>NC_138521.1:12500-10012500 GCF_000230855.2 Cajanus cajan
TATATTATAATTATGCAATTTTGATCTCTAAAGTTTTAATTGAGTAATTTCAGTCCTTAAAAGATTATAATTGTGTAATTTTAGTCTCACAATTTTTAATTGAACAATTTTAATCTCTCAAATATCATAATTGTGGAATTTTAGTCTTTCTCATTAAAAATTTGATAATTTTAATATATATATATATATATATATATATATATATATATATAATGTTTTAAAACTATATAATTGTTTGTTTATTTAAATTAACGTATATTATTTTTTTTAATGTATCAAATGATATATATTTACTATTACTAAATAAATAAAATTTATATATTATTAATATTTTAATATTACTGATAAATTAATATCAATAATATTTTTACCCTTTTTATAAATAAACTAATAATTTGATAAATATAACTTAATATATATTAATATACTTTTACAAAAATATAAATATATAAGATCAGATATATATTTCTAATTAATATACTTATATTTTTGTAAAAGTATATTAATATATAACAAGTTATATTTATCAAATTATTAGTTTATCTATAAATATATTAATAATATTATTGATATAATATCGAAAATTATAATATACGTTAATTTGAATAGATAAATAATTATTTAATTTTAAAACATTATATATATATATATATATATATTAAAATTATTAATTTTTAATGGGAGAAACAAAAATCATACTATTATGATATTTGAGGGACTAAAATTGTTCAATTAAAAATTGAAAGACTAAAATCGCGCAATTGCAATTCTTAAAATTATGCAATTAAAATCTTGGAGATCACAAAACTGCACAATTGTAATACTTGAGGGATAAAAAATACAATTAAACCAATATTTTTAATTAATTTTATTAAAAAATATAATAATTAATAAGATAAAAGGAATATCACTTTATAATTTTTTGTAACTTATTTAAGATTAAAGGAATAAAATGATAAAAATTAATAAGATAAACATAATAAAATAAAATATATAAAAAAATATTAATATATTTATTTTATTGGATATAATAACATAATTAAAATATAATTAATAATATACATTTTATAAAATTATTAATATTTTATATATAAAAAAATAAAATAAAACTGGAACGGCCCGTTCTGAAACTGGAACGGGCCGTTCTGGTGCATTTTGGGTGTGTTAATTTTGCACCTAGAACGGGCCGTTCCGGATGCAAAATTAACACACCAAAAGTGCACCCAGAACGGCCCGTTCCGGTTTCAGAACGGGCCGTTCTGGGTCCAGGTGTTTTCAAAAAAATTCTCATCCACGTGGATGCCACGTATGCATCTACGTAGCGTCCACGTGGCCAAAAGTTAACACCGTTAAAGCAATTTGGACGGAAAGTCCCACATTGAAACCAATTAATTAATTTAGGACTAAATTGAAACCAATTAATTAGTTTGGGACCAAATTGAGACAAAAAGTTAATGAGGGACTAAATTGAAACAAAAAAAAATATATAAGGGACTAAAATAGGGTTTTAACCTTTAATTTACTTGTATCAATATTAATATATAGTATAGTATGTTTAACATATAATTATGCCGCTTTAGAATATGATCAGACATTGGATTATCAAGTTATTATGTATTAATGAGCATGAATTAATAGGAAAAGAAAATTCTTCAAGTGAATCTCCATATCTTGACACCGCATAGATCTTTCACGAGAAACAATCAATCTTGTTTAAATCGAATAAATTTTTTTAAGTAAATGCAGCTCACAAGTCTAACCAAAACTCAAACTATAAATTACTACTAATGAAAGTAGAAAAAATCTAAACTAGTTAACCCACGCGGTAAAAGATTATATCTGGAATGAAAATTTAAATTTTCAAAATGGAATTTTTAGTAAAAAAGAAAAAAGTTTGTGTGTAATTTTTTGTCCCAATACAAACGCCCTCGTTTTCAGCAAAAGTAAGTGAAGTAGTCAAAGAAACAAACTCGTTTAAGTCTTTTCTTGTGTAATTTGATTACTATTCTTGTGTTAAAAAGGTTTGCAGAAAAGGTATACCCATGCCTTTTGATTTATACAATGCTCTCCCTCTATTTATTTTTAACATTACTTTAGCCCTTTCTTGTGTCTCATTTTTGTAGAACACTAGAAGGTCGGTCTCTAACAACTAAGAAGTTTGGAAGGTTTATAAATAAATTTTTTTTTCACATTTTAAAGTTTTGTGTATTTTATTATGATATGTGTATTACTAGAGCTTTTATGTTATGAGAGAAGATATCCTAATTAGTTTTCCTTATAGTAATTAATGATACAGTAATTAATGCTATTGTAATTAATAGTAAAAACAAACCCTTAGTAATGAAATTGAATTTGAAGGTCATTCTTCATTATTGTGTTTTTCTGATTCTCGGCACAATGCTAATCATTGAAACAATAACCATCTTCACCAATGATAACACTATATGTCTTAGTATTATATAACAACAAAATTGTTTTCCCACTTGTAAAATTATTAATATATTATCTTTTTAGATTAATTTGATTTTTGAACTAGATGAGATTAATTATGTTTGAAGATTAATTACTATTTTTAGATTAAATTTATGTTCTTGGTTTGATAATACTTCTTAATGTATGTTAAACAGGTAAAAATAATGTCAGTTAGTTATATTAAGAAATTTATTTAAAATTTAAAATATTAATTTTCGACGGAAATTCCGTCGGAAATGTTCCAAAAAAAATTTCGACGGAATTTCCGTCGAAAATGTGCCCCACAAATTTTCGACGGAAATTTTGTCAAAAATTTCTGGGGAAGATTCTCGACGAAAATTTCGTCGAAAATGTCCCCCACAAATTTCTGACGAAATTTCCGTCGGAAATGTCCCCCATAAATTTCTGTCGGAAATTTCTGGAGGACATTTTCGACGGAAATTCCGTCTGAAATTTCTGACAGATACTTACAAAAATTGGTATTTCCAACGAATTTTTTTTTTTCCGACAACACTTTTTCCGACGGATTTAAATCCGTAGGAAATACCAAATTCTGTCGGAAATTTATGAGTTTTCGTCGGAAATATTTAATTGATTTATTTTATGATGAAATTTGATGTGTTGAACCCTAAGTGCTTTGTTGTTGGGGTTTTCTTGATGAAAAAAAAAAGAATGAATGAACTTAAATCATGTTGTTGCATGTTATTTATTTTGGTGAGCCTAAGTTATAAGTTGAAAAGATGTTAAATTAATGATTGCATGTTGAGTTAATATGGTTATGATGATTTAGATTGTTGTTTTTGAGTGAAAGATAAGGGTTTAATATTTTAGAACTTTCTAGTTGAGAAGTTTTCTAGCTAAAATTGATTTAGCCAGACGAGAGTGCCTTAGCTAATTTTAGCCTTTGTCATGTTTGTTGTTAAATTAGCATAGTTAAACAAGTTTGGCTTAGTCAATTTCGATCTTTGGTGTGATTCTCTTCAATTGGCTTAGCCAGATGAGTGTAATTTAACTAATTTTGGCCTCTATTATGATTTTTTTTTTAAATTGGCTTAGCCAAACAAGTTTAGCTAACAAATTTTGCCTTTTGTGTTTAACTTGGCTTAGCCAAACGACTGTGGCTTAACTAATTTTGGCCTCTTGTTTATTTCTCTTAAATTGGCTTAGCTAGACAAGTTTGGCTTAGCTAATCAACACCTCTATTGTATTCTTGTAGAATTTGAAAATGAAATATGCCAAGTTGTTTAAGTTGAATATTTTTATGTACCAAGTGTTTTAGTTAAATAATTAGGAAGTGGTTGTATTGTGTTGTTTATAATAAAAGATTATGTTGTAGAATATTTATATGAAGTAAGTTGAGATGATATGTGATGGAGTCCAAGTAGCTTCAAATGAACTCTGGTCTTGCTCCTTCAACCTTCTCTTGAAATTCTTGAGAGTTCTTCAAGGACGATCCAAAAACAAGAGAAGAAAAGTTGCCTAAGGTTGGACTTAGCTTCTCGGCTAGAATATCCAAGGACCTAAGGCTACAAAGAGGAAATCTCAAGGTGAATTTGGAGAAACTCCTCACAAGAACTTCAGCTAGAGAGAGAATTTCTAAATGCAAACTCTCATAAAATGCTCAAAGTGAAGATTAGTACACGACCAAGATGAATATATAGGCCTAGGAAGAGAATGGAGGAAGTTAGCCTAACCTAAGGTTAAGATAAACCATGTTATGGTTTAGATTAACCTTAGGCACCCAAATTTGAATTCAAAATTCAAATTTGGGTCCGGTCAACCCTCACCCATGTGCCTCCATGTGCTTGCTTCATTTAGATGTGATTTAGATTGCATTTGAGAGGCATTTGGAACATACCACGTGCGCCACTCCACTTGGACGGTCACATGGCTCAAATGCTTTCCAAATGTAACCTAAATTACATGAAAATAAAGTTGCACATGCATATGTCTAAACCTAACCCTAAGGCGGCCAAAAATACATGGCCCAAAATTACCTATGCTACTTGGCCCAAACCCTAATCTATATGTGTGAAGTCCCACATCGGTTAGGAAGGAGAACGAAGCATGCCATATATATGGGTGTGGATACCTTCCTTGTGTGGAGGCCTTTTGGGGTGGCATGCGTGTCATCGCCAGAAGCAAAACCGTGAGGCCGTGGGCCAAAGCGGACAATATCCACATGCGGGTTGCTGGGCTGTTACATTGGTATCAGAGCCGGGACCCGGGCCGGTGTGCCAGCGAGGGCGCTGGACTCCCTTGAGGGGGGGTGGATTGTGAAGTCCCACATCGGTTAGGAAGGAGAACGAAGCATGCCATATATATGGGTGTGGATACCTTCCTTGTGTGGAGGCCTTTTGGGGTGGCATGCGTGTCATCGCCAGAAGCAAAACCGTGAGGCCGTGGGCCAAAGCGGACAATATCCACATGCGGGTTGCTGGGCTGTTACATTGGTATCAGAGCCGGGACCCGGGCCGGTGTGCCAGCGAGGGCGCTGGACTCCCTTGAGGGGGGGTGGATTGTGAAGTCCCACATCGGTTAGGAAGGAGAACGAAGCATGCCATATATATGGGTGTGGATACCTTCCTTGTGTGGAGGCCTTTTGGGGTGGCATGCGTGTCATCGCCAGAAGCAAAACCGTGAGGCCGTGGGCCAAAGTGGACAATATCCACATGCGGGTTGCTGGGCTGTTACATTTGGTATCAGAGCCGGGACCCGGGCAGGTGTGCCAGCGAGGGCGCTGGGCTCCCCGAGGGGGGGTGGATTGTGAAGTCCCACATCGGCTAGTAAGGTGAACGAAGCATGCCATATATATGGGTGTGGATACCTTCCTTGTGTGGAGGCCTTTTGGGGTGGCATGCGTGTCATCGCCAGAAGCAAAACCGTGAGGCCGTGGGCCAAAGCGGACAATATCCACATGCGGGTTGTGCGGGCTGTTACATTTGGTATCAGAGCCGGGACCCGGGCAGGTGTGCCAGCGAGGGCGCTGGGCTCCCCGAGGGGGGGTGGATTGTGAAGTCCCACATCGGCTAGTAAGGTGAACGAAGCATGCCATATATATGGGTGTGGATACCTTACTCTTGAGGACGCGTTTTGGGGTGGTGTTGGCCATTCCCGAGAACAAAACCGTGAGGCCGTGGGCCAAAGCGGACAATATCCTCATGCGGGTTGCTTGGGCTGTTACATTGGTATCAGAGCCGGGACCCGGGCCGGTGTGCCAGCGAGGGCGCTGGACTCCCTTGAGGGGGGGTGGATTGTGAAGTCCCACATCGGTTAGGAAGGAGAACGAAGCATGCCATATATATGGGTGTGGATACCTTCCTTGTGTGGAGGCCTTTTGGGGTGGCATGCGTGTCATCGCCAGAAGCAAAACCGTGAGGCCGTGGGCCAAAGCGGACAATATCCACATGCGGGTTGCTGGGCTGTTACAATATGGACATCAATGCACATCCCAACTAAATAGTACTATGGGATTTATTTCCTCTATATTAGTCTATTCCTCCTCCAGTCTACTAACCATTGCCCTAGTGATTTGACCCTTGGTCCATGGGCCTCCATCAATATGTGTTGAATTGAATAATATTTATAAGTGTTGTGAATGTTGTGTTATGTTGAACTATGCATGATGCATCTTAAGTGAACTTATATTGAGAATATGCATCATGCATGTTGTTGAGTTGAAATGTGTTGTGAGATGCACAATGTATGTTGTTAAGCTGTGATGTTGAGCTTTGTTGTATTGTTATGTTGTTAAGATACAATTTTGAGTTATGTTGTATATCTATGTTAAGCTATAATGTTGAGATGTGTTGTATGGCTATGTAGTTAAGCAATGTTGTTGAGCCATGTTATATAGCTATGTTGTTGTGAATTTAGGACTAGAGAAGAGATGTTTCTAAAAGATGATATATCCCATTGTGTGAATATATGTTTTGGTGCTCTAAGAGCCTAAATGTTGAAAAACCTTATTGAGAAAGTTGGTTCTTGAAGTGATGTGTTATGTCTTTTCTAAGTTCTTAGTTGATGTTGTATGATGGAAACGTCAAGTCATATTGGTTTAAAAGTGTTAAATTGAGTAAGGTATAAAGTTGATGACTAAAATCCTTAACTAATTATTAAAAATGTACGTAGTATTTAGAGAGTAGTTGATGAATTAATTTCATTTAGGCTAAGTTGATGCATATTAATGTCATAATAGGCTAACTCCCAAGTTATTCTATTCTTGACAGTGGTGTTTCCTAGTCTAAGTGACAACATCTAAGCAATTAGTGAAGTTGTTGGATAGAACTGATCTAATTTTTAGGGATTAAACATTGTAATTCAACAAGGTCAAGTCACTTTGTAAATTAGCGAAAGCATTCTATGAAAAATGAGCATTTATCCATCATATAATATTTCTTTCTATGACAGTTAAGTAAAAATCTATCATAGAATATCTTGGTTAGCTTTGCCAACAACCATTCTAGGACAAGTGTTAACTCACCCATCATAGAAGGTTAACAATCTATGACATGTATTACTTTACCTAACATATAATATTTGTTATTCGGTCACGTAGGGGGTGCGAACCCATTTGCGCTCTCCATGTTTACTCTTCTTACCTCTCTTCGGTGAACTCAACGATTATTCTAACAATTCCTACACTTGATGATTCCGTTGACCACCATGAGCAAGGCGACCACCGTGACCAACATTACCTTTGTGAACTTTCTCCTTCACATTTGACGACCAACGCAACCAAAATTGCAGCACTATTCAAATTCAAAATGATGCATTTTAGGGTTCAAAATGAGTGTAATGTGATGCATTTTTTTCATCTATGTTGTCCCTTTATTCAAGTTCGTTAAACTAGTGCTTGGTACGTTCAGGCTCATTCAAAACGTGCTTGGTCCATTTAGGCTTGCTTTTTTGTTCAACCTTTGCCTCTCTAAGGTTTGTTCTCCTATTTTGATACTCAAGCTTTGTGATATTGTTTAGAAGAAAAGTTGGTATTGTTGGTACTATTTGATTGAGAAATAAGTGTTGCTTTGTTTTTTGAGTTTTTGTGTTTATGATTGTTGTGATTTAGGAATTGTGTGTATTGTTGTACACACACCAATCTTATTTATAGAGTGAATACAATAAATGATAGAGATACTAATCTCTTATATTATGAAAACTAATCTAATCATATCCCTAATTGATAGTGAGGATAATAACCATAATATATGTATCTACAATATTTGTAATATATTCACAATATATGTAACACTCCCCCTCAAGCTGGAGCATATATATCATATGCACCAAGCTTGTTATAAATATAATCAACCCGAGGTCCTTTAAGCGATTTTGTGAACACATCTGCTAACTGGTCACCGGAGGCAGCCCGAGGCAGCTGTCGGAGGCGGCTATCGAAAGCGATGGTCAGAGGCGACGACCGGAGGCGGCTATCAAAAGCAGCGGTCAGAGTCGGTGATCGGAAGCGGTGGTCGGAGGCGGCGATCGGAGTCGGCGGCCACCTGAAGCGATGGTCGGAGTTGGCAACCGGAAGTAGCGGTCAGAGGCAGCTATCGAAAGCGGTGGTCGAAGTTAGCGACCAGAGTCGGCAACCAGAAGCGACGGTCGGAATTAGTGACCGGAGTCAGCGACCGGAAGTGGCAGTCGAAGGCAACAACCAGAAGTGGCGAGCGGAAGCGACAGACGGAGGTGGCAACTGGAAGCGGTCGTCGGAGATGACGATCGGAGGCAGCAATCGGAGTCGGCGACCGGAAGCGACGGTCGTAGTCGACGATCGGAAGCGGCAGTCGAAGTCAGTGACCGGAGGCGAGGACCGGAAGTGACAGTCGGAATTAGTGACCAGAGTCGGCGACCAGAAGCTAGTTCAGAGGCGTCGGTCATCGACGGCGTGGCGACCGTGGCGGTCGGCGGCGCGACAACCGGCGACACGACGACCGGAGGCCGTGGTCGAAGGTAGAAACCGGAGATGACGGTCGGTGGTGCGACAACTGGAGGCAGCAGCCGCCGGCACAGCGGCCGCCGGCGGCCGGAGGTGGCAGTGAGGGCCTTTGCAAGAAGAGAGAAAAATATATTCTAAAAGAAAAGAACCTAAGCTCTAGATACCATGTTGTGATTCAGGAATTGTGTGTATTGCTGTACACATACCAACCTTATTTATAGAGTGAATACAATAAATGATAGAGATACTAATCTCTTATATTATGGAAACTAATCTAATCATATCCCTAATTGATAGTGAGGATAATAACCATAATATATGTATCCACAATATCTGTAATATATTCACAATATCTGTAACAATGATTTTTGTTGTTGATGTTGAATGTATCATTTTTGTTGTGCAAGTCAAGTGTTGTTAAGATGTTATTGACATGGCTTGGATGCATAATTTGTTGGTATTGTGTCTATGCGGTATTGTGTCTATGCAATGTGCTAATTTGTTGTTCTACAAAATGTGTTGGTTTGAGATTATTGTGGGTTAGTTGCATGTGGATTTTTTTGTTAGTTATTTTTGTGATTAATGTGAATGTTTTGGTTGCAAATTAATGGGTTGTTTTAAGGACTCATTTAGGAGCCTCTTTAGTACTATAATGGAGTTTTATATTACTCTTTTATAGTATGTTTTAGTAATATTTAACCCATAATGTATATATTTAAATAAGTGTTATTATATATTGCTCATTTGAGAATGTTATATGTGTACACCTATATTGTACATAATTAAATAAACACATAACATGATGTGAGTTTATTTAACATAATTTATATAGTTCTACTAGGATTATTAATTGATGGATATTTAGTGAATCTTAGTTTCTTGTATGATATTGAATACCATGGTTACATAATTAATGTATAATTATTATATTAATTTTTGAATTGTCTGTTTGGAAAGATATATATGATTGGTTGATTACACAAGTTTTGGTGTTAATTTTTAAGTGTAAATGGGTTGACAATAAGACTAGAGTCGAGACCAATGGGCTAGGTTTTATCTTGGTTAACCTATAAAAAGAAATTTCTAAAGATGAACCATTCATCATGAAAAACAAAGCAAAACAAGTGTTTTACATTATTTTTCCTATTAACAAGAATTGGTCAATTATTCTACAAGAAAAAACAGGCATGGTATAAATGACCATGAAGATTCAACACTTGAAATTTGTGAAACTCCTTCATTCTCCACATGCATGCTTAAGTTTAATGTGGACAATAATAAATACGATGTACATACTACACGCGATGATCATGATGAAGGACTACGGAGGAATATTCAAACTTAAAACTAGTAATGTGTTTAATTTATTATTAGTTATTTATAATGTTCATATGTATAATATTATTAGTTGTTATGCAAATTTTTATTTGTTATTATTTTAATTATTAACATTATTGTTAATAAAGATAAAAATAAGTTAAGTTAGGTCAAATTTAAAATATATAAGCTGAGTTTGTTTTACAAAATTAAAGCCTAAATTTGATCTATTATCAATTATACACTTTTTTGTAGATCTGGTCTATTAACCAATTTAAAAACCTATTTATGTTAATTAAATTAATAAAATTAATTTTTAAAAATCTAACAAATTTATTTTTAAAATATAATTTACTCAACATTATTAAAACTTAAATTTAAAAAAATATAAGAAAAAAAGTAAATCATTTTTTGTTGAAGAAACAACTCATGAATAACCATATATGTTGATATACACTTACACATAGATTGTCAAGTTATAAACCTATAATAAAAAAATAATTATATAAAAAATATTTTAAATATTGATAATTTATTCTCTCCCTCTCTTATTTATGTTTCTTACTCTTTGTCTCTCTCACTCTCACTCCTCTTTTTTTTCTCATCCCTCACTCTGGCTCTCCTCCTCCATCTCATATTCTTATTTCTCTCTCTCTATTTTACATCTTGTTATTTCTTAATCTTATCAATTTTAATAATATTATTAAATCATATTTTATATTTATATTTTAATGATATTTTGTTAACATTTATTTTATTTAAATGAAATGAAATAATTTTTTTTCTTCTTAATTATAATATAGTATTTTTTTAATTATGCATTTTAATAATTTTAATAAATTTTCAATTTTCTTAAAATAATTTAATGTTATATTTATAATAAAATTTAAGTAAAAAAAATCTAATAAATTTATTTTAATAAAAAATAATTTTGTAATAAATATTTACATATCTAAAAATATACTAGTATAATCAAATACGAAAATTTTTAATTTTCAAAAATTTTGAATGAATATATTTATAAACCTTTATAAGTAATGAAACAAATTTTAATTATTCCTAAGAATCATTATTCTTAAAATTTGTAACACTCAAGAATATGATTCGTGAGAGCGAATGTCCCTTAAAGAGAAAAATAATAAGAAAAATGTGCTGCCTGAGAATGAACGTCCCTTAGAGAGAAAAAGAATAAGAAAATTGTCGTCAGCACAGAACTGTTATATAATTTTAATAAACAGCTAAAAAAATATTACAATTTAACAATTTTACTCCTTGAACACCAATAATTTATATTCTAAAATCTACTTCAGATTGATTCAAACAGAACCATGAATGCCCCTTTCTTCACGACATAACGTATAATTAAAGAATAGCTTTCATAGCAATAAATCGAATGGCAATATATTAATATAAAAAGTACACGAAAGGGACAGGAGATACTATCCCATTGTGGAAGCAGAACTATGCGAAGATTCTAATTATTTACTTTCATCTTTAAATAAAAGATTCTACAAAATGCGGTGAATCTTTAAAAATGTTAACTAAAATCGAGTCGATGCCATCCCTCATTCCCCCACAAAGATTTGCAAGAAATTTGAGACCTATTTAGGACTATAGTACACCCGCCACCGAAGGATGGCACCTGACATAAAACAAGTAACTTGACAAAATGAAAGAATTACCAAATCCGCCCACAAAAACAGACACCACCAAATATCCCGCCGGACCTGGTTAGTCCTTTGCAGAAGAGGACAGCAGCACTAAATGGCTGAACTCAGATCTTCTCTGGGACAATCCTGTTGAGATGAACAAGCGAACCTGCAAGGCTACATGTACCCTATGTATTCCATTCACAAAAACAATCACTGCTGTCGGAGCATTGGTGAAACTAATGTATACCTGTCTAGAGCTTTCTTAAAAGTGCCACATATTTACAAGTACAAAATGCTCATCCAGCATTGTTAGCAACTTCTGCAGCTCTCTGCCTCATCATTTCCATTACAGCAGCTCTACGCCGTGAATCAGACTGTTGCTGCAACCTTCTTAAATGTTCTTTTAAATCTCTGGTTTTAAATCAAATGAACAGTGTTAATACATGCAAAATCAATAAAAAGAGTTAACTCGAGAATAATGGGAATGGCTGGTCCACAAACCTGCAACGTGGTACGTGGCATTCAGATTCTTTGCAAGCACGAGCATGAAGTTGAAGCAAATACCACATTTTCTTGCAAAGAACACAACCTCCAGAAGCTCGTGTTTTGCAGTGCATCCCATGACGGAAAAGCCCCTTCACCTTGCGACAATTAGGGTATTGGCAATGTGCAGAACGACATTGGGATGCATGAACAAGGAGATCAAGCATTTTCCGTAGCTGAAATTCCAGAATATTTATATCAGAATCAGAGCCTATATCATATACGTATGCAGAAAGCTGCAATATCACACCACCAAGCAAGGTGGTGTAACTGTGTAACAAAGCAATTGCCAACAAAAAATTGGATACACTACACAGTCCGTCCAAAACGTATGTGGAAAAGACAAGAAACAGTCAAATCAATATCCATGCTTTTACAAAATATTACGAGGGAGGGAAACAAATGCTGGAAAGATTGATGGGTGGAAGCACTGGAGAGATTTATTATAATTGTAACTAAAGATAATATAGCAATAGCCGAAAAAGTTTTAAATCTTGGTATAAAGAAAAGAAAAAAAAAGGAGGGGGGTAGTAATAGAAGTAATCCACAAGCTACAATTTAACAAAGATGCACATATACCTCCCCACTTTTTATGTTTACAGACTATAAAGAAATAAATAATTACAAGTGGAGCTATTACTGTGACCCCACACACCAAAAGTAATCAATTATTTACCATGTAATAACACATCGTACAAGGAAAGATCATGGGATTCGATTCTTTTAAAACGTACAATATATTAGAATTATCATGTCATTTCATTATCCCTTTTTTGCCAATGCCTTTGTAAATCATCAAACATGAAACCCAAGAATAATGTTAATTTTATACTCAATGACATCGTTCTATCCATGAAGCCAACCTCACCTAGTAGGAGATAAGGCTTCTCTTTTACACTTAAACTCAAATTTAACTTGCACAGTTATTATATGTTCATTGTTATTATACTCAATTTAATAAACTAAGCAACTCCTATCCATGCTCAAATTTCATTACATGTGAATATATGACTGTTTTATTTGGCATGCAACATAAACAACTGAGAAATAAGCACATTCGATAATATGTAAGACAAAGAAACAGATCCTCTCATGTACAACAAGGCAGGCCATATTCAAATCTTGTGTCACTTTCTCCCTATTTAATGTGATATCAAAAAAGGGATACACACGAGATTTAAACATGACTGTCATGTTAAAATTTTACATGAGAAGATTCATTCTCATAAGAGAGTCCATAGGGGCAAAAACTAAAATCTTATATCACCTGCAATACTCGAAGCTGCCTTGCTTCTTTGTTCTGAGCATCACGATCCACCATGGATGGATGATTTGTCAACTTATGAGGATGATCAATACCTCCCTTTTGATAACAAGCATTGCATACATCATACTCAGGGCAAATTAAAGAGTATGTTTCTCCCTCTGATTAGTGGGATGTCTTTCTCTCTCTTCACGCTTTAGTTCTGCATCATAACACCTAAGAAAAGGCAAGACAGAATGTGTGACTAGCAAAATTGATTCTTAAGTTAGGAGGAGGTTCAGTCAGCAAGGATAAAGCAAACGAGAAAGATCATGAAAAGGGATCTGAACAACAAATATTAATAAGATCATAAGATATGATGTCAAGATACTAAAATATGATATTGAGACAATATCTACAACTGTCTGCCAGTTTTCATATTTTGTCCAAATCTGCAGTAAAAATTATTTTATAAATTCAAGTCTTATGAACTAGCTTTGAAAAGCAGATTGGAACGGTTAGTCCAACCAGGAAACCAATGACCTGATTGACCTGCTTGTGCCAGAATTATGTGATTCATCCGATTCATCTGTGATCCCTATGATTCATCATCCAATTCAAGCACAAAAACAATTCCCAGTACAATTCGCATCTCCAGCTCTTTGAATCGAATCATATCGTATGTATCAAATCATGAATGCTACGATACTGATAGCAATGCTTAGAAGGCCATACTGAAGACTATTCTAAAAGCTCCTTGAAGAATATAAACCATTCAGCAATGTATCAAATAACCGTTATAACCCCATTATAACGGAATAGCATAAAGGTCTCCAGCCGTATCACCATCCATTATTTGGCGTTTTATGGTGGCATCTGCCATATCCGCCATGGCGCCCCTAATGGTCGTTGCGCCGTAAAGGTTTACAAAGGTCATGGTGAATATGGTGCTTTTTTATTAAAAAAAACCCATTTTAGAGTTTTTGATCCAAGCCCAGCCCATTTTAAAGAAAAATCCAAAACACTTGCCCCAACCGCGGAGTGTTGTTGCTCCCAACCCTGAACATTGCTGCTGCCCTAGGGTTCTTTGAACCTTTGTTCAACTCCGGCTACTGAACTGTAGCGGCCCCTCACTCCTCCGAACCTTGGAGTGAGGTTCAAAACAGGTAATTTTTTTAGTGTTTTTTTTTTCCTTCTTTTTTTTTTTCCTACTTCCTCCTCTTTTGTCCAATGATTCTTCATCTGTTTGAGTTCCTATTATTCATCTTTTATTCTTCTATTCCTCTTCATCTGATCTTCATATCCTTCATGTTGGGTCTGGTTTGAGTTCCTATTTTGTTCAAACATTGAAAATTATATTTCAGTCACATACACAGTACGACAGCAACTCATTTGCGGTACAGTGAACCGGTTCACCTTACCAAAGGAAAAGAAAGCAGCTCAACTTCAGTTGGTTTCGGGACCAAGACTCACAAACCTAAATGCATTTGCATGTCTCGAAACAATTCAATTCCATGTCACTGTCTAATCACTACTGTGCGTTGCTCAAACATTGTTGCGAAACAAAGAAGGTCCACTGCCGCATAATCAAGGCCTTTCGAAACCCCGAAACCTTTCTGCTAAACAACTTGGTCAATGCTTATGCCAAGTTGGGTAGCATCACTTATGCCCGAAGGGTGTTCGACCAAATGCCTCAACCGAATATCTACTCCTGGAACACCCTTCTCTCCTCTTATTCCAAACTGGGTCATCTTCCTGAGATGGAACGCGTGTTTGATGCAATGCCAACCCGAGATGTGGTCTCGTGGAACTCCCTTATTTCAGGCTATGCTGGTTGTGGTTTCCTTGTTCAGTCAGTGAAGGCATATAATCTGATGCTGAATGATGGGTCATTCAATTTGAATCGGATTGCGTTGTCGACTATGCTTATACTTGCATCCAATCAGGGTTCCGTTCCTTTGGGTAGGCAGATACATGGGCATGTGGTGAAATTTGGTTTTCAGTCGTATGTTTTTGTTGGGAGTCCTTTGGTGGATATGTACTCTAAAACGGGGTTCATATTTTATGCAAGACAGGCTTTTGATGAGATGCCCGAGAAAAATGTGGTTATGTATAATACATTGATCGCAGGGCTTTTGCGGTGCGGTAGAATTGAAGATTCAAGGCAATTGTTTTATGATATGCGGGAAAAGGATTCTATTTCCTGGACTGCGATGATTGCCGGATTTACTCAGAATGGTTTGGACAGAGAAGCAATTGATTTATTCATAGATATGAGATTAGAAAATCTGGAGATGGATCAGTACACTTTTGGAAGTGTGTTAACTGCTTGTGGTGGTGTGATGGCTTTGCAAGAAGGCAAGCAAGTTCATGCTTATATAATTAGGACAGATTATCAGGATAATATTTATGTTGGCAGCGCACTTGTTGACATGTATTGCAAGTGTAAGAGTATAAAATCAGCAGAAACAGTTTTTAGGAAGATGACTAGCAAGAATGTTGTATCTTGGACTGCGATGTTAGTGGGTTATGGACAGAATGGTTATAGTGAAGAAGCTGTTAAAATCTTTTGCGATATGCAGAAATATGGGATTAGGCCGGATGATTTCACCCTAGGGAGTGTAATTAGTTCATGTGCAAACCTTGCTAGCCTAGAAGAGGGTGCTCAGTTTCATGGTAAAGCTCTGGTTTCTGGCCTAATTTCTTTCATTACTGTTTCAAATGCTCTAGTTACGTTATATGGTAAATGTGGAAGCATTGAAGACTCCCATAGACTTTTTAGTGGAATGAGCTTTGTGGATGAAGTTTCTTGGACTGCACTTGTTTCTGGATATGCTCAATTTGGCAATGCTAATGAAACAATAAGGTTATTTGAAAGCATGTTAGCCCATGGTTTCAAACCTGACAAGGTTACTTTTATTGGAGTTCTTTCAGCTTGCAGTAGAGCAGGACTGGTAGAGAAAGGAAATCAGATATTTGAATCCATGATTAAGGAACATAGGATTATACCAATTCATGATCATTACACATGTATGATTGACCTCTTCAGTCGTGCTGGGAGGTTAGAAGATGCGAGGAATTTTATTAATAAGATGCCTTTCAGTCCTGATTCAATTGGTTGGGCATCCTTATTAAGTTCATGTAGATTCTATAGAAACATGGAAATTGGCAAGTGGGCAGCTGAGTCTCTTCTAAAATTAGAACCACATAACACTGCTAGTTACATCTTACTCTCGAGCATCTATGCTGCTAAAGGAAAATGGGAAGAAGTTGCCAAATTAAGAAAAGGGATGAGAGATAAGGGTCTCAGAAAGGAACCTGGATGTAGTTGGATCAAATATAAGAACCTAGTGCACGTTTTTTCTGCTGGTGATCGGTCAAACCCATATTCAGATCAGATATATTTGGAGCTTGAAAAGTTGAACTATAAAATAATACAAGAGGGATATGTGCCTGATATGAATGCTGTTCTGCATGATGTTGAGGATTCGGAAAAAATAAATATGCTTAATCATCATAGTGAAAAGCTTGCTATTGCTTTTGGGTTGATATTTATTCCTCCTGGTTTGCCCATACGAGTAGTTAAAAATTTAAGAGTTTGTGGAGATTGTCACAATGCAACTAAGTATATATCTAAGATCACCCAGAGGGAGATTCTTGTAAGGGATAGTGCCCGATTCCACTTGTTTAAAGATGGAATATGTTCATGTGGAGACTTTTGGTGACAGGTCCAGTTGTCATATTTAACCCATAATGTATATATTTAAATAAGTGTTATTATATATTGCTCATTTGATAATGTTATATGTGTACACCTATAATGTACATAATTAAATAAACACATAAGATGACGTGGGTTTATTTAACATAATTTATATAGTTCTACTAGGATTATTAATTGATGGATATTTAGTGAACCTTAGTTTCTTGTATGATATTGAATACCATGGTTACATAATTAATGTATAATTATTATATTAATTTTTGAATTGTCTGTTTGGACAATTTGGAAAGATATATATGATTGGTTGATTACACAAATTTTAGTGTCAATTTTTAAGTGTAAATGGGTTAACAATAAGACTAGAGTCGAGATCAATGGGCTAGGTTTTACCTTGGTTAACCTATAAAAAGAAATTTCTAAAGATGAACCATTCATCATGGAAAACCAAGCAAAACAAGTGTTTTACATTATTTTTCCTACTAACAAGAATTGGTCAATTGTTCTACAAGAAAAAACAGGCATGGTACAAATGACCATGAAGATTCAACACTTGAAATTTGTGAAACTCCTTCATTCTCCACACGCATGCTTAAGTTTAATGTGAACAATGATAAATACAATGTACATACTATACTACACGTGATGATCATGATGAAAGACTATGGGAGAATATTCAAACTTAAAACTAGTAATGTGTTTAATTTATTATTAGTTATTTATAATGTTCATATGTATCATATTATTTAGTTGTTATGCAAATTTTTATTTGTTATTATTTTAATTATTAACATTATTGTTAATAAAGATAAAAATAAGTTAAGTCAGGTCAAATTTTGAATATATAAGCTGAATTTGTTTTACAAAATTAAAGCCTAAATTTGATCTATTATCAATTATACACTTTTTTGTAGATCTGGTCTATTAACCTATTTAAAAACCTATTTATGTTAATTAAATTAATAAAATTAATTTTTAAAAATCCAACAAATTTATTTTTAAAATATAATTTACTCAATATTATTAAAATTTAAATTTAAAAAAATATAAGAAAAAAAGCAAATCATTTTTTGTTGAAGAAACAATTCATACATAACCATATATGTTGATATACACTCACATAAATTGTAAACTTATAAACCTATAATAAAAAAATAATTAAAAAATATTTTAAATATTGATAATTTATTCTCTCCCTCTCTTATTTATCTTTCTTACTCTGTCTCTCTCACTCTCACTCCTCTTTTTTTCCTCATCCCTCACTCTCGCTCTCCTCCTCCATCTCATATTCTTATTTCTCTCTCTCTTTTTTACATCTTATTATTTCTTAATCTTATCAATTTTAACAATATTATTAAATCATATTTTATATTTATATTTTAATGATATTTTGTTAACATTTATTTATTTATTTATTTTATTTAAATGAAATGAAATAATTTTTTTTCTTCTTAATTATAATATAGTATTTTTTTAATTATGCATTTTAATAATTTTAATAAATTTTCAATTTTCTTAAAATAATTTAATGTTATATTTATAATAAAATTTAAGTAAAAAAAATCTAATAAATTTATTTTAATAAAAAATAATTTTGTAATAAATATTTACATATCTAAAAATATACTAGTATAATCAAATACGAAAATTTTTAATTTTCAAAAATTTTGAATGAATATATTTATAAACCTTTATAAGTAATGAAACAAATTTTAATTATTCCTAAGAATCATTATTCTTAAAATTTGTAACACTCAAGAATATGATTCGTGAGAGCGAATGTCCCTTAAAGAGAAAAATAATAAGAAAAATGTGCTGCCTGAGAATGAACGTCCCTTAGAGAGAAAAAGAATAAGAAAATTGTCGTCAGCACAGAACTGTTATATAATTTTAATAAACAGCTAAAAAAATATTACAATTTAACAATTTTACTCCTTGAACACCAATAATTTATATTCTAAAATCTACTTCAGATTGATTCAAACAGAACCATGAATGCCCCTTTCTTCACGACATAACGTATAATTAAAGAATAGCTTTCATAGCAATAAATCGAATGGCAATATATTAATATAAAAAGTACACGAAAGGGACAGGAGATACTATCCCATTGTGGAAGCAGAACTATGCGAAGATTCTAATTATTTACTTTCATCTTTAAATAAAAGATTCTACAAAATGCGGTGAATCTTTAAAAATGTTAACTAAAATCGAGTCGATGCCATCCCTCATTCCCCCACAAAGATTTGCAAGAAATTTGAGACCTATTTAGGACTATAGTACACCCGCCACCGAAGGATGGCACCTGACATAAAACAAGTAACTTGACAAAATGAAAGAATTACCAAATCCGCCCACAAAAACAGACACCACCAAATATCCCGCCGGACCTGGTTAGTCCTTTGCAGAAGAGGACAGCAGCACTAAATGGCTGAACTCAGATCTTCTCTGGGACAATCCTGTTGAGATGAACAAGCGAACCTGCAAGGCTACATGTACCCTATGTATTCCATTCACAAAAACAATCACTGCTGTCGGAGCATTGGTGAAACTAATGTATACCTGTCTAGAGCTTTCTTAAAAGTGCCACATATTTACAAGTACAAAATGCTCATCCAGCATTGTTAGCAACTTCTGCAGCTCTCTGCCTCATCATTTCCATTACAGCAGCTCTACGCCGTGAATCAGACTGTTGCTGCAACCTTCTTAAATGTTCTTTTAAATCTCTGGTTTTAAATCAAATGAACAGTGTTAATACATGCAAAATCAATAAAAAGAGTTAACTCGAGAATAATGGGAATGGCTGGTCCACAAACCTGCAACGTGGTACGTGGCATTCAGATTCTTTGCAAGCACGAGCATGAAGTTGAAGCAAATACCACATTTTCTTGCAAAGAACACAACCTCCAGAAGCTCGTGTTTTGCAGTGCATCCCATGACGGAAAAGCCCCTTCACCTTGCGACAATTAGGGTATTGGCAATGTGCAGAACGACATTGGGATGCATGAACAAGGAGATCAAGCATTTTCCGTAGCTGAAATTCCAGAATATTTATATCAGAATCAGAGCCTATATCATATACGTATGCAGAAAGCTGCAATATCACACCACCAAGCAAGGTGGTGTAACTGTGTAACAAAGCAATTGCCAACAAAAAATTGGATACACTACACAGTCCGTCCAAAACGTATGTGGAAAAGACAAGAAACAGTCAAATCAATATCCATGCTTTTACAAAATATTACGAGGGAGGGAAACAAATGCTGGAAAGATTGATGGGTGGAAGCACTGGAGAGATTTATTATAATTGTAACTAAAGATAATATAGCAATAGCCGAAAAAGTTTTAAATCTTGGTATAAAGAAAAGAAAAAAAAAGGAGGGGGGTAGTAATAGAAGTAATCCACAAGCTACAATTTAACAAAGATGCACATACACCTCCCCACTTTTTATGTTTACAGACTATAAAGAAATAAATAATTACAAGTGGAGCTATTACTGTGACCCCACACACCAAAAGTAATCAATTATTTACCATGTAATAACACATCGTACAAGGAAAGATCATGGGATTCGATTCTTTTAAAACGTACAATATATTAGAATTATCATGTCATTTCATTATCCCTTTTTTGCCAATGCCTTTGAAAATCATCAAACATGAAACCCAAGAATAATGTTAATTTTATACTCAATGACATCGTTCTATCCATGAAGCCAACCTCACCTAGTAGGAGATAAGGCTTCTCTTTTACACTTAAACTCAAATTTAACTTGCACAGTTATTATATGTTCATTGTTATTATACTCAACTTAATAAACTAAGCAACTCCTATCCATGCTCAAATTTCATTACATGTGAATATATGACTGTTTTATTTGGCATGCAACATAAACAAACTGAGAAATAAGCACATTCGATAATATGTAAGACAAAGATACAGATCCTCTCATGTACAACAAGGCAGGCCATATTCAAATCTTGTGTCTCTTTCTCCCTATTTAATGTGATATCAAAAAAGGGATAGACACGATATTTAAACATGACTGTCATGTTAAAATTTTACATGAGAAGATTCATTCTCATAAGAGAGTCCATAGGGGCAAAAACTAAAATCTTATATCACCTGCAATACTCGAAGCTGCCTTGCTTCTTTGTTCTGAGCATCACGATCCACCATGGATGGATGATTTGTCAACTTATGAGGATGATCAATACCTCCCTTTTGATAACAAGCATTGCATACATCATACTCAGGGCAAACTTCACAGCGCCATCCTTGACCAGTTTCTATGTCAAGATAACATATATTGCAAGTTGTAACAAATGCGGGAGCTGTTGGATTATGGAGATGATAAAGGACCATCATTGAGGAATGCTTTGCCCGCCTTAGTGTATCATACTGGTAATGATTCCCCTGGCAGAGACTCAGAAATGCTTGTCTAGTGTCAAAGAATTCACTCTCAAGAATATCATCTCTGTCCTTCGTATCAGATGGAACATCAGTAATTTCAACCTGAGCATTATGATGTGAATTAAAATAAATCACTTATACTTGGAGCTATCGCATGATTGTGTGTATTTGAATAGCTTATTTTGTTTTAAGAAAAGTCAAAAATAAAAATGCTCAGCAGTTTTCACTGAAATGTCATTTTTTGAGTGTAAAATAATTAAAACCGGGCATGCAATATACCAGTCCAATTTAGAACTCCATAATTGTCTAACAACTTGATGATTAATGGGCAAGTCCTAACAATCTCGGACAGCAGTGAAGAAAAAACGAACTTGTATACAAGAACTCGTATTACATGGCAAAATTAGAGGTACTTACTGGATAAAGAGTATGTTTCTCCCTCTGATTAGTGGGATGTCTTTCTCTCTCTTCACGCTTTAGTTCTGCATCATAACACCTAAGAAAAGGCAAGACAGAATGTGTGACTAGCAAAATTGATTCTTAAGTTAGGAGGAGGTTCAGTCAGCAAGGATAAAGCAAACGAGAAAGATCATGAAAAGGGATCTGAACAACAAATATTAATAAGATCATAAGATATGATGTCAAGATACTAAAAAATATGATATTGAGACAATATCTACAACTGTCTGCCAGTTTTCATATTTTGTCCAAATCTGCAGTAAAAATTATTTTATAAATTCAAGTCTTATGAACTAGCTTTGAAAAGCAGATTGGAACGGTTAGTCCAACCAGGAAACCAATGACCTGATTGACCTGCTTGTGCCAGAATTATGTGATTCATCCGATTCATCTGTGATCCCTATGATTCATCATCCAATTCAAGAACAAAAACAATTCCCAGTACAATTCGCATCTCCAGCTCTTTGAATCGAATCATATCGTATGTATCAAATCATGAATGCTACGATACTGATAGCAATGCTTAGAAGGCCATACTGAAGACTATTCTAAAAGCTCCTTGAAGAATATAAACCATTCAGCAATGTATCAAATAACCGTTATAACCCCATTATAACGGAATAGCATAAAGGTCTCCAGCCGTATCACCATCCATTATTTGGCGTTTTATGGTGGCATCTGCCATATCCGCCATGGCGCCCCTAATGGTCGTTGCGCCGTAAAGGTTTACAAAGGTCATGGTGAATATGGTGCTTTTTTATTTAAAAAAACCCATTTTAGAGTTTTTGATCCAAGCCCAGCCCATTTTAAAGAAAAATCCAAAACACTTGCCCCAATCGCGGAGTGTTGTTGCTCCCAACCCTGAACATTGCTGCTGCCCTAGGGTTCTTTGAACCTTTGTTCAACTCCGGCTACTGAACTGTAGCGGCCCCTCACTCCGCCGAACCTTGGAGTGAGGTTCAAAACAGGTAATTTTTTTAGTGTTTTTTTTTTCCTTCTTTTTTTTTTTTCCTACTTCCTCCTCTTTTGTCCAATGATTCTTCATCTGTTTGAGTTCCTATTATTCATCTTTTATTCTTCTATTCCTCTTCATCTGATCTTCATATCCTTCATGTTGGGTCTGGTTTGAGTTCCTATTTTGTTCAAACATTGAAAATTATATTTTGTTCCCTATCTTTTATTCTGCTTTTTTATATAAGTTGTTTTTAATTAATTTTTTTCTGCTTGTAATTTATTTTTTGTAGTTTTTTTGTATATGTATATTATTATTTTTTTGGTCCGCCATGCCGTCGGCCATGTTTATAATGGATTTTTGGCTCACCACCATAGACTGTTATCCGTTATCGATAACCTTGCTATTCAGGGTATCAGTACTGTAGTCTAGCAAGCACGATTATGACATGGGCATCAATATGACACCATGGGCATGGGTCACAGCAATTTACTAAAGTTGTAAGGGACAGCATGATCAGGATACTTGTTTGTGCTTCATAGACTTCAGTTCATGACTACTATATTTAGTCAAAGAACACACAACTTTGATATTATGTATAGCAGTAAACACATCAGATGCTAAAAACATGGAGATAAGATTGAAGAGTCCTTACTTATCACAAATCTGAAAATTCTTGCACTGGTTGCAAACCCAACGTTTGCCAGACACCATTAAAATACAACAGCTAGTACATGCATGCTGCAAATGAACCATAATAAAATCTTCCTTCATCGGGCAAATGGTTTCACCAAGCTGGAGAAAGATCAAGAATTTTATAAGAAATTATTAAACATAAGGAACCTAACAGATAAATATTAAAAATATGTTTGAAAATTTAGTTATATAACACCCAAATAATATGAAAATGACAAGCAAGGGATCTCATCTACCAAGAGAACAAAACTATGTATTATACATGTAAAGTAGTGAATTACTTTGTGCATAAGGAGCAGGTCCTTTGAGGCATTTCCTGAAAGGTCTGACTGACCAGATGCTTTTAAAGCCCTTTTTGTTATAGTTTTCTTAGTTGTTCCCTTCTTATTTTGTTTCCTTCCATCTTCCTCTTGACGAAGCTGATAAATCAAATCCTCTGCAGCACCAGGCCAGTAGTCACCATCAAAATATGGGAGTCTTGCTGCAGTAACCTTAGCCCTACATTCACCGGTAGATATGAAGAAATGATCGTACAAGTTGGTGAGGTCGACCACAATATTCTCCTTGGCAGCTTTTCTTAACATGGATAGATACCTGAACAAACATGTTTAGAAATGCAAAGTTAGAGATGAACAAACCTATGACATTGAGCAAGAAAACTAAGTAGACAACTTTTATCTCTTTTGCCTATACAGAAGCTATTAGGCTCACCATTCACGTAGCTTATCTGATTTTGGTGTTTTCTGAATTTCTGGATGGCAATATAAAATATAATCTTCACCCTTTAATGGAGGACAGGCCCATATATAGCAGCTTGTAAAACCACGTTTCTTGCAATATTCAAGATATCCAATCTATAAAGAAATAATTTGTATCAAATATAAATTATAGGAAGATAATGACCCAGAACTAGAATATCTCCAAGGAAGAGTCCCGAAGCAATAAATGTAAGCATCCAAATTTACCAGAATTTCATGGTAAACAAAAGTCCGAAGAGCCTCTCCTGTCACTGCTTTAACCTCAGGCCTAAAATACTTCACAGAATCCAAATATGAAAGATACACCCGGCGCTGATTAGGAAATTGACATTCAGATCCAAACTCTTGAACATACATGCCAAATAGGCAAACTTCCACACCTTCTATCTTTTGAAACAACAAAATGACCTGGAATAGATAGCAAAGGGCATTAATATAACGATTCAATTATAATTAGATTGATAAAGTCAATCAATCACCTTCGATTTATATGGAAATTCTGTTGGGTAATTTTCTTCCTGAAAAATCTCCAGAAACCGAGGTTTCACTTCTAACTTTTTGTCAACAGATGACACAACTCTAACAACAAGAGCTTCAGCTCCAGGAATCTAATAACATCCATGGATGACATTAGTAGTCCATAGAAAACCATGATACTAGCAAAAGAAACATTAAAAAACACAAAGGAGTATAAAAAAATAAATAACTAAAAAATAAACAACAACCAAGTCCTTCCCACTAGGTGAGGTCACCTACATGGATCGACCAATAATGTTACATGATGAAAACAAACCACAGTTAATGGTTTCACCAATTTTATTTTCATGTTCTCCCTTTTCATCTAGGGATACGGCTGTCTTTCATCTGATCTACTCTCCTTAGTGGGGTTTCTATAGGTCTTCTCAAATCGCAATAATACTCAAACCACCAAGGCAAGATTCTATCATTTTTCCTGTTAAGGTTCTGCCCCCAACTTTCTATCTGATGCATTATTCCAAATCCTTATATCTATATCCACTCATCCAACTCAACATTCTTATCTCTGTTGCATTACTCTGTTGTTGGCATTTTACTATCCAAAACTCATTTCCACATACCATCACGAGTCTTATAGCTAAGGTAGACAAAATTAAGATCTTTCATAGGAATATAGGATTGAAAAGAGTAAGGAATCATGCAAATGGTGTGATTATAACATGGATCGGTACATCTGACTATAAAATTATATACATAAACCTATAAATAAATGTATATAGAATAAATAAGATATAACCTTTAAAATACAGCAAACATTTAAATAAACTTAAGTACATAAAAAGTCACATACATGAAACAACTTATAAGATGCAAACTGAGAGGTAATAAAACACATAAAACAAGCTAATAATTCCAAAAGTAGTAAGACAACTTTTTGGACAATATGTAAAACTTAAAATACCAAAAGAAAATAAGCAACTCAACAACAAAGCACCAAAACAAGTCAAACCATCCAGCACAGCACAGCATTCAGACAAGTCAAACAAAGGAAATAGAAACAAAACCCAGTTCAAAAACAGCAGAACCAGAAGCCTTAAACAAAGAACAAATGCAGAGAGCCAGATGAGATTGGATGGAGAAGAACCCGGAAAAGATTAACCCCAATGAATCAAAACATGGATGCAAAAGTGAGCGAATTAGCAGAAGAAAAGAGAAGAGGTGGAGACAAGTCGAAGTGATTTTTTCCAAGCGGAAGATGCAGGTGAGTCTTCTCTCCCCCCACCCACAAACAAAGAAAAAGGGCTTCTCCTTCACACGATGGGATCATCTTATTCCACCAATTTTACACTTAAGAATTAAGATAATAGCCCTCAATTTAAGCCTACAGTTACAAGAAAAACAACTGTAGATCGGTCTTGTGTTCTCACACTAATCATGACCTCCAAATACATATCATACAATATTGATGAAAGAACTAAAACATACTAAAGAAAAATAATGATGAAATAAAGATTTAAACCAGACATATTTCTGCCAACCAATACATGAATCACCTCATCACAACTTTTTCCTTGAATCCTTGCCCTTTCTTGTTTTTCTTGCTTTAGCCGTCTAAATAACCGCTGCTCTATGTGATCACTAAGAATAGTTCTCGGCAAGTCCTTGGCTCCAAGTAGAGCACTTTGGGGTAAGGGCTTGCGCTCTCCTCTTTCTACTTCTTGAATATAGCAGTTAGGGCAAGTATATTCAGCTTGTCCACCATCATTTCTTCTGCCATTAAATAAGGCACAAATTTGATGTTGCCACGCTTCACATTTATCACATTGAACCCACTGCACAGAGAACAAATAGTTAATAAAACAAAATGTTAACTGAACAATAAAAATGCAATTTATGGCACACATAACACACCCATTCTTCAGTTTCCTCATCATTCTTCTTCTTTTCCAATCTTGACTTTGCAATAGGAGTCCCATCAACAATGATGTTCTCTGTACGAGCATCATTATAGCATGGAATACAAAAATAATGTCGTGTGTCACCAGTGCCCGTGGTATAATACATGTTATTTCGTTTAATGCGAACCCCACAAGTTGTGCAATAGATAGGTGGTGGTTCAAAGGTAAGCTTCTCTACAGCACACAATTGGCAGGAGTTCTCACTCATTGAATGCTCCATTGCTTGATTCTTCTCTGCTTTTGACTTGCTCTGTCACATGAAAATGATGCATTGTGGCAACATGTGGATACCAGAAACAATTAGAGAAATAGTGTGAAATATAATACATCAACAATTAAAAACTAGTACAATATAATGCTTATCCAAACCTTAAAATACTTATAAACCTCCAGTTTAGGAAAATAACAGAACCTAGGATGTTAAATAGTGAGGTGATACGAAATGTTTTTGAAGTCTACAGTAACAAATAAACATGTATTTGGATTAACCACTTTATCTGAACATTTAGATTAAAAAAATATAATGATTGAATTAGTCTTATGGTTAACTGTATACTGTATGTACAATATTATGAAAATAGCATTTTATGAAGTTTAATGCATTATGTATCAAGATTCTAGCTCAAGTTATAAGAAATCACATTCCCAAAAAAATTACCATATGAGATTGATAGAAGATTCAAGCAATGGAATATATATGACAGATCTCATGCATAAAAAATCTACCATCAGTAAACCATACAAAAGGCTATTTAAAACAGAAAGACATCAAAGGGTATTCAAGAGGATGTGATAGCGATTACTAGGAATCTAAGTTCTTCAATAGCATAATAAAGCATAATTCAAAATTTGACCAGTTGATACATTCAGAGTGGACTTCATCTGGCGAATCTGGAAAATGCACTCAAAGATTTAAGTATTTTCTCTTGACTATTCTCACAGGCTTTGATCAGAAAAAGGAAAGCCATGAGATTAAAGTATTTTATAGGGCACGTTGTTGGGAAATAAGAAATATGCTTTCTATGCTATTTTTGGCCTCTTTGACAAGGGCAAGGTGCCTACATCTATAAAGGCAAAAAAATATTCCTAGCCCCTAGACTCACCTTTAATTGATATGGAAAACAATTATCCCTAGTCCCTAGTATCTCCTTGGTATGTAGTTGTTATCAATCTCTCCACATTTCAGATCATGCTTCCTTTTATGAAATTGAGTTGAGAGTTGTAGAGGGAAAGAATTATACTATAATGTTTTTTGTACTCATTCTAATGAATTTTCCTTTTAAAAGTTATTAAAACATAAAAGTTGTCCATTTTTGTGATTCCTAAAACACAATCTCATTCTGTCTAATTTTTAGAGTTTATTTAGTGTTAGACAACAGTACAACTAAAAAATTCTTTGAACTAGTGACTTCCCCAGTTACAGATGACGTTCAAGTGCATGTGCAATCAAACATGGGATCACTGAAGAATTATATTTCTGTTAACACATACTAATGAAGTCCAAATCATATTTCAACTATTAACAGAAAGTCAGTGACTTGATAGGAACAGATATGCATACCATTATGAAGAAGAAACATATTAAATAGAGAGTAAGTGGAAAAGGTTTGCACTACAGATATAGTATTAGTTTACTAATGAACTTAATTATACTTTTTCAATGAAAAGATGGCACAATAATATAAAGACTTGCCTGGCCAACCCATTGCCTGAGACCAGTGATATGCTCCCTGACTTGCTCTGGAGTAAATAATTCGGTCAATGAGACTCCCTTTATTTTTGGCTTACCAGACTTGGTGCCAGCTGCATTTTCAGATGTCTGCCCAACATTTTCTTGCCTGTCTTGTCCAGTTTCTTTCTCAGCTTTTATATTTTCAGGCCTAGCTAAATTAGAAGGTTCATCATATTTGACAGGTTCAGCACTAGGTGTTTTAACATCTGCATTATTGTTATCCATTTTCATCTCACTAAGCTTTTCATGTACTACATGCACTGGAGCTTCAGCCTTAACTTCTGTAAGCTCAGACTTAATTGGAATAGACTTCTCAGCATTCAGATAGGCTTGGGGTTGGGACTGAGAATCCCTGGAAACAAGAGATTCACAATTCGCAGTAAAAGATGAAGCAGAATGGTCATTTTCAGGATTAATGGACTGGGAGCTGTGCTCAATCTTTATACGTTTTACAGATGGGTGCAAGTCCTCGGAAGTTTCAACAACTAATGGAGGCTTTGTGATCAATCTCGGTGATGTGCCTACAGTATTGTAAGGTTTACAGGATCCATTCACTGCAGTTGGCAAGCTTGATTCAGGTTCCGGACGAATCTGAGGCTTGAATTGAAATGCACGTCGATACTTTCTTACAAAAACACAAACAGGACAACATGGATCCTTGCAGTTTATGAAATGATGAAGCAACACCCTAGTATGATGGCAACGAGGATATGGACAATGGCGCAAGGTGCACCCATCTATGTGCTTGCATAACTTCTGTGCAATAGAACAAAATCGTTCTTTGCATCGTCCTTCAGGGGCAGAACACCGTCGAGCATGAAGTAGAAATAAAAGCCACCTTTGTTGATTCCTGTGTGCCTTTTTGATAGCACTTCCTGAGTCCAGCTGCTCAGCTGAGCCTCTAGAAAGAACAGCCCGACCAATAATAGATCCATCTGATGACAAATTATTGCATTGAGCTTCATCTTGTCCAGATATTCTTTGATGAAAATCCAAGCGGAGATGCTGATCATGTGAAATACTGTCAAGTGTGTGGTTACAATCTTGTGATTGAGGCCATTGGTTTAGAATTACAGATTTGGATTGTGAGCCAACTCCAAGACAGTTAAAATTATTTTGAGACTCTGCAACCAATTGATGTGGGTGCAACATTTGTTGCGAATTTTGAGGTGTTGCTGATGATAAATCACGGTGACCAGATGGGAATGGAAGATGTTGACCGCCCCTTGAGCAATCTTCAGTTGAGTTCTGCTGGAACTGACTCTGCATCTCAGACATGTGGAACTGATCAGAGACATGGGAATTGAGCACTTCTTTATGGTGTTCAATTCCAGGTTCAGACTTTACTCGGTTTTCTAGATTGGAAGCAAGCTGAGACTGACCGAAAGCATCACTGTTGACTACATGCTGAGGCTGCTGATTTTGCATAGATTGAAATTGCTGCTGCATATACTGATCTGGCTGTTGCAATTGTTGAGTCCTTTGCTGATATTGCTGTTGAGAATGCATAAGCCCATCTCGTGAAGTCAATGAAGACTGGAAATTCAACTTCTCTAACTGATTAATTGGTTGAGACTTTATATGAGCAGCCTGCTGCATACCATGCAAATTTGAGTGACCACTTATCAATGAGCTAGTTTTGGGTATTGATGGCAATTTGACTGAATTAGTGTTCTGATTGTTCATCATGGGCCCAGAGGATGTTGCAGATGTATACAAGTTTCCAGAAGCAAAAGTGTCAACATTATTCATTCCATATCCATCACCTGACAATAAAATTGATATCCTTTCTGAGATATGTCAATTTCTAAGAGAAAAATGCAGAACATGAAACATACATACAAACACATCTATACTCATCTAACAAACAGCAATAAAACCAAAAAGGTTATGCAACTTAAAACAGATTCTGGTAGGAGGTAAAGTGCCTAGCCTCATTCCTTGATAAAATAGAGAAAAAGGAGTAAGAAATATTACCCTGCACTACTGGTTTCTGATTTTGATCAAAGTGCTGCTGCAAGTGTTTAGGGGAATTGGCATAAGTTGAGGCAAAGTTCTCAGAAGTGCCAGGTTCATGTGCAAGTTGTATATTGTTTCCAATCAAGCCTGACCCACTATTTATTGCACCATTTGAATTTGTAAATGGCTTCTGAAGTAAACCAGATCTCATTCCACTACCCATTTGGCTGCTGAAGTTCTGCAATACATGACTATTTTGTCCACCAACATGCTGCTTCTGCTGTGACTGTGGTACCATAGTAGACTCTGCACTGGAAAAGGCACCTCCATTAGTATTAGAATCTATATTCATGTGTGAGTGATTACTGCTGACTGTGAATCCAGGAGTGGGAATCATCTGGCTAGCCATTCTCTGCACCCCCATTGATGATATGTTACCTCCCGAAGCAACAGAAAAGCTGGTAGAAGACTGCTGATAACCATTAGACAAACCTGAAACACATTGACTCTACAATGAAGGACAGGAAAAAGGAAAGCAAAAGGATTCGTGAAGAACGAAAAAATTTTAAAAAACCTAATATTACCATCAAATCTATTTAAGGAATTGCCAAGCAAACTACCAGCTGGTAACATGTTAACATTATTGAAAGGTGTTGATGCTATGCTATTACACCCGCTGGCAGAAATCATTGAGGCATCCATAGAAGATGCAACCATCATGCTTGAATTTGGAACATGTGACATACCAGGGGTTGGTATCATTGTACCAATTGGAGAAGAGTTAACAAGCTGTGGATATTGTTGGTTGTGATTATTCATAGATGCTCGTCGAAGGAAATTCGATAAACGACTCTCTAGTGTATCCAAGTTCATGTAATCCTCCTAAAAGATAAGTCCAAAATATTATTAACACAAAATTAGTATTTAACATTAAGGAAGAAGTTTGAAGGTTCCGTGTTATAATTTCCAGATTTAGAAATCTAAAGTGTTTAAAATTAGGAACAAGATTTAGATCCTTCCAAATAGTCGAAACTGGAACAGAAAATTAACTACGAGCCCAGGGAAAAAACCTTAGAGAGAGCAGCTTTTAACATGCCCTCCTCCAAGCGTTTTGCAAGATCCTTAAGCTTCTTTCTCTGTAAATCTGTAACCGGCTGCTGTTGTCGTTGCAACAACATATCAAAGCTGGAAGGTAAACACAAGATATTTATTGATGAGAATGAAAAAGACTATTGTAATTTATCTTATGCTCAAAATTATACTATTTTTAAGTAAAAAAGTCAATGCAGGAAGGGAAATCGGCACATGATAGAGACAGTAATCTAATTCACTTAATGGCATACCCACTGCAGGGATCCCTTAGCAACAACTTTGATAGAATGATCTAGCTATACATACAAAGTTAAGGCATGAATTATATAGTGGAAGATAAAGAAGCATGAGTGTGACTCAATGTTGTCAAGAAAATTGCAAATATATTCAACTAGGTCATACAAGTGAGCCGTAAAGCATATAATGAAACATGAAAGGAAGTATACTGCCTTTCATTTCATTTCCTTTTTTTAGATAGCTCCAACTATCGATTTCGTTATATGAATCTATCTATATATCATATACTGGCTTTCATGGTTGAGTTTACTCTAACATGTTGGTAGTTAGTTTTAACAAAAATATCGATCCATTTCTTATCATACCTATAGACAAAATTCCTAATAAGAATCAATGAAGTCAATTAACCCCCCCCCCCCCTTTTTGAAAGAATGCAGTTAAACAAAAAAAAAAGCTTACATCTTATCTTGAATAAAGGCGCGAGCTCTGAGCAATTCAGGGTCCATATTAATTGTTGAACGGGGTACACCACCTAAAGGTGGCATCTGATGAGAGAGTGCACTCCCATTCAGTTGGGCTAGTCCAGACAATTGAGACCCTGCTTGATTAGGTACCTGTCCTGACATCTCCCCCGGAATATGTGCTTGCAGTTTCATCTTTATTTTTCACATAACTCAAAAATGTTTCAGGATTCCACCATCTGCTAGCTCTCCTCCCTGTAATCAGGGTACAAACCAGACACATTGATGACAGTGCGAATTATGTCCAAATCCATTTGAATGTATATCAACAGACAACAATTTCATTAGTGGCACGAAGGGCACGTAAGAAAAGAAAAAGGAAGAAAGCAATATTATCGGAAGATACAAAATATTAAAGGAAGAAAAGGCAAAAGATATTGAATGCAAGCAATGTTTTCAAATTTTCCTAAATTCTATCAACCAAAAAAAAAGGTTCTACAAAATCACGCTAAGGATCCCCTTCTGCTTGAAATTGACAGCTGAAAGATTAAATTTATATTATACAAATTCAATCGAACATAACTACAGCAAAAAACCCTAAGTACCGAATCGAATCAATAAATACATGTTCAGGAACACAAACCCTAATAGATTGATGGGTTACAACGAACCTAAAACAGTGAACAATACAGAGCCAAGCACGATTTGATATAGCAATATAGAATTGGAAAGGAACCCCCAGGTTATCGACGACCACGCCGACGAGGATTCACGATGCTTTTGCCGTAGAGAAAGAGAAAGGTCGGTGACACCGTCTCCTACCAAAGGCACGTGCGGAAATTTGCCACGAATGAACTATAATAACGGAAACAAAAACAATCGATAAATAAATCATAAAAGAGAAGAAACCATGAGAAAGACGGAATCGAAAGGGATATTGGTCTACCACAAAACTAGAATGATTTCAGATTTTCAGTTAGGAAGCTTAGGCTCAATCTGGATTTAAAAAAGGCTTTATTGTTTTTTCTTTAATATCATTCAAAGTTGATTTGGATGTTAATTTTTATTGGTTAAAAAAAACAGGGTTATAGATTTATGATTTTAAAAAAAAATAATTTTTATAATAATTAATAACAAAATGATCAATTTTTTTAAAAATATGTAATAAAAATATATTTATGTCATTTGATATGCTGACTTTAAAGGGGAAAAATAATGTTAAATATTAGAAAAATTATTTTTCCTATAAATGTTATATATAAAAAATTAAGGAAATAAAAGCTGATTATGAATCCTATACAAATCATAATTAAATTATAATTGAATGATATCTCCATCAATTAAAATAATGGACACATAACATTATAAAAACAAATAATATCAATTCTATCAATAAGATTTGGAGTCAAACTCTTTAAGCTTTAATAAAACAACAAGCAGATTCAATCACATAATATGCTAATTATTTTAGTCAATTCGATTAGGAACGATATCAAATTACAAAAGTAGAGAACTCATAACCGTTTCAATAAATCACACATAAACCTAAAAAGATTTAGGGATCAATTCACTATCCATAATTTTTTATAATTATCCTAAATATCATTTAATATTGCAATAATGACCTTGACAAAATTATTCCACTTATGATGGTACTCTTATTTATATTAAAGGATCAAATATAATATTTATATCATATTTGTTTTTTTATCTATCCTTTTCTTTTTCACATTTTGGAAAAAAAATCTACTTCCATTGAAAATTATTTTATTTTTCACTTTTCATATTATTTTCTCACTTCCAGTGAGACAAAAATATTCTTTTGTTTTCATTGTTGCACAATTTTCCTACTTTTGGTGAAGAAAAATATTCTTAAATTTTCTTTATTTAATGGTGTTTTCAGGACTACTATAATGTCTTCAATACTACTTTGATTCATAACAATGTAAATAATACAAATATTTTATAAAATTCTTATTATGGAAGATGAATAGCTAACCTTAAAATATTTGTCTTGAAAAATATGACCTTCAAGAAAATTCTTCATAACTTTGGCTTGTAGTTGCAACACCAATGAAGGAAAGACTATCATGTTAATAACGTATTATAAAAGAAAGAAAATGTATAAAGAACAAACAAGACAATATGAGATGGAGAAAATAATCTAACTAATGTACATGTGGAAGGACTAACCTATTTATAAGTACATGTGGTAACTAGACAATTACATAAAAAAGGAATAATACATAATAGAAATATAAATGGTAATGATTGATAATGAATATTGACATCCACTACTAATTATTATTCATAACATATTGGTATTAAAAAAATATAAGGATTTTAAAGGATTGTTGTATTAAAGAGATTTTGAAGGACTTTTTAGTGGTATTTATAAATACCACATTCATAAAACAATCGCATCCAAACCCATCAAATTTTGAAGGATTATTTGAAGTGACTTTTCAAGTGTTTTAAGAATTTTCAAGTGAGTTTTTCATTTTTTTTCTATGTTGTTATCTTCTCCATTTTTTTTTGCTATTAATATTATACTACTATTCATATATAATACTACACTATTATTTCCATTTCATTCCCCCTATTTGGTGAAACTCTAGTATGTAAATGACAGTACCATTGACTTGCTATATTTTCTTTCCATTATCTTTAATTGGCTTGTTCTATTTTGCTTTATTTGGTTGAGTTTGTTCCTTAAATATATAACACAAAAAAATACTTGAAATTTGAACTTTTAAGTAGTAATTTTTTATAACGTGTGTCAATGAAAAGGAAAGCTGGAAACTGAAATTGATATAATGATCCGTACAATCAGCCTTTGTAATTAATTTAAATTTATTAGAACAATATATATATATAAATGAATTTCAGTTAGGATTTCTATTAGTAGAATGAGATGAAAACGGATCTTAGTTGCCCTCTCAGCACAAAAAATTGCAATCTCTCTCCCTCGCGTGAGTTTGTTATTGTTATCTCTCTTCCTTTATGATAATAATTATTTTATTTCTTTTTTTTACTATGAATTTTATTTTTTAACTTTTATATTGTAAAATTGTGATTTTTTATATTATAAAAAAGGAAATTAACATAAGATATTGCGATATCTTAGAATTCAATACTAAAAATATTTCTTCGCAAATAATTAAAAAATTATAAAATTTGTTTTGCACCTATAACAAATTTTAGATATATTTTTTCTTCTCCTAATTGATATTTGAGAATTTCTAAGATATTTTAAATGAATAAAAGTGCATGAAAGACACACTTTTACTCAAATATCGATATAAAATGCAAGGACATATTTAATTATAAGAGAGTAGGGCAAGTGTCTACTGTTTTTTTAATCATTTATAAATAAAATATTTTAAATCACAAATTATAAACAATTTGAAATGTTGTTTAGAATAATTTTTAGTATATGCGGTACTACATAACTTTATTCGTAAATAATGTTGTTCTGGTGAATTTTCAATTAGAACAGTAGATAAACATTCATCTTCAACATTACCGATTAATAAAAATCATAATTTTGAACTTATTATTCAAACCTAGAGTAAGAGCGAGAAGACGTTAATGTTTGAATGATTAGTATAACTATGAATATGTGACTGAATGTTATTTAGGAGGACATGATATTATGCAGAATTATTATTATTATTTAACCAAACATTATTTTGTTTTGTCTTAACTTTTTTTAAATTTGAATGTATAAAAAAAATCTCGAACTCTTATCGTATATTAAAAATTCACGAAATTCTGCAAATTTCGCAAAGTTCCGCAGAATTAATTAAAATATTGACTTAAAAATCTTGCAAAATTATTAAAATCTTAATTTAAAATTTTGCAAAATCTTCCAAAATTTTAAAAATCATAAAAATCCTGAAAAAAAAACCTTTTAAAATCCGCAAGTTTTTTTTTAACTTAAAAAAATCTTAATCTAATATAATATTTATACATCTATACATTTATATCTATACATCTATACATCTATACATCTATACATCTTATAAAGGGAATACCGAGACATGTAACTGTTTTTAGTCTCCATTTTTAGTGGACCATTATATTCCTTAAATGTAAAAAAAAAATTTATATCTTCTTTAAATAACTATATGTAACCTTTTTATAATATGTTATTTGTATATAATTATTAGAGGTACAAAGTGCCTCGATCCCTCCTCTAGTATAACATAATACTGATTCGACACATTAATCTAAAGAAAAGTAACTTATGTGAAATAAATAAAAAATATTATTGATTGGAAAAAAAATTGAATTCGTGGTACTGTAGGTGAGTTTTTTTTCCCCCCTAATTTTAACTAACCTGTGAGAGAGGTGGAGACGTGGTATAGGTCGAATTTCCTTCCCTGGCTCCGGATGTAATGTAATCCAAAATTATGTGGTCTAAATTATTCCTTTTCATTTACGGGTCTACGTGGCTGTTTCTTGACGGAATAGGTGCCACTTACGTTTTCTGGTTCCTATGCACGTACGCACGCACTTAAAAAAGCTTATGCGGAAGCACATTCACAGAGCGACCTTGGATTTTGAATCATGAACGCAGCAGCGTCAGCAACAACAGCTAATAGCAGTGTTTACTCTCTTTCCTCGGGTTCAAATATCAAACGTTTCCTGTTCTTCAATGATGCTCGTCAACATCAACGCTCTCGGTTCCTGCTAGCTCCCAGGGCTTCTGCTCCGAAGGACAGCAAGAACGATGATGATGAGATACAGAAACAGCAACCATCTGTGTCGCTTAGCCTGGACGACGTCAACCCTGTGGGACTCGGTCGAAGATCGCGGCAGTTATTCGATGAGGTTTGGAGAAAGTTTTCCGGATTGGGTCAGATTTCTAGGACTATCCGCACGGATGATCAGGAGGCTCTTGACGCCCTTCTCGTCCGCGAAGGTCCCATGTGCGAGTTCGCAATCCCTGGCGCTCAGAATACAACTGTACTCGTTGTTGGTGCCACCAGCCGCATTGGTCGCATCGTTGTTCGAAAGCTCATGCTCAGAGGTTACGCCGTCAAGGTGCCCCGTGCCCTGCTACTTTCTTACTACTTTTTATAATAATAATAATAATAATAATAATAATAATAATAATAATAATAATAATAATAATAATAATAATATAATTAAGATTTTGAAAGGAATGCTTCAAATGCCTGTCGGTCTAAGGTATCACATGATTTTTTCTGTAACAAAGGCTCTGGTAAGAAAGGCAGATCAGGAGGTGGTTGACCTGCTTCCAAGGTCAGTAGAGATAGTGATTGGGGATGTTGGTGATCCCACCACTGTCAAGTCTGCTGTAGAAGGTTGTAACAAAATAATATATTGTGCCACTGCTCGCTCTGCTATAACTGGGGATCTCTTCAGGGTTGATCATCGAGGAGTTTGTAATCTAACTAAAGCATTTCAGGTCTGTCTCCACACTTTTACCAACAAGTCCACATGCTGCTTGGTAAAATTTAAATTGGACTTGAATTTCAGGATCACAATAATAAATTGGCCCAATCACGGGCTGGGAAAAGCAGCAAAAGTAAGCTCTTGATTTCCAAATTCAAATCTGCATCTTCGTTGGATGGATGGGATGTTCGTCAAGGAACTTACTTCCAAGATGTAGTCACCACAAAATATGATGGAGGGATGGATGCTAAATTTGAGTTCACTGAGAATGGAGATGCCGTTTTCTCAGGTATATCTGGTGGATATTAATAAACAAGGCCAGCAGGTTTTATATTGTAATGGAGAACTCTACATATTCGCTTTTACCCCTATATTTCCATATTGATTTCAGGGTATGTCTTCAATAGAGGAGGCTATGTGGAACTTTCAAAAAAACTTTCTCTACCATTAGGTTATACTCTTGACAGGTATGAGATATTAGATACATGAGTTGTTTTTTATCATTGTATTTTGCTAAAAATTGGAAATTTTACCATGTATTCAATCATAATGAGTTGTTCCGTAATGATAGGTACGAGGGTCTGGTTCTCTCTGTTGGTGGCAATGGAAGATCTTATGTATTAATTCTAGAAGCTGGTCCTTCGGCAGATCCAAGTCAGAGTAGATTGTATTTTGCAAGAATTAGTACAAAAGTGGGATTTTGTAGGGTAAGAATCAATTTCCTTTTGATGAATTATGGTTTCTCCATTTTGACTAACCTGCATTGAAATTTCTTCTTAGCACTGAAGAGAAGCTTTCATATCTCCTGTCTGTATTACTATGACAGGTTAGAGTACCATTTTCATCATTCCGCCCAGTGAAACCAGATGATCCAATGTTAGATCCTTTTCTTGTACATACATTGACGATACGCTTTGAGCCTAGAAGACAGGTTCACTTCCTTACTGCTTTGAATCCACTTTCTTAAATTTGGCCTTTATGACCCAAGACTTTTGAAGTTAAATAACTTTAGGACATGGTAGTTAACAGACTAAACAAATGCAAAAACGTTAAATATACAGGGAAAAGAAGAATGTAAAACTAAATTAAGAGGGAGTCTATGACTCTATCTTTCTTTGTGTTCTAAGACATAATGATCCTCGTGAAATCATTAGATCCTTCTTTACTTCTAGTATAACTGAATCAGATTTTAGGACAAGAATTATTGTGAAAAATCTCTCTTATCTCTGGATCTGTATCAGTGTATTACTGTATCAGAGATAAGAGAGATTTTTAATGCCCCGGTTCTTCCATTCTCTCTTATAAAATTTCTTATCTACCTATATGCTCTCCCTTTTTTATTTGTATTCTTACTTACTACATGTATACCCTTTAACCATGTGGTGCACTGTTATGTCAATTAGTAATTAAGTAGCAGACTTGGGATCCTATGTTTACTTATCCCTGCTATTATTCAATTTTTTTCTCAGAATTTGAAGAGTATGAGAGAAATGAATGTCATTGAATAGTTACTAATATACAGATGGTACAAGTACAATGGGTTATACACACATCTATGAATGCCAAAGTTAACTTGAGCTAAGAAGTTTATCAGTCTGATATTTGCATACTTGTGCCAAAGTTAACCTCAAAGTGATGATATTGTCTTATGTCTTGTTTGGTATAATTAAAACATAAAGTTGTATCGTTTTAAATCTAACACTTATTAATGCTCCCCTATTGTCATTTGAGCAAAACTAAAGTTAAGTAATACATGCGTCAAGGTTAACCTGATCCAATCTTTTCCATTATTGAACTGTTACAATTAACAATTGAGCTGCAAAAGGTGTCATATACAGTTTCTTATTTGCGCCCATCATTTCTTTAGTAGCCTTATAATTTGCTGCATTGTTTGTGTCAACTTGGACAATTTTCTTCCCTAATCTCATCAACAACTTCATCCAACATTTTAAAGACCTTATTAGATGTTTTGGATATGTGTGATACATTGACAATTTTTTTTAAAAAATCCCTTAAAGCTATTAACCTAGAAGTATGGTCCCCTTCCTCTTGTTGGTCTATCCATTTGTCCTTATGGTGCATTCCGTCTTCCAATGAAATTATCCTCCTCCAATGCCTCCTTGGTTAAGTCTACTATTTTTTTTCCCCAAAAATTTGACCCTAATCTCATGGTAGGAGGGTGGTGTAAATCCTAGTGCATGTTGAGAAACCAATTCAAACATCTTGTCTAATTTACGCTATTTGCCTCCCTCAAATTATTGAAAACTTTAGTATGGTGTATTGAAAACTTTAGGACCTTGGTTCTCCCACATACTCCCTTAATTTTTTCATTAATTTTCTTGTAGGGGGTCCAGTTTACTACATTTGCTTCTTCACCTCATCATTGACAGCTTTGCAAGCTAAAACATCCTTCTAATTCATGCCAAATGATGTTTCAATCTACAATCCCTCTGGTAATGACTTTTTCATAGTAATTGCACTTGATTTTTCTAAGATTTCCATCAATTGAAACACCATGTTTCCCTGCCACATGAATTCTACTTCCTAGAGCATTCTTGATCACTTTGCAACTACATTACCTAGATATCAAACTTGCTACATTTTAAGTACTAGTGACTCCACTAGCATTCCCAGCACTACTTTTTTATTTTTTTTTCAGCAAACCAAACTGCAACATAAAACAAAAATCAATTGTTAGAAGAACAAAACCTCCTTCCATGATTTCACAACTGCAACCAATAACCAAGAAGCCTCAACTGAAAAGTCCACAACACGTTTCAGAAATGCAGAAGACCAACACTAACACACAAGTTCAAAACAAGGAAGAGAACAAATATCAACAACCATTGGCTACCATGAGTTCATATCAGGGAAGAGAAGAGGAGAACGGAGATCAAAGTTTGAAATGGCAGAGATGAGGTCAAGAGAGGGAATAATTTGGCCTTTGGATTTTGTTTCGTGTGCAAAGACGAGTAAGACACAAAATGTGTGTTTTTTTAAAAATCTGGGTTGCAAAATTCAACGTTTTGGGTGGTCTTGGGTCTCAAACTCCATGGGAAGCACTAATTCCACATTTTTGCAAGTTTCCCTAATGATCCCATACTAATCCTACTAGGCTACAATCTTCATGAACTCGAGCACAAAGATGCATAAAAGATTCAACATGTGATTCTATGTGCGAGAAATAATTAAGCTAAATCTTGTGCAATATTTATTCCAACTACTTTCTAGGAGAGAAGTGACACAAGTGGAAATAGCAAAAGCGCAATTCAAGAATGGTAATGGTAGAGAATAATTTTGGTTGGGAGAATGGACAAGTTCCAAGGGATTTTATGATCGTGGGCAACAGAAAAGGTGTACAAAAGAGGGTGGTAAATTCACACGTGAGGGATCATTCACTGAGATGTTATTGCTCAACATCTAGCTTCCTTGTCACATGTTGTTTCATTGGCTAAGCTTTTTGAAGAGAAATACTTGCTTAATCAGAAAACCACCTTTGACCACCCTTATCCAAAATACCAATAGACACCACTAGCACAAACAACCAAATCCACAAGCCTACCACCCTTGTTACCCAACCCAAACACTAGAAACCAACATAACCAACAACCAATTAAGTTTTTCCGATGTTAAAAACATATCTACCACAAAAATGAAATTGAGAAGGGAGACAAAATTGTGTTTCACTTGTGATAAGAAATTTTCACCTACCCATAAATGCCTCGACAAACTACTTATTGTTACAATTAGAGAAAGAGGGGGATTGGAAACGAGAACCTGACCCACCCGATGATGACTATCCATCAGATGCAATCACTGGACTAGGAATATTAGCACTATCAAAGGAGCCTCATTAGCACTATGTGATTTTAGGGTGCTATCAATGGGGTGAAAGTAAAAGGACTACTTGACAGTGGTAGTTCAGACAACTTTTTGCAATCGTGGCTTTAAATTAGACATTGAACCAACTTCAGGATTTCAGGTCTTAGTAGGTAATGGAAATTCTGACTATGGAAGGTCCGATGAGGGAAGTTAAAGTACATATCCAAGGGTACTCTTTAAAATTACCAATTTACTTATTGCTAGTCTCAGGTGCAGATTTGGTTTTAAGAGTAGCTTGGTTAGCTACTTTGGGCCCCAATATATTTTACTATAGTGCTTTGACATTGAATTTCCTTGTGGAAGGGACCATTATTACTCTTCATGGTGATTAACCACAAATTCTGAATCCAACTTAATACAATCATCTTTGTAGAATGCAAAAAACTCAAGCTATCTCTGAATTATTTACACTACAGATTCAGCAACCAAATTGTGCTACTGATCACTAGTTACAATTACCCTAGAACATGGAATTTGAAGTAACCCTACTTTTGCACACCTATCATGATGTGTTTGTGGTTTCTATTGGCCTTCCTCCTAGTAGATCAAATGATCACCAACCACAGGGCAGGAAATACTCTTTGCCTCAACCATTTTTGCTTTCTCCAATAAGTCATGGATGTAATTTTTCTGAGTAAGTAGAAGAGCACCATTCTTCAATTGCTGTATCTCAATCCCCAAAAAATACTCAAGGTCACCTAGTTGCTTAAGAGCAAAAACATCACTCAATTGCATTATGAGTTGTTACAATAAGTGTGGAGAACCACTAGTGAGGATTATATCATCTACATTCATAAGAAGGTAGACAATATGAGAGGCATGATTGTAAATAAACATAAAAGGGTCACATTTACTAGTTGTGGACCCTTTTTGAAGGATATTGGAATTGAGCTTCTCAAACCAAGCTCGTGGTGCCTATTTCAAGCCCATAACCCACATTCTAAGAACTATCGAGTACAAATCGGGGAAGGACAATTGGTAGCAGATGCCTTGTCTAGGTCATTTTTCATGGCATGGTCTTAGCCAAAAATGGAATTTTTGCCTATATTTATGGGAAGCATGACTCGGTTCAGAAAATATTACATGATTTTCGCTCTTTTCCACTTGGAGGACATTATGGTGTTGCCAAAATAATGGCTAGGATTGTTGCACAATTTCAATGGCAGGGTATGCATAGAGAGATAACTTTGTTAGACAATGCCTCATTTGTCGGTAATCTAAGTCTTCCAATACACTAACTTTATGGTTGTTGCATCCTCTACCAATTCCACAACAAATATGGGATGATATCGCGATGGATTTCATCACAAGGCTACCCAATGCTAGTGGTTTCACAGTGGTCATGGTAGTGGTAGATCAACTTCCTTACTATGTGCATTTTGCTACTCTAAAAGCAAATTACAATAGTGCCCAAGTGGCTGATTATTCATGAAGACGGTGGATTTCATCATAAGGCTACCCAATGCAAGTGGTTTTACAATGATCATGGTACTAGTAGATTGACTTTCTTAGTATGCCCATTTTGCTACTCTAAATACAATAGTGCCCAAGTGGTTGATTTATTCATGAAGATGGTGGGGAAATTGCATAAATTTCCCAAGACTTTGTATTTGATAAAGACAATTTTTATGAGACAGTTTTGGGAACAACTTTTCAAGTTGAGTGGTACTTCTTTGGCTATGAGCACTGCATAGCATCCCCAATTTGATGGCCAATTCGAAGCTGTCTGCAGCTATTTGGAAATATACTTACATTGTTTTGCTTATGACAATCCAAAAGTGTGGCTGAAATTGTTGTGGGTGGAATTTTGGTATAATATTTCGTACAACCTTAGTATGGGTATGAGTCGTATGACACCATTCAAGGTAGTTTATGGTAGGGATCCTTCTTGGATTGACAAATATGTTACAAATTCCAATGATCCTCCATCATTGCAGTAGTTGTTGCAACAACGTGATGCTTTTTTGCATCAATTAAAGGGAAATCTGCGCAACAATATATGAAGAAACAAGTTGACAAGAAGAGATGCCATGCAAAATACAAGGTTAGTGATATGGTGTTGGTTAAGCTCCAACCTTATCGACAAAATTCAATTGCATCGAGAATAAACCAAATGTTGGGCATGAAATATTTTGTTCCTTTTCCTATTATCCAATGTGTGGTTCTAGATGCATACAAGCTATTGTTGCCCTCAACAACTGGAATTCATTCTGTTTTTCATGTGTCACAATTGAAGTCATGCTAAGTTGTTCACCAACAATCATATGTTCCATTTCCTTTGATTACTAATGACATTGGTCCTATATTATAGCCTATTAGAGAAGAGAATAGGATAATAAATCCTTTTATTTGTTGTATTATTTACATGTATTCAAATGTATTTTTCTGCTAGTATTTGCTAACAGTTTAGGTTAGTTAGATTTGTTTTTGTTGGCTTACTAACTCTTGAGTTAGTTAAGTCCGTTAGGCTTATATATGTAGGTAATACCTCTCGTGTATCACTTTATCAAATTCACTCTGATTCAATAATATTCAACTTCAGAAATCTTCTTTCAATTCATTCTCTCATATGGTATCATCGTGAGCACGGTTCGTTCCGTTTCTTAGCCCACATCTCCGTCGTGCCTTGCCCTCGTGCTGCTAGCGTTCATCGTTGCTGTTGCTCGCGCGTTCGTCGCGCCTCGTTGCCTCTCTTTGCTCGCGCCTCTGTTGTTGCGCAAGCCTCACCGTTGTTGTTGCTTACGCGTTCGTCGCGCCTCGTCTTTGCTGTTGATTGCGCGTTCATCGCGCCTTGTCTTTGCTCTTCGCTCGCGCTCTCTTTGTCGTGCAATTCTTTCCTTTTTGCTGTTTCTTGCTTCTGTTGATCCAATGGCTTCTGCTTCTGCTTCCTCTGATCATTCCGCGTCGCATACCTTTTCCCAATCTGTTACGTGCAAATTGGATGACAAAAATTTCATGACCTGGCAACAACAGGTCACTGCTGTGATTCGTGCCCATGACCTCGAACGTTTCGTGGTTAATCCAAAGATTCCGCTCAAGTTCTTGACTGCTGAAGATCGTGACTCCAACAACATATATCCTGAGTATACTGTCTGGGACCGTAAGGACTCTCTACTCTTTTCTTGGCTGCTTTCAATGCTTTCTGAATCCATTCAGGCTCGTGTCGTCTCTTGTCGGCACTCTTATGAGATTTGGGATCTTGTATTTCAACATTTTCACTCTCTCACCAAGGTTAAAGCTGCTCAACTGCGTCTTGAACTCCGCACGATCAAGAAAGGGACACGATCGTGCTCTGAATACTTACTTCGCATTAGTACCATCATTGAAATGTTGACTTCGATTGGTAATCCTGTTTCATCCCGTGAGCATGCTGAATGCATCATTGGTGGTCTCCCACCTGAGTATGACTCCTGATCTCCACTGTTACTGCCTTTGCTAGCAGGGATGACACCTTTTCCCCTGCAGAACTTGAGCACGTGATTCTTGTTCAAGAGGCTCGACTAGACCAAGCCTAAATCGCCATTCTTCAAGAACCTATAACAATCAATCTTGCCCAGACTGTTTCTGTTCCTCAAGTGACTCCCAACGCCAACTTAGCCTTCCAACAACCTCAGCTGGCTCACCCTCAGCCTAACACGCTTCAGAATTTTCCTGCTCAGACCATAGATGGTGGTCGTGGTCGCCGTGGTGGTCGGAATCGTGGTTCTCCGGTTCAATGTCAAATTTGTCACAAACGTGGTCATGAAGCTTCCACGTGTTATCAGCGCTTTACTCCAATGCTTGCTTCTTACTCTACCTTTGGCTCCAGTTCTGTTTATCCTCCTCGAACTGGTGCTGTTCCACAGTTTTGGCACTGCAAACATGCTTGGTCTCTCTGGTCAAACTTCGTTGCCTCCCCACACCTTGGGTGGCTCTTTTGGGTCTACTCCCTCTGGCTTCTATCTTCCACCACCTGGATTCACTCTTCCTACGCCATCACCTACTCAGCAAGGCTATTTCGGTGCTACTTCCTCTGCTCCACGGGCGGCACCCACTCTGAACACTGCCACAGTTTGGATCTCAGATTCTGGTGCGTTTCACCATGCAACTCCGGATCCTCAACATCTCCTTCAAAGTGCTCAGTTTACAGGAACTGAGCACATTGCTATGACCGATGGGCAAGGTACATCTATTGCTTCAATTGGCTCTAATGTGTTTAGGTCTCCCTTTCATCCTTCCACAGTTTTCTGTCTTAAAGATCTATTACTTGTTCCGACTTTAACAAAAAATCTGATCAGTGTCTCTAAATTTGCCAAAGACAATAATGTTTATTTTGTGTTCTATCCTCATTCATGTTTTGTCAAATCACAGGATTTGAACGAGACTCTTCTTGAGGGCAAGCTTGGTGAAGATGGTCTCTATCATTTTCATCCAATTCTTGCAAAGAATAACTCCAACTCTGGCGGCATACCCAAGCACCTTGCTTTTCCTAATTCTGCACCCTGTATTTTTCTTTCTGAACAATGTAAAAATGATGTTTCCAATACTTACAAACAGTGGCATTTACGATTAGGGCATCCTCATCATGATGCACTAAGCAAAGCTCTACAATTGTGTAACATTCGCATTCCTCATATTAATAAAATTTCCAATTTTTGTGATTCATGTTGTGTGGCCAAATCTCATAAACTTCCCTCTAAACCTTCCACCACTGTCTATTCCAAACCTCTTGAACTTGTTTTTCTTGATGTTTGGGGACCTGCATCATTAGATTCCAGTTGTGGTTATTTGTACTTTTTGACATGTGTTGATGCTTGCACTAGATATGTATGGATTTGTCTTCTTCACCGAAAGTACGATGTTCTTTCTCACTTTCTGAATTTCAAAGCACTTGCTGAAAAACAATTTCAAACTCCACTTAAGGCGGTTCAAACTGATGGTGGTGGTGAGTTTCGTTCCTTAGTTCCGTTTTTGCAGCAAGAAGGCATAATGCATCGACCTACCTGTCCGTACACTCATCATCAAAATGGCATGGTTGAAAGGCGCCATCGTCATATTGTTGAACTTGGCTTGGCCATGCTTCATCATGCTTCGTTACCACTCAAGTTCTGGGACCATGCTTTTCTGACTGCTGTCTACCTCATTAATCGGCTCCCCTCTTCATCTATTGATCACAATTCACCCTACAAACTGATCCATCATAAAGAACCTGATTACCAGTTTCTAAAAGTCTTTGGCTACTCCTGTTTTCCATTACTCAGACCCTACAACCAGCACAAAATTCAACCTCGGTCAGAGGAGTGCCTCTTCTTAGGCTACTCTCCTACTCACAAAGGCTATAAATGCTTAAGCAAGTCTGGCCGTATCTATATCAGCAAAGATGTGGTGTTTAATGAAGAATGATTTCCCTACAAGGACCTTTTTATCTCCAAATCTATCTCATCTGCCCCTGGCACCTCTGTATCCACCATTCCATCTCTTATCAATCCTCCCAATTTCTCCTCCCTTAACCCACCTCAACCTGCTCTACCCGAGAGCTCTGCTTCTTCAGATGTTAGTTTCTCATGCTCTCAATCTGCATCTGCTGATTCTCAACTCCCTTCCCCTATCTCATCACACAATTCCTCTTCTACCTCTGCTGCCTCGGCTGCAGCTTCAGAACCAGCCAAACCTCTCAATCTTCACCCAATGATCACACGCTCCAAAAATGGTATTGGTCAACCCAAGCAAAACCCCACACTTCTCCTTTTGCATGTTGTGCCTAAGACAATCAAAACTGCTTTAGCTGATCCTAATTGGCTTGCTGCCATGCAAGCTGAAATCACAGCCTTACATAACAACACCTGGATCTTAACTACCCTGCCCCCTGGCAGAAAACCCATTGGCTGCAAATGGGTTTTTCGTGTCAAGGAGAATCCTGATGGTTCCATCAATAAATATAAGGCTCGGCTAGTTGCCAAAGGCTTCCATCAACAACCTGGTTTGGATTTTTCTGAAACTTTTTCTCCTGTTGTAAAACCTGTCACCATTCATATTGTTTTTTCTCTTGCTGTATCCTTTCGGTGGCCTCTTCAACAGCTTGACATTAATAATGCCTTTCTCAATGGCATGCTTGAAGAGGACATTTACATGTCTCAGCCTCCTGGCTTTGTTGATTCTGCCAATAAACATCTTGTTTGTAAGTTGCATAAATCTCTTTATGGCCTGAAAAAGGCTCCTCGAGCCTGGTTTGACAAACTCACGTCTGTTTTACTCAAGCTTGGCTTCAGCAAAAGCAAGTGTGATCCCAGCTTGTTCATCTTCTCGACCTCAGCTGCCACCGTTTTCATGCTTGTCTATGTAGACGATATCATTCTCACTGGAAATTCTCCGTCCTTGCTGCAAAAATTTGTTACCCAACTCAATGCTATTTTTTCTCTTAAAGATCTTGGTACTTTGGACTACTTCTTAGGTATTGAAGTCAAGTCCATCTCTCAAGGAAAGTTGCTACTTTCCCAAGACAAGTATATTACTGACCTTCTCACTAAGGTCAAAATGGAAGATTCCAAAGGCATCTCCACTCCTATGATTGGCGGTCAGCAGCTTGCTAAAGATGGTACTCTATTTGATGATCCTACGTTGTACAGGTCCGTAGTTGGTGCATTGCAGTATGCTACTATTAGAGAAGAGAATAGAATAATACATCCTTTTATTAGTTGTATTATTTACATTATTCAAATATAATTTTCTGCTTGTATTTGCTAATAGTTTAGGTTAGTTAGACTTGTTGTTGACTTACTAACTCTTGAGTTAGTTAAGTCTGTTAGGTTTATATATGTAAGTGATACCTCTCGTGTATCACTTTATCAGTTTTACTCTCATTCAATAATATTGAACTTTAGAAATCTTCTTGTAATTCTTTTTGAAATTGCCTTCAGTGTTAATAAGGTAAGTCAGTTCATGTGCTCTCCCATGGAAGGGCATTGGAAAGTTGTAAAACGAATTCTTAGATACCTAAAAGGAACTGTTGGTCATGGACTTGTGTTCTCTCCTGCAAAGCACACTGCTCCCTTCAATCTCACTGCGTTTACTGATGCTGATTGGGCATCTGATCCGCATGATCGAAGATCCACTTCAGCAGCATGTCTCTATCTTGGTCCTAATCTTGTGTCTTGGTGGTCCAAGAAGCAGTTGCTTGTTGCCAGATCCAGCACTGAGGCTGAATACAGAGCCTTGGCTCAAGCAGTAATTGAAGTCTTGTGGATTCAGTCACTTCTGAAAGAATTAAAAGTTCCCCTAAATATTCCTACTGTACTGTGTGACAATCAAAGTACTGTTGCACTCTCGCACAATCCTATTTTACATTCACGATCTAAGCATATGGAGCTTGATATCTTCTTTGTTCGTGAAAAGGTGCTTAACAAGTCCCTCATTGTCTCGCATATTCCTGCTCAACATCAGTTTGCAGATGTTCTGACCAAGGCCTTGTCTCCCAAGAGATTTTTGCTTCTTCGCTCCAAGCTCAATGTTGCTGATCCATCTACTTTGTTTCATCCCCCTTGAGCTTGTAAGGGGTGTATTAGAGAAGAGAATAGGATAATGAATCCTTTTATTTGTTGTATTATTTACATGTATTCAAATGTATTTTTCTACTAGTATTTGCTAACAGTTTAGGTTAGTTAGATTTGTTTTTGTTGGCTTACTAACTCTTGAGTTAGTTAAGTCCGTTAGGCTTATATATGTAGGTGATACCTCTCGTGTATCACTTTATCAAATTCACTATGATTCAATAATATTCAACTTCAGAAATCTTCTTTCAATTCTTTCTCTCATACAGCCATGCCAAATTTTGAAATCTAAAATTGTTCTCAAGGGAGACCAAAATTTTCCTCAAGTTTTGGTACAATGGGAAGGCATTGGTGCAGAACATGCTACTTGGGAGGAACTTATATGCAGCAAGCTTATCCTGACTTCAAGCTTGAGGGCAAGGTTGATGTTAATGGGGGAGGTTGTGCCACAAGTGGAAATAGCAAAAGGGCAATTCAGGAAATGATAGTGGAAGAGAATAATTTTGTTAGGGAGAATGAACAGGTGTCAAGGGATTCTATGATCATGAGCAATAGAAAAAATGTATGATAAAGGGTGGCAAGTTCACGCATGAGGGATTATGTGTGAGGTGGCAATTAGTTATATAGTACATGAGCTGAGGAGAGAGAGGGAGGGAATTATTATGCATTCTGTTACTTTTCTAAGTATCTCTATAGTTGCTATCTTTGCATAGCAACCTTCTTCTTCAATGTAAGAAACTTGTCACGGAAATAGTACACAGATGTTTATCTAGTTCATTTGCTCATTTTCCATTTTGTTTTGATCTTCTGTCATTACAAGTTGTTCCAAGATAATTGAATTCAACTTGTTATTTCCAACACAACTATTTCCTAAGGCATTTAAGTTTAACTGAATAGTTTCCCAACATATATCTGTTTAATAGGAGGCTTGGTAACAACTGTTGGGAAGTCCCACATTGCCTGCCTCAATTCTTTGAGTGCGGTTTATATATTTTGTTGGAAATAGGAGTATTTAATGATTATTACTCTTCCTAGTTTCTTTGTTCAATGTATCTTAGGAAGTTGTGGTATTTTTAATTGTTGTCTTGGAAATAGTTGATGTCATTTATTATCTTTGTAACCACTATCATTATAAATAAGATCATTGTGCTGAGTGGAAAAATACACTCAAGCATAATCAGAAAATGTGTTCCCTATTTCTCTCTTTTAACATGGTATCAGAGCTCCTAATCTAAGGGGCTTTGCTTCCGCAACGCATATTTTTTTTAAGCAAGCTTGGCTGGGCTCTTGAAGCTGTCAAGCGTTCCGACGAATTTCCGGCAACCTTTCTGTTTTTCCGACATTTTTTCTGCTATTTTTCTGGTGACCACCAGATTTCTGTCATGGAAGGGGAAGTTGTTCATCCACCCCCAAATAATCAATTTGGAGATTTGCAGAGCATTCATCCTTCCTATAGGTTGAATGGAAAAAATTATTTAAAGTGGTCACAACTTATTCGCACAATATTGAAAGGAAAAGGGAAAATCAGCCACCTGACCGGTGCTGGTCCAAAGGAAGGAGATCCAAATTTTAAAGCATGGGATGAGGAAGATGCATTGATCATTGCTTGGCTATGGAATTCTATGAATACAGAAATTAGTGATACCATTATGTTTCTCAGCACAGCAAAAGAAATTTGGGATGCAATAGAGCAAACTTATTCCAAGGCTAAAGATGCTGCCCAGGTATATGATGTAAAGGTGAAAACTCTAGCTGCAAAACAGGGAAATAAATCTGTTACTGAATATGCTAACCAACTGAAGTCCCTTTGGATGGAATTAGATCATTATAGAGCTATCAAGACTAAGTGTGCAGATGATGCTGCTGTATTGAAGGAATTTATTGAGCAAGACAGGGTGTATGATTTTCTTGTAGGGTTAAACCCTGAGTTTGATCAAGTTAGGATCCAAATCCTTGGAAAATCTGAACTCCCAAGTTTTAATGAGGTGGTTGCAATTGTACGAAGTGAGGAAAGTAGGAGGAATTTGATGCTAGATTCTCCAATTGTAGAAAGCTCAGCCATGGTGGCTAAAAAAGAAAAAAATGGGAAGTCAAAGAAATCAGATTTATGGTGCACTTATTGTAATAGGCCAAGACATACCCAAGAGAAGTGTTGGAAACTACATGGTAAATCTCCTAATCTAGAACTAAAAGGAGGAACATCTCGAAAAGGTGGGCAGGTCTACGTGGCTGAAAAAAATGAAGAAAAAACAAATTCTTCTAGCATACTGGAACCTGCTAGCTTGAGTCAAGAAGAAATAGAAAGGATGAGAGCTTTTTTCAGCAGCCTTGAAGAACCATCAGGTACTTGTTCTTTGGCGTATTCAGGTATGCTTCCTATTTCATTCGGATTTAATGTCTCAAAAATTATTCCATCTCTTTGGGTTCTTGAATCTGGAGCCACAAATCATATGACTCCATCATCTAAATTCTTCTCTACCTATTTTCCATGTCCCAGCAATAAGAAAATAGCAACTACAGATGGGACTCTTATAACTGTAGCTGGTATAGGAAACATCCATATAAATCCCTTCATAACCCTAAAAAATGTTCTTCATGTTCCCAAATTGTTCACAAATCTTATCTCAGTGAAAAAACTTACAAATGACATTTCTTGTAATGTTGTGTTTAATAATAATTGTTGTGTATTCCAGGACAAGGAATCGGGGAGGACGATTGGACGTGCTAGAGAAAGGAATGGCCTTTATCTTCTTGAGGAGCCAAGTTTGTCCATTTAAGAAAAAAACCAGTCTCATTCTCTCATGTCAAAATATTTATTGTCAAAAAAAGAAAAAAATTTACTCTTTCATTATTGGCTTGGACATCCATCATTTGAAACCATCAAAGTTATGTTTCCGTCTTTGTTTTCTGGAATAAAAATTGATTGTCTTCAATGTGATGTGTGTGAAATTGCAAAACACAAGCGTGTTCCTTATCCATCAAGTACAAACAAAAGCACATTTCCTTTTTACCTTGTTCATACTGATGTTTGGGGACCGTCTCCTATACCAAATGTGTCAGGGGCTCGTTGGTTTGTGACGTTTATTGATGATTGCACTCGAGTTACTTGGGTTTTCCTACTTAAACACAAATCTGAAGTAAGCAATGTCTTTCAAAATTTCTTCTCAATGATTAAAAATCAATTTGGTGTGTCCATAAAGAAACGTAGGTCGGACAATGGCAAAGAGTATTTCAATCAAATCATTACTCCGTTTTGTCAAAAAGAGGGAATAATTCATGAGTCTTCTTGCGTTCAAACACCTTAGCAAAATGGAATTGCTGAACGCAAAAATAGACACCTATTAGATCAACCCCGAGCATTATTGTTTCAAAAAAATGTTCCAAAAACTTTTTGGGGGGAGGCTGTTCTCACAGCAACATATCTTATCAATCGTCTTCCCTCTAGAATCTTGGGATTTAGGAGCCCTATGGATGTACTTTCTTGTTTCTATCCTAACATGTCCACCTCTAGCAATCTTGTACCAAAGGTCTTTGGGTGTGTCGCATTCGTCCATGTTCATGGTCTAGATCGAGGCAAACTTGATCCTCGAGCCCTAAAATGTGTCTTTGTTGGATACTCCTATACTCAAAAAGGGTATAAGTGTTATTATCCTTCAAAAAAATTCTTTATATCTCGGGATGTCACCTTTCATGAGGAACAAAATTATTTTTCACAACCTTATCTTCAGGGGGAGAGTCTTTGGGAAGATAAGGAGAGTCAGTTTGAAGCTTCACCCCTTCCAACTCTTGAGTTAAATTCTTATGATCTAGCCCAAGAACCGGAGCCTGAAAATGCACCAAACCAATTGAACATGAACCTGAAAAAGCACTAGAACCTCAAGAAAAAAATGCACCAGTTGAATTTGAAAATGATAAAAGGTTTGGGAAGAATCTGGTTTACACAAGAAGATCAAAGGTCGTTCCTGAATTGACACTCGTCCAAGAGGCCAATCCAATTCCTTCAGATCAGGTAACAAACTCTGATTTTTTAGCTTCAAATGATAATCTTTCAACTTCCCAAAATGAAATAGAAATTCCAGAACTTTACAATGATTTTTATCTTCCAATTGCTTTTAGAAAAGAAACCAGAAAATGCACAAAAATACCTCTTTATCCTCTCTCAAACTATCTTTCATCACAAATTTTTCTCCAACTCATAAATTTTTTCTTGCAAATCTAAACTCTATTTCAATTCCCACCAATGTTTTTTAGGCATTATCTGATAATAATTGGAAGCAAGCCATGGATACAGAAATGGAGGCATTGGAGAAGAACAAAACATGGGAGTTGGTTTCTTTGCCAAAAGGAAAGAAACCAGTTGGTTGTAAATGGGTATATACAGTGAAGTATAAGGCAGATGGATCAATTGAGAGGTACAAGGCGAGATTGGTTGCTAAAGGTTTCACACAAACCTATGGGATAGACTACTGAGAAACCTTTGCTCTAGTTGCAAAGATGAATACAGTTCGGGTACTATTATCTCTTGCTGCAAATTGTGGTTGGGAATTACAGCAATTAGATGTGAAAAATGTTTTCTTACATGGGGAACTTGAGGAGGAAATCTATATGGAGGTCCCACCAGGATATGAAGCTGCTGCCAATTCTGTTTGCAGGTTAAAGAAAGCTCTATATGGATTGAAACAATCCCCTCGAGCATGGTTTGGAAGGTTTACCAAGGTCATGACTGCCTTAGGATACAAGCAAAGCCAAGGGGACCACACTTTATTCATCAAACACTCCTTCTTAAGAGAAGTAACTGTATTGTTAGTATATGTGGATGATATAATTGTCACTGGTAATGATCGAAAAGAACAACTTCTCTTAAGCCAACAACTAGCAAGGGAGTTTGAGCTAAAAACACTTGGGAAATTGAAATATTTTTTGGGAATTGAAGTGTCTCACTCTAAGAAAGGCATTTTCATATCTCAACAGAAATATGTCATAGATTTACTGAAGGAGACATGCATGGCAGCTTGTAAACCTATGAGTACTCCCATGGACACAAATCTCAAATTAGGAAACTCAGACGATAGTGCAACAGTGGATAAGGAGATGTATCAACGTTTGGTTGGAAAATTAATTTACTTGTCTCACACAAGGCCAGCCAGATATTGCATTTGCTGTAAGTTTGGTCAGCCAATTTATGCATTGTCCGAGAGAAGTTCATTTGCATGCCATATATAGAATTCTGCAGTACCTCAAGGGGACTCCAAGAAGAGGAATTTTATATAAAAGAAATGGAAATACAAGTCTTGAAGCCTACACTGATGCTGACTATGCAGGATCAATTATTGATAGGAGATCTACTATGGGATATTGCACATTTCTTGGGAGAAACTTAGTAACATGGAGAAGTAAAAAGCAAAATGTTGTTGCTAGATCTAGTGTTGAAGCTAAATTTCGGGCTATGGCACAAGGTATTTGTGAACTACTATGGTTGAAAATTATCCTAGAAGACTTGAAGATTACATGGGATGGACCAATGAAACTCTATTGCGATAATAAGTCAGCAATCAACATAGCTCATAATCCTGTTCAACATGATCAAACCAAACACATTGAAGTGGATAGGCATTTTATCAAAGAAAAGCTTGATAGTGGTTTGATTTGTACTCCATATGTACCTTCACAAAGACAACTTGCAGATATTCTTACTAAAGGCTTGCGCTGTCCAGATTTTGAGAGAATAATATGCAAGCTGGGAATGGAAAATATTTATTCTCCAGCTTGAGGGGGAGTGTTGGAAATAGGAGTATTTAATGATTATTACTCTTCCTAGTTTCTTTGTTCAATGTATCTTAGGAAGTTGTGGTATTTTTAATTGTTGTCTTGGAAATAGTTGATGTCATTTATTATCTTTGTAACCACTATCATTATACTTGAATATGAATAATTTCTTATTATTGAATCTGAATAGGTACAATAAAATAAATAGGCATAATACATAATCAATCCCTAAAGTTTAGGGATTTAGATAAAACTGACTAAGGAAACTAAACTAGAAAATATGAGAAGATAAACTAGTATATCTAAACTATATCTTATAGAATTATCTTAACACTCCCCCTCAAGCTGGAGCATATATATCATATGCATCTAGCTTGTTACATATATATGTTATCCTAGGACCACGTAAAGATTTAGTAAAGATATCTGCAAGTTGATCCTTGGAGCAAACTGAGGAGGTCTTGATGATACCGGAGAGGATCTTTTCTCTGATGAAATGGCAGTCAACCTCTATATGCTTTGTTCTCTCATGAAAAACTGGATTAGAGGAGAGGTATAAAGCTGACTGGTTATCACAAACTAGTTCCATATGACCAACCTTGCAAAACTGCAACTCTTGAATTAAGAATTTTAGCCACAAGAGCTCACATGTGGTGTGAGCCATAGCACGATATTCTGCTTCTGTACTTGATCGTGCAACAACACTTTGCTTTTTACTCTTCCATGAGACAAGATTACCACCCATGAAGACACAATAGCCTGATGTTGACCGCCTATCACTTGCATCACCTGCCCAATCTGCATCTGAATATCCAACAATGTTTGTATGTCCTCTATCATTGTAAACAAGTCCTTTTCCTGGTGATCTTTTGATGTATCTAAGGATTCGAACAACTGCAAGCCAATGACTCTCACAGGGAGAGTTAAGAAACTGACTTACAACGCTGACAGGAAAGGATATATCAGGTCTGGTCATGGTGAGATAATTCAATTTGCCCACTAATCTCCGATATCTCCCTGGGTCAGGATAAGGCTCCCCCTGATTAGGCATAAGCTTCACATTAGGATCCATGGGAGTGTCAACTGGCTTACAATCTGTAAGTTCGGTCTCTTCTAGAATATCAAGGGCATATTTTCTCTGAGAAATAGCAATACCGGACTTTGACTGAGCGACCTCAATCCCGAGGAAATAACGTAGGGGACCTAAATCCTTAGTTTGAAAGTGTTTAAATAAGTGTTGCTTCAGTGCCTTGATGCCCTCCTGATCATCACCTGTAATCACAATATCATCTACATAAACAACAAGATAGATAAATCTATGTGTCGATGAGCGTCTAAAGAAAACAGAGTGGTCTGTCTCGCAGCGGATCATTCCAAATTCCTGTATAACTTTGCTAAACCGACCAAACCAAGCACGAGGTGATTGTTTGAGGCCATACAAGGACTTTTGTAATTTACATACAAGACCAGACCCCCCTTGAGCAACAAACCCAGGAGGTTGATCCATATAAATCTCCTCCTCCAAATCACCATGTAAGAAGGCATTTTTGATATCTAATTGAAACAAAGGCCAATGCCTCATAGCAGCCATAGCTAAGAAGAGACGAACTGAGGCCATCTTCGCAACTGGAGAGAAGGTGTCGCTGTAATCCAACCCATATACTTGTGTGTATCCCTTAGCCACAAGACGGGCTTTCAATCTATCCACTGAGGTAGCAACCAATCAACCACGGAACTCTGAGTCAGCAACCAAACGACCACGAAACTCCGAGACAACAACCAAACGATCACGGAACTCCGAAACAGAAACCAAACGACCACGAAGCTCTGAGACAGCCACCAAACGACCATGGAACTTTGAGGCAGCAGCCAAACAACCACCAACAAACCACCTAGAGTGTGATCGACAACCTGAAAAGGGTCAAAACGAGAAGAGGAAGGGCCGACGAGTCCAACAGAGTGAACCACATCGCAAATGGAGGCCTGGAGGGTTGCGCGTGAACCCCACACGCCGGCGAGCTTCCTCAACAAGAATCGCGCATGAGGGCGCGTGAGACGGCGGCTGGTGGTGGCTCGCGACGGAGAGGCCGATCGGCGACCTCTGAATGTACAGGCAGTGTCAACTTCGACAACTGCCGACAAAAGTCAAAAACCCTAGATGTTGGCGGCTGGATTAGGGTTCCTGGACCAGAGTGCTCTGGTACTAACTTGAATATGAATAATTTCTTATTATTGAATCTGAATAGGTAGAATAAAATAAATAGCAATGTGGGACTTCACTTCACACTTGAACTCCAACATGGTATCAAAGCATGTTGGAGTTCAAGTGTGAAGTGAAGTCCCACATTGGTTAGAGTTGGGCATGTTGAGTAATATATAAGTGAGAAAGACCCACCTATCTAATGCCTTAAGGTTTTAGGTTATGTTGTGGTGTCAAGCTCACTTGTATGACTTACTCACTACCCATTGTGTGAAATGCTCCCCGGCGTTAAAAACTCTTCAACATTGGTATCAAAGCCATTTAGATCTACTTTAAAAATGGGCCACCCACCATTGATGCATGCCTCATAGGTGTGAGGGGGTGTATTGGGAAAAACCCAAGTCCCGCCAATCCTAGATCATTAAAAAGGGCCACCCACCATTTATCCACGTACCAAGCCCAATAGTGCTGGTCGTGAGGGGGTGTATTGGGAAAAATGGTGGGTGGCCCTTTTTAATGATCTAGGATTGGCGGGACTTGGGTTTTTCCCAATACATCCCCTCACACCTATGAGGCATGCATCAATGGTGGGTGACCCATTTTTAAAGTGGATCTAAATGACTTTGATACCAATGTTGAAGAGTTTTTAACGCCGGGGAGCATTTCACACAATGGGTAGTGAGTAAGTCATACAAGTGAGCTTGACACCACAACATAACCTAAAACCTTAAGGCATTAGGTAGGTGGGTCTTTCTCACTTATATATTACTCAACATGCCCAACTCTAACCAATGTGGGACTTCACTTCACACTTGAACTCCAACACTCCCCCTCAAGTGTGAATCCCTTCCACATGGTCACACTCCTCCTCAAGCAGAAGCTTTTTTTCTTTCGTCCACGAGTATTTAATGGTGGCCTTACTTGCACTATCGTTGCACTTCAACGATACACGTCCTCCACACCTCTAGGGAGACTTTCAGTACAAGGGATGATCCTACTCTTGGATCTCCTGCCAATTCTATTCAGGATCCCACTCTTAGATCCAACCAATACTCGTCTGAGCCGATCACCAGTCACTTGGTCGAACCATTGGCTCTGCTACCAATGTTGGGGAGTTTTGTACACTGGCATCAAGGAAACGAACTATTGCACCGTCCATAATTTGTACAGCTGCTACGTGTCATTATTTGTCTTGTAAATATATATGCATGTAGATATTATTTGCTCCACGTTGACCAAGATGGGAAGTATTGGTGACCTGCTTTAAGGTTATTTTTATTTGGCCACACATTGGGCTAGAAAAGGAGGGTTTATTCACAATGTTATTTATCATTAGGCATTCCAATATATTTATCCACACTTCTCGTTAAAAAAAAATTATTGGGAAAAACCCAAGTCCCGCCAATCCTAGATCATTAAAAAGGGTCACCCACCATTTATCCACGTACCAAGCCCAATAGTGCTGGACGTGAGGGGGTGTATTGGGAAAAACCCAAGTCTCACATCGACTAGAGATTAGGCAATTGAATAGTATATAAGTGGAAAGCAACCCTCACCTTACAAGCCGGTTTTGTAGGGTTGAGTTAGGCTTAATCCACTATTCTAACATGGTATCAGAGCCATTTAGATTCACTTTAAAAATGGGCCACCCACCATTGATGCATGCCTCATAGGTGTGAGGGGGTGTATTGGGAAAAACTCAAGTCCCGCCAATCCTAGATCATTAAAAAGGGCCGCCCACCATTTATCCACGTACCAAGCCCAATAGTGCTGGATGTGAGGGGGTGTATTGGGAAAAACCCAAGTCCCACATCGACTAGAGATTAGGCAATTGAATAGTATATAAGTGGAAAGCAACCCTCACCTTACAAGCCGGTTTTGTAGGGTTGAGTTAGGCTTAATCCACTATTCTAACAGGCATAAAACATAATCAATCCCTAAAGTTTAAGGATTTAGATAAAACTAACTAAGGAAACTAAACTAGAAAATAGGAGAAGATAAACTAGTATATCTAAACTATATCTTATAGAATTATCTTAACAATTATAAATAAGATCATTGTGCTGAGTGGAAAAATACACTCAAGCATAATCAGAAAATGTGTTCCCTATTTCTCTCTTTTAACATATTTGTTAGGCAGCTTCACTTAATGCCAATTGGTTTTAAGTTGAAATCTAACATGGTATCAGAGCCTAGAACCCATCTTCTTGGTTGACATATTTTGGTAGGCATTGTTTGGTTCAACAACATTTATGGAGGGAGGGTGTTGGAAAAGTCTCACATTACTTGCCTCAATTCTTCGGGTGCTGTTTATATATCTGTTAGGCAACTTTGCTTAATGTCAATTGGTTTTAAGTTGAAATCTAACAACAACTTCATGCATACCAACCTTCCAAATTTGATGCCATCACTATATTATCCTATACATTTTTAATGACTATTATCTTCCTTACCTTGTGAATTTCTAAACACGTGCAAGAATTTACAGAGGTCCTCAATTTCCTTTTTTCTTTAATATAATTTTTCCACTTTCCCCCCTATTTTTACTTTTTTTTTTATATTTGTAAATAGTGTATAATTTTAGTCTGCTGATCCTCCATTCATTCTTTTTCAGAGGCCTGCTGAAATAAATGCAACAGTGAAACAGGATTTGAGAAGCTTTAAGCTTATATTGGAATATATTAAAGCCTTGCCTGTAAGTGCTTCATTACAATTTCTTTTTATTGTAGCATTTACTACAATGTTGATTATATGCTTGTCTAATGTTCACTGTATATGTATTTTAAAATCAAGAGTTCAATTGAAGATAACATGGAAGTTGTGACTTGTATGATGAATGAAGATAAAAGTTATACCATTTTTTTCTACTTGATATAATAAAGTGCAAGGATTCCATCAATGGTATGGACTACAAAGGTTGCTTATTTTATTAGAATCTTTATTTTTTTATTTTTTAAGATATGGTCATTCTTATAAATGTGGACATGTTTTACAAACTATGTGCATGTTTGGAAGCCAGTTGGGGGAGCTCAAAAGTACTTTTACTCCCGAAGCAACAATTTCTTCTTTCATTATTTTGTACTTTGAAATTCAGGAATGTGGATTGGAATTCCCAAAAGTATGTTCCCACTTTTGATCCAAACATAGGCTATGAGTATTTTAGTAGAATACTTTGAAATCTTTTTGTTGAGCTATCCCCAAATGTCCATTCCTGCAAACATTACATTCCAGAAGTCCAATTTTTGGCATATTGGGATGTGTTAAAATCCCACCTCAGCTAGGTATATAGATAATTTAATTCTTCTCCTTTAACTAGCTTTTGTAATTGAATTAAGCCTAAATCATTTTCTAATTAAAAGAAGGATGAATTTGAGCACAAGATAACCGGTGCTATGCATTGTCTGTGCTTCAAGACCAAATTGATCTTACATGAGCAGATGTGTTGGAATATAATATACAAACCATTTATCTTAGCCTAATAGCTTAAGCTTTTGGGTTCTCATATCATATTCCCAACTTTATATTGCATAATGCACTTTGAAATTTACTATTCCCCTTTTTATTAATATTTCTCTCCACCTCTCTCTCCCCCTGTCACACTCACTAATTTCTTTACCAAAATTGTTTGTTTTTATTCAATTGGAAGATGGCATACTCAAGTTTTTTGTGTTGGTAGTTTTTAATTGAAAGTACTTGGGTTTGGCAACCTTATAATGCTTGGCTTTCGTTTGTCCAAGTGTAACAACTTGGGCCAGCTTTTGTTCAACAGTATCACTTATTATGCCTATTTTTCTATAATCTTAAAGAAGAATGAGAGAGAAAAAAGTTAAACCGGTAATGAAGTTTTTCATTTCATTGTTCACCAAAACAGAATACAATAAGAGCATATATATAAGCCACCACTATTGATACAGCTGAAAATGCTAATTAAAAAAAAAAAAAAACTATGACAGCTGGCCTACTAGAATATTCTATTGTTATACTTGAATATGAATAATTTCTTATTATTGAATCTGAATAGGTACAATAAAATAAATAGGCAGAAAACATAATCAATCCCTAAAGTTTAGGGATTTAGATAAAACTAACTAAAGAGAAGATAAACTAGTATATCTAAACTATATCTTATAGAATTATCTTAACACTCCCCCTCAAGCTGGAGCATATATATCATATGCATCTAGCTTGTTACATATATATGTTATCCTAGGACCACGTAAAGATTTAGTAAAGATATCTGCAAGTTGATCCTTGGAGCAAACTGAGGAGGTCTTGATGATACCGGAGAGGATCTTTTCTCTGATGAAATGGCAGTCAACCTCTATATGCTTTGTTCTCTCATGAAAAACTGGATTAGAGGAGAGGTATAAAGCTGACTGGTTATCACAAACTAGTTCCATATGACCAACCTTGCAAAACTGCAACTCTTGAATTAAGAATTTTAGCCACAAGAGCTCACATGTGGTGTGAGCCATAGCACGATATTCTGCTTCTGTACTTGATCGTGCAACAACACTTTGCTTTTTACTCTTCCATGAGACAAGATTACCACCCATGAAGACACAATAGCCTGATGTTGACCGCCTATCACTTGCATCACCTGCCCAATCTGCATCTGAATATCCAACAATGTTTGTATGTCCTCTATCATTGTAAACAAGTCCTTTTCCTGGTGATCTTTTGATGTATCTAAGGATTCGAACAACTGCAAGCCAATGACTCTCACAGGGAGAGTTAAGAAACTGACTTACAACGCTGACAGGAAAGGATATATCAGGTCTGGTCATGGTGAGATAATTCAATTTGCCCACTAATCTCCGATATCTCCCTGGGTCAGGATAAGGCTCCCCCTGATTAGGCATAAGCTTCACATTAGGATCCATGGGAGTGTCAACTGGCTTACAATCTGTAAGTTCGGTCTCTTCTAGAATATCAAGGGCATATTTTCTCTGAGAAATAGCAATACCGGACTTTGACTGAGCGACCTCAATCCCGAGGAAATAACGTAGGGGACCTAAATCCTTAGTTTGAAAGTGTTTAAATAAGTGTTGCTTCAGTGCCTTGATGCCCTCCTGATCATCACCTGTAATCACAATATCATCTACATAAACAACAAGATAGATAAATCTATGTGTCGATGAGCGTCTAAAGAAAACAGAGTGGTCTGTCTCGCAGCGGATCATTCCAAATTCCTGTATAACTTTGCTAAACCGACCAAACCAAGCACGAGGTGATTGTTTGAGGCCATACAAGGACTTTTGTAATTTACATACAAGACCAGACCCCCCTTGAGCAACAAACCCAGGAGGTTGATCCATATAAATCTCCTCCTCCAAATCACCATGTAAGAAGGCATTTTTAATGTCTAATTGAAACAAAGGCCAATGCCTCATAGCAGCCATAGCTAAGAAGAGACGAACTGAGGCCATCTTCGCAACTGGAGAGAAGGTGTCGCTGTAATCCAAATAATATACTTGAGTGTATCCCTTAGCCACAAGACGAGCTTTCAATCTATCCACCTGTCCATCAGGGCCCACTTTAACATTAAATACCCACCGACAACCAACAACAGATTTTCCAGGCGGAGGTGGGACAAGTACCCAAGTGTGATTGGAGTCTAAAGCTGTCATCTCATCAATCATTGCTTGACGCCATCCTGGATGGGTTAAGGCCTCCTGTACAGTCTTGGGAATGGTAATAGAGGAAATAGCAGAGACAAAAGCATAATAGGTAGGAGACAAACGATGATATGAAAGAAAGTTATAAATAGGATGAGGATTACAAGTAGAACGACTACCTTTACGAAGAGCAATGGGCAAGTCAACTGAGGTAGGTGGGGCCGGAGTAGGTGAGGAGACTGAAGCAGGAGTAGAATCACATGGCTCAATTGAAGAATCATTGGGAGGAACAACAGTATGTGATCGACGCTCATAAGTTATCCCAAATCGGTGTAGAGGATGGTCAGACCCTGGTAGTGCGGGAGGATCTGGTGCCTCTAAAGTAGCAGGTGTGGTAGGAGGCACACTATGATCAAAATGAGGAATAGGCAATACCTGAGAGAGGAGATCTGAGTCAACCGGAGAAATATCTGTGGCAATAAAATATGGTGTATCTTCAAAGAACGTGACATCTGCACTGGTGTAAAATCGATGCGTAGCAGGAGAGTAACAACGATACCCCTTTTGAACACGGGAGTATCCTAAGAAAACACATTTGATGGCCCGAGCAGACAACTTAGCACGTCCTGAGAAAAGACATGGACAAAACAGGTACAACCAAGGACACGAGGATGAACAGAATAAAGGGGATCCAATGGGTATAATAGGGAATGAGGTACTTGATCATTCAAGACAGACGATGGCATTCGATTTATTAAATATCCTGCAGTGAGGACAGCATCGGCCCACAACTTTGGGGGTGCATTGGCATTCAATAAAAGAGTACGAGCAGTGTCCACAATATGTCTATGTTTTCGCTCAGCTACACCATTTTGTTGAGGTGTATGAGGGCAACTAGATTGATGTAGAATGCCATGGGAAGCCATAAATGATTTGAAGCAATCTGAAAAATATTCTTTAGCATTATCACTTCGTAAAATCCGAATTACTTTGCCAAATTGAGTTTTGATCTCCGAATAAAAACTTAGGAAAATATTGAATAACTCAGAACGATTTTTCATTAAAAATATCCAAGTACATCTAGAAAAATCATCAATAAAGGTGACGTAATATCTATGTCCTAAAAGAGAAGGAACGCGACTAGGACCCCAAACATCAGAATGAATAACATCAAAAGGAGACATAGCTCGACTATTAATACTATTAGGAAAAGAAGCTCTAACATGCTTCCCTAATTGACACGACTCACACTCTAAGGACTCCAACCGTGAGAGATGAGGTACCATTTTCTTTAATTTATTCAAGCTTGGATGACCCAGGCGACGATGAATTAAACCAGGAGACTCAATAGATGCACATATGGTAGAGGTAGAAGGCTGAAGGTAGTAGAGACCATGTGATTCAGATCCGGCTCCAATCGTCTGTCCCGTACTCCGATCCTGTATCAAGAAAGAATCAGAAGTGAAGGTTATGACACAGTTTAGTGACCGAGTCAACTTACTTATAGAAATCAAATTAAAGGGACATCCAGGAACTAGTAAAACAGATTTTAATGGTAGTGATGAGAGAGGTGATATTTGACCAATACCAGTGGCTTGGACTTTTGACCCATCTGCAAGAGTGATATGGTGTGGAGTTCTAGGTGATGATAGGTTAGGGAAAAGGGAGACATTACCAGTTAGGTGATCAGAAGCACCGGAGTCCAAAACCCAAGGTCCAATAGACGTAGAATGAGAGAGACAGACTGTAGAATTACCAGTATGAGCAACAGTGATGGAAGAAGAGGCCTGTTTAGTTGCCTTGAATTGAAGATACTCTTGGTAATCATTGGTAGATAATGTGATTGGATGATTGCCCTCCGGTTCAATCTTGAGCTCTGGAGCTGAAGTTGGAGATTGAGCCACATTAGTTGTCTTGCTTGGAAAGCCATGCAAGGAATAACACCTATCTCGTGTATGTCCATCTCTCTGACAGTAGGTACAATGGAGGTTTCCTCTACCCCTTTACCGCGACCACGACCTCGACCACGCCCTCGACTTCCACAGTCAGCTGTGCTAGAGATAAAAGCAGAGGACTCAGATTCTGTGTGAGGATCTGCCTCTGGTGAAGGGACCCGAATCAATCGATCTATGAGTTCTTCTACTGTAGGAATGACAGGATTTGTCAAGATTTGATCTCGAACAGATCCGTAATCTTTGTGGAGTCCTTGAAGGATAAACACCATGAACATATTATCAAGTTTGTTTATTATTTGTTGAGGATCATCACTAACCAACATTAGCTTGAGCTCATCAATAGTGGATTGAGCACGATTCAAATACGTTGGTAAATCATTATCAACCATACGAAGAGTTGCCAGACCATGAACAGACTCGTATATTCTTTGGATATCATTGGCATAGACATTTCGAGCCTTCTTCCAAATATCATAGCATGTCTTGTACGGACGAAAATGCACCATTAATTTAGGCTCAATGGACTGCCACAATAGAGATACAAGTTGATAATCTGTCCGTTGCCATTCATCTCTCACCTCTTTATCAACTTCAGACGCCCTTTTAGTAAGATGATCATAAAGACCCTGACCTAAAAACCACATTTCAACCGCAGTGGACCAATCCAAATAATTTTTACCATTAAGCTTTTCAGATGTATTAGTAGGTGATCCAGAAAAGGCAAAGGAGACCAGCCCCCTTTTGGAAGATTCAATTTTTGGGTTCTCCTTGGGAATCTCTGCCATGAGGAGAAAAAGAAGAAAAACACCAAACAATCAACCACGAACAGAAACCAAACAGCCACAGAACTTCAAGACAACAACCAAACAACACCAAACGACCACGAAACTCCGAGGCCGCAACCAAACGACCTCCAACAGACCACCTAGAGTGTGACCCACTACCTGAAAAGGGTCAAAACGAGAAGAGGGAGGGCCGACGAGTCCAACGGAAGAAACCGCGTCGCAAACGGAGGCTGGCAGGGCGGCACGTGAAGCCCACGCGCCGGCGAGCTTCCTCAACGAGAACCGCGCGTGGGAACGCGTGAGGCGGCGGATGACGGTGGATCGCGACGGAGAGGCCGATCGGCGACCTCTGAGTGTGCAGGCGGTGTCAACTCCGGCAGCCGCAGACAAAATTCGAAAACCCTAGAAACCCTAAATGTTGGCGGCTGGATTAGGGTCCCTGGACCAGAGTGATCTGGTACCAACTTGAATATGAATAATTTCTTATTATTGAATCTGAATAGGTACAATAAAATAAATAGGCAGAAAACGTAATCAATCTCTAAAGTTTAGGGATTTAGATAAAACTAACTAAAGAGAAGATAAACTAGTATATCTAAACTATATCTTATAGAATTATCTTAACAGTTATAACAGAATGAAAAGTAATATTTTTCATATTACACATTACACTCTTAATATATTCTCATGGATTTTTACTAGACAGTGTGAATAGTACTTGTACAGTACGCACTGTCATTGCTTTTTTGCAGATCTTGTTCTGCTTGGTGCCAACTATATGGAAAAAGAAAATATAAAAGACTCTTCTTAACAAGGCATCTGGATGATTTATGTTCTGCAGTAATGCTAATGATACATTGCATCCTAATGTAAATTCTGTATGAATATATTGCAGACTGGGCAAGAAACTGATTTTGTCTTAGTTTCATGTTCTGGACTAGGAATTGAGCCTTCCAGGCGGGAACAGGTTCTTAAAGCCAAGAGGGTTGGTTTCATTTATTTGTTTTGTTTACTTAGTTGAAAGTTGCCACTTTTGTTCCCTTTTACTTTTGGGGTCCTGTCTAATCATGTCAATGTTGAATTCTCCAGGCAGGTGAAGATTCCTTAAGAAGATCTGGCCTTGGATACACAATAGTTCGTCCTGGTCCATTGCAGGTAAAGTTTCTATTGCTGCTTGTAGGTGGAGCATGTGACTGATTTAGTTGCAGGAATAACCACTTCTGTGACATTTGGATACTTGAGAGTAAAAAAAAAGAAAGTGTAATGAGAATGTGTCATTGCTAGAAACCTGTGGTGAACCCAAAAATGTCTTAGGTAGGCAAATAGGCGTATCAACATCATTGATGACAGACCCCCTCTGACTTACCTTGTATTCATAACTGCTATAATATTTATATATCCTTCAGTAGGTGCTTCAAGAAGCATCTCACACACTTTGTGGAATCTGGCCACTACACTCTGCATACAAGATAAACACAGAATTGGGCCTATCTGCAATAATAGACAGATAATACATACTACTAGCAGTTCCCAAGGCAGTACAAACCAACCAATTATTTGGCATGACCCAATAACATCGTAAATGGATGAGTCCTTGCTGGCATGCTGCTTCATGGGAGCATTGCTGTTTAATGCAGAGGAGATATATTCTTTATCTTGATAAGTATTCAAAGGCTTCCTATGCTATCCTGCAGAGGCCAGTTTCTCAATTATCACTGTATCTATGCCTCAAGCTATCAATAATATTGAGCTCAGGAATCAAGACGCCAGTTTGTGTTTTCCTCCCCTTCTCCACCCCCACCCCACCCCCTTCTCTTTTATATTCTCTTCTTTTCGGTTTATCAGGCTACATAATATCTTGTGTTGTTTTACTCTCCTTTGCTCCAGTTGGGTTGGCACTTGGCAGCGCAGTTGTGGTAGTCAGTCACAGATTGTGATTAATAATTGACAATTTTTTCCCACTCATATATCAACTTTATCCACTCTTTACTTTTAAAGCTCTGAAATTGGCATTATTTGTCCCCTGGCTTTAAATGGTTGCATTGCAGCAGGCTAGTATATGTTGTAATTCATTTCTACAACATCTTATCAATGTCAGGGTCATTTTCTTAGGCTTTTTTTTCTTGACAAAATTGAAGCTTGGGTTGAAGTTCGGGATGGAAAGCTTATTACAAAAATATTTAAACTGCTACATTCAAGTATGATTTCCCATTATAGTTATTATTAGAGCCTTCAGTAAACTGAATCTAATATTGTAGGTTTTCTTCCTTTTCATTCTGTTTGTGGAAATATAATTTGGTGTCTTCTCTTGTCAAATAACTAGCAGTTTTTCTGACAGGAAGAACCTGGAGGGCAGCGTGCTCTAATATTTGATCAAGGAAACAGAATATCTCAGGTTAGTCTAATCTATTCATACTAAAAAGGGGCTACCAACACACTTTCTAACAATCTCTTTCCAATATATTCTCTCTCTTATTGGTTAAAATTCATGTGAGTTTTCCTAGTTTGAAAATGGGATCCATCAAATAAGAAATGAGACCCATTTGAATTTCACCGAATGAGGAGAGAGCTAGGGGAATGTTAGAAAGTGTTGCTAGTGTGGTGTACTCATCTCCCACAGTTGCAATCAGATAAACACGAGGAATTTCAAGTTCCGTAAACCTTTTTGCATCATAGGAAACTGATCTGAATAATGCCAATTGTGAAACTTGATTTTTAGGGTATCAGCTGTGCTGATGTAGCTGATATATGTGTGAAGGCACTGCATGATACAACTGCAAGAAACAAAAGCTTTGATGTGAGTACACCCTGTTTGATAAACGATTGAATTTTGATCCAAATGAAACTAAACCTCATCAACCTTGTCCATAGGTATGTTACGAGTATATTGCCGAGGAAGGAAGGGAGCTTTATGAGCTGGTATGGGAACGACGATTAGTAGCATTCTAGTAAAATAATAAAATAGGATGAAAATCTTACGATCTAGTATGCATTTATGGAAACTGGTTATTTTTGTGTCTGCTTAGGTTGCACACTTGCCCGACAAAGCAAATAACTACTTGACACCAGCACTTTCTGTCTTAGAGAAGAATACCTGATCATCCCTTGTTGAGAGAAAATACTTCCCAGAAGTAAGATTTCATAAATTTGCTCCTACGTTCTTCTCCTTCTACATGACTGCCTCAAGTGATTCATGTAACTATGTTACCTGTATATATTCATGTGCAACCCAAATCTACAACTTGAGAAATTAAATATATTTATAAATTCCTCCATTGAAAATTTAAATTATACAAAAGTATAGATTTCAATAGTTAAAAGGCCTATTTTGATAAAACTACTCTAGAAACGCATATAGGAAACAGAAATAAGAAGAAAAAGAATGAGTTTCTCCATACATTAAAATTAGTTTATGGATAAGCTAATTTGTAGTGGTTCTGTCCATTTGATTTTTCCAAAATCTTATTTTTAATTCTTGAATAAGTTAATTTTAACTTATGGAGAAATTTGTTTCAATTTTTCTTTTTATTTTTCTCTCATGTAAAAAGTGCTTTTGCATAAGTTTATCTAAATAGGTCTAAAATGCATCATGCAATCAATGATTTGGATATGTATATCTTGCTTTGTATAATGAAGCAATTTTGCTTAAATACGATTTTGGTCGCGAATATCACTTTTAGATTCATTAAACTTGTTTTGGCTTGTGTCCTCAATTTAAAAGCGAGTACTTTTGGTCTTGACAAGATACCGATTTTTTATTTTTTATTTTTTTCAGGAATCTCTGTATTTATTCATGGTTAAGTACCACTTTATGAGAATCAATTTATCCATCTTCATGAGAATCATGTTTAAGACTAGGAAGGTTGCTTCATTTATGAGAATGTTCTGTGTCTGATTACAAAATTTGTAATCTTGTAACAAATATTGGAAGAATATATTCCTTATCCGTATATTTTCCAAAATATTGTAAAAACAATATACTCTCATAAAACTCAACCCCTTAGCGTCAGCTAACTGGAGGCTTCGTAGTTCGGGGGCACGTGGGTCATCATCACCTGAAACTTTATTCCAGATTGAGGTCCAAGCTTTGACAAATGGTAGGGATATTTGCAAATTAGAGGGAATATGCGTGAAAAAATTTTAGGGGGTAATATTTGGAGATTTTGTAACTTTGAGACTGAGAAATGCAGTTAAGCTCTTCTAAAATTTAATCAATAATTTATAACTATAACAAAGAGGTTGTCTTCAAAGAAAAAAAAAATTATGTAGGACAACAGGGTGCAGAATGCGTTGTACTCGTCGGGTCAATGTGCCTAAAATGACATGGTGATTAGGGCTGTTTATTGGATGGGATTAATATGACTAATTTGATAATTTGAATTTAATTAATTAAATTGGTTCATATTATTTTATTTATTTAGGCTCAATCCAAATTAAGTTAATTAAACTTGATGTTGATTAATTTGGATATTAGATTTATATATTTAAATTTTAAATTAATTTCAATCAAATCAATTAACATATATTTTTTATTTTTAATTTAACTAACAATTTATATATATATATATATATATAATTTTGATTATTTTGAAGACATTTTTGTGTTATAATATGTAAGTTTTTTTTTTCTTTCCAGATACTTAAAAAAACTAAGAAAAATTATTATTATAATATATTGAGTGTTATTTTCATACATTATAGTGCATTTAAAATCTTTAAGTAGATTAAAAGAAATTAAAACGAATTATATTGCAAATATATCAATTTAGTTAAATTTTGACAACATATCAATTTAGTTAATGTTGAAAATTTTATTTACTTAGAAAAAAAATTTATTTTTTTTCTAAAAAACATTCATTGGATATTTGATAATTCAAATTGAACCAACTCAATCAACATTGGTTCGATTTGGATTAAGTAATTTTTTTTATGAAATTTGAATTAATCCAAACCAATTAAATTTAATTGGTTTAATTAGATTTTTATTCAAATTCAGAAAAAATTTACTCTCCAATCTTTGCAGAAAAAATTTGAACAAAATGGAATTAACATTTTTTAAAGATCAAATTTAGCTTATTTTACTTTTATAGGGATTAATTTAATATAAAAAATCTTGAGGACTAAAAGCAATTTTTTTGAAGAGAATTTTTCGTTTATCAAGTAGGACAATGTCACTAATAGAGTTAAAAAATATGATTGGTCTTTAACATATTATAATTTTAGAATGACTAATTTAATACAAACGAATTTTGGAGAGCCAAAATAAATTTTAAAAAAACTTAGATGCGCTGCAAGTAACTTTTTTATTTATTTTTATTTTTTATATAATTAGAAAAAGTATAATATGTGTTGTTGTTTATAAAATTAAATGAGTAACGTGCTAGAAATATATATATATATATATATATATATATATATATATATATATATATAAAGTATTCTTTTTAATATATTTTTTTTGTGAGTCCGTCATTCCATTAAGCGAGACGAATTATGTTTTGTAATTCAATTTACGTGTCTCGTGCCTTGTCATACAGTTTTTTTTATTTATTAATATCTTTATTGTGATCAGATTAGATTAACTCTACATATCTGTCTTAATTAATCATTGATAATTATATTATTGATAACTGAAAGAGATTAAAACAATAATTTTTAAAATTACATCATAGTGATCGAATAAATTCTCTCATTAAAATTGCAAGATAGTCATCGAATGAATTACATCATAGTGATCGAATAAATTCTCTCATTAAAATTGCAAGATAGTCATCGAATGAATTATCTCATGTAGGAGTGAAATATTGAAATGATTGTTAAACTTTATTTAATAAATTGCAGTCCAAAATGTTAGAAGATAATAAAATATAAATCAATAAATTATATTCAAGTATGAACCAATTATAATATTTGCCTAACACGATTTTGGATATTCTTGGAAAAGTTGTATTATCAGTTTCTTTTACCTTTTTATTCTTTAGATGAGGGTGAAAAAATAATATTCGAATATTAAAAATAAGTTTGATGGGATCATATCAGAGTGTTGATACATGGAACAAGAAGAAACCAACTTAAAAATAATTATACTTATAATTTTTTGTCTAAGAATCCAACACCTTTGATGTTTGGTTGATTTGAAGATTTTGCATCAATAAGTATAATCACATTTTCTGACAAAAAATTAGTACACAATAACTTAATGTACTAAATCTAAGGTCAAATTAGTTTAGCTTTTTATAAAAATAATTTTTTTCAGTCTTTACTAACGGAGCCAAATTAGTTTGGTGTTAAAAAAAAAAATCAAAATTAACAATACCTTTCCTCTGTCGTGCTGCACCTCTCGCTTTGAATTTCATTGAAACCCGAGGTAACGTTCTTCTGTTAAGAAACAACTTAAATCTGAGTTCAGATATTGCTGAAGTCTCACAGGAGAAATTGCTTTCATTGGTTGCTGAACGATTAGAGAATCCCTCTAAAAGCGTCGTAGCATCTCCTTCTTCTTCTTCTTCATAGTTCAAACAGAGAGGTTGCGCACCAGGTGTTTGATCAAATGACACTTTGAACAAAGTCTTTCTGTCTTATCGGTTTTGGTGTTGGAATCTTTTGCAGTTTTTCCTCATATTTGTTTCCTCAAGCTCTGGACATGCAGGATGCCATTCTAGGATGTAAGGGAGAGGCTGCGCACCATATGTTTGATCAAATGTCTTACTAAACAAGGCTTTTCTGTCTTAATCGGAGTGGTTATGGTTGCGTGATTCAGATTGCAGAACGGGAAAATGATCACGAAAAGGTCTCTAAGGGGAATGGAGGGAGCTCACGAAAATTTTGGAGGACACTTAAGAAAGATTCTGAATAATTCTACATCGTTTTTCTTCACCAATGTGGCAGATAATCAAGAGATCTCGGTGCTGTGGAAAATTTTCCAAAAATGGGGAAAGGTAGTAGATGTGTTTATTCCCAAAAAACGGGATAATTATGGACGAAGGTTTGGGTTTGTACGATTCTCTGGTGTCTACGATGTGAAAGGTTTGGAGAGGAGTCTTAATTCTATTGTCATTGGAGCACGGAGGCTAAAGGTCAACCTCACTCGTCATTCTCGAAATGTGAGGAGTAACAGTCATGTTGGTACGCGGATGCAAGTTAGTAGACAATGTGACTCTGGCAGGGAAATGCGTAGCCATAGTGACTCATATGCGGACAAATTAAAAGGACAAACCAGGTTCAACGCTAGGGATTCAAAGGGAAATACGGTGGTATCCGCTAAGAGGGGTACTGAATGGGTGAGGAAAAAGGAGCCTTGGGCTCATCTTCATTTCTCGGTGGATGATAAGGTAATAGAGGATTGTCAGCGATCTTTGGTGGGTCGGCGCCATCGTCATATCCAGTTAGATACGATACGTCAAGAGCTATTACAAGAGGGTCTCCTGGATATTAAGGTGACAACGATGGGTGATGATATGGTTTTAGTAGAATCTGATGCTTGTGTTAATCTTAAGGATACAGTGTCACTATATAAACAACTTTGGGAGAGGTGGTTTTATGAGATAATTGAATGGCATCCGAGGATGGTCTGTGTACGACGTCAAACATGGGTACGTTGTTATGGCATTCCCCTTCATGCATGGTCAGAGAAATTTTTCATTAAAATGGTATCTTCAATGGGGGATTTCATCCAAGTAGACGATGATACACGACAGAGAAGGCGTCTTGATTATGCCCGAATTCAAATGAGTACGACGTATAAGGCATTGATCAATGAGGAAACACGGGTATTGGTGAATGATTTAGGTTTCTCAGTGCGCTTGGTGGAGGAACATGGAGGACAATTTCTGACAACAGAATGGTCCAGTGATGATAGCAACTCTGAGGATGCTTCCGTCGATCAGTCACTTAATTTGGAGGATGTGGAAAATTATTCCTCTGAGGATGATAGAGGAATAGAGGAACAACCACCAGAGATGATGGACAAAGCAAGTAGCAGCGGTGAGGTCTCATTGGGAATTGCCAATGATGATTATGGTCAGAATGGCATTGAGGGGGTTACGAAAAGGGTGGAACACATAGTGGAAGGGGTCAACGAAACTGCTATGGAAGATGGTAAAAGTACTGAGTCGGCCATGGAAGGTAATAACGTAATTGTAGGGGTTAGTAACAAAGGCACTAAGAATAATCATTGTGGGGCAGTGGGGAATAAGAAGAATCATATGGTGAGACCGATGAGGGAGGTATGCGTTGACCAACATGTCGCAGTAGTTGATAATGGTTTGATTACCAATATGAGCAGGGTGATTCGTGAAAAAGAAGATGTGTCTAGTAGAGGGGGTGTTGTGGAGTGTCATGAGCCAACTATAAGAAATAATGTGAGACACGCACTAACCAGAGCCAGAAAGAAAATGCAGATCCAAGGAGCACCTCAAGATTCATCATCATTGCCAAAAAGTTCTTTGGCTCCAGAGACTAGTGTAGGTGGGGGAAACTCTAAGGTGGTCCATTCAAATGATATTAATGGGGCCAATTCAGCTGCTAATGCAGAACGATGTTGTGATGAAGCCATGGCAAATCGTATTCTATCTATTTGCAAGAGTATTGGAATGGAGGTGCGTGGAAATGAAGATGAAGTGCGACAGAAGATTATATCCATGGAGCAGAGGGATCGTATGGCATCGGTTGATATAAGGGGAGCCTCATATATGCAATGAAAGTTGGTACATTCAATTGTCGGGGATTAGGGGGTAAAGTGAAAAGTCATCGCATATCAGAGCTTATTCGATCTGAGGAGCTAGATTTTATTGCTATACAGGAGACTAAATTGGAGATGTGTGATACTGCTCGTTGTGCTCAATTATGGGGATCTACAAAGTTTGAGTGGTTTGCTTCCCCTTCTCACGGTAGGAGTGGAGGTCTACTTTCAATTTGGAACTCTGATAGAGGTAAATTATTATTTTCGTTTTCTGGTTCTGGTTTTCATGGTGTTTGCTTGGAATGGGGTGTGGATGCGTATAGGTGTGTAGTGGTCAATGTATACTCTTCTTGTCACCTTGTGGATAAGCGGCGGTTATGGGGAGATATAATAATGTCTAAGAGAGGTTTTGGGAGTTGTTTATGGTGTATAGTGGGGGATTTCAATACGGTGAGAAGACTAGAAGAGAGAAAAGGGGGGTTTGGTGACCATGGTGCACGGGATATGGAGGAATTCAATTCATTTATAACTGAGATGGAGTTGATTGATGTACCACTGGTTGGCAAGCGATTTACTTGGTTTAGGAGTGATGGATCTATAATGAGCAGGTTGGATAGGGTGTTGGTATCAGAAAGTTGGAGTGCTCACTGGGGTGCAGGATTTGTGAAGGTGATCCCGCGAGATGTATCTGATCATTGTCCTTTGATTTTGAACCATAAGGTGCTAAATTGGGGTCCTAAACCGTTTCGCTTTAATAATTGTTGGCTTTCTCATTGTGGTATTGAGGGTGTGGTAAGGTCTGCATGGGAGAAACAGGTCCAAGGTCCGTGGGCTGCTCAAAGATTACGATCAAAGCTCTTGAATGTTAAAAATGCTCTAAAGAAGTGGAATATTGAGGTGTTTGGTAATGTGGATATCATGATAAAAAGTCTGACAAATGAATTAAAGGAGCTTGACGCGAAGAACGAGGAACAGGTTCTTATACAATCAGAAAGAAATAGGCAAAAGGAGTTAGTAGCTGGGATTTGGAGTGCTCGGAGAAATAAGTTAACCTTGCTAGCTCAAAAGGCAAGAATTCGTTGGGGTAAATATGGTGATCAAAATTCCAAATACTTTCATGCTTGTATCAGGGGAAGACAACGACGTAACCAGATTGTAGCCTTGAAGATGGGTGAGCGTATGGTAGAGGAGGTCCATGAGATCAAACAAGTAGTGTGGTCATATTTTGATGAGCACTTCAAAGCAAGAAGTTGGCTTAGACCACGATTGTCACTTGCTGGTTTTCCGGTGGTGTCTAATGAACAAAATGCAAGGTTAGTGGGTGACTTTACTGAGGAGGAGGTAAGTTGTTTAATTAGGGAGAGTGACGGTGACAAAAGCCCAGGGCCTGATGGGTTCAATTTTGCTTTTTTAAAGAGATTTTGGCCTCTTATGAAGGTGGATGTGATGGACTTGCTTGCTGAGTTTCATACTAACTTGAAGATTCCAAAGGCTCTTCTGTCTTATTTTGTGGCTCTGGTCCCTAAGGTTTCTTGTCCTCAAGGTTTGACAGACTTCCGTCCTATCTCCCTGCTGGGGTGCTTGTATAAAATTATCTCTAAGGTATTGGTGAATAGATTGCGTGGTATTCTTCCATCAATCATCTCTGAGAATCAGTCTGCTTTTATTCCTGGTAGACACCTGTTGGATAGTTTTTTAGTTGCTTCTGAGGCTATTGACTATGCTCATAAATATAAGAAGCAAATTTTTGTTATGAAGATTGACTATGAGAAGGCATATGACTCCGTGGAATGGGACTATCTGTTGTTCATGATCCAAGGGTGTGGTTTTCACGAGAGATGGGTCCGATGGATGGAAGCTTGTGTATGTGGGGGAAGCCTATCAACACTTGTGAATGGGAGTCCTACAGCAGAAGTATCTTTGGGTAGAGGATTAAAGCAGGGGGATCCGTTGGCACCATCTTTGTTCTTAATTGCTGCGGAAGGCCTCAGACTATTGATGAGTAGGGCTTCAGAAATGAATTTGTTTAAGGGTTTACACATAGGCGATGAAGGTCCTCCGGTTTCTCTTTTACAGTTTGCGGATGATACTCTGATTATTGGAGAAGCTACTATGCAGAATCTATGGTGCCTAAAAGCAATCTTGCGTGGTTTCGAATTAATTTCAGGCATGAAAATTAATTTCCATAAGAGCTGCGTGGTCGGTATTCATTCTGGGGCAGATTTTACTAATTTGGCGGCTGCTTTCTTACATTGCAAAGTGGGTCAACTACCTTTCAAGCATTTGGGCTTACCTCTTGGTGCTAATCCTAGGAAGTTGTATACTTGGAAGCCAATGCTTGATAGCCTTCGAAAGCGTCTATCCTCTTGGAAGTATAAGCATTTATCCATTGGAGGGAGAGTGACCTTAATTAATTCGGTTTTGAATGCTATTCCAATTCATTTTCTCTCATTTTTTAAAGCTCCAAACTTGGTTATTAAGGAAATTGTGGCTATCCAACGTGATTTCTTGTGGAGAGGTGTCAAGGATGGCTCAAAGATTCCTTGGGTTAAATGGGAAACAGTGTGTAAGTCTAAGGTGGAGGGTGGACTAGGTATAAAAGATGTTAGATTGTTCAATTGGGCACTCCTAGGGAAATGGGTGTGGAGGTGCATGCAATCTCCGGGTATGTTGTGGGCAAAAGTTCTCCATCATAGGTATGGTCGTATTGAGTCTTTTTCAAATTGCTCAAATGTGGATAGGAAGGCATCTTGGTGGTGGAAGGATATAGTGTGGGTGCTACATCAAGGGAATTATTGGTTGGACGAAAAGATTGAACGTTGTATTGGTGATGGTACTATGACCCGATTTTGGGAGGATAAGTGGATAGGTGGTTTGCGCTTGTTGGAAGTATTTCCTCGGTTGTTCTCCTTTGCCTTAGACCCATTGTCAGTGGTGGCAGATAATGGAACTTGGGAGGGATCTACATGGGTGTGGCAGGTTAAGTGGAGAAGAGAACCTTTTGTCCATGAAGGTAGGAGTGTGAATATCTTGTTGGATATGCTTAAGGGCTTGCAAGTTATCTCGTCAAGGCAAGATTATTGGAGATGGATTTATGACAAGGACGGTGTATTCTCGGTGAAAAGTGCGTACCTTTGGCTACAAAGATCGGTAGGTGGAGAACTCAGAAACTCTTCGGATTTTCAACTAGTTATAAAAAGACTTTGGAAATGTAAGGCTCCGATCAAGTGTTTGGTCTTTTGTTGGCAAGTGCTATTGAATGCGTTCCCGTGCAAATCATTGTTACAAGTACGTGGTGTGGAGTTGGAAAATAATCTCTGTTCTTTTTGCTCTCTGTTTGTAGAAAATCCTCTTCATCTCTTTCTAATGTGTCCGATGGCTTTCAACACTTGGTTAGCTGTTGCTAAGTGGTTGGAGGTTACGGTGGTGTTCCCCAATTCTATAACTTCTCATTATTTATATTGGACGAATCTTGGCATATATGAAAAACATTCTCAATTATTGCGAGTAGTCTGGGTTTCTGTCATTTGGTCCCTATGGCTTCATCGAAATGTTATTATCTTTCAGCAAGGTACTATAGATGCCAAGGAAGTGTTGGATAATATTAAATTGCGTTCATGGAAGTGGATAAATTGTTCTATCCCTGTTTGTTCTTTTAGTTACTCAACTTGGTATAATAACCCAACATTGTATTTCTTATAGTTTCTATTTTAGATTTTAGACTAATTTTGTATCTCTATCTCTTGTAACGGGTTGGAGTACCCCTTGTACTCCTTTTAATATTAATCTCTTTTGCTTATCAAAAAAAACATAAGCCTTCATTCCACCACCGGTCTTTGTGTCTACAAAGACAACCAGATTTTTAAAAGTTAAAGCGGGTGAACCCACCCATGTTGGTTTTCCCCATCCAAAATCAGCGTCATACAAACCTACACGGACTAGTAATATTAAATGAGACTAGTTCCCCCCTTCACAAGCACAATATGAACTATATCCTTAAGGAAATCCAAATGGTCACACTACAACAAAAAGTATCATTAACGACTATTATTTAGTGACAAACAATTGCCTCTATATTATTTTTAATTAAAGTTTTTAGTGGCCAATAAAAATTAGCTGGTAAAACTTTATTTATAGTGACAATTTTTAAAAATTACCATTAATATGAATTTTTATTTAAACTTTTTTATTTAAAAAATTCCTCACACTCTCTGTGCATAACGCATTTTTCATTTTTTTCCTTTGCCTCACTTCTCACGGTCTCCCTCTCGCATCTCACCCTCACTCTTACGCTGTTTCAAGCTTTAGTCATGGCTTCTCCTATCTCTTCCACATAGCTTCAATGGTTCCGTCTCTTCAATTTCAATTTTAGGGTTTGTTTTTCTGGTTCATACTTCACAGATTCATATTTTCGTAATTTTCGTAAGATAAAATCAAGTATGCCGCCTTATTCGTATGGTTCGCATACTACCCACTACCCAGGCTTACATGCAGGATACTGGGATGGGGGACTGCAGTGCCGCCTTATTCGTATGGTGCGCCACACTACAACATTTGCCTTCATATCTGAGACCCTGTCAAGTTGTCCTTCAAACACTACCTTATTACGTGAACGCCATGTTGTTCATAAAAGAACTGGGACAATACCCTCCTTTGAACCTCCCACCTTCTTCAACCAATCTTTCGTCGTGCAAAGTTGTGGACGTTATTCAAAATCCAGGTAGAACTGAACCATTTGGCTCCATTTCCACTAGATGATGTCACCAATATCACATTCGGTGTTCAACTTAGTGTTTTTGATTGCGGTGGTATTGCAAATCGGAGCTTGCCTTTCTCACCAGATTGCAGACAGTCTTTCATTTTTAACGTTCCTCTATTGTTGGGCAGGCATTGCTAGGGAGGAGAAACCTGTGCCAGTGCCAAATCCACAGTTTATTATCTCAGCTAAGCTCTTCCCATCCAAAAACATATATGGGTTTGATCCTCGAAGTGGCATCACGAAGGAGAACCTCGTCTGGAAGATGTTTGTGTTTGATGCTTATGCTGTTGAAAATCTTAGAGAAAGATATGCAAGCTTTGAAAATGATCGCCCTACTCGAGTGGAGGCCTTGTCAGCTTTCATTTGGAGTCGTTATGTGGTCGTGGCTGTGACTAGAGATAAAAACAAAACACATGCTGTGATTCACGCTGTCAACCTGCGTCCATAGGTGGATCCACCCTGCCTTCTCATTCCTTTGGCAATTACTACCGAATCACAATGACAATTCCAATTCCTGGTCATGGTCTAGTCGAACAGGTAAGGGATCAGATAAAGAAGATAGACAAGGATTATGTGACAAAACTCCAAGATGGAAATGACACAACACCAAAAATGATTTTTTGTGGCAATTTTTATGTTATTTAGTGACCATACAAATGGCCATTAATATCTTTACCAGCAATTAGATTATGGTCGTTGTATTTGGGGCCGGTAAAACTATTAGTGACATTTAAACTGAGTGCTGGTAAAGACCTTTTAAATGGCCGGGAAAAATAAAAATTTTTAATGACAATTCTAGTGACAATTTTAATGGCCACTAAAAGTAATTTTGTTAAATAATAGATTCTTATATATGTAAAAATAATTGTATAAAAATACAATTGAATTTCATTAGATAAAATCATTTATTTTGATAGCGTATTAATACTCAATTAATTAAATTCAATTAAATAAAATTATTTTTAGTCCAAAACTAATCAGCTAAAAATAAAACTCAACCAACCCACTTGTATTATCGAGAGGGCCCAAATTGTGCAATAAACTTATTTCTGTTTTCAAAAACTGGTTTTACCATCGCAAAATATAGAGGACGAATGATTAATTGCTATTGAAAGGGACATACCTTCTTTCATGTTTTTTTTTAAGCGTTCTTTTAACAAATTTGAACGTTGTTTTTCATGTTGCTGGAGTAGGATTATGTACCATCCTAGATTTTTTTTTTAAAATATGAATCCACTAATTTCATGGCATGTTGAGTTTCTTGGCATGTTGAGTTTATCTTGAGGTTTGAGAGGTTGTTTTGAAAGTGACTTATATACCCTGTGTGAGGATTGGAGCCTTCATGATTCTTTCTTGGAAATTTTATGCCTCTTGACTGCTTGCACATGTGCCTTGGCTTGACTCTTTTTGATGATTCTTGATTGATATGCATGTATGGAAGTGATAAAGGCAATTTTGTTCTTGATCCTCTAGCCAAATAAGCTTACCTTGATTTAATCCCTTGATAGCCCCTTTGAGCCTATGTTTATCCCTTTTCTTTGTTTTGAAGCTCATCATTAGCCTTAAGTGAAAAATCATGATTACCTTAACCTTAGGGAATTTTGGAGCTTTGGAATTGTTTTGGGAACAAGTGTGGGGGCGTGTGTGCTCATTGGATTCATGTGAATTGGCTAGTTGATTTTATTGGCTCCTTGTACTTTTTATTGTGTAAATATGTTTAATATCTTGTCTCTTGCAAAAAAAAAATAGAAAAAAAAAAAAAAATCATTATCAAATTCGAAAAAAAAATGAAAAAAAAAGAGACAAGATAAGAAAAGAAAAAAAAATAGTAAATAAAAGTGTTTGGTGGAGTCAAGAAGAGGATTAGAATTAGGGGTTTTGGGTGTGTTTTTATTGTATTTTCACTTGTTCCTTATTGCTCCTCTATTCTCTTTAGCTTTCAGCTTCTCATCCATATTTTATCCTCCCTTATCCTTGGCCCCATTACAACCCTGAAAAGTCCTTTTGATCTGAATATGTATATGTTTTCGAGTGTTTGATTGTAGAGGCTTGCCAAGTCTTGTGTGTTGCTTGCTTTCTTGAGTGCATTGAGCGGAATTTCATTTACCTTATACACTATACACTTGAGAGATACACTTGAGTGATCCTGTGAGGTTTGGTTGCTTTTGATTCACCTCTTGAACTGATTGATGTGCTTATCATGTTTTGAGGTATTTCAATGATGTTCATGGATATTTGGTTGCTTTGACTGAAAGTGTACAAGTTATTTGTTCCTTACATTTTCCTTGGATTCGTGCTGGTTAACAAAATCTTCTCTTCCTTATGTTTCTCTTGTTGGGTTGTTTCGTGATTTGATTTTGCCCGGGAGTGCAAAAAGCTAAGTGTGGGGGTATTTGATAAATCATAATTTGATATGTATCTTTTCCTTCAATTTAGCTATTTTACATTCCATCTATGGTTAATTATAGGATTTAGATAGATATGTGTGTTGTTGGGCCAAATTGGAAAGTTGAGAATTATTATTCTAAATTCTCGCTGTTTTTGGGCTGATGAACATGTCTCGGTTTTCAGGGCATAACTTGGGCTGTAGTGATCCAAATGGTGCAAACTCGGTGGCCCTGGAAAGCTAAGACAAAGACCTAAATATTTGCAGAAGGCGCCGTCGTCCAATTCGATCATCTAGAAGGTCTAATTCGGTGGAAAACAACTCGGTGCGGAAAAGAATAATGGAATCCAACTCATCCCACCAACTCATCCCACCAACTCTCCCATTTCGTTTTGTCTAAGCTTTTTCCATTATTTTATATTTCTTGTGTGTTATATGAAGGCTATAAATAGGCCTTCACTCTCCCATTGTAAGACACCCCTCAATACACCTTCAAATAAGTTACTCTTGGGTGTTCTTCTCCTCCCTTCTCTTTGTTTTCCTTAAGTTTATTTTCTCTCTTGTAGTTGCAGTTTATGTTTTATTGTCTTCTCCTTTTGTATGCATTTTAGTTCTTTTCTTTGCCTCCTCCATGGAAGGCTAGGTTGTTGCTACTTTTACTTTGCTGCTGCACACGAATTTAATTTCAAATTTATGGCTTTAATGTTGATTAGCTTAGGATTTAATTTACTAGCTAATGCTATGAGTAGCTAAGTAGCTTTGGTTGGATTTCTTAATGTGGATAGCAATGTCTCTTTGAGGTTAATGGTGTTTTAATGTTGTTTTTGAGTTGAATTACATTCCATAATCTCTATTTGAGTTCTTAATGAATGGTTCTTAGATTTTCGCTTAGTTAATTGACGAATCATTATTAATTTCACAAGTCATATAATTGGGTTTTCGCTTAGTTAACGAGATTATGTGAATTGTGATGAGATTTACAAATAGAGAATTGAAGTGGGTTGTGTAAGTGCTTAACTGCAACTTACTTTGTTTAATTCTTAATTAATCTTCGCTTAGTTGGTTAATTAGGATCTCGAATGTGATTTAACTCAGTAACTTGCATGTTTAGATTAATTGAGGATAAGAGGTCAAGCTATCTAGTTAAGGAATCCAACTTTTTAGTTTATTGTTTGTTACCGTTTGGTTACCATTTATTTGTTTCTTTTTCAATCAAAACCCCCCCCTCTATTTTAATTTCCGTTGCTTGAATCCTATGGCTTAAATGCATTATTCCTTGAGAGAACGACCTAGGAGTCACTTCCTAGTACTACATTTACTTGTATTTATTTGACCGGATACGGCTTCGATCAAATTTGGCGCCGTTGCCGGGGAATAATGTTTTTTTTGTCTTAGGATTCTAGTTTGTGTGTGTGTGTTGGGTGGAATAAATTCTCAGTATGTTTATGTGTTCAGTTGTGTTTTATTTCAGTTTGGAGTGATGTAACAAAATGAAAAAAAAATCTGAATAATTTTAGTGTTGTGTTATGTGTTAGTTTGAATCATGTTATGGCGATGAGTAGCACTTAACAGTAATCATGTTTTGGTCTTTTGTTATTTTTTACGTCTTTTGGTCTTTTGTTATTTTTTACGTTTTTGGTTTTCCTTGTGAATTCCTGGATCTGTATAGGTAATAAATACTTGTTTCACTCTTGGTTTTGAGTTTCCGAATATTTCATGGACTGAATTCTTGTATTTCTTGGCATGTTGAGTTTATCTTGAGGTTTGAGAGGTTGTTTTGAAAGTGACTTATATACCCTGTGTGAGGATTGGAGCCTTCATGATTCTTTCTTGGAAATTTTATGCCTCTTGACTGCTTGCACATGTGCCTTGGCTTGACTCTTTTTGATGATTCTTGATTGATATGCATGTATGGAAGTGATAAAGGCAATTTTGTTCTTGATCCTCTAGCCAAATAAGCTTACCTTGATTTAATCCCTTGATAGCCCCTTTGAGCCTATGTTTATCCCTTTTCTTTGTTTTGAAGCTCATCATTAGCCTTAAGTGAAAAACCATGATTACCTTAACCTTAGGGAATTTTGGAGCTTTGGAATTGTTTTGGGAACAAGTGTGGGGGCGTGTGTGCTCATTGGATTCATGTGAATTGGCTAGTTGATTTTATTGGCTCCTTGTACTTTTTATTGTGTAAATATGTTTAATATCTTGTCTCTTGCAAAAAAAAAAATAGAAAAATAAAAAAAAATCATTATCAAATTCGAAAAAAAAAATGAAAAAAAAGAGACAAGATAAGAAAAGAAAAAAAAATAGTAAATAAAAGTGTTTGGTGTAACATCTCAGTTTTCAACATGATTATTACTATTATTATTATTATTGTCATTATTACTATGTGGTATTTGGTCATAATTTGGTGGTTATATTTTACTTCAATTATAGATAATTCACACTCCATTTATGCTTAGAAAGATATGTGTGTTGTTAGATCTAATTAGATAGTTGTGAAATTTTTTTTTAGAATCATTTCTCGCTGGGCTGACTGACTAGTCTCAGTGTCCGAGGCATAACTTGGGCTGTGATGGTCCAAATGATGCAAAATTGGTGTCAATGGAAATCTAAGAGAAAAACGCACAACTTTTGCAGAAATAGCCATTTGCAAAATCGGTCGTTTAGGAGGTCAAAATTGGACTTTTATTAATACAATTGTTTCTCGCTGGGCTGATTGGCAAGCCTCGGTGTTTGGGGTATAACTTGGTCGGTGGTTGTTCAAATGATACAAACTTGGTGGCTATGGAAAGATAAGAGAAAATCCTACAACTTTCATGAAGGAAATATTTTCAGATTCGGCTGTCTATAAGGTCCAAATCAGTAGCCAAAGTCGGTGCGGAAAAGAACATGGCACCAACTCCATTAATTCACACCAACTCCATTAATTCATCCCACCAACTTCTATAATTCATTCCACTAATTCATTCCACTTAGTTTTGTCTATCTTTTTCTCCATTATTTTACATTTTTTTAATGTGTTTTGGAGGCTATAAATAGGCCTTCACTTCTCCATTGCAAACCATCCCAAGAAATACTTCTCATCCCTCAATTCTCATTCTCTCTTCTCTCATACTCTCTTCTTTCCCTCTTCTTCTCTTTGAAGACCAAGGGAAATCTAGAGGAGGAGGTTCTGTCCTAGTTTTAGCTCCGGCCCCTATTTTAGACGGAAGGAGCCTTGGGGAGGCAGCTGTGCTATAGTCTCAGTTTCTGCCCGAGTTTCAATTCAGGTTTATCCAAGTAAGGGTGGCATTTATAAAATTAATCTAGTATGGGTAGTACTTATAAGACTTAATCTAGTATACATGAGCATGATAGGAGTAGTATAACTTTTAATATGCTATTTTGTTTGTATGAAGGTTGTTATTTATTTAAATTGATGGTTGTTATTTATTCAAGTTGGTGGTTGTTTTGGATATTTAATTTGGCATGGTTATGATTATGTTTATATATATAATTATGAAGTATGTGTATGTGGTTTGGAAAAGTAAATAGGACTGAGAGGAGTAAGGTTATGGATGGGAGGTCTCTTGGTGAGATCAGGGATATAATCTTTGGAGAAAATATGGTATTTCGGAATCCCATTGTGAGGATTTCCAATTTGGAAATTTTCCAAGGATTATATAGTAAACCACTTCAGATGTTAGGTGGATTCTGAAGTACTCCTCTAAGTATCTATTTGCTACCGGTATGGGTCTGGGTCGAGTCATACCGATGGATGAGGTGACCCCACCAGGGTTACGTGACGACGTAATCCAACTGTATACTTTCCATGAGAGGTTAGGCGTGAGACATGGGTTGCTGACATGTTTCACCGTATCAACACTTGGTTTGGATAGGTGTTGAGGCCAACATTTGGTTTGGATGTGTTGGTTACATCATGGATTATACGGTGGTGTGACTTTGCTTTGGATGTGGATTATGTATACATATGGTATGGATTGTATACTAGGGTTATGGATTTCTTTAATTAATATGTATGCTATTGGTTTATATCTATCTTGGAAATACATGTTGGTTTGAACAAATAATTGTTAAATGATATTTATACTATGGTTGGTTTTATACGTGCTAACCCTTATGTTTCCATGTGGTGGAACTGTGATGATCTCACTATGTGGGGGAGCAGATCAGGTGTGAAGCCATAGGATAGCAAGGAGTCTTCTGGGTAGCTGCTTTGAGAAGTGGCTAAGCTTAGAGCTTGACCAGCACCTAGGGTGTTTCTGTTAATGGTTAATGTTAATATATTTTGGATGACTGTATGATTTTACTGAGAATGACTAATATACTTATGTTTGCTATTATGAAAACAATTTTTACACTCTAGCGTAGCTGGCTTTTGCTCTATTTTTTTTTTATTATAAATGCTCTTTTATTTTGGTTGGTTATTGATGTGATGACCTAAGGTGGGTCGTTACAATTTTGGTATCAGAGCCTGGTTAAGTCTCTTTAGGATTTGTGGGGAATGGTCTTGTTATGTTTCTGTTGTATGGAAACGAATTTTCGAAAGGAACTTCATGAGTAACTCATGAGTTTCTTAATCTTGATTAGGAATTTCTTATGAGTTTCGTGTAAACTCATAAAGTTCTTTGACCTTTTTAGGATGACTGGTTGGGGAAATCATTCTAATTCTTCTTCAAGCATGGATGGGCGACAAATTGCTCGAGCTATGGAGCTAATTGCTGCTACTATTGGATAATAGAATACTTTATGGTGAGCTTAGGTACCAATAGTATGAACAAAGCCTTGATAATCAACTAGAAATTATTGACACCTTAGATTTAGGTGAGACATTGATTTGGCAAGAGTTTACAATTAATGGAATTTAGGAATCTATAGTAGTAGTGATTGAATCCAAAGAGGTTGTATCTGAGAATTGAAGTTTTGATGGGAGATTGGAACGTTCCTTGAGTGTTGGTGCTTGCATGATAACTTTTATGGTTGAGGTAGTATGTGAATTTTATTTTGTGAGCTGTTTTGGTTTAGGATTGTAATGAAAAGCTTGAATATGAGTTTAAGGTGGAAAGGAGTGAGTTTGGAATGATTAAGGTATGTTAGTACACTAATGCTGTATGATATGGGGATTATTTTTGTTGAAATTTTGTTGTGCTAGTATGAGTATCATATTGATAGAATCTGATTTTGTGGTCTTTATGAGAATTATGGCTTTAGATACTATCTTTCTAATAGAACTGGAATCAGGTAAAAAGCAGGTCTAGAACTCTAGTTATGACTGCTTTGGTGATCAGAAGTCTAGTTGTTAGAGCTGAATATACTTGAAGTGATTGTTGAAATTTTAGTTAGGAAGGTGATCTTTTTGAAATCTTAAGAGTTGTAGCTTATTCATTTAGCTTTCATTTAAGACAGGTTTGAAATCATTTGGATGAGTATAACTCTATAGATATATACTGTCATGATAGGCATAACAAGGATAAAATAGATTTGGTGATGTTTTGAGGTTTAGTCATTGAAAGGTTGATTAAAATGATATGCTTGGTTCATGGTGATCAATTCATATATGCTTAGGGATAGTATATGTGAAGGAAGTATTCTAATATGAATTGATATGCAAGTATGTGACCTTATGGATCAATTAGTGGATATTTGTGTGTTAATGAAAGGTTTTGATCTTAGGATGTGATTCCATCATATTAGAGTTAAGTGTGAAGATATATCCAAGATAAACTTAGACTAGATTATTTAAGTATGACTTTGATTGTATGAGGTGCGTGTTTTAGGCCATGTAATTTCTTGCGAAGGTTTAACATAGAGCTACCTAAGGTAGAAATTATGCTTAAGTGAGAGATACCTAATTCAATTAGTAAAATTAAGATTTTTATAGGATAATTTATAGGAGATTTATTAAGTAAATTTCTAAGATAGCAGTTCGAGGTTTAGGCTACTCTCATCTCACTCGCCTCTACTACAGGAATCGCTTTGCTTTCTTTTCCTATAGCTACTAAGATAGATTCGGGAAGAGTGTTGATGCATGAAGGAAAGATAGTAGCTTGTGATTCTAGGCAATTGAAAATTCATGAGAGGATTTACCTTACCCATGACCTTGAGTTAGCAATTTTAATTAAGATTTGGAGACACTACATATATGATTCTAAGCTAGAGGTTTTTAGCGATCATAAGAATTTTAAATATCTATTGACAAGAAGAGATAATTGGAATTTTTAAGGACTAGGATTTTGATCTTAATTGTCATTTGGGCAAAGCTAGTATGGTGGTTGATACTTTGAGTAGAAGACCTCTAGATATATCTTCCCTTATGGTTAGAGAGATAGATCTTTTGGTTTGGTCTAAAGATTTAAGTTTGGCTTATGAGGTTACCCTTAGTAGTATGAGACTAGGTATGACTAAAGTAACAAGTGAATTGTTGAAGGAAATTGGAGAAGCATAATTAGTTGATTCATTTTGAAAACAAGACAAGAGGATATAGGACAAGGTAGTGGATAAGAGCTGCCTTCGGTATAGATGAGGTGGTAAGACTTGGAGATTGATTCTGTGTAAAACTTACGCTTAGGCACATGATTTTTGGAGAGGGTCGTAGAAATGAAAATATTATTCTGGCAGATACCTTGAGTAGGATGATCTTTCGCCTACCACATTTGATGATTTAAGGGTTGGATTTGACTAAAGAACTTAGAGACTTAAGCGTGATGTGTGAGCTCACCCTTAGGAGCATTGAATTTAGTATGTTGAAAGTAACTAATGAATTAATGGACGAGATTAGAGAAGCCTAGGAGTTAAATTCTTTCTTAGTGAACCAAGTGGAGAGGATTAGTAGGGGTGGGTATAAATAGCCCTTTACGAGTGGAAATTGATGATGTTTTGGGGTTCAATAATAGGATCTATGGCCTAGTGTCGCCACCGGCCCGAAACGGGCTTTCGGCATTCGCGAAGGATGGTTGGACTCGTTTATTTGTTTGAAAAATGTGGATTGCTAGAATGACTTATTCTCAAACTGAGACCTCGTCAAACGAGCAATTTTATTAAAAGGCTCACTAATCCATATTAATCCCAAGCGGGACCCTCCATGGATTAGTGGTTTTCATAAAAGGAGGGTTCGTGGAGTCGCCACCAATGTTTTACTCAAAACATTGGAAAAAGGGATAAGGCAATTGATTTTATAAATCAACTTTGGCCATTACAACCAGAGTTGGGTAAGGGAGTCGGTTACGCGTGGGGAAGGTGTTAGCACCCCACAGCGCCCCTTTCGGGTTCCCTATGACAGATTATTTCTAAAATAATAGCGTAAAATTACTAAATTACCCCTATTTATTCTAAACAATTATGAATTGACTATCTACATGATGACAGTTTAAATGTGCACACAGAAAGCAGTAAAAGGAAGGATTGAAAGGAAACCTCTTGAAGCGTGCTTTTTATAAAAAATGAACTGGGAAGCGTTTTGGCGTTCCCACGCTCTACAAGCCCGCTCCTCGCTCTCCTAGAACAAAATTTTAACTAAGGAAATCAAAAAGATTTCCCCTCGACTAGGTTCGATCCTCAAGCAAAATGGCTCGGGGCTCAAGAACTTCGTCGGATCAACTCTCCGAGTGATTTCTAGGGCAGAACACTGCTCAAAAACCCCAGAATACTCAAGGAGAGGGTTAAAACTGAGTGAAAAAGTGTGGTAGGACGTCCAAATGGCCTCCTATTTATAGGAATGGGCCTCAATACGGCCTACAGGGGCAATACGGCCGTATTGAAATTTTTGAACTTCAATACGGTCGTATTGAAGTTCAATACGGCCGTATTGAAGTTCAGAAATTTCAATACGGCCGTATTGAATTCAATACGGCTGTATTGAAGCTTCAATACGGCCGTATTGATTTCAGTACGGCCGTATTGAAGTTTCAGAAACTTCAATACGCCGTATTGAGTTCACTGTGGCCATATTGAAGCTTCAATACGGCCGTATTGGGGTTCAGTACGGCCGTATTGGGCTTTTTCCCTCCACTTCTTTATTTTGAGCTATTCTAAGACCTCTAGACCTACAGAGAACCCTCCTAGGGCCTTCGAGGAGTCCTTCTGGCTGATTATCCTTCAGTCTTCGAGAGTCTTCAAGCTTTATTTCCGACCCGGACAATTTTAGGGGTCTACAGCTGCCCCCCCTTTACTTAGTCGGACGGCCTTTTGGTGTACCGGCTGACAAGTAAAGGAGTTGACCCAATTGTCCGGGTGATGTGCCGACCTTCTGACTTGTAATGTCTTCCGGTGGAAAATTGTTGAGTAGCCTCTCCAGGTGGGTGCATACCTCGGCGCTTCTGACATCCTCGGTAGCTGATTTTAACACCAACGTGCCTCTGACGACGCTGATGGCTGAGTATTGTCTCTCCAGACCTTGAGTATTGTCTCTCCAGACCTTGAGTACTGTCTCTCCAGACTTTGTTTGAGTACCGTCTCTCCAGACTTTGTTCGAGTACCGTCTCTCCAGACCTTGTTTTGAGTACCGTCTCTCCAGACTTTGAGTACTGTCTCTCCAGATTTTGTTTGAGTACCGTCTCTCCAGACTTTGTTTGAGTATTGTCTCTCCAGACCTCGAGTACTGTCTCTCCAGACTCTGAGTATCGTCTCTCCAGACTTCGAGTATCGTCTCTCCAGACTCTGAGTACTGTCTCTCCAGACTTGTGCATACCTCGGTGCTCTCGACAACTGGGTAGCTGAGTATTGCCTTTTAGGCTTTGAGATGATTTTGTCTCCACAGTCCACGATGCTGCTTCGACGGTTTGATTTTGATTTTGGTGCCACTGAGGGCTGGATAATGCAGGGATCCGTCTAGGGGATGTGCAGTCATTCACAGGTTCCTGTGCCCCAACTTGCATTGCATTGTTGGTACCCATGGGGAATTTCTGACTCCTTGGGGTGTAGACACAGATGCTCTTTCTCTCTGAGTTGAGCGATGCCTTATGTTTGGCTGACGTCCTTTGACGTTGGTGGAGTATCCCGGTTCATCCTTATTCGGGTATCTCTTTTTGATTTTCTGATTTTTGCCTCTGTGTAGGCTGTTATCCGCTGGGGGATTTCGTCGTTGATTTTGATTAGCCTCTTCTGTTAGGCGTATCGGCTTGACGTTCGATGTTTGGCTAAGAGCCGGATTCCACTTGGGGAATACTTATTGATATTTTTGATTTTCTTCTCCTTTTTGCAGGGATGCCTCTTGAGTAGGCGATTGGGGATTTGGGGATCTTATTGTATCCCAGAGTATTATTTAGGAAGCCTCTACAGGCTTAGCCTCGCTCAGTGCTTTGAGTCGGAGAGCTATCTTCCACCGAGGAAGTGTTAAGTCCTTTGACTTGTATATACTGTTTGGATGATCGCACTTCCATTGGGGATTGCGTCGATTTTGCTTTGATAGCTCTCGCTGGGGATTTTTCCGTGAGCTTGAGCTGAGGTTCCCTCTGGGGAGTATTATTTCTGCGAGCCTCTCCAGGCTCAGTTATTCTGCATACTGTGGAGGATATGGAGTATTATTTTGGTAAGCCTCTCCAGGCTTAGTTATTTGGTACAGATTGTTTGTTGGATCTTCTATATCCTCGCCTTTTTTATTTTTGGCTTTTTCTGTATTTTGCCTTTTTTATGTTTTTGGCTTTTGCTGTACAGAAATTAAAAGTGTTAAAGAAATTAGATTTATGAGGGAGTATTATTTCGGCAAGCCTCTCCAGGCTCAGTTATTTTGTAGGAGTATTATTTCGGCAAGCCTCTCCAGGCTCAATTATTCTGTACGAGTATTATTTCGGCAAGCCTCTCCAGGCTCAGTTATTTTGAAGGAGTATTATTTCGACAAGCCTCTCCAGGCTCAATTATTCTGTGGGAGTATTGTTTCGGCAAGCCTCTCCAGGCTCAATTATTCTGTACGAGTATTATTTCGGCAAGCCTCTCCAGGCTCAGTTATTCTGAAGGAGTATTATTTCGGCGAGCCTCTCCAGGCTCAGTTTTTTTGAGAGTATTCTTTCGGCAAGCCTCTCCAGGCTCAATTATTCTGTACGAGTATTATTTTGGCAAGCCTCTCCAGGCTCAGTTATTCTGAAGGAGTATTATTTTGGCGAGCCTCTCCAGGCTCAGTTATTTTGAGAGTATTCTTTCGGCAAGCCTCTCCAGGCTCAATTATTCTGTATGATGCTGTTGATTTTCTGAATCTTTGTATTTTGCTTGCTGCTGTCATACACAAGCAATTTTCTATTTTTCTATTTTATGCGGTTGCCTCATGATAAGGTTTTTGAATGTGCAACTAATGTGTGTGTGATGCACAAATGCAATACAATTTTTTATTTTTGTTCATTTATTTAGAAAAGTGAGTGGCTCTCCCTATCCTCTTTTTCTTGGAGGACTTTCTGTCATTGACGCGAGGGAGTATTTTTGTGAGCCTTTATGCAGGAGACTATGGATTTTACAGGAACCCCTCCAATTTTCTTTTATTGACCGATTATTAATGGAATTTCGTACAATTTTATGAAAAACCAATTCAGAGGCATAATCACATGGTCAAGAAAGAAAAGAAACAAATGGATATTTTTATTGATATTCACAAGTGTTTTTACAGAAAGATATACAGAAGGAAATTTCTGAAGAATGGCTGGCCAGGGTAGGCTATATACATTGGGCTTAACAATTATATCTGTAATTGTTGCTCTTTACGTTCCCCTAATTGCTTCGGCCTGAGCCAGGAGTGTAGATGTTGCAAGACGCTTGCTTCTAGAAGATAATCGCTTGAACCGCCTTTCGGTTTTCGATTCAAACGATCGTTGCTTGCTTTGCTTTTATATCTTATTCTTTTGCCCCTAACTTTTGCTTAGGACGTATCCTAACGGGGTAAATTTGCCTTTGTTTTGCCTAGTACCCTTGTACTGGCAGGCTTTTTATTTTGCCCTAACTTTTGCCTAGGACGCCCTTTTTGGGTTTTCATCCTAGCGGGCCTATGCAAGCAACGTCTTCAAGCATAGTACTTCTTTACCACGTCAGTGTTGACTGGGTATAGAAGTTCTTCTCCATCCATGTCTGTGAGGATCAATGCTCTTCCTGAGAAGGTTCGTTTTACCACGTATGGTCCTCCGTGATTTGGGGCACACTTTCCGATTTTGCCCTTTTTGAGTTGGTAGTAATTTCTTCATTACCAACTCTCCCTCATGGTAGACTCGAGGGTGGACTTTCTTGTCAAAAGCCTTTTTGATCTTCCTCTGATAGGCTTGACCATGGCATATGGCGTTCAGCCGTTTCTTTTTGATAGGGTTCAACTGGTCATATTGGCTTTGAACCCATTCTGCCTCGGAAAGTTTTGTTTCCATGATTACCCTTAGATAGAGTATCTCGACTTCGATGGGTAGAACTGCCTCCACCCCATAAATGAGTGAGAATGGAGTAGCTCCTGTAAATGGACGTACTGAAGTCCTATAGCCATGAGGAGCGAAGGGTAACATCTCGTGTCAGTCTTTAAATGAGACAACCATCTTTTGCACTATTTTTTGATGTTCTTATTGGTTGCCTCGACTGCCCCATTCATCTTTGGCCGATATGGGGAAGGGTTGCGGTGTTGGATCTTGAACTCTTGGCACAGTTCTTCCACCATTTTGTTGTTCAGATTAGATCCATTATTAGTGATGATTTATTTCTCCATGCTTCCACTAGATTATTCTAAAATCTTTTGGGACAAGAGAGAAAAGAAAAGAAAGATATTTTTATTCTGAAGTTTGTGTTTTAGAGGGGATTTATTTTTTCAAAAATGGTTTTTGTAAGAATGGGTGGCCAAGGTAGGCTTAAGTGTTTAGGCTTGTTTGATTAAACACTTATGAAGTTAAAAAGTCGTGTTGTGATTCGACAACTTGGATAGCTTCCCTTGAACCTTTCTTTTTGAATTTGGTTCATGGTGCCGTCATGGATTTCTTTTGTTTTTTGATTGTCCTTATTTTTGCCTAAAACACCCTTTTGTGGCGTTTTAGCGGACCTTTGTTTTTGTTTATTATTGTAACCCTAACTTTTGCCTAGGTCACCCTTTCGTGGGATTCCTAGCGGGTCTTTTGCTCTTATTTTTGCGCAGTCCCCTTTTTGGGTTTCCTGCCGAGCTTCTTTTATTTTGAAAGATTTCTTTTTTACCCATGATGGCACTTGTCGAGGCCAAGGGAAGGTGCTCCAAGTTGTCACACACACCTCCACATAAAAATGATGTGGGTTTATTATCATTAAGATGATTTTAACCTCATTCATGTTTATTCAAACAGGGTTAAAAATAATGTGGTTTAGAATTTTATTATAAGCAAGAAAAGAAGCAATGAAGAATGATTTTATCATAGCGGAAGCATGTGTCCTTATTTCATCACTGATATGGGTCCCAATATTGACCTTTTTTATCTTTCGGCCCTGCCCCAAATTCACGATCTCCAATTCCTCTTGACATGGTTGGAGTAGATGAGTTTCTTGATCTAGCAATCTTTGCAGATCCGGAGAGATGGTCTCCTCATCACTGTCCAACTCAACCCTTTCACCTTCGGATCCCGGTCAGAGCGAACAATTACAGACATAATTATTTTATTGGTTCTGTTTAGGTTTAGAATTATTAATATTGATGAGGAAAGAGAGAAAAGAACAAAAGAGAGAGTGATGTGTGAAATGCCTCTTTATTGATATATGTAAAATGTACAAAAACCCTTATTTACATGAAAAGGTTCTCATGATCTCGGGTACTGATCATGAGTCCCTAAAAGAGAAATATGAAGGGGCCCTATCGTGGCTTGTTCTTCTCTCTATTCCTGCTTTGGTAGAGGATTCTTGCTCACGTCGGGCGCTGTCGAATCGAAGGTGACCCACCCGGCATCAATAAGGTTTTGGACCTTGTATTTGAGAGCTAGGCATCTCTCTGTTGAATGCCCTGGTGCCCCCGAATGGTATAAACATTTGTCTTGTGGCTTGTACCAATCGGGGTAAGGTGGGTCGATCTTCCTTGGTGGAACATGAGCTAGAAGTTTGGCTTCTACTAGCTTCGGAAGGAGATCGCTATAAGTGGTCGGAAGTTTATCAAACTTCTTCACAGGGATGAATTGCGATCTCCCTGACTTCGAAGTGGAAGAAGCCGAGGATATGGTTATAGCATTGACTCCTCCCTCATTCTTCTTCCTGAAAGTCTTCTTAGCCTCGAATGATTGGGAAGGCTTAGCTAGCTTCCCACTTTTCAATCCTTGTTCCACCCTTTCTCCTATGGTGATGATGTCCGAGAAGAGTGTCGTTGTGTTCCCTATCATTTTATCGTAATAGGGACCAGTCAACGAGTTGATGAATAAGGACACCGTCTCCTTATCCGACAGCGGGGGCTCTATCTGTGCCGCCAACTCCCTCCAACGTTGGGCGTACGCCTTGAAGGATTCATCGTTCTTTTTACTCAAGGCTTGAAGATCAGACCTATCGGGTGTTAGGTCGATGTTGTATTTGTAGCGCTTGAGAAAGGCGTCGACCAACTGCCTCCATGTATGTACTAGATTTCCGTCTAGCTGCATATACCAGTTGAGCGCGGTTTCAGCTAAGCTCTCTTGGAAACAGTGGATCAAGAGCTTTTCATTTGTGGCATATGCAGCCATCTTGCGACAGTACATGGTGAGATGACTTTTAGGGCAAGTCGATCCCACGTACTTTGGGAAATCTGGCACTTTAAATTTAGGAGGGAATTGAATGTCCCTCACTAAACACATGTCGGCGGCATCTTTGATGTCAAAATCATGCCCCTCCATAGCCCTTAGCCGATCCTCTAGGGCGTGGAATTGTTCTTTTGAAACCTCGGGCTCTTTGATCATAATTCCAGCCCCAAGAGGTATGGCATGTGGAGGATCTTCTTCATGCTCCTCCTCCTCTCCCTCATGATGGGACCCATGGTCACTGTGATGAGATCCATGAATGTTATGGTGACGCATGAGTTCCAACATTTGCGCCATCTGCTCTTTGAGCTGTGAAAGCTCGGTCGTGAGCTTCTTGTTTTGTTCCTCTAGCGCTTCCATTTTCTTGATTTTCTTTGCGCGTGTGAGGACAGAGAGATGACCAGCCACTTTCTAAAATGAATGTTTATTCTAATTAGCTTATTTATGATATGAATACACTCTTGATGTGAGCTTGATAATCTTTCATCTTTGAGGTGCTGCCTTTTTAAGATGAAAGTTTATCACCCTCCCTAGGCTATTATCTCTCCACAACGGAGAATCTCAATAGTCACGGGTCTCTTTCACTCACATCGAGAGGGTATTAGTGAACCTATAAATGATGATGAGGATGCATGAGGTATTATTGATAATGATGCCTATGCTCCTTACTTTTATTATATTTTCACACATTGTCTTTCCTCTCATGTCATGGTTTTTTCATGCATGGGGATTTATTCTTAGACCTTATCACGAGGTTATTTATTAATGCACAAACAATTGCACATAAGCATTTACACAAACAATTCACTCATCCACGAACAGTCACAAGCGAATCACGAGGTAGGGGTCTCCTGCAGAAAAGTGCATATTCAAGGAGGATCTAACTGTTCTCACTTGGTCAAAGGCCCCCAAGGTGCCCCCATTATAGGGACCCAATTCCTCTCGTCGTAAGTCGATGGAAAGTTCCAACGCACTGTCGGACTCGAGTTCATGGTTATCACCTTGAGTGATGTTTTCCGACAACGGTCTACGGGCACCTATAGACCCATTCGACAACCGGCCGTACTAACATCCACTCCCTATGGTTAATCACTCATGCCCCCGGGTATAGAGGGAACTGTTGTGTGCAAAGGTTTGTGTGCAGTTTTTATTTCAAACAATTGCGTAAATTTAAAAATACAACAGTTATTAAAGCCAAATAGATAAACATGTTATCATACAAGTGAGGGGTAATAAAGTAATTTTTAACTATTATTTGTTAAAAATAATCTGTCACTAAATGGGACTGACTCTCGAAGCTTCCCCAGTGGAGTCGCCATCTGTCGCCACCGGCCCGAAACGGGCTTTCGGCATTCGCGAAGGATGGTTGGACTCGTTTATTTGTTTGAAAAATGTGGATTGCTAGAATGACTTATTCTCAAACTGAGACCTCGTCAAACGAGCAATTTTATTAAAAGGCTCACTAATCCATATTAATCCCAAGCGGGACCCTCCATGGATTAGTGGTTTTCATAAAAGGAGGGTTCGTGGAGTCGCCACCAATGTTTTACTCAAAACATTGGAAAAAGGGATAAGGCAATTGATTTTATAAATCAACTTTGGCCATTACAACCAGAGTTGGGTAAGGGAGTCGGTTACGCGTGGGGAAGGTGTTAGCACCCCACAGCGCCCCTTTCGGGTTCCCTATGACAGATTATTTCTAAAATAATAGCGTAAAATTACTAAATTACCCCTATTTATTCTAAACAATTATGAATTGACTATCTACATGATGACAGTTTAAATGTGCACACAGAAAGCAGTAAAAGGAAGGATTGAAAGGAAACCTCTTGAAGCGTGCTTTTTATAAAAAATGAACTGGGAAGCGTTTTGGCGTTCCCACGCTCTACAAGCCCGCTCCTCGCTCTCCTAGAACAAAATTTTAACTAAGGAAATCAAAAAGATTTCCCCTCGACTAGGTTCGATCCTCAAGCAAAATGGCTCGGGGCTCAAGAACTTCGTCGGATCAACTCTCCGAGTGATTTCTAGGGCAGAACACTGCTCAAAAACCCCAGAATACTCAAGGAGAGGGTTAAAACTGAGTGAAAAAGTGTGGTAGGACGTCCAAATGGCCTCCTATTTATAGGAATGGGCCTCAATACGGCCTACAGGGGCAATACGGCCGTATTGAAATTTTTGAACTTCAATACGGTCGTATTGAAGTTCAATACGGCCGTATTGAAGTTCAGAAATTTCAATACGGCCGTATTGAATTCAATACGGCTGTATTGAAGCTTCAATACGGCCGTATTGATTTCAGTACGGCCGTATTGAAGTTTCAGAAACTTCAATACGCCGTATTGAGTTCACTGTGGCCATATTGAAGCTTCAATACGGCCGTATTGGGGTTCAGTACGGCCGTATTGGGCTTTTTCCCTCCACTTCTTTATTTTGAGCTATTCTAAGACCTCTAGACCTACAGAGAACCCTCCTAGGGCCTTCGAGGAGTCCTTCTGGCTGATTATCCTTCAGTCTTCGAGAGTCTTCAAGCTTTATTTCCGACCCGGACAATTTTAGGGGTCTACACCTAGTAATCTTGAATTTAGGAAGATGATCTTAAAGGGAGGACACAAGTGTTCTCTTAGTATCCATTGAGGAGCTACTAAGGTGTATCAAAGTCGTGCAGTGGAAGCATGGTGGCCTTAAGTGTAGAGAGGAATAGAGGATGGTGTGTACTCATATTTAGTATAGTATAAGTCTGAGACAGAACATTAGGTGCCTTTTAGGACTTTTGTAGCCTTTAGATGTTCCTATTTGGAAATGAGATAATGTGTATAAACTTTGTTGTGGGTTTTCCTAGGAGGTTTAGGAAGAATTTTGAACAAGGTACAGATGGAATTTTGAGGTACAAGAGTAGAATTTGTATTCCACAGGATGAGGAGTTGAAGAAATTGATATTTGAGGAAGCTCATAAAAGCAAATTGAGTATACATCCAGGTATGACAAAAATGTATCAAGATTTGAAGAAAATGTTTTGGTGGAATGGAATGAAAAGGGAGATAGCTGAGTATGTTGCATCTTGCATTGTGTGTCAAAAAGCTAAAGTGGAACATCAAAAACCAGGAGGTTTGTTACAAATGATGGAGATCCCTGAATGGAAATGGGATAGTATAACCATGGATTTTGTTGTTGGATTACCAAGGTCTGCTAAGAATTGTAATTCTATTTGGGTGATCATGGATAGATTAACTAAGTGTGCTCATTTTCTTCCGGTGAATATAAAGTGGTCCTTAGAAAGGTTAACTCAATTGTATATTAAGGAGATTGTTAGATTACATGGTGTGCCCTCTAGTATCATCTCTGATAGGGATCCTCGTTTTACATCCCGATTTTGGCAGAGTTTGCATCAGGCGTTAGGAACTAAGTTAAGACTCAGTTCTGCTTATCACCCACAAACTGATGGGCAGTCTGAGAGGACTATTCAATCTTTGGAGGACTTGTTGAGGGCTTGTATTTTGGATCATCTAGGGAGTTGGGAAGAGATGTTGCCTTTGGTTGAGTTCACTTATAATAACAGTTTTCACGCAAGTATAGAAATGGCACCATTTGAGGCTCTGTATGGGAGGAAGTGTCGAACACCTTTGTGTTGGTTTAAAGAAGGAGAATCAATGATGGTGGGACCAGAGATTATCTTGCAAACTACTGAAAAAGTGAAACAAATTCAGGGAAGAATGAGAGCTACTCAGAGTCGACAAAAGTCTTATGCAGACAAGAGGAGGAAACCTTTGGAATTTTCAGAGGGAGAACATGTATTTTTGAAGGTAACTCCTACCACAGGTGTGGGAAGAGCTATCAAAGCGAAGAAGTTGAATCCTAAGTTTATTGGACCGTATCAAATTCTCAAGAGGATTGGACCAGTGGCATATCAGATTGCATTACCTCCATTTCTATCTAATCTGCATGATGTATTCCATGTGTCACAACTGAGGAAGTATATTCACGATCCGAGTCATGTCTTGGAATGAGAGGCAGTGCAAGTGAAGGAGAATTTAACTTTTGAGAAACAACCAGTTTCAGTGGCAGACAAGAGAGTTAAGAAGTTGCGAGGTAAATCTATCAATTTGGTGAAGGTTATTTGGGGTGCAGACACTAATGAAGCCACTTGGGAGTTGGAAGACAATATGAAGGATCAATACCCATATCTCTTTTGAGTAAGTGAATTTTCGAGGACGAAAATTTTTGTTGTTGGGGAGAATTGTAACATCTCAGTTTTCAACATGATTATTACTATTATTATTATTATTGTCATTATTACTATGTGGTATTTGGTCATAATCTGGTGGTTATATTTTACTTCAATTATAGATAATTCACACTCCATTTATGCTTAGAAAGATATGTGTGTTGTTAGATCTAATTAGATAGTTGTGAAATTTTTTTTTAGAATCATTTCTCGCTGGGCTGACTGACTAGTCTCAGTGTCCGAGGCATAACTTGGGCTGTGATGGTCCAAATGATGCAAAATTGGTGTCAATGGAAATCTAAGAGAAAAACGCACAACTTTTGCAGAAATAGCCATTTGCAAAATCGGTCGTTTAGGAGGTCAAAATTGGACTTTTATTAATACAATTGTTTCTCGCTGGGCTGATTGGCAAGCCTCGGTGTTTGGGGTATAACTTGGTCGGTGGTTGTTCAAATGATACAAACTTGGTGGCTATGGAAAGATAAGAGAAAATCCTACAACTTTCATGAAGGAAATATTTTCAGATTCGGCTGTCTATAAGGTCCAAATCAGTAGCCAAAGTCGGTGCGGAAAAGAACATGGCACCAACTCCATTAATTCACACCAACTCCATTAATTCATCCCACCAACTTCTATAATTCATTCCACTAATTCATTCCACTTAGTTTTGTCTATCTTTTTCTCCATTATTTTACATTTTTTTAATGTGTTTTGGAGGCTATAAATAGGCCTTCACTTCTCCATTGCAAACCATCCCAAGAAATACTTCTCATCCCTCAATTCTCATTCTCTCTTCTCTCATACTCTCTTCTTTCCCTCTTCTTCTCTTTGAAGACCAAGGGAAATCTAGAGGAGGAGGTTCTGTCCTAGTTTTAGCTCCGGCCCCTATTTTAGACGGAAGGAGCCTTGGGGAGGCAGCTGTGCTATAGTCTCAGTTTCTGCCCGAGTTTCAATTCAGGTTTATCCAAGTAAGGGTGGCATTTATAAAATTAATCTAGTATGGGTAGTACTTATAAGACTTAATCTAGTATACATGAGCATGATAGGAGTAGTATAACTTTTAATATGCTATTTTGTTTGTATGAAGGTTGTTATTTATTTAAATTGATGGTTGTTATTTATTCAAGTTGGTGGTTGTTTTGGATATTTAATTTGGCATGGTTATGATTATGTTTATATATATAATTATGAAGTATGTGTATGTGGTTTGGAAAAGTAAATAGGACTGAGAGGAGTAAGGTTATGGATGGGAGGTCTCTTGGTGAGATCAGGGATATAATCTTTGGAGAAAATATGGTATTTCGGAATCCCATTGTGAGGATTTCCAATTTGGAAATTTTCCAAGGATTATATAGTAAACCACTTCAGATGTTAGGTGGATTCTGAAGTACTCCTCTAAGTATCTATTTGCTACCGGTATGGGTCTGGGTCGAGTCATACCGATGGATGAGGTGACCCCACCAGGGTTACGTGACGACGTAATCCAACTGTATACTTTCCATGAGAGGTTAGGCGTGAGACATGGGTTGCTGACATGTTTCACCGTATCAACACTTGGTTTGGATAGGTGTTGAGGCCAACATTTGGTTTGGATGTGTTGGTTACATCATGGATTATACGGTGGTGTGACTTTGCTTTGGATGTGGATTATGTATACATATGGTATGGATTGTATACTAGGGTTATGGATTTCTTTAATTAATATGTATGCTATTGGTTTATATCTATCTTGGAAATACATGTTGGTTTGAACAAATAATTGTTAAATGATATTTATACTATGGTTGGTTTTATACGTGCTAACCCTTATGTTTCCATGTGGTGGAACTGTGATGATCTCACTATGTGGGGGAGCAGATCAGGTGTGAAGCCATAGGATAGCAAGGAGTCTTCTGGGTAGCTGCTTTGAGAAGTGGCTAAGCTTAGAGCTTGACCAGCACCTAGGGTGTTTCTGTTAATGGTTAATGTTAATATATTTTGGATGACTGTATGATTTTACTGAGAATGACTAATATACTTATGTTTGCTATTATGAAAACAATTTTTACACTCTAGCGTAGCTGGCTTTTGCTCTATTTTTTTTTATTATAAATGCTCTTTTATTTTGGTTGGTTATTGATGTGATGACCTAAGGTGGGTCGTTACAATTTTGGTATCAGAGCCTGGTTAAGTCTCTTTAGGATTTGTGGGGAATGGTCTTGTTATGTTTCTGTTGTATGGAAACGAATTTTCGAAAGGAACTTCATGAGTAACTCATGAGTTTCTTAATCTTGATTAGGAATTTCTTATGAGTTTCGTGTAAACTCATAAAGTTCTTTGACCTTTTTAGGATGACTGGTTGGGGAAATCATTCTAATTCTTCTTCAAGCATGGATGGGCGACAAATTGCTCGAGCTATGGAGCTAATTGCTGCTACTATTGGATAATAGAATACTTTATGGTGAGCTTAGGTACCAATAGTATGAACAAAGCCTTGATAATCAACTAGAAATTATTGACACCTTAGATTTAGGTGAGACATTGATTTGGCAAGAGTTTACAATTAATGGAATTTAGGAATCTATAGTAGTAGTGATTGAATCCAAAGAGGTTGTATCTGAGAATTGAAGTTTTGATGGGAGATTGGAACGTTCCTTGAGTGTTGGTGCTTGCATGATAACTTTTATGGTTGAGGTAGTATGTGAATTTTATTTTGTGAGCTGTTTTGGTTTAGGATTGTAATGAAAAGCTTGAATATGAGTTTAAGGTGGAAAGGAGTGAGTTTGGAATGATTAAGGTATGTTAGTACACTAATGCTGTATGATATGGGGATTATTTTTGTTGAAATTTTGTTGTGCTAGTATGAGTATCATATTGATAGAATCTGATTTTGTGGTCTTTATGAGAATTATGGCTTTAGATACTATCTTTCTAATAGAACTGGAATCAGGTAAAAAGCAGGTCTAGAACTCTAGTTATGACTGCTTTGGTGATCAGAAGTCTAGTTGTTAGAGCTGAATATACTTGAAGTGATTGTTGAAATTTTAGTTAGGAAGGTGATCTTTTTGAAATCTTAAGAGTTGTAGCTTATTCATTTAGCTTTCATTTAAGACAGGTTTGAAATCATTTGGATGAGTATAACTCTATAGATATATACTGTCATGATAGGCATAACAAGGATAAAATAGATTTGGTGATGTTTTGAGGTTTAGTCATTGAAAGGTTGATTAAAATGATATGCTTGGTTCATGGTGATCAATTCATATATGCTTAGGGATAGTATATGTGAAGGAAGTATTCTAATATGAATTGATATGCAAGTATGTGACCTTATGGATCAATTAGTGGATATTTGTGTGTTAATGAAAGGTTTTGATCTTAGGATGTGATTCCATCATATTAGAGTTAAGTGTGAAGATATATCCAAGATAAACTTAGACTAGATTATTTAAGTATGACTTTGATTGTATGAGGTGCGTGTTTTAGGCCATGTAATTTCTTGCGAAGGTTTAACATAGAGCTACCTAAGGTAGAAATTATGCTTAAGTGAGAGATACGTAATTCAATTAGTAAAATTAAGATTTTTATAGGATAATTTATAGGAGATTTATTAAGTAAATTTCTAAGATAGCAGTTCGAGGTTTAGGCTACTCTCATCTCACTCGCCTCTACTACAGGAATCGCTTTGCTTTCTTTTCCTATAGCTACTAAGATAGATTCGGGAAGAGTGTTGATGCATGAAGGAAAGATAGTAGCTTGTGATTCTAGGCAATTGAAAATTCATGAGAGGATTTACCTTACCCATGACCTTGAGTTAGCAATTTTAATTAAGATTTGGAGACACTACATATATGATTCTAAGCTAGAGGTTTTTAGCGATCATAAGAATTTTAAATATCTATTGACAAGAAGAGATAATTGGAATTTTTAAGGACTAGGATTTTGATCTTAATTGTCATTTGGGCAAAGCTAGTATGGTGGTTGATACTTTGAGTAGAAGACCTCTAGATATATCTTCCCTTATGGTTAGAGAGATAGATCTTTTGGTTTGGTCTAAAGATTTAAGTTTGGCTTATGAGGTTACCCTTAGTAGTATGAGACTAGGTATGACTAAAGTAACAAGTGAATTGTTGAAGGAAATTGGAGAAGCATAATTAGTTGATTCATTTTGAAAACAAGACAAGAGGATATAGGACAAGGTAGTGGATAAGAGCTGCCTTCGGTATAGATGAGGTGGTAAGACTTGGAGATTGATTCTGTGTAAAACTTACGCTTAGGCACATGATTTTTGGAGAGGGTCGTAGAAATGAAAATATTATTCTGGCAGATACCTTGAGTAGGATGATCTTTCGCCTACCACATTTGATGATTTAAGGGTTGGATTTGACTAAAGAACTTAGAGACTTAAGCGTGATGTGTGAGCTCACCCTTAGGAGCATTGAATTTAGTATGTTGAAAGTAACTAATGAATTAATGGACGAGATTAGAGAAGCCTAGGAGTTAAATTCTTTCTTAGTGAACCAAGTGGAGAGGATTAGTAGGGGTGGGTATAAATAGCCCTTTACGAGTGGAAATTGATGATGTTTTGGGGTTCAATAATAGGATCTATGGCCTAGTAATCTTGAATTTAGGAAGATGATCTTAAAGGGAGGACACAAGTGTTCTCTTAGTATCCATTGAGGAGCTACTAAGGTGTATCAAAGTCGTGCAGTGGAAGCATGGTGGCCTTAAGTGTAGAGAGGAATAGAGGATGGTGTGTACTCATATTTAGTATAGTATAAGTCTGAGACAGAACATTAGGTGCCTTTTAGGACTTTTGTAGCCTTTAGATGTTCCTATTTGGAAATGAGATAATGTGTATAAACTTTGTTGTGGGTTTTCCTAGGAGGTTTAGGAAGAATTTTGAACAAGGTACAGATGGAATTTTGAGGTACAAGAGTAGAATTTGTATTCCACAGGATGAGGAGTTGAAGAAATTGATATTTGAGGAAGCTCATAAAAGCAAATTGAGTATACATCCAGGTATGACAAAAATGTATCAAGATTTGAAGAAAATGTTTTGGTGGAATGGAATGAAAAGGGAGATAGCTGAGTATGTTGCATCTTGCATTGTGTGTCAAAAAGCTAAAGTGGAACATCAAAAACCAGGAGGTTTGTTACAAATGATGGAGATCCCTGAATGGAAATGGGATAGTATAACCATGGATTTTGTTGTTGGATTACCAAGGTCTGCTAAGAATTGTAATTCTATTTGGGTGATCATGGATAGATTAACTAAGTGTGCTCATTTTCTTCCGGTGAATATAAAGTGGTCCTTAGAAAGGTTAACTCAATTGTATATTAAGGAGATTGTTAGATTACATGGTGTGCCCTCTAGTATCATCTCTGATAGGGATCCTCGTTTTACATCCCGATTTTGGCAGAGTTTGCATCAGGCGTTAGGAACTAAGTTAAGACTCAGTTCTGCTTATCACCCACAAACTGATGGGCAGTCTGAGAGGACTATTCAATCTTTGGAGGACTTGTTGAGGGCTTGTATTTTGGATCATCTAGGGAGTTGGGAAGAGATGTTGCCTTTGGTTGAGTTCACTTATAATAACAGTTTTCACGCAAGTATAGAAATGGCACCATTTGAGGCTCTGTATGGGAGGAAGTGTCGAACACCTTTGTGTTGGTTTAAAGAAGGAGAATCAATGATGGTGGGACCAGAGATTATCTTGCAAACTACTGAAAAAGTGAAACAAATTCAGGGAAGAATGAGAGCTACTCAGAGTCGACAAAAGTCTTATGCAGACAAGAGGAGGAAACCTTTGGAATTTTCAGAGGGAGAACATGTATTTTTGAAGGTAACTCCTACCACAGGTGTGGGAAGAGCTATCAAAGCGAAGAAGTTGAATCCTAAGTTTATTGGACCGTATCAAATTCTCAAGAGGATTGGACCAGTGGCATATCAGATTGCATTACCTCCATTTCTATCTAATCTGCATGATGTATTCCATGTGTCACAACTGAGGAAGTATATTCACGATCCGAGTCATGTCTTGGAATGAGAGGCAGTGCAAGTGAAGGAGAATTTAACTTTTGAGAAACAACCAGTTTCAGTGGCAGACAAGAGAGTTAAGAAGTTGCGAGGTAAATCTATCAATTTGGTGAAGGTTATTTGGGGTGCAGACACTAATGAAGCCACTTGGGAGTTGGAAGACAATATGAAGGATCAATACCCATATCTCTTTTGAGTAAGTGAATTTTCGAGGACGAAAATTTTTGTTGTTGGGGAGAATTGTAACATCTCAGTTTTCAACATGATTATTACTATTATTATTATTATTGTCATTATTACTATGTGGTATTTGGTCATAATCTGGTGGTTATATTTTACTTCAATTATAGATAATTCACACTCCATTTATGCTTAGAAAGATATGTGTGTTGTTAGATCTAATTAGATAGTTGTGAAATTTTTTTTTAGAATCATTTCTCGCTGGGCTGACTGACTAGTCTCAGTGTCCGAGGCATAACTTGGGCTGTGATGGTCCAAATGATGCAAAATTGGTGTCAATGGAAATCTAAGAGAAAAACGCACAACTTTTGCAGAAATAGCCATTTGCAAAATCGGTCGTTTAGGAGGTCAAAATTGGACTTTTATTAATACAATTGTTTCTCGCTGGGCTGATTGGCAAGCCTCGGTGTTTGGGGTATAACTTGGTCGGTGGTTGTTCAAATGATACAAACTTGGTGGCTATGGAAAGATAAGAGAAAATCCTACAACTTTCATGAAGGAAATATTTTCAGATTCGGCTGTCTATAAGGTCCAAATCAGTAGCCAAAGTCGGTGCGGAAAAGAACATGGCACCAACTCCATTAATTCACACCAACTCCATTAATTCATCCCACCAACTTCTATAATTCATTCCACTAATTCATTCCACTTAGTTTTGTCTATCTTTTTCTCCATTATTTTACATTTTTTTAATGTGTTTTGGAGGCTATAAATAGGCCTTCACTTCTCCATTGCAAACCATCCCAAGAAATACTTCTCATCCCTCAATTCTCATTCTCTCTTCTCTCATACTCTCTTCTTTCCCTCTTCTTCTCTTTGAAGACCAAGGGAAATCTAGAGGAGGAGGTTCTGTCCTAGTTTTAGCTCCGGCCCCTATTTTAGACGGAAGGAGCCTTGGGGAGGCAGCTGTGCTATAGTCTCAGTTTCTGCCCGAGTTTCAATTCAGGTTTATCCAAGTAAGGGTGGCATTTATAAAATTAATCTAGTATGGGTAGTACTTATAAGACTTAATCTAGTATACATGAGCATGATAGGAGTAGTATAACTTTTAATATGCTATTTTGTTTGTATGAAGGTTGTTATTTATTTAAATTGATGGTTGTTATTTATTCAAGTTGGTGGTTGTTTTGGATATTTAATTTGGCATGGTTATGATTATGTTTATATATATAATTATGAAGTATGTGTATGTGGTTTGGAAAAGTAAATAGGACTGAGAGGAGTAAGGTTATGGATGGGAGGTCTCTTGGTGAGATCAGGGATATAATCTTTGGAGAAAATATGGTATTTCGGAATCCCATTGTGAGGATTTCCAATTTGGAAATTTTCCAAGGATTATATAGTAAACCACTTCAGATGTTAGGTGGATTCTGAAGTACTCCTCTAAGTATCTATTTGCTACCGGTATGGGTCTGGGTCGAGTCATACCGATGGATGAGGTGACCCCACCAGGGTTACGTGACGACGTAATCCAACTGTATACTTTCCATGAGAGGTTAGGCGTGAGACATGGGTTGCTGACATGTTTCACCGTATCAACACTTGGTTTGGATAGGTGTTGAGGCCAACATTTGGTTTGGATGTGTTGGTTACATCATGGATTATACGGTGGTGTGACTTTGCTTTGGATGTGGATTATGTATACATATGGTATGGATTGTATACTAGGGTTATGGATTTCTTTAATTAATATGTATGCTATTGGTTTATATCTATCTTGGAAATACATGTTGGTTTGAACAAATAATTGTTAAATGATATTTATACTATGGTTGGTTTTATACGTGCTAACCCTTATGTTTCCATGTGGTGGAACTGTGATGATCTCACTATGTGGGGGAGCAGATCAGGTGTGAAGCCATAGGATAGCAAGGAGTCTTCTGGGTAGCTGCTTTGAGAAGTGGCTAAGCTTAGAGCTTGACCAGCACCTAGGGTGTTTCTGTTAATGGTTAATGTTAATATATTTTGGATGACTGTATGATTTTACTGAGAATGACTAATATACTTATGTTTGCTATTATGAAAACAATTTTTACACTCTAGCGTAGCTGGCTTTTGCTCTATTTTTTTTTATTATAAATGCTCTTTTATTTTGGTTGGTTATTGATGTGATGACCTAAGGTGGGTCGTTACAATTTTGGTATCAGAGCCTGGTTAAGTCTCTTTAGGATTTGTGGGGAATGGTCTTGTTATGTTTCTGTTGTATGGAAACGAATTTTCGAAAGGAACTTCATGAGTAACTCATGAGTTTCTTAATCTTGATTAGGAATTTCTTATGAGTTTCGTGTAAACTCATAAAGTTCTTTGACCTTTTTAGGATGACTGGTTGGGGAAATCATTCTAATTCTTCTTCAAGCATGGATGGGCGACAAATTGCTCGAGCTATGGAGCTAATTGCTGCTACTATTGGATAATAGAATACTTTATGGTGAGCTTAGGTACCAATAGTATGAACAAAGCCTTGATAATCAACTAGAAATTATTGACACCTTAGATTTAGGTGAGACATTGATTTGGCAAGAGTTTACAATTAATGGAATTTAGGAATCTATAGTAGTAGTGATTGAATCCAAAGAGGTTGTATCTGAGAATTGAAGTTTTGATGGGAGATTGGAACGTTCCTTGAGTGTTGGTGCTTGCATGATAACTTTTATGGTTGAGGTAGTATGTGAATTTTATTTTGTGAGCTGTTTTGGTTTAGGATTGTAATGAAAAGCTTGAATATGAGTTTAAGGTGGAAAGGAGTGAGTTTGGAATGATTAAGGTATGTTAGTACACTAATGCTGTATGATATGGGGATTATTTTTGTTGAAATTTTGTTGTGCTAGTATGAGTATCATATTGATAGAATCTGATTTTGTGGTCTTTATGAGAATTATGGCTTTAGATACTATCTTTCTAATAGAACTGGAATCAGGTAAAAAGCAGGTCTAGAACTCTAGTTATGACTGCTTTGGTGATCAGAAGTCTAGTTGTTAGAGCTGAATATACTTGAAGTGATTGTTGAAATTTTAGTTAGGAAGGTGATCTTTTTGAAATCTTAAGAGTTGTAGCTTATTCATTTAGCTTTCATTTAAGACAGGTTTGAAATCATTTGGATGAGTATAACTCTATAGATATATACTGTCATGATAGGCATAACAAGGATAAAATAGATTTGGTGATGTTTTGAGGTTTAGTCATTGAAAGGTTGATTAAAATGATATGCTTGGTTCATGGTGATCAATTCATATATGCTTAGGGATAGTATATGTGAAGGAAGTATTCTAATATGAATTGATATGCAAGTATGTGACCTTATGGATCAATTAGTGGATATTTGTGTGTTAATGAAAGGTTTTGATCTTAGGATGTGATTCCATCATATTAGAGTTAAGTGTGAAGATATATCCAAGATAAACTTAGACTAGATTATTTAAGTATGACTTTGATTGTATGAGGTGCGTGTTTTAGGCCATGTAATTTCTTGCGAAGGTTTAACATAGAGCTACCTAAGGTAGAAATTATGCTTAAGTGAGAGATACCTAATTCAATTAGTAAAATTAAGATTTTTATAGGATAATTTATAGGAGATTTATTAAGTAAATTTCTAAGATAGCAGTTCGAGGTTTAGGCTACTCTCATCTCACTCGCCTCTACTACAGGAATCGCTTTGCTTTCTTTTCCTATAGCTACTAAGATAGATTCGGGAAGAGTGTTGATGCATGAAGGAAAGATAGTAGCTTGTGATTCTAGGCAATTGAAAATTCATGAGAGGATTTACCTTACCCATGACCTTGAGTTAGCAATTTTAATTAAGATTTGGAGACACTACATATATGATTCTAAGCTAGAGGTTTTTAGCGATCATAAGAATTTTAAATATCTATTGACAAGAAGAGATAATTGGAATTTTTAAGGACTAGGATTTTGATCTTAATTGTCATTTGGGCAAAGCTAGTATGGTGGTTGATACTTTGAGTAGAAGACCTCTAGATATATCTTCCCTTATGGTTAGAGAGATAGATCTTTTGGTTTGGTCTAAAGATTTAAGTTTGGCTTATGAGGTTACCCTTAGTAGTATGAGACTAGGTATGACTAAAGTAACAAGTGAATTGTTGAAGGAAATTGGAGAAGCATAATTAGTTGATTCATTTTGAAAACAAGACAAGAGGATATAGGACAAGGTAGTGGATAAGAGCTGCCTTCGGTATAGATGAGGTGGTAAGACTTGGAGATTGATTCTGTGTAAAACTTACGCTTAGGCACATGATTTTTGGAGAGGGTCGTAGAAATGAAAATATTATTCTGGCAGATACCTTGAGTAGGATGATCTTTCGCCTACCACATTTGATGATTTAAGGGTTGGATTTGACTAAAGAACTTAGAGACTTAAGCGTGATGTGTGAGCTCACCCTTAGGAGCATTGAATTTAGTATGTTGAAAGTAACTAATGAATTAATGGACGAGATTAGAGAAGCCTAGGAGTTAAATTCTTTCTTAGTGAACCAAGTGGAGAGGATTAGTAGGGGTGGGTATAAATAGCCCTTTACGAGTGGAAATTGATGATGTTTTGGGGTTCAATAATAGGATCTATGGCCTAGTGTCGCCACCGGCCCGAAACGGGCTTTCGGCATTCGCGAAGGATGGTTGGACTCGTTTATTTGTTTGAAAAATGTGGATTGCTAGAATGACTTATTCTCAAACTGAGACCTCGTCAAACGAGCAATTTTATTAAAAGGCTCACTAATCCATATTAATCCCAAGCGGGACCCTCCATGGATTAGTGGTTTTCATAAAAGGAGGGTTCGTGGAGTCGCCACCAATGTTTTACTCAAAACATTGGAAAAAGGGATAAGGCAATTGATTTTATAAATCAACTTTGGCCATTACAACCAGAGTTGGGTAAGGGAGTCGGTTACGCGTGGGGAAGGTGTTAGCACCCCACAGCGCCCCTTTCGGGTTCCCTATGACAGATTATTTCTAAAATAATAGCGTAAAATTACTAAATTACCCCTATTTATTCTAAACAATTATGAATTGACTATCTACATGATGACAGTTTAAATGTGCACACAGAAAGCAGTAAAAGGAAGGATTGAAAGGAAACCTCTTGAAGCGTGCTTTTTATAAAAAATGAACTGGGAAGCGTTTTGGCGTTCCCACGCTCTACAAGCCCGCTCCTCGCTCTCCTAGAACAAAATTTTAACTAAGGAAATCAAAAAGATTTCCCCTCGACTAGGTTCGATCCTCAAGCAAAATGGCTCGGGGCTCAAGAACTTCGTCGGATCAACTCTCCGAGTGATTTCTAGGGCAGAACACTGCTCAAAAACCCCAGAATACTCAAGGAGAGGGTTAAAACTGAGTGAAAAAGTGTGGTAGGACGTCCAAATGGCCTCCTATTTATAGGAATGGGCCTCAATACGGCCTACAGGGGCAATACGGCCGTATTGAAATTTTTGAACTTCAATACGGTCGTATTGAAGTTCAATACGGCCGTATTGAAGTTCAGAAATTTCAATACGGCCGTATTGAATTCAATACGGCTGTATTGAAGCTTCAATACGGCCGTATTGATTTCAGTACGGCCGTATTGAAGTTTCAGAAACTTCAATACGCCGTATTGAGTTCACTGTGGCCATATTGAAGCTTCAATACGGCCGTATTGGGGTTCAGTACGGCCGTATTGGGCTTTTTCCCTCCACTTCTTTATTTTGAGCTATTCTAAGACCTCTAGACCTACAGAGAACCCTCCTAGGGCCTTCGAGGAGTCCTTCTGGCTGATTATCCTTCAGTCTTCGAGAGTCTTCAAGCTTTATTTCCGACCCGGACAATTTTAGGGGTCTACAGCTGCCCCCCCTTTACTTAGTCGGACGGCCTTTTGGTGTACCGGCTGACAAGTAAAGGAGTTGACCCAATTGTCCGGGTGATGTGCCGACCTTCTGACTTGTAATGTCTTCCGGTGGAAAATTGTTGAGTAGCCTCTCCAGGTGGGTGCATACCTCGGCGCTTCTGACATCCTCGGTAGCTGATTTTAACACCAACGTGCCTCTGACGACGCTGATGGCTGAGTATTGTCTCTCCAGACCTTGAGTATTGTCTCTCCAGACCTTGAGTACTGTCTCTCCAGACTTTGTTTGAGTACCGTCTCTCCAGACTTTGTTCGAGTACCGTCTCTCCAGACCTTGTTTTGAGTACCGTCTCTCCAGACTTTGAGTACTGTCTCTCCAGATTTTGTTTGAGTACCGTCTCTCCAGACTTTGTTTGAGTATTGTCTCTCCAGACCTCGAGTACTGTCTCTCCAGACTCTGAGTATCGTCTCTCCAGACTTCGAGTATCGTCTCTCCAGACTCTGAGTACTGTCTCTCCAGACTTGTGCATACCTCGGTGCTCTCGACAACTGGGTAGCTGAGTATTGCCTTTTAGGCTTTGAGATGATTTTGTCTCCACAGTCCACGATGCTGCTTCGACGGTTTGATTTTGATTTTGGTGCCACTGAGGGCTGGATAATGCAGGGATCCGTCTAGGGGATGTGCAGTCATTCACAGGTTCCTGTGCCCCAACTTGCATTGCATTGTTGGTACCCATGGGGAATTTCTGACTCCTTGGGGTGTAGACACAGATGCTCTTTCTCTCTGAGTTGAGCGATGCCTTATGTTTGGCTGACGTCCTTTGACGTTGGTGGAGTATCCCGGTTCATCCTTATTCGGGTATCTCTTTTTGATTTTCTGATTTTTGCCTCTGTGTAGGCTGTTATCCGCTGGGGGATTTCGTCGTTGATTTTGATTAGCCTCTTCTGTTAGGCGTATCGGCTTGACGTTCGATGTTTGGCTAAGAGCCGGATTCCACTTGGGGAATACTTATTGATATTTTTGATTTTCTTCTCCTTTTTGCAGGGATGCCTCTTGAGTAGGCGATTGGGGATTTGGGGATCTTATTGTATCCCAGAGTATTATTTAGGAAGCCTCTACAGGCTTAGCCTCGCTCAGTGCTTTGAGTCGGAGAGCTATCTTCCACCGAGGAAGTGTTAAGTCCTTTGACTTGTATATACTGTTTGGATGATCGCACTTCCATTGGGGATTGCGTCGATTTTGCTTTGATAGCTCTCGCTGGGGATTTTTCCGTGAGCTTGAGCTGAGGTTCCCTCTGGGGAGTATTATTTCTGCGAGCCTCTCCAGGCTCAGTTATTCTGCATACTGTGGAGGATATGGAGTATTATTTTGGTAAGCCTCTCCAGGCTTAGTTATTTGGTACAGATTGTTTGTTGGATCTTCTATATCCTCGCCTTTTTTATTTTTGGCTTTTTCTGTATTTTGCCTTTTTTATGTTTTTGGCTTTTGCTGTACAGAAATTAAAAGTGTTAAAGAAATTAGATTTATGAGGGAGTATTATTTCGGCAAGCCTCTCCAGGCTCAGTTATTTTGTAGGAGTATTATTTCGGCAAGCCTCTCCAGGCTCAATTATTCTGTACGAGTATTATTTCGGCAAGCCTCTCCAGGCTCAGTTATTTTGAAGGAGTATTATTTCGACAAGCCTCTCCAGGCTCAATTATTCTGTGGGAGTATTGTTTCGGCAAGCCTCTCCAGGCTCAATTATTCTGTACGAGTATTATTTCGGCAAGCCTCTCCAGGCTCAGTTATTCTGAAGGAGTATTATTTCGGCGAGCCTCTCCAGGCTCAGTTTTTTTGAGAGTATTCTTTCGGCAAGCCTCTCCAGGCTCAATTATTCTGTACGAGTATTATTTTGGCAAGCCTCTCCAGGCTCAGTTATTCTGAAGGAGTATTATTTTGGCGAGCCTCTCCAGGCTCAGTTATTTTGAGAGTATTCTTTCGGCAAGCCTCTCCAGGCTCAATTATTCTGTATGATGCTGTTGATTTTCTGAATCTTTGTATTTTGCTTGCTGCTGTCATACACAAGCAATTTTCTATTTTTCTATTTTATGCGGTTGCCTCATGATAAGGTTTTTGAATGTGCAACTAATGTGTGTGTGATGCACAAATGCAATACAATTTTTTATTTTTGTTCATTTATTTAGAAAAGTGAGTGGCTCTCCCTATCCTCTTTTTCTTGGAGGACTTTCTGTCATTGACGCGAGGGAGTATTTTTGTGAGCCTTTATGCAGGAGACTATGGATTTTACAGGAACCCCTCCAATTTTCTTTTATTGACCGATTATTAATGGAATTTCGTACAATTTTATGAAAAACCAATTCAGAGGCATAATCACATGGTCAAGAAAGAAAAGAAACAAATGGATATTTTTATTGATATTCACAAGTGTTTTTACAGAAAGATATACAGAAGGAAATTTCTGAAGAATGGCTGGCCAGGGTAGGCTATATACATTGGGCTTAACAATTATATCTGTAATTGTTGCTCTTTACGTTCCCCTAATTGCTTCGGCCTGAGCCAGGAGTGTAGATGTTGCAAGACGCTTGCTTCTAGAAGATAATCGCTTGAACCGCCTTTCGGTTTTCGATTCAAACGATCGTTGCTTGCTTTGCTTTTATATCTTATTCTTTTGCCCCTAACTTTTGCTTAGGACGTATCCTAACGGGGTAAATTTGCCTTTGTTTTGCCTAGTACCCTTGTACTGGCAGGCTTTTTATTTTGCCCTAACTTTTGCCTAGGACGCCCTTTTTGGGTTTTCATCCTAGCGGGCCTATGCAAGCAACGTCTTCAAGCATAGTACTTCTTTACCACGTCAGTGTTGACTGGGTATAGAAGTTCTTCTCCATCCATGTCTGTGAGGATCAATGCTCTTCCTGAGAAGGTTCGTTTTACCACGTATGGTCCTCCGTGATTTGGGGCACACTTTCCGATTTTGCCCTTTTTGAGTTGGTAGTAATTTCTTCATTACCAACTCTCCCTCATGGTAGACTCGAGGGTGGACTTTCTTGTCAAAAGCCTTTTTGATCTTCCTCTGATAGGCTTGACCATGGCATATGGCGTTCAGCCGTTTCTTTTTGATAGGGTTCAACTGGTCATATTGGCTTTGAACCCATTCTGCCTCGGAAAGTTTTGTTTCCATGATTACCCTTAGATAGAGTATCTCGACTTCGATGGGTAGAACTGCCTCCACCCCATAAATGAGTGAGAATGGAGTAGCTCCTGTAAATGGACGTACTGAAGTCCTATAGCCATGAGGAGCGAAGGGTAACATCTCGTGTCAGTCTTTAAATGAGACAACCATCTTTTGCACTATTTTTTGATGTTCTTATTGGTTGCCTCGACTGCCCCATTCATCTTTGGCCGATATGGGGAAGGGTTGCGGTGTTGGATCTTGAACTCTTGGCACAGTTCTTCCACCATTTTGTTGTTCAGATTAGATCCATTATTAGTGATGATTTATTTCTCCATGCTTCCACTAGATTATTCTAAAATCTTTTGGGACAAGAGAGAAAAGAAAAGAAAGATATTTTTATTCTGAAGTTTGTGTTTTAGAGGGGATTTATTTTTTCAAAAATGGTTTTTGTAAGAATGGGTGGCCAAGGTAGGCTTAAGTGTTTAGGCTTGTTTGATTAAACACTTATGAAGTTAAAAAGTCGTGTTGTGATTCGACAACTTGGATAGCTTCCCTTGAACCTTTCTTTTTGAATTTGGTTCATGGTGCCGTCATGGATTTCTTTTGTTTTTTGATTGTCCTTATTTTTGCCTAAAACACCCTTTTGTGGCGTTTTAGCGGACCTTTGTTTTTGTTTATTATTGTAACCCTAACTTTTGCCTAGGTCACCCTTTCGTGGGATTCCTAGCGGGTCTTTTGCTCTTATTTTTGCGCAGTCCCCTTTTTGGGTTTCCTGCCGAGCTTCTTTTATTTTGAAAGATTTCTTTTTTACCCATGATGGCACTTGTCGAGGCCAAGGGAAGGTGCTCCAAGTTGTCACACACACCTCCACATAAAAATGATGTGGGTTTATTATCATTAAGATGATTTTAACCTCATTCATGTTTATTCAAACAGGGTTAAAAATAATGTGGTTTAGAATTTTATTATAAGCAAGAAAAGAAGCAATGAAGAATGATTTTATCATAGCGGAAGCATGTGTCCTTATTTCATCACTGATATGGGTCCCAATATTGACCTTTTTTATCTTTCGGCCCTGCCCCAAATTCACGATCTCCAATTCCTCTTGACATGGTTGGAGTAGATGAGTTTCTTGATCTAGCAATCTTTGCAGATCCGGAGAGATGGTCTCCTCATCACTGTCCAACTCAACCCTTTCACCTTCGGATCCCGGTCAGAGCGAACAATTACAGACATAATTATTTTATTGGTTCTGTTTAGGTTTAGAATTATTAATATTGATGAGGAAAGAGAGAAAAGAACAAAAGAGAGAGTGATGTGTGAAATGCCTCTTTATTGATATATGTAAAATGTACAAAAACCCTTATTTACATGAAAAGGTTCTCATGATCTCGGGTACTGATCATGAGTCCCTAAAAGAGAAATATGAAGGGGCCCTATCGTGGCTTGTTCTTCTCTCTATTCCTGCTTTGGTAGAGGATTCTTGCTCACGTCGGGCGCTGTCGAATCGAAGGTGACCCACCCGGCATCAATAAGGTTTTGGACCTTGTATTTGAGAGCTAGGCATCTCTCTGTTGAATGCCCTGGTGCCCCCGAATGGTATAAACATTTGTCTTGTGGCTTGTACCAATCGGGGTAAGGTGGGTCGATCTTCCTTGGTGGAACATGAGCTAGAAGTTTGGCTTCTACTAGCTTCGGAAGGAGATCGCTATAAGTGGTCGGAAGTTTATCAAACTTCTTCACAGGGATGAATTGCGATCTCCCTGACTTCGAAGTGGAAGAAGCCGAGGATATGGTTATAGCATTGACTCCTCCCTCATTCTTCTTCCTGAAAGTCTTCTTAGCCTCGAATGATTGGGAAGGCTTAGCTAGCTTCCCACTTTTCAATCCTTGTTCCACCCTTTCTCCTATGGTGATGATGTCCGAGAAGAGTGTCGTTGTGTTCCCTATCATTTTATCGTAATAGGGACCAGTCAACGAGTTGATGAATAAGGACACCGTCTCCTTATCCGACAGCGGGGGCTCTATCTGTGCCGCCAACTCCCTCCAACGTTGGGCGTACGCCTTGAAGGATTCATCGTTCTTTTTACTCAAGGCTTGAAGATCAGACCTATCGGGTGTTAGGTCGATGTTGTATTTGTAGCGCTTGAGAAAGGCGTCGGCCAACTGCCTCCATGTATGTACTAGATTTCCGTCTAGCTGCATATACCAGTTGAGCGCGGTTTCAGCTAAGCTCTCTTGGAAACAGTGGATCAAGAGCTTTTCATTTGTGGCATATGCAGCCATCTTGCGACAGTACATGGTGAGATGACTTTTAGGGCAAGTCGATCCCACGTACTTTGGGAAATCTGGCACTTTAAATTTAGGAGGGAATTGAATGTCCCTCACTAAACACATGTCGGCGGCATCTTTGATGTCAAAATCATGCCCCTCCATAGCCCTTAGCCGATCCTCTAGGGCGTGGAATTGTTCTTTTGAAACCTCGGGCTCTTTGATCATAATTCCAGCCCCAAGAGGTATGGCATGTGGAGGATCTTCTTCATGCTCCTCCTCCTCTCCCTCATGATGGGACCCATGGTCACTGTGATGAGATCCATGAATGTTATGGTGACGCATGAGTTCCAACATTTGCGCCATCTGCTCTTTGAGCTGTGAAAGCTCGGTCGTGAGCTTCTTGTTTTGTTCCTCTAGCGCTTCCATTTTCTTGATTTTCTTTGCGCGTGTGAGGACAGAGAGATGACCAGCCACTTTCTAAAATGAATGTTTATTCTAATTAGCTTATTTATGATATGAATACACTCTTGATGTGAGCTTGATAATCTTTCATCTTTGAGGTGCTGCCTTTTTAAGATGAAAGTTTATCACCCTCCCTAGGCTATTATCTCTCCACAACGGAGAATCTCAATAGTCACGGGTCTCTTTCACTCACATCGAGAGGGTATTAGTGAACCTATAAATGATGATGAGGATGCATGAGGTATTATTGATAATGATGCCTATGCTCCTTACTTTTATTATATTTTCACACATTGTCTTTCCTCTCATGTCATGGTTTTTTCATGCATGGGGATTTATTCTTAGACCTTATCACGAGGTTATTTATTAATGCACAAACAATTGCACATAAGCATTTACACAAACAATTCACTCATCCACGAACAGTCACGAGCGAATCACGAGGTAGGGGTCTCCTGCAGAAAAGTGCATATTCAAGGAGGATCTAACTGTTCTCACTTGGTCAAAGGCCCCCAAGGTGCCCCCATTATAGGGACCCAATTCCTCTCGTCGTAAGTCGATGGAAAGTTCCAACGCACTGTCGGACTCGAGTTCATGGTTATCACCTTGAGTGATGTTTTCCGACAACGGTCTACGGGCACCTATAGACCCATTCGACAACCGGCCGTACTAACATCCACTCCCTATGGTTAATCACTCATGCCCCCGGGTATAGAGGGAACTGTTGTGTGCAAAGGTTTGTGTGCAGTTTTTATTTCAAACAATTGCGTAAATTTAAAAATACAACAGTTATTAAAGCCAAATAGATAAACATGTTATCATACAAGTGAGGGGTAATAAAGTAATTTTTAACTATTATTTGTTAAAAATAATCTGTCACTAAATGGGACTGACTCTCGAAGCTTCCCCAGTGGAGTCGCCATCTGTCGCCACCGGCCCGAAACGGGCTTTCGGCATTCGCGAAGGATGGTTGGACTCGTTTATTTGTTTGAAAAATGTGGATTGCTAGAATGACTTATTCTCAAACTGAGACCTCGTCAAACGAGCAATTTTATTAAAAGGCTCACTAATCCATATTAATCCCAAGCGGGACCCTCCATGGATTAGTGGTTTTCATAAAAGGAGGGTTCGTGGAGTCGCCACCAATGTTTTACTCAAAACATTGGAAAAAGGGATAAGGCAATTGATTTTATAAATCAACTTTGGCCATTACAACCAGAGTTGGGTAAGGGAGTCGGTTACGCGTGGGGAAGGTGTTAGCACCCCACAGCGCCCCTTTCGGGTTCCCTATGACAGATTATTTCTAAAATAATAGCGTAAAATTACTAAATTACCCCTATTTATTCTAAACAATTATGAATTGACTATCTACATGATGACAGTTTAAATGTGCACACAGAAAGCAGTAAAAGGAAGGATTGAAAGGAAACCTCTTGAAGCGTGCTTTTTATAAAAAATGAACTGGGAAGCGTTTTGGCGTTCCCACGCTCTACAAGCCCGCTCCTCGCTCTCCTAGAACAAAATTTTAACTAAGGAAATCAAAAAGATTTCCCCTCGACTAGGTTCGATCCTCAAGCAAAATGGCTCGGGGCTCAAGAACTTCGTCGGATCAACTCTCCGAGTGATTTCTAGGGCAGAACACTGCTCAAAAACCCCAGAATACTCAAGGAGAGGGTTAAAACTGAGTGAAAAAGTGTGGTAGGACGTCCAAATGGCCTCCTATTTATAGGAATGGGCCTCAATACGGCCTACAGGGGCAATACGGCCGTATTGAAATTTTTGAACTTCAATACGGTCGTATTGAAGTTCAATACGGCCGTATTGAAGTTCAGAAATTTCAATACGGCCGTATTGAATTCAATACGGCTGTATTGAAGCTTCAATACGGCCGTATTGATTTCAGTACGGCCGTATTGAAGTTTCAGAAACTTCAATACGCCGTATTGAGTTCACTGTGGCCATATTGAAGCTTCAATACGGCCGTATTGGGGTTCAGTACGGCCGTATTGGGCTTTTTCCCTCCACTTCTTTATTTTGAGCTATTCTAAGACCTCTAGACCTACAGAGAACCCTCCTAGGGCCTTCGAGGAGTCCTTCTGGCTGATTATCCTTCAGTCTTCGAGAGTCTTCAAGCTTTATTTCCGACCCGGACAATTTTAGGGGTCTACACCTAGTAATCTTGAATTTAGGAAGATGATCTTAAAGGGAGGACACAAGTGTTCTCTTAGTATCCATTGAGGAGCTACTAAGGTGTATCAAAGTCGTGCAGTGGAAGCATGGTGGCCTTAAGTGTAGAGAGGAATAGAGGATGGTGTGTACTCATATTTAGTATAGTATAAGTCTGAGACAGAACATTAGGTGCCTTTTAGGACTTTTGTAGCCTTTAGATGTTCCTATTTGGAAATGAGATAATGTGTATAAACTTTGTTGTGGGTTTTCCTAGGAGGTTTAGGAAGAATTTTGAACAAGGTACAGATGGAATTTTGAGGTACAAGAGTAGAATTTGTATTCCACAGGATGAGGAGTTGAAGAAATTGATATTTGAGGAAGCTCATAAAAGCAAATTGAGTATACATCCAGGTATGACAAAAATGTATCAAGATTTGAAGAAAATGTTTTGGTGGAATGGAATGAAAAGGGAGATAGCTGAGTATGTTGCATCTTGCATTGTGTGTCAAAAAGCTAAAGTGGAACATCAAAAACCAGGAGGTTTGTTACAAATGATGGAGATCCCTGAATGGAAATGGGATAGTATAACCATGGATTTTGTTGTTGGATTACCAAGGTCTGCTAAGAATTGTAATTCTATTTGGGTGATCATGGATAGATTAACTAAGTGTGCTCATTTTCTTCCGGTGAATATAAAGTGGTCCTTAGAAAGGTTAACTCAATTGTATATTAAGGAGATTGTTAGATTACATGGTGTGCCCTCTAGTATCATCTCTGATAGGGATCCTCGTTTTACATCCCGATTTTGGCAGAGTTTGCATCAGGCGTTAGGAACTAAGTTAAGACTCAGTTCTGCTTATCACCCACAAACTGATGGGCAGTCTGAGAGGACTATTCAATCTTTGGAGGACTTGTTGAGGGCTTGTATTTTGGATCATCTAGGGAGTTGGGAAGAGATGTTGCCTTTGGTTGAGTTCACTTATAATAACAGTTTTCACGCAAGTATAGAAATGGCACCATTTGAGGCTCTGTATGGGAGGAAGTGTCGAACACCTTTGTGTTGGTTTAAAGAAGGAGAATCAATGATGGTGGGACCAGAGATTATCTTGCAAACTACTGAAAAAGTGAAACAAATTCAGGGAAGAATGAGAGCTACTCAGAGTCGACAAAAGTCTTATGCAGACAAGAGGAGGAAACCTTTGGAATTTTCAGAGGGAGAACATGTATTTTTGAAGGTAACTCCTACCACAGGTGTGGGAAGAGCTATCAAAGCGAAGAAGTTGAATCCTAAGTTTATTGGACCGTATCAAATTCTCAAGAGGATTGGACCAGTGGCATATCAGATTGCATTACCTCCATTTCTATCTAATCTGCATGATGTATTCCATGTGTCACAACTGAGGAAGTATATTCACGATCCGAGTCATGTCTTGGAATGAGAGGCAGTGCAAGTGAAGGAGAATTTAACTTTTGAGAAACAACCAGTTTCAGTGGCAGACAAGAGAGTTAAGAAGTTGCGAGGTAAATCTATCAATTTGGTGAAGGTTATTTGGGGTGCAGACACTAATGAAGCCACTTGGGAGTTGGAAGACAATATGAAGGATCAATACCCATATCTCTTTTGAGTAAGTGAATTTTCGAGGACGAAAATTTTTGTTGTTGGGGAGAATTGTAACATCTCAGTTTTCAACATGATTATTACTATTATTATTATTATTGTCATTATTACTATGTGGTATTTGGTCATAATCTGGTGGTTATATTTTACTTCAATTATAGATAATTCACACTCCATTTATGCTTAGAAAGATATGTGTGTTGTTAGATCTAATTAGATAGTTGTGAAATTTTTTTTTAGAATCATTTCTCGCTGGGCTGACTGACTAGTCTCAGTGTCCGAGGCATAACTTGGGCTGTGATGGTCCAAATGATGCAAAATTGGTGTCAATGGAAATCTAAGAGAAAAACGCACAACTTTTGCAGAAATAGCCATTTGCAAAATCGGTCGTTTAGGAGGTCAAAATTGGACTTTTATTAATACAATTGTTTCTCGCTGGGCTGATTGGCAAGCCTCGGTGTTTGGGGTATAACTTGGTCGGTGGTTGTTCAAATGATACAAACTTGGTGGCTATGGAAAGATAAGAGAAAATCCTACAACTTTCATGAAGGAAATATTTTCAGATTCGGCTGTCTATAAGGTCCAAATCAGTAGCCAAAGTCGGTGCGGAAAAGAACATGGCACCAACTCCATTAATTCACACCAACTCCATTAATTCATCTCACCAACTTCTATAATTCATTCCACTAATTCATTCCACTTAGTTTTGTCTATCTTTTTCTCCATTATTTTACATTTTTTTAATGTGTTTTGGAGGCTATAAATAGGCCTTCACTTCTCCATTGCAAACCATCCCAAGAAATACTTCTCATCCCTCAATTCTCATTCTCTCTTCTCTCATACTCTCTTCTTTCCCTCTTCTTCTCTTTGAAGACCAAGGGAAATCTAGAGGAGGAGGTTCTGTCCTAGTTTTAGCTCCGGCCCCTATTTTAGACGGAAGGAGCCTTGGGGAGGCAGCTGTGCTATAGTCTCAGTTTCTGCCCGAGTTTCAATTCAGGTTTATCCAAGTAAGGGTGGCATTTATAAAATTAATCTAGTATGGGTAGTACTTATAAGACTTAATCTAGTATACATGAGCATGATAGGAGTAGTATAACTTTTAATATGTTATTTTGTTTGTATGAAGGTTGTTATTTATTTAAATTGATGGTTGTTATTTATTCAAGTTGGTGGTTGTTTTGGATATTTAATTTGGCATGGTTATGATTATGTTTATATATATAATTATGAAGTATGTGTATGTGGTTTGGAAAAGTAAATAGGACTGAGAGGAGTAAGGTTATGGATGGGAGGTCTCTTGGTGAGATCAGGGATATAATCTTTGGAGAAAATATGGTATTTCGGAATCCCATTGTGAGGATTTCCAATTTGGAAATTTTCCAAGGATTATATAGTAAACCACTTCAGATGTTAGGTGGATTCTGAAGTACTCCTCTAAGTATCTATTTGCTACCGGTATGGGTCTGGGTCGAGTCATACCGATGGATGAGGTGACCCCACCAGGGTTACGTGACGACGTAATCCAACTGTATACTTTCCATGAGAGGTTAGGCGTGAGACATGGGTTGCTGACATGTTTCACCGTATCAACACTTGGTTTGGATAGGTGTTGAGGCCAACATTTGGTTTGGATGTGTTGGTTACATCATGGATTATACGGTGGTGTGACTTTGCTTTGGATGTGGATTATGTATACATATGGTATGGATTGTATACTAGGGTTATGGATTTCTTTAATTAATATGTATGCTATTGGTTTATATCTATCTTGGAAATACATGTTGGTTTGAACAAATAATTGTTAAATGATATTTATACTATGGTTGGTTTTATACGTGCTAACCCTTATGTTTCCATGTGGTGGAACTGTGATGATCTCACTATGTGGGGGAGCAGATCAGGTGTGAAGCCATAGGATAGCAAGGAGTCTTCTGGGTAGCTGCTTTGAGAAGTGGCTAAGCTTAGAGCTTGACCAGCACCTAGGGTGTTTCTGTTAATGGTTAATGTTAATATATTTTGGATGACTGTATGATTTTACTGAGAATGACTAATATACTTATGTTTGCTATTATGAAAACAATTTTTACACTCTAGCGTAGCTGGCTTTTGCTCTATTTTTTTTTATTATAAATGCTCTTTTATTTTGGTTGGTTATTGATGTGATGACCTAAGGTGGGTCGTTACATTTGGTGGAGTCAAGAAGAGGATTAGAATTAGGGGTTTTGGGTGTGTTTTTATTGTATTTTCACTTGTTCCCCATTGCTCCTCTATTCTCTTTAGCTTTCAGCTTCTCATCCATATTTTATCCTCCCTTATCCTTGGCCCCATTACAACCCTGAAAAGTCCTTTTGATCTGAATATGTATATGTTTTCGAGTGTTTGATTGTAGAGGCTTGCCAAGTCTTGTGTGTTGCTTGCTTTCTTGAGTGCATTGAGCGGAATTTCATTTACCTTATACATTATACACTTGAGAGATACACTTGAGTGATCCTGTGAGGTTTGGTTGCTTTTGATTCACCTCTTGAACTGATTGATGTGCTTATCATGTTTTGAGGTATTTCAATGATGTTCATGGATATTTGGTTGCTTTGACTGAAAGTGTACAAGTTATTTGTTCCTTACATTTTCCTTGGATTCGTGCTGGTTAACAAAATCTTCTCTTCCTTATGTTTCTCTTGTTGGGTTGTTTCGTGATTTGATTTTGCCCGGGAGTGCAAAAAGCTAAGTGTGGGGGTATTTGATAAATCATAATTTGATATGTATGTTTTCCTTCAATTTAGCTATTTTACATTCCATCTATGGTTAATTATAGGATTTAGATAGATATGTGTGTTGTTGGGCCAAATTGGAAAGTTGGGAATTATTATTCTAAATTCTCGCTGTTTTTGGGCTGATGAACATGTCTCGGTTTTCAGGGCATAACTTGGGCTGTAGTGATCCAAATGGTGCAAACTCGGTGGACCTGGAAAGCTAAGACAAAGACCTAAATATTTGCAGAAGGCGCCGTCGGCCGATTCGATCATCTAGAAGGTCTAATTCGGTGGAAAAAAACTCGGTGCGGAAAAGAATAATGGAATCCAACTCATCCCACCAACTCTCCCATTTCGTTTTGTCTAAGCTTTTTCCATTATTTTATATTTCTTGTGTGTTATATGAAGGCTATAAATAGGCCTTCACTCTCCCATTGTAAGACACCCCTCAATACACCTTCAAATAAGTTACTCTTGGGTGTTCTTCTCCTCCCTTCTCTTTGTTTTCCTTAAGTTTATTTTCTCTCTTGTAGTTGCAGTTTATGTTTTATTGTCTTCTCCTTTTGTATGCATTTTAGTTCTTTTCTTTGCCTCCTCCATGGAAGGCTAGGTTGTTGCTACTTTTACTTTGCTGCTGCACACGAATTTAATTTCAAATTTATGGCTTTAATGTTGATTAGCTTAGGATTTAATTTACTAGCTAATGCTATGAGTAGCTAAGTAGCTTTGGTTGGATTTCTTAATGTGGATAGCAATGTCTCTTTGAGGTTAATGGTGTTTTAATGTTGTTTTTGAGTTGAATTACATTCCATAATCTCTATTTGAGTTCTTAATGAATGGTTCTTAGATTTTCGCTTAGTTGATTGACGAATCATTATTAATTTCACAAGTCATATAATTGGGTTTTCGCTTAGTTAACGAGATTATGTGAATTGTGATGAGATTTACAAATAGAGAATTGAAGTGGGTTGTGTAAGTGCTTAACTGCAACTTACTTTGTTTAATTCTTAATTAATCTTCGCTTAGTTGGTTAATTAGGAGCTCGAATGTGATTTAACTCAGTAACTTGCATGTTTAGATTAATTGAGGATAAGAGGTCAAGCTATCTAGTTAAGGAATCCAACTTTTTAGTTTATTGTTTGTTACCGTTTGGTTACCATTTATTTGTTTCTTTTTCAATCAAAACCCCCCCCTCTATTTTAATTTCCGTTGCTTGAATCCTATGGCTTAAATGCATTATTCCTTGAGAGAACGACCTAGGAGTCACTTCCTAGTACTACATTTACTTGTATTTATTTGACCGGATACGGCTTCGATCAAATTTGGCGCCGTTGCCGGGGAATAATGTTTTTTTTGTCTTAGGATTCTAGTTTGTGTGTGTGTGTTGGGTGGAATAAATTCTCAGTATGTTTATGTGTTCAGTTGTGTTTTATTTCAGTTTGGAGTGATGTAACAAAATGAAAAAAAAATCTGAATAATTTTAGTGTTGTGTTATGTGTTAGTTTGAATCATGTTATGGCGATGAGTAGCACTTAACAGTAATCATGTTTTGGTCTTTTGTTATTTTTTACGTCTTTTGGTCTTTTGTTATTTTTTACGTTTTTGGTTTTCCTTGTGAATTCCTGGATCTGTATAGGTAATAAATACTTGTTTCACTCTTGGTTTTGAGTTTCCGAATATTTCATGGACTGAATTCTTGTATTTCTTGGCATGTTGAGTTTATCTTGAGGTTTGAGAGGTTGTTTTGAAAGTGACTTATATACCCTGTGTGAGGATTGGAGCCTTCATGATTCTTTTTTGGAAATTTTATGCCTCTTGACTGCTTGCACATGTGCCTTGGCTTGACTCTTTTTGATGATTCTTGATTGATATGCATGTATGGAAGTGATAAAGGCAATTTTGTTCTTGATCCTCTAGCCAAATAAGCTTACCTTGATTTAATCCCTTGATAGCCCCTTTGAGCCTATGTTTATCCCTTTTCTTTGTTTTGAAGCTCATCATTAGCCTTAAGTGAAAAACCATGATTACCTTAACCTTAGGGAATTTTGGAGCTTTGGAATTGTTTTGGGAACAAGTGTGGGGGCGTGTGTGCTCATTGGATTCATGTGAATTGGCTAGTTGATTTTATTGGCTCCTTGTACTTTTTATTGTGTAAATATGTTTAATATCTTGTCTCTTGCAAAAAAAAATAGAAAAATAAAAAAAAATCATTATCAAATTCGAAAAAAAAATGAAAAAAAAGAGACAAGATAAGAAAAGAAAAAGAAATAGTAAATAAAAGTGTTTGGTGGAGTCAAGAAGAGGATTAGAATTAGGGGTTTTGGGTGTGTTTTTATTGTATTTTCACTTGTTCCCCATTGCTCCTCTATTCTCTTTAGCTTTCAGCTTCTCATCCATATTTTATCCTCCCTTATCCTTGGCCCCATTACAACCCTGAAAAGTCCTTTTGATCTGAATATGTATATGTTTTCGAGTGTTTGATTGTAGAGGCTTGCCAAGTCTTGTGTGTTGCTTGCTTTCTTGAGTGCATTGAGCGGAATTTCATTTACCTTATACACTATACACTTGAGAGATACACTTGAGTGATCCTGTGAGGTTTGGTTGCTTTTGATTCACCTCTTGAACTGATTGATGTGCTTATCATGTTTTGAGGTATTTCAATGATGTTCATGGATATTTGGTTGCTTTGACTGAAAGTGTACAAGTTATTTGTTCCTTACATTTTCCTTGGATTCGTGCTGGTTAACAAAATCTTCTCTTCCTTATGTTTCTCTTGTTGGGTTGTTTCGTGATTTGATTTTGCCCGGGAGTGCAAAAAGCTAAGTGTGGGGGTATTTGATAAATCATAATTTGATATGTATCTTTTCCTTCAATTTAGCTATTTTACATTCCATCTATGGTTAATTATAGGATTTAGATAGATATGTGTGTTGTTGGGCCAAATTGGAAAGTTGGGAATTATTATTCTAAATTCTCGCTGTTTTTGGGCTGATGAACATGTCTCGGTTTTCAGGGCATAACTTGGGCTGTAGTGATCCAAATGGTGCAAACTCGGTGGCCCTGGAAAGCTAAGACAAAGACCTAAATATTTGCAGAAGGCGCCGTCGGCCAATTCGATCATCTAGAAGGTCTAATTCGGTGGAAAACAACTCGGTGCGGAAAAGAATAATGGAATCCAACTCATCCCACCAACTCTCCCATTTCGTTTTGTCTAAGCTTTTTCCATTATTTTATATTTCTTGTGTGTTATATGAAGGCTATAAATAGGCCTTCACTCTCCCATTGTAAGACACCCCTCAATACACCTTCAAATAAGTTACTCTTGGGTGTTCTTCTCCTCCCTTCTCTTTGTTTTCCTTAAGTTTATTTTCTCTCTTGTAGTTGCAGTTTATGTTTTATTGTCTTCTCCTTTTGTATGCATTTTAGTTCTTTTCTTTGCCTCCTCCATGGAAGGCTAGGTTGTTGCTACTTTTACTTTGCTGCTGCACACGAATTTAATTTCAAATTTATGGCTTTAATGTTGATTAGCTTAGGATTTAATTTACTAGCTAATGCTATGAGTAGCTAAGTAGCTTTGGTTGGATTTCTTAATGTGGATAGCAATATCTCTTTGAGGTTAATGGTGTTTTAATGTTGTTTTTGAGTTGAATTACATTCCATAATCTCTATTTGAGTTCTTAATGAATGGTTCTTAGATTTTCGCTTAGTTAATTGACGAATCATTATTAATTTCACAAGTCATATAATTGGGTTTTCGCTTAGTTAACGAGATTATGTGAATTGTGATGAGATTTACAAATAGAGAATTGAAGTGGGTTGTGTAAGTGCTTAACTGCAACTTACTTTGTTTAATTCTTAATTAATCTTCGCTTAGTTGGTTAATTAGGAGCTCGAATGTGATTTAACTCAGTAACTTGCATGTTTAGATTAATTGAGGATAAGAGGTCAAGCTATCTAGTTAAGGAATCCAACTTTTTAGTTTATTGTTTGTTACCGTTTGGTTACCATTTATTTGTTTCTTTTTCAATCAAAACCCCCCCTCTATTTTAATTTCCGTTGCTTGAATCCTATGGCTTAAATGCATTATTCCTTGAGAGAACGACCTAGGAGTCACTTCTTAGTACTACATTTACTTGTATTTATTTGACCGGATACGGCTTCGATCAGTGACATTTAAAGTGAGTGCTGGTAAAGACCTTTTAAATGGCCGGGAAAAATAAAAATTTTTAATGACAATTCTAGTGACAATTTTAATGGCCACTAAAAGTAATTTTGTTAAATAATAGATTCTTATATATGTAAAAAAAATTGTATAAAAATACAATTGAATTTCATTAGATAAAATCATTTATTTTGATAGCGTATTAATACTCAATTAATTAAATTCAATTAAATAAAATTATTTTTAGTCCAAAACTAATCAGCTAAAAATAAAACTCAACCAACCCACTTGTATTATCGAGAGGGCCCAAATTGTGCAATAAACTTATTTCTGTTTTCAAAAACTGGTTTTACCATCCCAAAATATAGAGGACGAATGATTAATTGCTATTGAAAGGGACATACCTTCTTTCATGTTTTTTTTAAGCGTTCTTTTAACAAATTTGAACGTTGTTTTTCATGTTGCTGGAGTAGGATTATGTACCATCCTAGATTTTTTTTTTAAAATATGAATCCACTAAGTTGGGATAGACGAGGAGGACATAAAGCATTATCCTCATTGTGTCTCACTTTACCTAATCAGACTAGTATCACAATAAGTCTTGGTAAGAGTCCTAATGTTCCAACACAGTAACAAACTTCACCAAGCTGTTTTTGTGCTGAAGAGACAATTGCTTATTGCTGAAAATATAAAACAACCAAGAAGATATCCAGAGTGACATCTAAGCAAAATAGCAAGGTGCAAAAACATGCAGCAAACATCTAGAAATCTGCATGGTGGGAAAGAAAGTTGAACTATGCAATTTCTATCTTTCAAGAGAACAGGGAAAACTGCAGGTAGTTTCAATCAATAGGGACTTCAACATCCATTTTTAGATCAGATTGGCCAAGAACCTGGGACAAATTAAAATAAAATTTAAAATCAAACATATTGAAATAAAAGAGGAAGAAGAGGCCAAATTTCTGGATCAAGACAGCACCAGACAAGTTGCTTTTTAACTGTTTTCACACTAATAAAAATTTAAAGGAAAAACTGTGAAATGAAATTAAATAATACAATGTCTAAAAAATAATCACCATTCATGGATAAATTGGCAATTGCCTTTGCTGATAGTATGCGAACAACTTCATCATTATCTTTTCTAGTAAGCTTGAGCAAGGAAGTGAGGTCATCAGATTCTGGATCTCATTTAAATGATGCAGGCCCACATACAGAACAGAGCTAATAATACGTTGACCCACTAAACCCAATTACAAATCTATAAGACCTAATACAATGTAGTACAAACTTTTATTCAACTACAAGGCCTAGGATTTAATACATAGTACATTAGCAAACTTAGTAAAAATCACTATTTGTTCTTAGATATGTTTCTCACGCCTCATTCATTTTATTATAATGTTATTAAAGTTCAATATTCTCTCTAAATTTTATAAACACTGATTTGAGTGTCAAAATATTTGTAAGTACTCCACTAAAATTCTCTGCTTGTGCAATCCAGAGGAAGTTTTACTGGAGTATTTCCCTCTTGTTGGACTGATGTCAAACAAGTACATTCAGAATTACATGCATGATGCATACATAGATGATATTTTGAATAAAGAGAATTGCATTACTCATCGGCACCAGAAGTGTTGAATAAAGCAAATAACTAAATGTCGAAAAAAAGAAAGTGAGCAATCATTATAATTCCAAATGAGGTCAAAAAATTAATTAAAGTTTTTAAAATTATAAAATTTGGTGGGCAACAATCCTCTTTTTTATTTTTGTAGTTTTAAATAAATTCTAATTAATTAGAAAGTGTGTTAAAATAAATATGTTAGACAATATATTACTAGTACTTCTCATATAGTTATATTCTAAAGTTCTTGACATTTGGATTGAGATTTATATGTACTTCTCATTAGTTTTTTTTTTAAGAGAGTGTTATTTATTTAAGAATTTTTTATGTGTGGAGGTATAAATTGTGGGGACTCATATTGTTGATGTATATATATGGCAAAAGCATAAAGTGGGGAGGTGAACCGGGAGGGAACTGCTAGTGAGGTCGACTTTGTTGTCTATTTGCGTGACCTCTGGGTGGTGGAATATAGTTAACTACGTCTTATCACTCCCACGATAGAAAATGACACCCATGCTCAAATATCAAATATCTTCATACCCTTTTCAGATTCAATCAAACCTTATGTAAATAATATGTGAGAAATAAAACTACAAAGGGAATTATAATATTGCAGCAAGGCTAGAAGTCCAGGACGCTCATGATGAGGGCATATACTGAGAAGCAGAATAATGTTACGATACTCGATTCTAATTCGACGTGAGAATATCCTCCTACGATGAAAATTAAAAAACAAAGGGAGAATGAGAATTGTCTTGATTCTCATTATTATGTGTTAGAGCAATAGAACGAATATTTACAAAAGTATGATGCAGACTTTTCCACCCTAGAATATTGCTTCTACACAGTGCTATGCACAACATGGCAAGCAACATGTAACAATTTTCTTTTAGAACCTTTGAATTTTTACTTGATCTCATTCTGGAACATACTTGAGTCGTATTTCCTATTAAATAATAAAGGCACTAGTATTCCTTTTGTGCTTCAAAATAGGAACTCGGTTCTATCAACACTTTCAACACCAAAATACTTTCTCTATCGAATTAGATGTGTGAATTGATAATTAGAATGAGATTTAAGTCTTTTATACATGTGTAACCGATAATTAAGAATGGTTGAGGTATGAAACGTGGGAGTTAAAACTTGGACATGAGTTAATAGATTAACGAGACATTATGATTTGTATGCAAGCCTTTTTATATTAGACACGCATCTTAAGTATAATAGTGATTAACATTATGCAGAGAATAAAACTGCTTCTTCTTCACCTTTTTCTCAATTATTAAGAGAATGGCATCTACAAAACTGAGATCTCATCTTATGTAAATGAAATGTGAGAAATCTATCATTTGAATGCTATGCACAAAAACAGAACAATTGCAATCAAGTTCACAAAAGACACAAAACAACCAGAAGGTGAAAACCAAATGATTTAAAGCTAAATCACAATATAGAGTTTTAAGCGCGGGGCAAAACTAGGGTTTAACAAGTGCAGCAACAAAATCAGGAGGTGAAATGCAAAACAATTCATAAAGAGCGGAATAGAAACCTCGGATTTAGCAGCGACTTGCAACTGTGCTTGAGAAGGGCGTAAGTTTGGGTCCTAGAGAGAAAGGAGCTGGTGCTACCAATGTCTTCCTCGGAAGCACAAGCTACGATGGCACTTTTTTCTCACTCTGGCCTCCGAACCCAGCAACAGAAAATTCAATGATATTTATTAGGATTTGATTAATCAAGGCATACTTGATTTTATCTTACGAAAATTACGAAAATATGAATCTGTGAAGTATGAACCAGAAAAACAAACCCTAAAATTGAAATTGAAGAGACGGAACCATTGAAGCTATGTGGAAGAGATAGGAGAAGCCATGACTAAAGCTTGAAACAGCGTAAGAGTGAGGGTGAGATGCGAGAGGGAGACCGTGAGAAGTGAGGCAAAGGAAAAAAATGAAAAATGCGTTATGCACAGAAAGTGTGAGGAATTTTTTAAATAAAAAAGTTTAAATAAAAATTCATATTAATGGTAATTTTTAAAAATTGTCACTATAAATAAAGTTTTACCAGCTAATTTTTATTGGCCACTAAAAACTTTAATTAAAAATAATATAGAGGCAATTGTCTTATTGTCACTAAATAATAGTCGTTAATGATACTTTTTGTTGTAGTGTTAGACGTAAACATTTCAATATTTACCCAAAAAGAATTGTAAACATTTCAATTAAATTCTTTTCTAAAAGACTCAGAAATACTATTTCCATTTTTTGTGTTTTCTCTTTTATGATTGAAAAGGTCAAATGGATGGTTGTCGATATTAGAAATATTTTGGAGAGAAAAGATGATAAAAGTGGAGGACATTGGACGCCTTAATTTTTCTTTTTTATCAGCCAAAAAAAAAGTGTTATATATAATATAAAAGTATCATATATATTCAATTACATATGTAAAAAGTCATCAAATAAGCTTAAATAATAACTTATTATAGATTACTTCATTAGACGCCTTAATTAAATCCATAGGGAAAATTTTGGTGCTTAATTTCAATCGTCGGCGAAATATCAAATATGTATTTTGGCTTTTGACATATGCACTTGCACGTTTAATAAATATATTGAGATTTGAGAGAAATTAAGGTAAATAAGTTTATTAGTTATTTTTCGTGTAATAACAGATAAAGATATGTCTTGATCCTGCAATATTTGGACCATTTGGTAGGTTTTCTCGTACACCACGACCATGGACAAAGTACTTGTCACTAATCTGAATGTTGTAGCTCGTGACTGGTGAGTTACCTCATTGATTATTTGATTCAAACTCGTCGACAAATGAAGTATTTATTTTATTTAATTAATAATGATAACATATTTATATATAAATATTTTGGAGAGGGATAAATACTCCTAAAAGTAATTCTTATTCCCGTTAATTCATTTAATAATTTATAATTTATATTAAATTTTGAAGATTTAATTATTAAATTAAATGTTGCTAATGAATAAATAAAATTTATAAATTTTTACAATTTTTTAGAAAAGAATACATCTATTTATTACATTGACACATATTTTCCCTTCTAGTTGTAATGCAACAATTATAAATTAAACATATTTATATATGTAATAAAGTAAGATTTAATTTTAATTTAATTTAAAAATAACTAAAATGATGTTTAAATGACTTATTTTTCCATCTACTCATTTACCATTAAGTTCTTCTTCACTTTTATCGACGAAATTTTGTTATTCATTAAACATAATAGAAGCATCCATATTTGATTGATGCATCATGTGACACTCTTGACCATGCATATCATATAACACAAATAAATAAAACTAAATAGAAAATTTTATAAATAAATATCTAATGTTGAACATAAATAGTATCACGTTTTAACTTAAACAAAAGTCAATTGAAATTCAATTGAAATTATGATGAAAACGAATAATCGTCTTAAAACGTAACTAAAAGAAATACAAATCCTAACTAAACCCCAATGTTATATTCAATCAGAACATAAACCTAAACACAAAGGCTAAGCCTTATCGCTAGGATTATGTCTCATCGTCAACATCCTCAACATTATGACGAAGGTTACTTGCAATAACATATAAGAAGAGCAATACAAAATATGAGAGTGAAAAACATCTCACTCTAGCTCATGACGTAAGACATAATTACATAATCAAACATAAGCAAGACATATATCAAAACAACATAAACATATTGATAATAAAACATATTTTATTCATTCACAATATAACAACTAAATATCACATAACTTTAAGACACATTATGCAATGGATATAAACTATATGTTATCATACATGTGACACTAGTCAAAAGCATTACATGGTGTATTGTAGCTAGTAACACACAGAATAACTTATGAATACATGCCGAGTATTACACTACTGGAGAGAAAAACCAAAACCTAAGGGAATGCTAAACAAGAATTGAAAATCCAAATTCATCATGCCATTTCCAAGAGAAGTCTGAATAATATAACAAGACTAATATGGCCTTTACACATGGCCCAACAAAGGGAAATTTAAATATTTATTGCATTAAGAAGTCTCGAGTCCATTTTGGCAACTTTGTTTTACGCTTCAGTCTAGCCCGTTTCATATCACCAAGCCATACTTTAATGCACTCTAACTAGGAGGACATGCTACCAAAGTCTAGTTAGAATAATTAAGTTGTACAAGATAGATATATTGCATGTATATAATGAGTAAAATTGAGACTTCCAAACCAAGTTATCTTGTCTGATCCCGAGATTTTTACACAATAAAACTTTTTTCTAACAATATATTTCATATCGTACTCTTTAAAGAACTTTAAACCCAATCTACTTACTAGTATTTTTATTTATAAAAAACATCACATTAAATCCAATTTATTTAACATAATTACCTTAATATATTACTTTCATAATGTAAGACTAAAATAAATTTTCTAAAATTATATAATTAAAAATAACAACTTTAAATTTGAGCAATTAAAAATAAGTTTATTTTATATACTAACAACATATTTAAGTTTTTTTTTTTTAAATGATGAATGGTTTTAATAGTAAAGTGGATGTCTGAATAGTAATTCTCCCTCCCCAATAATGAAAATGATAGATTTTTGCTTTCTAGTAAAAAAAAAAAAAAAAATCGGTAGAAGACTCTTGGATACAGGAGATTGTGTGAAGGTGGAAACTGTAATATACCTATGCAGACGTACATAACATAATCATAAACGAGTTTCAAATTCAACTCTCCATTTCTTCAAATCCTCCAAGTATGCGACAATCTTCTGAATTTTGATTACGCTAAGAAGATCGGGTAGAAGATAAAGCAAGATCGAACGTTTCCAACACACCTTTCTTTTGACAACAAAATGGTACAAATGAAATAACTTGATTTGTCATCTTGTTTTACCTCGTTTTCGATCTGGTATATATTGGTTGCAACCCTATTACCTGCATACACAATCATATGTTTATTGACTGCAACCTATTTCCTGTCTCTATTCTCGCTATCTTCTTCTTTTGTGCTTTTGTTTTCCATTTGATTATTAAACAATGTCTGGTTATTTCTTTATCTGCACTAAATTTTAATCATTGTGAAATTATAGACGGGGGCAGAAGGCCCAAGCTACACAGTGGATGATGCTCTTGTAGCTTTGGGTTTTGGAAATTTCCAAATTCTCGTGCTTGCTTATGCTGGTGTTGGTTGGGTTTCCGAAGCAATGGAAATGATGCTACTCTCTTTTGTAGGCCCTGCAGTTCAAACTGCATGGAGTCTTTCCGCTCATGAAGAGAGTTTGATAACCAGTGCGGTTTTCGCTGGCATGCTAATCGGGGCATACTCATGGGGCATTGTTTCAGATAAACATGGAAGGAGGTGGGTTTCTCTTTTTCCAAAGTTCATCATCTTTTGCATTTATTAGTTGCTCAGGCACATGTGAAGTATTTCATTCTTTTTGTTATTGGGCGGTGAGTGGCCTGCTTATCAAATCTAGGATTAGCCATGCCTTGATTAAAATCTTCCAATGGATTTATATATCATTGGGTTTATTTCAGAATATATTAAACTGGATCTTAGCATCTAATATGATGGATGGTGCCAGGTTATGCCGACCATTATATCAAGTTATCTTGTCCCTCCTATATGTCATAAATTAAATCTGTTTCAATTTAAATGCTTTGTTTTCTAGTATACTTAGTATTGTTGGTTCATTTAATATTACCTTTTCCTTTGGCTTACTTTAAAAACTCAGGAAAGGATTCCTTATCACAGCAACAGTTACTGCTATGGCTGGTTTTCTAAGTGCACTTGCGCCTAACTATTTATTATTAATTGTCCTTCGATCTTTGGTTGGTATTGGTTTGGGAGGTGGCCCTGTATTATCATCTTGGTTTCTAGAGTTTGTTCCTGCCCCCAATAGAGGCACCTGGATGGTTGTCTTTTCAGCATTTTGGACTGTTGGTACAATTTTTGAGGCCTCACTTGCATGGGTAAATTTTGTTCATTTCCTTATAAATTTTCATTAATGGCAATATTACAGACATGTTATTAAAAATTTGATTTCTTCAAATCAGACTTTCTCCTCTTTCTTTTCTAGCTTTGCAGTTAACCATGAATCTAGATCATGGATTTCACCCTCAAAGTGGTCCATGGATTTAGATACGTATCATATTCTTTAATTGATATTAAATGATTCACATCACAAACATTTTGTTATTACTTAAACTTATTTATTTTCTTTACGAGCTCCAAAAAATTCTAATTTGCTTCGTTGGAGATTCCATGTTGACTAGAGATATGACTAAAATAGAGTATATAAATGAGGAATAATTCTCACTTTACAAGTCGATTTTGTAAGTTTAAGTTAAACCCAAAATTACTTTTTTAAGATGGTATTAAAGTCTATCTTAACTATTGTTGTTGAGTCTATATGTTGTTGAGTAGTGTAATTCAAATGTATGGTTGGTATGTATAGTATGCCTATATGGTCTGTACATATAGTCTGATAGTTTAGTTTGTTAATATAATTTGAAGGTTTAGTTTGTACATAAAGTTTGATGGTATAGTTTGTATGTATTATCTGTATACCGCAGTCTATAAGTGTTAAGTTTGTATCATCTGTTGAGTTGACAGTTACTGTTTAATGTATTTTATAAATTTGTGTTTGTATTACCACTCTATAGGGATGAGTAGTCATACATAATACACAAGTGAGAATAATTTTTTTTCTTTATCCAGTTTTCACTCTCTATTATCTGTTCTTATTTTGCTCTATAAGTTTTTGTATGTGTCATCCCTATCATATGTCACCTGCTATAAAGCTACTATTGAACCATCCTCTATGTTCAATCCTACAAAATTCATGCTCATATCGACTAATAGGGTGACCAAAATAGAATATAGAAGTGAAAATATTCTTCACCTTATAAGTTTGTTTTTTAAGGTTGAGTTAGACTCAAATTTGTTTTCTTAAGATGCTTAAAGCTTATTTTTTAATTTACCCAAGATTCAAGAACAAAGTTGCAAGCTTTCTCTCTATGAGATACTACCCCCCAGGGTATATGTACTTTCTTCACTTCACCTAGGAAAGTGCTAATGCTTCACCTCCCATTCTTAAGGAATGTAAATTTAATCTTGAAAATGTTTTGACAAATTTTCTAAGTTGGATATTATTGTGGTAGTTTTTATTCCTGCTGCATGACTGACAAATTATAGAGCTGATGGTTTCACCTGATGCAACATTCCTTTCAGATTGTGATGCCAAAACTGGGTTGGAGGTGGCTTCTTGCACTGTCTTCTGTTCCCACTTCTTTCCTTCTTCTGTTCTACAAAGTGACTCCTGAGTCGCCAAGATACCTATGCTTGAAAGGTAGAACAGCTGATGCAATTAATGTTTTGGAGAAAATAGCAAGAGTAAATGGAAGAGAACTTCCTTCAGGTACCCTTGTTTCCGACCACGAAATTGAGCTACAAAAAATTGATAACCCTTCAGAGGATGATCGCTTGCTTTCACCAAGAACAAATGAAGTTGAAGATCCTAAAGAAATAGTTTCCAATTTAGGTGGTATCTCATCGTTGTCAGTGCTTCTCTCACCAAAATTGGCAAGGTCAACCCTTCTATTATGGGCTGTGTTCTTTGGTAATGCCTTTTCATATTATGGCCTTGTTTTGTTGACCACTGAGTTAAATGGACACAGTAAATGCATGTCACATAAATTGCAGACAGAGAAGTCCCAGGATGTTAGTTACAAGAGTGTTTTTATTGCTAGTTTTGCAGGTATTTTCCTACTATTGCAGACTTTTCTTACTCGACCGATGCAGAAAAATGCATGACTGATACATAATTTTGTGCGTAGAGCTACCTGGGCTCGTCTTATCGGCTGCAGCAGTAGACAAACTCGGTCGTAAGCTCTCAATGTCAACCATGTTCTTCATGTGCTGTATTTTCCTCCTCCCATTAATATTCCGTCTGCCTGAAGGCTTAACAACGAGCCTTTTGTTTCTAGCTCGCATATGCATTACAGCAACCTTCACAATTGTGTATATATATGCACCAGAGGTAATGTATTCGTTGCAAAATAATTTAGAATTATCTTCTTGAAACAGAGTATTCGAAATAAACTGTGTTCCAATGAAAAAATTACAAACCAATGACACCTACTTATACGGTTATACTGTTGAATACTACTAATATAAGTAAAATACTACTGTAATAAAATAATTACGTTCGACCCAATTAAGAGTAAAATAACGAGGCTCATTAATCAATGAGAATGCTATTATTTTAATATTCTTCCCTGAACTGAAACTAGGTAAGGTTTATTGTACAAAAGTTTGTTTTTTAACACTAATCTTGTATTTTCTTCTTTACAAAACCAATTTGGCTTCTTAATATAAAGTAAAAGTGATACAATTTGACAAATGATATGAAGAGTATAATTTAATTATTTACTTTTCACTACCAATTAATTGATATGCAATGTATGTTTATCATTTGATTGTTGATTCATTTTTCAAATAAACTTCCAGATAATTATTTCATTGTTTCAACTGTATGATTTATTTATTTATTTTATGTGGAATGCGGGTTGAATAAAATTATCCTTTTTGTTACAGAAATTTCCCAGCCACCAATTAAAAATCAATTGTATGAAGTACAATAGTTATTCGAATTTTTCGTAAAAGATAAACGCTAGATGTGGTTTGACAGGCTGTAAGACGATGATACAGATAGTTAAAGAGAATATTTTTTGGTCTAATACTTCTTTATACACGACTGAATTTTAATATTTGGAAGATTTATTATTAATATGAACTGCAGATGTATCCAACATCAGTTAGAACAACTGGTGTGGGAGTTGCAAGTTCGGTGGGCAGAATTGGTGGAATGATATGTCCTTTGGTAGCTGTGGGTTTAGTACATGGATGTCATCAAACTGCAGCTGTCCTTCTGTTTGAGATCGTAGCTCTTCTTTCAGGAATATGTGTAATGTTCTTCCCACTTGAGACCATGGGCCAAGAACTGAGAGATAATGTGCAAGTCTAAAACCGACCAACAACACACATATTGAGGAAACAACTAAATCATGAAAACATACTGGCAAATTTTTGCTCTGCCCTTTAAGAAGAGGAGCAGAACGGCAGAAGAGAGTTGGAGAGGAAGTAACTATAGGGAAAAAGATTCTGGTCTTCCTGTATATTTCTTATTTCATTATATTTGAACTATTTCAGTTATTCGTTTCCACACATCTTGATCTTTTTATTTTATTTTTTTCAATGTGCGGATGCATATTATTTTGTAATCTGGAAAAGGAATTATTGTTGATGAGAGTAAAATGAAATGTCATTTTAGTTTTTTTAAATTATAAAAAAATAAACTCTAATTAGTAAGTGTTGTTAATTTAGCTTGACAATTGACATGGTAATATATTTGCCGGCGTAATGGAGTGTAGATGTTTATTTTATATAGTTAAAATTTACCCTAATTTTTTAATATATAAATTATTATATAATTAAAATTTATAATAAATTTTTATTTTTGAACATGTAAATATATTTTAAATTTATGAAAAATTATTTATAGAGGGATATAAAGTTATATTTAATTATTAATATTTTTAAAATATTGAAATTTAATTTATAAATAAAGAAAATGATCAAATAAAAAGTAAATTATATTTAGTCTTCGATCTTATTTTTTTTCAGAACTCAGCATAAAAGTATAGATAGTCATAAAAAAAAACTTTATTTTTTCATATTTAATTTAATTCCTTATCTTTTAAATATTTAATTTAATTCTTTATGCTTATAACGTGACTTAAAATAGTTATTTCTGTTAAATCTGTATAATTTAACATTAAAAAAAAAATTTGAGTTGACTACGTTCACATTCTTTCTTACAAGACAAATGGTCAAATTCAATTCTATTAAAAACATAAAAGACTAACAAGATCTACATAAAAATATAAAGGATTTAATTCAATCTAAACATAACTAGTTTTATTAATCCAAATTTAATTTCTTACATCAATCCAAATACAATTAGGGAGGGAAGTAAAACCAAGAAGGTAACGAAGTCTTCAATCTGATTTTTTTTTGGACTAATTTTAGTTAATCATTAGAATGTCCAACTTTTATGTAAATTGATTTTTTTACTTATTAAGATGTGTAATATATTTTTTTTTCAGACTAATTTGAGGTGGTTGTAATTTGTATTGAATTTGACAATTGAAACTTTATATGTGTATTGTATTTACTATTATGTAAAACTGTGAAGTTATTGTATGAATGTATTATTTTTTTATTCATAATTTATTTAAAATTTGTTCAGTTATTTCGTTCAATACATTTTATATTATTTTTACATGGTCTTAATTTCAATATGATTTTATGAAATTGAATTAATATTTGGTTCTATTTCCGTCTCTTATTTTTTTTTTAAAATACATTTAATTTGATCCTTTATATTTTTAAATAGATTTAATTTCGTTCTTTATGATTTCAATAAGGTTGAATTTGATCCTTTACTATATTAAAAACTAGGTTAACATGTAAGGATGATGGTCAACTTAACGATAATCATTATGGATTTAATGAAAATAATTATTTTGAGGCAAAAGATAATAAAACTAAAGTGAATATAAAAAAATAAGATAAAAAAAAATAATTTAACAAGAAAAGATAAGAGATTAAAAATTTCTAAAAACTTTCATTGAAAAAAACTCTTAAAAAATAATTTATTTAAAAAATAGTTCTTAAAATTGCTCGTATATAATAGGTTATTATTATTATTATTATTAGTAGGAAGAGACACTTCATGTTTTTATATATTTATCTTTAAAAAAAATTTAAAATATTTTTTTTTGTTAAATTTAAGGAAAATAGTGTCCAATATAAAAATACAAATTCAGAGAATTATTATCAAAATTTATTTTCTTTATAATAGATATAAATTATTATTATTATTATTATTATTATTATTATTATTATTATTATTATTATTATTATCAACAAAATGAACTGTGACAGATCAAGGTAGAATGCCACGAAAAGTTAAATGTCATCCGTTGTTAGAATTTAAAATAAAATTGAATTTAATTTGAAGATAATATCTTATGCATAATAATAATTAATTTAAATAATAGAATATATAAATTTAATTTAAAAGTAAAGATAATAATATATTCATAATACTGGCTATTTAAATATAAAAAGTTGTAAAATTTTAAAAAATCTTTTATAAATTATATAAAGAAATCCCTATAATAATTAGAATCATCAACTCCTTTCTAATACATTTTATAATAGATGTAAAAAAATACATTTTTGTAATACTGTTTTATTTTTTAGTTAAAATTTATTAGAACTTATAAATTTTTTGAATCTTATGATAAATCTATTATGATTTTTTTTTAAAGAAAATCTATTATGATTTTTGTAGTTCGTAATAAATTTCAATTAATACGAAAGTATGTGTTAAAAAAGTATATTTGAGAGTATTGTTAATTGTTAGTATATTTTTTTTTCGTGCAACAAAATCCGCAAACCCCCCTAATTATTAGCAATTTTATTGAACATATGAAATAATTTACATTTATTAAGAAGGAGGTATTAGACCACTAGATGAATAGACAGGTACTGTTCGTAATTTGTATTTCGGAGAGATTCTTGTGCGGCTTTTGAAGATCTTTCCTCTTCAGATTCATGGCGGCAACCCAACCACCGCAGGCTCCGGATCGTACCTCCGGTACGTGAACGCTGTTCAATTCCTCTATTCTTGTTATTATAATATTATAATTTCATCCAATTTTGACCTTCATAAATTTCTCTTTGGACGAAGTCAATGATTAATTGATAATTGATCAAGAATTCAATAAAATAGACTTCGTATTTGGCTTTGGTTGATGTTCGATGTCTATTACTTCTCTTTTCTAACCTTGCATCTGGGTGGTGCTGATCTCGCTATTTTGATTTTCTGCTTATGAATGACATCATCCGCCAGTTTTTTTATCAGAAAACAAATAATTGTGGACTCTCGCTGTAATCCCTGACGAGATCATCGTGGTCTCAGTCAAACACTCAAGCGTCATGCTTGATAGTGATAATTCAGCTGCGGACTATTTATCTCCTTGCTAATTATAGGCCGCCGGAGAGAGAGGGGCGGGAGTACAAGAGGGTGAATTATCCCACTTCAAGTTAAGAGATACACCATATTTTACAACAAAAAGAGAAAAGTGTGAAATGTAATAAATGTTGTGATAGAAAGAGATACAGAAAAATATGTTTTATAAATTGTTCTAAGATTTGTTGTATGAATATCACCTCCTATTGATTCATAATTATTATCGCTCAAGTTATCAGCAACATGAGAGACTATGACTTGAAGGCCAATTCATTTTATTTTTGTAATTTTCTGTGTGGGATCTATTCCACTTCTTTTTATGGTTCCATTGCTTTCCAGCAATGCAGTTTTACTGCGCCCTTATTCACATTCTTACTTTCCATTTGAAACTATATTCACGATCTTTATCTATCATGTGTGCATTGGTTTTCTAATGTGGATTTTTTTGTATTAAGTTATTAATTAAGGTTTTGCTATCTCCAAATTTATCTTTGGTTGGTCAATAATTTGTATTGCTACTTCCTGTATTTATAAGACCATACTGTCACTGAACATATTGATCATGCATGCAGAAGAGATACCAGCTGAACCAGATAACATGAAGGAGCAGGTAGTGGTTACTTCTCTCACTTTCATATGATCCTTATATCTAATGTCCTATTTTTCTGCTTCATTCAACAATACCTGAAAGTTCAATATCTTCTAACTCTTCTCAGGGTACAACAACTATAGGTCATTCAAGGGAGACAACAAGTCAATCAGGATCTTTAGGTTCAGGTGGAGATTGTCCTGTATATCCTCCTAATGTGTATGCTCCCCAGGCCCAGGCTTTCTACTATAGAGGTTAATATTTTTATTTCTTCATTTTTGCAAGTCTTTTTTATTCTTTGAAAGATTTCTCACTCTATTTGTAAGTGGGGCAACCATCTTGGAATTTTTAGCTATACATGGCTTTTAAGTTTTTCATATACGTGGGAAATGCTATTGTTAACTCCCTCACGTTTGTGTTACTTCCTTGACATTTTGAACTAAATTATTAAAATGGTACTATCATTTGGAAACTTATTATAGTTATTATAGTTATGTAATGTAATGCTTGGCTGAGTTATTTATCCTTTTTTAACCTTATTCAGCATTCTTCTTGCACTACTAGTTTACTGTCTAGGTTGCCCACCTTGATCTGCATATTACTTTCATTGTTATCCATCTTTATGTGCATTTTATGACCCAACTAACAACTTTAGAAATCTATGCAGCTGTATTTAATTATTTTTGGACAAGATGAAGTTTATATGTTTTGATAATCAGTTGCAAAAGTCTTTGAGACTTTTAAATAATTTTTAATGCTTTGACATGAATGGAGGACCTTTGTTATTTTTATGTACATAATTTAGTAACATGTTTTTGGACACTTTCATCAGATTATTGCTGATTTTCCCCCCTGACACCATACCACATATTATTATCAGAAAAAATTTCAAATTACAAAGTGGACATTGACAATTGAAGTCTCAAATGTCTTTTGGTGCTCCTTGTTAAAGTGTGTTTTGTTTTGTAATGATTGTTTGGTAATTTTCTAATTTTTGTTGAGTCTGACTCCAGGTTTTGACAACGGCAATGGTGAATGGGATGAATATTCTCCATATGTCCATTCTGACGGATTAGAAATTGGATCTCCTGTGAGAATATGGCATCTCTTTCTTATTTATGCACAGTTTCTGTTTTTAATGCTTAACATAATATATGTTCTTTTATACTCTTTTTTTTATATTTATTTTAGGGTGTCTACAGTGAAAATCCATCTCTTATTTTCCACTCTGGATATGGCTTCAACCCTCAAATGCCTTATGGACCATATTCCCCAGTTACCACACCTTTGCCTTCTGTTGGCGGAGACACACAGTTATACTCCCCTCAGCAATTTCCATACTCTGGGCCACCTTATTATCATCAGCTGGTTCCTCCTAGCTTATCATATCTTAATTCACCTACTCCAGTTTCACAGCCAGAGCTCACCAACCTGGTAGGTATTGACCAACAAGTTGATAACATGTTTTTTGGACCAAGAGCAGGATATCCATCAGTGGGATCTTTTGGTAGAGGCAGTTTTCCGGTTGCCCCTGGTTCCTTCAGCTTTCATGAATCGCAACAAGGATTTGAAGGATCAAGATCCGGTGGAATCTGGTCAGATTGCTCAAAACCCTCGGAAAGACAGAGATCTTTGATGCCTCTATCGCCATCTATTTCTCCACAGCCAATGGGCTCACTTGGGTCATTTGGGCCTAGTGTTGGAATGGTTTGTCTATAACTTGAGCATAAATATACAAAATGTTTCATTTTCTAACAAGAAAATTTATAGCTCTTAAAAGAGATAAACCCAAAATAAAGAATAATAGAATGTGTATTGTTCAAATGTGCTCTGAATTTCATTAGTAAAAAGAGCTTGTTTTACAGCTACAAAAAATAATAAAAAACATTAACACATTAAGCTAAACTGCTAAAGATGCATAAAACAATGACTAACTGGATCATCCTTATATGTCTAACACTACCTCTCTAGTTGGACTATATATATCACATGATCCAGGCTTGTTATAGACATAATTCTTCCAATGATTTTATGAAGATGTCAACAAGCTGGTCATTAAAGTTGATCAAAGTTGTGACAATGTCACGTAAATGGATTTTGTCCCTTGTAAAATGACAATAAATTTCAATATTTTTGGTTCTCTCATGCATGCTTGTGCTCAATGCAATATGTAGCATGTTAGGACTACAGTGAAGGGTAGTTAGTTAGAATATTAGTTTGTTAGTGAGATAGTGACACAAATAAATAGGAGGGATGAAGGGGAGAAAAAGGCATTCATATCTTTTAATTTGTATATTGAGCTTTGCCTCTTTGCAAAAGGAGAAATTCTTTGTGAATGGGAAATCCTTGGAGGAGAGTTATCTCTCCTATTTTTTGTTCTTTTCAACATGTTCAATAAAATCTTTCTTTTGTTTCTCTTTCCTACTTCTTGGTTCCTAACATAGGACCACTTGATTATCTCACATAAGGGTCATCTGTCTAAATATCTCCAAACTTAATTTTTGTGAGCAATTATTTTAACCAGACTAGCAATATGTTGTGAGTTGTGAGTCATCTTGACTCATCCAGATTGCTAAATTGTGAGTTAAGCACCTAAGCCAGTTGGCTCACTCTTTTGGTAGCCTAGTAAAAATACTACAAGATTTTACGTACCAAGAATTGGTGAGTTGGCTCACCTTATTTTCAAATAACAAAATGAGAATGCATAAAAAAAACTAACGTGAAAGAAAAAGAACTATAAAAAAGGAAGAACTGAATATTTTTGTGTTTGCCATACAAGCTCTAATTCATTTTTATAGGTTAAGCTTATATAATTAAAAAATGGAAGCTAAGAATATTAAGGAAAATAGGGAACACAAAAGAAAAATAAAAAATCATAATTATTACAAATATACTCTAATATATAGTGATATTATATTTATTTAAAACATTCGTCTTCAAGTTGTTGAATGAATATCAATTATTCAAAAGGTTGCAGACTGTAGCTATAGAACCATTTTCCAACTTCACTTTGATGAATTGTTTGTCAATCTCTACATGTTTGGTTTAGTCATACTGCAAATAGCTGAATTAATATCACAAGATAGCTTCATGGAGTCCTCATATTTTAGCTTGAGGTCATCAAGTATGATTGTCATCTATAACATGTCAAAAATACTATGGTGTAGCACTAAATTCTATTTTTGCACTAGACCTATCAACTTCGTTTTGTTTTTTCACCTCCATGTCACCAAATTTCCTCCCATAAACATTTTGTACCTTAGAGATAGATCTTCTTTCAACAATCAATTCAACATAGTTTGCATATAAATACACTTCCATGGATAATGTACATTCTCTTTTGAATAATCGTCCTCTTCTTGGATTTACCTTCAAATATTAAAGGATTCTATGCATTGCCTACAAGTGTCTCTCTCAAGGATCCTGCATGAATGATTGACCACAGTTACAACATAAGCAATGTTTGGTCATGCAAGAAAAATAGACGAGCTTTGCCACAAGTTTTTGATATTGTGCTTTCTCTACTACTGCTATTTCTTCATCACTTTTTATCGGGTTGTTTTGTTTAATGGAAACTTTAAATGTTTTACACTTCTAATATTTTCATTTCCTTGTGAAGGTCGAGAACATACTTCCTTTGGGAGATAAAGATGCATTGTTTAGAATAGGCAACCTCCATCCTAAGAAAGTACTTAAGTTTTCCCAGCTTCAAATCAATTTGAGTTGTCAACTTTTCCCTTGAGACTTTTTCAATCTCATTACCTACAATAATCGTATCATCCACATAGATTAGACGGATTGCGAGCTTGCCATCATAAGAATGATTTATGTAAAGAGTATGATCACTTTGACTTGACTTTATTTGTATCTTGAGGATATCTTAGGATGGGTGAATCTTCCAAACCATGTTCGAGGAGGTTGTTTCATACCACAATACCTTCTTAAGCCTATGTACTTTATTCTTTCCATTGTGAGAATCAATTTTAGGGGGGTTTCATGTGAACCTCCTCTTCCAAGTCTCCATGTAAGGACATTTTTTATCATCAAATTGCTGCAGGTCCCAATTGAAGTGAGCTGCTAGGGAAAGGATAACCATTAATGTATTCATCCTTATTATTGTAGTAAATGTCTCCTCATAATCAATCCCATAGGTCTAGGTGTATCCCTTTGCAACCAATTTTGCTTTACATCGATTCCAGGGTGCCATCAAATCATACTTCACATTGAATATCCACCTACAACCAAACACCTTCATATCTCTCAACTTGTCTACAGTCTCCCATGTCGAGTTTCTTTCTTATGAGTTATGCCCTTTGTCTTCATTTATGGCTCATCCTTAGTTCTCATCCTTTATAGCCTTTTGAACTGAATTGGGAATTTTAATTGCATCAATGGCAATATGACTTTGATGTTGTGCATAAAGAATGGTCAATGCTGTTTGAACTATGGGGATTCTTGGTTCTAACAATTACACTCGAATTGTGATGTAAGATACTTGGCACACAATTTTTTTCCTTTCCTCTAGGCAATTGCTAATTTGCTAGGTCAATAGCAACTCTTTTAGGCAAATTTTTATTAACATATTAAGGATTTATTACAATTGTCAACAAATCATACAATTGAACTTGTTGTGGGACAAAGGTCAGTTTCTTTCACCTTTGGTATTTGTTCCCATACTAGGACAAAATGTTGCACAATGGTGCTTTGCAAACCGACAAATATCTCAATGAAAAATTCAACTCTTTTGTAGACTAGTGAGGAATAAATATTGAAGCATGCTAAAAGGTGGGTGTTTAAAATGCTCATGTTAGAAGCTATGTTTACGAAAGTTCCCAAATTTCTAGGTTTGCCTGGAAGACAACACCTTTTTGTTGGTACCACCTGTTAAGATATTCTGTGATAGTAGGTGAACCAGAAAACGCAAAGGAGACCAACCCCCTTTTGGAAGATTCAGTTTTTTGGATCCTCCTTAGAAGGTGTGCCATCCTTGGGAATCTCTGCCATGAAGAGAAAGGGAGAAAACTAGTTCCAAATCAACCACCTCCAAAACAGGAACCATGAACACCTCCGAGACAGCAACCAAACGACCACCAAGAGTGTGACCCACAACTTGAAAAGGGTCAAAGCAAGAAGAGGAAGGGCCAACAAATCCAACGGAGCAAAGAACGTCGCAAACGGAGGCCTGGAGGCTGGCACGTGAACCCCATACGCTGGCGAGCTTCTCCGACAAAAACCGCGCGTGAGAGCCTGTGAAACACCAATTGGAGATGGCTTGCAACGAAGAGGCCAATCGGCGACCTTTAAACGCATTGGCGATGTCAGCTTCGACAACCGTTGACAAAAGACGAAAACCCTAGATGCCTCGGTGGCGGCTGGATTAGGGTTCCCTAGACCAGAAAGCTTTGGTACCAACTTGAATCTGAATAATTTCTTATTGATTCTGATTGATGGGTACAATCAAATAAATATACATGTAACAACATCAATCTCTAAAGATTTGGGATTAGGATCAATCTAACTAAGGAAACTATACAATAAAAGGATCTTCGTATGTTGTTGGAACTACAACCCACCTTATTCCATAGCAATTCTAATCGTCCTCGTGGCAAGGTATTGAAAGATGCAATGAAAGTGGAAGGTTATTGGACATTTTAAATCCTATGTAATTTTATGTATAGAAACAAAGATTATTAGTCAGTTGGGGAACAAAAAGGTATTGTGCAAGGATACAAATGGTTGGAGTTAAATGTTGTCCAATCCAACAATAGGGGCATGAGTTTCGTTAGCAACAATAATGTGTTGCTTTCCAAACAATGTGGAGTAAGATAAGAGGTATGAAGAAAAATGAGTCATATTTCAATTATCCTACCTAGTGTTGAGGATCCAAATATCTTGAGGAAATGTATCGGAGTCATTGAAAGAACTTTTACCTAGTCCAGGAGTAAGTGCCAAATGGCTTATTAAGAGAATTTACCAGAGCTTATAGACATTCTAGGTTTTCCTTACTTATTGTTTGTATTTCTTGGTAAGGTTGAGGAACCAGTGTATCTTTTTCCACAATCTTTGAGTCAATTGATCGACTAGCCTGCTTCTGTGCAGGATCCTTATGTCCTCCCAAGCATTCAAGGACCTTTTCCTCCCATGAAGTTTGTGGCAAGCATCCTTAGTATGGCTTTTAAACTTTTTATAATAAGCGTAGTACTCTTTATAGTTATATTTGGTGGAAGGCCTTCTAGAGGAGAACGACCCTCTAGTTGAACTAATTCCTGATGCCAAACTTGATCCCTCTCATCGGAGGTGTCTCCATCCAACATGACTAATCTCTGAGTTTTCTCATCCTGCACAGTATAAAACACTGATAGTGAAGTGAGTTTCTTTTTGCCCAAAATCTGAGCTTGAATTGGGTCATACTCAAAATTCCAGCTAGAGATAAACTTAGAGATCTTCCCTGGCTCAATGAATGTGGTTAATGTAGCAAATTCAACATTGCATTTCATTCCTATAGTAGTCTGCCACTGAGAGGCTTTCATTCTTACTACTGGTTCTTTATATAAGAAACAAAGAAACAAATGAGTGCATTTTCCCCCTAATTAGATGGAACTTGGACCCACTTTTAGATGTACTAATTGTTAATTCTCTTTTATACCCTTAATTTAATGTGAAATCTATTACTGAGATGTCCAGTAATTCGCTATGCAAGCTAAATTTCTACAGTAGTGGGAAAGAACATAAAATTCTGGCTAATTTCTAGAGTCATTGAATACTATAGCTTGGTCATAATAAGGAAGTCTTAATCGTCCCTACCGTCAAACTTTGGGTCAGCTTTGACTAGACCATTCCCCCTCAATATTACTGAGCTTCTTATGCCCTTTGAGAATAGTATGTGAACCAACTAGGCCCACTGAATATAATTAGAACAATCAACTTATCAAGTCAATATGAACCCAGCTAGGTGGGGGTCATTGAGACCCAGGGAATGAAAAGAGGAGCTCTTTTCTTCAGCCATGACAAAAATGGGGCAATGGTGACGTTCAGTTTAAAGAAAGAAAAATAAAGCTTGCAAACAATGATCACAAGATGAGGTATGAGGAAACCGACCCTTGAAGCTCTAAGAGGGGTTGTCGGCAACCATTTTTGTGATGATGCTGGTAAATGGGCATTGCCAAAGGGGGACGTGTGGCTTACACATTTCAGAGGCTGGGGCAATGTGTGGGGTGCACATGGAAGTGGATGGCTGTGATTCTTCAGGGATATGTTGGCAGCAAGGTGTTCCTCCTGGTGTAGTCACTGACCCAATAGATGGTGTGGGGCAGCGGAAGAAGAGCCCCTGAAACCAGGAGCCAACTTGAAAGAAAAAAATTGAATATTTTTGTGTTTGCAATACAAGCTATAATATCTTTCTATAGGCTAAACTTATTAAAAAGAAATAGGGAAACTAAACATATTAAGGGAAACAGGGGAAGTAGGAAAAAAATTCCTAATAATTACAAATATACTTGGAATATACAGCGAAAGGTAAAAAACAGAGTTAGGATTTATCTCCCCAAGCTCTGTTTCCTTATTAACAGAAAGAGATGAACCTTCTGGTATAGAATGGAGTTCTTGTCATGTTTGGACAACCCTCTGAATTTTATTAAGCAAATAGAGCTTGTTTTACTAGCTTTGCAGCTGCACAAAATTATATCAAATACTAAAACAAAGCTCAAGATACAGAACTAAATAAGGTTAACAGAAGCATCCCTGTATATCTAACAAACTTTAATGTAGGACAACTTTATTTGCCCTTGTCTGTGCTTATATACAAAATTAGTAGTCCTTTGAGATTCATTGGAATTCACCAGAAATCCAGATTTTATTGGTTGGAAAGTAGTTTGACTGGCTATGAAAAGAAAGAAAAGAAATCAATAAATTTTAAATGAAATAATTGGTAAAATAGGCTTTCATTTCTGTTTTATTTTTTTTAAATGACATCTTAAGTTCGGTTGACCCAAAAAGTTTCATTAACTAATTCCAAAGGAATTTCTTATTTGTGGTTTTGAATGAGCCATTGCTTATCATTTATGCATTGCAAAGTATTACTAAGCGTCGCTACAACGTGAAACTGTAGAAGTTGCTAGAGAACAACTCAAGTTTATATGTTGTCGCATGGTGCTGACTATCCTGTTTTGTACAGGCTTCTCATCAACATCAATCATTATATGGATTTGGATCTGGTTCAAACTCCTATGGCAGGGGCTACCTGCCTAACCAGGGTTCTAGCTTTGGAGGCACTTCCATTTCCAATCTCAATGTTAATGATAGGAGTTGTGCTTCTTTTGAAAATAGCAGACGACAAGGGAGGCCAATAGCTTCTCTGTGCAATTGTAATGGTACTCTTGATATCCTTAGTGAGCAGAACCGAGGACCAAGGGCCTCAAAGTTGAAAAATCAAATTTCAGCTGAAAATAATTCTGTGGATAATGGTAAAAATAGTGCACCTATTGCCAAGTTCCAAAATGAATCACTCAATCGCTCAGATTTTGCCACAGATTACAAGGATGCCAAGTTTTTTGTCATCAAATCTTATAGTGAAGATAATGTTCACAAGAGCATTAAATATGGTGTCTGGGCTAGTACACCAAATGGAAACAGAAAGTTAGATGCTGCTTATCGGCAAGCAATGGAGAAGCAAGATGCCTGTCCTATATTTCTCTTTTTTTCGGTAATCATCTGATACTTGTATCTGTTTTAGGCCCAAATATCGTGCTTCCATTTTCATCCTATAGTAGCTATATATTTCTCATCCTGTGTTCGCAACAAACATTGGTTCAGAGTTCTTTTTAATTGTGTTTATTTCAGATAAAAACATAAAGGAGTTTTTTTGGAGAAATAACTGTCTACCTTTGCACTTGACTAAGATAGCTTTAAAAAAAATGTGGTTATTTCCCATAAAAATCTCCAAACAAATATTCAAAGCGTATATTTATGGTATTGTGTTGCTTTAGCTTTAGTTTAATGGGGCAGGACATATTTTACGACTCCTGAGGTTGATATTACGTTTGAAATTAGTAGTGAAGTACTAGAATTAATTCATATAGTTTTTCATTTTCTTTGTTTTCTTTCTATTTTGTTTCTCTAACACATGACTGCCATGAAAAAATTTTCTACAACAATTTCTAGGTAAATGCTAGTGCTCAGTTCTGTGGGGTAGCTGAAATGGTTGGACCTGTCAATTTTGATAAGAGTGTAGACTTCTGGCAGCAAGATAAGTGGAGTGGGCAGTTTCCTGTGAAGTGGCACATAATTAAAGATGTTCCGAACAGTCAGTTTCGTCACATTGTTCTTGAGAATAATGATAACAAGCCTGTAACTAACAGTCGAGATACTCAGGAGGTAGGAATCATTAGGTCTTTCACTGTCTACGAATATATGAATCATGCTTTAACAGTTTTACTATTTTTACCATAGTTTCATAACATGTCAGAATCGGGAGGAAGATAAATGGAAATGATTGCTGCAGTGTGTCAATGAAAAGACTTTCGACAATTGAATGTTGAGTTGAGTTGAAAGAGATGATATTATTAATTTGTATCACACTAATTACATTCTTCTCATACCCTATTATAAAGATACATTTGTCCCTAAAACAGGTAACTATGAAAATAAACAAATATAAAAGAAATAAGAAAAGATTATATCAAATCTCCTAAAATAATAACAAATGTCCTAACATATTTTTATGTACAACACTCCCCCTTAAGTTGGTAAATGAATATCAATCATTCCCAACTTGCCTATCAACTCTTGAAATTTGCTAGTAGGTAGTCCCTTAGTAAGTACATCTGCCACTTGATATCTTGTAGGGACATGAGCTGTAACAATAAGACCATTGTCCAACTTCTCTTTGATGAAGTGTTTGTCTATCTCAATATGCTTGGTCTTGTCATGTTGAACCGGATTATAAGCAATGTTGATGGCTAACTTGTTGTCATAGAACAACTTCATAGGTAGCTAAATTTGAATTCTAAGGTCATCAAGAATAATCTTCATCCATAGCCCTTCACATATGCCCTATGCCAAGGCTTGAAATTCTGCTTTAGCACTAGACTGAGCATCTACATTCTGTTTCTTACTCCCCCAAGTCACCAAATTCCTCTCAAGAACATGCAATATTCAGAAGTAGATCTCTTATCTATGATTGACCCTGTGTAGTCTGTATCAATATATATTTCCATAGACATGGTGTCTCTTCTTTTGAATAGTAATCCCTTCCCTAAACTTGACTTTAAGTACCAAAGGATCTTGTCAATTGCGTACATATGTCTTTCACAGGGTTCATGCATGAATTGACTAACTACACTCATCACATAAGCAATGTTTGGTCTAGTGTGTGATAGATAAATTAGTTTCCCTATCAATTTTTTATATTGATATTTTTCCGTTGGTGGACTTTCTTCACTTATAATTTTGTGATTTTGTTCAATTGGAACTCTTGGGGTCCTGCATCCCAACTTTCCTGTTTCTTTAAGAAGATCAAAGACATTTTCTTTGAGAGATAAATATGCCCTTCTTGGAATGAGCAACTTCAATTCCCAAGAAATACTTTAGTCTCCCCAAGTCTTTCATCTCAAAATGTGTTGCCAATTTCTTTTTTGGGGTCAATTTTTCTTCTTCATCATCACCTACAATGATCATGTCATCTACATATACTAAAAGTATTGTAAGTTTACCATTAGGGGAATGTTTTATAAACAAAGTATGATCTCCTTGACTGTGTTTGTATCCCAAAGAAATCATTGTCTGGGTAAATCTCCCAAACCATGTTCATGGAGATTGCTTAAGTCCATACAAGACTTTTTTTAATCTACATATTTTATTTTCTTCCGCTGAAGCTTCATATCCTAGGAGAATTTCCATGTAACTTCTAAATCTCCATGCAGAAAAACATTCTTTACATCAAACTGTTGTAAGTCCCAACCAACCAAAATGAGCTGCAAGGGAAAGTATAACTCGTATTATATTCATTTTTGCCACTGGTGCAAATGTCTCCTCATAGTCTATTCCATAAGTCTATGTGTACCCCTTCATTACCAATCTTATTTTGTATCTTTCTACTATCCCATCATCTCTGTGCTACATTGTGAATATCAATTTGCATCCTACAGCTTTCTTGCCTTTAGGTCTGTCTATCTACAATCTCACATGTTGAGTTCTTTTCCAATGTTTTCATTTCTTCCTTCATGGCTAGAATCCAATGTTCTTCTCTCAGCCTCTTGGACTAAAGTTGAGATATCTACTGAATCAATGGCAACTATAAAACTTTGATGTTGAGCAGACAAGTGGTTAGTACATACATACTGTGAAATAGGATATTTAACATAAGATCTTTTCCCTTTTCTCAAAGCAATAGGGATGAGTATCATTATTAACACTTATTTTCTCCAAATTACCTTCAGGATCACTTACCTCCGAGTTAGATGATTCCTCATGTTGTGGAACTAAGGTAGGTTTTTTCTTCCTTTAATATTTTATGCCAAAGAACTTATCTTTCTCTTATTCATTTTGGACATCCTGTAGAGAAAAAAATGGTAATAACTCTAAGAAAGACTCATCTTCAAGTTTTAAATTTTTCTCCCCCTGAAATCGAGGACAAACAAAGGACTCATTTTCATTGAAGGTAACATCCATGGAGACAAAGAACTTACGACTTTGAGGATGATAACATTTGTACCCCTTTTTATTTGACGAGTAACCAACAAAGACACATTTGATTGCCCTTAGATCTAATTTACCTCTATGAGGACAATGTGAATGGACAAAAACAACATAGCCAAAAACATGACAAGGTAAACTTGACATCAATAGGGAAGAAGGCACCAATGATTGTAACAATTCAATAGGGCTAACACCATTAAGGACTCGAGTGGGTAACTTGCTTATGAGATTGGTGGAGGTTAGGACAACTTCTCCCCAGAAAGTGTTAGGAACAGACGTTTGGAAAGTAAGGCTTTAGTAACTTTTAGGAGATGACGATTTTTCCTTTTTGCAATTCCATTTTATTGAGGGGTATTAAACACGTGTAAGTTCATGTACAATATACCATTATCTATGATAAATTTAGACAAATCACGGTTCACATATTCAGTACCATTATCAGATCTTAATCTTTTTATGGATTTACCAAACTGATTTTTAACAAGATGAAAGAAATTGACAAATATTTTACCAACCTCATTTATTTTTCACCAAGTATGTCCATGTTAGGTATGCCCATGTTATCTGTGTACAGTCATTAATAAACGTCACAAACCAATTAGCACCAGAGATAGATTTCACAACAGGACCCCACACATAGAGTGTATTAAATCAAATGGAAAAGAACTCTTATTACCACTAATTGGAAAAGAAGAACGATGGTGTTTAGACAACTGCCTAACATCACAATTGAATGATTCAACAGAAACTTTTGTGAACAAATGCAGAAACAAAGATTTAACTAGACTTAAAGGAGGATGTCCAAGCCTCATATTGAAGCCGTATTTGAGAGGTGACCCAAGTATTAGTCTTCACATGGTTACTTAAAGTTGATTCCATGTTCTTATCACCATTCTCTTTTTTCTCTAGAAAGTATAATCCATCTTGCTCTTTAGCAATTAAAATCATCTTTCCCGTGGCCAGGTCCTGAAAGGAATAATGAGAATGAAAGAATGTTACGAAACAATTAAAGCCTGTAGTGAGTTTTTATATAGAGATAAGATTGTTAGCCAATTTTGGAATATGTAAGGCATTATGTAAGAAAATGGAGGGCTCAAGTTGAATGCTGTCAGAGCCAATAATAGGCACATATTTCCATTAGCAACTATAATGAATTGTTTGGTGTTTGTTTTGGAATATGATGCGAAGAGTGAAAGAAAAGGAGTCATAGATCTATTCCTCCCGAATCAAGAACCCAAACTCCCTAAGAAATGAAGCCAAAAGTATTGAAAGTACTCTTACCCTTCATGAACATAGTACATGAGTTAGAGGGCTTATTCATAGATTCAATCATCATTTTTAGACAATCAATCTCTACCTTACATGCTGTAATATCCCATTCCAATCGAAAGAGATGGGAATTTGCATCACCCATGGATGAACTCAAAAAATAAACAACGGGAGAAAGACAAAGAAATTAGATCTACGAAAAACAGGAAGGAGTTGGATGACACCACCCTTTGGAATTGGTTGGGAGATTGCCGACGAACCTTTCTGGGTGGTTGTCGGTGAGTCGGTCTCGTCGGAGATGGGTGCGTGTCCTACACACATCGGAAAACATGGTTGACTGTGGCGACGTGTGGGATTGTTTCTAATCATGTGTTTCATGATGTTGTGATTGTTGATGATAAACGTTCCTTTCTGGCTCACTATCAACTTCAATGGCAACGACGATGACAACAACGGCAACGATGAGGATGGTTGCAACTCTTATTTTTATTTTAGGGCAGCAAAAATGAAGCTCCCATGATCGGGAGCTCTAATACTAAGTTGAAAGAAAAGAGATTATTAATTTGTGTCACACTAATTACATTCTTCTCTTATCTTATTATAGAGATACATTTGTTCGTAAAACAGATAACTATGAAAATAAACAAATATAAAAGAAATAAGAAAAGATTATATCAAATCTCCAAAGATATTTTTATTTACAACAAGTTGCCTATTGTCTTAAGAAACCTTGTCAAACATTTAGATAAAGTAAAACCTAAAATTAATTTTTTGTCATGTCTTTGAATGTTGACCTTGGTGTTTGGAATTACACTTGATAGAACTATGTCTGGGTCATCTACCATGTTTACTTTTTGCTCACCTGATTTATCTTCTAATTAATTTTCATATAATTCTTGTTTTTATATAAAGGGTGAATGACCAATTAGGTCAATTTAGTCTCCCATCCTAGGTATCACTTTATTCTATAAACTTGCAAAATGGGTTGTAAAAATCGGTTTATTGTGTTATTAAAAGTTGCATGCTACTGAATTTTTTGCTCCTATCTGAATTTTGAATATTTCAGGTGAAGTTGCCACAGGGGATTGAAATGTTGACCATTTTAAAAAACTATGAAACTGATGTGTCCATCCTGGATGATTTTGAATTCTATGAAGACCGGCAGAAGGCTATGCAAGAAAGGAAGAACAGGCAGCAAAGCAGCATGATGGCTACAGGATTAGTTGGAGAAAATGAACATAGGAATGCTGTTAACACTACTGGTGATTTCATGAAGCAGATGTCAAAGAGCTTTGCTCTAGTTGTCCGCTTAGATGAGAATAACAACGAAGTAGTTGCTGCGGACAGAGATAGTTTAGTCTCTCATGGTCCCATTGGCAATGTAGTTAAACCTGATGATGGTCAATCAGTGACTGCTGCTTCGACCCAAACCAATTAGGAAGATGTGCCGGTTGTGCCAAGAATGTTGTTCACATTTGGTGATTGAAAATCGGAATCATCCTCGCTTTATTTCATTACTTTTTCCAAACAAGGTAGCGTTGCTGTTGTTATTCAAGTTACTGGAGTCTATGTGGTTTTATAAACGAGGTTTTTACCTTAAAGAATAGGTTTCATGTATAAAGTGTCTCCTACACTGCGTCAACTAAAATTGTTGTTTTAGTTACACCACCAACAAAAAAAACTTCTGCTCATTGAGCACAGTTTAGATTTTAATCGTCACTTTTGTTTAATAATTTTAGGATTGTTTTAGGCGTGTTCCATTTGTAAAATTTTCTCTTCACAAGCATTTTAATAAAAGCAGCAAATCACCTTGAAAATATTCATCTTTTATGGTATTTTTTTATATTTTGATTAACCATAAATTTTGTTTTTAGTCCTTTAGGCTTACTATTTTTAAAATGTTTAATTTAGTCTTTTTAATGTTGTTTTTCTATTCAAATTAATTATATTAATGAAATTAGATAAAAGAATAACATTAAATATATTTTTTTAAAATTAGATGATTAAATAAATATTTTAAAAATAATGAGTTCACATTTAACATTTTAAAAATAACAGGATCAAATTAAATAAAAATTTATTTAATATTTTTTTAATAGAAAATTTGGATGTTTCTTTTATTTATCTTAATGAAATTATGAATGAAAATAAATTGACTACTTGAAATTAAAAAAAAATTGATTATAAAATGAAAGAATTATATAATAAAATAAATTATTGAATAAATGAAAGAAAATTTAAATTTATTTGGACAAAAGAAATTTAGATGAATTTTTGTTCAATTTAGTTCTTCTATTTATGAAATGTTTAAATTTGATCCCATTATTTTTAAATGATACAATTTAGATTTATAATTCTCAAACAATATTTAATGTTATCTTTTTATCTGATTATATTAGTGTTATTAGTGTCAAATTGAATAAAAGGATAATATGGACTATTTTTTAAAAAAATTTATATAATCAAATTGAACTATTTAAAAATGATAAGACTAAATTAAAATTTAAAAATAAATAGAAGGATAAAAATGTAATTTAGCTTTGATTTTACATTTAAATTAGACGCTTTTAAATGTTATGGAAGTGTAATATTTACAAATAATGAAATCAAATGACCAGGTTAATGTAATTTTAAATCATTTAAACCATTACTTGTTTGAAAACAAAGATTCCAAATATAACATGTGATTGTCTTTATTTTATTTAAGAGAAAACAGTATGGATAAAACCATTTGTTTCTCTATAATAACGCATTTATTTCAGTGTATTGCAACATGTTCATGCTCTGGCATTCCAAGAACTACACAAACTTGTGGCATGGATACGGGTACAGTATTGGGTATGGACAGTGGATATGTGAAATTTCAATAATCTAGGGTAGGAATACATTAATGTAACTCTAAAATATTCTTTTTTAATTATATAAACTTAAGTAAATTGTATAAACGATAAAAAAAGAAAATCACAAATAAATAAGACACTTGCTACTTGAAATATAATATCAAAAATAAAAATTTTAATATCTAAAACATGATTATAATATCACACTTGAAATATAATATATTTTAATTGTGATATTTCATACTTTAACAGTTGTCTATTTTTCAACTTTTCAAGTAAATCTCATTTATCTTTATTAATATTCCACATTTTGTTCTAACTATTTTTATAACACTTTTTTCTAAAGATGAGATGAAGATTTGTATCTATAAAGACTAAATCTTTAACTCTTTTAGAATTTTTTTTTATTTATAAAATGGACAAAATAATATGTACTCTAATTTCTCTTACAACAAAAAGATGATAATAGTTGTGAGAGAAGTTTTTGGGCAACAGATTCAAGTTTAGGAATTCCTACACCATACATGACTCACCAATACTTTAATTTTAATTTTTAAATTTTTGTTGACATATATGTTTTACTTTTTAGACGTGAATACATATGTGATATGTACACAAAAAGTGTATTTACATTAAGTACTCAGTTTCTTTTATTTTATTTTTTTAAAAAATGTTTTGTGGTATGTACCCACCTAAGTAATGAAAGTTATTATTTAATGGTTTATATATATAATTAACAACTAACCATGTGACATGAATTTAAGAGTTTGATGACATTTGAACTTAATTAGAGATCTTGAACACTAATATTGATTAGCACAAATTATAATGGGTCATATTTTTTAATTAAATTATTCAACTTTTGAATTTGAGTATTAAAAATGAAATAAACTATCTTCAAAGAAAAATATTCATTATACGATACAAAAATTTGATATTTTTAGAAAAGAATACTCGCTTTATATGCATTGAGTAATAAATTGAATTTTTTTTAGTACATTACATACACCAATTACTTTTTTGATTCATGAAAATTAAACTCAAGTGTAAAAAATTTTTACAACATTCACACACTCTACTCAATCAACTAGTTAGATTATTATACAAATCACTTAAAATAAATAGTATATAACCACTTAAAATAAATAATATATAATTGAATCTTATAGTTTAAAGATAAATTTTTTAGTTTTATACTTATAATTTTTAATCTTTTTAATATTTATCATTATTTTTAAGAGTTTATGTTTTCTAGAACCTCTAATATAGAGTAACTTTTATAAAAATAAATTTGACTTTAATTCAAAAAGTAAAATTAATATATCTATCACATCAATATAGAAATCACATTATAAAAAACAAAAAAAAAATCTATCTTAATCTATAATAATTAATATATATATATCTATATAAATATAAAGAATAAAAAATATATATTTTAAATTGTAGAAACTAAAATAAAATAAATAATATTATAAAATTAAAAAATATTTTAACCTTAAAAGTATAAGTAATATATAACTTAAGTAATGTATAAAGAAACAAAATTGTTTTAAATTCGATCGATAATATTTTAGTTTATTTTTGTATATTAATAAATAATTGAGACATTATATGAATTTAAAAGGGTGGGGGATGAAAAGAGAAGAGATAAAGGAGAGCGTGGGAGAGAATTGAGGGGAAAAAGAAAATGAATATGACGACGACGACGACGACGACGAGTGTGTTAGACATGTATGGCATCGTTGCGGCTGTTGTTGTGTTCCTTATATTGTTGCTTTGGCAGCGTAACAGATTGTTCTTTGCTGCATCTCCATCTCCATCTCCATCCACTTCCTTTTTCGTCTCCGATTCTATCACTTCAAACTCCAGGTCTTAAATAAATTCCACTCTAATCTAATCATCTTATGCTGTAGCTCTTTATTCATATTTTCATTTTACAATCCAACTTACTTTATAGTGTAATTGAGGCTGTTTCGTTTGGGGCTTTGAATAATACCGGCGAAATTAGGAATTTAGAATTTATGGTTTTCTAGCCTTGCACTTTTACCAAAGGTTTCGAGTTGGATTCCTGAACTTGCATAGCTTTAGGATCACTCATCTTCCTCCTTGTGTCGTTTTCAAACCTTACATTCTCAAGTGCAGAATATGTTATTTGTTGAGTTTGTTCTGGGATTGGATTCTTCCTTGATCAATTGCTCCCCTAGAAGATAAGGACTTAGGGAGTAAGGCTTCTCTTCAGAAACAGTAACATTCATGTAGGGTGATATCATTTGTACTCTTTTGGGTGGAAGAATAGCCTTCAAAGACGCATTCTAGATCCCTTGGATTTACTTTCCTCTTGTTGTCACTGTAAATATGGAAAAAGACACGTACCCAAAAATTCCAGAAATGAGGTTGTTCCTAGTATGTATGTCAGGTTAGATTTTGGCTGAAACAGTAATTTCAAGAAGATATCCATTTTTCCTCATTGTTCTTCCATTTTGTTGTGGTATATTTACGCAAGATGACTCATGTATACTGTCCTCTATCGAAAGAATGGCAAAAGGGTTAGTTGAAATAATACTTGGAATTGTTTGGCCTAAGTCTCTTGATGACCCCTCAAGCTGGATACATTTGACTTGTAATATTAGCTTGAGGGGGAGTGTTGAGATTATTCTTAAGATTATGTGATATGCTGAGGTTATGCTTGATATAAGCTGAGATTGTGTTAGAATATTTGTTGTAAAATTTTCCTTTTATTAACTGCACATAATTAGGTTAGAATAGTTTGCTGATCATGTGATGTTTTTTCCTCAATATTAAGAACCCTTGTGTACATTGTTTTCTATATTATTGATTGGTTGACAGGCTCACTCTCAAGCAAGATTTTACCCAAATATTTGTGTCTTGTCTCGAAACAAGTATAAATAAGGCCTTAACGTAAACATAAGGAACACGGATTGCTTGCTATTGTATTGAAATTTTTTTTCCTCTTGATGGTTTACCTTTTTTCTCTAATTATACATGGATTATTAAAGTAATGGTCTGTTATATTTCAACAGTTTCTGGCCTTGATTTAGAATTCCTGATCAGTAGTTTTGATGCATTTGTTTGCTTAGAAGGATGCAAGGAGTCATTCAAGGTGAAAAATAGAATTGTAATTGTAAATCAGAAACATTTGATAATCTAGTACTTAATTCTCGTATAAGGTTTTGGAATCTTAACTACGGTGCTTTTTTGAAAGCTCAATTTTGGATTTAAGAAAAAGCTTCAGCACTGAAGATGTTTTGATGATTCTGTGACACATACCAAGATTATAGTTACGTGAAGTATTGAAAGAATTAAGCGCATAGAAGGCTGCATTGTAAATTCAGCAGCTAATTTTTTTAAAGTAATTAAGTGATATTACTTTGCTTTTAATGTTACTAGCAAATATTTCCCTTTTGATTCACATTCAGTCCAGCACTTTAAAGTGAGGATTTTTCAAGCATACATGATAGAACTTTCAGTGCTATTATTTTTATCACTGAAAAGTTTAGCATTGAATTTCAGTTTAAACAGACATACCCAGATGCCCTAATGCTTTGAGTCATATTCATAGTTGTTTCTGTGGTTATTAGCTAGTGTTGAGGCAGGTGTATAAGATGATTTGATGATGTGGAAGTTTTTTGTCTACTCTTGCAGAACCTCAAATTTTGTGACAGATGCTGATTTGAAATTTTTAATGGAGATTTTGGATGAGAAGCTCAATGAGAGTGATAAATGGGAGGATGTTCTGGATAGAAGGATTGATCATCTATGCTACAATGTGAAATGCTGCAAGCCTAAGGTTACTAATTTGATTTTTAAACTGGATTCAGACTTGAATTGATATGGGTTTTCTGGGAATGTGAAAACATAACTTGTTTGTTTTAATTATAATAAAGTGATTCTTTTCATAAATGTTGTGTGCCCGTTGTCTGAAGTTTATGAAGCTTTAATTGTTATATAATGAATAAAGCATCTCTGTGTTTTGGCCTTTTCTCTCTCACACATTGTGCAGGAATGCCCAGGTACAGACATAAGTGCAGAGTTAAACCATCTCTGATTTGAGCATGAAAAACTATTGACTATAAATTTCTACTTCTCTTGCCCAAATCATTTTTTCTGTTAAATGATATTAATGTCAGGAGGTTCCATCTAGTTCTTGTTCCGTTCTTCCAGTGTGTAATCTTAATTTTGATAGCTTCTAATTCAGTAACTTCTATAATATGCATATTTAACATAGTGGTTTTGAAAATAATCTATAAACTACCTAGTTTTTTCTCCACTGATTTTGCAGAATGGTCCCCTGAGATATGTGAGCAAGACTGTGTTCAATAATATTTCATCTGAGATGCTAAGAAACTTCTACATGGATAATGATTACAGAAAGCAGTGGGATAAAACACTGGTTGAGCATAATCAACTGCAGGTGGACAAATCTGATGGTACTGAAGTTGGTCAGACAATTAAAAAGTTCCCTTTTCTAAAGCCTAGAGAATATGTGTTAGCTTGGAAGTTGTGGGAGGGAAGTGATAAAACATTTTACTGTTTTATGAAGGTAATACACCAATCATGGTTTTTTACATAGTAATAATGTGAATAATTGCTTTTGTCTACTTATTAGAGTTAAACTGTTAATGCACTTTGTTATGCCCCATATATCCGTGAATTGTGGTTGCGTTAATATATATTTTTGTTGCAGCTATATCTCTCCCTTCCTCTGTTTCTTCATTTTTTCCCCTATCATTTGAGAGGAAGATTCTATGTAGGAAAAAACAATGACGATAAAGTTCTTAGATTTAGAAACTATATTTGTTAAGAAATTAGAGATTCAGATTGTAACTCACAGGACACTGTTGTTTGCATGTTGTTAAGATCATAGTAGTCAATAGCGGCCGCAGCGGCCGCTATCGCGGCGCTCCGGAGCGGAGCGGCCTCACCCCGCAATCTCGCTGCTGTCGCGTGGCGGATTTGTGTAGCGGCCGGAGCGGCCGCGTCGGAGGAGGAGCGGAGCGGCACAAATTGCGGAATCGCGGGCACGATTTCGACTTACCCTTCATTAAGGGTAAGTCAGTCTTTTCAATGGGGCTTTGTTTGCCCTAAGTCTCCCTTTCCCTCTCGCGATTTCAATTGTCGCAGCCCTCTCTCGTCTCTCCCTCTCAGATTGTTTCTTCTTCTCTGGCGATCGTGCGTGCAGCTCCGACGAACTCCGGCTCCGACGCACCTCCGTCGCCACGCGCCTTCAGCTCCGACGCGCCTCCCCGTCCGACGCGCCTCCAGCTCCGACGTGGCCGCAAGCTCCGACGCGCCTCCCTTAGTTCGTCTTCTCCTTCGAGTATTCTCTCCTTTATGTACATTGCAACATAATTTGTTTTTTAATTTTTTATTAAATTATTATAATTTTTTTAATTTTTGATTAAATTTAATTCAACAAATTTTATTTTTAAATTCTGATTAAATTTAATTCAACAAATTTTATTTTTAGTTTCTGATTAAATTTAATTCAGCAAATTTTATTTTTAATTTCTAATTAAATTTAATTCAGTAAATTTTATTTTTAATTTCTGATTAAATTTAATTCAGCTGATTTTATTTTTAATTTCTGATTAAATTTAATTCAGAAAATTTTATTTTTAATTTCAGAAAATTGTATTTTTAATTTTTGATTAAATTTAATTTATCAGATTTGTTTTCTGATTAAATATAATTCAACAACAACAACAACAACAACCAAGCCTTTATCCCACTAGGTGGGGTCGGCTATATGGATCAAACGACGCCATAGGGATCTATCATAAATCATCTCTCTTGATAAGGCATTGATCTCCATGTCCTTTAGCACTGTTTCCCCTATAGTTTTCCGAGGCCTTCCTCTCCTTCTAGCTCCAACAGTAGTCTCCATTTCATCGACCCTCCTCACCGGTGCGTCAGCCGGTCTCCTCCACACATGCCCAAACCATCTAAGACGGGACTCAACCAACTTCTCCACAATAAGTGCAACCCCCACACTTTCTCGGATGCATTCATTTCTAATCCGATCTTTTATCGTGTGTCCGCACATCCACCGTAACATCCTCATCTCGGCTACATGAAGTTTATTCTCGTGTTGCCCCTTTGCGGCCCAACACTCGGTCCCATATAATATAGCCGGCCTAACAGCAGTACGGTAGAACTTTCCTTTAAGCTTAAGAGGCACCTTTTTATCACATAGCACCCTGGACGCCCTCCTCCATTTCAGCCAACCCGCTTGGATCCTATGATGCACATCGCCTTCCAACTCTGCATCTTGCTGAACAATAGATCCCAAATACTTAAACCTTGGGACTTTTGTTATTGCTTGCTCTCCAATCTTCACCTCCTGAATTGCCCTTGTGTTCCGCATGCTAAACTTACCCTCCATATATTCCGTCTTACTTCGGCTTATCCGCAAGCCATGTTCTTCCAGGGCTTGTCTCCATCTTTCGATCTTCTCATTTATCTCTTCCCTAGAGTCTCCCGTAAGAACAATATCATCGGCAAAAAGCATGCATCGGGGCACTGGCTCTTGGACATGCTCAGTAAGCGCGTCCATAACTAGTGTAAAAAGGTAAGGACTTAAAGTAGACCCCTGATGAAGTCCTATGGTAATAGGAAAATCCTCAGACACCCCACTCTGTGTTCTCACGCTAGTCTTGGCCCCTTCATACATGTCTTTAATCGCCCTGATATAAGCAATACGCACCCCTTTCTTCTCTAGTGCCTCCCACAATACTTGTCGAGGTACTCTATCATAGGCCTTCTCCAGGTCTACGAACACCATGTGTAAATCCTTTTGTTGTGTCCGATATTGCTCCATCAATCGTCGTAGTAAATATATTGCCTCCATAGTCGATCTCCCTGGCATAAAACCAAATTGGTTCTCCGTAACTTGTGTCTCTTGTCTTAACCTTCGCTCAATCACCCTCTCCCAAAGTTTCATAGTATGGCTCATAAGCTTAATCCCTCTATAGTTTGCAAAATCTTGAATATCCCCCTTGTTCTTATAAATAGGGATTAAGGTACTCCTACGCCATTCTGATTCTATTTAATATATATAAATTAATATTAAAATAGCGGTTATCCCGCTCCGCGTCATCCCGCTATCCCAGTTTTAGGGTCGACCGCTCCGCGCCGCTATCCGGGATTGACTACTATGGTTAAGATATTCTATGATATTCTAAGATATAGTTTAGATATATTAGTTTATCTTCCTGATTTATAGTTTATCTTAATCCCAAAACTTTAGGGATTGTTTCTGTTACATGTCTATTTATTTGATTGTACCCATCAATTCAGATTAATAAGAAATTATTCATATTCAAGTTGGTACCAGAGCATTCTGGTCCAGGAACCCTAATCCAGGTGCCAACATCTAGGGTTTTCGACTTTTGTTAGCGGTTGCCGGAGTTGACGCCGCCTGCGTATTCAGAGGTCGCCGATCGGCCTCTCCGTCGCGAGCCACCTCCAGCCAGTGTCTCACGCGCGGTTTTTGTTGAGGAAGCTCGTCGGCGCATGGGGTTCACGCGCTGCCCTTCAGGCCTCCGTTTGCAACGCTTTTCACTCCATTGGACTCGTCGGCCCTCCCTCTTCTCCTTTTGACCCTTTTCAGGTTGTGGGTCACACTCTAGGTGGTCTATTGGTGGTCGTTTGGTTGCTGCCTCGGAGTTTCGTGGTCGTTTGGTTGCTGTCTCAAAGTTCCGTGGTTGTTCGGTTGCTGCCTCGAAGTTCAGTGGTCATTTGGTTGCTGCCTTAGTTCTGTTGTCGTTTGGTTGCTGCCTCGAAGTTTCGTGGTCATTTGGTTGTTGCCTTGGAGTTTTGTGGTCGTTTGGTTGTTGCCTTAGAGTTCCGTGGTCGTTTGGTTACTCCTCGGAGTTGTGGTTGATTGGTTGCTGTCTCGAAGGATTTTTGATTGAGTTTTTCTTTTGCTGTTTTTTCTCCTTTTTCTCTTCATGGAAGAGATTCCCAAGGAGAATCCAAAAATTGAATCTTCCTAAAGGGGGTTGGTCTCCTTTACCTTTTCTGGATCACCTACTATTACATCTGAAAAGTTGAATGGTAAAAATTATTTGGATTGGTCCATTGCTGTTGAGATGTGGTTTTTAGGCCAGGTTCTTTATGATCATCTTACTAAGAAGGCGTCCGAGGTTGATAAAGAGGTGAGAGATGAATGGCAGCGAATAGATTATCAACTTGTATCTCTATTATGACAGTCCATTGAGCCTAAATTAATGGTGCATTTCCGTCCGTACAAGACATGCTATGATATTTGGAAGAAGGCCCGAAATGTCTATGCCAATGATATCCAGAGATTGTATGAATCTGTTCGCGGTTTGGCAACCCTTCGTATGGTTGATAATAATTTGCCGATGTATTTGAATCATGCTCAATCCACTATTGATGAGCTCAAGCTAATGTTGGTTAGTGATGATCCTTAGCAAATATTAAACAAACTTGATAATATGTTTATGGTGTTTATCCTTCAAGGCCTTCACAAAGATTACGGATCTGTTCGAGATCAAATTTTGACAAATCCTGTCATTCCTACAGTGGAAGAGCTCATAGATCAATTGATTCGGGTCCCTTCATCGGAGACAGATCCTGACACAAAATCTGAGTCCTCTTCTTTTATCTCTAGTACAGCTAACCGTGGAAGTTGAGGGCGTGGTCAAGGTCGTGGTAAAAGGGGTAGAGGAAACCTCCATTGTACCTACTGTCAGAGAGATGGACATACACGAGACAGGTGTTATTCCTTGCATGGCTTTCCGAGTAAGACAAGTAATGTGGCTCAATCCCTGACTTCGGCTCTAGAGCCCAAGATTGAATCTGAGGGCAATCATCCAATCTCATTATCTGTCGATGATTACAAAGAGTATCTTCAATTGAAGGCAGCTCAACAAGCCCCTTCTTCTGTCACTGTTGCTCACACTGGTAATTCTACAGTCTGTCTCTCTCATTCTACGTCTATTGGACCTTGGGTTTTGGACTCCGGTGCTTCTGATCACCTAACTGGTAATGTCTCCCTTTTCCCTAGCCTATCATCACCTAAAACTCCACATCATATCACTCTTGCAGATGGGTCAAAAGTCCAAGCCACTAGTATTGGCCAAATATCACCTATCCCTTCACTACCATTAAAATTTGTTTTACTAGTTCCTGGATGTCCATTTAATTTGATTTCTATAAGTAAGTTGACTCGGTCACTGAATTGTGTCATAACCTTCACTTCTGATTCTTTCTTGATACAAGACCGGAGTACGGGACAGACGATTGGAGTCAAATTTGAATCACATGGTCTCTACTACCTTCAGCTTTCTACCTCTACCATATGTGCATCTGTTGAGTCTCCTAGTTTAATCCATCGTCGCCTGGGTCATCTAAGCTTGAATAAATTAAAGAAAATGGTACGTCTTCTCTCACGGTTGGAGTCCTTAGAGTGTGAGTCGTGTCAATTAGGGAAGCATGTTAGAACTTCTTTTCCTAATAATACTAATAGTTGAGTTGTGTCTCCTTTTGATGTCATTCATTCTGATGTTTGGGGTCCTAGTCGTGTTCCTTCTCTTTTAGGGCATAGGTATTGCGTCACCTTTATTGATGATTTTTCTAGATGTACTTGGATATTTTTAATGAAAAATCGTTATGAGTTATTCAATATTTTTCAAAGTTTTTATTCGGAGATCAAAACTCAATTTGACAAAGTAATTCGGATTTTACGAAGTGACAATGCTAAAGAATATTTTTAAGATTGCTTTAAATCATTTATGACTTCCCATGGCATTCTGCAGCAATCTAATTGCCCTCATACACGTCAACAAAATGGTGTAGCTGAGCGAAAACATAGACATATTGTGGACACTGCTCGTACTCTTTTATTGAATACCAATGCACCCCCAAAGTTATGGGGCGATGCTATACTTACTGCAGGGTATTTAATATATCAAATGCTATCCTCTGTCTTTAATGATCAAGTACCTCATTCCCTATTATACCCATTGGATCCCCTTACTCTATTCATCCTCGTGTCTTTGGTTGTAATTATTTTGTCCATGATCTTTTCTCAGGACGTGCTAAGTTGTTTGCTCGAGCTATCAAATGTGTGTTCTTAGGATATTCCCGTGTTCAAAAGGGGTACCGCTGTTACTCTCCTGCTATGCATCGGTTTTACACTAGTGCAGATGTCATTTTCTTTGATAATACACCATATTTTGTTGCTACAAATGTCTCTCCGGTTGACTCAGATCTCCTTTCTCAGGTATTGCCTATTCCTCATTTTGATCCTGGTGTGCCTCCTACACCTACTACTTTAGTGGCACCAGAGATTCCTCCCACACCATCAGGGTTTGGCCGTCCTCTACACCGATTTAGGATAACTTCTGAGCATCGGTCACATACTGTTGTTCCTCCCAGTGCTTCTACAATTGAGCCATGGGATTCTGCCCCTGCTCTGGTCTCCTCACCTACTCCGGCCCCATCTACCTTAGTTGGCTTGCCCATTGCTCTTTGTAAAGGTAGCCGTTCTACTTGTAATCCTCATCCTATTTATAACTTTCTTTCATACCATCGTTTGTCTCCTATCTATTATGCTTTTGTCTCAACTATTTCTTCTGTTGCCATTCCCAAGACAGTGCATAAGGCATTAACCCATCCAAGATGGCGACAAGCAATGATTGATGAGAAGACAGCTTTAGATTCCAACCACACTTGGGTACTTGTCTCACCTCCGCTTGGGAAATCTGTTGTTGGTTGTCAGTGGGTCTTTAATGTTAAAGTGGGCCTTGATGGATAGGTGGATAGATTGAAAGCCCGTCTTGTGGATAGATTGAAAGCCCGTCTTGTGGCTAAGGGATACACGCAAGTATATGGTTTGGACTATAGTGACACTTTCTCTCTAGTTGCGAAGATGGCCTCAGTTCATCTCTTCTTAGCTGTTAGATATAATTTTATCTTATAGTTTTTATCTTATAGTTTTTATCTTATGGGCCTAGGCCCACTACTTTGTATTTAAACACATCTTGTGCTTTGCAATACACAAGGAATATGTTCTCTCCATTCACCATTACTCTCAACATGGTATCTAGAGCCTAATCCTTGACCTCCCGGTGGACCCACTGTTCATGGACCCACTGTTCATCGGTGCCCGGAGAACGTGTCTCATTCCGTTTTCCAACTACCCACCCTTTCGTGTCTCCTTCCGGCAATTTTTTTCCTATTTTTTTAAGGGTTTTTTCTTCGCTGCCGCGGTCGTCCGCCGCCGCTGCCGCCGCCTTTCCGACCGGCGACCCTCCCACCCAACTCGCCTTCCTCCGGCGAACCCAACGCCGCCAGTCGCGTGGCAAACGGAGGCCGCACGCGCCCCCACGCTCTGGTTCCGTGCTCGCGCAGTTTCTCTCTCCTCTCCGTCGGCTGCCGCGCGTGGCGGCGTGTCCGACGACTTTTCCGGCGGCGATCACCGGCGCCGGACTCGCCCAGACCCCCTCTACCCAGATCTGTGATTTGTTTTGTGATCGGCCATCGTTTGTCCCGGATCTCTTCCTTCTCGGGCCGTTTTTCTCTCTCCTGTTGCTGTTTCTCTCTCCTGTTACAGTATCTATGGCTTCCTCTTCTGCTGATCGGCCTGACTCTGCTATTTTCACTAATTATGTCAATGTCCCTCTTTCCATTGACAAGTTAGATGGCACCAATTATGATACTTGGGCTTCGGATATCAAACTTTGGCTTAAGGGACAGGATTATGTTGCTCACCTTACCCAAACAGCTGCTTCTCTTGATGAGAAGGATCGTCCTCGTTGGTTGAAAATTGACGCTCAAATTTGTAGTGTCCTTAAGTTGACTATTCATCCCTCCTTAAAGCAAATTTTTCGTGCCTATGAGACATGTGTTGATGTATGGGAACAAGCCCGAGTGTTATACACCAATGATACTCAACGTCTCTATGACGTGTGTCAAAACCTCCAGAATATCATCTCCCCACGACGTCTTGATGGCTCCATGGCTGAGTATTTGGGCAAAGTTCATGGCCTCCTACATGACTTCAATGAACTTTTGCCTCCTGCTGACACTCCTGCCAAGGAACTAGAGCAACGCCAAACATTCTTTATGTTGATGGCATTGTATGGGCTTCCTGATGAGTACTCTTCCATTCGTGATCAGATTTTGGGATCTCTGACCGTGCCTACCTTGAACTCGGCTTGGTCCACTCTGTTGCGTGTGCCCTGCAAGTTTTCCCCTGACATACCTTCTTCAGCTCCCACTAGCGACTCCTCTGCTTTGGTTTCTCAACGTGATGATCGTCAGCGTTCTCGCAAACCGGGCAATGGTCGTCCCAAGTGTGATCACTGTCACAAACTGGGCCACACAATTGACCGTTGCTATGTCTTACATGGTCGTCCCCCTCGCCCTACTACTGCTGTTGCCCACACTGCCTCTCCTGTCTCTACTGCATCTAGTGCTACCCCCTCTGATAGTTCTGGCTCTGGGCCCCCAGCTCTCTTCAATGACTTCCTTAAATGGTATGAAGAACGTCAAGCTTCCAATTCCACTGCTTCTGTTGCGCACACAGGTCCTTCGTTTGTTGGTCTCACTCACTCCACCTCTCTTGGCCCTTGGGTCCTAGATTCTGGTGCAACCGATCATATTTCTAGTAATCGGTCTCTTTTCTCATCTCTTTTTACCTCTGCTTCTTTACCCTCTATCACTATGGCTAATGGTTCTCGCGCCACATCTCATGGTGTTGGTACTGTCCACCTTTCTCCTTCTCTCTCCATTGACAATGTCCTTTATGTCCCAGAGTCTCCCTTTAATCTATTATCCCTTAGTCGTCTTACTCGCTCTCTTGATTGTCTTATCTCTTTTACTAAAGATTCTGTTTTCTTACAGGACCGGAGTTCGGGACGGATGATTGGCACCGGATGTGAGTCTCATGGCCTTTATCACCTACGCACCTCTGCTCCTGTTGGTTTGGTGGCAGATTCCCCTTCCCTCATCCATGCTCAATTAGGTCATCCTAGCCTTGCCAAGCTTCAACAACTTGTACCACGTCTGTCTAAGTTGTCTCATTTGTCGTGTGAGTCGTGTCAATTAGGCAAACATAGTCGTAGTTCTTTTTCTCCGAGTGTCCCCAACCGAGCGTTGTCTCCTTTTGCTTTAGTTCATTCTGATATTTGGGGGCCGAGTCGGGTCAAGTCCACTTTAGGATTTCAGTATTTTGTCACTTTTATTGATGATTACTCTCGATGTACTTGGTTATTTTTAATGAAATCTCGTTCCGAATTATTTCCCATATTTCAATCCTTTTATAATGAAATTCAAACTCAATTTGGTGTTTCTATTCGTACTTTTCGTAGTGATAATGCTCGTGAATACCTCTCTCACTCCTTTAAAGCCTTCATGGCTTCCCATGGCATTCTTCATCAGACTTCTTGTGCATATACCCCTCAACAAAATGGGGTGGCTGAGCGTAAAAATAGACACCTAATTGAGACCACTCGCACCCTCTTACTTCATGGTAACGTTCCTCAACCTTTTTGGGGTGATGCTGTCCTCACTGCTTGCTACCTCATCAATTGAATGCCATCTACTGTCCTCAACAACCAAATACCTCACTCTATTTTATTTCCCACTCAACCTCTCCACCGTCTACCACCTCGCGTCTTTGGATCTACATGTTTTGTCCATAATCACAGTCCTGGTCTTGACAAACTATCCGCTCGGTCTCACAAATGTGTCTTTTTAGGGTATCCTAGGTCTCAAAAAGGGTATAAATGTTTCTCACCCTCCCTTCGTCGCTACTTAATTTCAGCTGATGTCACCTTTCTTGAGTCTTCCCTCTACTTTTCATCTTCTTCCTCTTCTCCTACACCTGTCATTGCCCCTTCACCCTTACCTCTTATTTTTGATACTCCTCCTGTGTCTGCTATGTCACCCGACCCCCCACCTCCGCCTCCGCCTCCACTTCAAGTTTATCATCGTCGACAACGCTCTAGCCTTCCCATTGGACTCCCACCCGACTCTACTTTGGTGCCACCTCCTTCGTCTCCTCCGGCCCCACCACTTGAGTCTGACCTCCCTATTGCCCTCCGGAAAGGTAATCGTTCTACTCGTAATCCTTCTCCTCATTATATTACTCTGAGTTATAACCGGTTATCCCCCTCCCAATATACTTGTCTCTCTTCTCTTTCCTCTGTGTCTATTCCTAAAAATGTAGGTGATGCCTTGGCCCACCCTGGTTGGAGACAAGCCATGCTTGATGAACTGTGTGCTCTTCAGAACAATGGTACTTGGGATCTTGTTTCTTTGCCTCCTGGGAAGTCTGTGGTTGGATGTCGATGGATCTTCATAGTCAAGGTTGGTCCTGATGGCACCATTGATCGACTCAAAGCTCGTTTGGTCGCCAAAGGTTATACTCAAATTTTTGGATTAGACTATGGTGACACTTTCTCCCCTGTTGCCAAGATGACCTCTGTCAGATTATTCTTAGCCATGGCTGCTCTTCGCCGTTGGCCTCTCTATCAACTGGATGTTAAAAATGCCTTTCTTCATGGGGATTTGCTTGAGGAAATTTATATGGAGCAACCTCCTGGGTTTGTTGCTCAGGGGGAGTCTTCCGGTTTGGTATGTCGTCTCCGCAAATCACTTTATGGTCTTAAGCAGTCTCCAAGGGCATGGTTTGGTAGATTCAGTACTGTAGTCCAACAGTTTGGTATGACTCGAAGCGAAGCTGATCATTCGGTATTTTATCAACATTCCCCTGCTGGGTGTATCTACTTGATAGTGTATGTTGATGATATTGTTCTTACCGGTAGTGATCATCATGACATTTCTCAGATAAAACATCTTTGCCATCACTTTCAGACAAAAGACCTTGGTAAACTTTGGTATTTCTTGGGGATTGAGGTAGCGCAATCTACAGATGGAATTGTAATATCTCAAAGAAAGTATGCATTGGATATTTTAGAGGAAACTGGGCTAATGAATTCCAAGCCCATTGATACACCTATGGATCCTAATACCAAACTTCTACCGAGTCAGGGGGAGCCTTTCTCAGATCCCGAGAGATACAGAAGACTGGTTGGAAAATTGAATTATCTCACAGTAACTCGTCCTGACATCTCTTTTGCGGTTAGTGTGGTGAGTCAATTTCTCAATTCTCCATGTGCAGGACATTGGAATGCAGTCATCCGCATTCTGAAGTATATCAAAGGTGCTCTAGGAAAAGGTTTATTATATGGCTACAACAATCATACCCAAGTTGTGGGATACTCAGATGCAGATTGGGCAGACTCTCCCTCTGACAGGAGATCCACCTCAGGTTATTGTGTCTTTATTGGCGATAACTTGATTTCGTGGAAAAGTAAGAAGCAGAATGTAGTGGCAAGATCTAGTGCAGAAGCAGAATACCGTACCATGGCCTCTGCTACGTGTGAGCTTATTTGGCTCAAACAGTTGCTTAAAGAACTGAGATTTGGCGAAGTTACACAAATGACTCTCATATGTGATAACCAAGCTGCCCTTCATATTGCCTCAAATCCAGTATTTCACGAGAGGACCAAACACATTGAGATAGATTGTCACTTCATTTGTGAGAAGATTTTATCTGGGGACATTACTACTCAGTTTGTTAACTCTACTGATCAGTTGGCAGATGTCTTCACCAAATCATTACGGGGTCCTAGGATTGATTATATTTGTAACAAGCTTGGTGCATATGATCTATATACACCAGCTTGAGGGGGAGTGTTAGATATAATTTTATGTTATAGTTTTTATCTTATGGGCCTAGGCCCACTACTTTGTATTTAAACACATCTTGTGCTTTGCAATACACAAGGAATATGTTCTCTCCATTCACCATTACTCTCAACATTAGCCATGGCTGCTATGAGGCATTGACCTTTGTTTCAATTAGACATCAAGAATGCCTTCTTACATGGTGATTTGGAGGAAGAGATTTATATGGAGCAACCTCCTGGGTTTGTTGCTCAAGGGAGGTCTGGTCTTTTGTGTAAATTATAGAAGTCCTTGTATGGCCTCAAACAATCACCTCGCGCTTGGTTTGGTCGGTTTAAGCAAAGTTATACAAGAATTTGGAATGATCCCCTGCGAGGCAGGCGACTCTGTCTTCTTTAGACACTCACTGACACAATGATTTGTATGTCTTGTGGTTTATGTAGATGATATTGTGATTACAGGTGATGATCAGGAGGGCATCAAGGCTCTGAAGCAACATTTATTTAAACACTTTCAATTTTCAAACTAAAGATTTAGGTCCCCTGCGTTATTTCCTTGTGAGGTCGCTCAGTCAAAGTCCGGTATTGCTATTTCTCAGAGAAAATGTACGCTTGACATTCTAGAAGAGACCGGACTTATAGATTGTAAGCCAGTTGACACTCCCATGGATCCCAATGTGAAGCTTATGCCTAATCAAGGGGAGCCTTATCCTGACCCAGGGAGATATCAGAGATTAGTGGGAAAATTGAGTTATCTCACCATGACCATACCTGATATATCCTTTCTCGTCAGTGTTGGTAGTCAGTTTCTTAACTCTCCCTATGAGAGTCATTGGCATGCGGTTCTTCGGATCCTTAGATACATCAAAAGATCACTAGGAAAGGGACTTGTTTACAATGATAGAGGACATACAGACATTGTTGGATATTCAGATGCAGATTGGGCAGGTGATGCAAGTGATAGACGATCAACATCAGGCTATTGGGTCTTCATGGGTGGTAATCTTGTCTCATGGAAGAGTAAAAAGCAAAGTGTTGTTGCACGATCAAGTACAGAAACAGAATATCATGCTATGGCTCACACCACATGTGTGCTCCTGTGGATAAAATTCTTAATTCAAGAGTTGCAGTTTTGCAAGGTTGGTCATATGGAACTAACTTGTGATAACCAATCAGCTTTATACCTCTCCTCTAATCCAGTTTTTCATAAGAGAACAAAGCATATAGAGGTTGTCTGCCATTTCATCAGAGAAAAGATCCTCTCCGATATCATCAAGACCTCCTCAATTTGCTCCAAGGATCAACTTGCAAATATCTTTACTAAATCTTTACGAGGTCCTAGGATAGCATATATATGTAACAAGCTAGATGCATATGATATATATGCTCCAGCTTGAGGGGGACCGTTAAGGTATTCTATGATATTCTGAGATATAGTTTAGATATATTAGTTTATCTTCCTAATTTATAGTTTATCTTAATCCCAAAACTTTAGGAATTGTTTTTGTTACATGTCTATTTATTTGATTGTACCCATCAATTCAGATTAAGAAGTTATTCATATTCAAGTCATGTAATACTATCCATTAGTAATTATCAATATCTTTGCCTATTTGGAGATTTATTTGTTGGGATTTGTACTCTATAATATATACTGACATGTAACATCAAATTATTCCGGTTTCTCGTTGTATACATTTAAATAGAAGCTGTTAACCAGTGCCAGCCCTGCATACTTGTTTTGGTAGAAAGTTTTTTGGTATGCCTTGTCACTATTGGCAAACAGTTCAGCATGTCTAATGCATCCCTTTTCTCTCATTATAGACATCCCTATTTGTGGAAGAATGTGGTAATTTGGGAGATTTCTTGCAAATGTATTTGAGGATGCATACAAAGAATTGTTTTTATTTGTTATAGCGAACTGGTGTTCTCTTTTCTATGCAATGATTATTCTCTTCTCATTTTAATCATGAAACTTGTTAGGAATGTGAACATCCTTTGACACCACGACAGAAAAAGTATGTACGAGTTGAGTACTACAGATCTGGCTGGCGAATAAGAGAAGGTAGGTTATTTATTCCAAGTTTTTTTTCATTAAACAATGAAACATTTTTTTTCCTTGGTGGTGGGGGTGGCAACTTTTCCTTTTTTTAATGTTGTTGGAAAGTATAATATAATAAACCTACTCTACGTTCAAAGTTGCCTAGATTCATTGCAACTTAGGAAATAGAGTTAGAATTATTAACCTAATTTTGTGTATTCATTTTTCTATGTAATTCTCTATGTAAGTTGTTAGGTTGAGTGTGTTTTTTACTCAAGCAATTTCCTCATATACTCGATTATTTTTCCCTTCGTTAAATGTTGTGGAGTATAATTATTGTAATTGTTAGAATTTAATTTTTTATCTTTAATTAGCATGTACAGATTCACATGCTATTGATAACTAAAACTCTTGTCTCGAGGTTGCTAACTTAAATGTGATAAAGTTTATATATATGAGTGATGTCTTTCATTTAGTAATCACCATATTAGAAATAAATTATTTTTTAGTTTCCTTCTTTTAAATCTTTCTAGTTTTCAAGTTGGTACTAGAGCTCCCAATCTTGGGGAGTTGTAAGACTATTGGATTACCCATGGAACCAAATTAAATCACTGATGATGGTAAAGAAAGCCCAAGGGTGGAAAAATCCCAGTAACGAAGACTTGTGGGAAAGGTCATTTATCCATCCCACGTTAGACCTGATCTGGCATATGCAATGATTGTGGTTAGTCACTTCATGTACGATCTAAGGGAGAAACACTTTCAAATTGTAAATAGAATATTCAGTATTTAAATGTCACTTTGGGAAGAGGTCTTCTATTAAGAAGAGTCTATCTATGATAATATATACAAGATCATAGTTGTGAATTGCACATGATAGTACTGGGATTGTGGGTTATCGGGTTAGAGTGACCACCCTGCCACTCTGTCAGGATCCAATTGCAAGGTATGGGACTCTAGTCTCATAAAAAATATGAGATTCTAGTGAGTGAAGAATGTATAAGGCCTTTGGCTCTCCAACTACAATTGGCTTTTGTGGTGTGCTTCTCCCAAGGTTCTTATCAATTGGTATTCAGTGCCTTCCACCATGTCTTCCAACTGCAAACGGGTAGCGTGGGTGGTGATGCCAGCATTGCAGTGTTTGTCCAGGACTAGTCAAAGGGGCTAATGCATAACCAGTCCAATTGGGATGTTATGATTCAATTGCAAGGTATGAGATGTGAGTCCCACATTAGAAATATGAGATTCTTGTATGGGGTTTGTAAGGCATTGGGCTCTCCAATTACAATAGCTAGCTTTGTGGTGTGGTTTTCCCAAGGTTCTTATGACACTCCTTGTATGGCATGTTTTGCAGCCATTTTCAAAGTCAAGTCAACAGCAGGTGGAGCTGTTGAGGGTGATTTTCAGTCAAGCAATTTTCTCAATTATTTTCTTCTTAATAATCCTGACAAAAATGGTGGAGATCTCTTTATTCCATGTCATTTAATGTACTAAGTTGAATATATACCATCACAATCTATTTAACTCTGCACATTTATTTGGAGTTTGATACTGTTGAAAATCTTTCTTTGCATTTGCACCCAGTGGTATTTTTGTGCCCCCTCTTAATTTATATTTCATTGCCTCAACAATGAGTTAATGATTTATAGCTCTGAAAAGACTGTTTTATGACTGGCATTTATAATAATTACAGTACCTGGTAGTAATGCCTGTGAGATCACAATGTTTCATCAAGAAGATGCTGGTTTAAATATAGAGATGGCTAAGCTGGCTTTCCGCAAGGGCATATGGAACTATGTTTGCAAGATGGATAATGCACTTAGAAGATACTCTGATTTAAGCTATCGTTTATCAAGTTCAGTTACCACTTCAGTCAATTTAATGCAGAAGGTTAGTGCTGTTAGTTTCTCATATAATCATTTAATTTCTTTCCTGATTGGATTGCTGGTTCCTTTTATCATAATTTCCAGAACGTTGCTTGATGGAAGATTTGACTTAAACTTCAAATTGGTTCTTGATGACAAATTATAACATTGTTGACCTATTAAATAATTCCTACGATGTGATAGGTTCCTACTGATGGTTTAATTTTAAAGTCAACTCTAACCGGGACAAAAATGAAAAGATTTATAAAATCATGCACTTATTTTCAGGATGATGAGGAAGTATGTTTCTTCAGGAGTTAAATTTTTGGGTAGTGACATTGTTTATGATATTATTCTCGTCAACTTAGTGGTACCATTCGCAGGTTTCTATTGGCAGCTATATTGCGTCATTTTAGGTTTAGTTGAGCTTCAATTTCCTATCTTTACACCCAGTTCTTTGGGCATATTAATGTTTTTTTTTCTTATTAGAGTTGAATGTAGCTTTTCTTCCAAGTCCCAGTAGGTTTGTTTCTTGGGGGGAACCATACATTTCTGTCAGCTCTTCTGCAGTAACCAATTTTATCTTTGGATGCAATTAATGTCTCAAAACTTAGCAAATGGTAGGTTAATAGTTCTTGATGCATTCTGGGATCCCTAGCAGTATGAGAATAACGGTTATTCTCTATCACTTGTCAATGAAGCAATTTTGTCTTTTTGTCTTCTGCCTTTCTTTTTCCCCTAATACAGCACTGATTGGCTCGGATATCAATTTCTTAATTTCCCACATTAAAATATCCCTAATTTTAAAGTTTAAACAAAGTGATATTACTTTCTTTTTACGTTCTACATCACTCAATACATTTATCCTGTATTTTATTCTGAAAGAGATACTGTTTTCTTTCAATTCAAGTGCAGGGAAACCATAGGATTTCATTTAAATTAAATTAGTTTTATGGACTGGATGCAGCTCAAGCCATGGAAATTTTGTAGTAAAATATACGGGGAGAACATATTAGATTTTATATTTTATGGGAACATGATATCAGGTTGTATCGGATAAAGCCATTAATTTGATTTGAATCATCGAGTCATTTTTGGCAAAAGTAATGTAGGTAGTGTCTTCTCAGAAGTCGTGAGTGAAATTCATTCAAATATTAGAACTAGCTGGTAATGGCCATGTAGCTTAATGGCATCTCATGGTCACGCATCCGTGTTCAAGGTGGGGTTTTTTATCGCATCATTTTCCCAATGAGATGGAATATACAAACAACAATTTATATATCTTTTTTCTTTTGGTCTATCTCTTTTTGTTATCACATTTCATACTTCTCTTTCTTTTCTCTTTCTCTCTTAGTTGCGGAATTCAAAGTAGGCAAGTGTGTGATTAATAATCCCTTCCCTTGTGTGTACAGGTACCTGATTGCTTGGACCCTATCACGAACAACGTATCTCCAGCACATCCTACTGTCTTCCATGATCAAATTACTGATGAACCTCGACTGCGTATGTTCCGAAGGCCATCAAGAAAATTGGTAGCCAATAGTTTGCTGCTTCTTGGGGGTGCTATTTGCTTGTCTCGTGGTCACTCTAGCCTAGGTGCTAAAGTTGCCATGGCATACATCTTAACAAAACTTGGTAAGCGTGGTGCTAGATCAAACCAAGTCAAACAGACTTGAATGTAAGATTGATTCTATTTTAATATTAACATTGATCACCAATGTAAAAATTGAATAATCAAGACTATATATAACCTTATATAATGTGAATAATCCTTACAATATAGATTATTTAGACTTTCATAAATTCTATTATAGTACGCTAGCGTGTTTGAATGAAAAATTTTAGAAATTTAAAGAATATGAATTATTTTAATTTTAATTTTTCTCGTTCTTTAATATATATTTTTAATATTTTGTATGAATAAGTCAATTTAAAAAATATTTTTTTTAATATTTTGTATGAATAAGTCAATTTAAATTTTTAAAATTTTTAATTCTCAGTTTAGATAGATCAACTTAATTTCTACCATAGATAAAACTAAATTCTTATGTTTAATTTTATAAAATTAAATATTAATCAATTTTATAAAACTAATAGTTTTAAAAATTATTTAGATAATATTTAATAATTTAAAAATAATTTTAAATATTCAATAATTAAAAAAATATATATTATGTCAACCTTAAAAGAGAGAAGAGGGTAGTAGGGGAAAATAGAGAAAGAATTTCAAAATCTTATATTTTTTTGAGAATTTAAAATTTCACATTTTAAAAATTTTCACAAATAATTAAATTTCAATTTCTTTTATAAATTCTTCAATAAAATAAAATATTTTACACTAAAGCATTTGAATTTTTAAAAAAAATTAAATTACATTATTAAAATTCTCGATTCAAATGCATTATTATGTCTATTCGCGCAAGATATTTGATTTAAGATACATTTTATATAATAATAAATATAATAAAAGTGAAAATGCATTTAAAATATATTTCACACATAATTGTTACACATAGGAATGGCAAAATGGACCGGGCCGGGCCGGCCCACCAATGTAAAACGAGTTGGGGATGTTGGCCCGCCCAGCCTAAGGACTGGCTAGTGGGTTGGCGGGCCAGCCCGCATACAAAAAAAATGAAAAAAAAAATATTTTATGTTCAAATAAAAAAATTTGCTACAAATAAATAAATATAATCATATGAAATTAAAAATACATACATATTGTACATAATATATGTTCAACAAAAGCAAATTATAAACTTAGAACAAAATCAAATAGAAATTAGTCCATTTACACCAAAAATCAAAACCAAATTATAACCTTACAAATTACTTATAAACTAAATTTTTTGATAGTCCACAAAACAAGTTCAAATACAATTAATTAACTTTGAATTTTTATTTTAAGAATATTAGAAGCTCTCTTGGAAGAAGTTGTCTCTACTTTTTTTTATCATCTTCATCCTCATCTTCTACATCAAAATAAAATAAACATAAAAATAATTAAATTAAAAAAAAATATGCGGGCCGGCGGGTTGTAGCGGGTCGGCCCGCTATTTGGCCCGACGGGTTGCCGGGGTTGACAGGGCGAGCTTAACGGGTTGGCGGGTTGAAATGATGAGCCCGACCCGCAGGCCACGACCCACTTTACCATCCCTAGTTACACATACTTAGCGTCACATACAGGCACTTTTGTTTCAATTAATAGTTTCATTAATTATAAATTTAACATGAGAAATAGTTTACAGTTACAAAATGTGATACTTATGAGAATTAAATTGTGTAACAAAGTGCATGAATAGTAACTTCCCTCCCTCTTCTTAATTTGGGTGGAAGTTTTTGGTATAGAATTCACAAAACTCCTCCATTTTCACACACTTCTACTCTTCTAAATGCACTTTCAAATCCAACTTTTACACGCTTCTCATCTTTTCTCTCTCCTCCTTCCCTCTTCAACTACACTAAATAAAACATAAAAATGAAAATTGATAAAAATTTAAAGACTAAAATTATATTAAATTCTTTTTTAAGTATCTATTTTGGTATTTTTAGTAATAAAATTTAACTTTTTTTATTGTTCATTTACCTTTTTTTTTCTCATGTTCTTTTAGACATTTTTGTTTAACTAATTTTGACTTATATTTTTTTTTTATAATTAATTGATGTTTTAAATCAGTAAGGAAATCATTTTAAAGTAAAAAAAAAGACAAATATAAGGCTATATTGGTTCAAAAGGAAGGAGGAGAGAGGTGAAAGTTTCATGGAGGGTGAGGGAGATAAAGAGTTAAAAATTTTGTTCGGTAAAAGAAATAGAATAAAGATAACTATTTTTTTTTATTTAGTTTACAAAGGAAGAGGAAAAATTTAAAAATTAATTTACCTTTACATCTTTGTAATTTTAAATTTAAAAACAAAAATATGGATATTTCAAACATTATATTACAAACATTTTAAAATCCCTATCTTTCCTTTCAAATTTTCCAATATTAGAAGGAAGTTAAAATAGAGATTCGAGAAATTTTACTATATTTTTCTCTTAAAATTTGAACCAAACAAGATATTAAAAAAAACTTCATCCCCTTCTTTTCATTCACTTTCAACCAAAAAAATATCTATATAAAATAGTTAATATTTTATTAATCAAATAAATAATTAATTAAGCAATGATTTTGGCTCGTACGAGCAATGGACCGATAGGAGCAGCATATTCTGATGTGAAAAGCAACTTAACTCCATTCCCATGGATGAAGATGTTGATGTATGTTCTTCAATGTTTGAATCTGGAAGAAGATGGACATAATTGTAGCATAGGAAGCAAATAAACATCATTTTGTTTCATATATTTGTATCTGATATCGTAACTCTCAAGTATTTCACTAATACATATCAATAAAGTATCTTAAACTTTGAAAACATTATAAAAATTAGTTGTTCTTGATATTCTAAGATTTTTATTGATAGTTATGAATGATGCGTATTAGAGAAGTATCCAAGGCTTTAGAAAATTACAAAAATATAATATACTTAAATAAGATATATAAATATGTTTGAGTAAAAAAATTATAAACATGTTTAATATAAAAATATTGTCTCTTTATGAACTAAAATTTTTCTCTTAATTTTTTTTTGAGTAGCACAAAATTTATTCAAAACCTAATTAAAAGCGCAAGAAATGCCTTAAACTAGGACATAGAAAATTATCCTCTTAATGGATGATTTTAAGAAAGAAATGAAATTGATAGTATTATTTTTATTTCTAAATAATAGAAAGCAATTTATGATGAAATGGCTTATAGATATAGTAAGTTTTTTTATATTTTATTTTTAGTAATGTACAAGAAATATATTTTATTTTCAATTTGCAAAATAACAATTATGTATTTATTATATTTATGAATTTTAATCAAAATTATAATACTTAAATATGTTTTTAGTCCCTCAAATTTAGGATAAATCTATTTTTGGTCCCTCAAATTTAAAATTATTGTTTTTAGTCCTTATAATTTTAAAAAATCTTATTTTAGTCATTATATTCAAATTTTGTTGAGAAATTTATCAAACATTATTGCATAAAATCTACCTATTGATGTCCCTATTAGTGAAAATATCACATTAAATCCGGTTCATATTGCATAACTGTCTTAATTAGTCACTTTCAAATATGTTATTGATAACCTAAGGGACTAAAACAAAATTTTTAAAAATTATAGGGACTAAAAACAATAGTTTTAAATTTGAGGGACCAAAAACAAATTTGTCTTAAATTTAAGGGATTAAAAACATATTTAAACCAAATTATAATTATACATTGATCACATTTTATAAAAAATTTTACATAAGACATATATCTAACTTTTGGCCATTAAAAAGGCTTATGAGATGCACTAGTCTAATTTTTAGTTAGAATATGATTCTACCCTTATTTTTATAAACAATTAAGGATGTATCTTTATTTTCTTGGAAAATTTGGAGTAGATGGTTGCATTGTTATTAACTTTGTTTTATTATGTTTTTTTTTTTGCTTCTCACATTTATCGAGAATTTTATTTTTGTGTGCAGATAGATTAACTAGTTATCAGCTTCATCATAGGCTAATATATAGGTGGTGGAATTCTCTCCCGAACTTTACCAATGATGAGTTTTTTTCCATAATTGTTATAGTCTTATATTTTTTTAGGTTTTATTAATTTATGTTTATGAATTTTGACCTACCCTCTGATATTGTTTTCCTTCTATTTTTTTTCCTTTTTATATATATTGATATGTTGCTAATGATTGTTAGATTTTGAAGTGTTCAAAGTTGTTGTGATATCATTATTCTTTAATGATGCAAGGCACCATGGGGACTTTGTTTTTGATAAAACGTGCTCGCATTAGGGCTTCCCAATTGCCATCAATGTGTAAGAAGTTCCATGCTAACTTTAGTGTGGTTGCTTCATTAAGACCGACTAATAACATAAGACTTAGACCACCTTCATAGATAGCTTTGCAGACTTGTTTCCATGCAACAGTAACAATCTTAGAGACATTCAAGTCCCATAACCAATTAAAGTTTCTAATTAGTCTCTCCACTTGTTTCAATATGGCTTTGGGCTAGGAGCATATATAAAAGCAATAAAGTAGCATCCTAGAGATGACTACATTTACTAGTTGAACTCGACCCATCATAGAGAATAAAATACCTTTCCATGAAGCTAATTTAGCCTTCTCCTTGTTCAAGATTCCTTGAAAGTGTCTAGCTCTAGGCTTTCTTTTGAAAATAGAAACACCAAGATAAACAAAAGGAGCTTGATCAGCCACAAACATCAAAAAATAACTTGAATTTTATCAACTCTAGCATTATATACCAAGCTGTGATAAAAACCTACACTTTTCAAGATTAATGAATTGCCTTGAGGCTTCATTACACACCTGAAGAAGGTATTTTAAGTGCTTTAAAATTTGAAGCAATATGTAATGTAGCACTCAAAAAGGAAGCAAAAAATGGAGAAGGAAGATTTTCTCTCTATTAACGAAATGACTGAACTTATAGAGACAATGAAAATAGTACTTTGCAATGCAAAAATGCAGAAATGGAAATGGAAGGACCAAGAAGGACAGAGAAATTGAATCAGAGAGAAGGAATTCCAACAACACCATTCACACTCTCTCACTAAACGATTATTATATTTATACTAGCGAATAACCCACTCATAGTCCTTCAGCCTTGTGCTTATGCTTTTGGATCGTGCGCCTTTGCCTCTCATCATGCTTTACGTGCCTTTCGCAACGTGTCCATCTGTGATTATTCCCTCTGGTCCCACACAGTCAACCTGCTGGGTCGTTGCATTCATTTTCCTTACAATTCTCCCTCCATCAAAATCGACCTTGTCCTCAAGGTGGAAGTGAGGAAAAGCTTGAGCAAGCACTGAATTATCTTCCTAGGTAGCACCTTCGGCGAAACCATCTTCCCATTGAATCAAAGATTGTGGAACTTTCTGATTCCTTTTGAGTATCACACGAGACTTCAAGACAACAACAGGTTGAATGATAGGAGATAAATCTGAGTCACAAATTGGCAAGGGCACATAAGGTTGATCATGATTTTCACGACACAATTTAAGCTGAGAAACATGGAATACTAGATGAATTCTAGCTGAATCCGGAAGCTTCAATTTATAAGCAACCTAGCCAACTTTCTGGATGACTTCAAAGGGACCAAAATATCTCAGGCCAAACTTCTGATTCTTCCTCATAGCTAATGAATGTTGTCGATATGGTTGCAATTTAACCAACACCAAATCACCCACATCAAACTGCACATCCTGTCTTTTCTTATCAGCATACTTCTTTTGAATCTGTTGTGGCCTTTGCAAATTTTTTTTCAACTTTTGCAATATAGCATCTCTTGTCAACAATTGCTCTTTCACAAGAATGGGATCCTTATCATGAGGGACATATTTTAATAGCTGGGGAGGATCACGACTATACACAGCTTTGAAGGGTGTCATGCCAGCACTTGTATGGTAGGCTGTGTTATACCAATATTCTGCCCAAGGAAGAAACTTGGACCATTCCCTTGGAGAGTCAAAAGTGAAACATCTGAGATATAGTTCCAAACACTTGTTGAGAACCTCGGATTGGCCATCCGATTGAGGGTGATATGCATATGAAATTTTCAATGTTGTGCCACTGAGTTACCACAAATATTTCCAAAACTGACTGGTGAACATTTTATCTCTATCAGAGACAATGGACTTAGGAAATCCATGTAATTTCACTATATTTTTAAAAAAATTCTCAGCTACCACTTTGCTAGTATAGTCACTCTTCAATGGCATGAAATGAGTTTCCTTAAACAATCTATCAATCACAACATAGATCACGTGAACCCATGAGATGAAGGCAAGCCAGTAATGAAATCCATGGCTAATTCTTCCCAAATTGCATGAGGAATAGGTAAGGGCTGTAACAAACCCAAAGGTAAAGTATTAGCAACTTTAGCCTGTTGACAAATCAAACATTGTTGAACAAAAGACTTAATGTCCTTATGCATACCCTACTAATAAAATTGAGCAGCAATTCTAGCTAGAGTTCTAGAAAACCCAGCATGTCCCCCAATCAAAGAGCTATGAAACTCTTGTAAGATATCCTGTAAAAGAGCATGGCCCTTAAGTACCACAATTTTATTCTTCAAAAGTAACAAGCCTTGATGGATGGAATAATGAGGTTTGTTGTTTGTATTGTTAGAACAAGAATCAAAGAGTATTTTTAATTGAGGGTCTTGTTGTTGAGCTTCATGAGGTTAACAACTGAGAAATTGGTTGGGACCACGCCATGTGAAATGATCTAGAAAAAGAATCAGATGCAGCATTCTCTGTTCCTAGTTTGTACTCAATAGTGAATTCATACCCAAGTAATTTATGAAGCCATTTTTGCTGCTCAGGAGTTTGCAAACTCTGATCCATAATAGACCTCAAACTTTTCTGATCAGTTTTGACCACAAATTTATGACCCAACAGATAGTGACGAAATTTGGCTATTGCTTCAGTTACTGCATAAAGTTCCCTAACATAAGTCGATTGTTTCTACATGGAAAAGGATATTTTCTTTGAGAAAAAGGCAATAAGATGTGAGTTCTGACTCAAAACAGCTCCAATGCCCACACTTGATGCATCAGTTTCCAATTGGAAAGGCAAGGCAAAATCAGGCAAAGCAAGTACAGGAGCTTGAGTTAAAGCCTCCTTCAATTTTGTAAAAGTCAGCGAAGCTCCATCTTGCCAATGAAAATTATCATTCTTTAACAACTTAGTCAATGGTCCTGCAAGAGATGCATACCCCTTTATAAATCTCCTATAATAGTCTGTAAGCCCGAGAAAGCCTCTCAATTGTTTCAAATTTGTAGGAATTGATCAAGCCAGAATAACTTGTATCTTGCTGTCCTTCATAGAAATGTCGTTCCCATAAACCGTGTGTCCTAAATATTCCACTTGTTGTTGATCAAATGAACACTTGGACAACTTGGCATTAAGCTTATTTTCCTACAGTAACTATAATACCATCTCAAGATGTTGTAAGTGGGTCAACCACGAAGGGCTATAGACTAATATATCATCAAAAAAACACCAAAACACATTTTCTGAACAGCTTGTTAAACACTTCATTCATCAAAGATTGAAAAGTTGCAGGGGCATTTGTCAACCCAAATGGCATAACTAGCCATTCATATAGACCCTGATGAGTTCTGAAGGTTGTTTTATGCCTATCTTCCTCCTTGACTAAAATTTGATGATAGCTTGACCTAAGATCCAATTTGGAAAAATATTGAGCTCCTTGAAGCTCATCCATGAGTTCATTAACTGTGGGAATAGGAAAGCTATGTTTCACTGTTATAGCATTTAAGGCCCTATAATCAGTGCAAAACCTCCAAGTTCCATCTTTCTTTTTCACCAAAATGATAGGGGAAGAGAAAAGACTATTGCTTGGAACAATAATACCTTCCTGCAGCATATCTTGGACCATTTTTTCAATTTGTTGTTTCTGACTAAAAGCGTACCAATATGTTTTGACTTTAACAGGATCAACACCATGTATGAGGGGTATGGCATGATTATGAGATCGAGGAGGAGGTAAACCAGATGGCACAACAAACACTTGCTGATATGTGTGTAGCAATAAGGCTATTTCTCCATCCATATCAACAGGCAACTCGAGAAATTGATCTTGAGGGACTCTTTGAGACTGAATATGTAAGGAATACATTTCAGCTATGGAATTAGTGGTATGCATTCTTTTAAAATGATGAAATTGGGCCTGAGTAGGAAGCTTGAGATGATCTCCATGTAGAGTAACAAATTGACCATTCAACAAAAACTTTCAAGGTCAGGGTACTATAATCAGAAATATGGGCTACCAAAGTGGCAAGCCAGGAAGCACCAAGGACTAAATCAGCTCCTGATATGGGAAGTAAGTATACTGGCAGAATTAATGAGTGTGATTGGATGGTGACCTCTAGATCTTTGATGAATCCTTCAACTACTAAGGTACTGCCATTTCCTACTAGGACATTGAAATTATATATTGGTTCTATAGGTAACTTCAGATAATTGGCAATCCTTAGTTGGAGTAAATTATCTGAACTTCCACTATCCAAAAGAATTTGAATAGGTAAACCATTGATTAGTCCCTGAAATCCCATTATTCCAACACCAGTAGAGCCCTTTAAGGCATTAAATGACAAATGAGGTTCACAAACAGGTTGAGTATCTTCAACTGCAGATTTAACAAAAATGTTTGCCTGGTCACTAAAGTCATCTTCCTCATCTAACCGTAGCCATAGATACTGTTTATTAGGGCACCTATAAGAGGGAGTGAATTTCTCATCACAAGTGAAACAAAGGCCTTTTTCCCTTCGTAATTGCATTTCAGCAAGGGACATTTTTTTGACAGTAGCATTTCTGGATAGAGGTGTTGTGGTAGGTTTGGGAAGTAAAGGTGGTAGGTTATTGGACTTAAGGGACTGGGAGGAGGATTGGCTAATATTTGTAGGCTGTGTTTGGGTTTTAGTATGATATTTGTAGCTTGTGTTTGGTTTGGTGGCATATTTCTCCTCATATAGTTTGGCTAATGAAACACATCGCATTAATATGGTAGGAGCCTGAGCTAAAACATCACGACGAATATCCTGTTGTAAGCCTCCAGCAAAATAGTCTAACAAGGCATCACCTGTAACCCCTTGCACACAGTTTGCAAGAGCAGTGAATTTCACATAATAATCATGAATTGAGACATCCTGAGTCAACTTAAACAAATATGATCGAGGACATTCATATGGTGAAAGGCCAAATTCAAGTCCAAAGCACGAGTAAAAGCAATCCATGTGGGAAAAACATTAGTTCTAGACTGCATTTGGTACTAAGGAACAACATCCTTGTCCATGTGAACTGAAGCAATGAGTAATCACTGTGCATCTGGCGTTTTATAGTAATCGAAGAACTGTTCAGCTTTGAAAATCCACTACAAAACATCCGAACCATCAAAGCGAGGAAAATCTATTTTAACATTTCGAACCTGGAATGATGAAGACTGAGCAGAAAGACGAGGTCTAGATTCTAGAGCAACAATGGACTTCAACATGTTGTCCATGGTAGTTTCCAACGTCTCAAATCGAGTAGAGTCATCTTTATGACGATCATTTAAGGTTGCAATTAAAGCCTATAAGTCACGATCCGTTGTAGAAATTGACTCGGAAAGTTGCTTAACGTCAACGACAACATCCTTCGAACGTGATAGCTCTGTTGAAATCTCCTTTAGGCGAGTGTTCTCCGCCATGAGGTGATGAAAGCACCAATTGTAATGTAGCACTCAAAAAGGAAGCAGAAAATGGAGCAAGAAGATTTGCTCTCTATTAACGGAAATGGTTGAACGTACAGAGACAATGAAAATAGTACTTTGCAATATAGAAATGCATAAATGGAAATGGAAGGACCAAGGAGGATAGAGAAATTGAATTAGAGAGAAGGAATTCCAACAACATCATCCACACTCCCTCACTAAATGGTTATTACATTTATACTAGTGACTAATCCACTCATAGTCCTTTAGCCTTGTACTTACGCTCTTGGATCGTGCACCTTTGCCTCTCATCATGCTTTCCGTGCCTTCCACAACGTGTCCATTTGTAATTATTCCCTCTGGTCTCCGTTGCATTCATTTTCCTTACATAATACCCATACAAAAAATCATGGTATCATCGACATAAAAGGGCATGAGACAGTGTTATGAACCATGAGGTCCGACCATTGGCAACAAAAGGCCCTGTTCAACCAAGCATGTTATCCCTCGACTTAGAACATCCTCCATTAGGCATTATAATAACATGGGTAACGGATCCCCTAGATGGATCCCTCTCTTACAAGTAATGTATCTATAGAAGAAGCGTTAATACCAAAAGAGAGTCTTGCAAAATATAGAATAATTTCAATCCAATCATCGAAAACAACATTAAGATCAAAAACCTTCAAAATAAAGAGGAGTAACTAAAATTATAAATTTAATATTATGAAGGGATAAAGGTATAATTTAACAATTAGATTTATATTAAACAATTTATGTGTAATAAAAAATAATAAATTGAAAGTAATTGGAAATTGGAAAAAATATCTTAAAAAAGACTATCGTCTGAAAAGAAAAAACAAATCGAAAAACGTGCTTGTTAAAGTAAATTCCTAAAATTGTTGTTCTAATTTATATATACAGAGAAGATAGTTAAATAGAAGAGGGATAAAAAAGTAACTTAGCCTTTAAATAATTAAATAAAGTAAAAGTGAGCATGTTTATTTTAAGAAGCACATGTGATTTGAGGTAATAGAAATGATTACAGGAAGAAATTGAGCCGTCCCAGTCCCAGCACCGAATGAAAGGGGGAGCAGACAAATTAAGAAACATGGGTCAAACGTTGGAAACACATATTTTACAGCAGGCCAGCAGCCAATATCCAACCCAAATACAATACTCTACATTGCTTTCGTCTACTACCTTACCCGTCTTTCTCCCTTTACTGGTTGGTGCCGCGTGTTCATCTCTTTTTCACATTCAATCAACAAATGCATTCATGAAAATCAGATAAACCTTTTACGTACTTGAGCAAATCGTTTGCATAAACATATACACAGCATTACAAGATTTTTCTAAGCAACACATATAAAAAAAATTGAGCTAATTAAGGCATTTTGCCCCTTAATGCTGATAAAAAAAAAACAACAACAACAACAAATTAGCACAATAATCACTTAAGATGCCAAACAAACTTCCCAGAACAGCTTGTTCTTTTCCATCTCATCCACAAACTCCTGCCTTGAATCGAAAGACACATAGGACTTCATCTGTTCTTCTTGCATCCCATCATCATCACAATACGACATTCCATAGATATCACTTCTCTTCTCATCATCATCATGTTCTTCATCGCAATAAGAGTGACCCTCATCCTGATCCAATTCAGCAGCGGATCCATCGTAGTTGCATGATAGAGCATCATCGTTATCATCATGATAGCCACCAACTGCCATGGATATGTCACAAGCGTAGCCACCCATGGTGGGAGGGTCACAATCATCTTGTTCAGAGTCACCAGAGGCTTCAAAATAAAAGTAGGAAGAAAAATCCAGAGGCTGCTTCCTCTCCATAGAGCTTGAAACAAAAGGAGGCTTCCAAATTTGTTTCTAAGTTTGATCCTAAAATAAAAGCACAGCTCGAAGGGCATCTCACATCAGAGAGCACTCAATAAGAACAAAACGTGGGCTCTCTTGTTTCACACTTTTTGGTGACATAGACTGCCCAATATTACAAATCTTTGCCTCTCCCAAATGCCTCTAGTCATTATTAAAAAGCAAGGAGGCGCCTCAAATTAGTTTCTCCTCATATTTTCTTTTATTTATTTATTTATTTAATTAATATATATATATATATATATATAAGAAATATATCAAGTGAGAGAGAATTTATTATGATAGATGAGAGGGTTAAAATATAACTCTTAGATTAATCAAGTGAAAGAAATTTTGGGGTTTAATCAAGTGAGAGGAAATTAATCTAAGAGTTATATTTTAACCCGATCATCTCTCATAATAAATTCCCTCTCACTTGATATGCTATATATATATATATATATATATATATATATATATATGAAATCTACTTAGTCTGAAAGTAAATCGTAGTAGACTTATTCCATTTTATAATTCATAATCTATATCAAATTTTAATGATTTAATCGTTAATTTAAAACTTTTTATACAAATTTTAAAAAATTTAAAAATTGTTTGATAAAATATTTTTATGATTATCTGTTAATTTGAATTAACGAAATAGAATATTAAATAATTTTTAAATTTTTTTAAATTTATAGACTTGATCTATGTATTAAAAAAATTTAATACAATGATTGAATTATTAAAATTTGATATAAAATTTAAATTATTAACTAGAATAAGTCTTAAAACTTACTCTTAGAGTAAAAGTATTCCTCCTTATATATATATATATATAGTGACGGATCCAAAAATTTTAGATAGTGGAGGCAATAATTATTTATATATTTATAATATTAAAAATTTTATATATAACTTTTAAAAGTATAAATAAGACTAAACAGGCCGACCCACCAACCCACTTAATCTTTTTTTAAAATTATTTTAATTTAAAATAAATTTTAATATAAAATAATCTCTAATCTAAAGTAAAAATTATCAAACTTTATTTGAAATTTTTAAATTTGAAATTTTATTTGACTCTTTTTAAATTTGAATGTATGAAAATTTTTTTGAAATTTTATTAAATGTAAAAAATCCATGAAAATTCTACAAAATCCACAAAATCTCACAAAATCCATTAAAATCTTGATTTAAAAGTCTTGCAAAATCCATTAAAATCTTGATTTTAAGTCTTGTAGAATCCTGCAAAATCTTAAAAGTCATGAAAATCCTGCAAAGTCTTTTAAAATCCGCAGGATTTTTTTTAACTAAAAAAGTCCTTTAAAATCTTAATCCAATACACCTCCCTAAGTATCATGGATACAACATTAAACTTAAATTTAAAAGTGTATAATTTTAAAAAATCAAAACAAAAAAAATAAAAATCCTTTCATGAGTGATTATTCATCAATATTAAAACTTATTGGAGGTTTAGGTAAATAAATTTATAGCAATTTTATATTGTTTAACATTAATTTTATCTTTATCTATAAGCAAATAATATCTTATTAAAATAATACATATATAATAATAAATAGTTAAATGAGTTGTTAGTGGGTTGTCAATGAGTTGTTAGTGGGTTAGGTTGATGGGTTGATAAGTGGGTTAGGTGGGCAGCCCGGCCCACCACGGGTTCAACCCGGGTGGGCCGGGTCAAAAGTGGGTCGGGTCACATTTTTTGACCTATCATAATTTTCCCCCATTTTTTGGCCTGACCCGACCCGTTTTCAAGGTGGGCCGGATTGACCCATAAGTTGGAGCCCACTTTAACAGCTCTACTAAATCTATTAAAAATGGTTACTTACCATTTATCCACACACAATCTCAACAGTGATGATTGATAAACATAAAATAATATATGAAAATAAAATTCAAGTCTATATATATATATATATATATATATATATATATATATATATATACATACATATGAGGATAAATCTGTTTATTTTATAGGTAAATCTATCTAAACTTATTCTGTTCAATAACTCATGCCCTATATAACGATCCAACAGTTGAATTTAAAGTTCTTAATGTATAGATCAAGTCTGTAAATTTTTAAAAAAATTTAAAAATCATTTGATACCGCATTTCATTAATTCATCAAATTAACAAATAATTATAAAATTATTTTATACATTGATTTGAATTAATAAAACAAAGTATCAAATGACTTTAAAATGTTTTTAAAATTTGTAGATTTGATCTATACATTAAAAACTTTAAGTTCAACAATTGAATCGTTAAAATTTGATGTAAAACATGAATTATTGAATGAAATAAGTTTAGATAAACTTACACCTAAAATAAGTAGATCATATATATATATATAAGTGGAGGAATAATCCTAATAATCTTATAAATTAATTTTATAAATAAGATTTAAGCTAATAATCCACTTTCAAAGATTATTTAGGATGTGGTTAGATTGAAGGCAGGGTAAATTCACCTTAATTTTCTTGTAATAAAATTGTTTTTTAATTTTCTGCCTAAATCAATATGCTTTTTCTTATATACGAATTTGTAAAAATTGAATACCTGATTACATATTTTAAACAACATAATTACTTGCAGAATAATTATTGTAAATGATGTTAGTTGCTGTGGTGATCTTCTAGACGCACAGTAACTAAATGCCCAAAAGCAAATAGCAGCCGATAAGGATTTGTACTCACGCTCTTCTCGAACAAACAAAGACTACACAAAGATTTAACGTCAACGGACCCTTATCAAAAGAAATTCTTCATCCTTCGACTGAATTGTCCGAAACATATTCTCCGAACGTTTAAAAAATTTAAATTATAAAATATTAAATTAAATAATTATTTAATAATAAATTTATTAAAAAAATATTAATATTTTAAAATTTAGGACTGTATTTTTGCTCTGAATTCGGAGGATATAGGAATGTTCTTATCAACATTTTATTACACAAATCTGATTTAAATTGGTTCGGCGTGCGTGAGGGGACTTTCTTTTTAAATATTTATTTTTATTTTTTATTTTTTATTTATTTTAATAACCTAGACCAGTTTTTATTTACCTAAATGATTTGTTTCTAGGTCCAGGTGAAAAATCGGTTATTAGGTAATCGAATTCTCAATAGGATTTGAATTTTTTTGTTAAATCCCATTGAAAAATCAGTTAGTGGATAACTAATTTTTCAATGGGCCTTTTTATTTTATTTTTTTCATTTTTTATTTTCTAATTTTAATTTTTTTAAAAAAATATAATTAATTTTAATTTTCCAAATTTGGAAATGATTTATTATAATTAAATTATATATATTTGAAATAATTAATATTATAATTATATATAAAATTTAAAAATTATGTATAATATTTTAAATTTATGTTAAAAATAAAGATAATATGAAAGCTTATTTATTTTATTAAAAAATAAATTTATTTAAAAAATAGAGATAATTTAATTTAAAATTCACAAATAAAATATAAAGAATAATATTTTTTTAATAATGAAATTATATTTTTAAGATATACAAAATTTAATATTATAATTTAGTAAATCATTTGTTAAAATTATAAATATGTAAAATATTGTTTAAGTTGTTTTTTTTTAGTTATTTTCATTTTAATGATGTAATCATATAATTATTGTACTTGATATATAATGTTATTAATTAAGAATGTCACTGATTTACGTGCGTAAAGAATCTAATGCTTTAGTCATGAGTGTCATTGATGCAGAGTGTCATTGATGTAAAGTGTCATTGATGTAGAGTGTCATTGATTTATGTGCATCAGGAATCTAATGTTTTAGTCATGAGTGTCACTGATGCAGAATGTCATTGATTTACGCACGTAAGGAATTTAATGCTTTAGTCATGAGTTTCATTGATACAGAGTATCATTGATTTACACGTCTCAAGAATCTAATGCTTTAGTCATGAGTTAATTGACTGAACCCTATCTCCACCTTCTATTTAAATGAGACCATTCTTAGATTCAAATGCAGAGTGCAATTGAGCAAAGTATTCTTGTTTTCAAATCTAGATATACAAACTCTTTGTCTACAACAATGTCTTCCTCTTCCTTCTGTGTGTTGGTCTTCTTCAATAGTGAAATCACTCAAACAAACAAAGGGGATACTTTTGTATCCTCTGACCCAATGTTTTTATCAATTAATCCACATATCACACTTGATACATTGAAAGCTAAGATCCAAAGAAGACTCAACTTACCACAACCACATTCAGTTGATCAACTTTACTTTCGATATCCACAAGTGGTAGGCGGATGAATGCTTAATTTTCGAGCTATCAAGCTTACCAACGATAAAGACGTTCATGGTATGATTCGTGGCCTTAAACTTCTTACTTCTACTTAACTATATGCGGATCTCATACTAATAAATAATAATCCTCCACCAACCACATTCAATTTCTCATCACACATGCATAATGTTGACTTACAAATAGATTTCACCGACCCAGAGTATAGACATGCACTTGACCATGTTGACGTCAAGTACACTCTTGACACCCTATTTCAAGGCATGACTTTCAACACAAAGGAGGAAGTCCAACATGTTTTAGATGCACACCATATAAAGAAAAGTCTGTATTACAAGGTGGAGAAATCGTAACCAACATTAATTGTTGCACGGTGTGTTAACACTGCATGCGATTGGAGGTGCAGAATGACTTTCATTAATAGAAGCCAAAAATGGGAGGTTTGTAAGCTATCAGGTGAACATTCTTGTTCATCCCCTATTATAACACAACATCATGTCAACCTTGGCTATGTATATATTAGCAAAAGTATTCTTGTATCGGTGGAGAGTGATCTATCAATTTCAATTCCAACAATAATAGCACACATCACAAGTGCTTAAGGGTACACAATCTCATACTGCAAAGCATGGATGACAAAGCAAAAGGTAATTGAAGACTTACATGGCAATTAGGAAAAATCTTACCATGATTTACCCAAGTTTCTCATGTCATGACAATATTTCTTAATGGATTTGTTGTTGAGAAACAAACAAGGCCACTATACAACTAACAAGGTGAGATGGTTCATGACTATGTTCAATTCCATAGAGTATTTTGGACATTTAAACCTTGTATCCATGGGTTCAAATACTGCAAGCCCATTGTTCAAGTTGATGGCATATTCTTGTATGGAAAATACAAAGGAAATCTCCTCGTGGCCGTGGCTCAAGATGGTAACAACAAAATCTTTCCAATTGCCTTTGTAATTATTGAGGGTGAAACAACAGATGCATGGTTTTTCTTTCTACATTACCTCAAAAGACATGTTTTCCCTCAATATGGCCTTTGCTTAATTTTCGACAAGCACGAGTCCATAAAAAATGCCTATGCTAGACAAGGCAGTGGTTGGACACCAGAGAATTTAGTGCATATGTTTTGTATTCGCCATATTGCCCAAAACTTCATGAGACATTCAAGAATGCAAAACGAAAAAAATTAATCATCAACATGAGTATGTACTTCTTATCATTAATTATTTTTTTTATTTGACCATATTTCAACAATACTAAATTGTTCATTTTTTGCTCATCTAATTTCACAGCTTATGGGATGACTGAGCCAAGATTCAATTACTAGTACAACATGTTAAGTCAGATGAAGCAATTCCCAACAAGGTTTTGAATGAGACAAATATGATGCATGTTGTAATTTCTAACAAGAAGCGTAGTATTGTTTCAGATATGTATAAGAGCAGGGAAACCTAAAGTATGAAGCAAGGTCAAGCAAAACAAGGATCCAACAAAACAAGCATATGCATCAGACGATACAAGACGATAGTCGAAAGCTTCATATAAACAAGTCAAAACAAAGCTTCAAGCATCGAACAAATACAAGTCAAAGCAAAAGAACACAAACGAAAAGTGGTCAAAGGTAAAAAAGAAAGTCTGTTCATATCCAAATTAACCAAAGCAAAGGAAGTCAAAGCATACCTTAGTGAGTGAAGAAACCTATGTATCCTCTCTATGAGAGTAAACCATACACTCAAACCAAACCTGTCTAGCTAATATTGTAAAGCCTGAAGAGGCTAGGGAAAGAATACTTGTAGAGCCTCGAGAGGCTAGTCAAAGAATAGTCACTGCTAGCCAGAAGTGGCTGATAAAAATATACCAGCGCTAGTGAGTGAAGCTGGCGGGCCAAGAGTGGTCAAGAATACTTGGGGAACCAGAAGTAGTTTAAGAATACTAGAGTTGGTGAGTGAAGCTAGCCAACTAGGAGTGGTTGAGAATATTCGTGACCAGGAGTGGCCATGACTGGGATGGTCTAGAATACTTAGGGTTTGGAGAGGTCGAGAATACTTGGACTAGGAGTAGTTCTGACCTGGGTGGTCCATAATACTCAATGTTAGCCTGAAGAGGTTGATAAGAAGATACTAGCATTGATGAGTGAAGTCAACGGGCTAGAAGTGGTCGACAATACTTTTGTATTGAATTATTTATCTAGTGGAACCCTTCAGTTGAAGGAGACTGGACGTAGCTCAGTTTGAGCGAACTAGTATAAATACACTTGCACTACTTATTTATGTTTCAAACGAAAATCTTACTTAACTATCAAATCATCTTATGAATCTTCGTCCAGCGTTTATTCTTCATTGAAACCAATTTTCAGACTCAAACGCAAACCTTGTTTAGATTACTTATTAAACTGAAAGTTTCGTCTGTTGCTTGTTTCCAAAACGCAACTATCCTTAAACGGAAGATGCACACTTTTAACTTATTACTTTAAGAAACATCTTCCTAAAGCAGACGATAAAACTCTCGACGCAAACACCCTTTGCTAAGCAATTTACGCGGAATCGTCAAATGCATAAAACATATTCATATTGGACGAACAAAAGTCTTCTTGCGAAAACGAGTTAAAAATTCTCTTTGTTCACACACACACGCATATTCAACCCCCCCTTCTATGTGTTTTCATGTCTAACTTCACAACACACTGAGGAGCGAACCAAAAATTGAAGGTGTAATTGAATAGCTCAACACTATACCAAAAGAACAATGGACTCTTGCATGGGACGGTGGCTGACGATGGGGACACATGACTACCAACTTGGCAGAGGCAATAAATTCATTCTTAGAAAAAAAAGAAATTTGCTAATTTCTGCAATTATCATGTTGACTTATAACAGATGTAATGCCTTATTCATCCAAAGAGAGAAGGAAGACAATGCTAAACTTAGGGCTAGCCAAGTTTATACTGAAATAATCAATAGGGCCATGAGAGATGCAGAATCGAAGGCTAATAGTCATCACGTCCTCGAATTTGATTGTCACAGCTCACGTTTTTTTGGTGCAAGAGACAATTAACCAAAGGGAAACACGACCGACTGAAAATTTCACAGTTAGACTACATGACAAGTGGTGTGACTGTGGGAAATTCCAAAAGCTACACATGCCATGCTCTCATGTTGTTGTTGCATGTAAGCTTGTTCACCACAATTACAAATCTTACAAAGATCATGCATACACAATAGAGTATGTTTCAAATGTGTATAACAAATTATTTGGTAAATTGTCCAACAAATCTTATTGGTCGGATTGTGAAGAACTGCAAATCATACCAAATCCGGAAAAGATTAGAAATAAAAAAGGTCGTTCAAAGTCATCTAGAATACTCACTGAAATGGATATGGTTGAACCAAGACAACTAAAAATATGTTCTCTATGCAGGAATGTAGGTCACTCCAAGAAAAAATGTCCTTACCATCAAGGAGTTCAAGTCAACAAACATTGATATTTTTTCATGATCTACATCTAAATTTCGGTTGTTTTATGTCTTTCAAAAATATCATATTCTGTAATTTTAATTTTTCTAATAAATTTGTACTTTTTTTTTACCATTTCTAATATTTAATAAAATAATATTATCATTTATTTGAAAATAAGTATAATATTAATTTCATTATTAAATATTATTCTTTAAAAATTATTTAATTTAAATATTAAATATATTTTTTATATTCTGAAAATTAAAATAAATTAATTTTTTAATTTTTAAAAATTAGAAAACAAAAAATGAAAAAAAAAGGCCCATTGGGTAACCAATTTCTCAATAGGATTTTGAAAGAAAAAAAATTTAATCCTATTGAGAAATTGGTTATCCAGTAACCGATTATTCATCTAGGCTTGAAAACAGGTCATATACGTAAATAAAAATTGGCCTAAATTATTAATATATATATATATATATATATTTAAAAAAAGTCGCGTGAGAGAGACCCTAATATATTTTAAGTATTTTAACATGAAACAAAATTAACATGAATTTTACAAATGATTTATAAAAAAACATGTAATAAGTGCCAATTAATTCATGGCTCAAAAGCTGTATCTACATTTGACTTTCTCCAAAATTTCGTGCATTTTAATTTGTTTCCTGGCAGTGATATATGAAGCCAATTGTCCTAGTTAGAATCCAAAAAATTGCCATAGTTATTTTATGATTGGAGGAAAATAAAAAATTGCCTTGAATGTTATTACTTATAGGATATTTTTGTTGTAATAAGGAAGCGAATCCTAATTTGGACATTACGTGCATCGTACAAGTTTGCGTAATTCCGTGTTTAGGGTTTAAGACTTAGTAAAATTGTATTAACTTTACTAGCTAACTAAGAGAATCTATTAAACTGGATAATATATATATATATATATATATATATATATATATATATATATATATATATATATATGTATGTATGTAAAAGCTATAATAAAACCACACCACTATGTACGAAAGGGATCATCCAAAATAACAATACCCTCCTAGTGCCGGTCAAGCATATCCTACCAGTTACTTGAGACGGTAACTCTAACATTTGGACAAAACTCCAACATCCAACACCAGTCACAGTAATTAGCTCTAACTTAATCCTGACCTGCTCCTATACACAATATGATCATCACAGTCCATCCACATAAAAATAGAAGGGTAAACTAGAGTTCAATAAACAACCATACAAGCACAATGATCAACATCTATGCTACACAATCATCAAATCACCAATCATTTTCATAGAATTAAACCATGCACTCTATCATACAACAATCATGCAATAAAGCAACACATGAAAGATATCAATGCATATCAATCATCTAATGCGTCGTCACGCATTCACCTAGGAGATCTCCCTAACAACAGAGCAATATAAGTGATATTTCATCCTACCCAAATCACCTTGGCCGCTTTTACGCTCGAAGCGTCCTACTGAGTCAACAACAAACTGGGATATCAAATCCCCCAAGTGTTTATTCGGATAGTGTCACTTACACACTTGGAAGTTCGGTTCCACTATCTGGAATAGTACAACTGGGTATAGGCTTACCACGACCTTGACATGCATTACTAAGTCACTTATGGATTTCGCCCACTGCCTATCTGCTAGGAATCATGCAACCTTCCCTGGTACTTGGTTAAGAGAATAACCCTCGACCTGATACCCTGCTCCAACACTAGCTAAGGAATTAGAGAAGACTCACCCAAACCAGTAGCCTATCCAAGCACCACTCTCAAGAGACTCTATGTGAGCTCTTCCAATTCAAAAACATTTTTCCCTTTCCTCAAGTCCTAGGCTAGACACATGTCATAAGACATCACATGCAATAATGCATCATACATCATACATGGTCAATCCACCATCATGATCAATATCATCCTCATAGGAGCATACAAACATAATCCTTCATATTTAACATTCATGTATATCATTACCAAGCATATATATGAAACAAACACCAATTTACATCATATATCAAACATATATGAACCAACATTAAACACTATCCCATGCAAAGCATCATAACTCAAATCGAACACTAAAGTACAATTTGCGCCCGACCCAACTCAACTCACACCCAACACCAGTGCGTTCACGCTTGACATAACTCACCTGACGCCCGACCCCAAAGAGTCAAAGAACTCCCTGGTGCACTCATGCCTAGTGTAACCCACCTGGCACCCGACCCCAAAGAGTCAAAGGACTCTCTAGTGCACTCAAGCTTGACGCAACCTACTTAACGCCTGACCCCAATACATTCATGCCTGGCGTAACCTACCTGACGCCTGACCCCATCTTAGCAGAGACTCATTGATTCCAATTTTTGATATCACGCTCGACGCCATTCATCCAGAAACCCCCAATTTCACTTCACGCCCGACACACTTATCTTTGCGTCTGACACGAATATGAAATTTGGGCATCTAATGAATGCTCACCCAACGCTATGAAGATGTGTCTGCCACCAATATCAAAAGTTGGCACTCCGAGATTTGAACAGAAACCTGCAAATCCGAAAATCCCAACCACATGCAATCCATACAAAACAACAAATAGACTCCATACAATCCAAAAACGATCCCGGATTCAACATGAATCCATCCAATGCATCAGAATCAGCCAAAACCCTACAAATGGCCCGAAAACCCCAAAGATGCTAAACCCTTGATTTAGTAAATTCACCCACCAATCATGCATCAACTGAGTTTATAAACTCAGATGCTACCAATCTAACAACATTCTAGCTTCTCTTACCTGAGATTGGCTCAAAATCAACCAAGAAAGATGAAGAAGGAAAAGAATTTCGAACTGTTGACCCGTAGACTTCAATCCACCAAAACCAAGCTTCCCAATCTGAATTCCAAGAAAAGACAAAAGAGATTAGTGATCTAGAAGAGTAGAGGAATCAAATAGAGAAATTTGGGAGAGAAATGAGCTCACGGACCTAAAGTCCTTCTTTCTAAAACTTCTTTCTACAATTTTTTGATAATTAGCTTATGAGGCTTTGTTCTTAGAGAAAACTTTATATACATTTTTCTCTAGAGTAAACTAAACTCTAAACAATTAACTTATTACATGTAGTTTTACAACATCACATGTTTCTAAATAAAATAAATATTAATTAAATAGTGGGAAGGTCCACAACACCACTCACTTAAAAAAAATTAATTATGTAATCACATGGCCCATAGTGCCACTTGTTGAAAAAAGTAGAGGTGGCCAAGCCTACAGCGAGACATCCAAAGTTGTTGTAGGCTCAACTACCTTTCAATGGCTCAAAAAAGAAATGATATGTGGGGGGAGTGGCAGTACGAGCCCATAGAAGTGTATTTTTGTTTCAAAACAACTTTATTTATGTAAAGAGTTTAACAAACAACTCCACAATAGTATAAAAAAAACTACATTGTCTTATTTGGGAACAAGTTCTACCACATTTTGATCTTTTATTCTTTAAATAGAAGATTGAAAATTTTTCACCTTTTTCCACTTTTTTTAAATTATTTTTATATTTCCAAATTTTTCCTTAAACCCTAACCCCACATTCTCTCCCACCACCACACTCTCTCTTTCTAACTCGTAGTTGTTTCCCAACACATTGTTGGTGCTTCCATTTGACATTGTCGAGTTTCAGATCGTTGTATATAAGGTATTAGAAAAGGAAGAAGTCCCACATTAACTAGTATTGCCTTTGGAGATTGATTTATATATCAAGTTGTGATATATAGGCATACAAAAAGGTTAACAAGAGTGGTGAGACTCGTGTGCATGTACATGGGCCAAGGTGCTTAAGATAGTGACAGTTTTAACATTTTCTGAAATTGATAATATCTCATTTTAATGATTTTTATTTTTATTTTCTAATTGTCAAAACTTTATTACTCATTATTCTCTTTATATGATGCCCCTAGTCTCCATATCTACTCAAGGGGAAAGACATATTAATCAAAACTCTCTTCTCATTTTAATGATTTTTTTAATTTTTTTGGAATTTTATTATTCATTATTCTCTTTATCTGATGCCCTAGCCCCCGTTTCTAATAAAGGGGAAAGACACACTGAGCAAAACTCTTTCGCATATATTTTTTCATTTTCTGCTCTAGATTCTAAATTTTTTTCTTGTTAGTTCTGTAGTCTTGACTCTATTATGAGATGTTCCTATTATATTCTAGAAACTAGAATAAATACTGTGAATAAAAATAGTATTTAGTTCGCCACAATAAATTTATTCAGCAAATTTATTTAGGGCCTATTTTTAGTACACAAGATGTTTTGTCGCACGCTCACATATGGTCGTTGCTCCTCGTAATATCCTAAGTCAGATCAGAGCACACACATTTTGCCATTTCTCACAAGCTTCCTCAACCTTATCGTGTTTGATAATCTCTACAAACAAATTTTGTTGAATCTAAAAGCTTTGACTCAAGGATAGGCATATCGCAAGAAGCTTTGCCACTAAAGAGATGGGGTACTAGATTGAAAATTTGAAGATCTTGTGAGTGTGTTGGGTTTGGAGATTTGGATGGGAGATGCAGTGTTGGCCATGGCAGCTACATAACCACTGCCATGATTAAGGATGGAAAAAATACTCGTATCCGCATGTATCCGTGGATAAAATTCGCTACGAATAATAAATAGATAATCTAAATGGATTTCCACATGTAATGGGTACGGGTATTTTTCTACCCATTTATAAATGAGACGGGACAGGTATGATAGTGTCCATACTTGCAGGTACACATTCAATAAATTTCTTAAATTATGAGATTGATGTATTTTAAGTTATTAATTATCTTGTATTTTTTTATTATTTTTAATATCAACAGAATTAATGTTAAATGCAAGTTTAAAAGTTAACATCAATTTTTTTATTTTTAACATTTCAATAACATTAAATACAAACTTAAAATTATTTGTAATATGATTTTTTATCTTTTAATTTAAAAAAAAAATATAATTATCTATAGATATCCATAGATACCTGCAAATATTTAAAAAGTTCATGGATACCTGCTTAACGGATATTCACATGGATATGGGACAAATTTTTGTCCTACAAGACGAGGACGATTATACTACTACCTACCCCACGGGTTCCATTGACACCCTTAGCCATGATTTAAGATCATGCGAGAAGGAAGACCACTAAGGGTAAATCAGGAAAAAAAAATAGGAAATGACAATAGAAAAATTATTTGAGCCATTGACTATATAATTATTTTATCTAATGGTTGAAATTTTGTTTCTCAACTTCAATAATTGCATTCAATATTTGTTATTCTAGTTGCAAGTTTTTTAAAATAATAATAAGAGACAACCCATCATCAGATATTTATATTACGTTTGGTTAATTAAAATTATATCTTTCATGTACATATTTTTTATATTTTTTATTTTATATTTTATAATGTTAGCATCAAAACTTTTAAATGTAATAATAATATGTTATGAATTCAAATATATTAAAAAATAATGAAATAAATAATATTAATGTCACGACATAAAGTTCATACTTATTTTACTAATTAAGCATTTAAAAGTATTTTTAATTAATATTATGTAAATAAATTTCATTTTAATATATATTTTTTTAAAATAAAAATATTAATTAAACATAAATCAAATTCCACTAAATCTAAGCAAATTTCATAATCCAAACACACTAACCAGAGGTGTGCCCTTAGATTGGAAAGTGGCCGAGTAACTTAAAACAGGAAGAATTTTTGTGGTTCTAGAAATTTGGGGAGCTTTGAGGTGAAATTTAGAGATCTCAATAACATGATTTTTCATACTCACTCAAACTATATATTGTGAGCTCATGAGGTAAAGGTAAGGCAAAATCTATTGTTGAGAAATATTCCCCAACTCGTGCTGCTGTTCTCATTGCCCCAGTTACTAAAGAGGAAGTCAGAACATATCATGAGAATGAAATCCTATATAGATCTATATTATGCGAATACTACAGGAAGGGTTAATCATAAGAACTTATACTTTCTCAAAGAGCCTAGTCAAGGATTAGTGCTTTCAAATTCAGTATTCTCCATTTTTTCCTATGATTAACCAAAAATATAATAATGGTTTATATAAAGGTTTTACCTAATTTGGGGGATTGGTGTTATAAATTACACTAAAAATATCTTATCAAAGAAAAAAAAAAAAAAGCATAACTCTTGAGCATTAAAATATTCATGTCGATCATCAATATAAAATTTATTTTGGTGAATATAAAATTGAATTTATATCTTTGACATAAGAATGAAAATTCTTAATCTGCGGATGCAACTCTGCAAAAAGAGTGCGCTACCAGGCATTTTAAGGCGTGTAATTCATACCCGTTTCCTTCTCCCTCCTAAATTTAGGCATTGGAACAAATGTCTTTGAAATTGTGTTGGTGTTGAAGGAATGTTATGTTTGCTCCAAATTCAATGTTGTATTCTTTTCTCTCCTGTTGGATCAAAAGACAAACACCACCACCTTGCTTCTTTTCCTTTCTATTCTGCATTCCATTGTGCTAGAAAATGCACCACAACCTTAACCTTGCAAGGTTGTGGATTGCTTTGCTTGCGGTCTCAACCACCGCAGTTCATTGCAAAACTAACTCCCAAGATGGTATCCAAAAACTTTATTGATTGCATTCATTGTTCTCGTTTCTAATTTAAATTCTTATGCTTAATGATGAAACAACTTTTGCAGTTTCATCCCTTAATGCAATGTATAGCAGCTTAAATTCCCCTTCAAAGTTGAGTGGTTGGAAATCAGGTGGAGGTGATCCTTGTGGCGACTCCTGGGAAGGAATCAAATGCTCAGGTTCTTCTGTCACAGAAATGTAATATAGACTTTGTTTCTTTTCATTTATCCATCTGCATATGTAAATAATTCATCAACTACTGGTTCGATGAAGCTGAGACATATATACTAACTATTTTTACTTTCAATAGAAATTTATCTAATCTGGGACTTACTGGATCAATGGGCTACCAGTTGTCCAGCTTAACATCGGTTACCTACTTGTGAGGCCCTGATCTTCAAATACACACTTCCTTTCTTTTTCATTTTCTTTAATGATAAGAGAACATCACTTATATGCCATGCATTAATTTTTCATAGTACAGTGATTTGAGCAACAACAACCTCAAGGGCGAAATACCATATCAACTTCCTCCAAATGCTCATTATATGTAAGTAAGCTCGGTTACAAATTCATTTGCATAAAATGGTGCCAAATATAACATTACCATCTCATTAGCCCATAATATAATACTTTTGGCTGCACCTAATAAGTTAAGCTTTTAGGATGACTGGTATTCGAAACCACATGACCAAGTGATTAGGAGTTGGATACTTACCATCCCATTCTTCTAATTAAATTATTATTCCAGCACAAGATATGGTGAGCTTCAAGCCCTAAGATTTTCATGTCATGGTGTGTTGAAGATATATAATTTATTAATGGGATGGGTTTACACCTAATAGCGCAAGCTTTTAGAGCAATTGGTTCTATATAGTAACTTCCCATATATTGTTCTTGTTTGAGAGTTATTGAGCCTTTTCACCTAAAACATAATTAGGTAGATTTGGGATTTCCATCATGCTAAGATATTAATTAATATAATTTTAGGTTTCCAAAGTTTGAATATATGCTTTATATTATTGTTAAAAATTAAGTAGTGCTTCATAACATTCTTTATCAAAGATGATTGGATTCATTATTTTAAAGGAAGCTCAAAAATGTAATATGTTCAGAATCTTTCTTCTTCTAGGTAACCAGCATTTGAGTGGTACATATGTTTGTCATCAATAATTTTGTTATCTGGTCATGCAGAGATCTTTCAAAGAACCATTTCAGTGGAAGTATGCCTTATTCCTTTTCTCAGATGGGTGATCTCAACCATCTGTAAGCAAAGTGCCTTAATTTCTTTTTATTTTATTCATAATTTTTCTTGGAACTTTTGTTTTGTTTCTCAACATGTTATGCATGCAGAAATCTTGCACATAATCAGCTCAAAAACCAGTTGGGTGATATGTTTGAGAAGCTCAATAAACTCAAACAACTGTAAGTGAGAACATGCAGCAAGGTTTCCAATATCTAAATATGTACTTTCATGCTATTGTTGTTTTTGGAATTTAACTGGAGTCAAGCTAGAAGCTATTATTAAGAACCAAGTTCCAGCTGTGTATGTGAAATATGGCATGTAAAAAACTAAGTGTGAACTGTTCGTTGATGCTTTGCTTGGGAGACAGATAATTTTTACTTAGAGATTGTTCTGTAATGGAAACCCCTCTCATTTCCAATTTTTTTCATTTGAATCCATTGTTATATTGAGCTTTTGAGGATTTCTCCCCTCTATGTTGATGCAACAAGTCATTAAAAAAATAGTATAATTACAATACTTAAAAATTAAAATTACCTAATTAAAATTTGAAATACAAAATCATATAATTATAATACTTGAAATACTAAAGTTCCTTATTTAAAATCTTAGGAACCAAAATCGTACAACTATAATATTAAAAGGATAAAAAAGTAATTAAGTCAAGATTTTATTAACCTTTTATCATTGATAAAAAAGCAATTAAGCCAAAATTTTATTAACCTTTTATAATTGAATAACATGCAGGGATGTATCATTCAATTCACTATCGGGAAACCTACCTCAGAGTCTCAAATCACTCAAAAACCTCAAGAAGTTGTAAGAACACAATCATTAGCACTATCAGGGTATAATATACACACGCATCTTCACTGTAAACTTCTGTTTGTCCTTGTACAGGCATCTACAAAACAATCAATTCACTGGTTCAGTAAATGTCCTTGCCAAACTTCCACTTGAAGATTTGTAAGTTCATGTTTGCCCACCTTGCGCATGGAAAGATTTTCCATCCCCTTTATAAAATGTTTAATATATTTGTGTCAATGTTTGCAGTGCACTATTTCTAGGATCATCTAGATATGCATATATATCATATTTATATATGACAACGTGGTCACCTATTCATTCCATTTCCGTTATTTGCAAAATACCATGAGCAATGCCTTTCATTATGAGGAAGTAAAATGTCAACGCTGTGTAGTAAAATTATGAATCACTTTGGTGAAGACAAAAAATATTAATGATGAATTATTTAGTTTTGAAAAAGTGAATTAGTAGTGAAGTACCTGAAGAACTGATGTACCTGAATTCGACAGTGAATTGGATTTACTGTACCGAGATAGTAACAAATAGTAGCTATTTTAATTTTAACAGGAACGTTGAAAACAACAAATTTACCGGTTGGGTCCCTGAGGAGTTAAAGGATATAAATAACTTGCAGTAAGTATTTTTTAGCACTCATTTATTGAAGGATGTTGTGGTACTTAGGTTGTTTCTCTAACTTTGCGTTGTTAACTCCAAAGAACTGGAGGAAATTCTTGGTCAAAGGGTTCAGCACCTCCTCCGCCTCCTGGTACTCCCCCTCTGAAGAAGCATTCGGAGAAAAAGAAGAAAAAATCTGTTCTCAGTGGAGTAGCTATAGCAGGCATAGCTTTTGGCATACTAGTAGTAATTATAATTGCTGTTGCTCTTTGTAAGAGAAGGTCATCAAGACCTTCTTCACATTATATCGAAGAAGAGGGGCGTAGCAAGCATAAATCTTTTACATCTCAGGAGTTACCAAGAGATGATGTCAACAAAGGTGGTTTTGCAATAGCTTGTGTTATTGAAGTTGAAGTGATTTTCCAATTAATTGATTTCAGTTGGCATATTGGTGACAGGATTTAAGTCAATGGATTCGACTTCAATAGACGTACAGGCTTTGCAAAAATCTCCATCAATTGGTGTGAGTTCGTCAGTCTCGGATTGTGTGCAATCCTTTAATGACAATGAGTTTGCACTTCGTCTAAATTCTAAAAGAAGTGCATCAAGCCGTGTTACTAGTTTTTCACTGCAAGAGTTGCAGGCTGCTACTGCTAATTTTGCTTCAGGCCGACTTCTTGGTGAAGGATCCATAGGACGTGTATATCGGGCTAAATATGCTGATGGAAAGGTACGTACGTACATTCTGTATGTGCATGAAATTTTCATAATGCAAATACCTATGTTGGTGTTTATCAGGTATTGGCTGTAAAACAAATCAAATCTTCTCTTTTCAATGGTGGTCCTCCTGAGGAATTCTCTCACATTGTTACAAACATAAGCAGAATTCACCACCCAAATATTGTTGAGCTTGTCGGTTATTGTTCAGAACAAGAGCACATGTTAATGTATGATTATTTCAGAAATGGCTCTCTCCATCACTTTTTACACTTATCAGACGACTTCAGCAAACCACTAACTTGGAACACCAGAGTCAGAATTGCATTGGGAACAGCTCGGGCTGTTGAGTTAGTCTGAATCTCTTGCATTTTCTCATAGTACCAGCAGTCAACATATGTAGTATAATTTTCTTTTAATCTTAATTTTCAGGTACCTACATGAAATTTGCTCTCCTCCTTTATTGCACAAGAATATTAAGTCCTCCAATATTTTGCTTGACACGGATCTGAATCCTCGTCTCGCAGATTATGGTTTGGCATCCTTCCACCAGGTTTTAATTTCTTGATTTAGGCTCCTTCTCTTTACTAATGCAATTGATTATTGTGGTGTTGATAATGAGTGTTATTTGTTGGTAGCGTACTAGCCAAAATCTTGGGGCAGGATATAATGCACCAGAATGCACACAACCTTCAGCGTTTACCCAGAAGAGTGATGTATACAGTTTCGGGGTAGTAATGCTGGAGCTTTTGACAGGTCGAATGCCTTTTGACAGGTATTGTACGACGATTGCAATATATATTCCATAAGTGATAACATAACTGAGTTTTCATGTATGTTGTTAGTTCAAAGCCAAAAGCAGAACAATGTCTGGTTCGTTGGGCCACCCCACTACTTCATGACGTTATTGCGGTGGAGAAAATGGTTGACCCTGCCTTGCGGGGTCTTTACCCTCCTAAGTCACTCTTCCGATTTGCTGATATCATCGCCCTCTGTGTCCAGGTCACTTATACTTATGATCGATATCATTAAACATAACTTGACGTAACATAACATAACATAACATGCCTTTTCATATTCTTACAGACTGAGCCTGAATTTCGGCCACCTGTGTCAGAGTTAGTCCAGGCTTTGGTACGATTAGTTCAACATTCAACTATAACAATGAAGGAGGATCTTGGAGCCTTTGGTCGGACCGATGACTTTGATGATTAATTCTTACATATATTAATTCACTATGCTAATAACCATAGAATGTACTTTTCGTAGAAATTTCACTCTTTTCAACTTCTAGTTCTAGCTTGTACAACAAAAGCTTTTGTAATGTTTAGTCTATCTTTTACACCAAAATATGCTTTTCGCATACGCACTTCTTCTTCCTGTTCCATTACTCCTATTTCAAATTTTCAACCTTCCCTTCTCCAACTTCATTTTTAACCACAAATATATCCGTTTATATTACGTTATTTATCCACCTTTATTTTAAAATTTATCCGTTTACAGATTATGATCAATTATGATCTACTTTTAGAATCTGTTTATTGAATTTAACAGGAATAATTTACTCGTTTAATATTACTGTCTAAAATAATGTCAAATATAAAATTTATATTGGAACATTTTTTTTTAATTTATTTATTGAAAAGTACAAAAAATAATTTTTCACTGTGAAATAAAAGCCTAAACAATTATGTGGATAAAGATACACAATTTTGTGCTTTTTTTTTCATAAACATAAATATGATTCACATAGTATTCTAAAGTTGATAATTATGAATTAATTTACATTCAAGAGTGTGACTTTCACGGTCAAACATTTAGTTTTAAAACGTAATTGAAAAAAAAATATTTAAGGCATTAACTTTTTTTAATTTAAATGTAAAATTTAGTATCAAGTATTGACTAATAATTAATGTATTTAAAAATCAAAATATTGTCATTAGTTTATAATTTTCATTTATTTTTTATAACGCAGTTTATCAAAATTTTATGTCACACTTAAGATAGGATAAGAAGCACATTAGGCGATCAAAAGTGAAATGTCACTATAGCCTAACATAATTGAAATAAAATTTTAGTTTTGATCCAGTTTTTATAAGCAAAAATCTTTTCTGTTAGGGTTAATCAAGTCTAATTAAAGGATTAGTTTTTATGGTGAATGAAGGTTTAAATGTTCGTTAAAATTGTTGTCTACCTTTACCAATTATATCTTGAATAATATTATCTCAAAAGAATATATATATATATATATATATATATATATATATATGGAAAAAAAATAATAAGATCATAAAATTTAATTCTTTTAGAAACTATTTTTAAAGATACTATATTTCACGATTAATCTAGTTGTTAATACACAATTAGAGATCTATATGGAAAGGAATGTAATATGGGATATACTATGCCCTCATGCATAATTCTTGGGATTATTTCATCAATTGGAATAATTAATTTGGCGTATATTTTGTCCGTTTTAATTCTCTTTTATTGCAGAATAATGTCAAATCATATCAAGGATACGAGGTGTTAAGTGTGTAGTCTAAGTTCTAAAATTGAAGTAGTCCCACATTGTTTAGTTTAACTTACTTATTAAGTCCCACATCACTTAGTTTGTAATGCTTGCCTCTTCCTTATGCTATATATATAGAGGCACCTTGTAAGGTTTAAGATACACCAAAAACAAATACTCTTAGTATTGTTTATTTCTCTCTTCTATCCTTTTATTCTCTCTTTTAATGCCAGTTGCCTAACAACTGGTATCAGAGCTCTAGGTTCGGGAGAGTATTCTTAGTATGCTCTGTGGTTGCAGTTTTATCTGATCTTCCACAACAGAAAAGAATAATCTTCAGTTTAGAGAGTGAGAGGAGAGTATTCTTAGTATGCTCTGTGGTTGCAGTTTTATCTGATCTTCCACAATAGAAAAGAATAATCTTCAGTTTAGAGAGTGAGAGCTTTTCTCAGAATTCCTCAGTTTAAGAGGAGAGAGTCTCAGTTTAGAGAGCAAGAGCTTTTCTCAGCAGCAGAACAATGGTATTAGAAGAAGGGAAGGTGAAGATAGAGAAGTTTGATGGTAAAGACTTCGGCTTCTGGAAGATGCAGATAGAGGATTATCTGTATCAAAAGAAGTTATATCAACCCTTAATAGGGGAGAAGCCAGACGATATGAAACAGGAAGAGTGGAACTTGCTAGATCGACAGGCTCTTGGCGTGATCAGGCTGACATTGGCCAAGAATGTCGCGTTCAACATCGTCAATGAAAAGACAACTGCAAGTCTGATGAAGACACTATCAGACATGTATGAGAAACCATCTGCAGCCAACAAAGTACACATAATGCGTCGGTTGTTCAACCTTAAGATGGGAGAAGGTAACCTTGTGATTAATCATATTAATGATTTTAACACTATTCTTGCTATGTTAGAGTCAGTACAAATCAAATTTGAAGATGAGGTGAAGGCATTGATACTATTGTCATCATTACCGGAAAGTTGGGCTGCAACTGTTACTGCAGTCAGCAGTTCTGCAAGGGATAACAAGTTGAAGCTCAACGACATTCGCGACCTGATCTTGAGCGAAGATGTTCGCAGGAGAGATTCCGAGGAACCTTCCAGTTCTACTTCCAGTTCAGCATTAAATACTGAAAGTAGAGGAAGAACCACTCAAAAAGGTTACAACAACCGAGGAAGATCAAAGTCAAGAGCTAAAGGTCAACCAAAATTCCGGAATGACATTGTTTGTTGGAATTGTGACAAGAGAGGTCACTTTACCAATCAATGCAAAGCTCCGAAGAAAAACAAGAATCACAAGAAACGTGACGATGATGAATCAGCAAATGCAGCAACTGACGAGATAGACGATGCATTAATCTGCAGCCTAGATAGTCCTATTGAGTCATGGATTATGGACTCAGGTGCGTCATTCCACACCACTCCTTCTAATGAATTGTTGACTAACTATGTTTCTGGAAGGTTTGGAAAGGTTTACCTTGCAGATGGCAAACCTCTGAATATTGTTGGAAAAGGAGATATTGCCATCAGGACCTCAAGTGGGAGCCATTGGACACTGAAAAATGTCAGACATATCCCTGCCTTAAAAAGAAATTTAATATCTGTAGGGCAGCTGGATGATGAAGGGCACGAAACCACTTTTGGAGATGGAGCATGGAAAGTCAAGAAAGGCAATCTCATTGTCGCTCGTGGAAAGAAGCGAGGGTCACTTTACATGGTTGCAGATGAGAACATGATAGCAGTTACTGAGACTGCCAATAATTCATTCTTGTGGCACCAAAGACTTGGGCACATGAGTGAGAAAGGAATGAAGCTAATGGCGACAAAGGGTAAGTTATCAAAACTAAAGCACGTAGATGTCGGCACTTGTGAACACTGTATCTTGGGAAAATAGAGAAAAATTAGTTTCTCAAGGCAAGAAAAGACACTGAAAACAGAAAGGCTTGAATTGGTGCATACAGATGTTTGGGGGCCAGCTCCAGTGAAATCTCTTGGAGGCTCATGCTATTATGTCACCTTTATCGATGATGCTACGAGAAAGGTATGGGTTTATTTTCTCAAAAATAAATCTGACATGTTTTCTGTGTTTAAAAGATGGAAAACAGAAGTTGAAAATCAGACAGGTTTAAAGTTGAAAAGTCTGAAATCTGACAATGGTGGAGAGTATAATAGCCACGAATTCAAGAACTTCTGTTCAGAACATGGGATCAGAATGATCAAGACAATACCAGGAACACCAGAACAAAACAGTGTTGCAGAAAGAATGAATAGAACATTGAACGAGAGGGCTAGGTGCATGCGGATCCAATCGGGCTTGCCTAAGGTGTTTTGGGCAGATGCAATCAACACAGCAGCATATCTCATAAATAGAGGACCATCAGTTCCTTTGGGTTATCAATTGCCTGAAGAGGTATGGTCTGGGAAGGAGGTAAATCTTTCACATTTAAGAGTATTTGGCTGCGTGTCATATGTTTTGATAGACTCTGATAGTATAGACAAATTGGATCCCAAGGCCAAAAAGTGTTATTTTATTGGTTATGGTTCTGACATGTATGGCTACAGATTTTGGGATGACCAAAACAAGAAAATCATCAGAAGCAGGAATGTCACTTTTAATGAGAATCTATTTTATAAGGATAGATTTTCTGCAGAATCTATTGATACAGACAAGTTGCCAGAGCCTTCTGAGAAAGTAGAACTTGAAGAAATTTCAGAAAGCGACATAACCAACAGAAGCCAGAGTACAAATATAGAGGTTGAATCAGAACCAGCATCTCCTCCTTTGAGAAGATCCTGCAGAGTTTCAGTTGCACCAGAAAGGTATTCTCCTTCATTGCACTATTTATTGTTGACTGATGCTGGTGAGCCAGAATACTTCGATGAGGCTATACAGGGGAATGATTCTGTCAAGTGGGAGTTAGCAATGAAGGATGAGATGACATCTCTTCAAAAGAATGGTACTTGGTCGTTAACTGAATTGCCAGAAGGAAAGATGGCTCTACAAAACAAGTGGGTATACAGGCTGAAGGAAGAATCTGATGGCAGAAAAAGATACAAGGCGAGACTTGTGGTCAAAGGATTTCAGCAGAAACCAGGAATTGACTTCACAGAAATTTTCTCTCCAGTTGTAAAAATGACTACCATCAGAGTCATACTGAGCATTGTTGCTGCAGAGAATCTTCATTTGGAGCAGTTAGATGTTAAAACTGCATTCTTGCATGGAGATTTAGATGAAGATATTTATATGACTCAGCCAGAAGGTTTTAAAGTTTCAGGCAAGGAAAATCTTGTATGCAAGCTTCATAAAAGCTTGTATGGCTTGAAACAAGCACCAAGGTAGTGGTACAAAAAATTTAATGAGTTTATGCAAAACTCAAGATTTAGCAGATGTGACATGGATCATTGCTGTTATGTTAAGAAATATGTTAACAGTTATATTATCCTTGCTCTATATGTTGATGACATGCTAATTGCAGGGCCAAATATGACAGAAATTAACAGGCTAAAGCAGCAATTGACAGACCACTTCGAGATGAAGGATCTTGGTCCAGCTAAACAAATTCTTGGCATGAGGATTTCTAGAAACAGACTAGAAGGAGTCTTGAAGTTGTCTCAAGAGAAATACATAGAAAAGCTTCTTGACAGATTTAATGTTGGAGATGCCAAAATCAGGAACACCCCTTTGGGAACTCACATGAAGCTCTCAAAGAAGCAATCTCCAGAGACAGTTGAAGAAAAGGACCACATGTCAAGAGTACCATATGCATCAGCAGTTGGGAGCTTAATGTATGCCATGGTGTGCACCAGACCTGACATAGCACATGCTGTTGGAGTTGTCAGTCGATTCCTATCGAATCCCGGGAAGAAGCATTGGGAAGGTGTAAAGTGGATATTAAGATATCTGAAGGGTACTTCAGGAATAAATTTGCTCTTCAAAAGAGGTAATTTCACTTTACAAGGGTTCTCTGATGCAGATTTGGGAGGAGATTTGGACACTAGAAAAAGCACCACTGGTTACATTTTCACCTTGGGGAGAACTGCAGTGAGTTGGAAGTCTAAGCTTCAGAATAGAGTTGCTCTCTCAACTACCGAAGCTGAGTACATAGCTATCTCAGAAGCAGCCAAGGAGATGATCTGGCTAAAGAACTTTCTCAGTGAATTAGGGAAAGAACAAAAGAACGCTCCATTGTTCAGTGACAGTCAGAGTGCTATATGTCTTGCGAAGAATCCTGTCTTCCATTCTAGATGCAAGCACATTTAATTAAGATATCATTTCATTAGAGAATTGATAAATGATGAAGAATTATCTCTGCTGAAGATTTCAGGATCAGAAAATCCAGCAGATATGCTAACTAAGACTGTTACAACTGACAAACTGAGGCTCTGCATTACCTCAGCTGGTCTTCAGGGATAATTGAAGATAAAGAAAGCTGCACTAGGCGAAGGAGCATATGAACTCGATGCTTACAAGGAAGCTAACTAGAACTTAGACTCCAAGTGGGAGAATTGTTAAGTGTGTAGTCTAAGTTCTAAAATTGAAGTAGTCCCACATTGTTTAGTTTAACTTACTTATTAAGTCCCACATCACTTAGTTTGTAATGCTTGCCTCTTCCTTATGCTATATATTTAGAGGCACCTTGTAAGGTTTAAGATACACCAAAAACAAATACTCTTAGTATTGTTTATTTCTCTCTTCTATCCTTTTATTCTCTCTTTTAATGCCAGTTGCCTAACACGAGGGAGATAATTTAGCCTGTAGTTTAAGATCTGTAGGTGTCATATACTTGTATATGATCAATAGAATGACACACACGATTCTTTTTCTATAACTTTGTTATGGTATCAGAGCGTACAAAGTCTCGGTGAGAATGTGTGACAAAACTCTCCTCATGGATAAAGCTGAGATCGAGAAGAAGACCGAATTGGTGAAAAAGATACCTTCACCATATGACTTGCATGCAAACGATAATTTAGGAAATTTGATTGCATGCAAGTGAATGGAGAAACAAATGGGACTAATGTAAATGCATTGAGTGGACTGAGTTATGAGCAATGACAAACTCTAAAGAATTTGTTGAACAATCACAAAAGAACCACAAGTGACAAAATAACAGATAAACATAGTGAATGGATCATAGACACAGGTGTCTCTAGCCACATGACAAGAAACTTGAGTTTATTATGTGGGCTGAGAGACGTAGTTGGGTGTCTAGCGAGACTTCCAGATGGAAAACAACTAATGGCAAATAAAGAAGGGAAAGGGACAGTGACACTTGATGGAGGATTGAATGTGGAAAATGTGTTTTATGTGCCAACATTGAGTTGCAACCTGTTTTCTATTTCTTAATTGACAAATGAAACAAATTGTGTTGTCTATTTCACTAACAACTTATGTGTTATGCAGGATTGCACTTCGAAGATGCTTATTGGAGTGAGTGAACAACGAGATGGGCTTTACTTCTTTAAAGGAATCCGAAGTGAGAAAGCACACAAAGCTAATGGAACTTGCGAACTTAATCTGTGGCATCAACACATGGGGCACCCTTCTTTCAAGGTCACTAAATTGGCTTCTAACATGAGGTGTGATAGTGGTATTTTGAAGAACAAACCATGTATGTTTACGGGCTAAGCAAGCTAGAGATGTCTTTCCATTAAGTAAAAATAATGTTGGTGGTAGTTTTGAATTAATACGCTGTGATTTGTGGGAGCCCTATAGAACTCTCTCATCTTGTGGTGTTTCATATTTTTTTGACAATAATGGATGATTTTTCTCGTGCTATTTGAATTTATTTGATTTCTGATAAAAGGGAAGTGTCACGTACATTGTTGAATTTCTTTGCATTAATAGAAAGACAATTTGGTAAACAGATTAAAGTTCTACGTAGCGATAATGGTACTGAATTTACATGTTTGAGAAACTACTTTCATGAACACGGAATAGTATTTCAAACATCTTGTCCAGGAACCCCACAACAAAATGGAAGAGTAGAAAGAAAGCATAAACACATTCTTAATGTTGCTCGTGCTCTACGATTTCAAGGTAATCTCTCTATTTCTTTTTGGGGTGAGTGTGTCTTAACAGCTGGATACTTGATTAATCATACCCCCACTCCAGTGTTGTCTGGAAAAATACCATATCAGATGTTGCATGGTCAAGCCCCCATGTATGATCATTTAAAAGTTTTTGGTTCTTTATGCTACGCACACAACTTGGATAGACATGGTGATAAGTTTGCTAGTCGAAGTCGAAAGTGTATCTTTGTGGGTTACCCTTATGGGAAGAAGGGTTGGAAATTATTTGATTTAGATACTCAATGTTATTTTGTGTCTCGTGATGTTGAGTTCTTTGAAACAGAGTTTCCTTTCACACATACAGCTGGGTCAAATATGATTTATCTGTGGGTTCATCGTTAATGAACGATGCATTGCATAATGATGATGATAATGATTTGGATAATGACACAAGGATGGGAGAAAATACGCTCATTGAGGTAGTTGCAGGTTCTAAAGTGAGGGGGGAACTGTTGCCTTAGACAGTGAGAGAAGTGATGAGCTCGTAGAAAAAGGAAATAATTCAACTCCTAATGTTGACTCACTAGAACTTGTTCGTCAAAGCAGTTTGGAGGAACTAGGAAGAGGTAATCATACCAAATTGCCTTCCGTGAAGCTACGTGAGTATGTAACTCACACCATAAAGAAGTTAAGTCCATCTCCAAGTTAATCCACTTCACAGTATTCTTCAAGTACTCCTTATCCTATATCTCACTATATAAGTTGTGAAAATTTCTCTGAAAAGCATTGCAGGTTTGTTGTTGCTATTACTCTAGCCCGAGAACCCACTCATTATGCTGAAGGAGTGCAAGATGCCAAATGGAGGCTTACAATGCAGCAAGAACCTCATGCACTAGAAACCAATGGAACATGGTCTCTAGAAACTCTACCGGATGGGAAGAAACCTCTTGGTTGTAAATGGGTATACAAGATCAAGCATAATTCAGATGGCACGATAGAGCGATACAAGGCGAGACTGGTTATTCTCGGGAATCATCAAAAAGAAGGGGTTGACTATACTGAGACATTTGTCCCTGTTATCAAAATGGTTACAGTTCGCCTTGTTCTTGCTGTTCCAGCGACAAAGAAGTGGGAATTGCATCAAATGGACATCCACAATGCTTTCCTTCATGGTGATCTACATGAAGATGTCTACATGAAGCTTCCTCCAGGCTTTCATGCTTCTCAACCGAACTATGTTTGTAAATTGAAAAAGTCTTTATACGTTTTGAAGCAAGCTCCTCGTTGTTGGTTTGCCAAATTATCATCTGCTTTGATAAACTTTGGATTCCGTCAATCGGGTTGTGACCACTCATTCTTTACTCTTCTTGTCCATGGAGTGCAAATGATGGTTCTGGTATATGTAGACGATTTGATCATATGTGAGAACGATTCCGTTGCAATTCAACACTTTAAAGAATATATTAGTAAGTGCTTTCACATGAAAGACTTGGGACATTTAAAATATTTTTTGGGAGTAGAAGTTGCAAGGAATTCAAGTGGAATATTTTTGTGTCAGCGTAAATATGCATTAGACATCACTCAAGAAGCAGGCCTACTTGGTGCACAACCCGTGGCTACACCTCTTGACCAGAATCATCAACTTGGACTAGCCATTGGACGCTACATTGATCAACCTAACAGGTACCAACGCCTTGTTGGGCGCCTCATATACTTGTGCTTCACCAGACCAAAATTGTCCTACTGTGTCCATACCATGTTGCAATTCATGCAACAACCGCGTGAAGAACATTGGAATGCAGTCATTCGAATTGTGAGATACCTCAAAGGAAGTCCTGAGCAAGGAATTCTCCTTAAAAGCACATCTGATTTCCAACTGCATGGATGGTTCTGACTGGGTCGGATGTCCATTAACTCGGTGTTCAACTACTGGGTGGTTTTTGTTCTTGGGTCACTCTCCTATATCTTGGAAAACCAAGAAACAACATACTATATCTCGTTCATCCGCAGAAGCAGAGTACCGTTGTATGGCTACTACTTGTTGTGAACTTAAGTGGCTTCGTAGTTTACTGGCTGATTGAGGCATTTCTCATAAAGGACCTATGCACCTCCACTGTGATAGTTAGGCTGCTTTACATATAGCGAAAAATCCAGTTTTCCATGAACGGACAAAGCATATTGAAGTGGATTATCATTTCATTCGTAATGAGATACTCCAAGGCACCATTCAACCAGAGAAACTTGCCGACATCCTTACAAAAGCCTTAGGACGACATCAATTTCAAACTCTGCTTAACAAGCTGGGCATTCGTAATCCTCATGCTCCACCTTGAGGGGGGTAATATGGGATATACTATACGGGTTATGCTCTCATGCACAATTCTTGGGATTATTTCATCAATTGGAATAATTAATTTTGGCATACATTTTGTTCGTTACATTTTGTTTGTTTTAATTCTCCTTTATTGCAGAATAATGCCAAATCATATCAAGGATATGAGGGAGATAATTTAGCCTGTAGTTTAAGATCTGTAGTTGTCATATACTTGTATATAATTACCTATTGATCAATAGAATGACACACACGATTCTTTTTCCATAACTTTGTTAGAATGTGCATTGTATGGTATAATTTTAAGTCTAATCCGATATGGAGGATTGTTGATGGTAGGCAGGTCAAATTTTGGCTTGATCATTGGATTACTAGATTACCACCACTACCAAGTCTTTCTATGAATGATATTCCTTAGGGAAAACTTCATTATATAGTAGTAGATTATGTGAGTAATTGATAAGTGCTATGATTTCATTAGGTTTATGGCCTAGTTTGAAGCACTTATATCAATTTTCCTTGCTTTATACCTTGTTTTTAACTCAAAACATATCTAAATTGTTGGGTGATCACATTTTGTCTTTGAATCATGTTTTTAGGTAACTTACAAGTATTTGGTTGTTGTTTTGTAGTTTAGGAGAAAGCTAGGAAATAAGGAAGGAAGTCAAGCACAAAGTGGTGAATTCGAAGTTGAAGGAATTTTTTGTTAAGTCCCCAGGCTAAGCCTCAGATCCACGCTTAGCCTCAGCTTGGCAAAGAATTACTGGAACAAAAATTCAATCCTCACGCTGAGCGTGGAATTGAGGCTGAGCGTGGGAGTCCCAGAACCTCGTTTTACTCCAGACCTATCCTCAAACTTAGCGTGGCTTCTCACGCTTAGCATGGATTCTCACGCTTAGCATGGATTGTGCTGACATGTCATTATTCACATAAGACAAAAAAATTTATGACATAAAAGTGGGATTTTCGAGGAGAGAAGTAAGGAGGATCATTCTTGGAGTTTGTGTGGCGACTGGAGAGCTCTGGAACCTTCAAGATCAAGCTTCTTCCTTTCTTCATCATTTTGTAGAGTTCTACATGTCTATGTGTAGCTAAAGTCACCCTTGTTGGGGTTTGATGTAACTAAACCCATTCTCATGTGTAAACTATAAGTGATCAATGTTAGTTGTTATTTAGTTTTATTGCTTTATTTCTGTGCATAATGCTTGTTATGGCTTGATCACCCTTAACTTGAACTTGAGGTTTTTAAGAGATTGAGAAATGATTTTAAACCTTTGAAATGAAATAGAGCAGCTAATGGTGCTTATTGCTAGAGATAGAGTAAATGCCATTGGTCTTTCTTAAACTCTTGTTTTTAAAGTTAGTTTCTTGGTTAAACTATGCAAGAGATTGATAGTTTAAGTTAGCAACTTAGATTCCAACTTGTAAGTGTAGACACCTAATTTCGTCCGGGAGGTACAAAACAACAATATAGGATGTCACGGACCCAAAAGACAAATTAGGGATTTTTAGAGGCCCGGAATGGGCCGTTTCGAATTCAGAACGGGCCGTTCTGGTTCCCCCGGAACGGGCCGTTCTGATTTCAGAATGGGCCGTTCTGGTTACCCCCGGAACGGGACGTTCCGATTTTGGAACGGGTCGTTCTGCCCCCAGAATGGGCCGTTCTGAATCCAGAACGGGTCGTTCTGGTCCCCCCCGGAACAGGCCGTTCCGATTTCAGAATGGGCCGTTCTGGGGTACAAAATTTAGGCACAACGGCCATATCCAGAACGGCCGTTCCGGTTTTGGAACGGGCCGTTCTGGACCCCCTCCCCGAAGCCTATAAATAGACAGCTGGGGCTCATTTTTCCAGACTCCGAAATTTCGTCCAGACTTCCTATAGCTCGAAATTTCTCTCTTTTTCTCTCTTCCCCTCTCTTTTTGTATTTCTTGAGATTTTTGTGAGGTATTGTAGTGTGAAAGGTTGCCAAAAAGCACCCAAATCTCCATCTTTGAAGATTAATAGAGCTTGTTCAAGAGGTATTCAAATCAATTTTCTTCTCTCTATTTTATTTCTTACATTTGATAAATATTGTTTATAATAAGAGCAATCATGTAGATATTTTAGAGTCAATTGTAAATTTAAATTTTAAATCATGTAAATAATCATCAATAAAAGGGGATATAATATTTAATTTATTATTTCTTATCGCATTAACTTCATCATAGGGTACCGATTTAGGGCGTTGTAAGGGTGCTTAATACCTTCCTCACACGTAACCGACCCCCGAACCCAATTCTGGTTATCAAGGCCATTATTGGATCTTTTAAAAATCTTTTTTTTTTCCAATGTTTTGAGTAAAACATTGGTGGCGACTCCATAGAACCTATTTTCAAAACCATTGATTAAGGATTAGTCTGGTGTCTGGGCATTCCTTAATTGATGAGATCTTTAAAAGGATGTTTAAACCATTAGTCGCAAGATCGGAAATTTTCGGGTTGCGACAGATGGCGACTCCACTGGGGACGTTTAAAAAGGGTCAGGCCCATTTAATTGATGAAGTTAATAAAATAAAAATAATAATTTAAATATTTTCCCCTTTACTTTGTTTGCTTTATTTGTTTGGCTTTAATATTTGTTTGCCTGTTTAAATTCAGCATTTGTTTGAAATAAAAATTATACACAATCCTTTGCACACAACAGTTCTCCCTACACCCGGGGGCATGAGGGTAATAAACATAGGGAGTGGTTGACGTACGACCGGCCCAAGTTTGGCCTTGGAGCCTGCGAGCCTTGTCGGAAATCACACTCAAGGTGATAACCGGTTACTCTAGCCCGAAATACTGCGACAAACCTTAGAGTTTGCCAGGTGACGGCGACAGAGATACTGGGTCCCTATAATGGGGGCACCTTGGGGGCCTTAAGACCAGCGAGATTAGAACTATCCTATACAATGCACTTTTCTTGTAGGGACCACAAACCAAGAATTTAAACGTGATTGTTCGCGGGTGTACATTTGTTTGAGCATATGTGTGTTGCATTTGTTTGTGTTTATTTATTTCAAATAGATAAGAATTACAAACAAATAAATATTAATAAAAAATATGATAAAATTTTAACTCCCTTCTATATACCCAAACTTCAAAGCATCATATAAGATAGTTTATTTCAAAAAAAAAAAAAAAGATAAATATATAGCAAAAATCATGCATCATTTCCTTTTAGTAAAAAAAATGAATGATAAAGTTTAGGCAGAAAACAAATATCATGCATCTTTTAGTTTAGCATATACATTCATTAGAAAATGGAAGACACATAGTATGTAAAGATTTTTTAGAAAGGAGAACATTCTAAAGTACAAGAATCGTGTGCATACACTAAAGAGGCCTACTAGGCTTTGGACTCTCGTCATCCTTTCAATAGAAGGCAAAGTCTACATCTTCTCAGACTTCTTCCGATTTAAAAAGATGTCATTCCTCAACTCAAATAGGAGATTATTTAAAATTTCGAAAAGAAGGCACGCAAAAAAAAAGAAGAAATTGAAGCGAAAAAAATTTGATGATAAGCTCCCCTAATCCTCCAATTCGTTATCAAATCACTCCAAATTGCATCTTTCTTTTCTAACTCATCAACCTCGTCAATAAAGATGAAATTTTTGGCAATCACCAAAATAGTGGTGAACTTGAAGATCCTATTGATGGTTACTTCTGATGGGAATAACAAGAAGAGAATCTGAGAAGAAACAAGAACTAATTGCAAATTAACGAACGAGCAAGCATGTCCATAGGGACATCATTCAAGCATGAGCTTCTGTAGCCTCAACAACATCATCAAAGTGCACCAAAAGATTTGTACAAAGAATGTTCTCTAAACAAATAAATCAATGAGAATGATATTTGTTGAATTTCTCAATCATCTTTGCATCCTATTTTGCACTTCATATAGATAATATGTCTTCCTTGTAAATAATAAATAAGAATAAAAAGGGAAATCTAACCTGTGCGTGTTAATCAAATAATGAGATCACTGGTAGTCAAGTTCAAACTTGATACATCAAATTGAAAGCACTTAAAAACCAGTAATTGTGCAAGAAAACTGGGGGGCATAACACGCCCAAATTGACGATTCAAACACCAAGAGTTCCCCATGCGGAAATGACAACTGTTGGGATAGGAGGAACAATCAAGAATGAATGAATCCTTGCTTCTAGGGAATTACAACAAAACTCAATTGAAGAATAAAGGCATTGCATGACAAAAACCCGCTAGGATGAAAACCTGTAAAGGGTGTCCTAGGCAAAAATTAGGGTAAAGAAAAAAAATCAAAATCCCGATAGGATACGTCCTATGCAAAAGTTAGGGATACATAAAAATAAAAAAAAAAAATAATAAAAAGTAATGCCTACTTGAGTTAAAAAATGAAAGGCGGCTTGAGTATTCCCTTTAGAAAGAAAGAATTCATAAAGGTTTTACTCCGAAGTCGAAACACCCACATTCAAGCAAGTGGGAATGCATTCATAATGCAGTTCAACCAATCGTCAACCATGCCTCTCTAGGGGGCAACCTCGGTTAATCTCTCTGTGTATGAATCACGAACTCGGGGCATGCCCGGGCCTCCGAGCTTTGCTAAAGGGGCACGTGTAAATTGGAAGTACTGTTTTAAATGCCATAACATTCTTTCATTTCTCTTCTCCCTTTAAAATATTCACTCTAGGCCTCATCCATCAACCCTTAATAAACAAAATATATTTGCGACAAAGATGTTACTCGAAAATAGCATGGAAAGGATAACAAAAGAACAATCAGAAAACCGAACATGACTAGGGTTCAATAAAAATAAAGTCGTCCCACACAAATGCTGCGAAAAAGAAGGCCCGGCAGGAAACCCACTAAGGGGGTTGTGCAAAAGTTAAGGCAAGATCTGCTAGGCAATCCACAAGTAAAAATGGGTAACCTAGGCAAAAGAAAAAGATTAAAAGAAAAATGTCCGCTAGGAAACACATCTCAAGTGACCTAGGCAAAAGTTAGGACGTTAAAACAGCAACCTGAGTTGAAAACTCAAAGGCGGCTCAGAAGAATCATCCAATTAAAGTACGACCCCGAGTCATCACTTCACTTTCCAAAAAGGCTAAACACAATGATAGCTTCTTTGTAGCAAATACGTTTTGTTTAATAACCCTAAACACCAAAGCCTACCTTGGCCAGCCATTCTTCTAAAAACCCCTTTTGAAAAAAAAATCCCTTCTAATAACCTTTTGAAAAAAAAACAAACATCCTTTTTCTTCTTTTCTCTTGACCCTTATGGCATTAAAATAGCATTGAAAAGATACACGGAAAATGCACAGTGAATACTCATAGAGGGAAGGCCGAGATGTTCTCAAACAGAGGTTAGAGACGCTTGACCACACATCGACTGGATAGTCAAGGAGCCACTGAAGCTCGTGTTCAAAAGAACATATCCCAACAATTATCATAAACAACATGAATGAAAAGGAATCGTCATCATTAACCTTAACACGTACAGGTTAATTTCCCGATATAAAAAAAATGAATTGCATCTTTAGGAACAAACACAAGCATAAACTGTATCGCATGCATGAGTTAGGGGCATATGGAAGGGCATTACACAAAAAAAAATAAAAGAATCATTCTTGTCTTGCATTTTCTTTGCATCCATGCATCCATGCATTATACTTGCTATGGGTCAAGAAGACTTATCAGGACAAAGCACTCGTAAAAGCTCAATAGCCAAGCATGAGTCAAAGCGGTGTCAAATGGCAACCCCAAGTGATTCTATGTGCCTACTAAGCAAAGACATATCAACAGTAGAATAGAATAGAATCGATCAAACAAGCAAGTCTGTAAGCATGAAGAGGCCATCGCGCCATACTCCTCAACTAAATGAAGGATGATCCAAGAGAATGCCAAGACTAGGAATGGTTTCCTTACCAAAGCCAGGAGTGGCTTCCAAAATAATACTCATCAATAAAGATTCAGCAGATAACATCATCATGGGGATAGATCTCTCCACCAATGATGACAATAAAAAAAAAAACAACATCAAAAAAAGGCAAGCTTCACAAATGTTGAAAAAGCCGAAGCAATTTATGAAAATAGCAGAAAAAGGCAAGCTTCAAATGTGAAAAAGCCGAAGCTAAACAAAGAAATGAAAAGAAAAAACCTACAACAAGAAGATGCCTGGAGAGGCATTACAATACTCACCTTGACAAGAACAAAACCAAACTCCTACCAACCATCCCACAATGAAGACGCCTGGAGAGGCATCATAATACTCACATGGCAGGGGAAACACTAGAATCCTTGTCATCCATCTATCTTTGCCCACCAACATAGGGGCACATCAAACATTTCCTACCCATCCACCTAGGGGCAGACTTTCATCTCACAACACCAACAAGAAGACATCAAGTACAAACACAGAAAGGGTTGCTAGATCCCCAAAACTAGTACAAAGTGGGTTACCTGACCTTAGCGAAAGGGTTGCTAGATCCCCAAAACTAGTACAAATTGGGTTACCTGACCTTAGTGAAAGGGTTACTAGATCCCCAAAACTAGTACAAAGTGGGTTACCTGACCTTAGTGAAAGGGTTGCTAGATCCCTAAAACTAGTACAAGAACAAAGTGAGTTACCTGACCTTAGAGGAGGCCGGCTGAAGCCTTAAATATCAGTCCAGCTTGGAGAGGCTGAGCTACGAAACTACTTCAACAAAAAAGTGGGTTACCTGACCTTAGAGGAGGCCGGCTGAAGCCATAGAATATCAGTCCAGCTTGGAGAGGCTGAGCTACAAAACTACTTCAACAACAAAGTGGGTTACCTGACCTTAGAGGAGGCCGGCTGAAGCCTTAGAATATCAGTCCAGCTTGGAGAGGCTGAGCTACAAAACTACTTCAACAACAAAGTGGGTTACCTGACCTTAGAGTGGGCCGGCTGAAGCCCTAAATATCAGTCTAGCTTGGAGAGGCTGAGCTCAGAATATAATCCCTCGTTAACAAGCCACAAATAAAGAGACACACTACCATGAGACAAGCAGAAGTAGTAGGAAGCGACTATATCAAGACCAGAAGCCTAGATGTTTCGGTTTACCATCCTTATCACCCGACGGAGCATAAACCAACACTCAGTTACTCTTAGGGACAATGATACAGGTAAACACCATCTACCCGAAAGGAATGATGTGGGGGCATCTACACTGCTGAAGTAAAGGAGAGGACTCGGACACAGAAAGCGACATGGGGCATTCACATGGATCTTGAAGGCTAGATGTTTCGGTTTACCATCCTTAACACCCAACAGAGCATACAACCTAACACTTAGTTGCTCCAAGGGGCAGGGATATAGGGAACACCGTCTACCCAAAGGAAACAATGTGAAGGTATCCATTGTCAAAGCAAGAGTGAAGATCCGAATTTTCACCTCACTATCACAAGAAAAACAATGGAGCTTCTACTCGAAGACTGAAGATCAGGTGTACAATTTGTCAGCCTTGTTACCCAAGAGTATGCAACTGCTCTAAAGGGTGATGATACGAGCAAATACATCTATCCAAGGGAAGCAACGTAGAAGCATCACACAAAGAGACAAAGAGAAGACCCGGACAAAATGTCTACGTCTTTACTTGCCTTTGGAAAAGTAACACAATTATTCCAAAGGACAAGTAAAGAGGGGCAGCTGTAGACACCCAATTTCGTCCGGGAGGTACAAAACAACAATATAGGATGTCAGGGACCCAAAAGACAAATTATGGATTTTTTGGGGCCCGGAACGGGCCGTTCCGAATTCAGAACAGGCCGTTTTGGTTCCCCCGGAACGGGCCGTTCTGATTTCAGAATGGGCCGTTCTGGTTACCCCGGAACGGACGTTCCGATTTTGGAACGGGTCGTTCTGCCCCCAGAACGGGCCGTTCTGAATCCAGAACGGGCCGTTCTGGTCCCTGCCGGAACAGACCGTTCCGATTTCAGAACGGGCCGTTCTGGGGTACAAAATTTAGGCACAACGGCCATATCCAGAATGGCCGTTCCGGTTTTGGAACGGGCCGTTCTGGACCCCTCCCCGAAGCCTATAAATAGACAGCTGGGGCTCATTTTTTCGGACTCCAAAATTTCGTCCAGACTTCCTATAGCTCGAAATTTCTCTCTTTTTCTCTCTTCCCCTCTCTTTTTGTATTTCTTGAGATTTTTGTGAGGTATTGTAGTGTGAAAGGTTGCCAAAAAGCACCCAAATCTCCATCTTTGAAGATTAATAGAGCTCGTTCAAGAGGTATTCAAATCAATTTTCTTCTCTCTATTTTATTTCTTACATTTGATAAATATTGTTTATAATAAGAGCAATCATGTAGATATTTTAGAGTCAATTGTTAATTTAAATTTTAAATCATGTAAATAATCATCAATAAAAGGGGATATAATATTTAATTTATTATTTCTTATCGCATTAACTTCATCATAGGGTACCGATTTAGGGCGTTGTAAGGGTGCTTAATACCTTCCTTACACGTAACCGACTCCCGAACCCAATTCTGGTTATCAAGGCCATTATTGGATCTTTTAAAAATCTTTTCTTTTTCCAATGTTTTGAGTAAAACATTGGTGGCGACTCCATATAACCTATTTTCAAAACCATTGATTAAGGATTAGTCTGGTGTCCGGACATTCCTAATTGATGAGATCTTTAAAAGGATGTTTAAACCATTAGTCGCAAGATCGGAAATTTTCGGGTTGCGACAGTAAGAGATTAGGGTTAGTTACTTTTGAGAGTGATTGATAAATTCTGAATAATAACTATTGTGAACTTAGTGATAAGCATGAGAGGAAGGTTTAGTGAAGTCAAACCCCAACAATTTATTAGTATTGCATTAGAATCAAGTTTTGCACTCTAAGTGTTTACCAAAATACCAAAAAGAATTGTTATTGCTTGTTTACATTATTTACTGCAGCAAATCAAACTCTTATTGCTTTTTGGTAACTTAGTTAGTATAATAAGTGAAATTGTAAAGTGTTGCGCAAGTCTCTTTGGAGACGATACTCATACTTTCATTGAACTACTTATACGATTTGGTACACTTGCCAAGGGAGATAACAGTAATGAATGAGAATCAATGGATGTGGCTTTTAAAAATTATCTTCCTTATGATATATGACAAATTGTGATTAGTCATGCTCTACCTACTTTGGATGAGGAACTAGATGTAATTTGTAACGACCCACCTTAGGTCATCACATCAATAACCAACCAAAATAAAAGAGCATTTATAATAAAAAAAATAGAGCAAAAGCCAGCTACGCTAGAGTGTAAAAATTGTTTTCATAATAGCAAACATAAGTATATTAGTCATTCTCAGTAAAATCATACAGTCATCCAAAATATATTAACATTAACCATTAACAGAAAACACCCTAGGTGCTGGTCAAGCTCTAAGCCTAGCCACTTCTCAAAGCAGCTACCCAGAAGACTCCTTGCTATCCTATGGCTTCACACCTGATCTGCTCCCCCACATAGTGAGATCATCACAGTTCCACCACATGGAAACATAAGGGTTAGCACGTATAAAACCAACCATAGTATAAATATCATTTAACAATTATTTGTTCAAACCAACATGTATTTCCAAGATAGATATAAACCAATAGCATACATATTAATTAAAGAAATCCATAACCCTAGTATACAATCCATACCATATGTATACATAATCCACATCCAAAGCAAAGTCACACCACCGTATAATCCATGATGTAACCAACACATCCAAACCAAATGTTGGCCTCAACACCTATCCAAACCAAGTGTTGATACGGTGAAACATGTCAGCAACCCATGTGTCACGCCTAACCTCTCATGGAAAGTATACAGTTGGATTACGTCGTCACGTAACCCTGGTGGGGTCACCTCATCCATCGGTATGACTCGACCCAGACCCATACCGGTAGCAAATAGATACTTAGAGGAGTACTTCAGAATCCACCTAACATCTGAAGTGGTTTACTATATAATCCTTGGAGAAGTTCCAAATTGGAAATCCTCACAATGGGATTCCGAAATTTCATATTTTCTCCAAAGATTATATCCCTGATCTCACCAAGAGACCTCCCATCCATAACCTTACTCCTCTCAGTCCTATTTACTTTTCCAAACCACATACACATACTTCATAATTATATATATAAACATAATCATAACCATGCCAAATTAAATATCCAAAACAACCACTAACTTGAATAAATAACAACCATCAATTTAAATAAATAACAACCTTCATACAAACAAAATAGCATATTAAAAGTTATACTACTCCTATCATGCTCATGTATACTAGGTTAAGTCTTATAAGTACTACCCATACTAGATTAATTTTATAAATGCCACCCTTACTTGGATAAACCTGAATTGAAACTCGGGCAGAAACTGAGACTATAGCACAGCTGCCTCCCCAAGGCTCCTTCCGTCTAAAATAGGGGCCGGAGCTAAAACTAGGACAGAACCTCCTCCTCTAGATTTCCCTTGGTCTTCAAAGAGAAGAAGAGGGAAAGAAGAGAGTATGAGAGAAGAGAGGATGAGAATGAGAAGTGTTTCTTGGGATGGTTTGCAATGGAGAAGTGAAGGCCTATTTATAGCCTCCAAAACACATTAAAAAAATGTAAAATAATGGAGAAAAAGATAGACAAAACTAAGTGGAATGAATTAGTGGAATGAATTATAGAAGTTGGTGGGATGAATTAATGGAGTTGGTGTGAATTAATGGAGTTGGTGTGAATTAATGGAGTTGGTGCCATGTTCTTTTCCGCACCGACTTTGGCTACTGATTTGGACCTTATAGACAGCCGAATCTGAAAATATTTCCTTCATGAAAGTTGTAGGATTTTCTCTTATCTTTCCATAGCCACCAAGTTTGTATCATTTGAACAATCACCGACCAAGTTATACCCCAAACACCGAGGCTTGCCAATCAGCCCAGCGAGAAACAATTGTATTAATAAAAGTCCAATTTTGACCTCCTAAAAGACCGATTTTGCAAATGACTATTTCTTCAAAAGTTGTGCGTTTTTCTCTTAGATTTCCATTGACACCAATTTTGCATCATTTGGACCATCACAGCCCAAGTTATGCCTCGGACACTGAGACTAGTCAGTCAGCCCAGCGAGAAATGATTCTAAAAAAAAAAATTTCACAACTATCTAATTAGATCTAACAACACACATATCTTTCTAAGCATAAATGGAGTGTGAATTATCTATAATTGAAGTAAAATATAACCACCAAATTATGACCAAATACCACATAGTAATAATGACAATAATAGTAATAATCATGTTGAAAACTGAGATGTTACAATTCTCCCCAACAATAAAAATTTTCGTCCCCGAAAATTCACTTACTCAAAAGAGATATGGGTATTGATCCTTCATATTGTCTTCCAACTCCCAAGTGGCTTCATTAGTGTCTGCATCCCAAATAACCTTCACCAAATTGATAGATTTACCTCGCAACTTCTTAACTCTCTTGTCTGCCACTGAAACTGGTTGTTTCTCAAAAGTTAAATTCTCCTTCACTTGCACTGCCTCTGATTCCAAGACATGACTAGGATCGTGAATATACTTTCTCAGTTGTGAAACATGAAACACATCATGCAAATTATATAGGAATGGAGGTAATGCAATCTGATATGCCACTGCTCCAATCCTCTTGAGAATTTGATACGGTCCCAATAAACTTAGGATTCAACTTCTTAGTTTTAATAGCTCTTCCCACACCTGTGGTAGGAGTCACCCTAAAAAATACATGTTCTCCCTCTTTAAACCAACACAAAGGTGTTCTACATTTCCTCACATATAGAGTCTCAAATGGTGCCATTCCTATACATGCGTGAAAATTGTTTTTATAAGTGAACTCGACCAAAGGCAACATTTCTTCCCAACTCCCTAGATGATCCAAAATACAAGCCCTCAACAAGTCCTCCAAAGATTGGATAGTACTCTCAGACTGCCCATCAGTCTGTGGGTGATAAGCAGAACTGAGTCTCAACTTAGTCCCTAACGCCTGATGCAAACTCTGCCAAAATCAAGATGTAAAACGAGGATCCCTATCAGAGATGATACTGGAGGGCACACCATGTAATCTAACAATCTCCTTAATATACACTTGAGTTAACCTTTCTAAGGACCACTTTATATTCACCGGAAGGAAATGAGCACACTTAGTTAATCTATCCATGATCACCCAAATAGAATCACAATTCTTAGCAGACTTTGGTAATCCAACAACAAAATCCATGGTTATACTATCCCATTTCCATTCAGGGATCTCCATTATTTGTAACAAACTTCCTGGTTTTTGATGTTCCACTTTAGCTTTCTGACACACAATGTAAGATGCAACATACTCAGCTATCTCCTTTTTCATTCCATTCCACCAAAACATTTTCTTCAAATCTTGATACATTTTTGTCATACCCGGATGTACACTCAACTTGCTTTTATGACCTCCCTCAAGTATCAACTTCTTCAACTCTCCATCTTGTGGAATACAAATTCTGCCTTTGTACCTTAAAACCCCATCCATATCTTGTTCAAGATTCTTCCTAAACTTCCTAGGAAAACCCACAACAAAGTCTATACACATTATCTCATTTTCAAATAGGAACATCTAAAGGCTACAAAAGTCCTAAAAGGCTTCTAATGTTCTATCTCAGACTTATACTATACTAAATATGAGTACACACCATCCTCTATTCCTCTCTACACTTAAGGCCACCATGCTTCCGTTGCACCACTCTGATACACCTTAGTAGCCCCTAAATGGATATTAAGAATACTCTTGTGTCCTCCCTTTAAGATCATCTTCCTAGGCTATAGATCCTATCATTGAACCCCAAAACATCATCAATTTCCACTCGTAAAGGGCTATTTATACCCCTATCAATCCTCTCCACTTGGTTCACTAGGAAAGAATCTAACTCCTAGGCTTCTCTAATCTCGTCCATTAATTCCTTAGTTACTTTCAACATACTAAATTCAATGCTCCTAAGGGTGAGCTCACACATCACGCTTAAGTCTCTAAGTTCTTTAGTCAAATCCAACCCTTAAATCATCAAATGTGGTAGGCGAAAGATCATCCTACTCAAGGTATCTTCCAGAATAATATCTTCATTTCTACGACCCTTTCAAAAATCAAGTGCCTAAGCATAAGTTCACTAGGTACACAGAATCAATCTATAAGTCTTACCACTTCATCTATACCGAAGGCAGCTCTTATCCACTACCTTGTCCTATATCCTCTTGTCTTGTTTCCAGAATCAACTAATTATGCTTCTCCAATTTCCTTCAATAATCCACTTGTTACTCGAGTCATACCTAGGGTAACCTCATAATCCAAACTTAAATCTTTAGACCGAGCCAAAAGATCTATCTCTTTAACCATAAGGGAAGATATATTTAGAGGTCTTCTACTCAAAGCATCAACCACCATACTAGCTTTGCCCAAATGACAACTAAGATCAAAATCCTAGTCCTTAAAAATTCCAATTATCCTTCTTGTCAATAGATATTTAAAATTCTTATGATCGCTAAATACCTCAAGCTTAGAATCATATACGTAGTGTCTCCAAATCTTAATTAAAATTGCTAACTCAAGGTCATGGGTAAGGTAATTCCTCTCATGAATTTTCAATTGCCTAGAATCATAAGCTACTACCTTTCCTTCATGCATCAACACTCTTCCCAAATCTATCTTTAGAAGTATAACTATATACCACAAAAGTCTTACTAAAATCTAGTAGCATTAACACTAGCCAATTTTTCTTTAAGAGTTTGAAAACTACCTTCTCCTTTGTTATCCCATACAAAGGCAACTATTTCTTATTCAATCCAGTCAAAGGTAATAGTAAATGACCTAGAGAAGTAGGCAATAAAATGTTTGGGTAGTTAAAAAAATAAGCATAGGTCCAGAAATTCCTGATATAGGTTAACCTTTCAATGACCAAACCTCAAAACATCACCAAATCTATTTTATCCTTGTTATGCCTATCATGACAGTATATATCTATAGAGTTATACTCATCCAAATGATTTCAAACCTGTCTTAAATGAAAGCTAAATGAATAAGCTACAACTCTTAAGATTTCAAAAAGATCACCTTCCTAACTAAAATTTTAACAATCACTTCAAGTATATTCAGCTCTAACAACTAGACTTCTGATCACCAAAGCAGTCATAACTAGAGTTCTAGACCTGCTTTTTACCTGATTCCAGTTCCATTAGAAAGATAGTATCTAAAGCCATAATTCTCATAAAGACCACAAAATCAGATTCTATCAATATGATACTCATACTGGCACAACAAAATTTCAACAAAAATAATCCCCATATCATACAGCATTAGTGTACTAACATACCTTAATCATTCCAAACTCACTCCTTTCCACCTTAAACTCATATTCAAGCTTTTCATTACAATCCTAAACCAAAACAGCTCACAAAATAAAATTCACATACTACCTCAACCATAAAAGTTATCATACAAGCACCAACACTCAAGGAACGTTCCAATCTCCCATCAAAACTTCAATTCTCAGATACAACCTCTTTGGATTCAATCACTACTACTATAGATTCCTAAATTCCATTAATTGTAAACTCTTGCCAAATCAATGTCTCACCTAAATCTAAGGTGTCAATAATTTCTAGTTGATTATCAAGGCTTTATTCATACTATTGGTACCTAAGCTCACCATAAAGTATTCTATTATCCAATAGTAGCAGCAATTAGCTCCATAGCTCGAGCAATTTGCCGCCCATCCATGCTTGAAGAAGAATTAGAATGATTTCCCCTACCAGTCATCCTAAAAAGGTCAAAGAACTTTATGAGTTTACACGAAACTCATAAGAAATTCCTAATCAAGATTAAGAAACTCATGAGTTACTCATGAAGTTCCTTTCAAAATTCGTTTCCATACAACGGAAACATAACAAGACCATTCCCCACAAATCCTAAAGAGACTTGACCAGCTCTAATACCAAAATTGTAACGACCCACCTTAGGTCATCACATCAATAACCAACCAAAATAAAAGAGCATTTATAATAAAAAAAATAGAGCAAAAGCCAGCTACGCTAGAGTGTAAAAATTGTTTTCATAATAGCAAACATAAGTATATTAGTCATTCTCAGTAAAATCATACAGTCATCCAAAATATATTAACATTAACCATTAACAGAAAACACCCTAGGTGCTGGTCAAGCTCTAAGCCTAGCCACTTCTCAAAGCAGCTACCCAGAAGACTCCTTGCTATCCTATGGCTTCACACCTGATCTGCTCCCCCACATAGTGAGATCATCACAGTTCCACCACATGGAAACATAAGGGTTAGCACGTATAAAACCAACCATAGTATAAATATCATTTAACAATTATTTGTTCAAACCAACATGTATTTCCAAGATAGATATAAACCAATAGCATACATATTAATTAAAGAAATCCATAACCCTAGTATACAATTGTTAAGTCTCAATTTTACCTCTTTTTGGATGAGACTTATACAAGATTTAATGATCAAATTCTTCCATTCTTTGTATCATTGCATATAATTGTTCTCATTTTGGTTTCTTTTGTATATGCAGGTATTCAAGTAGAGAATTGAGGAAAAAAAGGGTTAAAGGAGTGGAAAACAAAAGAATTAAGGAGCAGAGCAGGCAACCGCGCCAGGCGCCGTATTAATGTCGCCGGGCGGGCATAAAATAGAGTACTCTCAGCCTTTGGGAACCTCGCGCCGGGCGCAATTTAGAATTGCGCCGGGCGCAATTCAAGGCCGAGAGCACATTGAGCATCAGGGGAAGCCCGCGCCGGGCGCGAAGTGTAATGCGCCGGGCGCAATAACCCTAATTTGTCTCCTCAGGCTGCATAAAAGGAAAATTTCGAGGGTTTTCTCCCTCATTCGCCCAGGGGCGCCTCCAGGAGCTCTGCAGGAGGGATTCTCAGGCTTCGGAAGCCTCCCACGGTGGATCATTCCTTCGGTTCTTCCTTTCCTCTTCCATCTCTATTTTAGTTTTCCCCTCTTTGTTTTGAGAGGTTCTATCCATTGTATTGGGGTTTTGATGTAACCAACAAACTCTATTGTAATCCTTTTGTGTTTAATGTTATATATGTTTTGTTTCATTCCTTGTTGTGTATGATTCTATGCTTAATGCTTGCTTTGGCTTGATCACCCTTTGCATGATTTAAGGTTTCATTGAGTATTGGGAAATATCCTTGAAACTAGTTATGAACATATGCCTAGTGGGAATTGTACCTAGGGATAGGGCTTGACCCATTAGTAGTCTTAAAATCCTAACCGGTAATGCGGGTGGAGGTATTGAGTACTCAAGGGATTGATATTCAATATTTTGCACCTAGGCTCTTTCTCTAAGGAATTAGGTCTGAGTAAATTTATGGTTGACTGAACAATGGATGTAACAAGAGACATAGGATTCACTAGTGTTTGTTTGGTGAAATCAAACCCCCACAACTTCAAGTGTCCATTTTACCATTTCTCACCCCATTTCATTTCTAATTCATTCATTTGTGTTTTAACAATTCCAGTAGTTTTGTTCTTAAATTCACATTCATATTTATTGGGATTGTTCTCAAGTCACAAGTAGCCAATGAATGCTTAGTTTACCTTCTAATCCCTGTGGATACGATATTTTTACTACTTGTACGGCCGGTACACTTGCCGTGTTTGAGTCCGTTGAGGGAAGTAACCTAATCTATAATTATAAATAAAAGTACTTCAACGGAAATCTCAACAAGTTTTTGGCGCCGTTGCCGGGGATTAGAATGGCAAATTGAGTATTTATAGCTATTTGTGACTTGTTTGTTTATATGTAAATATGTTTTGTGTTATATGTTGTTTGTGTTATGTATTGTTTGTGTTATTTGTTAAGTGTGTGAATCATGTTTGAAATGAGTAAATATAGGCTATACTTTGTTTGGAGTGTGAGATATGAGGTAATTCTGGTTCTGGTTGGTTACAATGCTCCCTTCAAAGCAAATTTAGGCAAAATGTAACCATTCCAGAGTACCACGCCCGGCGCGAGTTTGTGCTGCGCCCGGCGCGGTATCAGAATTTGAACCTCGTTGGCTTTTTACTGATATGGTGCCCGGCGCGAGTTTGTGCTGCGCCCGGCGCGAGCACTCTCCTGAACCTATATTTCTCTGTTTTCAAGCATGTTTCTTTGTGGTTAATTTTGGTCTAAGGTTGTTCTTCATTTTTGATATAATTGTATGGTCATCATTGTATATTATGCTCACCATGTTCTTCATGATTATACTCTTTCACAACTTCTGGTTACTAGGACTTGCAGGCATATACTGGTTGGCCTGGGGACCAGGCTTCTAAATGTGGGGGAGTGGAGCTGCTGATGCAGATGTGGTTGAGCACTTACTGAGGAAGATGACCAAATTTGATGGAAATAGATGAAGCTCACCTTAGTTCACCTCTGTTTGCAATTTATTTTTCTGTTGTTATTTTCAGTATTTTAATTGTTTTTGGATTACTCTGGTTGGTACATCTTTTTGAATATCCTGCTAGAGCATGGTTTTTAATCTTGTTGAATACTTGTTTTGTATGTGATCAATTTTGGATTGAGGTTTGCTTAATGTTTATGGTGTGTGTACTTTAGACATTTTCAAGTCATATTAGAGCTTTAGTTCATGATTAGTTGCATACGGGTTTCAATGTTGATCATAGACTGAGCTGAGTGTGATAATCTGTGGATGCCAACCGAGTGAGGTCTGAGCCTAAATACTGATGAGAGAAACTACACTTATGTTGCATGATAGACTTTGCTTGAGTTTCCCGGGTGGTTTGCTAGTGTAGTGTATTTACATGATCAAGGCATTTCTATATTTTGATAACCATCTAAGCCAAAAAGCCATATTTATTTTTCTTTTGACCCATATCTTCCTAAGCTTAAACACTCAACCTTCCACTTATCCCAACTTTGAAAAATTAACCATAAATCCTTGTTTTGGTTAAGAGAGTATATTGATGACATCAAATAAGTTTGGGGGAGTTGAAGAATGAAGAAATTTGAGAAAGAAGAAGTATGTGGTCAGTAAAAAAAAAAAAAAAATAATAATAATAATAATAAAAAAAAAAAAATATTTGATATAAGATGCAAAAGTGTACAGATGCATCATATAAAGGCTAATGGCTGGAATTGGTTGAGGGCATGTGCTAAAATGATACATTGGGGTATGGAGAAAGAAATTATTGAAGAAATTTCAAGTACTCTCTTAAGCTATAGCACCCTTATTCCTTGAAAAACCATGAAACCGCTATGCTTGACCCTAATTACCTTAAATTGCCCTAATAAAGCCCTTGTGATAAGTGCCTGCATGTGTATTACCATTGGTTTCATTTGGAAACGAAGAGCAAAGTTGAATCCTGTGGCGTGAGTAGTAGATATGAGAGAAACACTCACCCCTATACACTAGTGTGCATATGAGAGAAACACTTTCCTAGTGAGGATGCATTCATAGATAGTCATTACTCTTCTCAGCTCTTTGATCTCTTTTGAAACCTTTGTTTGCACCTTGTCATGTTCCATTGCAATAATTGTGGCTGAAAATTCGTTTAAGGTTCATGCTTGTGAAATGAAATTGTAAGTGAACCAAGAATAAAGAATTTGACACACATGCATTGCTTGTTATCTGCTTGATTAATTACCTTTTGCTTGAGGACAAGCAAGGTTCTAAGTTTGGGGGAGTTGTTAAGTCTCAATTTTACCTCTTTTTGGATGAGACTTATACAAGATTTAATGATCAAATTCTTCCATTCTTTGTATCATTGCATATAATTGTTCTCATTTTGGTTTCTTTTGTATATGCAGGTATTCAAGTAGAGAATTGAGGAAAAAAAGGGTTAAAGGAGTGGAAAACAAAAGAATTAAGGAGCAGAGCAGGCAACCGCGCCAGGCGCCGTATTAATGTCGCCGGGCGGGCATAAAATAGAGTACTCTCAGCCTTTGGGAACCTCGCGCCGGGCGCAATTTAGAATTGCGCCGGGCGCAATTCAAGGCCGAGAGCACATTGAGCATCAGGGGAAGCCCGCGCCGGGCGCGAAGTGTAATGCGCCGGGCGCAATAACCCTAATTTGTCTCCTCAGGCTGCATAAAAGGAAAATTTCGAGGGTTTTCTCCCTCATTCGCCCAGGGGCGCCTCCAGGAGCTCTGCAGGAGGGATTCTCAGGCTTCGGAAGCCTCCCACGGTGGATCATTCCTTCGGTTCTTCCTTTCCTCTTCCATCTCTATTTTAGTTTTCCCCTCTTTGTTTTGAGAGGTTCTATCCATTGTATTGGGGTTTTGATGTAACCAACAAACTCTATTGTAATCCTTTTGTGTTTAATGTTATATATGTTTTGTTTCATTCCTTGTTGTGTATGATTCTATGCTTAATGCTTGCTTTGGCTTGATCACCCTTTGCATGATTTAAGGTTTCATTGAGTATTGGGAAATATCCTTGAAACTAGTTATGAACATATGCCTAGTGGGAATTGTACCTAGGGATAGGGCTTGACCCATTAGTAGTCTTAAAATCCTAACCGGTAATGCGGGTGGAGGTATTGAGTACTCAAGGGATTGATATTCAATATTTTGCACCTAGGCTCTTTCTCTAAGGAATTAGGTCTGAGTAAATTTATGGTTGACTGAACAATGGATGTAACAAGAGACATAGGATTCACTAGTGTTTGTTTGGTGAAATCAAACCCCCACAACTTCAAGTGTCCATTTTACCATTTCTCACCCCATTTCATTTCTAATTCATTCATTTGTGTTTTAACAATTCCAGTAGTTTTGTTCTTAAATTCACATTCATATTTATTGGGATTGTTCTCAAGTCACAAGTAGCCAATGAATGCTTAGTTTACCTTCTAATCCCTGTGGATACGATATTTTTACTACTTGTACGGCCGGTACACTTGCCGTGTTTGAGTCCGTTGAGGGAAGTAACCTAATCTATAATTATAAATAAAAGTACTTCAACGGAAATCTCAACAACAATCCATACCATATGTATACATAATCCACATCCAAAGCAAAGTCACACCACCGTATAATCCATGATGTAACCAACACATCCAAACCAAATGTTGGCCTCAACACCTATCCAAACCAAGTGTTGATACGGTGAAACATGTCAGCAACCCATGTGTCACGCCTAACCTCTCATGGAAAGTATACAGTTGGATTACGTCGTCACGTAACCCTGGTGGGGTCACCTCATCCATCGGTATGACTCGACCCAGACCCATACCGGTAGCAAATAGATACTTAGAGGAGTACTTCAGAATCCACCAAGAGACCTCCCATCCATAACCTTACTCCTCTCAGTCCTATTTACTTTTCCAAACCACATACACATACTTCATAATTATATATATAAACATAATCATAACCATGCCAAATTAAATATCCAAAACAACCACTAACTTGAATAAATAACAACCATCAATTTAAATAAATAACAACCTTCATACAAACAAAATAGCATATTAAAAGTTATACTACTCCTATCATGCTCATGTATACTAGGTTAAGTCTTATAAGTACTACCCATACTAGATTAATTTTATAAATGCCACCCTTACTTGGATAAACCTGAATTGAAACTCGGGCAGAAACTGAGACTATAGCACAGCTGCCTCCCCAAGGCTCCTTCCGTCTAAAATAGGGGCCGGAGCTAAAACTAGGACAGAACCTCCTCCTCTAGATTTCCCTTGGTCTTCAAAGAGAAGAAGAGGGAAAGAAGAGAGTATGAGAGAAGAGAGGATGAGAATGAGAAGTGTTTCTTGGGATGGTTTGCAATGGAGAAGTGAAGGCCTATTTATAGCCTCCAAAACACATTAAAAAAATGTAAAATAATGGAGAAAAAGATAGACAAAACTAAGTGGAATGAATTAGTGGAATGAATTATAGAAGTTGGTGGGATGAATTAATGGAGTTGGTGTGAATTAATGGAGTTGGTGTGAATTAATGGAGTTGGTGCCATGTTCTTTTCCGCACCGACTTTGGCTACTGATTTGGACCTTATAGACAGCCGAATCTGAAAATATTTCCTTCATGAAAGTTGTAGGATTTTCTCTTATCTTTCCATAGCCACCAAGTTTGTATCATTTGAACAACCACCGACCAAGTTATACCCCAAACACCGAGGCTTGCCAATCAGCCCAGCGAGAAACAATTGTATTAATAAAAGTCCAATTTTGACCTCCTAAACGACCGATTTTGCAAATGGCTATTTCTTCAAAAGTTGTGCGTTTTTCTCTTAGATTTCCATTGACACCAATTTTGCATCATTTGGACCATCACAGCCCAAGTTATGCCTCGGACACTGAGACTAGTCAGTCAGCCCAGCGAGAAATGATTCTAAAAAAAAATTTCACAACTATCTAATTAGATCTAACAACACACATATCTTTCTAAGCATAAATGGAGTGTGAATTATCTATAATTGAAGTAAAATATAACCACCAAATTATGACCAAATACCACATAGTAATAATGACAATAATAGTAATAATCATGTTGAAAACTGAGATGTTACATAATTGCTTAGGAAGGTTCTCTTGATGGGATTTTTTCAATTAAAGAAGCTTATGATGTGGCTGGAATGGATATGGCATGGAGTATTCAACCAGTTTTTAAGTTGATTTGGATAATGGGCTATTGCAAATGGTATTCATTGTCTTTGTGAGATCGATGACTCCTAATTCTATGTTCACAGGGTGCACAATTGAATATGAAATACTTTTGTTGAGAGACTGTTGAGCCAGGCAGTTTGGGATGCTTTATGTCAAGGGTCAAAGCCTTTGAACTTTATGATGATGTTTGTACTTAGCTGAGAGATAATGTTATAATACGGGCTTACAATGAATTTGTTGGCTCAAGTTTGAACACTACAAACTTGAATAGTGTATAAATATTAGGTGGTCTCTACTACTTCCAATAGGATGTTATATAAATTGAATTGTGATGGTGTTATAAGGGAGGGAGAAGTTTCTTCCTGAGGTGGTATTGTGATTTGTGAGGAATAATTTGAGTGGTTTTGTATGTACTTTTTTTATTAAATTAGGAAAATGTTCGGTTGTGCTAGCAAAATTTTAGACTATATTTTATTATCTTAAGATGATAAGTAACAAAGACCTTGTTGAAAAGATTATAATAGAATTTAACTCTGTTTTAATCATAAATTTTTTGAATGATGGGTGTTTAAAACATCATTCAAATTATATTTTGGTTAACAGGATTGAAAACTTAGTGAATTTTGCACGGAAAATAACTCCAACTAGTAATAAAAGATTAATTTCTTTGGAAGTGTATAGAATAATAAAGTAAATTTTGTATTTATTTTTACCTCTCGTAACAAAATTTGCTGTGTAGATGAAAAATTAGGTGTGTTTTTATTTTTTTATCATTGAAAAAAAAATAGTGTGTACGTTGGTAAATTTAACTTCTATTTGACAATTTGATATATCTTAAACACTTTGTATTGGAAATTTTGGTTAATTTTATTTTTTACTATTGTAGAAGAATTGATATAATTTGTTCAATTATTCATCTATTATTTTTGTTTATAATTTGTTATTATTTAATTAGTGTTAGTTAATTTTGATTTATATTTTTTATGACAGCATCATCTATTAACTTTTAGATAAAATCATATTCATTTTTAATTTTTAAAATAAATTTTTTCATTAGATTTCAGATGAACCGAACGAACGAACTCATTTAACTTTGGATTGATTGGTTCTGCGTTGAAAAAAAAAATCAACGCACTAAACCAAGCAATTCACATTCGAGAACACTCCAAAAAAAAAATGCTAGAAAAACCACAGTAAATTCGCCTCAGTTTACAAATCCCTAATAATATTCAACGGATACAATAAATAATTTCAAATTACTCGTGATTTTTTTTTAATTCGTAAAAAATTATAATACAACATATTTTGAACGTAAAATCTGTGTAAATTATTTCAAATTCTAGCACCAAGCGATCTTGATATCGCCCCGCAATTTAGTAAGGCACAGGAAAGAAACAATCTGCATGGGACAATCCAATCTCATAAATCTTACTAATAAATATTTTATTTTTTTATTTTTTTAAATATACACAATATCAGATTGTTCTAGACTACTCCTCCAGTCCAATACAGGCATGCCAATAAATCTTTTAAATTTTAATTTTATATATTGTTTTATTTTATAATATAATATAATAAATATTAATTTAAAGTTTGAATTAATGTCTAAAATATACTGTATTAACTACCGAGATTGATATCAATTTTAAAAGACCAATTAACTTCTTTTTATGTCCTTTATTTTACGTGAACATGAATATTTTTTTATTAACGTTCGTCAGTATTATTCGGAAAAATAATATAAATTTTTAATAAATTAAGTGAGAAAAATTTAAAGAGTTATTTTAGGAATTTGTAATATTTGTGATATTATTTAGATTTATAAATTTTTATTTTTGTAATATTTTTTAAAATTTATTTTCTATTTTTTAATTAGGAGAATTACATTATTTAAATTGTGTATTACAATTTTGTTTTATATAATGAGAGCCAAGAAATAAAATTTGTGTGTTCTATTTAAGATTCATGTGGATAATCTTAATGTGTGAGAAATAGTTTTTTTCATCAGCAGTATTAAAACTATAGTATGGAACACACAAAAGCTTGAGATACCATTATTTGATGATAAAAACAAATTTTATGATTTGGTAGTGCATCATTCAAGATATTTTGGTGTAACAAGGTCTTGATCACGATTTAAAAGATGAAAAATCAAATACTATTAATGAAAGAAAATGAAGTCAAATTTAAAAGAAGGGCGTGAGTATAATTTAGTTAACTCTTACTCTCAAGATCAAGTGCAACATGTTAAAGAAGATAACACTAAAAGCCTTGTGGAAGAAGCTTAAGAGCATTTTATGTGTCTAAGTCGTTAACCAATTGTTTACGTTTAAAGATGAAGTTGTATCAACTCAAAATGAAAATGAGAGAAAATCTCCATGATCACATTAATCATTTAAACTAACTATGTATCCCAACCACATATCCACGGCTATACCACTTTATATAGCATACAATTTTACAACTTTCATCAAATTAATCAACAATACACAACTCAACATCAGTAGTACTCATCATTAATTATTATCATTTAGCATCTTTTAAATATAAAAAATATTATATTTCAATATTTAATATCTCAACAAATTATATATTATGTACCATATGTTATAAAAGAAGTAACATATAACATTTTTAACATGTAATCATTAACTAACATACAACATCACTTCTACATAACAAACACAACTGGAGTTCTACCAACCAAAACAAATTCATCTTTATCTCATATGAAAGATAAAAAGATTATCTACAACTCTTATAAAGAGTTCAAGTTCTAATTCCATCATCTACGTACCATATGTTATAAAAGAAGTAACATATAACATTTTTAACATGTAATCATTAACTAACATACAACAACACTTCTACATAACAAACACAACCGGTGTTCTACCAACCAAAATAAATTCATCTTTATCTCATCTGAAAGATAAAAAGATTATCTACAACTCTTATAAAGAGCTCAAGTTCTAATTCCATCATCTACTATGTGGAAAACCTTAAAAACTGTAGCAATCTATGTAAAAGTTGACAACTTGACCTTAATTTGCTCACTAAAATATCATAACTTAAGTTCTAAACTTCCTTTAGGGGTGATTATAGTGTTATTGGAAAGATAACATTCAAGGTTATAACTTTCATGAAAATAATGAAAATTGACTTTGACTTCATCATGCTCAACGCGACATTTTTCCAATCGGTGCAGGTGTAGGGTTTGCACTTTGCAAAACTTAGAAATTTTGAATTTCCCAAATCACCAAAATCCATCCTTAACTCATCTACTAACTTCAAACTCAATTCTAAACCAACAGAACTCATATCATCATCATTATAGAACAGGATTCCAACCACAAAAATAACATGCAAACAAGAAGATTTCCAAAAATTGACCAACTCATTAAGTCACAACCATGCTCAACAAAAATGCAATAAAATCCAGCTGACTTCATTTGACTCAAACAAGCATCCAATGAGAATTGTGACAATTAATATATAGTGCATTTCAGATCCTATTTCAACATGCAAAATCCACAGAAGAATAGGTAAGTTTTTCTTACCTCTCTCAAGTTCAAAACAGTCAAGAAACACGGAGTCTCCATATAGACACTCTTTCTACTCAAAAACCCTTGATCATTGAACTAGTTGCACAACTAGCAATCAAACAAGACAACCAACTTCAAGAACGCCAAAGAATCCCAAGTGTTAGGGCCAACCTCACAAGTAAGGGAAAAAAAGAAAGGAAGGTTCAATTAAGGTAAGGAAACTCTCTTACGTAAACTTTTTCTCTCTTTTGTTTCCCCTTCAAAAAACAAGTTATGAGTTCCTAAAATGAAAACTCGACTCCTTAGAACAACTGAGTTAACCTACCTCCTCTCTCAAATCAACACAAAAGACTTAGCTCAAAATATGAAAGCCCAAGAAAACAAAAATCACTTAAAACAACTCAACAACAATAATAAATTAGTTACCACAATAAAATAAACTCAATTAAAATCAAACAACAACTAACTAAATTAAAATCCAACGATATAAATAATTTAGTTAACAAATTATCAATAAATTAAATTCAACTTAGCAAACAATTTAAATTCAAAGGAAACCTCACAAAATCTGTATATACTATTTCAAATTCTAGCAAGCGATCTTGATAATGGCCCCGCACTTTAGTAAACGCACAGCAAAGAAACAATCTGCACGGGACGATCCGATCTTATAAATCATACTAATAAATATATTATTTTTATTTTTTAAATATACACAATATCGGATTGTTCTAGACTACTCCTCCGTTCGTATAGAGGCACGCCAATAAATCTTTTAAATTTTAATTTTATATATTATTTTATTTTATAATATAATATAATAAATATTAATTTAAATTTTGAATTAATGTCTAAAATATATTGTATTAATTACTGAGTTTGATATCAATTTTAAAAGACCAATTAACTTTTTTTCACTAGTACAAAAGAGACATTTTACGTATGTTATTTTAGATTTTTTATGTCAAAAAAAAGTCAAACGTCAATACGAGAGACATAAATTTACGTTGGGTATTTTAACCAACGTAAAATTACGTCGGGCATCCTCCACGTCCGACATAAAATGGTTGACAGACAAACAAAAAAATAACCTCAATTCGTGAACATATCCAAAAAATACCCAAATGTTTCAATCCAATCGGAGAGATAGGTCTAGAATAAAAAATGGGTCTTGCCGCTGTGCACCATGAATAGAAAACGCCCAAAGGCCTCGCACCGCTGTCGCCGGAAACCACTGGAGAGGAAAACAATGTCAAAACACTCGCGTGCAAGAATAAATTAAACAACATTTTTACATAGAAAGATCAACACACGCATGAAAGCACTAACCTCAATTCGTGAAAAATGCCTAAATGCTTCAACTGAATAGGAGAGATAGGTTCAGAATCAAAAATGGGTTTCGCCACTGTTGTCGTTGCCGCTCACTGTGACCTTAAAACACCCAAAGGTCTCATACCACTGTTGCCGGAAATCGCTAAAGGAAACCCTAGAGGAAAACAATGTAAAAACACTTGTGCGCACGAAAAAGACGAAGGTTCTGGAGAATAAAACAATTTTTTTACGTCGAGCCAAAAGGGGTCCGACGTAAAAATTGAAATCTACGTCGGACTGTACTTCATATCTGACGTAGATTTTTATTTTTACGTCGGATCCCTTTGGTCTGACGTAAAAAAGTTTAAATTAATTTTAAAAATGCCACCGCGTATTTTTTACGTTGGATATTTTTATGACTAACGAGAAAACGGTGACGTAAAAGACTGATTTTCTACTAGTGTTTGATGCCCTTTATTTTACGTGAATATTAATATTTTTTTATTAATGTTCATTATTAGTATTATTTACAGTTGAAAAAATAATTTAAAATTTAAATAGATTAAGTGAATGAAAATTTAAGAAATTATTTTATAAATTTTTAATCTTTAAGATATTATTTAGATTTACAGATTTTTATTTGTTATAATATTTTTTAGAGATTTATTTTCTATTTTTTTAATTAGGAAAATTATATTATTCAAGTTTTGTATTACAATTTTGTTTTATAGAGAGCCAAGAAATAAAATTTGTACGTTCCATTTAAAATCATTTGCGTGTGGATGATCTTATTGTGTGATGAAGAGTTTTTTTTGTCATGGTATCAGAGCTATGGCAGTATATCATCCAAGATATTTTAGTGCAACAAGGTATTGATCAAACTTTGAAAGATGAAAACCAAATACTATTAGTGAAAGAGAATGGAGTCAGATCCAAAAGAATACTATGAGTATAATTCGGTTAGCTCTTACTCTCGAGATCAAGTGTAACATGTTAAAAGGAGATAACACCAAAAAGATTGTGGAAAAAGCTTGAGAGCATTTTATGTGTCTAAGTGGTTAACTAATCGCCTATGTTTGAAGATGGAGTTGTGTCAACTCAAAATGGAGATGAGAAGAAATCTTTATGATCACACTAATCCATGGAGATAAGATGGACCTAGAGAAAGATCAAACTTTAAACCACATCTAGAACGAGATATGAGTAATGTGCAATGTTATTATTGTCGGAAGAAATGTCACATGCAATCAATGTATAAAGAAATGAGAGAGAACCTTCAAAAATAGAGAATTATAAGGAGAGATGATAACAACTACCAAGCTAATATAACTTAAAACCTTCGTGACGATGAATGTAATATCCCAAATTTTATTAAATAAAACAGGTTATTTTGATTTTAAATATTTATTGAGATTATTAGAAAGTTTATCATATTTTTTTATACGTATTTTACTATTTATATATACGTATTTTACTATTCACATATACGTATTTACGTATTTATGAATAGTAAATATATTATTATTTTAATAAATAGTGATTTCCAAAAACAAGAACGTAAGCACTTACGTTTGTTTCAAATTATTATATTATTTTTTAATGAATAGTAATTTATAATATTATAATAATGAATAGTGCATAGTAACTTATAATATTATTTTAATGAATAGTGCATAATGCATAGTAACTTCAAAATTTCTATAAATAGGAGCCTAAGGTTTTGAAAATTCAGAATTCTAGAGAGAAGGAAATTCTGGAGAAATAGAGAGAGAAAGTAAGAGAGAGAGAAGGAGAAAGAAAAGGAGGTTCTGCTCTAGTGCCTTGTTTAAGGAGAAAGAGGAAGAGATTCTGCCCAAGTTTTTAGAGAGATATTGCACTAGTTTCAACCCCTACTTATCTAGGTAAGGGGGAGGAGAACCTTATCTTTTTAAAATTTTATATACTATTATGTATATTTATTTATGTCATTTACTTGATTATATTTATTTAGTGGGGTATCTCTAACCTCATCTATTTGCTTATATTTATTTAGTGGGGTGCCCCTAACCTCATTATTGTTATATTTATTCAGTGAGGTGTTACTAACCTCATCTAACTCCTTAACTTTTAATTACTATGTTATTGTTATAATTATTCAGTGATGTGTTCTTAACCTCATTTAACTACTTAACTTTTAATTACAATGTTTATTTATGTTATTATTATATTTATTCAGTGAGGTGTTCCTAACCTCATCTAACTACTTAACTTTTAATTATTATGTTTATTTATTTACGTTATTATTTAGTGGGGTGTTTCTAACCTCATATATTTGTTTAACCTTTAATTACTATTACTTATTCTATGATTATTCTTAAATCTATTTTGAGTAATTTTTTTATGATTAATATAATTTGTTAAAATGTCTTTTACTCATTTTAAAGATAATTAATACTCTATGGCCATAGACGATAAAGTTTGAATTATTTGTAGCTGGAGGTTTAACCTTGGAGATTTAAATGAGTAAGAAATGGAGGTGGAATATCTTTTGGTTGGTGTTATAATGATGCTCATTTATCCTGACTAGTCACTACAAGTATAATTCAAATTTTATTGTATCAAGAAAATCTAATATTTAATCTGTATAAATATATATTTATATATATATATATATGTTAAAATTTTATTTATAAATAATTATGTTTATTCGTTCGAATTATTGTATTTATTGGATATTGTTCTTACTCCTTTCTTTTCTTTGTTTTTTTTAATTAAATATATTATAAATAGATGGATCAACTTGAGATTCCAGATCATTTTGCTGTTATTATTACTGCTGTCCTACGTGGAAGGAAATTGGAATACGGAGGCTATTTGATGGATCTGTTATAACTTTACTTGTCAATCATATTATTTTAATTGTAATTTTCTTTCCGTTATGAATATATATATTGTATTAAAAGAGTAAGGAAAAGGAATAATGTGTAAAATAATACGTTATTCTAAATATTTTAGAACGATATGTTATGTATTAAATTCACAAGATATTCTTTTCTTTACTTTTATTTTTATTAAATAAATATATAGATATTGTTAATGATATAATTGCGAAAATATTATAAAATTGTATAATTTGGGTATTAGAATTAGGCGTTACATTAAATGGTATCAAAGCAACGTTCCATGTGTAACTTGGGGAAATGTGCTAACCATGTTTCTATTATAAACTGATCTATAAAATTACAGATGGCAGGAAGAAGGAATACCGAACTAACAGAGGCTGTACAAGCTATTAGGGACATGGCTGCCGCCTTGTTAAGGAATCAACCACCAGGAAGAACAGGAGAGTCACAAGGACTTGTAGAATTCAGAAGCAATAACCCTTCCCAATTTGATGGAGGATACAATCCTGAAAAAGCTGAATTATGGATTAAAGAAATAGAAAAAATATTTCGAGCTATGAACTGTCCTGACAACCAAAAAGTAAATTATGCAGTATTTATGTTAGTAGGAGAAGCAGAATATTGGTGGGATAGTACCAGGAGATTATTAGAAGGAGGGGGAATAATCATTACATGGGAAGTATTTAGAACCAAATTTTTTGAAAAATATTTTCCTAATGATGTTAGGAGGGCTAAAGAAATAGAATTTATGCAGTTAAAACAAGGGAATATGACAGTGGGAGAATATGCCTCTAAGTTTGAGGAATTGGGAAAATACTCTACTTTCTTTTATCACCCTGATGAGAGGATGAAGTGTATTAAATTCGAGGATGGACTTAGATCAGAATTAAGAAAGGCAGTAGGGATATTGGAAATCTCTGATTTTCCCACATTAATACACAAGTGTCGATTTTTGGAAGGTTTTGATCATAATAAGGATAATAGACCAAAATCTTTTGGCCCTCAATTTAGTAAGAAAAGGGATAATGAAAGAAAACCTTATGTTCGACCACAATGGAAACCCCAATCTTCTCAATTTGCAGGAAATTCCAGTAGGTCCATTAATAATCAAGCCAAGTGTTTTAAGTGTGGACAGGGTCATTATACTAAAGATTGTCATCTCAAAGGACCTGTTTGTTTCAAGTGTGGAAAGCCTGGTCATGTATTTTCTGAGTGTGGACAACCAAAGACGCACGTGAATACTTCCGGATCCAAACAAAGACCTTCTACAACTGGAAGAGTTTACACCATGACCGGAACTGAAGCTGCTCAAAACAATGATCTAATACAAGGTAAATGTTTCATTAAAGGCAAAACTTTAAATGTACTGTATGATTCAGGCGCAACTCATTCTTTTATCTCCAATAATTGTGTTCAATACCTCCAATTACCAATTTCTTCTTTAGAGAATAATTTGATTGTTTCAACCCCTACAAACAAATCTGTAATTGCCAATAAGGTTTGTTCAGACTGTCCTATTTTTATTGGCGATAAAAAATTTCTTGTAAATTTGATCTGCTTACCTTTATCACAATTAGATGTGATTTTAGGTATGAACTGGTTATCTTCCAACCACGTTCTTCTTAATTGTGCAAAAAAGTCTATAATATTTTCTGATCCTAAGGACCTATCGATTTCATTATCTAAACCAATAAACAAGTTTCCTTGGGGTAAAGTTCAAGGATATTTAATCTTATCCTCTATGGAAGCTAAAGAGGAAGTCAACTTGAAAGATATAGCTGTCGTTCAAAATTTTCCTGAAGTCTTTCCTAATGATATTCCTGGTTTGCCACCTGACAGAGAGATTGAATTTTCGATTGATTTAATACCTGGAACTGGACCAATTTCAATGGCACCCTATAGGATGTCACCTTCTGAATTAGCTGAGTTGAAGAAACAATTACAGGAGTTACTTGAAAAACAATTCATACGCCCTAGTGTATCACCTTGGGGGGCTCCTGTTTTGTTAGTCAAAAAGAAAGATGGAAGCTTTAGACTGTGTGTGGAATATCGGCAATTAAATAAGTTTACCATAAAGAATAAATACCCTCTTCCTAGGATAGATGATTTGATGGATCAATTAAGAGGAGCCACTGTATTTTCTAAGATAGATCTAAGATCAGGATACCATCAAATCAAAGTGAAAGCAGAAGACATACAGAAAACTGCATTTAGAACAAGGTATGGTCATTATGAATATCAAGTAATGCCTTTTGGAGTAACCAATGCACCTGCAGTGTTCATGGATTATATGAATAGGATTTTTCGTCCTTATTTAGACCATTTTGTGGTGGTCTTTATAGATGATATCCTCATATATTCTCGAACTCATGAAGAGCATGAAGAACACCTTCAAACTGTTCTCCAAATCCTGAAAGACAAACAACTGTATGCCAAACTTTCTAAGTGTGAATTTTGGTTAGAGGAGGTTAAGTTTTTAGGACATGTGATTTCCAAAGATGGAGTGTCTGTGGATCCATCTAAGGTAGAAGCAGTTCTACTATGGGAACCTCCAAAGACGGTAACAGAAATCCGTAGTTTTTTGGGTTTGGCAGGATATTACAGAAGATTCATTGAAGGATTTTCTAAAATAGCTATGCCTTTAACTCAACTCACCAAGAAAGGACAACCCTTTGAGTGGACAGAAAAATGTGAGAATAGTTTTCAGGAGCTTAAGAAAAGATTAACTACTGCACCAGTCTTAGCCTTACCCAATCCTAATGGACAATTTGTCGTATTTTGTGATGCCTCAAAAATGGGATTAGGGTGTGTTCTTATGCAAGATAGAAGGGTAGTAGCATATGCTTCTAGACAGTTGAGAGCTCATGAAAGGAATTACCCAACCCATGATCTAGAACTAGCTGCCATTGTTTTTGCACTCAAAATATGGAGACATTATGTGTATGGTGGTAAGTTTGATGTTTTTAGTGATCATAAAAGTTTAAAATATTTGTTTGATCAAAAGGAACTGAATATGAGACAAAGAAGGTGGATGGAATTTTTGAAAGATTATGATTTTGAATTACATTACCATCCAGGGAAAGCCAATGTTGTGGCTGATGCACTGAGTAGAAAATCCTTACATGTCTCCTCATTAATGATTCAAGAGATGAATTTGATAGAAAAATTTAGAGACATGAGTTTATCAACTACGGTAAGTCAAGATAAAATACAATTGCATGCGGTTCAAATTACTAGTGACTTACATGGACAAATTGGTAAGGCTCAGGTAGTTGATAAATTCATTCAGAAGAAAAAGAGGTTGATAGGTCAAAAGGATGGTGAAAAGTTCGATTTAGATCAAAGAGGAGTTTTGAGATTTAATAATAGGATATGTGTACCCAATGATTCAGAAATTAAGAAAATAATTTTAGGTGAGGCACATAAGAGCAAGCTGAGCATACACCCTGGGGCAACAAAGATGTATCAAGATCTCAAAAGAATGTTTTGGTGGCCCAAAATGAAAAAGGAAATAGCACAATATGTGGCTACATGTTTGATTTGTCAAAAAGCTAAGATAGAACACCAAAAGCCAGCAGGAATGTTACAACCCTTAGATATACCTGAATGGAAATGGGACAGTATAGCAATGGATTTTGTAGTTGGTTTACCACGAACAATTCATAAGTTTGATTCCATATGGGTTATTGTGGATAGACTAACAAAATCTGCTCATTTCTTACCCATCAACATTAGGTATTCTCTAGAAAAATTGACTGAACTGTATATAAGAGAGATTGTAAGGTTGCATGGGGTACCATCTAGCATAATATCTGATAGGGATCCTAGATTCACTTCTAGATTTTGGGGAAGTTTACATCAAGCATTAGGAACTAAGCTTCGTCTTAGCTCTGCATATCATCCTCAAACAGATGGACAATCAGAAAGAACCATACAATCCCTAGAAGATTTATTGAGAGCTTGTGTGCTAGAGAATTCTGGTAGTTGGGACAAATACTTGCCTCTGATTGAATTCACTTATAACAACAGTTTCCATTCTAGCATAGGTATGGCACCCTATGAAGCTTTATATGGAAGAAGGTGTAGAACTCCTTTGTGTTGGTTTGAGACAGGAGAGAATTTAATCTTGGGTCCTGAATTGGTGCAACAAACCACGGAAAAGATCAAAATGATTCAAGAAAAATTGAGAATGACTCAAAGCAGACAAAAAAGTTATGCTGATAAAAGAAGACGACCTCTTGAATTCCAGGAAGGTGATCATGTATTTTTGAAAGTTACACCAACAGCTGGTATTGGTAGGGTAATGAAATCAAAGAAACTCACTCCTCGATTTATTGGTCCTTATCAAATCCTTAGAAAAATAGGTCCTGTTGCTTACCAAATTTCTCTACCACCTTTTCTTTCTAATCTCCATAATGTTTTCCATGTGTCTCAGTTAAGAAAATATATTTCTGACCCTTCTCATATAATAATGCCTGATACAGTACAATTAAAGGATAACCTTACATTTGAAACAATGCATGTACAGATCGTAGACAGGAGGATCAAGCAGTTGAGAGGCAAACAGATTGCATTGGTAAAAGTCATTTGGAATAAAGACACTGGAGATGCTACTTGGGAACTCGAAGAAGAAGTTAGAAAAAATTATCCTTATCTATTTTAAGCAATAAAAATTTCGAGGACGAAATTTCTGTAAGTAGGGGAGAATTGTAATATCCCAAATTTTATTAAATAAAACAGGTTATTTTGATTTTAAATATTTATTGAGATTATTAGAAAGTTTATCATATTTTTATATACGTATTTTACTATTTATGTATACGTATTTTACTATTCACATATACGTATTTACGTATTTATGAATAGTAAATATATTATTATTTTAATAAATAGTGATTTCCAAAAACAAGAATGTAAGCACTTACGTTTGTTTCAAATTATTATATTATTTTTTAATAAATAGTAATTTATAATATTATAATAATGAATAGTGCATAGTAACTTATAATATTATTTTAATGAATAGTGCATAGTGCATAGTAACTTCAAAATTTCTATAAATAGGAGCCTAAGGTTTTGAAAATTCAGAATTCTAGAGAGAAGGAAATTCTGGAGAAATAGAGAGAGAAAGTAAGAGAGAGAGAAGGAGAAAGAAAAGGAGGTTCTGCTCTAGTGCCTTGTTTAAGGAGAAAGAGGAAGAGATTCTGCCCAAGTTTTTAGAGAGATATTGCACTAGTTTCAACTCCTACTTATCTAGGTAAGGGGGAGGAGAACCTTATCTTTTTAAAATTTTATATACTATTATGTATATTTATTTATGTCATTTACTTGATTATATTTATTTAGTGGGGTATCTCTAACCTCATCTATTTGCTTATATTTATTTAGTGGGGTGCCCCTAACCTCATTATTGTTATATTTATTCAGTGAGGTGTTACTAACCTCATCTAACTCCTTAACTTTTAATTACTATGTTATTGTTATAATTATTCAGTGATGTGTTCTTAACCTCATTTAACTACTTAACTTTTAATTACAATGTTTATTTATGTTATTATTATATTTATTCAGTGAGGTGTTCCTAACCTCATCTAACTACTTAACTTTTAATTATTATGTTTATTTATTTACGTTATTATTTAGTGGGGTGTTTCTAACCTCATATATTTGTTTAACCTTTAATTACTATTACTTATTCTATGATTATTCTTAAATCTATTTTGAGTAATTTTTTTATGATTAATATAATTTGTTAAAATGTCTTTTACTCATTTTAAAGATAATTAATACTCTATGGCCATAGACGATAAAGTTTGAATTATTTGTAGCTGGAGGTTTAACCTTGGGGATTTAAATGAGTAAGAAATGGAGGTGGAATATCTTTTGGTTGGTGTTATAATGATGCTCATTTATCCTGACTAGTCACTACAAGTATAATTCAAATTTTATTGTATCAAGAAAATCTAATATTTAATCTGTATAAATATATATTTATATATATATATATATGTTAAAATTTTATTTATAAATAATTATGTTTATTCGTTCGAATTATTGTATTTATTGGATATTGTTCTTACTCCTTTCTTTTCTTTGTTTTTTTTAATTAAATATATTATAAATAGATGGATCAACTTGAGATTCCAGATCATTTTGCTGTTATTATTACTGCTGTCCTACGTGGAAGGAAATTGGAATACGGAGGCTATTTGATGGATCTGTTATAACTTTACTTGTCAATCATATTATTTTAATTGTAATTTTCTTTCCGTTATGAATATATATATTGTATTAAAAGAGTAAGGAAAAGGAATAATGTGTAAAATAATACGTTATTCTAAATATTTTAGAACGATATGTTATGTATTAAATTCACAAGATATTCTTTTCTTTACTTTTATTTTTATTAAATAAATATATAGATATTGTTAATGATATAATTGCGAAAATATTATAAAATTGTATAATTTGGGTATTAGAATTAGGCGTTACAATGAAGATGTCTATTTGACAACTATTAAAGAAGTTACTAAATCAAAATGGACAATGGGTTTTGTTGCCTCAAAAAACATTTGTTTTCACACTTTAAAAACTAATGATAAATTTGGTCAATTCAAATTAGAAAATGGTGAAAAAAATGAAGGTTAAAGGCATTGAGACTGTGAGAATGAAACTTCATAACGATGTCATCTAAACTTTTGAAAATGCAATATATGTACCTTATGTTGCATCCAATATAATTTCATTGGAAAAGCTGACATGTTAAGGTTACAGGTATGTTTGTTTAAAATAGATATGCAAAGTGTACAATGAAAAACACTTGATATTGTAAGGACAAAAGAATAAAAAAAATATTTGCTACTTGGAAGGACTAATTTTGAAAAGATAAATATTTTAATCAACTAGTTATTTAGAAATTTTAATTAAAGGAGGATTTGTTGAAAAAAAATAATTCAAATTTTAAATAAATTAAGTGAGAAGAATTTTAAGGAATTATTTTAAAAATTTGTGATCTTTATGATGTTATTTAGATTTACATATTTTTATTTGTTATAATATTTTTTAGAGATTTATTTTCAAATTTTTTATTTAGAATGATTATATAATTCAAATTTTACATTACATTTTTATTTTATATATAGAAAGTCAAAAAATATATTTTGTGTGTTCTATTTAAGATCTTTAAATGTGTATGTGTGATGATGAGATTTTTCATCATTCACTTACTTAAAATATATTTTTTAATAATTATATTTTAAATAACATGAAGTAAATATTAATAGTTAACTTTATTGAAAAGTGCCCGTAGACCGTAAGTAGGATAACTAAAAAAATAAATAATGCTGAGGCTGGCGATCGTCTTCAGCTTTTTTAATTATTCATTTCTTCTTACTTTCATATTAGAAATCCTCCGTTCATGGACCACGCCACCCTCGTGTTCCATTTTTTTCTTTTTAAAAAAATAGTGCGCCCTGTTTAATGGATTCCACGCTATCCTCGCTGCAAATATAATAATGAAATTAATTAATACTGTTAAAATGCATTCCGTTCTGCAAAACAAAATTGAATCCACGTACTTTGCTATTTACATATATTGTATATATAAAAAAAAAATAATGACTAAAAGGTTCAATAAACTTTGCATTTTATTAAATGTAATACATTTTGTCGCTTGCAATTTAAATCAATAAGTTTTGCGAGCGTGTATTGTTTTTTGCTAAAAAAAGGGAGAAAACAAAGAAGGGTTCATCACCAAATGACAGTAGATAGAAGCATACTTGATTTTGCCATCATAAATGTTTCCTTTATATCAATACACTAAATAAAGTACGTGTAAATGTTTAAAAAGACGGATTAAAGGAATTAGGAGAGTGATTATAAAGTCATAAACATCGTAAAGTTTTCAAAATATAAATCTACAAGTTTATATCATTTTTTTTAACATTATAAAACTGAATATAAGTGTTTTTTTTTTTTTTTAAGTTCTAGCACTAGTATAGATGAAAGTTATAGATTTTAACTTCAATAAAATTAATATCTTAATAAATAGAAGAGTTATATACACTTATCCAAACTAAAAAGTTGTACTCATCTTAAATAGTACACATGTTCTAGTAAAAATGGGTTATTAACATTAATCATATATTAAAGTTAAAATTGTTATTCAAATGAATGTAAATACCTAATTTTATTATATTAAACATTTTAAAACTTATTTAATTAAAATTAATTTTACTCAATTTTAAAATAATACACTAGTATAGATGAAAGTTATAATTTTTAACTTCAATAAAATTAATATCGTAATAAACGGAAGAGTTATACACACTTGTTCAAACTAAAAAGTCATACTCATCTTAAATAGTCCACATATTCTAATAAAAATGGATTATTAACATTAATGATAATATATTAAAATTAAAATTGTTATTCAAATGAATGTAAATACCTAATTTTATTATATTAAACATTTTAAAACTCATTTAATTAAAATTAATTTTACTCAATTTTAAAATAATACACTAGTATAGATGAAAATTATAGGTTTTAACTACAGTAAAATTAATATCGTAATAAATGAAAGAGTTATACACACTTGTTCAAACTAAAAAGTCATACTCATCTTAAATAGTCCACATGTTCTAATAAAAATGGATTATTAACATTAATGATAATATATTAAAATTACAGTTGTTATTCAAATGAATGTAAATACCTAATTTTATTATATTAAACATTTTAAAACTCATTTAATTAAAATTAATTTTAATCAATTTTAAAATAATACACTAGTATAGATAAAAGTTATAGGTTTTAACTTCAATAAAATTAATATCGTAATAAACGGAAGAGTTATACACACTTGTTCAAACTAAAAAGTCATACTCATCTTAAATAGTCCACATGTTCTAATAAAAATGGATTATTAACATCAATGATAATTTATTAAAATTAAAATTGTTATTCAAATGAATGTAAATACCTAATTTTATTATATTAAACATTTTAAAACTCATTTAATTAAAATTAATTTTACTCAATTTTAAAATAATATACTAGTATAGATGAAAGTTATAGGTTTTAACTACAGTAAAATTAATATCATAATAAATGAAAGAGTTATATATACCTATCCAAACTAAGAAGTCATTCTCATCTTAAATAATTTACATGTTCTAAAACAATGGATTATTAACATTAATCATAATATATTAAAGTTAAAATTGTTATTCAAATAAATGCAAATACCTAATTTTATTATATTAAATATTTTAAACTCATTTAATTAAAATTAATTTTACTCAATTTTAAAATAATGCACTTGTAACAAGCTTGAATTGTCTCATTCGGTAACAAACTTATATTGTGGCTAAAGTATGCAAATACAGACTTTCAATTTGAAAAAATTATTTACAAATATCTGTTTTTTTTTATATATTTAACTCCTTTTTTTTACTCATTATAAATAAATATCTGAATTTTAATTTTTTTATTTAAATTTATTATGTTTAATGTCCCGAGTCTTGAATCCACCGCTCTCTTTCATATTTGAATAAAGAAATAACTAAGGTTAGATATGTTAGCAGATGTATGTTATATAACATTAACTATTCATAAGAAATTATGAGAATGAATTTGTATAAATGTGGTAATAAAATTAATGAAAGAGAATGACGTCAATCCGTATGTGGATTGTCATCTTTAATCGTACATAAATATTAATTATAATATAATTTAAAATAATTTAGATACAGAATTTTATTAAAATTAATTTTAGTGGCTTTTATAATATAATAGAGTGATAATATGGTTGAATTGTCTTGTTCGTATTTAAAAAATAATAAAAAAAAAAGTTAGATATTTGAGGAGATGTTATATATAAGATAAAATGATAGTAGTGGTGGGGAATAATGTTAAAAATATATAAAATAATAAAGTAGTGTGTGTATAAAGGATGAAGAATTGCAATATATAGAAGGTGTGTGAGGGGAGGCGTAGGAGAGGAGAAGGAGGTGTGTCGGTTGGGTGTACGTAGAAGTAATTAAGATTAAAGAGATGTGGAGGCTGAAGATAGCAGAGGGTGGAAAAGAGCCATACATATTCAGCACAAACAATTTCGTGGGAAGGCAGACATGGGAGTTTGATCCTCAAGCAGGTACGGCGGAGGAACGAGCTGAGGTCGAAGCAGCTCGCATTCAATTCTACAATGACCGCTTCAAGGTCAAGCCCTGCGCTGACCTCCTTTGGCGCTTTCAGGTTAATTCACGTCAACTCTTTCTTTCTATTTTTTTATTCAATTTAAATTTAAATAATTAACACATGCATATCACATAATCAATCAGATTCTCAGAGAAAATAACTTCAAACAAACGATAGCTTCTGTCAACATACAAGATGGAGAAGAAATAACATATCAAAAGGCCACCACCGCCATGAGAAGGGCCGCGCATCACCTATCCGCATTGCAGACCTCTGACGGCCATTGGCCTGCACAAATTGCAGGTCCTCTCTTTTTCCTTCCACCTTTGGTAAGTATTCTTTTCTTATTTTCTATTACCACTTCCTTCCAACCTTTTTCAATCAATCTCCACCATACTTTAAAAAATCGGACCATGATCGACTGGTTAAAGGTATTGGGTCAGTAGGTCCAAGGTTGAATCGATGAGTCATTAGTTGAACCGCATGACTCAATTTTTATTTATTTTTATTAAAAAATATTCATATTAAATATATTTTATACTTATAAATTTTAATAAATTCATATCTTATTTTAAATTTCAATTTTTCTATCTTATTTAAAATTATTTTTATTTTGTAAAAAAATATATAAAAAAAATTATATGTTAAACAGTATATTAATATAAATTAAAAATATAAATAATATGTACATATATAATATGCTTGCAATTAATATCACAAAATAATATATCTAATATTTACATTGATATTGCATTATTAAATATATAATTTAAAATTAATAATATACTATAAAAGTTATTTAAGTTGTATATATTGCAAACAAATATATTAGAACAAGTAGTGAGTCTTATATTTAATAAGACTCCTTGCTTTTTTATTAAAAGATTCAATTTTCATTATTATTTTTGTGATTTATGGTCTCTTAAAAAAATTTTAAAAAAAATAAAAATGTTTGAACCAGTTTGACCCACCCATTTACCGGTTGAACCGGAAAATTGACTGGTTCAATCCGGTTTGAAACGGGTCGACTGCATAACCGATTCAACTTCAAATTCAGACCGATTAAACCACCGATTCCCGGTTCAACCGATCCGACTGGCCGGGTCGGTCCGAGTTTTAAAACACTGATCTCCACAACTTAACTCACTAAATACCAAAATAACACGCTAACCCCATCTATATATATATAATATAGAAACTAAAATTAATAATAAGTTTATTTAAAAATTAACTAAAATAAACACTACATATTCATACGCACCCAACTACTCATTAAATGTTGTGGTGGAATCTCAATCAACTATCATTATTTGTATAAATGTTGTTATGTGTTAAATCTATATATTCATATACTCCCAACTAATCCTCATTAAATGTTGTGGTGGAACCTCAATCAACTATCATTATTTGAATAAATGTTACGTTTTGGTAAGGAAAGGGGCATACGGGTAAAACTAGACGTCTTTATTCCTTGGTTTTTTTTTTTTTTTTTTTTTGTGCTTTGAGGACTACTCCTTTGTTCTAAACATACATTAGGACTATGTTGGGATATTCGGTGCGTAAATATTTTTGCAAACTTAAAAGGTAAAATTGAAATTTTTTATGCACAAATAAGGAAATAAAAATTGTCATTTAAAAGAAATGTTTTTGAGTTCTCTACTAAAATTTAAATATACACTAATTCATTTTTTAATTTTTATTACATCGGATCCAAATCAAATTAATATGACCAAGTTTAAACTAGTTGGTTGGCTCATGTTAAAACAATAATCAAGATGTGCAAAATTTAGGAAATAATTTTATCCTCAATTGTTTTCTTTTTGTAATATTGGTTATTTGTTCATCGTTCAATAATCAAGATAGTAATTAAATCAGTTCGAAATATTGATGTTACATTTTAATAATATTTATATCCTTTTATTGTTTAATATTTACATCTTCAATAATTTCTTCATATAATTTAAAAAAAAGAATTTTTTTATTTAACATACAAGAACAAAGTAAATAAAATTAAAGACACTTATGGCGTTTGAAATAAGAAAATCAATAAATTTGGATAATAATGTTTTTTATTTAACTGAAGAAAATAAAAATATTTCTAGAATAAAAATTTGTTTTATTTTTCTCTAATTTAAACATTAAATTTTTATATTTTCTTCTTTTTTGATGCCTTGACAATGTCAAGTTGACATCTGTTAAATTCAATATAAAAATTCACGAATCCACAAGCACGTGCCACGTAGAGTTACGATGATTTGAGAAAGGTGTCAGCATAAGTGAGAAAGAGAGAAAAGATAAGAGACGGTGTGTTATCGAGAAAAAAGACTAGAGATGGGATTACCAAAGTTAAAAGATAATTTTGCGCTGTAAAAAAAATGATATTTTAAATGTAGATCCCAAAAAAAAGGCGATCATTTAACATGCAAGAAAAAATAAATTACAGGCTTGAACATCATAATAATTTATTTGAGAATTAAAGAGAGAGAGAGAGAGAATTGATGAGAGACGTGATTATCAAAGTCTAAAACCAATAAAGTTAAAAGGTTATTATAGTAAACAGCAACGATGATAATTGAGTTGAGAGTTCAAATTGTAAATCGGAAAATTATGAATTAGAAAAGCGAAACAACATTAACATGGTGTAATATAGTTTATAGAAATATATATATATATATATATATATAGTTTATAGAAAAATACAATCAATCATAATGTGATTAGGAATTTAAAATATAATCCTCACGTGTTTGTGCTTGAGAAAATATGTTAAAAAATTGTTAATATCTCAAATGAATCTCTATATTTCGATTCATTTGTCTATGATTCTGAGTAGAATGGAACAATAAAAAATATAAAATAAAGATAATCTTCTAATATGAAGTATTTATCGCATATGTTAATTATTAGAATAATGATAATTGATTTAGTTTAAGTTAAGCAAAAGTGTATTTATTATTCAATTTAATTTAAATAAAACTTAAATATAATTATTCAACTTTTATACTTATTTAAATTGAATTAAAATTATATGTCGGTGATCTAATTATATTAATTTTGATGTAATTTTTTTATACACATTATTAAGGAGAAGCAATTTTTAAACAATACTAAAAAAAATACAAGTTACTTTTATCTTCTCCGGCAAAGTTTATTGTCTAATTAATATTTAAATAATCATTTTTACTTATAGTTAAACTGGCATTTTAGTTAGGACAATATTTACAGATAAAATATTTATTATATATAATTAAAATTTATAATAATTTATATATATATATATATATAATATTATATTTGAATATATATAAATCATATTTAAAATTTATATAAATAGATATTTTTAAACATATGAATTATATATATTTTTAACATCAACATATAAATAATATTTTAGATTTATGATAAATAATTTATAGTGTAATATAATTTTTTTTAATTTATTGATAATTTAATTAAATTATTTAAATTTAATTCATAATTAATTATGATATATAAAAATAAAAAGTTAAAAAAATTACTAAAAATTCTCTCATCAAAGAAAAACTTTTAAAAATACTTTCATGAAAGATTGAAAGTAAAATTTATATCGGGTTGATTAATTGATTATGCGTGCTTGGGATACATTAATAAATAAATTAAAAAAAAATACTATCCGTATCCCCTCTCTTTTTTGTGGAACTAAACTTTAAAAAAATTGAAATAGGGATTTATTCATTAACAGAATGATTCAGTTCATCATTTTAAGCCTTACTAGATCATTAAATATGAACATAGAAGTTCGAAGTTCGGAAAGTTTGCTTTTGTACATGAAACTGGAAATAGGACACTATATATAGTTAAGAATCCAAAATTACATAAGTATCTTTTTTTTTTGCATAATCATGAAATATTACATAGGACATGTTTTGAACAAAATATAGAAAAATCAAGTCCATTATACTTACGCGTTATTCAATATTTACTTGTTAAAAACATGGCAGGTGTTTTGCATGTATATTACCGGGCATCTTGATTCGGTATTTCCAGAAGAGTATCGAAAAGAAATTCTTCGTTACATATACTATCATCAGGTATACTTGTTCAATTTCAAGACATTTGCCCAATCAAACATAATGCAGAGAGAAACTCTCGTACCCTTTAATTAACCGGCTGTATTTGCTTGATTAATAAGTTTATGATTTGTTCATTGGAACAATTTAACCCTCTTCATTTTGTGCATGCTTTAATCAAAAGAATGAAGATGGCGGGTGGGGACTACACATTGAGGGTCACAGCACCATGTTTTGTACTGCACTAAACTATATCTGTATGCGAATTCTTGGAGAAGGGCCTAATGGTGGTCTTGACGATGCTTGTGCTAGAGCAAGAAAATGGATTCATGATCATGGTGGTGTAACACACATACCTTCATGGGGAAAAACTTGGCTTTCGGTATATATATATTTTTTATATAAATATAAATACACAATCTAACAAAACTACTGTGTATGTTAATTACTAATTTAAATGGACCTTACTCTTGTAGATACTTGGTGTATTTGATTGGTGTGGAAGCAACCCAATGCCCCCAGAGTTTTGGATCCTTCCTTCATTTCTTCCTATGCATCCAGGTAGAGTTAATTAACTTTATTTTGTCACTCTCTATGAAACAATATATATATATTTAAGTTGTTGAACATAAAATGTTTGATCATTGAATCTCATTTTTCACCTTATTTATTTGTAGCTAAAATGTGGTGTTACTGTCGATTGGTGTACATGCCCATGTCTTACTTATATGGGAAGAGGTTTGTGGGTCCAATCACACCACTCATCTTACAATTGAGAGAGGAGCTCTTTACTCAACCTTATGAAAAAGTTAATTGGAAGAAAGCACGTCACCAATGTGCAAAGGTAAGAGACGATATCTTTAATTAATCATAACGTGTGTATGTACATATCGTCTTTATCACGAAAGTGATAATTGTCTATTTTATCAATTACAGGAAGATCTTTACTATCCCCATCCTTTGATACAAGATCTAATATGGGATAGTTTATACCTATTCACTGAGCCACTACTTACTCGTTGGCCTTTCAACAAACTTGTTAGAGAAAAGGCCCTTCAAGTAACAATGAAACATATTCATTATGAAGATGAGAACAGTCGATACCTAACCATCGGGTGTGTGGAAAAGGTAGGTATCATAGCAATTAGCCTTAAGAGTAAAATGAACCTTTTATTTTCCTCTTCAAAAGGAAATTCATTCATACTCCACAAATAACATGTATATATTTTTCAGGTTTTATGCATGCTTGCTTGTTGGGTGGAAGATCCAAATGGAGATGCTTTCAAGAAGCATCTTGCAAGAGTCCCAGATTACTTATGGGTTTCTGAAGATGGAATGACCATGCAAGTATGTGTGTGTACTATTATAACCAATGGGATATATTAATTAGTTAATTAATTAATTAACTAATGCACTTACCTATATAATGCAGAGTTTTGGTAGCCAAGAATGGGATGCTGGCTTTGCTGTTCAAGCTTTACTTGCCACTAACCTAATTGAGGAAATTGGTCCTGCACTTGCAAAAGGGCATGATTTCATCAAGAAGTCTCAGGTTAAGTATATAAAAGAATCACAATTCTATTTCATAGTTAAGGAGGGTAAATTTGCCAATGAACCTAGTTTATCCAAATTATACAATTGAGATTTAAAATGCCTAGATCCTATTTACAAGGTGATTTTAACCAAGTAAAAACTAAATGACTGATTAATTAACGCCGTCACTAACTAATTTACCCAGCTACTATAATTATATTATTCTAATTGAAGTGCATATTTATAATTGGCTATTATGTTAGTGTTCATTAGATTATTGAACAATATGTTTGCTAGCTATAATGAATTGACATTCTTATTTCACAGGTGAGGGATAACCCTTCAGGAGATTTTAAGAGTATGCATCGTCATATTTCTAAAGGGTCTTGGACATTCTCTGATCAAGACCATGGATGGCAAGTTTCTGATTGCACTGCAGAAGGTTTGAAGGTATCTAACAACTTAATTTGTTGATAAGCTTTGTCAATCACAACAAATATATGATAATTTAACTAAATTTCTACTGTGTTTTAGTGCTGTCTACTTCTATCAATGTTGCCGCCGGAGATTGTGGGAGAAAAGATGGAAGCTGAAAGGTTATATGATTCAGTGAATCTGCTATTGTCGCTTCAGGCAAGTACTATTAAATTTAGAGAAATGGTTAATGTTATGAAATTGTCTATAAATGAGAAATAAGGTTGATATCATGATATGATGAAATATTTTAATTAATGTTTGTTATTGCAGAGTAAAAAAGGTGGTTTAGCAGCATGGGAACCAGCAGGAGCTCAAGAGTGGTTGGAAGTAAGCATTGGATTATTATTAATTAATAATTCAATATGTATGTAAGTAATAAACTAATTGGGTTTGTGGGTAATTTCAGTTACTGAATCCGACAGAATTTTTTGAGGACATAGTAGTTGAGCATGAATACGTTGAGTGCACTGGATCTGCAATTCAAGCTTTAGTTTTGTTCAAGAAGCTATATCCGGGGCATAGGAAGAAAGAGATAGAGAATTTCATAAGCAATGCAGTTCGGTTCCTTGAAGAGACACAAACAGCGGATGGTTCATGGTATGGAAACTGGGGAGTTTGCTTCACTTATGGTTCTTGGTTTGCCCTTGGTGGTCTAGCAGCTGCTGGCAAAACTTACAACAACTGTGCAGCCATTCGCAAAGCTGTTAAATTTCTACTTGGAACACAGAGAGAAGATGGTGGGTGGGGAGAGAGTTATCTTTCAAGCCCAAAAAAGGTTCCTACTTCCTACCTAATATACTAATTAAATAGCCGTTCTTAAACTTCACCAATCAAGAACTAATACTAATTAATATACTAACAATGCAGATATACGTACCTCTTGAAGGAAGTCGATCAAATGTTGTACATACAGCATGGGCTCTTATGGGTCTAATTCATACCGGGCAGGCAGAGAGAGACCCTACTCCTCTTCATCGTGCTGCAAAGTTGATTATCAATTCTCAATTGGAAGAGGGTGATTGGCCCCAACAGGTATGTGAAAAATTATGGATGCAGGATGCTCCAGATTGAGTTTCTATTACTATGTCTAATTCTACGTTGTTTGTGGCAGGAAATCACTGGAGTATTCATGAAAAATTGCATGTTGCATTACCCAATGTACAGAGATATTTATCCAATGTGGGCTCTAGCTGAATATTGTAGGCGGGTTCCATTGCCTTCCGCTCAACTTTAATCAACAATGGGGCAAATAAATTCAAACAACTTGTGCAATCAAGCTTAATCAATATTCCTGTATCTTTATTTCCTACATTTATTGTAATATTTTTTTTCATTTCATGTTGGCTTGTATGTTGTACATGTATAGATATGATGTTCTTCAATGGATAACGGACCCCGTTCAAACCAATGATAAAAGAAAAAAACATTCAGCTTTAGGTACAATATTCTAAGATCTTTGTTTCTTTAAAGAAAAATATGATCTTATCGGCTCTTATAGATTCTATTCCTTTCTATTTCGTACTGCATTTCAGTAAACTATTCCTTTTAGTTTGTTAAGAAGGTATAACCTTTTTTTATACCCTTTCTTTTTATTACATAGAGTGACTATGCTCCAACCAAAAAAGTAATACCCGCAAAGAAATTCAAAGATATGGATCAGAGGGATGAACAGGAAATTCGGAATTGAATCGAAAATAACAAGATAATGATAGTCCATGCTTTGCTACTTGCTAGCTAAAACATCCAGCTTGATTTGCTTCGTGTAAGTTGTGGTTTTACTTTTAAAATAGTTTTTTTTTTAATTTAAAAAGGACACTAAACTTGAAATATGTAAAATAATAAATCCGTAGAATAGAATGAATGCAAATCCTTTGTGTGCTAAAAAACTATTTAATTGCAAATATGGCTTACCCAGTTCAATCTCATGCCATTTTGACCAATATTTTTGTGTGGGTATACGTATTTATCCATCCTTAAAAAATATATATTTATCCATCTGTCATTTTTTTTAAAATTATGTAACAAGCTATATCAATATTTATCATGTTGTGGTATTTCTTTTTCTTTTTTTACTTTCTTTTCGACTACTCATGAATAGCATCAAAGCCTTATGTATTAGAGAATGATTCTTATAACAATTTGTAAAACAAATTTTACAATAAATAAAGGAAAAAAAAAAGGAATAGAAGAAGAAACTATAAAATGTAATTAATAATATGATAGAGAGAGATTAAGAGAAAAAAAAATATTATTATATAAATTATTATATGAATAACATACCCTTTTGTGATATGAAAAAATATATTTGAAAACCTCAAATATTATTAAACATGTAGGGGAAGAGAGATAATAGCGACAGAAATATAAATACAATAGGTGATAAAATATGATGTAATTAAAAGAAAGATGAAAAAGAAAGGAAAAATATTAAAAATAGTGATTAGTCTTTATTAAGGATTGTAAATGCACTTAAAATAAATACTTTTCTCTTAACATAAATTTTTTTTAATCCAAAATTAAGATTTAAACCTTTGACAATTTGGATAAAGGACAAATAATGGTACTAGGTAAGATTATAATTATTATTAGGCTTAAATATGTTTTTAGTCCCTCAAATTTAAGACAAATTTATTTTTGGTCTCTTAAATTTAAAATTATTTTTTTAATCCATGTAATTTTTAAAAATCTTATTTTAATCCTTCAAATCATCAATAACATATCTAAAAATGGCAAATTAAAACAGTTATACAATATTAATTGCATTTAAAATAAATTTTTTTGAAATTACAAGGGACTAAAAATAATAATTTTAAATTTGAGAAATCAAAAATAAATTTACTCTAAATTTAAGGAATTAAAGATATATTTAAGCCTTATTATTATTATTATTATTATTATTATTATTATTATTATTATTAGTATTAGTATTATTATTGGAGTTCTGGATTGTGTACTTATTAGCTAGGCAGTCCCAACTGAACTAGTGATTTTCCTTTTGGGCCTCTATTTCACACACAAATATTTGTGGAGCGGAGCGTGTTTGTGTCTGTCCTATTGTTGGCACTCCTAGTTCTTAAGAAATAATAATACTTGTTATCCTTTCCTTTTTTGTTGCCCCATAATAAGACAATAAGAGAATTATGGTTGATTATCCATAAATTGGGGGATAGTTTTCTATAAACGGTTTTCCAGTTTGGGGCATGCATAACGAGAAACCTCCAAACCGCTAGGCATGCAGATGAAAAGTAAAATCGAATTAAGTTGGTGCAGAATTGAGGGAAAGGGAAGAGGAAATTGAATTAAATGTGGCTTCCAAGTACAAGAACATCAGTGATAAAAAAGGGAGGAGGAGGAGGAAATGGATTGGTGGGAGTTGCTATAGAAAAGGACAACAAAGGGAGCCGTCACGCTCTCAAATGGGCTGCTGATACTCTTCTTTCCAAAGGCCAAACGCTTGTTCTAATCCACGTCTTGCACACCACCTCCCCATCTCTTTCTAGTAATAACACAACAGTTCATTCAACTTTACCTTATTCAAATTCTCACCCCATTTTCTTTTTCAATAGGAGGCAGCCAGGCCATGGTGTGCAACACCAATTTCCCACCTGCATCTCCCCAGAGAGACCAACTTGTCAATACTACAAAGGATCTATTCCGCACTTTCCATTGCTATTGTTCGCGCAAAGATGTATGTAGAGTGGGGCATATATATATATATATAATTTACTTTTTATAATTATATATAAGTTACATTTTAATTTATTATAAAAAAAATTATTTAAGTAATCACACATATCTTATAAAGATATGATATTTATTATTAAACATTATTTTTATATATATATTATGAATACAATATATATTAATATATCATTAAAAAAGTGTAAATATATACTATAATAACACTTTTTTGTATGTAATTATATGTAATATTTTTTGCGATGATTATTTTTAAATTTAATATGTTAAAATACTATGTTAATATATCATTAAAAAATGTAAATATAGACTATAGTAACACTTTTTTGTATGTGATTATATATAACATTTTTTGCGATAATTGTTTTTATATTTAATATGTTAAAATACATTAATATTTCATTTATATTTTATTCTATAGTGTAATTTCTTTCGCTTTATGACAAAATTGTCGTAATTTTTATTATTATTATTATAATATATTTTATTTTTTTATTAAAAGATTTATTACTTCTTTATTCATTAAAGATGTCATAATTTAGTTTAAAAATACAGGTTATTTTCCAATTTTTATTTTAGTTTTTAACCCTTTTAATCTTGTATATGTACATTATGTGTTGGTACGAGATTATCCAAATTAAGAGAAATGAAAATAATTGCCAAACAAAGTTTTATTTTTTTACTTAAACATATTTAATAAAAAATAAATATACTCTTATAAAAAAAATAGGCATTGTTCTCATAAAATATTTTTGTTTTAAATGAACGTAGAAATTTAGAAGAGATATAAACGAAAATAAATAGTAATTATATTATCTTTATCTTAATATTTTATACCATTTTATTCCTCTAAAATTAAATAAGTTACTAAAAATTGTAACATCACACTTAAATATAATATCAGACAGAAAAAAGAAAAAATTATCACTCTATTTATAAGAAAATTTTAATTTATAAAAACTAAGTGATATATTAAATTTTTTAATCATAACAATATACTTTTCTAAAAATTATTATATTTTTAATAAAAAAAATATTATAAAATATTTTATTACCCCACTTAATAATTTTTCTGGTCCGTCAATGTTTCACAACTTAATCCTATGCAACATGCACCAACTTATTCGAATTATTTCATCAGATAAAATGCCTTGATGTCCTTCTTGAAGACATGGATGTGGTCAAGGGAATAACAGAATATGTCTCTTATGCTGCAATTGACAATTTGGTGCTCGGTGCAGCGTCCAGGCATGGCTTTATTAGGTAAGGACTAAGGAACAACCAAAAAACTCTATCCTTATTCCATAGTCACTGATGATTAATGCATCTTTCTTGAACTCAATGTAGATTCAAGTCAAGTATACCAAGCCACATATTAAAGGCGGCGCCAGATTTCTGCACTGTGTATGTCATTTCTAAGGGGAGAATCTCTTCGGTTCGGAGTGCTACTCGAACAGCCCCACATGCATCCCCACTGCTCAGGCATATAGAGATTCTAAACGAAGAAAATGCAAATGAATCTCCCGTATCCTCTAGATCTATGAGCTTCAAAGGTTTCTTTCTCCCTAACTATTCTATTGCTATTTGAAAAGTTTATTCAAACATGAGAATCACATGTTGTAATGCTGCAGACAAGAGGACATCAATGAAACCTTCGAGCTGGCAGGGTGGATCCATGAAGTAAGTTTTGCATTTCAGGCATTTTATATGATAATGACTAATGAGACAGTAGCATTAACATAAATCATTTCGTCTCCAATTTATGATTATGACTGAAGCAAGTCACAATTTGGCAGAAGAATAGGGCTGAGTGGAAGATCTGGCATGGACTTCACAGAATCTGACTCTGACATATCATTTGTAAGCTCCGGGAGGCCCAGCAGTGTGCGTTCATCCTCTGTTTTCTATGACTATGTTGATTCCCGAACTTCAACCAGTTCAGATCGTAGCTTGGGATCAACCCGTATGAGACTCAAGTACGTTGACCCCAGTTCACCAGAAATTTCATTTTCAGAGGAAAGTAGCCGAACATCGTTTTCTTCTGCAGGCTTGCAGAACTCTGTGAGCACTTTCTTTCTTTTTAACTATTTATAGGTCGGTTTTACCCTAGTTATCCACAATCTCCTAATTTATTAATTTCTTATTCTAAAACATTCAGGATGATGTAGAAGCTGATATGAGGAGGTTGAAGCTGGAGTTAAAGCAAACAATGGAAATGTACAGTACTGCATGCAGAGAAGCACTAACAGCACAACAGAAGGTAAAGATATAATTTGTATTGTATATGCCAGTGTCATTGACATTGTTATTGAGATTTGTGGCGGTAATACAGTTAGTGGAACTGCACAACTGGAGACTTGAGGAAGAAAAGAAATTAGACGAGGCACGATTGGCCCAGGAAGCAGCAGAGGCAATTGCAGAGAAAGAGAAAGCAAGAAGTAAAGCAGCGAAGGATACAGCTGAAGCCGCTAAGCAAATTGCAAGGGTGGAGTCAAATAGAAGAGCAAGTGTTGAACTGAAAGCTCTTAAAGAAGCAGAGGACATGAGGAAGTTATTGGATGATCTGACCCATATTGACAAAAGATATAGGAAATACACAATTGAGGAGATTGAAACAGCTACCAACTCGTTTTCCGAATCTCAGAAAATAGGAGAAGGAGGGTACGGCCCTGTGTATAAGTGTAACCTTGATCACACTCAAGTGGCTGTGAAGGTTCTGCGTCCAGATTCTGCTCAAGGGAAGTCACAATTTCAGCAAGAGGTGACCAACCAGTGCAAATGAGTAATTCTAAACCACTATTTTGTATTTGAGTGCGGTGCAAGCAAACATAGGGAAGAAGTGAAGTTTGTTATTTTCTGAACTGAATGCAGGTGAACATACTGGGGTGCATACGACATCCAAACATGGTGCTTCTTCTAGGAGCTTGTCCAGAGCATGGCGTACTGATTTATGAATATATGGCTAATGGAAGCTTAGAAGATTGTCTATTTGGGAAGAAGGAAGCTCCAAATCCAATGATGTGTTGGCAGGTGAGGTTTAGAATAGCTGCAGAGATAGCAACAGGATTACTGTTCCTCCATCAGACAAAGCCAGAACCCTTGGTGCACCGTGACTTGAAACCGGGAAACATTCTACTAGATCACAACTATGTAAGCAAGATCAGCGACGTGGGATTGGCGAGGCTTCTACCAGCTGTTGCTGAGAATGTGACACAGTGCCACATGACTTCGGCAGCGGGGACATTTTGCTACATTGATCCTGAGTATCAACAAACAGGAATGCTTGGAGTGAAGTCTGACGTGTATTCTCTGGGAATCATTCTTCTTCAGTTATTGACGGGTAGGACTGCAATGGGGTTGGCTCATAAGGTTGAAGAGTCCATTGAGAATGCCACATTTTCAGAAATGCTTGACCCTTGTGTCCCGGACTGGCCTCCCGTGCAAGCCTTGTGCCTTGCAAACATCGCTCTCCAATGTGCGCAACTCAGACGAAAGGATCGCCCAGACCTTGCCACAGTAGTGTTGCCTCAGCTCCAACTTTTCAGAGACTTTGCCCAAGACAGCACCACTTCCATGCAACAGGAAGTGTTGAGTGAACCCAGGTCTGAACATTCCTCAACACCATCAACGCCAACAGAACCAAAAGAAGGTACTCATTTAATTAATTCATTTACACATCATCACACATTTCACACGTTCTACTTTGTTATGCAGGGGCGGATGAAATTTGATTCCCCTGGAGTGTACGACAACTGCATTTGTTCCAGCAGCTCTCATTCACCAATCACCATGGTCTTACTGCGGATACACACCATATTATGTTGGACATGTAAATGCTTCATCTTAAAAAAGTTTAATCCCTGTGTCAAATTAAAACAAATGATTATAGATAACTTTGTAAATAACGCCACTCTCTGTTCTCTATTCGCTGCCTACAATTTTCATGTCACTTTTTTTTAGAATATTCATGTTAGAAATTCTACAAACTTAAATATTAGTCCTGAAAAACTGTTTCATATTCAAATAAAAAGTATATATGTGTATCATATCTTATTTTAATTTTTTGTTTTAGTGTAAAGTTGAGCTTATCTTTTTGTTAATATAGAACATAATTTATTCTATTAAAATATTATTATTTAGGCTAAAATCTTAATTTGGTCCCTTATAATATTTTAAAGTTTCAATTTAATCTCACTTTAATTTTTAGGTTCAATTTGGTCTCACCTGTCAAAAATGTTAGCAATGTTTGCCTTCCATCTAAATTTCTCAAACACTGTTTAGAAGTCTCCATGTAGAAAATAAATAAATTAGTGACTATTTAGTTTATTTCCAAAGTGGATTTCCAACGTGAATTAAGTCATTCCTTTCCCAAAATTGCGAGAAAGAAGTCTTCTTGTTTTTAGGAAGCCCCATTCGCTCATTGTGAGTCACAAGAAAGAATTTCTCTTAGGTCTTGGAAGAAAAAGAAGCCACATTCATTCGTGATTGACTTGTAGAAGAAGCCGTGTTTGGGTGTTATTCTGATCGGGTAAGTATTGATTTTAGGATTTTTTTGGTTTCACGTTTGATTGAAGGGTCTTATTGGGGTGAGTCTAGGGATAGGGGTAAGAGTGGGTCTCGGGTATGAGTTGCATTTTGATGTTTATTGGATAGATTTTGCTTTTTGTGTGGTCCCAAATAATGGGTTCGTGACAATTTGTGATGTATTTTGGTTACTGTGTGAATATTTAATGTTGTTGTGTGGCCCCAAAAAATGTTGTTGTGTGTTGTGCATATATTGGCCCCATTGACTTGTACATTGTTGACCCACGTATACATGCATATGTTGGCCCACTGATACAGTGATACACTGATCCTAATTTATTTGCATATATTGGCCGACTAATGTTCCTTTTATTACTATGTTGGCCCACTAGGGTGTTGGTTGTTATGTATGCATATATTATGTTATGAATGTGTTATGAATATTTAATTGTTTCTATTAATTAATTATGATTGTCTTAATTTTTAATTAATTATTTTTTTTATAATTGCAAATATACATTACAATAGGCTAGTATAAAAATATGTGTGTTTTAGATTTTTATAGGAGTTGCTTGATATGGATGAGTATTTTGAGGTAGTTGTCCATCATGGGAGAAAGTTTGTAAATAAAAGGAAGTTAGATTATGTGGGTCATGATTCCACATGATCCTGTGACCCTAATAGATGGTCTTATTATGAAATATTGAATATTTTAAGAGAAATGAGATATATTATAGTGGATAAGATGTGGTATTTTTGTGGGTGGGAAAGATTTTGAGAATGAGCTGAAATTGTTGTCGGATGATAAGGGGGTCATGGAAATGATAAGGATAGCAAGAAAGTTCGGAAATGTTAGATTATATGTCGAACATCCAACATTTGAACCTAAAATTATACAAAGTTTACCATCACCTATTGTAAGAAATGATGGGCCATGTAGTTATTGATGACAGTGGGCATGGACCTTTTGTTGATGGGCTGATTGGGATAGAGGCTAATGATGTGAGTGTGCAAGAGGGTGGTGTTGCTAATAAGAGTGTGCTAGAGGGTGATGTTGCTAATGAGAGTGTGTCAGAGGGTGGTGTTGTTGATGAGAGTGTGCTAGAGGTTGGTGTTGCTGATGAGTGTGGGGCTAGGGCTGAGAATGGGCCTGGAGCTGTTGTTGCTGATGAGAGTGTGCCAAAGGGTGGTGTTGCTGATGAGTGTGGGGCTAGGGTTGAGAGTTGGCCTAGGATTGTTGTTGTTGATGAAAGTATGCTTGAGGCAGTACTTGGTGGCCGAACGGCAATCGGCCACCAGGACCGAACTATCATTACTCATTGCTCTTAACCCGTGATTAGGGGTTAATCAGATGATTAAGGTGTATTACCTAATACGGTAAATACGTTGCAGGGCCCATGGGGTCCAGGGCCCATAAATGTCAGTATAAATAGCTCAGGTCAAAAGGTAACGTCACTGTTCATTAATTACCCTCGATATTGGTGCTTGTCCTGACTTGAGCGTTGGAGTGCCTTTTGCAGGTACCAACCCCTCACTCGCATTGGATCGGACCACTCGTTCGGCCTTCAGAGTACGAGAAGATTTGGTGTATCCTCCAGACAGGTACATTTTGGCGCCCACCGTGGGGCCGAATGAAAGTGGTTGAAAGTTTGCTAAGAAGAACGATGCCGATAACTAGGAGAACGAACACGCAAGACCGCCCTACTGAAGAACATGTGGAGATGGTGGATGAAACAGATCTCACCGAAACAGTACGACTACTCAAGCAAGAAATGGAATTGATGAAACAACAAAGAGAAAAAGATACAAGGGAGCTTTCAGCCTTGAGGGCTGAGAATGAAGCGCTGAGAAGTCAGGATACTTCTTGGAAGCCTACCCATGCCACCAACACACAAACTCAGGGGTCATACCAATCTCATGCGGTACATACATCGGTCCCCCACGCTTCAGCAGTAGCCCCTGAGAGATTCCCTTCGGCCTTACCTACTGTAGGTCGTCCTGCAGATGTAACCACTATCGGATCACACCGACATCCGTTTACTCCCTCCATTATGCAACTCCCCCTGATGGACAACTGGAAGGCTTTACCTATTGACAAGTATGATGGTACCACTGATCCTGATGAACATTTAGATGTTTTTCTGACACAGGTAACTCTGAGTACGACCGATGACGCTGCATTGTGTCGGATTTTTCCTACGTCCCTTAAAGGCAGAGCTCTCAGCTGGTTCACTCGTCTCCCACCTAACTCAATCGATTCCTTTAATACATTATCATCCCAGTTCACTATCCAATTTGCGACAAGTCGCCCTCACAGTCTAACATCTTTATCTTTGGTTAGTCTTAGGCAGGATAAAAAAAAGTCTCTTCGGGCGTTTATGGATCGGTTTAACAAGGCTACTTTGGAGATCAGAGATCTCAACCCAGCCGTGGCGCTGCATCATCTCACAACGGCTTTAAAACCAGGCCCATTCGTCAATAGCATTTGTAAAAAGCCTCCTTCGGACATGAATGACTTACGTAGGAGGGCAGATAAGTACATGCAGATGGAGGAGTTGGCAGAATTTAGAAATCAGGCCCGAGCCGAGCAGTCCACTAAATCCGAGAAACCAGTTGAACCATCATACAGGGGGCGAGGCAAAGAAATATCCCTTCGGGAGAGGCCTATTCGTGGACCGAAGTATACTCAGTATACTCCCCTTAATGCCAATCGCGCGGCGGTCCTCGAACAGGCTTTGGCATCTGAAGTGTTAACGATCCCGAAGAGAGCATCTACTCCGCCAAGAGCAGATACTAGCAAATCTTGTCGGTATCATAGGAATCGGGGACATTCAACTGATGAATGCGCGACCCTCAAAGACAAGATCGAAGACCTGATTAAGCAAGGGAAACTGCACAATTTTGTGGACCGGTCTGGTTCGTCTCAAAATCATTCATACCAACCCAGGTATCAGGATCGGCACAGGCAAGACCGTTCTGATAAAACCTCTGATAGAGGTCGGCGCGAGAGAAGCAGGTCAAGTGAAAGAAAAGATGATTCGGCACCCTCGCATCGGAGGATTATCAATACCATTGCTGGTGGCTTTGCAGGTGGGGGCACAACTTCTTCGGCCCAAAAGAGACATCTCCGAGCTATCCGGTCGGTCAACACTGTTCACCGACAGTCGTCTCGGCGATTACCAACAATAACCTTCACAGATGCAGACTTCAAGGGTATTGACCCAGAACAAGACGATCCGATGGTCATTAGTGTTGAGATTCACAACTGCATTGTCAAGAAAACACTGATTGATCAGGGCAGTTCGGCGGACATACTATATTGGAGCACATTCCAATAGTTGGGTATCTCGGAAAAAGAGTTGCTTCCTTATGATGATCCATTGGTTGGCTTTGCAGGAGAGAGAGTCAGCACCAAGGGATACATAAAACTTTTTACAAGGTTTTGTTTCGACGAAAAGGAGAGCAGAGAGATCCAAGTAAAGTATATTGTCGTTGAAGCTAATACCTCGTATAATATCCTACTCGGTAGACCATCCCTGAATGCATTAGGAGCTATTGTTTCAACGCCACATTTGGCAATGAAGTTCCCGTCAGACAGAGGAAATATCATTACAATTCACGCCGATCAAAAGGCTGCTAGGGAATGTTATTACGCTAGTTTGCGTGTTGAGCCGAGGGAGGAAAGAAAATCCAAATCCAACAAAATTCATGCTGTGAACGTTTCGGCACTAGTAGGGGAGGCTGTGTTAGATCTTGATCCAAGAATGAATAATGAAGAAAGGGTGGAACCAATTGAGTCTAAAGTGCCATTCCAGATAGGCTCACGTCCCGAGCAGGTCACGTACATAGGTGCCGAAGGCTCTGAAGATGACCACTCGGCCTTATGTCAGGTTATTAAGAAGAACAGAGATCTCTTCGCATGGACACCCTCCGATATGCCAGGAGTGGATCCAAAAGTCATGTGTCATAAGCTTTCAGTCTGTGCCGAAGCAAAATCAATCGCGCAGCGCAAGAGAAAAATGGGGACCGAAAGAAAGCTGGCAGTTGAAACAGAGGTTGCCAAATTGCTTGATGCCGGATTCATTCGAGAGGTTCATTACACCACTTGGTTGGCGAATGTGGTCATGGTAAAAAAGTCAAATGGAAAGTGGAGAATGTTCACAGATTATACAAGCCTCAACAAGGCATGCCCTAAGGATGCCTATCCACTTCCAAACATAGATCGATTAGTCGATGGAGCTTCGGGACACGAAATGTTGACATTCCTGGATGCTTATTCGGGATACAATCAAATTCCCATGCATGCCCGGGATGAGGAAAAGACGGCCTTCATTACCGATTCGGCTAATTACTGCTATCGGGTAATGCCGTTTGGGTTGAAAAACGCTGGAGCAACGTACCAAAGGCTAATGAATAAAGTTTTTCAACATCAGATAGGCAAGAACATGGAGGTATATGTGGATGATATGGTGGTAAAATCCAGAAATGTTGATCAGCATGCAATGGATCTTTCTGAAATATTCAAACAGTTGCGCAAGTATGATATGAGGCTTAATCCGGAGAAGTGTGTGTTTGGAGTGTCAGGAGGAAAATTCCTTGGCTTCATGCTTTCGGTTAGGGGGATTGAAGCTAATCCTGATAAGTGTATGGCAATTGTCAACATGATCAGCCCTAAGAATCTTAAGCAAGTTCAGCAGCTAGCAGGTCGGCTTACAGCGTTGTCAAGATTCCTCCCGTGTTTGGCTGAAGTAACCAAACCTATGGTAAAATTACTGAGAAAAGCGAACAAGTTTGAATGGTCTGCCGAATGTGAGAAGTCTTTTCAGACTTTAAAAGAACGTCTTGGTTCTCCACCTATCCTATCTAAGCCCGATCCGGCAGTACCAATTGTGGTCTACTTGTGTGTTTCGAATGACACAATAAGTACGGTTTTAATTCAAGAAAAGGAGGGACAACAGCCCATTTATTTCATCAGTCGTATGTTACAGGAAGCCGAAACAAGGTATCAGCTCTTGGAAAAAGTGGCACTCGGGCTTGTTCACACTGCTCGGCGCCTTCGGCAATATTTTCAGAGTCATCAGATTATTGTTCGAACTGATTGCCCGATAGCCAAAGTGTTACGCAAACCCGAGTTAGCAGGAAGGATGATGGCTTGGTCAATTGAGTTATCGGAGTTTGATATTTGTTTCCAACCTAGGGGACCCATCCGGTCCCAATGCTTGGTGGACTTCGTTGATGAATTGCAGCCGAAAGGATATTTTGTTAATACTGTATGGACGATACACGTGGATGGTTCCTCAAACAATCAAGGGAGTGGGGCAGGTATAATTTTGGAGGGACCAACAGGATTAATCCTAGAACAGTCCTTACGGTTTGTGTTCAAAGCTTCAAATAATTAGGCCGAGTATGAAGCGTTATTGGCTGGCTTAAGACTCGCGCAAGAAATTGGTGTCAACCGGCTGGAGTGCTGGACCGATTCAAAGGTCGTAGCCGAACAAGTGAATGATAATTTTCAGGTAAAAGATGCAAACTTGTTGAAATATTATCATTTGTTCCAAAAAATGCGCGATACGTTTGAAGAAGTTCAAGTAAAACACACACCAAGGGAACACAATGCGAGAGCGGACCAATTGGCTCGGTTGGCAAGCAGCACCAGAAAGCCTGGACAACTACGAACCACACTTCACTTGGACCTCGAATCGCCAAGTGTGGTAGCCGCCGAATGTTTGGCAGTGGAGCGGTCCGTTCGTACGTGGATCACCGAGATAATGGATTATCTTGAGCAGGGCACACTACCATCGGACCCAACAGCGGCTAAAAAGCTCCGAATGCAGGCCGCTAGATATGTTATTGTTGGAGGAGATTTGTATAGGAGAGGATTCTCGACTCCATTGTTGAAATGTGTTGATGAGGCACAAGCTAGCTACATTTTGAGAGAAATGCATGAAGGGATATGTGGTTTCCATTCGGGGGGACGGACTTTAGCAACGAAAGTGTTACGAGCCGGATACTACTGGCCTACTCTCAAGGACGACTGTGTAAACTTTGTGAAGCATTGTGTGTCATGTCAGCGACATGGTAACCTTATCCACGCTTCGGCTGAAGAACTGCACGGCATAAGTTCGCCGTGGCCATTCGCGATGTGGGGTATGGACATTCTAGGCCCCTTCCCGATAGCCAAAGGACAGTGCAAGTTTCTATTGGTAGCTGTGGATTACTTCACAAAATGGGTTGAAGCCGAGCCACTTGCAAGTATCACAGCTGCCAATGTCCAAAAATTTTTATGGAAAAACATCATTACTCGCTTCGGCATTCCATATGCACTTGTTACCGATAATGGTCTGCAGTTCACCGATCAGAAACTCAATCGGTTCATACAAGATCTCGGTATCAAGCACAGATTTACCTCTGTTGAACATCCACAAGCCAATGGGCAAGCCGAAGCAGCAAACAAAGTCATACTTGGCGAACTGAAGAGACGGTTGGGAGACGCTAAAGGAGCTTGGGCGGAGGAATTGTTGGAAGTTCTATGGGCTTACCGGTGCACGCCCCAATCCACAACTAAAGAAACACCCTTTCGGCTGACATATGGCACCGAAGCTATGATACCTGTGGAGGTTGGAGAACCTTCTTTTCGGAGAATGCATTTTGATGAAAATACCAATGATATGTCTCTCCAAGCTGAAGTGGATATGGCGGACGAGGTTCGTCTAAAAGCAGAAATCACGGCTGAGGCTTGCAAGCAAAGGATGACTCGCAGATTTAATTCCAATCTTATCAAAAGAAGTTTTAAAGAAGGTGATCTAGTATGGAGAGCACAAGGATCGGCGAGGCGTAATCCGAGAGAAGGAAAGTTGGCTGCTAATTGGGATGGCCCATTTCGGATTCGGCATAGCTTGGAGAACGGTGCATATAAATTGGAAGAGCTTTCAGGCAAGGTCATTCCGCGAACTTGGAACGCATCCCATCTGAAGACATATTATAGTTAATATTTGTTGTAAATCAGACCTTGTATACATAGATGGTGTACTCTTTTCCTTATTCGGTCTTTTCTCCCCTTGTAAAAAAGTGAAAAGGGGTTTTGGCCGATAAGGTTTTTAACGAGGCACCTGTTAATAAAAATCTATGCAGTTCTTCCATTCTTACAAGCCCAATTTTCGATTCTGTTACTTAATCAACGCAACAGGCTTCCCTCCCGAGTTGTTCAACTCGGCCAAGGATGTGCCTCAAAATCTCGCAACAGGCTTCCCTCCCGAGTTGTTCAACTCGGCTAAGGATGTGCCTTGAAAAATCTCGCAACAGGCTTCCCTCCCGAGTTGTTCAACTCGGCCAAGGATGTGCCTCAAAATCTCGCAACAGGCTTCCCTCCCGAGTTGTTCAACTCGGCTAAGGATGTGCCTTGAAAAATCTCGCAACAGGCTTCCCTCCCGAGTTGTTCAACTCGGCTAAGGATGTGCCTTGAAAAATCTCGCAACAGGCTTCCCTCCCGAGTTGTTCAACTCGGCCAAGGATGTGCCTCAAAATCTCGCAACAGGCTTCCCTCCCGAGTTGTTCAACTCGGCTAAGGATGTGCCTTGAAAAATCTCGCAACAGGCTATCAGAAACTATGCTACTCTTGGGGCGGATCAGATTGAACGGCAGTTTCGGGACTTCCCTCGGCATCATTCTCGTTCTCGGGATTCTCCTCGTCGAGGGTGTTCTCAGAAGTTTCAACATCATTTTCCGGCTGGGGGGCAGTAGTCGGTTCAGTGGCATCTGGATCGGCTCCCTGAGGCATATCGGCAAAAGACATCAGTGACCCTTGATAGAAATCTTGGGTCATATCAAACTCGAAGCCCTCTTCAAATTGGCCGAAATGTTTAGCCTGCCGAACCGCATGCTGAAACCCGGCTTCATGTTGAGCAAGAATCTTCTCCTTAGCCTGCTCCTTAAGACGGTTATATGCAGCTTCAGCTTCATTCAGTCGACGACGCTCCTCATTAGCCGCCTTTTGAAGGTCTAGGCGAAGAGTGTCATTGTTTCGCCGAACAGCATCCAACTCGGCCGACAATTCTCGGTTTTTGGCCGTCAGTCCTTCATTCACCGCAATCGCCTCGGCCGCAGTCTTCTCGGCTTGCTCTAGACTTTGCTTCAAAAGCATCACCTCGCCGATAGGCTCCATAGCTAGGTGTTGAGCTAGTGCCAAGGTGCGAGTTTGTACCTCGCAGAAAAGTCTCCATTTGGCCCTCACATCCAAGGTAGCCAAGAACTCCTGCCCAGGCGGAGACACCATGTCTGGCTGAATCACTGCCTCGGCCGAAGAGTCATCGCTTAGAAAAGCCCGAGACATTAATTGGGGAGGCACCACAATCACGGTCCGATTAGGAGAGGCTTCCGGAACTGATTTCGCCTTCTTGGCTTGCTCTTGCCTTTCGCCAGAATTCTTTCTTTTTGAACGGCCCCGATCAGCATCTTTACCCTTCTTGATCTTCTTTTTCTTGCGTTCAGGAGAGGGGGGAATTCGATCACCATCATTGTGTTGAGGGGTGCATGCAGCAGCCGACGTGCCTACCCCCCCGGATTGCCGAACTTGCTTCACCCGAGCAGCAAGTAGGTGGCGTATATCCAGCTCATCGGCACCACTGGTAACCATGATTCCTGCAAGAAGGGTTGAGTAAAAATCAATAGGAATTAAGTTTATGAGTGGAGTAGGACAAATAGCATACCTATCAGGTCGTTCCACCAACGGGAAGACTCAACCAAGTTAATTAAAGACCTAGTCGGCAAGCGCCGAGGAAGACGAAGCAACAACTTCAAGTCCTCCCGCTCTTCGGTCGTCAGCATTTTCTTCGGCACTACGTCGTACGGCCGGGGGGATCGAGTCCAGTACAGAGGAAACAAGGGCTTATCGTCCTTGTTAAAGAAAAAGCGTCGTCCATTAGGCCTGATGGTCACTCGAAAAAATCCAGCCTTAAAATTTTTGTACGATGAAGTAAAGCTATCCAATAGTAGTCGATCGCCTATTCGGCTTAAGGAATGCCACTTCGCCAATATAGAAGGCCGGGACGAGTAGAAATATAGAAAGAGGAGCGGAGAAGGCTTAATGTTGACACACTTACACAAATGTTTGAAACCTTGCAATTGCGCCCAGCTGTTCGGGTGCAATTGAGTAGGGGCAACATTCAGCACCCTCAACACCCCCATAGTAAATTCATCAAACGGCAGCTTGACTTTGAGATCCCGAAAGAGGCAGTCGTACATATAAAACGATTCCATCTTCGCACCACTTTGATCCAGGCAAACCATATCCGGGTTCGGAAAGGCATTATTCCGGCATGACCGAACCCCTATCGGATAGGGTTCCTCGGCGGCGCTAAAATTCAAGCATTTGGTGTAGTCCAACAAGTTGGTGATCATGCCCGTGTCTCGGTAACGCGAGCAATAGGAAGTCACTTCCCCGTTTACCCATTCATAACCTGGCACTTCGGACGGACCGTACCGCTGCCGATTTGATACGCGCTTTGTCTTTTGTTGGACCTCTTCGCTCCCACTAGTAGAAGTCTCTCCCGACGAAGAAAGACTTCCATTCGGCCTTTCAACATCGGTAGGGGACCGAACCATGCTAGAACGACTCGAAGTACTGGACGAAGACCCCTCGGACGCAGACGACCTAGAACTGCTGACCGAAGAGCTCGATGAAGCGTTAGACATGACGATAAAAACTTACCAATTTCTTTTCAAAATCACAATCGCTCTTCGGATCGGCTTCTCAAGCGTTCGGCCACCTCAATTCGGATGAGAGCAATACGTGTGAATGGCCCTACCACCCAACCTATTTATAAGCTCAAAAAGAGGCGGGAAATTTCAAGATTTAAGAGAAAATGTAACCGTTCGATCTCCAAGATCTAACGGTTACTATTGTGCGACCGTTCGCTTCACCCTGGCAACCGTCCTTACTCTACCCTTGAAGAAAGCCTCACCTTCCTTCAAGGCTGGGGGGCAGTGTACGGGTAGGGGCATTCGGCCACCTTTGGTCGGCCGCCGAAAGGCAGTACTTGGTGGCCGAACGGCAATCGGCCACCAGGACCGAACTATCATTACTCATTGCTCTTAACCCGTGATTAGGGGTTAATCAGATGATTAAGGTGTATTACCTAATACGGTAAATACGTTGCAGGGCCCATGGGGTCCAGGGCCCATAAATGTCAGTATAAATAGCTCAGGTCAAAAGGTAACGTCACTGTTCATTAATTACCCTCGATATTGGTGCTTGTCCTGACTTGAGCGTTGGAGTGCCTTTTGCAGGTACCAACCCCTCACTCGCATTGGATCGGACCACTCGTTCGGCCTTCAGAGTACGAGAAGATTTGGTGTATCCTCCAGACAGGTACAATAAGGATAGCAAGAAAGTTCGGAAATGTTAGATTATATGTCGAACATCCAACATTTGAACCTAAAATTATACAAAGTTTACCATCACCTATTGTAAGAAATGATGGGCCATGTAGTTATTGATGACAGTGGGCATGGACCTTTTGTTGATGGGCTGATTGGGATAGAGGCTGATGTTGGTGTTGATTGTGGGGTTGGGTGTGTTGCTAATGATGTGAGTGTGCAAGAGGGTGGTGTTGCTAATGAGAGTGTGCTAGAGGGTGATGTTGCTAATGAGAGTGTGTCAGAGGGTGGTGTTGTTGATGAGAGTGTGCTAGAGGTTGGTGTTGCTGATGAGTGTGGGGCTAGGGCTGAGAATGGGCCTGGAGCTGTTGTTGCTGATGAGAGTGTGCCAAAGGGTGGTGTTGCTGATGAGTGTGGGGCTAGGGTTGAGAGTTGGCCTAGGATTGTTGTTGTTGATGAAAGTATGCTTGAGGCTGTTACGGGTAATGAAATTGGGCCTAGAAAGGGTGATGATGTTTGTGATGACAAACAAAGTGAAGATAGTTATTATAGTTATCCTTCCGTACATTTAGGTGATACCGATGAAGAAGAAATTTCAGATATTGATTTATTTGAGGTACCTGTTAAACCTAGACATAATGCTTCGGTGGATAGGTTTGAATGACCTTTGGAAGTAAGATATGTTACTAATAGTGGTGAGTTAGATATATTGAATCATTTTGAAAATACCTGTCCCTAAATAAGTACCTGAACAACAACCTAGTTGTAGCAGTAAGGAGAAAGGTAGGCCTAAGAAGACTATTGAGCCTACTAAAGACCCTACAGTTGAGGATACTAATGCGTTTGGTAATGATGATTCAAATGACGATTTAGATAATGATTCTAATGATGACTTGTTCAAAGGTGACAACTGTGGAGTAGATAAAAAAACCATTCCGTGGGTAGGGGTATTTTTGATGAAGAATATGAATCAAAAGAATTACTAAGTGGCCTAGATGACACTAGTGAATGTTTTAACTCAGTCATTGTTGAGGCTAGAGGAAAGCCAATTGTTACCATGTTAGAAGACATTCGATTGTACTTGATGGACAGATGGGCTAAAAATAGGAAAAAATATCCTATTACATCAAGGAGACATTCTTCCTAAAATACTTAAGAAGATTGAAATGGAAAGTAATTTCAGCAAATGGTGGATACCAAGGTATATTTTAAAGCATTTTAATTGTTTAAATTAACCCATTTTTGGTATATAATTAGTTAACATATTGTTTTCAATTGGGCTGGAGAGCAAGTTTTTTATGTTAAAAATGTTAACTTGACAGGAGATAAATATACTATCAACTTGCAAATCTAGGAATGGAGCTATAGAAAGTGGATGTTGACAGGGTTGCCCCGCTGCCATGCTATATCATGTATGAGGTATACGAATTTGGATCCAAAGGAGTTTGTGCCAGAATATTACAAGAGGGTGACATATGAAGTTGTATATCAATCAATGATATATTCAGTAAATGGACAACAACTGTAGACCAAGACATGATAAACTGATGTTCTTCCACCGCCATCAAAGAAAATTCCAGGACGCCCTAAGAAAAGAAAAAAATTGGAGCCATGGGAACTGAAGAAGGATGACACTCAATTGAAAAGGAGTGGATATAGGAGAAAGAGTAGTTGGTACGCCTAACTGATTTATTATTTATATGGGCAGTGATGAAAAATAAGGATGAGAAGATCAACTCTGGTGCATATTTGGCTAGACAATTCTAAAACATTTCAAACACTAGATTTTGTAATATTGTCAATGGGGGGTTGATAACTACAATTGTTAAAAATTTAGGCTATACCTCATTTTTGGACCATTTGTAGGATACCGGAACTCCTAGAAGCATTAATTTTAATACTTGTTATGCAATGCAGTGTATTACTAAGGATAATGATGGTAGGTTTTATTTCATTATTAGCCAAATTGGAGTGAATCACTTACTACCAAACTGACACTATACACTCAAGGATGAAACCACATGGTGTTTCCCCTTGCAGTCATTAATTGATGTACCCCAACAACAACCTGTTCCTAAGGAGGTAGAACCTGAAGCAGAGGAAGAGGAGACAGAGGACCAAGATTTCACCACACAATTGCATGTACAGGTAAACAATATTGATATCCTATCAGTCATTCAGTGTATGGATCGTCGATTGCAAGAGATTGATGAACACCAACAACACTATAATTATATGGTAGACAAGATGTATAATTTGCACCTTCAGCGTTATCTAAATGATTTTCCTCCTCAATGATTTCTTTGAATCATATTGCTTCAGCATAAGTAATTTATGTTATGAATTTTTATTTTTAGTCTTTGAACTTTCTTAGCATATGTATTTAACTCTTTCAAATTTCAAACCGTATGCATTCAAGTCTTTAAACATTTAGAGCTTAATATATGTATGTTTATGATTATTGGTTTGATTCGACGTTGATATTTGGTGCACCGATGATTTTACTCTTGTCATCCGCAAACTGGTTTTACTCTTAAAAACTAATAGCTAAATTTAAACTTGAGTCAATGCTTCAATACTATCATTACTAATTTGTTATTTAAATTCTCTATTTGTGGTTGAGTTGGTGCGATATCACTTCTATGCGAATGAGATCATGATTATACAAGGCTACTTAATCAATTAATAACATGCTCTGTCCACCACTTATGCAAAAGAAATGGTTGTGTTAATAATGCTCTTACTAAAACAGGGTCTGCGTTAAACCAAGAATTGGTGCTATGCAAACTCCTCCTTCTTGCTTGACTTTAATATTGCACGTTGATGCAATGTATATTACTTTTACTTGTTTATAATTCTTGTTTTTGTTTGGTTTCATTTTCCCCCTTATTGATGGGCTCCTTCCTTACATGGTGTGTTCTTTAGCTTCCAAGTTTCTCCACGGATTAGGAAGAAGGAATATGGCTGGATGTTTCCTCAAGGGTGGTAAAACAAAATATTTGGAGGGGTGGAGGTGAAGTGGGCGAAAATAGAAGAGGAAGGGTGGAAGGTGTTTTTGGTGCTCTTGGCTAGCTCTCTCCACCAAGGGATGGTGGAGGCCACTCAAGGGGACTTAAGCACACTCTAGGGTAGAGAGGAGAGGAGAGTGGCCGTGGAGTCCTATGAGACTAAGGAAGGCTTTTGAGGCAACAAGGCTCACTCAAAATGCATATATTCCAAAGTGAGTACAAGGTGGAGGGACTAGAGTACTTATAGAGAAAGAAGAGCATCGATTTCTTGGGAGCATTTGGCAGAAAATTTCAAGCCCAAATGCACCCTAAATTAACCCTAGATGCAGCCCAAATGAAATGGCTCTCATCTCTTCAAAAAGTCTAAAGTACCCTTAGTCTTAGAAAATGAAAGAAATGGACTTTTGAATTTACAAGTCAAGGTTAAGTCCCTAAATAAATCCTAAGGCTAATTTTGCCGCATAATACAAAGGCTAAATAAAAATACAAAATAAAATCCTAATATCTAATGTACCCCAAAATACAAGGGCAAAATAGGAAAAGAAAGCAACAAGTTAAGGAGAAAGCCCAAAATCCATGGACCTTGTGGTGTGTTCTTCATCTTCCTCTACTCTCCTAGCCATGGACCTTGTGATAGACCCTATATGATGTCTCAAGGATAGTCTTCCATCACTTATTTACTCTATGTAACCATATATATATATATATGAGGAAAGATCTGTTTATTTTAGGAGAGATTTGTTCAATAACTCATGTTCTACATTAAATTTCAACGATCCAACTATTTAATTTAAAGTTCTTAATGCATAGATCAAATCTGCAAATTTTTAAATAATTTGAAAATCGTTTGATACTTCATTTCATTAATTAAAATTGATGGATAATCATAAAATTATTTTAAACATTGATTTGAATTAATGAAATGAAACATTAAATAATTTTCAAATTTTTTAAAAATTTGCAGATTTGATCTATGCATTAAGAATTTTAAATTCAACGTTGGATTGTTGAAATTTGATGTAGAACATAAGTTATTGAATGAAGTAAATGAATCTCTCCTCATATATATATATATAATCAATTTTTTTATAATTGAGAAATTGAATTATCTATGAATGGTTAAAATATTGTTGACTAAATGAATATTTATTTATATGCAACATAATTCTTAAAATTTGCATGTGATATAAGTGAATATCAATTCAATTAAAACGTGTTTTACCAATATATTTTTTAAAACAAGATAAAAATAAATGTACAAACACAAAATCCTTGAAAAAGCTAAGCAACAACAAAAGACTAAACATGATAGAAAATAAATGTAGAGTTTGATTAACGCTAATTAATTTTACGTACAACATTTTATTTTATGTTTGAAAACACGAATATTTTTTTTTATAATTTAATATACTATGAACAATAATTTTTATTTTTTAAATATTTTTTTTACTTTTCAAATCTATTAATTTACTTTTTAACATTGTATTTTTTAAACTATTTTTTTGGTAAATAAAAAAATTTATAATTTACTTAAACAATTATAATTTACTTTTAATGCATTCCTTATATCTTTATAAACAAAATTATTGTTTGGTATATTAAAAAAATTATATTATAATTTATCAATCAAAATTAATGAATTGAAATATAAATATAACATTAAAAAAAATAATGATTTTCATAGTTTCATTGAAAACTTGTAATTTTTCTTATCATTATAAGTATGATCTATAAATCATAATATTAATAACTCATCTCATTATAAATATTATTATAACTACTATTATTGTTATTATTAATGTTATTGTTGGTGATAATAATAATAATAATAATAATAATAATAAAAAAAAAAAAAGATGATGATAATAATATATTAAATAAAAATTTGAGATAAAGATTATTCTTTAGACTAAATGAAATCAGATAAATATGATTGGTGTGAAAGATTAATGATATGAATTTATTTATATATATATAATTTAATTATTACGTAATAAGTTGTATTAATAAAAATAGCTTATTTACATAAAATTTTATAATAATATTATTTCATTTTGACAAGTATAGTTGACCTTCTCCAATGCGTTTTTAATTATGTTGGTTGCACTTTGTGAATAAAAATCATACATCATTTGTTTTACTTTTTTTTTTTTTTTTTTGGATAGAATATTTTTTATAAGAGTTAATTACCTATATACACTACACTGGTAATCAATCAAAGCCGTTAATAGTATTTTTTTATTTTCATTTAATTAAATGAGCAGATGAAAAGACACTGTTAACGGCTCTGATTGACTGCCAGTATAAAAAAAATTTACACTGGTAGTATATAGGTGATTAACTATTTTTATATATAGAAAAATATAAAAGAGAGAATAGTTTGATGTATTTGTTAAACTGAACTATATATTATTAAATTTGCCTAAATTAAGTTGAGTAAATTTAATTTCTAAATAAAATATTTTATATTTTGCAGGAAAAACTGTTTATCACAAATAATAAGTATGAATTGGTTAATTGTTATACTTAATTAACATAATGGTGAAAGAATTAAATATAGCATTTAATCATAATTTATAATAAAATTTTATAATTTAGACCTTAAAGTTAATAATAATAATAATAATAAAAAAAGAAAAAAACGGTAAAAAGAAATAGAAACATATATGGAAGTAGTTATGATAAGAGTGGCGAATTAGAATGCAGTTGGGATGAGATGTCGTAAGGTTATTGGATATAGCTGACAGTATGTTAATTGGGTGTTTAGGAAATAGGAAAAGAAAAAAAAAATAAGAAGAAAAAGTGGACTGATTCCATTATGAGTTGCGGAAGTGCGAAATTAAAAAACGCAGTCATCTCTCTCTTTCTCTCTCTGTTTGTAAATAAAGGACACGCTTTCTGGCTGTGACTGTGGACAACGGCAGGCAGGAAGCTAAACGCGAATTCCATTTCCGGTTCATCACCCCAAGTAAGCATTAGATCTATGAATATTACGTTTTGGGTAGCAGATCTATTATGCAATTCTGTTTTCCTTTGTAAATCGGAGGAATAGGCATTGGGCATTGGGCATTGGGAATTGGGATCTACATCTTACGCATTGCATATTCTATTTTGTGTAGCCTAGCCTGTAATACTGAAGAGTGAAGGCGTTGCATGCGAAGCGAACAACTGGTGGATTGCGATTCCCTTAGTAAAACGCAAACGAAGCATTCCTTGTGTGTGTTAAAGGCAATTCAAAATTCAGCGACCGGGTTCAGGGGGTGACTTGCCCCAAGGAGGTGAGTACAACCCTTATCCTGTGGCACGGAGGGTCAATTCCACCCATTCTATAATGATGGATGACGACATGGAGACCGGTACTCTGGGGGCTTACCAGGATAGGCCAAGAACTTTCCCCAACATGCGCACCAAACCTTACACCCCACTGGTAAACTTTTTTCTTCATTCTCTAATTTCACCCTTCCCCTCATTATATACTAACTATGTTTCTTCAGATATTTCGTATTCTGCTCGGCATAAATGTTCGTGTCCTCTTCCTTCTTTTGCTCCTCGCCTTGGTAGCTATCTTTTATGTCGGAGCAAGTACATCTCCGATCATTGTCTTTGTCATCTCTGTTTGTATTCTCAGCTTCCTTCTCGCCTTATATCTCACAAAGTGGGTGCTCGCAAAGGATGAGGGCCCTCCAGAAATGGTTCAGGTATTTACTGATTCCTATCATCCTTTGTAGTTTGTACTACTATGCAACATATATAGAGAAAACTAGGAGAAGGAGAGGGGCCAGCCTTTTGATTCATAATTTGGGTAAACAGAAGAAAACCCATGCTTTAAGATAAAAACTGTTCTATCTTCTGTTATTATATAGATAGTCATTAAACCCCATTTTATAGGATACAAACCATGATTAAAAACTTTAACTGGCCTTTAGGGTATGTTTTGATATCTAACGATGGTTGGAATGGAACAAAATTACCATGATATTCTACGTTGGAAAGGAGGAAAGTTTCCATTTCTTTGTTTCAGAAGGCTAATGAGAATAGTAAAACTTGAAAAGAGAGAAAATAATTTCTGAATATTATTGCAGGATGACAATAGTACAGGTGATGAGTACAATATACAGGCTAATTCTAATGTATCTAACTATGGGCTTGCATGGAATAAAATCTAAGAAAATCCATACAAAATTCAATCTGCCCTAATTACAGGAAATTAGTGAAACCAGTCTGCACAAGAATAAAGGGAGGGGGGAAATAATGTACTGATTACGGTAATTATGCCACACGTCTGTAAAATATAAGTTGGTTCCATTCTGTAACCACACTTTTTTTGGGGCGCGGGGGGGGGGGGGGGGGGGGGAGAAGGGGGTAGGGAGAGGGGAACAGATGAAATACATTCCATCCCTATTTTAGCAATTAAAAACAATGGAAACTAATATTTTTTCCATTTCCGTCAATCCAAACATAGCTTCAGAGTAAATCCTAATCATAGTTCTGATCTGGAGTTAACTTGAACTGTAAATAACTAAGAACCAAGAAATATAACTATAATTGACCCACTTTATCCTGCTCCTGCATCAACTTTCTGTGTAAATCAGTTAGGTGGCTTCTTGTGACCGAGTAATTGTTGGCTTTGGAGCTCTTCACGTTGGTGAAGATGAACAGTTCAGTCAGGTTGTTTATATTTTTTTAAGGTTAAATTTTAAAAAAATTGCTCCCTAAACTTGGACACCATTTTTCATTTTAGTCCCTAATCCCTACATGAAAAACTCAACATTTTATTTTTAATTTTCAATGAAAAAAATGTTTATGAATTGATCATTTCCATTTGTCGAACTTATAACTGTGTTTGATTTGGTCCCATGTAATTGACACCATTTTTCATTTTAGTCCCTACACTAATTTTTTTTATAATTTATTTTGATCTCTACAAGAAAAGAATTCTACATTTTTGGACCTACACCTAACATAGTGTTTTTCGTTTTGGTCCCTACATGAATAATTCTAACACCATTATAACTTTATCAAAGGGTAGGAACTAATTTATAAAAAGCAAAAAAAAAAATTCATGTAGGGACCAAAATCTGGTATTTGTTTTTGTAAAGACTAAAATGAAAAGCAGTGTCAAGTCTAAGGACCAAATTTTAGTTTATCCTTTGGTTAATTATCAGTTTTCTATAAATCAATATTGTTTTTCTCTGTTTTTACATAATTACATCTGTTGGAAAAAAAAAAAATGAGAAGATCATGTCAATCTAGATTTTTTTTTTGGTTGGGGTGGGGCCGGGGCGAGGGGGGTGAGGAGGGCAACAATCATTCTTTCAAAACTAAGTTTCCTTTTTATTTTTAATGAAGAAAGGAAAATATAAACCTAGGAGCAGATAGGCATTAGATAACCTCTGAAAATTTCTTGTTTGCATATCCTGAAATGTGAAAAATACCAAGAGATGTTTTTTTTATGAACACAACTATAGCAAGCTTTTGGAACCTTTTTGTTATTGTGCTTTCATGCAATGAGCCTGGTTTGTGGAACTATTTGGTTTAATTCAACTATGAAATTTATAAATTATTGTTTTAGGCTTTTAGCATGAAAACAGTTTGTCTTAAAGTTTTTGTAGATCTATAATGTCTTTTGTGATGGCTGCTTGACATTTGGATCACATCACCATGAATCCTTGTTTTCTTGTCCTGAGCTTATCATATTGATTTCTAGATATCAGATGCTATACGGGATGGAGCTGAAGGATTTTTCAGGACCCAGTATGGGAGTATATCCAAGATGGCCATGTTGCTTGCTGTTGTCATTCTCTGCATATATTTGTTTCGCAGTACAACTCCTCAACAGGAAGCTTCTGGCCTGGGAAGGTGATGTCATAGACTATATATGCTTTGAATCTTTTCTTGTACCTTTTACTCGGTCTTATTTGTCATTTACATCCTGTTTCAGGACAACTTCTGCATACATCACTGTAGCTGCTTTCCTTTTAGGTGCCCTTTGTTCGGGTATTGCTGGATATGTAGGAATGTGGGTATCAGTTCGGGCCAATGTCAGAGTCTCTAGTGCTGCAAGACGGTCTGCAAGAGAGGCATTGCAGGTTAAACCATCTAATTTATTATCAGTTTCTGTGAATACTATGAACAGTTCACTGTGTGTATTAACCGGAAGGAATTTGCACAGGTAGCTACTCGTGCAGGTGGTTTATCTGCTATCATTGTTGTTGGTATGGCTGTAATTGGTATAGCAGTCCTTTATGCCACATTTTACGTTTGGTTGGGAGTGGACTCACCTGGTTCAATGAAGGTTACTGATTGTATGTGTAGACTTCTCCCCCTAACTTGTTATCATAAATGGAATTTTGTTTTTAATGTTTGAAATTTGAATATTCTTATTGTTGAACATACATGGGTGGGTTCTCTTTATGTTTCGTCATTATCTTTTCAAGCTATTTTTCCATTTGATAAGTTTTTATAATGTGGTGAATTTTTATTTGAGTACATTTGCAAACTGTAGAAAAAAAAATAGCTAAGGTGTTAAAGTTGGGTGAGGATTTGCTTGAGGTCATAAATAATTCCTTTTGTAAAATAAAAATTATGTCCTTTTTTTTCTCATTAAATATCCTCTATTTAACTTTTGTATCATACTGAACTGAAGAGGGAATAATTAAATTGACTGAAATAAGTTTTAGATGATATGATTGCGATTATCAAGGTATATTTATTGTTGATTTCACCAAATTGGTATATTGACAGTATGACAAGATTTAATTTTTGTCTGTTCTCACCTTCTCTCTCTTTTATTGGTGATTGATTCTTGAACATTCTTGTTTTCCCTCAGTGCCTCTTCTTCTAGTTGGATATGGATTCGGTGCCTCCTTTGTTGCTCTATTTGCTCAGTTGGGTGGAGGAATATACACAAAAGCAGCTGATGTTGGAGCAGACCTTGTTGGAAAAGTAGAACAGGGAATACCTGAAGATGACCCTAGGAATCCTGCTGTTATTGCTGATCTGGTAATTGTTTTTATTTTTGTTTAATTTGTTTTGATTTGTCCACACATTAAAATTGAAGACTATTTCATCTAAGTGTCAGTTGATTACTACTTAATGTTCTTTGGGCTAGAGGATACTTTGTGGAAATGATTTTGATATAAGATTTTATCTTTATGAGTAAAATGAAAAGCATGTTTGCTTTCATTCAAGTTTAAATTACAATAATTACACAATGTTTTTCATGGTGCTATTTAAAGGTGGAAACACAACAACAAAAGCCTTATCATGCTAGGTGAACATGTAGAAAAACAAGAGAATATATTTTCCATAAGTCATCTGTATAACTCAAGCAATTGATGGTGTTCTGTGATTTTAAGTTCCTAAGACTGGAATATTTACAATCATGTTTTTATTTGTCTGAGATAGTAAAATTTTCTCAAAAAATTTATGATCATTTTTGGTTTTGCCAAATATTCGATAAATAGGGAAGAAGTTGCATGAGGTGTCTTTATTTCAATTTCTTTTAAGAACTCTAATATTTAGCTTCAAGGCAAGACTGCAAGAGAATAGTGAAAATATTGTTATGAAAATTTTATGAAAACCATTATTAACTGAATGATATAAACGTACAGGATTTTCTTTTGTAAAATTGATTGATACTTGCAGAATTACATCAGCTCAATGAGAAGAACTGCTTAATATTTATAATTTCCTTGACTTGTGCTTTTGTTTCTTTCTGTTTATACTATTTCTGGTCTTGTGCTTCCATTTGTATCACACTGGTTTGATTTGATTTCTAGGTTGGTGACAATGTGGGAGATTGTGCTGCTCGAGGTGCTGACCTTTTTGAAAGTATAGCAGCTGAAATAATCAGTGCCATGATACTTGGCGGAACAATGGCACAACGCTGTAAAATTGCAGGCAAGCACCTTACCTCATCTAGTTCCTTTAAACCCCATTTTGTTATCAGACTTGTATGCATGCTCATCTAACATGGTGCTTTCTCTTTTGATTTAGATCCATCTGGCTTCATCTTGTTTCCTCTTGTTGTTCACTCTTTCGATCTGGTAGTTTCGTCAGCTGGAATATTTTCCATTAGGGGTACACGTGAAACTGGAGTAATAGTTCCTGTGGAAGATCCAATGACAATTCTTCAGAAAGGATATTCTTTTACAATAGTTTTAGCTGTTGTGGCATTTGGCTTGGTAATAGTCGTCAATCTTCATTTGTGATATTTTAATTTGGCTTTTCTATGCTGTCTGGATTGGCCAAGCATTCATTGTTCCAATTGCTGTAATTTGTTGTCATTGAGATCTGTAATTTCCAACTAGGACTGCAACAATTTATCTTCAATCTTTTCAAATTTTTGTTGCACCATATTTTCTGCTTAATTTTTAAATTGAATTACTTTGCAGTCTACCCGGTGGTTACTTTACACTGAGCAAGCACCTTCAGCATGGTTCAATTTTGCTTTGTGTGGGTTGGTTGGTATTATCACTGCTTACATTTTTGTCTGGATTGCCAAGTATTATACTGACTACAAGCACGAGCCTGTGCGCATATTAGCCCTTTCTAGCTCTACTGGCCATGGGACTAATATAATTGCTGGAGTTAGTTTGGGTCTGGAATCTACTGCGCTTCCCGTCCTTGTCATCAGTGTGTCAATTATCTCAGCTTTTTGGCTGGGCCACACCTCTGGATTAGTAGATGAAACAGGAACCCCAACTGGTGGGCTGTTTGGCACAGCTGTGGCAACAATGGGAATGCTTAGCACTGCTGCCTATATTCTTACAATGGATATGTTTGGCCCAATAGCTGATAATGCTGGAGGAATTGTAGAGATGAGTCAGCAGGTAGCTTTTGCCAGAATAATTTGGTCCATAGTGTTATTTTTGAAATTTGTCGTTATGTACTGACAATTAACCTGTTTCCAGCCTGAAAGTGTCCGAGAGATAACTGATGTCCTTGATGCCGTTGGAAACACAACTAAAGCTACCACCAAAGGATTTGCTATTGGTTCTGCCGCTCTTGCATCTTTCCTTTTGTTTAGTGCTTATATGGATGAGGTTTCTTCATTTGCTCAGGAACCTTTTAAACAGGTGTGCAGAACTAGCTCCCACCTAATTAGGCTTAAATTTGTTCAGTCCTTACATTTTAGAATTTCCCAACCTGTCCTAATAAAATATATTTCTTCCCAATGTAAACCTATTAATCTTCCATCAAGCTTGATTGTTAGATAACTTCTGGGACTGAAGACAAGATCACCTCTGTTTCAAGCTGTCAGGAACCAAAAATAGAAATAGGAAAATAATTTATTATCAAAGAATTACAGAGATGAAAACTGCTATATCCACATAGCAAATCTCCTGACCTACTACTATTGCTATTCCAGAAACTGATTACCAGCAAATCTCCTGACCTACTACTATTGCTATTCCAGAAACTGATTACCCCCCACTCCTCTCTCCCTAAAATGGCTTAAAATTAAGTATAACTCTCACTCCTCAATTCAACTTTTTTGTCCTCCTACACCTAAACGTGTATCCAATGCTTGCATCCCATGCTGAAATGCATATGCTATATGACTACTTCTTCATGTTCTGTGTTCTCCACCGGTGCCTTTCACCTCTTCTTTTCAATCTCTCATCACACCACAGTGGTGTCTTTCACATAGATCCTCTAGTCTGATTCTGTCCATTCCATTCTTCTAAATTTTTGGGTTCAAAACTACATGCATCCAGAGACAATTTTGTTGTATTCTTACTTAGATTGAATATGTCCAGGGTGGCTAACAAGTGTCCTGTCACACAAGAAGAAAATGTTCAAGCTTGATGGAGATTTAACGGATTGATTGCATTGGGAAGAAATAGCCTATATAAGGACTGGTTTGAAAGATTAAAAATAACTAAAACCAAAATGTAGGCATTTTTTGAGGATTAAACATATTTAAGTCACCATCCTAATAATTAGTATTACTAGTTTACTACTATTGTGTCTCATCAGATTTCACCGTTCTTCTAAATTGCATCTTATGATTGAATTGTAGGTTGATATTGCAGTTCCCGAAGTTTTCGTTGGTGGGTTGCTAGGTTCCATGCTTATATATGTCTTTAGTGCTTGGGCCTGTTCTGCTGTTGGCAGAACTGCACAAGAGGTTGTTAACGAAGTGAGAAGGCAGTTCATTGAGAGGCCTGGTATAATGGTGAGTTTGGGTTTGTAAAGTAATGTTGTTTATGCCAGTTTAGGTTTTGAACTTCTCTCCTTTATTTTCCGCTGTTTATGCTCTTGACAGGATTACAAGGAGAAACCAGATTATGGTCGCTGTGTTGCTATTGTAGCATCTGCATCGTTAAGAGAGATGATAAAACCTGGTGCTTTGGCAATCATTTCACCTATTGTAGTTGGTGGGTTAACTTTTAATTGCACATGTTTTCTCATATATTATCATCAGGGAAACTTGGGGAGAATGGCAACAGTGATGCAAATTTTTGTTGTACCATAATCATGTCACATCATGTGACCATCATAATTTCTTGATAGGCTCAATCATATGGCAAGTAAATAAATGTTTGTAATCATTTGAGGAACAAATTATAGATATCTTATGAACTTTCCGCTGACAAAACCTTTTAAAATATATATCATGTATTGGTGAGACTCGTGGGTATGTACTGCACATATTTTTACAAATCCTACCTAGATGGAGGACACTATATTACTTTGAAATCCTTTAATCCCATGAACTTGTTTTGGGAAGTTCCTGTATCTCTCATATATGAGCATTTCTATTAGAATATTTTGTTTATTCGACTATGAATTCTGCCCTCGCTTAATACCTTCAATTGTTCCATTAGTTTTGTTGGTAATAAATAATTATTCCTTATGCCCCTAAATCATCTGTCAAATTCTGTCATGCAAAAAATTCTTGGGCAAACTCTTGAAAAAAAAGGCCTATATTCTTATATTTATTTATTATGAAATATTTTTTATGCCATCAGACTTTACTATTTTTTTCTCCCACTTGCAGGTTTTCTGTTCCGAGTTTTGGGCTACTATACAGGGCATCCTTTACTCGGGGCTAAAGTTGTGGCTGCTTTTCTCATGTTTGCAACAGTGTCTGGTATTCTTATGGCACTTTTTCTGAACACAGCTGGTGGTGCCTGGGATAATGCAAAGAAGTACATTGAGACTGGAGCTCTTGGAGGCAAGGGAAGTGAGGCTCACAAAGCAGCTGTAACTGGAGATACGTAAGTTACTGTTTATGCTACTTTTGTTGTATAGTAATGTCATTAGCATGTCATCAGCCATTATTATAGTTATGACGTGTGGGTCTCTGTGTCACTTTAATAATTTAATTAGGTTTTTGTTTCTTTATATCTGGAACGTGGCTTGCAGTTGCTCTAAAGTTTCATCGATACATTTTCACTATTCAGCTAGTGGCTAGGGTTGGTGTTTATTATAATATACCTGTGGCATGTTTCCGTTGTCTAGCAGCGTTGGTTATTGTGTCTGGAGTCCTTTCTTATAAACATATATCTGGTTCTCTTAACTCTTTTCCATCTTTTTTTTTTCTATCTACCTCTACATTTCTCAACTATCACATATCAAATCTATCATTTCTTCTCTCCCTTCATCTCCCCCACTCTATTCCACCCCAAAATGGGGTGGATGGGTGTTTACAATTTCTCATGTTTATGCTCATGTGTCTGTTGCAAATTGCAATGCCATTACTGCCATTGTGGCTCTGACCTGTGGCCTCAATGTGCAGTCAACCATCAGAGCAGTTTCATAATCTTCATTATGCTTCCCTCTTTCATTAACACCGCCTCTATCTTTACCTTCACGCAATCATCATGTTGCTCCAGCTCAGGCTTATCGTACATGCTAATGTTTCCCTATTTGCAACAATGCCAAGCCACCTGCTGGCTGCTGCTGCTAACCCATTGTCACTGTTCTGACAAGCGCCTTAATGCCATTGCCTCCAGCGCTTGCACCGGATAATCAGTGTGGGAGATAGCATGAATGCTTTTCCCAAAATTGTCATTGAGCATGAAATTTGAGTTCTATGATTGGCTAATTGCTGATGTAAAACTGGCTCCGTATAGTTTGTTTTTGGAAATGCTTTTAATTTGGTAATAGTGTTTGCCTTCTCTATTACGTGTTAATGATTTATCGTTCTGTTGGTTCACTCTTTTTGTAAGTCTGAAAGATTTGATTAATTTGGCAGTGTGGGAGACCCATTCAAAGACACAGCTGGGCCTTCGCTCCACGTCCTTATAAAGATGCTCGCAACAATTACGTTGGTAATGGCTCCAATATTCCTGTGAGAGTTGTTGATATCTCTATTGCGGCCTCAAAAGCATACTCGCGCCAATTTGATTTTGATAATTTTGGAAGTATAGGGATAGGTTGTATGAATCTGTGATGTACATTGACGAGCCTGATTATAGTTACAATGCATTTTCTGTCCTTGATCAGAATAAGAGATATTAATTGACTGAACATATGGAAAAAATAGATTAGAAACATTCCCCATATATTTTTGGTCTTTAAATAAGACGATGTCTACGTGCTCCTTCTACGCGTTGACCAAACCTCCAATTCAAGTGCGGCGGCTAAATTAAAGTAAGTATCATAATGTACCTAAAAACAATTAAGGGATTACATTGCGAACATATGTGTTCAGTCGTTTCCTCTCGGTCTGGTGCTATCAAGTACTGGATTTAAATTGAGGCGATGACGAGTAAATGAGTTAGATTTCGGTGCACAAGTCCTCTAACCCGGAGAAATTATTTTGATAAAAAAAACTGATTTTATTCATTGACAAGAATTTCGAAGCTATGAACTTCCAAAATGTCTTTTTTATTTTTTATTTTTTTGTGGTGGCACCATAATTTTAGTTGGAGGATCAATTGAGTGTTTTCCAAACACTAATAATTCATTCGGATCATGCTACCTGTACGCAGCGTGAGATGTGTACGTATAAAACCGATTTTATGGATAAAATAATAGTTTTTTTTCTTCTAATTTTTCTTAAAGTGCAGAAATAAGATCATTATTTTTTAAACAATATCCATTAATTATAAACACCAATCAATACCTATTATTTCTCTCTGTCTCTCTCTCCCTCTCTCTCTCTTTTATTACATAATATTACCTATCATTTTTATTTTATAAGTAAATGACATTATCTTTTTTCCAAGGGACATTATAATGTCATTGTCTCTTATTTTAAGATATATAATTTAGTTTATTTAATTTGGTGTTGTTAAAGTAAATTATACTCCATATTTTTAATAAATGCTAGTATTACACTATCATCCATTCATATGTTAAAATGTTGAATAAATTACACTTTTATATTTAAAGATGTGAGTATTGTACTATCATTCTCCTAATATATTAAAATATATGATAAAAAAATATTCTTTATAGGATTTTAAGATGTACTTTTGAATAAAATATATGTTAAAATGTTTTTAATTCATTATCATTTATCCACTTGATAAAAAGTTATAAAATAAAAAATCAAATTTAAACTAATTTGTTAAAATAATTATTTTATATAAATTATATATTCTTGATAAAATTATTGTACTCAATAATTCATGATGCATCTACTTAATAAGTAATAACTCATGGTATATGTTGAATTTTAATACTCCAATTATTAAAGTAAAAATTTTTAATGTATAGATCAAGTCTTCAAAATTTTTAAAATTTGAAAATGATATGATATTTTGTTATATCAATTCAAATCAATGTAGAAAATATTTTTATAATTATTCATTAAATTGAATTAATAAAATAAATTATTAAAAAGTTTTCAAACTCTTTTAAAATTTGTAGACTTGATATATGTATTAAAAAAATAATTTAACAGTTAGGTCATTGAAATTCAAACATATATCATTGATTATTAAATAGTTTTCAACTTTCGACATTCCAGATTCTATTGTAAAGGTTTATTGAAAATGAACCTTTTGAGCTGAAATTTATGCTCGCACAAGGAACAATTTGCCTAAACTGCTTCAGGTTCCTAATATATGAGGTGAATTTCTCGTAAATCATTTACATTCAATTGGAGTGTCATGGATACTAATGAAGTTAGTAATTAAATGAACTGTTGTTCTGCATTTATGTTTGTAACTGTATGACAAAGTGCTCAACTTTATGAATCTATTCAGGTTCAGTCATGTTTTGACTGATGATTCATATCCTGATCTTATTAGGATAAGTGAAAGCTCTATCCTTGTTAGTTGTTAGTTGTTATTCCTTCCATTTTTTATTTATAGTCATTTTGATATTATTATTTTTTTCATCGTCACTTTTCTAAAATCAATAACTTATTAATTTTTTATTTATTTTTATCCTTGATAATTAATGTGTATTTATTAAATAATGTGTTCATTCGTTTTTAATGTACTTATTTCTTATCCAATCATCTAAAGGGTATAATAAGAAAATAAATAATAAATATTTTAAAAATTTTAAATATTAATCATTTTCTTAATTTTTATATATAAATATTAAATGTCAAACAAAAAGAAAAGGGAAGCAGTACAAGTTAGCAGTATGTTCTTAAAATGGTACCCTTCATCGAATCCATCAATTCTCATTGTCTACTTGAAACACTTTGTTGTTTGCTTTCAATGTTTTCTACAAATTGTTTTCAATATGTTTCTTCTAATGGAAAAATACTAATATGGATTATCATTAGCAAATATGTTAACCATTGTTTATAACATATTCTGGACACCGTATGACAATGAGAGCAAGAAAGTTTGTGTTATCTAAAATGTATTCTTCTTCCATCAAAATTGTGAGTTTCCAAGTTGTTTTGTGTAACTTCCAATATAACAATTGTTGAGAATTATTTTTTCTCAGATATAAATAAGATTTCACATCAATAAAATAAAAAAAAAATGATATTTTTTTATATAAAATATATACATATTTCAATGATTAACATATATTTTTAAACAAATCTTCATAAAATAATTTCATCAAAGACATTTTTAATAAAAAATGCTTACATAACACAAAAAGAAAACACATTTATTTGAATATTTCGATGAGGAAAATTTCACACAAACTAATTTATATCCCAACAGTCTCATGCAGTTGTGCTCTTATTAATTAAAATATAATAAGAGGTTGTTTTAATTATTTTTTTGCTCTAAAATAATATCATTTGAACAAGATATTTATAAATTAATCCATTATGTTCAAATATTTAACATTTTCACATATTAACAAAGAAAAAGACTTACTTTTTTTTAAGAATAATTTTTAATAAATTTATTTCATTCAATAATTTATGTTTTATATTAAATTTTAATGATCTAATTATTAAATTAAAAATTCTTAATTTATAAAAAAAAATTAATTATTCATCAATTTAAATTAATAAAATAAAATATTAAATAATTTTTAAAATTTTTTTAATAATTTAAAAATTTAATTAATGTGTTGTTGTATAAATGTTTCATTTCACTTACAAATCTTAGTATAATTAAGAAGTTTGCAAGTATTAGAGTGTTATATAAAAATAAATTTGAATTTGAAAAATAAGGCAGAGGTGGTGTCCGGTGGGCGCAGAGAGAGAGAGAGAGATGAGAATTGAGAGTTGAGAGTTGAGAGTTGAGAGTTGAGAGTTGAGAATTGAGAATTGGGAATTGAGAATTGGGATGATGGATGGGAGAAGCGAAGCCGGAAAGGGTGCAATTGTGTTTGTAATTGGGAGTCTGATATACTATCACTGCGGCTATCGCAATTCAAATCTTCTCTCTCTTTTCTCCGATCTCTTCATCGTCCTCCTCTGCTCCCTCGCCATTCTCGGTCTTCTCTTTCGCCAAATAAACATCCAGTCAGCATTTATTTATTCTCAATTCAATTTCCATTTCATTTCATTTCTCTTAGGGTTAGGGTTAGGGTTTCACTTTACACTTGCACAGGGTGCCTGTTGATCCCCTCGAGTGGCAAATCTCTCAGGAAAGCGCCAACGCCATCGTCGCATGGTTCGCCAACACCGTGGGCGCCGCCGAGTCTGTCTTCAGGGTCGCCGCCACCGGCCATGACAAGAGGCTCTTTCTCAAAGTCATCTTCTCCCTCTACGTCTTGTCCGCTATTGGAAGATTGGCTTTGGGAGTTACCGTTGCCTACGCTGGTAAGTGGTAACTAGAACGCTTTTCTCACTCCTAAACTAATTATCCCTCTTTGCATTTCTCACATTCATTCCTACGCAGGACTCTGCTTCTATTGCCTTTACATGTTCGCCGAATCCTCTCCCACCATTAGCTCCGCTCTCGCCTCTTTCTTAGGAAGAAGAAACGACACTACCGAAGATGATGATGAATATGAAGAAGAACACGACACCATCATGTAACATCTCTTTCCTATATTCTTCTCAAGTTTCAACCATATAAATCTATCCATTCTTCTCAATTTAAACTCTGCTCATTGCTGCACTATTCTTTTTCAGGTAAGCCCTTCTCAGCTTTATTATCATCTCACAATTCTTCTTCTATGGGGAGAGCAACTCAACACAATAGTTTTCCGTGTTCACCAAAGGAAAATGTTTATAAATACTGGTTAAGGTATAAAAATGTATTATTAACATACTTTCTCCTCTAATTTTATGTACTTTTATAATAATTTCTGAAATACACTTTTTAGGATATTAGTTGGCCAGATTTTTAAAAAAAAAAATCGTCAACATTGCATTTGGATGAAACTTCCTTAATGTGATAAGTAAATGAAATAATGCTCACATTGCGGAAGATCATCAACGTGCTTACTAGTTCGTCAGTCATAAAGATCATGACTACTTTAATAAGGATGGTTCATTTTAGTAGAGGGGCGAATTCTCATCTTTATTTAGAAAATGTCTTAAAATAAGTTGTTTTTAATTTTTAATGTAATATTTTTTTTTAATTTACTCTTTTATAAATTATTTATCGATCATAATTTAAAATAATATATTTATTGACAATAGATTATTTTAGCAAACTTATATGAAAAAATAATATATTTATTGTTGTTAAAAACTTTAAACTGATCTCATTGTAAAACAAAGAGATTATGTTGCTAATTTTGGGGTGCGTCTAATTTAGGATGTTTCTTACCCTCCTTCTTGGGGGATGGTCTAGAGTGGTTCTTAGTTTCTACTTTAAGGAGATATATGAAGTCTAGCTAGATATAAATTAAAAGTGTTTTCAAGAATTTCTTTACTCATGAAAGCATTTATAAGTTTGTACTTCTTAATCTATTACTTTTGGATTGAGTAAATCTTTTACAATGATAATAGGCGTCAGTATTAACTTTTAATTCTACAAAATATTCATATTTTCGGTATTTAATATCAATAAATTGAATTAGTTTATAAAATTAAGGATTAAAGCATTTTATTAAATAAACTTAAACGAATGATGCTTACACTGTAGGTCCCAGAGGTGGATTCCAAATATTCCTTATTTTAATCATTAAATTTTCAATTTTGTTCAAATTGATAAAATATTTTATATTTGACAAAACCTACTGAAGTGATTTCTTTGTCTCGAAAGTATTTAGTCTCTAACTTGTCGAGAAGGCATCCTTGAAGGAAGAAAAAAACGCATACTGTATGGAGAATCCTTTAAGGAGGATGGTTGAGTTCAAATGTTAAAATGCACAAAGGTCTTTGAAATTAGAAAATCCTTTATATTTGGACAATATTCACGATAAAGTAAATATAATTAAACTTGATCCCATCACAAATTACAAATGAAGCGAAATGCATAAAAATGTAAAACACAAGTTAAACCACCGGTGTTTGGTAGTGCTAATAGACTACAAATAAGACCTATGACGATAGATAAAACAGTTACACGTTACAAATTCTATTCTGAACCGTTAAATAACTAAAATGTGCATGAATCAATATCAATAATAGATTTTATATTAAAACATATCCCAATGAAAATAATTGATTCTATGTTGATACGAAATGAACACATAAAGATGTACAAAGCTGTATCGAGAGTCATTATGCATTATGCAATCGAGGGATTATACACTATATATCCTTTATTTTTACCTAGATCCCCGGATTACTCATCACTGATCAAAAAGTAATACTGGGAACATACATGTATGTGTGCGAAACTTATCTAATAAGTGGGTTAGAATAATTGATTTCATCCATGCAACTAAAGGGCGGCCCAGTGCACGAGGCTCCCACCTAGTGGGGTCTGGAGAGGGTAGATGTACGCAACCTTACCCCCGCAAGCGGAGAGGCTGTTTCCAGGACTTGAACCCGTGACCTCTTGGTCACTAAGCAGCAACCTTACCGTTGCGCCAAGGCTCACCCTCTATTTCATCCATGCAACTATTCGTTTTAATTATACTGTTAAAAACGTATTATGTGTGCACAAATACGCTCCGTATATTGAAAACCATTCTAGAGGGACATTAACTCAACCGACACAATTATATCACAAATCAAGATGGAAAGAAACAATGAACATATGAAACTAATCCCAAACTCATTTTTTAACCTTTTTCTTGGATGGGAATCTTCCCAAATCAATATCAAAATCTGGAAACTTACAAGCTAGGTAACTAACGAGCTAGCTAGCTGGCTGCCCTGGCAAAGCAACTTTTCTTGCCAGGCATTTAGTTATTCCATTCTTATAAAATTCAAAAGAAAAAAATGTAAATAGTTAACTACCATGACTTGTAGAGCTACAAACTCACCTAACCTTATTATTAGACTAGAAGGAATTACTATTCTGGACAAGCAATATGTCTTTCCATGCTTCATAAAACATCCAGGTGATACCAGAGGAAGGCATGACCTTTAAACAGCTTGCACCCCATCCCCTATAGAGACCCTTCAGACCTTCTTCTCTAATCACTTCTGAAAGTGCTGCTGCCATGTTTGGTGGGCACTTACCTTGCAAAGCACCCACCATCAGGCGCTTCCGAGCCACCTCCAATGGGAAGCTAATTGTACTGGCAGTAAAACCTGGGTGAGCATGAAGAAGTCAGATAGCACAAATCATATAGATTACCAAGAATAAAATATTCATGTTCTACATGCATAGACATAGGACACATTAATGGGGTTAAAAGGTGCATTAAGTGACACAGGCAAAATACACTGCCGGGTAAATGAGGTCCACCTATCAAATATACTATTAAATCTAGTACATCTTCTCACGCTTGCACACCCTCTCTTTCTCTTCCACTGTCTTTAGGTTATAAAAATAAGAGAAATCAAATAGCAAATGGTTACTTTTCCATACAATATTTCATGCTATCATTTGCTTCATACAACATAGGTGTGTGACAGAGACAGGGCAAGACCAAGAACAACAATAAAGGAGAAACATAAACAATTAAGTCTTTTAACAAGTACTACAGAATCTCTAACCTGCTAGAGCTCCAAGCAAAAGCATCTCTGGACGAGTTAGAGATTTCTTATTTCTGGTCTGGCAGTAAGTTTTCTTCATCGTATCATACATGAAATAATAACATGTACTGTATGGAAGCATGCCAATTAGAGTCGGTGAGATACCAGCATAAAAGGCGCCAACACCACCATCTTTATAAATATTTCTAATGGCAATACCTAAACTAGGGTAGGCTTCAGGACTTACAGTTAGCCGGTCCTGTTATAAAATATCAGAAGATAACAAGAGTAAGAGACAAGAAAGAAAAGCTTCAATATTTTCGAGCCATGGTCATCATTAAACAGTACAACTTATAAAGATTGCAGCATCAAGCCTATGTGCATCTTGATATCCCAATACAAAACTAATATATACTCCATTCAATTTAATATAAAGATTATTAGTTTATTAAACTTTTTACATAATATACCTTCAAAACTTCCAGGGGATGGCATACAAGTGTGCTAGCAATTCCTGCAGCTGCACCAGCCAGGGCAACTGGTGAGATCCAAGATAAAGATAAGTCAATATTGATGCAACCTATCTGCAACTTGGGGTGTTCATTCTGCTTCCATTTCTCTTGCACCGATGTCATTGTCCTTTTCACACACTCAAATGTGCCTAGCTCAATGGCCTGTGTTGGAATTATTCGAAGCATGTTGATCATGTTTCCAGCCCACAATCCTTGCCATCCCTGCTGCTCTATAACCTGAATGAAACTACCGGTGATATTTTTAGACCCAACACCAACTACCATTCTTGTCCTGCATTGCATAGTTCAGAGATCATGAGCGCGGCAATGTGTTTAAATAATGTATAACATTTGAAAAAGGGAAAAGGGTGAAAAACCTGATGGTCTCAAGAGGAGCAAGTATAGCCTTTGTCATTGCCCCTGCTAGGGCACCGCTGATAAACTCGCGAACCTCTCTAGAGACCAACAAATTCTGAAATCAGGAGCATAGAAAGAGGACATGTAAGTACAGAAGCTAGGTAGCATTGCATAAGCATAATGAATTAAGAAAGCGGGTGCTAACAGGAAGTGGGGGAAGCTGAAATTGAAAAGCAAAGGTAGAGTTATGATGATCAGTCTCCAAGTCTTTGATGATGCTGTACACGTCTCCAAACACTCCCTGCCCATACTTGTTTTTCTGCGATTGGGATTCCAATGCCATGTTAACAGACAGATACCAAAACCTACTGATCCTGATCCTATTCTTCTATGTAAATAGATACAAACTAAGCGAAGATATTAATGTAAACAAAATGACAAAAGAGAGTGATTGAAATTGAATTGACATGACATACCTGAGGCTGAGGCTGAGGGCTGCAGAGTGAGAGTGAAGAAGGGGGTTTTGCCTTGGACGATGACATTTTGTTTTATTTGGAGGTTTTGTAAATTTGTTTTTTCACTTCCTTGCTCCTTCACAAATCACAACAAATTAGGGTTCCTTTCAGCATCCAACATATATAAATAGAGAGAGAGAGGGATTGGTAAAGTTACCCTTTTTACTTTGAATTTGAAGTCTCGGTTCAAAGCGCTGTTATTCTGGCTGGACATGAACATGAACCCATCATATTTTCGATAAAATTCCATTCTTCAGATATTTTCCTTTTCTATCGATAAATCCAAAATGTCCCTCTCGCGTCACAATTCACATGCTTTGTATTTCTCACACCACTTAAATAGTCAATACTACTATAATTAAAAATAATTAATTACTCTTTTATTGTATTTTATATTTAATAATCAGATTTGAGATAAAATCGTATTTTTAACCATATCTGATCCAAAATAAGGTGGAATTTTAGTGCCAACTTCATATTTAAACTGAAGATCAAATTCCAATCTTTAATTAATATATATACATTTTATTTTTATTTTTTTAATCTTTATAATTATATAAAATTTTCTTTTAGTTTCTATAAAATTAAATCGCAGAAATTAAAAAACATAAAATGATGTATATTTAAATTAACATAAAATATTTTTAACTATAAAAATCTATAAATAATATTTTTAAAATTATGAAGATAAAAAATAATTAAACCTTAAAAAAAGTTTAAATACAATTTTCTTTTCCGAATTTTCTTTGGATTTATTTTAACTTTTATATTTGAAATTATAGTTATAAAAATTGAACAAGTCGGTTGCACCAAGAATCGGTGCTGAAACTAAAAAAAACCTGGGAACTTGTCATGTTTTCAAAAGGAGAAAATCTAAAACTTTTTTTTTTCAAAAGAAAATTTTAAAAGAATGTCTTTGTACATTGTAAAAGGTGTATTTTTAAGTGTTATAACTTGGATATGAATTTTGGAGGCTGATGTTGTTTATATCTTATTTATTTTAACTTATTAATAGTGATGTGTTATTGATTTTAATTTAATTGTTTATGAAGTTTGTTGTTAGGACTTTTAATTTAATTATTATTTTATAGTGAAAATATTTTTAAATTTGAATGAAATTTTATTATTATAGCTTATAATCTTAAGTTTGAAGTTTAAACATGTAATATTTGTCATAATGTCAATAATTTTTATTTTTAATATGTAAAATATTTTAAATTGTGTTAATTATATTAAAAAAATTAATATAGATCATTTTATCTAGTTTAACAAGTGACTTTTTGATTTGATTACTAAATCATCTTTTTACTAAATCATCTAACGACTTGTTAAACCGATTGGATGACCGTTTAATTTTTATACTTGAAATTTTATTTGTTAATATTCATAATTTCAACAAAAATTATTTTAATCCTTATTATCGTTAATATTTCAAGATACGTATCGTATGAGATATGATTATTTAGAATAATATCTAACATTTAGAGAAACTTGAATAATGTAAAGTTGTTAATATCAAAAACTAAATTTTAAAATTAGAAATTAAAATGAATTGCAAAGATAATAAATGTATTTAAAAAGAATATGACAATAACGTAAATATTCGATTTGTTGGTTAAATTATTACATTAGTCCCTAATTTTTATTAACATTATTCAATTTTGTCCTCTATTTTTTAATATTTAGTTTAGTTATTAAATTTTTAAAATATATTCAATATTGTTCTTCTATTTGTTTGAGAGTAAAACAAATAATTTAATCTAATTTGTTTCACCTCTCAAAATCTTGGTCTCATTGCTCATAACATTCATATTTTTTTTAAAAAAAATATTATCATCAAATTAGATTATTGAATGGGAGTGACAAAACATTATCGTCCCAACATACCATCAACTCGCCTTAGGCAAAGTGAGACAATAAGTTGACAGATAAATAAAATTTGAGTTGGATAACATAATTTGTCCCGATTAAAGGTGGTTGATCAACCAACTTTTAAATGATAAAGGGTGGATTGGTGGATTATGAAATGACAAATTGACAGATTGATTAACAAAAATTTACAAAACAAATCATAATAAAATTTTTTTAAAATAATAGTATTTATTTATTTTCAACACGAGTCATTTAAAAAAAATGTATTTATTATACTTTTTTAATCATAAAAAATATATATTTATTTATATACAAATTAAATATTATCATATTCGGAGTGAATTAAGCAAATCAACTTAACATGATAAAACCAACATTAAATATTGATATATTTTTTCAATATTCATTGATTGTGTAATTTAACATTATATATATAGAGAGAGGCACGTATTCATGTATACATTAAACATGTTAGATAAATTCAAAATATTAATTTTATAAATTAATATTGTGAGATCTATAAACATCCTACTCTCATTTTCCTTTCTCATTCACTCTAACTTCTCAAGTTGTTAAAACCCCTTTGTTTCTCTTTATTGTTGATTTTTCAAGGTTGAGCTAGTGTGGAGCAGAGATTGGGAGTGCAAGTGATAGCTTGAAGCCCAGAGTTGGTGTTGCATCTCCATTTCTCTTCTTTCTTTTTCTTCCCTGTGGTAGCTTGAAAGCTTGTTAGTCTTGTGCGGAGCTTCAATCGAGGTAAGAGAAGCTAGCATTCTTGGATTTTGGTTGAAACATTGGATTATAGTTGATGAAATTCTGAAATCTATAGTTGTGGGGATGAATTCCAAGGGGTTGCATGTTTCAAAATTGGGGTTCTGGGTGTTCTTGATGAAAAGTTGAAATGTTGGTGATTTCCTTGATTTTTATGTTTGCATGTTGCTCCTTTTGAGGTTTCTGAGTGGCATGAACAAATGCAGTAGTAATAACGGGTGTAGATCATGTTTAAAGGGGAAAATTTGTGAAAAGAAGTTGAGGATCAAAGGTGAAAGCCATGGAAATGCAGAAAATTTTACACTCGGTGTTGCAGCCGTGGTTCATGGCTACAGTCGTAAGGGAAAATGAAATGGCAAAATTTATTTGTTGTAGTCATGGTTCATGGCCGTAGCCATGGAAAAAGAGAGAGTGGTAGAAATTCATCAATATAGCCATGGTTCATGGCCATAGCCGTGGAAAAAGAAAGAATGGCAGAGATCAACCACTGCAGCCATAGTTCATGGCCATAGCCGTGGAGGAGAAAATTGTTGCATTTTTTACATTTTTAACAAGGTACATGATGGAATTAGGATATGATGTCTTCATGAAAGTTGTAGGAAATCTTCTTGTTTTTCATATGAGATAAGGATGAACATGATAGGAGTAGTATAACTTCATATATGTTATTTTTTGTGAAGGTTTCCATTTCACAATAAGTGATTTGGTTAAGTTGAAAGTTGTTTTGGATGCTTAAGTTGATTTATGTTGTTTGTGTGTGTAAGTTGGCATGATAAATGAGTTATAAACATGTTGGTTGAGTTGTATTATGCGTTGAATATGTTGTATGTTGTTGGAGTTGTTTTATAAGTTGTATGTTGAACAGTGAATTAGTTGTATGTTGTTTTATGTGTTGAAATTTTGATGTGTTGTTGAAGTACACAATGATGATTGAATTGTGATATGTGAGATGCATGTTGTAATTGAGTTGTCAAGTTGTGTAGTTGTGTAGAGATGTTATATGAGTTGAAAGTTGTGAGTCGATTGAGTTGTGTTGTGTTGTTAAAATGTGTTGTTAGACAATATTGATGAAACTGTGTCATCGTGATGAGTTGATGAGATGTGTTGACCACTTAGGACTAGAGGAAATATTTTTGAAAGATTCTCAACCTATTGTGTGGATTGAGAGTGTTATGGTGCTGTGAGAGCCTAATTTTTTTGAAAAACCATCCTTAGAAAGTTATCCTTTGGAATGAATGTTGTGTTGTTCTCCTATAGGACTTAGTTGGTATCGTGTGTGGGCAAGATTGAGACACACGTGTATAAAGCGATCACAGTATAAGGGCTAGGTTAACCTATACTAATTACAAGCAGCCAATTCGAGTAAAGTACGAAGTCAGAAACTTAGTTCCTAACTGAATATCAGAGGGTTGTAGTATTTGGAGGATAGTCAGTAGGCTAATCTCATAGGTGGGTTAGTTAAGCTAGTTAATGTCGTGGTAGGCCTAGACCTAATTGTTTTATCCTAACATAGTATTATACTTCCTTGTTTAAATGGCAAAGTCTGTGAAACTGTTATCGTATTGTGAGTTTTTATCCAAATTTATTGTTTACCTAGCAAGCCCAAAAAAGTATTGTGTTGTCGGTTTGGTAGGACTTAGTCACTTATACTACTCACCCTATGTTGTAGGAGATCTCTGAAATGAAATGTGTGACGACGCATATGTGTTGATAAGTTGTATGTGTTGATATGTTTTGAAGTTGTTGTAAAGTTGTGTATTGTCTATGCGTAGTGTGTTGCATGATGAATAAGTTGTTATTGTTGATAGTGATGTTGTGTTGCAGGTTGCTTTTATAATCATATGTTATTTAAGTATTATGTGTTATATGTTGAACAAGTTGATGAAGATGATGGCAGTGATGCTAAGTTGCATGTGTTGTATATTTCATATATATAAGTTGTTTATTTTCACTAGTTTATCCTTGCATCTTTTCATGTGGTTTGGACTGTGATGATCATACAATGTATAGGAGCAGGGCATGGATATGTTGGTGTTTGCTGTAGAGGCCACCTAGATGGTAGGAGCTAGAGTAGATGATTCTATTTTATTTTGTAGACTATCTTATTTAGAGTAGCATTTCTGGTTGGCATTGTATATATTTTATGGCTTGTTAAGCCACTACTATTTGATGGTTGTAGTTTTACTTATATTTTTAGTAGTATACTATTTGGTATATATATTTTCAGTCAATTTTAGTTATTTTTTTTTAACATGACGAACAAGGTGGGTCGTTACAAATATAAATATTTAACAAAATATTGTATTATCTAATTATTTTCCTGAAAATTTTAAAATTAAATAATTATTTGTATAAGTTAATACCTTATAATATATGAAATTTTTAAAAAATAGTCTTAGTCATTAATATCCTATGAAATCTAATTAAATTCAATACTTTATTATTATGAAAAATGATTAATAAAATTATTAAACATTTTCTTACCAATTTCCTTAAAAATTAATTATTTGCATAAATTACTATTTAACCATATATAAAGTGTGAGTTATACGATGATATGATAATTTGAGGGAAGGAACATAAAATTGGAGTGATAAGAAAACTCGATTCAGGTCTTTTACTAATATAACAACTAATTATTAAAAACAACTTTCAACTTAACCAAATCACTTATTGTGAAATGGAAACCTTCACAAAAAATAACATATATGAAGTTATACTACTCCTATCATGTTCATCCTTATCTCATATGAAAAACAAGAAGATTTCCTACAACTTTCATGAAGACATCATATCCTAATTCCATCATGTACCTTGTTAAAAATGTAAAAAATGCAACAATTTTCTCCTCCACGGCTATGGCCATGAACTATGGCTGCAGTGGTTGATCTCTGCCATTCTTTCTTTTTCCACGGCTATGGCCATGAACCATGGCTATATTGATGAATTTCTACCACTCTCTCTTTTTCCATGGCTACGGCCATGAACCATGACTACAACAAATAAATTTTGCCATTTCATTTTCCCTTACGACTGTAGCCATGAACCACGGCTACAACACCGAGTGTAAAATTTTCTGCATTTCCATGGCTTTCACCTTTGATCCTCAACTTCTTTTCACAAATTTTCCCCTTTAAACATGATCTACACCCGTTATTACTACTGCATTTGTTCATGCCACTCAGAAACCTCAAAAGGAGCAACATGCAAACATAAAAATCAAGGAAATCACCAACATTTCAACTTTTCATCAAGAACACCCAGAACCCCAATTTTGAAACATGCAACCCCTTGGAATTCATCCCCACAACTATAGATTTCAGAATTTCATCAACTATAATCCAATGTTTCAACCAAAATCCAAGAATGCTAGCTTCTCTTACCTCGATTGAAGCTCCGCACAAGACTAACAAGCTTTCAAGCTACCACAGGGAAGAAAAAGGAAGAAGAGAAATGGAGATGCAACACCGCTCAATAACTTTTTGTTATATATATATATATATATATATATATATATATATATATATATATATATATCTGAGGAGGGTGCAAACGATACCGGTATAACTTTTACTAAGTGTTACACCGCTCAATAACTTTATTTTAAATGTGAATTTTGTATATCCAACCGTTAGATTGAAAGTTCATTACTATTAGATCATATATATCAAATTTTATATTAATCTAAGATGATTTGATACTTCATTCTCATAAAATAAAATTAATGTAATATATACATTTCAAAATATACTAAAATATGAATACTTTGATTACCTTAAAGTTGTTGTTCAATTTTAACAAAATTTGATATATATGATCTAAAAGTAATGAACTTTCAATCTAACGGTTGAATTTTCAAAATTCACATTTAATATAAAGTTATTGAGCGGTGTAACACTTAGTAAAAGTTACACCGGTGTCGTTTGAAGCCTCCTCATATATATATATATATATATATATATATATATATATATATATATATATGAGGAGGGTTCAAACGATACCAATGTAATTTTTACATTTAATATAAAGTTATTGAGCGGTATAACACTTAGTAAAAGTTACATCGGAGTCATTTGAACCCTCCTCTATATATATATATATATAAAGAGAAATCCTTTTACTCCAGGAATAAGTCTACCTATACTTACTTCGTTCAATAACTCATGTTCTATATCAAATTTCAACGATCCAACCGTTCAATTTAAAGTTCTTAATGCATAGATCAAATCTACAAATTTAAAAAAAAAATTAAAAATTATTTGATACTTTATTTTATTAACTCAAATTGATGGGATAATTATAAAATCATTTTATAAATCATATCTAAATGAGTCCCTTAGCATAACTCCATAACAAATCTGTTGTAATTCATCGTTATCAAGTTTGGATTGGTGACTTGAGAGCAGGTGACCTTTGGTGGAGGCGTGCAGCACAATGAAATTGTAAGGGTTAATTAAAAAAATGACACATGATCCTTAATGATAAAACTCGAGACAACTTTAACTATTTTCTTTATTTAAAAAAGAATTACAACTTTATAATTTTATCCTTTGAGTTTATAGCATGATGTATAATTTTAAAAATTGTAATTGGCCATTTTGTTTTGAATATCCATATCATTTAAAATATAAAAAAAAAGGGTTAGTCAATAAAACCTTTTCGGGATAACCAATCATATTGCTTTTAAATGCCTCTTCAAGTTTTGAAAACTATTTAGCATAATCAATCATATCTTAAATTATTAGGGTTAGTCTAGTGGTTGGGTGGGGTGGGATTGAGGTAGTTAGAAGCATGAAGACCTAGGTTCAATCCTCATTGTGACCATCTTTGTATTATTTCCTATCTATACAAAAAAAAATCATAGATATAGCGTGATTTTGTCCTTTTTTCTTCCATCAATTTTGTATAAAATGTCCCGTAAAAAATGTCTAAATGATAAAATTGTATTAAAAATAAAAAAATAATTAATTTGTAAAACCAATAAATAAAAAGGTATAGATTTTGTATAGAAATGATAAAATGAGTCGTCTAAGTTGTTTAAATATGTCTGTCATTAAAGAAAACGAACAAGATAATATGGTCTATCAAAAAATGGCAAAAAAAAAAATATTGCGTAATTATTTTAGATACCTTTTTTAACATATTTTTTAATATATAAAACTTTACATAAATTATTATATTTAAATAATAAAATAAATTTTAAATTAGAACATATTTTGTTTTATTTGTCATATAACAAATTTTTAATTTACTATATAATAAAATAGATATGTAATTATAATAGTAATAACTTTTTCAACAAATTTGTTACATAAAAAAGTTTAAATAACATATTATAAAATTAATTAAATACATAATATATTTGTTACACCAACAAATTACAAATTGCTAGCATAATAAATCTCATGTAACTTATTAAATATGACACTAAAGAGTGAAATAATAATAAATAAATAAATAAAAATTAGGCAAACCGGTAGGCCAATCATTAATTTTATGACCCATCATTAATTTGGTCCGATGGACTAATGAGCTAGACGGACTAATGACTTGTCAATTTTTGACAAATCAAAATCTATTTTGTTATGCCTAATCAATGTGTACCTTAAAAAAATTGTCAGAAATAGATAAAACACCAATGAAACTCTTTTAAAAAATACAATTTTATATTTATGAATCAAACTTAAAATATAATTAAACTGAAATAATTTCATATTAGTAGAACCAATAAATAAAAAAAGAAAGAAGTAATATAAATCATTGCTAAATTATTAATCAGTGAATATTATTTATATTTAAAACAAAACTAATTAATAAATAAATTCATGCATTCCGTGAGAAATACTAATAATTTTTTAATATTTTTTTTAATTTATTTATTCTCATTGTAATATAATTTATACATATATTATAACTTTTAGTTATATATAAAATAAATATTTATATTTTGAATTGTTTAAGTTAAAATATTAATTATTTTTAATTTGACAAATAATAAAATAAATTGTCACAATGTAAGTCTAATAATAAATTAAGTAGCTATCAACCTCTAAATATGACTTATATTAAAAACATAAAAATGTCACAAACAATAATAACTATATTATAAATAAGAGTGAAAATAGGTCAAACTTTAAATACATAGGTTGAATATGTTCTATAAAATTAAGTTCTAAATCTAACTTATTATCTATCATAAGTTTTTTTAATAAACTTATTATGATTTTTTTAAAGTCTGATATGATCTATTAACATATTTAAAAATTTATTTTACATTAATAATTTTAAAGAGGCTAATAAGCTTAATTTTTTAAAAAAAAATAACAAAATTATTTTTAAATATGTCATGGAGAATTATTTTTTTAATTTGTGCAATAAAATATAATTTACTCAATATTATTAAAATTTAAATTTTGAAATATATACAAGTCACAAAGAGGAAAAAATGAATCATTTTCTATTATAGGCAATTAATGTGCAATCATGTATATTGATGTATACTCATGCATGGATTGTAACCCTAATCTATAATAAAAAGGATAATTGTATAAAAATATTTTAAATATTTCTTATATCTAATTTAGTATATTTTAAATAATCGACTCATATTTTAACAAATTAAAATTATTATGATAACAATTTACAAACTAAAAAATACTTATTATGCAAGAAGTGGTCTCAAAAGTACCAAATACATATACAATATCACAAAGAGAAAATAAATAATATTATTTTTTGAAATAAAATGACAAATTGCTTCTTTTCTACAATCCATATTTAAAGTCTAACTTATTATTATCCCTAATTACATATTTTTATAAGAATAAATAGATTAAACATCACTAATAGATAATTAATCTCTCCGTATCAATATCATTGATACTCATAATTCATTTTATAACTACAACATATAAGTAGTTATAGTTCATCATTAATAATATTTGTTCTTAACAGTACTAGTGATTCATAATTTAATATAATTAAATAATGTTTAATATATATAAATATTATTATTATTATTATTATTATTATTATTATTATTATATATTTGTTATGACTTACTATAAGATATTGAGATTTTATGCAAAAGGGTATAAAAAAAAATTAATATAAGTATAAAATATCGTTCAATTTGATTTTAGTTTGGCTTTTATAACTAGAACCGAAATCTAGATATGCTCCAGGTAGTTTTAAGATTTTAAAAACTACAATTAAATTTACAATTTTATTTTATTAAGTTTTCTATCCATTTAAAGTTAATTTAAATATTATAATGGGTTATTGTAATGGGTTCACTTCTACATCGGTTCTCCACCGATGTAAATATGCTTACATCTTCTATTTATTTACAAAATTGTCACTGTATTTTTTATTTACATCGGTTCTATTGGAATCGATGTAAATATAGCGATGTTAAATAGTCTTTTTCTAGTAGTGTAAGCACAAGTTTGTGTGGCAAGTAGCAACATGATAACCTCAGTCAACAACCAGTCAAAGAATTTTTTACCATCTCATCTTTGTGGTCATTTACCATTTGGGGAGTTGACATATTCGGTCTATTTCTGTTAGTCAAGGGATAGTGTAAATTCCTCCTTATTGTGATTGATTTCTTCACAAAGTGGGTCGAGGCAGAAGAATCCTTGACAACCATCTCGATCCAAAATGTGAAAAATTCTTTTAGAAGAATATTATCACGTGGTTTAAAACTTATATGCCATCGTTATCGATAAGGGTCTCCAATTTGTCAATAAAAAATTCAATGAATTCCTGCAAGGTTTAGGAAAAAAGCATCGATTTGCATCTATAAAGTACCCTCAATCCAATGGATAGACCAAGTCAACGAATAAAGTCATTCTAAATGAACTTCAAAAATGTCTTAGCAACGCCAAAGGAGCATGGGTTGAACAACTCCTAGGATACTACATGTCTATAAGTGTAGCCCCTAATTAACCACACACGAAACACCTTTCTGTTTGACTTATAGAATCGATGTTATGCTTCCCATCGAGATTGGAGAACCATCTTTTCATTGACTTCACTTTTAATAAGAACAAAATAAAGATGTGTTAAGAGCTGAGTTAGATCAAACCGAAGAAAATCGTGAATGAGAACATATAGTCATTGAAGCATGCAAACGACAGATGACTAAATGATTCAACTCCAAGTTAAAACCTCGAGAATTCTATAAGAGGAAGATTTGGTGTGGAGAGCAAAGGAAGAAGCACCAAAGACTCAAAGGAAGGAAAACTAGCAAAAAACTAGGATTGTCTCTTCCATGTTTGGCAAAACCTAAACAACGGAGCCAATATGCTTGAAGAACTTTCGGGTATAATTAATCATTCCATGAAAATGGAATTTTACCCATCTAAAGGTGTATTACAACTAATTCATATATACAGTGCATTATTTTCCTCATTTGATCTTTTTTTTCCTAAAAGAAAGTAAAAGGGTTTTGGTTGGTGAGGTTTTTAATAAGGCATTTCAAACAATTTGCTAAAAATAATACAACTCTCATCTTTCCACTATTTTGTTGCTATGACTATTTTGATATTTTATTATCATAATAAGATTTCATTACTGAATACCTACTCAGCCAAAGGCGTAACTTCAAAAAATTTATAATAAGATTTTCCTCTCAAATACTTATTAAGCCAATGACGTATTGTCAAACAAATTGTAACAAGATTTCCCTCCCAAGTATCCACTTAGTCAAGGACATCCTTTCAAAAAAATTCATAACAAGGTTTCGCTCTTGAGTACCAACTTGGCCAAGGATGTACCTTCAAAAAATTTGTAACAAGGCTTTTCTCCTAAGTACTCATTTAACCAAGGTCGTACATTAGATAATCTTTCGCAAGGTTACGTTTGTTTTTGCAAGTCACCATTCGGTCAGCAATATGTCCTTGGTTTTCATTTTACCTAAATTACTACAAAGTTCCATATCAAACTCTAGTCAACGACAAATCTTTATCTTCATCACCTTTGTTTGAAGGGGGCACCGACATCTAGCACAGCTTCTTTGGGCATATCGACAAATGACATAAAGATTCCCTATAAAAGGCTTGTCCTAAGACAAACTCAAAGTCGTCTAACAAGTTGCAAAAATTATTCACTTGCAGAATGACTTGGTTGAAGTTGACCTAATGACGATCAACAATCACTACAAGAAAAATGCTGATTTCCGACGAAAATTTTCGACGGAAATTTCCGACGGAAATATGTAAATTTTCGACGGATTTTTTGATTTCCTTCCGACAGATTTCAATCCGTCGGAAAAAGTGGCGTCGGAAAAAAAAATCCGTTGGAAATAATTTTTCTGATGGAAAATTCCGTCGGAGCAAAAATTCGTCAGAAATTTCCGACGAAAAAATCCGTCAGAAATTTCCGTCGAAAATTTCCGACAAAATTTTCCGTCAGAAATTATAATTTTTTTTTAATTTTAATAAATTTATTAATGTAACAATACTCATATTTGGCCTCCCAAGGGTTCTTTTTCACGACTGTTTAGCGTGTTTTATCCTTACTTGTGTAATTTCTGAGAAACTTCCCAGAAGATCACCCATCTCAGTACTACTCCAGGTTAAGCACGCTTAACTGTGAAGTTCTGATGAGTAAGCTACCGAAATGTATATGTATGTTGTCAGTATAACTTGTACAAATTAATTCATTTAAGTCATCCTCAAATATACAATCTAATATTTGTATTATAATAATAATATATAATAATTTTATATTACGAATAATAATAATAATAATAATAATAATAAATTTAATTATTATTTATTTATATGTACTCACTTTTATAATTAACATATACTTATTTCTAATTAAAATTATAATTTAAATTATTTAATTTTATAATTTATAATGATAATATAATTTATAAAATTATAAATATTTATTTATTACATACTTATAAATTAAATTTTAACATTTTAAATAAATTATCAATTAATTTAATATATTTATTTAACTTAAATCAAACATATAAAATTCAAAAAATGTATTTATCCTTATTTTTTTTCTTCTAATTATCAACTATTAATAAAAATACTAACTTAAAATCTTATCTAATTATATACAATATTCTCATATCAAATTTAAAATCAGATATTAGTTATACAAAAATATTAAGATCATATAATAAATTGTCAATAAGATTTTAGTTAAATAATTTAAAATAATTAATGTTTTAATTATATTGTTAATTAGAAAATAATTTATTCCAAAACTAATTAATTTTTTATATATTAATTATTAGTAAAATTTAATAACTTTTAATTTAACAATTAATTAGATCGATGAAATTCAACACACACCATGAGTTATTGAGCAGAATTACTTTACCAAGAGTTATTTTGTAAGTTTTCTTAAATCAAACATATAAAATTTCAAAAAATGTATTTATCCTTGTTTTATTTTTTAATTATCAATGATTTTCAATTTAACAGTTGAATTTACAAAATTCACATTTAATATAAAGTTATTGAGCAATGTAACACTTAGTAAAATTTACACTACTGTAATTATATCCCCCCTCATATATATATATATATATATATATATATATATATTAAATGTGACTTTTACTAAGTATTATACCGCTCAATAACTTTGTATTAAATGTGAATTTAGTAAATCCAACTGTTAGATTGAAAGTTCATATCTCTTATAGATTATATATACAAAACTTTATATTAATCCAAGATGATTTAATACTTCATTTTTATAAAACAAAATTGATGTAATATATTCATTTCAAAATACACTAAAATATGAACACTTTGATTACCTTCCAGTTGTTGTTCAATTTAACGGTTAGATTTACAAAATTCACATTTAATATAAAGTTATTGAGTAACATAATACTTAGTAAAAGTTATACTGGTATAATTCACAATTACGAAATTTGATTTTGATCTTTGTCAAAAAAAATTATTTTTCAATCTCTTAAAATTTGTAAACAACGTTTTTGATCCTTGTAAAACAAACTAATTCTTATTTTGGTCTTTATAAAATATTTTTATTTGATTTTTTATTTTTCTAAAATTTAAAATCATTGTTGTTAGTCCTTAATAATCATTTTAAGATAGATAAATAGCATTTCTTTTAGTGATCTATAAAATGTTCTAGAGGTAACATGCATTGATAGGATATTGCTAACAATTGTGAGTAACATTTAGAATGATTATTTAACTTTTTAATAACTAAATAAGTAGTTAAAAATTATCACATGATAATATAGATTAAAGAAGATAGTTCCAAATTTTAGAAGATGAAAAATAAAGAAAAAATTTTACTTAAACCAAAATCAAGACTTGCTCATTTTTCTAGAATTAAAAACATTTTTAAACTTAAAAATAAGTATAAAATCGACTATGGTTGACAAATATCCATTATGTGACGTGTTTGAAGTGTACTAAAATTATATAATCTATTATAAATTTGACATAATTGCTAATATAAATGAAGGTGTTCCAAATAAACATAACATAATTGATTATATCAATTAATTATAATACTAAATTATATAATACTATATATAAAAGAAGAGAAAGAGATAATATAATAATTAGTTAAATTATTTAATTTTTTATAAATTTTTTAATCACATAAAGTACAATTTTAAAATATTAAATATCTTTTATTTTTTACTTAATTCTCATGTATTAAATAGTTAGTTACAATTTTTACTTTAATTGTCAGTTTTTTTTATTAAACCATTTCTCATATATTTTATTTTCTTTTATTACTTCACTCCTTCAATAGAGCATTAATTTTTATATGATTAAATAATATAAAAAAAAGCATTGTATTTTCTATCTATTATTATTTTCTTAAACCTAACAAATTAACAAAGTATATATACATCTCTTGTTATCATATCATATATTATTTTAAAGTGGGCCTATGTTATTTTAGATGGGACCAGGTTGATCAATGGTGTGTGATTGATGAAGGAACCAACCAACATCATTAGAATGGTATATGGTCTGCACCGAATATACTACGTTTGATCATTTTTATATTTTTAATATTATTAAATTATTATAAAATAAGTCTTTATGATTGTAGTTCTACCCAAACATTTAAAAAATATCTATGATAGATAAATAAATCATACTTAAGATATATATTTTTAAAGAAAGTTGGGTTCAAACTAAATAAATTATAATAAAATATAATGTGACCTAATTTATTTTCATCTTTAATATTAATCGTACATATAAAATACTTGTAATAAATAATTATAATATATATTTACTTCTTTAAAAGTTATATATAAAATTTTTAATACTACAAATATATATAAGAAATTAAAAATAATAAATTAAAATAAGAAATTAAAAATTAAAAATAAAAATAAGAAATTTCTGACGAATTTATATTTCCGTCGGAAATTCCGATAGAATATTCGGTCGGAAATTTTCCGTCGGACATTTTCGACGAAATATTCCGTCGAAAATTTTCTGTCGGAAATTTTTGACGGATTTTTTTTTCCGTCAGAAATTTTTGACAGAAAATTTCCAACGAAAAATTCCTTCAGAAATTTATGACGGATTTATATTTCCGTCAAAAATTTCCGACGGATCCAAATCCGTCGAAAATTTTCCATCGAAAATTTACGTTTTTCTTGTAGTGAATCCTCGTTTCACGTACTCCTTAAAAGTCACATAATCCACACGTAACCGGTTAGCCTCGTCCTCATTTTTCTTCTTATTCTCTTCACTGATCTACAAACTCAACTTTAGGTTGTCAACCTTTTGACGTAGCCTAGTCATTTCCCCCTTATATTTTTTATTTTCTTCCATAGAGGCATTATTTACAAATAAGGCCTCCATAACTTTTTCTCATTCCTCAAGCTTTTGGTGCACCTTGAACCCTTTAACAATTGGCTACAACACCATATTTTGGGCAAACACAATCAACCTAACTTGCAACACGTGGAAAATCTTCCACTTGGTCATCGAGTCAAGTTGATTAAGGTAGTCTTGACCTTGAGAGGACATCATCTCTTGTCAAATGATGTTCTTCGGATTAACCTCGATGTTGAGAAAGATATGACCACAGATGATCGGAGGAATGGTCAAGGTTCCTTAGGAGGCATCTTGGAGAGTTTGTTGCTTTAACCTTCTAGTTTTCTCCTCTTGACCTCATTCGTCATTTTTCCTCTTATGGTGGCCGTTTCGGTAGGACTCTTTTTCTTTGTGACCTTTTTTCTCTCCTTGTGCTTTTTATGTGGCTTAGGAGATACCCTATTGTTTGTAATCAGCCTCAACACACTCACCACCCCCCAATTAGTAATAGTCCTCTGTTTTAGGCTTGTTGTGTTCATCCAACCAAGAAATTGTGAATATTTAGCTCATCTTCTCTACTTATTACCATTATTCCTATAAAGAAACAAAGTAAAAATCAATAGTATTTTCACTTAGCTAATACTAATGGAATGATACTTACATATCATATATCATATCATGTTCAATTTGCGATGATTCAAGCAAATTTATATGATGCCTTATAAGCAAGTTCCTAGGCAATTTCAGTAAAGATCGAGGCCAATTTTTTCTTCAACTGAAAGGTCATCTCTCGGTAGTACGTCATAGCGCTGAGGAACACGCGTACAGTAAAATGGGAACAAACCCTTGTTGTTTTCCCTTAGAAGAATTGTCTCCCATTCAGCCTGATAGTTACTCTAAAAAACCTGACTTTAAGGTTCTTATATGTTGAAGTATAACTCATTGATAGACATTGTTCAAAAACATGTGCCAAAGACACTCCATTTCGCCAACTCACTCAGTTGATAATAATAAAATAACAAACAGTTCTTCGAATAAATAAATATGGGTATCAGTACGTACGTAATTTGTATCGGGCTTAGATCTGCAGAAGCATTAAACAATCAAAGCTTACTACTTATGCACCCTGTTACGAAGGTTTGACCCAATAATTAGAATTCATAATTATTACTTCTGATTACATAATCTTGAATCTTCCTTTTCTTTGAAAGAGCTATTCACTCAATTTCTAACATTTTTTTTATTATTATCGATAAAACTTATAATTTTGTAAGTTCTGCATTTTTAATGATTTTCTCTTTTGATTTAGCATAGAATTTATTAAAATTTATAATTTTAATTAATGATAAATAAAATACTAGTAAAAGAGTATTAGAGAAAATATTGTTAACATTTTTTTTATGTAATTACAAATTAGTTGATCGTAATTTACATTTTATTTCCTCATGTTACTACTTGCATTAAACATATGTTTAATGTTTCAGTCTTGAACGAATCAAGCATGTAGATATGTGTATTGATCTTTATAGGTATGTTATTTTGGGATACTAAAAAATTTAGCAAGTTGTCGTGCGATATTTTAAAATTTAAATAGCTTATAAATAGAAATAATAGATATATAATACTACTATATCTACTATTATATTATAAATTTGAATCTTTGTTATTCTTAGCATTTTTAGCTTAGAATTTTTTTTAAAATGGAAGCGTTTTAAAGATTTACTACCTGCTGGCTCAAGGTTTTTATATTTGTGTTAGTTGGATAAACAAATAGGCAATTCACATGGAAATCACAGAATACCATCTTCCACGATCTTCTAAGCACATCCAATAAAACCAAGCAGCAATAATATGCTCAAGTTGCCAAATAAACAATTATGTACAAGCAGAATCCTACGCCAGATCAGTAAGTGAAAATATTAATAAATTTACGGGCACAATAATTATTGATGAATTGAGAGTTTTTTTTTTTACATGATGAGATAAATTTTTTTTTAAATGAGTAAATCTTAAAAAATTTCTTACAAAAGTAATTCATGCGTATTACTAAAAACACGATATATATATATATATATATATATATATATATATATATATATATATATATATATATATATATATGTTAAGGAGTTGTTAAACATACTTGTGACTTCATAGATTTTAAAATTCAATTAATAGGAGTTGTGATTGAATTTTAGAAAAAATATAAAATCACAAGTCATGTTTTTAGATATGACTTCCTTTTACATATCTCATATTAAAATGTAACTTATTTCTTTTTCAATTTCTTTTAAGATTTATCTATTTTGATTTTTTTCTAAAAAAATCCTATTTGTGTAAGAGAAAGCCTTGAGAATAAATTATTACTTGATAATTGATGGATATATTTTTTTAATCAGTTATTGATTGATGTGCATGTTATTCATGGAAATTTTGATTGTAAAAATATAGCTGATATGTTGTGATTGAAGAATATATATATATATATATATATATATATATATATATATATATATATATATATATATATAATGGAAAGAAATATGAGAAGCATTTACTATTTTTACAGAAATCGCTTTTATCTTTAGTATTAAACAATTGGGTACAAATGCATGAACATATACGCTATTAGACATCTTGAGAGAGAAATATAGATATTACATGTTACAATATTATTTGATAGGAAAAGAAAAATAAAGAGGAAAAAAGTGTCATATAGGTGCTTGAGATATATGTGTTTCTATTGATCATTAACTGCACAATCATAGTATAAAGAGAAAGATGAGGTTTTATTTTTAGAGACTTCCAAATTTTGAACCACTTATGATACCTAATACTTTTTTCTATATTTTATTTTGCCATATCACACTGCCGATCATATCAATCACTCATCTCTTCTCTCTTTTGCTATCCTGCTCAAGATGTCTGCACCAAGTAGTGTTTAAAAATATTTTTATCGAGAAAGATGTACATATAAAAGAGTTACTCTAATTTTTTAATTACACACTACTCTTCCGTGGATATGAAAATGCCTAGTACAAAAGAGAGGAAGGGAATGTACATGGTGAACAGTGAGGAATATTTAAATTTAAGCAAGAAAAGTGATTAAAAATATGTAAATTAACCTTGGGATGATTGAATGAACTGCAAGTGAAACGGTAATTTGAAATAAATATTAATAACATGGCAAGGTATGCATCGATCTGAGCTTAATTATAAATGAGTTGTGGAGCATCCTCTTGAGATGGATGGAGAGATGGATTCAAAGAAATGTAACAAGATAAGAGAGATGGTTAGGCTTCAACAAATCCTTAACAAGTGGAAGAAAGTGGCAGCTGCTTCTGCTTCCAACAACACTAAAGGCATCAAGTTTTTAAAACGAACCCTCTCATTCACCGACTCCAACGATGTTGTTCCAAAAGGCTTCCTAGCTGTTTGCGTAGGGAAGGAGCTCAAGAGATTCACTATTCCCACCCATTACTTGAAACACAAAGTGTTTCAGATGTTGCTTCGACAAGCCGAAGAGGAGTTTGGTTTCCAGCAAGAGGGTGTCCTCAAATTCCCATGCCAAGTCTCAGTGTTCGAGAAAATATTGAAGGCCGTCCAAGATAACAATGGAGACAAAGATAATATTAGTTATTCTGAACTTCATCATGCTCAAACGTGTACATAGATCTACACCACCCCTTGCTTTACTAGTTTTCTTTGTTTCTTAGAGGGTATGCATGCATCAATTACAAAGTAGTGCAAGTGCTAATTAGTTTTATAGCCAGACATTCAGATTTTGAGTTGAAGTTATATATATTTCCCCAGCTAGCTTTTAATTATTTTGATAACATATATGTATATGAACGTATGTCATCGATCTCCACATTGATGTCTTCCCAACCGGAAACTATTCCGATTCTCAATGCTGCAATTTATCAATTAAGGCCTCCATGAAAACATATATACAGATGTTTGATCGAGTATGCATGTCAATAATGTAAAAAACTAATCTTCTCTTGTTATAATTATATAAAACATGTCGATAGTGATATGATAAAGGAAGGTCAAGTCCTGTGGGGCTCGCTAGTCCACCTGTTACTCCACCATAGTATGATATTATCCGCTTTGGGCTTAAATCCGCACGGTTTTGTTTTTGGGTTCCTTCCCAACAGGCCTCATACTATGGAATGGTGGACACCCTTATAAGCTAGCCAATGTTCCTTCATTATATCGATGTGGGACTTGGGATGAATCCCAACAAGTCCAACACTTATTAGGATAATTTTTTTATACCATTAAGAAAGCCATTTAGAAATCAATTCTATAAAATCGACTACCAGTAAGGTGAGAATTATTCATCACATATACCTATTATTATGAATTTATTATTAGATATATAATATGAGATCTTCAATACATCTTTTTCATGTCCTAAACGATCTAATAACGAATGATATGATAAGTTTAATATCAATTAATAATTATTAAAATATAGATTATGATATATTTTTATACTATCTTAAAAAAAAAATAGATTGAAGCATAATAACTTTATCCTATAAAATCTAAAAATATTAAACAAAACTTTTGAGATCGATCTAACCATTTCGATGCCTTATTTTCCTGTGGCAAATGGGGAATCAATTTTATTAATTTTGATTAATCCAACTTGCGTTAATTAACTAGTACGTAGCAGGTTTGGTCATATCATAATAGAAGATTTGATGACCAAGAATCCATGCATGAAAAAGAAAAGAAAAAAAAAATGGAAGCTATACTAAACAATAGATTATTGAATGTTGATGCTATGAATTCATATGTACATGTGAATGGGATGTTATTAGGGAAAATGATCCGTTGTTTTTTTGTTTTGAATGGCACCGTTGTGATCGCAACCATATTCATCAGCCACCGTTTCCATCAAAACCCTGAAGTCAGGCATGGCCAAGAAGCTTATTGGAATCACGAACCTCCGAAGGTGGGGGCCCACATAAATGGCGAGGAATCCTTTGGGAACCTTGATCCGTGTGCCGTCGGAAGATTCTCCTGCCACCAACAATGGCTTCTTTGCGCTTGACCTTGATGATGACTTTCTCGATACCAACTTCAGAGGGCTTGGAATCTTTTTTATGATTCTTGGAAGTTGTTTCATCTTGATCTCTTCACAACTCGATCATAAATCATAATCATGATGGCTGTGCCATCTTTAATTAATCAATAATTATTTACAAGCGGAGAGAAGAGATGATAGATTATGGCCAAGGCCAAGGAAATCAAGAGGTGATATCCTAAAAGAACCAAGAGGAATGAGATGATCTTCAAGACCTTTTCATATGTTTGTATATAGTCTTTTGTATAGGTTATTTTTACCTTTGTATTTGTGAGACACTTTATTTGCTTTTCTTAGTATTTGTATATTAATTTTGAGGTAGGTTACTTGGAGAGTTTAACTCCATTTAACCTCCCTAGTTGATACTTTCTTTTTGTATTTTTTCAGTAGGAAAAAGGGGGTGACATTTAGCAATGCTTGAGGGTGTGCTTAGAAATTGGGCCTGAGTTGGGCCTAGGCAAAATTTTGCATATTGGACTCATTTTGCTCCTAATTTTTCATAGATTTGATTTAGGTAGGTCTCATCATCATATGATGAACCTAACTAAACCAAATCAAATATTTTCAAATTAAATCAAGGAGCATTTTGAACCATGGGCCGCCTAGCTCTTCCTTTCTCCTTGGCCGAATTCTCTAAGTGCTTCTCCTTGAGTTTGGAAGCTTGTCTTGCAAGTTTCTAAACTCAAGCAAGGTTAGCTCACCTTACCATGGTTCTTAAGTGAACCATGGTCAAGGTTAGCTTCCCTTGCAAGCTAGCTAAACCGTAGAGAGTCAAGTTCACCTTACCATGGTTCCTAGTGAACCATGGTTAAGGTTAGCTTCTCCTACAAGCTACCTTATCCTATATAATTGTTTCCTACACTCTTGTAATCACTTTTGATAAATTTGAGAAATAAAATCTGAATTTCTCTCCATTCAAGAGTCACAAAAACCGAAGAGAACCCTCACTCTAAGGATTCTCTCAAAGTTCTTCTACTTTTGGCTTGGTTCCTAAAGCTTCCTTCACAAGCTTAAGGAGTGGCCGAACCTCCTTCATAGACTTCACCTCCATTGAAGCTTCTTCAAAGGAGATTTTCAGAGTTTTTAAGGAGTAAACCTCAAGGAATTTCGGTCCTTAGCATGGAGCAAGTGAAGGAAACAACAATCTCCTCACCTAGTTCCATCATTTTTGGTATCAGAGCCTAGTGCTCTTGAGGTTTTTGTCTCTAATTTTTTCTACTTGAATCCGTGTTGTATCTTCCTTGTATATGTCTAAAATTGTGTTTGCTGTATGGATCTAGTTCTAATACAATTTTTGATGGATCCTATATGTCATATATGAAGTAATTGATTCATGTTTGCTTGTTCCTTTTCTTGTGAATCAATTTCGGTTTTGGTGCTTTAGGTATTCTTATACTTGTGCGTTTTTGAATTTGCTTGAGTCTTCTCCATTCATTCACATGTGTCCGTGATTGGACAACATGCATTGAGTTTAGTTTTGCTTTTGAATCAATTGTTTTGTCTTAGAAAGTAATGTGTAGTCCTTTGCATGTCAAAATTTCCTAGACTAGCTTGTTTTGACCTAGTTTTTGTGTTGTGTTGATTGAGTCCGAAAATTTTGTGGAATTTTTTATTAAATCTGAACCTCACCATATGTTCTTTTACCTTACATATTTGAGTTCTTAATTTGCTATTAGTTCTAGTAAATTTCCTAGAGTTAGGTTTCTATTATGTCATATTAAGAGTTTTGTCAAAAAAAATTGTTAAACACTAATCCTAATAGGTTTCCTTGAGTTTTGTGTTGTGGCTGAAACTTTGTGTAATTTTTCTAGCCTTAAAACAGAACCAAAACAGAGGTGTGAGTGTCTTATATGCATGAGAAAAACAAAGGAATAAGTGCTTAAAAATTTGACCTAAAAATACTACAAAATTGTGAAGCACTAGAAAAGAAACATGCATGTGAACACCTTTGTTTTGTGTAAAAATTTTACTGCAGTTTTTCTATATTGAAACTGAGACTTATAAGTGATAAAAAGGCATTGAAACTCCTGAATATCAAAAGAAAAATAAGTGAAAAATATTTTGCAAAAGAAAAAGAAAGAAAATAGCAAAAGAAAAAGCCAAAAGGAGTGAAAAATTTGCTTAAGAGTGCTCTCGGTTTTGACATTGTTTTTGCTTATAAATTTTTGTGACCAGCCACATCTTTGTGTCTTGTTTTGGTTTGTAATCTTAGCTTTTATTTTTGTAATCCAAATCTAGTTCCATTCCTAGGTTATTCATTGTGTGTGCTAGCTTTCAAATTTGCCTTAATTTTTGCTTGTCATTTGGTGGAACTCTTCCTAGTTTGTCACATTCTTTTCTACCATTTGGTGTAGCTATTCTAAATTGTTCTTTTTCAGTTTTAGCACTAATATTCAGTCTTGAAGGTGGTTGAGTGCTTCTTGAAAGGTGTAGGAGGCCAAGGCAAAGGACATCCACTTGAAGGCTTTGGTGGTTGCTTAGGGAGTTTGTTCTCTCTTGGTGGCTAGGCTCTTGAAAACACCTAGAAGTGACTAACATCAAGGTTGCTTCTAAAGAGAGGAGTGAAACACTTGAGAGGCTGCAGTTTGGTGGCTGAATTGGAGCAAGAAAGAACAAAGCTAATTGTGAAAATTTTTGTGAAAATTAGTGACTAATTTTAGTAACGGAATTTTTGGTTACTAAAACTTGTTTTTCCTCACAAAATCCGTTACTAAACTTTGTTGCTAATTAGTGGCTGATTTGTTTTCTTAAAATTAGGTGCAGCCACTAATTTCATTTGAAAGTAAATTTACATTTCATTTGGAGTGTGAATTTACATTTCATTTGAAACAAATTTGAATTTCATTTAATTTGTAATTTTTGTTTTCTAACTTTTTGTACAAGACCTTTATTAAGGAGTGTCTTGGAGTGCCTTTGGTGTATCTCCATCTCTCCTTAAGAACTTTTATAGCTAATCACGTGTAGTACTTGTGAGAGTGGTCCTTGAAGGTCTTTGGTACCTTTCAAGCTCTCACCTAGGTTTAAATTGCTTTCTACGCCTAATTTATGTTTTCTTGCTCTTTATGATTTCAAGCAAAATATAAATTGTACACATAGGCACTTGTTTGTTATTTTTCTTTGAAAAAAGATCTTTGTGAAAATTGTTTTGTGCAAGGCAAACGTACAAGGGAGTTTAGAGATTTTTACTTGAAGAGGCTTGGTTTTTAAGTGGCTCTTTAGTAGCTCACCTCCCTCCAAAGTTCAATTTGTACTCTTAGACCTCCAAGTGCCAAGTCTAAAGCACTTCAAAATCTTATTTTCATAAAAATATTTTTGTGTGAAAAAAAACCTCTTGAATTAAAATGTCTCAAAATTCCTCCAATAGTGAAAGTGATGGCTCTCCAAAAAGTCTTTCTTACATCACTAAAGAGCTTAAATCACTTAAACTATGGAAAAAGCAAGAGTCCATTCAAAGAGAGAAGGAAAGAATTGAAAGAGAAGGACAACTTGCTTATCTTGAGGAAGAATTGAGAATTTTAAGGCAAGAGGAAGAAAAACTGAAAGAAGATATGAAGAAACATAGAAAAAAGAGTAGGAGCTCACATTCCCAATACACATCCCCTAATGAAAGCATGAATCAAGGGGATCACTACCAACATACTCCTAGAAGGTCCATAAGACCTAGGGAAGTCAAAGTTGACCTTCCACAATTCTTTGGCAAAGATGATGTGGAAGTATACTTAGATTGGGAAATGAAGGTTGAGCAACTCTTTGCTTGCCACAGGGTAAGTGAAGAGAGAAAAGTCCCTCTGGCTACCCTTAGCTTCCAAGGGCATGCCATGTATTGGTGGACAGCCTTAGAAAGAGAGAGACGCCTCCACAATGATCCTCTAATTCAATATTGGAATGATCTCAAAAGTGCAATGAGAAGGAGGCACATTCCCACCTATTATGGGAGGGAGCTTATGAATAAGTTCCAAAGGCTCCAACAAAGAGACATGTCTGTAGAACAGTACATGCAACAAATGGAGCTTTTAATGATGAGGGCTTGTATTAGGGAAGAGGAAGCCACCACTGTAGCTAGATTCCTAAGTGGTCTTGATTTAGAGATTAGAGACCAAGTGGAGCTACTACCCTACAGGGACTTAAATGATTTAGTCCAACTTTGTGTAAGGGTAGAACAACAAATGTTGAGAAAATCTTCTTTTAAAAGAGAAGGCTTCCACTCTAGATCTCTTAAGAAAGACTACATGGAGGAGGAAAAATCTTTTGAAAAGAAAAATATTATAGAACCCTCCAAGCAATTAGCTAAGAATAAGGATAAGAACAAAGAGAAGGGTAAAGGTACCCACACTCCACACACTAGCACAAAGACTAGTGATATTAAATGTTTCAAGTGTCTAGGGAGAGGCCGCATTGCTTCTCAATGCCCTACAAAGAAAGTCATGATCTTAAGGGGGCATGACACTTATAGTAGTCAAGAAGAGACTACTACCTCCTCTTCTAGTGAGAGTGAGGTTGAAACAAATCTTCAAAGGACCAAAGTGGAGCCAGTTTATCCTTATGAAGGAGAGCTCCTAATGCTTAGGAGAATCCTTCATAATCAACCTAGTGGTACCCTATCACAAAGAGAGAACATCTTTGTTGAGATTTCCGTTGAAGTACTTTTGTTATAATTGAAATTTAGTTAAATTCTATCAACGGTCTCAAACACGGCAAGTATACCGGCCGTTCAAGTAGTAAAAATATCGTATCCACAGGGATTAGAAGGTAAAATAAGCATTTATTGACTATTCGTGACTAAAAAATAATTCCAATTTCATAATTTGTCATGTGAATTCAAGGTTAAGACTATTGGAATGAAAGCTGTAAATAAATATTGGTTTGTGAGTGGAAAGGGTAGAAATGATTTTATGGTTTTGTGAGATTGTGGGGTCAGATTTCACCAAACGTCAAACTAATGAATCCTTAATCTCTTGTTAAATTCATTGCTTAGTCAACCCAATAGTTTACTCAAACCTAATCCCTTAGAGCAAGAGCCTAGATGTGAATATTGAATATCAATCCCTTGAGTACCCAATATCTACATCCGCATTACGGGCTAGGGTTTAAGACTACTAATGGGCTAAGCTCCATTCCTAGATACATTTCCCACTAGGCATTTGTTTCAGAGCTAGTTTCAAGGGTTATTTTCCAATACCCAATGGAACCTATATCATGCAATGAGATTAACTCCAAAGCAAGCATTAAGAATAGAAACATAAACAACAATGAATGAAACAACATGTATATATATCATAAAAACCGTAAGGATTACAATAGAATTCGTTGGTTACATCTAACCCCACAAAAAATGGGTGAAACCACTCAACAAAGAGGGTAAATACAAAATAGAGATGAAGGGAGAAATGAAGAACCGAAGGAAAGACCCACACACGAACGGCTCCAAGCTCCGGGAATCCCTTCCACAGCTCCCAAAACGCGCCCAATGTGTGAATGAGGGAGAAACCCTCAAAAATGGCTTCAAATACGAGCCTGGGAGGTCAGATTAGGGTTCTGCGCCCGGCGCATAAGTTGTAGCGCCCGGCGCATAGTCTTCTGAACACTTTCTGCCTCGTTATAAGCCCGGTGCAATTACTTTTTACGCCCGGCGCGGTGTCTTCCAGAGACTTTCAAGCATTCTCTGCCTTAGAGCGAGCCCGGCGCAATTCTCTATTAAGCCCGGCGCAATTCGTTCCAGAGAGTATTGAGGTACTCTTTGCCTCGATCACGCCCGGCGTGGTGGAGTCTCGCGCCCGGCGCATGTACAACTTCCAAAAGTCCACTGCTCTGTTCTTCTCAAGCCCGGCGTAGCGTCATCTTACGCCCGGCGCAGACACTCTGCTCTGCTCCTTGGCTCCTTATGTTTCCAATCCAAAAGATCTTCAATCCTCAAATCTCTAGCTCAATACCTGTACAAAAAAATGAGGTGGATTAAGGTATTGTTAGATGAATTTGGGTTAGTTATATCTGCATACAAAATGAACCAAAAAGAGAACAATTATATTGCAATGGTTCAAAGGATGAGTGGAATTTGTTCAATAAGTCTCATCCAAAAAGAGGTAAAATTGAGACTTAACAATCTTTCATACAAGATGTAATGTTTTAAATAATGCTTGTTCTCTCATTGTTGATAGTGGTTCATGGTGCAACTGTTGTAGCACTAGGTTGGTTAAAAAGTTGAGTCTAATTACTATGCCACATCCTCAACCTTATCATTTGCAATGGCTTAATAAGGATGGTGACATAGTAGTTGACCAACAAGTGAAGGTCAAGTTTTCCATTGGGAAGTATGAAGACCAAGTTTTATGTGATATAATACCAATGGAAGCTTGTCATATTTTGTTAGGAAGACCATGGCAATTTGAAAAGAAAACTATACATGATGGTCTTACTAATGAAATTTCCTTCACTCACAAGGAAAAGAAATTTGTACTTTATCCTCTCTCACCTCAACAAGTGGCTGAGGATCAAGCACAAATGAAAAATAAAAAAAAAAGAAAAGAGAAAAGGTAGGGAAGAGTAAGGAGGAAGAAATATCCTCTAAAAGGATTATGTCTAAAGAGAATTGCTTTATCACTAAAGGACCTATGAAAACTATTCTCTTTATTCATAAAGACCTTAATTCTTACCCTCACGCTGCCACTAATCTTGAAGAAGAGATTCACAAATCCATTATTTTTAAAGAAAAAGAATCTCAACTTCAAGATTTTGTGAAGGAGAAGTGGACTTCATTTAGTTCTACTTCTCATGCTACTTCCTTGGTGGTGCCCAAGGTGGATAGCCTTCCTTTGTGTAGGACTTGTCCTACTTTAGTTGTGTCAATAATGCACCCAATTTATGGAATATATTATTTGTTGGATTTAACATATGAACCTTCAAGGTTCCTTGTGACAAATTCTTTTCATAACTATCCAACAAATAATATAATCCAAAATTGTTTAGGAAATTTCTTAGTAGTATTTTCCTTATTTTCTAGGAAATGCCTAGGATACCACATAGGGTACTTTAGGCAAGATGTTTTAGTTTTTAGGATTAAGTCTTTAGTGTGCTATAGTTTTAGTTTTAGCACATTTTTAAGATTTCGATATATACTTAGTCTATGTTTAGGAGAGGATCCTATTCATTATATTAGTAGGTCTAATATCATAGATTTCTTTAGGTTCCGTGAAAGGATTCCTACTAGGATATACCTTTCACCTTTATTTGTTGAAAATATCACCTATTATGAATTTTATTATATACTTGTAGGTGTGGCCAATAATCATGAAGACCCTCGAGATTTGAGGTCAAATCCTTTTCAAGAGGGAGGGGATGATAGATTATGGCCAAGGCCAAGGAAATCAAGAGGTGATATCCTAAAAGAACCAAGAGGAATGGGATGATCTTCAAGACCTTTTCATATGTTTGTATATAGTCTTTTGTATAGGTTATTTTTGCCTTTGTATTTGTGAGGCACTTTATTTGCTTTTCTTAGTATTTGTATATTAATTTTGAGGTAGGTTACTTGGAGAGTTTAACTCCATTTAACCTCCCTAGTTGATACTTTCTTTTTGTATTTTTTCAGTAGGAAAAATGGGGTGCCATTTAGCAATGCTTGAGGGTGTGCTTAGAAATTGGGCCTAAGTTGGGCCTAGGTAAAATTTTGCATATTGGACTCATTTTGCTCCTAATTTTTCATAGATTTGATTTAGCTAGGTCTCATCATCATATGATGAACCTAACTAAACCAAATCAAATATTTTCAAATTAAATCAAGGAGCATTTTGAACCATGGGCCGCCTAGCTCTTCCTTTCTCCTTGGCCGAATTCTCTAAGTGCTTCTCCTTGAGTTTGGAAGCTTGTCTTGCAAGTTTCTAAAGTCAAGCAAGGTTAGCTCACCTTACCGTGGTTCTTAAGTGAACCATGGTCAAGGTTAGCTTCCCTTGCAAGCTAGCTAAACCGTAGAGAGTCAAGTTCACCTTACCATGGTTCCTAGTGAACCATGGTTAAGGTTAGCTTCTCCTACAAGCTACCTTATCCTATATAATTGTTTCCTACACTCTTGTAATCACTTTTGATAAATTTGAGAAATAAAATCTGAATTTCTCTCCATTCAAGAGTCACAAAAATCGAAGAGAACCCTCACTCTAAGGATTCTCTCAAAGTTCTTCTACTTTTGGCTTGGTTCCTAAAGCTTCCTTCACAAGCTTAAGGAGTGGCCGAACCTCCTTCATAGACTTCACCTCCATTGAAGCTTCTTCAAAGGAGATTTTCAGAGTTTTTAAGGAGTAAACCTCAAGGCATTTCGGTCCTTAGCATGGAGCAAGTGAAGGAAACAACAATCTCCTCACCTAGTTCCATCAAGAGAAGGAATAGTTTCTTTGGTCTAAGAAACTTTTCCTTTTTCCTCCAACTTAAGGAATTCATTATCGTTAACAAAGACTTTCAATTCCAAATTTGAATGCACTGTTTGAGCCATTAATTATCACCCTATATTGCACATTGCATTCTCTACCTCACGATCTTACACTACCTCAATTTCAATAGTTCCCACAGAGATTAATTTACTCCACTATTACGTATAACTATTTTTCTCATAACATATTGTACCGTCCAGGTCGTAATCCGACCTGACCTCATTCGGTAATCGGGCGAGCACGATTTTTGTATTCGGCATTAACCCGACTGAACACCCAGTACCGACCTACACTCGACCTGCCAGCTCAATTCCATTCGCCTATAAGGGGACCACTCGGCATTTACCCGACTGAACCCCCAGCGGGGACCTAGTCGGTCGGTATCCAATTATGCTCGTTCCCGCAAATCTTGCGCCCTCACGATAATAACGGTTAGGAAAATCCCTTCGTTCTCGGGGCCCAAGAAGCCCACGGATGACCTACCATAAAACCCAAAACCCTAGAGCGAAGAAGGCAGATTACACTTTTGAATGCTCTGGCTTTGAGGCTTGACCTAGGAAGAAATCCTAGTCCACCCCTTGGCCGGAACATTTTGGCGCCCACCGTGGGGCTACGGTGAAACTTTTCCTACGCCCCAAGTCACACCGAAGAACCGACATTCTACCATGGCGAGAGGCGGCAACAACAACAACTCGCAACCACCAACCATGGAGGAGATGATGGCCATGATCAATGGCCTACGAGAGGAAAATGCGCGATCCAGGGAGAGAGAGGAGGTCATTCAACGTGAGAACGAGGAGATTAGGAGGCGAGCGGGTGAGATGCAGGCCCGAATAGAAGCCAGTACCAGGACGGTGGAGGAGGATATCATGTTGGATGTCCCTAGGGATTTTTGACCTTTCTCGGAAGCCATAGAGGCCGAGGCCATCCCTAGGGATCATCGGATACCGCAGGTTGAACCTTTTGATGGGACGCAGGACCCCAGTCAGCATCTGACGGATTTCCAGGCTCAAATGCTGATATGTGGGGGAAGTATGGAGGTTCGTTGCAAGCTGTTCATGGGAACGCTCAAGAAGGCGGCTCTTGACTGGTTTAGCGGCCTGCCTGACCGGTCAATTACCGACTTCGATGTTTTCAGTCGGCTCTTCATGGCACAGTTTGCCGCCAACAAGAAGAAGCCGCCGATCACATCCGACTTGTTCGATCTTAAGCAGCAACGGGAGGAGTCGTTGAAGGACTTTTTGCAGCGATTCAATGAGGTCACTCTGAAGATAGCATCTTTAGATGAGAGGATGGCTGTCATTGCATTCCAGAAGGGTTTGAGGTCTGGAGCTTTCGACATCGCGTTGGAAAGAGCAAATTGCCAGACGATGTCGGAGGTGAGAGCTTTCGCCCTGAGTCACATTAAGACGGAGGAAGGGCAGATCAGCAAAAGAGTAGCGGAGAGCCGAGAAGCAGGGGCAGCAACAAGGAGGGAAACAAGCATCTCCGACCGCGATCGGATTGGAATAAGCGACGTGACCGTTATAACATGAAGGAGGGCGGCTACCGGCAGGCTGACCATGCTGTTCGGGCAAGGGGCGACTGCCCGCGTAATAACGACGAAGAGAAGTTCACTCCACTCAATGTCCCTAGGAGGCAGATACTTCACGACGTCAACAGCGCGTCGCTTTTCAAATTCCCAACAGCGACAGAACGCCAGTTGGATCCCTTCAAGACTGATTGGTGTGAGTTTCATAGGACTCATGGACATTCCACAGAAAATTGTTTCGTCCTCGAAAGACAGATCGAACGCTTGATTAAGGAGGGGAGACTGAAGGAATTTGTGGCGAGAAAGCAGGAAGGAAATTCGTCGGATAGGCGACCCCGACGCACACAGGATGACACTAGGCGGGACAGGCGTAGAGAGAGAACTCCTTCCAGAGACCCGCCAACAAAGGTGTCAGAAACCCACCAACAACCCATCCATGGGGATTTCAATACCATTGCGGGGGGCTTCGCCGGCGGGGGGGTTACCTCTGCTGCCCGAAAGAGGTACACTCGGTCGATACTCACGGTATCAGAAATTAGGCGACCATCTCAGCCTGAGATTTCGTTCTCAGACTTGGATTATGAAGGAGTAGAACCTCATGAGGACGACCCTATCGTCGTATCGGCGATTGTCATGGGGTACAACGTGAAGCGTGTGTTAATCGACCAGGGAAGTTCTGCGGACATTTTATTCTAGGAAACCTTTGAGGGGATGAAAATACCTAACGACCGACTAATTCCTTATGCAGGGACTCTAGTGGGTTTTGCAGGAGACCAGGTCATCACAAGGGGATACGCCGATCTGGAGACGACCTTTGGCCAAGGAGCTCAGATGAAGACGGTGGTCGTTCGGTATTTGGTGGTTGATGCGCAGTCATCGTACAACATACTGATCGGCAAACCAACTCTGAACAAGCTGGGAGCGATAGTGTCTACTCCCCATCTAAAGGTAAAGTACCCGTTGTCAAGTGGCGCTGTGGGGGTTCTCAGGGTGGACCAGGAGGTTGCTCAGAGATGCTATGGGGATAGTTTAAAGGCGCGAAGGCGATTGTACACTAAGCAGGTAGAGAAGGAGGTCCATTCCATCGAACTGGATCCTAGAATGGGTCAGTTCGACCACCGACCCGCCCCAGCAGAAGACCTCAAGGAAGTGGAGGTAATGGCAGGAAGAAACGTAAAGATAGGTACTTCCTTAACTCCCGAGGACAAAGCGAAATTGGTGAAGGTTCTAAAGGACAATGTGTCAGCATTCGCGTGGCACTCCAGCGACATGCCTGGGATTGACCCAAATTTCTTATGCCACAAGTTGGCCATAGACCCTAGCGCGAAGGCAGTAATCCAGAAGAGAAGGAAGTTTGGCGAGGAAAAACGAAGGGCTATCGCGGAAGAGACGCAGAAGTTAGTGATGGCAGGACACGTCCGAGAAATCCAGTATCCGACCTAGTTGGCAAATGTAGTCATGGTGCGCAAGAGTAGTGGCAAATGGAGAATGTGTACGGACTTCACCGACCTTAATAAGGCCTGCCCAAAAGATTCGTATCCGCTGCCGAACATAGACTGCTTGGTGGATGGGGCGTCGGGGTACGAGTTACTAACATGGATGCCTACTCGGGGTATAATCAAATCCGAATGCATCCCACAAACGAGGACAAGACCGCCTTCATAGCCGATCAAGCCAATTTTTGCTATAGGGTTATGCCGTTCGGTCTGAAGAACGCAGGGGCGACCTATCAGCGACTGATGGACAAAATCCTTGTGAATCAACTAGGTCGGAATGTGGAAGCTTACGTAGACGACATGGTGGTGAAGTCGGGAAACGTCAGTCGGCACTTTGGCGACTTGCAAGAATTATTCGACACCATTGGCAAGTACCAGCTCAAACTGAACCCTAAGAAGTGCTCTTTCGGTGTCCAGGCGGGAAAGTTTCTCGGTTTCCTGCTAACTCACTGCAGAATTGAAGCAAACCCGGACAAGTGCTCGACGATCGTCAACATGAGGAGCCCATCTATGGTGAAAGAGGTATAGCAATTGACGGGAATGATGGCTTCTCTCTCCCGATTTCTGTCAAGAGCAGCGGATAAAGCGCTGCCTCTTTTTCAATGTCTGAGGAAGAACGACTGGTTCGCTTGGACGACCAAGTGTGAAGAAGCCTTTTCGGAACTCAAGAAGTCATTAGCATCTCCGCCGATCCTGACAAAACCGCGTTCAAACTTGCCATTGTTGGTATACATCTCGGCATCCGACCGAGCTGTCAATTCAGTCTTGGTACAAGAGCAAGAAGCTTCTCAAGTCCCCATTTACTTCATAAGTAGAGTCTTGCAGGGAGCAGAGACGAGATATCAGAGAATCGAAAAACTAGCCCTCGTAATACTGGTTACCGCGAGGAAACTGAGACATTATTTTCAGAGCTACGAGGTGATAATCCGAACGGACTATCCGATTCGTCAAGTTCTACAGAAACTTGATCTGGCTGGTAGAATGATGAAGTGGTCGGTCGAGTTATCAGAATTCTCCATCAAGTATGAGCCGAGATGAGCAATCAAAGCTCAGACATTGGCCGACTTCCTAATGGAGTTGACCCCTCCGGTCGAGGAGGATGCGGTCGGTGAGACCCAGTGGATTATATCGGTTGATGGTGCTTCAAATCTAGGAGGAAGTGGAGCAGGAATTGTTTTGGAAGGCCCGGGCGGAATATTACTCGAACAGTCATTACAATTTGAGTTCAGGGTCAGCAACAACCAAGCTGAGTACGAGGCGTTATTAGCAGGGATGAGTTTGGCAAAGAAGATGGGTGCGATGAGTTTGTCAGCCAGAAGCGAATCCCAGTTGATCACTGGGCAAGTGGCTGGAACCTTTCAGGCCAAAGACCCTCAGTTGGCCAAGTACTTGGAAAAGGTCAAACTCTTATCGGAAAATTTCTGAGAGTTCACACTTAACCATGTACCACGAGAGCAAAATTTGACAGCAAACCTCCTATCCAAGTTAGCCAGCACGAAGAAGCCTGGAGCCACTCGCTCAGTCATCCAAGAAACCTTAGCTCAGCCGAGTATAAATGAGCCACAAGAGAGTGTCCTTTTTATTCAAGAAGAAATAGATTCGTGGATGGGACCCTATATTGCATACCTGACTCAGGGGGAGTTACCAGAAGACAAGAAGGAAGCGTCGCTGATACAAAGAGAATCGGCCAGGTTTGTGGTCATCAATGAAAGGTTGTATCGAAGAGGTTTCAGTTCTCCCCTCTTGAGATGTTTGACAAAATCACAAGCACAACGAGTGATGGACGAAGTGCATGGCGGCATGTGTGGAAGCCATATCGGAGGACGAGCACTTGTGTACAAAGTTACGAGGGCAGGCTACTTTTGGCCGACCCTTAGGAACGACTGTGTCAGTTGAGTTCAGAAATGTGATGGATGTCAAAGGCATGCAACGTTAAGCCACTCCCCAGCAGAACGACTCCACTCGATCTTATCTCCGTGGCCATTCAACAAGTGGGGTATTGACATTCTCGGTCCATTCCCGATCGCGGTGAGACAATTGAAATTCTTGATAGTGGCTGTGGACTACTTCAGCAAGTGGATTGAGGCGGAGCCCGTAGCAACCATTTCGGCGGAGAAGGTAAGGACCTTTTTATGGAAGAATGTGGTATGCCGATATGGTGTTCCCCAAATACTCGTATCGGACAATGGGACGCAGTTCGCGAGTGGTCGAGTTCGTGACTTCTGTAAGGAGGTCGGAATCCGATTGACATTCACTTTGGTTGAACATCTGCAATCTAATGGTCAAGCAAAATCAGCAAACAAGGTTATACTCTCGGGTTTGAAGAAGCGCGTCCAGGATTCAGGCGCTTCTTGGGTGGAGGAGCTTCCCCGGGTGCTATGGTCATACCACACAACCGTTCATTCATCGACCTAGGACACTCCTTTTAACTTAGTGTATGGAACGGATGCCATGATCCCTATCGAAATTGCGGAACCCACAGTACGTACTACAGCTTTTTTAGAAGAGGAATCTGACCAAGGAAGAAGAGTTGACTTGGATTTGATCGCAAAAACAAGAGAGAGAGCGAGGATAAATCAAGTAGCAGCCCAGAGAAGAGCAGCTTTCAAGTACAACACGAAGGTCGTCCCACGAGACTTTGTTGTAGGAGACCTCGTTTTGATGCGTGCTCAGCTAACACAGATGAGGAACAAGCTGTCTCCTAAATGGGTCGGGCCTTATAAAATTGATGACGTTGTCGGCAAAGGAGCTTACCGATTAAAGACCTTGGATGGAGGGTTGATACCGAGGACGTGGAATGCTGCAAGTTTGCGTTTTTACTATAGCTAGCCTCTTTGTCCATTTGTATTAGGTGCACTCTTTTCGTAACTCAGTATTTTGTCCCCGTAAAAATATGAGGGGTTTTTGCTGAGAAAGTTTTTAACGAGGCACCACCTTTTCGATTATAATAAATATCATCTCACTGTTTCATTGCATGATTCCTAACATGTGTTATCTAAAGGCAACAAACTCGTGATTGTCGGCAAAAGTCCGGCTGGGCGAGTATAAATAACTCGAAGACTAAACTCGTGATTGTCGGCAAAAGTCCGACTGGGTGAGTATAAATAACTCGAAGACTCAAACTCGTGATTGTCAGCAAAAGTCCGACTGGGCGAGTATAAATAACTCGAAGACTCAAACTCGTGATTTTCGGCAAAAGTCCGACTGGGCGAGTATAAATAACTCGAAGACCAAACTCGTGATTGTCGGCAAAAGTCCGACTGGGCGAGTATAAATAACTCGAAGACTCAAACTCGTGATTGTCGGCAAAAGTCCGACTGGGCGAGTATAAATAACTCGAAGACTCAAACTCGTGATTGTCGGCAAAAGTCCGACTGGGCAAGTATAAATAACTCGAAGACTCAAACTCGTGATTGTCGACAAAAGTCCGACTGGGCGAGTATAAATAACTCGAATACTCAAACTCGTGATTGTCGGCAAAAGTCCGACTAGGCGAGTATAAATAACTCGAAGACCAAACTCGTGATTGTCGGTAAAAGTCCAACTGGGCGAGTATAAATAACTCGAAGACTCAAACTCGTGATTGTCGGCAAAAGTCCGACTGGGCGAGTATAAATAACTCGAAGACCAAACTCGTGATTGTCGGCAAAAGTCCGACTGGGCAAGTATAAATAACTCAAAGACCAAACTCGTGATTGTCGGCAAAAGTCCGACTGGGCGAGTATAAATAACTCGAAGACTCAAACTCGTGATTGTCGGCAAAAGTCCGACTGGGCGAGTATAAATAACTCGAAGACTCAAACTCGTGATTGTCGGCAAAAGTTCGACTGGGCGAGTATAAATAACTTGAAGACCAAACTCGTGATTGTCGGCAAAAGTCCGACTGGGCGAGTATAAATAACTCGAAGACCAAACTCGTGATTGTCGGCAAAAGTCCGACTGGGCGAGTATAAATAACTCGAAGACTCAAACTCGTGATTGTCGGCAAAAGTCCGACTGGGCGAGTATAAATAACTCGAAGACCAAACTCGTGATTGTCGGCAAAAGTCCGACTGGGCGAGTATAAATAACTCGAAGACTCAAACTTGTGATTGTCGGCAAAAGTCTGACTGGGCGAGTATAAATAACTTGAAGAATCAAACTCGTGATTGTCGGCAAAAGTCCGAGTGGGCGAGTATAAATAACTCGAATTTAACAAATTTGTGTCTCAAATCTTAAATCGATAATCGGCCGATCAACTTGACAAATTTGAGTCTCAAGTCGGATCTTAGCCGACTAAGTATTTCTGAACGGTGTTGGACTGATTACTATGAGTTTTATAATTCTATTCGGAATATGACCGATCACAAACACATCTCTTCAGTGACAACAACGTATCAGTGCTTACTTGTAGGTTCAAAATTACCACTGTGAGAGTTAAGTAGCTGATTCTCTGCATGAAATAGTTCCACAACTTCGGCTTTAGTAGCAAGCGACTGAGGATAAAACAGATGGACACAGCCACCATCAAAATCAGCCCCAAACCGTGTGTCTATCGATTCATGAAGCTCTTTATCGATCCCAAACCGTGTGTCTATATCACGAGCTAATTTGAAAATACTGATCAACCACCGACTGCAAATCATTTGCTTCCACATGAGGTACACAAGATTCCCACTGACTGAGTGAAGAATCACTAATGAAGGCTGTACACTCAGAAGCGCATCAAACGGTGTCCAATTGGCGCGTCTCCGATTCATGAAATTCGCCCTTAAACTTAGAAAATGTTTTCATCATTATTGCTAGTCGGATTTTGGGCGATTCGATTGAAAGAATTTCGTCATATTTCTAGGCGGATTTTGAACGGTTAGTACATTGGAGATTGAACTATTAACTTAGAAATATTTGCATCATTTGTCCCAGGCGGTATTCGAACGATTAAGCATTTTGAGGTTTCACTCTGTAACTTAGAAAAAATATTGGTGTTTCCTAGTCGGTATTTGAACGATTAGGTACATGGGAGATTTACCTTTTAACATCGAAAAACTTTCATGATATTTCCTAATTGGAATTTGGACGACTAGAGGGGAGATTACACTCGGAATTTGAAAGAGTAGAGATGGAGATTCAACTTTTAACTTAGAAATATCTTCATCATATTTCCTAGTCGGGATTTCAACGATTAGATGGAGATTCAATTTTTAACTTAGAAATATTTTCATCATATTTCCTAGTCGGAATTTGGACGACTAGATGGGAGATTCAACTTTTAACTTAGAAATATTTTCATCATATTTCCTAGTCGAAATTTGAACCACTAGATAGGAGATTCAACTTTTAACTTAGAAATATTTTCATCGTTTGTCCCAGTCGGAATTTGAATGATTAGATGGAGATTCAATTTTTAACTTAGAAATATTTTCATCATATTTCCTAGTCGGAATTTGGACGACTAGATGGGAGATTCAACTTTTAACTTAGAAATATTTTCATCGTTTGTCCCAGTCGGAATTTGAACGATTAGATGGAGATTCAACTTTTAAATTAGAAATATTTTCATCATATTTCCTAGTCGGAATTTGAACGATTAGATGGAGATTCAATTTTTAACTTAGAAATATTTTCATCATATTTCCTAGTCGGAATTTGAACGATTAGATGGGAGATTCAACTTTTAACTTATAAATATTTTCATCATATTTCCTAATCGAAATTTGGACGACTAGATGGAGATTTAACCTTTAACTTAGAGATCGTCCCCAAGCATCAAGTCATTTATCAAAATCAACGCATAATTTTCATATAGGCTTCAAAACAGAGGAATCACGATAGTTCACACGAACGATTGACAAAAAACACAAAAACATAGAAGCAATTATAAAAGTTTCACAGGTCATGACTAATCATCCTCGGGAGGATCCGCCAATTCCCCATTCACAATCTCTTTGAAGTAACCGATAGCCTCAACATCCAGATCAGCATGGAGAAACTTCATTTGCATTTTCGCGGCGTCAAAACCCTGCATAAATTTCTTCAGGGAGTCCACTTGGGTAGCATGGAGGTCGGCTTGCAACTTGGCAATCTCCGCCTTCGCCGAGGACAAATCATTCTCAAAGACAAGAGCGGCATCGGCATTCTTGTCCCTCACCAAGCGAGTCTCCTCGAGATCCATTTCTAGGGCTGACTTCTCGGCCATCAAGGTGCTCCTCTCCTCATCAAAAGCGTGCCAACCATCGAGCAATTTGTCGCGCTCGAATGCCACCCATTGGAGATCGACCTTCCCTTTTTTCACGCTCTCCTCAAGGGAATTAATCTTCTTCCCTTGGAGCTTGGTCTCTCGGACCAACTCACGTATCTTGTCTTCATTGATGAGGGAAAGTACAGATAATCGGTTAGTTAGTGACTCAACCCCCTTTGCGATCGAAAAGACACTCATTTTCTCCAGGTCTCCCTTATCCCTATCCAGCAGGTCGGTTTGCCGAATGTGGGATGAATGATTAAACTTCTCATCCCAGAAGGACGCTCCTCTACCATGCTCGACACCGCGATCCACCGGATCTCAATTATCGCCGAGACACGCACTCAAAGTTCTCTCAGCCGATTGGACCTCCATATCACCTTTGTCCGCCTCGGTAGCTGCGATCGTTTCCAGGTTAACAACCGGGATGGATTTCTTGGATTCTCGGCGACGTTTGTGTGAAGAATCGCCGACCCCTCTCACTATCATCGCCTGTTTCTCGGTCTCAGTGCCCTTCTCGGTGGTCGATTCGCCAATCCCAGCAGCCTGCGAAGCCTTCTGTTGCTTCCACAACTTCATCATCTCTCGAGTTCCCAGACTAGCCATCCTCCCTGCAGAAAACACATCAACAACTTATGATAGGAGCAAAAGACAAAACGAGGGGAAAATGTACAAATTGATACAATGCAATACCTATGTATATTTTCAACTCGTCGGGCCTATTCTCTAGATCTAAGAGTTTCGCGGTGGTGAAAAGGGTGTTAAGTTCTTCCAATTTTTTAACGTCTTCTCGGTCGCATTCGGGAAGTGACTCGAGACTTAGCCCACCAAAGGAGGTCGGCTCTTTGTTCCAAAAAAGAGGGTACCCTTCCAATACACCCTCATTACCGGGCAAGCACCGAATTCGAAAAAAAGATTTCTTAAAGTCCTTATAGGACGATTGAAAGAGGGACAACAACCCTCGCCCCGACACGCTACTTACGGATACCCAGCTACTCCGTTTGCTAATTCGCCCTTCAAAAAAATAAAAAAATTTACTCGCAGTCGCCGGTATTCCGAGCCCGGCGCATAGAATCTCAAAACCCCTGACAAAGGCCCAACTATTGGGGTGAAATTGGGTGGGGGCCACATTCAAGGCGCTAAGAACTCCTTTCTTGCACTCAGTGAGAGGCCACCTCACTTTAAGCTTGGAAATAAGGGTCGCATAACAAAATGTAAAACGCTCGGAGGAAGAACCTATGCACACAGGCTCCCTATCTACACAGGGTTCACAAACAAGAATGTCGTCAACCCCGCGGGCCACAACGTGCTCACTATTAAAACTCTCCATAGAAGCCCAAGTGTTTATGCAAGACTCACACTTTAAGACGTCATCTTTCACCCAGTTGTAAATCTCCCTATAACTTAGTAACTCCATGGATTCCAAGGACCTAGATAGACTAAGCAACTAAAATGATTAACGAATAGCAACTACCAAGCACGATAAATACGTACGCGTACCTAGGGTCCCACAAACACCACCTCTTCTCAAAAAAACACCACAAGACCGCCACGAACCACCGTGAGGAGGCGTACGAAAAGGGAGACATTATCACCGGAGAAGGAGCAAAAGAAGATGAGGGAACAAAATGGTGTAGGGTTTCGAAGGGAATGCGTATTTATAGAGGAGGAGGGGTTGCGCGTGAGAAGGGGCGCGTGTGAAAGGCCATGTCCACTGACCTTTGGGATCCCAACGTTCGCGCTATTCACCCCAAGCGACACGTGGAACTGCAATAATGTCTCTGCTACAGCAACAGCGTTACAATAAATGCGTGTCTTTTCAAAGGTAAGGCGAAGAGACAAGCCTCGGGAGACGCTACACACTCAGCATCTCAAACGTCACGGGGTCCCATACTGATTGGATCCCACATGATGTAGCCGTTTTCCGTTCACCAGGGAATGGACTCGGTCGGAGGCCCGACCGTGTATCTTTTACCACGATAGTTCGGCCCTGAGGCAGACTTAACCCACCTAAGCCCTCTCGCCTTGCATGCTTAGGGCTGGAAGGCAAGTGTACCGTCAGGATCGAATTCCGGCCGTTTAACGAGATCCGACTTGACCTCGCACCCAAGGCAGATTCTGACCATACCCTCTACGGATGACGATCTGACTACCACCTTAACCGACACTCACTCTTCCCCTAATAGCCACTCGGCCGAATATTGACCTATTTTTCGGCTTACTCCCAACTAGACTATTGCGACTCGGACCTAAGCCCTCTCGCCTTGCAGGCTTAGGGCTGGAAGGCAAGTGTACCGTCCAGGTCGTAATCCGACCTGACCTCATTCGGCAATCGGGCGAGCACGATTTTTGTATTCGGCATTAACCCAACTGAACACCCAGTACTGACCTACACTCGACCTGCCAGCTCGATTCCATTCGCCTATAAGGGGACCACTCAGCATTTACCCGACTGAACCCCTAGCGGGGACCCAGTCGGTCGGTATCCAATTAGGCTCATTCCCGCAAATCTTGCGCCCTCACGATAATAACGGTTAGAAAAATCCCTTCGTTCCCGGGGCCCAAGAAGCCCACGAATGACCTACCATAAAACCCAAAACCCTAGAGCGAAGAAGGCAGATTACACTTTTGAATGCTCTGGCTTTGAGACTTGACCTAGGAAGAAACCCTAGTCCACCCCTTGGCCAGAACACATATAATGAAGTTGAAAAGGATACAAATTAAAATAACTGATATTGATTTTTTTTTTTATAAAAAATGATGACAAGTAAATTTAGATATACTATTCTTTTAGTAATTTTTTTTATCTTATAGGGGAAAAATATGCATTTTAACAAAGAAAATAAAGTAACACTTATATCTATAAAGAGATAATATTATCAATAATATTTTCTTAATGAAAAGTTAACAACAAACTAAAAAATGAATAAAAGTGTCATCCACTATTAAGAGATGAGAGTGTATATTTTATCTTGAATGAAAACTGTTCATACTTGGAACTCAAAATTTGAATAACAATAAACATGTTATTAAAATACTTTAAAGTGAAAGAGAGTAATGTGGGTATACGCATAAAGAATTAGGGAAGAACAATTTGTGTAAAATCTCCTCCCAAGAGATAAAAGAATGAAATAAGGAGGAACCTCAAAAATAATATTTATATGAACACAGTATTTAAAGTCAACATCATGATTTGCTTATCATAGAATATCACAACATTGAACCTATTTGAGTGTAATTTTAACACATCCAATTTTTTTTATTAATTAAATAATAAAAAGGATGAAGACATAAGATAAAATACATAAGTATAATAAGAAAAGGATGAAGACATAAGATAAAATACATAAGTATAATAAGAAAACTAATTATGAGAAATTTTAATTTTTTTTTTGGAGAATTTTTAAATTCTACTATTTTAAGAAATTTCACAAATGCTTGGATTTTAAATTCCTTGTAAATTTTCCATTCAAACAAAGTATTTCACCTCAAAAAAATTAAAATTTATTTTTTTAAAATATAATAATGTATTAAATATATTCAACGTCTTAGTTATTGTACTACCTTGTAGGCCCAAAGCCAATTGAAATAAACTATTCTAATCAAACATATGCAAACCATTGTATTGGTTAGTGATTACCACTTACCAATTGACTTAGTCAAGATAAAACCCTATAATTTAGCATCATAATTATATGTTTGGTAGTTAGGGTCAAAAGTATTATTTCATGTTTGTTGGAAAATATCCCAAGAGAATATCATATATTAGTACACCCAAATACAACTATATAACCCCTCTCTTATGGTTAAGACCAAGCAGATTATTCACTTTAAATGTTATGATATTGAAAAATAATTATATCTTCTTTAGTGAATTTTTCATACTAGAGCAATATTATACTTTAGGGAGATAGTTGAAAAAAAATAACTTAAAAGAACTAAAATGACTAAACTTCTAAAAAAAAAAAAAATAAGTTAAAAGGATTGTTATGGAACAGAGAAGTTATAATTGAAGTTAATCTTTTATATAATTTTTTACATCTTTGATAATAATAATAATAATAATAATAATAATAATAATAATAATAATAAACAATCTCATTATAATCGGTCTAATAATAGAGTTTAAGTAGTTTACATCAAATTTTGTATTTAGCTGCACACTATTTAACACTTTATTTTTATTGTTCTCTCTATTATTAGTTGAAAATTACAAAATTTGATAGGTCCTATTATTAAAGGGAGAGACTTATTAAATAAATTGTGAAATCCACAAGATTTATAATTTTTAATAAATTTCAACCAATAACAAAGGAAGCGTCAGAAATAAAGTGCTATATATCACTAACATTCACATATGTTCAAACATCATTGCCTTGTTAATCCAAAATAAATAAAGGGAAACCTTGCTTTAATTGTAAAACAACTCTAAAAATTCTATAAAAAAATGATCTTAATGTTTTGTGCAATTGAGACGTGCCTGGCCGTGTCAATGTACACCAAAAAAAACGAGATTAAGGGTGTATTTTGAAACTAATTGAGTTAACTCAACTGGAGTTAAAAAAAATTACATTTACAAATTTTTTATTTTTTTGTATTGGAACACATTATTTCCTTAAACTTAACTTTAAATTATTATCTAATCATACTGATAAGCGCATCAAGTCTGCACCCATTTGGAGCAAAGATTTCATTGTTTAATTGATATTGGGCTTTAGTTTAATTTGCTATTTTCTTTGTTGTTGGGCTGGAAATTATGTTTACTGGAGCCCAATTTGTCTATTGCTATTTAGCTGGAACAATTGAATGAAAAGGCAGATGATACTACTGGATTGAAAATCTTTCTTAGGGTTCTCTTAGTGTAGCTTCTCACTAGTAGCTTATCAAATTGGTGCTTTCATCTCGTTCCTCTATGCCTCCCCGCTCTTCAAGGGACGTAGAGCCTCGTGATCCTAAAGGTGATGGAGATCCCATTGGTGTCCTTACCACTCAAGTAGCTGCTTTATAGTCTCAGTTCGAATCCCAAATCAAATTGAATTCTTCCAATCATGAATCCCTAACCACCATTTTATCCAACCTATTAGCCCAATTTCCCCCAAACCCTACTACCTCCCCAACGATTTCCCCTACTACTACATCCTACCCTCCGCCTCACCCACATACCTCCACTATAAATATGGTCATTCCTACCTCAATTTCCCATTTCACTCACTCAACCACACCCACCATACCCATTTCGACAATTCCAGCACAAGGGTTCATTACACAACCCTTGACCATCCCTGGCACCCAACCACCCCCATTTATGCCCCAACCAACCTCATATATCAACCCTTCTCCAAACCCTTTCAACTCTCAACCGTATGGGTCTCCCATTCTCCCTCCGAAACTCCATCTTAGTGAATTTGATGGTTCGGAACCACTGGACTGGTTATTTCAAGCTGACCAATATTTTTTATTTTATCAGGTTTCATGGGATCAACGAGTTTCTATTGCAGGATTTTATATGAGGGGTGAAGCCCTCACTTGGTTTAAGTGGTTGCATACCAACTATCAATTAGGGGACTGGACTCAGTTTTCTCAGGCGCTTCAATTACGTTTTGATCCTTCGGCTTACGCTAATCATGAACAAGATCTCTTTAAGTTGCGTCAGACAGGGTCCATGGCTGAATATCAAACAGCTTTTGAGAAACTCTCTAATCAGGTCTATGGTTTATCTCCACTCTCCATTCTTAATTGTTTCATCTCTGGATTGAAGCCTAGCATTAAACGTGAGCTTAAGATTCTACAACCTAATTCAATCAATCAAGCTATTGGCCTTGCCAGATTAGTGGAGGATAAATTAAATGATACCAAACCCCAGTTCACTCGACCTCACCCTGTAGCCAACCCTTCTACTTTCCCCACTCCCCTATCTCCTTCGACTTCAACCATTCTTAAACCAATTCCTTCCACCAACCCTACCACCATACCCATAAAAAAATTATCCCAACAACAACTACACGCGTGCTGCAGGTTTATGTTTTCATTGTGATGAAAAATATTTTTTCGATTTGGATGATGATATTCCAGACTCCGCTACGGTGGACCCTACTCTTGACATTGCTACTTCGGATGAAGGTCCCTCTGACCCTGGTTCTCACTTCCAATTATCAACTTATGCTTTAACAGGCCAGGTTGGTGCCCAAAATTTCAAGTTTCAAAGCTTAATTAGAGGCCACACTGTTAATATCTTGGTAGATACTGGCAGCTCCCACAATATTGTACAACCTCGAGTGGCTCGATTTCTTAATCTAGCTACTATTCCTACCACACCTTTTAAAGTGATGGTCGGCAATGGAGAGCATATCTCATGTTCTAAAGTTTGTCCATCAGTCCCTATTTTGTTTCAGCAGCATGAATTCGAAGTTTCATTATATATTTTACCAATTGAAGATGCTGATATTGTTTTGGCACTTTCTTGGTTGAGAACGTTAGGGCCTGTTCAAGCTGATTTTCCCATACCATCATTTTCTTTTACCCATAATAACCAACCCCTTACCATTACTGGGACTTCCAACCTTCCCACCCCAGCCTCGTTTCACCAATTGTCTATCCTGGTTCACCAACAATCCATAGCCCAATACCATTTATTATCCATTGTTCCCACTACTAATGTCCCTAGCTCACTTGACACTTCTAACACTCACCCAGATATTACTACCATTCTCCAATCCTATGAGTGTCTTTCAAAAACCACACAGCTTACCACCCTCCCGCCCACATGACCACCATATTCCCCTCCAACCCAATTCTTCTCCTGTCAATGTCCGACCATACAGATACCCCCACTATCAAAAGGAAATTATTACCCAATTAATTTGTGAAATGCTTCAGGATGGGATTATACAGCCTAGCACTAGCCCTTATTCTTCCCCGGTTCTATTGGTGAAAAAGAAAGATGGAACATGGCGTTTTTGTGTCGATTACAGGGCACTCAACGCCTTAACAATTAAAGATCGCTTTCCTATTCCCACAATTGATGAGCTACTGGATGAGTTAGGCCATGCTAAGGTGTTTTCTAAGATTGATCTACGGTCCAGGTATCATCAAATTAAACTTCACCCTTCAGATATACATAAAACTGCTTTTCGGATATTTGATGGCCATTATGAATTTTTGGTGATGCCATTTGGTTTATCAAATGCCCCTTCCACCTTTCAGTCAGCTATGAATGATTTACTAAGCCATTTTTACGAAAATTTGTCTTAGTTTTCTTTGATGATATTCTGGTCTATAGTGACTCATTCACGGCCCACTTGGATCATTTACGCTGCATTTTGCAATTATTATCCAAAAATCATTATTATGCAAAATTGTCTAAGTGTGTTTGGAGTGCAGTCAATTTCATATTTGGGTCATATTATCACAGGGACAGGGGTCTTCCCAAACCCTGAGAAGGTGAAGGCCATTCAGGACTGGCCCGTGCCACTCACGTTGACTGCCCTACGCGGATTTTTGGGTCTCACTGGTTTTTACCGGCGATTCATCCGCAACTATGTCGCTGTTGCCGCTCCACTCACCGATCTACTTAAGGTTATTACATACCAATGGAATGAGCAGGCTCACCAGGCCTTTACAGACCTTAAGAAAAAAATTACAAGTAATCCTACTTTGTGCCTTCCTGACTTTAGTCAACCATTTGTGTTGGAAACTGATGCTTCTGTCATTGCTGTTGGCGCCGTCCTCTCCCAAAACCAACATCCTATTGCATTTTTCAGCAAGAAATTAGGCACCAAGATGAAAACTGAATCAGTTTATGTCAGGGAAATGTATGCCATAATTGAAGCTGTTAAAAAATGGCGACAATACCTGTTAGGTCGCAAGTTCAAAATCATCACTGACCAGCAAAGTCTTCAACATCTCCTCACTCAGGACCTCCACACCCCGGAGCAACAAAAATGGCTTTCAAAATTACTCGGGTTTGATTTTGAAGTACTGTACCGCCCAGGCAAACACAACCTTACTGCGGATGCTTTGTCTAAACCACCTCTCATGTCAGCCGTTTCCTTGTTGTTCGCCATTTCTTCCGTCATTCCCCAATACTTGCAACAATGGAGGCAATATTTCACCCAAAATTCAGAAGGAAAGGATCTTGTTGCTAAATGTTTGAATAATGATGCGAAAGCAGAAATTTATACAGTTAAGGATAACTTACTGTATTTTCATCAACGCCTTTTTGTGCCTCCCCATGCTGATTTTCGTTCACAAATCATGGCAGAATTCCATAGCTCACCCACTGCTGGACACTCTGGGTTCAAGCCGAGTTTGTTTCGTCTTGCGGCTTCTTTCTACTGGCCTTCTCTGGCTAAAGATCTCAAGGATTTCATCCGCAAGTGTGAGATATGTCAACTGTCCAAAAATCCAACCCACAAACCCCTCGGGTTACTTCAACCCTTACCAACACCACACAAAATATGGGAAGATTTAAGTATGGATTTTATTACCTGTCTTCCATGCTCTCATGGGTACACTTCGATTTGGGTCGTCTGTGACCGTTTAAGTAAATCCGCCCATTTCATCGCTTTACCGACTCATTTTACCGCTGTTCAGCTTGCCCATCGCTTTATGCATGAGATATTCCGTCTTCACGGTTTTCCTCATCGTCTTTGACAGAGACCCTATCTTCCTGAGTACCTTTTGGAAGCAACTCTTTAAGGCTGCTGGCACGAAACTCCGTTTTAGCTCTGCTTATCACCCGCAAACTGATGGCCAGAGTGAGGTTGTCAACCGTACCCTTGAGGCGTTTTTGCGCTGCTTTGTTGCTGATAACCCCCGCTCCTGGTTTGGCTATCTCCATTTAGCTGAACATTGGTATAATACTAGCTTTCATTCTAGTTTGCGGACTTCCCCTTTTCACGTTGTCTATGGCCGCCAACCTCCCTCTGTCATGGATCTATTATCTCCGCCAGCTACAAACTCTCCTTCGGTTGCCGATCTGCTTCAACAACATCACCACACATTATTAGACATCAAAAACACCTTACGAGTTGCGCAACAGCGAATGAAAAGTTTGGCAGATCAAAAGAGAAAAGATCATACCTTCGAGGTGGGTGATTGGGTCATCCTTCGACTTCAGCCTTATCGACAGGTTTCCCTCCATCGTCGCACCAACCAAAAACTCGCGAGACGTTTCTATGGTCCTTTTCGTGTTCACCGTCGCATCGGCGCTGTCGCTTATGAGCTAAAGTTACCATCGTCTTCCAAGCTGCATCCGGTTTTTCACATTTCTAGGCTCCGCCCTTATATTGGTAATGATCCTTCACTCCACCACCAACCATTACCTCCAGACTCAGTTTTATTCCGCAGTAACGAGACCCAAATCTCAACCAGTGACGTTCAAACCCCTCCGTCGGGCACACCCACACCTTTTCCCACACCTATTCGTGACCAGGATTTTTCTGAGACTCCACGAGACCCTTCTAGGTCTGTGCCGCATCGTTTTCCCTTCATCAAAGAAAACGTTCCACTTCCGCTTCCAGCTGCACCGTTGGATCATTCACGGACGACCACGATTAATCTTTCACCTACTTTTTCACATTCCAAGACAACCTCTGTCACCCCACTTACACCAACACGTGATGAAGTCACTCACGAAGCTTCCTCCAAGCTGGTTCCATGTGGTCCATTAGATGGGGCAGTAACAAACACAAACGCATCTGAGACAGCCACGTCATCTTCGATCCGTGCCTCCCACCTTGTGACCAATCCACGTTTCACTTCCACTGACCTTGCGGACAAGGTCGTTTTTGGGCCGCGGAGTAATGATAAGCGCATCAAGTCTGCACCCATTTGGAGCAAAGATTTCATTGTTTAATTGATATTGGGCTTTAGTTTAATTTGTTATTTTCTTTGTTGTTGGGCTGGAAATTATGTTTACTGGAGCCCAATTTGTCTATTGCTATTTAGCTGGAACAATTGAATGAAAAGGCAGATGATACTACTGGATTGAAAATCTTTTTTAAGGTTCTCTTAGTGTAGCTTCTCTCTAGTAACTTATCACATACACTAAATAATTATTCATTTGGCTCAAATGATAAATGAAAAAAAAAAAAACTTATCCACTTTTATTTTGGGTATGATGAAGAATGCGATATGGTGCAGATGAAAGTTAACACTATAGATTAATGTTATACAGCATGCTTCACCTGCCGTTGCAGGACACCTGCAGCAAGGAATTAGGATCATTGGAGTAAAATGAACGGTCATTTTGGGAATATGGTCTTACAATTACCAGGAAAAAAAAACTGACTTTGGCCTATTAAAAAAACAAAAAAAAAACAATTACCAGGAAAATATATTATATTAAATTAAATTATGTACCGTTTGGCATTTAGAATGAAATTAATGGCATAGCTGCTTCGTTTAATTCCTCATTAGCAATTAGCAACAAGCAGCTCAATTTGGAAAAGTAAACGCAAAATGTGCATGTTATACGTAAAAATTACGCTGATCTTCTGTAATTTCAAATTTGAGTATGAAACAAAATAATTATAAATTAATAGTACATACAAAATTGATAACAAAAAAAGAAAATATAAGCAATATTTACAAAATACTCACAATCTCTCACTAAATATTCACAATCACTCATAACCTACAATCTAACTATACCCAAAAATTAAGAGTTTCTCAATTTTTCTATATTAATTTTCTAAGTGTTTATGCAGATAGATAAAAAATGAATGGAGTTTAAGCGTGCAACGTAAACACTCCATAGTCGCCACAAATTTTGATTTAGGTGGCCTGGCTTTCCTTGTCAGCCACCAATTTTTGACTTTTCAACATACCTTTCATTGAAAAAGTAACGTCAGAGAACAAGATGGAAAGAAGATGTTTTAGTCAACTGAACAGTATATGAATGCATTTCCTTCGCTACTAAGTTTGTTTTCTTTTTTCTTTCACTTCATCTTCTAATGTGAGTACAAGCACGTTTAGCAACTGAAGTACGAAGCCCACTGACTAATGCATTTGTGAGAGATCCCTGCTTCTGGAAAATATAGATAAATATGCAGGATTCAACTCAACTGGGCATGTCGCAAACAAGGAAGATGGTGAACAAAAATGACAAAAAAGAAGAGGTTTTAGGTAGAGGATTACTAGACCACGTGTTTTCTTGGTCTATCTCTGATATTCTTAATGAAAATCTCTATCAAAATCAGGTTCGATCACGACACCCTTCAATACTTTCTTCTCAAGGCTTTGGAAATATTTTTAGATATATACAAGTGTACCTTTAGTGACATATAGCTATATATTGCAACGATCTCACAACCATACTATTTGATAGCATGCATGTGACTACGTTTTAGTCAGTCACAATGCACATAAACTGTACAAGTAGCTAGACTTGTGAATGTGTTGGTTGTGAGATGCTTAACTTTTTATGGTGTATAGGCATACTACAAATGTTCTAAAATTGTGGTTTTGCTTAACAAAGAACAGGGATTATATTAAAACCAGAATAGAGGGGGAATACTTTTTGTTGCTATCTTTTTTCGATCTTTCTTAGTAACTGCTTTGTACTCTTATTATGATCAAACACAAATCGTGATGTCCATAATAATAATTTCCTTACTTTTCTTGTTATATCTTCCAAACAATACTTTATAAATACCAAGTATCAAATAAAAAATGTTTTGATATTTTAAAATTTATGTTTTCAATCCTTTAGTTTCTTCATTTAGTAATTAGGTGGGAAGATTTATAATTATTCATGGAAAAACTTGATCTTATCATAAGGCTTTTGAGTGTTTACTTAATAGGTGATGAAAATCCCGGAGACATATTCGTCGACGTCTATTTATTTGAGATCATTCATTTTACCGCTTGTTGAGGAAACGCATGCTGATTTGTTATCAAGCATAAGGACAGTGTCAAATTCACCAATAAGTCAAATAAGCAGGATTAGAGAAACAAAGAATCATCAATCTCCGAGTGACCTTTTCTACCAAATTACTGTGTTGAAAAAGCGAGGAGATGCATATGAGCCTGCAGTTGGAGACCTCATTGCTGTGACAAATATACGACCAAGGTGTATCAATGATTTGAACAATCACTGCCTCATCGCCTTCGTTCACCGTGCTTCTAATTTCTGTATCACCGTCTTATCATCTAAACTAATCACGACTCTAGACCAAAACAAAGAAATTCGTTTTGTTGTTTATCTTACCAACTTGAACACAAATATACGGATCTGGAGATCACTGAACAGTGAGCTGGAAGGAGGGAATATGAAGATCATAGATAAAGTTCTTCAAGTCCATTCCTCTGTAAGAAAATGAACTCTTCTTTGTGCTTTTAATTGGCTTTGGAACTATGAAAAGCAAATGTGTCGAGTGTTTTTATTGGTCACACTGATTTAGTTACTTGCTCAGTTGCAATATTTTCATCTGACATATATATATATATATATATATATATATATAACTGGCAGGATTGTGATGCTTGTGTTGAGTGCCTTGGCAAGGAAAATTGCAATGGTTCAAACTCGGATATAAGAGGCAAAATATCTCGATCTGATTTGAATGACTCACAAAGAGATGCAGTTCTAAGTTGTATTAGCTTAAGGGAATGCCATCATCAGAACTCTGTCAAACTGATATGGGGACCTCCTGGAACTGGCAAGACTAAAACCGTTAGCTTGATGCTGTCGTGTCTTCTGAAATTGAAGTGCAGAACCTTGACATGTGCTCCCACTAATGTTGCCGTGCTCGAGGTTGCAAAGCGTGTTTTAGTTCAAGTGAGGAAAAATGAGTCTGGTGGATATGGTTCTTACGGCCTCGGAGATATTGTGTTATTTGGGAATGCAAAGCGAATGAACATGGATGACCCTCATAATGAACTTCGTGATGTCTTTCTTGACTATCGTGTTCGTGCACTCGGGAAATGTTTGGAAGGATGGAAGCATAGCCTAGCTTCAATAATATTTTTGCTTGAGGACCCACGAAGGCAGTTTCTTAAGTACTTGAATCAAACAAAGGAAAAGAAAAACATGAAGAATGAACAGGACATTGCAACACCTTGGACATTTGAGGAGTTCGTGAATAAGAGACTTGATGGCTTACGTGAACAGCTAATCTCTTGTTTTATGAATCTATGTAAGCATTTACCAACTTATTTCATTTCACAAACAGATACGATGAACATGTCGCGAGCATGCGATCTTCTTCACTCTATCTCAACAACACTTCTCAGCTCGCAGAATGAGGGGATAAAACGAGAGTTGTATGGTTTTAAACATAATGAGGGGGGGGATGGATGCTTTTCAAGGCTGAGATTGGCTATAAAAGAGTGCCTTAATGTACTAAAGTTGCTTCCAAAGAAATTTTGTGTTGAAGGAACACTGAGAGACTTCTGCTTGGCAAATGCATGCTTGATCTTTTGTACTGTGTCAAGTTCAGCCAAGTTGCACTTAAAAGGAATGTCTCCAATTGAGTTATTGGTTATTGATGAGGCGGCACAGCTTAAAGAATGTGAAGCAACCATTCCTTTGCAGCTTCGTGATGTACGCCACTCAATTCTCATAGGAGATGAAAGGCAACTTCCAGCAATGGTTCAAAGCAAGGTTTTAAATGTTATAAAGTACGCTGCGATTTTACTTTATTTAAATATTTTTTTATCATTGTTATTTATCACAAGTAGCTTTAACTTGTATAGATTTCTGAAAAAGCTGAATTTGGGAGAAGTCTGTTCGAAAGATTGGTACAGTTGGGCCTCCAGAAGCACCTTTTAAATGTGCAACACAGAATGCATCCATCAATTAGTTTGTTCCCTAATACGGAGTTTTATAATAGTGAAATTTTGGATGCTCAAAATGTGAAAGAGACAGGCTACGGCATAAGTTTGTTTCCTCAGATGATGTATAGTTCATATTCTTTCATAAATATGCCGCTCGGAAAAGAGGAATTCGATGACAATCATAGTCAGAGAAACATGATTGAGGCTTCCGTCGTGTCGGAAATAGTCAAACTCCTTCATGAAGGTACGTGAAATAGTTTATAGCATGAATGAAGTGTGGATACTTAATTATGTAACCTGCGTATACAAGATGGTGTGGTTTGATCACTGACTCGGTTATTTCTTGCTGTCTCAACCTTTGTTCTTTCATTTGATATTTAAAGAATATGTTAGGACAAATAAAAAGATAACGGTGGGTATTATATCGCCATACAAGGCCCAAGTATATGCCATTGAGGAAAAAGTGAAGAGACATATAGGAGTTTCACAGAATGGGGGCTTTGAAGTGAATGTTGGTTCAGTTGATGGGTTCCAAGGGGGCGAGGCAGATGTGATAATCATGTCAACAGTAAGGTGCAATAACAAGGGCTCTATTGGTTTTCTTTCCGACACACGGAGGGTGAATGTGGCATTGACACGTGCCAGGTACTTCAACCACTCAACCAACCAGTTTATGCAATTACCAACTGCTTCACTTTTGTCTTGTTTTACTCTGTAGGCATTGCCTTTGGATCTTGGGGAGCGGAACAACGTTACTTAACAGTGAATCTGTTTGGAAGAAATTGGTCATAGATGCCAAAAAGCGCGGCTGTTTTTACAACGCTCAAGAAGACAAAAGCTTGGCAAAGGCTCTTTTATATTCTCTAATTGAGTTGAATGAAGTCAATGATTTGCAGAACGTGCACTCTTCATTGTTCAGCGATGCAATATGGAAGGTGAGCAGTGAGGTTGGATATCTATTTTCAATTAAATTAGAGAACTTCATGGCAATACCAAATAAGATGGGAATCATTTGATTTGTCAATGCTGATCAGCTGTGCTGTGCCTTTATGACCGTAATGTCTATTATCGTGAAACACCTTTTTAGATTGTTTTCTGAATAACTACATTATTCATGTCCATGTTACAGTTTAACTAAACGTGATTTTCAATGGAGGGTGTTTATATATATATATATATATATATATATATATATATATATATATATATATATATATATATTGATTTGTTCGCTGACTTAGATCTAGGATTCCCAGTCTTAAAGAAACTTCCAGTTTCATTCCTTCCACGTTGCTCAGTACGTAGAAAGAATGTCAACATATGTGTATTTTGGTAAAAAGACCTGTATTGCTATGAAGGTTATCCAACCAAATTGCCTTTGTCTTAGTCTTTGTTTATTAAATTGTTGTTCTTTTGTTGTAGGTTCGTTTCAGTGATGAATTTTGGGACACCTTGAGAAGAGTTGGAAACAGGGAGACATGCGAACAAGTATTTTATATATTACAGAAGCTCTTGAATGGTTGGCGAGAGAATCACGAGAAGAAAATGTTTGTATATCAGGGGTTGTCCTCCCAACTTCTGGAGCAATATGAGGTTAATGGGTCGCTTAGTCTTTTCTGGACTGTGGATGTTATTCAGGAGAACTTGCACTGCATTCAGGTTATCATAGTATGGGCTATTTTGCCTCATTCAGATATCTACAGTATAGCCAAACGCCTTGACATAGTGTATAGCAACTATACAACTCTTACAATAGACCAGTGCAAATACAAATGTGTCCAGGGGTAAGAAGCCATCGCATTTTGGTGTAACTTGTTCTAGTAAATTGCGTAGAGTTAGGAAAAGTTAATTGGTTCAATTCTGTCATATATAGTCTCATTGTTTTCTACCATACAAATATAGATTCTACCTACGTCAGACATAGTCTCATTCTTAACTTTCAAATTGTTTATAGGAATGTTGTCATTCCAATGTGGTGGCCAGAGGAGGACTCATGCAAGTGTTCTGAAGTTGATGATGGGATGTTGTCCAAATCACTTGCTTGTCTCGAGCTAGCAGATGACACCGAGGCAATGCCAGAAAATCCACTGTCGAGGATGCAACAACTGTATCAATGGTTTCAGAAATTGAGAGGCCGCAATTAAGGTTATGACTCAGAGGCTTCCTCTAGAAGCCATGCATGCACCACCACCTACCACCCCATGTGAAGAGTCAACCACTACCTACCACTCCATGTGCAAAGCCAACCACCACCTACCATTCCAACCTGTATTCTTATCATTACAGCTTGTATCCTTATCACATTTGGTCCCTAAAATCACTATAAATAAGACCAAATACTCATGTATTAATCATCTTGAAGTTTATAAGAAATTGAGTGTTTTGAGTTAGAGCTTTTCTCTCTTGTTCCGGAGCCAGGTTAATTTTTGAAGAATCGTGGAACACGAACAAAAGAGAGGGTCAAAGACATGGATATATGTGCTTTTAGTTTGATAACTCAATTACCAAAGGAAAATATATACAGTTGATTAGCAAAAGGCTTCCAAAGCATAGACCAATGTGGGCATTTTTCTTGTTCCTGGAATCACAACATAGACCAATTACAATTGTATTATATTTTGCCACAAGTATTTGAAAATTAATAACAAAATAGTATCACAAAAAAATCATTTTTTTTTTATAAAGTAAAGCAACTGCCATGTTAAATTTAGAAAAGAAATTCATGACAATTGCAACACATAAAAAAATTATAAAGATCATAATATATTTTTTTCACAAAAATATAAAAAAAATCATGTAATATAAAAATTAGACAAACTAACTATTACTATAATCTTAAGAAATTAGATATATAAAAAATATTAAAACAGACTAATTATAACCATAATCTTAAAATGTTGACATATTAAAGAATATTAAAAACATATATCATTACATTGAAAACAAAGTAAACTTAAAACATTAAAAGAACAGTTAAAACAATTATGAAAATGCTGTAAAAAGTATATATAAAATTGTATCATATGACTAAATATGATTTTAATTTTTAAATAATAAACATATTATTTTCTAATTTATTGAAAGAATGTTAATAACATTATCCTCAACACTGTCTTTCTAACACTTCTTTAATTAACTAAAATTTATTAAAAATAAAAAATCTTGATAGATTTTATATCTTTTCAAGATTGTGATTTTCAATAAAATTTAGTCAATAATAATGTGTCCGAAAGGAAATCTTTTCTTTACTATGCAATTTTTTTAGATATTGAGATAAAAAAAATTATTTATTTTTTATATACTACATGATTATATGCAAGGTAACAGCCTCGCATCTCAACACGTAGAATCAGACAATTCTACGATCTTAACTCTCCATGCATGTTCATCTATACGCATAATCATCTAAAATCAGGCAAGATAAAACAACGTGCGAAATAAATCATAGATTTGTAAGAGCGACGATTTATACGCCTCTCCTTTTATAGGTTTCACGTCTAGATTTTTAGATTTTAGGTTTAGTATTTTTACATTTTATTTGGTACACCTGTTATTAAAAGGTCCCATTTTTACATTTTGAGCTTAATAAAAATATAATCCATAACCCAAATCCATGAAATTAGAGTTGAATATTTGAAAGAAGTTAAGGCTACAAATCCATCTTTAGAAACACACAAGCTTGGAAGAGAACAGAATGTACCATAATGATTGATGAGTGGATCCACAAGATGAGGAGGACAATATTAAATTTTCTAGTTCACAGTCCAAAAGGGAACAAATTTCCTCAAGTATATTGATGCATCAGTTATATTCAAAACAGCTGAAAAAAATATCTGAGATGATAGATGAGATATTAAATTTTCAAGTTCACAGGAACAAATTTCCTCAAGTATATTATGCATCAGTTATATTCAAAACAGCTGAAAAAAATATTTGAGATAATAGATGAGATTGTTAAAGAGACTGATGAAAAGAATGTTGTCCAGGATATGTCAAACAATGCAGCAAAACACAAAGTTGTTGGTGCGATTTTAATGAATAAGAGGTCAACGTTGTGTTAGACACCTTGTGCAACACATTGTATTGACTTGATATTGGAAGACTTTGAAAAGAAGATACCCATTCATTAAGAGACAATTCCAAAAGGGAGAAAAATTACAACTTATATTTATTCAAGAAGTTGTGTTATTTCTCTTCTACAACACTTTGACTAAAGGAAAAGATTTGATAAGATTCTGCTTAACTTGCTTTGCAACATCCTACTTGACTTTAGGTTAGCTTCTTAAGAAGGGAGGAGCTTTGGTCAGAATGTTCACAAGTGACCAATGGAATGACAACAAGTTTTCAAATGTGGTTCTAGTTAAGGAGTTTTGGAAGAATGTTGTAATTTGTCTAAGGGATGCATCTCCTCTAAGTAAAGTGCTTCAAATGGTGAATTTAAATGACAAACCAATCATGGAGTTTATTTACGAGGCAATGGACCAAACTAAGCAAAAGATTGAGAAAGACTTGAATGGTGTAAAATCAGGATACTTATTGGCTATTATAAATTTATAATTATTAATAACTCATTATTAATATTGTTTTGTGGTGTTGCTTTCAAAAGAAATTAACTAATTAGGCAAATAATAGTTCAATTTTTTTATTCTTTATTATTTAGCAATGAGCCATTATGGAATATTATTGAACAAAGTTGGGATAAGCAACCTCATCGACCAATAAATGTTGCAGCCTATTGTTTTTGAACCCCGAATTGCATTGTGGCCCTAACTTCAAAGTTGATTTGAAAGTTAAAAATCATTTAATTACATGTATACAAAATATGGTGTGAGATGATAATGAACATACTCTTAATTGGTGTACAAATAGAAGATTTAAGGAATAAAAACTTCATGTTTGGTCATCCTATGTCCATTAGAGCAGTTGGAATGAAGACTACAGCAACTTGGTGGGAGACTTCTAAGGATGAACATCAAGAGCTCCAAGTTATTCGTGTTCTAAGTTTGACTTGCAATTTTTTTTGGATGTGACTGTAACTGGAATTCAGTCGAGATGGTAATTAAAATTATAAATTATGTATTAGTAGTAGTAGTTGAGTTATAGTAAGTTGCTTAATCCTTACCAATTACCATATTTGCATTTTTCTTTACGTCCACACAAAGAAGAAATCGTTTGAAGCAAAAGAAAATGAATGATGTTGTTTTAGATGGCAAATTTAAAATTGGCTAAACTGTCTAAGAAAAAGCAAGCTAAAAGAAAATCATCTAAGATTGAGTTATCAGAAGATTTCTTTGATGATCTTTCATCTAATGATGAGCGAATTATGGAAAACGATGATGGAGTCAAAGTGGAAGATAATGAAGATTTGGATCCTCCAAATCCAAGAGAGTATAATGTTATTGGTGTGCCACCTCTAGATGAGTCTTATCTTGCTAATAGTATTAGCAACATGGTTAATGTAAGGAAAGGAGAAGATGGTGAAAGAAATAAAGATATCTTAATTGATTATGATTTTAATTTGGATGATTTTCTTTATTGATTCTTCTGTAATGAATTGCTCAGGACACTTCTTTGTCCCAAAGATATAGCCATCGAGTTTGCTTCCTTGAATTAAAGGCAACGTAAGAGATTTCCACAACAAATAATTGTTTCTGTCCAACTTGACAGAACACAATGAAGTGGGGGCATTTTTCTTATCTGAGTTGGCAGTAGAATCCATGGTTTGCTGGATTGATCAAGATGTTATTAAGGATTAAAGCTCTGATGTAACGAACCGTCGTATAATATATAATAAAGAAAATAGAGCAAAGGCCAGCTACACTAGAGTGTAAATATACAATAACATATAAATTATTTCCATAATATAAAACATAATTTTATAAAAGAGTCATCATTTGTAAGGTTATACAATCATCCAAAAAGATAATGAATATACAACATCATGAAGACATCAAAATAAGACACCCTAGGTGCTGGTCAAGCTCTAAGCCTAGTCACTTCTCAAAGCAGCTACCAAAAGACTCCTTGCTATCCCAAAGCCTCACACTTGATCTGTCCCCCACATAGTCCACATCATGGAAATATAAGGGTTAGCACGTATAAAACCAACCATAGTACAATAAAATGAAATATCATTAAACTAGATATTCATCAACAATATGTAACCATACCAAGGGAATGACAACATTACAAGTCATTTCCATGCCAAATAAAAACTTTCAAAATCAAATGTATACACATTCATGCCAATGCATACATATTTTATGATCATAACGAATCCATAACCAATGTATACAATCCATACCAAAAATATTAGGGGTTAGGGGTTAGGATTTATGGTTTGGGGTTGATGGTTTGGGTTTGAAGGTTTGGGGTTTGGGGTTTGAGGTTTGGGGTTTGGGGTTTATGGTTTATGGTTTGGGGTTTGGGGTTTTTTAGGGTTAAGGGTCAAGGGTCTAGGGTCTAGGGTCAAGGGTCTAGGGTCTAGGGTCTAGGGTCTAGGGTCTAGGGTTTAGGGTTTAGGATTTAGGGTTTAGGGTTTAGGGTCCAGAACGAACTGATGACGAGTGCGAGCCAATATATGATGAAGAAATCACTGTTGCTAACCATGGTGAATCTTTGGTGATTAAGCGAAGCTTGCATACGACGTCAGTAAAAGAAGAACCTTGGTTAAGGCACAATATTTTTCACACTAGTTGCAGTTCTGCAGGAAAAGTTTGTAATGTTATTATAGACAATGAAAGTTGTGAAAATGTAGTTTCTAACTACATGGTGGAGAAATTGGAACTTCCTACCCAGGCGCATCCACATCCTTACAAGTTGCATTGGCTCAGTAAAGGAAGTGAAGTAAAGGTTGACAAACGTTGCCTTGTGACCTTTTCTATTGGCCAAAAGTACAAGGACCATATATGGTGTGATGTTGTACCTATGGATGCTTGTCATCTTCTCCTAGGAAGACCCTGGCAATATGATCATCATGCATTATATGATGGTTATTCCAACACCTACTCCTTCGTCAAAGATGGAATAAAGGTCAAGTTAACTCCCTTACCACCAAGTGAGTTTTATAGCAACGCAAAAGAAGCCAAGCCATTGGTGTCCTTAATCACAAAGGCTGGAGTTCAAAATGTCGTTGCAGATGTCCTCAGCAGACGTTATACTTTGCTTTCCTTATTACAAACAAAAGTCATCGGCTTTGAGACTATCAAGGAATTATATCCAGATGACCCAGATTTTCAGAAGTTATGGAAAGCCACTGAACTACAATCTTCACAAGATTTCTACCGACATGAAGGATTTTTGTTCAAAGGAAAGACTTTGTGTATTCCTCAATGTTCCTTACGAGAAGCTATCCTATGGGAAGTACATGATAGAGGTTTAGCAGGTCATTTTGGCCGAGATAAAATTGTGGCCTTAGTAAAAGGAAATTTTTATTGGCCAAGACTGGAAAGAGATATAAACCGGCATATTCAAAAATGCAGAATCTGTCACTTGGCTAAATCTAAAATCCAAAACATCGGATCTAAACTCGAGGACGAGTTCTTTCCAACCCGGGGAGTATGACTCAGAGGCTTCCTCTAGAAGCCATGCATGCACCACCACCTACCACGTGTGAAGAGTCAACCACTACCTACCACTCCATGTGCAAAGCCAACCACCACCTACCATTCCAACCTGTATTCTTATCATTACAGCTTGTATCCTTATCACATTTGGTCCCTAAAATCACTATAAATAAGACCAAATACTCATGTATTAATCATCTTGAAGTTTGTAAGAAATTGAGTGTTTTGAGTTAGAGTTTTTCTCTCTTGTTCCTGAGCCAGGTTAATTTTTGAAGAATCGTGGAACACGAACAAAAGAGAGGGTCAAAGACTCTAACTTATTGCAGAGTTAAATATTAAACTTTGAAATGTTCTATATGCTTAGTATTTTTGTGTATTTCCCTAAATGGTTATGACTTCTTTAAAACATCAGAGAAATCATTGATTTTTTGCGTGAATCTGCAATATTTATTAAACAAGTGTTTTTGTCACCTAGTTAATTGCTTTGTTATAATTTCCTTACAGAACATACCTTCACGATTAATTTGGATACAAATTGTCATCTTGAATAACGGTCCACAAGTGCTTTTGCTTTATCTGGCGCAAAGAATCTAGCCTGCACAAAAAGGTGATCAGTGTTAAGAAATTGTGTACGATAAATCAATCATTCATTAACTAGTAATGATTCATAAACTTACTTGTATGAACATCCTTTCTGCATCAGCAATTTTTTTGTTTTCTTTTAGGATGATTCCCTTGAAAAATGAAAGGAAGTGTTATTTGATTAAGTAGCTTCTTTCATTACATGTTTTTTGTACCAAAATAGCATAATTGATGACAGGAATGTAATATCAAATAATCTGGGGGAAAAAATGGTAGAGAAGCATAAAAGTCATTGCGTTAACTGGCAAGTTCTAAAATAAGATTGTGTTAATATATATTCAAAACAAATTTGAAGTATAAAAATGTGATTTTGATTCAGAGCATAACTGACTTGAAACACTCAATTTAGGGGCCATCTAAATATACTGCCGAATTAAATCTTAGTGACAACGCAATATTAATGTTGCCAAGCAGATGTGGCTTATCCCTTTAGAATTCAGTTCACTGGGAGATTAAAGAAAGTTACATTAACTTGTCTTTTAAGTACACAATATCAGTTGATGGGTTTTAATTGGCCTTGTTTGGTCATTTTTTTTTCTTTTCAAAATTTATCCTATAAAACAAAATTCAAAACAATTTAGATTATTTATTAAAAAAAATCAGATTTTTGTTTTTCTCAATGCCTCCCCTAGATGAGCACATGGATTTTTGAAAGATGCTTCCTTGTCTAACTAGAAGATTTGCGTATTTTAATCTATTTGGCCCAACATCTTTAGAATTTAATTTATATGCTAGTGTAAATTTTTTTTTTACAAACATTCAATAATCATTTTACTTTTTACCATATAATTCTATTCATTAATATGATGTGGGCATAGGATGAATTCTTATTGAATGTTTGTGTAAAATCGTATATAAATTAAACTTAATTATGTATTAAAGATTTGTTTGGGTAAACTTCACCAAAAGTAATTCTAAGAGAGAAAAACAAGGAGAAAAATTAAATAAGTTTCTATGTTTGCTAAAATTAACTTATGCATACGCTAATTTGTAGAATTTCTCCCCTATTAGCTTCTCAAAAAAAAAAAATATTAACTCATGAATCAGCTAATTTTACTTATGGAGAAGCTTATATCTATTTTTTTTCTTATCCTATTTTTCTCTCCTAAAAGTGTGTCTAGAAAGATTTATCCAACGGGCCCTAGAACATATTTTATAAACATGTTTTTGAAAAACAAAATCCACATCACTTTTGCAATGTTAGCATTTGTTACCTATCATGATTTAATAGCCTAGTTAAAAGAAAGGAATTTGCTTGCACACAAATCCCAAAAAAAGGTAACAAATAGAAAAACTAAGAATTCAGTAAATAATAAACTCGACAACCATATGTATTTTCCATAATGCTAATTATTTCTTCAATTAGATTTATAATGAACAAAAATGAGCATTTAGTAATTAAATGAGGGAAATTAGAAACCTTAGCTAAGTATCCACGAAAATCATTAGGGTGAGTAGATATGAGCTGATCATAAACAGCTACAGCATCACTGACATGTTCCCAATCTGAGTAGGCTTTCCCTAGAAGTAATTCAACCTGAGAATTGCATGAATATAAGAAAATCTATGTGTAAGGAAAATGGAGTATGTGGTAATGTCACTACAATAAATGTGGCTTAGGGTTCACAGAAGCAAAGTACCCAGGTGGGGGAGCTCTGATAAGTGTAATACCAACTTGAAATAAGTAAATAACTGAATATTAATTCTTATTACTTTTGTAAAGGGAGGGAGATTACGAAAATACAGCGACTAATTAATTCTAACATAGTATTTAGCTGAAAAAAAATATGCTGAGTTGCTGTCCTAATTATAGAAATAAACTAAAAAAGGAAACTAAATACAAGAAATACTTCTGAAATAAATCTGTAAAGAAAAAATGGAAATAAGGAAATAAATATCTCAAGCTAGAACAGTGGAATTTACTTGGACCGGATCCAGATTCTGTGAATCTGAAGGGTTGCTATCAGAATTTTTGATCAAGTTTTCAGAACTTGAATTCTCGCGATAGGCCAAAAGTAATTGAACAGCCTGTTGAATAAATAATAGAAAAATAAAATGTTAATTAATTCAACATACACCAGAGCCACAAGGTGTCCAAATGAAAACCACCGTAATTTTTGTACAATATAATGTTTGCTTTAAAGAAACATTTTTTGGTTCCATTTTATGATTTCTATAATAAATAAAATATTGCACTAAATTTTCTTTTTAAAGGTATGTACAGTAAATGGCAAAAACAACATTTGTGTAAATATAGTCCAACCGTGACTCAACAAAATTTTGTGTTGAGTTAGGGTTTGAAACGAATGGATTGGGTATATGTTGCATCGAATTATGATTCCTTAAAAATACATTAAAAAAAAAAATCAAATACATCTTGACTCATTTTAAAACCATTCAACCCATCCATTAACCATTTTTATGGATATCCAACCCATTTAGAGTATGTTATATTTAATTTTAAAATTTTATAAAATAAAGTGCAAAATTCTTGTACACAAGGTCCCAAACATAATATAGTCCAAGATCCGTCCCTTAAAAACCCATGCTCAACCAATGAACTTCAGGCTACTTAACAGTTAACACAATGGATTACAAAATTATGTCTGATGGCCGTTATCAATGCAATAACAAATGGTGATTCAATCCAACCAATCCATTAATGATTATCTTTATAATCGGATGGATTGGTTGGATTTATATATGGATAGATAGAATGATTAGTGGATAAATGAATTGAATTGTCGAATAAAAAGGAAAAACAAGATAGCACTTTTGTGATTATTAGGAAATACAAAAAGTGAAAAAATAAAATGTTGTTTTGATAATCTTTTGTGCAAATCTTTGAAAAGAAGAAACAACATGAAAATAAAGTGGTATATTTGTCATTATTGGTGAAAACAAATGAATAAAAAAAACATCCCCACAAACCCGAGGAACAAAAGGCATTTGAACCAGAATGGTCACATCATGAAACTGGGGCACTATACACTAAAGCATAAGGTCAGATAAACAACTACACATTTTTTCTTTGGGAAGGGATGTTCCTCCTAGGGAAAAGAATTCTCTACTCTTGATAAAAAGCAATCAAACTTCTCATCTTGAAGAAGAAAAACAGTTACAGAAAATGTCAATTGACATCGCACATAGAGGAATTCCTGTATATTTTTACAAAGCATAATCAATGTTTATTGACATATAAGGACTACGGACTTATCTTTCCAATGCATTAAACAAATTAATGTTTATGTGCAAATCATTGATCTAAGGAATAAGGAACAAAAAACTAACGTGAAAGCAATCAACCTATATTTTGACCCAGTACTCCAGAAAGTTCCAAGTTTGAAATTAGTTATCTTCGATGGACAGACAGTAACTATCCTCAAAACCAGCATGAAAAAGTGTACTGGTTTGTACTTTGTAGAAGAACAAGTACAAATTAATCATCATCAAGCAAATTAATAGATTTAATTTGTGCAGCATATTCAATATTCATTGTAAGAATCCACCATCATGACAACAAACCTCCTCTGGCTTTTTGGCAGCAAGTAATGAATTGGAAAGGCCACGGAGAACTTCAAATTGGATATCTTTGGATACCTGTCAGAGATCGACCAAATTTATGGATAATGCCAGATGTAATTACTAAGTCTGCTATATTTGATCGCTAAAAATGTGTAGCTATAGTATCTTCTGCCGCAAATTTCAAGTTCTGGTTAAGTGGGTGTGGATATACATGTATTTACTAGTGCAACTAATACGTGGACACAACAGATATATTATGTTCATTAATATATATATATATATATATATATATATACATATATATATATATATAATTAAGCACATATTATGAGAGGTAAGGAACAGAAAAGGAACAAAGGAGCAGCAAATAAATCAGTTCATAATTTTTCCCAAGTCTTAAAATAGTCATCTAGTTCCTGAATGGACAAAAGCCTTGTGATCCTTATTAGTTATTAGACATGAGCTGCATCCTGCAAGCATATAGTTTTGATGGTGGTTTATGACATTCCTCCAAGACAAATGTTGGAAGATGTTGAAAATACTGACCCTTACTGAGCTTTTATATGCAGTAACACTCCCTTTAAAACGGAAAAGAAAGGAACGATTTCATATTGATTGTATGTGTACACTGTTTTGTAAAAATATATTTACAGAAAACGCTAGGCTGGATATGTATATATACATAGGCAGCCAGCAAAACTGAAAAGAGAAAAATACAACACAAACAGAGTAATTGACTTAATTAGTTTTGCTAACTGTAGAATTGTGGTCTAATACCCCCCTGCAAGCTGGAGAGTATATGTTAATTACTCCCAGCTTGGATAACAAATATTGAAAAGGTGAAGGATCAAGCGGTTTGGTAAGTATGTCAGCTAATTGGTGAGAAGAAGCAATAGGTAGTAAGTGAAATAGGCCAGCTTGAAGCTTCTCACGAACAAGGTGGCAATCAATCTCAATGTGTTTAGTTCGTTCATGGAAAACAGCATTAGATGCTATGTGTCTAGCAGACTGGTTATCGCAATAAAGGAGGGCTGGAGTAGTAAAGGGAACAGAAAAGTCTTGAAGCAAGTAAGTTAACCATTGAATTTCACAAGCTGTGGCAGCAAGAGCACGATATTCTGCTTCGGAAGAGGATCTTGAAATGGTGGACTGTTTTTTGCACTTCCAAGAGATGAGGGAATTTCCTAGAAAAATAGAATAGCCTGAGAGAGACCTTCTGGTATCCGGACAAGAAGCCCAGTCTGAATCACTAAAAGCTTTGAGTTGAAGAGGGGAATCTGCTGGATAAAACAAGCCTTGTCCAGGATTGCCCTTGAGGTATCTAAGTACCCTGATGGCAGCTTGATAATGAGACTGTTGAGGGCAGGATAAAAACTGACTTAGTTGCTGGACAGAATAGCTGATATCGGGTCTAGTTGTGGTGAGATACAAAAGTTTGCCAATGAGCCTTCTATACCCAGCTGGATCTTCATAAGGAGAATCAGTGGTGTGGCTGAGTCTTGTGCCTTTAATTATGGGAGTAAGAACTGGTTTACCTGCAAGAAAACTAGTTTCATCAAGTAAATCTAATGTGTATTTTCGTTGAGAAAGGGAAATGCCAAGATGAGACCTAGCAATTTCCAAACCAAGAAAATATCTCAAAGGACCAAGATCTTTAATTTTGAATTTGACATCTAAAGATTGTTTAATGTGGTTGATTTCTTCAGAATCTGTTCCAGCAATTATAAGATCATCTACATAAATTAGAATCACAGTAAAATGAGTGCCATGGTGTTTAGTGAAGAGAGAATGGTCATGTTGGGATTGTTTGTAATGTAAGGATAGTAAAAATGAAGAAAGTTTAGCAAACCATTGTCTACTGGCTTGCTTCAAACCATAAAGGGATTTGTTGAGTTTACAAACATGATTAGGTTTATCAATGTTGAGACCTTGGGGTATCTCCATGTAAACATCCTCAAGCAAATCCCCATGAAGAAAAGCATTATTAATATCAAGTTGATGAAGTTCCCAATGTTGACAGGAAGCAATGGCAAGTAACATTCTAACAGTGCTTAACTTTGCAACCGGGGCAAAAGTATCAAAATAGTCTAAACCTTGGATCTGAGTATACCCTTTTACAACCAACCGAGCCTTATACCTTTCAATTGAGCCATCAGATTTGTACTTAATTTTATATACCCATTTGGAACCAATAGGTGTCTTTCCAGGAGGTAAAGGCATAATAGTCCAAGTTTTATTGTGTTCAAGTGCATCAAGTTCAGCTTGCATGGCTTCAACCCACACCTTATTTTTAACAGCTTGATTAAAGGTATGAGGTTCAACATGAGTAGTGATTGAGAGAACATACCTGGAATATGAAGCTGAAAGGGAATCATATGACAGAACAGTATTAAGAGGGTACCTGATGTGTTTATCTTCTGGTGGTGGCACACCAATCAGCAAATTACAATGATAGTCCTTGAGATAAGCAGGGGAACATTTATGTCTAGTAGATTTCCTTAGTTGTGAAGGAGATGATGTTTCAGAGGGGTGAGCAGATTCATCAATGTCATTTAGATCATTTTCATAATGAGCAGAATCAATATCAAGGAGAGAAGAATTATCAATAGTAGTGACAGGATGAGATGATGAATCAAGGTATAGAAAATCAAAGCATGCATCATTTTGTTGTTGTGAATTAGTGATAACAGTAGAACCTTTTTCAAAAAAGGGAAATATATGTTCATAAAAGACAACATTTCTGGAAACAAAAATGCTTCTGGTTAAGAGATCAAGGACCAAAAAACCCTTAGTGCCTTGTTTGACACCAAGATAGACTCCTTTAGTGGCTTTAGGGTCCAATTTGGATCTGCCTTGAACCAAAGTGCTAGCATAACATAAGCTACCAAACACCTTTAAGTCTAATAATGTAGGTGGTTTATCATACAGCATTTGATACGGTGAAGAATTATTTAAAACAGGTGAGGGAAGTCTATTTATCAAGTGAATAGCATGACCAACAGCATAACACCAAAAAGATTTAGGAACATTAGAATGGAAAAGAAGAGTTCTAGTTATGTTTAGAATGTGTCTATGTTTTCTTTCCACAACAGAATTTTGTTGTGGAGTTTCAACACAAGAGGTTTGATGAACAATCCCATAGGTAGCATAAAGTTGATCCATTGCAAATTCAACACCATTATCGGATCTTAATACCTTAATGTGTTTAGTAAATTGAGTTTGCACATAGGAAATGAAGTTTTGAATCAGATTTCTGGTTTCACCTTTTGATTTCATGAAATAAATCCAAGTATGCCTAGAATAGTCATCTACAATAGTAAGAAAATACTTATGACCATGTATAGAGGGAATAGCAAGGGGGCCCCAAATATCCATGTGAACAAGATCAAAGCAAGATAGACTTTTCGTAGTACTAGTAGGAAAAGGTAATCTAGCTTGCTTGCCAAAATGACAGTAATCACAAGTAATATTTTTATTGTAAGTCACATAAGGAAAAAGTCTTTTCACAGTTTGTAAAACAACATGAGAAGGGTGACCAAGCCTATAATGCCAAAGATCAAAGGAAGAAGTAGTGCCCTTTGGTTGAGCATTCAAAACAGAATTAGATTTACAAGCTGAAATAGAATTATCCTTGGAAGGACGTTGCAGAATGTAAAGGTGATTTTTGACCTCAGCAAGCCCAATCGTCTTCTTGGAAGTGAGGTCCTGTATGATGCAAGAATTCTTGTTAAACATGAGTTCATAATCTAAAGATGCAGCAATCTTTTGCACAGATATGATGTTGAGATGAAAATTGGGTATGTAAAGAACATCATTAAGGAAAAACTTTTCAGAGAAAATAATGGTTCCAGAAAACTGAGCAGTTGAGGTATTTCCATTAGGCAGCTTAACATGAACAGGATCTATAGGATGATATTTAGTAAAAAAATATAAAGAATTACAGACATGATCAGTAGCTCCAGTGTCAAGAATCCAATCAGTGTGTTCCAAAGGGTTACCTGGTTGATTTTGTTGCAGGTTGGAGGAACTTACTGATTCAGTAGTGGTTTGATGGACAAGTTGATTAATGCTATGTTCTGGTGATTGCAACTTAGCCCTTTTTAGCATGTCAATGAGGTGATCATAATCTTCATGGGTAAAATTTGAGGTGGACTCTTTGTTTTGCTTTCTTGAAATCTCACTAGCTTGGGTACTGGGAGCCTTACTACTGATAGTGTTTATGGAAGTAGTGTTCCCTTTGTCCTTGAATTTGAAATTGGGAGGGAATCCATGTTTGAAGTAGCAAGAGTCTATGGTATGATTTTCCTTACCACAGAAGGTGCAGACTTTCCCTGCATTGGTGAAAGATCCTCGACCACCTGTTCTTCCTCTTCCTCTTGAGCTTCCTCCTCTACCATTGGAAGAAGATCTCCAATTCCCCCCAGATTGTGTGTTGAGGCTAAAGATTCTTGAGTCTGCAAGATTGGGTGTGTTTTGCTGTCTTTCTTGCTGCAATACTAAAGAAAAAACTTTGTTGATCACAGGCAAAGGATCCATAATAAGAATTTGACTCTTGACAGTGTTGTATTGATCATTAAGGCCCTTGAGGAAGCATATGACATATTCGGTGTCCTTGTAGTCTTTTACTTTGGTGGAAAGGTCACATGAGCATCTAACATCACAGGTACAAGTTGGTGTTGGCCTTAATGACTCTAATTCTTCCCATAGGATTTTTAGCTCAGTAAAATAGCTTGATATAGTGCGGTCTGCTTGTTTGATGGAATGAATTTCCTGCAGTAAGTCTGAAAACCTAAAGTAATCCCCTTTTGAAAATCTTTCTTTCAAATCCTCCCAAAGCCTTTGAGCGTTGTTGATGTAGATGACACTTTGTGCTATTTGTTCAGAAACAGATTTTGTTATCCAGGAAAGAATCATGGTATTGCATCTTACCCAAGCATCATGAAGTTCATTAGACTTTTGTGGTTCTTGAATGGACCCGTCCACGAATTTGAATTTGTTTTTTGACAGCAGAGCCCTCATCATGCTTCTGCTCCAAGAATGGTAATTTGACTCATCAAGAATTGGGCTAGCAAGAACAGCACCTGGGTTTTCTCCCGGGTGGAGGTAATAGGGGCTTGCAGGGTTTTGGGGGTCTTCATTTTTTTCTTTGTTGGTTTCTTTTTCAGCCATGGTTGCGGACAGCGGGATCCGCGAATGGAAGCAGTGGCAGAGCTCAGAGGCTCATGATACCATAAAACGGAAAAGAAAGGAACGATTTCATATTGATTGTATGTGTACACTGTTTTGTAAAAATATATTTACAGAAAACGCTAGGCTGGATATGTATATATACATAGGCAGCCAGCAAAACTGAAAAGAGAAAAATACAACACAAACAGAGTAATTGACTTAATTAGTTTTGCTAACTGTAGAATTGTGGTCTAATACCCTTCATAATCTTTGAGTTCGTACTTAACTTCTCCAAGCAGACGAAAAACATCAGCATCATTTGATTTTTCCTTGGAATAAAACCAACAAACTGTTCAGTTATTCAAAGATCAAATAGCTTGATATGCGCAACATATTCGTTAAAGAGAGGAATTTTGTGGTCAATAAATATATAGCTACATGGATAGGAGATACCTTCCAATACATATAATATAACTGGAAAATTGCAGGGAATATCTATGGTCAAAACAATACCTTAGTCAAATCATCAAGTAGAGAAGCAGCTCTTGCATATTCCCCTAGTTCAGCCAAAGTTACTGCAGCTCCCTGAAAATCATTTAAAATGTATCTACATTCTACAAACAAAGAAATCAGAATAACAGAACTAGCATCCAAAACTTACTTCTAGAGCAGTTGGATCTCTTGGGGAATTGCTTAATGTTGCTTCAAATTCCTTGAGCCTACTCTGCCATATATCGGAAAGTATATTATAAATGATTCTGAAGTTTAGTCAAAATTTATAACAATGAATTTTAAAGGATTACATAAGATGGGAAAGGGTAACGGTGATAACTTTGAAATTGGATGAATAATTTACACATGATGAATGTTAAACACTCCCTAATTTTGCTTGAAACTTAGCTTTTCTCATACCCTTTTATTGATCTTTATATATATATATATATATATATATATATATAAAGAGAAATCCTTTTATTCCATGAATAAGTCTACCTAGACTTACTCCGTTCAATAACTCATGTTCTACATCAAATTTCAACGATCCAACCGTTCAATTTAAAATTTTTAATGCATAGATCAAATCTACAAATTTTTAAAAAAAAATTTAAAAATTATTTACTACTTTATTTTATTAACTCAAATTGATAAAATAATTATAAAATCATTTTATAAATCATATCTAAATGAGTCCCATAGCATAACTGCATAACAAATCTGTTGTAATTCATCATTATCAAGTTTGGATTGGTGACTTGGGAGCAGGTGACCTTTGGTGGAGGCGTGCAGCACAATGAAATTGTAAGGGTTAATTAAAAAAATGACACATGATCCTTAATGATAAAACTCGAGACAACTTTAACTATTTTCTTTATTTAAAAAAGAATTACAACTTTATAATTTTATCCTTTGAGTTTATAGCATGATGTATAATTTTAAAAATTATAATTGGCCATTTTATTTTGAATATCCATATCATTTAAAATATAAAAAAAGGGTTAGTCAATAAAACCTTTTCGGGATAACCAATCATATTGCTTTTAAATGCCTCTTCAAGTTTTAAAAACTATTTAGCATAATCAATCATATCTTAAATTATTAGGGTTAGTCTAGTGGTTGGGTGGGGTGAAGTTGAGGTAGTTAGAAGTATGAGGACCTATGTTTTTTCCTCATTATGACCATCTTTGTATTTTTTCCTATCTATACAAAAAAAATCATAGATATAGCGTGATTTTGTCCTTTTTTCTTCCATCAATTTTGTATAAAATGTCCCGTAAAAAATGTCTAAATGATAAAATTGTTGTATTAAAAATAAAAAATAATTAATTTGTAAAACCAATAAATAAAAAGGTATAGATTTTGTATAGAGATAATAAAATGAGTCGTCTAAGTTGTTTAAATATGTCTGTCATTAAAGAGAATAAACAAGATAATATGGTCTATAAAAAATGGCAAAAAAAAATATTGCGTAATTATTTTAGATACCTTTTTTAACATATTTTTTTAATATATAAAAATTTACATAAATTATTATATTTAAATAATAAAATAAATTTTAAATTAGAACAAATTTTGTTTTATTTGTTATATAACATTTTTAATTTACTATATAATAAAATAGATATGTAATTATAATAGTAATAACTTTTTCAACAAATTTGTTACATAAAAAAGTTCAAATAACATATTATAAAATAAATTAAATAAATAATATATTTGTAAAAAAATAATAAATCAATAATTTATTTAAATCTGACACTAAAGAATAAAAAAATAATAAAAAAATAAATAAAAATTAGGCAAACTGGTAGGCGAATCCTTTTTGACCCATCATTAATTTGGTCCGATGAACTAATGAGATAGACGGACTAATGACTTGTCAATTTTTGACAAATCAAAATTTATTTTGTTATCCCTAATCAATGTGTACCTTAAAAACATTGTCAGAAATAGATAAAACACCAATAAAACTCTTTTAAAAAACAATTTTATATTTATGAATCAAACTTAAAATATAATTAAACTGAAATAATTTCATATTAGTAGAACCAATAAATAAAAAAAGAAAGAAGTAATATAAATCATTGCTAAATTATTAATCAGTGAATATTATTTATATTTAAAACAAAACTAATTAATAAATAAATTCATGCACTCCGTGAGAAATACTAATAATTTTTTAATATTTTTATTCTCATTGTAATATAATTTATACAATAAAAATATTTTTTCATATATTATAACTTTTAGTTATATATAAAATAAATATTTATATTTTGAATTGTTTAAGTTAAAATATTAATTATTTTTAATTTGATAAATAATAAAATAAATTGTCACAATGTAAGTCTAATAATAAATTAAGAAGCTATCAACCTCTAAATATGACTTATATTAAAAACATAAAAATGTCACAAACAATAATAACTATATTATAAATAAGAGTGAAACTAGGTCAAACTTTAAATACATAGGTTGAATATGTTCTATAAAATTAAGTTTTAAATCTAACTTATTATTTATCATAAGTTTTTTTTATAAACTTATTATGATTTTTTTAAAGTCTGATATGATCTATTAACATATTTAAAAATTTATTTTACATTAATAATTTTAAAGAGGCTAATAAGCTTAATTTAAAAAAAAATAACAAAATTATTTTTAAATATGTCATGGAGAATTATTTTTTTAATTTGTGCAATAAAATATAGTTTACTTAATATTATTAAAATTTAAATTTTGAAATATATACAATGTCACAAAGAGGAAAAAATGAATCATTTTCTATTATAGGCAATTAATGTGCAATCATGTATATTGATGTATACTCACGCATGAATTGTAACCCTAATCTATAATAAAAAGGATAATTGTATAAAAATATTTTAAATATTTCTTATATCTAATTTAGTATATTTTAAATAATCGACTCATATTTTAACAAATTAAAATTATTATGATAAAAATTTACAAACTAAAAAATACTTATTAAGCAAAAGGTGGTCTCAAAAGTACCAAATACATATACAATATCACAAAGAGAAAATAAATGATATTATTTTTTAAAATAAAATGACAAATTGCTTCTTTTCTACAATTCATATTTAAAGTCTAACTTATTATTATCCCTAATTACATATTTTTATAAGAATAAATAGATTAGACATCACTAGATAATTAATCTCTCCGTATCAATATCATTGATACTCATAATTCATTTTATAACTACAACATATAAGTAGTTATAGTTCATCATTAATAATATTTGTTCTTAACAGTACTAGTGATTCATAATTTAATATAATTAAATAATATTTAATATATATAAATATTATTATTATTGTTATTATTATATATTTGTTATGACTTACCATAAGATATTGAGATTTTATGCAAAAGGGTATAAAAAAAATTAATATAAGTATAAAATATCGTTCAATTTGATTTTAGTTTGGCTTTTATAACTAGAACCGAAATCTAGATATGCTCCAGGTAGTTTTAAGATTTTAAAAACTACAATTAAATTTACAATTTTATTTTATTGTTTTCTATCCATTTAAAATTAATTTAAATATTATAATGGGTTATTGTAATGGGTTCACTTCTACATCGGTTCTCCACATAACTAATGTAAATATACTTACATCTTCTATTTATTTACAAAATTGTCACTACGTTTTTTATTTACATCGATTCTATTAGAACCGATGTAAATATAGCGATGTTAAATAATCTTTTTCTAGTAGTGTAAGCACAAGTTTGTGTGGCAAGTAGCAACATGATAACCTCAATCAACAACCAGTCGAAAAATTTTTTACCATCTCATCTTTGTGGTCATTTACCATTTGGCGAGTTGACATATTCGGTCTATTTCTGTTAGTCAAAGGATAGTGTAAATTCCTCCTTATTGTGATTGATTTCTTCACAAAGTGGGTCGAGGCAGAAGAATCCTTAACAACCATCTCGATCCAAAATGTGAAAAATTCTTTTAGAAGAATATTATCACGTGGTTTAAAACTTATATGCCATCGTTATCGATAAGGGTCTCCAATTTGTCAATAAAAAATTCAATGAATTCTTGCAAGGTTTAGGAATGAAGCATCGATTTACATCTATAAAGTACCCTCAATCCAATGGATAGACCAAGTCAACGAATAAAGTCATTCTAAATGAACTTCAAAAATGTCTTAGCAACGCCAAATGAGCATGGGTTGAACAACTCCTAGGATACTACAGGTCTATAAGTGTAGCCCCTAATTAACCACACATGAAACACCTTTCTGCTTGACTTATAGAATCGATGTTATGCTTCCCATCGAGATTGGAGAACCATCTTTTCATTGACTTCACTTTTAATAAGAACAAAATGAAGATGTGTTAAGAGCTGAGTTAGATCAAACCGAAGAAAATTGTGAATGAGAACATATAATCATTGAAGCATGCAAACGACGGATGACTAAATGATTCAACTCCAAGTTAAAACCCCGAGAATTCTAGGAGGAAGATTTGGTGTGGAGAGCAAAGGAAGAAGCACCAAAGACTCAAAGGAAGGAAAACTAGCAGAAAACTAGGATTGTCTCTTCCATGTTTGGCAAAACCTAAACAACGGAGCCAATATGCTTGAAGAACTTTTGGGTATAATTAATCATTCCATGAAAATGGAATTTTACCCATCTAAAGGTGTATTACAACTAATTCATATATATATAGTGCATTGTTTTCCTCATTTGATCTTTTTTTCCTAAAAGAAAGTAAAGGGGTTTTGGTTTGGTGAGGTTTTTAATAAGGCATTTCAAACAATTTGCTAAAAATAATACAACTCTCATCTTTCCACTATTTTGTTGTTATGACTATTTTGATATTTTATTATCATAATAAGATTTCCTTACCGAATACCTACTCAGCCAAAGGCATAACTTCAAAAAATTTATAATAAGATTTTTCTCTTAAATACGTACTAAGCCAAGGACGTATTGTCAAACAAATTGTAACAAGATTTCCCTCTTAAGTATCCACTTAGTCAAGGACGTCTCTTCAAAAAATTCTTAACAAAGTTTCGCTCTTGAGTACCAACTTGGCCAAAGATGTACCTTCAAAAAATTTGTAACAAGGCTTTTCTCCCAATTTAACCAAGGTCGTACATTAGATAATCTTTCGCAAGGTTACGTTTGTTTTTGCAAGTCACCATTCGGTCAGCAATATGTCCTTGGTTTTCATTTTACCTAAATTAGTACAAAGTTCCATATCAAACTCTAGTCAACTACAAATCTTTATCTTCATCACCTTTGTTTGAAGGGGGCATCGACATCTAGCACAGCTTCTTTGGGTATATCGACAAATGACATAAAGGTTCCCTATAAAAGGCTTGTCCTAAGACAAACTCAAAGTCGTCTAACAAGTTGCAAAAATTATTCACTCAAAGTCCTCCCTTTCACATACTCCTTAAAAGTCACATAATCCACACGTAACCGGTTAGCCTCGCCCTCATTTTTCTTCTTATTCTCTTCACTGATCTACAAACTCAACTTTAGGTTGTCAACCTTTTGACGTAGCCTAGTCATTTCCCCCTTATATTTTTTATTTTCTTCCATAGAGGCATTATTTACAAATAAGGCCTCCATAACTTTTTCTGATTCCTCAAGCTTTTGGTGCACCTTGAACCCTTTAACAATTGGCTACAACACCATATTTTGTGCAAACACAATCAACCTAACTTGCAACACGTGGAAAATCTTCCACTTGGTCATCGAGTCAAGTTGATTAAGGTAGTCTTGACCTTGAGAGGACATCATCTCTTGTCAAATGATGTTCTTCGCATTAACCTCGATGTTGAGAAAGATATGACCACAGATGATCGGAGGAATGGTCAAGGTTCCTTAGGAGGCATCTTGGAGAGTTTGTTGCTTTAACCTTCTAGTTTTTTCCTCTTGACCTTATTCGTCATTTTTCCTCTTATGGTGGCCGTTTCGGTAGGACTCTTTTTCTTTGTGACCTTTTTTTCTCTCCTTGTGCTTTTTATGTGGCTTAGGAGATACCCTATTGTTTGTAATCAGCCTCAACACACTCACCACCCCCCAATTAGTAATAGTCCTCTGTTTTAGGCTTGTTGTGTTCATCCAACCAAGAAATTGTGAATATTTAGCTCATCTTCTCTACTTATTACCATTATTCCTATAAAGAAACAAAGTAAAAATCAATAGTATTTTCACTTAGCTAATACTAATGGAATGATACTTACATATCATATATCATATCATGTTCAATTTGCGATGATTCAAGCAAATTTATATGATGCCTTATAAGCAAGTGCCTAGGCAATTTCAGTAACAGATCGATGCCAATTTTTTCTTCAACTGAAAGGTCATCTCTCGGTAGTACGTCATAGCGCTGAGGAACACGCGTACAGTAAAATGGGAACAAACCCTTGTTGTTTTCCCTTAGAAGAATTGTCTCCCATTCAGCCTGATAGTTACTCTAAAAAACCTGACTTTAAGGTTCTTATATGTTGAAGTATAACTCATTGATAGACATTGTTCAAAAACATGTGCCAAACCCAAAGACACTCCATTTCGCCAACTCACTCAGTTGATAATAATAAAATAACAAACAGTTCTTCGAATAAATAAATATAGGTATTAGTACGTACATAATTTGTATCGGGCTTAGATCTGCAGAAGCATTAAACAATCAAAGCTTACTACTTATGCACCCTGTTACGAAGGTTTGACCAAATAATTAGAATTCATAATTATTACTTCTGATTACATAATCTTGAATCTTCCTTTTCTTTGAAAGAGCTATTCACTCAATTTCTAACATTTTTTTTATTATTATCGATAAAACTTATAATTTTGTAAGTTCTGCATTTTTAATGATTTTCTCTTTTGATTTAGCATAGAATTTATTAAAATTTATAATTTTAATTAATGATAAATAAAATACTAGTAAAAGAGTATTAGAGAAAATATTGTTAACATTTTTTTTATGTAATTACAAATTAGTTGATCGTAATTTACATTTTATTTCCTCATGTTACTACTTGCATTAAACATATGTTTAATGTTTCAGTCTTGAACGAATCAAGCATGTAGATATGTGTATCGATCTTTATAGGTATGTTATTTGGGATACTAAAAAATTTAGCAAGTTGTCGTGCGATATTTTAAAATTTAAATAGCTTATAAATAGAAATAATAGATATATAATACTACTATATCTACTATTATATTATAAATTTGAATCTTTGTTATTCTTAGCAATTTTAGCTTAGAATTTTTTTTAAAATGGAAGCGTTTTAAAGATTTACTACCTGCTGGCTCAAGGTTTTTATATTTGTGTTAGTTGGATAAACAAATAGGCAAGTCACATGGAAATCACAGAATACCATCTTCCACGATCTTCTAAGCACATCCAATAAAACAAAGCAGCAATAATATGCTCAAGTTGCCAAATAAACAATTATGTACATGCAGAATCCTACGCCAGATCAGTAAGTGAAATTAATAAATTTACGTGCACAATAATTATTGATGAATTGAGATTTTTTTTTTTTACATAGATGAGATAATTCTTTTTAAAAAATTTTTTAAATGAGTAAATCTTAAAAAATTTCTTACAAAAGTAATTCATGCATATTACTAAAAACACGATATATATATATATATATATATATATATATATATATATATATATATATATATATTAAGGTGTTGTTAAACATACTTGTGACTTCATAGATTTTAAAATTCAATTAATAGGAGTTGTGATTGAATTTTAGAAAAAATATAAAATCACAAGTCATGGTTTTAGATATGACTTCCTTTTACATATCTCATATTAAAATGTAACTTATTTCTTTTTCAATTTCTTTTAAGATTTATCTATATTGAATTTTTCTAAAAAAATCCTATTTGTGTAAGAGAAAGCCTTGAGAATAAATTATTACTTGATAATTGATGAATATATTTTTTTAATCAGTTATTGATTGATGTGCATGTTATTCATGGAAATTTTGATTGTAAAAATAGCTGATATGTTGTGATATAAGAAAAAAAAAATATATATATATATATATATATTTATATATATATATATATATATATATATATATATATATAATGGAAAGAAATATGAGAAGCATTTACTATTTTTACAGAAATCGCTTTTATCTTTTGTATTAAACAATTGGGTACAAATGCATGAACATATACGCTATTAGACATCTTGAGAGAGAAATATAGATATTACATGTTACAATATTATTTGATAGGAAAAGAAAAATAAAGAGGAAAAAAGTGTCATATAGGTGCTTGAGATATATGAGTTTCTATTGATCATTAACTGCACAATCATATCATAGTATAAAGAGAAAGATGAGGTTTTATTTTTAGAGACTTCCAAATTTTGAACCACTTATGATACCTAATATTTTTTTCTATATTTTGTTTTGCCATATCACACTGCCGATCATATCATCTCTTCTCTCTTTTTCTATCCTGCTCAAGATGTCTGCACCAAGTAGTGTTTAAAAATATTTTTATCGAGAAAGATGTACATATAAAAGAGTTACTCTAATTTTTTAATTACACACTACTCTTCCGTGGATACGAAAATGCCTAGTACAAAATGTACATATATGGTGAATAGTGAGGAATATTTAAATTTAAGCAAGAAAAGTGATTAAAAATATGTAAACCTTGTCCGCTTTGGCCGCAGCCCTCACGGTTTTGCTTCTGGCAATGGCACGCATGCCACCCCAAAACGCGTCTACACAAGGAAGGTCTACACAAGGAAGGTATCCACACCCATATATATGGCATGCTTCGTTCTCCTTCCTAACCGATGTGGGACTATATCCACCCCCCCTCAAGGGAGTCCAGCGCCCTCGCTGGCACACCGGCCCGGGAACCGGCTCTGATACCAATGTAACAGCCCAAGAACCCGCATGTAGATATTGTCCGCTTTGGCCGCAGCCCTCACGGATTTGTTTCTGGCAATGGCACGCATGCCACCCCAAAACGCGTCTACACAAGGAAGGTATCCACACCCATATATATGGCATGCTTCGTTCTCCTTCCTAACCGATGTGGAACTATATCAAATGTAACAGCCCGCGCAACCCGCATGAGGATATTGTCCGCTTTGGCCCACGGCCTCACGGCTTTGTTCTCGGGAATGGCCAACACCACCCCAAAACGCGTCCTCCAAGGCAAGTCCTGCCAACCCCATCAGAGTAGCACAGCGACCCCACATGGCCAGATATTGTCCCCTTTGCCCTAAGGCCTCAAGGTTTTGTTCTAGGCAATGCCCCACGGCATCCCTAAACGCGTCCTCAAGAGTAAGGTATCCACACCCATATATATGGCATGCTTCGTTCACCTTACTAGCCGATGTGGGACTTCACAATCCACCCCCCCTCGGGGAGCCCAGCGCCCTCGCTGGCACACCTGCCCGGGTCCCGGCTCTGATACCAAATGTAACAGCCCGCGCAACCCGCATGAGGATATTGTCCGCTTTGGCCCACGGCCTCACGGCTTTGTTCTCGGGAATGGCCAACACCACCCCAAAACGCGTCCTCAAGAGTAAGGTATCCACTTGGATGAATACAACTCGGTTTGTCAGGTAGATATATGCTATCATGATATTTTGAGTTGTTAGGCATAAAAATAGATTTAAACTAGATTGTCTAAGTATGAATTTGGATTGTATGAGGTGAGTATTTTAGACCATGAAATTTCTTGCGGAGGAAGATTTACCTAAGTTGTGCTTAAGTGAGAGATACTTGAGTCAATTAGTAAAATCAGGAGTCTTGTTTGATAGTTTATATGAAAATTCAGTGAGTAATTTTTTTTTAACAACTGTTCATGGTTTAAACTGCTCTCACTATAAAAATTGCTTTTGCCTTCGTTTCTTTGGTTATTAAGATGTTTCAGTTCACTAGGTTGTTTCTTGCCTACCCTTGGAATCAACCGTAAGGATAATCTATATCAGGAATTCTTGAACCTGTGTATATTTTTAACTACCCAAATCATTTTGTTGCTTACTTCTTTGAATTACTTACTATTACCTTTGACTGAATTGACTAGAAAGGAGTTACATTAGTATGGGATAACAATTGAGGAAGTAGTTTTCAAACTCTTAAGGAAAGATTGACTAGTGTTAATATTACTAGATTTTAGTAAGATTATTGTGATATATAAATATGTCTCTGAAAATAGGTTTAGGAAGAATATTGTGGCAAGAAGAAAAGATAGTAGCTTATGTTTCTAAGAAATTGAAAATTCATGAGAGAAATTGAAAAGATAGTGGCGCAAGGGAAGCGTGATGGTCTAATATGGAAAGCGAAGTAAAGAACTTGAATCAAGGTATGGAGAGTGAGTTTAAATTTGGAGTGGATGGAGTTTTGAGATTTAAGGATAAGTTGTGCATTCCTAGTGTGCTAGAATTTAATAAAGCAATCCTAGAAGAAGGTCATAAGAGTATCTTTAGTATCCATTCAGAAACTACTAAGATGTACCAAAATCTTAAGAAGATATTTTGTGACCTAAGATGAAGAGAGGAGTAAAGCAATTGTATATTTATGGCTAGCATACTAGAAGTTTTTAAGAATCTTGTAGCACTTAGATGCTCCATTTTGGAAGTAAGATGGTGAATAGATAGACCCTAGTGGAAGATTTGTCTAAGACGCTTAAGAAATTGATTTTGTTTGTGTTTAAGTGGATAAATTCGTCAAGATCTTTCCTTAAGCAAATCCTTTGAGGAAATTGATAAAAGTTGTACATCAACAAGGTAGTGATGTTGCATAAGAATTAGAAGTAAGAATGCAAAGAGTTTACCATTGCAAAAATTTCGGGGACGAAATTTCTAAAAGGAGGGGAGAATTGTAACATCCCAAATTTTATTTAATGAAAAGAAATATTTTTTTTTATGTATTTATTATGTGAATAAGTATTTTATTTATGTATTTTACTATTTACGTATACGTATTTTACTATTTATGTATACGTATTTTACTATTCATGAATAGTAATTTTGAAAAAAACGTAAGCACTTACGTCAAAACTCAAATTATTTGGATGAATAGTATTTTACTATTCATGAATAGTAATTTTGAAAAAAACGTAAGCACTTACGTCAAAACTCAAATTATTTGGATGAATAGTATTTTACTATTCATGAATAGTAATTATATTATTATTTTAATGAATAGTGCATAGTGCATAGTAACTTCAAAATTTCTATAAATAGGGACCTAAGGATTTTGAAAATTCATAACTAGAGAGAAGAAAAGTTTAGAGAGAAGGAATTCTAGAGAGATAGAAAGAGAAAATAAGAGAGAAGGTTCTGCCTAGGTTGTGAAAAGAGGAGGAGAATAGAGAAGGTTCTGCTCTAGTTCCGGTTCCGGTTTAAGGAGAAAGAGAGGAGATTCTGCCCAAATTCCTATTTATCCAGGTAAGGGGGGGAGTGGGAAACCTTGCTTGGGGGTATAGAAATAATTGTTAAATAGTCTGTTTGTTGGATTGGCTCCCGATCCCTTGCCTGTTGTTTATTTCTTTGAATATGTATTATTGATGTGTTTTGTTTTATATCTTATTTATTTACATATTAGAATCTGTTATTTGAATGGAAGGCTAAGCCTCCTAAGTATTTATAAATTTGTAATCTATTATTTAAATGGAAGGCTGAGCCTCTTTATTATCTTATATTACCTTTTAAGCTTCCTACTTTACTTAAAAGATCTTAATATATTATTATTGAAAAATATGATACCTAAGCAACCTCTGGACTGTTGGATTGTTGGACTGTTGGACTATTGGACTGTTTGGACTGTTGGACTGTTTGGACTGTTGGACTATTGGACTATTAAATTGGATTATTGAAATAATTCTTAATTATGAAATATGAATATGATATGTGTAACATGCTAAAGGTGGAGTCTGTGAATGTATGACATGCATCATATGCACATATTACTCCAGGTGTGTTGATTGTGAAGTCTCACATCGGCTAGTAAGGTGAACGAAGCATGCCATATATATGGGTGTGGATACCTTACTCTTGAGGACGCGTTTTGGGGTGGTGTTGGCCATTCCCGAGAACAAAGCCGTGAGGCCGTGGGCCAAAGCGGACAATATCCTCATGCGGGTTGCGCGGGCTGTTACATTTGGTATCAGAGCCGGGACCCGGGCAGGTGTGCCAGCGAGGGCGCTGGGCTCCCCGAGGGGGGGTGGATTGTGAAGTCTCACATCGGCTAGTAAGGTGAACGAAGCATGCCATATATATGGGTGTGGATACCTTACTCTTGAGGACGCGTTTTGGGGTGGTGTTGGCCATTCCCGAGAACAAAGCCGTGAGGCCGTGGGCCAAAGCGGACAATATCCTCATGCGGGTTGCGCGGGCTGTTACATTCACTAAATGTGACACCCTCTACCCCAACATCATTAATAAACATAAACTATATTTATAAAAGATTTTCTTAGAATGATATAAAATAATAAGTATCATAAGGTAGAAGATGCACATTCATAATTCATACACATAAATATTAAACTCAAGAAGTTATTATAAAACAAAGATTATAAATTAATCCCAGTAAAGGTGGCAGTGCCTCCTAGTTAGGAATCAACTTATAATTTATTAAATTACACAAGAAAAGAAAATATTTTTAGAACAAGAAAGACATAAGAGAAATCCTAGCTAAACCCGATGTCACATCCTATCAGAGCATGCCCCAAGAAGCCTTTAGGCCTCATCACCAACATCCTCATGATGATGATCACCTGCAACATAAATTTAAACATATACAAAAAAAATAACAAGGGAGTGAGAAACATCTCACTCAGTTGTAGATGAAGAAATAAAAGTTAAATAGCACACACACATAATCATTATCATATATAATAATTATTTATCATGCAATGATGTCATAGACTCAACTCATAAATATATGCATGTGGCGCCATACGGAAGTTCACATATCATCATTGGTGACCCTAAGGCACACCTAGTTAGCATATCGTGGGTGACCCAAAGGAACACCTGGTTACATCATTGGTGACCCAAAGGCACACCTTGTTAGCATATCATGGGTGACTCAAAGGTACACCTTGTTAGTCGTGGGTATGCGGCCTCAGCGGCACACCTGGAGTATATATGCATATGATGCATGTCATACAATCATAAACTTAACATTTAACATGTTACAGAATTTCCTATAATACACCATATCATAAGCATAATTCATACTTATATTATATTTTATTAATCCAATAGTCCAAAAGTCCAATAATTCAATAGTCCCATAGTCCAAAGGTTCAATAGTCCAATAGTTCATTGTCCATTGTCCAACAGTCCAACAGTTCAATTAAGTCAAGGGTCCAATAGTTCAAAGGTCTTTAGGGATCATATAATTTATATTTCATGGTATAATTAAATCCTTAAGTAAAATAGGAAGCTTAATGAAAATAAGGAGGCTCGGCCTTCCATTTAGATAATAAAGTCTAAATTTATAAGTTAATAGGAAGCTTAGTCTTCCATTCAATGAATATTTTAGAATAGTAAAAGTGAAGTTATCCATTAATTATAATTATTAATTACCGCAACAAGAAAATCAAGTAGTACAAACAAAACACAGTAACTTATAATATTATTTTAATGAATAGTGCATAGTGCATAGTAATTTATAATATTATTTTAATGAATAGTGCATAGTGCATAGTAACTTCAAAATTTCTATAAATAGGGACCTAAGGATTTTGAAAATTCATAACTACAGAGAAGAAAAGCCCAAGAGGAGTTTGGTTTCCAGCAAGAGGGTGTCCTCAAATTCCCATGCCAAGTCTGTGTTCGAGATAATATTGAACTTCATCATGCTCAAACGTGTACATAGATCTACACCACCCTTGCTTTCCTAGTTTTCTTTGTTTCTTAGAGGCTATGCATGCATCAATTACAAAGTAGTGCAAGTGCTAATTAGTTTTATAGCCAGACATTCAGATTTTGAGTTGAAGCTCAGCTAGCTTTTAATTATTTTGATAACATATATGTATATATGAACGTAAGTCATCGATTGATGTCTTCCCAACCGGAAACTATTCCGATTCTCAATGCTGCAATTTATCAATTAAAAAAACTTTTGTGATCGATCTAACCATTTCGATGCCTTATTTTCCTGTGGCAAATGGGGAATCAATTTTATTAATTTTGATTTGATTAATCCAACTTGCGTTAATTAACTAGTACGTAGCAGGTTTGGTCATATCATAATTGAAGATTTGATGACCAAGAATCCATGCATGAAAAAGAAAAGAAAAAAAATGGAAACTATAGATTATTGAATGTTGATGCTATGAATTAATATGTACATGTGAATGGGAAGTTATTAGGGAAAATGATCCGTTGTTTTTTTGTTTGAGAACAGGATGTCAAAATTTGCTGAAAATAATGTTCATCGCAGGGGATTTGAATGGCACCGTTGTGATCGCAACCATATTCATCAGCCACCGTTTCCATCAAAACCCTGAAGTCAGGCATGGCCAAGAAGCTTATTGGAATCACGAACCTCCGAAGGTGGGGGCCCACATAAACGGTTAGGAATCCTTTGGGAACCTTGATCCGTGTGTCGTCGGAAGATTCTCCTGCCACCAACAATGGCTTCTTTGCGCTTGACCTTGATGATGACTTTCTCGATACCAACTTCAGAGGGCTTGGAATCTTTTTTATGATTCTTGGAAGTTGTTTCATCTTGATCTCTTCACAACTCGATCATAAATCATAATCATGATGCCTATGCCATCTTTAATTAATCAATAATTATTTACAAGCGGAGACAAGAGAAGGAATAGTTTCTTTGGTCTAAGAAACTTTTCCTTTTTCCTCCAACTTAATTCATTATCGTTAACAAAGACTTTCAATTCCAAATTTGAATGCACTGTTTGAGCCATTAATTATCATCCTATATTGCACATTGCATTCTCTGCCTCACGATCTTACACTACCTCAATTTCAATAGTTCCCACGGAGATTAATTTACTTCACTATTACATATAACTATTTTTCTCATAACATATAATGAAATTGAAAATGATACAATTTAAAATAAACTAACACTTATATCTATAAAGAGATAATAGTATAAATAATATTTTCTTAATGAAAAGTTAACAACAAACTAAAAAATGAATAAAAGTGTCATCCACTATATATTAAGAGATGAGAGTGTATATTTTATCTTGAATGAAAACTATGATGTTCATACTTGGAATCAAAATTTGAATAACAATAAACATGTTATTAAAATACTTTAAAGTGAAAGAGAGTAATGTGGGTATGTACGCATAAAGAATTAGGGAAGAACAATTTGGGCAAAATCGATCCTCCCAAGAGATAAAAGAATGAAATAAGGAGGAACCTCAAAAATAATATTTATATGAACACAGTATTTAAAGTCAACATCATGATTTGCTTATCAAAGAATATCACAACATTGAACCTATTTGAGTGTAATTTTAACACATCCAATTTTTTTTATTAATTAAAAATTCATAAATTTATTAACTTTTTCTTATTTATAAAAAGTTTAAATGAGTTAAGTTTCATGACTCACCATCATTTTAAGGCTATGGCACAAATTAAAAAATACTCAATTGATATATTTAGATTAAAATACCCTTAGTTTCAACTATTTTATTATAGATTACCTATATTTCACATACTTTTAAACACCCACAATAATAGTGGGAGTAGAGTTGATTAGAATTATAATAATATGAAATTATTGAAGAGTAGAAGAAATTTATGGTTGGTGTCTCTGGTCAATACAACTATTAATTTAGATGGTCATTAACTTTTATCTTTTTCAATTTTTTAATTAAATTTATGAAAGTAGTAAAAATTCTGCAAATTATTCATTTTGTGACGGTTTCAATCTGTCATACATTAACTCTAAAAACTTAGTTATAAAAAATAGAATATAAAATATCTATTTACAATTATTTTTTATGGTGTATTTGGATGAGGAATTTTATAAATTCAAGGAATTTAAATTTTTTGGTATTTGAATTACTTTGATTTCAATTTCTATCATTTTTGAAATTTTGTTTGGATAAGTCAATTTTAAATTTTTTAAATTTTAAATTTTTAGTTTGAATATGAAATTTGATTTCACCATGGTAAAATTGATTTTAAAAATATATTTATTTATTGAGTTTTTAAAATTAAATTCTATAAAAAAAATATTAACCAATTTAAAAATATTTAATGATTTTAAAAATTAATATAAGATAATATTTAATAATTTAAAAATATTTTTAAATATTAAATAATAAAAAGGATGAAGAGATAAGACATAAGATAAAATACATAAGTAAAATAAGAAAACTAAATATGAGAAATTTTAAATTCTTATTTTTTTTTTGAAAATTTTTAAATTCTACTATTTTAAGAGATTTCACAAATTCTTGAATTTTAAATTCCTTGTAAATTCTCCATTTCACCTCAAGAAATTTGAAATTCATTTATTTTTAAATATAATAATGTATTAAATATATTCATCCTCTTAGTTATTGTACTACCTTGTAGGCCCAAAGCCAATTAAAATAAACTATTCTAATCAAACATATGCAAACGATTGTATTGGTAAGTGATTACCACTTACCAATTGACTTAGTCAAGATAAAAACCCTATAATTTAGCATCATAATTATATGTTTGGTAGTTAGGGTCAAAAGTATTATTTCAAGTTTGTTGGAAAATATCCCAAGAGAATATCATATATTAGTACACCCAAATACAACTATATAACCCCTCTCTTATGGTTAAGACCAAGCAGATTATTCACTTTAAATGCTATGATATTGAAAAATAATTATATCTTCTTTAGTGAATTTTTCATACTAGAACAATTATACTTTAGGGAGATAGTTGGAAAAAAATAACTTAAAAAAACTAAAATGACTAAACTTCTAAAAAAAATAATAAGTTAAAAAGACTGTTATGGAACAGAGAAGTTATAATTGAAGTTAATTTTTATATAATTTTTTACATCTTTGATAAAAAAAAATTATAAAAAAAAGAATCTCATTATAATCTGTCTAATAATAGATTTTAAGTAGTTTACATCAAATTTTGTATTTAGCTGCACACTCTTTAACACTTTATTTTTATTGTTCTCTCTATTATTAGTTGAAAAATTACAAAATTTGATAGGTCCTACTATTAAAGGGAGAGAGACTTATTAAATAAATTGTGAAATCCACAAGATTTATAATTTTTAATGAATTTCAACCAATAACAAAGGAAGTGTCAGAAATAAAGTGTTATATATCACTAACATTCATATATGTTCAAACATCATTGCCTTGTTAATCCAAAATAAATAAAGGGAAACCTTGCTTTAATTGTAAAACAACTCTAAAAAGTCTATAAAAAAAATGATCTTAAAGTTTTGTGCAATTGAGAAGTGCCTGGCCGTGTCAATGTACACCAAAAAAACGAGATTAAGGGTGTATTTTGAAACTAATTGAGCTCAACTGGAGTTAAAAAAAATTACATTTACAAATTTTTTATTTTTTTGTATTGGAACACATTATTTCCTTAAACTTAACTTTAAATTTTTATCTAATCATACACTAAATAATTATTCATTTGGCTCAAATGATAAATGAAAAAAAAAAACTTATCCACTTTTATTTTGGGTCTGATGAAGAATGCGATATGGTGCAGATGAAAGTCAACACTATAGATTAATGTTATATAGCATGCTTCACCTGCCGTTGCAGGACAGCTGCAGCAAGGAATTAGGATCATTGGAGTAAAATGAACGGTCATTTTGGGAATATGGTCTTACAATTACCAGGAAAATATATTATATTAAATTAAATTATGTACCGTTTGGCATTTCGAGATGAAATTAATGGCATAGCTGCTTCGTTTAATTCCTCATTAGCAATTACCAACAAGCAGCTCAATTTGGAAAAGTAAACGCAAAATGTGCATGTTATACGTGTTAGAATCAGAGTAGAAGATGGAAAGAAGATGTACCTTTCATTGAAAAAGCAAAAACCACCGAAAGGTGGCAGCTGTATGGCACCTAACAATACGTACCTTTCATTGAAAAAGAAACGTCAGAGAAGAAGATGCAAAGAAGATGTTTTAGTCAACTGAAAAGTATATGAATGCATTTCCTTCACTACTTAGTTTGTTTTCTTTTTTCTTTCACTTCATCTTCTAATGTGAGTACAAGCACGTTTAGCAACTGAAGTACGAAGCCATGCAAATGAAGACTGACTAAATGCATTTGTGAGAGATCCCTGCTTCTGGAAAATATAGATAAATATGCAGGATTCAACTCAACTGGGCATGTCGCAAACAAGGAAGATGGTGAGAAAAAATGACAAAAAAGAAGAGGTTCTAGGTAGAGGATTACTAGACCACGTGTTTTCTTGGTCTATCTCTGATATTCTTAATGAAAATCTCTATCAAAATCAGGTTCGATCACGGCACCCTTCAATACTTTCTTCTCCAGGCTTTGGAAATATTTTTAGATATATACAAGTGTACCTTTAGTGACATATAGCTATATATTGCAACGATCTCACAACCATACTATTTGATAGCATGCATGTGACTACATTTTAGTCAGTCACAATGCACATAAACTGTACAAGTAGCTAGACTTGTGAATGTGTTGGTTGTGAGATGCTTAACTTTTTATGGTGTATAGGCATACTACAAAAATGTTCTAAAATTGTGATTGTGCTTAACAAAGAACAGGGATTATATTAAAACCAGAATAAAGGGGGAATATTTTTTGTTGCTATCTTTTTTCGATCTTTCTTAGTAACTGCTTTGTACTCTTATTATGATATTTTAACTTAGATAGATGCCTATCTGCTCAAACACAAATCGTGATGTCCATAATAATAATTGCCTTACTTTTCTTGTTATATCTTCCAAACAATACTTTATAAATACCAAGTATCAAATAAAAAAATGTTTTAATATTTTAAAATTTATGTTTTCAATCCTTTAGTTTCTTCATTTAGTAATTAGGTGGGAAGATTTATAATTATTCATGGAAAAACTTGATCTTATCATAAGGCTTTTGAGTGTTTACTTAATAGGTGATGAAAATCCCGGAGACATATTCGTCGACGTCTATTTATTTGAGATCATTCATTTTACCGCTTGTTGAGGAAACGCATGCTGATTTGTTATCAAGCATAAGGACAGTGTCAAAGTCACCAATAAGTCAAATAAGCAGGATTAGAGAAACAAAGAATCATCAATCTCCGAGTGACCTTTTCTACCAAATTACTGTGTTGGAAAAGCGAGGAAGTGCATATGAGCCTGCAGTTGGAGACCTCATTGCTGTGACAAATGTACGACCAAAGCGAGCATGCGATCTTCTTCACTCTATCTCAACAACACTTCTCAGCTCGCAGAATGAGGGGATAAAACGAGAGTTGTATGGTTTTAAACATAATGAGAGGGAGGATGGATGCTTTTCAAGGCTGAGATTTGTAGGGCCCGCTAGTCCACCCGTTCCTCCACCATAGTATGATATTGTCCGCTTTTGGGCCCAAGCCCGCACGGTTTTGTTTTTGGGCTCCTTCCCAAAAGGCCTCATACTATGTGGAATGGTGGACACTTATAAACTAGCCAATGTTCATTCATTTTACCGATGTGGGACTTGGGATGAATCCCAACAAACCTCCCCTCAGACCAAGGACCACGTCTCGTGATCTCCTCCCCTCAAGCGATAATCCGTCACCATCTTGTACCGCCGTTAACTCTACGGGACACGCCGCCTGAACACCACAATATCAGGAAGACTTTCGACACAAGGCACCAAGTTCGAATCTCCATCGCGAGTCACCATCTTGTACCGCCGTTAACTCTACGGGACACGCCGCCTGAACACCACAATATCAGGAAGACTTTCGACACAAGGCACCAAGTTCGAATCTCCATCGCGAGGCACAACACTGAGGGTCTTCCCGCATCAAACCCAGACGAACCGTTGGCTCTGATACCACTTGTAGGGCCCGCTAGTCCACCCGTTCTCCACCTTCCCGCATCAAACCCAGACGAACCGTTGGCTCTGATACCACTTGTAGGGCCCGCTAGTCCACCCGTTCTCCACCTTCCCGCATCAAACCCAGACGAACCGTTGGCTCTGATACCACTTGTAGGGCCCGCTAGTCCACCCGTTCTCCACCATAGTATGATATTGTCCGCTTTTGGGCCCAAGCCCGCACGGTTTTGTTTTTGGGCTCCTTCCCAAAAGGCCTCATACTATGTGGAATGGTGGACACTTATAAACTAGCCAATGTTCCTTCATTTTACCGATGTGGGACTTGGGATGAATCCCAACAAGATTGGCTATAAAAGAGTGCCTTAATGTACTAAAGTTGCTTCCAAAGAAATTTTGTGTTGAAGGAACACTGAGAGACTTCTGCTTGGCAAATGCATGCTTGATCTTTTGTACTGTGTCAAGTTCAGCCAAGTTGCACTTAAAAGGAATGTCTCCAATTGAGTTATTGGTTATTGATGAAGCGGCACAGCTTAAAGAATGTGAAGCAACCATTCCTTTGCAGCTTCGTGGTGTACGCCACTCAATTCTCATAGGAGATGAAAGGCAACTTCCAGCAATGGTTCAAAGCAAGGTTTTAAATGTTATAAAGTACGCTGCGATTTTACTTTATTTAAATATTTTTTTATCATTGTTATTTATCACAAGTAGCTTTAACTTGTATAGATTTCTGAAAAAGCTGAATTTGGGAGAAGTCTGTTCGAAAGATTGGTACAGTTGGGCCTCCAGAAGCACCTTCTAAATGTGCAACACAGAATGCATCCATCAATTAGTTTGTTCCCTAATACGGAGTTTTATAATAGTGAAATTTTGGATGCTCAGAATGTGAAAGAGACAGGCTACGGCATAAGTTTGTTTCCTCAGATGATGTATAGTTCATATTCTTTCATAAATATGCCGCTCGGAAAAGAGGAATTCGATGACAATCATAGTCAGAGAAACATGATTGAGGCTTCCGTCGTGTCGGAAATAGTCAAACTCCTTCATGAAGGTACGTGAAATAGTTTATAGCATGAATGAAGTGTGGATACTTAATTATGTAACCTGCGTATACAAGATGGTGTGGTTTGATCACTGACTCGGTCATTTCTTGCTGTCTCAACCTTTGTTCTTTCATTTGATATTTAAAGAATATGTTAGGACAAATAAAAAGATAACGGTGGGTATTATATCGCCATACAAGGCCCAAGTATATGCCATTGAGGAAAAAGTGAAGAGACATATAGGAGTTTCACAGAATGGGGGCTTTGAAGTGAATGTTGGTTCAGTTGATGGGTTCCAAGGGGGCGAGGCAGATGTGATAATCATGTCAACAGTAAGGTGCAATAACAAGGGCTCTATTGGTTTTCTTTCCGACACACGGAGGGTGAATGTGGCATTGACACGTGCCAGGTACTTCAACCACTCAACCAACCAGTTTATGCAATTACCAACTGCTTCACTTTTGTCTTGTTTTACTCTGTAGGCATTGCCTTTGGATATTGGGGAGCGGAACAACGTTACTTAACAGTGAATCTGTTTGGAAGAAATTGGTCATAGATGCCAAAAAGCGCGGCTGTTTTTATAACGCTCAAGAAGACAAAAGCTTGGCAAAGGCTCTTTTATATTCTCTAATTGAGTTGAATGAAGTCAATGATTTGCAGAACGTGCATTCTTCATTGTTCAGCGATGCAATATGGAAGGTGAGCAGTGAGCTTGGATATCTATTTTCAATTAAATTAGAGAACTTCATGGCAATACCAAATAAGATGGGAATCATTTGATTTGTCAATGCTGATCAGCTGTGCCTTTATGACCGTAATGTCTATTATCGTGAAACACCTTTTTAGATTGTTTTCTGAATAACTACATTATTCATGTCCATGTTATAGTTTAACAAAACGTGATTTTCAATGGAGGGTGTATATATATATATATATTTAATTGATTTGTTGGCTGACTTAGATCTAGGATTCCCAGTCTTAAATTCCTTCCACGTTGCTCAGTACGTAGAAAGAATGTCAACATAGGTGTATTTTGGTAAAAAGACCTGCATTGCTATGATGGTTATCCAACCAAATTGCCTTTGTCTTAGTCTTTGTTTATTAAATTGTTGTTCTTTTGTTGTAGGTTCGTTTCAGTGATGAATTTTGGTACACCTTGAGAAGAGTTGGAAACAGGGAGACATGCGAACAAGTATTTTATATATTACAGAAGCTCTTGAATGGTTGGCGAGAGAATCACAAGAAGAAAATGTTTGTATATCAGGGGTTGTCCTCCCAACTTCTGGAGCAATATGAGGTTAATAGGTCGCTTAGTCTTTTCTGGACTGTGGATGTTATTCAGGAGAACTTGCACTGCATTCAGGTTATCATGGTCTGGGCTATTTTGCCTCATTCAGATATCTACAGTATAGCCAAACGCCTTGACATAGTGTATAGAAACTATACAACTCTTACAATAGACCAGTGCAAATACAAATGTGTCCAGGGGTAAGAAGCCATCGCATTTTGGTGTAAACTTGTTCTAGTAAATTGCGTAGAGTTAGGAAAAAATAATTGGTTCAGTTCTGTCATATATAGTCTCATTGTCGTCTACCATACAAATATAGATTCTACCTATGTCAGATATAGTCTCATTCTTAACTTTCAAATTGTTTATAGGAATGTTGTCATTCCAATGTGGTGGCCAGAGGAGGACTCATGCAAGTGTTCTGAAGTTGATGATGGGATGTTGTCCAAATCACTTGCTTGTCTCGAGATAGCAGATGACACCGAGGCAATGCCAAAAAATCCACTGTCGACGATGCAACAACTGAATCAATGGTTTCAGAAATTGTGGAGAGGCCGCAATTAAGGTTAATTTTTGAAGAATCGTGGAACACGAACAAAAGAAAGGGTCAAAGACTAACTTATTGCAGAGTTAAATATTAAACTATGAAATGTTCTATATGCTTAGTATTTTGTGAATTTCCCTAAATGTTTATGACTTCTTTAAAACATCAGAGAAATCATTGATTTTTTGCGTGAATCTGCAATATTTATTAAACAAGTGTTTTTGTCACCTAGTTAATTGCTTTGTTATATTTTCCTTACAGAACATACCTTCACGATTAATTTGGATACAAATTGTCATCTTGAATAACGGTCCACAAGTGCTTTTGCTTTATCTGGCGCAAAGAACCTAGCCTGCACAAAAAGGTGATCAGTGTTAAGAAATTGTGTACGATAAATCAATCATTGTTAACTAGTAATGATTCATAAACTTACTTGTATGAACATCCTTTCTGCATCACCAATATTTTTGTTTTCTTTCAGGATGATTCCCTTGAAAAATGAAAGGAAGTGTTATTTGATTAAGTAGCTTCTTTCATTACATGTCTTTTGTACCAAAATAGCATAATTGATGACAGAAATGTAATATCAAATTATCTGGGGGAAAAAATGGTAGAGAAGCATAAAAGTCATTGCGTTAACTGGCAAGTTCTAAAATAAGATTGTAATATATATTCAAAACAAATTTAAGTATAAAAATGGGATTTTGATTCAGAGCATAACTGACTTGAGACACTCAATTTAGGGGCCATCTAAATATACTGCCGAATTAAATCTTAGTGACAACGCAATATGAAATTCTTATCGCATTAGAATTCAGTTCACTAGGAGATTAAAGAAAGTTACATTAACTAGTCTTTTAAGTATAATTACACAATCAATTGATGGGTTTTAATTGGCCTTGTTTGGTCTTTTTTTTTTTCTTTTCAAAATTTATCCTATAAAACAAAATTCAAAACAATTTAGATTATTTATTAAAAAAAAAATCTGATTTTTGTTTTTCTTAATGCCTCCCCTAGATGAGCACAAGGATTTTTGAAAGATGCTTCCCTGTCTAACTAGAAGATTTGCGTATTTTAGTCTATTTGGCCCAATATCTTTAGAATTTAATTTATATGCTAGTGTAAATTTTTTTTACTAACACTCAATAATCATTTTACTTTTTACCATATCATTCTATTCATTAATATGATGTGGGCATAGGATGAATTCTTATTGAATGTTTGTGTAAAATCGTATATAAATTAAACTTAATTATGTATTAAAGATTTGTTAGGGTAAACTTCACCAAAAGTAATTCTAAGAGAGAAAAACAAGGAGAAAAATTAAATAAGTTTCTACGTTTGCTAAAATTAACTTAGAGCATCTAAAATGGAGTTGTTTATATGCAACTCTCATCCACTTTAAATGGATCTCACACTGTCATGTCACTCATAAGCAACTTAGATTACATTTTTATAATTTTTACTCTAATGAAAATTGCTTATAAGCACCTCCACTTTTTAATCACTCATACTTCATTTTTAATAAATTTTAAAATATTTAATTATTATAGTTGTTGGCATCATTGAAGGAAAGAAATATTAAATTATTTTTTTATTCTTAAGCAACCGTCTCTTATATAAGCAACGGTACTTAAATTTTAACAATTTGACCTGCCGTATTAGCATGCACGGTACTTAAATTTTAACAATTTGACCTGCCGTATTAGCATGCTCCAATGTAGATTTCTTATCAGCAATGAGAACTTAAACTTAAGAACCGGATAAGAACCTAACATTGGAGATGCTCTTATGCATACACTAATTTTAAAATTCCTCCCCTATTAGCTTCTCCAAAAAAAAAAATATTAACTCATGAATCAGCTAATTTTACTTATGGAGAAGCTTATATCTATTTTTTTTTTTCTTTCCCTATTTTTCTCTCCTAAAAGTGTGTCTAGAAAGATTTATCCAACGGGCCCTAGAACATATTTTATAAACATGTTTTTGAAAAACAAAATCCACATCACTTTTGCAATGTTAGCATTTGTTACCTATCATGATTTAATGGCCTAGTTAAAAGAAAGGAATTTGCTTGAACACAAATCCCAAAAAAAGGTAACAAATAGAAAAACTAAGAGTTCAGTAAATAATAAACTTGACAACCATATGTATTTTCCATAATGCTTGCTAATTATTTCTTCAATTAGATTTATAATGAACAAAAATGAGCATTTAGTAATTAAATGAGGGAAATTAGAAACCTTAGCCAAGTATCCACGAAAATCATTAGGGTGAGTAGATATGAGCTGATCATAAACAGCTACAGCATCACTGACATGGCCCCAATCTGAGTAGGCTTTCCCTAGAAGTAATTCAACCTGAGAATTGCATGAATAAATGTGGCTTAGGGTTCACAGAAGCGAAGTACCCAGGTGGGGGAGCTCTGATAAGTGTAATACCAACTTGAAATAAGTAAATAACTGAATATTAATTCTTATTACTTTTGTAAAGGGAGGGAGATTAGGAAAATACAGCCGACTAATTAATTCTAACATTTTAATTAGCTGAAAAAAATATGCTGAGTTGCTGTCCTAATTATAGAAATAAACTAATAAAGGAAACTAAATACAAGAAATACTTCTGAAATAAATCTGTAAAGAAATGGAAATAAGGAAATAAATATCTCAAGCTAGAACAGTGGAATTTACTTGGACCGGATCCAGATTCTGTGAATCTGAAGGTTTGCTATCAGAATTTTTGCTCAAGTTTTCAGAACTTGAATTCTCGCGATAGGCCAAAAGTAATTGAACAGCCTGTTGAATAAATAATAGAAAAATAAAATGTTAATTAATTCAACATACACCAGAACCACAAGGTGTCCAAATGAAAACCACCGTATTTTTGCACAATATAATGTTTGCTTTAAAGAAACATTTTTTGGTTCCATTTTATGATTTCTTTAATAATTAAAATATTGCACTATATTTTCTTTTTAAAGGTATGTACAGAAAATGGCAAAAACAACATTTGTGTAAATATAGTCCAACCGTGACTCAACAAAATTTTGTGTTGAGTTAGGGTTTCAAACGAATGGATTGGGTATATGTTGCATCGAATTATGATCCCTTAAAAATGCATTACAAAAAAAATCAATACATCATGACTCATTTTAAAACCATCCAACCCATCCATTAACCATTTTTATGGATATCCAACCCATTTAGAGTATGTTATATTTAATTTTAAAATTTTATAAAATAAAGTGCAAAATTCTTGTACACAAGGTCCCAAACATAATATAGTCCAAGATCCGTCCCTTAAAAAACCCATGCTCAACCAATGAACTTCAGACTACTTAACACAATGGATTACAAAATTATGTTGGATGGCCGTTATCAATGCAATAACAAATGGTGATTCAATCCAACCAATCCATTAATGATTATCTTTATAATCGGATGGATTGGTTGGATTTATATATGGATAGATAGGATGACTAGTGGATAAATGAATTGAGTTGTCGAATAAAAAGGAAAAACAAGATAGCACTTTTGTGATTATTAGGAAATACAAAAGTGAAAAAATAAAATGTTGTTTTGATAATCTTTTGTGCAAATCTTTGAAAAGAAGAAACAAAATGAAAATAAAGTGGTATATATGTCATTATTGGTGAAAACAAAATGAATCAAAAAAACATCTCCACAAACCCGAGGAACAAAAGGCATTTGAACCAGAATGGTCACATCATGAAACTGGGGCACTGTACACTAAAGCATAAGGTCAGATAAACAACTACACATTTTTTCTTTGGGAAGGGATTTCCTCCTAGGGAAAATAATTCTCTACTCTTGATAAAAAGCAATCAAACTTCTCATCTTGAAGAAGAAAAACAGTTACAGAAAATGTCAATTGACATCGCACATAGAGGAATTCCTGTATATTTTTACAAAGCATAATCAATGTTTATTGACATATAAGGACTAAGGACTTATCTTTCCAATGCATTAAACAAATTAATGTTTATGTGCAAATCATTGATCTAAGGAATAAGGAACAAAAAACTAACGTGAAGCAATCAACCTATATTTTGACCCAGTACTCCAGAAAGTTCCAAGTGTGAAATTAGTTATCTTCGATGGACAGACAGTAACTATCCCCAAAACCAGCATGAAAAAGTGTACTGGTTTGTACTTTGTAGAAGAACAAGTACAAATTAATCATCATCAAGCAAATTAATAGATTTAATTTGTGCAGCATATTCAATATTCATTGTAAGAATCCACCATCATGACAACAAACCTCCTCTGGCTTTTTGGCAGCAAGTAATGAATTGGAAAGGCCACGGAGAACTTCAAATTGGATATCTTTGGATACCTGTCAGAGATCAACCAAATTTATGGATAATGCCAGATGTAATTACTAAGTCTGCTATATTTGAGCGCTAAGAACGTGTAGCTATAGTATCTTCTGCCGCAAATTTCAAATTCTGGTTAAGTGGGTGTGGATATACATGTATTTACTAGTGCAACTAATAGGTGGACACAACATATATATTACGTTCATTAATATATATATATATATATATATATATATATATATATATAATTAAGCACATATTGTGAGAGGCAAGGAACAGAAAAGGAACAAAGGACCAGCAAATAAATCAGATCATAATTTTTCCCAAGTCCTAAAATAGTCATCTAGTTCCTGAATGGACAAAAGTCTTGTGATCCGTATTAGACATGAGCCGCAGCCTGCAAGCATATAGTTTTGATGGTGGTTTATGACATCCCTCCAAGAAAAATGTTGGAAAATGTTGAAAATACTGACCCTCACTGAGCTTCTATATGCCGCAACACTCCCTTCATAATCTTTGAGTTCGTACTTAACTTCTCCAAGCAGACGAAAAACATCAGCATCATTTGATTTTTCCTTGGAATAAAACCAACAAACTGTTCAGTTATTCAAAGATCAAATAGCTTGATATGCACAACATATTCGTTAAAGAGAGGAATTTTTTGGTCAATAAATATATAGCTACATGGATAGGAGATACCTTCCAATACATATAATATAACTGGAAAATTGCAGGGAATATCTATGGTCAAAACAATACCTTAGTCAAATCATCAAGTAGAGAAGCAGCTCTTGCATATTCCCCTAGTTCAGCCAAAGTTACTGCAGCTCCCTGAAAATCATTTAAAATGTATCTACATTCTACAAACAAAGAAATCAGAATAACAGAACTAGCATCCAAAACTTACTTCAAGAGCAGTTGGATCTCTTGGGGAATTGCTTAATGTTGCTTCAAATTCCTTGAGCCTACTCTGCCATATATCGCAAAGTATATTATAAATGATTCTGAAGTTTAGTCAAAATTTATAGAAAAGAATTTTAAAGGATTACATAAGATGGGAAAGGGTAACGGTGATAAATTTGAAATTGGATGAATAATTTACACATGATGAAAGTTAAATACTCCCTAATTTTGCTTGAAACTTAGCTTTTCTCATACCCTTTTATTGATCTTTCAATGGTTTTCTGTTTGATGTTTAATGATTGTGTTCAAAGGTTGCATTATCCAGGTTTAATTTATTGTTTTATTTGTAGAGAAATAAAGGTGCAGAATGGAGATAAACGATCATTTGTTAGGAGCTTGGAAGTGTTAAGAGAGAGCAAACTTGAAAATAGAAGAAAGGAATAGATTCTGTCCAGTGAATGTTTTAATGTGGAACTTCAAAAGTAGTTACTTGGTACAACTGGATACATTCTAAGTAGAAAGTGGCAACATTGGCTTGTGCTGGTCCATTGCATCCTCTCTCTATTAGCTATGGTTTCCTATTTCATTCCCCTTTTTATCCTTTTATACATACACCACCATAGTTACTATCAGGGTCCTATCTCTAGATAAATGGAAATTAGGATCCTAAAATCTGAGACAGCAATTCTTAAACAGAATCGATCACAATAACTACTGTTAATCTTGAAAAACATGTTATAAATTTCATCGTTGTGTTTGTGCATGTGCTTGCATGTGTTTATAGCAGAAGCTATTCAATGGTTACATTACCTGAAACAAAAACTGATTAGCCTTTTAATAGAATATCATGTTACAGTAAACATATTTAAATTCCCACCTTTCCACCAGTCCATGAAAATAAATAATATTAATTCAGAGAACATTTGCCTCACAAGGAAAGAAAGTAAGACTACAAGACTGAAAAATAATTAGGAAGAACATTAGTCCCAGACTGATTGCCAGAAGATAATAATAATTGGGTGGAAATCATACCTGAAGAGTAGCTTTATCCTCCTCGGACAACTTATTATTGACCACAGCACTCTCTTCAGTGGGACTAACACTGCAAGATATCCCAATTTAAACTGTACCCAAAACTAAAGGAAAATTAAATGAACATGATGTGGGAAGATATGAATAGCGTTCATAATCAACAGCAGCACAGAGCATAAACATGACTGTGGTTATTAAATGTGCATCACGCATACCTTCCTGATGGAAGAAAATCTCCAAAAGCAAAAACCAGACCGAAGACTACTACCGCTGCCCCTATTCCAATCTGTATCACGATGGTTACATTTCATGCATGGAGTTTTAATATAATAAAAAATAAATAAATAAATAAATAAGAGAGAGAGGCATTTATTTATGTGGTAGAAAGGAACAGTTGTACCTTAGTACCAAAGCCAATTGTCTTATTGTCGGATGAAATGGGTGCATCATAGTCAATTGCTCCAAATTCTTTTTCCTCCTCTGCCTTCTTCTGCTCGAGTGCTGACCTGAGTAGAGTGCAAAAAGAAGAATTGAAGATTGTTGGGTTTTATTTTGATTAGAAAGCAGGAAAAGGTGTACCTTTTGACTGCTTTTAGGCGTTCCTCAAAGTCAACATCCAAAAACTGGTTCCTAGATTTGCCGTCAACTTGTGAACTTAAACGGGGTGCCTCTGCCCATATTATATCATATCATATGAAATGGATTGAATTTGTGAATATGGGTTTGCAGAATTAATTGGACATACTTACGAGAAGATAGAGGGCGAGAGTGTTTAGTTGTTGATCCCTTGTCAGATTTGTTGGTCTGAAATAGAAAGAGAAAGAGAAATGAATAATGAAAATGAATTTGGAGAGCATTAAGAAACGGATACCTAACCAAACCAACCTTAATCCTGTTTTCTCCAAAACCACGGCCTTGCTTTGAATTTGAATCGGAGCAATTTATTTGAAACAAAAACAAAGCGCCGCTCCTGATTGACATTGCATTCCACAGAGTTGGCTTTTTTTTCCCTTTCCTTGCGCAGCAACAGTAGTGATAAGGTTGCGTCACATATCAGTTACTATAATAATAGCCAAGAACAAGGTAAAGAGGACAATTCTTTCATTTTTTGGTAGAGCATAATGTCAAACCAATTTTTCACCTTCTCATTATATTTAAGATACGTAAATAAATAGACAGGAATGAGTCATGAAAATAACTAGAAAATCATTGTATACTACAAATATATATATATATATATATATATATATATATAGTTTTTTAAAATTTTAGATATATATTTTTTTTTAATTTAAGACCAATTTAATCAGATAGTCCAGTTAGAGCAAAAATAATAGGAAGTAGAACATAATTCAAGTCTCAAAAGACGATATCGAACCAGAGGAAGTGAGTCGGATCCATATCAAGGCTCTACTTGTACTTGCTTAGAGTGAGTAATTGTTACATGGGACGGGACAATTCCTCCATCTTTCCATTCGAGGCTGCAAAGAAAGAAGAAAGAATAAATAAAAGTGAAAGTTGAATTGAAGTATAACCAAATCATTGAGAGCAATCGTTCAAGGAGAAGCACGATCATGTACCCGTAGCACTCTATTTTTCCTAACCATGCATTATTTTTCTGTCAATTTTTCAAATTCAAATCTATATAAACACAGATACTAATTCAAAATTACAAAATTCTCTCACATCCTATTTAATAAAATTTTCAATTAATTTTAACTAACAAAAATATATTATTAGCGCTTCTCTCTCACAAATTACTTCATTTACTTTACGTCATGATCAAACTATTACAATAACATATAATTTACTTGTGGAGATAAAAGAGCTTCTATTCAAGTATGCTACTTCCTCGCCTGAATTTTAATATTTTGCGAGAATAGTCTCTAATTCTTGGTATTCTGGAAAAAAAAATGAAATTAACTCTATAAATTAGTTGTTATTTTATATAATAGTTCATATATATTAAAATAAAATAATACAATAGTTAAATATTTTTATATTTGTTTGAAGATTATGTATACTTAATTTTAGATAAATTATACGTTTATAGTTAAATAATGTTATAATCAACATTCAATTATATATATATATATACACTATACTTACTATACGTTTAAATTGAACTTGGTTAATAAAATGATAATAATTTTTAAATTTTGTAAAAAATAAGTGTTTGTTTTATATATTAAATCAGAACTTTCAATTGACCAGTTGAATTAAAAAATATAAGGCAAAGTATATTAAGAATGTAAGTGAAAAGACAGATTTATACAAGAAAGCCGCAGCAGTAAATATTTGAACAGATTGGATTAATGTATGAGTGTCTTGTTCAAATGAGATGATTTTAGAGGGAAAAAACAACTAAAACTACCTTTCATTACATTTTAATTAACAAGAGCACAAGACATGCTAATCCTATACACTTGCAATAGCAAAAACACATGGGATACACAAGGCACGAAGCTTTCAAGAGCATCTTTTGCATAAAGCTATTTCTCTATTCTGGTTGATTATAGAATAAAGGAGATAGAAATGAAACAGACATTTATTTGATTATTTAGATGAGGGAAACTTGAAACATAAAGCAATGGTTGATAGTGCCATAGCAAATCTAGTAACATTCTATATTTATTTATCTTAGTTTCCAATATTTTCAGGCAAAAAAAAATGCATTCTTGTAAACATTAAATCGAATTTACGAACCAACAAGAATAATCCTTGACAACTGTTATATTGGGAGTTACACAACAACTTGGAAACTCACAATTTTGACAGAACAAGAATACATTTTAGATAACATAAAACCATTCTTGCTCTCATTGTCATACAGTATCCAGAATTCTTCCTAAGACATTCTTCTAAACCCATTTGGTGACATCTTCAAAACCAGCCGTTGTATTTGCAATCCAAGGAAAAAGAACTCTAGCAGCTATTTATCAGATATACACCACTGATACTAGCAAGGGAACAGGACAGGACATGGATCCCTCTCTAACCTATTATTTGATAAATCCAGTTTTTTTATCTTTTCTTCACACCAAAAAAGTTGTTCTCTAGTCATCCTCGTCATTCTCAGAACCCTTGATAGAATCTTCACGTCAATAAGGCCAAGCAAAAGCTGAATGTCCTCATGCTTTTGGGGCCAAGAATTCTTCTTCCAACCTTTTTTCTTTCGGCGCAGTTCCTTCAGCTTCACCACTTTCTGCATTTAGAAGAAAATACAGAAATTTTCTTAGATTCAGGGTAAATATCCACAAAACATTAGATGATCAGCACGCCGCAGGAATATATTATCAAGTTCCTTCATTCACCTATATGTCCTAATTCTATTTCATCAAAAAACAAGAAAAGCATGGAATAAGTTGACTCGCACTTGAATTAAAAGGCAGAAATAGCTTTGAAATCATTATGCTATAAACAATGGTTAACATATTTGCTAATGATATTGGTAACCCATGTTAGTATTTTTTCATTACAAGAAACATATTAAAAACAATTTGTAGAAAACATTGAAAGTCAACCACAGTGTTTCAAGTAGACAATGAGAATTGATGGATAAGATGGAGGGTACCATTCTAAGAATATACCGCTAACTTGTAGCAACTACCTAAGTACCAAGCCTACAACGCTTAAAATTGGGAGGAGGACTGATGGCCACAAGCTAAAATAGTTGTCTATGGGCTTCAAAAGTTTATTAGTACATTATAAAATTGCAAGGTAAAGGTTCTAAATTTACCTTTTCAAGAGTAGAATGAATCTGTTGTAAAGGAGTTGCAAGCTGGTTCTGATTTCCAAACAGGTTGGTAGCACCACTTGATTTTTTCTTGTCTCTTTTCAGGAAAAGGTGGAAAGTAAGGATAGAGCTTTCAATTATCCTGATAAGATCAGGAGCAAGAACTTTCGTCTCTGAATCATCAGTCAATACATGATCTGAACCTGAATAGATTCATAAAATTGAGCACTTTGTCAGACAGTTACAAACATAAAAGCAGAACTACAGTCAGTGACAAACAACCAAGTTTTTCTTAATTATTAACTTCATTGGTACCCATGACACTCCAATTGAATGTAAATGATTTATGTGAAATTACCTCGTATATTAGGAACCTGAAGCAATTTAGGCAAATTGTTTCTTGTGCGAGCATAAATTTCTGCTCGATGACCCTGCTCAAAAGGTTCATTTTCAATAAACCTTTGTAATAGAACCAGGAACTGTTGAAACTCTTGCACACTGTGGTTGTAACAGGTAGGATTATCATGTTGCCACGATATCTTCTGACTCATATGAGAGTACTGACAATGAAGTGCCTCCCATGTCAAGCAAATTTGACCGACATATGCTGTTTCAATATCATGGTAGGGGTCATTCTCAGGCTGTTGAAGATGTTCGGTCTCATCATCAGGTCCTTCAAATTTTTTCAAGGAAAGACAACGAAGGGGAGAAGCTAGCTTCTTTGATGCAGATCTTGGAGATGGTGTTGAAGTGTGCCGTAAACCTGACATAGCGAGGTTGCAGCATAATCACAAGATACGACAAAGACGAAGATAACGGAAAAACTATAACCCGGTCATCATTTTCTTAAACAAAGAACTTGTCGTTATACAATTAAATCAAGCACATTTACCGTTGAATAAAATTCCGTTAACTTTAATTCTATTTGGGTTTATGTTTGCATTGGGAAGAGTAATAAACTGAACTGAATCCAGACAGATTACCAAATCCAAGCTTACAAAAATGTTAGCTTTTCTTTGGTTTAATATTGCATTTTCCCAAAAAGAAATAATAACTATTATTGACCTAGTCACACATCATGTGGCAAGTCCACAGACAAAAACACCTAAATGAACCCAGAGCAAAAACCTAAATTAACATTCCCAACCTTTACTAGTATCTGCATATAAAGCATACAGAAATGGGACCATTGGATGACCAAAAACTATTTGATCATTCTCAATAACCAATATAAATCCCACTCCTAGATACTGTCTGTATTTTTGTTGTTTTCTTGAGTTGCTGGCTCATTTTTACTTCCTCGCTTACCCATCAAAAATCAAAGCAACAATAAAAATCTACCTTTGCCAACTTCACTAAGCTGTTGAGTGCTCATCCGATCAAAGAATAACATTCTTTCACAGTACTTTTCAAACACAGCATCAAAACCACGCCACCATTGCTGACCTTCTGCCTCCACATCCCTCCATTCATTTGAGCTTGTCTCTCCCTCTTCCTCTTCGTCCTCCCCATCCTCTGGGCAGGAATCTTCTTCAGGAATCAACACCATAAAACTGTTTCTTCTCAGTTCTTTCAGCCTCCTCTTTACCTCATTGGTAATAAAATCATCGTCATCCTCAGCTTCACCTGCAGAATCTGCATTTTCTGATTTACACTGATCAGAACCATCTGTGTTCAGCTTTGGCTCCTCAGGCTCTGGGGCTGCCTTGTCTGCCAAATCCTTGTCTCCATCTGCCTTATGAGATTTTCTGAACTTCTTGATTTTCAAAAACTCCATTTTTTACCACCTTACTTTCAAAAACAAACCATTTTTGGCTCAGCCCAATATTTTAAATGTTTTGATCATAATCCATAATCACATCAAAAGAGAATGAGAATACTAAAAAACAGACCAAAGTAATAGTAGCTTTGCTTTTCTTACAATTCACAACAAATCTGTGGGATAATTATACGGAAGAAAAGATTATTAAGCCAAAAGCAGGTGTTAAGGGCGAAGTAGAGCACATAACATGGTGGAAATGACATTCCTTTCAATTCGATTCATATAGATCACGGGAAACGATAAGTGCTAACATCCATTAGAAAACGGAGAAAAGAAAAGATACAAAAGTTGGAAGGCCCATTAAGAAAAAGGTGATAAAAGGAAAGTGTGTCATTATGAAGGGCAGCAAAGGAAGCAAAGATGCAAGATGGTGTGTACCTTTAGAAGGAAACTAGGATGGCATTGAGCATTTACAGAGACTAGCTCCACCGACAAGGCACCGTATCACCTACATTTAACTTGTCAAAAACAGTAGATCACTAAAAGCTCAGATTTTTAGTAACACAGTGATGAGTGATGAAGACTTAGATGCACTCTCACTATAACCATTACCATGCATGCAATGCAGCTATGAAAATAGAGAAACTGATCTCGCACTAACCTGAGGAGTTAAGTTGATAAGAAGATGAATGGGAAGCAGAAGCCGAGAGAAAGAGAAACCCTAGCTAGGCATAGAGAGTAGAGAGAACAGAGAAGAAGAGTGAAAATGAAAATAAATGTGTGTGTGAGAGAGAGAGAGAGAGAGAAGAGCAGTGTGTTTTGTTTGATTCTCTCTCTCACTTCCCCAAAAAATAAAACAGAGGAATTAATATGTTAAAAGAAAAACTGACAGAATAAATAGAAATAAATGCGTAATTTGCATTAATAAAGAAAAGAAAAATGTGAAGAGAGAGTCTCATATAAAGAAGACAGCATGGTCGTACACAGAATATTGTCAGAAAGACGCGCAAAAGTTGTTTTGATTTGTTTTCCTAAAAAGATACCAAATTTCTGTTTAACGCCTCTATCAATTTCCTTAATGCACTCGTGATCGTGACCCACCAAAATCAATTACTCTTTTTTTTCTGCATTACTTTCGACTAAACAATATGATCCAAAAACTTAATTACAATCAAATTATAAAAATTCTATTTAACTTGAATATGATTATTTATAAAATATTTATCATAAGAAAATTTTAAAAGTCACTAGAACACTATTAATAATATATTTAAATAAATTAATAAGTATTTTAAAAGTCATAAAAGTATTTTTAATTATTTAATTATACATATCTATCAAACCCATGAAATTATATATGTATATTTTTTATTTTTTATGGATAAAAATAGTAGATAGGGTAGAAAACATATATGTATATTGCGTGTGCAAAGGAAAACACAATGCTTGATTTATCCAGAATTTAGATTTCAACTTATTTTCAAAAATAGTAGTATTATATTTGTACATGGAAAAAAGGAGAAAGAAAACAAATCGGGTTGATTAATTTAATGGTTATGATATTTCCGTTATTTTTTTATTATGATTAATTTTTTATTACAAATTTACAATATTTTAATAAATTTAATTTAAATTTAATATTCTAATTATTATAATTAAGTTCTTTGATCACTTTTTATATGCGTATGATTTAATGATTGTTACTAATATCACTATAATAATAAAATTCAATTTGTTTTAAGTTTTATCACAAGTCTATTGTCGTTGATTATAAAGATTTTCCGATGAAAAGAAATAGAAGAGTTTTTTTTTTTTTTTTAAAGAAAAGAAGAAGCCAATAAATACAATTTGTTTATGGTAAAACTTACTATGAGTTTGAGGTACTTTTAACTTCAACAAACAGTTCTACATTCAATAACAGTTCTACATTCAATAACAGTGCTACATTCAATGTATAAAAACATATAGTTGTCAGGTTGTTAAACACTATTAATAAAAATAGTAATTCTCTATTCTTAAGATTCAATAAGGTTGGGAGACTTTTTGTTCATCATGCTATATCTCTTAATTTACATTTAACTACATCAATATTAGTAGAATGTGTTTTAGATGCACGTGGTTTCAAGTTAATGCAAGATTAAAATAAAAGATTTTGGTTATAATTTTCCTTGTAATAGTTTCCAACAAGGTGATAGTTTTTGGATGTTAAATTAAATATCAATTTGTCATTTATTTATTTTTACATTAGAAACACATTACACCATAGAATTTTCCATAATATTAACAATATGATTCATTACATCAATTTATTGATTTAGTCAAATTTTTCTTTTTCTAATCATGATATTAGTATAAAGTATTCATCAATAAAAATAATAATTAATATTAAAAATTATGAGTAATAATTAATATTAAAAATCACGAATGTACAGTTCTCCTCGTAATTTATTTCATATTTAAAGTTAGAATTCAAACTTTAAATAATTTAATTAAGTGACACATGTTACTACACTTGTGTTAACTAATTTTAGTAGTAAAACTCAATTAATTAATTTAGTTTTAGTGAATTTATTTTGTCTCTCCACTCATATAGGAACCTCCTTTTCAATTTGAGAAATTGTTATTTTAATAATTAGCAACTTAGGTTGTAGTTACTAGTTTCTTATGCAATAAAAAAAATGGTAACAACTTATATACTCTCATACGACATTTTCAAGTTGCTTAAAACTTTAAGCTTTTCACAAAGGGAAAAAAAATGTAAAGTGATGAAAAATATCTAAAACTAAAACCCATTGAAATTGCTTTCCAAGTTATAAGTTAGCAACTCAAAATCTAAAACTTTACAAACCTAATTAGTGAAGTTGAAAGTATTTGGATTATGCTGTCGGTGACCCTGTATAATATTTATAAAATAAATAAATAAATAAATAAAGAACTATATATTAACATTGTTAGTCAAAATTATGTATTTTGTTTTCTCTTCCTTGTCACTTGTCAGTACTGCACTACCAAAAACCACACTTGATTCTTGTTTGTTAGCCTTGATCCACGTTAGTTAGCCTCCAAGAAAGGCACTGCCTTTTTTGTTTATGATTCGGTCGAAATTAAACTTTTTGACCTCCATCATTAGTTTGGTCCTAGAATCAGGCCGTGGCTGTTGCACAGCGATCACACACACACACTCTCAATTTTTAAACTAAGCAAACATTATTATTCATCGTCATCGACAACGATGTTTTTTTTTTTTTTTTTTTTTAATTTTATACACTAATTACATCAAAATTCAGACTTAAAAATTCATATATATTATGTCAACTTCCACCACTAACCCAACTTTAATGACTAAGGGCCACAATAAATTTATCAACTTAGTAACCTCAAATAAAAAAAAAATAAAGAGTTTGTAGAAAACTTATATATACCTTACCTACAAAGATGAGCAGGGTAATAATAATAAATTTATATAATATTTTGCTTACAATATCAATGTTTTTTTTTTGGACAACTTTACAATATCAATATTAAAAATACTAGTACCATTATCGAAGTAGTTACATAGAATTGAGTAAGATCAGGGAAAAAACAACATCATTAAAATTAAATTATATTTCATTAGAACGGGTTTAAGTATATTATCGATGATTTTGCGAATAATGTTAATGACAAACATGAGAGCTTAATGTGACAAGGAATCATTAAAAATAAATTTTGTTTACTCCAATGTCCAATCCAATAGCACTAACCACATGAAAATTAACACCCTGCCGTCCAGTCCTTGCATTGCAATTGAAGGAAATTGGTATTTCAGTTTTCAGAGAGAGGGGGTTCATTTTAGTCATACATGAATAAAGGTTTACGGTTCATTAGACAGAGGTGGTTTAATGGAGGCCCTATATGCTAGTAACCTAACCAAGAAGATGGTATTGGCTGAAACCTGGCTTTGGCACATGCCAACATATCATAATAATCTACATGGTTGAAGCAATCACGGAAATCAGTAAACAGCTTCTCAAACACCCTCCATTGGACCTTCGCTGATCTGGTGTAAGGGTATGGAAGAAAAACCTGCTGAACACACAACATATAAACAGGGACATAATGATTGGTGAACTAATAACTAGCAAGAAAACATAGCTACTTTGCAATTCCAATGATGACACATTTGGAGACCAAACATCCACATGCCCCAAATAATAGCAGCAATGGAAAGTGTAGAAACATGTTTGCAGACAATTTATAGGGAAAATGTATGGAAGTCATGTTAGACCAGACCCAGTTAGAGCAACAGAATTACTTACATCCCCTTCTTGGGCAAGGCGTTTAAGTAAGGAAAATGTATCGTGGTTATCCTCCAAATTGTCGAGAAGAGCAAGCCAAATCCGAGAACCAAGTTCGTGGGCAACGTCTCTTGACTTGCCACAAGCAATGAACTGATCTGCTTAATAAATACTCAAACAATTGTTATGTCATGTCATGTCATCAACAACCATGAAAGTGGAATAATAATAATAATACTTACCAATAATTGTTCCATGAAGTATTCCACTATGAGGTGGCATAATGGAGAGTTGAAGTTGATCTTTCAAGAAGAGATAAGTGTGACCAACGATTTCGTCTACTTGAAGGTTGGAAGAGAAGATGTGTTGACTAATGTATAAGGCAATGAATCTCCTCTTGGAGTTGGGTTGAGGAGGAGGAGAAATAGGGCCAGGCCATGTTTGAGGCAGTGCAAGTGCTTGTGGATAATTATGGGCAAGAGCAGCTTGCCAGAACCATTCACACCGGAAAAGAGAAGCCCACTGCTTCTTCACACAGCATATCTGTGACCACTCCTTCACCCCTGCTCTCACCAATATCTCTATCAACACATCATCGGGAACCTTTCCAATCTCTTCATCACTCTTCCTTGAATTCTTATTCTCCATACTCTACCAAACAATTTCTCTTGCCCTGGGTTGTGTCGTACCGTAAACAATTACGTGTCCCATACTATTATTATATTATCTTTTCATTATTTCACCTAACCACCTAATATTTTTTCATTACATAACCAATCAAACGCCTCCACGTCAGGATTCGTAGAACGTAGTCCTTCACTGTGAATATGAAATATCTTATATCTAGGCAAAATTGACAAGACAAAAATTTACTATATTCACAGGTCCACAAGTTCTGTTCTGCCCATCCTATTCCCATCACCATCCTAAAAATAAAATGTATTTCACCGGGTCACTCTCACCATTAAATTCCAATTTATTTTCGCCTTTATATCTATTCTGGATCCATCTAATTTCCATTTGGGCCTCAGCTTAATCCTATCCTCCAAGGGAGGGGACTCAGTCCCATAAATGGATTCACTATATACAGAAAATAATACATGTTTTGTTTGAAACAAAACGAAGCTAATTATTTGAGATTAATTATTCTCCCTCTCCGGTTTCTAGTTATGTTTAAATGGTGCTTTCTTTGACTTGCTGTTTCAAAATGACAAAATTTATATACAATTAAATAATTTTTATACTCAATTAGACTTGAAATTTCACGCATACTTTTTTAATTAAAACCTTTATAGGCAAGATTGTCAAAATAAAACTAATTATAATTATAAAAATAAAAATAAAAAATAAAAACACCTATATATATAGAACTGTAGATAAATTTTGTCAAATTTGAATTTGAACATCTATTAGCTACGAAGCTGATTGATACACTCTCAAGAGTATCAACAACTGAAACAAGTTTTATTAATTTTCTTCTCCCAATAACATACCAACCTAATCTACAAATATTACTATCGATGAGTTAAAAATAACCTGATAAGATCCTAACAGAAGATATAATACTGTTTATCCTATGCTATATAAAAAGAATTATAAGACTCCTACACTGCATATCTCTTCCAACACGTTGTATGACTTATATTAACATCTACAATTCTACGCTGAACACATGCAGTCTCTTACTTTGCCAATATATTACGAAATCAATAGAAACTACGCAAACATACATAAACAACACCAAAAAAAAAAAAAAAAAAAAAAAAAAAAAAAAAAAAACACAGTTCAAATGAAATTAACACAACAATTGCATATAATAGCCTTCTTCAATAAGCTGAACTTCTTATGTGCTAATGCCTCTCATCAATTTCTTGCTCTCTCCATGGGGCCACTTCCATAAACAAGGGCTCGTTGAAACAGTACAAGTTTTAGCTACTGATCAATGGGATCGTCAGTAGAGAGATTGGGCTCTTGTGAAAACAAATACCCCTCCTCCACCAACAGCACGACCCAAAAGCATATTATCATCCAAATAACTAAGGTAATATAGTCCTCCTACTGATTCCCTACAATTAAAAAAATAAAGGCATCACATTCGTTTTTGTCCAAAAAAACACACGAACTACTTCAACAAAGTAGCCCATGACATACCTTCCTGGATCCCTCACAGGGATTTCAGCTTTGAAAGTTCTAAGAAATTGCAAAATCTGCAAGAGAAAAAGCACAGTTTTATTTAACTTATAAACAATGTGTGTGTGTGTCTCTCTCTAAAAACAAAATAAGTAAGCTAACCATTATGACATAAATAGCTGGTCAGCACTAGTTCATATTAGGTCATTCACATATAGTATGCCACTAAATTTTGGAGTAAAAACATAAGTTACTGGTTTCAATGGTATCCTCATATCCTATGCCGGTAATAGAGCGCATTCAAATTAACATCCAAATACAGCCATAACTTAAGGTTGAATTACCTGAAGACTTATAAAAGATCGCGGTAGTATTGCTGGAGCTATTAGAGCCTGCAGCTCTTCACTGATATTTATATCTTGAACTGTGATCTGTCAGGTATAAATTGCATGTTCATCTAATGCTACAGCAGCATCATACCAAATAAAGAAGGAAACATTAATAATACCAAGTAAACAGCAATCTTTTCTTGATATTAGATAATGCAGAAGTAGCCTAGCATTTCATTGAACTCTGGCACTTTCTTTAGGAATAAATAGTAATGCATAAATCACATAAAAAAATTATAAATGAAGCATGGAAAAATGTTTCAACTTATAGTGAAGACCATTGATGAAATTAAATGTGGGTGCTCAATCCAACCTTTGGAGTTTGGACCAATCTTTTTTCAACTATAAAGGAGAAATTATGTATTATGTCCTAAATAAACCCAGCATCTGTTTAGATAAATATTGCACCTCAACTATAGAAGAAAGGATGCTCATTTAAATGAAAATGATTACCTCTTGAAACTGAAGGTAGATATTACGGACAGATACAACAGTAAACTTGGCAGATACAAGCAGTGTAGCACCTTCTTCTTCCTATATGAAGAATGTCAAGAAGTTGTTCATTTTAGGTTCACGGACAGAGCAACAAAGCACGAGTTTAAATATTTCAATTTCATCAATTTTTATTTTTCCATCCAATTAACTTTGGGCTAGGTGTTAGCAAGAGAGCATTATATGCAATTCCTAGAAACAAAGAGACTAGCTCTAGACTAATAAGATTGCCTGTTTCCCACACATTTGAACACATCACGCACCATAATATTTAGAGTTTGCGTGCAAATCATGGGTCTTTAACTTACCCAATGGACCTACTGCACAAAGGTTAAAACCATTAATGCACGAGTCATGTTCAAAGAGAATGAGCAAAAAGCCAAAAAAAAAAAAAAAAAGTTCAGATGTTCTTAATCCATTTTTTAATTTTTCTTTTTCCCCCTGGCATGAATTATACCTTCATTGCACCCTCATTAAAAGAAATCCTTTCTGCAATGAATATTCTAGGAATAGTAAGTAAAATTTCCAATTATATAAAAGAAAGTAGCAGTAGTAGCAGGAATACAAAATACAAATTGTTTTTCCACCCTGAATTCCAAGAGAACATGTTCAAGAATCAGGTAAGTAGAATAATCTAGTTAATCTCTTTATAATATTGTAGAAATAGAAAGGAAATAAATTATTGACAAGTGAAGTGTGATCGGAATAAGTTAGTGAAACTGAAAAGAAAATTCAGAATTCAGTGTCTGAACTCTGAATGCAAGGAGTTAGGAGTTTCCTATGTATGTTTGATGAAGTTGGTTGCAGGGTCCTAAGAAGAAAGAAAGTTGGTTTACCTCTAGCAAAGTTGGAATACTCCATCGGACAACATTGCGGATAACACCTCCATTAGATTGATCAAGACATTCAAATTTCTGAAAGATCTGTCCAACCTATCTCAACATGGAAGCAAATGAAGTAATAAAATGGTAAGAGAAGAAGGGGAAAAAAGAATAATAATAATAGTTGTGGGTACTTGAGGAGGGAAGGTAAAGGTTGTCTTGTGAAGAAAGTATAAAGCGTAGTAGTACTTGAAAGAAAGGGAGTGTAGCAGCAGCTTGGAAGAGAATGAGGACATCAGGGGCAGAAGTATACTGAAGGCGCCATGTTCCATCCAGCTTGGCCAAATGGATTGGGTCACCATTATTGTAGCCTTCCACACTCACCTGCCATTTAGTAATTCTAAGTAATAAACTAATTAATTAAGTAAAGTGTGAAGTAGAAAAGCAGAGCAGACCAGAGCCTCCTCGATTGAAGAGCGTTGATCGGGAGTTGTTAAGAGGCCCCTTTGAGTGTCTCGGACAGAGGTCAACAATTGATGCTTTTTCTTCTCTAACTCAGAATCATATGCCTTAAATAGTTAAACAAAATAAAATTGCTTGGTAACCAATAACAGCTAACTTAACGCACGGATGGAAAGAGTAAGAGTAAGACGAACCAGAGCAGAAGGCAAAGAGAAGTTGGTGAAAGTGAAAGGCTTATGAGAATTGGACCTTCTCAGTCTCAGAGATGGTGATGGAAAAAAGGGTGAATGGAAAGCCAAGTCCATTCCCGCCCGCACTCCCATAAACAAATCTATCTTCACACAACACAATAATTTCCGAGTAAATCCAGAATCAATTACCTTACCCTTGTTACTTGTTACTTCTTAATTGCCCACTGCCTGCTTCGCCTCTCCTCGCCTTCCACATACCCGCACTCTTTCATTCATAGATAGGGAATGCAAGGTACAAAACAATTTTCTGTATTCCTTTCTCCTTTTCTATTTCTCACAAGACAAAATTGCTTCCCTTTTTTTTAATTTTCCCTTTTAACATATTTATTTCTATTTTAATATATTCCTTATTTTTATATTTAACGGTATAATTAACAAAATAATATTATTTTAAAATTTTAAAATGACTTAATAATTAGAGAAATAAAATTCTTATAATTATCAATATTTTAAAAATTAGACATGTTATTTGATTTAAATGGCTTTGGAAAATGCCCAACAAAATGAATCAAATTCTACCTAAATCATTGATTAAATTATTTGCCTAACCATATATGTTTAAATCAGGTTTGCGACTTAAAAGATAACAACAATGGAACCTTTGGGATTTAAGATAAATATATAAAGACTTTAAATTCAACCGAGTTATCATCGTTGTAATTTTCTTATTGATTAAAAGATAACGACAATGAGTAGAAAGTATAAACTTGATTCAGTTAAGATGATAATGATAACGATTCATGACTACTTATCAATTGGCTACAAAGGGTAAAAAGTATGGAGGCTCGCATAATTTTTCCAAGCAAATAAGACCCCGAAAATTGATCGGACATGCAAGCCTAACCTTCCCAGGTCAATTAAGAAAACATGTATGCTAAAAATAGAACCATAAATACCATAGCCACCCTGAACTGTCGAGTTTAACACAGATCATCCATGTCCAAAATACAGTCTACAAGGTGAGTAAGCTCTGGCTACCATAATTTTAGTCTTGTTAAAAAAAAATGCTTTTGACATAACATCCTTGTAGTGATTTTCACTAGTTTAGACTACGTTGTGATCTTTAATATAAATCCCTTTTAAAAGTACTCTATATAAATGCAGCGTGCAGTCCGAGGACACAGACAAAGAAGAAATCAACGGGAAAGAATCATGATTTGGTACATAACTTCGTCAACTTAATCAAAACAAAAGCCAGTGCCACTGTAAATTGAAACAACCCTAAGGCGTGTTCGCTGCCCATCTTTGCAGGACAATGTGCACCAGAAACATGAAATAAAAATTATTTCCACAACTTCCGCAATGACATGTTTTTTTCGGTCTCCTTTTTCATCACCTTGGCCACAGCCATCTCGAAATCCTCCTGAGTCACATGTACCCTCCTTTCCCTCAAAGCAAACATTCCAGCTTCAGTGCACACAGCCTGCATACGAGGAATAAAATTTGAGCATCAGTCAGGCTATGATACACTTAAATAATGCATTCATGCAAGCTAACAACATCCACGTTGTGGCTTACTTCTTTTATTACTTCATCAGTTCTACTAGCATTACAGAATTTGCTGATATTTTAATGGATTCTCTTTGTCAAATTGTAATAAAATCTCCTCACTGTTATATAAAGGCTCCATATCATGCGTCACACGTCAAATATCTAAACTAAGTATATTATTAACCCATTCATAAAAAAACTCCCAATCAGAATATAGTTCACTTTTGCTATACTGTGTTTCCTTGTATTGATATGTCCATCTGAGCACAGTTTACTCATTCTGTATTGTCTGTCTTGTTAGGCTCCACATTCTGAAATACACACTCTGATGAGACATTCAACGCTTGTTAATTGTTTCTGTTGCACCAATATATTAATTTTGTCTCTTGATAATAAAAAATTCAGAGCAGACTAAATTTGATCAAGCCATTCTAAGTAATATTATTGGGAAGTAAGCATGAACTAGTTTTCAGTGGCACAACTCCCCTCTTCATCATTTGCCTCCATTGCCAATGCTCTCTTGGAACTTAAATTTTATTTACTCCAACTCTCAAAGGAACTTACCTATATCACCCAATTACTGAGGTAGTTCTTTTACACTTTTTACTACCAAAACACTTTATTTGCCTTGTGACACAAAATAATTTCTTGAACAATAATCCAGATTTTAATGCTAACTTGGTAGTCAACCCAATTCATTACATTGTAGAATTTCTCTAAGGCCTTTCCCATAAAGAATGTGACACATTATATGAAAATGATGGCATCCATCATTTCGATAGTATAACCAGAGGGTAATAACTCATAAAAGCAAAGGAGTTCCACAATTCCACCACAAATTACTTCAATGAGGACAATTGCAAGTACAATTTCAGAGCAGATGGAAAAACTAAACATGATGCAAATGAAGAAAAATACCTTAAGTTCAGCACCAGATGCTCCATTCATCTTCTCAGCAATCTTCTTCAAATCTATGCCCCGCATTAAATTCATTCTTCTTGAATGGATTTTCAAAATATCTAGCCGAGACTGCATAAAAGATATTTATTTTCAGGAATGTCGGTTATGCAGGCATCAGATCATATGCATCTTCTGACCCAGTACAAATATATTAATGAGTAACATCAACGGAAACACACAAACCTCTTCATTAGGATTAGGAAATTCAATCTTCCTGTCAATCCGCCCAGGTCTAAGGAGAGCTTGATCCAGGATATCAATCCGATTTGTGGCCATCAAAACCTACAGTTGAAAATTTATCTTCAGAACCTCCACACAAAAAAAGAATGTGAACTGATCTCAAATGAGTTGGATAGAGAAATAATATCTGTTATGTGCAACTGTTACATATTTCTTCTTATAACTGTATAGCTTCATTACCTTGATCTTATTTGAAGCTTCAAATCCATCCAACTGGTTGAGAAGTTCCAGCATAGTACGTTGTACCTCACTATCACCATTGCCACTTCCAGATTCCATCCGGGCAGATCCAATACTGTCAATTTCATCCATGAAGATAATTGATGGAGCATGTTCCCTGTGAAGAAAAAAAGTATACCATAATAACATTTGTACATAATAATGGGTAGGAAAGTCCTCAGACAATATAAACATGGAAATTGACGAATCAAACAAGTTAAGCACAACTCCTTTAGGGGAATAAAAATCCCCATCTTTGCCTTTTCAAGTGCAATTAGTGGAAATTGCCAAAAGGACTTAACATTCACACCAAACTCCAGTCACACGTGATACATTGTATGCATCTAATACCAAAATTGACAATCGAAGTCTCAGAAACTACAGATATATGTTTGCCATATGTTGAGTTAACTCATAATCTCTTACAAAGATCTTCAACTCACAAAGTCATCTAGACATTGTTCTTATCTTTCTATTCTATTTTGGTATAGGGAAAACAGATAATGAACAGAGAAAGCTGAGTAAAGAGAACAAACCTGGCCATAACAAAAAGTTCCCTGACCATTCTAGAACCTTCTCCAATGTATTTCTGAACTAATTCAGAACCAGACACCCTGATGAATGTACAATCAGTATGATGTGCCACTGCCCTAGCCAACAATGTTTTTCCTGTACCAGGTGGCCCATAGAGCAGGACACCCTGTGATGTGTTCAAGAGATTCAGCAAACAGAAAAATAGCATCCAAGTATGCTGGTGGAATGAAAGAAAAATCTATAGACAACCCCAAAATGAGACACTACCTTTGGTTGTGCAATTCCAAGACTCTCAAAAAGCTCGGGATGTTTAATGGGAAGCTCAATGACCTGCACATTTATTTAATCACAAACATGAGGTCCAAAAATGATACTGGTGTTTTCTAATGTATTATACTACACTATAATATACATATACATTGATAAATATGTGCATACAAAAATGAACAGAAAGGAGTGATGCATGGACAGCCACAAGGATAGGTAGAAATATCTAAAGTCCTGACAGATAGTGAACTTTAAATGTTAATATTAAAAGAGTGTCAACCATTGTACCTCTTTAATTTCTTTGATTTGCTGGTCTAAACCACCAATCATGTCATATGTAGAATCAGGAACTTTCTCAACTTTCATCAGATTGACCAATGGATCCACTTTACTTGGCAGAATTAAATGAAGAACGTAGCTGTCATTTCTAAGGGCAACCCGGGTGGATGGAGTAATCTTTGTAATGTCAATATTTTTGTCAATATCAACAACATACTTTCCTTCTGGATGCACCTGAAGAAAAGTAAAGGAAAACTCAGTAATTGGCCTTGGTTTTTATCCTCTTTTATCAATGTCAGGTACAGATAAACATTCCAAAACATGACATGAAGTCTAGAGATTTTGACTAACAGGGGAAAATAATAATGGAATGTAGTTTGATACATCATCAGAATGGCGTGCTTTTTCATAGTTAAACATTGATTATTAAACCACCCAACACCCCTTGAGAGCAGAAAATGTTTGCAAGCAAGCAAGACTAGAATGCATAATCCAAACATACCAAATATTGTAATATATGCTAGAAAACAGGTAGTCGTATATATAGATCAATAAATAAAAATAGATGAAACACTGAAATGATTAGATCCGACTAAACACATGTGTCCTATACGCAGTATTCAGGTGCTTGAAGTAAATGAAATGATTTAATAAAATAGAGTGCAAAATAAAAGAATACTTATATCTACAGTCTACAGCAAAAGATTGCACATAATTGGAGTGTATTGAACAATGAGTAGCTGAAGTGAAAGAACAAGAGACATGTGAAGCCAAACAAGTGATTTTGAAAAAGTAAAGAGAATGGAGCAAGCGGTGACCTTGACGAGGACTTTGTTTTTCCCCATGACTTTTACGACTTCACCAACATAAGAGCCAGGCTCCTGAAGAAGCTGAAGTTCTTCACGGAGCATCCTCACTGTCGAAATTGAAGAATTGAATTGAATAAAGGCAGTGAAAAAAAGGAAACAGAAAGGTGGTTAGGGTTAGGGTTAGGGTTAGCGAACCCCTGGAATTAAGCTCGTTTCGCTGAGCCTCGAGACGGTTGAGATTATGCGTCTTTTGGCGGAGGAGGAGCTGATGCTCGTGGATGTGGAGAGCATAGTACTGGCGGAGCCCCTCGCCTTGCTTGGTAGGCTTGGCGGAGCAATTCTCCTCCGGTGCACTCTCTGCGTGCTTCAATTCTACTCCGACGGCCGCCATAGATTTGATCGATTTCAATTCAATTTCTCGATGGAGATCGATCTATCCCTTCCTTCTATTCTATATTCAATCAAAGCAGAAGCATCCCAAACCTCCCTCCTTTTGGGTTAGGTCGGTATATAAGGAGAACAAACTTGAAACTCCTAGGACTTGCCTTGCCCAACACTTTACTTCATCTGTTTTTTTTTTTGGACCCTCTTTTCTTCATGGGCTCTCAACCCCTTTTAGATGCAAAAACAATACGCTAGCCCAACAAGGCAACAACAATTAAGTGTCACCTATTCTATGTCATTTTTATTTTATTTTTTATTTATTTTTCTAAAATAAAAGGAGTAGGGTCGAAAAAGAATTCAACTCAATTCAACTTAATTTAAATTTGACATAAATTTATTTCTTTTAGTTCGAATTCAACTCAATTCAAACTTACTAACAGTTTATTAATTTAAATTACATAAATTAAGAGTCAAATTTTTTTAATCTTATATATTTTAAATTTTAAATTTAATAATAAAATTAAGATTAAATGATTGTTCATTTTTCTAAAGACAAAATATAATTCATTTTATTAATATATTTATATATCAAGTCGATTCATTTAATAAATTATATGTAACTCAAATTTAACTTATTTATTTATTACGTTCAATTTTTAGTTCAAGTTCAAATCATTGGATTCATAAATAAGTTTAAGAAATTAATTATCAAATAAAGTTTCAAACTATTTTTAATTTAGTTTGATTTATTATATAAAAGAGTGTATTTTAAAGAATAAAATATAGTCACAATTGTTGATTAAAAATTAATTGATAATCATGATAAAATCAGTGCATATATAATAAAATTTAAAATTAATTACAATATTCAATGTTGATTTTTTTAACTAATGTTTTTAAAAGCATTGATAAGTTTGTATCCAAACAAACATACTATTTCTGCTACCGCTAAGGTGGAAAATTTGTACTTGAATCAAAATTTGAACTCTTAATGGAGATTGAGTTTGAAATAGAAATATTTGATGTGACTGTCTATTAGTAATTTAGTTAGGTGAGATTTATGAAAATAATTTTCTTTTTTTTATTGAGTTTTTTTTTCCTATTATTTCTTTACTACAACCGTTTATAATCCATGTGATATTTATCTTATAATGATGAGTATGCTTAACCTAACTACAAGTTTACCATTTAGACATTATAACAAACTTAGCTAAAGATCCTATGCACATCTTTTCTCTTTAAGCTGTGATTATTTTGTAATCCTCATGAACATCTATCTTTGGTGTCTCTTAGTGCACCATATAGTGAGTTTGTTTGTACAATGAACTTTTTTTTTTTTATATATATTCTTATTTAGGCTGGATGATTTTAATAGCAAGGACAGTTATTATGTCTTATTTGTAACACTTCAAAATTTTATATTAATAATATTTATGTATTTATTTTTATAATTATTGGGTTGGTTATATTAAATGTTTTATTATATATATTTATACCTATATATAAAAGTGATTTTCTATTTTTGTGTGTACAATTTTTTACTATTTTACCCTTAAATTTTTAAATAATAAAAAATAATATTGAAAAATAACTATTTTTATAAAACTTGAACCCAAAACTTTGAAGTTTGGAGGCTGAGCACAACATCAATTAATTCAACAATCTTGATAATTTTTAAATATTTTTAAATAAATATAGAGACATATATATGTGTGTGTGTGTTGGGGGGAGGGGGGGAATTACAATTAATTATTTTATTTTATTATCTGATGGAAGGAATGTGTAATAGTTGAGTGTTTTAATTGTTGGGTTAAGTGATGGGTTAAATTAAGAAAGGGAGTTGAGTGAGTTTCACTTTTAAGCTTCTATAATTTTCTTTTCTCATAAAATTGCACTCTAAGATTTGGGAGAATCAGAGTTTGTGGGAAATCACCTTAGAGACACACGTCCTTTATCTAGTGTTCACTAAGGTAAGAGTGAGTAGTCTCACTCTGAATGAGAGGTATATATTGGATGATGAGATTGACTCTTAATATTTTTTTCTATTACATGTATTATAGGAAGGGAAAATTCTCAATTTATGTATATCTTGCGTTTTTGTCGTCTACATGATTCTTCAATGTTCTTTTCAATAATATCAACATGCATGTGTTTAATTTAGTGTTTTAGACTAATCTTGTGAATCTTGACTTGCTCTTGGACTTCTATGAGAACCCTAAAGAAATGCATTGAGTGATTGTATGAGTATATGACAATGTAATTTGTGCCTCTTATAAATGTTATGTGACCCTTAGAATGCTTTTACCGATTGTAATCAAAATCTGATGAATGATACTCATGACATGAGACTTGCGTTTTATGTAGGTATGCATTCTTTAATATGAAATTGAGTGCCACTTTGGACTCGCTAGGCGTCATTGAGGTTGAAAGCAAGGATTGTTCTTGAGACTATTCACGTTGGGCGTGGGGTGATCCATGTCAGGCATTGGAGCTCGAGGGGACCCCTTGTGATGCTTTTGTTGGGTGTGAGCTTCATCACACTAGACGTGGTTCAACCCATTAGTCATGTTGCTCTTTGGAGGTTTTGCACCGAGTGCAAGATGTGTGCCATCGGGCACCATTCTACAACGTATTTTCTTTGTTGGTGTTCAATGGATGTTAATGATTGGAATTTTTGTGTTGCATATTGTTAATGTCTAGTTGTTGTAAGTGAGTATGCTAATAACATGATTGAGAACCGTGAGTGAATTAAATGATGTGTTGTGTTTGGTATCATGATGTGATAAGAAGATTAAGCGAGACTTAGCCCCGATGTGAATATGAAATGAAGGGAATTGATGTACAATTACGTACGTGCATCGTTGTAATATGATACTACTCTGAGTCTTATTTGTCATACATCATATGCGTCTTGTTTTGGATGGGTATCATACAAAATATGTCATCAAGGAAAGTTCTCTTATGTAAAAATTTGGGGATCAGTCCGCGGGGATAATTGGGTTTGGGAAGCCCCGATCTCATTCATTGTGTGCATGAGACGAAACTTGCACAACACAACTGTTTTGATTTTATTGGCGTCACATGCATGAACATTTTGTAGTTCAAGTCCATTGCATCGAGCATGTGTATGATTCTATGTGTTGAATTTGTGATGTTTATGAGGAGATATGTATTACCAATTATATTGAATCTTGCCATTTTACGATAAATTGCATCATTACCATGTTACTACCATGATTTAGTTGCTTAGCATATGGTTGTGTTTGACTATATGATTATATTATACACCGAGTCAAAGTAAAATGTTTCTCATCCCTATTTCTTGTATTTGTTCTATTTGGATGTTGTTGCAGGTGAGATTATCATGATGTTGGCAACGAAGCTTATATATTGCTTTTGAGTTCATACTTTGATAGAATGTGATATCGAAACTTAATTAAAATTTTATTTCGATTTTGCCATGTTTAAAACATTTGTTAATTTCATTGCTGTGGTTTTTAGTTGACCTTCAGTTTGGTTGTTGTTTCTAGTTAGTCAAATGTAATGTCCTTTGTGATAGATTATATTATTCTATTAAATTATGGACTTTTTTTTATTCAGTATTACATATTGTGTTATTTATGATACGTGGGGTAAATAGTATCATATTATTAGTTAATTTAAGGGTTGTCTTGCAACTTCAAATATGTTTGTTTTTTTTCTTGATCTTACAATCTCTCATTTCTCTTCCTCACCGTGTGTGTTTCTATATTTTTTTCTCACTTTGTCATTTTTGTTACAACTTAACTAGTACTCTCTAGTTAGAGTATTGGGTATGGAGTTTTGTAAAAAAAATATTTGAAAGAAAAACTTTATCTTTTATAATAATCTCACCCCATTAAAACTGATTGACATATTTTTAAGTCAAAAGTCAAAATTTGAAATGAGGCCTTATTAATTTAAAGAATGTGTAAAAAATGAACAAAAAATAATAATTATTTTAATTTGGGGAGAATTGACATTTTAAGAGACAATTTATTTAATTAAAATTAACAATTAATTAATTTTTAAATTATCAAAAGTTGTTAGTTCAAAATTTTTTTATGCTTGTACTCCTTAATTAAGATTAAGATTTTATCCTTGCTTTGGTTATGGAATCACAAATGAAAGTACCATTTTACTCTATATGGATTAATGTGAAAAAAAATTATATCTTTTTATCAAATAAAAAGAATCAGTATAAATAACAAAACAAAAAATATAACTCTATAAAAAATAAAAATGAAAATAATTGAGAAACAAATTTTTCAAGACATAAAGAAAATGCTTGTCAAACCTTATGCTTGGGCGATGTTGACCTTGCCAAAAAAATAAGTCGAATGATTTAATATTGTTTTTCAATTTTTATATAAATTTAACACCCCTGTACATTTTATTAACAATTAGCATTTATTAGCATTTTAAATAACATATTATTTGCAGTACAATGAGGTAGCAAATATTTTTTATTTATATGAAATTTTATAAATATTATATATTGCATAATAACTTCCGGTTCGAAAATTTGATGTTTTGATTTTACAAATTGCACAAAGTTATTAAGTAATGTAAGTATAAACGTTGACAAGTTAGATGAAAAAAAAACATTAATAAGTTATATCTTAATGTTTGGTAGATGAAAATTTTTTAATTTCTGAAAATTTTAAATTGTGAATATTGATTTTTTTTTATACTTGATATCTATTTAATTTTTTTTATAGAAACTATTATTTTTTAAAAATAATTTTTATCTTACTTTTAAAAAAGAAATACTCTCATGAAAATGGTTGAGAATCTAACCTTTTCAATTTAGTGAAAAAATTTAATTATATAAAAGAATTATAATATATTTTTTTAAAATAAAAAAATACAGTTGAATTTTATATCTTTAAAATATTTATTTCGTTATTTTTCTCTCTTCTTCTATTTATTTCTCTTCTGTCTTTATTACTTTTTTTTAATGAAATAAAATAATATAATTTTTTTTGTTTATTTCTTTTGTTGAATTCTTTATTTAAATTATCAAAATTTAAAATAATTTAAATTTTATCAAATATAAAAATTATTATACACATAATTTATATATATATATATATATGTAATTATTTTTTTATTATCTACAAAAAATAATTAAATCATAAATAAAATTAATGTTATATTTATATCGACATTTGAATAAAGAAATATATCTAATAAAATTATTTTAATAAAAAATATTTATATATCCAATAAGATACTATTGTAATCAAATAAAGTTTTTAATTTAAGAATAATGATTTATAAGATTTGTAATTTTTAAAAGTAAAAAATTAAGATTATAATTTTAAAATAATTTTTCCAAATAAAGAAGTGTATATATAATACTAGTTTTAATATATAATCAAAGAACATCTTGCTAATTAATATATATAATGCATAAAATAAAGTGATATTCTTAATAATCCATAATTATTTTTTTATGTGTAATTTAATAGAGTGTGGTGACTATTTATATAATATTATAAAATATTATATTTTTTAATAATATCAATATTAATAAATAAGGACTAATAAAAAATTTGACAAGTGAAAGTTTTAATCCCATTACTCATATCGAAATTAATATTGATAGAGAGGATAAGATGAGTCTGAAGTCTCAAGTCCTCAACACACAGAATTTGTTTGTTTATTTTAAATATTTATTTGTTAAATTTAAGGGGACAGATACGGCATATTAATCACGTGAAGGTGAAAAGGGTGAATGGCATGGAAGTAATAAAGAAGGCTGGGTCCAATCTGGGAAGATGGATTTGTTTTTAATAAAAAATAATTAATGAGAGAAAAGGAAGAGTGAGTATTGTGTGGACAAATAGCGACGTGGGAGGAAGGAGGAGGCTACGTGTTGTGTTGTGTTAGAGTATATCTCTGGATCAAATCAAACAAATCACAGTTTCTTCCATATTCCCATCGCATACACAAACAACGAGTACACTTCCTTAGGGTTTTGATCCTTTCTCTCTTCGCATCGGATCTTCAAACTCCTCTCCGATCTCAAAATGCCCGCCGTTTATGGAGCTCGCTTGACCACCTTCGAGGACTCCGAGAAGGAAAGTGAATACGGTTACGTTCGCAAGGTTTGTTCCTAATCCACTGCTTCTTCTTCCATTTCCACCATCGGATCCAACTCCAATCAACTTTCTCCACTCTTGGATCTAATCGCGCACGTCCTCGCTCTGTTACTTATTTTTCATTTTATCAGCGCTTTCGTTTACAGGCATCGGATATGTGTTCATTCTCTATAATAACCGCTTGATCTATTATTATTATTATTATTTTTTTTTTTTTTTGCTTCTGTTATCGTAATTCGTTCATGCTAGTTTACTTTTGTTTCGTTGACGACTTGATCCACTTAATTCCGTGCGTTAACAACTCTTCGTTCTCCATAATTAAAGATCATTTTAACCTCCGTAAGTTTGGTCATGGATGCTAAACTATGTTTTCGCGATTAAAACAGGTATCTGGACCAGTGGTGGTTGCAGATGGCATGGCTGGTGCTGCTATGTATGAACTGGTGCGTGTTGGTCGTGATAATCTCATTGGTGAAATTATTCGTCTAGAAGGGGATTCTGCTACTATCCAAGGTGCAATTACATGCCTTCTATGATTTATAACTGTGCACTGCATTCAGATACCGGATTTTCCTCTTTTTATCATTTTGTTACTTTTCAATGAGAAACTTATCGCTACTCTGCAATTTTAGTTTATGAGGAAACCGCTGGCTTAATGGTTAATGATCCAGTGTTACGGACACACAAGGTTAGATTCTTTAATAAACCATTCTCTCGTGTTTAAATTCTTATTGCGTGCTTCGGCTGATAAGCGGCGTGTGTTCTATAACAGCCTTTGTCCGTGGAGTTGGGGCCTGGAATATTGGGGAATATTTTTGATGGAATTCAGGTGTGCCTTTTCTCTAAGCAGAATATTCAGTTCTATCTGTTTTCAGTTGCTGTGACCAATTTTCAGATGGTTAAATTTCACCTTCTTGGCCTGTTTTTTTTTCCCTCTTTTAAGTAATTCTTTATCCTGACAGAGGCCTTTGAAAACTATTGCTAAAAGATCGGGTGATGTCTATATTCCTCGTGGTGTCTCTGTTCCAGCACTTGACAAAGATACACTATGGGAATTTCAGCCCAAGAAAATTGGTACCGGAGAAATTATTGTTCTTTTTATTGTCAAGTTCTATACAGAAAAGAAGTGTTATGTGGTCCATTTTTTCTGAAAATTCTATTTTATGCACTGGTGACAGGTGAAGGCGACCTATTAACTGGTGGAGATCTATATGCTGTATGTTCTTTAGCCTTTTAGGTTAGCTTGCAAGTAGTTCCTTTTTTGTTAATCAGTTTTTTCTAAATCTCTGTGTGAATATATACCATTGCAGACTGTTTTTGAGAACAGTTTAATGCAACACCATATTGGACTTCCTCCTGATGCCATGGGAAAGATTACCTACATTGCTCCACCTGGCCAATATTCCATAACGGTTTGTTTTTTTGAACTTCTTTCTATTGGATATCCAGTTCTATTTTTGTTTGAAGATAATTTTTAAGTCCATTATTTATTGTCTGCTGTATATGATTTTGATTTTTCTATTATTTTCAGGATAATGTATTGGAGCTTGAGTTTCAAGGTGTCAAAAAGAGTTTCACCATGCTTCAGGTTGCTACCCATATCTTTTGTTCATTGTTGTTGCTTCATTGAAGTATATTGGTCTTTCTTATCATTATCCTGCATTACAACTTCCTTGCATGTACTTTACCCATTTTCAGACTTGGCCTGTACGTACACCAAGGCCTGTTGCATCAAAACTTGCAGCTGATACTCCTCTTCTAACTGGTCAGGTAAACTCAATTATTATCAAGTGTCTCATCCATGATTTAATTTTGATGCTTTTTATGCTAATGACTTCTGTTTTGTACAGCGTGTTCTGGATGCTCTTTTCCCCTCAGTTCTTGGCGGGACTTGTGCAATTCCAGGAGCTTTTGGTTGTGGTAAAACAGTCATTAGTCAGGCTCTTTCTAAGGTGAACTTAGTACACCCTATTGAGACAATGATTTTTAATTGTAAATATTTTCCTTAATTAATTTTTTTTCCTCTATGTCAGTATTCCAATTCTGATGCTGTTGTTTATGTCGGTTGTGGGGAACGTGGAAATGAAATGGCAGAGGTATGCTTTCTGTTTAGTTACTTTTATCAAATGCTGTGTTTTTTTTGTTTTTTTTTTATTTTTTATTTTGCAGTTGGTCATACTAAGTTAATGATTATTTAGGTTCTCATGGACTTCCCCCAACTTACAATGACATTACCTGATGGTCGTGAAGAATCTGTCATGAAGCGTACAACACTAGTGGCTAACACTTCAAACATGCCAGTGGCTGCTCGTGAAGCTTCAATTTATACAGGTGACTTGGTAGCTCTTAAATTCTTGAATGTTGAACTTCTATTTATTGTTGTGAATTAATATTTACTAATCCTCTCCTATTGTCAATTATAATTTATCTGGCTTATGAAAGCCTTGTAGGATTTCAATCAGTAGTATTTCTCGTGACCTTCCTTTGTTATGCTGTAAACTTTGTTGTCGATCTGTGCTTAGTGCCAAAATTAGGAAAAACCTATATTCTGCATATTGATGTGCCACTCTTTGTATTCCTACATTTTTCACTTTAGTTGAATGTTTGTTATATTTTCCCTTTTAATGAACTAGTTTGACCAGTGTGCTGCATGGGAGTTTTAACACTGATTTTGGTGATGTATTATTTTTTTGAATTGCAGGAATCACATTAGCCGAGTATTTTAGAGATATGGGTTATAATGTCAGTATGATGGCAGATTCTACATCTAGATGGGCAGAAGCATTGCGTGAAATCTCTGGACGACTGGTGAGAATTTTATTACAGTAATAGTAGTTCATCAGTCTTTTAGAAAGATTTTTATTTTATTTTTTGTGCTTAAAATACATAAATATTATTTTTTAGCTTCACTTCATGATGTTGAATTTTCTTTCTTGACTAGTGTAAAATAGACAATTTATATACTATTAGGCATGAGACATGAGAATGAACATTGATCAATATATTTTGATGATATTGTCTTCCACAGGCAGAAATGCCTGCAGATAGTGGATATCCTGCATACCTTGCAGCACGTTTAGCCTCTTTCTATGAACGGGCTGGGAAAGTGAAATGTCTTGGAGGCCCTGAACGTACAGGTAGTGTAACAATTGTTGGTGCTGTTTCACCACCTGGAGGAGATTTCTCAGATCCTGTGACATCTGCAACCCTCAGCATAGTTCAGGTAAAACTATACTTTCAAATATGGTTAAAAATGGGGAATTACCTGCAATGTAATGAGCATTAGGTTGTCTTGACCAATGTCCACAAATTATTAAAACCCTATTTAAGATTATAATATGACTATAAATATCCCTTTGGCTATTTCTTCTTCTACCTATCCTATAACTTTCAATTCATCATGAAGTTGATTTTCTGCTAATTGGTAGGTTTTCTGGGGTTTGGACAAGAAGCTTGCTCAGAGGAAGCACTTTCCTTCTGTGAACTGGCTTATTTCTTATTCAAAATACTCAACGGTATGTTCTAAAGTTGGTTACTATGTAACTCATCTCCAGCTTTCTATATTTGTATGCATATAATTCGTGTTTTGGTCCCATAATTTTTCATAATATTTTAATATTTTCTTTCTGGCATCTTTTAGGCACTTGAAACCTTTTATGAGCAATTTGATCCAGATTTTATCAACATTAGGACAAAGGCTCGTGAAGTTCTGCAAAGAGAAGATGACCTGAATGAAATTGTTCAGGTGCGTGTTTTTTTTATTTGTTCTATCATTTTCATTGTTTATTAAAGAGATGCCCCCATGCTTTCTCCTTGTATGGGATTAAGAATTGTTCAAGCCTCTTCCAAGAATACAGGTGGTATCATAAATAACTTGTGTACAGAATGCTATGTAGTCTAAACCTTGGTAACATGTGTTAAACACTACTAAATTATGGTGTTGTTTTTTAGTTCAGTCAAAATTTGTAATGATGCACATGCATTTGTTCTATTACTACTAAACATTACTGGATCATTTATTGACCTGCTTTACTCCAGCTTGTGGGCAAGGATGCTTTAGCTGAAGGAGATAAGATCACCTTAGAAACTGCCAAGCTTTTGAGAGAGGATTATCTTGCTCAAAATGCCTTTACACCGTAAGTGGCCTTGTATTTGGCTAACTTTAGCATGTATTATAATATTGTTTTTATTTGTTGTTCTTATGTTGGCCCCTTTTGTATGGCTGTGATAGATATGACAAATTCTGCCCCTTCTACAAGTCTGTTTGGATGATGCGCAACATTATCCATTTCTACAATTTGGCAAATCAGGTATGGTGGTGTAAGGAATCAGTCAGTGGTTTTTTGTTATTTATATTAGGAAAAAAAAGAGAGAAACATCCATGTGAACATAGGCATGTAGGTTCCAAGGTACTATTTCACCATGTCTACTATTTCACACACATTCGGAGACCAGAAATTGTTTGTGTTCTGCATTCTTCTTGATCATAGCTCAACCATAGTTTTATTACTTCGGCCTTAAAAAAAATCCAGTTAAGATGGCTAATAAATTGCATTCAAAGTATAGAACTTAACGTGGGGCTGGCTTACTTGTGCAGGCAGTAGAGAGGGGAGCTGGTTCAGATGGTCAGAAGATAAGTTATACCCTCATCAAGCATCGTTTGGGAGATCTCTTCTATCGATTAGTGTGAGTAATCTAGTGCTACACTACATGACTAATTTTGACACGTAAAGTAGGTCTTATTCTGTCGATCTGTTGTCATTGTAGGTCTCAGAAATTTGAGGATCCTGCCGAAGGTGAAGCTGCTTTGGTTGCCAAATTTCAGAAGTTACACGAGGACCTAACTAATGGTTTCCGCAACCTTGAGGACGAAACCCGATGATTGAAGATTGGTAGTTGGCTCAAATATGGTGCTATTCCAATTGTAAGAGGAGGCAATCTAGCATACCAGGGTTGCAGCGTCCCGAGTGTTTATTTGACTGTTTGATTCATTCATATCACATTTATTTCCTTTGTTGGTGCTGGTTTGGCTTTTGATCTAGTTTCATGTGTAGCTATAATCATGTGTTTTCAGTGATCCCCAGTTTGTTTATTGAGAATAAGAAACGAAACATGGTCTTTGAATATGTATTTAGGAGAATAAAATTATTTTAGAACATGAAGTGCCTGTGGGCATGTGGATTCTGGATTCATAGGTGAAATTTTTGGGGAAAGGGACTATCTTGAATCCTGTATTTCATAGATGTAGCAATGAGTATTTATTCAACAAATCTTTCATGTCAAGCTTTATCAGTCAGTAAAATTTAGCGGTCATGATATTTAAATTAGCGTCTTCTTTCTCCTGCTCCCCTTGAGGAATAAACTGCCGTTTGACTGCACCGAATGAGATGTAATTGCAGTACGGTTCCATTATGCGTTTTTTTTTGCCAGAATGTGTAGCCTGATTCATTCAGTAAGCACATCACTGAAATCATTAGTAAACTCAAGACAACAAGTTTGCTGACGCTGCATCCACGACCAAGTCTTTGGAAGCAGTGGTGAGTGGACAGCGGAGGACAGGCCCCTCTGGAACTGGAAGTGGAGCAGAGGAATTTGAATAATATAAAGTGCTACATGCCTACATTTAACATTACTTCCTCAGCGGCTCTGGAATTTGATAACCAAAGCAAGTCATGGGAATCGATGATACAATAATTTTGCTTTCAACTATATTTTTGAAAGGCGTCAGTATAAAAGTTTTCACTAAGTAAACCAATCAAAAGTTGTTTTTGAGGTGACAATTATAAAAGTGACTAAGCTTGTAATAGTTGATGAATGTTAAAAAACTTTACACTCTGCAAGTTTTACTTAATCATTTTTAAAATGCTCGTATAATCATTTAAATTTCAATTTTTTTCACCTAAAAGTAACTTAAAACTTTAAAAGACTCGGGGAGGATTTATTTATTTATTTATTGCTGAATACTGGGGGAGGGTCTCTTTTACGTGATTGATATAGCTCAACAGGAAACACATATTCAGTTTGTGAAGGAGTACTTCTTTTATCTTTAGTGCTCTTTTAAGTGTGACTGAAATTTGAACTAAAGATTAGTATAGTTAGCCCAAAGGAGTAAGGATCGAAGCTTGTGAAAATATTTTAGAGTCCTCATGAATTAAATGTCCTAATTACATTAGTTAAAAAAAAAACCTAGAGAAGTGTTTCATGTTAGTTACAAAAACTTGAACAATCTCTCTCTCTCACTCTTTTTTCAAGAAAAATAACTAGCAATATATCTTCTTACTCTTTTGAGTGTATTTTTTAATAATTGAAATAATAAAATTGTACAAGTCATATTTCTTATTTAATAAGTCTTATTTATAGTTGTATAGTTTTTAATAAATTTTATTCGTAGAGTATATTTAAAAAGTATATTAAAGGGTGTTATTAGTACTCGTTTTTATCAAATGTCAATTGAGATAATTTAAAAACTGTTATGAATAATAATTAGTGGCTTAATTAGTGGATGCCAATATTCATTATCAATCATTACCATTTATATGTCCGTTATGTATTATTCCCTTTATTGTGTAATTGTTCAGTTACCACATGTAGTTATAAATAGGTTACTCCTCTCCCAAAGATAATACACCAGTCAGAATCTTTTCTTTATCTCATACTGTCTTATTTATTCTCTCTACTTTTTCTCTCTTTTATAACACGTTATCATCACGATAGTCTTTTATCTATTGGTGTTGCAACTACAAGAGAAAGCTATGAAGAATTTTCTTGAAGAAAGTCATATTTTTCAAGACAAATATTTCAAGGTTAGCTATTCATTTTTCACAATAAGAATTTTATCAAATATTTGTATTGTTTACATTGTTACGAATCAAAGTACTCTTGAAGACATTATAGTAGTCCTGAAGACACTATTAAATAAATAAATTCTTCATAGATTTTTGAAATCTGTCTAGAAGACAATATCAAAGAAGAATGTTCAACCTCTTTTACTTTATTATTTTTTTTCTCACCAGAAGTGGGAAAATGATGAAAAAAAATAAAATTGAAGGAATAAATTTTCTCACTAGAAGTGAGAAAATAATATGAAAAGTGAAAAATAAAATAAATTTTACCAGAAGTGAAAATTTTGATATAAATATATTACATTGTATTTGATCATTTGATATAAATGAGGTCATCACCGGAAGTGGAATAATTTTGTAAATGTCATAATTGTAATGTTGAATGATATTTGAGGCACATATACAAATTATGACTAGCGAAGCGTGTCCTCAAGCCTATTTAGGTTTTGTGTGATGCCTTGAAAAGATTATGAGTTTTCCTACATCTGTAATTTGATATTTTTCATGATTAAATTAATTAAAATAAACAACTTATCATGTAATTGAATCATGTGTTACGTTATTGAATATTAAAGGGTTTGGTTTCAAATCTTATTGATATAATTGATATTATTTGTTTTCATAATGTTATGCGTCTATTATTTTAATTGATGGAGATATCATTGAATTATAATTTGATTGTGATTTGTACAAAAATATAGAATTTAATGAAATTATGATCAATGTTTATTTCCTTAATTTTTTGATACGACATTTATAAGGAGAATAATTTCCTTAATTTTTAGCATTATTTTTTATCTCCTTAAAGTCAACCTAGCAATGACATAAATATATTTTTATTAAATGATTTTTTTTAATAAGTATAATGAGAAAGATTCATTCATTTTTTATAACGAAAGACATAAACAAGTTATGATTTTTTTCTCAAATGAATATATGATTGTGTTGTATCATTCATTTCCTAAAATGATAAAATAAAGTGTTAGTGATATATTTCTTTTTTAAAATTTTATTTTGTGTGAAGCATTTATTTGTTGATAATATACATGAGATGATAAAAAAAATAAAATAAAATTAGTGTAGATTTTGACATTAAATTGATGTCTAAAGATACATAACAAGAATGTTATTTTTATAATGATTTCTCAATTTGAAAAATATTATATTTTTCATACATCTATTTTGCTCCAGAAGTAGCAATATTTTTTTTATATATATAAAAAAAGGATTAAGAAATATCCTTAGTTGGTTTATTGTCTCTTGAAGACAAACAAAATATTGAGATTTTTTTTATGCAAGAGACCATTTTAACTAGCATTATTTCATTTCCTGAAGTGAATGTTCTAATGTATTAATTTTTGTCTTCTCATATTCAATAATGCGAGAAATTAATGTTATATGATACTACAAATATAATTGAAGGCTCTAGAAGAGCTAATATATTATTGCTGAAAGACACGAAGTTGCATATTAAAAATGCATTATATTTTTCTGAGTCTTACAGAAACTTATTGAGGATATTCGTTTAAATGAGTTTCTTATTGAAACAAACAATGAAGGAAATGTAGAATATCTTTACATCACGAAACTCCACTTGAATAAAAATGAAGTATTGGAAAGATTATTTGTTTTTTCCTATGGACTGTATTGCACGTATATTAATACAGTTGAAACACATACTATTGTAAACCAGAAGTTTACAAATCAAAATAAATTTGAGGTTTGGCATGATCGATTGGGTCACCCTGGAACTATCATGATGTGAAAAATAATTGAAAACTCATGCAGACATTTATTGAAGAGCCGGAAGATTCTTCAATCAAATATTTTTTCATGTATTGCTTGTTCTCAAGGAAAGTTAATAATTAGACCATCACCAGCAAAAATTGGGCATGAATCTATCTTATTTTTAGAATGAATACAAGGTGATATTTGTGGACCAATACACCCCCCATGTAGACCATTTATATATTTTATGGTTTTAATTGATGCATCAATAAGATGGTCACATGTTTGTTTATTATCAACTCGCAACCAGACGTTTGCGAGATTATTAGCTCAACTAATTAGATTAAAAGTTCATTTTCTTGATTATCCAATTAAGAAAATTCGTTTGGATAATGCTGGTGAATTCACATCTCATGCTTTTAATGAGTATTGTATATCCATTGGAATTGATATTGAACATCCAGTAGCACATGTTCATACACAAAATGGACTTGTAGAATCATTTATCAAACGTTTAAAACTAATTGCAAGACCATTACTCATGAGATCAAAACTTCCAATGCCAACTTGGGGGCATGCAATCTTACATGCCGCAATATTATTTCGCATCAGGCCAACAAGTTATCACAAATTCTCTCCTTTACAGTTGGTTTTTGGTGAGCAACCTAATATTTCTCATTTGAGAATCTTTGGGTGTGCTGTATATGTTCCAATTGCCCCTCCTCAAAGAACCAAAATGGGTCCTCAAAGAAGGTTGGGAATATATGTTGGGTATGAATCCTCATCTATAATAAAATATCTTGAATCATTAACAGACGATTTATTTACGGCTAGGTTTGCCGATTGCCATTTTAATGAGTTGATTTTCCCAACATTAGGGGGAGAACAAAAATAGTTGGAAAAAGATATTAGTTGGAATGAATTATCACTATCTCATCTTAATCCTCGTACAAAACAATGTGAACTAGAAGTTCAAAAGATAATTCATTTGCAAAATCTAGCCAACCAATTACAAAATGTATTCACAGATCCAAAAATGGTGACTAAGTCATATGTACCAGCGGCTAATGCTCCAATAAGAGTCGAAGTCCCTGTTGGACAATTTAATACTACAAACGAATCACAAATACGCCTGAAGCGTGGTAGACCAATTGGTTCCAATGATAAGAATCCTCGAATAAAAAAGGGAGCTAAAGAGCAAAATGACAAAATTGAGGATGTAAAAACTAAAAAAGATTCCTCTGACATAACTCATATTCCAGTTCCAGAAGAAATTCAGGTACCTGAAACTATTGAAAATGAAGAGATCTCAATAAATTATGTCATGAATGGAATACGATAGAATCGAAACAATGTCAATATTGATGACGTGTTTGCATATAATATAGCGCTAAATGAAATAAATGATATTGAGGATCAAGATCCAAAATCCATTAACGATTGTCGACAAAGAAATGATTGGCCAAAATGGAAAGATGCAATTGAGGCAGAATTAGACTCGCTTGCTAAGCGAAAAGTTTTTGGACCAGTACTACGTACACCAAAAGGTGTAAAACCAATTGGATACAAATGGGTTTTTGTGCGAAAATGAAATGAAAATGGTGAAATTGTGAGATACAAAGCAAGACTAGTTGCTCAAGGTTTTTCACAAAGACCTGGTATTGATTTTGAAGAGACATATTTACCTGTAGTGGATGCAAACACTTTTCGATATTTAATTAGTTTGGTTGTACATGAAAAACTTAATTTACATCTAATGGATGTAGTTACAACATATTTATATGGCTCTCTTGATGCTGACATTTATATGAAACTCCCAGAAGGATTTAATTTGCCTGACGATGCAATTTCTAGAGAAGATTATTCGATTAAATTAAATAAGTCCCTATATGGGCTAAAGCAATCAGGTTGTATGTGGTATAATCGACTAAGTGAATACTTGTTACAAGAAGGATATAAAAATGATCCAATTTGTCCGTGTATGTGGTATAAACATTATTGGAACTCCTGAAGAGCTTTCAAAAGCAATAGATTGCTTAAAGAAAGAATTTGAAATGAAGGAACTAGGAAGGACAAAGTTTTGTCTAAGATTGCAAGTTGAATACTTAGAAAATGGAATTCTTGTGCATCAAGAAACTTATATAACAAAGGTGCTTAAAAGGTTTTATATGGACAAATCACATCCATTGTGCACTCCCATGGTTGTAAGATCTTTAGATGTTAATAAAGATCCATTTAGACCCCAAGAAAAGGATGAAGAAATACTTGGTCCTGAAGTACCATATCTTAGTGCTATAGGAGCACTAATGTACCTTGCTAATTACACACGACCTGATATAGTATTTACTGTTAATTTGTTAGCAAGATATAGTTCTTCACTTACACGAAGACATTGGATTGGAGTTAAATAAATACTTCGTTATCTTAGAGGTACAATGGATATGGGGTTATTATATTCAAATGTTTCTAAACCAGAACTAAATGGTTATGCAGACGCAGGTTATTTGTCAGATCCTCATAATGGTAAATCACAAACAAGATATTTGTTCACAAGTGGTGGTACAGCCATTTCATGGCGATCTGTAAAACAAACCATATCAGCCACTTCATCTAATCATGCTGAAATTTTAGCATTACATGAGGCAAGTCGTGAATTAATGTGTTTGGCTAAGATCTGTGATTCAACACATACGAGAAACTTGTGGTTTATCTTCTAGAAAAATGACATCGACAATTATATATGAAGATAATGCTGCATGTATTGCACAATTGAAAGATGGATACATAAAGGGAGATAGAATAAAGCATATTCTACCAAAATTCTTTTTTACTCATGATCTTCAAAGGAATGGTGATATAAATGTTCAACAAGTCCGCTCAAGTGACAACCTAACAGATCTCTTTACAAAGTCACTTCCAAGAAAAGTTTTTGAACAGTTGATACACAAGATTGGACTCCGTCGTCTTAAAGATTGTATGCATGAGGGGGAGAAATAAATATTTATGAATGATGTACTCTTTTTCTTTCATTAGATTTTTATCCCACACGGTTTTTCCTAGTAAGGTTTTAACGAGGCACATTCTAAATATTGGACATCCAAGGGGGAGTGTTATGAATAATAATTAGTGGCTTAATTAGTGGATGTCAATATTCATTATCAATCATTACCATTTACATGTCCGTTATGTATTATTCCCTTTATTGTGTAATTATTCAGTTACCACATATACTTATAAATAGGTTACTCCTCTCCCAAAAATAATATACCAGTCAGAATCTTTTCTCTATCTCATACTGTCTTATTTCTTCTTTCTACTTTTTCTTCCTTTTATAACAAAAATAAGTTATTTTATTAATTTTATAGTTTATTATCCCTATCTTTTGTAAACTCAACCTTAATTTTGCTTGCCATTGTGAGGGTGAGATGAGGAGAGTCAAACTCGCTTCCAACTTATACCATTGTCATGCCCAATATAAGGGTTTTGTAAGGTAAAAGATCACCGAATAATAATACAAGATAAAAGAAAAGGCTGAAAATTCTGTTACATTCTTAAAAAAACTTAATTTACTTAAATGTTCTAAATAAAATACTCCCTCTCCAAACTCTTGTGGACAACCATGTTTGGGAACCTATTTCGATTTCTATGGGAGGTATGGTTCTGTGTCATCTTTTTGCAGATGATGTCCTTTGGTTTGGTAGAGCAACTTCGGATCAAGCCCATGTGATACCCCACATATTGGTAAATACTTGGGTTTCAAAATTCTGGCCAACCAAACTTCAATATCATTATGGATAAAGTCAGCTCTAGATTGACTTCATGGAAAGGGCAAATGCTTAATAAAGCAGGCCGCCTTTGCCTCACGAAATCGATGTTGATTGTCTTGCCTACCTATATTATGCAAATGCTTTGGTTACCACAAACTGCCACTATCAATTAAGGCCTCTAAATCTATTATATGGTCTACCGAGATGAATTCTAGACGTTGGAATCTAGTCTCTTGAGATGTATTTACCAAACCAAAATACTTAGACGATTTAGGAGTTCAGGATGCTAGATATGCAAACGTTTCTCTCTTAGGCAAGCTTGTTTGGCAGCTCGTCAATTCACCCAATAAAACATGGGTAAGGACACTAAGTGAAACTAAGAAATGGCATATCTCCCAAGTCTGCTGCTTGGTGAGATCAAGCTATGAGGATTATATTCGTTTAAAGCCTGGCGTTTTAGAGAACTGAGATCTCATATGGCAACTCCCTCCACCCCCCTCCATTAAGCTCAATGTGGGATTTGGTGGTGTTGTTAGGGACCAACATGGTGCTTAGGTGATAGGTTTCTCCAACTTTTGCCATTGGAGACACCATGGGGTCATGAAGTGAAATCCATCATTTGCGAGACAGACTATAGAGAAGCGGTTACTGCTCCTGGACGTGGATCTCATCTGCATGCGAATGCCATTGAAGAGGTGTGTCAACTCCTGACACATAGAGGTACATGCGATATTTCGAGAGGTGAATCATGTTGCACACACATTGGCTACTTGGGGCACCTCCACATGTTCATGTTCTATGCAAAACTCGTGGTGGAGAGTATGAAGGGAAGCTTTAGAGTTCCCTGTGTTAAGAGAAAAATTTGCTTTATTAATTGCGACTATCAAACCCTAGGATTTCAGATGAAAGAATGAGTTAAGAGATTGGTTCTGTCAGATATTCATAAAAATGATGAGATGGAATAAGTGGAATCTCATGCAAACTGTGAGGGAGGTGGTTAACCGGTGCTTATTTACAAGCGATAGACCATGGGCATAATTAATAATTAAGTTTCGATTCAAACTAAATATAAAAACTAATAAATGACAAAAATTAAAAATAAAGTATAAAATCAATTATATTTAGTTAAATGCATAATTTAAAATTAATTATATTTAGTTAAATGTACAATTTGATATTTTATTTTTACCTTAAATGTGTTTTCAGTTCTTGTATTTTTCTTTAGTCTCTATAATCTTTTTATTTTATTTTATTTTATCTCTCTAAAATTTGAAATCATTGTAAAAGGTGGTAAAAAATAAGTAAATTCTAATTTTGGTCCCTAAAATTTTTATTTTATTCCTCTAAAACTTAAAGTTACTATTTTTAATGTTTAATATTTATTTTAAGGTAGATAAATAATATTTATTTTTATAAATTTATAGAAAAATTTAGAAATATTAGATACTAACATGATATCAAATATAATTGTAAATGTCATTAGGAATAATCACTTGACTATAAGATAAACATCAAAGTAGTTAAAAATAATCATATAATACAAATGACAAAAAATAACTTATTTACAAAGATTAAGAACATTTAATCTCAATAATTAAAATAATCGATTTTCAAATTGTAAAAATTGATAGTGCCGCAACAATTGAAGATCATCATTTCCTAATGTTGCATTCCAAATTTCAGTGTTCCGTCATTTTTTACACTGTTTGGATAGGAAACAAAATTGAAAGACAAGAAATAGAGAAGATATTAATAGTAGTGATTTTTAGTAAAATTTTGTATTGATTGGAGTAAAATCACAATCATATGATAAAGCTCCCTAAAAATATAACCACGCTTTATAAAAAAAATCTATTCTTAGTCACCAATTCTCTTTTTTCTTAGACCATAAAAACCCAAATTGAATTTTCAGTTTTCGAACAAAACATCAATAGGAATCTAAATTCAAATTGGATTTCGAATTATTAATTTCTATTTTTTTAAAAAGTAGTGACATACATCGAAATTGCTTTCAACGATTTAAAAACAATTTCATTAAACATAAGCAAACTGACATTTAACCTATTCTTGAACAATTAACAAAATAATGATGAAATTAAATTGAAGTCAATAACATACTTACCATCTGCAGGGGATGCAATAAAATATATCTATGATACGAAATTATGAAATATGGGCATAGCTTGGTCCAACACAGTATGAATATGCAGTGCCAATAAGCATTGTGCATACACACGGCATTAATATTAACTAACACATACAAGTGATGAGGATTGGTCTTCATACTTGTACAGCTGTATGAATCATCCAGGACCAACTTTAGGAATATCATAATGCTCGCTCATGTTTGCGAGATATTGGTTGAAATCCTGAATTCTATCACGGTGAGATTTATTAGCAATTTTAGCCAATCTATGAACATCAAGTTGTTCCCTCTGCTCTATGTATCGCCTCTCTGCCGGTGTAAGGTGATCATCATAATGTGCAGACTTCCCTTTACCGCTTAATTCGTTTGCATCATTTACATCTTGATCATTAGGATCTTTGGCTTGTTCTGTATTTCCACCTACATCAAACATACATTGCATAATTTATGGTGAATTAAAAATAAAAAGACTGCAGAAGATGAACAAAAACAGAACTGCGACTCTGAGCAGTCCCATAAATCATCAGTTTTGCGCAACAGTTACCTGCTTACTGAAACTTAAAAAATAGTTATAATATTTAAGTTCCATCTTTCATATTCTAATTTCCATAAACCATTGCCCATCATTTTTAACAACAATAAAAATCTATCTCTTCTAGGAAGTTCACACATAAATCTATGGGTTTACCACTACAAAGATTATTACTGTTATCATTCACCTTGACCACAGGCAAACCATTTTACATATCCAATTATTATAGTAACGTATTCACTAAAGTTCACGCCCTCATGTCAATTCCATGAACCGTTATTTACAAGTCTACAACATATTCAGCAGAACTATACGTGACATAAAATAGAACCATGTTACAGGATGATTGTACCATACATCATGAATCAAAGGAAAGGTTTTAACATTGCTGAAAGATCCAGCATTTTCAATAGCTAGGTTTAGTTACAACAAATTGTAATTTAACAACAGACCTCAGTTAATGAAAGAAGAATATGTTGCCTGAAAAAGATAGCAACCAACCTGCTGAAATTTCATCTTCGGTGACTTGTAGAAGTTGATCTTGATTTCTCTTGTTCTTCTTTTTCTTCTTCTTCACTCCACCAGCCACATCCAGTGCTTTTCCCTTCAGCTTCAATTTCCCACCAACAACATTGTCATACGCTGACATCTCTGTCAAAAAACAACGACGATTGAAGACAAAAGATTTTTCTTTTTCTTTTTAAATTGTAGAATGGTGTATCAGGTAATCCCAGATAAGTGGTGGGGCAGATGAATAATTGGGGGTAGTAACAAAAACCCTAACTAGTGAATGTGCATCGAAAGAACTAAAGCTGTTTAAGAACGTCGATTTGAATTAAGTATCAGAAAAAGCAAACATGAAATAGAGCAGAGCCCAAAAGAAAAAGAAAAAAGAAAAATTATTTCAGCAAACTATTCAACATCCCAATTCGCAAATTTCATATAAACAACCCAATAGAACGGAGAGAAAATCTATATTCACATTCAAATCGTTAAATCGCAAAGGATGAGAAAATGAAAGGACTCAAAATCGCACCGAAAACGAAAGCTTGAATGAAAGGGTGAACTCTCCGCGCCCGACCAGATCTTTATGCCTCAATTCGATTTCAATATTTTCATACTTTTTTCCTAAAAAGAAATTGCTTTCAATAGGGCACGCTTTTTGTAGAGAACAAAAACAACTTATCTTATCGTATTATTACTAAATTATTAAATACATGTATATCTATCCTTGTTCAAAAATCAAAATCCATATTAGACCAACTTTTTTTATCAGATAAATTAAAAAAAAATCAAATTTATGTATCATATTATTTGTGCAAAAATAGTTAAGCATCTATGTTTTTACACCTCTGACTGCGATCATGACTCTATATTCTTTACCCCAACTTATTCAGATTAGGTTAACTTCAGTGTTTTTTTTTTTACCTTAACATATTACAATTTAATTTTGCACGGGTAGGGGCGTTCAGCCACCTTCTTATCGGCCGAATGGTCGAACCAGGTGGCCGATTGCCAATCGATCACCTGGTTCGGCTTATCTTTATTAATTATTTTTAATAAATAATTAAGGGTTAATTAGCTGATTAAGAAGTATTACCTAATACGGTAAGTATGTTACAGAGCCCATAAGGTCCAGGGCCCACGATTGTCGGTATAAATAACTCAGGTCAAAAGGTAACGTCACTGTTCATTAATTACTCTAGATTTTCGTGCTTGTGCTGACTTGAGCATCGGAGTGTCTTTTACAGGTACAAACCCGTCTACTCACGTTGGATCGGAATACTCGTTCAGAACACTCGTTCGGCCTTCAGAATACAAGAAGATCATTGGTGTATCCTTATACAGGTACAAATTTGATTGATGTAATTTTTTTTTGGTGTACTGTTTCTGATAGTATTTTATTATATTTATAAATAAACATCTTATGAATTCACAATGTAACCTTAACATTTAATCATAAATTGTTATTTATGATTAGTTTATTTTCTTTTAAAAGTGATATCTATAATATATTATAAAAATAATTATCTCATTTAATGTAGACAATTTCATCTTTAAATTTTTAAATAATAAAAAATAGTATTTAAAATTATTATTTATTATATGGATAAAATTTGAATTTAAAATTATTAAATTTAAAAATTAAATTAAATATCAATTGATCAATTAAATATTCATAATTTTAAAATTTTTATTAAAATAAAATATAAAAATAATGGATCAATCAGTTAATAATAATTTTGATTCATTGACTAGATTTATTTAATTTTTCAATAACAGTCGTGCATGTCTTTTTAGTTTCAACTTTATCTGTTAAATATTGATTTTAGTTTAATTTTTAGTCTTCCTAAATACTATTAATTTTATATTTAATCCTTCTAAATATCATTTTTTTTTATTTCTTCCTTTATTTTTTAGAATCACGTATATATTTAACGGACCTAACAATTTCTTTTACAGGCAAACTACTTGAGAATTTTTTAAGAGTAAACAATAACGTATCAAGCTGAAAGATGAAATGGAAAAAATCGTGATATTTAGTGAAAACAAAAAAATATATAATTTAAGAGGTGTATTGGATTAAAATTTCACTTAATTTTAAAATACTCTTATTACAAAAACGTCTTATAATATTCAATCAAGATAATAAAAAAAATTTAAAAAATCAATTAAAATTTGATGATATTCAATTAAGACAATTAGATTTTTTTTAAATAGTTTATCAAAATTTAATGATATTTAATTATGATTTTTTTTTACTTTAAAATATCTGTTGACATAAAAAATATAAAAATTTCAATGAATTATTTTGAATACTGAATTTTGTGAGATTTTTTTAGTATAATTTAAAATCTCTAGCATTTAGAACTTTTTTCCCCTTTTATTTATACTATTTCTTTCTCTCTTTTTTTTTCCTCACTTTTCTTTCTTCTCTCTCATATTTTTTCTTCTTCTTCTCTCTCACCATTCTCTCACCATTCTGACTACTTTTTCTTTTCTTTTCTTCTCTATCTCATTTTTTATTTTATTTTTGTTCATCTCTCTAATTTGTCTCATTTTCTTTTTTTTTTCTCATATTCTTTTTTCTATCTTTCTGTCTAGCTTTTCTTTCTTTCTTTTCTATCTCTCTTTCTTTTTCTTATTCATCTCTTCTCTCATTTATCACTTCTTTTTCTCATATTTATTTTTTATTTATCAATGAATGTATAATTTATCAATATATTTTTTAATTATTAAATATTTAAAATAATTTTTGTATTATTAAATATTATATATTGTTAATTTTTTAAATTTATTAAAATTTAAGTATTTATTTTTAATAAAATTTAATATTGAAATATAAAATTTGGAAACATATACTGAAAAAACTTTGTACTTTGTAGGTCATGGTAATAATCCTTGAAATGAAAACCATAATTTTAAATTAGTGGATGAATATTTATTTTTAATATTACCAATTAATGAGGAACATAATTTTAAACATATTGTTTAGATTCAACTACATGAAAAAGAATATGTCAATACATTGAGTGCTAGTATAACTTTAGATACGTGAAAAAATATTAGTCAAAAGAACATTAAAATTAATTATCTGTCAAAAGATTAAAAAATTATGTTGATTTTATTTTTCTTTACTATTTATGTTATATTTTTTTATTAAATCTTATAGTATTGCAAATCCATTTTTTCTTATAAAATCCATAATTTTTTTTAAAATTTTATAATATAAATCCATTAAAATTTGAATTACAAAATTTTGATAAAAATTCAAGTTTTAAAAGTCTTTTAAAAAAATATTAAAAGTCACGATATCCTTACAAAATCTTTTAAAATTTATTAAATTCTACGAGACTTTTTCATACTAAAATTGTTATTTAAAATCTCAATCTAATACACTCCCTTCATTGATATTTTCAAGAAATATCATTTAATTTATTATATGAATTTAGTAAATAGATGTTGACGTAAGAAATAGATTACCCTATCTTTCCCCTAATATTTGACAATTTTTTACTTCTATTTAATTATATTATAAAATGAATTAATGGTAAATAGTAATGTATCAAAATATAAGGGAATAAGATTATAGACTTTACACTCATGTTACATTTTTATTAAATTAACGTCAAATATTAATTTCATTAGCATTAATTGAAATTGTATTTTTGCTATGCTTATGGGCACAATAAATTATAAATTTATATAATATTTATTGATGGACATGTTTAAAAAACTAATGATGGTAATGTTTGGTTTTAGGTTGAGAGGCAATAGACGCGGCAACTCGGTATTGCTTTTGCGTCATTTGGCCTCTTTGACATGAATTGTCTGTTATGCATCAGATAGAGATATCATTCCAAAGACGCACTTAATTCACTGCAGTAGCATTATTTATGTCTTATAGAAACCGTACTTTTTCCATGTTACTTTATATCACACAGCAGAAAGAATGTTTGGATCAGCTTTTTAATTTTGCCATTTATTAGAGGGACTGTTCCAGCTGTAAGGAATTTCACCCACAAGGAGAGGGACTTCTCAACTTCACAATACATTATGGTGGATACCTCTGTTTCTAGCTTCTACCCGGATTCAGTATCTTAAATATGTTATGTTGGCGTACATTGTCTATCATATCAGGCCATTACATAATACTAAGCAAACAGAGAGAAATAAAATAAAATAAAACAATGTATGAAAAATGAACTTTTCCTTTGTTCCGCATATAAAATCAACCTTAAACTTTCAAGCCTATATTTTGATATTTGTGCTGTGGAGTGTTACTACTTACTAGATACTATTAAGGCCGGTTTAGTGGTAGTAATGAAGGAAAGAATTGTTATAAATGCATAAAAAAATTGAATTATTGCTAGGAATCCTCTTTAAAATAAATCTAGGTCAAAGTGATGGTACCTACACAACTTTCCAGGAGTTTCATTTTGTGCTCATTTTTTCCCTCACCCTTTTCTTATTTCGAAAACTAATTTCCTAATTTGTTAAAATAGTTTTCAAAATGTAAAATAAAAAGGATAAAGAGAAGGAAAGAAAAAAGATTGCTAAAGGGAGAATAAATAACTCTCATGCGCTCCAATGTTTGAATGCATATTCGCTTCTTCCACTACAATTTCACTCAACAAACCTAAAGATCCCTCAACAACACTCAAGAACTAATTGAATAACTATAACTAGATAAAACTATCTGCAATTTAAACTTGTGTAATCTAAGTTTGAATAGACTTTTATTAACCCAAAAAAAAAAAATAGCCCTGTGCTCCATCTATTAAAATGTATATAAAATATGTTTACGCAACCTACCTTCACATGCTCCCGCAAAAGTAAAAAACTTAAATTGTACCAATACACCTTTCTCAGAAGTCATTAGCAGCCAGAAAGAGACGATTTTGACTTCATAGATAAAGAAATGAACACAGCTGAAGCCAAAATCGAGTGGCGACATTAGCTTAAAAAATCTGGTTCAATAATTAATTTGTTCTGGGCGAAAGTCTACGTAACCAAGCAAAAGCGGTAAATAACATAAAGCTACAGATGGCGTCCTTAGTTTTCAGATGGGCATAAAAGCCAAGACCAAGTGGTACTGGAATGATTCTTTAAGGTACATTGCCGCAATAATCATTCTTCAGTATATTCCAGACAAGCCATCGTCAGTACATTCCTGGAATGATTCTGTAAGGTACCTTGTCGCAATATAACTTCCAGAACTTGCCATACCTGCGTGCAATAGTGAAAATTTTCAACTTCGTTCTTCAACTGGAGCTGATCCAGAACTACAGAATATTCCAAACTTTTGGTAATGAAAAGTTCAACTCGATTCTATGATAAATAAAATATTGGCTTTGAAGAACTATTCTTTTTATTTTTCATAATCGTGCTGCTTTTAGAAAATATTTTTTATGGCAATACGAATTGGAAACATAAGACATTTTTTTGTTAAATTTCTGTTTTAGACTTTTAGTAGCACAGCACTACCATGCGAAGTTGAGATGGTCTCAATATTTTATTGCTGTATACTGTGATTTGCAAACATTAGAAGCAGTCTAATTGGGCTACCAGTATGTCGTTGATTTCATTTTGATTAAAAAAAAAATATGCCTATTTATCCGACCAATAAGTTGTAACTCAAAAGAAAACCGTTTGTAGCCATAGATGAAGCTTAAGAGGGCATGCTGAATAGAAAAATGCTCAACATCAATAGATAAAATCATAGAAATGAATGCTTACTTGGATCTGCATCGATCATCGTCTCGTTTTGCTCGATCAAAGAGAAGAATGGTAAGAAATATCACGTAGAAGTAAGGCAAAAACTGCAAGGGAAAAAAGATCAAGTTAACATTGCTCTCCAAACTTCAAATTGTACAAACTAAAAGGGACACTTACATGATTGAAAAGAGCCGGGACTGTCCAGAAGAAAGCAGCTAATATTTCAGGGACATAATGAAAATGACGAGATAATCCCCACCTGCAGGTACCACAGTAAAAGTGAATTGATTATTTTTAAGGCAGAATTTTTGTTCTAAGCAAACATTACGTCAGATTATGCCAATTTAGAAATTAAAAGCCACCTCTGGTTAACAAATAACATTCATATAAGAATCTAAACTACCAATATAAACTTTACAGAATTATGATATATTTTAAATCAAATTTCTGGAATCAAGCCCAACAAGTGGTGAGCACAAACTCCTCCCTTAATCAGGGAACAGGAGGCAGCCAGGAAAGTATGGTCTCAGCTTTTCAATAATCACTACTCTCTAGCATTAATTACCACAATTTTGTGTTTACATAAATTTAAATGAAGACTTACCATCCAGAGGTTAAAAGAAGGCTTCTTTTAGTTTCCCCAGCAGTAGTAGTATATGAGGCCTCTATCTGCAAATTTATTTTTATTATGTCTATAGCTTGTGCAAATCTACTAGCAAGTATTTTGGTTAGCATTCAAATCTGACATACATTCTATAGAATATAAACTCCAAATGAAAATTTACACAGAAAGTACTATGTATTTACACCTTTGATGGAGCTTTTCCCCAGACCGTGCATTTTCCATTTGTCCTACGAAATTCTTGCCTTTGCCTGTCACAGTCATAGTTGATGTATATGCAAAGAATGCCAGCTACTAAAATTGTGACTGCTAGCTGTAAGACAGGAATAGAAAATTTCAGAAAAATTGGGACATGAAAAAGATTAAAAATAAGAAAAACTCTGGTGGTCACTCCACTATCAGCTCTAACTTCATTCTTGTTCCTACACCACCACTGAACTACAACATGAGTCACACAAACAGGATGGGGATGGTACCTGGGTGCCAAGATATACAGGATGGTTGACAAGGTACATTCCAGGAGATGTATACACTGATGGAACCCACACCAAGCAACCCCAGCAAATATAAAATCCAGCTGCCAGATTTAAGTGCTATAAGATTTAGTAAGACAATAAAGAAGTTAAAAAGCAACATGTATAATGAATTTAGCAATAATGTATGCCATCAAAGATATAATATTAATAACCTATGCAAACTATTGAAGTCAAATTTTTTTCTTATCAGAAAAAGTCTTCAATGGATAGTTGCAACTTACAATACTCCCAAATATTGTTCTTTCTAATTTAGTAACCACACTTCAAAAGTACAAAACAGTCGAACAAAGGGAAAGAACAGGTACACACAACAGATACAATAATAGAGCTTCAAAAGTACAAAATAGTATGGCAAAGGAAAAGAACAGGTATGTCCAATAGAAACAAGAATAGAGCTTCAAAAGTACAAAATAATAGAACAAAGGGAAAGAATAGGTATGTCAAAATCCAATAGAAATAAGAATCGAACATATGCAAACCTCGATCATGTGCAATATCCATTGTGTTCCAATATCCAGCTTCCCACCAGAAAAACTTGGTAATGTATACCAGCATTAATGCAGTATTTACAAGCATTGAGTCAGCTACTTTTCCATTTTCTTCATACTGTTAAGACAAGAGAAGACAAACATTAGAAAGATTAACTGAGGGAGGAAGCATCACGAAATAAATTTATGGAAAAAAAATGTGTTCCTGATTCATCTAGTATTGAATCCATCAGGACCATCACAACATTCTCATGATGGTAGTAAGTCGGTACCATCAGGGCAACCAACCAAGTCCAACTACATAAAGATGAATATGTTACATATCAATATCATATATTGAACCACATCAAAAGACAACTATATTCAAAAGTAGAGATGGTTCTGAGCTTCTGTAAAGCTTGCTCTGCCAACTACCAAGGCCCCAGGCTCAAGCTATTTCTACAAGTGTCAGCAATTAATCCAGACTTGCTGAGTAAACCAACTAAATGTTGGACAGCACAATCACCAAACCTGCAGATGATATAAGCAGATACTTGGCTTCAACATTTATACAAAGAATAAATAGTTTGAGACTCAACCTGCTTTATGCAGTAGGTCAATGCAAGAACAGCCCATGACATCATTCCGAATCTGCAGTTTGTGAAAACTTTTATGTCAAAATATTTTCCTATGCGTGGATAGAGCTCCATACCCTGCAAGGATGACAAGATATTAATCCTCGAAAGGCATGAAACCATCAAGTGACATAGAATCAGTCCATGGAGATTTATCAAGTGACATATGCATACTTTTCTCATCATTCATTTTATTCTTTTACAATCTTTTGAATTTCAATGCAAAATAAACAATTAAACAGAGACCTTGGTGCAACACTGTTTAGCGAAAGTAAAAGGCAAAGATTAGTTTACCCAGTAAAAATCAATGATTATGTTTCCAGAAGAGCCTGAATCTGTGGAAGATGGTGCCAAATGACCCTAGCAAGTAGCAAACATAACCCAAGTGAGTAATTTGGTTGTAAATTAATACGAAAGAAATAGTTTATAATTTGGGGCATTTTTTGGTGTCTCACTTTTATGTATAAGAAAACACAGAAGACAAAGCTCCCGAAGATAAGCGCTGAAAATATTTCCCCCAAACGATCATAAACAATAGTGGGGTCGAAAATCTCAAACCTGAAAAATGCACAAGAGAAATCAGCATTGAGCCTGAGGTGTAAAAAATGGCAAACAAGTTGAAAGGCTTACCACCAAAGGGCAATATAAGTAACCAAGGTGACTAAATAAGCTGCGACACCATTTGCCTGAAGAATGGAAAGGAGAAAGTGTGTTATAATAAATAATAATAATAATAATAATAATAATAATAAAATGAAAGGCATGTGAGTTGAATTGACCTTGTAGACAGGGCGGTGGCCGGTTGGGGAAATAGGGCCGTAAACGGTGTTGCCGGGGAGAAGAAGCTGAAGCGCTGCTTCAAAAGCAGCGTAGATGGCGATGATTTTGCAAGCAGTGGCAGTGGGCTTGGGCCATATAAGTAGGAAGCCCTGTAGCCCGTTTTGGCTCAAGTAATCAAAGGTTTGGAGAAGAGATCCATGAGCAAGTGTCATGGTGTACCATCTGCATGCGTTTCGGATCAGAATAGATCTACAATGAAATCATAGGGTTCATCAGATTACTTACAAGAGAATGACAAATGGAGGACAGAGTGTGAGGAGAGAAATCATGGAAGCATAGGTGACGAGGGGAGAGTGAACTGTGTCAGTGTCTCTCTTGCTCGATTTCGACTTGGAACCACCAGGCTGCACCGCCATCTCTTTTCTCTCTGTCTGCAAATCACAATTCACAATTCACAATTCACAATTCAGAACTCAGAATTCAGAATCAGAATCAGATCCTCTCTCGCTCAGAGTCAGAGACGACCTTAACATGTACTATCTATCACTCACTCTTTGCCCTCCCACCACGCACACTCCCTTAGATTTTTTTTTTTTTCATTTTTTATGCCTTAACATTCAATAAAATCATGCAATAACATTTTAATTCAGGATAAATTTATTTTAGTTTTTTTTATTTTAATTTTTTTTTTTTTTAACGAACAGTGCTATATTTCTTTTTTCTCATATTTGATCACCCATAAATTCAGGTTTTGCCTGAAAAATTAATTGAGTTTTTTTTCTTCTTTATTTTGCATAAATTCAGTTTTTCTTTCTTTCTTTTGCCAAATTCAGGTTAGGTAATTAGTAATGGTAGTCAAACGCCCATTCTAATAAGATTGGGTGGTCAAACTTGATCAAAAATTTTAATAAACAAACTAGATTATCATATGAATATAAGCAAATGAGAAACAAATGTGCTCTTTTGAAAAAAGATTGGCAACTGTGGACAAACTCAAGGGAAAGAGTTGGATGGGATCATGTTTCACAGACTATTGCAGCAACTGAAGAGTGGTGACAACACAAGATTAATGTAATTTTATTTCAATTTTAAGTTATATATCCATTTTTTTTATTTATTTGATTTCTTAAATATTAAGGGAATTGAATTTTTAATTATAGGAATATCCTGAAGACACAAAGTTTAAAGTTTACCTGAGATGGAGATTCTTTTTAAGGATACTGTGGCTACTGGCCATAATGCATGGGCACCATCTGAAGACTTGAACAAGAAGGTGAAAGAATGTATATAATTGATTTTTCATATTTTATTATTAAATTTTTTTATAAATTAAAATTAGATAAATGGGGATTATATTTTTTTTATATTTATTATTATTATTATTATTATATATAATTCCATTTTAAAAAATATTTAATATTTTTAAAAAATTTATTTTATTTCCAATCAAGATTTAATTTTAATTTTTAAAATTAAATCACATTTTATAAGTATTTAAATAATAATACGTCTAAATACTTTAAAATAGTAATAGTGTTTGTCAACATATATATTTAAATATAGTAACTTATTAAACTTTAAACGGTTAAAATATTAATTATTATTATATAAGAATTTATTAAATAAAATTTTAATTAAGTTATTTGTCTAAGCGGACCGTTAGTCTAAATAGACTTCTTTTTTAAAAATCTACTTTTACTTACTAAACAAAAGAAGAAAAGAGTAGAAAAAAAAAGTCTGGAGTACAAGAAAATAAAATAAAAATAAAAATTGTTTGATAAAAGGAAAAAAGAGTGAAAATTGATTATTTTTACCAATAATTTTGTTTAAAAATAAATAAATATAATATTCATAATAAATTTAATTTAAAATATAAATGAAAATTGTTTTTATTATTATATTTATTTATTATTATTATTTTTACTTAATTATATATATAACATAATCACCTTTTTATTTAAAATATAATAAATAAAAATTATATTCGTTATTTATTATTTTTTGACTAACTTTTCAGAGAAAATTTTTTGATGTGGGTCCCACAACATTTCCACACTTCTCCTTTTAACTCTCTTTTATTAAACAACACTCATTTTTAACTTTCACTTGCTACTTTTCTCTTTCCTACTCTTCTCCTCTATTTTTCTTTTTCCAAACATACCCTTAATATTTATTTCTTCGTTATTAAATTTGTAATCTAATCATTGCTTAACATCCAATAAATGATGTATTAATTCATATTTAATAATTAAATAATAATTTGTTTTGTAAAATATTATTTGGTTCATTTATTATTATTAGTATTATTAAATGTAATAAATAATGTTTTTTGGTTCATTAAAAAATTAGGTAAATTGACCAAATCTGCAAGAAAATGAGGTTCATTAGTCCAACAATATCAATTCTTCACAACTAAACAATTTATACATCCTTTTAATATTCACAATATTTTTAGGATTAAAAATAATTTTTTCTTTTGAACCTAGCTAAATAAATGTAAAAAAAAAATTAAATTTTTTAGATAAAATTGACACTTATCAATACATACCTATCTTTATTATAGAATATATACTATTTTATAAAATATTTTTTAAAACTATGTCTAACAATTATACACCATAGTTTTAAAAATTACATTTTATAATTTGAAAGTAAACAAATTTGATCACAATCAATCATATATTGAAAAATCAACAAGTATTGATACATTAGAAAATCAACAAACATCTTTAAAAATTAACGGACACCTTCATAAAAATCAAAAACTTACAAATTAACAGACATTTTGACAAAATTTACAAAATTTTTTGTTTTAGGTGGCTAATTATCAAAGATACCAATTCATGTTAAGTATAAGTTGTATTAAATAAATTTTAAAAAATATTAATTTGTACCTTATATAATATAGAGAATGGCAAAGATAAAGTGAGAAAATAATATTTAAAGAATGCTAGAATTGGTAGTAGAACAATAAAGTTATCGATGAGTAGGAATGACAAATAAACTTGTATTCATGGGTAGTATCCGAATTCTTTTTGACTTTAAAGGGAAATACTCGATTTGATCAGATACGAATACGGATAAAACTCGAAATATTAAATCAGGAACAAGGATAAATATATACTTACCCATTCTCGGTTTAATACTTGTCTTCGATTTGATTATTTTAAAGAATTTTAATATTTAAGAATTAGTGTTTCTAAAGTTAAGATAAAAATATTGTGTTTTTTTTGCAAAAAATATTTAATTAATTTTTTACGAGTATAAGTACGAGTACTCGTATACCCTATATCTGACGGGGATGGAGATGAGATGAAAATTACATACTTATCAAGTATCGGAGGCAAGGATGTGGATGGGTTTGAATAACGGGGATGAGAACGGGTATTATGAAACTCGGACCCGTCCGGCCCTATTGTCATGCCTACGATAAGATGTAAATGCCTTAGTTATTGAAGGTAGGAATCAAGAAAGAAGAATTTTTAAAAAATTGATTAACAAAGAATGCTATAATAATATAAAGGTGTTCATTCATTTGAATATCATATTTACACATTATAAACTCTTAAATATGAGAATTGAGCTAAACATCTATCAAATTACATTTTATTATTGACTAATAATTACAAATTGTAAAAATTTAAAATAATAATGGCTAAAAACTTAATTTGGTCCCTTATAATATTTGTTTATTTCAATTTAGTCTTACTTTAATTTTTGGTTTTAATTTGGTCCCTAATAATTTAAATTATTGCAATGTCGGACTTCCGTCCAAATTATTTAGACGGAGTTAACTGTTGGTCACGTGGATGACACGTGGATGCATAGGTGGATGCAAATTTTTTTTAATGGACCGTTCTGATTCTAGAATGCCAAACACAAACGGTGGATGATTATAGTCAGTGACGGATCCAGAAATTTTAGATCGTGGAGACAGTACTTGTTCATATATTTGTAATATTAAAAATTTCATATAATTTTTAAAACTATATATATATATTACAATTATTTTTTACAAGTTTTTATATCTACAATTATGATTAAGGATGAAAATAAACTAGGTCAGATTATGATATATTATAATTTAACAGATTTAAACCTAATTTTCATTAAAAATACATGTTATAAATATGATATATTTATCTGTCATAGACATTTTTTAAAATGTTTGGTTAGAACTACAATCTTAAAAATCTACTTAATAATAATTTAACACTAATAAAAATATAAAAATAAATATGTTAAATCTTATAAAAATCAAGTTTAATTTATTTATCATATAAAGATGTTTTTTATATGTGATATAAATTTTTACAATTTTGATTTTTTTTATCAACATATACAATAAATAGAAAGCACAAAAGTTTGACAAATATGAGATAAATGAATAACTCCTCGAAATTTATATTTTATACATACGATAATTTAAATAAATATATATATATATATATATATATATATTAGATTATAATTTTTATTCTTTAAATATATTATTTTTTAGATAAAAAAATTTGTGTATGTGTAAATGGTTTTTTTGCAATCTTTGAACCACATTGTTGCATTGTGTGGAGTGGTTGGCGTTCTGGAACAACCTGTTCTGAACCCAGAATGACTCGTTTTGGGAACCAGAACGACCCGTTCTGATTTAAGAACGTCTCGTTCTGATTTCAGAACGTCTCGTTCTGATGCACTCGTTGGTGTTAAATATTGCAACTGAAACGGGCCATTCCAGATGCAAAATTTACACACCATGAGTGCAACCAGAACGGATAGTTCCGGTTTCAGAACGGGTCATTCTGGTTCCAGATGCATAAAAAAATTTGGCATCTACCTATGCATCTACGTGGCATCCACGTGACCAACAATTAACTCGGTCTAAATAATTTGGACGAAAGTCCGACATTGCAATAATTTAAATTATTAGGAACTAAATTGAAACCAAAAATTAAAATAGGACTAAATTGAAACAAACAAATATTATAAAGGACCAAATTAGATTTTTAGCCAATAATAATTGAACTTAGCTTATGTTGATCTAAGTTAGGAATAACAAATAAATTTGTACTCGTAGATAATGTTCAAACTCGTCCAAACTTTTATGAAAAATAGTCCATTTAATAAATTATTGAAATGAAAATGGATATATAGTTACTTTTCCTATACCTGTCTCATCTCCATATTCTCACTTTAAGTTTATAGAAACTTAATTTACTTTTTTTTATTTATAAAATTTACTTAAAACTTATGTAATTTTTAATCTATTTTAAATTTATACTGAATAAAATTTAATTAATATGATTTTATAATTATTACTCTGTATTAGAATTCTTATTTTCTAAACCTTTTACAATAAAATTATTTAATTAATTTTTAAATAAATATAGGATAGATACACATATACTCAATACTTAACAAAAATAAAAATAAAATACAAAACAAGTATTGAAAATGAAAATAAATATAAAGTACGTACTTAAAAGAGAAAGATATTGAAAATAGGCATCCACTTCGCTCGTTGACCCCTTCCTAATCTAAGTTCATGTAATTAAATTACCCTCGCATTCAATCTAAATTTATTAGAAGGTTAAATGCCTCAATTTAAATAGTTTTTCCTCGTTTGTAAAATTTTATCTGTTAATTATTATGTTTATAACATAAAATGTTTATTATTCTCTCTATTTTTTTTATTAATAAATTTTAGTTAAATCTGAAAATGGCTATACAACAATGCACCATAGGCTTATAAGTTATAACCAAGTAACTAAGCATTGATTTTTTTTGTATTTCTTTTATTTTTTTTTTATTTTGTAGATAGATGATAAGTTTATATCAGGACAAAGTTTGACTCATGTAAGGTCTGACCACCAGTCACCTTTTTTTTTAAGGTACTTAATAAATTTTAATAATAAACTTATGATTTAAGCTCTTTGTTTCTTTTTTGAGTTACTGTTAAAATATGTTTTTTATCTCAATTTATTTGTTACCTTATCGTAGTAATATCAATAATTGGCAAAAAAGTATACTAACAATATATATTTTTTCAATAATACCTTATTTATCGATATTTTAACTTACAATTCATTAATTAGTTTTTATTATTTATCTAACTACCATGTTAATAAATTGAATTGCTCCACTATTGTGATGTTTTATATTATTTTCACTTTCATTCAATTCTAACATCCATCTTATTTGTATGTTTTATTTTTATTTTTATATGATTATCGACACTAATAGATGCCCTGTATAATAATAGTATGTGTAATAATAGAATCATTTTGTCATCATTCCTCGGCGTTGCTGCCGATAAATACTTATATCGTAAAGTTTGCGAATCCAACGTGAAAGGAAGATCAAGAGTGATGGGAAAGTAAAATTTGACTAAAACAGACACATCTTATGTTATTAACAAGTGTTTGAACGTTGAAACAACTTGATACAGCTTGAGCTTGTTACAGATATTTATATTTATTATGAGCAATAGAAAGTATAAGAAATGAAGCAGCTAGTGTGGTTGCGGGTTAAGGATGAGAAGAGAATCAGAGCTCGTTTTGACGTTGTGTTTGTTTGTTCTGCGACAAGGTCCTCTCCTTCACATTGTGCACTGTTTCCGCTGCTGCTTTAGCGGCATCCCCGACGGTATCTATGCTTTTTGCCACAGCTTCCTTCACCACCTCTCCTCCTCTCACGCCTTGTCCTTCATTGCCTCTTCTAAAGCTTTTTCAAATAACATAACATGATTTCACATTATATATATACACACTACTTGTTTTAGCCTTAAATTGAAGCTAGTTTTACTTACTCTATATTTGGACGAAAGAAATGAGTGAGAAGGCCCTTAAAAGTGCGAGCAATATTTGAAGAAAAAAGTGCTGAATAGGCAGGGTAAGCAGTTCTGAGTTTCTCCCACTCCCACAAAGATGCTTTCTTCCTCTCCTCTTCTTCATCTCCATTAGTAACAGAGAAGCACATCAATACCAACACCAACACCATCATGGACACGCCGACTTTATCCATCTCATTACCATTCCAAAACCATGTGACATGAGATTTATTTGGGAGTATTGCGCTTCGCCAGGGTACACGTCACTCCACAAGCTACCCCTACTCAACACGTACCTTTTCTTTCTTACTCTGTCTTCTATGCATTACACGTTTCACTTACCCCATTTCCCCCCTTCTATTTTATATTAATAGCATACGTACATATCATCATAAATCATTAGGTAGTCTTATATATCATGAAAGTGTTGCTATCCCCTCGTACCCAATCCACACACATGGCGGTCCAAACCCATCTCCTTTTGGAATTTGGGTCATGCTAAAATATCTTATAGCTGCTCAAATGAATAAATAATTTTTGTTTTAATTTGATGATAACGCAAGAAACTAATGCCATATTATTTAGTCAATACCATATAATGAAAGTTACCAATACCGTGGGAAAGATAACCCATAAGTACAACATTCTTCGATGATTTTTCCTGATAAATTCATTTGAAAGAAAAGATAAAATTGAGAGAAAGCAAACCATGCACCTCATAGAACTCCTTTACTTTTAATATTCACTTTCAAATGCATTGCAAGATAGAAAAGGGATTAAATTCGTATGATGTCAGCAAATCAGTTATTGGTTAATTCAATCTTTTATCAGCAGTTTAGCACCACCTAATTAACAAATCGTGTATGATAGATTCCATTGACACATTCAAACAGCAAACGTTGTTTGGAATACACAAAACTTCTCACTATATGAAACCACGTCCATTAGAAAGGTATAAAATCCTTAGGAAAAATAAACGAATAAGAATTTTCATTAGCTATACAACAAACTAGAGTTGAGTGTGGGGGAAAAAGAAATCACCATGTCAATGGCAGAATCATCACACTTACCAACAACACGTATATGCTTACAAAATACAAACAACAACCACCACCACCATCATTTTTGGACATTTCTTTAAAGAAGAATACCTAGGAGGATGACTACACTGGAATGACATCAATCTTTGACGTATCTTCACATCTCAAAACAACACCCTCAAGGCTAGCAGGAAATATACATTTGGCCCATTGGCATCCTGTAGTCAAAGGCTCAGGCGGAGGGACAATCATAAGCACATTGTCATTTCTTTGAACAACTCCCATTACACTAACCGTGCTACCTTCTTTGATGTACCTACAAAAACATCAATGACAGTTTCACAAGGATATCCTCAAGTATCCCAACTTTATTTTCTAGAAGATAAAGTACATTACCCTTCTTTTAATTGCATTATGCGATCATCGCTAGAAAGTTTTCTCTCTGCCAACCATCGAAGAAACTCGGGGGACATGTCTTTGTTGGCCGGATTAACATCAATAACAATGGAATCATCGACATAAGGTGTCACCCTTGCACCATAGCCTGTTTTAACCAATGCTCTCAATCCAGATTGGAAATCAGATATGTAAAAGTCCACCACATGCCTCTGCATTAAAATGCAAGGTAAATGAATATAAAAACTTGAAGCTTCATATGTTATCCAAAACACATGATTAGCATGCTGATACAGTCTAGCCACATTAAGGAAGAGATAAATTGGAGCGAGAAGAGTGTTTGGGGGGAGGGGGGGGGGGGGGGGGTGGGGGGGTGAAAGGATCAAAACATTTTAACTTCTGAAAATTAAAAATCCAAACAGTTTGTAGTTTTGTCCTCTCAAAAGAATATAATTAGTATTTGATCCCCAACATGAAATTCTTGTGAAATCCCCCATCATGTAAAAACAGTTCGAACGAGGATAGCGAGAAGCTTAATTTGACTAATTTACAATCCAATCCATATAGGTATACGCACCAGCATGACGATATGCCTATTAAGAGTAATAGAATATTCTTAATAGTCAAAGTGAAGATAAATTCCATCGTAAATAGCCCACGCCACCAAATTCATCGATCAGAAGCAAGAAGGTACATTCAGTGTTAGAAGGGAACTGACAAAAAGTTTTTCTTCAGTCACTTACAATTACTGTTTATACTTTTTCTGGCTTCAAAAGAAGGCTAGATGGAACTATAGAGAAATAGTATCATAACAAAGTTTTTTCCTTTCAATAACTTCAAATAGATGGTGCAAGAAGCTCCAAGAAACCAAATTTTAGCATTACAAGAGTCATTTCAGCTTCAGGGTTTCCTTTCAGTTAGAGCTCAATTCCCACTGGACTCACCAATGTTTGATGAGTGTTATGGAGCATTAATTTGTTACCATCTCCATTGATAGTTTTATTACAACGCAAATAAGTTAGAGTCAAACCTCAAGCAAAGAGTTCTTTAGGTGCTTGTCGTGTTGTTCCCTTATTAAAATATGGCATGTACATCATTTTCACTGATCATTGCCATCTCCTCATCCCTCTTCTTCCCCTTTGCTACTATTCCAACTCTTTGTGAAAGCACTTGGAGTTTGAGACATAGCCCAACACCATAATGTTAAGGCTTACGCAACACAAATCTCTCACCTTGGTTCAACTGCTCTGAAGCACTTGAAAAACCTGGTTGATTCCCTTCACAATAGTAGGAGCCATAGGCTCTAATCCTTTTTGTGTTGGAGAACTAGTCAAAGAAGATGTTAGTATGTGTTATTGTCTTCAGCAATCATTAGTTGTGTCTCCTTCCTTTCCTGGCCCCTAATTAGAATGTATCATTTGTCATTGTCGCTAGACGAAATGGTCATATGGTTATCATCATAGTTATCAATCCCAGATAGAGGCATAAAGCAGTCAGTTCCAAAAATATTATTAGCAGGGTAGTGGCAAGCAAGATGATCGTTATTTTAAATATTATACTACAAACTATATAATATACACAACATATACAAAAGCTAAACCAAAAAAATGACCCAAAAAGAAATTCATGATAAATAATAAGTCACAGTTTACACACAATCACTATCAACCTAGGATCAATAAGAACATAGGAATGAAGTCAAAAAATGAAAAATAATAATGAAGTTAATAGAAAAAAAACAGAACACGTTAGTTAAAAATTAGGAGAAAAAGGGAACACAGACCTGTAAAGCACGAAGGTCAAAATGTAAAAAACAAAGGTGACTTTTGTCAGTTTTGGGTGAATGACAGGGGAGGAAGGGTTTTGAACCCTATAATATTTCTGAAGCAAAAACATTCTGGAAACTAGTTTTAAGAATGTTGTTAAAAGCTCTGGAAACTAGTTTCCGATACATCTGCAACAACCTACAATAAAAAAAGTGAAACACACTGGAGAAGACAACATTGGTGAAGGAGAGGAGCGAGGAAATGTTGAGAGAAAGGGAGAGGATGAGACAGGGGGGGTGTTCCAATGAGAGGGAATGAGGGAGGGATGTTCGTAAAGGGGAGGGAAGGAGAAGGGGGAGGAGCATTTTGAGTATTTTAAAACTTACAAAGGAGGGGTGTAATGAGAAAAAGGGGATGCAAAGAGAAACAGTCCTGCCTTAATTGGGTCACCCTAGCCCACTTTAATTGCAGCATCTTTGAGCTGCATCAATTATTGCCTTGATAGGGTGTGTTTAGTCCCACATCACCTAAAGACAACTTAAATAGTGCTTTTAAAGCTCAGATAATCCTCGCCTTACAAATCAAATTTGTGGGACTAAGTTAGACCCTAGACTCAAATCCCAAGAGGAAGTACAACTACTTCATGGGTTACCCATCCAAACATGCCTTTTTGCAGGGACAGTGGTTAGTCTATTCTTGTATTCTGCATGTGAAAGTCATTCATGTGTATCCTAAAGTATATTAACAGAGCTCCTACAAGAGGTTTACTTATGAAGGTGCATAGATAAAGAGATAATCATAAATTCCAATTAGGCGTGCTCTCCTACTTGTAAACAATCCTGTTTACTGGAATTGTGTACTCAATAGGGGTAATAATAGTATGATATAGCCAGGAAGAATAAGAAGCAAAATGCGGTCACAAGATCAAGCACAAAAGAAAAACACCAAGCCATGGCTTCATCTGCTTGCTAGCTCCTTTGAATGAAACAACTTTTGGGAGAACTTCAATTTAGAAAGGTTTTGCAAAATTCAAATGACACTTATATGTTACAATTAAGTTGCTTTTCATATCACCTTCCAATCTAATTTTTGTGACAGGACAAAACACATCAAGGTATACCATCACTTCATCAAGGAAAAAATATTATTAGGGGATATGATCACTAACCTTGTTATCTCCAAGGGATCAAATGGCCAATGTCTTACCAGATCCCTCTGTACTCAAATAAGTTACTTAGGTAGCAAGCTTGGTTCATATAAATGATATTATCTATATGCTCAAGCTTTTGGGTGGGGTTGGATATGTAATTTCGCTTATAATTTAGTTTGGTGTCCAGGTTCATTGTACATAACTACATATAATTAGTTAGGTCCTAAAATCATGGTATAGAAGTTAATCAGTTCATATAATGTAACAAGGGAAACTGTGATCCATGTATTTATTATTAGAGTAATATATTTTCAGTGCTTGTGTTGTAATTCTACATATGGTTTGGTATCTTTATTGTTTATCTCTCAGCAGTTCATTTAAGTAAAGTATATTCAATTAGAAAGCACACTATCTAATTCACCTCCATGCTAAATACATATCAAGAAATCCTGAATATTTTTAAAATTTGAAAACTTGTCAATCTGAAAAGGGAAGACCGTACAGATAAATGCAATTACCTCAGCTGATCTAAGCCCCCATGTAAAACGGCGATGTTTTGGGTTTGCTGCTTTTGAATCCCATCCTCGATATTCATATAAGCTGGTGGATGTATATACACATCTAGGAACTTTTTGAAAGGAGGACTCTAATGGAACATTACCACAGGTCACCACCTTCAAAAGGTAGAATAAATTATTGGTCTGTTTCCCACAGTTAGGAATATATAACAACATAGACAAGAGGCAAGATGATACAATTCCATACAAGAGACACGAGCCAGCCATTCATGTCACTCATGTCTGTCAGATAAAAAGCAATATCGACCAAGCAATGGATGAATGAAGAAATGAATAACCAAAGCATGGGTCGTTTGGTGTGAGTGTGTGTTTGCAGGACTGTGTTTTTCCCATGGTTATTTGCTTAATTAATTGTATTATACATGCATGTGACAGTATTAAGTTACATACCCCAGAAACCTTCACAAATTGCCCATTCTTGGCAGTTCTAAGCTCTGCATCTGGATAACGAGAAATGAAACCAACAATGGCTTTCCTTCCAAAACAACTATTCCAAGTGAATAATGCAGCAACCGTACCAAAAAGTACTACGACAACAATGAGGAGAATGGCATTGCGGACTGCTCCAAGAATAAAACCGCCAGCAATGAACCCCATTATAAAAATCAGAATCACAGACCACAATATTGGCTTTGGGAAGTTCCTCCTGAAGGAATACTCGTCATCTAGGCTAAGAGTGGTTACAGCAGGATTGTGGGCTACAAAGGAACTATATGATTTCAGTGATCCAGTAGAATCTAATGGACCAGACACTTTCCTTGGAGCCCCAGATGAATTTAATGGGCCAGATGTAATAAGACCGGTCGTAGGAAGAACTGGGGGAATTGGACCAGAGTTTTGGCGGGTAACTCCACCAGATTGAGGGCCAGATGACTTCTTGACCGGTTCCCCATGTTTATTCAATGGACCAGAGTTGGTCTTTTTCATTGAGGCTGAAGCAGACATGCCTCCAGCAGATACATTACCAGATGTGATATAAACAGAGCGAGCTGCAGCATTTTGCATGATAGGTCCAGAGTGTGAAGCAGCACCTGCAAATGATCCTGTCCTGGAAGGAGCATTATTTAAGGGACCGGATTTTCTAGATTTAGAGCCATCCATGGGGATATCGAACATTTTTCCTAATTCTCCAGACTTCTTGATGTCACCACCAGTATAGGGCATGGCAACTGAGCTCATCGTCGGAGTCTTTTCTTTCGGCTGTTCAGGCCGGCCTGATACATACAAGCCATTGCTGAGCTGATGAGATGGGAATCTCGAACCCATCAGACTTTTTCAAAGCAGCCCAAAAGAGGCGTTATTAAGAAACAGGACCGGTTTGTTGAAGCGTTACTCAAAGCAATACTGCAAAACAGAGGAATGAAAAAGACAATTAAAATAGAATTTTAGCCATAATTCAAGACTCCGATGGATAGATATCCACATTCATCGAGAGAAGAAGCATCGAGAAAAAAAAAAAAAAACTTATTGAAAATGTTACAAAGAAAACCCATATTTTTCCTTAGTTGATACTTGATAATGCAGTGAGATAATTAACCTTGTATTGAATGAATTGAGCATGTGACTAAAGCAATGTGAGTGAATCAAGAAAAGGCTACAATAATAAGACTATGAGGGCCAAGGAAATATGAGAAACAGGATGTTTATAGATATTTGCTTGATCCATTGGAAGCAAATTTACATAAGGAAGTAAAAAGGCAAGGGTTGCATTGAGCTGTGCTAGTGAAACAGTGGGTGCATTTGTTCGTTGTTAATGGGAATTCCAACAGAATCCAGTGAAAGTCATAATATCAGTGGAAGTTAAACATAAAAGCAGTGTAGGCACTGAGTGTGTTTGAAAGGAATGGTGAAAAAGGAAAATTGAAGATAGGGTTAGTGGATCTATAGGAAAGATAAAGAGGGGAGCAATGGATCTCCCTCAAAATGCAAACTTGTTGGGAGATCCATCCATCGAGGTTGGCGTGAGTGAAGAAAAACAAAGTGTTATTGCAATGTGAGAGTGTGAATGAGAGAAGATCTGAAGAAAGTAAGTACCTCAAGAAAGAAGAGAATCAAAGAGAGTGGTGAAGACGCTGCTGAGTTTGAGATCCCATCTTCATAGAAGCAGTATCCGTCTCTCTATCTCTCTCTCTCTCTCTCTCTCTCTCTCTCTCTCTCTCTCTCTCTCTCACTTCACACTTCAAAACTTCACTTTCTCTCTCTCTCAACCAAAGCAAGTAACCACTATTATTAAAAGTTAAAACTCTCTCTCTTCAACAACTGGTAGGTTGTCTCGTCCCGCAAAAACCACCAAACCAAGCAACGTATAATTTATTTCCCAAATATCATTATTAACCCATCAACACACATACCTACTCTCTCTTTTCATTTCTTTTTTCTTATTCAAATCCTTTCACACATGTTAATAACAAATCCAACCAATATATATCAATTTTATGCCACTTATCAAAATTTATTTCTCCTAAACAATATGAGATTAATGAATATGCATTTCTAGTAAGGATCTTCCTTTTTTTTTTATCTATCTCTTCTAGTTCTTAAGATTTAGCTAAATAAATAATAATGATAGATGGAGTATAACATGGTGAATTGTGCTTTTAAAAATTTAGTAACATATGAAATAGAGAAGATATTTTTCTCTACATATAGACGGTAAGCAAACAGAAATAAATTTAGTATGATTTTTAGAACGATGGTTATAGAAATTATCAAAGTTATTATACACAGTCATTTGTATTTAGATGACATTTTAATATTTTTTTACTCTATTACCGATTCTTTTACAAAAAATTAACTACCAATTTCGTACTAATTACTAAAATTATTACTTTCTCTTTTAAATAATTAATTTCTAAAGTATTGAATATCCGTAGGTTTAAATATATTTCAATAAAATTCAGGAATTCATTTGAATAAATTTTTAATAGTAAAGGTTTAATTAACATAATTTTTAATACTTTTGTGTTCTTACTTTAAAGAAATATTTAAGAAAGAAAATAATACTACAAGGATTTGTTTGGATTAACATATAAACTAACTTCTAAATACCTTTATTGTTAAAAAAAATTACTAGTAATAGTTGAGAAGAATCGAGCTATTTTGTTCATTACCTAATCCCAGACAAACAAAAAAATCCCTCCGCTCCATCTCAAAAGAAAAGGCCCCTTTAAATGAGAAAAATAAAGAGTTGAGGTAAACCCCACAAACAAATTAAGCGTTTTTTTTTAAATTTTAACATAAAACGTTTATTATTATTTGTTTTTCTGAAGTGTACTTTCGATTTTTGATTATATATATGTATATACTTCGTTCTCGTGGATTTACTTGAAATATTTGGTTTCGTGCCCACCAGGATATTAGCGTTTTTGGTCCCTCGAAAACGTTTATTACTCTCGTTTCTTTGTCTTATACACGATGTAAACCGTTTGTACCAAATTAGACAATAAAAAATTTGGATAATTTTACACTCATCGGTGGAGCTTTATTCTATAAAGGCTATCATTTGGCATAAACAATTCAATTTGAGAAATATTTCTTTGGATTCTATATGGGATTTTCTTTGATAGCCAATTTTTTCATCGTGAAGCATATGTTTAAGTCAATAACAAATTATCGGAATAATTTTTTAATAAATCGTAAACCTAATAAAAAATTGTTACACTTCTATTGAAGTAAATATAGAAATTATTTAAATACAAGCCTATAAATAGTTATTTTACCGAAAATAAATTTTTATTTTCAGTAAAAAATCTTTTAAAAAAGTTTTAAACTTTAAACAGCTTCACATTCGTCATAAGATGTATATGCAAGATTGAGAGGCTTGTTAGATTATTGACAATGATAAATTTTCCATCTTTTTCAATTCCGCATCCTGCGAATAAAATAATATATACGGTGAGATACATAAACGTTTCTTTACTTACATTTTACATATATGAATGTAATTTTTGCTTAAACCACAAGAAAAACATTTTCAACCCGTGACGTGTGTGCATGTATATGCACTCATAATTAATAGTAATTTTAATTTAGTTAAAACTGATTTTGAAGTCGAATGATTATTTTTTATATTTCTTTATTACATGCAAAATCTGACCAAAATTGCTTTAACTAAAATTCAACTTTAGACTCTTAATTATTTAACACAAAATCATCAGCTCTTATTCCAACGTGGTTTTAAACTATATAATGTAAATTCAAACACATAAGATTTCAAATTTCATTTTTTTTTTTCACTTGCTAGAAAATTCAGTGCAATAGCTTTGTTACCCCAAAAAGCAAAAGTTGTTTTCAAAGTAATGAACATTCGTGGTACTTCGAATATAATGAGAAGTGAATGAGTTCTGGTACATTAAATATATCAATTTAATATTATTTCCACATCTTTGTAGTACATACCAACTGTAATGCAGGTATATATGATCTGTTTGCCATTACTTGCGCGCAAATGGTCAACAGTAATACCTACTCGGCTTAACACAAGGTCAGGTCAAGTATATAGTTCCAGATCAAATTTCAGCAACTATAATTGGAATATGGAAGGCACTATCTTTATCCTTTTACATTTCTTCTGATATATTGTGATTTTGGAGCTTAATTAGCTGCTTTCATAATCCAAGTAGCAATAATAGTAATAATAATCGCTATCGATAGTTGGAGCGTTGTAAATTTTTCGAATGCAATTGAACCCAAGTTAGTGGTTGCTGAAATTGTTCGCATTAGATGTAGGAGAAGGCCTACAAACAAGTTTGCGTATATCCAAAGACAGAAGTTTTTTGATTCTCAAGACATCATTTGTGCTTCTTGTTAATTGTTGGAGCAGATGCTTTTACTTGCTTAAATTATATTTATGCGCAAGTTGCCATTAAAAATGGAGTTTCATTTCGATATATAGTTACAACAGTATTATCCGATCGTTACGCCAAATGGAGTAAGATTTCGAGCATTACCTGTAGGAAGGTGTTTTAAAAAATTAAAAGGAACATGTATTTCACACTCATAAACCAGCGATACTAATACCCAAAAAGAACGTAAGATACTAAATAATTTGACAGTGAAAAAAAAAATCACAGAAAGCTCTAGTTAAAAGAGGTAATTAAATTGAAGATAACTCTGATTACAAATCGATGAAAACCATTAAAAGCTTCAATTGAAAATATTGGAATGATTTTGCTGCTGTTAAAAAAATATATCGATTGGCACATTAAAAATACCAACATGTAAAAATATACAGGACATGATAATGCTAAGATTATGGAGTGTCAAAATAAAAATAGATTGACAATACTGATGTTAACAATTAACAATATTCAATTTGCCTTTATATTAGGAAAAGAAAAAAAAAAACTCACGAAATACACAACTGCGCACTGAACAATTAATAAAGATTTTGAAATCTTGTTGGCTGGTCGATTGTCACAAGTAATTTCAAAGTCATGAAATTTCAATCCAAAAGCAGAATTGCATCTAAATGGCCCCGATAAAGAACTGGCTTTCGATATAACACAAGGACCTCATTTGATGTATATAACAAATCTTTACCTAATGAGAAAAGACTTTAGTTGTTGTCTGTCACTATTGTATTATGACTATTATCTAATTATATATAGCCAGATTATAAAAAGAAAAAGTTTTACCATCATAAATACCACCATTGAAAAATTTTAAACATTTTTAATTAGTCTAAAAAAATTAAACTTGAATCAAATGATGTTTTATTGACCATTAGGATAAGCCTATTGGTTGGGATAAAGGAGTTACAAAGATATGCAGAAAGACCTAAGTTCAATCTTCATCTTCATCGCTGTCTTTTTACAATCTTTTTTATAGATTAAAAAAAAATGATGTTATAACTTTTAATGAGTATGACCATAATTGTAAAACTCATACCGAAGGTTAACCTTGAGAAGGCTAAGTCAGCCGTCCAACCATGAGTTAGGTAGTTATTAGTCTAACCCAAAAACAATTAAATGATTTTAATTTAAAAAAACACTATAAAAAGGCAACGTATATATTTGATCTACATAACGAAACGTGGAATGTTTTCACATTCTAAAATCCATGATACAATCAAACAAGCAGCAAAAACTTTTTCCAGTCAAATAAATTTGCCTAGCTGAGCAAAAGTGCCATAGTGACTAGTGAGGAGAAGAATGAAATGAAGTTATCCTAAACTTTAAGAGGAGCACACTACAAAAGGTGAGGAGAAACTTTAGCAAGTATAAAAACACACACACACACAGAACAAGACGTGTGAAACTCTATAAAAATTAACATATTTAATAACTTCATAAAGAATTAAATTTTACCGATTCCAAATTTCAAATATTGCATTCGAAGTTATGATAAAATAAATAAGTTGTAATGACATTTTCAATTTTGGTTAAACAATTCCCTTATTTCCTATAATTGTATCAGTTTTAAGTTTTAGTCCTTTTACGAAAAAAAGTCAGTTTAACTACACAGCTTTTTGTAGCAGTTTATCACTATCAGAATTGTTATTGCAATAGATATCATAACTTAACTTTTATACATATGTAGGGGCCAAAACTTACAGCTTTCTCATATAGAAACTAAAACTTAAAATAACGATAACTATAGGAACCAAGAGAATAGTTTAACCATAAATTTTTAAATATCAACCCGAAAATAATTTCTTTGAAAGACTAATATAATATTATCATGAATTTCATAATTTCCTCTAAATTAAACCACATAATGAAAAATCTAATGCTGTAGAACTGATCACCAGTAACAGGTTATGGGCTCATTGCAATTGCAGACTAAAAAAGTTAGTGCCAAATTAAGAGGTGATTATATATTTCCTTTTTCTCCTAAAGAAAAGAAACTGACAGTGTGCCTGACAGGCTTGAGGTTGACATACAAAACTATTGAATGACAACTTAGAACAATGGTGATTCAGAAGTGGTTAGTTGAAGCATATTAGAAGGCTGTTACATGGTTAGTTAGACAATGTTATCTGGTTAGGATAAACTTATTGTAAAAGAAAAAACAAGGAAAATTGAAATAAACTTTTCCATAAACTAAAAAAAAAAAAAAAATTAGATAAGGTAGCAAGAGTGAGTTTATTCAAATTATTTAGTCCATATAATATATAGAGAAGCTTATTTCATTTTTGGTTAGAATTAGTTGAGAGAGTGCATAAATAAGTAGTAGAATTGGAATGGAATTTGCGCAGAGGAGATATTGAAATAATATGAATGAAAACAGAAGTAGTTAACTCAAAACAGTGAACTGAAAATGAAAGGCGAGGAGCATAAGTAGGAAACAAACATTGTATTGTATAACCTAATAGGCGAGGAGGTATGAGCGGAGGCAGAAGAAGAAAAGAGAAGCATGGTCCTAAGCGATAGAAAAAGAGAAAATGAGATAAAGATTGAAAGAGAATAAAAAGAAAGGGTGAGAAATAGAGCAAGTACCTTTCACATAGCAGTTTGGAGAATAGAGCCGAGAGTGCCTAAGACGGCGAAAGCGAGAAGAGGACTAACGTCGAGGGTGTCGAAAACGGGGGGAATGATGTTACGGAAGAGGTTGAGATAGGGATCGCATAGGTCTCGAATTGCGGAGAGAGGCTGGCGTTCCCAGGGGATGTTTGGGAACCAACTCAGCAAAACCCTAACCATCAAAACCCCGCTATATATGTCCAGCCACTTCCCCAGCCCCGCCGCCACCACCGTCAGCGGCGTGTTCAGGGCGCCGCTCGGCCGGTCCCGCAAAGAAGCGAAGAACAACGCACCCATCGTTGAAATGCTATTGCTATTGCTATAGCCACTCATACTCACTGGAATCGCTTTCAGCAACAACGCCGCCATTCCCAACAGCGTCGTCACCGTGCGAGTGGAGCCGCGCAGGATATCGCTTTGTGTGGACGCGATGACAGGTGGCGCTGCTCCATTGCAGTGGGACTTGAGACACACAGCTTGAGATTTGTATTTGAGGCTGACGGTAGAAGGAGACGGAGTTCGCGTGTGGTGGAATGGGTGGAAAGCAAGAAGACGCGTGCAGAGGGAGCTCTGCGAAGCCACGCCCACGAATGACGCCATCGCCATTTCCAAAGGTACAAGAGTTAGGGATTTGATAAAGCCGCAAGCAGAGGCAATCGCTTCTTCTAGATACACACTTTTTAACTTTTTATATAAACAAACAAATACTATTTCATTTCAGAATTCTATTTTTTATATTATAATTGTTCAATTCATATTAATATATTTGCCTATTATAAGATAATATATTTACCTTAACTCATTTTATATTTAGAAATGTTATGATCAAAATTTTGCTAGAACGATTTGAAAAGAAAAAAAAACATATCAAAACCTAAAAAAATTAAGGGTGAATTTTTCTTTTTTATTTGTTCTTAGTTTACATGTCATTTGAACCATTGATCATAAGAAAATTGAGATAATATCCATAGAATTTTAGATATTCAAACTTTATTATTATAATTATAATTATAATTATAATTTCGATGCATAAAAAAAATCACATGTCATTTCATTTTAGTAAAAGTGAATCCCTAATTATTATTCCAAATATTTTCAAAAGTATTTTAATTTTAACAAAATAAAATTGGTGTCAAAAAGGAAAAAAAATTCTCGATTTCTACTTATTCGATTATAAAATAAATGGATCAAGTGAAAATAAATAAGTTTTAACAATATGTAAAAATAGTTAAATACTTATTGAATGAACCATTCCAAATCAATATATGAATTGGACAAAAATGTCCATTGACAAGCAAAATAAAGAATGAGAGGAAAATAAAATCAAATAAAAACTTTACAAATTAAAATATATATTTACAACATAGACAAAATAAATATTACGACATTAAACTGGCATTAATCTATCATTTTTTTTTCTTGAGTTGAAAATTATGACATTAAAGAACATTTATTTAGAATGAAAAATCTATCCATCTTTTCTACTTCTAAAATTTTACTTCCGAACACCTGTTAAGTGCCACAAATATTATATTTATGCAATCCCTCTTTATTGTTGGCTAATCCGGAGAACAGACAATTGCAATATACAAGCACCCAATCATCAACATGACAAATGGTTGGAATTAATTTGATTTATCTATCCATCGTTAATTTACAACATAGTTTAATTCAAAATCTTAATTTTCTTCACCTTTATATATCTCCTCACTTTAGGCGAGGATAAACCCTACTGTTAGACCTTTGATATTTCATCAGGAAATAAAAAATTTGAAATTCTTTCAAATAAACCGGATTCTAAAATCAATTGATGCAGTCCATTGTTTCGATGAAATATGGATAAATCCAAACTGTACCCGATATATTTTCCAAAACACATCTAAGTTTAAAAAAAATAACAAGAGGCCGAACAAAACTATGAATCGATGTATGTAGGTTAGAGATTTTTTTGGGTACATCAAAAAGAAGAACCAAAGCCGCAGCAGAGTCACCCCAAATGGCATCAGTTAGCAAATAAGGACTCAAGCTTGAGGTTGCGTTCCTAACTCCAAGCTTCGCCAGGAAAACAAATTAATGTAGTCTTCTGATTTAATCCTCAAAGTCTCCAGCATTTTCCAATAAGTAGTTGGCTGCCAATTGCTCATCACGATCACATGCCAAAAATGCCTCTATGACCAAGGATCTATCAAATCCCATAGCCTCAAGCTACAAATAATAAGTAAAAATCAACCAACGCATAATAAGATTACTCAGCAGTAATGAATGAAAGTGGCACGTATTAGACTAAAAAAAGGAGAGACATACCCTTCCAATTGCCTCCTGCTCAGCTGGAGTCACGTTGATGGCATGAGGCATGTCTTGCTCAGGCTGGTCAAATATATCTCTGACAGAAAAAAAAGAGGGATACGTTTCTAATTCAAAATTTACGTGAATATAAAACATCAAATTGAAGCAAGTAAAATCCTGATTCAATATTATATGAGAATGGGATTTTGAGCCAACAAATAGAAATGTTTCTTTCGTGTTGCATATATGGGAAAAAACTTGACAACCAACAATTGAAACAATATATGAAGATAATGGAACCTTTAAGTAATGGTTAGGATTAGGAAATGTAAAACGGATGACTAGATATACCATATATAGCCAAGCAATAAACTCACCCTTCAGAACCCTCGACAGGTTCATTTATCAACTGGAGAAACTCCCCATGATGCTCTTGAATCAGTCTTAAAAGACTGGGATTCTGCTTACCAAGTTCCTGAAGCACAGGCTGCAATGGAAAATGGCAATCATTAGACATCAGGAAATGACCAAATCAGGAAGGTAATTGAGAACATGAATACCTGTAGAATTTGTGGGTTGGATTGCACCATTGAACGCAAGGCTTGAAACTGACAATGCAGACAGAGAAATAGTCACATAAAAACTATGAAAATAAAGATTAAAACTGAAAATGCAGACAGACAGAGAAATGGTCACTTAAAAACTATGAAAATATTGATTAAATCTAGATACAACAACAATAACAAGAAGCCTTATCCCAATAGATGCATGTGGTTGGCTACATATAAAAGCTTGAAAGAAAGTAGTCAACAGCACATTGCGGGCTGATCCTACTCCTGGGGATGCCATCACAGTGCATCTTCAAATCATATAGCCGTCATGTCCAAAATTGCACCCTTTGCGACCACTCACAGTGTGACAGGGCAGAGGACCAATTTACCATCCTTTTAGTGTCATTTTATGCTTTTGAATGGGGGTAAATTTGGAAAACCCTATCCCTTTATATTATAAGCCCTTTCTTCTTTGTTTGACACTTTCTTCTTCAACACCCCAGCCTAGCTTCCACACTTCTCATTGCACGCTGTTCCAAGCTCCCATTGCCATTGCAGCTCCAATCAGCACTGCTCACCACAGCCCAGTGCTGACAGAGATCTTTTCTGGTCAACCTCCAACATCCACAACCTAGTTCTTGATTTTCCAGCAGTGACCCATCTTTTTTCCGGTGATTCTGCCAACCAAACTACAGTGTTTATGAAGACCCATCTTTTTCTTCTCTGTTCCTTTTCGGCTTTCAGCATATATACATTGTGTAACATAAATCTATCGTGGGGTTCAAAATAATAGTCATCCCACTATCTGCTATAGTGGTTTTGGGAGCGACTGCTCCGCCACTATTCCCTATTGATGCCTATGCTTGACACTAGAAAGAATAACATATGTTTTACAGTTTATTGACTAGGCAAATCTATCAAAGTATGTTTGCAATCACAATGCATTAAAAATAACAAAGTACTTCTAACAGACGAGCATGCTTCACAACATAATCTTTATACTTATGGAACTTCTATAAGATAAAGGATTGGAAAGAAGCTTTGGAATCATGTCTTCCTTTCAAGCAGAGCAGCAAAGTACATGAAATGTCAGTTCAGCAAAGAGCCACCAGGCTGGGAGGAGAAAATTAGAGATCACCCATACCACATCCTAAAGTTTAGATATCTTGGATCTAAAACACAAAGAAATGGTGAACAAATGGAGACCTAAATCAAAGGATTCAAGCTCGGTGAATGAATGTTTCAGGGGTATCTACGATAAAAAAGGTTCATCTTAAGCAAGAAGGAAAGTTTTATTTCACATAGTGATGCTTTATGGTGGCACTGAAAATGAGGTGTTAATGGCCCAAGATCATAAGTGATGTGGGAATGAGAACTTTCAATTGAATGAGAGTTGTGGTAACACAAGATAAGAAAAGATTAGCAAATATTATATTAGGCAAGTAACTCCTATTAAGAAAAAGATAGTAGATTTGTGCCTGAGATGGTTTAGACTCTGCACATGTGACAAAAGAATGAAGCTTCATTTAAAAGAGCACACCAAGCATAGGATAGCCATATATAATATAATTAAAGGTGGACCTGCCTACTTAAAATTTTGGTAAAAGTATACGGACCTATAGAGTAATATAACCAAAATCTCTTACAACTTGGATAGTTAAAAATATGTCTTCTAACATAAAGAGAATAACAATTGATAGGGCAACGAACTCACCTGGGGGTTATTTCGAAGAAAATCAAGCGATCCAAGTCCAGCACCAGTACTAGAAATCGTCTCCTGAAAGAGAGACGGCTTCAAATAAGGCACTAATAATAACAGAAAAGGATGCAAATAGCAAGATTATATTACTTTTGATGAACCATTCAGTATCATAAGTTTTACCTGTGGAAACATATTTAAGGGAGATGAATTGGGTCCAACAGGAACTGCTCCAGAAGAAATCCCAGCAGTTTCAGTTGTCTGACTACCTGGGTAGTGAGGAACTGGAACAGCAACTTCTGCTGCTTCAGGGATTCCCTGCCAAAAGCAAAAACACAAAAAATGAAGATTGTTAAATCTAAACATATACTACATAAAATTTAAGCAGCCAAGAAATACAAGCAGTTTAGACATACAGAATACAAGTAATCTATAGCACGCTCTGGGTTATTATAAGCCGCCCGAAGAGCACGACTGACAGTGTCTCTGTCCCAATTGCCACCACCCATGTCCATAATTTGTTGAATAGTCTGCTCAAGATTACTACCAGCAACTAAATTCGAAGCAGCTTGACCATAAGTATTGGCAGACACACTGCAAAAAGTGATGCAGAGGCATTTGTTAGAAGGCTTGATGACAGGAAAGGGAACAATGTCAACAAAAAACAACTCATCCCAACAATGCATACGAGCCAAAAATACAGAGGAATGAAGGTATGAAGGTTATGAATCTTATGATAAGCAGCCGCCAAACAACTTACATGACATAATAACTAGGATCAGTGACTAGCACAATAACCAAACGTATCTCAAAGAGCATTCAGTAAAAATATTTGAATTGAGAACTGTACTGCTTCTAGAATTACAATGTCAATCATAATAACTAATCTGGTTAAATGAGAACTATGGCTGTTGCAAAACTCACAGTTATAGAAAATGGATGATGATAAAGATTAAAACTCAAATTAAAACAACATTTTTCCTCTTGAATGTAGCACTAAATATCAAAATTCTAAAGGACAATTCACCATTCTTCACTCAGTAACTATTTTAGGGGAGTGCATTGTAGCTTCCTGAATAAAAAATTCAGTAGAACTTGTTAACATATCTCAAGAGAAATGTAGAGACAAACATACTTTGTAGTTGGGACATCTGTGCTAGTCGTACTGTTATTTTCAGCCCTGCAAAATCAGATAAAAATAATTAGGACAAAAACCAGCTGATATAGAAATCAACCTCGTCAAAGATAGACTCACAGAGTTTGTACTGGAGGATCAGAAGCAGGTGTGGTGATTGATGTTGGTACAGTCGTAGAAGGATTGGTGGCAGGCTGACATGCAGATTCACGATAGCTAATACAGAGAAGGAAAACTGGAAAATAAAGAAAACTTCCAAAAATGAGCAGCAATATATACCTGAGCAGATGAAGCTGAAGCAGAACCCAATGTTTTACTCTGTAAATAGAGAATAAATAAGGCAAATTATGGTTATTAGACGGCATCTCTTACAATATAAACAAATCATGCTGAAAGCTTAATGAACGGGAATATTGAAAGAAAATAGTATGGAGCTGACTTGCCTAAGCAATTGTTGGAAAGAGTATTCTTGAAAGAAGAAATATACCTTACTAAGCATAACAACAAGAAAGCCATCTTCAGAGACTTTGTTCTCTGCTAATGTAGTTTCATCTTTCAAAACCTTGCCATTGTGAATAAGCAGTTGCTGTCCACATGGGTAATTATCTTTGCCTTGTACATCTTCAATATTCTTCTTGACAGCCATAACCTGATGTGATAAAAAGCAGGAAACTTCAGCTAATAAACAACAAGTTGACAATTTGAGCTGATAATCAACAGGATTCAAAAATAGTACTTCTGAAACTTACCGAATACCACATAAAGCCTGGTGACAAATTCATATTCTAACTAGGAACTCACGTTAAAGTAAAATAGGCAACACGAAATCGAGATTATATTCAGTGTAATGTATAAAAAAGGGAGCAAAATACCTAAAACCCAGTTCATACAGTACCAACAATCTTTAATAAAAACAAAAACAGCATCACATATGAGGACAGAGTATCACACCCGGAACATACAAAATCCTTACAGTAATAAAAGTAATAATAGCATCCACGAAATACTAAATGAATTTGTACAATGTTGGTGGAGATAAAATGAACGTATGAGATACAGATACAAACAAAATCAACGGCGGATGAGTTTGAATAATACGTAATAACAATTACGATAATGATTTGGAGAAAAAGTTGGCTCCCAAAATTTTGAAAAATAAATCATATGAATCTAGAAAGTCGTACAGATATTTGACTCAGTTAAAATGGAAGGTTGGAAAATAACTATAACTAAGAAAGCAACTAGTGATACCGAAGAGTGGAACCAAAAGGGAAGAGAGAGAGAGAGAGAGAGAGAGCTGAATTGAGCAGGAGATTACTGACAGTGTCGGAGGGCTGAACCCTGATTTCGAAATGGCTCCCTTTCAAAGTCTTCACTGTGAGCTTCATGCCGCCGAATTATCGAAATGGTGCCGGAAACGGCAGCGATCCGATGAAAGTACGGTAGTGGAGAGGGAAACCCTAGAGAGAGAAACAACTTTGGTCTGTTGCAGTTGCAGAGGATGAACACGTCAACGACGCATATAATGCTCTCTTTTTTATTTTTAACTTTTAATTTTACTTTCTCCCTTAATTAAATATCACTAAACTAAATAATTTTTTATTTTTTTTTTACCTTTTTTACTTCTTTTTTGTAATAATTAATCTCTTATGTCTAATCTTAAATTTTTAAGTATTAAACATTAAACATGATTAGTTATAATTTATTAAACATTTACTTCATTTTATATTCATGTGTTTTTTATTTGTATTTATATTTATATTTAAGAGCCAGCTCTATCATTATTTAATTCAAAACGAATTCTAAATTTATTCAAATAATATTGAAAGTAAGATAAAATGTTGGGTGGGCATAGAAATGAAATAAGGTTCTCCTACCCTACAAAACTTCCCGATGGAATAGAAGGACAAGTGAACAACCCCATATCAAAGATTTCTTGGGGGCTAAATTATCAAGATATAGTTTTTTTATCAAACTAAAATAAAAAGTGAATTTGTTGATGAAAAGGTGGGCTAAAAATGGAGTTCGATCGTTAATTATAATCCCGTATAATCAAGATGCTTCGTCAATGAAAATATTTTTATAAGTTATATATAAGTTGTACTTAGGAAATTATTAGGGAAAACATTAAATTTTATATGGTATAAAATATGTTGAAGCCATTTAGATGATTTCAAGTGTTTGATGTGAGACATGATTTTCTATGTTGCTAGGTTTTATATAGCTTAAGATAAAAAAATAAAAATAAAAATTGTCATTTATGTCATTTCTTAAATGATATTTGATCGTTACCTTACAGTTTAGTTTCAAGATCCAAATTTTAGTTATTTTGAAGTCAATTTGATAATAATTTGGTATGGATACAATTTGTTAGCTTGGTATGGGGTATTAGGATAATAGTATTTTCGTAGCGTTAGTTGTTACAGTGATAATGTATATAAAGATTGATAATTGGACAATTGATGCCTCTAAATGAAAATTTGCTCATGTTGTATCAAAATTGTATTAAACCACCTAATAGTTATGTGAGTTTGATTTCATAATCAATCATTCAAGATTGAATACTAAGGCATTCATATATCGTGTAAACATTGCAAATTGGATGATCACACAGTTAGATATCATTCTCAAGGTTACACAAAGATAGTTACCCTTTTTACAGACGATACGACATGGGTTAGGCCATGAAGGTTGTTTACATGCAAACCCTGATGTTAATAATGAAATATATGGTCTTAGTTGGAAAGAATATTTGCATGTGAACGGATACGGTTACAAAAGGAAATAAGACACAAAAGGACAAAAACAAATGAGAGATACTAAAACTACAACAGTTAATGATGGTGATAAAAATAAAATGAGAGTTATGAAGGTTGAGGTAAAAGACACAATCCCCTCTTATGATAATGCTGAAAAAGAGATGAACAATCATATAATTTTAGGGACATATTAAGTGTGCGTTTGGTTTGACATTTACAACACTTAAGTCATGTAAAAAACGTGAAAATAAGAAATTATTATTTCTTGGTTCTCTGTCAAATTCATGAAAACGTGGATTAATAACGCGAATCTAAACAAGCACTAAAATAATTTAAACAAAAAATTACATAATCAATGAAGTTGACTCCTAAAACGCTAACAAGTATCCAAACTCAAATTTTAATTAGTGGAATGTTGTCTAGAACTATTCTCCAATTGTGAGATCCAAAACCTTCATTCAATTTTCTATTCCTTATACTTTTTCTTTCTCTTCCCGTTTTTTCTTTTCTTCCTTCACTCACTTACCTTCACTCGTTGTGTTGAAATTCACCAAGGTAATGAGCAATAGGGGAAGTTGAGGACTTTGAGCCTGGAGTCGGATTCCCATTTCATCTCCTTCTTCTTCTTCAACTTCAGAGTAGCTCAGAATTCATCGTTCACTCCGTTTCAAGGTAAGGAAAGTTAGAAATCTTAGATTTTTATGATTTGTGGAGTTGTTGATTGAGTTGATAACTCAAAATTTGTGTGAATTCTGAAAATCTGAACTGGGGAAAAGGAAATTGAAGTTATTTGCTTGCGAAAGATGAAACTTTGTTGTTCTTGATGATCTCTTGAAATCTTGGTGCATGCATGTGGTGTTTCTTGGGGTTTCTGAGTTGTATAAACAAAATGAGTGAAGATTATGAAGGTAGATTACGTTTAAGGGTAAAGATTGATGGATTTTGAGTGAAAATCGAAGGTGAAACCATGGAATTTAAAAAAATTCTAAAACTCATAGCCATGGCCGTGGGAAAAAGAATGAAGTGGAAGAAACTTGCAGCCATGTCCGTGGAAAGGAAACTAAGCTGGCAGAAATCCAGCACTAAAACGCTGATTTGAGCACTGCAGCGGTGAGAGTAAATGACCGAATTTGGTCTTGAGGTCTTTATGAAAGTTATAGCCTTTGATGTTAGCTTTCCAATGGCCAAAAAGGAGGTTTAGAGCTCTAGTTATGGCCTTTTTAGTGAGCAAAGGTCAAGTTGTCAATATTTAGCAAAATGGTTGCGGTTTTTTACAATTTTTAAAGTGGTAGATGAGGGAATCATAAACTGAGTTCTTCATGAAAGTTTTAGAAAATGTTCTTGTCTTTCATATGAGATAAGGATGAGAGTGATTGGAGTAGTAGAACTCCCTATGGGTTATTTTATGTGAAGGTTGTCAGTGTAGAAATATGTGATACATGTTGTATATGGGTGAAATTGATGAACATGAATAGAATGATTGTGTTTATTGCAAGTTGTGTGTTATAGGATGATGAGAATGAGCATTGAAATGTTATCTTTGTGTTCTTGAAATGATAATAAGCATTGGAATGCTATCCTTGTGCACTTGAAATGGTGAGAGCATTGGTATGCTTTTATATGTTTGATATGTTATGTTGAATTAATCGTGGAGCATTGATATGCTATTTTTGTATAAATTGTTAAGCATTGATATGTTGTTTTTGGTTGAGATGTTAAACATTGATATGCTATTGTTGTATAAATTGTTAAGCATTAGTATGTTGTTCTTGCTTGAGATGTTAAGCATTTATATGTTATTATTGTATAAATTGTTAAGCATCGGTATGATGTTTTTGGTTAAGATATTAAGCATTGGTATGTTGCACATGATTGATGGTATTAATCTCTATATGCAATGACTGGATGTAATGTATGTAGTAGATGTATGGAATGGTGTGGATGCTGAGAATGCGGTGTGGCATTATAACATGATGGCTAACTTAGGATTTGAGGAGAGAAAAATGATTTTGAAAATTGAAGATCCCACATAGGGTATCTTGGAGTGGTGCTCGGGTTGGTCACTGTATGGAAAACCCTCCTTGAGTAGTTGTGTCTCTTGGAGTAGGTTTTGAGGTGTGTTGAGCCTCCTCCAAATCCTTAGTTAGTGGTTGAGTAAGGTAGGAGCTCGAGGGCTACAATCCTTAACCAAGTACCTGGAAAGGTTGCGTGGTTCCTTGAGGATAATTAGTGGACGAATTCCATATGTGACTTGGTAATGCATGCCAAGGTTGAGGTAAGCATGTACCCAGCTGTACTACTCCTGACGGTGGAACCGGACTTTCATAGTGTAAGTGATGAGATCCGAGAAACTAGAGGAGGGATTGGTATCCCATTTTGCTATGATCGAGCTGACGCTTCGGGCATGAAAACGATTGGGTTGGTTCTGTAGGGTGGAAATCACTTAGACTGTTTTTGTTATTAGGAGATCTCCGAGTTGAAATGCGTGACGACGCATATGTGTTGATGAGTTGATATTGTGATGATATGAGTTGTTAAAGTGTTGTGCGTTGTATGTTGAACAAGTTGATGATGATGCTAACGTTGCTAAATTACCTGTGTTGTAAGTTGCTTTTAAATATGTGTTGTTGAGAGGTGTGTAATACGTGTATTGGTTGTTGTTGTGTTGAATATGGTAACTATTATGATGAGTTGTATAGTAGTTGTGTTGAGGTGTTGATACTGTGTTGATCAGTGTTGATATGCTGAATTAAGTTGAAATGATATTAAGATGTTGAATATGTGTTGATCAGTGTTGATATGTGTTGTTTGTTATTTGTGTTGGATATGAAGATGATTATATAGTTGTTATGTTGCATATTTAATTATTGAGTTGTTTATTTTTTCTAACTTATCCTTGCATGTTTCCATATAGTTTGGACTGCTATGATCATACGATGTATGAGAGTAGGGCAAGGATAGATTGGGAGATAACTGTTAGAGGCCACAGGAGGTCCCTGGAGTTAATGTTTTTTTTGTAAGCTACCTTATAGTAACAAATTTTGCTATTTATAGTTGGATTTTTTAGTTACTTGCCTAACAACTTATGTTGTAAATATTTTCATTTATTATTTTAGTATGTATTATAGTAGTGTGTTGTATTATTTTATAATGTAATGACCATGTCATTACACTAATCTATTAATGTTGTGATTGTAAATAATAGTAAAGATAAAATTTTAGAAGTTTTGCCCATGGAAATGAATGTTACTTCAATTAGCGAGGGTTATTCATGCATAGTATTATGACAACTATGATTGTGAAAATGGTTGTACCAAACATGTTACACTTTATAAATGATTTGAAACCACATGATTCATGTAATAAAATTATTTGAAGAAGTCATCTCCTATTAGTTTTTTTTTTTTGTATATTATACTTTTAACACATGTATAAGTTATTTTTAACTTATGAAAAAGTTAATTTTGTCTTTCTTCCATAGTTTTCTTTTCAATAAATATTTTTAAAAAAGACTTACCCAAACATGTCCATAATAGTTAAAATTCCAATGTTTTAGACTCAATAATAAAATTCATTGTCCCATTTTTTTCCCTAATGTTTTGGATTATTTCGTTCAGAGATTTAAAGATCATTGTTATTATTATTTTTTATCTCTAAGATATTTCTGTTATCATTTAAAGTCATGGTAATAATAAAAAATATTATTATGATAAAGATTAATGTAAATTACAATGGTACTAATTTATACTCAATAGTCAACATTCAAGACACCACATTCAAAATTATATTAATTTGGATTATATATTTTGTTATTTAAATTTTAGTTGACTTTTATTTTTAATCATTGAATAAAATTTTCATTAATTTTAGTTTCTAAACTTTTGTGAATTTTCAATTTTAGCCCATTAAATTTTCTTTCCATTAATATTTTGATCATTGATTTCAATATTTTTTTTCATAAAGAAAATTTTTTAAGAATAAAATTAAATAAAATTTATTTAAAGACTAAAAATAAATTTTAACAAAAATTTAAGTACTAATATATATTCCTATTAATTTTGAGTATTTTCATATCGACATAAATAAATGAAACGAATCAAATGAACCACATCACTTTATAAAATGATTCAAATCAAACATAACTATTTTATAAAGGTTTTTTATCTTCAAAATAGTTAAATTTTTTGGTTGATTCGGATTCATTTTACCTTTTTACACCTGTTAAAGTTTCAATTTTATTTCAATGAATCGAATCAAATCATTCCGTAAAATTGGTTTGATTAAAAAAAATATATGTCAAATATGTTTGCTAGTAAAATTAATAAAGTAAGAAAATTGTAATAATAACTATTAATTAAAAGATCAATAATATATATTATAATTAATTAATTTTATTTTTTATTTTTTATAAAAAATCAGTTTTATTATAAATTTTAATCATTAATTTTATAATCGATAATTGTATTATTTTAATTAAGTCAAAATTAAACCATGTTAAATTAGGTTAAATTGTATTATTTTGAATTTATAGATAACTAAGTTATTGGACAGTAAAATCGAAAATCAATAAAATTTAATTATATGACTTTTCTCTTGAACATCAATAGAATGTAATTTCGGGGCGCATAATTATTGATGAAAGTTTGAATCCACTCATACATTTTTACATCTAATTTTTTGAAGATAGAATGGTGCATTACTTCATTTCCATCGTTAATTCATGGAATCACATTTTTTTTAACATTTACTTTTACGAGATATCATATTAAATTAACCCGATATTTGTTTATTTTCAGCTGATTAACAAATCAAAGAAGATTTTTAACTTCCTTATTACATAAATAAATTTTTAATTACCATTATGTATAATAAGATATTTATGAACCATTAATAAAATTGTATCGCATTAAATAAGATATCTTCTAAAATATCAATAAAATTAAAAAAATTGAAGTGCATATACTTTTATAACTCACTGCCATATATAATAGAAATTTCGAAATAAAAAAGTTAATTTATACTTTTGATATTTTATCTTATTATAAAATTTATTTTGGTTTTTTATTTAATTTTTTAATTTTGTTTTGTCATTTAATATTATATTTGAATAATTTAATCATTTTAATATAATGATTATTTTTCATCTTGTAACATAATTTTAAATTAATTTTGAACCTTTTTAAGACATGAAATTTGTAACATTAAATTTACTTTTATGAAAATGATGAGATTCAATTGATGACTAAAAATTGTAGAAAAATATATTTTATGAACAACTATAAAATAATGAAAAAATTATAGCTTTTAAAATTTTTGATTAATTTTTAAATTTATTTTTATTCAATTTTTATTATGTTTATGATACTTTTTTTATTTAAATTTTAGTTGTGTTCAATAATTTTCATAAAAATGAATCTAACAAGATAAATTTCAAATATTGAATCAATAAAAAAATTTAAAATTAAGTTTTATAGTTAAAAATAATAATTATTTTAAAATAAGTAAATTAACTCAAATTTAAAAAATAAATAATCAAAATAAACATTTAAAAATTCTCCTTACTTTTTTTTAGCATATCATATTTTTTCTCTAATATAACATGATCATTCTTATCATGTGTATAAAGATAAAGTGATATTTTTTATCCTCATTCCAATTTGAATTATAAAATAAATTCGAAATTTCTTTGAGAGCATTTCATGTTATTATTAATATCAACATCTACCTTTGATATTTTACCTTCTCTCAAGGTGCAGACATTCTGGTGCTGAGATGTCCAATAATTATTCTCTATTAAAATAATATTTTATTCAATAAACATTTTTAAAATTAAAAGCTTCGTATAATATGGATAGAAAAAGCTTCATATAAATATAATTAAATATATTTTTAATCTTTTAAATTTAAAGTATTAAAAATTATATTTTTAGTTCTAAAAGTATATAAAAATACTATTTTAATTTATCTCTATTATTTATGATATGACATTAATGATTAAAAAAAATAAAATAATATTTTAGGAGTAAAAGCACAGATTTAAAGCTTATAATGTTATTATAATTGTAATTAAATTTGTGGTTAGAAGATGAAGATGAAGATGATGGTGATGTTATATTTAAGGAGGTGGAGAATTAGAAATTAGAATAGAATAGAAATAGCAGTGGGGGCGGGGGAGTTAGTTGCAGAAAGAGAGGTGGCGGGAGGGGAGATTTCCAAACCCAAACAGTGGCCATCCGATAAGGCCGCAACAAAGAAACTGATTAACAAAGAAAAAGAAAAAGAAAAAGAAAAAGAAAAAAAGAAAGAAAGAAAGCCCACTGGTTTCACGAGAAAGCTGCGGAACGGAACCCATCTTCACGTGACCTCACCTCACTCTCCTTCTTTGATTCAAAATCACTCACTCTTTCTATTTTCCTTCCAATCGGATCCACCATGAGGGACAAGGACAAAGAAAAAGAGACAGAGAAGAAGAAGTACCCTATCGGCGCCGAGCATTACCTTCTCTACGAGGAGATTGGGCAAGGCGTAAGCGCTTCCGTGCACCGCGCGCTATGCGTTCCCTTCAACGAGGTCGTCGCCATCAAAATCCTCGACTTCGAACGTGACAATTGCGATCTCGTAAGTTCCTTCCCATCTCTCTCAATTAATCACCATTCCACCAATAACGCAATGCAATATCATAACATTAATTAATCAAATGCCGATGCAGAACAACGTTTCTCGTGAGGCTCAGACGATGATCCTCGTCGATCACCCTAACGTGCTCAAATCGCACTGCTCCTTCGTCAGCGAGCACAATCTTTGGGTGGTTATGCCGTTCATGGCCGGCGGTTCATGCCTCCACATATTGAAAGCCGCGCATCCCGATGGTTTTGAAGAGGTTGTCATTGCAACCATTCTCAAAGAGGTATTGAAGGGTTTGGAGTATCTTCACCATCACGGACACATCCACCGTGACGTCAAAGCCGGTAACATTCTCATTGATTCGCGCGGCGCCGTTAAACTCGGCGATTTTGGTGTTTCTGCCTGCCTATTTGATTCCGGCGACCGCCAACGCACGAGGAATACCTTTGTTGGAACACCTTGCTGGTATATTAAATTAAATATTCCATTCACCTTTTTCATTGCAATAACTCATCCATGATCAATGTCATTTTGCTTAATTGGTTTCTTCACTATATTAATTATTACAGGATGGCACCCGAGGTCATGGAGCAACTCCACGGCTATAACTTCAAGTCTGTTTTCATTTCTCTCTTTATTTCATACTAATCATTCATTTTACTATTTTTTCTGCACATTGCATACCCACTTAATATATTATTCATTCCCAGAGCTGACATATGGTCATTCGGTATAACCGCGTTGGAGCTTGCTCATGGTCATGCTCCTTTCTCAAAGTTTCCACCGATGAAGGTGTGCATGTTATTACTAGTTAGTTAACTAATTAAATAAAGACCACAAACACATCATTCTTGTTAGTTACTTCCACTCTGATTTCATAACAGGTTCTGCTCATGACTCTTCAAAATGCACCCCCTGGCCTTGACTACGAAAGGGATGGCAAGTTCTCTAAGGTCACCTCACCTTACCATACTTAAATTTCAACATTCACTGATTGCTTCGTTATTTATTCTTAATCAATACGTTTCTTCTTTGTTTGCAGTCGTTTAAGCAAATGATTGCTAGTTGCTTGGTAAAAGATCCTACAAAGCGACCTTCTGCAAGCAAGTTGATAAAGCATTCCTTCTTTAAGCAGGCTCGCAGCAATGATTATATAGTTAAAAAGCTTTTGGATGGGCTGCCTGCTCTAGGTGATCGAATGGAGGCCCTAAAGGTTCCCATATTTTTACCATAAATTTCCTCCAGTCCTGGCTCCTGTAATGATGTATTATATTTTTTATAAACCGTTTTTTCTATCGCAGAGAAAAGAAGAAGATATGCTCGCACAAAAGAAAATGCCTGATGGAAAGATGGAGGAGTTGTCACAGGTAACAATTACTGAGTTCAATTGCTTAGAGTAACCGAGTTGCAAGTATCACAAAGCTTATAGCATCTTTGTGTTGATTCTCGATAGAGTGAATACAAACGAGGAATTAGTGGTTGGAATTTCAATCTTGAAGACATGAAGGCTCAGGCTTCCTTGGTACACACCATGTCCAATCTTTTCTCCCTCACAATTCACAACCAACATGTGACTTCTGCAGTTATAGAATTTCTAATTAGAGGTTTTACTTCTTCTAGATCCACGATTTCGACGATGTTATATCAGATATCAATCATATAGCAAGTTCAAGTTCTTTATCTACACTTGATTCACAAGATAAACAAATGCCAATCGCAAATCACCGCCCTTCTCAATCTGCTGATTTGGTATTTATAAGTTAATTTTCTACATGTTAGGATTATAGGCAGTATATTTGTAATAGCTGTATTTTTTTTTCTTTTGTTTTTCTTACATTTCTTATTAAAAAAAAATATTGCTTCACAGGAAGATAATGATGAGATGCGAAATCAATCAGCTTCTGTTCCGGTAGTTGATTCTGCAGTAAATGATGTCAAGTATGCTTCTAATATGCATATGATGTCAAATCTAGTAATTTATTCTTTTTGTGATACTCAAATTGTGAGGACTTGTGAGATTATAAGTTAATAACATCATGGGCTAATGTTTCTGTTTGGCTTGGGATCCTATATTTTGAAATAAATGATACCTGTCTCTACAGGTCTGAAAAGGATGGATCGAATTAATCCAATTGTTATCATGTCTTGCCATTTTCAGAACTAAGTTTGAAAAATCTGATGATGACTCTAGCATCACCAGTTCAAGCCATGAACCACAAACTTCTACATTCTGTCTTGATGATCACGTGGACAATAATTTGGCTGAAAAATCTGATATGGAAAATGGTGGAAGATCCGCGGAGGTTGTGTCTACCCATTATTATCATAGAAGAGGATGTTCATCAAGCATCTTACCTGAAGTTACCCTTCCACCTATTCGACCAGAAAGGTGAATACTAAAATTATGCATTGAGAGTTTGTTAATTTTTATTTAGTTTTTCTGGTATATTGCATTATGTTTATATTCAAAAACTGCTTTTGCATTTGTTGTTGAGAAATGTTAGCAACAAACTATTTTTAACACATTATATTATTAGCTAAAATTTATTGAAAATCACAATTTTGTTATTTAATAAATCTCACTCATGATTTTGTGGTTTTCAATAAATTTTAATAATTAGAAGAGAATGTGTTAGTTATTTTCATCATGGCAGAGCTTGTCATTTGGGCTGTTGTGATTGCCAAGCCTGCCCTGGCTGATGTGGTGTCCTTCTTCAACCCCTCATTCCCTCTGATGGGCCTGGATAGGCTTGATCATTCCAATCATAAATTTGGGCTTTCTTCATTAGCCCATCCTCTAGGAATGGCTGAACCTGGTTCTCAGGTCATTAAGCATATTTAATTTGAAGAGGATGGGCTTACTATATCTTTTTTACCTACATTAACAAAGTCCATTTCATTGCATGTCATGTATAATGAACTTTGGAACATTATACTTTATTCACTCATATTGAATATTTGGGCCAGACTATGCTTAATTGATGATATAGTGCCTTCCAAAGGATATATTTAGTAGCTTGTGGTGCAAGTTAAACTATATTAAGTTATTTCATAACTTAGATTAGGTTAACTTGAACTCAAGAATCCTAACTCTAGTCAAAATTCAAATTCAGCCAACACCTCCATATGTCACTATCTGAGTTTTATCATTCAACTTCAAGCTAGTTTCATCATTAATTCAGTATTTCAATCGTTGATATATCACATAATGGATTATTTGGTGTCTGTCATTGAGTTTTTCTAGTTGTTCTCATTCCTTGGTAGAACTTTGTTTCCTCATTCAGAAGAAAACCAATTTCAATGGTGTTTTTTTTTTTTGGATTATGTCAGTTTTTATATTGAAAAAGGAGTACATCTGTACATAAAAAAGAATGTGTGATTTGATAAATTACATTCACATGTCGAAGTGTTATAGGCCATTTAATTTTGCAAATGAGGTTTTCTTTTGGCTTGTAGTGTGGCTATGTCACCCTAATCTCTTCATAGGTAGCCATGTCTTTTGGTGGATACTTGGTTTTGTTATTTGTGGGGCTGTAACTTGTTCAGGTCTATTTTCTTGTATCTTTCACTCCTTGTTTCTAAATTTTGCGACACCTTGTGCTAAGTTTGGTTACAATTTATTTATATTCATTTGGCTTTTAAAAAAATTGCTAAGTTGATGAGATTAATTTGTAGCATGTTCTGGTTTATATCACTAATGGTAGTATAACTATCTTTTAGATATCAAATAATTACCAGTTGCTATATATTATTGAAGTTTTAAGTGTCTTGATCCAATTCAACGGATTGAATGAATACAATGCAAGTAGTAATTTATGACTACATTTTTTTTTCACTTCGTTTAGTTTTTATTCCACTATAGAAGTATAGAAAGTTAAGAATTTTTCTTTCCTTGCTTTCACTGTTAGGAAAGACAGTTTTTCTGTTTTTTTTAATATATTTTTTTTATTATTACCGAACTTTGACTAATTATGGAAGGTAGGATGTAATGGTGTATTTTTTTTTTCTTAAAGAACTTGACCAACTGATTTTGAAATCTGAAACCAATACTCTAATGTTGATAATTATAATAAGGGAGTCAAAGTAATTGCAGCTACCGACCCATGATGGATGATACTCTGTCACACAAGTTAAATTTCACATTCTCAAGAAGCATACAAATCCTATTTGTTTCGGTCAGTCTTTTATTTGTATTCAGGAATCTTAGAACTGTCTGAATTTTGAAAAGAATGTCTAAAGTTTCTCAAGGGGCTTCTTTTTCAAATAGTGTAAAGTAGGTTTATTTGTTTATAGACCATACCACTTTTCCCCTGTTTAAAATAGACATTAGACAATAAAATTTTATTGGATTTTAACATGAATTAATATTCGGGCATCGAGGTAAGTGGTTTTCGAATAACATAATTGAAAGCAAGTAATTGTATATTTATCATTGGTAGAGAGATAAATATACATTATTGTGATACTTGATATTTCTACCCATTTTTCAATTTTATATAAATTGTGTTTTTTTTTTTTTATCAATTGAACTACTAAATTATAACTATTAATTATCTTGATTGTTTGTATAAATTCTAGTAAAAAATAATAAGAAGAATATAATCAAATAATATTTTTATATTTCAATTAATGTTGTTGTATATTAACGACGTATTAAATAATTTTGGGTAAATAGAAATATGATAGTGAATTTTAAAATATTTAGTAAAAGAATGTTAAAAAAGTGTAAGTAATTCTAACTAACATTAATATCAGCGATCCCTTTTATTTTGATTATTATGAGGGCGAATAAATAACGGCAGATCGGCTTCCACAAATATAAGTCATAACAAATATGAGTAATTTTTGTTTTTTTTTTTTTGGGTGGACTTTAGGTATTTCTTAGTCGAGAGAAAAAAATGTATTTTTTAATAGATCGATTAACTTTATATTATTTAATAACTATATATAAAATGTTGTTTTTAATTAATTTAACTATTATATTATAACTATAAATACTTTAATTTGTTTGTTTTAAATCTTGTAAAAATCCCTTCGAATATAATGTTTTCTCTACAATGACACCCTTAAGTCATTCCCTTAACCCTTTGAGTATCATAATTTATCTGTGATCAGCATTAATATTTAGCGATATAAATGACAGTGATAAACCACAAAATCTGCCTCAGAACGTTTCGAGTTGCAGTGCAACTGCAGTTACACAGTCAGGAGAGGACGTGCTTACTGAACTTCCTTCTAGAGTCTCAAAATCATCGGGTACTTGCTCATATTAATTCATCCGTTCAATTGGTTTGTTGTCAACATCAAGGGATACTGCTGGTTTTTCTTTCTTTTAGAGAACAGACATATAGCTGAGTTCTTGAAGCCTGCAATGATTACTCCAGCATTTCCGACTAATATTTCGTTCTTGTGGCAGCTACTTCTGATGACACTGATGAGAAATCAAAGGTGCCAGTTGTACAGCAGAGAGGACGTTTTAAGGTTACATCCGAGAATGTTGACCCAGAAAAGGTGAGTAATAACTCTATTACTAATCATTCTCCTTTCTTGAAGACTGAATACTAAGTGAAGTTTTCTTTCAGGTGGCCCCTTCTCCTGTACTGCAAAAGAGTCACAGCATGCAGGTTTGTGGTTTTGAAGATTGTATAACTGTCCGTTTTCTTCCCTTGGGTATGGGAGAAACCCCAAAAATACATGTCTCGGTCTAAATCAGCCTTTTAATACCTCAATTGTAATTTCCACTGGTACATAGAATTTTTTTTTATTTATTAAGAACTGGTAGATAGATTTGAAACATGTGTTTACCGTATATTACAAAATATTACACCTGCATCCAACCCGACATTTCTGACTTCCTTTCACTTTACAGAGGATGCGTAAGTATTTTACCATGATGATGATCACCTTATTACTGTTGTTGCTGCTATTTCTTTTGTTATTCTTATTCTTATTGCATTGACTTGGGCATTGATGGCGTTTGATTTGCCACTAATCTTTCCAGAATGTGCTACTACCATTTTCTTTAAGAGAAAATGGAAGTGTCGCAATGTGTTTAGTATTATTGGGTTCATTTGGTTTGAAGAAGTGGGTCTATAAAATAATATGATGGTGCCATTAAATCATATAACTATATCAGACAGAGTCACATAGATGTAACTCCTAATTTACTGAACATGTCATGGAAATGACATGGGTTATGTAGGTTTTTAGCCAGCATAATGTCGCTTCTATGCATACAACTTCGCCATTACTACCAGCATCTGAAGCCACACCATCAAATCTTGCTGGCGGCTCTCTGTTTTCTGTGTTGCACTCTGTACTGCAGACAAATATTCTTCAAAGGGTATGTTCAGCCTTATGGCCTTGTGAATTATGGTGTCAGTCTCCTTCAGCTATTGTCCACAAGTAAATGTTTTTTGTTTATGACTTTTTAATAGGAGAGCATTTTAAGTTTAATGAAGCAAATAACTGCCAGTGACTCAACAGGTTCTACCAAAGAACTATTTTTGTTTAAATTTTTTGTTCAGGGCTTTTTTCATTGTTTTCTTTTATATGCCATTCTTTTCAAAAAAATTTGTCAACCGCGCAGCTGATGGCACATGTACCCCAGCACAGATAGCAGCAACTGAGAAATCTTTGGTAAGTATTTATAGGGTTTTTTTTTTAATTTTTATAATCATTGTAACTCATTGGAATTTATTTGAGGATGCCATCTGAAAACTATATACATTTTTGCTGCCGTATAGGAACGTTGAATTATAGTAATTTAATAATAATGCCAACTAAGTATATGAAGGTTGTGAAACAGAAAATTATTTAATATGAAGGACTTCTCAAAAGTAAATATGAGAGGTTAGCTTTATTACAATTGCAAGAAAGGTGTTCGATAAAGTTCTTAGGGTTCACTTCTAGTCTAGGTTGCTGGAAAACCTTTTGATCAAAGATGTTGGTTATGCATTACTGCAGCTTGAAACAGCTCACGAGAGGGAGAAGGAGTTACTTCATGAGATAACTGAGTTGCAGTGGAGGTATTGTATTATAAAAAATAGTTGGATTAAATTATATAGTGAAATATCGGTGTATCTTAGTCTTTGCTTTGTGACATGTAGGCTTATCTGTACCCAGGAGGAGCTTCAAAAATTGAAAACAGAAAACGCCCAGGTTAGTATCAAAATATATTGCACCCAATATTCTACGATCTTACTTTTGGATTATGGATTTGACGTTCTAACTTGTAAATCTTAGGTGTGATTGGCCTTGTGGAATGGATGCTTGTATTTGGACTTCAGAAGTGATTGGATTAAGTGGGTGCTTGGAATACTCAATTTTAAGTTCATTCATCATGGACTCTCAAAAAATTGAAGTGCTGGAAGAATGGAGAATAACGACCAATACGAAATCCTTAGACTAGATATAAGGCGGTATGCCACTTGTAGTTTTTTTTTTTAATCATTTAGTAGATAAAAACTTTACTCATAGTTTTCTCGTTAGAGCAGATTCATAGTTGATAATTGTTTTTGTAAATTATTTTAGCATTATTTCCTGCTTGTAAATTATTATGCACACGGTATTTTCGGGTCTTATATTCCTAGTCCTTAGATTTCATTCATTATTCTTTTGAGATTAAAATGCTGAGATTTCGATACTTGCTCTTCAATGGGAAAAATATGAAGTTGGTAATAATCGATTTTTACTTGTTTTTTTAAAAAGCGTTTTTTAATTGTTAAGCACTTTAAAAATGAACAACAAATATGGGGATTTTTTTTTTAATTTATCATTATAATAAAGTGACATGATATAATAAAATTTGAGTGAAAAATGGGATGCATGGTTGACTCGCTCCCACTCTCAACTTAGTTTTCGGCTTGGAAACCTCAACCACCAAAAACGGGTCAAAATACATACGAGGCTTTTTTAAATACAATATTTATGAACATAATGTTTTTCATATTAGTATCATATAGGAAGAGATAGTTACTAAAATTTTGTTTGGATATCATCTCAGTTCACATGCACTTTAAGTTAAATAAAATATAAAAAGTATTTACGGTATTATTACATTTTAATTAATTAATTCAAAAATATTATTTATCTCTTCACCATTGTTTATGACTCTCCAATCATTACAAAAAATTGTAATTACAATGATCCATAATAGATGACCACAAATCAAATTCACTATTTAAATCATTAGGATATCTATCTTTTTAAGTTAAAATGTGAACATTATATTATATATAATATTACTGTATGAATTTTTTTTAAAATTATCCAATATATTAAACCTAGTTTAAAATTAACAAATAAAAAATTAATAAGATGAAAAGAAAAATATTTTTTAGTAAATAAATTATATAATCTATTATTTAATATATTTTTATGCAATAAATATTTAGAATCATTTTTGCCTATCTAATCTTTTTTAAGTCTTTTTTTTTTCTCATTTTTGTAATACATCACTAACGCTAGTATTATTTATTTTAATATTATAAAATTTATATTATTTATAGTATAAACATATATTGAATAATAAATATAATTTCATTTTATTTTATGTATATAATATTGTGTATTTATATTTATTAGATGAGAAAACATATTGAATTAATAAATTATACGCATTGAGTGAAAAATATATTAAATAATATAACATATTTATTAGATGAAAAAATAGAGTAAATAATAGACTCTTTTTTCAGAGATCACAGGTATCTTTCATGGGAGATAAATGACAATATTGCTTGAGTCAATTAAAATCATTGGATAGAAAAATAAATAAAATAAACAATACAACTTTGATATATTTATTATTTAATATATTTTAATGTAATAAATAATATAAAATTGAAAATATTGAAATAAATTATAATGTTACTTTTGTATTAAAAGAAAAGGAAAAAAAAGAGTTAAAAAAAATATGAAAGAAAAAAGTCATTGTATATGTTATATTTATTGTATAAAAATATATTACATAATAAATTATACAATTTATTTACTATTTTTTATAAATTCATTATTTATTAATTTTAAATTAAATTTAGCATTAAATAAAAATTTGGAAAAATAATTAACCCATACAGTATAAATGACTCGCTTATTAAGACTTTTTTTATACATAAAAATAACATTCTTTTTAATAAAATAAACAAATTTATTATCTTTTGATGTGTTTGACTAACCTACTTATTTTTAAAAATAAGTAATTATTTTATTGTTTTTAAGAAACAACTTCTATTTGCTTTTTAATTTTTTTTCAAAAAACTTTTTTTTAATGACTTTTTTTTTAATTAAAACAAACTAATCCAGTATAGTACGTGTTCATATTGTTACTTAAAAATTAGATGATTTCATGATTTAAATAAGAAATTTGGTAGTAAACGTCATCGGTTCTAATTCTCATAGAGTCACTTTTATCATTTTCTAAAGAAAAGTTTATTTCATCATCTTTTTTTATTTCCAAAAATATGAATGTAAAAATATTTTTTTTTATGTTTGATAAAAGGTTACGCTACAAGATTCTCGCATATCTTTTAGTTTCAGAAAAATTACATTCTCATGTTCTAGGAGTTTTCATTCCCATGATGAAGGGGGTGAGAGTGATATTTTTATCTGAATATGAGAATTTATTTTATGACACATGTAAATTCTATTTTTAATTATTTAATTTATTTTGATACTCCTAGAAATATCAAAAAGTATTTAAACATTTTTTCATATATATCCAAAAATAAAATTCCTACTTGAATTATTTTTTGGGAATCTTATTCGTGGAAATACAAAATGATACCTTTAAATAAATTTTCCCTAAGTCTTATATTTTCTTACATGTAGTTCTACTAAAAACAAATGTAATTAATAAAAAAGGCAAAAAAAGTATAAAAAAAGACTGCTAAAATTAATAAAAGTACAACTAATAAGGATTAAAAGAAAGATATTATGAATAAAACATTGAAAGAGTTTTCATTAATTGTAGATTTTAATAAAATAATAATTATCTATTTAATAAAAACATGAAGTCAAAAACTAATATAGTTTTTGGCATAAAAAAACTAATATAGTTGTCATGCTCTGACTAAATGCTTAGATCGCATTATAACTCTTGTAAATGAAAAAAATCAAGTTGAGAAAGGATGTCTATTTACTCGATATCTGTCAAACTCTTGAAAAAATTAGTTCTTATGCTCGATGAAGGAATATCTTTAGTAACGAAAAAGACTTTAAATTTAAAAATATTTAATTACAATATTAGCAATTAAGAAGAGTGATAGTTATTAATTGTTAAAGACCGAGTCAAAATTCAAATAGTAAAATGCAACTTTATGTATTACTAGAGGAAAAATAATCTAATGTATCTATGTGTATTTGGTTTAAAAAAAATAATAAAAATAAAATAGAAGATAAAAATAATAGTTAATAGTTTGTAAAGTTATGGGATAAAATAGAATGGAAAAAATGTATCCACAAAATTTACATATTCTCTTTATATTATAATTAGAGAGGTTGGGGTATTTTGTACATCTAATAATTTACACAGATATATAAATATTAGAAGTTGTAGATAGTTATTCAGAGATGATATAAAATTTTTTTTTTTACATTCAAGAAGTATAATGGTCCACTAAAAAATGGAAATAAAAAAGATAATTACCAAAATATATCCTCTTTATATTATACTAGTGGGGTCGAGGTACTTTGTGCCTCTATTAAAGATAAAATAACAATAAAAAATAAAATAATAAAAGTATATTGGTTTAATCAATGTTATAATTAGTGCATTAATTTCAAGTTCTTGAATTTGATTAAAAATATCATTTTTATATATTTTTTAAAATAAAGGGTATAATGGTTAACAAAATGTGAAGATCAATGTGATTATTAAAAAGAATATCCTCTTTATATATATTAGTATAAATACAAGGAAAAAGAAGCACTTCGCATCTTTAAATATTTATAAAAGTAAAATAAACAAAAAATGATATATATATATATATATATATATATATATATATATAATAGTTTGAGCGATTATTTAGAATTGGTTAATGACAATTACTAAAAATATTTGTTTTTTCTTAAAAATTAAAGGTATATTCATCCACAATTGTTGGCATATATTGCTATAAATAATTTTACATTATTTATACGATTATTTTGATCATTATTATAATGAAGTGCATATTAATTGCATTGTAATATTGATAAATTTTAAATATATCAACTTTTTTTTTACTTTATATCTTTTTTGTTTTCTTTTCAATAAATACAATTTAGTTTTAGTTTATATTTATTTTATATATAACAATGGTTAAAATATATTATATATAAATAATAATAAGACATATCACCTTGGTATTTTTATTATAATATATTATTAAAAATAATAAAATATTTCTTATTAGGTTACATTTATAAATATATAAATTATTTAAGTTTAACTAAGTCGTATATTTAAACAAATATAAAATGCTTAACAATTAGAAAATAAAAATTAATGAATCTTTTGTAATATACATTTCGAATTAAATTATTTTAATAACACTTATATAATTGATAATACATATATATATATATAGCTCTTACTATTTATTAATTTATTAAACTTTTATTTTTTAATAATATTACTTATCTTCTACTAGCATAAAAAAAATAAAAGAAATTGATAATTTTGCAAAGGGCTTGAGCAAATGGGCAAAGTAATGATTTTTAGTAAAATAATAAATAAAGTAAATGAAACAAAAAGTCATGCGTTGAATAGATGGTCAATGTAATTTATTATATTATTATATTATATTAATATATATGCATGAATGCATAAAATGAATGATGAATAAATTATACTCCATGCCAACCCCAAACTCTTTTCTCTTTCTCTCTCCTAGCATGAAGATGAGGTGAGGTATATATAGTATAGGATCGGGAAAGGAGGACGTGAATCGTGAATCTGAAGCAAAAGAATAATGTCACGAGAAATGGTGTACGTGCAACAGTGCATGGGTATCAATGGCCTCGAGAAAATCATTCTTAGAGAAGTTCGCGGCTTCTCTGCAGAGGTTTCGTCCCATTCACAATTCTTCGATCTATCCTTTCATTATTGCCATTCTCAATTTTATTTTACGATCCATAAACATATCAATTTCCAATTACAACAATATATCGATTATCGCGTTCTATTCTACATTCTATTTTGTCTAGGTTTATCTATATGGTGGCCAAGTTACATCATGGAAGAATGAACTAGGGGAGGAATTGCTCTTTGTCAGTAGTAAGGTTCAAGTTTCATTTGCAAATATATCGTTATTAATTCCCCATTTCACATATACATGGAATTCATCTTTTTTTCCCTTTCGAGTATGGCTTTAATATTCTATGTCCTGGCAATCAATTTAATTTGTCCACTCTTTTATTTATTTATAATCATTTTTTCTTCTTCTATATTCTACATCAATTGTTGCAGACTAGTTTTAAGCCTCCGAAAGCCATACGTGGAGGTATTCCGATATGCTTTCCACAAGTATGTCTATCTTTTTCGGTTAATTAATTTCTTTCTTTTTATTGCATTTCGTTCTTTAAGTACTTCTTATCTACATATATGCAGTTTTCAAATCATGGTTCTCTCGAGAACCATGGATTTGCCAGGAATAGGTTTTGGACCTTAGATCCTAATCCTCCGCCATTTGCAACAACTAGCAACAACAAAGCTTTCATTGATTTGATTCTTAAGAACTCTGAAGAAGAAACAAAAAGTTGGCCCCATAGGTATACATATAACTTGGCTTAAATAATTACTGATGCAATTATAAAACAAATAAGTTAATTTTCTCGCATCCTTTTTTTTATGTTTTGGATTTAATAACTTGGATTAAAAGAATATTTCATAATAATTGCTTATAGATATGAGTTTCGCTTGAGGATAGCTTTGGGACCTGCAGGAGATCTGATGTTGACATCTCGCATTCGAAATACAAATACAGATGGAAAATCATTCACCTTCACATTTGCCTATAATACATACTTATATGTTACTGACGTCAGGTTCTATAATTGCCTTGAATACTAAGTGATATATATGCATGCTTCAATATACTTATTTTCTCATGCAATCATGCTTATAATACATGTTTACATTCTAAGTGATAAGAAGATTCTTGTTTCATTCTTTCTTTAAATGTTGTAACTCATTGCTTGTTCAAGTTGTGACTCTCCTTTAAAGCATGAGGTATACTTTAGATAATAAAATACACTTATAGTCATTATTAAAAAATTAACAACTATAATTGTATAAAAACTAAATACATGTACAACAAATTTTGAAGTTAATTACAATTTCAATTATTGATTTTTTGATAAACGTTTAGGGGAGTCAAAACTTTGTTATTAATGTTATTGTATCATGAGAAATGAATGTATCTTTGATGAATCATTTTCTCAATAATTAACAACTATAATAGTATAAAAACCAAATACATGTACAACAAATTTTGAAGTTAATTACAATTTCAATTATTAATCTTTTGATAAATGTCTAGGAGAGTCAAAACTTTGTTATTAATGCTATTGTACCATGAGAAATGAATGTAGCTTTGATGAATCATTTTCTTAATAATTAAAATTTTGATCACTAGTGAAACATATATATGTTTTTACCTTTTTATAAAGTTTTGGAAATTCAAATCTTAATTTATGACATGAACACAAATACAAAATGTGTAATCGATACATAAAAATGGTGCTCAAGTTTTGAAATGTTATTCAACAACATACAAAGGCACCAAATTTTAATCTATTATAATATGGAACTTTTATTTTTATAATTAATCTTCTGCTTAATTAATTCCAGAAACTTGCATATATGAGTATTGATATTTGCATTTAGTTTTGTCCAATAGCATAGAGTTGCATTGCTTTGAGATTTATGACTTGTGTTGTTTGAAGCTAATTGTCACCTTACTTGTGTCCAGTGAAGTGCGAATTGAAGGATTAGAGACACTAGATTATCTGGACAACTTGAAGAATAAAGAACGATTTACTGAACAAGGAGATGCTATAACATTTGAGTCTGAAGTTAATATTCATTATCAGTTCCAGTGTCTTATGTTATTTATATATTATGAGTTCAGCTATATATATAACTAATTTATTTTGCTTTCATTGATGCTAAAGGTGGACAAAGTATACTTAAGCACTCCGACAAAAATTGCTATCATAGATCACGAAAGGAAGAGAACCTTTGTATTGAGGAAAGATGGGCTTCCTGATGCAGGTTAGTTTACTAAGATTAATATCCTTCCTTATTATACACATGATCAAATGATATGTGAGATGATGAAGGTTTAGAAGAGAAAATGCATAAAAATGGATGATCAAGTAATTGTACAATTTTTTTTGGTTACCTCATGGCGTGAATATGTTTATTCCGCAAGGATTTGTCATGTCCCATAGTAGAACTACATGTTAATTTGATCAATTTATTTTAAAAGAATTATTGCTTATCTTTGCCAAATAATTATTTTTTCAAAAAAAACGTTATGGCAGATACTGGTTATAAAATGATTAATCCTTCAAGAAAAAATTGTTTCATTAAAGTTATACACTTTTCCATAATGAATAACCTTTAAGTTATGTGTTTGGTTTGACATAAGAGTTGGCTTACTTGTGTTTTAATTTTTTATTTTTTGATTTTATTTTCAATTTTAATTTACAGAATTGTCATCTTATGTTTACTTTGTTTTTTATTTTCAAATAGTTTTCCAAGAAACATTGAAAATATTTTATTTTATTTTTGTACGAACATAAGAAAACAGGAAATAAATTAAAAATAATGTGACAATTTTTTAAATTAAAAAGTGAGAACAAAAAAATGTAAGCATAAGTAAAGGGACCCTAATATCTTTCTCATCCCATTTTTTATTTCCTACAATATTGGAAGATTAAGTAGGTACGAGCAATTGTCTAGAATTTTTTTTATGTATTTTTCATCTCCTTTATTATTATTTTTTTTTTTTGAGACAAACACATTGTTAAGAATGATTTTCATGAGATTATACTTATATTATGTTGAAATGATATATATATATATATAGAAAGAGAGAAAGAGGAAAGGGAAGGGAGAGACAGATAAAGAGAGAATATCAAATTACTAACTCTAAATCATTTAATAATTTTAGTGAAATTACTTCATTCAATACTATATATAATATTTCAATGACCAAAAACTTAAATTAATTTTTTTTATTAAATAAGTTTATAAATTTTTACAAAATTATAAAACTATTTAATAAATTATAAAATATAAAATTATATTATATATAAATTTGAATTTTATAACAAATTATAAAATATTTTTAAAATTTTGTATACTTTAATTTTAATTATTGAATCGTTAAAATTTAATATATATTGTAAGTAATTCTACTAAAAATTTGTTATATGATAATTTGTTCCGTACCCAAAATATTGTTGTGGAAGCTTAGGACATGGTAACTGATGTGGTTTGTTATTTGTGGTATAGTGTTAAAAACAGTTTGCTTTGATGTTTAATTTTATTGTGTTTTTCTCTGTAGTGGTATGGAACCCGTGGGACAAGAAATCAAAAAGCATACCTGATTTAGGAGATGCTGATTATAAACATATGCTTTGTGTTCAAGCTGCTTGTGTAGAAAAAGCAATTACTCTTAAACCTGGTGAAGAGTGGAAAGGAAGGCAAGAAATTTCTGCAGTTCCTTCAAGTTATTGTAGTGGTCAACTTGACCCACGGAAAGTACTTTTTAGTTATTAGGAGAATGATCCAGTTCCAATATTCTTTGTAAAGGTACTTCATTATTTCTTGATGGATTACACAAGTTAATTATATCATATTAATATGAACCTTTTGAGATTATGTGTGCTGCAAATTTTACTCCAACTATGAAGTTAATTTTAATGGCGTAAGATTCATCTTGGTTGATGAAAACCCATTATATGAAAAATGAAATACACCAGTTTTGCTTTTATTCATGATTTATATGAAAAGTGAAATACACCAGATTTGCTTATGTTCATGATGACAGGTGGGGTCATCAATCTCTGATTTTTCCGTGTCTTAAATGTACTTGTCAATTCTAAGTTGTATCATGAATGTGCTTTGATTATTTTTTTAAAGCTAAATACTTATTCCTACTTGTTATATAAAGACAATTGTAAATATATCATAAAATTGTCTGACCATATGTATTCTTTTAGTGCGAGGAAATAAGCAATTTGTTTTAATCAAAAAGTTCATAATGACAAAAAGAAAATTACCCATTTATAATTACAAATTTCTCCGTCAATCCTTTTTTTTTTATATATAAAATTAAGTTTGAGATCCTCTTCCTTTAGACATTCCTACAACTTAGTTTTCGTAATATTCTTCATTTCTTTCCATTTAGAGCTATAATATTCGTGCTTTATGGTTCAAGTAAGTAGATTAATCCATTTCTTACAACAACAAAAGAAGAAGAAAAAAATTACCTGTTTGAATTTTGGGCATAAAAAGGGTATAAAAAAGATAATCTATAAGAAAATGATTCCTTTGTATTTTCCATACAATTATTTTGACATAAGGATCAATACCGAGATGAAACAAAAAGCGTTGAAGGTCCGAGTATAGGCCCAATGGGTATTGGAGTCTGGAGGGTCAAGTGGGGGAAATTGGGCCATGGGCTTACACTTAATCAATATTGCAGGATTACTTCTTTCGGCATGACACGAATCACACGATAGGTGAAGAGTCTAAACTAAAGTGGGAAACAGATCAATAACTCTAATTGTGGCCATTTGCCATAAGAAATAGTTCAGTGCCAGGTAAAATACTAACATTAATAGAAAAAAAGTAAATATATTTTTCCCCTTATTTGATTGAATAGAAAACGAAGGTAAAACGCATATTTATAAATAAAAAAAATACATAAATAACTTTAAATGAACTTATTTACAAAGCTAAAATAATGAAATAAAATTACTATTTTCAAGAGGATATAAAAAAAGTTAGCAATATAAATTAAAAATAGATTAAATGATAGGCAAAAAGAATAGTTAACTAGGCATTGTAAATCACAATGCAGAAAAAGGCCGACAAGCCTATCCAAAAGCTTTGTAGGGATAAACATTGTGGAATAGGTTAGAATACAATACATGCATCTAATCCTTCTTTTTCTAAACCATTATCCTCAACAGCAACTAGCTACGAACAAGTAACAAAGATTCATGCACAATAACTACATAGTAGAACAATAAAATTCCCGCAAAATAGTGTTCACACGTGCTTAGTGCTTAGTGACATTAGCCTAAACAAAACACAATGGAGTACGGGATACGAATACTTGCTTCTTTCACCACCTCAATTATGACTTCTATTTAGGTTTAATTATAATTTTGGTACCTCAATTATAATTAAATTGTAATTATAGTTTTTTTTTAAATCATTATAATCTACTTCTTTCATCACTTTTATTATATAAAACACCCAATTTATTTTACCTAATTAAATGAGAAGAAAAAGTTAAAAGGATCACAGACAAAAAAAATCATGAAATTTAAAAGATTTCGTAGCTCATAAGGCTAAGATTTTGAAAAAGAAAAATTGGCATTTATTAGTTTGCTAAAATTTTAGCAGGTGATAATGATATCCTAATCCAAGGCATGCAAAACCTCTATCTTACTTCACCTCATTAACACGTTGAGGTTGTAAAAAAAATGACATTTTTTTAATTTTGAAAAAAGCATGTTATAATTGTTGAGATTTTAGTAGGATGATAAAAAGATGAAGCTAACACATGTACTAACTCCACGTCATTAATTTATTCGATTTAATGAAATCTTACGTCTCCATGATGTTTAACATGTGCTTACTGCAATGGTTTAGTGAAAGAAAATTGTATTCATTAACCTACTTGGTATTGCTTTGGGTGGTTCACTGCGTAACTAAACATTGCAAGTAGATACCTACAAATTTTATGAATGTCTGCAAGTTTCCACAAATATCCATAAATATTTGTTAAAACATAAAAATTCAAAATAAAAATAAAAGAAAACCAAACCAAACCAAACCTAAACTATTTTATGGCTAATATTTATACTAGAAAAAACATATTTATGTTAAAACAAATTAAGGCAACTTACTTTATAAACAATTAGTTATATTTAAAATTATAAGCACCTGAATACATGAATAGCTTATTATTTGTTTTTGCCTCATTAATAAGTAAACAGAAAAAAATATATCCATAATTTTTTAAGTTATTCAAATTTTAGTCATGAAGTGTTTCATGCAATATCTAGGAGATACATGTTTAAATAAATATAAAAAAAAAAAAAAAAAAAAAAAAGGAGAGACTAAAACATCACAGTAATATTAAGTATAAGAATAAAAAAGATATGCACTAATCATATTGTTGATATTAACATAGAAAACTACCGCCAAAATATTAAGTGTGTCTAATTTTTCAAATGTAATGGTTGATAACTTTTATTCTCTTTCATGTTACTCTTACTATTTTGACCTCATCCCTAAAAAATTTAGACAATTTTGCTTCATTGTCTTTACATTAACATACCATAGATCAATTTTGCTTCATTAATATATCATAGATAACTCTTCAACTTAGTAAGCCTTTAGAGAACTAAATTTCACGTGCTTGTTTTATAATAGTATATTTTATTATTTTGTCTCCACCTAATTATTAAGTAAATAAAAATATTCTTAAAGACTAAAATAGTACGTTAATTACAAGAAGAAAAAAATCACTAATAATTTTGTTTCCTATTAACAAAAAACCTACCACAAGAGCATTCAATTAATAAGCAAATGGACAAAAAAAAATCTATACATTTTATCCATTAATATTCATTAAATTATTTAAATTATATTCATAAATTGTTTTACTCACGTGTATCTAACAAGTACAATAATACATGTTCAAAAAAAATTATTAAAGACTAAACCGACACATTAATTAATAAGAAAAAAAATACAAATGATATTGTCTCAATATTGACAGAGCAAACTACCACTACAACATTCAATTGATAAGAAAGTAGACAAAAAAATTAAAAGTATTCATAAGTTTGCGTTAAGTTATTCAAAAAAAAAATGCTTTACTCACAAGTATCTAGCGGTTTCGTGTTCAAACAAAAAAAATTATTAATGACTAAAACAACACATTAAATGTGTTTATCCTTATAAATATCCTACATAACTCTTTTATTCTCTTCCTGGTAGCTCAGCAAATAGACAAAAAAACAATATGCACACATTTTATCAACAAGTATCCGCTAAGTTATTCGATTTTTATTCATAAAGTGTTTTACTTAGAAGTATCAAGCAAGTACTTGTTCAAACAAAGATACTATTAAAGACTAAAACGGCAGGTTAACTATAAGAAAGAAAGAAAAAAATATATTAATGGTCTTATCCCATATTGACAAAAAAAAAAAAAAAAAAAAACTACACAAGAGCATTCAATTAAATAGACAAAAATATATATATATACATTTTATCTATAAGTATCCGTTAAGTTATACAAAAATAGACATCGATCGACTAATGACCCAGATAAATTCAGAGCTTTTCAACTTTTGAGCATGAAAACAATGAAAAAGATGAATACAATTAATATTGCTTCAACCATTTAATATTGATGATCTAGCTATAAAATATTTTTACTGTATTATTGAATCACAAACAAACTACTTTATACGGAAAATTTATTAACTTTTATAGTAATCGCACAAAACTTACACCAAAACTAATTTTTAATTGGTTGACTATATAATTTATTTTTTTTACTACATATCCGTTAAAGTATCATTATAATAAAAAGAAAACCAAAACAAAATCAAACAGTTTAGTCGAAGTACACCATGATTATCTCCCTGTTATTTTCGCATGATCCGGTGAGGGCGCACTAATAGCAAAATCAGCCTAATATAGGAGTACAATGACTACTTCAGTTTTATATCTTCACATGCACTTTTTGACCTTTATGTAGTTGGCGAAATGGTGAACGCACTTGCTACTCTTTCTCTCTCTAATAGCACTTCTCATTAGTTCTCATAGTCAACTAACTGTCTTGCGCTTTTGTCCACTTTGAGCTCAGCACATCGACCTGCTTCTTTCTTTGAATGAAAAACACAAATCTTGTGCCTTTGCAAAGAATGTTGCTCTTATTAATCAATTCTCTGACCTATGGTAATTATTTGAATATAGATCTTACTTCCAAATCAAATTATATTTTATTGCAATCTTTTCTTCCTTCTCTCTTTTTTGTTTTTTTAGGATGGTGGTTGTCATGACTTTTGAAATTGACTTTTAATTTTTCAGTTAACCTACTTCGCCATTAAATTTAGCTACATTCACAAACTTTTTTGGTAGAGGAAATTTTTACCACTAGTTGAGACACGTTTGACATTTTAGGACAAGATACATAAAGCCTAAACTCGCCCCTTACTTGTGATAGATAGAAGCCTAAACTCGCCCCTTACTTGTGATAGATAGCTCACTGGCGTCTTCGATCGATTCGAGATTCTTGCAGTAGCTAGCTGAATAGTAACCAAACCAGACCAACGCATGAACAAAAAATATATATATAAATCGGAATATGTTTGAACTCTTGATGATTGGTATGCCGTAAAAGTGGATACATATGTCTCTCCCCTTTACAGTTCTAACTTTTAATCTGTAGTAATGATGGCATCTCAACTCATGGCACTTTCCCCACCATCCACCCATCCACCTATTGGCAGGTTCCCGTAAATGGTACCTCCATTTTGAGTAATTCCCGGATTTGGAAAATACTGTAATGTTTTCCTGTAGATTTCGAATAACCATTCTGACTACTATGAAACCACACCCAATGGAGGAAGAGGGAAATGCATAACCAAATCCGGAATAAGGAAATTTGCAAAACCAGAATGGAGAAATATAGTGTCAAGTAACTCAAAAGTAAAACGTCTTCCTTTTGAAAAGGTTGCAGCACAGGTAAAAATGACAATTTCAATTCGCGAGCTTTCCTTCCTTTAAAACCATAAAGAATAACCAGGATACGATACACCCACAGAGTAAGCCTAACACTCCGATGCACTTGCCTACCTATTTTTGTACTAGCTAAGCTCTCTAATCAGAATTAAAATCTAGCAGCCTAGTTTGATCTTTGAAATGATTTTTTTTTCTCAAACTCCAATTCTTGTCAGGGAAATATAAGAAAACAAAGAGGTGCATATCTAAGTTTTAGTTTTGTCCCATTGAAAAAGAGATTAGCTAGTTGAAATTGGGAAACGTAAAGACAAGAATGGATGTTTAATTTTCAGAAACAGAAACGGGATCTTAAAGTGAGAAATGGGAAGAAGCCTGAATTACTGAACCATGAGATAAGAGCGAGAAAGATAGAAAAGGGAACCTAAGCCAAAGTGTCACAACCCAAGAAGAATATGTCCCTTGTTTCAGCAGCACTGTGTATGCAAGGTGAGAGGTAAAGTAACGCGAATTCGAGCTTGCTTTCTGCGAAACCAAGTAAGGATGCGCATTAGAATAGAATCGATTGAAATTTCAATGAAAACGGGGAGGCATAGATTAGAGAGTAAGCGGGTATGATTGTTTCGTTGATTATAAAGAGAGGGTGTTGAAGTGCATGATAAAAGGAAGTATGGGTGAAAATCCAATATGAGAAATTGATTGTATATGAAAGGAAAGTAAAGAAAAGAAAAGAAAAGAAAAGAAAAGAAAAGCAAAGCAAAGGAAAGCAAAGGAGCACACATAAAAAATGAGAAATTACAGGGGGGGGGGGGGGGGGGGGCTAAGACGAAAGAGGGCGGGGCGGGGGCGGCGGAGGGAGGAGCTGGTGGAGGTTGGGGGAGTGGGCGGAGAGAATGAAGGGATGGTCGAGGAGGCGGAGGGCGGACCAGCGGCGGGAGGGGTCGCGCTGGAGGCAGCGGGAGATGAAGTCTCGGAAGTGGATGGAAGCCTCGGGAGGGGCCTCGGGAGGCTGAGACATACAAATGGCGCACATGAGGCTGGCCCAGTCGCCCTGCCTCCCAACAGCAAAGGGGAACCTGCCCATGTAGAACTCGAGGATGCTAACTCCAAAGCTCCATATGTCCCCAGCGTACGCGTCGTACTGCCCGTCGTTGATGTCTGTGTTGATCCTCTCGGGGCTCATGTAGGCGATCGTCCCCACCGACGAGTTGCACGGATCCATCGTCTGGTTCAGAATCCTCCCCACCCCGAAGTCCGCGATCTTCACCTGCTTCCTCGAGTTTATCAGGAGGTTGGAGGGCTTGATGTCCCGGTGCACGATGTACCGCCGGTGCAGGTAGGCCAGCCCCCGGAGAATCTGCCTCGACAGATCCGCCAGCTGCTGCTCCTGCGGGATGTGTTTCCCCTCCAGAGACCCTCCGTCCATGAACTCCAGCAGCACCTGGATTTCGCTGTTCTGGTCGTACATCTCGTGGCACTTCACCACGTTCGGATCGTCCACGTCCCTCAGGATCTGGATTTCCCTGTGGATCTGCCTCCTCACCGCCTCCTCGTGGTGCCCGTATATCACCTTCAGCGCGTACACCCTCCCGCTCGTCCTGTGGACCACCTTGTACACCGTCCCCCCGCTCCCGCTCCCTATTCGGTTCAGCCGCTCCAGCTCCGAGAACGGGATCTCCAGCTGCTGCTGCTGCTGCTGCTGCTGCTTCTGGTTCTGCTTCTGGTTCTGGTTCTGATTCTGATTCTGATTCTGGTTCTGGTTCTGGTTCTGGTTCTGGTTCTGGTTCTGGTTCTTGTTCTGGTTGGCTCCCGTGTTCGTCGGCGGCAGCGGCAGCGGCACCGCCAAATTGGTATCCCTCTTGGGCAGCGGGAGCGTGAGGTCCCTCCGGCGACGCTGCGGACGGTCCCTGGTTGGCGGTGGGAGCTGCATCGGCCTCATCTCATCTCTCGAAAATTAAAAATGGTTGGATATTGAATATATACCCCTCTCTCTCTCTCTCTAATTAAAAATGATTTAAAATAATGAAACCGATAATGAGAGGGAGCTCATATAATCTCCATCACGATATATGCGTGGTTTTCACGGAAACAGAGATCATAGGGAATACAAGAGCAGAGAAGGTTCGAGGAAGTGTGATTTGTGAGAGGAAAAGAAAAATTAAAATAGACTAGGGACTTGGGGAGAGTGAGTTGAGAAATGAGAAATGAGAAATGAGAAATGAGAATTGAAAAATGAGAATTGAGAGGTAGCTATCGAAAGAGGGAATCCAGGTTTAAAAGGCATGGGGTCCACGCGCCTCCAGGGCCCGTGGGGAACGTGGACCAATTACGTTGCGTTGTGCGTAGACTGGGGTGTACCCTACATCTACATCTACATCTACATCTACATCTACATGGTTGGATCACACCACACATGTACAGTACAGAGTCCAAAGAAAAAAGAGAGAGGGCGGGTGTACCTTCTCTTCTTCTCTATTATTTTACTATTATATTTTACCCCCAATCTCAATCTCAATCCCAATCCCAATCCCAATCCCAATCCCATTCGCAACACGCAACAACTACAAATCTACTCTCTACGCACATCTGTCCTCTTCAAATCCTATACACGCCCTCTCCTTCTCACTTCTCCCCCAATTCCCTCACGCATACACCATACTCATAATATTCACATTCTTTTCTTTTTTTAATTTACAATTACATTCATCATTTCAATTCTAACTTCAGATTATATATAACATACAATAATTCTTTTTTCTCTCTCTCATTTTATCATTTATTTCTACTAATAAATAATAATTTCAATTTCAATATAAAATTGTTAAACTTTTATTATAATTTTTATGTTACAGAAAATTTAGATTGGGACAAGTAATTTTTTATTGTATAATTATGATTTACTTCGCTCACCATTTTTTTTTCATAAAGATCTCAATTATCTTTCCTGAAAAACAATTTTCGGGTAAATTCCATGAAATGGCTTTTTGGGGGGAAAATTCCATTATTAAATGGTTTTACTAATTAAATATACCGTAAGTGGTAAAAAATAAAATAAAATTGTGAACTTTCAATTATAAGAGCAAAAGTTCCCATCTTAATCATCGCATGCAATAATGACAAGTTTTTGGGGGTATAGGCAACAATGATATTCTAGTGCAATGAAAACTAATTAATTTAATAGCATATTTAGAAAGTGAAAGTGGTATCTTAATCTAAGGCAAGGAAAACCTTTAAACTCAGTATTCGGAGAAGAACTTGTATTTACATCACCTCAAGGATATTAGTGAAAGTTTGAACTTGCAATTTCTTAAAAGCAAGACTCTATCTTACTCCACTTGACCTTGACCAACACCTTGAGGTTATAAAAAATTGACACATTCTTTAATTTTAAAAGAAATATGTTTTAATTAGTGAGCTTTTAGTAGGATGGCAATAATATGAAGCTAACATGTACTAACTCCTCGTCATTTATTTCATTTAGTGAAATTTTTTTCGTATGTCTACGATATTTAACATGTGCTTAGTGTAGTGGTGCAGTGAAAGAAAATTCTGTCCATTTTTACATTGATTGTAAAGCAATTTGGTATTGTTTTGGGAGGTTCATCCCGTAACAAAATATATGGTAAGTACATACCTACAAATTTTATGAATATTTGTAAGGATTCACATATATCTATGAATATTTGTTAAAGTATAAAAACAAATATAAATATACATTTTGATTACCTATTCAACCTCCAACAAATTTACCATCTATTTTAAATTCACGAGGATTGTCTAATAATTTTTTTTCTACTACTCAAAATTTTTTTAGCTCAAAAAGTCGTTAGTATAATTGACTTGCAATTGGCTAACATGCACAAAATATCAACTAAAAAATATGTGAGTAAGACTTGCTTGCAACCGACTACCACATACAAAAAAAAAATAGGAATTAAGGTTAGGGACAAGCGAACCATTTCGAGATTATTTTAAGAGGTCTCTACTAATCAACAAAGAAAATGAACTACAACTTTTATGCACCTCATACTTAAGGCTAGAAGACAAGTGTTCTATCTTAGAAATATTCCAAAAGGTTTACTCATTGTATAATGTTTAAGTTAGTAGTCTGAAACTAAGAATTGTCAATTATTTCGAGTTGAGAGATTTAATACGAAAACCAACATCATTAATATATAGGTTGAATTTCATAATGTAATTCCAAAAATTTCAAAATTTCAAAATAAAAAATACAAAAATCATAAAATTGCTACAAACAAAAATCCTAGGCCTTAAAAGAAAACAAATTACATATTTTAAATGTTTTAGACTTAAATACCGATTAGGTCTTTTCTATTGTCCAAAACAATAGCTATCACCTAATATTCTCACATAGGCCCACCACCTACACTCCTATATGATTTAATTAATTCATTTAAAAAAAATTTATTCTATTTTTTATCTTAATTGCTTGTTTACTTCAAACACCTTTTCTTTTATAAAGATCACAGATATTTTTTATAAGAGATAATTTTTTTTAGTCAGTTAAAGGTACTATAAGGAACAATTTTTTATTTTCAATATTTGACTTATATTGTATACTCGTATTTAAACTTAAGATTATCGACCAAATTAAAATAATCTAGTACGTATTAATTGACTTTTTTCGCAATACTTCAAACATTCCTTATTATTATTATTATTATTTATTATGTTGATATTTTAAAAAAATTAACATGTGAAATAATATCCTTTCAAGGTAACGCAGAATCGAAAATAATGTTTTTTTAATGAATTTTGTTTGTTGGATACGATTTAAATTCCATTAAATGGTTTTACTTATTAAATATACCGTAAGTTGTAATTGTAACAATGTTATCTGCAAATTCAGAAAGTATAAAAAAAAAATGTGAACTTTCAATTATAAGCGCAGAGGTTCCCATCTTAATCATATCGCATGCAATAGTGATATACTAATTGTGAGTGAACTTGATCATTTTAATATGGAGAACTATTAAATTTAATAAATATTAATGAACTTATCATTTTCACTGCTCTTGTTTTGGTTATGATTAAAAATACATAATTTCTTCGACAAACCAAAAAAAAAAAAAAACGTAATTGGATTGTCATAAAAGAAAATTTCAAGATTGTCTCTTTCACTTCACTCTTATAAAATGTTATATAATTATTGAAATTCCAAAATGAACCCTATTTATATGATTTTATTTCATTTAAACAATTATTTAAAATGAAAATTCATTATCCCAATTTACAAGATAGTGATTTGTTAGAAATAAGTTGAAATATGAAAAACAATAATCATTTTAATATATATAACTTTATGTTATGGCTACATAACTAAATATATTTAATTATTTAGTCATCACTTAAAATTATCAATTATACATATACACAAATTATTAATTTTAACAAAAAAAAAATAATTATATGTTTGGGGCTTTAGGCCTTCCTTATATTTAAAAGAGAAAAAAAAAAGTTCTTTAAGGGCAAACTACATCTAAAAAAAGTTACAGTTTTTAGCCATTAGAAAATGCATTTTTATAGACACAAATAATTTTTTATGGGAAAAAACAAACTACTTAAATTGGTTGGAGATTTATCATATCGACTAATTATAGAATATCCAAAATAACTAACATTAATATTTTTGTACAAATATATTTTTCTTTCTTTTTTTAATCACATTCTCTATCACAATTGTCCCTTTATTTATTTTATTTATTTTTAGTACTTTTCTTCTTTCCGCTTAAGACTTAAGAGTATCAACAGTTCAAATTCAATGGATGTGAAATGATGATTTTTGTTCTCCAAACAATACATGGCCCTTATTTTCCGTCAATATTTTTTTGTTGAAAGTGTGGACTTTATTTATTTTTGGTTGCAAAATAAAGAAGCTTCATTTTATGGTTTGACGTTGAAGTTTACACTTGTTTAAAAGTCAACTAAGCAATGGGCTCTGAACCATCTTATGTATTTGTCTGTAACCGGAATGACGCTTTCAATCCGTAACTTGTCCTAGAAATAGAGTGGATGAACGATGCATGGTTTCCTGGTATCTTCGCCCAATGGGATTTGCATCATCGTCATTCGTAAGCATTATTGCCCGTCCAGGAAGCAAAAGTCCTACCCTGCAACAAAATTTAATTATTATACTTTTAGTTTTTCTTTATTTTTTTTACTTAAACTTTTTTTCTTCTAATCTTAATTTTTATAATTGATAAAATTGTTTTCGTATAATTAGTACTGTAAATGTAATGGAGAATAATGACATTTATAATTATAAAGCTTAATTATAATTTTAATTCTTATACTTTAATATGTATATGTTTTTGAAAAATGTTATATGAAAGATGCTTAACACTTATCTTGTAAAAAAAAAATAGTTAATCAAATTTTAAAATACATTATCTAAAGAAATTTTACTTAAAAATCACTATACATGTATTAAGAAATACTTTAAAGTACTCGGTGTAAAATTAAGCGGAAAAAAGTTTCAAAAAATGAAGAGACTTCGATACTAAAAAAAAATTTTAAAAATGAAAAACAAATATATAATACTAGTTAATTATATCATATATTAATTTATAGTAAATGTATGCAATTGATCCATTTAAATATTTAATGCTGTTTTTCACTTGATCATCTTTTAGAATGCATGAAAATCATCTAATAATAAGAAGAAGAAAAATGATACATATAAAGTAGAAAAACGTATTATTTTGATTAATAGAAATTAAAAGAAAAAAGTAAAAAAAAATATATGCTTATTTGAATGAGTGAAAAAGAGAGGAAAAAAATAAATTATATAAAAATATTTTTATACCCAAATAAAATATAAATTTTCAATTAATTATTTATTTAAACGTAACATTTTATTATTATTATTATTATTATTATTATTATTACAAAATATTAAAAAAATGAAAAGAAATAAATTATTTCTCTCCATTTTGTGCCAATTTTAGGAGGCGAGGGATGAAATACTTTCTAGGTACATTCACGAAAATAATTTTTTTCCTCTTATTTATCCTTTCAAACGAATACTACAAATTAATTTAATATTTTTACCATATTTTTATATATTCTTCATTACTTTCACTTCAATTTTTATCCTAGACCGAAAACAGGTTGAGTAATGTTAATGCATGTAATACTCATGTTTAAAAATAGTGTGTTTTAGTAGAGAGTTGCGATTAGTGAGTGATTCAATTTTGGGAATGAAGTTTTCTTGAGAGGAGACATATATTTTCAAAAAGCTTTTAGAGGGGAAGTCATATTTTTCTTCTCCTCTCTTCCTGAAATCTCCCTCCCTCTCCTTCTTATGGCTGGTCAATCTTGTAGAGCTCTGATTCAAAATCCCAGAGCCAAGCATTTCAAGTCGAAAGTTGTATAGAGTTGGCTTTTCTCTTCACCTCTTCTTGTTCTGGAATCGTCAAGAGGTAGGAGAAGTTAGAATTTAATCCTAGTAAATTATGGTGCTATATAGGTACATTGATTATTGTTGAATGTTTGTTGGTAATCTTGATTTTTGGGGTAAGCCTGATTTTTGTGGTGGGTGTTGTATTTTGTGGGGATTCTAAGTGTTCTTGGTGAAGAAGGGGAGGTTTAATGGTGGCAGATGGGTGGTTGTTGTTAGGGATGAGAATAAATTAGACTTGGCCAGACTTTGAATATATACGTTAAACTTGTTCTACAAAATGAAACTAAGTCTGACATGTTATTTATCATATGCTTTTTTTATAAGCTTGTTGATCTGACCTTTTTTAAAGTCTGACATGATCTATTAATCTATTTAAATTATTAATGTTAATTAGGTCAATAAACTTAATTTTTAAAAATCAAGATTATTTTTAAAATATAGTGGATTCAATATTATTAACATTTGAATTTAAAAGAAATATTATAAGAGAAAAATTGAATCATTTTCTATTGAAGGGACAATTCATGCGTAGCCATATATGTTGATATACATTCAGGCACAGGTCGTAAACAGGGACGGAGCCAGGATTTCAATACTGGGGGGCCGAGAATTGGAATGATCAAATGAGGCGCTACATTTTTTTAAAAAAAAAAAATTCCAAAGTGATACCACATAGCAGGCCGTACCAGAAGTCCAAAAGTTGAATAAAAAAATAAATTTGGGTTATTCATTTAATTATACATATGAGTTTATATTAAAAATAGGGGGTGCCATATAGTAATATATATGTATATAAAAAAAAATTAAAATTGTTGGGGGGGCCGTGGCACCCGTAGGTCCCCCCTTGGCTCCGTCCTTGGTCGTAAACCTATAAACCTTATAATGAGAAGAAAAATAATTGTATAAAAAATATTATAATTATTGATAATTTATTTTTTTTATAAATTTATTTGTTTATTTATATTTTTAATTATATATATATATATTAATTTATTATATTATATAAATAAATAGGTTGACCTACCATATCTAATCGACTTTTCTATAAGTCTAAACCTTACCTTTTATATAAATAAGTTTTTTTAAAAGCCTAAACTTAACCTTTTTATTAAAGGTCAGATCAGATTTTAAAGAGGTCAGATTATAGGTCTCTATTAAGGTCTGACCTATTCTCATCTCTAGTTGTTGTTGCGTGCCTTCTTTTCTTTTAATTTATAAGTTGCATGTTGTTATAATTAGAAGATTATGACTTTCCATACGTGCATTGTTGTATAAGTTGAGAAAATTTAAGGTTGTTCTTAAGTTGTTAGGTTTCCTCACAATCATATATGTTTTCGTTTAGCCACTTAGAACGCCCATGGAGGTTGCTCCAAGCAAGCTTGGGTGATTGTTCAAAGATACTCTTTGACTTGGTCACTTAGAATGAATTTTGGTCACTTTGAGTGAGTTTTGGATGCTCCGAGCAAATTTTAGTTACTCAAAGCGAGATGTTGGTTGCTCCAAGCAAGTTGACCTCGCTTAAGCGAATGATTGACTCGCTTAAGCAAGTACACAATCAAATTTTCTTTTGTGTTGCTTTCCAATGGTGTTGGAATCACCTAAAAATGAGGTATAAAGCTCAAATTATGACCTTTTTTATTCAGCAAAGGTTACACTATCAACATTAGTCATAAATGTTGTGATTTTCATAATTTTCAGTATAGCAGTTGATAGCATTAGAACTTGAAGCTTTCATAAGATCAGTTGTAGATAATATTTTTATCTTTCATTTGAGATAAGTTGAGATTTATAGGATTAGTACAACTCCTTATATGTTGATTTTCATGGAGGTCGTCATTGTTAAATAGTTGAATTTGTTGAAACAGGGCTCTCTTAGTGAGACCCTTATTTCAGAAATTAATTTTTTGTATTGTTTCTATTGAAATGTTGTAATGCACATGAGATGTGTGTTATTAATTATTGATATATGCTTCTAGGCTATATATTATGCATTGAATTATGATAATGAATATTAATGATTTAATTGTTAAAAGGTGTAAGTCAATGGATGTTTAAGTTGTAAAATATTGAGTTGTGACAAATATATGAAGCGTGTTGTGTGGTGTGTGGCGATATGCAAGAGGCATGTGATGTGTAGAGTTGTGTTTTAAATGTATGATGAGATGATATGTTGACAATCTCAATGTTTGTAAGTTGTTGTTAGACATGATGACGTTTGTGTTGTAAAGTTGTATGTTGATGGAATGTGTAAGTTGTCAAAGCTAAAAGTTATAAGTTGATGAATATCGAAAGTCATTTTTAAGTTGTATGATATGAGTTGATTTATTTAAGGTAAGTATAAAGTTAAGATGTAAGTTGAAAGATGTAAAGTTGTTAAGTTGTTAGGTATGTGGTTGTGATACATGTCTATTTCGAATACATGAAACCTATAGGAGAGTTAAAGATGTTTTTGAAATTTAATACCCGGCCTATTATGGATATACGCTATGATGCTCTAAGAGCCCAAGTTGAAACCATTTAGTAAGTAAGATGACTTTTGAATGAGTAAGTTATTTTCAATTGTCTCCTCTAGGTTTTATGTGGTATTTGTATGGGACCAGATCGAATCATATGTGTATAAATTGACCAATCGAGTAAAATACCAATTCAGGGACTTAGTTTCTAACCTAGTATCGAAGGGAAGTAGGACTTAGAAGGAAGTTGGCGGACTAATCTCATAGGTGACTTAGTGTTACAGACTAATGTCGTGGTAGGTTCACCCAAACTATTCTACCATGATAGTAATACCAAACTTCCTAGCTTAAGTGATAAAACTTGATAAATCAATATAGTTTATGCTAGTCATTGTTTCTAGCTTTATGATAACCATTGTTTTTGGTCATAGTGTTAGTCGTTGTTTGTGGTTTTGTACCAATAGTTGTGATTCAGTAGGGTTTATCCATTTAAACTACTCATCTTGTGTCGTAAGAGATTTTCATAGTTGATATGTATGACGACACATTAGTTATATACTTATGTTGTTCTGTTGAACGTATCAAAATGGATCTTAAGTTGTACAAGTGGTTGCATTACTCTAAGTTGTTTGTGACGTGTTGTTACTTATAAATGTTTATCTTGCCTATAATGTAACATGTGTTGCTTGTGACACATTAATGTCTACATTATATATATATATATGTGTGTGTGTGTGTGTGTGTGTGTGTGTTGAATGTTATTCATGCTGAAGAGGTTAAGATGTATAAGTTGTGTAATGAGTAAAGTTGTATGTGATGTTGTACAGTGAATATGATGAAGTAGTTAAGTTGACCATGCTATATATGTTGTTTAAAGATGTTTTTAATGATTATTGATGTTGTGTAGTGGGACATGAGACATGGTTGAATGATGTTGCCTTTTAAGTTAAAAATCGACAAATTTAGTTGTAAGTCGTTTAGTTGTTATTAATGTTATGATTATATGTTAATTCATTTGAAATCTAATTTACCCTTACATGTTTTTTAGTGGTTGGATTGCGATGATCAGATTTTGATGAGAGTATGATAGAGTTAGTTGGAGGCAGACAATGACTTTGGTAAGGATATGTTGGTGGTTGTTTTGTTGTTCTATTGAATTACTTTGATGGAATCAGTTTGTATAGTTATTGCTTGATAATTGATGGATTACTTTGTGTGTGCATGTTCGTGTGTGTTAGTTGAGATATATCAAATACACACACACATATATATAAGTGATGTGAATATATTAATCTTTGGTAGTTGTAGTTGCTTTCTACTGCTAATTGTTTGATTCTGTTAAATATAAAAATCATGTCAAGTCGTTATAATGTATGTGTAATTAACATGCTAACTACAATTTATTTTAAATTATAGATTAAATATGTGATGCTAGAATTAAATATATTTTTAGTTTATGAATTTTTATCAATTTTTATTTTTAGTCTTTAAACAAATTTTATTTGATTTTAGTCTTATTTCTTTTTCAAAAAGTAAAAAAAAAAATTTACAGTAATGACCAAAATGTTGTAAAAAATATTAAAAACATTAATAATGAAAAATGGTAAAAGTTTAGGAACTAAAATTAATCAAAAAAGATTAATTAAAAACTTAAAGCGAAAAGTGCTAAAAATTCATTAGACCGAAACATATTTAGTACATGTCAGTTTTCTCGTTTGTGGTAGACAAAAGTATGTATGGTCATTTTATTCCATCATGATACATACTTATCTGTTTTGTTGCTTTTTGGATTGCTCGCCAGCAAATATACAATCACGAGCTTAATCCTTAGATTCATATTCATGTTTGTGTTTATCATTTACAAACAATTACTCGTATACTGCACTAATTTAAAAAAAAAACACTATAATTACTATTATAGCTTAGTCAACTCAAAACGACAGTGTGGTGGAAATCAAGGAAGATTTAAAGGAAAAACAAGAAATGTTTTTCAATGCTTGTTGTTAGGCTGAAATACTACATTCACATCACATCCTTAATGAGTGGACGTTTAATTTCCTTTAATAATGTTGAATTGTTCATGTCCTAATTCATGAACCTAATTTATACTCTTGTTTTCCATCAATTTCGTTCTCTTTTTTTGTTGCTTTGTTGAAAGGGTAGACTATATTGTTTTCCTTTTGAAATAAATAATTTGTTTTGGTTTGACGTTGAAATTTAAACTTGCTTAAAAGTCAACTAAGCCAATGGCCTTTGAATTTCAAGCAGAATGACGCTTCCATCCCTTACCTGTCCTAGTTTATTTCCTGATATCTTTGGGCCAATGAGATACACAGGATCATAACTTATAAAACTTGTCGTCTAAGAAGAAAAAGTCCTACCCCTACCCTAAAGAAGAAAAAATAATTAGGTTGATTACACTTTCACGATTCCACTGAATATCTCTTCATTATTTGGACCTTCATTGATATTTCGCAAAAGTTGAAAATACGTACGTTATATTTGTACCCTTGAGTTTCTCTTCTTTCACATAATCCTTCTCGAGCTCCACCAGCACCACCTCATCCTCTTCCTTCCCCTCCAACACCTTGCTCATATACACCAACCACCCCCAAAGCCTTGATCATGTTTGCTCAGAGTCCAAGTCCAAGAAAAAAAAATCCTCGGACAATGCCCCCATCCTCACGTTGTGATGCTGCAACCATTACATCATGCAAAACCCCCCAATGGCGAACTAGGCAGCTCAATCCAAAAAAGCTCTACAATGCCTGAAGGTTTTGTTTCAAGTTGGTTCACCTCTTGCCCAAATATAGACCTACTTGTAGCCCAATATTCACAAGTAAATTACATTTGAATAACCATTATAAAGTGTTGGAGATACGACTGATGAAGGAGATAGTGGCTTGGTTGAGACTATAAACCTTGCTCTTGATGTTGTTCCTATATTTTTTTTAATTAATTTAATTAAAAAAGAGAGAAAGAACACAAAGAGTATGAGTGTAAGATTTTTTTTTTTAACTTTTAAGAGGTCTCACTATATTTTCAAATCACATAGGGACATTAAGTGCAATCTTAAAAAATACAAGAGGTGTGAATGTATTTTACTCAAATAATTATAATATAGTTAAGAGTTTAAGACCTTTTTGATAAGTTATCCCATAAATATTTTTAAAAGAGAAAATAAAATGTAAAAAAATCTCTATAAGCTAAAACTAGCTTATGCATGATAAAAAATAAGATTTAGGAAAAAATAATGAGAGAGAAATTCTACAAAATAGCCTATATCTAATCTAATTTTAACTTATAAAAAAGTTATTTCATTTTTCTTTTCTATTTTGTTCTTCTATAAGTGCTTTTGGAGAAGATTACATAAACAAGTTTTAGTCTTTTAAATTTGTTTTGTTTAAAACTAGCACATAAAAGACACTTCTTGCCCTTTTATATTTAAAGTTAAATATGAGAATGTAGAAGTTAATAATGAATAATGTTATTTTTTTACATCAAATAATGTTATTAAATAAGCTATTTATTTAACTTTATTTTAATAGCTCTATTATATATATATATATATATATATATATATATATATATATATATATATATATATTATCAACTTATATATATTAAATATTGCTCTCGTACGTAGCACCACTTGTTCTTGCTCATGTTGTTGTCTAAGCAATTGTGGGGTAGCCTCAACTTCCTTTGACCTTCTCTTGAGGTCAGCATTCTTCTATCGCATCTCAGTTAGCATTGCCCAAACTTCCTTCCACGAGGGATCGCCTCCCTTATTGCCACCAAGGAGGGCGGAATTCACAGTGTGGGAAGTGCTCCCATTGTTACTTGGTCGTGCCATTGTCTAGAAAACAAAGATTCTTGGGGCATCAACAAAAACGTTCTTGCCTTCGCCCCACGATGGGCGCCAATGTTTTGGTAAAGAAATTAGAGGTAGTTCTATCAAGAGCATAAAAGTGATTACTAGTCAAAAACCTGCCTTGGTCTTCTAGTGTCAACCTTATATATTAGTTAATTAGTTTACATTTTTGATCCTATTAAATCGGATATGTCGTTATTTCCTAGTTTATTTGATCTCATAGAACTAATAAATTATCTTTTATCTTTTGGTCTGTTTATATCGGTGCTCTTAATGGTAAACATATTGTTTGGTAGCCTTTTAGGCCAAGCCCTTATGCCTTGGGGCAGAGGTGAGCATTAAACCGACACCCGAACCGAACCCGAAAAACCCGAAAAAAATATTGCTTTTGGGTGGGTTCGGGCGGGTCTTATGGGTAAATCGGGTTAAAATTTTGATTTTATACGGGTTATATTGGGCGGGTTCGGTTTTGAATTTTTAAATTCGCTAAAAACCGAACCCAACCGAAAATGAGATAAGTTTAAATTTTTATTACTTTTGTATAACTAAACAACAATGGTCCAAATTTAAAAGTCTTTATTTCAAGTATAATATAGCCATCAATTTGTAACTTATTTTTTACCTTTTTCTCATAACTTAGATATTTATTTTGTCTTCTCCTTCCTCATTCAACTTCTCAACACACTAGTCCATTTTTAGAGTTATCTTTTTGCTTCTTTCTTTGTCTTTCTTTTCCATCTTCTTATCTCCATTTTGAGTACATTTTGTGTGACTGTGATTTCTTATGGTTTTGTAATCTAATTTTATATTTCTTTTCCATGTAACAACTATGAATTTTGTTATCTTTTATTTTTGCTTCTTTAGTTTGTAAATGTTTCAACTACGAATCTATTTACATGCACCATCTATTGTCACCTTCATTCTATTTTTATACACTATTTTAAAAATATTTTTTATCGTTTTAAGCTTCATCTTCGTTAAGATAAATTGGTCTACAAAAAAATTCAAACCCGATTATACCCACCCGCTTAAATCCGAATCCGTTTCAACCCGAACCGCCTCAAATCGAAAGCTCAGTCGGTCGGATATGGGTCACATTTTTTCAAAGTCGGTTTACAACGGGTTAGACATTTTTCACCTGAACCCGACCAAATCGGGCATTGATTTACTGTAGACATATCATCGTTTGTTTCTTGACTCGTGGTTAGATAATTGTTCTAGGACTCAGGAGCGTACATTAACCCTTTGGACCAAGGCCTTAAACTTGAGGGATTATTTTTTGTGGACATACCATCATTATGCAAATCGACCTATGATTAAAGATGTATATATATATATATATGGATTGTTTTTGACTTGGGGATATACAACCCTTCAGTCTTGAATGTTATAATGCAAAAAGACTTAAAATTAGTTAAATTATTGACTCGACTTTAACTAGATCAGTCATAAGTCTAGGATGGTACAATAACAATGATATAGTTATTTATTTTATTGAAACATAGAATATTGTTTTATTATATCATAATGTATATATTTATATTATTACAATATGATATATAAATAACTACTATTATACATATGATCGATATATCATTACGATATGATGTAACATTTTTAATGAGGAATTGAGATGGAAAAATAATTAAAGGAACAAAGTTCATAATGTAGGTAGATTGTTGTGACATTATATAATTAAGCATGTGATAGATGAAATGAAATCCTTAATTTGAATAATCGTTATATAAGCATTCTCCTTTAACAATATGAGATAAACCTACTTAAAGTTAGCGTAGAAAGTTTTGAATGCAGGCCATATGACAGATATGCGCGCGGTGCTGGTGAGTTTATGGGGTTTGTGCGTTGGTTGCATATATTAACGCAATAAACGAAAAAACCTTGCGAACCTAGCTAGCTATACTTCTGGCCTGGTTTTCTGAGTCACTATCAAGAAGCATGCAAGAAGAAGTCAAAAATTAAAGAATAATATAACTCTTTTCATTGGAAACGTAGGCATCATCAAGTGAGAAAGATGGAGCGAGCCATTGTACTGTACTTAGAGAGTGTGGCGTTGTTGATATTGTGCAGCACAATCAGTGGTGCACAACAAGAGTTTCAATCTCAATCTCGGCGAGGTAAGTAACTCTTTTTCTTCATCTTCTTCTTCTGCCATTCCCAGTTGAATTAACTATAAGATATGTGTGGGTTGACGTGGTGTGATCAGAGGCGAGTTACGTGAAGATGGTGGTGAACGCGACGGAGTTGGCAGCGGAAGACTACTACGACTACATCATCGTGGGAGGGGGCACGGCGGGGTGCCCACTGGCGGCGACACTCTCGCAGAAGTACCGCGTGCTTCTACTGGAACGAGGTGGCCTTGGCCGCGGCAACCCCAACCTGATGAACCAAGAAGGCTTCTTGAGCAACCTCTTAAACACCCACACAACGGACTCTCCGGCTCAGCCTTTCACCTCCGAAGAGGGAGTCCCCAACGCCCGCGGCCGCGTCCTCGGCGGCAGCAGCGCCATCAACGCGGGCTTCTACAGCCGCGCCGACGCCGACTTCTTCAGGCGCTCCGGCCTCCCGTGGAACCTCACCATGGTCAACCAGTCCTACCAGTGGGTCGAGAGCCAAATCGTCTTCCGACCCAACCTCAAGAAGTGGCAATCCGCGTTTCGCGACGGCTTGCTGGAAGCCGGCGTCACTCCCTACAACGGCTTCACTCTGGACCACGCCACCGGCACCAAGATCGGCGGGTCCACCTTCGACGGCGCCGGCAGAAGACACAGCTCGGCGGATCTGTTATCTGGCGGGCGCGCGTCCAACATGAAGGTGGGCGTCCAGGCGAGCGTGGAGAGGCTCCTCCTGGGCGGCGGCGGCGTGATGGGAGTCCTCTTCAGGGACATGAGAGGGATGTACCACGAGGCGTTGGTGCGGGAGCACGGCGAGGTTATCCTCTCGGCCGGCGCAATCGGAAGCCCTCAGCTTCTCTTACTGAGCGGAATCGGTCCCAGGCCTTATCTCTCTTCGTGGGGGATTCCAGTCTCTCACCACCTTCCCTACGTAGGACACTTCCTCTACGATAACCCTAGAAACGGAATCACGATCCTACCCTCGCTCCCTCTGGAGCATTCTCTGATACAAGTGGTGGGAATCACCGACGAAGGGGCTTACATCGAAGCCGCGTCCAACGTGGTTCCCTTCACGTCCCCTCCCCACACTGCTTTCGTCCACTCGCCGCTCTTCCTGACCGTGGCAACCCTAATTTCGAAGATCTCGGGGCCTCTCTCTGCCGGTTTTCTCAGACTGGCTTCCACGGATATCAACGCCAACCCCGTTGTGAGGTTCAACTACTTCAACAACCCCGTCGACGTGGAGCGGTGCGTCAACGGGACCAGGAAGATAGCCGATATTCTCAAGAGTAGGGCTTTCAAGGATTTCATGTTCAGTAATTGGTTTGGGGAGCGTGACTTCAGATTCATAGGCCCTGCTTTGCCTCTTCACCAAACCGACTACCCTCGCATGGCCGACTTCTGCCGCCGGACCGTCAGCACCATTTGGCACTACCACGGCGGCTGTGTCGTCGGCAGGGTCGTTGATCGGAATCTCCACGTCATCGGCGTTCCTTCACTTCGCATCGTCGATGGATCCGTTTTCAGCGTTTCTCCCGGAACCAATCCTCAGGCCACTCTAATGATGCTAGGACGGTATATATGTTTCTTTCATTCTTTAATTTAAACCACTCACCACTCTGTTTTACCAAGAATCATGTATATATTAATTTTCATCCTATTATCGCAGCTATTTTGGGCTCAAGATAATCAGAGAAAGGGGAGCAGCAGCACACAAATGATTCTTCGCCATTTACAAATAGGTTTCTTGTCGTTAGAGTTACATATAAGACTGGGGTCGATCTGTAATCATATATTTTGCCCACACTGTTCGATAACCATCAACACATTACATGACCAACTTTCTTTCTTTCTTTTTTTTTTTGTACGTTCCTTTCATCTGCTGCTGTATATTCACGTGTTTTATTATTCTATTTGCAGCATGCTTTTTTAAGTGTTTAATAAAAATTGGGTTAAGTTAGGTTACTTGACAAAATAAAATAAAATTCACAAATCTAACCTAATAAAAAAGCTAGCGTAAATATAATTAACATTTTTATTAGTTAAGAGTTTAAATGTTTAATAAGTATCGCTAAATCCTATGCGGCTAAATTTTGGTATAGGGAACATTCGCAACCCTTTGGTTCATTGATTATTTTACATCAATCAAGAATGAGAGAATGTAATGAACCGTCATAATATTGGCTGTAAAGAAAATATTATTGGAGAGGAATGTTATTTTCAGTGTTATCGGTGGAATTGGTTTGAATTTTAGTTAATATTTAATTAGTTAATTAAATTCAATTGATTTAAATTGATTTAGATTTCAATTTTTTTTTAACTTGAATCGATCTAATTCGATATTGATTGGATTAGTTGATCAAATATTTAATAATTTTTTAAAAAAAATTATATTTTTAAATAAATAAATTTTTTAATCTTAACTAATTACTAGATGTGTAATATAATTTTTTTATGGAATCACGTCAAGCAGGATAAGAGATGACACATTAAATGATCCAAGAGGAATGAGCTAGTCATAAATATCTTAAGAGGTTTGGCCCCACTTTTAGGTTAGTAGGTCTTGGCTCGTCTTGGACTATAAGACACTAACAAAAAGTCTAATGTCTCTCATATATATGCTTGTATATAGTCTCTTATCATTAATTAAGTGTCATATATTTTTACCTTGTATTTTAGGTATAATAGAATAGGATTTTTGGGCCTTAAGTCTTATTAGGCCTCTTTTGAGCTAATGGGCCTTAGGTCAATATCGGGCTTGTTTTACTTATTTTATTATTTCTTGATGTTTAGGATATGTAGGTCATTCTATTTAAGTTGTAGGATTAGGTTTTGAGGAGAAAAGATTAAATAGGCAAGTTAATTTAAATTAGATTATATTTAGACTTAATATGTGATGCATTTAGTGCACGTGTGCTAGTCTAAAGTGGGTTGCACTTGATTCGCACCAAATGACATCTAAATTCAACCTAAATGCGACCTAATTTTTGTGGCTACACATGGTGATGCTATTGGCAAACCAAAATTTGAATTTAAATTTTGACGCCAATGCACCTAGTCACTTTGTGGCTCCACATTCATCATTCTCTTGCCAATAAATCAAACTTTCCTCACTCATTTGTATTCACTTTGAGTATATGATACATAGCATTTTGCATTTTTGCAAATTCTGTCCCACAAGTCCATTTAGACGCATAGGTTCTAGTGTTCCTATAAAGCTTTTGGATTTAGCACCTTATGAACAATCCTTTATTCCCTTGGCTTAGGTGCTTCCAATTCCAAAATCTCCAACGTCTGTTCCTTCTCCTCTCATGTCTATAATTCACTAAAGGAAGATCCAAGGAGCTTAAAGCAAGTCAATTGAAGAATTTTTCCATCATTCTTTGAGATTTGCCATCATTTTCTCTTGGTTTCTTTTCTTAATCTACTTAAAAATTTCAAATGTACTATAAAGAGTGAAGATGACGCTCAATATATTGTAACATAATTCCTCTTGATTTTTTTAAAGTTTTTGAATAAAGGAATGACTATATATATATGTACATATACATATAGAGGAGGGTTATAATAACACCGATGTAACTTTTATTAAGTATTACACTACTCAATAACTTTATGTTAAATGTAAATTTTGTAAATTCAACTGTTAGATTGAAAATTTTTACTCTTAGATCATATATATAAAATTTTATATTAATCTAAAATGATTTGATACTTCATTTTTATAAAACAAAATCGATGTAATACATACATTTCAAAATATACTAAAATATGAACACTTTAATTACCTTTAAGTTATTGTTCAATTTTAAAAAAATTTGATATAAACATATAAAGTGATATGAACTTTCAATCTACTGGTTAGATTTACAAAATTTACATTTAATATAAAGTTATCGAGTTGTGTAATATTTAGTAAAAATTACACCGGTATTACTATAACCCTCTCTCTCTCTCTCTCTCTCTATCTATATATATATATATATATATATATATATATATATATATATATATATATATATATATATATATATATATATATATATATATATATATATATATATATCCTAACATGAAATCATCTTCAAAATAATTAAAATCATACACATATTAATTGTTAACCATGTAAAAAAATAGTAATATTTAAATTAATTGATTTGATTTAGATTAATTTAGATTTTAAATGTATAAATCTGATATTCAAATGAAGTAACAGGAGATTTAATTAATTTGTTTCATATTAGACTCAAATAAAAAATTTAAACTAATTTAATTGATTAAATTCAAATTATCGAATTGATTCAATACAATGAAAAATCCTATTTTTAAGTATCCACACTTACAAAATCAAGAAGATCATAAACTATACTTTAAACGGGCCTATACCCAAAAGAATATGAACAACCCTAAACTAAAAACCTAACCACTTGGAACTTGGAAGAAGATCATAAACTACGTTTTTTATAAACGGGCCTACACCCAAAAGAATATGAACAACCCAAAACTAAAAACCTAACCACCTGGGGAAGGAGGTCCCATAAAGAAGCTCTCAAAAAGATTTAAACATACATTTTTATGGCAGCCGTGCATTGCACTAAGATCATGTTTCATTCCCACGCTGAAAACAAAGGAACCAATAGTTAGGTGTATCATTCTTTTTACCGTGGCACCATGATTTTAGTAGGAGGATCAACTAAAGGCAAAACATTTAAAAGGATTTAAAATTGTAAGCATATGTACTAAAAAGGATTTAAAATTATAAGCATACAGACTTAAAACTATTTATTTTAAGTTATAGAAATAGTAAAAGTTATTACAAATAACTAATTTTTTTAATACATGCAATTTTTTATAATAAAGAATAAAGGAAATATTACTTCTAGTCCTCATAAATCAAATATTTTGAATTGATTTTATTCTTTTTATAAAACCTAATTTATTATGTTTATTTTTCTACAAAAATATCTTTATTAAATATATATTTTTGAATTCAAAGAGTAAATGAAAATCATTTAATTTATGTTTCTTAACAGTCTCACTTAAAGTATCTCATGAATTTAAAGTAAAAAATTTAAGATATATTTATTAATTTAAAAAGGTATTATATTTAATTTTGATAAATTAATTATGTAGACATAGCGTAGTATTAAGCGGTGGGTGGAATTGGAAAATGAAGGTGGGGGAATGCGGACAAAGGTTCATAATTGCGGATGAAAATCGCGTACCCTACTCGCCACTGACCACATGCGACAAAACTCGCAACACCAACTATTCTGCTGCTGCTGCCTGCGCATACTTTTCAACAGTACGGACAACTCTTTTTTAATTTATCATTCTCATCGATCAATTCAATTGCCTTTTCAAGTTTAGTTAGATTTAAATTTAAACTATAAAAAGACTAGCAAGAGAAATAAGTTTTTTTTTAATTAAAAATCTAATTTATTCCTTTATAATATTTATTTGTTTCAATTTAGTCTCATTTTAATTTTTTGTTTTAATTTGGTCTCTAATAATTTAAATTATTGTAATGTCAAACTTTCGTCCAAATTATTTAAACGAAGTTAACTGTTGGCCACATGAATGTCACGTAGATGCATAGGTGAATGCTAAATTTCTTGAATACACCTTAAACCATAACGGGCCGTTCTGAAACCAGAACGGGTCGTTTTGGATTCAGAACGACCCATTCCAGAACACCAACCACATACATAAGTTCAACAAAATAATGCAATGTGATTCAAAAATTTAAAATAAAAATTCATAACATATCATAAATTCAAAGACAGAAATATGGTTCATAAACTGAAAACAAAAATTCAGAACATAACATATACTAAAAAAGTTCAAAGAAATTATTGAGAAGAAAAATCATCTGGATAACGCTGAAGGTGCCAATAATACATCTTATCCACCATATAATACTGAATGATTGATAGGATATCAGCATTATCTACTTGTACATGTAGTTGTGTGGTGAAATGCATGGTCATGTGTATCCTCTTCCTTTACTTCAGGTTGTACCTCCTCAAGAACAAATTGTTATTGTTGGGGTACATTGTCAATGACTTCAAGGGAAAACACCGTTTCGTGTCATCCTTGACTATATAGTGTCAATTTGGTAGTAAGTGGTTCACTCCAATTTGATTAACAATGAAATAAAACCTGCTACCATTGTCCTTAGTGATACACTGCATTGTCCTTAATGATACACTGTATAGCCCAAATGTTTAGCAATTGAAGTTATCAATCCTCATTGACAATATTACCAAATCCAGTATTTGAAATGCTTTGTACCTTGGGTTTTTTTCCTTGAACGATTCACAATCGTGAACTATAATCATCGACCGTTTGTGTTTGACATTTTGGAACCAGAACAACCCGTTTTGAAACTAGAACAGCCCGTTCCGAAACCAGAAAGGCCAGTTCTGGTTACACTATTGGTGTGTTAATTTTGCATCTGAAATGACCCGTTCCAGGTGCAAAATTAACACACCAAGAGTGCAAGCAAAACGGGTCGTTCTGGTTTCAGAACGGGCCGTTCTGGTTCTAGGTGTATTCAAGTAATTTGGCATGCACCTATGCATCTACGTGGCATCCACGTGGCCAACAGTTAACTCCGTTTAAATAATTTGAACAGAAATTGCACTAATTTAAATTATTAGGGACCAAATTGAAACAAAAAATTAAAGTGGTACATCAATGAAACATCAATGAAACATCATTTTTAACCGTTAGATTTAATAATAAAATAATTAACGGTTCATATTTGTTACCTGTAACTTATTTATGAAAATTTTTGTATTTTGCAGATTAGTCTCTGTTTAGGGTTACTGTTTTGGCTGCCAGCAGGTGGTGAGGACGAGGAAGACGACGGCGAGGCCGTCTATGGCGAGCCAAGGGTGGGGAGGGCCTGATTTGGAGTTGGTAAGGTTTAGGGTTTAGGAGAGGCCCTGTGAGATTTACTAACAAAATATAAATTTAAATGAAATTTACTAACATATTGAACTCAAATAATATATTTAATAAGAGTATTTTTTAATTGTGATTTTTGTAAGTAATTTATTAAGATTTATACAAATAACTCACATTATATTTTTATAAGTTTTGTTCCAATAGGATCTTATAAATAATCCACATTTTTGTATTTTTTTATTATACTTCACTTTTTGACAATTAAAAAAAAATGTAATTATTATTATTAAATATTAATTTAATTAAATATAATAAATAATATTTTAACATATAAAAATTAATAATAGAATTCACATAATTATTTTAATGTGTATAAAAAATATTAAATATTAAAAAAATATATTTAATTTTGTAATATATTTTATTTTAAATATAAAACAAGAAACACAATAGAAATGAGAATAAATATTATGTAAATAAAATAATATATATGATGCATAATTTTAATATATTATTAATTCGCATATAACCAATCAAGATAAATAAGTTTTATTATGGTCCCAATAATACAAGTATATATCATCTTGATCAAATATATACTCATCTAAATCTCCAAGATCAAAATTTTTAATTACAAATACCTACTTTATTTATTAACTCAATTTTTTTTTTACTTGTCATACATGATCATTGATATTAATATAATAACTCCCTAATCACAATAAAATTAGAAATAATATCTATTACTATAATAATCATTATTAATATTAATATATTTATTAAAATTATTTTTTTCTTTCCATTTCCTATATTAGCCACATGAAAAAATAGATCAAAGAATAATTATAAATAAAAACAAATTTTAATTCATAAATAAAATGTATAACAACCAATATAATATAATATTAGTTGAAAAATAATCTAAATTTGATATTATTTTATTTATTTAGAAACAAAATTTAAATAAAATATTTGCAAATAAAAATTAACATACTAAAATGAGTTAAAAAAATACAAACAACACGTATAAAATGACAAAGAAAATAAAAAATTTAAATAATATATTAACAATAGTCAAATAACATTAAAAGAAAAATGAAATTAAAGACACCTCACAACAACTAAATACATATATAAAAAGAAAAAATTATTTATTCTAAGAATAAATTTAACTAAATTTATTTCGATATATATATATATATATATATATATATATATATATAAATAAAGTTCCTTAGATGTTGCATTTTTTTTACCATTTAGCTTCTTATGCTATTATCTTAAGGTTAAAACTGAGAGAAACCAAATTGCATCAAATTTAAAAACCATTACTTCTATTTACAATAAAACATCATGATTTATTCCATTAAAAAATTGTATTATTTATTGTATAAAAGAAGATGACGTACCTATTCTCTTTTTCTTGACTGGTATACAACTTTTCCTCATTAAATCTTGCATATTTCTATGACCAAGTTTGCCTCTTATGTATCTAACCTTATCTCGTTAATTGTTATTTTCTTTTTTTAAATAAAAGAACTCGTATTCATTGTATTCATTGTTATTTAATAAATCCTAATGTGTATGGTTATATATATTTAGTAGTTAAAATATATATATATATAAAATAAACTACTATATTACGCATATATATTTATTTTATATCATTTATATAATAAATTTTTATATAGCTAATATATTAATATAAATTTTTAGAAACCCAACCATAAAATAAAATACTAATATTTAAAAAAAATTATCATCCCATAATAATATAATTAAATATCACTTACATCTACTCAACTTAATAAAAAAAATATTACAATTAAAAATTTAGAATGTTATAAGTCACAATCCACACTTTTATAATTTTTTTTTATTTGTTTTACTTTCTGACAACTTAAATAATAATAATAATAATTATTACTATTATTAAAATATTAATTTAATCAAATATAATAAGTAATATTTTTATTATATAAAAATTAATATTAAAATTCACATAATTAATTTAATATGTATAAAAAATATTAAATATTAAAAATAAAAAATACACAATTATGAGAAATAATATATAATGATGATGTGTGACTAGTTTTTTATTTACGGATAATGAAGGATTAATAGAAATTGCTTATAAGAATAATTGCTTATTAGTAAGGTATATCACAAATATTTTTTTTAATTAAAAATACTCTAAAAACATTTTTATTAAAAAACTAATTTTTAAAATATATCAAATTGATCGAATAATTTAAAATTTTGAGTCTTATTATAAAACTGAAGTGGGAAGTTATAGTGTACATAATATATGTAGTAACATGTAAGAAGAGAGAAAAGAATAAATGAAAGATCTTATGAAAAGATGATACGTTGAGATTAAGAAAAAAGTGATAAACAAAATGGGAAAAAGAAGATAAACAAAAAACATGTGTACGACTACGAATGTCATTATCAAAAGGTGAAAATAATGGATTATGATTTCACCGACAAAAAAAAGAGGAAGGCACTAAAACGTATAAAGAATGCAAAGAACGAGTCTTTTACAAGGTGGGGGAAAACAGTGGAAGAGAATCGATAACGAGTATAAATGCATAAGCAGTGAAATGAAAAAATGTGTACTTTTGAAGAAAAAACAAGTTTTTCGAAGCACTTTTTGATAAAGCATTTTATTTTTAACAAAATAGAGTACGATATAAGGAATATTTTCATTCATAAAATAACTAACAAAGGTAGTATTTCAACAAGATTCGGATTCGTGTATTTGTTTATGTGCCCTAATTAGCCTCTTCGCTAATGGATTGGTTAGCAACAACAATATAAAAAATAATAAAAACTTTTAAATAAATGCAATTAGTGATGTACATTATATCAAGTTGACTAATGCGTGGGAGAAGGTACATTTTCAAAATCAGGGACAGAGCCCATAAATAAATAAATGAGAAAATGGGGTGAATTTACTCCATTGAGCATTGAATGTATCTTCTACCCACAATTTTTGTAGGAGAGGATCTGCCAGTAATTTATAACCAGTGGAATAGCATATTTGTAGAGGCAATTCATATACTTAGTTTCTTGCAATTGTTGAGAGAGTTATATTATATTAGTAAAATGAAAAAGAAAGGAATTTTGGTTGAATTGTTATATTTGTAGACCACCATTCACTGAGTCACAAAAACGTGGCCCATTTGACTGTTTTTTCTGATAATTTGAAAAATTGGAAATAGACATATTTATGACTGGTGATGATACTCTCACTCACCTACCCCCAATTATTTTTCTGAAAAAAGAAATAGTTAATTGTTTTAACAAGTAGGATGAGAAAAATCCACCAGCAAACAAAAGAAAAATATCCCTGTAGCACATTCTTGGTTTATAAATAGACAATGAAAACGAACGCTTCTGGGGATTCATAGATTTTATAAAGACCCCTGTTGTTTGATTGGATCATTCGAAGAGAAGAGAAAGAAAAAAAAAACATGGCATCCTCTGCGTACACCAAACCCATCTTCCCCTCTGCCTTGAGCGTCTCATCCGGAGAAACAAAATCAAAACTTTGTCATGTCTCGTTCAGGAAGAGAATCTCCCCGACACCCATCTTCCAGGCTCAACGTGAACGTTCCTTGGTGGTGAAGAATGGTGTGAAAACGGTTGAGCCGACAAGAACATGTGCGTCGGAGGATGTGGGAGAAAAGGTGAAAATCCTGGTCTCCGAGAAGCTGGGAGAGGCGGGGCTGCGGGTGCTAAGGGAATTGGGACACGTGGAATGCGCGTACGAGCTCTCACCGGAGGAGCTCTGCAAGAAGATCTCGGCCTGCGACGCCTTGATTGTGAGGAGCGGAACCAAGGTGACGAGGGAAGTGTTCGAAGCTGGCAAGGGAAGGTTGAAGGTTGTTGGAAGAGCCGGTGTGGGCATTGACAACGTCGATCTGCAAGCTGCTACTGAATTCGGATGCCTCGTTGTCAATGCTCCCACCGCTAATACTATTGCTGCTGCTGAGCATGGGATCGCTCTCCTCGCTGCCATGGCTCGCAACGTTGCTCAGGCTGACGCCTCCATCAAAGCTGGTATTAGTATACACCCACTTTTAACTTTTAATTATATTCTTTTCATTTAATATTAATATACCCACTTCTCTTTCTATATTTTCTACTCATGTCTTTGGATCTAGACTATGCACAACCAAACAACGCTAACATGTTGGTTAGAGAAACATTGATTTGACGTACATACCGAGACCCAGGAATTTGTTGACATGTTTATATGAATAGTTAGTTGTTGAGGTTTATTTTGTTGAGAGTTTTTCTTTTTAGGAAAATGGCAGAGGAGCAAGTACGTGGGAGTTTCCATGGTTGGAAAGACATTGGCGGTGATGGGTTTTGGAAAAGTTGGATCGGAGGTGGCGAGGCGTGCGAAAGGGTTGGGCATGCACGTGATTGCACATGATCCCTATGCTCCTGCTGATAGAGCCCGTGCTATTGGTGTGGATCTTGTTTCGTTTGACCAGGCTATCTCCACTGCAGATTTCATCTCCCTCCACATGCCACTCACTCCAACCACCAACAAGGTTTTCAATGACAACACTTTTGCAAAGATGAAGAAGGGTGTTCGCATCGTCAACGTTGCTAGAGGAGGAGTTATTGACGAAGATGCATTAGTCAGAGCCCTTGATAGTGGAATCGTTGCTCAGGTCATTCCTTTTCCTGTAACTTTGTTTTTTTCCTTCTAGTAGTTTTTCAATTGTTGCACATGTGTCCCTCAAATTACTATAACTTTGTCACAATTGCATATGGAACAGGCAGCTCTTGATGTCTTCACGGAGGAGCCTCCATCCAAGGACAGCAAGTTGGTGCTACATGAGAATGTCACTGTTACGCCTCATCTTGGAGCTAGCACCAAAGAGGCACAGGTTTGTTTTTCCTCAACCATTTTATTATATTAGATCCCACTTTCAATTCTGTTATGTAGCATTCGCATACATCGTTTTCTAACCAATTTTGACTCACCAGGAGGGTGTAGCTATTGAAATAGCAGAGGCTGTGCTAGGAGCATTGAAAGGGGAACTTTCAGCAACCGCTGTCAATGCTCCTATGGTTGCTCCTGAGGTAAGCATTGTGAATTAGAATGCCTAAGGTGCTATCGGAATTGAAGTTTCAATTTGGTAATAATCTGTGTAAATTATGTATATTACCGAAATGAAACTCCAATTCTGATTGAAAAATAATACTAACAATGCCTAAGGTAGTGTATGTAAGAATGCTATTCCTTTCCTATATTGAATTCAAACAAAACATGGTTGGTGCTTGTGATCAGGTGCTATCGGAATTGGCCCCATATGTGGTGCTAGCTGAGAAGCTGGGAAGACTAGCTGTGCAACTGGTGTCTGGAGGAAGTGGAATCAAATCCGTAAAGATTCTTTATCGATCCGCTAGGGGTCCAGATGACTTGGACACTAGACTTCTGCGAGCCATGGTTACAAAGGGCATCATTGAGCCAATATCAAACACCATTGTGAACCTTGTGAATGCTGATTTCATAGCCAAGCAGAAAGGGCTTCGCATAAGCGAAGAAAAGGTGGTTGTTGATTCATCTCCCGAGCTACCTGTTGATTCAATCCAGGTGCAAATATCCAATGTGGAGTCCAAATTTGCAAGTGCTGTAGCAGAGAGTGGCCCTATAAGCATCGAGGGAAAAGTGAAGTTTGGTGAACCCCACCTAACATGTGTGGGATCTTTCGATGTGGATGTGAGCCTTGAGGGAAATCTAATCCTGTGCCGACAGGTGGATCAGCCTGGCATGATTGGCCGTGTTGGAAACATACTTGGTGAGCAAAACGTGAATGTGAGCTTTATGAGTGTGGGAAGGACATCACGCAGGAAGAAGGCCATTATGGCTATTGGTGTGGATGAAGAACCAAACAAGGAGGCTCTTGACAACATTGGAGATGTGCCTGCCATTGAAGAGTTTGTATTCCTCAAGCTCTAGTTGGTATATAAACCCGGATCAATGGATTTTAATCATTAAGTTTTAGAAAGCGAAATAGCTATTGATTAAAATGAAATGTTCTTTTTTAACAATTATGTAGTTTTTTTCTCTCTCTGAAAGTGCACATGCACTTCAGATGATCTAGATCTGTTTTTGCATATGATCACCAGAGGTATTTTGGTGGCAATTCGAGGAAACTTGAAGCTATTTTGGGTGTAATATATTTGGATTTTTGAGAATAAAACTAGCTGTTTGCAGCTAGTAGTGTGCACCTTTCTGTTGTCTCTGCATTGAGTTTTTGCTATTGCAGTATCATGAATTCAATTTGGTACGTTGTTTCTAGCTGATAAAAGCAGTTAGGTATTGACGCATAACTATTGTAATTATTACAAAGGGCCAAGGCAAGAGATTCGTCAATAATGTAATGTACCAACTGGAACTTGCGGAAGTTACAAGCAAGAAGCAATTCATTTAATTCATCCGGAAGATGCCTTTAATACCTATAATTCTAAAACTAAAAGGCAAACTTTGCCCCTGAATGTTTCCACAGCTAGTACAAAGAAAAGCATCTATCAACTCGTTTTCATTTCAAAAAATTCAACTAATTATAATATTTGCTTAACTAATTGTAACTTTTTAGTCCAGGTGATCTGTTTTTAGTCTTTTTTTTTTTATAAAAAAATTTCTTTGTAATATTTTTTCCTAAAATTAAAATAACTGAAATTTGAAAATATCAAAATGAAAATAAATAAATTTAAGAAGATTATAAAAAAAACTAGAATTAAGAGAATAAAAATTAAAATAATCTTATTTTAAAGAGATTAAATTTCTATTTTTAAAGTAAATTTAAAATATTTTATTTTCATTTGTACTTAAATAGAGTAAAAATCTTAAATTCTAGTGATCATCTAATAAAATCTATTGCAAATTAAAATTTTATAGAAGTTGAATAAGTTGTAATCAAGTTACGAAAGAAATATAATAAATAAAAAGTAACAAAAACAAAACATATGATACCATAGAAATGTCAAAATGAGTTACTCAAGAATAAAATGATAAAAAAGAGGTATTTTGTTTAACGTAATTTATAAGAGATATAAAAAAAATGTAATTAGAAATACTATTTTATTTTTAATATGAGTCAATCAGGTAAGAATGAGTTATAAAAAAAACTATGTTAATGTGGGTTTGTTTGTTTAATTTTTTTTATTATTTTATATCCACATGTTATGATTTATTTTATTATTTCTAACTTATTTCATATTTAGTACTTAATACGTATTTATTATATTTTTTTTTATACATTTGTAAGGTGATTGTATCATTATATGATTTTTACAAAATTATGCGTTTAACTTTCATAATTTCTTTTTTTATTCATTAATGTATTTATCATAGTTATTTTTTTAAAAAATTTGTATTAATGTATTTATTGTAATTAAGATTTTAAATTTATAAAATTAACTCAAATAAATATTTAGCTCATAAGTTTAATTCCTTTAAATTTTATTTTATTTTATTTTAATCTTCTCAAAATTTTGTTTTTATGTTTCAATCCTCCTAAATTTTTGTTTTAATGTTAATTTCAATCCTCCTAATTTTTTATTATTTTCATTTTAGATCTCTTAAATTTTTGTCATTGTAAATTTATAATTTTTCTATTTTAGTTCTTATAATTTTTTATTTTTCTCTATTGATTTGGGTCAGTATTATATATATTTTTTTGAATTAGTCTGTTTTACATATAACATCACCATAAATTGACTATGCGCGTGTAAACTGCAAGTGTCATGTAGAAAATTTTCTCATTATTACAATGGATCTGAGAAAAAAAAAGAGGAGTTTGAATCAAATAAAATATATATTTCGAATTTTTTGTAAATTTTTTTGACTCATAACCATAAAAGTATTGTGTGCATTTTTTGTTGTTGAAAAAATTAGGTTAAAAAAATTATTGAAAAAACTCATTACGATAGAAGATGATATTTTTATTTTTTTGAGAGGATGAATTTTTATTTTATTTTTAGAAAAATATTTGTTTTATTTTGCGGAGGTTATATATAGATGAGATTTGGTATTTGGATATTCTTTTCAAAAATTATTTGTCAATAATTCATAATATAGAATAAGTTGGAATACTTAATTCGTATAAATAGGTAAAACAAAATTCTTATAAAATATTTAAGAAAAAGGAATCCATTATTTTATTAATATTTAATAATATTTAATATCTATGGGATTTTGAAATGTTCATAGAGGCAAGATTTGGGATTCATTACTTAAATTTTTACTTTCTTAGTCTTTCTCTTTCGGGAAGGAATTCATATTTAGATATACACATACGAAAAGCCACGTACAATGAACAATGCAAGCATGACTTTGGGATAGTTTCTTTCTTATTTTATTGTTGCATTTTATTAAAAAAAAATTATCCACTTCATCCAATTAATTTCGACTTTAAACAGATCATTATCATTAGTTTAATGTTTGAGAGAGAAGCAATTGGGGGTAGTAGTAAAAAAAATCTAAACTTATTGCTGGTCACATCTTTATAATCTATTTTACACATAAAAAAAGCTTTCTTTTAACAGTTATAAACCATCCCTTTGTGCAATTATTACATATATAAAAAAATCTGATATACATATCATAGTTAACATGTTTTACTCATTATTTAGTAATAGGTAGACATTTGTACTTGTCAATTTTTTTAATGACTCTTATTTGTTAATATTGCATGTAAGTCGCAAGCAAGACCTATTAAAAACTTCTTCTAATATTTATTTTATTTTTATGTTTTATTCAAATGTCGGGCTCCTCTTCTTAAATTCCTAAAATATAAAATTCTTTTTTAATTATTATTCCTCATAAAATGTATTTTAATGTAACAATTTAAAAGTATAAAATGTACAAAGACGCAAATATAATACAATATAACAATTAATAGTAATAATTCAACAATATATATAAATAAACCTTTTCCCCTCAGATAATATCAACCCTTTGTATTTATTAAATATAACATAGTATTTGTAAAACAAAAAAGTGATTTTTTTTCCGTTCAAGTATTAATTAATGTAATTATTAAATACTTTGTATAATTAAGTTTGATAATATTTATTCTTGCATTATTAGGTTTAGTTATAAGCCTTGAATAAAACAGGTCACGTAAATATTCTTTCTAGTTAGATTATACCTTTTTTTATTTTTATTTTTTTTACCTAGTTTATATTATACTTTTAAATAGGAGAAATTAAGTTATAGAAAAATGCTCGTAATAGTTAAATATATTAAGCTTAAACATAGTAATGATGTTATTGGTTAAGATTTTTTTAAAGACCGTTGTAGGTTAAGTTTAAATCCGCTAAATCCTAACTATCCTTGATTACCATATCCGATAAATATAATCATTTTTATTAAAACTTAATTTTAAATAAAGATGAAAATAACCTCAAGCGCGTGTGGTTCAGCGGTAGGGGTTGATCCACGCTTAAGCAAGGTCAGGGGTTCGAATCCTGCCTTGTATATGCAGCTGCGTTAAATCTTGGCCTCCCGTAGCGAGGTGATTAGTCACTGCTGTCGAAAAAAAAATAAAAATAAAGATGAAAATGAAAAGTTAAAAGAGATAGATGTTAATTTATTTTTTAGAAAACATTATCGCTAAAAAAATGTAAAAACATTTATTGTTTAGTAATAATTATTCACATAATATGAACATGCTAGTATAATATGAAAAAGGAAATTTTTGAAAACTTGGTGGAAATATTTTATGCTAAATAGTTATTTTATTTGATCTGAAGTTAAAAGAGATGGTGCATTGTACTTTTTATTTATATTTAATTTAAGAGTTGCGGTTGCGGAGTGAGGTATAGAGGTATAGAGGTATAGAGAGGATTGGGGTTAGGGTTTGATAGTTTTGATCCATTTTCCGGACGCAATGGCTGGCACCGGCATCCACCCATACCACCAGCAATGGCCTCCGGCAGCCGCGGCGCCTCCTCCTCCGCCTCCACCCGCCGCCGCTCCTCCTCCCCACGCCGGCGAAGAGGTTCGAACCATATTCATAACTGGCCTCCCCGAAGACGTGAAAGAGAGAGAACTGCAGAATCTGCTGAGATGGTTGCCAGGTTTCGAAGCTTCTCAGCTGAATTTCAAAGCCGAAAAGCCAATGGGTTTCGCTCTCTTCACCGCTCCACACCAAGCTCTCGCCGCCAAAGACATTCTTCAGGACATGCTCTTCGATCCCGACACCAAGTCCGTTCTTCACACCGAGATGGCCAAGAAGAATCTCTTCGTCAAACGAGGTTTCTCTCTCTTTCATACCACACCGCAACGTTCATTTGATCTCTTAATTGCCGTTTCTTCAAATTAATGCCATTTCCCCTTGCCTGTTACTTTCAAACCGTAACCGACACCTTAGCTCCACATTTATCTAGCTTGTCTTGTTAATCACCTGTTCCTGCTCGCAATAGTTCACTATTCTGTTAATTTACCATTAATCGTTGACAAGAGTGTTTCGACACTTGTTTCACTTGTTTTCCTTTACCAATGATTGGGATTGGATTCGATTAATCACTACTAGAGGTTACACTTGCACTCTATCCCATGGAAGGAATTATACCTCCTTATTAAAACAAAAAACAAAAGTATCGTGTTAATTTATTTTTTGTTTTTATTCACTTTGTAGATGTGCTTATTTTGATTTCTTTGTAGGAATAGGAGCTGATGCGGGTGCTTTTGATCAAAGTAAACGCTTGAGGACAGCCGGGGATTATACACACACTGCTTATACAACTCCATCTCCTTTTCATCCTCCCCCGCCACCTGTCTGGGGACCACATGGGTAAACACTGCCAATATAACAATTTGTAATCTCAATATAACAATTTTCGTTTGTATCTTATTCCATATATTCTAGAACTTCTTTGGATACAAGTTAGAAGTGCTTTTTAGAGCTTCTCTTTTGAAAATGAAAGAGTTATTTCCAGTAGAAAAGCCCTCAAAAGCACTTCTAAGCTTGTATACGAACAAATTCTTAGGACCTGTTTGGGTAAACTTATCTAAAAGCACTTCTAGGAAAGAAAAATAGGAAGGTAAAATTAAATGAGCTTCTCCATAAGCTAATACTAGCTTGTGCATAAGCTAATTTGTAAAAGTTCTCCTATTAGCTTCTCCAAAATTTTATTTTTAACTCATGCATAAGCTAGTTCTATCTTATTCTGATTTTTCTTCTTGTTTTTCTCTCCCAGAAGTACTTCTAGAGAAGTTTATCCAAACAGGCTCTAAATTTGTGTCAGTTTGTTTGCTTTTAGTTTGTGACATTTTGTTTGTTCTTATGGTCCAGATACATGGCTCCACCTCCTCCTCCTCCGTATGATCCATATGCAGGCTATCCTGTTGCACCTGTACCAATGCCTACTCCTGCTCCCATAGCAGCACCCAGCAGTTATGTTCCAGTTCAGGTGAGTGTGACCGAAAGTATGAACAGTGCTTTAGTTTCACTTGATCTTCCTATCAATGATTATATCATTACTCGTTGTGTTGTAATGTTCACCTTGTATTTTAAAAGGGAAGGACAAATTTTTAAATGCTCTGTTATCGTAGTCTGCAATGCTTGCTTAAAGAAAATCTCTTTTGGTCAGAAAGGATCGTAACTCTGCTCTTGATGATATATATGTCTCTCTTTGTGTGTGTGTGTGTATGTATATATTACAACATTAATTTTTAAAATTGATGAATTTATCTGCATAATACCATGTTCATGGCATGTTGAGCTGACATGATAGAGTTCTAGTATCATATTTCAAACTTCAAAGTGAGTATAGGCAGGGAGGCACTTACCTTTGATTTTGTTGGATATTTTGCTTAATGTTTTGAAGATTACTATTCTTATTTTATCAATGATTGTACGTACCTATTTTGTCTCATCTTTTGAAGATTACGATTAATATTTTATCAATGATTATTGATATAGAGGCAAGATTAAATTAATTGATACCAGAAAAGAATTATTTTCTGTGTGAAAGCTTGAATGCATTGTTTTACAATTATATTGGTAAATACATTAAAAGGTGATTCCAGTGTACGAATCTCATTTGCTAGAAGAATCTTTGAATAAAAGTAGTACTAGTTCCAAACTCTTTCTTGAAGTGATGTGTTTTTCAGGTTTTGCTAGACCTAATAGCTAATATGTGGTAATTATAAATTCTCCGGGAATGATTGCTCATAGATTACTTGTGTCAGTGTAAGTAAGATGAAAAATTGGGTTCCACTAAATCTAATCTGGAATCACTAAGGATGTTCTCCATAATGAAACTGAAGGAGTTTTCAATTTTACAAATAACTAGTAGTTTAGCCTGGGCAATGCACATGCTAATTATTTATTATATATAATTAAAATTTATAATAAATTATATATACAAATAAATACTATATTTGAATATATAAATCATACTTAAAATTGGTATAAATTGATTTTTTTAAAATATAAATTATATATCTTTTTGATAGAAACATATAAATTATATTGTAGTATGATATTATTTTTATTTATTGATAATTTATTTTAAAATATAAAAATTTAATTTATAAATAATTATGATATATAAAAATCAAATTAGATAAGAAGTTAAAAAGTTTCTAAAATTCCTCTTGTCGAAGCAAAGTCCTAAAAATGTTCTTGTGTTAGATAGAGGTTCTTGTTTAATATATAGGAGTTGATATAATGTATTGGGTCATCTTATGGCAAGAAAAAATAAATCCATAGGTGGCTGTTACTTGAATTCTTGCTGAATTATTTTGTTTTTCCACATTGCTGAAAACTTGGGTTGTGTTAATTTAATTTGCTAATTAATAAAAATTCTTTGTATATCATTCAGAGTTTGTTTTGTATGGTATGTAATATGGTGTGGTACTGTGTTTAACTTTATTATTTTGTACAGAACACAAAAGATAATCCTCCTTGCAACACCTTATTCATTGGAAACTTGGGAGAGAACATAAATGAGGAAGAAGTGAGGGGCCTTTTCAGTGTGTAAGCACATCTTATCCCTCAACACTGGCTCTTCTATTTAGTTTGTGGTATATACTATGCTCTCAAGTAAGGGCAAAATATCTTCAACTTGACTTTGTGTTGCAGACAACCTGGTTTTAAGCAAATGAAAATTTTAAGGCAGGAGAGGCATACAGTTTGCTTCATTGAGTTTGAAGTAAGTGGCCTTTATTATATTTGTAGCTTTTATAGTCTGACATATATATTTCTTATGACTTGGTGAATACTTGTTATATGATTTCTTGTAAATTTTCCTCAGTTTGATATTCAATGACCTATTGCAGGATGTTAATAGTGCAACCAATGTGCACCATAATCTGCAGGGTGCTGTTATCCCAAGTTCTGGTTCTGTTGGCATGCGGATACAGTATCCTTTTTTATATTGTCAAGTACCTCGAAATTTTCTCTCTAAAATTTACTGTGCATCTGGGGTTATAGCACTGGGGATTACACAAGGCCTTTTTCCTAAAATACTTGCATTTGTAAAAATGTGTCACAAATGTTTTCTTTCGTCTATAATGTACCTGTGCATCAATGATACTAGAACCATGGGTTTCTTTCAATTCAACTATTTTTTTCAGAGGATTTTCCTGACACTATCAGTTGTTTTGAAGTATAATCTTTCACGAATACAGCTGCAAAAGGAAAGTATTAGTGCTTCTTAGGTCAAAACTATATTGTAAATATTATGGTTCAGGCTTCATATTTTTTGACTGTTGGTTCTTCCTACCATCCCCTATCCCTCAATTTGCACAAAAAAAAAAAAAAAACACTGCCGTCCTTTGCATCTAATTTGGTATAAAATTGGTTGTGAATTTTACATCCTGTTATATGCTAGGAATTGTTGTGTTTTTCTTAACTTCTTTGTAGATATTCAAAAAATCCATTCGGAAAAAGGAAAGATAATCTTCCTATTGCTGTTCCTAGTGCAAATGGAGCTCCACCAACAATGACTTATCAGTAGCTTGAAGGGGATGTACTCTGTTCTTTTATGCTCCGACAATATTACTACATAATAGGATGCATCTTGCAGCTGTCACATGCATCCATTGATCATCAAGTCATCGCCATTAGCATCCTTGCTCATGTGAATGAATGCACAGTGGCATCATATACATACATTTGGCTATGTTATACTAATCGGAAATGCATTTCTTGGCAGCATGTGTTGGTTTCCAAATTACTTTCATAGTTGTTTAGATGATGTTATCACCTGTAGAATTAATGCATGAGTCTAAATTTTGTTTGAAGTGTGTGCTTTATGGTCATATATACTTTCTGTGTACATTGGCATTAGGAATGCTTATTCAATCAGGCTTTGGCTTCTATTTTCCAACTTTAGGTTCATTTGGTGCTTATTTGACATGACATCTTATGGTGATGCTTACTTTGATTTCATGGCACGACTTGGCTAGGGTATGGAGAAATAAGGATGTCATACCAATGATCATCCTTTCTATAATCATTACCATTGTCATATTACACCATATTTTGTTGTTTTTACCATTGAATCCGTCATACATGACTCCATTTGATCAGAGCATTGATGTTGATGCTTTGAAATTCAAGCTATTCAGGGCTATTTAAAGGGAATCCCGGGAGTTATATGTTGTCTGATTTATACAGGATTTGAAACCTACAAAGCAGACTTTGATAATGGAGATCCATTACTGCTGCTGCCATATCGTTGCAGGTAATTTTGTTTGCTTGGGTGAACCATCAAATTAGGTTGGAACTTCTGTCTATTATCAAGTGAAGCTGCCTTTGAGTTATAGGAATGTTGAGTTTCTCATTTAACAGCTGACTGACTATTTTGTCAGCGACATGCTAATTCTGTGCTAGTTTTCAAAATATACTATTTGTAGCAAAACTTTTGCTTGTGTAACAGAAGTAACTGATAGGTTAAGAATAAAAACCCAAAAAGAGTAATGTTGTTGGAATCCTTATTCTGCTGAGCTGCAACTTTTGGATTTCGCCTGAAAGCTCATACGACTATATCAATTCACAATTTTTGCCATGGAAATTGCAACTTAGCTTGTTTTTGGGCATCATACGAGAGAGGTCAACTGTTGTACTTAATCAATTCTGCCAAACATCGATGTAGTGTCGGATTCTTGTTTTATAACTTAAGCTACCAATTTGGGTTTGTTTGATGGGAATTTTGCCGCTGACTATATTTTCAGCTGCTTTATTAATTTTATCCAAGTCTTTTTGCTGTAGATATTGTTTTACTGACTACTGACTATGGTAGAATTTTTGCCTGAAGTGTGAAAGCAAGGTTTTCAAGTATATATATTAAAAACTTGAATTTTTTAGTAAGCATTTTGCTCATGATTTCAAGGCACTTGTCTATTCACAGTACGGAATATGTAACTTGCATACAATTCAACGTGAAATACATCCTCGTTTATGCTTGAACTACGGTATATCGTTACTTGACCATCAGATTCACGGAAAAAAGGGGAGAGCAACGTAAAAAAAAAAAATCAAATCAAGTGCACTTCTTTCAAAAGAATAATGTTTCAGGATATGAACCAAATAATGAAGTCAACATTTACAAACCAAAAGCCAAAAATCGACAGGTGGAAAAACTATTAGCAAACATCTGGCTATGGAAAATTTAATCTACACGACTACACAAATGCAGGGTTATCCCCAAATAAATTCAGCGAAGGTAAAAATGAAGGGGAACCGATTACAGTGAAGGTTGAACATCAGGATCAATGAGGAGATAGATCTTCAAGAGTATAAAAATCTGCTAACAATTTCCCGAATGCCTTAATTTACAAGGATGAAACTATGCCTCACGAACTACTATGAGATCTGACGGACGAAATTGACTGTGCCGAGACAGATGCAGTAGGGCTGTTAAGATCCCTCTCCCCATTTATTTCTTTGGGTTTTCCACTTAGTCTTTCCATTGCATCTTGACACATGTCGTTAAACCATTCGTCATCAGGCAGTTCTCTGGCAATGGGATATATATCAAACAACTAAATAAGCAAAAGCCACAACTTGGAACCTAAAAATTGCAGAAGAATATATATAGAACGTTGATGGTGGTGACACCAGTAGCCTACCTATATGGATCCATTCCTGTTGAAGAAAATGCCGCCATTGCTTTTGTTATAATCTCGTTAACAATTCGTTGCAAATTCCTTGACAAGTACCGTCCATGGGAGGCAAAACATACGACAAACTTCATATCCAAATAGAACTGCACAATATAAGAAAAAATTATATGGCCATGATTAACGTTGCAGTTGCCATGTAAAGTTTTCATCTATTGATCTTCCATGTCAGCAAATCATTATTATTACACTTTTAAAGATTCTAAACACCAATACATTCAGCAATGCCAGAATGTAGTAATTTTAAACAATACAACAGGACATAGACAATTTTCTTAAGGCAGAGGAATGAATTCACTTTTCAATGTATAAATAGATGCGTTCCTCAAGCGACGGAGATGAGAGTAGGACCAGAATCTAAATGGTTAGCATAGTTAAATTTGTTTCTCCATGTGTTTGATAATTGCACCGACTAAATGATATTGGTACAAAAGAACAAAATGGCAATAATGCAGAAGTTGTGTGGAATGAAAAAAATAAAATCTAAGTTACTTGTGTTATAGTAGCTTATTTTCATGCCTTCTAATTTGATTTGGTTTGAATTATTTGTATTTTGTAGAGAAAGTATTCTATTCACCGATAATACAAAAAGATTTTACACTAATATTCAATCAAAAAGTGAAATGTATAGTAAATTGATTGATTTTTACCCTAAACCTTAAAAGTCGTATCTACCATGATTTCTAATTGATTGATAGTATAAATTTCTTTACAAAGTTAAAACTGTTTTTTGTTTGAAGCCCTGGTTGTTACAACAAAAGGCCACTACTTCGATCTCTGAGTTATAGTGTGATACAAGAACTTGCCTCAAATATTTATCCTAAATAAAACTCTCCTATTCAGTTTTGCATTTAAAGGCATCAGTTCTTGTCTGTTAGCATACATGGGTTTCTAACAATTACTTCAGTGGTGTAAGAAAAACCAAAATTAAAAGAAAATCATCAATATATAATAAAAAATTCCAATATTATACCTGTCGGAGCCCAAGGGGACCTAAAGGCCTTGGCCCTTCCTCAATATCGTCCCAAAAGCTCTGGTCCTCTGAAAGCCACAACATAACAGTCTCTGTAAGTCTCATCAAGAGCAACGTAGCAAATCTTTCCCTCCCTACAAACATATCTGCTGCTATATTGGCCATTCGGTTCAGTTTTACAAAAAGCTCCTGGACAATAACATAATAGCCTCATCAGATCTCGAATAGCATTTGTAGTATAACTCGGCAAAAAAGTTAGAAAAGAACTTGTATTGATTTTAGCAAAAAAGAAAAGATTATTCATATTGCAAAAGAAAAAAAAAATCGATTTGAAAAATTCTATATGCGATACAAGTTATGAAGAATAATAGTTCTTTAATCCAATATCCAATGTAGAACATGGAATGTAATTTTGTTAAAGGAATTCAAAGGTGGAAATACTCTGCTTTAAAATCAAATTCAAGCATTCAATATGAAATCATCCTGTTGCCACATCATATAATGGTTAGGGATTTTTCTCTTCTGAAACGAGTATGGGTAAAGAAAGTAACCTTAGTTGTTGATCAAACATTTACAGTTGATTTTCTTATTAATGATTGATATTAATTACTTAACCCTTAAACTGAGCAACTCACTTTAGAGGAACAGGATCCAATGAATAGGATGATGTGGCAATAAGGTAAATTACTATTATATATAATTTGAATTTCTTTTTATCATTAAAAAGGGGATGTATACCTAAAAAACGGAACAATTTTGATTCCCTTCTGGTAGACGGGAAAATTAAAACCACAAAATTAAATACAAAACAATAAAAAATTCCAAAATCCATATATTAGGACTAACAACTTCTGTAGTCAGCCATCTGATGTAACAGTTTCACTTTTCTGTTATGAAATTGTTGATCATAGAACAGAACCCTTAAATTGGTTAATTAGCTATTTCAGAATGCAAACAGAGACTTCAAATTAAAACACATCTTATCCTTAGCACAGCTGAAAAAATGAAATTTAAAAGAGAATTGTTGGCAACATACTTTTTTGACCACATATTATTGTGGCTGAAATTCATTGAAAATCACAAAATTTTGTGGATTCCACTTCTTATTCAATGTTTCTCATGATTTAATAGTTTCCACTAAATTTCAACTAATAATAGGGTGTATTGCTAATTTGCTAGCTAGCACTACTCAGTTTCATATTCACTCTAAGAACAATATGAGGCACAAAAGTCTGAAAATCTGTAGAATATATTCACAATAAATTCAGATTTCCAAAATACCTGAAAAATGGATGATGGAAGCCATTCAATTTCGTCTGGATTTCCATCCATATTTATATACATGTCAGCAGTAAGATGACTATCACCTTCCTCAGTAAAAATTAGGTCCAATGCATGTTGACGACAGAATGTATCTTTCAATCTGTCAACTGAACCAACAAGCCTTCTCCTCCATTCTCTTTGTTCAGGATGACGATTTTGCCTTTCTGAGGTTCTTCTTCGATAATCATCCTTGTAAGCAGTCTGATTTATGGGGGCAAGCTTCATAGCTGCACGTGGAAGTAATTCATCTGCTAGTAATGAGGCATTAGCTAGCAACGCAATTTGCTGGTCCTCAGTCTCAGCCAAGCGTACAATTTTGTTTCCAGAATCTTCAAAGTTTGCTTCTTCCTCCATTGATCCAGGTAATGCTTTTATGAGCATGTTTATATAGGAGTTAAAAACTTGAAACAATCCTTCCAGAGCTTGACCTCCCAACTGCATGCTAAGCAGTGGTCCTACATCCTCAAAGAAGTCCTGTATAAGCATAGAGAACATCCAGCATAAAGTGAATTAAAAATATAAACCATTAAAACTACACAAGAAACATGGAAAGAACCTAGTAGAGTTAAAAACATTAAAATGTGCAGATGAGTATGTGTTCTGTAGCAGTTTGTTCAGTAAGAAGAGAATCGTTTGTTCAATCTCAGTAAGAAAAATGTTCAAATGTTTTTGAGAAGCCAAATAAGAAAACATACAAAATCATAGACCAAAAGATGGATATTATTTATAAATGAACAGGAGTAAACCAAGATTGCAATAAAAAATTCTAAATATCTTCACTTAAAAGAGAGAAAATACACAGAATCAAAATAACAAATATTTTGTACACTTAGTTTTAGAACACCTATTCACACCGTCCAAATCAATGCCACATCTCTGTTCTGAAACCACTCCAAACTGCATTCCGTGTAACAAATCAATATCAAGTCATAACAGATTTTCTCACCTGGACCATCAAATTGAAGCGATGGGCACTGCTTGTAAGTTTATGTTGAAATGCTGTTGTATTACTAATGGATATACTTGAAGGTCTACTAGTCTGACGATTAGCTGTAGGAGGGTATGTAAGTACCCAATCATCAGCCGCGGCCAAAGCAGCAGTACTCTCTTGAATTCGTTTCAAATTAGCATCTAGTGCTTGCTCAACACTGGGCCTAAAAAGTTTCAACAGCACAGGACAAAGAGCCAGGCCACGAGCTTCCAACAATGAGCAATGACCCAATGCTATTTGAACACACTCTGCCGCAGCTCTTAAACCTCCTGCAGCTGCTGATGAAGCTAATGCATGCCTTTTCACCAGAAGAGCAAATGCCTCTGTTTGTTTTGTAGCCCACATCACAAGTTCAGAAGTATAAGCTGGTTCCTCACCAAAAATAGCCAAAGAATCACTTGCAGCTTGTGCAACTGCAGAAAATACCAGTTGTGCAAGAGCTGCAGTATATGCTCCACCGTATGAGGTGCTTGATGGCCGAAGACTTTGCATGTTATACTGATATCGTTGCTGATGAGCATTTAGTAGCAAGCTGTGGGCATGGGGACCATCTCCAAGTATTTTAAGGGCAGAAACTGATGCACGAAGTTCAGCACCACGTGTGGAGGGCTGACAAGCAGCTTCGGCAAGCTGATCAGCTAACTTTTGTCGACGTTCAGCTATGGAATTCTGTAGAGATAAAAGTAAAGATGAGTTGATAGATTTCATCCCTTTTGCCTCAGAAACTACACGTTCTCCTTCATCAAGAGCAGCCAAAGCTTCTTCCACTCGCCTTTCAGCCAAAAGAACGTCCAAGAGATCAGGAAACTCAACCAACCATTTGTCCAGATCTGATATCTCTTTATCTTCGGAATCTGATGTAGGATTTACTGAAAAACCATCAGAATTGGAGAGTGATAATGAATCAATGTGAACTCCTTCAGCCAAACCATGTATCAAGGCAGCTTGTGTAGATAGCAGGTTTCTAATAGAAGAAAGCTCCCCCTCTAAATCTGATATCTCCTTAGATGTTCTGTAACATTTAAATATTACTTTGATTCAAAATATGACCATCAAAAAATCAGCTAACTAACAATAACTAAAACACATTGCAGCAGCTATTTTTTAAGGTCCAAATGTAGAAGGGTATAATGATAATAATAAAAAAAAAAAAGAGAAAATCACTTCAACCTCTTCTATTTTGCATTTCTAACACGAAACTTCCTCTTTATGAAACCTAAACAGAACACCTCTTATTTTACAAATATGCCACATTTAAACTCGCAATCTTTATTTTTCATATAAATTTGACAAAAATATCCTTATTATATATTTTGTCTCATTATACAAACCTCCTTTATTTGTTAAACATTACACAAAACCCCTTCTATATAAACACACTATAGTTAAGTTCCTCTTTATTATAGTAAGAATTTGAAGGTGCTAAATTATTAAATGACGGAAGTTTTAGAATAAAATTAGAGTAACATATAAGAATAAATAATAAAATAAATTATCATTTCACATTCAAAATAAAAGATTATTTTAAATTTTTGAAATGAAAAATCTAATAAAAACTAAACCACATGATTATTAATAAGATACAATAAAACTATTTTTAAATTGATTTTTAAAAATTAAATAATAAAATCATATTTTATTGATTTAATGATTAATAATTCAGATGATCATGTTTTTATTGCATTTTTTTATTACAATAATTTTGAAATAATCCTTGTTATTGATAAATTTGTTATTAATAACCTTTTTTTTTAATTTCTTTAATTATTTTAATGTTATCTTAATGTTATCTTAACATTTGTATATTTAAATATTTATCATTTCAAGTCTTTATTACCATAGAGGTATTAGATTGTAATGAAGGCAGTTTGTATAGTGTTTAAGAAATAGAAGGGAATAGGGATTTTATGTAAATAAGAAAAATCTTTAATAAGGGTATTTTTGTCAATTTTTATTTAAAAAAAAAGGTTTTGGGTTTAGGTGTATCTATCATATTTATAAAATAGGATGGGTTTTGAGTAGGTTTTAGAAATAGGTGGGATTTTGTGTAAGAAAAGCAAAATAGAAGGAAAGTTGGAGTAATTTAGCCAAAAAAAAAAAGATGGTAAACTTATACAACCACCAAATCCAAACATACAGGGAGATATTTCTCATAAATAAAATCAGAATGAAAAAATGTTAGTGTCAGATGCTAAACATCCTATGTCAAATGATACTGATAAAATATTTAGGTTAAACATATAATTTAGCCCCCATACATATTGTGGATTTGCAGTTTGGTCCTGATAGACTTCAACCGAAACCTCCTATTACTAAGGTATATAGGAGGCGCCACAAAAGGGAAAATAATGATAATAGTTAGCCGAACAGAATTGAGTTATCTGTTTTATCATTATTGGTTGTCTATTTTAAATAATTTATCTATTTTTTAGGTTTATCTTTTAATAGTTTGTTTTGATTAGTTATCTATTTTCAGTTATGAGATTTATTTTAAATAGAGGATATTGTACCTCTATTGGAGGAGGGAATTGGGAAGAATTAGGTTTTGAGGTAGCTGGCTATTGGTGTCCAGTTGTAATTCGTCTCAAGAAGCAATATTACGATTAATAAAGTTCCGGCATTCTATTTTTATTAAATCTGAATTTCATATTCGGTTGGTACCAGTTCTATCAGGTCCCTATGCATAAAATTTATTAAATCAATCCTATACATGCAAACGATATCAATTTGGTCCCTGACATTATGTGTTGACTGTTAACTTCCTTACGCATTCTTAATTTGGTCCATATATATGTAGCTCATTCTTAATTTAGTCTTTGCATGTGAAGTGCATTCTTGATATAGTCCTTATACATAAAGACCAAACTAAGAATACACTGTATGTATAGAGACCAACTTCAGAATGTGAAAGAGTTAACAGTTGTAAAGACCGAACCAGTAAAATTTATACGTATAAGGACCAATTTAATAAGTTTTCAAGTATAAGGCCCAAATTGAGAATCCACAATACCTATAGGAACTAATTTATATGTTTAACCTAATATTTATTTGATTTGATATGAGGATACGGCTGAAATATTAGGACATCTTTAGAATTTTTCAAGCATCATAAGATATGTTCAAATTGCATAAAAACCAGCATTTTGAAAACCCAACCAATTGGGAAGTGGTCTGGCCATGCCTGAAAACCGGAGAGTGAGAACCGGTCAAACCATGCAAATTGGTTGTGGGTTGACTGGTTGAAAGATATTCCTCTATCACTCTAGATACTTCATTTTAGAGGGAAGTAAAGGCAGAACTGGGATGTGGCAGAGGACTACTTGTTTGTTGGTAAAAAGGTTGAGTTTAGTTTATGTATCATCTTGGTTTGTATGCATGCTTTGAGCGAATCCCAGTGTATCAGAGGGATACTTCAAATGCACAAAGCTTAAATGACCCCTATAGGTTTAGGGGCTGAAGCCACGAGCTTTACATGAGAGTGGATTTTAGCAAATGAGAAGAGAATGATTCTCTGCAGTGACTTTACATGAGATCTTAACCCTTCAATAAATTTTAAAAATATAATATATTTCTAATATAAGCTTGAGGTTAAAAAGAATAAACGGAGAGATCATGACACTTGACTGACCAAGTTAAGTATTTTTCCCCTTTTTCCCCTCTTTGAACAAGAGAGGATATGCTCACAATAAAAATGATTTGAACCCATCATCCTTCACCCTTGTTTTTTTTTTTTTTTTATCCCGACAGGTATCCTCTCTCAAAGGTAATTATGCTAAAAGACATTATCGGGCACTAAATGCAGACATCTCTCCCAGTGGGAATTTGAACCTTGGTTTGTCATTTTGTAGGGGATTAGCCTTTTCCGCTAAACCCAAATTCCTTGGTTTGGACTGAGGAAGGAAAAAAAAAAAAAAAGAGAAAATTTTGAAATTTGAAATGAAGAGAAAACATAGAAAGGAAAGTTTATTTCTAGAATTTTCTTTCCTTTCAACTTTCTCTTCATTTTCTTTTCAACCAACCAATAGAATTTTCAATTTTTTTTTTTTTAATTTTCTCTCTCCATCCATAGGCTGAACGTGGAAATCATTGTTCATGTATTGTTAATTATTATTAATATTGTAAAGAAGTTTCCAGAAACAGCTGCATCTCCACATGGTCACACCACCTTTGTCTCTCCCCATCCACGTTAATTTATTGTATTATCATGAATTAGTTTGACAAAATAAAATAGACATACATTTTTGCATCTATAATTTCACTCATGTGCTTAAAATATATATGTTAATATTTTTTACATATTGTCTGACAAAATTTAAGTACAACTTCAAAACCTTGAATCCACTCCTTACTAGTTTAAGGACCATTGCAGATTTCAAAACATCTATACAAACTAACAGAACTAACCGTATGAAGGCTGCATAGTTGGCATAGACACTTCGACGCATCTCCTCAGCAGATGCTTTCTTCAAGTCCACTAAATATGAGCACAATTGCTTAATTTCCTGAAGAACAAATTAAACATGCTTAATACAAAGAGCGTGGAAACTTTTCTCTACATGGTGTGAACAAGACGCATCCAATAAAAGGTATCACCATTACACATGAGTAATTGATGTAAAATTTTGATCATGTGGTTATCACTGCTGGCATTACTTGTGCTCTTTGATAATTTTCATACATCAAATCCATTTCGCAACTACATGAGACTTAGGTAAATGCTGAATAGTGTGAAGAAGGCATTTCGCCAAACCATATAGATCGTAGTTGAGAAGTAGTTGAGAAGGTACGAAAGAAACTACAAATATAACAGGATGGAGAAAGGATATCAGATGTTGCCAGGGTGTGAGACACTATAATCCAATCTAAAATAGAGCTTCTCCTCTCTTCACTTCCTAGCTTTTAGGAGTGGACTCTCCTCTGGATTAAGAATGCAATTTAAATGCTACTGTTATTATCAAGAAAAATTAAAAAATGAAGCAAGGATAAACTTCATATGTCTACTAGTCTAACCAGTTGAATGATCTTCATAGGCCTCACCGCTTGCATCAAGTAGGCATAATTAGGCTTCTATTATCGAGGTATCAATATATACTCATGAAGAGAAATCATTTGCCAATTGTTCATCGTACATTATTAACTTTTTTTTTTTTTTTTTTGTTTAGTTCCGTGCAGAAAACGTGAAGAGAAATTTAACAAGCAGCACGCAATTTTCGACATCTGCCTCTCACCCTAGCAAACACATCTAAAAACTAGCGAGTGATTGTTATTACAGACACATTCACATTTTGAACGATGAAAAAACGAGGCACAAGCGCAAGCGAAAACTCGCGCTTCTAAGGAAAATGAAAAAAACAAGACGGATCATTGAACATGCATCTAATTGAGTACAATAAAGAGGAAAACAAACCTTATCGTTGAGAGCGCAGTTTGACTGGACATAGGACTCAGCGTCGAATTTCTCAGACTTGAAGGGATTGAGACCTTCTTCGAGCTTCGGTCCGTTCTCCTTCACACTCGCCACGGCGGCTCTCGACCGAGATGTCTTCCCCGTCGCCATATCCACAGATTCCAACTGAATCCTCGAGTTTAGGGTTCCAACACCGAAATTCAAAAAGTAGATCCACGCACGAATCTAGAAACAGAAGAAACTTACTCAGCAGCACAGAGGAGAAAATGCGGAGACGATGTTTCGTTTGAATTTCAATTTCAATTTCAATTTCAATTTCTCTCTGATCCCTAACAACGCGGTGAAGGTAAGAGTTGAGACTTACAAGAGAGAGAGAAGAAGCGAAGATTGCCAATGCCAGCACACCACGCCTTACTTTTCTTTAACTGCTTCGTTTTTTCAAAATTAAATAAATAGAATTTACTTTTCGCTCTAACTTCTTCAACTAATAACTTGCTTCAACAAACACATTTTCTTTTTTTTGTTGTTTACCTGTAAATGATGGACCCTTTGTACCCAAAGTGGATGCATAAATTTTTTAAATTAATTTGAAAAAATTTGGGAGTAAGATATTCGATAATGACTTGATCATTGTTTATTTACTCGGTAATTAGGAAAATGGTAATCAACTAATCATATAAGCTTTTTTTTACTTTCTATAGGAAAGCTTGATTTCTAGCACATATGTGGACACCGGGATGTCCCAAAGAAGAAAAATATTTGGATGGAAGTTTTCATTCATCAATTTCAGATTTTTACCATTATAAATATCTGGTGAAATTTCACAAGGTTTTATAACAGACAGATATTTTCCATTTTTTTTCTTTCTATTTTATGATACTACTTTGTATGTTTTGTTCTTTTGTTTAGCGGCCACCAATTATATTGCATGCCATGTCAATAACATACGCACATGGATACAATGTGTTTCTTTTTCTCCTCGGTATCAAACAAACTCGATCCATTTATTCGGAATTCTTCAACAATTTTTTTTATACCAAGCATTTGAGTAGAATTTTAGTCAACCTTTTTTTTTTGACGGCGAATTTTAGTTAACTTTTTAAATACAGTTCTTATACAAATATTAGCCCATTAATGCACAATCCAAATAGCAATCTTACTTGCATAATTGTTAGGTAGCGTTTGATATACATTCTAAAATGAGATATAATACATGAGTTTTATTCTATATCTTATACATTCTACGTTTGATAAAACGGAATAAAAATGAAGATAAAAAATGGTGTATTTTGCACTCATTAGAAAATTTTATCTAAAGAGTCATAGTTGATAATGCAACAATAATTATTCATTTTCAGTTCAAGACATGTACGTAGGCTATTCCCTCATGTTTTCAAGTGCATAATTAAGACAATATATATCAAAGGCAGCATGCGGTTCATAATATTAGGATGTAGCATCATTATCAAGTTAGTTTTTTTTTTTTGGCTAGAAGAGTTGTAATAGCTTTTGGATTGTTTATTTGCATCTTAACTGTTTTTAAATGGTATAATATAATCCAGTACATCACTAATAATTTTAAACATTGTTGGGTATTAAATTGCAGCGGAAATTTTTTGTCTTATTTCTCCTTATTTTCTTAGTAAATTATAAAAATAGTAAATACAGGGAATGAGTCAAATCTCATGTTAAACTTTAACATAAGTTAAAATATTATTTTATCTCTGTTTTTATTATATATATATATATATATATATATATATATATATATATATATATATGTGTGTGTGTGTGTGTGGTCTGAAGAGACATAAAAAAAATTAATTTTAAACATAACCTATTGTGCATATGAAAGAAATATTGTTTCTCATTATTTAATGATTAATTGTTAAGATTTTACCTTTTCATACTTCCTTTTTCACATTTTTTTTTTCCTATCTTCTTTTTTGTGTTCCATCATATTTCTCATTTTCTCTCACCCCCGTAAAACAGTTATTAAAAAACCCTTGCTGTAATTGTTAAGATGCTCTATGGAGTTTTTTGTTTCCAGGGCTCATTGTTATTGTTGGTTAATTGAATGCTAATTAGACGGTAGATCAAAATGATAATGTATAGATCAACCGCATCTATGAGACAGAAAAGTGATTATTGATATCGTGGATGAATGAAAACCTGTGGAGAATAATAAAATTGAATGATCATTAACAAAATAATAGGAGGATAAAGCACATGCATGAGACTACCTGAAAAGAAAACATGTAACAGTAGCAAAGATTAATCAATATTAGCCATTTCATCGTTCGAAAGAATCTAGCTGGCTATTCAACAACTCTTTTAATTTATGCATATTTCCTTACCTTCTACTTTTCACATCGATTATGAAACCTCACAATTCTCTTACTCATTCAATTTAAAGGATTTTTTTTTTACGTTGAAAAAAAAATAAAAATGATAACCTGCTTTCTATTATTTTAAAATTTTGTGGCCAACATCTGATCTTCCTTGAATGAATAAAAGCGTTTTTTTTTCTAGTTAAAGATTTTTTTACTTTATAATGTTGCTCTAAAAATAATTCATAAAAAAATATGTAAAGTGTAAAATAAGAGTTAAATTTTAATAAGCAAAAATATCAATATATATTTTATAATAAATATTTGCATCGTGATTTCAAGTGTTCTAATGACACTACTCTAGACCCCTTTCAGAGGATCAAGAATCTTTTGATCCTATACAACCTCTATACAGCCACATGATGTTTAACACAATCCGTTAGCAATACATTATGAAAATCATAGGATAATCCGTTAACAGTAAACAATGGAAATCATAAGATTCAGCCAGAGACATTGCACAAATACTGAAGGGAAATGTTACATTGGTAATTATGACGTGCACATTAATATTTCTTTTATAGGTGTTCAACTTTTAACTGTTTGATCATTTTGAAAACAAGTTTCTACTTAGAATTCTTATCCTTATTCACTTACTAAGAATAAGAAATGATTAGATTTGAGCCAACCGCCACCCACCGTTCAAAAGACAGGTATATAATATAACGTTCAGCTAGGATGCCCAATGCTTCTGTTTGAAGCGTTTGTTTCGTCAGAGGCTAAAAAACGACATTAGCACTCCAGAAAAGCATCATATCAAGTGCAGCCAGCCATTCTCTAGTCCGCAAGTTTTGCAATTGGATTGATAAATGTCACTTTCTGTTTGTAATATGTTGAAGAAAGAAACTACCCCTCCAATTGGCAATTAAATGGCCATAAGATGCAGTACTCATTAATGCCATTTGGCCATAGCTAACAACGAATCATCGGCCAGATAACCCCCCCGCCCCCTCCATCATTAGCCATTTAACCATTAAAATGACATTCTAACCACCACCATGACTACTAAGAACAACACAGCTTGACAGGTGTATAATGTATTGTATATTTATGATATATGCCACTTTCCTTTCGCGAATTACATCATTGAACGTTCCACCGGCACTCAGTATAAAAAATGAACTGTGAAGCATTTAGGCATCCCGGCTTCCATGAGGTACATTTTCAAATATGCTTCTGTTGATGCCATGTTTAAAACCTAGCTTCATCAAACATGCATTGTTAAGCCCAGGCTTCCAATTCTATTATTAGACATGTTTCAATTCAGTTTTCTGTTCATTCTGGATTGGGGTATTTTCATTTTAAACTTTTTATAAACTTATGACCCAATAGGGCAGCTTTCCCATTTCAGCACCTAGAAGCAGACTAGAGTTATACAGCCAATTGCCATCAAGTTTAAAATCATACGTTTAAACGTTTATTATTACAAGACTAACCATGCAAATCAAAATCCAGTGCATGTGCCATTTCATGGGTAAAAAACAGGGGAATCAAACATAGAAAACCAAAGAAATGTTCAAAATGAAAATAACTTCCGGATCTCAAAGCTTCCAACTATTACGAATCAATGCTGCGGGGTGTCTGAACGAACAGCTGAAAAAAGAAAATTGAACACTTTCATCAGAGTACATCAAATACAAAACTTTGAACATGATGTTAGCTGCCAAACATTGAGAAATGAGTAACAAAAAAATGCCACAGTGGTGAACAAGCAAAAATATATCCACCCTCTTTTTAAACAAAAAAGAGGATCCAACGGTGAAATTATTCTCAATCAATCAATCCTCATCTAATGCAACATTTTAGACCAATAAATTTGTTCTGCAGCAAACGATAAGGCGAAAGCATTCTCCATTAATCTACATAAAGTAATAAACCTTGTTACAACAAGGTAGTAACTTGCAGTAGACAATGTCAAGAGCAATGTACATACATACAAAATGGAACCCAAGGTTGGTACATACATACATACATACATACACAGAATTAAGAATAAACAAAATCAGTAACAAAAATTAGAGAACCATGTAAATATTTGATCTCAATTAAAAACATATAAACAAATAACAAAAGAATAGAAATGGAACATGTTAAGGGAAGGGAGTAGTTGATCTGGAAACTCCGCATACTACGGGTACGATCCTCCCATAACAGAAAGTGAAACTGGCAAGCCCTATCAAAATTCGCGATGCCGAATTTAGGGTTATACATTTGGGCGAAGGACGATTTAATAATCTGAAAAGGAATTGAACGTAGGAATAATAATTGAATCCGTGAAAGGGTAGGAAGAGGAGAAGAGAAGCATACTAGGTTTTTCAGGTTTTCCGTCGACCCATTTGGAGAGAGAGAAATGAACCTTCTCGCGAGAGAGGGCTTCGGCCTTATGAGGTTCCTTGAGGCAATTCCTGACGAGATTCGCACATATGTTTGAGTATGTAATGTAGGTCATTCCCGCTGCCCTCCAAAACGGCACCGCTCCGCTCGACGCCATCTCCACTCTTTCTTCTTTCCTAACCAATGCTCTTTTTTGCTCTTCTCTATGCGTCTATTACAATCACAAATACAATCACACTGCTATGCTATACCATATGGACTATCCTCATCCTCTAAGCCCAATTACTCCTTAGGCCCACTTACCTTTTTCTCATCCTGTAATTTAAAATATAATTACAATATTTTTCACAACTAATCTAAGCATATGCTTATTAACTTTAACTGACCAGCATAAATTCTAGCATTGAAAAAAAATATATTAACATGGTGTTCTCTAAAATATTATATATATATATTTTATTAAACAATGAAATTTAAATAAATTATAAATTTGACTAAAGTTTATTGTCTACGCAACAACTTTCATATAAAATTTATTTAGTGATATAAAATAAGGAGGAAAATAACGTGCACCTCAACTTTTATACCTATTTTACACTCTTTTTATCTTTCTTTTCTTTTTACTATATTTATCATTTTGTCTCTCATAATTTCTTATTGTTCTTTTCTTGAGGAATGTTTAGGTAAAGTTCTTCTATTACTGGTAAGAGAAAAATATTAAAAAAAAATAAAATTAGTTTTTTCATAGTTTAAAATTAGTTTATGTACAAACTAATTTGAAGAGACTTTCTCCTATTGATTTTTCTAAAATTTTATTTTTAATTTATATATAAATTAGTTTTAATTTATAAAAAGTTTAATTGTTCTTTTCTTTTCAGAAAGTGTTTCTACATAAAATTTATGTAAAGAAACTGCTACTTGAAATGTATACGCTGGTGGACTATCAAATGGTCATTATAATTCTTCACCAATAGAGTTGAATGAATTCCATCTGACCCATGGTAGCAGTGGAGAGTTAGACAATTTTTTTTTGTTTGTTTGTTGACGGTCTTGTTTGTTTTGTTTAATGTTTAGTTTATAGATGCAGTAACTTGTTCACTGGTCATGGCCACATGGATTACTTCTTGGTTCTTCAACATGAGTAGACTAACCCATCTTGGTAATTTCAAACTCCTCGCCAACTCCAATAAAGAAAGAAAGACAAACAAAAGAACCCCACGCTCACTTCCACACACACTTGTGCTTCTCTTAACCTTTTTGCCTTCTCTTGCTGCATTCAGAGCACAATATGGCTTGTACTTCGCTACTCATAGGATTCTAAACCGGTGGATCTGACGCGACACAACACAACTCATGATATGAGTTTGTGACTCTTTCCTTCCTTAAACTGTTGTTTCTAAAACTTGAAGCCCGAAAATCCAAAATGGTTTTTCAACTTCTTCTCACTAATGGCCATAGGGTGTGCTAACACTTGAGTTGTGAGTGTTGGTGGTTTTGAAAAATAGGCTCGTGTTGTTTGTGTTGAAATGGGTTCAAGTCGAAGCATAGATTTTTCAAAGTGGTGGGGTGTTAAGGAGAGTTCGAGTTCTAGTTCAAGGAAAGGGAACCCGGTTGTGGTGACTATGGAGAACCCCAATTACTCTGTGCTTGAAATAGATGCTCCTGACTCAGCATTTCAGCCACTTGACAAAGACAGAGGTAAAAATGCACAGCAGTTCACATGGCTTCTGTTTCTCAAGGCTCATAGAGTTGTCGGTTGCCTTGCTTGGCTTGGTAATTCCCTTTGTTCATTGCTCCATGCTGCTAAGAAAAGATTGTTTTTGGGGCACGTGGAGACGGAGATGTCTGCCAAGGCAAAGTTTCTGTTCCGTGTAATTCTTGCATTCTTGGTGATGGCTTTGGCATTTTTGTCTTTTGAACTCGTTGCTCACTTCAAAGGGTGGCACTACTTTCACCACCATAATTTGCACCTTCCACAAACTTTGGAGATCAAAGGGTGGTTTCACACTGCATATGTTAGGTGGTTGGAGTTTCGATCAGACTATATTGCTCCTCCAATTCAATCTCTCTCATCCTTCTGTATTCTTCTCTTCTTAATTCAGTCTGTGGATCGAATGCTTCTCTCTCTAGGTTGCTTTTGGATCAAATTCAAGAAGATTAAGCCCGTCATTGATGGAGATCCCCTCAACTCACATGATTTGGAAGGATCCAACGAGGAATATCCTATGGTACTTGTTCAAATTCCCATGTGCAATGAGAAAGAGGTGACACTCTTATCTTAATCCTGTGTAGTTAGTACGTGTTGCTTTTTATTTAAAACCAAAAATATATGTCGGTGGTGGTAATCAATCAATCATTAAGTGGTTCTTTTGAACATATTATGATGATGATGGTAATTCGCCCCACCTTAATTTTTCTTCACTTGCTCTTATCATAAAGTATGCTATGTTGAATTATAATAATAATAATAATAATAATAATAATGTCCCTCTTTCATTATTTATCTCAAAGGCAGTAACTAACTAGAGTAGCTGTGATGCCTTGCCACTGGGATAGTGTTGATTTTATGGAATATGGATTATTACTCTTCCCAATAGTGATGTTGATAAGTTTGTCATTAAGTGTAGGTATATGAACAATCTATTTCCGCAGTGAGCCAACTTGATTGGCCAAAAGATCGGTTGCTTATTCAAGTTCTGGATGACTCTGATGATGAGAGCATACAGTGGTTAATCAAGGGAGAAGTCTCTAAGTGGAGTCAAAGAGGTGTCAACATAATCTACCGTCATAGGATGTTTAGAACTGGCTACAAAGCGGGTAATCTAAAGTCTGCAATGAGCTGTGATTACGTGAAAGATTACGAGTTCGTTGCAATTTTTGATGCTGATTTCCAACCAAATCCAGATTTTCTTAAGCAAACTGTTCCACACTTTAAGGTGACTAAATTTTTTCTTTTCTTCCTTGTTATTGCATATTCTATCCTTTAGTTTCCCTTTTACATTCTTGAGTCTGCATTGCAGGGCAATCCTCAGCTGGCATTAGTCCAAGCTAGGTGGGCTTTTGTAAACAAGGATGAGAACTTACTGACAAGACTCCAAAATATTAATCTGTGCTTCCACTTTGAGGTTGAACAGCAGGTTAATGGGGTCTTCCTTAACTTCTTTGGTTTTAATGGAACTGCTGGTGTTTGGAGAATAAAAGCACTTGAAGAATCTGGTGGCTGGCTTGAGCGAACAACTGTAGAAGACATGGATATAGCAGTCCGAGCCCATCTGAATGGTTGGAAATTTATCTTTCTCAATGATGTAAAGGTAACTGTTCTGTTACTCAGAAGACATGTTTTGTTTTGTTTGTTTTTTGGGTTTTAATGAAAGCTAATGCCCTAAGAATATATTAATTTCTATGTGCCTGCAACTGATAATAATATATAGTGATTTGGAAAAGTAGGATGAACTTGAACTGGGTGGGGTGAAGTAATAATCTGCAGTAATTGAAAGACGTTTCACTAAATTTTGGGATGTAATACTTGTGAAAAAGAACTGTTGACGTGTACAATTTAGGTTGCAGTTAGTCTAAATAATCTTCTTTCAGGTGCTTTGTGAGCTTCCTGAATCATATGAAGCTTATAGGAAACAGCAACATCGATGGCATTCTGGTCCTATGCAACTCTTTCGTTTGTGCCTTCCAGCCATAATAACCTCCAAGGTGAAGTATTTTCTTTTATTGTCTGTGCACTACTTTGATGAAAAACACAATCTAAACAACATGTTCTGATGTCATATTGTTGCAGATTGCCTTCTGGAAGAAAACAAACCTAATATTTCTATTCTTTCTGCTTAGAAAGCTAATCCTCCCATTCTATTCTTTCACATTATTCTGCATTATTCTTCCTTTGACAATGTTTGTCCCAGAAGCTGAGCTTCCTATCTGGGTTATTTGTTATATTCCTGTATTCATGTCGTTCTTGAACATTCTTCCTGCCCCAAAATCCTTTCCCTTCATTGTACCTTACCTACTATTTGAGAACACAATGTCAGTAACCAAATTCAACGCCATGGTATCCGGTTTGTTCCAATTAGGAAGTTCATATGAATGGATAGTTACGAAGAAAGCAGGTCGGTCATCAGAGGCTGACCTATTAGCTGCTGAAGAATGGGATTCAAAGGCCATGAGTCTCCAACTTAACAGAGGGACTTCTGATAGTGGACTTGCTGAGCTTAACAAAATAAAGGAAAGCCAAGAAACAGTTCCTGTAAAGAAAACGAACAAGATATATAAGAAAGAACTTGCCCTTGCATTCTTATTGCTGACTGCTGCAGTTAGGAGCCTGTTATCAGCACAAGGCATGCACTTTTACTATTTATTGTTTCAAGGTGTGTCATTCCTCCTTGTGGGTCTGGATTTAATTGGCGAACAAATGAACTAGAGGATCAGAAAGATGTGTAAAATACAAATTTGATTGTTACAAAGTTGAATAATGAAAGAAGCCAACCAATATGAATTGCTTTAAGATAGTTGGTTTGGCAGTTATATTCAAGTTGTCTGAATATGGCTCGGGTAACATGCTGAAGTGAAAGCTACCCTGGGTCATATCATAAATAAGTGTTATTCTTCAAGTGCATTTATAGATTTTTTTTTTCCTGGCTTTACTTGTCCATGTATTGTTGTCCATCACTGTACAACCATTTTTCTTTCCCTTTTCAATTTTCTGTGACGTTGAGCTGATTCATTTTGTGTCTGTATAATCTGCCATCATGTTGCTTGCATCACTTTTACTTCATACATATGTATTGAATGACACTGATATGTTACAACTGCCTAAAAATTCTACTCACTTTAGATGTGAAGGTTAATATTTTTCTGGATCTAAATTTCACTTCACGACACTATGTTTTAAGCCTAAGCTTGCAATATATTCATGCTATTAAGGTATATTTCTCATTTTGGATTTACTCTATGCTCTGGTAAAAGGGTATGTATATCATGTTTAATTTGGTGACTTAAAACGTTTAAATCAGTTTAGAATGGTAAAAGAAAAGAAAATAGTGTCGGCAGGCAGTGAAGATTGGGGAGAAAGAAAGCATTAAGCAGTATATAGTATCATGCTGACGGAGAATTGGTTCATTAATACGCATTTTGGATTTGCTGATAGATGAGAAATGTGCGTGTCCCACATGGGACCTATTTGTTTTAATTCAAGCTTTAAGCATAACCAAAGATATTTTAGGGCATATACGAGTCCCACATTTGACTCATGCCAATCGCATTTTCAATAATTGTAGGGCACATGTGCACATACCTCTCAAGCTAGGATGGTGGACCCTGCTGCCTCAACAAAGCATAATCTCTTCTGCTTTTGAAATACTCAAGTCCTCAATCCATCATAACGAACACACTCTTTTTTTAGCACTTTACTAAGAGATTATAGCCAAAATTTTACACGAATTTAAAAGAGCAAATCTTTCCTATCAAAATTTTAAATTGTCCCATGGGTTTACATGATCTGGCCACTACCAACTAACAATGAGTGTACTTTTACTTTTATGGAGGAACATAAAATGTCCATTTCAAATTTGTGTTCTTGTCATTCCATTTTTTTTATCTTAATCTTATCTAGAAAGAAATTATTAAATGTTCCAAGATTATTAAAATTTTCATTAATGTTCACATAACACAAAATCAAGCATTATTCATTTTTTTGTTAATTAAAAAATTTAAATACTTGTCATATAATTTATTTTTTTATGTTGCATAAATGTTAGTCGAGATCATGTTTAAATGATGGTTTTGTACTAAAAAAAAAAAAACATAATTCCTAACTATATTCTATAAGACGTTTTTGTTGAAAGAACAAAGGAAAAAATAATTATCAAAAGTTTTTGTTGCACCATCTTTTTTTCCATGTAAATAATTCTTTCCTGGTCTGAGTTTAATGCTGTTTATAATATGCAAATCTATTTTTGGTCTTTCGTGAATGTGGAAATGTAAGCATTACTATCAGGTGAAGATGCACTGTAATTCTTTATTTTTCTTATTCCGAACAAGGAGCCAAAGAGAACAAAAATGGTTGAATAAATTTTAATAATATAATATGCTTTTTTAAAAGTATTTTAGTAAAATAAACGATGAGATAATGACACATTGTGCTTATTTTTTATTTTAATTTGTGAAGTCGAGAAATTTCATATTTCTATTAAAAATAAAAAAAATTAAATTAAATAATAAAATTGAAAATATGTTACTCTAATTTGTGTTATTGTTATCATTGAATTTTAAGATTTTGGGTTTAAATCTCGTTTAAATTATGGATTTGATATATATATATATATATATATATATATATATATATATATATATATATATTAATAATAATAAAGTATAATAATCTATTAAATGAAAGTGAAAATATTACTAAAAAGGATATGTTCCATATAGATTAATATCGATATAGATAAACTTACCCAAGTTAATTACTCACGTATGTTTCTGTTTTGTGCTGTTGAGTGTTGACTGTGTTCACATGTTTCGCGTGAATCGAAACTACCGCTCAAACATACAGTTATTGATAGAGAGAAAAAAGGGTCAATGCTCATGTGCTTCCTACAATCTGATTGATGTAAAGTGCAAACCTCAACCTTCTGAAATTCATTGGAAAAGAATAAAAAAATATAGCATACAAAACAAAGGAGGGACACAAAAACAGTGACCTTCATTAACAAAGCATTTTAAATTATATTAAATGTCTAACAAAAATACAGCCATGATAAAGCATTCCTCAAAATGTATTTTCTTCATCGTACAGAGTAAAAATTACAAGATTTTTCGTTTATGCGGTGCTTCATATTGGACCTACAATACTTTAGTGGCATATAATAATACCAAAGTAAGGTTGGTAGAGATTTGTTTATTGAGAAGGCTTAAATCTAGTAAGAATATGCTTCAAGAAACTTGACTTATTGTGATTGTGGATTCAGTGGAACAGTCAGCTATAGTGCCATACCAAACGATCCTTGGACGTTACTGCTGCAAAATCTTTGGACCCTTCTTTAAAGGTGACACCATAAGCAGTGTTCCTTTCCATCTAACTCCAAGTGTCCCATTATGACTGAATTGCACTGACTCCACCGACAATTCTCACCCATAAGGATAAATAAATAAAACAAGGAGAAAAGACATCTCACCATTTACACCGTATGTTTGTTCGGTTCATGTGAATCACGTTCGACCCTCGAGGTTTATTAATAAAATTTGTAAAGCAGTCAAAAGTCATTTATCAGCTCAGATTTTAATTCACATATTAGCTCATTTCAACTTTAGGCTTCAACTCAAGACAGGCATAAACAATTGAATAGTCGTCTGTAACTACAACGTTTTTGTTGAGGAAAGGGAAATACAATTCTAATCGACAACGCATGTGAGGTTGAACTTTGCTTTGATGTAACAGAAAGAAAATTATATTTTAGAGTACTGTTAAATCTTTTAGAATTCAACCTAAATATTTAATGTATATGAAGTACAAACTATCTTGAGAATAAATGAGGATATTAAACTAGCTGAGAATGTAGCAGTCATTTCTCATTTCACCTTATCTTATAGCCGAACATGTAACATCACGTCCAACGTACGTTTCTTTCAACTAGCTCTAAACTGAGATCGTCCGTACAGAAACAGCAAAAATGGACATGGAGTCATATTTCCCTCGTATATAAGCCTTAGAAACTTATATGTTCAGACATCATAACTTAATAGAAACATCGTTGATATGTGCACAACTGTTAACAAAAGACTCGTTTAACTTTAACTAAGGGAAGATTAACCACTTTCTTCATTGATCTTGTCGTAATGATGTGTAATCCTTGACCATTAAAATCTCCCCGCATAACTTTCGTGGGACTTGCTCCAACTTCGTTCCTTCTTGCCATGCTTGCCCCACTGAAACCCCAGGTGCTAGATAGCGAACATACACAACAATTTGATCGTTGAAAGGATAAGGATGTTTAACTGCAAAAACAAAAGCCAATTAAATATTAAATAAAACTGGGGTATGCCAGGAATTTGAACAATGACATGAAGACCACCCAGCTTGCCCTCTAGTGTATTAAAGGGTAAAGCAATGAAGAGGTACAGTATAACTAGAAAAGAGTCCCCAAGAAAATAATGCCCCAAGAATACACCAAGCAGACATATCACAGAGAAAGTTTAGGTTAAAATTTAACATCTAAAAGTCAGTATAATTCTCGAAAACAAAAACTTTATATACATCATTGGCTCAAAAAACATGATGTAGGTTAGTGTAATTACCCTTAATAGATATAAATACTTTAAATAATATAACATACATGTATAAAAAGAACAAAAAAAGGTCCCTACCTGGTTTTGGGAAGCCTAATGGGAGTTCTTTGATATCATATACTCCATCCCCGAATTCATATGCTAAATCACATGGCTGTTCAGTTGACATAACTTCCTTAATTTGTCTCACCATAAAATACAACGGAGCGAAGGAGTCAGCAAATGCAGCCAAAGCTGATCCACCTGGGTGGTTGTGAAATTCATAAAATATGTAATTATTGCTAATTGCAAGGACAATCCATTTTAAGCTTGAAATAGTTAACCACAAACAATGCAGCCATGGGATACAAAAAAAAAGCCAAGCGGCACAATTGAATTCATCAAAGATCCTTGATTAAACCAGTCATATCAACATATTGAAGGCAAACCAGCAAGATTATACAACCTCTTTGATCTTCTTCTATAATTCTATACAGATTATTGAAGCATTAGTACTCAGAAACCATGATTTAACGAATTAAAGTGTAACCACTACACAGGTAAAGGCATAAAGCTAACTATGACAATGTACATTATATGACTTTCTAGTTTTGGACAAAATCATAAACTTATTTTCACTCCTTAGTGTAAAGAAAAGGGAATGCGAATTCAATATTATGGATTCATAACAAGTCTTGTGTAAAAGAAAAATAAGTTTCCTTTATTCCTTTACTTTTGTATGTTCGTGTGCAAGTTACTGAGTGTATTCTGTATGTAAAAATAAGTCTTCTTTTAATATTTTGAATCCATATGAACAATTGAGACACCATATATGTTGTTGCATGTAATTGGACATCAAATTGACATTCAAGATCAGACTGACAACACAACCTGAAGATACAAGGAGCAACGGGATTTAAGATTGATGGACATTTTACTACAATGAGTGCTTGTGTAAGGGCATCCATCATGCATTTCTCTGCCAAAAGTTAAGAAACTTACTGATGATTCTCCCATAGACCTGGCCGTCCTTGCAAGAAAATATAGCCTTAAAAAGTAGCAGAAGAGTCAATTCCTCAAATGTCCTTACTGTACTAGAGCAAAAAGGCAAAAAGGAAAAGGCGATTTTACCTTCCTGAAGGAATTTATCCAAGAAATTGGCATTGATCCTATTTAACAAAGTTCAGAATTAATATAACGTTAGTTTTTAAAGCTTAAGACATGCTAAAGCCGAAAAGCTAATACATACAAAAAGATGACAAATATTTACAACCCAGAGACATATTGAGGTACACAGCCAGCAGAAGTATTGGAACATGAAGCCATCAAAGAAGACAGATCAAATTTGCAGGGAAAGAAGCCTTTTCCAATTTAAATGAAAGGTTATTATGATTCCAGGAAAATCAAATAGGAAAAAACTTGGGCATATATAAGAAAAAGGGAAAACATTTAGACCACTAGAATTCAAGCCTGCGTGGTATTAGAGAGCAAAGTAGCCCATAAATTACTGGTCCATTCCTTCACAATGAGGAGTAGTAGGAAACAAAATGCATTCGTTGTAATTAACTTCACCGTGACTAATACCAACAACAATGACGACGATGAATCAGTTCACTAACCTCCACTTGTTCTGCAATTATAATATTCAAGCATAACATCATCTTTGTTGGAGTTGGACAAAAAAGTAGACGCACTTTTCTTCACTAACTTAGGATCCTCATAACGTGTACCAGCTATCTGCCAAGCCATTGACACGAGTCTGCACAAAAATTCCCAGTGTTAGATAAGATGAATGCGAAATAATATAAGCATTTAGAAAAAAGAGTAAGGAAAATACCTAGGTTTCAACAATCGCAGAAGTCGATGACGCCTTTCCTCAGGAATATCCTCAATTTTTTTCCTGAACAGAGATTGAGTGAGAATGAGAAGTAGGTGCGCCATTGTTAGAGTTGCATCATGAGTTACCTACCATAGGTATGCAGCGGGATTATAGGAAGATGGTTCCAAAGGGATCAAGTTCTTAGGAGGATCAAGAAACGTGACCACATCCTGTTCATCCAAGTAAGCCTTTTTACCACTTGGAAGGATTTCAAACGGTTTATCATCCCAAGGTGACACATACAATTGATTGCTCCGAGATACAGCACCGCAAGTAGATTCCATAACCCCATTTCTGCACAATCCCAAACCTAGAAAAATAATCATCCAATTAGTTCAATAGAAGTAGCATAGCATAACACTTTGGAGGTGGTATCAACTCATGCACCTACCTCTCAGCCTTTGATGCATCGGGCGAGAAAAGGAACGAGAACTTGGACAGTGATGGTGCCGGTGCCAGCATGTTGGTGGCGGCGTGGCTGCTGCCGTCATCGCCATGGCATGAAGATAAAAAAAGTCAAAACGCTCCGTCTACTGTGGATAAATAAAAACGCACCAAAACGGAATGTCGTTTAGTTAGCGAGAAATAAAAAAACGACATATTGAGGTGGTGCGTAGCGACAGGTTGTTTCTTCTTATCTTTTTTACTTGCAGAGGATAGTAGAGGGGTGCGATCGGAGAGTGAAGAAATGCTTCTTCAAACGAGGCAGTTGGGCGCGGCGAGGGCGAGCCCATGGGTGACGCTCGCACCATCAAGCGCGGCCAAAAGAAAAGGTTTCGTTTCTTGGAGAATGAGAAATGGGGGCCCAAAATGCTCGGTGTCGTCGTCGACCCAATTGGAAATGAAAAGTGAGAGCAAAACGAAGCCGTATCCGGCAGAGGTATCGAGGACCATAATGGAGTTGGCTCGCGTGGGCACGCTAAGTACGTTGACCCAAGAAGGTTGGCCTCTGGGTACTGGGGTTCGATTCGCGGTTGACCCCGAATATGGCACCCCTTTTTTCTGTTTCACTTCCTCCCACACTAACATTCCCTCTTCTCTTCATGTTCAGGTACCTCTTCTCACTCTCTAATACACTCTCTTGATTATCTATTTTCAACTGATTTATTTTCCTTTCTGTTTGTTTATCAGTTTCAACAATCTGGATTGCGCACTCCTCAATGCACTGTTCAAGGAACCCTTACCAAACCACCAGATCCAAAGGTAACTAAGTAGTCCCTTAAGCATAGTTTGTGTGTATGCTGAGAGATGTTAGTCCTTTGAGTGGATCTCAAGTATTAGTCATTAGCTTCAGTACTTCGAGGAATTAGTCACTACTCATTAGCTTCCAAATGAAAACTAACTAGTTAGTTCCCTTCCCTATCAAATCAAACCCCGTCTCATTGTGTATGTCTGTGTGTAGCGTCTTGTTTCTGTGTGGAGGAAGCGGTTTGGAGAAGAAGTTGATCAAGATTTTATTTACATTATTGCCGTGGATCGTGTACTGCAATTGGAAGACATTCAGGAGGTAGAAACCAACTTCACACTCATTAACCTTACCATAATCTATCTAACCTTGCAATTTAGCTTCTTATGGTTATGCCTGTAATTTGCTTCACTGCAGGATGGCGTGTGGGTCACGTCTTCAGATTACAAAAATGCTCAACCAGATCCTCTTCGAGACTCTGCACTCAACTTAGTCACTGAAATCAACACCAACAACATGGAAGACATTACCCGATTTTGCAATGTCTACGTTGATTTGGATTTTCTGGTTTGTAACTACTAACACTCTAGTCTATCTAGATAAACCTTTCTAAAAGTATTCAATATTCATAGAAAAATAAAATAGAATGTAAAAATAAGATAAGTTTTTCTATGGCTAAAATAAGTTAAAAATAAGTTTTTGAAGAATCTAATATGAGAAAGAGAAAAATTTTAAAAATTAGTTTATGCATAAACTCATTATCTTGTAAGTGTTTTTAGAGAAGTTTTCCAAACATGTTTATTATCTATGTCTATTAAATAATGTCATCGGAAACACTTTGTTAAACAGCATCCCACTCTAAATTACTTGTGCTATCTTTGTTTGTATTTGGAAGGTTTCGGAAGCAAAGATGATATGGGTTGATCGGTTGGGGTTTGACATGCGTTTGTCTTCCCCTCACAGAGGTGTATTTGACGTCCGCATTCCTTTCCCCAGAGAAGTCACCGATGAAAAAGGTGCCAAGTCCACATTTAATTGTATGTCACAACTCGCTTGGGAGGTTGAAAGGAACTTCCAACATCCAGACTTTACCAAGGTTAAGCAATTGAAGCCAGTGAAGTCCTGTTTTCTGTAACCTACACACCAATTTTGTTTTATTTTCTCATCTTTGTCGAATATCCATCGTTGGTAATTTTTCAAGGAATATGTTCATGTCTTATCGTGGCTTCATTTACTTTTGCATGCCAAGTTTTGATTCATCTAGTTGAGTGGGGTGGTGAGCGGGCTATGACAGGATATTGAACTGCTTTTACCGATCTTAAAAAATATACTAATTAACAAAAGAGTTGATGCAATGTTTGATGTACTTCTAAGTTCTTAGGTGTTTTGTAGCAAAAGCAGGAAAAATCCTATGCACGTGGTATAATGTATAGGCAATGCATTTTGAGATTAAAACCGGGTTCAATAGATTCAAGTAGGTGTTTGCATATACTCATACATCTATAAATGTGTGACATTTAAATAACAAGTAGTATACAGACATATGCCAAGTGTTATGAATAGAATATAAGGTTAATTATATCTTTTCTTTTTCTTTTCTTTATTTTGATTGGATATCACCGGAGGCATAGTTATCAGCTTAATCCTTGAATAAAGGTCGTAATTAGGTAAAGCAATTGTCAGAATGGCTATTTCAAGATTCAAACTTGTAACACTATGGGTAGAGTTTATATAGATTCGTAAGTCACTTCCATTGCGACGAATGTATGTTGCGTGAATATGATGTGATTGATTCGTGTCTAAGTTAATACCAAATGTAAGTATCTTAAAATATTTTTCATGTAATATGATAAATACTTTAAGCTTAAGAATAATCTAAAACTAGAGTTTGTTGAAGAATGCAACTTTGTTACTTGAAAATCTTTTTTCCAATATTTTCTTAAAAATGGAAAAGTAATTACATTACGTAACATACATTATAAGAGAAGAAAAAACTTATATATATAATTCCATGAGAGGCATTTATTCATGTTACTATATACATCTTTTTTCTATAAAAAAATGGAATAATGAAACTTTAAAAATTAAAAGATAATAAATTTACGAAAGTGAAAGTTATCTTTATTAAAAATATTAATTAAGCTTTTAACTGTGATTGCATACAAGTAGCAGTGAAGGCCTACGTGCAAATGATTTGTATCTCTCTACACAGACATTACGTTAGAGTTACATTACCATTATGTTAACTACAAGAGAGAAAAAATCATAGAGCAGCTAGAGTCAAACGGAATTGATGACTGACTTCTTTTATTTTAGTAATCAAGTCTGTCTGTTTAATGCTACTACCCTTCCTCTGCTTTGGCTGAAACAGAGACCAAATCTTGTTCTCCAAACTCTGCGCAGTATATTTCATATTCTTGTCAACCTTAGCATCACTTTCAATTAACAAACAATAATTCTTGACATAGGCTTTGTAGATTGGCACAATACCTTCCGCCAAATGCTTGCATATATTTTCCCTCAAGATCTCATCTGATATTACCCAATTAGATTGTTTCTTGTACCTTTCATCAAAAGCTAAATTGAAAGCATTTAGCTTCTTTGCCAAATCTTGGCTTGTCACACTTGCACCAGAGGATGAAAGTATGTCCTTTTGAACTACAAGAATAGGTAGAACCTTTCCCCAGCTATTCCTCAAATAAAGTGCTGCATAATAGTCCTTATATTGTTCGTGTGCTCTTAACCAAGAATCTCCCATCATATTTCCAAGCACAGTACCCCTCAAATTGCTGAAATGACAGTGGTTATTCATCATAAAAAGGTAGGACAAAGTGATATCTTCATAGACCTTGGACCAAGCATCCAAATTAACCGCAACCTCCTTGATTGTGTTATATATTTGGCTTAAAACAATACCCTCTTCATATGATTCCTTTCTCCAGCTAAGATGTATTCTCAAAACCTGTGTCAAATGTGGCCTAAAGGCATCACCAAGCAACTGATTGCAGTAATCTGTCACAAAGCTTACAAGCCTGGGAACACTGCCATCTGGGGGAGGAGAAGTTGGCCTTTGCAACTTAACTTGTGCTGGAAGTTGCCAGAATATCTCACTGGCACCATTGACTACTTTTTTGATAAGATCCTCTGTCACAGTTCTAATTTCTTTACAAGCTTTCCAGCTGAAAAGCTGGTTGAATTCTAGTCTTAGGCCATTTAAGACCCTGAATATGGACAGCAGGTTCAGCAACTTGAAGGGATCATTTTTCCTCTCAGTAACTATCCTTCCAAATTGAATAAAAGAAAGAATCCCTGATTCAGTGGCAATCTTTGCAAAACACCCCATCCATGCTTCTGGCCCAATTTTCTCAAAGACAATAGTAGAGAGCCTGCACTCAATCTCAAGCAATCGCTTCACAACCAACTCCAAATGGCTGCCCCATTGGTCTATGTAACTCTCTATACACTGCCCAGCCTCAAATTCAGCTGTTGTAGTCTCGAAGTAACTCAAATCTAAAGTCTTCAAGCTTCGACGAGCATTCGTAACTCGAACTTCAACGTATATAGATTGACACTTGTCTAGCCTGCCAGTAGCATGTAATCTCTCAATGATGGCATGCAACTTCCCTGCCAAAGAACCTGTCAATGGCAAAAATTGTTGGCCAATGTGTGATGTCAACGAAACCAAAGGAAGAGGCATCGAGTTTGCTATCAGAAGCCTGTGGAACTCAAGCTCTAGTTTGTCAAAAGCAGTACTAAGAAGTCCTCCATCAAGGCGAGCACCTTCCTCCTTGGCCTGCAATTGTTGCAATATTCTCAAAGATTTCTTCATATTCAACAGGTAAAGCTCATTGGTAATTGCTTTGTCTTGTAAGAACTCAAAAACGCCCTTCAACCAGCCAACTGCTAACCTGCAATTATCAGTGAGGAGCTTCAGTGCCTCCTCAAGCTTCTTTGTGTCTGAGACATAGGTGTGTAGATCAGAACAAGGGTCTTTCAAGAGAGAATGCTCCAACTGATTAACAGAGTCAAAAACCTTGAGGACGGCAGCAGCAGAACATAGAACACTGTCTATACCATGGTCAATGTTAACTAATGTGCACCTTTGCATTGAGATGGGTCTAAGGGAAGCTTGCAAGGACAGATATTTCTGGTTAAGTAGCTCCAATCTTGATCCAGACTCATCTAATGCAGAGGCAATAGCGCTTGATGTTTCCAAACTAGTTGTCAAGCTATTTCTGGCTGCTTCAAGATCCCCTTTGATTTCCATGTCAATGGCAAATCAAGTACTAACTTGAAATGATTACTAGTTTGGCTTTTAGTTTTAGATTGCATTAAGTTACACATGAAGGTTGGTCTAATGAAAAAGATAATCTTTGTTGGTTTCTTGTTCATCGCCCCCACTCACATTCCTTCACCAAACTCAACAAACAAAGTAAAAGGGAGATAACTTCACTTGGAATACAAACATCTCAGTAATCTCAACCACCAGGCGGTAGAATTTCCTTGAATTAGGGTACCATATGCACAACTAATTTCTGTAGTCATTGTTTATTCCTCATATTGTGTTGGTCAAGCCTAGCTTTGTTGTTTTATTAGACGACCAACACCTGCTTGCTAGTCTTGCTTCAATTGCCTCCACAATCTCCCAACAAAATACAACGAACTTCGAGTTTTCGCTGCACGCAACTCCTTTTGATTTTACGCGCCTTTAATTTGTCTTGTAACTGGTGTCATGAAGCAAATGTCACAATGAAAAAGCATACAAGTTACGAAGTTGTTATTTTACAGGTACACTCGTGATTAACGCGAGATAAAAACTTCTTACAAAATTTATTTAAATTTATAAAAATAACTTGCGATTCAATGGTTTGATAGTTTGATTCTATAATAATAATAAATAAATAAAAACTCACTTTGATATCTCAAAGAATGAATCTTGGACTATTGGAGGATATACTTGTTACAAATAAATAAAGTTTTATTTATTTATTTTATTGATTTTTGAATGAAACTTATCAAAATAATTTAATTTATTTCAATAACTCTTATTAAATTTAAGCTTAATTATATTTTTAGTCTTTAGCATAACAATTATGTGAAACTAGTTACTTTTTCAAGTAACATAATCGTGCAATTTTATTTTCTCAATCATTTTTTTATTAAAAGTCCAACAATTTTAGTTGATATGAAATTAATGGATGACATGGTGTTCAATTAGGTAGATGACACAATGTTGACATAACACGAAAATGTGTCATGTGAAAATGTTAAGTAATTACTTATTACTTATTTAAGTACATAATTAAAAGGTTTTTCTATTATTTACACTTACTATTTCTTTTTTGTTTTCAAATAAAGAATGTCAACATTTGTATTCTTCCTAAGAGTGTTCATAACAGAATCAACCCGAATGAAAAATTGTAAACTGATCTAAAAAATTAAAAATTGATAAAAAAAATTGCAAATTAGCGATTCGGTTTGGTTTTTAAATTTCTAAAACTGCGCGGTTTGATTCAGTTTTCGGATTAGAATGTGAAACCACTTCAAATCAAACCAAATCACACTTATTTGTAAAAAAAAATCTAAATGCATAGTGTGTGACACCCTCTACTCCTCATACATAAATTCAATATCATAAAATAATATTCTGAAAAACATTATTTAATAATTGAAAACTAAGGGTAAAAGATATCACATTCAAAACTCCAAACATAACAAGACTAAAATTAAAGTAATTACAAGAAATATCAAATGTTGCAAAAACTTTTTTCAAGAAAAGAAATAAAAATCTCTAATGCAATAAAATAGAAAATAACCCTTGTACTAAAGTCCCAATGTCACATCCTATTAGAGCAATCTCATCACCAATTCAATTTCCTCCAAAGTCAAAGTCACTTGCATAACATACCAAAAACAAGACACAAAAGACAAATGAGAGTAAGAACATATTTCACTCTGACTACTGATGCAGGAAATGGACGGATAGCTACAAACATACAAAATATATAACTAGATAAAATATAATCAATAACAATAATTTATTCATCGCAATGTAGTAATAAAACAATGAACATTCCATATCCTATCACACCACATATCATCATAATAACATAATTAATATACAAAGGTATGTTATGCTCATGCAAGGACAAGACTCTCCTAACTACATGCATGTGGCACTAGTAAAATACTTTATCACCATCCGAAGTTTGAGTAGTCTAAGAATACATATTGGGTCAATCCATCATAGCAATTTATACTAGAAGAAAATGCATTAGTGGCACATCGGAATAATTATGTTAGTCAAGTTTCACCCTATGCATACAAAGTGGTAGGACTAGGGCTCTCAAACTTAATTATCTCTAAGGTCATGGAATACCCAAACTTTTATATAAGGGGGACCTTTTCTAACAACGTATTTCATATAGTACTCATCACACAAAAACATAATTATGCAAATGATGAATGACATACAAACTCTCATGCATGATCACAAAAATCATATCCACGTAATCTCTTAATTCTCAGTTTGCTTCACCGCTAAGTTATACTTAGACTTGCTCACTTGATCACTTATATATCACATGATTCATGTTAAACAATATTATAGGCTTCCAATACTCCTCATACATTCTCAATTCTCAACCCTAAGCACATCACATATTATTCATTTACTTCACATTACACAAGTAATTCAATAACTCACTCAACTTATTCATGTGATTCGTCAATCAATGCTAATATAATCAAAAACACAATTTTACATATACCAATCTCAAATAAGGACGATGTCCAACATGGGGTGCCCAACACCTAACACGATTAAGGTCGCGAGCCTCTAGAAGGATCATGCCTCAGTGTGACTCTTCCTGTGCCCAACAAGATCACAACAAGGAGTCCCTTGGAACTCACACCTAACGTCAATGATGTGGCAAGCATTTTGGGCTTACACACCTAGCAAGCCCAAGATGGTGCTTGATGCGATATCAGTAAAAACTTGTTCTACAAAATCACGAGCTACACTCTCAATTTGGATTTTACCATCGTCACGATTTCATGTTATAAGAGGATATCTAAGTCTAATTAATTCGTTCTATCACAAGTAATTACTATATGTCATTGTTTCTTCAATAATTTACTTTTTATTCGTCCTTAGGATTTTTTCGAAAACCCACAAACACTTATAGATTCATAACTAAGAGCAATTTACATATCAACAACACACTTACATATATAGAAATCAAAAGGCAACGAATACACTTTATAGTTACATACAAAATTTGGGTTTAATTGCAAGTAACGAGATTGAGAGTTAATTTTTCTACCCAACAAATAACCTACACCTTGGAGTGAGATTCTCACTCCCTCCTTACCTTGATGGATGCTAAAAGTTGGGTTTGAGTTTTTGAGCTCCTCTCCAACCATCTCTAATTCTCCTTCTTTTTTGGATCACAAGACACACGAGTTAATTGATGAAGTTAAGCAACTTTAACCTTACTAACATATTTAAATAAACCGCTAACCCTAACCCTTGCATAACTCGTTGATAAAAAGTCCAATTAATTATTTTTCACTATTTTGAAAATAACTAATAAACAGTATTTATTATTATTTTGAAAATATCACTCAAAATATAATATAATCCCAATTAATCAATTAAAAATCTTGTATTAATTTATTATGAAAAGGTGGGATATTACATAATACATATATACAAAATTGATACATAACATAAAATATGTTTTATAAAATTTTAAACTACTCAAAAGTATTTTTCTTTTCAAATATACGTTATAATATTTAAAAAGTATTTTACAAAATTGTAAGTTACTAATATGAATTTTAGAATAAAAATTTGTGAATTGTTTACAATTTTTTTTAAAGAACAAATTGTACACACGCATATATATATATATATATATACGTGAGAAAAAATATTTAATATGATAACTAAAATTTGTGTTAAAAAAATGTTTTTACTAAAATAATAAAATAAGCATTGATGTTAAATATATTAAATGATCAAAATATTTTAATATATTTTTACTTTTATTTTTTTACATATGATCTTTAAATAAATAACATAATATTATATATTTTTAGTTAAATTTTAAATATCAAATCTTAAAAGCCGCAAAATTAAACCAAATCAAATCACAAAAAAATATTTTAATTTGATTTGAGTTTCATATTTCATTTAAATTGAATTAGACTTAATTTTCTTGTTTACTTCAGATGGCTTTATAAAAATCAAATCAAATCTTATACCAAACACTCATTTAATCGTATCCAAACAAGTAAAAGGCTGTACATACTGTATTGTCTTTGTTCCCTCTCAACTTGTTCCGTAACAATGAAAATACAATCGAATGTTACAAAGAATCGCACACTTTGCAGAGTTGTGCTACAATAAACTCCATAGAGACGAACTCTTGTTTCATTAGAGCAGGGTCATAGCTTATGAATTATGATCTATGAACGATGCAGGTTTGAAGTTTAACTCTTACTAGTAATATGATACATTTCTGAACCAATAAAAGAATTATGGTGTCTTTTGGATGTTTCTAAATTAATCAAGGAGGGGATGTTAAAATTACAAATGTTATATAAACAAAAGTTATTGAAAGAAGAAACAACGGAACCACGGGGAAAGAAGGGAAACCACGAACGTAAAATTATAAAACTATTAATGATCGCCAAGGCACAAGTAATTACGTGATAACTGCTACCATTAATCATTGATGATTATTATCCGAAGGCTGGCGATATATGCAAGCAAGACCAACCAGAACAAATAGTCACTTGATTGAATCTCATATCAATATACGGTGTCCATTCCCATGTGTAGAAAAATAAAAGATGATGGGTAATAAGGATTTTTCTTGAGCAATATCCAAGGAAAGAATACAGACAAAATTGGAACTTTAAAAGGGAAAAATATTAATACTAACAAGTCGGCTGCTACCAAGAGCCACAAGAATTTGAAGCAATAACCAAGCTTGAAGTTAGCCGCCACCAGAAGCTACACAAAGTTGATAAGACATACAACCGGAGAAACATTAGAGAAAACGGGGCATTTGCTCCTATCAAGCGGTTCCCTTCTGTTTCAAAGTTATCTTATCCCCAAGACTGAGGGCAATTCCCTGAGTTTTACTTCTTATTCTGATGTATCCACTCAACTTACCATCCGCTTGCTTTTCGATGCTCACATTCACCAAAGCATCTTCCCCAAAAACACTCTTAGCATAAAGGTTTGCAGCAAGGAAACCACAATCCCCTTCCAATGCCGATCTAAACAAAACACAATAAAACCAAATGATTATATGGACTGAATCCCCGTAAAATCAAGACATGACAATGTCCCTACATTAATGATAAGTAACATTCTACAATTTATTAGAATGATGTTATATATTGTCAAAATAAAACTCATCCGTGACCAAAAAAATAAAATAACAAGCAAAGTTAAGTTTCAGAAACGAAGATGCAGATATCAAGTGGTTCAACAAAATGAATATGGAGAAAAGATCAGCATTTAAAAAAAATCTCTGTGGAGCTTCACTGTTTATGCTATTGAACTATCAATTTCCACAAATGTCTTTTGGATAAAATATAGTTTATTTACAGCTTTTTATAACTATTTTAGTTGTTTTTTTAATTTTAAAAACATTTTTCTTGGAAAAAGCAAAAGCAAACAGGTTTTCCCAAGTAGTAGATGCTCTGGAACACATACAATATCTGTCATAAATTTGCATGTCTGCACACAATCTTTCGTGGTTAAAATTAGCGTCTACAACAAGACCTGTGCTGAGTCAGAGAACTTACGGTGGAGTCAGGCACTTCATATTTGTAGACTTGATAATATGGTTCAGGAAGTCTCTCTCATCTTGTAATACTGTATTTACAGCAACCTAAGCATAAAATTCATTTTAATGAACGAATCAGAAATACCATCCAGTTCATGAAGAAATACACTGCCGAATACATGTATCCCTATCACATTTATGCTTCTGTGATAACTTCCAACGCACGGATGTGCCAATTTTGGCATCATACCTGTATTATAAGTATATCTAGAAACACCAACGACATGGGTACACCATGAATTCATTGTTGTTGGTGTTTGCCTTTGATGCATATTAGCAGGATATGACTAGAAATATATGAAATTCAAAGTCAAATAGCATGATCTCAACCATCAAGATACCATAACCAATGCATATATTGAAGAGAAAGTGCTATTAAAAAACAAATTTCATATCATAACTTTATGAACTCATACTTAATAAAAACATCCAGGTCTCATTAAAAGAGCAAACCATGACTCTAAACGCTAAAGTACCAAAAAAAATTTTGTGTGAAAGTGGGATTGCTATGGGAAAGAAAGTTAGCACCATAATTTTGTTACCCCTTGTTTTAAAAAATACCCAAGGAGAGAAAGAGGAAAGATATATACCTTGTTTTCCCACTCAAACTCAGCCCACATAGTTCTGAATGCCACATCAGCACAAGATGCAGGAGAAATGTAGTCCATGATATCAATATGGATATCATTTAGAACAATAACTGTCCTCTCAAGAACATTAGAAGATGTCTCATAGACTATGTTACCAAATATAACTCCCGTTTCAGTTGACGAAACCTTAATGTTGGCTTTAATCTGTTTGCTTGACTCTGGAGCTAGAGTGTAGTTTTGTGGACGCTCAACAAGTTTGAGATCACCCATGGTTGCCAACTCCAAACACAAATTCTGAAGAGTTTCCTTGGTACGGTTGATGACAGTAACATCAAGAACGATGTCATAGTGATGCACTGTTACATATGCTTCAGCATAAACAGGGTCACTGAATCCAGTGAGCTGAAGAATGCGATTGAGCTTATTTGCATCATCTGCATCCTTTGTAAATTCTCCGGTAGCACGTTTGAGATCATCTTGAACCTCATCTTCCAGCTCAAGTTGGCTCATACCCTGAAGAATTCAGAAAAATATATATATATATAAAAAAAATATAAAAAAATCCACAGATTGAACATTAGAAAAGAAACACAAGAAAAGCTAGTGTGTTAAACACATTAACAGATGTTGCTACAAAATTTGTTGTATTATAAGCCACTGGCAGGAATTACACTCAAGTGACACAAGCCAATTTAACATCATGAATTCAAGCAATGCATATTATCACAACTTAATATTAACATAAAATACAGAAAAATTCACATCATGCAAAATAAAGAACTCAAGAAATCTTAAGATACACATTCACAAACTTGGTGTTATTTGCACAAGATTGGAATCTATAATTTTTAGCAACACAGTACCCCACAAAGTAATCATTTTCTTTATCTTTGCAATCTCTCATTTCATTTCCTTTTCATTCTCTTTTGATTGCACAAGATTGGAATCTATAATTTTTAGCGACACAGTACCCCACAAAGTAATCATTTTCTTTATCTTTTCAATCTCTCATTTCATTTCCTTTTCATTCTCTTTTGATTCCTCGCAACTTCAATAACGCAGATTATTCCTTGTGACATTGAAGGTTATGAGAACTATAAAATTGCATAAGGTATAATAGTTTTAATAGAAATTGATTTATGAAGATAAGTACCCACATGTTTTAGTGACTTTCTGTAATTTTTCCTTATTATCATTATGAAGGAAATAACAATAAGAAGTTGTCTTTGCTAGAATCTAAAAGGTATCATGAAATTCAATAGCAATGAGTAATTATTAATGAACTACCATTATGCTCTATTGGTTTTACTGTTGTTTATCATGTGTCATCCATGAGATATGTTTAGTTGTGAAGGGTCAGAGGTCTTCAAGTTCAAATATTATTTGGTGTAAATTGATAATAACAAAAAAAAGGGAAAAATATGTTTTTAGTCCTTCTAAAACTTTTGAAATTTGGTTTTAGTCCATTGAAATTTTTTTGAACTATTTTTGTCATGTGTCATGCAAGAGATATGTTTAGTTGTGAAGGGTCAGAGGTCTACAAGTTCAAATATTATTTGTTGTAAATTGATATAAAAAAAAGGGAAAAATATGTTTTTAGTCCCTCTAAAACTTTTGAAATTTGGTTTTAGTCTATTGAAATATTTTTGAACTATTTTTGTCCCTCTAATATGAAAATGCATCACTTGGTAATTAAAATAATTTAGATAGCACTCAAAAATGGTTATAAAGCGCTACCTAAACCACTTTAAGGATCAAAAGTAGTGCATTTTCAAATTAGAGGACCAAAATAGAACCAAAAAAAATAGGAACTAAAACCAAACTTAAAAAATTCTAAAGGAATCAAAAACATAATTTACCCAAAAATAAAATATGTAAACAAATTATTGCTAACAAAATTGAGTACAATAAAAAATTATAAATAAAAAAAATATGTATCTATTCCCTCCAGTGTTCACTGTTCATACACAAAATGAAGTGTTCACTATTCATACAGAAAATCAAGTTGAGAGATAATCCTGTGAAACATCTCATCTACATTTTTCAAATAACACAACCTCCGTCTCATCTAGAAATAAGGGAGGGGGGAGGATGGAAAATACCAAAGCCAAATATAAATCCTAACCTTATGCATAGTGAAATCCAAGCAATTTAACTATATCAGTGTGGGAATGGGGTGTTTCAGTTTTGGTCACTCCAACATATATTACTGCTGTGTCAGTGGAAGTTCACATAACTCTTCATCCATTCAAAGGCATCTACACTCACAATCTAGCAAAATTGTTTTCATGTTGCCACCTTTTAGTGGGGTAGTGATTAAATTATTTAATTTGTTTGATTGCATTGGTCTAAGCACCTATATGAGCTAACAGGGGGTGCTCATAACTTGAAGGCCTATTTTTTGCGGCAATATATCTTGTATAAGAAAATTGATAACATATTAAATGATAATAATATATAAAATATAAGAACAAAAACTAACAAACTAGATAGACAATTATAATGTTCCGTGCATCTCATGGGTCAGATAACTAGTATAATCAAGAGTAAATAAATGCAGTTATCATACCTTCCTGCTCTTCAAATGGTAAAAGTCAATAAGGTCATCAGGCTGCGCATTAGAGATTTGAGCCTTAGCTTTAATCTCCTCAGTCTCACGGCGCTGCTTATCTGCAAGCATTTTCACAAAGCTCTGTCTGCAAGATTGCAGCCATATCTTCCTTATCTCATCACCCGTATTGCAGAGCAATCTAATGCAGAGGACAATCCTGTCATAAGAATCATTATCAATCGGATGAGGAAGAATTGAAGACTGACCCAGCTGCAGCATTGAGACAATGATCAACAAGGCCTGGGTAGTTGCTTTGTTAACTTCAGCTTTTGAGGTCTGGACCTCCTCCAACCTCAAGACGAGTTTTGTCAGGGTACATGCAACCACTGCCCCAAGAAAGAAATCACCCGAGAGAATCAGTGATCTCAAGTTCCCAATGGAAGACAGAGACCCCTGTACAAGGGTAGGTGGTGACATGGCAGTTTCCAAAGCAGCACTCTGGGTGGCATAGGTCCCATCTGCAAGAATTGCAGGCCTCCTAGAAGACACAGTGGTTGAGTTAACCTGCTGTAAAGCTTTTGATGTCTCCTGGCCATCTTCCTCAGCAGCAGTATAAAATGGAAGGTCACCAAGACACTGCTTAATGGTTGCAATTCCACTCTCAACCTCCGAGAGCGACAGGCAATATTCCCCAATAATCCAGAGTGCACAAGAACACACCCTTGCAGCACGGATTTGATAGAAAGTATCCAACAGCCTGGTGATAATAGAAATCCGCAACTTCGGGTTGGTCTCGATGATCTCGCGCACAAAAACAACCACATCCATGGCAGAAGCCACATTGGAATCCCCCAAGAAGTCCATCAACAAATGCACAACAGTACTCGCCACCTCCGGGAACTTAATAGCACAAGTATGAATAGCCTGCACCAGCATCTGCCTGTACTCTCCATTCTTCTCATGCTCCCCGCTCTGAGTTTTCACAACCTCCTTCTTGAGCATCATAACAACCTCATCAATGTTCCGAGGAGTAATGAGTTCGAGAGCAATATCAAGAGTCTTCCTCCTAATATCAAGATTGGGAGTGGAAAGTGCCCGAAGCACATCCATGACCATCTCCACCATGATATCCCTATTGGAACTCTTGAGCTCGTTCAAACGATCGAGAACAATGAGTTTCACATTGTTATCACTCTGGGAAAGCAAAAGCTGACAATAGGTACTAGCAGCAGCCCTAATTGCAGTGGGAGCAGAGGAGAGCGAAACAAGAGTGCTAGCACATTCATAAATTACAGCAGTGGAAGGGGCATTCAACAATGCTATAATAATCTTAATATATTTCCCCTTCTCCCCCTTGTTACTCCTACAAACCTTCCTAATGAGCTCCAACACCACCATCTGAAGCTGCTCACCCCAGTCAATAATCCTATCAATATTTGAGAAAAGATAATTGATAGCGCGATCCTGCGCGCACGAGAAAAGCATGAGGAACGCGTTTCGCTTACTGGAGGGATCCTGCTCGGTGGAAAGGAACTTGTCGACGATCTCCGGCGCACTGTCGAGCAGCTGTTCCCCCTGCGGCAGCTTGAAGACGGACATGACGGCGAGGACGGCGTTGCGGCGGACGAAGGGGTGGCGGTGCTCGAGGTTGGAGAGAATGGAAGGAATGAGAGGCTCGATGATCTCGGACTCGTTGAGGCGGCAGAGGAAGCGGAGAGTGACGCCGCGGATGTACTCGTTGGGGTGCTGGAGGTTGTTGCGGAGGTTCTGGCAGATGAGGATCATCTCCGGGAGCACCTTGCCGCGCGAATCGGTCTTGTCGATGATCTCGAGGTAGAGGAGGAGGAGCTTCTGCACCGTGTGATCCTCGGAGGGGAGCACGTAGCGGATGATGGTGATGAAGAGCTGCGGAATCGTCTCGCCGTTGAGGAGGAGCATTATTGCCTTCTTCAGCGCGTCGATCTTCGCTGCGACATCGTTTCCTTCCAGCGCCTCCTTGATCTCGTTCGCCAGCGCCGGCGTTCCCTTGTCGAAGTGAACCACTAGAGTGCACGACTTCTCCATTTCTGATCTGCAATTCTCTCAGATCAGATCAGATCTACGCAATTCCAAATCACACGAAAGCAGAATCTACAGAGGAAGAAGAAGAAGAAGCAGATGCAGATCTGAGTAGAAAGAAAGAACACACCGTTCTATAACAACGTTGCTGATTTTCAGTTTTTAACCCGTTCAGTTCCGGTGACTCCTTGCTTGGGCTTCCATAAATCTGAGCCGTTAGTAAGAAACGACATGAAACTGGGCTTCTGGGCCGCGTTTTGGATACTTACCCACCTTCTTCGGCCCAATATCTATTGTTGGGTGGCTCGTGATATATATACACTTCCTTTTTTGGCTCATGATATATACATCTTCTTTTTTTATAAGTCCACCTCCTTTATTTCTTTTCAAAAAAATTATAAAATATAATATATTTTTTTTATTTTCTAATTTTATACCTTTAACTTTTAATTTGTTATTTTCTTCTTTTTTTCACACACTTTTTTTCTCACATTTTTTTTCTTTTTTAATTTTCACATGCTATCAAAATAGGTGAGATGAAGGAAAGGTAAGAGTGTGCATATAAAAATTGAAAAAAGGAGAGAAGATGTGTGAAAAAAAAAGTAATAAATTAAATATTATGGATGTAAAATTAAAAAAAATTAAAAATATTTTAAAATTTTAATTATTTTTTTAAAAAAGGAGGTGTACTTATAGAAAAAAAGAGGTGTATATATCATGAATCTCCTTTTTTTTATAAGTACACCTCCTTTATTTTTTTAAAAATTATAAAATATTTGTAGTTTTTTTTAAATTTTTTCTAATTTTATACTTCCAACTCTTCTTTTTTTCATATATTTTTTTTTCTTTCAATTTTCACATGCATCATTTCTTTTTTCTCCAATTTTTTAACCTATTTTGGTATGTAGTTTTAACTCTCTCGATTTTTACATTAATATTTTCTTCCCTAACTTCTTTCACTTTTTCATATATAGAACTAGAATGCGACAATATTATAAATATGTGTGACTTTCTCGATAATTTTTACCTAATTAGATTTTTTTTTTTATTAAAATAGGTGAGATGAAGGAAAGGTAAGGGAGTGCATGTAAAAATTGAAAAAGAGAAAGAAGATGTGTAAAACAAAAATATTAAATTAAATATTATGAATGTAAAATTAAAAATTCATAATACTTTAAAATTTTAATTTTTTTAAAAAAGAAGACGTACTTATAAAAAAAAAAAAAAAAAAAAAGGTGTATATATGATCAAGCTTGTTAGGTTTCTCTGAGGCAAGTCTCACTGCACAAACTTTTCACTTACCAGAATCTGGGGAGTTTATTATGTTGATACTTGATACAGGCCAATGGGTGTTTATAAAAAATATTTATAATTTGATAGTGGTTTTCTATCTATTAGCCTTAGGTTTATGTATGGTCAATTATCCGTAAATTTTTTGTGAATATAAATATTATATTATTCAACTTTATATGTGCCTCTCTACAAAAAAAAAAAAAAAAACAAACAAACAAACAAACTCTATACATGCCTGCATGATATATTTATTATATTATATTATATAACTAAATTAAGGATACTTTAAATAAACACGTAATTATTAAGTTAGAGAATTTTATTTGTAATGATTTATACTAATAAATTAAATTATTTTTATACATTCAAATAAAAAAATGTATAAAAAAAAATTAAGACTCAATTACAACTTTTTTAAATTAGGGAACTTAATTAGAATTTTTTTATAAAAAAAAAAAAAGTTGAAGGAAAATCAATCTATTAAACCTTTTGAAAAAATTGTCTTATCTATAACAATTTTCATTTTTTTTTTGCTTTTTTTTCATCCCTGACATTATTTTTCATTAAAAAAATAACACTAAATAAGATGTTCCTTAAAAACATTTCGAACCAGAACTCCATACGAGAAAATTTATGTTTTCTTGGTGAAATCTTTATTGTTATTATTTTTAATTGAATTAATGGTGTGTTTGGATGAGAAATTTTACAAATTCAAGGAATTTTAAATTTTTGGTATTTGAATTACTTTGATTTCAATTTCTATCATTCTTAAAATATTTTGTTTGGATAAGTCAATTCAAATTTCTCAAATTTTAAATTGTTAGGTTGGATATGATAATTTGATTCTATCATGATAAAATTGATTTTAAAAATATATTTATATATTGAGATTTTTAAATTAAATTTTATAAAAACAAATATTTGCTAATTTTTAAATATTTAATAATTTTAAAAATTAATATTAAATAATATTTAATAATTTTAAAAATATTTTTTGAATATTCAATAATTAAAAACATGAAGAAATAAGAGATAAGATAAAATATATAAGTGAAATAAGAAGAAAAAAATATGAGGAATTTCAAATTCTTACTCTTTTGGGAGAATTTGAAATTCTACTATTTCAAGGAATTTCACAAATGCTTGAATTTCAAATTCCTTATAAATTCCTCATCCAAACAAGGTATTTCACCTCAAAGAATTTGAAATTCTTCAAATAAATGAATTACTCTATTTAAATTCTCCATCCAAATACACTATAAGGGTGATAAAGAAATTGCTATTCGCAGACAAAAAAAAATTGCTCTATGGAACATTCTTAAATATATATTTTTTATTAAATAAATTTTATTGAAATTGGTAAATGATGTTAATCATGTTCTTTACGATTCACATAGTTTTGTGTTAAATCTTATTATTGTCATCGTAATTTTTATGAATAAAAAAATATTTTCTATTCAATAAATACTGTTTTATAATTTTGTTTTTATAGTTAAACTAATAATAAATTATGTATTGAGAATCTAAAGTACTTTTATATTTTCTTTCCAACATAAACTATTATATATATAATAAATTTATTAATTTTTATAATAAATAATTAAAAAAATATTATGATGCTTACTTTTAGTGGCAAGATCTTGACGTTGAGATGCTGGTAAAGTATGCAACAGTTTGAACATGACACTAGTGAGGTCATCACCTTTTTATACTATGCGTCAGATAGTAGACCAAAGCCCAACTTCCTCCCACCTACGTTGGGACTCAATGCAGTCGAAGAAGATGTTACTCGTTCTGGATATTAATTTCGCAAAAAAAAACACAGATAGTTGAGTATGGAACTCCTTTCGTCTGCAGCCTTTGTCTCGTCGATAATAGGGTTGGGTATACGGAACGCGGATAAGTCCGATCCATAAAATAAATAAATTTATTTTTTAAATTTATATTTAGCCTGCCAAAATTCGTAAATAATAGACCGGTTTCCAAGCTTAAATAATAGTTAAAAAAATAAATTTTTTAAAAATAAAAATATATAAAACTAGAAGAAAAAATATTTTTTTATTTATAAGTTAAATTTTATCAAAATTTATCAATAGTTAAAATGATTTAAAATACTAAATATTAAAATATTAAAATAAATAATTATAAATACTTAAATAATAGTACCAAACTTTCAATAATAAAAGCATCAAAATGTCATAATAATAATTTAAATGACAAATATATACCAACTAAACATAATTTTAATGTCATAATAATTTAAAAATTAAATACGCAACTTAATATCAAAATCAAATATTTAAAAATATTAATTAGTGAAGTTCATGGACTAGTCCACGAGCTCACGGATTAAATTTACCAAGTTCGCGAACTTCACGGGTCGGGCTCAAAAATTAAACATAGTCATACAAATTTGAAAAAAAACAGGTCCGTTATCCGCGAAATCCGCGAGCTTACAGACCGGTCCACGGACCCAGGTCCATCTACCCACCCTTAGTCGGCAACCTCTCATTAATCTCCATAGCATGATTTTCATCCTTTGAGGTAGGTTCAGATTCTATATTAACATCAGTTACCTAAGGCACGATGGACTTCATTGGTGATCAATTTTTCCATGGTGTAATAATATGCCACTTTGACTATATAAGCTTCCTTCTTACTTAAATTCCAAATTATGGTGTCATGCTCACGGATGTAAGAGATGGGCATGGATGTGATCTATTGGATATTGTAATAGCCCGAACACATCAGAATGAAAGAGATCTAGAAATTAATAAGTGTGAGATTGTATAGTTGAGAATAACTTAAAGGAATTAATTTGTATTACTTATACTAACAAGATACATCTATTTCTCGATAGCTTATTCTATAAGAACTCCACAGTTAAACATATTTGACTTAAAGTAATTTAGGGATGAGTGATCTTCTCAAAAAGTGTGCGAGTGAGAACAAAACACACTAAAAAGTCTTGTGTTGATTTATGGGATCAGTCGTTAATCCTAAAAGCGAACGAACATCTCAGCAAGGACGACTATTCATAGAGGATTCTGACCAGTGAAAGGTTTTAACCAACGAGATAGTGTTACTATATAAAGTATTGTGATGAAAGGGCTACCCATGAAAGGTTCTAACTAGTGAAGGGTTTCGACCAATGAGGTATGTCACTATGTAAAATATCATAGAGTGGAGCCGCTGAAATATCAAATATGAGGAGTGTTACAATTATTTTATGAAATAATTATTGTTTAAGCAACTCTACATTAAATTAGAATAAAATATAATAAAAATGCATACAAAAGAAAAAAATACAAGGTAAATTTTATATTAGACACAAATGAAATTGATATTTATGAATTATTATAATATAAAAAAAAATGGATCATTCTACCTCTAGTCAAAATCATTTATTTGAAAAATACATAATATCCTACAAAATGTAAGCACCATACTATATGCAAGTTAAACAAATGAGTTGTAAAAAACTGATCACAAAACAATTGAAACCATGCTAACACAAATAATATGGTATTTCACCATTAACTATTTTAAAAACTAAACTATGAAAATATATCAATAAATATGATAAATGAAGCAATTATATATAATAATTGAACTTCTAATAAAAAAGTTTTTTTTTTATTTAGACATGTATTTTTGATACAAATAAGACATAACACTTATGTAAAACTGTGTGATAACTAAGTAATTTATTTGAATTCATTAAAGTGTGATTACACATTATATAAGGATTAATGCACAACTAAAGACAACATAGGATAATTTAAAGTTTAAAAACATTTATAAAATTATATAATATTTAAAACTATTTTTTATTAATTTTGTCAATTCAAATTATGAAATGATAAAATAATTCAATTATTTTATAACTATATAATAAATAAAATAAATTTTATTAATTTTATATATTTGGTTATAAAATCCTAGTTATTATTTAAACAAACATTAAAAAAATGTTAAATGATTTTGTAAATTATTTTACAACTATATTGTAAAAAAAAATAAAAGAAAATAAACTTAAGTTCTTTTACATACAAACATTATGCATTTTTTTATTTGATTGTTACATAATTAGATGGTTATTGGAGGGAGCCAAAATAGATTACGATTTTCAATGAAAGGAGGAAGTATAACAATTTTCTTTTTTATTAAACCAAACAATTCATAAAACTCCCAAATAAAAATCTTAAAATAAAAAATCAATAAATCCCATCAAAGAATTTGGAAGAATAAAGAATAACTAAAACTTATTGAATAAGAGTATATTTTTACACGCAATCAAGTAAAAAAATAAACATTAAAATTATAAAATGCAAACCTATATGTGTAATTGTATATTTTAGAAAAAATAAAATAAATAAATAAAATATAAACATAAAAATGAAGACGAGAACAAAATAAATAAAAAAAAATTGAAAATAAAGAAACCTAAGATAATTCATAATAAGAAAAATAGGGGAAAAATTATATCTAGAGAAACTTCTTCAAAAAGCTCTTTTGTGTAAGAAGGTAAGAGAGAAAAAATATTGATAGATTAGAGAATGATAACACAATTTGAGAATGATGATGTCTTTAAAGAAAACAAATAGAAATTTAGGGTTTAGATTATGAATATAACTACAAAATAAAATACTTTTTATTATAATTTTAGTTAAGATTTTAAACAAATTTTATTTTTTATAATGAGTTAAAATACTTTAATAACCTCAACTTTTACGCATAACATAATATAAAGACATCTAATAATATAAATGCGTTAACTTATTATATATATATATATAGAGGGGGGAGTTCAAACAAGACTGGTGTAACTTTTATCAAGTATTACATTGCTCAATGACTTTATATTAAATGTGAATTTTGTAAATTCAATCGTTGAATTATAACTTCATATCGTTTTATATGTTTATATCAAATTTTGTTAAAATTGAACAATAATTTAAAAGTAATCAAAGTGTTTATATTTTATTATATTTTCAAATTTATATATTACTTCAATTTTATTTTATAATAATGAATATCAAATCATTTTGGATTAATATAAAATTTTGTATGTATGATCTAAGAGTAAAGAACTTTTAATCTAACGGTTAAATTTATAAAATTTATATTTAATATAAAGTTATTGAGAGATATAATACTTAATAAAAATTACACCGGTGTCATTTAATATTGTGCAAGAAAAGAAAATAATTTTCAAAATAAGTCCTTCCACCGTCCAAATCTTTAGTTATTTAAAAAAAATTGTTCCAAAATAAATGTTATTTTAGATTCTTAAAATATAAATAATATTTTTTTAATTATGTACATATTTAATATGTTTTTTTCATCGATTATTGACTTATTTTTACAAAAATGTGATAATAAAGTTTAAATAATGAGATATTAATAACTATCTTTTAGTCTAAATTTACATCTATTAAATATTTTTTTTATTAATGTATATTAATCTAAAAAAACTAAATATTTAAAATAAAGGGATTTTATTTTAACATTTTATTCTATCCATCTCTCAACGACTGAAATTTTAACATTTAGAAAAATTTTCAAAATAAATTTTGTTTTCACTTTTAATATAATATTATTTACAATTTTTTTCTAATTTGTTCTTTCATAAATTATTTAACATTCACAATTAAAAGTAGTCCATTTATTAAAAGAGTGAGTTATTTTAGTCAAATTATATAAAAAGTGATACATTTATTATAATCTCTAATATGTGTATATAAACTATATAATACAGTCATTGTATGTTGAAGGAGTAATGTAATATTACTTTTGTTCCTATTTATAAGATTTAACTTAAAATAATTATTTGTTTAAGACTCAATTTATATTGCCTTATATATTAATCTTAATTATTTTTAGACTAAAATATCTCTAATTAAAGTGATTTTTTTTAATTTGGTAAAAAAATATTAATTGTTTTTTAAAAGCGTGCATTCTAATTGTTAAAAGATACTATGAGTACTAGTATTTTAACTAGTTTATTGCATATGTTAAATGTTTATTATATATAACTAAAAAGTCTATTAATTTTTGATAGAGTGAATAATTATTTTTTTACACATATTTTTTCTCTTATTTTACCTTAAGAAATATGTTAATGGAAAAAATATATATATAATTAAGGAGCAATGATGGATCCAAGATCCTAAATTAGTAGGAACAATTTTTAAAAAAAATTAATAATCATCATATAAAATATATATATATAAATAACCATTAACGAGATAAATATATACAATTAAGATTACAAAATAAATATTTTTAAATATATATTAATAATTTAATTAAAATTAAGGGATATATCTATCTACTCTCATTATATTCATGTCACTATAAAATAGTATAAATTTCTTTAAAAAAGTATGACAACTAAATGAAGGTATCCTTTTATATACGATAAATTTAAATACAACCTTATTCCTTAACTACTTTCTATTGCATAAACAAATGATAAATCTTAACCATTTAAGTTAGTTGAAGAGGAAGGAGATGAAATAGAGTATGATTTCATTTTCAATGACAGATGGTTGTTATTTTGTCCCTACTTATTGGCTGTCGTTTTAATTTTTTTTTTATTTTTTTATTAGAAGTTGTCTTTTTGTTTTAAAAAGCAATAAAATTTCTGTCGCAACCAAACAAATCACAACGCTTACACATGACGTTTGTTATTATCCTCAATATATTCATGTTAATGTATTAGTTTACATCCGTGTTATGATTTTAAATTGATTGTTTAGTCTAAAAAAATTTTTAGACAGGACATACATAAAAATTAAACACTTAATTTATATACTATCTCAATATGAAATACTTTTACATATGTAAATGTAGTTATAGAGAGATGAATTTAATTCATCTACATTGTTAATATAAAATATTCTTACATATAAATTTGCACTTTACATATTATACAATATAGCAAATTCCTATAAAATGTTTATGTAAAAAAATTTCTAACTAATTAGAAAATCACATGATAATTATAATAAGAATAAAAACAATTATGTCATAATATAATAATTTATGATGGTATAAAAAATCTTTGAACTAGTTTCATAAATTAAATTATATAAAATATATTTTCACAACAAATATTAAAATATTATCAACTAAATTAGACATTTTATGATAATGATCTTTAATTTGAATTATATCTTATATTAATAATTTAGTACATGTGAAACTTTTGAAATAGATTGTTATCATATTCGACAAGAAATATTTCTTAATAATAATAAAAAAAATCTCAATAATATTATATTTATCATAATTAAGAGTGTGTGGTAAGTATAATTAAAGTGATCAAAGAATTATATATTTATGCATTGATAAAACTATTCACTATTTCTTTAAGTCGAATCTTTCTCTCTTTATGAACCATATAGGCAAGAGAAATTGTGAACAAAAATAAAAGAGTTTGTTTCATCCATGATTAAATATTTCATAGTAATTTTATAGATAATAGATAGGAATTATGCTCATTATTAAACTTGTTAAAGAGATAAAATTGAATTAGGATAAATCTTTTTTATCAAACATATTAAGCTAAAAATTAAGATACATTATGAGAAAACAAAACTTTGTAACACCCTAATTATAGATAAGGAAAAAAAATAAGATTTCAAAATTATTTAAAAAGATATGTTTATCTTATTTACTAGATAAAACAACAAGACTTTATTATTTCCGAGCAAAATCATATTAGTTTAATATGAAACTTTAGAATATTGATGCAAAATCAAAAAAGATAAGAAAAAATACGATTTCAAAATCATTTAAAGAGATATGTTCATCTTATTTACTACTATTTTAGTACGTGCAATGCACAAACTAAATATTTATTATGTGTAACTAAAATTTATAATAAATTATTATATAAATAAATGTTATGTTTGAATATATAAATCGTATTTAAAAATTGTATAAGTACAGACTTTTAAAAAATATAAATTATATTTTATATTTATGATAAATAATTTATATTATATCATAATATTATTTTTATTTATTGATAATTTATTTTAAAAATAAATTTTAATTTTAAAATAATTATGGTAAATAAAAATTAAATTAGATAAAAAGTTAAAACAAATCCCTAAAAACTCTCTTATCAGAGAAAAACTCCTAAAAACATTCTCATACAAGATAAAGATTTGTTTTTAATATATAGAGGTTGATTTATAAGTTTTAAATAATTATATAATAAAAAAATAAGATTTAGGTGGTGGGTTAATTGAGAATATTTTATTTTCTTATCTAAAACGGAAGATTTCAAATTAATAAATGATTACATTATAAGGAAAGGATAGTTGGCTTTTATCAACAAGTTAAATATGGGCTATGGTTTTTAAAGTTCCTTTTCATGTAATCCATGAAAGCTCTAGGTGCATTACTCACACCAAAAGGCATAACCAAGTACTCATAGTGTCCATAGCAAGTCCTAAAAGCAATCTTTAGAGCATCCTCAAACCTCACCTGGACTTGGTGGTATCTTGATCATAAATCTATCTCACTAAACACTCATGTCCCAACTAGTTGATCCATAAGGTCATCTATCCTAGGTAGAGGATATCTATTCTTAATATTCACCTTATTGAGTTGGTGGTAATCTACACACAATCTCATATTTTCATCCTTCTTTTTAACTAGCAACACAGGCGCTCCCCAAGGTGATACATTTGCCTGAATGAATTGTTTCTCTAAAAGTTCCTTTATTTGTATCTTAAGTACAACCAACTCTTTAGGGTACATCCTATAGGGTGTTACAAACATAGGGGTTGTACTAAACACTTAGTCTATGGAAAACTTAGTTTCCCTCTCAAGTGATAAACTAGACACATTTATAGGGGATATGATGGCATCCTAGCTTGCATGAACATGAGATGGTGAGCAAGGAGGAGGACGCCTACTCCAAGGATCAAGTTCTTCAAGGTGGGGTGTGATTTTAGGAGGGATTGTGAGAGAATGGACGAAAATGGAAGATGTGGAGGAGGTGTTTGATGAAATGTGTGAGAGGGAACTCTAGGGTTTGGCTCACTTCAAGGTAGATGAAGGCCACTTCTAGGGTTTTGCTCTCAAGGTGGAGATAGGATGGGTGGTGGCCGGATTTAGCCAAGGGTGACTAAGGATGATATAAAGGCAAAAATGCTCTCTTTATATTCAATTTCCAAAGTATTTACATGATGCATAACCTAGGGTATTTATAGGAGTGGGAGGCATCTAGGGTTGCATTGGCCAAAATTCACAATGCCAAATGCACACTAAATGAAACTCAAATGAACCCTAGATGCAACTTGGTGGCCAAGGATGGAATCTTTGGGTTTAGTTAGGCTACATCTAGATGCATGATAAGACTATGCAACCTTTGCTCTCCACTTGGGCCTAAGCCTTTCTAACACCAAAAATAGGTCCAATAGCCACAAAAATACGTCTAGTTTTTGTTCTCACCCTAATCAAATACCTTAGCCCAAAAAATAAAAACCTATGATCTAAAGCACCCCATAATACAAGGGTAAAATGAGAAATACAAAAGAAAATAAACCCTATGACTAAAATACCCCAAAATACAAGGGTAAAATTGGAAATACAAGTAAAATAGATCCTATGTCTAAGATACCCCAAAATACAAGGGTAAAATAGGAAATCAAAGACAATGGCAAAATAGGAATAAAAATAAATGCTATGCTAATAAAAACTTAGGAGCTAAGGTCCAAAAGTGGCCTCACTCCTCCTATGGTTTTTTAACACTAACCCGTTCCTTTTGCTTCCTTCAATACATCACCTCTTGGACTTCTTGACCTTAGTGTTATTCCATCATTCCCTCCCTCTTGAAAAGGATTTGACCTCAAATCAAGAGGTTCCTCATGGTGGGCATCATGACCAACAAAAACATAAAAATAAGCATTAGAGGTAATAGTATAAGCATTAGACTCTCTGATGCAAAAGATAGGATCTTCCCCATGGTGAAGTCTAGATGTATAACCAAATCCTAAAAAGGTAAACAGACTAAAACTATAGCACACTAATGCATTAGTCTCAAAAACTAAAATATCTTGTTGGAGGTACCCAATGTAGTGACCTAGGTATGTACTAGAAAATAAAGAAAACTTAACTAAACAATTACCTAAACAACTTTGTATTGCATTATTTGTTAGATACATATGAGAAAAAGGTGTGAAGAGGAGTCTAGAAAACTCATATAATATAAGTTTGTCTTGTAGGGAAGTAACCAAGTTAAGTTCAAATAAGTTTGAACTTCCCTCAAGATCAAAAATAGAAAATAGGACACCATGAGATGTATCCAAAAAATCATACAAATCAAAAGTTGGGTGCTTTTTGAGGACAAATAAAGTAGAAAGAGTCTTAAAGAAAGAAGGCTTATCTTCCTTGGGCACCACCAAGGAAGTAGCACAAGAAGTGGGACTAAGTGAAATTCACTTCTTCTTCACTAAATCTTGAAGTTGAGATTCTTTTTCTTTAAAAAGGATTTGTTTTTGAATCTCCACTTCATGACTAGTGGCAACATGGGAGAAAGAGTTAAGGTCTTGATGAATGAAGAGAGTCTTTTTTAAATCATTTTCAATGGGAAAGTGACTCTCTTCAAGCATAAGCCCTTTGGAAGAGACATTATCCTCCTTACTCTTCTTTAAGAGTGTTGGTTGTTGTTTTTCATTTTCTAACCACTCTTGAACTTTTTCTATACTTTTTTTTTTTTCTTTCTTTTCTATTTTCTTTTCTTTTTCTTTTATTCTAAGTTCTACCTCTCTTGTTGTATTTTCTTCCTCATGCATACTCCTAGGGACTCTAACTTCTTTTTCTATTTGAGATCTAGTTGGAACATTCCTAGGTTTGGATCCACTAGTTTCTCTCCCCTTAACTAATTTTGCAAGTAATTGTTGTATTTCCTTCTTATTCCTAGCATTTTCTTTTTCCCTTTTTCTAATTTCTTCCTCTCTTTTTATGTGTTCCTCTTCTTTTTTTCTTATGTACTCTTTTAACTTTCTAATCTCATCTCTAACACTAGACCTAGTACTACAAGAATTATGACCATGTACACTAGAATGATCACTCATCTTTGATCAAGAAAAGGTTTTCACAAATTTGTTTTAAAAAAAAAGTTGAAAAAAGGTTTTCACAAAGAGTGAGTTATAAAAGGTTTTCACAAAGAGTTTTTAAAGGTGTAGGATTGGTGTAAAAAAGGCCTAAGTGTACAAATTGAACTATCAAAGGGAGGTGGACTACAAGGAATCACTTAAAAACCAAGTCTTATCAAGTAGGAATCACTAAGCCCTTTCACACTTTTCTTAAAAAACAATTTTTGTACTAAAGGGATGCTAAGTTCCTTAGTCACTTTTGGAAGGTACTATGGGAAAAACTAGGAACAAAGCTTCTCTATTCTACTACTTGTCATCCTCAAACCAATGGCCAAACCGAAGTAGTAAATAGATCCCTATCCATTTTGTTAAGGGTACTCCTCAAAGGGAATAAGGAAACTTTGGATAATTGTCTCCCCCATCTAGAATTTGCATACAATAGAGTAGTCCATAAGACTATTAATCTTTCACCCTTTGAAGATGTCTATGGCTTTAACCCAATAACTCCTCTTGATCTATTACCCCTTCCTTGTTTCACAAAGAAGGAGTATCTAGGGCGGATTTTATTAAGAAATATCATGAAAAGATCAAGAGTCAAATTGAAAAGCAAACACAAAAATATGCCAAATACAACAACAAAGGAAGAAAGAAAATCACTTTTGACGTTGGGGATTGGGTTTGGCTTCATTTGAGGAAGGATAGATTTCCCACTCAAAGGATGTCAAAACTAAACCCTAGGGGAGATGGACCATTCCAAGTCCTTCATAAAATAAATGATAATGCATATAAATTAGACCTTCCTTCTGAATATGGCACTAACTCATCTTTTAATGTATGTGATCTCACACCATTTTTAGGAGCTGATGATTTGGATGAAGATTCTAATCTGAGGACAGATGTTTCTCAAGAAGGAGGGGATGGTGGAGGACCATCCTTGAAGACACATGTGGGCCCCATCATTAGGTCCATGGCTAGGAGAGTTGAAGAGGAGGAGGGAACTCACACACCAAGGGACACTCTCCTCATGATCATAGAGTATTAGTTCTCTCCTAAGCCTCATTAGTATAAGGTTTATTTTATTTTCCAATTTTACCCTTGTATTTTGGGGTGTTTAGGACTTAGAATTTATTTTCTTTTGTATTTCCCATTTTACCCTTGTATTATGGGGTGCTTTAGATGATTAGGGTTTTAATTTTGGGCTAGGGTTTTAAATTAGGAGGTCACGCAATTTTTGGTGCTCTTGGACCTATTTTTGGTGTTAGAAAGGCTTAGGTCCAAGTGGAGGGCAAAGGTTGCATGGTCTTATCATGCACCTAGATATAGCCAATCTAAACCCAAAGATTCCATCCTTGGCCACCAAGTTGCATCTAGGGTTAATTTGCATTTTATTTGGAGTGCATTTGCCTTGTGAATTTCGGCCATGCATACTCCAAATGCAACCCTAGATGACAAGTAGTAGAATAGAGAAGCTTTGTTCCTAGTTTTTCCCATAGTACCTTCCAAAAGTGACTAAGGAACTTAGCATCCCTATCGGACACAATTGTTTTGGGTAGACCATGCAAGCGGACCACTTCCCTAAAGAAAAGTTTAGCTATATAGCTAGCATCATCCACTTTGTGGCATGGTATAAAATGAGCCATTTTGCTAAAACGGTCCACTACCACAAAGATGGAGTCAAATCCCCTTTGAGTCCTTGGAAGTCCAAGCACAAAGTCCATACTAATATCTACCCAAGGGGAGCTAGCTATAGGAAGAGGGGTATAGAGTCCATGAGGCATTACTCTTGATTTAGCTTTTAAACAAGTAATGCACTTGGAGCAATGCCTTTGGATATCTATTCTCATGTGTGGCCAATAAAATTTAGTCTTTAAGAAACTTAGGGTTTTGTCAACCCCAAAATGGCCCATGAGACCTCCTTCATGACTCTCTTTGACCAAAAGCTTTCTAATGGATCCTTGGGGTATGCAAAGTTTGCCCATTCTAAAAAGATACCCCTCAAGAAGATAAAATCCATCAAAAGGCTTTTGGAGACATTTGACATAAGTGGTTTGGAAGTCTAAATCAAGCTCATACAATTCTTTTACATCATCAAAGCCAAGTATTTGTGTTCCTAAGGTGGAGAGCAAGGTATGCCTCCTTGAAAGAGCGTCGGCTACCACATTGCTCTTTCCCTTCTTATATTTGATGATGTAGGGGAATTGTTCAAGATATTCCACCCACTTTGCATGCCTTTTATTCAACTTCCATTGCCCTCTAAGATACTTGAGTGACTCATGGTCGGTGTGAATAACAAATTCTTTAGTCACTAAGTAGTGCTCCCAAACTTGTAGAGCTCTTATGAGAGCATAGAGTTCCTTGTCATAAGTGGGATAATTCAAGGTGGCCCCATGGAGTTTTTCACTAAAGTAAGAAATGGGGTGACCTCCTTGAAGTAACACAGCACCTATGCCTAGACCGGATGCATCACATTCTAGCTCAAAGGTTTGGTCAAAATTTGGTAGAGCTAGAATGAGTGCATTGGTGAGTTTCTCTTTTAGGTTTTTGAAAGCTTTTTATTGGGCTTCACCCCAAAGGAATGGTACATCCTTCTTAACAAGCTCATTAAGAGGGGATGCAAGTGTGGAGAAGTCTTTTACAAACCTTCTATAGAAGCTAGCTAAGCCATGAAAACTTCTAACTTCTCCAACACTCTTTGGGGTGGGCCATTCTTGGATAGCCTTTATTTTCTCGGAGTCAACTTGTACTCCCTCTTTGCCAACTATGAAGCTAAAAAATTTTACTTGTTCTTGACAAAAAGTACATTTTTCAAGGTTGGCATAGAGATAGTTGACTCTAAGAATGATTAGGACTTGCCTTAGATGTCCAAGATGTTCATCTAAGGTCTTACTATATACAAGGATGTCATCAAAGTAGACAACCACAAATTTTCCTATGCAATCCCTAAGAATATGATTCATTAGGCGCATGAAAGTACTAGGGGCATTAGTGAGGCCAAAAGGCATCACTAACCACTCATATAAACCAAATTTGGTCTTAAAAGCGGTTTTCCACTCATCACTCTCTTTGATTCGAATTTGGTGATAACCACTTTTAAGGTCAATCTTGGAAAATATGATGGCTCCATGCAATTCATCTAACATATCATCTAGCCTAGGGATTGGGTGCCTATATTTTATTGTTATGTTATTGATGGCTCTACAATCAGTGCACATCCTCCATTTTCCATCTTTCTTAGGCACCAAGAGAACGGGGACAACACAAGGTCTAAGGCTCTTTTGAGCCTAACCCTTCTTCAACAAGTCATCAACTTGAGCTTCTATCTCTTTGGTTTCTTGAGGGTTAGTCCTATAGGCGGGCCTATTAGGAAGACTAGAACCCGGTATGAGGTCTATTTGATGTTCTATTCCTCTTAAGGGTGGAAGTCCACTTGGAACTTCTTGAGGAAATAGGTCATCAAACTCCTTTAAAAGTTTTTGAACCTCATGAGGTAAAAACTCAAGCTCATGACTAGTGACAGCAAGTGTCTCTTTGAAATAGAGAAGGTACAAAGGTTGTTCAATCAAAAGTGTTTTTTTGATGTCATTTTTAAGGGATAGAACACTTTTGTGAGCAACTTCTTTAGAAGGGACACTTGCCTCTAAACTTGGCACCTTCTTTTCCCCTTCTTTATTCTTTAGGGGAAGGTCTTTTTCTTCTTTCCTTTGTTTTCTACTTTTTTTTTTCTTCTCCCTCTCTTTTGACTTTCATTTTGAGTTGGTCCTCACACACTTGAGAAGGTGATAGAGGACACAACACAATCTTCTTGCCTAAGTGATGGAAACTTATTTTGTTGGTTAGGCCATCATGAATAGTTTTTTTATCAAATTGCCAAGGCCTTCGAAGTAGAATATGACTAGCATCCAATGGCACTATATCACATAAAACTTCATCTTGGTATTTGCCAATGGAGATAGGTATATTCACTTGTTGATTAACTAAAATACCTCCCTCCTCATTGATCCATTGTAATTTGTAAGGTTTTGGATGAGGTATAGTAGTTAAGGCTAGCTTATCCACTAATCTAGTGCTACAACAATTGCAACTAGATCTACTATCCACAATGAGAGAACAAGTGTTTTCTAAAACCTTGCACCTTGTATGAAACAAGTTCTCTCTTTGGGAATGATCTAGATCACTAGATTGGATTCCAAGGAGCCTTCTAACCATTAACAAGTCTCCTTCACAAGGGTAGATTTCTTCCTCGGACTCTAAGATTCCTTCTTCATCACTTGAAGAAGAAGTAGCTTCATCAAGGCTACTATAGTGGTCTTGGCCCTTTAAAATCATGGTTTTCTTTGTTGGGCATTGAGAGGCAATGTGCCCTCGACCAAGACACTTAAAGCACTTGATGTCACTTGTCTTAGTTTCTTTGGAAGATGTCCTTTGAGAGGTTTCTTTTTCTTTTGCTTTAGGAAAAGGGTTGGAAGAGGGGCCCTCCTTCTTGAAACTCTTGGAATAAGATAGAGTGGAGTCTTTTCTAAAAGTTTTCCTTTTGAGTTGGTGCTCCACTCTAGAACAAAGTTGAACAAGTTCATTCAAATCTCTATATGGTAAGAGTTCAACTTTGTCTCTTATTTCAAGGTTAAGACCACTTTGGAATCTTGAGATGGTGGTCCTATCTTCTTCCCTTATACCCAATGCACCACACCTTGTAAATACCTTGGATTATATGATATTGAGTGAGCATTTTATGCCTCAAAATCCCATCCTTAGTCACTAGGTTAATTCGGCTAGCCTACTTCATTCTCCACCCTTGGAGAGTGAAACCCTAGAGTGGCCTCCATCTTCATTTTGGAGTGAGCCAACCCACCTTGAGCAACCATACACTTTCCCCACCTTCATCTATTCACTTCTAAATTCCCCTTCACCCTAAACGTTCCATTTATCATCCTTTGGTGAGCCTAGATCTTTGGGCAAGGAGTCCCTCTTCAAGGAGCCGAAATCATCCATGGAAGGGAGGATCCCATCAGGATATTTCAGGGAAATCTTTCACTTAGGGAATCTCAGTTAACTCACTTTCTTTCTCAAGTTTCAAACAGACAAGTATCATGTATATGTTATCATTTTCTTTTAAATAAAAGTTAATTTGATTGACAAAAATAAAATCCGCACTCTTACTCTCACCAAAAGAAATGATTTATTAAAGCAATTGAACAAGAATTGGTTGGAAGATAATCATTCCATTTAAAAAAATTACATATAGTTAAATAAAAGGCAAACAAATTAAATCAACTAGAATTTCAACAATAACTTGCAAAGGACATTATAAATAAGAATTAGGAATATAAACAAGACTACAAGTTAGAGTTGCACGAAGATGATAAATTAGAAGAAGTTAACCAATTGAGTTTTGACAAATGGACATATAACATGAAGGAATAAGTTGCACAAAAATCAAAGAGTTCATCTAAAAGGTTCAAAACCACATGAACAAAGATTTTCCAACAATCTCTAATTGATTAACATGAAGTGTTGTCCATCGTTACTCGCACCTATGCTAGCAATACAAGCGATGCCACTCACAATCACTAGTTCTTACATAAGTAATAAGTATCAAAATAAACAAGCAAACAAAAGAACCAAGGAAACAACCATACTATGAAACACAACCAAAGACAAATCATAGTACACACAGAACATGTAATCACGATACATAGTTCGATTTGAATCAACCAGACTTTGATATCATTTGTAACACCCCTCAGATTTGATGTCTCAACAGCTCCACTCCATGACACTTCACACAACTTCTCGTTAATAAGAACTCTTCACTGATCAAAACCCTTTATGAGTAGCCTTTTTCTGAGATGTTCAACTGCCTGTAGGATCATTGACTGTCCCCACAAACCAACATAATACTTTTCAACGTGTTTTGTCCTCACTCATAATTAAAAAACATTCCAGAAGGTTACCAATCTCTAAATTATCCTAAGTCAAACATGATTAACTGTTGAGTTCTTAAGTAATAAGTTACTAAAAGTAGATGTATCTTAATGGTATAAGTAATACAAATTAATTTTTTTAAATCATCTACAATAGTACAAATTAAGGGTGTTCAAAAAAATTTAAAAAATTGAACTGAATTTAAAACTAGACTGAACCATTTTTAAAAAACTAGAACCAATTATAATAAAACTGAACCAGATTTAATTTTTTAAAATAAAACGAAAAAACTAAACCTATTTTTTTAAAGGTTTGGTTTATTAATATATTTGGATTTCCAGATTGGTTAGTTGCTCGCTCAGACACTCGCACTCACTCTCACACTCACTCTGTTGCTCGCTCGGACTCACACTCACTCTGTTGCTCGCTCGGACTCAGAGAGGAGACTCTCTCTGTGACTCTGTCTCTCGGACTCGCAGTCTTTCTGTCTCTCGCATCGCAGTCTCTCTGTCTCTCGCACTCACTTTGTCTCTCGCATTCTCTCTGTCTCTCAGACGCTAAATTAGATCTCTCTGTGCACCTAGTTTGCAGGCATGCATATTTTGTAGCAGCCAACTGTTACCCTCTTAGATAAAGATGCAATGTGCTATTATATTAAATTGATGTAACCTTGAATTGCAGAATGACAGTATATCCAATTTGTTAAGAATTTACTAATTTTCAGAAAGTGCTTTATGAAAGTGCGTCTTTGCTACGTTCATCAAGTTTGTAATATAATAACATCACTCCTTTCTTAAGAGAGTGGCTCATTTACTTATGACTGTTTATCTAGAAAAAGTCAAGTTGGGAATGAACTCAACGATTTTTTTTAATCATGGACTTAAACCACAACGAGATATTTTATACATTCAATAAGTCAGATATGTTTGCAGTTTATGTGGATCAAGTAACCAATTTGATAAACCATCTGCTTAGTTTCATCCAATGATTTAGCAATTAGCATAATCAATTCAAATTAGAATAAAGAACATTGAAAATACTACTAGAACGGCAGTTTTGCGTTGAAAACCTCAACCTTCATGCTTACTTCACTGCTATGCCTATGTGATGGTAGAATGGAATATTTGAATGCTGATGCTGTAAGCCTGTAATAGTTACAGAACTACACACTGTTGGTTGTTACTTCACATTAATGTAAAGGTTTCTCTTACCCAGTTCCAAATCCATCAAGAAACTACCTATATTTCTCTCAGTTAAAACTGGTTTATTTCTTAAAACCGGTTCAAAAACCAGTTTTATTATGAAACTGGTTTTAAACCGATTATAAACTTGTTTATTAAAGTAATTCAGTTTTAAACTGGTTTGTTAAAGTGGTTTACATAATTTATAAACCAGTTTATTTTATTAAAATGGTATGGTGCAGTTTGGTGCGGTTTTTTTAAAAAACCAAACTATGCACACCCCTAGTACAAATCTCACACTTGTACAAATATCTAGATTTCTCTCATTTCAGTATGTTTGACCTGTTACATAATCAAATATAAACAACTTTGTAGAATAAAGAATGGGATTTTCATTTACTACATGTTATACCATGAATCAATAACGACATTCAATTTCTAAAAACAATTCTCAATTATTTTAAAAAAATTTATATCTTAGAATGGAATATTTATTCGATTTTGTGAATAGGACTAAACCTTGTTATAATAGAGAATATATTAAAAAATGGTGCTAGTAGTACTCTCGGCACGTATTAGAGTTTAGACGGAGGATTTAGCGGAAGGCTTTAAAGGCTAAAGCCGTGCTTTGAGGCGGATTAATCGGGATAATGGATATCCAATTCCTCTCATTCAATTAATTTGATTATAAATATGGTCAATTTTTTTTTTTATCACATTTAAAAGATTTTGAGGACTTTATTGGATAGGGACATATAACTAACAATCTAATATTTAGTGAATTTTTTTAAAGGGAATATATTTGATTAGGATTTTATAATTATATTTTAAATTTATTAATTAGTTATAATTATAATTAACAATTTTCTTACTTACTTTTATGTCCAGAAAGTATTAAAAAATATTTTCCAGATAATTTAAGTACAATTTCTTCTCAGCAAAGTAAAATAATTTACTAGTTATTGTTCATAATAGTACTAGGTAATGGGAAAATTTGGATTCAACGGTGTATCAATATTATTATTTACGGTATCAAGTATTCAACATTATATATATATATATATATATATATATATATATATATATATATATATATATATATATATTTTGTCGTAACCGGGATCACGACGGGATGACGCTAACATTTTTATATTCAATGGAGTCGTCACCAATATTTTATTTCAAGGGAAAAACATTGGAAAACCCTTTAAAAGATAATCTTTAAAATTAAAGTTGGGTTCGGGAGTCGATTACGTGTAGGGAAGGTATTAACACCCTACAACGCCCGTAAAAATAGTACCTTTAATTAATTGCGCAAAATTATATAAATTTATAAACATTTATTTTATTCCTCAAAAAGGTGTATACATATATATATATATATATATATATATATCTCTTTTTTTAAAATATGAGAGATGTTTCTTTTGTATATTTTTTTAATAAAAAATAACATCATAAGGATTTAGGTTAGCAAATGGCTAATCAATAAACCCTCCCAACAACATGAAAGATAGAACTGCTATTCAATCAAATGCTATTGATCTTTATTTGTTGATAATAAAAGATTTACATGATATTAAAGGGTAGAAATGCTACTCAATTAATATCATTAATCATAAAAATAATGTATACGTAAAGCAAAATTATGTTTATATTTTTATATTTTTATCTAAAGAAATAGATTTTGCATAAAGATTCAAGTTAGCAAATGACTAATCAATAAATCCCTCCAATAACGTTAAAAATAGAAGTGTTACTTAATTAACGTTATTGTTTGCAACATATATATATTTTTTTTAAAAGAACAAATTTGTTAAGGAGAGTTTAAGCTAGCAAATGACTAGTCATTAAACTCCTAGGACCTAATAATGTTAAAGATAAAAATGTTATTCACTTAACATTATTATTGGTCGTATATTAAATATTTTTATAAATAATAATCTTAAAGGCAAAAAATCATATTCACTATGTACAAACAATAAATAAACAAAAAATAAATGAAAAAATAAAATAAACAAATAAATAAAAGAAAGAAGAAAAAAAAAGTTAAGAAAAGAACGATACCAAATCAAGAAGGTGCTTTTTGGCTACCTTTCACACTACAGAGGTGTCTCACAGATCTCAAGAAATACAAAAGAGAGGGAGGAGAGAGAGAGAAAAAAATTCGAGCTCTAAAGAGTATTGGACGAAATTTTTCTGGGTCCTGGAGAAATGAGCCCCAGCTGTCCATTTATAGACTTCGGGAAAGGGTCCAGAAAGGCCCGTTCCAAAATCGGAACGGCCGTTCTGGACATGGCCGTTGTGTGAAAAATTCATATACTGAAACAGCCCGTTTTGAAATCAGAACGGCTCACTCCAGTATTGAGAATAACACCCAATTTTTTAGACCGGAACAGCCTTGGAACGGCCCGTTCCGTTTTAGGAATGGCCGTTCCAATATTGGAACGACCCGTTGCAATTTCGGAACAGCCCATTCCAAGTTAGGGTTTTTGGCCTTTTTGGAGCCTTGGAACGGCCCGTTCCGGGCCAAAAAAAAAAATACTTAATTTGTGCTTTTGGGCCCTCTAAAGTCCTGTCTTCTTGTCGGCATGTTTCGGGAGCTCCTTCCCTTCATAGTAGATGTTTATTTTATCACTTTTGTGAGTCCGAATAAAATTGATTATTCACATATATATATATATATATATATATATATATATATATATAATTGATACGGAAACAAATAGTCGAAAAATTGTCAATGAAAATTATTATAATTAAAAGTATGAAAACAAATCGTTTTGAAAAAAAAAACTTTTTTAATTGACACTAACACGACCAATACGTTCCGTATTCATTTACTATAAAAATATCTTTTATTAAAATAAATTCATTATATATATATTTAAATCTTATTGCAAATATGATATTAAACTATTTTAAAAAGTTAAAAATCTATAAAATATATTTAAATATAAAATTCAAAAAAAATATCATATTATAATTAAGAAGAATAAAAATATATTATTTTATTTCATTCAAATAAAAAAATATTGACAAATACCATTAAAATGTAAACACAAAATAAATTTTAATAATATTGTTAAAATTAACAAGATCAATAAATAATGAGATGCAAGAAATAAATAAAGAGAAATAGAGATATGGAAGGGAGAGTAAGAGGAAGAGAGAGCAAGAGGAAGAGAGAGTGAGTGAGAGAAACAGAGAGAGAAAGAGAAATAGAAGGAGAAAGAGAGAATAGAGGGAGAGAGAGACAGAGGAAAAGAGAGGGGGAGATATTTTTAGTTAAAAAAAAATGATACTATGATATATATATATATATATATATATATATATATATATATAAAACTTTTTTCCCTAACTTAGGAAAGTTGGATTCTCATCAGGAATGTATTTGTGGGAAAGTAAGATAAAAATATTTACCGGGAAACTATATTCCTAAGAATCTTTTTTAAATAGTTACCAAATATAGGAAACTAAGATTCTTGCTTTAAGATTCACAGAAATGTAAAAATTCTGCATACCAAACATGCCCTAAGGGTTAAACGTGGGTTGAGAAGTTTTTAAAAGAGATGTTTTAAGAGTGGAGAGTCAATTTATGTTTTGTACTCCTCAATTACTATTTACACTTCATGCTTTGAAGAACGGGGAGAAGAAATAGAGATCGTTGGAAATCACTAAGGAGATCCGCGCCCTTCACCTAACCTTCATTGAGATAAGGGGTAGTGAGTAATCTCATTGTAGACGTGAGATGTATGTTGGGTAGTGGGATTGACCCTCAATCCAATCTCTATTGTTTGTTTTGTATGTGATGGATTTTCTCAAAAATGTGTTTTTGTCTTCCTTTGTGATTTTTTAGTGTTCTATTCGATGTTATTGATATGAATATGTATTAAATTTAGTATTTGATTTGATAATTGTGAATCTTGGGTTTCTTGTGGGTTCCTATGAGAATCCTGAGGGAATGCATTTATGTGTTTGTACGAGGAGATGGTATGAACATTTGAATTTATGTAATTGATGGCTTAATAGAGTGATTTTAGGCTTTTAATCTATTATTCTATCAATTGGTGGTCAATTTTGATGAATTTTGATGATAAAATGAGTTATGGGGTATAAGAATCAAAATTCGCACATGTCAGATTCTGTCATGGGTGTGACTAAAGAGTCATAGTTGTAATTGGTCAATCATGAGCATGACTAATAAGTCATGGGTGTGATTGACAAGTGATAGGCGTGACTGATGTCACGAGCGTGACCAGTGAACCACGACCATGTCACATTCGAAATTTGGTCTCCCTTTAGTTTTATCGACACAATCACGAATGTGACCGGTGAGTCACATATGTGACTGAAATCACGATTGTGACTCATGCTGATGTTCCTTTTTCTCATTCTTTTCTTGTTTGTTTTTTTTTTCCTTTATCACCTTTACTGCTTAAGATGAGTTATACTTATGAGTTTGAGATAACTTGAGAATAAGATCTAGTAAGTATAACAAAGTAATTGAGTTAACGTTCAAAAGATGTAGGGGTGAAGAATGTTCTTATAATAATTAAAATTGGAATGCTTTAGTAGTGTGGTTTGGGACTATGATTCATAGTGTTATTATGGAATGGTTTACCCTTAGCTGTTTAATCTTATGAATGCTTTGAGGTATCTATATTAGTGCTTAGGAAAGAGAAATCATGAGAAGAAACAATTGGCAATAAGTTATGATATGAGTTAATTATTAAAAACTTTAAGTATTTTGGTAATAACAATGCATAAAAACTTAATGTGCGATAATGATAAATTTGCTAGATTAATTAAGCTATTGATTTAAACTCTTAGTAACATTAATCTCTTAATGACTGTCAATGTGTTAACATATGATTAAACGATCTCATAATTATTCTTTCTTAAGGTGTATCGGGTGATATTATGTAATCATTGTATTACTTAATGTTGATAACTAGTTGTAGTGTGTGAATATGCCATTGATATGATATATTATGAGCTATGTATGAATTGATTGATGTGCTTTGACATTGATACAGTTGATGTGTATGGATCCTGTGAAGGTCATATGATGAGAAGTCTAAGCAAGGTTTAGCCATGATATGATATCATAAGACATGTGATTTGTTATGGTATGGGATTATGTGAAATGTTATGCATAGATTTTTTTTTCATGAATCATATGCATAAAAGTGTTTTTAAGGGTATGCTATGAAATACACCATCAAGGAAGGCCCCCTTGTGTAAAAGTTTAGGGACCAGTCATTGGAGATAACTTGATTTGGAAGTCTTAGTCTTACTCTTTGTGTGCATGAGATGTATCTTACATAACTCAGTTATCTCAACCAAACCCTAATAGTATGTCCTCCTAGTAAGAGTGCATAGAGGGTGTGACTCAGCATGTACTTCCAGGCTACTCTATGTATATTGCTAGCGGCAATGTACAAGTGTGATGTATGATGGTTTTACTGTGCCACATGCATGTTAATATGTACTCCATGTCCATTCCATAAACATCTTAATGTTATGTGTGAATTAATTATTATGTCATGAATGAGTAAAGTGTGTTATTGTTACCAATCTACCTATGTTATGTATATATGTATATCTTGTTTGTATTTGATTGTCCGACTACATCTTACATCGTGAGTCAGAGTGAGACGTTTCTCACTCTCCTTGTTTTGTGTTCTTCTTCTTGTATGTTGTTGTAGGTGATCTTTATCATGATGTTGAGGATGTTGGTAATGATACTTAATCCTTGTAGAAGGGTTATGCTCTGATAGAATGTGACATTGAAACTTAATTAGGGATTTTTTTTGTCATGTTCGAGAAAATTGTTAGTTTTCTTGTATTAGATTTCATTTGGGTTTTAGTTAGTTTTGTTTTGTTAAAAATGTGATACCTTTTATGTTAAACACGTTAAATTTTATTTAGGAAAAACTTTTCTATTCAATTTTATTTATTCTAGTATTTATTTTATGCGGGTTATAAGGTATCATAAGCCTCCTCTCTTCCTCTTCCTCTCTCTCACCAATCTCAAACTAATGTGGACATCAAAACTCAGGCCCATGAAAAGGATGATTAACAAGCCCAAGCCTATGATGGGAAGCATTAAGATCAAATCCATTTCAAAACTTAATTGGACCCAACAACAACAAAAAAAAAATCTCACACTAATTAAGAAAATTATTTAATATCACTTAATTACATTAATTTTATTTAAAAATAACCTAATTTCTTAATGATACTAATATCATGGTTAAAAAAATACCTTTCATTTTTTACTTGATATTAAGAATAACAATGGTCATTCAAAATACAATATCAATAAAATAAATGAATATATTAAAGATGATAGCATTACCTAAAGTATATTTAATTGAGATTTGCTTATGTCGGAGACTAATTAATATATTTAATTGAGATTTGATTATGTCTTAGACTAATTAATATGAGATTTTCATTCAGAATCGAAAGAAATATTTATTAACTTAAATATTTCACGTATTAATTAAGTCTTAATTAAGATTGACTCCAAAATAAAATGGATTGTGATGAATAAAATAGAAATACGAAAAAAAAGAAATATAAAAAAGAAAAATTGACGAATATAATAAGTGAAGGGAGAAATGCATAAAAGTAAAGAGAAGAGAAAATAGATAAATAATGATAATTTTTCTATTAATTAACAAGAAAAAAATCCCAATAATCCACTTTTGAAAAGATTAAGTTTGATTGGGTAACATATTTTTATTGGATAGATTTGTACTTTTCAAACTTGTGATATTTTACAATGTGTGGCTATTGGCTTCGGATCTCGAGCTAAAGCTGAATAACAATATACAATTACCCTCATTTGTTGTTATTAACGGCTCTTTGCTCGACATGTTATGAAAAACACCAAACTCCAATCCAACTGCATCGTCTATGCGTTGGCATGGATTCAATTCTGATTCAGTTTTTAACATATACTATCAATTTTAACCTGTTAAACTAGCATCATGGTATAGATCTTAAATGCATATATTTTTCTGTGTAGAGATCTTAAGTATACATATGTGAAAAATATTGCATGTATAATAAGATACAAATCAAAATAAAGATTTCATTGTTTTTTTAATTTGATTTATATTTAATTTGTTGCTAACTTTTTAAAGTTAATTATATAAATACATATTTAAATTTAAATTCTCATTTTTTTTAAAAAAAAATATTGAACTTATGATTGATTTATAGAATGAATTAATGTTAAGATTTTATAAGATATTATTTTTTAATCATAATATTATTACAAAGTATTCATTGTTGAAAAGTAACTAATTTTCATAAAAAAAACTATGAGCACATATAATATAAGATAAGTATTTTCCTCCCAACATAATTTTAATAAAACTCAGATAAAATTGGAATTATTTTAGATTATATAAAATAACATATTTAATATAAGAAATTTTAAATTCATAATAAATAATATTTAATGTTTTGATCGGTAAATTTTGAGTAGAAGAAAGTTTAAAACTATTTAATTAACTGAGTTAATGAAAATTGTGAATAAAAAGAAGAATTTCAGGGTTTAAATAGAAGTAAATCAACCCTAAAAAAAAAGTAAATCAACGAATGAAATAAATTTGTACGTTCAAAATCACACACAGGGTAAATTAGGAGAACCAAAATTACAATTAAACTTCAATCTAATAGTTTTTCCTAAACTTCATAAAAACATTTAAATTACTAAGATTTGAATACAAAAAAGATTTGAGTTTTTTACCAACTAAATATAATTATTAAGAATTAATAAAAACATACTATTTTTTATATAGAAATAAGTTAAAAAAAATTACTTCCCTTGATTTTTAAAATCGTGAAATATTAATCATTTATCTTAATAAATTAATTGAACATTGTAAAAAAAAACAGAAAATTTTGATCAATTTACAATTTTGGTTCATCTATTTTAAAATAAAGATATTTAGCCTCTTATTTTTAAAAATATGAAATCTTGATCCTGTCATTAATTTGATATTCATTGATATTAAATTTTAATGTAATTTATTAATTAAAAGTGACAACAAACTGAACCAACTCGAAAATAGTTTAAAACTCAATTTGATAATTAATTCATTAAATTTTATTTATGAGTTGAACTTAAATTAAAAATTAAATTTGATACATAAATAAGTGACGAACATATAGAGATAAAAGTTAAAAAAAATATACAAAACAACATCATTTATATTTATTTTAATGAGAAATTGGTATTTATTTTATCAATAAATCTTATTTGTATAATTTTTTTAATATTTTTAATTTCTAAATATTATATTAGTGAATGTCACATCTGTTAAATATAAATAAATATTAAAAGTTAACAATTAAAATTAAAAAGATAACTAGTTAAATAGTGTGTGATTTGTCGTACTATATATTTTTTTTCATAAATATTGTTCGCATAATATCTTAAAGTAGACAAATAAAAATTAATTTGCACCAATAATGTCGTCAAAATTTGTAATACTTTAATACCAATTTATTTTTTTTATAAATACATACAAAAATTTAAAATAAAAAATGTTAATGATGTCATAGTTGTCCCGAAATTAAAGATCCTTTGATCAAGCATTCGTTACCAAAAGTCATATTAAATATTCAGCAAGTGTGTTTTAATGACATTATTTGATACAAAAGTATAAGAAAGCTGACGTAAGATTTTAGGAAGCACATCATTGTCAGGGGCAGTGTCGGTGACGAAGTAAGTAAACACACACTCTCTCTCTCTCTCACTCACTCACCATTGAAATTGCATTGCATTTAACAACATCAACTTGGGTTTTTGTCTTAGTATCAATATATCATAGAGTGAGCGAGTGTGTGTGTCCCCCACCTCCATGTGCTTCTAAAGCTGCTTCCGTTGTTCCGGGTCTTCATGTTTCACTTCTACTTTAAGTTTACAACTTCTCCTCAATTCTAATCTTGTGTTCCCCATTTGGATAGAGAGTCATACTCACACAACACAAAGATCATGGGAGTGGATTTAAGGCAAGTGGTGGCTGGTGTGCTTACCCTCACAATGTTCGTCATGCTTATACATATGATCAAAAGGGACCATTTTGATGCGGTTCAAGTAAGATATACTATCTCCTCCTTTTACATTTTGTATAGCATTTTATGTCTCTCTCACATACACACACTCACAAGAGTGAGTTTCATTTGTTATTCTAAATTACTGTCAAACAAATAGCCAGGGATCTGGTTGCTATAAGAGTAAAATGAAATTCAAGGATCAAGTGGAACCCATCTTGTGTAAAGCTTGTAGAGATGATAGATCCTTAATTCCCAATTCATAAATTTGAAGAGGAAAAAAATAATTGTAGCCAAATGTATCCAATTAGATTTATCAAGCTCAGGCTGTTAGACAGGGAAATTGCAAACTCACATCTATATGCCTTCAGTTTTGTCCTATCCAATCTGTCTCTCTACCTAATTTTCTTAGCATTCCCAATTCAGATTCCATCTTTTTTATACCTTCAAGGCCTGCCTCCCTCCTCATTAAGTTTATTTTTTGAATCCAAAAAAGGGGAATAGTAGGAAAAACAAGGGGAGAATTCTTAATTCTAATGCATATTTCTTTTGAATATTACTCTTTTAATTTGTAAACATAATTATACTGAATTTGTTTCACTTGTCTTTCTTTTACCTTTTGCTTTACAGGATAAACTTCCTGGAACAGAGGATGTCAGTTTTGATAATGCAAACTTTGAGACTACTCATGTTAGAAAGAATATAGGGATTTGGAAGGGAGATGCTGATGAGTTAAAACCATGCTGGGTTAAGCCATCTGAAGGTAAAATTTGATTTTAAAGACTTGCAAATTGTCAAGGAACTTTGTAAGATTTACAGGTGCTCCATCTTTTTGTTCTTATTAATTAATATTTTGGCAATGGCTGGCAGACAACATGGAGCAGAGTGAGGGATTTGTTACTTTTTCGCTAACTAATGGCCCAGAGTACCATATATCTCAGGTAACTGATTCTTTCATCGTGCTTGACGCATTGAAGAGTTGCTTATGTATTAGTTATGTAAAGATAGTTGCAGCTATATTTCAAACATCTACAATATTTTCCCCTTCATTATTCGCTCTTCTCCTTACCCAAAGAAATGAAGCCATATATTGTGTATAGTTTCATAATATATCAGTGCTCTCAATGTGTTTCTTAATCTACTTATCATCTATAACTTTTGCCTTACAACCTAAAATTGGTTCCACTCTTGATTTTGAATTTTCTTGTTATCCCCCTTCTTGCCTGCTGCTGTTAGTTTCAAGCATCTATGATTGTTACTTGTTAGTTACTCATTTTTTTTTCATAACTATTGGTGAAGGTTGAACATGTGAGATATGTTCCCTTCTTAATCTGAAATTTCAACTGTTATTTCTCACATTATGTAATTTTCTGGTAATTCCTTGTCCAGATAGCAGATGCAGTGCTTGTTGCCCGTAGTCTTGGGGCAACACTTGTCATCCCTGAAATTAGAGGAAGTCAACCAGGTGACAAGAGGTTAGTTCTGACTTTCATTCTATAAAAGAATTAAGGTATAAGACAACGAGGAAAATGTTAATGTTAATGTTAATTGCTTCTCCTATTTCAATCTCTGCTATAGTTGAAGTCATAATAGTTTTGCTCACTTGTTTTGCTTTCTGCTATGATTGATGCTCATCTTATCTTGCCTGCAACCAACACATATTGTCTACTGGTGTAAACAGCATGCTATAGTTGAGCTATCTTTGCTAAATATGTTTTTTTGTCCTTTCTTTTTCATATATGATGCTAGTTTATTCTAATTCATTTTTTCTCTAGATTCCTGGCATTGCTTAAGAAATAGAAGTGATTATCATGAAAAGATTAATTTGAAAATGCTATATTATGATGAAATCAGTCTAATTTACTGGGTTTACAGATGCACTTGCATGTACCTAATATAGTTTGTGTCTCAGGAACTTTGAGGACATTTATGATGTTGATGTGTTCACGAAAAGCATGGAAGGAGTGATCAGAGTGGTTAAGGATCTTCCTGCTCATATATCAACACATAAAATTGCTGCAGTGAAGGTCCCTAATCGGGTTACAGAAGACTACATAGCTAAACATGTTGAACCTATTTACAGATCCAAGGGGAATGTAAGGCTTGCTACTTACTTTCCTTCAATAAACATGAGAAAATCTGGGGAAAAAGGTGATGCGGATTCTCTTGCATGCTTAGCAATGTATGGAAGCTTAGAGTTGCAGCAAGAAATGCATGACCTTGTTGACTCAATGGTTCAAAGACTTAGGACTTTAAGCCGAAAGTCTGACGGCCAATTTATAGCTGTGGATTTGAGGGTTGAGATGTTGGATAAGAAGGGTTGCCAAGGAAGTGATAGTGGTAAAGAGAAGAGCTGCTTCAACGCTCAAGAGGTTGCAATGTTTCTGAGGAAGATTGGTTTTGACAAGGATACTACAATCTATGTGACACAATCAAGGTGGGATGGAAGCCTTGATTCTCTTAAAGATTTGTTCCCTAAAACTTATACAAAGGTGAGATATTTGTTGATTGTTCTTATTTCATCTCTCTCTCTCTCTTCTCATACACATTTTTTTATTGGAATGATCAGAGGAATCTCTACATTATTTTTTGAAAAAATTTTTTTTATAGTAAGAATAAAATTTCTCATTTGCTTTTAAATTGTTGCAGGAAGCCATCATTCCCGCAGATAGGAAGAAAAAGTTCCTAGATTCTGAAGATTCTGAGTTGGAGAAAGTGATTGACTTTTACATTAGTTCTGAGAGTGATGTTTTTGTACCAGCAATTTCAGGTCTATTTTATGCAAATGTAGCTGGTAAGAGAATTGGTTCTGGTAAAACCAATATACTTGTTCCGGCTAATATTCCCGATTCTTCTGCTACTGCCTCAAGTTTCTTGTCCCATTATGTCTCCAAGAAAAACCACTTTGCCTATTCTTGTTACTGTTAGTTTGAAGATAAAGACATTCTAGCATCCGGTAGCAAATGTTGTGTCCCCATTGTTTTGGGAATTTCAGTGTTATGGCCTAAGGCCTTTTGTTTGAGTGTTCACCAAAAATTGAAGTTACCGTCATTTGAGGCATGTACATGGGGCTTTCTGAACTCATATTTAGTTTGTAAAATTATGGCTGCCCCATATTTATTTTTCATAACTGGTGAAACAATTGATAGTTCATTCATTTTCTTGATTTAGTGCATATAATATATTGCTTTAGGGGGAAAAACTCCTTGACGGTATTTATGTTTCAAAAGGCAAATAAACAGGTGTAACAAAAAAAAATGTTTTTTTTTTTAACTTGTTTGAGGTTAGAGTTTTTTTTTTTTTTTTTAAAAAAAGAAAGATTTTAAACTCCGTCTTTTAGGTAGAATATGAAAGAAAAAACAAAACAGAAACAAAACTAGGGTTATCAAACTGAACACCATTGCATCAGCTAGCATTAGCAAGATGACAATGGATGTGATTCAAAATTCAATTTCAAGATTTTGAACTCACTAATGTGTTTGGATGAGAAATTTAAATAGGGTAATTCATTTATTTGAAGAATTTCAAATTCTTTGAGGTGAAATGCTTTGTTTGGATGAGAAATTTATAAAGAATTTGAAATCCAAGCATTTGTAAATTTCCTTAAAATAGTAGAATTTCAAATTCTCTCAAAAATGGGAGAATTTGAAATTCCTCATATTTGTTTTTCTTATTTCACCAATATATTTTATCTTATCTCTTCATTCTTTTAATTATTGGATATTCAAAAATATTTTTAAAATTATTAAATATTATCTTATATTAATTTTTAAAATTATTAAATATTATCTAATATTAATTTTTAAAATTATTAAATATTTAAAAATGGATTAATATTTATTTTTATAAAATTTAATTTAAAAATCTCAACATATAAATATATTTTTAAAATCAATTTTACTATGATGGAATCAAATTATCATATTCAACCTAACAATTTAAAATTTAAGAAATTTGAATTGACTCATCCAAACAAAATATTTTAGAATGATAGAAATTAAAATCAAAGTAATTCAAATACCAAGAATTTAAAATTCCTTGAATTTGTAAAATTACTCATCCAAACACACTAAAGTTAGTACATCCGGTTTGTGTCGAAAAAGAAAAGTTAATATGGTATTTTGAAAACCGGCTTGCTCGTTAGTCTAGCAGTATTAAAAATGCATTATTACTTTTTGGGCGTATTTCTTTATTAAAATACATTTTTTTTGTTCAAGTCATTAATTGATACTCCTTCATCCTTACATTGAATAAATCGTCACCTTCATCCTTGAGATAGTGGATGTCATTCATTTTAATTTTTAAAATATTATAAATTTTCATTTACTTTAATACATTTTTACTATAATTTTTTCACTAGCATAAAAGGTTAACATGAATAAAATTTTATATTATTTCACAAAGAATTAAAATAAAAACTTCATCAAGTTGAATATGAATAATACTTACAAAGTTTAAGGCCTATTCAACTTAAATTTAGAATGTAATTAAGGTACTAAAATTAAAATTAATAACAAGCCGTCTTAGCTGGTAGAGCGCATGGCTTTTAACCATTATATAAAAAATGAATGGTTGATATTAAAATGGAAATCAAGTCTTTATTGAAAAGGACACTTCTTTTATATAATAGTATAGGTTTGGTCTCTTTTATATCCTTTAGAAATTGTGTGAGCTAAATAAATTCTAAACCCTTGGACAAGTTAAATTCGGATAGGTCTTCTACAGATTGCATACAGGGTAATATCAGTTCACGTGACATATGAAAAAAAGGAATGGGGGTCATTGTAAAAATTCGTAAGAATTCATACTTAATAATAAAAATGTATTGCTATCGACAATTATTCAGATTCTAATAATATATTACTCTACCCCGCTCAATCCTTAACAAAGGTGGGAGACGCATATAGAATCAATGCTCTGCTCCCGTAACATGCACTTGAGGTATGGGTCTCACAGAGAATTTATTTCATCTGAAGACGTGACCAACATGTCATTATCATTTACAGAGATGTGAGATCCATAGAATTAATGTTTTGCTCTCGTAACATACACATGAGGCGTGAAACTTGTACCGTTGAATTGATTGATATGAAAACTATTAAAATAAGTTGATTTAAAAAAAATAATTTAAAAAAAAATTTGCATAAAATATTGTCTCTAAAGTGGTATGTTAGTTAGGGTTTACGATTATTTTCAATTTAGGACTAAGTTTTTCTATGAGTTACGTATATTTTTGAGTTGTGAAACTTTACCATTGAATTGCTTGATATGAAAACTATTTAAATAAGTTAATTTTGATTTTTTTAAAAATTTTTAATAAATAAATATATTTAATATTAACTAACTTATTAAACTTTATCAATTTTATTAAAAAGAATCAATTATATAAACATAAATTATTAAATTATTAAATTTCATAAAATTATAAATTATTAAAATTATTAAAAATATAACAGATATATATATATATATATATGTTTTATAATATATTTTTACACATTTTTAATATTTAATTTATATATATATATATATATATATATATATTAATTTATATATTATTTAATTAATATATATATATATATATATATATATATATATATATATAATAAAAAACAAATCATAGGAAAGAAAAAAAAACGGAATACTCCTCACAGAATTCAGATCCCGGGAACCGAATTCCGGAGGGTACAGTAGAAGGTTTCACTTATGTAAATAAATTTGTTTGAAGTTTAGTTTTGTAATTTTTTTTTAAAAAAAATTTAGAACAGTAAAAAATTCACATATGCCTAATTTCGGGAATATTAACCCTTGCAAACTGAATTCAAGCAATCACCGTGATTAATTACTTTTCACATTTAGCGTGTTTGGAATGGCTTGTGGGACATATTTGATGTGAAAATGTCTTGGAAGGTTTTTATTTCTTGCTTCATTTTTTTCTGTTGGATGTTGAAAACTGTGTTCTAAAATCATTTGTATATATTTATTCATAGAGTTTATTTTGATAAATTTCTTTACAAACGAGAAAAAAAAAAAATAATAAAAAATAAATGTCTTGAAAAGCAAACTATAAAAAAAATCTTCTACAAATTAACTTATATATAATTTAAGTTTATTTTATTTTATTTCCTAAAAATACTTTTGAAAAAAAAATTATCTAAACAAACACATACTAAATAGATGCATGCAGAATATATAAGGCTAAAATAATCGATTTTTTTTAAAAATTTGGGGGTAATTGAACCTTGTTAATGCTAGAAAGTCAGTTTGATAAGTGACAATTCTAACAATATCTAGAAATGTTACAATCATACAATGTACATTTAAACAAAAAAAATGAAATACTATCAAGTAAAAGGAATCAAGTAATATGGGATTTATTGAATAATATACATTACATTCGAATTCTTGAAGGATGATTCAGCAATATGGACAAGTAATAATATATATTGTTACTTGTGACGTGTTAGCTTAATATGAATTGCTGGTTATCCCCTTCAGGAAACCTCTGCCTATTGTTGTGTAGCACCACGAGACCTCCTTAATCGCCTGAGTGGCTTCAAGAAGTAACGAGACAATGGTGTTTTGGGAACTGGAATGAATTTTCCGGCTATAGCAAGGGGCCAGCTGTCAGATGGCAAAACCAATAACTATGAGATATGGCTTGTGCCCAAAATGAGAAAGCTCTGGTATGAAAATAATATGACTTACTAGTACGCAGTAATTTTACAGTTTGATCATAAAAGGCAGCTAAAATATGTTTACAACAAGAATTCAATGATAATGGTAGTACTATAAAATAAAGCATATTAGAGGTGAAATGCATTATTCCTTGATACTCCAAGAACTGCCATTATCAAATGCTAATGAAGTTGAGTGAACTAACCTGACAAGGCCAATAACAAGAGAAGTAAGCCATAACTTCCAATCAAGCTTCACTGTTGAGGTGAACTTTCCAAGGAACTCGATTATTATTATCTAAAAAGTTGAAGTAGAGTTAGAAAGCAAGCAAGTGTTAAGAAATACTACCTCCCATCCTTTTTATAAGAGCACAAAAAAACAGAGATGACTATTCACCTGAAGTATAAAGGTAACTCCAACAATGCCCATGAAAAGACGGTTCTTCGTCACTCCACGGAAAACATTCATTTCATCGGGTTTCCGAGCATTGAATTCATTGAATATCTGTATGTTGAAACGTGTAAAATTATTTGATAAGAATTAGATGGATTAGTAATTAATTCTTTCAACTATATTTTTATAGTTGCGCAGTTGCACTTCTCTCTCAAAATGGGAAGAAGGGAAAATGGGGGTTTAAATGAATCAGTCTACTGTTCCACACATTCAATATTTGAACATGGCACTTAATTTGAGCAAACCAACTGAAAGTCCAACACATTTTATCTAAAATCATAGCTACCAAAGTCCAATGACCTTCTTTATTCTTCACTATAATCCTTGTATATATGCTATTAGTATTCAAAAAAATAGACAGTGAGGGAGAATTCTATTATATATCCTTCGTTTCTCTTTATCTGTCATTTAAGATTATAACAGATTAAAAAAAGTAATTAATAAGGTGCCAAAAAAAAGTTATTAACAAGGACCGGCCAAATATCTCATTACATTTTTTAAAAACCACTTACTTGGCACAGGACGAACGCATTGAATATTAAAGTATTCTTCACTTGAAAGGCTTCGGCTCTAGTACTTTGCTTGGGCAGAATTCTTTCACCACAGAAATTAAGAACGAGAAGAACTGTGATTTGATAGACAGCCTACGAGGATAAATAATACCCATCAAAAAAATAGGACCTGAAGAGCCTCGTTTTTCTAATTACATGATTACCTTAATAAGTCTCTCCATAAATAAACTAGTCTAACTTACCTGTACGATCAAGTTTCTCCACATTATATTTGTTATAAGAGGTTCCCTGAAATCCAAATATAAGATCATTGTCAAAGCGTGTATTTTAATTCAAAACTCAAACAAACCATCTCAAGCATGCAATTTATGTTAAAAAAATTATCATTAGTTTTTACGTTCGAAAGTTCTTTCATTCTTTTTCTTACTTTTATCTATTTTTTTAACATTAAAATATTTATTATTGAATCAATAAATTTGATAAAAAGTAATAAAATTAAATTGATCAAGTCAACTTCAAGTTTTATACTTTACAATTCAAGAAAGTCAAGCTCAAACTTAAAATTTGACTCATTTACATACCAAGTTTAAACTTAGAGTTAATCATCTATACACTGTTAATGTAAAAAAAATTTACACTGACAACCAATTATATCTTTTAATTGTGCCATGTCACTGTAAACACATTTACTTTTAACAGTGACATGGCACAATTAAAAGATATAATTAGTTGCCAGTGTAAAATTTTTTTACACTGACAGTGTATAGGTGATTAACTCTTAAACTTAAGTATTCAGCTTAATTAGACACATTTATGCTCTTAACAAAGTTCTCTCTCAACTTCTTTAATGCCACATGCTCTGAGGGATACAATTATTTCCTCCCTTTCCAATTTTGTTGTGCCATTTAAAGTGAAGGAAGTACACTTCAAAAAATAAAATACACTAGAAATTATTGGTTAAAAAAATCTAACAGTTAAGATTGTAACTAACTTCATTTTTTTACTATGTATTTAATTTAATTTACCACAATTTACATTCAATGATTTTCTATCTAAAGTGCACCTTCTCATTTTATCCTCTTTTATATATATCCTTATGTTATGACCATAGTCAGTCTAAGAATAAAGCTACTAAAATTCAAAATTTTGATCCACCAATAAAATTATTTATTATAACTTTTATGAAACGAAAATAAAAGCCCATTATATAGCTTCTTTCTTTATTTAAAGTAAGAGCTCTGGTTGTGACAGATTTTCAATTATATCATAAAATACAACAGCAGAAAGTGACATTAAAACCAACACTAAGTTATGCTGGTATGCATAAGAAAATCAAAAGACCTGTTCCGATTAACCAGGCCAGCAGCAAGTGATTGACATATACAATTATTGATATCAAATATAAGAACCAAGTGTACATGTGCATGTGCGATTATGTGCCAGATCACTATAGTTTTAAGAGTACTAAAATATTAAAATTGTTAAGTGAGAAAACCAGTCAATCCAAACCTTCGGCCAACTGGTGATCTGTGCATTAGGCGGTCTGTTGGCGGTTCAGTAGCCAGTGCAAGCGCCCCTAGTGTATCCATGATAAGGTTGACCCACAAAAGCTGTAACCAAGAGCATGTACATCAAAAACAAAAAATATACCTATTCAAATAAGTAAAAATTCAAATAAGTAAATGTAGTGTATCTCTAAATTATACCTAGTGTATCTCTAAATTATTCAAATAAGTAAAGAAAAATTCTTCGATTTTTTATTTATTCAAACAATACATTTTTGACTTTTCGTTCGATTTATATCCCTATTATTTCTTTTATCCCTGTTTAACTCGTCATCAAGCAGAGCATTACAGTATAAATGTAGGTGTGACTTAAAGAGGAGATACTTACCTGTACTGCATTTAGAGGGACATCACCAGAAGTTATTGCTGCCACAACATTTATTACTAGAGCAGCAACATTAACTGTAAGCTGGAACTGGATAAATTTCTGAATATTTGCATAAACAGAGCGGCCCCAGCGAACAACCTACAGAAGGAGTGAAATAAACATCTTAGACAAATTACAGATTGAGCAATTCTTCGGACACCTGTGTCTTGGTTCCTTAAGCCAAAACCCAATCATATTCATACCCACAACCCCACACCTGATGAATTTGGCTTGTTTCTCAGCCATGTTAAATTCATAGCCAATTGTTTTAAGCCGAAATGGTCAAAAGGAGGTAAATATGAAAAGAGTTAATCACCTATACATTACCAATGTAAAATTTTTTTACATTGATAATCAATTATTTTTTTTAATTGTGTCATGTCACTGTAAACACATTACACTGATAGTGTATAGGTGATTAACTCATTTTAAAATAAAAGCATGAGAAAAAAAAAAAAAAAAAAAGCAAACGAAAAAGTAATAACTTTTTTACTAGAATATATTAAATAATGTACTAGGCAAAAAACACGGGAAAAAGAAGACTAGCATACCCAAGCTTGAGAATATACTAAATAGAATAGAATACTTGCCTTTACGACTGAGGCAAAGTTATCATCTAGGATTATAATATCTGAGCTTTCTTTTGCAACTTCAGTTCCTTGGATGCCCATAGAAAGACCAATATCTGCCTAAAATACAAAATAGTAAAGCACGAGATTAACTATAACTAGTTTTTTTGCTTCACAGGAAATTATTTTAATAGTAGTGAATGGAACATGACAACCCAATCAGATGGAGGCACAAGGGGCAGGAAGAAAACTTTGACACCACCAATTACCCAAAGCATCCCTATGTTAAATGCAACAACCTGCTGCTAGAAATGTATAAACTTTAAGGGGCAAAAAATTAAAAAGAAATGCATCCAATTTACCACTCGTGCAGAAGAGTAACACTTTGTTGACTAATGAAGGCATTTTTTTGGTTTTAGAAAACATTTTGAGTAAATTGCATGGATACCCCGAGAGATTTGGTGAAATTGCACACTGACTCCTTACTTTTTCTACCGCTGTACTAACCCCTTTATTATTTGAAAAACATTATACTAATACTCCTTGGACATTATATTAACGTCCCTGAATTGCTTTCATTATATTAATGAGGTACCATTTTTGTAATCATTTGTAAAATCAATAAATGAAAGCAGAAAACATTTTCTTAAACCAAACAGATCCTAATAGATCCGAAGTGAAAATGTAAAATACAGAAATGAAACCAGAAAACATTTTATGAAACCAAATAGATCCTAATATGTCCTAAAAAGAAAAAAGCACACAATAGACTGGCTTTTTCCCCTTTCTCTCCTCATTTCTTCCTCGCCTTCCCGTATTTTCAAACGGTAGTCAAACACATTAAGCTGGTTTATTTTTAGAATGTGCTATTAAAAATGTTGGTTGACAAGAATGAATATCATAAATCGCCACTTATTGTATTTGTATTCCAAAAGTTAGATCATCAGCGGTAATTATTGTTATATCCAGAATGTTATCATCATTGATAACAGCAAATTTGACATTCATATATGCATGCTTTTGGCATTCAACAATTGCAAATGCAACTACAATCATGTTTATGTGAACACGTTGGAGCAACTTCTTACGAGCTGAAGGACAAATTATGCAGAACTTTCATGTCTATCAGAACAATTTTAATGAGAAAAGTGTATGAAAATCCAGCCAATCAAATATGGAAGCTCCAAAATATACTGTTCAAATGTGTTCGTTGTGAAATAAATATGCTGTTCATTCTTAAGAAAGATTTCAGGGGATAAAAAATTTGTAGGTAATTTATTTCTCAAGAGTCAAGGATGCATCCAAAGAATGTGACAGACCTCATGAAGTGCAGGAGCATCATTGGTGCCATCTCCTGTGACAGCAACAACTTCCCCACCTTTACGTAGTGCTTGCACAAGCAAAAGCTTGTCATTTGGAGAAGACCTCCCCATCACCTATATATATTATTCAAACTGTTATTAGAAAATTATATATCTAACTCGGATTATGGCTAGTTATTAGCATGAACAGAATTTCCTCGCATAAGATTAGGAATAGAGGACAAAATATCCCTTTATCAAATATTTGCAGCTAATGCATATAACAAAAGCAATCACAACGGAAGAAACATACAGTTATCTTCTTGGCAATATCTTCTCTTTCCTTTTCAGATAGTTCACGGAATTTCTTTCCTTCAATTATGTTTGGCTCGACAGCATCTTCAGTTGAAGCCAGTATACCACATTCCAAAGCTATTGCCTTTGCTGTTTGAAGGTTGTCTCCAGTTACCATGCGTACCTGTGAATTCATAACCATACAATGTGTTGGGTTCCGATGTTACATTTTGGAGTCACACCCGTGCTTTAGTTAAGCCAAAAACCACAATTAATAGGAAACAAGACACGTAAACTATACCCATCAAACATAAACTCATAATACCTTAACACCAGCATCACTGCATATTTTTACAGCATCTTTGACACCAGAGCGACAAGGATCCTGAAGATACAGAGTAGTTTTAACTTAAATAAAGGAGAAAGGATTACAGGGTAATTTGAAAAGATAAGGACCGAGCAAGCAATCTCCACTAACTTAAATCCTTATTTAGCAATAAATAATATTTTGTAGCTCGTAAGGATTAGGGGTTTAAGAAGATAATTATGAATATACAAGCCGGAATGCAGGACTTATTAGTACTGTACATAAAATGGCAGTAATGTGACACACATCAAAAGCTTAACACAAGATACCCGGAAATCTACCCTTGTAGTTTACCTTTATTCCAACAATAGCAAGCAATACAAGCTCGTGTTCTGGTAAGGACCACTGGTCTAAATCCTGCTCATTGGATGGAACTTTGTCTAATTCGTATGATCTGTATGCAATGGCAACACAACGCAAGCTGCGAGCAGCCATGTCATCAATAGCTTCCTTGAAAAACACCTTCAAATGAATTTTAAAAATAAAATTATTCAATTAATCAGGAAATTGCAGAAAAATTGTCAACTGATCTCGGTTGATAAATTTTTGCAAGAATGATCAGATGCTATATTACCCGATACATAATTGATAAGGAAAAAGTGATTTGGTGGTTATTTTTCCTTAATTTCTGATGGTTATAAATCAAAAGAAAAATAAAATTACATCTCCAATGTACAATTAAATGAATTTCATTCCATCAACAAATTCTCTAGGACTTGAAACTGCTGTTCCTAACCTTCTCTTCTTCGACGGTTTGCAATTGACCATTTGAATCAAGATATTGAGTACATGCTCCTAAAACTATCTCTGCAGCTCCCTTCCAATGTATATGTATTTCAGAATCCTCCTGAAAGGAGAATTGCCATTAGCATAGAAAAGATAGAAAATCAATATGATGAATCAATACGTAAGTCATGCATGTCATATGATTCCATAACAGCAAAGCAAACAGCATATCAAATGATTACCAGCTTCAAAGCAACACCCCCTCGCTTTTTCTCAGAATTGAAGGGGAAGACATGGAGAACTTTCGAATTTGATCTTATAACATCAAAATTCATACCCAACTGCCATATTGAAATGAGTTCAGCTTCAAAATCAACAGATTAATAGAAGCGGGTAATAAGAAAAACAAAACAAATAATACCAAAAAAAAAATAAATCAGCAAGGGTACCTTGACTGCCCATGAAAGAATTGCCTTCTCTGTAGGTGATCCTGAAACCTCTGTCTCTCCGCCATCCTATCAAATCAAATACAGTGACAAATTTAATTCTTGATAGATATCAAAACATTAATCCGAGATATTCATAAAATCAAAACAATAGATGTGCCAATAGGACAAGAATAGATTAAAAAAGAAATTTCAATCAGTTTTTATGTTACTAACATTCACAACAAAACCAGCATAATCATGTAACAGTCATTGAAAATCCAATAAATTCAGTTTGATTTTTACTGTCAACAGCTAACAATATCATAATTCTATTGGTTTATAGAGAAATGTTAATGACACTCTCTAACACTCTTTGTTATTGGCTGAAATTTATTGGAAATTACAAATTTTGAAAGTCTCACAAATCATTCAATGAGTCTCTCTCCTAATTTTGGAGTAGGATTCACCAAAATTTGTGGTTTTCAAGTTTCAACCAATAGTAGAGAGAGTGTTGCTAGTATTTCTTCAGGTTCAAAGTAGCCTCTATGGAAGAGACTAGCCACAAGCACACCAGATGACTATTATGACATACCATACCAATATAAAAATAAGAGCCTAAAACCACATTCATCAATTGTATTCTTAATTCCCATTCTTAAAATAATGTAATAACTTCTACATCTGAGTCACTTAGTGTCAGCTTTATCAGCATTAGGAAATATGCCAGAGACACAAAGATAAGTTACAGCAACTGGTGATATAATTTCAAGTTGCAACTGAACACTCATTTATTCAACAATTGTCTTTAAATCCTAATTCTGGGCATTGAAATTTTGAAATCCTGCATGTAAATGTAAAAAATTTAACTTTCAGGAGTAAGCATCTTGATTATGCTTATCAAATTGAACTCTCGTAGAAACTATTTATTTGTCATCCAAGAAATGTTACAAGAAGCACTAAATGGCATGTGCACATTTTATTTATCAATTCTGTAGGCATATTTTTCAAACGCAGTTGGCAGCAATTTTTTCTTTCTATTTTTGTTTATCCAGTTATAGAATTGTTTTAAATCATTCTAGGACTTCAGAATTAAAAAAATACTGCCTTCAGTAAACTAAATTCAGAAAGAACCCAACAAAAATCTTAATTATTTAGAATGCATACACTGTCAAGGACCAACTTTCCTAAAGCTTAAGGAGTTGGGTAAAGCCTCATGAATGCTTTCATATCTTAAAATCCCCCTCACAAGAAAAAAAAAACCTTTGACTTGAATCAGGTACAATGTCTACTTTACCTTGTGCAGACACCATAGATGAAGGCTCAAAATTAGTCTTATATCTAACACCCTGTCTCACCAAATCCCTTTGGGCTTGAACATGGACAATTGGACATGAGGATTTTACATAACGCTGAAATTCAACTCAATGAAGAAGAATTGAGAAGCAAGGGTTGAATTCTTAACCACATAGTTGTAGAAGCTCTAATACTATATCGTGAACTAACTTTCCAAACAGCTTAGGCTGTTAACTGGAGGCTCGTGAATGAATTTATATCTTTAACACAATACTGGATTGGTTTCAGATCTTTGAAAAGATAAATGAACATGACACATATGACCTTTGTCAATACTTGTGAGCATATCAGTGCTGCATGCAGCAGTCTACTTGAAGAAACACAAGATACTGTTCTTCTCAAACAAAAACTCCAATCAAGACCATGAACTAATCCTTGTGTTAATTTAGCACCGGATATCACAACATAAAAGAGAATCATAGTTACAAATTACAATTGTTAAAATTAAGTATAAAGGAAAACCTTTGGTACAAAAACATTTCCAGTTGTATTCTGTGCAATGCCCTCATTTATCAGAGACAATGATTTTGGATGCAACTTTGATGAGTCATCTGGTGGATTTAGTTTTGCCCTCCCAACATACGCCTCAACAACAGTCATCTATAATGCCATAAAATAAATTAACATTACATCTTAATAATTCAAAGATTTAAAATAAAATGAGAAAAAACAGACGCTTGGGAGTTCAGCAGAATGGACTAGTAGGATTTTAAAAAATTGCAAAACTTATTTGATAGACTAGGAATGTTACAAAAATATGGACACATACACCATGAGTCTATCAGACAACTAAAAGTCTAAAACCATTCATAAAACAACTGAGTTGTTCTGAGTTCCTTCTCTATATTTTTCCTTGTTATCCTTAATAAACAATATATTCTTTTCCCATCCATACAGATGCCTGACAGAAAATGGAAACAAATGCATTTTGCTTCATCAACCAAAAAATCATGGGCATTTATCTTCATGAAGTTATACTGTTTAAAAGTCTGGAAACTACAAACATTTTATTCAACAATAGCATACAGTGTGACATGAGCCAACTAGGAAAGGTAATTTTCAATATGTTAAGAACCCAAAACCACCCTTGATAAGAGAATGGGAATTGAATAACTTAATAATTCATGAAGTTTTTATTCATTTGCATAAATGTACTAGCAGAATGGTAGGTATTATCATGCATGTCTGTCTATTTTTATTTTTTAGAATGATATTTTTATTTTTTGAAATATGACAAAATATGAGGGAGAGAGAGAGGGAGGAGCAGGTTGAATAGAAAATTAGAAAATGTGGAGTTATATTTAAAACAGTTAGAGTAAAATAGGTAAAACAAATGTGTATACCAAAATGAGATATTGCCTTTATTATTTTTGTTATAAGGTATAAATTATACACATAATTTACTCTAGATTGTCCAAGCCTTAGATAATGAATCTCGCCTGATTTAAGGTCAATGTTCCTGTCTTATCACTGCAAATTGTTGTGGCAGAGCCCATAGTTTCACAGGCTGATAGCCGTCGTACCTGAACATTTTTTACTGTTAGAGAGGATGCTTTGAAACTAAAAATAACATAAAAGATTGATGCATAAAATTATACTTACCAAAGCCTTGTCTGCCATCATTTTCCGCATTGAGTATGCCAAGCTATCGTGAGAACAACATGGGAGGGAAATTACACAGATTAGAAGCAAACAATATCTGTGGCCTAGTTTTGACCATATCTATATTGCATAATGAAATAAAAATTAGCCACTTGAACTTACGTTAAGGTAACAGCCAAAGGTAGACCTTCAGGCACTGCAACGACCACAATTGTGACCTGCAAGGCACTATATTCAGTTAAAAACTATTAAAAATAGCAAAAGAAAAAACAAATGTATAAACACTTAAACAGTTTAAAATTTGCACTCACTGCAATGGTAAAAATTTTGATGACCCCGTCTACTACATTGCTAACACTAGTCTTTCCGGCAACAAATTGGACGTTTCCTTCTAAATCTTTGGTACGGCCAGAAAAGTATCTACAATTTCATATTCCAAATATAGCATTTCAAAATGGCACAAAACCTGTTTCATGAGTTATAACAAAAAAAAATAAAAATAAAAAAAAAACAAAAAGAAAGAGCAATTGATAACTACCTGCCCAAGAGGACAGCAAGCACTAAAACGGCTACGGTAAGCCCAACTACACCAATAAACGTTGCTACTCCATTCAAACGCACCTATTACATATCACCAAAAAGTAATCCCAGTTAACATCTTTGTTTCCATTAAGGTACAGCTAAAGCAACAGCCTTTCTTTTTGTTTTGGATGGAGCAGGGGGAACCTGTAACGGAGTCTCTTCTCCGGTGTCCTCTGAGATACTTGCCATCAACAATCCCCATTCAGTATTTATACCAACACCAGTTACCTACAAATGGCAGTCTAAAAAATGTGACAATCAAGATAGGAGCATTCTACACACTTTTGCATAGAGTAGAACACCAATTAACGGACAACAGAATGATGATAAAACTTCAACAAAGATAGTTGTTGAAAGAATCAAATACATAGCATTACAAATACATATGTAAATTATTATAATTAATGATTAAAAAGATTAATTGATTGAAATTTTATTAAAATGTAAAAAAAAAAAAATTATATATATATATATATAGAGAGAGAGAGAGAGAGAGAGAGAGAAAGCAAGTTTGAAAAGTAAAAGTAAAAAAATACAACAAACTTTTTTAATTTTTCTCTATTTGTGAGTTGTTTCACAAATATACATTTATACCATATAGCATTTTTCATATCGGCAACCAGCAACAGCCATTCCTCATAAAAAAAAAAAAATATATATATATATATATATATATATATATATATATTAAAAAAAAAAAAAACTAGCATAAGAGGATATAATATCATGTCCTACCAGCATAACACCAACTCCATCTGCTACTTTGCAACCAGACATCAAAAAAGGTGCTTTGTGATCCTTATGAACCTGCAGAACACTATTTTCTTAAAAGTCATAAGAATTAATGATCAATAAGTTGATCAATAGAAAGTACATAATACATACGATCTTGCTTTCACCAGTCATACTGGATTCATCAATTGCAAGTGAATGGCCTGTGATTAAGACTCCATCAGCTGGAACCTGAGTATGCCCATAGAGTAATCAGTGAAGAAAGCAAGCTACTCAATTTCCAGACAAACTCAAAATAGTGAAAATGCCATACAAACTCACCTGGTCTCCTATTTTAAGGGGTATAACATCACCAACAACAATATCAAATATTGACATTTTAATTGTTCTCCCACCTCTAATAACCTGTAACAAGTTCAATAGTATATAGTTTAGTTTAGGTACCCAAGGTTAACTTCTGATAATAAAATGTTACACACCTCCAATTGTATATTTTGTTTTTCAGCATTCAAATTCTGAAACTGAAGAGATTGCCGATAATCACTGACAGCTGCCAGACAAAAAGGAAAAGTAATAGCATAAAGTCAGTCTTAGAAATAAATTGATACAGCTTGAAGTAGAGTGACTAATACTGGTATTCCCAAAAGAACATAAATAGTCCAAGGCAATATATAAGTTTGTCCACACTCAAAATCTCAACATGTCCCTCCTATAGACACGTATAGGTATTTTGATTGAAGTAAATCCATTGATTATTTTGTCAAAAAAAAAAAAAAAGGATTATATACAATACCCGTAACTACAATGACAAGAAAAACTGCAAAAGCAATGCTTCCCCCATCATACCATCCTTCCTCCAAACCCTACCAATTAAAAGTAAAGGAAAGCATAAACCTTTGAGAATGATAACTTAGTCAACTCAATAGAAAATATGAAACAAATTTATTCAACTGACAAGAATAATCAGAAGATTGAGAAACAAGCACCGTGTAGAAACTTATTTATAAAGAGACCAGGGGTCCCAAAATAAAATGTACAAAGTAAACTGCTAAAATGTAGTTAAGTCAAAAACAACCAAAAGACATCACATCATGGAGTGAATATTGACTGTAAATAGAATGTGATGAATTCATTTTATTTTATCATGTATGCCCTGCTCTAGTGTTGATGATATAACATTAATGATGCAGGCTAGCAGTACTTCTGAGCATAGATTTCCAGAACAAACTAGCATTACATTTTTTTTTTATGATAAAAACAACACATTTACGTTGTCATTGACTGGATGAATTGATATATCCAGCTTTTATATGACATCCGACAATAGTAGATTGTGAAGAGATAACTTGTTAATACATTATATGAGCATTCATAATTCACGTATGTTCATTTCTTAATTCTTACTGCATCTAACTGTTCTTGATCCTGTAAAACAATTCCCTAAATGATAGAAATTGTTCAAAACAAATAAGACCTGGTAGGTTCATCTTAAGAAATCTATCACCTATCAATAAAGGCAAGAACCCAGCAAAGCGTACGCATGAAACACATGTCCCCAGAATCTAATTTGACAATTTAGCAGTTGTAAATGCTGATTGCACCTCTGTTTTTATTCCTAGTGCCAATGACACCGCAGCAGCAATTATCAATATTATGAGAGTCAGATCTTGCCAAGCTTCCCATAAAAACCTCTGAAACAATCACAAAGAATTAATGCTAGTATCACATTTAATTTATCAATTGTAATTTTAGAAAGATATATAAGTCGAATGACCAATTTGTTAAGAATATACCCAAAAACTTCTCCCTTTTTTCCGAGGATATGTATTAGTTCCAAATGCATTTTTTCTTTTTAACAGATCAGCATCATCTCCACCGATACCTTTATCCGGATTAGATTTTATTAAATTTGATAAGCCACTAATCTGAAAAGATATCACTAGATTGGATTAGCAAATCAAATCACTTCAACGTTTCTATATGCAACCAAACAAAATGTTGTAGACTTGCCCCTCCATATTGTTGTAGAGCAGAAACATTCTGGTCCTTAGACATTGAAACAAGTTGTTCGAGACCAATAGCATAGTCACCAACTGGTGTTGGGGGTGTCACTGCTGTACTTATCACTGGATGATTCAAGATATAAATTGAAAGACCATAATAAGTAACTCGAAATGATGACACTACAATTCGTAATGTAATAATCTTTGACCACATTGGAAGAGCATAATAACTAACAAAAATGATGACTACAATTCAAAATGTAATAATCTTTGACCACATGCAGTTATGCTCATTTAGTGTTTATTAAAAAACAATGCTTGTATATTTCAATAATCGATTAATTAATTGAAGGCTACAACCATGATTCGTGCTACAGAAAACAGATTGATTTATAAATAATATATAACAAATGCCGATTAGAACTAGAAACTCAAAAGCAATTCACATTGCAACAGCCAACAGTTCAACAGGAGAGTATGACTTTCGCCAGTTCAAATCTCTAATATGCATACCCGCCTAAGGTTATCAAATACATCAGAACATTTTAGTCAAGGTACAGAAAAACAAATATTTAATTATTTTCCTAACCATTATCAATAGTCTGCAACTAGTTACCTTTGTGGTACCTTACTTAAAACCAACAGCATCAATGCCAAGCTGTTTTCTTCTTTGTTATTTGACATTTTGAGCCAATAGTTGAACACTGGCTCATTTCTGTTAACATCCACATTTACGCTACGAACTTACCATTGCCACAAATATGTTATTTGTTAATTATGTGTTAGAGTGACGATAGGATAATGCTTCATAATATTGTTATTTCCCCAGTTCATGGTAAGCAAAGATGACTGACAGTCAGCAGAATCATTTAAAGATGAGCAGAAAAAAAATTAATAAGTATACCTAGTTCACGTTCACCAGCTAATCTGAAAAGCAGTGCCGCCTAATAAAACAATAAATCGCAGATTAGAAAAGTAAAAGATAGAGAGAAACAATTAATCAGGTAATGCATTTGTCATTTGAAACATTACTCTTATGACTTGTGCATGGGCTCTAATCAAGTGTTTCTTTTGCTCTTTCTCTTCTTCTTTTTTCAAGTCCAAAGTGTATCTAAAACGCCTGGACGCATTGAGCACGAGTGCTGCTTGCTGTACATGAGTGAAACTTCAGTTTAGATGCCTTGCAAAAGCAGATATACTGCTACACTAGTGTTCCTCGTCAAAATTACACTGGCTAAAACCACAATCCAGAGAATAAAATAATAATAGCAAAACTGACACCTATTGGTGAATTTTCTGTGCATTTGGAAAACCGTTTGCACAATGCACCAAAATAGGAAGTAACCCAGCCACATTAGCGTATCAAGTGTTGTTCCGGAACCGAGATAGAATTTCTACATTCATTTAAATATGACAAGCGAATAGTTTGTTGTTGTTCATAATTAGCTTAAAGAAGACATTAATCAGTAGTTCTGAATATATCTGAAAACTAACCCCTTCAGCCAACACCAAAGAAGCATCTAAGAATTTTCATTCTTTCCAATTTTTAACAGGTATGGTCCTCTATTTCTATACATAGTATAAGCATGCATTTGCAGGTAGTTAATCATAGCAAGTTGCACATTCATTGCATTTCTTTTTTCCTTATTTTAAATTTTAAACAAAACAGGCATAAAATTAACCAGTTTCAGATGATTCACATCTAGTTATGGTGTTTTTGTTCAGTGGCTTTCCCGAATTCTAATGCTCAGTCCAACGGAAAACGAAGGTGCAAACAGGCCTTCAGCCATTCATTAAAATGACGGACGCATCTCTAAATTCTCAACAACCATGTATATATTGTATTGTATTACATACATATAGAAAATGTACGTAGATTTTATATATGATAATGAGAAATGCGCGCGAGATGCAGATTGATTGATGCAAAAAACAGAAGCGAAAACGAAAATGCGAGGAATAGAGATTAGGATGGAAAGAGAATGATTACTCTCCAACGGCGAAGCGTGTCGTGTGAGGCGTTCTTAGTCTGCGTAATGTCGAAAGGATCGTCGGGATCGATGAGTTCTTCGTCGTCATCGTGGTGGTTGTCGGAGGGAGGGACGGTGTCATCGTCGTCAGGGCTCCTGTCAGCGATGTTTACGGTGAGGTGGCCGTTCATCGTTGCCTTTGCCTCCCAACAACAACAGCAGCGATTTCAAATGCTCACTGCGTGGGAAATGCAAATGGCAGGGCCACACACATCCAATCCCAACAAAATCAGTTTGATAAATAACAATAATAATTCAAAATACTATCAACAAAATTAAATTTACAAAATAAAAATATTCAGCAAAAATAAATTATGAATGATTTGTGCGCCCTGTGCTATTGTGTGGCGATGCTAGAGTGGCGCTATTTTTCGTTAACTTTTAGTGGACAATATCCCAGGGCATACGTTACGCTCTTCCGTTTCAATATTCAATCATTTTTCTTCGCTGTTTCTCTTCTAAAAATAAAAATCCCGAACAGAAGTTATTGCTCAGCACGAACCAACGTTAACCATTGCTATCGGCACATGTATATATTCTCTCTGCATTTTAAAATTAAAATATCATATGGTCGTACTAATTTAGTATTACATGGTTATCATGCCGGTTATTTGGCAGGGTAAAAGGTGGAAAAAAAATTAAGATGTTTTGTTAAATAAAATTAGAATTAAAAAAAAATGATATCAAAAATTGAATTATTTATGTTTAAAAATTATTTTTATATTTTTATTAAAAAGTGTATTGTTATTCGTTATTTTTCTACTCTTCTCTCTCCATCCAAACATATTAGAACTAGCTATTAAAAAAATATCAATAACTAGTATTTTAGAATTTGTAATGTCCAAGATGATTGTTTATTTTATATGATTCAAATTTATAATAATTAAGTATTTTTTGAATATATAAATTATGTTATAAATAATTATAAATATATTATGATATAAGTTATAATTCTTAATAATTTCTTGTAAAAAATTTGAAATACAATTTAAAAATAAAGATGAAAATGATATCTCAAAAGACAAATGACTTGTGGGATTCTAAAAAAACATTACTTATAAAAGAAATCTTAAAAACACTCTTATTAAATAATAGTTCTTAAAAATATTCTCATTTGATGTAGTTATTCTAATTTATATAAAGAAAATTTTATGTTTTACTAAAATGAAAATAAATAAATAAAATAAAGATGAAATAAAATATGAAAATTTTATATATATTTGATTAAAAATTAGAGAAAATTGACTTCTAAAATTATATATATATATATATATATATATATATATATTCTTTCATTTCATTCTTTTCTATTCAAATTTCTTCTCAAATTAACAAAAGGTTAAAGAATAAATTATGTTTATACTTTACTTATGGGGTGTATTGGATTAAGATTTTAAAGGACTTTTTTAGTTGAAAAAAGTCCTTTGGATTTTAAAAGATTTTGTAGGATTTTCATGACTTTTAAGATTTTGTAAGATTCTACAAGACTTTCAATTGGGATTTTAATGGATTATGCAAGACTTTTAAGTTGGGATTTTAATGGATTCTACACGACTTTGTAAACTTTGCAGAATTTCGTAAATTTTTTACATAAGATAAAAGTTCCAAGATATTTTTCATACATTCAAATTTAAAAAGAGTCAAATATAAGAATTAAAAAAATAATAATAATTTTTGGATAATTAATAATAATAATAATAATTCTATGTAATATTATGTCGTTCTAAATAGAATTCACAGATATATCCATAGTTATACTAGTCATCCAAGCATTAGTATCTTTTCACTCTTTCTCCTAGGTTTTAAGAATAGGCTCAAAATTATAATTTTTATTAACTGGTAATGTTGAAGATGAAGGTTGATCCATCACTCCAAATTGAAATTCATTAGAATTACATTTTTTACGAAAAAAGTTATGTAGTATCGCACATGCTAAAAATTATTCTAAACAACATTTCAAATTTTTTATAATTTGTGATTTAAAATATTTTATTTATAATTTTATAAATGATTAAAAAAAATAGTGGAACAACTACACTACCTCTTATAACTAAATTATGTCCTTTAATTTTATATCGGTACTGAAGTAAAAATTTACAAACATCAATTAGGAGAAAAAAATATATCTAAAATTTGTTATAGGTGCAAAATATTTTTTTTAATTTTTAATTACTTTCAATTATTCACTCGTGAAGAAATATTTTTAGTATTGAATTCTAAGATACTGTAATGTCTTATGTTAATTTTCTTTTTTAAAATATAAAAAATCCTAATTTCATAATATAAAAATTAAAAAAATATAATTCATAATAAAAAAAAAAGTTGTTGAGTCATAAAAGGGGAAGAATAACAATAACAAATTCAAGAGAGGGAGAGAGATCGCAGTTTTTGTACTAAGAGGATTCTTCTCCCAACTAAGATCCATTATTATCTCATTCTACTCATAGAAACCCTAACTCAAATTCATCTTTTATATATATATATATATATATATATATATATATATATATATATATTGTTCTAATAAATCTAAATTGATTACAAGGTCTTGAAGATCTATAGTTGATTATAAAGATCATGATATCAATTTTAGCTTTCACCTTTTCCTTTTCTTGACGCGTGTTATAAAAAAATTATTACTTAAAAGTTAAAATTTCAAGTGTTTTATGTGTTATATAACTAAGGAACAATCTCAACTAAATAGAGCAAAATAGAACAAGTCAATTAAAGAAAACGAAAAGAAAAATATAGCAAGTTAATGACAATGAGAAAAATTACCTATAGAAGTTTCACCAAATAGGAGAATAGAATGGGAACAATAGTACATTATTATATATGAGTAGTAATGCAATATTATTAACAAGAGAAAAAAATGGAGAAGACATGAGCATAGAAAAAAAAGATGAAAAACTCACTTGAAAATTCTTGAAGCATTTGAAAAGTCACTTCAAACAATCATCCAAAATCTTATGAGTTTGGATGGAATTGTTTTATGAATTTGGTATTTATAGATACCACTAAAAAGTTCTTCAAAATCCTTCTAATACAACAATCCTTTAAAATTCCTATATTTTTAATACCAATGGATTATTTTTAAGTTGTAAAAATACTCAAATGAATACCAATAGATTTTAATGGATTATTTAAAAAATCTTGAAAATCATGATTGAATACCACTGGATTATTTTTAAGTGACATAAAATATTCATCGAATACCAACGAACTTTTTTACTCAAAAAAAATATTTTAAAATCCTATGAAATCCTAAACCAATACACCCCCTTAGTTTAACAAAATTTTATCTAACAATTCTTTTTGTTATTATTATTAAATGCCACATTTTTTATTTTTTTTATTTTAATAGATGCTCAACCAAACAATATATGTCATTTTTTGTCACCTATTTTTCTCCTTCATACCTATTTCTTTGGTATTTCTTACCAAACACAATGATAAAATTTTGTTTATATAAGGTTAAATCAAATAGGCTTTAGGTGTAAGGAATAAAATATAAAGATCACATAAATATAGGGACCAAATTGTAAAAATAGAGCAAGTACATAGACTAAAATATAAAATGTAGGGATGGTAATGTGACCCCATGAGGACGGGTAGTAGGATACCTATACTCACCCATTAGATAAAAACTCGTCCCATATTCACCCCATACCCACGCAAGTATCACAAATTTCATAGACTCGTGAATATTCAGGATATTTGTGAATTATTTTAAAAAAATTAAAAAATATTATCAATAACTTTAAGTTTATATTTGATGTTAAGTATATTGAAATATTAAAGATAAATAATTGATATTAATTTTAAACTTGTAATTAATGATAATGTTTTTGAAATATTAAAAATAATATAAAAAATATATAAGATAAAAATATAAATATTTAAGTAATATTATTTAGCGAATATTAGTGGGTATGGATACTACCGTACCTGCCCCTACCTCATTTATAAACGAGTAAAAAAATATTCATACCCATTACTCATATATATTCATTTAGGTGATTTTATTTATGAATACAAATATTTTTGTCATCCCTAATAAAATGTAACATACTTTAACACTATATCAATGTCAATTGAATAAAAGATGAAGTTTATACGAACCAAATAAATAATTGAACTTTTAAATTAACATGACAATGAACAGAGGAAAAAAAAACAAGTGTTGAGAAAACAATTCAAATTTTCAAATTTAAATATCTGAGATATTATTTAGATCTTAAAAGATATTGATTCTTTTAGGATATTATTTAAAATTGAAATATATTATATTTATTTTAGAGATTTATTTAATCTTGTAAGATTATGATGTAAGGTCAATAAATAGAGACTTTTGAAATGAAAAAAAAACACACGACGACCTGTAGAGGGGGTCATTGTCTTAAATGAAAGAAGAAGTCATATGAATGAGGATTTTCAAGTTTTGTCAGAAAACTTGTGAACGAGGGTTTCAAATTTCATTAGAAAAACTTGTGAGAGAGGTTCAAGTTTCACCCATAAAACTTTCGAGGAGGGGGTTTTCAAGTTTTACCCACAAAACTTGAAGGGATGATTTTTATGATATATATAATACATTTTGATATAGATAGTGAACATCCTTGTAGACATAGGCATAAGGGATTGAATCTCGTTAAATAAATTTGTACGATCTTTTTCTATTTCTTTTATGATATTATTTTAATATGTTTCTCATCATTATTATGTCACTTGAATATTGAATATTGAATATTGACATACGATTCCAATATTCAAGAAATGAAGATAAGAAATATTGCAGAGTAAAAGTATGATTAAAGATGATTGTAACAAGTTGAGGGAAGAATTATTGGAAAAATAATTCAAATTTTCAAATTCAAATATCTAAGATATTATTTAAATCTTAAAAGATACTGATTCTTTTATGATATTATTTGTAATTGAAATGTATTGTATTTATTTTAGAGACTTATTTCCTCTTTTAAGATTATGATGTAAGGTAAATAAATAGACTCTTGAAATGAGAAGAAACATCCAACCTGTAGAGGGGGTCGTCGCCTTAAATGATAGAGGAGATCATATGAAGGAGGGTTTCTAAGCTTCGCCAGAAAACTTGTGAATGAGAGTTTCAAGTTTCGTCAAAAAAATTGTGACAATAGAATTTTCAAGTTTCACCCATAAAACTTGTAAGAAAAAGGTTTTCAACTTTTACCTACAAAATTTGAAGGGAGAATTCAGGATATATGTAATACATTTTGATATAGATAATGAACATACTTGTGAACGTAAACATGAGAGGTTGAACCACGTTAAATAAATTTGTACAAATTTTTTTTATTTCTTTTATAATATTATTTTAATATGTTTTTCATTATTGTAAAAGAAAATAAGATTTTTTGTTCCCAACATTGAGCACCGTGTTTTGATACTCGAAATTGAGAAATGTGTCATAAAATAATGAATTCTGCCATTAAACTATTAGAAATGTTAAGTATAATGAGATAAAAAAAATATTATTATAAATATAATATATATACAAGTATAAATCTATATAACATATATTTACACATAATTTTAACATTAATTTTAAACGAGATTTAATAACATATTATGTGCTACTGTAACTTAAATTTTTTTAATAAGAAATATTGTATTATTATAAAGTATTCACGATCATTATTCTTTTTTAGTGAATGTATATAGCTAGTAGCACAACTTATTCGATATGAAATGAGGGCTTAGGACATCTCTAATGGAAACAACTCATTTGAGTTGTTTCATGCATTGAAAAATGAAAAAAGTAATTTCTAGTGTGCCACTGCCATGTCAGCATTAAGCAACTCAAACACAAATTTACTCCAATGATAAGAAATTTTAAGACATTTAACTTTTAGAATTTTTTTTAACCTCAACGGTCTCTTTTTTCTTCCCAGCCACTCTCTTCCTTTTTCCTCCCCTCACTTTCAATCCCCTCACTCTCATTTTTCCTTTTTCCTTCCCTTACTCTCCAACCTCCGCTTGTGTGTCGTGCTTAATTTGTGGGAAGCGCTGGCGGCCACTTTGGGAAACCCCGCGCTTCCGCCGTCAAACTCCGCGCCTCCGCCGTCAAACCCCGCGCCTCCGCTGTCAAACCCTCGTCGTCTAACCTCGCACCTCTGTCGTCCAACCCCCGCCTCACTCCCGCTCCCCTGATCTCTTCCCCCACCAAAATCTGATAAGGAATGGTTGCTTAAAGAAACAACTCTCTCTTCTTCAAGCAACTCATGTTGCCACGTCACAGTCCTCCAATGACAAGAAATCGGGACTTGAATTGTTTCATGGAACAAGCAACTCCCATTGGAGTTGCTCTTATTACGAGGCACTTAATTTGCTTATCATAATTGTCATATTTAAAGCAGATAATATATCAAGATTACCAAAAATGAACCTTAAAAGAAATTCTAACTGATAATTACCTGAAAAGAGAAAATGATGATGAATCTGGAATATTGGAGTTTTCACTTCCCGAGTGCATATCACTACCGGTATTAGAAAGAGACTTGTATTGGGGTAGGAAATGGATGAATATAGATTCTGCTGTAAACGAAAATGTGATGAACATCTCGATTGATAATAACTTTTGTGCAGTGTAAAACAAAATTTTCAAGTATATATAAATGCAATAAGAGAAAGAAGATGTACTATTGTGCATGAGCGGGGATTTACAAATCAATCAGATTTCCACATTGGAGATTTCGATCCCATTATTGACATCAGCTACCAGCTAGTAATTAGCGTCAGAGAGAATGCAGGAAGAAATTATCATTTCATAGATTCTTTGAAAGGAAAGGGCGAGAAGATTGACTTAGAGACTTGGAAGTTGGAAAAGAAAGCAAGGAAATTTCGTGGAAACTTCCTCGTGGTGGGCATACAAAAATGCACCAAAAACACTATTGTTATTTTGTGTATTGACGTGCATGCAACAATTGCAGTACAATATCTTATTGGACAAAAACCCGTAACTTCTGTCTTATTGTAACATGCCAAGTGGCAAGTGTACTATTTTTCCGCATAAAATCTGACGACTAACATTTAACACCGTCAGCGTATAAAAAATTAATTAAAAATGCTCAAATCAATATTACTATTTAATAAATTTACGCAAACAAAAAATTATTTTAATTATACCAATAATTAATTGTTAAAATAATTTTTTCTTACAATTTTTTTCAAATACACTCTTCAACGATTGAAATCGGGAGAAATAATCTTTTCCCAGACAGACTTTATAGTATGTATAATTTTTTAACATTGTCCCTCTTCAAATTGATTTTTTTTTTCTCCTTCCATTTCATAACTTTAGCTGCTATTTCTTCTTTCCACGGTGCATCTCCTTCAATGGCTTCCTCGCTGCAAGGCAATACAATGTGTTCCGATAGTTAATTAATTCTAATTTGATTAAATTATATTTTTATTTTTATCTTATTTTTAATTTATTTTGATTTTTTATCTAATAAAATATTTATTTTAATCTTTTATTTTTTATATTTAAATTACATTATTTTTTTAATAATTTTTAAATTTTATGACATAATTTTTAATTTGCTTAAGACATAAAATTTATAATATTAAATTTATTTATATGAAAATTATGAAATATAATTAGTGTTTAAATCTAAAATATATCTAATAGATAACTAAAAAATAATATGAAATAATTTTTAAAAAATTTTATTTTATTTTTATTTTTTTTATATAATATATTTGATTTGAATTTCAATTATATTTAATAATTTTTGAAACAAAATTTAAATATTAAATTAGTCCAAAAAAATAAAAAATGATTAAATTGATCTAAATTTAAAAGATAAAAATAAAATAAATAATTTAAAATATAAAAAATAAGATAAAAGACTAAAAATATAATTTAATATTCTAATTTTTAAAATTATGGTATAATATTATAAAAATAAATAAATATTTATTATTAATCTTCACGTAAAAATAATTAATTAATTCTCATCTCACTATAAAATTAATTAAAACACTAATAGTTTGATCTCTAGTTAAAAAATTTCCAAAGCTCTTTACCTGAAGGCCTAAGGTGAGTGAAGTTGAAGGAGAATTTTTGCATCTATTGAACATAATCTGGTCTTGGAAATATTCGAATTGTTTTATGCACAACCCAATACCTATTGACTAGAGGGGGGGAAAGGGAAGGAAGCAGAATTTGGCGGTTTATGAAACTAACCTTCTTCTCTTCATGAAGCTTCCTTCAGCCCCACGCGCATTCTCGGCCCCTGATACGGCGTGGGGTTGCGGTTGAAGATGGAGGAGTGCAACGGTACGAGTCATCTTTAGCACGTGGTGTTGATGTTGAGGGTGAATCAGTTCGAAGAAGGGATCCAAACACCTCAACGATATATAATTGAAAACGATGTATTTATCACAATCTTGAGTTAGGATTGCATTACACAGCTTTAAACTTTATGGCCTAACAAGGATATTGATTAAGGATGACATAAGTGTAATTCAATCTCAAAACCAAATAATTGCAAAGACAACTTTATATTCCTTAAGGAAGGTTTTTAGACAGATACGCGTAATTACCTTAACTATACAAAATAAAAATTAAATTAATTAATTAAATTAAGCACATTAAAATTGTCTAATTATCTTAATTTTATTTCGAACACAAATATTTAGTCGTTGCAGAATTACAATTACGTTAATTACTGTAATTATATGTTTTTATAAATTAAAAATAAAACAATTACATTTCAATAGAATGAAATAAAACTTTATTTTATATTTTATATCTATAACTATTATAAAGGGAATATAGGAGATGTAAACCGTTTTTTGGTTTCCATTTTTTAATGGACTATTATATCTCCATATATAAAAAAAAAATTAAATTTTCTTCAAATAATTATACAAAAATTTCTAATATTTTATTTGTGAATAACTATCAGAGGCATGAAGTGCTTCTATCCCTCTAGTATTAATAATAATAATTGATTAATTTCACATACCTAAAGGAAAACTATACCCCTTATAAGAAAAAAGGCCGTCGAGACAAAGAAAAAAAAAACTAGATGATTGGGCCTATTGGGTATCTAATTGGACACGGGCACTAACCCAACAAGAGCTTCATTTTCATCGACGGTCAGAATGATACTTCAAAGTAAAACCCTAATCTAAACCGTCCATCGTCAGAAGCTTGACAACACTCAGCCACTACAAAACCCTAGCTATCTCATTTGACAACGTTAGAAAACCCTAATTCGCAGTCGCACTCGGTAAGTCTATCGCTCCCTTTTCCGTCATCGATCCGTCACTGTTCTTCTTCTCTGCCGAATCCGCCACACGTGTGGTATGATTGTTTAGATCTGAGAGCATTTTTAGTTTTTTTTTCTTCTGATTTATTTCATTGCACGAATAACAGAGATGGGTGAAGAAGTGAAAACAATTGTTCCGGAGTCGGTGCTGAAGAAGCGAAAGAGGGAAGAGGAATGGGCGTTGGCGAAGAAGCAAGAACTCGAAGCTGCGAAGAAGAAGAGAGCCGAGAGCCGCAAGCTCATCTACAACAGAGCTAAGCAGTACGCGAAGGAGTACGATGAGCAGGTGCACCTCGCTGATTTTCTTAACTTTGTAGCCCTAATTTTGCTGTAATTGCAATTTTTCTGTTTTCTTTTGGTTCTGAACCTGTTGTGATTTTTTTTATTAGGAGAAAGAATTGATTAGGTTGAAACGTGAGGCCAAGTTGAAAGGTGGATTTTATGTGGATCCAGAGGCTAAGCTCTTGTTTATTATTCGCATCCGTGGGTAAGTGTTTTATGTTTATTTGCATGTTCTTCATATGAGGGTTTAGAATATTGTGGTTGGTTTAACTGATGTGATTGTGGTTTTTCAGTATTAATGCCATGCACCCCAAGACAAGGAAGATCTTGCAGCTGTTGCGATTGAGACAGGTACTAGTTATACTCATAGAATGCTCAATGGATGTGTGATGTTTCGTTTCTATGCGCTGTTATGCTTAAGAGTTGCATTTAGCTTTGTGGTAGGATAGTTGATACAGGAAGTTTTATTTGTTTTTCTCCCTGAAAGATAGAAAAAGAATTGGCACATATCGTGAGGCATCAACAATTAATCATATAGGGACTGCAATCCTCATATTTTGCTGTTTTCATTATGTTTGCCAAGCTAAGGTTTATTGTTTGATCATTTGGCATTTGGGTGTTTTGTTTTGCACGAGATTCCTGTTAATAAGCTAAAGTTGTGAAATCTGAGGCATTAAAGTGATTGTCCATGGAGATCAGTAAAGCCACCATTTAAAATTTATTGGATCTTTATAAAGTCTTAATACTTGGTTGTGTTTGGTGATACGATTCATTTGGAAGTAAATGGTTCATTTTAGAGCATGTTAAGATCAACTATATAATGAATAGTTTTGTTTACATAATATCAATTTGGTGATGCTGTTTCTTACTATTTGTTAATCAGATATTCAATGGTGTATTTCTCAAAGTCAACAAAGCCACAGTGAATATGCTCCGCAGAGTTGAGCCTTATGTGACTTATGGGTATGTTTACTTCTTTGTCATACTTGTTTAAACATAATGATTCCTCATTTACCTCTTAAGTGACTCCTGCTTTTGTTTTAGATACCCTAATCTGAAGAGCGTGAGAGAACTTATTTATAAGAGAGGGTATGGAAAGCTAAACAAGCAAAGAACTGCTCTAACTGACAACTCCATCATTGAGGAGGTATGTTTGTATACTCTGTTTTTTAATTACATTTTGAATTCATTCACTACATGCTGCTGACTTGCTTGGATGACAGGCTCTTGGCAAATTTGGAATCATATCCACTGAAGATCTTATTCATGAGATCATCACTGTTGGTCCTCACTTTAAGGAGGCTAACAACTTCCTTTGGCCATTTAAGCTCAAGGCTCCTTTGGGTGGCTTAAAGAAGAAGAGAAACCATTATGTTGAAGGAGGTGATGCTGGAAACCGGGAGAATTACATCAATGAGCTAATCAGGAGAATGAATTGAGCTGAGTCTCTGTTCAAATCATTGATTAGGAGGATCAATCTTTCCTTGTTGGTTTTTTAGATCAAGATCAGACTATTTTATTATCCGAAATTTTGAAAATATCACATTCCTGACTTTGTTAAATCATTTTGTTAAGGTTGAATTTCTTTTTCGTTTTATATAAGTATTGAGTGTGATAATTTAATTTTAAGTTATCCATATTATTATGCTTGGTTTTATTATGCTTAGCTTTCAGTTTGAAATACTTTGCCTGATTTGGGATATGTTCTCGAGTCCCTTTTTAGTAATTTTATTTTATTGTTTGGCGCTTTACTAGTCTCTTATGGAAGTTAAACGTTGAGTGAAAGATTTCTGTTTCTTTTAGTATTAGCGACGGTGTAGTTTCGTTAAACTGCCTTTTTCATTGGCTAATTTAAGATCATCCGGATCTTGTGTCTTTTAATATTAGCGATCGGAATTGTTTGTTCCTTGGTATAATGTGAATTGTATTGAATAATCAATTATGAATAGTAACCCTCTCTTAAGCGATGTCTTTTGTGTTAAATTTTAAAGAGTTTACGTTACATTTGATTTAAAGCGAGTTAATTTTACTGAAACATGTATTTCAGTAAAACAGATATTTTTTCTTCAGATATTGAACTTAACACAATGTACATATATCAAATATCAATTGACGAGTGTTTTGGTTTTTCTTTTAGAACTGAACTAAAGCAATTTTCCTTGTATTTCTTTTTTTACTATACCTGCCTCTACAAGTTGTAGCCTCTGGCTATTAGGCTTGGGCAAAAAATTTTGGCTGATCCGAAATCGATCAGATTATCGCTTGAGATTTGAAGTAGATTGTTTCTCATAGATTTTGGATGTAAATTTTAGGTTCAAATGGGTTTGAATGGTTGGACTTGGTATTTGAATTTTCTCATCTGATATATACGAATTCGGTTGTTTATTTTATTCGTTTTCATTTTCATATTCATCATCATATTTATATTGTTCTACTTTTTCTATTTTTTTTTTATTTTACTCTACAAACATCCTCTTCTCTTTAACCTTTTCCTGTCATGGTCATCTTCGTTGAGGGTGGTGATGCGAAGATATGAAACTCACCAATTTCTCCCAACTAAGTAGTAATAGACTGGCAAAGGGCAAAGGTGGAGGGCAGCACGTGGTGATGCGAAGATATGAAACTCACCAATTTCTCCCAACTAAGTAGTAATAGACTGGCAAAGGGCAAAGGTGGAGGGCAGCACGAGACACGAGAGAAAGGTTGAGGAATTCGCAACTCGCATGGATTGAATTCACCAAAAATTGAGGTCTTCATCGGTCGAAAATGACTCTTAATTTTTCTTAATCGATTACGAGAGATTTTAAAGATTTTGGTCCGAAATTAGCCGTGATCGATGCTCAAGCCTATTGTCCATTACTTGTAAGATGTGAAAAGTGTGCAGTGAGACCATGTTACTTTTCTAATCTTAAATATTTGATAATCATTTAAAAAATAAAGATTTTTAGAAATATAATTTGATGGGAATTATTTTATTCTATTTTCTTACAAAATTCTCATGGGGTTGATAGTTCAACTTTTTCATAACATTCGTTTAATGCATATACAAGTTTATAATGTTTTTTTAAAAATAAAAAACTCTTTCTCTCCTAATTTTTTTTCTCTCCTCCCTTTTATTTCTTTTTCTACCTCTCTCTCCCCTATTTCTCTTCCTCCCCCCCCCCTTTCTTACTCTTTTTCTCTCTTCCCATATCTTTATTTCTCTTTCTTGTATTACATTATTTTTTAATCTTGTCAATTTTAATAATATTATTAAAGTCTTTTATTTCTACAATTTAATGATATTTTTAACACTTTTTTAATTATTTTTTTTATTTGAATCAAATTAAATAATATATTCTATCTTTTTTAATTATCATGTAGTATTGTTTTATGTTTATTTCTTTTGTTAAATTGTGTATATAATTTTTAACTTTCTAAAATAGTTTAATGTCATTTATACCAAGATTAGAATAAATAAATATATCTAATAAATTTATTTTAATAAAAGATATTTTTTTACAAAATATTTATACCTAAAAATATACTATTGTAATCAAATATGAACATTTTTAATTCTCAAGAATTATATATAAATATTTTTAAGAATTTTTATGAATAACTAAACATTATTTTGACAATTCTCAGAAAACATAATTTTTAGAATGAAAAAACTTATCTCCTATCAAATGTGAGTGTGAGCGTAATTAAGCTCCTATAAAATGCCAGGCTAAGTCAAGTGTCAACAACTCCAACAGAGCGTCACACGACCTTGAAGTATTAATAGCATGATTGATTAATAAAGACACCTTGCCATGGACTCCATCTAAAGCAAAAATTATCACACTTGATATATTCTTTGTTATAAGCTAAAGGTTATTAAGTCTCACCAATTGAGGCTCGTTATAAGTGACATGAAGTTCTATATTTCAACCAATAATAACGATCTATAAATAGATTTTCTCAAATGACAGGAGCTGCAGCAAATAAAAAATTAACTTAGCATCGTAGCTTTCTACTCTTTTACGCTCGAGGTTGCTCTGATGTCGTTCGTTCCATAAACCCACACAAACATGTTTCGCTTTAGTGGGAGACTCGTGCGCATCAATCAAGAGCTGTCGACTCAATTTGAGGCATGTAACTCAGCTCCGTATTTCCTTCAGAAACCGGACCCCAACTGGATAAAGCCAAATCAAATTTTGATGAATGCTTTGATAATATAAATAAATGGGAATTGGGAAGATGAAGTCGAATTTATTCAGGACTTTCACTTGACAAGGTCGCCTCTGTTGGATTGTGGGCCTCAATATCAACATGCCGAATACCAGGAACGAGATTCTGGATCTCCTTCTCTAGCCTATCTACCTCACTTCCTAAAGCTGTAACTACTTCCTCACCTGCCACATCTTACAACTGTAAGCATGCAATTAATTCTCAATCAACAAGACTATAAGGATCGAGCTTAGTACTGCATACCATAATTTGACATAATCCTCACCAGGGCAGCATCATCCTTCTTTGCAGCTTCACGAAACTGTAAATAACAAAAGAGAAGAGGTGGTATCAAAACAACTTAGCTGTTATGAAAGTTACATATGTAAAGATTCCAAACCACACGATGACAGGGAAGCAGGGCAGTATAATTATTGTAGTACTGTTGAATGAATCCCGAAAAGTGGAGTTAACCTACACTACTCATGCCCAAAGAGCCGGAAAATATTATTCTTTTAAATGTGAACTAATGCCCTAGGATAGATTTCGTGTAGGATAATTGCTAATGCACATACTTTAAACAGGTGCTATGTATTCCTGTTTTACAGGCATGTAATCAAAAGCAGCAGCAAGTGAATAATGCTAAAACCAACAGTGGAACATAACATAATTTTAATTGAACATTATGAAAGTGTATCTACCTGTTCGGCCCACTCTTCACGTCCAGTCCTTTTAAGATAATTTTGCACTACCATCACTCCATTAAAATCTGTTCCATTAAAAAACACCATATTAACATCATCATGCTTAAATGTTACCATTATCTGAACTTGACATGTTTATGGGCGTAGACAATGAAATTTGAATTTATTATATAGAGAACTTCAGCTTCAAGTTTGCTTCTGTGCTATTTATTTAAAAAGTAATAAAACATTTTTTTAATTAAAAAACTATGATAGACATGTTTTGGGGGTAAAGAAAAAATTCTCGAAAACAGAGTTTTAATGCTTTTATTACAAATTAGGAAGAGTATCTTCTTGAGAAAAGCTATCCTATAAAAGCTTTTTTTCCCATCAAAATTTAATGAACCATTTATTATACTGTTCTGAGTACTAATTCTATTAGATAGTAACAATAGAAACTTTTAAGAGTACAAAAGTAGCATGTTTCATATAGCCAAAAAATGGTGATGAAAAATATAGCAAACCATAATGATCGTAGGATTTAATATATAACAGGATCCGGAAGATTATTGAAATAAAGACAGACAATTCATGGCAATAACTGTCAAGACTAAGCATGATAATTTTTTTCTTCTAAAAAATGACCTAATTATTATGATTTTTTTAACATATATTTGAATTAAAAAAGGGCTTTTTCTTTTTTTAAAAAGAGAACAACATATTCTAAATTCTAAAGAAAGGCAAATTTCAGAATTGTACCCACAAATAAGCTACATAGAAAATAATAACAATAATGAGAAAGGTAACCTATTTCAGCTTTAAATCTGAAGAATCCAGGCCCAATAACTTCACTTTTGCAATCATAGAGGGAATCTACAACCTAAAGATAAAAGTCACCTTAGTCAAATGAATGATAATAAGGTAATGATGTGATTTCAATAGAAATCAGCACAAGCTTGTACCGGGTCATTTTTCAAAAATTGAAGTACTTTCTCCATATCATGGTCATCCATAGCTCTACCAATCAAAGCATGTCGGTTTCTCTGGATAAGAAATATGGCTACCTGCATGGTTAATTCAGCTTGGAATTAAAATTATATAGATTCTGATTCTATGCTAACTTCAAATTCTTGAAGAATTTCTGCTTCCTTCTGAACACTCTTTACCATTCCAAGTAAGTTGCCAACTACAATTGAACCTATGGGATCATAAATGGGATTTCCAGTAACATTGACTGCAACCAATGATGCCCCAGCAATCATAAGGCCAGTGACGGCAGCACCATCCTGCATATTTTGCTATCATATATGAGAACAAACAACCACGACTTCTTAATTCATCACTAAATAAAGGTGTTTAAAAACTAAATAAACAAATAAATTCATGCTGCATACTCCATTAAAGAGACAAATAAGCAATTCCTCTCAGCACAACAAGTTTTAAGTCACTCATCCCTGTTCCTTTTTCTGATGCAAAATGACAACAAAATTTACATTTTCTTTACCATTGCCCATGGGGAGCATATAACTATAAGTTGAAGTTCCATCTAGTTAATCAACTACAAGAACATGCCTAGTTATAAATGAGTAATGCTACATGCACAACAAAAATTGTACAACAACTTTTACAACACTACTTCTGTATCTATCTCTCTCTATCACTTCATTTATTATGGAAAAAGATATTTATTAATAATGAAAAGAGATATACATAAAAGTGATGTACAATTTTTGTTGTACATAGCATTACTAGACTGTTTCTAAGGAAAAATACAGCCAAAGATGTAAGAATGCTAGATAAGTAATTAAGAGTTTGTTTGGATACAAGTTAGAAGTATTTTTTAGAGTTTCTCTGCCGAAAATATAGATTAAAGAGTATTTTCTAGCAGATATACTCTCAAAAACATTTCTAAACTTATATCTAAACAGACTCTAAGTCTATCCAAAACTCTTATTTCTAAATGATCCTCTTCTCCTACCCACCACTCCCACGATGCATCAGCAATTATTGTTCATGCCAAATAAGCTGTAACATGTTTTGGGAACTAGAGATGAGAAAGTGCAACAAGTTACAACCTCTGTCATTACAGCAACAGATGTAGGATCATGGCCACGCCAAATATAGTCTCTTAATTTCATTCCCTCTGTGGCTGCACCTTTCTTGACAGCTTGTACGGCAACAATAAGAGAGGCCCCTAACAAACAATACCCATTGAAAAAAGGAAAAAACTGAAATAGATAAAAGGAAATAGACTGCACCAGATTAAAATGCAGTACCTTCAATGACAAATGAACCACATATCACCAAAGCTGCATAATGCATATTCTCAGGGGGCTGAAAGGAAAGCCTCAAAAGTCAATGACTTGGATAAGACAAAATCATAGATGAATAATTAGAATAAGAAAACTGATAATAACATATGAAAGAAGTCAAATGTTTTGATTCAAGGATTCAATTTAGTTAAATACCTGAGCAGTCCACAAATTTTGAACCCCATTAACAACGGTAGCACCAGAACCAAGACAAAATATCCCAACAGCAGATATCAAGGACCAAACAAATCTTTCCTTGGAATAGCCATAACTGTAGGAATTGAAGACACATTGCCATTTTAACACACCCGTTAAATTCCAAATTCATACAAAGACAAAAGCCATATCTCATTTCACAGAAAAGATGTCATAACAAATTACTATCATATAATGAGTCTAGTTAAATTTAGCATAATTAGTGATTGGAACACTATTGACAGAAATTATATTCTAAAGCCAACCATAACTTTCATATTTCATCCATTACATGCAAAATAGTTCTTGAATCATACAGCATGTGAATGGCAACACGTTCAATATCTGAAATCAGCTCCATGCTGAGTACTTAACAAATAATTGGGACCAGAGGCAACAAATGTTGTCAGATAATTGAGAGGAAATGCAAGTGATCTGAAGTTGATGAGGCCAAAGCTCAAAGTACAAGACAGGACTAACATCAAAATATCTCGTTGTATTGATCTAAAAGATACTGAATGATTACAAAGATATTACTATTTATACTAATTAAGCAAATCTCAACCATTGATCACTTCCTAATCAATGCACCTTTGAAAATAATTAACAAATTGTAACTCAATGAGATGCTCAATGAACGTAATTAACACAGTTTAACTCACGGATGAATGGCATCTGGTGCACGCCTTGAGCTCGTTAGACCATAAGCAAGTAGCGCCTACAAAATAAGTTACGCAGCACACATTAACGAACAAATCACACTCTACAAAATCAGTGAACTGTCTAATTGTTACCTGGTTGGCAAAATCAGCAACTGAATGCACGACTTCAGCAAACATAACATGACTAGAGGAAGCTAACCATACTCCAAACTTGAGCGAAAAAACAAGAAAATTACACCACAATGCAGTCGTAACAGCTCGCTGACTACAATAACGGACAGAGTAAAGAATTAACATCACACATTCAATTCAATTCAAGTAAATAAATAAAAGAGACCTGTGGCGATCGTTGAATTCGATATTCTTCGCTGGCTTAGCTCTCGTAAAGAAACCTAGAAAACACAAGAGAAAGAGGTGAATGAATATAGAGAATACAAATGCAAGCATAAGAGAAGCAAAAAGAGGCGAATACGCGTTACGCACTGCGATGATAGGGGAAGCGATGAGCATTGAAGCCGAGAAGAAGGATCTGCGTTGAGCGAGGTGAATAGGAGGCAACCGTATGCGGCGGATGGTGCTCCGGCTTCGCGAATACAACGACGGAGAGAGAACGATACGCGTGCGTGTGACAGCGGCGAAAGCGAGAGCGAAGAAGATGATAGGATGTTCGCATTAATTCAAAGTGGTTGATGGAACCCAGCGTCAGTGGCAGCGACGAGTGTCGAAGTGAAATTAGGGTTTTAAGCTGTGGAATTCATTGTTGTTGAGTGTGAAGGTGAGAGGGAGGGAACCAAAATCGTTCATGGAATATTCCGCCAATCGAATCCTCTTCTGTTTCTCCAACAATCAGCACTCACACTGAAACTGTGAAACAGTGGAAAGAAACACAACTTCTTTTTTCTTTTTTTTTCCTTTTTGGGGGAAACATTTGCATATAACTAAACAAATTGCTTCTTATATTACTGTGCCTCCTTTTCTTTTTTTTTTTTATTTTATTTTTTATTTTATTAACGAATTTAGGATGTTAGCAATTTACTTGAATGCTTTTTTTTGGTAGGAGATAGTTAACTTTATGATTGGTATAATTGATTTTATGAGATTTGGAAAATTATTTTAGTCCTTTTTAACTTATTTAAATGCTTCATAAACTTGTTTAATAAAAAAAAATTATTCGTTAATAGTACAAAATATCTGCATAGTAATTTTAATCGGGAAACATAACTTCCTCATCCCTTGCTCCAGTTGCCAATGCTAGTTTGTTTTGTTAGCTCATAGGTTTTTTTTTAAAGAATTTTTTTGTAAACTTCTTTTATTATTATTATTATTATTATTTTACCTTTACTGACTTAATATAATTCTACTTTTGCCTTGTTATGTTTGGAAACTTTTATTATTCTGTGTCACTCTTTCTTTCTTTCGGTCTCATCAAATATTACTTCTTCATAACATGAAATTATTAAAATTGGATTATAAATTCATTTATGTAATCACAATTTTATTTAATAAATATATTTTACCAAATGAATTTATTATTCTAATTTTTAAGTTTATAATTATTTTAAATAAATTAAAACATGAAAGTTAGTCAATGTTTAAAAGTTACATGATAACCAAATTTCAGAAATTAAGTAATAAAGGGGTCATTTAGTTTGGGAGTTTTTTTAATTAAATTTGTCATCTTATTTTTCACTTTATTTTTTATTGTTAAAAATTTGTATACAAAAGAACGATGTCCAAAAAATAAAGTAAAAAAATGTCTTTTTTTAGTTTCTTATACAAATTTTGAAAATAATAAATCGCTTAAAAATAATGTGCCTTTTTTTTTAAAATCAAAAAGTAAATATATATGCCCTTTTACTCCTATCAACTAATTTAATAACTAGATTTACCAAATATTTTTAATTCAATAAGTCAACTTATCAATTTTTAGTTTTTAATTTTCAACTTTCAATCAATCTTTTAGTTTTTGTTTATTTTATTTGATAATATTATTAAACATGGCCAAGGTACATAATGATTAGATATCTTAACTCATTTATTGTAAAAATGACCTTATTGAGATATATCTATTGTGTATTTATCAAATTCTGTTAAGATATATCTATTGTGTATATATATTAAAGGGTTTTTCTCAAGAAATTAAGTTTCATATTTAATATCTATTTAGTGAAAAATCATGTGTTCGATTTTTATGATGTGCGAAAACCCTTTAAATTAGCGACAATTACAATATTATAAGCAAGATTTGTCTCTGACCCATCTAATGAGCTAATATATCCATAGCAAGACCAAAAAAAAAAGTACCTCAAATTCTTAGATTAGACTTTTCTAAAATAAGAAAATTTGTAAAGTGAGAAAGTAATGATACATCCAACTCTGATTTGAATTAAAACACCTAAAAAACTTATCTCACTTTACATCAAGGATATTTGTGTCATTAAATTTTCACTTTATACATCTACTTTAGAAAAATTAAACCCCAAAATCATTTTATACTAGAAATCCCAAACTTGTTAATGAATATTTTAATAGAATAATAAAGAGAAAGACAAAAAAAAAAAATTGTTTGCATTAAAATAAGGCACGTATTAATATTTAAGGAGAGAGTAGAATATAATTCTTAAAATAATTAACATTTAAGCTTGATTCATGATTCAAAAGTGTAATTTACTTTTAATTCTTTTATAGATAAATGTGTTATCTGCCCCCGTTCTAATTCATCTAAAGGTTTCCTTAATTCTTCAGGAAATTTGACCATCTATCTATGTTTTCATTGGACAGACACAGCTCCAAAAGAAAATAAATGATTTTCTATGTCTGTGATGGACTCTTGTAATAGATTTTTGTTCCTTTATTTTATTTTCTTGGCAACAGTGATCCACATGTAATAGTTGTATAGTTAATTATTCCAAATATTAGTATTAGTGGGAGAAACATGATTTCAAAGTGATATTCGCCGGTTTGTTTAATTTTATTTTTCTAAAAAAAGTGCTTCTAACATCCCCGTTAATCATTTAAATCATCTTCCAATGTTTTTTCCTCGATTGGATACAACTAAGGTGCATATCCATAGACGAGTCATGAGTTCCATCAAAAACTGATCCAACAAAAGACAACAAAAATTGAAGGCTTTCTTTCTTATTTATTTAGAAAAAATAATAAATAAAGTTGGAGAATGGCTGAATACAGAGATCCACTTATAGTACCATACCAAATTTCTTTAAAGAAACAAAATAAGTGTATAACACTACCTCTCGGGTTTCGCTCCATAAAATTACGTAATAAAGTAAAAGCACTATAAAGAAAAATGTTAATAGGCAAGGATTATCTTCTATTCAATGCGGAGATATATGCCTCAGTTATATAATGCTCTGAAAATTTGGTTCCGGAAAAAATAAAAATAAAGGACAACAATCTCTTAGCCGTGCAAAAGGGTCATTCATCAACAAAAGGTCAGGTCACGTTGAATAAACCCATTCTAAGAACTTCAATGAAGAACTATTTCCTATATTAGACACCATCTGAGACAGAATGAACGAACCCCTTACCCCTCCCAATGAGGATATGTTGACATCTTACAAGCTCCATTATGGAACAAACTGCTTTTTCTTTAATTTTGGTAAAAGGGGATCAATCAGCAATGGAAGGAAGAGAAGAATGGAAACTAACCTGACTTTCCTTCCTTCCTGCCACCTAATCTAGGAAAAGGTTTTTGCTTCTCATTATTCTCAACAAGTCTCTCTTCTTGTCTGGTCACAATCCTCAGAGGGTGGGCTTCCGTGTTGAATACCCACTCATCTAATGGAATGACTGAAGAAGGTGAAAAGAGAAGATAAAAATACTTGAGGGTCTCCGCAAGAAAGAAGCTTTGCATCATGTCGTCTTTGGCTCCACTATTAACCTGAGAAATTTGAACAAGTGATAAAAACAAAATACATGAGTAGGAAGCAGAATAGTTGCTAAGGATATTAAATGGTTGTTCAGCATTAGACAAACATCAAAGGAAGCAAGGAAAAAAATTGGCAGAAATCATTGGAGTAAGAAGCTACGGCCGTGCCAACAATTCCATTGATCAAACAATACACAGCTAAATGTTCATCAAACAAAAATAGGCACGACCAAGTAGATTGTCTATGAATAGTAAAAGTCAACAGTCCCCAGCTGACAAGTATGATATTCGAAAACCTCCAAATTCTCAGACTAGACGATAACTGCAAAACCTAAAAACATAATTTTCAACACCTAATGCCTATGAAAATAAGTAAATCATTCAATTGAGAAAAGGCACATATAAAATGCCTTTATAACCTATCAAAGTGCTTAATTCAATAAAGGCTTTCTCTAAAGAACCAGAACAAATAATTCTAACTTTTGATAGGATGTATTAGATACAGAAACAATAATAATGCAAAAAAAAAAAAAAAAAAAACACATTATGAAATGTGAAATTGAGGTCTGCTTACATCCCTCAGTCCAACATAGCCTGATTCTATGCGGGAGTTCTTCTCAAAAGCTTGAAATATATTCCAACCCCATTCTTGGTATGTTTTGTTGCCAGTTAGACGCCAAAGGTAAAAGAGGGACTCAACTGTCTCTGGCCTCAGTATGTTCCATGATGTGCCCACACTCATGTCCTTAAAATTCAAAAATAAATTTCGGATCACATAATTTTCATATTGCATGCAAGTGATGTAACAAATAAACCAATAACCAACCTGCCCAGAATGAAAGAAATAGTTCTCTCCAGCCAATTTTGTTGGAGTTGATTGGTAGAAGTTATAACATGTCCATGCAAGCTGCAAAGAAAGGTACATATCTTCAGTGAACACCCCACAATATCAATCATTGTAAAATAAAATATCCACATGCCCTGGAGAAGAAATATGAAGTGCAATACCCGGTAGGTTGTCTCACATATGACATATCAAAACAACACACATAGTCACTAATTCCACTCACATTGGATAATTATTTGAATGACAACGAAATTCCTAATTATAGCTAAACACATTCTCTGTTTTAAACTAATGATAAATTTCTTGCAAAAAGAAAGGGGAAACAGTTTTCCTGAAAGGAAACATAGATAGCAACATCCACCCCTCTCAACACTTGAAATGCATGCTATTTTACCCAACAGCATAATATATAAATGAAATTGACATCATCATGATTTGAATCCAAGCAGCTTAACAATTCCTAATCAGAATTTTTTTATTGAATTTATATTGATGTGAAAACCATATGTAAATTGACAGATCAAGACCAAAACTCGGTCAGTCAACAGAACAAGCACTTAAGGGTTCATTAAATTGGCAATTAAAATATACCTCTTCTGCAAGTGACAGGAACTTCTGCGAATCATCAGAACCGTAACCAAATGATCCCAAAGCAATCATCCCTGGAGCAAAGCATGCTAGTTCATCCATCTGCAGGTACTCAGTTGAATGAAAAAATTATACCAACACCCGGAACATCATATGTTAAATACTAAATATGACAATACCAGTATTGACTATTGTAATGCAATATTATACTTTATCTGAGAGAGATCCTCCATTCTTCTCACATATATAAGCAAAAGAAGATGGTGTTGACCTCTTAATCAAGCTTAACAGACCTTTCATTGATTTCTCCCACATATCTCTGTTTTTAAGATTCCAGAAAGAAATGGATTAAAAAAAAAGTTAAAGAACACTTGCACTTATACAATATTTATGTGAAATGAAAAAATGAAATGCCTTTAGCCATAAAATTTTAATGACCAACATACAAATTCTCTCATTAATCCAAGGAAGTAAATTAGATTTTAGCTACTACCATCTACCACAATGACATGGATTGCATTATGAACTCCTCATTTAACAAATCAGACCAAAGGGAAGAAAATGTGATCAATTAGGTGCATGATTCTCACCTATAATGTTTTACAGCTGAAGTCTTGTTCCCTTGTATCCAAACTTTGAGCAAGTACTCATAAAAACTGCAACAGCATTGTGTTGATCATCACCAGAACAAATTAACAAATACATGGTAAAATGATTAGAAAATAACGATATCCAGATCATATTAACAAACAAATGCCGAGGTTTGCTATGATTTTATCATGTAAAAGATAGTTGCTAAATCGGGTTAATACCTGTCACCCATGGCACCAAATGTGATGGGAGAGTAGCCTGAAGTTCCACTATGAGGATTAATGTAGATGGGAAGTAATCCATCATCAGGAAATGTTTTATTAAGCTGGGCTATTACATTTTCCACCTGAAATAGCATGGTGCAAACTAATCAGTGCATTGCTGGAAAAGTTGCCTGCACATGCAATATCCAAAATAAAGGCACAAGCAATTAATTGATGCCCTTAACAGTTAACAATACATGCTTAAAATAAAGAACAAATAAGCCTAGTAGACTAGTAGTAGTCGTACAAGCAGTCTGTCATCAATTAAGCATATTTTAACATTTAAAGGGCACCAGCAACACAATGTCTGCCTGTAATTATATGTATTTATATCTGATTTTGATCAACATAAATGTAACCCACCCCCCAAATCCCTAAAAAATAGAGCATATAGAATCAAAGTTAAAAACCTTCTGTTGATACTTTGGGTCTCCAGTCCTTTGAGATAGAACAATGAATTCCAGTTGTTCAGTGCCAGAATCTGCCAAGATACTCTCACCCTTAACAAAATAAAGACAAAAAGGAATTAGAGACTATTTAATGATTGTGACCCTTACAGTCAGAGTTGGGAATCCAAAACTAATGAACAAATAAAAATCAATCGATAAAAAACCCAGCAGAACTAACAAAGAAAGCCTTTAAATTTTATTAGGCATGTGAATGATATTTGCAACATCAACTAGCCAACTCCATGCCTTTAATACAAAATCCTAAGATGAAACACCACGTTTATACAATAAAATAAGAAAATAGTAATTTCATGAGTCAATATTCAGCCAAAAAGGTCCTAAAATTGTGTCTTTTCTATATATATAAACTCTCATGTTTCTTAGAAAAAGACCTACCTAAAGCTAATTTTGAGAGGAGAGGCTGCTCAAACACAAAGGGATTATAAAAGCACATACAAGAATTTTCATTGATCTAGCAGTAAATTATGCTTATGGAACATAAAAAATAACTTATGACTACAATATTGAAGCTTAGAAAGTAAGACCTAGGATTATATAAACCCTTTAAAGACATATCTCCGACTAAGAGTAATAAAAATGTAAAAACAATGCCTGTTAGTTAAGATCAAGAACTAAACCCAACAAAGTAATATCCAAAATCTGCTAGTGTTCAGTAAGACTGAAATTCATAAAGCCATAAACAGAATGCTATAATTTACCCCAGTCCAACCAGGGTTGTGTGCCCTTCCATGTGACAAATTGATGATGTTGTAAGGAATTCCTGTAGGTGTATTCCATGCAGGAAGTAATCTGTCAGCTATTTCTCTAGCCTTGTTGAGGAAAACTTTGTCCCCTGAAAGATCATATGCACTAAGAAGACCACCTACTACTCTGGATTTTGGTGTTGAAAAGAGAAAAAGATTTATAAAAACAATATTAGTTGTCTAGCACATGAACTCAAAAATATAATTTTGCAAATGGGGAAGGGACTTCAACTACAAAGTAAACCTTATAAAGTAACCTTATGGTCGTCTCAAAAACGCTTGCGTCATAATCCTTGTTAAAATCCAAAGAGTTTGCGACCCATCTGCCAGAGCAAATTCTTATTATGAAGTGTGCCCCCAGTAGAGCATTAAAATTGAAGGAGAAAAGTAGAAAACAATATAAAGTGAATTGCCAAATAGAATTTTATAAACAACCTTGCAACTATTGATTCCAAACATTATATAGAGATATGATTGAAGAAAAAAAAGAAAAAGATCACATGTTGTGTTCATATTATTGAGTCAAAAGTTACACTTACTCTCGTGCTCTCTGAAACTGTTCATTGAGACCCATAATATATAGTGTATCAAGAGAATCTATTAAAGTTGCTCCAAGACCTCCAAAGCTATTGATACCTTTCTTTGACTGTGGCTGGCAACACCAAAAAAATAACAATTAATTTCAAAAATATGTAAATTTAAAGAACAAGTAAAATGATTATTTTTAGGAAAAACTAATATTTATCATGTATTATTTAAGAACACAACAACACACATTTAGTACAAGAACACATTTGTATCAACTTTATAACCACATCACTATTTTGGATGGATATGTAATGAAAGCAAAAGTGCATCATCCACTCATTAACTAAGGGCAATGGCTTCAAGGCATAAATGCTAAATCCTTATTTTTTTCACATCAGTCCCAGCACTGTTGCTTGTTATAGTGTTGGAGCAAAAATATAAATGAACCATATCCTGATCTGGCAAGATCTCCACAGGATTTACATATAGGGAAAGAAGCTGGAACTTGTAGCTTTACAACAGAAAATTTAGACATACAGAATGTGCCCACAACAGAATACCTATAACTATCACTAAATAAAAAGTAAAAGGTTGATCGTTCATAATAGAGATTCACCATACCTGAAGTTCATCTTGGCCCCATGCATACTTCTCATAAGATCCCCAAGCATGAAGCATTGCTTCTTTTACTTTTTCCCTCCTGTCGATATCAATGGGATTATCTATGACATCTTGTTTGGACCTGAAGTCAATCTTCCCGGCATTACCACCTTGCTTGTTTTTTAACTCATCCAACTGAAACAAGTCTAATCACTTAGCCCTCAAGAAGCTTAATGACGATAAAACAATATTCCATTCATCAAATAAGAACCCTTGGCTGTAAAACAGATACAAGGAAACGATTTACTAGCTAACAGCCAGAGGTGAGTGTTTAGCTTTATGCAAGATTGAATGTAGAATAAGAATTCACACTGAAGGATTTTGTCAGGATCTAATTACAAGGAAAGGGACTAGAGTACCACATTGGATGTATGGGATTCTAGTGTAGGGTTCATACAGCCTTGGGCTCTCCAACTCCAACTACAACAGCAAGCGCTTTTGTGGTAAAGTTTTCCCAAAGTTGTTATCAGATTTCAATTTGTTTGAAGCAGGATTCATGTTGGAAATGCAAGATACAAACAGCCTATCTCATTGCTTGTGTTTATTGTTTGCAAAATAAAATCAAACATTTCTTGGGAACAAAAGACTGGACCAAGTGTGGCAGAAATACAAAAAATTAAGCATTTGATAGTTTCTTACCAAATTCTGTAAATCAGATACTTCTTTCTGCAGCTCAGAAATTTCAACCTGTATTTAGCAGATAAGTTATACACCGAAAATCCAAAAAACATATTCACCCTCCCTTTTTACATAAAGTCATACTGAAAAATGAAAATAAAGTTGTAATTTAAAAGTCAGCAACACATCCGGATTATGCCAAATAATCACCATCTAGCATTACAGTATGCTATAAAAAAACTAACAGTAATTCCAATTCTGTAGCTTGGCAGGAATTAAATATGACAGCAGCGCTAGTAACCTACCCCCTAACATATTATTTCTAACACACGTGGATTTTTTTTTTAAACTACAAAATCAAAAGAAACTCACTAAATAAGAAATGAGATCACTAAAAATTATAATTTCCAATAGGTTTCGGCCAATAGTCTAGAGTGTTGCTAGCATTCCACGTTATGTAAAATGGGACAAATCTTATTTTCTCATCTGGGTTCTGATTTATATCACACCCTTACCCATTCAATCTTAGAAATACAACCTCTACCCCTAAAAAAAAAACTAGTTCACCACATTTCTCGATAATATACATCCAATTCAACACAATCAACCACTAGGTACGCCAAGTGGTTGAAGTTGGAGTAGTATACACAAGTCCTAGATTCGAACTTTCGTGCAGTCATCGGAATTATGATGGATTAAAAAAAAAAAACTCAACTCAGTCATCACAAGCAATGAACACAATCACGATCTCCAGACACAACTACACAAAATCTCCACCCAAGCGCTAGCCAACAAAATCATCCATATCATAAGAAATTAAAGACACAAACACCCACAATCAGATCCAAATCGAGAAGTACCTGGTGCTCTCTGACCAGAGTTTGACGGTCCCAAACAACGAAAGAGACGCAAACGAAAACGATGAAGAGCAGAGCAAGACGCTTGGGACGCTTGAGGTAATAGGAAGGGTGGCAGTACCTCCACTGGCTGCTCGTCACTGATCTGCTCCCTCTCGCCATTCCTAACACAAAGATCTAAGGCTCACACTGCGCAGACCAACGACCAACGTTGTCCTCTTCTGCCGCAGACCAAACCAATTGTTGAGAAACAAAACGGACGGTCGTTTCCTTGAAATCTACGAATTTGTTTTTGTTTGTCGGAATGTGGTAGAGGTTTGAGGGTTTATAAGATTCTTTTTCCTTTTGGTCAATAAGTAATAACGCGTTAAAATTATGCTGTGAAAGCTATTTCCATGGCTATGACTAAGAAGAAGATGAAGATGAAATGGAAAACACCGAACCCAAGTGCAGACGGAGCGGAGACTTCAACTCTCCACGGCATGGGTCCCGTTTGCTCAATTCAAGTCAATTCCTTCAAATTCATTATTATTAAACAAAGAAAATTCAGCGCATAAAAAATCGTACAACGCTCTTTTTATTGGTGGTAGTTACCAAAATCATCTTATTATCCGAAGAAAAACTATAAACTAAAAATCTTTCAATCTATTTATTTTTAAAAAAAAATTTATAAGATGCTACAAAAATCATATACTCTTTAAATAAACTAATAAATGTGAAATAAAGATTAAAAAAAGTAGTTATTACATTAATTTAATTGTCATGTCATGTCCCTTCACGCCAACAAGTGTCAATAAAAATCATTATTAATATAATTTTTAAAATATTCTAAAAATCAAGAAAGTTATAAACTTATGGTATATGATAGTTTGTTATGATTAATTGATTATATTTTTACACAGTTAATGGTTAACTTATTTTAATATTAAAATATATTATTTTAATATTTTCAAATAATTAAATTTTAAAAAATTATATATCATGCACCAATTAAAGTGTTTTTATAATATTATCTAATCGCATATTATTACATTTATATTTATATTGTAGTTAGAATAGGATACTCTAATAAAGATGGTTAAGATAAGAGATTTTCAATAAAGATGATCAATAAAATGATTTAACAAAAATTAATTACTAAAAAATAAGTTGATATTTCACACTAATAACATGATTATATATATGTGTGTGAAATAAGTTTATTAATTTTTATAACAAATATTTTTTAAAAACTCTTAAAAATTGATGATATTAACTACTCCCGTGATCCTTTCGATTATAAAGTTCTTTAAAATAAATCACATAGATCAATATAAATAGTCAAGTTATTTGATTTTTTAAATTTATAAAACAAAAATTCATGATGTACTAACTTTATACTTCTTACTTATCATTAAATTTTCATGAAAGATGTAAAAATAATACTCCATATTTAAAACTTATGCATTAACTTCAATAAAAATTGATAAATGATAATTGAAGAGTTTAAGATATGTAGAGAAAATATTCACTTATCAAATTCTTTTCTCATTATTCAACAATAAAAAAACACATATTTTTATAAATTTTAATAGAGATAAAAGATGAAAAATAAAATTATTATTTCATAAAAAAATTATAAAAGTGTCTTCTAAAAAATATCAACATTTTTTAATAAATTATGTTTTATATAAAAAAAATATAAGAGTATATTGTATCAAATATATCTTATATGATATTAATGATACAAATGTTAAAAAGTGCTTTAAAAAATTGAAGTATATTTTTTTCTTTATATATTTAATTTAAAGTTGTACAAATAAATGCCTTAAGATATTAATTAAAAACAAAAAAAAAACAATAAATAATTCTATCATATTAAAAATAATAGTTAATTTTAAGTGATTGAAATATTAAATATCACAACAATTCAAGTACATTATTCAACTAATTAAACTCCTATAAATTTCTATCTAAATATACTTTAAACTTTTTTTTATTTTTGGGTTACTGATCAAAATATTTTTTAACGAATTATTTTTATGAGACAACAAATTTGCATTAAATGGAATTAAGAACTAGCTAATTTTTGTGTCCCTAACACAGGCCAGTTTTATTTTGGAAATAAATAGTTGTGCCAAAAAGAGTAGGAAACACATTATTAATACGTGTGAGTGGGACTGAACACGTGTGCAATGTAGTCTAATCTAAAGAGTAGAGACTGTATACAATCTTACTAATTTAAAAATAGCACTGCCTTTACATGAAAGATCCATATTTACTAATTTACTACATATAATACATTTCATCGCTTAGAAAAAGAGTGTGTCATTTTCACTGATAAAACTATGCAAGCATATTTTAAACATAAAGCAGTGTATAATTTTAACAAATAAATGAGGGGAGAAAAGAGCAATTTACACTAAAATAGTTGAAGATGTCCACTCCATCGTTAGTCATGTTTTATTGGAAATTATAAAATTAAGATGAAGACTCTCTAATTGGCAGTGACAAAAAGATACGATTTATAACAAATTATAATTAGTCATAAAGAATATATTTTTAACATTTTCTTAATTTTTATTTATTTTATCAAGTACGTCAAGAAAATACATAAAGTTATAAATTCAAATTTTACTTTCATTTTTATGAGTTTTTTATTTTATTTTTTATCTCGGAGATCAAAGAACTTTCAAAATTGGAGCAACTTCTAATTCTCCAACGTTTTTTTATCTATGCAAAAATTAAAATATCAACTTATAATATTTTATATATTAATTATTTTTAGGCTCATATACTCTTAATTAAAGTGTATTTTTCTAATTTGATAAAATATATTAATTATAATTTTTTTTTAAAATAATATATACTCTAATTAGTTATAAGAAATATGAGTATTAATTAAGAGAGAAAAATAATATATGATGTATACTCTAATTAATTAGAAGATATGTGAATATTAATTAAGAAAGAAAAATAATGTAAGAGTAGTTTTAAAAAAATATATACATTAGATAAATTTATTGTTATCAACTAAATTAATTATTTTTTTTAATATTATTAAATTAGATAATTAAATTTATATATAAGGATGGATATAGTGAGTTTTTTACTCAAATAATATTATTTTAAAAATATTTACCCAAATAGCAACCGTGTAAATTTATTTCTCCCAACTAGCGTTTTTTACTGTTCACGTTCTAGAACGGCCCGTTCTAATTCCAGAATGGTCGTTCCAAATTTAAAAAGAACACATGATGAATGGATCAGAACGAGTTGTTCCGGATTCAAAAAATGCACATAAAAAGTGGAACCAGAACGGACCGTTATGAATCCGGAACGGGCTGTTCTGGCCTACAGATTCAGGTTTTTTTTTTCCTGATTTTCACTTATCAATTACCAAAACTCAGACACTACCATCAAGTGATTAAATATATTGAATATTAACATTATAAATATAACTAAATAAATTTATTAAAATTCAATACAACAATAAAGATAAATGGTGGCAGAAACTGATTATGTTGTTTTGTAATGTCCATATCTGTTTTAATCATACTGGACTTTGGCCACCCTTAAAAGTTCTCTTGAATTCTGGATTTTGCTACAAAGTTGGACCAGTGTAAGTAGGCCAATAATCTTCATGTCGGAGCTCTCCAAACTATCATTCGTATACTTTTGCAACTTATTGTAAGGTATATATGAGAGATATGTAAGTTTGATAGTCGTGATGTGCATATAAGCATGAAGCAAGTACATGCGAGCAAGGGATGTGAACTTTTTGGAACTTGCTGCAATCACACCACGTTACATTTAGTCTTACTATAAATCTCCCAGTGAGTCATGCGAGCAAGGGATATGAACTTTCTGAAACTTGCTGCAATCATACCGTATTTCATTTAGCCTTATTGTAAATTTCTCAGCGGGTCAAACTTCTCTCGGATATTGCATTTCTTCCAACTTTGTGACCAAATTTAGAACGCAAAAGAACTTTCAAGGGTCAGCCAAAATCCAGCAGGATTAGAACAGAGATGGACATTAGAGAACAATATAATCATGTAAAAATTGTTCCTATTGTCACACTCCTGGTTACACCTTACTGTAAATCTCACAGCGGGTCATGCGAGCAAGGGATATGAACTTTCTGAAACTTGCTGAAATCATACCACATTTCATTTAGCCTTATTGTAAATTTCTCAGTGGGTCAAACTTCTCTCGGATATTGTGTTTCTTCTAACTTTGTGGCCAAATCTAGAACGCAAAAGAACTTTCAAGAGTCGGCCAAAGTCCAGCAGGATTAGAACAGAGATGGACATTAGAGAACAACATAATCGTGTAAAAAATTGTTCCTATTGTCACACTCCTGGTCACGCCACCGTTGATCTTTATTGTTGTAATGAATTTTAATAAATTTATTTAGTTATATTTATAATGTTAATATTCAATAAATTTAATCACTTGATGGTAGTCTTTGAGTTTCGGTAATTGATAAGTGAAAATGGGAGAAAAAAACCTGAATCTGTAGGCCAGAACGACCCATTCCGGATTCAGAACGGCCTGTTCTGGTTCCACTTTTTATGTGCATTTTTTGAATCCGGAACGGGATCCATTCGTCATGTGTTATTTTTTAATCTGGAACGGCCCGTTCTGAAATTAGAACGGCCCGTTCTGGAATGTAACTAGTAAATAGTGCTAGTGATGTGAATCAATCGATTAGAAGGAAGGCGCCACAAATACGATTATTTGATAAGCCAAGAAAGATCGCCACAAGAATTGGAGAATTCTTGATAAGATCAGTTGATGCAAGGAAGAACCCTAGTAGAGCTAAAACTCACAAAAAATATAATCTGAATAGTCTGTCCCTTTTCTCAATTCCCAAAATGTTTAATACAACTTTAGTTTGAGTTTGCCTCATTTGGAAGTAAATAAAGAAAATTAAAATACTAATATCCCAACAGAAGCTAATATGCCCAAGTGGTTTGATGAAGGCATTATAAGCTTAAGGTCTTGGGTTTAAATCCTGAAATGTAGTAGTTTATTATTTTTATTTTTAATACTGCCTTTTACAAAACAAAACTAACACAGCTTTAAAACTTAAGACATAAAAAGATAATAATAATAAAATAAAAACTAAATCTTCCAGTTGGCCTCCGAGCTCCCCAAGCAAGCTATGCATGTAATAAGTCTAGCCTCCTCCATGTGTTGAGTCGATTGTTGGGTCTCTAGCAAATGGGCCACTTTGTGCTGCAATGCCTCTTGGGTTTTTTTAAGCATCCCTTTAGTCATAAGCCCACCTAAGATTTGAATTGGATCTTGATCTTTGTCCTCTTCGTCGTGGACTTGGGCCTTCTGATCATGGGCCTCTTGAGTTTGGGCTTTTATGTCCATATCATTCTCTCCTTCTTGGGCAGCATTTGTCCTCAAAGTTATGAATTCATCTCCTGCATCAAAATGAGTCAAATCAGCAACATTAAAAGAAGAACTTACACCATACTCACCTGGTAGATCAATCTTGTAAGCATTATCATTGATCTTTTCTAGGACTTGGAAAGGTCCATCTCCTCTAGGTTGAAGTTTGGACTTCCTTTGTTCAGGGAACCTCTCTTTTCTCATATGTACCCAAACCCAATCACCAGGTTCAAAAATAACTTTCTTTCTGCCCTTGTTGGCTTGCTTGGCATAACTCTCAATTTTCTTTTCAATTTGAGCTTTCACTTGCTCATGCAACTTCTTCACATATTCAGCCTTAGCCTGTGCATCTTTATGCTTAAATTCAGAAATGTTAGGCATAGGTAACAAGTCAAGTGGTGTTAGAGGATTAAATCCATACACAATTTCAAATGGTGAACATTTAGTTGTGCTATGGACAACCCTATTATATGCAAACTCTACATGAGGCAAATGTTCTTCCCAAAATTTAATATTTTTCTTTAAAACATTCCTAAGCAAAGTGCCTAAAGTTCTATTCATTACCTCAGTTTGTCCATCGGTTTGTGGGTGACAAGTAGTAGAGAAAAGTAATTTGGTACCCAACTTACCCCACAACGTTCTCCAAAAATGACTTAGGAACTTGGTGTCCCTATCACTTACAATGCTCCTAGGTATCCCATGGAGTCGTACAACTTCCCTAAAAAATAAGTCAGCTACATGGCAAGCATCATTAACCTTTTTACATGGTATAAAATGTGCCATTTTTGAAAACCTGTCAACAACAACAAAAATAGAATCTTTTCCATTCTTTGTTCTAGGCAACCCCAAAACAAAGTCCATATATATATCAATCCAAGGAAAATTAGGAACAGGCAAAGGGGTATACAATCCATGAGGCTTAAATTTAGATTTAGCCTTTTTACAAATAATACAATGATCACAAAATTTATGTACACCATGCTTCATATGGGGCCAATAGAAATGTTCTTGCAAAATTTCCAAAGTCTTTTGAACCCCAAAATGACCCATCAACCCCCCTCATGTGATTCACTCACAAGAAGCTCTCTAATGGAACACTTAGGCACACACAATCTATTTGCTTTAAACAAGAATCCATTATGCCTATAGTAACCATTTTCAAAAAAAATTTCACATGTAGCAAAAATTTCAGCAAAGTCCACATCATGCATATACATGTCTTTCAAAGATTCAAGACCAAAAAGTTTAGTTTCAAGCACAGAAAGCAATGCATGTCTCCTAGACAAAGCATCAGCCACTACATTCCCTTTTCCTTTCTTATGCTTGATGACATATGGAAATTGCTCTAGAAACTCTACCCACTTAGCATGCCTCTTATTAAGTTTACCTTGTCCTTTTAAGTACTTTAAGGACTCATGATCACTATGGATGACAAACTCTTTGGGCAAAAGGTAATGCTGCCAAGTCTTTAAAGCTCTCACCAAGGCATACAATTCCTTATCATAAGTGGGATAGTTTAGGGCAGCCCCATTCAGCTTCTCACTAAAATAAGCAATTGGATGACCTTCTTGCATCAAAACAGCCCCAATACCCACATTAGATGCATCACATTCAATTTCAAAAGATTTTGCAAAATTTGGTAATGCAAGAATGGGGGCATTAGTTAGTTTGTGCTTAAGTTCAGAAAATGTCTTTTCTTGTTTTTCACCCCATTTGAACCCAACATGCTTTTTAACTATTTCATTAAGAGGTGCAGCCAAAGTACTAAAATCCTTAACAAACCTCCTATAGAAACTAGCTAACCCATGAAAACTTCTCACTTCACTCACATTCTTAGGGGTAGGCCACTCTTGGATAGCTCTAATCTTTTCCTCATCAACTTGTACCCCTTTAGAACTCACAACAAATCCCAAAAACACAACATGATCAGTGCAAAAGGTACATTTTTCAATATTAGCAAACAATTTTTCCTCTCTAAGCACATTCATGACAACACTTAAATGTTCAACATGCAAATCAAAGTTAGTGCTATATATCAAAATATCATCAAAGTACACCACAACACATTTGCCTAAAAATTCCTTTAAGACATGGTTCATCAATCTCATAAAAGTGCTTGGGGCATTAGTTAACCCAAAGGGCATCACTAGCCACTCATACAAACCATACTTAGTTTTAAAGGTAGTTTTCCATTCATCCCCTTCCCTAATCCTAATTTGATGGTACCCACTTTTCAAGTCAATTTTTGAAAAAATACAGGCACCATGCAATTCATCCAATAAGTCATCTAACCTAGGAATATGATGCCTATACTTAACTGTGATGTTGTTGATGGCTCTACAATCAGTGCATATCCTCCATGTTCCATCCTTCTTAGGGACTAAAATGACTGGAACTGCACATGGGCTCATGCTCTCTTGTACCCATCCTTTGCTCATCAATTCTTCGACTTGCCTTTGGATCTCTTTGGTCTCTTGGGGATTACTTCTATATGCTGGTCGGTTGGGCAATGACACTCCTGGAATGAGATCAATATGGTGTTCAATTCCCCTCAAAGGTGGCAGTCCCTTTGGTAACTCCTTCGGAAACACATCTTTATATTCCTACAAAATAAATTCAACACTAGGAGGAATAGCAATTTTATTTGAATTGTCAGCAACAAAAATATTATTTTTGCAGTACATCAAGTAAAGTGGTTTGTGAGCAAGAAACATCATTTTCACCTCACTTTCTTTTGCTAAACAACTCATTTTTCTCTCAAGTGTTTCACTCTTTCCCTCAAGTGTTTCACTTTTTCCCTCAAGTGTTTCACTCTTCTTCTTTCTACTTTTGATAGGTGTTTCACTCTTCTCTCTTTTCTCTTGCATTATTTTTTCTCTCATTTTTATTTGATCCTCACACACATCTCTAGGAGATAATGGTTTGAGAATAATTTTCTGGTCATTGTGCATGAAAGAAATCTTTTTGGTGAATCCATCATGTAGTGCTTTTGTGTCATACTGCCATGGCCTCCCTAGGAGGAGATGAGTTGCCTCCATTGGAACCACATCACACAACACCTTATCATTATACCTTCCAATTGAGAAGCAGACCTCAACCTGCTGAGTTACTTTCATCTCTCCATCTTCACTAAGCCATTGAAGTTTGTATGGCCTAGGATGTGGTTTGGTTCCCAAATTTAATTTAGATACTAATCTGAAACTAGCCACATTAGTACAACTTCCACCATCAACTATTAAAGAGCATAATTTACCTTTGATGGAACATCTAGTGTGGAAAATATTTTCTCTTTGGGTTTGCTCAAGTGGTTGTATCTGACTTCCCAACAACCTCCTTACCATTAGTATATCACCCTGTAATGCTTCCTCTTCTTTCTCCACTTCTTCTTCATCAGGTTCAGATTCACTAGTGATTTGCCCATCCTCCTTCATGATCATAATCCTCCTGGTTAGGCATTCAGAAGCAATATGTCCTCTTCCCAAGCATTTGAAGCATTTGATGTTTCTAGTTCCAGTGGGAAAAGCATATGCATTTGGCTTTGTTGGTGATTTCCCTTGTGGAGGAGTCACTGCTGAACTAGATAAATTTCCTCCTTCCTTCTTAAATCTATCCCTCCAGTTTGGATTATAAGAACTGGAAGAATTCTTCCTTGCTATACCTTTCCTCTTGAGCTGTTGTTCAACCTGTACAGCCTTGTGCAAGAAATCTTCCATCTCCACATATTCCTGCAATTCCACAACATCCCTAATATCAATGTTCAGGCCATTCAGAAAACGAACCATTGTTGCTTCATTTTCTTCCTCTATACAGGCTCTCATCAATGCTATCTCCATCTCCTTATAGTATTCTTCAACAGTCATGCTACCTTGAGTTAATTTTTGAAGTTTTAAACGCAAAGTTCTACTATAACTGGTTGGCACGTATCTCTTCCTCATGACTCTCCTCATTTCAGCCCATGTATCTATTTCCCGTTCCTCATCTCTTTGCATTTCCTTTTGATATTTGTTCCACCAAATGAGGGCATAGTCTGAGAATTCAGCTGCTGCCAATTTGACCTTTTGTGCTTCAGTATAGTCATTGCATGAAAACACATGTTCAATCTTCATCTCCCATTCTAGATAGGCATCTGGATCACTCCTACCTTTGAATGGGGGAACATTCAACTTCACTCCTTCAAGTCAGTTTTGTCTAGGACCTCCATTACCGCCTCTACTTCCCCTATTTCTGTTAGGACCTCCGACATCTTGATTTAGTTGATTTTCAATTCCTTCAATCCTCTCATAGAGCTCTTGATTATTTTGTGTCATCAATCTTTGCATTTGTGCAGTCATAGCTTCAAGTAACAATCTTTGAGCTCCTTCTAAATGAGGACCACCACCACCTGCTCCTGCCATAGTTCAACTAAAAAAAATAGAAAACAAAAGAATATGAAGTAATAGGACCTTACCACTCTACTCACGTGTTTGCACTCAAAGATGTACCACTCGTGTTTATTCTCAACTTGGCTTTTTTTTTGTAAATATTCACCCTTGCCTTTTTCCGCTCATTCTCTGACTTAAGGTTCTTACAAGAATCAAATAATCTATAATTTAAGAATCACCTTCAAGGATAGCAATCATAAGGAATAAAACAGAATTGTAGTACCCACAAAGGACAAATAGCAAAGAACAAGGAAGACACTTGACACTTAGGAATTTTATCAAACAGGTAATGTGCACGGAATTTAAGGAAGAACAACTGTTATATATTTATATATATATATATATATATATATATATATATATTTTGTTGCAGATTTTTTTTCTTTTGCTGCAGATTTTTTTTTTTGCTGCAGATTTTTTTTATAGCATAATTTATGTTTCAAAATGAAAGATAATCACCGAAAGAAATATGTGGATACACAATAACAAGAAGGAATGAAACAGGAAAAAAGATTAAAATCGAAATTTGAATAGTACCAATGAACAGTCGCGTGAAAACAGTACTGTGAACAGTACAATGAACAGTGTGCGTGAACAGCGCACGTGAATAGTCCCCCAGAACCTGGCTCTGAATACCAAATGATGTGAATCAATCGATTAGAAGGAAGGCGCCACAAATACGATTATTTGATAAGCCAAGAAAGATCGCCACAAGAATTGGAGAATTCTTGATAAGATCAGTTGATGCAAGGAAGAACCCTAGCAGAGCTAAAACTCACAAAAAATATAATTTGAATAGTCTGTCCCTTTTCTCAATTCCCAAAATGTTTAATACAACTTTAGTTTGAGTTTGCCTCATTTGGAAGTAAATAAAGAAAATTAAAATACTAATATCTCAATAGAAGCTAATATGCCCAAGTGGTTTGATGAAGGCATTATAAGCTTAAGGTCTTGGGTTCAAATATTGAAATGTAGTAATTTATTATTTTTATTTTTAATACTGCCTTTTACAAAACAAAACTAACACAACTTTAAAACTTAAGACATAAAAAGATAATAATAATAAAATAAAAACTAAATCTTCCAGTTGGCCTCCTAGCTCCCCAAGCAAGCTATGCATGTAATAAGTCTAGCCTCCTCCATGTGTTGAGTCGATTGTTGGGTCTCTAGCAAATGGGCCACTTTGTGCTGCAATGCCTCCTGGGTTTTTTTAAGCATCCCTCTAGTCATAGACCCACCTAAGATTTGAATTGGATCTTGATCTTTGTCCTCTTCGTCGTTGACTTGGGCCTTCTGATCATGGGCCTCTTGAGTTTGGGCTTTTATGTCCATATCAGCTAGTCTGGGAAATAAATTTACACAGTTGCTATTTGAGTAAATATTTTTTAAAATAGTATTATTTGAGTAAAAAATTCGGATATAGTAGTTAACGTGGTGATAAGAAGAAACACTGTTATTATTTAATGTCCTTTAAAGAGGGAAATGTAATAATTTGAAAATTAATTTCTTAGTATTTTATTTAATTGATATTTTTCAATGTGAAAAAATACAATAATAATTACAAGTAAAGTATCTCATTACTCAATAATATAACTTAATTGTTTGAGGAAGACTATTTATTACTTAAGTTGATTTTCACATATAAAAAAGATATAAAAAAGATAAAAGTAGATTATCTCATTAAAATGTTACAATAAAGTTATAGAATCTCTTTTTTCATTTAGTGATAAAATTTACTAAATGTTTTTATTTTTAATAAAATTCGACTAATGACGTAGAATGTTAAAAGAAATTAAGTTTCCTGATATTCTTCTTCAATTTATTATTTATCATAATAATCAACTTCGCTAAGATTTTGATGATAATTTTACTTTAATACAAGAAACTCGAATTATTGTATTATTCACATGTTTTGCATTGTGTTTAAAATTATCCGTAATATAAAAAAAATGTATTTCCTTTATAATATTTATTTTATCTCATAATAAGTATTATTTTAAATTATTGTTATATAAATATCTGAATTTATATATAAGAAAAAATATTTAATTTTTTTTAATCAAAATATAAATAAACTTTAATCAAATTAATTTTATTTAACATTTTTAATTCAAAAATAATCTTACCATAATAAATAAGAACATTATTTATTACGAACGTTATTAAAATATTTTAGAAAAAAAATAATTTAATGGTTCCAGCAACAAATTTCAAAGAAGAGTTAATAAAGCAAAATGTAAGAGTAAATTAAACCTACAGCGCGAACTTGCTCACATACAAAAACAACCAGATCGCAGTGAACCTCTGCGGCAATCAGACCCAAACTGCGGAGAAGCTCCTCATCACCATAACTCCGAACAGAACTTCCATAAACCACCAGAAGAAGAAATGTAGTAGATGGCTTTTTGACTAAAGTGGGGTTGTTTTAAAAGTTTATTACGCAAATGATGTTGTTTTGAAACTATTTACGTCTTTGGGGTTGTTTATAACGGTGTCGCTATGGCCCATAGCGACACCGGTGACACGTGACATTTTTTTTTTTTTTGTCTTGGTTGGCTGGAATGAGCCACATGAGTATCGCTATAGGCTGGACCACCACAGTTGATGGACTAAGAAAAATAACGTAGCCCATAGCGACACTCTATAAAGAAAAAAAAACAAAAATAATAGAAATGTAAAATAAAAATAATAAACTGAAGTATTTATTATATATTTATAAAAAGAAAATTAAGTTTTATAAAAATGTAATTTTAAATTAAATTATATGTATTTTTTAAGAGAGGCGCTATGGGCCATAGCGACATGTTGTCGCTATGGGCCATAGCGACATGGTGTCGCTATGGGCCATAGCGCCACACATTTTGTATTTTTTTTTTGCAATAATGACATTTTATTTTTAATTTTGCATTTTTATATTTATAATTAAAAGTACAGAAACTAAATAATTAAAATAAAAGTATATTATAATATGTTAAATTTTAAAAAAAATTGTGGAAAAAATAAGTAAAAAAATAAAAACGAAAATTATTTTATAAATATGTTAATTTTTAAAAAACTGGGGAAAATTATTTATTTTTTAAATATTAACATTTCATTTTAAAAACTTAATTTTTATATTTTTAATTAAATAAGTACAGAAATAAACAAATTTAATTAAATTTATATTTTAAGTATTTTGTTTAATATAATTAAAAATATATTTTCAGTAATTTGTTAATAAATTTAATTAAAAATAATTAATTGTGTAGTTTAAAGAAAATTTATTATTTAAGTGTATTAATAATTGTTTTATATGTAAATTTAAAAAAAAAACTGGGCAAAAAATAAGAAGGGAAAAAATGTAGAAAAACACAAAAAAATAAATTACAAAATAAATTTTTTAAAAAAACTGGTAGAATAAATCTGGAGAAAAAAATGACCCAATAACCAAAAAAAACAAAAATTTTAAAAAAAAAACTGAGGTAAAAAAAATGAAAAACTAAAAAAAAAAAAAAAAAACTGGTCACTACATAACGACTTTAAGTAGCAAAAAAAAACGAATTTTTAAAATATAAAAAAAGGCTAGTGTCGCTATGGGTTATAGCGACACAATGTCGCTATGACCCATAGCGACACTAGCCTTTTTTTTTTTTAAGTTTCATTTTTTTGGGTTATTGGGTTTTTTTTTTTCTCCAGATTTATTGTACTAGTTTTTTTTTTCTAAAAATTATTTTGTAATTCATTTTTTTTGTATTTTTTATTATTTCCATTTATATAAATAAATTATGTCCCTAGAAAAAAATTATTTTTTTTCATTTTTTATTATACACTATACACAATTTTTAAATAAAATATATCTGTTAAAAATTATTATATACTCAACATTCTAGTAAATTATTTTACAAAAATTTATTTAATTCCAGTAAATTATTAACTTAATTTCTTTTTTTCAAATTTTAATTTATATTATCAATTTCATATAAATATATATTTATAAATTTATTATTTCTATAATTTCTTTATTTTATACATATTTTTTTTCTTTTTTATCTATTTAAATATTTATAAAAGTAGCGTTATGGCCTATAGCGACACTGTGTCGCTATAGGCCATAGCGCCACTAATTTTTTTTATTTAAATTATTAACTTAATTTGTTTTTTACATTTGAATTTATTTATTTTTAAGCCGTTTGGTGGCACTATGGGCTATAACGACTTTATTTAAGCCGTTTAGTGGCACTATGGCCTGTAGCGACTTTATCTATATGGCTTTCATGGCTTCCCTGAAGTGAAAAAAATGCCACGTGTCACCGGTGTCGCTATGGGCTATAGCGACATCGTTATAAACAACCCCAAAGGTATAAATACTTCAAAAACAGCCCCATTTACGTAATAAAGTTTTAAAAGAACCCTACTTTGGTCAAAAAGCCGTAGTAGATAAACGAAAGTTAAAGAAAGCTTTTGAGAGAAAGAAATTGGGAACACAGTAAAAGATAAAAAGCAAAAAGGTTAAAAACTCAAAAAGTTAAAGTAATAGTAGGTAATAAATATTAATTTAAAAATTGAAATATTTTTTTAAAATATACTATCGTAAAAGATATATTATCGTTTATCGTGTTGTACTGTGATTGAATTAATAATTTTAATTTTACTTAAAATTGAATTAAATTAATTTAATTTGGCTTAAAATTAAATATAAATAAAAAAAATATATAAAAATAAGTCATAACATTGTGTACCTAGGTTGAACCCGGTGAATTGTAAGATTCTTTAACCATAAGTTCAGCTGATCTCGGAGAAAACTCATATATTAAGTTTTTTTTAATAATTGAATTCTATAAATTTAGCTATAAAGAATTTTAGAGATAATTTAGAAAAAGGAGCTTTGGTTCTTCGAGTCTTTCTTTTTCTCTAAATCTTCTCTTGATTGGTGAATCTTTTCTCTGAGGCGTCTTGTCTCTTCTTATGTGTTTTAATTCAGGTTCAACAACTTGAATTTACCCGATTTTATTTAAAGTTGTGTTGGGTTCTTTGGAGAGCTTAAATTCCTTCTTTTCTTCCTCTTCCTTATTTATTCATTTTTTGTGCTTGAGATTTGAGGTAAAGGAAGTTATGACAAATTGTTTGGTTGATTTGATGAATTGTGTTGTTGTTTTCATCAAATGTGAGCATGTATGTGACTAAAATTAGATTGAATGGTGAAAGAAAAGGGTTTTTGGTGTTTTGAGTATTGAGCTAAATTTTAGTGATCAATCATACATAATGTTGCATCTTGAAGGTTTTTGGTTTTGTCACGCCAAGCATGACATCCCAAGGGGTCTCCACCTTAATCATGTAAAACATGGTTTGGATGGTGTCGGATGTGAGTGAGGTAGAGTTCCCTACCTCGATGGCATCGGACAAGAGGTATGTTGGCCTAGGCACAAGATGCTTGGATGGATAGTGTGTTTTTGGAATGTTGTATTATGAACAGGAGTAGATGTATGAGTTTTATTGCATGTCATATGAACTATGAAAATTGTAGATGTATGTTGATTGGATATAACATATGTAGATGTTTGTATGGTGTTGGATGATGATGAAAATATGTATCCTGCACACACACACACGTATATATATATATATATATATATATATATATATATATATATATATATATATATATGTATGGATGATGTATGCATAAGGTGTGGATGTTGAGAATGTGATATGACATTAAGGCATGTTGACTAACTTAGGACTTGAGAAAAGGAAATGGTTTTTGAAAACTAAAGATCCCACATAAGGAATCTTGGGATGGTGCCTGAGTAGGCCATTATTGGAAAATCCTCCTTGAGTGTGTCTCTTGGAGTGGATTTTGAGGTGCATTGATGTCTCTTCTAGGTCTTTAGTTAGTGACTGAATAAAGTAAGAGATTGAGGGTTACAACCCTTAACCAAATACTTTGAAATGTTGCATGGTTCCTTGAGAATAGCTAGTGAGCTAACTTCACATGTGACTTGATAATGCATGCTAAGGTCATGGTGCACATATACCTACTTTGTACCACTCCTAACGGTGGAATTGGACTATTCCGGTATAAGTGACAAAATTCGAGAAATTAAGTTATTGGGATTGGTGATTCAATCTAGTTGATGGGTCTATCTATTATAGGGATGATCATGTTGATGGATTTATCTAATCTAGAGATGATTTGGTTGATTTGGTAGAATCGAGTCACTTAAACTACTCAGTTGTTAAGAGATCTTCATAAATGAATGTGTGACGACACATTGTTTAGGGTGTATGCATATAATGCATGTTGTGATGTGTTCATATGCATTATTGGATGTCTTTGTTAATGTGGTTTGGATGAGATATATGCTAGCTTTAGAGTGTTTAACTTTCATATATGTTTTTGGTATCGTTGTATGATATAGAAATATTTTCTATAATTACATATTTTCGAACTTTGACTTACCTTTTTGTTTTCATGTGATTTGAATTGCGATGATTATACGTTGTGTAAGAGTAGTTCAAAGCTTGGTTGGAGGATCAATGGTGGTGAGTTGGTGGACCCCTTTTTGTTGGGTGTTGGTGTTACCTTTGGTGTAACTTGTACAAATGTGCTCGATCAACATTAAGTTATATAATTTACTTGGGGATTAGTGTATATACATGTATATGAGTAATATTGGTACAATAGTTGCATTTTATATCCATATCATGTGTATGTCCATATATCCATTAGTTAAACTTTTATAATTTTAATAGATTATTTTTTGTTACTAATAGTGATTTCACATAATATAATGTTTATAACATATCATTATAAAAGTTGTTCAAGAGTTGCTTATAAGAAACATGAGTAAAATGTATACAGATTGCTTAAAAATTGCTTAAGTATTAAGTGACATTGTAGAACCCACTTAAAATAAGATAAGATACCAACATGTGTATCTTATTAGATACACCATTAGAGATGCTTTAAGAAAAACTAATGAATAGATAAAAGAGGTTAATAATCTTACAAAATTAATCTCATGACTAATTTTCTTTACTAGGAATGATGCAGCACAATAATCACTTTCTAAAAAATATTATAAATGATATAAATAAATAAATAAATAATATTATATTAAAAAATTAATATTATACTTATTTTGAGACTTATTTTTTAAAATATACATTTATTATAAAACAATAAAATAATTTTTTATTTATTATAAATAAATCGTTTGAGTAGTATTAAACTTTTCATTTTAAACAAAATCTTATGTTTGAATTTTGTCAATAAAAAAAATTAAAAGAGAAGAGTTCACTAAAAAAAATAATAAATTAGATTATTTGACATGTATTAATCATTTATAAAATTAATAAATATCTCGTACTAATAATAAAAAAAATGTCACACTTGCTAATATCTTCTTTGTTTTTCTTGTTTTACTGGTGACATCATTCATAGTGGTGTGTTGCGATTGCGAGACATTGGTGTACATATCGACAAAAAAAAAATCATAATTAGTTATTTAATTTTTTTAAAATTATTTTTTAATTACTTTGGCTAAAAAAATTTATAAAAAAACATAAATAATTAATCACTTTAATTCGAATAAAAAACTATTTTTAGTTAGTAAATGTGACGGTGAAAAAAAAAAAAAAACATGTGGTGACATTGCACGCAATGATGAAATATTTTTTGGATTTGTGAAAAAAATATTGACTTGGAATTGGAACAAGGCACTGTCTCATGTCTCCCTGACCTGACCCTGATCTCATTCCCTCATCGCCTTTCGTTACCGACCCATTTTAACTCTCTCTCTCTCTCTCTCTCTCTCTCTCTCTGGCGTTACATTTTGCCCGTTACTCTCTCTCTCTCTGCATTTTTTTCATCCTCTTCTTCTTCACTTCTTCAGTTATCGTCACCTTATCCCAACCCTTTTCTCTTGCGACGGTGCTTCTGCAGATCAACCCACAACCTCCAATTCTTGGTCTGCTCCTTCTCCCCAAAAATGCTTTATTTCTTTCTTTCTTGCTTTCTTTCTTCGCATTTAATATTTTACAACAAAATCTTCTCTCTCTTCATTTCCATCCTCTACTCTTGGACGGGTGTTTTGTTTTTTCTGAATATTCTTTCTCTCTGATGCAAAATCAAAACTATTCCTTTATCTCAGGGATTCTTAAAAGACTATGATTTCACTCAAATGTTTTAAGTGCCTCTGCTTTTGGTGTTGTTTCCAATCCTTTTTTTGTCTTATTTGTTGCAAGGGGAGGCTTTCCATGCTGCTGGGATAGGATAGTTTTGACATTTTTTATTTTGCTCTTGTTTCTGCTTGTTATTGCATTTCATTTCCTTGGAATGTACTTTAGTTAGAATTAAATGTTACGCACCAACCTTCACTATCATACTTTGCTAGTTATGGCATTGCACTTTCCTGATTTTATGTGTAGTTTGGTTTGCTAGAAGAAATTCTAGCTCACCATAGTTCTGGGTTGATAACTTTTATTTATTTATTTATTTATAATTATGTTATTTTTACTATGTGGTTGTTGTTGTTTTTACTATTAATTTTCTTTGTCTGCCTTTAATCATCTTTCTGCTATTTCCCAAGGTGTTTTGGCTCTTCCTGCACCATGGATGGTATTCATGGGGGTGATTCTCGGATGCAAATGAGTGATGGACAGCATCCTATACATGTGCCATATGTGCAAGAACATGAGCATCATGGACTGCACCATATGAGCAATGGGAATGGCATTGATGATGATCAGAATGATGGAGCTGATACTAATTGTGGTGGAAGTGAGAGTGTGGAAGGTGAAGTCCCCTCCAACCATGGAAATCTCCATGACAATCACACTGTAATGATGGATCAAGGGGGTGATGGTGGGGATCAGCTTACGTTGTCTTTTCAGGGCCAGGTTTATGTCTTTGACTCCGTGTCACCAGAAAAGGTGCAGCATCTTATCTGAGTTTTTACTTTTGCATTGACATGACATTGCCCCTCATGTCTTACCTAGTATGCGTGACTGCTTTTGTTGTAGATATTGATTTCCAGTGATTACTTCCAAGTATATTTAATTTAATGATTCCTAGATTGTTATGTATGGGAGTATCTGCTCTGCGCTTGAGGTTGCTTGAGTTATAAATAATAGAATATGCATTGATGAAACTATGGTCTAGTAGTACAGTTAGTGTCCATTCTCGGTTCTTACATGTATGCTTTGGCAAATATTGCTGCTTTAAGGAGTTGGATGAGGGAAGCTATGGACAATGCAAAGAATTTTTCTGTTTGTATTCATATGAATATATCTTTCATGCATGTTTGGTTTTTCTTTCTCTTCTTTCTTCTTCTCTGGGAGTATTTGTCATTTTTTGTTGATCTATGGCGAAAGGTGTCACTCAAGCTTAGGGGGAAATTTTATTGCACAGCTATAAGACCGGCAATGTTGTATGGAACTGAGTGTTGGACAGTGAAAACCCAATAAAAAAATTAACACCATGCACCAGAGTAAAGAATGTTGTGCCGGATGAGTTGACATACTAGACATGAACATGAATGCATTAAAAGGAAAGTTGGGGTAGCACCCTATTGTAGATCAAAATGATAGAATCTGTCTTAGGTGGTTTGGACCTGTGTGAAGACTTATAGAAGCCTTAGTAAGAAGTGTAGATCATATAGAGGGTTTCATTATTGCTTTGCTAGAAGTATAGGGAGACTGAGAAAAATCATAGACAAAACCATCCAGAAAGATTTAGAGGTCAAAGGCTTGTCTTTTAATACAATTCACAATAAAACATTGAGTGTACCTTATCCTTGTAGGTTGTAGCCAACCTCACCTATTGGAATAAGGCTTTATTGTTGTTTTTGTTTGTCATTCTTGTTGACAAGTTGTATCAATCAAGAAATGTTGACTAGTTATTTTCTTCTAACTCCCCCTCTGGCATTTGCATAGGCATAGACTGATGCTTTTCATGTGGAATATATTATCACAATAATCAGTTTAACAAGCTTTTTGGTATGTTTTATAATATAATTGTAAAGATGGCTTTTAGCTATGATATTAAATAATTTGATCTATGATTAACCAAGTTCTACTGCCAACATTGATTCACTTAAGAAAATAATTTTTGATAATCCTAGGATGTCTTTCTCAGGTTCAAGCTGTACTACTGTTACTGGGAGGCCGCGAAATACCTCCGACTATGCCTTCCATCCCAGTATCTCCTCACAATAATAACCGGGTATTACTACATTATTTGGTTGGAATGTGATTGATGCTCTTTTTCTAGTCAAATATATGGCTCATGAAGTATTTTATTAGGGATTTACTGGTACTCCACAAAAATTCAGTGTCCCTCAGAGATTAGCTTCATTGATTAGGTTTCGTGAAAAGCGGAAGGAACGAAATTTTGACAAAAAAATCCGGTACACTGTTCGTAAAGAAGTAGCATTAAGGTATGGTGCTTCTTATCATTATTTTTTAGATTAATCTTACAAGGAATACTTGCTTGTGTTAAAATTATGACTTTACTGTACTCCATTTATGTTTGTAATGCTGTGTTATTGATAACAGTAAAAGGGGGCTAAACAGAGGATAGTAGTGAGTTCCTTGAAGGGTCTGCAATAACTAAATATGTTAGCTGAAGCCTCCTTATTATCATGTATCACCTCATTGTAGCTTTTGGGATATCATGTCTATATTCTTTCAAAATCCACAATCTATTGTAGTTGGTATGTTGGGTTGTTTTCAATTACATTGCTTAGGTTGTTTCAGTGATTATTTCTTTGAGAAAACCATAAAAGCATGACTGATAGTGAGTCTCAATGACATTGCTAAGGTGTAAATCAGCAATAAATTGGGGATTTGATTGACCGACAATCCAATGGAGTTCCATGTTGCCTCTGTTTGAAATGTGTTATCTATCATCATATATTCATATAGCTCTAGCTTTCTTAAAGTGGTGTATGGTGTAGTGAATGTATGATATCTGGCTAGTTTATATGCTGATGTTTGCTTTCTTTATCATGTACATATATTTCTAAAACCACATCCTGACTGCAATGTTACCTTGATATATTTGCACCACCTGCTAACAAATAGAAGTAACTTCTATAGGATGCAAAGAAATAAAGGTCAGTTTACATCTTCCAAGTCCAATCATGATGAATCTGCACCAACTGGGACAAATTGGGGGACAAATGAAAACTGGACAGCAGACAATAATGGATCCCAGCAACAAGATATTGTGTAAGTTGACTGGTTCATTCTAGGACAAGAGGGAGATTCTTCTGTTTTGTATATCGTTTTACAAATGGTGTTTTTTGGCAATTTATGTCAGTTGTAGGCACTGTGGCATCAGTGAGAAGTGCACACCAATGATGCGACGTGGGCCTGAAGGGCCAAGAACCCTCTGCAATGCTTGTGGTCTTATGTGGGCAAATAAGGTAAATGAGAATTATGTTTATTCCTCGTTCTATGTTGCTCTATAAATAAATATTAATGTCTGAACATCTCGAAAGGTACATTTTGCAGTGGTTCATTTCCTTCCAATTTATTATTGACATCTTAATATTTAATTATTATGGTATGTGCATATACTAATGCAGTGTCATTAATTTGTTGATTATTGAAACATACCTATTGACTAATATGTTGTTATTATGGTATGTGCATACCAGCTGGGCACAAGATGCTGTGAGATGTGTTGTTATTCTATACGTGTATTTCATCTATTTATTAAATAAATAACCACAAGTAAATTGTCATACTGAATTGAGGGGATTGCAGTTTTGTTTAAAGGAATGTGATAAGAACCTTAGGAGAGCCATGCAAAAGCTAGTTGTTATAATTGGAGAGTCCAAGAATGTGATAAGCCTCACTACAATGACACCCTTCCAATGTGGGACTGAAGTCCCATAACGCAATTGGATCCTGACATCTCACTACACTTCGCAACCTCGGTGCCCATATGGTCTGACTGTTCATTATCCCTTTGATTAGTCCTAGGCAAATACTGCAATGCCGACATCATCACCTGTGCTGCTCGTTTACAGCTGAGAGAAATGGTTGAAAGTTTTGATACCAATAAATTAGAACTTTGGGAAAACACCACAAAAGCCAATCATTGTAGTTGAAAGAGCCCAAGGCCTAATAAGCCCTACAGGCCCACACTAAATCCCATACGAAAATGTGAGACTCAAGTCTTGTACATTGCAATTGGATCCAAATAAAATGTTAACGAAGTTTTATTGTCTTTAGCCCATTGTCTTACGCCATGTGTATTTAACCACATGAGTTTAGGTAACGCCATTCAGTGAATGTAACTCAGCTTAAATGTAATAAATCTGAGAAGAAAAATAAAATAATACATGCAAACTTTGTAATGAATGGTTTGACAATCCTTTTGAGTTAACTGGAGAGAGACCCAGCATAGATAATAGATAACAGATTTTATACACCCGTGTGGTGTGGGTGTATAGACCATGATTTACCAGTCCACTTACTAGTCTTTATCGGGTTTTAATGAAAATATAAAAAAATAATTGTAATGGTTTTCTTTAGTGGTATCTCACTAAAATGCAGTTAAAGAGAAATTATAGCAAAATCAGTTACTTTCTCTTAAATATCTGACCGACTTACTATCTGGAGATGGGAAAGCTTTTTCCATCTTTCACATCAATTTACATTCAGGAGGTTTCTTATACAACTATGAACTATGTATGTTTGCACCCGCTCCCTTTATTTTACTTCAAGACACGATATACGTTTCCGCAAAAATTTCATGCCTTCTTTTGATTTGGTTTGTTGATATGTATGTTCTCATTTTCTGAAACACAGGGAACCCTGAGGGACCTATCAAGGACGGCACCCTTATCTGGACATAATTCCTCATTAATCAAGAATGAGGTCGGAAACCATTACATTTTATGATGCATTTCTTGCCAACTTAGAAACTTGAATTTTCGTCATGTCCTTAATTTTTTTCTTTCATTGAATATTTTACAGAATAAAAGTTTAGAGGCCAACCAGATAGTCGATAGAGTTGCCGGCGAAGCTGATGATTCATCATGATAAACTCTATTTTGGTCAGAATGGAAAGCGATTACATGAAATAAGGGTGATTGGAGAGTGGTTGCCCCTAGACAAGAAATTGTAAGAGGAATTCCACTGCATTTTTAGTGAAAATAGTTAAATGAGCATTCTGTATCTTGTTTTAAATATATGCAGAAAGTCATTATTGCCCTGTGAAAGCTAGTTCTTTTTGGAGGTTTTTATTTATTCTGGGTATGCTGAACAGCTTCAATGCACTTCCTATGTTGTATTATGTTTGAGCAGTGCAGTTGTATTCTAAAAAAATTGGCCCCTTTATGTGGTAAATTGAGTGATTTTCATTTCACCTTTTATAAGTTCTTCGTTGAGGAATTTTGGATGAATTATACAGAAGAATAAAAGGTTTTTATTGTGTTGGGAAAATGACTTGCTACTAGAATGATTAGAATAAAAAACAAAAAGGTAGGGACAGTAACTCAGCGGTGGAAAGAACAAATAAAAGTACACTAATTTAACATGCAATTCACAAAATGTTGCGACAACCTTGATATAAAAATCCTTAATCCATAACAATGGAATATGTATTACAAGATTTGCTGTGTATACGCTCTAAAACCGTTTTTAGATTGCCTCTTGTTTCTGTAATCTCAAGCAACGGTTTGCCCACAGAAAATGAAAGCTTGGATTAGGCATTGGGCAGCGTGAGTTTGATCTGGTGCTCCAGATACAATCACCAGACCCTCAGTGGCTCCAGGTTTTGGATCGTGAACCGCCACGTTTGCACCAGACGTCTGTGTAAAACCCAAGGGTCAAAAAGCAACTAAAAAATGTTTAGCATACATTAAGTAATAAATTCGAGTCACTTTAGATAAACATTTACAAGAATTTTTCTACTAAAAATAAAGAATTTTTTAACAGAAAAACTTTCAAAAACACTAATAATTTATATCCAAACAAACTCTTACTAATCAGATATAAAACAAACCTGTCGAATCTGAGTTAGGTTGCTATTGTTCTCCCCGTACACGTGGATTAAGTACATATGAGGGATGGTGATCTCAATTGTTAAGTTATTCGGATTCTGTAATGGGTTTCCATTCCTGGAAATGACAAATACCACTATAAGATATTTGATACAACACCCAATTTAGCAATGTTGGATTCACCTATCAAGTTATATAACATATGCTGTTACTTCAAAAAAAAAAAAAAATCCTAAACTTACTTTCCAGGATTCTCATTTCTTGAGGCCAAACTAGAAGTATCAGCTGTTACTCCTGGATTTCCTCTGTTAACAGCCTGAAATACAAAAAACCTAAAGCGTTATGACATCATTCTTAACACCCTTCCCTCACCCAAAAACTGATAATAGAAAATGTTAGGACCATATATATATATGAAGATCCCGAGGCATTAAAACCTGTATCTGAAAGTCAAACTCACCAGAGGATTCCATGATCTTGGAGAATTTGGTCCTTCATAACCACGAGGATAGGGAACTCGATCCATGTTTGGTGGACCACGTCCCATACCATGTACAAATGCATGCTGCTGATGATCAACAGGCATCGGGGGAACAGTTGAATGGTCAATTCCGTGAGGGAGCCCAACTGGAGGAGGGTGGCCAGAGGACATCAAGTGATTTCTTGGCCTAAATAAAGGAGGTGGCATTTCTGGAAACGGCGGTAGATGTGGTGGTGGTGCACTAAAATTTGGAGGAGGGGTCCTTACAGGGAAAATGGTTTCCCGAATTCTTCCGGTTATGTGAAACAACGCATCTTGTACAGACTGTAAGCTCCCAATAACCTGAGATAGAACACAATTTTATTTATTAAGTCCAACTCATTGAACAGTAGACCATTAAAAACCAAAACATCAATTGACATTTAGGGAAATTTACCGCAGGATTATAGGTAAACAAGAACTAAGTCATTATTTTCCCTTTAGTAGCTAAACTATGCGAGTAAACAAAATCCTAGATCCTACATGGAATCATAAATGACGGATTTGAAGTTTCAAATGATAATTGATATACACAGAAATACAAGATATCCAACAAAAAAATTCAACAAACAAGAGAATGGAGTTGTATTTCTGGAGGGGATTAAAACTATAAAATCATGGGTTCTTACTATTTGAATCTAGATTTTAACTACCACAGCTGCAACGTAAAAAAAATTATCACCACATCCTAGTCCTCATTAGTCATTACAACATTATATTTGATTTGTACATTGCACCAAACATGCATATAATCCACAAGCAAATACCTAAAGCACCAGTTACCTGTACAACTTCTTCATTTTGGGAAATGTATTTAATTTGCTCCTTTGAAAAAATGCGAATGCTAGCTCCTGTGGCCCTTCGCATTTCAGATATAACAAGACCTCCCTTGCCCAAGAGGCAGCCCACCTGTGGTGAACGCACAAGAAGCTTAGCAACTACTGCAGCACTTGGTTCAAATCCAATCTCAGTAAGTCGACAATGAACACGGATGACAGCTTCCTGTGCAGGAGAATGCTTTTGCTCTGAATTCTGCACAAGGTTATGTCAAATTTAGTTTGTTTCCTAGACAGATATCATGGAAATTGTATCAGATTTTATAATCTTCTACTCCAACACTCCCATAAGCTGCAAACATGTTTGCAAAGAAAACTACCAATACAGAGAAGTTACCATGATTAGAACAACTCAACAGCAACTCACAGAGTAAACAATCTGAAGATGAACCCCAGCCACAAAAATCACACAAAGGTTACCTGTTTGATTATAACAAAAGAACAATCATATTTTAGATGTCTAACAAAGATCCCCAGAATAACTTGACAGTTGACACCAGAGAGCCAGCTCACAATAATCTGAACAAACATCCAAAGTTACAAAAGAGAATCTTTCCTAGACATAAAATATCGAAGAGTTGGCATAATTTACTCCCACCACAGCAAAGTCATAGAAGAAATTTTACACACAAAATACTGCAAGGTTATTGGCAACTTCACATAAAAAACTATCCTACACAGGTACAGCATTATGCATAAAAGATAATTAAGTAGTTTCCGTGCCTCTCGTGCAGATATGACAACCACCCGCTCGTCTGAATCCGGTCCAGCCTCAACAATTTGGATAGAAGCACCAGTTTCGTTCTGCAGAGCCCGCACCACAGAACCACCTTTGCCAATAAGACTACCAACTTTATCATGGTGACACAACAGCTTGAAGACAACATCCTCTTCCATAAACATCCTATGAGCAGGTCCACCACTTTCAGGACCCGGAAAAGAATAACCCCTGGAATGATGATCAGGAGGAGCATATGGACCAGACGGAGCGTAACCTCGTTGAGGATAAGCATCCCCTTGAGCAGGTGCTGCTCCACAAGGTTTAAAAGCACCAGAATTGATCACATTATCCTGAAGACAACTTGACACAGATAGCAGCGCTTTCTTTACTGCAGTAAAGTTTCCTGTTATCTGCATGCACCACAAGCCTCAAGTCAACATTATTGCACCATAACTAGAAGAAATGTCTCCATATTAAGCTTCTGTATAATCTATATGCTAAAATCATCTTAGGGCTTGATTAGATAAACTTCTCCAGAAAACACTTGAGATAAAATTATGAAGAAAAAGTGAAATAAAATTCGCTAAAATTAACTTATCTCATAATTTGTAGTAACTTATCCCTATTCACATCCCCAAGTTTATGCCAATTTTTCTTCCTATTTTTTTTTCTCAGAAATACTTTCTAGAAAAATTTATCCCAACAAGCAAATGTACATACGAAAAAAATAAATGAATAGAGGTTCTATAAAAGAAAAGTACAAAAATTTATTTTTTCTTTGTTTTGTTTTATTGAAGACCTGAATGAATTCGTCTCCAGGAGGAGGAAGAGGAGGTTGATCTTTGGGCAAAACCCTAATGTGGGCCCCACTCTCTTGCCTGATTTTCTCGACGATTTTTCCTCCTCGCCCGAGCACGCATCCAACCTGATACGTTGGGGCCAGCAATTTACACGACACCGACGAATTGCTGCAACTCTTAGTTTCCTCATCCACCATTTTCTCCAAAACCCTAATCAGCGCAACCTGCGCCGGAGACTCCTCGAATGTAGCAGCGGCGCCCGCTGCCGCCACGATGACAACGACGCGCTCCTCCGCGCCGGAGAAGTCCTCCACCAGAATCTTGGCTCCGTCGCCGGCGAGAGCCGCTACGTCCGCCGTCATCGCGGCCGGACACAAGATGCGGAAAACGGTGTCGGGTGCTGGTGGCGGAACATGGCGGCGCTTCTTGCTGTTGTTGGACATTACATCGAACTCAAACTCACATCTACAGCCACATCCTCATAGATCGTGCATTTACACGTGTATGCAATGCCGAAATCGGATTCCCTGCGTCGGTTTGTTAACGCAATTATGGAGTCAAAGAATCAAATCCGTTGGATAAAATCGGACGACGTATATTTGAAATCTAATTTCCATATAGATATTTTAACTTTACGGTTTTGTTTGGATTTGAGGATGGAAAAGGGGGAGTGGAAAAAGAGAGATTTGAAAGAAAATTGAGTGGAAAGTGAGGTTGTTTGAATTAAGGGAAAGTGAGTGAAAAGTGTAGAAAAAGTTTGTGAAAATTTGTGAGTGAATTGATTAATATGATAAATAAAAATAAATTTTTTAATTAATAATTGTGAAGGATTACTATTTTGCCCTTAGGTTAAAAAAAAGTTTATAATTATTATAATTAAAAGATAAATATATAAATTTTAACTAAAAAAATTATAAAATATTAATTTAAAAATAAATTAATTTAAATATTTGCTTTAAATTTAATGATAGATAAAAAATAAAAATTTAATAGATGAATATATAATTTACACTTTTACCCTTGGATTAAAAATGAGTATAATATTTATTAATTACAATAAAATTATATTAATAGGTATACTTTATTAAAAAAATAATAAATAATGATAAGAATAATAATAAATATTAGAAAAATAATAAAAATCATAATAAATAATAATGATACTAATTATAATAAATAATAATATTATTATTAATAAAAATGAAAATAATAATATTTATAATAATAAATAATAATAACAAAATATATTATCATAATTATATTTTGTAATATTATTTTATTAATGTTTATGAAAGTGTTATTATTTTAATTTTATAAACATGTATTACTTTATTTTTTTTATATTTTCATTTTTTGATGTTAATATTTAAATAATAGAATTTTGTTAATATAAAAAAATGTACAATAAAATTTTTGAAAGTTAATTAATAAATTAAAAAAATTGATAAATTATTAACATAAATTAGAATGAAATGAAGATACATTTGTTAATTGTACAAGTTAATTTTTACCAATTAAAAAATTAAAAAATTTATAACATTACAAAGTAGATGGGTAATAACATATTTGTAAAATGGAACAGAAAATACAATTCAGTCATCAATTAAGTAAACAATAATTAAATATGACATAAAATAATAGAAAAGAAAAATGTTGCAACTAAATAAAACATATTTAAATTATAATAATAATAAAAAATAAGATAATGTAGTTTATTGAAATGAACTCTGAAAGTCATCAAATTTTTGTTCGAGGTTATCAAGCCTGTTATGTATTTGATTAACATTGATAGTCAAATTATTTAATCTTTCTTGTAACCCTTGAATGCCAGTCCATATTTGGGAAAGTATTTGACCATCATACTGGACCGGAGGTTGTTGTGTGATGTCGGCAGGCTGCTCCTCACCATGGTCCTCAGGCATTGCATGGTCTTCATCTTTAACATTTTGGCCATGATGATGACTATCTCTGCCATGTATCCATACCCCGTTGACATTCACGACATTTAATTTTTTCAAGGTATTTTTATTAAAAAATGTGCCCACCCTAATTTGACTGCAACATCAATTGATAAGTCTATGCCATAAACAACCAAAATGTGTGAACTTAAAATGGGGTATGAAAGAGACATCTCATTGTCCTTGCATTTGACCATGTGTTGCATGATATAATGGGGCCAGTTGATCAAAATGTTATTCTTTAAGGCCCATAACAGAAAAATGTCTTCCTGTAAGAGTTGGGAAAGTTACTTGATCTGGGTGCCAATATATGGACGTAGACATAATGTAGGAGTTTGTCGTTAATGTTATGACTTCCTACATTTCTAACATTTCGGCTCTGCAGCTCTGGTCTAATCATAGATGTCACTGCTATGTGACGGTCGAACTGCATCTCCTCTGGGATGTTTGAAAATGCTAATTTATGCCCCTGATACGTCAAACCAGCCAGAGTTAACCAATCAGATGATTTTATTTTTATCTTTGTTTTGTTCACGTCACTATAGAGGAAACTAGCTTTAGATACTCTCAAGTTGGAATAGAAGACCTTAATAAGATTTTCAAAGAAATCACATTTGAGAGCCACAAAATGCTGCAAACCTTGATATTCTATATGGTGGTGAAAATATAGCCCTGATGTGGCAAAGTAGCTAAAGTCCATAACCTTTGGATGAAGGACTATCCTGTGGTAAAACTCCTTGTCATATTTAATCATCTGATCACGCTGGCTGAAAAAACATGTCTGATTTAGAACTTCTTCAATTTGTGGTAATCTAGGACCAACTGCTTTGTCCGAGGTGGCAGGAGTTTTTCCTTTTCTTTCTTTTGAACTTCTTTTTCTTGAACCGGATGCCATACCTGAAAATTATATATAAAATAACCAATAACAAATATGATGTTAAACATAAGACATATTCCATAAAACATAATTGCAAGTAATAACATTAAAATGTATCTTTGACCATTAATAAATACTTTTATAACATTATGGTCAAGTTTACAATGTTTAAACCATTAGTAAAACATTACATACAATGCATAAAAAAATACAATAACTACGAATCACAAATCAACCACTTTGACCCATGAACTTTAACAATTGGTTGAGGCGGAGATGTGGGGGTAAGCCAAAAAGTTGCCTAACATGTGATGGATTATTACACAAAAAATCATAACACTGAACCATAACTTGCTCGTCTTGCAGGTTCATAGCGACTAACATGTCCCAAATATTTGATTCTGAATATTGAACTGTTGATGTTCGCCTCAAGATATTAACTTGCTCATTAATTATTTTGTTTCTTCGTTCAATGGCGACCACTTGTCGTTCAACAATATCAGATAATCTTTGGGTCAACGCATTACCTTGACCAAGGTAATCTGTAAATGCATCGAGCCTCGTAGTTAGCCTGTCAAATTGTGCATCCATCACATCAATCATTGGGGCTTTTCTTTTTGTGCCTCGAGATGACGATGTTCTAGTAGTACCACCAGATGCAGCAGATGGCACTGACTGAGTACCATCAACAGGACTACAGGAACCATAGTGTGGTGGCGACCGGTATGTTGTATCAAACCCTACCTGAAAAGGGTCGTCCTGTGGTATGTCATCCACATCATCGTTCAAGTCGACTGTTACACTTGGCATACCGATATTTCTACGAACTTGTCGCGCAGTCCTAGCCATATGGCCTGTTGCCCGATCAACTCCCCATAATTCTTCCATCAAGTCGTAGTACCTAATGGAAGACACTCTCCATTTAGTTGCAGCTGGCTTCGCCTGCAAATAAAAACCATGATTATCACCCATAATTACTATGTTTCACTAATTCAATAAATCCCGAATGTTAAAACATTACCTGCAGCAAGTCATCCCATACTTCAGGCTCAACTGTAAACCGTTTCGTGGACTCATCCCACGCAAACCCACTAAGTCCACTAAACAAGTCGTGAACCTCCCGCCATCTATCTTTCAGACTTTTTTGTCTATTTTTAACATTATTTTTCGTGATACCCGTTAATCCAGTATGTCGGAGGGCTTCAACAATATTATTGTATGCTTTGGTTGTCCAACTACCATCAACCCGATTGCCCAACCTAGCCTCGTCAAGCATGGCAGTCAATAAACGAAAGTCCATGTCATCAGTCCATTTGGTGAACTCGCGAACCGTAGTCGAGGAATCAGGTACAACAGTTTTTCCTCCGTTCATTTTCCACCTATTGCAAAAACAAGACACGTAATGATGATAATCATATGTAAAATTTATGAATGAAAACTTGTAACATAATAATTTATTACAATTACAACAGTACATCTTATTAAATACATTATTAAATACATGATCTAATTATTAATATAATTTGTCCACATTTCATATGCTATAGCATCCCGTATAGTTGACCATTCCCTATGATCATCCTCACGAGCTTGAGTCGGCATGGTATCCATAGGTTGTTCCATCAACTCTCGATCGATCTCTGCTAACAACGATTCATCATTGTCTACGCCTCGAAGAAAATTGTGTAAAATGCAACATGCTAGTACAATATTCGTCATTGTATCGAATGAATAATGAGGTTCGGTTCCACTAGCTATTATAGGAAATCTTTTCTTCAAGACGCCAAATGTTCTTTCAATGACATTTCTAAGTGACGAATGTCGATGGTTAAACAATTCTCTTGGGTTTTGTGGAGCTCTTCGAGAATACTCTTTAAGGTGATATCGAACCCCTCGATACGACGTAATTATTTGTCCTTTTAACATAAATCCAGCATCCCCCAAGTAGTATTTACCTAATTAAAGTCATTGAAGTTATACTCATTATAATATCGTAAGTACGTTACTATACACTAATTACGAAGTAAATAATAACTAACCTTGTGGTATGATAAGTGGATCCTCTCTACCTAGGACATCCTTTAATATTCTTGAATCAGATGTTGTTCCTTCCTACCCTCCTAGAACATATGTGAATTTCATGTCGAAATCATAAGCTGCGAATACGTTTTGGGTTGGCCAATCTTTTCTTCCACGAAAATGGGGGGCATCTGATCTTCCACGAAAATGGGGGGCATCTGATCTTCCTTAATCACTTGTTACATGCATTGCTTAGTCAACTTATAAGTTTACTCAAACCTAATCCCTTAGAGCAAGAGCCTAGGTGCGGACATTGAATATCAATCCCTTGAGTACCCAATATCTACACCCGCATTACGGGCTAGGGTTTAAAACTACTAATGGGCTAAGCTCCATTCCTAGATACATCTCCCACTAGGCATTTGTTTCAGAGCTAGTTTCAATGGTTATTTTCCAACACCCAATGGAACCCATATCATGCAAAGGAGAATCAATCCAAAGCAAGCATTAAGAATAGAAACAACACAACAATGAATGAACAAAATATACATATATCATTGAAAATGTAAGGATTACACTAGAATTCGTTGGTTACATCTAACCCCACAAAAAATGGGTGAAACCACTCAAAACAATGAAGGCAAATACAAAATAGAGATGAAAGGAGAAATGAAGAAACCGAAGGAAAGACCCACACACGAACGGCTCCAAGCTCCAGGAATCCCTTCCACAACTCCTAAAACGCGCCCAATGTGGGAATGGGGAGAAAAGTCCCCGAAAATGCCTTCAAATACGAGCTTGGGGAGTCAGATTAGGGTTTACGCGCCTGGCGCATAAATCTTCACGCCTGGCGCGGGGTCTTCCAAATACTCTCTGCCTTAGGACACGCCTGGCGCAATTAATATTACGCCCGGCGCAGATGTGGCTTTGTAGAGGTGAGACTCTGTTTTGATCACGCCCGGTGCGGGTCATGTGGCGCCTCGGCGCATTCACTTTTCTCTGCTCCTTAGCTTTTTAGATTTCCAATCCTAAGAGTCTTCAATCCTCAAGTCTCTAGCTCAATACCTGCACAAAAATGAGGTGGATTAAGGTATTGTTAGATGAATTTGGGTTAGTTATATCTGCACACAAAATGAACCAAAAAGAGAACAATTATATTGCAATGGTTCAGAGGATGAGTGGAATTGTTCAATAAGTCTCATCCAAAAAGAAGTAAAATTGAGACTTAACAACTCCCCCAAACCTAGAACCTTGCTTGTCCTCAAGCAACAGGTAATTAATCTAGCAGATAACAAACAATGCAAGTGTGTCAAGTTCTACATCCGAGTTCACTTGTATTTTCCTTTCGCAAGCATGAACCTAAGATGAATCTCGAGTCACAATTATTGCAATAGAACATGACAAGGTGCAAACAAAGGTTTCAAAAGAGATCAAAGAGCTGAGAAGAGTTAATGACTATCTGTGTATACATCCTCACTAGGAAAGTGTTTCTCTCTATGCACACTAGTGTATCAGGGTGAGTGTTTCTCTCATATCTACTACTCACGCCACATGATTCAACTTTGCTCTTCGTTTCCAAATGAAACCAGTGGTAAAACAGATGCAGGCACTTATCACAAGGTCTTTATTAGGGCAAATCTGGGTTAAGCAATAACAATCTCATGGTTTTTCAAGGATTCAAGTTGCTATGGCTTAAGAGAGCAATTGAGATTTCTACAATGATATCCCTCTCTATACCCCAATACAACAATTCAGCACATGCCCCTATCCGGATCCAAGCCATTAGCCTTTATGAGATGCATATTTACACTTTTGCATCTTAATATTTTTGTTTTTGTTTTGCTTTTTTTTTTTTTGAAATTATTTTGTAATGGCTGACCACATACTTTCTTTTTCCCAAAATTTCCCATTCTTCAACTACCCCAAACTTGTTTGATGTCATCAATTTGCTCTCTTAACCAAAGTAAAGGTTATGGTTAATTTTTCATGGTTTGGGATAAGTGGAAGGTGTGGTGTTTAGGCTTAGGAAGGTATGGGTCAAGTGAAAAGTGGATATGGCTTTTTGGCTTAGATGGTTAACAAAATATGGAAATATGAATGCCTTGATCATATAAATGCACAATACTAGCAAACCACCAGGGGAAACTCAAGCAAAGTCTATCATGCGACTTAAGCGTAGTTCACTCATCAGTATTTGAGCTCAAACCTCACCCGGCTATGCAACCACAAATTATCAAACTTAGCTCAGTCCTATGATCAACATTGAAACCCGTATGCAACTAGTTATGAACTAAAGATCTAACGTGACTTGAAAATGTGTAAGGTACACGCACCACAAACATCAAGCAAACCACAATCCAGAATCGGCCACAAGCAAAGCAAGTATCAACAAGATTAAAAATCGTGCTAAAGCAGAATATTCACAAAAAGAACCAACATAGTAATCACCAAAAAGAACTGAATATAATAATAGCGTTTTGGGACAAAAACAATTAAACAACTAAAAATACAAGACAGAAAAATAAATGGCAAGAACAATAAAAATGGCTAAGGAAAGCTCCATCTGCATCCATCATCTACGGGGCCTGGTCATCATCATGTCCGGGGTCTGCTCCACCCTCCTCAGCAGCATCAACATCAGCAGTAGCTCCACCTCCCCCAAAGAAAGGAGCATGGTCCCCAGGCCAACCAGTATAAGCATGGTAGTCGGCAGTGGTGGGGAACTGGTAGGCAGGAGCGGCGTGCAGGGAGAAACTCCTGAAGGTATCCAATATGAACATCTGGTCGCGGTGGAGGGACTCCATCCGGTCCTCCTACCTCTGCATATAGGTCTCCATGCGGCCCTCCAGTGCGTCAAAACGCTGATGGAGAGTGAGTGGAGGGCCTGGAGCAGCAACATCCTCCATGGGTATGTCCTCTTGAGGTCCGGCGGCCTGAATAGGCTCGGGGGAAGGGACGGCTGGCGGTGCGCGATCCTGGCAATAGGCAGAGATGTATCTGCTGTCAATGGCCCTGCCAGGACCCTCAAACGGAGGCGAATGGACATCCACGCTTGCAAGCTGGCATAACTGCGTGATGAGCGAAGGATGTCCAAGGGAGGAGCCAGGTGCAGAGTTGGCGCAGCTAGAGATCTCCATACAAATGATGCCGCCCAGGTCCACGGTCCTTTGTGTCATAATGCAGTACATGAGCATGGACCGAGTCTAGTGCAGGTTTGAGACATGTGAGCACGGAAGGATGTTGGCATGCACCAAGGCAGACCAAATCCTGACCACTGGAAGGAGATCCCGGCGCTTCGCGTGGAGAGGCTGCTGAGATCGGTTCCTGTGAAACCCACGTCCAGGCATGCAGATAGCAGCCTCTACTACTGCCGGATCCATCGTGTCAATTGTGTAGTTGCCATACTCAGACACCTCATTAGCCCTCAACTCAGTCCCCAGAAACTGATTAATCGTCCTAGCATCATAGGGGACTCGCACACCCCTAACATAGCTGGTAAATGGCGCAATGCCCTCCTCCAGTCTCAGGGCATTGGCATAGAATTCCTTAACTAGTGCTATGTTGGCCGGGAGTGGGTAGGATCCAAGCTTGTCCCACCGGCGCTTGTGTAATACATTCTGAAACTCTGGGGCCTCATTTTCTTCTAATTCAACCCTCCGCTCCAAAATAAACTTCCTGGTACTGATAGACTCAAAATGAGTCTCATTCCGCTCAGTGAGGAAGAGGTTGGAATAGGGCCGACTTGGCTTGCGTGGAGGTTGACCCGATTTGCCAGCACGGGGGCGCTTGCTTGAGGAGGCCATCTGCAAAAAATTAATACAAGAAGTACCAGGCAGATAGATGAGCACAATAAGATAGACCAGGATGACCAGTTTAGGTAAAGCACATTTCGAAATCAATGGCAAAATCATCAACCACAACACACCAGTCATGTCTCTCCCGCCGCCGAGGAACATCACTCCTCTCCAGATCCTACCTATCCAACTCGATCTCATCATTCGGAGCGAACTCATATTAGTCACCCAGTTGGTGATCGCCAATCAGTCCGCCGACATCCTTTTGTCGACGGAATCATGGAAGTTCCTCTCCCGCCTGCCTGGAAGCCACTGAATATCGAGCGATACGACGGCACCTCAGACCCGGATGAGCACATTGATGCATATACCACTCAAATCAACCTTTACACAAATGAAGATGCCATCATGTGCCGTGTTTTCCCTACCTCCCTAAAGGGTGCCGTCCTTAGTTGGTATACCCAACTACCACCCAGATCGGTAGATAACTTCAATACTCTGATGCGCCTTTTCTCTGCCCAGTATGCCACTAGTAGACCTCATCACATCACATCAGCCGCACTTTCAAATCTCCGACAACAAGACGACGAGTCTCTACGCCATTTTATGGAGCGTTTTGCCAGTGTTTCTATCAAAATCCGCAATCTCAACCCTGAGGTCGCTCTCCATTCTATGCTTATGGCATTGAAACCTGGACCTTTTGTTGATAGTCTGTGTCGACATCAACCAACTAGTATGGATGAACTTCGAGCCCGCGCAGCAGGATACATTCAAATGGAGGAACACGCCGAGTTCCGAAATTCTGTTCGCGACAGTTTCACTGCTAAGGGAGAATCAAGTTCCAGGGAAAAATCCAAAACTTTTTTTGATCAGAAATTCAAACGACCCCGCCAATCACGGGGTCCCAGGTATGAATTTTATACACCCCTTAATGCTCCACGAGTCAATATTTTGGAAGAAGCTAATCATGCAGATTTAATTTCCCTACCTCCACCCGCGCACAACTCGGCCACCGCTGATAAAAGCAAACACTGCCGTTACCATCGAAACTATGGACATACAACGGAGGAATGTTGGAGTCTCAAAGACCGCATTGAAGAACTTATCCAGGCTGGTCAACTCGGACAGTATATTCAACGCGGACAGCATTCTCGCGGAGGTTTCCGAGGACGTGGCAGAGGACGTGGCCGACACGCAGGCAGATATCAGGGACGTTATTCAAACTACCAGGGCCGATCTGAACAACATACTCAACAGCACGCCAATGTTCACGAAGGAAACAGGCCGAGTACGAACAACACTAATCCACCACCTACAAATCAACCCTCTGAAGGAAACAACATACGTGGTGTCATCCATACTATTGCTGGCGGTTTCGCCGGAAGGGGATCTTCCAATTCGGCTCAGAAACGACATCTCCGCAGTGTCTGTAATGTTAAAAACTTTTCCAGTTCAGAATTTAAATCAGACGCACCCTCTCCTCACATCGTCTTCACTGATGACGATTACGAAGGCATCAACCTAAACCAAGATGACCCCATGGTCATCTCGGTTGAAGTCGCCAACTGGGAAGTTCAAAAAACACTAATTGATCAAGGCAGCTCTGCCGATGTGTTGTACTGACCAACTTTTCTGAAACTTGACATCCCTCACAGCATGATCCAACCACATTCTGAACCTCTCGTAGGTTTTGCAGGTGAACGCGTCCATACCCGTGGTTTTATTGAATTACTAACCTCTTTTGGTACAGCTGCAAATTCCAGGAGAGTTTTGGTGAAATATCTTTTGGTTGATGCTATCACTTCTTACAATATTCTCATCGGAAGACCAACTCTGAACCAACTGGGAGCTGTAGTCTCTACACCCCATTTAACAATGAAATTCTCGGGGATGGATGGACATGTTATCACTATCAAAGCCAATCAACAACTGGCAAGGAAGTGTTACGCTGAGAGTCTGAAGATTACTCCCCCAAAGCCTCAACTTGAAACGCCGAGTTCTACAGTCATTGCCCACGTCAGAAAAAGCGAATTCACTAAGTTGGATCCTCGAGTTGACATGTACGATCACCGACCTACTCCTGTTGACGATTTGATCGAATTCCAAGTTGGCAAGAAGCCGGGACAATGTACCAAACTCGGGAAACACACAGAACCCGAGCTCCGAGGTAAAATTATGGCAATTTTAATTAAAAATGCTGATCTTTTTGCTTGGAGCAGTGCAGACATGCCAGGGATAGACCCCAATTTTATTTGCCACAAATTAGCTATTTACAAGGAAGCAAAGCCAATATCCCAGAAGCAAAGAAAGATCGGTGGTGAAAGAAGAGAAGCTGTAAAAACAGAAACTCAAAAATTGCTGAATGCGGGGTTCATCAGAGAGATTACTTACACCACTTGGCTAACCAATGTCGTGATGGTCAAAAAATCTAATGGCAAGTGGCGTATGTGTGTTGATTATACAGATCTTAATAAAGCGTGTCCAAAAGATGCGTACCCCCTACCCAGCATCGATAGATTGGTGGATGGAGCTTCAGGTTATGCCATGCTAAGTTTTTTAGACGCCTATTCAGGTTATAACCAAATCCTCATGTATCCCCCAGATGAAGAATACACCGCCTTTATCACAGAACAAGCAAATTACTGCTATCATGTCATGCCATTTGGACTCAAAAATGCCGGAGCAACATACCAAAGACTCACGGATAAGGTCTTCATTAACCAGATCGCCCGTAATCTTGAAGTTTATGTTGACGACATGGTCATAAAAACGAAGTCAGCTGCAGATCACGCCCAAGATCTCGAAGAAATTCTTCAACAAGTCAGAAGGCATAATATGAGACTAAATCCTGAAAAGTGCGCTTTTGGAGTTCAAGGTGGAAAATTCCTCGGATTTATGATAACTCGCCGAGGAATCGAAGCAAATCCAGACAAGTGTCAGGTGCTAATCAACATGAGAAGCCCCCAGAATCACAAAGAAGTACAGAGGTTGGCACGCAGGCTAGCCAGCCTATCTCGGTTCATCCCCAAAATGGCAGAAAAAGCCAAACCCATTTTTAACTTGCTCAAGAAGCCTAAGAACTTTTGTTGGGATGCCCAATGTGAGGAAGCTTTTTCCAACTTCAAAAGTTTTTTGAGTTCACCTCCCATACTTTCCAAACCTCAGGACCGAGTTGATCTCTGGTTATACCTCGCTGTTGCCGACAACGCAATTAGTGCAGCACTGATGCAGGCTGACGGTACGAAGCAAATTCCAATTTATTTTATCAGTCGTGTTTTGCAAGCAACCGAGCAGCGATATCAAACCATTGAGAAGTTGATCTTAGCCTTGGTGACCTCGTCTCGTCGACTTCGCCCATATTTTCAGAGTCACCAAATTGTGGTCAAGACTGACTACCCCATTAAACAGATACTTAGAAAACCCGATCTTGCAGGTCGGATGACAGCTTGGTCAATCGAGTTATCTGAATATGGTATAAGGTATGAAAGCCGAGGAGCGTTGAAAGCACAATGCCTTGCTGATTTCATAGCCGAACTCACACCTAGCACCCAATTGGAAAATCCATGTTGGATTCTGCATGTCGATGGCTCGTTTAATACAAAAGGTAGTGGTGCCGGGATTATCCTTGAAGGTCCTGATGGTATGATGCTTGAACTTGCAATTAAATTTGATTTCCGAGCTACTAACAACCAAGCAGAGTACGAAGCTCTACTTGCAGGTTTGCGACTTGCAAAAGACATGGGTGTTAAGAAACTCAAATGTTGCAGTGATTCTAAGTTAATTACCGAGCAAGTCGGAGGAGCCTACCAAACGAAAGAACCTCAGCTGCAAAGGTACAACCTTATGGTATCTCATCTGACCTCTTCTTTTGACCATTTTCAGATTGAACATGTTCCAAGGGCGCACAATGCCAGAGCCGACTTATTATCCAAGTTAGCCAGCACCAAACGCCCAGGACAACACAAAACAATCATTCAAGAAACAATCAGTGCACCAAGCTATGACTCTGTGGCAGTGTTGTCTAATGATCCAGATCAATCCAGCTGGATGTCAAGCATCTGGCAATATCTCACTGATGGCACTTTACCAAGCGACAAAGTTGAAGCTTCCAAAATTAAAATCAAAGCTTGCCATTTCACACTCGAGGCCGGTGAATTGTTCAAAAGAGGATTCTCAGTACCCCTTTTAAAGTGCCTAAACTCGGATCAAGCTAGATACATAATGGACGAGATCCATAGAGGTATTTGCGGCCTACACTCCGGATCTCGGTCCATGGCTGCAAGAGTGGTCCGAGCTGGCTATTACTGGCCAACTATAAGATCAGATTGTAAGGCATATGTACAAAAATGTCAAGCCAGTCAGAAATTTAGCAACCTACATCAGTTACCTGCAACGGCACTACATTCAATGCAATCAGCATGGCCCTTTGCATGGTGGGGTATGGACATACTCTGTCCCTTCCCAATTGCTAAAGGCCAATTGAAATTTTTAATTGTAGGGATTGATTACTTCACAAAGTGGATCGAGGCAGAACCACTAGCACGCATCACTGCAACCAATGTCCAACGTTTCATGTGGAAGAAAATCATTTGCAGATATGGCCTACCTCAAGCAATCACTACGGACAATGGCAAGCAATTTGTAGATAAGAATCTTGAGCAATTCTTGAAGCAACTCGGAATCAAGCATAAGGTCACCTCAGTGGAACATCCACAAACAAATGGTCAGGCTGAAGCAGCGAACAAAATAATTCTCCGTGAACTCAAAAAGAGACTTGGATCCACTAAAGGAGAGTGGGCTGAAGAGTTACCCAGTGTCTTGTGGGCGTATCATTGCACGCCGCAAACTACTATTCAAGAAACTCCTTATAGGTTGACCTATGGTTCTGATGCGATGATACCCGTTGAAGTTGGCGAACCAAGCCACAGAAGGATAATGTTCAGCGAATCCCAAAATGGGGAACAGTTAAGCTTGGACAGAGATTTTCTTGATGAGACAAGGGAATACGCCCGAGTTCAAGAAGAAGCATGCAAACTTCGAGCAACACGAAGATACAACTCGAAGCTTAAACCGAGATCCTTTCATGAAGGCGACCTCGTCTTGAGGGCCACAGGCGACGCCAGGAAAGACATCTCAGCAGGAAAGTTTGCAGCCAATTGGGAAGGACCATTTCGTATCTCAGAGTGCCTACAAAATGGAGCGTATAGACTAGTCGAGCTCAGTGGCAAGGTTCTACCTAGAACTTGGAACGCCACTCATTTAAAATTTTACTTCAGTTAAATACGCATGTAAACCCAGGTACTGTACTCTTTTTCCTACTTCAGTCTTTTTTCCCGTTAAAAAAGAAGGGTTTTGGCTGAAGAGGTTTTAACGAGGCATACCTGAGGTCAGCAAGAGAGATGTAACCCACATTTCACTATATATTCAATGTTACAAGTTCTCTCTAGTTCGTTTCTTCTTTGCAATTTCATTTTTTCTCTCCTGAATATTGATTTAATTCCTCACCCAAGTATGAGCTAATGCTTATAATATTGTCCAACCACATTTAAAGCCAATGTTTATTCTGGATCGAGACTTCGGAAAACTTGAGTATTATATACAATCATATTTATTCAATTTAATATCTAACTTAGCCGAGTTCGAGCAAGAAAATTGATTAAGCCAAGTCTGAGCATTTCATTAGCCGAGTTCGAGCAATAAAATTGATTAAGCCAAGTCTGAGCATTTCATTAGCCGAGTTCGAGCAATAAAATTGATTAAGCCAAGTCTGAGCATTTCATTAGCTGAGTTCGAGCAATAAAATTGATTAAGCCAAGTCTGAGCATTTGATTAGCCGAGTTCGAGCAATAAAATTGATCAAACCATGTTTGAGCATTTCATTAGCCGAGTTCGAGCAATGAAATCCATTGGCCAAGTATGAGCATCTCATTAGCCGAGTTCGAGCAATAAAATTGATTTGATTTTCATTAGCCGAGTTCGAGCAATGAAATCCATTGGTCAAGTTCGAAAAATAAGATTCACTCACCAATTTTAAACAACTATACAAACAAGTTTGATTGATTCACGTACCAATTGCATGCACATACTTTTTCAGTTAAAGTTCAAAATACCTATGTATTACCTTCCAGCATAACACCATAAAACATCAAAAATATCACAAAGAGTTTGGCCTATACAGGCAACTACACATATCATCCTTATCACAAATTGTACTATGGCACTGAAAACAAATACTATCAATCATTATTCTCCTCGCCACTCATATCATCCGAGATGTCGTCTTCATTAACCAGTTTCCCCTTAAACACATCTTTGGTGATGTGAATTTTTGTCAGATCAATATCTGGAACAATGCATTTCACTTGCCGCAAACATTTAGCAAACCCCTTCTTATGTTCTACAACAACTTCGTACTCAGTCGCCTCCATATCCTTCTTCAATTTTTTATTCTCGTTCTCTATTCCTGCAATTTTTTGCACATTAGCAGCAATCACTTCTTGGCAAGCTTTGTTTTTCTTGTACAGTTCCACCATCTCGTCCTTCAAGTTTTGCATACTCCCCTCATGATCCTTTGCTTTTGCCTCTAATTCCTTCACAATTTTTGCTTGAATCTCTTTTTCTTTTTCTAACAAGTTCACCTTCTTTAAAAGGTCCTCCACCTTATCCGCATAGGTCTTATTTGACCTCACAGATATCTCAAAAGCTTTCGAGTTTTCCTCCAATTTTCTTTCTAAATTACCAACCTCAGTCTTCAATGACCCAACCTGGGCACTCTCGGTCCTTAACTTGGACATCAGAATAGCATTCTTATCCCATTTCTTCTTCCAATGATCCACTACAGCGATAGATCTCTGCAAAAACACCTGCACGGAATCTAAGCCTTGGACAGGGCCAACCTTTTCAATTAAAGCCTTATCAGCAATAAAAGCTGGATCTTCCTTATAAAATGACTCCGCAGTCAACTCAGCACTCCAAAAAGACTTCACGTCGGGTGACAAACTCACGTGATCTAACCTCGCCAACGGGTGCTCGGTATCGTACCTCTGATGTATCGATCTTGGTCGATTCTTAGTCGACCCCCCAGGTGTGGTCAGCGAGCCTACGCCGAGTTGGGCGAGTGAGACCTCCAAATTAGACACCAATTGCTTTGATGATCCAGAGACTTGCATATTGGAAGGCTACAAAAAATCAACTCGAAATTAAAATAACAAGAATAAATCATATTCCCCCTTTCACATAACAAGTGACAACACTAGGAAATATACCTTCTCTTTTTCTAAATCAATAACAGGAGTAGTCACATTTTTCTCAACGTCCTTTTTGGGAGAACTCGAGCTTGAATTGGGAACAATAACCTCGTGTTTCTCACCAACCACATCATCAGCGATTCCACGCTCCTTAGTTTTTGGCTCTTCACTTCCTACCCTCTGTTTTTTCACTTTGGGCTTAGAAGAAGCGACATCTGGAATCTCTTCTATGTTGAATTTTCCCTTCAATTCACGCCACTTACTTCTCCCCATGGTACCTGCATCAACCAGCATAACATTACGTCAGGGTCAACCCATGATATCTGTAAACGTTACCGACATTATAATTACAACTTACTTTCTAAACCCTCTTGAGGATTCTCTGATCCAGCAAGCATTATAATTAACTTGCTTTCTAAAGGCCGAGGTAGCTTTTGCAAAATCTCTATATCTTCAACTTCGGCCGAGGTTAATTCCAAACCTTCCGTGCCAACGAATTTAATAGGCTCAGACTGCCAGTAAAACGGGAATCTCGGTTTCCCATCCGCGAAAAACAAACAATCTAAACTGGGGTCATTACATACAGACCGAATTTTGAAAAATTCTTTTTTGAAATTTTTGTACGATTGCGCGAATATCCGGAACAATCCTCCCCCCTTTGAACTTGCACTCAGTGAAACCCAACCATAGGGTCGCTCCCCTAATTTTATTTGATAAAAGTGCATGAATCTTGGCAAACTTACTTCAATCCCTAATACTGAACATAATATTTGAAACGCACGTAAAAAACCCCAACTATTTGGGTGTAGCTGACTCGGTGCTATATTCACCTTTTCTAGAAACTCACACTCAAAAGGCGTAAACGGCATCAACACGCCCAAATCCTTAAACACACACTTATACATGTACACACTAGGAGATGCGCTCGACCCTTCAAAGTACACACGTTCCTCCACCGCACAAGGTTCTATCACAATTTTCTCCAACACAGGGGGCACACAAAATTTTAAGTGCTGCTGCAAAACACTCACACCCATTAAATCCCCAAACCTACTGCTATACTGCCCCACATCACCTCTCACCCATTCATACCCAGATGCCTCTATTAGGGGATGAGAGTCCTTCCGATTGTTCCCCCCTCTCTTTCGACCTTTCTCCTCCTCCACTTCAACCATTTTACCTTTACCTTTACTACCTTTCATCTCAATCTCACTACAAAACCTGAACCTCAGGAATGTGTACAGACTGTATCCAAAACTTAAACGCAATGCAGCAGGGCTAAGGGAGTACTTGAAATGCCAAAGGCTTTACACACAACGATGATGCTTTCGCGTTCTGCGTCCTAGCACTTCTTTAGAAACATACAAATGTATGCGCCTTTGTCTATGCAACTCTTTATTAAGATTCTTACACCCCTCCAAAACCCAAGCGTCTCCCCCAAACTTCGCGCCTTCCCGCGTGCCTGTCGTTTCGTGTGTCACACCCATTTAATGCCACCCACCATTTTCACTACACGTGTCCTGAAAAGACATAACCTTTCGGCGCCACCTAGCGCTACATTTCCCCAGGAATTAATTGTGTTCAGCTCTTTCACTCTTTCATCACTCAGAGCTTGGGGGGCTTATGTACCAACCTGACTCTGGCCGACCTGAGCCGAGTTCATTGTACCAACCTAACTAGAGCCAACCTTGGCTATACCCACAAGTTAATCCACCCCGAGGTGACCTCTTAAGCAGGCCAAGATGACGTCAGAGAATGCTGACATATCATAGAAGGCATCATTAAGATACCTCGGTAAGTTAACGAAAACAAGGACAAGTAACCACCCTCAGAAGATAACCACATGGCAGTTGCACAGTTATTCGGACGACTCCACACAGGTAATAATATAATGATATGCAAAACTGGAAGGGTTAGGCTAACTTGATCGTCGTAGTCCTTTTTGCAGGTACATCCGAGACGCTCAAACGGAGAGACCGAAGAGAAGGAATCCCATCTTGTCAATCAACCTCGTACGCTCTCGAACAAGCCGAGCAGAAGAGATGACTTATCCGAGTTAGGAAGACGACCTAGTTCGTGTAAGTACAAGAAGAGATGACTTATCCGAGTTAGGAAGACGACCTAGTTCGTGTAAGTACACATATTATATCATATAATTCATTTCTTCACCAAGGTAATTTATTTTCTGTCCATTAAAAAAATAGTTAATTCACTCTCTGTTACAATAATTATTATTTTCTAGTTATTTCAATTTTTTTTAATGTCGGGTGATTGTGAAAGGAGAACAAGAGAAACATTATTCGGGTTTGTGGCTGATGTTGGCTTCAACCAAAGATCATGAAACTATTGCCTATACATAGTAGTAGATCCCCATCGATACATTAATCAAGCGTCCCCACTCAAGGTCACTAAAATCTTCCATTATTTTTTCATTTAATGTGACACCTTTTATATAACTTTTAAAATATTTATATAAATATTAATAATTTCTACATTCTAATTTATAATTAAATTCTTCTTCTAAATACCAAATTCTCTCACCTCAACTTTTATTTTTAATATCTTTATATTAATATTTTTACATTAAATTTAATTATATTCTTTTGTGTATGAGTCGTTGTCTCAACACTTAATCTTGAATATATACATGTGGTAATATATTTTTTTATTTGAGTTCAAATCTGTGAGACGTGCTCCCTCCTTCTTCACCCTCCCTCTCAACACTCCTCATTTTCCCTTTCTCCATTCACTCTCATTCCCTTTTCCTTTTCTCAAACTTCTTTGTGGTGATTTTTGTGGTTGAAGGTGCTGAATAGAGGGTACGGAGCTAGCTGAGAGTCGGATTTTTCTCTTCTTCTCTTCATCTTCCCCGGGAGCTCGAATTCTTCTTCTCTGAGGTAAGGGAAGTTAGTTTTTTTTTTTTTTTTTTTTTTCTGGGGATTGGTTGTAAATGAGTTTAGAGACTCATTTAATGCTTGAGTTCAGGAGATTGATGGTTGGATTGAAGAGTTGCTCGTTTTCGGGAAAATGGGGGAAAATGGGGATTTTTATGCGTTTGATGGTTTCATGTTGAAAAAGTGATGATTTTTTAGTTGTATTCTGTAAATGTAGTTCATTTCATGGATTGTATGTGTTTGAGCTGGCTGATTTGCAGGTTTTGTTTGAAATTTTCGAAGTTATGAGGGTTGCTGTTTGAAATTGCACCGGGCACAGTTCTTGGCATCGGGCGTGTGTTCATTAGAGGCCACCATTGTCTTTTCACGCCGGGCGCAAAGCTAGTTGCGTCGGGCGTGATTTGAAATGGGAATCCTTGAGTGAATCACGCCAGGCATGGGGAGAATGTTGAGAATTCCGTTAAAACACTTTTGTTAATATTTGTAAATTTGTTTAATTCTATCAACGGTCTCAAACACGGCAAGTATACCGGCCGTTCAAGTAGTAAAAATATCGTATCCACAGGGATTAGAAGGTAATATAAGCATTTATTGACTATTCGTGACTAAAGAATAATTCCAATTTCATAGTTTGTGCAGTGAATGCAAAGTTGTGACTATTGGAATGAAAGCTGTAAATAAATATTGTTTTGTGAGTGGAAAAGGTAAGGAATGGTATTGTGGTATTGTGAGGTTGTGGGGGTCAGATTTCACCGAACGTAACACTAATGTATCCTTAATCTCTTGTTGAATTCATTGCTTAGTCAACCCATAAGTTTACTCAAACCTAATCCCTTAGAGAAAGAGCCTAGGTGCGGATATTGAATATCAATCCCTTGAGTACCCAATACCTACACCCGCATTACGGGCTAGGGTTTAAGACTACTAATGGGTCAAGCTCTATCCCTAGATACAATCACCACTAGGCATATGTTTCAGAACTAGTTTCAAAGGTTATTTTCCAATACCCATGGAACCTTAAATCATGCAAAGGGTGATCAATCCAAAGCAAGCATTAAGAATAGAAACAAACACAACAAAGAATAAAACAACATGTATATATATCATTAAAACCGTAAAGATTACAATAGAGTACGTTGGTTACATCTAACCCCACAAAATGGGTGAAACCACTCAACAAAGAGGGCAAATACAAAATAGAGATGGAAGAGGAAGTGAAGAACCGAAGGAAAGATCCGCACACGGACGATCCCAAGCCCTGGGAATCCCTTCCGCAGCTCCTGGAGGCGCCCAATGTGAGAATGGGGGTTTCTCCCCCGAAAATGGCTTCAAATACGAGCTTGGGGAGTCAGATTAGGGTTTCGCGCCCGGCGCATAAGTCTTCGCGCCCGGCGCGGGGCCTTCCAGATACTCTCTGCCTTAGGACAAGCCCGGCGCAATTCACATTACGCCCGGCGCAATGGCTCCCAGAGGTGAGATACTCTGTTTTGCTCGCCTGGCGCGGATCACCTTGCGCCCGGCGCAGAACCTCTTCTCTGCTCCTTAGCTTCTTAGATTTCCAATCCTAAGAGTCTTCAACTTTCCACTCTTCCTCAATACCTGCACAAAAAATGAGGTGGATTAAGGTATTGTTAGATGAATTTGGGTTAGTTATATCTGCACACAAAATGAACCAAAAAGAGAACAATTATATTGCAATGGTTCAAAGGATGAGTGGAATTTGTTCAATAAGTCTCATCCAAAAAGAGGTAAAATTGAGACTTAACAACTCCCCCAAACTTAGAACCTTGCTTGTCCTCAAGCAAAAGGTAATTAATCTAGCAGATAACAAGCAATGTAAGTGAGTCAATTTCTACATCCTAGTTTACTTGTATCTTTTTTTCGCAAGCATGAACCTCAGATGAATTTCCAATCACAATTATTGCAATAAAACATGACAAGGTGCAAACAAAGGTTTCAAAAGAGATCAAAGAGCTGAGAAGAGTAATGACTATCTGTGTATGCATCCTCACTAGGAAAATGTTTCTCTCTATGCACACTAGTGTATCAGGGTGAGTGTTTCTCTCTAGTCTACTACTCACGTCACATAATTCAACTTTGCTCTTCGTTTCCAAATGAAACAAGTGGTAAAACAAATGCAGACACTTATCACAAGGTCTTTATTAGGGCAATCTGGGTCAAGTAGGGTCAAGCGGTAGCAGTTTTATGGTTTTTCAAGGATTGAAGGTGCTATAGCTTAAGAGAGCAAATAAGATTTTACAATGATGTCCCCCTCCATACCCCATTACAACAATTTGGCACATGCCCTTTACCTGATCCAAGCCATTAGCCTTTATGAGATGCATATTTACATTTTTGCATCTTAATATTTTTGTTTTTGTTTTGCTTTGTTTTTTTTTTTTGTTTTTTTTTTTTATTTTGTTTTGTAATGGCTGACCACATACTTTCTTCTTCCCAAAATTCCCCATTCTTCAACTCCCCCAAACTCATTTGATGTCATCAGTTTGCTCTCTTAACCAAAGCAAGGGTTATGGTTAATTTTTCATGGTTTGGGACAAGTGGAAGGTGTGGTGTTTAGGCTTAGAAAGGTATGGGTCAAGTGAAGAGTGGAGATGGCTTTTTGGCTTAGATGGTTACAAAATAGAGGAGTATGAATGCCTTGATCATATAAGTGCACAACATAAGCAAACCACCAGGGAAACTCAAGCAAAGTCTATCATGCAACCTAAGTGTAGTTCACTCATAGGTATTTAGGCTCACACCTCACCCGGCTATGCATGCACAACTATCAAACTCAACTCAGTTCTATGATCAACATTGAAACCCGTATGCAACTAGTTATGAACTAAAGATCTAATGTGACTTGAAAATGTCTAAGGTACACACACCATAAACATCAAGCAAACTATAATCCAGAATTGACCACAAGCAACGCAAGTATCAACAAGATTAAAACCTGTGCTAAAGCAGACTATTCACAAAAGAACCAACGAAGTAATCACCAAAAAAGAACTAAATATAAAAACAGTTAAAATACTGAAATTAAAAGACAGAAAAGTAAATTGCAATAACAAAGATAAACTAAGGTAAACTCCATCTGCTTCCATCTGTGGGGTCTAGTCATCATCATCTCCAAGAGCTGCTCCACCATAATCAACTCCATCAGCATCAACAGCTCCACTACTCCCCCAAACTTAGGAGCCTGGTCCCCAGGCCAATCAGTATATGCCTGAAAGTCCTAGTAACCAGAAGTGATTGCAGAGTGTAATCATGAAAGAACATGGTGAGCACAAAATTTATACACAGTGATGACCAAACAAATGTAGCAAAAATGGGGAATATCCTTAGACCAAAATTAAGCACAACATGCATGCACACGGAAATGAACTATAACAATGCAACATAAAGCACACAAACATACAACATACAACAGAACATAAAGAAACATGATTGAAAACAGATAAATATGGGCTGTCAGGAATGTCCTACGCCGGGCGCAACACAGATGCGCCGGGCTTCATATCAGTAAAATTCAACAAGGCTTCAAAATCTGATATCGCGCCGGGCTTGCGTTAAACGTGCCCGGCGTGGTGGGTTCCAGAGACCACAATTCGAGTCTTGCGCTGGGCGCGAGGTGAAGCGCGCCGGGCGCATAACCCTGATATGGTCAGTTTTGCCTAAATTTACTTTGAGATAAGGCCTGATTTCCACCTAGATACAGAGTTACCTCTTCCTCACACTCCCAACAAGATGTACCCTATATTTACCCACTCAAGCATGATTCTAACAATCAACATCTAACACAAAATAATACATACCACAAACCAACATATAACACAAACAACGTGTACACAAAACAATCATGCATAACAAACATTAACACTAAAATCTACAACAGAATGAAAGGACAAACACATAAACAAAGTCAGATTTCTGGGTTGCCTCCCAGGAAGCGCTTGTTTACTGTCCCGAGCCTGACGGTGACCAACTTGAAGTGCTCTACTCTCCTTCTCCTCCTATTGCTCTTGTTCCCCTTTGCCCTGTGTTCAACCTCATGATTGCTCAACAACGGCTCAGAAGGATTGGTCATTCTAATTTGAACAGTACCTTGCATACAAGAGAAAGCTGAAGACTAGAGTACACAAGTTAGCTTCATCAATTCATTGCTAACAAAAAATAACAAAAACAATAAAGGATTAAATCACAAATAGCTATAAATACTAAATCGCCATTCTAATCCCCGGCAACGGCGCCAAAAACTTGTTGAGAATTCCGTTAAAACACTTTTGTTAATATTTGTAAATTTGTTTAATTCTATCAACGGTCTCAAACACGGCAAGTATACCGGCCGTTCAAGTAGTAAAAATATCGTATCCACAGGGATTAGAAGGTAATATAAGCATTTATTGACTATTCGTGACTAAAGAATAATTCCAATTTCATAGTTTGTGCAGTGAATGCAAAGTTGTGACTATTGGAATGAAAGCTGTAAATAAATATTGTTTTGTGAGTGGAAAAGGTAAGGAATGGTATTGTGGTATTGTGAGGTTGTGGGGGTCAGATTTCACCGAACGTAACACTAATGTATCCTTAATCTCTTGTTGAATTCATTGCTTAGTCAACCCATAAGTTTACTCAAACCTAATCCCTTAGAGAAAGAGCCTAGGTGCGGATATTGAATATCAATCCCTTGAGTACCCAATACCTACACCCGCATTACGGGCTAGGGTTTAAGACTACTAATGGGTCAAGCTCTATCCCTAGATACAATCACCACTAGGCATATGTTTCAGAACTAGTTTCAAAGGTTATTTTCCAATACCCATGGAACCTTAAATCATGCAAAGGGTGATCAATCCAAAGCAAGCATTAAGAATAGAAACAAACACAACAAAGAATAAAACAACATGTATATATATCATTAAAACCGTAAAGATTACAATAGAGTACGTTGGTTACATCTAACCCCACAAAATGGGTGAAACCACTCAACAAAGAGGGCAAATACAAAATAGAGATGGAAGAGGAAGTGAAGAACCGAAGGAAAGATCCGCACACGGACGATCCCAAGCCCTGGGAATCCCTTCCGCAGCTCCTGGAGGCGCCCAATGTGAGAATGGGGGTTTCTCCCCCGAAAATGGCTTCAAATACGAGCTTGGGGAGTCAGATTAGGGTTTCGCGCCCGGCGCATAAGTCTTCGCGCCCGGCGCGGGGCCTTCCAGATACTCTCTGCCTTAGGACAAGCCCGGCGCAATGGCTCCCAGAGGTGAGATACTCTGTTTTGCTCGCCTGGCGCGGATCACCTTGCGCCCGGCGCAGAACCTCTTCTCTGCTCCTTAGCTTCTTAGATTTCCAATCCTAAGAGTCTTCAACTTTCCACTCTTCCTCAATACCTGCACAAAAAATGAGGTGGATTAAGGTATTGTTAGATGAATTTGGGTTAGTTATATCTGCACACAAAATGAACCAAAAAGAGAACAATTATATTGCAATGGTTCAAAGGATGAGTGGAATTTGTTCAATAAGTCTCATCCAAAAAGAGGTAAAATTGAGACTTAACAGAGAACCACGCCGGGCACACTATCAGACGTGAGTCTTGTATTTTTTGGGAGTCTCTGTCTGGGGTTGCGCCGGGTGCAGGATAATTGCGCCGGGTGCAGAGACCTCTGTAGGTCTCTGGTTGAGTTTGCGTCGGGCGTGATTTTAATGCACCGGTCGTGAGTATGTTGGTCTTTGAGTCTTCATGAAAGTTGTAGCCTTAGATGTTAGATTTCCAATGGCGCTGGAATCACCCAAAAAGGAGTTCTATAACTCTAGATATGGTTGTTTTAGTGAAGAGGGGTCAAGCTGTCAGCATTGGTTGTAGCTGTTGTGGTTTTTAGAATTTTTAACAAGGTAGATGAAGGAATTAGGACTTGGTGTCTTCATGAGAGTTGTAGGAAATCTTCTTATCTTTCATATGAGATAAGGATGAGCATGATAGGAGTAGTATAACTCCCTATACGTTGTCTTATGTGAAGGTTGCCATTTCACAAGGAGTGATTTGGTTATGTTGAAAGTTGCTAAGTTGTTAGATGAAAGTTGTATGTTGTTTATGCTGTTAATGATGTGAAGCTGAGTTGTGCTGTATGTTGTTTATGTTGTTAATGATGTTAAAGATGAGTTGTGCTGTATGTTGTTTATGTTGTTAATGATGTTAAAGATGAGCTGTGTTGTATGATGTTTATGCTGATTAATGTTGTTAAGCCGAGTTGTGTTGTATGCTGTCTAAGCTGTTAATGCCATTATGTTGAGCTGTGCTGAATGTTGAATATGCTGTTAAAATAGTTGAGTTGTGTTGTTGAATATGAGTTGTGTAAGCTGTAAGGCTGAGTTGTGTAGGCCGTAAGGCTGAGCTATTGATCACTAAGACTAGAGGAGATGTTTTTCGAAGTTGCCCATCCCTTTGTGTGGATTGAGGAAGTTGTGGTGCTCTTAGAGCTCAATTTGTTGAAAGCCCTCCTTGGGAAGCTGTCCCTTAGAGTGGTCACTGTGTTGTTCTCCTCTAAGTACTTAGTTGGTCCCGTGTATGGGCAAGGTCGAGGCACACGTGTACAAAGCGACTACAGTATAGGGGCCAGGTCGAGCTATATCGCTTACAAGCGACCAAATCGAGTTGAAATGCGTGACGATGCATAAGCTGTTAGATGTTGAATTTACTGAATGATATGAGCTATATGTGAGCAGTGTGTTGTGAAGCTGAGATGTAGATGTATGTTGTTATGTGTTGTATGTCAACTTTGTTAAATTTGATGATGTGTTGTTAAGTTGAAACTGTTTATAAATTCTATATATGTTGATTCTTTCACTAGCTTACCCTTATCTGTTTCCATGTGGGTTGGACTGCAATGATCATACTGTGTATGGGAGCAAAGCAGAGATAGGTTGGAGTATAGTAGCAGGACTGCAGCTGTCAGACGGAACTAATATTTTTGTTGTTGTTTTTGGCTACTTAGTGTAGCTAGGTTAATGTTTTTGTATATTGACTTGTTGAACCCCAGGCCAGACCTATGTATATATATTTTCTATTTATATGCATACTCTATTTTGCGTGGTGTTATTTTTTGTGCGACGGCTGGGCAGGTCGTTACAAAATCAATTAATATTAATTAAATACTTCAATTTAATTGTTAACTTTTCAAACAAAGTAACAAAACAATTGATAAATTTGTTTTCTTTTTGTTTTTTGGAACTTTAGTTTTCTATTATATATATATATATATATATATATATATATATATATATATATTTATATTTTACTTGAACTAAAAATTACTCATCCAATACAATATATTTTTTAAAATTTCTGAGAAATTCAAAGTTGGAAAATAATAAAATAAAAAAGAATATTGTTATTTGGTGCAGTGACTAGTGAGTTGTATTATGTGGTTCGCATACCTCACTTATTTATTACGTTCCTTCCAGATCTTGCCACTTCATCTACAACAATTTAAGGTGATTCCGTCCCACTTCTTTTTCTAGTTTTTTTTTTTTAAATATATAAAAGAAAGCTATTTTAATTTTTTTTTTATCAGTTTTTTTTCTTCTTCTTTTGAGCAAAAGGTAAAGAGTAGGGGAATACACCATTTGCATATATCTAATTTGAAAATTAACTCTCTTTTTGTTAAATGTTTATTTTGTGTTCATGAAAAAAATCAATTATCATTTAAAGATTAATCCTTTTTTTTAAACCATAAATTACTAAAATAAATTTTATTCCCTATAATTTGTTTTCATTCACATAGTTAACAAAATGATAATTAATATATTTAAATTTTAACTATTTATTAAATTTGTCAAAAATTATTGTCCTTAAATTAAATGTCGATAAATTAATAATATTTAGTCAATAAAAATAACATCCTATAAAAACATACTAATTTTTAATTATTAACTTTAAAACATTGCATATATCATTAAAAAAACAACTAATTAAGATAATGTTTGAATTTTATATGCATCTCTTTTTTTGTAAACAATAAATAGGCGGGACCTATATATATATATTTTAATATATAAAGAATACTCTTTAATCTATTATTTCCTCTTGCAACATATATATTATTAAAATGAATCTTCTCCATAATTTATTTACACGACCATAAAATTGGACCTCTGACAGACTCCATACTAACTATTTTATTATATTATTTCAATAGTTAGTCATACAAAATCAAATATCAATGATTTATTATCAATAATTTGTCAGTTTAAGTGGTACTTTGATTTCATCTTCTTAAAATATGGTGTTGAATTAAAGGATGACTCTATTAAAGGTGGTTCACTATATTTTATAACATAAATTAGTTAATGATCATGTCTATAAATATTTTGTACTAATAATATAATTTCATAAAAATGTTTAAAAAAAATATATCCGGAGGGTCTAACTTAATTAGTAGATATGATGTATTTGTTGTTGTAAACTTCTTAGTATTAATTAGTGGTTGAATCTTAACCTTTGGAGAATAAATAATATATACTAACAATTAAATTAGGTTTAATTATATTTTTAATTCTTAAAATATTGTAATTGTGTGATTTTAGTCTTAATGTTATAATTGATCGAGTTTAATTTTTTAAATATTATAATTGTGTGATTTTTACACTTTATTTTTTTATTAAATAATTTTTATCTTTTAAATATCGTAATTGTATAATTTTGATCTATTTAAGTTGCAACACATTATAATTTTCATTCTCCTTTTAAATGATATATATTTATTATTACTAAAATTAACAACATATGTAACTTAAATATGTTAAAAATTGTATAATTACGATACTTAAACAATTAAAATTATACAATTATAGAACTTGAATAACTAAAATTGTTCAATTAAAATTAGAGGAGTCAAAATTACATAACTAGATATTTAAGATACTAAAATTGCTCAATTATTTGTAGTAATTAATTTTATATTTAATTTAATCAATTATTAAATATAATAAGAAAATAAAAATAAAATTATTTTTAAAAAAAATTAGTATATGTACTATCAAATAAATTATTATCTAATAATAAATTGATAAGTACAATAAAATTATCGATTGTTGTAATATTTATCTTTAAAATTATTAAAATAATGTCAATATAAACTTTTAAAAAATATTATTAATATATTATCTAATATATTTATCTTTAACATATTATTTTGTTTAGTTAAAATTTATTAAAATTATAAAATTATGAGAAATTTATTAAATAGGAAGTCAAACTAAAAAATTTAGTGATTTAACAAATTTTAATCCACAAAAACGAAATATACAACGGAGTATTAAATTGATCTCATTGGGAGCAGTGACATTACAAAAAAGAATTAAATACAAAGACTAGCCTTCCAAGAGACATAATGGCACCATATATTTTTTTTAAAAATAAATTATATCCTCTAGACCTCTACTTGAATGATACTAAAAAAAATAAAATATCAAAGATACTCCCCATTAGAAAATAGCCAATTCAATTATTAAAAAAAAAAATTGATCTCCCATTTAAAAGAAACGGCACTTATTTAAATTATTTAAAATAAGTGTTGTTGGAGTCATGTACGAAATCTATTAATATATATCACTTTGTTTCTACTTTTCAATTATTTTAAAAAATTAAAATAAAATTACGTGATATATAGGATTATTTTGTGTCGACTAACAACCCTTCTATTAATGATACAATATTTTAAAACAACTTTCTTTATATAATATATTTACATAATGCCCTCTAGTAAAAATCTAAAAAAAAAAAAAGTTTATTAATAAAATCTAATCCTATGTTTGTTTTAAGCAAAATAACAACGAAATATAATAGAAATATAAGAAACAGTACAATAGCAATATTTTCATAGATTTGGTTGAAGGAAAAACATCGGAACAAAAATAATTATTGTAAATCCCACTAAAAAATATTTCTCACCCCTAATGTAAAGAAATGGTGAAGAAATTTATGAACTAGTCTTCTCTCTCTAGTGATATTAATTTTTCTCCTACCCATCATCTCCCTTTCTTAATCTGTGCTTGTGACTCATAATCAATTTTTATTTTAAATTTTCAAATTTATATTTTACTATTAAATTATTTTAAATTATAATTTATAATTATATTTTTAAATAAATTTTAAGTATTATTTACTCATAATAATAAATATTAATTTTATTCTAATATAATTTCTTTTCTCTTCATCTATTCAAACCAAATAACTTCACAATAATATTTCTCTTCTATTTCTCACGTATTTTCCTTAAATTAAACATATTAATTTTTACTGTTTTTTTTAATCTATTTATATTCACCTATTTCTCTTTTCTAATTTTTTTTTTCATTTTATTTTATTTATCTATTTCTTTCCTCAAAATCAAACACAGGGGAAAAGCATATTGGAGTATATGGATTGGTGACATGGTTGAAACGATGATTGAGAAGTGAATGGTGCCACGTGGAGAAGAATCCCTGAAGGATCAAAGACTTGGTGGAGATCCATTATGACGTGGCACTGATTCCCACAGTTGGCAGTTGGTACTTGGTAGAGCTAGATATTTTCCACCTCCATCATACCAACCACTTCTATTTTCTTAAACGTTACTCTACCTCAACCTTTCTTTTTTCTTTCTCACACTCAATTTCCTATCGTCTATAATAATTTTAAGATTCTTTTTTTTTTTTTAAACTATGTTAATATCTATTTTTTATTAGTAATTATTTGTTATTTAAATAACAGAATAGAATATGTTTGATAAGATATCTCAGAAGTTTATAAATTGATCTTATTAATAGCTTTACTTGATACAATAATTTATTTTATAAGCTTACTATAAGTTGTTAGCTTATAAGTTAATCTAATTAAATATTTTTAATTTAATCAGTAAATTTATAAATTTATAGTATTTCAATTCTTAATTTATAATTTTCCGTTAATTTGTAAAATTTCATCTAATATATAAGTTTATTTTTACTAAACACGTCTTTAATTAATCACTTTTTTTTAGTGAAATTCTTACTTTTGATCACTTTTTTTATTAAAAAGTTTGAACCTATAAAAACACCATTTTTAATTTTTTTTTCCATTTAATTTTTTTTTATTTATATATGAAACAATGAAGAAAAAAAGCATTAATAAAATTTATTATCACATTACAAAATACTTTAATATTTTCATAAAATTTAACATATTGCATCTCACAACAAGAAAATATATATTAAATAAAGCACAAAAATACCACTTGATTAAATACGAAGAGGTCATATTCTCAATTTGATTTTCTCTAAAATAAATTTATAAAGCATTTCTATAACATGGTGATTTTTCTAAAGGCAATAAAAACCAGGGCATATTGCTTTCTAAAAGAAAATATTTATAAAAAAAAAAAAAAAAAAGTTCGGGAGAGACGAGGTTTGAGTGCGTAGGAGAAAAAGACACGAGAAACATGCGTAGCCTAACGAGAACCAGATAAGAAAAAAATCAGAAAAGTCACTGTTTAGTTCCACAATATCACATCATTAATAATTTCAATCAATTTATGTTGTTGCAACTTCGAAACCAAGAGAGCTTCATTTCCTTACATCTTTGATAAATGGAAGGTACTGTATTATTTTAAAAAATTAGTATTAATTTTATTATTTTAACTAATATGCAAGTTTAGTTATTTAGTTGGTGTTTTTTTTTACAACTTTTAATTTTTATTACTAAATTTACAATTTTTATTCTTTAATTTGAAGAAATATCAAAGTAAATTCCACAAAGAAATTGTTATTTATTAATACAATATATTGTTGAACAATAGACGGTAATAATGTTTCTGATGCTATTGGTGCCGGAAAGGAAGGTTGCTCATGCAATGGCTTTATTGTATTAGGTATATAAACATCTTTTCCTCGTTTTTTTTCTTGTTATAGACATGGGTGTTGGGCATAAAGTGTTTTTTCTTGTTGAAGAAACTTATAATAACATGTTGATTGTTTACTATATTATATATATTAATAATGGTATTCTTATTCTTATACACAATTTCCATTATTGAATAAAAAAGTTGTGTTGATTTGATGAATAGAAATAAAAAAAAAGTAGTTTTTATTTTTAAATTGATAAGAAGAAAAGAGAGTAAAAATAAAAAATATTTTACATTAAATATATCTATATAAATTAAAAAGTACCCAATTATATCTTCTTAACATAAAATTATTTATTGTTTTAAAATTTTATATTTTATAAAAAAATATTTCTTTTAAGAAATTGAAAATGAAAGGTATAATTTTTCCTCAGTACTAGTCAATTTGATGGAAAAGATATTTTGATTTAGTACATAAAAGTAACTTTTTTGTTTTATTTCTTCTCTGAAACAAATATTTTAAAATAATTCTATCTTATCCTTGTTTTTCTATTTTCTTCGATTGAATTTCTATTATAACACGGAGAGGCATTGTGTTTAAACTGTAAAGTATTGTGATCCACATATGTTTGTTGTTTTTATTGGTAGACATAAATAGGTTGGGTTAATTAAAAAAAAAAAGAATGTACATAATAATTATAAATGAAAAGATGTCACATAAATATGTTGGGTTTGGTGAAAAAATAAATACTTGTTACCAAATCAAAGTACATCAAATTTTAATGTATCAAATAGAGTTCAATCAGAACATCAACAAAATCCGAATCGAAGTGTTAAGTTCAGGTTGAGTTAAACTTGTTGTGGATGTGAAGTTTATATTTTCTGGAAAAAAAAAATAAAGTGATATTTTATTACCTAAAAAATTAAATATATTACTCCTAGAACAATGTTGAAGAGGGGTAATAAATAAATTTTAAGAAATACAATAAAATATATATTTTAAATTAAAAATTAAGTATATATATATATATATATAAGATTACTGAAGCACCCCCACCTCCTTTTAAAACCATCCTTGGTTATTTTATTGAAGTTTCAACGTAGTTAAATGACTACTTTAATTTATTTATTTTCATTGCTTAACGTGTATCTAAAAAATGTTATTAATCCTCGTAAAAAATGTTTATAATTATTGACTAAATTGTAAATAAGATTTATTAATAAAATAAATATTAATTTGAATAGCGAATATTGTATTAAAATATAAAATAATGGAGATGAAAAAAAGGGTAATGATAAAAGGTAAGTAAAGAAAGTCGGGGACAGAGACATTAATAATAAAGAATTAATATATGTAAAAGAAAGGGAAGACATAAAAAATAATAATATTAATATAAAGCAAGTGGCGTTGCATGTCTGGTGAGAACCTAACATCGTAGCCACAAATAAAACAAAAGGACAGAAATAAGCATTGGAAAGCAAAAGGCAGAGTTTCGCATTGCTTGCGTTAGTTGTTTAAAAAACATACATGCTGAGTGCTGACTCATGACTCGAGAGAGAGAGAGAGAGTGGTATTAAATATTAATATAAAATTCATCTCATTCATGTCAATTGTCAAGAGAATAACCCAACACAACACTCTCTCTCTCTCTACAATCTACCTTCCATCGGATCGGAAGATGAAGAGCATGGCCTGCGAGCTTTGCGATCAACCAGCTTCTCTCTACTGTCCCTCCGATTCCGCATTTCTCTGCTCCGACTGCGACGCCGCCGTGCACGCCGCCAACTTCCTCGTAGCTCGCCACCTCCGCCGTCTCCTGTGCTGCAAATGCGACCGCTTCGCCGGAATTCACATCTCCGGCGCCTCCTCCCGGCGGCTCCCCTCCACCTGCGGCTGGTGCTCGGCGGAGAATCCTTCGTGTTCGTCGACGCGCGTGTCCAGCTCGGAGAAGAAAACGAGGCCGGCGGAGAAGAGGAAGAGCTGCGGGAGGTCGGAGGCGGCGGAGAAGCGGCGGAGGAATGTGGGATGGGAAGCGGCGGAGGAGGTGTTGGAGAAATGGAGCAGAGAGTTAGGGTTAGGGTTAGGGGAAAACGGGAATCGCGTGGCGTCGCACGCTCTGAATGTGTGCCTGGAAAAGTGGAGGTGTCTCCCGTTGAGAGTGGCCGCGGCGACGTCGTTTTGGTTGGGCATGAGATTTTGTGGGGACGGGGGCCTGGCCACGTGTCAGAATCTGGCGAGGTTGGAGGCAAAATCGGGGGTGCCAGCTAAGCTCATTGTGGCCGCACATGCCAACCTCTCACGTGTCTTGGCGCAACGCCGCGCCTTGCAAGAAGGATGGGGCGAGTCCTAGCTCATACCTCATACCTCATACCTCATACCTCATACCTATCTACCATTACCCAAATCTCTGCTTTTCTTTTGCCTTTTCCCATTTAGGAATTAATACCACACTTTTGCTTCTTCATTTATCTCTTTACCCAATATGTCACAATTGCCTAAACTCTTTCAAAACACAACTCATTCTAAATGTGCTCTATTTTAATTACAAAACTATAAAAATATTTCCTCAATTTTTAAGCTATTTTTCCTTTTTCTTAAATAATTAAATTATTTATATATAATAAATAATCCCTGAAATCATTTTTGTGGCGTAAGAAAAATGAACCAAAAAATGCGTGACGCGTGACACCATCGTTTCATGATGCATCTAATAATCTATACGCTATTCGTGACTGTTGTTGTCTACCTGATTTTTGTTTCATCAGACTTGAATAAAATTAACCTTAGGAACCATTCATCTTGTTGATGCCTGTACGTCTCTAGCTTGTTAATAAAAAGGTGCATTAGTAGGTGCCACTTCTCTTGGAAAAATCAATATCTGAATTCTGCGGACGGATTTTATCTTTGCTTTCGTTGGGGTTATTCATTTGCTTCTGAGCATGCACCAACCGTAATTGATGTTCCATCACATACTGCGAGCATTCAATTTTAAAACCACACGTCTGCTCTTGGTCCCAACTTTGAACCCACCGTGTAATAATTTACGCCAACAACCTAAATTTTTATTCACATGGACAAAACTTTAATTCTTGTGTTTTTGAAATGAATTAGTCTTTAACCATCTGTTACAAGATAGTATTGGTAAGAAAATAAATAAATAAATAAATAAAGACTCAATAAAAAGAGGTTGAGATAGCACAAAAAGGATGGTGTTGGGTCACTCATAATCAATGATAGATATAATAGAGATAGATGTGAGGTCTAAACGTGCTTCTCAAAAGTGACATGTGAGATGGGTTGATGAATAGCAATGCACTTCATTGTGGTTGCTGTTTAAAGTTATTGCAAGAATCCCACGGAGAGAGAAAGACAGAGAGCGAGATAGTTGGGTTTTTGCGTATTTGAGATTCTTGCTGTCTCCAAAGGGATACATTTTGTTTAAACCACATGTTTCATGCATTTTTAATTCAAAAATCATGACATTAGTCTTGTTGTCATGGCTCATTCTTGACCATAATTTGGTGTCTTTAAAATATTCATTAACTAATGGCCGTAAACTTTCCATGTTATTTAAAGCCGGTTCTGATGGTTTAATCCTTAATCGAAGACAGATTTTTTAGAATCTTAAAATATCCTACAATTTTCTAAGTGGTAACCAGGTCCCACAGTTGACCAAAATCATCACAAGAGATCAAAGGTTAAATAATACTATACTAACTTTAGCTTAAACGCATCCATAAATATTTTATAATTTTCATTAAAACGGTCGATCTTTGAAATGGTAAAGATTGTGTGCATCAAACACATGTATACTAAAATAATAAAATTGCGTGTGATATACATCATATATGATGTGATGTTTAAATCAGGATTAAAATTAAATTGTGCTTTAATATATTTTTAAAATAAATTATTAATTACTAAAACTAGTTTATATCATAATATATTTTTTTATTACAAATATAAAATATTTAATATGTTAAAAATATTTATTTATTATAAACCTTAATTATAACATAATTTATATATTTAAAAGTGTTTATTTACTTTATATTTCAATTATATAAAATAAATAATTATATTTATTGCATAAGCTAAAATATTATTTCAACCATTAATGTACTTTAAGAATTATAACATTTCATTTAATAATGATTTTGTTAAACAACTGTGTTACTAATATTGCATGGTTATATATATTATGATGATTTAAGAATAATTTTTCAATTTAGCATTACAATTATAATCATTCAAAAATATATTTTTAAATAAAATTAAAATTTCTATAAATGTATCTTATAAACATGTTATTTTTGTTATTTTATATTTATAAGTTACTTCAACAAATAATTTTATTGAATATTTATAATGTATAAGTTAGCTTAGCAACTTTCAATTACAGACCAACTTTTCAGCTTTTCAGTTCCATCTAACTTTTTAACTGCTTTAGTCAAATATAACTGAAATCTCTATACCTAGGTTCCTCAACTAAGGTCTCAATTCAAATTCAACGGATGGAAAATTCAAAAGTAAAGTCCTGTTTCCCAATGGATTGATCGAGGTTATTTTTGTTAGTTGTTTAAATAGAAAAGAAAGACGGTATGTGATTTGCACAATGATACAAACTCTAGGAGGTTGATTGCTTCAACTGTAAGTATGAAGATATAAACTACAAATGTCCCCAACTTAATGTGATCTTGAGTAATTTACCCAATCCTAGAAAAAAAATGAAAGCACCAAAAAGAACAAAATTACTTTTGAATGAAAAAAACTGTACTGTGAGTATAGAGAAATGGAAACAAACTCAGCTTTGAGCAGAATAATCTTGAATCTTCTGTTCCAAACTCCCAGCCCTAAATAATAGAAATGGGCATTGAGCAATCTCTTAAAGCCAGTTTCATTCAGTTAGCATGGAGAAAAGGACTCTTTTTCAAAGTGGTTTTAGCAACATTCTATGCTGTCACCACTTTTCAAAGGATTTGCACTGGCTAGTTCTGAATTTCCCTGTGTTCACAATTTCAACCAGTGTAGTTTTAAGCTTGATGCCAAATGGCCCTGGCTTCACAGTATCAATATTGTCGTATTGTGAGAAGAACTCTTCCTCAGCTTCTGAAACCTTCGTAGTCTTATTTGTTTCCGAGTTTGAACACCACTCTCCTTGAACCAACCCATTAGATGATCGGTTGAGAATCAAATCATCAATTTTCTCTAGAACCATATCACCTTCTCCAAATGGACGTGCAAATGCAGCCCCAGTTTCTAGCATTGTGTCATAGTTTGACATATCAAGCAATTGGGATTCAGAAGGATCAATGTCCCAAAGACTGTACATTAGATTGTTGTCCACAATGGTGTTTTGGAACTCGTGGGAGTTGCACAACACTGTGTGGAAATATGATTCCAGAGGGTAAACCACATTGCTGAAGAACATTAGAAGTTTTCTTGGTAAATTGTCCCATCCACTAACACAGTACTCCATAAAGGCTCTTGTGAGAATCATCCAGGGTGAACCTATTAATAAAATGACATGAGAAACTAATAGCAAAAAACAGTAATGATACACGTGCAACATTCTTAAAACAATTTATACAACGTTATTTATTATTATTTTTTTATGTCTATCTCTTTTCATCATTAGTAAATGTAACTAATGATGTGATGAAATCAGAAAAAAAAAAAAGAAGAAAAAGTTGTACAAATATCATTTCCCTAACATCAAATGGAACTGTTTCTTTCTTAAAGTTCGATTATCAATTTTGTTTCATATTTTCATATATTTGGAAATGAAGGTTTGATGTTTGAAGGTAAACTGACCTCGAAATAGCTTGAAAGCATCTGGGGTATCTCGGGATTCCACAGCAAAGAAAAGTGGACTATTCTTTTCATAATGCAAACTTTGGTCTACCACAATTTGATTAATGTCTCGTTGTCTGCATCATGTCATCGACCACTTAATAAAACCTATTTAGATGAATGGTGGAAACATTTGAAAAGGGTTGTTCCTTTATTTTCTGTTACCATGAAGGGTTGGACCCATTTTGATTAAGATCATAATCTACGATTCTTTGGATGATTAGCAGCAATTATATTTTTTATTCCTCCGCCCCACCCAGAGAAAAAATGATGAATAATTAAGAAAGAAAGAAACCCTGATATCATATATCTCTTGGACGAACACAATTATTAATTGTGATTGGACGATTTCCCTGTTGCAGACAGGTAATGTAGGGCTCTCCACTCAAACATAACAAATAAAGGTAACTAATTTGTTATTTTATAAGTTATAGACCTATAGTTATCGCTATGATTATTTAATTGAAACTTTATAATATGCATGTAGTTAAGGAAATAAGCCAGACCTTAATTTGCGGATTACTTACTCGTTCCGAACTGTCTTGTTAGTGTAATGAATGAAGTTGACATATGTTGGCAAGAATGTGAAAGCATAAAGGATATCTGCACAGAAATAAATAAAACACAGTTGAAACTTGAAATTGTTATCCCAATTAAGGCACCTTGATACACATATAGATCTCAACATAACTACACAAACTAGGAAGAGGGCAATGCTAATATTTCTAGCAATAAACTTTTACTTACTTGGTTGGAGTTATTGAATTCATAGTCCTCTAACATTTAAAATTGTCCTCTTAACATTAATACAAAGTGAACTTCAGAACAGAAGTTTATAGCACAAAAATACCAGTGACACTTACCATCCTGAGTCATGAGAGGATAATCTGAGGCACTTAATGTGATGAACCAGTCCCAATCTTGGTTCAGTTTAAGAAGCAAAGCAGCAGCATGCAGAGGAGCAGAAAGAGCCGAAGATCCCATCCTATTGATGGCATAACTTTTCCCAATCACATTCACATTTCCAAATTCCTCAAACACCTCAAGGGATTTAACTGAAATAGCCAAATCCATTCTCTCAGACTCAGAGGAACTATCATCAAGCTGAAGTAGGTACTGATTTCTTGGATGGTATACAGCCTTCAACAGCCTCAACATCTTCTTACTCTCTCCTCTGGTGCCAAGAATCCAATATGCAAGCACAGGAGGGTACCCGTTTCCTTTTGACACAACATGCTTAGGATTGTAGTGCCTCAACTTGGATACTGTGGCATAAGAAACATTTGAAGTGTTCAATCTTGAAACTGTTCCCAACAACACCAAGCATGCAGCAAATATCAGAAGGCATAGACGATAATCCAATCCCCTACATGGAAATTTGGACGTTCTCATTGAAGTGGTTCTCTATGGATGCAAGGAAGATATGAATTCAGATCAACTTGGCTTCCATCAAGAGGTTCGGCACCAACAAAATTTGCCTTTGATGATCTGACTTCGATCAGAGAGATACTGTGGTACATTAGAGGAAAATATCTATAATGATAATCTGTGGATCTATAATTCAAATTAAAGTGAGACGAGTAAGGTAAAAAATCAGCGTAGAAGGTGTGAATGTGATTGAGAATGGAAAAGGGTGAAGGATGTTGAAACTTGTACCTAACGTTTGGAAACTTGAACTGGAAGGTAACATAAAGCAGGGTTGGATGTTTGAAAGCTTATCATGACCATTTCTGAAAACAAGAAACATTTCCTCGTTGTAGATTATGACGTTATATTCAGATAAACTTCTTACTTTTAAGAAAAAAAATAAATAATAAGTTTTTTCATAAACCAAAATTTTTTAATTTAATTTTAACTTAAGTTTTATTTTGTTTTTTCTCTTAAAAATACTTGTAAAGAAATTTATCTAAACATACCTTAATAAATAATAACTTAATAACTGAATAAAAATGCGGTGAGAGGGAGTTTGCATGTACAATTTTTCCGCTAATAAAGTGTTAGTTAATCACTCTATCTCATTGAAAGAGGTAAATGGGGTTCTTTTTTTGGTTGCACGAATTTGTCTCTCTCGTTCTTTTTCTTTGATTTTCCTGAATTGCTACTTGCTCGAACAACAAGTAGGGCATGTCAATTTAACACGTCTTCATGGGTACTTGCCTGAACCCGCCCCAATTTAGATGGGAAAACTCGTGTTTATTAGGTTCGGGTTCGGATTTTTCCCGATTGATAAAATTAGGGGCGGGGACGGGAGCGGGGACGGGGGCGGGATGTTAATACCCACCCCGCCCCCGCCCCATACCCGCTCTGTTTAATAATATAATTAAAAAATTATTTTTATATATATATAAACCAAAATTATAAATATTTATATGTAAAAATTTATATTATTTTACTTTTCTTTTATTTTTTTTTAAATTGTTCATATTTATTTAAAAGAAAAAAGAAGAAAAAAAATAAGAGGAGGGCGAGGGCGGGGGCGGGGGCGGGGAAACCCGAACCCGGCCGGGAACGAAAATGGCGACCCAGATTTTGTCGCGACAGGTATCGAAGGCGGGGACAGGACGGTTTAAATTTGCAGGGACGAGGGTGGAGGCGGGGGTGGAGGCGGAGAACGTAAAACCCGCCCCGCCCCGTTGCCATACCTAACAACAAGTCAACTTCAACAAAAGATTCAAGAAAAAAGTTGTGACCTCTCCGCTTTGATTGCTTCTGGATATTTTATCTGATTTAAAAACTATTTTTAAGACTAATGTAATTCCCTGCTCTGCCGGATGAGATGAAAATCCATTCATCGATTTGTTTCCACTTTGTTAGGCATACTCGAAAATCATGTGACTCGAAAAGATTGATAGCGCTGCCTGAGAAGTAAAATCAACACATGATGAAATTATGGGACTCGGAAAAAACAAGTGTTGCTCGAAAATAGTTGAAAAGTTGAGACCGTCAGAACATGGAGGTTAAGCCAAAACGGTTACTAAAAAATCAATCGAGAAAACAAGGAACGTGGGAAGAGCGGTTAAAGGAAGTTGAGTCAAGACCACGTAGCAAAGATAGTGGATAGCGGTTGAGTCAAAAGCGTACATGTACAGAATCAACCGCCTTTAATTGCTCTATAAATACAAGGAGTACGGACCTTTACTGAGGTCGAAAAACTCATACTAGAATTGGACTCTGAAGCACTCTCTGCCTACACACACACATGGCTTTCGTGCACAAGATCGTTTTTGGGTATGACTGACTCTCGGCCACTTTTTTCTTTTTTTTTTAGGAGTAGAAGTAGAATAGTCTTCTTGTTCTTTGTTTAATTACGTAGTGTATTCATGTACTGGAATCAATATGTTCGCATGTGTAACGTAATTTGATCATTGTACGAAATGAACTATGATTTGCATTGCTAACATATATATTGTTCACTCTGTTCATATTATTATTTGCTTGCATGAGCATCGCTTGTTAGTAGTAATAGAAGAATATTTCGAAACAAGTAGTTGCTAAGACTTTTTCATCCTACTCTCCATTCTCGGTAACACGATAACGCGCAGTGAGACACCTAAATTGAAATACGTTCGTATGCTAGTCTAAATAAAAAGAACCCAGGATTTGATGGTTAATTCCACCGTAAACACACTTATAAACAAAATCGTATCAACATGGTCTAACTTATTATTTGCATCCGCGTTCTTTAATATGTTGCAATTAAATGATATGACTGTAAAGGCCCATCAGAATTTTTAGGAGTTGCATTGTTACAAATATGATTAGTTAAAATCTCCTTAAAAATATATGACTCCAACTTAATAACGTATCGATTTATCTTGTTCAACCTTCCCCGGTCGTCAACTTTTAAAAATAAATTATGACTCTTAACATATGGTGAAAAATTTAAAAAGTTGAAGCAACTATTTGTTGCTTCAACATGGTTTTAAAATTGATTTTGCGAGAATTCAAACTTAATTCAAATACACTATGATGGTTCATTTCGCAACTTGTCGAAAATAACAAGTCTTCAAAACCTTTCCTATCAATGAGTCTTTTATTATGTGCGATAGATTTAACAATACGAGAGTTTTGTATTTAATAATATGAAATTTCTCCTTAAGTTTTTTTATCAAGAAATCTTTCTTGTAGCTAGAACATCATTTCTTGTTTATCTTTCACCATTGGAAATGGTGCAACCATTCCTAGTCTAATCAACCATTTTTGCTAAGCTTGAAGCTTCAAGGAACCATGGAAGAAAATAGGGGGCTTAATAGAGACCGAGAGACTACAACCACTTCTCTACTAATTTTCATCATCTTCCCAATAGAATTTTGTAGTCATGGTTTTTCCTTTCTCATTTTTTTTCCTATAAAAAACTTTACATTACAAAGGTGGGAAATGGACAGGGCCACAAACTTGATTAACATTTCTCTATCAACTATAGAGAGAGTTTTTGCCTTCCATCTCAAGTTTTTTCAAAACTTTATCTTGTACATGTTTAAAAAAAAAATTTGAGCTTTTGATCACCCATATGTCATGTCTTTTCAAAGCCTTACTTCTAAAAACCTTTTCAACTCACCAATTTTGAACTATACTTTCAAAATTTATCATATACTTTCAACTTTTCAACTTTTTATTTTTTTCTAATTAATTTTTAAAATATGTAAAATGAGCTACAAATAAAAGAACATTAATTATTAATAAATTGTAAAATATATTTAATTGATGTACCCAAAAATATATATTTTATTTCACATATTGATAGTATATGAATGAAAATATGTATATGCATGTATATACTTTAATATAAGTAATTAATGTGATATCAATGTTGATATTTGAAATTAAATGCATAAATTTTTTTATATATATATATTTATGTTTGATTATAATAAAAAAATATTGTTTTATTGTATGCATTGTGCATATAGTATAAATTAAATACTAATAATAGGAAATGAGAAAAGTTATGTATGATTATCAATTAGAAAGATATCACATGTGTTATAAGGAGAAAAGGAATGAATGAGTTTTTTCGTTAAATACGAAATTCTATTACAACAACAAAAATAAATAAGTAAACATATACAATTGTGATGAATTATATAAAAAAAGTTAAAACTTGTAAAACAAATTAATATAATAATATAACCCAATAAATAGAGCATGTTTCCACACTAACTGTAACGACCTGGCTAGTCACTACACACAACACAGTACACCTGAAAACCGGACAGAAAGGAACAAGTGCATACATATAGTGTCTAGAATATACATATATACATGGTCCAAATCTGATTAGATTCAAAATGTACAAAAAATACAACCAAACTACTACACCAAGTAGCTGAAACAACAAAACATTAACTAAAGTCAGCTTCGCCTGCCAGTTGCAGACTCACCACTAGCCACCCACCTATCCCTGCTCTGCTCCCATACATAGTATGATCATCGCAGTCCAAACCACATGGAAACAACAAGGGTAAGCTAGTATCAAAAGAACAACATATAGCAAAATTTAAGTAATATGTCAACTACAACTATCAACACTACGTCAGCATACGTCTCATCGGTTGTACAACATAATCAGCAATAAGCACACAATGCGTCGTCACGCATATCAACTCAAAGATCTCCTACAACAACTCAGCCTTACGGCCTACAACAACTCAGCCTTTCGGCCTACAACAACTCAGCCTTTCAGCCTACAACAACTCAACCATTACGGCCTACAACAACTCAGCCATTACGGCCTACAACAACTCAGCCTTTCGGCCTACAACAACTCAGCCATTACAGCCTACAATAACTCAGTCATCACGGCCTACAACATCTCAGCCAACATACAACACAACACAACTTTACAGCACAACACATCATCTTACAACACATCAACACATCTTACAACAATATTCATCTGATACAGCTCAACATCATCAACAACATTATCTACTAGTCATCACATCATATTCATCCATTTCAATTCAACTCAACATAAAACAGCATTAACCAGGACATAGTAAAATCTCATCTCCGCGCCCAGCGCCCTCGTGGTTGCGCTCAGCGCGGTACAACCAGAGAGCACCAGGGGGTCAACGCGCCCAGCGCAAGCATGCCCGCGCCCGGCGGGACCTAGCCAGAGAGCCCAAGGCTCACTCGCGCCTGGCGCAATACCAATTGCGCCCAGCGTATGCCAGACAGAGACTCCATGGAGTCTCCCGCGCCCAGTGTGCCCAAACCCACGCCCAGCGTGGGGAAGGCAGAGACCTCCCTTGGTCTCGCGCCCAGCACAATTTGAATTGCGCCCGACGCCCCCATGGCAGAGACTCCAAGGAGTCCCCGCGCCCAGCACGACCAAGATCGCGCTCAGCGCCATGCCAGAAGCCCAAAAACAAGCCACAACTAATATCGCGCCTGGCGCGGTTCAAGTCCCGCCCAGTGTGGGCCATCTAGAGGCTAACATCCTCAAGCACGCCCGGTGCACACATCTTTGCGCTCGGCGGCTTGCCTAAATGCTGCCCTCAGGTGGCCACGCGCCCGAGGCGAAGAACTGTGCTCAGCGCGAGCTCAGCAGCAAACCCCATACTTTCGAAAATCTCATCAAAACTTGCAAAATAACTAGGAAACTCCACATGCAATCCATCCAATATACTACATTTTCATTCAAGAGTTCAAAAACCACCTCTTTTTACACATGCAATCACCATCAAGAAAACCTCATGATTTTCATCAAAACCCCGGAAACCCCAAAAACCCGTTTTCATCAAAACAGCTCAATATTATACAAAACGACTTAAATATCATGATTCAGCATGAACATTTCCACAACACAACTCATCATTAATCAGCTCAACAACGAAATTCAGCATTAGCATCATACAGTATGACTCAGCGTTACATCATTAACAGCATAAACAACATACTTCACAACTCGACTTTTCATCATACAACATTAACAACATTAATCAGCATAATCAACCACTTTACAACATAAACATGTTCACACCTATAGTAACTTATCAACTTAACTTCAACTAGCTTCCCTTACCTGAAGATTGGATCAGAATAGCCAAAAAGCGGAATCCCTTTTTTGAAGCTCAGCTCGGAACTTCAATCCTTCAAAAGTTAGCTTTCCAGTCCAGAGCCCTTCTCTCTAAAAAACCTCCTCCCCTCAACTGCCCACAGCCCCTATTTATAGACATTCCGGAGTGGCTAGAACGGCCTGTACCAAAACCGGAACGGCCCGTTCTTCAACCAGAACGGCCCGTACTCCCTTCCAGAACGGCCCGTTCTCCCTCCAGAACGGCCCATTCTCCAACCAGAACGGCCCGTTCTCCCTCCAGAACGGCCTGTTCTCAGCTACGATTTACTGTCCATTTTAATAGCTTGGAACGGCTCGTTCCAGATTAGAAACGACCCGTTCTGGGCTTCTAAAACACCAACTTGCTACGTCACACTAACCCTTTTTAAGTTCATCTCTATACAAATTACAAAACTAAAATACTTAACTAAAACGATTTGTTTGAATGTAGAAATCAATTCTTTATTATTATTATTATTATGAAAGAGGATCCCATTAAAAATATCAGCTATAGTTTATTTTACTAAAATTAATCATAAAAAGTCAGTGAATATATTTCATACAATTAATATTGTTATAAAAAAAATACTTTTTTAAAAAAATTACTTTTTTTTAGAAAAAATATTAAAACAACTTTTTAAAAGTAGTTTCTTTTTTGAATTACATAAATATTATAATTTTAAAATATAATTTTGATTAAAGCTTTTAAAAGAAGTAAATAAAGAAACTTTAAACCTAATTTTGATTAACACAAATAATATTAATATAAAAGTTTAATAGTTACATTGTAGTATAATTTATTTTACACAATTAATCAATTAAAAATTATTATTGATATAACCTTTAAAATAATCATCATAAAAATTAACAAATTTATTATATAAATGTATAGTAATTTATATTGCAAGTACATAATCTATTTTCTCTTAATATAAATATAATATTATGTAATACAAAATTTATCCTCCAAGTCCATAATTTGTTTTTACTAATTCACTATTATTTAACAATATATACTTTCTAAAAAAAATTAAGTAAATTTGATTGGTCTGAAGCCATTTGAATATAACACAACCTTCTCTTCAAAATACATTGAATTTAAATTTTAAAACTCGGAGACTTCAAAAGTACAATCATGTCAAGTTAGGTTAGGGAGATAAAACAATATTTAGGATTAAAAAAAAAAGAAATATAGAAATAAAAGAAAAATGGGATGGGTGATGTGATAAAAAAAGAGGTAAAAATTAATGTTAAAGAAAGAATTATATATATAAGAAAAAATATGTGATGTATTAATATCTAATTGTCAATTGCATAAGTTATTTATTTCTAAAATACTTTTACTTAATTAATAATTATGTTAGATAAAAAAATAGATAATTAAAATTAATTGAATAAAATATTTTTCTTTTTAATTAGGATTGAAAAAATAACAACATCTCTCTTTTTTTTTTAGTATTTCATTATTTTATTTTTAAATATTAATTAATTAGGTGAAATAAAGAATGATAGTTTAAAAATACATTTAGTACATAATTTTTTTTTCGTTTATGAAAATATTTATAAAAATCACAAATCTTGAAAATCATGATTCATTATGAAAATTTGTTTGGTCAATTATAAATTTTTTTAAAAATGTTTATAAATTTTATTCAAGAATTAAATATTTTTCTACTGCATTAAATAAATAAATAAAAGTAATATATATTATTTTTATAAAAGATTAGTTTCCCACCCCACTGATGAGAATATTTCTTAAAAAATTATATGCAAAAATCATTATCAAGAAACAATATTTTTAGAAATATTATTAACAACAAATCAAATGCTATTGATTTTTTCAGGTGAAAAAAAATCTTAATTAAATATATCAGATTTTAATGTATTTATAAAAGAATCTTAATTATCTTAATCAAATATTTTTAGATTTTGATATATTCTTATAAAAACTTTAATAATATTAATTGAATATTTTTTTGGATCGAAGACTTTTTTTTCAATCAAATACGTCTATTTAATACTATTAATTAAGTTAACAATTTTTCTTAAAATATAATTTATTTAAAAGAATTTTATAAATAAGGACAAATAAATAAAAATGATATAAGTAATTATATCTTATCGGTTGTCCGGCGTAAAACTATTTTACTAATAATAAAAAACCGATAGGCATGTGTTTATAATTAGGGATATTTTGGTACCGATATTTATAATTAGGGTTTAAGGTTTATAATAGGATGAAAATGACATGTTTATAAATTAGTGTGGTAAAATATATTGTTGCAACTTGCAATCGAAAGGCAGGGTTGGAAAGTGGTATTGGAGTTAAGAAAAAGCGTCACAATCTGAATCTCATTCCACCCACAGACTCTGAGTCACCAATCTTAGCAAAACGAAGCAATTTGGAATCAAAAGGAACGATGTTTTGTAATTGTAATGCATATATTCTCTTAGCTGGCGCCACCAATCTCTCTATACGCTAATACTTTAATTACATTCCCAAAACCCACCCAAAAATCTCACCTTTTTGCTTCTATGGAAGCACTTTCGATCATCCCCGACTCTTGTTCGCTTCTTCGCAACCCTTCTTCTTTCTCTGTCAGAGCACCCACACTTCGTTTCCTCAAATTTACCCAACACTCTCACTCACACTTTCCTCCCCTTCGTCTTTCTGCTCTCCCTAACGCCGAGGGTGATGAAGGCACCAATGACTTCGTTTTAGCTTCTCAACCTCAGGTTCTTTCTCTCTCTCTCTCAATGCCCTTTATTCATTGCTCGCTTTAATAATTTCTGGGTAGACTCGCACACCATAAAGTCAAATAAAAATATTATTTTTATGTTTAGAGTTTGGAATTGGAGGTGGTGCACTATGTCAATATTCTGATTATACCACTCTCCCTCAAACTCTATTATGTGTAGCATGTTATTATTATACCCTATTGAATTTAAGATCATGATACTCAATACTCATAGCTTTTGTGTCTTATGTTGGAGGTGGTGCAGTATGTCAATATTCTGATTATACCTCTCTTTGAGTGCCATGTTTTTACTTTGCAGTTCATGGGAATTTCATAACAATAGGGCAATTGATTGGTCGTTTCTTTTTGTTCTTATGCGTAATCAACAGATAAGTTAATACTGACTTTTGACATAGTTGGGTGTGTTTTCGTTCTGAAGGAAAATTTAAGCCATTCTGAGGGTTCCGAAGAAGATCAAAATGAGCCGTCACAAGGGGACATGTTATGGTCAACTATCACAACCCCAGGTGGAAGTGGATCCGGTGGTGGCACCAGGGCTGGGCTTTTCAGAACACCAATTTCGGGTGGTGTGCAGAGTGCGACCTCGGCTCATGGTTTACCTAGGCCCGCTTTAGCAGTTCGGAATTTGATGGAGCAGGTAAGCTGCTGCTGGTGTTTCTGGGAAAACTTTGAATGAAGTATTGTATATTCAACTGTAGAACTGAATCTAGTGCAATTACATTCACGGATTCCCTTTTATTAATTTTCAATTGGATTTTGTTTCTTTAATTGAAGGCGAGATTTGCTCATTTGTGCACTGTAATGTCCCGAATGCATCACCGGCGAGAAGGATATCCATTTGGTTCTCTTGTTGATTTTGCACCAGACTCAATGGGTCGTAAGTCAATAATTCTTCATCTGCTTGATAGATTACTTCCATTCAGTCTCATGAATATTTGATGCATTTTGGATATCAGTACCTAGTTATTTGTCCATGGCTTAAATAGGAGAATATGTTGGGAGTTCTGCTCCAAGGTACCACCATATATGTAAGAATCATGATTATAAGCATTTGGTGGACTCAGCCAAGTTGATGGGATAGAGATAATTACATTGTTGTAAATTGGGCTTGCAATGCAGATGATTCCAATCTAGTTTTGATCCTTGCTGAGAAAAAGAGTGAGAATATGATAGTTAGTAACTGGAAATTAGGATAGACAATAGGGAGACCAAGAACCTTATGAACAGAGGTAGTCCTATGTTAAAATACTAAAATGTAGAATCAAACAGTAAGATAACTATAGAGATAGTGAAGCTGAACATAATACTTCATCCCACCCAAGCCTTTCCACCTCTCTCAAGTCTTACACATCTCTTGAACTCTTCCTTTCTCCTCTTTACCTCCTGGCCCACAGTTCACGTACCGCCACTCAACTTGTGACAAATACCCGTGTTGTTACAGCCTTCCCACTCTCTTCTATTCAATGTTTTAAAAACCATACCAGACATGACTCATTGAAGGAATTTGTTGGTCCGATTTGCTTGAAATGTTTATAATTCAATATATTTAATATTATATAACACATTAAGTAATAAACTATAAAACTATCATAAAACCATAATATAGATCAAATTTTAAATTAGCTTAAAATGCTTGTATTATATGTTTTGCAAGATAAAAAGTAATATTGAAAACATGGCCTTTATGTGTTGGCACTTGACCTTTATTTGGCTAAAAATATATTTTAGGTTCAATTAAAAAAATAAATGAAAGCAATCAGTTCATAACTACTGACTTTCTGATCAGTTATTTGGTTTGAATGGATTAGACACATGACTGATCATTGATTATTTTAGTTAAACCAGCTGGTCTAGTTCTTTTCATCCATGCTCATACTGGACTCTTCCCTTGGCATCTTCCACTTTCTCCAATTCCCCTGCCGCTTCACCTTTCTTACATACACAGCTCATCACCTACATTTATCCCATCTTCCTTTTTTCTAGCATAAATATGTGCTATGAGTAATAGCTTGTGGGGAGATGTGTTTCATGTTCGTGCTTTAGTTGGAACATGGGCATGAATTACTGAATACTGCAATCTAATTGACAATTATTGATACTACATAAACATAAAGAATACATAAAGCATTCACAGTCCACCTCAAGATTCTTGTGTTATACAGTTCTCTTTGATTCATTTCTGTTGTCTGCCTCAACTCTCATGCTGATCTTTACCTTTTTGGGTAGGATATGGAATTATAGACCAGTGTGAATTGTGGAACATTTATGGTTTGCTTTTTTGTTTGTAGTGTTTATCTATAACTCATGCCTTATATTATTGATTTGTAGATCCAATATTTTCATTTTCTCCTCTCGCAATTCACACAAGGAATTTGTTGGCTGACCCAAGATGCACAGTGGTTGTTCAGGTTTGCAATTTGACTTTTCCTATCTAAGCTTTTAGATTTCTGATTCCTGTTTTTTCTCCATTTTGGGTTTTATTGATACTTATATTTCTTAGATTCCTGGATGGAGTGGCTTGTCCAATGCAAGGGTAACTATTTTTGGGGATGTCTATCCACTTCCAGAAGATCAACAGGTTGTTTGCAGACTAATTTGTTTTTGTGGTTCAGCAAATGTGCACTTGTTTGTATCTTTAATTATTCATATGGAGATACTTCTGATTCAGAGGTTTATTTGTACATATCATGATATCTATTTGTTTATTTGCATCAACAGGAATGGGCTCATAAGCAGTATATTGCGAAACATCAACAGGGTCCTTCTCAACAGTGGGGCAACTTCTACTATTTTAGGATGCAGAATATAAGGTTGGCTTCTTCCAGCTATATAAATATGGGACGTATCTAGTCAGATTATTTTCGAGTGAGAGGAGTAAAATTTGATTATACAACTATACATTAATACATAGATGATTAAAACTACTTTTAAATCACATGATCGCTTAAAAGTCATATGAAGTTAAAAAAATCACAAGACTATTGAGTTTTAATATTGATCGTTCATTATAAGATTCGATGGTTAGTATTTGTTCCTCTCACACTCACATAGCAAATGAGTTGTTATGTTGCCTGGACACTCTTTCTCACACACATAAGCAGCTGCTGCCAAGCTGATTGTATTGAAGATATCATTTTTTGTGCAAACTTGTGTATTTTTGGGGTGTTTTACCTAGGCCTGGTTTATAAATGTTTATTAGTTAAGAAACCCAATATCCCAGACTTTGACAAGAGAACTAGTTTTTCCTGTTGAATTACAAAACAATCATATATTGGCTGTTTGGTGAAGCATCAAGAACATGGGCAGGTCTTTTGTATCCATTTGACATTTTCATAAAAAATATAGTTCCTTAATAAATACTATAGTGCTCATGAACAATAGAATCAATGAAGAATTTGGAAATTAAATTCTTGATCTTATTGTTTGGTACAATCATTATCAATCTGCATAAATAATTTAATCAGTTTTTCATTATTGGCAGTGACATATATTTCATTGGAGGCTTTGGTACTGTTGCTTGGCTGGATGTAAAGGAATATGAAACCCTTCAACCTGATAAGATTGCAGCTGATGGTGGTGAGCAGTATTTAAAGGTGAATTTTCTGATTTCTCACTCTACTCAAGAAGTTAAAGAAAATAATATCTAACTTGTCTAGGCAAAAGTAAACAACTTTTTTTTTTTGAACAATTTTTTATGCTCATAAATTGTTTCTCTTTTCTCCACGTCGAAGAAGAAATTTATGGGATGGGTTTGAAATTTGGATGGGGCATTCTAATTTTTTCGGCCTAGTAGCAGGAGATGGATGTATAACCAGTAGCACATTCAATGTCTTGACGGTGGTTGGTTTTGTGGGGTTCCTAGTTGACCCTTCTACTCAATAAAGCCCCCTAAGGGTAGATTAATGTAATTTTCCTACGTCCTACTTATGAAGTTAAATTTGAAATGAAGTTTGAGTCTGGTTGTTTCAGCCAAATCTTTTCCAATAAATTTGTATCATAAGGATAATAGTTGATACGATTATGTAAACCTGCCGTAGAATTATATGACATATTTGCTTGGTTTCATGTTTGAAATAATAGGAACTGAATGCTATCTTCTCAAAGCCCCTAAAGAAACTTCTATCTAATGAGACTGAGGTAGATGACGCTGCACTCATATCTATAGATAGCAAAGGGACTGATATTAGGGTCCGTCAAGGTGCCCAGGTATGCTTTTCTGACAATAGTTAGATTAATTTTCTAATATTTGTTGCTTCTGTATATCATATCATTAAATGTGTTGTTTTCAGTTCAACATTCAGAGGATATCATTTGATGAAGGACAGAGTGTAGAAACATTGGAAGAAGCTAAAGCTGCTCTTCGGAAATTAATTCACAAAGGAAAAGTGTACAATTTGCAGAAATAAGATGTTGGATGTCCTCTTCCCCTTTGACTAGAGATATTTTTGTAATGCTTAATTCTATGCTTTTGACATTCCGGAAAGTGTATTATTATATCCATGCATGCATCTGCAAGTCTGATCGTGAGTGGGCTATAGTCATAGTCAAACTATAAATAATATCATCAGAACTCCGAAGAAATAAAAGTATGCTATGTTTTTTCCCCCCTCCAAATTCTTCGCTTCCATGTTCTTTTCTAAACAGCCGTGATGTATTTGCGGATAATAAAACAATCATCTCAGATTTATAAATGAAACACTCCGCCAATTTTTTAAATGCTAAAGACAATTCTTAATTCAGGATTTGACAAGTAGCCCACATTTAAAGTTTCTAATTGTTTTAAGGAAAATTCTACCGTACCCCTACTTAATTGATGGGTACCGGAAGTCAGGCGTGTTACTCTTGTTGTCACTTTCATCTTAATTGAATATTTTTAATAATTTATCTTAATAATATTTTCTATATTTTTGTATTATTTTTTTTTAATGTTTTTCTATATTTTTATATTATTATAAAATGATTTAATCGATCTATTTCCATTCTATATAATTGTTGTAAATGTAATACTTCATATATTTTCTCAATTTTGTTTTTATTTATATTTTTTCTTGTGTGACTAGTATTTTTGAACGTTTGTTTGATATTATTAATTTCTTCTAATTCTTTTTCTCTCTTATTGTAGGTAAAATCTACAATTTTATTTACAATTTCAAGTATTGGTATTATGTTTTTATCAATTTTTTCTATCATTAATTCATGTATTTTATTCATATTTTTAAAATTATCTGTAATTGTCATTAATTTTTGCGTATTCTTTTAAGTTTTTGGTTGTTTGTTCTTTAATTTTATTTTAAAGTTTATTGGTCATCCTAACATAAGTGAAGGTACCAAAACCTTTTCAATTTCTATGGGGATATAGTAACAACTTTTTAAAAAAAAAAAAAATTCAAAAATTTGTTTCCTTTTTGTCATCAAATCAATTAATTCAAGCATAATACACACGACACTCTTTTTAACACCTTTCTTAAAGCAAATTTTTGTTGATTTGGTTTCTGCTCCCTCTATGTGTATGCTGTGGAATACTGAAGTTTTGGAGGAATTTAAACCATCTAGAGGTATCAAACAAGGTGATCTTCTTCTACCTTTTATCTCATTGTCTTGTTTACAGAGAGATTAGGAATGATAATGGATAAAATTTGGGTTAGGATCTATAATACTTGTTCTCATACTTACGTTTAAAAACAATATCCGTACTTAGCATGGGTAACAATTTAAATACCATTTTTGTACCCGTTTGGTACTTATATATAAAGTAAATAAATCAATAAAGAGATAATGTTTCACACAAACAAATATAATATTAATTTATCAGGTCTTTAACATTATAAAAATCTAATATAACAATTCTTATAAATAAATATTAAAAAATATTCAATTCTTGTAAAAAAATTTTTAAATCAATATAATAAAAGTTATAATTAGACTTCCAACATTATGATCATGTATTAACAATATTTCCCGAAATTTGTAAAAAAAAAATATAGAAATTAATTAGATTAAATTATAGATTAAATTATATATTATAAATTTTAAAAAATAAGTATGTAGACATTTGACCTCATCATCAAAATCAACTTCTTCATATTTTTGCAAATGTTTGTCTTCCAAGTCTATATATTATTTTGGTTCGGTAATACTAATATAAACTATATGATAAAAAAAATGAATGATCAGAAAATTTAAATTAATAATTAAAACCAACAATAAAAAATAAAATAACTTTTATTAAATAAGCAAAGTTTAATTATTTATTACCTTGTTACTTGTGTTTCAACTAGCTTTGTGGACACATAAGTGCCTTCAGAGTAAATTTATGGAGCCTAGAATGATGAAGATTCAAAAATCTACCTCCTATGATAAATGAGATTCTGAAATTATGGTTGAAATTCAAATTATCAAAACATCCTTAAATTTTTTTTTTCAAAATTGGATACTTGATCCATTTTTTTTTCATCAACCAAGAATGTCAAAAGTAATACTTTAGACAAAACATTTTCTTTCAAGTAGAACTCTATTTCAGACTTTATGTTTCAATTGTATCATTCATAAATAAATCATAATCACTAAGAAAATTACTAACATTTTAGATTACCCAAGTTTGACTCATTAACATTTACTTGTGAAGTTGAGTTTTTCACTATTTCTTTAGCTTTAATTTGATATTCTTCAAATAATAAGTAGCATAATTTCTTGATATTATTAATTTTAATTAAAGATAAATTATCATAAAACTTAAAAAAAAAATACTCATACAATTTCAACTTGTATCTTAAATCTAAAATAATAGTAATATTATTATATTAATTAATATATATTTATATAAATAAATTATATATATATATATATATATATATATATATATATATATATATATATATATTGTGGGATAGGGCGGGTTGGGCACTGAGTACCGTATCCACACCAGCACCCACTAAATTTTACAAGTTTATACACGTTCCGTACTTATTCTTGAACTGATATTTATTTATTAAAAAATGATTGAGCCTCTGAATCTGTACGCTAAAATTCATTTCGAATGAATAAAATAATATTATAAATTATAAAATATTAAATTAAATAATTATTTTATAATAAATTTATTAAAATATATTAATATTTTAATTTTTTAGATCATGATTCGAACAAAATTTCGGACGCTGTAACAATGCTCTTATTTGTTTCACATGAAAATATTTTTGTAAATCTCTAGAGTAAGGGTCTATTTTACCTTTCCTAAAAGAGAATGTTCCTCCTTATTGAAGTGAAAGCAGGACAATAGAAACTTTAGAAGCCAATTCAGTTGTCTCAAGGAGACCCTCTATCGTTTCATTTGACTTTTGCAGGTGACCTTGTGCTCCTTAGTCCTTACCAATGCATCTATGCAACAGGCAGAAACTGTAAAAGCATATTTAATTCTCTTTCATGTAAGGTTAGGCCAAAATGTGAATAAAGAAAAAGTTAGAATTTTATTTTTACAATGAAAAATACTAATAACACATTTTCTAATATACTTTTTTTATAATTTATTGAAAAATACTAAATTTAATATATTTTACATCTTATTTAATAACTTACTCTTAAATTTATAATTTTCAATAAAGTTTAATTAATAAAAATGAATGTATATCAGTGAGGCGTTTGGGTATGAAGGTAGTGAGAATTTGGAGAAGTATTTAGGAATACCTCTTCAGCATGAGCGAGTAAATAAAGTTACTCTTCAAGGTGTGTTGGACAAAGTTAATGAAAGGTTAAGTCCTTTGGCAATTGGTAGTTGTGTGATGATCTAAACAGAGCATGTAGAAGCTTTCTACGTCTACGGGGTAATGAAGAATAGAGGAGAGTTAACACTATGGCTTGGGAGGCTATCCGTGCTCGAAAATTGAAGGTGGAATTGGCATTTGTACTTCTCCAATTCTAATTCCTTCTACATGATGGCATCTCTATGCTAGTCTGCAGAAACTGTGGGTCCAAATATTAAAAGCTAAATACAACCAAATGTGTGCATATGGAATGTCTAGAGAAACATTACATTGGTAGTAGCTTTGGATACGATTTGGCGTATATGAAATGTTTTTGTATTCCAGAACATACAACCAAATGTGTGTAAAGCAATGCAGGAAATATTAGCACCATCACATGCAATTGCCAGAGTCCTTTCCTAAGACTAGCATGAATGTATACAAAATTGACATATAATATAAAATGTTTTTTCTAAGATTGTAAATTACTAAAAGGTGTTTCTCTCTCCAAATATATATTATAATATTATAATATTATAATATTTATAAAATTGTAAACTTCTAAACTAAATTTAGAATGAAAATTATGAATTCTTTATAATGTTTGAAAATATTTTTTTAAGTGAAAAACTATATGTTTATATATATATATATATATATATATATTTGAGAAAAAAAAAACTTAATATAATAATTAAAATATTAAAAAAATATTTTTATTAAAATAATAAGATAAGAATTGATGTTAAATATTTTAAATGGTCATAATATTTTAATAATTGTATATTTTTACTTTTAATTTAGACATACGATTTTAAACAATTAACATATTATTATGCATATTTAATGAATTTAACATCAAAAAATCGCAAAAAGTAAAGCAAATTAAATCACAAAAATTGATTTGATTTGATTCGAATTTCACAATTCATTCAAACAAAACTACATCACAAACACCCCTACTTAAAGATCATTTTGTGTATGCTTTCTTTGCTAAATTGGATTTCTATTTGATGATTTAAGCTAAACTTTGGGATATATAGTATAGCCTCAAGGTGATTTGCGTTAAAGGTCTTCAAGGTAATATTTTAGTAGAAATTGATTCTCCTATGACCACAAAGTTCTTAAATGATGGATGTTATCAACATCATTTTTGTTATTCCTAAGTCAATAAAGTTGTAAGCTTAGTGGATCATTTTCAAGAAATTGTTTATAATCATGTATTCAGATGAATTAATCAAGTTACGGATGCATTAACTAAATGGGAATACTTTATGATGAAAGGATTGTATCTTTTTCAAATTACTTTCCTTGTTAATATTTTGACTGTATTTTTCTTTTATAATTGTTTGTTTAGGTGTTTGTAGTCCTCATGTCAAAAATAAAAAATCCCCAATTCATTATTGTTAATAAAAAAATATAATTATCTATTCAAGAAAAATGTTTTTTATTTCATATTTCTCTTGCTCTAAATAACTTTTTACTTTTTTTTTTCTAGTCACCTCTTTATCATTCTTGTCTTCAATGTTAACTTTACATTTTCTTTTTCAAAACAAGTAGTGTAAGAATAAAAAGTATATATACAGAAAAAGTATGCCTTAAGATGTACAAGTTAGGCATTACGCATTCGGATGAAGTATAGTTGAGGAGACGAACCATACTCTTTATAATTATGATGATATGATGTAGCAAAAGCCTCCAATTCTATGCAATAGTAATATGCACGATGATCTTGTGGCAGTGTTCTAGATTTTATTTAATTTAAATTATTGGTCTGATTCATTCTTTCTTTTTGGAACAAAAGTGAAGGCTCTTGTCTTGTCCAGATAGATAACATGACATGGCATGCAGCAGCAGCCAAGATATGTTGAAACAAAGGCAAGGCTCATAATTTCAAATACACGACAAACAAATTGGGCACCCCACTCACCTGTCCCCCATCAATCTCTTTCCACATCACCATTTTTTACCATTTGGCTCAACTTGATGCCATCACACATACAACAAAACCTCATTTTACCAATTACCAATTACCAATTATCTCACACACTCACTCACCACCATGCCATCTGCCTCAAACAAACACAAACCCTTTCCTCCTCTCCTCTGAATTTCCGATTGCATCCATATAATAACACCACTTGATTGTTCCAACAACCATGGAAGAATCTGAAGGAAGTGCCAGTGGTAATCACAGTTACAGTGGATCACCAATCACCAACATGGCTCAAGACTACCTCTTAACTATCCTCCTCCTCCTCCCCATAGATGCAATTCTCTCCCTATCCATGACTTGCAAGAGATTCAACGCTCTCACAAACTCTGACACACTTTGGAAATCTTTGTGCAAGAGGGACTTAGGTTCCACTTGTGTTGAGGCACTTCTCAACTCCTCCAATCACCAACATCACTTCCCATGGATGAGGCTCTACAAGCAAGTCTCTCAGATGGATTCTGTTTGTTGTCATAAACTGTCACAGCCACATGTGGATTTGGATTTCCCCACTGCCAGGGCTTCTCACTCTCTCAACTTTGTCTCTGATTGTCTAGTCTTGTTTGGTGGCGGCTGTGAAGGAGGTTTGTTACTTTCTCTTTCCATCTTCTTTTATTCCTCATGCCATCTTCAAAATTGGATTTTGTTACTGTTCACATTAAACATCATCTCATGTGTTTCCCCTAATATGGAGATAGAGAGACAAGTAGTGTATGTCCTTTCCCAGTACAAAAGGAATTGAATTGAACACAAAAATATTATTGTATGGCACTATTGGTGGAGCTTATGTTTATTATTTAAGGATGATGTGAATTCATGATTATTTAATTGTCAAGTTTGATTATCAGTGTATTTTTATCATTTGAAAGAGTTTAGTGTATATGAGCATGTCATTTGTTTATCATTAAGCATGTCAACTTGCCTAGGACACTTCAACTTGACTTTAAAGATTTGTTCATCTGGAGTCTTATAGCACCCATGAAGCTAAAACCATCTCCCTCCTTTGCTCTCTCCTCTCCCTTGATTAATTTTTTATGACTGCCTTCTAGGCTTTGCATTTTTGTGCACATCGGAAAGGTAGACTCCAAATGTTTGGTCTTCATGATATCTGAAACATTCAAGGGAACTAGTGTTTACATCCCTTACTAAATTATGATGAAGAAATTATGAAACAGTGTTTCATTCTATCATTAGTTTTTTTAGTAAAAGGGAAGTACCGACTAAATTTTAAGCAAACACTGTTCATAACGGGACATATTCTATTTGTTCTGTAGAGCCTCTCCTGGTTATGCACTGCAATGTTTTTAAGTATTTTTGGATAATACCAAGAACCAATTTTACCTCCCAAAATGATATCATGAAAAGGTAGAAGCAACTATTTTTAACTCTGCCTTCACCATGAAAAAATAATTGATTATTTCTCACCTTTAATCCAATCCAAACACACTATTAGAGCATCTGCAGCATGAGCAACCCATGTGCCACATTAGCTCTTTTCATTATTTAGGTGTTCAAATGGGTTACTTAAATTTTAACAAAATTATTTGTAGAAGCTCCGTTGCTTAAGAAAAAAAGAGGAAAAGAGCTGATGTGGCACAGTGGGTTGTTTATGCAGATGCTCTTAGTTTGTTTTCCTTTTATATTGTCCATTTTTAAAAGCCAAGTTCTGCCAGATAGGAGCAAGGAGACCCTTTACTACGGTATTCTGACCTGAATGCTGGTTTTTTACTTTTATCGAAAGTTTCTATTTCTCTTGACTAGGATAGTACCTTGTAATATATTTGTTCTGATAATTTTTTTTTATTTTAATAATTGTTGTTTAGGACGACATCTTGATGACACATGGGTTGCATACATTGGCAATGATTTCCAAAGAATATTGAAATGGCAGACAGTCCATTCGGGCATTCCAAGTGGGAGGTTTGGTCATACATGCGTGGAGATGGGTGATTCTCTTGTTCTCTTTGGAGGAATCAATGACCGTGGCAACCGTCAAAACGATGCATGGTTGGGGCAAGTCATGTTCAATGAAAACAAGAGTGTAACATTTTCATGGAAAATGATTGATGTGGGGAATGTTACCCCAACCCCTAGAGGGGCTCATGCCGCATGTTGTATTGATGAGAAGAGAATGATAATCCATGGAGGTATTGGCCTTAATGGCCTCCGTTTGGGGGACACGTGGGTGTTGGAGGTGTCAGATAGTTCCTGCTTTGGCACGTGGCATGAGATTGTGACACACCCTTCACCTCCACCACGTTCAGGACACACTTTGACATGCATTGGGAGAAGCAGGACAATACTATTTGGAGGAAGAGGGTTGGGTTATGAGGTGCTAGATGATGTTTGGCTATTGGATTCATGCCAAGGTTATCCGAGATGGGTTCAAATAGTATATGATTTGCAAAGCATACCACATGGTGTTTCCCTTCCAAGAGTTGGTCACACAGCTACATTGGTTTTGGGAGGAAGGTTGCTAATTTATGGAGGAGAAGACTCATATAGACACAGGAAAAATGATTTTTGGGAGTTAGATATTAGTGCCATCCCTTGCATCACTCTGAGCTCAAAGAAAGTGCTGACAAGAATGTGGAAAAGATGGAAATCAAGTGGATATGAGGCAAATGCTCGATCCTTTCACCGAGCTTGTGTAGACCGTTCTGGGCGTTATTTGTATGTATTTGGTGGAATGGTTGATGGTTTTCTTCAGCCTGCTGAACCTTCTGGACTAAGGTTTGATGGGGAGCTCTTTCTTGTGGAGCTTGTGCTTCAGATCTAGTTAATAGGCAATGGCTCTTTCTGTAGTGTGCAGTGTCTTCAAACTACATACCATTATCTAGTATAGTGCCATTGTGTTAGATATTGTAAAATAGTAGCTGTATTGCTCAGCAGTGGCAATATCTTCTATGAACTGCGACTGCATAATTAGAAAGCAATGGTATGATTGTGAAGATTACCAAAACGTTTGCACTCTTGATTGCCATTTTAAAATTTTCATGTCACTAACTGGTTGAGTCTTGTTGGGATGGAATCCTAGTCAAGACATTAGGTTAATTTGGGCATCTTGACAAAGTTCTAACATTTTTTTTACGTTGTCCTTTTAACTTTTTATTCATGTTTCATTCAATGAAGTAGATTATGTTAATAATTGCTCAAGTATTGAATATAGTTTTTAATTCTATAAGTATCAAATTGAATTAATGAATAGTAGTATTAGCATTACTCACCGACACACTCCACTACAAACTAAAATTACAAATTTTTACACGTCACACGTAAAAAAAATTATTTAAGAAATTTTTACTTAAATAACGTGTCTTATTTAAGAAATTTTTCCTTAATTTATAATTTTTAATAAATTTTAATCAATGTGTAAAATGTGATATAACTCATATAAGTGTGTATCTAACAGTGCTCTAAATGTTTTTCTTTTTATGTACTATTACTTTAACTGCTGTTATGTGTATAATATGATTTTAAAGGAAAATCATCATGGGTATAACTTTCTGAGGGAATTTTTCAAAACTTTTTTATTATTAGATTAGAAAATTAAGATACTATTTTTCTATATTGAAAAAATTAAATTAATATCAACTTTTTATAATGTCACTAATTCACTTTCATATATATATATATATATAACCCTCAAATTTATGGGTTAGTTTGAGTTAAATGTCGCCGAATATTTAAAAACCACTTTAAACTCGATCTTAATTGAGTCAAGTAGACCTACTTCAAGAGAAATAACAACGAATGATTATTTTCGCTATTTGAAGATTCAAACACAAGAATTACAATGGTTATATATATAGAAAGATCTTGATTAAAAAAACCTTAACGGACAAACATTGGTTATATTCTTTTTCTATAGTAATAAGCCTATAAGAATTACAATTAACATAAACGAAGTTCATCTGTCAATATTTACTACAATAGATGGACACCTAAAGGCTTAATATACGTGGAAAAAAAATAAAAAGCCAATAGGTAAAAAGGTCGGTGGCAACTGTTAATGTTGAATTAAATTACAGTCATTCTCAGTGAATTACAACAACGAATATAATAATGACAAAGAATGTGCAATATCTTGGCCTCTTCACCTCTGCTTTTGGAGAGAGACTCTACTAAAAGGTTCCACAGCAATTGCTTACTCATTCAATTTTAATTTTGTTCTCCACGTCTCTCCAATGACCTTTTTAGGTGACGGATCCTCAGGTCCCTTGTCTCGCTGTCCTGAAGTGAAGTACAACCATCCATTCCAAAATCCAACTAGAGTGGTTTTCACCCGGAATGGTAATTTTCCAATCACTGACCACTTCTGAGAATTAATAACAAGGGAAATAAACAATCAGTGACATCATACCATAATGCTCCTACTTGCAATTAGATCTATATTGTTGTTGCCTTCATCTACATACTACTAACTTGACTTTGGTACAGTATGTCAGCATGAATTAAAGCCATCAGACTATTCCTTCTTTCAGTTAAATATATGATGCAGAAAATCGTGGGATTTGACGGACCATAATTTATGACACGAGTTAAATAAAAGAATTAAACAAAACAGGACATTAAAAAGGAGCCAAGGCTGCAGAGCAGAAGAATCATTCGCACCAAATGTGCATAATGGTGCTGAGAAAGCCTGACTTTCCTCTCTGAATATGCCAAAATAAAAAGGCATCTGAGAACCTCTAACAATAGTAATATGCATTCAGTGGAACCATACACTTCAAAGTCCATTTTTCATTCGATTATAAGATAAGGTTTTAAAAAAACATAAAAACAAGAATACTCAATCTTATAATATATAATTTACGGTCTTACTTCTGCTATTCAATCTTGACACTAGGGAAAATAAGCAGGTAGAAAAGATTATGACCTTGGCATTAAGAAATGGTAAGACAGGAGTTTAGTCAAATCCCATCCATGTTTAAGTGAGTGGAGGGTGACACGAGAAAATCACTAAAATAGAGTATCTATTTGCACTGCCACATATAAATGAGTAATATGTGTATGAGAAATGTATATAATGATTGAATATGAAAAAATATGCAGAAATGCAGATTAGTTTCCTTAGTGCTTTGAAAAAGAGAAATCATTACCAGTGTATTCAGGTTAAACTGGACTACTTCTCCATTTAAAATCATCTTCTTGGTTACGGGGTGCTTCTCTGTTGTGCCTCCAACAATGACAATGGAGTTGTTTACAAGCGCCCAAGCAAATTCAATATGGGAGTTTGGTTTTGGCATTGGAGGTAGCATTTTCCACTTCATATCATCATCCAACATGTATACATCAGTATAGACCACCTGACAGGCAATAAACAATCAGTCAAAGTGTCAAACCATGACAAAGTATCGTAGAACACAATTTAGCATCAATAAAAATTACGAGTTTAATCATGTACTATCAAATATCAATTCAATTTAGACAAAGGAAGTAAAACACTGGCACAAAAAAACACACAATCTTTGCCTCATTGAATTGATATCAAGGAGAAGAAAACCTGGGTTGTTCATAATTTGAGCAAATAAGACAAGAATAATAACAATTTTATCCATGGCTTACCTCTAGCCTGCGTGAGCACTTAAAAATAGGTGACCCGGGTTTTGCCATAAAATCACCTTCTTGACCACCAATAACATAAAGACGGTCATCAACCACAACACATGCCCTAAAAGAAGATATTAATAAGTAATAAATTGCAGGTAACTTATAAACATAAGAAAATGCATTTCGATAAACCTAGATTAGTATTGTGTTTGAAACCTAAAGATTTGAAAAACTGATCACATTTAATTCTTGAATACAACAAAGTTAAATGAATCATAAGGGATAAAAGAACATTTTGAAAAATGATAATGCAAGAAAAGACGAGAAAACAAAATAAGCTTCCATGTTGACACACCACACTTCAATCCTAAAGGACACAAAATTAGGAGTATAAAATCCAATTGGGAAGTTAAAATGATTGGAGGGTAAAAGAAGGAAGCAATGAAGTTTTTATATTCTCAAAGGCTACCCGTGAAACCAAAATGGTTCAAAATTATGAAGATATGGCTTTCCTAGAAATGCAAAATAAATAGTTACTTGAAAAACATATAGATAACAATAGTAGTAAAACACACTGGTTTGAGAAAGAAATACAATAATTTAATGGGTATAATATAACAAAACTCAATAGCCAATACTTAATAGCACTATGTATAACGAAGTAGTACACTGGCACTCATTAGCTCAATCAAACAAATTGGGTATCAGTCAGTTCACAAACCTGTGAGGTCCTCCACGGGGAATAGGTATCTCACTCCTCCACTCCTGTTCTAAAGCTTTTCCGTCCTTAACAGCAAGACTCCAGTGTTCTAATCCAGGTGTATGCCGATTCTCCTTACTGCCACCCATCACATGCAGTCTACCCCTCCAAAGTTGAGTTGCTGGTGCATATCTGAATATAATATTGTCAGAACCTTCCACCCAAAACAATTGTCAAAACTACTTTAATTCAGTTTTCGCTAATCAATTGTTATTGTTATTTTACATAATAAATTACTAATATAAGTATAAATATATTATTATAAATAATGGATTTGGACCTAACTCAACCCTACAAAATCAGCTTGTAAGGTAAGAGTTGTCCCCCACTCATATACTTTTTAAATGCCTTATCTCTAGTTAATGTGAGATTTGAGTTTTTCCCAATACCCTGCCTCATGTCCAGCACTATTGGGTTTGGTATGTGGATAAATAGTGGGTGACCCTTTTTAATGATATATGATGGGCAAGACTTGAATTTTTCCCCAATATACTCCCTCATGTCCAATACTATTAGACTTGGTGTGTATATTAATGGTGAGTGACCCTTTTAGGGTAGATCTAGATAACTCTAATACTATTTTAGAATAGTTGATTTGGGTCTAATTCAACCCTACAAGACCGACTTATAAGATGAGAATTGTCCTCTACTTATATATTCTTTAATTGTCTTATCTTGACTTTTTCCCAATAGAGCCTATCTATTCACTTAACTACTCATGTTATAAATGTATAAATTCCACTCCTCTATCTTTTTCCCAATCTTCTGCAGTGCTATCGTTAATATGCTTATTACATCTTGCACACTCAACTTTCCAATTCCATTAGTTGAAGGCAGTTTTGGTGAACAGAGATGAGATGAACTGTTCAAACACCTCTGCACATCCTGGTTCTCTAGCATCTATTGTCTGTGACAAAAACTTGTGCAGATAGTGCAGCCAGAAACCAAGAAAGAAGATGGAAATAAGAAAGTTTGATCGAATCATTCCCCTTCCCTTTGAATCTGTTGTTTATATTTCATGTTAACAATCACAGCATTCTTCATTCTCTTCTATTCATTTTATTTTTCTTGAACAGGATTGGATGTAAAGCAACTATAAGCTCCCACTATGTGCAGGATCCAGTTAAGTTGCAGGTCCACAATGATTTCATTTTTCAAGAACACTAATGTTTGAATAAACTACTTCATAAGCACTCATGGGAGAAGAAAATTGAATTGAGTCACTTCAATAAACTAAAATTATCTCCTTGAGAAGTTAGGTTAGATAACTTCTACAAAAGTTAAGTGCAAAGTTGATTGGAGCTTACAAGAGAAGCTCAACTCACTGTTTATCAAAACAGAGCCAACCTAAAAGATGCCAGGAAACTGACTAATGACTGTCAAAATAGTAGCATACTGTCTTTATCAACGTGAAATCTAAGGTAGATCATCTAGCACTGGATAGAATGAATACCTTCACCACTCCCTCAAGCAAAATAATGAGGAAAGGGGGAAAATATAAAGAGGAAAGGTATAACAACAATAACACCTATTATGATATTACATGTAAGTTTTATTCAAGATATAAATACTTTGCTGCAGCATGTTAATTGCAAAGGAAGATTAATTGGAGGAGCAAAAACAAACCTAGGAACCGGCAAAGGAGGTAGATCCCGCCATTGCTTAGTTTCAGTGTCGAGCACGAACGTGCGAGCAGTAGGACCTCTGCACTGTGGTCCGTACTGTCCAGTGACCACGTAAATGTATCTTCCATCGGTCACCATTCCCAAATGCGAATGCGCCATCTCTTTCGGCATGTCGAATCTTCCTCCCCATGTATTATCGGTAAAATTATACACATCAACGTGAGAATGCACCTGCAAACACAGATTTCACATTAAAGGAGGAACAGTATCGCAAATACGATAATCGAGATCGAAAGCGAAAGGCGCAGTTACAAGATCGATTGTGCCGTAACCGGCGAACACGAAGAGAAGATTCCGAATCTGAATGGCGGCTCCGTCGAGGCGGGGGACGGGAGCAGGAGCCATCTTGTGCCAGTGGAGTTGCGGCGCGTCCAAATCGGCGTAAGCCGCCGAGAGGAATCTTCCGGAAGAAGCATTTTTATTGGTATCGTCGTTTTTGTTCTTCTTGTTTTCCTTCTCCCTGGGAAGAACTAATGTGGCGGGCTTGGAGGTGAGAGTAGAAGACGAAGAAGCCCATAGAAAGTCCGCAACCAGAGCGAAGCCCAGAAGCCCAACGCAGATGACCACAAATTTGGCGGAACCGACCTTCACCGACGCCCGAACCATGCCCGGTAACTTTAATCTTCAATCACTCATCAATCAGCTATACTTCTACTTTGCTTTGCCATTACCATTACGCGTCTTCCTTCGCCCCTTGTTTTTAAATAATCCACTTCATGCGTCCTTCAAGCTTTCTTATTATTCTTTTTTCTTTCTGAAAAGTAATTATTTTATTAATTAGGTTAGATTATACTTTTTTTTATCATTTATTTCAATTTTTATTTTTAATTATTCTAAAATAGTCATCGTTTTGAGTTTTATTCTTAACAGCTAAATCTAATAATAATATTAATTCTCAATTTTGAATAATTTATGAACTCTGATGCATATTTTTTAAGGGAAAAAAAAAACAGTTGAATTTCTTTTATATTTTCATATACTTTTCATGACTTTTTTTATATGCTTTTCATGACTAATAATATTCCATATAAAAATCATAATCAAGTTTTTTTTATTAGATAAAGTCACTTACCTGAATCAAACTATATCGTTAATCCATGATATTTTATGGACCCAAAAAAATCCATGATATTTTATTATAAACCATATCTATAGACTAAACACTTATCCCTAAATCTTTCTCAAACAATCTTATATACATAAATGAAAGAAAATCCCAATGATATAAGATCACTACCATTACATAATCATGGAACATCACTCTATAAATCATAATCCATATACTGGTATTACTTTTTCAGAGTTAATCTTTTCTTCTTTTTACGGTAATGACAGTAAAGTTTAAACTCATGACGTCATCGAAACTATGAACCCCTCACCACTAATTCAATGTTAGGACTTCAAAACAAAAGGCTTTCTTTTACTGTACATTTTATCCAGATTTCCTAAGCATCGTAACTCTTTAGGAGATCACGTCACAGGTTTTTGAATGTCCCAGAAGGCATTAGGAAATAAGTTTATACGTGCATAAAATTTGGCTGGTGAATTTCATGTGTATAGGATGGGATTTGAGACAATGAGGTTGAAATGAGATTGAGAAATCGATGAGTTATACCATTAATTTTGTTTACAGTTTATAACCTCAATCATGATTTGAGGAGGGAAAACTGTTATAAAAGACAAACTTCTGCCTATGGCATGATTTAGGGTCTTTCCAAATGGGTAACTAATAAACAAGTATATATTTGTCTCGACTAGGTCGAGCTAAATTCTGTGCATAAAGAAAAGATTTGCAAACACAAGAAAGCTTGTTTTCTATTTAGCATGTTAGCATAATCACAATATGCTCGTACAGGTAAGAATTTGACTGCACCAAACATTACCAAAGTTTACAAGTCCTAGAAGAACATCAAAGCAACGAGAGAACTATACAACAAATTTAAAGAAGAAAAATAACGAGCGCGCACACACAACTTTGCCACCTTAATCTATAATAATCTGTCAATATGATATTCCACCACCACTAATAATAGAGGGGAAAAGAATACTATCTAAGAACGCCAATGATGCTAAAAGCATTCTCATTGCAGATCCTGTTAAACTGGTATCACATCATTCTTTGATGCATCTTCACATCTTAAAACTATACCCTCAAGGCTAGCTGGAAAAATACATTTGGTCCATTGGCAACCCGTAGTGATTGGATCTGGCGGTGGAACGATCATAAGCACATTCTCATTCCTCTGAACAACCCCCATTACACTTACCGTGCTTCCTTCTTTTATGTACCTGAATATTAATACCAAGTTATATTACCACTCTTAAATCAAGATCCAGCATCAGATATAAATTAAGGAATCTTGAAGAGCATGCACCCGGATGACTACACTAAAACTGAAAACTCATAACTACGTTGCTAAATGTAATAAAATCAACAGGTTAAACAATTTGAACCGCTTATGTATACAAATTTTAGTTCACTTATTCCAATGCACGATGAACGTGAATCTCACTCTCACAAAGGATTTGTGTTCAACTGAAATTCAAACACAACTAGTCATGCTAGTCTAGTAGGGATAAACCCCACATCAAACTGACCCTCAATGCACCCCCATCCAGAGACAAATCAGGTTAGTATATTCAAAATGATCAAAATGAAGGAAAGCAGGATATAAATTTTACCCTTCTTGCAGCCGCATGATGCGGTTATCACTTGAAAGATTTCTCTCTCCCAACCACCGGATAAACTCTGGTGACAGCTCTTCTTTGTTTGCATTTACATTGATGAGAACTGAATCATCAACATAAGGGGTAACTCTTGCTCCATGCCCAGTCTTAACCAATGCCCTTAAACCAGACTGGAAATCTGAGATGTAGAAGTCAACCAAGCGCCTCTGTCACATTACATATATTCCTGTCAATCAAGTGAAAAAGAAGTCCCTAAATGTAGACTCCCCATGGGGCCTTCTTTAGTGGTGGGTACTTTCTTGAACCCAAAACATAAATAGGTCAAATTAACATAAAATGCCATCAAAAGGCTTGACAAGAAACATCCAAGGTCTCAATACAAGGGGTCGCAATTGCTTCCATTCTCCATTAATCATCCAATATGTTCATGCATAAATTCAACCAATTCTCCCAATCATGAGAATAAAATATGATGGATTTATCCCTACCCATGCTCATTACATGTTCTTCTGAAAACAGCCCTCATATAGAGAGGAACTTCAGAGAAATAATTTATGTAGACAAGGAAGTTTATATATGTATATGGATGGAAAATCCATCCGTGAAAAATTATTAATGGATAGGTTGGATTTTTTTAAAGAAGTTATGGATGGATTGGATTTTTAATGGATCATGAATGGACTTGATATTTATTTCTAACCCTCATTCCTTCCACCGAGCATGATAGTATAATTAATTAATTCTAATCAATAAATTGAACTTGAAACTTTATCAGAGGGAGCATGTGCTTCACTGCCATGCTTCTGAAGATGTCAGAGTATTAAATTCAATAATAAATAACAGTTAAAAACTTAGTAACTCACTTCCAGCAATCTAAGGCCCCAAGTAAATCGCCGGTGTGTAGGATTGGCAGCATTTGAATCCCATCCTCGATACTCATATAAACTTGTTGACGTATATACACATCTGGGGACTTTCTGGAAAGATGACTCAAGAGGCACATTACCGCAGGTAACAACCTTCATATATCACAGCAAAAATATTTGATTAAGTCATTTGAGCTTGTATTGTAGTAATAAAAGGGATGTGAGGAATGAAAACCAACCAAGTACAAGCTTCTCATTCACATAGTTAGATGTTTATGGGAGATTAGTCTGGGAAGACACTGATATTAAGACATGAATATAGTAGTGAACTAGTGATACCGATACAGCAAAATGTTTATATAGCATGAAAACAAGGAAGATGAAACAAAATGCTCTCATGTAAGTATCATCCAAAGCTCATTCAATGAAAATAACATTATTTCAAACAGATATAAAGACCAAATTAAAGGCTTCCCATCCATGATAAATTTTTCCACCAATTTTCGTATTTTCTTATGCTTACAATGATATCATGTCTTGAAAAAAATTAAAACAATGAAATTTCAATATTAAACAGACTCATTCATTTTGAATTTTAAACCATACAGAAATATTTATTTGAGAAAGCACCCAATACATATCCAAGCCTTACCAGTTTACATACCTAATATAGGTAAGGCTATTTACTAGAAGTAACATGCAATTTTTTTATAAATAATATTGACGAAACTTAGGGTTCACATCAAAGATGCTTGAAGATTTTCAACCTTTCCATTGTGTGAAATAAAAACGACATTATTGAAAAGCTCCAGTAAATTACAAGATAAGCCCAAAATACTTCTAAATCAGGTGAAGAATAATTTATTAAAAAAAAGAGCAAAATCAGACTGATGCACATACAGGTGAATAAGAACATTCAGAATTAGTACAGTATGATTTGATGTAGAGAATATAATTATAAGCCCAAGAAGTAAAAATGGACTTTCCAAGAATAGCCAATAAATGAGGCAAGAGAAGCAAAACATACCCCAGAGACCTTCACGAATTGCCCATTTTTTGCAGTTCTAAGCTCAGAGTCCGGATAACGAGCAACAAATCCCATAATAGCTCTTCTTCCCCAATAAGTATTCCAAGTGAAAGATGCAGCAACTAAGCCAAAAAGAACCACAACTACAATAAGGAGAATGGCATTGTGCACTGCTCCAAGAATAAAACCACCAGCAATGAAACCCATCACAAAAAGCAGAATTAATAACCATAATATCGCCCTTGGAAAATTCCCTCTGAAGGAATACTCATCACCTTGACTAAGAACAGTCACAGCTTGGTTGTGAACAGCTGCAGAACCTTGCAGCTTCATTGAACCTGTCGCTTCCAAAGGACCTGACACTTTCCGTGGGGCTCCGGAAGAATTTAGTGGGCCAGATGATATGGGCCCTGATGTAATGAGACCTGTTGTAGGAAGAACAGGAGCAAGAGGTCCAGAATTTTGACGCCCAACTGGTGTAACTCCACCAGACTGAGGACCAGAAGACTTTTTAACAGGTTCCCCATGCTTATTCAGTGGCCCGGAATTTGATTTCTTTAGGGAAGCTGAACCAGAAGACATTGGACCTGAAGTAGTATAGACAGCCCGGGCGGCAGCATTAGGCTGGATCGGTCCAGAATGTGAGCCAGCTCCTCCAAAAGATCCTGTCCGTGAAGGAGCACCTAATATTGGTCCAGATTTCCTAGATTTGGAGCCATCAACAGGAATATCAAACATTTTCCCCAATTCTCCTGACTTTTTGATGTCTCCACCAGTATATGGCATGGCTGTTGAGGTCATTGTTGGAGTCCTTTCTTTCGGCTGCTCTGGCCGCCCTGATACGTAGAGGCCATTGCTAAGTTGATGAGATGGGATTCTAGAACCCATCTACCTTTTGTTAAACACTTGAGAACTCAGACAATAGCAGTACCAGAAGTTGATGCTGAACAGGTCAAACTGTCAAAGTGATCCTGAAAGTTGCAAAAATGAAATTCCCAAAGGGATTGGAATTATTGTTCAACCAAAATTGGTAGCTTGCAATAAACTTCTGTGTCTCCTAATGGAAGGACGAAAGGTACTGGAAAGGTCAATAAAGGTTACGTATAGTAATGAGAGCACAAATAAAGTTTACAACAAAGTTAGCAGCATCTAAGATCCTTAGTTGGCATCAATCTTATACGGATCGCCAATCACGGCCTTGGGAACATACATGTCAAGTTTAACACACAAGGGAACAAAATATCGCAAAGGTCACATGGGCAACCAAAGTATGAAACTTACAATTTATCATTAGTCATTACAGAGCAAGCAAATCTTGTACATATTGCCACTTTAACCAGAAATAATTAAAAAGAACCAAAGTATACGATAGTCAACTTCCCAGCAATCATACATTAATGTATGCACATAACCCAAATGAAGATAAAGAGCATATCAACTGAACTCCCTAATGCCATTACCAGAGGATCAATGAATCAATAGAATGAAGAAACACTCAAAGTTCTCAAATAATTACTGACCTATATAAGACAGCATGTCTAGAATTTTTTATGCACAAATCCAATCATAGTTTTTATCTCCTCACCATCTGTCTTCCCATAAACTTCATGCACCCTCCAGCCAAAAGTACACTGATTTTAAATAAATGAATGAGGGAATGTTAACACTAAAAATTTATGAGGAAATTCCAGAAGTGGAACAGTTTTTAGTGCACAGAAAAGCAAGAGAGCTAGTCTGGACTCTTGTGCAAAGATTATGTTTTATGAATCCTTGTGCCTTTTCTATTCTCAAAAAACCCTACACTAGGAGGAAGGACTCACTGTACGTCAACATCCACAAGAGTCAAGCCCTACTTTTTTTTTTCAAACTTGTGCCAATCTGTAAACCTGGAAGCAGTAGACCCAGGATCCATTATTCCGAATTAAAAACATAAGTAAACGGAAATTGCTTGAGGTCATACATAACAACAAGTTGGCATTTAATTTTTGGTATATTTCAAGAATACCCCATGAATGAAAAACAATTACATTATTGAATAAACGAAGCTTCCAAGACTACTTCGACCACCGCCAATCAAGCAGAAAACCAGCATCCAATAAAATAAATTAAAAATACAGAAAAAAAAAAAAAAAAAAAACTTGTGGAGAACCTTATGATTTGGAGGGGAAATCTCACAAACGGCACACATTGCGCCCAAAAAGTCAAATGTTACAGCCGAGGGTAATGAGAAAAAGCAGACCCACATAGTCATTTGAACAATAAGGAAAGCGATCTAGATAATGAAGTTGTGATCTCAACACTGGGTTGAAAGCAATGTGTCTAAGAATCAGAGTTGAACGTTATTCTGAATTTCTGAGGCATTTTCTCAACAAAGAAAAGCAGAGTCCAGAGCACTAGAAAACACAGTGGTGAAATTCCCATTTGGGAGAAGAGAAGGGAAATGGGAAGATCTATAAAGGGAGAGAGTGAAGAGCGTAGCAAACCTACCTGAACTGAAATCTGGACGCATAATCATCATGGCTTCGGTATAATCAACGAGAATACAGAAGCTACCACCACTCTCAGTCTCAGTATCAGTGTGTTGTATTATAAACAGAGAAAGAAATAGGTTTCTCTCTCGGAGAATCTAAGGTTGTATTGTGTTTGTGTGTGACTGAGAGCTTGAGGGGAGAGCCGCAACAAATTAGCGTGTTGTCTGGTTTAGCACAGTGTCGAAAATTTTCAATTAAAATAACAAGGAAAAATAAAAGGAAATGCAAGTTCTGTTTTTTTTTTTTTTTTTTTTTATTTTACAGGAAATGCAAGTTCTGTTAGTTATTTATAAATTATAGGTTTAATTTTAAAAAAATTATGAATTTTTTCATTCAATTTTCAAAATTATAAATTTTATCACTTAATTTTTAAATTTCTATATATTTTTTATTTCATAATTAATTGACATTATTAATTTCAAATATAATATATAAATTATGTTATGATATAATGTGTCACATTTACGGTTATGGTGCATTGTTAACAATAGTTAATATACCACATCAACCTTTAGTTAATGAAAAGAAAAATATGTAACATGTTAATAAAATGTGTATATTTTTTAAGTTAACATTAATAATTAATATATTATGTCAATTAATAAAGTAACAAAATATATGAAAATTTTAAAATAATTAATGATTAATGTAATATATTAATAATCAATTAATGAGATGATAAAATATGAATAAAATTTTTAATATTATCAATAATCAATAGTCAATTAAGGGTGTTGATCAACTAATTGGACAAAATGTTTAAATCAAATGATAAAATGTGCGATTTCAAGAATTGATAGGGAAATTATTAAATAATAGTATTATGAAGTGTAATGGAGTGAAAATTATATGATTAAATTATTATAATAATGTAGGTGACATGTTTGTATAATTGTATCGGATGCAAAATGCAATACAACAAATTGGAAAGTTCTTGGACGCGCACGGGCACGGCCCTACCTTTCCTAACACCCAAACTACCCTTCTTTTTTTATTTTCTTTCTATCTAATCACGGATTCCTATCTCCTATTTTGTTCCTTTTACGTTACACTACACCCATTTCCCCACTGCATAATTCTTAACCTATTTCAACTTACCAAACATATTTTCTATTTCATCAATTCTTACCATCTGTAACCCAATATTCTTAATGACAATATCAAATCATATATTTTATAAACACTTTGGCAATCTAACGGTTATTCTTAATTGTACTCTCATTTCAACAATAAAAGAAACTCTAACTGTTACTTGAACATGAGACTCTCATTTAGTAAATTAGCCTTCAGTCTATAAGCTTGAATAATAACAGTTTTCATGTGAGTGTAATCTTGAATCTTTCATAGTTATTGTAAAATATATTGAAAATGGAAACAAATTAAATGAATTACTTTTATCGTTTCTTTTGGAAACCGAAAGAATAATATTTTGTTATGAAACAATCACTCTTTTACAAGTTTTTATCCTCTTTCTATATATATAAAGAGAAGTTACTATGTACAAAGATAACGACTCAGATCTTATCTCATGAAGATCAAATCCAACCTGTATTCCCATCATTGAAATTGTTTTTAAGTTGTCATGCCATGATCTCCTCAAGACAGCCTTTGCTTGATTGTATTTCAGCTGTCAAAACAATTTGTTTTATCTTTTTATTTGTCGAAATTGTTTCCAGAATCATTCTATCCAAACATATTTTATTTTTATTGTCTCTAAAAATCGTACTAGAATACCAATTTTCAGAAAACCAAAACATCATCAAACACGTTCATTATGGAAGGTTCCAGTTGTGGCTTGTGCGTGTCTAGTTGGGGCAACTACGCTGAGTGGTCAATGAACTTTTTTTTTTTCTTTTTTTTTTTTTATCTGTTGAGTGATGAAGGAACTCTTGCCACAAATGCCCAATTTAATTTTTGGTCCAACACATGCCCGTTAACATGTAGTCGAGTTGGTTTAGTTGGGCTTAAATGCCATTACAAAGCAACAAAAGATACAATATTCTGTGGGGACAAAGTCTGATCTTAGTAGAATACCATGTTGTCTCACAGTAATAAAGGACGAATAAACCATCAATTTCTCTCTTAATTATTAGTCTCTTTCCTAAATAATCTTTAAGCAATAAAATTATATAATATTAAAAATTCATCGATTAAATATTGAGAGACTAATTTTAAAAAATATTAATACTTGGGACTTAATAGTTTAGAAACTCTTTATTTAATTTCATTACTTTTATTATCAAGGATAGAGGATAATACTTTATAGACCAAATCGATATTTTATTCAATAGAAAACAATTTAATTATCCGTGGATACACTCCCCTTCACTTAAAAAAAAAAAGTATTGTGTGATTTAAAGTAACATTTTAATTTAAAGAAATGTTAGGGATATTTTTTCTAATATCTTTTTTAATATTTTGGTTTGAGTTATAGATTTATCTGTTTTATAAAACTAACTTTTAAAACTACGATTATGACCTTTATTATTGAACATTGTCAGATGTTTCATTTTTGCAAATTTTATGTTTGAAATTTCTAATATATTTTCATCACATTAGGAATTAAACATCTCAAACGTGAAGTTTATAAAACTAAATATCTTAAATTATTCGATAATCTCTTTGTAGCAAGTGATTTGATAAGTCTAATAACAATCAATAATCACTATAATAAATTTTGACACCATTTTAAGAAAGTGAGTAATGAGTCTAACTCATCCTTACAAAACCGTCTTATTAGATAAGGATTGCTCCTCATTTAAATTTGCTAATTTGGCCAATTTACTAATTGATGTAGATCTCTAACATTTTATTATTAATCAAAATTCATTAGAAATTACAAATTTTGATACGTTTAATATCTCATTTAATGAGTCTCTTATAGATCTCTAACATTTTATTATTAATCAAAATTCATTAGAAATTACAAATTTTGATACGTTAATATCTCATTTAATGAGTCTCTCACCTAATTTAATACGATGGTGTCAATCAAAATTTATACTCTCCATTCCTTCTTACTTGTTGGTGTTTTTTTAGTAATTTTTTTTATTTACTTGTCATTTTCAAATTTCAAGAAAACATTAATTATTATAATATTCATTATTCCCTTTGTTTCTTTTTTTTTTTTTTTCTGTCTGGTTTTTAGAAAAATCTTGTTTTTATTTATTTGTCTTTTTCATGTTCAAAACAATATTAATTGTTATGTATCAATTATATCTCTACATATCAACAAACTTTTAATTAATTTACTTGTGATAACTAATATGTATTTATCATTAAGGACGAATTTATAATAAGAGAGTGGGGCAAATGCCCCCACTAATATATCACACTTTCTTATTTTTATATGTATTGTTATTATTATTATATTCCAATTGTTCATATTATATATTTAATATATTGTATATTCATATTTTATTCACATTTTTTCTGTCAATATTATCTTTAAATTTTGTTATTAATATACTGTATTTTTTAATGAAAATTCCTCACTTTATAATAATTAAAGATGACATAATTTAATTTATTAAAAAAATTTCTTTAAGTTTTTGTTTTGTTTTGTTTTTTTAAATTTTTTGAATCCTTTTAATTTTGTATGTTATAATTGTTAGTGTATTTATTTAATTTTTTTGTTTTAGTTTGGAAAAATTATTGAATTAATTATTCCATAATAAATAGTAAATAGAATAATTATCACACAATATATAATTAAAAATTAAGAAAAGATAATTGTTCATTGCAAGGTATGTGTTTAACTTTTGTTATTGAATATTTATATATTATTAATTTATATTATTAAGAGAGGAGATACTCATTTTTTGTGTACACAAATTTTGGATTAATTTATCCTTATAATTATCTTTAAATTAGTTTGTCTATTATTTATTCATTTTCTCTCTTATCTTTACTTGATTGTAATATTTATTACTATCTAAACTTTCCGCACTTTAAATAACAACTTATTATTTTTTATTTTTTCTTTTAAAAAGAAAGGCACAATGTGTCTCTTTTTCCTCTAATTTTCATAAAAAAGAGATATATATTTTATGAATATCGTCAAAAATAGGATGAGAAAATGAATGGAAGATAAAATAGTTAAATAATTATTTGATTATATATTATAACTACAATAAGATAACATCACTTTTTAGTTTTTATTTTATATTAGATTATTGATATCATAAATTTATATATTGGTTTAGTTGCTCCCACAACTTAAACTTTTTAGATTCATCACTGTTTATCATGAAACAAAAATGAAAGAGGATATAATAGGAAACATTAAAACCAATATATGGAAAATAGGAAAATTTATTACATTTTTTTATTTGCACAACTTTAAACGACTATTATAAAGGATTGAATGTAGTATATCATAACATCTCATCTAATTTTTAATTAATTTACACACGATAAGTAATATACATTTATTACAAAACAAAAATAAAGGTGTCATTTTTAAATTTCATGACAACATTAATTTTTGTGTTAATAATTATATTTATATATCTCATCTAACTGTTAATTAATTTATACATGAGAACTAATAAACATTTATTATGAGGCAAAAATAAAAGAAGGTATTAAAGGAAACGTTAAAATCATTTTATAGAAAATAAAAAAATATTACATTTCTTAATCTTTGTAAAATACTCTCTTAAACGACTATTATTAACAAATGGAGGTAGTAAAATCTAATAAATTTTGATAAATAATAAAGAGAATATTTGAAACTAGGAATGACAATGGTCCTTATGATGGCAAATAGTAGGATACTCATACTCGTCTTGTCAAATAAAAATATGTTCCATACCCGTCTCATATCTGCGTGAATATACTCATGGATATCCATGAATATCCGTAAGTTATTTTGAAAATAAAAAAAGGTATTATAAATAAACTTTAAGTTTATATTTGATATTAAGTATATTAAAACACTAAAGATAAACAATTAAAATTAATTTTTGAACCGATAATTAATGATAATTCTTTCGAAATATAAAAAATATAAGATAAAAATATGAGTATTTATGTAATATTACCTAGCAAATATTCATAGGTATGAATACTACTATGTCTACTCCCGTCTCGTTTATAAATCGATAAAAAAAAGTACTCGTACATGTTATCAATGAGTATCTATTTAGGCTATCCATATATTATCCATGACGATATTTATCTGCGAATACCCGTAAATACTAGTATTTTTGTCATCCCTATTTCAAACAAATAATAAAGAGAATATCTGAAAATACTACCTACATTCTTCTATTAGTGTGATAGTTTGCTTTTACTATGTCCATTTTTCCTTTGCTGTTTTAAATCTTGAAGCCTCTCAGCGTTTACAAATCTCTTCTTATTTACCTTTCAAAGAGATGAGTAAAAAATGCACAATTATATTAATTTTCAATCCAATACACTAGCTAAGTTTTAGTCCATAGAAAATCAATATACTTGGTAATGGAAGGAAATGAAATTCAGATTTTACTAACTAAACTGCGCTTGCTTACAGGGTCGAAACTATATTACTCTTAAAAGCTAGTGGCTAAAGTCTACACAACTGTTACAAACTACTGGACACATGGCACACACAACACACTAGAGTTGAAGCTTCATACAATTCTCAACTCTTTTAGCCATTGGGAATGCAAAGGGCATGGATCTGGCTTGCCTTGTGCCGTAGCCTTCTCAGAGAGAGAATAAAACCAACCATTCCTCCATTTGAACTGCAACATAACAACTTATATGTATCAAATTCAGAGTTAATGGGTTTTCTTGTGAATCCAATATAATTGTTAGTTGTTACTGTCATTTACCTCCTTAACTGCTGTGGGGAAGTGGGCCACTGCGCGGGAATATGCACATAAGCGCTCTTCCATGGCTTCTTCAAATGTTAACCCCTTTTCACTTGCTGCTGCTGATGCCAGTTCTGCTATGAGGCGAGCCAACTGAAAGGGCAAACATCAGTCAGTGCTCATTGCATATTATATATTTAGTATTGGATACATCATTAAAGAAAAGCGATTTGATGTAAAATAATTTAGTCATTAATTTTCAGATTTTTTTAAAATTGATTTATGTTTGTTTATAATCATAAAAATCATTTTTTTTAAGAATTTAATTATAAACCCTAAATCCAAAATTCTAAATTCATACAATATAAAGCAATTTTACACGGCCATCCAATCACGACTTATTATAAAATATAAGTTTGTTGACTTTTTCAACAATTACCTTAGAAGTCATAAATTGTAATTTCTAATTGGTTGATTGTATAGAACTTTTACATCGACAATACATAACTATTAAACTCTTTTTAATAGAAGCAGATGATTTAACAGGAAGCTATTCAAAAATGACTTCTGATTTTAATCATATTAAGCAATCCACAAACAAATAAATTGATTGAACTTTTTTTGTTAGCAACAAGGTTATGTTCCGCTGATAGTCATAGACTAATTCTTTTTGAAGCAACAAAACATATAAGAATCAAACCCTGTCCTCAAGGAGCCAACTATCTACTAAGTGCTAACTATGCTAGACCTTTTTGGTAAATAGATTGAACTATGAACATATTTTATGTTAACTTGATTTCACCAAAACTCAGGGCCCTCTCTACCTACTCATTTGTAACCCTGCTAGCACATAGAAATTGATATAGGTCACTGAGTAGACACCCCTCTTGAAGACCCAAAAGAAGAAACTTTATCTATAGATAGAGTCAAAGAGGGAGAGAGGGATGAACCGGATACTAATCGTGTACATGTTATGTTGTCTTGTAATCAAGCAAAATGTCATTGATTAACAGAATTAGCAGATTAACTCGGAGAAATTGACAACTGCAAAGCTTACTTCGGAGCGGAATTCCTTTTCCACAACACCAACAGAAGCCCCTCCATGACGTGCTCCAACAAGCATGACAGAACAAATCCATATAAGCTTCTCCAACATCTGCTTCTGAAACGCCTCCTTGTCAAGAACCTGGCTTTTGAGACATAGATCAGCGTATGATATATTATCAGATTCAGATTTGTAAACATTTCCCTCTAACATTATACAAGAAATTCTCATAATTCCAATCTTGACGCCAAGCAAACCAAAAACATGATAAGTGACCAAAAACAAAAAAACCAAAATCATAATAAGTGAGAATTAAGACACTTGAATTTCCCAAAAGTAAAAAGAAGTCCCACAAATATTTTGAGTAACCACTTACACCACTTTAGTTGAAGAGGTTGTCATATTAGCATCTAAAACTAATAAATTGTAAAATTAATTCCTAAAATGTCAAATAAATCTTTCTTAATGTTATTTTAGTTTATAGATATATATATATATATATATATATATATATATATATATATAATAACTTTAATCACATATTTCTTTGAGTTTTGGACTTATGTAATTATTATTAATTTACACTTTAAAACTAATGCTACAGCATATTCTAAATTCATGTACCAAAGTGGTGTTAAATGAATATATATTTTTAAGAAAAAGAAGAGACATTGCAAAGATAGATATTGTTATTATGCATACCTTGCAAGAGAGGCTTCCAGCATTTAATCTTGCAGCAACAACAGAAGCCCACTTGCCAAATGCAGCAGTGAGTCCTTCAGGATTGGTATCAGTCCTACCATCAATAGGAGTTTCCCCAATTTTGGACACAGCAAAATACGCCAACACTTGGTTTGCCTCACTCAACCCTTTGCTTTCCAACCACGGCTCCATCATTCCATTCTGGAAAAACACCAAATCTGCCACACGATCAATGACTCATTAATACCCAACGGAATGGCATTGAAAATAAAAATCAAATTTTTAGGTGAAAGGGGTTACCGGGCCATCTGGAAGGAGGAGTGGATTGAAGAACGGAATCAAGATCATCGTTTCTGGTGCAGACGAAGATGGGGCCCTCGAAATTGAGGGGTACGGACTCTCCCCGGCGGACGAGGAAGTCTTGGCCGGTGCCCATGTCTTGCAAGGCCCTGCCAACTCTTCCGCCGCCGACAATGACGGCGGGAGCGACCTTGGTGGCAGGGGCGGTGACGATGGTGGTGGCCATGGCGGAGACTTTGGATCTGAAGGGTGAGGCTGTTGTTGTGGGAGAAATGGAGAAGGATAGGGAAGTGGCAGTGGCCATGAAGGTGTGAGAGTGAGTGAGAATTCAGTGGAAGAAGAAGATGGAGATGGACATGCTTCGTTTTCTTTTGCTGGGTTGTTACGCCACTCGTTATTAGGGGAAGGTTCTATCCTTAACTCAACAACTTTTTCGTGCCAACATGACTTGTCGTCGTTTCTTTGATCGTGATTTATACTGTACCATACTTCAAGAGTCGTGTTTTAATTTTAATCCTCAATTTTCGGATAACCAAATATTTAAACTACATATGTTTAAATACATGTTGATATAAAAAATAATAATAAATATATAAATACAAAATATTCATTTACTTCAAGTATAAATTCATTTTATTCAATAATTTATTATTTATATCAAATTTAAATGATTTAATAATTAATATGTAATAATATATATAATGAAAGAAGAAATTCAATTATTTTAAAAGACTTATTCACTTAATAATTTATATCATTTTAGCGATCGTTAAATCAAAAGTTATTAATGTATAGATCTAAGTTTGTAAGTATTTAGAAATTTTGAAAATATTTTAACATTTTGTTTCATTAATTCAAATTAATGTTTAAAATATTTTGATGATTATCCTTCAATTTGAATAAAAAAATAGAATATCAATTAGTTTTTAAATTTTTTAAAAATTTATAGACTTAATTTATATATCATGAACTTTTAATTTGACGATTTGATCACTAAAATTTAATATAAGTTCTTGAGTTGTGTAAATCTCTTGAAATAAGTAGATCTTTTCTCTATATCTATGTATACACACTATTATGTATTAAAATGTACTATTTAGCTAGCAAAAATTACTTTTTTTTATGGAAAGAAATTAGTTTTAATTACTAGTTTTAAGGTTTTATATAAACCATGTATATGAAAATATAAATTTTACACTATCAAGAGAAAATACATTCTATGTCTGTATGAAAAATTATTATTATTATTAGTATGTGTTTCTTAAAAAATTTAAAAAGAATGTTAAATATATTCAAATCAACATGTAAAATATTTTTATAATTATCTATTAATTTGAATTAATAAAATAAAGTATTAAATAATTTTTAAATTTTTTAAAATTTTGTAAACTTACTCTATACATAATTTTTTGTAATTACATAGTTGAACCATTAAAATTTAATATACAATATGAATTATTGAGTAAACTAAATCTATCAAAATTTACTTTTAAAATAAGGGAATTTGCGTTCTACATGAAAGTGATGACACACTTAGTGAATTTTTGATACGCGAAATATTTTTACTTTCTTGAAAATCTTAAATTAAAAATCATAGTTTTTCTTGTTTGGTAGCTATTGGAAAAGAAAAAAAAATTCAAAAATATAGTTTCCTGAAAATTATTTTTATCTCACTTTCCCACAAAAACATCCTCATAAATGAGTGAAAATCTAACTTTCTCGAGTTTGAGAAAAAAAAATTATGTATATAACAAAACCACAATATCTCTTTTTAAAAACAAAATGTTTTTCTCTTTCTCTCATTGCTTTTATCTTTCTCCCTCTTTTAGTCTCTCTTTGTATCTCTCTCTCGCCCTCACTCTTACTCCCCCTGTCTTCCTCTTTCTCTCCCCTTATATTTCTCTCTCCCTCTTTCTTTGTCTCTATCACTCTCATACCTCCTCTCTTTCTTTCTCTCTCTCCTTCCATTTCTCTTTCTCTTTCTATCACTCACTTTCACTCCCCTTCTTTCCCTCTCCCTTTCTCTCTCTCCCCATATCTTTATCTCTCTCTTTCTTGTATCTTATTATTTATTGACCTTATCAATTTTAATAATATCATTAAAGTTTATTTCTACAATTTAATAGTATTTGTTATTATTTTTTTATTTTTTTATTTGAATGAAATTAAATAATATATTTTTATTCTTTTTATTTATTATATAATATTTTCTTTATTTATTTCTTTTGTTGAATCCTATATTTAAATAATTTTAACTAAAAGGTGTTAAATTTTTAGTTTAATGTCATATTTATAATAATATTTGAGTAAATAAATATATCTAATGAGATTAAACAATTTTAGGATTTAGGATTTTGGGTTTACATGAATCATTGTGGTGGAAAGAGTTGTACCTCTAAATAATTTATAAAAAAATAATAATAACAACAACAATATTTTTATTTTTATATTATTTATTGTATTTTAAAATTTTCCTTTTCATTTTATTTTATTTTTTATTGTAACACCCCATTTTTTATAAAATATAATATAAGTATTAAATTTTGATATTTTTATCTTATTAGTAAAGGTTGTTAAATATTTGTTTTAATTATTTAATATAATTTAGAATATAATATATAGTGATTTTATTAAAGGTTATTATAATGTTTATTAAAGGGAAAAGGAATTTGTAACTGTGGTTAACTGTTATAACTAAATGAGGGTTAATGGAAGGTTAAGATTTTTAAAATAATAGTTTTTGATCAAACTCTCTTACACCTTTATTTGCACATACACGCCTAAGAACTCAAAGAGCAAGAGTAGGAAGGAAATCATCTTGGAGTCATGCACCGTCATCTAGAGATTATCCAAGTAAAGGGGGAATGAGAAAACCCATCTTTGGGAATTAGGTTTATGCATGAAGGGTAGAGGGGTTGGTTCCCAATCCTATAAGTGCTCTGTTTGATGAAATCTTATTTGCGTTTGATGTTGTTTATTGATAAGATTCTTAATATAAATTTTTTAAGAAATCTGATGCTTTAAAATTAATTAACTGAGTGTTCTGTAAAAAGCGGGTTAGAACCTAAGGGAGAAGAATTGATAATTTTAGGGATAAAAGTTGTAGGCATTTAATTTGATGAATGCATATTGAATGGTAGATTTTCTCGACATAAAAATGAGTTTTGGATGATTAGAATTTCCATGATTGATTACTGTATCGTAGTTGGTGCATTTGAGTGTTGTATCACACGCGGCGCTGAGCTCAGGTGCTCGATGTCGGATGTGCCTTCATGCGTATAAAGGCACTACCAAGATGTGCTGGTTGTAACGACCCGCCGTGGTCCCTACACTTAGTGGAATCGCACTAAAAATAATGAACTAAGATAAATAATAAAATTGGATAACTTATAAATACAAAAACATAAAAAAAAATTTATATATATATATATATAAATCATTAAGTTTTTAAGTATTGGGTATTTATACAGTTATCCAAAACTACTATCTCCTAGTGCCGGTCAAGCACAAAACTGCTACCCAAGGTGACAACTCTAACACGAGTATCAAAACTCCCCGTCTCGCAACAGTCACCTCAACTCCAAGCTAGCTCTGACCTGCTCTCATACCAAGTATGATCATCCCAGTTCCACCACATGGAAACAGAAGGGTAAGCTAGAGTTTAAAAAAAATCAATCATACAAGTACAGACAATAGTCCATACCACACAATCAACATATTAACAATCATGCAATAAATACATAACAATCATCATCACAAATGACCATGCAATTCAACATAAAATCCAACTCATTCATACAGCTTAGAAGCAACTTTAATACAACAACAATAACAATATACAACTTAATGTTTAATGCGTCGTCACGCTTGTACAACTGGGAGATCTCCAACAACTGAAGTTGAGCAGTCTAGGTGGCATAAACCCTACCGAATCCAACGTTTGACCTATCTCCACCAGGTCAGGTATAGTACAACGTTAGGAACTCTGAAGAGAACCAGGTATAGACAACAATAGGTGATTTCTCAGGTGTGCCACTTAGACTCGGAGGTCCAGTACTACTGTCAGGACAGAAGGGTTTGGGTATGAGCCTACCACGGCCTTGGCTAGCTTCACCAATCCACATGTGGAGTTAGCCCACCCACTGTCCTCCAAGTACCACGCACCCTCCAATATCTAGTCAAAGACTGCATCTCTAACTAGATACCTTACTCAAATTGGTCATTCAACCATGACATGGATCGACTATTTCCATGTCGCCCACACAGTATTAAGGGATTCAACTTTAAAACAACTTTCAACTTTAAAACAACTTTCAACTTATCACCTTAGTACTATGTATCTCAACTTCTGGCCGCTTGTAATCAGTATAGTTCGACCTGGCCCCTATACTGTGGTCGCTTTGTACACGTGTGCCTCGACCTTGCCCACACACAGGACCAACTAAGTCCTAGAGGAGAACGATACAACGTCCACTGCAAGGGACAACTTCCCAATGAGGGTTTTTCAACAAATTGGGCTCTCAGAGCACCACAACTATCTCAATCCACACAATGGGATGAGCAACTTCGAAAACATCTCCCCTAGTCCTAGTGATCAACAACTTATCATCACAGTTTAATCAACTTATAAATCAACAACATATATCAGCTCAACAACTTAGACAACACACAACTTTTCAACTCATCATCTCAATCAACTTTCAACTTGAACAACACAATCAACTCACAACTTAATAAGCATAACAACTTAAACAACATACAACTTTTCAGCAATAGACATCACATCAACTTTACAGCAATATACATCTTAACGACAATAGACAACTTACAACATGCAAACAACTTAATTAAACAACTATAGTCATTACAATATCAACTTAATGTAACTTAACAAACTTTATAAACAACTTCAGCAATATACAACATATTTAAAATTCATCTATAAGGTCAACTTATATAAACAACATAAAAACAACTTAGTCAATCTACACTCTAACTTCCCTCACCTGAAGATTGGCTCAAAATAGCCAATAACTGAGAAGAAGTAGAATTTCTTGCCGAAGCTCAACCCGGAACTTCAATCCTCCCAAAGTAAGCTTCCTAATCTGAATTTCAAGAAAAGCCAAAAGGCGTTAGTGATCTAGAGAAGAAAAGGAGTCATACAGAGAAATTTGGGAGAAAAAGGAGCTCACAGACCGAGAGACCTTCTCTCTAAAACTTCTCTCTAAAACTCACATTCTCTTGAAGGCGCCCAACCCCTATTTATAGACTTTTCGGATTGGGCAGAACGGCCTGTACCGATACCGGAACGACCCGTTCTGAACTCCCTTAATACGCACAAAAATCACTTGCAGAACAGCCCGTTCTAAAATCAGAACGGAACTCATCCGGAACGGCCCATTCTCCTTCAGTAGTTTGGAACGGCCCGTTCCAATTTGGGAACGGCCCGTTCTGGCTACTGAATCTTTTTTTCCTACGTTACACTGGTGCCAGGCATGGAGAGGTTCATGCTGGGTGTGAGACGACTCAGGTGCTCTCTATCTCGGTATAGAGTCGGTCGTGGCTCAGTGAGGCCAGGCATGAGATGACTCAGGTGCTCTCTATTTCAGCTTAGGGTCGAGCGTGGGTGTCCAAGCTCGGTGTAGACTGTTAGGAGACTCTTTTATGATGTTTTAAATTGTGTGATTATTATGTTGTTGATTGGAAGATGGGCCTCATACGAGTGGCGTGATAATGACTTCTTTAATGAATTGTTTGGACAATGGCATTGTTGATTGATTATATGATCATGAATGTGTATATGTGCTTGGTGAATGATGATTATTATCTTGATGGATAATAATAGATGTAGATGATTATAGATGTTTATGAATGATGAACCATATGATGATCACAATGTATTTATATATAAGCATTGCATGGTTGTGACATGCATCATACTTGCATGATTCTGTGGTTATAGTATATTTCGGTACATGCATTAAGAATATACTCACTCCCTGTTTGTTTGTTGGTATATTTTGTATGTTTTGCAAAAGAGGATCTTCAGTCTTTGGAGGAGTATTAGGGGAAAATCTAGATGTGTGTGGTAGCTCTGATGCCAATGTGATACTGGAATTTGGGAGGAGTTTAGGAATTGTGTTACCTCTTTTGTTTTAGTTGAATACATTCAAGTTATAATTTAATTACTATTACTCTGTTATTTATTCTTTAGTTGAACTAAGTTACTTTATTTATGATTTTAATGAAAATAAATTAAGGGGGGTGTATTGGTTTAGGATTTCGTAGGATTTTAAAAGACTTTTTTTGAGTAAAAAAGTCCATTGGTATTCAATCAGGATTTTATGTCACTTAAAAACAATCCAGTGGTATTCAATCTGGATTTTTAGGATTTTTTAAAGAGTCCATTAAAATCCACTGGTATTCATTTGAGATTTTTTACAACTTAAAAACAATCCATTGGTATTCAAAAATTTAAGGATTTTAAAGGATTGTTGTGTGAGAGGGATTTTGAAAGATTTTCTAGTGTTATCTATAAATACCAGATTCATAAAACAATCCCATCCAAACCCATCGGATTTTGAAGGATTGTTTGAAATGATTTTTCAAGTGTTTTAAGAATTTTCAAGTGAGTTTTTCATCATTTTTTTCTATGCTCCTGTCTTCTCCATTTTTTTCTCTACTAATAATACTACACTATTGTTCATTGCTCATATATAATACTATTCTCATACCATTCTCCTATTTTGTGAAACTCTAATATGTAAATGATAGTGTCATTGACTTGTTTTATTTTTCTGTTCGTTCTCTTTAATTGACTTACTTTATTTTATTCTATGTAGTTGAATTTGTTCCTTTATATAACACAAAAAAATACTTGAAATTTTAACTTTTAAGTGGTAATTTTTTTTATGACACACGTTAAGAAAAGAAAAAGGTGAAAGATGAAATTGATATCATAATCTCAACAATATATATATATATATATATATATATATATATATATATATATATATATAAAAGATGAATTTGTTAGGGTTTTTGTGAGTCGAATGAGATAAAAATGGATCTTAGTAGGGGGAAGAACCCTCTTAGCATAAAAATTGCGAATTCTCTCTTTCCCTTGAATTTGTTACTCTTATCCCTCCTCCTTTTATGACTCAACAATTATTTTATTTTTTTTACTATGAATTTTTCTTTTTTATTTTTATATTATGAAATTAAGATTTTTTATATTTTAAAAAAAGAAAATTAACATAAGACATTGCAATATCTAATTTTTTAGGGTTTAGGATTTATGCCTTCATTAACTTATTTTTTAAAAAAGAAAATATTGTTAAAATATTTGTTAGAATAATTTATATTTATAAATATCGTTAAAAATTATCATATATATATATATATATATATATATATATATATATATATATATATATATATTCTCTATATCTAAATACTTCTATTTATATAAAAAAAATTATATATCTAAATATTTTTTCAGTATCGAATATACTAATTTTTTTATATAAAAAATTATCTTATGTTTCTATATTTTCGTTTTTACATTTTTTTTTATAATAACTGAGGTATTTGATCCATTTGGATAGCAAAAATATATTCGATCTTGTATGATGGTGTGCTTCTAAAAATAATAATATAATTTTATTGATTTTGTCTATTATCCGTAATTATTTATATAACTATTTTTTAACATATATTGTTTTAGTAATTCAAATGGGAGATTCACAAGGAAATAATAAAGAAAAATGAAAAGAGAAAGAAAACTATGAAGCTTGGATTAAGGATGATTCCGATGAATTGTTACAATTGATAGTGGATGCTATAAAAAGAGGATAGAATATTATAGAGAATTATTATTATTATTTATCTAGACATTATTTTTTTTATTTATTATTTTTATCTTTGACTCTTTTTAAATTTGAATGTATAATTTTTTTTAAATCTTATCAAATGTCAAAACTCCACAAAATCCTACAGAATCCATTAAAATCCTAATTTAAAAGTCTTGCAGAATCCATTAAAATCCTGATTTTAAGTCTTGTAGAATCTTGCAAAATCTTAAAAGTCATGAAAATCCTGCAAAGTCTTTTAAAATCCGCAGGATTTTTTTTAACTAAAAAAGTCCTTTAAAATCTTAATCCAATACACCCCCTAAGATTTATGAGTTATTTATATATTACTATTGGGGATAGATGGATGTCACATTTATTGTGTGGTGTTTTTATCTTTTTTTTACTGTCCAATTTGTCGTAAATATATATTTTTTGAATTTTTTTATTTGACTCGTGTTAGTTTTTTACTTTTTTTGTTTTGCCTATCCTTTTCTTTTTTGCTTTTTGATCTTTCCTATTCATCTTGTTGTATCTTCGTTGCCTCATTCCTATTAATCTTTCTACTTCAATTTACTTTTATATAATAAATCGTACAATCAGTTTATATATAAAAAAAATTATACATTCATTTCTTATTTTCAAATTTTATTAATTTTCATTTTTCTTTAACTTTTTATTCAATTAAAAGTTTGCTTATTTTCTTCATTAGTTCTGATCCAAGTATAATATTGAGTAGAGTTAAGGTGAATTAGGAGACATGTTGAGAATTCGCGACCTGACTTATATAAATCCGATTTATTTATTAAAAAAGCTAAATTTTAACTTATTTAAGTCTTGATTTGTTTATTAAAATAAGTTAAATTTAGACTTTTTAGAAATCATTTTTTTAAACGAATTTTAGGATTTTAAAAAAAGTTTAGTAGGTTTAATGAACTATCTTATTTAAAAATAAAATTATATTATATTATATTAATTTACAATTAATATTTATATTTAATGTATGTAATTAAGACTTAAATATATTTTTAGTTCCATAAAATAAAGCAAATTTTGATTTCAATTTCTGTAAAATAATTTTTTTTCTCTAAAATTTTGAAACTATTGATTTTAGTCTCTATTATTATATGATTATTTTTAGTTATCTATTTGTTTATTAAAAAGTTATGGAACAAGTGAGTATTCTAATTTTTACTAATACTATGTTAATGTATGAAACTTTTAAATAAAGAGGACAAGTAAATTCGTACACATGGGTAATATCTGAACCTAATTGTAACATTCTGATGTGCGGGAGCTAGGTGTAAGTCTTCAGATAAAGAAGGGGGGCATTCTTTTCCTTCATTTTCAAGAAAACACTCATCTTCTTCTCCTTCTTCCAATGACTCTGGCACACGAGCTCTTAGTGAGGAAGTTTGTTGTTGGAAGCTTGGTGGGAGAACTTAAAATCTTAGAAGATCATTGTTGCGGTGTGGTGTAGAGCTAGTGGAGGCCGAAAGTTCAGGATTCTCCTTCTCCTTTTTCTCTCTTTTTCTTTTTCCTCTCCTCACTTTAGGAGCTCAGAATCAATGTAAGAGGAGCTAGAACTTGATCTTGGTGGATGATTGTGTTAATTTTCATGTTGCATGTGTGGTTTGAATGCTCATTGATGCATAATTGTTTGAATGTTAAACTGATTTGCAAGGAGACTTAGTGTTCTTAGTTTTTTGGAGATTTTGTGGTATTTAGGATTTTGGAAGGAAAATCTTGATTTTGTACCCAAAATATTGTTATGAGTTATTTTATTGTTGGAAATTGATGTATTTTGGTTGTTTAGATGAGTTTTTATGATTTAGATTTAAGATTGGAGCCCATAGGAAGCTTGAGATGGAATAAAGAGGTTTGGAAACCCCAAAATCCCAAAATAATAAAGATGGTCTTTGTCATGAAACGGCTAGGCGAAATTAGAAATGAGAAATGGAGATGTCTCTAGAAGGAAATGGCTAAGCCCATTTGAAACGGATAAGTGAAATTAGAAATGAGAAATAGGGGTGTCTTTGTAAGGAAATGGCTGAGCAAAATTAAAGATGAGAATCAAGGGTGTTTTTGGAAGGAATCCACATAGCGGGTTTGAAATGGCTAAGCAGTTTTGTGCTTTTCGAATTAGACTGTATTATTTTCATAAAAGTCATAGCCCTAAATGTTAGTTTTCAAATGGCTTTGGAATTACCTAAAAAGGAGATTTAGAACTCTAGTTATGATTTATTTAGTGAGCAAAGGTTGAGTTGTTAGCATTTAGGCAAATTGTTGTGTTTTTTGTGATTCTCACTGCAATAGATGTTGGAGTTAGAACTTGAGGTCATCATAAGAGTTGTATAGAACCTTCATATGAGATAAAGATGAGTTTGATTATAGTAGTAGAACTCCTTATGTATTATTTTTGTGAAGGTTATCATTATATGATAGTTGATTCAGATAAGTTGGATGTTAATACATGTTGTATGATGTATGATGATGATGACAGACATTGATATGCTATTATGATTAAGTTGTCTAGCATTGATATGTTATGTATGATGAATGCACTAAAGTTAGCATGGTTGAAGTGGTATATAGGCATTAATATGTTATGTATGATTTATATGTTATAAATTGCATGGTTAGAGTGTTGAATAAGCATTAATATGTCGTTATTGAATGAATTATTGAGCATTGGTATGCTATTATTGAATGAATTATTGAGCATTGATATGCTATTATTGAATGAATTGTTGAGCATTGTTATGTTATTATTAAATGAATTATTGAACATTGATATGTTATACTTGGATGAATTGTTAAACATTGATATGTTATTATTGGTTGAGGTGTTGAGCATTGGTATGCTATACATGATTGGTATGGTTTGATCTCTATATGCATTAACTTAGGGTAATGTATATAAAAGATGTATGTTGATGTGATGATGCTAATAATACTGCAGGTGTTAAAGCATGTCAATTGACCTAGGACTAGAGGAGAGATGTTGTTTAGAAAGTGAAGATCCCATATAAGGAATCTTGTATTGGTGCTCTGGAAGGCTAATTGTTGAAAACCCTCATTGAGTAGGTGTGAAACTCTTGAAGTATATTTTATTAAGTCCCTTATAGGTCCTTAGTCAATGTGGAGATCTTCGTAGGTGAATGCGTGACAATGCATTAGTTGAAGTGTATGCACATGATATGTTGTTGATTGGTGTGTTTATATGCGTTGGATGAGTATCTTATTGTTTGATATGTCTTGATGTGTAGCTTTCAAACATATTGGTGTTTTGTTGTTTGGTGAATGTTGTAAACCACGAAGTGTTTTCGTTGGTTAATATGTTGGTGAGTAGTATGGATGTTCTTTCATATACTAGTATGTTTTTAAAATCTACCTTTCCCTTGCATATCTTTCATGTGGTCTAGACTGCAATGATTATGATTTTTCATGGGAGTAGGATAGGGTTAGCCGGAGCAGGCTTCATGGAGTTGTTACAAGGCCATTTTGGCACTACAGTCTTGTATTGGGCTATTTTTTATGATCTATATAATAATGCTTGATTGACACTTAGAAATCTATATTGCTTTATATTGGATGACTATTTAGAATTCTATATTGCTTTATATTGGATGACTATACATATACTATATATATTTATAGAGTTATTCTTAGTTGTACTTATACTTATATACTTGTCATATGGTGCATATCCATGTATAATGAGTATAAAATCTTAAGCATGTGAGTAATTTCATTACTAGTTGATGATTTCATGAAGTGCAGTGGCCATGAAAGTCATTACAACCCCAACTTTGACAATGAATACTTGGTTGATTAGACACAAGTATGGATATGATGAATAATACCTAATTTATTGAATCAGTTTCGAAATAATTGTCCCGTACCTATATCTGTTATTGTTTTAAATTTATAGAAACTTAATTTATTTTTTTAGAATTTATTTAATATTTATGTAATTTTTATTCTATTTCAAATGAAACTTAATTAATATAATATTGTAATTATTACTTTACATTAAAAATTTTGTTTTTTTAATATTTTTTTTACAAAAAAAATTAATTAATTTTTCAGAACGTACAACATAGATACATATATACTCGATATCTGACAGAAATAAAGATATAAATTTCATACCTAGATAATATGAAGACAGAGATATGAATAAGATAAAAGAACAAAAACCAATTTAGATACTGAAATTCCTACACACATCATAATGGTGCTATTCCTACTTTTAAAATTTTGTTGTACATTATCTTTTGTATTTATTTATTTTACTACATCATTTATTATATCTCTAAAAAAAATCTTAATCGTACAAATTATTGCGAAAGAAACATTTTTCTTAGGTTTTATGGAGACTGGAGGGTTCTGTTTGTCCTTATTGAGAGCTGAGTCAGTAGTGGCTGTGAAGCAACTAGCCCGTTGGTGACTGGTGAAGCCAACTTCTCCTTCGTATTCACCATGATTCAATTTTAGTGGTGAAATTTAAGAAAAATAATTAATGAATTATTCTTTTAATTAATCTTTTTTCACAGCCCTTCATGCCTTCATCTTATCTCTTCCCACTTGTCTTCACTCGCACGTTTTTTTTTTCCTTCTTATTTTTGGCCATTTTTTTCGTATTTTATTACTTTTCCACACTAGTGAGTTGTAGTTGTCATTGTGAATGCACGTTTGATTTTTTGGTCTATGATGGTTTTTATTTAATTTTCTTGTTATTTTTCTCATTCTAAAAAATTATATTTGTCAAATATTGTCATTTTCATCTGAATTTTTCATGTACTTTATATCTTATATTTTTTTGTTTGAACTTGTGAAAGTGAATAGCGTGAAGGTACCAAGTAGTCTCGAATTTTATGTATGTGCATGCATTTTAATTTAATTTTCTTTTCAAAACGACCATAAATGTCTAGTGCAGTTTTTTTTTTATAATTTTTTTTTCAGGATTCTTATTATAACATAAACTTGGCAAAAGATGAGGGCCATTAGATGTGAAATAAGTACGATAAAGAAAATAAAAAGGGTAAGTGGGTGGCTAATAAAATTTATATGCAGAGAAATGTAAGATGTTTTATTTGCGTAACCCAATATAAAGAGTGCATGTCTAAAATAATTTGCTTCTTTTGATTGAGAAAAAATAAAATTTGTTGGTTTGAATTAGAAAAATGAAAAATTATATTTAAAAGTTATTTATTCATTTAAGTTTTGCTTAGCTTTCATGTTTATGTCATGGTGATTACACGTAGTGGTAGATTACAGGAAAATGTGAATTTAGAAGATAGCATATTGTAAGAATAAAGCAAATTAAAATGTTATGGTCACTATTTCACGACACTTTCGAATTCTATGGTGTATTACTTGTTGGAAGCTCAGAGACGGAAGAATATTGGAAGTTTGGAACCTACTACAAACTCTATTCCTTCTTAACCTACAAAATTGTGTCTGAATTGGCTTCATGCTCAGAAATTATTACTTTTTTTTTTAATGATAAAGACAAAGCAACAAAGAAACAGTGTTTGAATTGGAACACAGATGATAATTAATGTATCTATACTGTTAATAAACGATATTGTTTCATTTAGTGTTGATATATTTTTTTATATAACTTTATTTTTATAATTATTTTTTATAAAAATAATAACTTTTATTTTATTTTATTTTATAAATTTTACTTTATAAATACATGTATTTTTAATAATTATTTATTATTATATAATATTTTTATTATTAGTTATTTATTAAAAACAATTTACAAAGGCTCGAAATATTTTTTTTCTATGCCGGTGAGAAATAAAAGTGATTCAGAAGAAAAATCTATTAACATGTGGTAAGCCAAATTTTTTGAAAAACTAAAAGTTGACAAAAATTGATGATACTTTGAAGTAATAATATAATTATTAAAAATTATAACTAATAACAAAATATAATGAATGAAAATCTAGATCGCAATTGAATTGATAATTTTCAATTTATATCTATTATAAAGGAATTTAGAAGAATGTAATCGTTTTTTATCTCTATTTCTTGTAAAATATAATTTTTACTAATTAAATATTATTTTAACATGGAGAATTGGAGATAGTATGCCCTGCTGTGATTCTTATAATTCTTCGATTTGTTTCTTTTATAAGTATATATGTATTCATATGCTCGTACATTCTCATTCTTACGAGTCTAATTGTTTATTGTTTATTTATAACCCAAAACATGTTGGGCTTTCTTACGGTCCAATTTTTATGGTTCTGTTATGTGTTGATGATATATACACCTCTATTTTTTTATACATACACCTCTTTTTTAAAGAAAAAATATTAAATTTCTAAATTATCTTTAATATTATTTGAAATAAAAAAATATTATCCTGGAAAATTTTTTCGGAGATGTATTTGTACATAATTATGGAAAGTTCTTTTCGGAATACTAAAATTACTATTCCGGAAATAACTTTCCGTCGGAATAATTCTGGAAAGTACTTTCCGTAACATTAAAATTACTATTGCGGAAAGTTCTTTCCGGAATTATGGTAATAAATACACACACTGTTAATATTCCGGAAAGAATTTTTAGCAATAGTAATTCTAGTGTTACGGAAAGTATTTTTCATAATTATTTTGACGGAAAGTTATTTCCGGAATAGTAATTTTAGTATTCTGGAAAGTACTTTCCGTAATTATTCTGACGGAAAGCTCTTTTCGAAAGGCTAATGATATATACACCTCCTATTTTTTTTTATAAGTACACCTTCTTTATTTTTTTTAAAAAATTATAAAATATTATATATATTTTTTAATTTTATACCTTTAACTTTCAATTTTCTACTTTTTTCTTTTTTTTTCACACTTTTTTTTTCTCTTTCGATTTTTACATGCTACCAAAATAAGTGGGGTGAAAGAAAGATAACGGGGTGCATGTAAAAATTGAAAAAAAAAAAAGATCTGTAAAAAAAGTACTAAATTAAGTGTTGTGAATGTAAAATTAAAAAAAAGGCAAAAAATTAAGAATATTTTAAAATTTTAATTATTATTTTTGAAAAGGAGGTGTACTTATAGGAAAAAGGAGGTGTATATATCATCAACCTTTGAAAAACACTTTCCAGAATAATTTTTTTTATTCCAAATAATATTAAGGATAATTTATGAATTTAATTTTTTTTTATTAAAAAAAGAGGTATATGTATAAAAAAAATGGAGGTGTATATATCATCAACCGTCACTAAGTCTTAGGAGAGAGTTCATTTCATTATGTATATTCCTTTTCTTTTTTATGTCTGATAAATTTTATAAAATGTTTTTTCAGGCCCAACGAATTTGCAGTCCAACAAAGGCAAGTGATATATACACACATATATAGGAATATATAGGAATACACAGTATAATTTTTACTAAGTATTATACTGTTTAATAACTTTATATTAAATATGAATTTTGTAAATCCAACCGTTAGATTGAAAGTTCTTTACTTTCAGATCATATATACAAAATTTTATATTAATCCAAGAAGATTTGATACTTCATTCTTATAAAATAAAATTGATGTAAAATATACATTTCAAAATATACTAAAATATGAACACTTTGATCACCTTCAAGTTGTTTAATTTTAACAAAATTTGATATAAACATATAAAGTCATATGAACTTTCAATCTAACGGTTGAATTTACAAAATTCACATTTAATATAAAGTTATTAAATGGTGTAATATTTAGTAAAAGTTACACCGTTATTATTATAACCCTCCTTATATATATATATATATATATATATATATATATATATATATTGAAATTGAATTATCAATCAATTAAAAACTATATTAAAATAAAATTTATTTAAGAAGGAAATCAAGTGATAACGGATAACACGAGCACCATACTTTATGTAATGGAATAAATTTTAATTTTAATTTTTTAATTTTCTTTTATAAAAATCATATGTAACTCAAGAGGAGCAATTTTGCTTGAACTTATGCTAATTATTGATAACAAAACTCTTTTTTAAATATTTAATGTAACTATATATATGTATCCTTGATTTAAATTCAATACTATTTATTAAAATAAAACAATCTCGATGTGCTAAGCTTCATATCTATTATCTTGTTAGAAGAATTTTTTTTAATGTATGTCCATGTGAATTAATGATAGAAGTGATATTGAGTGTGTAAATTATTGTTTAAAGTGAAGTGAAACTATGTTACTTTTTTTTTTTTTTTTTTTTTCGTTCTTGGATATCCACCGCCGATAGCAGTGACTAATCTCTTCGTTAAATTATTGTTACTTTTGTTTTTAGTTTCATTCCTTAGAGGATCTTCAATTATTTTGTTAAAAGAAAATAATGTGTCACTAATTTGCATATAAAAACATATTTTGCGTGTACAATATATAATGTAATCATATATGAATAATAAAAAAATTAGGGATCATATTATTGATTAAAAATTCTTGTGCGCGTACATGTGTTATACAATTAATATAAAACCTAAAAGTTGAATAATAATTATATGATCAAGTTCAACTAAAAAAACTATATAAATTTATTTTTTAATTTAAAAATTCAAATATGATTCAATAATTTATACTTGTTAACTATTATCATTTCTTAGAATAACTAAACATAGTCACATATATATACACACTTCCATGGAGACAGACATAACAAAACTAAATTGTTAAAATGAAACTGTTGTATCAAAATAGTGAGAAACAATTGGTACGATAATTAACCAATAAAATTATCAAATTTATTACCCCCTCCCTCTGTGTTACCCTTTAAAGAATCTTCCACCGGATCTCTAAAATGTTTACTCATACCCCCTAATTTCTTTATCATTTTGGTTTTGAAAACTAAGGTATTAATAGAAGTCTGCTTCCTTCTAAGCATCGAGCTCGTAATGAAAAATAGGTGCACCAAAGGAACCCAAATCACCAAAAATGATGTCATCAGTTTCATTGTAGATACCTGAATCTTCACTTTCAAAAATTGTTTGAATGTCTTCAGGGAAAGTGCGTCTTGAAGGATTTGATTCTGCAGGTGGTGGAGGGTAATCTGTAGTACTTGAAGAATTCTTTTCTATCATTTCTTTGAATTTGGATGATTGTAGGAGTATCCCAAGTGCAGAAGATGTTGTGGTAGCACCACTAGAACCCTCTTCTCTTGTCTCATCGCTGGATGAACCAAGATCATGCGACACAAACCCTAGTTCAAGTTCAGGATTTGTGTTTAGATTTTCATTGCTGGGATTTTGATGATTTTCTTCAGTGTTGGGACGTATCCAATTGGCATAACGGCTAAGGTCAAAGTTTGTAACGGCGTTAAGTCCTCTGTACTCTATAGCTGCCTTATCATATGCTGCAGCTGCCTCTTCTTGTGTAGCTGTTCATAATATATAACCAAAATGCAAACCACATTTACTTTAATTCCAAGACTTAATCGCATATTTTCTCTTTCCATTTCTATATTTTATTATTCATTTATCAAAATTTTACATGCTTTTATTTTATTTTATTAATGGATTATATATATAACACATCTATCATTTACGAAGGTCACATCATTTGTATATCACATTAATTATAAATTCATTTCAATAGATAATTTATTATATCAACAATGAACGTGTTAATAATTAATTAATAGTATTATATAGTTAACTATTATGATGACAAAATATATAAAATTTTATTTCTTAACTGTTAAATTTGCACATTTTGTCATCAAATTTTCAAAATTTTGTACAATTTACTTTTTTAATTAATTATTAATGTGATATATTAATTATTTACATAACATATTAATGATCAAAACTAAACATTATTTTAAACCATCTATATGTCATATCAATAATCAATAAACATCAAATATACAACTAAAAATGTAATAATATATTTAAAATTTTATAAATTAGATCGTAAAACATGCACATTAGAAAATTTGCCACATGATGACAAAAAAAAGTATAACCAAGTTTGATTTGCATCATGGTATGTATATGTTGGTTTAGGAATTAATATAATTTGATTTCTTATGGTTTGGTTGAAATTAAAAGACAAGAAAAGAATGATGTCATTATTAATTAGCTTTACTAAGCAGTTGAAGTTTGGTGATCTATATCGCAACCAACATGATTTGATTGCATGTGTTGACCTTTATATTTGTCCTAATATTATGATCTGTGGGACCATGTTGAAACAAAGTAGGTACATTCTTGTTATAACTGGAAAGAATGGTCAAATAGATTTTCAAAATTTCAGGTAATCAGTACATCCTAATTTATCAAATACCGCTGGACCTATGTTAGTTTGATTCGTTTATCATCAATCAATACAAACAAACATGTATACTTTAATTTGTTCATTATTTTATAGAGCTGACAAAGACCTTTCACACGTACATGTTTTGTAACTTGTAGCAAATATAACAAAAATGATTCTGAGATCGTAAGCAAATACTTTCGAATGCTAAGGCCATATGTTCATTCTAGAAAAGAGTTTTTATTTACTTTTGAAAACTGTTAACTGTATATATTTTTTTACACATTTTTTTATTAATACATATATTTTATGTTAAAGACGAGAACATATTAGATTTTAAATATAAATTTATAACTTAATCTATTTAAAGTCTAATTTGACTTAATTTATTTAATAAAAAAATTAAATTTAAGTTTTAAAAATATTTACTTATTTAAAGAAATTAAGTTTAAACTTATAAGAAAGTTTGTTAAATTTGATATATATTATAATAAATATTAATTTACACATTACGTTATTAATAATATAATTAAATAAATAAATTTATAATACATAAAATTAAATTATTAATATTTTTGATATTTTAACTAATCTAATTAAAAGTTATTTGTTAATATAAAATCAAGAAATGGAAAATAGAATAATCATATCTTTGCATGCTCATTTTTTCCTTTATCTTCATAATTGTTTATTTAGAATATTTTAAATAAAATATAAAAAATATTTAGAATTTTTTTATAAGATTATCTTCTTTCATACCACTTATCTGTGAATGTACATTAGTATATATGAGTTGTCATTCTTATATTAATTATTTATTTTTATTTTAAATTTTAAATTTTAATAATAATAGAATAAATTATTTTTCATCACAAAAATTTTAAAAAATCATAAGCATATTTAAAAATAATTTTGTTAACTTATTTAAAATTAAATTTATTAATTTATTTAACATTATTAATATAAAATCATTTTTTATATAGATTAACAGGTCAAATTAAGTCAGATCAAACTTAAAAAAATTATGATAAATAATAAGTTAGACTTAAATTTTAATTTTATATAATAAATCTAACTTGTATATTCAAAGTCTACCCTAACTTTACTTACTCTCACTCTATAATACTCAATGATCTATAAATTTATTTTTTGTTAATGAAATTCACATACAATTGTAAAATGAAATAATATAGATCGATGCATGTAGTTTCTTTACATGGTATTAGATCATATAGTTAATGAAATTACCATAAGTTCCGAGGTATAGATATTTGTTGCCGAAGACCCTGCCAATTCGGGCTTCCCATCTTCCGTTATGGTGGTGTCTAAACATTTAAAACTAAAATTCAGAGCATTTTCCATCAATCTAACTATTTACATAAGTATATGGAGAGGAAATGCAAATGTCTAAAGGAATGAACCCTAAAGTTAGAGATATTAATTGAGTAACTAGTATAGATAAATGCTAAGATTTGGTTTAAAACATTAAATAATATAAGTTTCATCCAATTATTAGTATGATTATATATATGATCATGGTATCACACGTAATATTTTTTATTTGATCGAACTTTTTCCAATATGCAACCTCAATCAATGTGCATCATAAATGACCGAACTTATGGATTTCGAACCTATATAGGTATTTTTTGTTATAGGTAAGAGCCGACTAAAGTTCTTGTGTAAAAATTATTGTTGGGTAATTATTCTTTTTAATGTTTAGAATGAGGGTAATAAAATTTGAACTTATTTAAGAATGTGTGTATATTACTTAAATTTTTTATTGATGGGTCAATCCCAGTAGGTTATTATTGGATAAATTATATATATACATTTACTCTTTGTTTTCTATTTTATCTGTGCTTTATTTATTTCTTCATTTTTTTTATCACATCAATTATTATATTTATCACTTTTTTTCTACCTTTTCTTTGTCTTTTTCTTTCTTCCTTTCCTCTGCCCCAATCCACCTCATTGAACCCATTCTACCAACCCAGAAAAGAAAATAAAAACATATTTTATATTATTTATCTTTTCTCCTCTCTTATTAAATTGACTTTTTATTAAATCAGCTACTACTTTAATTTCTTTTTAACTAACTTAATTACCACTTTTTATTTATAAATATTTTGTACGTATATTCGCGTGTACCCCACTCTTTGAATTCAACAAAGATACCGTTGATTTAATTTGTTGACCATGATCTACCGGTAGAAGAGATTCAAATGATACAAAACCCAGATTAGTTTAGCTAGTTCAAAAAGTACCCCCTCTCCCCCACCTTGACTTAGGATAAATTATTATAGGATATAAGACATTATAGTCTCAACTAAGAAAATCCAAATCCTACATTCATTATAAACACAACCAAAATAGTACATTATGGAACTTAAAATTTTCTCAATAATTATTAATTTTTCCTCTAAATTTAGATTATATATCATACTAAGATTAATTGAGAGTTTGAGACTAGGGGTATAAGGTGGTTTGTAGTAATAGTTTGTCCTGATTAAAGTAGATATAATTTTTTTTTTTTTGCAAAACCTAAGCCTTTTGCAATGAACAGAGCAAGGTTCAAATACCTTGCTACGCCTCTGTATTTTGAAACTCCCCGAGAGAACCCACTACTTTTTCTGCACAATTAAGATTTATTCATGAGAGTAGAATATTATAAGAAACGGCTTCAATAGCTCCAAAAATAGAAAGAGACGAAGAAAAAGCTTCAGAAGTGACCTATTAAAATATTTTTAGTGGATTTAATAACTAAAAATTAACCTTCTCAAGGACCCAATATATTCTTCCTTTGACTGGCCCTCCATCTCCTTGAGCTTCTCCTCATAATTCGACAACTACGACCAAAAACATACACATATAGTTAATGAAGTGATCAAATCCGATATCAGAATAATTAAACACATATTTCACCAAAGTATCATTCGAATTGAAGATGAAAGAAATTACTGGAAAATTGAGAATGGTATCTTGGCCCCAGTACTTCAATGCTGCCAAGTCATAGGCACGTGCTGCGGCTTCTTCATCATCATATGCCCCTAACAAACCCAATTTTGCAATCATTAAATCGTCCCCATCCGATTCCACCACATATTTTCAATTCTCAACGCCAAATTAAGGGAAAGAAATGATGAACAAAAAAATATATTAACCAAAGTTTTTGATATGCAAACAAACCAATTAAGACTCAAATCATACCTAGATATACTGCATGTATCCAGTCATTTTCCGTTGCAATTGTCAATCATCACAACATAATTAACATGGCAACAAAACAAATAATTATATAAGAGAAGGAAGACGGAAAATCAAACTGAAAATATGTATATATAGAAAGAAAGAAAAAAGAGCAAAATAATGAAGAACTTAACCAAACCTTGTCTTCCCTTTTTGCTCTGTGATTCATTCCAGCAATTCTTATCCCATAAATGAGCCTCATATCGACCAGTCCAACGATGCCTAAGACGACATGCATGGTTCATTTTAGAACATAATCTTGGTCGTGTAATATCTAACCTAACTCATTTTTATAAAATTAGTTTATAAGTATTAATTATGGTAGCGATGTGAAACTTTTTTGAACACATGAGATGGAAAGAAAAAGAGAGAAAGAGAAAGAATGGATTAATTGAGATCCAGATTTGATAAAATGGAGTGATTAATAAATATTAATTAACCTTGTGACACCCCTATAGATTGAGCTTCGTTGTGGAGGTGAGTCTCTTGGGACGCTTTTGCGTGTCCTCTTGGCAGTGGTGGTGGAGGTAGTGTTCTTGAGGCTTTTCTGCGATTTCTTCGCCATGAAAACTCACAACTAAGAGAGGATCACTGCACTGCACACGCATACAGTTCAAGAGTGATGAAGCCATTGGGAGTTATATAAATATATGACCAAGTCATCCAATAAGAAGGGCATTAATTAATAGAAATAGTGGAGGAGAATGAAAAAGTAGGTATATTCTTTTATTTCTCTCTCTGTAATTTAATAATAAGATTTTATTTTCCCATTTTCTAGTTGATTTTGTAGCAGTTGGTAGTTGAGCAGAGTTTTGAAGATTAGAAAGATTTATATATATATATACTTTTATTTTAGTATGTGTAAATATTTATTATATATAACTAAAATTTATAATATATTACACAAATAAATAATATATTTAAATATATAAATTATATTTTTAAGTTTATTATAACTAATATATTATAGTATAATATTATTTTATTTATTGATAATTTATTTTAAAATATTAAAATTTTATAAATAATTATGATACATTAAAATTTAATTAGATAAAAGGTTTAAAAAAATCTCTAAAAACTCTTTTATATTAAATGAGAGAATTAAAAAAGAATTCATTGAATGAGACTATACAAGACTATATACCGATTGGTTTATATATATCACAAAACTTAATAGAATTAATTGTTTTATCATAACTTTAACTAACTCTAATATTTTGCTAAAGAAAAATTTTAAAAAATATTTTTGCACAAGTTAGTCATTCATACATGAATTAATATTATATGTATATAATGTATATAATTATAACTTGAGATACACTTTATTTCTATTAGAATAAAAGAAAATACTAAAGTCTCCTTGTATTTTATTTTAAAAAATAATTAATTAAAATTAAAGATGTAGGAGTGATTAATCATTAACAGGTATGAATGATTTTTAATAATTATTTAGGAGTTCAGTTATGAGAAGTTTGAAAATTAAATTTTAAAAAAATGAGAAAGATAAAAAAGAATAAAAACTTAAATAAAACAAATATAAAAGACAAATAATGCTTTGAAAGTTAAATAAGTTTAGAAAGAAATAAAAATAAAAGAAAATAAAAAGCTAAATAAAAAGAGAGAAACAATGTTTTAGAAATTTAAAAGCAAAATAAATAATCAAATATGTATACTTAAAAAAAATATAACATTTATTAATAGTATAAATAATAAGTCGATGTAGAAAGTGTAAATTATATTTTTTAATTATAAAAAAATGAAACAAATAATGACATGCGAATCATTCCTTTCTTGATATAAACATTTCATTAATATTTTTATTTTTATTTTTTATAACATTATATTATCTATTTTTTTTTTTCTTTTCTTACTAGGTATGAAATAGGTTTTGAGGTGCATGTGCATGATTATATTGGACGGAAAAAATACTTTTCATTGTGGCCGTCTCAAATGGAGTCCATAATGATTTAGTCACGTCTATTTCTACTTTCACATGTGTCTGTAACCATTTTGTTGCTTATCTGTAGTCCTGAAATTAATTATAGCCTCATCCATGTTTTTGTTGTTGAATTTTCCTTCATTTTGGTCGGTATCTACTATGTAGCCACTTATTCCTCCCCAATCGCCATTTCCTTTTTTGTTTCTTAAAACAAAAGTCATATGCATTTTCTTAGGGTTATGATACATCAAAACTATTGGCCTTTACTTTATACATTTGTTTGTTGTATCCTAGCTAAAATCTTAGGCCTATGAACTTGAGCTGGATGTTAATTTTTGGTTTAGGAATTCATATTTAATTAACATGACATTTATACATGTGGACATGTCATGATGATTTCTTTTGCAAATAATCCAATAAAAAGTTTCATTTTTTTTAACTATCTATTTTTAGATTGAATTTATTTATGAATACACCTGATAACGTCTCTCCTATCAACATATATAACATTCAATTACTTTTTTCATCTAATAAATCTAAAAGTAAAAAAAAAAAAACTTAATTCATAAAAAAATATTTTATAAGTAGAGTAAAAAGACCATCAAAATTATTGTTATTGTTCTTATTACTATAAGAAATTAGCCTCTCATCTCCTGATATTTTCCTATCAAACATTTACACATATTCTAGAGTTTAACGAACATTATTCCTTTTTATGTGCATTTAATAAAATGACCCTTTTATGTATTTTAATAACAAAAATGTTTTTTTTAACACCTAAGTATGACAGGTAATACAATTTAGTTAATGCCAAATGTTACCTTGCAGACAAAACTAAGTACAAAAGAGGAGTGTATGATTTCCGTAATTTATACTACTAAAAAAAAAATCTAATGTTAGACTAATTTATTTCCAATAACTGTCTCTAACTCTAAACTATTTTCTTTTTCGTTATTTTTTTTTTAATTTCAATGACATTCCGTTTTAAAATCTCTCGACTAATAAAAATAAGTATATAAAAAAGACAACCAAAACACTTATTTATTATTATTATTTTTACAGAGACACCACATGTCTTTTCTTACGAATATTTCATAATAATAATATTATTTTATTTAAAAACCAATAAAATCGTTTCCCGGTTTATTTCGTCTGATTCGTGCATAAATGTGTCTTACTAAATTGCATTGCTCTGTGACTCGATAAGAAGCGATCAATAGATAGAAATAATAAATGTTGTTCAGGTGTTTAGAAAAATGAAATGCATATTGCATACCCTTCATTTTATTTAATAAAAAAGTGACAAACACCCTTTTTCTCTAATGCTATCTAGGAAAAACTTGAAGAGTTTTGGTGTGATTTGAGAAGAATTAAGAAGGGGTATGAAGGCAATGTTGGCTGAAAGTTGATCATGTCTAGTGATTTCTTGGCTTGAGTTTGACCTGCAGGGGATGGAGCTTGTGGGTGGTAAGGCCAACCGTGTCCACATCCTCTCCTCCTGCTCCCTCTTTCAGCTTCCACTCGAATTCCTGAACCAATCTTCCAATTGCTGTGCAAGCTATCAGCATTGCTTGAAGAGCACCAGCACACACCCTCTTTCCTGCTCCAAAGGCCATGGTCTTGTGCAAATCCGCAGGGTCATATTTCTCATCAAGAAACCTCTCTGGCATCCACCAGTGAGGATTTTCCCACTGACTCTTGTCCATGTTACATCCATATATGTTTATTGCAATCTGCACTTATTGTTAACATGAGCTTGTCAATTAACACTAGTACCTTTTTTTTTTTTTAAAAAAAGGCAAATAATAGTTTTATTAGCTAATGACAATAGCATATATGCTACAGCAACATTACAGCATGTTCTTATGAGTAGCAACCAAAAAACACATTATGACAAATATGACTAACACTAGTAAAAATAAGCATGAGTAATCAGCTTTGCAGTATTTAACACTGGTAATTAAGTTAAGCATATACAACAACGGAACATGCATGCACGCATACGGTCAATTAAGAAGCTCAGTTAATCAACCTGGCTTCCTTTAGGTATGTGATATCCTCCAAGTTCTGTATCTTCTTGAACGCTTCTTAGAGGGACAATTGGAGCTGGACTATGCTTCCTTAAAGTCTCATGGAAGACAGCCCCTAAGTATGGAAGCTTAGATAAGTGGTCTTCAGTGAGCTTTTCATTTCCACACACTTTTTGGATCTCCTCGTAGAGACGGTCCTTCATACAACACAAAGGAAAAAAGTGACACACAGAACAGAACCAATAGAGAATGATATGGTGTTAGAAAAGATTAATTGAACAGACCAATAGATTGTTTATTAGTCAAACACTAAAGAAAAACAACGAACCTGGCGTTTTTTGTCTCTAGCAAGTTCAAACATAGCCCATTCTGTTGTGACTAATGTAGTATCTGATGTCTCAATAATGGTCTCCCAAAGCAGAATGGAAACTTGTTCTTCTGTCAGCTCTTTTGCTTCGGACAACAGGTAGTCAATGTAACAATGTATTTCCTGTGACATTCAAAACAACCAAATTGGTATCACTATTAAATGAATCTATTGCAGATTTGCAAAAGAAAGTGGCACATTATACATTTAAACATACCTTTCCTGAAGCAATTCTCTTCTTCTGCTCATCAATCAATGCCTCCATCACAACTTTCCTGCGGAAATGAATTGTCTCTATTTTCTTCTCTAGACTCCTGTTTGGAATCCATTGCAAGTATGGGAAGAAGTCTCTCCAATCCACCTCAAGTGCACCTTCCATCAGGTCAAGCACTAGAATCTTGTATATGTCATCTTTGGTCAAAGTATCACCCAGCTCCTTCACATAAAGGGATTCTACATTGGACCCCACGCCCTGCAAATTCCGCATGCTTAGTATTAAAGAATTTACAACAACTCACGCATATACTCAACCAATCTAGTTAAACCTTTTGATTATCATGCTCAATCTTGCAATTATTATTATATTTTATAATATGTCTTTCGATTAATTCTTATCGAAGGAGGGACGAGGGACTCACTTGCTTCAATCCCAGACCAAAAAGTTCAGAGGCAAATATATTCCTAAAATCAACAGCTTTAGTAGGGGAGGTCTCCACATGTTCATTAAACTGACTTAAAATGTTTGCAATCATCTCTTCTCTGTGGGAACGGTGTCGCTTCTGAATATTGGATGCAAAAACAACAAACAAACTTCAGAGGAACCAGAGAGAGACAATATACTCAAATAATCTCAAAATAACTAAAATGTTGTTGTGACCTGTGCATTGGCTCCAAGAATGTTTGAAAGAATATGCTTTTTGATCATTTTGTGAAAGTCATTGTAGTCGCTTATAGCAACCATGCATTTATCAAAAGTCAAAACCTTGAGTGCAGTTGATAGCTGCCTATTTGACATGGATGAAAATCTTGTCACCATTGCCTGAAATAACCACAAAAGGTTTAGAATCAAATCAATCAGAAATAAAAAGAATTACATGGACGGACACATGATAAAAAAAATCAAAGACCTTGTTCCTCTGTCTCTACAAATTAGTTAAAAAAAATAAAGCAATATGACTATGATTCAACAAATCCGCAGTACAAAACGCAAATATCAAACCAATCAAATCAATTTTTACTGTTTGCAAAAAACTTTTATCATTTTTCGTGATAGTGGACCTGAAAAAAAAAAAAACTAAAATGATAGTGTTAAGAATTAAGATACTGCCACCTTCACATTTGACATGACAGCGACAAACGTTTGATTTTATCATTTTATTAAATAGTTGTCAAGTCAAGAAGATCAATTTTTAATTTTTTAATATTCTTTTTTTAAAAGGCAAATTCCTTTTAACATGATATAGAAAACAATCAAGATTTGCCTTTCCATCTCAAAGGGCACTGCAAAAGGAAGAAGTAAGGGTAGTAATAGGATAGAGAGAGGGCAGATATTTATGAATATTTTATATATTTGTAAATATTTACAAGTGTCCGTAAATATTTGTTCAAATTTAATGTAAAGTTTTAAATAAAAAAATTGAATTAGATAATTTAAAAACATATATTTATATTAAAAATAATTTTATAATATATTTATACTAAAATTAAATAATTATTATATATTTATAGTAAAAAAGCAATTAAATCAAATTATTTTATATATAATTAAAAATATTTTAAATATTTTTAAAGCGTAGATATCTAAAAGTACATATACCTTATTAAGTGATATCTATTTAGTTATTTAATTAAAATCTATAACTAATTTTATAAGTAGATATTTATGGGTACAAAAAAAATTTGTCATTTAAAAAAAAAAGCTCATAAGGACTTTACTTTTCACATATTTTGTAAATTGATTGTTTTGGAGGTGAACTCAAATTATCTACTCTTGTCGAGAGCAAAGAACTAATTAATTACTCGAGATACTCCCATTATTATATGATATTTTTTTTACTGTTTTAGAATTTTTTTAACAAAATTATAAAAATAAACCTCCAAAACTTTATTTACAAAAATAAACCCATTTATTATAGCAGGTCAGAATTTAGTTGTTGGAAACCGAATTTTGACCTATTACAATAAAAGATCTATTTTTATAAATAAAATATGAGGAAATTATTTTTGTAATTTTTTTAAAAAAAATTATAAAACAGTAAAAAATTCTTATTATATAGATACAGATACCCATTCAGTAAGGTACAGATACCTTATTATCGCTCACCATCTCATTATTAGGTGCACTCATTTAGTTAATCAATTAAAATTAATATATATAACGAGTTTTATTGGCAGATATTTATGGGTACGAAAATCCCTAAGAAGAAAGTTTGTCAGGCGAATCAAGAAAGGGAGACTTTGCTTCTCACATATTTTGTAAATTGATTAATGTTTTGGGGGTGAACTCAAATTATCTGTTATGGTCGAGAAGAACTAATCACTCAGATACTAACATCTATTTTAAAAGTAGATTTTTCTCAAAAGAAAAAAAAAATATCATAGGCAGGTTTGGAGATCAAAGCTTTTATTATATTCCGGTTTTATGAATAGATAAAGATTAGTTTGAAAATTTTCAACTGGTTTTTGAATAAAAAATGTGTTTGCAAATTAAGATGTGTACCTGAAACAATAGCTAAAACTAATTGTCTTAAAATCGTTTTTTAATAAATTTATTAAAAAAAACTCTTTTTTATTACGATCATTTAGTTAATTAATTAATCATACACATATATTTATTATCAAAATAATTTAATTTTCACATATAGATACGAAATCACTGGTGGTACTAGATCTAGTGTCTCAAGCACACAACAAAAATATACTACACCCTCAATTTAATTGATGATGATACATTATAAGGGATGTATCAGAAGTCACCATCAACCTGGGTGGCATGAACCCTGGTGTATGCAAGGAGAAAAATGATAAATTTGATAATCAGCCATCACAATTCACAAACACAACCTTTATCTGTCAAAGTCCAAAAAAACATTATGAAAGAGTTTTGCATGTGGATCCTAACCTCCTTGGCAAGCTGGACTGAGTTGAGAACAATGACAGTGAAAGCACCCGTTCTGATGGAATAGATGGGTCCATATTTCTCAGCTAACTGTTTGAACGTTTTGTAAGGTTTCTTCTCCTTCAACTGCAGAAGATTCCCTATCACTGGTAGCCCCGGAACCGCTGCAACAATTATAAATAATATTTAATATTTATGCTCATATAACATACATATGTCTCAGGGTGACATCATATGAAAAATGAAATGAACATTACCTGGTACCGTGGGAAGTGTAGAATGTTTAAGGCCCCTGAGGCTGAGGAAGAGGAAAAAGAAAAGAGACAGAACCCCCAGCACGGCGGAGACGGCAAAGGGCTGTGTCTGAACTACTTGAAGGATAGTTCTGAGGGTCTCCATTGTTGTTCCTCTCTCTTCTATGTAATATGCATGTATTTGTAGTTGGTGTCTATGGTTTATATGGAATGTCTTCTATTCGGGAACACTCAATAAACACAATAAATTATCAATATGCTTGCTCACTCAATCTCAAATTATCTCCGCAAATTTATTATAAATGATAAATTTTACGTGTTTCACTTTTCTTTAGTAAATTTTTTTCTGATTTAGTTCTCAGACTAATTTTTTTTTCTTCTGATTTTATTTTTTTCTTTCGTTTTTACTTCATAATATTGATAAATAATATTGATGGTAAATATGTAAATTAATTAAAAATTAAATAAAATAAAAAATAAATGTACAATGATTAAAAATAATTAATGTTGTATTTAATTTAAAAACAAAAAAAAAATAGAAATAAATTCTGCTAAAAAGACTAACGATTAGAACAAAGAAAGAAGGAAGTATTAAAATTAAAAAAAAAATAGAGATATAAACTATATATATATATATAGTTAAATTATAAATTAATTAATAATCAGATAATTACGCACTTGTCGATTACCACTGTTAGATAAAGATGATATAGTATATATTTTAAATAAAATATGTAAAATATGAACTGTTCGATACATATCCAACAGGTTTAATTATCTGAATGTGGATTCTCTCAGTGCAGAACATCTGAATTCCTAATGGTAATCCAGATTACACCTTGGAAATCCAACCTCATCCCTAGTCTTATGGCATTTTGTTTGATTGGATTGATTTTTTTCTAACTTTATTTTCTTCTTTGAACATAAACTTTTTCTTAGTAAAATCTAACTTTTTTTTTTCTTTATTTGAGGAGAATGCTCTTTGGAGGATAAATGATGAAAAGTAATTAAAAATTTAATAGTTAAAATTATATTCAATTATAATTTTTATTTTATGTATTTAGTTTTATTATAATTTTCAGTCATTAATTTTTGAAGTTGAAAAGTAATGATTGTGAATGTATTTTGGTTTGAACTTTATTAAAAAATTAATAAGTGATTAATAAAATAAATAATTTTAAGTAAAAAATTAATGTTGAAATATTTTTTCAAGAATCGAGTTTTTAAAAATAGAAAATTATGCATTGACATTATTAGGTAATTTCTTTTAAAATAACACTAAAATCAAACTTTAATAATAACGTTTTATTGTTGAATTGGCCACATAAATTTTTTAAGAGATGAAAATTTACTAAATAAATAAATTAGCATTTAATACAATAGTTATTGTTGTAAACACTACTAATATTTATTGTTATGAGAGGAGTTTGGTTCTCTTAGTCCAGTTTAGCTAGAAAAGAAAATATGTCATACAGAAATAATATAAATAAATAAATAAGTTTATTAAAAAAAACAAATTTTCAAGATTTCCTCTTATAAAAATTGAGTTGTGTGGATGATATATGTGAGCGAGTGAGTGTCATTAGTACACGAGTTGTTTCTATAATATCTTTTTTCATTGTGACGTACCTACGACATCTTATACATATAAAATTATATTTAATACATTTTTTAATTATATTAGTTTTGAAAATTATTTTGTTAAGTTATATATTTTTTTAAATCTAAATTTTATTAATAATATATGAAAATTAAAAAAAAAATCACAAATGTATTTAAAAAATTATTGATTTATTTAAAATTAAGTTTATTGACTTATTTAATGTTGTTAACGTAAAATTAACTTTTAAATAAATTAATGAGTCACACTTACACTTTAATTTTATAAAACAAGGTCAATGTATATATTTAAAGTATAAATTGATCTACCCTATTCTCAATCCTAAGGTTAAGACTTGTGGAGGAAAAAAAATATTATTGAGACGAGAGAACTTATTAAAGTTAATTAGCTAAATTTTCTTGTAAAAATTAATTACTTACAAAACAAGTGAATACTTCACACTAATAACATAATTAATAAAAAAAATTATAAACAAACATTCATTTATTGATTAAAGGAAAGAAAAATTTAAAATAATTGTGACAAATCAAAATCAAAACTAGAAAGTAACTTAATAAAAATTATAAAATGATTATTATAAAAATTAAAAATTTTATTATACATAAAAATCTATAATTAAATTGTAATATAAAAATATCATCATTGTATGATAATTAAATTTATGTTATTTCCATCTTTCACTTAAATTTTTATCTTTTTATATAAATGAATCTAAATAATATCATCCAAAAAAAAGACAACCTTTCTAAGGATTATTAAGATAAATTGAATTTGTTGGATGAACTCACATGACCCGTCAAAATTAGCGGAGTAGATTATTTAGTTTACCAACTCACAACGCTTAACCTGCCAACTTTACAGGATAGAATAAATAAGTTAGCCCCTCAATTTGAGTCACATAAATCAATATTTAATTTAATTATATATTTATTTACTTAAAAGGACATAGTATGTAAGTGTTTATAAAATAAAAAAAAGAGTGACACATTAAAATAAAATAAAAAAGTAGTGTCTTTGTTTTCTAAAATATCAAAAATTATTATTTTGATCTTTTAAATTTAAAGTTTAGTTTTTTAGTTCTTGTTATTTTAAAAATATATTCACTACAAGAAAAATGTAAATTATAGATGGATAATTCCTGGCAGATATAAATTTGTCAAAAATTTTATATTTTCGAGAGATTTTATGGACGGAAAAAAAATTTCGTCGAAAAATTTATATTTCCGATGAATATATCCATCGGTAATTTCCTACGAATACAAATTTATCAGAAAATTTATATTTGTGACGGATAATTTCCAACGGATACAAATCAGTCGAAAAATTTATATTTCTGACAGATATATCCGTCGATAATTCCCGATGGATACGAATCTGTCGAAAAATTTATATTTTCAACGAATAATTTTCGACGGATACAAATTCGTCAGTAATATAAATGAAAAGTTATTAAATTTTGTTAATAATTAATATATAAAAAATTGATTAGCTTGGGAATAAATTATTTGCAAATAATATAGTTAAAAAATTATTTATTTTAAATTATTTAACTAGAATTTTATTGAAAATTTACTATATGATCTTGATATTTTTGTATAACTAATATCTAGTTTTAAATTTGATATGAAAATATTATGATATAATTATATAAGATTTTAAATTAATATTTTATTAATGGTTGATAATTAGAAAATAAAACAAGAATAAATACATTTTTTTGAATTTTATATCTTAGATTTAAGATGAATAAATATATTAAGTTAATTAATAATTTATTTAAAATGTTAAAAAATTTAATTTATAAAAATAATATTTTAAAAGAAAAGGGTTATAATAACACCGGTGTAACTTTTACTAAGTATTACACCACTCAATAACTTTATATTAAATGTGAATTTTATAAATTCAACCGTTAAATTAAAAGATTTTTACTCTTAGATCATATATACAAAATTTTATATTAATTCAGAGTGATTTGATACTTCATTCTTGTAAAACAAAATTAACGTAATATATACATTTCAAAATATACTAAAATACGAACACTTTAATTACTTTCAAGTTGTTGTTCAATTTTAACAAAATTTGATATAAACAAATGGCTAAAACCCTATTTTGGTCCCTTATATTAATTGTTTGTTTCAGTTTAGTCTCACTTTTATTTTTGGTTTCAATTTGGTCCCAAACTAATTAATTGGTTTCAATTTAGTCCCATATTAATTAATTGGCTTCAATGTGGGACTTCCGTCCAAATTATTTAAACGGAGTTAACTTTTGGCCATGTAGATGCATACGTGGATGCCACGTGGATGACAATTTTTTTGAAAACACCTGGACCCAGAACTGCCCGTTCTGAAACCAGAACGGGCCGTTCTGGTTGCACTTTTGGTGTGTTAATTTTGCAACTGAAACGGGCCGTTCCAGATGCAAAAATTAACACACCACCAGTGCATCAGAACGGTCCGTTCCAAAACTGAGAATATAATATTCTTGACTTAATTGTGTTTTTGATCGCTCAAGTATTATAATTATGATCCCTAAGGTTTTAATTGAGTAATTTCAGTCCTTAAAAGATTACAGTTGTGTAATTTTAGTCTCACAATTTTTAATTGAACAATTTTAATCTCTCAAATATCATAATTGTGCAATTTTAGTCTTTCTCATTAAAAATTTAATAATTTTAAAATTTTAATATATATATATATATATATATATATATATATCTATATAATATTTTAAAACTATATAATTGTTTGCTTATTTAAATTAACGTATATTATAATTTTTTTAATATATCAAATGATATATATTTATTATTATTAAATAAATAAAATTTATATATTATTAGTATTTTAATATTACTGATAAATTAATATCAATAATATTTTTACTATATTTATAAATAAACTAATAATTTGATAAATATAACTTAATATATATTAATATACTTTTACAAAAATATAAATATATAAGATCAGATATATATTTCTAATTAATATACTTATATTTTTGTAAAAATATATTAATATATAACAAGTTATATTTATCAAATTATTAGTTTATTTATAAATATATTAATAATATTATTGATATAATATCGAAAATTACAATATACGTTAATTTGAATGGATAAATAATTGTTTAATTTTAAAACATTATATATATATATATATATTAAAATTATTAATTTTTAATGGGAGAAACTAAAATCGTACTATTATAATATTCGAGGGACTAAAATTGTTCAATTAAAAATTGAAGGACCAAAATCGCGCAATTGCAATTCTTTAAGGACTAAAATTACCCAATTAAAATCTTGAGGATCAAAATTGCACAATTCTAATACTTGAGGGATAAAAAATGCAATTAAATCAATATTCTTTATAAATTTTATTAAAAAATATAATAATTTTGAAAAATATTTTTTTATGGTAAAAATTTTAAAATTACTTATTTTTATAAAATACAATTATCTTATAAATAGAGTAATAATTTTTTCTTTTTATCTTTCTGTTTGAAGAAATATTTAAGTATCACTTTATAAATTTTTGCAACTTATTTAAAATTAGAGGAATAAAATGATAAAAATTAATAAGATAAACATAATAAAATAAAATATAAAAAAATATTAATATATTTATTTTATTAGATATAACAACATAATTAAAATATAATTAATAATATATATTTTATAAAATTATTAATATTTTATATATAAAAAAAGTATGAAATCGGAACGGCCCGTTCTGAAACCGGAACGGGCCATTCTGGTTGCACTTTTGGTGTGTTAATTTTGCACCTGGAACGGGCCGTTCTGGGCCCAGATGTTTTTAAAAAAAATTGTCATCCACATGACATTTACGTATGCATTTACGTGGCATCCATGTGGCCAAAAGTTAACTCCGTTTAAATAATTTGGATGGAAGTCCCACATTGAAACCAATTAATTAATGTGGGACTAAATTGAAACCAATTAATTAGCTTGGGACCAAATTGAAACTAAAAATAAAAGTGAGACTAAACTAAAACAATTAATATAAGGGACCAAAATAGGGTTTTTGCCTAAACAAATAAAGTGATACAAACTTTCAATCTAACGGTTGGATTTACCAAATTCACATTTAATATAAAGTTATTGAGCGGTGTAATACTTAGTAAAAGTTACACCTGTGATATTATAACCCTTCTCATTTTAAAATATATAAATTATTATTTAAACTTTTAAATTTATAATAAATAATTTAAATTGTATCATAATATTAAATTTAAATAGAAATAAGTAGATTGTTAATTATAAAAATAAGTATATATATAAATAAAGAATAATTAAATATAATATAATAATTATTATTAGTAATATAATTATTATATATATATAATTATATTTTTATAACAGTTTGGATATACCAAAATTAAAGGGATCCAAAGATAGTATAAGTATGAGATTGTATAATTGATGATGACTTAAATGAATTAATTTGTACTACCTATATTGATAACATTCATCTACTTTCGGTAGCTTATCTCATCAGAACTTCACAATTAAGCGTGTTTGACTTGTGCTTGACTTGTTTTGATCATTAATATCATAATTGATAGTGAAAATTCAAGGGAGACTAAAATTTTTTTTTTTTTAATATATTTTAAGGACTAAAAACACAAATTTTAAATTTGAGGAAAAAATATGTTAAATTCGAGAGATTAAAAATATATTTAAGCTTGTTTACACAAATATATTTATACTTCTTTACAAATTTTTTTAGTAGCTTGATGATACATTATTACTTTTTATTCTTAATGATCTTTTATCCCATTCACACTTTTTCCTTCTCTATACTTAAACAAGAAACTTGATCTTATCTTTGTATTTTTAAAATTTTATTTTTCACTTTCAACTCTATTGTTCTTTAAACTCTAACTTTTTCCTCAATCTTCATTGTTCCCTACATTCAATCAAAAATACAAATTAATGTGTTAAATTACATTTATTTATAGTTTTTTTTGTAATTTATTTAATATTACTTATGCATAATATTACTTATTTAATATTATTTATTGAATTTAAATTTGTTTCATACGTCCAAAAAAGACTTTTTGAAAGTTTATTTTTAGTATTTTGGAAAGTAATTTTTTAGTGTGTTTTTTACATAATTTTAAAAATTTATGAAAAAATAAATTTAGTATTCCAGAAAATAATTTTTAGAAGCATGTAAAAAATATAATTCCAAGAAATAATTTTTAAAACACTGATTTTAATATTCTGAAAAGTATTTTTTGGAACACTAAAATTAATGTTCTAAAAAGTTTTCAAAAATACTAAATTTAATGTGCTTTCTAGAAGTGTGTAATAAGAGGAAGTGTTTGGAGAAAAAATGTGCATTTGACTCAATACCTTTGATACCCTTAAGGAAGTCGCATACACTTAGAACGTGGTCTTGTGCAAATATTTTTCGGAAGTATGTAAATAACACAATTTCAAAAAATACTTTTTGGAACATTAATTTCACCATTCTAACAAATATTTTTCGGAATACTAAAATTAATATTTCAAAAAATCTTTTCAAGAATACTAAATTTAATGTTATACTTTCTCGAAGTGTGCAACAAGAGGAAGTCTTTAGAGAAAAAATGTGCGCTTGACTCAATATCTTTGATACCATCAAGGAAGTCGTATGCACCTACAACATCGTCATGCACCAACTTAACGATTCAAGTACATGTGAAAATTGAAATAGGGGAACAATGTGAAAACTGAAAAAAGAGAAAGAAAAATGGTAATATGAAAATCAAAAGAATTAAAACTATTTATTGAAATAAGTAAGGGTGCAGGGAAGGTAATGAGTGCATATGAAAATTAAAAAGAGAAGGAAGGATGTGTGTGAAAAAAAAATGTTAAATTAAACATTATAAGTGTAAGATTAAAAAATTAGAAAATAAAAAAAGATTAAAGAAATTTAGAAAATTACTTTTAAAAAAGGAAAGGGGTGCATTTATAAAGAGAGAAAAAATGAGATGTATATATCAAGAGACAAAAATTTTAGTGGTGCCAATTCTATATTGAATCCAAGTAAATAAGCAAGTTAAAAAAATTGGGGAGGTGAGAGAGTGGCTTTCCCCTACTTCCACAATGATCCACCAATGCTCACATTGGTTCCCTTTTGGAACCATTTGTCTAGTAATGTTTTTCTAATGTCAAGATCTATATATTTTCTTTGAATGGGTATTGTTCACCAATCAATGTTTTACACTTTTTGTATGTCACATTTTAAGTGTCGCTTAAGTATTAACATATATTTACTTATATATTTTGTATTTTGTTTTTATTTTTTGTCCAAAGCACAACAAATGTTATCTCATGTATTTATGTGTGATTTTTCTATTTTATATTTTGATTTACATTTATGTGCAATTGATTAAGTTATTAATCAAGAACTAGGGTTTAATCTTTATCTTAAATATGAAGTTGTTATTTGAGGTAGCAATTTATTCCTATACAAATAAACTTGATAAGAAGGAGTTATACCTCTGTTGAGATTTCCGTTGAAGTGCTTTTGTTAATATTTGTAAATTCGTTTAATTCTATCAACGGTCTCAAACACGGCAAGTATATCGGCCGTTCAAGTAGTAAAAATATCGTATCCACAGGGATTAGAAGGTAATATAAGCATTTATTGACTATTCGTGACTAAAGAATAATTCCAATTTCATAGTTTGTGCAGTGAATTCAAAGTTGTGACTATTGGAATGATAGCTGTAAATAAATATTGTTTTGTGAGTGGAAAAGGTAAGGAATGGTATTGTGGTATTGTGAGGTTGTGGGGGTCAGATTTCACCAAACGTAACACTAATGTATCCTTAATCTCTTGTTGAATTCATTGCTTAGTCAACCCAAGAGTTTACTCAAACCTAATCCCTTAGAGAAAGAGCCTAGGTGCGGATATTGAATATCAATCCCTTGAGTACCCAATATCTACACCCGCATTACGGGTTAGGGTTTAAGACTACTAATGGGTCAAGCTCTATCCCTAGATACAATCACCACTAGGCATATGTTTCAGAACTAGTTTCAAAGGTTATTTTCCAATACCCATGGAACCTTAAATCATGCAAAGGGTGATCAATCCAAAGCAAGCATTAAGAATAGAAACAAACACAACAAAGAATAAAACAACATGTATATATATCATTAAAACCGTAAAGATTACAATAGAGTACGTTGGTTACATCTAACCCCACAAAATGGGTGAAACCACTCAACAAAGAGGGCAAATACAAAATAGAGATGGAAGAGGAAGTGAAGAACCGAAGGAAAGATCCGCACACGGACGATCCCAAGCCCTGGGAATCCCTTCCGCAGCTCCTAGAGGCGCCCAATGTGAGAATGGGGGTTTCTCCCCCGAAAATGGCTTCAAATACGAGCTTGGGGAGTCAGATTAGGGTTTCGCGCCCGGCGCATAAGTCTTCGCGCCCGGCGCGGGGCCTTCCAGATACTCTCTGCCTTAGGACAAGCCCGGCGCAATTCACATTACGCCCGGCGCAATGGATCCCAGAGGTGAGATACTCTGTTTTGCTCGCCTGGCGCGGATCACCTTGCGCCCGGCGCAGAACCTCTTCTCTGCTCCTTAGCTTCTTAGGTTTCCAATCCTAAGAGTCTTCAACTTTCCACTCTTCCTCAATACCTGCACAAAAATGAGGTGGATTAAGGTATTGTTAGATGAATTTGGGTTAGTTATATCTGCACACAAAATGAACCAAAAAGAGAACAATTATATTGCAATGGTTCAAAGGATGAGTGGAATTTGTTCAATAAGTCTCATCCAAAAAGAGGTAAAATTGAGACTTAACAACTCCCCCAAACTTAGAACCTTGCTTGTCCTCAAGCAAAAGGTAATTAATCTAGCAGATAACAAGCAATGCAAGTGAGTCAATTTCTACATCCTAGTTTACTTGTATCTTCTTTTCGCAAGCATGAACCTCAGATGAATTTCCAATCACAATTATTGCAATAGAACATGACAAGGTGCAAACAAAGGTTTCAAAAGAGATCAAAGAGCTGAGAAGAGTAATGACTATCTGTGTAAGCATCCTCACTAGAAAAATGTTTCTCTCTATGCACACTAGTGTATCAGGGTGAGTGTTTCTCTCTAGTCTACTACTCACGCCACATAATTCAACTTTGCTCTTCGTTTCCAAATGAAACCAGTGGTAAAACAAATGCAGACACTTATCACAAGGTCTTTATTAGGGCAATCTGGGTCAAGCAGGGTCAAGCGGTAGCAGTTTTATGGTTTTTCAAGGATTGAAGGTGCTATAGCTTAAGAGAGCAAATAAGGTTTTACAATGATGTCCCTCTCCATACCCCATTACAACAATTTGGCACATGCCCTTTACCTGATCCAAGCCATTAGCCTTTATGAGATGCATATTTACATTTTTGCATCTTAATATTTTTGTTTTTGTTTTGCTTTGTTTTTCTCTTTTTTTTTTTTTTTTTTTTTTTTTTTTGTAATGGCTGACCACATACTTTCTTCTTCCCAAAATTCCCCATTCTTCAACTCCCCTAAACTTATTTGATGTCATCAGTTTGCTCTCTTAACCAAAGCAAGGGTTATGGTTAATTTTTCATGGTTTGGGACAAGTGGAAGGTGTGGTGTTTAGGCTTAGAAAGGTATGGGTCAAGTGAAGAGTGGAGATGACTTTTTGGCTTAGATGGTTACAAAATAGAGGAGTATGAATGCCTTGATCATATAAGTGCACAACATAAGCAAACCACCAGGGAAACTCAAGCAAAGTCTATCATGCAACCTAAGTGTAGTTCACTCATAGGTATTTTAGGCTCAAACCTCACCCGGCTATGCATCCACAAATTATCAAACTCAGCTCAGTTCTATGATCAACATTGAAATCCGTATGCAACTAGTCATGAACTAAAGATCTAATGTGACTTGAAAATGTCTAAGGTACACACACCATAAACATCAAGCAAACTATAATCCAGAATCGATCACAAGCAGAACAAGTATCAACAAGATTAAAAACCATGCTAAGGCAGACTATTCACAAAAAACCAACAAAGTAATCACCAAAAAAGAACTAAATATAAAAACAGTTAAAATACTGAAATTAAAAGACAGAAAAGTAAATTGCAATAACAAGGATAAACTAAGGTAAACTCCATCTGCTTCCATCTATGGGGTCTAGTCATCATCATCTTTAGGGGCTGCTCCACCATCAACGGCTCCGTCTGCATCAGCAGCTCCACTCCTCCCCCAAACTTAGGAGCCTGGTCCCCAGGCCAATCAGTATATGCCTGAAAGTCCTAGTAACCAGAAGTGATTGCAGAGTGTAATCATGAAAGAACATGGTGAGCACAAAATTTATACACAGTGATGACCAAGCAAATGTAGCAAAAATGGGGAATATCCTTAGACCAAAATTAAGCACAACATGCATGCACACGGAAATGAACTATAACAATGCAACATAAAGCACACAAACATACAACATACAACAGAACATAAAGAAACATGATTGAAAACAGATAAATATGGGCTGTCAGGAATGTCCTACGCCGGGCGCAACACAGATGCGCCGAGCTTCGTATCAGTAAAATTCAACAAGGCTTCAAAATCTGATATCGCGCCGGGCTTGCGTTAAACGTGCCCGGCGTGGTGGGTTCCAGAGACCAAAAATTGAGTATTAGGCCGGGCGCAAAAGAGTCACGCCCGGCGCGTAGTCACTTTAAAAGGTCAATTTGCCCAGGTTTTAAATTAGGATCAGGCCTTATTTCCACCTAGACACAGAATTGCCTCATTCCTCACATTCCAAACAAAATGTACCCTATATTTACCCATTCAAACATGATTCTAACAACTAACACATAACACAAACAACATATACCACAAAACATATAACACAAAACACAACACATAATACAAAACAACACTTATAACACAGAACAACATGCAAAAAAAATCTAAAACACAGTTCAGATCTCTCGGTTGCCTCCCAGGAAGCGCTTGTTTACTGTCCCGAGCCTGACGATGACCAACTTGAAGTGCTCTACTCTCCTTCTCCTCCTGTTGCTCTTGTTCCTCCTTGCTTTGTGCTCAATCTGAGGATTGCTCAACAACTGCTCAGAGGAATTGGTCAATCTAGTTCGCAGTACCTTGCATACAAGAGAAAGCAGAGGACTAGAGCGCACAGGTTAGCTTCAACAATTCATTACCAACACACAAATAAAAATAACAATAAAAACAAAGAATAAGTCACAAATAGCTACAAATACTAAATCGCCATTCTAATCCCCGGCAACGGCGCCAAAAACTTGTTGAGATTTCCGTTGAAGTGCTTTTGTTAATATTTGTAAATTCGTTTAATTCTATCAACAGTCTCAAACACGGCAAGTATACCGGCCGTTCAAGTAGTAAAAATATCGTATCCACAGGGATTAGAAGGTAATATAAGCATTTATTGACTATTCGTGACTAAAGAATAATTCCAATTTCATAGTTTGTGCAGTGAATTCAAAGTTGTGACTATTGGAATGATAGCTGTAAATAAATATTGTTTTGTGAGTGGAAAAGGTAAGGAATGGTATTGTGGTATTGTGAGGTTGTGGGGGTCAGATTTCACCAAACGTAACACTAATGTATCCTTAATCTCTTGTTGAATTCATTGCTTAGTCAACCCAAGAGTTTACTCAAACCTAATCCCTTAGAGAAAGAGCCTAGGTGCGGATATTGAATATCAATCTCTTAAGTACCCAATATCTACACCCGCATTACGGGCTAGGGTTTAAGACTACTAATGGGTCAAGCTCTATCCCTAGATACAATCACCACTAGGCATATGTTTCAGAACTAGTTTCAAAGGTTATTTTCCAATACCCATGGAACCTTAAATCATGCAAAGGGTGATCAATCCAAAGCAAGCATTAAGAATAGAAACAAACACAACAAAGAATAAAACAACATGTATATATATCATTAAAACCGTAAAGATTACAATAGAGTACGTTGGTTACATCTAACCCCACAAAATGGGTGAAACCACTCAACAAAGAGGGCAAATACAAAATAGAGATGGAAGAGGAAGTGAAGAACCGAAGGAAAGATCCGCACACGGACGATCCCAAGCCCTGGGAATCCCTTCCGCAGCTCCTAGAGGCGCCCAATGTGAGAATGGGGGTTTCTCCCCCGAAAATGGCTTCAAATACGAGCTTGGGGAGTCAGATTAGGGTTTCGCGCCCGTCGCATAAGTCTTCGCGCCCGGCGCGGGGCCTTCCAGATACTCTCTGCCTTAGGACAAGCCCGGCGCAATTCACATTACGCCCGGCGCAATGGCTCCCAGAGGTGAGATACTCTGTTTTGCTCGCCTGGCGCGGATCACCTTGCGCCCGGCGCAGAACCTCTTCTCTGCTCCTTAGCTTCTTAGGTTTCCAATCCTAAGAGTCTTCAACTTTCCACTCTTCCTCAATACCTGCACAAAAATGAGGTGGATTAAGGTATTGTTAGATGAATTTGGGTTAGTTATATCTGCACACAAAATGAACCAAAAAGAGAACAATTATATTGCAATGGTTCAAAGGATGAGTGGAATTTGTTCAATAAGTCTCATCCAAAAAGAGGTAAAATTGAGACTTAACAACCTCCTCAAAAAATTAAACATCAAATTTACAAATAATATGTTTTCGAGTTATCTCTAGGTTATACAAATACAAGGTTATGAATTTATTTCTAACCATCACTAAAATCACATAAGATATAGATTGATTATAAAAATATGCAAAAATCAAACATGAAAATATATTTTGATGAAATTTTATTCAAACATAACTATTACTTATTATGATTGCAGTAACATTTGTTTTGTTTTTTATTTTAAGATATAACATTTTTGAATGTGATAATGTCACACTACTACAAAAAAGAATACAAGTTGGGATTTCATGTCAATTATTTAATAATTGATATAATAAAAAAAAGTGGTGACATAAATGTATTTTTTTTTAAGTTCTTAACATTGGTTACTAAATAATAGATGTACAATTGTCTTATTACATTGATTATTAATATAATTGATGTAAAAGAATTTAATTTTACATCGATTAAAAAAACAATTAATTTAGAAAAACTTTGTAATCTAATCTAAAAGTGGTTTTGCTCAATATTTGCTAAAGTGCAAAACATGCAAATATAGAGAGGATTACCTTTTTTCAATAGCTTGTCATTTCCAACCTTTTACAACACAAACCATCACTCTACTTCTTTGCACTTTACACCTTGCGATCTTCAATTCTAATAACACCACTTGCAAACCTTAAACCTAAAGTGAAACATTATGTCTTAAGGTCGTGACGTTGTGTGCCTAGTGTTTGTACCTACAACTCACGACGTGCGGATACTGCTATCATATCTCATTGTCTCATATGTGTTGAACTAACACAATCTGCACCAGAATTGTAAAGCACACTTATGCATAAGATTTGGATTTATTGATGTAGATCTAGTGAAAACCCTATTTAAAATTTAAAAATAAATTAAATAAATCTTATATTAATAAAAAACCTAGAACAATGTTGATAAATGTTTATTTTATCTAAAATGTATGATCATTTTGACACTTATCTAGGTTGGATTAAAATGTTTCTTTTCATTTAACTCCTATAAACTTAGAAGAATCAAAAGGTTATAAAAATTAGTAGTTTGTGAAGAGTTGATGAAGTTTTATTTATAAAATTTTGGGTTTATATCTTGCAGGTATAAAAGAAGATCAAATGCCTCAAAACAAACCTAAAATTGTGACATCCTCTATCCCGTATACCATAATACACAAATCATTAAAACTAAATAGAAAAGTCTTTTATAAATAAAATCCAATGTGTTCAACATAGAAAATATCACATTTTTAACCAAAAAAATCATTTGAAATCCCAATTAAATATATTACAAGAAAACTAATTAATAATTATCTCAAAGCATGACAAAAGAAGATAATATCTAACTAAGTCTTAATCTTACATCCTAATAGAGCATAAACCCAATTGTAAGGACTAGACCTCAGCTGCAACATCCTCAACCTCATGATGTAAATCACCTACAAGAACATACAATAGAGACAGACCCAAAACAAGGAAAGAGAGAAACATCTCACTTTGACTCGCGACGTAAGATGTAGTTGGGTAGCCAAATACAAACAAGACATATACATATATACACAACATAGACAAATTGGTAATAATAACTTACATAAGTTGAACACTGACAGTAGCTCTAGAGATATTCATGGTCCCTCCCACTTCGGTGGTATTACTCACTCATGTGAGATTTTTTTTTAATATAAAAGAGGAAAAAAAAATCTAATAGTAACTATCTAGTATGCAACAATCTTGCAGCATTTGCCATAAAAAAGGCATCACTAAAGAAGGACACAAATTGAACAAAATAAAATTCGATTGACGAGAAGGGCCCAATTTAGAGAGACAATCAACAACAAAAAATGAACTTCCTTAAATGAGTGCCAAAAATATAATTCCCATAAAAAAATATTGAATGCTCGATATGCACAATATTAAAAAAGTATTTGTACCGGAAGGACCCTATCGGCCATGTGGATCGGCCACGTGGACCGGCACGTCATGTCCTATCAGATATTGACGCAGCTCAGGTAACATCTCGGCTCGGCCACGTGGATCGGCCACGTGGACCGGCATGACATATACTATCAGATGATACTGCTCAAATACCACTTCGGTCCGACAGGGGACTAAGAACTGTGCTCTTCCCCTATCGGCTCGGCCAGAAGCCGAGAGAGGACGTTTCGGCCGTGTTGTCTCGGCTCGACCATTAGGTGAACTACTAGAACGACGATTATGATTAGTAAGGTACATGATTAAAACATAATCAGCTGATTAACATCGTATTACCTAATTTGGTAAATGTCAGAGAAGGCCCCCCATGCTCAGGCCCATGTCAGGTATTATAAATAGGTCACACGTAACGAGGTAGGTCACTGTTCATTTTATTACCGTAGAAAATCGTGCATATCCTGACTTGAGCGTTGGAGTGCCTTTTGTAGGTACCTCCCCCCTCCGAAGAATTCACCTAAAGCTCACGTTCGGCCCTCTTACACCCCAGAAGACTACGAGTGTACTCTCAAGCAAGTACATTTTGGTGCCCACCGTGGGGCCGAACCGAAAGCATAGCAGAAACACCAAAAGTTTACGAGGAAAAGAATCATGGTAAAGACAAGGAATACTAATTTCGAAGGGCAACAGTCCGAAGAGGAGCACCAGTCCGGGGCCGAGACGGTTGAGGAGATAAACTTGACCGATATGGTACGCCAGATGAAGGAAGAAATGATCGCTATGAAACACCAGCGAGAGAGAGATGCCGCCGAGATGGCCGCATTGAGGGAAGAGAATGCTGCTCTGAAAAACCAGTACCGAGACCCCACGTGGAAACCATCTGAGACGACCCACACTCAGGGGTCGTTCCACTCTCACGGCCATCACACCTCCATCCCCCACACTTCTGTTGCTGCCCCAGCTGCCCATGCTTCAGGCAGCCGACCGATACATCCATTACCGGCCGGAGCACATCGGCATCCCTTTACTCCAAGTGTTATGCAGACGACACTCCTTGACCATTGGAAGTCATTGCCACTCGATAAGTATGATGGTTCCATCGACCCCGACGAACATGTCGACATCTTCTTGACTCAGGTCACCCTCAGTACTACCGACGATGCTGCCTTGTGCCGAATCTTCCCAACTTCGTTAAAGGGTCGGGCATTGAGCTGGTTCACACGACTTCCGGCAAACTCAGTCGACTCCTTCAATACATTAGCATCTCAATTCACCATTCAGTTCGCCACTAGCAGGCCTCATCAGCTGACCTCGCTCTCATTGGTAAGCATAAGACAAGAAAAGAAGGAATCCCTTCGGACCTTCATGAGCCGATTTAATAAAGCGGCCTTGGAGATCCGAGACATTAACCCTGCTGTAGCTTTGCACCACCTTACCACCGCCTTGAAACCGGGACCTTTCGCCAACAGCATCTGTAAGAAACCCCCAACTGATATGGATGATTTGCGTCGGCGCGCCGACAAATACATGCAAATGGAGGAATTAGCTGAGTTCCGTAATCAAGCACGGGCAGAGATTGCCGCCAAAGCCGATAAGCCAGCCGAGAGCAATTATCGGAGCCGTCCTGAAGAAATTCCTCGCGAAAAACCAACACGAGGACCAAGGTATTCTCATTACACCCCATTGAACACCAGTCGATCTGCTGTCCTAGATCAGGCACTCGCTTCAGAGGTTTTGGCAGTACCAAAACGAGCGTCAACCCCTCCACGCGCCGACATAACCAAGTCCTGCAAATATCACCGAAACCGAGGTCACTCAACTGAGGATTGTGCGGCTCTTAAAGATAAAATCGAGGACTTAACCAAGCAAGGGTAGCTTCACCGTTTTGTCGATCGGCCCCGCTCTCCCAGACGCGATGATCACCGGCATCGTGGGGAACAACATGGCCGAGAGAGATCCGATAGGCACCCTCACAGGGAACGAAGCCGGTCAAGAGACCGAAGAGAAGCCGAGCCCACAACTCAACCCCGAAGGGTCATCAATACTATTGCCGGTGGATTTGCGGGCGGAGGATCCACCTCCTCAGCACAGAAGAGACATCTACGAGCCGTCCGAACTGTCCATGCGGTTGAATGCACCTGACAGAGGTTGCCGGCCATCACATTCACTGAGGCTGATTTCAAGGGCATCGATCCTGATCAGGACGATCCCATGGTCATCAGCGTGGAAATCCACAACTGCATCGGTCGGAAGACATTGGTCGATCAAGGAAGTTCGGCCAATATCCTTTACTGGAATACCTTCAAGCAACTCGGCATCCCGGAAGCCGAACTGATCCCATACAATGAGCCGCTGGTTGGATTTTCTGGTGAGCGTGTACAAACGAAAGGATACATCAAGTTATCCACTCGTTTTTCTTCTGATGGACCCGAAGTCAAAGACATCCCGATCAAGTACGTGGTTGTGCATGCTAACACGTCATATAACATTCTTCTTGGAAGACCATCCCTCAACAGGTTAGGTGCGATTGTGTCAACCCCGCACTTAGCCATGAAATTTCCTTCTGAATCAGGCCGAATCATCACAGTACATGCAGATCAGAAAGCGGTCAGGAATGTTATTTTGCTAGTCTCCGGTTGCCCCGCCTCGGAGCAACCGAGCCGAGTCGAGAGAAACGCGTGCATTCGGTAGCCCAAGACCTCGAAACGGTTGTAGACTTCGACCCTCGAATGGATCAAGATGAGAGGGTCGAGCTGATTGAAGATCGGTACCCACTGATTATCGGGCCGACCAACCAGCATGTCACCTACCTAGGTTCCAACCTGTCCGAGACCGAAAGGCATGAAATCGAAAATGTGGTAAAGAAAAACAAAGACCTCTTTGCATGGAGGCCGGCCGACATGCCCGGGATTGACCCTAACTTCTTATGCCATCGACTCTCAGTGTGCCAGGAGGCCAAACCGGTCGCCCAACGTAAGAGAAAAATGGGGGAAGAAAGGAAAAAGGCGGTTGAAGCCGAAACGTCTAAGCTCCTTGAAGCAGATTTCATTCGAGAAATCCAATACACAACATGGCTGGCCAACGTTGTCATGGTCAAGAAGTCGAATGACAAATGACGAATGTGTACTGATTACACAGATTTGAACAAAGCCTGCCCCAAAGATGCTTATCCGTTGCCAAACATAGACCGATTGGTGGATGGTGCAGTTGGTCATAAGTTCCTAACATTCCTCGATGCATACTCGGGCTACAATCAAATTCGAATGTACCCCCGAGACGAAGATAAAACGGCATTTGTTACAAAATCTGCCAATTACTGCTACCAAGTAATGCCATTCGGCCTGAAGAATGCTGGGGCCACATATCAAAGGCTCATGGACAAGATCTTCGACAATCAAATCGGGAGAAATATGGAAGTTTACGTGGATGATATGGTTGTCAAATTGACTGACACATTTGCCCATGTAACCGATCTCGCCGAAGTTTTCCGGGCCCTTCGGAAACATCAGATGAGACTTAATCCCGATAAGTGTGTATTCGGCGTCTCAGGCGGTAAGTTTTTAGGTTTCATGCTGTCAAGTCGGGGAATCGAGGCTAACCCGGACAAATGCCAAGCTATCATCGACATGAGGAGTCCATCGAACTTGAAAGAGGTCCAAAAGTTAGCTGGTCGACTAACAGCCTTATCTCGTTTCCTACCATTTATGGCCGAGACTTCCAAGTCGATCCTTGGCCTTTTGAAAAAGGCAAACAGATTTCAATGGACAGAAGAATGCGAAGTATCTTTTCAACTTTTCAAGAAATGCCTCGGCACTCCCCCGATATTGACCAAGCCAACATCAGGCCAAGAACTAATCTTGTACTTGGCGGTTTCGGGCGAAGCCATAAGCGTCGACTTGATACGGGAACATGACAAACAACAGCAGCCGATATACTTCATTAGCCGAGTGTTGCAAGATGCCGAACGGCGATACCAATTGCTAGAGAAGGTGGCGTTGGCACTCATGTATGCGGCTAGGCGTCTCCGTCAGTACTTTCAGAGTCACACCATCGTAGTCCGAACAGATTGTCCGATTGCCAAAGTACTGCAAAAACCAGAATTAGCCGGCCGAATGATGGCATGGTCAATTGAGCTCTCTGAGTTTGATATCCGTTTCGAGCCTCGAGGAGCCATCAAAGCACAAAGCTTAGCCGAGTTCGTTAATGAATTATCACCACTCGGCCAGTTTGAAGATACCGCTTGGACTATGCATGTGGATGGGTCGTCCAATCAACAAGGAAGTGGTGCCGACATAATCTTGGAAGGCCCATCCGGAATTACCCTTGAACAATCGTTGCGATTCGGCTTCAAGACCTCTAATAACCAAGCAGAATATGAAGCTTTGGTTGCCGGCATGAGGTTGGCTGCCGAAATGGGTGCTACAAAAATTGTGTGTTGGACTGACTCGAAGGTGGTGGCCGAACAGGTCAACGACAACTTTCAAGTCAAAGACGCGCATTTGTTGAAATATTACCACATGTTCAAGGCAATGAAGGATCAGTTTCATGAAATACAAGTCTGACACACACCACGGTGCCACAATGAGAGAGCTGACCAACTAGCCCGATTAGCTAGTAGCCGAAAACCGGGACAACTTCGGTCAACCATTCACTTGGAACTACCTGCATCAAGTATTCCACAAGAGTGCATGCCGATTGAAAGACCGACAAGTTCATGGATGACCAACATCATTAATTACATCATCAACAGTTCTGAACCGTCTGATCCGTTGGAAGCCAGGAAAGTCCGAACTCAAGCAGCACGTTACTCTGTAATTGCTGGTGAACTATACCGACGAGGGTTCTCTACACCCCTATTAAAATGCCTTGACCAGCCACAAGCCGACTATGTTCTACGAGAAGTCCATGAAGGAATTTGCGGATCACACTCAGGTGCAAGAACCTTAGCTGCTAAAGTGCTGAGAGCCGGCTACTATTGGCCGACCTTGAAAACCGACTGCGCCGAATATGTTAAGAAGTGCAAGCAATGCCAACAGCATGGCAACCTAATACATGCCTCAGCTGAGCAGCTCCACTCGGTCAGCGCCCCTTGGCCGTTTGCCTTATGGGGCATTGATATTCTCGGCCCGTTTCCACTCGCTAAAGGTCAATGCAAGTTTCTGGTAGTGGCCGTTGATTATTTCACTAAGTGGATCGAAGCCGAGCCGCTAGCTACCATTACAGCAGCTAATGTTCAAAAATTCGTATGGAAAAACATCATCACCCGGTTCGGCATCCCATACGCAATCATCTCCGATAATGGACTACAATTCACGGATAAGAAATTCAACTTCTTTCTTGAAAACCTTGGCATCCGACACCGGTTCACTTCTGTCGAGCACCCACAGTCTAACGGACAAGCCGAAGCTAAGGTTTTTCTCACCGAATTAAAGAAACGGCTTGGCACGGCAAAGGGATTATGGGCCGAAGAGCTTCCTGAAGTTCTTTGGGCATACAGATGCACACCTCAATCAAGCACAAAGGAAACTCCGTTCCGGCTGGCATACGGCACGGATGCTATGATTCCAGTCGAGGTTGGCGAACCTTCGTTCCGATGAACACACTTTCATGAGGAGTCTAACGATGGTGCAATCCGAGCTGAACTAGACATCGTGGACGAGGTCCGAGAGAAATCCCAAGTCATCGCTGAAGCGTGTAAACAACGAATGACCCGGCGATTTAACTCCAAGATAAAACCAAGGAGTTTCCAAGAAGGTGATCTGGTTTGGCGATCAACTGGCTCGGCACGAGGAAGCTCGACCGAGGGGAAACTAGCGGCAAATTGGGACGGCCCATTCAGAGTCAGACACACCCTTAATAATGGTTCTTACAAGTTAGAAGAATTGTCCGGCAAGATCATCTCCCGGACATGGAATTCTACCCATTTGAAGACCTATTACAGTTAGGATTTCACTTCATGTATATGTGTAAACGTCTTCTGGTGCACTCTTTTCCTTGAACCGGTCTTTTTTCCTCTTAGAAAAATGTGAAAAGAGGTTTTTGGCCGGCAAGGTTTTTAACGAGGCATTCAATCATCAATAACAATACAATTTAGCTATTTATGTCTTGCTCTATATTCATGCAAAATTTACAAGTCTTCCCTCCCGAGATGTCTCTCGACCAAGGATGTGGCTTTCGTTTCAATTTACAAGTCTTCCCTCCCGAGATGTCTCTCGGCCAAGGATGTGGCTTTCGTTTCAATTTACAAGTCTTCCCTCCCGAGATGTCTCTCGACCAAGGATGTGGCTTTCGTTAAAATTTACACGTCTTCCCTCCCGAGATGTCTCTCGGCCAAGGATGTGGCTTTCGTTTCAATTTACAAGTCTTCCCTCCCGAGATGTCTTTCGGCCAAGGATGTGGCTTTCGTTAAAATTTACAAGTCTTCCCTCCCGAGATGTCTCTCGGCCAAGGATGTGGCTTTCGTTTCAATTTACAAGTCTTCCCTCCCGAGATGTCTCTCGGCCAAGGATGTGGCTTTCGTTTCAATTTACAAGTCTGTGCCTCGGGCTCCCCTTGTACTGAAGGCTCCTGCTCGGCCACTTCCTCCTGCACGTGACCGCCTCCACTCGGTGCGGCCTCAGAACGAACAGGGACTTCAGTGTCCGGCTGCTCATTCGGTGGGATTTGGGTCAAATTGACATATTTCCCTCGATAGAAGTCCATGGACATATCAAATTGAAAGTCCTGAGGCAAACTCCAAAAATGCCGAGCTTGCCGAGCCGCTTGGGCGAAGCCGGCTTCATGCTGAGAAAAAACCTTGCTCCTGACCCTCTCCCGGTATGAGCCGAACTCCTTCTTCTCGGCTTCTAGCTCCTTCAACAGCAAAGCAGACTTCTCAGCCTCGGTCTTCAGCAGATGCTCCAACCTTTGAACCTTCAAGGTCAGGTCATCATTCTGACGACTCCGACGATCCGCCTCGCATTTCTTGCCATGCCCTTGTGCCTCGGATAAAGCTGCCAAGGTCTCCTGCACGGACTTCTCCGACTCGGCCAGCTGTCGGCGCAGTCCGTCGGCCTCGGCACTTGGTTGCATAATAATGCTTTGAGCCAAAGCCAGGGCCCGAGCCTGTAACTCGCAGAAAAAAGTCCACTTATGGGACGCGGTCATCTGTCCCAGTATGGACTGCCCCATCTCTGAAGTCAGGTCTTGACTCAAGTAATCTTGGGCACTGACATTCGAAGCCAAGAAGCTGGGACTCACAAGCCCCTGAGGAGCCACAAGAGCGGGCAGCCTTTGTTGTTTTTGCCGGCGCGCCTCGGCCTCGGCCTCAGCCCTCCTTTTGTTCTTCGCCCTTAAGGCATCCTGGTTGCTCTTCTCCCTTGGCTGCGGTTGAGGCCGAGCCGTCTCACGTGCTGGAGCCCGGTCCTCCCCATGTGGAGCCGATTGCTTTACAACTCGGCTCTGGATCAGGGCACGAATATCTAACTCGTCGTCGTAGTTCGCCATGATACCTGCACAAACACTAGTCAAAATCAATGGCAACGCAAGAATTTAAATAAAGGACAAACACTATACCAATTAAATCATCAACAGGCTGGGCTGATTTCACGAGACGAACAAGATCTCAGCACGGCAACGGCCGTGGCAGCTTCTCCAACACCTCCAAGTCAGCCTTCTCCTCAGCAGACATCCTGGACTTCGACACCATGTCGTATTTTCTCGGCGACCGAGTCCAATATAAAGGAAACAAGGCATTCCCTGCACCATCAAAAAAATACTTGTTGCCGTTTTCTGGCCGAATCATCACCTTAAAGAATCCCACTTTGAATCCTTTATAGGAGGTAGTAAACAGCTGAAGTAAACAATGCTCCGCCCGAACCAGCGACAACCATTTCGCTTTCTTCGTAGGCCGACACGAGTAAAAATACAAGAACAAATGGGGAGTCGGCTCCATACCAAGTGTCAGACACAATTGCCGAAATCCTTGCATCGCGACCCAGCTGTTTGGATGTAACTGGGTCGGTGCAACGTTGAGCAAACGGAGCACACCCATAAAAAACTTGTCAAAAGGAAGAGTCACCCCCAAATCACGAAACAAGTAGTCGTACACAAAAAAGAAGTGGTATTTACACTTCCCTCGGCCAAGAAAAACAAAATCCGATTCCCATGACCCATCGTTCCGGCACGAATCAAAAAAGAAACCAGATGGTACCTCACGCTCTGGAAGCGTAACAAAATTTTCCGTGTCGAACAGCACAGCGATCGAGCTCTTGTCAGTATACCGAGAAAATACACTCCCCACCTCCCCATGAACCCACCTATAGCCAGGAACTTCTATAGGGCCGAACCGACGCGAAGTCGAACCGACTCGGCGAGTACTCGGTCGGTCCTCGGTCACCTCGAGAGAAGAAGCCTCCTCCATACTTCGTGACTGCTCGAACCCCTCAACAATTTCTACGCTAACCGACCTCTGCGTTGCCGAGTCTGAAACCCTCGGATGAGAAGGCTCACGTGAACCCACCTCGACAGAAATAGCTCTAGTACTTCCAGTAGAACCCGCCTCAGAAACCCTATCCTCTACATCTATATTCAAATCAGCCATCAAAACGTACCTTAAATCGGACGTCGACTTCGGTCAAGAACTCGCGACCAAGGTTGATCTTTACGTCAGCTCGAAGCAATGGCACGCTATCACCAAGTAAACACATTAGGGTTTGGTCCCCACCACCCCTATTTATAGTGTTTACAAAATACAAATGGTAACCGCTAATCCCCTAGGGACCGTCAGATCAATATGATCCAACGATCCATGGGCTTCAACTTTTCAAATTCCTCTCATCATTACGTTACCATTATCAACCCAACGGTTATAACCCTCCACATACCCACGTTAACACCCCACGATTAATGCCCGACGGTTACAATTCCCCACTCCACCTCAACCGTCATAACATGTAAAGTCAATTTTACCCTTTACGTCCTTACACTCCTCAAGGCTGGGGGGCTTGTGTACCGGAAGGACCCTATCGGCCACGTGGATCGGCCACGTGGACCGGCACGTCATGTCCTATCAGATATTGACGCAGCTCAGGTAACATCTCGGCTCGGCCACGTGGATCGGCCACGTGGACCGGCATGACATATACTATCAGATGATACTGCTCAAATACCACTTCGGTCCGACAGGGGACTAAGAACTGTGCTCTTCCCCTATCGGCTCGGCTAGAAGCCGAGAGAGGACGTTTCGGCCGTGTTGTCTCGGCTCGGCCATTAGGTGAACTACTAGAACGACGATTATGATTAGTAAGGATAAGTACATGATTAAAACATAATCAGCTGATTAACATCGTATTACCTAATTTGGTAAATGTCAGAGAAGGCCCACCATGCTCAGGCCCATGTCAGGTATTATAAATAAGTCACACGTAACGAGGTAGGTCACTGTTCATTTTATTACCCTAGAAAATCGTGCATATCCTGACTTGAGCGTTGGAGTGCCTTTTGCAGGTACGTCCCCCCTCCGAAGAATCCACCTAAAGCTCACGTTCGGCCCTCTTACACCCCAGAAGACTACGAGTGTACTCTCAAGCAGGTACAATATTAATTAATGAAACAAATATTAATTAATAAATGAATGAAAGAAATAATTGATGTTATATTATGTTAATTTTAGTGCGGATAAAAAATTGAAAGAAAGTTAACTGATTTAATTATTTGAATGAGAAGAGAGGAAGGTGATGTAAGAAAAAAGAAATAATGAAAAGAGAATTTGAAATGGAAAAGGGCGCGGCTAGTGGGTAGATCTGGAAGTGTCCGTTACGTTAGGTTACAATTTACACCTCTTCGCCCTTCCCAATTCTCCCATTCAAATCCTTTGCCCTAACAAATAACAAATAACAATCTCTTCTCAGCAACCAGGTTAGGTTTTTCTCTTCTTCATCTTGTTGTTGTCTCATCTATCTGAAATCAGTTATTTATTTAGACAGGAACAAACAATGGACAAGTACGAGAAGCTGGAGAAGGTGGGAGAAGGAACCTACGGGAAAGTGTACAAAGCAAGGGAGAAAGCCAGCGGAAAATTGGTGGCGCTGAAGAAAACGCGTCTGGAAATGGACGAAGAAGGGGTACCTCCGACGGCGCTGCGCGAAGTCTCCCTCCTCCAACTCCTCTCCCAGTCCCTCTACATCGTCCGCCTCCTAAACGTGGAACACGTGGACAAGGTCCCCAAGGCCCACGCCGCCTCCTCCAACCCCCAGGCCCACACCAAGCCCATCCTCTACCTCGTCTTCGAATACCTCGACACCGACCTCAAGAAGTTCATCGATTCCCACCGCAAGGGCCCAAACCCTAGGCCTCTTCCCCCCTCCCTCCTCCAGAGCTTCCTCTTTCAGCTCTGCAAGGGCGTCGCCCACTGCCACGGCCATGGAGTCCTCCACCGCGACCTCAAGCCGCAGAATCTTCTCCTCGACCAGCACAAGGGGATTCTCAAGATCGCCGATCTTGGCCTTGGTCGCGCTTTCACCGTTCCTCTCAAGAGCTATACTCATGAGATTGTCACTCTCTGGTACAGGGCCCCTGAGGTTCTCCTTGGCGCCACCCATTACTCCACCGGAGTTGATATCTGGTCCGTTGGCTGCATTTTTGCTGAAATGGTCCGAAGGCAACCTCTCTTTCCTGGCGATTCTGAGTTCCAGCAGCTCATTAACATATTCAAGTATGTCTCTCTTTAAACCTTATATTACTTCTCACATTTCATACTTTGTTTGCTAATTTTTAATTTTAATCCTTCAAGGATGTTGGGGACTCCAACCGAGGAGCAATGGCCGGGAGTTACTTCTCTGCGGGATTGGCATGTTTACCCACGCTGGGAGCCTCAGAGCTTGGCTAGGAATGTGCCCACCTTAGGACCTGACGGACTCGACCTTCTCTCGGTTTGTATTTCTATTTCCTTTCTTAACTCCAATGCTTTATGCTTCTCAATTCAATTCATAGCCCTTTACCTAGTTACACACCACAAACTCCCAACTGATTTGATTAACTAAACGCTTTCCCATGGATGCTCTGTATCTTAACCATCCAACAAAATCAAGAGGACTTTGACAGCCTGTCACATGTAGCTGTAGCTGTTCTGATGCATTTTTATCTCAATGTATCTTTCCTCGGCTAAATCAGTAACGGGATGATAATCACTCAATCATGCATTGTTGCATATCTTAGGCTGTCATGTAATCTTAAATGAAGTATTAATCTAGAGTTATGCTAATTTTGGGTTATGTACTTGTGTAATACAATAATATCTTCTCTCCATTTTTTGGGATTTGGGGGTACAGTACACAAAGAAAATCACTAGATGCATATGTAAAGAAAAAGGATGGCATGGTTTTTACTTTCTAGTCCTATAAAAAGGGATAGAAGGAGTTCATGAAAAATAATTAATGTCATTGAAAGATTATTTTTAGATTGAGAGTTGATTGGAGTTTGTTATACACCATATACTTGAATTAGTTTTTAGACTGAGCCCAATTATATACCCTATGCTTTAAATAACTACCTTCACTTTCCCCGTATTCAACAATATATTTTTTTTGACCTGCAGAAAATGCTTAGGTATAATCCTTCTGAGAGAATATCTGCCAAGGCGGCACTTGATCATCCCTACTTCGACAGTCTTGACAAGTCTCAATTTTAGTTGTGCCTCTAAGTCAAAAGGTTTTGTGCAGGAAGTGTCTGTTAAGCAGTGTTATAATAGCAGTCTATGAAAATTAATTCATGGATGGAGTTCAAAGATATGTCACTTTTTTTGTGTTAAATTTCGTCATCATCTTGGTGATATGAACAGTCCACTCTTTAGGTCAGTTCATGATTACCATAGTCTCTGTAGGACCCGTGAAGAACTTAATGCTCCTCAAAAGTTGTATTTTCTGTTGAAATGGAAAGGGATAGTCTATGACTATGTTTTTAACTATGATAGTGCATAATATTTTATCATTTAAGGCTGGTTGAATTTTCAGTTGAAATTGAAAGGGATAGTCCATGACTATGCTATTAGTGCATAATATTTTGTTGTTTTAGGTTAGTCGTTAGTAATATCAATTTAGAATATGGCTTTGTGGTTTTCAAATGACCATCTTTATGGTTTTCTGTTTATGCAATTTGTCGGTGTCCTACTAAGGAGATCGCCCGATTTCAACAAAGAAAGCCAAAATTTAAGGTTAGGCAGTAAACATCAACACCAATATTTATGGACAACTTGACCTTTTTTCAGATGTTATTGTCGATCCTCATTTGAGTAACTCATTTTCTACAGGTAAATTCTTATTTTTAATGTTAGAGGGTGTGCGCCTTTAGTGTTTGATTGTATGATTTTTTTACTTTAATCGGACATTTTAAAATGTATATTTTTAGTCTTTTGTATACAAAACGATAGATTTAAATAATGAAGGGAAAACGTTAAAATAAGAATTTTGTAAAACCAGGAAGTAAAATGACATGTTATAATTATAAAGAGAAGGTATACATACTATTTGTGATTTCAAGCACATTGGTGAGGTATGATATGCCGTTTGTGTGGAGAATTATTATTGTTTTTTAATCTGAAATAATTTAATTTTATGAGGTATTTGAATTAAAAAAAATGTCATATCGTTATTTCTTATGTACAGTCTTTTTACTTGGGATTAGTTAAATAGTATTCCATGTTAATTTTAGGAACGATAATTAATACAATATAGGAATATCTGGGCTAGTGTTATTGTTTTAAGAGGAAAAAGCGTTGTGTTCAGATTCATACTTATTATGAGTAGTAATTATAATATTTATTAATAAATTGATAATTGATATTGATAATTGATAATTTCTTACATATTAGGGTTTATACTTAAAATTACCCATATTTAATTAAATAAATTTTCTGTTTCAATATTAAAATTAAAATACGAAGTTTTCTTATAATTGTAATATGTATGAATAATGGTATTCGATATATACTACATTATTACTTAATTACTGGAGCTTTCACTTATTTTTATAAACTTTTGGGGGTGGGGGGTAATTATTAAGTTTTAACTTTGGTAATATTTTATAATACAAATGCATTCACATCTCTTGGGAAGAGATTTAAGAGTGAAAGTATTATGTGTTTAATAAAAGAAAATTTTTTTTTGGGCACTATTCTTAAATGTTAATTTATTAATAAAAATTTTAAAATTTTATTCTCTCTAAATACGGGGAAATTTAACAAGTTAAGGTTATTAATTAATCTTTTGATTTTTTTTAGCACATTATTTTAATTATGTTACTAACTGTAACATGTCATAACCTTTTTCAATGTTATTGATATCACTAAAAATATTAATATTATTGTCATTATTATTATTGTCATTAAGATGGTTATGATTATTATTGTCAATAGTGTATGTTGTTTTTTTTCATTTATTCATTTTTTAATTAAGAATATTTTTGAAAATATAATTTATTTTTTTGAAATATTTGACCCGAATTTGAAAAAAGAATATTTGACTTTAAAATTTAAATCATCAAATGGTTGTCCCACAATTCTTCAGTGCTGTGCCATCTCCTATAACAACTTCATTGTCTGACGGTACGATTGGTGCTTCAGTTTAGCACCATTGGCTAAAAATAACCCCAAAGTAGTATGAAATTAACAACCATCAAATCTTACACATGTTAATTCGTAAAGAATGCTAAAACTTGATAAACAAAACATGTAATGATCTAATTTTAAGAGAAAATAAGATAATTGCATAATGAAAATGTATACAATTTGAAGTAAACAAGACAATAATCAAGTACAAAACACGTTAAAAGATTTTTGTTAATTTGTAAGCATAACCAATGATTATGAAATCGAGTGATGTTGCATAAAATTTGTTAAAAGTAACCATATAATTATTATTATTTAAAATGTTAACTAATAATTAACTACATTTTATAAATTTTTCTAAGAACTTCTGTTTTAGGATTGAGACTTCAAAAAAAAAAAAAAAACTTTAGTTAAAAACAAATTCCTGTATACTAAACGCCAAATTAGTGAACAAGACCTTGTTACAAGTATCCGTTTGGTCCGGGTTTAATTGTGATGCTAGTTGGTTTATACGCAAGTAAAAACAACATTGTTTCTTTTGGAAATTGTAATGATCAATGGAGGGGCAATTCTTCACAAAGCCGCAGACCAACAAACAGAACATTGTAATCTGCCTTGTTGATAAAATTAAGATATACATGTAGCTTCCTTACTTATAAAGTGCAACATTACAATATCTTTTATATCAAGGTAATGAATCCATTTACAATTCAAACCTTCCTTTGTTCCATAACTTAAACTTTAAAATACATTGATAAATAAAGGTAAACCCTCATAAATGTCAAATGACACTCTTGATGCTATTAATTCTTTATATGGCAAATATAGTTATGTATATGTGGTCCGAATAGACAAATGAAAAGAACTGGAAGGTTTTGCTGAGGCTATTGCTCAAGTCTTGAATGGCATATATTATGTCAAAATTCCCTATTCTAGAGAAACTGCATTGCTCCTCAGCAAATCCCACTTTGGACTATTTGGTATCATATATTACCCTTTGGTTCCTTTGCAGATAATTCCCAATAACGGCAGTGTCATATGCATCAGAAAGACTTGCAATGGCCAAGCAAACTTGAGAACCATCCTCTTTCACCATATAGAATATGGCACTTGCATCCACATTCAGCTCAACATTATCCTCAAAATGCATACTTATGTTAGGTATGCTCACTTTCTCATACCCTGTGAGATTGAAACAAGTATCCAAAATTGAAAACACTGGTGCTGAAGGGAAACCATAACTGTTTCAAGAACTCTGCCTTCAAAGCCTTGTACACAGGTGAGGGCAGTCTTGTGATGACTGTGCCAGAATCAATTAAAATCCCACCACTGCCAAAGCCTGGAGCCTGCAAAGCCACACCACCAACATCCATGCCAGTGAGATTAAGAATATAGAAGTTGGAAAGCTGAGGATTTGGAAGCATCCTTGTGTATGAAATGGGAGTAACATTTTTGAAAACTGAAGACTCATTACCCATAACTAATGACCCTGAAGCACCAGCTTCTGTTGTTGGTAAACAGTATGAAAAAACTCCTCCAAATGTTGCATTAGTTTGAGATACCAATGAGAGTATACTTCTTCCCAAGCCCATAAGACCAGATACTCCTCCAAATAGACCCTTGTTGTTCCTACCACAACCAAACACAAAATTACTCACTAAAACACCTCCAAAACTAAGGCTTTCAACGCCTAGGTCACCAATAGTATAGGATCCATCACCATAGTTAACCACATAGTTACAAGTTGAAGGATTGTTTTCACATGTTCCTGTGTTTCCTGCGGCAAGTTGAAGAGACTAGCAGGTTGATGAATTGCATGAAACTGATTGATAGGAAGAGGAGGTTGAAGGCTTAAACACAGGTCCTTGTTGATTATAACATGTCATGCATGGCTCATATTGGACCCATGTTAACTCGCTTCCAGTGTCAATTATCACAGTCATATTCTGTTTATCTATTCCCATAGTCACAATGTAGTTTAAGGTTTGCAAGTTGATACCAGAAGCTAATGGAATTTGGGTTTGTGAAGCTTCTACGTTATGGCTAGAGGATATTTTTCATATCCTGTTTTGAATTGAACGAACGTGAAGTTCATCTAATGTTAACTGCTTCTGAAGCCTTCTATTCCAATCAATTTTCTTCTCTGTGCAGTGTCCTCTGTCCTTCATTTCCATTATAATAGCACCTTTCTCCCTTCCTGAGAATTCACATTCAAAGGGATTTCAATTCTGAACTAATAAAGTTATAAAACCACAGGGTCTTAAGTTTTTAATTTGAAGCAGAATTTATTAATAAAAAATAATATAATCCAAAGTGATATTAAAGTCAAGATATGCTTTGTCAAAGGTAGCAAATCTCTTCTTTAAGACTTTGACAAAGAAAAGAGAGACCGATGATAGTTTTTATTTTTATTTTTATTTTTATTTTTACTTAGATTCTAACAGTAAAAAGAAGAGTAGTTTTCATTAAGGAGTATTAGATCCAAAGTGAAATATGGCATAAAGCTTAGAAAAACAAAACCTATGAACTTCTCATTCCCTCTAAACTCACTCGATTCTGGGAGGAGACAACCCTGGGTATTGTTTCTTCTGCAGCATTTGCACGTTGAACATCTTCTTCATTTCAAAAGAATGCACTCCATTTGCATTGATGAGGCAAAGAGAAACAAGGAACAGAAAGAATGGCAACATTGCAGTAGCCATTACTGGGGATGATGCTGAGGAATTGTAAAGTATGACAAATTAGAAAAAAAAAGTGTTGGAAAAGTTTAAGGGAGAAGAAACATTGAGAAGAAGAGAGAGAGAGAGGAGCGTTGAAGTTGAAGGGTTGATGGAGGAGATTCTGTTTTGTGAAGTGTATTTTGGCATGAGAACGAAAGAGGAAGTGGTGGCTTTTAGACCCCACTTGTGCATGAGGAATTATTGGAGTTTCACGTGCATATTCTCATATGGTGGTGGTGGTTAAGTGGGTCGAGGGACTTCGGATTTTCAATCATCATATTGGTGTCTTAAGCCCTTTCAGATAAGACTCAGTCCCCTCCAAGCGTTACAACTTTTCCACTCAACATGAGAGACACAAACCACATAATTTACGTTAAAATATATATATTTTTTCATTTAAGGGATTCAGATTTTTTTTTCGTTAACTAGGAATTTAATTTTTTGTAAATTGGAAAACTATAATTAACAGATTTATGGGCAAAAGTTACTTTATTTTTATTTTTTAACTTTTTTACTCTGTAATTGATAACTATGTATTTCGTGCTCAATTTCGTATATTAATAATATATATGAAAAGATTCTTTTTAAACTCTAATTTGGTACCAGAGCTAGATAATATCGAATGTATGAGCAAATTCGATTATGGAGGTGTTGAAACTAATATGAGTAAGTTTATTATCAAATTACCACTTTCAGCTTGTGTTGTTATTTTTTGACCTAACTATTGTGTATTTAAGGAAATCAAAATAAAGTAGGCAGTTGACTATGGTACTAGACATGATTGATTATATTACTTGAAATTGGAGTCACATAATTCAACTCAATCACACCAAGCATTTACAGTGGACAAATATGAAGAAAAAGGAAGTAAATATGAGATTTGGCTATGACATTGACATTTGGGACATGTTTCCTTTGGATACCTTAGAAAATCGTTTCTTAGATTATTTACAAAATATAATGTTTCATGTTTTAAGTGTGTTGTTTACGAACTTGCAAAGAGTCATTGTATCTAATTTCATTAAGCTATATAAAAGTAAATTTTTTTTATGATTATACATTCTAATGTTTGGAGTCCATCCAAGGTGGCCACCATAGGTGAATCGCATTGATTTGTTACATTTAGTGATGATTGCACTAGAATGACTTAGATGTGTTTGATGAAGTCAAAAAGTGAAGTAAATTTGTTGTTTCAAAGGTTTAGCAAACTTATTTATACTCAATGAGGTGTAAAGGTGTGGATTCTATGTAGTGATATGAGGTGAATATTTAAGTTATGAATTTCAACGATACTAGGATATGTAAAAGGAATTATTCACCAAACAACTTGTCCTAACACACTCTAATAGAATGCAATATGTGAAAGAAAGAATCGTTATTTGTTGGAAGTTGTTCATGCTTTATTGGCATAAACACATATGTCATTATCTTATTTGGGAGAAACAATTACCTTTGTTGTATATTTGATTAATTGAGTTCCCTCCAACATTATTGTTTTTCAAACATCATTGCATGCCTTTACTAGAAGCAATTACTACACCAATTGTCCCAAATTTGACTCCTCGTATATTTGGTTGTGTAGCATATGTTCATCTTCATAAGCATCGACATAACAAACTAGTTCTTAGAGCATTACAATTTATCTTTCTTAAATATGCTACTCATCAAAAGGTATATAGATATTATCATCCTCCAACTCAACAAATGTATATTACCTTGGATGTTGTTTTCCATGAAGACTCCATGTATTTTTCCTTTGAGCTAGATCTTTTAGGGGAGCAACACAAGGAAGTTTTGACTCTAGATAATGATATGAATGTATTGAGGAAATAAGACTATCTAAAGAAGTGGGAGGTAGTAGTGGAAATGATGATCAAGAAATGGAAGTAATAAGTTCACCACCATCGGAGGAACATGTAACTTCTCAAGAAATCGTCGTATCAAACCAATCGTTGGCTGATGATGCTCTTGATTTAGTAGTTGAATTGTCCAAAAAATAACTACTACCATGATACAATAGAGGTATCCCTAAGCTCACTTATGAACCTAAAATTTCCTACAAGGTTAGATATCCAATGAGCCATTATGTGTCTAATCATTGTTTGTCAAAATCAAATCATTCATTTAAAAATAAATTATCTATTGTATCTATTCCTAACAATGTACAAGAAGCCCTAATGAATCCAAGGTGGAAAGAAGTTATGAATGAGGAGATAAAGTCCTTGTTGGAAAATAATATATGGGAATTTGTTGATTATCCATCAAACAAGATAATAATTGGATGATGATGGGTTTATACAATTAAGTAAAAAGCAAATGGTATGATTGGGGGCTTTAAAGTAAGACTAGTGGCCAAGGGGTACCTAAACTTATGGAATCAATTATACAAAAATGTTTGCACCAGTAACTAAAATCAACACAATAAAGTGTGAGTGTATATCCTGACGCTGATTGGGCTAGATCTATAGATGACAGAAGATCTACTTCAGGTTACTTTACCTTTGTTGGAGGTAACCTTGTCACATGGAGAAGTTAAAAAACAAAGTGTTGTTGCATGTTCAAGTGCAAAAGCTAAACTTAGAGGGTTGACCCTTGGGCTATATGAAGCACGATGGCTAAGATGTCTCTTGTTAGATTTGAGTTATTCACTTGAGCAATCAATTCAATTGTATTGTGACAATAAGATTGCATGTGATATAATTGATAACCCAATTCAACATGATCATACCAAACATGTAGAAGTAGTCAGATTCTTCATCAAGGAGAAATTAGACAAGAAGATATTGGAGTTACCAAGGATATGATCATAGACTCAATTGACAGATATCTTGACTAAAGTAGTTTTATCTCAAGTGTTCTCAAAGGCTTTAAGCAAGTTGGGCATGTGGGACATCTATGTACCAACTTGAGAGGGAGTGATGAAATATTTTTTTTTCTTAATTTAAGGGATTAAAAAATTTCCTTTAAACTTGAAATTTAATATTCTGTAAATTAAGAAACTATAATTAGCATATTTGTGGAAAAAATCATTTTTTTTTTCAACTTTCTCACTCTATTATTGAGGACTATATATTTAATGCACAATTTCATACAATAATAATATATAAAAATATTCTTCTTAAACTTTCACTACTTATACATTTAACTTTCATTAAAAATATAAAGGGCATGCACAAGTTAATTTTAATGTGTAAAAGAAACTCAATTTATGTTCTAGTATTTATGAAAAAAAATTATCCAAACATGACCCTAGTGTGTGCTGGCAAATGTCAATGTCTCATACTATGTCTTTGTTGAATCTCAAGGACATGACATGTTCCAATGTCTACTTGCTGGCATTATTCGTTTTCTACTAGAAAACTAAAAAATGGACAGCGTAATCAGTTTTGAGAAAACGATACGTGAAAAAGTTCCACTCCAAACCAATCCAATTAGTGTCATTTCCTCTGGATTTTATAGTAAAATTTGACCTCTTTGTTGTTCCGAGACATAGGCATTTGCAACTCAAAACGAGGTTTAATTTTCTACCTTTATGCGTTCCAACAAAAACAATTGAATATTGGTATGGTATCATTGCATACTCTAGCATGATTGTCTTCTTTCTCCATAAAATACTGTGGTATTTTTTATCATACACAAGACATACCAGTATGTTGTTGGAGCAGGCCATGTTTTTGAGATTCACCAAACATGCTTTCAAAATAAATAAATTGTTGAGGTGTTAACCAACAAAGGGTTGGTCTAATTAGTAAAGAGTAAGTTCATATATGTGAAATTTGATTTTTGTTGTTGATATAAGAATTCTATTGGTAGTTCGTGGATGATCTAAATACTTTTGAGTACTTTTCAAGTCTGAAGACATATTATAATCTTGATGAGTTCTTAAAGCCTAATTCATTTAAATTTTTTTAATACTCGCATAAAATGTATTAAAGGGCAATACACCTAAAACTCTATTCGAAGTATAGCACCACCAAGTATAATTAGTTTAGTTAAAGAGTTTGCTTCATTTTCTAGTGATTTAGATAAATAAATAATATCGTATTTAGTAGTGGGTGAATATAATAAAACAAGTTTAGTGATTTAGATCAATAAGTTATATCATATTTAGTGAGTTCTGGTAATGATCATACATAAAACATGTTTGAATTCCTATAATAAGTACTCCAAAGTGATAGGCAATATTATTCTGGTATAGGCGCATGTAATTCTGTTAATATCTTTTGATTTATTCGTGCTTATAGTAAATCCAAATGTGAAATAAATGTTGAGATTTCTTATTGATTCACTGTATCGTAATCAAATATAGATTGATTTGCTACATTAGCTAGTTTTCAGGGATTGTCTTAATTATATGAATTAACTTAATTATAGGGATTTGATTGTGTTTCAGAGATATATCCTCTCTGCTATTACTGTATATAAAATCATTCTCTGTGATAATAAAAATCAAGCTTGAAAACCTTTTTTCACAATATGGCATCACGAGCCCTCTTTTTTTTTTTTTTTTCCAGCTTGCTCCATCATTTTCTTAACCTTTTTTTTAATACCCATAAGATGTCTTCACCCAAATCATCTGGGTCTACATCGACTCCTGTCATTATTCAATCTGAAAGTGCCTTCAATGCTGGCATCATTCTTACCGAAACAAATTACGACATATGGTCGCAAATCATGGAAATGCATATTGCAGAGAAGGAGAAACTCTCATATATTCGAGACAAGGAGAAAGAACCTGCGGTGCAAGATCCTGATTATGAAAAATGGTATGCAGAGAATCAAAAGGTGAATAGGTGGTTGTTATTATCCATGAGCCCAGAAATCATGAAGCGTTACTTACGCTTAGCCACTGCGCGTGAAATTTGGAAGGCATTATCTAATGCATTCTATGATGGAAGTGATGAGTTACAAGTTTATACTTTAAATCAAAAAGCCTTTACTGCCAAACAAAGTGGTAGGCCTCTCTCGGAGTATTATGGAGAACTGGTAGAAATTTTCCAGGAATTGGATCATCGTGATAAGGTTGTCATGAAAGATCCTGAAGATGTCACAACTTACAAGAAATCAATTGGACGGCTAAGGGTGCATATATTCCTTGCTGGATTAGATAGTGAGTTTGAACAAATTCGTGGAGAGATCTTACGCAAAGAACCTATCCCAGAGTTGGAGAACTCTTATGCATTGATTCGTCGAGAGGCAATGCGTCAAGCAAGTTGGAAAGGCGAATTTGAAAGTTCTAATAGCACAGCCATGATAGCTCGTAACCGAAATTGGCAAGGTCAAACAAAAGGAAATCACTCTAAAGCCAACTCAAATTTTAAATGCACACACTGCAATCAGCAAGGACACACTAAGAGTCGTTGTTTTGAACTTAATGGCTATCCAGAGTGGTGGGATCACAACCGGGATCAACGAAGAAAGAATCCAACCACAGCTGTTGTTGAGGCAAAGATCATAGATGATGCCTCTAAGGAGTCCAGTGCATTGATTCAGGTGATTCAGGTGCCACCGATCATATGACTTTTGATTCTAGACAAATTTCATCCATGAAACCATCCTCAAAAGAATTGATTTCCACTGCTAATGGTAACACAACCTCTGTTATTGGCAAAGGATCCTTAACTCTTACTAATAATTTGACTTTGGATTCTATTTTAGTTGTTCCATCCCTTGAGTATAACCTTTTGTCTGTTTCTCAAATCACTACAGCTTTAAATTGTGTTGTTATATTTTGGCCTAATTTTTGTGTGTTTAAGGACATTCAGACCAAACAGACGATTGGTTATGGTGTTAAACGAGGAAGATTATACTACTTGGACTTGGGGTCAAAAGATTCTAGGAAGTTAGAAAGTGCTTTGGTGGTGAACAGTGCTACCAATCAAAAGGAGGAAGCTGAAATGTGGCTATGGCATCGTCGCCTGGGACATGCTTCATTTGGTTATTTAAAAAAATTGTTTCCTTTATTATTTGCAAAGTTTGATGTCTCTGTTTTTCATTGTGATGTATGTGAACAAGCAAAAAGTCATCGTGTACCTTTCCCACTCAGTTTGAATAAAAGTCTTGTTCCTTTTATGCTTATACACTCGGATGTTTAGGGTCCTGCTAAGATTTCTACTTTAAGGGGATCACGTTGGTTTGTTACTTTCATAGATGATTGTACAAGGATGACTTGGTTATGGTTAATGAAATCCAAAGGAGAAGTGAATTTGATATTTCAAAAATTTCACAAAATGATTGAAACCCAATATAATACAAAGATTCAAGTTCTTCGTAGTGACAATGGTGGTGAATACCAAAGTCTAGACCTCAAGAGGTACTTGGAAGCACATGGGATTATTCATCAAACGACTTGCCCTAATACTCCACAACAGAATGGCGTCGCTGAGCGGAAAAATCGACACTTATTGGAGGTAGTACGTTCTTTATTATTAGAAGCTCATATGCCTTTGTCTTATTGGGGAGAAGCTCTTACTGTGGCAGCATATATTATAAACCGAATTCCTTCTAGCTCTAATGAATTTCAAACGCCACTACAGAGTCTCATTAACAAAGTGGTTAGCATTGGTAGTGCAGATTTGCCTTTTCGTGTTTTTGGTTGTGTAGCATTTGTCCATATACAAAAGAACCAAAATAAATTGGCACCTCGAGCTTTACGATGTGTGTTTCTTGGATATGCTATGCACCAAAAGGGGTATAGATGTTACCATCCTCCAACTAAACAAATGTTTATCAGCATGAATGTTGTTTTTCATGAAAAAATAATGTATTTCTTTTCAGAATCTGCACTTCAGGGGGAAAACCATCAAGAACTGCAAATTTTAGACTATGATGGCAAAGAATATGCATATCTTGAGAAAGGTGAGTCCATTAAAGATTCTGATTGCTTTGAAAAAAATACTTCTACAACAATTGATTCCCAGGTTAGAGACCATTTAGAAGCAAATTGCAGCCGTGATAATTCTTATGGAGATAACTTGCAATCAAGTTGTATTGATGAAGAGGAAAATGAAATAAATAGGACTTCAAATGATGAAGTGGTGACCGAACTTGGTATGACCTCCCCTATATCTTTGAATGAGCTTCTTGATGACACACCTAACCAATCGTCTGCTATCATCAATGCTCCTAATCTTGTGTCTGAGCCAACAAAAAAACAACTACCTGAACGTCACACTAGAGGTATTCCTAAATCCACGTATGAACCTACTCTTTCTAGTAAGGTTAGATATCCCATGAATAATTTTGTTTCCTACCATCGTTTGTCTGAATCAAATAAGTCATTTGCAAATCAATTATCTACTGTAGCTATTCCTAACAATGTACAGGAAGCCTTGGTTGATCCTCAATGGAAAAATGCGATGAATGAGGAAATGAAGGCCTTGCAACAAAATGAAACATGGGAACTTGTTGACTGTCCACTAGGAAAAAAACCAGTTGGATGTCGATGGATTTATACTGTGAAGCACAAAGCGGATGGCACAATTGAAAGGTTTAAAGCAAGGCTAGTGGCAAAGGGATACACTCAAACTTATGGGGTAGACTATACAGAGACATTTGCTCTTATGGCTAAACTTAATACTGTTAGAGTGTTGTTATCTTTAGCGGTGAACTTTGATTGGCCATTACAACAATTTGATGTAAAGAACGCCTTCCTCCATGGAGAATTATCTGAAGAAGTCTATATGCAACTTCCACCAGGATGTATGATTCCAAAAAAGCATAGCCAAAAGGTGTGCAGATTAAAGAAATCCTTATATGGCTTGAAGCAATCCCCAAGGGCGTGGTTTGGAAGATTTACAGAGGCAATGATTGCTTTTGGCTATCATCAAAGCAATTTAGATCACATGTTGTTTTTAAAAAAACAACATGGTAAAATCACTGCTCTTATTATATATGTAGATGATATGATGGTTACTGGAAATGACCATGAGGATAGGAAAGCCCTACAAAACTATTTATCTAGAAAATTTGAAATGAAAGATCTTGGCTCTTTGAAATATTTTCTTGGGATAGAAGTTTCCAGATCAAAAACAGGACTATTTCTTTCCCAAAGAAAATATATTCTAGATCTTTTACGAGAAACAGGCATGGAAGGTTGTTATCCTACTACTACTCCTCTTGAAGAAGGATTGAAATTGTGTCTCGAGCCAAATCAGGTACCGGTTGACAAAGGGAGGTATCAAAGGCTTGTAGGAAGATTAATGTATTTGGCTCATACCAGACCAGATCTTACTTATGCATTAAGTGTTGTTAGTCAATACATGCATAACCCAGGAGAAAAACATATGAATGTTGTCATGCACATCTTAAGATATTTGAAATCTGCACCTGGAAGGGGTATTTTGTTCATTAAACACACTAATGATCAAGGCATAAATGTATATACAGATGCAGATTGGGCTGGATCCATAGATGACAGGAGGTCTACCTCAGGTTATTTCACATTTGTAGGTGGAAATCTTGTAACTTGGAGAAGTAAAAAACAAAGTGTGGTTGCCCGCTCGAGTGCAGAAGCTGAATTTAGAGCTATGGCACTTGGCCTTTGTGAAGCATTATGGTTGAAGCTACTACTGGAAGATTTGGGATACTCGACTAAGCAACCAATCCAGTTGTATTGCGACAACAAAGCTGCATGTGATATTGCTCATAATCCGGTACAACATGATCGTACAAAACATATTGAAGTGGACAAATTTTTCATCAAGGAAAAGTTGGATAAAAGGATTTTAGAGTTGCCTAAAATCAGAACAGAAGATTAGTTGGCAGATATCCTCATGAAAGCGGTCTCAAAACCAGTGTTCTCCATATTTTTAAGCAAGTTGAGCATGACTGACATTTACGCACCAACTTGAGGGGAAGTGTTGAGATTTCTTATTGATTCACTGTATCGTAATCAAATATAGATTGATTTGCTGCATTAGCTAGTTTTCAGGGATTGTCTTAATTATATGAATTAGCTTAATTATAGAAATTTGATTGTGTTTCAGAGATATATCCTTTCTGCTATTACTGTATATAAAATCACTTTGTGATAATAAAAATCAAGCTTGAAAACCTTTTTTCACAATAATAAATCCAATCAAAAACTGCTAACATGGAAGGGAGTAAGAAGTTATGTTTTAACTGCAATGAAAATGACTAATATAAAACTGGTTTTTTATCTGAGAGATAATTATGTTAAGAAATAAAATTATAAAATACTTTTGCAGCTTTTTCTTTCTTCTGAATAACTCTTGTGGCCTAAGGATTGTGACTCGGGAATGGAGGGGACACTTCTGATTGAGTTCATGTGCTTATAGCTAGAGATAAACAACTTGCAGCAAGATATGCATATTTATTTCGATCTTGCTTATACGTTCCAATGTCATTTTAAGTTAAGTTAGGTAATGGATTCTCCACACTTATTATCTATATCTTATCTTTCTTCACCAATAAAATATTTATTTTCTAATTTTTTTTAAATAAATAAGAGAACTAATAGTTGCATGCATAGATATCCCAAGTCAAGCAACTAATTCAATCCAACTTCACTATATTTGTCGCAATATTTTTCTCTTGTACAATATTTTTCAAAAATATATGAATATATTTAGATACATTTCTCAGTAAACACATATAAGAGAAAAAATATAAATTCCTTCAAAAATTAAAATTAACTTATACATAAATTAATCTATATTTTTTTTATAAATTAGTTTATCTAAAATATGTTTTTTTTAAACTTATATATAAATTTATATAGAAGTTAATTTCATTCTTTTAGTGTTTGTAGGAAAATTTATTTAAACATACTCTATATATATAATATTATCTCTCTAGTACGAAATAGAATTTTATTATTTAAATATATATAATTATTTTCATTTCATCCCTACTTTTCTTTTATCTTTTTTCGTTCATATATATTTCAAAGACATTTATCTTTGTAGTAATTCTCACTAATTAAGTTATCCACTTCTTTGATTAGGGAAAAAGTATGTGCAAGTATGCAACTATATTCCTATATAGGACATACTTTGGACTTCCAGCACCACCGACTTATGATAAAAGTACCGCATTTTGGACTTGGTAGCCATAAGAGCATCTGCAACGGGGTTAGATAGAAGTAACTCTGCTAAAATTTAAGTAATCTATAAAGTGAGTTAGAGTTGATTTGACAGTAATGTGACACAGGGAGTTGCTTATAAGCAACCCCCATTAGAGATGCTCTAAGAAGTGCATAAAAAATATCATGCTTTTTTTTATTTATTATTTATTTAATGTTAATTATAGTTTATACTAGAGTATGTTTAGATACAAAATATAAATATTTTTGAGAATTTTTTTATTAAAAAATATTTTATTTTTATTTTTATTTTTAATAAAAAATTCTGAAAATAACTTTTAACTTGTATATACTCTCATAAAATTATAAAATCTGAAGTTTGATGACTCCTATTTTGAATAAAATTAAATGGAAACATGTGCAATTATAATATGACTAGACTATATAGCCAGGCACCGCATTATTCTTACTATATTCTATAAAATATAATTAATATACATGTAACATGTCTTCATTACAAACTGATAAGAACGTCTCCTGTTGAGTGTTGACTCTCTTCATTTGGATTACTTAACCAATATTTGATGAACGATGCCTAGAAAATTGCCAACTTGATGGGAGCATATCCTCCAACTCGGATTAAGCCACCAAAATTCGCTTTAGAATATGACTGAATATATTTTTCTATAAATATTTTTAAAAATAAAGAAAAATTAAAACAAAATTTTTTTGTAAGTCAAGATTAGTTTTTTCTTTATTTATTATTATCAAGAAGTATTTTCTATAAAATATGGAGCCAATCTTCTAAAAAGTTTGACAGATATTAAATATGTGAACATTTACTCTTAACTTAATTTTAAGAAAATAAAATTATGAAATTAATTAGAGAAATTTTTTGTAAATTAACTTAAAAAATAATAATTTTACTTTTTTGCACGTTCTTATTCTTTTCTATAATTATTTTGAAAAAATTTAGTTAAACATATTCTAATTTGTTAGTCCCTTAGCCTCGTATAACTTAAGAGGGATGGTGAATTAAGTTTTCTAAACTTTCCTCTTATAAAAACTTTTCCAATTACTTTCTTATCACTTTATTTCCTTAGACAAATTAGCATGTAAAGAATGATGATGAAGAACAACTCAAACACAATTAAATAACAAATAAATAAAAGTGTAGGGAAGAAGAATTGCAAACTTGATTTTATACTGGTTCGGCCAATCCTGCCTATATCCAGTCCTCAAGTCTCCCACTTGAGAATTCCACTACTCTTGTAAACCTTACAAGAAAATGAATCCTCCAACACCTCGGAACTCCCTTTCCTTGTGTTGAGATTCAAACACCAACAAGGAGAAAAACTCTTTCTCCTTTACAGATCCAATGATCTATTAAGTAATACAGAATGACTCTCTTGAAGAGTGGATATTACACTTTCATGATCTTTGATGAACTCTTTAGAGATTTTGCAAATGATTTTGGCCAAGTGATTTGTAAAGATAATTTTTCACAATTGAGTTCGTCCCCTTTCTCTGAAAAATTATAGGTATTTATAGACAATTGTATCTTAAGTTATGTCTTTTCATGAAGAGTTGTAACTCTCTATAATTTTTCAGAAAATAGGCTCTAGTAATCGATTACAAGTCTTGGTAATCGATTACAACGGTTTAAGTTCAAAATATTTGAAACGTTGTATAGTTCAAATTCGAATTTTGAAATTTCTCTTCTGGTAATCGATTACAGTCAGTGGTAATCGATTACCAGAGAGCATTTTAACATTTTAAAAGGTTTTCTTTCTCTGGTAATCGATTACAGCAAGTGGTAATTGATTACCAGAAACATGTCACTTGTTTTGGCTTATGAAAACCTAAGATATAAAGAGCTTCTATTTTCCAGTTAAAAATATTTTTATTTAATCTTTTGAATACTTTTTTTGCTTTCTTTTCAAACAACTTATTCTTATATTCAAAAGTATTAAGTTTAGGTTTTCTTGAAATTCTTATTTTAATGGCCAAGTCAAATTTGCAAATTCTAAAAGTTCATTTTACATACTAAGCTAAGCAGTCAAGACTTATCTAGTTATTACTTGAGATCTTGCTTCTTGATCAGCTTGCTTTAACTTGACCTTTATTTTCTTCAATGCTTTGGCATCATCAAAACTTTGTGCATATTTTCTTCCACATTCTCCCCCTTTTTGATGATGACAATTCACTGTAAAGGGAAAGAAAATAAAACAATATATTTCGATCACTCCCCCTTAAACTCCCCCTTAGTAAAACATTGATTGAAGTTCCTTTTATTTTATAAAAGGAGTTGTACTTATGTTTTGAAAAAGATTGTAGAGATCAATGTTTATATTTTTAAAACATAAGTGTCAAGTTGGGCATCAAGAATATTTTTGTCAAAATATTTTAGACAAACTTAGCCCACAATAATGTTAGAAAGAAAATAAACATTTTCTTTTCCTTTGCAATCTTATCTCTCCCCCTTTGGCAACATCAAAAAGTCAAGTAGAGGATTAAGATAAGTGTTGTATTTTTCCTTTTGTGATCCTTATCCTTACTCTCCCCCTTTGACAACATCAAAAAGAATATAATAACAAAATAATCCAAAGGTAAAGATCAAGCCAAATTGAAGTCCAAGGAAAAATTTAACTCGCCCATCATGGACATTTCAAAGTCACTTGCATATCATTAGAAAACTCTTTGCACAAGTGATCATTTGTACTTTCAAAAATAAATCATCAACATAAATTTGCACTTTAAGAATATCATTCATTTTTCTTTTGATAAATTAATGCTGTATCAACCTTTCCTTTTGTAAATTCTTTTTCCAAAAGAAATTTACTAAGTCTTTCATACCATACCCTAGGAGCTTGTTTTAATCCATATATAACCTTTTCCAACTTAAAGACATGGTTTGAAAATTATAAGATTTCAAATCTAGATGGTTGTTCAACATATACTTCTTCTTGAATAAAATCATTTAGAAATGCACTTTTGACATCCATGTAATATAGTTTGAAATTCATTATAGATGCATAGGCTATTAACATTTTAATGGTTTCTAGTCTTGCTACAAGTGCATATGTTTCTTCATAATATATGCCTTCTTCTTGATTATATCCTTTAGCAACTAGTCTAGCTTTGTTTCTTATAATTATAACATGTTCATTATTTAAGGCTTCATCAATGTTTTTTTTTAAATTCTATTTTAGAAACAAAAATCAAATTATTGCATGCTTCTTTGAAAGAGTTATCTAGTAGTTACCTCTTTTGATATGTCTCCAATGATATTTTCAAGAGGATGATTTCTTGAGATTCTCAACTCTCTTTGAGGAATCATGTTTGTTTGATTCTCTTGAATTATATATTCCTCCATTCCTTCATCTTCTTTGTCCTTTTGAGTTTGCTCATGAATAAAAGTATTTTCAAAGCTTTTCTATAATATCATCAATAATATCTTTTCTTGGACAAACAAGGTTAGTTTCATCAAATATAACATGAATTGATTCCTCTATTGTCATGCATCACAAAGTTGATTTTTTTCTCAAATTTAATTTTTGGTAATCCTATTTCTAAATCTTTTGAGATTAATTTATTTAAGTGTTCCAAGTTTATGTGAGCAATTTTTTTATGCCATAACCATGATTCATCATTTTTACTCACAAGACATTGAGAATGACTCATATTTTTCTCTAATTTTATCGTGTATATATAGTTTACTCTAAATCCTATTATTTTAACATGTTCATCATTTTTATGTTCAACAAGACATTTTTGTGAATCAAAAGATATAGAGAAACCTTTATCACATAACTGACTCACACTTGATAAACTATGTTTTAAGACCATTCAAAAGTAAGACAATTTCTATGGAGGTTGAGAAATTTGTACCAATTCTTCCAATGCCAAGTATTTTTCCTTTGTTGTTGTCTCCTATCATGTGCTTGGAACATTTTACTATCAATGTACCAAGTTTGGTCTTTGGAATCCTTCAAGAAAAAGAATGAATTGATTTTGGTACCCAAGCTTTCTTTGGGTCCTTAATGTTAGTAATAACAGAATAACCTTTAGGAATCCAAACCATATTCTTGAGATTGTTAAAATTCTTTCTAATATAGCAATTTGAAGAATTATGACCTTTCTTTCCACAATAAAAGCATGTTGTTAATGGAGAACTAGTAACTTGTGTGGGAATAGAGAAATTTTTGTATTTCTTTTGTTGTTTTTGAGGATTATATCCTAATCCTTCCTTATCAAATACACATTTTTGTTTTCCTAATATTATATCCAAATTATTTCTTCCACTAGTAAATTTTGCAAGAGTGTTTCTTAGGTTACTAATTTCTTCTTTAAATCTATTGCATGTTGAACATGAATGATTTATTTTATTTGTTTCTAAATTATTTTTAATCTCTTGATTTTCTTCTTTAGAATTTATTATACTAATTTCAGTTTTAAGATCATCTAATTCATTATTTAATTTCGAAATCTCTTTTTCCAAGTTAGAAATTGTTTTCTTATATGATGATACTAATTTTGCAAGTTTAAAAGATTCCTTGTGTAAATCATTAAATGCATCTTGCAATTCATCAAAGGTAATAGAGATATCATTGTTAGACGATGTTACCTCTTCTTCGCTTTCGTAATCTTTGGCCATGAGTCCCAAATTTATAACTTCATTTTTTGAATCACTTGTAGAGTTCATATCATTTTCTTCCCAAGTGATATATACTTTCTTGCTTTTCTTATCCTTGAAGTTTTTGTTGTTTGACTTCTCCATCTTCTTTTTGTAAATTGGACATTCCAATTTTAAGTGACCCAGTTGATTGCATTCATAGCATCTTGGAGTTGAAGAAGATTCTTCTCCTTTCTTCTTTATGTTGAAATTGAATTTTCTTCTATTTCCTCTATTCCTTAGAAATTTGTGGAATCTTTTTACAAAGAGATTGAAATCTTCATCATCATCATCATCATCTTCCTCAATGTTGTCATCTTTTTCATTTTCTTCATGAGAGGATGAAGATGCTTTAAGTGCTATACTTTTCTTCTTTTTGTCACTATTTTCATTTAGACTTAGTCTCATCAATTCCATTTCATGCTCTTGAAGTTTTCCAAATAGAGATGCAAGAGACATGGTTGTTAGATCTTTTGATTCCGCAATTGCAGTCACTTTCGGTTGCCATTCCCTACTCAAACATCTCAAAATTTTGTTAACAAGATCTTCGTTAGGAAGCACTTTTCCTAGAGATGCAAGATGATTAATTATATGTGTAAATCTCTTTTGCATGTCTTGTATGTTTTCATTTTGATTCATTCTAAATAATTCATATTCATGAGTGAGAGTGTTTATCCTAGATCTTTTCACATCATTAGTGCCTTCATGTGTTACTTCAAGTGTATCCCACATTTCTTTAGCACTTTTGCAATTTGAAATTCTAAAATATTCATCAATTCCTAAAGCAGAAGTAATTATATTTTTGGCTTTCAAATTGTATTGAACATTTCTTCTATCATCATTACTCCATTGATCTTTGGGTAAATCTTTTATTTCATGGCCTACTACAATAGTGGGAATGAAAGGACCATTTTCAATAGAATCCCATATGTTTAAATCTATGGCTTCTATAAAAATTTGCATCCTAGATTTCCAATAATGATAACCTTCACCATTGAATATAGGGGGTCTATAAATAGAGTTTCCCTCGGGAAATAAAAAATTTGATGAGGCCATGTTTATTCTTGAAGCTTTTAAGCCTTATACAAGAAACCTGCTCTTGATACCACTTGTTAGTCCCTTAGCCTCGTATAACTTAAGAGGGGGTGATAGTCAGGGTGTAACTCTTTTTACTTAAGAGCACAGCAGCCCAAGCGCCATGATTCGACAGTGACTTGGCCCACCTAGCCTCCGCCACGGGACAATTGATGCAACCCGCAACAATCTCCCCCTCAGCAATTGCCCCGCTGGGTATCGAACTCATGACCTTGGCTCTGATACCAATTGTTGGATCGAACGCTTACCACTAGGCCAAAAGCTATAGCTGATAGTCAGGGCGCAACTCTTTTTACTTAAGAGCGCAGCAGCTCAAGCGCCATGATTCGACAGTGACTTGGCCCACCTAACCTCCGCCACGGGACAATTGATGCAACCCACAACATAATTATTTTAATAATAATATTCACAATATATTTGCATATTACATTCAAAAACATGACCTAGCCAGTATTCAAAAGACAGATTTTGTACTCTTAGAATTTATGTTAGTATTTTATACTTATATATATATATATATATATTATTTTATTTTATTGTAGAAATAATATTTTAATGAGTAAATAATATAAAAGTAATATGTTTTAATTTATTTATTTTATTAAACATTGAGATTGAAATGTTTAAAAAATCCATTCTTCTACTTTCAGTCTGGCTCCCCACCATTAAGCAGAGTGTCTCCCTGTGCCACCGCAAACAACGCCGTTGCAATGCAATGTAGTGGTGTGTCATTGCGAACACTGCCACAAACTCCGTTAACCGCTCAACCCTTCTTTCCTAAGGATTGTTAATCACAAAATTTCACTTATTTGCGAGAATAAGCTTAGTTTTAAAGAAAAATTGTCTATGCCTAAATCTGTTTCGTTGGTAAGGCATTCCGGCAATAGTGTGGATCCACAAAGGACTTGGTTTTCAGAAGCTTGCGTTTCTGACTTTGTTGAATATGATTGCAAAGTTCAGTGTTGGGGAAATGACTAGAGATGGCTTTGAAATTTGAGGTGGGTTAGTTTCATGAGTTTGTGAGATTGGGATTGTTGTCAAAGATGTCGAGGTGGAGGAGAAATCTCGTCAGAGAAGTTGTTGTCACCAAAGGACACTAGTTCCAGGGTTGCAAGGACATAACTCCAAAACTTCACACATAGTCAAAAAATCACTGTTTTTTTAAGTAAAGACAAAAATGCAAATTGATGAAACGTTACATTTAATGTTCTATATCCTATGGTTCATAACTATTTGCATGAATCACTTAAAAACTTATTTATTTGGGTATTATATCCATAAATCTTCTAACAAATTACTTTATGCTAGAAATTTTCGTGATGAGACTAGTCGAAAGAAAATTTAACGAAAATTTAAACAATTTACATAAAATTTGAAGTGTAAATTTACATATATGTGAAACTATATTAGTATTTTTTTGAAAAAAATTCCATCTAAGTCAAATAAAATATCATGATATGAAGTTAACCCACTAATTATCTGTAAGGAATCGCACAACCTTTTCAATAATCAGTTAAGGATTGCAGCCTTCAACTTTATATTTTACTCCACATTGAGGAGACTTAACAAAATTCATTTTAAGAATTTCACACCTATTCAAGAAAGATTTTCAACAATTGGTCTACTGGAGTGCCAAAATAAGATTCTTTATATGGAATCTTCAACTTTCAAGCAACAACAACTCCTCTAGTCTTAAGCCAATTAACATGCTTTAATATCTAGAACATTTTTAGTATCAACGCCTCAACATATATCATCTATATACATTATTTTAGGTCAATACATATAAAGACCAAATCGTATCAATCATAATTAGCATACCAATGCTATACACCTCATCCAAGACTAGCATACCAATGTTCAATACTTATTCAATAATAGCATATCAATGCCTATTTAACACTCACACCATGAAATTTATAGCATATCAATCATACATAACATATCAATGTTCATCACTATTTCAACTACATAAGTATAGAAGGCCAATGCTTAATCAACACCACAACCATGCAACTGTAGGATATCAATCATATATAGTATATCAATGTTTATCACCCTCATACAATCATATAACATGCAATAGACTCACATACTCTATTCATGTTCACCAAAACATTCATCAAACAACATAACCTACGCCGAACGCAACTAAGATAGGGAGCTCTCTACCTCGTCCATGCTCGACATCACTTAACCCGCATCCAACGTGATTGAGGTGGGGAGCCCTTGGGACCTCACGCTTGGCATGACAAAATTCATGCTTGACCTCATATTAGGTAGAAAGCTTTTGCTCAACTCACGCTTGACGTCATTTACGTAGAGAGTCTTACCTTGATCACACTTGGCGCCACCCAATTTGGGGGCAATGTCACCAAGTTAGAAACTTTCCAATGCTTTCACGCCCAACGTCATTCAAATCATGCTCAACATCACCCCAACTTGAGATAAGTATCTCTCTTAACGCTCGACAGCGCCCACCCTGCGCATAGCATGGATGAGACAGAAATCTTTGGTTGGAACTACGTCTGAAGCCACGAAGGCGTGCCTGACACCATGAAGACGCGCCTAACATGACATCAAAGATTTGCAAATGCAGACTTCAAAGTTTACCTAAAACCACTTGAAAATCAGAAAAACTTCCAAGCATGTAATGTATCAAACATGGATATACACCAACCCTATCTCATTTCACACCAAAAGTCCAACATGCAATAAAACTTGAGATCAAACCCTCAAATTGCACTTAAGTGCTCAAAACCCCAATACCCATTCCTTTCCACCCAAGCATCCAAAAATCCACCAACAAGCATACATTATAAGTGTAAGCAACTAACATGCAACACAAATAATACAACACCAACCATTCTTAGCTTCCCTTACCCCACTTCAAGCAACAAGATGAAGAAGAAAGGAGAAAATGAACTTCTAAGCTTGCACGAGCTCTGCAATCACCCAACTCAGATTTTTCAACCCCTAAATGCTTTTGATCACCATACTAAGAATAAAAAAAACCTCTTACGCCTTCAAGATATTTAGAAGAAATAAGTAAAAATAAAAAATTTCTGGTGTCTATATCTCTTGTTTCTTTCTCTAAAATCTTAAAATAATGAGTTTATGTGATTCAATTTTAAACAGAAATCTTAAATATTTCCTCTTCTCAAATTTAATTGAACATCTAACCAAAGACTTTTAAAATTAATAAGATTTTTTAGAGTCTTTCGACTCTTAGAGTCACACAACACATGACACATTTCAAATATTGTATATATAAATAATTATTACTAAAAAAAAATTTAAGAACTTACATAGTTACAAATGTGCTAAAAATAAATTAGGAAGAGTTTAATTTTAAAATGCAAACCCTTTCAAGATAGAGTGAAGAGGAAGCACCTGGTCTTCTTCAACCCTACATTTGTAATGATTGATGGACAAATGAAATGTAAATCAAAGGTTGAAAAAAGTACTTTCCGAAACTTGAAAAAGGACGTCCACTTGTAAATTCGCTCACAAAAGGATTAAAATATGCTATAATTAGTTGTTATTATGTCTGTGTTAAATTTGGAGTAAAATAAAAGAAGATAAGAGAGGCGTGTGATATACTGAATAATTTGATGAAAAAGTTTTAAAAAAATTACAAAAATTATTATAAAAATAAAACAATATTATGAATAATATAATTTTTAATATTAAGTATTAGAACTAGGAATTTCAATCCAATAATAATATTCTTAAGAGTCCGATAAGTCTGCTACGAATTCTCAAATTGCTGCTAACCTCTTTCGGCAACTTGCTCCACTTGGATTTATTGACTTACTTTTATGGAGGTCTAGCTTGTCTGTCATTTTTTTAAAAGCAAAAGTTTAAATTAAATAAATCTTATACTAAAAACCAACAAGGTTAAACATTGGATTATTTAAACATGAATTTGAACACGTTACAATCATTTTATTTTAAGACCTTAAAAAAATACATATATAGAGACATAAAATATTTATTCTCTATAAAGAAGAAAATTTTGTTGAGAGACAATATTGACTATAATATTTTTATATCTCAAAAGAAATTAAATAAATATGTTTCTAAAAATTAAATTCTCACACTAGTGAATCATACATTTGAATTTTTAATATGTAATTATTATCGTTGATGATATTTTTTAACTGATTCGACCGTATTTGTTTTTCATTAGAAAAAAAACTTATACAGAAGAAATATGCAATTTAATAATTGACTTATCTATATATATATATATATATATATATATATATATGTGGATTTTGATATTCGAAAATTTTGACCATTATTCTTTAGGGCGATCCTCTCCTCCACTTCCTTTATTTTTATCATTCAAATTTTGCAGCACGTTTACCGTCAAGCTGGCGGTGGGTGGGTGAAGAAAATTTAAAATAGAAACCTTCTTTCTATTATTATACTTCTTTTTTTTCTAGATAACGAAAACTAAATGCGTGTTTCACTACACCTTTTTTTTTTTTTTTTCTCTTCAAAATAAGCAAATTAAAAAAAAAAAAAAGGTAGGCGGAAATGGCAAATCAAATCCCTTTAAAAAAATGGGTTTATTCCCTTATCACTTTTCCTCCCACTTACACAGCCAACTTTTTGCAATAATTTAATTTAAAATAAAACAAATTGCAATGTTTTGCAAAAGTAGAAAGAGAAGATGAAGATTGAAGATGGTTTGGTTTGGAGGCTGAAGTTTATCCATAGATAAAGGAAACCAACCCATAATAAGAAATAATAAATAATAACAAGTTTTGCATTATCCAGAAAGGCATATATGGTGGGACCCACTTCACGAGCTTACGTGTTCAACCCTCCCACAAGAGCCTTCCACCTGTCCATCCAACTCTACCACGCAACTTCAACGAAGAAGGTTCATGAACCGGGTCCCACATTTTATCCACTTCCATCACGTGACGCCACGTGCCTCCCAGACGGCACCCAACAACGCCGTTTCACGCTAATCACAATTATGCCCACACTACGCGACAAATATTCCCCTTATGTCCAGCCCAATTTTGTCATTTGCTTCGCTGCTTTTCCCAGCTGTCCACTTTTAAATACGGCGTCGTTTCGTACGCGGCACGTGACAGTCCGCCATAGAAGAAAGAGAAGAAACATTGGCTTTCTTTCCTACGCGCCCGCCATTGCCCAAGACTGCCAAAGTAGAAGAAACCTTCTCGTTTCCAGATAAACGTTGTTATTGAATTTTGTTGCACCTTCTGATTCAGCATCATATCATGGTTCAGCTAATGAGGTCTGATGCGGATAATCACTGCATGAAAAAGGTCAAGTTGGAGGTTCAAGATGAAGTCCCACCTCTTCACACCCATAAGCGACCCAAATTAGAATCTCCCACCAAGGTTTCATTTTTCTGCTAAAAAGTTAACTTTTAATCTATTTCTCTCATGCCGTCATAAAATTCTTATCTGGGTAGATTGATTTCTCTAGCTAACACCGAATTGATTTTTTTTTTTTTTTGGAAACAGTGTGGTTCAAGTGATGATTCTCTTTCAATCTCACCAGCTTCTTATAATCCCTTGGATGAGCCAAGTCCTCTGGGTTTGCGTCTCAGGAAGAGTCCTTCCCTTTTGGATTTGATTCAGATGAGGCTCTCCCAACAAGAGGAGTCCAAAAAGAAAGATCAAAAGGCTTCTTCTTCTGCTGCTGCTGCTGCTGCTGCGGATTCTAAGCTCAAGGCTTCCAATTTTCCTGGTACCCTTTTGAAAATTGGGACTTGGGAGGTACGCTCGTGATTTCATGATGTGAATGATTTGATGTGCATAACTGCATATGGTAGTTTGCTAATTTTGTTTTCGATGACTTCATTGCAGTACAAGTCTAGATACGAAGGGGACTTGGTGGCGAAGTGTTACTTTGCAAAGCATAAGCTGGTGTGGGAAGTCCTTGATGGTTGTCTCAAGAATAAGATTGAAATACCATGGTCTGATATCATGGCTCTCAAGGCAAACTACCCTGAGGATGGACCAGGCACTCTGGAAGTAGTGGTAAGTGGTAACCATAAGCCATCCTCTTTTCTATTTTAATTGATATTAGAGATTTGGCATCACAATTATCTGTGGCACTAAGTTGGTGATGTTGCTGTTGTTTTGTTCCAGCTGGCAAGAAGACCCTTGTTTTTTAGGGAGATCAATCCACAGCCAAGGAAGCATACCTTGTGGCAAGCAACATCAGACTTTACTGGTGGACAAGCCAGCACACACAGGTACTATTATGATTTATGGTATCGGTCTTGTCTCTTTTTTTTTTATTTTTTATTTATATTTACTCTTTGGTGGTGAATGGTGATGGTGATGCAATTTCTTGTGATGTTATAGGCGACATTTTCTGCAGTGTCCGCAAGGATTGCTAGGGAAGCATTTTGAGAAGCTCATTCAGTGTGATCCCCGGCTCAACTTTCTAAGCCAGCAACCGGATTTGGTGTTGGATTCTCCATATTTTGAACCCGGAACAACTTCTATTCACGACCACATTGAATCCAGTGACGGTTTTGATAGAAAAAGCGAAGAGCAAGCTGGTATTTTTGGATTGCAGGATGTGGAGTCAGGATCTGCTGTTCAATCATCTTCCTCTAAAAGTGAACATAATCTTGGTAAAGCTGTTGAAAATGTTAACCAAGAAATTACCTCACCTAGCTCAGGTAATTTGCTGCTGATTTTTTTATATATCATTTGAATTCGGTATGATGGTAAATGCATTTGTTTGTTTATCCTATCCATTAAAATCACCAGTAGCATTCGTCTTGACTCTTGATATTCATCTATCAATGTGGGTACAAATTTGTAGGCTTTCTTGACTCTTGAAATTTGACACTATTTACTGACTACGCTATCTCAAATATTACTGAAAGTCATTGGTGAAGATATGTGATCCGATATTCTTGCATATATCTATCAACCTATCTGGCGTGTATAGTGTCAAGCGATTATGTCAAAATGTCTTGGACGTTTAACTGAACCCATAAACCGGATGAGGGAGGGGGATTTAGTCCTTCTCACATTGGCAATGAATTACTATTAAAAACAAGCAATGAAGTCCGGATACTCCAAAAATGGAAAAGTATCGGTTTCGTAACTTTGTCTACTTTGTCGGATACAGATACTCTTTGGATATGTATCCAATACTGATACTCCTTGGATACATATCTAATAGTATCCAATCTTTTTTTATTTATTTTTAACCTTTTTTTCTCCAATTATTATTGGATACTTCTATATACGTATCTGAAAAGTATCCTAAAGCTTTTTGTATAGTTGTGTAACTTTTTTTTTTCACATTTTCATCCAATGTAAGGAATTGGCGAGCATACTCACAAAATGGATAAGATTTGGTTTATGTGCATTTCAAGTTTCAATTTTTGTCTATGGAAAATGAAGGCATAAAAAAGGAGTCTAGGTTGTGGGACATTGATGGAATATTCATCATCCACTTGGTGATGGTGTTAGACTTTCTTAATTGGTAGAGTCGTCTCTTAATGAACCAAAATTTGAAATTATGTTTATATTCTAGATGATGGTAATAGGGGAGAAGAGTGATACAATAAGCAAGAAACCATAGATGTGTCCAGAACGTATCCAGGACAATTCTTTATTTGGGACATTGCTTTTTTTTTTTTTAATAAAATTTTATAGGCATATGTAGAATGTATTGTATCCTAAATTTCGAAAAATTGTCATATTCTTATATCTGTTCTCATATCCATGTCGTGACGTATGGTACTAATTAAATTGATTCTCAATTCTAAGAGATTGTTACCTCTGCACTATGCAACAAGGAGAAGGTGTTGAAATCATTTTGTTGTAGCTATTATTTTGTAGTGTATTTCTTATGATGATATGCTGCTATACACGCGTTTGTTTTTTATATATGTATTTCTTACGTATAAGTAAGGTTCAGCCACCGCCTTATTATATGTAGTAATATAATAGCATTTGTGTAAAATATGAATGACATTATGTTCATTCTACACCTCGTGTTATCATTATCCAAATATTATACATAACAACGTATTTATCATGTGCAGTGATGAACATCCACGCAACGAAAGATTTCAGGAGTAGAGGAGCTGAAACTTTGAAGTTTCTTAGTAATTTGGATCAGATCAAATTGCCAGGACTTCACCCTTCTATGTCAATGGACGATTTGGTTAGCCACATTGGACATTGCATTTCAGAACAAATGGGTTCTGACAACCCCAACTCTGTTGATGGCCAGCATAGCAGATCCATCCTGGAAGAATTTACGCAATACTTGTTCAATGACTCTCAAAATGCAACTACCTCTGATGAACAGTATGTGATGTCGAGGGTGAACTCACTATACTGCCTTCTGCAGAAGGACCCTTCTACCGCAGAAGACACAATGACCAGAAATAGCAATGCAAAGACTACCTCTGATGAACAGTATGTGATGTCAAGGGTGAACTCGCTCTACTCCCTTCTGCACAAGGATCCTTCTCATGCAGAAGACACAATGACCAGACATGGAAATGGTCTTGATGCAGATGAAGATGGAAAAGTTGGTGTGAACAACCCCACTCAATTGTCACCTTGCAAAACCAAAGTGGATGATTTGGAAGGTCAACCTGATGATGCTTCTGGCTGCAAGCAGGGGAGTGGCATGTCAAGGAAGGAATCAGCTGGTGATTTGCTTCTTAATCTTCCAAGGATCGCATCTCTGCCTCAGTTTTTGTTTCACATGTCGGAGGATTCTGTTAATAAAGTTAGATAATTACTATCTATCAACACTTGCATGAAACAAGAAAGCTATTATAGTCTCTTTCAACAATGTGAATATTGTATCTGCTGTTAGTTGCGTGGGATTCAGAAATTTACATTGATGATGAATCCCGACAGACATGACGGGACACTATATTTTCCGCTAAACAAAAGATAAGAGAAGTATGTACTACTAATAAAAGAAATATCTATATTTGGTGTATACAATTTTTTAAACAACATTATTATTATTATTTTGATTCTGAAAATCACTTCTCATCAGTTATGCAGTTACTTACAACTCTTAATCATCTTTTCATTTTTAATTAAAAAACTCAACAACATACACAAAGACATGGAATGTCTTATGTCTGTGTTTTAACTAGAAAAAGTAAAGCTTGAGGAACGCTTGACAAAATTCGTTGTTGCCTTCTTTAGTCTTGAATAAATTGTAGCATAAACTGGTAACAGGCCAGGATATGAAAATAATCTCGACCGATCTTTATTCAACATAGAATACAATACTGAATACTCTTTTATAGCTTAAAGAGTAACAAGGTATAAATTAACAGCCATAGAGTAACCAGAAGATTTACAATTTTTTTTTTTTTTTTGTTTAGATAAACTAATAGTTTGCTCGTTGCGGTTTGATCTACTCCCCCCAAATAATACTATATGCACTCTAATAACTGCAGATATGCGCAGCCAACTAGACATGACAAACAAAATCTACAAAAAGAATTTAATGCACACAAACACACATAATATACTTTTAAGGCTCATCTTGGCCATCATCTCCCATTTGTTCTGCTTCTTGTAACATGTTCATAAGCATGTTCACTTGCTCTTGAAGCATTGCATTATCTCTTTCCACTCGAGCACGTTTGCTTCGTTCTTCCACAAGCTGGAGTTGCAAGTGCTCTAGACATCGTGAATCCTCCTCTAGTTGTTCATTCAGCCCATCAATTTCCCTGTCCTGCAACAACAATAACAACAACAAAAGATAATCAATAATAAGCAAGTGGCTTAGTTTGAAGCTTTAGATCAATTTCTTCGGAAACATTACAAGAGAGAAAAATAAGAAAGAAAAATAAAATAAATTTTTTTACAAGTCAAAATTAATTTATGCACAAAATAATTTGAAGAAACTTTCTTTTACTAATTTCTTCAAAATCGTATTTTTAGTTTATGCATAAACTATTTTGAATTTATAAAGAAATTTATTGTAATTTTCCTTCGTATTTCTTTCTCTAGAAGTGTTCACACAAACATGCATATAGTAGTGTCTTGGTTAGCTTGGAAGTGATGGTGTTGAGAAAAGTTTGAACCTTTCTGTTCATTTCTTGGACGGCAATCCTTCGCATGCTTTCAACAACATCAACATTAACAAGCTTTCTCTTCTTTCCAATCAACCAGCCCTTTGGGTAGTTTGCAGACTCAAAGTCAGGAGGAGGAAGTAAAGACTCAGCCGAGGGTCGTCGGCCATTAATGTTCTTTATAGGTTCTAATGGTTCAAACAAGGCCTTTCGACGCTCAGAAATTGGTGTTGAGTTCTGCACCTCCTCACTAGGAGGATCAGGAACAGGAGGAGAATCTTCCTGCTTGGAGTTGGAGGGTGGTATATTAGCACTATCTTCTGATACCTCTAAATTCCTCCCGCTAGCTGTGGGGAACAAGTTACCATTTTGTTTTTTGGCACCTCATTTAGAGACAGTAAATTTGCACAACCATAAGGACAATTAAATGTAAAAACCTTGTTTGCTCTAAGTTCTTGGCAAACTAGTCATCCAATTATCCATTGCATTCAATAAAATGGATATGGTTTTTTTAAAAGAGAAAAATAAAAAGATAAATTACAATAAACTTCTCTATAAGTTAAAATTAACTTATCTATTAATTAAAAATAACATTTTAGAAAAGTTAATTTTATCTTATGGAGAAATTTATTTGTTTTTTCTCTACTAAAAATACTTCTAAAAAAATTTATCCAAACAACCTTTATATATATTATTGTCAAGATGAATAACTTTTCAATAAAATAGTGAGATCAAATATCAATTTCGATCAGATGATTCATCATGGTCTAATATTGTTTAAGGTCCTATTTAGATTTTTTTATTTTTTGCAAAAACACTTATAAGACAAGAAAATAAGAAGGCAAAATCAATTGGGATTCTCTTATAGTAGTACTTCAGTTTTTGAAGTTAAATTGAGAAAATTTCTATGAAAAATATTAACTTACGAGAACAGATTAATTCAGCATCTAACTTTGTTCAAATATATAAGCCAATAGAAACAAGGCAACTAACAAGCAGTTATACGGAATTAAATAGAATGTAAGGGATCATGCATAATATTATTACTATATTGTCCCCTCCCTAGTGTTGGTTGAACATAGCCTAATTTCAAAGGTCTTATTTTACACGAATCTATACCAATATCAACATGCCATACGGCTGGCATAATGGCATACTAGTTTATATTATAGATTAACCTATTCTTTTGGATGGACAAATTGACTTCATTTTGAGTCAAGGTTAGGCCACTAGCTATTATTGAATTGCCTAAAATATAGTTGAGTATGGATGCCAAAACGATTTAAATGCTAATGTACGCACATTGGCGATTTCCTTTAGATGTCTCATCTGTAACAAGAGCGACATCAAAAATTGAAATTCACTTCACATATGCAAGGAAACCTTATAGAGTTATAGTTGGTTGGAGGATGAGCTGTCCAACAGTGTAACCAAAGATATGATGATGACTACACTATCTCAACACCCACACGCTTTTTTTTTTTTTCTGTTCTTCACAAAATACAATAAATCATCAATATATAGGATCACCTCACCACAAAAAAAAAAAATAATAAATAAATAACTTTTAACAAGATGCTTAAAATTTTCGTGTGCCATTTATTATTATTTGATAAAGATCTGAGTTAGCTCGGAACTGAGCCATAGCTACTAATCAACTAACAAGTTAATCCGTACTTCATAATTTCTTCTAAATAATTTTATTATAATTATCTTAGCATACTGATAACGAGACAAAGCCGAAGTTGGGTAAGCCAATTATAACAAATAAAGCAACGTAACATAAAAGTCACACCAACCGTTAAAACTTAAAACCTGTTTTACGCTTCTCTCTCTCTTAAACACTAAACAATTTGCAGGTATTACAGAAACCAATCCCAGCAAAAACAAAGCTAAATTTGAAAAAAGGAAGCCTCAGTTCAGTTCCAAATCGTGCAAATTCACAGATAGAAAGTTTTGAAAGAAGAGAGCGTGTTAATATAAAATATTCCATGCAAAAATCACCAAAAACAATGAATTCCACATCCAAAGGACCAAATCTGAACAGTATCACATGATTTAATGGTGGGTTTGTAAGAGGTTGTTTGGAAATGTCACAGAAAAAAAAAATAATTGAAAGAAGAAAAAGTATAAAGAGAAAAGAAAAGTAGGTAGGTGAAGCTAAGATGTTAGTACCTGATCTTCTTCGAGATTTCCAGAAAATCCTAGGGGTTGAGACAGGAGAGAAGCCGTTCAAAGCATCATCTATGACCATCTTCATATTACTATTGTTATCCCTTTCACGTGTTTCCATAGATGCTACAAATTCAGAACTTCAACACATGCATCAGCACCCTCCAATGAACACAAAACAATAATAATAATAATATAAGAAAAAAGAAAGAGAGAGAGACTTTATGTTTGTGTTTGGGTTTCTTGTTGATCTTCCGACCATCTAAAGGTCTTGCTTTCTTTGTCTCTAACAACCTACACGCAGATGCTGATAATTGTATTATGGGACCATCACGATGAACTTCACCTTTTTTAACGGTCCAGATTTCTTGTTTTGGTGGAAATTTTCATGTGCAAGAATTGTCCCTTTATTTTATTTTATGCCCTATGTAACGTGGACCCTGTCTACTTCTTTCCTTTCTTTGTCTTTTATTTTTTTATTTTTAAAAAAGAAAGAAAAATTCGCATGTTTAGAAATGATTAATTAACCCTTGCTGCCATGATATAATTGCTAAATAATTAATATTTTATATCAAGGACTTGAAAGTGTAAAAGACTATTTTTTAATTCCACGTGTCTGGTGGCATATGCTTTTGGAAGATCCCAAATTTCATGTAGATTAAAACTATGAATTGTTTAATCACCTATTTTGTGTGTTTGTGTGAACATGTTTAATAAGCTACGATGGACGTATGTTTCACGTTGGGTGTGTATAAGGGAAACATAGATAATAAAAAAGGAAAAGAAGATGGGAAAAAATAACACGTGTGATACATAATATGATATAAAAAAATAAATAGAGGAAATGGCATTGATTTTCTTTGAGGTTTGTCTAAAAGATATAAATTACTTTTTTAGTTTTTGAAAAATAAAGATTACCATTAATGTTAATTTAATTTAACTTATTAAATTATAAATACGATTAATAAATTATTTAGATAAAAAATAATAAATATTTAATGTGTATGACTTTATTCATTCATTAACCAAATCTCTCTTTATTTCTATCTCTTGTTTTCAAATTTTTTATTTAAGCAACTCTTTTTGGGTCTATTTCTTTTTTATTTATGTAAACAAAAATATAATTTTGTAAATATTATATATTTAATTAATATATTTAAAGTTATTTAAGTTTTTTGAACTTAATTGTTGATGATGATAGAATTTATAAATGGAATAATTAATAATTTGTGTCTTTAATAGTCTATGGTACATGACATTCCTTTTATATTTATATTATGTTACAATAGAATGAAACAGAATAAAAATACATATCAATGACCTTGGAACTTTTTAAATCATAGGAAAAAATTCAAATAATAAAAAAATGAGTTTTAACATATAAATGAATTAACATTATGAGAAGAAGTGATATATTATTTTTATATTGTTCTTTATTTTCTTAAAATATTATAACGCTCTTTTTCTATTAACTTTTACATTGTATCAATTAAATAATCTTATAAGAAAGCCTTTGTCTTAAAAAAATCCATATTTATTTTTAATAAAAACCTTATTTAAATTTTTTATGTATAAAAGGAGTAATCAATTTAGGTGATATTAATAAACACATGTTTTAGAGAAACTAAAATATAAAGTTAGTAATTAGGGTAAGATATTTTTTAATTATGATTTATCTTGTATAATTCATTTAAATATGGCCGTTATGTAAACTATTTAAATGTAACGAGGGTTGGTGTTATCTCAGTTTCTACTTGTAAGGGGAAAAAAAATAAATAAAAGAAGCATGATTGGGTTTGTTGCGATGGACTTTGGGTCTTGTTTGTTCGTGACCCAAGAGCCCACTCTTTCGTTCATAAAAGAATCTAGCTACCACGGGTTTCCTTCTTCGCAATGAGACTCGACTCGACTCGACTCTCCTCAGAGGCCCAACAGATATGGATCTCTAAACCAAACACTTGTCCTGTTCTGTAACTATTATGTCACTCTTTAGGCTAAATATATACACCTTTTTTATTTTATTATTATAATTATTATAAGTACACCTCCTTTATTTTTTTAAAAAAATCTTAAAATATTTATAATTTTTTTTTATTTTTAAAATTTTTTATTTTACATATCTCAATTTATTATTTTTTCTTTTCGCACACTTCTTTCCTTCTATTTTATAATTTTCACATACATTATTTTGTCTTCCTCTAATTTCTCACTTATTTGAGTGGGTAGTTTCAGTTCTCTTGATTTTTATATTACTCTCCTATTTTCTCACCTCTTTCACTTTTTCACATGCACTTAAATCATAAAACTGGTACGCGACAACATTGTAGATACATGTAACTTCTTTGATAGTTTCTATCAAACTAAACACACATTTTTCCTTCCAACACTTCCTTTTCTTTCACCTTTCCAAAAACCTTAATATTAAGTTTAATGTTATGAAAAAAAACATTTTTACTATTTTAAAGTACTAAGTGAATAATGAAATCAGCAAGAAAATTAAAAGAGGAAGAAAAAAAGAATAATATAAAATTAAAAGAATTAAAATTACTTACCAAAATAGGTAGAGTGAAAAAAAATTAAAGAAGTACATGTATAAATAAGAGAAAGAGATATATAAAAACAAATATTAAATTAAATATTAAGAATGTAAAATTAAAAAATTTAAAATAATAAAAATTAAAAATATTTTATGAATTTAATTTTTTTTAAAGAAAGGAATGTACTTATTAGAAAAAAAAAGGATGTATATATCATGATCCGACTCTTTATTGGCGGAACAATGGTCCAAGAAAGGACCAAATGCTGTTTCTTTTTCTGTCTGTCTTCTGCTGCTTGAGAACGTGTCCAGGGAAGCAATACAGCCACTACTTTGCCAAGAATGTTGAATTATCCCAATAATTGTTGTATATAAACCAATTAATAATAAAGGCTTATAGATAATTGAACAGTTAATTTAAGTCACAAATTGTTCACTCGGAAATCAAAATGAATCTTACTGTTTTGGATTCATATCTTTAAAAAGTACAAAAAAATTATGAAGAAACACAAAATGCAGTGTTTACTTGTTCTACATGTAGGAAATTATTTTACATAACTCTTGTAAAACCACTCACACACTCACTCAAGTACAACTATGGAAAGCATTGTATAACACAAACAAGGACAACATTAAAGGAGGGAATTCTAAATTCAGATAACTCTTAAAATTTTAATCAACCTCTTCAATCTTGGGCCCATCACCAGCACCAGCAGTGGATGATTTTCCATATCCACCACCAGGAACATCACCTGCACCACCCATTGGCACATCACCGCCACCACCTTGGTACATCTTAGATATAATTGGATTGCAAAGTCCCTCCAACTCCTTCAATTTGTCCTCAAATTCCTCCACCTCTGCCAGCTGGTTCCTCTCAAGCCACTCAATAGTTTCATCGATAGCCTTCTCAATCTTCTGCTTATCACCAGGGCTCAATTTCCCTGCAAATTTCTCATCCTTCACCGTGTTCCTCATGCTGTAAGCATAATTCTCCAACGCGTTCTTGGCCTCCACCTTCTTCTTCACCTCCTCATCCTCTTGCTTATACCTCTCTGCCTCCTGCACCATCCTCTCAATCTCTTCCTTGCTCAACCTTCCCTTATCATTCGTGATTGTGATCTTGTTCTTCACCCCTGCAGTTTTGTCCTCGGCAGAAACATTCAAAATCCCATTCGCGTCAATGTCAAAGCACACATTGATTTGAGGAACTCCTCTGGGTGCTGGAGGGATTCCCGCGAGTTCAAACTTCCCCAACAAGTTGTTATCTTTGGTCCTCGCTCTCTCACCTTCATACACCTGAATCAACACCCCTGGTTGGTTATCAGCATAAGTGGAGAAAATCTGTTCCTTCTTGGTGGGAATTGTAGTGTTCCTTGGAATCAACACTGTCATGACACCCCCTGCAGTTTCAATGCCGAGGCTGAGAGGAGTGACATCAAGCAAAAGCAAGTCCTGAACCCTCTCGTTCCCTTCACCGCTCAAAATTGCAGCCTGCACTGCAGCACCATAAGCAACAGCCTCGTCAGGGTTGATGCTCTTGCATAGCTCTTTCCCGTTGAAGAAACCCTGCAACAGTTGCTGCACTTTCGGAATCCTTGTGGATCCCCCAACAAGGACAACATCATGAACACGACTCTTATCAATCTTGGAGTCCCTCAAACACTTCTCAACAGGCTCCATGCACTTGCGGAATAAGTCCATGTTGAGCTCCTCGAACCTCGCCCTCGTGATGGTGGAATAGAAGTCGATACCTGATCCAAACAACTCAAGTTTTCAATTTCAAATCTCTAAAATATAAAATATTCATTGAGATGCTCACTTGCAAAGAAGAAGCGGACATACCTTCGTAGAGAGAGTCAATCTCAATGGTGGTCTGAGTGGTGGAAGAGAGAGTCCTCTTAGCCCTCTCACATGCAGTTCTCAATCTCCTGAGAGCCCTAGCACTTGTGCTTATATCCTTCTTGTGTTTCCTCTTGAACTCAGCCACAAAGTGGTTGACAAGCCTGTTATCAAAATCTTCACCACCCAAATGAGTGTCTCCAGCAGTGGCCTTCACTTCGAAAATCCCCTCCTCAATGGTGAGAAGCGACACGTCGAAGGTTCCACCACCGAGGTCGAAGATAAGCACGTTCTTCTCGCCACTCCTCGAAGCCTTCTTGTCCAAACCATAAGCGATGGCAGCAGCGGTAGGCTCGTTGATGATTCTCATGACGTTGAGTCCCGCAATGGCGCCGGCGTCCTTAGTGGCTTGCCTCTGAGAGTCGTTGAAATAAGCAGGGACAGTGACGACGGCGTTTTTGATGGCGTGGCCGAGGTAAGCCTCAGCGATCTCCTTCATCTTGGTTAAGACCATGGAGGAAATCTCTTCGGCGGCGAATTGCTTCTCTTCGCCTTTGTAGTTGACGACGATCATGGGCTTGTCGGCTGGGCCGGGGACAACCTTAAAGGGCCAGTGCTTCATGTCGGCCTGGACGGAGGGGTCGGAGAATCTGCGACCGATGAGGCGCTTGGCGTCGAAGACGGTGTTCTGTGGGTTCATGGCGACTTGGTTCTTTGCGGCGTCCCCGATGAGACGCTCGGTGTCGGTGAAAGCCACATAGGAAGGGGTGGTTCGGTTGCCTTGGTCGTTGGCGATGATCTCAACGCGGTCGTTTTGCCACACGCCCACGCAGCTGTAGGTGGTGCCGAGGTCAATGCCAATGCTCTTGCTCTTGGAAGTAGCCATAGATAGAAGTTAAGGTTTTGGTTGCGTACGTGAATGTGAGTATAAAGAGTGACTGCTATGTTGATTGGTTCCGATGGGTGGAGAAGTTGAGATATAAAGGGAAGAGCGAAGGGTGGAGAAAAGTCGAGAGTGGAAGAGGTTGATCCATTCCATAAAGCTTCAACAGTGAAGGAGAACTAACGAGAGAGTTCTGGAGAGGACAAGACCCTCCCACCCTGTCTACTGAAATATAAATATTTAATTTTTATATTTTTAAAAATACAAAATTATCAACTTACAGTTAATTTATCCTGATTTTTATTCTGTATTTTGAAATAAAAACATTTAATTTTTATATTTTTTAAAAATATAAAATTTTGATTTCATTATTAATTTAATGTTTAATAATTATTAAATTTATATACTTTAATCACTATGACATGATATTTAATGATTTAAAATGTAAATATAGAAATTAAAAAATAATTAAATTTTTTTATTTATATTTATTTAAATAATTAATTAATATTTATTTTATTAATAAATTAATTTTATTTATTTTTTATCTGTAAATATTATATTACTAGATGTTATATGATTTAAATATGAATAAACCTTAAAATTAAATAATTAATAGATTTAAATTTGATAGAATAACCAAAATTTCATATTTTAAAATTAAAAAAATTAAATATTTTTATTTTAAAATAAATACACTAAAGTTATAGATTGAAAAAAAAATAGAAAGATCAAAAGTACAATTTAAATTAAATACTATTATTATATTTGGATTAAACTTTGAAAAAATAAAACATTAATTAGCATTTTATAATTTTTATACGAATGTAATTATTTTTTTATAAATAAAACATAATCGTGTGAAAATATTCTAAATAAATTAATATATAAAAATAACTTTTGAAATACTTATTATAAAAGTTAACTAGTCACTTTACGTGTACGATACAAATAGATTTGGTTCATTATTTTAATAAAAAATTAATTTTTATATAGTAAAATAAATTTTTATTTATTTGCTATATACTAGTACTTTAGTTTCTAAAATGTACATGTATATTTATTATAAATAATTAAAATTTATAATATAAATATATATATATATATATATATATATATATATATATATATATATATATATATATATGAGTTAAAGATTCGTAGTAGATGTAATTCTAAATATTTAAATTAAATCTTATATTTTTAATAACTTTTTTATAATGCAAATTTAACTAATTTAATTGTTGAATTATATAATATTATATTCAATATCATTTATATCAAATTTTATATAATTTTAAAATTATTTATTAATTCATTATATTATTTAAAATTAACATATATGTTATTTAAAATATGTGTAAATATTTATTTTTGGAAAATGTATCTATATAAAATTTGATATAAATGATCTTGTATATAACATCACACAATTCAAAGATTGAATCAGTTAAATTTATATTATATAAAAAATTATTAAAAACATAAAATTTGGTATAAATGTTTAGACTTACACTTGTTGTAACGATAAATAAAAATTAAATTAGATAAAAAATTTAAAAATTCTTATAAACTCTTTCATCGAAGAAAATTCTTATAATTCTTATAAACTCTTTCGTCAAAGAAAATTCTTATAATTCTTATAAATTAGCATGACTCAACACATCACTCTAATTAACCACCTAATCCGTCCTTGTTCGCAGTTCCAATCACAAGCAAAAGAAAGGTAAACTTACAAAAGAAACAAAATACAATAATACAACAATACAACAAAGCCAACAAAAGAATATATCCACAATAGCACAACTCAAAACTTAAAAGCTTACTCAACATTTACCAATTTTCATATACTTAATACCTCAGCATACAGATATTAATAACTAATGTGTCATCACATATGTCAACTAACCAAATCTCCTATAATTAAGGTGAGCAATTTAAGTGATTTGACTCTACTGAACCACAATGTTAGACCTATCTTAGTCAGGTCAAGTATAGTACAACATTAGGCCTCAAAGAGAGCTAGATATAAATAACTTAGTTTGATTTATTAGGTTTTGCAACTTAAACTAGAAAGTATGGTATTATATGTTAAGGTAGAACAATTTGAGTATGGATCTACCATGATATTAGTTTGCAACACTAAGTCACCTATGAGATTAATCTAGTGACTATTCTCTAAATACCACGACCCTCCAAAACTAAGTTAAAGATAAAGTATTCGACTTTGTACTTTACTCGGTTAGTCATTTAGGATATGGTTCGACTGCTTCCATATCAATCCACTTAAACCCTAAAGGGAGAACTAATTTTAAAACAACATAATTCACCTCTAGCATTTATGTATCTTAATTAAGACATTTATCTCAACCGCATATCCACGACTTCACAACTTAATAGCTATACAACATACAAATTACATCTTAACATCATCAATTCCTCTATCAACTTACAACATAGGTATTTATCCTTATATATCATCATACATACATCATGGTCATTAATATCCATCAATAAATCATCATAAAATAGTAAGTATACAACAGGTATGTCGTGCTCGACATTACTCAAACGATGTTCAACGCCATCGAGACACAAAACTTCCTATCTTGCTCACACCCAACATTGAACCACTCGTGTCCAGCATGATTGAGGTAGAGAGTGACACACTCTATCGCACCTAGCATGGAAAAACCTACGCCCGATCCCAATTTTGGTATAGGATCTTTGCCTGAATCATGCCGAACGTCATGCGCACCCATAAGCTTTCGGCATGAACCCAAACAAAGACGAGTCTCTCTCCTTACACTTGGGGCTTTTTGGATCACGCCTGACACTAGCCCAACACGAGGCTATTCCTCTTCTCACGCTCGACATCAACAATCATGTGTCCAATGTGTAAAAGGAGAACCCTTTGATTGAACTATGTCTAGTGCGATAAAGGCAACTTGTCACGACATCAATTCCACACATATGCATAATTGATTCCTTCGCACAATACACCTAAAAACTAATAAATTGCCAACATACAACCAACAAGGTAACATATAGGCATAAAAAATAACTCAAAAGTAGCTTAAACATCACATGCAACCATAAATTTTCAACATTCCTCATAATACCCTCATGGGTAACTTTAAGAACAAAACCAAACCCTCAACTTAGCCACCAAGGAAATAAATAACATAGTACGAAATTAACGATTTCCAGATGCAATTGTCAACACACGTCTCATACAGAAAAAATGCAAGCTTCCCTTACCTCTTGTAAAATCGAAATCAATAAGAGAAAGGGAAAAAGAAGGACGCTCTGCACAACTTTGTATGGTTCCAAACCTAACCAACAACTCAACTACTCTGGTCAACTATACAAAAGGAAGAAAGAGGAGAAAAAGCCAAGGAGGAAAGGAGGAAAAAAAAAAAAAAAGAAAACAAAATCCCTCTCACACTAGCTCTCTTACTCTCTTTCTAAGTTGGAGTGTATTATATTTCAACAAAGATAAAAATAAATAAATAAATAAAATTTCTAAATCCCCAAATAAAAAGTATATTTTTGAAAAAAATATGTTAATTAGATTAAATAATATAAATTTTTCTTGAGGGAAGTGTAAAATTAAAAAAAAAGTGCTATGCTTTTGGATTAATAATTTATTTTTGAGTTTTTTTCATTATTAATATTATATTTCATAATTTAAAATAATTTGAATATGATTAAGACTTATAACTGCATAATAATTTAAATATGATTTAAAATAATTATTATAGATTTAATAATTTAAATTAGACAATAGTATAAAAAGTTTATATTTTTAATCATTTTCTTTTTAAATAATCTAGTCTTATACTCTTATGCGTGAATTTTTGAATTACATTTTTTAACTATCGTAATTAATAAGGTGTTTTAATTTGATGGTAGAGTAAATAATTTATATATCGATAGTCTTATAATTATAAATTACTGTATACTATAAATTTAAATTTAATAGTTTATTATAATCACTTTAAAAGTTATGAAATAATTACTTTTAAATAATTGTTAGTATAAAAATTTTATATATGATATATCTTAGAATAATGCATTTAAGCTTAACTCAATCTTACAAAACTGGCTTATAAGGTTTATAATAATCACTTTAAAAGTTATGAAATAATTTTTTTTAAATAATTGTTAGTATAAAATTTTTATATATGGTATATCTTAAAATAGAGGATTTGAGTCTAACTCAACCTTACAAAATTAGCTTATAAGGTGAAGATTATTTTCTATTTATATACTATTTAATTGTTCAATCTCTAGTTAATGTGTGACTTGAATTTTTCTCGATAGACCCCTTCATGCTTATGGTGCATGTATTAATTGCAGGTGACTCATTTAGAGTAAATTTAGATGACTTTGATAACATCTTAGAATAGTAAATTTGAGTCTAACTCAATTCTAAATAGTGTTATTTGATACAAGAGAAATGAACAAAAATTTAAAGAAAAAAAAATTTATGCTAGACTCGCAACATAAAACGTGCATGTCCTCTCAAATGAGGAAAATTGCACAGAACTTTAACAAAAGAAAAATGTTCCGTAACATACATAAAATGTTTTTATATAAACATAGTCTCTTGAAATATTAACTTTCACTCTATATTTTTTTTTATCAAACAACATTCGTAATCTATTTTTATACTTTTTTAAAATCTATTTTCCTTCTCTTTTCTTTATATTTCTTTTTCTTTACCAGTTAATGAAGTCACGATTAAGGAAATAAAATAAAATATTCTAATTATTGAAATAATTTATTAAATATTTCATATTAGACTATATTTTACACAATAATAAAAATCATAATTTTTTTTAGTAGTGCAACTGTTATCAATACAAAATATAGTTAATTGTGCACCATAAAATAGAGGCATAATGTCTTCCACTAAAATCAGCTAAGGGTGAGGAATTGAAGTAATTTATACATCTTTATTATCACTATTGTACACAAAAAAAAAAAAATTGAAGTAACGTCATCGGTTATTTTTGTCAATTTCTTTTAAGTTTTATACCATTTTATTATTTTTCTCACTGTCAATGATTAATTATTGATGTCAATAATATTGTTATTTATAAATGAGTGACCGTTATTCTTTCTTTTTGGCATTTTTTATTGTTTAAAATTTGGAATTACACTTTGAGTAAATCATTCATTGACTTAAATAAATGTGATTAGGAGAAAACTTCATTAAAGATAATCAATCAATTTGTATTTATAAAAATTTATCATAATTGTTTTTTTTATAGATTTTTACACCTATAACATGATGATCTAAAAATATAAATATTAATATTTTTTGTCTATATTAATTTTTTTCTCATGATGTTACCAAACTCAATCCAAGCTTATATATATCTGAACATTTTAGGGAAAGTTTTATAGAATCATAATATATATTTTTTCTTATTATTACCAGTAAATGATGGAGTTAACTAAATATATTTATCTGGTACATAGTTAGCTAAATATATTGCACATTTAGTAAATATTTCAAGGTATTTATTAAAAAATACATAAATATATTTTGTCAAGTGATAGTAATCCCTACACTATCCATTTTACATTTATTATGAACACAATACTACTAATTTTGTTTAACTACACAAATTATATAGCTTATTGTTTTGCAGTTCAACTATTAAAATTGACAATAATGAAAAGTTAGAATAATATATACAAAATTTTTATTTCAAACTTTGTCGTGGTTATTTTAATTTCTTTGCAATTTCAAACTCTAGGAGAAAAAGTTTACAAACGATTACTATATTTGACCCATTTTCCCATAGTAATTATAAGTAATAATATGGTTTTAATTTTATTTATTTATGCTTAATTGCAAAATCAGAAATTCTGGTTGAAAAGTAATTTATTAAAAAAATCTTAATTCAAGTCTCATTGATCGGATCAGCCTTTACCCAGATTGGAGATTTGTGTGATGTTTTACTACCACTCAAGACATGGTTTCTAATTTGGCCTAAATCAAAAGTAGATTCATGCTTCGATACTTATCCTATTATCGGTTATTAACATATAGAAGTATAATCGTCAATAGAAAAATTAATCATGAAACATATTTGATAATTGACATTTACTTTAATAGTCTAAGACAATCAAAAAGTTAAAAAAAAAAAAAATATGATGACCGTAAGTAATATTCAACCATTTTATATAATATTGTAAATCATTTAGTCATAAGATATAAGAGATGTAAATAAATTATAGAAGTCAACTCAAAAATATTGTATGTAAAAAATTAATTATAAAACATGATTTGATAACTAATATTTTCTTTAATAGTCTAGAAACAATCAAAAAATTTATAATAAAAAAAAGAAGATAATAATCGTAAAAAATATTCACATATTTTATATAATATTATAAATTACTAAATCATAAGATATAAGAAGGTTTAATTTAATTTTATTTATTATTAAAAAAATGGTGCATTAATACGTCAAACTTAATTATTAATGTGATGCGATTTTTAAAATTTATTTTATGTAAATAATGTAATTGATTTTTTTTCAAAATGGTCATGATTTTTTTAAATTGTGCATTTTAATTTTAAATTTAAATCGGTTCATTTAATTTTTTTACACACCAATGTAAGTTTCTCTTTGACCGATAGATTACACAAATAATAAATCAACCTTGAAATTGTATTGGAGCACCCAAATTTAAAAGCATGACACTATATATCTTGTTTTAAAAATAAAAAAAAAATCCCGAAATTCTTGTGGCATTCTCATTATACAAAATTCCACAAATAAGTAAATAAAATTAGAGACATAAAAAAGGGGAAAAAAACCTTCAACACACATTTCCAATACAACTGATGATAGATGGTAACAGTTGAGGTACTCACATATTACTGCAACTTATATATGGCACCTTCTTATTTAACAAAAGGGAAAAGGAGAATAAGATGGTCAGCACCCATTACAGCACATTCATGGATTAGCTAATAATACTCTTTAAAAGACAAACCCGATCCACTTAACTTTTCTTCAATGATTTTGGATAGTTTTTCGATCATGGAAGGGGAAAAGTAATTAACCCAATCTCCTTTCTCACCCTTGCGGAAAAAGTTTTTCTTCTCAACAGCTCCTGTGCCCACTGTTCCAGATTTATTCACTTTCAAATCTTTCATCTTCTCAAAGCTACATAGTTTGACTATCTTTTCAACGGCTCCATTATTCTCCTCGTCTTGGGTGAAAGGACAACCAAAAAACTCTGCAACTTTCTTCACATAAAAATGGGTATCCACTTTAAGATCATCATACTTCAAAAACAAAACCTTGTTTGGCCTGGCTTTGCTCTCCTTCCAATACCCTAACATGTGACTCCACCATGGCCCATAATCGATTATCCCTTTGCAGTACATTTCAAAAGCTTCATCCATTGGCAATGCAGGTAGAGACTCAGGCTTGATTTTGTTAAAGTAATTCCATGCAGAAACAAAGTTGTCAAAAGGGTTCCTGCAAATGTAAATTATCTTACAATTGGACTCCACGATGGACTTTGGCAGCGAAGGCAAGGGAGTGTGTGTGCCAAAAACTCTTGGCTCAGCCACTTTGGATAGGCGAAGATTCTGCTCAGGAATATCAGCAGAATAGATAAATTCAATGAAAGGAACAAGTTCATGAGGGTTGGAAGTGAGTAATGGATGGGTTTCAGCGGTGGACAAACGCTGGTGGTTCACAATGGCAAAAGCAAGGGCTTTCATCCAAATGGTGCCTGATTTTGGAAAGCTGGCAACAACAACATCGTTCTCTTTTGCTTCAAAGTATTTCTGAGAGTTATTCACAGCTTGAATGTGAATAGCTGGACACAGAAAATTTTGAAACTGATAGAGACAATAGGGAGATGCCCAAGCACTCTCTTTGCGGAGAGAGAAACTCAGCTCTTCTTCCTTCATCTCTTGTTGCCCAGCCATTGGGGTAGCTCAAATGTGAATGGTTTTGGATGAATATTTAGCTTCTCTACAGGTAGCTTTTATAGCATCAACCAGCGGTTCAAGTTAAACAAAATATTCAATTTTTTTTATCCATGAGGTGCGTTCACATTCTTCTTTTTAGCAAATATAATATATTTAATACTGTCATTAATACATTTTTATTATTATAAATATAATTTAAGATGCATAAAAGTTATGCATTTAATAAACACATTAAATTAATAATATATTGTATAATAAATACATTTTTAATATTATTATTATTATTAAAGTTAATGATATATCATATTTAATTAATGACTTCTATATTTTAATATTTTTTTAATACAAGCAATCTTATTCAAATCGAAAAAATATTTTATACGTTAATTTGAATTAATCAAAGAGAGTATCAAATTATTTTTAATTTCTTAAAAAAAAATTTATGCATTTAAAAACTTTTAATTTAATAGTTAAATTATTAAAATTTTATATAAAATATAAGTTATTGTGCGGAATAAGTTTAAGTAGACTTACTCTCGGAGCAAGAGAATCTCTCCTCAATGAGTAAGTCCAAAAGAGGAATCCACTTTCTCCAAAAGTAAGTCTTGGTATATTTTTTTTACTCAATAATTCATATTCTACATCAGATTTTAATAAATTAATTGTTAAATTAAAAAATTTTCATAAATAGATCAAGTTTACAATTTTTTTAAAAAGTTGAAAATCATATGTTAGTTTGTTATAAGATTCAAATTAATGTATAAAACATTTTTATGATTATATGTTAATTTGACATTAATAAAATGGAGTATCAAATAATTTTTAATTTTTAAAAAAAATTAAACTTGATTTATGTATTAATAATTTTTAATTCAACAATTAAATCGTTAAAATTTGATGTAAAACATAAGTTATTGAGAGGAATATGTATACCAAGACTTATTCTTAGAATAAGTAAATTTCTACTCTCTCTACATATATATATATATATATATATATATATATATATATATATATATATAAATAGTTTTCAAACTTCGTAAAAAGTTATAGATAATCAATTTACTAATAATTTTTAATTTAACAATTTAATCTTTAAAATTTAGTGTAATCCATGAATTATTGAGATTGGGCTAACTTATTCTTGAAGTTATATAGAGGAGGGATCCACTAACCCACTCAATAACTCATATTATACACCAAATTTTAATAATTCAGTCATTAAATTAAAAGTTTATTAATGTATACATCACATTTACAAATTTTAAAAAAAATTGAAAACTATTTGATATTCTATTTTATTAATTTAAATTGATGGATAATTAAAAAAAAATATTTTACACATTGATTTCAATTTATATAACGAAGTATCATATGATTTTCATTTTTTTTTTAAATTGTAGACTTGATCATGCATTAAGAATTAATTCAATGTTTGAATCATTAAAATTTGATGTAGAAAATGAGCTATTGAGTAGAGTAAGTCTTCCAAGAGTTTATAAACTTACTCCAAGCGTAAATTTACCTAAGCTTATTTCACCAAATAACACATGTTTACATCAAATTTCAAGGATCTAACTATTGAATTAAAAGAAAATTAATGCATAGATTAAGTTTGCAAATTTTTAAAAATTGTGAAAAATATTTGATACTCCATTTCATTAATTTAAATTAATAGATAATCATAAAAATATTTTATATATTGATTTGAATTAATGAAATGGAATATCAAATAGTCTTCAAAATTTTTGGAAATTTACAGACTTTATTTGTGTATAAAAACTTTTAATTCAACTTATTTCAAAAGTGAGTTTAGTTAGACCTACTCCATTCAATAACACATACTCTACATCAAATTTCAATACACATATATAAAGAGTATTAAATAGTTTTTAAACAGTTTGTGAGTTATTGGGCGGAGTAACTCTACTAAAAGTTACTTTTAGAATAAATGGATCACTATAGATGATAATGGTGATGACAATGGTGGGAGTCATGGCGACGATAGTTGTGTCAATAATGACAACAACGATAGTGACAACGACAATGGCACGATTATCATTATGATAATGATTATGATGGAGACTATTATGATATTGTGGTGTGGTATTTTTTTTTTTGTAACCTTCTAATTTGAACTATCTATTTTATTCTGATGGTTATTATTAGTAATTTTCATTTTTTATTATAAGAGATGTTGTCATTTGAAGTGTCCCATACACACATGCATAAACTTTTTTATTTGTATAAACTACACACATATATGCATAAATATGCATAACTTTTTTTTTCATAAACCACAAGTATCTTCTATTAGAGACAATCATGCTTGAGTTTCATAGAACTAGTATGAGCAATAAAACTCCCCTATATGAGTATTTACTACAATTGTATACTAGATTCAAACTCTAGACTTGATAAAAATAAAATAACCCTGCACAACAAAAGTCATAGACGATATTTAACTAACACATATTAAATCTCATAAATGTATTATACTTAATAAACATAGTATTTAATAATATTATAAAATTAATTATATATCACATGTAAGTATTATATTGAGTGTTTTAATATATATATATATATATATATATATATATATATATATATATATATATGGGTGTGCGCGTGTGTATGTATGTGTGTTTATGTCTGTGCGTGTAGATGTGGGTGTGCGAGCTTGTGTATAATAATTTCTTTTCATATAAAGTATATTTTTAACACGCATAGACATTAAACATATATGAAAAGTATCAATTTTATTAAAACATCTTAAATTTAATGGCTTAAATATATTTTAAGATATGTAAAATGATCAAGTTTTGGTTCTCTTTAAATTCTTTTTTAGTCCTTTTAAAATTTGTAAAATATTGTTTTTTTGTCAATGTAAAATGAACAAATTTGGTTTTAATCTTTATATAAGATATTTTTCTTTGATTTTCAATCCTCTAAAATCATAAATGTTAAATCTTAAACCTTAAACCTCTAAAATATAAATTTTTTTTTATCCTAACGATTATTTTAAAGTAGATAAATGACATTTATTTTAATACTAGTGGTATTACACAATTACATAAGATCATAAACAGTTATGGATATACGGTTGTGGATATCACTTGATACAATAACTTAACTCTCTAATAAGCATATAAATAGTTAAAAAAAGATCACATAATAATATAAACTAAAAACAATAATTTCAAATAGAAAATAAAGAGAAAAAAATATAGGAACCAAAATTCAAACTTACTCATTTTATAAGGATTAAAATATAGTATACACGGATCCTAAATTTGAATGTTGTTATGTCATTGTAATTCATATGATGAAAATATAAGTAATTTAATATAATAATTATTTTATTTAATATATTTTCAACTAGTTTTTTAGATTGTATATAGATTAAATATTTATTATATATAACTAAAATTTATAATAAATTATATATAAATAAATACTATACCAAATATCTAAATTATATTTAAAATTTTATATAATATATGTGTATATATATATATTTAAATGTATAAATTATATTTTTATTTATGATAAATAATTTATATTATATAATAATATTATTCTTATTTTATTAATAATTTATTTTAAAAATATTAAAATTTAATTTATAAATAATTATAATTAATAAAAAAAATAAATTATATAATCATTTAAAATAATCTCTAAAAACATTTTCGTTGAAGAAAAATTCTTAAAATTGTTTTCGTATAAAAAAGACATTTGTGTATATTGAAGTTGATTTTGATAGAATGATATAAGTTATCATTCATTTAATAAACACATATTAAATTTAATAAATGTGAACATATTGAATAATGAATATCATATTTTGTAATATTATTAAAATTAATTATATATCATATTTAATTATTGTTTTTGAATGTATCATATTTAATTAATGAGTTGTATTTTTAGAATGTATTTTTCTTTTTTGAGAAAATCATACTCGAATTAGATAGAAGTAGAATTACTATAAGTCACAAAACTCTTTCTCTTAAATATAATAAAATATTAAATATATGTGATAAGTAATTAATAAATTGAATATTTTAAAATTATATATATATATATATATATATATATATATATATATATATCCATTACATAAAAATTACCATTTATTTAAAATTTATTTTTAATATATAGACATTAGGCAAATAATGAAAAGTTATCAATTTAATTATAAAAATAAAGTATTTAATTTAACATTTAATAATATCAATCCTTATATATTAAATGCGGATGATTAATTTGTGTAAAAATATTTTGTGTTATTTTTTTAATTTATTATCTAATTAATTTTTTTATTTATCACAATTACTTATGAATTAATTTTAATATTTTTAAAATAATTGATTATTATCAGTCAACTCTTATATATTAAACATGTACCACTATCTATATCGAGACTATTATATCAATTGTTTTACAACTAAATTAATAGATAATGTTGTGACACTTTTATCATCAATTTTGTATGACAAACTTATTAACATAGTCTTGCATGACTACCCAACTATTTAGGTGAAGATGGGTAGGGGCAACATTTAATACTCAAAGAACACTAACAATGAATGGATTGTAGGGGATAGTAATATTGAGGTTTTGAAAAAGACAGTCACACATTAAGAAGAAATGAGTTTTGTCTTGAAGGGTCTTTTTTGGCAAAGATATAATTTGAGTTAGGAGATGTATCAATTTTACAATACCTAATGAGTATAGGAGAAAAATCCTTTTCAATAAAGAAAGTATAAATTTTCATAAGAGACGTGAAATTTTCAAGGATTCTCAGGTCATTGAAATTAATGAGAGTTTTAAGTAGCAACAATCTTGTGAACTCATTCAAAATTGGGAACAATTTTTGACTTCATAGTGTCCTCGATAGATTCAAGATTTACATCTTCGGGTTGGGCTGAAAACTCTATTACAACACTAGGAGGATTACTCTTGGAGGAGGAAGATAAATCAAAAAAAGAAGAAGATGATGAACCCTTGGAAGAAGAAAAAGAAGAAGAAGAAGAAGAATTACTCATATTTACCTTTGAATTAAGCAAAAGATTAAGAAAGAAAATAAGGAGAGTTGTTGATCTCGGAGTAAGAATTTTGGTAAAATGAACTCCTATTTATAGAAGTGGAAATTATAGAAGAACGAATGATGTAACATCCCGAATTTTAGATAATTTTATTAGATAATAATAATAATTAAATTATACATACTTTTATAACTAAAATAATATCTTTAGAATTAAATGAAATTAGTTTCTCTTATCTTTAGGATTCTCTTGGATTAAAGATATCGAGAAAAATATTTTTATTTAGATAAATGGAGAAAGAGTTTTAATTAATTAATTGGAAAGGGAAAGTGGGTTGGGTTTGATCCGGCCCATTGTGAATTTTAAATGGAGGGGTTAGGTAAAGCGTAACCTAACTGCCTCTCATTTGTGAAGAACGTACGGGGAGAAGAAGGAGTTAACGAAAAGCTCTAAGGAGAAGTGCTCAAATTACCATGGAGCTACATCAATTCATCCCAGCTTATTATAATAAGGTATCGAGGGCTAAGAGATGTTCATATGATGGGCATGTAAAGAGCACGAGTAGTGGGGGCAATCCCTAAGTCCCCCCTAGGGTTTTCTAATTTTAATTTAGTTTGGTTAGATTATTTTGAATTCATGTTTTGTAGTAATTGTTTTATGTGTTAGATGATTTAATCGATGAAAATGTTGAATTGGTGTTCTTAGAGTGCTATATAGGAATCAGGGGTTTTATGGGTTTTGATAAGCACTATGAAATTGAACGAATTAAATATGTTTATAGCGTTTTAGAATGTTTTGATGGATTGTGTGGATAAATTGATGTGATTGGTAGAATTGAATTCATTGGGATGTGTTATGTGGATTAGGGTTCCTATATGTTGATAAGCACCCTTAATTATATGAATTAATGAATAATTGAGAGATTTTACTTATGGATGTATCTTAGTATTTTTGTAATATCTTTATGCATGATTAACCAAATCAATTTTTGTTTGTTGGAGTAGAAACTAGACACTTGGGCTATAATTTAAACTCTATAATTGTGTAGAAATGTTAAGAATTGATCGAGTTATGTGAGTTATAAGTTCAGTCTCCATTCTAGTGTGCGAAATATTAAGTTTTGTGTTTCCAGCCAAACAAGATGACCTTAACGACATTTTTAGGCTTCGTATTTTTTATGAAAGTTGTAGCCTTAGATGTTATCTTTCCAATGGCATTGGAATCACTCAAAAAGGATGTGTATAACTCAAGTTATGGTCAAAATAATGAGTAGAGGTCAACCTGTTAGGATTTATGGTGCCCGACGCGAGTATTCCATTTCAATTTGCATTTTTGAGATTTTGGGACCCTGTTTTGGCATGTTTTGTGATACTTTATGATTTCTTATTGATGCCTTATTGTACTGTCCGTACTGCGAAGCCGAGCTCCGAGCTCGGCATCACAGCACAAGATGAGGTCGGGCACGCGCTACGCGACGTCAGCTTGGCATTTAAGCAGATCATAACTGATCTCGAGGGATCTCGCTTCGGACGAGATCCACTATCTAATCTTATCATATCTTATCTCAGGCCCAAGGCTCAAAGCAACCCTAAATCATACCAAGGTACGTGCATTACATATACGAGATTCATACTCATACAAACCCTAATTTTAGCATCGGAGTCTCTTTTGCAGGTACCACCCCCATCTTGGAGCACCAGCGTACCAGCGAAGGAGGCTCACCGATCTTACCTGGCGGATCAGCTCTAAAGCAGATTTCTGGTAAGAACATTTGGCGCCCACCGTGGGCCCGATCAAGACAGCTCTTATCGGCCACGCTTATGGTTTTCACCAGAAGCCATAGTAGACGCACAACAGACGACGCAAACCACTCAACTACCATGGATAACAAAGCAGCGTTGAGGAGACTAATCGACCAGGTCGAACAGATGCGGCAGCAACACGCCATCGACCTACAAAACATGTGCCAAGCACGACACTGACCTAGCGGCAATGCGTACCGCTAATGAAGCCGACCTGGCGGCGCTACGCGCCGAGAACGAGCAAATCCGCGCTCAAATCCCTCGACACCACTCCGATCATCCTCCTCATACGAGCAACCACAATGAGGAGGAGGAACACTCAGTCTCCCAATCCCGGACTGCAACTAGGGTTCCAACCCCCAGACCTGCTTCACATCGGTCCCATGCACCGATGCACAAGCCGACCCATGAAGTCAACAAGGCTCCTACTCATGCCGCGGGGATCAGGCAACCTTCTGCCGCCACCCTTTTGTGGATCGCATTATGGAGACACCACTCCCTCATGGGTGGAAGCCTCTCCACCTCGACCGCTACGATGGCACGACGGACCCGGACGAGCACATCGACCTGTACACAACACAGGTAAATCTCTACACCAACAACGATGCTATCTTGTGCAGGGTGTTTCTGACCTCACTTAAGGGTTCCGCGCTCAACTGGTACACCCAACTGCCTACCGAGTCCATCGACAGCTTCGGCACCCTAGTCCGGAGGTTCACCGCGCAATATGCGACGAGCCAACCTCACCATGTCACTTCAGCCGCCCTGGCCAGTCTCAGACAAAACGACGACGAACCGCTTCGGGCATTCATGGAACAGTTCGCTGCCACCTCGATCAAGATCAGGAACCTGAATCCCGAGGTCGCCCTACATGCCATGCTCATGGCACTCAAGCCCGGGCCCTTCGTCGACAGCTTATGTCGTGAGTCTCCCCCGCGACATGGACGAGCTCCGTGCCCGCGCTGCAGGTTACATCCAGATGGAGGAACACTCCGCCTTCCGTGACCAGGTTCGCGGAAAAGGACCAGCGAAGCCAGAGCAGGGGCACAGCGATAAGGTAAAAGTCAACAATGACAGCCAGTTCAAGAAGTCGGCTAGGGCAAAGAGAGGGGGGAGGTATGACTTCTACACTCCCCTAAACGCACCCAGAGTCCACATTCTGGAAGAAGCCAGCAACAACAACCTACTCGCCCTTCCACCACCAGGTCACACTCCCAACAGCGCCGACAAGTCCAAGCACTGTCGGTACTACAGGAACCACGGTCACACCACGGAGGAGTGTCGCACGCTCTGGGACCGTATCGAAGAGCTCGTCCAGGCAGGCCACCTCGACCAATACATCCAGCGACAGCAAGGTCACCGAGGAGGCTATAGCGGTCGAGGGCGTGGCAGAGGCCGAGGTTCGGGAGCTCGCACGGACCATCCCTCTGTCTCCCAACAAAATGTCGGTGGCGCAGTGCAGGCCGAGATAAGCCAGGAGACAGGGACAGCCCCCTTACAGGGAGTGATTAACACAATTGCAGGTGGTTTCGCTGGGGGAGGCGCCAACAGCTCGGCCCGAAAGAGGCACTTACGGAATGTCAACTGCATCCACTCTACCACCTCGACGTCACACTAAAGCTCACCGCCGTTCTCCTTCTCTGACGAGGACTACGCAGGTGTCAGCCCCAACCAAGATGATCCCATGGTTATCGTGGTGGAAGTCGCCAACTGGGAGGTACAGAAGACACTCATTTACCAAGGGAGTTCGGCCGACGTCCTGTACTGGCCGACGTTCCTCAGGCTAGATGTCCCCCATTCTCTCATCCAACCTCACACGGAGCCCCTAGTCGGCTTCGCAGGAGAGCAAGTTCACACTCGCGGGTACGTAGACCTACTAACAACTTTCGGGGTACCTCCGGATACAAGGAGAATCATGGTTCGATACCTCCTCGTGGAGGCCAACACCTCCTATAACATCATTATCGGGAGGCCAACCTTGAATCAGCTCGGAGCGGTGGTATCCACTCCACACCTCATCATGAAGTTCCTAGGGAATGACGGTAAGATCATCTCCGTCAAAGTAAATCAGAAGATAGCTCGGTAGTGTTACGCCGAGAGTCTGAAGATCTCCTCGTCCGACAAGCAAAGCAAGGGGGGTCCCCCCACCGTAGCTCCTTAAGTTCCATTTCTTTTTTCTGTATGAACGAAGTTGTGCACTCTTTTCCTGCCTCAGTCCTTGACTGAGAGGGTTTTTAACGAGGCACACAAAAATGATCAATAAAATCACTCATTTTGCTCAATCCACATTATTATTTATTGGTTTTATAAAGGACGAAATCGAACCAACCTCTTTCACGCTCATCCGAGGTCGAGTCCGAACCTCGCCAAAACTATGAGGTCGAGTACGAACCTTAACACTTTCATCCGAGGTCGAATTCGAACCTCATGAAAATTCATTTAACTCTATTATGCTCATCCGAGGTCGAGTCCGAACCTCGCCAAAACTATGAGGTCGAGTACGAACCTTAACACTTTCATCTGAGGTCGAATTCGAACCTCATGAAAATTCATTTAACTCTATTACGCTCATCCGAGGTCGAGTCCGAACCTCGCCAAAACTATGAGGTCGAGTACGAACCTTAACACTTTCATCCGAGGTCGAATTCGAACCTCATGAAAATTCATTTAACTCTATTACGCTCATCCGAGGTCGAGTCCGAACCTCGCCAAAACTATGAGGTCGAGTACGAACCTTAACACGCTCATCCGAGGTCGAGTCCGAACCTCATGAAAGTTCACTTAACTCTACTACGCTCATTCGAGGTCGAGTCCGTCCGAGGTCGAGTCCGAACCTCGTTAAAATTATGAGGTCGAGTACGAACCTTAGCGCAATTCACTCTACATCAATTTGAGGTCGACTTTGAACACTCGGCGCTAATAAATTAAGGTCGAACTCGAACCTTCACAAAAACACTCACTTAACGAAAAACCAAGGGCGAGTTCGAACCTTGACTTGGTCAACACAAGGCGAAGGCATCATCGCATACAAAAACATACAACAAACATCAGACGTGTGCCTCAAAAGGGGCAAACAGCAAAAATCAAGAGCAAACGTAAGCAAACAAAGAAAATACGTATATACAAAGCCATGTTTACAGAGTTCACTACATGAATTCAACAAAACAAAAGAAAAATAAAACACAAAAACATTAACCGCCCTACGCAGAGGCGTTTTCACTTGAGCTACCCTCGAGGTCGTCCTCCTTCACCAACTTCCCAAAGCGGACTACCTTCTCCACGTGCATGGTAGAGAAGTCGAACCCCGGGGCGAGAAGCCTTGCCTGGCGAGCTGCCTTGAGGAAATCGCCCTTATGCTCAACAACGATAGCTTTTTCGGTTTCCTCCAGCTTCTTCTCCAGCACCTTCCTCTCCGCCTCCTGCCTCGCCAGCTCCGCCTTCAAGGTGGTGACCTCCTCCTCTTTGCCCCCAATCACGACCTCGTCACAGAGGCGCTTCTCGGCCGCCTTCGCCAGCTCGCTCTTCAGAGAGGTTACCTCATCTTCCAAAGAGCGAACCCGACCACGGGAAGACGTCACCTCATCCTCGAGGAAGCGCACCCGACTTCGGGATGAGGAGGCCAGCCCCTGCAGCTCGCCCACTTGAGAAGCATAGCTTTCATTTGAGCGCAGAGCAATCTTCAGGGACTTCTGCACCCTTGCAAGATCCCCCCTTGCGGCTCGCAGCTCAGAGCTTAAGACCTTGCTCTCCTCCTTAAGGACCTTATTCTCCCCCTTCAGGACCCTGTTCTCATCCCTCAGAGGTTGAACTCGGCCCCTCAGTCTGGCTAGGTCCTCCTGCTGCTTGGACCACTAAGGCTTCCAGTGGCCCATAATGGCCATAGCCCTCTGCAAAAGGACCTGGGCAGCGTCAAAGCCATCCACAGGCCCAGTCTCATCTATCAGCCCATAGTCTTCAAAGCTTAGCCAGCCTGGAGGGAAGAACTTCTCAGCGGTCGCCCCCGTGCCCCATAACGACCCCATGTCAGCCGAAGCGCTCACATGATCCAATCGCACCTTGGAGAGGCCTTTCCCGAAGCGGTGAGCTATATACCGGCTCAGGGAAGCCCCCTGCGACAAACTAGACAGCAGCGCCAAAGCTACAGGTGTGGGCGCGGGGACCTCAAAACTTGGCTCCTTGCCACGAGCCTCGGTAGAGGCAGAAGCCGGCGTCCCCTGCTCGAAAACTGGAGGGTCGGCGATAGGAAAATTCGACCTCGCCTGTAAAAACCAGCACCATGTCAAAAAAGGAAAAGGACAACATACGGGGAATCACAAAAAGCAGGGTACACTACCTACCTCAGCAACGTGGGCAGCCTGCTCGGCGGTTGGGGTCGCCACCTCGGCAACCCGGGTGGCCTGCTCAGCAACCTGAGTCGCCGCCTCGGCAGCCTCTCCTGCCTACGGAAGACAACCCTAGGTCAGAAAACAGAAAAAGCACAATAGAAGACAACAAAATGCTGAAGAGACAAGGCACTCACCACCTCGGCAGGTTGAACAAACTGCTCAGCTGCCTGAGCTATCCCCTCAACGGCCACCTGAGGAGCCCCCATGGGCGGCGGCTCTTAGTAAGGTCCACCGCGCCAGCGTCGGCAGCTTTGGAGGTTACCTCCTCGGCATCCGGAGGGGCGGAGGTCCCCCCAACCTCCTTCGTTCCCCTCTTTCTTTTTCGGTTAACCCTCAGGGGGGAAGCATCCTCCTCTTGGGGCTCGGGGACCTCAAGCTCGGTGACGTGGTAGCGATGCTTAAGCTCGCGCCACAAGTTCTTCCCCATGATACCTACAGACAAGAAACAAAACACATAAGCAAAAGTAAGCTACACAAACTCCAAGCTACCAAAAAATGAAATACTCACTCTCCAAGCCCCTCTCCCTGTACGCCGAGTTCGCAAGCGACAAAACGAGCTTGCAATCCAACGGACGAGGAAGCGCAGCGAGGTTCTCGATGGCAGCCGCCTCCGAAGCCGTCAGCTTCACTTGGCCCACCCCATGAAACCTAGAAGGTCGGGGGCACCAATAGAAGGGAAATCTCGGCAACCCCCCGAAATAAAACGCCCCATCTTCCAAGGGGTCAACGTTCACAAGAGCGACTCGGAAAAACTCTTGTTTGAAATTTTTGTACGACTGGGAGTAGAGAGTAAACAAACCCCCATCCCTACTCCCACTCAGAGATAATATGCCGTATGGCGGAACGCCTACCTTCAACTGATAAAAATGAAGGAAGACGGGAAGAGACACCTCTATCCCCAAAACTGTACACAGGACTTGAAAAGCCCTCAAAAACCCCCAACTATTGGGGTGCAACTGGCAAGGAGCCGAGTTGACGAAGTTCAAAAAATCACACTCAAACTGAGTGAAGGGAAGACAGGCACCTAAATCTCTAAAAAAACAATGATACATATAGAAATGGGGAGAATCGGTAGACTTCCCCATGTACACACCCTCACCGGCCTGACAAGGTTCAAGCTGGATCATCCAGGAAATAGAAGGGTCACAAACCCTGCACGACCGCGGGATCCCGTTAACCTCAAGAAAGGACCGAAAAATGCTCTGGACCCCGCCATCTCACGCTTGACCCAGTCGTAGCCAGGGATGTCTGGCTCCGGGCCTCGGGGCGGAGGCGGATCCCTCTTCTCGGCGGCGGCTCTCTCAGTAGCCACCGCCTTACCGCGCGCCTTGCCCCTAGCAGGCGCAGAAGAGCCGACACCACTCCCACCAGCCATTAAAGAAAGAGAAGATCTGGGGAAAAGAAAAAAGAGAACTGTAGAAAGGAAGTACCTGGTACTCCTCCTCAGAAATTAATCCTAGTAGTGACGGGGTTACCGAAAATGGTGACGGAAAGCGAACGGAAACGAGAAGGCAAGGAACGAGAAGGCAAAGAGAACTATCGTACTCAAGAAGCCAAAGAGTGGAAGGAAGCAGAGTGAATGAGGAGAGACGCGGGAGAGAAAGAGAATAGGGCTTTTTCCCCAAATTTCAAAACAGCCATGCCACGTGTCAACCTAAGGGCACGCTGACAACCCATTAATTGCAAGACCATCATTGCATAACCGTCATTTCCCTTAACGCGCCACTTGCACGTTTTCAGAAAATGAACAGTTACGACACATGGCATCTCAACAGGCAGACGTACGCGAAAGGTCACTTCCCCCAGCGAGCTCGGTCTTAACTCCTCGACCTACGATCTTCGGAGCTCGGGGGGCTAGTGTACTGTCCGTACTGCGAAGCCGAGCTCTGAGCTCGGCATCACAGCACAAGATGAGGTCGGGCAGGCGCTACGCGACGTCAGCTCGGCATTTAAGCAAATCATAACTGATCTCGAGGGATCTCGCTTCGGACGAGATCCACTATCTAATCTTATCATATCTTATCTCAGGCCCAAGACCCAAAGCAACCCTAAATCACACCAAGGTACGTGCATTACATATACGAGATTCATACTCATACAAACCCTAACTTTAGCATCAGAGTCTCTTTTGCAGGTACCACCCCCATCTTGGAGCACCAGCGTACCAACGAAGGAGGCTCACCGATCTTACCTGGCGCATCAACTCTACAGCAGATTTCCGGTAAAAACACTTATAATATTTATGATATGATTGAATGAGAATGATATGTGAATGAGTTTGATGTGGGATTGTGAAATATGTGAATGACTTGTGAGAATAATGAGAATAATTTATGTATGATATGGCATGAGCTACATTGGGTATGATGATAGTTATGTCATGTTCATGGAATTGTGGCACGAACCCACTAGCATGTGTTGCATATAACAATGGTATGTCGTGTGGGGTACCATTGGTGTTAGTTGCATATAACAATGGTGTTTGTTGGATTAAAATGGCAATTGCTGCGTGTAAGCATGGTGAAACAGTCTAAGGGAACTTGTAAGGCTTGCCCATTGTGCAACGTTCTGGACCAAGGTTTCTTAGATTGTGTGCATTGCATGGTTGTGCCTATGTGTTACTAGCGTAGAAGAGGTACGCTTTGAGCATGCTTATCATGCATGAGTCACATTACATAACATTAAATGGTGTAAATGTGAATGTTTATGATGATTATTGTCTTTGGATGCTATGTGATGATCGATGGCGTACAATGTTATGCTATATTTGATTATGATTATGTATGTATAAGTGGTACATGGGATGGGTGCTTTTGGTGTACTTATATCATATGGATGTGGTCTCTTACCCATGTACTTCTTTTCATGTTGTTTGGTATGCTTGTCCTTAGGTGATGGTGATGATGGGGGCAAAGACACTCATGATGCCAAATCATAAGGAGTGAGGGTTATGTTGCTTTGATAGGATTGTGACGTCGGGAAAAAAGTTTATTAGTAATCATGTTTATAATTATGCATTTAGTTTCATTATTTAATTTTTGTTTTAATGTAAACTTGTCGGTCATTGCATTTTTATTTTGTTGAGTTTTAGTATTATACTTTCTGTTAAAATTATTTTGTTATGAGAAACATGTAAACTCTTTTAGCATTAGTGGATTAAATTCAAATTTTGATTGAACTTAATTTTATTTTGGGGTAATAAGGTGTCACAAACGATATCAAGAGTTACAACTATTAGATAAAAAAATATCAACCGTTGTCAACAAAAGTAATGCATCATTTTTAATAGAAGAATATGAAAAGGCATAAACTCTTCACGATTAAACGTCCTAGCACCAACATTGTCAAACATATTAATAAGGTATATCACTTATCAAGGAGAATCAAAGACACACAAAGTTAGACTTTCTTTAATTTTATTATAAATAATAAAATTTTAAAAGTCTAGGGCATGTATACCAATAGGAGTTAGCCAAAGCGTAATTAAAGACTCCTTGGATTCATGTCAAAAACCACCTAAAAAAGGTTTAATATAAATAATAGAGTATTAATATGTAAAGACATTATTAGATCACATTTATTCCAACATTAATTATGTTAACTTGATTGAGATTGAGGATATTTACCTCCTCAAACAAGTAAGATCAAGGGCATCAAGGCGACAACTAAAGGGTCAAAAATTTGAAGAACGATGACTAGAAATTATAAAAAAGGATAAAATTACAATTATACTCTATGCAGGTATAATAGTCAAAATAATATTAAAAAAGCAACTAATAAACTCATTAAATCTCATAAATTAATTAAATTAAAAACATATTACATAAATTATTCAACACAATTCTATAATAACAAAACATGTTTGTTTAGTAATCATTAAGATGATTAAATAATCATATTTAAATATAATATAACATAATATAAGTATATATATAATATTTTTCAAGTATATAAACATAAATATGAATGGTACAGAAGTAGAGCAAATTATCCTCAACTAATATAACGAGACTAAAATGACTAGTTTTACTATGTTGATCGACCAATCCAACTTTAACTCGTCGATTAATCAAATCATTACAAGAAAAATGCTGATTTTTGACGGAAATTTCCGACGGAAATAGGTAAATTTCTGACGGATTTTGCTTTTTCAGACGGAGGAAAAAGTGGCGTCAGAAAAAAAATCCGTCGGAAATAATTTTTCCGACGGAATTTTCCGACAGAAAATTCCGTCAGAAATTTCTGACGGAAAAATCCGTCAGAAAATGCTGTCAAAATTTCCGACGGAAAAATCCGTCAAAAATTGCTGTCAAATTTTCCGACGGAAAAATCCGTCGGAAATTATATATATATTTTTTTAATTTTAATAAATTTATTAATGTAACAACTCTCATATTTGGCCTCAAGGGTTCTATTTCACAATATTTCACTGTTTAGCGTGTTTTATTCTTACTTGTGCAATTTCTGGGAGACTTCCCAGAAGGTCACCCATCCCAGTACTACTCCAGGTCAAGCACGCTTAATTGTGAAGTTCTGATGAGTAAGCTACCGAAATGTCTATGTATGTTGTCAGTATAACTTGTACAAATTAATTCATTTAAGTCATCCTCAAATATACAATCTCATATTTGTACTATAATAATAATATATAATAATTTTATAGGCTAAAAACCTAATTTGGTCCCTTATAATCTTTTTTTGTTTCAATTTAGTCCCTCATTAATTTTTGGTCTCAATTTGGTCCCAAACTAATTAATTGGTTTCAATTTAGTCCCAAATTAATTAATTGGTTTCAATTTAGTCCCAAATTAATTAATTGGTTTCAATGTGGGACTTTCCGTCAAAATTGCTTTAACGGTGTTAACTTTTGGCCACGTGGACGCCACGTAGATGCATACGTGGATGAGAATTTTTTTTAAAACACCTGGACCCAGAACGGCCCGTTCTGAAACCGAAACGGACCGTTCTGGGTGCACTTTTGGTGTGTTAATTTTGCATCCGGAACGGCCCATTCCAGGTGCAAAATTAACACAACGAAAATGCAACCAGAACGGCCCGTTCGGGTTTCAGAACGGGCCGTTCCGGTTTTATTTTATTTTTTATATATATAAAATATTAATAATTTTATAAAATATATATTATTAATTATATTTTAATTATGTTATTATATCTAATAAAATAAATATATTAATATTTTTTATATTTTATTTTATTATGTTTATTTTATTAATTTTTATCATTTTATTCTTTTAATCTTAAATAAGTTGTAAAAAATTATAAAGTGATATTTAAATATTTCTTCAAACAGAAAGAGAAAGAAAAAATTATTACTCTATTTATAAGATAATTATATTTTATGAAAATAAGTAATTTTAAAATTTTTACCATAAAAAAATATTTTTCAAAATTATTATATTTTTTAATAAAATTAATCAAGAATATTGGTTTAATTGCATTTTTTATCTCTCAAGTATTACAATTGTGCAGTTTTGTGATCTCCAAGATTTTAATTGCATAATTTTAGTCCTTAAAGAATTACAATTGCGTGATTTTGGTCCTTCAATTTTTAATTGAACAATTTTAGTCCCTCGAATATCATAATAGTATGATTTTTGTTTCTCCCATTAAAAATTAATAATTTTAATATATATATATATATAATGTTTTAAAATTAAATAATTATTTATCTATTCAAATTAACGTATATTATAATTTTCGATATTATATCAATAATATTATTAATATATTTATAGATAAACTAATAATTTGATAAATATAACTTGTTATATATTAATATACTTTTACAAAAATATAAGTATATTAATTAGAAATATATATCTGATCTTATATATTTATATTTTTGTAAAAGTATATTAATATATATTAAGTTATATTTATCAAATTATTAGTTTATTTATAAATATAGTAAAAATATTATTGATATTAATTTATCAGTAATATTAAAATACTAATAATATATAAATTTTATTTATTTAGTAATAATAAATATATATCATTTGATACATTAAAAAAATAATATACGTTAATTTAAATAAACAAACAATTATATAGTTTTAAAACATTATATATATATATATATATTAAAATTATTAAATTATTAAATTTTTAATGAGAAAGACTAAAATTGAACAATTATGATATTTAAGAGATTAAATTTGTTCAATTAAAAATTGTGAGATTAAAATTACACAACTATAATCTTTTAAGGACTGAAATTACTCAATTAAAACTTTAGAGATCAAAATTGCATAATTATAATATCAAAAACACAATTAAGCAAAAAATATTTTATTCACAGTTTTGGAACGGGCCGTTCTGAATCCAGAACGGCCCGTTCTGAAAGCAGAACGGGCCGTTCTGTTTTTAGAACAGCCCGTTATGCGTCACTGATGGTGTTTTAATTTTACAACCAGAACGGCCCGTTCCGGTTTCAGAACGGGCCGTTCCGGTCCAGGTGTTTTCAAAAAAAATTCTCATCCACGTGGATGCCACGTATGCATCTACGTGGCATCCACGTGGCCAAAAGTTAACTCCGTTTAAATAATTTGGACGGAAGTCCCACATTGAAACTAATTAATTAATTTGGGACTAAATTGAAACTAATTAATTAGTTTGGGACCAAATTGAGACAAAAAATTAATGAGGGACTACATTGAAACAAAAAAAGATTATAAGGGACCAAATTAGGTTTTTAGCCAATTTTATATTACGAATAATAATAATAATAATAATAATAATAATAATAATAATAATAATATATTTAATTATTCTTTATTTATATGTACTTACTTTTATAATTAACATCTACTTATTTTTATTTAAAATTATAATTTAAATTATTTTTAATTTTATAATTTATAATGATAATATAATTTATAAAATTATAAATATTTATTTATTACATACTTATAAATTAAATTTTAATATTTTAAATAAATTATTAATTAATTTAATATATTTATTTACCTTAAATCAAACATATAAAATTTAAAAAATGTATTTATCCTTATTTTTTTTTTTCTAATTATCAACTATTAATAAAATACTAACTTAAAATCTTATCTAATTATATATAATATTTTCATATCAAATTTAAAACCAGATATTAGTTATACAAAAATATTAAGATCATATAGTAAATTGTCAATAAGATTTTAGTTAAATAATTTAAAATAATTAATATTTCAATTATATTGTTAATTAGCAAATAATTTATTCCAAAACTAATTAATTTTTTATATTAATTATTAGTAAAATTTAATAACTTTTAATTTAACAATTAATTGGATCGATGAAATTCAACACACCATGAGTTATTGAGCGGAATAACTTTACCAAGAGTTATTTTGTAAGTTATCTTAAATCAAACATATAAAATTCAAATAATGTATTTATCCATGTTTTATTTTTTAATTATCAACCATTAATAAAATACTAACTTAAAATATTATCTAATTATATCATAATATTTTCATATCAAATTTAAAACCAGTTCTTACATTTTCGACAAATATAAATTTGTCTGAAATATTCTATCAATAATATAACTTTTCTTACAAAAATTTTCTCATCAAAAATATAAATTTTTCGACAGATTTAATTTTTTTTTATAAAAAATCTTCGATTAATATAAAATTTTGTATATATGATTTAAGAGTAAAAGATTTTCAATTTAACGGTTGAATTTACAAAATTCACATTTAATATAAAGTTATTGAGCGGTGTAACACTTAGTAAAATTTATACCATTGTAATTATAGCTCCCCTCATGTATATGTATATGTATATATATATATATATATATATATATATATATATATATATATGTGTGTGTGTGTGTGTGTGTGTCTCTATATATATATATATATATGATTTAAGAGTAAAAAATTTTCAATTTAACGGTTGAATTTAAAAAATTCACATTTAATATAAAGTTATTGAGCGGTGTAACACTTAGTAAAATTTATACCATTGTAATTATAACCCCCCTCATATATATATATATATATATATATATTAAATGCGACTTTTACAATGTATTACACCGCTCAATAACTTTATATTAAATGTGAATTTGGTAAATCCAACTGTTAGATTGAAAGTTCATATCTCTTATAGATTATATATACAAAACTTTATATTAATCCAAGATGATTTGATACTTCATTTTTATAAAACAAAATTGATGTAATATATTTATTTCAAAATACACTAAAATATGAACACTTGGATTATCTTCCAGTTGTTGTTCAATTTTAACAAAATTTGATATACACGTATAAAGTGATATGAACTTTCAATTTAACGGTTGGATTTACAAAATTCACATTTAATATAAAGTTATAGAGCGGCGTAATACTTAGTAAAAGTTACACTGGTATAATTATAACCCCTTATATTATATATATATATATATATATATATATATATATATATATATATATATACACACACACATACATATATATACAGCGACAGCTGCACGTTTGGAATAGTGAGGCACTTGCCCTCACTACTATTTGACATATACATAATTTTTTATCTAAAAAAATAATATATTTTAAAAAATAAAAATTATATTCTAATAAAATAAATATATAGATTCAGAAAAAATGTTTATTTATTTGATATCTATCAAATTTTTTAAGGAAATTAATTCTCATGTGATAAAAAAAATTTCTTAATAATAAATTAATTTTAAAAAAAAGTTTAATTATAATATATATATGTATATATATATATATATATGTCTTAATATTCACATATATAATGTAATATATTAAAACAAATAATTTTTTGATAAAATAAAATTTGTAGCATGCATGTTTTTCTTTTGTGTTTTTTATTTATTGTATACGTTGATTGAAAAAATCAAAATAGTAAAATTGTATACATTGATTAAAAAAATCAAAATAAGAAAAATCATAAGATTTATATTCCATTTAGAATTGTTATTATAAGATATATTTTAAAATAAATTATCATGTAAAAATATATATTAGATATTAAAAACATATTTATATCATAAATAAATTAAACTTTATTTTTATAAATTTAACATATAGATTTTTATATTTTTAATAGTGTTAAATTATTATAAAATAAGTCTATATGATTGTAGTTCTACCCAAATATTTAAAAATTATCTATGATAAATAAATAAGTCCACTTAAAATATATATTTTTAAAGAAAGTTAGGTTCAAACCAAGTAAATTATAATAAAATATAGTATAACCTAATTTATTTTCATCTTTAATACTAATCGTAGATATAAAAAACTTGTAATAAATAATTATAATATATATTTATACCTTTAAAAGATATATAAAACTTTTAATACTACAAATATATATAAGAAATTAAAAATAAGAAATTAAAAATAAGAAATTAAAAAAAAATTAAAAATATAAATTAAAAATAAGATTTTCGACGGAAAATTCCGTCGAAAATTTTTCGGCAGAAATTTCCGACAGATTTATTTTTCTGTCGGAAATTTCTGACGGAATTTTCCGTCAGAAAGTTTCTGTTGGAAATTTCTGACGGATTTATATTTCCGTCAAAAATTTCCGACGAAAATATAAATCCGTCGGAAATTTCCGACGGATCCATATCCATCGGAAATTTTTCGTCGGAAATTTACATTTTTCTTGTAGTGAATAAAAGGCTCATTAATAGTTTGACTCGCGGGAAAAAAGTATGAGAGGATCTTTATCAATAATTTTACTTATATACATTCTTATTCATATTTATTTGTCTAAATTCTTATCAAATTTATTATATTTTATAAACTGTTTATTAATTTTTTATATGAATTAAAATCTTTTAACTATTTTTAATTTTTAGTAAAATAAAATACTTTGGGCTACATTTTTTTGTTGTTGCAAAATTAAGAAATTGATGTTTAAAATAAATAAAGTGTTTTTATGAGAACAACAACATTTGGTTGACTAAGCATGAAAGAAACATTTAGTATGCATTAAAAAAATAGTGAGAATTGTAAGAAGGCTGTGGCAATAATGAAAATTTAATTTGAGAGACAATTTGTGTGTGTGAACATTTTACTAATTTTTAGAATAGTGGATTTAAGTCTATCTCTCAATACACCCCTCACGTCCTTTTTTAATGATCTAAGATTGGCGGGACTTGAATACACCCCCCTCATGCCCATAGTGCATGTATCAATGAATGGTAGGTGATCCATTTTTAAGAATCTAAAATAGATATGATACCATCTTAGAATAGTGGATTCAAGTCTAACTCAACCCTACAAAACTGGCTTGTAAGATGAGGGTTGTTTTCCACTTATATACTATTAAATTGCCTAATCTCTATTTGATGTAGGACTTGAGTATTTTCCAATACACCCCCTCATGTCCACCATAATTCATTAATATATAAGTGTGAAATTGTAAAATATGATATTTGAAGCGATGGCCTTGGATGATTTTCTTGTAGTTCCAATTTCCAAAGGCCTAACAGATTTAAGTTAGATTATAGAAAAGAGACCTAACAAAATAGGCCTATTGTGAAGCTGAAAAAGTAGAACATCCAAACATGTCGTGACATTTGCGTTATTCCCCTCATGTATGACATGTGTTGTGTTCTGCATAAAAAGTCTGCTTCACCTTCAGGGTTGGGACTTGTTCGAAGGTTTCCCTTACACTTCATTTTTCTCTATTTTGCATAGCTTTGGATGTTCTTTTTTGTTTTGGTTGAAAGCTAAGGATTTTTTTTTAAAAAGTAAATATTATTATATTAGCTTTTAAAATTAATAGATATGTCTTTAAAATGTTAAATAAAATTTTAAATTTAACTATATACATATATAATTATTAAAATAATTTAGTTTTAGTGTTTCGTAATTGTATTTCACTTGCAGCGTTTTTATTGGCTGGATCCCACACTTCAACCATCCTTGAGACTCCACTATCTCTTAAATGGCATGGATTAGGGTAGGCTACTTTTTCTTATTCTTTCTCCTTAAAATACTTTTCCCCTACCTCGCATTTCTCACATTTACTTCATGAAGTAAATTAAAGTAAAATACACTCACATTTTTTTTAAGTTTCATGAAATTGCATCGATTTTTTTGCTTTTTAACATTTCACAATATAATATTTCAACTAGTTAAGGGAATTACGTAATATTAAAAAATATTAGTGTAACATTTTAAAATAATTAAAAGAAGTTACTATGAAAATAAAAAGTGTTTATACAATTTTACAAAATCCAGTAAATAATAAATTAGTTAAAAATATATATACCTTGACTCTACTCAACACCAAATAACTCGAAAACCTGTTACCCTGGCCTGTGCTAGTGTTAGGCTTTGGACATTCATTGTTCAAAAATAAAAATCCCAAACACCCAACAATTTACAAAGAATCAACCTTCGTTTTCCCAAGTTCCAACCCCTACGATGAAGATAAGATTCCTTGCTTTGTTCCTACTCATTTTAGGTATTCAAGCAATATCAACCTCAGAGTTCAATAACAACTTCACTTCAGAAGGTAATAGCACTGGCCAACCACACAAACTTCTTGGTACGTTACTTCTTATAGACATCCTTTATTTCACTTTCACTTTTATTCTAATGTTGTTCAGTGATAGGTAAATTATATGGAAACATAGAAGGCTCAATCACGTTGAAAGACAAAGTTGAGGAAACTAAAAAAGGGTACAAAGAAGAAGGACTTAATATTTCAAGAAAAGCACAAGGTGGAAGCTCAGGTGGCGGAGGAAAGAAAGGAAGGTCAGGTGGGGGTGGTAGTGCAGATGTGAATCGCCGGCCACGTCGAAGTTCTGCTCCATCAGAGCCTCATTTTTGGATCTCAAGATTTAATAATCTATGTGTAAGCTTGGCTTTAGTCATCTTCTTTCCCTTCCACCAGCTCTGATGCAATGTAATCCATGAGGCAAAAGCATCACCGTGTGTTATACAGTCTTGACTAATTTTTATGTGACATGCAGTTGTGTTAAATAACATTTCACGAATCACTAGTAGCGGTGAGATTGAAGTAATATGTACGAATTTAGTGTGAAAATTAGTTGCCTTATTGAGAACGTGATTGCTTGTAGATCAGTTTGTGTCCTCCCTTTGAATGATCATGTCATATGTTGTCATCCATCATGTCATTTAATAAAAATGTAATATGAATGAATGTTTGAATCTTTGCCTGTTAGTTGGGACTTGGGAAGGGGGTTGTAAAACATTGTCTTTATAATTTAATATATGCAATTGCTTCACGAAGAAAAAATGAGAAGGTTGAACTTGGGGGTTGAAATTTGGTTGGTACTGATAAGTGATAACGGAGGAGCAGAAATGGAACTAATTTTACTTTCTTAAGGAATAATAAATTATTAATATCGTCAATCTGAATCATCATATTATGAATTCCAGAAGCTGAATTAAAAGTCTAGATTCAGAAGCCAATCAAATAGTTTTATAAAACCAAAAATAAAAACGGCTTTGATTATCATTCTTTTTCACTAAATTGAAAATGACAGCCAAATGATGTACTTACTCTCCAACCCTTTCACCAATAATCTACCAATTTATTTCAAAATTGAATCTTGTAATCTACTTATGGAAATTGCAGAACTCATGAATAATGAAGAGATTACTCATACTTAATTACCCTGTCGGTCTTGCACAACGGTTTAAAACAGAAGATAATATATAACACTATTAATAAGATAATTTGTTAATGAAACAACAAATATAAAGGAGGGGAAGGGGAAACTTTTAATATTGCTGAAAGAATAAGGAATTAAAAGGGATAGAATAAACCAAATTTTATGTACATCCCTCTAACTTCTATTCGATTTATTTTGCAAAGATATTAGGTTTAGCGATCTTCATTTTATTATAACAGCATTTTGTTTTCTGAACCAAACAGGTAATATTCTGTTGAAATGAAAAACGAACCATTTACTTGATGAATAATCATGCTTAGGAAGAACATTACTTTATTCCATATTCTCGAAATCACTAAATGAATTTGTGCCACTGTCTTCTAATCTTTGCGATAAGATTACACGTACACGCCACCTTAAAAATTGTAAAAATAAAACAGGAATATACCTACAACTAGTAAAAATGATAAAAAAAAAACAGATTGCATGTTGCAAGTTTGCAAATTGTATGCACTGTTTGTTTTAATGGAAAATACTGCCTTTTAAGAATGGGTTGCTCAAAATTCCGGAAGCATAAAGTGAAATACGCATCCGATGCAGAGCAAGATAGAAACTCAAATTGCGCACTCTGCTTCTCTTCTACACAATCAGTGCACATTTCAATGCTTTCTTCCAAACTTCTTGCAATATCCTTAAACTCATTTCCCTTTACGTTTGTTTTTAAATTCAAGTTTTCATTCTATCCACACAGTTGTTTTCAAGGCGAATTCTTGGCAGCGATGACAGTTTCTCCTTGAATTCTATAGCATGTTTTCGAACTTGTTATGTTTGGCTTAATAGTAATTTTCTCGTATTTATTTTTATACCAAGTGTAATTCGGTTCTAAAGTTTTTTTTTTTTTAACTAATCAAGCTCTCTATTTCCTAGATTAAGCAGAACCAGCTGTTACAATTAATTACCTTCCAAATTTCTTCCGAGTCAGAAGAACTGTAAAAATCCCTGGCAGAATGCAATGTAGATGTGTACAGATTAAGTACTCATCTCAATTATGGAATTACATTTAGGAACAGAAGCTTGTGCACTGTGCAGACAATCCTTAAACAAGTCTAATGCAAAATACAATATCAAATCAATTGTAGTTAAAGTTCGTTCATGTTTACAGATTACAACAATAAGATGCAGTCTGAAAAACAGAAATGAGTCCCATCAACAGTTCCATACTATTTGTCAAAAGTATCTATAAAGTAAACAAAAAGTAGGAAATAAAACGCCACGTAGAAACATTGTGGTGTTCAAATAAAAAGGGACAAACATCTCCGTGGTTTTCAAATGTCATACAAGAAATCCTCAAACACCTTCATATGGTCTGGCTGAAGAGCAATTGCCACAGACAAGCTTCCATCATTGGCTGAGCTTGGAATAATGAAAGATAGCCCCTCGTATGCAATTCCACCTGGTCCCATGAAAATGGGCCTCCCCCAACCAAAATCAGCATCATGGATCGGAAGCCTGGTCCAGCTAGTGATGCCAAGGTTTGGACACTTGAAAGTGTGGGCCCCACGAACCAGAGCCTTCAGATCAGGCTGCAGCTCTAGGTAATCAAGGGCTGATCTCAAATACTCATTGTCCATTCTCACCAATGCATTGTGGATTCTGCTTGCAGCATACCATGTTGGCTTTGACATGAGATCACCAGCCACAGCAATAGGCGTGGTTGTGAATATCACATTGCCGAAGTACCCTGATGGGGGTGGAGGTTGCAACCTTGACCTTCCATCAGTTGCAATGTACAACTTGGTTTCTTGATCATCAGGGAGTGCTCTTGCCCTGCACACGCTTCTCCACACGTGTCCCGCCAGCATCTCATAGGAGCTGTAGCTGACTGTGTTGCCGTCTTCTCTGGACTTGGCTTTGAGTTTGTTGAGCTGGTCACGTGTGAGTTTGAAGATAGAAACTGCTGCACTATCCGAACCTGGTTTTGTGGGTTGTGGAGTCTTCATGGCTGGTGGGGGCTTGTATTCAATGTGGTCAAAAACGGGTCGAGGTGGATCACGTGCACGAAGTATTGTTCGGTCAATGAAGGGTGGAATGGACACGTCCAAGCCACGGGCCACGTCAGACCATGTGTTGATGAAGTGAAGACCAGAGGCTCCGTCTGCTACGTGATGTTGCATGCCAACTCCCAGTGACACCCCTCCACATTTGAAATGTGTTACCTGTGAATAGTTTAAGACCAAAAATTGGTTAGGTAAAACAGTCCCTTTGTGTCTTAGTTAATTAAGTATACAGTATACACCAACCATGATAATTTTAGTTAACTTGAAAGAAAAAATACTACTCCTCATTATTTTGACAACCAAAATATAATATTTAATCAAGAACCCACCCGTGTTTATGATCATTTCTCTATGAGTTGTATCTCTTTTTCTCTTTTGAGGATGGTTTTCATGTCCTTGATTGCCTTCCTACTTGCATTCACTTTAATTTGCAAACATTTTTTTTTTCATTTTTTAGACTATTTTAATTTCAACTTTTAGCTCCAAGTAATGCTCAAAAAGGAAAAAAATAAAAATAAAAAAATCTCTTTCTCTTTACATGTCAATTAATATTGAAAAGTCCAATGATTTTATTTAATATTGAGAAGTCCCAATGATTTTCCCCTAAATACATATGTATTTAGGATATCTTAAAATATTTTACCGGATATGTGAGATAACCTCATATATCTTACTAGATATATTATTAGGATATGTCATAATCTCATTAGTAAAATGATTTTCCCCTAATTCATATGTATCTGGCGAGAAATGTTTTCCTATACAGATCTGAAATCTGAATCTTTAGTGAAAGTGAAGTATGCAATACTCAAACCAACCAACTAATTGACCTATGAAAATGTATGTCCATAATTAATTAATTATAAAGTATAAACCGCGTTGAGCTGTTGGTTACAGTTCTAGTCTTCTGGAAGGAGGTGGCAATTAAATAATAAAACCTTAATTTATACATGAAAAATTGGTCCCCAGGAAACATCAGTCAATTTTTTTTAATGAGTTCCTTATATATTAAATGATATTATAATTTTTATTTTTTTTATAAAAATTCTTTTAAATATAATTTTTTTTTATTAAACTCACACTTTATATTACTATTTTAATAATATGAAAAATAAATTTATCAATGATTCTAAATTTAAAAGATTAATTTAACAAAACATAAAAAATTAATATAATAATAATAATAATTTATTATTAGTTTCCAAAATAAAAAATAAAATATTTAATTATGACGTTGAAGTTCATTTAAATATTTTTTCTCTCTTTGTTCGAACTTTCCCCTCTTCAATAATAATAAAAATAATAATAATTAATATCTCAAACATTATATGGATATATATATATATAATATAAAAAAATACAATTAATTTATTCAATAAAAAATGTTTTAAATGTAACATAAAAATAAATTCAAATATAATTAGTAAAATTGATGAAGATATAATTTATTTTTTATATTATTAATATTATAAAATCTCATAAATCATACATCATAAAAACAATTATTAAAAAAAACCCGAGAGTACTGCTACCTTTGGCTCTACCCTTCCCGATATACAAAGAACAAAAAACAAGTCTCACAAAAAACGTTATTATGCCCAGACTAGCTAGGAAGAAAAAGGGAAGGTTTAAGAAATTATAAGGACATAAACGACTGTGTGTTTATATGTTATTTTATAATATATATTTATACAAATGTCATTTTATAATGTATATTTTTTTTTTATTTCATTTTTATTAAACTAAATAACGTAAAAAAAATCATAAAATTTGTACTTATTTTCTTTCAGATTTCCTTCCTCAATTAAACATACATGAATCGGTAGCAACAACGTTGACTGAAGTGATAACTATTATTATAAAACAAAAGTCAATGTGATTCCCATTTAAAGGAAGCGAAAGTTGATTCAAAATCGGGTAAGCATGATTATGAATAGGTGAAGAAAGAGAGAAGGAATGAACCTGTAAGACCAAGAGGGGATAGCTTTCGATCCCTTGCGAGTAATCCACGGCGGGGATAAGCTGACGGAGCTCAAGCGTGGGGGCGAAGTCGCCGAAATCGTCGATGACGGCGCCGGTGTCGGCCTCCACCAAGAGCACCCCTTGGCCGTCGCAGTCGATCTCCACGCGCCCGTCTTCGTCTCGCCGGAGCCGCCCCGCCATTGGGTAGAACGCCACCAGAACCTTGCTCAGCGCCTCCTTCAAAACCTTGCAGTCGAAAAAGTTGGTGGCGCCGTTCGCCCTGTAGAAGTACACGCTCGGCGTGTGGAAATTCGGCACCACCAGGTCCACGTTCGAGTTCCACACCACCCGCCGCGCCACCTCATCCGCCGGCCTCACCATCGTCGACTCTTTCACCTTGATTATCATCTCCCACTACCCATCAAAATCAATACAATCTCTGTTACTTTTTTTCTTTCCCTTTCTTTACTAACTCTCTCATTATAATATATATAATAATCACTATTTCGTTTACTTACCATGAGACTAGTTACACATACGTTACGTACATGAAACAAATTACACATAACTTACGTTTGTGGAAATTTAGTAGAATTAGTCAAACATTGGAATATATTTTACAACTATATTATTTATGGAAAGCATCTTTAAAATTTTTTGATGATTAAGTTTGCTAAAAAATTTGACTAATTATTTTTAATAAAATCTCTCTTATTAATTATATTTTTCTCATTCACTATACTTAAATATGAGATGTTATTTAAAGAGGCCAAATTTAATATCACTTATTGGTAGTCAAAGATAGAAATACTTATAGTTTTCATACACAAAACAAAATTAAAACATGCATTTAGAAAGATGACTAAGTTCTTATAATAAAGGTTTTTTTCTTTTTCTCTTTTGTCACCATTCTATTACCAACTTTACTAAGGTTTTTTTCATCTCAAACTTAACTTAAGGGATCTCAACTCGGTTTAGTTTACTCATTGTAACCACTTGTTGGTTGGTTGTAATGAAGTTTTGATAATAAGCATGATGAATACATATTGGAACAAAAAATAGCTTGTGATGAAGTTTACGATGAATATTGAAACAAAAATTGAAATGTGTTGAGGAAAGAGGAAAGAAAGATTACCAGACGAGAAGAGAGGAATTGAGAAAGTTTGGAAGATGTTGTGTGGGTAGGGAATGGGTGTGAGAGAGAGTGCGGTGTTGCGGTGTGGTTTGGGATTGGTAGTTTTTAAGCAAAAGTAAGAAGGGGTTGGGTTGAGTCACTCACCAACCCCGCCAACTACGTCCACCAATAACTAAACGCCACCTCAAAGAACAAGTCATTGACCACTTTGTTTACGACTCAATTAATCATAAAACGACACCACACTCATGATATATAGAGTTGGTGAGACGGGGACATGCCCTTTCAATTTCCTTTGTTTTTTTAACAAATACCCATAATAAAAAGCAACCTCAATTTAAAGGCATTCATTTCCCCAACTTTTTCTCCTATTTCTGACTGTCCAAATTACATCTCAAAAGACAATCTTAAAAATGCAGGAAAACGGATTTATTAATAAATAAAAAAAAGGAAAGCAAATATTTATAGTTGGCGGTGCTATTCACTCACCAACTCTTATCCTCTAGAAACCGAATTGGGTTTGTTTGGTGGGTCCGGGTAAATGTGCGTGCAACTCAAGTGGGGTAGGGTTGACAAAGTGTGACTAGGGTGATGGAGGGGTTTCATAATATGCATTGAGTTCTGACGTTGGGGAATCGCGACCATGACACATCAAACAAAACCATTTGGAAAAACCTCGTTTTAATGCTTTTCCCATCGGTTCCACCTACTCGTATGTAGTAATACCTGCTGTTTTTGTGTTCCCGAATATTGATCGTGGTTAAAAGTGATTATGTAAGAAAGATTTTTATTTGGATATTGTTGAGTATGCGTTGATGGGTTCTTTTTAATCAAATTTAAGCAATTATTAAAAGCAGTTTATGAAAAAGAATGTTTTGTTTATCTATAATAATAGAGGCGATGGTGTTTCTGAAAGGAAATATTCCAATACTAAAGTTAATGAGAGTTTAAACAAAGTCATTATAAATGGGTTGGTTATTTGCTATTTATATGCATTGAATCATTATAAAATGGGTGGAGTTCATTCTAATAATGTAATGGGATAGACTACCTTTAATTATGATTGATGGTTCTAAAGACAATTAATTTGTTCTACATCATGCTAACATCTGGTCTAATTTCATTCGCGCAAGCCTACTTTATATTTCTAGCTTATTTTAATACTCTTAAAATATGTTGGAATATACACTTGTAGGTAGGTTATAAACTAAAAAACGTGCGACATAAAACCTTTTTCAATTTTCAAACATTACAATAATAATCACCATGTTGGTCATGTAATTACGTTTAACCACTCTATGTAGACCCCTAAAATTGTCCGGGTCGGAAATAAGACTCAAAAACTCTCGAAGACCGAAGGAAAGTCAGCCGGAAGGACTCCTGGAAGACCCTAGGATGATTCTTTGTAGGTCTAGAAGTCTTAGAGTAGCTTAGAATAAGGGTGTGCGAGGATTGGAGCTCAATACACCCTCCTAGAGGTTCAGTACGGCCATACTGAGCCATTTGAACTACAATACGGCCGTAGTGAAATCAATACGGCCGTACTGAAGTTTTTGAACTTCAGTACGGCCGTACCAAATTCAATACGGCCGTACTGTAGTTCAAAAACTCAGTACGGGCCATAGTGAAATCAATACGGCCGTACTGAAGTTTTTGAACTTCAGTACGACCGTACCAAATTCAATACGGCCGTACTGTAGTTCAAAAACCCAGTACGGGCCGTATTGACCTCCCAGGCCGTATTGCGCCTCAATCCTATAAATAGGACGTCATTGGCACATCCTTCCACACTTTTTCCAGACTTCTGGACCCTCGTGCTGAGTATTCTTGGGTTTTTGAGCTATTCTCTGCCCTAGAAGTCTCTCCGAGAGCCAATCCGACGAAGTTCTTGAGTCATGAGCCATTAGCTTGAGACTCGAACAAGTCGAAGGGAAATCTCTTTGATTTCCATAGTAAAAATTATCTTTAGGGAAAGGAGCGAACGGACGTGTAGTGGGAAGGAGCGCCAAAAAGCCTCCTAAACTTCGTTTTGAATATATAAAAGCCCGCTTCGAAGGTTTCTTTCCAAATTCCTTCTTTTACCGCTTTTATTGCTTTTTGATTGTTGCATTGCATGTTTAGAGCTTTCATCATGTAAATATTTTACTTATAATCGTTTCTAATAAATGGGGGTAATTTAGTAACTTTACGCTATTATTTATGAAATAATCTGTCATAGGGAACCCGAAAGGGGCGTTGTGGGGTGCTAACACCTTCCTCACACGTAACCGACTCCCTTACCCAACTCTGGTTGTAATGGCCGAAGTTGATTTGCGAAAATCAATTGCCTTATATCTTTTTCCAATGTTTTGAGTAAAACATTGGTGGCGACTCCAAGAACCCCTTCTTTTTGCGAAAACCACTAATCCATGGAGGGTCCCGCTTGGGATTAACATGGATTGGTGAGAGTCATTTAAACAAAATTGTTAGCTCAATGAGGTCTCAGTTTGAGAATAAGTCGTTCTAACAATCCATCATTTTTTCAAAACTTAAAAAGAGTCCGACCATCGTCGCGAATGCCAATGTCCGTTTCGGCGGGTGGCGACAGATGGCGACTCCACTGGGGAAACCTCGAGAGTCAGTCCCATTTAGTGATGGATTATTTCTAAAATGATAGTTTAAAATTACTTTATTACCCCTCGCTTGTATGATAATATGTTTTACCTAGTTGGCTATAATAACTGTTGGATGTTTAAATTTCCGCAATCGTTTGAAATATAAACTGCACACGAACCTTTGCACACAACAGTTCCCTCTATACCCGGGGGCATGAGTGGAAAGCCATAGGGAGTGGATGTTAGTACGGCCGGTTGTCGAATGGGTCTATAGGTGCCCGTAGACCGTTGTCGGAAAACATCACTCAAGGTGAAAACCATGAACTCGAGTCCGACAGTGCGTTGGAGCTTTCCATCGACTTACGACGAGAGGAATTGGGTCCCTATAATGGGGGCACCTTGGGGGCCTTGGACCGGTGAGAACAGTTAGAACCTCCTTGAATATGCACTTTTCTGCAGGATACCCCTACCTCGTGATTCGCTCGTGACTGTTCGTGGATGAGTGAATTGTTTGTGCATTGTTTATGTGACATTGTTTGAGCATACATTGCATTCTTTAAACATACAACATTCCCTTTTAAAATAAGAATAAATAGGAATAAGAATCTTCCATTACATGGTGTTAACATCTACCCTCATCACATTCATATAGGTAGTTTCCCTTTTCACCCAAAAAAATACAAAAAACAAAATACCCAAAAAAAAAAGAAAGAAAAATTATTTATCCAAACCAAGCAATATCATGCATCATCTTAGGAGCATCCCGAAAACATGATAATGCTTAGTTGAATAAACACAATGCATGCATATTCAACGCCATCATCTCATATCATGCATTCTTATCGAAGATCATGGAGGGATCTAGGGGAGTGCATTGCATACATCTCTCCTAGTAATTCATTAATAACATTAATAAAAAGAAAGGATTAATCGATGCGTATGTTCAGAATGGATCGCACGCCGTTTGTTATTAAGTGTAAACCAACAACCGCGCCAAGCGAACGCACATCAACTCCGTTGTTGGTAATTAAGACGAATAAAGGGGAAGGTCCGACACCGTTAAGGATCACTGCTCCAAGACCTTTTCCCTACGAATCGAATAAGGTTGTGCCATGGATATACGACATCCATTCTTCTGCCGACAGCGATATCTCTAACATCGCTGGACTTGGGGGCATGACTAGGAGTGGCAGGATCTACACTTCCGAAGATCTTCATGATAAAGCTCCCAAGAATAAAGGAAAAGAAAAAGAAAAAGAAAAAAAAACGAGGAAAATAAAGAATCCGAGGAGGAGACTGACGAGCTGTTAAAATATATCCGACAGAGCGAGTACTCCATCGTGGATCAACTTCATAGGACGCCAGCAAAGATTACTCTGTTGTCGTTGATCCTATGCTCCGAACCGCATCGGCAAGCTCTGTTGAAAGTCTTGAACGAGGCATACGTGTCGCACACTATCTCCTAAGACAAATTTGAGGGGATTGTTAGTCACATCACGGCTAATGATCACCTCACTTTCACCGATGAAGAAATCCCCGCTGAGGGACCGAACCACAACAAGCCCTTGCACATCTCTGTAAAGTGCAAGGAATATCACATCGCTAAAGTCTTGGTGGATAATGGATCTTCCTTGAATGTGATGCCAAAAAGAACGTTTGATCAAGTGGCAATCAAGGGAATCCAAATGCGCCCGAGCAACATGATCGTCCGAGCTTTCGACGGTTCTAAAAGAGAAGTGGTGGGAGAAATTAATCTTCCAATCCAAATTGGACCCACCATCTTTAATGTCGAATTTCAAGTGATGGACATTACTCCTGCATACAGCTGTCTCCTCGGCCGACCTTGGATTCATGATGCGAAAGTTGTTCCCTCTACGCTCCACCAGAAAGTCAAATTCATAGTGGGTGACAAGCTGGTGACCGTACAAGCTGAAGATGACATACACATCAGCAAGCCATCTGCCATACCTTACGTGGATGCAGCAGAGGAAGCTCTAGAGACCGCCTTCCAAGCATTGGAGATCGCCAATGTCGAAACGTTTCCCCGAGAAATGAAGAAGGTAGCCTACATGCTCACCAAGAACGGATACTTGCCTGGACAAGGACTTGGCAAGGATTCCCAAGGAATTCCGGAGCTACCCATTATTAAGGATAATCCGGGGAAACAAGGGTTAGGATACAACCCTAATAAAGATCAAAGGACGAAGAGGAATCAAGATCCTTCTCGACGTTCTTTAAGCCAGATCTTTAGGAAGGCCGGTTCACAAGCATCAAGGCCGGTCGTCGTCATCAAGTGCTCTTCTCCTTCCGATAGGGATGTATAGACCTGATGACTGTTAGAGATTACTCCTCGGGGACAGCCCGACCCCCGAGCCTCGATAGGGCACATGTTTCCGCTAGAATTATAATAAAATCATTCTTTATTATTTCTTATTGCTTCTTTTCTTGCTTGCAATAAATTTCTAGACCACATTATTTTAACCCTGTTTGAATAAGCATGAATGAGGTTAAAATTGTCTTAATAACAATAAACCCGCATCATTTTTATGTGGAAGTGTGTATGACAACTTGGAGCACCATTCCTTGGCCTCGACAAGTGCCATCATGGATAAAAAAGAAATCCTTTAAAAACAAAAATCATAAAAACAAAAAAAGCTCGGCAGGAAACCCAGAAAGGGGGCTGCGCAAAAATAAGAGCAAAGAACCCGCTAGGAATCCCACGAAAGGGTGACCTAGGCAAAAATTAGGGTTGCAAAAATGAACAAAAACAAAGGTCCGCTGAGACGCCACAAAGGGGTGTTTTAGGCAAAAATAAGGACAATCAAAAAACAAAAGAAATCCATGATGGTACCATGAGCTGAATTCAAAAAGAAAGGTTCAAGGGAAACTATCTAAGTTGTCGAATCACAACGTCAATAACAAGACTTTATTAACTTCATAAGTGTTTAATCAAACAAGCCTAAACACATGAGCCTACCTTGGTCAGCCATTCTTACAAAAACCGTTTTCAAAACAATAATAATCCCCTCTAAAACACAAACTTTTGAACAAAAATATCTTTCCTTTCTTTTCTCTTGTCCCAAACGATTTTAGAATAATCTAGTGGAAACATGGAGATATAGTGGTCAATAGGAAGGTTGATACATCTTCTAAAGGAAGGGAACGATCACTGGGTTGATGACACCAATCTCGATATAACACGCATCATTCCTCGGTTACAGAAATCGGCAGCGCACAACCCGTCTAAGAGGAATGGCAAAATCCAAGCAAAGAAACGCATCGGTTAATTCTTTTGAAAAATAAATCAAATAGAATTAGGTGCATCATACCGCATACATGCATACAGATGATAGGTGTACTGGAAGATCACTTATTCTCTGTTTATTGAAAAAACAAACAAAAAACAAAAAAACAAAAAACAAAAAAAAAATATATAAACTTCAGAAAAAACAAGGCGCCCGTACCATGTTCAGTACACCCGTACTAAAATTAGGGTTATGAACAAATTTTCAACTCAAATACGGGCGTACTGAAATGAATACGGCAGCATTGGCCATAACGTCCACACCAATACGGGCGTATTGAATTCAATACGGCCCGTATTGGCCCATTCTTTTGTACATCAACAACATCTTCATTCCTCTGCATACTTTATCTGTGAGTGTGTTTGAGATCCCTCCGTACAGAAAAAGCCGAAAATCGACAAAAAAGGCAAAAAATTCAGAAAATCCAACAAATCGTACAGAATAACTGAGCCTGGAGAGGCTTGCCGAAACAATACTCCCTAGAGACATCTCAGCTTGCACTCTTGGGCCGAATTCCCAGTGAAAGCTATCAGAGCAAGATCAGCAAGATTCCCCAATGGAAGCATGATCGTCCAAACAAAATATCCAAGTCAAAGGACTCAGACTTCCTCAGTGGAAGATAGCTTTCCAACTCGAGCGACGAGTAAAGCTAAGCCTGAAGAGGCTTTCTAAATAATACTCTGGGATACATAAGATCCTCAATCCCCATTCGCCTACTCAGAGGCACTCCTTCAAAAAAGGAAAATCCAAAAAGATCGATACCCATTCCCCAAGCGGAATTCGGTATTCATCCAAACACCGAACGTCAAGATAATCCGCCTAACAGAAGAGGCCAATCAAGATCAATACGACAGAATCCCCCAGCGGATAACAGCCTACGCAGAGGCAACAAAACCAGAAAATCAAAAAAGTCACCCGAATAAGGATAACCGGGATACTCCACCACCGTCGAAAGGACGTCAGCCAATCATAAGGCATCGCTCACCTCAGGAAGAACATCTTTGTGTCTGCATCCCCAAGGAATCAGAATTTCCCAGTGGGCACCAACTACGCAATGGAAAGTTGGGACACAAGAACCTATGAGTAACTGCACATCCCCTAGATGGATCCCTGCGTTATCCAGCCCTCAGCGGCACCAAAATCAAAAACAACCGTCGAAGCAACATCGTGGACTGTGGAGACAAAATCATCACAACAGAATCCCCCAGCGGATAACAGCCTACGCAGAGGCAACAAAACCAAAAATCAAAAAGTCACCCGAATAAGGATAACCGGGATACTCCACCAACGTCGAAAGGACGTCAGCCAATCATAAGGCATCGCTCACCTCAGAAAGAGCATCTTTGTGTCTGCATCCCCAAGGAATCAGAATTTCCCCAGTGGGCACCAACTACGCAATGGAAAGTTGGGACACAAGAACCTATGAGTAACTGCACATCCCCTAGATGGATCCCTGCGTTATCCAGCCCTCAGGGCACCAAAATCAAAAACAACCGTCGAAGCAGCATCGTGGACTGTGGAGACAAAATCATCACAACAGAATCCCCCAGCGGATAACAGCCTACGCAGAGGCAACAAAACCAGAAAATTAAAAGAGTCACCCGAGTAAGGATAACCGGGATACTCCACCAACGTCGAAAGGACGTCAGCCAATCATAAGGCATCGCTCACCTCAGAAAGAGCATCTTTGTGTCTGCATCCCCAAGGAACCAGAATTTCCCCAGTGGGCACCAACTACGCAATGGAAAGTTGGGACACAAGAACCTATGAGTAAATGCACATCCCCTAGACGGATCCATGCGCTATCCAGCCCTCAGCGGCACCAAAATCAAAAACAACCGTCGAAGCAGCATCGTGGACTGTGGAGACAAAATCCTCACAAATCCCTGGAGAGGGCAAACTCACGCTACCAAAGTGACCAGAAGCACGGAGGTATGCATCCCTGGAGAGGGCAAACTCACGCTACTAAAGTGACCAGAAGCACGGAGGTATGCAACCCTGGGGAGGGCAAACCGCAGACCCTGGAGAGGGCAAACTCACGCTACCGAGGTCGTCAGAAACACCGAGGTATGCACGAGCCTGGAGAGGCGACGACTAATACTCAGCTACCCCGTCGTCAGAAACACGGAGGTATGCAGCTACCGAGGTTGTCAGAAACACCGAGGTATGCAACGAGCCTGGAGAGGCGACGACTAATACTCAGCTACCCCGTCGTCAGAAACACGGAGGTATGCAGCTACCGAGGTTGTCAGAAACACCGAGGTATGCACGAGCCTGGAGAGGCGACGACTAATACTCAGCTACCGACGTCGTCAGAAACACGGAGGTATGCAGCTGCCAACGTTGTCAGAAACACGGAGGCATGCAGACCCTGGAGAGGGCAAACTCACGCTACCGAGGTCGTCAGAAACACCGAGGTATGCACGAGCCTGGAGAGGCGACGACTAATACTAAGCTACCGACGTCGTCAGAAACACGGAGGTATGCAGCTGCCAACGTCGTCAGAAACACGGAGGCATGCAGACCCTGGAGAGGGCAAACTCACGCTACCAAGGTTGTCAGAAACACCGAGGTATGCACGAGCCTGGAGAGGCGACGACTAATACTCAGCTACCGACGTCGTCAGAAACACGGAGGTATGCAGCTGCCAACGTCGTCAGAAACACGGAGGCATGCAGACCCTGGAGAGGGCAAACTCACGCTACCAAGGTTGTCAGAAACACCGAGGTATGCACGAGCCTGGAGAGGCGACGACTAATACTCAGCTACCGACGTCGTCAGAAACACGGAGGTATGCAGCTGCCAACGTCGTCAGAAACACGGAGGCATGCAGACCCTGGAGAGGGCAAACTCACGCTACCGAGGTCGTCAGAAACACCGAGGTATGCACGAGCCTGGAGAGGCGACGACTAATACTCAGCTACCCCGTCGTCAGAAACACGGAGGTATGCAGCTACCGAGGTTGTCAGAAACACCGAGGTATGCACGAGCCTGGAGAGGCGACGACTAATACTCAGCTACCGACGTCGTTAGAAACACGAAGGTATGCAGCTGCCAACGTCGTCAGAAACACGGAGGCATGCAGACCCTGGAGAGGGCAAACTCACGCTACCAAGGTCGTCAGAAACACCGAGGTATGCATGAGCCTGGAGAGGCGACGACTAATACTCACCCTGGAGAGGCTACTCAACAATTTTCCCACCTGAAGACACTACAAGTCGGAAGGATGGCTTACTCCCCGGACAATTGGGTCAACTCCTTTACTTGTCAACCGGTACACCAAAAAAGCCGTTCGACTAAGTAAAGGGGGGGCAGCTGTAGACCCCTAAAATTGTCCGGGTCAGAAATCAGACTCAAAGACTCTCGAAGACCGAAGGAAAGTCAGCCGGAAGGACTCATGGAAGACCCTAGGATGATTCTTTGTAGGTCTAGAAGTCTTAGAGTAGCTTAGAATAAGGGTGTGCGAGGATTGGAGCTCAATACACCCTCCTAGAGGTTCAGTACGGCCGTACTGAGCCATTTGAACTACAATACGGCCGTAGTGAAATCAATACGACCGTACTGAAGTTTTTGAACTTCAGTACGGCCGTACCAAATTCAATACGGCCGTACTGTAGTTCAAAAACTCAGTACGGGCCGTAGTGAAATCAATACGGCCGTACTGAAGTTTTTGAACTTCAGTACGGCCGTACCAAATTCAATACGGCCGTACTGTAGTTCAAAAACCCAGTACGGGCCGTATTGACCTCCCAGGCCGTATTGCGCCTCAATCCTATAAATAGGACGTCATTGGCACGTCCTTCCACACTTTTTCCAGACTTCTGGACCCTTGTGCTGAGTATTCTTGGGTTTTTGAGCTATTCTCTGCCCTAGAAGTCTCTCCGAGAGCCAATCCGACGAAGTTCTTGAGTCATGAGCCATTAGCTTGAGACTCGAACAAGTCGAAGGGAAATCTCTTTGATTTCCATAGTAAAAATTATCTTTAGGGAAAGGAGCGAACGGACGTGTAGTGGGAAGGAGCGCCAAAAAGCCTCCTAAACTTCGTTTTGAATATATAAAAGCCCGCTTCAAAGGTTTCTTTCCAAATTCCTTCTTTTACCGCTTTTATTGCTTTTTGATTGTTGCATTGCATGTTTAGAGCTTTCATCATGTAAATATTTTACTTATAATCGTTTCTAATAAATGGGGGTAATTTAGTAACTTTACGCTATTATTTATGAAATAATCTGTCATAGGGAACCCGAAAGGGGCGTTGTGGGGTGCTAACACCTTCCTCACACGTAACCGACTCCCTTACCCAACTCTGGTTGTAATGGCCGAAGTTGATTTGCGAAAATCAATTGCCTTATATCTTTTTCCAATGTTTTGAGTAAAACATTGGTGGCGACTCCAAGAACCCCTTCTTTTTGCGAAAACCACTAATCCATGGAGGGTCCCGCTTGGGATTAACATGGATTGGTGAGAGTCATTTAAACAAAATTGTTAGCTCGATGAGGTCTCAGTTTGAGAATAAGTCGTTCTAACAATCCATCATTTTTTCAAACCTTAAAAAGAGTCCAACCATCGTCGCGAATGCCAATGTCCGTTTCGGCGGGTGGCGACACTCTATAAATGGGATGTAGTGCTTAGAAAATAGTTTTGAAGAGCTGGTTTGAAATAATTATCCTTTTTATGGGGTGTAGTGGTTAGAAAATAGTTTTGAAGAGTTAGTTTGAAACAAGATAAATTTTATGGTACCCATCTTATTTAAGAGGGTATCGGTATAGTTTTTTATATTTTATATTTTTAATAATTTATTTAAATAATATTTATGATATTTTATTCTTTTAATTTTTAAATTATTTAGTCATTTTATTTTTATTTTATATATTCTAATTTATTTGTAATAATATTATTATATATTTAAATAGTTTAATTTTAATGATTTTTAAGTATAATTTTATCTTTTCACTTAAAATTTTTGAATTTCTATATTTTAGTTTTAATAATTTTTTAAGTATATTTTTTTTATCTTTTTGTCTTAAATTTTTGAATTTCTATATTTTAATTTTAATAATTTTTTATTTCTACTATTTATTAATTTTTTTTCTTTTTTTAATATTTTATAATATTATTGAAATCTTATAATTTTAATTTTTATAATTTTATCTTACTTTTTATTTTATAAGTATAATTTAGATTATTCATTTTATAATTAAATTAATTTTTTTTTTAAAAAAATTATGAGTTTACATAGAAAAATGTATTGAAACCCTTCGATCTTTGAGGGTACCGTAGCAACTCCCATAAGAGCATGTCATCCACAATGAAGTTATTACATTTAATTTCATAGGTGATATTCTCTAAACTTGAGTTGATCCCTAGTCAGTTACTTAATTTTTATTTTTCAATTCTTGAATAAAAGCATGTCATCCATAATGAAGTTACTACATGTAATTTCATCGTTCAAGAAAATTATATTTTAGCAATCTTAAATAACATGTTTCTCAATATTATCATATTTTGTAATTTCCATGAAAAAATTTAGAAAACATTCTCGAAACTAGAATGCAATTAAGAATTTTCTAATAAATAGTTCTCCTTTCTCTTATTTTCTTTACTTAGTTTTTATGATAGTGTTGAAATCCTTTTAATAAGTTATTGATGATCACTTACACGAAAAACAAGTTTTTTTTAAGATATGTAAAAAGAAGAAGAAACTTTTGAGAAAGAAAGAGGTTATACTTTTATAAATAACTAACTTTAACTTCCATGACCTCCTTTTTTAAATTCTTTTTCTTTTAATCCAAAATTTGTTTTAATGAAGTGAGAAGAGAAAAAAATTAATTTTAATAACTTTAAAAATAATTTTTAATGACTCTTAATATATTTTAAGCTTAACAATTATCATATTAGACATTTTTTCATTAAAAGTCATTCTCTTATTACATGAGTCATTATGAGATTAAATAATTTAACAACTATTGTTAGAAATTATTATATTTATGTACATTTTTATTATTCCCTATATTATAAAAAAAATACTGTAATTGATAAAAGAATTTAGTCCTTATATATAATATGTGTATACTGGTATCCAACTAAAGTTTTATATTTTGTCACATGATAACATATTGTTTTAATTATATTATAAATAAAAATGGAACACTAAAAAATATGGGAGGCAGAGTTGGATTTTGACATGGGAGAGTGGGGACAGATGAGGTTGACTAAAAAAATAGGAGTAAGTTTTGGGACATGATGGATTAAAGAAGGGGGATTGAATAAAGAAAATAAATATTGAGATGGAGATTGGAGAGTGAAGCTTAGAAGAATAGCTGAAAAATATGAAGATTTAGAATATGAGATGGTGAGGTAGGACAGAAGCGGTGACTAAAATAAGTAGGAGATTTGAGTTTTGAGATGGAGGAGTGGGGTGGAAAATGATGGTTGGAAAAAAAAAGGAATAAAATTTTTAGATGAGGAAATGGAGTCATCTAAAAATGTGATATTATATTTTTATTTTTTTTATTTATAATTTTAATCATCCTATTTTAAAATATAAATATTTAATTCTTCTATTTTTAAAAATAAAAAATTTTACTCATTAATTTAATATTTATTGATCGTTAAATTTTATTATTATTTAATATATTTATACTACTGTAATATTTAATGATGTAATATAGATAATAAAAATTAAAGAGTAATATAAAAAAAAACTCGCTTATATATATATATATATAATTTTATGAATAATTAATATTTATTTTATTAATAAATTTTATTTATATTTTTTAGTTTTTATTTTATTTTAAATAATATGTTTTTAAATATTATATCATTTAAATATAAATAAATATTAAAATATAATAATTAATAAATATTAATTTAATAGAATGACTAAAATTATATTTTTTTAAGATTAGAGAGATTAAATATTCTTATTCTAAAATAAAGGTTTAAAATTATGAATTATTAAAAATAGATGGATTAAAAATATAATTTAATTAGAAAATAAGAATTTGGATTTTTAGATGTGGATGTAAGGGGGAGGAAGGTGCCTCGAAAAAATAAGGGTGGAAATTTTGAAATGGAAGAGTGGAATGGAGGAAGGTAAAATAAATAAATAAATAAAGATATTGTTATTTTTTAAAAAGTATTTAAATTTAAATAATTTTTAATAACTGTACTGTACGTACCGCGAAGTCGAGCTCCGAGCTCGGCATCACAACACAAGATGAGGTCGGGCACGCGCTATGCGACGTCAGCTCGACATTTAGGCAGATCATAACTGATCTCGAGAGATCTCGCTTCAGACAAGATCCACTATCTAATCTTATCATATCTTATCTCAGGCCCAAGGCCCAAAGCAACCCTAATTCAAACTAAGGTACGTGCATTATTTATACGAGATTCATACTCTCACAAACACTAACTTTAGCATCGGAGTGTCTTTTGCAGGTACCACCCCCATATTGGAGCATCAAGCGTACCAGCGAAGGAGACTCACCGATCTTACCTGGCGGATCAGCTCTACAGCAGATTTCCGGTAAGAACATTTGGCGCCCACCGTGGGGCCGATCAAGACAGCTCTTATCGGCCACGCTTATGGTTTTCACCAGAAGCTATAGTAGACGCACAACAGACGACGCAAACCACTCAACCACCATGGATAACAAGCAGCGTTGAGGAGACTAATTGATCAGGTCGAACAAATGCGGCAGAAACATGCCACCGACCTACAAAACATGCGTGCCAAGCACGACACTGACCTAGCGGCAATGCGTACCGCTAATGAGGCCGACCTGGCGGCGCTACGCACCGAGAACGAGCGAATCCACGCTCAACTCCCTCGACACCACTCCGATCATCCTCCTCACACGAGCAACCATAATGGAGAGGAGGAGCACTCAGTCTCCCAATCCCGGACTGTAACTAGGGTCCCAACCCCCAGACCTGCTTCACACCGGTCTCATGCATCGACGCACAAGCCGACCCATGAAGTCAGCAAGGCTCCTACTCATGCCGCGGGGGATCAGGCAACCTTCCGCCGCCACCTTTTTGTGGATGGCATTATGGAGACACCACTCCCTCATGGGTGGAAGCCTCTCCACCTCGACCGCTACGATGGCACGACGGACCCAGACGAACACATCGACCTATACACAACACAGGTAAATCTCTACACCAACAACGATGCTATCTTGTGCAGGGTGTTTCCGACCTCACTTAAGGGGGCCGCTCTCAACTGGTACACCCAACTGCCTCCCGAATCCATCGACAGCTTCGGCACCCTAGTCCGGAGGTTCACTGCGCAATATGCGATGAGCTGACCTCACCGTGTCACTTCAGCCGCCCTGGCCAGTCTCAGGCAAAATGACGACGAACCGCTCCGGACATTCATGGAACGGTTCGCTGCCACCTCGATCAAGATCAGAAGCCTGAATCCCGAGGTCACCCTACATGCCATGCTCATGGCACTCAAGCCCGGGCCTTTCGTCGATAGCTTGTGTCGTGAGTCTCCCCGCGACATGGACGAGCTCCGCGCCCGCGCTATAGGTTACATTCAAATGGAGGAACACTCCGCCTTCCGTGACCAGGTTCGCGGAAAAGGACCAGCGAAGCCAGAGCAGGGGCACAACGATAAGGTCAAAGTCAACAATGACAGCTAGTTCAAGAAGTCGGCTAGGGCAAACAGAGGGGGTGGGTATGACTTCTACACTCCCCTGAACACACCCAGAGTCCATATCCTGGAAGAAGCCAGCAACAACAACCTACTAGCCCTTCTACCACCAGGTCACACCCCCAACACCGCCGACAAGTCCAAGCACTGTCGGTACCACAGGAACTACGGTCACACCACAGAGGAGTGTTGCACGCTCCAAGACTGTATCGAAGAGCTCGTCTAGGCAGGTCACCTCGGCTAATACATCCAGCGACAGCAAGGTCACCGAGGAGGCTATGGCGGTCGAAGGCGTGGCAGAGGCCGAGGTTCGGGAGCTCGCACGGACCAACCCTCTGGCTCCCAACAAAATGCCAGCGGCGCAGTGCAGGCCGAGATAAGCCAGGAGACAGGGACAGCCCCCTTACGGGGAGTGATTAACATAATTGCAGGTGGTTTCGCTGGGGGCGGTGCCAGCAGCTCGGCCCGAAAGAGGCACCTACGGAATGTCAACTGCATCCACTTTACCACCTTGACCTCGCACCAAAGCTCACCGCCAATCTCCTTCTCTGACGAGGACTACGGGGGCATCAGCCCCAACTAGGATGATCCCATGGTTATCATGGTGGAAGTCGCCAACTAGGAGGTACAGAAGACACTCATTGACCAAGGAAGTTCGGCCGACGTCCTGTACTGGCCGACGTTCCTCAGGCTAGACATCCCCCATTCTCTCATCCAACCTCACACGGAGCCCCTAGTCGGCTTCGCAGAAAAGCGAGTTCACACTCGCGGGTACGTAGACCTACTAACAACTTTCGGGGTACCTCCGGATACAAGAAGAATCATGGTTCGATACCTCCTCGTGGAGGCCAACACCTCCTATAACATCATTATCGGGATGCCAACCTTGAATCAGCTCGGAGCGGTGGTATCTACTCCGCACCTCACCATGAAGTTCCCAGGGAATGACGGTAAGATCATCTCCGTCAGAGCAAATTAGAAGACAGCTCGGCAGTGTTACGCCGAGAGTCTGAAGATCTCCTCGTCCGGCAAGCAAAGCAAGGGGGTCCCCCCACCGTAGCTCCTTAAGTTCCATTTCTCTTTTCTGTATGAACGAAGTTGTGCACTCTTTTCCCGCCTCAGTCCTTCACTGAGAGGGTTTTTAACGAGGCACACAAAAATGATCAATAAAATCACTCATTTTGCTCAATCCACATTCTTATTTATTGGTTTTATAAAGGACGAAATCGAACCAACCTCTTTCACTCTGATCCGAGGTCGAGTCCAAACCTCATTAAAATTATGAGGTCGAGTACGAACCTTAACACTCTTATCCGAGGTCGAGTTCGAACCTTTACAACGTGCTACGTAACAAACATACAAGGTCGAATCCGAACCTTAGCGCAATTCACTCTACTTTAGTCCGAGGTCGAGTACGAACCTCGGCAACATTCGTTCTACTCCAAATCGAGGTCGAGTACGAACCTCAATACGCTCACCCGAGGTCGAGTACGAACCTCGACAACATTCGTTTTACTCCAAATCGAGGTTGAGTACGAACCTCAATACGCTCACTCGAGGTCGAGTACGAACCTCGGCAACATTCATTTTACTCCAAATCGGGGTCGAGTACGAACCTCAATACGCTCACCCGAGGTCGAGTACGAAACTCGGCAACATTCATTTTACTCCAAATCGAGGTCGAGTACGAACCTCAATACGCTCACCCGAGGTCGAGTACGAACCTCGATGATATTCATTTTACACAAAAACCGAGGTCGAGTACGAACCTCGATACAATTCATCTTACGCAAACCCGAGGTCAAGCTCGAACCTTAGGACGTCCATCTGAGGTCGAATCCGAACCCTTATTACAGTATATCCTACTCTAGAAACAAGATTGAGCCCGATAAGACAGAAAAACAACCAAAGTAAGGAAAATCGAATCTCGAAGAACAATGTATATACAAAACACTTGCAGAGTTTGACACTTGAGTTCAAAGGAAAATACTAAACAAGGAAATGAAAAAGGGAGAAATAAACTAAGCTATTACAAAGGCGGCCTAGGCTGAGACATTCTCACTAGAACTGTCATCGACATCGTCCTCCTTGACCAGCCTCCCAAAGCGGACAACCTTCTCCACATGCATGGAGGAAAAGTCGAACCCGGGAGCAAGGAGTCGTGCCTGACGAGCAGCCTTCTGGAAGCCCCTCTTGTGCTCCATCACAACAGAGCGTTCGACCTTCGCAAGCCTCCCTTCCACGGCCGCCTTCCCAGCCGCCAGCTCCGCCCTCAAGGTGGCAATCTCGTCCTCCCGGCCACCAAGAATGACCTCACTACGGAGGCGCTCCTCAGCTGCCACCGTCAATTCTCCTTTAAGAGAGGTCACAACATCCTCCAAAGCCCGCACTTGGCCACGAGAAGACGTCACCTCATCCTCCAAAGAGCGGGCGCGACCCCGAGAGAAGGCGACGAGCTCCTGCAGCTCCCCTACCTGGGAGGCATATGCCTCATTAGATCGCAGGGCGATCTCAAGAGACTTCTGCACCCTTGCAAAGTCGCCCCTCGCAGATCGAAGCTCGGCCTCCTGCCGCTTGGCCTCACCAAGGGCAGCGCTGAGAACCTTGTTCTCCTCCCTCAGGATCTTATTCGCGTCCTTCCAGGGTTGAAGTCGGCTCCTCAACTTGGCCAAATCCTCTTGCTGCTTGGCCCACCTAGGCTTCCAATGACCCACAATAGCCATAGCCCTCTGCAGAAGGACCTGGGCAGCGTCAAAACCATCCTCGGGGCCGGCCTCATCTATCAGCCCATGGTCTTTGGAGCTCAGCGAGCCTTGAGGGAAGAATTTCTCAGCGGTCACCTCCGCGCTCCACAATGAGTCCATGTCGGCCGAGGTGCTCACGTGGTCCAATCACACCTTGTAGAGGCCTTTCCCGAAGCGGTGAGCTATATACCGGCTCCGGGAAGCCTCCTGCGATGAACCAGATGGCGGCTCTGAAGCTGCAGGTGTGGGCGTGGGGACCTTAGAACTCGGCCCCTTGCCACGAACCTCGGCAAAGGTAGAAGCCGGCGTCCCCTGCTCGGCAACTGGAGGGTCGGCGACAGGAATCTCCGACCTCGCCTGTAAAAACCAGCACCATGTCAAAAAAAGGAAAAGGATAGCATACGGGAAACCACGAAAGTCAGGGAACACTACTTACCTTAGCAGTCTGAGCAGCCTGCTCAGCGGCCGGAACCGCCACCTCGGTAGCCTGAGCCACCTCCTCAAAGGCCACCTGAGGAGCCCCCTTGGGCGGTGGACTCTCGGTAAGGTCCACCGCGCCAACATCAGTAGCCTTGGAGGTCACCTCCTCGGCTTCTGGAGGGGCAGAGGTTCCCCCGACCTCCTTTGCTCCCCTCTTTCTCTTCCGATTAACCTTTATAGGGGAGGCATCTTCCTCTCGAGACTCGGGGACCTCGAGCTCAGTAACATTGTAGCGGTGCTTCAGCTCACGCCACAAGTTTTTCCCCATAATGCCTACATTCACGAGATAAAACACATCAGCAAGTGGAATTTACACAAATCCCAAACCACCAAAAAATCAAATACTCACTCTCCAAACCCCTCTCCCTGAACGCCAAGTTCGCAAGCGACAGAACGAGCTTGCAATCCAGCGGACGAGGAAGCGCGGCGAGATTCTCGATGGCAGCCGCCTCCGAAGCAGTCAGCTTCAATTGGCCCACCCCGTGAAACCTAGAAGGTCGGGGGCACCAATAGAAGGGAAATCTTGGCAGCCCCTCGAAATAAAACGCCCCATCTTCCAAGGGGTCAACGTTCACAAGAGCGACTCGGAAAAACTCTTGTTTAAAATTTTTGTACGACTGGGAGTAGAGAGTAAACAAACCCCCATCCCTACTCCCACTTAGAGACAATATGCCGTATGGCGGAACGCCCACCTTCAACTGATAAAAATGAAGGAAGACGGGAAGAGACACCTCTATCCCCAAAACTGTACACAGGACCTGAAAAACCCTCAAAAAAACCCCAACTATTGGGGTGCAACTGGCAAGAAGCCGAGTTGACAAAGTTTAAAATATCACACTTAAACTGAGTGAAGGGAATACAGACACCTAGATCTCTAAAAAAACAATGATACATATAGAAATGGGGAGGGTCGATAGACTTCCCCATGTACACACCCTCACCAGCCTGACAAGGTTCAAGCCGGATCCTCCGGGAAATAGAAGGGTCACAAACCCGGCACGACCGCGGGATCCCGTTAACCTCGAGAAAGGACCAGAAAACGCTCTAGGCCTCCGCCATTTCACGCTTGACCTAGTCGTAGCCAGGGACGCCTGGCTCCGGGCCCCAGGGCGGAGGCAGGTCCCTCTTCTCGGCAACGGCCCTCCCGGTAGCCACCGCCTTACCACGCGCCTTGCCCCGAGAAGGCACAGAAGAACCGGCACTACTCCCCCCAGCCATGGAAAAAGCAAGAAAGACTTGAAGAAGATTGGGGAATAAGGAAAAAGAAGACTGTAGAAAGGAAGTACCTGGTACTCTCCCTCAGAAAACAACCCTAACAACGACTGGGTTACCGGAAACGACGGTGGAAACGGAAAAAGTGGAGATGAAAGATGAGCAGAAAAGCGAGAGAAACAGCGTGCGCAAGAAGCTGAAAGAGCGAAAAGTGAGTAAAGTGAGAGGTGAAGAGGCGCGAGTGAGAGAAAAGAAAGTTTTCTCCCAAAATTCAAAACGGCCATGCCACGTGTCAACCTAAGGGCACGCTGACAACACATTAATTGCAAGACCATCATTGCACAACCGTCATTTCCCTTAACGCGCCACTTGCACGTTTTGGGAAAATGAACAGTTACGACACATGGCATCTCAACAGGCCGAAGTACGCGAAAGGTCACTTCCCCCCAGCGAGCTCGGTCTTAACTCCTCGACCTACGGTCTTTGGAGCTCGGGGGGCTAATGTACTGTCCGTACCGCGAAGCCAAGCTCTGAGCTCGGCATCACAACACAAGATGAGGTCGGGCACGCGCTATGCGACGTCAGCTCGGCATTTAGGCAGATCATAACTGATCTCGAGGGATCTCGCTTCAGACGAGATCCACTATCTAATCTTATCATATCTTATCTCAGGCCCAAGGCCCAAAGCAACCCTAATTCACACTAAGGTACGTGCATTATTTATACGATATTCATACTCCCACAAACACTAACTTTAGCATCGAAGTCTCTTTTGCAGGTACCACCCCCATCTTGGAGCATCAAGCGTACCAGCGAAGGAGGCTCACCGATCTTACCTGGCGGATCAGCTCTACAGCAGATTTTCGGTAAGAACAATAACTAATTTGATGTGCATGGTTATATTTTATTCAACTTCAATGCAGAAAAAAAAATATAGTGAAAATACATATCTTATTTTCTCTTGATAAGAAAAAAAATAAAATTCGTAGACTCTATTCTTTGGTTCTCTATGAATATGATATTTGAGTTTACTAACTCAAATTTCCCAGATAACATATTGGTGGGTACTTTACTATTTTGCTCCCCTTAATCGTGATTATTTTTTTTGGATTCTAGTAATTAATGAGGCGACTATTTTATAACATGTTGAGTAGTACAAGATTCTTTTTCATTTTTGTCTCTCGATATTTTTCTGGTAGGACTTTTTTTTTTTGTGTGTGTGTGAATTTTTCTAGTAGGATTTTAATTAAACATGTTCTTAAGTAAAGAAGTAAACCAAAGACCAAATTGTTACAAATACCATTTTTTTTTTGGGTGTTTTTTTTTATTGGATTTGATCTAATGCTTCTTATAATTAGTCTTGTTTCTCTCTTTGATGAATATATATGACCTTCATGCTTTCTTAATTTCTTTTGCTATTTTTAATTTATCTATATAAATAATTTTAGGGAGTGTTTATATGCAAAATGTTTTTATATTTATGAAATTTTTAATTTCTTATATTTGGTAGTTATTTAAAAAAATATTCCTAAGAATGTGATTTTTTGGAAATATTTTTTATCTTATTTTCTTATAAAAATATTTTCATGTGGACGAGAATCTAACTTTTTTGAGTTAAGAAAAAAAGCTTAATGTATAAAAAAAATCATAATATCCTTTTTTAAAATAAAAATTTCTCTCTTTCTTTCTTTACTATTTCTCTCTCACTCTTACTCTCTCAATCTTCCTCTCTCCCTCTCCATTTTTCGCTCACACTCACACTTTCACTCCCCCCTCCTCTCTCTCTCTCCCTCCCATATATTTATTTCTCTTTTTTTCTTACATTTTATTATTTATTGACCCTATTAATTTTAATAATATTATTAAAGTGTTTTATTTTTATAGTTTAATAGTATTTGTTAAATTATTTATTTATTTATTTGGATGAAATAAAATATATATTTTATCATCCTTGAATACTATGTAACATTTTTCTTACTTTTTTTTGGTTGAATTTGGTATTTAAATAATTTTAAATATAAGTTTTTAACATTTTAAAAATAATTTAATGTCATATTTGTAATAAGATTTAAGTAAATAAATATCTAATAAATTTATTTTAATAAATAATATTTTTGTAAAAAAAATTTATATTCCTAAGAATATAATAGTGTAACCAAACAAGAAAATTTTTAATTTACACAAATTTTATATGAATATTCTCAAAAATCTTTATGAGTAACTAAACATATTATAATTATTCATAAGAATGATGATTCTCAATATGTATAATTCTAAGGAATCATGATTCTTACATATCAAAAAATTTCTCACTTACTAAACACCCCCTTAACATGAATGAAAAATGAGACTTTTTTTATACTTTTTCTTCTCTATATTGTCTTTTATTTTTCTCTCATTTATTATTCTATATATCTTTTACTTTTATTTATATCATGTTTTAACAAACACATTTTTTTAAAAAAAAAATTCATTGTACCATTTTTTAACAAAGGAAGTGATTGATATATTTGAAAAGTGAACCCAACCAAGATAAATTAGGTGTTGATGACATGCTCTCCAGCCTTAGAGTTTGAAAGCAAATTAATGGAATTTAGATATTATTTGCTGGCTAAAATTTAATTTTATTACTATGCACGGTATTAACATTTTATATAAAATATATTAATTATGCGAATTTTATAACTTTTAAAGCTAAACTTAACTAAAAAAAACATTTAAAAACAATATCAATATCTAGTAACTTTTGACACACTTCAGTACCTTCTATAAATATCATACTTGTAACATTTTACTAGTCAAATTTACTTGATATTTGTCTCTCTAAAGTCGCAACAGCCAACCCACTTGTCTTTCTAGAAGACTTCTTCAGAAAAGTAACATTATAATATACAATTTTTATCTATACTAACCTTTGAATGTTTCTTCCTAAGCATTATTTAGAGGAAAAAGAAACAAAAGACTTTCTAAAATGGAGGACCCTACGTTGAAACTAAAATATATATTATAAACATATTATATACACATAATACAAGTGCAAATGATTGGTTTAAGCCATTGAAGAAGCATAAATCTATCAAATTTAAGTGGGTTTTTGGTGAATATTAAGTGGGATTTTAAGTAAAGGAAAAAACTGTAAAATGATCTAAATACCTTAAAATTTATAATTTAGATGATTTACTATATGATTTTTTAACGATTTATGATCGCTAAATTAGTAATCGCAACAATGTAACAATTTTTAACAAACGTTTGCATGGAAAGGAATATAAAAAAGAAAACATAAGTAAATTAAAATTAAAAAAATAATGTTAAAAACAAATAAAAAATTCTTGTATCCATGAGTCCAAGCCCAAAGAAGTCCAAGGAGGCCGACTATTAATTATTAAGTCCTCCATGACAGGCCTCGATGGATCAACACAGGCCCAATGGAAAAGGGCTGACGTAGATCGTAGACGAACACAATCCTTGGGCCCAAATATTGTATCACTCAAAAGCAAAATAATTTCTAAACATGACTGTGAATACCCTCGAAAAATGTTTCAGATCCTCTTTTTTCACTCAACTAGATAAGAGCTTTGTTGTAGATTTAGTTTTTTTTTTTTTTTTTTTTAAAGAGATAATACATATATTTATTAATTTATTAATAATATAAAGGAAAAAAATTCTGGAACAACTTCTTTCTCTCCAAAACTCTCAACTCCTTTCCCTCAAAAACTTTCTCCAACAAAACCAAATATAAATATAATTATATAAATATTTTTTTATAAAAAAATAAACTAATACAAAAATTAATTTATTTATCCAAAAAAATATAAATCAATACTAATAACTACTACATTTTGCATATATTATATAAAAGAAATATATAAGAATTAAAGAAAAATTTGGATTAAAATATTATAATAATTAGTATTCATTATTGGATTTTCACAATAGTAAAAAATAAATTACTACTGAAAATAAATAAATAAATATATATATATATATATATCAAATAATATTTTTTCAAAAATCCCTCTAAATATAATAAAATAAAATAAAGAAATAAATATTACATATATATATATATATATATATATATATTATTTTATCAAAATAGATATTTGTAATAATTAAAACAAACAAGTATAAAAAATTTCTGTTTAAATGTAAAATTTATGTTATTTATTAATAATTACTAATAATTATACGAATAAATATCATTTATAATTATATAAATGTAATATTTAACATTTTACTCTTCTTTCGTAATATTTCACTACCTCATAATCTATACTCACTAAAATTTATCAAATACACAATATATATATATATATATATATATTATTCATGTTAATTTTAAGTTAACATGTTTCAATGACAATTGTTAAATAATAAATAAATATATAATACTCCTTTGATACTTATTATAAGATAATTGATAGTCTCTTTTACAAAACACTTTACAATTTTTACAAAACATTAATTTTATTTTTATTTGTTGTTTCTATTAAAGATTGTGAAAATATGTGTTTCTCTCTCACTTTTAAAATTCTCAATTAATCATTTATCATACCTCTATCATGAAAATTTAATAAAAATGAGTAGTATAAAATTGGTAAATCATGATCTTATTTTATAAATCTAATAAAATTAATTAGTATAATTACTTATATTGATCTATTTGATAAATTAAAAATGTTTTATAATAAAAATAAAAGAAAATACATTTTAATTAAATAAAATTTAACTTTACAAAATTAAAATACATGAAATATATAAAAGATATTACCTCCTATCTATTATTTTTTTATGGATCAAAAGAGTAGAAGAAATACGAGAAAAACTTGCGAGAAAGTTTGAAACATTCATATTTTAATAATATATTATAATATGAACACGCAATTATTAAGAGAAATGGTTCTCTTCTGGTATCTCGGTTTTAATTAAAAATGGGACTAAGAGTTTATCTCCGATGAGCAAATTTTATTTTTGAAAATTTTAATATTGGTTGTGTCATAAATAAATTGCTGTTGGAGTTGCTAATAAGAATCAAAAGATTTAAAGAAAAATAAAAATAATGAGATGGTAATATAAATTCTCGAAAAAGATTTGAGAATAAAATAACATAACCTAGGTGCTAATCACATGATTATCCCTTTAAAAAAAAAGCAACTCAATAAGTACGGAATAAGCAAATAAATTATATCTACGTACCATCTTTAACCCTTAGTTACATAAAATTTATTGTGTTTTGCAGTTTTACACATTTTAAGTCACCATTACTACCTTTAAGATCATACCTTTATGCAAATTAAGAAGATGAGATAAATCAAAATTGAAACTCAATCTTCTAATTGAAGCGATAAAGTTAATTGATTTTTAAAGCAACCCTAAACCTAATGTTTTTTAAAAACGCCCATGGGATGTCAGATTAGTTTATTAGTGATTCCCATGGTATTGTAGAAATAAAAATATAGTAAAGACGAAGCTCATAATAATGCAGTCTTATCTTAGAAGATAAACCAAACACAGCTTTGAAAGTTGCATTATAATAGTAGTAATGGGGTGTGAAGTTACATTATTGAATGGAGAAAAGAAGCTTCGTAGCGATGAGGATAAAGGACTTAGGGAAATATATATAATATAATATAAAGCAAGTAATTAAAAAAAGAAAATATATGTGATTTAGATTTAAGAAGAAGAAAAAAAAGGCGCGTGGCAAGCGGTGGTTTAAGCATTCCTACAGTTGGGGCAACGGAAAAAGGATTGTGAGCATTTGTTGGACACAGAAATAGATTATAGATCGATCATTGGTCTCTCACACTCACACACACACACACACACACGCACGCTCTCTCCTTTCCCGATTCCACTGCGCAGTGAGTCTTCCATCAAACCCTTATTCTTCTATTTCGCTTTTTTCCTTTCCATCTATCGCTCGCGCTTCTTCTCGCCGCTACTCATTCCGATTTCCGATTCTTCATTATGGTTTTTTAGATTTCCATTTCTTTCTATTTTGCATGCACTACTTTCCATTCCCACGCATCCGCTTTCGATCTCTCTCCGCTTACATTGCATTTTTTTTATATTTATTTTATTTTCAATTTGCATCGCTTGCTGTTAGATTTGCCTTTTCGGAATGCGCTATTCGAAATTGAATGTGACGATGTCATGACGATTCGTGGTAGTGTTCCTGTGATTCAAATTCAATGCTGGTTTTTTGTTTTGTGTGATTGTAGTTTGAGATGGGGATATACCTCAGCACTCCCAAAACAGACAAGGCCTCTGAAGATGGGGAGAACGACAGGCTTCGCTTCGGTTTGTCTTCCATGCAGGGCTGGCGTGCTTCCATGGAAGATGCTGTATGTCACTATCTTCTTCGTTTGGTTTATCTTATTTCGTTTGTTTTTTTTTTTTTTATGCAATATGTCATTGGATGCTTTGGTTGTACACATGGGAAGTTATTGTGAGAGTAGTGCGAGTTTATTGCCAGTACTATTAGGCAACCAAGTGTAAGGAAGATCCTAATCTTATTGATAGTATGACATATTGACATAATAGTGGTAGTGTAGTGATTGACAAACTAATTTTGATATTTGCGCAATTGACTGAGAAAGTTCTGAAAGGAGTAGTTTTCTTGTTCAAAGAAGCTTATAGATTACGCTTTTTCATTGTTAATCTGCTGTCATGAACAGACTAGAGAGCAAAAGTATCAATTATTTGTGGCACCTCAATTAAAGTTGTTTCTGTCAGCTATTGATGTCGAATTGTCAATGTGTAAAGGTAGCATGATTTTTCAATTTTTCAGAGGGATTCATTTCTCTCCTCTAGTATAGTTTTACTCGTGAGAAATTGCTTCTCTTTGGAAGTGAATTGCATATATATGATGCAGATGCTTGTGCCTTGATGCTTTTGTACTTCAGTCTTCAGTAGCACATTATTATATTACAATCTATTCAATGGTGTATACAAGTTTTGATTTCTTATACATTACTTGCCAGCATGCAGCTCATCCATATTTAGACGAGTCTACATCTTACTTTGGTGTTTATGATGGTCATGGAGGTTGGTATCAGCTCTTTATGTTTTCAATGATATTTATTTAATGTGTCCATTCTCCTTTTCAAAAGCAGTGAGGGAATGATTTTTTTTTTATATTGATTCCTTTATCATTTAAATTGAAATTAATTTTGATCTGTATCTTACTATTGGAAATGTCCCTGTAAGATATTATATATGGGAATTTATTTCCTTAGGAATCTGTGCAGTGCAGAAGGGGTTTCAAATGTTTGATATTGCTTGAAGCTTGGTCCTTTCATTTTGAAATTTCCTTTGGAATCCACCTACCAGTAAACTTAGTGTTTTCTTTTTGGGTCACTGATCAGCTTTTCATTTTTTTTTTCCTTATCTGCTTTCTGTTTTCCCTTAATGTGACATTTTCTGTTTTCAAACTTGTCATAGGACATAATTAAATAATTGCATTATTTTTCCTTTTCAAATAATTGCTTTGTAATAGCATTGCTTCATTATGTTATATGTAGTTCACAAGTTTAATATTTTTCATTATTGACAAACAAAATCCGTATAGCTTAAAGATTTTTGGCATATTTTATTGAATTAGATTCATCTGATATCATATTTGAGTTTGGACAGGAATGCCCTTCCAATCTACTTCACATCTAGAATGTCCCTGCCCCCCACCCCGCAAAAAAAATTATTTATTAATCTGAGACTTTGTTCTGTTGGCTGTGATAAGGTAAAAAAGAGGAGGGGGAATATCCTCCTTTTATGGGGTGCGTGTGTGTGCACTTTATTTATTTATATTAGACTATTAGCCATTCCAAAGTTGATTAATATTGATTATAGTTTAGTTGAGGACTTTAAGATGTTTATAAGACTTAATTAAATCATTTCTAAATTAAGGTTATGGCCTAATCAGGCTGACATATATAACTTATTGGCAAACATGTAGTTTATAATCCTCAACATGGTCTCACTGGTTTGTAGGCAAAGCTGTTTCAAAATTCTGTTCCAAGTATCTACACCAGCAGGTGCTTAAGAGTGAATCTTACCAAGCTGGTGATATAGGCACATCTTTACACAAATCTTTCCTCAGGTAATTTTGTGTGTGTGTGTGTATATATATGTGTATATATATATATATATATATATTATTTTTTTAATATTTTTCATTAATATGGCAATAAAAGTTAGGGGTTGGGATAATACTCATAATAGGGTAGGCGCCCTTCATCTGTAAAAGCTAATTTGGCTTAGTCTCTATCATGTGGTATAATATGTTCAACTTTTGCACCAAATGATTTACCTTATCTGTCTACTTTATATGCCCCCATGGGAAATTTAGCATAATGGTCTCTTTCAAGATACAAGTATAGCTGGAAACCAAGTTATAGGCACTTACAAATAATTTTAAAACAATTTTCTTTTCATCTTTTCCTGTGAGTTAATAAAGTTTTAAATACCATGCTTCATTCTTATATAGCTTCATTTTTTTTCAAATACCACATCTCAAAATAATAATGAATAAAAAAAATTAAATAAAGAAGCTTTAAAAGGACTCTCATGTCAATATGTGGAAGCTTTATGCTTGTTAAAAGATTAGAAATCATAAAAGGACACTCCTTAGCTGAGAGTGATTTTCAGAATATGGTGTTTATTTTTACTTGTATTTCTTTTTCTTCATGTTTAAAATCATTTCCACATTTGGGGCATTATAGATCTGTAAGTTTCATGCTCAATAGTGGAAATGGAGATATAGAGTTTAGATGGAAGTACTACTGTCAAAATTTTGTCCTCTTTATTTATATTTTGCTTCATATTGAGGCAGAATGGATGAGATGATGCGTGGACAAAGAGGTTGGAGAGAATTAGCAGTCTTGGGAGATAAAATAGAAAAGTTGTCTGGTATGCTAGAGGGTTTTATATGGTCTCCCAAGAGTGGTGAAGCCAATGACCGCATCGATGATTGGGCTTTTGAGGAGGTAACAAATAAAGACAACATTTTGTTTTTCTTGCACCACCACTGCTTTCTTTTCTAAATTATTCCATTGTTCCAAATGCATGTTGCAAATGTTCAAATGTATGGAATTTAAGCTTATAGTCAGTATGTCATAAGCTCTTAATTAAGCTTAGTTTTTTTTTCTTTTTGATTAACTTTTTTTATCAAATGTAAATCTAATATTAAAAAACCACTTTAATGTAATTTGAATATACTGGTTAGTATATGTATTGGTGTTGATGAGTTATTTGCACAACTCTCTTTGCTTAAACCGCTTACAAACTGAGCAGCATTTGTAAATTATGAATTACCACTTTCTTAAACCTGATGGTGATACTTTGCTTGTGAATATTAGAATTCAATACTTCAGCGTTGTTTCATGTGTTGTGTAAATTGTCTACCTCATGCATAGAATGCAATTTCACTGTGATAGACTTGTGTATGAATCCCCTTAAACCTTAAAAATCCACTCTTGTAAGATGTTAAGATCTAGGTAACCATTTGACAATGACAGAGGGCCCTTTCTGATTAAATGATTACAACTACAAAATATAAGGTTTATTTTTTGAGGTGCCTTATCCTATAGCTTTGTATCTTCCATCCTTTCTCAATAAATTGGAAGAATTACAATGACTTCCCTTGAGGTCTTTTTAAATGATACTCACACCCCTTTTAATTTGTAAAAGGCACTCACCTCCCCTGAGATAGCATCAAAGAATAGCCCATTAAAATTTTGGTATTCTCCATCTATTCATGGCCTGAATATCAATTTTTTATGAGAAAAATTAGACAATGAAAAGAAAAGTGAGACAAAGAGCAAGCATTTACTAGTTATACATAGCAAAATTGTTGATAAATTGGAGGTGCACATCATAAATTTGTCTCTACAGCATACAATTGCATTTGCCTTCTTAAGAACTGTGGTGTGCATCATTGTGAAAGAAGCCTTGTGGGTGTCTCCTGTCAACAGAGTATTGTCTGTTATTTTGTAGGGTGTCACTTGATTAAACACACAAGGGGTGGGTGTTTGTTTAAAAACAAAAGAGGGTATGAGTAGGGTGAAAACATGCCAGGTCGCTCAATAAGAGCCTATGATCTGGTCGACATCATGCTTAGTTCAGGCCAGCTTCTTTAGAAAATAAACTAGGCCATTTAAAAAGTCTTTGGGCCTAAAAGGCTGACCTATTTAAATAAACATAGATAAATATTTGTTATTATTATATTAGATCGGTTATAATGTATTAAAATTACATATTTATTTATCTTTCTAAATGTCAAGCATTAACCTCCGTAAAGAGTCAAACTTATAAATCTATTAAATGATAAATTTATGTCCTATTTAGAGGTTTTATTGCAAAGTATGTTTCTAAATAAGTTATCATAAATGTCAAAGTAAACCTTGAAAATATACTTGTATCATATACACAGATTAGACTCTGATTCTTATATAGCCTAATATATGTATTTTCACCTCTATCTTGGTATTAACTTATTATAAAATGGATCCTTAAACTAGTTTGTAGGCTAACCCAATCCCTTCAAAAAGTCCTTTTTTACTAAGGCTAGGCTCAGACTTAGCAAAGCTCAACTTAGCCTATTTCCATTTTCCATCAGTTGGTGTGAGCGTCATTTGAGAATATCTTGGGGGAGGTGAGGTAGTTTTCCTAATAGTTCTTTGTTTTTCAATAAGAAACTACTACAAATTATAAATTTATAAGGTCTGAAAGTGGGGCATACAGCTTCTGAATCCTACTATAGTAAGTTTTATTCTGAACTGAGAAAATGTTATGTTGTAAATTAGGGACCCCATTCCGATTTTGGTGGACCAAACTCTGGAAGCACAGCTTGTGTGGCTGTCATCCGAGGAAAAAAACTTGTTGTTGCTAATGCTGGAGATTCTAGATGTGTCTTATCAAGGAAAGGCCAGGTATTCTCTCACCTTCTTTTGCAGTTTGTTTATCTTCTTTAATTCTAGTAGGCATGCGATATAAAATTATTGGGTAAAAGTTAATGATGCGCAGATATATGAATATATGATGATAAAGGGTGTTAATTCAGGCTACATTTTTTAATTGAGATAAATATTTTGGTAGACGCATTTTGATGCACCATACTTTATCTTTAACATTAAAGGTGTGTTTAGATCAGAAGTGAAAGAGTGAAAAGAAATAGGAAGGATTAACTAAAATATAAAGAGTAGAAAATGTGTTGTTTGGATAGATAGAAATAAAATGGGAAGCAATTTTTTTTTCCCATTTGTTTGGATAAATGAAAAAAAAAATTTGTATAAAAAGGTTTTTATAATAATTAAAAGTAACTTGACATCTATAGATGCATCCTTCCAGAGTCTAAGATTTCCTTGCTCCTGTTATCACACTCAATGCTTCTGACTCATTGTCCAAAATTATTAGATTGCTCGATTTAGTGTCTGAGTTGATGCCTCTTAAAATAGTGGATTAAGCCTAACTCAACCCTATAAAACCGGCTTGAAAGGTGAGGGTTGCTGTCCACTTATATATTATTCAATTGTCTAATCTCTAGACGATGTGGGACTTGAATTTTTCCCATACACCCCCTCACGTCCAGCACTATTAGGTTTGGTACGTGGATAAATGGTGGGTGGCCCTTTTTAATGATTTAGGATTAGCGAGACTTGAGTTTTTCTCAATACACCCTCTTATGTTTATGGTGCATGTATCAATGGTGGGTGACCTATTTTTAAGAATCTAGGATAGCTCTGATACCATCTTAGAATAGTGGATTAAGCCTAACTCAACCCTACAAAACCGGCTTGTAAAGTGAGGGTTGTTTTCCACTTATATATTATTCAATTGTCTAATCTCTAGTCGATGTGGGACTTGATTTTTCCCAATAATGCCTTGGGTGCATGGGACCGCTATTGTTCGACTATATTCATACTCAAGAGTTATTTAATGAATTTTTATTTGCAGGCACACAATTTGTCTAAAGATCACAAGCCTGATCTGGAGGCTGAGAAAGACAGGATTCTAAAAGCTGGTGGTTTCATCCAAGTTGGACGGGTCAATGGAAGTTTGAACTTGGCTAGAGCAATTGGTAGTAGAAATTCTTTTGTCAGAAATTTTTAATGTACAGAAATATATGAGGGGTTTATTTTTCTCCCGAATGTTTTATAGTTGCTGTCATGAGATTTTTTTTATTTCCTTGACCAGTTCCTAGTGTTCGTGATATAAATTTCTGTCTATTCCAGGAGATATGGAATTCAAGCAGAATAAGTATTTGCCTGCCGAAAAGCAGATTGTGACAGCTGAACCGGACATAACTTCAGTAAGTATTGCACTATTATACATTATTTTATTTTATAAAGAAGTTAATATTTATGGAATGACTTTTTTTGGGGGCCTCCTTTTTTTGTTTAACTTGCAAATCTTTTTGGAAAAAAGTACAATATGATACAATATGAATTCCTTATACATCTTTTGGTATCAGTTAAAGTGAAATCTTCCTTTATAGTGCTATTTTCTATTTTCTTTGCTCCAATTTAAATTTATGTGTATTTTCTTTGGATCAGGTTGAGCTTTGTGATGATGATGAGTTTCTTGTAATAGCTTGTGATGGAATATGGTAGGTTACGTGGCTACTCAACTTTCCTCTAGAAACTTCATTGTTATTATGAAATATATATAGAAGGCAAATATTCCTATTTTTATTTTGTAATTCTCACCATAATTAATCTAGGTTTATATAACCTCTTTTGTATATAGGGATTGTATGTCTAGCCAACAGCTTGTGGACTTTATACATCATCAATTAGAGACGGTAAGTGTTGTACGGTTACATTTTATTTACAGAAAAAAAAAATTGAATACGCATTCACATTGTTGTAATTGAAAACTCTTATCATTTATGAAAAAAAAATGTTGAATATGCAGGAGAATAAACTTTCTGCGGTTTGTGAGAAAGTATTTGATAGGTGCTTGGCACCGACAGCTGGAGGTGAAGGTTGTGATAACATGACCATGATATTGATTCAGTTCAAAAAACCTTCCAGCCCAGATGCTTCAGTTGCGAACCAGCCCCAATCGTCTGCCCAATCATCTGCCCAATCTTCTGCGCAGCCCCAATCATCTGAAGCTGATAGAAGTTCAGAGAAAAGAGAATCAAAGTGAGAGAATTTGGGACCTGACTTGATAGCCATCAATTTCTTACTACATACATTGGTGAGCAAAGGTTCCTGGGTACTAGTTTATATCCAGATTTAAGGATGTTAATTGTCAATAGGGGATTGTAAATTTGTGACAAACTACTAATTAATGGGGCTAATATTGGCTTTGTACATAAGCGTGGGTGTCTATGTCTACCCAAAAAAAGATTCAACAAGCATACTGATACACATTGGATGGCTAAAATCACCTTTTTGAAAACTTGCCAATGCCAATATGAGCGCCCACCGGAAGAGTGCGTAAACGATCGTGTCTGGGTTCATTATCCATGATCAGTACAAGTTTCTTAAGGATTTGGTGCAATGTACGGACTTATATACAGGTAATCCTTTTGTTTCTGCACTACAAAGAGTCAAAGACCCCTCCGTGGGTTGATGCACCCGTGATGCTCTTGACATTATTGCTATATTTCTTTTTTGGAAAGTATACTTCCTCCGTGATTTTTTGTTTGGTTTTGTTATATCTACGTTTATTTATATGCAAATTTAAATTACTGGTTCCAAAGTCATTTTGGAAACGCTGAGGATCTTGATACCCGATAAAAATGTTAATATAACTTGGTTCAATTAATTTATATATTTGGCCAAAAGTCGTTTTTTAGAATAAAATGCTCTTTATGTATTCTGCTTTTCGTGCAACCATGTTTTCCTTATTAGTTATTTCATGACAGTTTTCCTCCTTTACAACTAATCTGTAAACTAATTTTTTATAGGCTAAAACAAATTTACAGAAATTTTAAAATTAAAAGTTCTAATACATGTATTTTATATTTTCAATATAAAAAACTATTGTTTAAATCAAATTTTATATATTTGAATGTTTTATCTATATTTAACAGAATACGTATAATACATGTGATACTTCCATATACCAATATTAATACTCAACATGCTTTTATATCTATTTATCCACTGATAGTTTGGCAAAAAGCACTAAATTTTCAGAAATTATATAATGGTTTTCAATCGTAAATTGTTCTAAAAAAAACTGGTAAAAGTAGAAAATAAAATTTCAAAATGAACTAATGTTAATTTGGTTGATATGATGAGGTCTTATGCTGTTGTTAGTGGTCTTTAAACTTTCAACATACATTCATGGAGGGTATTAGTTAGCAGAGAAAAGAGCTCTAAGATGACACCCATTTGTCTGATTGTCGTGGGTTGATTTCGTGATAAATTGTTTGCTGAAGAAATAGGCATCTCTTTTGTCAGATGGAGCTGATTCTTGTTTTGTCCGTCTTTTTTTGCTTTCTGATGACTTCAAAAAAGGAAGGTTAATGACAATTTAGCGTTTCACGCCTTTATATTATAAATTAGCATTTTCATTTATGCATTATATATGTTAAATGTTTATGTTTATTTTTATATAATTAAAATTTATAATAAAAATAAATATTTTAAATATATAAGTTTTATTATATTTAAAATGGATAATGTCTGAAAGTTATATGTACATGTGAAAATAAATAAAATATAAAAAATAGATAATTGAGTGAGCGAGGAAAACTGAAAATTTCACTCTATATTATGTATTCTACTACTTGGTGATATATAAACATATTACTTCAAATTTTATATATCACATAAATTTTAGATTTAAATATATTTTTAATTATATAAAATAAGCAAGATTTGATTTTAATTTCAGCAAAAAAATTTAATTTTTTATCTTTTAAAACTTTTAAATATTTATTTTATTTTTTATAAAAGAAATAAATTTTAATTTAATTCTTATAAAATATTTCTTTTTTTATTTTTAATCTTTTAAATTCTAAAGTCACTATTTTTAGTTTATAACGATTATTTTAAAATAGAAAAGTAATATTTATTTTAAAAATTTACAAAAAATTTTGAAAAGTACCAAATATCGATATAATATTATTAATAATTATAAATAATTTGAGATGATTATTTCATTTTTTAATAATTAAAAATAATTATGTAAAAGATAAGATTAAAGACAATAATTTTTATTTTATAAGATAAAAAAAAAATTATAAAGATCAAAATCAACTGTTAATTTTATTAATAAATTTTTAAATATAAATTTTAATTAATCAACCCTTTAAAAATTCAGTAAAATAAAACGTTTAAAAATATTTATCGCAATAGTGTATGAAAATTAAAATATTATATAAAGATATAATATATTTAAAGAAAAAGAGATATGAAGAGCCAGAACAAAGTGAACAGACAAGCAACGTGGACCATCTGAATTCTGATCTTTGGAGCAGAACTCTGATTTAGATGCTATCATGGTCGCATGTGTGCCGCGTGTCCATTCATTAAGACTCTTTGTCGGTTTCTTCACTTTCTGAGAGGAACTCTTCTTATCCAATGCCTTTTTCCAGTATTATTTCATCACGTTGTTTAATTTTTATGGAAATCTTTTTTTGAAAAATGAAATGATGCTTCCTTCAAAGTAGAAATAATTTTTTAATTTAAACGAGAATTTAATTATGATACACTTAAATTATAAATTATTATTACAATAGAATGTATAATAAATCTATTAAATTATATAACAATGAGTTTTTTTTATTAGTATATAACAATGAGTTTAAAAATCATTTTTAACAATTTTAATTGATTGATAATTAATTTTTTTATACCTATGATTCATGTAAATTAGATACTTTAAAGAATGTTTAAAAAAAACTTAAAATATTTGTCCAATAGTGAGAAGATAAACAGAGAGTCAGAGACTTGAACAACGTGCCATCAAATTAAAAATTGTGTTTGATTATTTCTTCCGCGTATCTTTTACTATTTTTTTATTTTATATTTTTAACATATATTTTAAGATCACGTTTTCTTCACAAACGCCACATCAAATTCGCCACGTGGAAGTTTCATTATTTATGTCACTAGTCAATGTTCATTTATTTCGTTTGTTTTCCCCTTCTTCGGCCCTACTTTTCTCAAATTCATACTTTTGTTTGGTCCAATTCAACCAAAAGATTTTTTCTTAAAATTCGTTATTGCAAAATTTACAATTTGCCTTTCAACTAATCCACTTAAAAATTATAAAAACAAATTGTGTTTCTTTGCCATTCACACACACACACAAAATATATTGACTTTATTACTAAATATTTATTTTATATAGTAAAAATATTTTAAACATATAAACATGTTATAGTTATAATTTATAATAAACAAACATCCCTAAATTTATAATTTGTGTTTTATATTATGATAAAAAAATTAAAGTGTAACATAAAATTATTTTAACTATCAACTATATTTTTAATGGATTAAATTAAAAGAAAATCCCATTTTTAAATATTTGTGTGATATATATATATATATATATATATATATATATACTATTACTTTTAAAATTCTATGGTAATAGTTGAAGATTCCTTAGCTCTTTTAGATTTTTTTTTTCTGGGTGGTATAGACATTTAGTTACAATTCAAAATAGGGATCTCATTCACATCACTTAAGATGGGAACCACTTGAGTGTCTTTACGTTTTTTTTTTGTTTTTTTTATCAAAGGTATCATTCATTAACCTTTTTTAATGTTCTCTATTTTAACATAATTTTGTCTTCTATGCCATAATTCTTAATATTAATATTAATAATATTATTAAAAATAAATAAATCATTCGACAAATTTAAATCACTTTTCACATGTTTAAAATTTTAAATGAACAAAAAAATAAATAAAAGACTACAAATATATTTTATATTTTACTATCTATTATAAAGGGGATAGTTTTTTTATAAATTTTAGTTTTATTTTTCACATTAGATACTATTACTTCTAAATTCACACTTGTTAGATCAAAAGACAATCTTAAATTCTTAAGATATCAATTTTAATGCTAATAAACTTAAATATTTTTCGAATAATTTTTTATAGATCATACAATAAGACGATTGATTATGATAATGTATAGTTTTTCAAAAAACTTACTTTGTCTAAAAAACGAATACATTTAATATATATCATTTATGATTTATGATAACCAAATCATATTTATCTATATTATTGTTTAACATATCAAAAGAAATAGAAAACTTATTCGATACTTAAACCTCAAAAAGGAAAGGAGACATATTTTTTGTAAAAAAAAGGACAAGTAAATCTCTTGAAGCATGTGAAGTCTAAAAAAAAGTTATTTTAGATTGACGTGTGCAATAGTTCATTTTTGGTGTCTTAAAAGTGACAAATAGCCTTTTTAATCAAATAATAAGTGATAATTTGGTGGAAACACATTTAATACACCAAAGGACACTTTTTTCTCCACAAAACAACCCTATAAGAGATGCTTAAAGATTTGCAATGGTTATCTTCATGAAACACCTATATAAAGAAACTTTAAGACTTAGAAAAAAGAACAATTATTGTAAAAACATATTCATTCTCTTTATAAAAAATATTGACCTTAATTTTGTTGTATTACCTCTTGACAATAAGATAAAATAAATGATTTTCTAACTTTAAATTTGTGTTATTACTTGAAGTTTGAGCAAACTATATTGTAAAAAATAATTGGTTGTTGAAGCTTAGAAAGGCTTAGTTGTTGGTTGTTGAAGCCTAAGAAGACTTCGTTGTTAAATTTTTTTTGGATAGTTACTTAAAGAGGTAATTCAATAATACTTGAGTTGAGTGAGAAGTGACATGTGAAACTAAACCCTAAAAATATTTATATATTTGTAAAAGATGATAAAAATTGACCAAGTTAATTAAAAGTAGATGTAGTCTCAATAATTAAAATAAACTAGCATAAAAATAGTATGAATTTTTTACTTTTGACTGTTTGACTGCATTTTTAAAGAGTTTTTATATTATTTAACTGTTTTGAAATAATATTAAATTTTTTTATTGATACTCTTCAACTCTTCTTTTTAGTATTTTTCTTTTCTCCATAATATTACATACTTTGACAATCATTTTCTTTTAAATATTTCTAAAAAATAGATATACAAATATACAAAGTGTCTCTTTCTCTAATTAGTATATAGAAGTATCATTTATATATGTAGAAAAATTAAGAATAATTATCTTTTTCAATATTTAAAAGGTAGGGAATATGATTCCATTTTCAATTCCTATATTTTCATGAGGATAAATTTGGAATCTTAAACAAATTAATCCATTTAGGTTTTTTACATATTTATATATTATTTCCAATTTTATTTTTAATGTTTTATTCATAGAGAGAAATGAAAATCTATCTTTAGTTCTCAATCATCTAATCTAATCTCTTTCCTAACCATTGTTTAAAAAATATTGTGATTACACTTTTTGAAGGATAAGAGTGACATGGCACAAAACTAAAATGGGCAAACTTGAAATACTAAAATTTGTTCCAACGGTAAAGAATTTAAGAAAGACGAAGGGCTCACGAACAAATTCTAAAAGTGATGGAAGGGAATAGGAATATCTCACTCTCATGTGGTGGATGAGAATAAGAATATCCCACTCTCATATGCTTTCGAACAAATTTAATAGAAATTATATTCCTTATTTGGAAGAAATTAATATTTATACTATTTGTTGTGATGTTAAGTGAGAGTTATCTTTTAGATGAGTTTCACGATAATCCTTGCAGTAATGATAACAAATTCAATAATTACATATATAAAGATTTTAATGTCAAAGTTAATACTATCTCTTGTCCTTGTTTTTAAAGTAAAAGGATTGAACATAATATCAATATTAAGTGTTCGAAAAAATGAGAAATAGTTGCGTACTAATAAAAATGAGTCTTTTTACTTAAAGAGTATTTAGTGAAAAAATTAATTATATCTATTGTATTTCTTTCTTTCGTCTTTGTAATATAAATGATATATTCACTTTTTAATATAATATTAATTATTTTATTTTAATTAATTCTTTCATAAATTATTGAATTATCACAATTTAAAATAATGTATTTATCGAAAAGATGAGTTATTATAGTAAAATAAAATAAAAATATGATATATTTATTATTTCCTTAGTTTGAGTAAAAATCTTAAATTATAATGATAGTTGAAATTTCACTAATTAGATAATGCAAGATGTGTAATAGATGATTATTGATATTAAGAAGAATGCTGGTAACATTTTATAATACACTCTTTCTTTCTAATGCATCTATCAATATTCGTTAAAATTTATTAAAAATTATACAATTAAAATTAAAATTAAATATAATATGAAACTAACAAAATTTAGGTTTTCAAATAAAATTTAATCGATTAATATATTTAAAAGAGTATATTCTCATATTTTTTTTATAGTGACAAATGTTAGGGTTTTACCAAGTCATTTTAATGTCATATTTAGCAACAATTTCTCCCAAAACAAGAGTTAAAAAAGTCTGCAAAAACACATTTTTCATCCCTTATAATAAATTTAAAGTCATAATGTATTGAAAGAAAAATGTTGGTAGCTAAAATTGGGGAGAAATAAAAGGAGAGGCTTGAATTGAGAGGAAATAAAAAGTAAAGAAGAGATAAGATAAGGGCAACAAGCATCCGTGTCAGCAGTTGTTTTCCCTCTCACTTTTTCTGTCTCTTTCCATTAAATTTGTGTAGCCACGTCACCCTTGACTCAATGGATAAGAACTATGAACCCTCCCACATCAGATTCTCCCATTTTCACCATTAATTTCTTTTCTATATAAATCCCTTTCGTTCCACGCTTACCCTCTACTACTTTATTTGCCTATCCTCTGCTCTATTCTACAATTATTATTTTATTATTATTATTCAAACAAAGGGAAAATCAACCCAATATTTTAGGGTTCCGACAGATTCCCAATCAAATCAACCTGCCGTGCCCATTGATCCATTCCAAACCAAAACATTCATCAAAAGATCAAAGTTTCGTTATTTATAGCCAGAGGCTTTCTGGGTCCTTTTGAGTTTCTGCCTTTGATATTTTTTTTATTTGTGAGATTTAAGACCATTTCTGCAATGGCTGCTGCTGCTGCTGCAACTTCTGGGGTTGTTGCTGGTAACGGTTCATCTGCTTCTTGGATGAAATTCAAACGAAGGGAAAGGAAGAACAACAAATCAAGGGTTTGTTGTTCTTATTATTCTTCTTCTTCTTCTGTTATGGATCCTTATAAGACCTTGAGAATACAAAAGGGGGCTTCTGAATCTGAGGTTAGGAAGGCTTTCAGACAGCTTGCTTTGCAGGTTTGAATTTCATTCCCATAATATTTTTTCCCCCAATTTATTGAATTCATATTTGGTTTTTCAATTTTGATTTTTTATATTAATTATTTGGTGTTATTGTGTTTGCTTCAGTACCATCCAGATGTGTGCAGAGGTAACAATTGTGGGGTACAGTTTCACGAAATCAACGAGGCTTATGATGTGAGTTATCCTACACCAACCCTTTTCTAAATTTCAGTTCCTAAGAGTACTCAAAATGATATTGGAAGCATAATGGAACATAAAAGTGCTTGATTTTTTATAACTGTTTAAAGTGTGACCAAATAGTTGAAATTTCTTAACATGATAATCTCCCAATGAGAATATGTTAAAGTGCAACAAAAGCAACATTATATCATGAGCCTTTTTTGTTTATTTATGGCCAACACGACAGTTTCGTAATTGAGATTTCATTGTTGGTTGTTTGAACGCAGATTGTGATGGCGAACTTGAGAGGGGAATCAAATGAGGCACAAAGTTATGAGGCATATTATGATGATGGTGGAATTGATGAGCCACTGAGGGGAATGAACGATCCAGATTGGGACATGTGGGAGGAGTGGATGGGGTGGGAAGGAGCAGGAATTCGTGACTATACCTCTCATATTAATCCTTACATTTGAAATTGTAAATGTAATTATTCAATCATATCATGATTGTGCATTAGTTAAAGTGGGTCTCTTCTTGACCTACTTGTCCCACCAAAGGTGCTGGTTGGTGTACTTTGTATATATTATATTATATTAAATAATTGAATGTAAAGTCCTCTATGCATAATTGAAGAAGAGGAAATGTCTCTTTAATCCTTCAAGTTAAAGACAAATGAAAGGCTTCCATCTCATAATAATATTAATGTAAACAATCATTATTTGAACATTAAAATAAATACAAATGTGTCGTAGTCATATATAATTGATGCTATCCTTTACTTACCGAGTGTTTTTTTTTATTCATCTCAACATTTAAATACTTTAAATTAAAGGCAGACTTTACTGTCTTGAATTTAAAATGTGTGTTGAAAAATGTTTCCCTGACGAAATGGTTGAAGGGATGAACAGTGTGCAGTGTGGTGATTGGTGAATCTGCTCTCCGCATGTTTATCTCTATCCAATTCCGAATCGCAAATGGAAATGGCTGCCAACACGTCACGCAATAAATTTATATCTTATCCCAAATGGTAAACTGTATTTTTCTATTTTCTCTATTGCACAATAAATCCAAATCAATCGGTTCAAATTTAAAATTGAATAGCATTATTTAAAAAAAAAAAAAGGTAATTAATTTAGAAATTTTCAAAATTAAATAGTATTGTTTTAAATAATAAAATAAAATAAAAATAATTTACCGATCTCCTACAGTTTAATAATATATATTTTAGCATAAAATATTTTAAGTATTGTATACAGTTTTTATATTTTATTTTCTTTTATTTTTTTTATTGTTTTTAGAATGTTAAAGTAGATATTTTTAGTTAATTTTATGGATTCGTTTATTTAATTTTATTTAGGGAATATTTTTAATAAAATAATCAATTTTTTTATTGTGTTTTATGTATTTGTTTAGTTTTTTTTACTGTGTTTGTCTTGGTTACAAATTAGATGTCCAGCTAACTTATATACGGTTTTTAATTTTTATAAAGAATGCGTTGACTCTGTTCACAATTTTTTTAAAAAGAATTCTTAATTTTTTTTAAGACTAAGTTGAAATTGGTTTAGTTTTGAAATAAGCTTATAACAATAGTTTGATTTTGAACTGATTTATTAATATAATTTAAATGATTCACATGTTAAAAAAGTGCGGTATAATTTGACATATTTTTTTTTAAAAAAAAAAACAATGCACACTCGTAATTTTCCAAGTGCGAAGCTATTCCTTGAATAAATTAATTTCTTTAAACTTTTATTATCTTTTATGCTTATTAATTTCTGCATGAGATTATTTTAAATTTAAAAGATTACCTGAAAATATTTATTTTCGTATTATTGTTTTCAATTTTAATAATTTTAAAAATTGAAAAGTATTAATTATATAACACTGCATTTTAATTATTATTGGATCAAACGCTTACCAAATCAGAAATTATAGTTAATAATTATGACGTAACTCTTTTTATTCAATCATAGCAATCTAAAAGCTATGATTGGATAATAACCTTTTGAGAGTCGTTGGAAATGGAGGTTCGGTGCTTTTTTGGCATGATAGATGGGTGAGCGGGGTTATTTTGAGTGAGACTTTTCCTCGTTTGTATTCTTTGGCGGCAAACAAACAATCAATAGTAGGTGAAAATGGATTGTTTGTGGAAGGACGGTGGCAGTGGGAATTTCAGTGGCGGAGACGATTGATACTTCAATGGGAAAGAGATTTGGAAAATGAATTAGGAGAATTAGTTGGTGGGGTGGAGTTGCGGTTAAATATACCCGATATGTGGCTATGGAAATGTGATCCATCAAAGACTTTTACTGTTAAATCAGCATATATTTGGCTGCATTCCTTTTTTTCTACGGGGAATGTTTTGGAGACGGTTTTAAAACAAAGTTTTCGATGCATTTGGGAGGCAAAAGCTCCAAAGCAAGCAATTGTTTTTGCATGGCAATTATTGTTGAATTCGCTACCAGTTCGAGCAAGTTTAGCAAGGCGTGATATTCCTGTTATTAATGATTTTTGCGCTTTATGTAATATTGAGGCAGAGAATGTATGTCATCTTTTTTTACACTGCAAAATTTCATGTAAAATCTAGTATTTGGTCCTTCATTGGCTTGGATTTTCAGCGTGCTTACCTAATGCTTTGGATAAATTATTGGTAAGTATGGGTGGATTTGCACTTTGAAAGAAGCAGGGAAGGATATTCACAACTATTTAGATTTCTGATATATGGAGTTTATGGCTTCATAGAAACCGTATTGTTTTTAATAATGGGATGCTGGATATAATGGAAATTTTTGAGGCCATTAAATATCGATCTTGGAAATGGTTGAATGTGAATTTGAAGAGAGATCAATTATTGTATGTTAATTGGCTTATGGATCCTATTTCTTGTATCAAGTGTGTATCCTAGCACTGTAATTTGTAAACAGGTTGAAATTTTTTTGGTAATCTTTTGTGGGAAGTAAGGGGTTATATTGCCTTGCGGTTTGAGTTGCAGCATATTCAGGATAATAGAAAGTGGACACATGGATGACAGACTCTATGGGCTTCAGTGTAATTGATCACTCAATGATTGCAGTATAACACATCAAATGTCATTATCAACATGCAATGGGTCATGTGGGAGACATGTTTTACAGTACATCGCAATAGGAATTTGTATTACTCATGATAGGAACATATAATTTTGGAGTAGTATAAGACTATTTGTAACTTCTTTCTTATTTCTCAACATTCTTGTATTTAGGTTTGGTACCCCTAGTGTCTCCTTAATACATTTCTTTTAGCTGATAAAAAAAAATCATAACAATCTAAACGTTATATATTTTAATTTTGATTTGATCCACCTCGTCTATCATGAAATAATTGATGTTAGTTGACAAACAATTATCATATTAATTGCTTAAGTTTCATTTTATTAAATATATTTTAATTATTATGATTTAATTAACTTTATTATGTATTTCGGTATGGATTCCTAAGCTGGAAAAAGATGTATATTGAACAGCTTTAGACAATAAAAAAAATTGACAAAAATTTCCTCCTCTCTCTATTCTTCTAGGGATAAGGTTTGTGAGTTTTGTTTCTTTGATATTGGATTACCAACTGAGAAATTTCTTCTATATCCCGGATGAATTTAGTGGAATGTTATGGATAAATTCTTTAGATAGTGTTCTTGAACTTTTTAAGAAATTAAATTTATGTTTTTAGTGCACATAAACAAGTAAAACGTAAATCATAAAAAGGAAAATGCTTTATTTCAACTAGTTGTTATAATTTATTAGTGATACCAAATTTAAGTCTTGAGTACATATAAATATTTGAATTTTTTTTTCTTCTTATAATAATATTATTTAACTCAAATAAGATTAACAAGATTATCTTATATAGAGGAGGGATCCTTTTACTTCAGTTATATTTACTTCGTTCAATAACTCATATTCTACATCAACTTTCAACAATCTAGACGTTCAATTTAAAGTTCTTAATGTATAGATCAAATCTGCAAATTTTTAAAAAATTTAAAAATTATTTGATACTTCATTTTATTAATTTAAATTGACGGATAATCATAAAATTATTTTATACATTGATTCGAATTAATGAAACGAAGTATCAAATGATTTTCAAATTTTCTAAAAATTTGCAGATTTGATCTATGCATTAAGAACTTTAAATTGAACAGTTGGATTGTTAAAATTTGATGTAGAACATAAATTATTAAACGGAATAAGTTTATGTAGACTTACTCCTGGAGTAAAAGGATCCCTCCTCTATAAATATATGTTGGAATGATCGACAATCGAATACCAACAGATTCGAATCTAAAAAGCTCCATCAACTCATACTTGTTGACCAAATACATAAACTGCAACTAACCAATTAATTTTTCAATTTAGTCGGATCTTAGATAAGTGAAATAATGGATTTTCTTGAGTGGATTGTATTGAATGGTCAAGACGAAAAAGAAATAATGGTTATGCTTTAGCCACAAGTGTCTTTAACAAAAAACTCCATGGTGGATTTGATTATGAAATAAGAAGATATCATAAACATGAACATCCTCTTCATCTTTGCAAATGAAAAAATCATGTGTATCAAATAGGCTTCGGTGTCGATATTATTGAATGTGGCATTCCACCGTTACATGATAATTAAAAGTCTTGAATGTACTTAAATAATTGAATCTTTAATAATAATATTTTTTTTTTACCTATATATACTTGCATTCTACCACCAAGATCCAAGATACATAACTTTACACATAACACATGAATGCTCGGACTACTCGCTAACTTTGATGTTAAGAGTTAAGACTTTGGACCGAAGATTTTCTACCAACAATTCTTAGCAAGTACACCATAAATGAGTCGCTTTTGTAGGTGCAACCGTTGTTTACAATCTCAAAGATTGAGAATCGAGAATCAAAAACCTTAGACCGAAGATTTTCTACCAACAATTCTCAGTAAGTACACCATGGAAGGAGTTTTCTTTCATGGTAGATTCGGTGATGGAATAAACAAAGTCATGGCATCACCCTCATCTTTGGTGGTGGTGTGGAAGGAGGGTCTGTTATTTTTTCAATATATGAAGGAGAGTAATGTTTGAATCGGGATGAGTGGTTTTAATTTCATTTTATTATTAAATTTAGCTTTGGATGATATAGGAAAGTGCTATAACTTACAAGTATATTATCATGAGTCAAATCATACTTACAAGATTGTTATCACTTTTGATGCATTGTAGGATATTGATTAATGTATTCATTATTCACTTTCAGTAATAAACCGTATATTATGTATTTATTGATTTGATTTGACATAAAAATTGTACGTGTGAAATTTTTTGTATTTGTTGTTAACAATATAAATTAATGAAATCATAATATTAATCTTTTAATACTCAAAATGATTTAATTTCTACTGTTTAGTGAAATTCTAATGGAGAGACGGGGAAAAAAAAATCAGCCTTCTACGATTCTAATATTATTATTATTTTCTTATTTCCCTTTCCTATATATTCTCTATTTTTCCTGAAATAAACACTCCTAAAGTCTATTATATTTCTCACTAATTTTCATTATTCTATTGCACCGTTTTGTTTCGTTTTGCTTTTTTTTTTCTTCTCAACGATTTGACAAAAAAATAGTTTTATTTTTTATAAAAAAAATTATCATCATATTAAAATTTGTTTATGTTGCCTTAACTTTTTTACCCCAAAAAAATCAACAACAAAAAAAAAATTGTTCCCTTTTTATTAAAGTTTTTTTTTTTAAAAAAAAATTAATAGAAAGCATGTTTCTCTTAAGAACATTATTATTTTTAAATAAAAAAGTAGGGGTTAGATTTTTAAAACCCCTTAAGTAGAAGCTCCCCAAGTCTATACCATTTGAAACTTAGGATCATTTAGTGACCACAATTGAATAAAATAATTATCTTATCATGTTATTATTTATTACGATAACAGAATATAATAGTTTTATATTATCTCTATTTTTTTTTAAAAAACCTTATTTCTAATACTACCCTATTAGTTTAGTGTATTTTTTTTAATCTTAAGAGAGATGGGTTAGGAAATAAGCTCTCCTCCTCCCTCTGTATACATTATGTCATATATTATTAATAATAATATATATAATAAAAAATATAATAAATATAACACATAATATCAAACATTAATTACTATAATAATATATATAATACGCATTATAATGTACATATTATTAACTAGAATATCAAATAAAAAAATATTATTTAAGTAGTTTTTAGAAAGATATTTGAAAATAATTATAATTTTAAGAAATATAACTACATAAATAAAAAACCAACTTTATATTATATAATTAAAATCATTTTTAATTTAAAGTTTTTTTAATTAATACTTAATTTTTTTATAAAAAAAATATATGTAATTTTAATAAAAACATAAATTTTGTTAATTCAATATAATTTATATTATATCTTATTAGTATATATTAAATACAGAAAATATATAATAATGTTTGTTATCATGATGTCCACCAAACATTGAACAAGATTAAAGTTTATCCTCGTCTTATCCTATTCTACTCTCATCCATATCAGCCATCAAAAAACACTAAAGCCTGGTTAGATATTTAAGCGTCTGTCAACATGGCACTTGGGGTTTGTCGTGTTTCTACTTTTAATAATGACCTACATTGCACAATTAGAAAGGGGAACCTCCTTCTAGATTTACTAGAAATCTTGAATGCTCTACAAACAAACAAGAACATATCATCGTATAAAAGACTAGATAAATTTTATATAACCTGTTTACTGCTCAAGCACAACTCGCTCGACATGGAACTCACGAATGATCTTCAACAAGCACGACATAAGAAAGGACTGAAAGGTATATTACTACAAACATGGAACTGAAATTATTACCAATGCATAAGCAAACGAGAAACATATTCTGCGTGTGCACACAAATAATGAGAAGTCTCCCTATCCAGTTACTATGCTTCAAACAGGCAAATCATTCCAAACTAATTTTATTACATAAGGAAAATTTCTTATACATAATTATTTTTTCCCCCCAACAATAAGACCAATTTAGCGGTAACAGGACAATGGAAAAAGGAAAATGGGTCTCCACTCCACAGGATAAAACTGGAGAGAAAAGGACATCTAACAAACATATTTGACGCCTTTTAATTTAGTATTACCGGCAAAGTGTCTCTCTAACAGACTGCTGATGAAGATCATTTGACAGAAGGAGAACTGGATGAGAGTCTTTGGCTCCTTGCTTTATCGGCTTTCTCTAAGTAATCTTGATGAGACTGGTGTTTGCTCCCTGCAAAGAAACAAGAAGCTAAATATATTAAGTATTTGAAAGGATGCACTGAAATGGAGATACACAAGAAAAATCTAAATCTAAAACCCTTTTGAACGATCTACATGTGATAACCAAATGAGACCAATCCAAAAGAAAACATCATTGAAAGGTACTGCAGTGATTATCTACCAAGTCTAATATTGTTTCTGGATTTCAAACAATAAAACATACAATAAATAACATAGGTGAAATGCATTTTGGTGAGGATAGTTGAGTTTTATGATCATGCCATGGAATGCGGGTGAACGGAATATATCCAATACATTTTTTTTTTAGGCCAGGGTATCTCCGCATACATTGATGTGAAACGATCACTAAGGCTTAGACAATGGTGCGATTAGAAAGGACCTTCTAACAATTGCCTTTGCCAAGATTTGAACTCTGGTTCTCCTCCTGGGAGTGCAGTTTGCTTATCACTACATCCAATTCTTGTTCAATAGACAAATTATTATTGGCAACAAAAAAGGGCATGGGAGAAAGAGACAGAAGAGCTAAATTACACGAAATACAACTTTTTTGGCATTTCCCTCCACTTTGCCTATCTCCTCTGAAAGATCTAAAACTTTCTTTCTATTGTAGAGGAAGCGGAAGAAAGAAGTTGAGCAATCCCGTCAAAACCTTAACTTGAAAACTGGTGAAAGTATCCATGTATGAGGAGCCAAACTGGCATGACAGAACTTTATGCACTCGTGAATCCTAGACAGGGTGCTAACAGTATCCATCCAGCATAAATTTTCAGAGTTATAATTGATTCCATCAAGTGTTGCACAAAGACCCAGTATCGATAAACTTCTCCATAGACATTATAAGAAAGAGAAAAAAAAAACCTTTTAACATAAACTAAAACTAGCTTATACATAAATAAAAACCAACTTTTGGAGAAGCTAATCGAAAATGCTTCTAAAAATTATCTTATACATAAGCTAATTTTTGTTTATGAAAAAACAAATTATTTTATTTTTTCCTTGTTATTTTCTTCTCCTATTAATGTTTATGAACAAGTTTAGGCAAACAAGGTCAAAGTCCATTCTTAAACAAAGTCTAATTAATTTCAGAGTTTTGAGTCTAAATTAAGTAGCAAAAGGCTACATTTAGTCTTCTAGCATGAACAAATATGCAACCACTTTGGTAAAGTAAGAGATCCGAGACACTCAACACACATTCCCCCTAAGTAAGCAGCTTATATGTGAGTATCACATCAAATACCACTAGCCTCATGAGGTTTAATCGGATCAGAAACATAACGCATTTTCAAATTTTCAATTTTGACCCATCACTCTAAGATTTACTTATCCCTAATCAGACAAGGAAACTTAATCCAACAACCCAACAAACCCGACCACTTTCCGTTAAGAACAAGAAGAAAAAAATGCACTCTGCAAATGCTATCTTAGAAGACTTTAACATTATACTCTGCAAAAAATGTTTCCAAAGATTGGAGCTTTACGCATAACAGTGCTGGCAAAGCAACTTAGTGAAATTAAAATTGATAAAAAAAAAAGATATAAGTTGTACCTCTGTTCATAAGGATCCATGGGATGGCAAAGACACCTGTGATGAGAGTTAAACCAATGAAAACATGTTTCTTTTCACCGCTATAGAGGTAGTGATTCAACTTCGACCTAAACCCCCCTCCAACGTTGCCACCGCTTTTCGCTTTTGTGTCGCTGTTCATCTTCTCTTTGCAATTTGCACTTTCCCCTCTCCCCTGCCCTAATTTCTTTTTATTCATAACAACTACGCCTTTCTCTTTAACTAAATATTTGTTTCACTAAAATAAGCATAAAAATATCATCAAATACTATTATAAATTTAAATAAGTTCTTTTATTTTTTTTTTATTTTTAATTCAGTTGATTTTTTTATAACAAATAAAATGAAATGATGATATAATGCAATTGTAGAATGACACAAGTTTTATAGGAAAATAATTGCTCGAGTAGGATTTTTTTACAACTCTTGGGATTAGTTTCTTTAAAAACCATATGCACGGTCCTTATAAAAAATAATCTTAAAATTTTGATAATGTGTTGTACGTAGATAATTTAAGTTTAAACCATCTTATTTAGTTATTATATTTTTTATAGATAAAAAAAATGTATTATCAAACACACATAAAGTTTAAATCATCCTTTTTTTTTTTCAATCTCTCTCACTCTCTCTTTCTTTTATTTTATTATTCATTACATCTATTGTTTTCTTTCTTTATCATTTTAATGCACTCAATTTTAGGTGGACAAATATCATTATTCTTCATAAAAACAAAGTCGATTTAAAGTAAATATGTTTATAAAATATAACATGTTTTTTTTTGTGTATTCAGAAAAATAAACAAACAAACAAAAAAGAATTATAATAAAGAAAGATCTTCTCTCACCAACTAGGAACTAAAACCTGAAGAACACTTCCATACAATATAAATACTTGAATTCCTAGTCCTCCACCCCAACTTGCAAGAGTTTGAGTCACTTTGTTTATATTGCAAGAGATACTCACAAAAACAACCTTATAATTTTGAGTCACCATCCTTTTGATATTGTTGATAATATCTCATGATCCGACCATTAAATCATCGACATTGCCCCAACATAATCTGATTCACAAATTATGTGCTCCCAACTTAAGTGTCATCACAACTCCAAACCTTCCATTATTGCCAACAATTATATATGAAGTAGATCACCATTACTTGTTGAGCTTGCAACTTCCAACCTCCCACTACATCCCTCACAACACCTCCAAATCTCATAACTCTTTTGTCACTCAACCAATTACCATCTACATTCAACTCTAGTCACAAGTATTTAAGAGGGGACCAATACACATTCTCCCCTAACTCCACTTCAAATATAAAAGATTATCCTCAATAGTTGTCTCAATCTGATACAACACATACTAAATACTCCATCCTTTTTCCTAGAAAATCATATTGCTCCAAAACCTTCATACTCACTAGAGGACCATACTCAACCTCATTCCATCCTGATGTTCAATGATAACTAAGAACCAAGTGTCGATATCATGCACCATAAACACCCAAGCAAGCCCATGACCAATTTGTAGCCATATTTCCTTCAAATGAGGACAATCCCTTAAGGCATGTAACAAAGTCTCTATCGAGCATTAACATCCAGGGCATGTGTTACTAGATGCAAGATGTCGAGAGAACCTTAGCTAGTTTGTAGGTAAATCCTTATCTAATCCTTGCTAAAGAAAGAATTTAACCTTCTCTGGATTATGCAGTTTCCATAAACTCTTCCATATGTGTTGTTGCAAACAAGGTGCCTTGGTTTGAAGAAAATGAAAACTTGGAGCTGTAGTGTAACAGTTTGATACATCACCTTTCCCCACTACCTTTAATAAAGGGAATGCTAACTTGCTGAAATCATAGGGCCCACTCATTAAGAAGCTGAGTGTATAAGAACCTAAAATCCTAAGCTCCATTCTTATAGCATTGGGCCACTGTCTCTTCCACATCATGAATATGAACAAACGATACTCGTACCCCTAGTATGCCCATACTAAACCAGTCTTTATACCAAAATGAGGAGTTGTCATCACCCAACTTAGGTTCAAATCCTTCTTGGATAAAAGGAAGACCTCTAACAATGTTATTCCATATTTAAGACGCTCCAGTCTATTTCTTAGCATGCAACACCAACTCTCCATGCAAGTATTTCTCACGTAAAAGACTCACCCACGACTTCTAATCCGAATGTAAAAGGTCCCACACCAATTTTCTAAGTAAAAAAATATTCACCTGCCGAGCATCATGGAAACTCAAACACTCCTCCTCCTTTGGATTTGAGATGGTACTCCAGTTCACCAAAGACTAGAGTCGAATTGCACCATCCTTGGCCCATAACGAACTTTGGTAGGCTTGATTAATCTTGTTACACACTTTTTGTGGTAGCCAAAGTGACTACATGTAATATACAAGAATAGAAGAAATCGCAAAGTTAACAACGCACAAACAGCCAATCTTATTAAAAAACTTACCCTTTCAAGATGCTAAACGAACATTAACATGATTTAACACCTAATTAAAATCAACAATGCAGACTTCTTCTTGAATCATTGGTACTCCTAACTATATGTTTCTATAGATATAATTATAATATACTTTAGAAGTTAAAAAAATATAATATATTTCAAAAGACAATATTAGTTAAAGACAAGTTTTCCTTAATAATGTTTCAAAATTAATAAACAAAATTTAAATAATGTTAAAGTACATTAAATTTAATTTTAATATTATTTATTCTATCACTTATCTACACTATCAGGTCATGGATTTAATACCATGAATTAATTGTTTATTGCATTTTCTACATATTAGTGTTTAGACTAAAATTGAACCTCGACTAAGGTATAGGAATTGTTAATTGCAGTCGGTCCTAGTCTGTGTGGGATAGGCCGAAAAAGAAAAATGGACAGGATCAAAATGGTCATGACAGAGTCGTATGATTTAATTAATGGGCCTAAATTAAAAAATTAGAGAGAAGGGTAAGTTGAGTATGTGTTGGGCCAGGCTAGATGAAAATTTTATGTTAGAATGTATGTGACAGGCTGTATTTGTGTGAGACAGAAATGGTGTGTCCCCAAATGCAATAATTGTTGTCCTCTACTTACTTCTACTTACCGTTAATGTTCCTTTGCTTTGAAATACTCAACTCTAGAAACTAGAAAGCAAAGGGAAGAGAGAGAGAAGATATGGCAAGGGCATGCTCATGGGAACTGACATGTGCCCTCCTTCTGCTCCTCTGCGCCGTTGCCACCGCCACCGACCACATTGTGGGAGCCAATCGTGGGTGGAACCCTGGCATTAACTACACTCTTTGGGCCAACAACCACACTTTCTATGTCGGCGACCTTATCTGTTAGTCTTTCTCTCCTTCACTAAAACTTGCAGATCTATACATACTTTCTTTTTCTTAAACCTCTACAAAACCTCAAATGTTGTTCTTCAAGATTCTGCCTTTATTTTTGCTAAAAGATTCATTCTTTTCTTTTTTTTTTTTCTCACTTCTGTTAGATAACTATAAGTATTTGACTATACCTTCATACTGAAACTGGTAATAGATATTGAAATTGAGAAAATGTTAAATAAGTGTATGCGGCTAAATTTCTAAATTTTGATTCCTAAAAATATATCAAATTATTTGTTTCACTTTAGGCTAGAGTAATGTTAATTTAGTGTAGAAATTATTTTAGGGAATAGAATGATAATTTATTCCAAGTATTATTCATCAACTACTATTTCTTGACATTTTTGCCCCTGATTTTTCACAGCATTCAGGTACCAAAAGAACCAATACAATGTGTTTGAGGTGAACCAAACAGGGTATGACAACTGCACCACAGAAGGGGCAGTGGGGAATTGGAGTAGTGGCAAGGATTTCATACCCCTTAACAAGGCCAAGAGATACTACTTCATTTGTGGCAATGGCCAGTGCTTCAATGGGATGAAGGTCTCAGTTATTGTCCATCCTCTTCCTTCACCTCCTACCTCTGCTGAACATTCAACTCCAAAGTCTGCATCTCCTGTGCTCTTCAAAAGGAGTTTTCACTCACTAATGCTGTCTTTTGTGTTAGCTTGGTTTGGATGTGTTTGGATTTAGCAACTGTGGAGCATAATGGCTTATTCTTTTCTCTTTTCTTTTTCCTTCCATCTCAATTTGTTCGTGTATCTTCCATGTTTACTTCGGATTCTCGTCATGAATGGATTCATATTTCTAAGTGACATGCAAACTTGTTAGTTCTGAATTGTTTCTCCTGTGGTGTAGGTTCTCCATTCCAATTCAAGCTATTGTTTCCACGAGTCTTATCTATTTAGAGGCAAATTAAAGAAAATATAAAAAAAAAACAATTAATGCCTTGGTGCTATTTTGTTTGATATGGGGTGTTTATTTTTTTTTGTCAATTTTAAAATCACAATACTATAAATTATTAAAATTAAGAAGAGTAATTAAATTGATTGTTTTTAATTAATTTTGTTATAAATTCTAATTTTATTTTTAAGATACTCTTTATTTGAAGTGGTTATTATATTTAATATTAGTTAGGAGTGAATACATGAGAAATAAAGTTAATAATTAATAAAGATGATAAAAGAAATTTACTCTTGAGTAATTTTAAAAATCAATAATTGTTGCTTATGATTAGGAAAAAATAAATTTTAAAATCAATGATCATGTTTATTTTTAAGTTGCATTTAATTTTTATAAAAAAATTAATAATTAAAAATAATATTATATCACAATATAAATCATTTATCACAATGTAGAATTATATTTTATATATTTATTTATTAAAATTTTAATTGAGTATTTATTTTGTATGTTGTAGATGCTGAAATATTAACTATAATTATATATTATAATATTTTAAACAACTCAAATAAAAATTACAATTCCAAATTAATATATATATATATATATATATATATATATATGAAAATAATTATATCACGCGAGTGTTTTTAAAATTTTTAAGAGAGTTTATTTTTTAACTTTTCATCTATTTTAATTTAAAATTATCATATTTATCTCTAATTAAATTTATATTTAAAAATAAAATTTCAAAATTTAAAAATATTTTCATGTCACAATATAAATTATTATAATAAATTTAAAAATATAGTTTATATATTACCTTTGGGTTCGGTATTTGTGTCCGCGATACAAGAGGATTATTCCAGACTGCCATATCCGGATGGAAGCATGGCCTACCACCACCCCATGAGGCAGAAGCAGCAGCTATGTTGGAAACAATCCAATATCTCATCCATTCTCCATACGATAACGTCTGTGTGGAAACGGACTGCAAGCAAGTAGCGGATCATCTCAACAGCACGCAGGTTCTTCACTCAGAATATGGGATCATTATAAATCAATGTAGATCCCTGTTACGTTCCCATCAAAACCTTCAGGTTAGGTTTATTAGGAGACAAGCCAATCGGGTCGCCCACACTTTAGCAAGGGTGGCTAGATCTTCCGCTAGTCACCACTTTTTCGATTTTATTCCTCCATGTATTGCATCTCTTATCATTAATGAAATGAGTTAAGTTCATTTGCTTCAAAAAAAAAATATATTAAAAAAATTTATTCATACAAAATTTAAATATAATATGTTTTATATATTTAAATATAACATTTTATTTATATAATTTAATATAAATTTTAATTATCTTATAATAAATATTTATCTTGTATCATGCACAAGTTAATACACTAGTTCTAATAAATTCTCATATTATAGAACTCCAAGCATATGGTTCAGCGGTAGGGGTTGATCCACGTTTAAGCAAGGTCAGGGGTTCGAATCCTGCCTTGTGTATGCAGCCGTGTTAAATCTTGGGGGCAGCTATCCCACCCTTTGAGGAGATTAGTCACCCCTATCGGGTACTCCTTGGACGAACCAAGAAAAAAAACTCTCATATTATAGATTACAACATAAAAATCGAAAGTGTTACTCTTGCTCATCTCATTTTCTCAATTAGACATTCGTTGCAATTAACACAAATTATTTTTCTTAGAAATCCCAAGCTATCATACATATATATATATATATATATATATATATATATATATATATATATATATATATATATATATATATATATATAATAAAAAGGATAATAAATTAAGAAAATTAATATTAAAATTAAATTTTAATATTTTAAATTGTTAATAGTTAACTTAATCTCACAATTAAAATTATTTGTTATTAGTATAAAATATAGTTTATATATTTAAATATATTTATTAATTATAAATTAGAATTATATAAAAACTATTTTTTTATCTTATACAAGGCACATACTAAAATATTAATTCTGAAAAAAATTCTAATTAAAATTCTAATTCTATTTTAAAGCACCAAACAATTCTTAACTAAAATAAAACTAGTTAGCATATGCATCGCACAAGATAAGATTTTAATTTTATATTAAGATAAATATTTATTTTTATATAATTAAAATTCATAATAAAAATATTTTCAAATATATAATTTATATTCAAATTTTAAAATAGAATTTTAATATAAATTTATTTTTAATTATTATTTTTAAAAATTAAATTAAATTTTGAAATAAAAATAAGATGTGGTAAATTAAAAGAGATGGTTAAGAAAATTATTTTATAAAAATCACTTGTATTTTATATAATCACATTAAGAGTTATTGTTCGAGTTAAAGGTTAAAAGATCAAATTTTAAATTTTAAATGGGTCTAACTTAATTGGTTTAACCAAATGTGAGTTGTTACGAATTTCTTAATTGGTACCGATTGTGATATATAAAAAAAATGTATATTTAAAACTTGAATTCAAGACCATCCATACACTTAATTAGTACAAATAAATCATCCACGCAATTGGTGAATCAACATAATATTAATTAATTTATCTTTATTCTTTTCACATGGATATTGATATGTAAATAAATAAAAGAATATGGCTAAAAAAGTTAGTAAATAAACAAAAATAATATAATATTAATAAGGAGGATGTACTTATTTCAAGAGTAAATCTACTTAGATTTACTCCTTATAATAACTCACATTCTATATAAATTTTTAACGATCTAAATGTTGAATTAAAATTTTTTAATATATAAATCAAGTCTACCAATTTTTTTTTAAATTGAAAACTATTTGATATTACGTTTCATTAATTTAAATCATGTATGAAATATTTTTATGATTATTTGTCATTTTAAATTAATAAAATGAATTATTAAATGATTTTTAAATTTTTAAAAAATTTGCAAAGTTTATTCATACATAAAAAAAATTAATTTAACGATTGAATCATTAAAAAATTTAATTTAGAACACGAGTTATTGAATGAAGTAAGTCTAAGTAGACTTACTATAGAAATAAGTGGATCTCTCCTCAATATTAATTGTAATAAATACCAACATTTATTTATTTTTGACATTTTTTCAATGTATCTTATTCTATCTCATTAAAAGTGTCAAGTTATGGCACAAATTTCTTCCATATTTCCTGTTTTAAGGAAAACACGTTTCCTTGATTTTAGGCCATGATTCCATGCATGGTTTCCTCTTTTTTGCTCCTTGTTTTGTTCCAGGTTTTCTTATTCTGGGTGCATACGCTTCTTCTCAATGCCTATATAAGGCATCAAGCATTTGGAGCAAATTGCAATTGATTCAGCAATCTACACACTTGAGAAAAATCATACATAGAGAGGAAAGATTCAAGAGAGTATTTTTAGTCTATATTTGAGAGATTATCTCTTTGTTCTCATGATATTAGAGAACTTCTTGTACTCTCCTATTTCTACATAGTGGAATTATCTTGCTCTTGATCGCCCGTAGTTTTTTCTCCGTCTTTGGAGTTTCCACGTAAACTTGGTGTGTATTTATTTTTCTTGTCTCTCTACTTACTTCTCTCTATCTCTAATTAACTTGATCCGGTGCTTCCGCATTCCGCTCATTCTTTCTGATACCCAACAAGTGGTATCAGAGCTACTTGTTTAATTAGAGATTCAATATGTCTACCGTCACTAAATTTGACATTGAGAAGTTTGATGGCAAGATTTGTTTTTCTATTTGGAAAGTCCAAATGAAAGCTGTTCTTACACAGAATGGATTGAAGAAAGCTTTAGATGGAAAAGCCAAAAAGCCGGTCAACATGACTGATGAGCAATGGGACGAGTTGGATGAAAAGGCGCTTTCAGCAATCCAACTATGCTTGTCCAAGGAGGTTCTTCGTGAAGTAGCAAATGAAACAACCGCTGCTGCTTTGTGGCTGAAATTGGAATCTCTTTATATGACCAAAAGTCTCGCAAACAAGCTTCGTCTCAAAGAAAGACTATATACGATTCGTATGGTCGAAGGTACTCCTATTCAATCTCATCTTAATGAGTTTAATTCTATTATCATGGATTTGGAAAATATTGAAATTAAAATTGATGATGAAGATAAAGCTGTTTTGTTGATTGTCTCATTACCTTCTACCTATAAACACTTTAAAGAAATTATGTTGTATAGCAACAATGATACCTTATCCTTTGAAGATGTTAAATCTAATTTGTTGTCCAAAGAAAAGTTTGATCTTGATATCCACTCTGAGGACAAGGGTGAGGGTTTAAGTGTCAGGGGTAGAACTCAAGAAAAAGGGAGTACCAGTAACAAGAAAAGTAGATCCAAATCCAGAGGGCGTAAATCCAACAAAACCTGTCGTTATTGCAAGAAATTTGGGCATGATATCTCCGACTGCTTTATCTTGAAAAAGAAACAAGAAAGGCAAGAAAAAGGTAAAAATCCTGCTGAAGCTGCTAATGTTGAAACTGATTCTGATGGTGATGTTATGATATCTGTCTCTTCTGATAAGAGGAGCAAAACTGAATGGATTCTTGATTCTGGATGTACATTTCATATGTGTCCTTATAAGGACTTATTCACCACTCTTGAACCTGTTGATAGTGGTGTTGTCTTGATGGGTAATGACACCCAATGCAAGATTGCAGGAATAGGTACTATTCAGATCAAGACTCATGATGGCACTATCAAGACTCTTTCCAATGTTCGCTTTATTCCTGACTTGAAGCGAAATCTAATTTCTCTTGGCACCCTAGAGTCTCTTGGGTGCAAGTATTCAGCTGAAGGTGGAGTTCTAAAGGTATCAAAAGGTGCTATTGTTTTATTAAAAGCTAACCGTATTGGTAGTTTGTATATCTTGCAAGGATAGTGACAGGATCAGCAGCTGTCTCATCTTCTATGTCTGATAAAGATGCCACCAAATTATGGCACATGCGCCTGGGCCATATGAGTGAAAAAGGCATGCACCTTCTGAGCAAGCAAGGTCTCCTTGGTAATCAAGGCATCGGTAAGTTGGAGTTTTGTGAACATTGTGTCTTTGGGAAGCAGAAAAGAGTTAGCTTCTCCACTGCAACTCACCGCACAAAAGGTACCCTTGATTACATTCATTCTGATCTTTGGGGTCCTTCTAAAGTTCCATCTTATGGAGGATGCCGTTATATGATGACTATTATTGATGATTTTTCTCGTAAAGTCTGGGTCTATTTTCTAAGGCACAAAAATGAAACATTCCTCACTTTTAAGAAGTGGAAAACTCTTGTTGAAACTCAGACAGGAAAGAAAGTCAAGAAGCTCAGAACGGATAATGGATTGGAGTTCTGTGAAGGTGACTTTAATGAGTTCTGCGCAAATCATGGTATTGCTAGACACAAAACCATTCCAGGTAAACCCCAACAGAATGGTGTTGCAGAACGTTTAAACAGAACTATCCTTGAGAGAGCTCGTTGTATGCTCTCAAATGCTGGGTTATGGCATCAACGTGAGTTGTGGGTCGAGGCAGCATCTACAGCTTGCTACTTGATCAACCGATCTCCACACTCTTCACTTAATTTCAAGATTCCAGAAGAAATTTGGTCAGGTAATCCTATTGATTATTCTAATTTAAGAATTTTTGGATGTCCTGCATATGCACATGTTAATGATGGAAAATTAGCTCCTAGAGCTATTAAGTGCATATTTCTTGGTTATGCATCTGAATCTAAAGGTTATCGTTTATGGTGTTCTGAGTCTAAGTCACGAAGATTAATTCTTAGTAGAGATGTGACTTTTAATGAGGATGCATTATTATCTTCTGGAAAACAATCATCTGTGTCTTCTTCCAGTACTAATAATCTGCAAGGTACTAGCGAGAAGGTGGAGTTAGAGTTAAAATTTGTAGCTCCTAATGTTGATGTTCCATCTTCCTCTACCACTGAGTCTAGCATTGATGATCATGGTGATGATCATCCTATTCAGCAACAGGAAGAATATAACATTGCACGAGATAGGACAAGAAGACAGATAAAATTGCCAGCTAGATACACTGATGACAATTTGACTGCTTATGCATTGTCAATTGCACAAGAGGTAAATGATGATGTTGAACCTGCCAGCTATAGTGAAGCTGTTTCTTGTGTTGATTCTGCTAAGTGGCTAGTGGCTATGAATGAAGAAATTGAAAGTCTTCACAAGAACAACACTTGGAATTTGACAAAGCTCCCCAAAGGAAAACGACCTCTAAGGTGTAAATGGATCTATAAGAAGAAAGATGGCATTCCAGGGGTTGAAGATCCTAGATGGCATTCCAGGGGTTGAAGATCCTAGATGCAAGGCGCGATTAGTCGTTAAAGGCTTTTATCAAAAGGAAGGTATTGACTTTAATGAGATTTTCTCACCTGTTGTTCGTCATACTTCCATTCGTATTTTGCTTGCTTTTGTTGCTCTGTTTGATTTAGAATTAGAGCAACTTGATGTAAAGACAGCTTTTCTACATGGAGAGCTGGAAGAAGAAATTTATATGGATCAGCCTGAGGGATTTGTTGTTCCTAGTAAGGAGCATCTTGTTTGTCAATTAAAGAAATCTTTATATGGCCTCAAGCAAGCACCCAGACAATGGTATAAAAAATTTGATTCCTTTATGATTGGGCAATGTTATTCCAGGAGTAAATATGATGATTGTATTTATTTTCAACAATTTCCTGATGGAACTTTCATATACTTGTTACTTTATGTTGATGATATGTTGATTGCATCACGTGACAAGTCTTTGATAAGCAAATTGAAAGCTCAACTCAATAATGAGTTTGAGATGAAGGAATTAGGTGCAGCTAAGAAAATTCTTGGCATGGAGATTCATAGAGATCGACAAGTTGGTAAATTATTCTTATCTCAACAAAAATATATTGAGAGATTACTTGACAGATTTAATATGAATAATTGTAAACCTGTTTCTACTCCACTTGCTGCACATTTCAAGTTATCTTCAGACCTTTGCCCACAAACAAAAGAAGAGATGGAGCGTATGTCACACGTTCCATATGCTAGTGCAGTTGGCAGTTTAATGTATGCTATGGTGTGCACTAGACCTGATTTAGCATATGCTGTTAGCATGGTGAGCCGATACATGCATAATCCTGGAAAGGATCACTGGAGTGCTGTAAAATGGATTTTTCGGTATCTTAAAGGTACTAGTAATATTGGCTTGGTGTTTGACAGAAACAAAGCTACAACTAATAATGTTGCAGGTTTTGTTGATTCGGATTATGGTGGTGATCTTGATAGAAGAAGATCTCTTTCTGGCTACATTTTTACTCTCTGTAATTCTGCTATCAGTTGGAAAGCTTCACTTCAATCTATTGCAGCATTATCTACAACAGAAGCAGAATATGTTTCAGCAACAGAGGGTGTGAAAGAGGCTCTCTGGATCCGAGGTTTGGTCAAAGAACTTGGTCTCACACAAGATGTTCTTACTGTATTTTGTGATAGTCAGAGTGCCATTCATTTGACTAAGAATAGTCGTTACCACGACAAGACCAAACACATAGATGTTAAACATCACTTTATCCGAGATATTGTTACTATTGGTGAAGTTCTACTACAAAAGGTACATACATCTGAGAATCCAGCAGATATGCTTACTAAGCCACTTCCGAATGCCAAGTTTCAACATTGTTTGGGCTTGGTTGGTCTCTACAACAAATGATTGCCCCTCTGGGGCTTTATCTGGCGATGAGCAACTTATTAAATTTGAGCCAAGGTGGAGATTGTAAAGTTATGGCACAAATTTCTTCCATATTTCTTGTTTTAAGGAAAACACGTTTCCTTGATTTTAGGCCATGATTCCATGCATGGTTTCCTCTTTTTTGCTCCTTGTTTTGTTCCAGGTTTCCTTATTTTGGGTGCATACGCTTCTTCTCAATGCCTATATAAGGCATCAAGCATTTGGAGCAAATTGCAATTGATTCAGCAATCTACACACTTGAGAAAAATCATACATAGAGAGGAAAGATTCAAGAGAGTATTTTTAGTCTATATTTGAGAGATTATCTCTTTGTTCTCATGATATTAGAGAACTTCTTGTACTCTCCTATTTCTACATAGTAGAATTATCTTGCTCTTGATCGCCCGTGGTTTTTTCTCCGTCTTTGGAGTTTCCACGTAAACTTGGTGTGTATTTATTTTTCTTGTCTCTCTACTTACTTCTCTCTATCTCTAATTAACTTGATCCGGTGCTTCCGCATTCCGCTCATTCTTTCTGATACCCAACAAAAAGTCGTCATCCATTAATTCATAAAACTTTGAATTAATAATAGTTTAAAAATATTTAAAGGAAAATGTAACCCATTTATGAAATTATTATATAAAAAAAAACATAAAAAGTTAAATCGTATTTAAATTGGGTTGAGATACAAGGAATGATAAAAGAAAACCAAAACAAACCAATAATTGACCTCCTCCTCCACTCCTCCTTTGTCACCGGTGTTTTGTAGATTCGCGTACCATTTGACCATTTGATTTGTGTAGAGACATTATAATTAATGCACATGACTAATATCTCATTTGCCTAAGCATTTATGAAGTGTTTTTCTTTGCTGAGTGATATAAACAATTTACTAGATGATATGTTGGGAGAAACATTCTTTCGAGTGACATTCGATCCATATCTTATAATTTTAAGCAAAGTAATCCCATCATTAATAAATATTTTGTCATAATAATATGATAATAAAATTAAAAATAAATTATAATTAAATATTTGATATTTAATGTTTTACAATTACATAGTATTTGGTCAGAAAAAAATAGAGGAGATGAATTATTTAAAAATTTCTTGTTTGATTCATATTTTAGGAGAGAAAGAAGGAAGACTTCTCTTCATCTAATTTTAAATCCCCTTCAATAGTGGGAGGGGTAGAGGGGAGATGAAAAATTTTAAAATATTTTTAGTGTTATGTAAAAAATATTCTTACTTATATTATTTAATTTAAAACTATAATAATGTAAAAGTAAATTAATTTTTAAAATTTCTTCCTTTCCCTTGTAATTCAAACAAGAATTATTTATTTATTTATTTTTTATATTTCCTACCCTCCTTTATTCTTAATTAAACAAAATTTATAATTCCTCTCCTTTCCTTTGTTAAAATCTCTCATTTCCTCTCCTCTCTTTCGACCAAATGGACCTAGGTTCTTGTAGGAAATTTTCAATAGCTCAAAATGGCTAAAAAAATGATAATTTTAAAAACTAGATTCTTCATATTCAAGAAATATTGACTTGTTTTTAAGAATTTTTGTCCATAATCATAAGAGTATGTTTTTTAGTATAGAAATTACGTGTATTTTTCAATTATGTCAATCCTATTTAAGTAAAGTAAAATCATTATAGACAATAAAACTATCTTCATGAGTATTTAAAATAATTGCAACTATTAATTAAGTTGAAATAACTTTTTACTTAACCCATATGTTCGTTGACATTTTAAGATAAAGAGTCTAAAAAAAAATAATGTAAAATTTTTATTTTTAAATTAAAAATTATATATTGTTTACTAAATGAAATAAAATATGGTTGAAAAGTTCATAAAAATATATTACTTTATTTATTTCATTTTAAAAAAAATATTTTATATTTACTTGGAATAAAAAACTTACCTTTTTCCTCGGTATTTCTAATCAACACGTGTTATATTAACAAATTGTTATTAGATTCTATAGTCTCAACTTAAAACAACCGGAGTTAGTCTAATGATAAAAGTTGAAATAATATACAATATTACAAATTTGAACTTTGTTACCCTCATTGTAATCTTAATTATTAATAAATAAAAAATAACCTCAACTCATTTTGTTCATTGTAAATTTAAAATAAATTCCAAATTCAAAAATAAACTAATTTTGTTTTAGTATCTCATGTTCGTGCAGTGCTTATTTTTGCTAATGATTCACATCATGATGTTAGTATTTTTATGTGAAACATTATTACCCCTTAAAAAAAGATGAACTTACACCTCATTTTGGCAGGCCTGTTTATGGTTTAGTTTAGCATAGAAAGTCGAACAAAATCGAACTGGAGAACTGAACTGTTTATTTGATTTAGTTCACTATATTCCAAAATTTGAACCAAATTAGTTTAGGACTACTGAACCAAAATATTCCTTGCTCTGAACGGAACCAAACGGTGAAAGTGAGGGTTGCTCTTAGTTCGGTTCCATGTAAAAAAAAAAAAAGACGAACCAAACCCGAAAACAGTTTTTCCTGAACCAGAAAAACAGTTCACCTAAATCGAATTGTTTCTTAGGCTCGATGCACTGTTAAAAATGGTTTGGTTTTGAACTCTGGATTCAATTTCAATCACAAAAACTTTTTAAACAGTCCTAATATTTTAGGTGCATAAGCAGAAGGAAGAGGAAGATAGAGGGGGGAAAAAGATGAGAGAAATATAGGTGACAGCGATGAGAAATAAAGAAAAAATGTAGGATAGAAATGTGCAAGAAAAAGTGAGCGAGTGTATGATAATAATCCTCTTTCCTGTTTCTCCTCAACATGGAGATACTGATTTGATGGAGGTATTACAAACCTTTTAGCTTTTCTTAATCCCGGTTATAATGTTAAACCAGTAATCAACTTCACTTTTCCACACCACAATACACATACATGTTAAGCAAACAATATAACATCTTGAATGAACAAATCCCAATCAGATATAATCATATATCATCACCAAGAACAACAGTTGAAGGATGATATAAAAAAATGTCTTTCCGGGCATAACAGCACAAAAGACAACAAATTTCTAGGCTTGTTCATATTTTGGTTCCTCGTAAAAAAAGACGAACCAAACTGGAAAACAATTTTTCCTGAACCAAAAATATAATTCACCTAAATCAAACTGTTTCTTAGGCTTGATGCATTCAATTAATGGTCTGATTTTTTAAACTCTCGATTTAACTTGTTCACTAATATTTTTTAAACAGTCCTATAAGCGGAGGGAAGAGGGAGACAGTGGGGAAAAAAAGTAAAAGTAGAGTGAATAATGTGTCGTGATGAGAAATAAAGAATGAAATAAGAAAGTAAAAATGGGATAAAAGTGAGTGCATGTCTGTATGATAAAAAACCTCTCACTGGTTTCTCCTCAATATGAAGGACAACAAGCAACTTCTCCACACCACATTACATATATATTTCGTTAAACAAACAATACAACATTTTGAAAGAATCAGATATCATCACCAAGAGCAACAGTTAAAGGATGATATAAAAAAGAATGTCTTTTCCGGCATAACACCACTAAACAAATTTCTGGCTTGGTGCTAACATTATCGAAGATTTAAGTATCAGAGTATTACTCACGTTACACTTGTGTAAAGATTTTCCACTAATTATTGTTTAATTTCCAATAGAGGTATCTGATCCTATACCTATAGGATGCACCCAGAAAAGCAAAAGTACAAAAACAAGAACCTGATTTCAGTGTGAGAATTTATAGAAGTTGTAATCATAATAACCATCATTGATCATCGCCCTTCTTCCTTAGACTTTCGATATTTTTCCTCAACCTGTTTTGCTTGTAACAAGGCAGTGTCAGCTTCCTTCTTGACATCAGGAACTTGATAGCTCTGAGCCACGTAAATCCCAAAGACCGTCCCTGCAATGAAGGTGAAGCAACTCCTGAATATACCCATTACGCTTGCTTGCAGTCAAATATCTGGTATTGCAAGAATCACAGTCAGAAAGAGGCAAATCATAAACAAACCAAAATCATTTCTTTATGTAGTTCCATTCCATCTTCTCAAGGTAAAATCCCTTTTTTATAAACATTAAATTATTCATTGAATTCAAATGAAGAAATGCAGGAAATGAAAGCTAGATCAATTTCATTCACACGTGGAATTGTTATCAGGTTTCAGTTTCAGCTTCCCAAACAATTTCATTTGTATGATTGGATAGAGAAAATTATAGTTCAATCTCAGACAGTGTTTTCACTTCATTTTATTCCCAAAATAACAAGATTCAAAGAAAATTGGGAACGCAAACACATGGAAATAAGATGGCGCAAATCATGCATAGACTAAGAAATTAACAAGTCCCATTGCATAGGTGTATTAGAAACAGGGAATGAAACATCGTACCGAATCGAGGGAGGCAGTGAAAGTTGATCTGATTTCACGAGTTGCGGAAACGAAAGAAAATTGGTTTGAAGGAATAAAAGAATTGGGTATTTGTATTTGAGAGAAGGAATGGATTCCCCAAAAGAAAAATTGACGGAGATTAGTAGTTTCTCGAGATTCATTCTTTTTCTTTCAGCTAGCTGGGCTTCATCAGGTGCCTTTTGGGCTGGGTCTCGCATTTGGGCCTTTTTCTGAGGTCTCTGATGTAAGGATGGATGCAAGAAAATAACTTAAGTGCTTATTTAACTTTTTTAATAATTTTTTAAAAATTACGAGATGCTAATTAAATTATGATTGTTTTACCAACATTAAGTGTTAACAAAATCAACTACGTTAGAAAAGTCATATCCATCTTATATGCGTTCACAACTCTCAACAGAGATTAGTCACTACTTAAAAAATATATATTTTATACTAATATATTGTTACTATAAAAAAACTATGATTCTTTTTATATTTTTAAATGATTGCAATCAAAAAATCTCTAAGTCAATTTTTTTCACCTTAATTATTTTATTCATACTTAAAAATTATTCATAAAAATATTTTTTATGGCTTTATCATAAGGGTCAGTTTTTTTTTTTTGCCCCATAATCTTAAGAGTCTGTTATAAGTGAAGGGTTTTTAAGAAAAATAAAAATTTTCTTTTTCCAAAGTTGTATATTAGTATTTAGTAAAATGAATAAAAGATGCTTGAAAAGTTTCACAATATATTATATTATCTATTCCATTAAAATATTAAATTAGATAATATTTTTTTTATGAGATTAGATAATATTTATTTGGAATGAAAAATATTACTTTCTTTTAATGTTCACTAAAATCTTTTATGTCAAACACATCATTTTTTAGGAGTGGATATATAAATTAATTTGACCTGCAAAATCTACATTTTTAACAGATTAAATAAATTTGACTCGTAAAATAAATAATTTTTTTTCTTAATCTATATCCACTTCGTGAAATCTACGGTTAAATGGTAATTTTGTGGGTCCAATAGTTTTTTTAAAGAAAAATTTCTTCCCTTTTTTATGCTAAGAAAAAAAAATGAGAGAAATACATTTAAAAGTAAAAATTTTAACTTATAAAACTTTACACATTTAAACTAAAACATTTAAATATTAAAATATCAAGGTTGCACATTTACTGTAAAACATATTTATATATAAAAAAAAATCAAAAACACTTTAAGATAGCAAAAATGTAATATGTTTTAAATAAAAAATATACTTTAAGAGTGTTTAAATAAATTTATAAAATATCTTATGAATAACTTATAAGATGTTTTGAATTTATTTGACAATGTTGTCTAATACAACTTATTATTTAACTTATACAAAAACTTAATAAAAAATACTTAAGTTTAAATTTTGTCATCAACATATATAATTTTTAATTTTTACATTTTCACTAAAAATCAGTCTTATTTATATATATATATATATATATATATATATTAATTACTTTCTCTAAGGATTTTCATTTTTTCTTTTAAAAGTTGTTGTTCCTCTTTTTTTTATTATATATTTTTTTTATTTCTTCCCTCCAAAATTCAAATTCCCCATTATAATAAAATTGTAACTTTTTTTCCACTAAAATAGCACATTTAAAATAATTTTGTTGATAATATTTATACAATAACTTTTTTAATCATGATTTTATAAAATATATAGAATTGATTTTTAATTTTCAAAATTTATGATTTTAACTTTTAATCATGGTTATATATAATTTATTTTCATATTTAATTAATATTTTATTTTTTATTTTTTATAAACTAAAATCAGGTGAATGACGACTAGTAATTTATTATTATTATTTTTAATATTATTGTGATGTATAATGCCATTTTTAAAATTTATTTAGTTATTTTTTTTTATAATTTTATTTGACTTAAATATATTTTTAATTTCTATAAAATTAGAGAATTGTTATTTTAATCCTATAATTTTTTTTTATTTTTCATCATTCTAAAATTTGTAAACATTATTTCTGTCCTCGTAAAATAAATAAATTTTAGTTTAATCCTTGTATGATATTTATCTTTAATTTTCATTTTTTAAAATTTAAAATTATTATTTTTTATCTCTAATAATTATTTTAAAATAAATAAATAATAATTATTTCAATGATCTATACAAAATTTTAGAAATATCACATATTGATATTCCTAATAGTCGTGTGTAACACTTATGTGGTTGTGTGTGAAGGGAGAAAAAGTAACTCCAATGTTGGTTGAAGGTATTTAATTTTGTTTACGAGTTCACACCCAAATAAAAATCATTGCCCAGTTAAACTATAAATTTAAGAGAGAAAAAAAGGCTAAACCATGAAAATATGAAATTACATAGAATCATTAACCATCTTCACACCTAAATAAAAATCCTTGCACTCCCTCAAATAGGGAAAAGAAGAAAATAATTCCTTGGTGGGCATGGGCATTCCATTGCAGTAATGCTTAGGAGGAACATGATAACAAGGCTCCAATGAGAAATCTCGTTCACACGCTGGAAAATGGCTCTCGTTTTTTAAAATCCTGTATAGAAGCCAAGGCTTCAAATTTCCCAACCCCTGAGCAACGTAGCCAAAAGTAGAGAGAGATGTTGTCACCAACACATCAGATAAACTTAGTAGATACATGTCCATCCAAGCCTTCAGATTATGCTTATTATCATTAGACTTTTGATGCCCTTCATGACTTGGCTGATAAACTTGTATCACTTCCCCACTAATGGTTGGTTTGTTATGATACATAGTCCGTAAATTATCTCCATATTCTGGAGATAAAGATGCCACGAGAACTGCTTTTGTAGTCTGTTTTTTTTTAGCATAAGACACTGAAGTTTCTAAACCCACTTCTGGTAGTATCTTATGCTTTAATGTGCAGCTTAAAACTAGATCCATGATTGCTTGTGTTGGTGTGGTTTCAGGCTTAAATACTCTTATTTGTAAGCCTATTCTCTCAGCTGCTTTGGCCAAATGTGCCTTATAATAACTTCTGATAAATTCCCATGCTTCATTTGAAGGGTGAAAAAGGTAGCGACCCAAATGGTGGAAAACTACATCCTTTTCTAGAAACATTTTGGTAATCTCCATGCTATAAAACGGGTTCATGAACATAGAGGGCACAAAGTATTGATCAGACTGCAAAATCAACATAGGGATTTTTCGGAGAAGATCTTGACTATGGCCACAGTGAAAAAGTTTCTCAGGGTCATTGAGGGAGTGTTGTAGATTCATAAACAAAACTGGTGGTAAATCCTCCGTTGAGTTGCTAACCCTATCCTTCTCTAGCAGGAACTGATATGTTTCGATATGTTTTTCATTCCAAAACGGAGACTTCTGTTAGGTCCAGAGTAGGCTTAATAGTTACTCACAGCTAAAATAAGAGATGAGTAAAAAAGAGACAAGGGAGAAAATAACCACAGTAAAAATATTATTTACTGAAAGGGAGGAAATTACAACACTTCTCTCTCTATAACTTACTCCTTTGAATTAGGAGACTACTACTACCGAGAACAGATCTCAAGGTGTATAAGAGAGGAAGAGAGAAGAGAAGAAGGTTTGGGATAAAAATTATGGTTTTCAGCTTCCCTATTTATAGGAAAGTCCCAATGGCATTTTCGTAATTTCTCCTAAACTTTTAATATTATTTTATTATTATGTGGGACCCGCTTCTAATATAAAATTAGAAAACCACCGAAAGGTGGTGGCAGCTGTACGCAGCTGTACCTAACATTTCTCCCACTTGAAGATTATGATTAAGTTAATCATATCTTCACACCATTTCTTCTTTATTGATACTTCGTGTTGCTTATGTTTCCAATAGGCCAAATAAGGATCGACACCATGTAAACTTGTCAGTGTTGACAGGCTTTGTCATTACGTCTGCTATGTTGTCTTTTGTATGGATCTTCTGCATATCCACTTTTCCTTCTTCTACTACTTCACGAACAAAGTGATATTGAATTCCTATGTGCTTTGTCCTGGAATGAAAGGCTGGATTCCTTGCAATGTGCAAGGCACTCTGACTGTCACAATACACAGTAATTTTCTCCTACTTGTGCCCGAGTTCTTCCAGTAACCTTTGAATCCAAATTGCTTCCTTGCATGCTTGCGTAGCTGCCATGTATTCAGCTTCTGTAGTAGATAGAGCTACAACAGTCTGTAACTTAGACAACCAGCTCACTGCTCCTCCAGCAAGTGTAAACACATAACCAGTAGTAGATTTTCGTTTATCCAGATCTCCTGCAAAATCTGAATCAACATAGCCTCTGACAACAAACTCCGATCCTTCAAAACATAATGCAACATCTGAGGTTCCTTTGATATATCTAAGGATCCTCTTTACAATACTCCAGTGCTCTCTACCAGGATCTGCCATAAACCTACTGACCGCTCCCACTGCTTGTGCAATGTCTGGTCTCGTACAAATCATGGCATACATAAGGCTTCCCACCGCTGATGCATACGGCACTCGAGACATTTCCATCCTCTCTGCTTCGTTGCTAGGACTCATACTTGAGGATAATTTGTAATTGACAGGAAGTGGGGTCGAAATTGGCTTACAGTCTTGCATGTTGAAGCGCCGCAAGACTTTCAATAAATAATTCTTCTGAGAAAGCCAAATCTTCCTATCCTTTTTATCTCGGTGAATTTGCATCCCTAAAATCTTGTTTGCCGGTCCCAAGTCCTTCATATCAAACTCCCTAGCCAATTGTGCCTTTAATTCTTGGATCTGATCTTTGTTGGGGCCTACCACCAACATGTCATCCACATACAACAGCAAGATGATGAAATCATTGTCATCAAACCTATTGTAGTACGTACAATGGTCTGAACTCAGTCTGTTGTAACCAAGGCTAATAATGAAGGAATCAAATCTCTTATACCAACACCTTGGCGCCTGCTTTAAACCGTACAGAGATTTGGTCAACCTACAAACCAAGTTTTATGTTCCTTGATCTTTAAAGCCTTCTGGTTGGAGCATATATATTTCTTCTTGGAGTTCCCCATGAAGAAAAGCAGTCTTTACATCAAGTTGCTCAAGATGTAAATTAAATGCAGCACACATAGCCAGAACAACTCTGATTGTGGTTAATCGGACAACTGGCGAGAATATCTCGTTAAAATCAATGCCCGCTTTCTGAGCATATCCCTTAACCACCAATCTTGCACGATATCTCTCCACTTGATCATTGCCATCACGTTTGATCTTATAGATCCATTTGCAACCAATGGCTTTTCGACCTTTTGGAAGATCAACAAGTTCCCATGTTTTATTTCTATGTAAGGCCTCTATTTCTTCATGCATTGCTGCCATCCACTGAGAAACATCAGAACTCCTCAACGCCTCTTGAAAGGTTGATGGTTCTCCTTCTTCAGTTAAGAGACAGTACGCATCATGACTTGCCATAACATAGTCTGAATGCCAAGATGGTCTCCTTCTCTCACGTCTTATTTGTTGAACTTCTTCATCATTGGCTTCATCTGGTTCTTGTTCCTCATGCTCTTGTTCTGCTTCAGAGGTGTCATCCTTTTTAGACTTTCCTCCTATCTCCACTATACTGGTGTCTTTGATAGTGCTGTCATTCTCCTGCTCCTTTTGCAGTTCAGTTTCTGCAAAGACTACATCCCTGCTGACAACAACCTTGCGGGCAGTGGGATCCCACAAGCGATACCCCTTAACATTGTCAGCATAACCCAAGAATATACATTTCCTGGATTTTGGGTCCAGCTTTGTTCTTTCTTGGGAGTTGTACATCACGTACACCGGACATCCAAACACATGTAATGAAGAATAATTTGATGGTTTTCCATTCCACATCTCCATTGGTGTCTTCAAACCAATTGCTGTTGATGGTGAGCGATTGATCAAATAACAAGCAGTTTTGACTGCTTCTGCCCAGAAAGACTTGGCTAATCCTGCAGTTCTCAACATAGCTCTTGTCCTTTCTAGAAGAGTTCGATTCATCCGCTCTGCTACCCCATTCTGCTGAGGTGTATGAGCAACTGTAAATTGCCTCTTGATACCCTCTTGCTTGCAGAATGCCAGAAAATCACCATCTATATATTCTCCTCCATTGTCTGTCCTTAAGCACTTAATCCTTTTTCCAGTATCAAGTTCTACTTGTGCTTTAAATTCCTTGAATACTGGGAACACATCTGACTTCTTCTTGATTGGGTACACCCACAATCTCCGGGAATAATCATCAATAAATGATACAAAATATTTTGCTCCTCCCATGGAAATTTCTGGTGATTCCCAAACATCAGAATGGATCAAGTCAAGTATGTGTTTGCTCCTTGTAGTTACTTTGGCAAATTGTAATCTATGTTGCTTGCTTGTCACACAGTGCTCACAAAATGGTAAGGTTACCATTTTAAGCCCTGACAAGAGATTACGTTCCGCAAGAATTTTCAGGCCTCGCTCTGACATATGTCCTAGTCTACGATGCCACATCATCGTTGCCTCTTCTTGACTTATTGCTGCAACTGATGCATCTGCTTCTTGCAACGTTTCTCCCAAAAGCAAGTATAGATTTGATGTGATCTTCTCAGCTTTCATCACCACCAAATTGCCTTTAACTACCTTTAAGATTCCACCTTCAACGTGGATCTTGCACTTGAGATCATCTAGTTGCCCAATGGACAATAGATTCTTTTTCAAGCCCTTCACATGTCGTACCCCTTGAATTGTACGAATAGTACCATCATACATTTTTAATTTGATAGTACCAACTCCAGCAATTTCCAAAGCATGATCATTTCCCATAAATACGGATCCTCCTGAGATTGATTCATAAGTGCAAAACCAATCTCTATTTGGAGTCATGTGCCAGGTTGCACCTGAATCCAATATCCAACATTCATGGAGTTGTTTTTCGCCTCTGGAACTTATTGCTTCATTGTACAAGATTTCTCCATCTTCTTGGGTACTAGCAACACAACCTTGAGAGGTTGACGCTTCAGAATTCTTCCCTCCTCCACTCTTCTTGTGCCAACAATCTTTCTTCATGTGCCCTCTCATGCCACAATTATAGCATTTGAGGTTCTTCCTTCCTCGAGATTTTGATCTACCATGATTTTGACTCCCACTGGAGCCACGTTCCATTGATCTTCCTCTCATCATCGTCAAAGCTTCTGCTTGCTTTGAACTTTCCAGTCTGTCTTCCTTATTCTTTCGCCTGGACTCTTCTTCAAGAATAGCTCCGGCAACATCCTCAAAGGATAGACGACCAACAACATTATTGTTTGTTATGTTGATGATGAGTTGATCATATGAATCTGGTAAACTCTGAAGTAGAAGCTCCGCACGTTCATTTTCCACTATGTTGAAATCAGCTGTTGAAAGCTGAGCAAATAGCGTATTCAGATTGTTGATGTGGTCCGTCACTGCTGTGGACTCACTCATTCGAAGAGTGTAGAGTTTCCTCTTTAAGAATATTCTGGTGTGAAGTGACTTGACCTCGTATAATTTTACGAGCGTGTCCCAAATCTCCTTTGCAGTTGTCTTCTCTGCTATGCTCGACAAAACTGAATCAGCCATTGCTAAGTGCAAATTGGCAACAGCATTGTCATCCATTTCTCTCCACTTTTCATCAGTAATATCTGATGGCCTGCCTTCAATTGCTTTAAGACAGTTGTCTTTTCTCAAAATTGCTCTTATCTTCAATTTCCACAGGGAAAAATTGTTCCCGTTGAACTTCTCTATCTCAAACTTTGCTGCCATAATTTCTTCTATTAAACCGACTTAAGTAACTTCCACTAGAATAGTACCGCCTACTGGAACAATGATAAAATCCAGTAACAAGAATAATTCTTTTCTGATGTGACTGATCAGACAATACTGCAGCCACAGAGCATACTAAGAAATTTTCTCCGACACTATACCAATGTACACCACAGCGGAATAATAAACAACCTAGTGGCTCTGATACCACTGTTAGGTCCAGAGTAGGCTTAATAGTTACTCACAGCTAAAATAAGAGATGAGTAAAAAAGAGACAAGGGAGAAAATAACCACAGTAAAAATATTATTTACTGAAAGGGAGGAAATTACAACACTTCTCTCTCTATAACTTACTCCTTTGAATTAGGAGACTACTACTACCGAGAACAGATCTCAAGGTGTATAAGAGAGGAAGAGAGAAGAGAAGAAGGTTTGGGATAAAAATTATGGTTTTCAGCTTCCCTATTTATAGGAAAGTCCCAATGACATTTTCGTAATTTCTCCTAAATTTTTAATATTATTTTATTATTATGTGGGACCCGCTTCTAATATAAAATTAGAAAACCACCGAAAGGTGGTGGCAGCTGTACGCAGCTGTACCTAACAACTTCTTCGGTAATATCCAAGTTGAATTGAGAAATGGCTCGCAAAATAGGCCATGCTTATCGCTCCCAAATTTTACAAGTAGCACTCGATCAGTGAGGACGGCATAAAGAAATGTTGCAGCCAGGCTAATCATTTGGTTCCCCAAACCATTAGCTGGTGTAAAGATAAGGTACTTACACGTTGTAGCAACACCATTGTTCTTGGAGTGTTCAATCTTTCTCATGCTTTTGTCGTAAGTTTTACTACTAGGTCCACACCTTCTATGGATTTCTTCATAGCCACGTAGTTTAGATATCAAATATGGAGAAGGCTTATGTGGAGAAGCTTTGCGATATAAGTGAGATTGCATTCTACTTTTGCATGATGTTTCATCAAATCCAGAGGCTAATAGTCCACCAAGCAGTTTGTCATCATGATTAACTGCATGTTGAGTTGACTCATTTGTTGAACTTGTCAATGAAACATTTTTCGGGCCTAAAAATTTAATATACAAATTTCATACATTAATTAGCAAATATAAAGAGAAATGCTCTAAAGAGTTAGTGTAGGCTCTAAAGAGTTAATAATTAAATTGTGAGGAAATTTATAGCAATAAAAGGAATATGTGTAAGTAACTAATTGAATGCTTTTAAATGATGTTAAAATTTAAAAGAGTCGTTAGTTATATTTTCTCTGAATGTATATATAAGAAAAAAATACTTGAAATTTTTTGATCGAAATATATAAATAAACTTTGGCAGCAAAAATAAGGAGAAAATGGCAGTATCACGCACCACCATCTGCTGCTGTAATATTCTTAGTTCTTCCTTCAGTAGTGGCATCATTTTGAGATCTCCCTTGAAGTTCTTTAACTCCACCTAGTTTATTAAGGAAGTAACGTGAGTTTTGGTCCTAAGAAACAGGTAGAATAAGTGATACGATGTTGAAGGGGAATAATTACAAAATCTCATGCATACCATACATGGGTGTTAATTACACTATTACTTAATACTGACACAGTTATTATTACCTTCTGATTCTCCTAAGCTGTCATGTGTTATATTTTGGACTCTTCCTCCCAATTCAAAGCCATGAGTTGTAACATTTGGCCCACCAGTCAACAACTCAGCAGTAACGTTCTGAGTTGTTCCTCCTTGTATTATGCCTCCGGAAAATCCCTCAAAAAGTCCGAAACCAGAGTTTTGATACATTAGGGTTACTGTTACAATTACAACGACAGGGAAAGCTATAACCAAGAACATTCTGAGGCTCATGCAATTCTGTCCCATAATCTGGTCCATTGCGTATGTGGCGCAGAGCTTTAACAAAAGTAACAAAAACCCTTCAAAATTGCCAACAATGCCTGAAATTAAGCTCCAAGAAGATTGAGATAAAGCAAGTGTAAGAACAATTTCTTCCAACCAAGAACTAAGTCAAGAAGCATAGTTCTTGAAAGAATTCTTAATAAAACAAAGAATCGACCCATAAACCAAACAACCAGATCCAAATAAAAAATACACACACTCTTTACTTTTTTGTTTAGTTTCTTGATTACTTTCATGTTAATTTTTACCTTATATTAATTACAGACCAAATTCATAATTAACAAGCCAATATGTAGACATTCTGGATTAAAAATCAAGACGAGCTTTACAATCCAAGAAAAGATGGATAAGCAGTCAGATCTTATTACCACCATAAAATGCTTATTGCAGATTGATTGAAACAAGGAATGAAACTCTTATCTACATGCAGGTTAGTGAAAACGTATCTACTACTCGTTTTCATCGAGTGTGAGTGTGAAATTTAAAACAAATTGAGGGTGGGAACACACAATTACAAATCGAATAGAGAGGATGAAAGAAAATGATTACCTAGAAGCGGAAAAGATTATGCTTTTGTCAATGAACCCACCAACAATCCCGTGCAACCATCTTGAATCAACTTTTTATAATTGACATTTTGTTTTGGTAGCTTACATGACATTATATACTTGGGGCCACTTTTATATTTAGCATATCAAATTACCTACGTTTACTAAGCTGGCATTGCTTTCTTTCCTTAAATGTTCATCTGGAATAAATTTCTTATGCATTTCTTACGAGGACACCATAGAAAAAATCTTTCTGTAAATGTCAACGATCTTCTTCCCACACAAATCAAAACTTGACGTGCGCTCTAATGGTATATACGTTGATTTAATGGGGTTGCCAAACTGAACTCAAGTTAAAATAGAGTTAGATAACCTTAACTTTAAATGTTTAGTATAGTACAATTAAGACAATAGTATTAAAATATGAAAAAATACGTGATATTCCAATAATGTAACCTCCTATCACAAACCATCACTTATAATTAGTTGTTAATTTTAATAATAAATATGTAAAAAGTAATTATAACAATGACATTTAATTAATCGATCATGTGTTAAACTATTTTATATATATTGTCCTTACATAATCATTAATCTCTTAAAATATAAGCTTAAATATTTTAATATATCATTTTTTTATTTTAGTCTTTGTAATATTTTTAAATGATTCTTGTAAAATTTTTCTTTTTAAATTTGATTCTTATTATTTGGTTTTAATTCATGTAATGTATTTATTTTCTTCATTTTTATTCTTGTAATACATGAATGCTTTTCTTTTAGTCTTTATTAATTTTTTTTCCCAAAGAAACCAACTTAATGGACAAAATATTATAGTGACTAAAATAAAATAACAATGACCCAATAAAATAAAATAAAATAACAATGATTAAAACCAATAAAATATAAGTAGACAAATTGACAGCGATAACCTCAAAAGTGTAAGGTATATATGTAATCAAAAAATTATTAATTTCTTTTCATAAATTAAAAAAGTTAAACGCATTTCGTATTGTGATTGACTATAACTATATACACATACCGAACTATCTCATAATTTTTTTATGCCATCCATGCGGGTTATAACAATTTTTTTTTTTTTTTTAATTTCAAGTTTCTCAATTGAAAAGTCAAACTCCCATAAATATTCAATCCGAGGGGACATCCTTATCTTGTTAGAAACTTCAAGACATGTTCATAATAAATGCAATAACCCCACAAGCCTTGACAAGTTGAAACAAGTATTAATGCTAGTTACCCTACGGTTAAATTGCATTACAATACGGTGTAATTATAGCATGTGACATGTCGCAATCAAGATGTTACGTACACATTATATGATTAGTGTGTAACTTAAAACAACGTTGATTATTTATTACTTCAATTTAACTATGACCCGAAGCTAGTGTACATCGGCATTGGTACGTCTTGTCCAAGCATATAAGTAGAATTTGAAGCACTAATGCCGGATATTCTCATGTAGATGAAACGCAAAAAGAATTATCTTTCAGCAACAATGTGTGAATTGCTCAGAACCCAAACATAGAATCGAAGTTTTAGTGACAGTATTAGAAAAATATCATTTTCTTACAAATTTTTCTGAAAAAAATATTTGCAGAAATTTTTTACGAATTTTCTTATAAAAAAATATTCGCAGAAATTTTTTGCAAATTTTCCTGTAAAAAAATATTTACAGAATTTTTTTGCGAAAAATAATTTACAGATATTTCTTACAAATTTTGCTACAATTTTAATAATCATAGAAATTTTTTTTCATGGTAAAAATTTGCAGAAAATATTGTAAAAATTTTATTTTGTTTCTTGCAGATTTTCTTGCAAAAATAAATTTGCAAGTAATGTTTACTAAATGGTATAAAAATTTTCCAGGTAACTTTTCCTGCGGATTTTCCTGCAAATTTTAATTTGCAGGAAAAATAAAAAAATATATATTTAAATTTATAAGTTTAATATTTTAAAAAAACTTCAAGTCCCACATCGATTGAAAATAAAACAATTAAAGAGTATATAAGTTGGGGCAACACCTACCTTACAAGTTGATTTATATGGTTGAGTGTTAGGCTTATAGTCTACCATCTTAGAATTTAAAAGATTATGTATCACATGTTAGAGGCATGGAAACAAATGTTTCGGATGAATTCATTGTGAACATTTGAAAGTTGAAAAATTATCGATAGAATTTATAGTAATTTCTTTAATTTTTTTCATAAAAAATATTCCTGCAAAATTTCAAAAAATCGCAGGAAACCTTGTTGCGATTTTTTTTTTGCAGGAAACTTTCCTGCGAATTTTAAAATTCGCAAAAAAATATTATCCACTAAGGTATTACTTGCAAATAAAATTTCGTAGGAATATTTGCAGGAACAACGTTTCCTGCAAATTTTTATGAAAAATTCGCAAGAAATGTCGCATGTAATAAGAGAAATTCTAGTAGAGAAAGTTAATAAAACATATAGGCAGAAGTTACTGAAATTTAAGAAATATTTACATCATACTACTATATTATATCACAAAAAAATTAGATAGTTAGGTGAGAATATTATTTTATCCTTTATCTTAATAGAATTTTGTTTTGATTATTTATTTTAATATTTTATTTTTTAATTTTAAGCTATCGTTGTCATTTTGAAAAAAATATTTTTAATTTTGGAATATGATTTTAAATATTTTTTAACTAATTCAAAACGTAAAACATATATCTCATTAGAATTACCTATATAAAAGCTATGGAACCTAACTAGTGTTCAAACTAAAAAAGAGAGTCATAAATATGATAAAAATCTCATGAACATCATCTGAAATTTATAGTTTTCAAGTAGTGAATATAATGTGAGATAAGTTTCATTTTTTGAATACTCAATTTTTTTTAAAAAAAATTCTCCCAAAATAAAAATAATCAATATTTTATATGGACACTATTAAATCAAATTTAGAAGTTAAAGAATTGAAATATTTTTTGAAAAATAAAAGACAAATGACTTTTTTTCTAGTTAGACTACCCAAAATATATTTCATCCTAATTTTATTAACCACGAAAAATATGCAACTATATTAAAATCATTAACTCGCTTCACACTAGGATTAATTATCTAGAGTTTTTAAGGTCATGGATGAAAAAAACATAATGTTGTCAATTATTTAAGTATTGTGCTTGTGTTTTTTTTTATTGTAAAATTATTTGAATATCAAAAAATATTTTTAGGATAATTTATAATAGACATATTTTATCTAGTATAATATTTTAGTAATTCATCAATCTTGTAAATCACTTTTAAGTTTATTTTATATTATTATATCATAAATGTCTAATGAATCATACTGATTAGGTTGTTCGATATGGATATGTTAAATTTTATCATCAAAGCATTCAATTTCATTAGATATTCATCTTCATTAATTTTCAATTTTTTTAACTAAAATATCAAGTTCTTCATTATTCTTATATAATTTTCATTATGAAAAAATTAGTCTTGAAGTCTAGATTATCTAAATTTGCATCATTTCGAAGAAAGTTATAAGATGTTTAATTTTTTTTATCAAGATCGAGCACCCTTATGTAAATCAATATCAATTACAATTTATTTATATTTTTTTTCTTTTTCATTTTAGATGACTAAAAAGATTATTTTTTATGCAACATGTTCAAACCCAAATAATAGACAAGTATAGACAAAAAAACCTAAATTATAATCTATGATTCAAATTATAATCATTTAATAAGTAAATGACAATGAGATGAAATGATAGTATCTAATTGCTTATTTTTAAACATTTACCTTGAACTTTCAATTTGTTATAATAAAAGAAAAAAATTAATAATGATGGTTCGTATGTCACTAAGAAACTTATAGTAACTAACAAATATAAGTTTTTAATTTAATTTTAAGATTATAGTAAAACATAAAAGATCACAATTAAGATAATATAGAGTGAGTTAAAGGATTAGATATTCTAAGAGGTCCTTATTTATTAACAATAAGAGAAGTATAAATAAAAAAATTAAAAAAATAAATCAATAATATATTATATTATATATCACATTTTTCTTTTTATATTTAATAGCATCAATTTACTTTTCTGAAATACAAATAGATTTTTATTGACTAATAGAAATGTCATATATCAATTAATTAATTATTGTTGATTAATTTATTTTTTTTATAATAATATAATTTTCTTATACAATTATGTAAATTTATTTATATTTATCTAAATTAAAAAAATATACCTAAAAAAAATGGTCCATAACATGATATTGATGTTATGATTCATAACGACATTATAATAAATAATACTAAAGATATAAATAATTTTAAAACATCTCTTTTTACATAATTAGTTTTTGTTAATCAGGCGAAGAAAAGTATGTTCTCCACTAGAGTTAACTTCCACACTGTCTCTAGGAAACCTGCCCCCTCTCTTCTTGATCCATCCTCAACCACTAGTACTCAGACTTAGCATTGTAGCATCCAACCAAATCACCACACACCAAACAACTAGATCTTCTAGTTCCTTATGCAACTAGACATTCAACCTACAAAGCTTATTGACTACCGCTTGGGGATACGAGTTTGTACTTTAGACAAATCCCAACTCCCATCACTCCAAATGTCTTTCACCTTGAGGAGAATATCATGAATCTAGACGAAGGGAACCTTAAGGAAAATTTAAGATTCATCAAACCATCGAACAAACCAAAAGCTGCACTCTCCATTCCCTTCCTGCAACTAAATTCTCGAGTGTAATTCTCCAAAGGTTTTTTTCTTCTTTAAAGAAGCCAAGACAAAAGAACCTTTATCCTCCAACATGGTTTGAACAAACTTTTATTAATATTTGGCTCAGAGGACTTTAACTTGGAGCTTCGATGATCCCTACAATAAATCTGAGCTTTAGGTTCAAGTCCTTTGTACCAAATACTAGGCGGAATTTGTTCAAACCATATACAACACAAACAATTATAGAAATATGAAGTCTCTATGTGTTAAATCATCATTGAAAAAAATAAAATTGTACAATGAACATTTCAGAAGAAATAGATTTGAATAAGAAATATTTTCGGGCATTATAAGAGAAATAATTTTATCTAGAAATCCAAAATTAATCTAGAAGAAACTCCATATATAAAGATTTAAAATAAAAATGAAAATCTAAAAAATAAAAATAAAATACAAAATAGAAATTAAAAAAATAGAAATAATAGAAGTTTCTAGATAAACTTTTTCTAATAATAAGATGAAGAAAAAAATCTATACTTTATTTTATTGAAGGATTAACCACGAAAAATATGTAACTACACAAAATTGTTACCTAACTTCATGCCTGGATAAAAATCCTTGCACCTCCTCGAATAAGGAAAAGAAGAAACGAAATCTTTCATGAGTTTTCCGTTGCAATAGTGCTTGGGAGGCATATGATAACAAGGCTCCGATGAAAAATCCCGTTCACATGTTGAAGAATGGGTATCATTTTTCTTTACATGGGAAAGAAGCCATGGCTTCAAATTTCCCAACCCTTGAGCAGCATAGCCAAAAGTAGAGAAAGGGGAAGTCACCAACACGTCAGATAAACTTAGTAGATAAATGTCCATCCAAGCTTTCATATTATGCATTTTATCATTAAACTTTTGATTCCCTTCATGACTTGGCTGATAAACTTGTATCACTTCCCCACTAACTGTTGTTTTTTTCAGATATAAAGTTCGCAAATTATCCCCAAACTCTGGATATAAAGATACCACAAGAACTGCCTTTACACTTGCAGTATGATTTTTCCCCGTAGAAGACATTGGATTTGGCAAACCTATTTCTGGCAGTAACTTATGGTTTAAGGTGCAGCTTAAAACTAGATCCATATATTCTTGTTTTGGAGTGGACTCAGGATTAAATACTCTTATCTGGATGCCTATCCTTTCATTTGCATTGGCCAGGTGTGTCTCATAGTAACCAATGATAAGTTCCCATGCCTCATTGGAAGGATGAAAAAGGTAGCGACCCAAATGGTGGAAAATCGTGTCTTTTTCCGGGAACATTTTGGTGATTTCCGTGTCGAAATATGAGGTCATGAACAGAGAGGGCACATAGAATTGATCAGACTGCAAAATCAATAAAGGGACCTTTCGGAGAAGATCTTGAGTATGTTCACAGTGAAAAATTTTCTCAGGGTTAAAAAAGGGGTGTTGTAGGTTAACAAACAGAGCTAATGGTAAATCCTCCGTTGAATTGCTAGCCCTATCCTTATCTAGCATGACCTGATATGTTTCAATATGATTTTGATTCCAAAAAGTCGAGTTCTCGGGTAATATCCAAGTTGAGTTGAGAAATGGTTCGCAAAATAGGCCATGCTTGTCTTTCTCAAGTTTTACAAGTAGCACTCGTTCAGTGAGGATGGCATAAAGAAATGTTGAAGCCAAACTAATCATTTGGTTCCCCAATCCATTGACAGGATTCCAGATAAGGTACTTACACATTGTAGCGACACCATTGTTCTTGGAGTGTTCAATCTCTCTCATGCTTCTATCATAAGCTCTACTATTAGGTCCGCAACTTGCATGAATTTCTTCGTAGTTACGTAGTTTAGATATCAAATATGGAGAAGGTTTATGAGGAGAAACTTTGCGGTATAAGTAAGACTGCATCCTACTTATGCATGATGCTCCATCAAATCCAGAGGTTAACAGTCCACCGAGTAGTTTGTCATCAAGATTAGCAGCATGTGAACTTGTCAATGAAGCAGTTTTAGAACCTGTAGAATTAATATAGAATATACGTACATTAGAAAACTAGAGGAAAAAATGCAAGCTCTAAAGAAGTACTCTATAGTCCAGAGTTTCAGTTTGTTATACATGGGGAGTAGCGATCAATATGCAACCATTATAGCCTATACAATTCTAAACATTTTATTAAGGAAATATTTCTTAGACACACGCTATAATATATACTAATTAGAGAACAAAAAAATAGAATTATTATAATAGGTATATGCATGATGTAATAGGAGGATAGAAAGAGATGTGAGGTGTCATTGTGGGATTTAAACTATTTATAAATGGACATATATCATTACTCTTTTATTAATTCTTATCATATATCTTTTTTATTTTTTTTTATCACATTATATTACTTCTCACGTTATACTTTTTTCTCTTCTTTCAACTTATCTATCCGGATATCAACTAAATTATAGAGGTGTCTACCAATATTTATTTTGTTCTTTCTTTGGTTTATATTATAGTTAATTAACTTGTTTATATATGTAACATCCCAAAATTTTTAAAATTATTAAAAAAAATATTTTAATTAATTAAATGATTTTTTTAAAAAAAATAGTTTAGTGGCTTTTAATAATTATGAATTTTTTTAATAAATATTTGCAAAATTATTTTGTATAATACTTATTAGAGAAATATATATTTTTAGGGTACTTTGTTATAATAAGTATTTGGAGAAAAATATGTGTTTTTATTATAATTGTTTTATGCATTTTATTTTAATTATAATTTTGTTGGAAAGATATATTTATTTTATATATTAATTAGTTATAAGTTTTAATATTTGAGGGAAGGGAAGTGTGACTATAGTTAAAGTGTTTTACTAAGGGTTAAACGTGGGTTGATAAATTTTTAAAAGAGAAGTTTTAAGAGTGGAGAGTTAGTTTATGTTTTATGCTTCTCAATTCCTCTTTACACTTGGTGCTCAAAAGAACTAGAGATCATTCCTGAGATCTACACCCTTCGTCTAGCCTTCATGGAGGTAAGGAAGAGTGAGTAGTCTCACTCTAGGTGTAAGATGTATGTTGGGTAATGAAATTGATCCACAATCCTATCTTTATTATCTGTTTTGTATGTAAGAGGTTTTTCTAAAAATGTGTCTTTGTCTTCTTTGTGATTCTTTAGTATTATATTTGATGTTATTGATATGTATATGTATTCAATTTGGTATTTGATTTGATAATTGTGAATCTTGAATTGTTTATGAGTTTTTGTAGGAACCTTAAGGAAATGCATTTTGGTGTTTATATGACGAGATGATATAAGCATATGAATTTATGTAATTGATGACTTAATAGAGTGATTTTGGCTTTTTAATCTATGATTCTATTGATTGATGGTTAATTTTGATGATGAGATGTGTTATGAGGTCCACATTATCAAAGTTCACATATGTCAGATTTCATCACAAGTGTGAGCAATGAGTTACAAGCGTGACTAGAGAGTCATAGGCGTGATTAGAGTCACCATTATGACTTATGTTGTTACCTTTTTTCTTGGCATGTTTTTCTCTCTTTTATCACCTCCATTGCTTAAGATGAGTTATATTTATGAGTTTAAGATAACTTGAGGATGGTTAGCTTGATGATACAATCTAGTAATGATAAGGGAGTAATTAAGTTAGTGTTCAAAAGATATAGTGGTGTTGAATGCTCCTATAATATAATTGAGGTGTTTTAACAGCGTGACTTGAGATTATAATTCATAGTGTTAGTATTGAATAGTTTTGCCCTTTAGGTGCTTGATCTTATGAATGATTTAAGATACCTATATTAGTGTTTAACAAAGAGAAATTATGAGAAGGTGCAATTGGGAATAAGTTATGATATGAATTAATTGTTAACAACTTGAGATGTTTTGGTGATAGTGATACCTAAGGACTTAATGCAAGATATTAATAAGGTTGTTAGACTAATTAAGTTATTAATTTAAATGCTTAGTTTGACATTGATCTCTTAGTGAATATGGTTGATGTATTAGTATATGATTAGATGATTTCATAATAATCCTATCTTGAGGTGTATTGGATGATATTGTGTAATTATTGTGTTGAGTTATGCACATGTGTAATCATTGTAATAATTAATGTTGATAACTAATTTTGGTATGCGAGTATGTTATTGGCACTATTGTGAGGTATGTATGAATTAATTGATGTCTTTGGTTTGATACAATTGTCGTGTATGAATGCTATGAGGTTTATATGAGAAGTCTAAGCGAGGCTTAACCATAATGTGATTGTGAATTGAAAAGATAATTGATATACAATTGTGGGTGTGAATTACTGTGATGTGATAATGTGTAGAGTCTTGTTTGACATGCATCATATGCATAAATAATTTTTGAAGGATGCAATATGAAATACACTGCCAGAAAAGGCCTCATTGTGTAAAATTTTGGGGATTAATCCTTGGGGATAACTTGATTTGGAAGTCTCAATCTTATCCTTTGTGTGCATGAGATGTATCTTGTACGACTCAACTATGCCCATCATATCTTGGTAGTATATTCTCCTAGTGAGAGTGTATTGAGGGTGTGACCCAACATGTATTCCTAAGTTACTCTATGTGTTGCAAGTGATAATACACCATGTGATATTTTTACTAATGCCACATGCACAATAATATGTAGTTTGTGCCTATTGCATATGCATTTTATTGTTATGTGTTGTTTAATTATTTATCATGAATGAGTGAAATGTGTTATTTTACCAATCTGCTCATGCTATGTATATATGTATGCCTTATTTATGTTTGGCTATTCGACTATATTCTACATCGTGATATGTATGCCTTATTATGTTTGACTATTCGACTATATTCTACATCGTGAGTCAAAGTGAGATATTTCTTACTCTCCTTGTTTTGTGTTGTTTTACTTGTTGTATGTTGTTGCAGATGATCTTCAACATGACGTTGAGGATGTTGGTGATGAGACTTAGTCCTCATAGATGAGTTATGTTCTAATAGATTGTGATATCGAGACTTAGTTAGGAATTTTCTTTTTTTGTCATATTCTGAGAATGATTAATTTTCTTGTAATAAATTTTATTTGGTTTTGTTTTGTTAAAATATAATATCTTTTATGCTCAAACCCTAATTTGGTCCCTTATAATATTAAAAAATTTCAATTTGTTTAATTTTTGGTTTTAATTTAGTCCCATTTTATTTTAAAATATTTCAATGTGGGACTTCCGTCAAAATTTCACAAACGGTGTTAAAGGTCTGTGAGAATCACACCCGCGATTCCAAATCACGACCATGATTCTCAAGCCTGGTGTTAAATCTTGGTGGGAGAGGGCATTCTTCGTTCTTGTGTTCTCATTCTTCGTTCTCTAATCACCACCAACGTCGGAAACCATCTCACGTTCACCTCCACCTTGTCATACACCGCTCCCTCCGCCCAATTATCATCGCTCTTCATCAACCATAACACCTTCATCGATGAAACCGCCACCGCCATGCAGTCCTTCCTCATCGCGATGTTGTCCGCACCCACCAGATCCTCGTTCAACTACACCTTCCTCGCTGTGCCGTCCACCACGTCCTCAACTGCACCACCAGGAGGTATCCCTTGCTCACGTAGGCGATTTTGTTCAGCCCTACGGAACCATAAGGTGCATAGCTGTCAGAAGAATTCTTCATCGCCTTCGTGTACATCAGAGATGGGGAGAAGATCGATGCGGATCCGTCGACGAATACCTTCCAAGTGAAGCTTTCGCTGGAGTTCGTCACGAAGGCGTTGCCGTGATGGTCCACGACGACGTCGTTCGCCAGGTCGACGTCTTCGGAGGGGAGTTAGGAGAGGAAAAGGCGGCGGCGGGAGCGGAAGTGGTGATTGGAGAATGAAAAAAGCCCTCTCCCATCAAGATTTAACACTAGGCATGAGAATCACAGTCATGATTTGGAATCACGAGCATGATTCTCACGGACCTTTAACACTGTTTGTGAAATTTGGACAGAAGTCCCACATTGAAGTATTTTAAAATAAACTAGGACTAAATTGAAACAAAAAATTAAAGTGAGACCAAATTAAACTTTTTTAATATTATAAGAGATAAAATTAGGGTTTTAGTCTATCTTTTATGTTTAATTAACAAACTGAATTTTATTTATAAAATATTTTTTTATTTAACTTTAATTATTCAAATATTTATAGTATGTGGGATGAAGAGTGTCATAGTTTCAATACCTTATCACTTGTTATCTAATAATATGCAACATATCTACTCATTTACTACATTATTTAATTGATATCTATTTGTTAATATCTATACTAATATATAAAGTGAATACTTAGATGTGTACTACTTTTGGTCTCCACTTTTTAATAGACCATTATACCCCTCAAACTTAAAAAAAATCTTATATATCTTTTCTAAATAATTGCACACAATCTTTTAATATTCTATCTATGTATAACTATTAGAGGCATGGAGTGCCTAGACCCCTCTAGTTGTATATAAGTTTAATAGATCTATAAGCAATACTTATAAATAATTTTTTTTACAATAATGTAAGAAAGGTAATCTATGCTTCGGTAGTTTTAAAAAGAAATTAAAACAATAAAAATAATATAACCGTAAATGGTTAATTGAAGATATAGGTAGTTATCAATTGAATTTTTTTAAAAAAAATAAAATTAGTTTATAAAAATGTAATTAAGAAATAAAATTAGACAAAAATTGTGTACATGTTTAATATCCTTTATTATAGTTAAAACATGAAAAGGAAGAAACATACTAGAAAAGTGTCATTTTTCTAAAAAAAATATTCGTAAAATTTTTTTGCGAATTTTCTTGTAATAATAATTTTACAAAAAAATTTTACAAATTTATTTGTGAAAAATAATTTATAGATATTTCTTACAATTTTTTTTATGAAAAATAATTTACAAGAAATTTTTGCAAATTTTGCTACAATTTTAATGATCATAGAAATTTTTTTCCATGGTAAAAATTTGCAGAAAATATTGTAAGAATTTTATTTTGTTTCTTACAAATTTTCTTACAAAAATAAATTCGTAAGTAATGTTTACTAAATAGTAGAAAAATTTTGCAGGTAACTTTTCATGCGAATTTTCCTGCCAATTTTAATCCTCAAGAAAAATAAAAAAAATGTTTAAATTTATAGGTTTAATATTTTAAAAAAACTTCAAGTCCCACATTGATTGAAAATAAAATAATTAAAGAGTATATAAGTTGGGACAACACTTACCTTACAAGTTGATTTGTATGGTTGAGTGTTAGGCTTATAATCTACAAGCTTAAAATTTAAAAGATTATCTATCACATGTTAGAGGCGTGGAAACAAATGCTTCATTGTGAACATTTGAAAGTTGAAGAATTATTGATAGAATTTATAGAAATTTCTTTAATTTTTTTTTCGTAAAAAATATTCCTGCAGAATTTCTTGCGAAAAAATTCGTAGGAAACTTTCCTACGAATTTTTTTCGCAAGAAATTCTACAGGAATATTTTTTATGAAAAAAATTAAAAAAATTACTATAAATTCTATCAATAATTTTTCAACTTTCAAATGCTCACAATGATGTTTCCACGCCTCCAACATGTGATACATAATCTGCAAAAAAATTTTGCAAGAAACTTTCCTGCAAATTTTTTTCGCAAGAATTCTGCAGGAATATTTTTTACGAAAAAATTAAAGAAATTACTATAAATTCTATCAATAATTCTTCAACTTTCAAATGATCACAATGATGTTTCTACGCCTCCATCATGTGGTACATAATCTTTTAAATTCTAAGATTACAGATTATAAGTCTAACAGTCAACCATACAAATCAACGTGTAAGATAAGTGTTGTCCCAACTTATATACTCTTTAATTATTTTATTTTCAATCGATGTAGGACTTGAAGTTTTTTTTTAAATATTAAAATTATAAATTTAAACATTTTTTTTGATTTTTCTTGCGGATTAAAATTGGCAGGAAAATTTGCAGGAAAAGTTACCTGCAAAATTTTTCTACCATTTAATAAACATTACTTGCGAATTTATTTTTGTAAGAAAATATGTAAGAAACAAAAAAAAATTTACAATATTTTCTGCAAATTTTTATCATGGAAAAAAATTTCTATGATCATTAAAATTGTAGCAAAATTTGCAAAAATTTCTTGTAAATTATTTTTCATAAAAAAATTGTAAGAAATATCTGTAAATTATTTTTTGCAAATAAATTCATAAATTTTTTGTGAAATTATAATTGCAAGAAAATTCGCAAAAAATTTCTGCAAATATTTTTTTGTAGGAAAATTCGCAGGAAAATTTCTTGCGATTTTTAAAATTCGCAAAAACATATTATCTACAAAAGTATTACTTGCAAATAAAATTTTGCAGAAAAATTTGTAAAAATAATATTTCCTGCAAAATTTTCATAAAAATTTACAGGAAAAGTTACATGTAATAAGAGAAACTCTAGTAGTGAAATTCATTTATTTTTTGTTTAAAAATATATAAAAACTAATAAATATAATAAATAATGATACATAAATAAAATATTCCCATTGAATATAATGAGTGACTCAATATTTTAATACATAAATATTTATTAATTATTAATTTTCTTTTTATTATTTGTCAAGAAAGATAACCTCTGATTATCTATTGTCAATTTTCATTTAATATTTAATTAAAATTTTCAATCTATGACAAAATAATTAATACATATATACATGTGCCATAATAATTAATAGATATACTATATATGTGTCATGTAGAGATTTATTAAGATCATGGCAATCACAAATCACTTAATATTTCTCCTTTTTGTGTCATTTCTTCTAAAAATATTTATTTATTATTAGTGGGATTGAGAAACTTTGTACCTCTATTAAAAATAAAATAAAAAAAATAAAATAAAAATATATTGATCTAATTGGTGTTATAATTAATTCATTAGTTTTAAGTTCTTAAAATTTGATTAAAAAATATTTTTAAATTTTTTAAAATAGAAGGGTATAATGGTCAAAAAAATGTGGAGACCAAGGTGGTTATTGAAAAGTGTATCCTCTTTATATGTTAGTATTAGTATAGATTAAAAAATCTTTTTTCTAATTTTTTAAAATAAAAATGTATAATGATAAAAAAAAATATAAAGACCAAGGTGGTTACTGAAAAGGGTATTCCCTTTATATATTAACTAGCAGGAAAAAGGCACTACGTGCCTACATTATATTAAAAGAAAAATAAATAAAAAAAAGGAAAAGAATGAGAAACTACTCATAAAAAAATGTAGTTATTGAAAAATAAATAAATGATAAAATGGTCCAAGTAAAAATGGAAACCAAAAGTAATTATTGAAAGTGATATCCCCTTTATATATTAGTATAGATATAGATTATTAGTTAAAATTTATATATAAAAGAAGCTTATGAAATTATAAATCATCTAATTAAACAACATGTGTGTGTTCTATAGCTAGAATAAGATTATCTCCCTTAAAATGATTACCGTAATATATAAAAAATAATAATTGTGTGACCCACGTAAGTTTTGACTAAAAAATAATGTTTGTAAAATACAAATTTTTATTTCTGAAAAAATGACGACCATCAATGAAAGTGCTGTAGGGATAAAAGATATGGAACAAATATATTTTGGCAGCAAAAATAATTAAGAAAATATAGCAGTCACTTACCATCATCTGCTTTTGTAATATTCTTAGTTCTTCCTTCATTTTGAGATGTCCCTTGTGGGTTCTGAACTCCACCTTGTTCATTATAAGGAAGTAATTAAGGTGAGTTTTGGTCCTTACGAAACAAGCAGAATAAATGGACACGATGTTGAAGGGAAATAGTAAAATAACTCATGCATACAATACAAGGGTGTTACAAACACAATTATCATTATTACCTTCTTTTCCTAAGCTTTCATTTTTTATATTTTGGATTGTTCCTCTCAATCCAAAGCCATGAGTTGTAACATTCTGACTTGTTCCTCCTTGTACATTGCTTCTCAAAAACCCCTCGAAAATTCTGAAAGTAGAGTTTTGGTACGTCAAAGTACCTATGACAACGACAGAAACTAAGAAAAACATAACAAGGAACATTCTGAGACTCATAGAATTGGGTCCCATTGTGGCTTGATGAAAGTAACCAAACCCTTTAAAATTGCGAATTGAAGAATGCCCTTGTCTAAGAACAATGAGAGAAAGCAAAGGAAAGGACAATTTCTTCCATCAAGAACAAAGTCAAGAAGCATGTTCATCTAAAATTCTTAATAAAGCAAAGAAACCGGCCCATAAACAATCAAGCCCACTCCCCCTGATCCAGATAAAAAATGCATCTTCACTATTTTTGTTCAGTTTCTTATTCTCATATTTTTCTTTGACCATTTGTTTAAATTAAGTACTATAGTTTCTTTTTATTTTTGAATAATATATTATACAAAACTTAGGAACCATTAATTACATTACAAAATTATTTTTTTCTTGTCAATGTATATTTTTATTTTTTAAAACAATTAATGAGTAGTTGTAGTCATTGACAAGAACCCTAGGAAGCATTATTTGGACACATTAGTATTTTAACTTATGTAATGTAGATGCATATTTATTATATATAAATAAAATTTATAATAAATTATATCTATATAAATATTATATTTAAATATATAAATTATATTTAAAAATTATACAAATAAATATTTTTAAATATATAAATTGTATTTTAGATTAATGATAAATAATTTATATGTAGTACAAAATTATTTTTATTTATTGATAATTTATTTTTAAAAAAATATTAATATTTAATTCATAAATAATTATAATAAATAAAAATTAAATTACATACAAACTCTCTTATTAAAGAAAAGCCTTTAAAAACACTCTTATACAAGGTAAGAATTTATATTTAATATATAAGGATTAATTAACATGTAAGTATTATACATTTTCATTATTTACATAATAATTTTTATTTTTATTTTTTAAACAATTAATGATTATTACAAATCCTAGAAACCATTATTTCCTTCATATACATGTGTATGAAAGAACGTGCTAATCTTTTAATCAGATTTTCAAGTGATTAGTTTATAAGTTGAATATTTTTGAGAAAAATAAAATCAACACTCATTTTTATGATCTGTCAATTTGAGAATTTTATCTTATTTTAAAAAAATATCATGAAAAAGTTTTAAAATATCAATTATTTAAAAAATATCCTTATTTAATGGGCTCACATTTAAATATTTAATTAATTTATAAGTAGTCTACAATTATTTTAATAAAAAATTGGTAAAAATATTTGACCATCATAATTAATGTCATTAGTAATTCTTTTAATATAATGTTAACAGAGAGTGAGAAATTTAAAAGGTGAAGCTATTAACACTCTAATTATCTTTAGGAAAATTTTGAGTAATCATTATGTTAATAGTATGAAGTATCCATCAACTTTATTAATAATTAATTTTTGTCAAAAAATTTATTTAATCACCTTTAATAAAAAAAATTCTTTTAATTATATTTTTTTATACATAAAATTTAAACTTTTGATAATATATCTAATATTTTTGTTCACAATTAATATTTTATTTTAATTTTATTTTCTAACATAACATAGAGAAATTTAATGACGCTATAGTCAATACTCTAATATTTTTATTTGCACTAACCATTTTAATTCTCCATATTTTAGTAAATAATTTTTTTTCTCTGAACAAAAGGGGCTTAAAGCCCAACTACAAACAACTCAAAGATAAGTTAACAAACTTATTTGCATCTAAATAACTAAAAAGAAAATCAGGAGGGGAACTAAAAAGAAAACACTCTTCATCCGTAGGCCCTTTATATTTAGCTAAACAATCAACCACAGTATTTGCTTCTATGAAAATATATGAGAGATCGAAATGAACATCGCATGACCTGAAAGGGAGATAATTTATTGGATGTGCTGTAGGACACCCTTCAAGAATTAACTTTACTGCCATAAAAGAGTCGGTTTCTAGCAAAATTTTGCTGCCAATGCCTCTATATTAAAGGAGACGGTGGCCCAAAGTTCAAATTGGATTATGGAACATTTATCTAGTTGACACGAATATCCTACTAGGAAAGTTAACCAAAAAGTTGATTATAAAATTTTTCTTTTAAATAAAATGTAATTTTTAATAAAACATATTGAAAATTAAAATTAGTATTTTTTATATATGTAAAATGGTTGCACTAAGGTTAAATTTTATCATCTCATTTATTTTAATTCAATCCTACTTCTAGTTAGGTCGATCTTAATGATTCAATTAAAATCACACATTAACATATTAACGAGAGAAACTAGATAATTAAGATTTTTTATACCTTTTTTTTTCTTTTTACATTTTTATCATTTTCAATTTAATAATTTTATCTTATTTAAGAATATTTTATTTTATAAATTTACAATTATCATTTATATTTCAATCGATATCCTTAATTAACAAACTTATAGTTAATTATTTAATGCTTTCATCAACATGTTAATGATTCAAATGGATCTAAGTTCAAATCTTTAAGTAAAATCTAGAGTTTAAATCCTGTAAGTGGATAAAAAAATGGAAAATTCTACGGTACCCACTATAATAGTGGGGGTACCGGTACAACCGTTTAATTTATTTATTTTTTATTGTAATTATTTGTTTTATTTTTATTTTTATTTAATATTTTTAATAATTTATCCTTATAAATTTTTTTATATCTTTATATTATTTTTATATTTTTTTTAAATTTTTATCTTAATATAGCATCTATTATAATTAAATAATTTAATATTAATATTTTGTTAAAATATTTTATTTTTTCTTTGGTGTTAATTTTTTAAATTTATAATATAAATTAATTTTTTACTTGTATTATTTATTATTTTTCTTTCTTATTTTAATAATTTTATAATGTTATTATACTTTTTGTTTTTAATTTTTTAATTGTATCACATATAAATAAAATTTATTATAAAAATTGACCTTTTAATTATTTTTTTTGAATTAGTCTTTTTGATAGATTCATCTTCTATAAATTTTTAATCTAAAATTTATGTTATTTTGAATTTATTTCTTTTAAATTTATTTGTTCACATAATTTGAGGTACCAAAACCTTTCAATTATCATGGGTACCATAACAGTTCCCTAAAAAAATATGATGGGAAGATTAGCTTCACCAATAGTTAACTAAAAATATATTTAATTATTTCTTTATATAAATTAATATTTTAACATTTCCTATGATAAATATTAATTTAATATAATTAAAATTTACAAAGATGAAGTTATTAATATTTATTTATTTATTTATTTATTTTAGCATTTACAATGTAAAAGATAAATACTTATTTTATATAATTAAAATTCATAATAAATAAAAATTTAATATATAAATTTAATTATAATTAAAATCATATAATAAATAAATATTTTCAATATTTAAATTATATTTTAAATTTATGATAGATAATTTATATGTGATGCAAGATTATTTTTATACATTGATATTTGTTTTAAGAAAATTACTAAAATTTAATTTAAAACAAAATGAAACAATAAACTAAACATATAAGAGGTTTAAAAATACATAAAAGTTTTATTTTGAAAAAAGGTTTTTAAAGATGTTCTTGTTAGATAATTGTCCCTAAGAATACTCTCAATATAATTATTCTAAAAAATATATATCAATCGGTAATCCTATATAATAACACATATATAATAAATTATATAAGAAAACTTAATTCACAAATAATTTTTTTTATGATAAAGAACTAGCACAAATTTTTCCAATAAGATGGAATATTAAAAATATAATTTATCCTCAATTTTATTGAAGGGTTAAACATTCAGTAGCTTAACCATAAAAAAATTTGCAACTATATAAAATTGTTAACTAGCTTCACACCAGGACCATAATCCTTGCACTTCCTCCAATAAGGAAAAGAAGAAATGAAATTTTTCATGAGCTTTCCATTGCAGTAATGCTTGGGACGAATATGAAAACAAGGCTCTGATGAAAAATCTCGTTGACAGGGTGAAAAATGAGTATCATTTTCCATTACTTTGGAAAGAATCCAAGGCTTCAAATTTCCCAACCCTTGAGCAGCGTAGCCAAAAGTAGAGTAAGGAGAAGTCACCAACACGTCAGATACTTAGTAGATAAATCTCTGTCCAGGCTTTCATATTATGCTTATCATCATTTATCTTTTGCTCCCCTTCATGACTTGGCTGATAAACTTGTATAAATTCCCCACTAACTGTTGGTTTCTTATGATACATAGTCCGTAAATTATCTCCATACTCTGGATATAGAGATACCACAAGAACTGCCTTTAAACTATGATTTCTCCCCGTGGAAGAAATTGGATTTGACAAACCTATTTTTGGTAGTAGCTTTTGCTTTAATGTGCAACTTAAAACTAGATTCATAATTGCTTCTTGCGGTGTGGAATCAGGGTTAAATACTCTTATCTGGATGCCTATCCTTTCATTTGCATTGGCCAGGTGTGTCTCATAGTAACCAATGATATTTTCCCATGCCTCATTAGAAGGGTGAAAAAGGTAGCGACCCAAATGGTGGAAAATGGTGTCTTTTTTTGGGAACATTTTGGTGATCTCCACGTTGAAAAATGAGGTCATGAATAGAGAAGGTGCGTAGAATTGATCAGATTGCAAAATCAACAAAGGGACCTTGTGGAGAAGATCTTGAGTATGGTCACAGTAAAAAAATTTCTCAGGGTCAGAAAGGGAATAGCGTCGTAGATCAACAAATAGAGTTGATGGTAAATCCATCGTTGAATTGCTAGTTTTTTCCTTCTCTAGCATTATTTGATATGTTTGGCTTTGTTTTCTATTCCAAAAAGGATACTTCTCGGGCAATATCCAAGTTGAGTTGAGAAATGGCTCACAAAATAGTCTATGCTTGTCTTTCCCAAGTTTTACAAGTAGCACTCGATCAGTGAGAATGGCATAAAGAAACGTTGAAGCCAAGCCAATCATTTGGTTCCCCAAACCATTGATAGGAATCCATATAAGGTACTTACACATTGTAGCGACACCATTGTTCTTGGAGTGTTCAATCTCTCTCATGCTTCTATCATAAGCTCTACTATTAGGTCCACACCTTGCATGAATCTCTTCGTAGTTACGTAGTTTAGATATCAAATAAGGAGAAGGTTTGTGAGGAGAAACTTTGCGGTATAAGTGGGACTGCATCCTACTTTTGCATGATGCTCCATCAAATCCAGAGGTTAACAATCCACCAAGCAATTTTTCATCAAAATTAACAGCATGTGAACTTCTCAATGAAGCGGTTTTCAAGCCTGCAAATTTAGTTCATAATATCGTACATTAGATAGCAATTGTAGAGGAATAAATGCATAATTTAAAGAGGTACACCAGCGATCAATATGCGAACATTATAGCCTATATAATTCTAAACATTTTATTAAGAAAATGTTTCTTAGACATCCAATATGATAATATACACCTAGTAAGATTAAAAAGAAAAATAAAAATATTTAATATATTTTATCATCGTAATTAATTCCATTGTGAATTCTTTCAACATAACGTTGACGGAATTTAAAAGGTGAGGCAATTAATACTGTAATATTTCTGTTCAAAACTCATCGTTTTTTTTTAATTTATTTTCTAACATAACAGAAAGTACCTTTTTTTATTCAATTTCTTTTATATTTTATAAGTACTATATTATATTTAGTAAATACAATAAATAATATTATTTTTTTAAAAATTATTTATAAATCTTTAGAATATTTTATTAACAATATGAAATATTATATTAATATTTCTACCTTTGTGCAAGTTATTTTTTTTTTTATACATTAAAATACATTTTATAAACAACAATTAGAATAATAAATATGGTACATTGAGATTTGGGAGGAGTACAACATGAGAAAAAAAAATCTATTTATTTTCGAATGGGTGTCATTGCAACATTTCCATTTATAAACAAGGAAATGAAGGAATGCACCAAAAGGTGTTAGCACGGGCAAATGTGTTCTGTAGGGTGCATTTGATTTGCTAAATGTAAAGGGACGGACAACACACAATTATTTATTCCATTGTTTGATTTTAAAATTAGTTATGAGACTCAACAAAACAAACAATGAAAGACAAAACAAAAATAAGAAGTTGTAATTCACTTATCTACGATACAACGTTTTATCCGGTTAATAACAAGAATAAAGAAAAATTCTACATCCTCCAAAATCATGTGTCAAAACTTATGCCAAATCTTAAAAAAATTAATTTAAACTATAAAATATTAAATTAAATAATTATTTTAAAATGAATTTACTAAAATGTATGTGTTTCCTGTGTAAACCACACAAATTTTGACTAACATAGGGTATACTCAAAATAATGTTTTGTAGAAAGCAATTTTTAATGATTGAAAATCATGAGTATCATGAATAAAAACATTATAAGGACAACAAGTATGGAACCGTTAAATAAATCTTGGCAACAAAAATAGCAATATCACGCACCAACATCTGCTTTTGTAGTTCTTGGTTCATTTTGAGATGTCCCTTGCGGATCCTGAACTCCACCTAGAATTCATTAAAGCAGTAATTAAAGTGACTTTGGGTCCTTAAAAAACAAGCAAAGTGAACAGATATGATGTTGAAGGGAAACAGTTAGAAAACTCATGCATACAATATGAAGGTGTTACACACATAAATATTGATTATAACTACCTTCGTTCCCTCCTAAGCTTTCATTTGCAATAATTTGGATTGTTCCTCTCGACACAGCAATAATATTCTGAGTTGTTCCTCCTTGTACTTTGCCTCCCAAAACCCCCTCCAAAAGTCTGAAACTAAAGTTTCGGTACGCCAAAGTAATTATAACAACCACATGAGCTAAGAATAACATAACAAGGAACATTCTACGACTCATGGACTTCAGTTCCATTGTGGCATATAACTTTATTAATGAAAGTAATCAAACCCTTTAAAATTGTAAAAAATGCCTGAATCTAAGAATAATGAGAGAAAGCAAAAGTAAGTTCATGATTTAGTTTAACAAGAGTTCACAAATCCGAGTTATGATTATCCCTTAATGACCTTACATTAATTATTTCAACAGAGTCCCTTCTTAATGCCATTAATAATTCTTTTAATATAATGTTAACAGAGAAAAATTTAAAAGGTAAAGCTATTAATACTGCTCTAATATTTTTATTCGCACTTAATATATATTTTTTACTTTAATTTTATAACGTAACATAGAGGAATTCAATGAGACTATTAATACTATAATATTTTTATTCACACAAAAACATTTTAATAATCTTATTTAAGTTTTTTGAAACACAATTTAAAATCATTTAAGTAAAAATTTTAATAATAATAATGATAATAATAAGTTGACCAAAAAGTTGATTATGAAATTAAAAAAATGTGATTTTTAATATAAAATATTGAAAATTAAAATCGCAGCATTTTTTTGTTATATATATATATATATATATAATGGTTTCACTAAATATATGTAAACCCTCCAGCAGGTTGACTGATTCAATTAAAACCACATGTTAATCATAATAATGAGAGAAAAGGAAATAGTTAAGCTTCTTCAATACTTTTTACATTCTTTTAATTTGATAATTTTATCTTATTTTTAAAAAATTATTTTATAAATTTAAAATTATTATTTATGTTAAAAAATATTCTTAATTAATGCCCTTAATTATAGTTAATTATTTATTTTATTATAAATTTTAGTTATATGAAATTGACATTTTTAGTGTATTGCAGTCTAATATATCAGTTAACTTACATGTATTCTTTAATTATTTTAAGTAAAGACATGAATTCAAATTTTTAAGATGAAAAATTGTGATAGGAGAGGCTGGTTTTACCGATAGATACTTAATTCACACACACACAAAAATTGTTTACTAAAAAAATATTTAATCCTTTTTTAAATAATTAAATTAGTATTATTTAATGCAATTTATAACATATAATAAATAATAATTTTAATAATAAATCTAATTATAATTAAAATCATAATAAATAAATATTTTTAATATGTAAATTATATTTTATATTTATAATAAATATGATATAAGATTTATTTTATAGGACAATATAAGCTTTTTATGCTTTTGTTTTTCTTTAAATATTAAAAATAAATTTAAAGATAAATTAAAATAAATAAAAGGTTAAGAAAATCTTAAATATGTTTTTGTTGAAGAAATTTTTTTAAAAATATTAAACAATCATCGTTACAAATGCTCTCACTATAGTTATTCTAATGTTTTTTATACAGAAGATAAAATTAAAATATTTAGGTCTTGGTCTTGTCACGTATATTTACCAAAGTTAGACTAATTTTACTCATGAAACAACTGAACTCAAAGATTTTTGCACAAAATACATCGTCTCGTATTGTGTATATTCTCCCTCTAGTTTTTATTATAAGTTACAATTTAGAAAGAAGTAAAAATTATTTTTATTAGACACTTTACAATCTCTATAAAATATTATTTTATTTTTATTTTTTTTTAGATTGTGAAAATGTATATTTCTTGTTGTGAAATAACATGAGAAGAAATTTGATAAATAAATGTTGACTTTCACCTTTTAAACTCTTCAATTGTCATTTACTAATTTTATTAGTATTGGTGTATAAATTTTAGTATAGATTAATATCTTCATCTTTCCAATAAACATTTAATAACAAGTAAAAAAAGGTAAAATTAATATATTATAATCTTATTTTATAAATTAAAATTAATTAACATAATTACTTATAAGTGTTATATAATAAAGATTAAAGATAGTAGTTGATTCATATGTACTCTTTAATTATTTTAATAATAGAATTTTAATACATATATTTTATCATTGGAATTAATGTCATTGATAATTCTAACACACGGGTTTTAAAAAGTATAATTAATATCACTGGCAATTGTAAAAATTTTAAGTTGAGGGTACAGTGCTGATTAATATATATATATATAGTTACACATTATAATAATAAAATTTTATTTTTAATACAATTAACATTTTAAAAAAATTAATTGATAATTTTTTAAAACAAAAATATTATAAATTAATTAAAATAAAAGATAAAAGATAAAATACAATACACTAAAGAGTTAGATAAATAAAATTTTTAGTCTACATATATATAAAGATAAAAGAAATATATTTTGACATAATTTATAGATGATTTTTTTAGTTAGTCAAAAAATAAAGTATAAAATACACAATCAAGAAAACATAAGTGTTCTTACCGGAAATCTGCGGTAGAGATGATCCGCCAGGTAAGATTGGTGAGCCTCCTTCACTGGTACGCTGGTGCTCCAAGATGGGGGTGGTACCTGCCAAAGAGACTCCGATGTTAAAGTTAGGGTTTGTATGAGTGTGAGTCTCGTATAAATAATGCACGTACCTGTGTGTGAATTAGGATTTTTCTAGGCCTTGGGCCCGAGATCAGTTATGACCTAATTGGATAGCGGATCTCGTCTTGGCCGAGGTCGCCCAACGCGTATCCGAGATCGTCTTGTGCTGTGATGCCGAGCTTGAGCTCGGTAAGACGGTACAGATAGTACACTAGCCCCCCGAGCTCCGAAGACCGTAGGTCGAGGAGTTAAGACCGAGCTCGTCAAGGGGCCGTGACCTTTCGTGTACGCCTGCCTTGTGATTGCGACGCGGTGACAAGATTGTATTTTTAGTTGTTTGATGACGTGGCCTCTTTGGCCGATGTGGTATTCCGATGTCCATGTTTCATGATCGAGTTGAGGAAATCGACAATAGTGAGTTTACTACTTGATCAAACTGGTAAACCTTTGGCCGAGTCAATCGATTGGTGAGGGACAAGTCGGCAACTCGGCTGGCCAGTACACTTGCCCCCCAAGCACCGTGATGTAAGAGCGAAGGGGCTTTTGAGGAGCTCCCAAATTTGTTGTTTGAAGGTTCAAATTTGACCTTGTTAAGTAGATGTGATCTTCAAGGGTCGAGCTCAACCTTGGTTAAGAAAATGTGATCTCAAGGTTCGGACTCGACCTTGGCATAACAAGGTTCGAACTCGACCTTGGTTAAGAAAATGTAGTCTCAAGGTTCGGACTCGACCTTGGCATAACAAAGTTCGAACTCGACCTTGGTTAAGGAAATGTAGTCTCAAGGTTCAAACTCGACCTTGGCATAACAAGGTTCGAACTCGACCTTGGTTAAGAAAATGTGATCTTAAGGTTCGGAGTCGACCTCGGCATAACAAGGTTCGAACTCGACCTTGGTTAAGAAAATGTAGTCTCAAGGTTCGGACTCGACCTTGGCATAACAAGGTTCGAACTCGACCTTGGTTAAGAAAATGTAGTCTCAAGGTTTGGACTCGACCTTGGCATAACAAGGTTCGGAACTCGACCTTGGTTAAGAAAATGTAATCTCAAGGTTCGGACTCGACCTTGGCATAATAAGGTTCGAACTCAACCTTGATTAAGAAAATGTAGTCTCAAGGTTCGGACTCGACCTTGGCATAACAAGGTTCAAACTCGACCTTGGTTAAGGAAATGTAGTCTCAAGGTTCGGACTCGACCTTGGCATAACAAGGTTCGAACTCGACCTTGGTTAAGAAAATGTAGTCTCAAGGTTCGGACTCGACCTTGGCATAACAAGGTTCGAACTCGACCTTGGTTAAGAAAATGTAGTCTCAAGGTTCGGACTCGACCTTGGCATAACAAGGTTCGAACTCGACGTTGTTTAAGAAAATGTAATCTCAAGGTTCGGGCTCGACCTTGGCATAACAAGGTTCGAACTCGACCTTAGTTAAGGAAATGTAGTCTCAAGGTTCGGACTCGACCTTGGCAAGTCGTCACGGTTAATGTGCCAATACCGAAAATATATGGGAATGGAGTTGCTTTATTGATTTATTTCTGAGGTGTGCCTCGTTAAAACCTTCTTTGGCCAAAAACCCTTTTCTTTAGTGGGAAAAAAGGATGAGGAGGAAAAAGAGTACATCACCTGAATTTACAAGTTAAGAGAAATAAAATTTGAGGTGGGTAGAATTCCAGGTTCCAAATTTTCCTTTGGAGGGGTCTGTTCTTGCATCTCTCACCCCACCAAACAAGGTTGCCAACTTTAAATGTTTGTGGCTTGACCTTGGTCTTGCTTTCCTTATGGTTTGTTGCGAACCTGGTCACGAAAAGCAGAGTGCTCTTCCATCTGAATGTACCCTGCAGCTCGGGCACGGAGTTCGTCCATATCAAGAGGAGATCGTTCACGAAAGGTCCAGGCTTGAGCGCCATGAGCATGGCGTGTAGGGCGACCTCGGGGCTCAATTTTCGAATCTTGACCGAGATACTGGCAAAGCGTTCCATGAACGCCCTTAGTGATTCGTCGTCGTCCTGTCTGAGACTGGCCAAGGCGGCTGATGTGACATGGTGAGGTCGACTCGTGGCATACTGCGCTGTGAATCGCCTTACCAGAGTGTCGAAGTTGTTTATTGACTCCACCGGCAGTTGAGTGTACCAGTTGAGCGCTGCCCCCTTGAGCGAGGTCGGGAAAACCCTACACAGAATAACATCTTTATTAGTGTATAGGTTTACCTGTGTAATGTACAGATCGACGTGCTCGTCTGGGTCTGTCGTGCCGTCGTAACGGTCGATGTGGAGAGGCTTCCATCCAAAAGGGAGAGGCGTTTCCATGATGCCATCTACAAAAGGATGACGGAGGAAGGTCGCTTGATTTCCCGTGACGTGGGCAGGAGCATTGCTGACCTCGTGAGCCGACCTGTTCGTCGGTGCGTGAGACCGATGTGTGACAGGTCGGGGAGTGGGTGCCCTAGGCGCGGTTGGGGGCTGAGAGACTGAGTGCCCCTCTTCCTCGTGTTGGTTATTCGATGGAGGGGGTTGATTAGAAGGGCGCCGAGGAAGCTGGGCGCGAATACGTTCATTCTCGGTGCGCAGCGCTGCTAGGTCAGCTTCGTTAGCGGTACGCAGCGCCGCTAGGTCAATTTCGTGCTTGGCACGCATGTTTCGCAGATCGGCGTCGTGTTGTTGCCGCATCTGCTCGACCTGTTCTATCAGTCTTCTCAATGATGCTGCGTCACCCATGCTTGTCGCGTGATTAGCGTTGTCTGTTGCTCGTCTGCTATGACTTCTGGTGAAAACCATACGGGTGGTCGATAAGAGCCGTCTTGATCGGCCCCACGGTGGGCGCCAAATGTGTGACACCCTCTACCCCGCATATCATAAATCAATAAATTTAAATAATATAACTTTAATAATCAAACATGTTTAAAGAGTATCACATTTTTAACAAACATAATCAGCGGAAATTACAAAGAAATAAATCTCAAAGTTTTCAAAGTAATTTAAAATAACATTAACAACCTAATCTAATCTTATCTATACCCCGATGTCACATGTCCTATCAGAGCATAGCCCATAAAGAAGCCTAAGCTTCACCACCAACATCCTCAGCCTCAGGCTGATAATCACCTGTATAACGGTTAAAGAAAAACAACACAAAGAAAAAGGGAGTGAGAAAACATCTCACTCGGCTCACAGTGTAGGAATATATATACTAGATAGCCAAACACAAACAAAACATATATAACATAGATTAACAATATCACATCTTACTCATTCAAGGCATATCCATTTGTCATATAATATCAAAAGACACATGTATGGACACGGACTACATTTTATCATGCATGTGGCGCCAGTCACTTATCACGTAGTATATTGCCGCTAGCAATACACAAAGAGTAGTCTAGGAGTACATGCCGGGACACAACCTCTGCGCACTCTCACTAGAAGGACATACTACCAGAGTCTCGTCGGGATAGCTAAGCCGCGCAAGATACATCCCATGCACACAATGGGCGAGACTGGGACTTCCAAACCGAGCCATCCCCAAGGACTGATCCCCACAGCTTTTACACTAGGGGGCCTTCTCTGGCGGCGTATTCCATATCGTACCCTTATCACTTTATGCAAATGATGCATGTCAAACAAGACTCTATGCATTCTCATATCACTTTATCACTTTCCATGGTCATTTCTCTTTATCACATTTCATATCTCATTGTCACATTATCACATTATCTATCTCATGGTCAATCATATCTCATGGTCATTTCACATCATATTTCATCATCACATCATATCATTAGAAACATCACATTCACATTATCATATCATATTCATAACTTTCACAATCATAATCTCAACAGAATTTCTATTCATACACACATATTAACCAAGCAATTAGAACATACAAACAATATAACATACAACAAACACAGGATTGGGGGCCAATCCCACTACCCAGCATACAATCCCACACCCAGAGCGAGGTTTCTCACTCCCCCCTTACCTGGATAACAGGCACTGAAACTAAAGAAGAGCTTCCTCCTCTAGGCTCCTTCTACTAGGGTAGAACCATCTCCTATGGATTCCTCTAGGTCTTCAAAGAGAAGAAGAGGAGAAGAAGAGAGTATAAGAGAAGAGAGAATGAGAATTGAGGGATGGTTTGTAATGGAGAAGTGAAGGCCTATTTATAGCCTCCATAACACATTAAAATAATGGAAAATAATGGAAAAATCTTAGACAAAACGAAATGGGATGAGTTGGTGTTGTTAGTGGGATGAGTTGGATGCCATATTCTTTTCCGCACCGATTTTTGACCACCGAATTTGACCTTCTAGACGGCCGAATTTGTGAATGGTTACTTCATGAAAGTTGTAGGGTTTTCTTTTATCTTTCCATAGCCACCAAGTTTGCATTATTTGAACAACCACAGCCCAATTTATGCCCTAAACACCGAGGCTTGCCAATCAGCCCAGCGAGAAACAATTGTATCAATCAAATTCCAATTTTTGACCTTCTATACGACCGAATTTGCAAATGGCTATTTCTGCAAAAGTTGTACGTTTTTCTCTTATCTTTCCATTGACACCAATTTTCCATCATTTGGACCAACACAGACCAAGTTATACCTCAAAAACCGATACTTGTCAGTCAGCCCAGCGAGAAATGGTTTTTTAAAAAAATTCACAACTATCTAATTAGGTCCAATAACACACATATCTTTCTAAGCATAAATGGAGTGTAAATTATCTACAATTGAAGTAAAATATAACCACCAATTTATGACCAAATACCACATAATAATAATAATAATAGTAATAATAACCATTTTGAAAACTAGGGTGTTACAAAATGTTCTTACCGGAAAGCTGCGGTAGAGATGATCCGCCAGGTAAGATCGGTGAGCCTCCTTCACTGGTACGCTGGTGCTCCAAGATGGGGGTGGTACCTGCCAAAGAGACTCCGATGCTAAAGTTAGGATTTGTATGAGTGTGAGTCTCGTATAAATAATGCACGTACCTGTGTGTGAATTAGGGTTTTTCTGGGCCTTGGGCCCGAGATCAGTTATGACCTAATTGGATAGCGGACCTCGTCTTGGCCGAGGTCGCCCAACACGTATCCGAGATCGTCTTGCGCTGTGATGCCGAGCTCGAGCTCGGTAAGACAGTACGGATAGTACAATAAGAAATAATATTAACATGTTATATTAATTTTTTTATAAAAATTATAAATTAATTGGTGTAAAATATTTTTTTATATCATTTAATCGATATAAGATAATATTTTATATCAATTCTTTGAAAATAGATATAAAAATATTGTCAAAATTTTAATTATGTCATCATATTTTTTATATTACATAAATTATTTGATAATGGATATAAAATTTACAAAGAGTAAATAGTTAAAGCTACTCCTAAATTTAGGTTGAGGTGTTAAAATGAGACAAATTTCGTGGATTAATCTTACTTACCATGGATCTAGGGTTTAACTCACTACAATAAAAAAAAATTGTATATGAGTTTATGTTTTATGTAATTTTATTTAAAATTCTGATTGATATTTTCTTATGTATTTGTATTTGAATCAATGATAGATTTTTTTAATATAAAATATTATAATTTTTTATTTTATTTATTAAAATAGGAATATGTAATTAAATTTTTAGTATTTTTTAATTTTTAAAAAATCTAATGAGTTAACTCAACTAATCTACCAACCCGTGGTGAGTTGAACCATGTTGAAATTTTTTTTTATTCACCAAAAAGTGAGTTAGATTAAACTGTTCCATTTAAAGCACTAACATATGGTGAGTAGTCAGATTTGCTTACTTTGACAGCTCTAAATTTAGGACAAGAGAAAAGGGAAATAAATGTTTACATAGTAATGATTTAATACTATAATATAAAAATTGAATAAAAAGTTTTTAACATTGTGATTGTAATTTTAATAGATGAAAACAAAAAAACATATAGCCAAATGATTTTGCTTTTAGACATCATCTAAAAGGCCTCTCAACCGATAAAGACAATTTGTGTATATAAACTCATGTGCATCCTCTTATTTAAACGATGTTGGACTTTGTTTGCATCTCAACAAATAATTAACAGCATATTTCAACAATAAAACCAATAGGTACGTGAAAGCACATAATACGTGCATTAACTAGCACACATAGAGTGATGTTACAGATTAATCTATGCATTATATTTGTCATGTGTGTCTAATATACATTTTTGCAAAATTAAAAATCATAATAATAAATCCAAGTTTTGTATTGAAACTATGTGGCAGCAGGAGTAACTGATTACACACTATTTGTCATCTAGGCACTACAAGTAGGAATTTGAAAAATTACAAGTCTTGCAAGGTATTTACACAGGTGAAAAACCAAAACTATACAACTACTAAACGTTAACCAGCTTCACACCAAAACAAAAATCCTTGCACTCTCTCAAATAAGGGAAAGAAGAAACAAGATCTTTCATGGGCTTTCGGTTGCAGTGATGCTTGGGAGGGACATGATAACAAGGCTCCGATGAGAACTCCCGCTCACACATTGGAGAATGAGTATTGTTATTGACTAGCTTGTGAAGATGGCTTCAAATTTCCTAATCCTTGAGCAACGTAGCCAAAAGTAGAGAAAGATGTTGTCACCAACACATCAGATAAACTTAATATATAGATACATCTCCATCAAAGCCTTAATGTTATGCTTATTATCATCGAACTTTTGATGTTCTTCATGGCTTGGCTGATAAACTTGTATGTAGTCTTCCATACTGTGGATATAATGATGCCACAAGAACTACTTTTACAGTTTGATTTTTTCTAGCAGAAGATGTTGAAGTTTGCAAACCTACTTTTGGTAGTATCTTTTGCTTTATTAATGGTGATAATAAGGTGTAGATAAAAGGATGAAAAAAAATCAATATTAGTTAAGTTTGCTTCACCTAATTTTATTAATTTAAGACTTAAATTAAGATTTTTCCTCCCTTGAATGGAGGATAATTTATATTGTTTAAAATTCAAAGTTAGTGCCCCGTTTAGAAATCTGGTCCTATTTTTTTTCTAGACACAAATAAAAAAGCAGCATTGATTTTCAGTTTTTTCTCAAATAAAATTGTCTAAAGATATGTGTTTAATTCCAAGGTTTGAATCTTAATTTTAGGTATGTAATAGACTATATTGAGAAAAAATAATACATACTTTATTAACATTAACCATGTTTCATACCAATGTTATAATTATATTAATGAAATTAAAGTATTTTGTATCTTTATATTTTTTTTAATAAAAATGTTTAAAAATTATTGATATTTGTTAGATGGATTGGTGTTGTGATTAGTTCTCAAACGTCAAGATTTTAAATTTGTCTTATCTATGTAAGAGTAATTATTTTTTAATATTAATTTTTATTATTAAAAAAAACATAAAAAAATAATAATAATAGACAATAGAGTGCATACATGTGGCGGGTTCCCTTGTAACTGCCGTAACGGTTTAAACTTCCTAAATCTACTCTGAAAACCGTAACAAGGTTTTTCCTTTTACCAATCTCTTCTCTTTTTCCCTCAATATTCATCTCTTCTCATTCCTTTCCACACCCCAATATACCACATACCACAATTTTGTACAATCAAAGCCTTAAACATTGTCACAGTAAGTGCATACCTTTCATTTTATTTACATTATTCTTTCTTGTCCAAAATTTTCATCTTTCAGGTTCTTCTCCAAATTTTTTTTTTTCAAATTATGGAAATAAGGAGATGGGTTGCTAGAAATGGACAACCCTGCAGATGATTAAGTCTTTGTATATTTAGATTTGGAACTGAAATTGAAATTGTTGAAAAAACATTTCCTAGAAGCGTGTCCGAGTCATTTTCATTGTTGGATTGACATTGTTTAAAAGCATAGAATGTTGAATCCATTACGTTCAAATCATAGAAAGGGGCATGTTTGATCTTGGCAATTTATCTTAAAAGTTAAAACCATGTCAAGTTATTATTATTAGAGTTTCCTTGCGTTGGATTCTTTGTTTGTATTTATTTTCTAAGGATTATCTCCCTTTGAATTTCGTATTTTAGAGATTATATATACCAAAGAAATTTCTGAAATCGCCGTGATTATCTGCATTGTATGAAATAGAAGACTGAACTTTGTCATACGTCAGGAAACTGCTGGACAGATCTGGTATTCCTGGCGGTCTCTATGTAATTTCTTCAAAATGTTTGACTCTGGTTACAAGTCACAGTATATTGGAGGCCAGAAGGAGAAGTTCGTAAGGTATAGAATACATAAGCACAATTATTTTACTGTTCCTTTTGTGTTTGTTTGCATGTAAAATGTTTGATATGATGTTAGAGTTCATAGCTTGAGACATGAGATGCAAAGGTTTATAGGTTCCAATTTCGAAGCTAGTTGCATGTCAGTAAATTTCCTTTATTAACGTACCTCGAATGTCCCTTGAGGATATATATTTTAACTGATCAAACTCTTTTTTCTTTATTAGTTGAGAATTCAAAGCAAGACTAGATAATTTGTAATTAAATGCTTCAGAATTCAGATATGATGTTTTTTGTTGATTCATGGAAATTGAACTTGGTATGATAGGTAGTTTACAATATTCACATGCCTTGTTCAACCAACACTCTTGATATGATACAAAACTTACTATGTTATATTCCACTTTGATTAACAATCATTCTTTGATGTGTGCGAAGGCTAAGTTGTTAAACTAAGCGTTTCTGAATCTGACACACAGTGGATGATGTAGGTTGGATGATCTGGATTCAAATTTGTCATTGCCATCTAGCTCCAGTGGGATGAAAAAACTAAGATTTAATTTAGATTCTCTACCTATTCCTCTTCCTGGCCGTGGAAGAAAAAGAGCATCGAAATCCTTTAGGCTTGGAGTGAAGAAGAGTTCAGATGGACTAAAGACATTCGGAAGATCACTCAAAACTGGAGTCACTACTTGGGCAGTATTCCCAGAAGATCTCAAAGTGTCAGAAAAAAAAGTATTTGACCCTCAAGATAAGAACCTTCTGTATTGGAATAAGTTTTTTGAGATTCTATGCATTTTTTCTGTAGCTTGTGATCCCTTCTTTTTTTATCTGCCTTATTTCAACCACAAATCATTTTGCCTCGCCATAGATAACAAGCTAGCAAGTTTTACTGTCACATTGAGAACAATATGCGATGCCATTTATCTCGTCCGCATAAGTTTCCAATTCCGCACTGCTTACATTGCACCTTCATCTCGAGTATTTGGGCGAGGTGAACTTGTTATAGATCCTGCAAAGATTGCCAAGAGATATTTACAACGTTACTTCATCGTTGACTTCATTTCTGTGCTGCCTATGCCACAGGTTTGAAAAAGAAGCTTTCAGTAAGAGTAATATATCCTGCATTGCTGATATTCATGAAAGAAACCTAAACAATTGTTAATGGCTACTAAATTTAACCCATAATGTCAATGATGATAATTATGATTCAAGTTACATTTGGAAAGTTTTTATGCAAATGAGGTTCAGTTGTCTTCATGTTTGCTGCAGATTGTAGTGTGGAAATATCTCAACAGAACAGGACGTGTAGAGGTATTGGCCACAAAAACGGCATTGTTGAGAATTGTGATCCTGCAATATTTTCCAAGATTTCTACGCTTTATACCTTTAGCTTCAGAAGTTAAAAAGACAGCTGGTGTTTTCTCTGAAAACGCATTGCTCGGTGCCATGTACTATTTGATCTGGTATATGCTTGCTAGTCATGTAAGTGCTTCTTGTAAAACAATCCTTTTTCTAGTTCTCCTTATTGATGGGGTTTTGTTAGGGTTGTTCATGGTTTGGTCTTCTGGAAAAACAAATTAGTTTTGTTAACTAAATCCCTTTTTATAAAATAGATTAGTTCAGTCGGAAAGCGAAACATTTTATAAAAATAATTCAAGTAACCAAATCATTTTTTTTTTATAAAAGTGGAATGGTTTGGTTAACCAAACAAGTTGGTTTTTTGGTACAGGATAATTCTATAAAAATTGTTCAGTTAATCAAACTATTTTTTATAAAGTAGACTTGTTCGATTTTTTTAAAAATGGTTTGGTTTTTTTAAAATGAATCAATGCGATGCAATTCTTATATCCACTTTATACTCATGTGAATTGGTTTTTTTCAAAGAACTAAACTAAATCAGACCAAACCACTCTATAAAAATGACTCAGTTAACCAAACTGTTTCTACAATGTGGTTTAGTTTGGATTTTTTCTCAAAACAATGTGGATTCAGTTCAATTTTTTTGCACGCCACTAAGTTTTGTTGTATAGAAATTTTACAAGGTTAAGAAGATAAGTGGCAAGACTTTGAAGTCCTAGATATAGCAAACTAGATCCTCTGCAGTTCTTTTCCCATACAGGCTAACCAATACAAGTATGAAGAGAATTTACAAAGTTATGTAGTAATAAGTGCATTCTTCTGACTCTTCCCTGATGCCACAGATAACCGGCTCTGTCTGGTACTTACTAGCCATTGAACGCAATGACACCTGCTGGAAGAATGCTTGTAAACAAGTTGACGGGTGCAATACACATTTCTTGTACTGTGGGAATTCGAACAAGCATATGTCAGGGTATGAAAGTTGGAGAAATGTCAGCGAGACTGTTCTGAAAACCAAATGCTTTGTTGAGGATGACAACTCAGAATTTAACTATGGAATCTTCTCTCAAGCTATACAGTCTGATATTGTTGCTTCCATAGAAGTTTTTCCTAAATTCTGTTACTGTTTATGGTGGGGCCTTCAAAACTTGAGGTATATTCCTTGTCTTGTCTGATTCTCCAAAAATATATGCGTCTAAATTTTCGTTGTATAAGATGTTTAGCAACCATTAGCTCCAAAAACTAAGCCGTTAGGGATTCTGCAAGCTATGTTCTGATTACATGTCTAACACCTTCAAAATTGAAAAAAATAAAAATTGAATTTCATGAATAGACAAGTACCAGGTCACACTACTATCTTGTGTTTGATTTTGATGTGATTATAGGGTCATTAAGACTCAAGACCAATTGATTTAGAAGACTTCTTCACCATCTGATAAATTAATTTAACATGTATCATCTAAACATTTACTTGATGCTAGCTTCATGTATTTCTCTTCTTTGCCAACTAACATGTAAACAAATACACTTTGTTCCTATAAATTCTAAATATGAACTTTATTCAGTGTTATTTAAAGTGATATGTTGTCACTTAAACCTCACATGTCCAACTATTGCATTTGTTATACATGTTTGATAAGTTGGTGCAGAATTCTATTTTTATTTCTTAATTAGTTATTACTGTTTGCACCTAGCACGTGTGCATTTCAATAACTGAAATTGCTTTACGTTCCAAAGTTTTACAAGCCTAAGCACCTTCTGTTTTGCGTTCCACAGTACACTTGGTCAGGGGCTTCTAACCAGTACCTACCCTGGAGAGGTTATGTTTTCCATAGTAATAGCTATTATGGGGCTTATCCTTTTTGCTCTTCTGATTGGGAACATGCAGGTAAAAAAAAAGCTTTAACTGTAGGTATTTATCTATCAATGGTTATTATTGATGTCTTGGTTAATATAAAACTTTAATAGTCAGAGTCACTACCAGACGAATGATTGACCTGAATGATGATAATATGCAAGTTATGTAACTTGTTTTTTTGGTTATTTTGGCAAAGACAAAGCGCGAGTGTTACTTAACTCAATTCCAACTCAAATCAATCAACTAGTTTGCGACTTGGGAGTCACTGTATGAAATTTCTGTTCCCAACTTTGTTTTACATAAATAAGAAAATTGTATATACTTCTAAAATAAATGCTTTGAAAAAAAGAGATGGTTAAATACATTATTGAATCACATTCATGTGTTCTCTGTACTCATGAAGAAAAAAAATCTAGTTTTACAGCTCTGCCGCTTTGTCATCAACACAACTATCATCACCATCTTTCTCTGCTTCTCTTCTATTTGAAATGGCCTGAGCTGTAGTTTAGGGGCCGGTTCACTTAACGTTATGAGCTTTGACATGTTTAAGGGATGGGTCAAAGACAAACAATCACCATGCTTTAACATGATATAACATTACGAGTTTCTTGTCACTAAATGGAGAAATACTTTTAACACATATTTACAATAGTTTAAATGTTTGAGTCATCATGCAATTGGACAGACCTACCTTCAATCAATGTCAGTTCGTCTTGAGGAAATGAGGATCAAAAGACGTGACTCTGAGCAGTGGATGCATCATCGCTTGCTTCCTCAAGAGCTGAGGGAAAGAGTGAGACGCTATGACCAATACAAGTGGCTGAACACCCGTGGAGTAGATGAGGAGAGCTTAGTTCAGAGTCTTCCGAAAGATCTCAGGAGAGATATCAAACGCCATCTTTGTTTGAATTTAGTCAGAAGGGTGAGTGCTGAGTGCCATAATGCCATTGCCACTTATTAATCTTCATTTTCTCGTGTATATCACAACATACATATATTCAGGTTCCTCTCTTTGCAAACATGGATGAACGCTTGCTGGATGCTATATGTGAGCGATTGAAGCCTACTTTATATACAGAGGGCACTTACATAGTGAGGGAAGGGGACCCAGTGAATGAGATGCTCTTCATCATACGTGGGCGTCTAGAGAGTGTCACTACAGATGGTGGAAGGAGTGGATTTTTCAACAGAGGTCTTCTGAAGGAAGCTGACTTCTGTGGAGAAGAGCTACTAACATGGGCATTGGACCCCAAATCTGCTGCTAACTTGCCATCATCAACGAGGACAGTGAAGGCTATAAATGAGGTGGAGTCATTTGCTTTGGAAGCAGAGGAGTTGAAGTTTGTTGCTTCACAGTTTAGGCACATTCACAGTAGACAGGTTCAGCACACATTCCGTTTCTATTCGCAGCAATGGAGGACGTGGGCTGCTATCTACATTCAAGCTGCTTGGAGGCGCCATTGCAGGAGAAAGATTGCAGAACAGCGCCGGAAGGAGGAAGAAGAGTTATATGATTCTGATAATGAAAACGGTGATGATTCAACCAGGGCCTTGGTCAAGCATTCTAATTCTTCTTTTGCTGCTTCTAGCCTTGGACTTGGTACAACCGTCTACGCTTCTCGCTTTGCTGCTAATGCACTTCGTCATCATAGGCTCCGTGGTTCAGGTTCCAGGGACATGATCAAACTACAAAAGCCCCCAGAACCTGACTTCAGCAGTCTTAGTCTTGATGAAGACTGATCCTCCTCTTTCTGTGGACAAATTGCAACATGTATTGTGTGTCCTTCAGTAGAATACTATTTGCACTTGCAAGACACATTCGTCAGCTCATATCACAATCAGTGTTAGCTTATATGGTGTCACAATTTTGGTTGGGGTGACCTAGAACATGATTCTAGGTCTTTGGAATTTCTATAGATATTGAATTTAAATATAATATGTATCTGCACACCCTTTTTTTATACGTTTGCTGGCTTGCTTGTAATAACTGTAATGTGTAAATATGTTACGTCTGTAAATTTCAAAATATTTTTTTGGGACAAATTTCAAAATGGCTTGCATAGCATAAAATATGTTTATTATTATTAGGTGTACAAGAAGTGCAGATGATTAAACTCTTCCTGACTCCTAAAGTCAGCCTAGTAATGAAATTGTTATAGTATACTGAAGGTCTTGCGTCTGAACCTGTGTCATTAGCATCATTATTGTAATTCTTCCATAAAAAAAATACTGCGCATGGGGCATTACTTCTCACAACCACGAATCATATTCGGTATAACCCAAGACAAAGCTTAAGTCATCAAATAAAATACGATAATGTGATTCATGTGATGCAACGGGTAAATCAGACACAATACAGATTGCATAGTCGAGGAATACAGCTAGATTTCACAAAATAGTTGCATGGCCCTCTCCTCTCAGGGATACGCATTATCTCAAACTTTAGTACACACTAACTATTGACATGGACGTGGATGCCCACGATGGAGCTTGCGAAGTCCTCACGTTTCTTTGCCATGTGTAACATCCGGTTCAAACTGAAAGGGGAAGAATGAGAAAATATTACCTTAAGGAATATTAAAAAAAAGGGGCAGTTCTGCAGGAAATGTCTTCCTGGAATGTATGTGAGCTCATTCAATGACAACCTACATGCGGGTGCAACAAAACACAGTCTCTTCTAACAGTGTACTACTCAACTCCGCCATGCAGAAGATGCTTCTGAATCAAAATCTTCTTCCCACCACGTGCTTGTCTGTAATATCACACAATACAGGCAAAAGATTTATAACTGAACTAGAGACAGGCCAAATAAGATTTAAGATCTCATAATTAATCCACTGTAGCAGGAAATTGAGTCAACTCAATGCCTAAACAAAACATAATGAGAATCTGATCATTTGTATAAATAGTTAATAAAAAACCACTAATTAAGCCCGTTGGAATAATAAAATAAAGAATAACAAAACCCACAATAATTTGTTAAATGTGTCTACCCTTAAATTTTAGGCTAAATTATATTTTTAACCCCTTTATTTATTTTTAAGATTCAATTTAGTCCTATTATTTTTAAAAAGTTCAATTTGGTCCTTTAATTTTTAAAAAATGTTCAATATTGTTCTTCCATCCAAATTGATACCGATGACATTAATAAATAAAATTATGTAAAAGGACAATATTTAACATTTTTTTGAAAATTAGAGAACTAAATTGAACATTTTAAAAATAGTGGGATCAAATTGAACATTTTAAATGATTTAATTTGGTCATCTAATTTTCAAACGATATTCAATGTTATCCTTCCATTTTTTAAAAATCAGAGGACCAAATTGGATCATTTAAAAACAATGAGACCAAATTGAATTTTAAAAATAAATAGAGGGTTCAAAAATATAATTTAGCCTAAATTTTATTTTCATATAAACAAATACAACAGGAGGAATAGAACAAAATCTGAAGGCACATGGAAACCTATGCTGCCTCAACTTTGTGAACATACTGCAAAGAATTGAAACTGTATTTTGGTTCTTGTGGAGGACTGAGACATCACAATAGATGCAGAGTAGGATCACAGGAATATTCAAGATTTACCAAGGACAAAAAAGAACACTAACAAACGAGACACAAGCACGCATATTATTAACAGAAACTGATTAAAAGAATACCTTGTAGCCTCTTCGAAGAAATTCTAGAGAACTTCCCTCTTCTTCTTTAAGTCCCAAGACCCTCAACAATTCCTCTTTAGCCTATACCAGTCAATGGATTAATATGAAACTACTTACAAGTTAATAAGCAAATAAGGTTAACTATTTACAATTAATAAGCAAATGATGCTAAGATCATGAAACTACCTCACCAAGGCTGAAGCGGGTTGCACTTTCTGCTATGCAAGCATAAGAACCATCTGCTTGTTTAAGCATCACCTGCCAAGGACCTGAATAATTTATGAAGAAACAATTTAGTGCATCATCCATATCATCAGCAAATAGAAGTATGCTAGTTATTCAATAGGAAGCAAATATTAATTAAAATATATCTGGTATTAACTGTAGGCTAAATACAGTTTGTGGGTTTGTGCCACTACTACATGGACCGTTCTAAGTGATTCTCTCCAAGCAAACACGGTCAGCCCCAAAAATCAAGTGTTAATATTCAAAGACTAATGGGAAATAAAAAGAACAATATGGCCACACGCCTATTTCCCTGACTAAATGTGATTTCTTCGTAAAAAAAAAAATGTCCCTAGCCACAAATAGTAGTAATCACATTCTTCTTTTATCAAAAGCTAAAAAAATAAAATTTAATGTTGTTACATAAACTGGAAAAATAGTCTTCCTTGTCGGGTCTGATGCTAATATATATCAAATAAATGGTATAAAAGCATCAGTTTATCATACTTTTTCCACAAATTTCTCTGTAGTGCCTTATCTTTTAATTTTTAATTTTCATTAATCTCTATTTATTTTAAATAATATGTGATCACAGATCAATAGATTGAAAAAAAAAAAAGATCTGAACATGCTTTTAGCCTTATATGTATATTGTTTAGTGCAGGCATGAGAAGAGAGAGGGGGGGGGGGGTTGTGCATGCATATACTGATACACATAAAAATATAGTTGCACCTGGGTACTGGCGGAACACAGCTCCACTGTAATTGACAATATAAGGTGCTATTGCAACTGTCTGAAAAACAGAAAGGAAACATTCAATGCCTATTATTTGATAAGATCAATATCTAGAGACAATTCAATAAAGAAGTGGTACCTTCGAATACTCTCTGATTCGGATGTAGAACACTGGAGTGAACAGAGAAAGAAAGCGGTAGTGCAAATCCTTGGCTGGGAAGCCCGGAAGGCCTAAATCAGCACTGTAAATTCAATAATTATTCTCTGTCAAACATAATTATATGAAATAGTTAAGCAATTAGGCATGTAAGAAAATCAAAACAAAAACAAAAAAGGAATACAACATATACCGCAGTGTGTCTAGTTCAAGATTAAATAGAAGTGTTGGTGTTGATGTAGCAAATTTTTCCTGCAGAATCCAAGTAGTAAATTTATAAGGTATACATCAAACTAAAGCAGCTAGTGAAGCCAGTGTGCAAAACAAATTCTTTTCAATTGCAGATAATTGCATAAAAAATAAGTCGCACAGTTTGCAACAAAGGCCATCAAAAACCAGAACCTAGATCAAGTTTTACCATCTAAGATGTTGCAACTGGAAGGGATAAACTTCGAAGTTAAACTCTTTACGGTGCAGAATATTGCTTACTGACCCAAAATCAAATGAAAGAACTCAAATCAACATATATTTTTGCATATTATTTGTCACCGATGAACAAAAACTAAATATTTCTGACTAAAAAGGCCAAAACCAACCAAATGAAGATAAGACTGAAATTTAATTAGCACATTGAAGAAACACCATACCACATACTTCTCTATATATGCAAGTTCACGTGTACTGCAGTTAACGAATATGTAGAGTGATGGAGGCTCACTAGACTGCCAACGACCTGCATTTTTAAGAAAAGAAATGGTCAAAACATTATTATTGTTGTCATGATTTACAATGAAAAACATTATGAAAAACATTATGAAAAACATAATTTGATAAATTGTTATCCATAAGTTGCTAACATGGTAACTAAAAGAACCTTATTACTTAGAAAGCTATCTATGGTAATGCCATTTTCCCCCAAGATCTAACCTTCATTGTCATCTTCAAAGTCAAAATCAAGGGTGTTCCTGACAGATCTGAAAAATGAAGTCATAGGTCCAGCAGGGACATCATCCAAAGAACCTATGGTAATGCCATCAATCTGGAAGCAAAAAACATAATATCTTTATTCAGAATCAAAGTCAATCAACTGTGGAAGTAAATAGTTTAAATACTTCATAATTTTTCAACAATCTGATCTTTTGCTGGCATTATTTTAGAAAAATGTTGCAAGTTAAATGGGAATTGGTTCATTAACAGATGGGAAATAAATTCACACTGAGTTATATTTTCATTACTGAATCTAGAGCTGCTTTGAACAATTGAGAGGCTCGGCGCTTTTCTGGTTTATCAGGGAATACCTACAAAGAGGCACACAAATGTAGTACCATTTTGAAAAAAAGTGTAACATGTATACAAGAAAATAAGTATTCCTTGCTTTTGAGGGGAAGAAAAGAACAAGTCTTCTTACTATGCAAGCTCTGGTTTCCTTTTTCTCCTTGAGCTTTCTTACAACAGCCAAGGCAAGTTGAATGTTGGCATCAATGAACTCATCTGAAGATCCCTTGAAATATTTAGGAATTTGAGAAAATTATGTGCAATGTATTCAGATAAGCATGCACACAAAGGTCAAGTAACTATGAACTAGAACAGTTTCGGAATTAGCCTGGCATATAATACAGACCTAAAAATCAACTAATCAGACTGATGTATTGAAAGTCACTGCTAATAGAAAAAGAAACAAAACCTGAAGTGAGGTATATAAAAGCCAATGTAAAAATTTGTTATGCTCCATATCAAGGCAAGGCATTGTCCTCAATACTACACAGCATGCAACGAGGTTCTCTATAATTTGTAAATGCAGGATATAGGATCTGTTTGTATAAACTAAAATAAAGTACTTTTTAAAAAACAATTTTTTAAAGAGCAGATAAGAGTTGTTACTTAAAAAAAACTATTAAAAAAAACTGTTTATTTAATAAAAATAAAAAATAAATAAAAATAGAAAGTTTAGACAAACACATCAAAAAAACAGTAGAAAAATGCTTGTTTTATTAAAAAGGCATACTTTTAGGAAAAAAAAAATTTAAACAAACAGACCCATAACCTACTAATTTTGGGAACTTGAGGGTGTTTGGAAAAGCTTCGATGGAACTTATTTGGGCTTACTCATCTTATAAAATTAGCACTTAAGCTCAAAATTGAAGGTGTTTGGATTAAGCCAATGAACAAGGTTTATAACATTTCTATAAATTATTATTTTTATTTAAATAACTAGCGTACAAAACAAACTCCATGCCTCTGTGAATGGTTATTAAAAATACAGACGGTTATGGGATGAAATTTATTGAAAAGAATTAAAAAAATTATAATTTATAATATAATAATTATAAGGGTAAAATTGAACAAAAATTGCCTACACCAAAAAGTTCAACCCCTTTATTATAGTTATTATTATAGATATAGTTATAGATAATGTCACGAATACCTATTATAAATTATAAACTATTATAAAAGGGGTATAGGTGTAACTATTTTTTGTCAATACTTTTTACTATACCATTACACATCTGAATTGCGAATAAAGAAAAAAGAAACACCCTCTCTCAATAACTACCCATTCAATTATCTCTTTTTTATTTTATTTTTAATTTTATAAAAAAAAATTAAGAAGCACAAAATGCCTTCTTTTTTTTTCCTACATTCAAAATAAATTCACCAAATTTAGCTCTTATAACATAAAGTTCATTAAAGTTAGTTCTCCATAAGTTAAAAATTAGTTTTTAAAGAAGTTAAATGAAATAACTTTTACAAATTAGCTTATCAATAAATTAATATTAACTTTGGATAATCTTATTTTACTTTATTTTCTTCTCCCGTAAATGCTTATTAAGAAATTTATCCAAATTCCAAACAGACCTTAGTTAGTACTCTGTCCAAAAGCTTACACCTAGATACATTCAATGGTGGAGAAAAAGTGGTAATGAATAGGGCCGAGAGCACCGCAAAGAATAGTACCTTATAAGAAGATATGTTGCTGGGTAAAGGCCTGCAGGAAAGAATGGCAGCACGCAAGCAAAATCTAGTTATTGGCTTATAGCGTTGAAACCAGGCACACATTACAGAAATGGAAAATCAATCACAAGACTAAAATGCAGAAAGCAGAACTTGTTATCGGTATTGCACAATAGGATTTGAGTTAAGTTATAAAAGTGTTAGGTATTTGGAAATTGTGATTGAATTATGAAAGTAAAATATATACGGAAAATCGATTTCGAGACGAAGGTTTCCGTCTTGAAGAGCATAGGCGAGTGAATTGGCAGCGTCGGTGACGAGAACTTCGTAGGATTTAGGTTTATAAAGGGAAACACCGGCCTTAGGATCGGCGCCTTCTCTTCCGATTCCAACGCTCTGGATTTTGGTAGCGACTCTGAGAGTGAGGGGGAGGCTTCTGAGAGGCTGAGCGAAAACAGAGGAAGTGAAAGAAAGAGGTTGAAGCGAGCGAGGGCGAAGGAAAGTGAGGTTCAAAGATGAAGATGGAGATGAAATGGCCATCGTGTTTCTCTTCTCTTCTCCTCTCTTCTCTGCCACCGCCTAACTAACTACGCCAACTCTTCACTGTGATGGATAGGATCAGTGATGACGTGTCCTTTTAATAATCTCATTCTCATTTGTCTCGATTGCCCATTGGGCCCCTGTAGATGGGCCGCGGCCTGCCATGGGTTACAAAGGATTCAATTCACGGAGATAATTGTAATTTGCAAAGGAATGAAAGCTTATAAATAAAGAATTAATCATTTATACACTATTAGTAATTAATTATATTTTTAATTATATCATGTTATTATAAATATATTTATTACAATTAAAATATATAATTGATTATTATTGTAAAACTTTTTTAAATATAGTAATTTTTAAAAAATAATCTCATTAAATAAACTTTCTAGATTTGTTAAAAAGGACGCCAGCAATTAGCAAATTAATCATTCAGAAAATGCGTGTAAGTTTCTTCCATTAATTTAATCTCACAAAATAACTGAAATCACGAGACCTTGTCAATACGTTGGTTGTCCTAAATGCAAATGGACAACATAATATCCACACGAAAAACAAAAGATGCCGATACAGATCATGAATGGACGTCTCAGATTGCCTTTGATGCCATATCCAATAATAATGAACCAACTATCTCTTTCTGCCTTCAATACCCACATTCTTATTTCCCATATTTTCAAGTTTCTAACTTGTCCTCTTTCTCAAATCTCTTTCCTCAAGATTTCAAGGTCATTACTCCAAAAAAGAGGTTTTTTTTTTTTTTTTTTTTTGTTAACAAAACCACAAAATGGCTGTGGCTATGGCTGTTTGGAGTGTTGGTCTTCACTCCAGTGCTGCTCATAATGGCTTGAGAGCGTTGGAAAAAACCGTTTGCAGTGCCCCTTTTTTGAAGGCCTCATCTGGGTTTGCTGCTACTAAGCCATTCTGCATCCGTAACAAAAGGTAGGGTAGCTATGATCATTGGTTACTTTATGGATAAGACTATTTTTTTTTAAGTCTTGAATATCCTTGATTACATTGATTGATACTGAATCATAAGAATTCTGGCTTGGATTGATGATTATTAATGTTTGTATTATGTTTCTGTTGCTGTTATAAAGCAGTGTACAATTTTTTGATTCACATGAACTTCTGATTAAACAAGAAAAATATTGATATAATGGAAGTTGCACTGTGTATGGTTGGTTCCTTTGCTTGGACATGTCAATTCTGGCAAGTAATTTATTCTATTTATTTATCTTTTCTGTTGTTAGCTTGTGTCTTGCCTGAGTTGTATGTTGAACACTTGGAGGACTATGTTCTAACTAATCAGATAGTAGGATGAAAATATTCAAGACTAGTAAACATTTAAAACTTGAAGTGAGTAGGACTGCATCACAATGATGTGTCCATTCTCTGGGTTAATTGTATGTACACTTTTGTCAGATTGTCATCTTCTGGAACTACAATTATCCCTCGAGCAGCACCAGTTACTGATGTGGAGGTATTTAGCTTAATCAACCTATATGATTGCCACTAATTGCATGTGAACAGCCAAAACTTCGTTCTTCCAATACTTGCTGGTTGTGATAACTGATCAGTAAAAGATTTTTGCTTTCAATTTTTTTATAATCTGTGGAGAACAGGATGGAAACCAAGGCGAGACTGATACTACTCCAGTTCCCATAGTTATAATTGACCAAGACTCTGATCCAGATGCAACTGTGGTGGAGATAACTTTTGGTGACAGGCTTGGGGCACTTCTTGACACAGTAAGTCATTCTCTGTGTAAAAACCTATGCTTGTGTTCGCTTATCTAATACTTTACTTTTTTACTTTTGGATATATGCTTTTATATTGTCAATACAGAATTTACGGGGGTAAGCAATGTCTCATTGTGTAATTCAATTACTATTAATTATTGTTTTATCTCATTGAAGCATATGCAATAATAAAAAAAGATTTCAGAGACCAACTCTCTACTTGGGTTGCAGATGAATGCATTAAAACACTTAGGTCTCAATGTTGTTAAGGCAAATGTCTTTCTGGATTCATCTGGCAAGCACAACAAGTTTTCCATCACAAAAGCGTAAGTGTTACATGCATTATGTATGTGATTGTTATAATGCATGTGCAATGTGTTGTTCCCGGTATTGGTCTTGTGTTATTACCAATGTATTCTAAATGGTAACTATGGTCATGTTCTTTGGTTCATAGGAGTCATTATTGTATAGAGGCAGATGAAAATGAGACAATTACCAAAATAAGGATAAAAAGGAAATGAATGGTCAGAATTAGATGGAAATGAATGGTTTTTATTTATTAAAAGGTCAACATAATAGGCACTATTTTTTTGTGGCAAAAGTCATTTGAATGGTTCCTTAAGTAAGATTCTACTTGGGCTCATGGTGTCTAATCACAAGTTGGCACAAGCATATGCAGTCAAACAGACTTCAGAACTGGCCTGGCAAATAAATTTTGGAAATTCACTCTAAAACAATGACACTTGTTTTCAGTTTCACCTTTCAAGCAATAAAAATCTTGGATCAGGTTTTTAACTAGCTTCTGTAGTAATTCATTGGATATGGTTGTGGAAATTTGTTTGCAGTGACACTGGCAGAAAAGTGGAAGAGCCAGAATTGTTAGAGGCAATTCGATTGACAATTATAAATAATCTGCTTCAATACCATCCAGTAAGCTTACCAACTATCCTCATTCTCATTGGACCTTAATTTGGTTAGATGCCAACAGGCAGCTCTCAGCTAATTAGAGTTTTGAAACTGGTGATCCAGGAATCAAGTTCCAGGTTAGCAATGGGAGCAGCTTTTGGACTTGTGCCTCCAAAAGAGCAGGTGATGAATGCCTATACTTTTCAGTTTCAATTGTTGAATATGAATTTTTTATTCCTTCTTGTAATGTGCAGACTAGTTTTGTGAAGTTATAAAATATCTTAGGCTTAGCGGTACTGGAAGTTTCTTCTTTACATATGAATGTGATAAAATCATGAAAACCCAAAAATGTTGGGTATCTGCTGCTTTGTGTTGTTTGACATGCACCAAGTTATGGTAATTTCAATGTATATATTGTTCATCAACAGTCTGTCTTCTACCATAACCATAGAAAAAAATAATGTATTGAAAAAAACCTCATGTCATGCATTGTTTAGTAATAAGGCCAAAATAGTTTATATAAGTACTTACGGACAATCTTCACACCTTATAAGTTTGTGGGGTTGAATTAGATCCAAACTCACATTCTAAATAAAGTTTGAGTGGAGATAGCTTGGGAACTTGTGGAAATAATAGATTCTGCACCACTTAGAGGAGGGGCTCGGTTTCAAGAGTAAAACAAATTGATTTATTTTGTCAAAAGAGAGGAGGGTTTACAAAACAGAAGTGCAACAGGAAGCTAGTGGTAGAAAGTGAAAAAACTTGTTTAGAGTTGTAGGTGTATTCTGTTAGTCCTTTAATTATATTTAAATTCATAACTATCTAGTTTAGTACGGAGGATTGCATTTTCCCTATTAGTTCTACTAATGTAAGTCTATTGTAAACTGCTGCATCGAGGTATGAGAAGACAATTTTGAAGGATCTTCACCAAAATTATGTATAACTGGCCTATTTAATGAGGGTGCCAAGAAAAGGGTGAGAAGTATAAATGTATAATAGCAAGAGGTTTATCTTATAACAGAATAAGTTTTATATGTTTATCTTGGATTACTAATTGGTATCAGGAATGGTGTCTCTTTTCTGATTACTAATAGTGCCATCTATTAAACCATACACGAGACAGAACGGTAGAGAATATATGAGAAAGCTTTAATGTTAACTCATAATGCATCTGCATAAAACATATTAAAATACACATTGTATTCGTTTGATAAGTAATTACCTCACTATATTGGTCCTCTACAATCTTGTTTATATTTTGTTAATATCTGTCAGGTTGATGTAGACATAGCAACCCACATAAACATTTCTGATGATGGCCCAGATCGAAGGTGATGCATTCATTTGGTTATTCATTAACAGCAATGGAAATTATGATTGAAAGAAAAAAAAATTCCTGGTTGAAATTAAACTTGCATAATATTTGAGGCCTTAGCAGCATACTCAGTGCTATGTTTGCATTAGTAATTTAGTACAGTACTTCTGGGCAATACATGTATGTGGTTACTGACTTGTTTTTCATTTTATAGTTTGCTGTATGTGGAGACAGCTGATCGGCCAGGATTACTGGTTGATCTTGTAAAGATTATTACTGACATTGACATTGCTGTTGAATCAGGAGAGTTTGACACTGAGGTATATATATATCATTATCCTATAAATGCAAATTTATTTTTGTTGACCTTGTCATTCAAGGAACATATTTGGATAAACTTCTCCAAAAATACTTATAAAAACAAATAAGAATAGAAATAAAATTATCTTTTCCATAAGCTAAAGTTAGTTTAATAAAAAATAAATTAAAAAAAAAACTTTTAAATAGTTAATATGAGAAAATTTTTATAAACTAGCCTGCATAAGTCATTTTTAGCTTATGAAGAAGATTAATTCATTTTTTCTTCATATTTTCTTTTTCTGTAAGTGTTTACGGATAAGTTTATTTAGACAAACCCTAAATGAAGGTATCAATTTAATTATTGGACCCAAAAAAAAAAAAAAGGAATATACCAGTCTGATCAAAAGGTTTTGTTGACCATAGGGGCTCTTGGCTAAGGCAAAGTTTCATGTCAGCTACAAGGGTAAAGCAATCATCAGGCCTCTCCAGCAGGTATCTTTAATATTGAATGATTAAAATCAACTGCATCAAAACATACATTGAAGTGGCCATGCAAGTAGCCTAGGTTCTGTTCATGTTTGAGCATCTGGTGCCAGATTTTCACATGTCAGTGAGAGTCTTTAGATTTTGAAGTGAATTAGATTCTTATTTATCATGTGGCAGGTTCTTGTTAACTGCTTGAGATATTTCTTGAGGCGTCCGACAACTGAAGAATCCAGTTTTTGAGTGGCACTTCTTAGAACTCAGTGCAAGACATTGTATTCTCTTTTGGAATATAATTAACCACCATGGAATTGTACAATGTTTCCATTCCTTTTGTCATGTGAAGGACAAATCAAGAATATGGTTTACCTATAGCCACAATTAATCATAAGATTTAATCAACATAGATAGGATTGTAAATCCACTCAGATAATAAATTTGAATGTTTATTCTTAAAAATATTATAATATATATATATATGAGTTAATTACTTATACACTGTCAGTGTAAAGTTTTTTTACACTGGCAACCAATTATATCTTTTAATTGTGCTATGTCACTGTAAACACATTTACTTTTACCGGTGACATGACACAATTAAAATATATAATTGGTTGCAAGTATAAAATTTTTTTACACTGACAGTGTATAGGTGATTAAATATATATATATATATATATACACGTATTTTCATTATCACATGACTCTGCCTCACTTTATAACACGTCTCTTGAGTTTTTATGTCACATCCTTATTTTTTCCTTTTTAATTATTTATTTGATCAAAAGAAAATTTAGTTTCTTTAATTAATATTCAATTTTCTTCAACCAATATTAAATATAATGTGATATTTATGAATTGTTGTTAAAATAATATTATATGAAATATTTTACTTTGTATGTATTCTCTAACGAAGATTAGTAACAATTTTTGATAGTGGACTTTGTACTAATATTGTAGCTATTAATAAAAATATTGAATTGTTTAAACTTATTTTGAAATGAAAAATGAGTTTCAAACTTTTTATTTTTTAATTTATTCTTTATTCTTAATAAAAATGTTTTATTAAATAATCAGATTTATCTTAAATTTTTAAAACTTTTTTTTTTCACAATTCATCTATATTTGTAAGTGCTGCTTTTCTATGATGAATCATGGATGGAGGCTGCTTTTGAACAAACACGAGAATATTAACTGAATAGATGAAATGTAAGGAATTGTGGATGGGACAGAGAGCAGAGATAATCTAAACAGGATTGTGCTAGCTAACGAAGATGCTTCATGCCCGTTTTGCAGTTTAGTGGAGGAGACCACATCTGTTTTCTTGTTCTTTCTGTGTTGATCCGGAATAACTGCTATTGCTGGTTTGAGATAATAGGTGTTCATAAAACCTTGAATTAGATTTTTAAAAATTAAACTAAATTATAAATAATTGAATTGATTTTTATAAAAATTAGACTAAAATATATTTTAATTTCAGTTCGAAAAACTAAACTACTATAAAATGTAGTTTAGTGCACTATAGTTATATAAATAAATAAATAACTTGTTATAATGAGTTTTACATAATTGATGTATTTAACATGGACAATTAACGATTTTTATTACAAGTAAAATTATATATTTTAAAGAGTTTTTTAAATGTTGTTATCCAATTATACAATAACATGAATAATTAAAATATTATTTATTTAATAACTATTTGATAAATTATATTTATGATGATTTTTAATTGATTTGATTGTATAAGTAATGTATTGAAATTAAACTTTATTTTAAAACATATTGACTATAAATCAAATTATTTAACACTTAGAAAAAAATTTATGGTAATTCTTTTTTTTAAGGGAACAAAACTAATTTATTTCTTTCATAATAAGAGAAGTAATACATGATGAAATGAAATCAAAAGTGTGGGGACTAGCGTATGATCTTGTTGTCCTTGCTAAGGAATGAGCAACATGATTTGTTTGTCTCCTAATAAACCTAACAGAGAGGTTTCTATGAGAGGCAATTTTAAATCATGTTTTTTAAATCATTTTTTTTCTTCTAATTTATATTGTCTATGTATAACTTTTTAGCTAAATATAAAGGAATATAATGATATTTTTCATGGGTCATATGCTTTTACCTCTAAATATTTAACACAACTACCTATTTATATATAATTCAAAATCGAAAGAATTGATTAAATTGAAACAAATTCCTTACTAGTTGATAGGGCTGTTCAAATTATTTTAAATTAAACTACTAGAAACTAAATTGAACTATATTATAAAAAAAATTCAACTATTTTTTTTATAAAAACTAAATTAAACTTAAGTTTGGTTTAAAACGTAAATTACTATAAAAATTAGTTTGTTCAATTCAAATCACAAGAAAAAGCTTGATTTGGAGTACAAAAATAATTTAATTAAATACAAAGTATAGTTCAAGTAGATGAAAGTATAGTTCAGTACAAACCTATTTTGTCTTAATTTTTTGCAAGTAATTTTTGGTAAATGATATTAGTTGACTTATCACTTAAAAAAAATAGTTTTTTCAAATTAAATCACGTTAGATACTATTTAGTTTATTAGTATAAGTTTAAAAATAAAAATTAATTTGAAATAAAGAATATTTTTTTAAAATGTAGCTTAGTTCAATTTATAGTAAAAAACTTAATTTAATTTAAATTGTATTTTACTTGAAAATTAATATAGAAGTTGTAAATATGCATAGTATTTTTCAAGTTATTTATAAAAAGAAAATATAAAATAAAAAACAAAGCTGAAAAACATAGTCACAAATTACACATTTTAATGTATGTACTTTTATTTAACGTTTTATGATTTTTTTAATCTTCTTATATATATATATATATATATATATATATATATATATATATATATATATATATATATATATATATATATATATATATATATATATATATATATATATATATATAAGAGGAGAAATGTTGGTTTTATAGGCAAGCGCACCCAAGTTTCTGTAGTATGATTAAAAGGTTGTCGAACCTCAGGGACTTATGAGATAAGCTATGATTTCTATTATACTAATTGATGCTTATGAATGTAAAACTTAGGTAATTACATATATTCAATTTTTGTTATGGATGATTGATCAACTTAAGTAACCAAAAGATAATTTAACTTGCGGAAAAACAGATATGAGAAATAGTTGGGATTAGACTTCATCAATCTCCCTCCTATGCATTCCTATTGATTCTTTCTAAAGATTCCATTACTCATTGCCATTGAGCTCTCTAAATTCATTCAAACCCAATCCCTTGACGTAAGAAATTCTAAGATATTTAATTCAATGAATGATTCCTCACTTCATTCAATTAAATATCCTGCATTAAGAATCAGAACTTGTTGCAACTATTAATTTCAAGACCATCCCTGGCTCTCAAAACTAATAGGTGATTCGTTCCAAGTCTAGAGTTAGAAAATGTTTTCCAACCAAATTCTAAGCTCCAAATCAGAGATAAATGATCAGTTTATCAAAGCATTAAGAACAGAAACAAATCACTAACATAGAGTAACAGATGATATATATATATGAATCAAAGAGGAATACAAAGGAGTTTGACGATTACATCAATCGTAACCCTAAAGCTTAGCTATCCATAGTACAAGAAATCACCCAATAACAAGAGGAAAGGTAGAAGAAGAAAAGAATCCTTCGAAGAATCGCGTCCCCACGAGCTCCAAAGTGCTATGTTTCTCCCCTTTCTTTGTTTTCTCTTCGTACAGTTCCAGATGATCCTCTTTTCTCTCTCCTCTACCCTTATATATGTGATAGAATTAAAACAGAGTGAACAGGAAAGAGACGAATCCGCTCAGCGCCTTGGAACGGCTGAGCGGTTTGAAGAATCCTTCACCATGAAGTAACCTAAAGGGCTGAGCCCCTTGGATCCGCTGAGCGCTTTAGAGATCCTTCACTACTAAGCATTCAAAAGGGTTGGGCGCCTCAGATCCGCTAAGTGCCTAAGAGGCAGAGAGCATCCTTTTTCCTGGACCAAATCCACTCAGCGGATGATAGTGGCTGAGCGCCTTGGAGGCAGAGAGCACTCCTTCTCTTCCAGGGCCAAATCCGCTAAGCGCCTTGGAGTGGCTGAGCGCCTCTTCTTTGCTGCAATTGTTGAGCTCTCTGGCTTGAATCCGCTCAGCGCTTTTGAGTGGCTGAGCCATTTTCCTTCAACTTTCAAAACCTACAAAATAAACACCAAATTTGATCAAAAGCTTCATCACTCCTTGTACTAACATAAATCAAAAGTTCCTCTTTGATTCTAAGCAAATAAAGACCGAAATAATATCAATATGTACACAAATTGTGCTAAATAAGTGTCTCAAATTCATATTTAATCAGATTAGCTAGACACTTATCAAGAAATTAAATAATTTTGTATATTGAATTTTAACGATCAAATCGTTAAATTAAAAGTTTTAATGTATAAATTACGTGTATAAATTTTTTAAAAAATTTAAAATTATTTGATATTTTATTTCGTTAATTTAAATTGAAAAATAATCTTAAAAATATTTTATACGTTAATTTGAATTTACATAACAAAGTATCATATGATTTTTCAAAATTCATACAAATTTGTTGACTTAATTTATGTATTAAAATTTTTTAATTTAACAGTTAAATCTTTAAATTTCAACATACACCATTAATTATTGAGTGAAATAATTTTACCAAAAATTATTTTTGAAGTCATTTGATCCCTCTTTATATATATATATATATATATATATATGTGTGTGTGTGTGTGTGTGTGTGTGTGTGTGTGTGTGTGTGTATGTGGCATGCACTAGCCAATAGACTACATAAGCACAAAGTGTAAGCTTATAACTTTAATTTTGTTTCATATCCTTGACACGTTATGTAACACTATGTGATTTCTATAATTATTAATAATTATTAATTTGAGGAGTAATAATGATTTTATTTTAATTATGATTAATAATTTTATTTTATTAGAAATAAAGAAGATAAGAGGGGTTTAGAGAAATATGATTATATATTAGAAGAGAAGAGAGAAAGGGGGAGATTATTATTCATTTCTTTTATTTCACATTCTCTGATGCTTGGTGTTCTAAAGAGGACGTATTTGGAGAACAAGGAAAAGGAGTCATCGGAGAGGAGCCAAAAGTGTAGACCCAATACTTCGCATCACTCTAGGCAAGGGGGAGTGAGAACACTCATTTCTAGGGATTAGGTGTATACATGAAGGGTAGAGGGATTGGTTCCCAATCTCATAAGTTTTTTGTTTGATGAAATGATGGGTGCATTTAATGCAATTTATCGAGTAGATTCTGAATATGTGATTAATTTAATGATCATATGTTTTATAATAATTAATTAAATGCCCTATAGAAAGGAGTTGGAACACTAAATGAGAAGAATTTGATAGATTAAAAGGGTAAAAGTTATAAATGTTAAATTGATAAATTTCCTGGATGAAAAATGAATTATTGGTTGATATAAATTGGATGGATGATTTGGGTGACATTTTGTTTCAAGATCCTATTGTGTATTGATGTGTTTAGGTGCTGGAACGCACGCAGCACTAGGCTTAAATGCTTGACGTCGGGTGTGGAAATGTCCATGTTGGGCTCTTTGTTGTGGCTTAGCGTTGGGCGTAGAGATGTCCACTCCGGACATGAAAAGACTATGGTGCTCTCTGTTGTGGCTTGATGTCAGGCATAGAGATGTCCACGCCAGGCGCGAGAGAGAGCAGGTGCTCTCTATGGTAGCTTAAATTCAGGCGTGGGTTTCCAAGCTCGACGTGGATGGTCAGAAGGCTTACTATGATGTTTTAAGTGATGTTCTTATGATGTTTTTGATTGTTTATATGATGAAGAATGTATATGTATACTTCAAAAATGATAATTATTATCGTGATGGATAATCTTGATGTGGATGGATATAGATGTCGGTGAACAATGAATTAGACGACGATTATGATGTATTAATATAAGAGCATTGGCATGGTTGTGACATGCATCATACTTGCATGATTTTGTGGTTCTGGTGGGAACTTGTTCTATGATTCTAGTGGGAACTTGTTGGTGTTTTGGTGGGAACACTTCTGTGTTGATAATCTAAGGTTAACTCAAGACTTAGGAACCAATTGTATATTCTTGATGATGTACCCCATGCATTTAGATGTAGGTGCACGTCGCATTGCATTCTTGTGTATGTGACTGTGAATGGAATGGGTTACATTTATAAGTGAAGTTGATGTATGAATTGTTGTTGTTATATTTGAAGTATTAATTCATGTTATTATATTTGTTTATTATGAAGGGATGGGATGCTGATGGTTGCGGCCCATTCCCTATACAGTGAGATTGTTCTCATTCCGTACTTGTTATTAGTGTTTTGTTTTGTATGTCTTGTAGATAGAGATGGCAAAGTGGGCCATGGCCCGCGGGCCGGCCCGTTGGCCCGCCAATTTTTGGCGGGCCGGGCCAAGCATTTTAACCCGCCAAGCCCGCCCCGCCAAGCCTGCCAACCCGCCGGGCCAAATAGCGGGCCGGCCCGCCACAACCCGCCGGCCCGCATATATATATATTTTTTAATTTAATTATTTTTATGTTTATTTTATTTTGATGTAGAAGATGAGGATGAAGATGATTAAGAAAAAAAGTAGAGACATCTTCTTTCAAGAGAGCTTCTAATATTTTTAAAATAAAAATTTAAAGTTAATTAATTGTATTTAAACTTGTTTGTGGACTATCAAAAAATTTAGTGTATAAATAATTTGTAAGTTTATAATTTAGTTTTGATTTTGGTGTAAATGGACTAATTTCTATTTGATTTTGTTTTAAGTTTGTAATTTATTTTTGTTGAACATATATTAAGTACAATATGTATGCATTTTTAATTTCATATGATTATATTTATTTATTTGTAGCAAAAAAAATTTTATTTAACCATAAAATAAATTTTTTTTCCATTTTTTTTTATTTTTTATTTTTGTAAGCGGGTTGGCCCGCCAGCCCGCCAGCCCACCCTTAGGCGGGGCGGGCCAGCATCTCCAGCCCGTTTTACATTGGCGGGCCGGGCCGGCCCGCCCCGTTTTTGGCGGGCCAATGGCGGGCCGGGCCAAAACGGGCCGGGCTGGCCCGTTTTGCCATCCCTACTTGTAGACGAGGATCCTCAGCCTTGGGAAGAGCAAGGAGAGGTGATGGAGGCCCATGGGCCAAGGGCCCAACTACTAGGGCTATGGCCAAAAGGATGCATGAAGAATGGGCTAGTGCTCAAGAGAAACCCATAGTACTTTTTAGTTGGGCTTTGACTCAAGCCCATGTAGATTAGGTTTAGGCCCATTGGGCTTGTATTGTGTTTTTGGGCCTTGTATTTTGGCCAAGTAGTGTAGGAATTTTATTTCATTGTAATTTGAATTTAGGTTTAAGAAGGTTGTCATGTGCATCTCAATTTACATGTAATTAGCATTACATTTGGAGAGCATTTCGGCCATGTGCATGAGTGCACATGGGGTGATCGAAATTCACTCCCAAATGTAAACCAAATCACATGTAAATTAAGTAGCACATGGGTGACGGTTTTGGCACCAAAATTTGAATTTAAATATTCAAATTTTGGCGCCTAAGGTTAAGCTAAACCATACCATGGTTAACTTAACCTTGGATTAAGCCTAACTTGTCCCACATACTTCTTAGCCTATATATCCCTTATCCCTCATAGGTCCGTGTAATTGACTCACTTTGGCATATATGATAAATTCATCCTTTGAATAGTTTCTCTCACCGAAGTCACCTAAGGAGAAATTCTTCTCCAAATCACCTTGAGCCTTTCTCTTTGTAGAATTAGGATTTCCTACTTCTATTCGAGATTTGTGGTTCATCTTGAGTTACATTTGCTTCTCCAACTTTGTTTCTCATCCTTGCGTCACTCTCAAGGATCCGTGGAGGAGTTTTGTTCAAGTTCATGGAGTTTTCCTCATGAAGGCTCCATCAAGAGGTCTAGATGTGTGTGGAACTTTGATGCCAATGTGACTGAGGATTTGGAGTAGTTTAGGAATTTTATTATTCTTTGTTATTTTGTGTTTTTGAAATATAATTTGTTTATTACTACTCTTCTCATTTATTTTTTCAATGAACTGATGTATTCTATTTATGATCTCTATGAGGACGTATTTGAATTTTTTTTTACGAGTTTTAATTGATATCATATTTAGGGGTAGATGAGTGTCACATGTTAAAAATGCAAAATCAATGTTATAAAATTTAAAAGTGTAAAACATTTAATGATTTGGAGTGAGATCACTTTACCATATGAAGAGAAATAATTCAAAGTGAGAGTCGCAAGTTGGAGCTTGCCTTGACCAACCACAATGCAATTTCAAAACAACACTACCATGAAAGAAAAGAAAGTTATGTGTATAACCGTACAAGTAAGCTAAAAGATTGATTATTTAACCTAATTATGTAATTTATTTTAATCCCTTAAACTTTCCACTTTTTTGTTAATATCGTGAATTAACAGTCTTGTGATTCTTTACGAGTTTCTTGAATTTATGGATAATATCCTGTTAGATGAGTGTAGAGGGGTTTCTTATATGAGGGGGACTTAATTGTGGTTCTCTCTTTTCTTCTTCTTTTTTTTTGTCCTTTTATCTCTTTAGTAAGAAAAGATTAAGAAAAAAAGAAAACTCTTAAGGAGTTGTATTGATTTAGAATTTTAAAAGACTTTTTTATTATAAAAAAAATTATAGTATTCAATAAAAATAATATAAAAATTCATGTAATATTCAACTAAAACAATTAGGACTTTTTTAAGAGTTTATCAAAATCTAATTATATTAATTAAAAATATAAAAAAAATTAAGAGTACATCAAAATATGAAAATACACAATTAAGATTTTTTTCACATAAAAGTATTCAAAAATAGAAATACTTCAATAAATTATTTTGAAATATGAATTTGATTGAGACTTTTTAGGAGAATTTACATATAATTCATTCGACCAATAATCTCATTAAAATCTTTAAGATTATACATAATTTTCTTTCATCTATTTCTCATCTTTCTTTTTTTCTTTCGCTTCTCAATCTTCACTCTCACTTTTCTTGCCTTTCTCTCTCTTTCTCCTCTCTCTTCTCTTCTTTATTTCTCTCTCTCATCTTCTCTTCTATTATGAATATTTTTTAATTAATATCAATATTAGTATATAGTTTATCAAAATTATTTTTAAATTATTAAATATTATCTACATTAAACTTTTTAAATTATTAAAATTTAACTAATGTTTATTTTTAATAAATTTAATATTAAAATATCAAATGTTTAAACATATATTAAATATATATTTTTTATGTGGTGAAAATTAAGTATTTAAAATTTTAAAAATTTGAATTAAATTATAAGTAATTAAATTTTCAAGCATCTGAACTTTTAAATTTCTTCATAAACAAAACTAAAGAGAAAGTTTTAGGTCACACACACACACATATATATATATATATATATATATATATATATATATATATATATATATATATATATATATATAAATTAAAAATAAATATTTATTTTCAATAATTTTATATGTAATTTAAAATGAAAAATTTTGACAGTTCTTTCGAATAATAAATATCATAAGTTGAATATATCATTAAAATTCAATTGCATGAATGAGAAAATATTAATGGAAGGATATATGTAAAGAAAAGAAATGTTATTTAAAAGGACACGAAGATAAAATCAATTATTTATTAAAAGATTAAAAAAAATGTATTATTTTATTTTTCTTTATTCAAACCTTATCATTTATGTTTTTTTTATTAATTTATTATTTTTTAAAAATTCATATTATTCTTTAAAATCTCATAAAATCCTTTTAAATCTTATAAATTCTTATGATATAAATTTAATAAAACTCATATTACAAAGTCTTGATTATAAAACTCTTTTAAAAAATCTTAAAAGTCATTACATTCCCACAAAATCTTTAAAAAAATCTAAAAAAATCATTACATTATTGTAAATTATTTTAAAATTCACAAGACTTTTTCATATTAAAATAATTTTATGAAATTCAAATCCAATACCCTCTTATAAACTCTTAGTCTTTCTCTCTTACTTTTTAACATTGAGTAAGATATAAAATTTTAAAATTTTAAAAAAGATGGACAATTTGTGACTCAACCTAGCTAGCCTAACTCCAACTTGTTTATGACACAAATTTTATCGGCCTAAGCTAAAAAAATCATATTTAAAATTTAGAATTCAAGTCTTATAATTTATTGAATAGGTTTGGGCTAATGAAACAAGTCTACTCTATTTTATTGATTCTATTTAAGTATACAACTTTATACTTTATAAAAAAAAATATGTTTTTTTTATAATATTAATATAAAAATTGTGTTTAAATATATGATTTTTTCAAAAAAGTCGTTAACACAAGTATTTTGATAGTTGTATTTCTTAACTAAGATAAAAGTTTGAACATTGTTAAAAACAAAACATATGATTTGTTTTTTAGAAGTCATGCTTAAATTCACGATTTTAATTAAAAATAATTTATTAGTAAAAATTAAAATCGTGTAATACAAAAGAACTTCCGATTAAAATCGTGTAAAAAAACAAGTTGTGAACTAAAAGAAACATGACTTGGCCAAATCAAAAATTTATTCAAAAACTACCCATGTGCAATTAAAAAAAAATGTCTTTGGGGTCGAAGAGCCAACAAGTTTTACTCATTACTTTATTTTAATGATATAATAAATATACAATATAAAATAAATAATCAGACAAGTGATTTTTAATAAATAAAAATTCAAACTCTGTATATTACTCACCGAACAAATGACACTAAAAAAATTCATTTGAGTTTTGTTCTTTCTCTTTTTAATTTATATCTTCTATATATAAAGGTGATTTTTTATTCTTATGTATATTTTATTTCAAACTATTTTAACCCTTTGAAAAACTGTAGAATAATAATTAATAATGGTCAAAAAAATCTTTGAATATTAGTTATTTTCTTTGAATTTCTTAATAATCACTCATTATCTCCATTAATATATGTGTATTCAAAGTGTCTTTTACCTACTAATAAATATTAAATAAATATAATTATTTTATCTGACATTTTTAAAAGAAACATAAATATAACATAACTTTATCTTATTCTAATTTAATGATTCATTTTCTATAAAAGAAAAATTGGCTTAGTCATATTTTAACTTATCAATCATGATTGGATTCATTTTGATAAACTCATATCATAAACACTTCTATATGAAATTGTCTTTTTCATATGTTCATGATAAAAATATATCTTAATAAAAATATACTATAAGTCAGCTAGTATTTTCATTTATATGATAGTGAAAATTTAATAAAAAAATGTGATTTCATTTTATATATATATATATATATATATATATATATAATTAAGAGATATAATTTCTTTCCGACAATCTATTATAGAAATAAAGTAATAACTTCATATTTAATTAGAGACTAAACTTTCATCTTTAATAAAAATTAATGTCAAATCATTTGTATCAACAACTTTCAAATTCATTTATACTTGTAAAAATTTTCAAATTATGATTAAAGACTATAAGTTAAAGATTGAACTTCGGTTTTTAGTAAAGGTATAACTTACTTCTGACAACAATTTGTAAACATCTTCCCTTGCCCTAAGCATAGCTCATAATAAAAACCCTAACATTTACATGAATTTAAGAAAACACTTTAGACATGAGTGACAAAAAATCTAAAATGAGAAAAGATATGCGACAACATGAGATGGCTAGATTCTCTCATGTTTTGGTTCAAACGGCTAGATTCTCTTCAAGTGTGTGTGTGGCTACTCCTGTAACGCACTTGCAAGTCAACTGCTTATAACCACTAAAAGCTCAACTTTATGTCATTCCATTTTGTTTTTTTGCTGTTTCCAGTTGGTAAAAAAGTATATTTCTTCTTGTAACAACAATAACTATTTAATTCTCAGATTCCTCAGTTTTAGTAAGTTCTTCAATTTTAACCAGATTAAGATGTAGTATGATTAGAGACATATACTGATATAGTATGGCTTAATTAATCATCCACACATGATGAAATAGTTACTTAATTTACATCTTACAGTGGCTGAAGAAAAGGCATTAACAACATTTTCATCCCTTTCTCTATAAAATTTCAAAAGACTAGGTCAAAAATCTCGAGGGTCAACAAATATTACAGGTGAAGAGGATCTAGAAGCGTACCAATCAGATTTTTCAGGGATATTCTGCTTAGTGTCCTCAAGGTTCTTAATGCACCACATGTCCTCTGCCCAAGATAACTTTCTCCAATGTGGGACTGCATCCCTTACTGGGTCCCTTTGGCCCAGTTCAGCCACAATGGCCCCACAACCCCCATCATCTCTTGCCATGTTATGCACAAATCCACATAGGAACTTCATGAGCTGTGTGCCACACTTTCCCTCCATGTGTAGTCCATACACAAAATAAACCCCAAATGGCCTAAAAACATCTGGAAATGAAGGTAGCCTTAGCCATGGCATCCACTCGTCCAACAACCTTGTGCCTACACAGCATGCATGTGCCAAAGGTGAAACACCCTTCACTTGCAACTTGAACACATCTTTGGTGTTCCACACACTTAACATTGCAAAGCTTGGAGGGAGAATGCCCCTTTTTAGATCACACTTGGACATGTACTTCTTGGGGATGGCCATGAATGTGCCCAAATTCAACTTGTTGGACAAAATCAAATCTATGTCTTCGGGGTAAAATTCAGAATTGGAAAACATATGGTTATACATGGACCCTGCTAGGCGTGGTGGAAGGCGAAGCACAGCAATGCTAGAGCTAATTGGCTTGTAGTGAGCATGCACAGGTTGCACTAGTATGGTTAGAGTCCTGAATTTTGAGTAGCCACATTTTTTTGTGAACAAATTCACTGAAGGCTCATTAGTACAATCTGTTGCCATATATGCATACTTAGCCCCTTTTTGCTTGCACCACTCTTCTAAATGTTGAACTAGTTTTGTGCCAATGCCAAATCTCCTGCATATGCCAAGATAACCCTTTTACTTAATGTTGCCTGATCAAGTATGAAAACATCTATAGCTACTGCTTTTGGGTCTCGGTTTATAATTTTCTAGAAATATATAATCAAAAATAATCAAAGAGAAATTAAAATGAAGGGCACTAGAGGTGGATCATGAGGAATATTTGAACTGAACAGCAAAGTAAGGTTTGTGTGGACCTTGGTGTCTAGATGAAGAACTTTGTACGAAATTCAGTGAAATGGTTGAAAATAAGAATAAGACATCATATCATATCCAATTGCAGTTTCTTATTAAAGTAGCCTTAGTGGATACATCATACATGTGTCAATGACAGGCTAGCTTAACCATACTTTTTTCACCTTTCCATGATACGAGGAACATTGCCTTCTCTTTTTCTTAGAATCTAATCCTCCACCGCTTCTTTTTTTTCCCCATATTTTTATAAGGTCTGAATGAGATTAGAGGCAAGAAAGCACACAACAACTTGTGGAGAAAGGGACGGAAAGAGGAGTAGGCAATTGGCAAACAGAACAGAAGCAAAACAGCTTCTGAACTGACTTTTGCTTTTGAGGAAAACTGATTATGACTTGTGCTTTTGGTTTTTATCTGAAACTCATCATGCACATCAAAAGTACTCAACTCACTGTCACGTTTTTCCTGAATTCCTTTTTGATGCTTTTACACAATGTGCAGTGCAGAAAGAGATGGAAGCAAGCAAACCAATAACATATGAGCAGAGTGGAATAGAACCTGTGTCGAGGGGAGACTCTGAGCCCCAAAACATAGGCCAGTTTTACATAAACCGAATTCCCTCTTGTAACTGTTTTCACACACCCCCTTATCACCCCAACAACTTCTCCATCTTCTCCATATTCTGCAACCTGTTTCAATTTGGACCAAACATAACACTTATTACTAATTAGCTTAAAACCATCATTCCTAGTTTGAAAGAAATGCGTACTAGTTATCATACAATTTCCAAATAGTGAAACTAATATTATGCAAACTCGGCAATATCACCACTAAAATGTATTTTTTTTGTTACACAGCTAAAGTTGAAGATAATGTAAAACTAAAAAATGATGGGGATTTTAATAAGATGTGTAGCTAGTTACCAGCATGACATGCCATTGAAAGTGACGGATACGGCATATGGGGTCTCCCATGAGGTCAGTGACAAGAGATGGTTTTCCACTCTGTCCAACTTCACAAAGACTCTCAAGTTTCTCTACTGCCACCTTGTGTCTATCTTCATCATATTCTCTTACCACCAAACATGGCTCTTCCACTATCTCTGATGCTGATTTAGGATAAATTTCTGCTGCTATCTTTAGAGACATGGTGTAGATGATTAGAACAATATCAACAATAAGCAAAAGAGAAAGAAGGCTAATAATATGTATCCCTTGCTTCTTCTAGATTATGCTAGTTTCTATGAGCTTTCAATGCTCATCTCTCTATCTGTATGTGCATATATACATCTTAGAACCCCCAAGAATATGCATACGTGGCACCTCCCCAAAGTTTAGTGGACCTTGTTCTTTTGGCAAAAATGAAAAGAAAAGGGGGGAAAAATCTAAACCCGTATTCTGTTATTTCTATTCCATAGTATTACATCATGTTCATATCTTCTTTTGTTTGTAGTGCGTGATCCAATACATCATGTACATATCGAAAATAAATAAGTACTGTTGCGCCTGTACACTTTTTGTGATAGATGATACACCACATATTGTTTTTGATTAATGCTGAGGGTTGAAATTTCAAATTTAATTAGCGTTCGTATTAAATGTGCAGAAGGGAGAGAAATAACAATGATAGGTACACTACAGAGTCTTCCTATTCACAATGTGATATGACAATATGGAGATAATGATGTCTTAATAATGATAACAACAATGACAGCAATAGCAGTTTAAGGTAAAGTTTATCTGCAGTCAAAGTAGTAGCCGAACTACGCAATAATTGTCCTTTCTTCCTAATACGAGAGTAGTCATCCCTATCTAAAAGGTTCAAGGTTTCAAATTTCACTAGGTTTGAAATGAGAGCAATTTTCTTTATTCTTGGAAATCAAGCTATGTGATTATGTGTATGTTTGCATCAGCCATGTTACCTTTCAAATTCACATCAAAAAGTAAAGAAATGACACAAATAAGTCTAATGGTGTGTTTGGTTACCTGTTAACAAAGAATGGTACAAGTCACATTGAATCTAGTATAAGGGTATGTTTGGAAGCACATTCGAAATTCACATCCAAATAAGAATGATATCAATTTTGATGGAAAAACATCAAATAGTTGCTTCCGCAGATCCACATTGAGTGGCATCAGATGTGTTACCAATCAGACACTAACTAGCTTTTATATCTCTTTTCTACCAGCAGTAACAAATGTGTTGCCAAACACACTATATATATGAGTTTAGATGAGAAGACTAATTTAACTGTGTACAGTATGTGTGTTCTCTAGTTAATTTTTTGTTAGAGTCATTGAAAGAAAGGGTGGTGGGTCATTCAGCATTCTCAAGAATCATGATGGGAAATGTTATGTAAGATTCTGCCAGGTGTTTGATAACTAGAAGCCTGAACTATAGAGAAAAAAAACCCCTTATCTTATTACTTCGCTTTCACCAATTATTGGAGGAAGTGGTATAAAAAGTAAGGGTTTCACCACGTTTTTGGTGAACATGTGAGATGCTACTGTGCGGCTCAAAAGTGGGGTGGTGATCACCTCACCATCATCATATGCACATATTAAGCTCTTTTTTCAATTGCAACCGTACTATTCCCTTGTTTGTTTATGTTTTAAAAGAATGGTGCCAAGTGTTATAAAAGAACAAGGCTTGAATGGCTACGCGCGTCCCTAGAAGCTTCATATCTTATTAGCTGACGTGTACTGGTTTCTAAATTGGGATGAAGTTTGCTCATTCATATCTGCTACACTGTGGTCCAAATGTACTAGAACTTCCCCTTTAGGGAATGGAAAATTTAATCTGAAATTTGAGACACTTTGAGTCCTATCACTTGCTCCAAATGATACATGCAAATGGTACAAAAGCAAAAAAGAAGTCTTTCAACATCAAAAACAGAGAGAGGTCTGAATACAGAAGAAAGGTATGCATGATCAATGCACTATCACCAAAATGAGAAGCTGGTCAAGATGGACTTGCAAACTTTGATTTGCCATATTAATAATCTATCCAAAGCATGTACATTGACATGAGGAAGTTGTGTCCCTTGTCCTTATGTCAGTAACTTGGGGTAATTCATAATGCATGGTATGGTTAATGGTCTCTTTTCTCTTGGAAACAATAGAGTCAAATGGTGAACATGAAAGTCGTCATCTGAATTATAAAAGCCACACGTATGTTAAAGTTTTAAGGCCAAATCTATTGCACAAATTTGATGCCTAGAAAACAAAGGAAAACTGATGTGACGGCATTAATGTTGCATATGACCGACCTGTGCCTGCCATGTCTTTGCTACTCGACTCATTTTTCCGCTACATTTCTCTTTCAATTTGAACCACAAGACCATCAAACGATTTAACTAATAAATAATGAATAAAACAGACTCCGTTAAAACAATAAACAACACAACAAAGTCAGTCAAATTCAATTATAAAAAAACTTTTTAACACATGCTATAGTCTTAGGTTTAGCTTTTAAAAACTTTTAGTTTTAAGTACGTAGAAACTTAGGTTGATAGTGAAGCATCTGCATATAATTCTTTTATTAGTAAAGAAAAATACAATGATCACAATGAACACATTCATTCCAATCCTTAACTATTAGATTCTAATAGTTCAAATATTGTGAAAATATACATTGCAATTTACAAATGACATTCTATACACTCTATTAGTTCTTAGGTTCAATGTCTTATTTTAGTATATATATATATATGTTTTTTCCTTTAAAGTAAATTGGTTATAGATATTAATAAGTTCTAATAATTAACCATTCATTATGCATAACTATATAGTGGTTCTAGGTTGGTAAATGGGAGGTTAGAATCTGTTGCTTTAAAGCAAATTGGTTTAGATATAAATAAGTTCTAATAATTAATTATTCATTATTCATAATGATATAGTGATTTTTGGTAAATGACATAGTGGTTCTAGGTGAGTATATACATTATCCTAGTTTCGAATATGTTATTTCTTTTATAGTTTTTATGGATAAAAGTAGAGAAGAAAAAGTTTGTCGTTTTTAGTGGTTTTATCAAACTCATATAAAATTGTATTTAATAATGGATAATTAAATATACTATTTTTTGAAACCAAATATTAATTTTTAATTAAAAAAAACAATGATATATAAAACCAGCATGAGTAATTTCATACATAAATTATTGACAATTAGGTGAGCAAATATATTTATATATATTTTTTTTAATGAACTTCTCTATCTTGAATCACTCAAAGGAGTTTCAAATCACTTAAAAAGACCTATAGAAGATTAAGATATGTATAAGTTTTAAAATTTGAATTTTATTATTAATATCAAATCATGTTAATTTTATTATTTTATTATAATTTTTATGAATAAAAAACTAAAAATATTAGAAATTTGTCTTCTATATTACGATAAGTAAATATATACGAATTTTTAGTTATTATATTAATGTCAAATATTTGTTTCCGTAAATCTTGAATATTTGCCAAGAAAATAAAAATTAAAAAAATTGAATAGAGATTAAAATTAAATTTTATTTATTAATCATTAATTCTCAATAAATGTGCCAAAAGAGTAGGTTTGCATTTGTTAATGAAAATGAAGTTGAAACAAAATAATGTTACCCTGTAAGGAAACGGTATGAAAGTACAAAGTTTGGGGGTACGACAGTACCACCATTATTTATTTATTTTATTTTAAGTTCACTTCGTTTACTAAAATAGATTTCGATGTAATTTATTGAGCCTCTGTTTTGATTAGTAGTGTATTTTTGATTTGGTTGTCACTAATTACACGTAATTGATTACAACAGCAAATAAATATTCGATTGAGATTTATGCGATCGATGAGAGAATTAGATTGACTATATTCTTGTGTTCTTTGAGTAAAGTAATGCAAAAATTAGATAGAAATTGCCATCATTCTGGCACTATCTAGCATTTGCTGAATATAAAAAGATTCAACAAAAAAATAACATTAGTAGTGTCTAAGTGGGCGCGAATGCATAAGAATTTATGCAAATTCCCTTCAAAAACTAACTTTACATTATTAAATCCCATGGTTTATGAATTAATTACTTTCTTAAAGATTGGGGACTTTTTTTTTATTCTGTGCAATTAAATATTAGGGTTTTATTTTACGGTGCAAAAGTAGTGAAGGAAATATTATATATATATATATATATATTACAAAATAAATTATTTTTATTTTTTTGAACACAAAATATATTATTATTTCTTCTCGAAATTAATGCCACTTTATTTTTTACACCATTAATGCCACTTTTATATCTTTCGACATCTCTATTATATATTTTTTTTTTTCCAAAAGCATGTCAAAATATATGTTTCTATTGTTGAATTGTTTATCAATAAACACGTGAATTAAGATAAGGAATTGTCTGAGTTTAACTGATGATTCAATTTCAAAGGATTAAAATTATAATAAAATTTTACACACACATATAAATTAAAATACCAACAAACTAATAATGCTTTTAATCAACAATTGTTACTATTCTCATTCCTTAAAATACAATTTTCCTCACTATAAATTAGTCAAATTCTTTATTAAAAAATTAAAGCAAGATCAAATTAATCTGTGGCACGGTAGTTTCGAGTGGCCTAATTAAGTATATCTTAGGTGAGTTAAATAGACCATCATGACATGAATCAAATCTTTCCATAGCAAAACGAAGGATTAAGATTGACAAGAGATGTGCATGTTCATAGAATGTGCCACTATACAAAATAAAATTCCAAATTAGAGATAGGTATGCATCCAGTCCTTTCTACATGTTCACATTAGTAAAACACATGAAATTAATTATTTACAATGTGTTTAAACAAATGATTAAGTTGTGCCGTTTGGCATCACATGAACAAGGTGGTCCATCGCCTAAAAAGCAGAAAAATTAAAATAAATCAATGAATAAACACTGCTTATCTCTAATCATTATACTAACCACACATATAAAAATTAATATTCCCCATTAGTCTAAAAGCAAGTTTAATATATATATATATAAATTCTAACAAATAGAAGAAGAAAAAATATACGCTTGGGTAATTTTATGTAGGGATGCATATAGACAGTACTAACCATATGAGTAATGTTTAGTAGTAGCAAACAACACCTTGAATAGAACTTGGGGAATATTTGTAATGCAGTCTCAAATTATTCATTTCTATAACAGTTTAATTCAGTTGATTAAATTGATTAAAGAATGTGAGTTAATTGTAATAATTCTTGATTGATTAAGTAGTGTGAATTCATTTTTATAATTTTTAAGTATTAAATTTAATTTCTATAGATTAAAAAAACAAAAGCGATTAATTGTTAGCATTCATTTTTATGCTTAGACTTATCTCCTGTTTGCTTGAAAGAGAAGAAAAAAAATGAAGAGATTGATAGAATTTTAAAAATTTTGATTGTAGAGAAAATAAATTTAAATTTGTGTGCCTAAAAATACAAGAAAATACAAAGAAGAGTCATGTAGTTTACAAAAGAAAAAAATATAGTTTACAAAAAAAAAATAGTCATTTTAATAACACCACATTTTTGTTTTTTTTGAACCAATTATTTTCTAAGATCGGGAAATTCCTAGATTTCTATAAATAGGAAAATAATTTAAGTTTAGCTAAACTGATTATTATCTAAAGTTGAGTTATTTTCATGAGTGACTCTCCACCTTAAAAAGAAGTTAAAATGGAAAATTACTAGTTTTTGAAGGAGTTAGATGTAAAAATAGGTCGTTTTGTCTTTAACTTAGGACAAGAACATTAAATTTTAAGACAAATTACACACAATTACTCTTCTATATGTTCTGTAATAAATATTGTCTTAATTTTTTTATACATATAAAAATAAATAAATAAATAAATAAAAGAAAATAATATTTAAAAAATTAACCAATGTCCTTAATGTACTGGTTAATGAACTAAAAGTAGAAAATATATATTAAAAAGTGTATCTACACACTCTCCTATATAACTTTATTTTTGTTTTCAATAAAAAGAACTTTTTCTGTATTAATTACTTACCTGGTTAGCAAGTCCATCTACACTACTTTTACAAAATTAAGCTTATTATTTGTCTTTTTGTAGGGAATGAAGCAAGACAACATCTTTTTAAATAATTATCGTTAAGGATATAAATGACAAAAGGTAATTAATATTATATTAAAAAATCAAAATAATTTTTATTTTATGACTTTTTCTTTTACATAACACTTATAAGAAGTAAATAAGACATATACAGATTTTTTTTAAAATATGTATTAAGCTAATTGAACTTCTTTTAAGCTTAATAAATTAGCATTTTTTTTATTTTGGATAAAGATTAAAAAAATATAAAGATGATCACAATTAAAATCAAACTTAAATTTTCATGCTTTTAATTACTCTTAACTCCTTTTTCCCCCTTCTTTCAACTACTAGATTAATCCTATTAATCACATAATTAGTAAATGTGAATAGTAATTTATTTTTTTTCCTATAAAGTTTTAATATCATGTATCCATCAGTATAATTTTAGGATTACGTGCACTAATTAATATATATTAGTTTTTACTTAGTAGCCTATTTAAAGGTATTTTTTTTATTTAAAAGACCTTGCTACACAATATATTTTGAAATACATTTTTAAATTAAGTTAGCTTTTTAAAATGTTAAATTATAAGATTTAACACTTCTAAAATGAAAATATTCATTTTAGGGAATAAAGTATATTCACAATCATTAATTATAAAATTAATTGTCAATACTAGTGATAAAAGTATGTATATATATATATATAATCAAATATATAGTTAATTACAATCTTAGTCATTATTTTTCTGATAAATAATTATTACTATTATAGTTTATTATTTGTCTAAAATACCGAGAAACACACTTAATAACTAATGGTTTTAAATTATAATCTAAGTATATAATTATGTTAAATATTTACACTCATAATGACCCTTTTTGGCTCAAACTTTTGGTGGATAATATTTGTGTGTGATTTATAAAAAATTATATAAAACACTTTAGATGAAGTAAATCCTAAATTACACCTTTAAAAGACTTATATTAAGTGAATAATGTAAAAATATAACTTTAAGAAGTAGGATAAGATTAGAGTTTATAAATAGGAAAATCATATAGAAATGAACCTCCTTAGCTAAATTCCGTAATTAGGTGTGAATGGAAGAAATAAGAATATGTTAATCATATATATCCAACAAACTTTGAATACAATCCATATTAGTTTATTGTCTGCATTAGATGTAATTGGTTTAGTCTTACTTCAATTAATGTGCCCCGTCTTTATTCTCTTCTTTCCAAGACCTACTTAACTGCTCGCAAATCTCCATCAATCATAAACACAAATATAGTTGCCGAAAGCCATTCATATAAACCTTTTGAAAACTACATTCCAAAATTAGAGATAGCTATGAATCTATTTCATTTGTTTTTCGTCACATTAGTAAAACGCATGAATTTGCTTACGTTGTTTATTAATTAAAGCTTCGCTTTTGGGCCTTTTTCTTACGCATGCCATCACATACCAAGGTGGTCCATCACCTAAAAAATATTACAAAACACTGCTAAATCATTACTCTAACCATAGATCATAGATCAATGAGAATAATACTTTTCTTTTTTTTTAAGTAGGTTTGAGTAAATTTATGCAGCCTTTGCTTTCGTATCGAAAACAGTTAATGAGAAAAGAATGCAAATGAACAAAAATAAATCCAAAATAATTATATGGGCCTATATTAAGGTTCTAATCCTTTTCATTTTTTTAGCAATGAGATATCAAATATTTTTTTAAATGAGGTATAATTCGTTTTTATCAAATATTCTTATAAGAATAAAATAATATTTTCAATTAAGACTTTATGATCAAAACGAAGATCAAACTTTATTCATAGTTAAGAATTATAAATATCAAACAGTTTTAACTAACCACTTTTGATAATGAAATAGTATAATTTGAATAAAATTGAAAAAGTACCAAATATAAAATTCATATATATATATATATATATATATATATATATTGTTTTTTAATAGAAAGGCATATATAAACTTAAAAAGAAAATAAAATTGAAATTTGGGTGAAGAGTCACTAGCCAGCAAATGCCTTGGGTGAAAGGTGGATTTTATGGTTCGTGTGAAACCAACCACTTTTTAATTTTGTATTTAAAAATAGAGAAAGCCAATTTCATTGCAAGAAAAATAAATGAGAGATTAGGTTACCAGCACAAGTGCAAAAAATATGATATTATATGAATAACACAACTCTTATATATCTTTATTAATTAGTGTCATACCTGTCCCTCACTTTCTTAAAATCAAATAATAACCACCTTAATGTTCAAGGGCTGTGCTTTAATAAACACGTGCATAAACAAAATAATAATGTTATGTTTATTAACTTAAGAGTATGTTTGATTTGAAAAAAAAAAAATATATATATATATATATATAAATAATTACAATATATTATACTCATTTTTAAAATGTTTAAATAAAAACAACAACAAAATAAGAACGAGATGAGGATTTTATACTTATTAATGAAAATATGAAATAAAAAATTGAAATAGGTCTTAAGCATGTTTCGTGGCTCAAAGATTATTGTATGAATTAGAATTAGAGTAGTATCTTTTATCACATGACTTGGAATGATGGATCAAATCCACCTTTTTAGAAAAAAAAGTGATAGGCCTTTTAGTCATAGACATGATTACCGTTTCCCTACATATTGGTATATATAATTCAAGTTAAAGGTTTCTATCTTCTCCATATTAATATTACTGAAGTTAAATTTTCTTATAAATGTTCGGACAATGGTTTGATTTCAAGTAAATGTATTTTTCACTCTTATTTGGATGTATGTATAAAAATAAAACTAATTATACCCATATTAAAAAATAATTAAATATTTTAATTTTTTTACAATTTTATATAAAAAGTATTATATTTATTAAAATGTTCTTAATTATACTAATTATGGATAAAAATTTCATTTTTTATGAGTGTTTTCAAATTAAAAACATTAAATAAATTTGAATTGGTTAAATCTCTTTATATTTGAGTTAAAAAAATTTAAGTACTATTTTTTGTTTATATAAACCTAAAAGGAATACATATATACATAATATTAATTGTGTAGCACTCTCACGAGTATTAAAATAAATATCAACATTTATTATGAAAAACTAAAAAATAAATCTCATATTTTTAATTAAATCTAAATATACATGAGTAAAAAAAAAAAATCTCTGACAACATGTCCTTAACTAAATCCTACAAAACAAAAATTCTACTGAAAAATTTAACAATAAGAACATAAAAGAAATTTTCTTTTCTTTTTGCTCCATGAATCTTGCTTAAGCGGAAAACATTTAGTGTCCTAGAATAAAACATCATATGCATATCAAACATAACAATTAAATCATGACATACATAACATTTTAACATAATTAATCATCTTTAGCATTCATTACTTATCTTTTGTCATTCTTTGAGAATTTGAAAAGTTCACCAGCATTCTTTTTCCAGAGAATATCTAACATCTTTTGAGAATTTGAAGGGTTAGAACTCTTCCCTATTCAAAGAGGGCCTTTTTTTAAGTTCATGCACAATCACTTTTTTTTTTTTTTGTGACAAAATCATATATTTTATCTACTTTCTGAGAGATAAACTTGTATCATATTATTGTTTAAGGTGTTACTCTTATACCTCATATTTTATTTTTATACCTCATATTTTCATAAGAATAGACTTATATTTATTTATTTATTTAGAGGATAAACATAATTTTATGTCTTATCTAGTGATAAACTTACATCATATATATATTTTTTATTATAATGTCATATAAAATTACATACAACATTGATATTTACATAATTAAAAATTAATGTACAAAGTTTATTCCAATATAAATAAGAAACTCTACAATAAATTTGAGCCAACTTCCTAATCAGCTATAAGTTGATTCAATATGCAAACTCCATATAATATTCATATTTTTGAATTCATATTTTTGAATTCAGATTTTTGAATCAAAAGCAACTCTGAAATGTTATCACAATATTTTACTTAATACATTTCAAATATCGAAATACGAAGAAACGACAACAAAAATAATTGTAACTTAGACAACTATTGCAAAGACAATATTCAACATTAATCTTCACTACTGACATCTTCCGGTAAGTCATCTTTATTAACCAATTTACCATCGAACACATCCTTGTTGACATTAAGCTCTTGAAGATTAACCTCAGGAGCAATCACTCTGGTTTGCCGAAATGCTTTGGAAAATCCTTTTTCTAAGTTCTGATATTACATGCAACTCGGTAGTTTGAAGCTCTTCATTCAAACTTTTGTTCTTAGAGTCTAACTCAGTAACCCGCTCGACATCAGCAGCTATGACTTCTTGACAAGCCTTTTCATTTTCATTTTCTTCTTTTTCTCTTCCATAACCTTCACCTTGCTCAATAATTCTTCCACCTTGGTCGAATAAGATTTATTTGATCTTATGGATATTTCAAGAGCCTTTATAGTCTCAGCCAATTTCTTCTTCACGTCATCGAGTTCAACATTTATAAATTGGCCAAGTTTGAGCCAATTTCGTATCTGATTTATAAATTGGCCAATTTTGAGCCAATTTCGTATTTGATTTATAAATTGGCCAAGTTTGAGTCAATTTCGTATCTGATTTATAAATTGGCCAAGTTTGAGTTAATTTGTTAACCAACAAAATTCGTGCCTCTCTACTAACTGACCAAAGAGTTAGACTAAATTATACGAACTTATAAACCATTTTTAAATGCCCTAGCCAAATACATATAATCTCTCCTAAACGATTTCTACTATTCAATTGAAATCCATTCTTCACACTGTGAAGTCGTTTTAATGGTTTATCACTCAATTTATGAATAATTGATGAGATTTGTAATTTGTCAAACAAACACAAAATGAAACATCATTATATTATCACGAGGAGTTGGTGAATAGGTTTTGGAACATTCCCAATCTTACAAAAAAGCAAATCCTAGCTGAATCCAATACTGTTATAAAAAGAAAAGAAAAAGACTTTCGCGGTCAACTTGGCGTTCCAAAGTGAGGTAACGTCAAGAGACATACTTATATGATCCAACTTGCCAAGAGGGTGATTGGAGTCATACCTCTGATGTAATGTTCTTGGTCGAGAAGATTGCTCAACTTGAGATGGCCCTACTTGCGTTGAAGGAGATGAAAATCCGAGCTGAGCAATTGACTCTTGTAAACTTGATAATAAGTTAGAATTTATATCCTTTTGCAAACTTAGACAATATTCAAAAGTCGTAGATGTTATAACTTACCTTTTCTTGGCCGAGATCACCTTGGCAAATTGACCTCACAACTCGTTTGTCAGATTCTCGTTTGCCAGCCTCAACTGAGTCGTTGGTTTTTTGTTTCTTCCCTTTACGAGAAGGGCGATCCACATCGAAAATTTCTATCTCCTTAGTGTTGAACTTGCCTTTTAGTTCACGCCACTTACTTCTTCCCATGATTTTTTGAATGACAAGGTAACACATCATCATATCAATCAAACAAAACATTACTCACTTTAAACAACTTTACCATTACTTACTTTCTAATTCATCTCGAGGATTTTCTGATCTAGAAAGTGCTACAATAGCTTTGCTTTCTAAAAGCCGAGGCAATAATTGTAATTTTTGTATGTCTTCCTCCTCAGAAGGGGTTAATGTTAACCCCTCTAAAGTGGAAAATCTCATGGGTTGAGATTGCCAATATAAAGGGAATTTCGGTTCATCGTTACAATGAAAAATGAAACGCCACCTTTGAAAACTTCATATATTTTGCAGCAAAAAGTGACCAGGTGAAAGGACGTGTTATCATTATGTCTTTTGATATTCAAAATATTAAATAAGTTGTCATTAGTCCCTTAATATATGTTACACCAAATAAAACTTAATTTATGGCCAACTTCAATATACGCATCTCCTGATTAACCTCTATCACTCTTATATCGCTCAGAGCTTGGGGGGCTTGTGTACCAACCTCAATCAAATGGTGACTGAGTTCGAACCAACTCGGTCTACCAACTCGGCCTACCAACTTGGCCTGCCAACTCGGCCTGTCAAAGCTTGAATCACAATATCAAGTAGTTAATTTAACGGTAATAATGACGGTTACATAGAGAAGGAAAATAGACAATAGCAGGTAAAAATATATACATTTCATTAGACAATCTCAGATAACTAACTTGATCGTCGGGGTCCTTTTTGCAGGTACATCCGAGACGCTTGGAGAAGGGCGACCAATCTCGGCGACCAATCTCGAAGACCAATCTCAAAGACCAATCTCTCATGATCTCTACAGAGACCAAGATAGAGAAGATGATAAATCTGACTTGAAAGACCGACCTGATTCTGGTAAGAACGCATCATATTTTTTTATATTATAATATCATATAAAATTACACACAACATTGATATTTACATAATTAAAAATTAATGTACAAAGTTTATTCCAATATAAATGAGAAACTCTACAATATTATTTCAATAGAAATGGAAAAAAAGACATAATAAACATGTAAAGGTAATCATGCAATGATAATAGAATTCTTATTTTCTAAATCCTAACATAACATATTGACGTCACAAGAAACAAGATTAACATTTAATTATAATTATAGATACAGGAAGAGGACGTGCAAGGAATTAAACTCACATGAATATTTATATTTGAGAATTATGATTCATGAAAATCATAAATCTTGATAACCATGATTTTTAAGAATTATTAAAATTTGTATGATTAATCATAAATATTATTGAGAATGTTTATAAATTTTACAAGATATTCAAAGGTTTTTATCGTATCAAATAAGTAAATAAAGATAACATAAAATTTTTACCACACTAAATCCATATTTTTAACTTGAAAATGTTAATTTCTTATTTCAAATTTGATAAAACATGATTGCATAAAACATGTTGAAGTTGACTCCCACTTTATCAAGGAAAGTCTTGAACAAAAGATTATACAATACCTATTTGTCAAATAAAAATGCAACCTTCTTCTTTCTAGGTTTCTTTGTGAAATCCCACCACTTAGAAAAATTAATGATTTTATAACATTGTTATTTTGAGCAACCTTTTTTAGTGAGATATCCTAATAATTATATAATCATATAAAAAAAATAAAAAAATAAAAAATTGAAAAAAGAAAAAATCTTATTCTGACTCGAAATAAAAGTTTATATTTAATATAGAATATTAGATAATAAAAAGAAGAGGGAGAGTGTGGGGTGAGAAGCGCAAAAGAGGATCTGCAGAGTGATGGGAATTGCGGCGGCTATTGGAGTGTTGTTACCATTTCCGTTTTACTACTATCTTTGGAATTGGCCGCAGTCATGGCTCCACTTTTGCGGCAGAGGCCGAGACCCTTCTAAGGTTATGGCTTACGTTTCTCATTTCTTCAAGCTTCTTCAGTTCATTTCCCTCTTCTCCGTCTCTTCATTTCACTGGCCTCCTCCCCTCTACTTTTGGCCCCTTTTTGCCTTTGGCCAGTTCCTAAACTTCAGGTATTCTCTCTTTCCCATTTCTTTCTTTTCTTTTCTCGATCTTACACTCGGCTCTGTTAAGTTAGTTCCTTTCCTTTCCTATGCTGTTGGCTGCTGAAATGGGACATTTTTTTAACTCTGTCATGTCAGGTTAGTTTTATGATCTTTCTTGGCTATTAGAAAAAGGAGTTTTACTTTTGTTTTTAGTTGGGGATGGAAAAGAATGATGCTTTCCATGTATTGCTGGTATTAGTTTACTTTGGTTGGTGGTGAGATAAAGGTACGAGCTTGCGTGTTGTGACTTTGCCAGGGAAGCCTTTGGATCTGATTCCGCGGTGTCGAATGTTTGGTTAGTGTTGGGCATGTGGGTCGTGTTGTGTATTTAGTTCCTACCATTTGTTGATTGATATTCAATGATTTTTCTGTCGGCTAGTTCAGCTTAAAGATGTTGTATTAAGCTACTCTCACTATGATTGCTTCTTGTGAAGTAAATGTCTCAAGTTCATAATGCAAGAGGTGGGATAGGAAAGTTTTGAAGAATATATCATATCATGTTGTGGTATGGAGTTGTGATGTGTGTAGCAATAGGAGTGAAACATATTGTGTGGATGAGCATATCATTATTGCAGAAGGGATGTTTTCATTGCCAAGCCTCACCAGGAACACTGGAAAACACATAACTCTTGCGTGTGGTTTTTTAAAATGTTAAAAATTAAAGACTGTTTTACTCTCGGAGGCTGTGCTGAAGAAATTGTTATCTACAATCCAGGAAATTGTGAATCCCTATAGATGACATGAAGGTTTACAGATTAACTTTCCCTGGATGAAATAGTGAGAGGAAAGCCATCTTTCTGATGAATCACTTTTAGAAATTTCTATCCCTTTTCCTTCACTTTTATGTTAAAAAGGTTTTGATGTGGCCAAATATTCTCATGTGCCTTACTTTGAAGTTTGTTAGTACATAATGGTAAAAATGTCAAATAACAGGGTTTATCAACTGCTTGGTGAAGCTGGCACATACTATGGTGTACGCTTTGGAAAAACTATTCCCTGGGTAACCGAATTTCCTTTTGGAGTCATCAAAGATCCTCAGTACGTTGGCAGCGTAATGAGTCTTCTTGCATGCATGTCGTGGGTTCCTTTTCAATACATTCTCTTGTGGGTTTTAGGATATGTGTTTATGATTCAGGTGGAATCAAAGGAAGATCCATCCACTCGTGCCAAGCCACTCGATTGATTGAATTTTAGTAGATTAGAAACAACTTGGACCTGAGATATGTCAAATTCTTTGTATGTTGCTGTTTCTTTCCTCTGCTCTGGAATGAACGTTTCTATTTATATGTTCTGATTCCATCAAATTATTACTACTGAACTACAAACTTCTTTCTTTTTTTTATCATGACATATGTATTTCAAGCACTTCAAAGCATTAACTGATTTACTTTAATGAATGCAACATCCCACTTATGATTAGGATTCACCTTTTTTTTTTATGTGGAATTGTGGATCAAAGGTGAAGAAGGATATACTTTTTTTTTTGTCTTTCACTGTTATCTCCACCCTTATTTTTACAATTTTTGCGTTTTCGTTCCTTTTTTCTCATTCAGAACATGAACTGAACCATAAGTTTGTTGATATACATTTGTCTGTAGTAATTTAAAAACAAAAATCAGATAACATAATCACTTAACCGGAAGTCCAGAACACTACCTTTTTCCCCTCTTCCACTATACTAAAGCTGGGGACAAATTGAATGTTTGAACCGCTTTTTTTACTGCCTCAACATCAATATCTATCAACTTTCCTGTCTTGGATGATATTTCAATGCATTTATTCTCTTCATCCTGCGGGACAAACTTCTTTCCCTTATCTTCAGAGGAAAATAGTGCAATACTGCATGATAAAAGGAACAGTTTTATTGAACATATGTGGCTGAATGTTGCATGATTCTTTAAAGAAACATTTCATGCTCAACTTTAGACATTTTTTTCCCTTCAAAGCTAAATAAAGACATCCTTTGGGAACCATTATAATTTATTTGAATGATAAAAATTACCAAGGCTTCTCGCGTGCATTTGCAAGCTGAACGGCAGCTGTATTTGTAGCTATCACTCCAGCTGAGTCATTAATAAGAGCAGCCAACTGAAGCATACAACCAGAGAATGAAATCAAATCAGTATACAGCATCTTATTTGATATCCATTCATTATTTCACAGTTAAATGTTTTGACATGTTTTTACTAGCTACCCTTTCTTCGTATGTTTGTTGGTTACAAAATAAATAGAAGATATTTGAGTACCTGGCCAGGGGTGGTGATGAAGACTATAGAGGCTTCTTCATCATATATTTCCTCCACATTTTCCCTTTCCTTTTCATGTGGAATGACAAAAAGCGGCGTAAAATCCCTGTCACTCAAAATATTTTCTGTAACATTCATACCAGATAATGATAGAAGACAAGATAAAAATGGTGCAAGAGAACTTATTGAACATTATTAAGAATGATATCACTTTATTTGCTGTCATAAAGTCTTATACGTTAAGAAACAATTAGTAACATAAGTCCAAAAGATGGTTTCACGAAATAGACTCTATCACGTTTAAGAATACTTTTAGTTCAACACAAATTTGATTTTGAGCAACATTATGAACATGTTCGGTTTCACATTAATTTTGGTTGAATGTGTATCAATAAAAGTAATAATTAGTTACTTTTGCATCAATTTTGACGTGATTTTTTTTATTAAAACGTGGATTGGATGTGGAACACAAAAATGCACAACATACCTTACAGCATCAGCAATTTCAGCCCACACTTCAATGGGTAGCAAGCTATCTGGATCACCCCTAGACTGCATGGAAGCCTTTGAATCTGATTTTATCCCATGAATTACAACAAATTGTCCCTTTTTTACACCTGCTTTTTCGTATTTTGCTTCCACAACCTCCTTCAGCTTCCTTGAGATTGATACCTTAAGTGGTGGCACTGGCTGACTTGGAACGTTTCTAAATGGTCTTCCCAGCCAGTCAACCATCTGATGATACCTAATCCAACAAACACATTGGAAAATTTTCTCGGTTATATACCCAAAAAAGTTCAATCAAAGCAAATTTTTAATTTCTTGTCTAACCGAGGGCATGAAAATCTACCCAAGTTTAAGATAGTTGTGTAGTGCTATTTTAATATAAACTCACATATGATATCCTCCATCTGAGAGATTTAAATTATCGGCTACGAATGTTTCGGATAGAAGCAATCCAGCTCCAGCAGCATTCACATTTGGGTAGACATAACTAACTCTATCTCGGGCAGTTGTCATAAACAAAAAAACTGCATGTCCTAGGCCTGCCAATTTGGTGCTTAAGACCATGTCATAATACCTATTCTGTAAGCACAAAGCCCTGCATTGCATCAGTATTAAATCCATACCACAATCTTCAAATATTTATTAGTAAGAAAGCTAGCAAAATAAATCCAAGGAAATGGTGATTTTTTTTTTTTGCAACATTGTAATGCCTAACATTGTACACTCAACCCCCAGCAGGTGCAAATTTCATTAGAATCCCATCAAGTAAGTATGTTCTTTAAGCTTTTCCTCTAAAATCTAAACCCTGTAACATCATGTCCAAAAAAATTTCACAATTGCGCGTGACAGAAATCAGTAGGACAACAAACAAGTGTAATATTATCTATAATCACTGTATATAGAAAGGTGTCATCTATTTTTTGCAATATGATCAACCTTTTTGGCTATGATAAAATTAAGGCCCACATTAAGCTGTCCCATAGTTCTGTAGATAAAACATGAAAAGTCATTTTATACAAAATATTTAGAACACAAGGTGGCCAACCTTTAGCACTCCAACCATATCAGTATACTCAGCAGGCTCTGGAAAGTCATCATCAGGGTCATAGGCATTTGCCCACCTCACATTCTTATTCAATTCGTAGGTCTGCTTGCCCCTCTCTGACGCCACCACGTCAATCTGAACACCAGGATACTTATCCTTGATCATCTGAATAGCCGGAAAGAACAAGAGGTTCTCATAAACACCACCAGAGATTACGCAGCAGCATCTCCTCACATCCCCTCTCACTTTCAATGCCAAAGAGGCTATCTCCACTGAATATCCAGATGGGAACTTCAGGAATCCATATGGGTTGTCAGGATCATCAGGTGGCCTAAGATCCTCCTCCTGCTTCCCATCTGTAAACAATGATCCATACTCCATGTCAGGGTCCTCCCCATCATCAAAAGGGTCCAACCAAGGGTTTTTCTTTTTGGCATTGGCCTCAACGTTCCCTCTCCTTGTGGAACAATAGAATGAATAGTCTAATGAACCCAACAGTGAAACATTGCTGGAAGGAATAATGGAAGGAGGGTTTCTGAAGAGGGGTGAGAGAGTTTTTGGACTTGGCAGTATATAGTAAGTTGCAGCAGCCATTGAGGTTTTCAAAGTTGCTTCTCTTTTGCCATGCTTGCACCGAATGAACTGATGATATATTTCAAAGTTTGTGTGGAAAAGCGTTGGATAAGTGGGTCCCATCTACCCCCTTTTTCTGTGTTCACCTTATTATCATCAATATTCAATCTTGTTCCTCTGCCGCTGCTCTTAAACGACAGCACCATTGGTTGTCGTTTTGAGGCTAAGAAAATGACAAAAACGGTGGCATGGGATGACATTCTTCTATCTCATCCCAGCACAGTGGAATTAAGAACCCGACAAAAATGTTCTGTTGTCGATGGTTTCTCTCTCCTACGTGTCACTCCCTCATTGTTGGACCTCAAACTTTTCTCTCTCTCCCTGTCTCTCTCTCACACGCTCCTTTTGATTCGTTGCTTTCACCACCAACTTACCATCGGAAATTTCCATTCACAACCTCCCAAAAGAAAAAAAATATAATTCTCCCTTTTACTTTCTTACTCTCTTTTCTCCGCAACTTTCTCAGCACTCTACACTCCCATTTCAGCTTCCATGACTGAAGCACACAAACACGGCAATCTAAAGCTTCAACTTCAACCCTTTTCACCCACGCAATAACAAGAAACACCATAGTTCTCAGTAAAAACCACCTGAAAAAAAAATTCACTCTTTCTAGGGTTTTGCATTGAAATCCAAATCCCACTACTCAAAATTCAAAATCCCCTCAACCTTCTCTCTAGAAAAAGATACTCTTTTCTTTTTCTTTTTTTCTTTTATTCTGTGTGGGAAGTGTTTAAATTTTGAATTTTGGTATTGGGCATTTACCTGAGAGCTTCCTCAGAAGGTTCTAGGGTGCAGGGTTAACAATGTTGGGCCCACCCAGAGTCCGATCCATGAACGTGGCCGCCGGCGACGCTGAGGCGCGGCCGGTACTCGTTCCCGCCGGCAACAAAGCTCGCCCCGTCGAGGGACGGAAGCCGGCTAAGAAATCTCCGCCGCCGGAGACGGAGAAGAAGCCGGTGGCGCATTCCGCGCCGCAATGCGTCTCTGCACCGCCGGCGATTTCGCGGCGGCGGGATCAGCAGCACCAGGCTGTGCTGAAAAACGTGTCGATGAACGCCTCGTGCTCCTCCGACGCGTCGTCGACGGATTCCTCCACCCACAGCAGCGGCGCGTCGTCGAGCGGGAAGGCGGCGCGGCGCGTCGTTGTGGCGGCGAGGAAGAAGTATGGCGGTGGTCCGAAGCCGGAGAAGGTGAGTGGTGACAATGTGGGTGGTTCTGATGATGTTGATTTGAGTGATAGCTTGGAGGGCAAGAAAAGGTGTGCTTGGGTTACACCTAATACAGGTATCTCCATTCCTTATTTGTTAAATGTATTGTTAGTTGTGATTTTGGTGCTATTGGTTTTGAGGTGTCACTGTGATTTTGGAAACAACTGAGATGGATTGGTGTTTACTGTGTCATCTTGTGCTGTGTTTTGCCCTTTGTAATGGTAGGGAAAGTGAAGAGAATGGTGGTACATAAGCTACACTAGTTAACTGCAATGTAGAAAATGAGAGATTTCAGGATAGGCAAGCAAGCAGATTGTTCATGAGAAATCTTTTGGTGCTTAAACTTAGTAAGGGTATCTTTGGACAAACTTTTTCCTAAGCACATCTAGTAAAAAATATGAAATAAATTTTTCTCACAAGTTAAAATTAGGCTATTCATAGGCTAATTTGTAAAAGATCTTTTGTATTAGTTTTTACAAAAAAAAAAATATTTTTAACTTTGTAGTTTGTATAAGTTAGTTTTAGCTTACAAAGAAGTCTATTTCATTTCTTTTTCCAATTTTTTTCTCTTATAACTTATAAATGTTTATGGAGAAGTTTATCCAACTAGACTTTGAGCTTCCTAGTCACTTAGCAGTTTAGGAAGTTAGTTAATCATTTGACTAGGAAACATTGTAGAATTTTGTATCTTTTATAGCATGTGTAGACAGAGAATGACAGTTTGTACGTCAGGAGATATTCTTAATTTGATAGGTTGGAAGCCTGACATAATATTAGATTTTGTTCCATGTCTTTGTGAATTGCATTTTAGGCACTAATAGAAACAGTATTATTATCAACTAAGTATTGTTTCAGTATCTGTCACTAACTGTTATCTCTTGATTGGTACTGTGGGTGTTCTGCTGTTCATATGCCAGTTAAACACTATGAACAGGTGTTCTAAAAGCACTTTCTAAATGTCTCATATTTTCTTTATATAAAGCAATTGATAATTTAGCATTAATATGCACTAATTGGAGTTTTCATGATCTCATCTTACCATGTTTGAGTCTTACACTGGGAGTTTTTGTTACAAAGGAAACATGTGTTTCTCTTATATTGTTTCCTATCAAATATTCATACAAAATTAGAACCATTATGTACCAGTACACTTATTATCTGTAAGATTATAAGTACAGTTAGTCAATGCATGAATAATTCCATGTTTTGGCACAGTTGGCCATGTGAATGACACTTTAATATGTGGCATGGCTGGCCATAGTGGTGAAAAGTTGAAGGTTTCAATTTATGAGAATTTGAGGTTGTTGCTGACAGCTGAACAAGGGTTGCAGCACAGCAGTAGTTTGCTGCCTTGTATAAAAACTCTGGTTGATGGTGCTCTACCGTTTTTACAACTACCTTGGCGGATTCATCTCTATTAAAGGAAGCATGGACACTTTCAAAATAGTATTCATATCCATGTCTTTCCCTTGTCCATCACTTCAAGAACTTCGGATACTCCTAGGTCATAACTGCATTTTTTAATGAATTTTTATACCAATACCAATAAGAATACTACACTAAATAAATCATAGCATTTTATTATGTCTACAAAAATATATGCTCACTTTTAAAATATCAACTTGCTCTTTTGATTTAAGATTTGTGTTTAATATTAATTTAATTCTATTTTTATACATTGAATTATAACCTTGATATGTCTTAATAATTTTTTTAATTTGTCATATGTCCATGTATGTGTCCTATTGTATTTGTGCTTTCTAGATGTAGGGAAATCAACCATTTGGCAGTTAATATAGTTGACTCAGCTCATGACGCTACAGATTATCTTCCCAGACTTCTGGTGGTGCCCTAACGCATTCTTTCGATGTCTCATATATTACATGCAAGCTATAAAGCACGAAAACACCATCTTGGTGCTATGTATGCATGTCAGAATGTATCCATTATGGACACTTATATAACACATTGATGACATGTATCTAAATTCTAACATAAATTTCTAAGTCTCCAATTTAAAGAGTATTTTATTCAGCTCAGATCCAGCATTTGGTGTATCCCCTTGCCATGTCGCATGTCAGTGTCAGTATGTTCTTTATAGTATGCAAGGCTTTCCTTGCCTTACCTTCTCCCTTTATTGTTTTGGGATTTAGCCCCTTGTCCTTATCACAAAAGCCAGAGGTGGTGGACTTGTTTAAATTGTTTTTCTTTTATTGCACTGGAGTAGTTACTTACTGTCCCTTTTGTCCTGTCAATTTGGTAAATAATGATGGGTACTAAATGTACTCTACTGCTGGTTAGCATCACTAATTTTCATTCATTCTTCTACATCGGCCATCTGACGTGAATTTTCACATATAATAACCTTCTTTCTAAATGAAATGGCTAGACATTTTAGTCAAGTGCTTCACAATTTCACAGAGCGCATATGCCTTAGTTTTCTTGATTGAAATTTTAATATCACCAACCTAGAGTGGGAGGATAAATAGAATGTTAAATTTTTGGAGTCTGACTTTTTAATAGGGAAAAAATACTGCATTAACATTATTATTGCAAATTTATTGTTTGTTTTTTATTTATAACTTTTTGCCTTTTTTTTTCAGAGCCATGTTATATTGCTTTTCATGACGAAGAGTGGGGAGTTTCTGTTCATGATGACAGGTATGTGGGTTTGTTTTGGAGAGGGCACAATCTTTTTTTTTTTTTTTTTTTTTCTGCTCCTAGGTTGAAAATGTGTCTCAAATCTCAATGATGGAATTTGGTTTTTGTACAGGAAACTGTTTGAGTTGCTTAGCTTCTCTGGAGCCTTGGCTGAGCTTACGTGGCCTACTATTCTTAGCAAAAGGCAGTTATTTCGGTACTACGGATATAATGTTCTATGAAATATATATTGAATTAATTATGTGGTTTGAATATTACACATCAGAAAAGGTTGCTCATTAAATAATTTGCTTATTATATTTCCTTTCCGATGCGTCATTTGGCTTTTGATTGATTCAGAAGATCTTTTGTGTAGTAGAGTGTGCACTAAAAATGCTTAGGATTTTTCTTTGGATTAAATGTTGTCACGTATTAATGATTACAGGGAAGTCTTTTTGGATTTTGATCCAAGTGCTGTTTCACGAATGAATGAGAAAAAGATAGTTGGACCAGGAAGTCCTGCCAACACATTGCTATCAGAGCTCAGGTTGCGATCCATAATTGAAAATGCACGACAGATGTGTAAGGTAAACATTCTGGTATCTTATTTTTTCAATCTCATGTATAAAATGTGTAAAAGTTGCAATTTTCGTTTTGGTAATTATTTTCTCAATCTAAAGCTCTTGCTGAAGTGAATCAATCAACCCATGCTTTCAATTTTCAAACTTTTCTGCTACCTGCCTTGGAAAAAATTGAGCAAAACGAAATAAACCTGCTACCTGACCCACAGAAGAATATTACAAAAAGAAGACTTGGAAAAAAGAAGGATAAATTCTCAGTTGACCTTGTTTTATGGGGGTTCATATCATGAATTTTTCTTAGTTTATAACTGTCAAACAGTGAGTGTATCACGTACTTTGTCTTTTTAACATTTTTTTTCTCCATTGCAATACAGGTAATTGAAGAGTTTGGGTCCTTTGACGCATATATTTGGAACTTTGTGAACAATAAGCCTATAGTGAGCCAGTTCAGGTACCCTCGCCAGGTACCTGTCAAATCTCCAAAAGCAGAAGTTATAAGTAAAGACCTTGTAAGGAGAGGATTCAGGAGTGTTGGTCCAACAGTCATCTATACTTTCATGCAAGTGGCTGGCCTAACATTTGACCACCTCATTAGTTGCTTCAGATTCAAGGAGTGTACCTCCAATGCAGAAGCAATGGTCAAAGAGAGCACCCTCAACTCGAAGGAGGTGGATCTGTTGCTGGCTGTGAACAAATTGAGCTTCACCTCTAAGTAGTACTAAGATGGTTTTGGTTTAAATGGTCATATTGTTCATCATGTAGTTGTAAGGGAGATGAGTAGATTATGGAGTGTACAAAATCAATACAGATATGAATGAAATAGCCATCTGGCAGTTGTATTTGAAAAGCAAAATGAATGACCCTTGGCAATTCTTCAAGCTCTCTTGTATTAATGATATACTAATTAGCCAAAGTTGCACTTCGCCTACCCTTTATTTTGTTTTTATGTGGTCATGAACAGAACCCTATAGGCCTTTACCCTATGGTTGGGACCAGATTAAGTCCCTGTAGGTTTTCCATTCACTTTGGCACTTTGCTTTCTAAGTCTTGGCCGTCTTATCGTCAACTATGGTCGGCATTACCTACTTGTTTAGTGGTCATCAACTTAGTGCTGAAGCTGTTTGAACTAATGCTTGAATACTTCAGGATTGTGGTACCAGCCGCTACCTAATTTCATGAAATTAGAGTTTAAATTAAAATAGTGCCGTGGGAGGTTCAAGACATTTAGCCTAGGCCAGGTGGATTTGTTGAAAACGACGAGCAAAACTGAATGTTTGATCAAACTGGCTTTAAGCCTCAAAATTACGTTTGAAATCCTTTTACCCCAAAATATTTTCTACCATATTTTAATCACATTTGAAATCCTCAATAGGGTCCCTGAAAAGCTTGGTTTTTCCTTGGTAGACTGTTGTCTGAGTAGTGTACGGTTTAATTAACATTTACGTACACATCTGAGATATTATAGAGAAACTCAATTATATGATAGATTGACAAGAATTTGCTTTCAATAAACGACCATTCTCATTCGTGTGATGTGCATAGTAGATAAAAATTGCATTTCAATTTAACTTTAATAAAAATTAATCACAATGGATTGTAGAAATTATATGAACAATTGACAAGAGTATAAAACTAGAGCAATTTCACAATTTCAAATCCAATTATTAGGAATCACTAATACGAATCATTGAATCGAAAACTCCAATCATGCTGATCCTCTTTTTTCATTCTTCCATGTTGAGTACATTCCATCACTTACAACACTTGATCCAAGTAAAAGATATTTTCTAAAATGAAAAATCTAAAGCTAGGACTAGGAACCTGGATTCTGTACATCAAACTTGAGATATAGGGTTGGCTTGCCAGAGACAGTAATGGAAGAAGAAAAAAGTTAGAAACTAAATTGCCGTAGAGATGCACTGTATGAAATAGTTTTGATCTTTTTCTGATAATTTGTGCTATAACCTACTCGGAAATGTAATTTGAGGTATACAGAATATTTTGACCAAAAAAGGCTTGCTAGATCTTTACCATGATGAGGCAGATTTTCTGTTGTTTAATTAGCTCAACATGCTATCCTTAGTGGAACTTTAAATCCAATTAAAAGGATCAAATCTGTGAGCCTTCCATGCTGTATTTACATAGAGATCCTTGCTCTAAAGAATGATCTCTATTTTATGGAAATACTTAACAATTGACACTAAACTAGCCACCTACACTTCACCAAATTTCCATTTAATTTTTATGCAACAGTCTTCCTGAGATGGCAGCAACAAGTGCGGCTCTGAAATTAGGGTCTGTGGTCAAAGAAGTAGCCATCTGTTCCACCAAAACCTGTGGTACTTTAGGTGAATCTGCTTTAGGTTTTGTGCTCTTCGAATCATTACTGCCCTTAGATTTTGTCAAGTCAAGGGTAACAGGTGTTGGAGTTGAAGAGGTGAGAGATGCTGAACAAGGCACTGAACCAAGGGCCACACTACGGCCAGAACCTGATGTTGCCTCCATTTGTGAAGCCTGAGGATGGTTGTGCTCCCCTTCATAAGTAGCAACAAGTACAGATTGATCATCCACACTTCTTTGCACCTAAATCACCAAAACAAAACCAACTTAGCTTGAGATCCAATTCCCTACTAAAATTTGAATAACCACTTCCTAGTTACTACCTCTAGTCCTTGTTATAAAAACAAGTGTTATTGCATAAACAAGTTATAATGTATTTTACACTATAACTTATTTCTTATAAAAAGACCAAATAACACTAGTTAGCACTTGGCTATGTAATTTACCTTCTTTTTGACAGGACAGCTTGGAGCAAAAGAGCATTTGAAATATGCTCTAGGACAAGGGTTATCTCTGGTCACCTTTTGTCCATATTTCCTCCATTGATATCCATCTTTCACAATCTGAAACCACACACAATGAAAAGCATGTCAAACAGTTACCCCTAAATAATCTCTATGCTATGCCTAATTAGTAATAACACAAGAATGAATGAATAAATAGTAGGACTGTGATAGATTTACTCTTACAAGGCTAGTATCAGATGCTTCGGTTCTGACATAAACTCTCGAAATTTTTGCTTTGATGGTTTCTTCCCTTGGTTTCTTACAAGATTCTTCATCAGTGGAGCTGCTCTCTGAATTTCCATTGTTTGTTCCCATCAGACAAGTGCTATTGTTGTTGCTGCTTTCAGACTTTCTTTTCTTTGATGTTGGACTAACCTCCTTTTCGTTATTTTTCCTCATATATTCCATCAAATGGTTTCTCAAAGTGTTGTAGTTTTCACACACCACTGAGAGCATTTCAGACAATTTCTTGTTTTCTGCAGTCACCCTTTTCAGTTCCTCCTCCAAGTCACTAGTTGACTGAAATAGCATTCATAGAGTCTTAGCCAAAAGGTTCATAATCAAACAAATATGTACTTTCACATTCATATTCTTGAATTAATAGCTGTTCTACAATCTTGAAGAAGAAAACAAAAATACTAATTAACTTATTAATAAATAATTGGCTGAGCTGAACTAGTACTAACCTCTTCTTCCACGTTAAACTTGGGCATTCCCAATGAGAAAAGCTTGCTTTCTACCTCCTTCTGAAATCAACACAAAACAATGAATGAATTACTCCTCAAATCCCATAAGAGCTTCTTCTGTAAATGCTCCCAAAGAATGATATACTATTGGATATTTACTTCTATACTTACGGGAACCTCTTCATGAACTCTGCGGGGATTTATGTTGAGATCCAACGAAGTGTTAATCCATGATGAACAAGCCATGCCTTGCAACAAAATTCAAACAAGTAGCAAAAGTTGTTGCTCAAATCTAAACCGACCCACTATTTTTCTTTCTTCAAAGTTTGGTGTTATGCAAGGAGAAAGACCAGAAATTTTCAGAAACACCAACTGAGATAAAGCATATATATAGAGAGTTAGGTGGCCAAAGCGGCACTACACGAACTCAAGTTGAGCAAGGAAACTCGGTGGAAAGAGACACATGGGAAATATCAAATAATAACCCACTTGCTTAATTTAATACTATCTTGCATGCACGAACATTCCCACATTAAACTTTTTTTTTTTTTTTTCCCGTCAGACCACTTGTATGTTGTATCATCAATTAAAATGGGTGATATTTGAGTTATTATAAATAAAAAATTATATTTCAAACATGTAAGATATCTTTATATGATTTAAGTCTAAATTAATTCAAAATCATTTAAGTTAAAATTAACGGATAACGATAATTAATTTACGTATTTGATGATATATTAATCATTAAATCTTATTTATTATTTATTATTATTGTTTAAAATTAGAAATAAGTTGAGTTCAGTCGAATTCAAATCTTAATTTTATAATATTTGATTCACCTTAATATACTCAAATTTGACTTAATTTAAATTTTTTTTTTTGAATTTTATATATTTTAAAAAATAATCTATACTCAAATTTAGTTTATTTATTTATCAAATCTAATTTTAAAGTTAATATGAGATTATTTAATTTATGAAGTAAATTTAATAAACTAATTATCAAATCAAGCTTCAAGTTGGTTGAATTCATTGTTGTTGTTTGCCTAGTAAGGGTTCTAGAGATAAGATGAACGTGTGGATCCATTTGTTGTTTCTACGACGACGGTGAATTCTTGATGCATTAAAGTTGATGGAAATCAAGTTTTCAAGTCAAACCACACCTCTTCATCATACAAAATAATAATAATAATTTAATTTGGGTATTCAACTGGGCCCAGTGCCCCCAAACAAGATTATTACCACCTCTGCATAGTATGTAGGGGTAATTTCACTCCCAAAGAACTAAACAATTTAATAAATTTTATATAAATATTTCCATTTTCATAACATTAAAAATAATTATAAACTTAAACAACTTGTGAAATGTCAAAGAAAGTTATATGAATAAAATTTTGATAATTATTTTTTAAGAGAAAAGAATAAAATGAATTAATTAATTAATATAAGGTAGAAGGTGTGTGTTGACCGAAGACATGTTGATGTTGTCGTCTTGCTTTCTTATCTTGTTTCTTTTGAAATACTTTTTATTTTAAAAATAAATAGAATAGACAAGTAGTGGGGTGCTCTGTATGTGGTCCCCATGGTTCTTTGTTTTAAAGTTAGGTATTTCAAACATTTTCCACGTTGCATGTATTATTAAACTATGACTTTATATTTCCTCCTAAGACCAACTTGGCTTCTTTACGTTCTATCCTCTCTCTACGCGTAACATACACACCTTTGCCACACATTTTTTGTCCTACAAAATCTATACTATTTCACATGTCATATTACTTTCTTTTTCTTCCGGTTATCTTAGCCAAAGCCTAGTCATCACAATTTCAAAGACTCGAGTAACATAAGTCACTTACTTACCCATGATTCTCTCAACAATAGACCAAAGATAATTAACCACCATCACAGTCCTTCACTACATTCTTAATTACCATATGATTGCATTGATAATATGTTGGAGGAATTTAAATTTAGTTTAAGTTTCAATCATTTCATGTATACAATCTTCTTGAATGTTTCTCCATCACGCTCAGGTCGGATTTCAGATTTTTTTTTTATTCAATTTTAATCACCACTTTTGTGTACATTAACTAAATTATTTTTCTTGCTTTATATCTTCTTCAATTTTAGTCACCATTTTTGTCTACATTAACTAAAAGTAAAATTTGGTATAAGTTCATTTAAAGTGTATTGTGTATTCTATTGTGTGTAGCATTTTTTATTTAATTTAATAATTTTATTTGGTAGAAATCACTTGACTCGTTATAATCTAAATATAATCAATTAATATAAAAAATTAATCAACCCAACATATAAAAATGTAATTAAATTGATTTGTGTAGATTAAATTCGCAAGTAAATCGTTATCTGCTTACACTTCTAATATATTGGTTTATACTTTAAATATTAAAGTATTAATATATGATCGGTTAATGTCTACTAATGATTATCCTAAGCATAACATGACATAAGATAGACAATCATTCAAGGTCTCATTTTTATAGGATATTATTTTTTATGTTTAGTTTATATAAATATTAAAATAAAATATTATATAATTAAAATTATATAAATATTTATTATAAAAAAAAAAGTCATTATTCAACTAATGGATGATGTTTTAATTTCTTAATGAAAACTTACCTGCAATTTTAGGAAAATGAATAATTGATAGTGTAATTTATGCATATTTATGAATAAATTAATATTTTAATCTATGTTAATGCATACAATAAACTATTTTTTTAGAAAACTAAAAACTAAAATAAATAAATATGGGTATATTAATATATTATAATTAAAACATGTAGTAATAAAATATTTTATCATATAAATTATATTTTATATTTGTGATAAATAATTTAGATTATGATACAAAATCATTTTTAACTGTTTATTTTTAAAACAAAATATTGAAACTGAAAATTTAGAAATACAATAATATATTAAAAGAGATACGAGTTAAGAAAAATTCTTTAAAATGTAGCGTAGTTGAGTAAATATAATTAAAAATACTACTGTTAAATAATAATTCCTAAAATGAATTTAGGGTAATAAATACTAGAAAATGATTATTCAAAATATGAAATATCATTTTCTCAGTTAGCCTAAAACATTAAAAATCTCCGGATTGACCTTGAACCCACGACCGCATCCAAGTGACACATGTACCATACGACAATCGATACTAAAATAAAAGAAAAACAAGTAAAACTGTTTTTGAAAACCTAATGTACTATTGTACTTAATTTAATTGTAGTAATAAATTCATTAAAAAAAATGCCGTTTTAGTTTTTATCAAATAAATATGTGTGCTTTTTACGATTTTTCATCAAAATTAGTTTTAACAGTGAATCTTTCGTCCCCTCAAAAAAAAAAAAAACAGTGAATCTTTCGTACTTTATTATCTTATAATATATATATATATATATATATATATATATATAATCAATGTATTATTATGTGTACATTAACTTTGATCACTTAAATTTTATGTATATTTTTGTCTTTAAACTTGCGACTTTACGTAAACTTTACTCCTAAGCCGACAATAATAGATTAAATTCCATCCTCTAAAAAAAAATTAAATTCCAAGTTTACCTATGTATTAGTGATTATATGAATATTTCTTTTAAAAATTAGGTGCAACGAATTTAGACAATGATCTCTGATATATAAAAGAAAAAATGTAGATTGTGAATTTCCTTTTTTCTCTTTTTTCCCCTCTAAATGTCATTGTCGATCAATTTGTTTTATTTGAAAAAAATTGAGATATATTATGTTGTACGTAAATTGTGATATATATGACTTTATAATAATTTACCGTGACAAGTAATCTCAACCATACACCAAGTTAAGTTTGGGTGTACTGTTAAGCAAGTCTTCGCGCCTCTATGAAGAAATACATAAAGTTCTAAATAAGTAGTTCTCTCTTCATCCAAACTCCTTTCACAATCTATTAAAATTCATTAAAAAATATTTTTTTTTTAAATTCCACAACTTATTTAATGAATATTTATTTTGATTTAATTTTATAATTTTTAAATAAAATTTAACAAACAAATTAGATTACATTAGAAATAATATATTAGAAAATATGTTCCAAATTATATGAATTAAGAAAGTTAGTAAATATATTTGAGTTGAAATAATACATTCTCTTTTGATCGAGGTAGTTATATTATATATTACACTCACTTCTGATTTTTGAAACTATATTTTTTGTATTTTATACTTTAAATATCATTAAGTCAAATAATTTAATATTTATATTTCTTTAATAAGACTATAATTTGATTCTCATTTTAGGCGCATAAAGTCATGATATATTAAAGATATTATTTTATTTTTATAGGAGTCAATACGGTGAAAAAGTGTTATATATATATATATATATATATATCTTATCAGATAAAAAATATTAAATATTTAATCAATTTTCATCTCAATACACCTCCTGAAAAATGATAGATATAACTAAACTATAGTACAAATCATTTAAAGTGTCAATAATTTTTTTAGATGCGATAATATAAATACAATAATCCATATAAAAATTTATGTAATATTATGTGTTTATATATATTTTTTCATTACATCATTAAATTATTCTATGTCACGTTTCCCTCTTTTCTCTCTTTCTTTATCTTAATTGTAGAATTTGTTCTACAAATAACATTTTTCTCTTTTTTTACTATGTGCAACTTTTATCGTTAAACACCAACTAACTTAAATCAAATATAGTATCAATTTTATGTTTTAGTAAAGAAAATGAATTTTTTAAGCATCTTTATTATTAGCTTTGGAAAAATTATCGTTTACATCCTCTGTTAGTGCTTGGTTTCGGGTTTTTACCAACGAAAACGATTTTAGATGAGTTGATCATGGATTAACTAACGGAAACATATAAGACAAAATAATGATAAATAAAAGAATTACTAGTTGTCCCAAAGAAAAACCTGTCTAAGTAACTTATATATATAATAAATGATCCTTCACACAGTTTAGGGTTAAAAAAAAAAAAAGAACATGGCTTCCTGCACGAATTTCATGCGAAAACCTCCAATGCAATAAAAACAAATCGTTTACTTCATGTTACAAAATTCCTGCAGAATTTATAAATACACTCTAACGACTCCAACAACAGCTTTGTCCCACTCTTGATGAGGTCCATTACATGAATCATATAAATACATTCATCTCAGTTAAAGACAAAAATTTCAAAGGTCCTATTTTTCATTTGGAAACTTTTAAATCAGTTTTTAATTAAGAAAAGGTGAGCCTCTGAAATTAGTTTTGATGACTTGGAACCGTCAGAAAAATGACAATTTGTGGTGGATTAAAAGAATATATAATTCCAGAGAAAAATGAGTAATGATGGAGCATGAGCAAATTAATAATGAATTATGAAGGTAGCTAGTGAGCATGAGGCAATTGGTCAATCCATTGAATTGAAGCCTGAAAACCAAAAACCAGAAATTCGATTTCATTGTTGCGGCACGTTCATATGGATGTCCATTGTCCAGTCCACGTCCATTTAATTGCAGCACCCACTTATGGACATTTAGTCCTTTGAATTCAAACCAAAGGTTTGTGATTGTGGTCTTAGTTCTCAACACATGCGTGAGAAGAAGAAATTACTAATAATATATATGGATTGGTTCAAGTTCAACCACAAGGTGTTTCTTTATTTGTCTTCATGAGACTGTGATTGTGATTGTGGGGTCGCATCAAGTGCTCATCTGCTAGACTAGACTACTGCTTCACCACATACCTGACACTCACAAGTCACAAGTCACAACAACACCTCTTTGCTGCCTTATGCTTTTCTTTTTTTTTAATTATTTTTATAGCCACTTTATTTATGCATGCATATTTTATTTTATTGGTTTAGGCAGGGAGAGGGAGAGTCTGTATAAGAATGAGATATACCCTAATTAAGGATAAACTCATACATATATCTATTCTCTTATTCTTATATATGATGTAAGATTTTCAATAGTAATATTTTTCTTTGGAATTTTATATCTAAATTTCCCTCTTTTACTGGATCAATCTATTTAAAATAAAAATAATAATTTCAATTAAAATATTATATCTAAATCATTAAGAAATAGAAGGCAAAAATTGGTACATTTTTGGTTTTGAATTCAAGGGGAGATGTTCAAAGTACGAAAACAATGGGAACGAGCATAGAACAATTACACATTATTTGACTTCAGAACGACTTTCTAGATTCATCTGTGACTTTTTCAACTTATGTCGGCTATTCTTTCCCTTAAAATAATCAAAATGCATTACCATACGTAGCTGCGTCATATAATCAATTTTTTTTTAATTCTTCTAAGTTTGCCCATTACTTATTATTATAGGTTAGAGTGAAAATAAATTATATCAGATTTTAAATATATAACTTTAGATTGTTCTATAAAATTAAAATTAAAATTTAATCTATTAAATTTTATAAATTTGGTGTAAATTTTTTTAAAGTTTGATCTAATTTATTAATTTATTTTATATTAATAATATTGAATAAGTTAATAAATTTAATTTTAAATAAGTTAATAATTATATTTTTAAATACACATTCATGAAGAAAAAAAATAGTTCAAATTCAACATGGAAAGCCAAAATGTTTTATGACCATTATTTTTATAATTAACATAAAATTCAAGATCTACTAGAGGTGTAAATTTGGCATAAAAAATCATTTTTATTCATCATAAAAAGTGTTGCACATATTAGTGTAAAATCTATATAATCTATTAGTGTATGTTTTAAGTTTTTTTTTTTAATGTTTAAATTATACATTACTTGGATTAATATTAGCAAAATCAAGGTTGAACTTATCAAATTACTTTCAAGTTTCATCATAGGTGAAACTCACACCTTTGTCAATAGATAATTGATTGTACTTGTATTTAAGAAAATATAATTGTAATGATCCGTCAGGTCACCGCACTTAATGACATAACTATTAATAGCGGAAGAATCTTAAAACTACAATAAACTAGGATCAACATACTAGTAATATCTAGATATATGATTGATAATATATACATGTACAATTAAAAGCTTATCAAGTACTGAATCAAATGCAATGTATACATATCTATACAATAATTCGATACTAAAGTATGGAAGAAATCATAGTTGTTGGTCAAGCAAGATTACTAACAACCAACCACACTAGGATAGCTCAAAAGATCCTCACTGCCATTGTCCAACATAGCCTCAAAACAAGCTCCAACAGTAATTTATCCTTACTATACTCCTATACCAAGTATGATCATTGTAGTCCAACCATATGAAAACATGTAAGAATAAGCTAAAGTTTAAAAGAAATTGACATAAACAATATAAATGTAAAAACAACCATACTATTAACATAAGCTACTCAACTTGCTTCAACATAGTATCAATTAATGATTTTTCACCACAATACAACATATTCTTTAATTTAACTTGAACAACATACAACAACACTTCAATGCAACTCATCAAAATTCAAATTAGCATATGAACAACATAACTTAGTCAACATATCATATGCATATCATAAAAATTATATGTGTCATCACGCATTTTAACTATAAAATCTCTTTCAACATAGGTGAGCAGCTTAAGTAGTTTGACTCTATCGAACCAACTACCTGATCTTTTCAATCTAAATAAATCAATAGTCAATTTGAATAAAAATTACAACACAATATGGTTTCTCAAATTTTGCCACTTAAATATGGAAGCCTAGTATTTTTGTCAAGGTAAAGCAACTTGAGTGTGAGCCACCTATTAACCCACCGATTACCCTCCAAATATTATGCCCTTCTAGTCCTTAGTTAGGTATTTCAACATCCAACTTTGTACTTTACTCTAATTTGGTCACTTTAAACACATGTCTCAATCTTGCTCACATACGAATCAATAGTGGTTGCTTACAATCAGTATGCGTCAACCTGATACATATACTCATCAACTAATGTCCTAGAGTAGACTCAAATATTCACTTTAAGGGTCAAATTCACAAAAGGTTTTTTTCGCAAATTAAATTGAGTTCTTAGAACATTACAACACAATATCCTCATAATAAGATATGCAACTTTAAAAAAAATTCTCTAATCTTAGGTTGATTAACACAGTACAACTTTAATGTCAAAGCATTCTCAACACAATTACTCAACTAAACAACATGCAACTCTACTCAACTTTCAATCATTTAATCATCTATACACTATCCTAGATCAGTGTATAAAGATTCAACATTTAATAGATTCATTTATCCTATAAATGTTCACCAATTAACCAAGAAAACAAGATAAAATAAGGCCACTTGCGCCCAACGCTATCCACCCTACACCTGACATCATTGAGGCAAGGGGCCATTTACTTCACCGATGTCTGATGTTATACAACTCGCACTTGATGGGATTAGGTAGAGACCCCTAAACTCTCACACCCTGTGTGGAAAAGTCCTACGCCCGACCCAAACTAGGTAAAAACGATTATCTCTTCTCACACTTGATGCCCCTCTTTTGGCACCAGGTGTAACATTATTAGATTTCATGTCTCAACAGATCCACTTCATGACACTTCACACGATGACACTTCACACAACTCCATGTTGGTCATAACCCTTCACCAGTCAGAACCTTCTGTGGGTAGTCCTTTCTAAGATGCCTAACCACATTTAGGATCAACGATTATTTTCACAAATCAACATAAAACTTTTCAATGTATTTTATCCTCAATTACACGTTTTCTAATAAGAAACTTCCCAAAAGGTCACCCGTCCCCAAATTAATTCAAGCCAAACACAGTTAACTATGAAGTTTTTTTGTGGTGAGCTACCAAAAAGTAGATGCATCTTTGTTGGTATAAGTAGTACAAATTAATTTTTTTAACTCATCCTCAAATATATAATTTCACACTTGTACAAATCTCTAGATCTCTCTCATTCAAGTATGTCTGGGTTGTTACACTCAGTGCTAATTCAATCAAAGTCAATTCTTTCACCTGATGTTCAACATCATTCAACCCATGTTTGGCACCATTTAAATCCAAGGATATTCTCTCTCTTCATGTTCAACGTCACTAATTTTGCGCTCAACGTGAGTGAGATAGGGTACCCCTGGTTGAACCCACACCTGACACCATGAAGGCGTGTCCAACGTGACGATGAGTTCTACACTTATAAATTCACGAATTTAGCTCAAACCACCCGAGTATTAGAAAATCTCCAACATGCAACACAAGATAACATACATAAACACTTTACATAACTCAAATTGAACATCAAAATCAACATGCAACCATCCTAAAACCAAATTCACCAAATTCACTTTCCACGTGTTTAAGAAAGACATAACCCAACAACATGCAAATCCATCTCGATCATCCACATAACCACAAATTCCATAAAATCAAACAACATTAAACTTCATAAATCAACAATTAAATAATTTCTAATTTCCTTTACCATAAGGTCAGTCAGAAATGAGGCAAAAGGAAGTAGACAACTACTCTAAACTATTTTTGAAAACTTCATGCACCACGATCACACTTGGATTCAAAATCCTTCAAGTTGAATTTCTACTCAGCAAACCAACCGCACCTCTGTATTAGGAATCTAGGAAGAAGAAGAAGGAGGAGGAGGAGTTTCAAAATTCAAAGTCTCCCTCTCTCTTTAACTTCTCTATAAAGTTTTATCAAAAATGAGTTTATGAGACTCAAGTCTCAAAAAATAATCTTATATATCTCTCTCAAGTTCAAATTGAACCTTTCCCTAGAAAACTCTTTAAATGTCTAAAAACTTATAATTATCCAATTCCAGAATTTCTCAACAACTTAATACAAATTAACACGACACAAATTTTAATAAAATTAAGGAACACTTAATAAAAGCATACATTGTTACAATAATCCTCTAGCCTAAACATAATAAGTCTAATTCATTGCATGATTAATAAATTATTTTAATTAAGGATAACAATCTATTTGGATAATCTTTTCTAAAAATATTTTAATAGAAAAAAGTATGTTTTTTTATAAGTTAAAACTAATTTATATATAAAAAAAGATTAAAAACTAAAACGAAAAGAGTTTCTACAAATGAATTAACTTAATTATATATACATAAATTAATTTTATCTTGTAAAAAGTTTATTTTATGTTTCTTTCTTAGTATTTTCTTCTAAAATATTTTTGAAGAAGTTTCACAAATATTTTAAGTATAATATCTTGTTTACACCATTTAAGCGTTATTGTTAGGAGTTTGAACTTTGATCCATTGATGAAGAAAATATTGGTATAGGAGGAGGCGACACATCTACAAGTGTCAACAAATCTCTAGAAAGATTAAAATTTTAGCAAAACTTATTATTTATTAATTAAAAAAATACGTTTTAATTTGTACTCCTACGCTATAATCGAATTTTTTTTTAAAATTCTCCTTGCTATATGTAATCTCATTATTATGTAACACACTTATTATTTTTATTTTTAAATTGTTCATTACACTTAACTTTTTGGGCTGATTTTTTTTCTTTAAAACTAAATTAAATTTCTCAAATTAGTTACTTTTAAAAAGATTATCTTAAATTTCAATTATTTATATTTTTAAAATATATTTTAAATAAAAATATTTTCAATATATCTAGAGAGACAAATCTGATATGAACAATTTGCTTTTGAAGAATGAAAAAAATATACTTCTAGAAAAACTGAAAAAACTATAAACTCGGGTAACACAAATAAGTAGTCAAATTTAAAAGTTAGGTGGTGAGTATATGATTATTTAGTACATGTTTGGATATTGAATCGTCCAAAATCACATTGAATGAAATACCAGGTACTATGATCTTAGATAAATATTCAAATGTTAGGTCACACGTACGTTGAAAAAAAAAAGGTGCAAATTTCTTTTTTCAATTTTTTGGTACAGAAAAAAAAAATTAATTGAGACGACTTTTGATAACTTTTTTATTTTTATGCCGAGTATTATTTATAACTTGTTTTAAACTAAAAACATTTAAACATGAATAATATCATTCCAAAATTATTTTTCAGCAAAATCTATTTCGTAAAATTAATTTAATTCAAATTAATTTTGCAAAAACTCACATAAATATACATATTAAAAAAGTTTAAATGCATATTTATCATGTAATTTTGACTATTCAAATATAATTTAATAATCTGTATCTTCTATTTTCCATAATATTTAAAAGTTTTCACATATATTATATCATACTGTTTTTCTTTCATACTATAGATCTAGAAAGGCACACATATTTTAAAACATGCACGCTGATAGAAACCTGACTGGATTCAACACACACTAAGATAATTTATTTATTTTGTCCAAACAGTTTTCATCGTTTCCTTTTATAATTAAAAAAGTTGAATCCAAAGATATTCCCCTTGAAACTTGAAAGGTTAAAACATGCTACTAAAAAAAGAATTTAGGGTCAAAGATTTTTTTAATCTTATAATTTATTCATTTTATTTTTTAATCTTTATAGTTTAAAATAGATATTTTAGTTTTTATATTTATTTTGTAATTATTTTTAATTTCTATTGTTTAAAATTAATATTTTTAGTCTCATAAATACAAGTTTTTAATTTTTTAGTATGTATTATTAATTCTTTTATAATATTATCTATTTTGTATTTATATATACAGATTTTCAATTTTTTGATGATAAAAAAAAAACATATCTCAACAATAAATATTACAAGTGATAATACAAAGGAGACATAAAATGTTGAGAGATATATTTAAAATAATTTTTGCAGAATAAATTTGACATTTCATTAAAACATTAATACGAAAAAAACATTGTTAAAAAAAATTAATTACAAAGACTAAAAAATTAAAAGATTATAAATATAGAGATTAAAAAAATGTATCTTAAATTATAAAAAATAAAAATAATTAAAAAAATATAAATTTAGAGACTAAACATATCTATTAAAGATTAATAAATTAAATAAAATTATAAAGATTAAAATAATTTTAACCAAGAATTTATAACTGTATTTTTTATTTTTTATAAAATAACAGCACTTGTTTATAAATAATTTACTAATCAAGAATGACAGACGTAGGGACAAGAAGAATGGCATCTAAAGTCTTTATGGTAAGTTTGTTTTGTGATGCAATTGAGTTGGTTTACATTTTCACACTTCCATTGCTTTAAAGCAAGAACAGTGAATCGAAGAAAAATGAAAGGGTCATGAAAAGTGATGGTATGCATGAGATAAGCATATTTCAATTGTCACGACTTCTCTTTATTTATTTGTCAATTTCTTATCTTTGGTACCTTCTATTCTATTCTTTACCTTTCGCATGTCTAACCTGTTAAATGAATGCATCTTGCCTGCAGAAATAAATTTTATTTTCCTTTTTCCTCACAGATAAAAGAAAGTTAACCTTTAAAGTCAACTTAGCAATATAAACTACTATAAAAGTACGAAAATTTATATTTAATTCTTATTATTATAATTTTTAAATTATCATCCAACATTAAATATAAACACTTCTCTAAACAAATATTATATGATAAATTAGTGGTAATCTAAATTAATTTTTAAAACCATTAAATTTGTAAAATATATCTTAAAAATAATAAAAGAAATGTTTTAAAAAACTAGAATTAACCATAGTTTTTAAAATATATGTATATATATACACTAAAATAGGAAAATCTGATACAATTAAATGACTCCAGCCGAAAAAGAAACAGTAAGTAGAGAAAGCAAAGGTGGCTGAATTAGTTGCCTCAGCCGAATTGATTTATACGCACGTCAGCACGTCACTCTTTCCATATTCTCGTGCACTCCACAGTCCACACTCCACACCACTTCAAACTTTTTTTTTTTTTTTTTTTAAGTACGTAGTTCATCGAACATGAAAAACATTGAAATTAATTTGTGAATGTTAGTAAAATACATAATAAATTATACTTTTGATTTCCTATAATTACGGTTCGTGATTTTGATTTTCTTTTTTTCTTTTTTACGTAAATTTAATCCTCAATTTGTAAATTCTGCAATTTTATTCTCATCTATTAATTTATTGTTATTTATAAATTATAATGGTATTTTATGTTGATTTTGATATGATAACTAATGTTGATATAGATTGACCATGTGATAAATCACATGCATTGACTCATAATTCTGGATATGATCGAAAAAATGTTGGATTAAAATCTAAAGTTGTAAGGAGATAAAGATAACTTGCGAACTTAAATCCAAGTTAAAATTCTTATTTCCTTTCTTATAATATTTTTTTTTAATTTAGTTTCATTTTAATTTTTTGTTTTAATTTGATCCTCAATAACTTAAATTATTGCAATTTGAGACTTCCGTTCAAATGATTTAAACGGAGTTAACTGTTGGCCACGTGGATGTCACGTAGATGTATAAATGGATGCCAAATTTCATGAATACACCTGGAACCAGAACGGCCCGTTCTAAAACCAGAACGGCCCGTTCTGTTTGCATATGCTATGTGTTAATTTTGCAACTGAAATGAACCATTCCAAATGCAAATTTAACACAACATGAGTGTAGCAGAACGGGCTATTCTGAAACCAGAACGGGCCGTTCTGCTGTTAGAACGGGCCGTTCTAGATTCAGAACAGCTCGTTCCAGAACGCCAACTTCATGCTTTTTAATGTATTATATATATATATATATATTAATAAAAATACAGTAAATAAAAAATACAATAAATTAATATTCATTTATGAACAAAACTATAAAAAGAATCAAATAAGATAAGACCTTCTAAAATCCTACTTTGATTTGAACTTATCCAGTTCAAAATCTTGACCAAAATGCCGCAATGTGATTCAAAAATTAAAAATAAAAATTCATAACATATTATAAATTCAAAGACAGAAACATGGTTCAGAAACAGAAAACAAAAATTCAGAACATAACATATACTAAAAAAGTTTAAAGAAATTACTAAGAAAGGAAATCATCTAGGTAACGCTGAAGGGAAACCCTAAACCACACAAATTCAGGTTGTACCTCCTCAAGAACAGGTTGTTATTGTTGGGGTACCTCGTCAATGACTTCAAGGGGAAACACCGTTTCGTTTCATCCTTGACTGTATAATGTCAATTTGGTGGTAAGTGGTTCACTCCAGTTTGACTAACAATGAAATAAAATCTGTTACCATTGTCCTTAGTGATACACTGCGTCGTCCTTAATGATACACTGTATAGCCCAAATGTTTAGCAATTGAAGTTATCAATCCCCATTAACAATATTACCAAATTTAGTGTTTGAAATACTTTGTACTGTGGTTTTTTTTTTGAAATTCTGGAACCAGAACGGTCCGTTCTGGTTCCAGGTGTATTCAAGAAATTTGGGATCCACATACGTGGCATCTATGTGGCATTCACCTGGCATCCACGTGGCTACCAGTTAACTCCATTTAAATCATTTGGACGGAAGTCCCAAATTGCAATAATTTAAATTATTGGAGTGGCAAATTGAAACCAAAAATTAAAGTGAGACTAAATTGAAACAAAAAAATATTATAAGAGACCAAATAAGAGTTTTAACCTAAATCCAATGAAATTGACTTAATGAATTTAATTATATTTTTTAATATTTGGGTTAAATTTAATCTAATTTTATTAAAATTTGGTACTATATAAATCAAATAGAGTTTTATATTTTTTTTTATTCATGACCCAACTTAATCAGGTCATATAATAATTATAAATTAGTATGATTATTTGTTTTGTATAATACTCTTTGTCAAGTTTGTTTAGTAACATGTATTGTGTTTTTAAGTTGATAACATTGTAACAATATAATATATTTATTTTAAATTTTATTTTGTATACATGTTAGTTGTTTAAGTCAATAACAATATAGCAAATCAATACATTTAGTTTGTATCATTATTTATTTTATGGATTGATAACATTACATTTACAATAAAATATAAAATAATTTACATTTATTATGAAATATTTAAATTTTATAAAAGAATAAATAAATTTAATTATATTGACTCAACTTAATCTAATTCATTCGTGATCTGATTGGGTTGGATTAGATTTAAAAAAATATATACAAACCTAACTCAATCCAACCCATTAAATTTTGATCAAATTAAGTAATAGATCCAGCCTAGCCCAACCCAATTCACCTCACTTGTACCCCTATTAATATCTATTGATATACTTACCTTTCTATGTTAAGTATTAAAATGCTTAAATAATCATTTGTTATCTTACAAATAATGATTTAAACATACACTCTCATTATAAACATCACTATTTTGACCACAAGATCAATCATTTTTGTGTTATGAAGTGATGAATACTATATATATATATATAATATAATATTATTTCCTAAATTATTTGTTTTAAATTCTATTATAAATTAAATTTAGTTTAAAATTAATAAATATGAATTTAATTAATAAAATAATATTTTTAGTAAATAAATTGTATAATTTATTATTTAATACATTTTGTATACAATAAATATAAACATACAATTATTTTTTATCTTTCATTTCTTCTTAATTTAAATATGTTTTTTTTAATACATCACAACCGATATATTATCTATTTTAATATTGTAAAATTTATATCATTTAATGTGTAAAAATATATTAATATTATATTATTAATTTGCATTGGATATTTGTATTTATTGGATAAAAATATTATTAAAAATTAGTGTATTTAGTATTTAATATATTTTATACAACGAATAATATAACCCAAACTGCGAAAAGAGTGAAAATTGGGTTAAGTAACAGTGAGTGAGAAGAGAAGAGAGTATTGAAGGCGTAAAAAAAGAGATGGAATTCAAAGTTGAAGAGCACATGGTCGTGGTTCAGACTTCAGAGAATTAATCTGCCTTCATTTTGTTTACCCGCCCCCTGTTTCACAAAATCCTAATTAGGGCGGCTAAAGGTTTTTCATACTCTAAAGTCAAGTTTAAGGATATAATATTACACTTTTATTATTTTTGTTTTTGCTTTCATCCCATATAATCCTTCCTATTTATAAATTAAGTTTCTAAAAATTTAAAATATATATATATATATATATATATATATATATATATATATATATTCTTATCATCATGCTCAATTTAATAAATTAGATATTATCTATATTTATACTTGTGTGAGATATGTATTTACTTATCATCAAAAGTCAAGTTACTAACTATGATATCTTTTAATCATTATATATATAACTGATTTCTAATAAAAACTAATAATCAAGTTCAGAAAAAAAAAATTAAAAAAGTAATATTCAAAATTTTATATTTATAAATAATTAATTATTCTTTAAAATACATTAACACGAAGAGGGTTCAGCTGGAATTGGAAAAAGATTAAAAAGAGGGTTTCACAAAAAATTAATTACCAAATGAATCACTATTTTATATATATGGTTTTTTATAAAAGCAAAGTATTCATTTCCTATGTTTCTAATAATTGAGTTAGTTTGGTGACTGGTGAGAGTCAGAGACTTAACATGATTTGCAATAAAATTACATGTTTAAACTTTTTTACCATTAATTACGGTATTGAATTTTTTTTCTTCACTGTTTTTATAACAATTTAATGCATTTTTTTTGGTATATGTAGTATATGGAATATGACTTTTTAATATAAAAAAATACTACAATTTTCTCTGTTCTTCTCATGAATATGTTTATAAAAAAATCAAATGTTACAAAAAAAAAGTTTTTCTCATGAAGACTCTTTAATATATTAATCACTACAATAATATTTTTTTTTTAATTTCAATTAAGCTAAACAAAGTTATGTGAGAATTTTAATTATCTCTTCCATATATTAGTTTTATTAATATTATAAAAGAAAATACACAACAATAATTATAGAAAAATAACCACGGGATTTAGTTTAGTATGTAGAGATTGAGATAATATATAGAATTTTAAATTTAAACTTTAATATTCGTAGTTTTGATAGATAAAAAAAAAATACTAGGTATAGTAATTTTGTTTATGTTTTCCTCCTGTAAATAGATGAGAGATTCACATAGGTCACAAGAAGACTTTGAATGTTCTTTTATTGTGTTAGATTTTTTTTGTTCACAAATTTTAAAAATGAGATTAATTTTTAAGTCGTCTCTATATACAAACACTTCTTTGCTTTTCATGTGTATTTGAATTCCTACTTAACCCACTTTTTAGTTATTTGAAATAAACTTTTGTTTCTTTATAACCTCTATCTAAAGAAATAATTTAAAAGTGTTTTAGATGGCGGGCTTTAAAGTTCACCATGTACATTATTTTCACTGGTGCTACAATATTGGTCATCATATATATACAAGCAACCGAAATATAATAATTAAGAATTAATGAAATATGTATTTAGAGCAAAAGTATAAAGCTTCTCTAGCTACAGTGAATTTGTACGTTTCCGAACGATATATCCATTTTGATTTGATTTAATATTAAAAAATAGCTCACTAAAATTTAATATTCACATACCCATTCACATTTACTTTTAATTATATATAAACAAATAGATACAATTTAAATATTCTTTTATAGTAAAAAAAAGTCAAAGTCCATAAAGAAAAATAGCATAGCATGCTCATTTTTGTCATGGCGAAGACTTGTCGCTAGCAAGTAGCAAGTCTTCGTTTACTCGTGAAGACGGTGTTGTCGTATCATACTGTCTTGGTTCACTTTACTTGGATCCGACACTCAAACAATTCTCTCACGTTTTGTTCATGTGTTTTGTGGAATATGGATCCATGTAGATGTCCACTGCAAGTTTTTTAAGTTATCGTCATTTAATTTTAATTCTTCTGTGCACGCTATACTTTTAGCTAATCATGTATTTTTAACAAAAATCACCCAACTTTAATTTACATGTTCATAATTCTATTCTCATCATATATAATTATCTATATATACAGGCAAACTGCCAAACTAAGGTGTGTTTGGTCAAAAATAAATGTTGGAGAAATAGAAAGGTGTTGGGATTCATCCCAAATCCCACATCTGTAAAATGAAAGAATATTGGCTAGTTTATAAGGGTGTTCACCATTCCATATAGTATGAGGCCTTTTGAGAAGGAGCCCAAAAATAAAACCATGCGGGTCTAGCCCAAAGCAGACAATATCATACTATCCTGGAGGAACAGGTAGACTATCGGGCCCTACAAGATTATGTTGGGTTGGGCTCCCAACTATGTGACCAAAGGCCCAAATTTGGCAAGCCCATTTTTCTCACTAAACCTAAGTGGAGTAGGGATCAATTGGAGGAAGTAAAGAGGTATGAAACAGAGGAAAGACAACAGCTAAGAAAGGGAGAGAGAAGAGTGAAATTCTGGTTCGCACTTACACAGATCAACAAACTTCAAATCAAGATCGCCGTCAATCTAACCGTTGGATCGTCACAAAATTTGGAGGTAGCATTTACGACATACTGATCTTCATTCTCACCGTTCATTTTTTCAATCCGACATCTGTAGGTGGAGAAATCGTGTGTGAACAGTAACTCATGTTTGCAAGTTCTTTTCAGCTTCTTGTTCTCTAATTGAAAGCCTTGTTGCTTTGTTGTATTTGCTGGCTGTAGGCACTTCTTTTGTGCAGTATTTTGTGACTCTCTTGTATCCTTATTTGATCATAGTGGAGCTTGTTTACTGGCTTGTGCCCGTGGGTTTTTACTTCTCACATTGAGAGGGTTTTCTCACGTTAAAATCTGTGGTGTTGTTTGCTTGTGATTATTGTTGTTACTGCTGCCATTTGTTGTAGTTGTTGCTCCTCACAGATTCTCGCTAGTAAGGGAGATTGTATTTCCGCTACGTTATTACTCTTTGTAGAGTTATTATTGTATATTGGTCCGTTTCTCCCATCAGATTGGTATCAGAGCTCCAGGTTAAGGGGCTGTTTGGCTTGCGTGAATGATGGAGGCACATACAAAAATGATATCTTTGAATGGAACAAATTATCACCTATGGAAGGGCAAGATGAAGGATTTGCTATTTGTGAAAAATTTGCATCTTCCTGTTTTTGCTTCCAGTAAACCGGAATCCAAGTCGGATGAAGAATGGGATTTTGAACATCAACAGGTATGTGGATTTATCAGGCAGTTTGTTGATGATAATGTTTATAATTTTATTTCCAATGAGACACATGCAAGAAGCCTATGGGATAAGCTTGAATCCTTGTATGCTTCCAAGTCGGGGACTAATAAATTGTACCTGCTGAAAATATTTGTGGAGTTGAAATACAAGGAAGGGACTCCTATTTCAAATCACTTAAGTGAATTTCAAGGACGCTATGATCAGCTAGCAGGAGTGGGTATAAAATTTGATGATGATCTATTGGGGCTATTCCTATTAAACTCACTACCAGATTCGTGGGAGACATTTCGGGTTTCCATGATCAGTGCTACCCCTAATGGTGATATTTCTTTGCAAATGGCAAAAAGTGGTGCACTTAATGAGGAGATGAGAAGGAGGACACATGGTACTTCGTCTTATTCAGAAGTGCTTGTTATAGAGAACAGGGGGAGAACTCAGAGGAAAGAACAGAAGAGTGGTAGAGATAAAAGCAGGAGCAAGTCCAGATCCCGGTACAAGAATGTGGAGTGTCACTATTGTCATAAAATAGGGCATATACAAAAGAATTGTTTTCTGTGGAAGAAAGAGAGCAAAGACAAAAAGGGTAAGCAGAGAGAAAGAGATCATAATGATGGTGATCGTGTTACTACTGCTACATGTGGTGACCTTGTTTGTCTTCGTGATTATGACATTGTTAATCTTGTATCCGATGAGAGCATGTGGATAGTTGATAGTGGTGCTACACTACATGTTACATCCAGGAAGGAGTTATTCACATCTTATACTCCAGGTGATTTTGGAGTATTGAAGATGGGTAATGATGGGGTGTCTAAGGTGATTGGTGTTGGTGATATTTGCTTGCAAACCAACATGAGAATGCAATTGTTGCTTAGAGGAGTTAAACATGTTCCAGATGTTCGCTTCAATTTGATTTCTGTGCAGGTACTTGATGATGGTGGATATGATAACCACTTTGGTTCTGGAAAGTGGAAGCTCACCAAAGGTAACTTGATTGTAGCTAAAGGGGAGAAAAACTCTAAGCTTTACTGGACAAAAGCTTTGGTTGCTAAAGACAGTGTGAATGCCATGTATATGGAGTCATCTTTGTGGCACCGAAGACTTGGTCACATCAATGAAAAAGGGCTGAACTGTTTAGCCAAAAAGGATATGCTTCCAGGATTGAAGAATGCAGAGTTGGAGAAGTGTTCTCATTGCACGGCTGGTAAAAAAACCAGAGTATCCTTTAAGAAGCATCCTCCCCCCAGGAAGTCAGAGTTGCTTGAATTGGTGCATTCTGATGTCTGTGGTCCGTTGAAGGTAAAGTTTTTTAGTGGCGCACTTTACTTTGTTACCTTTATTGATGATTGTTCCAGGAAACTATGGGTCTATGCTTTGAAGACAAAAGACCAAGTGCTGGAGAAGTTTAAGGAGTTTCATGCCTTAGTTGAGAGACAATCAGGCAAGAAGCTGAAACGCATTCGTACTGACAATGGTGGTGAGTATTGTGGACCATTTGTTGTCTACTACTGAAGCTGAGTTCATTTCACTTACTGAAGCGTGCAAGGAATTGTTATGGGTGAAGAAATTCTTGCAAGAACTTGGTTTTGTGCAAGACAATTACCTATTGTATTGTGACAGTCAAAGTGCTATTCATCTTGGTAAGAATCAAACTTTCCATTCTAAATCCAAACATATTGATGTGAGGTATCATTGGATACGAAATGTTTTGGATGCTAAGATGTTGGAGTTAGCTAAGGTTCATACAGATGATAATGGTGCTGATATGATGATCAAGGCATTGCCAAGAGGAAAGTTTGAAGTTTGTTGTGAGATCGCTGGAATGGCGGTCACCTCCACATAGTTGTGAGGGAGGAGATATGTTGGGTTGGGCTCCCAACTATGTGACCAAAGGCCCAAATTTGGAAAGCCCATTTTTCTCACTAAACCTAAGTGGAGTAGGGATCAATTGGAGGAAGTAGAGAGGTCTAAAACAGAGGAAAGACAACAGCTAAGAAAGGGAGAGAGAAGAGTGAAATTCTGGTTCGCACTTACACAGATCAGCAAACTTCAAATCAAGATCGCCGTCAATCTGACCGTTGGATCGTCACAAAATTTGGAGGTAGCATTTACGACATACTGATCTTCATTCTCACCGTTCAGGTTTTCAATCCGATATCTGTAGGTGGAGAAATCGTGTGTGAACAGTAACTCATGTTTGCAAGTTCTTTTCAGCTTCTTGTTCTCTAATTGAAAGCCTTGTTGCTTTGTTGTATTTGCTGGATGTAGGCACTTGTTTTGTGCAGTATTTTGTGACTCTCTTGTATCCTTATTTGATCATAGTGGAGCTTGTTTACTGGCTTGTGCCCGTAGGTTTTTACTTCTCACATTGAGAGGGTTTTCCCACGTTAAAATCTGTGGTGTTGTTTGCTTGTGATTATTGTTGTTACTGCTGCCATTTGTTGTAGTTGTTGCTCCTCACAGATTCTCGCTAGTAAGGGAGATTGTATTTTCGCTGCGTTATTACTCTTTGTAGAGTTATTATTGTATATTGGTCCGTTTCTCCCATCAAAAGGTAGGAGAAGAAATAAGTGAAAAATTAATAAATTAAAAAGAAGATGCATTTTGTAGAGGGAAATGGTATGAAAATAAAATAAAGAGACACATTTCTTACATCTTATTTTTTCACAAATCTGTGCATAAATGAACAACAAAACACTATGTATTTGATATTTTGTGTTGGTTAAAAACAGTAAATAATTGCTCGACTGAAAACATTGCCCGGTAGTTTTTGCCGTTTTCTAAGAGATTAAAACTATTAGAAATATATATCACCAAGTATATATTATTGATTTTCAACAAAGAAAAATCCGTTATCATGTAATTTAAAACCTCCAAAAACATATTTCGCCAAAAAAATTTAAACCAAAAAAATGATTATCATGCCTTTTTTTTTTTTTTATAAAAAATTATTCTCTATTTCTCTCAAACTATATTAAAACTCATTTTATTTCTTACATATTTTCATGCACTTTATTATATATATTTTTTTCTATTTGCATTCACTTTTTTTTTTCTCCTAGGCCTCAAGAGAGAAAATCATCTCAAATTGGCGTGAGATCAGACATGAGATTTTGTCATGCCAAGCATAAGGTCCCAGGGGTCTGTACCTAATTCATGTCGGGCGCGAGTCAAATGACATTGAGTATGGGTGAGCCAGATAGTTCCTTGCCTCAATGGCGCAAGGTGTTTTGTGTTGGACGTAGGTTGCTTTTTGAAATACTTATTATTTCTTATGATTAAATGGTGAACATGAATAAGTTAGAAGAATCTATCTCATGTTGATGGAAGGTATAAACAAAGTCCCATATCGTAAAGACAAAGGGGAAAACATAGGTTTATATAGTACGCATATGCTCCATTAGTATGAGACCTTTTGAGAGATTAGCAAAAGTAAAATCATGAGGATTATACCAATGTGGACATGTGTGTGGGGTATTCCTCTTGGTGCACCCTAACAAGTGGTGTCGTCTATGAAGATGTGTGAAAATGGTATGGAGAATTGACTCAACTTTAACAAGTATGACGATGGGTCCATAGATGAAAGTGGAGGTCTTCCTGATAATACGTAGGTCATGAACGTGTCCCATTATCATCATTTACGGTGGAAAAAGGGGGGTTACATTGAATACTTGTGGTCTATCAACTGAAGGGGAGGTTGACCATGATCCTTTGTTAAAGTGGAGGATAGTTTGGAAGCAATGGTCATTTGTTTGAGGGGAGGATTGTTGAAAGGTACAAACAAAGTCTCGTATCCTCAAGTATAAAGTACATGCATGCTCTATTGGTATGAGACCTTTTGGGAGATTACCAAAAGTAAAACCATTAGGGTTTAGACCCAAAGTGGACAATAACATACCAATGTAGACATGTGTGTGAGATACCCCCTTTGGTGCACCCTAACACATGTTGTATGTTGATTGGTGATGTTGCTCTATATATTAATCTAGAATGATATATATAGATAATTGTATGGTTGAAAAAGTTGATACACATTGGTATGCTATGTATTGAATGATGTTGCTGTTAGATCTCTATATTCATTGACCTAAGGTAATGCATATGATGATGATTATTGAGGTGTTGATACTAAGAATGTTATAGGCATTAAAACATGTTGATTGACTTAGGATTAGAGGAGATGATATTTTTGAAAGTTGAATACCCCTTAGTAAGGATATTGGTATGGAACTTTGGGAGGCCATATGTTGAAAACTCTCATTGATTAGGTGATAACTCTTAGAGTGGATTATTGAATCTCCTATAGGTCCTTAATCAATGTTGGAGTAAGGTGTGAAATCGAGGGTTACCACATTTAACTAATTACTAGAGAGGTGTGTGGTATCGCAAGGATAATTAGTAGGTTAATTCCACAAGTGACTTAGTTATGAATGACAAGGTTGTGGTAGACTCGCACTCAAGTTATACTATACTTGATGATGGAACTGGATTTTCCTAATTTAAGTGGAAACATCTGAGAAATCAGAGGATAAAGATTGATATCTTAATTTAGTTGTTGATCTAACGAGCACGTAAGGTGTGAAAATAATCAAATTAGTCTGATAGGATCAAGTCACTTAAACTACTCAAATGTTATAGGAGATCTTTATATGTGAATGTGTGATGAGACATTAATTGGGGTGTGTGCATATGATGTGGTTTGGTCTAATATTATTTGTATGTTTGGTGTTTATATGATTGAATGACATTGTTGTGGTAAGATATGATGTATCATATAATGTGAATTACTTATTTGTGTATAGGTGATGAATGACACGTTGAGATGTTTTGTGTGTTGGTATGTTGTAAAACATGGGGCTATTAGTTGTATCATTTTTATAGTTCTATATTTATAGTTTGTTGAAATCTATCTTACCTTTGTATATTTTTTGATAGTTGGACAGCGATGATTATGTTTACATGGGAGTAAGACAGGGTTAGCTGGAGGCAAAAAAGTGGCTTTGGTGAGGCTATGGTGGTGGTTGGTTTTGTTAGGTTACTTTTATATAACTAATATGTATAGATGTTACTTGACCAACTACTTAAAATTTATATTTTCATAGCTATTTTACTATACATATACTTATATATACTTGTTTAGTTCAATTATATATATATATATATATATATATGTATGTATGTATGTATGTATGTTATAGTATACGCATTCAAGAGTCATGATTATACTAATCCTAAGTACATTAGTTGTTTATCCATTGTTAGTTGGTGATTTGTAAATGTAGTTACTATGGGATCGTTACACTTTTATGGCATCAAAGCTGGTTAAGTCTTTTGGACACATTGTGGGAGTGATTCCATTAGGTTTCAATTGTGAGTCTTTAACTCCATGGTATAGTTATTATGTGTGGTTGCTGTACAATGTTACTTAATGGTTTGTTGATATCAATATAGGATGGTAAAACCTCAATATGATTAGATTGTTAGGGTTATGAAGATGATGACCATGACAATACAATAGCAAAATAATCATCTTGTTCAAATGGAGGAGAACATGACTGCAACTGAGGCAATTAGACCCGTGGTATCACATGAGAGGAGGGGCCTAAAGAATTCAGGAAGGGTCACCCTCTCTAGTTCAAGGGGGATTCAAATCCAAATGTGCTAAACAATTGAATATGTGAAATGGAGAAAAATCTTCAAAATTTTTGGATGCATAGATGAAAGGAAGTTGGTGTAGTAACCCAATTTCGTCCGGGAAATGTCAATTTTTGTTTAAAAAAAAATAGAAAAAAGGTATATTCAAAAAAGATCAAAAAAGACAAAAATACGTAAGTCAAATGTAACACCTCATTGTTTATACTTTTATGGAGGGTAATTTACTATTTTTTATAAAATTTCTAGCCCAGAACGGGCCGTTCCCAATCTGGAACGGGCCGTTCTAACTTTCCAAAAAGCCTTAAAATTTATATCCCAGAACGGGCCGTTCCAAAAGCTGGAACGGGCCGTTCCAACCTTTCAAAAAAACCCTAAAATTTCTAGCCCGGAACGGGCCGTTCTGAATTCAGAACGGGCCGTTCCAACCTTCCAAAAACACCTATAAATTCTAGCCCGGAACGGGCCGTTCTAGCCTTCCAAAAAGCCTAATATTTCTTGCCCAAAACGGGCTGTTCCCAAAAATTGGAACGGCCCGTTCCCAAACTGGAACGGGCCGTTCCAACCTTCAAAAAGACCTATATTTTTTAGTCCAGAACGGGCCGTTCTCAAACTACCAAAATACCTAAAAAATTTAGTCCAGAACGGGCCGTTCCGAAATTGGAACAGCCCGTTCCGAAGTTGGCCGTTGTGAGTAAAATTGCAGCCCCGGAACGGGCCGTTCCGGATTCAGAACGGGCCGTACCGGTCCCTCCAGAAAGTCTATAAATAGCGCCCTTCCCCTTCCCAAAGGCACCAACACACACATCTCTCCCCCCTTGGCCTTCCCAAAGGATACCCTTCCCACACACATCTCCACCTTGGACCAGAGGAAACCTAGAGAAGGAGACCCACTTCTGTAGCGAAGAATTGTGAGTATATTAAACTCATTTCTTTTTCTTTTTTTTATTTTATTATTTTTATATTAGTAATATCTTTAGTCCTTATTTAAATTCAAAATTTGATTAAATATCATAATATAGTTTTAAAATATTTAATATAAATATATGAAATTATTGTATTAAAAATTTTATTGGAGGAATGGTTAATTAGATGTGACATCTTTTTAACCTTTGAATTTAAAGTACAAGTTATGACAACTTATCTTTAAATTTTTCCTCCAAAAACAAAAATGTCCGACTAAGAATTTTTAACATCATAACATCGCTAGCAATAATTATAATTAAAATTTTATTGAATTGACTTTGGTGTACACCTTAGTTAATTTTATATTTTTAAGATGAATGAGCTGAGACAGTTCAAGAATCTTATATTTAACAAAAATAAAATCTAATTAAAAAATATCAACATACAAATATTTTTTACAAAGAACTACGTGACTCTGATTCTTCATTACACATGAAGATACGTAGGAGCAAGAACTAAATCTTGTCGAGCCAAAAAATAAAAAAAATATTATCCTCCTTTTTATATAACAATAATAATTTTAACCTTTTTTTCAATGCATAATTTAAATTAGTTAAATAAAATATATTTGATAATTTTTGTGAGATAAATATTTTATAAATTATAAATAATTAGTTTAATTAATTAAAGGTAATCGTCTTAGGACGAACGTTGTGAGGTGCTGATACCTTCCTCACACGTAATCGACTCCCGAACTTAAAAATCTGGTTTTCGTAGACTATTTTCTATTTTATGGTTTTTCCAATGTTTTTCCATAAAAAACATAGGTGGCGACTCCTCTTTTCCAATTTATTTTTCGCCGTCCCGTCACGACCGAGGTTGCTACAGATGGCGACTCCGCTGGGGACTATTTTTGAGAGTCAAGCCTATAATAATTAGTTAAACTAATTAATAATTTTTTTAAATGTTTATCTCACTTTTTATTTTATTTTATTTTTTGTTTATGTTCCTTATTTGTTGTTTGTCTTATATGCATGAATTATATAAATATGTGTTGTGGAATTTGAACTTTAGGATAGAAGAATTTTATTTTCTATATCATATGTGCTGTGTTTTGTAGATTGGATAGTGTAGGATTGCTCCCTTCACACACTTCACTTACACAATTTCACACACGTTTATGAGTGGGGTCCTATGCCCGGACTTGAGTGCAACTTAGGGTAGTAAGAGGTTGAGTAGTAGTAACCTTCTTGATGAACATCTTGTTTGGTTATTATGAAGGCCTCACTTAGAGTTTGATCCTTTCAAGGGTATTATCACCTCTAATAGTTTACCTATTATTGTGACTAATATCCTAAGAAGGGTTATTGGCTCTAGGAACCTATTTTAGAACTATAGTCCCACCCTTTTGAGAGGAACACATGTTAGTAGTCCATAGAGTTTTCAACTTAAGGATGCCCTTATTAAGTATCACAGGAGCAATATTCTACCTTTACGTTCAAATGACGCAAAAAAAAAAAATTTATTCCATTTCATAATACACATCATACATTTTTTTAACTTTTATCATATCTCAAGCCTTTCAATATAACACTCATAAAAAAACTATTCATGCATGCATTCATCTACATTTCATAATTCATTCATAATATGCATTTTACATCTTTGCATAAAAAATAATATCCTATAAAATCATTCATATAACTTTAAAAAATTGCAATTGTCATCATCATTGACACTTGTTTCTTAAAGAAAATAAATAAAGTTCTCTCTTGCATAATTCAAAGTAAGATCATTATTCCATTTGAGCATTTAGTCTAAAATGCATCCCATAACATTCAATATTTTCATAATCTCTCATGACATTCACGCATAAGCGTTATTTAGATTAAGTAATCATGTTAGGTATATTCATCAACATATCCATCGTCTTTTCTTATCATTCTCCATAATTGCATTAATTCTCACTTCATCATCGCGAATCAAATGCATTTGTTTCTCTAAAAACCAAAAAAAACAAAAAAAACAAAAAAACAAAAAAAATATTTTTTTCATTTCAAATTCTTCACTCCAATATTATTCTTTTATACATGCATTTCATAGTAAAATAAAGGTCTAATTATTTACAAAAAAAATATACTCTTCTAATTTGATTATTTTATTTTAAAGAAGATGCCAAGCAACAAATTTATGCAATGTCTCAAAAGAAAAAAAAAAACAAGAAACAAAGAAAAATGGAGAATAACATGAAATTATTGGTCTCACTTACATTTAATTCTCAACCGAGAAGATGAGTTCTTTGACAATTTAACTTGTCAATTGACATGATTTTAAAACCATTGTTAACCTTTTGAAGTATTTATTTCATTAACTTGCATAACAAGTTGTGTTGTTATCTTCATTGTCATAAATTCTCTTTGTCCCATTACATCTCATAGTTTCCTCATTATTCTTTCAAAAATAAAGAATTTGTCCTCATAAAAAGTCAAGTCTATTAGATGATTCTCAATTAGCAAGTTTGGCAAAATTTGAAGATTTCTTATCGGGACAAATTTATCATTTTTATGAGTATCTGGCCCACCAACTACCACATTTAATGGAGACAAGTCTTATGAGCAAAAAAAAGAGTGAAAAATGTAAAGCCCGTTAGACTGAAAACTCAAAAGGGCAGTCTAAGCAAAAGTTAGGACAAACAAAAAAAGAAAAAAAGAAAAAAGAAAAAGACTAACATGGAGTTCATTAAGTTTTGTCTTAGGATTAACCTTTAAAAAATAAGTAGTCAAGATTTGAAATGATGTATGACCATCACTTGTCACCCAAATTTGAGCCTAAAAGTGAAAATTTTCTTCAATCACCTCAAACAAGACTCACCCTCAAAATAGGGGCAACACAATTTAATTCAGCTTGTTTATGATACCATCAAAATAATGAAGATGAAAAAAGAAGAGAAATGAACCAAAGGCATCAAAAAGGCCATTGTTTTATCCTTGAGGTAGCTTCTTATGCTAGTGTGACAAGCAATGTGGTGGTCAAGTTCATCAAAAGAGATTTAATTTGTTATTCTGGTCTATCAATTCATTTTGTTATTGATAATAAGATCAATCTGAGTAACAAGATGATGAAAGAGTTGTGTGAAGAGTTCAAAATTCAACATCACAATCCCTCACCATATTGTCCTAAGATGAATGGGGCAGTAGAAGCGGCAAATAAGAATATGAAGAAGATTATTCAGAAGATGGTGGTCGCCTACAGGGATTAGCATGAAATGATCTTTATTGCTTTACATGGATATCACATTTTTGTTTGCACTTCTACTGGGGCAACTCTGTGTTCTCTGGTTTATGGTGTGGAAGCAGTCATTCCCATTGAGTTTGAGATACCTTCTCTAAGAGTATTGGCCGAAACCAAACTTGGGGGAAGCATAATGGGTTCAGGCTCGCTATGCTCAGTTGAACCTAATTGAAGAGAAGGGATTGAATGCCTTGTGTCATGGTCAATTATATCAAAAAAAGGATCAAGGGAGCTTTTGCCAGAAAGGTCCACCCACAAGAGTTTCAAGAAAGAGATTTGGTATTGAAGAAGATCTTACCACCTCAAAAAGATCATAAAGGGAAGTGGACGGGAAGATCTATTGAACCCAATAAACCTTGATGCAGTCAAGAAATTCTATGCAAAATAATAACAAAAGTAAAAAGCTCGCTATGCTGAAAACCTGAAAAGGCAACTTAGGCAAAATTTAGAGCGACCTGCTAGGTTAAAAACTCGAAAAGAGCAGTCTAGGCAAAAAGTTAAGGTCTAAAAAAAATGAAAATAAATAAAAGAAACAAGAGCTCGCTAGGCTGAAAACCTCAAAAAGGCGGCCTAGGCAAAAGTTAGAGCAACCTGGTAGGCTGCAAACTCCAAAAGAAAAACCTAGGCAAAAGCTGTGGTGAAAAAAAAAGAGGGGCGAAGAAAAGAAACCGAAAAAGCATTGAAGCCAACACTATAGCAAAGATCCTTGTTTCGAATAACCTCCAAACACACATTTGGGCCTTTGTATCTTTTCTTTCATATCCATCTCACCGACCAGTGTTACAACCCAATAAAATACATACAAATCAAAAATTGGTTGCTTCTTTTTAAAGTTTAGCCTTAAGACAAAACAATTGAACTCATCTATCATTGTTAAAATGATTGCTCCAAAAAAAAATAATACAAATGCTCGTAAGACTTGTACATCCATTACATCATGGAGAGAAACAAACATCCGGTGCAAAATCTTCTATTCATCAGTGTTCATTGATTACTATGTTCAATAATTATGAGAATCATTCAAAAGGATAGATTAGGAACAAATCCCAAGTCATGCCTTCCTTTGATTCCCCCTTACCCAATTAAATGAGACATTTGTTGTATGTCTCATTCCTCCATCAATTCATACATCAATGTCGTTTCCCTGAGTCAAAAAACAAAGCAATCACATTCATCATTGTCTCTTATTCTACCCCTGCTTTTCAAGACTAAATTGGGACAACCACTTCACACTGGGGCAAATGATCTCATTGTCATTTCATCACCTTAACTTTCAATTGGAATAATTGTCTAATCCAACTTTGTTCCCTATTTCTTCATAAACTAGGGCAACTCAAAGTACTCCTTTTATACCGGGACAAGTTCTCAACTATCATCACATTTTCATTTCAACCATATAAATCATGTGTCTCAAGTTTAATCAAGTCAATGCCTGTATCATCCATATTCCGCCATTCTAAATACAGTTTATCCTTCCCATATGTGTCACTGTTTGATTCTATCCACTCGAGTCTAAAGTGATGTAAATCATTTGCCTCACTTGTTCAAGTCCAAGTTAGTCTACATTCTTCCACCTTTCACTCCATTAATTTGACATCAAACTGGGGCAATTGCTCAATCTCTTATTCCCACCAGGTTCTCAATTTTTGTCATATCTTGGGGTAGTTTGCTCTATTTTCTCTATATCAAAATAAAGTCACGTTCAAATATCCTTTTTGAATAGTCTTCCAAAACAAATCATGTGTCATTGTTATGCATGTTGATTAAATGATGTTTCAAAGGAAATAACAAGATGGTGATAATCACTTAATTGATAAGTTAGGCCAAATGAGTCTCACTTGATTCTAGGTGGGATAAGTTTGAAAAGATAAATTGTGAGATCATTTTTCGACGATTGACAAAAAAGGAAAGAACAGGATTTCATGGATTTGAAAAGAGGATAAAAAAGGGTGAATAATTGAGACACAAAAAGGGCTTTGCATGAATTTGCTTTCTCTAAAGAAAATAATCATTTTATGGTTTTCTTTGAAAAGAAAAAAAAAACAAAAACAAAATGAAATTTGTCTATGACACCTCATAAACATCCTAATACCGAATCAAGCATTACATCATTTGTATTAATATGTTTGAAGTGTTCGTTCATGTCCAATCATCACTTGGCATCCACTTTGTTTGCATCAAAGTTTGGTATTTTCCTAATACATGCATTCAAATTCATCACTTGCATATAAAGTCTCGCACTTGTCCGACATCTATATCATCTACGTTTGAGTTTAACACATGGTTGACATTCATTATATCATAGTTTGGTACATCTATTCAAATCCAATACTTGTCCAACACCCACATTGTTCACATTAATGTCTAATACTTTGTTTAACACATTCATTCAAGCCCAATGCATACTTGTCATTTGCATCACCAAAAGTTTGGATCATCCCTAACTCATGCATTCAAGTACAATACATGCTTAGCATCCACAATAGTTGTACCAAAGTTTGGTACTTATCATGCACATGTAATCAAGTAATGTACTTGCATAACACATTCAATGAAGTTTACTATCTACTTGGTATTAACATTGTTTCCATCAAAATTCACACTTTTATGTTTCGGGTCCCCGCGCCCATTTTTTTAATATTTTGGGTCCCTACGCCCATGTTATCAATCTTTCGAGCCCCCGTGCTCACTCTTTTAATGTTTCATGCCTCTATTAATTTTCAAGCCTCTATGCTCACTCTTTTACTTTTCAAGCCTCTACGTTCACTCTTTTAATTTTCAAGCCTCTATGTTCACTCTTTTACTTTTCAAGCCTCTATGTTCACTCTTTTAATTTTCAAGCCTCTATGTCCACTCTTTTAATTTTTCAAGCCTCTATGACCACTCTTTTACTTTTCAAGCCTCTATGTTCACTCTTTTAATTTTCAAGCCTCTATGTCCACTCTTTTAATTTTCAAGCCTCTATGTCCACTCTTTTAATTTTCGAGTCCATGTGCTCACTCTTTTAATTTTCAAGCCTCTATAAATCTTTCAAGCCTCCATGTGCTCACTCTTTTAATGTTTCATGCCTCTATTAATTTTCAAGCCTCTATGTCCACTCTTTTAATTTTTCAAGCCTCTATGACCACTCTTTTACTTTTCAAGTCTCTATGTTCACTCTTTTAATTGTCAAGCCTCTATGTCCACTCTTTTAATTTTCAAGCCTCTATGTCCACTCTTTTAATTTTCGAGTCCATGTGCTCACTCTTTTAATTTTCAAGCCTCTATCAATCTTTCAAGCCTCCATGTGCTCACTCTTTTAATTTTCAAGCCTCTATCAATCTTTCGAGCCGCCGCGCTCACTCTTTTAATTTTCAAGCCTCTATCAATCTTTCGAGCCCCCGTGCTCACTCTTTTAATGTTTCATGCCTCTATTAACTTTCAAGCCTCTATGCTCACTCTTTTACTTTTCAAGCCTCTATGTCCACTCTTTTAATTTTCAAGCCTCTATGTTCACTCTTTTAATTTTGAGCCCCTGTGCTCACTCTTTTAATTTTCAAGCCTCTATCAATCTTTCGAGCCCCGTGCTCACTCTTTTAATCTTCAAGCCTCTATCAATCTTTCGAGCCCCCGCGCTCACTCTTTTAATTTTCAAGCCTCTATCAATCTTTCGAGTCCCCGTGCTCACTCTTTTAATGTTTCATGCCTCTATTAATTTTCAAGCTTCTATGCTCACTCTTTTAATTTTCAAGCCTCTATGCTCACATATCAATCTTTCGAGCCCCCGTGCTCACTCTTTTAATTTTCAAACCTCTATGCTCACTCTATCAATCTTTTGAGTCTCGTGCTCATTCTTTTAATTTTCAAGCCTCTATGCTCACTCTATCAATCTTTCGAGCCCTCGCGCTCACTTTTTTAATGTTTTGAGCTCTCGCGCTCACCTTTTTAATGTTTTGAGCCCCCGCACCCATGTTGTTTAATGTTTCGCGCCTTCATGCTCACTCTATCAATCTTTCGAGCCCTCGCGCTCACTTTTTTCAATGTTTTGAGCTCTCGCGCTCACCTTTTTAATGTTTTGAGCCCCCGCACCCATGTCTTTTAATGTTTCGAGCTCTCGCGCTCATGTTTTTTAATGTTTCGTGTCCCTCGTGCTCATGTTCCTAAATGTTTCAAGCTCAAGGACGAAATTTGTGTTTTCTTTACTTATATTTTACTATGATAATATGGAAACAAGAGTTGTTTATATTATCTAGTAAAATTAAGTAAAGAGGGGCAACTGTAGTAACCCAATTTCGTCCGGGAAATGTCAATTTTTGTTTAAAAAAAAATAGAAAAAAGGTATATTCAAAAAAGATCAAAAAAGACAAAAATACGTAAGTCAAATGTAACACCTCATTGTTTATACTTTTATGGAGGGTAATTTACTATTTTTTATAAAATTTCTAGCCCAGAACGGGCCGTTCCCAATCTGGAACGGGCCGTTCTAACTTTCCAAAAAGCCTTAAAATTTATATCCCAGAACGGGCCGTTCCAAAAGCTGGAACGGGCCGTTCCAACCTTTCAAAAAAGCCCTAAAATTTCTAGCCCGGAACGGGCCGTTCTGAATTCAGAACGGGCCGTTCCAACCTTCCAAAAACACCTATAAATTCTAGCCCGGAACGGGCCGTTCTAGCCTTCCAAAAAGCCTAATATTTCTTGCCCAAAACGGGCTGTTCCCAAAAATTGGAACGGCCCGTTCCCAAACTGGAACGGGCCGTTCCAACCTTCAAAAAGACCTATATTTTTTAGTCCAGAACGGGCCGTTCTCTGTAACGACCCACCTTAGGTCATCACATCAATAACCAACCAAAATAAAAGAGCATTTATAATAAAAAAAATAGAGCAAAAGCCAGCTACGCTAGAGTGTAAAAATTGTTTTCATAATAGCAAACATAAGTATATTAGTCATTCTCAGTAAAATCATACAGTCATCCAAAATATATTAACATTAACCATTAACAGAAACACCCTAGGTGCTGGTCAAGCTCTAAGCCTAGCCACTTCTCAAAGCAGCTACCCAGAAGACTCCTTGCTATCCCATGGCCTCACACCTAATCTGCTCCCCCACATAGTGAGATCATCACAGTTCCACCACATGGAAACATAAGGGTTAGCACGTATAAAACCAACCATAGTATAAATATCATTTAACAATTATTTATTCAAGCCAACATGTATTTCCAAGATAGATATAAACCAATATAATGTATACACCTCCATGCCAATGCATACATATTAATTAAAGAAATCCATAACCATAGTATACAATTCATACCATATATATATACATAATCCACATCCAAAGCAAAGTCACACCACCGTATAATCCATGATGTAACCAACACATCCAAACCAAATGTTGGCCTCAACACCTATCCAAACCAAGTGTTGATACGGTGAAACATGTCAGCAACCCATGTCTCACGCCTAACCTCTCATGGAAAGTATACAGTTGGATTACGTCGTCACGTAACCCTGGTGGGGTCACCTCATCCATCGGTATGACTCGACCCAGACCCATACCGGTAGCAAATAGATACTTAGAGGAGTACTTCAGAATCCACCTAACATCTGAAGCGGTTTACTATATAATCCTTGGAAAAATTCCAAATTGGAAATCCTCACAATGGGATTCCGAAATTCCATATTTTCTCCAAAGATTATATCCCTGATCTCACCAAGAGATCTCCCATCCATAACCTTACTCCTCTCAGTCCTATTTACTTTTCCAAACCACATACACATAACATACTTCATAATTATATATATAAATATAATCATAACCATGCCAAATTAAATATCCAAAACAACCACCAACTTGAATAAATAACAACCATCAATTTAAATAAATAACAACCTTCATACAAACAAAATAGCATATTAAAAGTTATACTACTCCTATCATGCTCATGTATACTAGATTAAGTCTTATAAGTACTACCCATACTAGATTAATTTTATAAATGCCACCCTTACTTGGATAAACCTGAATTGAAACTCGGGCAGAAACTGAGACTATAGCACAGCTGCCTCCCCAAGGCTCCTTCCGTCTAAAATAGGGGCCGGAGCTAAAACTAGGACAGAACCTTCTCCTCTAGATTTCCCTTGGTCTTCAAAGAGAAGAAGAGGGAAAGAAGAGAGTATGAGAGAAGAGAGGATGAGAATGAGAAGTGTTTCTTGGGATGGTTTGCAATGGAGAAGTGAAGGCCTATTTATAGCCTCCAAAACACATTAAAAAATGTAAAATAATGGAGAAAAAGATAGACAAAACTAAGTGGAATGAATTAGTGGAATGAATTATAGAAGTTGGTGGGATGAATTAATGGAGTTGGTGTGAATTAATGGAGTTGGTGCCATGTTCTTTTCCGCACCGACTTTGGCTACTGATTTGGACCTTATAGACAGCCGAATCTGAAAATATTTCCTTCATGAAAGTTGTAGGATTTTCTCTTATCTTTCCATAGCCACCAAGTTTGTATCATTTGAACAACCACCGACCAAGTTATACCCCAAAAACCGAGACTTGCCAATCAGCCCAGCGAGAAACAATTGTATAAATAAAATTCCAATTTTGACCTCCTAAACGACCGATTTTGCAAATGGCTATTTCTGCAAAAGTTGTGCGTTTTTCTCTTAGATTTGCATTGACACCAATTTTGCATCATTTGGACCATCACAGCCCAAGTTATGCCTCGGACACTGAGACTAGTCAGTCAGCCCAGCGAGAAATGATTCTTAAAAAAAAATTTCACAACTATCTAATTAGATCTAACAACACACATATCTTTCTAAGCATAAATGGAGTGTGAATTATCTATAATTGAAGTAAAATATAACCACCAAATTATGACCAAATACCACATAGTAATAATGACAATAATAATAATAATAGTAATAATCATGTTGAAAACTGGGATGTTACAATTCTCCCCAACAACAAAAATTTTCGTCCTCGAAAATTCACTTACTTGAAAAGAGATTTGATCCTTCATCTTATCTTCCAACTCCCAAGTGGCTTCATTAGTAACCTCATCCCAAATAATCTTTACCAAATTGATAGATTTTCTCCGCAAATGTTTAACTTTCTTATCTATCATTGAGACTGGCTGTTTCTCAAAAGTTAAATTCTCCTTAACTTGTACTGCCTCTGATTCCAAAACATGACTCGGATCGTGAATATACTTTCTCAGTTGTGAAACATGAAACACATCATGCAAATTAGACAGGAATGGAGGTAATGCAATCTGATATACCACTGATCCAATCCCCTTGAGAATTTGATACGGCCCAATAAACTTAGGATTCAACTTCTTAGCTTTAATAGCTCTTCCCACACCGGTGGTAGGAGTCACCTTCAAAATACATGTTCTCCCTCTTTAAACCAACACAAAGGTGTTCTACATTTCCTCCCATACAGAGCCTCAAATGGTGCCATTTCTATACTTGCGTGAAAACTGTTATTATAAGTGAACTCAACCAAAGGCAACATCTCTTCCCAACTCCCTAGATGATCCAAAATACAAGCCCTCAACAAGTCCTCCAAAGATTGAATAGTCCTCTCAGACTGCCCATCAGTTTGTGGGTGATAAGCAGAACTGAGTCTTAACTTAGTTCCTAACGCCTGATGCAAACTCTGCCAAAATCAGGATGTAAAACGAGGATCCCTATCAGAGATGATACTAGAGGGCACACCATGTAATCTAACAATCTCCTTAATATACAATTGAGTTAACCTTTCTAAGGACCACTTTATATTCACCGGAAGAAAATGAGCACACTTAGTTAATCTATCCACGATCACCCAAATAGAATTACAATTCTTAGCAGACCTTGGTAATCCAACAACAAAATCCATGGTTATACTATCCCATTTCCATTCAGGGATCTCCATCATTTGTAACAAACCTCCTGGTTTTTGATGTTCCACTTTAGCTTTTTGACACACAATGCAAGATGCAACATACTCAGCTATCTCCCTTTTCATTCCATTCCACCAAAACATTTTCTTCAAATCTTGATACATTTTTTTCATACCTGGATGTATACTCAATTTGCTTTTATGAGCTTCCTCAAATATCAATTTCTTCAACTCCTCATCCTGTGGAATACAAATTCTACTCTTGTACCTCAAAATTCCATCTGTACCTTGTTCAAAATTCTTCCTAAACCTCCTAGGAAAACCCACAACAAAGTTTATACACATTATCTCATTTCCAAATAGGAACATCTAAAGGCTACAAAAGTCCTAAAAGGCACCTAATGTTCTGTCTCAGACTTATACTATACTAAATATGAGTACACACCATCCTCTATTCCTCTCTACACTTAAGGCCACCATGCTTCCGTTGCACCACTCTGATACACCTTAGTAGCCCCTTAATGGATATTAAGAATACTCTTGTGTCCTCCCTTTAAGATCATCTTCCTAGGCTATAGATCCTATCATTGAACCCCAAAACATCATCAATTTCCACTCGTAAAGGGCTATTTATACCCCTATCAATCCTCTCCACTTGGTTCACTAGGAAAGAATCTAACTCCTAGGCTTCTCTAATCTCGTCCGTTAATTCCTTAGTTACTTTCAACATACTAAATTCAATGCTCCTAAGGGTGAGCTCACACATCACGCTTAAGTCTCTAAGTTCTTTAGTCAAATCCAACCCTTAAATCATCAAATGTGGTAGGCGAAAGATCATCCTACTCAAGGTATCTTCCAGAATAATATCTTCATTTCTACGACCCTTTCAAAAATCAAGTGCCTAAGCATAAGTTCACTAGGTACACAGAATCAATCTCTAAGTCTTACCACTTCATCTATACCGAAGGCAGCTCTTATCCACTACCCTGTCCTATATCCTCTTGTCTTGTTTCCAGAATCAACTAATTATGCTTCTCCAATTTCCTTCAATAATCCACTTGTTACTCGAGTCATACCTAGGGTAACCTCATAATCCAAACTTAAATCTTTAGACCGAGCCAAAAGATCTATCTCTTTAACCATAAGGGAAGATATATTTAGAGGTCTTCTACTCAAAGTATCAACCACCATACTAGCTTTGCCCAAATGACAACTAAGATCAAAATCCTAGTCCTTAAAAATTCCAATTATCCTTCTTGTCAATAGATATTTAAAATTCTTATGATCGCTAAATACCTCAAGCTTAGAATCATATACGTAGTGTCTCCAAATCTTAATTAAAATTGCTAACTCAAGGTCATGGGTAAGGTAATTCCTCTCATGAATTTTCAATTGCCTAGAATCATAAGCTACTACCTTTCCTTCATGCATCAACACTCTTCCCAAATCTATCTTTAGAAGTATAACTATATACCACAAAAGTCTTACTAAAATCTAGTAGCATTAACACTAGCCAATTTTTCTTTAAGAGTTTGAAAACTACCTTCTCCTTTGTTATCCCATACAAAGGCAACTATTTCTTATTCAATCCAGTCAAAGGTAATAGTAAATGACCTAGAGAAGTAGGCGATAAAATGTTTGGGTAGTTAAAAAAAATAAGCATAGGTCCAGAAATTCCTGATATAGGTTAACCTTTCAAACTACTATTGAATTCATGGGTAGGCAAAAGACAATTTAGTGAACTGAAACATCTTAGTTGCTATAGGAAAAGAAAGCAAAGCCATTCCTGTAGTAGAGGCGAGTGAGATGAGAGTAGCCTAAACCTCGAACTGCTATCTTAGAAATTTACTTAATAAATCTCCTATAAATTATCCTAAGAAAACTCTTAATTTTACTAATTGAATTAGGTATCTCTCACTACAACTTCTACCTTAGGTAGCTCTATGTTAAACCTTCACAAGAAATTACATGGCCTAAAACACGCACCTAATACAATCAGAGTCATACTTAGATAATCTAGCCTAAGTTTATCTTGGATATATCTTCACACTTAACTCTAATATGATGGTATCACATCCTAAGATCAAAACCTTTCATTAACACACAAATATCCACTAATTGATCCATAAGGTCACATACTTGCATATCAATTCATATTAGAATACTTCCTTCACATATACTATCCTTAAGCATATATGAATTGATCACCATGAACCAAGCATATCATTTTAATCAACCTTTCAATGACCAAACCTCAAAACATCACCAAATCTATTTTATCCTTGTTATGCCTATCATGACAGTATATATCTATAGAGTTATACTCATCCAAATGATTTCAAACCTGTCTTAAATGAAAGCTAAATGAATAAGCTACAACTCTTAAGACTTCAAAAAGATCACCTTCCTAACTAAAATTTCAACAATCACTTCAAGTATATTCAGCTCTAACAACTAGACTTCTGATCACCAAAGCAGTCATAACTAGAGTTCTAGACCTGCTTTTTACCTGATTCCAGTTCCATTAGAAAGATAGTATCTAAAGTCATAATTCTCATAAAGACCACAAAATCAGATTCTATCAATATGATACTCATACTGGCACAACAAAATTTCAACAAAAATAATCCCCATATCATACAGCATTAGTGTACTAACATACCTTAATCATTCCAAACTCACTCCTTTCCACCTTAAACTCATATTCAAGCTTTTCATTACAATCCTAAACCAAAACAGCTCACAAAACAAAATTCACATACTACCTCAACCATAAAAGTTATCATGCAAGCACCAACGCTCAAGGAACGTTCCAATCTCCCATCAAAACTTCAATTCTCAGATACAACCTCTTTGGATTCAATCACTACTACTATAGATTCCTAAATTCCATTAATTGTAAACTCTTGCCAAATCAATGTCTCACCTAAATCTAAGGTGTCAATACTTTCTAGTTGATTATCAAGGCTTTATTCATACTATTGGTACCTAAGCTCACCATAAAGTATTCTATTATCCAATAGTAGCAGCAATTAGCTCCATAGCTCGAGCAATTTGCCGCCCATCCATGCTTGAAGAAGAATTAGAATGATTTCCCCTACCAGTCATCCTAAAAAGGTCAAAGAACTTTATGAGTTTACACGAAACTCATAAGAAATTCCTAATCAAGATTAAGAAACTCATGAATTACTCATGAAGTTCCTTTCAAAATTCGTTTCCATACAACGGAAACATAACAAGACCATTCCCCACAAATCCTAAAGAGACTTGACCAGGCTCTGATACCAAAACTGTAACGACCCACCTTAGGTCATCACATCAATAACCAACCAAAATAAAAAAGCATTTATAATAAAAAAAATAGAGCAAAAGCCAGCTACGCTAGAGTGTAAAAATTGTTTTCATAATAGCAAACATAAGTATATTAGTCATTCTCAGTAAAATCATACAGTCATCCAAAATATATTAACATTAACCATTAACAGAAACACCCTAGGTGCTGGTCAAGCTCTAAGCCTAGCCACTTCTCAAAGCAGCTACCCAGAAGACTCCTTGCTATCCCATGGCCTCACACCTAATCTGCTCCCCCACATAGTGAGATCATCACAGTTCCACCACATGGAAACATAAGGGTTAGCACGTATAAAACCAACCATAGTATAAATATCATTTAACAATTATTTATTCAAGCCAACATGTATTTCCAAGATAGATATAAACCAATATAATGTATACACCTCCATGCCAATGCATACATATTAATTAAAGAAATCCATAACCATAGTATACAATTCATACCATATATATATACATAATCCACATCCAAAGCAAAGTCACACCACCGTATAATCCATGATGTAACCAACACATCCAAACCAAATGTTGGCCTCAACACCTATCCAAACCAAGTGTTGATACGGTGAAACATGTCAGCAACCCATGTCTCACGCCTAACCTCTCATGGAAAGTATACAGTTGGATTACGTCGTCACGTAACCCTGGTGGGGTCACCTCATCCATCGGTATGACTCGACCCAGACCCATACCGGTAGCAAATAGATACTTAGAGGAGTACTTCAGAATCCACCTAACATCTGAAGCGGTTTACTATATAATCCTTGGAAAAATTCCAAATTGGAAATCCTCACAATGGGATTCCGAAATTCCATATTTTCTCCAAAGATTATATCCCTGATCTCACCAAGAGATCTCCCATCCATAACCTTACTCCTCTCAGTCCTATTTACTTTTCCAAACCACATACACATAACATACTTCATAATTATATATATAAATATAATCATAACCATGCCAAATTAAATATCCAAAACAACCACCAACTTGAATAAATAACAACCATCAATTTAAATAAATAACAACCTTCATACAAACAAAATAGCATATTAAAAGTTATACTACTCCTATCATGCTCATGTATACTAGATTAAGTCTTATAAGTACTACCCATACTAGATTAATTTTATAAATGCCACCCTTACTTGGATAAACCTGAATTGAAACTCGGGCAGAAACTGAGACTATAGCACAGCTGCCTCCCCAAGGCTCCTTCCGTCTAAAATAGGGGCCGGAGCTAAAACTAGGACAGAACCTTCTCCTCTAGATTTCCCTTGGTCTTCAAAGAGAAGAAGAGGGAAAGAAGAGAGTATGAGAGAAGAGAGGATGAGAATGAGAAGTGTTTCTTGGGATGGTTTGCAATGGAGAAGTGAAGGCCTATTTATAGCCTCCAAAACACATTAAAAAATGTAAAATAATGGAGAAAAAGATAGACAAAACTAAGTGGAATGAATTAGTGGAATGAATTATAGAAGTTGGTGGGATGAATTAATGGAGTTGGTGTGAATTAATGGAGTTGGTGCCATGTTCTTTTCCGCACCGACTTTGGCTACTGATTTGGACCTTATAGACAGCCGAATCTGAAAATATTTCCTTCATGAAAGTTGTAGGATTTTCTCTTATCTTTCCATAGCCACCAAGTTTGTATCATTTGAACAACCACCGACCAAGTTATACCCCAAAAACCGAGACTTGCCAATCAGCCCAGCGAGAAACAATTGTATAAATAAAATTCCAATTTTGACCTCCTAAACGACCGATTTTGCAAATGGCTATTTCTGCAAAAGTTGTGCGTTTTTCTCTTAGATTTGCATTGACACCAATTTTGCATCATTTGGACCATCACAGCCCAAGTTATGCCTCGGACACTGAGACTAGTCAGTCAGCCCAGCGAGAAATGATTCTTAAAAAAAAATTTCACAACTATCTAATTAGATCTAACAACACACATATCTTTCTAAGCATAAATGGAGTGTGAATTATCTATAATTGAAGTAAAATATAACCACCAAATTATGACCAAATACCACATAGTAATAATGACAATAATAATAATAATAGTAATAATCATGTTGAAAACTGGGATGTTACAATTCTCCCCAACAACAAAAATTTTCGTCCTCGAAAATTCACTTACTTGAAAAGAGATTTGATCCTTCATCTTATCTTCCAACTCCCAAGTGGCTTCATTAGTAACCTCATCCCAAATAATCTTTACCAAATTGATAGATTTTCTCCGCAAATGTTTAACTTTCTTATCTATCATTGAGACTGGCTGTTTCTCAAAAGTTAAATTCTCCTTAACTTGTACTGCCTCTGATTCCAAAACATGACTCGGATCGTGAATATACTTTCTCAGTTGTGAAACATGAAACACATCATGCAAATTAGACAGGAATGGAGGTAATGCAATCTGATATACCACTGATCCAATCCCCTTGAGAATTTGATACGGCCCAATAAACTTAGGATTCAACTTCTTAGCTTTAATAGCTCTTCCCACACCGGTGGTAGGAGTCACCTTCAAAATACATGTTCTCCCTCTTTAAACCAACACAAAGGTGTTCTACATTTCCTCCCATACAGAGCCTCAAATGGTGCCATTTCTATACTTGCGTGAAAACTGTTATTATAAGTGAACTCAACCAAAGGCAACATCTCTTCCCAACTCCCTAGATGATCCAAAATACAAGCCCTCAACAAGTCCTCCAAAGATTGAATAGTCCTCTCAGACTGCCCATCAGTTTGTGGGTGATAAGCAGAACTGAGTCTTAACTTAGTTCCTAACGCCTGATGCAAACTCTGCCAAAATCAGGATGTAAAACGAGGATCCCTATCAGAGATGATACTAGAGGGCACACCATGTAATCTAACAATCTCCTTAATATACAATTGAGTTAACCTTTCTAAGGACCACTTTATATTCACCGGAAGAAAATGAGCACACTTAGTTAATCTATCCACGATCACCCAAATAGAATTACAATTCTTAGCAGACCTTGGTAATCCAACAACAAAATCCATGGTTATACTATCCCATTTCCATTCAGGGATCTCCATCATTTGTAACAAACCTCCTGGTTTTTGATGTTCCACTTTAGCTTTTTGACACACAATGCAAGATGCAACATACTCAGCTATCTCCCTTTTCATTCCATTCCACCAAAACATTTTCTTCAAATCTTGATACATTTTTTTCATACCTGGATGTATACTCAATTTGCTTTTATGAGCTTCCTCAAATATCAATTTCTTCAACTCCTCATCCTGTGGAATACAAATTCTACTCTTGTACCTCAAAATTCCATCTGTACCTTGTTCAAAATTCTTCCTAAACCTCCTAGGAAAACCCACAACAAAGTTTATACACATTATCTCATTTCCAAATAGGAACATCTAAAGGCTACAAAAGTCCTAAAAGGCACCTAATGTTCTGTCTCAGACTTATACTATACTAAATATGAGTACACACCATCCTCTATTCCTCTCTACACTTAAGGCCACCATGCTTCCGTTGCACCACTCTGATACACCTTAGTAGCCCCTTAATGGATATTAAGAATACTCTTGTGTCCTCCCTTTAAGATCATCTTCCTAGGCTATAGATCCTATCATTGAACCCCAAAACATCATCAATTTCCACTCGTAAAGGGCTATTTATACCCCTATCAATCCTCTCCACTTGGTTCACTAGGAAAGAATCTAACTCCTAGGCTTCTCTAATCTCGTCCGTTAATTCCTTAGTTACTTTCAACATACTAAATTCAATGCTCCTAAGGGTGAGCTCACACATCACGCTTAAGTCTCTAAGTTCTTTAGTCAAATCCAACCCTTAAATCATCAAATGTGGTAGGCGAAAGATCATCCTACTCAAGGTATCTTCCAGAATAATATCTTCATTTCTACGACCCTTTCAAAAATCAAGTGCCTAAGCATAAGTTCACTAGGTACACAGAATCAATCTCTAAGTCTTACCACTTCATCTATACCGAAGGCAGCTCTTATCCACTACCCTGTCCTATATCCTCTTGTCTTGTTTCCAGAATCAACTAATTATGCTTCTCCAATTTCCTTCAATAACCCACTTGTTACTCGAGTCATACCTAGGGTAACCTCATAATCCAAACTTAAATCTTTAGACCGAGCCAAAAGATCTATCTCTTTAACCATAAGGGAAGATATATTTAGAGGTCTTCTACTCAAAGTATCAACCACCATACTAGCTTTGCCCAAATGACAACTAAGATCAAAATCCTAGTCCTTAAAAATTCCAATTATCCTTCTTGTCAATAGATATTTAAAATTCTTATGATCGCTAAATACCTCAAGCTTAGAATCATATACGTAGTGTCTCCAAATCTTAATTAAAATTGCTAACTCAAGGTCATGGGTAAGGTAATTCCTCTCATGAATTTTCAATTGCCTAGAATCATAAGCTACTACCTTTCCTTCATGCATCAACACTCTTCCCAAATCTATCTTTAGAAGTATAACTATATACCACAAAAGTCTTACTAAAATCTAGTAGCATTAACACTAGCCAATTTTTCTTTAAGAGTTTGAAAACTACCTTCTCCTTTGTTATCCCATACAAAGGCAACTATTTCTTATTCAATCCAGTCAAAGGTAATAGTAAATGACCTAGAGAAGTAGGCGATAAAATGTTTGGGTAGTTAAAAAAAATAAGCATAGGTCCAGAAATTCCTGATATAGGTTAACCTTTCAAACTACTATTGAATTCATGGGTAGGCAAAAGACAATTTAGTGAACTGAAACATCTTAGTTGCTATAGGAAAAGAAAGCAAAGCCATTCCTGTAGTAGAGGCGAGTGAGATGAGAGTAGCCTAAACCTCGAACTGCTATCTTAGAAATTTACTTAATAAATCTCCTATAAATTATCCTAAGAAAACTCTTAATTTTACTAATTGAATTAGGTATCTCTCACTACAACTTCTACCTTAGGTAGCTCTATGTTAAACCTTCACAAGAAATTACATGGCCTAAAACACGCACCTAATACAATCAGAGTCATACTTAGATAATCTAGCCTAAGTTTATCTTGGATATATCTTCACACTTAACTCTAATATGATGGTATCACATCCTAAGATCAAAACCTTTCATTAACACACAAATATCCACTAATTGATCCATAAGGTCACATACTTGCATATCAATTCATATTAGAATACTTCCTTCACATATACTATCCTTAAGCATATATGAATTGATCACCATGAACCAAGCATATCATTTTAATCAACCTTTCAATGACCAAACCTCAAAACATCACCAAATCTATTTTATCCTTGTTATGCCTATCATGACAGTATATATCTATAGAGTTATACTCATCCAAATGATTTCAAACCTGTCTTAAATGAAAGCTAAATGAATAAGCTACAACTCTTAAGACTTCAAAAAGATCACCTTCCTAACTAAAATTTCAACAATCACTTCAAGTATATTCAGCTCTAACAACTAGACTTCTGATCACCAAAGCAGTCATAACTAGAGTTCTAGACCTGCTTTTTACCTGATTCCAGTTCCATTAGAAAGATAGTATCTAAAGTCATAATTCTCATAAAGACCACAAAATCAGATTCTATCAATATGATACTCATACTGGCACAACAAAATTTCAACAAAAATAATCCCCATATCATACAGCATTAGTGTACTAACATACCTTAATCATTCCAAACTCACTCCTTTCCACCTTAAACTCATATTCAAGCTTTTCATTACAATCCTAAACCAAAACAGCTCACAAAACAAAATTCACATACTACCTCAACCATAAAAGTTATCATGCAAGCACCAACGCTCAAGGAACGTTCCAATCTCCCATCAAAACTTCAATTCTCAGATACAACCTCTTTGGATTCAATCACTACTACTATAGATTCCTAAATTCCATTAATTGTAAACTCTTGCCAAATCAATGTCTCACCTAAATCTAAGGTGTCAATACTTTCTAGTTGATTATCAAGGCTTTATTCATACTATTGGTACCTAAGCTCACCATAAAGTATTCTATTATCCAATAGTAGCAGCAATTAGCTCCATAGCTCGAGCAATTTGCCGCCCATCCATGCTTGAAGAAGAATTAGAATGATTTCCCCTACCAGTCATCCTAAAAAGGTCAAAGAACTTTATGAGTTTACACGAAACTCATAAGAAATTCCTAATCAAGATTAAGAAACTCATGAATTACTCATGAAGTTCCTTTCAAAATTCGTTTCCATACAACGGAAACATAACAAGACCATTCCCCACAAATCCTAAAGAGACTTGACCAGGCTCTGATACCAAAACTGTAACGACCCACCTTAGGTCATCACATCAATAACCAACCAAAATAAAAAAGCATTTATAATAAAAAAAATAGAGCAAAAGCCAGCTACGCTAGAGTGTAAAAATTGTTTTCATAATAGCAAACATAAGTATATTAGTCATTCTCAGTAAAATCATACAGTCATCCAAAATATATTAACATTAACCATTAACAGAAACACCCTAGGTGCTGGTCAAGCTCTAAGCCTAGCCACTTCTCAAAGCAGCTACCCAGAAGACTCCTTGCTATCCCATGGCCTCACACCTAATCTGCTCCCCCACATAGTGAGATCATCACAGTTCCACCACATGGAAACATAAGGGTTAGCACGTATAAAACCAACCATAGTATAAATATCATTTAACAATTATTTATTCAAGCCAACATGTATTTCCAAGATAGATATAAACCAATATAATGTATACACCTCCATGCCAATGCATACATATTAATTAAAGAAATCCATAACCATAGTATACAATTCATACCATATATATATACATAATCCACATCCAAAGCAAAGTCACACCACCGTATAATCCATGATGTAACCAACACATCCAAACCAAATGTTGGCCTCAACACCTATCCAAACCAAGTGTTGATACGGTGAAACATGTCAGCAACCCATGTCTCACGCCTAACCTCTCATGGAAAGTATACAGTTGGATTACGTCGTCACGTAACCCTGGTGGGGTCACCTCATCCATCGGTATGACTCGACCCAGACCCATACCGGTAGCAAATAGATACTTAGAGGAGTACTTCAGAATCCACCTAACATCTGAAGCGGTTTACTATATAATCCTTGGAAAAATTCCAAATTGGAAATCCTCACAATGGGATTCCGAAATTCCATATTTTCTCCAAAGATTATATCCCTGATCTCACCAAGAGATCTCCCATCCATAACCTTACTCCTCTCAGTCCTATTTACTTTTCCAAACCACATACACATAACATACTTCATAATTATATATATAAATATAATCATAACCATGCCAAATTAAATATCCAAAACAACCACCAACTTGAATAAATAACAACCATCAATTTAAATAAATAACAACCTTCATACAAACAAAATAGCATATTAAAAGTTATACTACTCCTATCATGCTCATGTATACTAGATTAAGTCTTATAAGTACTACCCATACTAGATTAATTTTATAAATGCCACCCTTACTTGGATAAACCTGAATTGAAACTCGGGCAGAAACTGAGACTATAGCACAGCTGCCTCCCCAAGGCTCCTTCCGTCTAAAATAGGGGCCGGAGCTAAAACTAGGACAGAACCTTCTCCTCTAGATTTCCCTTGGTCTTCAAAGAGAAGAAGAGGGAAAGAAGAGAGTATGAGAGAAGAGAGGATGAGAATGAGAAGTGTTTCTTGGGATGGTTTGCAATGGAGAAGTGAAGGCCTATTTATAGCCTCCAAAACACATTAAAAAATGTAAAATAATGGAGAAAAAGATAGACAAAACTAAGTGGAATGAATTAGTGGAATGAATTATAGAAGTTGGTGGGATGAATTAATGGAGTTGGTGTGAATTAATGGAGTTGGTGCCATGTTCTTTTCCGCACCGACTTTGGCTACTGATTTGGACCTTATAGACAGCCGAATCTGAAAATATTTCCTTCATGAAAGTTGTAGGATTTTCTCTTATCTTTCCATAGCCACCAAGTTTGTATCATTTGAACAACCACCGACCAAGTTATACCCCAAAAACCGAGACTTGCCAATCAGCCCAGCGAGAAACAATTGTATAAATAAAATTCCAATTTTGACCTCCTAAACGACCGATTTTGCAAATGGCTATTTCTGCAAAAGTTGTGCGTTTTTCTCTTAGATTTGCATTGACACCAATTTTGCATCATTTGGACCATCACAGCCCAAGTTATGCCTCGGACACTGAGACTAGTCAGTCAGCCCAGCGAGAAATGATTCTTAAAAAAAAATTTCACAACTATCTAATTAGATCTAACAACACACATATCTTTCTAAGCATAAATGGAGTGTGAATTATCTATAATTGAAGTAAAATATAACCACCAAATTATGACCAAATACCACATAGTAATAATGACAATAATAATAATAATAGTAATAATCATGTTGAAAACTGGGATGTTACATTCTCAAACTACCAAAATACCTAAAAATTTTAGTCCAGAACGGGCCGTTCCGAAATTGGAACAGCCCGTTCCGAAGTTGGCCGTTGTGAGTAAAATTGCAGCCCCGGAACGGGCCGTTCCGGATTCAGAACGGGCCGTACCGGTCCCTCCAGAAAGTCTATAAATAGCGCCCTTCCCCTTCCCAAAGGCACCAACACACACATCTCTCCCCCCTTGGCCTTCCCAAAGGATACCCTTACCACACACATCTCCACCTTGGACCAGAGGAAACCCAGAGAAGGAGACCCACTTCTGTAGCGAAGAATTGTGAGTATATTAAACTCATTTCTTTTTCTTTTTTTTTATTTTATTATTTTTATATTAGTAATATCTTTAGTCCTTATTTAAATTCAAAATTTGATTAAATATCATAATATAGTTTTAAAATATTTAATATAAATATATGAAATTATTGTATTAAAAATTTTATTGGAGGAATGGTTAATTAGATGTGACATCTTTTTAACCTTTGAATTTAAAGTACAAGTTGTGACAGCTTATCTTTAAATTTTTCCTCCAAAAACAAAAATGTCCGACTAAGAATTTTTAACATCATAACATCGCTAGCAATAATTATAATTAAAATTTTATTGAATTGACTTTGGTGTACACCTTAGTTAATTTTATATTTTTAAGATGAATGAGCTGAGACAGTTCAAGAATCTTATATTTAACAAAAATAAAATCTAATTAAAAAATATCAACATACAAATATTTTTTACAAAGAACTACGTGACTCTGATTCTTCATTACACATGAAGATACGTAGGAGCAAGAACTAAATCTTGTCGAGCCAAAAAATAAAAAAAATATTATCCTCCTTTTTATATAACAATAATAATTTTAACCTTTTTTTCAATGCATAATTTAAATTAGTTAAATAAAATATATTTGATAATTTTTGTGAGATAAATATTTTATAAATTATAAATAATTAGTTTAATTAATTAAAGGTAATCGTCTTAGGACGAACGTTGTGAGGTGCTGATACCTTCCTCACACGTAATCGACTCCCGAACTTAAAAATCTGGTTTTCGTAGACTATTTTCTATTTTATGGTTTTTCCAATGTTTTTCCATAAAAAACATAGGTGGCGACTCCTCTTTTCCAATTTATTTTTCGCCGTCCCGTCGCAACCGAGGTTGCTACACAACTGTAGTAACCCAATTTCGTCCGGGAAATGTCAATTTTTGTTTAAAAAAAAATAGAAAAAAGGTATATTCAAAAAAGATCAAAAAAGACAAAAATACGTAAGTCAAATGTAACACCTCATTGTTTATACTTTTATGGAGGGTAATTTACTATTTTTTATAAAATTTCTAGCCCAGAACGGGCCGTTCCCAATCTGGAACGGGCCGTTCTAACTTTCCAAAAAGCCTTAAAATTTATATCCCAGAACGGGCCGTTCCAAAAGCTGGAACGGGCCGTTCCAACCTTTCAAAAAAGCCCTAAAATTTCTAGCCCGGAACGGGCCGTTCTGAATTCAGAACGGGCCGTTCCAACCTTCCAAAAACACCTATAAATTCTAGCCCGGAACGGGCCGTTCTAGCCTTCCAAAAAGCCTAATATTTCTTGCCCAAAACGGGCTGTTCCCAAAAATTGGAACGGCCCGTTCCCAAACTGGAACGGGCCGTTCCAACCTTCAAAAAGACCTATATTTTTTAGTCCAGAACGGGCCGTTCTCAAACTACCAAAATACCTAAAAATTTTAGTCCAGAACGGGCCGTTCCGAAATTGGAACAGCCCGTTCCGAAGTTGGCCGTTGTGAGTAAAATTGCAGCCCCGGAACGGGCCGTACCGGTCCCTCCAGAAAGTCTATAAATAGCGCCCTTCCCCTTCCCAAAGGCACCAACACACACATCTCTCCCCCCTTGGCCTTCCCAAAGGATACCCTTACCACACACATCTCCACCTTGGACCAGAGGAAACCCAGAGAAGGAGACCCACTTCTGTAGCGAAGAATTGTGAGTATATTAAACTCATTTCTTTTTCTTTTTTTTTATTTTATTATTTTTATATTAGTAATATCTTTAGTCCTTATTTAAATTCAAAATTTGATTAAATATCATAATATAGTTTTAAAATATTTAATATAAATATATGAAATTATTGTATTAAAAATTTTATTGGAGGAATGGTTAATTAGATGTGACATCTTTTTAACCTTTGAATTTAAAGTACAAGTTGTGACAACTTATCTTTAAATTTTTCCTCCAAAAACAAAAATGTCCGACTAAGAATTTTTAACATCATAACATCGCTAGCAATAATTATAATTAAAATTTTATTGAATTGACTTTGGTGTACACCTTAGTTAATTTTATATTTTTAAGATGAATGAGCTGAGACAGTTCAAGAATCTTATATTTAACAAAAATAAAATCTAATTAAAAAATATCAACATACAAATATTTTTTACAAAGAACTACGTGACTCTGATTCTTCATTACACATGAAGATACGTAGGAGCAAGAACTAAATCTTGTCGAGTCAAAAAATAAAAAAAATATTATCCTCCTTTTTATATAACAATAATAATTTTAACCTTTTTTTCAATGCATAATTTAAATTAGTTAAATAAAATATATTTGATAATTTTTGTGAGATAAATATTTTATAAATTATAAATAATTAGTTTAATTAATTAAAGGTAATCGTCTTAGGACGAACGTTGTGAGGTGCTGATACCTTCCTCACACGTAATCGACTCCCGAACTTAAAAATCTGGTTTTCGTAGACTATTTTCTATTTTATGGTTTTTCCAATGTTTTTCCATAAAAAACATAGGTGGCGACTCCTCTTTTCCAATTTATTTTTCGCCGTCCCGTCGCGACCGAGGTTGCTACAGTTGGCATACGTTGTGTGTATGCTTATGAGAGAGACAAAATATTGGTGGAAAAGCACCCATTAGATGAAGGAGAGTGATATATCAAAAATTATTTTTAGGACTAAGTAAAATAAACTGCAAATAAAAATAATCATAAAAAAATTATATCAAATTAAGTTTATAAAACAAATATATCAAACTAAAAGGACTAATCTTGATAAAAAAAATTTTAATAATTACTAATCATTATTATATTTTCACAATATTATAAATAAATTTCTATTGAAAATAATTTAAAAAATAAAATATATCAAAATAAATATTATAAAATAAATTACTAATCAATAGTAAATTTTTGCAATATTATAAAATAAATTGCTACTGAAAATAAAAAAAAAAACAAATATATCAAAATAAAAGGTAAAATTTAGATAAAAATATTTTAATAATCACTAATCATTATTAAATTTCTACAAAATTCAATTGTTATATAAGTTATTTTGTCACAGTCAACTATATATATAACAATTTTATGAGTTGCATTGAAAAGTGGATTAAAACTTTTAATTACTAATACTAAAGATGAAAATTTAAATAAATATCCTAATATTGTCTATAAAAAAGTTTTCAATAATTTATAATAAGAAGTTAGTCTATATTTATTTTTTAACATTATTATTGACTTATTCTTAATATTATTATATTTTATATTCATTATTATCATTAATTTTTAATTATATAATCAATTAAATATCAAATCACCCTACTTATCAAAATAAATTTAAATCTAGTAATGTGTTATATTTCATACCTAATATAAAGATTTAAGTTTTAGATAATTTGGTCAATAAACATATGTCACAAAGTTAAAAAAAAAAGTGCAAAAACATATAAGAGTAATAAGAGTATATTTACCCTTAATTTATTTAAAATTCCAAAACCACAATACGTCATGAATTAAATAGAATAACCCACATGGTGTAAAAAAAAACAGAAAAACCTACTCGCTTCTTTATGTTTAAATAAATTCACTTGAAAAGGATTTTCTTTTGAAACAATTTTCCTCTTTTACATCTCTTAATTCTTCCTCTGTTAATGGTTTTTTTCTTAAAAAAAAAAAACTTACAAATGTATACACAAAAATAAGAATTCCCTTTTATTAGACAAAAAGAGAGAGAGAGAATAGGTAAAAAAAAAAAAAAAAAAAACCGAAGAATGAGCTCAATAGTGAAGCCCAATAGTGATGATGAAAAAGGAAAGAATTGAAAGCCCAATCCCACCAAAAAAAAAAAAGAAAGAAAAGAAAAAGCATATGATCCAAATTCAACAGACAGTGAGTCGTGATCATTCTCTCTCTGCTCTCGATCTCCATCGCCAACTTCCGTGTCTCCGAGCAGATCTCGTTTCCGGCGAAAAGACACGATGTCGGGGCAAACGCAGCGTCTGAACGTGGTCCCCACGGTCACCATGCTGGGAGTGGTGAAGGCGCGTCTCGTGGGGGCCACGCGCGGCCACGCGCTCCTCAAGAAGAAGAGCGACGCGCTCACCGTGCAGTTCCGCCAGATCCTCAAGAAGATCGTCTCCACCAAGGAGTCCATGGGCGACATAATGAAAACGTCGTCGTTCGCGCTCACCGAGGCCAAGTACGTCGCCGGCGACAACATCAAGCACGTCGTCCTCGAGAACGTCCGCGAGGCCTCCCTCCGCGTCCGCTCCCGCCAGGAGAACGTCGCCGGCGTCAAGCTCCCCAAGTTCGACTACACCTCCGACGCCGACGCCGCCAAGAGCGACCTCACCGGCCTCGCCCGCGGCGGCCAGCAGGTCCAGCAGTGCCGCGCCGCCTACGTGAAGGCCATCGAGGTCCTCGTGGAGCTCGCCTCTCTCCAGACCTCGTTTCTCACTCTGGACGAGGCCATCAAGACCACCAATCGTAGGGTTAACGCGCTGGAGAACGTGGTTAAGCCTCGGTTGGAGAATACCATTAGTTACATCAAGGGCGAATTGGATGAGTTGGAGAGGGAGGATTTCTTCAGGCTCAAGAAGATTCAGGGCTACAAGAAGAGGGAGATCGAGAAGCAGTTGCAGTTGCAGTTGCAGTTGCAGATGCAGTCCTCCTCCAAGTTGCCTGTCAACATAGGGGTTTCCTTCAATTCCTCTCACAACTTGTTGGCTGTGGCTGACAAAGACGACGATATTATTTTCTGAATTCTTGGTGAGTCAGACTTATCTACTATTGTTTAGCTCACAATTTACTGTATCATCAATAATGGTGCTTAGTATATATTTATTTATCTCTTTGTTTATTGAGATGGTCAATTTTTTTTCGAGTTCCGGGGTGTTCAGATGATCGTCGTTATTATCGTATATGATGATCTTATGGATTTTTTTAAGTTGTTGTCAAGTATATTACATCTCAATAGAACCTGTAGTTATTGTTGGTTTAGCTTATCAGTTGCATTTCGCCTATATTATATCATGTTTTTACTATTGGCTTGGGATGAACAATAGGTTTAAAGATATGCTCTTTAGAATAATATCTATTTTATGTAAATGCTCAACAATTTACACTTCAAATTTCCATTTAATTTTTATGCACCAGTCTTCCTGAGATGGCAGCAACAAGTGCTGCTCTGAAATTAGGATCGGTGGTCAAAGTTGTGGCCATCTGTTCCACCAAAACCTGTGGTACTTTAGGTGAATCTGCGTTAGGTTTTGGCTCTTCGAATCATTGCTGCCCTTAGATTTTGTCAAATCAACTGCTTATAACCAGTAAAAGCTCAACTTTATGTCATTCAATCCATTTTTTTTGCTGTTTCCAGTTGGTAAAAAAGTATATTTCTTCTTGTAATAACAATACTATTTAATTCTCAGATTCCTCACTTTTAGTAAGTTCTTCAATTTTAACCAGATTAAGATGTAGTATGATTAGAGATATATACTGATATAGTATAGCACTAGCTTAATTAATCATCCACACTTGATGAAATAGTTACTTAATTTACATCTTACAGTGGCAGAACAAAAGGCGTTAACAACATTTTCATCCCTTTCTCTATAAAAATTCAAAAGACTAGGTCAAGTGTTATAGGTGAAGAGGATCTAGAAGTGAACCAACCAGATTTTTCAGGGATATTCTGCTTAGTGTTCTCAAGATTCTTAATGCACCACATGTCCTCTGCCCAGGAAGGCTTTCTCCGATGTGGGACTGCATCCCTTACTGGGTCCATTTGGCCCAGTTCAGCCACAATGGCCCCACAACCCCCATCATCTCTTGCCATGTGATGCACAAATCGACATAGGAACTTAATGAGCTGTGTGCCACACTTTCCCTCCATGTGTAGTCTATACACAAAATAAACCCCAAATGGCCTAAAATCATCTGGAAATGAAGGTAGCCTTAGCCATGGCATCCACTCATCCAACAACCTTGTATCTACACAGCATGCATGTGCCAAAGCTGAAACACCCTTCACTTGCAACTTGAACACATCTTTGGTGTTCCACACACTTAATATCACAAAGCTGGAGGGAGAATGCCCCTTTTTAGATCACACTTGGGCATGTGCTTCTTGGGAATGGCCATGAATGTGCCTGAACTCAACTAGTTGGACAAAATCAAATCAACGTCTTTAGGGTAAAATTCTGAATTTACAAACATATGGTTATACATGAACCCTGCTAGGTGTGGTGGAAGTCGAAGCACAGCAATGCTAGAGCTAATTGGCTTGTAGTGAGCGTGCACAGGTTGAACTAGTATGGTTAGAGTCCTGAATTTTGAGTAGCCACATTTTTTTTGTGAACAAATTCACTGAAGGCTCATTAGTACAATCTGTTGCCATATATGCATACATGGCCCCTTTGTGCTTGCACCACTCTTCTAAATGTTGAACTAGTTTTTGTGCCAATGCCAAATCTCCTGCGTATGCCAAGATAACCCTTTTGCTTAATGTTGCCTGATCAAGAATGAAAACATTTATAGCTACTGCTTTTGGGTCTCGGTTTATATTTTTCTTGAAATAGATATATAATCAAAAGTAATCAAAGAGAAATTAAAATGAAGGGCACTAGAGGTGGATCATGAGGAATATTTGAACTGAACAGAAAAGTAAGGTTTGTGTGTGGACCTTGGTGTCTAGATGAAGAACTTTGTACGAAATTCAGTGAAATGATTGAAAATAAGAATAAGACATCATATTATATCAGATCCAATTCCAGTTTCTTATTAAAGTAGCCTTAGTGGATACATCATACATGTGTCAATGACAGGCTAGCTTAACCATACTTTTTTCACCTTTCCATGATACGAGGAACATTGCCTTCTCTTTTTCTTAGAATCTAATCCTTCACCGCTTCTTTTTCCCCCCCTTATTTTTATTAGGTCTGAATGAGATTAGAGGCAAGAAAACACACAACTTCTTGTGGAGAAATGAGAAATATAAAAGTTGATGTAAAAAATGAGAATTATAAATTTGGAATATACAACCATATATGGATGGTGATAATTAGTAGTTGATACTTAACCATTTAAAAAAGTTATGGAATGATTTTTTTAATCTTAATTATTTAAATATAATTTAATGGTTTCGGTTTATAGTTCTCGTTTTTCTTAATAATAAGAGTTATCACTTGACTTGTTTCCTATATTTGTATGACTATAATATGAAATAGGTGATGAAATCGAAATCTCTAGATTTTACCCGTGTATCGCACGGGGATGCAGTGTGGAACTCAATGTAGTGATAGATAGGGAGCTATACCTCCTCTCACCAAAAACGTTTTTAGAAATTAAATACATATGCATAAGTTTTTAAAAATATTTATTTTTCAATTATTAATAATTTTAAGGCATTGAAAGATGATAAAGGACTTTATAAATTAAGTTATTAGTTCATTGATTTTAACAATTTTAAATTATTAAAAGAGCATAGAGAATTTATTTTACAAATTTATATTCTTTGAAAGAATATAAAGTAATTTTTTTCTGAAGAGAGAAAGAAAGTAATTTTTAATCATTCTTGCACTATTATATTTTATAAAAAGAAATTTTGTCAAAAGCATTTTTAAGTTTTTATTTTTAATAACATCAAGCAATTTAATAACAGTTTATAAGCTCCCTATTTTTTTTGGCTTTTTACTCTTAGTTTAATGTTTTGTTTTAGTTTGTGCTATATTATTTTAAAAATAAAAAGAGAGATGGTTTAATTTAGCTATATTATTTTAAGATTTAAAATTTCAAATATCATGTGAATATTAATATATATATATATATATATAATTGATATTTGATTATTTAATTAAATCTAAACTAATTAGTAAAATAAAACTTAAATTTGATTGTATATAAGAAGATATTTATTAAATTAGTTAAGTTACAATATAATAAGAAAAAACATGAAATAATATGTTAAAATCATTAATAATAATAATAATAATAATAAAAGTATTATTTTTTTTTGTAACAAATTACATATTAAAGTAATATTAGGTAAGTTGTTTATCCCAGAATTAAGTATAACTTTTTTCCTGTGCTTTCATTACAAGAATTGACCTTTCCCGTGTTTCATATTTTTAATGTATAACCTTTGATTCGTACATGTAAGAAAAACTCCAATAAAATATAGAGAATTCATGTTCAAGTGTTGGTGCAGTAATGTGATAATTAGATAGTCAATTCGTAAGCATTTCCTGTGGCAAGATGAGAGCTGATATTGAAAGACATAAGGAAGTAAGTCATTGATTTATCATTGTCATTTCCACTTCCGCTCGACTACAGTTCAAGAAAGAAGACAAAAAATTGTGCATTAGAACAACTCGAAAAGGAATATAGTTTCAATTTTTAAAAGCTTATATAACAACTACGCATAATAGAAAATTGAAATTGTTAAATACTTCCTTCAATTCGCCTACTATTATTTAATAGTATATCTTAACTATAGAGATTATTTTCAGACAGAAAAAGAAAGGTATTTTTATATGTAAAAGGCCAAGTCAATTAAATTTCTGCTGAGAAAATTGATGCTAAGTTCAGCTACTGCACCTTCTCAAATGCCTCAGTCAAACCCTCTCCATCACCACCCTTTGTAGGTTTTATCATATCTGAACTGCCTCGGTTATATCTTGGATGTTATTTCCACTGCACTTGATAAACAAAACATGCTTTAGATACACTCTTAGTAAAAAGTCATACTCCATGTTTTTTGACTTGGATTGACATTTCCATCATGCAGATATGTGAAACCTGTATATATAAGAAATTGTGAAATTTAGTAGTCAAAAACCACACCAACAATCAAAGATTTAGCTAAATATCTGAGAAATTTGCAAGCATTTAGGTAAACTAAATATGAGTCATAATAATAATTTTTGCATGTAGATTTAAGTAACAAAAAAGATTAGGAGTTTTAAGACTTAGTTGCATATGAGACTATTTTTTAGCCAATTCAAAAGTAGTGAAACTGGTGGAAGTCATGGGAACTTGAAAAGAGAAAGAAATTGTACCGAGCCAAGAACTAACAACGTGTTCGGGGTCCAAATCTTGTGAAAATCGAACATCGTATTTGGTTTGGCAACAATGGGCACGATTTGGTTGCTCACTTCTCATGCCTAACAAATAACTTTTCTGCAAAATAGATATTAACAAAAGGGTTCAAAGTCATTCTCTTTACATATGAATTCAGCAAAATCATTTTAAAAGAGAATGATTAATAGTAGGAAAAAAAAAAGTAAATAAATATAACTTGAGATATCGGCCAAATATGAATAATCTTCCAACTCTTCTTCTTGGGAGTAACCTCAGAAATATTAGAGATTTATTCACCAAACCATAAACACACTCAAGAAGATTTTTGAAACACCTAAACTAAAATGGTTAAACTATATATAGCGGATTTCCCTGCCACAATCTAAAATCAATTTAAAATTTGAGATTCAAATTTTAAATCTCACCCTTATTGTTCATGTGTTGGGCACCACCCATTCATGCTTAGGTTTACAATGGTCCAATCAGTGTAGATGATTTCTTCCACTGAAAAATTTCCATTATCATGATGCAAAAGAGCCGAGGTCAGTTTGTCACGTTCTCTTCTATTTTCCCTCATATAGTCTTCTTTAACAAATTGCCAAAAATTCTTGACCCTCTCGCCGGTTTACTGAGAAGTTGTATTCCTACCTCTCCATTTTGCATGGATAAGGAAATTTATTTTGTCAGACCTAAAAGCAAGAAAATTACCCTGTCACTCAGAAGCATTTTTTTTTTTCTTTCAGTTTTGGGGGTCAATTTTGTTGACCATGACATGACCTTCCCTTTTTTGTTTAGAATTTGGCAAAAAAAAAAACAGAAATAATTTTTTATTTGAAGCTTTTTTGTGGTAGTTTGTTATCTATTTGACACATGTCAAAACATTCCATTTGTGTTCTCTTAAATTTTTAATTGTTATAGATTATAGATTATAGATATTGGATACCTGGCGTGAGGTAGTTGACTTCAGGCCCAAACCAGAATTCCCCAGTCTTATTTTGTGAGTTAGGAAGAACAAATCAAATTATTGATGAGGCACAATAACGGAGTGACTCACAAATAGAGAGGAAAACAATGAAGCCACTGTCCATTTGTAAGGACCAAAGCCTATAAATAAATGAATGCATGTAAAAATGCATTATATGGTTTGTTTTCTGTTAGCATAGCCGAAGAAAGTTTTGATTGGACCCATCGTATCACAGGCCCTTTATATTTTAGGAGACAATAAGCCCTATTGTTAACAAGTTCCTAACCCCAGCCAACCATTGCCATTTTCATGGAATGATAATTTCTTAGTATGTGCATCCTCATTAAGACAAATTCCTTTCATTGTGGTCACCAAATAATTAAAAGCTTTTTAAAAATGAGCCTCTGATTTGCAACGTTGAAATTATAAATGCATTAAATAATTCAGAATAAGAATTTTTCTGTTTCAAAAATTCCTTTCATTTGTTTTTTTGTTTTTATACATACCCCTAGCTTTGTTTATAGGCCACATGCACATCGCGAATATATAAAATAACATATTCATTGGGTCCCTTTCTTTCTCTTCCACCACACATAAATATTTTAATTTTAATTTTTCTCTCTGCAACTCAACTTTTACTTCCCCAAAACAAAAAGGTTTCGACCGAATCTATTATTTTCATGGAATCACGTGGCATTTTAACTTTGCAATATCAAATGAGGAAATGGTGTTGCACGTTGAACGTAAGTTCACTTGAGATGTGAATGCAAAGTTTTCCCATATAACAAGGAAATATATAAACACAAAACAAGTATCTTATTACAATTTTGGTCAAAATGCACTTCTGAAAAGCTTTCCAATTCTTTCATATATAATGTGTGGATATTCGAAAGGAATTTCTATATGTTTTTACAAGTTGATGTTGTACTTATACAAATTATAATATGCAGATATGAATAGAGTATAACAAATTAGAGAAAGAGACACCTTAGGCTTTTTCGGGGTATTTATATAGTTCTTGATTTAATTATTTTGGGGTTCATTAAATGATATGACATAGAAAGTATCTCTCTATACAAATCCCTAAGAATTGTTGCCTCTAACCATTTATGGGTCATGATTAGTGCTTTGTAATTGTATCGCGGTTCATCCTTAATTTACTTTAAAAAAAATTATTTATAATAATATAACACAATTAAAAGATATAATTAATTGTCAATATAAAAAGTTTACACTGATAATGTATAAATAATTAATTCATATTTTAATATAATTTTTTTTAGATATTTAAGTTATAGATTTAGTTATTGATTGAAGCAATACATTGTGCCCAAGTTCTATAGAGAAGGGCCCTAAATAACGCTTTTTACAAAAGGAAGACTGTTTTTTTAAATATATTTCTAAAGTGGAATTGTTTTTTAAATAAATACCGGTTTTGTAATCGACGAGAGTGCCTTTAATCAACATTACAATATTCTTACCACTTTATTATTATCATTATTATTATTTTATTTTATTTTTTTAACTCAAAAATAACTGCAGCGTTCCACATGGTGATAATGTGAAAGTCGTTGTAATTTATAGAGATATCTGTTTTTAGTTTCTAAAATTTGTAACATTATTTTTATCATTGTAAAATGAAAAAATTTTTAATTTTGATTATTATAAAATATTTTTATTTAATTTTTATCTCTTTAAAATATAAACTCATCATTTTGGTTTCTAATGATCCTTTTAAGATGAGTAAAATAATATTTATTTTAATAATTTATAATAAAAAAATTTAAAAATGTCACACATAGATGTAATATCAGTAATAATTATAGCTAAACCCGTAAAATATCACTTAATATTTTAATAAATAAATACTTAGTTAAAAATAATTATATAATATTAACTATTAAAAAATAGTTCAAATTTTATAAAGATGAAATATAAATAAATAAAATTATAGGGACCAAAATTAAATAAAACTTACTTATTTTATTGGACCATAAAAATATATAAATCTTTAAATTATATTTCAATATTTTTGTTATAAATTATCAAAAATTAAAAATATTTTTATTACAATATAAATTATTTATTATAAATTTAAAATATTTATTTATTATAAATTATATTTATATAAAAATAAATATTTTTTCTGTAAATTAAATATATTATATATATGCACTAAATTATACTTTTAGTCCTTTATCTTATTTTTTTATATTCATTTTGGTCTTTTACCTATTAAAATGTTTATTTTTTTTTCTTTTATAGTTAAATCAATTTGATTCTTTTAAAACAATGATCATTAAATTTTATAACATAATTTTGAATCAAGTTTTTTACAAATTTAAAACTTAAAACTTATAATATTAGATTCACCTTATAAAAATTATAAAATGCAATTCACATTTGAATTCAAAGGGATTATAAATATAATGAAAATTGTGTAAAAATATATCTTATGAATAACTATAAAATAATATAAAATTATATTTTTTTTAAAAATATTTTTACCATGTTTATAATACATATTTGAATTTCAATTCTTTTTAATAGTTTTTATATAAATAAATAAACCTCATGAATAAAAGGTTTAAGTCTTAAATAAGTCCAAAAAAAAATAGAAATGATTAAATTAACCTAAATTTAAAAAATAAAGGATCAATTTAAAATTTTTAAAAAATATAAGACCAAAATAAATATAAAAAATAAGATAAAAAATAAAAAATATAATTTAGGGATATATATATATATATTAAGATAACCATATATTATATATAAAAGTTTATGTATAAGAGATTTTGGGTAGCAAAGTCACCTCATGAACACAAGAGGCCCCCAGGCAAGTTGTGGTTGTGGATGGACCACTTTTCATTTGTTTGGATTCATTGATTACACAAAGCTTCAAATCAAAGCAGAGGAAATCTCTTGAGTGCAAGTCCCAATTTTCCTAAAACCAATACACCTTTCACTCATTTTATATTATTTTTGCACTTTAAAATTGAAAAATTAAGGAATGATCGTGTTTGAGAATTTTTTAATTTTTATCTTTTCTATTTTTATGATTTTTTTTAAAGTTTGTATAAAATAAAACAAAATGTGAAAATAGAAATATTACTTTATATAAATTTTCAAAATATAAATATAAACGTTTTTTTTTCTTCAAATTAAATTGCTGTAGGAGAGTCACTCATTTTAAATTGTCGGTAACAATCACGTAATTTTGAAGAAAAAAAAATTCAATTTTATAATTAATTTTAGATTAAATTCAGAATTTAAAATACATTTGACACTAAAAATATTATATCAGTTTGTGTGTGTATGTGTGTGAGAGAGAGCATTTTTATAAACTTTTCTTGCCAAAGTCTTTTCAGTTTTTTTAACCTTTTATTTATTTTAATTTTAATTTTATATTTATTTAAATTATATTTTAATATTTTAAAATAAATTATCATTAATCCTAAATCATAGTATAAATTATTTATCATAAGTTTAAAATATAATTTAAATATTAAAAAATATTTTCTTATACAAAATTTAATATAATTTATATTTATATATATATATATATGTATATGTATATATGTATATATATATAATTTATTATAAATTTTAGGTATATAAAATAAATATTTAACATGAATATTTTGTAATGATTCACCATAATTCTTATATTTAACAAAATCGACTATTAGTAATAAAGATATACATACTTTGGATCAATATAGTCACATCATTTGGATCTGTGTACCAATATATATATATATATATATATATATATATATATATATATATATATATATATATATATATATATATATAAGTACAGTAATTCATAACTATGAAATAAAAATATTAAGTTGTCGGTCAAACAACATTTATATATTGGTTACATGAGAGTAACTTGACAAAATCAACAGCGCATGGCCTCACAAAAGTCCCAACTTGTCTCCAACTAACATTGTCATGCTTTTATGTAAACATGATTATCACAGTCCAACTACAAAGAAATATGCAAGGATAAGATAGATTTAAAAGAATATCCATGCAAAAGGTATAAAAGTAAATACAATTATACTACTCACCAACACAAACATGTAAACCAACAATAGAACACCTCATGACCAACAACATATCAACACAACAAAACACCTCAACATGACATCCAATAGCTTACAAATGCAAACAACAATTTCACCAATACACCAACAACCATGCCATTGAACAACCAAAATAAGCAACATATGAATAACATTAATAACTACCACGTCATATGTTTAACACCTCAACTAATGCGTCGTCACACATTTACCTACGAAGATTTCTTATAACAAAGTGAATAGTTTAAATGGTTTGACTATAACGAACCAACTTTACCTTTTTACACCTACTAGGTCAATAGCCAAATTTGGATACCAATCCCTAATAATATGGTTTCTCAAATGTGGTCACTTAAACTGGGAAGTCTAGTATTCTTGTCAGGGTAAAACAACTTGGGTGTGAGTTTACCACAACATTAGCTTGTAGCACTAAGCCCCATATGAAGTTAGCCCACTGATTATCCTCCAAATACTATGTCTTTCTAATACTCAATTAGGGACTAAGTACTCGACCTTGTAGTTTACTCAGTTGGTTACTTTATACATGTATTGTCCCAACCTTGTACACATACAAATCAACATTGGTTACTTGTACTCGGTATACCTTGACCTGACCCACATATTATATCAACTAGGGTTCTAAAGGAGATTTAATAATCCACTATACGAGATAACACATATATACTCAATGAGGGTTTTTCAACATTTGGGCTTGTAGAGCACCATAACAATATCCAGACAATGAGATATTCAACTTTCAAAAATAACTTCTCCTCTAGTCTTTAATTAATCAACATGCCTAAATGCTTGTAGCATTCTCAACATCACACCTCAACAATTAATATTCATCTATATGCATTACCCTAGGTTTATGGATATAAATCTAACATTAATCAATTTACAATACAAATGCACCTCAACAGTTCAACTATATAACCATCAACATATATTTTTTCAAATCAATGTACTTAGATCCTAACGACACCTAGCAACATAACCTATCCAATTTCACCATATAATCATTTAAATATCAAGTTTTCACTATGAAAACCACACTTAGTGCCATTGAGAGAGGAAGCACTCTACTTCACCCACGTCAGTGTGGATAAGGTAAAAAAACCTCTAAACTCTCATGCTTGACATGGAAAACCCCATGCTCAACCCCATTCCAAGTAGAAACAATTCTTTATCCAATTTCCCTACGCTACTCCATTGGTGCCCAACGTCAGTTCAAACAGAGTCAATTCTTTCATCTCATGCTCGACGTGACCAAGTTAGAGGTTATTCTCTCTCCTCACGCTCAACGCTACCAATCCTATGCCGAACATGAACGAGACAAAAGCCCCTTGATTCGAGCCACGTCTAATGTCATGAAGGTGCGCCAATAAGACAATGAGTTTTGCACTCTGTAGATTGTCAAGTTGACTCAAACCACCTAAAAATCAAAAGAACCAAGCATGCAACAACACCAAACACAAGTATGCATCACATACAATCCATTACTCATCATATTAACATCATGCAACCATCAACAATCTCAAATCATCAAAATCCATCTTCACATGTTCAATGCACCCAAAACCAACCCTTTCATCATACCATCCAAAATCAACATACACATTTACATTTTGATGACAATCAATTAACATGCAACTCATACAACTCAACGTAATCAAGTTTCTAACTCTCCCTACCTTGAAATCTATGAGGAAAAGAGAAGAGGGGTTTCAAGCTTCACCAAGAAATTTTGCATGACTCAACAATCTTGATTCACTGTTATATTACCTAAATCAACAAATACAACCAAATTAGAACTTAGGAGAAAGAATCACCTTCCCAAAATAAGGTTTAGGATGAAGAGAAACTCATTGACTGTAGAGCGCATTTCTTTCTAACTTATCTCTCTAAGGTTATTAAGAATTGAATTTATGAAATTCAGTTCTTAAAAGAAATCCTATATACTTCTTTCCTTAAAGTCAAACTAGATCTTTGTTTAGAAAAATCTTCTAAATCACCCAATCTCATGAAAATTTCTAAATTCTCAAAGATTTTCTACAATAAATATCCAAAACACCATGACATAAAATTAGACAATAATTAACAAAAAATTATATTACATATTTCACATGCTAAAATACTAATTTAAATAGAAGTACTTATATATGATTTTCTAGATTATATTAGTTTCTTGTACCATTCACGCTAATTTTCTAAATATCACCTTTTTTTTTATCTTTACACCATGAAAAAATGATCTCTAACTATCTATCGAAAAATTATTAGTTAAAAAAATTATAAGAATACAACTTTTTTCTAATAACTATAAAAATGCAAACTTAGAAATGTTAAATTCATCCAATTTTTTAATGTCCATAGTTATTGACAAAGAAATTATTTTATGAAATATGAATAACCACATATTTTTTAGTTGGGCTTGGGAGATAACAGTAAAGAAACAACAAATGGTCTACTCTAACGGTCAGTTCCACCGGTCCAAAGGTTCAACCATCGTATTTTATTACTACTATTTTGTTCGGCTTATCTTATCCCAAATATTTAATTAATGTTAATACAATTCCTAATCTTCAATCTACCTTGAAGCTAAGCTTACATTAATAAAACTTAAAACCCATTTTCAATAAATTAATCCGTTATTAGGATTTGAGACTTGTTCTCCCCAACTTGTTTCTTGGATTATCATTCATGAAAGTGAAATATGTTATCTCTTCTCTGTCAATGTTCGTATCACTACCTCTTTATTTTATTTATTTTTTTAATTGGCCAGATATTCGTGTACCATTATCGTCTTGTTATCGCTGAAACATACAAAATTATAATAATGTTGACATTATAAGCACATATCAATACAACAAATTTATATACATTATATATATCATAACTTTTTAAAAATAAATTATAGGATTATTAATATTTTTAAAAAATATTAAATATGTATTTATGGTGAAATAAAAATAATAATAATGCAAAAGACTTATAATTGTTTTTACCAATACCTAGAAAATATATTATATTCCTTAATTAGTTCTTACAGAAAATCTTAGACGATATTTACAAAAATAATAAAAAAAACCGAGGATATATGTTTTTTTTATCAAAGTTTTTACATAAAAGTTGTTAACTCGATTGAAGTACGATTTTCATTTTAAACGTAAAATCATAATTGAAACTTGAAAATACTAATTTGCTTTTATAAAAATTAACTCAAATACACATTAAAAAAATTAAATTTTTAGCGTTTAACTTTTTTTCTTATCCTCACAGTTGGTTTATTTTAAATGAGTTGAATTAACAATCGAGATTTTATTAATTTAAATATTTTGATGGGTGGTATAAATTGGCAACTAGAAAGGGACATGAAGTAATCGGTGTTATGTTTGATATATTTGTCTTACATTGAAAAACAAAGAAAGCGTGGTTTGGTTGAGGTGACTGAATGATAGCAGCATTGATCGTGGGAATGAAGAAAGGAAAAATCAAACTATTTATAGTAATAAGTAGTGATAACGTAAGTGACAAAATCATTGTTAATTAATGGGTGCATGGGTTTGTATATATAATTTGTTTTTACTATTTTGTATATATGAATAATATTGTTGGCGTGAGCATTGAAAATTGAAAGTGATATTGCAGACAGAAGACAAGGTTGACAGAGATGAAGGATTGATGCGAATTCTCCACAGCCATTAATTCATTTGTATTGATATCAAAAGAACATTGCAATGTTGTGGGCATTGGTATTGGAATTAAACTTGAACAAGAATCCAAACAGCACTCATTGGATTTAGCTTTAAGCCTTAGCTGTAATCGACTCAAACGCACGTCAGCATGAATCCCACGCTTCTCTCTTCCCTTCAAAACAAATTATTAGGAGGTCGTAGAAAGATCATCATGCCATCTCTAATTAGTTTTAATATAATATGTAATTAAGTATTGTTAATTTTTTTTCCATAAATTAAAAACTTAAATGTATACATTAAATGAGATTATAAAGACTTGTTAGTTTAAACCATTTACTAACTTTTTCCTTCCCTTCCCCTACGTTTCCAACTACCCTCCACTTCTCTTCCATCATTTTTCGATTTATTTATATCAACATTTTATGGCGCCCATTAATCAATCATTAATGTCTTCTGTGGTTGTCTAACCAATTAAATGCGATCATATAAGATTAGATGATCAACATTAGTTTTATTCCATACGTGACATAATAAAAGATAAAAAGGAATTGATTCGTGCAAATTGTTTAGAAGACTTCTTTTAATATATACACTTGCGATTTTATGATATATATAATGGTTGGACTAAATGGTAAGTGTCGACTTCCACTATATCTGTATGTGTTTTGCTAATAATTTTGACATTAGATTGATAAGTTGGTATCACTTTAATTCATTTAAATAATATTAAACTGTTAATATAAACTTAATGTTTATATATAGCAGTATGATATCTTAACCAAAAAAGTTAATAGTATGATGTATTATGTCAATAGATAACTTTTAGTTCAAAAAATTAACATACACAGTCAATATTTACCGGCTTTTTATTCAAAAAGGGTTTTTATGAGAATTTATTATATAAATAAGATTGTTTTTAACATATTACCAATTTAGGATAGTTGACATAAGATTTAAAATAATTTTTTTAAAAATATAAAAGACAAAAAAATACAATTTAATATATTTTTATTTTATATTATTTTTAAACAGAATTCATATAGATGCAAAATATTTTTTTCACCGGTAATTAATAATGTTGTTTTCAGTTTCTTAATAATTCCTCCCTTATCCGTCTATATATTGCTTCTCCCGAAGAAGAAAAAGGTATGATAATATCCTTCGTCGATTTTACTAAAACAAAATAGATTTTCAAATCTTTTACAGGCATTTTCTGATTAATAGTCGACCCCCTTAAATTTAAGGATTATTGAATTTAATAATAGTGAGTAATCTCATATTAATTTAGAATAATAAATTATAGGTCTAACTCAATCCTACATAACAAACTTGTAAGGTAAAAGTTATTATTCATTTATATACTCTTTAATTATCTTATTTCTAGTCGATGTGGGACTAAAAATTTTCGTAATAAATAATTATTGTTAATGATAAATTTTAATGTGATATAAATATATTTTTAGTGACCATTATATATTAATCACTAATACTTTTATTAAATAATAAAACAAAAACAATTAATTTATTGCCGGTAAATAATTGTCGGTAAAAATAAATTTTGTTTTAGTGTTTCTATCCAATTCAATATATACAGTTTTGTGTTCCTTAATTTTTCTTTCTTTTAATTTTCTTGGATTAAAGTTTTGTCCTAAATTAATCAAAATAAATAAAGTACCTTTTTCTATCAACTATAATCAGATTAAGTATTGAGAAATTTATAACAATTACCCACTCTTTTGTTAAATCAACTTAATTAAATTTCGTGGTAAAATAATTAAACAAATAAAGTATAAGTGATGGCATGCAGAAGATTTTTGACAAAGAACTATTATTCTCTTTTTTCTTCAAAAGTTATTAAGATTTTAAAATCTATATTCTTAACCAGGCTTTTTTTTTTTAAAAGAAGAAAAAAAACGCATTAAAATAACACATATTCTGTTGATAAACTTATACATGTAAAAAATCGAATAAATAAATTATTAATATATACACCAAAAACTTATAATAATGCTATAATAAAATAACGAACTGTATAAAATATGTGAACAGCGAGAATTCTATTTTTACGAATAAACTAAATATATATAACTCTTAAAATCGAAGAGAAAAATATGAATATTTTTTTTATCTCTTTAGGTTAAGACACATCATCTTCTTAGCTATCAACTCATTAATTTAGTTAAATTATTTTTATTTTTTTATATTTTATAATTAAGATAGAAAGTTATATATATATATATATATATATATATATATATATATATATATATATATATATATATATAATATGTTACTATTGTTAAAATTAAGAAGATACATTGTAAAGAAGAAGAAAAATTTATTTAACTAAAATATGAGAAAATCTTGACATTCATAAGAAATACGAATGAAAACCATTAACCTATGTTTTTCTTTAATATGTATGGATATGAAAATGAAAATATCTTGATATTAATTCACATCTTTAGTTTTATTTGAAAAGAGGGTAGACCATCTAGAAGTGTGTTTGGATATCTGTTAAATCATTTAAAGCACTCTAACAGCCATTGAAAACATTGATGTATTCGTCTAAATTTCCTTTCGATGGGGATACAAATACTAATTCTTTTTTTTTTTTTTGTATGAAAACAAGTATGTCTTAAATTTAATGCTTTCACAAATGTTTTAAAAGTGTCGAATAGTTAATTTCTTAAAATTTAAATAATAATAATAATAATAATAATAAAGAGAGTAAAATAAAAAAGGTTTAATTACAATTTTTTACTATTTATTTTTTTAAACTGTTCTTACCGGAAATCTGCTATAGAGCTGATCTGCCAGGTAAGATCGGTGAGCCTCCTTCACGGGTACGCTGGTGCTCCAAGATGGGGGTGGTAACTGCCAAAGAGACTCCAATGCTAAAGTTAGTGTTTGTGGGAGTATGAGTCTCGTATAAATAATGCACGTACCTTTGTGTGAATTAGGGTTGTGTTGGGCCTTGAGCCTGAGATCTGTTATGATCTGATTAGATAGTAGATCTCGTCTGGAGCGAGATCCCCGAGATCAGTTATGATCTGATTAGATTGCGGATCTCATCTTGAACGAGATCTTCGAGATCAGCTATGATCTGATTAGATTGCGGATCTCATCTGGAGCGAGATCTCCGAGATCAGCTATGATCTGATTAGATTGCGGATCTCGCTTAGGCCGAGATCTCCCAGTGCGTGCCCGAGGTTATTCCACGCTGTGATACCGAGCTCGAGCTCGGCATGGCAGTACGCATAGTACATTAGCCCCCCGAGCTCCGAAGATCGTAGGTCGAGGAGTTAAGTCCGAGCTCGTCAAGTGGCTGTGGCCCTTCGCGTACATCTGCCTGTCGAGATGCCATGTGTCATAGCCGTCACCTCGTTCCCATAACGCGTGGGTGGCGCGGCGACAAGATTGTATTTTTATTTGTTTTGATGGCGTGGCCTTTTTGGGCCGATGTGGTGTTCCGATGTCCATGTTTCATGGTCGAGCTGAGGAGCTCGGCAATAATGAGCTCACTGCTTGGTTAGGCTGGTAAACCTTTGACCGAGTCAGCAGTTTGGAGAAGGACAAGTCGATAACTCGGCTCCAGTACACTTGCCCCCCAAGCACCGAGTGATGTAAGAGCAAAGGGGCTTCTGAGGAGTTTCCAAATTTGTTGTTTGAAGGTTCAAATTCGACCTTGTTAAGTAGATGTAATCTCAAGGTTCGGACTCGACCTTGGCATAATAAGGTTCGTACTCGACCTTGGTTAAGCAAATGTAATCTAAAGGTTCGGAATCGACCTCGGCATAACAAGGTTCGAATTCGACCTTGGTTAAGAAAATGTAATCTCAAGGTTTGGACTCGACCTCGGCATAACAAGGTTCGAATTCGACCTTGGTTAAGAAAATGCAATCTCGAGGTTCGGACTCGACCTCGGCATAACAAGGTTCGTACTCGACTTTGGTTAAGAAAATGCAATCTCAAGGTTTGGACTCGACCTTGGCATAACAAGGTTCATACTCGACCTTGGTTAAGAAAATGTAATCTCAAGGTTCGGACTCGACCTCGGCATAACAAGGTTCGTACTCGACCATGGTTAAGAAAGTGTAATCTCAAGGTTTGGACTCGACCTCGGCATAACAAGGTTCGAAATCGACCTTGGTTAAGAAAATGCAATCTCGAGGTTCAGACTCGACCTCGGCATAACAAGGTTCGTACTCGACCTTGGTTAAGAAAATGTAATCTCAAGGTTTGGACTCGACCTTGGCATAACAAGGTTCGTACTCGACCTTGGTTAAGAAAATGTAATCTCAAGGTTCGGACTCGACCTTGGCATAACAAGGTTCGAATTCGACCTTGGTTAAGAAAATGCAATCTCAAGGTTCGGACTCGACCTTGGCATAATAAGGTTCGTACTCGACCTTGGTTAAGAAAATGTAATCTCGAGGTTCGGAATCGACCTCGACATAACAAGGTTCGTACTCGACCTTGGTTAAGAAAATGTAATCTCAAGGTTCGGACTCGACCTCGGCATAACAAGGTTCGTACTTGACCTTGGTTAAGAAAATGCAATCTCGAGGTTCGGACTCGACCTCGGCATAACAAGGTTCGTACTCGACCATGGTTAAGAAAATGTAATCTCAAGGTTCGAACTCGACCTCGGCATAACAAGGTTCGAAATCGACCTTGGTTAAGAAAATACAATCTCGAGGTTCGGACTCGACCTCGGCATAACAAGGTTCGTACTCGATCTTGGTTAAGAAAATGTAATCTCAAGGTTCGGACTCGACCTTGGCATAACAAGGTTCGAATTCGACCTTGGTTAAGAAAATGCAATCTCGATGTTCGGACTCGACCTCGACATAACAAGGTTTGAACTCGACCTTGGTTAAGAAAATGTAATCTCAAGGTTCGGACTCGACCTTGGCATAACAAGGTTCGTACTCGACCTTGGTTAAGAAAATGTAATCTCAAGGTTCGGACTCGACCTTGGCATAACAAGGTTCGAAATCGACCTTGGTTAAGAAAATGTAATCTCAAGGTTCGGAGTCGACCTCGGCATAACAAGGTTCGAACTCGACCTTGGTTAAGAAAATGTAATCTCAAGGTTCGGACTCGACCTCGGCATAACAAGGTTCGAACTCGACCTTGGTTAAGAAAATGTAATCTCAAGGTTCGGACTCGACCTTGGCATAACAAGGTTCGAACTCGACCTTGGTTAAGAAAATGCAATCTCGAGGTTCGGACTCGACCTCGGCATAACAAGGTTCATACTCGACCTTGGTTAAGAAAATGTAATCTCAAGGTTCGGACTCGACCTTGGCATAACAAGGTTCGTACTCGACCTTGGCATAACAAGGTTCGTACTCGACCTTGGTTAAGAAAACGTAATCTCAAGGTTCGGACTCGACCTCGGCATAACAAGGTTCGAATTCGACCTTGGTTAAGAAAATGTAATCTCAAGGTTCGGACTCGACCTTGGCATAACAAGGTTCGAAATCGACCTTGGTTAAGAAAATGTAATCTCAAGGTTCGGACTCGACCTCGGCATAACAAGGTTCGAACTCGACCTTGGTTAAGAAAATGTAATCTCAAGGTTCGGACTCGACCTTGGCATAACAAGGTTCGAACTCGACCTTGGTTAAGAAAATGTGATCTCGAGGTTCGGACTCGACCTCGGTTACTAAAATGGGATCTCGAGGTTCGGACTCGGCCTTGACAAGTCGTCACGATTAATGTGCCAATACCAAAAATGTATGGGAATAGAGTTGTTTTGTTGATTATTTTTGAGGTGTGCCTCGTTAAAACCTTCCTTGGCCAAAAACCCTTTTCTTTAGTGGGAAAAAAGGCTGAGGAGGAAAAAGAGTACGTCACCTGAATTTTAAAGTTAAGAGAAATAAAATTAAGGTGGGTGACATTCCAAGTTCCGAATTTCCCTTCGGAGGGGTCTATTCTTGCCTCTCTCACCCCACCAAACAAGGTCGCCAACTTTAAATGTTTGTGGCCTGACCTTGGTCTTGCTTTCCTTGTGGTTTGTTGCGAACCTGGTCACGAAAAGCAGAGTGCTCTTCCATGTATGTACCCGGTAGCTCGGGCACGAAGTTCGTCCATATCAGCGGGAGCTCGGCGACACAGGCTGTCCACAAAAGGTCCCGGCTTGAGCGCCATGAGCATGGCGTGTAGGGCGACCTCGGGATTCAAGTTGCGAATCTTCACCAAGATGCCAACAAAACGTTCCATGAACGTCCGTAGTGGTTCATCGTCGCCCTGTCTGAGGCTGGCCAGAGCAGCCGACGTTACGAGGTGAGGTCGACTCGTTGCATATTGCACCGTGAATCGTCTGACTAGAGTGCCGAAGCTGTCAATTGACTCGGCAGGTAGCTGGGTATACCAGTTGAGTGCGGCCCCTTTGAGCGAGGTCGGGAAAACCCTACACAAGATAGCATCATTGTTAGTGTAGAGGTTTACCTGGGTCGTATACAGGTCAATATGTTCATCGGGGTCCGTCGTGCCATCATAGCGATCAAGGTGGAGAGGCTTTCATCTGCAGGGGAGTGGAGTCTCCATGATGCCATCCACAAAAGGATGACGACGGAAAGTTTCTTGACCCTCTGTGACACGAGTGGGGGCCCTGCTGACATTCTGAGTCGACTTGTGCGTCGGTGCATGAGACCGATGCGTGGCAGGTTGTGGAGTCGGTGCTCTGGTCGCAGTTCGGGGTTTAGAAACTGAATGCCCTTCGTCCTCATTCAGGTTACTCTGTAGAGGGGGTTGATCTGAGGGACGCCGAGGGAGTTGGGCACGAATGCGCTCGTTCTCGGCGCGTAGTGCCGCTAGGTCGACTTCATTAGCGGTGCGCATTGCTGCTAGATCAGTTTCGTGCTTGGCACGCATGCTTTGTAGGTCGGCGGCGTGTTGTTGCCGCATTTGTTCGACCTGGTCGATCAGCCTCCTCAACGTTGCTGCGTCACTATCCATGGTAGTTGAGTGATCCAGGTCGTCTGTTGCGCGTCTACTGTGGCTTCTGGTGAAAACCATACAGGTGGTCGATAAGAGCTGTCTTGATCGGCCCCACGGTGGGCGCCAAATGTTCTTACCGGAAATCTGCTGTAGAGCTGATCTGCCAGTTAAGATCGGTAAGCCTCCTTCACGGGTACGCTGGTGCTCCAAGATGGGGGTGGTACCTGCCAAAGAGACTCCGATGCTAAAGTTAGTGTTTGTGGGAGTATGAGTCTCGTATAAATAATGCACGTACCTTTGTGTGAATTAGGGTTGTGTTGGGCCTTGGGCCTGAGATCTGTTATGATCTGATTAGATAGTAGATCTCGTCTGGAGCGAGATCCCCGAGATCAGTTATGATCTGATTAGATTGCGGATCTCATCTTGAACGAGATCTTCGAGATCAGTTATGATCTGATTAGATTGTGGATCTTATCTGGAGCGAGATCTCCGAGATCAGTTATGATTTGATTAGATTGCGGATCTCGCTTAGGCCGAGATCTCCCAGTGCGTGCCCGAGGTTATTCCACGCTGTGATACCGAGCTCGAGCTCGGCATGGCAGTACGCATAGTACATAAACCATTTTAAATTTTGTTATTTAATTTTTTAAAATTTAAATTATGAGTTACACATTTGATGATTTTGTTAATTAATCATTTGATAATTGATAATTCAATTATTTATGAATAATAATATGTTAGCTATTAACGTGAGATATTTTGATACGTTTCCCAAGCGTGTGGTTCAGCGATAGGGGTTGATCCACGCTTAAACAAGGTCAGGGGTTTGAATCCTGTCTTGTATATGCAGCCGCGTTAAATCTTGGAATCAGCTATCCCACCATTTGAAGTACCTCAAATGAAGAATGGGCTAAGCTAGTAAAAAAATTTGAAAATTGAATGGTGAAATTAAAAAAGATAAAAGAAATAGAATTAAGGGAATGAATATATGATATATGATATATGGTATGTTGAAGTAATGCAATTGGTGGAAGAAGAAAAGCTAACGGCGCTAGAAAGTAGAAACTGCGTGCGTGGTGAATAGAATAGAAAAGCTGAAAAGAAAAGAAATTGTGGTTTATCCCCACGTCAGCTCCACCCAAATTCTCCATATTTTGTTATTATCCGCTCACCCACACCAGTCACCAACCACATCTCTTAAATCCCTAATTTCTCTTCTACGCCTTTCTAGACAACAAACCAAACTTAAACTTAATCCTCTTTACTCTTGACTCTTGACTCCCTTGAAAAATATAAGAGAAACCATCTTTATCCCCTCCATCCACCACTGCACTCTTGTTCATACATGCACCATGAAGATTTTCAACCCCGCTGAATGCTTTCTCTGGAACGTGGTAGCGGCATGTCCCTGGGACACCATATTCGTGAAAAGCAGCAACCTTTCCCACATGGGTGCCTCCCATCTGCACCAATTCAGAATGTCCATCCTCTCTAGGCCCAACTAGGCACACGGCACACCCCAACATCCAAAACACACACACACAGCAGTAAGAAAACCCATGGATCCACAAAGCGAAAGCCAAAGCGAAAGCGAACGGAGCATAATCTTCAACAAGTACGAGATGGGGCGGGTCCTGGGGCAGGGAAACTTCGCCAAAGTGTACCACGGGAGAAACCTGGAGACCAACGAGAGCGTGGCCATAAAGGTGATAAAGAAAGAGAAGCTGAAAAAAGAGCGTCTGGTGAAGCAGATAAAGCGCGAGGTCTCGGTCATGAGGCTGGTGCGCCACCCCCACATCGTGCAGCTGAAGGAGGTGATGGCCACCAAGGGCAAAATATTCCTGGTGATGGAGTACGTGAAAGGCGGGGAACTCTTCTCCAAGGTGGCCAAGGGAAAGCTCTCGGAAGACCTCGCCAGGAAGTACTTCCAGCAGCTGATAAGCGCCGTTGACTTGTGCCACAGCCGCGGCGTCACCCACCGCGACCTCAAGCCCGAGAATCTCCTCCTGGACCAGAACGAGGACCTGAAAGTCTCCGACTTCGGACTCTCGGCGCTCCCCGACCAGCGGCGCGCGGACGGCATGCTCCTGACCCCCTGTGGGACCCCCGCTTACGTGGCACCCGAGGTCTTGAAAAAAAAAGGCTACGACGGCTCCAAGGCTGATATTTGGTCCTGCGGTGTCATCCTCTACGCCCTTCTCTCCGGCTACTTACCCTTCCAAGGCGAAAACGTCATGCGAATTTACCGAAAGGCTTTCAAAGCTGATTACGCTTTCCCTCACTGGATTTCCCCCCAGGCCAAATCCCTCATTTCCAACCTCCTCCTTGCCGACCCTGCTAAGAGGTTCTCCATTCCCGATATAGTCAAGGATCCTTGGTTTCAAATTGCTTTCATGACCCCGATTGCGTTTTCCATCAAGGAGGATGCACTCAACCACAACCTCCATTTCCACCACCACGAGGCTAAACCTCCCAGGCCGTTTTACAATGCGTTTGAGATTATTTCGTCGCTCTCCCACGGTTTTGATCTCAGGAGCTTGTTCGAGACCAGCAAGCGCTCGCCCTCCGTCTTTATATGCAAGTTTTCTGCTTCCGCCGTGCTGGGCAAGCTTGAGGCCGTCGCCAACAAGATTAACTTCAGGGTCACCGCCAAGAAGGAGTTTGCGGTGACCATGCAGGGGGCGGAGGAGGGCCGCAAGGGGAGGTTGGCCATGACGGTCGAGGTTTTCGAGGTGGCGCCGGAGGTGGCCGTCGTGGAATTTTCCAAGTCCGCCGGAGACACGCTGGAGTATGTTAAATTCTGTGAGGACCAAGTGAGGCCGTCGCTAAACGACATCGTTTGGAGCTGGCAGGGGGATGCTAATAGTAACAACCACCACTCCAACAGTTAGTATGAGTTTATGTGTCACTTGCATTTGCAACATAAAATAACAAGAGTTGAGAGTTGTTTATTTTATTTACAGTTTCTACTTATGATTCTAGGTAGTTTGGTTTGGTACCATGTAAATTTGGAGTTTGTGTTGATGGACATGGTGTGTGAATTTAATAGAGCAAAAATGATCCCCAAATTATCTATCACTTTTGGATTATTTTTGGTTTTCATTAGAGTTTCTGTTGGCTCCATTTAAGTGCCAACATGCAGCAAGTGTTACAGGAAAACGAAAATCGATTGGTGGAGACTATGGGTTGGGTCCCTTGATGTTAGAAAAAGGGGTGATGTGGATTTGGGAGGGTAGGGATGGGGAGGCTTCCATTTAATTTCGAAAAGGATAATTGGAACTTGGAAGGCCCCGGATTGGCCTATGGAGCATAAAGATTAAAGTTGGGGTGTTGCTGTTACCGTGTTAGCGTTAATCCAAGTCTTTATGCGATTAAGTGGCTGTTTGGACCACTTTCATTTTCATACATGTTTTTATTTGAGATCCGTCCAGGGGACGACTGGGCAAGATTAATGAACTTCTTTCGTTCGGTATATCGATTGTTCCGAGATGATGAGCTTATGTGTTAGTCGATGTCGTGCGGCATTCGGAAACTGAGCTCGAGCTCGATCTCAATATCTTATGTGGATAGTACAATACATAAAGAAACGTGCCACGCTATTGGATGCCAAACGCACACTAAAGAGCTTATTAGTTATCATGTGGAGTAAGGGTGTTCATGGATCGGTTTTTTCAAAAAATCGATCCATTTTTTATAAAGTGGATCGGTTTGGTTTTTTTAAAATATGGATTGGTTTTTTTTAAATTAGATCGGTTCGGTGCGGTGCAGTTATCCACTTTTTACTCATATATGGATCAATTTTTTTAAAAAATCAAACCGAACCGAACCGATCCACTTTGTAAAAATGGATCGGATAACTGAACCGATTTTATAAAATGGTTCGGTTCGGATTTTTTTTCAAAATAGATCAGATTTTTTAATATAGATCGGATCGGTCATGGATCGGTTCGGATCAATTTAGATTTTTTCACACCCTTAATGTGGAGCGGTGATGGGAGCCAGACACAGTACAAGGGAGGATATACAAAAGTCATTTTCTTAACATGTCACTGGCACGACATGCCATTTGGTTTAGATAGTTATTTTAGTGGCTACATAACAATTTATAATCACTTTATTAATTTTAATTTTAAAACAAAACAGATTTTTATCAATTTAATACAATGTGTTAATAGATATTATTTTTAGAATTTAATGAACTAGTAATGTTTTTTTTTTGTTTTTTTTTGGTACAATTAAAAGTCATGTCAGATATGTTTTATAAAATAATTATTATCATATTTACGATTAGATTACAGTTAGGTCACTAAAAAAAATAGTTAGGCGTGTTAAGTAGTAGTTTTTTTTCAAGTTCTGCAAACTGTCAGAAAATATGATATTTCTGTCATACTTACTTTCTCTTATTTTTATTATAAAATAAATATTTCCAATTTTGAGTTATCTTTACTTATACTTTATTTTTAACACAGAAGTATATGTTAAATATTAAATTAATAAACAAAACTTTAACTAAATAAAAATAATGTATAAATCAAGCCGACTTTGGAAATTTTAATTAAATTGAACTAAATTCAAATTTAAATAATTCCTTCAGCAGTCAAACTTTAAGACTATTTAGTTTAGTCGAATCATATAAGTCTCCTGTTGTGTATCCCGAATTCGGGGTTTTGTTGAAAATTTTGATGGACCAAAAGAGTAAATTGCAAGACAGCGAAGAGTTGAATTTTCTATGGTTTCATGATTGTTACTTATTGTTATCATAGTCTCTTGGTTGTGCACTTTTTGCATTTGTGTCCCCTGATGTACAGGTTTTAACCCAAAGCAAACAAAAGATAATCGAACGGGTAAACCTGTCTGTAGTTAGTTTCTGTCTATTTTATCCATCTTCCGTGGTGCCAATTGAAAACCTCCCAATCCCAAAGGACATTGAAAAAATTCTTCCCTTTTCCACTTTATTTATCTTTTCTTTTTTCGTTAATAAAGTGGGTATTGGGCAGTGGCAGTGGACGATGCATTGCGAAGTGTCCCTTTTGAGAGAAGAAATGGTGTTAAATTGTACCTTACACAGAAAGAAAAAAAAAAAAATCATGATTCATGGGCCCTCCACAACGTAGAACGTACCATCAGCTGACTCGGATCATACTCACTTTTGTCATATGAGGCTCCAAATGCTCTGCAACAGAGGATTCCTTTTTTTTTTTTTTTTTTTTTTTTGTGTGTGTGTGTGTGCGCTTTGCGAGAGGGATAGTACAACTGGATAGGTCATTCATTCATGTCATTCTCAAACTCAACTTGCCAACTTGCCTATTTATAGGCATAAAAAAAAGAAGATATTATGATGCAGTTTTTCAAGACACAAGCCTCTCACCTAAGTACCTAACTAATCCCTACTGCAATTATATCATCAACAGAGTTTAAAAATCAATTATCTCAACTTAATCACATCATATGGTTAGGTGACTTCATAACTCATGCTTAAGCTGAAAAAATATCTCATGACAATTTTATTTGAATTCGTAAGTCCACCGTGAGAGATAAATAAAATTCTTTTTTCTTTTCAAGTATCTAATACAATTGTATTCTTGAATGTGCACAAATTTATACTTGAGTTACAAATTATGTCAATTAACTGCGTTATTTACAGAATAAGAACTTCCATCCGTACGTGCATGCCTCACAAGTCACAAGAGGGTTACGTGGGGAAGAATGGCTCACTTATTATTATATCAACTAATTATTTTCCCCAGCTTTATGTTTAACACGTCATATAACTTTTGTATAAAATCCTTTATCCATCAATAATGAAAAAAATTGGATTATATATTTTGAATTAGATTACTACAATGGATGGAAAGACTATATTGATATAGCTTGTGTTGTTTAAAAAATATAATAAATTATAAGACAGACGTCTTATCTTGAGGTTTCTGTCGAAGGTAAGCACACTGATAATAAGGTGAATACTATTGAAATGACAAATAAGTCAAATGAATGAATTTCTTTGGGCAAAAGAAAATCAAAGAAAAGAACATCAAACTTGGAAATTCAATCAGTGTGGCAAATGGCAATCCCACACGCCAATCAAGTATATTGATGAATGTATTATTTATTAAGTCAAATGAATGAATTTGTTTGAGGAACCAATTTTTTTTATATAAAAAAGGGAAATTCAATCAGTGTGGCAATCCCTACACGCCAACCTAATCGTGATCATTACAAATTGTTTGTCCCGCTATGCTCTTCCAAAGTTGAAGAGAAAAACGAACATTCAAAACCAACATATATGTGAGGATTAAAATGAAATCTTTCCCCTCTTGTGTAATGTACATAACAAGAACATGAAAAGTGAAGTGCTGGAAGTAAAATCAAAGGGCGTATCAAATTCGAAGGAAGAGTTGAGTATAATTTCAGAAATCAAGTAAAATCAAAGATTAGGAAATACAAGGTTGCATTATGCAGTAGAAAAAGGGCAATAGAAACAATTTAATAATATATTTTTTTTGGTTGCAAGTGAGCAAAAAAAGAGCATAAAGCAAGAAGAATAAAAACAAAATAAACCAGAAACCAGCCCCGGGGCACCGCAATCGCAATGCCTGGAGCATCGGATATAAACAATAGTTGACATGTGGGATTAACTTACGTGACAAAATCTGCTTTATATAATATAATAATATACCGAGAGTATCGTGGTTGATTAATTAATACCTATCATGTATTTTGATTGATGCATACTATAATTGTGTCGATACATTCTGGTAGATTCTGGTAGATAAAACTATCTTTATTATTATTAATTATAATTGTGCTGTGAGAATTATTTATTAATTATTTTGTCTTATTATTCATTTCGTAGATTATTAATTAATTAATCTAAATATTCAGAAATTTTAATTAATATATCTGTCAAACATTCGATGAAATAAGCGACCTATATTACTTAATCCAAGAGCTTTCTTACTTCGGAAAAATTTAGAAATTCAATTATAAAAGTTAATTATAGTCAATTATTAAATGAAAAAGTCAATACGCTTATAAAAACAATAATGAAAAAGTCAATAAGTAATATAAACTGACATGACAAAATCTCATTTAATTAATACAATAATATATTATAATTTATGAATTATATAAAATCTATTTAAAAAAACTTTTCTATCAGTCACTATATATAAAATATGAACGAAAATTTTATATGAGAGCACTTTTGTAATACTGTAACCTTTAATATATTGTCTTTTAACAATAATTGTGTGAATGGTACTTGAGGTGTATTGTGAGGATTTTGAGAAGTGAAGAATTCTCAAGAGTCTAACTTGTTCTAAGAGTCCTCTAGCCAAAGGTCTAATTGACCCTAAGAATGAGTGATATATAAAGTTTTTGTTAAGATTGAATCTCATAAGTTAAAATTTTCAGATTTTAGAGAGATAAATTAGAAAGAGATGCTATGAGTCCATAAGTTTTCTTCTCTTCTCTAAACCTCTTAATTAGAGACTTCCTTTTCCAATATTGTTGATCTACTTGTATGTTATGATTCAGGTTCCAAAAGCCTTGAATCCTAGTTGCTGAATTAGACAGATTTTGTCGGGGAGCTCAAATTTTCTTTACCTTGCTTCTCTTCTCTTCCTCTTGGTGTTTTAGGAGGTAAGAGAACCTAGGATTGTTGTGTTGACTAATTTGATGAATTGCTTGATGTTGTTTTTCATCAAATGTGAGTCTTTATTTGGTTGGAGATCGAATTGAATGGTGAAAGGAATGAGCTTTTGGCATTTTGAACTATGAAGTGATTTTGATGAATTTAAATCATTTAGTGTTGCATGTTGTTGTTTGGATAAAAAAATGAATTGTATGTGGTGTGTAGAGATGGATTTTGGTGTTGCATGTTTTAGTTTGGTTGTTTTTTAGATGGATTGAGGCAATTTTTAAATATGTAGTTGTAGATTTCTAATGTTGCACCATGTGTGCCTTCAAACAATGGGCGTAGGGTTGGTGGCATCAAGCGTGAAGAGAGAATTGTCTCAAGTTGAAGTGACGCTAAATATGGTTTGAATGACGCTAAATGTGAGACAAAAGAATTGCCTCTACTAGATTAACGCTAGGCACCAAAGGAGTGATGTCAGGCGTGAGAAGAGAGAATCATCTCAAGTTTGCAAGGTTCATACATATAGGGATTTTGTCATGTTAGGCGTGAGGTTCTAGGGGTCCCCTACCTAAGCCATGTTGGGTGTGGGTTAAGTGGCGTCGGACATGGGCGAGACAGAGAATCCCCTGCCACAATGGTGTCGGGCACATGTTATCTTGTTGAAACATGTGATTTGATGGGTGAATTAGTGAACATGAACAAAATGTGAGTTTATTGCATATTGTATGTTATAAGATGATGGTAAGCATTGATATGCTATGTATGATTGATATATTATACTTGTATGGTTGAACTGTCGGTAGGCATTAGAATGCTTGTCTTGAATAAGTTGTTAAGCATTGATATGTTGTACTTGATTGAGATGTTAAACATCAGTATGTTGTGTATGATGGTGTAATTCGATCTCTATATACATTGACCTGGAGTATATAATTTATATAGATGATGTATGTTAAGGTCTTAATCTTGAGAATGTTGTAGGCATTAAAGGATGATGATTAGCTTAACATTAGGAGAGAGAGTGTTGTTTTGAAAGTTGAAGATCCCATTGTACGAAATCTTTTTGTGGCGCTCTACGAGGTTAGTTGTTGAAAACTCTCCTTAAGTAGGTGTGAAACTCTTAGAGTGAATTTTGTTGACTCTTCTCTAGGTCTTTAGTTAATGTGAAGTAAAGAATGAAATCAAGGACTACAACTCTTAACTAATTATTAGAAAGACTGTGTGGTTACTTGAGGATAGTAAGTAGGTTAATTTCATAAGTAACTTGGTAATGCATGTCAAGGTTGTGATATGCCTATAACTAGTTATACTAGTATTGACGGTGGAATTGGACATTCCTAATGTAAGTGGCAACATCCAACGAGTCAGATGAGGGATTTGTATCCCATTTAATTTTTGCTATTGATATAGTGAGTGCATTAGACGTGAAAATGATCGGGTTAGTTCGATAAGGTCAATTCATTTAAACTACTTATATGTATTAAGAGATTTTTGTAGGTAAATGCGTGACAACGCATTAGTTGTGGTGTGTGTATGTGATGTGGTGCAAGTTGATTGTTGTTCATATGCATTTGATGGATACCTTGTTGTATGGTATAATGGTGGTGAATGTTTGAATTGCTTGGGTGTTTAACTTTTAAGCATGTTAGTTATTTTGTTGAATTGGTGAATGTTGTGAACCATGTAGTGTTTATAGATAGATGGTTTACATGTGGATGTTATAGTAGTATAAATATTTTCTTTCTATACTCGTATGTTTTTTAAATCCAACTTACTTTTGCACGTTTTTTCATGTGGTTTAGATTGTGAAGATAATGATTTTTATGGGAGTGGGATAGGGTTAGGTGGAGTGAGCTTTTGAAATTATTGTGGGACCATGTTGTTTGCAATGTAATTAATGATTACTTTTGATGGTTTGTATAGATGTCACTTGACACTAACTACTTAAAATTTTTATTTTCACAATTATGGATGATTGTACACAATATATATATATATATATATATATATATTTGTGCATATATTTTGGTGAGGTGAATATATTAATCTCAAATATTTAAAGAAGTTCCCATTGCATATTGTAGATTCATTTTTTAAGTGTAATGATCAAAGTGTATCGTTTAAGATTTTATGAAGTTTTTCTTTGATAGTAAATTTTTAAAAATTCATTTAACTTCTTATTTTATTCGATTTTTATTTATCATAATCATTTATAAATTAAATTTTAATATATTTAAAATAAATTATTAATAAATAAATAACTTTATACTACAATATAAATTATTAAACATAGATTTAAAATATAAATTATATATAATTTAAAAAAAAATTATATAAATTTTAAATATATTTTATATTTAAATATATGGCATTTATTTATATATATATATTTATCATAAATTCTAGTTATATACTAAATATTTAATCTATGCATTACATAAGTTAAATTATTAGGTGAGATTTATAGGAGGAAAAAAGTTTGTGGTTAAATTTAAATTAATTTGTAAATAAGTTAAAAATATTTTTAAAAAATAATATGAAAGAACCTTTTTAAATTAGCTTATTAATTTTAATTTAATAAGAAGTTTTATTTTTATACAAGTAATTTAATTATTATTGTTTTTATCTACATAGCCTCGTTCTAGTTGCCGTACACGCATTGGATATGCAAGGTATTATTACTGTTTGATGCAGGCCGTGATGGAAACAAAAAATTGGGTGTGATGTGAAATAGAAACAACCTAGAATGGTCATGAATAATTGATATATTTTTCAAAGTGATGGAAATATATTTTTGTCTCCTCCTTCTTCTTCTCTTAATCTGTTAACTAGGCATTGCCGTTTGATCGATGCAAGATGTTGACATTGCCCGGAACTTGTAATGCAAGGTGGAGCATTGAAACAACAACATGTTGCCACGTAGCTAGCAGCCTTCCACATTTTCTGCATCTGTTCTGATTCATTTCTACCTCTCACGACTTCTCCAGATAACTTGGGATATACATAGGAGACTATAATATCACCTGTCCCCATATTTTCCTATCACTAGATATGAGTTAGGTGCATATAATAACAAACTAAATTCAACAAACGTATTTATTAGGTGTCCAAATTGTAAAGTTTGGTTCATATTTTTAAATGCTAAACCTCATAATATTATTTTGGATATCATATATCAGCCACATAAAATTAGAATCTATATAACTTTAGAAGAAAAAATAATAATTTTTATATTGTCTAATTTTATAAATTTTTGACGTGTCATTCTATAAGTTTTAAAATTTTATATTATATTTTCATTTTAATTATTATGATTTTGTACTAAATAAGCCGAATATATATAGTGCTATTTTGGCCATTGCTGAGTGGTAAATGATAATGTTGAAAATCACTATTCGACCATTGTCCATTATATATGGTTGAATTTGAACACCTCGGCAAATAAATGAATAATAAGACAAGGTAACATGTTACGTGAAAAACATAGAAAGGTAAATCTGGGATATTATCCTTCTCGGAAATTATCCTACAATTATTTCATTCTTATTTTTTTTAACAAATATAATAATGTCCTCAACGATAAAGAAAATATATCATATGGTTTAATACTTACAATATTATTATACTTTTAACGTTAAGTATTAAAGTGTCTTTATGAATATCTCACTTAAAAAGTTGAAGCCTTATCATTATGATATTGCTTCACATGCGATTTATTATAAATATGTATAATATCTCTATCTCTATATATATTAAAGGTTGCTTGATTTTCATATTTCATTCACGCGGGACATGATTTGTCCATAATTTTCATTCATTTTATTCATTCATTGTTGATGTTGAGTGTAAATTTTATTTAATGCGTGATAAAAGAGCAAGATCAAGTACAAATGATTATAAATGTCAATAAAGAAATACAAAGTAAAACTCTAATAGCTTTGAAGTGTTTGTACAAGGTAGTTTACCAAATGCATCACCATAATTCAAGTAATTGTAATTGTTTTAAAAAATATAAGAATTGGTTTTAATTTTTTTTAGTATCACTATAAGGATATTTCTCAACATAATTTTGGAGCAATTCCTTTCAAGACATAAAACTCGCATAAAATGAGTTTTGTTTGTTCTAATAAAGTCTATTTATTTATAGAGTTAATCACTTATACACTGTCAGTGTAATGTTTTTTTACACTGTCAACCAATTATATCTTTTAATAGTATCATGTGAGTTGCTTATTTAATAAAATAATAATAAAATAAGTAACTTTAAAAAATATGATTGGTTGCTAGTGTAAAAAATTTTACACTGACAATGTATGGATGATTAACTCTTATTTATATGTATGGTCAGGAAAACAACTTTTTGTCAACATCTTTAAGAAACTCAATTATTTATGATTCTGTTAGACACTATTGTTATTAATTGATCTTAATTTTTATACTTTAAAACAAATGATTTTGATCATTGTGTTTTTTATAATTGATAATTTTTTTTTATAAAACTTAAAGATACTAAAATGGAAAACAAAAATTCCATCAAAGAAAATGAAAGATAAAATTAACTAATTATAAAAAAATATAAAAATAAAATAATATTTTAAAGAGGAGGGACAAATTACTTCAAGAGTAATTTTTGATAAAGTTACTTTATTTAATAATTCATAATATGTATTGAATTTCAACTATTCAATTGTTACATTAAAGTTCTTAATATATGATCAAATATGTAATTTAAAAAAAATTATATAATTATTTAATATTTTATTTTATTAATTTAAATTGACGAATAATCATATAAATGTTTTAAATCTTGATTTGAATTTCTATAATAAAGTATCATATTGCTTTTAAATTTATTAAAATTTTGTAATCTTAATTTATACATTAAGAACTTTTAATTTAACAATTGAATAATTAAAATTCAATATATATTATAAGTTATTGGGTGAAATAATTTTATTAAAGGTTATTTTTGGGGATAATTTGATTTCTCTTCTATTTTAAATATAAGAATTATACCTAATTTCGACCAAAAAAAAAAAGAAATTTAAAAGATATTTTATCCCAATGTTTCCAATAAGAAAGTATGGAATGGAAATCAAATTCATAGAACTATGTGGAATATTCTTGATCCCAAGGACCTAAAACACATCCTATAAATCACTAATAATGCTATTTAAGCTAGTTCATCACTTGGATTTGGGCTCGCTAAATTTTCGCCTGCTATCATTACTTGGGCCACAGATTTGGGCTCAGTAAATTTGGTTTGCCAGCATTGCTTTTAGGCAGATGATTAACACACCTCCACTCTCTCGTATAAATACACCCCCTTTTTTAAAAAATATATATAAAATATCTAAATTATCCTTTAAATAAAAATTTCTAAACTTACAACTCCCTTTCCCGTACCCCGTTCCCCGCACCCCGTTCCCCGCCAATTCAACGCCGCCACGCTCACGGCGGTCAACGCGCACGTCAACGCCTGCCTCGCGCAGACCATCAGGGGGAACCGTCGCCACATGAGGATAATCAATTTCAACTCCTCCTCCTCCTCGTCTGCGTCCAAGGCCAAGGCGCCGAAGAAGCGCTCCATTGCCGAGATTTTCAAGGTGGAGGAGGAGCAGCAGCCGCAGCCGCAACCACAACCGCAACTACAGTCGTCGTCGCCGCAAATGGAGAGCGTGTTGAAATACTGGCTGTTCCACGAGGACGACGCGGACGATGTGTCGATTACCGTTACGAAGTTCGAGTGGCTCTCTCGGCACCTCGAGGCGCTGAGATCTACGCGCGAGGGCGGCGAGTCGGCGAAACCGGACCGAAGAGATTCCGCTGAGGAGGAGGAGAAGCTGGAGATGGTGTGTCCTGTTTGTCGAGATTTCAACGCCGCCACCGTGACGGCAGTGAACGCTCACATCGACGGTTGCCTCGCGCAGGCCGTTAGGGAGGAGCGGCGGCAGATGAGGAGGACTGGTTGGAAGCCCAAACCTAAGGCGCCGAAAAAGCGCTCGATCGCGGAGATTCTCACGGTGGCGCCGCCGATTGAAGCCGGTAAAAGTAAGGCGGTTCAGGTTGAGGAAGATGAAGAGAAATCCGATTATGGCTGTGGAGATTCAACGAGTGCTGCTCCTGCTCCTACTGTTGCTGTGGCTCCCGTCGTTTCGGTAATTAAGATCAAGAAGAGTACGAACAAGATTAGGAAAAAGAAGAAGACGAAGAAGGTGAAGAAGAAGAAAAGCAAGGTAGAAAAGTACGCTGAGAGTGGCGTGTCGTTCGTGAACAGTGAGAAGAAGACGGTTGTGAGCAATTTTGTGGCGGTTTCCGACCGTCAGAATATGTCAAAAAAAATGCATTTTGTGGGGGGTTTCAAACCGCCACAAAGAGATTGAATTTTCTTGGTACGCAGGTAATGCACTTTGTGGCAGTTTTTAACCCCCAGAAACTGCTAAAATAACTGCCACAAATAAGGGGGTGTGGAGTGTGGGGGTGCAGGAAACGGGAGTTGCGGGGAACGGGGTACAGGGAAGGGAGGTGTAAATTTAAGAATTTCTTTTTTAAGGATAATTTAGACATTTTATATATTTTTTTTTTAAAAAGGGGGTGTATTTATACGAGAGTGGAGGTGTGTTTATCATCTGCCTTGCTTTTAGGCCACCTGATGGATCAGTTACCGCATTGCACTGTAGTTAGAGAACGCTTCAGAAGGGACATAGAGCCCAAATTAAGGTTGGATTAAACTGGATATAGGCTCAGTAAATTAAAAGTTTAATTTATAGTGAGAAATCTTAAATAGATAAAAAAAAAAAACTCCAAGTAAATTAATAACTTTAAACTTATGTATAGGTTAATGAATTAATCCATGATATTACTACTAGATTAGATTTTTGCAATAATCTTGATTTAATTTATTTTGTAAATAAGTATAATATTTTTTTTTATTGTTAAGTATAATACATAATTTAAGCCTAAAGTGAAGTAAGTCATAAAAATCCAACAAATAATCTAAAACCATTTGTAATTGTTGATTGCAGGCCATAGAAAAAATAAAAATGAAGCTAGCGATCAAAATTCAAAGCTAATATACTATGCCGCAGTGTTAATGTTATCTTTCCTTGGTAGCTGGTAGTTGGTACATGCTACATAGTAGATTCCACATGATTTTAATAAAATATTCTCAAGTCTGGAATTAGTCTTGTTATTTTTTAAAAAGAATATGTGATCTATCTATACTCGTAAATAATAAATTAAGCTAGCCTTCATTCTAGAGACTATGTAATCTGTGTAGTCCGAGTAAGTTTTTTAATATTTCTTTCATTAATATACATGTATAATTAAATTATAAATTATTTTTATAATTTGATTTTTTTAAAAATCAATCTCTCTCTCTAAAAATTATAATTTGATTTTTCATAATTATTGACCCATTATGTATGTATGTTTTTAGTAGTAGATTTAACTTGGCCATAGATCGTTGTTTGTGCTATATAATTAAGAATTTTAGCTTTTATATAGAGTTGTGAAATGGATTAGACTCGTTTGACTCAACGAACTAATGCATGTAAAACAATTTAATTTGTTCAAATTTTTAATACCACATTAATTTCTTGATAAGATCTAGTGTAATGACCAATTTTAATTATTTTCTTAAAATAAAATATTGGACCAAATGAATTTGGTAGGTATTGACCCTCCAAATTATTAAGCTGACTTAATCTATTTGATCGAATTCGCTTTCAATTATTTTTCAAAGTTTAGCTCGATTAATAACTTGACTCATCGAGATAGATTATTTTTAAATACTCTAGTTTTATGTGTTATGCAAAAGTTCGACAATTATTCGTATACTTATATATACTACTGTAAAAAAATATATTAATAATAATATATTTAACACAATATAGTGTAAATTTCTTTAAAAAATATAACCAAAATTCTTAAATTGTCGTGTAAGTCTTTTTTTTCCCCCCTTAAATTTTATAGTTTTATAGCTTTATCTTTTAATTCTTATACATGTTATTTAAGTTTTATTTTAATTGTTATCATCTATTATTATATAATAATAAAGTATTTAAATAAAAAATTGTGAATTCAAATAGTTGAATAGTTATATTCTTTTAGTTAAAGATTAAATTTTAATCTTTTGATTATTAATCAGGATTGAATGTACAACTTTACTAATCCATTGAAAAAACGTTATACATTTTTATTAAAATAAAATAAAATAATGTTTACGGTACTTTTACATAGGGGTGAGCATTAAACCGACACCTGAACCGAACCCGAAAAACCCGAAAAAAAATATTGCTTTTGGGTGGGTTCGGGCGGGTCTTATGGGTAAATCGGGTTAAAATTTTGATTTTATACGGGTTATATTGGGCGGGTTCGGTTTTGAATTTTTAAACCCGCTAAAAACCGAATCCAACCGAAAATGAGATAAGTTTAAATTTTTATTACTTTTGTATACTAAACAACAATGGTCCAAATTTAAAAGTCTTTATTTCAAGTATAATATAGCCATCAATTTGTAACTTATTTTTTTTCCTTTTTCTCATAACTTAGATATTTATTTTGTCTTCTCCTTCCTCATTCAACTTCTCAACACACTAGTCCATTTTTAGAGTTATCTTTTTGCTTTTTTCTTTGTCTTTCTTTTCCATCTTCTTATCTCCATTTTGAGTACATTTTGTGTGACTGTGATTTCTTATGGTTTTGTAATCTAACTTTATATTTCTTTTCCATGTAACAACTATGAATTTTGTTATCTTTTATTTTTGCTTCTTTAGTTTGTAAATGTTTCAACTACGAATCTATTTACACCTTCTATTGTCACCTTCATTCTATTTTTATACACTATTTTAAAAATATTTTTTATCGTTTTAAGCTTCATCTTTGTTAAGATAAATTGGTCTACAAAAAAATTCAAACCCGATTATACCCACCCGCTTAAATCCGAATCCGTTTCAACCCGAACCGCCTCAAATCGAAAGCTCAGTCGGTCGGATATGGGTCACATTTTTTCAAAGCCGGTTTACAACGGGTTGGACATTTTTCACCCGAACCCAACCAAACCCAACCGTTGCTCACCCGTACTTTTACATATCACAAATATGTTTTATAGTTTTCCGATTTGGGATAATATGAAACATGACGTTTTCAAAGCACGTGCTGGGCAGGGTAGTTCACCTAAGCCAATTTGGTATGGAGTAATAATATCTTATTCGCTGAGTCTCTACGAGTAAATTCTTTAAATATGTATTCTTGTGTGTCCACATGAAATAATATCAACTACTAATAATTGATGTTAAATTTTATAAAGTTATACATTTAATTAATTTTTATAAATAATTATGATCCAATTAATTTATTCCTATATATAACATTATCTTTTTAATTTATGATTTTTACCATGTGTTTGGTGTATGTATTACTTTTGGAAGTGAATAAGTTAATGTAGTTAAGTGTGTGTTTAGAATCAAATTTAAAATGTGGATGAACATTCTTTTCTTTATATTTAACAAAAGTAATAAAAGTAATTTCTCAATGTGATTCTACTTGGGTGTGAATCATAGATGTAGATTCAAACATATCATTTGACATAGGCGTTGTTTTTATTTATTTATTTTTATTTTAAATGTGAAATTGAATAGTTACTTGAATTAGAAATGTCAAACACACACTTAATGTTAGGAATCAAATACAAGTTCTCAAAAGAGTATCTAAATTTAACCCACGCTAACATTAGTTTTCTTTAATGAAAATAGAAAGAAAAAAAGTAAATTACACTCACTCTGTATTTTTTTTAAGACTGCATTCAATATTCTTTTATAATTTAGACCTACCGTAAGGTCTCTTAAAAGTTAAATAGATGTTAAATTAATTTCCCTTAACTCCAAATATAAGTGTTGTGACTTTTCACATGACTTTTAATGAAAATTTTTTCCTAAAATATTTTCTTCTCTCCAACTTCTCACCCTTTACCTCCTAAACCACACCACCCTCACCCCCACCCTCACCCCCATGTGCTTCCCCTTCGCCAACACTTTATTGATAATCCTTTTATTAATAAGTAAATTGTGTTTATTTATATAAGTAAGAAATGCATGCAAAAAGTTTATTGATGCATACAAATCTGTCGAAAAATTTGTTGATGCATACAAATCCGTAAATTATTGATGCATACAAATCTGTTGAAAAATTTATATTTTTGATGGAAAAAAAATTTGTAGGAAAGTTATATTATCGACGGATAATTTTTTACCAATACAAATCTGTCAAAAAATTTATATTTCAGACAAATATATCCATCGTTAATTTTTTACGGATACAAATCTGTCGAAAAATTTATATTTCTGACGTATATATCCGTCAGTAATTTTCGACAGATATATCCATCGGTACTTTCTGACGGGTATATCTATCGGTAATTTTTGACAGATATAAATCTTTCGAAAAAATTATATTTTCGATGGAAATAAAATTCGTAAGAAAAGTTATATTACTGATGAAATATTTCCAACAAATTTATATTTGTCGAAAATATAAGAATTTTTTACGAAAATTAACAATCATATATTAGAAAAGATCATCAATAAAATTTTAAATATATATATATATATATATGTATAGAGAGAGACAGGAATCAAATGACTTACAAAGTAACTCTTAGTAAAGTTACTCCACTCAATAAGTTATGGTATATGTTGAATTTCATCGATCCAATTATTAAATTAAAAATTATTAAATTTTACTAATAATTAATATAAAAAAATTGATTAGCTTTGGAATAAATTATTTGTAAATAATATAGTTGAAAAATTAATTATTTTAAATGATTTAACTAGAATCTTATTGACAATTTACTATATGATCTTGATATTTTTGTATAACTAATATCTGGTTTTAAATTTGATATGAAAATATTATGATATAATTAGATAATATTTTAAATTAGTATTTTATTAATGGTTGATAATTAAAAAATAAAACAAGGATAAATACATTTTTTAAATTTTATATCTTAGATTTAAGATGAATAAAAATATTAAGTTAATTAATAGTTTATTTAAAATGTTAAAATTTAATTTATAAAAATAATATTTTAAAAGATAACACCGGTGTAACTTTTACTCTTAGATCATATATATAAAATTTATATTAATTCAAGATGATTTCATACTTCATTATGTAAAACAAAATTGATGTAATATATACATTTCAAAATATACTAAAATATGAATATTTTGATTACCTTCAAGTTATTGTTCAATTTTAACAAAATTTGATATAAACATATAAAGTGATATGAACTTTCAATCTAACTGTTGAATTTACAAAATTTACATTTAATATAAATTTATTGATCGATGTAATACTTAGTAAAAATTACACCGGTGTTATTATAACCCTTCTCATTTTAAAATATATAAATTATTATTTAAACTTTTAAATTTATAGTAAGTAATTTAAATTATATCATAATATTAATTTTAAATAGAAATAAGTAGATTGTTAATTATAAAAGTAAGTATATATATATAAATAAAGATTAATTAAATATAATATTATTATTGATAATTATTACATATATTATTATATTTTTATAACGGTCCGGACACACCAAAATGAGAAGGATCCAAAGATAATATAAGTACGAAATTGTATAGTTGAGAATGACTTAAATGAATTAATTTGTACTACCTATAGTGATAACATGCACCTGCCTTTTGGTAGCTTATCTCGTCGTTAGAAGTTCATAGTTAAGCATGCTTAACTTATGAGAGCTGTTACATTAATAAATCTATTAAAATCAAATAAAAATTTTACGACGAATTTATCCGTCTGAATCATATAAAGATGTTCAAATAATTTTTGACGGATGTAGCCGTCGGAAATTTCCAACATATTAAATTGTTTCTAATATATTTTTTTTTGACGTCTCTTTTTTCGACGAATTTGCATTCGTCGGAAATAAAGAATTTTTCTGACAGATATTCCCTTTTATCAACGGATTATGTCCATCGAAAATTTGCGTTTTTCTTGTATTGTAGTAGTTCAGGGATGGTGGTGACTTCTTTGAACTTGTCGTGTGGGAGACTAGGAGGTCGCATTGCTCAAGCCATGTTGGGTAGAAACACTGCCACACTCTTATCCTTCATTGTTGATTAGCATTAGTGGTGGTGTGGGTGAAGATGATGCAAAAATTGGAGAAGTTGGAGAAGATGAAGACATTTTAGGAAGAGAATTTCATTAAAAGTCACATGATACTCATTTCTGAGGTTAGAAAAAATTGGTATAATATCTATTCAATTTTTAAAGAGTTTTACTGTAAGTCTAAATTATGAGGGAATATTCAATACAATTTAAAAAATACAAAAAATACAAGTGTAATTTACTTAAAAAATAAATAAATAAAAGCGAAGATTAAGAAATAAAATAGAGAGGAGATGATGGAGACCGCCACAAAGAATAGCAGCACAGGTAAGATATTATTAGGTGCTGTTACTTTAATTATATAAACAAGCAATATTTCTCACACTTGAAGAGCCACTAGTATGATTTTAAATTATTTAATTCATTCCAATGTTAATGATCCAAGTAAAACAACGTTATAGCGACAATATATACACACAGATAATATTTTTAAACCGTTTTTTTTTGGGGTGAAAATTACACCGATAGTTAGAGGTTAGTATGTTTTCCGTATAATTTTTTTAAAAAAAATTCATAAAACATTTTTTTATTAGTAAAATTTATAAAGAGGGGACAACAAGATCCTTGAGCACAAACCTTATATGTAGTATCATAAGTGTGATTAGTTTTATTCTAATTTAAATTTAAATTTTATTTTGATATATAAATAATAAAAAATTTCATTAAATATATTACTGAAATAAAACTATAATTCTAATTATATCGTAGAATAATACATATGATATTGCATATAAATTTTATCCAATACTTAATAACTTATTAATCATATTATTCATCTCAACTCAAATGTGGAATTGAATTATTTTTCTTAATTGAATTATTTTTCTTATAATAAGTTTGTACATTACTAGAAAAGTGTCATTTTCTTGCAAATTTTCCTGCAAAAAAATATTCGCAGAAATTTTTTGCAAATTTTCTTGCAAAAAAATATTCGCAGAAATTTTTTGCGAAAAATAATTTACAGATATTTCTTAAAATTTTGCTATAATTTTAATAATCATAGAAATTTTTTTCCATGATAAAAATTTGCAGAAAATATTATAAGAATTTTATTTTATTTCTTGCAGATTTTCTTGCAAATAAAGCAATTAAAGAGTATATAAGTTGGGACAACACTTACCTTACAAGTTGATTTATATGGTTGAGTGTTAGGCTTATAATCTACAATCCTAGAATTTAAAAGATTATGTATCACATGTTGGAGGCATGGAAACAAATGTTTCGGATGAATTCATTGTGAGCATTTGAAAGTTGAAAAATTATTGATAGAATTTATAGTAATTTCTTTATTTTTTTTGGTAAAAAATATTCCTGCAAAATTTCTTGCGAAAAATTCGCAGGAAACTTTCCTGCGAATTTTTTTTTGCAGGAAAATTTCCTGCAAATTTTTTTTGCAGGAAACTTTCCTGCGAAAAAAATTCGCAAGAAAATTTCTTGCGAATTTTAAAATTCTCAAAAAAATATTATCCACGAAGGTATTACATGCAGATAAAATTTTACAGGAAAAACGCTTCCTACGAATTTTTATGAAAAATTTGCAGGAACAACGCTTCCTACGAATTTTTATGAAAAATTTGTAGGAAAAGTCGCATGTAATAAGAGAAATTCTAGTAGTGGTAGTTCAAATTTTATAGATAAAAAATACATCATTAAAAAAATATTAAAAGTAATCAACTAAATCCTTATTAAGTAAAAATTAGTTAATCTTTCACATCAATAACATTGTTAATTAAAATAAATAATGCAACAAGCAAATGCATTGACTTTCAGTTGTTAATACTTATCAGTATTAGTGTTTTTACACAATTCTTAATGTATTAGTAATATTTAGAATTCCCTAATATGCTTGGTACATTCGTGGACAGTGTCAAAGTAGCAGCCAGAAGAGGTTGTTGCTATTTGCTAAGTTGATAATTAGTCATAAAGAAAGAGTTTAGTATTGCAAAAGGTGGACGGTGTACGCAATCATTCTATCGTTTTAACCACACTCTCTTTTCCGTTATGCATACAATTCATTGCGCTTTCAGTTTCCATGTGATTCCCATTCTTCCATTAATTTCCATTTCCACCGACCAAACTTCGTAGTAAGTAAGTAACTACATTCTCTTATTGCTTCTCACCTCTTCATGTTTCATTCGTCTTATATTCTTCTTCACAAACTTTATTAATGTTGAAGACTCATCCTGAGATTATATTTTATTGATAAATACCCTTTTCAAGTTTCATCTCTTATTTATGCTAGTGAGCATTTCTTATGCTCTCACTTAGTTTTAATAATTTTTGGCTTATTAAAAAAACATATCCAAGATTTTTCTTTTTTTGTTTTCTCCTCAGTTTTGAGTGCAGATAGAATATGACTGTGACAAGTTCATCTTCTGGGCAACCTCAATTCATTGCCAGCACCGGTAACCGGAGTTTGTCGAATGCGCCGTTGATTGAAAACTCAGATACTGATCAAATTGTTGTACCTGATGTGAGTTTGGTTTTACAATATTCAATCTAATGTTATTGGTTAACTTTGCATGATGTTCTTGTTTGCTTTATGGATTTGTAATATTGTGTGGGACATGGACGAATTTTACTTTATGTTTGAGATTAAGATTTATTATTTCGGAGTGGGATGCTTTATTCTCTGTTTATATGCTAATGATAAAGTGAATCTTCATTTTTTAGTTTTATTGATTTGCATGTACTCATAAGATGCTGAAAATATGACATTGTAATTGGAAAGAGATAAAGGAGAGACAAAGTAGGCATTTGATTTGACTTCGTAAAATTAATTTAAGAGGAACCCGTCAATTTGCAGAATTAATTATGATTTTCTTTTAATTTTCTCATAAAACTATAAAAAGAATGTGGTCATTTTTCCAAAATAAACAATACTATTGTATTATTGTGTCGTGTAGGACTAAAATTAAAATGAACACATGAGCTGACCAAGCGACCCTAAAATTTGCATAAAATAATATGACATAAAATGTACTTTAAATTTATCTGTTTTTGTTTGGTCCTGGTGTTGTATATAGTAGCGTCCATCTTTTTTATTTTCTCTTTCCAAGGATCTTAAAACACAACAGACATGTTTGGTTACTTATTCGAAGCTACCCGTTCTAACTACACACATGTTTGAATTTTCATTTCAAATAATTTTTCGAACACTCTACTGTGTTAGGAAAACATGCTCTTAGTAAACTCTCAAATAATTATCAGAAAAAATCTAAAGACAAAGACTACTAAAACTTATGTTTTAGATTTATTAATGAAAAAGTTACTTATATTTAATTTTTATAAAGTAAAAAAAATTACATATATTGACAAAAAGACATCATACGTACATAGAAAGAGACTTGATCTATATCTTTCTTATTCAAAACTCAAAATCTTCTTTTGGCTTATTTGACTGAAGTTTGCCTAGTATTAATTATTTATAAATAATGTATGTTTGTATTTTGCAGAGTAAAAGCTGGAAAAACTTATTTGCATACGTGGGGCCTGGATTTCTTGTTTCCATTGCATATATCGACCCAGGAAACTGTATGATCAATTATTCATCGCTTTCTTCTCAAATAAATTCCTGACATTAACACACATATAGATATATTATATATATGCTTATTGTATTTTTACAATGACTTGCAGTTGAGACAGATCTTCAATCAGGGGCACAATATAAATATGAGGTATGTAATATGGTATACATATATATATATATATTTCATGCAATATCATACTTATACACCTATTTTTCAGTTACTTTGGATCATATTGGTGGCCTCATGCGCTGCTCTTCTAATTCAAACAATGGCTGCTAATCTTGGAGTTGTCACAGGTACTTCACTCAATAATTTGATGCTAACTTTATGTCCTTCTTTGCAATCAATGTTTTCAAAATTCAATTTTCTGCTTTCAGGAATGCACCTTGCAGAGCATTGTAGAAATGAATATTCTCGGGTGCCCAACTTTATCCTTTGGGTTATTGCTGAAATTGCCGTAGTAGCCTGTGACATCCCTGAAGGTATGGTATAGAGGTGGATTTAGCTTTTTGGAACTGTTGCTACTTATTTATACATGCATGTAAATGTTACATGTCATAATCATTGGTTTCTAATGTTGATCTTATTTGGCTGCCAAGGATGCTTTTGGAATATACAACAAACATGACAAATGAAAACATATACAATAACCATGACATTGAATAAATTCAACAAGTTCTTTTTCCCCCCATTACGAGCTGCATATAGTAGTCTACTTAATAAAAAAATTTGACCAGTTCAAAGTTATAAGTAATATGAGTGGCTGTTGACGACAACAATGAAAGTCAACACATAATGTACCATATGTTGTGTACCAAGAATTCGCATACATATACACATGTCTTCACATTAGAGAAATATTGTCTACTTTAGATCTAAACCTTCACGGTTTTGTTTTTGGACATCATTTAAAATACCTCTTTTCAATGGAGACATCTGTGTGAATATAAACTCATGTTTATCTTTTTGTGTGAATGATATAAAACTTTGCTTGCATCCCAACATAATAAGTTCTAAAATACAAACCACAAGTTTCCCTTTATTTGGGTTCCTTTTTAACTTTTAATTATTTTTATCTTGACTCTGTTGTACGTATGCAGTAATTGGGACAGCCTTTGCATTGAACATGCTCTTCAACATACCTGTTTGGATAGGTGTTCTTCTGACAGGACTCAGTACATTGATCCTCTTAGCATTACAACAATATGGGGTAGTTTTCTTTATTCTATACAACCTCTCTTCTCATTGAAAGTTTATTACGTGATCCTAGACTGCATAATGATCGATTGAAACTATGGACACTTGACGGTCTTTGTCTTCCTAGTAGTTAATTGAAATCATACTATGGTTTGATATAATATAATATAATACATAAAAATTATTACATCCTGAACAAATTAATGGTTGACATTGCAAGTTTCATTAGGTTAATATTTATATGACTTTTTTTTTGTGTTGTTATTAAACAGGTTAGGAAACTCGAATTCTTCATTGCATTTCTAGTATTTACAATTGCTGCTTGCTTTATGGTAGAGCTTGGATACGCAAAACCGGTGGCCAAAGAAGTTGTGACGGGTCTTTTTGTTCCAAAACTTGAAGGACATGGTGCCACTGGTCTTGCAATTTCACTCCTTGGGGCAATGGTTATGCCGTGGGTTCCTCGTGTCTTCTCCAACCATTTCTTTCTGTGTCCCTTAATAATGTGATCTAATCCTATATATGTTTCTTTATGCATTTGCTTCAGGCACAATCTCTTCCTCCACTCAGCATTGGTGCTTTCCAGGAAAATACCTCGATCAGCTAGTGGAATCAAAGTAAACATTTTATCTCTTGTATGCATGTGCGAAAATTCGTTTCTAGTTATAATCTTATTCCAGTGGTGTTGGTCTATTTAAAATATTGATATTAAATCAAAGGAAAAAACTAAGTCTCTAAGATAAATAAGGCATAACTTTCATCTTATAAGCTGATTTTGTAATATTAAATTAAATTTAAATTTACATTCTTAATATAATATAAGACTCTATTCTAAATAGAAGCCCACATCTTGATTTTATCGTAAATTAATCATTAATTGTCAATTTTAAAATATTATATAGAAGATATCCGTGAATAAAAAAAATTCATTTAAAAGGGAAACACTCTTTGCAATTTGAGATTTTAGCCTGGTTAATTTTTGTCATTTTATTGGAGTTGTAGAGTTCTTCTGATGAGAATTTCGATGTGAGCCCAAAGTATAACATGCCCTTACATCATCCCAGCAGCTTTAGTCCAAACAACAAGAGAAGACATGTTAGATAATAAAAGTCGGTGACCAAAACAAAAAATGACACAAAAATCCAAATGTTCAAATAATGATTTTGTTAATTACTCACAAGCCTTTCTTTATTGTTTTCAAAACAAGTTTCTTCACGAATACATCATTAAGCTTTATAATGGCATTTGGTTTTTAAAGGAAAAATGTTGTTCGAATAGTGAAACCCATAGTTTTTACCTTTTCATTGTTCGGTAAGAGAGTATTGTGAAAGCGTAAGCTTATTGGAAATTGAATTATTCTTGGAAGGTCTTGTTAAATCTTTTTAATTTTTTTTATTTTTGCTTTCACAGGAAGCTTGCAGATTTTACATGATAGAAAGTGCCTTTGCTCTCGCGGTGGCCTTCCTCATAAATATTTCTGTTATTTCAGTAAGTGGTGCAGTTTGCAATTCTTCAAACTTAAGTGCTGAAGATCAGAATAACTGTCAGGATTTGGATTTGAACAAAGCCTCCTTTTTATTAAGAGTATGTGACACTACCATGTCTTATTATTATTCCTATGTGACAAAATTGAATGTGCCTATTTCTTGAACTTCAAATATCATTTTTGTTTGAAAGTGAGTTAATAAAATCATTGATGATAAATTTGATATGGGTGACACTCAGAATGTCTTGGGCAAATGGAATTCAAAACTATTTGCAATTGCTTTACTTGCCTCTGGTCAAAGTTCTACTATAACAGGAACATATGCAGGGCAATACGTCATGCAGGTATACTTATTTATTTATTTAATATTTAATATATATTTTTTTTGCATAAAAGGAGTACTTTTGGCCATCTTTTTCACTATAATGAATCCATTGTTTAGTTTATATGAAGTATTCCAACCATATGATAACCCACAATAACTGCATGCATAACATTTTGTGATTTGAGTTTTCTATTTAAGAGGGAGCAGTTATGATTCTTTAAACTAAATTATGGTGGCAAAGTAAGAAATCAACCATATTTGTATATTAATATTCAATTATGAACCAATCTTATTGTTTAAGAGCTTTAATGGTAGTGATGGATATCCCAAACAAGCTTTGAGATAAACAATAATAAAAATTTCTTTAATTCACCTGGATTGTGATCACTCTCAGTATTGTTCATCTTAGGTCATTTCTACTCTGCAGTTTGCATTTCCCTATAATTACTATCTTATTCTTATTTCAGGGATTTCTTGATTTTCGACTGAAGTCATGGATTCGGAATCTACTAACTCGTTGTATAGCCATTGTTCCTAGTTTGATTGTTGCACTCATTGGTGGCTCTGCTGGAGCTGGGAAGCTCATCATAATTGCATCAGTAAGAAATACCTTGCAACTAGGTTCTCTCTACTTTTTTAACCATATCTTATATATTATCTATGCTTTTCACAAGAATTTTTCTGGTACTAGGATCAATAAGTTGTTCAAATTGTCATAAGTTCCTAGAAGATTCTCGTATATTTGTATAAGGGTTAAATATACTTCTAGTACTTCTATCATACACAAGATGGATCAATTGTAGAAAAATGGAAACATTGTGTTTGGACATGCTCAAAATTTAAGAGATGTAACAACTCTGGTCAGCAACTAAGCATAACTGCATTGGTGGATATAAGTAGGACTGTAGGACCAGTCATGCCGTTGCATACGGTTACTGTGCAGAAATGCACCATTTTTGCTATTGAAAACAATCTTCCATACATGGCGTCAATTAATAGTTCCTGTCGGACTGTGTATTGTTTATACATATTGTGCATCATATGCAGTTATCCACCACCTTGTGCTATTGTGATCAATTTTGTATACATGACTTCATTATGCAATTCCTGTCAGATTGTATATTATTAAATCTTATGTATAATACAATTGACCTTCTGAGATTATCTTTTGGGCTATGCTTTAGTTTGTGCTGAAGTCCTTCTATGTCTGCTAATCAGATGATCTTATCATTTGAGCTTCCGTTTGCTTTGATTCCGCTACTCAAGTTCACTAGCAGCAAAACCAAGATGGGAGAACATGTCAACTCAATCACGGTAATTTTTTGGTTACATGAAAATTGAAACCTGTTAACACATTAAATTGGTTACCAACTTCACAAATGTTGCCAAAATGTTTAGAATCATCATCTGACACATGTTGCTTCATGCTACAAAGTTGCATGTCAAAAAAACTGTTTGTCTCATACAGGATTTTCTATAAATACTTGAATTGCAGATTTCGGCTGTTACTTGGATCATTGGTTCCCTCATCATGGGCATAAACATATACTATTTATTGACTAGCTTTGTCAAGTTGCTTCTTCATGTCCACCTAAAAATTGTTACTAAGGTGTTTCTCGGGATTTTGGGAATTTCTGGTGTGGCAATATATATGGGAGGCATTGCATATCTAGTGTTTCGCAAAAATAAAAAGGTTACACACATTTTGGCATTTAGTACACAAGAAGATCAGCATGTAGAAAATGAACAAGGCAATATATCAATGTATCATCTCCCAAGAGAAGACATAGTAAGCATGCAATTGCCTGAAAAAAGTAGTGCTGCAGAAATTGATTGAGAAATATCTTAGTAAGGTAGATTAGCTAGATAGAGTCCTAGTCAAGGATACAAATAAGATCCCATTTTATGTTTGTTAATTTATAGAAATTGAATATATGTAAAAGTTAACATTGCCTGGTGCAAATTAAGTACCAAGCACATCACCTTACAAATATGTATAAAGTGACAGAATCAGTGTGTGAATATAGAAAATAGGATTGGGGTGGGATCAATTGTAATGAGATGGTGAAAACTATGCAACTATGAGGTGATGTGTATCTATGTGTGGATAACATAATTCTGTAGAAGAGAAGGATCTCTTTGGACTATTGATGAGAAGTGCTTCTGGTGTCACTTGGCCAGAATTGCTAAAGCTTTTGATTTATACATTTAATGCTTATCTTAAGACAATCTTTCTCTCGAAATATGAGAAGGCTTTTGTCACTACTCACTAGTTATACCACATTGTTCATAATCAATAGAAAAGTACCATCATCCTTGTAACTTTGGCACGTGGATCCTCTCCAATCATATTTCTCTGCAATTACTGTTCTACAAAATCTTAACCATTTATTGGTTAGTCTAACAGTAATCAGAGAAGGGAGAAAATGTGGGTGATTGGAACTTTGTAATGCTTCGTTTATTATGACGGTGTTTAGAAGAGTTTATGGAGAATTTGTGAAAATAATTTGCTGCTCTTACACCTCTTTAATTTATTTTAATATATTTCTTGATATAACTTAATAAAATAGGTTTTTTTTTATCTTCTAAAAAAATGTTTAAATTTTGAAGATAAGTTATCATTTTGCAAAACGTAATAAACATTATTCATCTAAATTATCCATTTATAATTGAAAATGGAGCAAATCTAACGTGAAGTCATATCAAGTGGAGATATTTTCAATCATTATAACTACTTATTAATAAGGTGATATGCAAGAGAGAGAGGAAAGAAAAATTATTGCATAATCTAATGAATTCATATTTTGTCTGTTACTATTTTATTTGTTATTTGGATTGTAATTGGGTATTAAGAGATTATTATATTTTATCATGTTATAAGGTTAAAAAGCATTTGTATTAGATATCTCTCTTCATTCAGAAATAAAAACTATTTGTGGAAGTAGGTCACATTGACCGAATGTAATTTGTATGTGGTCTTCTTTCTTTTACATATTGTCATAACAATTGGTATCAAACCTCTAGGTTACACTAGGAACTGATATGGAGAAACACAGTGTCTTTGTACTAATTCGATATTGATAAATTCAATGGATCGAATGATTTCACTTTGTGAAAATTGAAGATGAAGGCGGTTCTTGTGCATTAGAGGTGCGTTGCAGCACTGAAGGGTGTGGATAAATTACCCACGACGATGAATGATGATGTAAAGAACGCGATGTTGGAAAAAACACACAATTTGATTCCTTTGAGTTTGACTGATGAGGTTCTGTGAGAGGTGGGTGAAGAGACAACAACTGTAGGGTGTGAAAAATGTTGGAGTATACCTTGCAGATCTTTGAGAATATGTCTGTGAGAGATCATCTTGATAATTTTAACCGAATTATCTTGGACCTATAGAGTATTGGAGTTAAAGTTGATGATGAGGATCTAGCTATTATTTTGTTATGCTCTTTACCAAAATCGTATGAGAATTTTATTGATACTATGTTGTATGGTAGGATAATATTATTGTCAACAACATGAAGGACAACTTGCAATCTAAAGAATTGAAGAGAAGAGTCTCTAGTTCTAATGGGGATGATGCAGGTCTGATAGTTAGCAAAGGCAGAAGCATGGAGAGAGGAAATAGTAGCAAAGGTCATACACGCAGTAATTCACTTTCAAAGTCAAAGAAGGTGAGATGTTACAAGTGCAAAGAGGCAGGGCACATAAGGAAGAATTGTCCATAATTGAAGAAAGACAGAAATAATAATGTTAGTGTAGCTATGCAATTGTCTTTGGTGAGAGTTCAGATGAAGGAGCTGGCAAAGATGTTTTGACGGTCAGTACTATTGGTTTTGCTAATACATGGGTCATGGATACCAGTGATTCTTATCATATGATTTTTAATAGGAAGTTGTTTAATTCATTTAAAGAATGAAATGGTAGTGTAAAGTTGGGTGATGATGAGGAGCTTGGAGTGAAAGGTAGTGGCGCTGTGCAGATAAAAATGTATGATGGCATGGTCAGAACATTTGATGCTTGGTATGTTCCTGGCTTGCAGAAGAACCTGATTTCTATTGGTACCTTAGATAAATAAGGGTACAGTTTTTCAGGAAATGATGGAACATATTACAGTTTCTAAAAGTTCTCTAGTTGTCATGAAAGGGATGTTACAACATGGAATTCATGTTATGCTTGACAATTCTTTTTAGGGAATGGTGTCTATATCCCATTTCTTAGAGAAACATGTTGATAATACAGAATTATAGCATTGTAGGTTGGGGCATATGAGTGAGTGTAGACTTGTAGTGTTGAGTAAACAAGGACTGTTGGGTGGAGTGGTGACAGGGAAATTGGAGTTTTGTGAATCTTGTGTTATGGGTAAACAATGCAAGCTAAAATTCAGTCATGGTAAGCACACTTCAACTGGAATATTGTAATATGTTCAATTTGATTTATGGGATCCTTCCCCAGTTCAATCCTATGAAAGGAGCAAGTATTTTGTGACATTTATTAATGACTACTCTAGAAAGGTTTGGGTGTATTTTTTGAAGTCCAAGGATGAAGTGTTTGGGCGTTTTAAGGGGTGAAAGACTATGGTTAAGAAACGAATCGAGAAATTAGTCAAGACTCTAAGAACAGATAATGGACTGGAGTTCTGCAATGCATTGTTTGATGATTACTGCAAAGAAGCATGTATAGTTAGGCACCTCACAGTGAGACATACATCACAATAGAATGGCATTGCTGAACGGATGAATCAAACACTACTTCAGCGAGCTCGGTACGTGCGTTTAAATGCTAGTCTCTCAAAAGAATTCTAGGCTGAAGCAGTTAATACTGCTGTCTATTTGGTGAACAGGTCTTCATTTACTGCAATTGATTTAAAGACTCCTCAGGAGGCATGGTCTGGTAAACCTTTTGATTTTTTGGCTTAAGTATATTTGGTTGTCTTGCTTATGCTCATGTTAATGATGGTAAATTAGAGCCTAGAGCAATGAAATGTGTATTTCTTGGGTACCCTATGGGTGTCAAAAGGTATAGATTATGGTGTACTAAAAATAATAGAACAAAGAAATTTGTTATTAGTAGAGATGTTACTTTTAATGAGTCTACTATGTTTGGCTAGAAAGAGGAGGTTGAAAATCTTGCAGGAAATAAAAGTACAAAAAGGGAGTTCATCAGAATGTGGAGTTTGAGGTTGAAGATTCAAATAAAGAAAATTTGAATCCTGTGGAATAATCTAGTAATGTCCAAGAAGAGCTTCAAAGCATAGCAACAAGGAGAACAAGGAGGGAAATTAGAAAACTTGCAAGATATGCAGATGTTACTAATGTTATTGATACTTGCGTATGACTTGGCACTTGGTGAAAATCTTGATTCAGATGAGCCTAAATCCTATAAGGAGGCAATTCAAAGTAAAAAGCATCAAAAGGGTTAATTGCCATGGATGAGGAGATGCAGTCACTTAAGAAAAATCAAACCTAGGAGTTAGTACCATTACCTAGAGGTGTGAAGCTAGTGGATGCAAATGGGTGTTAAAAAGGAAAGAAGGGATTCCTGTTGTTGAACCATCAAGGTTCAAGGCAAGACTTGTGGCAAAGAGTTTTTCACAAAAAGAGGGAATTGACTACCATGAAGTTTTCTCTCCTATGGTAAAACATAAGACTATTCGTGTTCTGTTGGCTATGGTGAGTGCTTTGGATATGGAGTTAGAGCAGCTTAACGTGAAAACTTCATTCTTACATGAAAATTTAGAAGAGCGTATTTACATGTCACAACCAGATGGATTCCTTGAGGCTGGAAAAGAGAATCATGTGTGTTTGCTAAAAAAATCGTTGTATGGTTTAAAATAGAACCCGAGGTAGTGGTACAAGAGGTTTGGTGCTTTTATGGTTTCCTATAATTTTGTTCGAAATGAGTTTGATAATTGTATTTATAGTAGGAAGCTATCAGATGGTTCTTATATATATTTGTTGTTGTATATGGATGACATGCTAATTGTAGCTAAGAGCAACACTAATATTGATGCTTTTAAAGCTATGTTGAGCAGTGAGTTTAGGATGAAGGATTTGGGTGCGGCCAAGAAGATTTCAGGAATGAAGATTTGGAGAGATAGGAATATAGGTCTACTTTATGTATCTCAAAAGAAATACATTGAAAAGTTGTTGCAGTCTTTTCAAATGGAGAATTCTAAGCCTGTTAGTACTCCTTTGGCAGCACATTTTAAATTTGATGCTAACACTCTTCCTAGTACCGATGAAGAGAAGGAGTATATGAATGAGGTTCCTTACTCTAGTGCTATTGGGAACTTAATGTATGTCATGGTTTGTACAAGACCAGATTTAGATCATGCTATGAGTGTGGTTAGTAGATTTATGAGTAATCATGGGAAGGCTCATTGGGAGACTATGAAGTGGATTATGCAATATTTGAACGGTACTAGTAATATCTGCTTGGTTTATGTTTCTAATGATATTGGGTGTGGTCTTATTGGCTATGCAGATTTTGATTATGGTGGAGATCTCGTGAGGATAAGATCTTTGACATGTTATATCTTCACTCTTTATAGTTGTGCTGTTAGTTGGAAAACAACACTTCAACCTATTGTTACTTTGTCTATCACTAAAGCAGAATACATGTTCTTGACAGAAGGGGTTAAAAAAGGTATATGGTTGCAAGGTCTTATTGATAGCTTGGATTTGAATGTGTAAAGACGTATACTTTATTGTGATAGTCAAAATGCTTTGTGCTTGGCAAAAATTCTAGTATATCATGAAAGATCAAAGCATGTTGATGTCAGATTGAATTTCATACGAGATGTAATTGAAAAGTTTAAGCATAGCTTGGACTTTGTGAATGTTTGCATAACTTGAGACCTTTCAGGAAGAATAGGCAGGAGAATTGTTCTTGGTTATTGGTGACTTGGGAAAATTCAAGTCAAGGTGGAGAATTGTTGAGATGCCTTGAATTCGTATATTGTCTATTACTATTTTATCTATTATTTGGGTTGTAATAGGGGTATTAAGGGGCTGTGATATTTTATCCTTGTTATGAGGCTAAAAGACATTTGTATCAGATATCTCTCCTCATTAAGAAATAAGAAACTCTTGAACTATCCATGGACGTAGGTCACATTGACTGGATCACGTAATTTGTGTGTCGTCTATTTTCTCTTGATCTCTTTCTTTTGCATATTGTCATAACAACATAATCTAAGACTAATATGATTTCCAACAATTTTCATTTTACAGATAATTGAACTTAATTTATTAATTTTTCTAGATGTTGAAAAAGGAGTTATGGTTGTATAACCAAAAAATATTCAGATAAATTATCATATTCTGTGGTTCAAATGCAAAACCAAACACAAGCTAAGCTATATTTAAGGGACAACCAACACTTTAAGAGTTGAATCTGCTTACATGATACATGCATAATAAAATAAACCCATATGCAACCATTGTCAAGTGGATCACTACTTTATTTGGACTCACATTAACTTTAATAATAATAACAATAATAATAATAATTAATAATAATAATAATAATAAAATAAATAAAAATAAAATTCTACTATGCTAATTATATTAGCATCAGATGTAATGATTCTTCGTATGTGAGATCAATTTTTCAAAAGATGGAGAAATATGAGAATGGTGTGTGTTTGTGTGCTTTGTGCCTCTTTGTGAAATAGAAAGAAGAAGAATCCGTGAGAAGGAGAGGAACAAGCAACTTGGAGAAGAAGTGTTTAGTATTAATTTCTATATATTTTGGCTTTCTCTATTGTTTGGTTAGATATTCATCTAGAGATTTTCTTGTATTGTTATTCACAATATTGGTGATGAGTTATTTCTAGTGATCCCCGGTGATTTTAGGAAGACTTGTGGTGTACTCATTGATTATTATTAGTGAAATTTTTCTGGAATAAGTCATGTAGTTTTTTTACCTTATATTGAGAGTTTTTCCACATTAAAATTTGGTGTCCATTGATTTTTATTTTTCTATTTTGTGCATCATGTTGAAATTATCTTATTGTTTTCAAAGCCTATTATTATTTTTACAGGGGAATAAGGATATTCAATCTTGCTTTTACTTAATTGTTGTTATTTGTTCTTTTCCTTTCTTTTTATTTTTCTCCCTCACATCTCCATCACCCACTTCAATCTTTTCACTTTTTTTTCTCCCTCTTTACTCACCTCCACCTCTTGGTCACTTTCAAGCTCAACTTCATTTTTTTCTTCACTCACAACATCATTATATTTTCTTGCAAATTATCACTATCCCTCTTCGTATCATAGTACCTCTCTTGGTAGTGATTGATTAACAATGTTCCTTAGGATTGACCTATGTATTAGTTGAAAATTTATTGTTCTGTTAATTGTTTTGCCAATTGACCCACATACACTTCTAGATTTCTGATGGATGCTTTAGTATTCTTCTAATTAGTTGTGGAAACTTGCATGAATTGAGTAAGTCCTTCCTCTATTTTTGTTAGTCTATTCGGCTGATATGACTGTTGACCCTGATATGGTTGTTGATTTTAATATGATTTTTGAGGAGGTTGTCTCTATGATGGTCCTACTTCCTGCTTCCATCTAGAATACTGATTTTGATTACTTCTCTAACCTTGATTCTGATTATAGTTGCTAGAGAAATTTCCTTGTCTCCTTGGATTATCCATATAGTTAACCTTTTCCTTATGTTCCTGATCAGCCATTATACAATATCCATTTGGGTGATCACTTGCACAAAAATCACATTCCATAACTTGTTAAGAACATGAAAATGATCCTACTTGAAGCTTAGACATTTGTTTCGTCAAGTCCTCCATTTGTTGAGAAAGAAGTTAATTTTGAGCTAGAATTGCATTCTAAGTGTCTAATTCTAGAATTCTTTTTTTTAGTGGGTTGTCTCCTACCATGGTGAGCTTGGTAATCACTGGCTGCCAGAGCATCAATAATGGTAAAAACTTCTTTAGAATCTTTCATCATCATAGAACCACTCGCAGGAGCACCTAGTAACATTTTTGTTTGTGGTTTCAACCCATTACAAAACATGTTGAGTTATGCAACATCATCAAACCTATGATTTGGACATTTTCTCAATAAAGACTTGTATATCTCCTAAGCTTCACATAAAGGTTCATCTTCTCCTTGAGAGAAGGTTGCAATAGTTGACTTGACACTTATATATCAGGAAAGAGGAAACAATCTAACCAAAAACTTCCTTTCTACATCCTCTCATCTAGTCAAACTTTGATTTGGGTGAGACTGTAGCCATGTTTTTGCTTTGCCTATCAAGGAGAAAGGAAATAATCTAACATACACTACTTCTTCATCCTCACCAGAAACTCCTATTGTACCAATTAGCTCATAGAAGGTGGATATATGAGTGTAAGGGTCCTCATGATCCATCCCTACAAATTGATTGAAAGTTATGAGTGAAAGTAGAGCTGATTTCATTTCTACTCCTTTTGTGGACCTAACTATGCTTGAAAAATGTCGAGGTCCCATTTGATGGTTGTATTCTCCCAGAAGTCTCCTTGGATTATTGTTGTGTGGTCCTTCAACACCTGGTCCTCCCTCACCATGGATTCAGGTGATGAGTGTTAAGCTGAAACTGAAGTGGAAGTACCCTTTTGTTCTTACCTTTATCACTCAAGTTTCTTTTGCTTTCAAGATTAAATAACAAATACTCAGCAAGAACTTTACCTTACATACAAAGAGAAACTTAAATAGAGAAGTCAGTACAGTAAGTAATGAATTTTAACTAAAACTAAAACTATACACAAACAAGCTATAACAAGGATAATGAAAATCACAAATTATGTTGACACAAGTCCCCGACAATAGTGCCAAGAAACTTGTTAATATTTTGAGACAAGCGAACCATGTCTCTGTAATATAGGAAAAGTACGGGTTGTCGAGCCTCAAGGACTTGGAAGATAGCTATGATTTCTCTTATCCTTACTAATACTTGTTGATGTAAAATTTGCAATAAATTGAGTCATAAACTTTATATACAACAAAAGTAAGTCAAACAAGTAAAGATCCTTAAAACAAAGAGATATCAATATATAAAATCGTTGGGATTAAGTTTCATCGATCTCACTCTTATGCATTTCTACAATTCCTTTATATCTAAATTCTGTTATTCAATACCATTGAATTCATTAAGTTCATTTTAAATCAATTCCTTGAATTTAGAAATTCTAAGGAGTCAAACTTAATAAACGATTCCTCACTTTTTTTTTGTTAAAATCATGATGAATAAGTGTTAAGTTAAACATGAAATTCAAGTAAAATCTACACTTATCAAAAGACTAAAAAAGATTGAAAAAGATAAATATAAAAATTAAAAAAATATTTTAATCTTGTTTTAAAAGATAAAAGATAAATTTAATATATGACAAATCTATGGTACATATAAAGGGAATAAGTTATAGCAATTGTTTTCCTTCAAAACTTCCCTCTAATATAAAGAGAACAATTTTTTCCTTCTTAAAACTAAACAACTTCTTCCCTTAAATATTTTCTCAAAAACTACCTTTAGAATTTTATGTTAATTAAATCATCCCCCAAAATATTTATATTTTTATACATCTATTTTAAAAATACATATGATTTCAAAAGTGTAAATAAAAATATTTATATGTAAATTATTATGAATTTATATTACAAAATACTATATTTACTATTTTTAACATGTAAATTATTATAAATTTATACAACAAATTAATATATTTACTATATTCGATATCATTTTTAAAATATGTAAAACAAAGTTTTTTTCAATTTTTTTTCTCTCTCTCCATAACTTCCCGTTAAAATATATAAAAATAAATATTTTATTCTAAAAAGTAAATAACTAAAGAATTAGATAAAAAATATATATTTAATATTTTTAATGTAATTAAATATTAATAAATGCTACATTAATGTTTAATTACTAATTACTAATTATATAAATTTATTAATTACTAATATTATTTGATTTAAAATTTAAATAAAAATTAAATTTAAAAAATTAGAAATATAAGAAAACTTTATGCAAAATCAACGATAAAACATGATGAAATATTAATAATAAAAATTTGTACAGAAAACACGTAAATATTTTTTTAATGTAATTCATTACTAATGTATATTGTAATATTATAAATTTTGAAAAACTTTTCCTTAAAAAATTATTTTATCATAATAAATATTGTAATAGTCTAAATTTCCAATATAATGTTTAATTATATTATTAGATAATTTAAATATTCTCAATTTATTTTTATATAACATTTTAGTAGATTAAAGGGATCTAAATAATATCTAATCATATTATTTTAATAATTTTAAATTTTTATTTGTAAAAATATATATAAATAAATAAATGAATATCAATAATGATTAATCATTATGAAGCATTAATATTATTTTATAAATATATCAATAAATAAGAACATATATATAACTATTAAAATATAAACCAATAATAATAATAATAATAATAAATTTCTATTTATGCTACAAAATTATTTTAGAAGAATAAGATAATGTTTATCCAAAGTATTTAATGCAGAGTAACTAGCTCGTGTAAATATGAAGTAACTAAAACAGATATCATTAGAATTCAACTAACGATAATTATTACAAAATTGCCTATAAATAGGTATGGGTGGGGGACCATTAGATTATGGGAAAGAATGAATGAATAAGAGAAAAAATGGGAGAAAATTTCTTTACTCGGTTTTGTAACGACCCGGCAGGTCACTACACTCACCATCACAATACACCGGAAACTCGAGACAGGATAGAATGAGTATATAAATATAGTGTCTAGAATATAAGTATATACAATGTCCTACATCCGACTAGAGTTAGAGTGTAGAGTACAAAATACATCCAAAACCACTATATCAAGTAGCCGTAACAAAACAAAACAAAACATCCATAGGAGTCAACTCCGCCTACCAGCTGCAGACTCACCACTATCCACCACCTATCCCTGCTCTGCTCCCATACATGGTATGATCATTGCAGTCCAACCACATGGAAACAACAGAAGGGTAAGCTAGCATAAAAAGAAACAGCATGTAGAAAGATTTAAGTAATATAAACAATTACAACTATCAACACTTCATCAACATACATCCCATCGGTTTTTCAACATGATCATCAATAAGCATACAATGCGTCGTCACGCATATCAACTCGGAGATCTCCTACAACAACTCAGCCTTACGGCCTACAACAACTCAGCCTTGCGGCCTACAACAACTCACATCAATATTCCAGCACAACATAACTTATACATCTCAACATATCAACTCACAGTTCAACAATTCAGCCACAACATAACCTCACTTCTCAACACATTCATCAGATATAATTTAATATCAAAAATAACTTTATCTGCTAGACATCATTTCATAACCTTCTATTTCAATTCAACTCAGCACAAAATTTCATACATGAACATCCCTTCTCCGCGCCCGGCGCACACCTGGCTGCGCCCAGCGCAGCGCAACCAGAGAGCACCAGGGGGCCAGCGCGCCCAGCGCATGTATGCCCGCGCCCAGCAGGACTCAACCAGAGAACCCAAAACTATCTCGCGCTTAGCGCAATAGTCTTTGCGCCCAGCGCTGGCCGGGCAGAGACTCAAGGAGTCTCATGCGCCCGACGCACCAAAACCCGCGCCCAGCGCGGGGAAGGCAGAGACCTCCCTTGGTCTCGCGCCCAGCGCAATTTAAATTTGCGCTCAGCGCCCACAAGGCAGAGACTCCTGAGGAGTTTCACGCCCAGCGCGACAAGGGGCGCGCTCAGCGCCCAAAAGAAGAACCAAAACCTGCCACAACTGGTATCGCGCCCAACGCGGTCCAAGTCACGCCCAGCGCGGGCTAGCCAGAGACCCACATTCTCAAGCGCGCTCAGCGCACTCATCATTGCGCTCAACGAGCTTGGCCAAATGGGGTCTCCTGGTGGCCACGCGCCCAGGCGCGAAGAACCGCGCTCAGCGCGAAGCTCAGCAGCGGCCAACCATTTTCGAAAAACTCTTCAAACAATCTGCAAAACAACCAGAAACTTCACATGCAATCGGTTCGAATCACTACAATTTCATCCAAGAGTCCAAAAATACCACCTTTTTCAACATGCAACAACAAATCAAGGATTTTCCCCAAAATTTCTCAACAACCCCGAAACCCCAAAAAAGACAAGCTTTCTTTCAAATCCAGCCATGAATCAGACACCAACAAGCATCTAACGAGTTTATAGAACTCGTCCACAGTCAAGAACAACGAAAAAGAAACAAAATTACTAGCTTCCCTTACCTCGGCCTAAGATTCCGAGCTTCGGGTGGAAAAGAATGAAGGAGAAGAGAAGCTTGGAAGTGAACGGAGAAGAAATCAGCTAGAGGAAATCAGTTCACACCCCCTAAGCACCTTCAGCTGCCAAGAATCGCCACCAGCAAAAGAGAGAAAAGGAGAAGTGAGTATTTGGAGAGAAAATGAGTTGTGCGGGGAAGGGTGAGTGAGGCTGAGAGAGAAAAAAAAATGTAAGGGTGAAAATGGGAAATGAAAGAAAATAAGGTCCTCACAGGTTTCACTTTTCTAATAAGGTTGTTGGAAGAGACTTTTATCTCTTTTAAACTTTTACATTATTTTAGTTGTCTACTTTAAGTTATTCTTATTTATATTTATTTGGTGAGGTTATACTAAGCTCATCGTACTTGTTCAATGTATTAATTTTAACTTTAATTAATTAATGACGTGTCTATAATTTATTTTTTAATTAATTTCTATTAATATTAATTATCATCTATTTGGTTTAAATATATTTCTAACTTTATTATCTAGTTACTATTATTTAATTGATTATATATATATATATATATATATATATATATATATATATATCTTTAAATAGTAGTAAATGTAAATTTTAATTCTTTATAATAAATTATCATTGGGTTTGAATTAATTTTTAATTGGAGGTTCAACCTTGAGGATTTAAATGAGTAAATATTTAAGGTGAAATATCCTTATATTATTTAGTATCATGATTAAACTCATTTATCTTCACTAGTTACTACAAAAGCAATTCAAATCCTTCCATAGAATAAAAATCTAAATTGGTGATTAATAATGATATGCAAATATATATATATATATATATATATATATATATTCTTAATTAATTAATTTTATTTGATAAATGTTCTCACTCCTTTTTTTTTGTTTCTTGTTTATTTGTTCTTAACATATGTAAGTATCTTTCAAAATCTTAAAGAAATGGATCTACCAGTTATACGTGGGTCTTTCACCGCAGTTATTTTGGCTGTATTTCCTGGTACCAGTTGGATGATAGATGTTATTAGAAATTCAATGACGTTTCAAAACATTAGGTTATCTTCCTTTGTATTTGCACTAAATCAACAAGTTCTGATATATATATTGATGGTTCTATGGTGTACTATATTAGTTATATATAGGTTTGATGTACCAAAAAAATCACTTTTTGTACGAATATATTTAACTCTAGTGTGGTTTCTTTATCTAGTATTATTTCAAAATTTAAATTATAAATGATAAGAATTTTATAATAAAATCTGTATAGCATTTTCAAATTCTGTAATAGGTATACAAATATTGTTTGATGAATAACTTATTATATATTAACTCGATTACACACACACACATATATATATATATATATATATATATATATATATATATCATTATTGTACAAAAATGAATCCTATAACCAAGATAATTAATTTGAATGATTTATAATATATATATATATATATATATATATATATATATATATATAATCTATAAAATAAAATAAAAATATTTTTTGAAAAATATATTTCAAATTAAAATTAAAATATTAATGTAAAATAATTTCCACAAAAATTACACGAATTTTTTTAATATATATATTCAATATCATTTTTAAGAAAAATGTAAAATGAACCGTTTTTGTCACATTTTTTTTTGTCTCCAAAATTTCTCGTTAAAACATATAAAAATAAAAAAAATTATTCTAAAAGATAAATAATTAAGGAATTAAACAAAATATATATTTAATATTTTTAATGTGATTAAATATTAATGAATGTTAAAATCAGTAGGGTTAGTTTAATAGATGGGTGGGGAGGGTTGAGATAATTAAAAGTACGAGGACCTATTAACATTTTATTGTTAATTACAACCAATTAACATTTTATTGTTAATTATTAATACTATTTGGTTTAAAATTCAAATAAAAATTAAATTTAAAAAATTGGCAACATAAAAATTTTATGCAAAATTAAAAAATATAATGTAATATTAATAATAAAAATTTGGACAAAAAAATACGTAAATATTTTTTAATGTAATTCATTACAGATTCATTTAAAATTCAAATATAAATATGATGTAATAAATATATAAAGGAGATAACTTTTTTGAAACTACTTTTCTCTAAAAATATTTATCATAAAAATATATATAATCTATAAAATAAAACAAAAATATTTTCTGAAAAATTATATTTCAACTAAAAAATAAAAATATTATTGTAAAAAAATCTGCAAAATTTACGTTAAAAAGTTGAATATATATATATATATATATATATATATATATATATATATATATATTCCAGAAATTTTTATAAGGTAACATTAATAAATATTTATATAAAATACTAAAATTATTAAAAAATTGAATTCACAAAATACTGATTAAAAAATTCTTCATAAAAATTTATAAAGTAATATTAATAATTAATAAAGAAATATTTATTAAAAGTATTAAAAGTATTAATAAAATTAATAATATTAATAATATTAATTTTTAACATAAATATTACTGTAATATTAAAATATACACACGCAAAGCATGTTTTAATGACACTTTAGTATTTGTTTTTATTACTCTTTTCATCTCACATAAATTAAGACTTTATTGTATTAAAATACAAAATGAGGGAGGTTTGATGATATTTCATTACTCATTATTAATGTTTTATTGGAGTTGTAAACTTTACATTAGGATGAATCGACAATGAGATATGAGTCAAATGACTGTATTGACTATTCCCAAGAAATTTCTTAAGAGAAAGTTAATTGAATTTTCTTTGATCATTTTTTTTCTTCTTCGACTTAGTTAGAAAATGAGTAAGGGTACAAGTCAATATTTTATTTTCTTCTTCTTCTTCATTCTACAATTTTTTATGCTTTAAGTATATACATGACATTAATTTTATGAATTATTTTTCTAATGATTTTCTATGCTATAAAATCTAAATCATAGATAAGAGATACAAAAATTCTTCTTTAACAAGTAAACATTTCTTAAAAAAGGTTGAAGGATTTATATTTGAGGTGAGCTATGTTTGAAGCAATTTAAATAACTTTTAAAAGGAAATTTTATAATTAATTATAATAAAAAGATATTAAAATTATAATAAACATAAATATTCTTCATATTTTAGTTATTTGCACATCTTCATATATTTTTGAGTTGATTATAATGAAAACATAAATAACAATGTACCTTAGAAATCTATCGATGACATGACATCCATTTTTTTTTAATGTTTTTTCTTAATTTTTTAATATTAATTTATTTTTTGTTTAAATTTCATTGTCTAAAAGAATTATCAAATAATTCGTACATAACATGAGTATATATCTGGTTTAAATAAGTCATAACAAATTCAACGGCTCACTGTTATGAATGATTGTAATTAATATACACATTTATCCTCTAATTTGGAGGATACAGTCTTTATATATCTCGGATCCAATTCACGAAGGCAAATGTATCTCCATTACCAAATACAGGATCTCATTGAACATAACCAATCGAATGTCAATTTCTACAAATATCAACTTGTACGGAAAGTTGCTTAGACTTCGGAGGTAAAGATTAGAGAAAAAGGAAAACAACTTGATGTAAACAAAAATATAAAAGGCCGAAAAATCCATTAATATTATCAGTTTTACACAGGGCAATAATTTTCATGATGTGTGGCTTACAAATTCAAAATAGGTACGAGTACTTAGGATTTTATATAATTTTGATATAAAATCATGTAACAACTACTTCTTTGTATCAGAAATCAGAATTAAACTAGTTAATCAATCTGTTATATTGCAACCTAGCTAGGTAGTAGGTAGTATTTAACGAGGATCAATATGAGTCTTCTTGCTTTGGGGGGACAGGAAGGTGGCCATTCTCTTGCAGATTTTTAACGGTTTCGTATAGACACTGCTTCACTGGGGTGAATTCCATTCCCATATCTTTCAGCTTTTGATTTGAAAATATGTAGGGCTTTAGTCTCGGGTTCTTTTCATCTGAACATCTGCACTAGCCAAACATGTGTTAGGTTCTACTCGCTCTACCAAATAGTAAATGCTTTACCGTTACATTACTCTTTTCAAAAAACAAATTATACTGGAGAAAAAAAAGATCACATTGACAATTTGAATAATGTAATAATAAATATGTGTTTATATTGGTCTTGGGTTGTAGGTTTCCTAATTCCTATTATACGATATGTTCTTCTATGCAAAATATGAAAGCAGGACACTTACCCAGTCTTGATTCAATTTTTTATTCATTTTTAATTAATACAACGACAGAGTCTTTGGTGGTTGAACCTTAAAGTTGTAATCTCTTGTCGTTTTTTCCTTATGAAAGCTTTGAATTGTTGGGACTCGGAGGCTTGGATTTCAATTTGACTCGACTCTCCTTGGAAATGGAATACACCAAGAAGTCAAAGTCGGTATACCTACGAGGCTACGACCCAATACCTTTCTGTATGCGTCTCCATAATGTCTGCATTTTTAGTAGTATATTTGTATTCTACATATTGACCCAAGAAAACGTATCACACCCAACCAATAATAGGTCAATAATATATTTACTCTTGAAAAAAACATATCTACTTTATCTTTTATATTATTTATACTTTCTTAATAATTAATTTTTATCGAAAAATTTAACTAAACCTAAAACTGAGGTGTATACTAACCATTTTCCTTAATTTATAGAGGCCTTCCATTCGATAGATTCTGTTCACTAATAAATAAATAAAAATACTACTAATGGAAAAACATACTAAACACTTACTTGGTAGGAATTGGGTACTCGGGGAAAAACTTGGCCAGAATTTCAACTAGCTCACCACGATGCAGGGAACTTTCCGCACATATGTATCGACCAGAAGCAGAAGGTGTCTCATAAACAAGAACGTGTGCTAATGCCACATCCCTGACATGTACATAAGCCTGAGTGGCATTCACATAAGTCTTAGCAGAGCCAGTAAGATATTTGAGGATATGAATTGTACTGGCATTAATGGTAGGTTGCAATAATGGTCCAATAACCAAAACTGGGTTCATCACAACCAAGTCCACCCCTCTCTCTTTTGCTACATCCCATGCTGCTTGTTCAGCCACGGTCTTCCCATAGCAATACCAATTCTGCATTAATTATTATTACTCAATATTATTAAATTCTCATTCCCATTTCAAGCACTACAGCTACATACGAGACTAAAAAGTAAGGGTTATATTTATATTTTAATGAAAGTAAGAGCCTTAGTTCTACCTAAAGGGTCACGTAACACAAATTTATTGGCCTATTGTTAAAGTCATTGAACTGGTAAGCAACAAGAGAGGGAGCACGTGTTGACCTTTGTGTTCTTGCAATAATCCAAGTCACTCCAGAATGATTCGTCAACCAACACATCCCTACTCGTGTTTGGGTCCATATAGACGGTGCCAATTGACGAAGTAAACACCACGCGTCGCACTTTGGCTTCTGCTGCTGCTATGATCACATTCTTGGTTCCGTTCACTGCTGGCTCCACCATCTCTTCCTGCGGTCCACAAGAGGGTATTAAATGCTTAAGAAAGTAAAAGTGCTGTTTACATCAATTATCACCAATTAATTTACCGTATAATCAAATTTACTAAGAATTAAGAAAGCAATATTCTTTTGGGTTGAAATATGTGTAGTGAGTGGGAGAGATACGTAGCGGGTGTGATTGTGACCACTTGTTAAGAAGATAAAAAAATGTTAATTGGTGGTTGGGACGTATAACACTCCTAAATCCTAATGTCATATTCATAACTAAGATTTACAAAAATTTGCCGAAACAGACAGTTCTAATGGCTTCGCCAAGTCTGAACCACCCCATTAAAAATCACCTTATACCGGGCCGGAAATTAGAAGCGTAAACGTGACTAACTACTTTTAGTTCTCCTTTAATTCTACACCGTAAGTTAAATTTTTGTAAGAGGAATCATAGTATTTCACTTTGTAGCACACACTTTATCATAGTTTAAAATTAAATTAAATTTATTAAAAAACACAAACTATAGAGAGATTCGTTAAATCAAAAGACTCATAAAAATATAATTTCAATAAATTTCGTCCAACAATAATGTTAACTAACATTTTTTTAATTTGATTGTTTTCTGTTTTTTTTTATATCTAAATATTTTAAATAAGTAAAATGTTTAATACATTAATAGATTTGAATTTGTTTACTTAAATCTCTAACTTAAAAAAATTGTAATCACTAAGTTATGGATCTTTTATAAGTTTGTTAATTGAGTTCTAAAATAATTTATATCAACTTAAAGTTGACGCAAAAGTAACAATTTTGTGATGATTTAATAATTTCATGGACCTAATTATAAAATTTATAGAAAATTAAAGACCTAGTTACAATTTAAAAAAAAAATCTAATGACTTAATTAAAAATTTTGAAAAATTCATACACCTAATATATTAAAAATAAGAAACCGGATAAAAAATATATTAAACATAAGAAAAATTAACTATATATGTCAAACGAGATGATTTTAGTAGAAATAGTGCATATTCTAGAAACACTTTCTTTTTCTTTTCACGAAAGTTACAAGTTAAATCCAGCTTGAAAGTAAAAGTTGTTAAACGAAACTTGAAGACATGTTAAGTAAATTAAATTTAAATAATTAAATAATATTATTATGTTTAAATATAAATTTAAAATCACGTCTAGAAAAATATATGTTTAGATGAAAAAATAAAAGTTTATTAAATATAATTAATTTTTTTTTTAATTTCAGCTGAGTTTAACTCAAGTGATTTTAAAAAAGAGTGATACCGTTGAGAAAACCATGAACTCAGCTAATTTTGAAAACCATAACGACGATACGCAAAACGAAGGAAAGGCGAAAGAGAAAACTGACAGGGTTGTCGGTGACCGGAGACGCGGTGTGGAAAACGCCGTGGCAACCGTGAAGAGCAGCGTTGATGGAGTGAATATCGAAGAGATCGACTTTGTGCAGAGTGAGTCTCTCCTTCGCTCCTTCCAACTCTTTCAAATGAACATTCTTCGGATCATCTGAAACACACGCAACACGCATGCATGCATAACATAACATAACATACATAAATAAATAAATAAATTAATTAATTAGCACATGCTATAAGAAATTTGTATTGCGTGTGCGTGCGTGCGTGCCTGGGTTTCGCACGGTTCCTCTGACAGTGTAGCCTTTCTCCAGTAGAAGCTTGACGAGCCAAGAGGCTATGAAACCGCCGGCGCCGGTGACGCAAACGGTTTGGCCGGAAAATGATGACGTGTCAACAGGCATCTTAGTTAGGAAATAAGAATGAGAAAGAAGGAAAGCGAAGAATTGATTCTGGTTGTCGATGCTTATGGATTGGAGAGACTGCCACAAACCTTGCCTTTTATAAAGCTACCACGCGCGCCTTTTCGACCAACCTTATATAATTAATTCATTAATTTAAATTCAGTAGAGATTGAAGTAATATTTACTCTCTTCATTTCTAACAATTTAAATACTAATAATTCTTCTCAATCAAGGGAACTATAATTTTCTTTTCTTTTAAACAAAAACAAATGAAATTTTATTAAGGAAGCAGCCATTGATTCAGAGACAGGAATCTTTCCAATTTACATTTGGAAAATTTAATATTTTAACCTTTTAGATCTGCTTTGGGATTTATTTTTTTAGATCGATCTGGTTTTAAATTGCTTATATACATAAATAAATTAATTATTATTATTATTATCTGGTTTTAGAACTCAAATAAATTAATAAAAACAAATAAATATTTATTATTATTATTATATAAAATTTATTATATTGTATTAAAGTTATACATCTGAACTATTAGAATTGACCTATTGAAAAAATATAAACAAAATTACAAGTTTAAATTTTATTGTTGTTATTATAATATTTATCACTGATAAAAAAAACATACATTTATTTAGCTTTTAATTTATATATTAAATATATTAAATACATGTTTATTGAATTATAAATTTATATTATATTTAGATATTTTATTACAAAATAAGTTTTAAAATGAGTTAGCATTATGAATTTCACTTTAGATGTTTAAAAATAAGTTTATGTAATATAAACAACTTATATTTCACTTTAGATCTTTAAAAATATGTTTATGCAATATAAACAAGTTATATTTTAAAATGTGAATTTTGTAAATTCAATCGTTAAATTATAAAGTCATATCACTTTAGATGTATATATCAAATTTTGTTAAAATTGACCAATAACTTTAATGTAATCAAAGTGTTCATATTTTATTATATTTTAAAATGTATATATTAAGTCAATTTTTTTTTTTTATAAAAATGAAGTATCAAATCATTTTGAATTAATATAAAACTTTATATATATGATATAAGAATAAAAAACTTTAAATCTAACGGATAGATTTACAAAATTCACATTTAATATAAAGTTATTGAGTAATGTAATACTTAGTAAAAGTTCATCGGTATTATTATAAGCCTCCATATATATATATATATATATATATAGAGGAGGGTTCAAACGACACCGGTGTAATTTTTACTAAGTGTTACACCGCTCAATAACTTTATATTAAATGTGAATTTTGTAAATCCAACCGTTAGATGGAAAGTTCATATATCTTAGATCATATATGTCAAATTTTGTTAAAATTGAACAACAACTTGAAGGTAATCAAAGTGTTCATATTTTAGTATATTTTGAAATGTATATATTACGTCAATTTTGTTTTATGAGAATGAAGTATCAAATCATCTTAGATTAATATAAAATTTGATATATATGATCTAAGAGATATGACCTTTCAATCTAACGGTTGGATTTACAAAATTCACATTTAATATAAAGTTATTGAGCGGTGTAACACTTAGTTAAAGTTACACCGGTGTCGTTTGAACCCTCCTCATATATATATATATATATATATATATATATATATATATATATTAATAAAATATTTTAACTTCTTATTTTAAAAAAAAAAAAGTTAAGTGTTTCCATTACTCTCTTGGTGCTTTATTATGTAAAAAAAAAAAATCAATAAATTAATATTTTGAAGTATTTGTATAGTGTATATATTATTAATAAAAGGAATATTATTTCTTATTGTATATAAATTTTGAATTAATTTATTCTTATAATAATTTTTAAATAACTTTCTTTCATTATATTTTATTTATCTATTCTCTATTTTTTCTACCTTAATAATATTTAATTTCTAAATCTCTTATCATTTAAATAACAATCATTATCTTTTTATTTTAAAATAGAGACACTTTATATCTCTTTTTCTTCTAATATATTTATATATGTAATATTAGTTATAGTTATTAAGTAAGTAAAGAAGTGATGATTGACCCAACTAAACTTATATTATACTATTTTTTAAAATAAAAAAAAATATTAAAATTTTGATACAAAAGATAAATGGTTAACTAATTGTTTAATTATTTACATAGATATTTTTGAAATTTTGAAAATGAAAAAATCATTCAATATTTTGGAAATATGAGACTTCTTAGAGAGTAATTATAATAGATATTTATATTTAAAAAAATATTTTTAGAAAATTAAAAAATAAAAATAAAATTTTAAATTATATATTTAATATTATAAGATCAATATTTAAGAATTATTCCTACTACTTGAAATTTTTGGATTCGTCACTGATTTAACGTAACCTATTTTCATTTATTTCTGCATACTTTTTGTTTTGAGTTACTTTTCTTTCATTTAGAGAAGTTACTTTTTGAGATTTCCTTAAAAAAACAAAGACTATTTACTTTCAAGAAAACTATTAAATTTTATTTTATTTTTTTAAAACATTTTTTCACATAGAGAAGTTACTTTGTGAGATTTCCTTAAAAAAAACTAACGACTATTTGCTTTCAAGAAAACTATTAAAATTAACTTTTTTAAAAATATTTTTCATGCTCATAGTTAATAATTAAAACCTAATTAACAAGCGTTAGCTCTCCCTGAAAAGGAGGTGATCTAGTCGCACCTTCTAGCATGGCTACTTTGTTATGACTTCACTCTAGTCACTAGTCTTGCCTTCGGCATCCCCTTCTTTGCAGTTAAGGTAACGACTTCGTCCATGACCAACTCCCACAGTGTGACAGGTGGTGTGTACAAGGCCCAAGAACGAATTCACTACTGTATGGATGACCGACGATTACTAGTGATTTCAACTTTTGCTTATAGAATTAACATATTCAGCAACTTGGTCAAACTTAGTAATTTGCTTTTCAAAATTATTTAAATATAATTTTTATACATAACTTTTCCGGTCTAGAGGATGTCTAGGATTTATTCTAGGCGAGCCACCAAAGCCAAAACATTCAAGAGTGTAATCTGTCTTCTTAGGTCTAGGGTTTTGGATTTTATAGTTACTTATTTGTGGGTCTAATAGGTCCCAAAAATATCGGATTTTCTAAGATGGTTTTAATACTATAATCTTTGGTTATTAAAGATAAAATTTTATTATAGATACGATCCTCTATAATGAATTTATTCTGATACCCTTTTAGGGAGGTAGTTTACATTAGGAAGTCAGCCTACTCTCAATCCTTTGGTATCCCCTCTCGACTCAGCCTTCAATGTGTTTGGCTCTCGACTGATGCTTCTTGATAAAACCATCTCGAAATTTATCCAGGATGGTACACTTGCTCCCCAATCCTAAGCCTACAAGGCAAAAGGACTTGAGTAATAGTTACGATGCTTGACACCTCTTGGCAAAACCATATCAAAATTTATTTGAGATGGTACACTTGCCCCCCAGTCCTAAGCCTAGAAGGTGAAAGGGCTTGAGCGACAGTTACGACACTTGACACCTCTCGACAGAATGATCTTAGAATTTATTCAGGATGGTATAGTTGCCCACCAGCCCCAAGCCAATAAGGCGAAAGGGCTTTATGAAATTGTCATATATCCCTTCCTAAAAACATCATTCTGTTATTGTTATTCTGATTTATATACTAACCATATTTGATTTAAAACACTTACATTGCCCCAATAATGCTCTTACAAACATAATAATATAACGTCGATATAAAAAATCATAAGAAAACTTGGCCAAATTGTTGGACTCATGATGTCTCTCATTTTCCAATTTGGAAAGAACAGATATTTTGGCTAAGTTACGACCCATGTTGAAAGTGTATACAACCATGTCTTCTAAAATCCTCTTGATAATATGCATACGATCATATCAACATGATGTTGACATTGTAGCCAAGAATAATGGAGCAATTTAGAATTGGGAATGGATGAATTATTTACTTATCCAGTCGAATGTTTATCGATTAATTAGGAGTTTGATCTTCGAGTTATTAATACTCGTTAAGTCAGAGTTTTTCCGATCAATCACGAGTTTTTCTTCGACTTATTTATACTTGTCCAGTCAAATTTTAACTGATCAATCATGAGTTTGTCTTCAAGTTATTTATACTCGTCCAATCAGATTTTAACCAATCAATCATGAGTTTTGTCTTTGAGTTATCTATACTCGCCCAATCAAATTTTTATAGATCAATCACGAGTTTGTCTTCGAGTTATTTATACTCGCCCAGTCGGATTTTAACCGATCAACCACAAGTTTGTCTTTAAGTTATTTATACTCGTCTAGTCGAATTTTAACCGATCAATCACGAGTTTGTCTTCAAGTTATTTATACTCGTCCAACTCGGATTTTAACCGATATCAATCACAAGTTTGCCTTCGAGTTACTTATACTCGCCAAGTCAATTTTTTACCGATCAATCACGATTTTGTCTTTGAGTTATTTATATTCGCCCAGACAAATTTTAACCGATCAATCACGAGTTTTGTCTTCAAGTTATTTATACTCGCTCAATAGGATTTTTACCGATCAATCACAAATTTGTCTTTGAGTTATATATACTTGTCCAGTCAGATTTTAACCAACAAATCACGACTCTGGCTTCGAGTTATTTATACTTGTCTAGTTGAATTTTTATCAATCGATCACGAGTTTGTCTTTGAATTATTTATAATCTCCCAGTCAGATTTTAATCGATCAATCACGAGTTTTGTCTTCAAGTTATTTATACTCGCTCAGTTGGATTTTAACCTATCAATCACAAGTTTGTCTTCGAGTTATTTATACTCGCCTATTCAGAATTTTACCGATCAATCATGAGTTTGTCTTCAAGTAATTTATACTTGCCTAGTCCAATTTTTACCCGTCAATCATGAGTTTGTCTTCGAGTTATTTATACTCACCTAGTCGGATTTTAACTGATTAATCATAAGTTTTGTCTTCGAGTTATTTATACTCGCCCTGTCATATTTTTACAAATCAATCATGAGTTTGTCTTTGAGTTATTTATATTCATCTAGTCGAATTTTAACCAATCAATCACGACTTTTGTCTTTGAGTTATTGATACTCGCCCAGTCGGATTTTGACCGATCAATCACGAGTTTGCCTTCGAGTTATTTATACTCACCTAGTCAAATTTTAACCAATCAATCATGAGTTTGTCTTCAAGTTATCTATACATGCCCGGTTGGAATTTTACCGATCAATCACGAGTTTGTCTTTGAGTTATTTATACTCACCCAATCGGATTTGAATTGATCAATCACAAGTTTGTCTTTGAGTTATTTATACTCGCTCAGTCAAATTTTTACTGATCAATCATGAGTTTGTCTTCGAGTTATTTATACTCGCCTAATCGAATTTTAATCGACCAATCACGAGTTTTCCTTCGAGTTATTTATACTCGCCCAGTCCAATTTTTACAGATCAATCATGAGTTTGTCTTCGAGTTATTTATATTCGTCCAGTTATATTTTACCGATCAATCACAAGTTTTGTTTTCGAGTTATTTATACTCACCTAGTTGGATTTTTACCGATCAATCACGAGTTTTTCTTCAAGTTATATACACTCGCCCAGTCAGATTTTAATTGATCAATCACGAGTTTGCCTTCAAGTTATTTATGCTTGTCCAGTCAAATTTTTATCGATCAATCACGAGTTTGTCTTCAAGTTATTTATGCTCGCCTAATCAAATTTTAACCAATCAGTCACAAGTTTGTTTTCGAGTTATTTATACTCACCCAGTCAATTTTTTACTAATCATTCACAAGTTTGTCTTCAAGTTATTTATATTCACTTAGTCGAATTTTAACCGATTAGTCACGAGCTTTCCTTCGAGTTATTTATACTCATCAAGTCTGATGTTTACCAATCAATCATGAGTTTGTCTTCGAGTTAATATTTTACCAATCAATTAATATTTTATTATTAAAAAAATAACTAAAACTAAAAAAATAATTTGCTTGTATAAAATTATTTTTTTTATTCAAAATCTTAAAACTTGAGAATTAACTATAACACCTTATCTATAGAATTGTTTATAGCATGTTTAATATGAAATAAAGGATTTTTTTTTTCTGGCCATTCACACCGAAGAAAATTTCTCTTTAAGATTATTTAAATAAAATTAATTATATAATATTAGTAAGTTTCTCGTATATAACAATAGTAATACTTATAATAAGAGTAATCTCTTGGTAGTCTAGTTTACATAAAGAGTCAAGACACGATTTAGCCCATTTGATAAATATTGACAACTCAATCTTTTTACCATCATAAATTTCTAAATATTAACTTTACCTTTAAAAAAATTTAACTACCTTTTTTGTAATATTATATAGTAAAAGACTACACACAAAAAAACTATATTTTATTTCTTTAACAATATTTACCTACTTACATTTATTAAAATGTTATTATAAATTGATTAAATATATTATTTTGCAATATTTTTTCTAAAAAAATTGTTATTATAAACAAAGTAACATTTTTTATTTTAATATTATTATTTATAATTGTTTCCAAAATAAAAGTCTCACATTGAGTAAAAATATGTGACATAAATAGTACCTTTCTTCAATCTCTAATTATTTTTCAAAATTAAAGTCTCGCATCAAGTAAATGAATGATAGATAAAGAGTATATATGATCTTAAAATAAACAAGCTTTGATATTTGATATAAATTTGGTGGTGAATAACTAAAGAATGTCTTCAACCTTAATAGATTTGTAGGAGTTAAGTAAGAAACTGTAAAACTATGTGTTTTAGGTGTTTTAAATTTAACTATTATATGATATATATAATTAAATTGTTGTTTTGTTGTTGTTGCTATTATTTTAGAGCTGTGAGGGTCAAAGGACCCTTGAGAGTTAAGTAATAAGGATTGTGTAGAAAAGATAAATACTAAAAGGGGGTTGAATTGTGTGTATCAAAAACTCGCATGATTTTCGTATTAGAGTAGTAACTCTACATGGAACATTGGGTATTTTATATTAATTCGTTTTAACCACCAATACTACGTCTAGTTCTCAATTCAACCAAATTGAGTTTCACTATCTTTAAATAAAGATATAAGTATTATTTCAACAAGTCACTTCTAGCTCAACTCTAAGTACTATTTGACTTTCCTCTTCAAGCAATTACCCAAATATTCTCTTAACAACAAGTCTCGCTGGACTTAATAACCAAGTATTCTTTTACGGTCAAGCCTTTTCAGACTTAAAACAAGTACTCTTTTTTAGACAAGCCTCTCTAGGCTCAATGTTATCTCGTTTGGCAAGTGTACCAAATCGTATAAGTAGTTCAATGAAAGTATGAGTATCGTCTCCCAAGGGACTTGCGCAACACTTTGCAATTTCACTTGTTATACTAATTAAGCTACCGAAAAGCAATAAGAGTTTGATTTGCTACAGTAAATAATGTAGACAAGCAATAACAATTCTTTTTGGTATTTTGGTAAACACTTAGAGTGCAAAACTTGATTCTAATGCAATATTAATAAATTGTTGGGGTTTGACTTCACTAAACCTTCCTCTCATGCTTATCACTAAGTTCACAATAGTTATTATTCAGAATTTATCAATCACTCTCAAAAGTAACCAACCCTAATCTCTTACAAGTTGGCATCTAAGTTACTAGCTTAAACTATCAATCTCTTGCATAGTTTAACCTAGAAACCAGCTTTAAAAACAAGAGCTTAAGAAAGACCAATGGCATTTACTCTATCTCTAGCAATAAGCACCATTAGCTGCTCTATTTCAAGTCAGGTTTAAAATCATTTCTCAATCTCTTGAAAACCTTAAGTTCAAGTTAAGGGTGATCAAGCCATAACAAGCATTATGCACAGAAAAAGAGCAATAAAACTGAATAACAACTTAGATTGATAGCTTAGAGTTTACACATGAGAATGGGTTTAGTTACATCAAACCCCAACAAGGGTGAGTTTAGCTACACATAGACATGTAGAATACAAATGATGAAGAAAGGAAGAAGCTTGATCTTGAAGGTTCCAGAGCTCTCCAGCCTCCACACAAAGTCCAAGAATGATCCTCCTTACTTCTCTCTTTGAAAATCCCACTTTTAGGTCATAAAAGCTTTTGTTTTATGTGAATAATGACATGTCACCACAATCCACGCTAAGCTTCAGTTCCACGCTCAGCGTGGGAATCAAAATTCTGTTCCAGGGATTCTCTGCCATGCTGAGGCTAAGCGTGGATCTGGGGCTTAGCCTGGGAACTTAACCAAAAATTCCTTCAACTTCAAATTCACCACTTAGTGCTTGACTTCCTTCCTTCTTTCCTAGCTTTCTCCTAAACTACAAAACAACAACCAAATACTTGTAAGTTACCTAAAAACATGATTCAAAAACAAAATGTGATCACCTAACAATTTAGATATGTTTTGAGTTAAAAACAAAGTCTAAAGCAAGGAAAATTGATATAAGTGCTTCAAACTAGGCCATAAACTTAATGAAATCATAGCACTTATCACTCAACTTTATAACAATGGTTATGAAGGTTACATAAGTATTGTATTCATCTGACTTAGACATTATACAACCAATACAGAGTCATGAGTGTTTACAAGAAGGAATAGATTTATAAAGAGTATGTTTCTGTACAAAATATAAATGTGTGTCACTTATGTAAAATTGTATCTCTATCTTTCTTGAGCTTTGAATATTCTTATATAATGACTTAGAGAAAATGATTGTTGCAACACTTTGAGTTAGTGTTGAGTCTAACACACAAGTTTGTTTCGTTTGTTTTCATCGTCTTTTCTTGTGATGACAGGTAATTGTTTGGCTCATTTAATGCGAGTATTAATTGTATTTCACCAAATGGTATCTTTTATCTGATCAAGGAGGTTACTTCTCATCTTTTCACACCAAATGAAGCTTGTGTAGGTAATGTTAGCACAATGTAGTAGTAACAGTGACTTTATTTGCTTTTCTTTGTGATTTTGGGGATCTTTACCCTTGATCCTGTCAAAAAATATGATCTTGTTCTCTTTAACATATTTGTGAGTTCCAAGATGATCTTCTAATTCATCTGTTATGGAATGAAGCATTCAAAAGCATTTTTTGTTAGTCTCAATAAATAATAAGCATTTAATATATATGAGACAAACTATAAGTTTCGTCTGATTTACAACGTTTTATAGAAGATATGCATCTCACACTTTATCTGATAAGTATTTTTGAAAGGCGTTTTTTAAGACATTCTCTTTGTAAAAACATTTTATTTGTTAGCATTAAAATTTTAAGTTCAAGGGATCCATGATTGTCTTTTGACTTAACAATGGTATATAAGGTTTTTCTTAAGACGTAAACCGTATAAGTTCATATTTTAAGAAAAGTTAGAGAGGAGATTTATGGAGCTCAAGAAATCTTTTCATTCCCTCGTTACCTCGATTCCTCCAAAACTCTTCCTACAATTGATCGAAATAGGTAGATTGGTGATTTAAAGCTTGTAGAGTCGAGAATACCAAGTTGGAATCGTGAGAAGATTTCTTCTTTCTTCCTCTTCTCTTATCTTTTAAGTGATTAGAGGTAAGGGAAGCTTTGTGTTTGATCATTGTTGGAATGTGATGATTTTTTATTGTTGATACTCACCAAATGTTGGTTGTCTTGAATAAAATTCCATGAAAGTGTGGTTAGCTTGGGTTTTGGGTCTTGGAGATGGTTATAAATGAATTGATGGTTCTTGTAAATCTTTGGTTGCATGTTGCTTTTAGAGTTGATTTCGAGTTCTATATGCTGGATATGTGTTGAGTTACCTGTTGCATGTTGGTATTTGTTGAATTTTAGGTGAAATGAGCCAAAATGATTTTTGGCCAAGTGCAAAACTTGTCATCACATTAGGTGCACCTTCATGGCGTTAGGTGTGGCTCAATTTAAGGATTCTTAACTTTGATGACGTTGGGTGTAGGATTGGTGGCGTCGAATGGGAGGAGAGAGAATTTTCTCTTTGACTTGGTCACATCAAGCGTGGATTTGAATGGCATCGAACATGAGGAGAGAATCATCTTTGCCGAAGTTGGCATTGACATCAATGGAGTGACGTCGAGTATGAGTTAGGTGGAGACTCTCTACCTAATTGATACTGGGCATGGAGTTTTACGACGCCAAATGTGAGAGACTTAGAGACTCTCTACATCACCCACGTCAAATGCAAGTTGAATGATGTCGAGCCTAGGTGGCACAGAATGACCATTGTCTCAATAGTGTCGTCGGGCACGTTGGAAATAATGTTAGGCGTGATTTGTATGATAAAATATGATGTTTTAAGTTGATTAATAAATGAAGAATGATGATTAAATTATATGATGAATGTTGTATGATTATAACTCATTATGAATTCAACTGATATAATGTATAGTATGTTTATGCAGCTAAGATGTAAGCTAATAGATGATTAAATTGCAAAATTATATGATGTTATAGTTGATTAAGTTGTTAAGTTGTCAAGAATATGGTGAAGATGCATGTCTTAGTTGAGATAAATAAAGACAAAAGGAGAGTTATGTTGTTTAAATTGTTCCCTCTAGGACTTATCTGGAACAATATGGAGGTGTGGTCGATCTATATTGCAGTTGAAATGACCATCTGAGTAAGGTACAAAGTCGTAGGCTTAGTCCCTAACTGAGTATTGAAAGAGAATAGTATTTGGGTCAATTATATTAATCAATATTCTATATTTTTTAATTATTTTATTCCTAAATTAACTTGAGTTAATGATAAATACTAAAAAAATGTAAATAATTTTAAAATGATAAAAATATTAAAAAAAATTACGGTACCCATTATAATTGAAGGTACCAAAACAGTCTAATATATTTTTATTGTAATTACTTATTTTTATTTTTATCTTAATTTAGTATTTTTAATAATTTATCTTTATAAAAAAATTTATATCTTTATATTATTTATATATTTTTTTTAATATTTTATCTTAATGTAGTATCTATTATAAATTAAATAGTTTAATTTTAATATTTTGTTAATACGTTTTAGTTGTTTTTTGGTGTTAATTTTTAAATTTATAATATAAATTAGTTTTTAGTTGTATTATTTATTATTTCTCTTATATTTTAATATTTTTATAGTATTATTACAACATTTTACTTTTAATTTTTGTAATTTTATTATATATAAATAAAATTTGTTATGAAAATTGACCTTTTTATTATTTTTTTTGAATTAATCTTTTGATCAATTTATTTTATACTAGTTTTTAGTCTGAAATTTATGTTATTTATAATTTAATTTTTAAATTTATTTATTCACCTAATTTTAGGTAGCAAGACCCTTAGATTTTTATGGGTATGGTAGCAGTACCCTAAAAATATTTAGAAAAGACTAAAACAAGACTGAACAATATTTGTAGGAATGAAAATATATTTAAATTTATTTTTATTTTTTAAATGGAAGGCCATATTCCTCCCTCCTCTGCCCCTACCAAGATTATTGGTGTAGGTTGGCAAAGTTATTGGTGGGTCGATACTTATAGTTTTCAGTTTTAGGTGAGGTTTTAGGCACTCTTGTCCATATATCCTTGTTCTTGCTATCTAAGATCTAACCATTAACATATGCTTCATCGGGTGATTAGTTCTTTCTTTTTTCTTGTAATTCTTAATCCTTTTGTTTTGGTTGTGTTATGTATTATCATCAACACCATTTGTTTGTTTCTGTTTCTTGTGAAAGAAACATAGAAAATGGCAGTGCTACTTTATAAGTTTATTATTATATGTCTATTTTCATGGTTGTAATTCCACTTTTAGCAACCGACCTCTCCTTGTCTTGATTCTGTAAAAGTTACAATCATACATTGCATCTGACATTTTTTAGACTTTTTCTTGAAAGGCGACATTTTTTTTAGAGATTAGTCGATGTTTGGAAGATTATAAATTGACAATTTTTTAATATGTTATGGTTCTTTTTAGATGAACTAATTTTATTTTTGTTTACAACAATAAGACCTAATTCGTTAAGATTAAAAATTTGATTAATTTAATTAATAACAATAAATTTTCTTAATTTATAATTTTTTTAAAAAACTATCTATAATATTAATGAGAGTCTTAGGGGGGTGTATTAGTTTAGGATTTCGTAGGATTTTAAAAGACTTTTTTTGAGTAAAAAAGTCCATTGGTATTCAATCAGGATTTTATGTCACTTAAAAACAATCCAGTAGTATTCAATATGGATTTTCAAGATTTTTTAAAGAGTCCATTAAAATCCACTGGTATTCATTTGAGATTTTTTACAACTTAAAAACAATCCATTGATATTAAAAAATATAAGGATTTTAAAGGATTGTTGTGTGAGAGAGATTTTGAAGGACTTTCTAGTGTTATCTATAAATATCAAATTCATAAAACAATCACATCCAAACCCAACGGATTTTGAAGGATTGTTTGAAGTGATTTTTCAAGTGTTTTAATAATTTTCAAGTGAGTTTTTCATCTTTTTTTTTCTATGCTCCTGTCTTCTCCATTTTTTCTCTACTAATAATACTACACTATTGTTCATTGCTCATATATATAATATTGTAGTACTGTTCTCATCTCATTCTCCTATTTTGTGAAACTCTGATATGTAAATGATAGTGTCATTGACTTGCTCTATTTTTCTTTTCGTTCTCTTTAATTGACTTGCTTTATTTTATTCTATGTAGTTGAATTTGTTCCTTTATATAACAAAAAAAATGCTTGAAATTTCAACTTTTAAGTGATAATTTTTTTATAACACACGTCAAAAAAGAAAAAGGTGAAAGATGAAATTGATATCATAATCTCTAAATATATATATATATATATATATATATATATATATAAGATGAATTTGTTAGGGTTTCTGTGAGTAGAATGAGATGAAAATGGATCTTAGTTGGGGGAAGAAGCCTCTTAGCATAAAAACTACGAACTCTCTCATTCCCTTGAATTTGTTACTCTTATCCCTCCTTTTATGACTCAACAATTATTTTATTTTTTTTACTATGAATTTTTCTTTTTATTTTTATATTGTGAAATTAAGATTTTTTTTATATTTTTAAAAAAGAAAATTAACATAAGACATTGCAATATCTAATTTTTTAGGGTTTAGGATTTATGCCTTCATTAACTTATTTTTTTAAAAATGAAATATTGTTAAAATATTTGTTAGAATAATTTACATTTATAAATATCGTTAAAAATTATCATATAATATATAACTAAATATATATATATATATATATATATATATATATATATATATATATTCTCTATATCTAAATACTTCCGTTTATATAAAAAGATTATATATCTAAATATTTTCTCAGTAACGAATATACTGATTTTTTTTATATAAAAAATTATCTTTTGTTTTTATATTTTCGTTTTTACATTTTTTTTATAATGATTGAGATATTTGATCCATTTGGATAGCCAAGATATATTCGATCTTGTATAATTGGTGTGCTTCTAAAAATAATAATATAATTTTATTGATTTTGTCTCTTATCCATAATTATTTATATAATTAGTTTTCAACATATATTATTTTAGTAATTCAAATGGGAGATTCACATAGAAATAATAAAGAAAAAGGAAAAGAGAAAGAAAACTATGAAGCTTGGACCAAGGAGGATTCCGATGAATTGTTACAATTGATAGTAGATGCTATAAAAAGATGATAGAATATTATGGAGAATTATTATTATTATTTATCTAGACATTATTGTTTTTTTTTATTATTTTTATCTTTGACTCTTTTTAAATTTGAATGTATGATTTTTTTTTTAAATCTTATCAAATGTCAAAACTCTATAAAATCCCACAGAATCCATTAAAATCCTGATTTAAAAGTCATGTAGAATCCATTAAAATCCTGATTTTAAATCTTGTAGAATCCTACAAAATCTTAAAAGTCATGAAAATCCTGCAAAGTCTTTTAAAATCCGCAGGATTTTTTTTCACTAAAAAAGTCCTTTAAAATCCTAATCCAATACACCCCCCTTACTCTACTAATTATTTATTTGTCTAATGATAAGATATTGGATTGGTATACAACATTATATATTTAAATTATGTTATCGTCATTGTAATTTTTAAAGATAGAAAATTATTTAATTTAGAAAAATGACATTAATTACTTAGCTTATTTCTTATTAAAAATTTAATGTCAAACATTTTAAATTGATATATATAAACAACAGACAGGGACAATGCCATTAACGAATTTTGAAGTCAATTAATCATTATTCATTAACGTTGATAAATATTAGTGTTAGTGAATAGCATAGTTTAATTTTGTGGTTATTTTTTTATTTTGTTTTGGGTATGGACTACAATATGCATTTTTTATTGAAGACAATATTGTCCTACTCAATAGGATTACTATAGACGGTTCTCCTACATATTTTATATAATTGCACACTTAAAATTTATAAACTCAAAATTACTAATTAAATTAAAATAACTTTGTATAAGTTGATTTAGACTTAACACCTTTTTTTGTGTGTTTAACTGACCAATTGTAAAACAAATTAATCAATCTCTACGAATTGTTGGAAGAATAGTACACTTACATTTTTATCTAATTTTTTGCTAAAAAGAGGATGGAAAGAGAACATGTTAGAAAGGATCCAAACTAGGATTCGCCCTCTCCGTTTTTCAACTAGCCGCATTATTTTAAAATGTTAGTTTGCACACATTTTTCTGATAGAAGACCTTTAAGGAAAGTAATAATAACAATATAAAGGTCAGTGATGTAATGTGCAAGCATCACAAAGACTTGGCATTTTTCTCCATTTTGTAGACACATTGGTCAAGCGAAATCTGTGTATAATGTCTGTGACATTTCTCTTTGTTTAGAATTGCGAGAGAAAGTGGAGGTGCGAAAGGAATCCTACTTTATTGATTCTTATTAAGTGGGAAAGACGAAATATGCTGTGTGGTTGGTGCATGAAAGACATTCAAAGTCAGCATAAGAGTATAGCCCAAAAATCAAAATCAACAACCCCAACCCAATCAAAGGAATTTGTGGCTTCCAATGTCCAACACACACCTTACATTTACACACAATGTGGAAGCAAGTGGAAGAAAACAGTGTAGAAAAACAAAATTGTAAAGTGGGAAACTAGCATTTATTTTCAAATGGTTTGGTAATATTTTGCATCCTTTTCACTTAAACCTATCTCAACAACATCAAACTACAGCTGTGATGTGCTGACTCAAGAATGCTCCACATGCCAAATGTTTTTAATTTAGCAAAATCTTAACATGTAATTGGTTTTTTGGTCTTTATTTAGCATAACTGCATACGTTGACATTGTGAGAGTTACTTCTAGACTTGTGCAATGTCATGAGTTTCTTTTTTTATCTAAAAAAACTGGTAATAAATTTTACAAGTTTAGCAAGGGGGAAGATGATGTGATAGAGCAGTGATTAATTAAAAAGAAACCCAATTTTTCAGTATAAGTAGGTGGAAGGGAGAGAGAGAGAGAGAGAGAGAGAGAGAGAGAGAGAGAAAGTGATATGATGTAAAAGAAAGAGAGGAATAAAAAGAAAATGAGATAAAAATTGATGTAAAAAAAAGTGTGTGGATGAATATAATTATCGGATAATTTAGCTTATATAAGCAACAATTGCTTATCATAATAAGCAATTTTTGGTGGTTCTATCAGCATAAATATAGGACTCACAGAATATATGAAGAACTCCCATAAGAACATAAGCATTGGAGTAAAATTTTGTTGAAGTTCTTAAATATTACGTGGCTCCGTAGGATCTACAAAAATTGGTTTAAAATCTTTTAAGCACTCCAGCACTGGAGTTGCTCTAAGATACCATAATATATAAAGCCATGCTAAAGACTGACCAATCTGCAGGGTTCTTGACATAAACTATGCAACAAAACAGACTAAACTGATAATCCCTATGGTAAGTCAAATTTACAAGCTTTAGAGCCAACTAGTAAACACTGCACAGCTTCATTGCATTGAGGCACACCTTCTTACATGCCCTTGTTCATTTTCTAGACACATTTCCTACAGCAGAATTCAAGCCACTTACACTTTTTTCCTTTTCAAGGTCCTCAGTCCTAAGTTTGTTCTTTTTTGTGTCTGAACCAGTTTTCATTCTTTTGGTTTTAGGCTTCCTTGCAGAGTCATCAATGGATTCATCAGCCAAAGCATATCTGTTAACAGCAGAAGTATCCACAGATTTGGCAGCAGATTCTGCAGATTCAGATTTGAAGTTGCGGGCAGAAGCTCTTCCCCTACAGATCCATTAAAAAAATTCCAATGAGGATCCAAAGAAAACACTTAGTATACCTTAATATATCTTGCCTAGCATACAGACTAACCTGGACTGAGAATTGATATTTGCACCCTTGGCCGACTCCAATTTGGATTTTTCTGTGCCTTTTTCTGATCTGTACATTATGAATAACTTGACAGTATAAGCTTAATATATCAAATAAGGATTAAAAGCAAAAAAAATATAAAAATGCATAGAACTTAATTGAGGACACCGACTTAAAAATCATATAAAATAAAAGGCCTGTTATTCCTATGAAATCCAATATAAATTTGTCTGATATGCTATAGATATGATATAGTTCAAGAGATTTAAAATACGATCAGAAAAAAATGACTTATAGTTCGATGTCCTTTCAATTGAAACTGGACTTGCAAAAGAATAACTGACAGAAGCCTTCACTTTGATTTAAAAAAGTTTTCCTTGGGGGGATTGGATACCAGTAGAATATAAAATTAAAAAAAGTAATGAGAACAGTCCTCCATTAACGAAATTTCAAAGCATCTAAAATATGTAGAATAGAGGTACTTACATAAAAGAGTCATACTGAGTAGACCCACAGGTGAAGAGATTACACTAAAACTAACTACAGTTATTTGGGCCAATAAAAAGCGCACCAATGATTAATGAACTTATTGTGTAGGACTAATGGCATATAGAAGTATTTATTGTTCGATGAAGGTATAAATATTTGGACAAAACAAGAGAGATACTTTACTCCTATGAGATCTTTTACGGTATTTTTGGAAGTTTGATTTTGGAGGGAAGAAAACTTTTTGTTTCTAAATTAAGAGAGTTATGTAATGTTTATAAAAATAAACAAAAGACTATTATGCTAATCTGTTGTCATTTCTTCCATTTTTAAAAAAAATTCATCCTATCTTTCCCTTCCCCTCCAAAACTCAACTCCCAACTAGTGTTTACATGATTACATCGAGTTGTCTCTAGAATGAAGGGTTCACATCACATGGAGCACCTGAATAAAGAGCTACTCCTTGATAGATCAAATGACTAATCATTTATATATAATTGATGAATGTCCAAGCTAGTATTTGCATCATCGTGAGGACGGTTCTCATGTATGGAATCACATTAATAGAAGTTATCTCTTAGTTCTTAGAGAGGAAAAAAATAGTTTAATACCAGTAATGTTAGGCATTAATGTCCAGCAGACCAGATTATACTTACATGTTTGATGCTTCTGCAACCTTCTGAAGTGGAAGTCCTTCCTGAAACCAGAATATCAGCGTGCATGAATTAAATTTATAATATTACATCATACTACACAGTACACACACTCACGTACATACAATAATAAAAAAAAGCGTCAAAGCTTTATACTCACCTCATCTGATTAAGCAGCAACAGAAACACACACATATGACAGATGTACATACAATAACTAAATAAGCATCAAAACTTTATACTATTAAACATCAACTACACACAAACACATTTGTACAGTTATTAAATATGCATGAAAGCTTTATGCTCACCTCATTTAATGAATCATCAACAGAAACTAGTTGCCAGCGCTGTTTTCTGAGGTTCAACACTTCAATATCACCATCAGTATACAAAATCTATTGAAAAGCAATCCAAAATATTAACAAATATTATTATGAAGCTTATTCAAGGTTTATTTCTTGTACAAATCTTTCAACAACAAAAAAGTGAAAACAAGGTAACATTTTGTAATCAATAGAGAAAACAAGTAATGAGAACAGAAGATCGAAAATAAGAAGGTTTTGAAAGGATCAGAATATCTTCAATCAGCATGTTACGTGGTTTTGATTTAAAGAATAGCATACAGAATGCATTCCAAATAAGTGGCAATATTTGTTGGATAATCTTAAATTTCTAGAGATATCCGAGATATTCGAGATATCCAAGATATCCGGGATATCCGATTTAGTTATCTGGAATTATTTGATTTTGAGTTATTTGGTTTCAGATTAGATAAGATAGTTTTTTGGTAAGTTTTGATTTGATAAGATATTTTATTATCTTCTTGTTAATTCAGTACGTTGTACAATGGCTATTTAAAGGCCATCTCTTATTCAATAAAAATTACAGTGAGTTGCTACGATCACCCACAATTTTAGTGTTACTCGTCTCTCTTAGTTTTTCTACAAATTGGTATCAGAGCTATATGCTCTGAGTGCCGAGTGTGAGGGGAAAACAGTGTGCGCCTGTGAAGGGGGAAGAAAGAAGAAAGAGAGAGTAATGGCAAAGGTTGTGAATGGAATGACCGTACCACAACTGTCAAAGAAAACCAATTATGATAATTGGTGTTTACAAATGAAGACCCTGTTGGGTTCCCAAAGTCTATGGGACATAGTGGAGAAGGGGTTCCAAGAACCCGAGGAGGACGAAGACCAATCTGTGGCTCAGATTGCCACATTGGAAAAGACACGAGTGAAGGACAAATCGGCTTTGTATTTTTTGTACAATGCCGTGGATGAGTCAGGTTTCGAGAAGATTGCAAACGCTGCATCTTCAAAGGAAGCATGGAAGATCTTAGAAGTTGCGCACAGAGGTAACCACCGTGTCAGACAGATCCGACTTCAAACTCTCCGAGGAGAGTTTGAGAGTTTGAAGATGGAGGATAAGGAACAAGTATCCGAGTACATAACTCGGGTGGAGAAGGTGGCTAACCAACTAGGAAGGAATGGGGAGCCAATGCCAGCAAGTAGAATTGTGGAGAAAATCTTGAGATCATTAACAGATGATTTCGAGAGTATTGCATGCGTAATTGAGGAGTCAAAGGACTTGTCAGTTCTCTCAGTGGAAGAGCTCGCTGGGTCACTCGAAGCCCACGAACAAAGGAGGAGGAAGATGAAGAATACTCTTGATCAAGCATTACAGGCGCAACTTGATTTGAATGAAACTCGGAACACTCAGGGCCGAAGATCAGGAGGACAAGGACGAGGTGATCATGGAGGACGAGGCAAAGGACGAGGTGATCATGGAGGTGATCAAGGACGAGGTCGAGGACGAGGTGACCATGGAGGTGGACAAGGACGAGGTGATCGTAGCCAAGGAAGTCAGCCGAGGTCCGAGGTGGAATGTTATAAGTGTGGCAAACTCGGCCACTACGCAAAGGAATGCAGATCGGCAAATTGCTACAACTGTGGCAAATACGGTCACATAGCAAAGTATTGCCGAGCTAAAAGCCGAAGTGAAGAAAAAGGGAAGAATCTTCTCACAGAAGAAGAGGACGAGGAAGCAGGAATTTTGATGATGACGCAGAGCTCGGAGACCAAGCTACGTCCGAGTTCTGCCTCCGAGGTCCAGCTAAACTTGAGTTGCGTCGAGAGATCAACAATTGAGCCTCCAAGCTCATATGAGAAGTCAGAAGCCGAGCTTGATTCGAGTTGCCTAAACAACTCGATCTGGTATTTGGACACTGGAGCGAGCAATCATATGTGTGGAGAAGAAAGTTTCTTCAATGAACTCATCAAGGTAAAGGCTGGATTCGTGTCATTTGGGGATGATTCCAAGGTGGCGGTAAAAGGGCGTGGAACCATCAAGTTTATACAGAAGGATGGACGAGTTGGAGAAATAAGGAATGTCTACTACGTTCCCGAGCTTAAGAATAACATCTTAAGCATGGGGCAGATGATGGAGAAAGGAAACTCGGTTCTGATGAAGGATCGAGTGCTTTATTTGAAGGACAAGCATGATCGTTTGATAGCCCGAGTGGAGATGAAAAAGAATAGGATGTATAAACTGGAGCTGAACATCCTTCAAAATAAGTGCTTGAAGCTGGACGTGAAGGATGAAGCCATGATGTGGCATTTTCGTTTTGGGCATTTAAACTTTGGAGGCTTGGCCGAGCTATCAAGGAAGGAGTTGGTACTCGGACTACGTGGTGTTGAGTTTGACAAGAAGTTTTGTGAAGCGTGTGTACTTGGAAAGCATACAAGGACAAGTTTTCCGAGCTCGTCCGAGCACAAAGCGAAGGAGCAACTTGGGCTGATACACACTGACTTGTGTGGACCAATCTCTCCAGCATCTTTCAGTGGTAAGAAATATTTCATCTCTTTCATAGATGATTTCTCTCGAAAGACCTGGGTATATTTTTTGCAAGAAAAATCAAAGGCATTTGAAGCTTTTAAGAAGTTTAAAGTCATGGTGGAGAAAGAGACTAACAAGCAAATTAAAGCTTTGAGGTCGGACAGAGGTGGAGAATTCACATCGGCAGAGTTTATGGAATACTGTGAAGAGCAAGGTATAAAGCGTCTTCTCACAGCTCCATATTCACCACAACAAAATGGAGTAGCTGAAAGAAAGAATCGTACTATTCTTGAAATGGTCCGAACCATGCTTAAAGGGAAGAATATGCCTGAGAAGTTTTGGGCAGAGGCAGTACAGTGTGCTATATATATACAGAACAGGTGCCCACATTCAAAATTGGATGATGTGACACCTCAAGAAGCATGGAGTGGACAAAAACCGAGTATACGTCACTTCAAGATCTTTGGAAGCCTTGCTTACGGTCATGTTCCAGCTCAGCTCAGAACGAAGCTTGATGATAGGAGCAAGAAGTACATTTTGATCGGGTATGATGAAAAGGCAAAAGCCTACAAATTGTATAACCCTGTTACAGGTAAAATTCTGGTAAGCCGAGATGTCCAAGTAGATGAGGAAAGTGAGTGGAGTTGGAGTAACTCGGAAACGACCTCGGGGAGCTCGAACTCTGAAAGGGAGAACTCGGAGATAATAGGGAGAAGCTCGGATAGGACCAATGAGCATTCCGAGGAAGATGATGAACCTGAGCAACTTAGAACTCGGAGCTTGCAAGACATCTACAACTCCACTGACGAGTTACATGTAGTATGTCTATTGACAAGAACAGAAGACATAAAATCTGAAGAGGTGGTACTTGATGAAAGATGGAAGAAAGCAACGGATGAGGAGATCGGATCAATTGAGAAGAGTGAGATGGGAAGTAAAGCTGAGCTAGTTGAGGAGTTTAAAGAAGTGAAGAGGGAGTTTGTGATGACCGATTTGGACATCATGAAGTACTTTCTGGGTTTAAAGGTGGACCAAAGAGCAACGGGTATTTTTGTGTCCCAAAAGAGGCATCGGCCACCTCGACGCAGGGGGTGCTGGACGTTGCATGGCTCGCGGGGCCATGGTACACAGAGGAGTATCGCGCTCTGGTGGAAGAAGCATCGAAATGAAAGAAGAAGGAGAAATTTAAGATTATGGGGGAGTTTTGTTGGATAATCTTAAATTTCTAGAGATATCCGAGATATCCGAGATATTCGAGATATCCAAGATATCCGGGATATCCGATTTAGTTATCTGGAATTATTTGATTTTGAGTTATTTGGTTTCAGATTAGATAAGATAGTTTTTTGGTAAGTTTTGATTTGATAAGATATTTTATTATCTTCTTGTTAATTCAGTACGTTGTACAATGGCTATTTAAAGGCCATCTCTTATTCAATAAAAATTACAGTGAGTTGCTACGATCACCCACAATTTTAGTGTTACTCGTCTCTCTTAGTTTTTCTACAAATATTATCCTACATATGCAAAGATGCACGAACAAACCCTAGAGTCAAAGCAACTAAAAGAAAAAAGAAAAAAAGATCAGCAACAGCCATCTCACCTTGTGCTTTCCTTTGATAGGATTAAAAGAATTGATAACGCCTTCGTAAAACCTGAAGTAAAGATTTATGCACAAATTAATGGATCAAATAAAGCAAGCAACAACAACGTGCACACACTGAAACTGAAATTATAAAACAAGATAAAAATTTAGTAGGTATAAGGAAGGTATTAAATAACTTACCAATATCTTTAAAGGAAAAAACTTCCACAACATAGCATTTAGCTTTAAAGCTAAAGTTAAAAAAACAACCTGATTTGAATTCTCCATCTAAACCACAAAGCATGTTTCTTAATTCAAATGTTATAACACAATCTTATAAGTGCCTCCACTCTATTTTCAGAAGCACATGCAATTATCTTATAAGCCTACTGAATGAGCTTTCAAGACATGGATAGTGGTTTTGAAATCTGAAAATTCAAGGGAACTTATCGATAATAAACTTTAAAATTATTTTTTGAACAATCCCACCAAAACATAAAAAGTATTGCACATGAGAACTCTATTAAGTATTGACAGAGGAAGTCCACATTATAAAAAAAATGGCTCATGGTAAACCTTCGTCCTCCTTTGATATATGTGTATGATTCCAAACCCAACTATGATTTATAACGTAGTTTCCTCTAAATATAAGTATTGTCCTAAACTCATAGTTCATAAGCATGAAATGTTAGGGCCAAGATAGTTTAGCAAAAATCTTCCACAAAAGGTTTAAAAAGGGAGAAAAACCCAATTCAAACCCCCCCCCCCCAACCTCCTTGGGTTTTTCTATTCTCATATTTCATTGCAGAGTCGTGGGGCCTAATGCAGCTAAGGCTATAGTATACTTGCTTAGAAATTGGCAACAGAGGAATGCAGAGATAGAAATAGAATACAAAATATGCTACTGTGATACTTACTTTTTATCCTTCGGCCACCAAACCTTGATCCTACTACCAACCAATGGGTTACCATCATAAGATTGAGATGCCTGAAGAAAACATTGTACAGAAAATAGTAATTTATAAGGGGAAATTTCCAGTAAACAAACAACACTGATAACAAGAATCTAATTCAAACCATTGTCAAAAGCCTTAAAATTGAATGTTACGTAAAAAAAAATACTAGTTTAGTGTTTAAATTGTTAGATTTCATCTTAAAACTAATTGGCATTAAGTGAAGTTGTCCAATTGATATATAAACCACACCCGGAGAATTGAGGCCGGCAATGTAGGACTTCTCAACATCCTCCCTCCACATATGCCTACTGAACTAGGCGATGCTTACTAGAATAGGCAAACCAAGAAGATGGACTTTAGGCTCTGATACCATATTAGATTTCATCTTAAAAACCAATTGGTATTAAGTGAAATTTCCCAACTGATATATAAATCGTATCCTAAGAATTGAGACAGCCGATGTGGGACTTCCCAACATAAATCACTAGTTCTATGTGGTAGTATGGGAGTAGGGTAGAATTTTTACACGGGACAAAGGCCACACACACATTCATAGAGAGATATGATCAGATATAATTTTTTAATTAAGAAGTCAAAAGAAGAAATAGAAAGGCCATATAATGCCATTAACCTTTCCATTTCCCAAGGCATATCATCTGGTTAGCATAAATAGTACATAATCTTAGAGAGTATCACACATTAAGGACATTCCAGAGTAAACCAAAAAAGAACACCAAGTCGTATAAAAATTAAAGAAAATGAGATATTCCATGGGGTTTTATTGGAAAAAACTGAAATGTCAATAACTCCACTCTGAATTTCAAATACATACCTTTGCACTCAAAGTAATGTGTCTTCCCCTCCGCTTTGTTTGTGGGGTTTCCTTGAAGCCACTTAATGTTTTACTTGCAGATTCAGCAATCAGCTCCTAAACAGAAGGGACATGACAACATATGTGAGGTTTAATAGTATGTCGTGTGTTGTTTTGGAGGATTGTAAATGATACTTGCCATACCTTCACAACGGATGATTTGTTGAGACCCTTATTAGAAGTAGCATCTCCCCTCCTCCTTTTCTTAATAACTGTTTGAGCAGATGATGTTCCCTCTTCTTTATTTTCTAGCTCAACATTCATAGATGACTCATGTTTCCCCTCATCTCCACAAGAAACATTAGGTTCCATCTTAGCAACTACCGTATCTGAAGCCACAGCAGTTTTCCCACCAAACTTTATAGAAAGTTTGATTTTCTTAGCAGGTTTTAGTTCAGAATCCTTCCTTACTTCAGATTCCTTTTCCAACCTAACTGCTGGGGAATCCAAAGAAGTATCCTCGGGCAGAGGATTCAAGTTGTCTTCCTTTAACATTGACACAGAATTAGAGTGAACATCTTGATTGATGCAACATCCATCAGGAATTTTATTATTTAAAGAAGGAGCAGCATCAGTATTCTCATCAGTTTTAGGTTTAGAAGCTAAAGCTTCACAACCTTTGCTTGTATCTTCAGGCTTTGACATCACACCATCCTTGAAGGAAGCAGGGTTATCATTAGGTGGAAAATCACTGCCAATATTGTGAGTCCTTATGGATTGGGCAGGTTTTATGTTCTCACTTTTTGTCTTAGAAACTATAGCTTCACTTACAGTTTTAGGCTTTTGATGCAACTTATCCTTTCTGGAAACAGGTTTTTCAGAAGACGGAAAAGCAGAACTACAATTGCGAGCTTTTCTGGATAGAGCTGATTTCCCAGGTTTTGTTTCCCGAAAAATCCATGAGTGGTCATAGCCTTCCTCTTCGTTCATTAGAGAATTAGGCTTACGGCCCCTCTTTTTTGGTACTGTATTCAGCTGAGTTTCTGATGTTGGTTCCTGAACAGACTCTGCATTGTCGGTTTCCAAATTGGCTTTGGCATTTTCTGCTTTGGAATTCTTCGTAATTTCAGAATGTGGTTTCCTTTTTGAACCAGATATTTTTATAGCTTCGTCATTCATAGTAGAAGGACTGGCACTTCTTACGTTTGACTTTGTAGCATCCAAGATTTGGACATCTCTCTCACCAGTAATATCTGGTTCTTGCCTCTTGGTTGCCTGATAAAGAATTAAGTTAAATGTTTAATACTGCATTAATATTGACTGATGCTTTAACGAAGCAAGCATTGAATTGTATTTGTAAAGGAAAATTTAATAATCAAATAACTCATTGAGAAAGGCAAAGATAATTTACATCACATGATTGTTCCTCTGCATCTTTAGGAACATCAAGCTTGTTCTCAGCTTCATGAACCTGAAGCATTACAACAAAACCAATCCTAACTTCAATCTAGCTCAAAGGCTAAAGTCAAGTAACAACATCTTGCAAATAACAATAAAAAATATGAAGATATCAATGTAATAGAGATAAACATCATTCACATTCCCCAACCCCCAATAACAGAACTCAAGTGTCATTACATATGGAAACAGCTTGAGTGAGCAAGAATATTTTGATGGTAAATTACTGGTTTATTATCAATCAACTGGAGTGTTTATTTTCCTCTGCTGGAATTTTATCAGTTTCCTGTTTCCTCCTTGAATAAAATGGAACACAAGTGACATGCTTGGCAGCTGTTCATTTCCTACTTAAGTTTTTAGTACACATTTGCTTTTTGGGGATGTTTGAAGAATGAGAACCAGTCTGCTTAAGATTTGAAACATTTAATCACAAACATATTCCAAGTTGGTTATTTGAACTCTTAATCGCATCCCCAACAACCCCCCCCCCCCCCCTGCCCCCCAAAAAAAAAGAGAAAACTAACCTTCTTTCACAGTCTTCAGTTACCTAATTTCTGATTCTTTAAGTTAATTTCTATTTTTTTTTTTTTAATTGAGCATCATTGCTTTTTCCAAAAGAATTAATTTCAAAGGTTGTTTTAGAAAAGATACTAACAAACAGTCAAGGTTCTAGAGAACTTGAAGACATGATTTCCAATATGCAGCAAAATTAATATTTAGCAAGAGTATCACATATTAACTATAATAGTTTATCTGATAGTGGTGCAAGTAAAACTCACCATTGTTTTCTTAGAACAATTTGAATCATCGCATTTAGGGGTATCAGACTCATTCTGGCAAATACTAGCTACTATATGTGCATACTCATTTAAAGCCCTGCCTGAGGACTCCACTGCCTTCATGAGAAAAGGCTTGAGCTTGATAGCACAATTGCTAATTATTTTTTCCGCCATTGTCCAAGAAATAGGTGAAATAGTCTGGGAAAATAAATTAAACCAGATTGACTAAATAAATAAAAGGACATAAAATAACAAATAACAAAATAAATAAATAGATAAAATAAACAAAAAGAAAATAAAATACGAGATAAAATTGATATAATGCAACGCTAGTTACCTGATTTTCATTGGCTGCACTTTCCAATAGAGGTCTGAGAAGATCTGAGGAAATTTGCTCACTTTCTTGCAAGATCAGGGTCATTATGGTTTCCATTGAATGAATTGCATTACAGGGATGGTTTGACCTTTAAATTGAACAAATACTTTGTAATTAATAATTCTAGAATTGAATGAAAGCTTAAAAGTGGGAAAAGAAAAGGAGGGAAAGGCAAACAACTCTTTTTTTTTTTTTTGAAGCAAGCAATCTACATTTTCATCAAATTATTAATGTAAAAAACAACTTCTCAAATTTTCGTCTATGATCTACTAGCCATTTGAAAAAGGAAAATGCAAAGAAAACCCTAATTTCCTTGGCCACACCACCTCATTCCTGAATACTTAAAACGGAAAAAAATTCACAAGAAAGTTGCTTCATGTTCAGAAGCATCTCAAGTAAAATGATAGGAAACTGGAAGACAAAGGCCTGTTTTACTGAAAACATTCACTCAAATTTCTTCTCTTTATTACTAAGGTTATATTAGTATCAGAGAGACATTGGTCAAGAACAGATGCAACAAACACACCCAAACAGAAAAGAAAATGGAGACTATTAGATATAAAATCATTCATGAGCCTTAATCGCTAACCTGTTAGGTGGAAGCTAAAAAATGGTTTTACATGACATCTAACAGAGACAATGCAGACACTTCAGGATCCCAGGTCTGCTTCCTCCCCTTGCTCCTCACACTAAACTTGCTCACCCCTCTTATCCCTCCTCCATATTCCTTTTATTGTTTTCATTGCAAATACGCATCTGATTCTATTCATTACATTTCACATATCACTAATGATTATCTCTACTATTTGCCTCATTGCCCACATGAAACTTGATCCCCTGCTGCCCTTCTCTATCTTCCTAACATACATCCTAGCAATGAGAGGATGTCTAACATGTGTTTTCAAGGACATGAGGACAGCATGCAGATAAACTCACATATGATTAAAATTTAAAAATGATCATAAGGTTATGTGATCAATTTCAATATGCTTCACCAAAATTGCGGAACTGTTTAAATATAAACTATTTCTACAGATCTCAAATATCCACTTAGAAGAAATAGAAAATAAACTTAAAAGTTGAGTGCGGGAATTTTATAAAGATTATGTTCATTTGTTAAATAAGTAATTGGAAATGAAGAAACATATAAAGGTTTAGAGCAGGAAGAAACAGATAAAAGACACTGTCAAGGCTCTAACCTTATAAATCTCAAGAATTGCTGAAACATTTCAATAACCAGGTCATTACACTCAAGGTCCAGCATGACCAAGCATAATCTGACCTTATTGACATTATCAAGTATGGTAAGTGCTTTTTCATAGCCATGGCCTGATATGTGAGACAATTTCTTGAAAGATGCCACTGTGAGCTTGAAGATTTCCTGTTCACCGTGAAATGAAATGCTATATTATAACTTGAACAAGAAAATTATGGTTACATTTATAGTATACACTATACAGTATAGTTGAATAAATTAATAGAAAAAATACCAATGCATCAAACTAAAATCAGTAACCTTCATTTGTTCATCATCATAAGGGACATCTGGCGCCGTGATTCTTGTAATCTCAGTGAGGCAAGATGTAACCGAAAGCTTAACATCATCATCTGTGTGCCTCAAAAGTTCATCGGAAATCAATGCCTTCATTGAAGGTACAAGTGATTCTTGAATTGGCTTGGCTGGATCTTGATCCACAGTTGATAATAGAAGCTCCAATTTCTAAAAATTAGAAAACCAAAAATGAGAACTCAGAGATCAATCAAGCTTAGAAGGCCTGTTGTAACAATGTTGTTAAACTTTATTCCAAAATTCATAAGCAGCACTGAAATACATGGGGAAAACTCCCAATTTATGTTGTTACTTGAGAAGAGTTAAACCTGATATTCCACTTGATCTTTTCAACTCAAGTGATGGCATAAACTAAACCCTTTATATCCATATTTTAGTGCATAATTTGTGAGTACATGTCATATCAAAGCAAACAGTGATGTAAGGTAAAATATACCTTCACCCCCATTAAACAAAAATAAAAAATATAAATAAATTTGTTTGCATCTAATCAGCAAGCTATATAATAGAACTCATGATCAAATTCAACAATGTAGTGAATTCATTTGACTAATTGTTGCAACCATACAATAAAATCAAAAGGAACCAAAGTTATAACATCAAGGAGATAGAGAGCATCAAGCTCCACATGTCAATAACTACTCGGCTGTTCTTGAGTAGCTGGGAGAATCTTTTTTCATAATAGCAGAAGTTCATTTGAACAAGGAGAATAAAGTTGCAAGGATATTGGAGGATAAGGGATATCCTCCACAAAGAAAATGAAAAAATAAAACAATAAAAGAGAAAACATCTGAAGCAAAGCTGTCCAATTCTTTCTCATATCAATTGGGAGTAAATGGAATTTTATGGTTCTGGATTCTAGTATCTGGTTTGGAACTGTATTGCTTTCACTGATCTGTGCAAGGATTTAATAGGGGTCTGAACTCTGAAGGGAAGTCCTAGGATATTGATCATTAGGGAAGGGTGTCCCAACCATGCAATTCATGCAAGATTGGTCCCTGACAAGCAAGTGTGCTGGCTAAACAGAAGTGTGGGTTACTGGCTCCGGGTCAACAGCCGCTGCAAGTTGATGGTGACAAGTCTTGAGTGAGAATCAAGTTTTTGGGATTGTGTGCAACTCTGTATGAATGAACAATGGTCACTACGTGGGAGATAAAGGCTGGTCAACAAACTGGATATGACTTGTTGATTATAGCTACACAGTGCTTAAGGCTTCCTTAACCTCCCAAAGGAAACCCTCCCTTTTCCAAAGGTGGTGAATCTTTGATGCAGTCTCCTTCCCTTAAAATCCTAGCAATCCACTCAATGTACAATTCACAAGAATATGGGAAGGTTGGCTCCCTTTACAAGGTAGAGACTTTTGCACTGCTCTTGCCAAAGTATCCACCACCTCATGGTGAAGCATTTTGGCATGGCATCCCAGATTATAGCTGTCAAGGGAATCTGGGAAGCACCCCACTAAAAACATGATCTTCAAGGAGGCTTTGGACTTCCAAAAGGGCGTATAAAGATGGACATGACAGTCACACAATTCAACCAATGATTCAGAAATTGGAAAAGGGATTTGCAGGAACACACCCCATTAGACAAGTGAATTGAGTCACAGAGACACAAAGAGACCCAAAGTCAGAAAATTCAAGAAAAAATAAAACTCTTAATGCTACAGAAGAAGTGAAAGGCATTAGACATGATAGATCATGAGAAAGAATATAATCACAATAATATTTTTTTATAAACCACAAATCTACATTATCTCAGGAAAATCTCCGAAATTCAGGTTTCCCAATCCATTTGAGGTTAGAAACAGCAACCATCAAGATAAACAATTGCGTCTCAGGAAAACAAAAAAAAATCTTGAGAAAAATATGTATCTACAGCAGACATAAGAAATTATAGGCAACAACAACACAGAAACTAACTATCAATTCAGAAGACACAGTGGAATTAACAACAGAAAAAGAAAACATTACATGAAGAAGTTCTCGAAGATCATCACCGGAGGGAGACTGGAGAAGCTTCCTCCCCACTCGCTTCAGCATCTTCGCTGTGTCAGGAAGAGAACTCATCTTCTGCAGAGTTTCACATTCACCAGAGTAGGAACAATTTTATAGTCTCACTCTCACCCTGCAAATAACTAACGTTGTACTTGTACATGCAAACAGACACCGAAAATTATCAGTTTCAGAACTCACCAATGATTTTTAATAACCCCTCCGTTCAGTTCCTGAGTTTGAAAACAACTATGTATGCACTGTACTAGGATTTTTTTGTTTTCTTCTCTTCTTTTTTCTTCCTGTTACTTGGTACCTTAAAAAAACAAGAAAAAAACTTAAAAGGGTCATTTCCTTTCTCCAGCATTGGCACTTTAACGTCAATTTTTGAGTGTTGGAGACAGTGCTGATGAACTCAGTTTCGGTAATCTTCTTGCTGCAATTACCATCATAGCCCTTATTTAATATTTTTCTGAATTGAAGTATTGATCACTTGCACCCGAAAGTGCTTATGTGTCACTGACAGACACACCCATGAACCTGCTTTGGTCTTTGGCGCCTATATCAATCTATTATGCTGACAAGTGACATTTACAATTTGCACCTAGGTGTTGAAAGTGGATCCTACATCTTTCACTAGAGAAACTCCAAAATTTCCACATTTTTAGATATTAATAACATAACTTCATTTTGATTCATCTTTATTACAAGTGTTCTCTTTTGACAAAGAGTGATGAGATTGTTAAATTTTATAATAATAATTTCAAATTTTGTTAAGGATAATTTTTAATTGATTAAAAAAAACTTTATAATGAAAGTACTTGAAAAATAAACATAAATTTTATAGTGAACATGTAAAGAAATTTAGTTTTGACTGATGGATACACAAGACTCGTCCTTGTTGTAAATACACAAAAACAAAAACATAATCCCAGCATATTATACATTTATACATAACATATTTTATTAAAATAGAGATATGTATATGTGTTTCAGGTATGTACATATATTTCTATTATTCATCAGAAATAATGTTTATATATATATATATATATATATATATATATATATATATATATATATATATTATAAGAATATAGTCACACAACCTTATCTACAATGAATCATATATATCCATGCAAACTTATGCACAATAACTTATCATTACATTTCAAACTTCAAATTTAAAATATGAATAGTTTATAATATTATAAAATCAATAACAAATTCTAAAACTAAACATGTTGCGTGTGTATTTACATGTACAACACTTTGTACTACTAAATTGTTTGTCGTGTGTGACTCAGGCTACATAGTGCCTCTAATTGCCAAAATGAACTTTCTTGATGAGGTTGCCGATTTCATCCAAAAGATTATAACAAAGAAACTGAGACGTGTAGGGAGGAGACTCCTCAAGTTCACTTCCATTGATAAACTCTTGGAACAACTTGATCTAATGTCTTTATAGTCTCATAAACATAAGAGGGACAAATACTTCAAGCACGCACCATCCTAACAACAACCACAATGATTGTTTTAGTATAAGTGCACAACCTTTGTTAATAAAAATGAAGAAGGGAATTTGTATCACATTCTAAAGTCATGATAAAAAAATATATATATATTTATAATAAAATTTGTGTTTAACATTACGGTAAAACTAGTATGAATTTAAAAGTAATTTAAAACAAATTTAGAGGTCCGGTTAGCTCAATAATCTAACTATTCTAAAGAATATTGCAAATTTCTAAGGCAAACTTCTAACTAGAAGCATCTTTATTTTGTGATTATAGAAAAAATAAAATATATACCATATTATCACAAGTTGTAAAATATCAACCCTTTTCCTTGAACCAGATTTCTATACAAGATTTTTTGGTTTTTTCTTTGATTTGATGTTTAGAAATTGGGATTAGGCACTCAGATTTCTCAACATCTTTTTATTTATTTATTTTGATTTATAAATTTAAAAAAAGTTAAATTAATTTAAGTAATCTCTTCACCATTAAACTTAAATAGTATTTTCATATACCATGTGTATCATGTATCATGTGAAACTATTTTCATGTATTCGCTTATTTGACATCTTTAGTAAACTATAAATATGCACTTAAAGATACAATTTCTCGCTTACTCTATGGTGCATACTTGCATGTGATGTATAAATTAAAAAAATTCTTTGAAACTGAAGATCATTATTTGTTTACCGAGTCAATCAATTTGCAACATCAAAAAAATATCTCATTTATTTTGTCTTTCAGGTTACTGAGATATGATAGATAACTCTTTAATTTTACCAATCACACAGACTGTTTTATTAATTTTTCTTTGTAAATATAATTATTAAATCTTACAAAATGACAAATTAAATAATAAAATAATAATTTTATTCAGTAATTACTTAGTTTCTTACTTTCTTATCAAAATTAAATCAAATTTATTAATTTTAATATTTTTAAGTTTATAAATTAGAACAAAATAATAAAAAAGACTTTGAAAAATATGGGTGTCTAATATCAATTTTTCAACATTAAAACAATAAAAAAAAATCTTATAACTAACTTGTACAGTAAAACGTGTTAATTTAATTAATATTTTAAAACTTGTACTGGTACATATTTATTTTATTTGTAATAAAAAAAAGTCAACTACAAGACTACATATGTATCCAATACATATAGATATAACACGAAATGTAACATTTGTGCTCCTTTAATATGATCTATGCACCACAACTACATCATAGTTGTCAATTCACAATACTGCAGTTGTTAACTTGTATACTTATTCTCTAACTCTTTTATTTCTCTTCTTCCGTCTCACAATCACGTTTCTGGTCATTCTCAGTTAAAAATCATGGTCTGTTGTGATTTATAACTAAAATCTTAGTGAATATAACCTCATTGATAATCGTCATTGCAACTTCTAAAATTTATAGGACCTTCCAAATTCCAATCAACTATTCTCCTTGGAAAAGGAAAACTTTTCTTGGTAGATTGCTTGATTCCTGCTGATAAGCCAAGAAAGTTTCGTCTGTGACTGAGAATATAATTTTAGCTTCCATAATTTTGCAAAGCAATGAATCAGGAAGTGTTCCTAATGAGAAAAAAAAAATGACAGGTGATGCAGCATTTATTAAAGCAGCTCATAGAAGATTGAACTTTTCAATGATCAAGTGCACGTCAATGACATCAGGTTCAAAATCATGCAAAAGTGCGAAAATCGCACAAATTGGACTTTCTCTTTTCATTTACTCCGATAGATAAAATTGTTAATTAAGGTCTAAAACTTCTTTTTTTATGTCACAATTAGTCAAAACATACATTAATTATGCACACATTAATATAATTAGAGTTTTTCCCCATAAACTTAAAGTTCTTCATGAATTCACAATCCAACATTGATAAGATTAATAATGGATATCAAAGCACTCATACAACATCAAGGAAGAGTAAATCAATTCAAATATATAAGTATTTCCTTTAAATAATCAAACAAGGGGGCTCCCATGTCCTACAGAGTAATATGCATACAAATTACGAAATTGAGGTTTAATTTTATTATCTAACAATAATCCTAACTTAGAATCAGAACTGCCATTCTCCTTTTAAAATTATTATTATAAATTAAAAATAATAGTTTTAAATTTTAGAATAATGAAAATTAATAAAAAATATTTATGAAAATAAAATTCAAATTTAAAAAAAAATGACAAAAAATATTTTATAAAGACTGAAAATAATGTTTGCATGTGTTTCAAGGATGAAAAACAAAATTTTATAACAAAATAAAATCAATATCTGCTCAATTTTCACAGGTTAAAAACAAATTTAAGCCTAATAATAAAAAAATCAATTCAGCAACAGGTTAAACTTTCTATCATAATATTTTTCTTGTAAAAAATATTTTAAATTTCTTATATTTTTATGTTATATAAAATATTTAATATTAAAAATCATTAGAATACCCTACCCTCTAATATTTTATTAAATTTTTTAAGAATCCACTAAGCATATTAATTTGAACCTGCAGAATTTGTTGTATTGTGCTGAGTTTAAAAATAAATAAATATAGAACATCGATTGTTACTCTTTTTTTTAATCAGTATCAATTGCTGTTACTTGCTAATAAGAATATGTTGTGCATCATATTGTTGCCATTCAAGTACCTAATAAGTAGTGTTGAACTATGGTTTAGTTCAATTAAGGATACTTCCTAAAAGCTGAACCACAACAAGCAGTGTTGAACTATGGTTTGGTATTCAAGGTTCTTTAATCGTTTTGGAATTGAGCACCCCTACAACAAGGTACTTCAACATCAAGGAATTAAAACGAGAAAAGGTATTTATAGTGTGAAGTTTAAAAAAGAAAGCAACTTCAAAATTTTAAAACAATTTTGGCAAGAAAATATGATAGCAAATATTTTTTTTTAATTTATGATTTTTTTAAATTGTGAAATTACACTTAATTAGTCCTTACACAAACATGGTGATACAAATCTCCAAGAACCACGTACGAGAAATTGTGTCAAACAATTATACCATAGATGCATTCAAGAGTGCTTCTAAATCATGAAAAGCGACTCAACAAGCCAATCCGAACAACCGCACGGCTAACAGAACCAACACTTTATTTTCACCTTCCAAACTACACTTACATGTCATGTCATACATTTAAAAAGGTAACAGTGAAAGTAGGGAATAGTAGAAGAAATTAACACCCAAAACTTGTATCGCATCCATTTTTCAGGCACTTTATAACTTCAATTGTTATAGTCAGACCAAATTGTAATTGTCATTGCTAGATATATCATCAATGCCAAATCAAATAAGACTCAAATTCTTATCAGCTCAATTTTCCTATTTTAATTATTACCTTAAAGCAGAGATGTCATAGTGAAACAAAAGTTCCTAATTAAAGTAACAATGCATGAAAGAAAAAGTAGCAGCAAATCTAGAATGCAACAAAATCGTATTAAACAATCAAATCCCAAGATAGATAATCCAGCTACATGGCAAAATTCATTCTCATGGAATAACCCCAAAATGAAAAGATGAACAAAATCTATGAATCTTGCAACTCATTGAGATTTCACATGCTGCAGAACAACATTGTAAGCTTCATGTTCCTCCCCAAAATCCTGCAAGCAGCCATTAGTTAAATAATTATAATGCAATATAAACACTCTTAACAAATATTTTCATTACTAAACAGTTCATACCTTGACAACAACACAGGAGCAACCAGTAACCTTCCTAGCTTTTCCTTCTGAATCAATCTTGCACAGCTGCAGAGAGAAGTTCCAACAGAATTAATAAACAAAAACAATGAAACAAAACTAATTAGCCTAAAAGTATAACTAAAGAACGATCATGATAAATATTCAATATTAACCAACAAAAATTAAGTTTAAATGAAATTCCAAAAGAAATTAAATTATCAAGGTTCAAGGTTTATTGTCAATGACACTTACACCAGCCCATTCTCCAAGGGTCTTTGCACTAGGAACCGTCAACAGGCTAACATTGTGCTCTGCGCAAAGGGCCTTAACAAGTTTAACATAGTCAGGCTGGTCACAGTCTTCTGCTAGAACACAGAGCTGTGCAGCATGCTTCTCAATCACTTTTGCTGCTTCATGAAGGCCTCGTGCAAGACCACCATAAGCCAGAGATTTTCTGAGGACAAGTTGTAAGGCAGTCATGATATCCATTGGCTCGCCTGGAATCGCGGCAGCTGACTCGGCTGCAACAACGGCAGGTTCTTCCCTGAAGAGCAAAATATCGTGAACAGAACAACCCATTTAAGAATCGTCACTTAGATAATGATAAACAATTATCAAGAGAAACACACAGTAGGACACAGACACACTATCAAAATAATAATGGCTAACAGCCCACAAAAAAATATATAATATAATACATAAAAATATCATGAACATAGCATCCCATATAAGAATTAATACTCGGATAGTCATGAGATATTCTCAAGAAAAACACAGGCTAGGTCACACTATCAGTCTATCACCATTATAAGAATTGATGACAACTTTTACTAACAGTAACTGCCTGAAAAAGAATCATTTTCATTCGTTCCCAAATATGTAATACAAAACAGCTTGGCTGTAGGGTTTTGAAACCCAATTTTCTAACCAATAAAGTTAAATAGAATTGAATTCAGAACCAACCTATTTCATAATCTAAAAGGAACAACAATATCTACTTCCAAAGGACCCTATTAACATTATAATTCATAAATTGGACAAAACATACTCTAACAAAAATACATCCATAGAGGTCATAGATCAGAATTAATCACATGAAACAATTAAACACAAAAGCAAAATGATCATACCCCGACATTTTCCTTGTTGATCTAGAAAAACAACTCTCCTTCCTGCTCCTGCACAAACAAAACAACAAAAACAATCAGATCTTGTGCTATGTAGCAGCATTCAGACAATAATGCAAAGGCTTTATATTCTTTTTTGTTTCTCAAGTTAGAGCAAAAGCTGCCACTTCGCAGCTGCAACATTACCATACGCTAAAATTAATATGGGAAACCACCAAATTTAAAAAGCTTCAACAACCAATGCCTTCCCAACAAGACAAACTGAAATCTTTTACCATAAACCCCAAAAGTGAAAAAAATAACAAAGGATTTACGACGATTAAACAAATTAATCGAAGTTTGTTCATTATTCGGTAATGCCTAAAACCAGTGTAGTAACAGAGAGATAGAAAGGAACCTGAAGACGATTGTGTCGAAACCAGTTGCTGAGGACGGGGCTTGGAAGTAAACGATCTTGTATTTTAAACAGAGAGAAGAACCCTAGCTACAACCTCACTCTTAATTTACTAAAATGTCCATTTTAAACTGTAAATTTGGGTTCTATTGGGCCCGGGTCGACTTATATTCAATCTGCTTAACCTGGGCCTCATGCTTCAATATGCGCCTTCGGGATCATATATATACACTTCCTTTTTTTAATAAGTACACACCTTTTTTAAAAATAATAATAATTAAATTATTAAAATATTTTTATTTTTTATTTTTTTAAATTTTTTAGTTTACACTCCTAACATTTAATTTAACATTTTTTTTACATATCTCTTTCCCTTATTTTCACATGCATTCCCTTAATTTTTCTTCACCCCCACCTATTTTGGTAGTTAATTTTAATTTTTTTAGTTTTACATTATTTTTTTCCCTTTCTTTTTCAGTTTTCTCACTGATTTCACTATCCGCATAGTACTCTAAAATAGTGAAAATGTCTTTTTCATAACACTAAACTTAATGTTAAGGTTTTTGGAAGGGTGAAAGGAAAGGAAGTGTTGGAAGAAAAAACGTGTATCTAGTTTGATAGAAACTGTCGAGGACGCTACACGTACCTACAATGTTGTCGCCTATCAGTTCTATGATTTGGGTGCATGTAAAAAGGTGAAAGAAGTGAGAAAATAAAAAGTAATATAAAAATTGAGAGAACTAAAACTGACCACTGAAATAGGTGAGGAAATAAAGGAATACAAGATGGTACATGTGAAAACTGGAAAAAATAATGAAGGAAGTGTGTGAAAAGAAAAAATAGTAAATTGAAAGTTAGAGATGTACTATTAAAAATTTAAAGAATAAAAAAATTATAAATATTTTAGGATTAAAATAAATAAATAAAAAAGAGATATACTTATAACAATAAAAAATAAATAAAAATAAATAAATAAAGTGTATATATCATTAGCCTCACCTTCTTAAGCTATAGTCTAATAGAACATAGGTACACCTACATTGTATGATAAGTAAGTACACCTTTTTTTAAAATAAAATATCTTAAAATATATTTATTTTTTTATTTTTTATTTTTTATTTTTTATTTTTAGTTATCTAATTTTTAATTTAGTATTTTTTTATTTTTTTACATACATCTTTCTCTTTCTTTATTTAACTCATGATATTATATATATATATATATATATTAATTACACCTCTTTTTCTTTTTTTAGTAAAATTAAATTCTTGAAATATTATGAACGTAAAAAAAAATAACGGGAAAATTATAAATTAAACAATAAAGGAGTAAATTTTAAAATAAAAAAAATAAAAAATAAAAAAGAAGGAAAAGTCTAAAAATGTCTAAAGCCTAAATTGCGAGCCGATGGAAATAAATTTTTTTCATAAATAATTAGTAAGTAACACGTGATTATAAGATAAAATAACAACATTTTAGCGAGAACTAAAAAATAAGGAACAGTCAAAAATTTAAATGGGCAGTGAAAGTTTAGGAAGAATATATTGAGATTGAAGATATAAAATGTAAATGAAAAATATGAAAACAAATGAAAATGTTAGTTTATAGAACAAATAATCTTGTATAAATATAGATTGGACTGGTTATTAAATTTAGTAAATAAATACTTGTTTTAGATTTTGAAAAGTAAGGTACTCTCAGTAAATAATACATGTTTTAGATTTTGAATAGTAAGGTACTTGTACATTCGTACTACTCACTTCTGTTTTCATACATATTCAAACTACACTTATTTATAAAATTAAATTTTTAATTTTTAATCAACATAATTAGTAGTTTAAGTTATCTAAAAAATTACAAAGAGAATGAGAACATTCATGTAAAATATAATTGGTGAGTCTCACATATATTTTTTATTTTATTATAAATATTTATAAAATTATATAAGAAAATAATGTTTAAATTTTTTTAATATTTTTGTAAATTCAAATTGAAAAATGCTAACATAACTTAATCATTTTATAACTATATTGTAAATAAAACAAATTTTATTATATTTAAAATTTAATTTGTGTCATGTATGAAACATATATTTGGTTATACAATCATAATTATTATAGAACTAAGATCAAAACATGCTCATTTTATAGGGACTTTGTAACGACCCGCCTGGCCGTCACACAACAAAACATCACAGCACCACACAGAAAAGAGCATGCATATATATAAGCAGCTAAAATATATACACAAGGTCTAGCCTATGGCTTAATGTACAAAATACATCCAAAATTGTCAAACTAGTGGCCAAAAACAACAAAAGTAACTCCATCTGCCAGCTGCAGACATGCCTCACGCACACCATCCTATCCCTGTTCTACTCCCATACACAGTATGATTATTAAAGTTCAAACCACATGGAAACAACAAAGGGTAAGCTAGTGAAAAGAATCAGCATATATAGATATATAAGTACAACAATTATAAACAACTATAGCTTATCAGCACATCATCTAGTTCAGCAATCATCAGCATACAACTTATCACATATACAACTCACATCATTCAGCAAAAACAGTAGTAAACAAACAATGTGTCGTCAAGCATATCAGCTCGAAAATCTCCTACAACAGCTCAGCCTTACGGCCTACAACAGCTCAGCCTTACAGCCTACAACAACTCAGTCTTACGACCTACAACAGTTCAGCTTTACGGCCTACAACAATTTATATCAGCATGCAATACAGCACAACATAACAACAATAACAGCATACAACATAGCTCAACATTTTACAGCACAGCTTAAACATCATAATTCAGCTCGGCTCGACAGCATATATCGGCTTATAACAGCATATATCGGCATATAACAACATATATCGAAAGTACATATCCACGCCTGGCACACTCATGGTTGCGCTCGGCATGGCCCAACCAGAGAGCACCAAGGCTCAAACGCGCCCGGCACAATTCTAATTGCGCTCGGCGTGCTAGGGGGCAGAGACTCCAAAGAGTCTCACACACCCGGCGAGACATAGTCACACCCGGCGCAACACCAAAAACCCAAAAGCCAAGTTACTTATTGATATCGCACCTAGCGTGGTCCAACCACGCCCGGCGTGGGCCATCCAGAGGCTCCTATTCTCAAGCTCGGCCGGCGCACACAACTTTGCGCCCGGCGAGCTTGCCCAATAGTGCCCTTTAATGGTCACGCGCCCAGCGCCAAGAACTGCGCCCGGCGTGCTACCAAGCAGCAACCCTCCAAGTTTGAAAATTTTCCTCATAACCTGCAAAGATTAGCAACCCAAGCACATGCAAACCAACCAAAATGCCACATTTTCATCAAACAACAAGAAAATCAACTTATTTTCAGCATGCAACCACAAACACATCAAAATCCCCAAATTTTCATCAAACTCCCGAAATCCCGGAAAACCCATTTTCATCAAAACAGCTCATGATCTTCGAAAATCACACAAATCCGTGAGTTTCTAACTCACTCAACAAACAACCAGCAAGAATCCTAGCTTCCCTTACCTCGGTGAGACGATTCCGAGCTCCGGGAAGAGAAGAACGAGTGAGAAAATGAAGAAGGAGAAAAGATGAACGGAGAAAAACAAGTCCGCTCCTCAGCAACTCTAATCAGCACCTAAGATCACCAAGAGAAAAGAAGGACCCAAGCAAGGTGAGTAGGGAATGGGGAAGAAGAAAGTGAAGGTAGGGTTGTGAGGGAAGGAAAGAAAAGGTGGAAGAGGGTCTCACAGACCCAAACATATTTAAGCCTAAAAATGAAATAAAAGAGTATTTAAGTTTCATAAATTTAGTTCTTTTAGATATAGACTCCCTAAGCTTTAGTTTTATTGCATTATTGATAATTTTTCAATACAAATGATAATGGATTTTGTAGTTGTAGAGAAATCGACTTATCTTTAATATAGGTTGTCCTTGAGACCTTTAATAGTTATAAAATACTTAGTATGTACAATATTATAAAACTTGTATAAAAGTACTAATTTAGATATCAACCATAATAGCAAAATAAAACATTATGTATATTATTGTGCATTTTTAAAGAGGATTGATAATTAATTTTGTAGTTATAAAACTAAAGTTTGACCTAACTTATCTTTAATATAGGTTATCTTTTAGACCTTTGAGTATGCATTACTTGAAACATTTTTTAAGTTGATTTATAATATACTTGTCAAGAGTCAACAATCGTCTAGTTGGTGTTGTATTACTATTTTTAATACCATCTCGAATGTTCATTTCGTAGTTAACATATTTGCTTGTATTATTGTATAATTTGTTTAAGTGAATGTTATTTATGCATGTAACAAACTATCAAAGTAACATTTATTCAAAGTTTAAAACTTTAATTTTATCATATTTGCAATCTTGCTCGCCATGGTAAACAGACATGGAGACTCATATAGACCCAGAGTCCCTACCTAGTCATATTCTCAAGGTCAATTACTTTCCTAATAACGATTTCCTTTATGCTACTCTCGACCATAACCCGAGATACACTTGGAGGAGCATATAGGGTGTTCAACATTGTTATTGTTGGAAAATTGGCAATGGCTCTCTTATTCCTGTGTGGAATGAACCATGGTTGAGAAACAATGATAGGAGTAGGTGCATCACTTATAGTAATATGTTTGGAAGCCCCGAACTAAGAATTATCAATCTTATAGACAATGAAAAAAGGGATTGGAACACTAACATGATTAAAGAAATCTTTGAACTTGAAAAACTAGAAGGCCATCATTAGCATCCCTTTGACTAACTTGGAAAGTGAGGACAAAAAGATTTTGAAATGGTCTCTTAATGGGGACTATTTTGTTAGGTCTACTTATCAAGGTTGCATGTCTAATGTGATGGATACTAATCACTTAACAGTACTCTAGGGTGATTGGAAGACAGTGGAAGTTGGATTTCCTTACAAAGGTTAAATCATTCATCTAGAGAGTGTGCAGAGATTGCCTCCCAACTAGAACTAATCTTCAAACTAAAGTTGTACTCTGTCCACTTAGTTGTGTTCTTTGTAAAAATCACGTTGAAAATAGTTGGCATGTTTTTGTAGGATGCACAAAAGTCCAACAATGTTAGGAGACCAGCAACCTTTTTGAAGTACAAAGAGTGTTAGAGAAAGTTGATAGCATGAAGGAAGCAATTTTTGAAATGCTTCGAATTGGAAACCCTGGTTTAGCAATTGAGTTTGTTATGATTATGTGGTGCATTTGAGAAGGAAGGAATGCCATGCATAAAGGTGACCAAAAAAAGGAATCAAGAGAAGCCAGGGAACTTCTTTGGAAGCCCCCTGTGTAGGATATCTAAAATGCAATACATATGTTGCCACCTTCCTGCAGCACCTGTCCTCGTTCGATATTGGCTTATGCCTCAAAGATCATAAAGGAACGTTTATAAAGGCCAAATCGAATAATGGCCCTTCTAATCCAAACCCCGACGAATGTGAAGCAATGACTTTACTTGAAGTTCTCCGTGGAGTTATAGAGATTGTTGTAGATAGAGTTATTTTAGTTTAGTTGCTTTATTTTCTCATAATATAATTATATTTTAGTAAAAAGGATTTACAAGTCTATAATTATTTTGCTGAATTTTTTTTTGTAACTAACATATTTAAAATTTTAATTTTTTAGATAATTTAATAGATTTGAAAAAGGTTTCATAACAAAGTATATTATGGAAAAGAGGATTTATAAATCTCATAATTATTTTGAAAAAAAAATAACTGACATTTAAAATTTTTAATTTAAATTTTTAGATAATTTGATAAATTTTAAAAAAATAGTTTTAATCGTAAAAAAAAGTTTTATAATAAGATTTAGATTTTAGAGTATTAGAGTTTAAGATTTAGGATTTTAAATTTTGATTTTTGTTGAGTGACTTTATTTTCTTATAATAGAATAAATTTATAAATCTTGTAGTTATCATGATGATTTTTTTTACCTGACATATTTTAAATTTTAAATTTTATAGTTAATTTGAAAAATTAAAATAAAGTTTATAATAAAATTATCTTAAGCTAAAAAATGTTAAAAAATCATAATTACTTTTGTACGGTGTTTTAAAAATTGAACTGGTCATTAAATCGGTTAGAGTGCTGGGTCAATGAATCAAAAGTTAGATCGATGGGTCACCTATTAAATCGTATGACCCGATTTCTATTAAAAAAAAATTATGTCATACATATTTCATACCTATAAATTATAAAAAATTCACATCATACCTTAAAGAAACCAAAAAAAAAATTATATGCACATTTTCACATAATTTCATAATGTTATTCATGAGTTTTAAGTAGATAAAACAAGTTCTAAATATGAGTTTCAAAACAAATAAAAAACACACATATTCCATTCTGACTTGCAAGTAGGGATGGCAATGGGACGGGGCAGGTACGGGTTTCATGATACCCGTCCCCGTCCCCGCGAGCCAAGTTCATTCTCGTCCTCGTACTTGTACCTGTCGGGTATGTGATTTTCATCTTCATCCCCGTCCCCGTCGGGTATCGGGCATACCCGTACCCGTACCCGTCAAATTTTTTATTTTTTATTTTTTTAAAAAAATATAATATTTTTAAATTATTTTTTAATTATATTATAATTATAATTATGTTATTTTTTTATCTCATATTATAATAAATAATCACACATAAAAAAAATATTAAAATTCTTTAATATAACTAAATTGAAAGTGGGTATTAAATTAAAAATGGGAACAGGGACGGGTACGGGTACGGGTACGGGACGGGTAAGTACATACCTGTACCCGTACCCGTACCCGATTTAATATATCGGGTTTTACCCGATTTAATATATCGGGTTTTACCCGTACCCGTACCCGGTCAAACCAGATATTCTCCGTCAAAGTCGGGACGGATTCGAGTATTACCCGCGGGTACGGATATATTTGTCATCTCTACTTGCAAGTGGCATAAAAAAAAGTTACATATAACAAGTCAATAGAAAACGCAACGCGAATGGAATGGGAGTGTTGAAAGATGATGACAACGCAACGTGAAGATGGGAGGTGTGGTACGGCGAGGCAGCAACGTGACAGGGTGGCAATGCGATGGTGCGGTGGTGCGACAGTGCCATGGAAAATGGTGGCACGACAAGGTAGCAACGCAAGTCACGCAACAAGTCTATGCGATGATGGGGTTGGGGTTTCAAAATCAAAATCTCAAAGGGACTTAAGGTTAAGGAAGAAAGACGCACAGATGCAGGGACAGCATTTTAAAATTGAAGTTTCTAATTCTAAAATTTTTAAAATAAAAAAAATGATGTCATTTTAATTTTTTAAAAGAAAAAGTGATGACTCAGCTTGAGTCATAAAACTAGCGAGTCGATGGTTCAATCGAAATTTTAATCGAGTCACACTGAGTCAATTGCATATCTGATCTAATCAATGATTTGGATCGGTCAAATCATTGGTTTCTAATTCGATCTGGATTTTAAAATACTGTTTTTATAATTATTTTGTAACTAGCATTTTTAAAATTTTTAATTTTAGATAATTTGTTAAATTTAAAAAGTGTTTTCAATCAAAATTATCTTCTAAGTCACCATCATATTTCATTAAAAAAAATTCAATTTTTTATACTTTAATTAACTATAAATTACACATGTTTTAAATTTGGTAAAATTTTAGTAATTTTTTAAAATCAGTTTTGTATCAGTAAACTATTTGAACTATTTCTAATCATTTATACGTTTAAATAAGATTTAAAATGAAATTGACAACTTTTTTAATTATTTGGTTCTTAAAATAGAAAAAAAATAAAGAAACAAAACTCACATAATTAAGAGAACTTTTGATGATAAATGATAATAGTTAATGATATCATTGTTATTTTTCATTTGTGGTAACTTTTTATCCACTTCTCTTATAATAATCTTTTTACCAAAATGAGGTTAATCTTGCATCTAAAGTAAAAACTTTAAAATAAAAAAATAGCAAACAAATTTAGATATAAAAGACTATTGAGTTATAAATGAGTATTGTCCTATAAAAAGAATACACTATTTAAGTTTGATTTGAAATACAATGAAAGAAAATATTGACATTTGTTGACCATTTTATACCTTCAATAGTTTCATGGATTTTGTTGTCAATAAATCTATGTTTGAAACTCAAATATGAATTATTAGGAAAAGATCATCCAAGTTATGACATGCATAAATTCTATGATTATCATGACATAGAATTCAAGAAAATATCATGATAATTCTCTCATTGACATGCATAAAAGAGTTAAACTAATTATAAAGACACTTTTCATTAAAGAAACACGAAAGCACTAATTGAGACTGACATTAACATGCATGTGATTGAATGTGATTAAAGAAAAAAGCACATTGGATGTTCTTTGATGTTGATTATCTATTTACAATTTTGTTTCTCAAGCACATGAAATTTTAGTATGATTTTGAGTGAACTAGTACAATGCTTCTTATTATCCCAAGATAGAAGCCAAATGATTTCATAAATAAATAAAAAATATAAAATAAATAATAACAAATTTTAGTTAGAATTATATAATTTAAATAATTTTTATATCCTTAATTTATTTTAAATTCCAATTCTAATTATTTATAGATTTAATTGCTGAACAAAATATTCCTTTTTTTTATAATTTAATCACAAATTTTACACATGACACAATATAGGAATATCTAATAAGGTAAATTTGGTAGCCTATTCTTTTTATACACACATATATATATATATACTCACCAAAAGAACAAAAAAAAAATCTATTATATGTCTACTATTTCTTTTTTTTTTTTAGGCTTATGTCTACTATTTCTTGAAAATGCACAAGTCATAAAAATATATTTTTAAAACTATAAAAAAATAAAAATAGTACATTTCCAGGCTCATATTCTTAAAAATAAATTTTCAACTTTAACACTCTAAGAAATAAGGGTAATTAGTGCAAGTGTATGACACTTGTATTTCTTAAAAATATTTTAAAATTTTAAAATTTTAATATCTAGAAAAAGATATTTATTTTTCACCCTTCTAACATTTTGAACTACTCTTTTTAATCCACTCTCATTATCATTGTCATCACTATTATTATCATTTTTAACTACTTATTTGTTTATTAAAAAGTTAAGTGATTATTTCATATATTATTCATAACTCATAGTAATATTATGTTGATGTGTGATACTTTTGAATTTTTTTTTATAAACTCTTAAAATACAAGTTATTTATCTATCTCAAAATGATTGTTAGGAACTAATAATAATGACTTTATATTTTAAAAGAATAAAAATTTAAAAAAATTACAAAGATTGAAATCAAAATTTTGCTCATCAAAAATAATATTTACAAATTTTAGAATGATAAAATCAGAGAAAAAAAAATTACAAAAACTAAAAAATTTGCCTTTTCTTTTATATAGACTAAAAATATATTTAAGTCTATATAAAAATCAATATTTACAATAGTTTAAAAATGACAAATTTTAATATATTTTCTTATAACATAAAATTATTTATTATTTATTAAAATATAAAAAATAAATAATAAAAGAGAGAGAAAAAGAAAGGGGAGATCATTTTCCTCATTTCATTCTAATTTGGGCAAAATATTTTTTTAGTAAGTCTCACAAAAATAAATCCCTATTTTTCTTCTCAAACAAATGGTGAAAATATAGAATTTTAATTTTATATTATTCGTCTCTATTACTTATTCACTTTATTTACCTTCAAACAAAGAGTCAATTATAAATATTCTTAAATTATAATAAATTAATATTTTACTCTATGTATTTTACATGTTACTACATATTTATTATATATAACTAAAATTTAAAATAATTTATATATAAAATAAATATTATATATATTATATTTAAAATTTGTATAAATAAATATTTTAAATCATATAAATTATATTTTAGATATAAAAATAATAATTTATATTATGAGATAATTTTTTTTTAATTATTGATAACTTTTTTTTTTCAAAATATTAAAATATAATTCATAAATAAATATAATAAATACAATATTTAATTACATTGAAAAATTAAAAGAATCTCTAAACAAGTTCCTGACAAAGAATAACTTATTAAAATATTATTGTGCAAGATAATCATTCTTATTTAATCTATAGAAATTGATGTAATAATAAATATTTTTTAAAATGTATAAATTATATTTTTATATTTAAATATATAATTCATATTGCTTCACAAGATCATTTATAATTATTGATAACTTGTTTTAAATATTAAAATTTAATTTATAAATAAATATAATAAATAAAAAATAAAGAGGTAAAAAATTTAAAGAATCTTTAAAAATGTTCCTGTCAAAAAATAACTTTCAAACACACATTTTATTGTTATTTGTTAACACTTTGGTTATTATTTTTATGTTTTTTATTTGCATAAAATAAATTAATATATTTTTATTCTTCTTAGTTATAATGTAGCATTTTTCATCTTTTTTTTGTTGAATTTTGTATTTAAATAATTTTAATAAGTTTTGAACTTTTTAAAATAATTTAATGTCATATTTGTAATAACATTTGAGTATATATATATATATATATGTGTGTATATATATAGAGAGATTTGTTTACTCTAGAAACAAGTCTACTTAAACTTACTCCGTTCAAGAACTCATGTTCTACGTCAAATTTTAACGATTCAACCGTTGAATTTAAAGTTCTTAATGCATAGATAAAGTCTTCAAATTTTTAGAAAATTTAAAAATCATTTGATACTTCATTTCATTAACTCAAATTGACGAATAATCATAAAATCATTTTATACATTGATTTGAATTAATGAAACGAAGTATCAAATAGTTTTCAAATTTTTTTAAAAATTTATAGATTTGATCTATGTATTAAGAACTTTAAATTCAACGGTTAGATCGTTGAAATTTGGTGTAGAACATAAGTTATTGAATAGAGTAGGTCTAGATAGACTTATTCTTGAAATAAAAGGACTCCTCTTCATATATATATATATATATATATATATATATATATATATATAATGAGTTTATTTTAGTAAAAGATATTTTTATAAAAAAATATTTATATATCCAATAATATATTATTACAATTAAACAAAAATATTTAATTTTTAAAAATTTTGTATGAGTATTTCTAAAAATAAATAACTAATCATATTTTAATTATTTTTAAGAAGTATAATTATCAAAATTTGTAATTCTCATAAATCATGATTTCTAAATATATATAATATAAAAAAATCTGACTGAACACCTCTTAAGACTCCGTTAACAACTAACCCGCTTAAAAAATTAATAATATAGGGTTTTACCTTTCAATCTTTCCTATATTTGGATATAGAAAGAAATGGGTTGGAAAAAAAAAAGAGAGAGAAACGATAAATAGTTAAAAACTTTAAAAAAAATAAAAAAGTTGTTCAGATTGAAGGAAAAGAATTACTAAAAAATCAAGAACCTATTTTTTCCTTCTACGTATTTATTTGATTTTTTTAAAAAATATAATCATCTAAATTTCATTCAAATCCTGATAAAGTGATAATATAACATAATATATAAATAAAGTTAAAAATATATTTGTATAAAGTTACTTCTTAGCAAAACCAAACATGATGTTAAGGTTATCTTAATACGTCAATATCTAAGTTTAAATGTTTAACGAACTCATTTTCGAGATGGAAATGTATGCTACAATAAAATGATTTTCTTAATATCAGATCTTTAAATTTATTTTAAACAAATAGAGATGAAAAGGTTTTATTAAGAAACAACATTTATTACATTTTTCGTATTTTTAATGTATTAAATGTTTTCATTTTTAAAATGACTTAAACAAAACTCAATCGAAAATCAATCACAATCAAATGACATAATTTTTATAAGAATCAGAAAAGCAAAAGCTTTCTAGACCCAGATTTCATGCAGCCGGAATTGGTGCAGTTAGCAAATTGAAACTGTTGTCTAAAAATTAAACGATACACATTTGAAGTTCATGCATCAGGTAAAAGTGCATTCGGAGCAATCCATCACAAATCAATGCATGAAATGAATTTTGTAGTCTTGTGTTGACGCCAACACCCTACAGACAAAGCAGATTAACACACAAGCAAGAGAAAAAACATCGAGATGCCCTTTCTTGACAATGCTTAAAATCAACGAAACACAAAGTAACACATGCTGTCACAAAGAAAAGGCAACCATAACCCAAAATTGATCAAATTTTTCCACTTCGTTCTTATCCAGCTCTTGCGTCTCAGAAGAACAAGTTTCACATGTTTTGTGCAAAGACAAGCATTATGTCCTTCATAGCACACTAAAAGAATAAACCACCAATTTCATCCTCTGACTATTACTCTCTCCCCTAGATAGTTAAAGTAATGAAATTATTTAAATAATCACATAATTGAATATCCATCACTCTATTAATGTATTTTAATGAAATTTAGAAACAAACTCAAAGGATTTCTTAATAGTTGGAGGATTACTTGATATGATTTCAAATAATTTCAAGACTACTTACATAATTTGTTCAACATTAGGGAATATTCAAAAGAGAGTAACAGTTCAGGGATGAAATTGATGATTTACTCAGAAACACCAGCAGAGCTATGGCTACATTTTTTTCAGATTTTCTCCCAATGCTCTAGGAGTTGTATAAACACAAATGTCCAATTACACACACCATAAACAGCTTGTTTGTTTTCACAACGTAAACACAAGGCCTGGGTGAAACAACCACCAAAGAAAGAAATACTTCATGCCACCTGATCAAACCGTGTTACTGACCACGCAAAATCCTAAACAAACCAAAGGGCGAGTCTTTAGCTAAAGCAGCTAAGGTATGCGGTAAAATTAAGATAAACTCTTGTTTTACCTCCAATCAGCAACCGTAATGCAAGTGAATGCTTTACCTCCTCTCTCCCAAGTCCCATCTGATGCAAAAGTTCTTCCAAAATGGTTATCAATATCATTCTAAATTTGATATATACCAATGACAGACTGGAAAGTATATTAATGTCACAGCATAGTTTTTTCTTTACTTTAAAATAAACAAATAACACCAAACAGTAAAGTTCCTTTTATGAGCTATGAGCTCACTACCAAGAAAACCAAAGAAATGGGTAACAATTTAAAAGCAAGTGCCGAGAACAAAAATAGTTCAAAAACCAATTGCTGGTGGCTCTCAACAACTGCCTGCCCCCACCCTTCCCTGAAAATATCCTGATCACAGCACTTCAAATAACTTAAGAATCAGTTTATCATCTTATCAGATCCAGTGATCCTGTAGTGAAATCGAATTCATAGGCTACAAGATGCAGTGCGTGTTTGGATTGGTACCCACTGCCCAGGATGCACATTAGCCTGCAAAAATCCATTAATAGTTGTTTTTTGCATCATCTTTGACATGATTTCACACTAAATGTGAATCCTGGACGAGAACCAAACACACACTACATCTCCTAGCCAATGATTCATGACCATGTGAAACCAAACCTAGGGTCTATTTGGATAACCTTCCTTACCTAGAAAAGTAAAATACAAATAAAAAAATGAAATAAACTTTTTGTAAGTTGAAATTAACTGCATAAACACCTGTTAATTTCTCTAAATCTGATTTTTAACTAATACATAAATTAATTTTAGCTTATAAAAAATCTTATTTCAATTTTTGTTTTTATTTTTCTCTGCTAGAAATATTTTTAGAGAAACTTATACAAAGAGGTCATAAATCAAACTGAAAGTAAAACAAAAACAATAACACAAAAAGAGAGTGAGGCACAAACAAGTGGAGAAAAGAAAGACCCTTAATGCCAAAGGTTTACATTAATAAAAGTTGGTATTTCACCGAAATATACAGCAGTGGAAACAAAGAGGGATAATCTACCAAAGTTTTAAACACTTTTTTGTGGACTAATTTAAGTTGATCTTTTTTGTTTGTTTTTATTTAGATTTTTTAATTTTTAATTTTTCAATAAGAACCCTGTCCATTCTCAACACCTAACCCATACAAGACGCCGGCATACTTCTCCAAGGAGCCACTAAAGAAATTGTCCTTCAATTTCCTGAATGTACATGAAGTGAGCAAACTGTCGGAACCAGCCTGGTGGCAAATCCCAACCCTCTCAACCTCCAAGAGCTCGGCGAGCTTGTTCAAGCCGCCATGGAGGCTATTGCAGAACTTCATAAGGTGCTTGATGTCGTAGACGGTGGGGAAGTACATGTTGATCAAGTTGAAGAACCCGACTTGCGTATCAGGCAAATTCTGACAAGTCAAAAGCTTGAGCAAGTAGCCGAAATCGTAGCCGCTGTGGAAAGTTACCCAATGGATGTTGTCGTTCAAAACGATGCCGGAGGACATGAGGAGCTCCCCGAAACGACGGGCGTCGATGCCGTTTTGGTTGTTCTTGGTGAAATCGATGCCGCTCTGGCGGAGAAGCTCGATGGAGTCGTTGGCGAAGACGTCCTCGTTGACGTTGAACTCGCGGAAGTTGAATTGCCAGATGCAGCACGTGTGGGCGGGGCCGCACGTGGGGAGGTTGCCGTGCTCGTCGGAGAAGGTGAGGCCCAATTGGATGAGCTTGAGCATGTCCACGTTGTCCTTTAGGGTTTGGTAATGGTAGTCGTAGCTGTTCTTGAAATTCCCCACCGGTCGGAGAACGATTCCCGGAAACTCCGTGTCCATCGCGATGTACGGGTAATCGTCCACGATTTCCCGGATCAACGCGAACTCCTCTTCCAGGTTATCGTTCCACACCTCGCGAATCTCGATCGAGTCGCTTTTCGCCAAAATCAGCGGCATTCCTTGCAATCACTCCACCGGATCTGTTAATGTCAATGTCAAATTCAAATTCAAATTCAATCAGAATCAGAATCAGAATCATCCAATCGATTAATTAAACGAAATTAAATGAATTGAATTTCGTTACCACCTGGGTCGGGGAAGGAAGTTGAGGAGGAGGAGAGAGAGGGAAGAGATTTGTGGGGGAATGAAAATCTCTCCCGTGTTAGGGTTTTCTTTTTTCTTTTGTTATCAAAAGCGCAAGTGGGCGAAAGAAGGGGAAGGAGCTGCATATGCAATTTTCTTTTTCTTCCCAATTTGTGGCCATCGGATTATTATTATTATTATTATTCCTCCCATTCTTTTTTCTTCACATTTTCTTTTTCCTTTTATTTTCTTCTGGCCCTATTATAATTTACACATTATATATTATTATTTTACTGTTTGTTTGTTTCCTACAAACCAATTCTTTCTCTAGAAATGTGTAGAGAGAGAGAGAAAAGACCAACCATGTTTCTTGTTTGTTTTGCATTACGTTAGATACGATATTTTCTAATCAAACAAAGCCTTTTAATGGTTGCAAATGTGTACACCATGCCCAACCATGTTCTCAACTTCCACCCCTCTTTAACCATTTTCTTCACTGTAAATTAATCCAAATTATATTTCTACATATAATAAATAACCAAAAAGAAAAATAATTAAAGCTTTTAGTATTTTTAATTCAGCATCAAATTCGCCTATTAATTATGTTCATTCAACTCAAATTATGTTTCAATATAATATAAAAATATTTTTGAATTTTTTTATTAATAATAAAGAATATTTTTATTACACTTCTAAACTTGTATTTAGACATATTGATCATATTATATAATTTTTTTTATGTATCGTTACTTGTAAATTAAACGTCAAAAAAAAAAAAAAAAGGAAAAGCAAAACGTGAAAATATCAAACAGCTAGCAAGAAATGACATCCTGTCTAAGAAAATGACACCCTACCCAATTTAACACCGGTTTGAGTTCACTAATCGAGATTAAACTTTGCTTTAAATATCTTTTTACTCTCTCATATTATTTTTAATTCTTTAAATTTAAAATTAGTTTTTTTTTAAATTTTATAATTTTTTAAAAAATATTTTAGTCTTCAAAAAAATCTTATTTTACTTTATATTCAAATTTTGTTATAAAATTTATTCAATATTATCACATAAAATCTACTTATTTATGTTCTTTTCGGTAAAAATATCACATTAAATTTTAATTGATATTATTTAATTATTTCAACTTATCATTTTTAAGTATGTTATTGGTAACTTGAGAGATTAAAATAAAATTTTTAAAAATTATAAAAAAAAATAATAATAATTTTAAATTTGAAAGATAAAAGTAAATTTATTCTAAATTTGAAGGATTAAAAACATATTTAAATCTTAAACTTTTATATAATTAAGTTTATAAAATTTCATATAGAATTAAAAAAATAATACTTTGTCAAATTACTTAAAATTTAATAAATAATTAAAAATATAAATATAAATCACTCATCGATTTGATTAATTAACTTTACATTCCATGTAAAAAAAATTAAATAACATTAAAGTGAAAAAATAAAGTTGATAATCTATTTATGTGTTTATACATGTAGTAAGTGAGAAATTTTATTATGAATATGTTAAAAGAAGTAAATTATGATTTGTTAAGTTAAAAGATGATCTTTTATTTATCAAGTTTTCAAAATTTTAATGATAATAAATAGAATTTTTTTTAAAGGAAAAGTCTTTTTGAGAAATACAAATTAGATGAAATATAAGACACAAATTGTTAAATAAATAATATGTCATTAGATGAAGCATATAGTCTGACTTCATAATATCTTAAATGCATATCATTTATAATGGCTAACGACTACTTATTATATGTCTAAGTGATTCCTTAATATATCGAACCAAGAAAATTCTTTGGAACTCACAAATTTGTTAAAATGAATGAAGTCATGATTTGTGCCAAAACCAAGGATAAATGAATCTCTAAAATGATAGAGAAAGTTTGCAAAAGTTGATACAAAACCTGCTCCTTGCTAACACACGTTACAAATAGTCCATTCGGTATCATGAAGTTGATATGTAACCTCTTTGATAAGATAATAAGTGACAATTTGGTGAAATGCAATTAATGTAAGCATTTAATAATCAACAGACACTTCTCATCTCAAGAAACATGTAACAAAGACAGATGAAGCAAGCTTGTGAAGAATCTTCAAGGTTTTGCAATGATCATCTCTACTTAGACTATTATATAAGAAGTTTCACGATCAAAAAGAAAAAAAAAACTTTTGCAAAAAATCAATATTCATTCATTCATTTGGTAAGACTTATTTTCTTAATTGGTTGTATTACATTTTGTTTGTAAGACAAAACATCTGTAAAAATTTACCCATATATAATTGTTGTTATAAGGTTAGACTTGAAGAGATTAATTTGTCTGCAAAAGAATAATTGTTAGATCTTGGAGAGACTTGACCGTAAAAGAATACTTGTTTGAGCTTAAAGAAGTTTGTCTGCAAATAAATACTTGTTAGAACCTATAAAAACTTGACTGTAAAAAAAATATTTGTTTGCATTTGAAGAGGTTTGTTTGTGAAAGAATAATTGTTTGAGCCTATAGAGGCTTACCTACAAAAGAATACTTGTTTGTGCCTAGAGAGACTTGACTGCAACGTAGTTAGTAGACTGGAACGGGGCGTTCCCAGATTGGAACGGGTCGTTCCCAAACTACTAAAACAAGGGTGATTTAGTAGCTCAGAACGGGTCGTTCCCAAACTGGAACGAGCCATTCCAAACTAATAAATAGGCCTATGAATCTTAGACTGGAACGGGCCATTCTAAAATGGTCATTGTGAGTTAAATTCAACTCCAGAACGGACCGTTCTAGACGTGTTAGAAAGGGCCGTTCTGGTTTCAAAATAGGTCGTTCTGCATGTGAATTTTACACATGATGAAGGAGCCTAGAACGGGTCGTTCCGGATTTGGAACGGGCCATTCTGGCCAGTTTAGACTTCTATAAATAGAGGTTGTGCAATTGAGGAGAATGACAGGTTTTCAGAGAGAAGTTTTAGAGAGAAGTTTTAGAGAGAAAGACTCTGGATTAGGAAGCTTGCTTTGGGTGGATTGAAGTCCCGGGTTGAGCTTTGGAAAGGGAATTCCGCTTCTTCTCAGTTCTTGGCTATTCTGAGCTAATCTTCAGGTGAGGGAAGCTAGAATGTAGGTTGTTTAATTTCAGGAGAGTTAGGGAAGCTTTATGCATGATGTTCTTTTGTTGAAATAGTTGAGTTGTTGGGTGCTTAAGTTGATTTATGCTGTTTATATTGTGTAAGTTGATGTTGAGATTTCCGTTGAAGTACTTTTGTTATAATTGTAAATCAGTTTAATTCCATCAACGGTCTCAAACACGGCAAGTGTACCGGCCGTTCAAGTAGTAAAAATATCGTATCCACAGGGATTAGAAGGTAAAATAAGCATTTATTGACTATTCGTGACTAAAGAATAATTTCAATTTATAGTTTGTCATGTAAATGTGAGATGAAGAGCATGACTATTGGAATGTTAAAACTATAAAAAGATTAGTTTTAGAATGGGAAAAAGTAGAAATGGGATAATGGTATTGTGAGGCTGTGGGGGTCAGATTTCACCGAACGTAACACTAATGTATCCTTAATCTCTTGTTAAATTCATTGCTTAGTCAACCCATAAGTTTACTCAAACCTAATCCCTTAGAGAAAGAGCCTAGGTGCGGATATTGAATATCAATCCCTTGAGTACCCAATACCTACACCCGCATTACGGACTAGGGTTTAAGACTACTAATGGGTCAAGCTCTATCCCTAGATACAATCTCCACTAGGCATATGTTCCAGAACTAATTTCAAAGGTATTTCCCAATACTCAATGGAACCTTAAATCATGCAAAGGGTGATCAATCCAAAGCAAGCATTAAGCAAAGAAACAAACACAACAATGAATGAAACAACAAATATATATATCATTGAAAACGTAAGGATTACAATAGAGTATGTTGGCTACATCTAACCCCACAAAATGGGTGAAACCACTCAACAAAGAGGGCAAATACAAAATAGAGATGAAAGGAGGATGAAGAACCGAAGGAAAGATCCGCACACGGACGATCCCAAGTCCTGGGAATCCCTTCCGCAGCTCCTGGAGGCGCCCAATGTGAGAATGGGGGTTTCTCCCCCGAAAATGGCTTCAAATACGGGCCAGGGAGATCAGATTAGGGTTTCGCGCCCAGCTTGTAAGTCTTCGCGCCCGACGCGTAATCTTTTGAACACTTTCTGCTTCATTGTAAGCCCGACGCAATTCCATTTTACGCCTGGCGTAATGTCTTCCAGAGAGTTTCAAGCCTCTCTGTCTCGATCGCGCCTGGCGCGGGTAGTTTCGCGCCCGGCGCATGTGTAAATTGCAGAATATTGAATGCTCTGCTCTTCTCAAGCCCGGCGCGGTTCATATTGCGCCCGGCGCAGCCACTCTGCTCTACTCCTTAGCTCCTTAGATTTCCAATCCTAAGGTCTTCCATCCTCAATTCACTAGCTCAATACCTGCACAAAAAATGAGGTGTATTAAGGTATTGTTATCTGAATTTGGGTTAGTTATATCTGCACGCAAAATGAAGCAAAAAGAGAATAATTATATTGCAATAGTTCAAAGGATGAGTGGAATTTGTTCAATAAGTCTCATCCAAAAAGAGGTAAAATTGATACTTAACAGTTGACATGATAGATGAATTTTAAATATGTTGTATATTGTTGAAGTTGTTTATAAAGTTGTTAAGTTGCATTAAGTTGATATTGTAATGATTATAGTTGTTTAATTAAGTTGTTTGCATGTTGTTAAAATTATTAAAGTTGCATAGTTGTATAATTGAATAAGAAGTTGTATAATTACATTGAGATGTATGATGAATAGAAAGTGAAATGAAGAGATGTATGTTGAGTATAGAGTTGTATGTTGCTATAAAGTTGTATGTTGTGCCATGTGTTGAAAATATATTATTTTATAATGATTGAGTTGTAAATTATGAGTTGAGCTAATAAGCTGTTGAGTTGATTGTGTTGTTTAAAGTTGAAATGAGATGTTGTGTTGTTAAACAATTTGTGATGAGTTGTTGTGCTGATAAACTATGTTGTTCAAGTTGAATGTTGTTCAAATTACTTAAAATTTAATAAATAATTAAAAATATAAATATAAATCACTCATCGATTTGATTAATTAACTTTACATTCCATGTAAAAAAAATTAAATAACATTAAAGTGAAAAAATAAAGTTGATAATCTATTTATGTGTTTATACATGTAGTAAGTGAGAAATTTTATTATGAATATGTTAAAAGAAGTAAATTATGATTTGTTAAGTTAAAAGATGATCTTTTATTTATCAAGTTTTCAAAATTTTAATGATAATAAATAGAATTTTTTTTAAATGAAAAGTCTTTTTGAGAAATACAAATTAGATGAAATATAAGACACAAATTGTTAAATAAATAATATGTCATTAGATGAAGCATATAGTCTGACTTCATAATATCTTAAATGCATATCATTTATAATGGCTAACGACTACTTATTATATGTCTAAATGATTCCTTAATATATCGAACCAAGAAAATTCTTTGGAACTCACAAATTTGTTAAAATGAATGAAGTCATGATTTGTGCCAAAATCAAGGATAAATGAATCTCTAAAATGATAGAGAAAGTTAGCAAAAGTTGATACAAAACCTACTCCTTGCTAACACACGTTACAAATAGTCCATTCGGTATCATGAAGTTGATATGTAACCTCTTTGATAAGATAATAAGTGACAATTTGGTGAAATGCAATTAATGTAAGCATTTAATAATCAACAGACACTTCTCATCTCAAGAAACATGTAACAAAGACAGATGAAGCAAGCTTGTGAAGAATCTTCAAGGTTTTGCAATGATCATCTCTACTTAGATTATTATATAAGAAGTTTCACGATCAAAAAGAAAAAAAAACTTTTGCAAAAAATCAATATTCATTCATTCATTTGGTAAGACTTATTTTCTTAATTGGTTGTATTACATTTTGTTTGTAAGAGGAAACATCTGTAAAAATTTACCCATATATAATTGTTGTTATAAGGTTAGACTTGAAGAGATTAATTTGTCTGCAAAAGAATAATTGTTAGATCTTGGAGAGACTTGACCGTAAAAGAATACTTGTTTGAGCCTAAAGAAGTTTGTCTGCAAATAAATACTTGTTAGAACCTATAAAAACTTGACTGTAAAAAAAAATATTTGTTTGCATTTGAAGAGGTTTGTTTGTGAAAGAATAATTGTTTGAGCCTATAGAGGCTTACCTACAAAAGAATACTTGTTTGTGCCTAGAGAGACTTGACTGCAACGTAGTTAGTAGACTGGAACGGGGCGATCCCAGATTGGAACGGGTCGTTCCCAAACCACTAAAACAAGGGTGATTTAGTAGCTCAGAACGGGTCGTTCCCAAACTGGAACGAGCCATTCCAAACTAATAAATAGGCCTATGAATCTTAGACTGGAACGGGTCGTTCTAAAATGGTCATTGTGAGTTAAATTCAACTCCAGAACGGGCCGTTCTAGACGTGTTAGAACGGGCCATTCTGGTTTCAAAATAGGCCGTTCTGCATGTGAATTTTACACATGACGAAGGATCCCAGAACGGGACGTTCCGGATTTGGAATGGGCCGTTCTGGCCAGTTTAGACTTCTATAAATAGAGGTTGTGCAATTGAGGAGAATGACAGGTTTTCAGAGAGAAGTTTTAGAGGGAAGGACTCTAGATTAGGAAGCTTGCTTTGGGTGGATTGAAGTCCCGGGTTGAGCTTTGGAAAAGGAATTCCGCTTCTTCTCAGTTCTTGGCTATTCTGAGCTAATCTTCAGGTGAGGGAAGCTAGAATGTAGGTTTTTTAATTTCAGGAGAGTTAGGGAAGCTTTATGCATGATGTTCTTTTGTTGAAATAGTTGAGTTGTTGGGTGCTTAAGTTGATTTATGCTGTTTATATTGTGTAAGTTGACATGATAGATGAATTTTAAATATGTTGTATATTGTTGAAGTTGTTTATAAAGTTGTTAAGTTGCATTAAGTTGATATTGTAATGATTATAGTTGTTTAATTAAGTTGTTTGCATGTTGTTAAAATTATTAAAGTTGCATAGTTGTATAATTGAATAAGAAGTTGTATAATTACATTGAGATGTATGATGAGTAGAAAGTGAAATGAAGAGATGTATGTTGAGTATAGAGTTGTATGTTGCTATAAAGTTGTATGTTGTGCCATGTGTTGAAAATATACTATTTTATAATGATTGAGTTGTAAATTATGAGTTGAGCTAATAAGCTGTTGAGTTGATTGTGTTGTTTAAAGTTGAAATGAGATGTTGTGTTGTTAAACAATTTGTGATGAGTTGTTGTGCTGATAAACTATGTTGTTCAAGTTGAATGTTGATTGAGATGATGAGTTAAAAATTTGTATGTTGTTTAAGTTGTTAAGCTAATTAAGTTATGATGATGAGTTGTTATCACTAGGACTAGGGGGGATGTTTTCGAAGTTGTTCATCCCATTGTGTGGATTGAGATAGTTGTGGTGCTCTGAGAGCCCAATTTGTTGAAAAACCCTCCTTGGAAAGTTGTCCCTTGGAGTGGACGGTGTGTTGTTCTCCTCTAGGACTTAGTTAATCCCGTGTGTGGGCAAGGTCGAGGCACACGTGTACAAAGAGACCACGGTATAGGGGCCAAGCTGAGCTATACCGATTACAAGCGGCCAGATGTTTATTGTTGTAAATTTGTTATGATGTCTATTATTGTAAAGTTAAAAAGTTGGGGACATATGGTGAAGATATATGTCCTATGTTGAGATACATAGTACTAAGGAGATAAGTTGAAAGTTGTTTTAAAGTTGAATCTCTTAGTACTGTGTGGGCGACATGGAAGTAGTCGATCCATGTCATGGTTGAATGACCAATTTGAGTAAGGTATCTAGTTAGAGATGTAGTCTTTGACTAGGTACTAGAGGGTGCGTAGTACTTGGAGGACAGTGGGTGGGCTAACTCCATATGTGGATTGGTGATGCTAGCCAAGGCTGTGGTAGGCTCATACCCAAACCCTTCTGTCCTTACAGTAGTACTGGACCTCCGAATCTAAGTGGCACACCTGAGCAATTGCCTATTATTGTCTATACCTGGTTCTCTTCGGAGTTCCTAACGCTGTTCTATACCTGACTTGGTTGAGATAGGTCAAACGCTGGATTTGGTAGGGTTTATGCCACCTAGACTGCTCAACCTTAGTTGTTGGAGATCTCCGAGTTGAAATGCATAATGACACATAAGTTGTTGATGAGTTGATTTGTTGTTGATAAAAGTTGTATCTATGTTGTTATGTTGTTAAGCTGTGATTGTGTTGTATGTTGATCCTGTTGAGGATGATGATAGTGTTGTTATGTTGTAAGTTGCTTAATTGTAATCAAGTTGAAATGATGTTAAGATGTATAATATATGGGTTGTTTATCTTTTGTGTCGGATGTGAAGATGATTATATAGTTGTGTTTCATATTTGATATTTATGAGTTGTCTATTGTCTCTAGCTTACCCTTGCGTGTTTCCATATAGTTTGGTCTGCGATGATTATACGTTGCTATAGGAGCAGGGCAAGGATAGACTGGGAGATAGCTATTAGAAGCCATAGGAGGTGCCTGGAGATGCATATTTTTTTTGTAGGCTACCTTATAGTAGCATATTTTGTTGTATATAATTGGTTGCTTGATTAGCAACTTGTGTTGTATTTTATTTTATTATACTATTTTAGTATATATATTCCAGTAGTATATAGTGTTGTTTCGTAGTGTGACGGCCACGACGGGTCATCACATTGACTGTAAAAGAATACTTAATGTTGAAGTTTGGAAAGGGTTATGTAAAAGAATACTTGGATAGATTGTTTAAAGAGATAATTTAAAGAAGACTTAGATTTGAGCTAGAAGTGGTTTATTAAAAGAATATTTGTATCTTGTTTAAAATAGTGAAACTCAATCTAGTTAAATTAAGAACTGGACGTAGTCTCGATGATTGAGACCAACCAGTATAAAAATATCGTATGTTTTGTCTATCTTTTCTTCAACATTCTTTACCATTAGCATTACTACTTCACTACTTAAAAAATGTGAGTTTTTGATTAACACTATTCAACCTCCTATTTAGTATTTATCTTTTCTCCACATGGTCATTGAATTGAAACATGAAAGGATAAAAAAAAATTGTGGTGGTCATGAAATCAATAAATAAATTTTAGCTCCAAGTGAATTAAAAAGTATAAACTCAACCAACCTTTACCACTTAAAATGTAGAGCATATGCCATTTATTAAACTCAAGATCCTAATTTTTAAAATTGGCTCATCAAATGTTTGAATCGAAAACTAGTGATCTAACTAATTCGAGCCTCACATTTGATTGACTATTTCATCGATTCGATAAGAATTGAATACAAGTTTAAGTAAAATGTACTAAAAATGTTTCTAGTAAGATTTAAACACAAGTTCGAACCAATTTAGAGTAAATATCTTACCATTGAACCATGTTCAACTATTGACTTATAATAATTGTCGAATATGTCAATATCTTTTATCTAATTTAAGTAATTATTTAACATATCTTGTGCTTTAGAGTCTTATTTTTGTCAAAATTTAGTATTTTAATTTTATCTCGTTAGTTAGTAGAGTTCTTTTAGTTTTAGTTATTATTTTTTTTTTATTTTGAGATACAGGGAAGAAGGACTTAAGGCTAAATAACTTGAATATTGGGAGCATTCATTTAGAGTGAGAGTGAAGTGCACTCAGTACGACTTCATGGTTGCTCAAAGCGAGTCATCTGAACACTTTGAGTTTGCCAACTCAAAAGATAACCTTGGAGCACTATTAAAGCTCGCTCAAGCAAGTCATTTAAGTGTTTTGAGCGAATCTACATCACAAGTCTAATTGAAAAAAAAAAACATTTAAAATCTTTTAAAAATAGGGTTTAGAAAAAAATTGAAAAACACTTCACATGTTGTATATTTTAGAGAAAGGAAGTCGTTGTTGGGATTGTCATAACTGACTCTACTTCATGTAATTCTTCTTATTCTTATTTAATGATTTTTTTTTCATTCAATTAATTATTTTTCTTTATTCTTAATGCTTATTTTGGCTTGATCACTCATGGCATGATCTCATATATTTAATTGATGTTGAAAAACCTTTTTGAAACTATCATATGGAGAATAATACTAATAACGCTTATTAATAGGAATATGATAAGTTTTATTAGTTAATGTTTTAGACATATATCTTAATTTAAATTGTTTAACAAACTTCACCAAGGAATTGCAATTTTTCTTAAGGAACCTAAAGTTTTTCACCTAAGGAATTAGAGTTAAAATATTTTCATTGGATGTTAAATTAACTTGATAATTTCTAAAATTGAATAATAACTGAGAATGATACGTCTAAGGAAAGTTAGTGAAATCAATCTTTGACATCTTTTATCAAATATTTTCATCTATTTTTGGATTAGGTCTTATTCTTTAAATCCTAAAACTTAGGTTTTTTTTCCTTTATGCATTATTTAAACAAATATTTTATAATTATTTTCCCTAAATAGTATTAAATTAGATTAATCAATCATAGAGTAAGTTCATATGAATGATACTTGGACTGCTGTTCATTTTACTACTTGTGACAATAAGTATCCTTGTTAGTAGTCCAACAATTTATGACATTCAACCTCAACTTTACCATGTAAATATTCCTTCATACAAATAAAAATAAAGGTAATAAGGTGAGTCTTTTTTTTTTTTTTTGACAAGAACAAGGTGAGAGACTTGAACACAGGTGAATGTGACTATTTAATACCATAATGACCACTAAACCAATATATTTTATTATTATATAATTGATTTAAATAATTTATATAGTATATTTTTAATTTTAAATTATATATTAATTTATGATGTTCAACCAATTTGTAATTTGGTTACTCTGTTGGTATTATATCAACTATAATTATTTTGGGAACTTCTTTAAATCATTGTATGAGTTTTTATTAAAATTTATAAATATAAAATATATTTGAAATGAATATCTTTTAAGAAGTTTAATAAAAATTAAATCATACAATTTAACTAGTGACGTATTGATTCAACTTTTAATTCAATAATTCGTTGAAAACAAAAAAATTTCATTTTCCCCTACACACAATAATAATAATAATAATAATAACAACAACAACAATAAAAACACATTAAAACAACACTATAAAAGAAATATAAAAAGATTACGTAAATTTATATAATGTGATTCAACCTCTCATGTCTACGTTCACAAGAAAGTTAATTACTATCAAAATAAATTACAAATATATATATATATATATATATATATATATATATATATATATTATGAGAGATCTGTTTACTCTAGAAGTAAGTATGGTAGACTAACTCTGTTCAATAATTCATGTTCTACATCAAATTTCAACAATCAAACTATTAAATTTAAAGTTTTTAATACATAGATCAAATATGCAAATTTATAAAAAAAAATTTGAAAATCATTTGATACTTCGTTTCATTAATTCAAATTAATGTATAAAATAATTTTATGATTATCCATCAATTTGAATTAATGAAATGAAGTATCAAATAATTTTCAAGTTTTTTAAAAATTTGTATACTTGATCTATACATTAAGAACTTTAATTTCAATAATTGAATCATTAAAATTTGATATAGAACATACGTTATTGAATAAAGTAAGTCTAGATAATAGATTTACTTCTTGAATAAACGAATCTATCTATATATATATATATATATGAAAATCTTCCATCCAAATTTTGTGAATAAAACTTAAAAATTCTTTCTTCACATATTTTATAGATGAAACTTGAAAGTATCCTCAAACAAATTTTGTGATAATAGAGGCATCAATTAGTTATCTAATAATAATGAATCCAAAACATATGTATTTAGTCTTTATATACCGTTGGATGATAGGCCCTAAAAGATCTTGAACACGTGTATTTTGATAACAACCTAATCACACTCATTTTTTTTTTCCTGTTTAAATCTTTGCAAGTGCCATCTATTTTCTGATCGTGACAATCTTTATTTGCATAATTAAGCTTAATTTCACCTTCAATAATTAGTAGAACATTTAATAATAGTTAAAAAATAATCAACAAAATTATAATACATAAATCTAATTGTACGTCCTTTGTTGTAGCACATCTATTCGACCCCTTCTTTGAATGGGTATATTTTGATAGGACCTTTTAGTATTATGTATGTATCTAAGAACTTCTCTCTCTCTCTGTATTGTACACTGTGTCAATCGGAGATCTTATGGTCTTGAATTTTCTATAAAATTAGGTGACATTAAAAATCAAACTACAATGTTATCATTAAAAAAATTTATGTCAGTATTAATAATGAACAAACATTTTGAAGGCATGACCTGCATCCTCCCAGGTACGTCTCTCCGGCCACGTACATGTTAGTAAAAGGGTAAATGATCGATTATTTTATACTATAATCAAATACACATTTTTTTTCTCCATTTAAAAAGTCATATTGTCATATATCAAAACAAATCATTTTTTTTATTCATATATGTCATTTTATAAAATATATGAAACAATTAATATTACACTAAAGTATACCTTAATTGAAAGGTACATTATGTTTCAACACCTCCACTTTCATATGTGTTATTTTTTCCATTTTAAATAATAACAGGCAACATAAATAATTATTCATCAATGAAATTAAAACATTTTGTGTCTTTATATATTTTATAATTTAAATAAGAGAAGTAATGAGTTATACACGTCTTGCAGTAGTTACAATAGCAAAAAAAAAAAAAAAAAGAATATTCAATTTAAATTTTATTTAAATGAGAGTGTAAAAATTATTCTTATATATAAAACACAAACAATTATTTTGTATCATAATGTCTATAGGAGTTTTTTTTATTAAATTATTTTTAGAAATTTTTTTAGCATCATATTTAATTTAATTTTTATTTGTTATAATTATTTAAAAATTAAAATTTAATATTTTTAAAATAAAATCAAAAAATAAATATAATCTTATATTATAATATAAATTATTTGTCATAAATCTAAAATATAATTTATAGAACTTAAAATACCTATTTATTAAAATTATATATATATATATATATATATATGTCTATAATTTACATATTCAAACATAATATTTATTTATATACATAATTTAATTAAATTTTAGTTATAAATAATAAACATTTAATCTGTATATTACATATGTTAAAATACTACTAACAAATAAGTGTATAACTAGAAAATTTTAAAATAAATATAAATAAAGAGAAAGAGAAAGAGACACTTTGTGTCTCTACATATTTATTTTAAAAAAATATATTTGAAGTTACTAAAAGATAATGGTGATGATTTTATTTAGTAAGAGAAAATAATTATTTAACAATGGTTGTTATTAAAAAAAGTACAGTTATTAGAAAAGAGTATCTAGTTAGAATGACAAATAGGGGTGAAATTAAAAATATTTTAAACAAATATTGATAAATAAATTTAATGACAAATAAGACTTGATAAAGATTAAATAAAGATTACACAATTTATCTAACCAACCATGAATAAAATGGTATCCTTTATAAGCGATTGCAGAGTTGTGAAATATTTTATATTAATTAATTTATTTTTTTAACATTTTATTTATGAATTATTTATTTAAAGTATTCTACATGTTTCAAGTTTCAAGAATCAACTCATGTATATTAAATATAAACTACTATCTTAAACAACAATGAGCTTTCCTTCGACGAAAAGAATTATAAAGATTCTTTTAACTTTTTATATGATTCAAATGATTATTTATAAATTAAATATTAATATTTTAAAATAAATTATCAATAAATAAAAATTATTTTGTATAATAATATAAATTATTTATTATAAATTTAAATATAATTTACATGTTTAAAAATTGATACAAATTTTAAATACAACTTATATATTCAAATATAATATTTATTTACATATACTTTATTATAAATTTTAATTATATATAATAAACATGCATGTGTATTGCAAATGCTAGTTTATTAGCAACTTAATATTTTTTTAATAACTAAACATTATCTTTTTTTATATATAAAATCAAATCTATTGACAATTTTGTAACAAATTTTTTATTGATTAATTAAAAATCATTTATAATAACTTACTGAATGTTTTATTTATTGCATATGATCAAATTTCAAGTTGGATGGATTTTCTAAATAAAACAAACGGGCAAAATAAATACGTGTAAGTCGAAGGACTTCAAAGTGTATTTCCTCTGGCTAGTGTGACCAAATTCTGCCTGTGGTAAAGAGTAGCCATACCAGAATCAAACAAACATAACCAATTTTGAACTGCTCTCGTTTATTAGTCACTAAGTGCAGTTTCAGAAGAAAAGGATTAAAAAAATCCTAACCCGTGAGCTTTTCCATGCTCAAAATGAGAAAAGTTCAAATGGAAAATTATCAGATATAAAGGAATCAAGAAACAGAGAAGTTTAGAAAATAAGTGAGGGGATTAAAGGGCTTACTAAGTGTCTGAGAATACCAACGGAGAGATACTATCAGTAGTGACCGTCCCAGAAACCAGCGATGAGGAGATAAACAAGAAATGGACGTTACTTTTTATATACATAGTTTTCCTTCTCTATTTTATCTATAAGAAATACATTAGAGAAAAAAATATTGAAATATAATAAATAAATATAAAATCTTAATAAAAATTGACACAAATATATTTCTTTTATATATTATTATTATTATATAAACTATTTAGTAATGTAAAATAGATTGATTTTGTTTTTTAATTTTTCTGTTTTTTTTTTCATTTCCATTTTTGTAAAAAAAATTGACATCAGATTAACTTTTAAGTCTAATGAAAAAAAAATCAAGAAATTATAAGGACCAAAATAGAAAAACAAAAATGCTAAACCTCCGGTTCTCCCTATTCTGTCAACAGTAAAAGCATTTTTGAACTTGAGCGCTACCCAAAGTTCTTCTATACGCTTCTTATCAGTTGGGAATAGACTATGGATTATACCGATGGACAAAGCTGCGTATATTTCAACACAAATACATATATCTGCTTCAGAAGTTACTCAGTCAGAAAGAATCCGTAGTACTAAAGTCCAACAGGTCCTCTGTTTTCAACTAAATAATCAAGACTCTGTTAATGCAAATTATGCAATATAATTGGAGCAAAGAAACTTCCTAAACTGAAGCCTGTATATTCCAACCTTTTCCGAATCTGAGAGTGTCTGAACATAACTAGTGATAAACATGTTAAATCTATGACAATATAGATGAGATTGTTTGGGGCCGCACATGAGGGGAAATGACAATTCAAAAATGGTATGGAGAAAGCTTCGCCAATTATGAGTAACATCTATTGAGACATTATTTTGAAACAAGCTCAAAATAGTTGCATCTATTATTCAGCTGTAGAAAACTAGTAATCAAACATTGTGTCAATGTTCACAGATTGTAAAGCTGAAATCAATGTCATAGAACTGAATAAACATGCAAAATCCACAGAACAGAGATAAACCTTCCATTAACAATGCCGCAATTCACTGTCTTTTTTCTCAGATGGAATCCGGAGCAAAAACCACAAATTACAATACAGCCATTTCCAATGTTACACAACTTCCACAGACACCAACTACAAATCAAAAGCTTCGCCAACAAAAATAGAAACAAAATATTTTTGTGTATAGTAATAGGCTTTAATGTTTAAGATCTTACCGATTGGATTTGTGCCTCTTCATATACTTTTGTGCATGATATCATACCCATAACAAAAAAAAAAAAAAAAAAAAATGAAAGTAAAAACCAACAAAAAGGGTCATGGAACTGACACACTGAACTTTTTACCTGTTTGCAATCACAACCATAGACAAGAGTTCAGAGCTGTTGCCACAAACAAAAGTAAAAAATGCTCTGGTTTCGGTTTCAATTAACACATAGGAACTGAAGACAGAGCTGACTAAATTTTGGTTCAGTGTTGGTTCTCAGTTCTCACCCAAGTGTTGGTCCAAGAGGATTCAATTCCAAATCTCCAAAGCCTAAAACCCAGTTTGAAATTGACACCACTTCCCTTGACTACCTAAACCCTTATTTATCCACATGGGCATTTGACAACCACTTCAAGATCGCAATCTTACCCCGTGTAATTACTGTAGCTGCTCCCTTCTTCCTCCGCCACACCCACAAAAAAGGGAAAAAGAAGATAAGGAAGAAGAGACACTAGTCCGAAATGACAGCATTTTGGATTCATTAAACGGGTTAAAACATCAAGTAAGACCAACAGCTTCACTAAGTTGCGAGACAAAGCTAACAAAGGAAAACGTTGTCATAAAAAAACTAATTTAGAGGATTCAATTGAATAAAAAAAACAATGTTTAAGGACTAAACTAAAATTAAACTAAAATTAAATAGGATGAAAAGATGCATTTGAAGTTTACTCCGCAAGACATTCAAAATGATCATAGCCTAGAAAAAATCTATTAATTTACTGGATCCTTGCGTGATTACAGGCAGCATAAAGCCCAACTAGGAATTGCGTTCTAGCTTCTAAATATTTACACATAGCGACTAAACTAATGCACCAAAAATAGCTCTCCCATTTATATCTTCTTTCCCAATAAAACATAAAAAAAAATTCCTGGGGGAAGGGGATTTACATGTTTGGTAACACGTGGGGCATGATTAAATAACTACTCATTTCTTGAGAAATGATAAATATCAATAAAAATTTAAAACCCAATAGCTTCTGATCATTTAAGTGTAACGACTTCTAAAAATCCTAGTACCTTAAGAAGCCCCTCCACTTTGATTCTGGCCTTTGGGATCCTGAGGAGCAGAATTTGCGGTTGCAACTGAATCCTTGCTCTCTTCATGTAATTCTGGCTTTGACTTGAGAGAATTATGCTTACCAAGATTGTCTTCATCTACAGCTTTATTTGATGCAGAATCAGGGGTACTTGTGTTCCTTGGTGCAGGGGAATTTGAGTGTTTTTTCTCATCAATGGTAACCTGGTTTTTGGCTAGGTTGCTGCTTGATTGTTTCTTTGTTTCAACCACAATCTCCTTCACAACCTCTTCCAGTTTCTCAAGTCTCACTTTCACCTCTGAAAGCTGCGGATCAGATTTTTCCTCAGGAGGATTTAGTTCCCTTTCCTTTTCTCTTTCCTTTGCTTCTTCTTCTTCTTTCAGCTTCCTTTTCTGCGCCACATCCTATTAAGTTTTTCGGAGAAAAACCATTATCAGGGAAAAAAATCAACCCAAAAAAGGAGTACCATTCATCCAATTATTTAGATGTATAATTAATAATAAAGTGGCAAACTAGCAACAAGTAACAGGTACAACAAAACAAAAACGTAGAATAGAATCTAGAGAAGTCTAATGTATTTCAAACAAAAAGTAAACAAGTAACACACTATATCTCTCATTAGTTCTCAGCCTATAATTGCACAGTATTGCCACAACAAACAACTGCAAAAAGTGTGAGATATGGCTTAGACATCATCAATGTCTAACCAGGAAAACAAAATGGATCAGAAAGCTGAATAGTCCATACAGGCCTTGTTAGATTTTCATACAAGAAGTTGCATTTCCAAAGGATTCCATTGAGAGTACTTTAGATGGATTCTGAACTGAATGATTAGATTATGAAGAGGAATAAGATGATCACAAGCATCCTAACAATGTTTATATGATGATTGAAGTTTCACCCTTATATTACAATATCAGAACAAAGGGAAGACAACTTACCACCTCCATTTTTCTCATTTCGTAATGAGCATACTGAGCCACCAAATACACAGCTGTGCTGAAAAAACTTGCTCAGAAGATAGCAGTAGAATTTTTTATATGAATAATAACGTAAATGAAAAAAGGAAAACTTATAAGTGTGAGTCTCGTACCCAAGGAAGGCAAGCAGGCAAAAAAAAACTGTACAAGATGGAAATCAAACCTGAACAAGTAAAACAGAGATGCAGAGTAAGAATCTCTTTTAAACTATTTACAGTATAAACAAACAAAGTAATCTCCCCTACCCATTCCACAAAGAAAAAGAGTAAACATAGCCTTCATATTGTATGCATCAATCATTTTAGTCCTTGCTTTTAATTTCACTTTGATCTCTAACTTTGAAATTCATGATCTGCTTTAATCATTTCCACGGCCTTTTCTACTAATGTTAAGGACCAATAATATGAAGGATGTATCAATTGTATTAGTCCCTGACTTAATTTACCTTAATCATTTTCCATAGGAAAAGCTAATATACCGAACTAATTGGGATTTAATGAATTGTGAAAGTGACTTAAGACCTTCCTTTAAATTCTTTTGACTAATTTCAATAAACTTCACATCTAAGTTCATTTTACCTTACTCAAGTTTATGATATAAACTCTAATATTTTTTATTTTTTTTCTTTCTAAACCACATGTATCCTCCAACAAAGACAATCTTGTTCAAAACGGACAGGATCACTACGCAGCAAAACTCTCCCTCTGAATATTTAACGCAATTACATAAACTTGAGACTACTTGTTAAGCTGGAGCATCCTTACCAGTTGACCCACGTGATCCTTCACTATATAAACTCTAATATAATAACTCTATTGAACAAGTACTTAATTCATCTACTTAACTAAATGCAAAGGTGCAGGACCAAATATGAAACCTCAAATGTGGTAGTAAAAAACAGATGCAAAGAGAGCATAGGATGATTAAATAATGTTATCTTGAGAAATTGGTTCCCTGCAAAAAGAAAGAGTGCAACCAAGGTGGTCGATGAAAAATGTGAAAGAGAATAAATATAGAATAGAGAAAATGGGATACCCAAACTTCTTCTTCTTAGGGGGATCAGTGAAAAGAATCTTTGCGGCGGTCATCATGTCAAGATTCTCCAGTTGACGATACCTTTCATCGGCGATGTAATTGTTTTTCTTGTTGGTGTTGTTGTTCTTGGCTGAAGTACAAAAGGAGTAACTGGTCTTGGCATTGGTGGAGAATGAGGTTGTCAAAAACTTGAATCGCTCCGAGAAGCCCAACCACCTTACTCTGCCGCCAAACATAGATTGATCATAGAAAACAAAGCATCCACAGCTGCCAACTCCAATTCAAAAATCGGATCCAGAATACCTGCCCCCTCTTCGCTCCAACAAAAGTGATTTGCTGCAAGTGCTTAGAGAATTTTAAAGTTTTTTTTTATCAGGAGAATATCAATAACATTGTTTCAGGTTAACTCAAACAAATACAAAATGAATTAAATTAGTTCAATTTTTTTTTCTCAATTTGGGTTAAACTTAAATTAAACTAATTGAAATTTGATGATTATTGGTTCAAATATGGGATTCCCATTTTCAAAACCTGAACTAACTTACCAAACAAATTATTTATGTATTATTATTTCTAAGGCTAAACTAGTAAGGCACGGGGAATTTTCTTTTACTAATTATTTGTTAAATAAACATTGTTTAAATGTTTTTACATTAAATGTGAATAAAACAATAAGATGAAACTGTGTAGAGAAAAAATATATACAATGCAAAATTTTATATTAGGCATAAATAAAATTCATATTTATAAATTATTGTAATGTCACAAAAAGTAGTCCTTTTACTTCTAGTAAAAAACATTTAATCGAAGGATGTGTAATATCATACAAATTGTAAACATCATACACTACACAATTAGGCAAATGAGTTGTAATAGTTAGTCCAAAGAATAATTAAAATCATTCTAACACAAATAATATTGTATTCTTCAATTAACACAATATATTAGTACATAAATCAGATATGAGATGTTTCCAAACATGGATTCTGTGTTTGGGCTTTCTTCTTGCTATATGAAGCACTTCGGTTGGGGTGTCTATAAGAAACCATATTTAATTCATTTAAATTAGTTTTTCCTCCAATATGAGAGATGTACAATCTCGTATAATAAGGGGTGCATAAGGGTAGAAATAGAATGAAAGTGAGAACTGGAAAGAATGAAAAATGATAAATTTAATCTAAAAAGAGCAAACCATGAAAGGTGGAGATAATAATGAAGACTTAAGTTAAGAGTAGAAAACTATGAAAAGATGATACATAATTTAAAGGCTTGGCCTATGGGGACGGCAGAATAAGTACAGATCAAGAAAGGGAAAAACAAGACAACAGGGTATTTGTAGGATACTCCGAAACTCTATTATGCCAATCTTTTGTCAAATGCAAGACAACAGAACATGCGTAATGCGTATGCGTGTAAACACAGGCCTTCCAAAAAAAATATGTTAGTATCAAACATATTGAGAATGTAAATGAGGAGTTACTATTGAGATTTGAGAGTTGGCTTTAGTAAAAAGTAAAAACTAGATATTAATCAGAGGAGGAAAACACATTTGTCCATTTGGCTCTTCAAACACAGGAAAACTACCTAAATTGTAAAAAATCAAGGAACAACATCAAACCTGGCTTATTTTTTGTGAAACCAGTCGCGAAGAAACGGTCGTTCCACCCTGCAACGAACCCAAACCACTCCACCGTACTTCCACCCTGCAGCGAAGAAACCATATTATCCCAAAACGCGCTCGGAGAATCATAGGTTGGAGATTTACCGTGAACGAGAGACGGTTGGGGATTTACCGTGGACTAGCGTTTGGCGTGGTTGAGGAAGAGTACCTCGCTTGTGGCGGCAACAGCGGCAGCGTCTCCGCTGTCAAAACTGCTCTCTCCGACGCGCCGAAACTCAGCGACAAATGCTCCCTATGCAACAAGGCCTTCTCTTAGTACTCTCTTTATATGAAGCAATTCGTACCTCTGATATAAAAAAATAATAATAAAAAACTTAGTTAACTTTAAAATAATAGAATAATTAAATAAATTAATTAAGAGAGTAATTTTTTTTTTTTAAATCTAAACACCAAATTAAATGTTATATATAGGGTTTAGGGTTTAATGTTATATATAGGGTTTAGGGTTTAATGTTATATATATATATATATATATATATATATATATATATATATATATATATATATTGTACTAGTTTATCAAGTAAATCTTTAAATTGCATGTTAGCTTAAACTTTCATATTTTTATTACTTAAAAAATAAAATAAAATCAACGTTCACTACATGCAACCATTGTTCAGACACTGAATCATGCTAGATTGATTAAACCGCACGAAAGTTTCATGGAATGCAATCGTGTTGCAACTATTTTCAATGATGTAGCAATATTTGGAACAGCAACTTGCATAAGTGTTCACAACATTGTTACTACAACATCATCTTGATTTTATGGAATTTCTTTCAGAAGAAACTGAAGCAATAACTTTCCTTACAGCAATCAAATGGGTCTCATCCAACAACTTAGATAGCATCATCTTTAAACTAGACTGCAAGCAGATTGTTTTATAACATTTTTCATTTTGTTCAATTTGTCGCCAATTCTTTAATTGTTTGGCCCTTTCTTCTCTAACTATACTCCTTTTTTAGGCTATTTTCAGGCAAGACATCGAGTGAGTCTCTTCCCGTTCCCATTCTCTATTTTTGCATTTCGTTCCTTTTTCCACCTATAGTTTGTTCTGAAAACTTAGTTTCTGGAACATTGCTCTGTTTGCTTCCAGAAACTAATTTAAAATTAATTTGAAGAATCTGAATATAAACCAAGCAAAAAATTAAAGAAAAATCGGAATTGGACTGGACGACAAAACTTGAAATTGATTGAAATCTAAAAGTTTCGAGCACAAACTCCAAAATTCAGAGCGGACAGTTGCTTCTTTTTTTTTTTGTTTTTTTTATATTTTATAATCAAGACATTAGTACATAATCATAACATTAATACGAAATAACATTAGTACATAATCATAACTAATCTATCTGGAACGTGAACTTACACAACATAAGTACATAGTATAAACTCAATTAAATTGTATTATGTTTTCAAATACTTGATAACCCTAGGTTTATCCCCTTGAACTTGCCAACGAAAAGAAAGTTGGGCTATAAAAACATTCATGTTTCTATGTCACAATGGGCAGCACAACTACGGGAAAATCCTTTCATCCATTTGGATGATGGGATTGTTTCACCACCTTCCAAGTTTTTTTTACTATTTCATATAACAAAAGAAATTCAAACCAAATTATCCCTATTATGGCTATTCTCTTCATTTTTCTTCTCAAACTAGGTTCATTAATTATATATATATATATATTGATCGATCAGCATCCATTGACATACTATGAGAAACTTGATTCATAGTTAGTAATGAAGGAAATTTGTCAGATTACAGGAGTTCAAGTCGATTAATAATGATGAAATGTTATCATATTCAACGCTCATCTCCAGCAGCTTGTTTCAAATGGCTCTTACAAGCCAAAGAAAACGGTGCTACTTTCCATCTTCCAGTTGAGATATCATGCATTTGTCACCTGTAAAGACTCAGATAAGTCCAGGATATAACATCTGATAAAATTTTAAGAGAGATATTAACTAAATTGAAATATGTACATACAGAATTTCTTCTCTCTCTAGACAAATTTAGAAAACTGGTCTATTTAATTCTATTAGTCAATCACCATTTCGTTTTCATCTTCTGCTTCTAAAATTATTCATCATCAATTCATTTTCATCTTCTGCTTTTAAATGACATTAAAAACACCCGACTTCTAGCAAAGCAAAAACCTATTGATGCAGTGATTGAATAAAACAGAAAACAACCAACATATGGTCCAAAGCTTGGGAAATAAGGATTGCCAGCAAAGTACTACCCGTATATGACCTTAGCCACACACGTAACTCATTTATGTTGATCAATCACTTCATAGTTCACTTACATATTATTAATCACTGTACCCATTAAGTCTAACAGTTATCACATGCACACAGAGATGCATCCAAATATTTTATTCTTTCTTTCCAAATTCTATTTTAATCAGAGAAGCCATCACAGGAATATCAATGTTGCTCTTTAATCAGCCACACAAAGCAATTCTCAAAAAAACTCAACTGATAGTTTGAAACACTAACCTTTTTACCTAAGCTCTCTTGCGCTTAAGTGGCTTGATATGATCCACGATATAATTGATAACTTCTTTCAAAGTAGCCTTTCTTTTTTCCTTGAAGTTCCATAGCTCCACAACAGTATACCCACCGCTTGCATTGTATTCGTTTATTTCCTTCAAGGCTTCAACAACAGCTGAATGTATCTCATCTCCCCATTCCTGCTTGAGGCTTTGTAACTTGTCATCTTCCTCATCTATAATATTCTGTATAAATGCAACATCATTATCTGTTTCAGTATTATGCTACTCTGCTAAAAGTATTAGTGATATAAGCCAGATCAAGAGGTGAAAGAGCATAACACAGGAACATTTACATATGCCAAGCCAAGTCTGTAACTTAACTACAAATTATACAATTAATCAATTACTAACAATTAAAACCCTTTTCTCGGGACAAGAAAGCATATAGAACAAATTTCTTCAATGTGTGAACAGAACATTACAAGTATCCAAATCAACTAAGCATTAAAAGACAGAACTCCGTCATGAACACATGAAGCATGTCATGGTGGCACATACCTCAACTTTATCATCATCTGTGATCACTTTAAATGGATGCCAAGCTGAATTCTTCACATTCTCCTGCCACAAAGAGCAAAGCTCAACACCCTTGGTCTCAGCTTCTCCAGAAGGAAATCTTTTCTTGCAGATATTCACAAAATGCTTCTGATCAAGCTCTCCCATTCTCTTGAGCCCAATATTAGTTCTAGGACCATTCAGCATATCATCTAACCCCTAAAACATTAGAAGAAAAAACAAAACTTTAGTCTTGACAATCTACTCGATACAATAATGGAATATCAAAAGTCTTATTTCCAACAGAAAGGTAGAGAGAATATTCTTGCAAACATATCTCACAGCTTAGCTAGACTAGATTCAGGAACAGAAGAAGTTGTAGCTTATCAAAATTCTTATAGAGGATTCCCTAAATGCACCAATTTATTTTTTAGCAAGATATAAATTGGATTTTCTTAAAATACACCCAAGATTTAAGCTGCTACATTACTCCTTCTGAAAATAAGTGTGTATGTTAGAAAATGTACACTCACTAATTTTCTAAAGTGTATTTAGCAAGATAAAACTAGGATTTTCTTAAATTGCAACCTAGATTGCTAAAGTACTCCAAAAAAAAAACGAGTGGGTGTAAATTGGCAAATCTCTATATATAGATAGAGGGGGGACTTTTATCAGAGATAAAGTAAACAAGATCATACTTTTATTAATTCTTTACGAGCTTCCTGCAGTTCATCATTACTCTGACGCTCCTTCACAATGAGGGTTTGATTCATGGCCTCCATATTTTCCAAATTGTCTACTTTTTCTTGCAGTTCATCATTCATTTCTTTTATCTTATTCTGCACAGCTGCATCATCTTCATCTCCAAGATGCTTCATAACTTGCAATTTCCCTCTTAACTCTTCAATTTCCATTTCCAACATCTGTTTGGCGTCTAACTGTTTTTTCAACTGAATTATCTTGTCATAGGCCTCCTGTTTTTCTCTCTGGAAATTTTGAAATTCACATCAATTGAAGGCATTCATGATTTATCAGAATTAAGTAATAAATAACATAAGCTTTTCATAATCAAGATGCTAAATACAAAATAGAGGCAAACAGAGGCAAACCTTTTGCTCCTCAACAAGCTTCAAGACATTTTGATCAGCTATCTCCTTGTCCTTTGAAGCCAACAGGAGTGATTCATTCCTCAAATCTTTCTAGAAAGACAAATAGATTATATAAGAATCCTGTGAAAGCACGTTATAAACGATAATGTTTTCAAACCCTATTGGCACCTTAACACAATGATGGATGGAAGCTATAAATGTTCTAAAGGGCTATTAATGGAATGAAAAATAAGCTGCTTTTTTCTCCAAAAATTAACATTGGCACTTTAGAATTCAGTGTTTAATGTTTCACATAACATATGAAGGTAACATCCTTCTTTCTAATTATTTTCATAAATAAGAGTTAAAAATAGAACCATTTTTATGAATTCATATTGCCTCACAATGAATGGAAGCTATAAATTTGGCACTATTAACTTTAGGGTTCAATCTAATAGGAGTGGATAGCATAAAAATAAATTACTTGCCGTAAATCAGTAGCAACCACTGATATAATATTAGTACCGATTAAAGACAAAAACAGGCCAAAAAGTTTTGAACTGACAAGTGACAGATATAGATAAGCCAGAAAGATCAAGGTAATAAAAAACATATTTAAAATACAAATATATTTCAGGCAAAAAAATATAATATATATTACCTTCTTCCTTTCTTCTTCAAGCTTCTGTCTCTCTTGATCAGTTAGTACCTCTCGTTTGTTTAGATCTCTACTCCAGGAGTCAAGCTTGCGCCTTTTTTTCTCCAATTCACTACTCAATTTTTCTTGTTCATCCAAGATCCTCCGTACCTCATTACGAGCTCTTCGCTGCATATTCCTTGATTCTGACAGAGAAGTGAAACAATTATGGAGTATTATCAACTACATAGTTTAAGGTTTCCTTCTGCATTCATAATTGCCCAAGAATGTATCTCACAATAGCAAAACATATATAGCCACATTTGAAAAATATGGATTATATATGCAAGAAGGCAAAATCAGATGCTACAAACTGAAAGTATACAAACCTTCATCAAAAGCATTGTGAATCTTATCTTTCTCCTCAAGCATCCTACTCAAGGACATAGTCTTCTCATTATACTTATACTGCATTTTGTCAAGGTTTTCGTTTGTAATCTCAATTTCATGAGTTAGGTTTGTCACAATACTATTTCTGCTTTGAGATTCTTCTTGAACAATATCTGAAACTGTCCTCAACCTTCCTTTGTTGCGGAGGTATTCCCCTATTGGTCCTCCACAATTATAATCATCTTCCCGCGCAATCCATCCATAAATGTTTGAGCCAGCCTCTGACTTCCTTGAATTCCAAGCCTTTTTACCATGACGTGCATTTTCAAATGACTTCTCAAATTCACTTGCATTCATGAAACCATTCCAGTCACAATTGAAGTCAATAACAGCTTGAGCAATGAGATCACCATCTTTCAAGAATATATGAAAATCCATTGGTTTGAATTTGGCAAATTCCTTCAACCAATATCCAGAATCGATCGATTTATCCTTTATGTTAACAATTATGCCTGTCCAGGGCCAAACATAAAGATCATCTTGCTGTAAAGGTTGATTAACAGCTTGGGGTAAAGCTGGTCGCTGGATTGGATCTGCTTCACTAGCTAGGTCAGTCTCCAAGTACTTTGCTAGAGCAAGGTGGTTTGCCTTTTGTTTTGCACTTCTGTTGGCAGAACCCTTACCAACTCCTGATGCATGTTGCAATAAATCCTTATATTTGTAATCTTGTTTTTTCTTCCCAGCACAGTAGGGACATCTAAGAGTTCCATTCATATTTTTAACCTTGTATTTCCCAGCCTTTAACTGTTCATATGGTTTCTCTGAGTAGTCATCAATCTCAGATTCACTGATATCTGAGTCTTCTTCAGAGCTGTAGTCCATTGAAGCTCTGCATACAAATAACAAAAATTAGTTCAGGAAGAAGGGTTGTGTACAATTTGATGGGAATTTTTTTTTCAGAAAGCATCAAAGCAAAAACTAGTATAAAAAAAAAACTTAGGAAATAGTCATTCATAATTTGCACGAAACAATGGAAAAAATAACAATATTGAGTGACAAGCAAATAATGGTCTGCCTTGGCACACAATCAAATCGTTATGAAAAAATGAGTAACTTTTCTATATACATATTTTTTGGAGTAAAATTCATCAATTGCCTTATTCTGTTATAAATTTTTTATTTTATACGATGAAGCATAAAAAAGGTTTATAAACAACAAATAAAAAAAGAAAAATGCTAACAAAACACTCCCTAACACACTTATTATAATGCATGCTCTACTATTGGTTAAAATTAGTTGGAAATCACAAAGTTATGTAAGTATCCCTACTTATTTATTGAACCCCACTCATGAAAATAAAAGAAAGTGTATTGCTAACACTCCTCAAAAGAAAAAGCCACTCTATCATCCCCTGCACTCGTGAGCTTGAGCCAATCTGACTGAGGGCTGCAAAGAAACAATTATGGAAGTGTTTTAGCTCGGAGGAGGCTGCTCAGATCGTAAACACTGTTCTATGAGTTAACACTTGATTTTGACAACCATGCCAATGACAAAGTCACAAATCACAACAACTGCCCTGAATTCCATCCTCCCCATGGTTGTCAAACTCGCGAGTCAACTCGTAGAATCGGACGAGTTTACGAGTCTAGGGGAGCAAAACGGGTTAACTCGCTTGTAGAATCGTTTTTGGGTAGACTCGGGTAGACTCGGTCAGAATCGCGAGTCTAGCCCGAGTCCACGAGTCTGGTGGCTTTTTTTTTTTGACCCCTAAATGGCCCAAAAACGACGTCGTTTTGCCTAGGTCAGTAAGTGAAAAAATGTTTCTTCCCTGCGCGCGCGAGCTGCTCCACCATTTGCACGTTTCTGAGTCTCCCTCCGCAGCTAAACCCTAAACAGCCATCTCCGCCGCAGCTACGAACGGAACGCATCTTGCTGGGACGGACGCGAGTCTCCCTCCGCAGCTAAACTCTAATCGCCCCTCTACGAACCGCGAGCGTCTCAGCCACTACGAGGGCTCCTCTCCGCCGCTACGAACGGCGCCGCATCTTGCTGGGACGGACGCGAGTCTCCCTCCGCCGCATCTCTGCCGCATCTCCGCCGCATCTCTGCCGCCGCCAAAATCGCTTTCCATCATTGCAGCTTCCACTCTTCCAGCGTCGTGACTCGTGAGTGTTACTTCTCTGCTGCATCTTGTTGGTGTTATTCACAATTTTCATATACTTAGTCTCTTACTCGGTTACTCCTATAATTGCAAGATGTCTGAAACCGGTGGTGGCTCAAAGTCTTCAAGCAATGCAGTTTCTTCTTCCAGAGGAAGGAAAAATGCCCCTGGAAATAGGACTGACATGGGTTGGAAGCATGGGACAGATGTTCTAGGCAATGGAAAAAAGGTGAAGTGCAACTATTGCACAAAAACTATCAGTGGGGGGATTTTTAGATTTAAGCGTCACCTTGCTGGTACTAGAGAAGATTCTGAACCATGTGCAATGGTACCGGAAGAAGTTAAAATTCTAATGATGAAAATTGTTGCGGAGGCTAAAGAGACATCAATGAGGAAAAAGAGATTGGTTGATATTGATGAGGAAGATGACATAGAGAAAGAGATGGAGATGAGGGCTTTGACAAAAGGAAAAGGAGTTGGTGGTTCTGGAGTTCAAATAACATTAAACCAAATGATGAAAAAAGACTACAAGGACCAAGTTGATCAACAAGTTGCAAGGTATTTTTACACAAGTGCCATTCCCTTCAATTCCATTAAAAATGTAGAGTTTATAAAGATGTGTGAGATGATTGGGAGATATGGAATTGGTTATAAACCCCCTTCTTATCATGATGTGAGGGAGAAGCTTTTGAAACAAGCTGTGATTGAAACTGATTCAATGCTTGAAGAGTTTAAGAAGGAATGGAAGAGGACTGGTTGTTCAATCATGTCTGATGGATGGACAGATAAGAAGAGGCGATCAATTTGTAACTTTTTGATCAATAGTCCTAAGGGGACAGTCTTCCTATATTCATTAGACACATCTGACATCTCTAAAACAGCTGATAAAGTTTTTAAAATGTTGGATGATGTTGTCAATTATGTAGGAGAAGAGAATGTTGTCCAAGTTGTGACAGACAATGCTGCAAATTACAAGGCAGCAGGTGAAATGTTAATGCAGACACGGAAGAATTTGTATTGGACTCCATGTGCTGCTCACTGTATTGATTTGATTTTTGAGGATTTTGAGAAGAAGCTAAAGGTTCATGAAGTGACTATCAAGAAAGGAAGAAAGATTACCACCTACATATACTCTAGAACAATGCTCATTAGCATGTTGAAGAAGTTCACTAAGGGGAGGGACTTGGTTAGGCCTGGTATAACTAGATTTGCTACTGCTTATTTAACTCTATCTTGTCTCAATGATAATAAAGCATCATTGATGTGTATGTTTAGTTCAAATGAGTGGAAATCAAGTAAGTTTTCCTCTACACCGGAGGGAAGAAAGGTGGAAGGCATGGCTTTAGATAGTCGTCTATGGAAGAACATAATCATATGTCTCAAAGCCGTTGTTCCTCTTATGACTGTCCTTCGCTTGGTGGATTCTGATGAAAAACCTGCCATGGGTTTTATATATGATGGGATGGATTGTGCCAAGGAAAAGATAAAAATCAACTTCGGCAATGTTAAGAAAAGGTAAACTTTTCTTAGTTCTAAACTATATTTCTATTGAAATTTAATGATCTTATTTAGTAAATTAGTATAGTTATGTACTGATGTTTCTAGTATATGATAATGGCAATATTCCTAACTTGCATTTATTTCATATTTATAGTTATGAACCTGTATGGAATATTATTGATGAAAGGTGGGATAAACAACTCCATAGACCCTTACATGCAGCTGCATATTACCTCAATCCCCATTTCCATTATGACCCTAATTTTAGAGATGATGATGTTGAGGTTAAACAAGGGTTATACAATTGTATGACAAGGTTGGTGAGTGACTTGAATGAGAGGAGCAAGATTGGTACGCAACTTGCTGAATTTCATTATGCTAGAGGGTTGTTTGGTCTTGATACTGCAGTGGCTAGTAGGAAGATTATGCTTCCTGCAGAATGGTGGGACTTCTATGGGGATGGATGTCCAGAGTTAAAGAAGTTTGCAATCCGTGTACTAAGCTTAACTTGTAGCTCTTCTGGATGTGAGCGTAACTGGAGTTCATTTGAAATGGTAATTGAATTAATGTCTTTGTTTTTAGTTGTTAATTTTTAATGTTTAGAAATTAGAGTTTTAGCCTTATAGGTAATCTTGAAATTTTGGTTTTTGTGTTCTATTTTCTAGGTTCATACAAAGAGAAGAAATCGCTTGCACCAAAGGAAGATGAATGATTTGGTTTATGTGATGTATAACTTGAAGCTAAAGAGTAAACAAGTGAAAAGAAATCTTGTTATTCCTTTTGATGAACTTCATTCTGATGATGAGTGGATAACTGAGGAAGGAGATGCTATTTTTAATGGAGAGGATGTCCAACCACCACTTAGGGATGAAAATGAAAATGTGGATGATGGTGGAAATGTTGAACTAGTTGGAGATTCAACCAATCCAACTTTAAATGACCTTGAGGATTTGGTCTTTGATGATGTGAATATTGAAGAACCCTTATCATCAGATGAAGAGGATGAGCTTGAAGAAAATGAAGATGATGATGATGCACATGCATTTGTTGGAGGATTGGACTTTGATTGATTAATTTAGATCTTGTTTTATGTTTTTGATTTGTGGACTTATGTGTTTTCGACTTTTGGTTGTTTATGTATGGTTAAGATTTGTATTATGACATTTTATTGTTGTTATTTGACTTATTTTAGACTTAGAATGTTGAAATAGTGATATCATATTGTGTGCGTTCATGTTTTTTAATATATTTTAATATTAGGTAGACTCTTACGAGTCTACGAGTCGAGTCTACGAGTCGAGTCTACCAGAGCTCCACGAGTTTGTGTAGACTCTCGAGTTTGACAACCTTGATCCTCCCCCCCCCCAAACAATATATATATGTGTGTGTGTGTGTGTGCGCACTATCTTTGAATCAGAAAAATGATGAATCCTCAGGGAATGGCATGGAATCACCAAGACAAAAAAAAAGGCCCACAAGATAAAAATCACCAGAGCAAAACCTAAAAGAAGAATATCATAAGGGTTTTCAGTACCAGGTGTGGCATCAATCAGACAACGGCACTAATCAGATAAAGAAGAAAATAGAAGAAGAGAATGAGAAAACATTTCCAACCTATTTCTGGTTTGGGGTTTTTGATACACTTGTTTTGGAATAAGATTCAAAACTTAAATTGAAAATAAACCCATCACACAAGTTCTTTTTTTTTCCTTTCAGTTGCAAAGATGGAGGTGTGGGAAAGGTAGGGGATAGTGACAAGGAGAGCTTGCTGAAGCAGAAGTAAGCAACTGTTTCTTCTTCTTTTTTTTCTTTTGAAAAAGAAGTTTTAAAATAAATTTTAGAAAATATATTTTAATATCAAAAAGTGAGAAGGGAATCAAACACCCCATTTCCAGTTTCAGAAGTGAAGCAGTCCCGCACTCCACACAGATTTGTGATCAACTTGAGAAAAACTTCAAACAACACAACAATTGTACTCTAATTTCCCTTTATTATCTGAATATCATGCACGCAAGTTATCATCTACAGCTTCAGAGCTTAGATTGCTAATTTTCTTAGTCAATCCGCCGTTTACCGAGTCAAAAACAAGTTTTCTCGAAATATCACAAACCATAACCATCGAATCTCTCTATCGAACACAACAACGATCTAATTTCGCCAGAAAACAGGGAATTCTTCGAACAATACATGCATGAAGTCGGAAAAACGAAAATAATCTCGACATTCGACAAATTGTACATAGATTTTCATCATTTTCAACGAAGAAAAATCTCAAACGCATTGTGAACTGAGAGAAGAACAATTTGAAGCAGAAAAGAGGTAGAGAGAGAGAGAACAGTAGAACTTACAGTGAAGAGAGTGAAATGATCGGCACAGTGAAATGTGAAACTGAGAATGAAAAATGAAAACCCTAGTGAGTGGCAGTAATAATAACAAAAATCCATCGAGAATCATTTGGGTGAGCAAGGATCACCTGTGTTGGCGCTGCACGGGTCTTACGGTGGTATTGGTTGAATCTAAGGAAGAGTAAAGGCGGAGAGGTTAGGTACTATTTGTAGGCCAATGATTGGTCTGATGGTGAGTTATAGAGGGGTGAATTTTGTGCGCCGTTGTGTGTGATTCCTAACGTGGCTTGACTTGGGGAATGTCACTGTGACTGTTTTGGAATTCTGGAAGGGTTAACAAAAGTGGAATATCCCGTGACTGAGGGGGTTTTGCGTTGCATCAAATATGATGGGCCATTATCATAAAATATAAAAAAGTAGATGATAAACACACTTCCACTCTCGTATAAACACACTTTTTTTTTTTAAAAGAAAATATAAAATATCTAAATTATTCTTTTAAAAAAAAAAAATTCCTAAATTTACACCTCCCTTCCTCGCACCCCCCTTCCCCTCACAGAACGGCACCAGAACGGGTCGTTCTGGGGCCATTCCGCGTCACTTTTAAAATGACTACTTTATGACTGATTTTAAAACTCCAATTTTAAAAGTCATTTTTGTACCAATGTGTCTTTCCATAGAACAAGTAAGACATTGCGCACCCCTCTTCTTTCTCTTTCTGACACTCCTCTTCTTTTTTTTTCCGCACCTCGCACACCCTTCTTCTTTCTCTTTCTGGCACTCTTCTTCTTCTTCTTACTGTTACGGAAAGTTCTTTTCGAAATTATATAAAAATGTTCCGGAAAATACTTTCCATAATATTAAATTCTTATTCTGGAAAGTATTTTCCGGAAATGTTTTGTTACATAATTCCGGAAAGTACTTTCCATAATATTAAAGTTACTATTACGGAAAGTTCTTTCCGGAATTATATGAACAATAATTTTACTATTCCGGTCTGGAATGCTAATGACTGTAAAAGTACTTTCTGGAATGCTAATGACTGTAAAAGAACCTTTCTTATGCTGGTTATGGTGGGGCTAATCCTTTTTTTCTATTCAGAATGACTGTAAAAGTATATTGCTTAATGACATTGAGCGGAAAGAGGCTTTGGGAAGAAGAGGGGAGTGGAGTGTGGGGTGCAGGGAAAGCGGGTGTGGGAAAGGGAGGTGTAAGTTTAGGAATTTCATTTTTTTTAAAAGGGTAATTTAGAGATTTTATATATTTTTTTAAAAAAGGGGGTGTGTTTATACGATAGTGGAAGTGTGTTTATCATCTGCCTAAAAAATATATATATATATATATATATATATATATATATATATATATATAATGGGCCGTTTTGGGCTTACTTGTGTAAACAAATGAACCCAAAGCGATAGTAAGCCCGTTATATATGCACACCTTTAAATGGAGGTTGATCATATACACACCTCCTTTTTCTTATTAATAAATACACCTCTCTTTTTTTTTAAATTAATTTTTAAAATATCTTTAAAAATTAATTTTACATTTCTATTTAATTTAACATTTTTTTCTTTCCCATACACCTCTTTTTCTCCTTTTTTTTTTTAGTTTTTACATGTACTTTCTTACTTTTATTTCATTTCCTATATATTTCAGTAGATATTTTTAATTCTTTCAATTTTACATTATTTTCTTCTCTCTCCTTTTTCAAATTTTCAATTTTCACATTATTATTCCCTTTTTCCTATCTTTTAGTTTTCACACACGACCGACATGTAGAACTAATTTTTGACAGTATTATAAGAGTGTGTGACTTTCTTAATAGTGTCGAAAGTGTCAAGTCAAACGTACATTTTTTTTTCCGTAAACTTCCCTCCATTTACACGTCTAGAAAACATAATGTCAAATGATTTTAGTGTTTCAAAAAATATTTTTAAAAATAGTAAAATTAGTGTTCCTGAAAACATCTTTCAAATTTGTATTTTTAACATATTTTAAAAAAAAAAATTTAAGTAAATTTAGTATTTGAAAAGTACTTTATGAAATTATATAAAACAATACACTTTTAGAAAAGCACTTTTTGGAGCATTAGTTTTACTATTTCGGAAAGTACTTTTTAGAATATTAAATTTACTATTTTGGAAAATATTTTTTCAAAAGTGGGTTATTTTACATAATTTCAAAAAGTTCTTTTTAGAACAACAAATTTAGCATTCTGAAAAGTACTTTATGGAAGTGTGTTATTTTACATACTTTCATAAAGTACTTCCTAAAATAGTAAATTTAGTGTACTATACAATACATTTTGAAATTATATAAAGAAAATATAATTTCGAAAAATATTTTTCAAAACACTAATTTCACTATCCCGAAAAGTACTATAGAATAGTGAAATTAGTGTTCTAGAATGTCTTCTCCCTAACACTAAATTTAATGTTAAGGTTTTTGGAGGTGTGAAAGGGGATGAAATGTTTGAAGAAAAAAAATGTGCTTCTAGTTTAATAGAAACTGTCAAGGAAGTCGCACGTACTTATAGTATTGTCCCGCACCAGTTCTACATTCAAGTGCATGTGAAAAAGTGAGAGAGGTGTGAAAGGGGAAAAGAGAGCAATTGATAAGTGTCTAATTAGTCTAATTAAATATTCATTTGAGACACTTATCTAGCACGCTTTGTGTACATATTGATATTATTTTGAGCTATATATGCTTAGAATCAAAGAGGTACTTTTGATTAATGTTAGTACAGGGAATAAGAAGCTTTTGATCCAATTTGGTGCTTATTTTGTAGGTTTTGAAACCTGGAGAAGAATGGCTCAGCCATTCTAAAGCGCTCAGCGGAATCAAGCCAGAGAGCCTCCCAAATTGAAGGCGCTCAGCCATTCAGAGGCGCCCAGCGGATTTGGCCCTATAAGAGAAGGAGTGCTCTCTGCCTCCAAGGCGCTCAGCCACTACCATCCGCTCAGCGGATTTGGTCCAGGAAAAGGATGCTTTCTGCCTGCAAGGCGCTCAGCGGATTTAAGGCGCCCAGCCCTTTTGAATGCTTAGCAGTGAAGTACTCCCAAGGTGCTCAGCGGATCCAAGGGGCTCAGCCCTTTAGGTTACTTCATGGTGAAGGATTCTTCAAATCGTTCAGCCGTTTCAAGGCGCTGAGCAGATTTGTCTCTTTCCTGTTCACTCTGTTTTAATTTTATCACATATATAAGGGCAGAGGAGAGAGAAAAGGGGATAATCTTGAGCTGTACGAGGAGAAAATAGAGGAGGGAAGAAACAGAACACTTTTGGAGCTCGTGGGGACGCGATTCTTCGAAGGATTTCTTTCTTCTTCCACCTTTCATCTTGTTATTGGGTGATTTCTTGTATTATGGGGAGCTAAGCTCTAGGGTTGGGATTAATGTAATCGTCAAACTCCTTTGTATTCCTCTTTGATTCATATATATATCATCTATTACTCTATGTCAGTGATTTATTTTTGTTCTTAATGCTTTGATAAACTGATCACTTATCTCTGATTTTGAGTTTAGAATTTGGTTGGGAAACGTTTTCTAACTCTAGACTTGGAACGAATCACCTATTAGTTTTGAGAGTCAGGGATGGTCTTGAAATTAATAGTTGCAACAAGTTCTGATTCTTAATGCGGGATATTGAACTGAATGAAGTGAGAAATCATTCATTGAGTTAAATATCTCAAAATTTCTTATGCCAAGGGATTGAGTTTGAATGAAAATAGAGAACTCAATGGCAATGAGTAATGGAATCTTTAGAAAGAATCAATAGGAATGCATAGGAGGGAGATTGATGAAGTCAAATCCCAACTGTTTCTCATATCTGTTTTTCCACAAATTAAATTATCTTTTGGTTACTTAAGTTGATCAATCATCCATATCAAAATTGAATATGTGTAATTATCCAAATTTTACATTCATAAGCATCAATTAGTATAATAGAAATCATAGCCTATTACACAAGTCCCTGAGGTTCGACAACCTTTAAATTATACTACAGAGACTTGGGTGCGCTTGCCTATAAAAATACCAACAGCAATATAAAAACTGAAAGAATTAAAATTACCTACTTAAATAAGTGAAAAATTAGGAAAAGACAAGAAGATGTATGTAAAAACTGAAAAGGATAAGGAAGGAGGTGTGTGGAAAAAAATAATAAATTAAAAGTTAGAGGTGTTGTTAAAAGTATTGAATATTAGAGAATTTGTAATCTGGAGATTTGTGAAAAAGTTTTTCATAAGGGCTGATATAATGTAAGGATGGTGTGGGTAAGTAATTGATGAGAGTAGTTGTTGTGAGAAAGGCTTCACCCCAATATTTTAGAGGTAAAGAAGCATTAGCTAGGAGGGTCAATCCAGTTTTAGTAATGTGCCTATGTTTTTCGTTCAAGAGAACCATTTTGTTCATGTGTATGAGGAAAAGTTAGTCTATGTTGGATGCCTTTTTCTGTTAGATAACTAGTGAATTTTAAATATTCATTTGCATTATCACTTTGGATGGCTTTTAGTTTGGACCCAAATTGAAGTTCTGCATGTGATTTAAATTGTATGAAAGCATCAAAAGCCTGTGATTTGAATTGTAAAAGGTAAATCCACGTGTATTTAGAATAAGCATCAAGAAAGACAATGTAGTATCTTGCACCATTGGTCGCAGGAATTGGACTAGGACCCCATATATCACTATATATGAGTTCTAAAGGACTGGTGTATACAGTCTTTGAATCAATAAAGGGTAGTTGATGTGATTTACCCATACAGCAAGATTGACAAAAGAAAGAATCAGAATTTTTAGCAATAGGCATATTACAACTTTTGAGAACAGTATTGACAATTCTAGGAGAAGGATGACCAAGCCTTGAATGCCAAAGCTGAAAAGAGGAATGAGCTGAACCTTTGCTTGTAGAAAAAGCTGAAATAGTCTTGAGATGATGAAATCTTGGAAACACATACAAGCTATCTTTAATTTTTCCTTGAAGAATAATCTCCTTGGTATCCTGATGTTTCACATTACAATGATAAGGAAAAAAATTCAAAAAAGACTTTATTGTCACGGGAAAACTTAGACACACTTAACAATTTTTTGGTTATGGAAGGTACATGTAACAAATTATTCAGAACAATAGGTTGAGAATTATGAGGGGAAGTAAAGTAAGAATGACCAATATGTTGAATTTGTAAACCTGTACTGTTACCAATGTTCACACAATCTGCTCCAGTGTAAGTGTTTTTCATTGACATGTTATTCTCATCATGTGTTATATGATGAGAAGCTCCAGAATCCGGATACCATAAAGGATCCAAAATTGTGGAGGGTGTGGCAAGCATAGATTGATCATGAGAATTGTGTTGGTCGTATTGAGTGGTATGGACTTGGGGAGGGCTTTGATATTCTTGATTAAATCAGTGCCAACATTCAACTGCAAGGTGACCGATTTTGCCACAAATCTGACACTGAGGTCTGTTTTAATTCCACGGGGCTTGAAAATTCTAATTCTAGTTTTGTCTACTAGAACCACGGCCATTGAAGAATCTACCACGATTATTATTGTAATTACCCCTTGTATTGAAATAACCTCCACGATAACCACCCCTAAAGTTGGAATCACTTTTTCCACGACCATAGGTGGAATTAGAACCTTGTGAAGGACCTGATGTTGTGTGAGCATGAACCAAGGTATCAGATTTTCTCTGTTTTTCAAAACGTTCTTCTTGAGCAAGCAGTAAGGCTTCAATGTCATCAACAGAATACAAATCTAATCTAGAAGTATCGGAAGTAACGAATGCATCAAATTCCTCAGGAAGACCATCCAAGATAGCTTTAATATGATCTTCATCCGAAATAGTCGAGCCGGTTGCAGCAAGAGAGTCTACAATTTTTTTAATTTCAAGCAAATATTCATTAATCGTTTTGTCCTTCTTGATCATTCGTAACTGAACTTTGAGTTTCCTAATCTTCGCTCTTGTTTGAGATGCATAATAGACTTCAAGACGTTTCCAGATTTGATAGGAATTGGCTAAACCAACCATTTTTGTCAAGATCGGAGGAGTCATGGAAGCAAGAAGCCATGCCATCAACAATTGATCCTGTTGTTCATAGTTGAGGAAATCTTCGCTCAAATCTTTATTTTCCGTTGACATGTATTTGGCTGGGACATCATCTCCATGAATGAATTTGTTGAGTTTCAAGCTACGAATGGTTGCAAGGACTTGTTGCTGCCATAGCAGATAATTATCTTCATCTAGTTTGATAGAGATTGGTGTGCTAAAGGTTTGAGGGGAAAATTGTTTTGAGGTATTGGAAGCCATGGTAGATCTTAGAGGCTCTTAATACCATGTTAAAAGTATTGAATATTAGATTTCACTAACTGATGATAGTTACATTTAATTCTTATATAGCAAAGATAGTTTTAATTATCAGTTTAGCTATATTTAATATCTTTCCTAAAATTACTCTAACTGCTAACTAAGTTATCTTTATCAAGTAACTATAGTTGGGTCATCTATCAGGTGTAAAATAAAAAAAATATTAAAAAAATAAAAATAAGAATATTTTATATTTTTTAAAAAAATTACACTTATAAAAAAAAGGTGTATATATTATGAGCCATAGACTTAGGTGGTTCTATTTCTATAGTTGTCCAAGCAAACAACACGTGAGCCGTCACCCATCCAATAAGTCATGGACTCGTGGAAGTTTTTGTGAAAGATACATTTTTAATAAACTTTTGAGGAATATTTATAAAAGATAATGTAAGGGAGTGTTTTAGATTAAGATATCGATGACTTTTTAAAAAAAATATTATAATTTTTTTGTGTTATTTAATCATTTTTTTAATATGAGAAAGTTATATAATATTTAATTAAGACAATCAAATTTTTTAAGAATTTGTCAAAATTTTGAATATTCGGTTAAAATAATTAGAATTTTTTTTTAAATCCGTCAAAATCTAGTTATATTCAATTAATACTTGTTTTTTTTTTACTTGAAAAGAGTATGTTGGTATTTAAAAATATAAAGATTTTAATGAATTATTTTGAATAATAAATTTTTTGAGACTTTGTAGTATATTTTATATGTAATTCATTCATTAAATAATCTCATCAAAATCTTTGAGATTTTGTTTTTTGTATAACTTTTTTTTCTTCTATTTCTATTCATTCTTTTTTCTCTCTGTTAATTTTTTTCTTACTTTTCTTGTTTTTCTCTCATATTCTTTTTTCTCTTTCAGTCTCTCTTGTCATTTTTGTATCTCTCTTTTTTTCTTCTCCATCTAATTTTTTCTTTTTCTTTTTATTCATCTCTCTCATTTATCTCTTTTTCTTTTCTTCTTTCAACTCATTTTTTCTCTCTTTCTCTCTCTCTCTCTCTCTTCTTCTCTATCTCTTTTCTCTTTTTCTTTTTAATCATCTCTTTTATTTATCTCTTATTCTTTTCTTGTACTTTTTCTATCTATCAATTGATATATAATTTATCAAAATTTATTTTTTTAATTATTAAATATTTAAAATAATTTTTGTATTCAATATTCTATTACTGGAAATTTTTAATTATTAAAATTTAACTGTTTATTTGTAATAAAATTAAATATTAAAATATAAAATCTTGAAACATACATTAAAAAGATTTTGCACTTCATGTAAATCATCTTCAAAATAAAAATGTATTTTTTAATTTATGTCATGCATTCTTAAAAAATGTAATTGAGATGATATATATTTAATACTTTTAAATCACACTTCACAATTTTTAAGTCAAAGTCTTTTTTTCTATTCAAGACACAAGTTAAATTTGTATTAACATGTAATACTACATAACTTTCCTCATAACAAATATTGTTCTTCATCTCCATCTTTGATATTATCAGTATCAGTTAATGAAGATCATGATTTTTAACATATTGTTTAGACTCAATGCATGAAAGAGAATATATCAATATATAGAAGACTAATATAACTTAAGATATATTAAGAAATATTAGTTAAAAGGACATTAAAGTTAATTATTTATTAAATTATTTGTCAAAAGATAGAAAAATTGTATTGATTTTACTTTTTTATTTTTATGTTATATATTTTTTTTATTAAATCTTTTAGTATTATAAATTCATGTTTCCATAAAAAAAAACCCATAAAAATTCTTTAAAATATTATAATATAAATTTATCAAAATCCATTAAAATCTAAATTATAAATTCTTAATTAAAATTTAAATTTTAAAAGTCTTTTAATTTTTTAAAAAATTTATAACATTCATACAAAATCTTTTAAAATCTAAAAAAAATTCATATTAAAATTGTCTTTCAAAATCACAATCTAATATATCTCCTAAGTTAAAAATTAAAATAAGCTAATTCTTAAAAATGAAATTTATATATACTCGTTCAATAAAATGTATAAGCCATTACTATTATCTTTTACTATTAATAAAAGAAGGTTTTCCTCCTACACGTGTCAACTTCTCCTTCAATAAAATTTCCACTTAAAAATGTCACTTTACCTTCTTCAAATTATACTTTTCTCCTCTCTCTTCTTTTTCAATTAAAACTTGGAAATAAAATAAGAACAAATAATTTCTCGACTTCTCTTTTCCAACCTCCACACCTTTTACGACTTCTTCAGAAAACCAAATCTATAAAATATTGTACACCTAAGAACAACTTTTGGGGAGAACACAAGTTCGGCATTTTCACCGCTCCCTCGAACAAGAACAACAAAAAATCGCCACTAGACCCTCAATCATATCTTTTCAAACAGACATAGTTCGGATGATATTTAGAGATTGGATTTCAAAGAGGCCAAGGTGGTTGGTCAACAAGTCCACGATGGAATTGTCAAAACCAAAGAGTTTAAATATGTTTTTTATTTAAATATGATTTCAAAAATTAGAAAGACGGAAAAAATAATTTTAAATTTAAGGAATAAAAATAAGTTTATTTTAAATTTAATGGAATAAAAATAAATTTATCTTAAATTTGAGAGATTGAAAAATATTTTTTAAATATTTACATTTTCTTTCTATTTTTTTTCTTTTTTAAGTTTCTCCTTTTTTTCGGCTGTCATGACCTTTTAATTTTTTTTTCACAGCACCAACTCAACATTATATTTTCAATATTGATTTATGATTTTTTATTTTCCTTTAAGGCTATGCATTTCAAGGTAAACTTGCAAAGATGAAAATGCTTTTTCTATATGGACGTTGGTTTCACCTCTCTATACCATTTGACGGATCAAAAACAGAAGGATCCAACAATAGATCTTGTTACTATTCCGTTCTTTTTCTATCTTTGTTTTTTAATAATTTTTGAACTTTAATTCTTTTTTAGGGTTCGAACTATAAAAGATATGCACTTGGACAGTGGACTTGAATTCCTGCTGTTAAAAGCATATTTATATGGTGCTTCCTAAGAAACTTTGGATTCTAGATTCAGATTGATATCTTCTTTCATGTTGAGGTAATTCCTATGATATTTATTTACTTTTTCTCTTGAAATTATTATAAGTTATGTTGAATAAAGCTATCATAAAGAGCAACATTAACAACAACTTTTTCCACTAGGTGGTATTAGCTACATGAATCAATCCATATTTTTCCCATGGACACAAGAGAGTTGTTTGAGAGCAATGAGGTTCCTCAAATTGGATTCCAAAAGATTTTACAAGAAAGACTTGTGCTTTTCATTTCAAAACATTATTAATAATAATGGAAGATATATAATTGGAGGTTATCTTATTTGTTATACGTGAGAACAACTTGTGTCATAAAAAGTGACTAATCTTTATTATTATTAATTCCTTGCCACTGACTTATACTTTCAAGAAGGCATGAGGACTTGTGACATGGAATGCATAGCTATGTTCTTAGAATAGTGGATTTAAGCCTAATTCAACCCTATAAAACCGGTTTGTAAAGTGGGAGTTGTTTTCTACTTATATACTATTTAATTGCCTAATCTCTAGCCGATGTGAAACTTGGATTTTTTCCAATATACCTCCTCACGTCCAACATTATTGGGCTTGGTACGTGGATAAATGATAGATGACCCTTTTTTAATGATCTAGGATTGGCGGGACTTGAATACACTCCTTCATGCTCATGGTGCATGTATCAATGAATGGTGGGTGATCCATTTTTAAGAATCTAGGATAGCTCTGATACCATCTTAGAATAGTGAATTTAAACTTAACTCATCCCTACAAAATCGGCTTGTAAGGTGAGAGTTGCTTTCCACTTATATATTATTTAATTGCCTAATCTCTAGTCGATGTGAGACTTAAATTTTTTAAATTTTTTCCAATATATGTTAATATCAATTTGCTGCTTTACACTCTTATAATTGAGCTTTATGTGAACAATTTTAATAGCTACATTCTTATAATTTACTGCATTGCATTCATATATTTGCCGCTGTTAGGGGATTTGAATGGATGATTTTAAAGTGGTTTTTCATCATGGCTCATTGACCAGATTAGGCCCTATCTTATAGTATGCTCAGTTGTTATAGTTGAAAAAATAGATATGAATATATTGAGTTAACTTGAAGTTCAATTTCAATTGTGCTCGGTGTATTTTTTTCCTTCCAATTTTTAGTTGATGAGTTATTGTTAGTGAATAGTAATGGAGTACTATGTTCTTAAGCATCGGGTTGTTTGAGTTGAAAAATTGTGGTCGGAAGGCTTTTGCATGTTTGGATGACAAACAAAGAAATCTCTATAGGAGATTTGGTTTGACAAGTTGGTAATATCAGTCATAAAAACATAATTGTCCATTACTTTAATTTTCTGTGTAGAGATAACAGTAATATTAAGTGCTTCTTGCCCAAGTTTCATATAATTATGGGATATTTTATTTGCTCTAACTCTATTATTTTTGCTTAAGAAAAAACGATTTATCAGAAATTACGTAAGTAATCAATTAGAAGAAAAGGTAGTGTGGTCCATACTCCATAAGCACATTTGCTGATTTTCCTTGATTATCAAATATCAAGCCACCTCCACGTATCCATCTCTCTCGTTGTGTGTGTGCAGAACATTCATGGCAAACATCATGATCTGCACTCCTCGAGTCTCATGAGTTTCTGTCATATTTTTCTCCTATTTTGATCCGGGTGTGTCTCACTCTCTATCTCCACAAGTAATTAAAAATTTGGCTTTATTATACTTATGACATTAATATGTTATACTGAGACTATTAATTATGCCATGTTGTTTAGTATTTTATGTTCTAAGCTTTGTGACATTGACACATATTTAGAAAGATGAGATTTTAAATGTGGTTCAACAATGTGAGCCTCTAACCAAAAAAGATAGTGAGTTTTCACGTCTAAAAACTGTAACCACCGATAAATTTTTTTTGGCATTATTAAAGTATTTATTCCATCGGTTAATTAACTTTTTTTATTTATTATTTCACTTGGATTATTATTATTATTTTTTTTTTTGAAGTTAATAGATATCTACTCTCAATATAAGATACTGGCAAAGGCATCATAGGGACTCCACATCAACTCCCTGTTTTAATAGTTGACCATTTGTCCCTTCTGTCACATGCCATAGGATTTTTCTTCCCTTCAATCAACTTTCCTCCTTCAAATTATTTTATTACCCGTAGGTTAAGAGGTAACAAGTTGGAAAGTAAACCAGAATAGGAAGAGTGTGAAATTTAGTTTTTTAGAAACAGAACGGTTTACCATGCGACTTTATATATTTTGCTAAAAAGAATACCATATAGTATTAATTATTGAGTAGACATTCAAATGATTTTTTTTTTCTAGGAGACATTCAAATGATTTATATTAGAATATAACTATAGATACTGACACCACTAAAATATATCACATCATATTATAAAATCACTTTATACTTATAAAAGTCTAAATTTATTACAAAGGAAAAGGCGGATCTACAAATTGTAAGTGACAATGTTAAAAAATATAATTAAAAGGACTTGCATCATCACTTATAAAACTCACATCACAAAACTACACATTTACCTTATTAGTACTAGAATATTTGATGGTGACAATAGTATCATTAGTTGTTTGAAAACTTATTATTATTATTATTATTAATTAATTAATTAATTAATTAAGATTGATTAAAGGTTGACTTCGTGTGTAAGGGAAAACTGCTCAATAGATTAGGGAAGGTGACTCTTGTTAATTATGTTATTTCCTCGATTACAACATATAATATGCAATTTCAACGGTTCCCTCAAGTTGTATGTGACAAAATTAACAGCACCTGCAGGTGTTTTAGTTGGACTGGTGGTGGTAAATATAGTTTACACTGGTCAAGTGGGACACCATCACCAAAAGTTGCAAATTAAATTGATGGACTTGGTGTAAGAATGGCGCGTCAACAAAATTTCTCTTTATTGGGCAAGCTTGTGTGGGAACTTCTCATTGATGAGGATAAATTATGGGTCAAAGTGGTGAAAGCTAAATATTCTCGAGCAATTGGAACACAAAGGTTCGTATTTCTTAACTTCATTAAGTAATACCTTCACAAAATTAAAAGATGGTTTTTCACTTCAACTTGGGAATGGTCCAACTAACTTCTAGTTTGGCAACTGGTTAAATAATGGCCCTCTATGTTCATGTGTACCCTTTGTTCATGTAAATGATTTGGATCCTCAAGTCTGCAATGTATTCAAAGAGGGTGCATGGTAGTTAAACTTACTCTATACCATGATGAGTGAGGATGTGAAAGCCAATATCTTAAACAAAGAAGTGTTGATACACCCGGCCCTTTCTCCCATACATTGTTATTTGGAGTAAGGATCGTTCTAGGAGCTATTCCACTAAATCGGGCTATGAATGGCTTATGAAATTTGTCACTCTTATCTTAGATAGCTGGAATTGGATTTGGAAAGCTCAACTTCATGAAAATTTGAAAATTTTCATTTGGCAAACTTGTTAGAATGCTATTCCCACATGCCAATTTCTACTACATAGACATATTGAGACAAGATGTCACCTTTTTAGTCATCCGATAGAAGACTTTTTTCATATCATGTTTGAATGTAATAACTTTAGCTTAATTTGGAACTATCGCTTAAGTTGGAACACACTATTCCTAACCACGGACGTAAATTGGTTTCACTTGGTTTTGCAACATTTGCTAAAACCTGGGTCTTGAGGTGTTAGTGGTTATGTGGCTGATATGGAAGAACAAAAATATTCAAGTTTTTAGTCAGAAAAAAAAAGCTTTATTTAGGTAATAATTGAGAAAATAAAACTCTTATTGAAATAGTGCAACATGCTTTCCTTGTATAGGATATTCATCTCCAAAGGAACTACGAGGAATGATGGGTTAGCTGCACTTTGACATCACATGGATACGTCTCACTACATGTAGATGGGAGTGCCATGAGGAACCCTAGGGAAGCCCGATATGAAGGACTCATTTAGAAGAATGAAGGAGGGTGGCTCCATGGATTCTATGGGAATATCGAGGTAGCTAACAATCTAAAACCAGAACTTTCAACCATCCTATTTGGTTTGCAGTACACTTGGAAAAAGGATTTCGTCATGTTTTGAGCATTTCGGATTCTATACATATGCCATTGCACTAATCAAAAGAGAGGTGGCCACTCAAAATTTGTTTGAGACTGGCGACAAATACAAAGGTCTTGCTGAATAGAGATTGACATATTGAGATCAAGCATTTCCTTCGCAAAGTGAATCAATGCGTTGATTAGTACTCTTTCCAAACTAAGATCTAATGTTAATATTCTTGTTGTGAATGTAAAATCACCCCCCTACTAATTAATTTACGACGACTTCTAATGACTAATGCTATTGAAATTATTTTCATTAGAGTATAATGAATCTTTTCATATATTTTTTCTTACCATTATGTACCAAAAAAAAAAAGTTAACCTTGTGGTATGTTTGAAATTAGATGAATGAAAGATTTTTTATTTATTTTAAATAATGATACTTTATTTTGTCTATTTAAAAAGCTAATGAAAGAAAAATACTTAAAAAAAATTAAATTATTTCTTTTATTCTATTTATTTGTTGAGTTTAAATTTTAAAATTTTGCCATACCCATATTTTTCGTCTCCCCTATACCAAACATACCCTAAAGTCTAAATTTTATCCCTAAAGTCTAAATTTTATCCTTTTCTCTCTATGTGATTTGATGTTCTACTTAACACATAATTGAAATAAAGTTTGAGTTTTCTCCTTTTGTCTCCGTGATTTGATATTCTACTCAACACATATTACCGAAACATTGATCTCACATTTGATTTGATTAACTCTTGAATAGTAACACCGCAAAGAGCACCGTTGGTACATGGTATACATAAAATTTGAATAATCACGAGTAAACATGTCTACTACTTTTTGTTTCACCTATGAATATGTATAAAACTTGAAATTTGAAAACATCCCTTATTAATAATATTTTCTAATCCCACCACGATTTTGGTCCAGACATTAAGTAAACCTTGCACAAAACCTACATATAGACCCCACTGGGAGTGATAGTGATATACATAGTAGATTTTTAATAACTAATATTTTAAATATATAATTCCGCACTTGTACTTACCTAATTATATATGTGAAAAATTGTAATACTTAATATTTTTTTCCCGATTTTGTTGTCAGATTATATAATATTATTAATAGTAGTTTACACTTATTTATTTTAATATATTTATAATTCTTTAGTTTAAAATTAATTTAAAGTTGTTCTTAATTATGTCGATGTAAAAGAAACAATAAAGTAATATTTGTTTATTACCTGCTAACTAAATTAAGGGAAAAAAAACTAAATCATCAAGTTCAGTCTAAATTACTTTTAGTGGGAGCAAATTAAATTATATATAATTTAACACTATATTTAAACTGATCTAAATCAAATTACAATTACAATATTTTATAATCAAGCTGAAATGACTTTAATTTCTTTGTTTATAATTTTGTTTTGCATCTTAAAAAAAAAACTGAATGGCTTTGTTTTTCTTTCTAAAACACGATTCAAATGGAAACAACAAAACTCTTTCTGTTTTTATTTTCAATTTTTTTTATTCTTTATTTTTTTAATTTATTTTAAGTTTTTAAAAACTGTATGGAAAACACAAAAAATATTTTTTCTCTGTTTTTATACAAATATTATAAAATAGAAAATAAACTAAAAACAAAATGGTAGTTTTATGAAAAAATAAAAGTAAATAGGCATTAGCTTCAAAATAAAAAACGAGGAAGTGCTGTTACGGCCACTTGATGTGAGATATCAAATTGTACATTATTATTTTTCTTTTTGTAGAGGAAAACGAAATTGAGGAGACAATTGTGAAGAGGAAATGATGTATGTCAATGTAAGTGGATCCATCACTAGGCATTTAGGGCGCGGGGATTTTCCATGAAACGTGGACACAAATCTATGGGTGATTTTGTATTAGGATTTAGGTGGAATCTGAAAATGACATGGGAAGGTGAATCCAATTGTTTTTTATTTGATAAAGTTGGCGTTGAAAGAGTTCAAAAAAATAAAGTTACTAAAACCTTAACTTTTAACCCCAACAAAAAAGAGAGAGTCATATTTATCTTCTTATATATTATTTGATCTATTGTAATTATAATAAAGACGTTAGATTTCAATATAAAACTTTATACATATTTTCTATACATTTAACATGTGTAACTCTTTTTCATATAATGTTTTAGAGGCTTTTCTTTTAAAGTAAACATTTTTATGGATTTATCCCTCTACTTGTAACTATGCTTTTTAATTATTATTTTAATACATTAAGTTCACATAATTAACTATATATATACTTTAGTGTATATAATTACAAATGATGGAGACATGTAATCAATTATCTATTAGACATGAAAAAAAAAGAGAGTTAATTATAAACTGAGTTTTAAACTTTAAGGATAAAATTCAAGCTAAATATTTGGGGCGAATCTTGCCTTATGTATGCAGTCGCGTTAAATCTTGGGACTAGCTATCCTATCCTTTGAGGTGCCGCCAATGTAGCGAGGAGATTAGTCACCGTTATTGGCGGTGGATACTCCAGGGACGAAAAAAAAAAATACTCCATCTTATTAATTAGTATTTATTGTACTCCCTACATTTTTTTACGGTCAAGATCTTCCCCGAAGGTGTTTGGGCTTAGCAAAAATATTATATCAGTTGGGCTTAAGCGGGTGTAACCCAATTCAAAGCAATAAGTAAATTTTATATTATTTAAATTGATATAAAATAAAAAGAGAGAATACATATCTTGAAAATAGAAAATAAAAATTAATAAGTAAGAATACGAGAAACAAGTGCAGTTATCTGTTTAGCCTTTTGATGCAAAAATAAACTATGTTTTAATATACAGAGGAAAGTGAAGGCAACAACATTTTAGACTTTATGCTCAAAATATGCTCCTATCCACTGCCTGCCAGATTGGCATAATGGTGCTGAAAGACTTGCATAGACTTTTCTTTTTTTTGTTTTCTTCACCATTTCAGCACAACTGAAATGGGGACAAGAGTACATTACTTTCTCCTTCAATGATACTAACTTATGTGATGTAGTTGGGCATAAAAAAAAATTAAAAGGAAAAGTTTAAGGTTAGAAAAACCATAAAGAAAAATTTATATACATACACCTACAATAAAAAACAATGAAATCAACTCAAATCATAACTAATATGGAAAAAAAAGTCAAGGTGTTTAAAAAAATAAAAAAAAATTAATTTAAACTGAATTGAATTATTAAAATAAAATTATTTTTAAAAAAATGAACCAAATTATTTATAAAAAAAAACGAAATGAATGTTTGAGAATTGAACCATAAAAATTGAATTATGTTTATAAATGATAAAAATTCTTGTACTACTAGCCCTTCTTATACATATAAAGTGCAAAAAATGAATTTTAATTAGATTATTGATTTAGTGTGTGTTTGGTAATGCGTTTGGGATGCACGTTTTCCCCATTTTTCACGTTATAACGCAACAAAAGCAACTAAAAGTTGCTTCTCAAAATCACGTCCAATCTATCAGACGTAAAAGCAAACATGCTATTAAGTAAATCTTACAAAATCAATTTATAAGAAAAGAATAAACTAATAAACATAATAACACTACAAGAAAATTCGGTATTTCAGACGGAAAAAATCCGTGGGAAATGCCCAAAATCCGTGGGTAATGAGGCATTTCCGACGGATTACCGACGGACACTAATCCGTCGGTAAATTGGTCGTCTGAAATTTTCCCACGGATTTTAATCCGTGGGTAACTTTCCCACGGATTTTCCCACGGATTTATCCGTGGGTAATTTCCCACGGATTTATCCGTGGGTAACTTTCCCACGGATTTTCCCACGGATTTATCCGTGGGTAATTTCCCACGGATAAATCCGTGGGAAATTACCCGAAAATTATAATTTTTTTTAATTTTAATAAATTTATTAATGTAACAACCCTCATATTTGGCCTCTCAAGGGTTCTATTTCACGATATTTCATTGTTTAGTGTGTTTTATCCTTACTTGTGCAATTTCTGGGAAACTTCCCAGAAGGTCACCCATCCCTGTACTACTCCAGGTCAAGCACGCTTAACTGTGAAGTTCTTATGAGTAAGCTACCGAAATGTATATGTATGTTGTCAGTATAACTTGTACAAATTAATTCATTTAAGTCATTCTCAAATATACAATCTCATATTTGTACTATAATAATAATATATAATAATTTTATATTACAAATAATAATAATTAATAATAATAATATATTTAATTATTATTTATTTATATGTACTTACTTTTATAATTAACGTCTACTTATTTTTATTTAAAATTATAATTTAAATTATTTTATTTTATAATTTATAATGATAATATAATTTAAAAAATTATAAATATTTATTTAATACATACTTATAAATTAAATTTTAATATTTTAAATAAATTATTAATTAATTTAATATATTTATTTACCTTAAATCAAACATATAAAATTCAAAAAATGTATTTATCCTTGTTGTTTTTTTTTCTTCTAATTATTAACTATTAATAAAATACTAACTTAAAATCTTATCTAATTATATATAATATTCCCATATCAAATTTAAAATCAGATATTAGTTATACAAAAATATTAAGATCATATAGTAAAACCAGATATTAATTATACAAAAATATTAAGATCATATAGTAAATTTTCAATAAGATTTTAGTTAAATAATTTAAAATAATTAATGTTTCAATTATATTGTTAATTCACAAATAATTTATTCCAAAACTAATTAATTTTTTATATTAATTATTAGTAAAATTTAGTAACTTTTAATTTAACAATTAATTAGATCGATAAATTTCAACACACGCCATGAGTTACTGAGCGGAATAACTTTACCAAAGAGTTATTTTATAAGTTATCTTAAATCAAACATATAAAATTCAAAAAATGTATTTATCCTTGTTTTATTTTTTAATTATCAACTATTAATAAAATACTAACTTAAAATCTTATCTAATAATATCATAATATTTTCATATCAAATTTAAAACCAGTTCTTACATTTTCGAAAAATATAAATTTGTCTGAAATATTTCATCAATAATATAGCTTTTCCTACAAAAAATTTTCTCATCGAAAATATAAATTTTTCAACAGATTTAATTTTGTTTTATAAGAAATCATCTTTGATTAATATAAAATTTTGTATATATGATTTAAGAGTAAAATATTTTTAATTTAACAGTTGAATTTACAAAATTCACATTTAATATAAAGTTATACGTCATCTTGTAACTGATTTTGTCTAAAAAATAATAGATAATCATACCCTTAACTGATTTTTATTTTATATATTCTAATTTTATTTGTAATAATATGATTATATATTTAAATAATTTAATTTTAGTAATTTTTTAAGTATATTTTTGTCTTTTCACTTAAAATATTTGAATTTCCATATTTTAATTTGAATTATTTTTTAAGTATATTTTTGTCTTTTTGTCTTAAATTTTTGAATTTCTATATTGTAATTTAAATAATTTTTTATTTCTATTATTTATTAATTCTTTTCTTTTTTAATGTTTTATAACATTATTAAAATTTTATAATTTTAATCTCTCTAATTTTATCTTACTTTTTATTTTATAAATATAATTTAGATTATTCATTTTATAATTAAATTAATTTTTTTAAATTTTTTATGAGTTTACATTCTAAGAATGTATTGAAACTCCTCAATTTTGAATTTTAAAAAAAATTATTTTTCACAGAATTTCCCACGGATTTATCCGTGGGTAATTTCCCACGGACTAATCCGTGGGTAATTTCCCACGGACTTGTCCGTGGGTAATTTCCCACGGACTAATCCGTGGGTAATTTCCCACGGATTAGTCCGTGGGTAATTTCCCACAGATTTTCCCACGGATTTGTCCGTGGGTAATTTCCCACGGATTTATCCGTGGGAAATTACCCACGGATTAGTCCGTGGGAAATTACCCACGGATAAATCCGTGGGAAATCCGTGGGAAATTCTGTGAAAAATTATTTTTTTTTAAATTCAAAATTTTATTAAATAATTATCCTATTTAAAGATATTAAATCAATCATAATTATGTAAATCAAAACAAATTCATTCATACAAAATAAAATATCATACATAACAAATAAAGTTTAGGAGTTCAAAATTAAAAATAACATATAGTACGATCAGTAGTAGAATTATAACATAATGTCTAATAATCAGAATATCTATATTGTTGCTATCTAATAATCAAATATTGAGGAATTTCAATACATTCTTAGAATGTAAACTCATAAAAAATTTAAAAAATTTAATTTAATTATAAAATGAATAATCCAAATTATATTTATAAAATAAAAAGTAAGATAAAATTAGAGAGATTAAAATTATAAAATTTTATTAATGTTATAAAATATTTAAAATGAAAAGAATTAATAAATAATAGAAATAAAAATTATTAAAATTAAAATATAGAAATTCAAAAATTTAAGACAAAAAGACAAAAATATACTTAAAAAATAATTCAAATTAAAATATAGAAATTCAAATATTTTAAGTGAAAGACAAAAATATACTTAAAAAATTATTAAAATTAAACTATTTAAATATATAATCATATTATTACAAATAAAATTAGACAAAATCAGTTACAAGATGACGTATATTACCCTTTATCTATTACTATAGATAATCAAACAACTATATATTTAACTATTTTTCTTCTATTCATTTTCTCTGTCTTTATCTCTACTTTCTATATATAGATTCATTGAAGTTTTAAATACTCATATTTATACTCATATTTATACTCGTTACTTTGTATTTTACTGATTTACTTAAATATAAAATTCAGAAATCAAATAAAATGTAAATTTAAGAAATTACTACAACTTAAAGAGATTTTTAAATCAATCAGTTATTAGGAACAAAAATAATTATTTAGTGTAATTATTTTAACTTTAATGTTTTAAGTTTTAAATAAAGAAGATTTAATCCAGAAAAAATTTCATTAACCCCTACTTGAAGTTTTTCTCAATAACGTCATACATATATCTCTTCTCAAATTTTTAAGTGAGTATTAATTTTCTTATTTATTTATTTAAGAGGCACATACAACTACTTATATAAGATAATACTGTTTATATACTATTAAGAGAAAATAATTTATTAATACAAATATCAATAATTAAATGAGATTTGATCTCTTATTTCATTATTTCAACTTTTTTGAAATTTATTTTAAATATCATGCACACTGTGATTTAAAAAAATATATTAAATTTAAGTAATAATTTTAAAAATGAATTGAAAAAAATCTTATTTTCTAAATTGAAGATCAATGAAAGTTTTCATCAAAATGACATAGTATTGGATGTAATTTAGAAATAAATGATAGATACATATATATGATTTGCAGAACATAATTTAACTTTTTCCCCCTTATTTAATTAATAACGTTATTTTCAAAGAGATGAGTGATTTTTAAAAATTAAAGAAAAGATGTGTGTTATTCTTAAATTTGAACATCATGTGTTGGTATTTTTCAAGATAAGTAACAAAAAACACATTTACGCTAATTAGTTTATAATTTATAATAACCTAAACATATAATTATATATAGGTAATATAAGTCATACCTCACACACTTTGATTTATATTTATCTTATTTATATTTTGAAAACACCCATATAATAATGAAAACATTATATAGTGCATTGTTGTGTGTATTGATGCGATTAGGATTGGTTGCATTTGAAAAATAATTGGCTTAAATTTTATTTAATAATTTCAGACGTGGGAAACTCCGTCAGAAATTTCAGATGGATTTTAATCCGTGGGAAATTTCGTCAAAAATTTTAGACGGATTTAAATCCGTGGGAAATTCTGTCGGAAATTTCAGACGGATATAAATCCGTGGGAAATTCCGTCGGAAATTTCCCACGGATTTAAATCCGTCGGAAATTCCGCCGGAAATTCCTTCATGTAAAAATCCGTGGGAAATTCCGTCGGAAATTTCCCACGGATTTAGGTCCGTGGGAAATAATCCGTGGAAAATTTGACTTTTTCTTGTAGTGTAACAATCAATAATTGTTATAATACACTCTAATACAATACTAAGAAAGTGAATTATATATGAAGTTAGTTGAGAAAACTGACGGAATATGAGAGAAAAGCTAAAGTGTGTGTTATACACTTAGCTCCAAAACATTCATATATATATATGTGCTTAGAGAGTACAAGATAAGACAGAAAAGGAGATACAGCAGTCTGATCCCTGACACAGCCACCAACATCAGTAAAAGTATGTCTCAAAAAGAAAGAAAGTAATAATTACACCTATAAAATACATTAAACTTAACACTCCCCCTCAAGCTGGAGCATATAAATCATATGCTCCAAGCTTGGAACATATGAACTTAATTCGAGGCCCTCTCAAAGACTTGGTGAGAATATCTGCTAGTTGATCATTTGAACTGGTGAATTCAGTACCAATCTCTTTGGATAATAGCTTTTGTCGAACAAAGTGACAGTCAATTTCTATATGTTTAGTTCTTTCATGGAACACGGGGTTGGAAGCAATATGGAGAGCTGCCTGGTTGTCACAATACAACTTCATTTGCTTAACATCGCAAAACTTTAATTCTTGAAGGAGTTGCTTAATCCATATTAACTCACAAGTGGCTGTAGCCATAGCTCTATATTCTGCTTCTGCACTAGATCGAGCAACAACGTTTTGTTTCTTGCTCTTCCAAGAAATGATATTTCCTCCAATAAAAACACAATATCCGGTAGTAGAGCGTCTATCTATAGGAGATCCTGCCCAATCAGCATCACAATAACCAGAAATTTGGGTGCTTCCCTTATCCTCATACAGTAGTCCTTGTCCTGGATTCTTTTTGATGTACCTGAGAATGTGAATCACAGCATTCCAATGATCAATATAAGGAGCTTGCATGAATTGACTGACAACCCCAACTGCAAAGGAGATGTCAGGTCTAGTGATCGTGAGATAAATAAGTTTTCCAACAAGCCTTCTATATCTCTCTGGATCTGAGAATGGCTCACCATGGTCTGCCACTAACTTCTTATTTGGGTCCATAGGACTATCAATTGGCTTGCAATTAATCATGCCTGTCTCCTCCAGAATATCTAGAGCATACTTTCTTTGTGAAATAACAATGCCCTCCTTTGATTGAGCCACCTCAATACCAAGAAAGTATTTAAGATAACCGAGATCCTTGGTCTCAAAGTGGCTGACTAAATGCCTTTTCAGCTGGGAAATCTTGACAGAATCATTTCCTGTAATAACTATGTCATCAACATACACAATTAGATAAACACATTTTCCAGAAGAGGTATGACAATAAAAAACTGAGTGATCTGCCTCACTACGGTTGAGCCCAAAACTCTGTACAACGTGACTAAATTTTCCAAACCAAGCTCGTGGAGATTGTTTGAGCCCATAGAGAGATCGACGCAATTTACAAACTAATCCACACTCCCCCTGAGCAACAAATCCAGGAGGTTGCTCCATATAGATTTCCTCTTCTAAATCACCATGAAGAAAGGCATTTTTAATATCTAACTGATGGAGGGGCCAATGGCGAATAGCGGCCATAGCAAGAAAGAGTCGAACAGAAGTGACTTTGGCCACAGGAGAAAAGGTGTCACCATAATCAAGGCCATATATCTGAGTGTATCCTTTGGCCACCAACCTAGCTTTAAGGCGATCAAGCTTACCATCAGGCCCAACTTTGATGGCATAAACCCATCTGCAACCAACTGTCTTTTTCCCAGGTGGAAGAGGAACCAATTCCCATGTCCCACTACTTTCAAGAGCTTGCATTTCAACAACCATGGCTTGTCGCCATCCAGGATGAGCAAGTGCGTCATTGATATTTTTAGGAATGGTGATAGAAGACAAGGATGAAACAAAGGAAAAATATGAAGGGGATAAACGATGGTAACTCAAAAAATTATAAATAGGATGAGGATTTCGAGTAGATCGAATACCTTTGCGAAGAGCAATTGGCCAACTAGAATCTTCATCATTGGGAATCGTGGTAGGTGCAGTTGATGGTGAAGAACATGAAACAGATGGCTCTCCATGATGTGTTGAATTGTCCCTTTGTATTCTTCGTTGGTAAGTGATGAGGGGTGGTGAAGATGGTTCAGGTGGGTTGATAGTTGGAGAAGGATTTGGATCTATGTTTTGATTGGTAGTTTCAGGAGACTGGGTCAACACTGACTCAAGAAATGGAACAGGTAATACTTGTTGAATAGAATCTAAAACTTGCATGGAAGATGAAAAGAACGAAGTGTCTTCGAAGAAGGTGACATCAGCAGACATGTAGTATCGTCTGGTGTCTGGAGAATAACAACGATAACCTTTTTGAAGTCGAGAGTAACCCAGAAAAACACACTTAATGGCTCTAGCAGAGAGCTTGTCCAAACCTGGAGATAAATCATGGACAAAACAGACACAACCAAAAACACGAGGAGAAACGTGAAATAGAGGTTCATTTGGAAAAAGAATTGAATAAGGAATTTTATTATCAAGAGAGGAGGATGGCATTCTATTTATTAGAAAACAAGCCGTAAGAATTGCATCACCCCAATGATGGACGGGAACATTGGTACTAAGTAATAAGGTACGAGCAGTTTCAACTAAATGTCTGTTTTTTCTTTCTGCTATACCATTTTGTTGTGGTGTATGAGGACAAGTAGATTGATGTAAAATACCATATGTAGTTAGAAAGGATGTAAGATCTGAAGAAAAATATTCTTTAGCATTATCACTCCTAAGGACTTTTATTATTTTCCCAAATTGATTCTTAATTTCATTGCAAAAAGACATGAAAATGGACAGAAGTTCAGATCGATCTTTCATTAAATAAATCCAAGTACATCGAGAGTATTCATCAATAAATGTGACAAAATATCTGAACCCAAAAGATGTGACACGGCTTGGACCCCAAATATCTGAATGAATGATGGAAAAAGCAGAGTTACATCTTGTTTCAGTTCTTTTTGGAAATGAAGACCTAACATGTTTCCCTAGTTGACAAGACTCACACTCTAAGGCTTGAAGTTTGTTAAGGCTAGGAACCATTTTCTTTAATTTTGTCAGGTGAGGATGACCCAAACGATCATGCAAAAGTTTAGGAGTCGAAGATGCAAAACAAGAGACAGAGGGGCTAGTTTCAAAATAGTAGAGTCCTCTAGATTCATGTCCTCCTCCAATCAACCGACCCGTGCCACGTTCCTGAATAACAAAGGAATTAGCATCAAAGGTAAATGGCCGGAAAATGGCCGGCGGCGGACGGCGGCCGGAGACGATGAGCGGCGGCCGGAGACGCGGACAGCGGCGGTGGACGATGACAGGCAGAGCGGGTCGAACCCGCTATGATACCAAGTTGAGAAAACTGACGGAATATGAGAGAAAAGCTAAAGTGTGTGTTATACACTTAGCTCCAAAACATTCATATATATATATGTGCTTAGAGAGTACAAGATAAGACAGAAAAGGAGATACAGCAGTCTGATCCCTGACACAGCCACCAACATCAGTAAAAGTATGTCTCAAAAAGAAAGAAAGTAATAATTACACCTATAAAATACATTAAACTTAACAAAGTTAAATAAATTTTATAAAATCAACTTATAAAATAAAGATTATCCACTTATTTATATATTTTATTTTAATCATATCATTCCCGCTTCACGTGAAACAAAATCAGTTCGGTAGAAATTATAATTCATATGAAACCTTTTTTGCAGATCGATTCGGTTTGAGTCAGAACCAATTTATTTACAGTTTTATTCAATTTACCTTTTCTGAACACTATTAGAAAGAAGATTCGTTCAAATCATGTGTCAACTTTGTTCGCACTTTTTGGAAGATGTTTAATTTATAATTTGATAATGCCATATTAAGAAAACAAGTTAGGTGTTTTCATTTTATTAGCTTAATTTTAATTTGTTTCCTCTCTCTCCTGTTTTTAATAACAATTTCGATACATGGAGATTTCCAATAGCCAATCATCGGTATATCTCAGAAAAGTAAACTCTTGATAGAGGTCTAAAAGCAAAAGTGCACACATAAATGTGTTTATATTACAAGCCACACTATTCAATTCTCAACATCAACAGTGTCTACCAACCATGCAATATGCAGAAAGTCACGCGATTAATCAGTAATTGCATTGCTACATGCTAATAAGGTTCTGACAAGATATATAGATTGCTCATAGTATCATTTCATCCTTGATGATTAATAATTCCTGACAGGCACAGAGAAAAAAGGATGGCCACGATCGAAGAAATGGGAATGGGAAATGGAAAAACAAGAGAAGGCACATTGAATGGTACACAAGGAAAACCCATGATTGATGTCTGACGTTTAGGGCCTCTTTCCCAAGTCCCATATTCAAGGTGCCTGCATTCAACAACGCCTACCATACTATGCTCTTTTCTTTTGTATACCATCAGTTTCAACCACTCATGTCTTTTCCCTTTTCTTTCCATTTGGATTCGCTAGTCAACTACAACCTACTATATAACAAGTATACCTCCGTGTTGCCATTCTCACCCCAATCCAAAGATAAAACAATTTTAGCATCAATCTCGAGGGTATCTTTCTCTCCCTCCTTCTCTTCAGCTTTGGTTTTTTTTTTTCTTGTCTTATTCTTATCTATCTACCCTAATTGTTTTCAGGGTACATAGTTACTTGCTACTTCGAGAGAGGAATTAATAATGGATAGCGAGGAAGTACCATCAGTACCTTCCACTCCTGCAACACCAGGGACTCCTGGTGCTCCTCTTTTTGGTGGCCTCAAGTTTGACAAAACTAATGGTGTTGTTAGGAAATCATCCTTCCTCAAAAGTTGCAAATGTTTCAGTGTTGAAGAATGGACCTTAGAAGATGGAGCCATGCCTAGAGTCTCTTGCTCTTTACCAGCCCCTCATATCCCTCTAGCAAAAAAGGTACATAAACATAATAATAATACTACACTAAATCTTAGTCTTAACTCTCCTACCGTTTTAAGAATCTGATTTTGGTTCTTACTTAATCTTATAAAATTAACTCTATTTATATATCCTATTTTTATCATTTCACTAGTTAATATGAGATTTTCAACCATATAAACATATCAAAATTGCACCCAAGTTAAGTGGGGTTTTCTAGCACAATGATGAATCAAAAGACCAGTTTTTGTGTTTGGTAATCGGTAAACTATGAAGACCCTTTTTACCTTGATGTGTTAACGTTGTTGGGTTGCTTCCAAAACCTGCAGGTTGGAGCTGAGTTTATTGGCACGTTCATTCTCATGTTTGCAGCAATAGGCACTGCTATTGTGAACCAAAAGACACATGGCTCAGAGACTCTGATTGGTTGTGCTGCCGCTAATGGACTTGCCGTCATGATCATAATATTTTCCACCGGACACATCTCTGGGGCTCATCTAAACCCCGCTGTCACCATTTCATTCGCTGCATTAAAGCACTTCCCGTGGAAAAATGTAATCAAAAAGCTTTATATTTAAAACAAGAGTACACTAACATATATAGTTTTTATATCTAATTAACTCAGTATATTGCGCAGGTGTGTGACTTATTGTAAACTTTTTGATACTGAGATTGATTTCGTATTATCATTTTGGTGTTGTATTTGAATAAAATACAGCATATGAAGTTGTAATTTTGATTAAAAGAACCTAAGTTTTGTATTTAATTATTTTTGGTGCTTAATTAGTTTATTTTTTTTGAATGAATGGCAGGTGCCGGTGTATATTGGTACACAAGTTTTGGCATCAATAAGTGCTGCATTTGCTCTGAAAGTGGTTTTTCATCCGTTCATGAGCGGTGGAGTGACGGTCCCTTCGGTAGGATATGGCCAAGCATTCGCCACAGAGTTCATTGTCAGCTTTATTCTTATGTTCGTTGTCACTGCAGTGGCCACCGACACAAGAGCTGTGAGTATCTTATTCTATTAACCACTTAGTCTGATAAGTAAGCCGAATCAGTTTGAACTATATGAAAACGATGTTTTGTGTTCGATCGACGACAAACCCTAATTAATTACGTGAAACAACTTTTATGTTAGGGGGACCAGTGATATAAACTCTAAAGAACGTTTTTGTCTAGTTCTTGGTTTTTATATGCTTTTCTGCATTTAATATTAGGATGCATCTGTCAGATTAGATGATAAGTTTTATTTTTCTCATGCATGTTTTCAATTTTAAAAGGACGTAGGTCATGATATCAAGAAAAACGAGAAGGACGTTGGTCACTCATACGTACCCTGCAAGTTTCGTTCAATCAAAACTTATTCACTGTATTTACATTTCTTCAAAATAAAATAGAAATTGGCGTTAATATATTTCATTATGAATTATTCACGTAAATGCTGGATTCCTTCCAAAAATCATTAGTTCACCTATTTACAGAAAAACTAGTTGTTTAGGACTATAAAGTGTCTCTTATGTTTTTGTAACTTCTTTTTATTAAAAAAATTACCAATAAGAAGTAGGATGACAATAATAAGATTCAAATTTAAAACTTTATGCATATTAATTCAACTCTTGTTGCAAATGAAGATGATAATAATAAAGTTTAAATTTAAAATTTTATCTATATTAATTTAACTCCTATTACAAGGTCAATTTAGTATTTTTTATTAAATGTTTTTAATTTTTGAACTTTTGTCAATTTCAATTTTTAGTCTTTGAATTTTTTTATACTAATTTTAGTTCCTAAACTTCTATTATTTTTCACTCTTAGTCCTTATACTTTTTTCTCTGGCTGATATCTTGGTTCCTAACATAAAATTGTTTTGCTTTTGAAGAAAACTTTTAGAAATTAAAACCAAATAAAATTTGTTCAAGACTAAAAACAAGAAATTGGAAAAAATTCAAGAACTAAAAATATATTTAATTTATGATATTAATATATAATATTTATTAACTTTGTCAATAATTAATTAATTTCTGCCGATGAATTATTGATTATTTTTAGTGGGTTGACGTTCTCAATCACATTTTTTTTCTCCTAAAAGTCTCAAATTAGAGTTGCAAAACAACTTTAGCTATTAAGTTAATTAAAACCTTTAAAATTTAAATATATCATTTTACCCCGTAAACTAATGAAAACAAGTGGTAAATAAGTTTATTTATTGCAATTAGTGCACATGGGATGAGAAGGGGCAAAATAAAATATTTAATTTCCTGTTCTTACTGACATGACACAATAAATAAATAAGTTTCCTCTTCCATATATAGTTGAACCAGAAATTGGTTCTCTTCTATTGTCTTTGCTACAACCAGATAGTGTTAACCCTGGAAAGAGGAGGACGTACACAAATCCAAAAAGCCTATGATTGCTACTTGCTAGTTGGTAGTAACGAGAGTTATTAATGGAAAACAAATCTCAGCAGATTTTGTTCATTTGCAAGTTGCAACCATTAAAACATTAACACTTACATTTTGCAGTGAGATAACTATGTGTCTAGCTCTGCAAGTTAATTAACAACAAAAGGAATTTGTAACATCACTAGGTGTAATTAATACATGTAACATATATATTAGTTATTGATAATAGATACGATCGATGACATTGTGATTAATTTAATATGGCGTGGTATATCATATATGGTGCAGGTGGGAGAGCTCGCGGGAATTGCAGTGGGAGCCACTGTCATGCTCAACATACTCATAGCCGGGTATATATATATATATACATATGTCCCAACTTATTATTCAAATATACTAATAAATTAAAACATTACAACAAACACGAGTCACTAGTACCAACATCAATACTTATATATATACGACGTCATTGAACAATACTAGTTGTTTATGAGATCGAATTCGAATTATTCTTGGCATAATTCAATCTTTTGAGAAAGTGTATTTTCGTCACCCCAATGGGCTGGGGAACGCTTTAGCAATTAGTACAAGTTGCCATAATTCAATCCTCTGAAAAAGTGTGTTTTGGTTTGGTTGAACCAAAATAGAATATGCCAAGAAGGGAGTTTGTATTTTAAGTTGTGTTGTGTATCATGATTTTCCTTTGCGAAAAACCGTTTTTTAGTTTTGAACAAAAATTGTTTATTGAGTAGTGTGAAATTATTTTGAAAAACAATTTAATTTCAAAACAAAATATCAAGAAGAGAATCAAACATAATAGTTGTTTTTTAAAATGGTCCCCTTTGAATTGGATTAGCGAAGCCGAAGGTAAGTAGAGATAAGAAGGAATGGAATAGTGTGAAAAGGAAACAAGTGTTGTTGTCACAAAAAATAGGAATATTGGTTGATATATATATTTAGCATTGTTGCCAAAGTGACCTTGATTATTATATATTGATAATGATATATATGGTGTACACGTACTAACTAAAGGCCAGCAACTGGAAGTTCAATGAACCCTGTTAGAACACTGGGTCCAGCAATTGCTGCAAACAACTACAAGGGTATATGGCTCTATCTCCTTGCTCCCATACTTGGAACTCTATGTGGGGCAGGTGCCTACACTGTGGTCAAGCTCCCTCAAGAAGATACAAAGCCACCTTCTGCTCCTGCTGGCAGCTTCAGAAGGTGATGCTCATATATATATATGCTTCCCCAAATTCACCATCTCATCATGCAATGCACATCACAAAACCAACTCAGAGTCAGCCATGTATGCATGCATGATGATATATATGAATATGAATATTGTGGGAAGCAACCAAAGATGAGCACTGTTTGCTGCATGCACGTTCGTACGTATATTAGATTATATATTTGCGTACGTTCAGATGCATCGATTGTGTACTTTAAAATATCCAAGGACAAAATCAGCTAGTGCTGCTGTTTTGTACATGCATCTGTTGCTGTTGTACGTCGTCATATTAATAAATATATTTTAAAGATATTAAATCAGTAGAAAAATAAAAGTAGCAACAACTAATGTATTCAATATCGAATCGATCTAGACACTAATCTAAAGTTTTATAATTTAATTATACTTAAATCAATATTAATGAAATTATTATTATTATTATCAATATGAAGATAATATTAAATAAATATAATTTTATAATTTTATAACATTAAATATTAAAGTAAAATATTATTTATAGATTCTTAATATTTATTGTATAAATAAATTTCTAAATTATATAATAAAATATTTAAATTTAATTTTTAATAAAATATAACAATGTCCGCTAAAATAGTTTAAATATTGAATAAAAAGTATTAAATTAATATAAAAATAAAATATTAAAATTATAAATTAACATAAATTGTTAAATTATATTTATAAGAATTAAAAATAAAGTATTTTAATTTATAAATTTTTATTGAATATAATTTTTTTTAAAATATTTTAAATTAAATTTGAAAAAAAAAAAAATAGATCGATTGAAATCAGTTTGGCTATTTTTTACTGGTTTGACCAATTTTAACTTATTCTATCAATTTTAAAGTTCAATATATAACGTTTTCTAATTGGATTGAACCAATTAAGAATCAGTTGTATAAAAACAAGTTTTTAGTATCACGTCACTTGATGAGAACAATACAAAAAGGATAAAGGGAACGTGTAACCTTTCATATGGCTCTATCTTCTATATTCTTGATTTCTCTACCAACTTTGGTGCTTCTCATGTATGAGTAGTTGAATTCCATTTTATTGGGGTTGATTGAACTTTATGTATTTACTTTTAACTCATTAATCTATGTTCTACCTTGTTATTTCTTTACTTTATATTCTTTGTGGTTCAATCATTCATAAACTGATTTTTTTAGCTTGAGGAGTAGTTGCAAAAATCTTTTTAAACTTGGAACTGAAGTGAAACCCAGTAAACACTATACCTATAAATGAGATTTGGTTTACTAGTCATCTTTTAATCCTTTCTCTTGATACAAGTTCTTTAATTAGTTATCTATAAGGGATTCGGATATGACCATAAATCGCTTGTTCCATTTACCAATCCTTCTTGGCTCATGATAAACACACCTCCACTCTCCTATAAGCACACCCCCTTTTAAAAAAAAATATATATAAAATGTCTAAATTACCCTTAAAAAAAAAAAAAATTCCTAAATTTACACCCCTCCTTCCTCGCACCCCCTTCCTCGCACTCCCTTCCCCGCAAGCAGAACGGGCCGTACTGCAAGCAGAACGGCCCGTACTGCTTGCAATACGGCCCGTTCTGTTTTCAGTGCTGGCCGTTCTGCAGCAAAACGGGCCGTGCAAGCAGTACGTCACGTTCTTTAATCAGTACGGCCCGTTCTGCAAGCAGTACAGGCCGTTCTGCTTGCAGCAAGGGCCGTTCTGGGGCCGTTCTGTTGCAGTACAGGCCACCGCGTCACTTTTAAAATGGCTACCTTATGACTGATTTTAAAACCCCGATTTTAAAAGTTATTTTTGTACTAATCTTTCTTTTCATAGAACAAGTAAGAGTCTTTCTCATACAAAATCACTTGCCGACATTGCGCACCCCTCTTCTTTCTCTTTCTGGCACTCCTCTTCTTCTTCTTCTTACTGTTACGAAAAGTTCTTTCCGGAATTATATAAAAATGTTCCGGAAAATACTTTCCATAATATTAAATTCTTATTCCGGAAAGTATTTTCCGGAAATATTTTGTTATATAATTCCGGAAAGTATATTCCATAATATTAAAGTTACTATTACGGAAAGTTCTTTCCGGAATTATATGAACAATAATTTCTATTCCGAAAAGTACTTTCCGGAATGCTAATGACTGTAAAAGTACTTTTCGAAATGCTATGACTGTAAAAGAACCTTTCTTATGCTGATTATGGTGGGACTAGTCCTTTTTTTCTATTCAGAATGACTGTAAAAGTATATTGCTTAATAACATTGAGCGGAAAGAGGCTTTGGGAAGAAGAGGGGTGTGAAATGTGGGGTGCGGGGAAGGAGGGTGGGGGAAGGGAGGTGTAAATTTAAGAATTTCATTTTTTTTAAAGGGTAATTTAGACATTTTATATATTTTTTTTTAAAAAGGGGGTGTGTTTATATGAGAGTGGAGGTGTGTTTATCACCGGCCACCCTTCTTTTATGAACAATATGTTTGAAACCCAATTACCAACAACAGAAAAAAGAGGAGGAAGTAAAAGCCCAAATGATCTGACCCAAACACACAAGCCCGGCATGCACAGTCCAGTGCAATCCTAATTGATTAATAATTATTAATCGAAAGTGAACAAAAACATGTGGATTTTTTTTTGGTAAATTTGTGGCTAAAACTCCAACAAAATCAATTAAACTCAAAAAGGTAAAAACAGAAGCTACATCAACATTTACAAACAAAGTAAAAAATGACATAATATTATTAAAAATTCTTGAACTAATTAATATATGACACCAGCACGTTACCACTTGCAATACCGAAAGATAAAATATGTTGTACCAAAAGTGATACGATTCACAACCTTTTTGAAGTAAGGTTATCGCATTTAAAGAATCAGATTTCACCAACAATGTTCTATTTTAAAAACATGTGGAATTAATACCGAATGTTGATATTCTATTTTTAAAAATATTTATATTTAATTTAAAATAAATATAAAATATATTAAAGGTGATAAAAATTAAAATAAATCTTAAAAACACTCTTATTAAATAATAGATAGTAAAAATGCTCTTACTAAAGACAATTATTTATATTTATATTTATAAAGACTTCCTATTAAAAATAATTAAAAATATTATTATTTTAAAAAATATAACTTAAACAATAAAAAAATTAAATTAAATTTGAACATATTGATGTGAACATATATTTTTATAGTGTGTTTTTTTATATATATTTATGTTCTTGAAAGTGTAACATATAGATCACATTTTTATGTAGTATTCATCTCATTAAATAATAATTGATGTTTACTTATATAATTTTTTACTAAATGCATTTAAATTTATACTTAAAATCTAACTAATTCATATTAATAACATTAGAATCAATTTATATATAACGTATATGGAAAATTAATTAATTATATTTAAAATAAATAATAGGTAAATCACCATTATATTTAAATAAAGAGAAAATAGTTTAATAGAGTAAAATTATTATAAATTATTATCCAATCATAGATTATGTCTATGTATATATATTTTAAAAAATATATAAAAAATATTGTTATATTTTAATAAATTAAAATTGCAAAAGGTTAACTTTTATATACTAGCGAGAAGTTGAGAAAGCAACGGGACAAAAATGGTTCATTTTACATTTTTTAAAAATAATATCCAATATAGTAAATATATTAATTTGTTATATGAATCTATAATAACTTATATGTTAAAAAATAGTAAATATAGTATTTTGTAATATAAATCCATAATAATTTACATATAAGAAATTTTATTTACATTTTTGAAATCATATATATATATATATATATATTGAAATATATAAAAAAAAATATTGTTACATTTTAATAAATTAAAGTTGCAAAAGGTTAACATATATAATAGTGGTTGAATGATAAATAATAAATTAAAATAATTTAATTTTAATTTAAAAAAATTGCATATCAAAATATGTTGGAGGAAAGTTTTGAAAGAAAATAATTATTGCAAAACCTATTTTCTTTATATATATATATATATATATATATTATAGATTTTTATGAACAAATAAATGTCATTTGATCCTTTCCTCTGTGATAAAACATTTTTTTAATAAAAATCAATAATTATAAAATATAATTTAAAATATTTTCATTATTTCTGTCAAAATATACAATAATTAATTTTATGCATATATTTAAGTTATATACAAGTTAAATATTTTTTTTTAAAATGTTTATACAAAATAAACTAATATAAATATTGGAAATAATATTTATACAATAATTTGCATATATATTTTTTATTTATCTCTACATTATTAATAAATAAAATGTAAGTATATAATTTGTCGATTTATATTAAAAAAAATCATTACTTTTTATATGCTTTTCCAAAGAAGTCTAAAACTATATAATGGGGAGAAACATATAAAAATATATATATTGTATAAATTTTTGTGTGCATATCATTATCCTAAAATATTTTTCTCACTAAAATTGATTTAGTAGACTAAAGTTTGAATAATTTGTTGACGGTATTAAATTTAAATTCGTTAACATAATTATACAAAAAATATATATAATAGATCTGTAATTATTTATATATAGATGTAAATATTTAATTATGGATTTTTTTGGACCAACTTATGATGTAAATTATGGGTTTGTTAATGATTCTTTAATTTGTTTTTGACCCCATTAAAGGCATAAACATTGCTCAACAGTAACACACGTCTCATCTAAGAAAGGAAAGGAAGGATTCAGATCTATCCTAAAGTTCTGGATTAGAAAGAAAGCAAGCTAATTTATATAATTATATCCCTATTGGTAGAAAAAACACGATAAAAAAGAAAAAAATCATTGGAAGAGAAAAAAAGGAAGAAAGCAATTGTCAAGTCGTCTGTTCCGTGGGTGCAGACGACCTGTCTTGATCGCCAAACAACCTTCTAAACATCAAATAATAAAATCAAGTTTCGATTTTTGATCTTTGTTTTGTTTCTGAACCATGGAGGTGCCGAGTTCCTGGGATGCCCTTCGCAAACAGGTTCCAAAATTTTCCCCTTTTCATGTTTTTTTTGCTAGATTATGCTTCTGATTTGGTTGCAAATGATAAAATTGATATGGGCATGCATAATTCGAGTGCCCAGCTCGCCAAAGTTTCGAAATTTTCCATTTTAGGCTTTCTTCGTTTTGTCGGTGACAGGGAATTCGTGGGATCGGGGATGGGATTCGGCCCTTTTGATATCTGTGCTTTGAAAATGGTTTGATTTATTGAGTTACAGGTTTTCGGGAGTGGGAAACCCTTCTTTTTTTTTCTTTTTTTTTTCTATGGAGATGTTTTAGTTTTTGAATTGTTTATCGATCGAATTATGAATGTTTGAAATGCTTCAGATGTGAATGTTGTTTCTAGATTTAGGTTCGCTTGATAGGTTAGGAACACATCTGATTTGTTGCATTGTGATCTACATCCTCACTCCACAGAGAGTGAATTTCGGTTAGACAAAGATCGTCTGAAGGTAATTGGGGTTGTTGTAACTAGTAACAAATGCTGTGATAACCAGGTGATCATAGATTATGTAGGATATTGTTTTGTGCTTTTACAACAAAGGAGCCCAATGATTTTATTTGCTTTACTATCTCAGGCTTTTCAAAATGAATTCTATCTAACTTTACTCCAATGCTAAACCAATCAGGCACTCAAATCGAGATTCAAATCGTGAATATCCAAGCCAATTTTTGAATTGTAAAATTCAAAGACTGAAAAATAACTAAATATATGGTATAGATAACATATAGTGTTCAATGTAATAGATAAAAACAACTTAACTAGAAGTCTCATAAAACAGATATTAGCTGTATCCGAGTTTCTGAAGCCTCCATTTCCGAAGAATGGAAATGGAGAAATGAAACAACCAATTAGAGTGCATGCATTGAAAGTAGTGGAATAATCAAATAGGATAATTTCAGAAGTGCTCTTTCAATTCCTTTTCACTTAACAATTTAAGCTTATATGACTTTGGGTGTGTTTGGGAACCCTTTTGTATCAATGCAAACAGTAATTTATATGCACTGAATTAAGAAGCAAGAATTCTTGTCATTTCCGTTCAATTTGGTTTTGTTGATTTTCAACGATAAACCAAACTTGCACTTCACAATTTATTTCAAAAGAATTGGGAAAAGAAAATAAATTATTGAATCGTGTGATTCATATCAATTATATAAAATTGCATTGATTCATTCATATATTGTAAGATTCTAAGTCACTTGAGATTCATCTTATGATACGAATAGATAGCTAACTGAATCGCATCCAGTTGTATGATTCAAATTGTGAATCGTAGGATTTTAATAACAATTCTTAGTAGTTAAGTTGTAACAATTTCCACCGATGGTTTATATGTACTGATGGTTAAAATTATTAGTTTTTTAGATATGTTTGTTGATGCCTTTTCTCTGTCCATACAGACAGGGAATGGGATAGAATGTTAATTTTGTCAAAACTTACAATACAGACAGAAAACCTCCCAGGTTTTTTTACAGCGAGTGTAATTGCTAGAGTCCTGATGGAAAGCTTATGTAATAGGGAATTGTATTTGTACAAATTATGTACAACAAAGTGAGAGATGGGAAGAGAAGAGAGACAAATGAGAGATAAGATGGTTGATGTAACATTGAGAGAAAAAAGTAGTGTTATATGAATGATATATCTCTACATAATATTATGGAATTTTAGTTGTGTTAGTTGTTTATATATTCAAGATTGCTTCATGTATATTGTATAAGAATATATAAATTAACCTTTTGGGACATTAAGTTCTCCCATCATGCAAGTGTGGGCAATAAGTTGAACTGTTTTGATTCCTGTGCAAGTGTTCTTCAACCTGTTAATGACATGGTTTTCATTCCTTAATCATAATAACATGATCATCATAGTAATGACGATGATTGATAATAATCATAATAAAATGTGGAATTTGATATTTTTGTGTCTTGAAGGTGCACTCATTCAAGTTGTTCTTGTCTTCTTTTGTGGTTACCTAGATTATACATACTTTTGTTTTCTTAAGCAAATGATTGATAGCAGAAATTTCCCCTCGATCTTTTGCAGGCAAGAAAACTTGAAGCTCAGTTGGATGAGCAGATGAATTCTTATCGTAAATTGGTTTCAGCTAATGTTTCTACAAAAGCTGACACTGCAGGGAGTGATCTAGAATCTTGGATCGAGCGATTAATAAAACAACTCCAACATGTAAACTCACAGATGCAAGCTTGGGTATCATCTGGTGGTTCAGAAATGGTTTCTCATACTTTGACTAGACATCAAGAAATTCTTCAAGATCTTACCCAGGTATTCTATAGTCTGAGGCTATGCCGATTATGGTGCTTTCATTGTTTTGAATTGGTTTCTTCGTGCAAATAGGGATATAGGTATCGTATACCCTGATACCAATGGTTTATTCTGAAGTATTTTTGAACAAATATGATCAACTTCTTCACTTCCATTACTGGGAAGTAATCAAGTAAATATTGTAGGAAGTTTTCCCAAATTAATCTATAAGTTTTTGTGTATAATCTTTGACAGCCATGAGATGTGACAATCTGCTGGTAACTGTCATCAGCATTATATCTTGCCAGACTGCCTGTACTTTGTGATTGAATGATATGTGTTTTTGAATCTTTGACATGAAGTTACCTTTGTCCTTGCTTTGCAATGTTTTATTTGTTGTTTTTACTAATTACTTTATTTCTTCAAACCTTTAAACTTTTTGCTCTAAGCTTTGATGTAATTGAATTGCAGGAGTTTTATCGGCTTCGCTCAAGTCTTATAGCTAAGCAAGAACATGCTTCACTGCTAGAGGATTTTAAAGAATTTGATCGGACAAGATTAGATTTGGAACAGGGTGTAGACTCTGAACAGCATGCACTCCTAAAAGAGCGTGCATCTATCAGCCGAAATACAGGACATGTCAGTGATACAAAACTTATTTTGTTTTTCTGATATAAAGTGCTGTTTTCTTTCTTTTTAATCCAGATATTTCCAGTGGAATATTATACTATTATATATGAACATTTTATTTTATTTTGACGACAATGCATGTGATTTGTATAGTCTAATTTTTCTTTTGCTGGGTTAGAGCCTTTTTAACTTACAAGTCATGTGTTAGCATAACAGATTTTGCATTAGCCTGTTAGGCTCTAGAAAAAAATTCATAATCAACCCTTATATATTAAATTAGAATCCTCGCTAGTCTACCCTGTCTTGAAGAGCAACATGACTTTTCCAACATCAAGCATTTCTGATTTTTTTTCTTCTCAAATATTATTGCTTAAATTTAGTTAGTCCTCATTTATCTGGTTATTAATGCCAAAACTTTTCATGTTTTTAAATTTTGAGTTCAAAAATTTGAATTTGAACATCGTATCAAATTAATAATTGATTCATACAATTTATTTTCATAATTCCTCAATTTCAATAGTTTATCTCATTAATTTATTCCTATATAATAAAATAAAATCCTTACTGTGATGATATTTCCTATTATACTTCATTTCTCCTCTAAGACTCATGGTTTCACCACTAATTGACAATGGTGATATTTTTCTTTCAATTTATATATCTAAATTTCACATATTTAAAAATGCCTTTGTAATGTATGCATGGAAATTTTCTAGTAATCTTTGATGCATGGGAAATTTGTTTGGATAGATCAATATTCAATACTAAAATATTGTAACAAAAGCATATGCTTGGGACACAACTGCTATAAAGAACTACTTTCCAAGAAGTATTTTATTTTTCTTTAAAATTCTATCTGATGTCCAATTTGACTAGCCCTATTTTAATTTGTTCTACGTATTCCTGTGCTGCAGATGGACACTGTTATTTCACAAGCACAAGCAACACTAGGAGCACTTGTCTTCCAACGTTCAACATTTGGTGGCATCAATTCAAAGCTTGGTAACGTGAGCAGTCGGCTCCCGACGGTATGATACTTATCATCATGGATTTTGGTGTTTTATTCATTTTTCCTGTTTGCCATTTACATTGAGATTGAATAAGGAGTAAAAAAAGGGGCATTGAATACTGATGTTAATTTATACATAAACATGATGACGAATTTCATATTTCATGAGAATGTTGAGACCCCCTTTTGGTTCTGAAGTTTTTGTGTAGTCTGCATGGATATTGTTTGAAATTCTGCTGTTTAATGCACCACTGTTTAATAATGTTGCAGGTAAATAACATACTTTCTGCAATAAAGAGGAAAAAGTCAATGGATACCATTATACTTTCCCTAGTTGCAGCCGTATGCACATTTCTTATTTTCATCTACTGGCTATCCAAGTGAGGATGTTGCTTTTTTGATTGCTCCTTTTGTGTAAACTTTGTATGTTCCTTGTCTATTGAGCTTAGTAGCTGCCATGATGAAACGCGTTTTTCTGGTAGTAGTCTATTTTTTATTCCATTGTTTAACCATGTATCAAAAAGCAATGCTGAGTAAAAGATCAGAAATTACCTAGTGTTCATTTCTTGCTTTCTATTTCATAGATCATAGCTTGTAGTGAGTGGAGAGAATATAAAAAAAATTAAAGTGTGTTTGGTGCATTTGTTTTGAATATATATATTTTTTTATATCAGTTTGTTGAGATGGTTTTTAAAGAGATCAATTAACAACCATATATAAATTTTACACTATCAATAAATTAAAATTATAATTAAAATTATAGTTAATATGACTTTTATTTTATATTAAAAGTGAATTTTATCGATTCAACTGTTGAATAATATCTTCATATTATTTTATATGTGTATGTCAAATTTTGTTAAAATTAAATAATAATTAGAAGATAATAAAATTATTTATATTTTAAAATATATATTACATTAATTTTGATCTACATGAATAAAATATTAAATTATTTTGCATTAATATAAAATTTTGTATATATGATATAGGAAAAGAATTTTCAATTTAGCAGTATATTTTAAAAAATAATTATTTAATTAAAAGTTATTGAACATTATAATAAATAATAAAAGTTATATATATATATATATATATTATGAATATTTAGTTTACTTATTTATTCTTTTGGGGAAAAAATACGATTATTTTCCCAGAATTAATATTAGTGGTATGGAAGGAACGGAAAATCCTTGTGAATATTGTCGTGGCAGAATTTGTCCTCTTCTTAACTCAGTTCTCCTCTAGCAAAGAAGGAAGAGATAAGAGAAATTCAAGATCTAAATAGGTTCATTTTTTAAGTAGAATCTTCTCTCTAAATTAAATTTTTTTATATATAAGACAAATATTTAAAAAGATCAAATTTTGTATCATTTAGATTAATGATTTGTTGATTAATGTAATATTTTGAGAAGAACAATTAATTTTTTACGAAATTTAAAAAATACTGAAGTTTGTTATTTGGATATTTTATTAAATGAATTTAAAACAAAATTTGAATTAACAAATTCAATAATTCTAAAATTCATCTAAGAATATATAATAATAAATAAATAAATAAATTCAGAACTCTTGCTCTTGTTTGTTGGGTTGTATTGCTCTTTTTTTCTTCTCTTTTATCAAAATAAAATTTTAGAAATAAAAGAAATACTTTATCCAAACACAATTTTAAGATTGAAGAAATTTAATTATTTTATACAAACAAAAAAATTAAATTTAAGAAGTTTCGATTGAAGCTATTGAAACTTTCAGAATTTTAAATTGTTTAAAATTCTCAAATACTTCATCCCAACTAGTAGAATTTATTAAGGTGATAGACTGACAGTTGGACAAGTCAAAGAAGTAGGAATCTCTTATTTATTAAAAAAAAAAAAAAAAAAAACTGCCAGTTTTTTTATTTATTATTCAATGGAATAAATAAAAGAAAAGAAAGAAACTGACAGTATTTGTTTTCAGAAAAAATAATGCAACACAGATAACTTTTTAATGGTTTTGCAGATGTAATGTAAGCCTTTACATAATAGATTGATTGGAAATCATTACCAAATCTAAATAGAAATTCTTTCACATAACTTCTTATTATTTGTTTGATCCTATGATCATTGATAACTTCAGCACAGATCCCTATCACAGTTGTGAAAAGGAAGAACAGATTGGGCTAAATTCAAAACAAATATGCCATTACTTTACATGTCCAAAAAGCCTTGGCCCTTGTCTCAAGTCAAGTGGCACCAAGTTCCTTTGAGTTTCGGATACCATCGAAGCTACTTTGCCTCCTTTACATTTTAACCCAACTTTCTTCATTCCGCATCAGATTTTAGAAATCTTATGTAGCAATACAACTACAACTGAGCCATTGACACGTGTTTACCTATATCTCTTCTGTCATACTCAGATTAACACTTTGTGGAAATAAGTGATGATGTGAGTTATCCTTTGATGTTCTCATGTTGCTATGATGGGTTGGTAACGGACCAATTCTTGAGTACCTATTACTTTTAGAACATTGATTCATATTGAATAAATAAACATTTTTTTATTATCGTGATATTGGTTAAAAAAATTTATCATGAAAAATAATCAGTAATCTCCATTAAAAAACTATGAATACATATAAAGTAAATATTTACTTTTTAATATGGTTTATTTTATATTTAAGACAAATTTAAACCTTTAAACAATTTGATTAAGCAAATAAACTGCTATGAGTTGTGTCAATTAGGATTGGTACCGAATAAATAAGTATGGAGATCTTGTAAAGGGATTTTGAGTCAAATTAGGCCCAGCAAACACAGTAAGAGCAGCTGAATACTTATCCCATTACACCTTTATCTCAAACCATATCAATGCATATTTTGATGTCCCCTTGACTCCGATCACAACAATGAATTTCACCTACAGAATCCATCATGCAAATATTCTTTCAAACAAATCACTCTTTCTTTTTAGTGGAACACGTTACATTATTAAGTTAAAATATTTTTGTCCTCTAAATATGTCAAAATGTTAGTTTTAATTTCTATGAAATTTAATAATGTATTTTTAGTCTTTACATTTAGTTTGATAGGTTTAGTCTCTCGTCAAGATTGAGCAAATTTTTACGAGATATAAACTCACTTTAATACATGGAAGTCTAAACAAGAGACATTTTATATTTTTATTAGAAAACATGTTTGAATTTCAATACAATATAATTATATACATAACTACAAATAAATTAAATAATTAATATAATTATTTCACTTATTCAATATAGGAAAAAGTTTATAGTTTGTGGACTGATTAGTTACTTTTATATAATTATTATTTTGAAAAGCCATAATTTTAAACTATCACAATAATATAAAGAATTATAAATATTCAGTACCCATAAACTAGTTATATAGTTTTCAACAGTTTTGTATAAATTTTAAAGAGAATGATATTTTTATAATTATTTATACAAATACAAAAGATTTTTCAGAAAACATCTTAGATCCTCTTTACACTGGATTAATCATTTCAACATCTAATTATTGGCCAGATGTCACAATCTCCACGGCTATGTGCAGCACGACAGTTGACCAAAAAGCAAAGAAGAAGACGACAAAGTAGGGAAGCCAGAGTTTCCAATCAGATTTACCTTTTAAAAGAACCAACAAAGTAAGAGCCCCTGTCATAACAGTATCCTACCCAACCACACAAGTACAATCAATTTAATCATTCATCCACAAGAGTAAAAATTAGCTGAGCACGGGGCGGGTTCGGACTGGTTCGGGTAGAAAATATTTAGCCCAATTCAAACCGACCCAAACATAAATTAACCTATTTTTGACCGTAACAGTGTTTCGGATTTGTCGGGTTCGGGTTTGTCGGGTATCGGGTTAATTGGATCGGATTAGTCGGATTAGGGAATTATAGGGTCTTGTTTTCCTGTTTGTGTCTGACGAGCAAAGTAGAAGCGAAGGAGCCTCTTCCAATTTGTTCTAGAATCTCATACTGCTCCATTTTCACTTCAACACGACATAGAAAGAATGGAAATAAGAAAGAGGAAGTAAATGCAAGAGCAGAAAAGGAGCATTAGGCCACCTTACCTTTCTAGTGTTCCTGTTCTTATTTGAATTCATATCTTTTCAGTTTTCCTTTTTCAGTTTCCCTTCCCATTCTTTTCGTTTCTTCTGCTCCTCTCAAATATTCATTACCTGCATTTTATCTCATGCACCTAATTTAAATAAAAGTATAGAATATTAACGCGGGTGGGTCGAGAAATCAGATTTGTCATTACAGAATCTAACAACTCGCAAAATGCTATCTTCCATTTTCAACTATATGCAAAAGGTTTCGCGGCGCTAGGGTTTTAGTTTCTCGCATAAGAAATAACATACTTTTAATTGTTATCTGTCGGTCGGGTATGGATACCGACAGATTCAAATATTTTAACCCGAACCCGACCGACAAAACGCATTTCAAACCGAGTCAAATAACCCGCAAAATCAGAAAATTCAAAACTAACCAACTGAACTAAAAGACTGACCACGGAAAATTCAGCCTAAAAGAACATTTTGGACAAATCCTTTAGTTACTTATTGTATAATTAAAATTAAAAATTACTATACATTATATACGTGCAATAATTCATATAATAATACTATGTAACATTTTTTTTATATATTTATTTCTCTATAACATCATTTATTTTATTTTAATTTTTTAACTAACATTTATTGACAGATAATCAAAAATTAATTCTTTTGAGATATATTTTAAGGTGAAATTTTTTCATTTGTATAACCAAAAAAATGGAACAATTGTTAACATGTTTTGAAAAATTCAACTATTTATCAACTATATTATAATAAAATTGACATCATTTATTAAATGTCAAATTTCTCTTTATTTTTTCTTTCCCTCTCATGATTGTAAAATTTGTTATACATATCTTGTTTTACAGATAACATTTCATCTCGCAATTTATTTGTTAATTATAGTTACTAAGATGAAAACAATAGTTACAAAAAGAAATAAGATATCGATCAATTCTAGTTTTTGTCCTTTTTGATGGTTCATTATCTTTAACCCGTCTAAAGTATATGCATTTCCAATATGATGCAGACAAACAAGTTATCCTTTTGTTGTCACTATCCTTTCTTGTCAAGCATTTGATTCCAAGCCAACGTGAGCACAAGCAAAAGAGTTAAACAATCTCAAAAGTTATTACTTATCCATCAAATGTCAAACAATTCTCTGCATGTGTTTCTGCAAGCCAACCGTACGTGCGGCCTCAGTTGCTTGTGTACAATGTTTGCTGTTGGTTCTTGTCACAATCACCATTAAAATGAGGTTGCAAGCAAAAAGGCTCGAACCCTTAGGAAAAATAAATGTTACAAGAGTTTAATGGGGACCTCATTTTTCATATATCATTGCAAGATTAGATCATTAAAGAAGATATTAGAATTTAATCATTGCGTGATTTATGCCAAAGCTTCATATCAAGATATGGTAGAAGACAAAATCTGTAATAGTCAGGTTTTATCATCATAGAAACTTACCTAACATTTGCCATGTCAATTTCAGGTGTCACCTAGACCTAGCTTAGCTAGTTAATAGTACACTCGTGACCAAATAGCTGTTCCACTTGAAAGAGAGGCAGTTAATATACCTTTTGAGAGAAGATTAAATTTTCAGTACTCTTGCAGCTTTTATGTTTTTATGATTAGTATTTTTTTTAGTAGAAAAGATTAAAACGTTTGTGGTGAGTAAACCTTAATTGTTTTTATATTTTCAATTTGATAATTTATTTTTCTTATTTTGAACCTAAAAAATTGATAATAACAAAATAACCTTATAAATATATTATATATCATGATTTTAATATTATATACTCTTAAAACACTAAAAAGTTGTTTGGCAATGAGAAAGAGAGACAAGATAAGATGGATGGAGTATGACAAAGTATATAAATCAATCTGTGTATAATTGTTTCAACTTAATTAATGATTTTTTTCATTTATACCAGTTTTACTCGAATTGAATATGATTATCTTTGGTATAAGAGACACAGTCCAAATCAAATAGTAAAAGAACCAAGATGGAGTTAAGTGTCCACGGTGGTTTGGAAATGTGGAATGGTGGCATGACACGTTTTGTGTGGTACAGAAGATGCAAAATGGTAAATTAATAAAACATAAATGGTAGAAGCAGGTATAATAGGAGAAAGTTGGATTGGTTGCCCCTATATATATGGCAATTGTTCGTGTCACGTTTTACTAGTAGAAGATAGGAAACTGCCATCTGAAATTCCCAGAATAGGTTTCAATTATTATGTGCTCAAACCAAGCATCGTCATCTTAACTAAACACACAAACCAGAAAGCATACCCAACTCTGAAAAGCCGATTTCAGAGTTAGAGTATTGTGCACAATTGCACAAAATTTTATATTTGAACTTTATTGCCGTTATCTTAATTCTTAGGATAAAAAATATATATATACCTTTAAATTTCTTGTTTTTTATTATTTATTATTTGTATCCATTAAAAGTTTAATTAAGTAAGAAAAAAATTATCCAGAAATTAAAATTAGTTTATTCATAAGTTAATTTATAAAAGTTCTTTCATATTAATTTTTTAAAACTATTTTTAAACTTGTATAAAAGTTAATTTTAACTTAACAGAGTTATTTTATTTTCTCCTATAAATATTTTTATTCAAACACGTTTTTAATAAGTAATACATTAAAAAAATGAAACCTAAAGTATAAATACATGGAAGAAAACTTTTCGCACACAAAAGGAAAAGGGAAACAAAAAGACATAATATACAACTCTGACAAAGATATCACCATGCAGCATAAGAGAAAGTTTGACACCAAAGACCTGTGTCTGGGTACAACGTATGACAGACACTGAAAAATTATTTCTTTTTCTAAAAGGAATTAGCTAAAACAGTCTTATGTCAAGTTTAAGGGATCAAGTATGCTGCTGCCATTACTGCTAAGACACCGTTATTAATTATGAATCTCTGGCTGTTTGCATTATGACAATCTTTTGAAGGAACCTAATAATAATAAAAACACCAGTTAGTGAAATCTGGTTGTGAACATTTTTAATAGTGGTTGGTCGAACGACAGGTGAGAAAGTTTGGTGTAAGTTTCATATTTTTATGAAAATCCCTAAGCAACCAAACTTGCTTTAAGCATTTCCACATGTACTTCTTGTCTATGGTTAGTTCAATTCAAAGCATGGTTTTAAATTAAGGTTGTAGTTGCAGCAGTTAACAATTGTTGAAATGACAGAAAATTATGAGAAAATGTGCAATGTCATTGTGGATACTTTAAAGTTAAAAAATTGCAAACTACAATTTAAAAGCATGGTTGATCATCTGCATTTATCTTTAAAGTACACCACATTCTGACCATTCAATATATTTTCTTATATATATATTAAATTGTTATTCCGTAAATTGAGTCTGAATCATGAACACACTATCCACATCAGTAGCTTGAAACATCGATGTAGGGCCTAGTGCTACATCGACATTGGGAAGTGGTGACACCAATGTCCAAGTGTAATTGGCAATGAGGGCAGCATATTCCTCTTGCATGGCTTTAAGGCAATTCAAATCTTTGGTTGCTTGTTTGTATGTGTAGAGGGTTCATCTGAACTCTGAAGAATGATTACAGAAACAGAAGGCCTCGAATGATTACATCTTGAAAGAAGGCCATCAATTGTTTTTGGTTGTCTATTACTACCGTTTAGAAAAATAAGACAGCTTATTGATTGATGATGTTTATGCATGATATGAATATAAAACTGCATCCTTAATTAACTGTGAAATATCGATTGCTCATTATACCCTGTTAATTGCGTGAAAGTAAAATACTTCAAATTGGGGAGTTCTATACAACCTTCTTGATGAAAAAAGTTTGAATAAAAGATTTTGCGTGATTGAATTGGGTTCATTTATTTAAAAATAAATAAAATAGTGAGAATTCTTAATCTCTCTTAATATGAAAACACATACTTAATGAGCTTTAATCAAATTCTCCTCGATTATATTGATTTGTCTGAAAGATTTTACTTTATTTATTTAGTTTAAGCTTTTGAAATAATTAGTTTATGGAGCTTTAATAATTTAGTGGTTAGGACTTTAATCCTTGGAACAACTTAAATTTTGCGAATAACTGATTCATGACAATGAAAAATACATAAAAGACATAAATACAATCCAATAGCCAACTGTCACATGTTATGATAACTTGTTCGTATTTTCTTTGAAAAATAATCTCTCATATATAATGCATGAAAATAGAGGATAATGATTTTCTTTTACATTTTTTGTTTTCCACTTTGTTTAAATAGAAGATTAGTTGCTACACAGGATTTGTATTTGTAGTTTGTCTATTTAAATAGTTGGCCTATTAGTTGTGACTCACATTCACAGTTTTATAGGATTAAGTTAATTGGTCTATTAGTTGTGACTCATATTCACGGTTTTATAGAATTAAGTTAAGTCTAAATCCATGTTCTAATAAGAATTTAATAAATAATTCTAAAAGGATTAAAGTGATATAAGTTTAATACTTCAAAAGAAACGTGCAGATATCTTCTAAAATAAATTGAAAAGTGTGGACAAGTGTATTTCCTATTAGGAGATAAACAAACCATAATGCAGGACAAGGACAGAAGAGTTTGAGCGAAGATACTGCAAATCCACCAACAGGGTTAAGAAATTCAGAATACCACACCTTTTATAAGACAAGTCCATTCTACAATACCACATTGTTCTGAAATTCGAAAGTAGACTATTGATCTTATCTTGGATTTTTAGCCCGTCATAACTTATAGACATGAATATACCGATAAAAGGCACATACAGAGAGACCAGAAATGTAAAGTGACAAGTGAGAAGACAAATAAAAATTACAAAAAAATAAAAATAAATAAAATAAAAAGAAACATTCAATGGGGTATGCACTAGCAAGTTGTACGTGGGTGTTCTACATATGTTCCAATCAAGCACACACAGACAAAGGCATGTCTTAATTTTTAGGTCTTGCTATATTAAGACCTTGTAACTGTAAAATAGTGCTATCTAGTTCTATACATAGCACACATCATTTATTGTTGTTGCATCATTCACAAACTCCATCTTTCAATCTTGCTGTTAAACCAAACTTCCATAACCAATCGTTGCAAATTCCTTGCCACATGGATCTTCAAAGGCAAGAGCCATGCCCTTCCATGGTCACTCAAACAGAAAAGGAGGGTCACAAACAACCACATGACTCAGTTCCTCGTTTTTTACTAGATCTAAGTCTCTCCACCAAGGACTCAGGTGACGACTCAAAGCCAGAACTCAATCTCCTCAATTGTTTCCATGCAAATTTCTCTGAAAATTCCTCCGAATCTAGCCATGAAAATGAACTGGATCCCAGGGTTTTCTCATGCAACTACTGCCAAAGAAAGTTCTATAGTTCTCAGGCACTAGGGGGACACCAGAATGCACACAAACGTGAAAGAACTTTGGCAAGAAGAGGATACAAAGCTGGTGCAGCAGATTTTGGACACACATACTCCAACATGCCTTTTCTGCCTTCACATGGCTTATACAACAAAGCACTTGGAATTCAGGTTCATTCTATGATTAACAAACCTTCTTTTCAAACACCCTTTTTTGGGCGGTGCCGTTCCAATGGATGTCAGAGGCAGCCTTTGGATTCACAACCGGCAATAGGGAATTTTCGTGTGGGGGCAGAAACTGAGTCATCCTTGGTTGATAGTGTTCCAAAGTTAGGCAAGTTTTCAACAAGGTTGGTGACGGAGGGTTTTGGAGGTTACTGCTTTGGTAGCATTACTCATTTGAAGTCTAAGCAAGAGAAGTTGCAGAAGCTGGACTTGTCCCTCAAGCTCTAAGTAGTTACTCTCCAACATGTCATACCCCATTACCGCAGTTTATTTGTGTCTTTTCTCATTGGCACCTCTTTCCTCTCTCACTTCTTTTGTCCTCATGTATCTCTAGATCCAGCAAGTCAATGCATTTTGGCTACTTACCAGATGTTGTGTTTTGCTTTTAATGTTGTTTGCTTTATTTTGTCATGAATAATGATTCTACATGGAATTATTTCCATGTTAAAACATCCATCAAGCTTTGAATTGCTTTGTAATAGCATGAGTACATCAAACTAAGAGCCTATAGAGGTAGGGAAGTTAGGTCCTCACTGCTTTGATCTGTTCAATAATTGATTATAAAATTATAAAAGTTGATGGATCTACATGTGTTTGATTCGACCAAAAACACCAGTCAGTTCTATAAAAGCAGGTAGAGCTTATTTCACTAGACTACTGATATTCTTTTAGCTATGTTTTGGTCAAGTTTATTAGATACTGAGCATCTTCTACTCCCAGAATTAATGACTCTAGGACCATGTAGTTATTGGAGTTCCCTTATTATTGACAATGCAGTAAATGTCAACCTGGGACTGTTTGGATCAAGGCATGTATGTCTCACATATTGGGTGACAAAGGTCCACACTACGTAGAAATTTGGATGGTAGTGAGTGTCGTTTTATAAAATGTTATGGAAGATTGGTCCACCAAAATGCACAGTTTCAATGGCTGTGATTGTCTCACTGACTCGTACTTTGACCCACCTGTAGTTGGAGAAATCGACCATCTCTATTGGGATCAGAGAAGTAGGTGAGGCAAGCCATGTGAAAGTAAGCCAAAATGACACTCAGCTCTGCTATCACATCATTTTAAAAGGAAATGTTATTGATTAAAATCTTGAATCTTGATTTCTTACCTAAAGATATCTGAAGCAGACACACAAATTTGTAGGTCCATATCCGCCTGATGTTTACACTAATCTCGTTTTAATCATTAAACATAAGTACTATGATGAAATTAAGGACCAAAAGCAACTGAAAGTCTAGTCATTATGACAGTTAATGATCACGTAATCTCACGCTAACAAAGGGATATGAGATGTTTCCAAACATGGATTCTGAATTTGGGCTTTCTTCTTGCTATATGAATCACTTCGGTTGAGGTGTCTATTTTACTTGTGGTGGCATACCTCAGTCCTCACCATTCGTCCAATAAAATATTAAGAACCTTTAATTTGCCTCCCAACAAAGAAAGAAACACAAATGAACACGTGGAGCTGAAATTTTAAAGCAAAAATTGCTTCTTCTTCAACAAGATCTTATATGGTAATCAAATTTGAGATTGTCCGTCCTCTTCTGTTATAAAAGATAGGAAATGAAAGTTGTATTAACATCAACATCTCAACAAGGCTAGTGAAGCAGTGCCTGTTTGTTTTTTCTATTCTTATCATTCTACTTTTACTTTGGGATCACTGTTTGTATGTATGCTCTTGATCAAATTAGTAGCCTATCAAACAGTAGATTTCAACAATTGTTATTTAGTTTATTTCCCTTTCACCTAAATAAGTTGGATTGTAATCATTTCTTTATATGTAAAGAAACACTGAACGTTATTATATACGGTAAATTGCATGGTTTAACAATACCACATGCAATACATCCATGATAAGGTCTGCATCTTTATTTTCAATTCCATTAAAAAAATAATAGTAATGAGAATTAGTTGTATTTTGACTTTTTTAAGAAGGCTAAGAATCTTGAACTTATTATAGTGTTCTACCAGATAATTATTCTGAGTTCAATTTTGATACTCTTTTACGGAATGTTTATACTGTCAACCAGTTAAATTATCTTATATATATCGTTCATTATTAAAACTGCTGTCAATAAATTTAAATTAAATTTTAATTATTCATTCCATGAACCTTTATTGATCGGAAAGACTGATATCTTGAATTACATTTGTTGACCCGACATTTCTTGTACATACCACTCCAATTCACTAAAAAACTACACAATTCAGGTTTTCCTTTACGTTTTCTTGTCATTTAGTCTAGCCTGGTTTAGTTCTAGAAACTTGAACATGAAATATTTTATTTTTTTAAGAGATAAAAAGCCGCCAATCATTTCATTAAAATGAATATAAAAAATGTTTCATGAAATAGAACTCCTATATATTCTATAATAAATAAAAAAACCTCAAGAAATTAAAAACGCAACGGATAAAAAAAAGGAAGAGACTTATGCAATGTTCATAAAAAAAAAAAAAGATTTATATATACAAATCTATTATTTTATTTTCCTGTTTTAAATATTTATCAAATTAAAATAATATTAGAAATTAAAAATTTGTTCCCTTTATTCTCTAAAACTCAACACTCCCAAACACACCTTTACAAAACAAACTTTCTACATTCAATAACTTTCAAACCAAATGAACATGTACTTATTTTAACAATGCTTGCCTTTCGGTGTTAATCATGCTATGATATTCACAGGCACATGTCTGAATGCTGATGGAGGTAACAAACATTACAAGCATAGTGTTGAGTATAGTCATAAGAGCATCTCCGATGAAAGCAATTCATTTGAGTTACTTCATGCATTGAAAAATGAAAAAAGTGATCCCAGTGTGCCATGTTAGCATTAAGTAACTCAAACAGAAATTTACTCCAATAGTAAGAAACTTTAAAAAATTCAACTTTAGAATTTTTTTCAAATCATTTATGAACTAAATTAAAATTTTTATTAAAAAGGATAATTACACTACAATAAAAGAAAATAAATTATGAGAAAAATACACAATAAGTAGATATTAAAAATAAAATAAAGCAATTGCACTACAATAAATTTTTATTAAAAAGGACAATTGCACTACAATAAATTTTAATTTTTTAATTTTTTTAATTTTTTAATTTTTAATTTTTAATTTTTAATTCTTTAAAACGTCTCTTTTTCTTCTTGTTCTCTTCGTAAAAGGGTTTTTTCATTTTTCTTCACCCTTCATTTTCTTTCAACTCCACCTTCAAACTCTGTCTACCGCTGCCGCCGCATCGCCGCCGTCGCGCGCAGGTCCATCCAGAACGTCCACTCGCGGCAAAACGTCCACCGGCGCATCTCCACTGTCCAGGCAGAACGTCCACCGGCGCGCCTTCGCTTTCCATCGGCGCGCCTCCGCTGTCCACCCGCGCGCCTCCGCCGTCCAACCCCGCGCCTCCGCCGCGCCTCCTTCAGTTCACAAAAGTAAGCAACTATTGCTTCACTAAACAACCCTCTCTCCTCTGCAAGAAACTCTTGCTGCCACCTCACACCTCTCCAATGGTAAGAAACTGATGTTAGAGTTGCTTGATGAGCCAAGCAACTCCCATTGGAGTTGCTCTAACAGCGAGTACGGAAAGACTGCTCTTACCTTGGTACCCACTACCCAAACCACAAAGAGTTGTCGAATTTAGTTGGATACTAATTTTATCATAAACCATTAATATCAGCGAGCAATAAAGACGACTCCCCCTAAGCATTGACCAGACCGGGTTTAAGGGTTTGACAAATTGAAAAAGTGACTGACAGAAAATTGGTTATATTAGTGCCTCTGCCATCTGACAAATTCACTCTCAAACTTATTTTAACTAGACTTCTATATTCTGGTTTGTGTGGATGGATTGAATCACCAAGTTATCAAACCTTTCTCAGTTAGGAATATATTTCAACACAAATACATATCTGCCCCAGAAGTTACTCAGTCAGAAAGAAATCTGCGGTACTAAAGTCCAACAGGTCCTCTGTTTTCAACTAAATAATCAAGACTCTGTTAATGCAAATTATGCAATATAGTTGGAGCAAAGAATCCTAAACTGAAGCCTGTATATTCCAACCTTTTCGGAATCTGAGAGTGTCTGAACATAACTAGTGATAAACATGTTAAATCACCAACTTTAAATATTGGAGGAGACATACATAATTCTATGACAATATAGATGAGGTTATTTGGAGCAGCACATGCTGGGAAATAACAATTCAAAAATGGTATGGAAAAAGCTTCGCCAATTACAAGTAATATCTACTAAAACATTATTTTGAAACAAGCTCAAAAATAATTGCATCTATTATTCAGCTGTAGGAAACTAGTAATCAAACATTATGTGTCACTGTTTACAGATTGGAAAGTTGAAATCAATGTCATAGAAGTGAATAAACATGCAAAATCTACAGAAGAGGAGAAAAATATTCCATTAAAAATGCCGCAATTCACTACTTTTTTTTTTCTGAGGTGGAATCCGGAGCAAAAACAACAATTACAATACAGCCATTTCCAATGTTACACAGTTTCCACAAAATCTAACTACAAATCTAAACCTTTGTCAACAAAAAACAAAAATGTGTACTTGCTTAGATTCACACTTCAGTGACAAAACACATAAGAGAAGTGATTCAATAGCTTATCTAATCCAGAACATTGAAATTACAACGCCCTTATTTCCTTTCAATAAAAGCCTTAACCCTTTCCATCCATCCCACCAACTCCGCTTTATCCTTTTGTTTCATATACTGATGCAAGAAAACAGCAAGTTCATCACCAACACCCCTTACTTCCAAGAAATCATAAAGGCTGTCTTGCAACCCATCATCCAATTCCCTGCCAAGAACCAACAGCAAAAGGTGTTAACACAGTTCCAGATCCAACCATCACCCAAAAATTTCAACAAACAACTAAGGGTCAGTTTGGGTAAACTTCTTCCCAAACACTTCTAAGAAAGAAAATTGAAATGATTTTTTCTATAAACTAAAATTAACTTAAGCATAAGCTAATTTGTAGAAGAACACTCTTATTAACTTATCCAAAATCTTATTCTTAACTTATGTATAAGCTAATTTTAGCTTATGGAATAACTTATTTCAAGTTTCATCCTTATTTTTTTCCTAAGTACTTCTAGATAGGTTTCTAAAAGTGAAAATGAGAAGCTAAATAAACCTACGTGAATTCAGGACCGGCATAGGGCTCAGCGATCATCTTCTCATTCGTACGAATGAACAGCCTTTTAATCTCTATACTGTCAGGCCAAGCAGAGCACATGAATTCCAACACACCACCAGCACCTTCTCCCTTGGAGATGGTGACAATTACAGTAATGTGCATTTGCATTTCATCTGAATTAGCCACACCGCCATTTTTACTTGGAGCAGGAACTGCTCCATCAAACATGGTGGCTTCAAGTTTGATATCTTCATCAGCATATTGTCTCCTCAACGTAATCCATCGCTCCCCACCTCGGCCATCCACCATGAAGGAATTGAATTTGGTAACAGGCTGCAAAACAGGAACGTTGGTAATCTTCTCCAAATGCATAGCACACTAATTGATACAAAACGTGGCCAAGTAAATCGATTAGAAAGAAGAAGGGAAAAAAACATGATTTACTGATTTAGGTCAAATCTTACGTTGTTGGGAGGAGAGGATTGGAGCTCGTACTGAATCTCAGATCGGAGGAGTCTCAAAATGTATCCTTCGAAAGCTGATTTGCGCATGTCTGATATGTAAGTTCTTGGGGATAGGTAACGAGAAATACATAGTTGTTGGTGTTGGTGAGTTAGGGTTAGGGTTAGGGGTTTCGCGAGGGATCGAATGAGGCGTGCCATTGAAAAACACGCAGTGGGATTAGAGCGCAGGGTTTAGAGATAAAGGGTTTATGAGAAGAGAAAATCTCACGAGACATATATGACAAACAGGGAACGGGGAACGAAAAGTATTCGATTCATATGGACTATAATATTTAATTTTTATTTTACTAATTATATTATTATTACAAGATTTATTGATGTGATGATTCGTTTCTGTCAAGAATTTGATCAAATTCTTTATTTATTTTTAGTAGAGTTTTCTTTTTTAATTACATTTTTTTATTAATATGGCATAATTTTAGTATTATTGTTTAGTTATAATTGAAATTTCAATGTTATTACACTCGTAATAAAATTAAAATATTTTTTTAATATCATATGTTGCTTATATAAGAAACAATTATATTTGAGTGAAATAGGATTATTTTACGCTACAAATTTTTTAAGTCTTTAACACAATTGTATATTTAAAATTCGAAATCATTAGTTTAGTTTAGTGTGACATAATTTTAGTATTAATAATTGAAATTTCATTGTCATCACATTCATAATAAAATTAAAGTACTTTTTTTAGTATCACATGTATCCTATGTAAGAAATAATTATATTTGAGTCAAATAGAACTATTCTAGACAACAAATTTTTTAAGTCATTAACACAATTACATATTTAAAACTCGAAATCATTGGTTTAGTTACAACAATTCTATATTAAATGATTCACTCGATCTATACTAAATTATTGAAGATATGTTATAAACTGCATATATGTTTATCACTATTAAATAAAAAAAATGCATATCATATTATATTATCATCATAAATAATATTATTGATAAATTAATATTTTTAATGTTATAAATAAATCAATATGAAATATAATTTTTAATCATATATTAAAGATTATATATTTATTATTACTAAATATGAGAACTTTCAGTTTCTTATACAGAATAACATTAATTATTTGTGGATGAAAGAGGAGGTGGGAGCGGGAGCTCTAGTTGGAAAGGACTGATATCGAACTTGTCATAACCAGGAATGTACTCAAACTTATTAGTCCTTAGGTTAGCAACGAAAATCCCATCAATAAAGGAATGCAAATACACAATGTCCCCATCATAGGGATGAAATCCCCCTACACGCTTGAAGTAATTAACACAAAACTTGGTAGGGAGGTGCATAGAGAGATTGGTCATGTGCACCAATTGCCATGTTTGGTAAAAGTTATTTTGGGTGGTGTCTTCTGCTTGCGATATCAGTTCCCACATTCTCAAATGATTATCGTCGCTAATATATGCAATCTTCAAAGTTCCACCAGAGCACCCTAGGTATCCAAAGCTCGCTATATTCATAACATTAGCATCTTCGGGATAATCAATGGTATGACAGCCCACCGAAATGCAATTAATCACAAGAATACTTGTCGCACCCATGAAATACAGATTTCCTTTATGTGCCAAACTAAGCATCCATTGAGGAGCAAAAGCAAATCCATTTAAGCACGACATATATATTATAAACCACTTACTTGACTCTGAGAGGAAAACCTTTATTCTAAAATGACTCAGTCTTCTTATAAAGGAATTCACAATCACCACCAAAAAATGACGAGTAGAATTTGTGGTTTCAGAAATGAAGCCAACAGCAAACATGTGTGCTTCCTTATTTGTGTCAGGAAAAGGAGCTATGTGGGTGCATTCCTTGGTGAGTGGATCATACACAAAGTAACCTTGACCTGATGTGTATCTACCGGTGCAACACAAAAATAAGCCATTGGAATAGCCACACACATTTCCCTTTATGGGCATATGATTTGGAAACAAAGGAGCCTTTTGGGTTTGGGTATTGGATTCAAAATCTAGAGGTGGGAAAGCGAGCATGAGTTGGTGGGGTGAAATGAAGGTGAAGATGGCTTTGGAGAGAGAGTGTTGGCGAGACACGAATTGGGTTGAAAAATAAGGAATTGAAAGCAATTGAAACCAACGCTTACACACACACTTGCATTTCACAGTGGATTTATATGAAAGTTGAAAGAATATTTTTTCCAACACATCATCTGGTAAATTGTTTATATCATTCAATAAAGAAAAACGCTTCAAAAATGATGAAGAGAATGAGATATTAGCCATGCGCAGTGATTCAATTGTTTTTCTACATAAATCAAATGGTACACTACTCTACACTACATTGTTGACAAAGGAGAATGAATGGAGAAGAGGGTGAATTGTTTTTTTTTTTTTGCTTGCTCTTATTGATCCTCGTTCCTTAACCCAATTTTAATATACCCAAGTTTTTTATGGTTTCTTTATTATTTTTAATACTATCATAAATGATTTACGTTTTCTTTCAAATATTTTAAGACTATTCTCCATTTAAAGTTTTATCAATTAAGGAAAGACGACTTTTAGTGAGATAGATCGAGATATGTTCGGAAAAGTATTATAAAAAGAAATGTTAGCATTTATTACATTAATTATATCTTATTATTTTTATATATCTACTAGCTTTTTTAGTCATATTTTTTCATTTATTTATATATTATTGTCGGTGGAAAAAAAATAGAGACATATTAATTAATATTATGTTGATCCACCAAATGCATGAATCAACTAGTGCAAGATTACTTTATGGTATTAAATTAAGTTCTACATATATAATTTTATATCTATTGGAATCGAATATGGTACTAATTAGGGTATTCACAACAACTCACACTTGGTTCAATCAATTAAGCTAAATCCCCTTAAAAATTTAAATGGGGCCCCTAATGGTTAACTTCAACAACAAATCTTAAGCCCTAAATATGTAATTGTCTTAAATACATGTGATTTGCACAAACAAAAACATAAGATCTTAACCACTTATCTCTTTTAATTTACCATCTCTTATTTTTATTTCAAAGTTGAATTTAATATGAAATATTATTAATAATTATGTGGAGAAAAGATAAATACTAGAAGAGGGGTTGAACCATGTCTATCAAAAAATGCACCTTTTCATAGTGAAGTAGTAACACTAGTTAGATGGAGTGCGAAGAGAAGTCAAATGAAACACTGAGTATTTTTTATATTAATTTATCTAAACCACCAAGATTACGTACAATTCTCAATCCAACAAGATTGAGTTCCACTATCTTTTAACAAAGATACAAGTATTCTTTCAACAAGTCACTTCTGACTCAACCCTAAGTGTTCTTTAACTTGTCTCTTCAAGCAACTATCCAAGTATATTTTTTACAACAAGCCTTTCTAGGCTTAACAATTGAGTATTCTTTTAACAACAAACCTCTCCAAACTCAACCTTACAACATTGGTTATAAAGTTTACAAAGATGTTATTCCGTCTCACTTAAATGTTATGCAACTAATATAGTGCAATAAGTTTCTTACAAGAAATAATGAAGTTTATACACAATTATAATTTATAGAATGTGTCTCTACGAAATATGTCTTTTCTCTTACTTTTTTCTTTTTGCATTTCAAATTTTCTTATATAATAACTTTGGAGAAAATGATCATTGTACTTTGAATCCAGCTCACAAGCTTATTTATTTGTCTTCAACATTTTTCCTTGTAATGAAAAGTAATTGTTGACTCATTCAATGCAAGTATTAAATACATTTTACTAAATAGTACCTTTTATCTAATCAATGAAATTACTTATCATCTTTTCATACCAAACGAAATTTGTAGAAGCAATGCCAGCACAGAGCAACAAGAACAATGTCTTTATTTGTTTTTTTCCATGATTTCAAGGATCTTCATTCACGGTTCTAATGAAAAGCTTGATTTTATTCTCTTTAATAAATTTATGAATTTTATGATAGCTTTCTAATATGATCTATTAAGAAATAAAGCATTCAAATAAATTTTTTTGTTAGTCTCAATAAATAATAAACATTTAATGTATATAAGACAAATTGGATGTTTTGTCTGATTCACAGTGTTTTACAAATGATATATATCTTACACTTCGTCTAACAATCATTTTTGAAGATATTTTTTCTTATAAAAACGTTTCATTTGTTAATATTAAAATTCTAAATTTTGAGAGATCCAAGATCATCTTTTGACTTAACAAATTAGAAATAAATTTATATCACAAATTTACTTATTTTTGTAAATTCAAATATGATTTATGTATTTAAGATATTTTTATTATAAATTTTAATTGCATAAAATAAATATTTGTCTTATATAACAAAGATTTATAATAGATTATATAAAAATAAATATAATATTTTTATATATAAATATATATTATATTTGAATGTATAAGTTATATTTAAAATTTTTATAAATAGATATTTTTTAACATTGCATTATATTTTAAATTTATAATAAATAATTTATATTATAATACAAGATTAATTTTAATTATTAATAACTTATTTAATATAATTAATTTAATTTATGAATAAATATAATAAAAAATTTAAAATCGATAAGAAATCAAAAGATTCTTTAAAAACTCTTTTATTACAGAAAAGTCTCTGCAAAAATTTTCGTTAAAAAATTCTAAAAAAATGTTATTGTTTAAAATAACAATCATATTTAATTTATAAAAAAGAATTATAATTTTTATGTAAGCTGTATAAAGAATTGTAAACATATAATTATAATTAGTATTTAGGATATACAATCCATAAAACAAAGGTTGTTGAAACTCCTTAAAAAGACAATGATGGTCGAATATACGATGATAGTAATAACAACAGGAAAAAATTAGTGATAATGGCTCACCCCACAAACTTAACCCCATGGATCATGGCCATAAGAGTCCACAAGGCCCAAAAATCTATATAAAGAAAAGTCTCCAATCACAAGATATCGTGCGCAAAGGTTTTTTTTTTTTTTTTTTAAAGATAAAAAAAAATTATGAAAATGGTCGTAAATAGGATTGAATCTAAGTCCTCATGCTTCTAACTATCTCAACCCCTCCACACCTAGTAGTCCTTATCGTGCGCAAAGGTTAGTTCATGATATTAAATTTTTCTTTTTTTTTAATTAACCAACTTGAGCTCAAAGTGAGTTGAGCCGGTCTGTGGTCAGCTTAGCCTACTCTATGAACTACCTAACTTATTTTTATTATTTTGGAAAATAAATAATTAAACAGTATAAAATTACCCCAAAAAAATGAAGAACTTTATAAGAATTCAGTTTAAAAAAACAAAATGAGATATCATAACCCATAATAAAAAAAGAATGAAAGTAAATGAACAAAAAGAGTCATGGAATAGACACACCGAACTGTTTACCAGTTTGCAACCACAACCATGGACAGAGTTCAGAGCTGTTGTCACAAACAAAAGTAGAAAATGCCCTGGTTTCGGTTTCGATTCGCCCATAGGAATAGAAGACAGAGCTGACTAAATTTTGGTTCAGTGTTGGTTCTCACCCAAGTGTTGGTCCAAGAGGGTTCAATTCCAAATCTCCAAAGCCTAAACCCTGCTTGAAATCGTCACCGCAAGACATTCAAGATGATCATAGCCTAGAAAAAATCTATTAATTTACTGGATCCTTGCGAGATTACAGGCAGCATAAGGCCAAAGTAGGAATTGCGTTCTAGCTTCTACAAATAGTGACTAAACTAATGCACCAAGCACCAAAATTAGATTTCCCATTTATATCTTCTTCCCCAATAAAACTTAAAAAAATCATTCTCGGCGGAAGGGGATTTACATGTTTGGTAACTCGTGGAGCATGATTACATAACTATTCATTTCATGAAAAATGAAAAATATCAACAAAAACCCAATAGCTTTTTGATCATTTAAGTGTAATGACTTCTAAAAATCATAGTACCTTAAGAAGCACCTCCACTTGATTCTGGCCTTTGGGATCCAGAGGAGAAGAATTTGCAGTTGCAACTGAACCCTTGCTCTTTTCATGTAATTCTGGCTTAGACTTGAGAGAATTGTGCTTATCAAGACTGTCTTCGTCTACAGCTTTATTTGATGCAGAATCAGGGGTACTCGTGTTCCTTGGTGCAGGGGAATTTGGGTGTATTTTCTCATCATCGGACACCTGATTTTTGCCTAGGTTGCTGCTAGATTGTTTCTTTGTTTCAACCACAATCTCCTTCACAACTTCTTCAAGTTTCTCAAGTCTCACTTTCACCTCTGAAAGCTGGGGATCAGATTTTTCTTCCTTTTCCTCAGGGGGCTTTAGTTCCATTGCCTTTTCTCTTTCCTTTGCTTCTTCTTCTTCTTTCTCCTTCCTTTTTAGCGCCACTTCCTATTAAGTGATTCGGAGAAAAACCATTATTAGGGAGGAAAATCAACCCAAAAATGGAGTACCGTTCATCCAATTATTTAGATGTATAATTAATAATAAAGTAGCAATAAGTAACAGGTACAACAAAACAAAAACGTAGAATACAATCTAAAAAAGTCTAATGTATTTCAAACAAAAAGTAAACAAGTAGCACACTATATCTCTCATAATTCCCAGCCTATAATTGCACAGTACTGCCACATCAAACAATTGCAGAAAGTGTGATGTTTCAAAGATATGGCATAGACATCATCAATGTCTAACCAGGAAAACAAAATGGATCAGAACGCTGAATAATCTATACAGGCCTTGTTAGATTTTCATACAAGAAGTTCCATTTCCAAAGGATTCCAATGAAGTACTTTAGATGGATTCTGAACTGACTGATTAGATTATGATGAGGAATAAGATGATCACAAGCATCCTACCAACATTCATATGATGATCGAAATTTCACCCTTACAATATCAGAACAAAGGAAAGACAACTTACCACCTCCATTTTTCTCATTTCGTAACGAGCATACTGCGCCACCAAATATACAGCTGTGCTGAAAAAACTTACTCAGACGATAGCACTAGATTTTTTTATATAAATAATAATGTAAATGAAAAAAGGAAAACTTAAAGTGTGAGTCTCGTACCCAAGGAAGGCAAGCAGGCAAAACAAAACTGTACAAGATGGAAATCAAACCTGAACAAGAAAAACATAGATGCAGAGTAAGAATCTTTTTTCAAACTATTAACAGTATAAACAAACAAAGTAATCTCCATTCCACAAAGAAAAAGAGTAAATACTTTAGCCTTCATATCGTATGCAACAATCATTTTAGTCCTCACTTGGCTTTTAATTTCACTCTGATCTCTAACTTTGAAATTCATGATTTGCTTTAATCATTTCCACGGCCTTTTCTACTAATGTTAAGGACCAATAATATGAAGGATATATCAATTGCTTTAGTCCCTGAATTTACCTTAATCATTTTCAATTGGAAAAGCTAATATACCGAACTTATTTGGATTTAATGACTTGTGAGAGTGACTTAAAGTGACTTTGAAATTCTTTTGACTAATTTCAATAAACTTCAGATCAATAAGTTCAGTTTACCTCAAGTTTATGATATAAACTCTAATTCTGTGCTTGGATGAAGAATTTTATAAATTTAAAGAATTTAAAATTCTTGATATTTGAATTATTTTGATTTTAATTTTTATCGTTCTAAAAATAATTTATTTGGATAAGTTAATTTCAAATTTTTAAATTTTTAGTTTGTATTCTTACCGGAGATCTGCTGTAGAGATGATCCGCCAAGTAAGATTGGTGAGCCTCTGGTACATTGATGCTTCAAGATGGGGGTGGTACCTGCAAAAGAGACTCCGATGCTAAAGTTAGTCTTTGTGGGAGTATGAGTCTCGTATAAGTAATGCACGTACCTTTGTGTGGATTAGGGTTTTTCTGACCTTGGGCCCGAGATCAGTTTATGACCTAATTGGATGTAGGGCTGACGTGGCCTAGCGCGTGTCCGAGGTCACTCTGCGCTGAGATGCCGAGCTCGACCTCGACATAGCGGTACGGATAGTACACTAGCCCCCGAGCTCCGAAGACCGTGGGTCAAGGAGTTAATGCCGAGCTCGATAAGGGGTCGTGACCCTTCGCGTACGCTTCTCTGCTATGATGCCATGTGTCATAAATGTCACCTCGCTCCCTGGAACGTGCGGGCGGCGTGTTAATGGGAGGTGACGGTTATGTAGACGTACCTTGGTAATATTTGGGTTTTTACTATCTACCGGTACATTGGCATTGTTAGGGTTTTACCTTATGATTGCGGCGCGGTGACAAGATTGTATTTTTATCTGTTTGATGACGTCGTCTCTTTGGGCCGATGTGGTATTCTGATGTCCATGTTTCATGGCCGAGCTGAGGAACTCGGCAATATAGAGTTTATTGCTTGGTCAGGCTGGTAAACCTTTGACCGAGTCAATAGATTGGTGAGGGACAAGTCGGCAACTCGGTTGGCCAGTACATTTGCCCCCAAGCACCGAGTGATGTAAGAGCGAAGGGGCTTCTGAGGAGCTCCCAAATTTGTTGTTCGAAGGTTCAAATTCGACCTTGGTTAAGAAAATGTAGTCTCAAGGTTCAGACTCGACCTTGGCATAACAAAGTTTGAACTCGACTTTGGTTAAGAGAATGTAGTCTCAAGGTTCGGACTCGACCTTGGCATAACAAGGTTTGAACTCGACCTTGGCATAACAAGGTTCGAACTCGACCTTGGTTAAGAAAATGTAGTCTCAAGGTTCGGACTCGACCTTGGCATAACAAGGTTCGAACTCGACCTTAGCATAACAAGGTTCGAACTTGACTTTGGTTAAGAAAATGTAGTCTCAAGGTTCGGACTCGACCTTGGCATAACAAAGTTTGAACTCGACCTTGGTTAAGAGAATGTAGTCTCAAGGTTCGGACTCGACCTTGGCATAACAAGGTCCGAACTCAACCTTGGCATAACAAGGTTCGAACTCGACCTTAGTTAAGAAAATGTAGTCTCAAGGTTCGGACTCGACCTTGGCAACGTAATTTGTATTTGAAGGCTCAAACTCAACTTTAACACCAAGGTTCAAACTCGACCTTGGCAAGTAGTCATGGTTAATGTGCCAATACCGAAAATGTATGGGAATGGAGTTGCTTTGTTGATTTATTTCTGAGGTGTGTCTCGTTGAAACCTTCCTTGGCCAAAAACCCTTTTCTTTAGTGGGAAAAAAGGCTGAGGAGGAAAAAGAGTACATCACCTGAATTTACAAGTTAAGAGAAATAAAATTTGAGGTGGGTGGAATTCCAAGTTCCAAATTTTCCTTTGGAGGGGTCTGTTCTTGCTTCTCCCCGTAATCGCCAAACAAGGTCGCCAACTTTAAATGTTCGTGGCCTGACCTTGGTCTTGCTTTCCTTGTGGTTTGTCGCGAATTGCCTTGTGGAACTCGGCATGCTCCTCCATCTGGATGTACCCAGCAACGCGAGCTCGGAGCTCGTCCATGTTGGGAGGAGGTCGTCGGCAAAGGCTGTCGACGAAAGGTCCTGGCTTCAACGCCATGAGCATGGAATGTAGGGCCACCTCGGGGTTCAAGTTTCGAATCTTGACCGAGATACTGGCAAAGAGTTCCATGAACGTCCGTAGTGGTTCGTCGTCGCTCTGTCTGAGGCTAGCCAGAGCAGCTGACGTTATGTGATGAGGTCGACTCATTGCATACTGCACTGTGAACCGTCTGACCAGAGTGCCGAAGCTGTCAATCGACTAGGCAGGCAGCTGGGTATACCATTTGAGCGCAGCCCCCTTGAGCGAGGTCGGAAAAACTCTACACAGAATAGTATCCTCATTAGTGTAAAGGTTTACCTGTGTAGTATATAAATCGATGTGCTCGTCCGGATCCGTCGTGCAATCGTAACGGTCGATGTGGAGAGGCTTCCACCCGAAAGGGAGAGGTGTTTCCATGATGCCATCCACAAAAGGATGACGGCAGAAGGTCGCTTGATTGTCCGTGATGTGGGCAGGAGCATTGCTGACGTCATGGGCCGACCTGTTCGTCGGTACGAGGGACCGATGTGTGGCAGGCCTGAGAGTCGGTGCCCTAGTCGCTGTTGGCGGTTGAGAAACCGAGTGCCCCTCCTCCTCGTGTAGGTTACTCTGTTGAGGGGGTTGATCAGAGGGACGCCGAGGGAGCTGAGCGTAAATAAACTCATTCTCGGCGCGCAACGCCGCTAGGTCAACCTCATTAGCGGTACGCATCGCAGCTAGGTCAGTTTCGTGCTTGGCACGCATACTTTGTAGATCGGCGGTGTGTTGCTGTCGCATCTGCTCGATCAGTCTCCTCAATGCTGCTTCGCTGTCCATGGTAGTTGTGTGATTTACGTCGTCTGTTGCGCGTCTACTATGGCTTCGGGTGAAAACCATAAGTTTGGCCGATAAGAGCTGTCTTGATTGGCCCCACGGTGGGCGCCAAATGTTCTTACCGGAGATCTGTTGTAGAGATGATTCGCCAAGTAAGATTGGTGAGCCTCTTTCACTGGTACGTTGATGCTTCAAGATGGGGGTGATACCTGCAAAAGAGACTCCGATGCTAAAGTTAGTCTTTGTGGGAGTATGAGTCTCGTATAAGTAATGCAAGTAGCTTTGTGTGGATTAGGGTTTTTCTGGGCCTTGGGCCCGAGATCATTTTATGACCTAATTGGATGTAGGGCTGACGTGGCCTAGCGCGTGTCCGAGGTCACTTGCGCTGAGATGCCCAGCTCGAGCTCGGCATAGCGGTACGGATAGTACAATTTGGATATAGTAATTTGATTCCATCATGATAAAATTGATTTTAAAAATATATTCATATATTGAGAATTTTAAATTAAATTTTATAAAAATAAATATTAACTAAATTTAAAATATTTAATAATTTTAAAAATTAATATTAGGTAATATTTAATAATTTTAAAAATATTTTTGAATATTTAATAATTAAAAGCATGAAGAGATAAAATAAAATATATAAGTAAAATAAAAAAACAAATATGAAAATTTTCAAATTCTTACTTTTCTCTCTTTCAAGAAAATTTGAAATTCTACTATTTTAAAGAATTTCACAAATATTTAAATTTCAAATTCTTTGTCAATTTTACATCCAAACAAAAAATTTCATTTCAAGGAATTTGAAAATTTTCAAATAAATAAATTATCCTATTTAAATTTCTCATCTAAACACACTCTATGTTTTTTTTTCTTTTCTAAACCACATGTATCCTCCAATTGAGACAATATTGTTTGAAACGAAAACGATAATTGAGCGGCGAAACTCTCTCTCTGAGTATTTTACTACAGTTATATAAAATCATAAAATTTTAACATGAAGTAATAAAAAATATGGTACATGGATGAAGCATTATTTTTTACCATTAGATTTAATATTATAATAATCAACAATTTAGATTTGTAACCCGTAACTTGGAAATATTTATTTTTGTATTTTGCAGATTAGTCCTTGTGTAAAAATATAGAAGGCTTCGTTGTTGGTGTGTGATCGTACCTCCATTGCCACCGTGCGAAGGAGGTTGCGCCTCCGCTGCCACCGCGCAAAGGAAGTCGCGCTTCCGCTGCCACTGCTTGAAGGAACTCGCACCTCCGCTGCCACCGCGTGAATGAAGCCGCACTTTCGCTACCACCGCGTGAACGAAGCCGCACTTCCGCTGCCATCGTTTAAAGGAGCCTGCGGCTCCGCTACCACCGCACTAATGAGGTCGCACTTTCGATGCCACCGCCTGAAGGAGCCCGCACCTCCGCTACCACCGCACGAAGGAGGTCACGCCTGTGCTACCACCACCGTGGAAGGAAACGACACCTCCACGACCACCGTGCATCCGCCACCATCGTGCCTCCACATATAATATAAGGACTATTTTGCAAATATAAACAAGTTAGAAAACTTGCTATTGCCGGTAAATTTTCTATCTCATGAATGAGGCATGGACCATAATACTTCATGTTAGAAACACTCTATAAACTCGAGATTACTAGTTAAGCTGGAGCGTGCATACCGGTTGACACATGTGATCCTCGACTATATGAACTCTAATATAATAACTCTATTGAACAAGTACTTAATTCATCTACTTAACTAAATGCAAAGGTGCAGGACCAAATATGAAACCCCAAATGTGGTAGTAAAAAACAGATGCAAAGAGAGCATAGGATGATTAAGTAATATTATCCTGAGAAATTGGTTCCCATGTGAAAAGAAAGAGTGCAGCCAAGGTGATGGATGAAATGCGAAAGAGAATAAAGATAGAATAGAGAAAAAGGGATACCCAAACTTGTTCTTCTTAGGGGGATCAGTGAAAAGAATCTTTGCGCCGATCATGATGTCGAGATTCTCCAGTTAACGATACCTTTCATCGGAGATGTAATTGTTGTTGTTGTTGGCTGAAGTACAAAAGGAGTAATTGGTCTTAGCGTTGATGGAGAATGAGGTTGTCAGAAACTTGAATCGCTCTGAAAAGCGCCACCACCTTACTCCGCCGCCAAACATAGATGAATCATAGAAAACAAAACATCCACCACTACCAACTTCAATTCAAAAATCGGATCCAGAATAACCACCCATTTTCGCTATAACAAAACTGATTTTTGCTGCAAGTGCTTAAAGAATTTTAAAGTTTTTTTTTTAAAAAAAATTTGATCAGGAGAATTTTAATCACATTGTTTCGGGCTAACTCCAACAAATACAAAACGAATTAAATCAGTTCAAATTAAATTAAATTAATTGAAATTCGATGATGATTAAATTGGATATTGAATTCACACTTTGAAAACTTGAACTAACTTGGAAGAATATAATTATTTAGCTAAATTATCCTTTGTCTTTTATAATATTTTTATATTTATTTTAATCTTTTATTTATTAAAATTATTATTTTTATTCTTTAACTTTTATATTTAGATTGAATTATTTTTTTTAAATAATGATTATTTTTAATTTTATGACATGATTTTGAATAATTTTTATTTGTAATATTAAATTTACTTATATTAAATTTAATTGACATAAAAAATATATTTATGAATAATTAAAAAATAATATAAAATTAAATTTTTATATTTTTAAACTTATTTTTATATAATTTTTTTATCATGTTTATAATCTTTTAATTTGAACCTCAATTATATTAAATATTTTTTATATAAATGATTTTAATAAGACAAATTTTAAATATTAAATTAAACAAAAAAATGATTCAAAATTATATTTTTAATTTAAAATAATTATTATCTAAAAAGATTAAATCAACTCAAATTTAGAAGATGAAGTAACAAAATGACATTTAGAAGGTAATTGATATGAAGGACAAATTCAGTAGATTGTTCAGTTGAGGAAGTATATATTATGGGTAGAGTTGGAAATATTTTGTTGACTTATTAAATAATTAATAATTTTTAATGAGTGAAATTACAAATAAGACCCTTCCTTCTAACCCTTGATTTTCAGAAGGGGGCACGGCTGCTGTGGGCGAATTTTCCGACAGATTCCCTTACCTTCAAGGGCAACTTTGACTTGTTTCCGACAAATATCACAAAATTTTTACACAATGCATGTTTAAGTGCAAAATTGACATTCTATGTTTTAAATTATTTTAATTTACATTTAATATATTTATTTTGATAAAGATATCATATAAGTAATTAGTTGTAAATCTGAACCATCGATTATTTTAAATTCATATACGATTAAGACTTAAGAGTCACTGACTCACCCATAAATTACATACTGAAAAGAAAATCCGACATGGTTCACGGGAGATTTCGCCATAAAATGAATATATAAAAAAATAAATAAATAAAAGATTAATTTAACTTTTTTAATTATTCTTTTACTGGTTAAGATAGTAATTTTGTGCATGACTTGGAAGTATTTTTTGCATTTCAGTTTCAAATTTAATATTGCACAAATTATTCTTTACATTTGAAAATTCAAATTATTTCCATTTGAAATCATCATTCATTTTAGTTCAAATCAAATTGAATTGATTAAAATTAATTACTTCTAATTTTATTTTTTTTTCAAATCTGAATCAACATGACACGTAAATACCCTTAAATTTTAAATTATATAAGTATTTATAAATCTATTCTCTCATCTTTCTCCTTTTAGAAAAATATTTCAATGTTTGTTAGCTATGATAAAACAAATTATCTTTATATTTCTAATATTTTTTTCCTATCAATAGATATAATATTTATCTTAGTAATCTAATTGATAGAATCCTTTTATTATAAATAAGTATAGTATATGAAACAAAAAGTTTAATATTTTTTTATTTAAAAATAAAAATATATGACTAAAAATATATTATTTGATAATTTTTTAGTAAATTATACTTTTAATCATTTATTTAATATTTTTTCAAATATTTATTTTGATCTTTTATTTTTTATATTTGAATCAATTTAATTCTTTTAAAATAATGATCATTTTCAATTTTGCGACAGGACTTTGAAATAATTTTTTATTAAACATGAAACTTGTAACATTATTTTCACCCAAATGAAAACTATGAAACATAATTATTGTGGTTTGAATCCAAAAAAATGTCATAAACAGTGAAAATCGTGTAAAAAATATATTTCATGAACAATTAAAAAACAATATGAAATTATAATTTTTGAAATTTTTTATTTTCACTATGTTTATAACACTTATGATTTGAACTTCAATTGTATTCAAAATTTTTTATATAAGTGAATATTGTGAAACAATTATTTAAATCTTAAATTGGTTAAAAATAATAATTTAAAAACTAAATTGACCTAAATTTAAGAAATCAAAGATTAAAAATAAAATATGAAGTATCAAAATGAATTTAAAAAATAAAATAAAAGACAAAATATAATTAAGTTAACAAAAATTCTTTTAAACGAAACAAATTTATCTTTTCAAGTAAGTTTATATATCTCACTTTAATTCACTATTATTAAATTCAACTTAGATAAGAAGATTTGGTCGATTAATAAAAAAAAATCAACTTTTTAACAATTTGATTTACCATATATATCGTTTATGATAAAAATTTACTGCTGTAGCAGCAAATCAGCTCAATCATGCATAATGCTTTCTAAATGAACCGGTTCTAACTTACTGGATATTGTTGCTCTCGAGTCATTTTAACGTTGGAGTCATTTGTGAGCATGTTGTTGAGAAGGCATGCCAACCAAACTCAATCTAATTTTGATGGATTAAACCTGTTTTGATTATGTATAAAAATAATAATTATATTTATTAACATAAAAAGTATTTTAGCACCATGAGAGTAACATAATTGGTTAAATTCATTTACTTTTAATAGTTAAGATTTGTGATCAAATTTAACTTCTTTCTCATGTTTTATATTCTTCCATGCGAATTTGCGTTGAGATAAGATAGACAATCTGTAATAAGAATCTTTAGAAAAGTTGGTAGTTAACTTTAATTTTATATGAAGTTGTAATAATTAAAATTAGGTGTGAAAATTTTAAAAATAACTTTACAATGAAATAAAGAAAAAAAAATAAAAATTAAATAAAAAGTGTGGAATAGAAAAAGTATTTTAAAAGTTAAGAGGAAAACATTCAACAAAATATGTAAATTAAAAAATATATTATTTTTATTAATATAAAATATTATAGATATTATTGTAAATATTTTTATAATGTCTTTGAATAAGAAATTTTAAATTAATAATTTATTTATTTTTGTTGGAGACTAGGAGTAAGGTTTGAAATAGGAAAATCAATTTATTTTCTAGTACGGCATTACTGCAACTAGAACGGGTCATTCTAATTGCAGTACGGGTCGTTCCCGCTTATAATTTTAGGGTTTTTGAGGAAACTGGAACGACCTATACCAATTTAAAAGTCTAACTTTTAAAATCACTTTATACATGATCGATGTTAAAAGTCTTACTTTTAAAATCGGTTGGTGCATGATCAATGTTAAAAAGTATAACTTTTAACATCGGTCAATAATCGATGTTAAAAGTGTACTTTTTAAAATCGGTTCTTTTAAAATTAGTTAGAGAACCGATTTTAAAAGTCAAAAATTACAAATTTTAAAGTGTTTTTTTCACTAGTATTTGTTGGATAATTTTTCCTAAGAGTTTCACTAACTTTTTTTTTTAAGATAAAAAAAGATTAAAATGATAGTCACATTAAGGATTAGATTTAGGTCCTCATATTTCTACTATTCAACTCCTTTCTCCCAACTACTAAGTTAATTATAGTGGTTAGACTAACTCTATTTAGTAAAATATCATCTTCAAATTATGTTAATTTTATTACAATACTAAAACTAGAGACTTTACTTCAGAGATATAAATCAGTTTAACTAAAACTAACAACTTGTAGGTATACCTTTTTATTTATTTATTTATATATCCATATTATTTATGCGTCAAATATTTACTAATTTTGCTAATGACTTATATATGTTGCAAAACTTATTTAATCAACTTTAATAATATTTTTCTCTTAACGATTTTTCTTATCCATAAAACTTACAAAAAAATATATATTTAAAGAAGTGATGCACATTGAATTTACCTCTACCTAAACCTTTAATTTGGGTTGAGAAACTATTAGAAAAATTATTAAATGCTAACATAATTGATAAATCACTTTAAAAAAAATTGATACAAAAATTAATTGTTAACACGTCTATATAAAGTAATTATTATAAAATTGTAGATTTTGTCAACTTATATTATATTGACCAAATCAAATGTCAAAATAATCTTATTAAAGAAATAATTAATATCAATGAAGTATAATTATTATTATGAAAATTAACTTTTAACAAATGCATTGACCAGGAATGAAAATCTGAAGTTTATGACTTTTATTTTTATTCACGTTGATGTAATTTCCTTTACAATTTTCAATCGATCAAAGATAATTATTGATTTGTTTTTTCAATTAATTATTTTAAAAGGCAATAAATTTATTTATAATTGAATGCCAATATAATCTATAATATAGGCTGTGTATTTCTTATTCTGAAATTTAAGAATAAATAATAATAATCTTTAATATGAAAACACAAGAATAAATAATAATAATCTTTAAATTGAAATAAATGATTTAAATTAAAAAATTATAAATAAAGTTATCAAATATAATTGTTATCGTAATTTTTTTTTATCATTGTTGTCTTCATCCTAGATACTACAACCGTTGCTATCACTACTATTTTCACCATGTAACTACCACATCACCATTATTGTTACCGTCACCGTTAGGGATGGCAATGGAGCTCATGAGGTGGGTAATAGTAAATTCATCTCTGCCTTACTGGATGAAAATTAGTCTCATACACATCTCATATCTGCGCGAGTATCCATGAATACCCACGAATATCCATGGACATTCATGGATATTTATAAATTTTTTAAGAAATTAAAAAAAATATTATAAATAATTTTAAGTTTAAATTTAATGTCATTGAAATATTAAAAATAAAAAATTTAATGTTAATTTTGAACTTGTATTTAACGTTAGTTTTGTTGAAATAATAATAAAAATTGCAAGATAATCAATAACTTAAAATACATTAATCTCACAAGTAAGTGAGAGTCTCATATCACAAAGATAAGAGTGTAATTTTAGGGTTATGTGGTACAATGATAATTAGGATATTTAATAAATATTATTAAACAGGTACTCGCGAGTATGAATATCATCATATCCGCCCCCGCCCCATTTATAAACGGGTAAAAAATTATCCGTCCCCATTATCCGCGAGTACCCAATTAGCCTATCTATTTATTATCCGTAGCGGGTGCGGGTATTTTTGTCATCCCTAGTCACCGTCACTATATGGTCATTATGTTACAATTATTATTACTGGTCACTAATATCACTGACCATACTGTCATCCTCGTTATTATAATTATTATTGTCACTATCACTACTATTATCACTATTATTGTTGGTGATGATGATATAACAAGTACAATAGAAGTGAACGTGGTAGAGATAATAATAAAAATGATAAAAAAAAATTACATTCACAATGTTATATAGTAACTTTTATTTGTAATTTTTTTATCTAAATTATTTATTTTAATTTAACAATTATTATTAATTCTTATCATAGAATATATATATCCTATATAATAATAATAATAATAATAATAATAATAATATTATTATTATTATTATTATTATTATAATAATAGAAATTGAGATAGGAAATGTCGCCCAAAGATCACGTTAACTATAAGTATAACTCCCCCAAATATTGCAAAAACATATGCGCGAATAGTTACTTCAAACGTTCGAAATTAATGTCTAGTTTCTGTAATTCGTCTTTAACCATTTAAATAAATTCAAACAAAGAAATACTTTTCTTTAGTTAAATAAGAATTCCACCATTGTCATAATACACCAAGAAAATAACAATTCCACTATCACTTGTCTCCCGTTCTCATTAGTCGGCTGTGTAATATGATGTGTATAACTTTTTCTTTTCAGAAGCATTTTTCGATAAAAAAAAATAAAAAATAAAATAAATTTTTATAATCTAAAATTAATTTGCACATAAATTAATTTTTTAAAAAATTAATAGAAGAAAAATTATATAAATTAATTTATATATAAATTATTTCATCTATTTCTTTTTTAATTGTCGATTTTAAAAGAAATTTTATTTTTTTCATGTCATTTTTAAAATGCAAGACAATATTAATTACTTTTTGTCAATTATATTTTCATATTTCAATTAATTTTTAATTAACATTTATGTTGGCAATTAAATATTTATCATAAAATAAAAATGAAAGGAGAATAACAACAAAGGCCAAAATTATTTTATAAAAATTGAATAATTTATCACATTCTTAATTCTTTAGTTCATGTACAACATTAACACCTTAAGCGATTGCTCTAAATTTTTAATTTTTGTTTCTTTATTTTCTTCTATAAAAATTCATTCAATCCTATCTCAATCTCAGTTTAAAACTGAATGTCACGAATCTCAACCACATGAAATTAGAATTTGTTGGTGCTATTCTTTACCACACCCACGTGAGGACCAAGTTACATGCATGATTATAATCACCATAAACAACTAGAACAACCAAAGATTGGCTTAATTAAAAACTAATTCCACCACTTTCCGAGGTCAAAGTCACCCAGTCATCATCTTTCTCATCTTGTTTACTTCACTTGACTTCTGATAGAAGGGTAGATTCCAAAAAGGAGAGTACCACTAGTTAGTGTGATTATTCATATTCATAACATCAATAAACACTGCCATATACCTAATTAAGTTCTTTGACACAAAAAAAATAAAATTATTAATCAAACCATTATCATATGTCTAGAGCCCACTCCCCTTTCTGCGAAAGCCATCATGACCTTCCCTTACCTTTTCTTTACTTTAAGATCAAAACTCCACTAATCGCACTTCATAATATAAACATAGATATATAACATAACATAACATGGAACCCCCCACCCATACGCCACAATTATGAGCAAACGTTACTTTCTTTGTCCTAAGAATATTTTGTTTCCCCAAAAAATCAGATCCTTCGTCCGAGAGACCACCACACCAGCTCATTTCTTGAGGCAGAACCGTAATTTCACCCCAAACCGAAGCCCATTCATTTCCCAAACTCTGATTTATAAATACATTTACACGCGTATGTAACACACTATATATGCTCTCAATTTACACACACCCACCACTGCCACCACCACCACCCACCGCCGGTGGGATCCATTAACGAAAAACAATAACCTTCTCAATTCTCATTCTCTTCTCCAACCCATTCTCCATTTCTCGCGAATTCGAATACCCAATTGGGAAAAGCAAACAATTTTGCAAACGCTGAGTGAAAAAAAAAAAAAAAAAAAACGAAAAACCCACTCCACTCTCTCCACACTCCACCTTCATTGGGCTCTGTTTCTTAAACGGCGATGAAGTAGTTGTCGTTTCGCGAGCCAAAACGACGCCGCAGAATGCTGTGCAGGAAGAGCTCCAAAAACGGCGTCGCTTCGGGAACCGTGCCGGTGTACCTCAATGTCTACGATCTAACACCCATGAACGGTTACGCTTACTGGTTCGGGCTCGGAGTGTACCATTCCGGCGTTGAAGGTTCAATTTTTAATTTTTTTTTTACCCTTTGGAATCTGTTCAAGAACCCACCTCAGATCTACGATCTACGATTGAAAAATAATTCTGGGTCTCTCTCTCTCTTCTTCATCCTAATAAAAAAATGATTTTTTTTCCCGGTGCAGTTCACGGCGTTGAGTTCGCGTTCGGAGCTCACGAATTTTCCTCGACGGGGATATTCGAAGGTGAACCTAAGAAGTGCGAAGGTTTCACGTTCAGAAAAACGATTCTGATCGGAAAAACCGATATGGGGCCCGGTGAGGTTAGCACTGTGATGGAAAATCTCGCTGCTGAGTACAGAGGGAATGCTTACAATCTCATAACGAAGAATTGCAACCATTTTTGCAACGATGCTTGTCTTAGACTCACCGGAAATCCTATTCCGAGTTGGGTCAATCGTCTTGCACGAATTGGTAACTCACTTTTAAGTTTTAAGTTTTCTCTACTATTGCTATTGCTACAACAACAACAACAACGTTAACCCAAAATGGTTTTTTGTTTATTAGTCTATTATTGGTCGTTTTCATCTCAGGTGCTCTTGTTTTTTTTTGTTGAAATTTGTAAATTGAAGGGGTGTGGTTGTTGTGTTAATTTTCGGTGAAGTTATGGTATCTGAAATAAAATATAGTTATTCGGTGATGTGGATATTAGTTAGATAGATCGCTTGCTTGTAGTGGTCAAGGTAAAATTAAATATGGTTATTGTTGACTTTGTTTCGTAGAGGATGGAAAAAGAATAGAAAAGGAAATGATAGTTTTATAAGGAAAAGAATAGTTTGGAATCATATTTGATTCGTTCGTAAGTTATGTCACGGAAAATTGAGTGGGAGTGATGACCATGACTGCAACAGCATTATTCATTTGCCACGCAAATATTTTTCTAAATTTTTTGGGATATGTAGATTATTGAGGTAAAATTCTCCATGTATAAAACAAGTGTCTAGTTTAGTTTCTATTTACTTATTTATTTTTATATAATCATGTTATTAATCATGTTTTTTCTATAAGAATAGAAACTTAGACCTTATTTAAATTCCATTTTTGATCAACTGTTTGATGTAAAATTTTTCTTGTTTGATTCTATAAATATTTTTTAGGTTGATTTAATTTAACGTGATAGATTTCATGCATGTGTTGCAGGATTTATGTGCAACTGTGTTCTTCCTGTGAAATTGAACTCAACAAAAGTGAGGCACCACAGGATAGAGGAGAAGCAATGTGAAGGAGATAAGGAAGCGTTAAAAAATGATGCAAGGAAGCTTAGTGGTTCAAAATCAACATCTTCGGCAACATCTTCCCCTGCGGGAGGGCGCAGGGGAAGGAGTAGAACAAGACGTGCCCTTCCTCCATCTTCTCCTTTGATTATTGGATCAAGATCTTAATTATTATTATTATTATTTTTTTTTGGTTTTGGCTAATTACAAAAGTTGCTCTAACGAAGAGAGGCAACAGATTTGATTTTCAATATAAAATTGTTTTTCTTCATTCTTTACATCCAATGACTTGTAAAGATATAAAAAAACCAGCCAGGAATCCCGGACTCACAGCTTTTTATTTTTATTTTATTTTTTTTTAATGTTTGATTTTATGAAAGAGAGGACCCACTTTATAGAGAAAAAAGAAATTGTTACCCCACGAAGACGACAAGGGGAAGAAAATAGGAAATGGAGGTAGGAGTAGGATACATTACAGGAATTTGAAGGTATACTATTGTTATATTATATCAGTAATTCGAAGCAGGAATGTAACATCAAACATATAGGATTATTGCTGTTTGCATAATGGATTAATATGGATTAGAATTATTTCTGTTTGCATAATGGATTAATATGGATTGAGTTGAGGAAGACTTTTAGAATGGATATAATAAGACAATAGTATACATTCGAATTACTGATATTTATTATATATATATTTATTTTGATACATATTATCGATTTTTATGTATTAAATATGAAAGAGAGTTTTTAGGATATTTTTTATTTTTAATCTAATTTAATTTTTGTTTATCATAATTTTAAAAAAATAATATTTTAAAATTTAGAATATTTTTTGTTTTTAATCTAATTTAATTTTTTTTTATTGTAATTTTAAAAAAATTAAATTTTAATATTTTAAAATAAATTATCAATTATTTTTGTATCATAATTTAAATTATTTATCATAAATCTAAAATATAATTTATATATTTTAAAAAAATTATTTATACAAATTTTAAATATAATTAATATATTAAGCATAATATTTACTAGGATTTTAACCTATATATTTCATTGACTAAATGTTATAACAAAAATTTACTAAGATTTTTATTATTTATAACAAAAAATTATAATAAATTATATAAACAAATAAATACTATATTTGAATACATAAGTTGTATTTAAATTTTGTACAAGTAGATATTTTGAAACATTAGTTATATTTTTAATTTATGATAAATAATTTAAACTGTGACATAAGATTATTTTTAATTATTAATAATTTTTATGAAATTTTTAAAATTTTAAAAAAATAAATATCAACCTCATATAAAATATGAATAACTATTCTGTACAAGAGCAATTTTAGGAACTTTTCTTCGATAAAAGGATTTTCAAAAATTCTTTTGTTTAACTTTATATTTAATTAAATTTTTATTCATCATAATTATTATGAATTAAAATTTAATATTTATAAATTAATCTATTTAAAATAAAAATAATTTTGTACTGTAATACAAATTATTTATCATATATCTAAAATATAACTTATATATTTAAAAATATTAATTATTCAAATTTTAAATATAATTTATATATTCAAAGATAATGTTCAGTTATATACATAATTTATTTTAAAATTTAGTTATATATAATCATTTAACTTGTGTACTACACATGTTAAAATACTGATTGTAAATAAAAATTGAATTAACCAAGAAGTTAAAAAAAAAAATCTAAAAATACTTGAAAACTAACTCCAAAAGAATGTTCCTACACAAGATAACTTTTACGTTAAAAGAATTGGATAAATAAAGAATTTGATTGCATAAAAAGTTAAAGAAAAGTTTTACAAATATTTTTACACAAAATAGTCATTTGTATTTAATATATATAGATTGATTTGTATATATATAATTTTTTTAATAAATTTTAGTTATAATAATAAATATTTAAATTATATTTGAAGAATTTTGTCAATCACTTGCATTTCAAATATGTCTCTTGATAATTACCACATAGAGAGAGAATATTAGTATAAAGAGTTGTTAAAATATTAATTTTTATATAATATTATTTATCCAATATTATACCATATCATCAAACATAAGATATAACAACTACGAATAATAAAAACACATGTCAACAAGTTTTACTTTGTCAAGCTTTATCATAATAAAAATAATAAAAAAAACAGTCCCACATTGTATTATTGCTTGGGAAAAAAAATGTTAAGTTTCAAAAGGAAAGTCTTGTTTTAGTTTTGAAAAATTAAATACACTAATTATCAATTTAATCAATCGCAAATAATTTTATCAACCTAATTGATTATTTCAATTTGATCAATAATATAATACAAAGTTGTTTCAATTTAACTAATAATTTTAAGTTTAAATCTCAATTTTATTAAACTAAGCAAAATTATTTCTTACAAAAGATATTGATTGTCTCTTTATATAAAAAAATCTCTTTATTCATTTTTTTTTCAATAAAGGGTCCAAAAAGAATTCGATTTATTGTCACATGTATAAAAAAAGTTTATTGATAGAAAAAAAAATCACATTAATAATTTTTTATCACAAAAGATTTAATCCCTTGTTGTATATACATATTATAAAAGGTAGAAGTATCAAATTAGTTAATATTACCTTCGAAAAATAGTATATATATATCAAGTTGTGATTTAGACATATGAAAAAACTAGTAAGAACGGAGAGATTCATGTATTTATTTTTTGTTATTCACTAAGCATAAGTTTTTTTCTTGATACAAAACATGGTTATATTATAAAGCGTAATTTATTACTCATTATTTCCTTTTAATTGCTTTTTAATTTGTGAGCACAACTCTCATTATTTTCTTTTAATTACTTTTTAATTCATGAGCACAACTCTCTTTAGGCTTTTAGTTTTTCTACTTACTAGTTCTAGACCTCAATTACAAAATCAAAACCGAAACTTTCCTATTATATAATGTGCTCAACACACCTCTGAAAATTCATCATGTTCTCAATTATTTTTACTACATCTCCAACTTTTAATTAGGATATATCCTTGATATAAAAGAAAAATCCTAAAATCAAATTATACGTAGAATTTATTAAATTAAATATTTATGCTGCTCGAATAAGCTATTTACTATCAAACAAAAGCAAATTTTATAGTTTTATGTTGGTAAGAGTTGGGTGAACTAATAAGATCAAACAATTTTGGTAAGAAAGAAAGTCTTAGATATTATTATTCCTTTTCCTAACCTTTAATTTATACGCATTTAGACCGTCTTTGTTGGGGCTTTATGCATGCTATGCTTTTACAATAATAAAATGCGCTGCGTCCGAAACTATTTTTGCTTTCCCACTCGAGTAAATAAAATATCTGATTGACACTTTTAATTTGTGTTTATTTTTCTCTTGTCTCATCACACATTATCAATTATATCAATTTTTTAAAGATGCAAATACCTTTTAGGTGCCCAAAAATATTCTTATAACCACAAAAATAATGTGTTTTTTAATTCTTTTTTTAAGAGCAAAACAAAGTTCTTAATTTCTTATTAAATCATACTCGGTAGAATACAAGATATACTAATTCAGAATATAAAAATTGTATAGTATTATAAAATTATATATTCTAAAACACACCTAAACATAAAAGATGTATATCAGAACGTATGATTTTTATTTCTAAAGTCGTGATTAAAAGGAAGATGGCTAATATATGTAAATATATGCAATGGAACCGAATCAACCGATTGAGTCTATATGGAAGCAGACATTACCTTTTTTTATTCTGTCGAAGTCGTAAATGATGATGAACTAATGACAAATTACAACATGCTGAGATGCATAGACCATATTTTTTTTTTTTGATGATAAGATGCATAGACCATATAATGTAGTTGCCATTGCCAAGAAGTGAGATAAAGAGACATGTACTACAGAAGAACTTTGGTGCTGTCATTTTCTGTCAATCTCTGTCCCTATTCTTCATTTTCTTATTTTAGAGTCATGACTTTTGCTCTTTGGACTTTCCACTTTTTCCTCCAAAGGGACTATTAGAGTCAGCAAAGCTGGATGTTAGCACAACAACTTTTGACCACCAAAGCAATAATGTACACAATGAAACAAGTATCACTGCACACATACACAGTTTTCATTTCTTTTTTTCTTTTTTCCTCACCTAAGAAAAATTCCATGGCTAAGAACAAGATGTTTAAGGTAGTAAATCCATGATGCTTTGGTAAAATATTGTGATTTGGATAAATTTGTTTTACAGGTTTGTGGGAAAGAAGAAAATTTTACCCGATGCAAAATAATATTTGGAGAGTTGGTAAATCTTAATAAAACAAGTAGTACATTTTTTTTAAGAAAATAAAAAACAGCTATTATCTTTTTGAGCTAGTTTATATGTATAAAAAAGTATTGTCTTTAAAAAGTGTTGTCTATTGTGCACTTTTCTATGACCATAATGACTCTTTGCAAGTAGATCAATTTATCAAGTAATAGATATAGATTGAATAAGAATATAATCCTTAGATTCAGCTACCAACAAACAAAATACTATTATTTGAACTAATTGTTGGAATAATGAATTGGATTTGCATTAAAACAAAGTAACAAATGACAAGAATGCAATTGTTAGAATACAAACAAGATTTTATATTTTTAAAATAATAAAAGAAATAAAAATTTATAAAACATACACATATTCTATTAATTGAGAGATTTTTTGAATAATAAACAAAAACAAAATAATGAGAGTGAAAGTTTAAAGTGGATAGTATTTTATTATGGTAGAGTTGTATGTATATAAATATCACAAATATCCTAATAAAAATAACTAGTTATAATATTTCTCTCGCTAAATATATTTTCTTAAAGATAAATATCATAATATAACTCAAACAACACCAACACAGTGAATTCAACAAAATAATAATTGAACAATTGCCTAATAATGGTTAATGTCATAATACTCTCAATTCTTTTCTCTCAATGTAATTCAATTTAACTCTTAATCTAAGTTATAATCTTTAATTGAAGATCAACCTCTCATTAGTAGTTGATCTTCAATTCTTTAACATTCAACCCTTTCTTCCAAACCAAAAATCCTAATTTCTCGACCTTTCTCAATATTTAGCACATGAATTCATAGGACACAATTTTTAATTCTTATTTTGTGGTGAGTTACTCAAAGATTTAATTCATTTGCTAATAATTGTAAAAATGAATCTACCCCACTCTCGAGTATTTCTATTATTATTTTAGAGAGTAGTCACTATCTCTCATATTTTATTACATACTTTAGTATATATGATTCAATCAGTTCAACCGGATGAAACTTAAAAATCTTGTTAAAGAGATAAAAGTACAAATAATCTATAACCTAATCATTACCCCTTATAAGCTATAACTCATTATGATTAATGGATGTATAAGAAAATTAGGTTGTATCTCTCCCATCAAGATAGCCAAGTAAAAAACCTAATCCTATAGTTAGGATGTTTAGTCATGAATAAGCCTTAGTATGTGTAACATTATTATAATCCAATCTTTTGAATATGGAATAAACTATATTTATTTCACTATATCTGTCAACAATTAATAATTATTTTTAACAATAGATATCTTGTAACATGAATATTCATTAAAAAAAAAACTACCAATAAGTTTAAAATCAATAATAAATTGAGGTGTGAAATTTACACTTGCATGTGTAACGCGTTAATTGTTATTTTTTAAATTAAAAATTACTTATCTTTACTTTTTCACTTTTTAACTAAACCGAATTACACCGAAAATGTAGAAGTTGGGGATAACGATGCCAACAAGTTACACGTCATAGTCATTTGAATAATGACATTTGATGCAATTTAGCCAGGTAGTAGGTAGTAATTTACATCATATTTGATTTTTCAAATGACTTTAAATCTTATTATACAATAACTGATGAGATCAATTTTGTATCATTGATACAAAATATACAATTCAATTATTCTTTTCATGCTCTTTTCACTAACTCTCATGAAAAAAATTAGCTTGATTCATGTACATACAGCGCACACACTAACAGGGAGAATAAACTAAAATAAAATTGTATCGTATATAATTACGACAACATAAGACTGTTCTCACTCAATTTAGTTCTATAAAAGCTCTTACGTATGATAAATGATGTTGGCATTGGCAGTAGTAATCACAATGTAAAGCTTGTATCTAGCCTCAACTGCACCTATAGATAAAATTTAAAATTTAAAAAGAAATAATAATAATAATAATGGTTTGTGTTTAAAATGCCCAAAAAGAAATTGGACCAACAAAAGAACAATAATGACTAGTTAAGTACAATAAACGAGCCACTGGCATCCCATCTGATTTAGTTGCAATCTGACAGTTTCTCTTATAGGAGTGCTGCCAACAAACCAATTTGCACAAGTTAGAACAAAAATTAACATTTTCTTTATTATTTAGAGGTAGGACCCACCAAAATTTGTAATTTTCAATCAATACTATATATAATATTAACAAAAGAGTGTTAGAGAAAGTGTGGCTAAAATTTCTCAAATCAATATATATAAAATTTCATGAAAACACGTACCAATGATTATTTTTGCTTTTCTTGCACCCAATCAACGAAATTATCCAGGATCAAGGGCCAGGCAAGTTCAGGATCATAGTCATTAAAGGTCGGAAAACTTATCTGTGAATAGGTTGAAATTTGCAATTACAAGTCAGCTAGAATTTTCAAAACAAAAAAATCCAAAGAAAGAAGACAAAGCAAGCGGTTAAGAATGTAATGGTGTTGCAACAAATGCGTGCTTCTGTGGAAAGCAAACATAACCTTTGTATTAACTACATTGTGAGATGAATGAGTTAAAAAACGCTAAAAAATATCTTCCGCTTGGTAATTGACATAAAAGCAATCTAGAAGTAGCAGAAAAAGAGGCTACCTCATTGCAAAAGCGGAAAAATCCCATCCATTGATCCATGTTTATGACCTTGTAATCATTTTGAGTCTGCCATAAATAATAAATAATAGAAAAAAAATTGTTAGAGTCACTGTGCTAAGAACTAAAACAATAGTGTAAAACCCATTACTCACCTTCAAATATTCCACAAATGAGCTGACTTGTGCAGGAAATGTTGAACCCAAAACAAGAGTAAGTAATTCACAAATGCTCTCTATGTCAATGCTTTTCTGTTTCTCCTCTGGTAAAATTGGACAAATTAGATATAGGACATATAATGAACAAAAGAAAAGTACAGAAAAAACAAAAAGTTAAATTAATGTACACAAAATCACATTAAAGTTAACCTGTTAAACAGTATTGGAAAGCATAAGAATAGAAATCAGCAAAGTTTGATGGCCTCCTGACCTTTACAGTAGATGTCAAAATAAAAATGTTAGCAACTGATAAAATATTTCCACCATAAATATGTAACAATTGCCATAAATTAATTTGTCTATGAATTATCAAAAAGAGTATCACTTCAATAATTATACCTCTTTTTCTAGGTCTGGGAGTGCCTTCTTCAATTTACTCACTGTATCAGCCCTTAATGCTTTTAAGCCTCTCCTCCACTCATCCTAGAATATTTTGGAATATGAGAGTGATTTCAGTATAAGGATGGGGTTAAAAAGAAAGATAATACCAAAACTACATGATTGTGCGCCAAAAATACAAGAAACTTGAGTATTTACTTATATTTGTGGCTTTGAATATCTACATGTGAGTTTGTATTAAAAAAAAATTTGAAATAATTCCAAAAGAAGTTTTATGAACAATGAACATGATAATATACATACCAAGGTAAAATATCCTTGCTCCTCAGCTTTCATTTTCCTGTTACATTTAGTCTCCATCAACTCCAAACATGAACTTAAGATATATAGAAAATTAATAATATCGTATTGAGTGGCAATTAAGTGTAGAAAAATAACTTACCACGCAAGCATCAAGACCCTCACATCTGTATGATCCACCTCCATATCAGCACAAAGCGTTTCAATTCCTTCTGGGCTGTAGCCAAAGTAATTAAAATATAACAAGCCTACTTTCAAAATGTAAACACCTTCACCTAGAATGTTTATAATATATATATATATATATATATATATATATATATAGCCACTTATACACCAAGAATCACTTTCTGGCACTTTAAACACATTAATTCTTCTTCATTTGATCTTTTTGTTTCTTTTGTTCTCGATTTACATATACAATTAATATCTTACATTGTGACACATCATCCTATCTTAATGCAAGGCAGAGTTGCGCACTGCTGAAGGAAGACTTGATAGTATCAGCTAACATTATCAAGTATTTATTTAGTGCATCTACCTGATAGTATAGTCAAATTAGATCCAAGTTTTTAATCCCATCACAGCCTGATAACCCTATCCTCTACCTAACCAGTCATCATTTGACTCTAGTTCTCTCCCTCTGCAGACTTTCAATTACTCATAAACATGCCAGTATACTAAATTTCAAGCTTACATACTGAAATCTGAAAACTAATGTTTATAAACCCACATAAAATAAGTCCAAATTTCAACCAAACAATATCTACACTCAATGAAAGAAGTCAAATTGATCAACATGCAATTCCCTTGAATTAAACCTATAGAAATCTAAAACAAATTAAACTTCAACTCATTCCTAGATGTCCCCATCCAATTAAAGAAACTATCATCCATGACATGAAGAGGAAAAAAAAGAGCTGTCATTGCCAAAGCATGGAAGAAGAAACCAGAACACCACTACCATTTCTTGAGCTTCCAACTTACACTGCCACAGTTGCATTGCAAGCTAGTCCATGCCACCACTGTCAAGGGTTTCACAGCATCTAGTTGAGTATCCATTGCCAACATTGGGAACAAGATGTACATGACAGAGAAGAGTGTGAAGGTGACTGTTTGTCAATGGAACCATATGCGGCTGTCCATCACCAGAACCTTATCCAACAGTTTGATCATGGCAGGACAGGAAGGGGTGGGAAGAAAGTGATGATGATAAATTGCCGGAAGTGAGGAGCAAGTTGGGTTCAGGTTTGGAGTATTGCTGTGAGGAATTGGGTGAGATAGCAAATGAATAATGCAACAGCTGAAGGGCTGTAGAGTCTTGCAGATTGTCATTTACAAAATTAAGTTGCTTATTGACCTTATTCTATGCATACCAAATGACTGATAATACTAGAGTTTATCAAATTCTTTATACTATCAAGTCTTACCCTATTACATATTTATACATAGAGCCAAAGAGTATGAGTAGTCTGAGTACTTCAGCATAACAGGACTAAGGCTTTATTGTCGTTATTGTCATTTTGATTGTACATACATATACTCTTGAAAAAACTGCTTGTAAATACTTCCGAAATTCACCTAGCTGTATTAAAGGAGATATGCGTCTATAACAGCTCACTCACAACAGTATGTAATCATTGATTGAATGCTATTTACCCCCAATAGACCCATGTCCTAGGCTACAAACTTGAATTAAGAAAACAACAACAGCACGATGCAATTTGATATATTCATATTGAATTGCAGAAGAAAAAAACATTCTGGGATGAAACACACTTACTCAATCAACCCAGTAGACCCATTGGCATACGAATAGAATAGACTATCAATTCGTTCTGATTCCTTCGAGCTTGCCTTACTTGAAGCTGAAAAATTATGCTTGAATAAATTAGAGCATTAAACAATTAATTGCCCTCAATAACAGTGCTTGCAAAATACAAGTCCAATTATATTTGACCAATGGTATACACATGTTACAATAAAACACACAAACATGGGGTTAGAGAATAAACAGGCAATGATGAACAACATATATGGTAGACACCAAGCCATCAATGAGCAATCATTGAAGAATTTGATCATTAAAGAGGTTTCATTGAGCCCGCAAAGCACCGAAGTTGAAGAATTTGATCATCTATCACTCTTTGCTTGAAAAAGTACTAAATTGACTCGACAAATACAGGGAGGATGTGTTTTCTTCTTGAGATCTAAAATCTTAAGTAAGAATTACTATGCCTCTCCTATCCCACTTGTGCTTACCAACTACCACAATTCCCAAACCCCACCGAATTATGACAGAAAATTCCTAAAAAATGTAACCTTTTCACTGAAAAAACCAAAACCAAAGACCAAGAGAGGTTTACAGCCAAAACAAGCAGGGTTGACCAGAAAAATAGGGGGAAAAATCAACTTTACCAAGACCAGAAGATACCCACATAAATTAATTATAATAAAAGAGAACACCCTTACCCTTAATCTAAGGTTTAAACAAGGGTGATTCCAATTATTACTAGAGGGTAAAAAAGGGAAGAAGGAAATTTTTTTATGGAAGATTCATAAGAAAGGCGCAGAGAAACGGTGAATTACGAAAGAAAAAAGTAAAATTGGAAGATGGGAATGGTATACCGGAGCGGAAGAGATCGGCGGCGGCGTTGGGAGTGGAATTGGATTGACCCGTCTTCTTGGCCGCAGAGCGTCGCATCTTCGAGAAGAAATCCACTCTGAAAGAGGAAATCGAAAGCAGAAGGAAGGCGCCAAATTGTTGGGGAGAGAGAGAGAGAGAGAGAGAGAGAAGAGGGTAACACGTTTTCCTTTCTTGATGTTCTTTGTTTCTGGTTCTCGGAAAGGTTGAGGATGATGACGTGGAGTGGGCTTTTATAATTGTGAATGTGGTGCCTACACCAGAGTTTCATTTAAGTAGCTTGTACCTTGCATTTGACTTGTCATAGGTTAAATGAAATCAAATCAGTAAATCCTCTTTCTTCAATGTAAACACGTTTTCAGCAAAATGCTTCCATACTTGTGTGTTAGTTTTTTTTTTTTTTTTTTTTTTTTTAATAAATAAAATAAAATTAAAAAATATTTTTAAATACATTTAATTTCTATAATCACATAAACTTTCTCTTTTAATCTCTATAATTTAAAAACATTTCATTCTAGATTCAATGCATACAATTCTGTTTTCTTTTTTAATGCATGTAATTTCCAAAATTTTACTTTTTTTTCTTATAAAAAAATTAACAATTAAAACTAAAATAATTAAAAATTAAAATAAAATATTTCTAATTATAAGAACTGAAATGTAAAACTCATGAAATTATAAAAAAAATTTAAAAAAACTATTTCAGCTACACAATAAATATAGTTACTTCAATTTCGAATATATATATATATATATATATATATATATATATATATATATATATATAATCACTTATGTTAATTTTTTTCTTTAATAATATCCTCTAGTCAATAGTTAAAGACTAGTTTCTTTTCAAATATAAATATTAGTGAAGTAAATTTAGGTTTAAACCTTTTGTTTTGTTTTACATCTTAAATTAATTTAGTTCAGTTAAAAAATAAGCAAAATCTTATTAAAGATTATTTTGTTAAGAATGGAACTTTAACATTATCCAAACAATTTAACTTTGAATTAAACATATTAATTACTTGTGTTCAATTTCTTAATTAAATCTCTTTAATAAGGCTTTAAATTTGAATTATAAATAAAAAATTTTATTAGAAACAAAGACTCTAATAAAATTATTATGTAATAAATAATTATTGACAAAATCAATCAATGTTTAATAACAAGATTGTGGTTACATAAAAATATAAAAAAAAAATATTTATTTTATTTTATTTAATAATATTATTTCTAAAATAATTGTTTATTTAATTAAGATTATATTTTTAGTAATTCATTTTTTATTTATTGAAAGATAATATAAGAAAATAAGTTATTTTTAAATAAAATTATTAAAATTAAATGATATTAATTAATATCACTAACTAGCATAAATTAATATATATATATATATATATATATATATAAATTTAATAAAATTATTAAATTAAATGATATTATTGAACGGTATAACACTTAATAAAAGTTACACCGGTGTCGTTTGAACCCTTCTCTCTCTATATATATATATTCTCAAATATTGAAGGAATGTAACTCCAAGCGTGTGGTTCAGTGGTAGGGATTGATCTACGCTTAAGAAAGGTCAGAGGTTCGAATCTTACCTTGTGTATGCAACTGCATTAAATCTTGAGTCCAACCTAGCAAGGAGATTAGTCACTCCTATCGGCCCTGAATATTGAAGGAATGTTATATAACTACTTTTTAGGATTTAATTGGCAATGCCAACAAAGGATGATTTTTATATTATTTTATTTCGGGATTTTTAATAATAAATGATTAATTAATTTATTAAATTAAAAATAATTAATTTATTTTGAATTTGTCTTATATTTATACGATTTTTAAAATTATCCTTAATATTAATCAAACATGTTTTTATTTTTTCTAAAACATTTTTATTGAAGTTAATTATTTTAATCTCTCATTAATAATGTATTCATTACTTTGATTTTTACTCACGAATCGCAATATATTTGAATTAACAAAGTAAAGTTTTAAAATTCGTAAAAAAAAGGTTAGACTTTCACAAAACCTAAATATATTAATATATCTGTTAATTTTTATGGTTCAAGTTTTACACGTTAAAATTATGATAGCTGAACCAATGACAATATCGTTAGATTTATACTCTTATTTTGATTAGTTTTATTTATTTACTCTTATTTGGGTTCTTTAAAGTGCTTCCCAACCCAATGTGTTGCGAGCATAACGTGCAGGGGAATTTTATGCAGCCCAAAGTGTTGGGCCATGTTATTCCAATGTCCCCACACTATATTGTTGAACTTGTACCCCTCACACCAATCAATCCAACGGATACAATTTAAACAAGCTATCTAAGCCGTTGGATAACATCTAATTCGGGTGCACCTAATTTGGGCCAAATTCTTCGCAGCCCAACAGAAATTAAGAACCGTAACAGCCACCCTGGTGGGCCACACGGCAGTGCCAGCCCAGTAAAGAAGAAGAGCAAACACATGATATATGTATGAAGTATTTAACATTAAAAATAGTGATTAATCAAAGATGTGAACACACAATACATATCTCACCTACCATAATTTATTCCACAACAACATATAAATATTGTTACGAAATATATTACTTCATCAATATATTTAATATAGTATATAGGTATGTGAATGTTAATCTATAACTTGGGTGGGAAGTTTATAGTTTTCTGTAAATATATATATATATATATGGAGAGAGGGAGGTTATAATTATATTGGTGTAATTTTTATCAAGTGTTATACTACTCAATAACTTTATATTAAATGTGAATTTTGTAAATTTAACCGTTAGATTGAAAGTTCATATCACTTTATATGTATATATATCAAATTTTGTTAAAATTGAACAACAACTTGAAAATGATCAAAGTGTTCATATTTTAGTATATTTTGAAATGAATATATTACGTCAATTTTGTTTTATAAAAATGTAGTATCAAATCATTTTGGATTAATATAAAATTTTGTATATATGATTTAAGAAATATGAACTTTCAATCTAACGGTTGAATTTACAGAATTCGCATTTAATACCAAGTTATTGAGCGGTATAATACTTAATAAAAATCACACTAGTGTTATTATAACCCCACACACACATTACATTAATGTATGGGTAATAGTTATGTGACATGTAATGTATCAAGAAAGTCGTTTGTGTGTTTTAGTTTTTTTTATTCATCAAAATTTATTTGATTGATTATAAATATTTTTAAAAATAAATATATTTTTTTTATAAAAAATATTTTTATATTTGATTTTAATAAAATTTATCCATAAATTTTATATAGCTGTATTAAATTTATTTAGAAAATAATAGTATTATTATCATAATCAACTCAACACAATTAATCTTTCATCTCATTGATTTGAACTTTTTCTTTGAGGAATTTTTTTAAACAAGGTTTACAATGCTAATTTTTAAACAATAGATCAAAAATAAAAATGAAACTAAATTTCTTTTCTCTTTCCTTCATTCTCCTACATTCACACAAATTAAACCCTAATATATTAAGGTCTCAAGAAACTTGAGGTCTCAAAGTTTTGAGACTAATCACGATGAAGTCAAAATATACTTTCACCAATACTGTGATATAAAATGAACAATTAATCAAAATGAAAAATAAATATTTACAACATATATGTAAAGCATAAGGATAGTTACACACACATACATACATCATAATTATATTTACAACTTTATATTAATCCTCATCCACACATCCAATGCAACATTCCTCTTATTAACACATTGGTAATATATTCGTTCATCATCAAAAATCAACATATTACATACTTCGATCACTCACAATTATCAATATAAAGACTTGCGCAAATGTATGTGTCCGACTCAACATGCATGTGATACCAAACCACCCCATCTATGATGTAGGAACCACCCATCTGTGGTGATCCCCTTAAACCACCCTCTTCCCGGGGATGTTTATCAGGATTCTGTCAAAGTGTTACAGTTGGTCTTGTTTATCTCTCGTTCTTATTAGAGGTTTCTCACAATAACACTCCCAAAGACATATAGGTAGATAACCTATGAAAGCTCACATGCATAGACTCACATTATTATGCAAATAAAGTATGTATGCATGGACGCTAACAATCATGTCACAACATTACAAATATGTAACAACTATCTTCCTCATTTGTCAGCTTGCAACATTGGACTTGACCACTACATCTCTTCATATTACTCATAGTAATTCAACAAATCATGCATCAATATAATTTCCCATATAGCAACATTAATACATACACACCAAAATATATCATTCACCTAACTTCTTACACATTCTTAGATAGTTTTCAAAAGATGTGTAATATGACTTAACTTACTTTTATTTTTAATAAGCCTTTGGGTTAGGATCGGAGTCCAACCCAATACTCTATATTTACACCCTTTTTATTTTATTTAAATTAAAATATCTCTTCGAAGACAAAAAGACCACACAACTAAAGAGTTAACAAAGATATTCTCAATTTTTAGCAAGAGAATATGTTATTCTACTCTTTTCACAATAAACATGATAGAGAGGCTTCATGACATATATGAGAAGGCTCTTATATACATATAGTGATATACACATTTTTCTTTATACTGCTACAAGTATGTTTAAATTATTGGGCACATATACACACATATATGAGTTTGAGATTATAAATTTGTGACGGTTGAATCATTGAAATATCATACCATATTAGTGATTACTACTAAAATTAGATAATATAAACTTGTAAGATTACAATCAACACTTAAACTATATAAGTTTTTTTATATTACATAAAGAAAAAAAAGTTTGTATTCTCTTTGCTTTTTTTTTTGTTGTTGTCATGTTAGTCGAAGTTTTTATATTAATTTATTTAACTAAAAAAATGTTTTTTCTTATTTAGTATTTTTTATTTTTACTGTTAAAAGTCACATTCAATATGTCTTTAAATATTTTTTCTCAAGCTTAATTTTTTAATATATTTATCATATTCAGTATTCATTTGCTAAACAATTATTCCATCATTCAAACATTTTTACCACAATTAATTTAGGATACTTTTTTATTTTATTAAATTAAAAAAAAAAGTTGTTCATTTTTAGTATATTATTTTAACTACTTTTAGTATTTTATAAAAAAAAAGTATGCTTAAATAATTTTGATTTTTAAAATTAATTAAAGACAAATTTTTAAAAAATAAAAATAAAAATAAGGAGCATAACATGTGTATTAATTTTTCATTGATAAAATGACTATATTAATTTTAGTTTTTTTAAAAACAGAAAAATATATTATTAAAAATAAAATAAAAGTATCTAATTAAAAACATAAAAATAATACTTATAGAAGAAATTTTAGAACTAAAACGTAAAAAAGAGAGACATTTGAATGTAATAAATAATAAAATAGAAAAATAAAACATAAAATTAATACTAATATTTTTAATAAAGAATCATATTATATATAAATTATTATCTGTATTTCATGGTTACTATATTATGAGTTGTCCCAGGCGCATCAAAAAGCCAGAAGTTCGGAAAACACGATTCGTAGGCGTCAATTTGGTTCATAACTTCATATCATTATCGTTAGCTTAATTAATAATATTCTTTCATTAATTAAACCAAATTCTTGGCTGCATTCTTCGCTTAAAAGGCTGAGAGACATGTGTCTTACAAACCTTAAATTGACTTCCCTAATTATTTATCCAATAAATAATTTAATCCATCACTTTTTCTCTATCATATATTACTAGTCTTTCCTAACATAATGAATTCCAGTATTTAAATATCTATTAAGAATAATGTTTACATTAATTGTTCGATCCAGCATTAACAAAATTGTTTTCGAATGAAGATACATGGGGAAAAAATAGACTTAGAGCAACTCCAATGGGAGTTGCTTGTCCCATGAAACAATTCAAACCCCAGTTTCTTACTATTGGAGGACTCTGACGTGGCAACATGAGTTGCTTGAAGAAGAGAGAAAGTTGCTTCCTCAGGCAACCGTTCCTTACCAGATTTCAAGCAAATCTTATTGAACATATTTGGGAACGTTTTGAAAATAATAATGATGAAAATTAATTTGTATAATGTCTATGTATTTATTATTATTTTATTTTTAATATTTATTTATTGTGTATTTTTTTCTCGTAATTTATCTTCTTTCATTGTAGTGCAATTACCTTTTTTAATAAAAATTTAAAATTGGTTCATAAATGATTAGAAAAAAATTATAAAAGTTAAATTTCTTAAAATTTCTTACCATTGGAGTAAATTTGTGTTTGAGTTGCTTAATACTAACATGAGACACTCGAGACTATTTTTTTCATTTTTCAATGCATGAAACAACTCAAATAAGTTGCTTCCATTAGAGATGGCCTTAAAAAGTTAGTTGGTATCAAATCAGGTTACAAATTTGTTAATTTAATATTATATGTTACATTATGATTTCAATTAACTTACATCCACGCTAATTGTGTAGATTTCATATGAATTAGTACTAAAATGTAGTTTATTTATTTTGTATTTTTTATATTATTTTTCCTTTATTTTACAAAATCATATTTTTATATAATAAATTATAATACACAATGTTTAGAATATATATATATATATATATATATATATATATATATATATATATATATATATATATATTTACATCCCACAAATATATATTAATATTTAGTTGTTAACTTTGAGACATCGTATGAATTATGTTCATGAATAATTTTTTTTTTTTCAATTATTTTTATTTACATTTCACATATTATTTTCAAAAATAAAGTATTATTATGTAAAAAAAGAGTATTATATATATATATATATATATTTGATATTCTAAATCACTTATCCTTTTAATATACCATCATATTTCTTTGACTTCTAAATTAATTAAATTTCTATAATCCAAAAGAATATGTGCTTGCATTAAGATATATTATGTTTGAGTTTTGTTTGAAAAAAATATAATTGGAATATAGACCTATTAAAGATGATTGATAAAGTGTTTTTGATAGAAATTAATAAGTAAAAATAAATATTAGTGAATACTTTACACTAAATAATATTTACAAATAAATTTTAATGCACAGTAAGATGATAATTGAAGATAAAATAAAAAATGTTTAATTACAAATGAAACATATAAACACTTAATTAAATTAAAAAAATATCATTTTAGTATTATTTTCCTAAAATTTACAAGCTCAATTCTTAAATCAAAGGTTACATATAGACTTTCGATTTTAAAATTTAATTTAAAATGATTAGTTAAAATTAAAATATTAAAACTATAAAAAAATCCATTATCACAGTGAAAAAAATTAATTAATTAATTTGCACTACAACAAACTTACTTAGATCATGTTCATGCAAATGGACTTCACATCCCTTATAAATTAATTTGTAAAGCAATATCTAGAGACAAAATTAATTAATTAAACAATGCGAGACTTCTTATCTTTTCAAATACTACATAATTACCATAGTGCTTTATTTATAACATAACGAATGAAATGAAGAATTTGATAACTAATATGATACCAATATAAAAAAAAATAATTTTTTTATAGTAATTAATAAATGGCATGTGACAACTTTATAATAGACAAAAATAATATAATGTATGCATGTATGTATGGCCAGTGCCGGCAGCAATTTTGTCTCTTGTCTTGTGTCATGAACCATATTTTTAATAATGACAAAATGATAGAATAAAGTTATAAGAAAATGAAATATATAATGAAGTTTAGCATTATGTAATCTGAAGATATATGCAAAGCTTTCAGCTAAGCTTGACAAAAGCGTTTACCATGTCAACGACAGTAAGAGATGACTTTATTATATTATATTATATATTTGGCTCCTAAATTACTTATTTTATCAACCTTTTACAGTGTCCTTTCATTCTATGTAGAGACCCCATCATTGTCTCACAAAATTTATTTTGCATTGTAAAGCCAATTCTTTTATTATTTGTTTTTAGAAAAGGGCTGATAATCCCATTCACTCTGCCTGCAACATATAAATGAATAATTTTTTCTATTTCTGATATAAACAAATCATGTTGATATTTATCATTAGATTAAAACAAAGGACGGTAAATCCATCTAAAATAATTTACGTACGTTCATATTTTCGTCATAGCAATTCAAAATCATTATAAAATTGGTATCATTAATTATTTTGGTGTGGGCTAATTTTAGTTATGTACTATACTTTTTGGAGTGTCTAAAAGGCCGAATATTTGTTTTCTAATTTTTAGCTATAATTTTTTTTTTTTTTTATAAAAAAAGTATATAAGTGATTTTCATACAATCCTACATTTTAGTTAGATTAGATTAATTTTTAATAGGATCAATTTGAGATTGTTTATTGATTTAATTAGAATATATTGATAGTACATATATTATTATTATTATTATTATTATTATTATTATTATTATTATCTAATGATAAATTATTATGTACGACGATAAAATTGTTAATTATTGTAATAATTATTTTAAAATTTATATATAAGGTGATTTTTAAATAATTATTAGCAATTTAAATATTTTAACAATATATAAAATTAAATTTTTATTTACTATAAATAGATTGTTAGCTCTTTTTTTTCTCTCAATTAAATAGAATATCAACTTAATTCTTTTAAAAAGTTTATACATTCATTTTAATTTGTAATGATTTACCTTGATCCCTACATTATGCGACATAACTACTAGTAACGAAAAACATCTAACTTAGGACTATATATTTAAAAATATTAAAAACATGTACTATACTGCATGCATATAAAGGCAATCAACTAAGTAAATGTGTGCAATATACATATAGTATTTCAGTAAGTGCAATCTATACATCTTAAGTTACCGGTCAACAAAACATCCTCCGGCTCATGCACCATTGAGTGACCTTTAGAATAACTCTCCGGTCCTACCCCTGTCCTGCTACCATACACGTATGATCATTGTAATCCAAACCACATAAAAACATGCAATGATAAACTAGAGTAAAAAGAAACAAATATATACAACATAGAAACATCACATTGTTAGCTCACATCTTCAACAACACAACAATAGGGCATCATAGTATATTACACAAATCAACATAACAACTTTAATTCAATGCAACAACACATTTCATCACAATTCAACACAACATATGAACAACACAATTAACTCAACTTATTATATGCTTAATACAACAACTATATGCGTCATCATGCATTTTAATTAGGAGATCTCCTATAACACAGGGTGAGCAGTTTAAGTGGCTTGACCCTACCAAACCGACAATACATGGTGATCTTTTTGAGCTTGTTAGATCAACAACAAATTTAATATAAATCCACAACGCAATAACTCGATTTCTCATATGTCACCACTTAAACAAGGGAGTATAATACTACTGTTAGGGTAGAACAACTGGGTACGGACCTACCATGACATTAACTAACTTAAGTAAGCCTTCTATAGGATTAGCCCACTAACTACCTTCCAAATGTCATGCCTTTTCGATACTTGGTTAAGAACTAAACTCCCAACTTTGTACTTTATTTGGTTGCTCACTTGTAATCAGTATAGCTCGACCTGACCCCTATACTATAATCGCTTCATACATGTGTGCCTCGACCTTACCCACACACAATACCAACAAAGTCCTAGAGGAGAAACAACACAATATCCACCTCAAGGATCGACTATACCTAAGAAGGTTTTTTTTTAACAAATTGGACTCTTAGAACACCACAACACAATATCTACATAATAAGATATGCAACTTTTGAAAACCTCTCATCTAATTCTAAGTGGTCATCATAGCTGAACAACATAACAACTCTTTATGTATTCAACACAACAAAATTAACATACAACTTTACATCTCACAACTCAATCATTATAACTTATATTCCACTTTGAAATCAACAAACATCTTAACAACACATTGTATATTCAACACAATTACATAGACAACATACGACTCTGTCAACACACAACACATATATAACTCATATCTTCTTCTCAACTAAAAACTCACAACAAAATCATCACATACTACTTTATCACTATAAATCATGCATCATTTTTCATTTAACAACTTAAAACAACAAGTGCTCAACATTTCATCAATTATAACATCATATCTTCTTCAACATTTCAGAAAAGAATTGGAAGAAGAATAAAAGAAGATTGAGAGAAAAAGAGCTCATGGACTAGAAACCTTTTTTTTAGAAAGTTGAGGAAAAGAGTTTGAGACCTCATTCAAAATAGAAATCTTATATACTCTTTTTTTTAGGATCAAATTAAATCTTTGCCTAGACAAATCTTCTCTCAACATTATTGGAACTCTTAAGAGATCCTTAGACTCCAAAGCCTACCAACATTGGCAACTCACTTAACAACATAAAACATCTTGAGGTAATATAACATTATCACAACTTATAATGTTACACAATCAATTAAAAATTAACTTTGAAAAGATTTTAAAATAATTATTATTTAAGTTATCAAATTTACCAATTATGATGGTCTGTGATTGAATCACAATTTTTTTTAAAAATTACATTATCAATTAATGTCATTTATTTTCTCCTAAAAAAGCACATAATACTCAATGACTAGCTAAGAGTGATTATTACATGTAATGTTATCATCAATTAGTAGCTAAGAGTGATTATTACATGTACTGTAATAATCTATTTTCATTGTAAAGATTTTTATATTGTTAACTAATTAATTAAGAACCTATTTAAATACGATCTTAAAATAATTTTAATAAATTATAAATTTTAAAAAATTCACGTAAAAAAGAATTTCACTAACACCCTCCAAATAAGAAAACAGCTCTAAATTTACGCAGGGTTAATGACAAAAAAGCAAATCATGAATACATTCTCATCCCTCACAAGTTTTTGACGGTGGACATTATAAAACCAAAAGTGTTACTTATAGTTTATTATGTACTATAAAATTATTTATGTACTTTTATCTGATAATTTTAGGAGTAGATAGTGCTTGTATAAATTTTTACATAAAATAACTTTATTAAATTTTTACAATAATTATCTTAAAAATAATAATAATAATAAATTTTTTTAATTAAGTAATAATATAATTTTTTTAAAAGTAGAAGTGGTTAGGAATTAAACTCTAATTGAAGTTATTAATTGTTGTTATACACTATATATATATATATATATATATATATATATATATATATATATATATATATATATATGTATATGTTAAAGTCTTTATGAAGTGATTCTGATTTGATTCTTAATTAATGTTACTTCATGAGATTCATATATGTATTTTATCTAAAAGATTCAAATTATTGGCTCGTGATGCATACATCACTTGATATCTATATTATCTTGGTTTCACTATATTAGTATTTTTTTTACACACTCGTGCTTTTGTTATGCCTTTCCACACGTAAACATGAAATGACATATTTAGTGTTTATACACACCAATTATTATTCTAATGTATCATTGTAACTTATACCTCAAGTTTTCACACAACACGGGGTTTTGGACAAGCCTTATAATTTCCTTGGGGCTAGCAAGACCCAAACTTAATTGACATGTGAGGCTGACCTAAGCCCAGGGAAAACAAAATGAGAATCGCATAATATAATTCATGTAAAGGAAAAGTTGTTATCATAGATTGCCTAATGCAACAAATACGTGGTCAAATATAGCAGCTATTACGAACACTGCGCACATCAAAACACAGTACTTGCCTTTAAAATTATCTGAAAAGAAATCACGTATGAACACAATAAATCTTTACTTGTCCAGCTCTAAGATTTCAGATTTGATTTCGCCCATGCCAAAATAATTTTTATCAATTAAAATATAAATATGAATTAATCTTTAATTATTAATTTTGAGACACTGCATAAACTATATGTGAATTTGTCTTTGATGTGAGTCACGTAGCTTATACTAACTTTTTCAAAAATAGACAAACATCAGTGCTTCCTCTTCAATACATTTTGCCGTCATATTGAAAATCAGGGATGAATATCATCATATGGATTTGAACCACTAGTGAAGACCATGATAAATAATTATTGTTAAACTAATAAACTGTGTCCTAGTTGTACTTCTAGTCTTCTATATTTGGATATCCTAATTGTCTGTCTTCGTTATAGTTAGCTAATTACATGATGATTTAGGGGGTCGTGATATGAAGTATACACAAGATAAAATTTAAAAGAATGTGACACTGAAATTAATTCAAGAGCTAGCAGAGTCGTGTGAATTTAATATTGTGCTAACCAACACCATGTACTTTCATTTATGAGAATAATGAGACTAGATGAGGAATCAAGACTCTAGTTACTTCGAACCAATGAGTGTGAATAGTCCCTGACTTTACGATATTCTTCACCTTAAGAGTTACAATTTCTTAAAAAGTCTGATTGGATACAAGTTTGAAACATTTTTGAGAGTTTTTCTACCAAAAATAAAAATATTTTTGAATAAAAAATTATCAAAAACACTTCTAAAATCTTATATTTAAACAAGTTCAAAGAAACATCTCACTTACCTATAAGTACTCACTTACATCTTGTGTGACTGATAAGTAATAGACAAAAGCTAACTAGAGACCTTAAGATGTAAACAAACTAGCTTTAATTAGTTATAAAGTGGCTCCTATATATTGAAAATTGAAACAAACAAACTTTAATTAGTTCCAAAGTGGCTCCAGACAAAAAATTCAAATCTGTTAGTTGTATATTTAACAGTGAGTGAAAGCTTTATAAGAATTAAGAATCACCCATGTCAAAAATAAGGGCTAGTTGGATAAGATTCACCTGTTCATGAAACTACACAATGGATTAGTGTTGGTCACTCATTTGAAATTATACTCCATTTACACGATGTAAATGAGTATATATAATTGAAGAGTTATGGGGAGAAATATGATGAAAAGTGAAGAAAGTGATAAAGAGGAGTGCAAACTGCAAAGTGATAGTAGACAAATATACACTCCTCAAAACTATAAAATTACTCTTTTCATTACATGTGAAAATTACTTTTTCTTTTCTCCGTTAGAAGTATTTCTGTAATTTTAAAAGGAAATATGGCATGTCCGATTCAATTAAGTTCAAATGATATCGTTTTACCAATCTCATACATCACTCAGGACTTGTGTGTACAAATATTATCTCATTTTAAATAAATTGTAGCCAATAGGATCATTTTGGTCTAATAATTGGCTTAATTGAGCACATCTTTATCACCTTGTAATATCAACATTATCAGTCACATAAATAATTTTTAAAAAAAAAATTAGATATAAAAAATATTAGTAGTCAGCCTCCAAGAACTTTAACTGCATCAAAGGGGTGAAGCATTTGTGTGGGCCATTTATAAATTGATAGAGGACAAATCTCCTCAAAGAGCATTGTATAAATATTCTAACCAAGCTCCTTCTCCTTCACTTCACTCAAGTCACCTTTCCTCTGTGTTCGTTTCCCATTCTCAAAGACACTTCACAAACACGTTTGAGCCTTCAAATTCTACGTTTCTCTTTTTTCACCATCATGGCCAGACCCCAACAACGCTATCGTGGAGTCCGCCAAAGGCACTGGGGCTCTTGGGTCTCCGAAATTCGCCACCCTTTATTGTAATTCACTTTCCCTTCCCAACAAAGTCATCACACCACATTAACTTAGTGTCGTCTCATCGTGATCTTGGTTGCAACCATCTGTCGCAGCTAAATCACGACAAGATGACATTAAATTTTCTTTTATCAAAGAGAATAATGTTGCCAATACAGTTTTCTTTTATGATGCATAAGAATCGAACTTGGTGCTAAAAATTTATAAAACTCACTTTGTTTAACAAACTGAGTTGGACTTGTTGGTTCTTATGACCTTTAATGTTTTAAGTTAAGAAATTTACTATTCATTACTAAGCACTTGATATGGTTATTAAAACAATTTGTGTTGTTTTTGCACCACAGGAAGACTAGAATATGGCTAGGAACATTTGAAACTGCAGAAGATGCAGCAAGAGCATATGATGAAGCAGCTAGACTCATGTGTGGGCCAAAAGCACGTACCAATTTCACATACAACCCTAATGAACCACATTCATCCTCATCGAAGCTTCTCTCTGCCACTTTAACGGCCAAACTACATAAGTGTCACATGGCTTCCCTTTCCCTTCAAATGGCCAAACAGAAAACCCCACAGAACAAAGAGCCTCAACCCTCCCTTGGATCCAATCCATTTGCCTCTGCCAATGCCATTGCTGGATCAAGTGCTGACACTGGATTAAGGTGGCTAGATGGGAATTGGGTTGGTGTGGAAGGCCAGGTTGAAGTTTCCCATCAACAGTTTCAGCCAGTTCTGGAAGATGATCACATTGAGCAAATGATACAAGAGTTGCTTGATTATGGATCAATTGAGCTTTGCTCTGTTGGCTCAACTTAGACTCTATAGTAATTAGTAGCATTCTCCAATGGCAAGTGCAACATCTTTTTGGGGTACTAATTCACCATGTAATAAAAGTATAAGCTTAGTTTAGTACAATAGGGAAGTCTTTACCCATTAGAATCTGTTTGGATACAAATTTAAAAAAACTTTGGAGAATTTTTCTATTAAAAAATATTCTTTATTATTGATAGAAAAACTCTAAATAATTCTTCTAAATTTGTATCTGATCAGACTCTTAGTAGACAATCATGTGGAATTAGAATGTAACCAGCCAACGATGCGAAAGGCATATCATGCATATGATGGACTATAATAGAGAATTAGTATATCAGTAGAATACAATTTTCCATCTTCTGCTTTTTGTTTATATCCTACTACTGAAAGTTGCCCAAAATTCTTCTCTAATAAAGCAGGATGCATGTGGGACCTTTGTCTGTGTTAGACATGATATCTTCAGCTTTCATTAGTTTATACATTGTTTGTTATCATCAATAAACAGATAATTTTGGATTATATGTCAATAAAGACAATGACGAGAAGAGAGACATAAAGGAGAAAATGAGGCTAATCCAGTTAGGATACACGTCTGCCTCCTATTATTTTAATTAGTTGATCATGAACGTAATACTTATATGTTTGATAATTTTTTTTTCTGCTTAAGTATGTAACATAAGGAAATTTCAGTTAAATCAAAAGTAAGAAAGTTTTTTTATTTTTTATTTTTTAAAGTTAGTTCGAAAAGTTAAATTCAATCCAATTTAACTTTTTAACTATAATCCATACAAATACTTAACACTTAATGAAATTCATCAAACATTTGTTACAAAGCACGTGGGAAAACACTTGGTGGATGCTACATATGACAAACTTTAACCGTTGTACTGCCAAGGTAAAGGGAAATTATTTCAAACATGGTTAGCACATTGTTGTCATAAAGGCCACCACTTTGGCAGTAGCAGCCACAAGAGTCAACAGTAACTAAGCACAAAGAAACATGATAAGGGAGAGATGAAAACAGAAAAGGCAGCAATTTGAAAAAATGATCACGCAATGTTTATTTTCGAAACATAAAGTCAATCTGTTGGGTGTTGTATCCAAGGAATGTACAGACAGATACTGCAAATTATGACCAAGTATGCCAATCCGCAGGGATCATGATGAAGCATTACTTCTTTGACAATAAACACAAACATTTCTTTCTATTTCTACATAAAAGTTTTATGAGATAAAGTTTTACCCGAGTTAAAACCAAAACAAGATGCCAACTTCCTAATAGTGCAATTTCGTGTGAGCACTGAGCAATTTGCCAATTATTGTGTGAATATATATACCTTTGGTAATCATCCTTTAGGTTCAAACTATTCATAAAATTTGCTGTTGACTAATTATTTGACCATGTTTTTTTTAGTTCACAAAACTCGAATAAGAACTATTTTTTGTAAAAATTAATTTCAATTTTACTGAAATTAATAACTTTTGATTTCTTGTTTGTATATGATCACACAAGTAATCATCTTTAAAATAACTTTGACACAAATTACATTACGAAATTTATAATTATATTAATGCATCTTAAACTTTTAATTGGTTGTGCTTATAAACATTGTGTTGTTGCAATTATTACTGGCTTCATATTACCTACCAATGAAAAGATCGAGATTCAAATTCAAGTTATGTGATTGCAACAAATGAAATGCCGACCATGTGAATCAAAGCACCCTTGGTCATTACTGTGTTGTTTGTAACTTGCTTTTTCTAGTTGATAACAGACCATACGACCTTTCATATTGTCTTTTGAACTATCCTTCCTTCCATCCTCGATTCTTGCACACTAACCGCAAAACATCTCCATTCAAAATCCACGTACTCAACTCCTTTTAATTTTAAGCACATTTCATCACGCGTTTCATTATATCTCCTTTGTCATTTTAAATTTTAATCTCCTCGATCTCCAACAAACATTGAAGTTAAAATGATCAATTTTATAACTGAAAAATTCTTCTTTCATTTCTGTTAGTTACTTATTCAACGAGAATCGTCTCTTTTTCTCAAACCGTATCTTTAGCAAAGACAATATGGGATTTTAATACTAAAGTCACAAGTTGCATGCATGATACTTTAATTATCAATTAAGTAGATAGCACTTTTAATATTTATCCGAGTTTAGCATAAAGGGATCTCCACCACTTTAGAAAATATCGACGGAGGATTGATTGCATCACATTGCTTACTCTTTTTCAGACCGATCTTCTTAAAAAATTGAAACCAAGTCTATTTGTTAGAACAAAATTTCTCTGTGATAGAATAGCCTAGACTTTCAGTCGGCATGATGCAAACAAATTAACATAAGATGTCTTTCGCAATCCTATTTTTATGTTCCTGCCATGTGTTTTTCGGGTTTACTAAATTAGAGATTAATTTTGTTTACTGTATTGTGATTGTTAATCTGTTAAATTTTCACATATAAAAGCAATGAAACATGAATTTTTCTCGGTATAGATCGTCATTATAATGTGTGAGTGCATGAAATATAATCATTATCTCAATTTATTGAATTATTTTTTTTTGTTGCAATTTTTCTCTTTTCTCTTAAATAAATAAAATAAATGAATTCGGAACTTTGTCTGTAACTTTGGAAATACTATGGTTGTTGAGCTAACACCTTTAATTATGTGCACGGGAAGTGTCCTCCATGCTTAGAATCACAAACATGTTGATTCCAACATTGCGGACCCGTATGTCTCAATTGGTTGTGCAATCATGCATAAGTCAAACATTGTATCTAGCTGGTGGTCATATAAAATTATAATAAAGTGCACATTTTCTTTCTGTAAGAGATTTTCTTCTACTTAATTTTGTCCTAGCATATTTGGATGAAGATGACACACTTTACTATTTTGCTTTCAAACCAAATTTGATTCAATGTTCTCAGTGATCTTTTTTGCATGTGAAATATGTTCTTGGGGGTGAAAACAACGGGTGTTATAATCATCAAATATCCACCATATGGTACCACGTTATTTTGTTTACTTATTTAATTCTTTGAAAGGTTTAGAGGCACAGTGAATTCCACTATTTTATCCCCATGCTTAATAATTATCTATCTATCTGGTAATTGATTTTGTCCCCCACAAAATCATTCAAAAGCACAAATTTGATAAGCCTAGTGACATGACAAATGAAAACCAATAATTCACATTAGTTGAATAATCTCTTTAATGTTGTGCCTCGCAATGGATATCATAAAACAAAGTCATAATTATGTCTTAATATAACCTAAGATGCTAATTAAGCAATAGACTGATTTGTTCTGAAACACTCGAAGTGGAGGAACCCTACTTATATGGTAACAATTAACAAACAATCAACCCTTGAAGAACTACATTTATGTGGTACAACATAATTGGAAAAATGGGTGCTGTCAAATCTGAGACTTTTTACTCGAAAAGGGAGGCTTCATATTTCTAAGTGAACTAAGTACGCAAACAAAGTTCATGGACATATATTCCAATTTTTGGTTCAATGAACCAATCAATAAATGTTGTAGCATTTATGTTGGTTATGCACATTGAAGCCACATTTATGTTCTCACCTTCTATTCTTCTACTTGTAAGAAACAAGGAATAGGACACTCTCGATAGACATAAACAGAGGCACACATGGGATGTCATGCATGTTTCCCTTTCAGCTCACCATTTCTTCACATGGAGTTGATACTTGTAGTTGTCTCTGCTTACAGGATCTACTATCAGCTGATTGCATCTATTCACCATCTGATTTTGGTTATCTGTTTTTTTTCTTCTTTGTCTGGTGTGAACAAGAATTGCTCACTGTGGAATTCCGAAGAATTTGAACCTTAGTTATCAATGTTCGGTCTAACCATAAGTTAGACTTAAAATAAATTTGAGATTTTTTTAAATTAGAAAAATAAATGGTAAAATATTTTAAATTAAAAGACTTTTATTTTTCATTTTTTTTTGTGATATTCAATCAAATAAAGTTTTTTTTTTTTTTAAATATGTTAAAATCTAATAATATTCCATTATGACTTTTTTGTTTTCACATTTTAAAAAACATACAAACTTTTATGAATTATTTTGTAAGATAGATTTTGTAACACTTTTTGATAAAATTTGTACATGATATACTCATCCAATAATTTGTCTCAAATTCTGAAAATTTTGTATGACTTTTTTATTGATTTTTTTTTTCTTTTTTTTTCTTATCTCCATCTCCTCAATTCTCTCTCTCCTCTTCTCTTTCTCTGGCACTTTTTATTTCTTTTTAATATTGATTATTATTTTTATAATACTTAATATTGAAATTACAAAATAAAAAAAATGCATTAAACAAATAATTTTTATATGGTAAAAATTAATTTACTTTGTCTCATAAAACAGGAGAAATTTAAACCAAAACAATTACAATTTTAAGCATTTGAAATTTTAAAATTCTTCATCTAAATACAAGTTAAAAGAATCTTTTTGGTTATTTATAAAATTAGTAAATGAAATGTCCGATGAATTTTCAATTGTTTTAAACTCATTTTTAAATATCATATTTTTGAAATCATTGTTTAAATTCAATACCATGAAAAAAAAATGTCAATATATTAATAGCTATATGTAAAAAAATGTTAATTAAAAGGACATAAAATAGAATCAATTGTTTATTAAAATATTAAAAAAATTATATTGATTTTACTTTTCTTTATTCAAATCTTATCATATATGTTAATTTCTTATTAAGTTATTCTTTTTTAAATTCATACTATCTTTTAAAATCTTATAAAATCCTCTCAAATCTTATAAATTCTTATTATATAAATTTATTAAAACTTAAATTAAAAACAAATCTTAATTATAAAAGTTTTTCAGAAAATTTTAATAGTCATTACATTTAAAAAAAAAAAACCACAAAAAAATTCATATTAAAATAATCTTTAAAAATTTTAATCCAATACACACTATTATTCTTTTTATTGACACATGACACTTTTTTTTTTTTGTGACAAATATGTAATATTTTTGAATCTAACTTCTCTAAAGTGAAATAATAATAATCATTGATTAAAAATTTAATTATTGATATTATAATTAGTTTTAGATTTTATTTTGTAAAAATTTGATTTTATCATAAATTTTAATCATTGATTTTATAATCAATAGTTATGAATATATTTTATTTTTTAAAATACACTCTTCAGTTTAAAAGAGTGAAATTCAATATTTTTACTTCATAAAATCTAATAACAAATAAATTTCTTTTGATGAACCTAAAAAACTCAAATTTTAGTGTAGTCTTACAGTTTAAGTTGAGGTTGTTACCAGACAAATATACCTTGCTAATTGCTATTATATGGTTTAACTGAAAATCAAAGACAACGTCCAAGTATAGTGAATCCTACGAATTTTAGAAGCCTCTTCTGGTCATATGGGAGGTATTGTTTAAATATTTAATACCATTTGCTGATAATTGATGTACAAAAGATAAAAGTAGTTAAAGATATCACATAATAATAGAAATTTAAAATAACAATTTCAATTTTAGATAGATGAAAAAAATAAAAATTACAGAGACTAAAATAAAAAATAATTCATTTTATAAAGATTAAAAATATATTTAAGTTTAATTTAAATAAAAAATATTAAAGTGAACATTTTTTATTTATAATTTATTACAAATAATATGGTGCATATAATATTTTTAGTAATTAAGTATGTATATCTTCGCTGAAGGATTCCGTTAAGATTATGTATAAAAGATAATTACTTCAAAGTAATGCATGCAACCTTCATTAAACTCCAAGCGTGTGGTTCAGCGGTAGGGGCTTATCCATGCTTAAGCAAGGTCAGGGGTTCGAATCCTGCCTTGTGTATGTATACAGTCGCGTTAAATCTTGGAGTCAGCTGTCCCATCCTTTGAGGTGCCTCACTCGTAGTGAGGAGATTAGTCGCCGACGGATACTCCCGCGACGAACAAAAAAAAAATGCAACCTTCATTAATTGTTTTCCATCTTACTTAATAATTAGAAATCTCGTTTTTTTATACAAAATTTCGATTTTTTTTATAGTATATCATTTATGAATACAACATATAAAATTAATTGTACATAAAATATATAAACAATCATGCATATTAATTGTTTTATCCATCTTATTTGAACAAAAATGTCTTGATTTTGGATTGTATTCTTATTTGGGTCTATGAACTATTCTGAGGAGCCCAATTAGAGTGAAATAGTAAGTTTCATGTGTGCCTAGGTTTTTAATTCTGATTCTGGACGTGTATTCAAATCTGGTGACTTTTTACCGTAGCTAGAAGTCAAATAAAGCCGGTAAAATTGAACTTTAGATAAAATAGTATTTTTTCAATACAAGACAAATCATTGAGAAAAAAAATATGATTATTTTTAATTAATCAACTTTTATATATTAAATATAAATTTTTATCTTGGACGAGGATATTTTTAAGATTTTATTTACAAGAGAATTTTTAATAATTTTTTTAACTTCTTATTTAATTTAATTTTATTTACATAATTATTTATAAATTAAATTTTAATATTTTTAAAGTAAATCAATATTATGTATTAAATACGAATTTTTATTTTGAATAAAAATATTTTTAAATTTTTTTTAACAAAAGGGATTTTAGAAATTTTTTAACAATTTATCTAATTCAGTTTTTATTTATATAATTATTCATTATTTAATTTTAATAATTTTAAAATTATCAATAAATAAAAATATTTTTTTTACAAATATAAATTATTTATTATAAATCTAAAATTATATATATATATATATATATATATATATATATATATATATATATGTAACGACCCGGCTGGTCACTACACACACACCACTGTACACCGGAAACGCCAGACAGAAAGGACAAGTATATAAATATAGGATCTAGAATATAAATATATACAAAGTCTCTATCCGACTAGAGTTAGAGTGTACAACACAAAGTCCAATCAATGCTACTATCCCAAGTAGCTACATAACAAAATAGTCACAAAAACGATCAGCTCTACTGGTCCGCCGAAGACTCATCCTTAGACGCCCACCTATCCCTGCTCTACTCCCATACATAGTATGATCATCGCAGTCCAATATCATGGAGACAACAAAAGGGTAAGCTAGTGTAATTAAAATTCAACATACAAATATATATATATATATATATATATATCAATATAAATAAACAACAGATACAATTATCAGCACACTTATACAGCTTATACCACTCAACAATATCAGCACCGCAATGCGGCAATATCAGCACTGCCTTAGCGGTTAGAATCAGCACCCATATGTGGCTAACAACAGCACCGACTTAGCGGCTATAATATCCCCCAACTCAGCACAGCCCAGCACAGCACAACACAGCACTTCAACACATCAATCAACTTAACAAAATTTATTTAAAGTACCACATTATTTAGCCATAACAGCACACATCTTCAGCATACACCTCATCAATCTTACAGCATAATCAGCAATCAGCACACAATGCGTCGTCACGCATATCAACTCGGAGATCTCCTACAGCAACTCAGCCATTATGGCCTACAACAACTCAGCCATTATGGCCTACAACAACTCAGCCTTTCGGCCTACAGCAACTCAGCCTTTCGGCCTACAACAACTCAGCCATTATGGCCTACAACAACTCAGCCTTTCGGCCTACAACAACTCAGCCATTATGGCCTACAACAACTCAGCCATTATGGCCTACAACAATTCATATCAGCATTCAACACAACACAACTTTTGCAACTCAACATATCAACTTGCAACACAACACAACTGGACAACTCAACATCAATCAACCAACATCATCCATTAGTCATCACATTATATTCGTCTACAACTCAACTAAGCATAAAACAACATTAACCAACATATATAAATTTCTCATCTCCGCGCCCGGCGCACTCATGGTCGCGCCCAGCGCGGTACAACCAGAGAGCACCAGGGGCTAGCGCGCCCAGCGCAGGTATGCCTGCACCTGGCGGGACTCAACCAGAGAGCCCAAGGCTCACACGCGCCCAGCGCATGCCAGGCAGAGACTCCCAGGAGTCTCGCGCGCCCGGCGTGCCCATACCCGCGCCCAGCGCGGGGAAGGCAGAGACCTCCCCTTGGTCTCGCGCCCAACGCAATTCAAATTGCGCCCAGCGCCCACAGGGCAGGGACTCCCAAGGAGTCTCACGCCCAGCGTGACAAGGGCCGCGCTCAGCGCAACGCATCAATATCAGCATATACATATATATCCATTATAGCGTGGCATTTCATCATCAACAACATAAAATAGCATGATCAACAATTTCACAACGTACGACATGTTCAACACATACTCCGACCCAATCCTCTTATTTACAACTCATTTATCTTGTCAAATTACCCACCCAAACAACACCAATCAACCTAAGCACCTAAAACAACTTTAAACTTAACCAAATCACTAAATGGAAAATGGCAACCTTTACAGAAAATAACACATCATGAGTTATACTACTCCTATCATGCTCATCCTTATCTCATATGAAAGATAATCAAATTTCCTACAACTCTCATGAAGACACCAAGTCCTAATTCTTTCATCTACCTTGTTAAAAATTCTAAAAACCGCAACAGCTATACGTAATGCTGGCAGCTTGACCTCTCTTCACTAAAACAGCCATAACTGGAGTTCTAAAACTCCTTTTTGGGTGATTCCAGCGCCATTGGAAAGCTAACATCCAAGGCTACAACTTTAATGAAGACTATGAAGTCAATTTCGGAACTTCAAATGCGCGCTCAGCGCGTTCAAGTTCGAGCTCAGCGCGTCTCAACCAGAGACCTACAGAGGTCTATTGCGCCCAGTGCGGTTCTCCCCGCGCTCAGCGCGATTCACCCAGTGAGTCCCCATTTCAAGTCGCGCTCAGCGCGAATTCAAACAGCAACTCTTCCTAGTTCGAAAATTTCACCCAAAAACCTGCAAAATCAACTTCCCAGGCACATGCAATCGGTCCAAAGCATCACATTTCCATCCAAGAACCCAAAAATACTACCTTTTTCAACATGCAACAACAAATCACGGATTTCCCCAAATTTTCTCAAAAACCCCGAAACCCCCAAAAACAGGTTCTCATTCAACACAGCCACGAATCAACCATCCATAAGCATCTAATGAGTTTCTAGAACTCATCCACAGCCAAAAACAGCGACAAAAGAAAGAAAATTACTAGCTTCCCTTACCTTGATGCGAAAATCCGAGCTTTGGGACCACGGAGATCGGAGAAGAAGAGGAAACTTGAAAACGAACGGAGAAGAGAGACAATCTTCAGCTAGCTCTGCCTAAGCTTGGTCAACACCTTCAGTCCAAGGTCACCCCAAAGAAGAAAACCAGCAACAAGAAAAAGGAGAGGGTGAGAGTGAGAGTGAGTTGAGAAGAAGAAAATGAGTAAGGGGTTCACGGGTCTCACAATATATATATATATATATATATATATATATATGACATATATATAAAGATGATAGTAGTATACATATTCTTTTTAATGATTTTATCCTTAAGTTTTAAAATAATAAAATATAATATTAAAAATTAATTATTTTTATAAATATAAGATTCAAATTAACTCAAAATTTTGAAGTTTGAGGATCAAACGCAACATAAATATTAATGATTTTTAAATATTTTTATTAAATAAAATATATAAATAATAAGTGACTCAACCTTACTAGTATAAATAAATGAAATAGATTAATAAATGTATTTTACTTAACTTTTCTAAATTTTGCTATGTGTAAAAATTTGGGTTAATTAAGTCTTTTTAGTAATACTTGATTTTTATTTTTTTTTAACATTTCTATTTTTTTTTGTTGAAATTCTAGTTGAAATTGTAATAAAAAAAACATTTTATTTTGTAACTAGAATTTGATTATCCTGACTAAAATTTGTTGTTATCTATTTATCTTTACTTTAAATTATATTTCCATTTTTTTATTTACTAACTTCTCTGGAGGTTGTGTCTCATAATTCTTTCAAACCTCATCTTCTAGAATGTCATTATCTCTCTTGGAAATTGTGACACCCTTACTATCCCAACACATATATTGTAATAATGAAAACTTATAAATAAAATTTTCAATTTCGGTAAAAGGGTTCATATGAGAATCTTCAAAATTGTTCTTTAATAACCACTATAATAAAAAAATTTAGAAAATGAAACACAAGAGTTTACAAATTATTTTCAAAAATAATATTTACAATTCCAAATCCATATAAAATTTATATCCTAAAAATCCTCTGTCCCGATGTCACAATATCATAGCATACCCATAATTTAACTGTTGGCATTCTAGATGTCACTCGTAACCGGATCTTCTTCACCTAAAACATTCACAATTTGTACGGTAAGAAAAGAAAACATCCATATGTAAAGCACATACAAACACACAACAATGTAATCTCATTACATAATGAAATATTTACAAGCATTTCTATATATCATAACTTTATCAATCATGCATCATTTTCACATCATAATTCGCAATCACACCCATTCATCTCAAATCTTGCAATTAACATTATCATTTTCACATTCATAATTCACACAAATCTTACAATTAACACTATGCCAAGGCCACGCCACAACTGACATAAGTGATACGGGTTAATTGCCTCACTCATCCCACACCATGCCAGGGTCACGCCCTCCCTGTAGCATCACTTACCCAGGGGTCGTGTCATCCCTGGTCATTGATGTGAGGAACCACAATCACATCACAATCCACACAATCTCTTATAATTAATCCTATGTCAGGGCTGCCATATTTGATATAAGTGATATGTGTTAATTGTCTTACTCATCCCACACCATGCCAAGGTCACGCCCTCCCTGTAGCATCACTTACCCAGGGGCCGTGCCATCCTTGGTCATTAGTGTGAGGAACCACAATCATAATCATATTCACATCCATACAACATCTCATCTCATAGCTCAATTTCATGCACACGTCAAATAAGTCCAAAATAATGGGTTTCATACACCTCAAGCAATTCACATCTAAATCATCAATTTTTATCAAGTAATATAACAATAACATTCATAAATTAATATAATAATCAATGGAATTATCAATTTAATATAATTTTAACATAAACAGTAAAACTCCCAATTGTTCCAAAATCTAGCTCATAGGCACTTTTCTACAATTTCTTTCTCTCTCCCAGATCATCATTCTTACAAATTATTAGCATATTTCTAATCCTCAATACATATACAGTCTAATGGGATCATCAATTTCTCAAACAGAAATAATTATAAAATTACCCCTAATCCTACGGGATTCCTCCTCTACCCAATTTCCTCATGTAACTCTACACAAATAATTCCCTTTTACCCCGTACCTTGATATGTAGAAGCTGAACCTACACAAGATCTGGTTGGTCTCCCTCGCTGGGTTCCCCTCGATCTGAAGCAGAAAGTAGAGGGAAAGAAGAGAGAGCAGAAGAAAAGAAATCAGAAAATGAGAGGTGTGCTTTTTGGGAGTGGCAGAGAGCTCAATTTATAGGCATCAAGCTTCGCCGAAACGGCCCGTTTTGGACCCTTAAATCATGGGTAAAAATCACATCCAGAACAGCCCATTCTCAAACCAGAACGGCCCGTTCTGGTGTGCATTTATTGCTCACAACAACCATATTTTGGAAACGACCTGTTCCAAGCCTGTTCCCATTTAGGGTTATAGGTAGTTTTAATAGTCCAGAATGACCCGTTCCAACTTGAGAACGACCCGTTCTGGGCTACTAACTCACATTCATTTTGGTAGTTTGAAACGGCCCGTTCCAATTCCAGAACAGTCCATTCCAAGCTACTAAATCACCCCTATACATTTATAAAAATTACCAAAATACCCTTAATAAAATAAAATAAAAATGAAATAAAAATTGGGGTGTTACAGAAATAATAGGCATTGTACCAACTCTCAACTCAGAATCACATTATTTTTGCACTATTGTAAATGCATAACCAACATAAAAAAATTCATGCTCAAGGTGATTTTTCTTAAAATGCATATACCTTCTTTTTTAATTTGTACACTTTATAATTGACATTCTTTATCCAAGTTTTCTTGTTTCTTTAATTGAATATTACCTTTATTAGTTTTTTTTATACTTATTGTAACATCCTATTTTTCTAATAATAATATTATTAAAGTATTATTTTTTATGGTCAAAATTATTATTCCTATTTTTATACAAGGAAAATTATTTATTATATATTTATTTATTTATTTTAATGGGAGAAGGAAAAAACGGGTCAGGTTGAACTAGTTAAGTGAATTTTATGAGAGGGGATTAGGCAGCGTATGCTAATTTGTCTTATTTTGACATTCTGGAAGAACCAAGAGAGAGAAGGAGGAGAAGAAAGGAGCTTTAAGGAGAAGTACTCAAATTGTCCCAAAACTGCGTCAATTATTTCATATTGACCTAATAAGGTATGGGGGAGGAAAATGAGTAATTCATATGTAGAATTACAAGAGAGAATGAGTAGTGGGAGAAATTCCTAAATCCTGAATTTTTTTTTTCTATTTCTATTCTGAAGTTTAAATTGACGATCTAATTAGGTTCTATATTGACTTGTGAATGTGTTTATTACATGAAATGGTAAAATTGAAGATCTAAGAGTTAATTGAATTCATTGGAATGTCTCGGTGGGTTAGGGTTCTTAAACAATTAGGATCTTGTTAATCGATATGTGAATCCATGAATTGATGTTATATAATGTGTTTTTGGGTAAAAATAAACGTTTATGGCCAATTGGATTGACAAAAGGATGTGTGCATGTTTGATTATGAGCCTTGGTGACGCCTTGTTCATATTACATTTCTTGGAAAACGTGTTGGTGTTGGGCTTGGGTCCTTGGCACCGGATTTGCATTCATACTAATGAATGTGTAGCCAAGACAAAATCACGTCGGACGTGAGATATATTACGCTGTGCATGATAATGTGGTGAGCTCTTTGTGGCTCCTTAGCCCCGGGCGTAAATTCTTGGGGCCGGGCGCGAGAGAGACTTGGTGCTTTCTATGGCTCCTTAGCACTGAGCTTCGTCAGACGTGAAAACTATGTGTGTGCTCTCTGTGGTGGCTTAAATTCGAGTGTAACTTGGTGAAGCCCGATGCAATCTATAAATATGCTATGTGTATTGATGTGTTTGATGATGATTGTGAGTTGTGTGGTGTTCATAGATGGCTATTGTATGATTAAGTATGAATGGTGTGTGTTTAGATGAATTGGTGTACGAATGTGGTTAGATGTGTCTTATTATTATTAATTGTGCATTGGTATGGATAGAAAGGATGAAAGTATGAGGTGACATGACATGAGTATTTGTGCATGTTGCATACACATTTACCCTAACCATAATGGTGATTAACAGTGTGACACCGGTCATAAGTGATGTAAATGGTGTGGGATGCATTAGTTATACACTGGTCATAAATAGTGATTAACAATGTAGCACTGGTCATAAGTAATGTAAGCGGTGTGGCCATGCGTGACGGTGCTTGAGGAGATTGATGAAGTTTGCCCATTGTCCGATGTCCTAAGTTGATGCTTATTGGGAGGTTGCATTGCATATGTATTGATGTGAGCATAAACATTATGTATGAGTTTTATGGTGATGTGATTGTGGTGATTTCAATCGATGGATAATTGTATTGATATTAATATTATTGTGTTGGGGTACTATTGTGAACTGTATGAGGAATGCTTATGTGTGTTTGAGTAAGATTCTTTTCTTGTGTCATACATGTGAATGCTTATTTTTCTCACCCGTATATATTGTGGCTTATTTTAGGTAATGATGTAAGTGATGAGGTCGATACTCAAGGTGGCAAGAGTTGAGACAATGGGTTGTTATGATAATGTGACATCGAAGCCACGAGATTAACATAAGAATTTATAATTCATTTCAACTTACCATGTTCTTTCTTATTTAGACACAATTGTAAACCTTACATTTTATAATTTAATTTGCTTTAAATCTGATCGGATGTTAAAGACAATTTATATGTGAACCTGTTTTACCAACTAGTTTTAATTGAATTTTGTTTTTTTTTCAATTGTATTATTTGTTAAGGTAGAATGTGTGTCATATTTAGTGGTATTAGAGCAAGTCGATTCATTCGACCGTGAGTTACGAGTCTACTATGCTTGTGTAAGACTTAATTGTGTGATTAAATTGATGATGTGATTTAATTGTCTTATTAACATGATCTAAAATTGTTCTAAAAATTAAAAAATTAAAAATTTCAAAGTTGTCCCTCACAAAAAATCAATAGAATAATTACGAGATTTATAATTTTTTATTCCCCATAAAATACTTTTATTATAAAACTTTTTTTAAAAAATTTATCAAATTATCTAGAAATTTTCAAATTAAAATTTTTAAATATATCACTCACAAAAAATCATCAGAACAGTTACAAGATTTCTAAATCTTTTTTACCAGAAAATAATTCTATTATAAGAAAATAAAAGAACTAAATCCTAAAACCCTTAACACTAAATATAAAACCTTATTTTAATTTATCAAATTATCTAAAATATTAAATTAAAATTTTTAAATATGTCAGTTAAAAAAAACTATTATAATTAGAAGACTTATAAATCTTTTTTTCATTTATCAAATCATCTAAAAATTAAAATTAAAATTTTAAATATATCAGTTACAAAATTTCCAGAATAATTATGAAATTTGTAAATATTTTTCACCAAAAGAAAATTCTATTACAAGAAAATAAAGCTAATAATCTCTAAATTCTAAAGCCTAAACTGTAAATATAAAATATATTTTAAATTATCAAATTATTTAAATATTTAAAATTAAAAGTTTTAAATATGTTAGTTACAAAAGAGATTTGTAAATCATTTTCACACTAAATTAATGTTCAAGAGTTTTCGATCTATTTATAAAAAATTTTCATGCTCACACAAAAAGCTTCTTAAGCTTCTTCTTGATATGATTATTTATTTATTTATTTATTCTTATTTTTAATTTTTTAAGTTATTCTATTAGTTTACTTCATTCTCGTTTTTTCATTTTATAGTTAGAAAGGAGTGCAATAATTATTGTATAAATGATAGCTTGATCATTAAATGATAATATGTGACATGCTACACTTGACCTATAAATAAAAATTAAAAATTTAAAAACTAATTTGTAGAATTATAATTATATATTCATTAGGAAAGAATATATATGTAAATAAATAATTATGTCAAATATAAATTGAACTTTTAAACTTTGATAAAGTTCACGTTATTTTGCTAATTTGTTAAATGCATGAATAATATTTAAATAATAAACTAGACAACTTTTCTACAATACGAGTAAATATATTAACTTTAAAATGAAAACTTAAAATTGTATTAGAAATAGTAATTTAGCAGTTAGTAATACCATAAATAAGAACACAATATTTTTATTATTGACTCTTAATCAGCATATTACAAACTAATGTTAGAAATATCTCAAATAATATATAAGTTGGATCAATCTTTAATTTTAGGGTTACAAAATCAATTATCAATATTTTAAACTTTTTTTAGCATAATAATATATAATTTTTTATTTTATTATTATGATTGATATCATATAAGTCAAATGGGTACTTTTGTATAAATTTTATAATATTATACATATAAGATATTTTATAAATATTAAAAGTTTTAAAAACAATCTATATTAAAGATGATTCAAACTTTAACTTTATCACTCTGGGAAAAAACTATTTGTAGCAGTGAAGATATTCTTTACAAAGCAAAGGTAGTTCTGGGAGATTGGACTCAGGCACGTCAGAAAGATCAACAGAATAACATAGGGGTGAAGAAGACTAATCAGAAGCATTGGTCGGCCCCAGTTTCTGGTTTGTTGAAATGCAACTCGGATCCATGAGTCTGTGAGGTGGTTGCATTACTTGAAGCACTTTCCTTGAAGGATTTAGGCATTAAGACGACATCAGTTGAATTAGACTTCAGAGTGATATTACAAAGCTTCAAGTCTGATACTGTTGATACTGAATATGGAGATATGTTATAAATAAATAAATAAAAATGCAAAGAGGCACTTAGAGTATATGTCCAAACTATGATGTTAGTTTTTCTCCTAGACAAGCAAGCTTACTTGCACACAAATTAGTAAGGGAAACTTATTTTAAGGATTAAGCTGGTCTCATTGATTTTCATTACATCCCCATTGTATTGTGTACCAAATTGTTAATGATATGATGAGTAATTTTTTCCAGTAAAAAAGCATTATCAATACTGTGACAAAATATTAAATTTTAGGGAGACTATATGTAATAAAAGAAATAAATTTATGAAACTTAAATACTCTTTTATTTTATTTTTATTTATAATATAGTAGTAACATAAATAAAATTTTATCATTTAATATTTAAATTTGAAAAATTATCTAGATTTAATATTTTTAAATGTAAACATAATATCTATTTAATTCATAATTATGATATTGTATAACAAAATATATGATTTTATGTATGCACAAATTAAACTTTAAATATAATAAAAATAAAAAAAAATATTTTATATACAATCACTTATAAAATGATTGAATTATTTTATCATTTCAAAATATATATTTTAAAAGAAATATGTAAAAAATAAAAATATATATATGTAAGACTATACCCAGATATATTTTATATGCTTGAATGTCTCATATTTCTTTGTAATTTTAGAGAGCTTTAACAACTAATTATGTTGATTAAAGTATAAAATTTTAATTTTATAAATAAGTGTATTTTGTATTTAACATCCCAATTTTCAAAAAGGTTATTATTATTATTATTATTATTATTATTATTATTATTATTATTATTATTATTATTATTATTATTAGATGGTATTTGGTCATAATTATTTTAATAATTATATAAGAATATTATTTTGTACGTGTTAAATAATTACTGTTTTGGACAATTATTTTGTACGTATTAAATAAGTATTTTTATTAGCATTTTTTTAAATAAATATTTATATGTTTTAAGAGAATGTTGATTTTATATAATATTTTATTATTGATATTATATTATTATATGTTGGGGTCAGCAATATATTATTATTATAGAAGAAAAATATTTTATAATATACATGTATTTATTTTATTTAATTATTTTGAGGAAAAAGAGAAGTGGGTTAGAAGAGAAGAAAAATGGGTTGGGTTGACCCAACCCAACGGATTAATTTTAAGAAAGGAGTCAGGTAGCGTTAACCCTATCTGTCTCATTTGCGTTCTGGAGGGTTAGGGAAAAAAAGAGGAGAAACAAAGAGCTCTAAGAGAAGAGTACTCAGGAACGATCTTAGATCACACCAAGATCATTCGTCTTCTGCTCATCCAGGTAAGGGGGAAGTGAGAAACCTTACTCTGGGTGTGGGAATGTATGTTGGGTAGTGGGATTGGCCTCCAATCTTATGTTTGTTGTATGTTCATGTATGAGGGGTTTTCCCCAATTGTATCTGTTTCATCTATTGATCCTCTCGTATGTAATTAATTGTATAAATTGTTTGAATGAATGATTAGTTTCTGTTTTAAAATTGTAATTGTATGATTTGAGATTTATGTGGGTTCCTATGGAAAATCCTATGAGAAAAAGGGCAAAATATGAATGTTTTCTGTTTTGCCTCCTGATTGCTTTGTTGTGTTATTTGTTGAATGTGATGCATGAGTATGTGTTTAATTTTGAAAATGAATATGTTTTTATATGAATTAGAGTCCTTTGTGGTTTCCTACGGGAAACCCTATGAGAAAACGGGTAAAATATGAATGTTTTCTATTTTGCTTTCTGATTCTTTCATTGTGTTCCTTATTGAGTGTGATGTATGAATATGTATTTGATTTCAAAATTAGATAAGTTTTAATATGAATTAGAGTGCTATGTGGGTTCTTGAAAGAACCCTGTGAGAAGCAAGCAAAATATGAACATTTTCTATTTTGATTCCTGATTCTTCTGTTGTATTCCTTGTTGAATAAGATGTATAAAAATATGTGATTAATTTTGAAAACAGATAAGTTTTGATATAAATTAGAGTGCTCTGTAGGTTCTTTTGGGAAATCCTATGAGGTAAAATTAGGAATATGATCTATGCATGATTTGAGGCATTATATGTAATGTTGATGATAGCTTCATGTTTTAGATAAGTTCTTGATATGATTTATGTATTATTTTGATGTATATGATGATGAGAAGTTTCTTCATGAGACTATAGGAATATGATGTGAGAATGTGAAAGGTGAACATATGATCTTTGATATGACATTATGTGACATGAGATATGATGAGATGTGAAATGTGAAGTGTTGAGTCAATGTAATTGTGAATGTGAGACATGTATCATATGCATATATGACTTATGCCAAGTGTGCTGCTTAGGCCGCATACCAGTGATGTAACAGGCAATGTGATGAATGACTTATGACAGGTGTGCTGCTTAGGCGGCATACCAGTGATGTAATAGGCAATGTGATGAAATGACTTATGTCAGGTGTGCTGCTTAGGCGGCATACCAGTTATGTAATAGGCAATGTGATGAAATGACTTATGCCAGGTGTGCTGCTTAGGCCGCATACCAGTGATGTAACAGGCAATGTGATGAAATGACTTATGCCAGGTGTGTTGCTTAGGTCGCATACCAGTGATGTAACAGGCAATGTGATGAAATGACTTATGCCAGGTGTGCTGCTTAGGCCGCATACCAGTGATGTAACAGGCAATGTGATGAAATGACTTATGCTAGGTGTGTTGCTTAGGTCGCATACCAGTGATGTAACAGGCAATGTGATGAAATGACTTATGCCAGGTGTGCTACTTAGGCCGCATACCAGTGATGTAATAGGCAATGTGATGAAATGACTTATTCTAGGTGTACCTTGGGTCACCAGTGATGAAAAATGTGAAACTTCCGTATGGCGCCACATGCATGCATTTATGAGTCGAGTCCATGACATCATTACATGATAAATGAGTGTGTAAGTGATGTTGATTGTGTATGTGTATTGTTTACATGTGAGTTGTACTTGTGACTTATGTTTGTTGTGTGTGTGCTATCTAACCTTTATTTCTGCACTTGAACCTGAGTGAGATGTTTCTCACTCCCTTGTTGTTCTTTGTAAGTGTTTAAATTGTGTTGCAGGTGATCATCAGCATGAGGATGTTGGTGATGAGGCTTAGGCTTCAGTTGGGCATGCTCTGATAGGATATGTGACATCGGGGCTTAGCTCGGTTTAGCATAGGAGTTTCATTACTGTTATTGTGTTTTGGAAAGATTGATGTTTTTATTTCCTCATTGGACTACGATTTGCGAAATATGAATGTGAACTCTCTATCTATGTGATTTGAAACCTTATTTTTAAGAAAGTTTTATTTACTCAGGAATGTACTTTATGTTTATTTATTGTGTATTATGTATGTAGGGTAGATGGTGTCACATTGTATATGTGTAAAAATGGAAGTGAGGTGTGCAACACATGAGTGCCTTACTTTCCAAAATCTAAAACAAGTGTTTATTTACTAAATTCAATAAAGAGTTCAATTTATATCCATACAATATTAGCTTTCTTATAAACTAACATTTTAATTTTTATATTTGACTTTCATTTGCACTTCATATCTCAAATATCAATATATATATTTCCCCTAAACCTATGGAACTTTGATTGTATAATATGACCAACGAATTTTTGAATTAGTCTTTTTTATTTTTAGTTGCGTATTAATCATTATATGTATAATCACACTTTAATAAACTTAAATACATTACTTATATATAAGAAATTTGTCTTATATGTAATATGAATATATTGTTAAAATGTACATTTTTAAAAAGAAAGAAGTGTTTGATTGAAAGTCCAATTATTATGTATAATTGTTTTATTCTCTTTATATTGTTTGATATATATATATATATATATATATATATATATATATATATATATATATATATTAATCTTCAAAATAGTTAATTGAAGAATTTGATATTATTTATGTTAACATGATTTTAATTATTTTATAGACAAACTTTTACTACTCATTTTGTCTAATTTCATAGAATATGATATTTTTCATTTTGTATGATATTATGTATTTTTCAATTAAATATTTTTTTAGTAGAACTAGAATGACCATTTTTTGTGACATTATAATAATTTATAAATATGATTTTTATTTGTGTCTAATATAAAGTTTTATATTATATTTATTCGTTCTTACATATTTTCATTTTATTATCTTATCTTTATTTAATGTAAAAATGTTTAACTAATACTTATTTCACAAGTAATTAGTAAAAGAAAACTCTCATGCGTACGCACAAGTTACTTACTAATTTATACGTTTAAAATAATATATTTATATAAATTTTAATTATAATTTATATATTTGAACATAATATTTATTTGTATATATAGTTTATTATAAATTTTAATTAGATATAATAAATATTTAGCCTATAAATAATCTCTATGAAATTAATCTTGATGATTTAGAAAATAAAATGTAATTTGTTTTGTTTTCAGAGAAGAAGAAAGATAAATTTGACATAAAAAGTTTGGGCACATAAATTTGAAACATATCTCTAAACTAAATAAGAAAGGTTTAATAAGAGGATTGCTTGAGATTTCTAGAAAAACTCATCTTCTTTATGAAGCTTGTCAGAAGGGGAAATAAATTAAAACTTTATTTAAATCAAAACAAATTGTTTCCACTTCTTGACCTTTGAAACTATTATATATGAATTTGTTTAGTTCAACTAGAACTCTAAGTCTGGGAGGCAAGTATAGATTTGTCATTATAGATGACTATTCTAGATACACATTAGTATACTTTCTAGTTCACAAACACGAGTCCTTCAATATCTTTGAAATAATTTGTAAAAGGGTTTAAACTGAAAAAGGTTTTTGTATTACTGCCATCAGAAGTGATCATAGAATTGAATTTGAAAATGCATATTTTAAATTATTTTGTGAAAAGACGGTTATCTTTCATAACTTCTCTTTACCAAAAATATCTCAACAAAACAAGATAGTTGAAATAAAGAATCAAACTTTAAAAACAATGGCTATAACTCTTTTTTACAAAAATTCTTTACTAAAAACACTTTTGAACAGAAGCAGAAAATATTGTTTATTATATCCAAAATAAATTATTGAGGGAGTACATATAGTTTTTGTTTTTGAAATTTTATTTTTAAACACTAAAAACTTTATTGCTCCATTTTAGGAAGTTGATTAAAAGTTCAAAAATTTATACATTGAAAGTTTTTTATATGCTACGATATTTATATAGTACATGCTATGATATTATGCTATGATATCATGCTCTAATATATAGTATGTTTGAACATTTATATGCTCCTATATATAGGCTCTAATATGTGCTTTGAATGACTTTGTTGAAATGATAAATAGTTTGTCTAAACATATCATAAATACTTGCTTTGAATGTACATTTTTGTTCTGATAAGAAATACATTGAATGATTGATTATTTATCTAATAATTGAAATTGACTAGATCTGATGTACGTAAAAAAATTATCTTTTCAAAAAATATATTTGTCACTATAAAGAAAAGCATAGATTGTCAAATCAAAATACGATAAAGGATCTCTCAAAGTATTAATTTTAATGTTAACAAACATAAACATTTTTTAAAGAAAAGTTTTTCAAATCATATAATACGACAAATTAAAATAAAAGGATTGATTATGATGACATGTAATCTCTCAAACGAATTATTTTATTTGTAAGACGAATGCATTTAATATATATATATATATATATATATATATATATATATCATTTATGATATTTGATAATCAAATCATATTTATCTATGTTATTCCTTAACAGATTGAAAGGAATAAAAAACTTTTTTTTGGTACTTACACTTCAAAAAGGAACAGAGGCATGTTTTTCGTCAAAGAAAGGATAAACAAATCCCTCAAAGTATGCAAAGTCTTGGAAAAAAAGTCATTTTTAACTAGTTCCTTCCATTTGGTATCTTAAAAGTGATAAGTAACCTCCTTGATCAGATAAAAAGTGACAATTTGGTGAAATACATTTAATACCCCAACAAACACTTCTCTATACAATAAAGGAATACAAAGATAGATGATGAAGCAACCTTGTGAGAGATGCTCAAGGATTTGCAATGATTATCTTCATGGAACACCAATATAAAAAAGCTTGAAGACTAAGAAAAAAGAGAAAACTCCACTAGTGGAAAAAAGACTTTTAAAATCCGTTATTTTCAACTTTTAAAATCGGTTCCGTAATCGATTTTAAAAGAGCCGATTTTGAAAGTTAGACTTTTAAAATCGGTTAAATAACCGATTTTAAAAGTTAACTTTTAAGATCTGTTATTTTATAACCGATCTTAAAAGTCCGGGCTGCAAAAAAAATTAATTTGGAATGGGCCGTTCCAAAACCGGAACGAGCCGTTCCAGGTTTTTTAAAATGAGTGCGGGCCTCCTAGCATGAGAAAATGATCCTACAACGAAAATAGAGACAAGAGAAGAGCATGAGAAAATGAAAAGAGACACAAAAAGAGCATGAGAAGACGAAAATGAAAATGAGAACGAAACTTACCTTATTGGAGACCTTAAAAAATGAGAGCGCGAGAGAGTAAAAAAATGAATGGAAGGAAAAATTAAAGAGAATGAGAATGGAGGGAAATATAAAAGGTTTCTAATGAGTATGTAGTATACAAAATCGGTTCATAAATAACCGATTTTAAAAGTAGCACTTTTAAGATCGGTTATTTAAGAACCGATATTAAAAGTGATGTCTGATACAACTTTTAAGATCGGTTCTTTTGTAACTAATCTTAAAAGTTATTTCAGACATACCTTTTAAGATCATTTATTTTTATAACCGATCTTAAAAGTGTTCATATTATTTACAAAATTGTCATCGCGTCACTTTTAAGATTTGTTACCTTATAACCGATCTTAAAACTCTGATTTTAAATCCAATTTTTGCACTAGTGCTCATTGTAAAAACATATTCATTCTTTCTATAAAAGGATTTGTACTTAATTTGATTGTATCAAGTTTTAACGGTAAGAAGAAATAACAAGTAATTTTTTAGCTTTAACTTTGTTTTATTGCTTGAAGTTTGAAGAAACTTTGTTGTAAAAAATACTTGGTTGTTTAAGTCTATAAAGGTTTTGTTATTTAAAAAATATTTGGGTAGTTGCTTGAAGAGACAAGTCTAATATTACTTAGGTTGAACCAAAAGTGACTTGTGAAATAATACTTTGTATCTTTGTAAAAGATAGTAAAACTTAATCTAGTTGATCAGAAACTAGACGTAGCCTCAGATAATGAGACAAAATAGTATAAAAATATTGTGATCTTTACTCTTGACTCTTTCTTTACACTTTTAAGATCTTCAATACTACTTTATTGTCTTGAAAAAATGTTGAGTTTTTGATTGATATTATTCAATCCCCTTCTAGTGTCTTTCTTTTCTCCATATTACTTTTTGGGTGTGTTTGTAAAAAAATAAAGTGTGAAGAAGTGTAAGGATACAATGATAAGTTAAAAAATGAAATGAAGTGTGTCTAATGTGAGGGAACATGAGAGAAGTATGAGTATTTTAGTTTGAGACACATCTTGTAAAACTTTCCCACTAAGATGAGGGGAAGTGTGTAAAATTTCACTTTTTGCAAAAATAGGGCATATATATATATATATAGAGGAGGGTTCAAATGACACTGGTGTAACTTTTACTAAGTGTTACACCGCTCAATAACTTTATATTAAATGTGAATTTTGTAAATCCAACTGTTAGATTGAAAATTCTTTACTCTTATATCATATATACAAAATTTTATATTAATCCAAGATGATTTGATACTTCATTCTTATAAAATAAAATTGATGTAATATATTTATTTCAAAATATACTAAATATGAACACTTTGATTACCTTCAAGTTGTTGTTCAATTTTAACAAAATTTGATATACACATATAAACCCTCCTCATATATATATATATATATATATATATATATATATATATATATATATATATTAAAAATAATGATAATAATATTTATTATTTAAATAATATTATTTATAAAAAAATAAACTTCCAATAATTTTACTATTAACTTTTATTTTTTTAATGAGTCTTTAGACTTTAATTTATTTAGTATTTCTCTTTATAATTAACCTTTTTTTATCAATAAATCGTTAATTTAAGTGATATTAAACTCAATTTTCTTAAATAAGATTTCGGGTTCAAATTTTATATATTGAAAAAAATTGTGGTTGGAATGATCCAACTAAAAATGGCCAATCACGTCCCCCAACAGATATTTTGTAATAATAATATTGCTACCAATAAAAAAAACTTTTTTATTTAATAAAAAATTAGTATTATATGATATTCATGTTTTCATATATAATGGTAAACAAGTAATAATTAGGTCAACTCTAATAAATTTTAATGTTATTAATTTATTTAGTAAGAGAAAATATCATTAAAAATAATTAATGTTATTTCAAAATTTTTAAATAATAAATAAGAGTTTTTTTTCTTAAAATAATAATTGAAACTTGAAAGAAGAATGTGGTATAAGATTTAATTTTTAGGAAAAAAATTTCTCAATAATAATATTATTTGTTCTAGTTGGGAGTTGTATATAAAATATTTATAAATTTAAACTTTATTATTATTATTATAATTTCTATCAATAAAAAAAATATTATTTTGATTCATCATACTTTTTACTTTTTAAATTTTTTTAATTCTCACAATAATTTGTTTAGTAAGTACTCTCGAACTTTCATCATTTTTTATATTAAATTCATTTTTGATCTTCTATAATATTAAATCTATAATTTTTCTCTCTCTTTCTTTTAATTCTATAATTTTAGTCTATTTTTTTAATAAAGAAGTATAAATTCTTTCCACTTAATCACTCCTACAAAATAAATATAACAGTTTATATGTTTATTATATATATTATTTCTTTTATGATAGTAAGTATTTTCTGTGAGAAAAATTTTTACTTTAGTTTTACTTCAGTATATACATTATATTTTAAATTTATAATAAACAATTTATATTGTAACACATTATTAATTTTAATTATTGGAAATTTTTCTAAAAATTAAAATTTAATTTAAAAGTAAAAAAAAATTACAACATATAAGAGGAGAGTGAAAATATGTCCACATAGCACTTATTGAAAGCTTAAAATACTTTTTGGTTGAAGGATAATCCCTACAAAGCCTCCCATTAAAAAATATTACTTTTAATTCAAATATAGAAAGGGTTTAGATAAAGAAAAAACAAATGAATCAATATATATTTTATATCTTATTATTCTAAATTGTAAAAATAATAAATAATTAAAAAAAATATTAAAGAGAATAATATATATATATATATATATATATATATATATATATATGATGAGGGATTCGTTTACTCTAGGAATAAGTCTACCTAGACTTATTTCGCTCAATAACTCATATTCTACACCAAATTTTAACGATCTAACCGTTCAATTTAAAGTTCTTAATGCATATATAGATCAAATTTGCAAATTTTTTAAAAATTTGAAAATTATTTGATACTTCGTTTCATTAATTCAAATTGACAGATAATTATAAAATTATTTTATACATTGATTTGAATTAATGAAACAAAGTATCAAATGTTTTTCAAATTTTCTAAAAATTTGTAGATTTGATCTATGCATTAAGAACTTTAAATTAAACGGTTAGATTGTTGAAATTTGATGTACAACATGAGTTATTGAATAGAATAAGTATAAATAAACTTACTCCTAAAGTAAATGAATCCATCCTCTATATATATATATATACACACACATATATACATACATACATACATACATACACGGACAATGTAAAATTGTCATTCAATTTCAAACTAAGCATTTATTATATATATTGACTTTGAAAATAATTACCTTAAAATTATATATGATTTCTCAGATAATATAATATCTTTTATATTAATAGTATATATTTATCAACTTTTATTAAATATGAACTTCTATCATGCGTGAAAATATTTTTTACGAGGTTTTCTTTAAAGAGAGAGTTTATAAGAATTCTTTTTAATTTTTTTTATCTAATTTTGTTTTTAGGATAAGAATTTGTTTTAATATCTTATTTAATTTTATTTTTAGGATAAATTATATTTTTTGTCCTTTATCTTATTTTTTAGATTCATTTTGATCTTTTATATTTTATAATGTTCATTATAATCATTTATCTCTTAAATTTGGATCAATTTGGTCCTTATGAAATGATGATTATTTTTAATTATGAGAAATGATTTTGAATTTTTTTAACTATTCAACACTTAAAATTCATCTTATTTATTTATATGAAAACAGTTAAAAGCAACTAAAATTTAAATAAAAAGTATTACGGTCATGGTGAAAATTGTATAAAAATAATTATAAAATGCAATAGAAAATCCAAAAATTATAATTATATATTATTTTCTAGTTGCTTATGAGACATATTTTTCACACAATTTTTATTATGTTATAGCTCTTATAAATTTAAATGTCAATTGAATTTCATAGTTTTTATATAACTAAATCTTTTATTACAAATTTTATGTCTCGAATTAGTCAAAAATCAATTCAAAACTATGTCGCAAAATTAAAATTATTGTTGTTTTAAAATGACCAAATTAATCCAAATATAAAAAAATAAAAGATCAAAATGAACATTATAATAGATAAAGGGCTAAAATGAATCTAAAAAATAAGATAAGTAATCAAAAGTATAATTTAACTTTATTTTTATTTATCATAATTATTTCAAAATTAAAAATTAATATTTTAAAATAATTTATCAATAAATATTTTTTTATTACAATACAAATTATTTATCATAAACATAAAATATAATTTATATATTTAAAAATATTTATGTATATTATTACTTTTAAAAATAATTTATATATTTAAACATAGTATATATATAATTTATTATAATTTTTAATTATATATAATATATATATATATATATATATGTATTACATAAATTAAAATACTAATTAAATTTTATTATTATATTCTTAGTATTAATTGTAATATAAAAACAATAAAATTGAGTGTAAAAAAATAGAGAAGTTAGGATTATCCGTTTTATAATAAGTAAAGAGATTTTTCTTACACAATAATAATAAAAGATAAGAAGGTTTAAAAAAATTGTGAAATTATTTATCACTAGTATATTAATATTTTGTACAAACTAAATACTTATTATATAATATATAACGAAATTTTATAATAAATTATATATTAATAAATAATATATTTAAATATATGAATTATATTTAAAATTTATATAAATAAATATTTTAAAAATATAAATTATATTTTAAATTCATAATAAATAGTTTATATTGTAGCACATTATTATTTATATTTATAGATGATTCATTTTAAATATTAAAATTTAATTAAAAAAATAATTATGATAAATAAAAACTAAATTATATAAGTTAAAACTTAAAAAAAAAAAAAAATCTCTCGTCAGTTAAAAAGACTATTGTGCAAAATAGTCATATGTATTTAATATATAAACACTAATTGATTAAAAAATGTGAAACAAGATAATCATAAATAGAATGATATAATAACAAAGTAAAAAATATATTTTAAAAAAGATTATTAAGCTTAAATGATATTATAATAACTAATTTTATTAATTAATGTGATTTAATTTTTTTTTCTTCTGAAATTCATTCATGAAAGAGTAATATTTTAAAAATTAGAAAGAATTACATGAATAACTAATTGAGAAATATAAAACATGTGGCAAACGTGAGAAATGAGAAAAAGAAGAAAAAAGAACAAATAAAAAATGGAGAACGAATGCCGAAGTGCGATCGATCCGATGTCAATTTGCGTATTTTTGAATCTTGAAACTTATTATTTCCCATAAAAGCATTTAGGTTGTTACCATTTAAAAAGAAACAAAAGAAATTATATACAGAACTTAGGTATCACTCAATCTCATAAATAATTATTTACGATAAATTTATTAATTTTTATAACAATAACTTAAAATATTTAGCTGCAAAATATATAAATTAAAATACTAATATTATTTATAAAAAATAATCTATATAAATTTTAAACTAATTTATCTTTAAAATTATCTTTAAACTACTTTATCTTTCATTATATTTTACTTATTCTTTCTTTTTCTACTTGAGTAATATTCAGTTTCTAAATCTTTTACCCATTAAACAATTATTTATTTTTTATTATTATTCAAAATCAAGAAATACAAAATACTTCTTTTCTTCTAGTGTCAAATCATGATTTTTGATTATATATTTTGATTTACATTTAATGTACATTCATTATTAAATAAAAAATGTGATATATTTTATTTTGACATTAGTCAAAACTTATGAATACATATATTAAATAAGAAGTAAAATTCAAAATTTTAATCCTAAAAATATATATACCAATATTTAATACACCCGAAGAACTAGCGGCAGTGAGCGAGTCAACCACTACACCGCCATTGCACAGTGCTGTTTGGTCTAAGTTGTACTTTTATTCAGATTAGATTTAATTCCTTTTTAAGGATCAAAGATAAGGTAAATAATATCAGGATATTAAAAGAAAATCAACAAAAACATATGATATAGTTGATTTTATTGTGATCTAAAAATAAAGCAATTTAGATTAAAAAAATAAAAATAAAGCAATTTAGATTAAAACAAAATAAAATAAAATAAAGCAATTAATTAAATTAATGACTTAAAAGGTTTTACTTTTACTTTTCTATTCTCTAGGCTGACTTGCACAGTGTAGTCGCGGATCCTATATATTGAGAGGGAAAGCGTATTGTATCGTACAGTGTACATGCATTCGTTCACACCAATCGAGGGAGATTCATTAGTAGTCATATTCCGTTAACGTGGTCTCGCGCATTATATAAACAGTGCGGCAGGGTTCACTGATGCAGTTGGAGCGGCGCTTCTACTGAATCAATAAACCCTCTCTCTCTCTCTCTCTTTCACTCTCTCGCTGCGATGGATAACCTCGAAAAGCTGAAGAATGAGAACATCGATCTCGTTAGTTTCCGTCCTTTTGTCTTCTCCTTCGTATCGTTTTTTTTTATTTTTTATTTTTATGTTTTATCTTCATTCGGAAATTCACGTGCGTGCCTGATAACCAGCTGATTTTGTTTATGATAATGCTTCCATCCTTGTGGAGTATTTTATTTATTTATTTATTATTATTGCTGATTTGAATTATGATTTGAATTGAAATTTTTTGATCCTGATCTTGTGTTTCACTTGTCATTTGTGTTTTAATCCGTGGCTGCATTTGATTTGTGATTCAGAATGTTTTTAATTTAGGTCGTAAAACTCATGATACATGTTATTTATGCCTACGATCAAATATCATTGTGTGTTGCTCAATGAAAATATAAAAATCATTTTTTGTTTATTTTTTTTTTTAGGTTATGTTGTGTTTGTGTCATCTTTTTTCGATGATCTTCTTCCTTTATATCTAAACGGAGTTCATGTTGTTTTTATTATGTGTTAGACGGATTTTTTCGCGTGTTAGATGTGTTTTAGGTCCTTCAATTTTTGGTCAAAATAAATCTTAATTATTATTAGGTTTGAAACTGTTATCATGACTGTAATTTTGTCGCGTTGTCATCGTGATTGTAATTTTGTCATATTCTTTGATGAGGCGGAAAATTCTGAACCGTTTTGATTATTAGATTTTAGAGAGTTTAGAAATTTGACATTTCAGTTGAAATTGAAGCAAATTACCGTTATTCAAAATCTCGATCTCATTTCATTAAAAATTATGATTTTAGTTTTTGTAATATAATGAGTGAATTCCCTAACCTTGATTTCTTTAGAAAGATATATCCTGATTTGGTGTCGATATTTTTTTTTATTTTTTTTAATTTTCTTAACTAATTTATTCAACTATTATACCATTTTAAAGTTAACTAAGCAGTTTATTTTCTAATTTTGTTAGAAACAAAATCCACTCATTATATATAAAATACAATAATTATTTTAAAATTACAAGACTATGACAAATTTTGAACGTGGATTGCGTAAAGTCTAGTTTTTCTTTTGCTATTAAATAGATGTTACACCAACGTTTTCATGCTTGTAATGGTCCAATGTAATTTTCATGTGTTTGATAGACGTCTTGCAATCAGACATTACTCATTCTATGTACGCAGTTTAAATATTTAATGTGTTGCATCTCTTTTATTGGAAATCTATATTGTGTAATTTTGTTGTATGACATGTTATTGTTGATAGGGATGAATCATGACTAATTTAATTGCATGCTTGTGTTGCAGGAGCGAATACCCGTGGACCAAGTCTTCGAACAGTTGAACTGTTCGAAGGATGGTCTTACCACTGATGAAGGCCAAAAGAGATTGGATCTTTTTGGGCCCAACAAGTTAGAAGAAAAGAAGGCAATTAATTAATCTCTACCTGGTCAATTGCTACTTGGTTATGTTTTTTACTTTAAACTTGTGTCCGTTCTCATCAATTAATCAGTTACTAAGCCTTGCCAAACTACTTTGAAAACAGGAAAGTAAGTTTCTGAAGTTCTTGGGGTTTATGTGGAATCCGCTGTCATGGGTCATGGAAGCGGCTGCTATCATGGCAATTGCATTGGCAAATGGAGGGGTATCATCTTTTGATTGTTTGCATGCATTTGATCACATTTCACTATAATTTAAAAAAAAAATCAGCACAGTGAAAAAAATTGGAGATCGAAATAGGATAACAAAAATTTGTTCCTTTTCATTTTGGGACTAATTTTGAGTGCAAGCACACAAACTATATATAAAAAAATAAATGAGACAGATTATTATACACGGTATAACATAAAATGTCATTTTTAAGCTCAATTGGACTAGAAGGGAAAAAATCCTGTGATAGTATGCTATTTCCTTTTTTTTTTTTTTATGTCCTTTTTCACTCAGTTTTCATTCTCATTGTCATCCTCTTTAAACGTACAGGGAAGGCCACCGGATTGGCAGGACTTTGTGGGAATAGTGGCATTGCTTGTTATCAACTCCACTATTAGTTTTATAGAAGAAAACAATGCAGGCAATGCTGCTGCAGCACTTATGGCAGGTCTTGCACCCAAAACCAAGGTACAATTAGAATAAAAGCTAATTAAGGTCTTGCTTCAGTTGGTAATCACATATAGTTTGGCTTTATATATTGATTATGTTTGAATGGATGGCAGGTTCTAAGAGACGGAAAGTGGAGTGAGGAGGATGCTGCCTTATTGGTACCAGGAGATATCATCAGCATCAAGTTGGGAGACATAGTCCCAGCTGATGCTCGTCTCTTGGAAGGAGATCCTCTCAAGATCGATCAATCTGCACTTACTGGTGAATCATTGCCTGTTTCCAAGAATCCTGGTGATGAAGTTTTCTCTGGGTCTACAGTTAAGCAAGGAGAGCTTGAGGCTGTTGTAATCGCTACTGGGGTACACACCTTCTTTGGTAAGGCTGCTCATTTGGTGGACAGCACCAACCAAGAAGGCCACTTTCAGAAGGTACTATCTCCCCTCTTATCTAACATGGATTTGTGAAAATGTTTTCTAGCTGTGTTACGCTGGCAGTGTAGCGTATTCAACTTCAACCTGTTTGATATGTATTTGATGGTTTCGACTTTTTCAGGTGTTGACAGCCATTGGTAACTTTTGCATTTGCTCAATAGCTGTGGGTATGATCATTGAGATCATTGTCATGTACCCAATTCAGCACCGGCCCTATAGGAGTGGAATTGACAATCTCTTGGTGCTTCTCATTGGAGGGATTCCTATTGCCATGCCGACGGTCTTGTCAGTGACGATGGCTATTGGTTCCCATCGGCTGTCCCAACAAGGAGCTATCACAAAGAGGATGACAGCCATTGAGGAGATGGCTGGGATGGATGTTTTATGCAGTGACAAGACTGGCACGCTAACGCTGAACAAGCTCACTGTAGACAAGAATTTGATTGAGGTCAGAAGATATAGATTACAAAAAATGTAATTTAAAATTGATTATTGATATATGAACGAGGATCCGTCAATTTAATGTTCAACTAACCAATTTTGATGTGTAGGGTCTGCTGTCTAGAACTATTTCGAATTTACTAATTATGGAAGTGATTTATACATATTGCAGGTTTTTGGAAAAGAATTTGACAAGGACTCTGTAATTTTGTACGGAGCTAGGGCGTCTAGGGTAGAGAACCAAGATGCTATTGATGCTTGCATTGTTGGAATGTTGGGTGACCCAAGAGAGGTTTGTAATTTCTTCTCAATGATATATTGACTTGCTAGGTTCTGCTTGCATTTGTACCTTAATATCAATTAATTAACTCCTGCTGCATAAACGGAGCAAGCATTTTGACCGTAAAGACTCTATAATTCAATTTCGTTCTTTCGAGCTCTCTCATGCATCTGGATGAGAATTGATTAGATCATAAATATAATATTGACATGAAGTAGGGTAAAGGGCAAATTATCTGGATACGAGCATGTTAGCCTGATTAATGGTGTCGGTTTTACACTGGTAAAATATTTTTGGCGCGCTAGCTCTTTTAACAAGCATGTCAAACTTTATAATAATCACAATCTTTGGTCTGATATATGGTAACTGCGTTAACAACTTTTTCACACTTGTTACAGGCCAGAGATGGTATCACAGAGGTGCATTTCTTACCTTTTAATCCAGTGGACAAGCGTACGGCCATAACATACATAGACGACAAGGGCAATTGGTACCGAGCAAGCAAAGGGGCACCAGAGCAGGTAAATAAATCTTTTAGTGCATAAGATTGATCTTTCTTGTTTGCATTTACAATGTCTATGATTAGTGTAGCTCATGATGAAACTTTTTGCCAGATTATATCTCTCTGCAATCTCCGTGAAGATGTGAAAAAGAAAGCTCATGCCATTATCGGAAAATTTGCAGATAGGGGTCTCCGTTCCCTTGCTGTTGCCAAGCAAGTAAGTTGTGGTTCTGTGTAAACTCATATCTTCTGATCTCCAGCAATAATCATTCAAATTAAAGTTAGTTTTGTGATTTGTTATCTACTACCAGGAAGTTCCAGAGAAGACCAAGGAAAGTTCAGGAGGACCATGGAAGTTTGTGGGTCTCTTGCCTCTATTTGACCCACCTAGACATGACAGTGCAGAGACCATTCGCCGTGCTCTCCATCTTGGAGTGAATGTTAAGATGATCACTGGTGATCAGCTAGCTATTGGAAAGGAGACCGCTCGCAGGCTTGGCATGGGAAGTAACATGTATCCTTCTTCCTCCCTCCTTGGTGACCACAAAGATGAGAGTATGGCTGCGATTCCGGTTGAAGAGCTTATTGAGCAGGCTGATGGTTTTGCTGGTGTCTTTCCTGGTAAATATACTGTTAATAAAACTTATGTAACGTGCCTTTCCTTGGTGATCTTAACTATTCAATACTTGATAATAACTTGCTGCAATTTTGTTTAGAAATAATCTGAATATAGTCTTCTAATTTTAAAAGAGGATTTTACTTCATTGATCGAGATACAATTTTGTTAGAATAACTTATTGAACTATTGATTGATGTAAAATGCAGAGCACAAATACGAGATTGTGAAGATACTCCAGGAGAGAAAACACATATGTGGGATGACTGGAGATGGGGTGAATGATGCGCCAGCCCTAAAAAAGGCAGATATTGGGATTGCAGTGGCTGATGCAACTGATGCAGCTCGAGGTGCATCCGACATTGTCCTGACAGAACCTGGTCTAAGTGTGATTGTGAGTGCAGTTTTGACAAGCAGAGCCATTTTCCAGAGAATGAAGAACTACACCATTTATGCTGTTTCTATCACAATCCGAATCGTGCTGGGCTTTTTGCTGCTAGCTCTTATCTGGAAATTTGATTTCTCACCTTTTATGGTTCTGATTATTGCAATACTAAATGACGGAACAATTATGACCATTTCCAAGGATAGAGTGAAGCCATCACCTCTTCCCGATTCATGGAAGTTGAATGAGATTTTTGCCACAGGCATAGTGCTTGGTGCCTACCTTGCTATCATGACTGTTGTCTTCTTCTGGGCCGCTCATGCTTCTGATTTCTTTTCGGTAAGCACGAGTCTTATTTTATGATTAGACTTACGGACAAAATATTTTAAAAATTGTTTCGGGCTTAACCAAAGTACAACAATGTTGGCAGGAAAAATTTGGTGTCAGATCTATCAAGAATAACCAGGATGAGCTCACAGCTGCTGTTTACCTTCAAGTCAGTATTGTAAGTCAGGCTCTCATCTTTGTTACTCGGTCACGGAGCTGGTCTTTTGTTGAGCGCCCTGGTCTCTTGCTTATTACAGCCTTTATAATAGCACAGCTGGTGAGTTGTAATATATAGGTTGATTTTTGTTCTCGACTATAACAAATTACTCAACTCTAGTATACATGTTTATCTCGTAGATTGCCACAATCATAGCTGTCTATGGAAACTGGGGCTTCGCAAGGATGAAAGGAATTGGGTGGGGCTGGGCTGGTGTCATTTGGCTCTACAGCATCATTTTCTACTTCCCCCTAGATGTTCTTAAATTCTTCATTCGATATGCATTGAGTGGCAAGGCATGGAATAATATTACCGAGAACAAGGTGCCGTTTAAATTTCTTGTACTTAATGGTATCATATATAGACGATAAATATATATTTCCCTCGCTTATATGTCCAATGATGCAGACTGCTTTCACAACAAAGAAAGATTATGGAAAGGAAGAGCGAGAAGCACAATGGGCTTCAGCTCAGCGCACGCTACATGGGTTGAATCCTCCTGAAACAACAGAGCAAATATTTAGCGACAGGAACAACTACCGCGAATTGTCTGAAATCGCAGAGCAGGCAAGGAAACGCGCTGAAGTTGCAAGGTAACGTGAAGTGAATGCTATTGTGCAATATTTTTAGTTAAAGCTGTGAACCAAAATCAATCTGATAAATCATCTTGTTTTCTAGGTTGAGGGAACTTCACACATTGAAGGGGCATGTAGAGTCTGTTGTGAAACTCAAGGGACTGGACATTGACACAATTCAGCAGCATTACACTGTTTGAGTGTAGCAAGTCATGTTGGAAGATTAGTTATGTTGTCATTTATTTTCTCGAACTTGATTAGTTTTTGGATGATGCATGGGCTTTGAAATAATCCAATACTTTGAGATTGTGCAAGACAATCCAATGTTGGATCGATAGACGAAACTATCAACAGATGTTATCGTTCTATTGTGAAATGTTATTTTGAAGTCATGTTGAAATCGTTTTAGTCTTGTGTCTTATAATCGAATATTGTTTTACTGTTGAAACAAATTGTGTTTTAGTGTGGTGTCAGTGAATTTCCTTGCACATGTTCAGGCTAAAAATACAATCATTGAATAGAAAGTTGAAATAGATTTTCATCTCGAATGGTTTCCAAATGTGTCTCAAAAATATATGCTATAAGTAGAGCTTACTAAATGTATAATTCAATAATTATAGGTAACACGAGATTGAAAACTATTGGTCTTGGTCAAACCTGCAAAGTTAAATGATATATCTTTACACTAAATAGGTTAGAATTATATCCTTTTTTTTTTATTAAAGGGAGTTATATCCTATTTTATAATTTATGCAATTCACTTAATCTAATAAGTGTAGTTTAATTCTTTTTGTCATCATTGAATATCCTTATGACTTAAAGTTAAGTTTTGTTTTTCAAATATTTTTATTTCTTAATTTTTATAAATAATTATAAGATATCTTTTTATTTTTTAATATTATTATCATTATAAATTGTAAATACATTTTTTTAATTTACTATTTAAAGCTAAAAGGTAATGTAATATAATATTGAAAAAGAGTTCTCAAGCCCCTAAAATTTACCTTTATTTTTATAAATATAATCCTTAAATTTTAGTTTCTCCAAATTGATCTTTAAATTTTACACATTTATGAATATAAACCTCAAATTTTGATTATGTCTCGATTGATCCCTGAATTAATTCTATATCATGTTAAAATAACATTTTAATTTTAATTTTTCTTAATTAATTGTTGAATTTTACCTCTTTCAAAAATAGTCTCTTACTTAAATTGGGTTAAAGTATCAATTTAAAGGTGTTATATATTCTCTACTATATATAAAAGAGATATTTCCTTTTAATTTTTAAGTTATTTTAGACATTTATACTCTTATATTATAAATTAATCTTTTTTCTACCATCATATCTCTTAAGAATAAAATAAAAGAAAAAAATATGTATACAAAAATTAATTGTTCACTCTACTAATTATAACTAAACATATTTTGGTTTTCACTTTTTTTAAGACACATTTATTCTTTAGTTTATTTATCTAGATTTGTTTAAAATATTTTAATTGTTTACGTTTATTTGTTATTAATTCTTATTGAAGACATTAGTAACTATATGTTATCTTTTCTAATAACAATCGTTGAATAATTATATTTTCTCATTAAAAAAATACAACAATTATCTTTTTTAGTAATTTATATTTTTTTTGTTATTTTTTAAATAAATATGTATAGACACATAGTGTCTCTTCTTCTCTTTTATACTATATAGATTATTATTGGAGAGAAAGATACACATTAAAAAGGGAGTTGAATAGTCTATATCAAAAACTCGCGTTTTTATAATAAGGTAGTGAAAAATGTAAACAAATGAAGTATTGGAAGGTAATCAGACAAAGTATTAGAAATTGATGAAATGTCACAAGTGTTTTTATACTGGTTCGTCTCCAACCCAGAGACTACGTCCAATTCTCGATCCAATTAGATTGAATTCCATTATCTTTAACAAGATACAATTATTCTTTACCAAGTCACTTCTGGCTAAAAATAAGTATTCTTTCACCAAGTCTCTCTAGACTTAAACCCAAATATTCTTTCAACAAGTCTTTCCAGACTCAAACACAAGTATTCTTTAAACAAGTATTCTTTAAACAAATCTCTTCAGGTTCAACAACTACGTATTCTTTTGCACAAACCTCTTCAGGCTCAACCCTTACAAATAAATTTGATAAGAGTTACAAAAATAGCTTCGTCTCTTTTAGATGTGGTATTATACAAATTTGGCACAAGTAATCTACAAAGAACTCTATACAAGATTTTCTATGAAGATTTTCTCCGTAGAGCTTCAGTTTTGTATTTCTCACTACGTGAGTTTTGCTCTATTATGATGCTTCTTATTTTTAGCACTTTATGTTTTGCTCGCACACTTTTTTTTTACTTCATATTGTGTTATCCTTATTCACATTGTGCATTCTCCCTTTTTTCTTCTTTTTTATTGTTGTTTGAGAGCTTGACCCTTATATAGCAGCTTCAGAGAAAATGATCGTTGTAGCCACTTATCATCTCTTTCTTATGGATTTGTTAGGGTTATTGTATGGTATTTGTCTAAGGAGATATTTTATGAGGGTTATTTTTATTAGGTTATTACACAAACATACTCCACAATGATGAGATATTGTCCTCTTTGGGTCTAAGCCCTCACGGTTTTGCTTTTGGTCATCACTCAAAAGGCCTCTCAATCATTGAAGTATGTTTATGCTATATAAGTTTATAAAAATAACCCCCATAAAATAACCCCCTCAAACAAATACCATATAATAACCCCCATCAGGATTGAGTGTGGCAAAGTGGTGTCAGCGTAGAGTAGTCCTTTTCAATGTCTTGTCTGAGATATCCAGATTTTTTTCTTTTTATTCAGACACAATGATTTGACATTCCCTTTTTGAAGGCTTTCGTTATCTACGGAGAAGCTTTCCCGTTCGATTTGCTAAAGAATAAAGTATTAATGCTTCCTCAAAGAATAGTTTGACAATTTAACGAGAAATACATATGGCATTGATTCCAAATCATATGTTTCATCAGGTGTACTTCGTCTTATAAACAAATATGCACTACATCTTAAATGTTTTTTTTTAAAAAACTTTTGATTTCTTGTTTGTTATTTTTATAGAAAGATGTTTTATGAAACTCTAATCTGTGAGAAAGGCGTTAACGTTTTATGAAACTCTAATCTGTTTAAAAATGTGTTTGTTATCATAAAAACTTATAACACTTAAGGGGATTTCAAATTATACTTTGGGCTTCCTTTTGATTTTACAAGATTATATAAAAGGGGATACATTCTTTGTAACGATCTGACAAATCACTACCATTACTACAACCTAACAATTAAGTAGCGAAAAACATAAATATAAACTAACATAGGATTAACATGAAATTCTTAGATATTCATGCAACATTATATATGTATAGGAATAAACAACTTAAAATATGAAGATCCTTCAATGGGATTACAACATAATTAAGAGATTTCTTACGACATAAGTTCGCAGTCAAAGTGACATGACCCTAGCAAACCAACATAATAACATGACTTTTTTGACTTTCTAGGTCAACAATAAAGTTGGATATCAATCCATTATCAACACAACATAATTTTTCAAATTTCGCCACTTACATTAGAAAAGTCCAATACAACTATCAAGAATAGAACGACTTGGATGTGAGTTTACTATGACATTAGTATGCATCAACTAAGCTTATATGAAATTAACCCGTCGACTACCCTTCAAATATTGTGTACCATTCTAACAATTAATTAAGGATTTTACCCTTCAATTTCATACCTTACTTAAATAGGTCATAATATTAATAACATGGCTCGACCTAGCCCTATACTATATAAATTAAATATTTATAGGAGACTCAATACCTCACTTCAAGAGTCAACAATACTTGAGAAGAATATTTCAACATTTAGAATAACACATCTCCTCTAGTTCTAAGTTCACAACACAGGCCAACGTCATGCATCTTATCAAGATAATTCAATACAACAACAAGTCTTGTGCATATCACAACACAACTCTACACAACAACATCATATCAATATCATAGACTACATTATCATTATTAAAGCATAGAATCATATCCATTTTATAAACAACATAAAACTTCTCATAATCAACTATCACACAACAACTTCCACATAAAGCAACACATGTAGAGTTATACTAATCCTATCACATTCACATTTATCTCATATGAAAGTTAAGAAGATTATTTACAATGCTTATGTTGATTAGGGATGAAAATAGATTAGACATTACATGGACATATTGTCTGGTCTATTCAAACTTGAATCTAACTTAACATATTTATTTAAAAAGGTTTGTCTTAAGCTTATAATTAAAAAAAAACTTGTTAAACTAGTCTATTTATCCATATGACATAATAAAAAAATAATGTGCATATTACATTTTAAAAAATATAATTAAATGAATAAATTTGTAATACAAAAAATAAAATTATCAATATTTTTTACGTTTCCACTATACTTAAATATTTTACATTCTTTATTCATATGAAATCAAGAAATCAAAAATAAAAGCTCTAGCAGTACCATGTTCGCCTACTCTTTTCTTTCATCTTCATAATTAATTATTTAAAATACTTCAACAGGAACATAAGAAATATTTAGAAAGTTTTCTTTTGGATAAGATTATCTTCTTTAATTATATCATGTGCATGAGTATGCATGAGTGTACTTGGGTATCATGGTTTTTAAATTGCAGTCCACAACAACTATTTTGACCACAATATTGTTGTTGTGGTGCTCTCCGCAACTACAACCACCCGCAATTGCAATGTGATTTTAAATCACTTAAAGTTCTACAATGCAATAAATCTGCAACACCATTTTACTCTAATTTTTGTGTTAAAAAACAAACATATATTCAAGTTTTAATTTTCTAAGCTAATAAGTTTGATCATATGGGATGTCAAGAGAGGGAAGGAGGTAACTAATGATGGTTGGTTGGAGTTTTGGGAGGTGCATAATGCATTTTAAGAAATAGAGAAAGGAGTTTGGAGTAAAAAAAATAAGAAAAATAGGTTTGCTTGATTTTTATTATTATAGAATTATTTGTTTATATTTAATGCAAATATATATTAACTTCATGCCACAATGGCTATAATCCACATCACAACAGCTGTAGTGGTCACAACAACAACCACAATTTAGAATCATGTTGGATGGATATACATGAGTTGTCCTTTAGTTAGTTTTTTTATTTTTTTTTATTTTAAACTTTAAATTTTAATGATAATAATAATAATAATAGAGTAAATTATTCTTTTATCATAGAAATTAAAAAAAAGACGCATGTGTATTTAAAAATATAATTATTAACTTATTTAAAATAAAATTTATTAACTTATTTAGCATTGTTAATGTAAAATAAGCTTTTAAATAAATTTATTGGTCAAACCAAACTTTTAAAAAGGTTAGGTCAGACATATAAAAAAGTTTATGATAGATAATAGACCAAACTTAGACTTTAATTTTATAGAACAGACTTGACTTGTATATTCAAACTTTTGCTTGACCTAACATATTATCATCCTTAATGTTGACTTCTAGTTTTAATTAAAATATGTACTATACTAAAAAGGTGATAATTGGAGTTTTAGAAATTATTTTTAGGTGATTCCAAAATCATTGGAAAGCTAACATCCAAAATTACAACTTTCATGAAAACCATAAAAGCTAATTTAATTAATGTAAAGGGCTCCTAAGGCGATCATGGTCGTGACAATTTCGTCATGCCCAACTTTACTTTGCTACCTACAATTGTTTTTGACTTCTAGCAACAAAGATAACGGTCATGACCATTGAGTCATGTCCATGATAGGCCTTATTCTATCACTTACAATATTTTTCAACCTCAAGCAATGCAATCATGATCATGACCACCTAGTCACGCATGTGACAGTTCCCAAACATAGGATTATGAGCATATGCCCCTCAACAACACTTCTAATGAGTTCCAAACCATCCTAAACTCATCTATAAGCCCAAAAATCTAAACAAAACTTGCAAACTCACATGCACTCCATCAAAGTGATTCTAAACAACATATACAACATGAAATTAGTTCAAATGCAACTAACCACATCAAATACAACACATGCATCTTATGATTATTCTTCTCCACATCTACTACAACTCAAAACACTTTAAAACATCACATGCAACAATGGTCAAACTAAAAATCATCAACCCATCTTCAACTTTCAAAAACCTTGAAAACCCATAACATAGAATTCATACATTCTCAACATAAATGTCACTAAAGGGCCAAACAACACCTAAATCAACACATGCAACATAAAGGAATCAATCTACAAGTTTTGCTAACCTCAAATCTTCCATAAAGAAGGAAATGAAGGAAGAATGGTGAAGAACGAGACCTCCTATGCCTTTGTCGTACAACAACTTCAACCTCCGATTTTTTTATCTTTTTAGCTTCTACCATACCAACTATTGATCAAGGGAAGAAAATAGATCTTCTGATGGAATTGAATTGAAGATCAAACTCTGTTGGTTCTAGAGCACCCCTCTTTAACTTTTCTTTATGATTATAGAATTATAAATTTATGATGTTCATTTTTCAAAATCCACCTTATATACCCCAACCCACTTTAGGTTACACACTTAAATTATATCTTCAATAACTTAAGCTTAGAGTTAGCTCAACACTAACTTTCACCTCACATAGGCTAAAAATAACGAAACAACATAAAATATCATTCTTAATTACATATATCACAAATATACATAATTAAGAAAAAAAAACATAGTGTTACACCCTTGGTTCTCACATTTTTTTTAGACATTAATTATACCCCTTTATTATATATTATTTTTTCCACCATCATATCTCTTAAGGGTAAAATAGAAGAAAAAAATATGAATAAAGGAATTAAGGTTTAAATATGTTTTTAGTCCTTCAAATTTAAAGTAAATTTTTTTTTAGTCCCTTAAATTTAAAATTGATCTTTTTAATCTTTATAATTTTAAAAAATCTTGTTTTAGTCCTTATACTCAATTTTTTTAGGGAATGTCAAATATTGTTACACAAAATCTACCTATAACATTTAATCCAATTAATATTGCATGATTGTCTCAATTTGTCACTTTTAGATGTGTTATTAGTGAATTAAAGGACTAAAATAAGATTTTTAAAAATTACAGGATCAAAAAAGTAGTTTAAAATTTGAGAGAGTAAAAATAAATTTATCTAAATTTAAAGGAGTAAAAATTATATTTAAACCAAAAATTAATTATTCACTTTATCAATAATAACTATCCTCTTATTTTGTAAGCATCTTTAGTCTCCAATTTTGTTTCAAATTATTTTACTCTTTTTTAGTTATATATTATCTCACTTCATTTACATTTTGTGACCTCTATTATTTTTTATTTTTTATTTTATATTATTTTTAAGCAAAATATATAGAGGCACAAAATACTTCAACTTCACTAATATTATATATAAAAGATAGTGATTGTTTAACTTTTTTTGGTCCACAATTTTTACATCATTATATTCCCTATAATTATTCCACTCACTATTATTTGACTTCTATGTCATCTCAATTTTTTTTTAAATTCTCTTTTATTATATTTAATCCATATCTATATTATATATAATTTATATATATATATTATTTAACTTCTATATTATCCCATTTTTTTAAAACTTGTATCCTTTTTAAATTTTTTCTATTTATATATTTTACTTTTATCTATATTTATATTATACATAATATATATCTATTTCTTTTTTGGGGCATAATATATATCTATTATGATATATATAACTTATATCTATTATCTATATCATGTATGTATAATTCATAATCCATAATAATATATATACATTTAATATATATATATATATATATATATATATATATATATATTTATTTAACATTAATCTATATCTATATTATATATAATTCTTGTGGAAGAATTTTATTATAATTTAAAACTTAATTAAATGTTTTCATTTATTTAATTTCTGTTTTAATATTTTTAATTAACTTTTATTGACAGATTTAAGGATTAAATCTGTTTTTTTTTTTTTTTTTTACTTAGACCAAGTCTTATTTGGTGCACGTTGCATGTTATTTTTATTCTTAACGTTTGCATGTTAGGTTGTTGGTGTTACCGTTCCTTCTTTTGTGAAAAAGATTTTAGTACCGTGTCATACTCTAATTTATAAAATAAAAATCGGCACTGGATGAAAATAAGAGACATAATAATTTACTCATCTTTCTTTTTAAAAAATTATTTTTACTACTATATATTATGGAATGATGTTCTAAATCAAAGATCCTTTAATCACTCGGGTTAGCCGAATGGTCGAGTAAGAGGGATTTAGATAATTAGAAGCATGAAAACTTAGGTTCAATCCTCGTTGCGACGATCTTTATAATATTTTCTATCTTTACAAAAAAAAAAAATCAAAGATCCTTTTTTTGTACATGATTGATATGACGGATTGTCATATCTTGGGAAGGAAACATATTACAAACTAATGTATCATAGTAGTGAAACATTTTCTCTCTAAAGATAATATTTAGCATGTTTCAATCCAATCTCTTCTAAACTCTTATCTTATTTATTTTAGACTTTGGTCTTTTTTAATTTATCATTTGTTTATGTTCATTTTGAAGTAATTTTATTGATAAATAATATATATTTTATTTTCTATTTTCATGGTTCTAGTAATCTTAGAGAGAGAAATTGATTCTAAATCATAATTCTTTTTCATAAAAAATATTTATCATGAAAATAGAAATTATTACTTTAGAAGTCAATGATATGAATAAGTTATTATTTGATGAATATTGTTTTGATGTGATAGAGGACAAACATCGTATAATGATGATATAAAGACAATAAAAATTGTCTTGGAGAGTGCAAATGTGAAAATATGAAGACTAGGGTAAAGAATCCAATCCAATGGATGTGATTGACCCTATGGTTTAATAGTGATGAAAGTCATGAAATTTAAATTAAATATTTTTATATTTAATTTTTCTTTAACTTTTTAATTTGAAAATTTGTTGCGTTCTTTTGAGTGTTTTGACCAGGTTGATTTCTTGCACAATTATGATAATTGAAATCAAGATGGATAGTGCATAGCATAATTCTAAAAGAGTTGTGGCATGACCTTGAGATAGGGGTTGGTGTTCCTATAATTTTCAATTGTCATATGAAAGTTGGAAAATGAAATTGAAAAACATATACTCTTTATGAGTTTCATCTTTGGAAAAGAGGAAAACACCCACAAAATTTTTGTGAGAAAATAAAAGAATGTTTGATAAACCAATTAATGTTATTTTTTTTTAATCTTCTTATATATCTTCTCAACAATTCAAGTGTGTTCTTATCAATAGAAGGTGTGAACAGGTGTGTTCCTATCAAAATTATGGCCAAGATTGATACAATATATAGTAGTGAGAAACATTAACTTGTGGAGAATGAAATTATTTCTCAGAAGAAATTATGCTTATTCTCTTATAATAAAGAGAGAAAAAAAAAAGTTGTGTGAACACATATTGAATTGTTGAGGGGAATGAGATTAAAACCCATTAATTAGATGGACACCCAACTTTATGTGAATGGCTATCCTATGAATGAATTTAGTAGGCAACAACAAAGTTATTTTTTTTTTTTATCAAAGTACATATTTATTTAATGGAGATGTTTTGGTTCCGATTCCTTTTCCTATGATGAAGTGTATTTTTTTAAAATTGCGTCAATTAAAAGGTTGAGGTATTCAAATATTTATATATATTGTATTAAAACTAAAATACCTCTTAATGAACCTAACAACAATAATTATGGGAGTGAAGGTCACAAGTGACCCTATTAAAGGTTCATCTAGTGAGTGTGGTGGTAGGATGACCATTGTGAGACATGCAATTTTAAAACATTGATTTTCTATTTCTCTCACTATGTTTTTGAAACTAGAATGTCTAAGAAAACATAACATCTCTCTCTCAATGGATAAATTAGTTTTTATTTAAATAAAATATATATAAAAATACGAAGTGTCTCAACTTCATCCATTATTAACAAATAGGATAAATTTAGAAGAATGTCTCTTTTCCCTAATTTTATTTATTAAAACAAACATATGACATGTATGATTAATTAATTTGTTAAAAGGTGTTTTAAACAAAAAAAATATTGATTGTAGGTACTTCAAATAATGTTAGGAATGACAAAATGGATCAGTCTAACCTGTTTAGACTTTACTTGCCATTAGTTCGTAAAAAATGGGTGGAATTCGCTCGACAAGTAAAAATAAACTAGACATTCTGGCTCAATCCGCCTAAGGGTGAGTTGGGGGACCACTAGACCAACCTGCAAAAAAAATAAAAAAATAATATATTTATTTTTTATATATCTTTTTCAACATATTTTTTTTTCTTTATATCTATAAATGAAACATTATGTTATGGTTGAATGAAAATAGAAGGTCTTACATAAATTAGTGACGAAACTACGAAATATTAAAATTGGGGTATTTGAATCACCTTACCTCTATACTACAAATAAAAAAAATTAAAAAGTTTATAAAAAAAATAATTTTTCGTTACATATTACAATGTCAAAATTCTAATTTTGAATTTTTAGTCCAATTTTTTTTTCACCTTAAACACGTTTTTAGTCAAATTAAATAAGTAATTTTTGTTTTTGTTCTTTTGTATTTTTTTTAAATTTTTATTTCTTCTAAATATTAATTCTTATCCAATTTAGATTTTTTCGCCTAATCTTTCTACATGTTAATTAGTTCTCATGTGATAAAATTTTGTCAGCTCTAATATTTTTTGATTTTGGTTCTGTCCCTTACCAGAAGTAATGGTTATAAATTATCACGTGTCTATAATTTTAACTAAATTCTACATAACATCTATTTAAGTTTTTAATTTATAAAAAAAAAATTAATAACACTGGATAGGAAATAGTTAGTAATCATGTGTTAATGATAATTTCTCCAAAGAAATGCATGCAATCGATTGGAATGAGAATTTGACAACTGCAATACTAGATGCAGACACGTTCGAGTTACAAGCCACACTCAAGTGAAATATTGGAGAAGAATCAAATTTGTGAAGGGAGTTGGCACGTACAACTAGGCATCTCTTCCTTCCATTAATTCCCCTCATTACCTCCTGCAAGTCTCGTATGTATGTATTAAGTAAGAAGCCTCACATTCGATTTTGGTGCGTCACTCATGTGTGTGTGTCAATCAGAGAGAGTGCATGGTTGATGACCATGCATGCACATCTTATCTATAGTATTTACTTCCTGTCTAAATTTACACGCTGCATTTAAGCCTTCCTCACACATTCATGCAATTACAATATTCTAAAAATATCAAAGTACGTGTGTGTATAAGACAACAAACAACATGCACACATCATGCAGTAGTAGTAGTGGTTTTCGCAGTGTCATCTAAACAGTGCCAAAAGCAATAATCTAAAGCATGAAAGCAAATTCAGTGACATCATTTGTATTATTGGCAGTACTAGTTCTTTTGCTCACACTGTCTCTTGTTGCTGAAACTAAAACCTCTCCACAAAACCACACACATGAAGCAGAACTAAGAGGAGATAGAAAAAGCAGAAGAAACAAACACAGTGGAGGAAGAAGAAGGAGAGGATCATCATCATCAAAGTGTGATCCATTTTACTTATTTCTATATGGAAGATGTGGCCATTGGCCTTTTCCTACTTTCACATGCCCTCAAAACCCTTTTGACCAAACACCAACACCATCATATTCATATCCTTATTTTCCACCTCCACCAATAACTTACACTCCAAGAATCTCACCACCACCACTTCAATATTTTCCACCACCTTTATTACCTCCACCACCACCGTCACCACCACCACCACCACCTCCACCACCATCACCACCACCACCGTCCCCACCACCACCATCGCCACCACCGCCTTCGCCACCACCTCCATCACCACCGCCGCCATCTCCACCGCCGCCAATAGCGTGTCCACCTCCGCCTGTTCCGCCGTGCTGCCCTTTACCACCACCTGTTACGCCGTGCTGCCCTCTGCCGCCGGCCTTACCGCTACCTCAGCCGCCACCGTTGGTTCCGTCGCCGCCGCCACCTGGGCCTACGTTGATAATTCCGCCACCTCTTGCCCTTCTTCCTCCGACGCCTGAAATACCAACGTTTCCGTGGCTATCACCTCCCAACCCCTTCGTCACAGCACCACCATTGGTTCCAGTGTTTTCTACGCCACCGGTTTTCACTGCGCCGCAGACGCCGGATATTTTGTTGCCGCCGCCATTGGTCCCCGACGTGCCACCGGCCTTCACCATGCCGGACGACCCGCCGTCTTTTATCATGCCCACTACGCCGGATATTTCCCTGCCGCCGCCGGAGCTTCCGGAGGATCCACCGTCGTTTAACATGCCCACTACGCCGGATGTTTTCTTGGCACCACCGGAGCTTCCGCAAGACCCGCCGGAGCTTCCACAAGACCCGCCGGAGCTTCCACAAGACCCACCGGAGCTTCCGCAAGAGCCTCCGGAGCTTCCACAAGACCCACCGCAGCTTCCGCAAGAGCCTCCGGAGCTTCCACAAGACCCACCGGAGCTTCCGCAAGAGCCACCGGAGCTTCCACAAGATCCACCGGAGCTTCCGCAAGAGCCACCGGAGCTCCCTCAAGATCCACCGGAGCTTCCACAAGAGCCACCGGAGCTTCCAGATGAGCTACCGTCTACCGGAGAATGAGGTTCGTGACCATGTAGAGCCGCCGTCGCCGTTTACCATGTGATGATGGGCCCCCCTTTGTTTATACGTAAATGAGTGGGTTTAAAATTTAAATAATCAACAATATTTTCCACTTTTTCAAAAAAAAAAAATTGTAGCTTTTAATAAATTTTAGTCGTTAGGAAGAGTGTGACTAATATCTCTTTCCACTATTTCTCTAATTTTTCTCTTGATCTAATTTGTGGTTTTATATTTGATTTTTATTTGTTGATTTGAGGGAATATTTATAAATTTATTTTAAAGTGGATGATTTATGTCTAAATATTTCTATTTTAAAAATAAATTAATAATAAATTTAATATAATTTTATTTAACGTAAAATGCCTTAAAATTAATTTTAGATTTAAAATCGCTTTTTTAACAAAACACAAATTACTTGATTTTGAAATGGTTCTCGGCATACTCGATGAATGACTGGTGTGTGTTTATTTTACATTTATTTAACTTTTTGATAAGGCTAAGCTAGACAAATTTTGATACCCAAATTTGATAATACTTTACCTGCAAATATTGATCAAATTATAATCAAGTGGGTAATGGGTTAGTTTTGATACAATTAACTTAGCTAATAATAATCACGATGAAAATACTAATTATATATTTAATAGAAACTTTTAATGAATCTATTTAATATGGGAATAATATTAGTGTTATTTTTACTTAGTTATATGTAATAGATTTATATATTCGATCAATATTAGAATTTAGAATATTATAATAATATTTATTAATTTATTATAAATTATTTAATTTTTGTAGATATTTTTGTTGTGAATCTATTATCACAATTTTGCGTACATATTTGTTTTTATATGTCAAGAACAACTTTCTCATCAAAATTCTTCTTTGCAACCACTATATCTCTTGAATGAATCAAAAAGGACATATACAATACTTATAAGAATATAGTGAAATCTTGTCTTTTCAAAGTTTGAAACTTAAATATTAGACCTAACATAAAAACTTAACACACTTGTCTATTAGATTGGACCTAATAATTATATATACTTACACAATGACTCTTAAATCCAAAATAGATCATATAATATAATGAACTTATAGAGAAAATATATGTTAAGTAATTCAACCCATTTTAATAAAATGAAATCACATTGATTAATAATAACTCAAATAAATAAAAAAATTTAACATTCTTTCACTTGGTCATATTAATCATGTTCTATTTATTTTGAAAATGACTCTTGAGTTGAACAACTGTGGTAAGAAAATAACTTGAATATAATCACCATTAAAAACATGATTAAGACTACTAATAAAATCACAAGTTAAGAGCCATGATAAATATAAACTATTCAAAGTTTTAGTTAGTAATGACCACATATATACCTAACAATCTCATTAGCATGATCATAACACTAGTGTGAAATGTAGATACACATTATAGCATAATTTATGTGTTATTTTCATGCTATACTGTATGGATGGATCCTTCATTGTGTGTTTCCAAGAAAACACAATCAATCTTCTCAAGGAAATTATATATTCATCATGTTTCTCATGAAACAACATTCCTAAAAGGAACTAAAAACATCTCGAGATAAAATATATAATAATTATTACATCAATAATGTTAAATGCCATTACATAATATTAATATTAAAATTAAAAATAGTATAAGTTCAATGCAATAGAAATAAACATATTAAATAATTGCAACTCCCATTAACTAAATATATCAAAAAAAACAGTACAATACCCATATTCCCAACATGTTTCATAAACACTATGGATCTGAGACTTAGTCCCTTAGTTAGTGGATCAAGAAGCATTTCCTCAGTAGATATATGCTTAACAAGAATCTCTCATTCGAGAATTTAATCCTTATATGCTTAAATGTTGTAGTAGTTCTATTATTCTTAGTAAAGAAAACAATAGAACTATTGTCAAGAAAAATTTTCAATGGCTTAGAAATGGAGTCTACAAATCCAAGAGCATAAGCAAAATTCTCAGCCATAAAGCATGTGATGCAACCCCATAACATGCAACAAATTCAGCCTTCATAGTAAAAGAAGCTATCAAAGTTCATTTTACACTCTTCCAAGATACAACTCGTCCAACCAACCTAAAAATATATACAGAAATAAATTTCCCATCATTCAAACAACCAACAAAATCTACATCAAAGTAGCCAATAACATTGGGCTCATCTACTTTCGTGTAAACAAACATGTATTCTTGACTTTTGTAAGTACCTCATTACCTTTTTAGCAACAACCTAATGAGCATATCATGTGTTTAACAAAAATTTAACCAAGACACTAACAACAAAGGACAAATCAAGTCTAGTACATACTTGTACATACATCAGGCTACCCACTGCATTGGCATATGGAATATTCTCCATAGAAATTTTTTTAATGTCATTCTTAGGGAATTTTTCCTTACACAACTTATCCATTTTGACAATACGGACATCACCAGACCTACAATTCTCCATGTTAAAACACTTCAAAATACTATCAATAAAAATTTGGATCTTTATACCCTAAACAAAAGATGTCAATCTCGGGATAAAACTCAAAAGATTATGAGACCTATTTATGTGGATCTCTATACCCCTAAACAAAAGATGTCTCTCCAAGACCCTTCATATCAAAAGATATTGACAACAATTTCTTTATCTCAACAAGCATATAATAATTGTTGCTAACAAGTAAAAGTAATCTACGTAGAGAACAAGAATAATAAATTTGCTTCCACTAACCTGAGATATATGCGTTGACCTACTTTATTCTCAAAAAACCTGTTAAATGATATTCTATCGGTAAAACAAATACGTAGTAAATCATATGACAATGTAACTTCATTTTTTTTACTTAGGGACAAATATTCTATTTTGAAAATAAAAAAATTATTATTGAAACAAATCTTCATCATTGCAATCATGAACAAATAGAAAAATTACATATATTATAATTTGACATTTATTAAACAATCATATGTAGAGTTGTCAAAATAAATAGAATCCGGGAGTCAATTTGATCCACTACGAGCTTGAGTTGGATTATAGAGGAGGGTTCAAACGACACCGGTGTAACTTTTACTAAGTATTACACCACTCAATAACTTTATATTAAATGTGAATTTTGAAAATTCAACCGTTAGATTGAAAGTTCATATCTCTTAGATCATATATGTCAAATTTTGTATTAATCTAAGATGATTTGATACTTCATTCTCATAAAACAAAATTGACATAATATATACATTTCAAAATATACTAAAATATGAACATTTTGATTACCTTCAAGTTGTTCTTCAATTTTAACAAAATTTAACATATATGATCTAAGAGATATGAACTTTCAATCTAACGGTTTGATTTTCAAAATTCACATTTAATATAAAGTTATTGAGCGGTGTAACACTTAGTAAAAGCTATACCGGCGTCGTTTGAACCCTCCTCATATATATATATATATATATATATATATATATATATATAATAATTATAAGAAGAAAAAAAATAGCTTATCTTACTTATAACTTAACCTACCGTAGATTAATTTATGGTGAACCAATTTGACTCACATGTTAACCATGTAATTTACTTTTTATTCTAAAATATTAGTTAATATAATGTGATTATATCTTTATATTATTAATTAAATTGTATATATATTAGCTATGAATTATTATAATTAATGTGTATTTGATATTATTTATTAATATTTTATATCATTATTTTAATATTATTTAATATTATAAGTTAATTGTAATTGATATTTTTTTTCTTACAAATTTTATTGTTCTATTATTAACATAATTAAAACGAGGCAACCTATTTAATCGTGATAGATAGGTAAACCAAATCAAAACAGTTACATGAGCCACTTGAAATCTTTGACAGCTAAACTCGTATAATAATCAAATTCCAGAGGGCAAAAGGTGAAGTGGAGCGTGAGACGTGAGTTAAATCTGGTGGATGCAGACTGCAGAGTGAGAAAGAAAAGAGGTAAGGCATCCATTAGTAATAGTATTACAATGTCTGAATGTTCAGAGGATAGTATAGAGTTGCACTTACCCGACGAGTGCTGGGAATTGATCTTCAAAACCCTAAAATCCCATCGCCACTTCCAACCTCTCTCCCTTCTCTCCAAACAATGCCTATCCATCACCAACCGCCTCCGAACCTCTCTCACCGTCACACCCCAAACCCTCCCTACCCTCCCCCGCCTCCTCCTCCGCTTCCCCTCCCTCACCACCCTCCACATCACGCGCCTCCCCCACGCGCATCTCCACGCGCTCCTCCTCCATCTCTCACGCTCCGCCCTCCCCCTCCGCTCCCTCAGCCTCTCCGCCCACCCCTCAATTCCCTCCGATGGGTTCCGTTATTTGTCCCAAAAGACTCCTCCTTTGAAGTCCCTCACCTGTTCCCACATCGCTTCCCTCACAAACTCCGATCTCTCCCTCATCAAAGACTACTTCCCTTTCCTCGAACACCTCGACCTCAGTTTCCCCGACAACTCCTCCGACCCTGTCTCCGACTCCGCCGTCGAGGCTCTCTCCTTGGGCCTCCCCAACCTTCGCAGGGTTAACCTCTCTGGTAATTTCTTCATCCACGACCCTTCCATTCTCAGCCTCTGCAAAAACTGCCAATTTCTCGAGGAACTCGTCATCTTCGAGTGCCACTTCATCACGCAACGTGGCATCGCCTCCGCGATTCGTGAAAGGCCTTGTGTGAGTTCTCTCTGTGTTAGCAACTTCGGGTGCGGGGCCAAAAAAGGGGACTTTTTTAGACCCCATGTGACTTCCGATTTCATTGAAGCGTTGGTGGGCTTAAAGGGGTTGACTTGCCTCGATTTGTCGTTCTCCTCGATCTCCGACGAGTTGCTATGTTGTGTCGCGGAGGAGGGGATTCCTCTGAGGAAGCTTGTTTTGCAAGGTTGTTGTAATTATAGTTATGTTGGGGTGCTGTGTTTGTTGTCCACGTGTCGGTTTGTGGAGCATTTGGATCTTCAGAATGCTGAGTTTTTGTGCGATCAGCGTGTGGAGGAGTTGTGTGCGTTTCTTGGTAATTTGGTGTATATAGATGTTAGTGGTTGTAGGATGGTGACTGATTCGGCATTGTTGGCACTTGCTAGGAATTGTCCTTTGTTGAATGAGGTCAGAATGGGGGCTACAGATGTTGGTAAAAGGAAGGTTGACGATGATGCTTTGGTGAGTGGTGTTGTGAATTATCAAGTGAAGTCTCTATATTTGGGAAACAATTCGTGGTTGAGGGATGAGAGTGTTGAAATGTTTGCTTCTGTTTTCCCTAGTTTGGAGGTGCTTGATTTGAGCTCTTGTTGTGGTGTATATGAAGGTGTTGTTGAGGTTTTAAGGAGGTGTACTGAGGTAAGGCATTTGAGTTTGGCCTTTTGTTCAGGAGTGAGGTTAACTGGTTTGAACTTTGAAGTTCGCAAACTTGAGGAGTTGAACTTGTCACGGTCAGGGATTGATGATGAGGCGCTTTCTGTGATCTCAAAATGTTGTCGTTGGCTGCTGCAGTTGGACTTGGAAAATTGCTCTCGTGTTACGGCAAAGGGAGTGAGGCAAATGGTGGAGAATTGCACGCAATTGAGAGAGATAAGTTTGGTGTCTTGTTATGAAGTGGAAGCTAGTATTGTTGCTTGGATGGTATTTTCAAGGCCTTCATTGAGAAGGATAATGGCTCCCCCTAGGTTTGATCTCAGTGATGGCCAGAGAGAACTCTTCTTGCGACATGGATGCCTTGTTTGTTAATTTGAGATATGAAATGTAGGATATTTTTGTTTTCTCAAAGGAACGAAGATGCTTTCACACCATTAAGGGTGTGCCGGGAGAAGAGAGACATTCAAAAGTAGTATAAATGAGGAGATGAATATAAAGAAGCACTCAAGGTGGAAAATATATCAGTCTACATTTCTTGTATTTGAATTTGACTATTTGTTTATTTATTCGTGCTTGATTATGTAACTCTGTACCTTGGTCGCATTTTTTTAGTTTTGATAGTGCTTGTATGTTGTATCCATCTTTTATTATTAACTGTGAATAGCATACGTTGTAAGCAGTTGGACTTGTATTATATATATGGTATACAGTTTCGAATTGTATTGCTTTTCCTTGCTATGCCTTGAATTATAGTACTTGGATTCTTCTGTGTTGTTGAAAATAGTTTCACTGTTCAAAGTGATGGTAATGAATGGCAACTTTGGAGGGAAAATAAGTTGAAACTTAATATTGCAGCAATTGAAAATATTAGATTTTGCGGACCTGCCTTGAAAGTTAGAATACAGTTGTTCTGCATTTTTTATTTTAGTTTTACATGAGTCCTTTCAATTTTCAAAAACAACATAATATTATCGTCTTTTTTGGACCAATGATGAGTGAGTTTTAACAACCTTGGTTTTGGGACGACCAAAACTTTTAATAATTTGTTTGGTGAAATGACCAAATGTGAACAAACTAGAAGACAACGCAGGCAGCAGACCCTAGACAACATATCATATTGGATGAGATGAAGCTTCTGATGTATCAACAACTTTTACGAGGCTTTTGTAACAAAATCAACTATGATATGGACTCACGTGTTTAGATCAGTCTCGTGTGAAAGTTTACTAGAAATGTTCAAGGGAAAGCACTGTTAAACAAATGCCAAATTTTTGGTTACCATATTATTGTTGCATAGTATCTCTTTATTAGTTTTGACTGTTTTGTTAATAATTAATTTTTGTTAAGAACTTAACTGATATTTTTGGTAAAATTTTCTTTCTTAATCATATATTTTTATCCATAAAATTTGAACATGAAACTTCATTTAGGAAATTTGAGACCAATTCTACTTGAACCAATACTATATTGATTAATTATCGATTAAATACTCATAATGCAAAAAATAATAATAATAAATGCAAATAATCAATAAAAAGTCACCTTAGTTATTTAATGAGACTCAGCTAATTGAGGTATGTTGATAACTTCATATCAATCTTCTCCCATTTAAGAACGTGATTTGCTGTAAGGAAAATGTATAAATTTGCAGAAAAAACAGAATTCCTAATGCCTTTATTTATTTTTTCTTTTGTGGATACCAAATGCATTGTAATGATTCAGAATAATCGTGAATTTTCATGCAGTTAACTAGTTACAAGTGCCCTATTCGTCTAACAAATTAATATTCTTTTGCATCTTGTCAAGAAAGGAGAAAGTTCTTACCAATCCTTCTGTACCAGTTGCTGGTGTGCCTGCACTCCACACCTCACACCTCATAAATAGATACACAAATATTATTTTTTTGCAAGACCATTATTCAAATCGAGATCATATCTTATGACCAATATTATTAAATGGCATCAAAATGAATAAAAACACCATCGGCCGCGTTTATCTTGTTTTCGTGATTACGTTACACCAAATAGCAATTTTTTTATTTTAAATAACTATCTAAGCATGAATGATTTTGGCAGTCGTGCGCTGCATTTTCATCAAATTTCGTGGTTAAATCAATGGTCATGTCCGCAATATAGTAAGTAGAAAGAAAGCAAAGAAAAGAGTAATGTGCAGAAATAACGAGCTCTTCACACAACATAATGCAACAAGCCTATATGCCATAATAGGAAATGTCCGATGAGTGGTGATTTAATTTTTGTGGGTGGCTTTAAAGAGTTCCACGAACAAATTAGTCACCGACAAGTGTGATTGGTATAAGTGGAAATAGACTGAATCTCTTAAACAAGTGAAGGATTGAATCTTACTCGTATGTAGAGAGAAAATTTTGTTAAAACGGAACAACTTTTTTTTTATCTATAAAAATTGAACTCAATATCCATAAACTTACAATAATTTGGAATATAAATTAAAAGTGTTTTTGAGAATTTCTAAATTTATATTCAAAGAGACTTTTACACACTATATTGAACTAGTTACTATCCATTTGAGTACTTTTAGATTTTTGAAGGAGTTAGCCATGGTAAATAACTAGGATACTGAGGTTACTTTTTGCTTTCTTGTTGAATGAAAAAAAGCAGTATGAAAAGTAAAAGTCTTAAAAGTGAAAATTACAGATCACCATAACATATGCCAACCTAACAAGCAAAAGACTTTCTAGAGCTTCATGATTTGGACCAGCACTAGTCAAATATAAGAAAAGGAGGAGGCTTCTTCAACAATCAATAGCTTCATTTCTTCACCATGATCAGCCATTCTTACCACCAAATCCAACACATCCTAAACTTGTTAAATAAACATCCACTGAATTGGGTTGATTTGTTGTTAAATCATTGAGCCATTAATCATTTCATCAAGTTCTAGTACTTGATGCCAAAATGTCAGTGAAAGATTTTCCTGAAGAATGCTGGGAATTGGTCTTCAGATTCCTAGGCCATGGTCCTCATTTGGAGTCTCTATCTATGGTTTGCAAGCAGTTTCTGTCCATCACAAACCGGTTTCTATTCTCTCTGGCAATACATGATCCAACCATTCCACTTCTTCCTCGGCTATTCTTGAGGTTTCCAAGGCTCAAAACCTTAGACTTCACTCACTTCAACGGCCACCATGAAGGCTTGCTTCACCAAATTTCACAATCCGGGTTGGACCTTGATTTGATTAATCTATCCAACCAGAGAACACTTCCTGTTGATGGGCTGCGAGAACTTGGTTCAAAGATGCAAAATTTGAGGGTTCTGATCTGCTCAAACATTGGTTCTCTTCGCGATAGCCATCTAGTAGTCATGGCCTATTCTTTCCCATTTCTTGAAGAGCTTGACATAAGCTTCCCATTGGATTCTCAAGCATCAGATTTTGGGGTACAAAGGCTGTCTTCCTTGCTTGAGAATCTTCGCAAGATTAATATTTCTGGTAATTACTTGATCACTGATAAGTCCTTGTTCTCTCTATGCCAAAATTGTTTATCATTGGAAGAAATCTCATTCTTCACATGTTTTAAGATAACACAATTAGGTATTGCCTCTGCGATCCGCCTCAGACCCGGTTTGAATTCCATTGCCTTTAACATTGAAAAGAAAAGAATTCATGGACCTGCCTTAACTCCCTCTCCTATTGACATAGATTTGATCGATTCATTCAGGAGTTTGAAAAAGTTAACTGCTATTGATTTGTCAAATTCTGTTATCTCGGATGAGTTTCTCTTTGCGTTTGCAGAAGGTGGTGGTCTTATGCTAAAGAAGCTTATTCTCCAAGATTGTTGCAATTGTACATTTTCAGGAATCTCTTATGTGCTAACCAAATGCCAATCTGTTCAGTGCTTGGATCTTCGAAAAATTGATTTTTTAACTGATCAATGTATCAGTGAGTTATCGATGTTTCTTCTTAGTTTAACTTCTATAAACCTTAGTGGTTGTTGCCAGCTGACCAATTCAACATTTTTCATACTCACAAGAAACTGTCCTTTGCTCAGTGAGATCAAAATGGAGAGGACATATCTTGGGATGGAAGGGGAAGAAGATTCAATGAAGGATTTTGTTGTCAACCTTGAAGTCAAAAAAGTTTATTTGGGTGATAATGTTTTGCTGAGTGATGCAAGTTTGATAAAATTTGCTTCCATTTGCCCTAGTTTACAGCTTCTTGACTTAACCGGTTGTGAGGGTGTTTCTAGTGAATGTATTGTTAAGGTTTTAAAGAGATGCTGTGAGATAAGGCATTTGAACCTGGCCTATACAGGAATGGAAGTGTTTGAGATTGACTTTGAAGTATCTCAACTTGAGGTGTTGAACTTGTCAGGGTCAAGAATTGAGGATGAAGCACTCTCAATAATCTCAAGGAGATGTAGTGGACTACTACTTTTGAACATCCAGAGTTGTTGGCATGTTACACCAAAGGGTGTGAAGCAAGTAGTAGAAAACTGCAGGGCATTGAAAGAGTTGAATTTGAAGAATTGTTGGTTGGTGAGTGGTGATTTTATTGCTTGGGTGGAGTTTTCAAGGCCATCATTGAGAACAATAGTTACACCTTCTGATGTTGGTGCTTATTGATGATATGAAGCAGAGGAAACTCAATGTGAAATGTGGATACTTTGTTGTTTGGCAGTGAGAATTCTTTGTGGCATTAAAAGTAATGTCATTTTAATAATACATTTTACAACACGAGAGAAGAGAAGATAATCATGTGATGGATAAAAAGAAAAGTATGTACCGTGAAAATGTGTTGTTAAAATAGCTTAATAGCATTCTTATGATAGCTGCAAGTTGTGTGCAAGTGTGTTGTGTGGTTTTTTTATTTGTGTTGTTTTTACATATTACAAGGAAAAAGTTGAGGCCTGTAACATTAATGTTGGGAAGAAATTATTTAATTTCTTCCTTATACATATTTGTTATTCTATAGAGAGAGAGAAAAAAATGCTTTTGTTGTTTTAAAACTCGAAGTACATTATATTCTACTCTTAGTATTTCCACTAAAGAGAATTAAAAATATTAATAATGATAAATTTTAAATATTTTGTAAGAGATAATTTATATAGACTTTAATATAATTGAAACAAACCAAAGAAGGAAAAGTTATTAGGTACCCAATAATTGGAATGGTGCTACTAATAAATAAGACCCTAAAATTTAGAAAATTTATTCGATATATTTTGTATAAAATTTTAAACTCAGTCAACAGAGTGTAGAAAATAATCATACGAATTAGTGTTTAAAATTTCCAAACAGAGTTTGACTGTTTCTTACATTTCTTTTCTATTTAAAAGAAAATGTTATAATCCTCTTTAATATGATATCGATTCACATTTTAAGTTTTGAAATTTTAAAATTAAAATTAATTTATGTTTTATAAATAATTTTTTCGTTTCAACTTTTGATGGTTCTTGATTTTGAAATTTTAGTATCAGTTTTTATATATTAAACACAAACTTCTATTTTGTGTGAGAATATTTTTAGAGACTTTTTTTTTCAATCAGAAGATTTGTAGGAATTTTTTAACTTATTATATAATTTTATATTTATTTATTATAATTATTTATTGATTAAATATTAATGTTTATAATACAAGTTATTTATTATAAATCAAAATTTATGTATACTTATTTTAAATATAATTTTTATATTTAAAATATAGTATTTTTATATATAATTTATTATAAATTTGAAGTATATCATATAGAATAAACATGATATAATATATGATATATAATAAACATATATTAATCATACTAAAATACTAATTAAATTTAAATTTAAACTATAGTATACTTAATTTGATCATACTTGGTGCTGTGGAGACAAGAGACAAGAAAAGAGGAGATACCAATGGTGGCGATAATCAAGAACATCAATAACATCAATAACAGTTGTACAATGATGACAACAATATTTAAGTATACAACGTTAAATACTCAAAAAAATAAAAATAGAATTTTAAACTCGAGCACAATTTTGAAGATACTTGTGTACAAAAGAAAAGTGGAAAGGAAATCATGTAAGTTAATTAAAGAACCCATTATTTTAACGGAAAGATAAAAACAAAATATCATTCATATGATTTGTTATAATTATTACAAAAGAGTAAATAGGTAACAATTTTAACAGCACAAGAACATGTAACAACTGAAACAGACTCATAAATCCCTTTTGTAAGGGACATGATATTGATATATATAACAAAGTGACATTCATTCTGATTGCAGGAGCCCAGCCTCCTTATAGCTTTCAACAGAATCAACGAGTGTTTCCTCTAGCGGCCTGTATTTCCAACCCAACCTTTGCAGTTTCTCTGTGCTGAAACTTACGTAATCATCCACCTCAGTAAAGCTGTCAGCAACCAAACTTATAATTATGCATGTAGCTATCAAATATATATAAGCAGTTGTCTTAGGGGTAACACCTCATCCCCGTCTACGTGCGCTTGCATAAATTATAATAGTAATCAATGAAAGCATCATAAAATCATACAAATTTAATATAGTTCCCATCATACCTACATCTAAGGATAAAAATTAAGAATTTGTAAACACTACAATTCAACTTTTGGAGTGAAAAGCTGCAAACCTTCTCCCAATGCAGTTTTTTACAACAAAATAACAAACCTTTCAAACTTTTGTGGATAAAGTTGCAAACCTTTCACTGTCGCGACATTACCAGCAAATTTTTCTCCCTGTTTCTCATAGTTCAAACAAATTGACAAAACAAGTACTTATGCTCACAATAAATGGCTTAACAAGTAACCTACTATACATGCACAGCTAATTACTCCCTCCGTTCCATTTTGGTTGATGTCTTAGTATTTTCTGTCTGTTTCAATTTAATTATAACATTAAATATGTTTTCCTCATTATATCCTTAATCATTATTAATGTATTCTTATTCTTTAATTATTAGTGAGAATTCAAAAAATTTAAAAGTATATTGAAAACTCACATAATTTATTTTATGAAATCTAACATATTAATTGTATTTCTTAAGTTCCATGCCAAAACCTTTTAGACGTCAAACAAAATGGATCCGAGGGAGTAATTAATTAGATTTTTTAGTTTGAAAAATGCTATGGGTGAAATTCATGTAAACCTACTAAACAAGGAGCAGTACACACAATCATTTAGTGATTCCACATAAATTTCATCCAATAGTAGATAATATGATAAAAAGAATGTGTCGCTATCATTTGTCTTTTAGTTTTCTATTAAAAATAAATATCTTGCATCTTTCACATATCTTTGCATATCTCATACATAAGCAATACTAACTACAAGATTTGGATATAACATTAAATAAGAAATTAACAATAATAACATTTAATTTAACAATTCAGGCCAAACACAACAAGGTGGGGCATGGGGTCATCAATTAGATCACTACACAGGTGCATCAAATCCAAAATAAGAGACAAGATACTTGGCTCATGACAAAAAATTTGAATTATAGATCAAGGGGAACTGAATCTTACTTTGCAGGATACTTGTAGTTGGGATATATACTCTTTAGTTTCTCCACCAAATCTCGTGTCTTGATGGTATATGAACTGCATACGTATCTTCCTTCTGCCTCACGCTTCTCATAAATCAAAAGTATTGCATCAACTAGATCCCGTACATCGATTATCCAACGAATCTTATTCTCCATTGAATCACAACCTTCAATTTCAGATAAACCAGAAAAAGAAGCCCGATAACATTAATTTTTTTTTTATTTGATAACTATGTTATACTTAACTGGAAATCAAATAAAATATTTGGCATCACTTTTAAAGTATTGGGGCCAGAAAGCTAGTGACACAGTGCAAAATCCCCATGAAGGGCATAATCCTGTTGACTAGACTCAACACGTGTCAGCCATTGCTAAGGCCAAACTTAGAATGAGTTCTTCACACCAAAAATTTTACACCACTTACACATGACCAAGTATGTTGTGGAAGATATGTGATTATCACGTAAACCCGTAAAGCAATAAAGCATTTGATCTACCATTGCACAGTTAATAAATTGGTGTATTGCAATAAGAATAATTTGATAAGGCAATAGTAGGCACTCGGCACCTTTTAAAAGTTTGAGCAGAACCAAGCTACTTGCATTGACAGTGGTTGACTGTAAAATCGGCCCCAACACAAGGGTAGGACAAATTCTTACCACATCAAGCCCACTTCTTTTTCCAAATTCTAGGGCATGCTCCTCTGCCTCTGTCTTGGAAAAACAGTACCAGTTCTGGATCATACGTGAAATATTAGTTACAATAAAACAAACATTCTTGACGATTGAAACTTGGCAGTTGGCATGTTTTGCAACTGAACAATTTGAAATAAAGTTAGTATAGCCAACATCATAGAATAAGACTAATGACTAATCGACATCATAAATGCACATTTAATAAATTTAAAGACCTTAGTTCTTCTGCAGTAATCTTTATCAGACCAATAGGACTCATCAATCACTTTATCTTTAGGCAAATTCGGGTTTATGCAAACAGCACCTGCAGAAGATACAAGGATAACTCGTTGCACTTTAGCTTCAAGGCAAGCTTCAAGTACATTAGTGGTTCCTTTCACAGCAGGCTCAATCACTTCTACCTGCAGAATCATATATATGTATAATAATATACGAGCGATCCAAAAAGTAAAACTATGGCACCAATTGTACACATTACATGCTCCTAAATTCTTATTACGGAAGCCAACCAATACCTAGGACTGAAATTAGATAAATAAGACCATAAACATAATATTAACTCCATGGCATTTCCTTTGATTTAATGAGTTTTGGAAGACAAATTCACTCCATCACTTAAGATAGGAACTCTATTTCAGGATAAAAAATAAAAAATAAAAAAATAATAAACGAATCATTACTTGCGCCACGGTTAAAAGAAAATGGTTTCGATCGTGCCATTCAATGAAATTTAACACACAGAGCATGACATTCATTAAATGACCTTTTTCTAAATGAGTAAATATATTTTTTTTCTTCATAAACATAATCATGAGAATAACTTAAAACTATCGATCAAAAACTAGTATAATATGATATAATAAGTATTGGTCAAATATTACTTTAATAATATTTATATTATACTAGAGTGTAAAGAGTTTTATTCTATCAATTTATCACAAATTAACATGTATAATAAATTTATTTATTTTTAAAATAATTATCTTAGTATCAAGTCATCCGTGAATTTTACCATAATTCTGAGATTTTTTATTAATTGATTGTGTAAAAAAAACATAAAACTAAACTCATTTAGAATGCGACATCCTTCAACTAGTAGAAGAAGTCTTGTCGGGATGAAAGCAAAAGGAGAGCCACGTAAACATATCAAATAAATGTTTATATTTATAAAAAATAGAAAGTAACCAAAAAAGGGGAATTTGTTTATTTATTATTTTAGCAAATGGAGAAATAGATGGGTAACCTGAGGGTCGGGTACGACTATTGAGGGTACAGGGCTAGCAACATGGAAAACTGCAGTGCATCCGAGAATTGCAGAGCCAAGAGATTCGTAATTCAAGAGATCTGCCTTGAAGAGTGTGAGGTTCTCAGAAGCTCTCTCGAGTTTCAGCAAGTGTTCATATTTCTGGGAACCTGCTCAGACACACACTTGAATTGAATTCGATCCGAAGAAAGAGAGAGAGTGAATGAGGAAATGGAAAGGTACCAGGTTGTCTTATTGTTCCATGGACAATGTAACCTTTGGAGAGAAGAAGCTTAACGAGCCAAGACGCTACAAAGCCTCCCGCACCAGTTACGCATACCGTGGTCGCTGTAGAAGCTGCCATTGCTATCAGCCTAGTTTCTTTTCCCAAATCCAATTTGGGAATTCTTCTTCTTCACTCTTATCGTACTGGTACTAGTATAAATGGTAAGCTACTAAGCTTCCCACACGGAAGCATTAAAAGTTGACACTTGTGGAACTGCCTCCTGCCCAAGAGCCTCGTGGAGCTAGTGCAGTCCAAACTCATTAGATAAATTTGTATAAGAAATGAAAAGTCTGAATACCTTGTTATTCTTAAAACCTTATTAATAATATTTTCTTTGTCCTTTTTGTTTATACAATTTCTTATTTCTTATAATTTTATATTTTTCTTCTCTTTTTTTTTTAATCTCTGTGTTTCAATTAAAGTGAAAGTATCAGCGAATCTTTATTCTTCTATTATATATCGATAAGTTATTGTGTGTGTTTTAAAAAATAGAAGATATGGATATAATGAAAATTAAACTTATGTTTGATTCATTGTATTGGAAATAAAATTTTATAGTAGTTTTTTATTTTATAAATATCTTTTATTTAAAAAAATTATTCAAATTAATTACGACATAAATAACAAAATTTTCATTTCAAGTATTTAATATAGTCATTCAAATTTAAAAAATCACTCTTACAGATTTGTTTTAATTTTTATAGCGAGTTTATGCACCCATCAGCACGAAAGCTTTTATTATGTATAACACTTTTGTTTGAATGTCACTTTAAACGTTTAGAAGATTAAACTAATCATCGTATTAATTATTTATAATGATTTTAGCTTATTAATGAAATCAAGAGATTTCATATAAAAATGTTTTAAGAATTACTATCATTTGTTAAATTAACTGATATTATGTTTAATCCTTTAACTTCAAGATTTTAGCTTCAAGACTTTGATTTGTAAAAATAGTTAAATTTAAATATTATTTTTTTATTACTTAAAAATTTAAAGTTAAAACAATTCAAAAAATTATATAAAAAAAATTGTTTATATATAAGATATAAATGACAAGTAGTTCAAATAGAAAAAATAAATGCAAGAAAAAATTTAACAATGCCTTTTAATTCATTTTAAACTTACCTACCGAAGTTTGTCCTTAAATAGAAACATGGACATCTGAGAGGCGCTATAAATTTAACAACCAAGATGAACTTTAGAGCAACTCTAATGGGAGTTGCTTGGTCCATCAAGCAACCCCAACCTCAGTTTCTTACCATTGGAGGGGAGTGACGTGGCAGCAAGAGTTTCTTGCAGAAGAGAGAGGGTTGCTTAGTGAAGCAACCGTTCCTTACCTTTGTGAACGGAAGGAGGCGCGGTGGTGAGGCGGTGGTTGGATGGCGGAGGCGCACGGTTGGACGTTCTGCCGCGAGACCTGATCGGAGCGAAACGGATTGAAGCCGGAGCCGACAACGCCGTCGTTGATGGTGATGGACATTCTGCCACCGTTGGCTTGCTGCGATGTGGACTGCTTCCTGAGCTTTGCGAGCCTCGGCCTGGACTTGGCGCGCGCGGCGGAGGCAGCGTCGAAGGAGGAACGGAAGAAAAAGAATGGTTTGAAAAAAAATGAAAAGGCACCGTTGGAAGAAGAAAACGTTGAAGTTAAAGAAATAAATAAAAAATAAAAATAAAAATATAATAAATAAATAAATAAAATAACTCCAACCCAATTTAAATAATGTTTATGTATTTACTATTACTTTATTTTATTTTTAATATCTACTTATTATATATTTTTCTCATAATTTATTTTTTTTTATTATAGTGCAATTACTTTTTTAATAAAAATTTAAATTTAGTTCATAAATGATTAGAAAAAAAAATTTAAAAGTTGAATTTCTTAAAATTTCTTATTATTGAAATAAATTTCTGTTTGAATTGCTTAATACTGACATAACACAATGAGAATTATTTTTTTCATTTTTCAATGCATAAAACAACTCAAGTGAATTGCTTCCTTGAACATGCCCTCAGAGATGTTTTAAAAAAAGTACACTATTTATGCTTGTTAATATAGAAGCAAAAAGTTTTAACTTCTGTATAATTTAACGTGATTTTTTCAACGTGTATTAGATAAGATTTTTATCTATCATGTTATTAGGATTGGTACAACGTGGGTAGCATTTTGATTTACTGCTTCTTGTAATGGCTATATACGAGCCCAATTTATTTTTCTGAAATATTGAATAAGAATTATTCTCAAGATATCTCTGCTTTAGATTCAGGTTTTTCGAGGTATGATCCTTGATATATTATTCAAGACAAGCAGAAACATAAAAGAAACAATGTATGGGGAATTAAAACATTTGCCATAATTCAACCCGAGGCCTGGTAAAAAAAATAATTAAAATGGGCTGACCGAAATATCTACTCGTACAGAAAAAGAAAAATAGAATATCGCATTTCTTGAGAAGTTGATATGCGGATCTTGGCTGTTAAAACCGGTATTTCTTCTGCAGATAGGATTTTAAAATCTGCAGAACGCAGCAAGCTTTGAATGAAGCAGCTCATTTTCTTTTTCCGATTTGTTTACACCAAAATATGGGACCCTATGCCGCCGTACCAGATCTTGCTCTATAAGTATGATCAGGATTATCACGTAGACCCAGCTTGGAGATAACAAAACAATACGAATCCCAATCAGTTCTTCTCAGGTATTTCAGTAATCTTTTTCTCCTCTGAACCATTGCTATAAGACCTTTACGAGAATGAACATCCTAAAGCACCATAGAATGAATTGAATCAGAGAGAAAATAGTGATGCTGTCCAGATTTTCACCATATATATACCTAGTCTATATATACATTAACTTGTGGATTCAATGGACCCAACATAAAGATGACAGGATCACACTGCATGGAACAAATCTGATCGGTTAAGTTCACAAAGTAAATATGGACTGATGATAAGGGCAATATCTGCAGTACGTGTAAAACAAATGAAAAAACATATATAGTAGCAAGATAAAACAAAGAACATAGTCTGTGAATGAGCACAGTATGCAGTCACCAACTCAAACTTCTATCCATAGACATATTCAAGATTTTGTGAAGAGAAGTCATAACAACATTCAATATATTTGCTCTACACTAGGGATCAAATGAAGCTAAAAATCAAATTGTCCACCATGTAAAACAAGTGAAACACTAGGTCGATACAGAAAATTACAACTTTCAACATCTGAATAAAAATAATACGGATGCAAATTAACCTCAAATCATCTGCTTTTACCTATGACTGAACATAAAATACCAAATAATGCTCCAAGCCAGACAAAGTCGAGTCAAATCACTGGTTAGAAAAAATATAAAATACAAAGTACAAGTCTAAGTTCTAACTTAAATAACAGAACATTCAACTAAGGGTGGGTGTGTTCTCCTCAGCAACACTACTTATATGATCCCATGACAATGACTTATTGAACAGTGAAACAGTAGAGTGTAATAAAATTACAGATACTTGATGGCAACTTTTCAAAATCCGCTCCTTCATAATAAAAGAACAAATTCAATTACCCTATCCCGTAGCCAGAAAATTGTTTTTAATTTTCTTTAATAACTCCTACAATATACAAACACTAGCAAAAAGCAAATTGGAAGAGCACCTTCAAACAAGATTTGCAAGTAAATGCCAGAATTAAAAGGTCCTCCACAATTCACAAACAAACTAACAAAGGAGCCAATATCCGATAATATCTACACATGAGATAGCTAATCATATAAATCTCCTATTGATTAGTTTTCTAGTCATGGATCGCAAACACAAGTTAAAGAAAAATGACAAAGGGGCAACTCACCTTCTTGTGTAGAACGGCAGATAAATGCTTAATCTTAGTTGTGAGTGTTGCAACTGCATAAAATCAATGGGATGGTATTAATACCCTAACAAGTGCCTAGTAAAATTGTCACAAACATAGGCAACATACAATAAAAATTATGACCTCAAATTTCACCAACACCTATATATAGCAACAAGTGTCACACACGTTGGTTCAGAGAAGGAATGCAGATAAGTAAAGTAGACCTATTTCCTTCCTTCCAAATCCTACTCATCAAACACAACAAAAATCAGCTAATAAATAATTCCCCTTACTCTGAACACGAGCAGAGCCACAATCCGACTCCGACATTTTAAACTCATCTCTAACCTTGGCAAGCTCAATTTTCAACTTCTCAGCAGAGGACATATTATCTGGATGAAAATACTGGGACAAACACAACAACATCAGCACATCAAACTAATCAACACAACAAAATACTAGATGATATCAAGCCACAGAAATAAAAGCAAAGCACATATAACAATTACCTTTTCAACAAGATGGGGTTTAGGGGGCTCAAGAGAGTATATTGGAGTCCCACCAAAGTGGCTCAATATACTAAGTCCCTGCACTGGAAAATCCACGGCGTAAGTGACATGTTATCAAATAAAAGAACAATGTGCAATGGACCTATTTGGATAAACTTCTGCAGAGGCATTACTAAAAGAATAGAAGGATGAAATAAAAATAAACTTTTCTATGAGCTAAAATTAGCTAATGCATAAGCTAATTTATAATTTTTTTTGGAGAAGATATATGAAAGAACTTCTACAAAACTAACATATGCATAATTTAACTTCTTATGAAGAAACTCATCTCATTTTTTCTTTCTATTTTTTCCTCCCAGAAGTGCTTCTAGAAACATTTATCCAAACAGGTCTAATGTAATTAACTGAACTAGTTACCGACGTGAAGCTTTCTTATTGTTGTCAACTTTGTCTTGATCCATGTCAGTAAGACACCCTCGCAACGCATCATATATACCCGAATCACCCACAACATCTCGAGTAGTGGAACGCGTTTGTTCCTCCTCCATCTTCCTCAACCTCACCAACCTCTCACTCAATTCCCTAACGGAAAACCAATCCTTGCCCTTTCCCTCAGGCCTCAGCATCCTCAATTTCTTCCCCAAATCCTCCACGCCGTAGGTCTTCAAGAACGCCGTTGCCGTCGTCGCCGTCGTCGTCGCCGAGGAATCTCTCCTCATCTCCCTCCCGAAGACGGACTCCGGCAGCGCCGCCGTGCCGCCGATGAGGCGCGGCGTGGTGGGGTTTTTGGCCTTGATGCTCTTCAGGCTCTGGAAAATGCCGTCCATGTTGGCGGGTCGCGATTTGGAGGGGTTTTGGAGGCGGTCATTGTAGAGCTCCTGGAACGAGACCTGCGGCGGCGGCGTGCCGGAGGGCGGAGGCGCGGCGGTGCGGGAGCGGAACTCGGCGAGATTCTTTTGGATCTCGTGGGTGGAGGCGGCGTGGGGAGCGCGGAGGGAGAAATTAGGGTTTGAGGTTTGGGGGTTTTTGAGACCGGCCTTGATGTCTTTGAAGAGGGAAGAGAAAGGAGAGTTAGAGTTTGAACCGGAGTTGGAATTTGTGGAGAAGAAGAGGGTCGGAGAAGGTTCGGTTCTGGTTCTGGTTCTGGTCCTGGTCCTGCCTCGGAGACGGAGAAGAATGGCCATGGCGGAAATTACGACGTTTTCCTCCGCAGGGTTCGTTAGGGTTTTAGTTAGAGCGACTCACTCACTTCAAATGCTCCTCTTCGTTTGATACCCACTCCCCCAAAAAATAAAAATATAAAATCTTCTCTTTTTTTAATTTAGTCCTTTTTTTAATTTAGTTTTTTTGCTTTTATTTTCTATTAAATTTAATTATTTCTTTAGCTACGTAAATCTTTGTGTTAATTTAGTAACGGTGAACTAAGAAATATATATCAATTAGTTGAATAAGGGTACATGAATTTCGAGTTGTTCTAAATCCTTTATTACGAGTTCGAGTCTTCACATGATTAAAAAAAAAGAGTATATATACACACGGGTAGTTCTATTAACATTACAGTGTGAATAGTGAAATAATATTTTTTAATAACTTTTTTAAATATTAATTTAATAAATTCAACTATTATATTTAATAATATTACTAATTAGATTAAATAGATAAAGTAGTAAATAATTTTAAAATTATTTGATAGTTTAATATCACTTTATTTTAATATATAAAATAATATTTAAAATACACGTATTTTGTTCTTTTGTTAACTTACCTTTTTTTATAAATAAAAAAAATTGATGTGTTCTTTATTTATGTTCTTTACTTCGATACTTGATTTTTTTCTTTACATTTATTTTATTAACCGAAACTTTCAAATATTTGTGTTAATTTGATATAGTGAAGTACATTTTTTATTAAGTTTAATTTAGAAATTGAATTACAATCAATATTTAAGATTTTTTTTTAAACATTCATAATTTAATTTATATTAAACCTAATAACATTGGGCTAGAAAATTAAATATTTATCGTCCAATTAAATTTTCTCATAATTTAAAATAATTGAACATCTATCCTTAATTATATGCTATATAGGAAAAGTATAGATAAATGCATTAAAAATCTAATAGCAGACAATTGTGACATATTGGAAGAAATAAAATATAAAAGTGCGGTTGAATTTATTAAAATGTTTAAGTCTTAATATTTTTGTTTGAAAAATGCATGAGTTTGTTTATGATAATATATTGGTAGTCAAAAGATGTGTAAAAATAGTTACACATTGAAATGATTTTGATTTTCAAAAGAATCAAAACCTTTATAATATTTTCATCGTTGATACATGTGATATTCTTCTACTTCAATAATTAAATAAATAATATAATAATTTAAAGTCAACTACATTTTATAATAATAATTTCTTAAACATTAATATTTAGTAAAAGGGTTCACCATTCTTCTAAACAATTTTATTCAAAACACAATAAAATAATGTATAAAATTAAAACAAGATATAAAGTGTCTTGAACAAATTTCAATGATGAAACACAATTATGAGAAAATTCGACTATTTTCGGACAACGTTGTGAATACGGCGTAAAAATTTGAATAACTAGATTTAAGAAAATTTGAGAAATTTGTAACCTAAACGATAGTTTATTGAGAATAGATTAAGAATAAACACAATTATAAGAGAAAAACTCCAAATTTGAATTTACAAAAAATAATAATAATTATTATTATTATTATAATAGTAATAAATAATTAAAAATTAAATTAGAATTTAAATTAGAAAATTTATTTTGCTAAAATATTAAGTTAAGAAAATTATAGAAAAAAATGTTCAATATGATATATAGAATTTTATCTTAATTGTAGTATTTTATAATAATTAATAAAATTATGTAACTAAGCAAAAGTAAAATATAAATTTCGATCAATCAAATTATGACATGTAAGAAAACTCTAACTAATTAAATTAAGATTAATTAGCATGATTAAGAGATAATCAAGAGACTTAATATTATGTTTTGATGGTGAATATTCTAATGATAATATTAGTTTATTAAAACTATAATTAATTTGTAAGATACATTGATAATTCTATAAAATTCTACAAAATGAAGATATAAAATGGATTGTGTAACAGCCCGATTTTCACATATTGTTTGAGGGCCCAAAAGCCCAAAAGAAGGTAATTTAGTAGCTCAGAACGGGTCGTTCCCAAATTGGAACGGGCCGTTCCAAACTACTAAAATGAGAGTGTTTTTATCATAGTTTTAAAAACCGGACCGGTCATCGAACCGGTTAAGGTACTGGGTCAGTGCGTCAAAGGTTGAACCGGTGGGTCACTAGTTGAACCGCATGACTCGATTTTTATTAAAAAATATTTATATTAAATATATTTTATACTTATAAATTTTAATAAATTCATATCTTATTTTAAATTTCAATTTTTCTATATTATTTAAAATTATTTTTATTTTTATTTTGTAAAAAAATACATAAAAAAATTACATGTTAAACGGTATATTAATACAAATTAAAAATATAAATAATATGTACATATATAATATGCTTGCAATTAATATCACAAAATAATATATGTAATATTTACATAGATATTGCATTATTAAATATAAATTTAAAATTAATAATATACTATAAAAGTTATTTAAGTTGTATATATTGCAAACAAATATATTAGAACAAGTAGTCATTGTTATATTTAATAAGACTCCTTGCTTTTTCATTAAGAGATTCAATTTTCATTATTATTTTTGTGATTTATGGTCCCTTAAAAAAATTTAAAAAAAATTATAAAAAAAAAAAGTGGTTGAACCGGTTTGACCCACAGGTTCACCGGTTGAACCGGAAAATTGACCGGTTCAATCCGGTTTGAAACGGGTCGATTGCATAACCGATCCAACTTCAAATTCGAACCGGCTGGACCATCGGTTCCCGGTCCGACCGGCCGGGTCGGTCCGGGTTTTAAAACACTGGTTTTTATAGTTCAGAACGGGTCGTTTCAAAATACAAAAAAATTGTCTACAAATTTTATATGGGAACGGGGCGTTCCAAATCACCAAAAATGCTTATAACCCTAATTGAGAATGGGTCGTTCCAGATATGGCCGTTGTGGGTTAAGTGCAACCCCAGAACGGGCCATTCTGGTTTAAGAACAGGTTGTTCTGGATGTGAATTTTACACATGTCGTCAGAGTCCAGAAAGGGCCGTTCTAGATTTGAAACGGGTCGTTCTGGCGACGCCTGATACCTATAAATAGAGAGCTCTGGCACTCCCAAAAGGCACATCTTTCAGTTCTGACTTCTTTCAGTTCTGACTCCTTTCTTCTACATTCTCTTCTTTTCCTTCTACACTCTCTAAAGACCGAGGGGCACTCAGAGGAGGAGACCAAGGAGATCTCTATTTTAGTTTCTCAACTACTGTTTATCCAGGTACGAGGGAAAAGGGGAGATTTATATGTAGAGTTATATGAGGAGATTGGGTAGAGAAAGAGTCCCTTAGAATTATGGGTAATTTTATAATTATTTCTATTTGAATAATTGATGATCCCATTAGATTCTGTATGTGTTGAGGATTAGAAATATATATTTAATTTGTAAGAATGATAATCTGAGAGAGAGAAAGAAATTGTAGAAAAGTGCCTGTGAGTTAGGTTTTTGAAAAAATTGGGAGTTTTACTATTTGATTTAATATTGTATTAAATTGGTGAATTAATTGGGTTTTATATTAATTTATAAATATTATTGTTATATTATTCTTATAGATGTGTATTCATGGTGAATTGCTTGATGGGTATGTGAATCATTATATTGTGTGGACTTATCTATATGTAATATGGAATTTGAGTTATGAAATGAGATGTGTGAAATGTGAATGAGATGTGATTGTGGATCCTCATACTGATGACCAGGAGTGAGCACAGCCCTAGACTGTTAAAAAGGTAGCGTGACCTTGGTACAGTGTTATGTCAGGGTGAGCACGGCCCTAGGCTGCTAAAAGGGTAGCGTGACCTTGGCACAATGTTATGTCAGGGGTGAGCACGACCCTAGGCTAAAAGCTAGAGTGACCTTGACATAGTAAGATTTGTGATGATTGTGATTGTGATGTGATTGTGGTTCCTCACAGATATGACCAGGGATGAGACGACCCTGGGTAAGTGATGCTACAGGGATGGCATACCCCTGGCATAGTGTGGGATGAGTGAGACAATTAATACATATCACTTATGTCTAGAGTGGCACGACCTTGAGGTGGCGTGACCATTGGCATAGTGTTTGTAACGACCCGCCGTGATCCCTACACTTAGTGGAATCGCACTAAAAATAGTGGACTAAGATAAATAATAAAATTGGATAACTTATAAATACAAAACATAAACAAAGATATATATATCATTAAGTTTTTTTAAGTATTAGGTATTTATACAGTTATCCAAAACTACTATCTCCTAGTGCCGGTCAAGCACAAAACTGCTACCCAAGGTGGCAACTCTAACATGAGGATCAAAACTCCCCGTCTAGCAGCGGTCACCTCAACTCCAAGCTAGCCTTGACCTGCTCTCATACCAAGTATGATCATCGCAGTTCCACCACATGGAAACAGAAGGGTAAGCTAGAGTTCAAAATCAAACATGAAGCAAGACACCACACACTTCAACATATTAACAATCATGCAATAAATGCATAACAATCATCATCACAAACGATCATACAATTCAACATAAAAACACAACTCATTCATACAACTTAGAAGCAACTTTAATACAACAACAACAACAACCATATACAACTTAATATTTAATGCGTCGTCACGCATATACAACTGTGAGATCTCCAACAACTGAGGTTTAGTAGTCTAGGTGGCATAAACCCTACCGAATCCAGCGTTTGACCTATCTCCACCAAGTCAGGTATAGAACAGCTTTAGGAACTCCGAAGAGAACCAGGTATAGACAATTAGTTAATTTCTCAGGTGTGCCACTTAGACTCAGAGGTCCAGTACTACTGTCAGGACAGAAGGGTTTGGGTATGAGCCTACCACGGCCTTGGCTAGCTTCACCAATCCACATGTGGAGTTAGCCCACCCATTGTCCTCCAAGTACCACGCACCCTCCAGTATCTAGTCAAAAACTGCATCTCTAACTAGATACCTTACTCAAATTGGTCATTCAACCATGACATGGATAGACTATTTCCATGTCGCCCACACAGTACTAAGGGATTCAACTTTAAAACAACTTTCAACTTTAAAACAACTTTCAACTTATCACCTTAGTACTATGTATCTCGACTTCTGGCCGCTTGTAATCAGTATAGCTCAGCTTAGCCCCTATATTGTGGTCGCTTTATACATGTGTGCCTCGACCTTGCCCACACACGGGATCAACTAAGTCCTAGAGGAGAACGATACAACGTCCACTCCGAGAGACAACTTCCCAAGGAGGGTTTTTCAACAAATTGAGCTCTCAGAGCACCACAACTATCTCAATCCGCACAATGGGATGAGCAACTTCGAAAACATCTCCTCTAGTCCTAGTGATCAACAACTTATCATCACAACTTAATCAGCTTATAAATCAACAACATATATCAGCTCAACAACTTTCAACTTGAACAACATAATCAACTTTTCAGCAATAGACATCACATCAACTTTACAGCAATAGACGACTTACAACTTTACAGCAATAGACGACTTACAACTTTATAGCAACTCTCAACAATACAACTATAAACATCTTACAACAAGAGGCAACTTACAACAATAAGCATCTTTCAACAATAGGCAACCTATACAACTTTAAACAACTTTTACATCAATAAATTACTTCAACTTATACATCTCAACTTATTAATAATTCAACAATAAACAACATAAAAACAACTTAATTTTACCACGTATAGCAACTTTAACAACGTATCACATATTATCAACACACAACATATGAACAACTTAAGTTAACAACTTTATAAACAACTTCAGCAATATACAACATATTTAAAATTCATCTATAAGGTCAACTTATATAAACAACATAAAAACAACTTAGTCAATCTACACTCTAGCTTCCCTCACCTGAAGATTGGCTCAGAATAAACAACAACTGTGAAGAAATAGAATTCCCTTCCAAAGATCAACCCGAAACTTCAATCCTCCCAAAGCAAGCTTTCTAATATGAATTTCAAGAAAAACCAGAAGGCATTAGGGGTCTAGAGGAGAAAATGAGTCAAACAGAGAAATTTGGGAGAGAAAGGAGCTCACTGACCCAGAGACCTTCTCTCTAAAACTTCTCTCTAAAAACTCACATTTTCCTGAAGGCCCTCAACCCCTATTTATAGACTTTCGAATTGCCCCAGAATGGCCCATTCCGAACTCCCAAATCACGCACAAAATCCACGCCCAGAACGGCCCGTTCTGAAATCAGAATGGCCTGTTCCGGGATTCATCCAGAACGGCCCGTTCTCCCTCCGGAACGACCCCGTTCTCCTTCCCAGGACGGCCCGTTCTCCTTCATTTTCTTAAGGCCAAATCAGTAGTTTGGAACGGCCCGTTCCAAATTGGGAACGGCCCATTCTGGCTACTGAATTTTTTTTATTTTTTATTTTTTTTTCTACGTTACAGTGTTAATTGCAATATTTGTGATAGACTAGTGTGATTATGAAATTGTGATATGAATATGATGCATGATTGATAGAATTAGAATGTATGGATATGCTTGTAAAGACTTCAATGATGAGATTATATTGTGTTTTTCCTTGTGTGCTTTACATATAGATGTTTTCTTTTCTCACCGTGCAATTGTGGATGTTTTAGGTGAGGAAGATCCGGCTATGAGTGACATCTAGAATGCCAACGGTTGAATTGTGTGTATGCTCTGATATTGTGACATCGAGGCAGAAGATTTCTAGGACATGGATTTTTATATGGATTTGGAGTTGTACTTATTACTTTAAAAACAATTTGTAAACTCTTACGTTTTATTTTCCAATGTTCATTTTCAATCATTTTGGATATTGAAGAACATTTGTGAAGGTTTTTATGTGAACCCTTTTACCAGTGTTGAAAAATTTATTTCCTTAATTTAATTACATTATTACGCTATATGTGTTGGGGTTTACAGCTTCCGCTAAAAAACTTCTCGTCCAAAATTTCTCTACCCTTATTCCTTGTCGTCTTAATGAAGACAACTATCTCACATGCAAACATGAAGCTGAATTCACCATTAAGGGATACAAATTGAAGAAATTCATTCAAGGAGATGCATCAATCCCTCCCTAATACAATTCTACGAAGGATAAGATCAAAGATTAAATGAGTGAAGCTTTCGAAGATTATGAGCAACAAGATGCACTTCTCAAATCTTGGCTTCTTGAATCCATGGAAGCTGAATTCAAGATTCAAATGGTAGGTTGTGAGTAGATCTATCAAATTTGGGAAACCCTTGATAACTATTTTACTTCCCAAACGCGTGCTCGGATCAAGCAACTCAAGATTCAGTTGTGATCTATCAAGAAAATGTCCTCGATCACTCCTTTGAATGTTGAAAAACATTTTAATGTAATTGTCCATGGGCTTCCTGATGAATACGATGGCTTTGTCACTTCCATTCTATCTAGAAAAGATCCTTACACCATTAAAGAAATAGAGGCTCTACTAATGGCTCAAGAAGACAGATTAGAATTGCAAAAGAAAATTGATGGTACAACATGCAAGCCAATCTTGCACATGGAAATCACTCAAATAACCGTGGTCGTGGTAACCATCAAGATCGTGGTGGAGGATTTTAAGGTCGTGACTGTGCTTGAGGAGGAAGATTTCAAAATACTGGTGGAAGGAATAACAAAATTCAATGCCAATTGTGTGGAAAAATGGGCCACTTTGCTTATAATTGTTGGCACATGTATGATTATAAATTACCTGATCCAAATCAAAACTCAAATACATTTGTTTATCATAATATAGGTCAAATTTTGGTTGTTATGCAAGCCATGAATGATGATAGTTGGTATCCTGACTTGGGAGCCACTGATCATCTAATTCCTGTTGTTAATAACCTTCAATAACGAACTGAGTATTCTGGCTTAGAGAAGATACATATATGGGTAATGGCTCAAGTATAGGAATTTCTAATATTAGTACCTCTTATATTCAATCAAATATTACTGATCAAAATCTTATCCTGAAAAATCTCTTGCATGCGCCTTTAATTACAAAGAATTTGTTAAGTGTTTCTCAGTTTGCTCGGGAAAACAAGGTTTTCTTTGAGTTTTACCCAGACACTTGTTTTGTTAAATCTCAGGGAACCAAGACTACACTTCTTCAAGGGAGACTTAGGAATGGTCTATAAAGTCACATGCCTCTCTACAAAGTCACATGGTTTAGATTCTAGTAATAGGCTCGTAAATAATTATGAAATTTTTCTTGTACAATCTTGTGTTTTTAATATTAAAAATAGACGTATTGTGTTTGATGTTTGGCATGGTAGACTTGCTCATGCTTCCAATAAGATATGTGAATATGTCATGAGGTAGTGTAATATCCTTGAAAATAATATCAATAAAAAAAATATTACATGTACTTCTTGTTGTGATGGTAAGTCTCATGTTTTGCCATTTCCTAATTCTTCCACTAGCTATACGGCTCCTCTTGATTTTATTTACAATGATGTTTAGGGTCCCTCACCTTTACCTTATAGACTAGGATATAGATATTAGGTAAATTTCATTGATGTTTACTCTAAGTTCACATGGTTGGACTTTATGCACAACAAATCTGAAGTTTTTACACACTTTAAACATTTCAAAACTTTTGTTGAAAATCAATTCCAAAGAAAACTTAAATGTGTTCAAACAGATGGTGGAAAAGGATATAGTACGTTCACTAAATTTTTGATAGATCAAGGTATTATACATAGAATGAGTTTTCCATATATGCATCAACAACATGGTACTACTGAAAGGAAACATAGACATATAGTTGAGACTGGCCTTACCTTGTTAGCTTCTTCTTATTTACCTTTTAGTTTCTGGGCAGATGCTTTTGCTACAACTAATTATGTCATCAACAAATTGCCCACTCCTAATCTTCAGTTTCAGACGCCCTTTCATAAGCTTTTTTCACAAATCACTTGACTATACTTTTCTCAAACCTTTTGGTTGTGCTTGTTTTCCACATTTGAGACCCTATAACAAACATAAAATGGATTTTAGGTCCATTCTTTGTGTAACGACCCAGCTGGCCACTACACTCACCACCATAACACACCGGAAACACTAGACAGAATAGAACAAGTATATAAATATAGAGTCTAGAATATAAATATATACATATGTCCCAAGTCCGACTAGAGTTAGGGCATGCAATACAAGAATTACATCAAAAGTCACTATGCCAAGTGACCAAAACAAACAAAGCATCCATAGAAGTTAGCTCCATCTATCAGCTGCCGACTCATCACTATCCACCACCTATCCCTGCTCTGCTCCCGTACATAGTACGATCATAGCAGTCCAACCACATGGAAACACAAAGGGTAAACTAGCATAAAAAGGAACAAGATATATATATATATATATAAAGATTTAGGAAATATAAAAACTACAATTATCAACACTTCATCAACATACATTCCGTCAACTTTACAACATAATCACCAATAAGCATACAATGCGTCGTCACGCATATCAACTCGGAGATCTCCTACAACAACTCAGCCTTTCAACCTACATCAACTCAGCCTTGCGGCCTACAACAACTCAGCCTTGCGGCCTACAACAACTCAGCCTTGCGGCCTACAACATCAAATATCAACATACAGCACAACACAACTTTACAACTCAACATATCAACTTGCAACACAACACAACTGTACAACTCAACATCAACTTGCAACACAACACAACTATACAACTCAACATAAATCAACCAACATCCTCCACTAGTCATTAAGTTATCTTCATCCATCTCAACTAACTCAGCATACAACATCATTAACCAACATGTAGAAGAACCCCATCTCCGCGCCCAACGCACTCGAGGTTGTGCCCAGCGTGGTGCAACCAGAGGGTACCAAGGACAAGCGCGCTCAGCGCGAGCATGCCCGCGCCCGGCAGGACTCAACCCGAGAGCCGATGGCTTTCACGCGCCTGACGCAATAACCAATTGCGCCTAGCGCATGCCAGGCAGAGACTCAAGGAATCTCGCGCGCCCGACGAGCCCAACCCTGTGCTCAGCGCGGGAAAGGCAGAGACCTCCCTTGGTCTCGCGCCCAGGGCAATTCAAATTGCGCCCAGCGCCCACAAGGCAGAGACTCCCAAGGAGTTTCATGCCCAACGCGACAAGGGTCGCGCTCAGCGCAGCCTCAAGAATCCAAAAGCAAGTTACAACGAGTATCGCGCCCAGCGCGGTCCAAATCACGCTCAGCGCGGGCCAACCAGAGACCCACATTCTCAAGCGCGCCTAGCGCACCCATCATTGCGCCCGGCGAGCTTGGCCAAATGGGGTCTCCTGGTGGTCACGCGCCCAGCGCGATGAACAGCGCGATGAACAGCGCGAAGCGCGAAGCTCAGAAGCAACACTCCATTTTCGAAAATTTCAACCAAAACCTGCACAACTCAACAGAAATCCAACATGCAAACCATTCAAGTTACCCCATTTTCAACTAGCAGTTCGAAAACGTCAACCTTTCTCACATGCAACCATAAAATCATCAAAAGACCCAAAATTTTCCAAAACCCACAAAAACCCCAAAACTTCCGATTTCAGAAATCCAAAAAAATCATCAAACACCAACCAATCTCAACAGCTAATGAGCTTACAACGATTCATTTTCAACTAAAAACTAAATACAAAACTAGCTTCCCTTACCTCGGGTGAAGATTTTCGAGTGTTCGGGAAGAGAAGCGGAGAAAAGAGGAAACAAAGTGAGCTTGAATGAAGGAGAAAGGAGAAGAGGAATCCAACACCAGCTAGTACTCCCTACTACTCAGCACCACCACCTTGAGTTCAAGCAAAAAGGGAAAGAGAGAGTTTTAGGGAATGAAGAAAGTGAATTCAGTTCAAATGAGAGAGAGAGAGAGTAGGGTTTTGGGGAAGGAAAAAGAAAAGAGAAAGAAAGGGGTCTCACACTTTGTATTTTTATTGGCTACAACCCTCAACATAAAGGGTACAAGTGTCTCACTAGTAAAGGTTTAATAATTGTGGCAAGAAATGTGGTGTTCCATGAAATTGAGTTTCTTTATAAAGATAGAGTCTAAACTGCTATTCTCATGTCCACTTATGACAACCAGTGACAATGTTGCCTACAATTCCAGTAGTTTCAACACAACATCTAGTTCCCCAGGTAATTACTAATCTTGTTCTTTTTAGGACCCTTATTGATATTATTTCTTGTCCAAGTATACCTCTTGATATTTCAAATTTTGCATCACCATCTCCTTCTGTTTCTGCTCAACCCAACCCTGAGACAACTTCATCTACTTTACCACAAACTGATTTTTTTGTTCTTACTCTCAACATATCTCAAACTATCCACAACACTCATTCCATGACTACTCGAGCCAAAGCCGGAATTTTTAAACCCAAAGTTCTTCTTGCTGGTATAGAACCATCCAATCATACACAAGCTCTTGCCATTTTTGAATGGAAACAATCCATGCAAGCTGAGTACAATGCCCTTTTACACAATAAAACTTGGAGTCTTGTTTAACTTCCACCGGTAGGAAAAATGTTACTTGCAAATGGTTGTTTAAAATAAAATACGATATTGAAGGTAGAATCAGCATACATAAGGCCAAATAGGTTGCCCATGGATTTACACAATAGGAAGGGCTTGATTTCACCAAAACTTTCAGCCCTGTAGTCAAGTCAGTCACCATCAGGGTAGTCCTTTCCATTGCTCTATCAAGAGGCTGGCCAATCCATCAACTTGTCATTGATAATGCCTTTCTCAATGGCACTCTTCAGGAAAACATCTATATGAAACAACCATCAGGTTTCAGTAATGGTAATGACAACATTGTATGTAGACTTCACAAAGCTCTGTATGGTCTAAAACAAGCACCACATGCTTAGTATATTGATGCTTTCCTTGGGAACAAATACTGCATAATAAAAATTTTCACATGAGTGTTTTGAGACATAAAATACATGCTTTATAATATATTCAAATGTCAATTAATAGTATATTAATGCTCTCCTTTGGGTGATACATCAATATACAACGTACAAACATAATGATGCTAATAAATTTAATCATTATTTTGCAACTAAACATGCACCAATTAGAATTATCTAATACCTTTGGATATATAAATAATCTAATAGCACACATAAGTCACACACAATTATATTCATTAATTATGAGAACAACTAATCAACCTTTGGGCGATACATAAATGTCTTATAATAATGAATTTTAATATACCCATAAAAAATAAATTATTTTATTTAACATTCGTTATTTTATGGGTAATTGAATTAAATCACCATTAATGTGGAATTAAATAAGTATAAAATTTGGCCACTTTGGTGACTAACAAATTCATCGTACACTTAATTCCAAAATTTGATTAAAAAAATCAATTCTTTCCAATTAGAAATACAAATTTAGGTATTTCAAAAAAAAAAAAACTTTCAAGAAAATAATTCTTACGCAATTACCACTAGGATTTTGATAATGTGGAATTTAATATACTGATCATAATTCAAAATTAAGAATTATATTCATGATCCAAACAAACAATACGCAACAAAAAATTAAATCATAATTCCTAACTCATGAAATTAGCGTTCATATGAATTGGGATTTATATATATACATATAATTGTCCCAAATATCATTCAATATTGCAACAATGACCTTGACAAAATTATTCCACTTCCAGTGGCACTCAAAGGATCAAACATAATATTTATATTATATTCGTTTATCTATCTATCCTTTTCCTTTTTCACTTTTCATATTATTTTCCCACTTCCGGTGAGGAAAATATTATTTTATTTTCATTGTCGTACAATTATCCTACTTCCAGTGAAAAAATATTCTTTTATTTTCACTGTTGCACAATTATCTCACTTCCGGTGAGAAAATATTCTTTTATTTTCATTTTCGTACAATTATCTCACTTCCGGTGAGAAAATACCTTTTATTTTTTTATTATTGCATAATTATCTCACTTCCGGTGAGAGAAAAAAGAATGCTTAAAATTTCTTAATTTGACAATGTCTTCTGGATCATTGCAAAATCATTTTATATGTATATATATATATATAACATTCATGGAGAATTATACAATTTTACAATACATATCATTCACGGAGAATCATTAAATTTCAAAACCATGCTCTGATACCACATGTAAGTTTTATGATTTTCTAATACATCAATTATAGAAAATTAAAGGATCTTTGAAATTCATGATACTCACATAATAATAAGAAAGTGTGTACCTTTCTCCATAGTAGAAAACTCCTTTGATCCTTAGAGTGCTATGATCTTCTTGAGAAGAGAACCAAGATTTCACTCCCTTTGACTTTTCTTTCTACTCTCTCTATCTTTCGTGATGGCTAGGGTTTGAAAGAATACTTTCTGTCAGGGGTGTGGATCTTGTCTCACATTAGTGGATATTTATAACCCCTAAAGATTGTTATTCCCATCAAATAACAATTATTCTCATAACTGCTCCATTAATCTCATTTATGATTTAGTCTTTAATTATTTATTTATTAGTCCCTTTATATATCACATATTTCTCACATGAGACATAATTATCTTACAGGGACTTCTTTATTTCAGTCTCTCATGATGTGGTTTGGGCCATTGTTAAGTCTCAATTTTACCTCTTTTTGGATGAGACTTATTGAACAAATTCCACTCATCCTTTGAACCATTGCAATATAATTGTTCTCTTTTTGGTTCATTTTGTGTGCAGATATAACTAACCCAAATTCATCTAACAATACCTTAATCCACCTCATTTTTTGTGCAGGTATTGAGGAAGAGTGGAAAGTTGAAGACTCTTAGGATTGGAAATCTAAGAAGCTAAGGAGCAGAGAAGAGGTTCTGCGCCGGGCGCAAGGTGATCCGCGCCAGGCGAGCAAAACAGAGTATCTCACCTCTGGGAGCCATTGCGCCGGGCGTAATGTGAATTGCGCCGGGCTTGTCCTAAGGCAGAGAGTATCTGGAAGGCCCCGCGCCTAGCGCGAAGACTTATGCGCCGGGCGCGAAACCCTAATCTGACTCCCCAAGCTCGTATTTGAAGCCATTTTCGGGGGAGAAACCCCCATTCACACATTGGGCGCGTTTTGGGAGCTGTGGAAGGGATTCCCGGAGCTTGGAGCCGTTCGTGTGTGGGTCTTTCCTTCGGTTCTTCATTTCTCCCTTCATCTCTATTTTGTATTTACCCTCTTTGTTGAGTGGTTTCACCCATTTTTGTGGGGTTAGATGTAACCAACGAATTCTATTGTAATCCTTACGTTTTTTATGATATATATATTTGTTGTTTCATTCATTGTTGTGTTTGTTTCTTTGCGTAATGCTTGCTTTGGATTGATCACCCTTTGCATGATTTAAGGTTCCATTGAGTATTGGGAAATTCCACTCATTTTGTAAAAATTGACGTCAAATGGCATCAAGCGCAGCATCTCACACCTAGTACCGAGATGTTTGGAACCTCTCTATAGCTCCACACCTAGCATGGCCATCCTCATCCTTAGTGAGATAGCATAATTTGTACTTCGTAGAATCGCGATTTGCATAGTTCATCTTTCCTCAAATTCATACTTACACATCAATTACTTCTACTATAATCCAATTAGTTAATTAATCAATCCATACTCAAATAACATTACTACATCATCAAATACCATTGAGGCTATAAGAAATTTTTAAAATATTATTGTACTTTCCAAATGGAGATTGTAATATTATCAATGGTATCAGAGTTATATTCAACCATTTATTGGACGTAGATAAATTTTCCAACTACTTCTCAAAATTCTAACTATATTCTATACTACTTTTAAAATATTTTCTCAACTCTTACTGTAACTTAGAGGAAGGAGTTAAAGGAAAACAAGCAGAAGGATTTAAGGATGTTATTTGTTCTTCAAGAAGCAGTTGATGACACAATTTTTCCAAGAATAATGGGTGCCATAAGTGAAAAAGAAGCTTGAAACACAATACAAGAGGAGTTTTTAAAAAGTGATGAGGTATGCAATGTTAGACTTCATTCTCTAAGGATGTGAGTTTGAATTAATAAAAATGAAAGAATTTGAGATCATAAATGACTACTATTGTAAAATAAAAGTAAATAGTTAGTCTGATGAGAACTTATGAAAAAAATATTCTTGACAAAAAAATTGTTGAGAAAATTCTAATTTCTATTCCCTTGAATATGATGCATGCAATCACAACACAACTGTGATTGAACAACCAAAAGATTTGTCTACATTATCAATGAAAATGCCTTTTAATTAAAGTTAAAATTATGGTTTCAAAATAAAGTATATGGAGGAAATAAAAATACTGGAAAAATTTCTAAAAATAAAGAAAATTCTAAAAATTTCTCTAATATCAATCAAGAAAAATACCCATGACATCTATAAAAAGACAAGTCACTTAAAAAAGATTGTTCATCTACAAATTAAAATGTTTATAAAAAAAATAAATTATTATAATCTCGAATCATATTTATAAAATCCTAAACTAGGAGCATATCTATCATTATATTCCACAATTATATATTTTTTTATATTCTTAAATAATAAAATATAAACTTAAATGTATTTTAATTCTTTGCAATATTATTCTGTCTTGTTTTAATTTATATATATATATATATATATATATATATATTTTAATTTGACAATTTTGTAACATTTATTTTTGATTTTTATGGTTAACTCTAGTTAGTTTACTTCTACAAATTTATACATAATATAAAATAAAAATAAAAATTATTAAAATGATAAAGAATAATTTAAATTAAGACAATTAAATTATTTTATATACATAATAAACTTATAAAATCGATATAAAATGTAAAATAATAATTAAGATAAGTAAGGTAATAAAGAATAATTTAAAAGAAGATAATTAAATTATTTTTACACGCATAATAAAATTAAGTGATGTATTTGTTATTTTTTTTTTAATTTACTTTATTAGTTTATTTTAAATTTTTAGTATATTATAAATAGTGACTTTTATTAATTCTTTTTATATTTTTTGATCAAACATGTGATTTTTTAAAATTTCATTTTAATTTTAAGTTTGTTAATTTTTTAATATTGTATTGTTTAAAAATATCATAATTTACTTGGATATTCATATCATATTTTTAATATCTTATTTTTAAATTATAGATTTCAATCTATTAATTAGATTAATTGTATTTTTTATATATATTGTGAGTTGTATGTTATCTCCAAAAATAAACGCAAAAATATTATAAATAAATTATGAATATTTATATAAATTATATAATTTTTAAAGATAGAACATTAAAGATAAATTAATGGATTAAAAAATAATAAATAATATTGAAAAATACAATGCAAAATATTATAATTAAATAAGTATTTAAGTGTTTTGCAGAACTCTTTTCAGCATCAGTTTCACAGGTCATTAAGAGGATTGCTCGTCAGTGGGAGTTGTTGGTTGTTGCCATATGATTCTTCTGCATCTGAGTTCCATGTTTATATCATTTGATAGCTGATTGGGTTTTTTTTTTTTTTTTTTTTTTTTTTTTTTTTTTTTAAATTCGTAATAATTAATCATGCTCGCATGATCCAGGTAATTCTAAAATTTTTCCTCATGCATCAAAATCTAAATATTTTTATCCTTTATTCATTAAAAAACATTCTAACATAATAGGTTCAAAAATAAAAAAATATATATATCACAAAAAACACAAAAATAAAAAAATAAAACATGATAAACTAATATATATATATATATATATATATATATATATATATATATATTTTTTTTTTTTGTCCTTGGATTCAAACTTCTAACCTTGTTTAAGCGTGGACCAACCCCTACCACTGAACCACACGCTTAAGATTAATAAACTAATATATTTATCTAATAATATAGTAAAATATTAATTTACATATTATATTATTAATAATATAATAAAATAATAAAAAAACTAAATTATCAATATTTCAACTAAACTTAAACATTTTATATTTCCTATTCGTACAAAATCAACAAAGTTGAAAATAGAAACTATAATAATCATATTTTTTGCATTTTTTTTGGTTGGTTTTTTAGAATAATTCCAAAAAGGATATAAAAAATATTTATAATTTTTTCTTTTATTATAATATGTGCGTGAATATATACACGATTATGCACGAATAATTTATCTTATATTGATTTTATATTGTTCTTTTAAAATATAAATTTTTAATAACAATACTGTAAACTATTTTTTTCATAATAAAGATTAAAAAATGACTTCCACATGTATTTAAAAATAAATCAACTGACTTAATTAAAATTAAGTTTAGTATCCTACTTATCATTATTAATATGAAATATATTTTAAATAGATTAATTGATCAAATCAAGATTTTTAATGTTCGTGAGACCATACATATAACTAAAAATATAATATAATAAATTAGACTAGATTTTAATTTTTTTAAATAAACTTAATTTACATATTCAAAACCTAACTTAATTTTGACTAATTCTCATTCCTAACTAAATACAATGCATCACTTATTTATATAAATAATAAATATATTAGTTAAATTATGCGTGTAAAAATAATTTAAATATTATAATTTAAAATATTTTTTATTTAATTATCTTAATCAATATGTTATATTTTGTCAACCATTTTAAACATTAAACTAACTAGAGATAGTGATAAGGATTAAAAATAAACACTAAAGAATTATTAAGATCTAAAATTAATAATTTTAAAAAAATTAAAATAAGTCAAAATAATATTTATAATTATTAAAAATATGTTTAAATTTAAAATTTATGATTATACATGCAAAACTCTATAAATATAAAATTAAAAAGAAAAAACTAAAATTCTATATTAATTACTGCTCCTCTTACATTCAATCCAACTCAAAAGCGTAAATTAATGAAACTCACAAAGATGAAAGAGTCAATGCTTGAAATAAAATAATTATCCAAAGACTTTACCACACAATTAATCTGATTTTTATTAATTTTATCATGATAGCAAAAACGGTTTCTTTTTTATCTTGGATATCATTCTTGAAATATGCACAGAAAAGTAACACTAGTTATACACAATATTAAATGTATACTTAAATATTTTTCCATTTTCAAAACTAAATACTTAATTATTGACTTTTTAAAAAAATTTCTTTAAAACAAATAACAATATTTGAAATCTAATATGGTATAGTACTATATAACAAAGTGTGAGACTATCTATATTGATAAGAGAAGTAGGTTGGACATGGACATGTGTTTACTTCATTATTTTTTATTAATAATATAATAAAAAAGAAAGATTTTAAAATAATTATTTTCATGTCTATATTATTATTATTATTTTAAAAAAAAATATTCGACGTCTCTATTAAAAAAATATTTTATTGTAGTAATTTATGTTAATAAGTATATATATATATATATTTTAGTTATGTGTGGCTATTTGAGTATATATACAGTTATTAAAAATAATTAAAATGAATAAGAAAGAATATATACATTAAATAAATTTATTTATTTTATTATTAATTAGTAAAAGAGATATCATGCGTCTTTATTATTTTAAAAAATAATAAAATAATTATTAATTAGATATTTTTATGAAATAAGAAAAAATGAAAATTATATAAAAAAAATAGTAAGAGAAATTAATATTGTGAGAAAATGATTTAAAAACAATTATAAAAGTAAATTTATCCAAAATATTTTATGGACGAAAATATAAGTAAATTTATATATAGTACCATAGATGGCATTGACATTTTTTTTTTAATTTGGATAACTTGTATAATAAAGTATTTTATTTTTATTAATGTTTATTATTAAAATAAAATTTTAATTTTAACAGAAAACAAAGGATCATTTTATTTATCTGAAAATAATTGTCAATTTTAGATGTTTACACAGACAGAAAATAAATAATAAATAAATGAGAGAACCTCAATATTAAAAATATAAAAAGAAAATCATAGTTAATACTACTTTAAAGAATTGAGATGATAAATATTTTAGGTTTTTTTTTCTTTTGCAACAATTACTTTAAAATTAAATAAAAATAATAAATATTTTGTGATAATTTTTTTTTATTTTGTAACAATTATTTTAAAATGAAAAATATAAGATTTTTCAATAATATAATAAAATATATATACTATTAATAAAGATAATTAATTCATTTGACACATTTTTTTCTCTAAACTTATTTCAAAAACTATAATCGAATTCTCTACTATTTTTAAAAAAATTATTTTATTATTATAATTATTTAAAAAAATTGAAAATACTCTTTCAGACATATTATCATAAAAGAGACAATTTTTATTTCTATATATTTTAAAAAATGATAAAAAAATAATTAAAAAAACTATTTGAGATAACTTACAAAGATAAAACAATCCAAAAAATAATTGTATACACAATAATTAAAAAAATGAATTTGATATATCAAGATAGATATAGATAATGTTTATTACGCTGGTAATACATAATTATTGTTTAGAAGTGAGGAATAGAGTTAGGAAAAGCACGTGAGAGAAAGGTGGGACCCGTAGGGATGACCTCCATAGGTTTGTCAATTGTCAACAATAGAAGGCATTCATTCATCGCACTATATAAACCCTTATTCCACACTTTTCAATTCCACATTCTCAGTTCAGTCACAGTGTGCCATAACAACATTTTTTCTCCGCACTTCCTTCACTCAGTCATGTCTATGTCCCGAGATAACTGGGTTACCAAGGCCATGGCCGACGACACCATTGTCGCTGAGGAGCTCCTCCGCTTCCGATACCAGAGGCCCTCCGTTCTCCGCCGCTGGGGCGGCCATCAGCGCCGCACCCAGAGGATACTGGTCGGCGTGGGCCGACCTTCCCGCGCCAGCCCCACCACGCCGCTCACTTGGACCTCCGCCACCTCTGTCGACGGCTACGAGGGCTCCACTCGCGCCACCGCACCGCCGCCACTCAATGCCTCACAATCTAAGGTTCGCTCCTTTTCCTTTCTTTTTCTTTTGTTTCTCTTTCTTCTGTTCGGTTATTTCTACTGTTATCGGCGTGCACATGCATGTGCACGTGCGTGTCTGTGTATTGCGTTATAGCGTGTCACACACACTCACACCACGAAATTTATCAAAATACAGTTTCAAAGGATTTAATTTCTTGGATCGGAAAAAAAATAAAACACGTAATGAATTTTTTTTTATATTTACAATTTTTCCCCACTGGAGAGATTGGATTTCCGATCTTCTAAGCAGATGGATTCTGCTGCCATTGGATTTTGCGTTTTTTCTTCGCTGCTTCTGTGGCTGGCTGAAATTACTGTGAAATATCTTCTTTTTTTTATTTTTTTTTATTTTTGGGTTTTATAAACTATTTAGTATTTTAGGTTATTAACTGATCTGAAAATGTTATTGTTATTGTTATAGTATTAAAATTCTTTTATTATTTTACTATTTTATTTCTTTGAAATTTTTTTCCTTATTTTATGTTTGAATATATATCATTTATCTTTAAGAAAGGAAAAGGAACACTATAAAAACAGTTTAAATTAATATACTTATTTGTTTGATGCATTTGTCTTAAATGTTTTTGCATTTAACACAATGAAAAAAACTGTGATCGAGGGCCATGGGTAATTTTGTAATATCATTCGTACATGGCAGATTTTTTTTTCTTCTTTTTTTAATTATATATATATATATATTTATTATTTTATGGTGTTGTGGGTGTTTGTGATGTAAGGTTCATGTAGAACATAATCTACTGTGATCTTCCTCACAATACCTCTTAGTGAGTGGGGGACATTCTTTTTTATTATTTTTTTATTCCATTTACTCATAATTTTCCAGAAACAACAGCAGATTTGAAAATAAATCTATCTATATCAAATTACTAAAGAGTCTGATGTGTTGGTTTGAATTAAATGAATAATTAATAGAAGCTAATTATTTAATTTATTGTAATTGTTATTTTCCAATAACGGTCTACCAACACTTAATGTAGATAAAAAAATAAATATACTCGGTTAATATTTTTTTATTAATTAAATGTTAATATTAATTAATTTTAATATTTTGGGTGTAATGAATGTTATTCTCAATAATATATTAAATATTCTTGGATTAATACGGTGCACACTGACATAATTGAAGTCCACGTAATTGTGGGCATGATTTTAAGGTGACCTTGTTATTCTAAAGGATAATATGGTCTTTTACGTCAGATAATAGTGGGGGTCCAAAAATGAGATTCTTTGATATATTTTGTGTTCAATTGATACAAAGATTTTTTTTATGAGTATGAAAAAAATAATTGATAGGAAGATGATGATACCAAAAGAAAAGAATGAAGTATCTTTACTTTTCTAGAGAGCAAAAAGGCTATAATAATATTTAAGAAAATTAGCATAAAATGTTATCTAATAATAAAATATAAAAAAAGCATAAAAAGACACGTAATTTTTTTTAACATTAATCATAATATGAAAATATTTTAATTATCACTAGAACTTAGTTGGTAGAATGAGCGAAGCATTTATTTTATGCATTTATTTTATATATGACGACATCTTGTGACTTATACAAGATTGGAAGGATTTACGTGATAGTACAGAACAGAGCTGAGTAGACTCAATACATTCATTGAGTACTGTGCTGAGCAAACACTTCTTTAATTAAACTTTATGAAATATGGCACAAAATCTAATCTTATTCGCAAGTAAGAAGAGAAAAACAGTGAATGTAACCAATTGTAAACTAAATAATCGCATCACCTCTTTACTTGCTCTTTTTATGTAAATATCATATAGTTCGATTAGTTAATTAGTTAAAGGAGGTGAAGATCTAATATTCAGTTAATTCTTAATACATAGTTAAATATTTATTCATTAAATAAGTTGAACCGCAATATACTTATAAGCAAACAATTTTTTGGTATTTGTATAGCATTTTTTTGTCACTCATTTTCATTTGTCATAGAATATTGTTCCTTAATTATCTAACAATGAGATGTGTCAACTTTGTTGTCACCGAAAGATGAGATTATCAAATATTCATGTTCTTTGATGAATGTCTAAGCTCTTCTATATTTGGTGTCCTGCAGGCTGCGGATCAAAGTGAAATTGTTGTCGCTAAAAAGACAAAGAAAAGGGTAAGTATCATAATTAGTTAATGGATTTTGTACAACACAAACCTTTGTTTCAGTTGTCTCTTAGAAGTGCAGTAAATAATGAAAATTATTTCATCATATTTATGGCTAAAAGATGAAATATTTTCTCCTTCTTTGTGTATGCAAGTTTATGAGGTTGTGTTGTATCTCCAATATGTACTAAATGTCTTAACTATTTTAACTTGAATCCTGTTTGCAGCATCTAACCGAGTTACAACGGGATGAGAAAATGAAGCAAATCGAAAGGAATAATTTGAAAGATGTACGACTTGTATTAATTTTTACTTTACATCTCTCCCTATGTATATAGACATCTTATTGTTTTGTCTTTGTTTTCAAAATTTTTAAACAGGAACTGGCAGCAATGAATCTTTCATTTGAGAGAGAAAGAGACTCGAGCAAAAGTATAAAGAAACTGAAGGTAACTTGTTCTTTTACCCTTCTTATAAGACCTGTTATTTTCGCATTTGACACAACTAAAATTAAGTAGTATCATCCTAGTCTTTTGCATTGTCTAATTCGAAACCTTTCTTTACTAAATGGAACTGATATAAACACAACTATGTGATGTATTAGAATCTAATTATGCCGTTGACCTCTCATAACAGATTCGATTGATGGCACGAGAGACTTCTAATTCAGAACAAGCTGTCCTCGACCCACCTCAGCCTGTGGAGGCTCACTGTGATCCTTCTAACTTAGCTTCAGCGCAAACAGTCCAAGACAGGATTCCTGAGAATGAATCACTTATTTGTGCAGCAAGTACAAGTACAAGTGCAGATGCAGCTGAAGGTGCAAGTGCAAGTGCAAGTGCAGATGCAGGTGCAGGCTCAAGTGCAGATGCTGGTGCAAGTGCAAGTGCTCCCTCGAGCCAAGAAGAGATTAAAGGCCAGAAACCATTCTTGTTGCCTGATCTAAATCTACTTCCAGATGAGTATAACACCGACTTTCTTGGATCAAGCTCGTAAAGAATATTCAGCACACTTATATTTAGATTGTGATCGTTGTTTGCCATGCGCAACATAATACATAACTTGTGTTAAATGTATTTGTTGGTGGCAAACCGATCACCTTCCCCCATAGTCAAAATTATTGGGAACTAATTTTTTAATTCATGATGATACTGAGGGTAGTTTAGAAATCCTTATACATCAGTCATAGTTCCATTTTTTTGTATACCTGTTTTTACATGGTCCAAATATTCTTCGGGGCAAACGTCTTTCCTTTTCCTCCTTCATTCTAGAAATATTTACTAATAGATGTAATTACATATTTACATGATAGACTGATAAGATTTGTGATTTATGAGTGGTCTCAAGTTCACTGTGGTTTGAAGGAGAAATACTTTGTTATGGATTTAAATCCTCTTTTGTTGGGTCAAATATTTGGTTTGACAACGTATTTGGACTCACATTGACAGACCTATTGGTCACAAGGAGAGTGGTAGCAAAGTTGGAGAATATTGGCCCAATCACACCCTTTTGAACTTTATATGAGCCATACCTTATGACTAACTAGCTGACATTATTGACAGTTTTCTCACAGAGCTTTTGAGCTCATGAGTGAGGCGTGGATGTACCTTATGAATTTTGCTACTATACTTGACAAATAAGCGTTGATACTTGCTACAGATCCGAAGATCCTTATCATTGTAAAACTAAACAAAAGATTTGAGGGGAGTCATAATAAGGACACTTTAAAAAAAGAAGACTAAATTGGTAAACAAAATAAAGGACTAAATTGATTGACTTGTTTTTAAACATTAAAAAGAGTAATGACATGTTGACACTTGTATAGTATATATACTTTATTGATATTCTTTTAATTACATTAATTATCTCTCTTTTAAATTTTTAGTAACATAGGTATCTGGGCACCGTTCTTCAACAAAAATAATATTTTACATATTTTAGTGATTAATAATGCGACTAACCCTTTTCGGGGGAATAAAATAGTCTCTTGCTCTCATTATATTTATTTATTTATGTCTATCTTCTCCTTTTTCTTTCAAATTTTCTCAAAGGAAAAATAAAATGAACTGTACAAAACAAATGTCAAAAATCAACATTATTGATTGAGTGTAGATACAATATCAGGGATTAATTCGTAACTATTTTGTTGGAACAAAATTTTAATAGTGAAGGAAATGTTTGATAATAATAAAAATTATAAGTTTGGGGAAGAAAAAGTTATATATATAATTGATCATCATTAATTATGGCTCGATATAAACTTTAGTACACCACTCCTACTTATATAGATGATTTTCCCTAAACTAATGATTAGGATTTTGTTGATGCAATTTTAATCTAATAAATACATGTCTATTTAAAATGTTTTTCATAGATGTAAATCTATTCACATATTCTAAAGAATTTTATATGTTACTCTAAAATTATCTTCTAATTATAATAAGATTCTTCCAAAATATATTCCTAGAATTTGACCTTAACATATTTCTAGAAGTTGAGATTTTATTATTTAAAAAAATAAGACCGAAAATCAGGTTCATATCTGAACATATCTCTCTAGGATTTTCCTTTCATGAAGAATTAATGACATATAAACACTATATATAAGTATTCATTTAAACAATTATTTTGACATTTCTTTTTATTTTTCTTATATATCCTATTACCTATCACATTATCAATGCTCTCTCTTATATTTCTCACTCTCAAGTGTAGATTTGCATTGAGTGTGTCAACAAATCTTTATTCTTTTACTTTTTCATCTCTATTAGGCGTTCAAAGCAAAATGAATTGAAGATTGGTTCTGATAATCCAAATCTAGTCATTCAAGATCTTAAATTTTTTTCTTTTTCTGGTGTAACAAAGGCCAAAGTCTAAAAGGAATTCATTTATAGAATAAAGATCTAGAGCTATCAATTATATAAGCAATAGAGGCACAAATAGGAACAGCAGAAAATTTGTGAAGACTCAAGTTGAGCTTGTGACCCAAGTTAGTCATAGCATTAGATACACAATTAGCTTCTCTCCAAATATGGTAGCATCTAATAATCTCCCAATCAGAGCTGAAAATTCTCACACAGGATAGACTGAAAGTGTTGAAGGATAACCCGAGTTCAGAAAGGTGATGTCACACTTGGAGTTTAATAATGATCCTGTAAAAGCCTTTACTCCACACAAATTTCAGAGCATGAAGAATGCCACCAGAGGTGTTATCCAATGTGAAACAACGTTCATGCACACTCTCACTCGAGGGTCGAGGGTAATAAGCAAATAATTTTTAGTTAGACTTTAAAAAATGGCTATATTTCTCCTTTGCCAGAGCGATTAGTAGTGATCTCAATAATAAACTCCATTCATCCTTGGTATATATATTTGCCAATCCCATTAGGGTTCAAGGTGCATGATTGGATTATTCATTCTCTTGGTCTTCAAAAATTAAGAAATTATAACTCAAAGTACTGCTGAAGCAAAATTTGTAGCAGCAAATGCCACCGTATAACAAGCAGTTTGGATAAAAAAAAAACTTGAAACAAAATTAATGAGCCAACATAGATTTATATATGTTGACAATCAAAGCTGCAATTGCAATTTCGAAGGATCTTGTTTTTCATAGCAAAACCAAACTTTTTAGGATAAAAAATTGCTTACATGAAGAGTAAAAAGAGCGATGATATTTGGACAGTTAAAATTTATCACAAATATTTAAATGATACTTCTTATATATTTCTCAATTTCTCTCTTTTTCAAGGTATCTAATATAGTGTCAAAGAATTTTTCAAAAAAAAGTAGAAATCAAGTGGGTTTATTGCGTGACCATTATTTTTTTGCTCGTCCCTGGAGTATTCAGGGCCGATAGCAGTAACTAATCTCCTTGCTAAGTTGGAGGCACTTTAAAGGGTGGGATAGTTGGCCCCAAGATTTAACGCGGCTGCATACACAAGACAGGATTCAAATCCCTGACCTTGCTTAAGGGTAGATCAACCCCTATCACTGAACCACTTGGGGTTCTATTGCGTGACCATCTGATTAAGTTGCTGAATGCTGATGTTTAACAAAGGTTTTATTCAAAGCTAAGCTGGATTTGAAGCGTTAAAATACAAACTGGGTTTGCAGTAACTAAGGTAGCAAGGACATCCGTTAGAAAACACTTTCTTTTACAAGAAATATTACATCCGGTTGAAGAAAAAAATATATCTCTTTTATGCACAATATGATAATACACACAAAAATACCATAAAATATCGTAATTCAACCTTTTATGTATATGTTCACGAGAATATTTATTATCTTAAAATCTATTATATATATGTTCTTAAAAATCTTTTCTTTTAAGTTTTGTATGTGAAGGAAATCTTTTTCTTACAAGTCTATGAGTTTAACTTGAAATTTTTTCTTTTACAAGTTTTATAGGAAACTTAGAAACTTTTCTCTTTCGTATGACTCTTTCTCTCATTTAAGATGACGACTTCTTCTATAAATCGAATAATTCTTTTTATATCAAAAACTTCTATTTATTAATTTAACATTCTAATCTTAAAAGGAAAACAAATTTTAAATTAAATATAATATTTTTAATTCTAAACAATATCATAAAGATAAATAATATATTTCTATATCTAAATAATATCTTAGAGATTTGAAATTGAAATTAAAAATTTGAATTGTTTTCGGACAGTAACATATAAAAGTGTTATAAATATTATACATATAAGTATAAATATATTTTACATATAACTATACATAATTTTAATATTAATTTTGAATGAGATTTAAGATATTTTTTTAAAGTAATATATTGACATATATATATATATATATATAATGTAAATAAAGTTTTTAGTAATAAATATTGAGTTATCATAAAAAGAAAATTAACATGGGATGTTATTAATAATAAAATATAAAAAGAGCATAAAAGATGTGTTAATTTTTTTTTTTTAACATTAATCACAATATGAAAACATTTTAATTCTCACTAGTACATATAGTTGGTAGAGTAAGATTTTAACAAATCTTTAAATATATGTATTAATTTTTTAAAAAATGTCTTATACTATTTATTATTATAACAAAATACGTCTTCTAAAATTGTCGTATTATCCATTACTTGTTGAACGAAACACAGTTTATTTATAAAAACCTTATGATTGGTACGTAAAAAGTGTATTTTTTTTATGTTGTCTTTTATATAAAAAAAATTGTATTTGTTGACACAAGTTTTAAAAATGATAAAAGTTTAATATCATTCCAATGCCTTATTCTTCAGGAAAAAAAGGAATAAGCTAAGCCTAATAACATCTACATGAATGTTATTGTATTTGACTATATCAATGATCCTCAAGAATTTCTTGAGGTGTCTCAACGGATCTTCAATAGGTTTGTCCTCAAAACTAGCCACTAATTTGGATCATAGATATAAGGGTTGGCTTGAGCTCAAAAGTATTAGTAGTCATTATTGGTCGACGAATGCTATCAGTTATCTCAATGCTTCGAAGGAACCATTCCTCTAAGGGACGTTCATCTGCCATGACTACTCCTTCCTCATATTCTTCTCCTCCCCCTTCTGCCAGTATGGTTGTGTTTCGTGTCTCCTTCCTTAACTTGCTAGCTGGTTTTTCAATTTCAAAGTCGTAATGCAAAACAGGTCTTTTTGATAGGTTGGCATACAATGCAAGGAAACAAGATTAGATAACAATAAAAACCAAAAGTAAAATTAAAATTAAAAATTAAAAACAACTTAAAACCCTTTTCAATTGATATTACTTGGAACTTAGTTCCCGATAATAGTGCTAGAAACTTGTTACATCTAAAATGCGTTTAAAGGCAAACATACCTTATCTGAGTGATAATAATGGACAAAGTCCAAATATCAAACCCAAAGGATTAGGTTCAAACAATTACCAACTTACTCTTGATTTGTAATAGTTTGAAGAAATAGAAATTTGATTGAGAGAGTATTAACTTATAAATTGAGAACATGATTAGAAATTGTTATTTAAATTCAGAGATAAAAATCCTAGAGTTGTGATTTATTATTCCTGATCTTCCCAAAGATAAATTTCATAAATTAATAAGTAATGTCACCTATTTTACTTATGAAATTACTAATAGTCTTTGTCTTAAGAAAAACTCAAATTAATCATAAGAGTTTTATTCTATAAAACAAAGAATATGCGTACAAAATTGAATTAAATAATTAATTCAATTAGTAATTAAGAAAACAAATTGATCATACCATTTTTCAATATTTCAAATATTTTAAGGTTCTGTTAATTAAAAGAGTTTGATCATGAAACTTTTAATTAATTGAAATAAGAATTGAAAATATTAAAATAATATGACAATTAACAAGAAGAAATTCATGAATTCATTATTAGGATTCTCAATGAACAATTACATCACAATCTTAGAATGAGAAAACTAGCCACACATGTTGTTAGAACCCATTAAACGAGGAAAAAAAATTAACTATGATAGCAGTAATCCTTCTCTGAAGGTTTAACATTTAGCCTTCTATAGACTCTCAATAATGAATAAATAAGAGAAGAAATTATAAGAAAATCTATAACTAAGAATATGAGAAAACTAGATAAAAATTGTATGATCCCTATGTATTATGGACATGCTTAGCACTCTGAAGGACGTGCTTGACATTTTGAAGGAAGCACGACCATGCATATTGGTAAGCACGGTTGTGCTTCATAGCATGGTCGTGCATAATGGTATATATGTTTCATTTGAAGCATGACCATACATAAATTAAACACGGTCGTGGATGTCTTCAACCTTCAAATTAAATTGCTTTGTTTGATCTCTTAATTACATTGATTTCATTCTTTTTGTATTTTCCCTGTTTGTTGCATACTTGATGAAAAAAGTGAAATATTGTCAAAAGTTTATTATTAAATTAAGGCAAAAAAAAACAATAATCATTAAGTTATTATGCAACATTTTGACAATTTAACATTCAACAACATGCATTATACATCTTATCAACACAACATCGAAAGAAATTAACTTAGGAGCTATGAGTCTCAAAGAAACCATTGCTCCAAGCTCTATTGGGTGCACTCTAATCAGTGAGCTAAATTCGTTCCAAGAACTCAACAACTCACTTTGAGCGAGCTTATTAGACAAAGACTACACTTGGGAGATGTTATTAGCTTGCTTAAGTAACTCATTCTAAGCAAGTGAATTTTTCTTAAAGTGGCCAAATGAACACTCCAAACTAGTTAAGTCAAAGTCCACCTCTGAAATGATCATACCAAATAGGCTATCCAAGTGAGCATATATATATGCAATAGATACAACATATTTTAAGAACATATTCATCAACTTATCTAAAAAATCTCAATCATTAATCCATGCCAACTTCACATGTAACCTTCAAATAAAAATATATACATCATAAACAACTCACATTCATGAAAATAAACAACATGCATCAATAGGAAGATCCAACATCATCCACTCTTCTTCAAGATATTCAAAACAACCAAAAACTTAAAAACAGAAAGGTTTTCCACTTCTCAATTCAACACCAAGGCCATCAATGGTCAAATCAACATAGTAGTCAACACATATAACACAACAAAGATTAATCTATAAATTTCTCTTACTTCAAATCTTCCAAAAATAAGGAAGAACGTGAAGAATGAGACTTTCTAAGCTCTCGTCGTATGACAACCTCAACCTCCATTCTTAATTGTTGAACCTCAATTGTTGAACCTCAACTCAACTATTGCAATCGCTATTCTAGAAAAGGATTAAAGCACTTTTAAAAAGTCAAAAAGAAGAAGGGTCTCCTTCGACTCGAGAGTCTATCTCTCTAAAGTTTATCTCTAGAAAGTATGCGAAATGAACTTATGAAATTTAAACTTTTAGAAAATCTTATATATCTATCCTTAAACATTGTAAACTTTGATCTCAACATAAAACAATTTTAAACAAGTAAACTCTTAAAACTTTCTAAATCTCTAGAATTTTAAAACATTAAAACAATATAAATTATAATTTATTTAAATAATAAAATAAATAACAATCCACGACATAAATTTCTTTTAACTCTTTAATTTGAAGTTAAGTGAGATATGCAATCAATCTTGTAAAAAAAGTTAAAAACATATCTAGCATGAAATCAAATTTTATATTAAAAAAACGATATCATTTTATATATGAAACAATTTTTTTTTTGTTAGAATAACATCATTTTATAACATATTGCACCCATATTATTGGTACCATTTAGAAATAAATATTGGACTTGTGCTTTTGGAATAGAATAAATAAATCTGAATTGATTCATGTTTAAAGGATTGTTTAGTATGGTGCAAGGAAAAAAAGAGATGAGAAAAAAAGATTGAAATTGAAATTAATGAGAAAATAAAACTGAAAAAATGAATTTTTATTTCAGAAACAAACTTTTCTCCATTTTTTTTTCTCTAATTAAATTAAAAAATATCATTATTCTATTTTGTTTCTTCCCACTTAAATATATTATGAATTATGTAATAAAGTGCAAAATATATATATATATATATATATATATATATATATATATATATTGTAGTTTTAATTTATTATTTGATGTGCAAGCCAATCAGTCAATCAAAGGTGCTACAGATATCAAATTCCCAGTGGGTACTGCTGAGGCCTGTTAGAAGAGGAAGATTTTATTTGGATTACGATCCTTTAAAGAGTTCTGTAGAGATCTCATCCGTTAAATTTATTTTATTATATGATAAATTGATATTTAAAATTGGATTTATTAATTTCAAGGGCTAGATATAGAATTGCATACCATGCAGTTTTATTTGAAACTGTAGAGAATCTAAGTCCGATTTTGGTCTATGGACTATGGCTAGCTAGAGATAGAGAACCAAGACTTCTTCATTTATTAGTATCATAACATATGAACATGTTACATGATGTTGTCAAAGATTTGTGTATTCAGACACGCCTTCCTATCTTTATCTCTTTTTCAGCGAGCTGATACGTCCATGTTTAATTTGGACAAAATTAAACAAAAAACAGAGAAAATACTTTTACAAAATGCTAGATAATATATTGCTGGTTTAATTGTAAGAAACTCTGAAGGAACTTATTCAATTTCTTTGTGTGCATGAAAAAGTCATTAATTTTTTATTTTTTTTTGTAATCTTATAGACAACTTATAATAAAATTATTTCCTGAATTAACGCACTGCATTTTACGGAACACTGTCTTTTCCTTACTGTAATTTCGAGAGGGAACATTATATGATAATGATAAATATCGATATAGTTTTTATTTAATTTAAGCAATTATCAATATATTTCATATCTTTAAATTTTATTTTTATCACAAAATATTTAGTCAGAAATTTATTTTATTTTAAAATTTAATTATTTAAATATTATATATTTTTAATGTTCTTCTCTGTTAAGCTATAATATTAGGAGAAAATTAATATTTTTGAAATTATATATAAATCTCGAAAGAGGTCCATGATTTTAAACTATATGTAAGATCACTCTAAGTTAATGAAATTTGCTTAGAGCGACCAAATCTCATCCTAAAGTGAATTAAGTCTGAAACCAACTCATGAAAGTGATTTTTGTTTGTTTAAAGTGAGTTGGTTACTCGCTCAAAGTGCATGAAATTCAGTCAGAGTTACCACATGAAAGCTTTGAGTGAGTGAAGTCAAAAAATATTTCTACAAGATCACATCAACTTGCTCATAGCGAACGAAATTCGCTCAAAACTACTACAAAAATGCTTTGAGCGAGAAAGAATAAAGAGTCTCATTAGAGCATGCATAAAGTCGCTCAAAACAAGCCACATGGGCGCTTCAAGTGAGCACACCTCACCTAAAAACCCATTAAAGAATATAATAAAAATAGAGTCTCTAGGAGGTCTTTCTCTCGATCAATCAATATTTTTTTGAGCATAATTTAAAGAGATTAAAGAGAGTTCTTGTGAGAGCATTATTGTAATTTGGTCGATCGAATATCCTTCTTCTCTTGCGTAATAAGTGTTACTGTTGTACTCATGTAATCTTCTTTGTTCTCATTTAATACATTGTTTTTATTCAGTTAATCATTTTTTACTTTATACTTAATGTTTGTTTTGGTCAGTGTATGTTTTCATAATTTTAAGTGAGGTTGAAAAATCCTTTTAGAATTACGATCTAGGTAAAACGCCGATAACACTTATTTTTTAGGAATATGAATAAGTATTATTAGTCAATTTTTAGGACTTTGACCTTAACATATTGCTTAACAAAAATTATCAAGAAAATAGGATTTTCCTTAAACAACCTATAGTAACTCGCCTAAGAAACTATAGTTTAAATATATTTTAGGAATATTGAATTAGCTATATAATTTCTAATATTGAATGAAAATTAGAGTAGATTATAAGGGAAAGATTAGTGAAATCAATCTTTAACTGTTCATATTATTATCTAAATTCAAACTCTTCATTACTTTATTACATGTTTTTTAATTCCTTAATTTTGTAAATTTCTTATATTTGATCATGTTAAATAATTTTAAAATTCTTTAATTCATCTGTCCTAGTACTATAATTAAATTAAATAATTATAACTTAAGTCTTTATGAATTTGATAATTTGAACTTCTATCCAATTTACTTATGATAATTGATATACTTAATCAAATTCGTAATAGAATAGAAGGTAAAATGGTAACTTTCATACTTAAATTCTTTAATTAATAATTAAGGCTCAATTTCTAGTTCTATTTACAAAATCATAGTAGGATGTATTATTTTATTTTTATAAAAGTCGAATCCATATGAAAAAATTATACTTTCTTATTATATATATAAAAAATTACTTGTCGCTTATAAAAAATGTATTTAGTTTTTATTTATTTATTTTTATTATCATTTTGTTATTTACTTTTGTTTATTTTCCATTTTTCTTCTAACCTAATTTACCTGGATGTTCATATTTCGAGAATTACTATAGTATGCTGAGAATTCTTTAGACCAAAATTTAAATAAGTTTAAATCAGTTTGGACAATGTCAGAACGCGTAAATGCATGGATTCGTTAGAAAGTTACCAAAAAATGGATTTCCTTCGAAGAAGGAAGGAAAATGTGATATGTTTCAATTTTTATGTTGTCATCGGTATGAATGTGAGAGTTAAATTGAAAAAAAAAAAAGTTTAAAAACTTTTTAATTTCTCAATTTCACTTGTTTTATATTTTATTTCCTATAATTTAAAGAAATAAATCCTGAAAGCCGGATCGACCGGTTCCTACAGCGTCGAACCATTCCACCCATCATTTTTAGATTTTTTTAAAAGTTTTTATTTATATATTTTTAATTTTTTTTTATCTTTATAATTTATGATCATTACAACAAAATTTATTATTAGCAATAATTATTTAACAATAATAAATTAATTGCCTTTATTTTATTATTTAATAAAAATATTAATAACTAATATATAATGACTATTAAAAATATATTTGTATCACACTAAAATTTACTATTAACGATAATTATTTATTGTGAAAAACTTAAGTCTCATATCGACTAGAAATAAGATAATTAAAAAGTATATAAATGGATGTTAACTCTCAGTTTGTTTTATAGGGTTGAATTAGATCTATAATTTATTATTCTAAGTTGGTATCAGATTACTCACCATTACTAAATTCAATAGTCCCTAAAGTTGAGGGGATGTATTGAGAAAAATTTAAATTCCACATCACCTATTGATAAAATAATTAATTAGGAAATAAGACAATTATAAAAATAAGAAAATTAAAGAATAGAAGACAACCATCATCTTCAAGTCCTACATCGACTAGAGATAAGATAATTAAAGAATATTTGTACTCATCTTACAAGTCTCACATCGACTAGAAAGTAAAAAATGCATAAAAAAATTATACACTTTTTTTTGACTATTATAAAAATTTTGATAAAAAAAATATTTTTGTGTAAGATTGAGATTCCTTTTTAATATATAACATTTTATTCAATTTCTCAAAACTATAAAATTAGAGGACTTATATTAAATAAGAAATAAAACGAAGTTTATAATATATTTCAGTTAATAATACAGAGAATTTGTTATAAAAAAAAACGTGTTATAATATATCTATTTCTTAAAAAAAATTCTAAAATAAAAGTATTTTAGTAAAAGCATTTATTGATAATTTAAAAATGTATGGAATAATTTTATTCTGATCAAAAGCATAAAAAGAGAAGCAAAAAATTACTTATATTAGGAAGCAACTAAATTGGAGCTGCGAGTTTTAAATTACTTTTTTTTTTCTTTTTAAATTATCAGGTTTTAAGCCCAAACAAACTTAAGGCTAAAATGTGTTGTTAATATTTTTTCTAAAAAATATTTACAAATTAATACACATACATTTTATTATTCACCTTTCCAATAAGATAAAATGGGAAAGATCGAAAACTTTGATATTTAATTTAATTTTCTTTTCTATAAAACAACCTACAAAATAATCTAACTCTCCATCCATTTGTTTCTTTCCACTTTCTTGAGTCATGCATACCATTAAATTCTTTGAAAGAGAAGAAAGAAGAGTTGATTACACTCGCAACAAAACTTTGACCGGTTGAAATATTTTTTAATAATATATAAAATGAATATACTTATTAAATAAAAAATAAAAGTCACACAATGTTATAATCTCATTATATTTTGATAAATAATAAAAATATATTAGGAAAGTGTTAAATTTTAGAATTATAAGAGCATCTCCAATGGAGGGTGCTCCAGTATCACATTATTGTCAAATTAATTCTGATCCACTTTATGAATTGCTTAAATTTTAGCAGAATTGCTTCTATAAGCAATTCTGCTAAAATTTAAGCAACATATAAAGTGGACCGAGTTAATTTATCAGTAGTGTGACACAGAAAATTACTTATAAACAACTCTCGTTACATATGCTCTAATTACTAACGTACTCTCTTTCCCAAAATATATTAAGTTAAATTTATTATATACTTTTGGAAAAGACTCGGCTGTAGTGCTGTACTGTTGCATTGTGATAGAGTGGCCTGTCACAATATTTTTTTAATCTCTAATTCTCTCTATCTCTCCCATTTTTTTATATCTGACCTAAGGAAGTTTCTCTTCTCTCCAACCGCAACTGCAAGACCACAGGAATAGAACTCTCAGTTAACTTCTACACTTCTTGATGCCACAAAATACCTCTGCCACGCCTTTACATCATTTCACATCTACACTACATATACGAAAAAAAAACTTAAAATAACTAATAATACGTAATACTAGGCAAACAAAGACACCATCTGCTCGTGTTTCCAACCATTAATACCGAGTCCCTTAGGCCTTAATTTCAAGCATACTGCATAGTTCATTCAAGACAAAGCCCTTAACTCACTCATTCAAGTACATATATAATTCTTCCAGGTTTAGTGAAAACATTGATGCACCACCAAAGCCCACTAAAACAAAAAGAAAGCACTAGCTTCAGGTGAGAAGTAACATGTTTACATATATTACACTATATAACCTAAACCACCATTCTAGCACTCGTAACGCCAAAGTTAACATTCACACCAAGCTTCAAATCAACCTCCACACTCCCATTCTCAACAACACCATTGTTGTTATTATCTCTTTGAAGCTGAGGCACCACACTGAACAATTGTTCCACAGAGGAACACTTCCTCGCGTTACTGCGACCACTTTTCGCCTTCACGGAACCACCACTAACCCCTTCCGAAGCCAATAGCGGCAACACCGACGGAATCTTGAAGTTCGTACGCGCCTTCGCGCCTCTCAGTCGCCGCGCCGCCGCGTCGTACGCACGCGCCGCCTCCTCCGCCGTGTCGAACGTCCCCAGCCAGTGCCGGCACCGCCCGATACGGTCGCGGATCTCCGCCGACCACCGCCCCCACGGCCTCTTCCTCACTCCTCGGTAGCTCTTGCTCGCCGGCGCGCCGCCGCTCTTCTTCGGCTCCGGCGTTGTTGCGCGGTGCGGGGGACCGAAGAGGACGCGTTCTCCCACCACCGCGGCGATTCCTTCGAGCGACTCCGACGACGCCGTTTCGGGCTTGGGAAGAGAAAAGTTAGTGGTGGCGGTGGCGGTGGTTGCGACCGCGTGTAAGAAGACTTCGCCGTTCATCGTTACGGGAAGGTTTAAGTCGTGTCAACCGTGGCAGTGGCGGAAGCAATGTGAAGGTATTTATAATACGGTTTGAGTCGAAGGAAATTGGTTTGAAATAAAAATATTATTTAGAAAAAAGAAATAATAGTAAATTTGATTAGGGAAATGTAGATGAAGATATTGATGTAAAATATGATAAGACTGTAATCCCTCGTATCTACATGTTTGTCTTTCCTAGGCTGCTTCTAGCCTGTGCCCTGTAGGAATACACACAACTTTGAACTTTCACTACCTAATGTAGCCCGGGCCCCTCCACTCTATATATCAGTAATAAACTTCATTTATACTACATGTTTTTAAAAAATATTTTTGTGTCATGTTTGTTTGTTTTGTTTTTTACTCTTTGAAGTCTTAGAGAAATTAAAAATGTAAAATATGACTAAGAGAGATGTAACCAAAAGCACATAAATATTGCATCATAAAAAATCTTGAAAGAAGGAATACAAGTCAAATTTTATTTGAGTATTTGTATAATATGAAAAATGTAATTTAACTTAAAGTATATCTAACGGGGTTGCTTATAAGCAATTCTATATGTGTCATATTATTGTTATATTAGTTCTTGTTTACTTTTTAGGTTGTTTAAATTTTAGCAAAGTTATTTATAAAAGTAATTTTACTAAAATTTAAACAACTCATAAAATAGATCAGAACTAATATAATAATGATGTGACACAGAAAATTGTTTATAAACAACTCTATTAGAGATATTTTTAGGCTCACTTTCTAGTTTCTAGTACACCATGTGGGATTGGGCTATGTTTGCGTTAAGTTAGAGGAGATAAAGAAATGGAAAAAAAGCACAAGTCAGAGGCTATATAATGATATATTTGATTTCACATTAATTAAAAAATTAACTAATTACTTTTAGTGAATTTTTTTAACTACATTTTTTTTAGTGTAAAACTCAAATTTAATATATATATTTTTAAAGAGATTCATTTCAATATTATTTAAATTAATGGCTTAATTATTAGTGTACAAATTCCAATTTTCTATGTAATTAAAGCGACGAGCAATGATTTATTATTGTAATGTAAATATATGTTTGGAGATAGTTATGAACTAAAAGACTAACATACACCGAGTTTATGTTTATTTTTTATTCCAAACACCTCCAATGGATCAGTGTCCAAAGCTAAAATTTTGTCTGGAATAAACAAACATATAGTTTAATGAGTTAGTTCGTGACAAACGTATGTTAATTATTATTTTACATTCCAAACCAAAAATCAATCTTTACAACGAAATGAGATGAGGAATGGAAATCATTGATCAGCAGGATGAGAAAGTTATGTTATATATATCTGAAATTAGTAACTACATGTTGGAACATGGATCTCCTTTTAAAAACAAAACTACATACAGTTTACTTTATATCATATAATTCAAAATTATTTAAGAGATCCTGATCCTCAGAAGTCACAATACAAAGCATGATTTGTATTAGTGAATTTACGATGATATTGGAAGAGAGAGAGAAAAAGGAATTATGCAGAATAATACATTATAATCTGATCCGATGAGATGAGAAGAGCGTCAGGGTTTACGTCAAGGAAAAGATTGTTTGACTGCCATTGCAAAACACATGATTAACTGTGCAAATCCTTTTCTTTTTTACTATCAGCAGATAGATACACGCAAGTAACCAGAGGGGAAAACCACCTGAAGAATATATCCACTACCATTACCATTACTAATATGTGCTAGCTTGCTATTATAAGTTCAAACTTTCCATAATTAATTACACCTGCCCTCGTATTAATTAATTCAAAGTTTTTCTATCGGGTACGACTTTCAATTGTGCTTTCTAGTAAAGCTATAAGATTGTGTAGATTGAAAATAAAATATTATGATTATTGTTATAGATAGTAATTATGATCATCGCTTTATTTAAACCAAAAAATAATGCATGCACGACGCAAAATGCTCGATGCGATTGCATAGTGATTTATGCATGATGTCAGGAGGGGTGTCTTTCAAAGGTCACAAAGCAATTATGCAAAGGTGATGGAATAGATAGGGCAGAAGCAGATGCATTGCTAACAATTAATGCAGAGAGATTTGATTTCGACTTTCCCCTTCACATTACCTTTCATCACCAAAGATTGCAAAATTTGCCCAGTATTTTCTTTATATCACGTTTGTAAAACTTTGTTAGGACTTAATTAGACGTAATAATTAATCATATTAATTAATAGAGATAGCAATAGCCCCGTGGGACGGGTAGCGGATAATAAGGCATCGTATTCGGCCCATTAATTAAAAATCCGCTCAGTAATTATTTCATATATATATATATATATAATAAATATTTAAGGATATTTATAGATATTTGTAAATTTTTTAAAAATTAAAAGATATTATAAATAATTTTAAATTTATATTTAATATTAAGTATATTAAATTTTAAAGGTAAATAATTAATATTAATTTTTAAACTTATAATTAATAATTTTTTTAAATATTAAAATAATATAAAAATATTAGATAAAAATATAAATATTTAAATAATATTATTTAACAAGTACTAGCGAGTATGAAACTAGCAAAGATGTCTCCATCTTATTTATAAACAAATAAAAAAATATTTATATTTTATTATTTATATATATATATTCATTTAGAGTACTTGTTTATTATTTGACTACCTGTTTATTATTTATGATGAATTTTTACATATATACATGAGTATGAATAATTTTATCATCCATAATAATTAATAATAAAATTAATATTATTATAATCAAAAGGGTACGTTAAGTTATACTTATACAGATTTAGTTTTCTTAAATTTTATACAAAATTGTATTTCGATTATTTTTCTGCATTTTAAACATAAATAGTTTTAACATAAAACGCGCTTCCTTGAATTTATGAGATGCATCATGCATGTAATGTAATTATATGAATAAGATGATCTATGTATAAAAATATATTTTCTGAAGAATAAAAGAGAGAGAGGACTATACAAAGCGTGCCGAACTTTGCTTTTATAACCAGTTTGTTATTTAGATAGTTGGTCTTAGTCTTTTAATTTTACACATGCATGTTATAATTTTGTCACATCTAATATGTAATGAGATGTGAGAATTTACGGTGCATGGAAAACTTCCCCTTAATTTGTGATGAGATGTGAGTAATATGTATAAAACTTGTGTTATGTGAGATTTACTAGTCACCTTTTTTTAAGTGTTGGTAATAAAGTGTTGAATTTATTAGTTACTACTTGTTATGCTTAGGGGATAGAAATGGGTGTTTTTGTTTATTTATTTTAATATAAAATAAACAATTTTTCATATTTTAATGTGTCTATCTAAATTACTTGCTTTAAAAATAAGTATTATTAATTTTCAAAACTTTTTTAAGAAGTAACTCTTACTCGATTTTTAAAAAAATATTTTACGATAACTTTTTTGGCCTATATTTATACCGTGATAACAATCAATTATTAATGTTTAACATGTGTTACGAGATTTAATTACTATTTCACCTCTACTCAGCGTTGATAATAAATGTTACATCCATTTATTTGTTATCACTTATATACTTAGAGGGCAGAGAGTATTTACTGGGAGAACAATCAATTAATTAGCGTTTAGCAGTTAATAGTGTTTTTGAAGAAGGTAACACTTTATTATATTAACTGCTAAATTCAATAATTACTTATACTTACCTTCAAAGTGTCTTTCCCATCAACTTCACATGTATAAACTTGAAAACCGAGCTTTCCATATGGTAAACAAAAACACATGTAAAAAATTGAATTCTCGCTTCAAATATATATAAAATAATGAATGAATATTCTCTCATGTATAATCTTCGGTTTCGGTCTACGGTGTACATATAGTACGTGCAAGCATTAATTTAGGTAAACCATCTCCCTCATCCTCATTTGTCTTTAGTTGAACCTTGTATCAGAAGTCAATCTCTTTAAAAATGTGCCTTTCTCAACATTCTATGCAAAAGAATCCACATAACTCAACTCTCTCGCCCCCACACACGCACCGCATAGTTTAGACATTTTCCAAGGTAGTCCTAAGCGTCTACTATGGAACAATTAGGTTATGTACCATCAATTATTATTATTTTTTTATATATATTATATTCACTTAATCACTTTGATAAATGGCGTGTAAGATATTTAATTTAACAAAAGGTTGTAAAGGAGAACATTAATAATTGATCATATGATATTTTTACCAAATATAAAAAACCACCCATATAGTGTGCAACTATTATTTTCTTGTAAATTTATAAATAATTAATTAATTCACGTAACATTATTCTTTCAATAAACATTCTATGAGAATTACAAAGAATGTTGGTCAATACACAATAAGCATACAAGCATGGGCGTGTGTGCGATTGGAGAAAGAGAAGGTGGGGTTTTCCAAGAAATCGTAGAGAACTAGAGGACGAAGCACGCGAAGTTTTGTGTTTTGCACTATGCTCATTCTTTGGACCAAGAGATTTGGCCTTGCTTGCATGGAGTGACGAGTAGCTATTTGCCTTTGGATTTTGTAAAAGAAATAGAGAGAGAAAGAGGCTCAGAAAATCCCAAGAATAAGAGACAAAGAAAGTGTGCTTCAATGATATCTTTATCATTTTCGTACTTTAGTGCTATGCAAACTTGTGTAAGCTAGCTTCTATCTCTTTGTTGCAAGTTTCGTGGCTTTGTGAGAATTGCGAGTCTTTCCCTAAATAATGCAACATTTTTGTGTGTTATCTTTCCGGTGCTGCTTTTGAATATTCCTGCACATCCATGTGTCCTATTCATGAAAATGGTATTAAGAAGCCTACCGGGACAGATGTGGGATTGGAAAGAGTTGAGTACTTCCGAAGGCAAAGATGATTGGTGGTCAAAGGAAAGGATCCCAATAACTTCGATTAATATATATATATATATATATATATATATATATATATATATATGAGGAGAAATCAACTTATTTTAAGATAAAGTCTTGATAAACTTATTATTCCACTCAATAATTCATATCTACATTAAATTTCAATGATTCAATCAATGAATTAAAAGTTTTTTAATATATAAATTAGAATTACAATGCTAGTAATTCTTGGATATTTAATGTATAAATCCAGTTTATTGTAACTACCCGACATGTCCCTACACTTTATAGCTCAGTAACTATAGCAACAGAAAACATAAATTTAACTAAATTAGAATTACAATGCAAGTAATTCATGGATATACATGAAACAAAATGTGTGTACATGCGTGCGTACTCATCAAGGTTTTCAACTGTAACAACTCAACTTACAATACAACTTATCAACATCTTAACTTAGCATATGAACAACACAACATATTAACACATCATATGCATATATAACACATCAATTATATGCGCCGTTATTACGCATTCAACTAAGGGATTGTTTATAACACAAGTAAGAAATTTAAGTGGCTTGACCCTATTGAACTAACTTAATAATGTGATCTTTTTGGGCTCATTAGATCAACAACAAAATTAGATAAAAATTCACAACACAACATGGTTTCTCGGATTTCAACACTTAAATTAAGAAAATTCAGTATTCTTGTCAAAGTAGAATAACTTGCGTGTGAATCTACCATAATTAAGTTTATTATGGAATTAATCCGTCGACTACCCTCCAAATATTGCACCCCTTCCAGTACGTAGTTAGGAATTTTGGTCTCTTGTAACACCACGTTCTTTCTTAATTATGTATATTTGTGATATATGTAATTAAAAATTATATTTAATGTTGTTTAGTTATTTTTAGCCTTTATGGGATCAAAGTTAGAGTTGAGATAACTCTAAACTTAAGTTATATAAGATATAGCTTAAGTGTGTGAGAGTTGACTGAGGAAGGCTAAGGCATATCAGGCGAATTCTAAGAAATGAATTTTATAAGTTCATGACTCTAGAATCTTAGAGAGAAGTTAGAGAGAGGTGTTTTAAAGCCAACAAATTTTGATCTTCGATCTGATTTCATTTGAAGACCTCTTTTCTTTCCCTGATCGTTAATTGGTGTGTTAGAAACTGAGATTCAAGTTTAGGAGTTGAAAATCTTAAAGAGAAGTCATAGTATGAAAGTTTGGAGGTCTCAAGTTTTCTTCCTTTCTTCCTTGTTTTCTAGAGCAATTAAGGTATGTTTGATTCTTTGAAGTGTTAGCATATTGTATTTGTTGCTAATTTGTCCATTGGTGGCTTAATTTGTTATTTTTAAGGTAGTTATTGAAGATGGTGAAATTGGGGTTTTGGGGTTGATGAATCAAAACCCAAAAATTGATGATTTCTTGATGTAATTATGTTGCATGTTGAATTTAAGGTTAGATTTGTATTATCTAAGTTGTTTATAATCCTTTCCATGGTTTGAATTTCAATTTTTGAACTTGTAGATGAAGTTGATGAGGTAAGCATTATCAAAAGTGATGTTTTTGCATGTCAAATCAACATAATTTTGTTGGGTCCAAAGTTTTAAGGTTAGGAAAAATTGGGGCCAAGATCATTATGAAATTAATTTGGTTGGGCCAAATTTCCTTGACCTGGTGAAATTTGGACAAATTCACCTGAAAAGGTGTTTCAAGTCAAATTGATTGGGCCAAATTTTTATGGATGGACAAAAATAGGATCTAGACCATATTGAAGTCAACTTGGCTGGGTGAAAATAAGCCAAAGGCCATTTTGAAGCCAAATTGGCTTGGAAATTTTTCAATCATTCAATATATTTATGTTTTTACCTATCATATTGTTATTGTAGATTGAATAATTGTGAAGCAGTATTATATTATGTTGTTTATGATTGATGAATCATTTTGTAGAAGGTTGAAATGAAGCACGATAAATTGTTTAAGTTATATAAATTGGATAATATTTCAATTTTTGTATAAATTGTGTTGAATTATTTCATTATACTTAAGTTGTGAATATAAGTTGATTAAGAAGTAAGTTTTTTATTGTTTGAAGATGTATGAAATGAAGTTGTATAAAAAAACTTGAGGAAAGAGAAGTCTTGAAATCAAAATATCCATTTGCATGGATATCAGTTGTGTTGCTTAGGCTGACCAAAGTTGAAATCCTTCAGTGAGTAAATTGCCTCTTAAGTGGGAAGTTTTTGTTTCTTCTTGATTTTTCAATTAAAAACAATATATATGATGGAGGTCGAGGCATATTGATTAAGAAGTGACCAATTCAGTAAGGTATGAAGTCGAGGAATAAAATTTATAAGTGATTGTTGAAAACATGCGTAGTATTTGGATGATAGTCGATGGACTGATTCTATATGAGACTTAGACATGCATGTTAAGGTTCTGTTAGGCTTACACCTAAAAAATTGTTTTACCTTGACAATAGTACTAGACTTCTAGTTTAAATGGTGAAACTCGAGAAACCAGTTTAAGTTGTTTACTAGGTGCTCAAGGAGGTGTGAAGTGTAAATACTTGATCTGGTTATGATAGGTCAAACATAGTGATTCGATAAGGTCAAGTCACTTAGACTACTCACCTTTGTTGTGAAAGATTTCCATAAGTTGATATGTGCAACAACACATTTATTGTTTAAGTTGTGATTAAAGTTGTTTATGTTGAGAATGTTATACATGTTATAAGTTGTATTAATTGTTGAAAGTTGTGATTAATGTTGTTTAGTTGTGGTTGAAGTTGACCTCGTTGTTCAATTACTTAGTTATGTTCAATTGATTATTGGAATGTTGTTCCAATTGATGTTATGCTATAATGTTGTGAAGCTAACCTGATGTTAAGTTACTTATATTGCTTCAATGCTTTTAAGTTGATCAACATATTTAAGTTGTTAAATTTTGAGTATTACTAAAGTTATTTCTATGCTTTTAATTTGAAAAGCTAACTTGTTGCTTTAGTTGTATATGTTGTTATAAGTTTCTTATTTCTTATATCTTATGATATGTCATTTTTTTTCATAAGCTTACCTTTATTTTTTTATATTGTTATACCACAATGATCATACTTAATATAAGAGCATGACAAGATTAGGTTGGAGGGCACACTTGGTGGATGACCATGTTGGAGATGGCTTTGTTTTGTTGTGCGGTTATGATATAGTAGTTGTTTTTGAGACACTTGACCAACACCATGGCTTCTATGTTTTTAGTATGGTTTACTAGATGTATACTTGTATATACATACATGGTTTAATTATAACCCCATAAGGGGCTTTATGTTTTAAAGTCAAAATTGATAAGGACTGTTTTATGTTTTTTGCATCTTATACATATATATGTTGTATAAATGTCTAGGTGTTGTTGCATGACAACCCTTGTTTAGTAGATTCTTTGTGTATTCCACCGCGTAGTTGTTGTATTGTACTAAGTGTAATACACCCCCAACTTTGTACCTTACTCGATTTGATCACTTCATACACGTATGAATCAACCTTGCCCCATATAGATCTACATTTGGTTGTTTAATGTTCAATATCGCTCAACCTGCCCCATATGAATCAACCCTGGTTTAGTAAATTCTTTGTGTATTCTATTGCGTAGTTGTTGTATTGTACTAAGTGTAATACACCCCCAACTTTGTACCTTACTCTATTTGATCACTTCATACACATATGAATCAACCTTGCCCCATATAGATCTACATTTGGTCGTTTAATGTTCAATATGGCTCGACCTACCCCATATTATATCAACTAAGGACCTAGAGGAGACTCAGTACTCCACTTCAAGAATGAATTTCTCAAGAAGACTTTTCAACAATTAGGCTTGTAGAGCACCTCAACACCATATCCACTCAATGGGATATTCATATTTTAAAGCATATATTCTCTAGTTCTAAGTCAATCAACACAACTCAAGTTCATGGCTTAAGTATTATCAACACAACTACTATCCACAATACGCAACATGCAACTCCACTACAATTCAACTCTCAACAACTTACAACTTTAAGAACCTTAATTGTCAATATACATCATCCTATATCAATATTCAATGAACTAGAATCATACAAAAACATACAACATGTGAGTAATCCAACTTAAAACATACGTGTTCAACAATTTGTTAAAAGAAAACAACAAATTTTTCATTCAGCAATTCATGCCTAATGTCATTCTCCTAGCGCTCGACGTCATTGAGGTAGAAAGTATTTGGCTCACCTACACTCGGTGCTAATCTACTTGCGTCCAATGTGACCAAGTCAAAGAGCTCTTGTCTAACTCATGCCCGACACCTAGTACTAATCTCAATCATCGACACAATCATGAATTTAGTGAGAACCAAGCATTTTTCAACTCTATAATTCATCAATAATCTAAGTTTTAGCTCCCTTCACCTTAAGTCATTGAGAAAGATGAAGAAGGAAGAAAATGGAGTTTTTTTTACCAACTCGGGATGGTCACAACAACTATAATTCTTGACTATGAAGCTCTGAATCTCCAACCAACCACCAAAATCCACTCTCAAGGGAAGAATAATGGAAGAAAATATGCAAAGTCAAAAGTGAAGGTGGTTTTCTTCAACTCCAAATTCCTCTTTCTAACTTCTTTAATGAAATGAACTTATGAGATCCACTTAAAAAAATACCTTATATACTTTTTCCTAGGGGTGGGTATACAGACAGCCAGTCCGACCCATTTAAGGCCCGGTCCGTAAAACCCGCGTTTTATATGGGTCGGATAAGTCCCGTCCGTAAAATAAATGGACTTATTTTTTAAGTCCGTATCCGGCCTGCCAAAATCCGCGGATAACGGACCGGTTCGCGGGCCTAAATAATGGTTCAAAAAAATAAATTTTAAAAAAATAAAAATACATAAAATTAGAAAAAATAATATTTTTTATTTATAAGCTAAATTTTATCATACTAAAATTTATCAATAGTTAAAATGGTTTAAAATACTAAATATTAAAATATTAAAATAAAAATAATTACAAATACTTAAATAATAGTACCAAACTTTCAATAATAAAAGCATCAAAATGTCATAAAAGCAATTTAAATGACAAATACATACCAACTAAACATAATTTTAATGTCATAATAATTTAAAAAATTAAATACACAACTTACTATTAATATCGTAATATTTAAAAATATTAATTAGTGAAGTCCGCGGACTAGCCCACGAGTCTGCGGATTAAATTCGCCAAGTCCGCGGACTTCATGAGCCGGGCTCAAAAATTAAACATAGTCATACGAATTTGAAAAAAATGGGTTCGTTATCTGCGAAATTCGCGGACTTAGGACCGGTCAGCAGACCCAGGTCCATCTACCCAATCCTACTTTTCCCTAATTGGTCAACTTGATCTCAGATCACAATAACTCTTAATACAACAAAACTCATTAGGATTCCCAAATCCTTAGAGTTTTACAACTAATAAACAACTAATCACAATAACAATTAATCAATAAGATCAACAATTATTAATATAATTGCACAATGTTATATTTACAAATTTTTAAAAATTAAAAAATATATGATACTTTGTTATATATAAATTCAAATCAATGTATAAGATATTTTTATGATTATTTGTCAATTTAAATTAATAAAATAAAGTATCAAATAGTTTACAAAATTTTTAAAATTTTGTAGATTTGATCTATACTTAAAAATTTTGAATTTAGTGGTTAGATAATTGAAATTTAATGTAGAATATGAAGTATTTAGTGAAATAAGTTTATCAAGACTTACCCTTGAAGTAAGTGAATTTCTTCTTTCTTTCTTTCTCTCTCTATATTTATTAAAAGAGTGTTGTCATACTCGGCCACCTAATCGAATTAGAAAATATATACATTAAAAAAATAGAGATCTAGCTTTTGATTGGTATAAAATTCAAGTCTCTTGAATCATTAAATGATATTTAAACCATACACCAACATATATTTAACCCTTGAAGTAAGTGTATTTCTTCTTTCTTTCTTTCTTTCTCTATATATATTAAAAGAGTGTTGTCATACTCGGCCACCTAATCGAATTAGAAAATATATACATTAAAAAAATAGAGATCTAGCTTTTGATTGGTATAAAATTCAAGTCTCTTGAATCATTAAATGATATTTAAACCATACACCAACATATATTTGTGGACATATGAGACATAATTTATTTTTGTACTGTGATATAAATTATTATATATAATAATAATAATAATAATAATAATAATAATAATAATCGGAGTGTTTATAATGTAATTTAGATCAATTATTGATTTTAAAATTATTTAAATTAAATAAAAAATTAAGTGCGATTCGATTGAGATCAATTTAAATATATTTGAAATCTAAACCAAATTAATATTTTGAGATTTAATTTTGTTTGTTTTTATAATTTTTAAAATTTATTATTTAAAAATTAACTAAAAATATATAATATTAAATATTAGTTAAAAAATAATCATTGTATCAAAATTCTTAGAATTATTTAGGTTTTATAGCAACTCTCTTTTATTTTACCTGATTTAGTTTTCTTGATCAGTTTGTATTGTATGCTTTTGCCATTTTATGCGAGTTTTGCAGGCACCATGATTCTTGATACAGATCATATTTCCTAATATTGAAATGAGCAATGAGGATGGAGACCACAAATGCCTAATCCAAGATACGCATGCTATTATATGGCGGCTATGACAACATAAAGGCGACAATATCAAGATCCTTTATTTTATTTAAATTTTATAAAAAAAAACATATAAAAATTATTGTGTTAGATAAATTTGTTAGCTTTAAGCCTAAAAATTAGTAATTCAACTTGATTCGATTGGTTCATCCTTCAATCAAATTTGCATAATTTTTTTTATATATTTTTATTTTTGAAGTATGAGTCATTAAATCATATCCTACAACATTGACTTATAAGGTGGGAGATTCCCCACTTATTTTTAAGTGGATAAATAATGAGTAATCCTTTTTAATAATCTAAGAAAGGAGGAATTTGAGTTTTTTCTTGATACACTCCCTCTTAGAATAATGAATTTGGACCTAACTCATCCTCATAAAATCGATTTATAACACTACAAAATAAATAAGCGGTAAAAAATAAGTGTCGGTTAATAGCCAACACAAATAGTGTCGGAAAAGCTAATATAGCTTCAGCTTTTCTGACGCTAAATTTAAAATATTTAATTTAAATTTATTTTAAGTTTAGCGTCGAAAAATCCGACACTATTCTTTAAGAATCCATTGAGTTATACAATGTTTTACACCTTGAAATTTTATTCTTTTATAAAAATAGTTCAATTCCTTTTAATTTTTATAGCGGACATCAATTTCAAAAAGTCGGTTAAAAAATATTTTCGTCTACCCGTATATTTGGTTATATATTTGCCAAGTAAAAAGAACTTTTATGATATATATTCCAGTGGATACGGAACATAAACTCATTCCAAACATACATTTTGTTTATTAGTTAAGATCAACAAGAATACAAGCCAAAATGAAAGAGAGCAAGAAAAACAAAAGTTTCTAATTCCATAGACAACATACAACTTGCTGTTTGATACACTAGTACGGATCACTGTCGCTGAGCACATGCGAGTCTGGGAGCACTTGTCTGATGTTTTTCACTAGATCATCCACCGTCATCTTGTACGCCTCACCCATCTGCAATAAACATATAAGACTGTGTGTGATTAAATTACACTCTAAAGAGTGTTGACGCAATTAATTAATTCTAGTAATAATTATGCATTTAGAACATAAAAGTTGCATACCTGAGCTGTGATGGTAATGCTTAGAGCAGAATTTCCAAATGGTAAGACACTGCTAGCGGTGACAGTGAGATGAAGATTTTCAAGGTGGTCCAATAATATAAACTGAATACCATTTTGTTTCTCACAGTGAATCTCAATGAGCACTTCCTTTCCCAACACTCTTGCTTCTATCTCGGGAATATTAGATGGATCCCGTTTCTTCAGCAAGCTCCTTGTTTTGTCTTGTTTTTCGAGTTCCTGAATTTGTTCTTTGAGTTCTTTCACATAATCTATTGCTGCTCGCAGTACCGAGGCCTTGTCTGTCTATACATGCCAGTTTTACAATTACATTCTTTCTCTCTCTAGCTAGCATATATATGCAACTTTATTTTCTAATCATGTGCCACGTGCCTTTCATCCAGCGGTGACTTATATAAACTCATATTTATAACATGACAGCCACTCTCTACTCATACTAAAAATTTTGCAGCCTTTTTCCCCTACTTCAATCCAACAGTTTTTTAAATTTTGCTACAGAGAGGAATTAATTAATGAGTGTATATTATAGAATATTGCATGTGATCGGTGACGCACCCGCAACGACTCCCAAATAATGATTTTGATAAATATCAAGTCAAAGTAAGATAATTTAATTTATATTTTAATAAAAGTAATGTTTTTCTATTCATTTATTGATAAATACCAGAAGAATTATTATTCAATTTAAAATAAGTCAGATTTCATCGTGTAGGAGTAACATGAATGATTATTAATAATATTATACCTACTATCATAATATATAGTTAAAGTAAGAAAATCTGAGGCATCTGAATTTTGAGAATATAAAATAGAAGAGAAGTGATTACCTTGTTCAAGCCGGGAATCGTGGCTGAAAGTGCTATGAACCTCTCTGTTAGTTCTTGTCTCCTTCTTCTCTCGGCCATTATGTGATCCACCGTCTGAGAAGAGCTTCTAACCTTCTTAGCTCCTTGATTGGGCCTTGCTACCGCTTCTGGGCCCAAGGCCCGTTTGGCAGGTAAAGTTGTAGAGTTATTCGAAGAGGGTTCGGGTGTGGCCGGTACCATGGTGGAGTCATCGAAGGACAGAATGAATGTCTGGGGAGAAGAAGCAAAACGACGAGGCGTTTTGGAATCATTTTCAGACACTTTGGAGTCATCGAAGGCTGGTTGCTGAAGGATGTCTCTCAGAAACTCCTCGTCGTCGTCGTTGTAATCCATTTCCTACAACAATTTATTATTTAATCACAAAATTAAGAAACAAGACACGGATCCTTAATTATAATATGAATGAAGGTTTAATTTTACTTACCATATGAAGATCCCAATTCTCCCATGAGTATGAGTATGAGAAAGACTCCTCCTCCATCGGAATGTGGATGTGTGTTGTGTGTTCTGACTTGTGCGTTGTTAATGTTATCTGGAATGATGATTCTAATTATAATATTCATGGGTTGTTGCACAATAGATAGAGACAAGTTTTACTCGTTTTTCATGCAACTTATATGTCAGCCGTTGGATCCATCACTCATTTTTATCAGAGGATCTGTGGGACCAGTGGTGATGGGTCACCTAGGGAGGAACCAAACAAGCCCAACTTCCAAACACGGCAACTTCCGATTGATGCGAAGACAGACTCGTGACTCATTATCCACATTTTAAATTTAGTTCTAAACATACACTCACATGTTTTCATTGTTGGAAAAATATTATCTGAATCATATAATTTACATTTGATTTAATTATTTTATTAATTTAATTAATTGTTTGATTATAAGAAGTTATTATAAAATAATAATCAATTATTAAGAGTTATAATTTACATGTTTTATTAATTTTTAATAAAGGAATTAATAGAAAATTATCATGATAATAAAATAGAGAGTCCTAACTTTACTTATAAAAAAATCTGTGATATTTTTATTGTTTAATAGATTTAAGGAAAGACAAAAACTAAAAGAACTTTTTTATTTATCTAAATATCTAAATATAATTATATATTTAGTAGTTTGATAATAATGACTAACACAAGTATGTTTTTTTTTTTTTTTAACATTTAGTATCAAAACCTACTTTATAGTCTTGTTATTTAACTTATTTTAATTTGACTATTAATTTAAATTATCAAATATTATATATTTTTCTTTATTGAATTCTCGTCACCCGATAATTGTCATCGTTGCAATTGATATATTATTATATATCAGTAAGACATGCGTTAATGATCAATGATATGTAATTTTTACTTTAAATGAATGAATTTAATATTGTTTAAAATTTAAATTGTGGTGACTGTAAAGTTCATCTGTATTGAATTATTTCAATTGAACGTATATATCTTCTATATTTAATCTTTATTTTCAGAATTTTTTACTCAAATAATATTATTTTTAAAAAATTTACCCAAATAACAACTGTGTAAATTTATTTTCTTAACTAGTACTATTTACTGTTCACGTTCAGAATGGACCGTTCTGAAACCAGAACGAGCCGTTCTAAATTCAAAATTAGCACACAAAAAGTGGAACCAGAACAGGTAGTTCTGAATTCGGAAAGGGCCGTTCTGGCCTACATATTCATACCATTTTTTGTTTCGATTTTCACTTATCAAATACCAAAATTCAGAGACTACCATCAAGTGATTAAATTTATTGAATATTAACATTATAAATATAATTAAATAAATTTATAAAACTCATTACAACAATAAAAATCAATGGTGGCGAAAACTGAATTCATGACCAATATTTGAATATATCTTCCTAGTATGACTAGGGGTGTGACAATAAGAACAATTTTTTACACGATTATGTTGTTCTCTAATATCCATCTCTGTTCTAATCTGGCTGGACTTTGGTCGACACTTGAAAGTTCTCTTGAGTTATGGATTTGGCCACAAAGTTGGAAGAAATGCAACATCCGAGAGAAGTTTGACTTGTTGGGAGATTTACAGTAAGGCTAAATGAAATGTGGTATGATTGTGGCAAGTTCCAGAAAGTTCATATCCCTTGCTCGCATGACCCGCTGAGAGATTTACAGTAAGGCTAAATGAAATGTGGTATGATTGCGACAAGTTCCAAAAAGTTCATATCCTTTGCTCGCATGACCCGCTGGGAGATTTACAGTAAGGCTAAATGTAATGTAGTGTGATTGCGGGTAGTTCTAGAAAGTTCATATTCCTTGCTCGCATGGTCACACCCCTAATCATACTAGGAAGACATATCCAAATATTGGTCATAAATTCAATTTCAGCCACCATTGATCTTTATTGTTGTATTGAATTTTAATAAATTTATTTAGTTATATTTATAATGTTAATATTCAATAAATTTAATTATTTGATGTTAGTTCCTGAGTTTTGGTATTTGATAAGTGAAAATCGAACAAATTTTTTTTTATTTTTAAGCCAGAACGGCCCGTTTCGGATTCAGAACGGCCCATTCTGGTTTCACTTTTTATGTGCTAATTTTGAATCCAGAATGACCAATTCTGATCCATTTGTCATGTGTTATTTTTTAATCTGGAACAGTTTGTTCTGGTTTCAGAACGGCCTGTTCTGAACGTGAACAGTAAATAGTACTAGTTGGGAAAATAAATTTGCACGGTTGCTATTTGGGTAATTTTTTTTAAATAGTATTATTTAAGTAAAAAAACTATTTTCACAATTGATATGTTTTTAAAAAAATATATTTATTAGAAAATGATATGGGAATGAATATATGTACATTCATGATATTGATAGGTTATTACTATTCTAATCCTTGTATAGTGCATGAACGTTTGTAATTTGCCTTAATTTACATCAATTGTTATAATTAAGTTAAATTTCAATTTATATTTATTAAAATTATTGTGACAGTTTCATGATTTGAATTGAGTTATAATCGTTAGATTTAATTCATGATGACATTGTTATTGGACACAAATTATTGTATAATTTTACAATTTACAAGTGTTATATGATATTTGCATCTAGATTGGTTAAAACCCTAAACCCTAAATCCTAAACCCTAAACTATGCTAAATTGTAATGAGTTTTAAACTTGATTATGTTGGTGGATTGACATTGTATATGTAACGGCTTGAATTTTTTATTAATATAATTATTATTTATTTTTATATTTATTGAGATTATTTTCTTATAATTATTTTAATTAATTAAATGAGTTTTATAGAATATTTTAGAGGTTTTTAATAATTATGAGTATTTTAATTAAATAATAAATATTTATGAAAATTATTTTGTATAATATTTATTAGAGAGCTATGTATTCTTATGATATTTTATTATAATAAGTATTTGGAGAAAATTATGTGTTTTATTGTAATTATTTATATATTTTATTTTAATTATAATTGTGTTAGAAGAAATAGATATATTTTATATATTATATATTTTTTAATTATTAAACATTTTATTTTATTATAATTATTTGGATTGGAAGAAATATGTTTATTAGATATATTATTTAATTATAAGTTTTAATATTTGAGGGAAAGAAAAAGATAATCATGGTTAAAGTATTTATACTAAAGGGTTAAAGGGGGTTAAGTTTTTAAAAGAGAGAGAGAACATATTAGATTTTATGTTTTCACTTTTCACGTACGTGTTTCAAAGCTCAGATAATATGCGTTCAATTTCAAGAATAGATAAGTTTTAATATGGATTCACTACTAGAAAAGTGTTATTTTTCTGTAAAAAAAATATTCGTAGAATTTTTTTGTGAATTTTCCTGCAAAAAAATATTCGCAGAAATTGTTTGCAAATTTATTTGCGAAAAATAATTTACAGATATTTCTTACAAATTTTGCTACAATTTTAATAATCATAGAAATTTTTTTCTATGGTAAAAATTTGCAGAAAATATTGTAATTAGAATTTTATTTTGTTTCTTGCAGATTTTCTTGCAAAAATAAATTTGCAAGTAATGTTTACTAAATGGTAGAAAAATTTTGTAGGTAACTTTTCCTGCGGATTTTCCTGCAAATTTTAATCCGCATGAAAATAAAAAAATTTAAATTTATAAGTTTAATATTTTAAAAAAATTTCAAGTCTCACATCGATTGAAAATAAAATAATTAAATAGTATATAAGTTGGGGCAACATTTACCTTATAAGTTGATTTGTATGGTTGAGTGTTAGGCTTATAATCTACAATCATAGAATTTAAAAGATTATGTATCACATATTGGAGGCATGGAAGCAAATGCTTCGGATGAATTCATTGTGAGCATTTAAAAGTTGAAGAATTATTGATAGAATTTATAGTAATTTTTTTAATTTTTTTCATAAAAAATATTCCTGCAAAATTTCTTGCAAAAAATTTCGCAGGAAAATTTCCTGCGAATTTTTTTTCCAGGAAACTTTCTTGCGAATTTTTTTCGCAAGAAATTTTGCAGGAAAATTTCCTGCGAATTTTAAAATTCGCAAAAATATATTATCCACCAAGGTATTACCTGCAGATAGAATTTTGCAGAAAAATTTATAGAAACAACGTTTCCTGCAAATTTTTCATAAAAATTTGCAGAAAAAGTCGCATGTAATAAGAGAAATTCTAGTAGTGATTAGAGTGCTCTATGGGTTTTTATGGGAAACCTATGAGAAATAGACAAATTTTGAATGTTTTCTGTTTTGGCTTGTAAGTTTTTTGTTGTATTCATTGATGATTACTAAGCATGAATGCATGTTTAATTTTGAGTTTGAATATATTTTGATATGGATTAGAGTGCTCTATGGGTTCCTACGGGAAACCCTATGAGAAACAGACAAATTTTGAATATTTTCTATTTTGGCTTCTGAGTTTTTTGTTGTGTTCCTTGATGTTTGCTGAGTGTAAATATGTGTTTAATTTCAAAAATAGACAAATTTTGATATGAATTAGAGTATTTTGTGGGTTCCTTTGGGAAACCCTATGAATTGAAATTAGGGATATGACCTTTGGATGAATTTTGAGGCATTATATATAAAATTGATGATGGATTCATGTTTTGGGTAACATTTGAAATGTTTTGACCTATTGAAATATTATATTACTTAGCTAGTTGTAAAAGAATGCGTGAAATTATGAAGTTGGATTTATGACCTTTATGCTTCATATGTTATGAATTACGAATTGAATGTGTATAAAGTTGAATAATTTCTGTAGACACCCAATTTCGTCCGAACCCGCAAAATAATGAAGTGGACTTCTACTATGAAAAGAAGGAGCTCCCAAAGCATGGAGATGGCACCATATGACAACAATGAAATTTGAAGCCCAAACAAACTTGGTTTAGTAGCCTAGAACGGGCTATTTCAAAATCGGAACGGGTCGTTCCCAAGCTAGAACGAGTTGTTCTTAAACTGGAACGGGTTGTTCCAAGCTACTAAAAAGGCCTAAAAACCCAATTGAGAACAGCCCAAAATGGGTCGTTCCAGTGTAGTTTGTTATGAGACACGTTCAAATATGAAATGGGTCGTTCTGTCATAAGAATGGGCCGTTCTAGGTTTAAATTTATCTCATAACTGAATAACCTAGAATGGGTCGTTCTGAATCTAGAGTAGGTCATTCTGGTCAGGTCTGACGTTTATAAATAGTAGACTTAGGCACTGCTCCCAGGGTCAGAAAAATTGCTTCAGGACTTCATCTAGCTCGAAATTTCTCTCTCTTCTTATTCCCTTTTGTATTTCTAAAGATCATATGAGGAATAGTGTAGTGTGAAAGGTAGTCAAAAAGCGTCTATTGACTCCTAAACTTGAAGATCTAATAAGAGCTCAATTACGAGGTACTTCAATCATATCCTTACTTTCTTTATATATATCTCATTTTAATAAATATCATCCTAAATCAACTATCATCATGTAGATTCTTGAAGAATAATTGTATAAATTTAAATTCCGCATATATGAATAATTGTTAATGAAAGGGGATCTGATGTCTAATTAATTAATTCTTGTCATGTTAACTTCATCTTAAGGGTACCAATTTAGGGGGTGCTTAATACCGTCCCAACATGTAACCGACCCCCAAATCCGATTCTGGTTGTCAAGGCCATTATTGGACTTTTTTTATTAAAAAAAAAATCTTTTTCCAATGTTGTGAGCAAAACATTGGTGGCAACTCCTACGAACCATTTTCAAAACCATTAATTAAGGATTAGTCTGGTCTCCGGGCATTCCTTAATTGATGAGATTTTCAAAATGAAGTCTAAACCATTTAGTTGCAAGATCGGAAATATTCGAGTTGCAACAATTTCCTGTTATGGTTTGTGTGCTATTATGATGTATATGCCTATGAGAAGTCCCTTGTATAAGACTATGTGAATATGATGAGACAATGTGAAAAGTGAATATGAGACATGAGACATGATGATATGTGACAATGAGACATGATATATGAGTAATTATGACAAGTGAAATGATGAGTCAATGAAGTGTGAGTGTGTGACATGCATCATGTGCATCTATGTGACGGGTATGATGTGGAGTACACCATTAGGGAAGGCCATCCTCATGTAACAACTTAGGGGAGTCCTAGGGGATAGTGCAGTTTGGATATCTCATTCCGCCCGTTTGTAAGCACGAGACGTAACTTGCGCAACTTCGTTATCCCGACCAGACCCTAGCAGTACATTCTTCTAGTTAAGAGTGTATGGGTAGCTCCCTACATGTACTCCTAGACTACCTTAGGTGTGTTTTTTAGGCAGCACACCAGTGATATGTGATATGTGATTGGCGCCACATGCATGCATTTGTGAGTTGAGTCCATGACATCATTGCATAATAAGTGATTGTGTATGTGCTACTAATGTATGTATGACTTGAGTTGTGCTTGATTAATGTGTTTTTTGTGCTATGCTTTGTTATGATTTGTGGGTGTGTTGTCTGACTATTATTTTTACACCTTAACCTGAGTGAGATGTTTCCTACTCTCGTGTTTGTTCCATGTGTGTCTTCTACTGTGTTGCAGATGACCATCAACATGAGGATGTTGGTGATGATGAAGCTTAATTAGGCTTCATTTGGGCGTGCTCTGATAGGATATGTGACATCGGGGCGTAGTTAAGATTAGTTTAGGATGTCATTTGGGCGTGCTCTACGTAAGATATTTGAGATTCTGGTTTTATTTATGAAAGATTTTAATTATTCCTATTTATTGTGTAATTATGAATGTGGGGTAGAGGGTGTGACATTTGGTAGTATAGTAGCTTCTATATTTGTTATATGTTTATTCTTTGAAAACTAGTTTACTCTTGCATGTTTTCCTTGTGGTTAGATTGTGATAATCATAATTATATAGGAACTAAGTAGGGTTAGGCTAGAGGCAATGCTTTTTGAGGCATGTCTGGTAATTGTTGTTGTGGCCTTTTTAAGATAATCTGACGTAGCTAGTTTAGATGGGTTGCTTGATTGACAATTTAGTTTTTTTATTTTCAATATTGGATTATTGTACATATTTATATACTTGTACAATGTTATGTTTTCTTTCAATTAGCGATGTAATTCTATTCGGTTGCTAAATATTAGTTAAAATTAGCAACGGAATTCTATTCGGTCGCTAAATATTAGTTAAAATTAGTGACGAAATTCTATTCGGTTACTAAGTAAAACTTAAAAAAATTTATAAATTGCTTAAAAGTGATGATAATATTTTTGTTGAGTACCAATCCCATTTTCTTTTTTTTTTGTAAGAGCAAAACATTAATTTATATTAAAAAAATATTTATATGCACTCCTACATAATTAATACCAATAGTTATTTATGTGAAAAAATATTTAGAGGTTTTGTTTTACGATTGGATTTTTAGGCAGTTTTTTTAATTAGAGTACATGAATTTTAAAATTTCTTATTTATTTTGATTCATATTTATAATATATATTTCTAACTTATGATAACTTTATTTTTAAATGAATTTTTATATTTAAATTTTAAATTAGTATTTTATTAATGGTTGATAATTAGAAAATAAAACAAGGATAAATACATTTTTTGAATTTTATATCTTAGATTTAAGATGAATAGATATATTAAGTTAATTAATAATTTATTTAAAGTATTAAAATTTAATTTATAAAAATAATATTTTAAAAGAGAAGGGTTATAATAACATCGATGTAACTTTTACTAAGTATTACATCGCTCAATAACTTTATATTAAATGTGAATTTTATATATTCAACTGTTAGATTGAAAGTTTTTTACTCTTAGATCATATATACAGAATCTTATATGAATTCAAGATGATTTGTGACGGACTAGAATTTATTGACTTTTGTGACGGATTTTGTGATGGAATATATTCCGTCTCTAAAAATCCGTCACAAATTTCGTCACTGAATCAAAAAAAAAAATTTGTGACGGATTTTGTGACGGAAAAATTTTCGTCTCCAAAAATCCGTCACAAATTTCATCGCTAAATAAAAAAAAATGTTTGTGACAGATTTTGTGACGGAATGAACTTCGTCTCTAAAAAATCCGTCACAAATTTCGTCACTAAAATGAAAAAATTTAGTGACGGATTGTTCCCTCTCAAAATTCCGTCACAAATAGGTTAAAATATTTTGTGAAAAATTTGTGACAAATTGTTCGCTCTCAAAATATTAAATTTTATTTATGAAAATTTTATATTTAAGAATTATGCATAATTAAAGAAAATATGTTAAATTTTTTTTAAAAAAAAATAATAAAATTAAAAATATTTTATTTCATTAAAGGACTCAAAAATTTATGAAATTCATTTAATTAAATAAAAAATTGTCAATTTTGAACATAAGAAACTAAGACATTTATTAAAAATATTTTAAAAAAAAACTTGTGAAATTAAAAAAAAAGAATATTAATTTAATTTTGGCTTAATTATATTTTTGATCCCTCAAGTATTGTAATTGTGCAATTTTGATCCCTAAGATTTTAATTGGATAATTTTAGTCCCTAAAGGATTGTAATTGTGCAATTTTAGTCGTTTAATTTTTAATTGAACAATTATAGTCCCTCAAAAATCATAATTGTACAATTTGAATCTCTCCCATTAAAATTTAATAATTTTAAAATTTTAATATATATATATATAATAATAATTTTAAATTATACAATTATTTGCTTATTTAAGTTAACATATACTATAATTTTTATTAATGTAACAAATGATATATATTTATTATTACTAAATAAATAAAATTTATATATTATTAATAATTTAATATTGCTAATAAATTAATATCAATAATATTTTTAGTATATTTATAGATAAATTGATAATTTGATAAATATAACTTAGTATATATTAATATACTTTTACAAAAATATAAATATAGTAGATAAGATATGTATTTTATATTTTTGTAAAAGTATATTAATATATAATAAGTTATATTTATCAAATTATTAGTTTATGTATAAATATACTAATAATATTGTTGATATTAATTTATGAATAATATTATAAAAATATAATATATATATATATATATATATATATATATATTTTATGTATTTATTAATAATAAATATATATCATTTGTGTGACACCCTCTACTCCACATACCATAACACAAATAACAAAAATTGAATAACATAATATTTTTCATAATTGAAATACCAAACATGTTTAATTCAAATCAAAACTCATGTATTTGTGGAATTAAATAGATATTCATACATGTCATGCAACAAAGAATACAACAGAACAATCAAAAAGCAAAATATAAACTTGCATAGTTTGTTTGTTTCTCTCAGGGTTCTCTTAAGAACCTACCTAGTACTCTAATCCATACAATAAACATCTTACTCATATAATTGTCTCTTACAATTGCATTCCCTTATGGTGTGTTTGGATGAGGAATTTTACAAATTCAAGGAATTTTAAATTCTTGGTATTTGAATTACTTTGATTTCAATTTCTATCATTCTTAAAATATTTTGTTTGGATAATTAAGTCAATTCAAATATCTCAAATTTTAAATTATTAGGTTAGATATGATAATTTGATTCCATCATGATAAAATTAATTTTAAAAATATATTTATATGTTGAGATTTTTAAAATAAATTTTATAAAAACAAATATTAGCTAATTTTTAAATATTTAATAATTTTAAAAATTAATATAAGATAATATTTAATAATTTTAAAAATATTTTTGAATATCTAATAATTAAAATAATGAAAAGAAAAGATAAAATATATAGGTGAAATAAGAAAAACAAATATGAGATATTTCAAATTCTCCTATTTTTGCGAGAATTTGAAATTATACTATTTTAAGGAATTTCACAAATGTTCCAGTGTGAGAACGGCCCGTTCTAGGCTACTTAAAAATCAAAATATTATAAAAATTAATTTTCATAAATATTCATTATTAAAATACTAATAATTATTAAAAACCTTTAAAACGCTCTATAAAAGTCATTAACTATAAGAAGATAATGTCCACAAATTTAAAATAAATAATAATTAACTAATTTAGTTATTTATTGAAAAATATCTTTCTAATTTCATAATTTTTAATTTTAAAATTTAAATTTTTAGTTAAAAATTAAAAATTTCTTATTTTTTTTAATAAAATAATATCCTTTAATTTCTTATTTTTTATGCTTAAAAGCAAACTTATAAATTAATCTAATTTAGATATATGAAAGAAATAAGCACAACCTAAAAAATGGAGATATTTTATTTTGCATGAAAGTTGTTAATATAACAGGTATTACTCGATCTTGTGTTTCAAGTATCCTAATATTGTGAAAAATATGAGTTAGAATTGATTCAAATGAATAAATATTAGAACTATATATTCATATGTATCTCAAAGAAAAAGGAAGGGAAATAACATATGAATTAATTGACATTGTAATAACTATCCACAGTCAACGGTAGAATGAAACACCATCAAATTAGCCTCAAACAACTCTAACCTCTCGTTTGTACTCTCAAGTGATAATTTTCAAAGCATGCACACTCATTATAAAGTATACAAATTTTTAGACTTATAAATTTCACTTTATTATATAAATCAACAAGTTTAATATTTAAAAAGATAAATAAAAGTATATATAATTTCAATATATTATTGTAAACTTAATATAATAATAATAATAATAATTATTATTATTATTATTCATTTTTATTGAAATAGATCAATCTTTTAATATATTATAGTATATATAATTTTAATATATTATATATAGTCATTAAATTTAATATAATAATAATAATAACTAATATTATTATTCATTTTTATTCAGGTAGATCAATCTTTTAAGTGTAATATAAGTTTTTTTTTAAATAACTTGTAGCCTATGCTTTTAAACTAAATACATATTATAGTAAAAACTTTAGCCTATTTAATTTTAAATATATTTGATTACTTTGTACGTTTATTAATTTTTGTATGTGAGCAGAGTAAATTACATTATTTTTAAAAAATATTGTGTTTTTTATTATATATTTATGTTAAGATAATTCTATAAGATATAGTTTAGATATACTAGTTTATCCTCTCCTAATTTCTAGTTTAGTTTCCTTAGTACTTGAATCTGAATGATTTTCATGTTATTGAATTGATAGATACAATAAAATAAATAGGCATAAAACATAATCAATCCCTAAAGTTTAGGAATTTAGATAAAACTGACTAAGGAAACTAAACAATAAATTAAGAGAGTATAAACTAGTATATCTAAACTATATCTTATAGAATTATCTTAACAATTTATATTGTTTATAATATAAACATATTTAAACAAAGAATTTAATTGTTTCGGTAATAAAAAATTCATACGTAAAAATTAAATTCAATATATAATTTAAATAAAATTAGGTATATACATACTAAATCAATTATTCATCTTTCGATATAATACTTGATTTCTTTTGGTTATGATATTTTAATATATTTTATTTAAAATATCAATTAACATATTTTATTATTATTATTTTTATTTAATTTATTGTAAAATAATTAAAATATTTAATTTAACATCATTAAAAAAATAACCATTATAAAATTTATTTTTTTTAGTTTAATTATTTATTATAATACTTTTTAGTTACCGTATTAACCAAAAAATTATTTTTAATTAAAATATATTTTTGAATTTTAGTTAATTCATTATCATTCACTCACTTTATTAAAAAGTGATAAAATTTAATTAATTTAATAAAATAAAAACTTTAAAATAAATATCTAAAATCTTTAACAATTTCTTAAATACAAATATTTAATTAATTAATTTTAACATATACTAAATTTAATATTAGAAAATTTATAAATATTTTAGTTATAATTTTTATTATCTTTTGAATTAATATTGGATTTCTTTTGATTATGAAAGATAGTAAATAAAATTTAAAATCTGAATGAGTTTGTTTGATAAAAATATTTAATTAATTTTAATATAATAAATTTAATATCAAAATATTTACCTAGATTTGAGTTATGATTTTTATAATCTTTTGATTTAATATTGGATTTTATTTATTATAAAACATAATAAATAAAATTTAAAATCTGTTAAACGAATCCACACTCCCTCTTGCCCTAGCAGACCTCTTTCTCTTCTCTGTTAAACGAATCCACACTCCCTCGCCGGCCACCACAGCTCCTTCTCCGTTTAACCATTCTAACAGTCCCTCACCCGGCCACCACACCTCTTTTTGTGTTAAACCGTTCCAACAGTCTCTCGCCGGCCACCACACCTCCAGCTGTGTTAAATCATTTAGAGAGAATATTAATATGACAGGTATTACTCGATCTTGTGTTTTTGTTAGAAGATTTTATGTAGTTATTTAGAGAGAATATAATTTTTTTATATCCAAAGAAAAAGTGTTGTACATAAAACTTTAAAATTTTGTTAAAATTTCAAAATTGAACTATTATTATTGTTTTATAAATATATTATTATTTTAAATTTGAAATACTACTATTTTGCATTTAAATAAAATTATATTAATCATTATTTTCAAGTTTAAATTCAAAATATTATTTATATATTAATTTAATTAATAAAAATATAAGGTAGTAATTTTAAAAATAATTGTATTTTAAAGATATTTATTTCATATTATTTATAGGAGTTAAAATGGTAGTTTTTTTTTTCAAAATAAAAAATATATTTTTAAAACGTACAGAGAGGAGAGGAACGAGTTTAAAAATAAAAAATATACCGTGTAGGGTGCACACTACCCCCAACCTCCGAAATTCATCTTCTCTCTTCCGCCCCCAAACCCCCTGCTTCCTCTAAACAAACACCGTCCCCCAAAACCCCCCAAACAAAACCAACCCACTCCCCCTCCCCCTCTCATATTGGCCACGCGCCGTCTTCGTCGATCTCGAACCCACCGTCATCGACGAGGTCCACGCCGACACCTATCACCAACTCTTTCACCCGGAGCAACCCATCTCCAACAAGGAAGACGCCGCGAACAACTTCGCCCGAGGCCACTACACAGGTAACCTCCCCCCTCTCTCTACATTTCCTTTTCTTTTTCCAATAACGTAACCCTAACCCTAATTTCCATTTCCATTAGGCAAGGAGATCGTAGATCTGTGCCTCGATCGCGTCCGCAAGCTCGCCGACAACTGCACCGGCCTCCAGGGCTTCCTCGTCTTCAAGGCCGTGGGCACCGGCTCCGGCCTCGGCTCCCTCCTGCTTGAGTGGTTTAGTTGATTGCATTATTTTTTCCAATAGTCTCCCATTCCAACTTCTATATTTTTCTCTATCTTTTGTTCTAGGGATTGGCTTTATTAACAATGGTGAAATCCTATTAAATTTCTGATTATTCTTTGTGGTTTGTGTTTTTCAGGAACATATGTGATAGGACTTGCCCAAACAGGTTCTGATAACATCAATTAAGATTTGAGGTTTTTGGAATGGTTTTGATACGAATTTGATGATTGATAGATAGGAAAAGAATTGGCTTCCTTTTCCTAGATTTCTTTATCTCTCTAATTTGCAGGATGCTCCAATTATTTAAATTTATTCTTCATCTGAATCTTTTGTGGAATGTTCACTCTTTTAGAAGTTTGCATGTAGGGAATTCTCTCAACTACAGACTCTTTTTGTCTTACTGAATTCAAGCCATATCTCTTTAAATCCAGACCAGAGAATTTGATCTCTTGATACCTCAGGTTTATTTTCAAGCAAATCTTACCTTTAGATTCTCACTTCATCTTATAGCAATGATTTTTTCCTTCTAGATAAGTCAACTTGGAAATCAATCGCTCTCTCAAAGGTCAAATCTTTTGTTTGGCCTGCTTTTCTAAAACAAATTAATATGAAAGATTTATTTCAGTTTTGAAGACCTCTAACTGCTTTGTTTCCTCATCATTGTGACATGTGCAAATCAAGTTATGAAAATGCGTCTCATTTGTTTTTGCATTGCTCAGTGGTTTCCCTTCTCTAGAAATTCTCATGTTTTAATTTTATAAGTTTTGAACCAATAGATAGAGATGGTAAAAGGCTTTGACATTATTCTTGATTTGGGGTTGTTTGGTGTACATGGTTGAAAAGAAATATTAGCATTTTTATTAGTCAAACTTTGCCTCTCGAGTTCATTTGGGATTCAGCAGTTCACTTAGCTTAGTTGTGGTTTTCTGATAAAGTCTTTTCCTTGGTACAGCTAAAGAAAGATCACAATTTCGTGCTACATGTATCATGTTCTTAGTTTTTTATTCCTTTCAATTGTTTGTGTAGTTTTATGAGGTTTTTGTATCCTCTTGCATTTTTCCCTTGTTAATAAGTTCTCTGTTAGTCTATTTATATTAAAAAAAAAAAGAGTTAGGAATAAAGAACTATCATGGGATTATGCCACTAGTAAAAATAAATGCTTTGCCCTACAAACACTTGTTTCGTATCTTTTTTTTTTTCCTTCTTTTGTTTATGATTTTTAAATCAGATGGCCATTAGTGGGATGACTGGATGAGATTGATGGACATGCTTCACGAGTTCAATAATCTTTAATCCAAAACATGGAAACACTGTTTTCTTGACTCTTTTATATTTGGGGCTCTGTAGCAATATACAACATTTAAAAAATATTTGTGAGTTAATCTTCTATTTAAAATCATATAATTAACATTGTTTTCTTGACTCTTTTATCTTATATTTGTGTTAATCTTCTATTTGAGACAATCACGTTAATATGAGGATAACTTAATTCCCTGTTTTGGTTTTGGAGATGGTAATATGAGAAACATTGATATGAATTACTTTCATCAATCTAGTCTAATGTGCTGATGAGTTATATTATGTATGGGTTTCGTATTGGCATCATCAACACATGACCAGGAAGTTTTTAGTTTCTGTCCTGATGAGTTATATTAAGATCTCCTTTGTCTATGCATTCAATCAGTAGAATGCATTCAAGAGCTGCAACTGCATTTCCTTTTGATTCTTGCAGGCACATGGATTTTTCTGCCACATTGGAAAAAATGCCTCCCCATTGAGAATAATTTTCCAAAATGAGAAGGTTTAATTCCTTAATCTTGTTAATGTATTTGTATGATCTGATTAGCATCTTTGAGTTGATAGCTAGCTGCACAGGATAATCTAAACTACCAGAGTTTGCCAGTTGAGGAAAAGTAGTTTGGAATGAATGGTCTTGATATGGTCTTTCTAAATTTCCGCTCTAAAAATAAATTATCCATATTGTAAGATTTGTTTGAAAAGGAAACGAATGTATGATTGGAGTTCTTTTAAGCTTTAAACTCCATAAACAAATGGCTTGATTGTTTTTTCTTCTCATGTAAGATTTTTTTAGCTAATTTACTTCACATGCTTGAGTTAAAACATCGTAAAACTCCAACATATTGTTATACATCATTAGAAAAAAAAATGCCATTCTACTTGATGACAAAAGGAACACACACATATATTGCATGAGCAGTCAATTTTTATTAGTTTATCAATTTAGACTTTGATAAACTATCCCAGTATTCTCAACAGTATTTGGATAATTTTATTTTTCTTTCTACTACCTTCATTGGATGCAGCAGAAATTGTGGATTTACTTGTCAAGCAACTGGTTGACCGTATGTTTGTGGATTTACTTTTTAGAATTGTTATATTTTGGGTTTCTGATTTCAATATTGCTTTAGCTGAACCTTATTTTGATATTTTGCACCATTTTGCAGGGAAGTTCCCAACACTTGTATTAAGACTTATGCCCACATGATTTTTTCTTATATATATATTTTTAATTTGTCAGTTCATATATTTGCTTTGATGATGCTGGTTTTCCTTTAGTTTCCATTTGGTATCTGCTTGTACTATATTTGTTTTGCCATGGAATGTTGTTAAAAATTAAAGTTGCAATCTAGTGATCTTACGATCCTGCTGCCGTGTGATAGAGAATAGTGCTTTGGATTTAATTTATTAGTCTCCCATTCTTTGGAGAGGAACCACTTTATTAGTCTCCCATTCTTTGGGTTTAATTTGCAACAGTTTGTTTCAACATTTCATTTATTCAACAGTATGACGATTGTCATCTTTTTTCCAGTTGTTCTGGAACTGTGATTCAATTTTAACGTTGCAATATGATATATTGTGAAATCGTGAAGTGAATGTAAACTTATGGTTGTAAGTCACCATGAAGTGAAAATGGACTTGTGTAACTGGTTGTGATTGTCTGTTGTCTCTGTTCTGGAGTGAAGCATAAAAAGTACTCATACACTGTTTGTTTGAGTGAATGTAAATTTAGTATGTTTTGGGTAAGTCCATGTTTTACGTAGCTAGAATTAATGGTAACATGAATTATTTCTCTCATGCATGCGTGAACACCCACACCCACACAAGCATGCACAAAAATGGATACACATGATTCATCTGCTGCACGCACATCTACGTCCATGCACATATGTACTTGCTGAAATCTTTACCATTGCAGTACACTCATGGTATTGTATATATTATTTCTCTTGTGTGCGCATGCACCTGTACACGCTCAAACACGGGCAAACATACAGATGCATTCACATGTGTGGGCCTGTATGTTCCTACACTTGTTTTCCTTCCTGACAAATCTTTGTCATTGCAGTGAGAAGGATTTCGGTGTAATAGTAGGCATGGAGAAAGATGATATTTACAAGGTACAGGATTCAGCTTATACAATGTCATTCGTTCCAAGCTTTTTGATTGAGTACCTGTTGTTTAATGGAAGTTCTGTTCTAATTTCCCTGTCTAATGGATTCTTAAAGATAGTTCAGATGGACCTGTTGCTGTAACTATTGAACGCCAAGAAATAAAGAGTGGGCTATTTGATTTGAAACTTACTGCCCTAGATCAACACTGTAAGACTATATTGGTTAATGATACTGTCAAGGTTCTGGAGGGTCCATCTAAGGTCTGTTATCTCTGAATGAGCAGGTTTTTCTTTGTGGTATATTTGGAATCTTCATGCTTCACATGATATCTTATCTATTATGTCATTTTTCATGGTAAATAAGGAATTGTCAAGCACATTTATAGAGGGATTGTCTTTTTATATGATGGAAATGAGGAAGAACATGGAGGTTATTTCACTTGTAAATCTAATGTGTGTGAGAAGGTCAAGCTTGCTGTTGGTGATTGTAGTGGAAAGGTTTGAAATCCTTTATAATATCCTGCTCTGTTATAAACTGTTTGACGACTTCAGTTGATTTTTTGATGTTTTTCATTCTGCTCCATGGCCAGGATAGTGAACCGGGTCCTTTAATCTTCGAAGACCAACCATCATCACCAAGATCTCCCCTGTCACCCAAAAAACCATGGCAAGCAAGAGAAAATAATCGTGAATGTCTGTAAACATACACGATTCCTATATTAGAGAGTAAGGTTTTATTATTTATATATGAAGGAGCATTATTTGTGAATTGTGATACTTTTTTAACATACATGTTCATATATGCATACGGAATTGCTGTTTTGTTTATTTATTTATTTTTAATATTTTTGGATTATAGCTTATAGAGTTTGTTTTATGTGTGTGTACAGACAAACTGGAAATGTGTACAAGAACGTGAAGAGGAAGATTGAGAGAGGTGTTACTTTCCCAACTTTGCTTATCTGTAAACAATGTGGTCTGCCATTTCTCTCCACTAGCCAGTGACGAGACAGTGTTGGAAGAAGGTGATATATTGAAAATGTAAGATTTTTGAGCATGTTTTTTTTTTCTCAGTAGGAATTTTGTTATGAGTGATGGGGGAATGAAATTTGTGTTTTTCGCTATTACTGGGAAGTTGATGGTAGTTTCTTTGGTTGTTTGTAGTGATTTGGCTTGTCATATAAATGGTTTCATCGCAGCTGTGGCTCACACTCATGTTCTTCAGGAAGGTCCTGTCACAGGAAGGGCAACTGATGTTATTGCTATTGCAAATACTGCTGTTGAGGTGGCCTTGAGGCTTGTTAGGCCGGGAAAAAAGGTAATCAATTTTAAGAATTTTTTCCCCTGTATTTGAATTTTTGTATGATTTGATTTGGAACATGTTGCCTCTATTAATTGTATGTTTGGTAGATAGGTATAAGGTCATCACTATATAAGCAATCTAGCTTAGTAAAATTAGGTTGCTTCATGTGTATTGTTTGAAGGGGTTTCTTTGCCTAAATGTGTGCCTTGTGGATTTTGATCTCTAAATGATGAAAAGTATCATGGCTATGGATATACTCCAATGAAGCTTTATTGTCATAGTTACACTGATAGAGGTCATTCATTATTTTTCATGTGTTGTCTTGTCGATTAAGCACATCATTAAACTTGGGAACTCCTCATGATGTCTGTATTGTTCTTTTATCTTCATTTTAAATGATATCATGCATTTTCATAAAAAAGACTTGATATGTTTGTTTTGATTGAAATTGTTTCAATAATAGGCTCTGCTAATCGATTACAATAAATGAGTAATCGATTACCAGAGAACCTTTTAATAAGTAAATTTCGAACATATGATTTTCATTGTCTGGTAATCGATTACATGTATAGGTAATCGATTACCAGACTCTTAAACAATAGTTTCCTCAAATTTAGTCATCAAACAATTAGCGAGGGATTCATCTCAGTTAGTGACGGATAAAATCCGTCGCTAATTGTGACGGATTCTAGTCAATTATAGGCATCACAGTTTGTGACGGATTTTGTGTCATCATAATTTGTGACGGACTCATATACCTCTCAGTCCCTCTCAAATAGCGAGGGATTTAATCCCTCTCAAATAGCGAGGGATTCTTTCATCACAATTTGTGAGGGATTTTGTGTCATCACAATTTGTGACGGACTCACATACCTCTCAATCCCTCTCAAATAGCGAGGGATTTAGTCCCTCACAAATTGCGAGGGATTTAATCCCTCACAAATTGCGACGGATTTTTATTAATTTCTAAACATTTATTGTTACAAATTAGTGACGGAAATTATATTGTTTGTGACGCCTTAATTCCGTCACTAATTGTGACGGAGAAAATAATCCGTCACTAAATATTTTGTGACGCCAAATTTTGTGACGGAATCATTTCCGTCACAAATTCCGTCACTAACTTATTTGTGACGGATTTTATGAAGTTTAGTGACGGATTTTTTCCCTCTCTAATTTTAATTTTTCTAGTAGTGTTTCAATCTATCGGTTGGATGATGGAGAACACTAAGAGAAGTGGAAGATGATCTCCTCCTTGAATTCAACAATGCTAGGACCTCTTCAAAGGAGACTTGAATCCGCAGCTATGAACAATTGAAGAAAGGAGATTCTCGGAAATAGGTTTCCTAAGCTATGGAGGGAAGTATCCAAGCTTAAGAAGCAATGGACTACTCACTTCAAAGAGAAGGAAAGAATGGAACTCTCCTAAGGTTTTGAGGTGAGAAGCTAGAAAACTTTGATAGGGAAACTCGGCTCAATGGCTCTCAAATTTCAATATGCATCAAAGTGAATACAAAATGGGAAGGATGAAGCTTATAATGAATCCGGAATGGCTCACACTTGGCGCCAATGTGAAAGCCTCACATGTGGCGCCAAGTTTTGAATTCAAATTTGAATTTGAATTCAAAACTTAACTCACATGTTAAGGTCCGGTCACATTAGTGCTAAATATACATTTAGGTTGGATTTAAGTTGCATTTAGGGTTGAATTTGAGTCACACATGTTCAGCCAAGGTGGCGCAAACAATGTGACTCCAAATTCAACTTAAATGCAAGTTAAATTTAACCTAATGTTGCCTAATCCTTTGAATTAAAAACTCTTCCTTAAATCCTAAGCTAATGACCTAAATACAATGGTCAAAGAAATACAATAAAAAGGAAAAATTACAAGAAGGAGAATGAGCCCAATATTGGGTATCAAAAGTCCAAAGCCCATGAAGCCCAAATACAAGCCCAAAAATCAAAGTAACTTCCTATGCTAAGAATATGCAATAGAAACATGGTGTCAATCTATTAAAGCCCAAGTGAGAAGCACCCTAGGCCTACCAAGCCCATTGGGCCCACTAAGCTCTGAAGCAGACAAGTCTTCAAGTAATCTCCTTGCCATAGCTCTAGTGGTTGGGCCTTTAGCCCATGCTTTTCCATCATTCCCTCCCTCTTGAGAAGGATTCGTCCTCGAATCTGAAGACTCTTCCTCATCATCACTAGCACCTACAAAAGGTTTGAGATCACTAACATTAAAAGTAGGGCTTACTCCATAATCAGAGGGTAAATCAAGTCTATAAGCATTATCATTGATACGCTGTAAGACCTGAAAGGGACCATCTCCTCTAGGACTAAGTTTGGACTTCCTCTGTTTTGGAAAACGTTCTTTTCTTAAATGAAGCCAAACCCAATCTCCTTCCTCGAAGATCATAGGTCTTTTGCCTTTATTTCCTTGTTGAGCATACTTCTCATTTTGGAGTTGGATATGAGTTTTAATCCTTTCATGTAGTTTCTTAACAAACTCAGCTCTTGAAGCCCCTTCTTTATGAATAAATTGTTCAATATTAGGAAGAGGTATCAAGTCTAAAGGAGTCAAAGGATTAAACCCATACACAGCTTCAAAAGGAGAAATATTGGTAGTTTTGTGGACTACCCTATTATAGGCAAATTCAATGTGAGGCAAATACTCATCCCAAGATTTGTGATTGCCCTTTAGGACTACCCTAAGCATAATAGACAGAGACCTATTCACTACCTCAATTTGGCCATCTGTTTGAGGATGACAAGTAGTTGAAAAGAGGAGTTTGGTTCCTAGTCTTGACCATAAGACACGCCAAAAGTGGCTTAGGAACTTAGTATCTCTAACTGAAACTATTGTCCTAGGAAGTCCATGAAGTTTAACCACATCTCTAAAGAAGAGTTTTGCAATGTTGCTTGCATCATCTACTTTGTGGCATGGAATAAAATGAGCCATTTTACTGAAACGGTCCACAACCACAAAGATAGAATCCATTCCCCTTTGGGTTCTAGGTAAACCTAGCACAAAATCCATGCTAATATCTACCCAAGGGGAAGAAGCAACAGGCAAAGGTGTGTATGTACCATGAGGCATCACTTTAGACTTGGCTTGTAAACAAGCCAAACATCTAAAACAATGCCTTTGGACATCATTTCACATATGGGGCCAATAAAATTTTTCTTTTAGCAAACTAAGGGTTTTATCAACACCAAAGTGCCCCATAAGCCCACCTTCATGACTCTCTTTAATTAATAGTTTCCTAATGGATCCTTGGGGTATACATAACCTTCCTTCTTTGTACAAATACCCCTCAGCCATATAGAAACCATCAAAAGCTTTTTGTTGGCATTTTTTTATAATTATCACCAAAATCAAGATCTTCCTCATACAACTCCCTAATATTATCAAATCCAAGAATTTGAGTACCTAGAGACATAAGCAAAGTATGCCTTCTAGATAAAGCATCAGCTACAATATTTGATTTTCCTTTCTTGAATTTAATAATATATGGAAATTGTTCAAGGAACTCTAGCCATTTGGCATGCCTTTTATTTAACTTACCTTGCCCTCTTAAATACTTAAGTGACTCATGGTCACTATGGATGACAAACTCTTTAGACACAAGGTAGTGTTCCCAAGTTTGTAAGGCTCTAACCAAGGCATACAACTCCTTGTCATAGGTGGGGTAATTGAGGGAGGCACCTTTTAGTTTTTCACTAAAATATGCAATGGGATGTCCTCCTTGCAATAACACAGCCCCTGTGCCAACTCCAGATGCATCACATTCTAGCTCAAAAGTCTTTTCAAAATTTGGCAAAGCTAGTGTGGGTGCATTTGTAAGTTGATCCTTAAGAAGTTGAAATGCTTGGTCATGCTTTGAAGTCCATTCAAATAATACATCTTTTTTAACAAGCTCATTCAATGGTGAAGCAATGCTAGAGAAGTTAGGAACAAATCTTCTATAAAAACTTGCAAGTCCATGAAAACTCCTAACTTCACTAACATTCCTTGGTTTGAGCCACTCTTGAATGACTTTGATTTTCTCAGGGTCCACACGAACCCCATCTTTGCTTACAATGAACCCTAGGAAAACTACACGATCTACACAAAAAGTACATTTTTCAAAATTTGCAAACAAGTGGTTTTGCCTAAGGATCATCAAAACTTCTCTAAGATGTCCTATGTGATCATCTTGAGACCTACTATATATTAAAATATCATCAAAATAAACAACAACAAATTTACCTATACACTCTCTCAAGACATGATTCATAAGCCTCATGAATGTACTTGGTGCATTAGTTAAACCAAAAGGCATAACTAGCCACTCATACAATCCAAATTTGGTCTTAAAAGTATTTTTCCACTCATCGCCTTCTTTGATTCTTATTTGGTGATAACCACTCTTAATATCAATTTTAGAAAATATAGTAGCACCATGTAATTCATCAAGCATATCATCTCAAGTCTAGGGATTGGGTGCCTGTACTTGATTGTGATATTGTTAATGGCCCTACAATCACAACACATTCTCCATTTTCCATCTTTCTTGGGCACTAACAATACAGGCACAACACAGGGACTCAAACTCTTTTGCACCCACCCCTTATCCAATAATTCTTGAACTTGGTTCTCTATCTCCTTAGTTTCTTGGGGATTTGTCCTATAGGTTGGTCTATTGGGTAGACTAGCCTCAGGCACAAAATCAATTTGATGTTCTATACCCCTAAAAGGAGGAAGGCTCTTTGGACCATCACTAGGGAATATATCATCAAATTCTTTTAATAATTGAGAAACTTCAAGAGGTAAAGGACTAGGCTCAATACTTAAATTATGACAATTAAGCATACCTCTACAAAGAAGAAGGTAAGAAGGCTTTTCAACAAATAGGGTTTGTTTTAAAGTTTCTTGTTGAATTCCTTCTATGGGAAGAGGTTTCTCTTCCTTCTTCTTCTTTGAAGATTTATGCTTCTTTTCTTTTTTTTTTTTATCAAGTTTTTTTCTTCTTCTTCTCTTTTCATTTTCATTTGTACTTGATCCTCTATCACTTGTGAAGGAGACAAAGGATGAAGTACAAACTTCTTTTCTTTATGGGTGAAAGTAATTTCATTGGTAAGGCCATTATGCATGGTTTTCTTGTCAAATTGCCATGGCCTTCCCAACAAAATATGGCAAGCTTCCATTGGAACTATGTCACAAACCACTTGATCTTCATAGTTACCAATAGAGAACTTGACTTTCACTTGTTTATCTACATTGATATCCCCATCTTCATTAATCCAATGAAGTTGATATGGTTTCGGATGGGGAATAAGAGTAAGATCAAGCTTCTCCACCAACCTTGTGCTACAACAATTGCAACAAGACCCACTATCCACAATGAGAGAACAAGCCTTTTCAAGAATTTTACACCTTGTGTGGAAAATATTCTCTCTTTGTGAAAGGTGAGACTCATGAGGTTGGCTTCCTAGAAGCCTTCTAATCATTAGAAGTTGACCATCATAAGGATATGCTCTTTCAATTGGATGGTCTTCCTCACTTGTTTCACTATCACTTGAAGTAGTGGAACTAGATTCATCAACACTACTATAAATGTCTTGCCCTCTCAAAATCATTACCTTTTTAGTGGGGCATTGAGAAGCTATGTGGCCTCTCCCAAGACATTTAAAGCATTTGATGTCACTAGTCTTACTACTAGAAGTGACAACATTTTTATTTTTCTCTTTTTCTTTTTCTTTTTCTTTTTCTTGACCCTTGCTAAATTTCTTAGAGGAATCATATTGACCCTCCCTCTTGTAGTCCTTCTTGACATAAGAGCTAGATTGAGTTTTTCCTTTGAAAGAATTTTTTCTTAAATTTTGTTGTTCCACCCTTATACAAAGTTGGATCAAATCATCAAGGTCCCTATAAGGGAGTAACTCAACTCTATCTCTTATATCAAAATTTAGACCACTAAAAAACCTAGCAATGGTCAACCTTTCTTCTTCCCTAATCCCAACCCTCATGAGATACAACTCCATTTTCTGTCTATACTCCTCCACACTCATGTTCTTTTGTTGGAGTCTTTGGAGCTTATCCATAAGCTTCCTACTATAATAAGAAGGTATGTGCCTTCTTCTCATAGCACTCCTCAACTCATTCCAATAAGTAATAGGAGGGTCATTGTGAATTCTTCTCTCTCTCCAAGGATGTCCACCAATACATAGCTTGTCCTTGGAAAGATAGGGTGGCTAGGGAAACTTTTCTCTCCTCACCTACTTTATGACAAGTGAAGATTTGCTCCACTTTCATCTCCCAATCCAAGTAGGCATCTACATCCTCTTTACCATGAAAGTAAGGGAGATCAACCCTTGATTCCCTCCCTTTGGGTTCTTTAATGACTCTTCTAGGATGAGGTTGGTAATATGCATCAAGATTTAGACTATCCTCATTTTGACTAGGAGAATCATTAGAACTTTTTGTTGAACTCTTTGTAGAACTTTTTGGACTTTTATTTTTATGAATTTTTTTCAAAAGTTTCTCTTCTCGTTGCTTAATCTTGTTTATCTCTTCCTCAAGAGCAATAAGTTGTACTTCTCTTTCAATCTTTTCTTTTTCTTTTTGAAGTACCTCTTGTTGCTTCCAAAGTTTTAGTGCTTCAACCTCCTTGACAATTCTTTTAAAACTTTTAGGAGATTCAAAGTCACTACTACTTTGAAAAATATGACTCATGATTAAGCAATAAGAATTTTATATGCTATGCAAAAGATATAAAATATTTTTTTGTATTTTCTAGGAACAAAAATAGCACTTGGAAGTCTAAGTGTACAAGTTGCACTATCAAGGGAGGTGAGCTACAAAGAGCCACTTAATAACCAAGCCTTTTCAAGTGGAAATCACTAAACTCCTTTGTGGTACTTTCAATTCCCCAAAACTTTTCACAAATTTTTTTATGATTATGCTTTTCACAATTTGTTTTTTTTTTTAAAGCTAAACTAAGCGTGAGCAATTAAACTACACAAGTCTAGACGAATTAGGGCAACAAAGTAAACAAATTTAAAGACAAGAAACTTAAAGGAAACAAGGATAAGCAACTAGTCGGTTTTCCCTAAGTGGAAGCTTGAAACATATGAAATTTTCAAGTCACTTCCACTAGTACTACACGTGAGTAGGCTACCAAGGGTTAGATATACTTGACCAGCTTCTTAATACTCCCTCCAAGCTTTAAAAATTGGTTTAAAATACAAGAGAGATTGCAAAAATTTAAACTAGCCTAGAAAGCAATAAATGGCGGCTTTAGTGACCAAGTTAGTGACAGATTTGTTGTCCAATGATTCTAACACTTGTTCAAGTGTTTCAATCCGCCACTAACCCTTGGCTTAAGCTGTTCCTGGACCTGCACAATGAACACAACAAGAATGATTAATGGAGGCTGCTCACAAGGTGAAAGGAATGGTCACTCAAGTGAAGGAAGTTTAGGAAGAGTTTGGTCACTAAATTAGGTCAAATTTTGTAGTCTTAGTGTCCAAAACTTTTCCTACTCTTTGTTGAGTCAATGCTTGATCCTTAAGCAAGGATTTGAGGCCACTTCCAGCACAGAAATTTTAATGAAAGAAAACAAGACAAGCAACAAAAGCACAATTTGAAAAGCTTATACCAAAGTGAAGAGTAATATGTGTGTGACAAGACTCAAAGAGGTTCAACAAATAAAACTGAAAAATAAGACTTCAAAGAAAGCTAGCACTCAGTTAGGAAGGTTCCTAGATAGGTACTAGAGTAGATTAACAACACAAATTTTTTTTGAAAGCAATTGGATAAGTACAAACCAAATAGTAGTCAAAACAAGATTAAGGAATCAAGTGAATTTTCTAGTTGTACACTTCTCGGCTTTTTTACTTTTAAATTGCTTTATCTATATTTTTTTTTATTCTTTCTTTTTCTGAATTCAAGTTAAGATTCCAGAGAAGGTATTTGCCTTTTGTTTTCAAAATTTTCAAGATTCCATGCTGTGAATAATCAATTTTATCCGCACTAAAAAAAAAAAGGCCAGAACGGGCTGTTCCGAAATCGGAACGGGCCGTTCCAAGCCACAAAAAAGGCCTAAAAACCTAGACCGGAACGGGCTGTTCCAAAATCGGAATGGGTCATTCCAAGCCACAAAAAAGGCCTAAAAACCTAGGCTGGAACGGGCTGTTCCAAAATCGGAACGGGCCGTTCCAAACCAAGCCAAAGGCCTAAAATTCTTAGGCTGGAATGAGTCGTTCCAAATCCAGAATGGGCCGTTCTAGCACTCCAGAATGGGCCGTTCTGGTTTCAGAATGGGCCGTTCCAGGGTAAGAATTTTGTACATAACGGCCATATCCAGAACGGGCCGTTCCGATTTTGGAACGGGCCGTTCTGGACCCTGTCTGAAGTCTATAAATAGACTCCTTGGACTCATTTGTGAGAGCCCATAAAAATTTCGCCCAATATTCTTTAGAGCTCGAATTTTTTTCTCTCTCTCCTCCCTCTCTTTTGTATTTCTTGAGATCTGTGAGACACCTCTGTAGTGTGAAAGGTAGCCAAAAAGCACCTTCTTGATCATCATATTCGAAGATTCATCTCATTTGGTATCGTTCTTTTCTTAACTTTTTTTTTCTTCTTTCTTTTTTTTATTTGTTTATTTTATTTATTTATTTATTTTTTGTTTATTTATTTATTTATTTTTGTTTATTGTTTGTACATAGTGAATATGATTTTTTGCCTTTAAGATTATTATTTATAAAAATATTTAATATATGACCAATAATAATGTTAAGTGAATAACATTTTTATCTTTAACATTATTAGGTCCTAGGAGTTTAATGACTAGTCATTTGCTAGCTTAAACTCTCCTTAACAAATTTGTTCTTTTAAAAAAAATGAAGATACGTTGCAAATAATAACGTTAATTAAGTAACACTTCTATTTTTAACGTTATTGGAGGGATTTATTGATTAGCCATTTGCTAACTTGAATCCTTATGCAAAATCTATTCCTTTAGATAAAAATATAAAAATATAAACATAATCTTGTTTTACGTATACATTATTTTTATGATTAATGATATTAATTGAGTAGCATTTCTACCCTTTAATATCATGTAAATATTTTATTATCAACAAATAAAGATCAATAGCCTTTGATTGAATAGCAGTTCTATCTTTCATGTTATTGGGAGGGTTTATTGATAGCCATTTGCTAACCTAAATCCTTATGATGTTATTTTTTAATTAAAAAAATATACAAAAGAAACATCTCTCATATTTAAAAAAAAACATATATATATATATATATATATATATATATATATATATATATATATATGTATACACCTTTTTGAGGAATAAAATAAATGTTTATAAATTTATATAATTTTGCGCAATTAATTAAAGGTACTGTTTTTACGGGCGTTGTAGGGTGCTAATACCTTCTCTACACGTAATCGACTCCCGAACCCAACTTTAATTTTAAAGATTATCTTTTAAAGGGTTTTCCAATGTTTTTCCCTTGAAATAAAATATTGGTGGCGGCTCCATTGAAAAGAAATGTTAGCGTCATCCCGTCGTGATCCCGGTTACGACACATGCTATAGAAACCGAGACTACAAAATTGGTCCAAATTCAAGTGAAAATGATGAAACTAGTGCACTAGTTTTTAGGTTTTGTATTGGATTCTTTTTTGTTCACTTTTCTTTTAACTTTTGAAGCACTAGGCTCTGTATTTTCCTCTGTTTTTCATTCTCTTTACTTTTAAAAATTTGAATCCACAAGAATTAGTGCACTAGAAATAGGATTAAACACTTGAGATTTTGAGTAACACAAAATTTTTAAGAATTTTCAATAGAAAGTGATTTGAAAACTTAAGTACACAAAGGAAACCTAACTCTAAAGAAATTTGCTAGAACTAATAGCAAATTATGAACTCAATAAGGCAAAAGAAAAAAGCACATATAGGTAGGCAAAATAGAAAACAAACCGAAACTAAACAATTAGACAATGCACTCAAAAGAAAAAATTAGGTTAACATGCTATTCAAGGAATTTTTGTAACATATAAGGACTAAACATAAACTCTAAGACAAAACAAGGATTAAAAAAACCAAAATCTAATGCAAATGCATGAGGTCCAATCACGGACACATACAAGAATGGAGAGACTCAAATAAAATAAAAAATGAGCACAAGCAAATAAGTCCTAAACATGTTGATTGTGGAAGAAACTCAAGAACAATCAAACAATGGATCTATGGAACAAATTTTCTTCAAAACAAATAGATCCGAATTGAAAACTCAAGAAGACAAACAAGAGTACACAAACAACAAAACAATCAAACACAAAAACAAGAGAACTTATCTCCTTGAAGAACCTTACTCTTGATACCAAAAATGATGGAGAACACTAGGAGAAGTGGAAGATGATCTCCTCCTTGAATTCACCAATGCTAGGACCTCTTCAAAGGAGACTTGAATCCGCAGATATGAACAATTGAAGAAAGGAGATTCTCGGAAATAGGTTTCCTAAGCTATGGAGGGAAGTATCCAAGCTTAAGAAGCAATGGACTACTCACTTCAAAGAGAAGGAAAGAATGGAACTCTCCTAAGGTTTTTGAGGTGAGAAGCTAGAAGACTTTGATAGGGAAACTCGGCTCAATGGCTCTCAAAATTTCAATATGCATCAAAGTGAATACAAAATGGGAAGGAGGAAGCTGATAATGAATCAGGAATGGCTCACACTTGGCACCAATGTGAAAGCCTCACATGTGGCGCCAAGTTTTGAATTCAAATTTGAATTTGAATTCAAAACTTAATTAACTCACATGTTAAGGTCCGGTCACATTAGTGCTAAGTATACATTTAGGTTGGATTTAAGTTGCATTTAGGGTTGAATTTGAGTCACACATGTTCAGCCAAGGTGGCGCAAACAATGTGACTCCAAATTCAACTTAAATGCAAGTTAAATTTAACCTAATGTTGCCTAATCCTTTGAATTAAAAAATCCTCCTTAAATCCTAAGCTAATGACCTAAATACAATGGTCAAAGAAATACAATAAAAAGGAAAAATTACAAGAAGGAGAATGAGCCCAATATTGGGTATCAAAAGTCCAAAGCCCATGAAGCCCAAATACAAGCCCAAAAGCAAAAACCCTAATCTAAGGTCAAAATACAAGACCAAAAATCAAAGTAACTTCCTATGCTAAGAATATGCAATAGAAACATCGTGTCAATCTATTAAAGCCCAAGTGAGAAGCACCCTAGGCCCACCAAGCCCATTGGGCCCACTAAGCTCTGAAGCAGACAAGTCTTCAAGTAATCTCCTGGCCATATCTCTAGTGGTTGGGCCTTTAGCCCATGCTCTTCCATCATTGGATTTACAAAATTCACATTTAATATAAATTTATTGAGCGGTGTAATACTTAGTAAAAGTTATACCAGTTTTATTATAACCCTTCTCATTTTAAAATATATAAATTATTACTTAAGCATTTAAATTTATAATAAATAATTTAAATTGTATCATAAAATTAATTTTAAATAGAAATAAGTAGATTGTTAATTATAAAAGTAAGTATATATATAAATAAAGATTAATTAAATATAATATAATTATTATTATTAGTAATATAATTATTATATATATTATTATATATTTATAACGGTCCGGATATACCAAAATGATAAGGATCCAAAAATAATATAAGTATAAGATTGGATAGTTTTGGATGACTTAAATGAATTAATTTGTACTACTTATACTAACAACATGCATTTGCTTTTCGGTAGCTTATCTCATAAGAACTTCACAGTTAAGCATGCTTGACTTGGAGTAATATAGGAATGGGTGACCTTCTGGGAAGTTTCCAAAAATTGTATAATTAAGGACAAAACATGCTAAAAACTTATGTATTGTGAAATAAAATCCTTAAGAGGCCAAATATGAGTGATTCATAGCGACCAAATTTGCGACATCTATAAAATTTAATAAAATAAAAAATAAATATTTAGCGACCGATTTAGCGACCGATTTATTCGGTCACTAATTTGGTCCCATACACTTCAGCGACCAAAATCATTTCAACCATTTAGCGACCGAAAATTTTTCAGTCGCTAAATAGCTTAGCGACCAGGGTTTTAACGACCGATTTTGGTGGTCGCTAAATTGCATATTTTTTGTAGAGATAGTTTGATTCTGGAATTGATTTTTTTTCCTGTCATCTCTCCAACGAAGATCTTCAAGGGTTCAAATAAAAAAGCATAAGCTATGATACCAAATTGAGAAACAAAATAAATTCAATGATTTTTATTCATACTTTTGCTATACAAAATACTTTATTTTTATAGTATTTTACACCTACAAATCAAGATTAAATAAGAGAATTTACCAATCACGAACAAAATTAAGAAAATTCTAATTATACAATATTTTATACAAATATAAACCTATAATTTAGATTATCAAATATTTTCATCTCAACACTCATTTGCATCAAATCTTCAAAAGCAATTTCTTGGTCCAAATATTGCACTTTTTGGCATTTACAAGCCTCTTTATGACCTTGTTTAATCCCCTTCAAAATTTGGTAAACAATACTTTAACTAAGATACATTATGCAACATAGTGACATTCACTTGCAGTAAAATTTTGTTCTTTCTAACCAATCTTATGATGCTTTATAGGTTTTGTTTAGGTAAACAAAGTTTGCCGCGGTACCGAGATTGTAGAGACAACATCCTTAGAGCAATTTCAATGGGAGTTGCTTGGCCCATCAAGCAATCTCAATCTCAGTTTCTTACCATTGGAGGGGTGTGACATGGCAGCAAGAGTTTCTTGCAGAAGAGAGAGGGTTGCTTAGTGAAGCAACCGTTCCTTACCTTTGTGAACGGAAGGAGGCGCAGTGGTGAGGCGGTGGTTGGACGATGGAGGCACGCGGTTGGACGGCGGAGGCGCACGGTTGGACGTTCTGCCGCAGGACTTGATTGGAGCGAAACGGATTTATAAATAATTAAAAAAAATTTAAAAGTTAAATTTCTTAAAATTTCTTATTATTGAAATAAATTTCTATTTGAGTTACTTAATATTAATATGGTATATTAGAGATCATTTTTATTTTTATTTTTTAATGTATAAAATAATTTAAATGAATTACTTATATATCGGAGATGCCCTTATCGTTGTAATCCAAAATCTCTAGGAACTTTTTCCGATGCGCGCCACCCAATGTGTGTTTTGGGACAGTGTGCATCCTTCGCAAGCTGCTAACCAAGTTCTAGCAGATTCATTAATTCTACAAGGCATAGCTCTAATCACATAAAGAATGGTTGAGATAAACTCGTCGGTTATGCATTTATTAATAGTTATAATACAAAAGTGTTTTGTTTATTATCTATAAATGCATTGTTCTATTTTTTGTATTTATACTTGGAGAATTTTAAGCAACACAAATAACGATCGGACAATTGGCATATAAGGAAACATATAATAGAGGCTGTTAAATTACATCCTGAGGGGTCGTATTAGAATTTTATAACTCATCCGAATATATACAATAAAAATGGCATGAAATTGTTAAGAGGGCAAAAACTAAGTTTTCATCTCAACATCTATCTCACCAGATTGAATACTCAACAATCAACAGACTGAACTTTTTGAATAAGTCCATGTAGTACTGTGATGATGAAAGAGCAACATAAGCTTAATTCCTGATTTACCCTTCCTCTTGCAAAGAAGCATGATGAAGGGAGCTTAACAATATTAATTTTGACAGCTCAAAATTTTTCAACAGTAGTTTGCATTTTGCAATATAATTAATCTAAAGAAATTACCAATGTAAAGAAGCAAGTATGAGCAAGAGGAGTGAATCACCGGAAGTTAAAATGGTCATATACTACTCAATCTCATATCTTCCTCTTATTTAGATTACTGTTCATAAATGCATCCTTATCTAAGAAATGGAATGGAAATTTATAGAAATTTGTTGCGTGTAAAATGCATCGAATACAAGAGTATACCTTGTCTCACCATTAATGATAGGCAAAATTTAGATATTCAAATGACTAGCTTTAAATAATTATTAACTTGCTCTTAAATTTTGATAGTTTAAAGAAATAGAATTTAATAAAAAAGAATATTGATTTAAAAATTAAGAATCAAATACTAGAAAATTTGTTATTAAAATTTAGAAGTAAATGTTCTAGTGTAATTTATTGTTCTTATCTCCCAAGATAAAGTTCATAAATTATAAGATTATGTTGTCAATTTTACTTATGAAATTATTGACAATCCTATAATTTTAGGAAATCAACAATCTTTATTTTTTAAAAAAATTTAAATTGATTATAAGAGTTTTATTTTACAAACAAAACATGTGCAGAAAAGGAAATTAATAAATTAATTTAATTAGAAATTAAAAAAATAATTTTATCATGTCAATTTTTAAAATTTAATTATTTTAGATTTTTGTTAACTAAAAGAGTATGATCATGAACTTCTAATTAGTCTAGATAATAAATAATATAGTAAAATAATATGATAATTAATGGTAAACAATCATTAGAGGTTCACAAGGAACAATTAATAATAAACAATTTTATCAAAATTCTAGAATTGAAGAACTAGTCACACATGTTGCTAGAATCTATTAAACAAAGAAAAAAAAATTAACCATAAGAAGAATTCTTCTTTGAAGATTTAACTTTTAACCTTTTACAAAATCTTAATAACGAAAAAGAGAGAAAAGAAAATACAAGAAAAAATGAAACTAAAAATTAGATAACTAGATAATTATAATATGGTCTAGACATTCTAATTTATAATCAAAAGTCAAGATAAACTTTTCAGCACGACTGTGCATTACAATAAACACAACCGTGCTTAATAACCTGGTGTGCTTCATAAATGTAGGAAGCATGAGTGTTTTTATAGGTAAGCATGACCAATAGCATTAGCATGTTTCAACAGTGGTGAGGATGTGTACACTCTAAGGGAAGCACGGTAAGCATGATCGTACTCTATAACACAACCATACATTTAGATGTGTTTCTCTTGAAGTATGATCATATATGTCTTCAACCTTCACAAATGCTATGTTTTTATCCTTTAATTGCACTGATTTCATTATTTTTTTTTTCTGTTTCCTATACACTTAATTTAAGAAGTAAAGTATTGTCAATAACTTAACATTAAATTAACATATAACAATAATAAATATCATGCAACATTTGGCCGATTTAACATAATTTGAGCAACTCCTGAAGACTAATGTTGTACATCAGAATTATTCAATAACCTGCTAATGTGTAATATTCACTGTTGGAATGAGGTAAAATCCTTTCATATGGCTAGAAAGTTAAAATGAACTATATACTGCTGATTTTCTATGCGTTTTATGTTTGGGAGTTTCATCAGATTTTTTTTAAAGCTTCTGCATATGGCACCAATAACTGTTTCTCTGCCTTTTAGTTTTTAAAAATACTTGTTTTGTTGTACCTAAATTGGATTCTAGGCTTATAATGAAGTAGGCTACTCTTTTCAATACTTTGAATTTAGACGGCTGCTAGATTTTTCAAGGGTGTCTTCTATACTGGAATAGTGAATAATTTTTAGAACTTCATAGATTTTAGATGAGAAATTGATTTTAAAAAAGTGTGGAATTGGATTGTATCATTACCTCTAGGTTTTCTAGAACAGCATTTGCAAGGATCTGAGTAGAATCCAATCTTCGAGCTAGTCAGAATAGTCCATCTGAAGTCTCAAATTAGATTTCCTCACACTCGAGATCCTTTAGCCTTTTTTGCTTTATTTGAACCTCATGATCACTAGCAGCAGCAGCTTTCAAATCATAATCTTGCAACTTGGAAACTTTTTGTGTCATGATATGTCCCTGTTCTGTTCAGTTTCATACCTGATTTTCTTCAAAAACTTGACTTTTGTTTTTTTATGATCAGACACTTGCATTGTGCCTCTAATCTCCGATTCTCAGACTGCAAGGTCTCAACCTTACAGTCTGAAAATTGAAATAACTACCAGAAAGATACCCTTTTCTAATGTAACTTACAGAACTCAACACATTTTCCTCCTAAATAGTGCTATAAGAACTAGATGCAACCCTTTTACCTCTTCCGAAATTAACTTCGCTTCCATGTCTGAAAACACATAATACATACAAACATTACTTACATTCATCATCCCACAAAAATAGAAAGAATATTGGTAATATATTGAATAAACAAACCTGAAGGGCGTGGTCCCTGCAAAGGTAAGAGCAATGCAAAACCTCATTTTAGAAGAAAAGGCTTTACACCCTTCTCCACTTTGTTTTCCATTTCAAAAACCATCCAACTATTCTTTCCATCATGAGAGAGATCACATAGATCCTCTTCCTCCGTATTCTCATGTCATGCCCGCCTGAAAAATTTTAATAAAATAAATTAAAAGTCTAATTCAATGCTATAAAATAAATTAATATAATTAAAATTGATTACTATTTATATACATTATTTTCATCTCATAAATAGTTGACATAGATTAAAAACAAAAAAACATAAAATCCATCAGGTTATCAGCTTTGGTGTCATTCAATATTTCTCTTATAAAAATACATTATACTAAATAATCAATAAAAGAAAAATGTTACCAAGAAGGCTTAAGAGAAAATATGTACTATGATTAAGATTTAGGGTTTAAAACGGACTCATCAAGAATTTGGAAGAATATATTATTTTGATAAGCCAAAACTCTATGTTGTAAATATGAGTGACACCCGTGCCCAAATATTAATATATTTTATTTTTTGTTAAAAAAAAAATGTACTATCATAGTTAAAGAAATGGTGATTGAATCAACTGTTATGGTTACCAAATAAGAACGATTTCTTGTTGAAAAAATAGCTAAGAATAAAGAATTTACGCAAATCGATGCTTGAAAATATACCAAGTTCAGTAGAAGACAAATGTGAATGTGAAAGGGATGGGACAAACCTCGTCCATCAGAAGATGACGACAAAGTTTTGATGCTTTAATAACTTTATCTATTGGGCAGGAGTAAATTGTAATGCTCTTTGGGAACAGTGAATGTGGACTCCATAAAGCTGGAGATTTTCTTTTCGTGCTCCAACTTTATGCTTATGTTCACATCCGAGTTCGAAAAGAAAAGGGTAAGCTCATGGACACATGTACATCAGTACATGCATGCATGCCTCAACTCAAGTCTCAAGCTTGTTGCATGTTGTAAGTTGCAACACTGAAATGACAGCTTGTGTTCATTAATTCTAGCTTGTGGTGAATGGTGATGGTTTCACAAAACATTCAATGCAATGTGGAACCAAGAAGAAGAAGCTAGCTTTTCGATTTGACCGCCAATGTCTCAACTTTTCCCCAACGTACTACGATGCAGACCAATCATCTATGCAAAATAATTGAAATGGAGCATTACTTCCTCTTTTATTCCATATTTTGTTTTGTCACAGATATATTTGGCAGTATTTTAAAGTTGATGATAAGAGATTAGTATACATTTAAATATAATTTTTATTGATTAAATATTATTTTAATATTAACAAAAATTAATCTTAAAATACCAAGTCGATCGTATGTTTCGGAGTGGATCTTACCATAAATGGATCAAGAGGGTTGATTAATCATTTAGCCGTTTCACTTTTCTCTTACTTTTCTCCGTCTTCTTGTATTATATATTTTTTTTTATCATCTATAGATGAAAAAATGAGGTGTATATATGTTTATAATTGCTCATGTATTCCAATAGCCGCCGGTGTAATTGATTTATTTGTTTGGTGTTCGTGAAATTCGGCCTCTCGCCCTTAGTCTTTCATATATCATATTGTATGTTCAGACTTTAATGGTACTTGCTTCAAGTAAAAAGTTGTTATATGTTCATTTTAAAAACAAATGAAAAATTATATAGTTCAATGATTTTATGGATGTTGACCCGTGAAATGGTATTTACCTTCCAAAAGAGATTGATAAACAATTCATGTAGCAGAAGATTGATAGAAGAGGCAAATTGAAAAAAAAATTAAAAACTATTAGCTAATTTTGAATAAGATATTTCCTGATTATCTCAATTTAATATGTGATTAAGTGATATTAATTTTTTTCAACATGTATTGCACCTCTTATTTTGAATGATATCAGTTAAGTTTATTCTCCTAAAAAAAAAGTGATATTAATTTTTTCTTATAAGTTAAAAAAAATTTAAGGTTAAATATTTTTTTATTTTATAATTTCACTTACTTTATTTTTTAGTCCATATATTTATCATTTTTAATCTTTTTTTTTAATTTTTATAATTTAAAATAAATATTTTTAATTTTGATACTTGCAATTTTTTAATCCTTTAGTCCGTAATGTTGATTTTTTTTTGTAAAGTTGTTCCTTTTTTGTTAACGTAATAAATATATTAATTCAATTTTATATGTCTAATATCAAATTTATTTTATTTGAGTTATCTTAAATTAGATCTATCAATGCTTCATATATATATATATATATATATATATATTACTTTTATCTACAATACTTATTATTGAGACACCCTTTTTTATCCTTACAAATTTAAAGACTTTTATCATATCAACAAAAAGAGATAATGTTACACAAAAAATAACGATAGAAACTAAATGGATTAAAAAAGATAAATATAAGAACTAAATATATATATATATATATTAAACTATAGTAACTAAAAATGATTAATAAAGATAAATATAGGATTAAACAAGTTTATTTTAAGTTATAGGGACTAAAAAGTAAAATATATAAAATTATAGATTAAAAAAGTATTTTGACCAAAATTTAAATACATATGAAATAATTATAAATTAGTTGGGACAATATGGACACTTGATAGTGTTTTACTACTTCATAGTTTTTCATTATTAGGGACATACATAAAAAGAAGAGAGAAATATAAAGAAAAAAAAGTAAAAAATGATAATAAATGATATGATAAAAATTAAAGAGAAAGATAAAAAGAAAAATGTGAGTGAGAATGAGGTGAAAGAGGATTTAGATATATGATAATAATAAGCTTAAAAAAAGAAAAAGTATATCACATGGTAAATATTTTTGAAATAATAGAAGAATAAAAATCAATCCAAAGAGAAGTTGAGATATTAAAAAATTAGATGCAAAATCCTTTAATATGCTTTTTAGAAATAATTTTACTAGAACAATCATGCAGTCGAATAAAATCTATAGTAACTGTATATTCATAAAAAATATGGGGCGGGGGGGGGGGGGGGGGGGGGAAGGGGTGTAAAAACAAACGATCAACAGATATACAGCTTATATATAAATAAACCCTAATAACCGATCAGATTTATATACATATTCTTCATCCATTCAACATTTCTCTTATAAAAATATACGATACTAAGTAGTCAGTAAAAAAATGTTATGAAGACATAAGGGACAGAATAAACCAACTTCTGCTATATCCATCGGGTTTTCACAAGATTGGCCAATTTGGTGTTCCCCCACAATTTTTTTTACCCAAATTAACTTGCAGAAATTAGGTATCTAATAATTAACTTTTTTATACTTTAATTCTAGGAGACAGTCCCTATCGTTTGAAGTGAGACATATGGGCTATTAGCTTAAGTATGCTGCAAAAAAACAAATGATGGTAGGACACATCAGTGTCCCACCCCTGTGGTCCGGGCTCGTGATGATTTCCAAATGATAAGCACAATGCGTGAAATCCAACGGTGGAAATAAAAGTTGCATGTTCAACGAGTCTTTGTTTTCTGCCATCCTCATTTCCATTTATATTATTCACCATTCTCCTTCTCTATCCCTAAAATCAATCACTCCGCAACCAAAGTCCCCATAGTTTCTTTCTTCAATTCTTTTAGAATGGGGGAGCCATGCCAAAAATATTGGTTCTCTGATATGGTAACAGTAACACACATGCACTCACCATCAAATTAATTATATATTTATATTCCACAATTCTTGTATATAATTTAAGTAAATATTTATGTATAGATTGGTGATTGAATTTACTTATATATATATATATATATATATTTGTTCTACAGGAAGTTCAAGATTATGATTTCTACCAAAACTACAAGATTGACTCACTTGATTATGAGGATCAGATCTTTCGAGAGATCATGCTTCAGCCAGCTTTCTCTTCTGACAGCAAAACTCACTCTCCCAATAATAAAAAATTATCACCAATCCACAGTGGCAGTGGTTCTTGTACAAGTACAACCCTTGCCATCAACAACAAAAGTAGCAACCTTGTGATCAAGAGCAACAACCAGTCCAACCTCATCTTCTCACAACATGCACTAGAAAAACCTGCCATAGCCACTTCTCCAACATCATACATTCTGTCCTTCGATGACTCCACCGTAGTAGCAGCTAGCGGTGGAAAACAGAAGGAAGCAGTAGGGAGTGGTGGTCTTCCCTCAAAAGGGGTCTCAGAAAAACATGGCATTGAACCTAAGGCTAACACAACAACGAGGAGAGGTAGAAGCTCTGAGGAGACGCTGAATCATATCATGACAGAGAGAAAAAGGAGACGCGAACTGACAGAGAGATTCATTGAACTTTCAGCCACCATACCTGGCTTGAAGAAGGTTAGTCACTGATGTCATACTTTACAATGGAATCATCACATGTTTGTCTGGTGTCAGTCAATGATTTTTCCTTTTCAACTTTGATTTGGTTTCTTTATTAATTATTCAAGCTAGTTCATCGATCTATATATTAGTTGATGAACAAAACTTGGCTACAACAAGTACTTTTCTCTTGTCACAGTAAGTTTTATATGCGTTTATATTTAATGATACATATTATTGGAACGAAATTGATCATAGATCATATATAAGAGGACAACATCGACTACACAGTCTACACCTATGACCTTGGATATAAGTTTTATCCTAGTTTGATTTGCCATAAGCCCTTCAAAACTGTATATAATTGAGTTCAGTTTAAACAGACTACACATTGTATAGGAAAGTATACATAAAAGAATACATTAATTTATAGAAGATGCAATTTCTTTTTAATTTTTTCTTCTTTTCATTGTTTCATTTATAGTGATATTACACGTGAATAATCAATTATTTGATTTTATATAAGACTACAAGTTCGCAATTTTCATGAGAGAGATCAATGCCAATACCATGACAATCTATCTCATCAGAAAGCAAACAAATAATCTATCCATGGTTTTAAATTGCGGTTGCGGTCGCGGTTGCAGTTATTGCGGTTGCGGGTATTGCAAGTATTACAATGCGGATTGCGACTATTGCGATGTGAAATTATTAATTATTTTCACTAAATATAAAAAATTTATAATTATTAATATATATTTTATTTTTAAGGATTTATACATTTTAATTCCTTTTTTTTAAAATATTATATTATTTTAATGAATAATTTAATTTATTTTAAAATTATAGTATCAATTTATCGTATTGCGAATGTATTGCGGTGTACTGCAGATGTGTTGCGGACACAACACTGTTACGTTGCGGAAAAATGTGTGATTTCTGGTCTCATCGCAATTGCGGTCCAATGCCGTTGCGGACAAGGCCGCAACCGCAATATTGCGGCCGCAATACGTGTTGCGGTCCGCAATTTAAAACCTTGAATCTATCTATCAACCTATATTTGAAAGAAGAAAAAAAATTAAGGTTTAAATTGATTTATTATACAATGCAATTTAATTTTCAATTGATCAAGAATGAAATGTTGTATGAAGTTTAGATAGACAAGGCCACAATACTTAGCGAAGCAATCACTCATGTGAAACGACTTAAAGAACGTGTAAGAGAGCTGGAAGAAAAGTGTAAACGGACAAAGGTAGAGTCAGTGTCATTTGTTCATCCAAGATCCCTCATTGCAACTGACATAGGCACCACCTCTGGTGCAATGGACTCTGATGAATGCTATAAAACAAAAGAAGCACTACCTACGGTGGAAGCAAGAGTGTTCAAAAAAGATGTACTCCTCCGGATTCACTGCAAAATACAAAGTGGCATTTTGATAAAAATTTTGGACCATCTTAACAGTCTCGACCTCTGCACAACCAGCAACAATGTAATGCCATTTGGGAGTTCAACTCTTGACATCAGCATTATTGCTCAGGTACACTAGCATCATTCTTTGGAAGAATATTTACTTAAGATCCAATTCATGTCTATTATCCGCTGACAACTATGATCACCCAATTAGATATTACTCTCTATTTCATATTGATTCTTGTTTTAGCATTTGATGTTTTCAATTTTTCCAATGAAATATTAAAAAACTTATGCAACTTTTGCCTCCTAATTATAAATACTTAATATATAATGCATTTATAGAAATTAACCCCTAATAAATACTACTATTATATTAGAGTAATTATTTTTCTTAATGCTAAACCTTAAACATTGGTCAATATGGAAAAGGTAGACCATTTGTTAGACATATTTAGAGAGCATTGATTCTGTAAACTCCTATAAGCTTATAACTTTAATTACCGTACCGCAGATGGGTGACAAATTCAGCGTAACAATGAATGATCTAGTGAAAAACCTGAGACTGGCTATCTTGCAGTCATCTGAAGTTCAACAGTGATCCATGCTAGTGAATCAAAGGTCCATGTTTGACGATCCGAAAACTCTGCAAGTCCTAGCTCTCCACAACGGTGTGATTTTGGCTCTGAAATTAGGTTAATTACTGTCATGTAATTCACGACGGAGAATCTACTACTGTTTGATGAATGGAATGAGTTACGATTTGATGTATGATATATATAGTATAGTATATAATATAGATGATCGCTCAGTTTTCAGCACTGAGCATCTGGCTCCAATTGCAATGTTAGGTTATTGCCCTCAGTTGTTGAACTTAATGCCCTCCCCAGTTATTTATGGAATAAAGAACAACGTCGCATCAATGAGATTTTATAATTTATAATTTATAACAATAAATATATATATATATATATATATATATATATATATATATATAAATAAAGAGAATATTATTTTTACTGTTTACTTTTTTAAGGATTATATCTTTGTGTTATATTTTATTTTTCTTACTAATTTATATTTAAGGATAAAATAGAAAAATATATGCATAAAAATAATTGTCGTCTTTAAAAATAATAACTTTCCATTTTTTTTTATGTAAAAACATTAATTTATTTTATGTTATTCGTTACGAAGACATGAAATATCTTTTTCTCAATAGTAATTAATAAAGAGAATATTTTATTTTGGTGAACACATTTTTTTTAATCTTTTTATCTCTAAAGTAATTTACTCAACTATTCCACAATTCTAAAGTTAATTGCATTTTTTTTTTATTTCAATTTGTTTTTTACATCGATGCATTTTTTCATTAGTTATTATAACATGCATATTGTGATGACAAAATAAGAAAAAAGAAGTATACTGGTTCTAGTTAAGGGATTTGGAGTTCCCGGAGTTCTAGTATTGCTCTTGTATAATGAGGGTTTCTTTTTCTTTTCTTTAAATTTTTATGTTGTTTGTTATCATAATATATATATATATATATATATATATATATATATATATATATATATATATATATATGACGCTTTTTATTCTCACTTTTTTTTTACCATTTTCTAGTCTAACATGGATGAAGTCAAGAATTTATTTGGTTATATTCCCATTCATATTCTTATAAATAATTATAAAACTTCTACTTTATTTTTTTTTTCTGTATTGTTTAAATATTTGTACAGGAAACATACATTTATTATTTCCTATATTTTTTTTAAAGAAAATATGAATTGAATTGAAAACGCGATGTTGTTTTTGTAATTTTTGTAAAAAAAAAATATTTATTTTATCAAAAATAAGCAAACTCTTAAGTTTTTGAGCAACTTTATTATCGCTTGTTTAATCTTTCATTCAATTTATCTTTTTTAATATTCAGTTTTAATAATGATCGAGTATATGATATTCATCTGAATATGTTATTGTTAAATGAAGGAAAAATAGTATGTTCCTAGATGGTAATTGTATCTGCCTAAGGACACACTCGTAATCTGATAACTGGAAGGCCGAACGAGAGTTCTGGGCGGATGCTTTAGAGGGGGGAGGTACCTGCAGAAGGCACTCCGACGCTCAAGTCAAGACAAGTACGAATCTCGATAGTAATAAATAAATAGTGCATACCTCGTTTTATGTGACCTATTTATACTACTTGTAATGGGTCTTGGACGTGGTGGACATCTTCTGACATTTGCAAATTATGTAATACGGTGTTAATCGGCTGATTATGCCTTAATCAATTAAGTCATGATTGTCCTTATTAGTCATGATTGTCGTCTTAATCACTGTTTGATCTTATTGGTCGTTGATTGAGCCGAGAGGTGTAAGAACGGGGTTCTCTCTTTGAGTTTCGGTCTATTACCGAGCCAACGGAACCGAGGGGCAACCGAGATTGCTTGTGGGTCTCAGTCTCTTGCCGAACCGAGACGTTGCTAAGAAGGCCAGCAAATTGCATTGCCCTGGCCAAGCATTTGGTGATCTCGTAGGTTCGTTATCACGGCCACTGCCATGTCGTATTGGCAGCCGAGATGGCTGAGGCGGGTGCGTAAACAACTTGTGCCTCGGCCATCTTGGTGGCCGATAGAGTGTCACGTGCCGTTCTACGTGGTTGATGAGACCCTTCCAGTACAGTAATATTATGATTTTATAGAAATTGTAGAACTGCTTAAAAAGTGAATGAGGTAAAACTTGAATTGTTTATATTAGTTTCAATTAGATTTGTGAAAGAGCCGTGAGCTTAATTTTCTATAAATGTGAGTTCTTTACAACATTGCTAGAAATTAACGATTCTTAGAACATTACATTTGAGGTTAACTCAATTCTACAAAATCAACTTGTAAGATGAAGGTTGTTCTCCACTTATATACTCTTTAATTATTTTATTTATAATCTCACATCGACTTGAGATAAGACAAATTAAAAAGTATATAAGTAGAGAACAATCTTTAACTTACAAGCTAATTTTGTAGGGTTGAGTTAAACTCAAATCAACTATTCCAAGATGGTATCAAAGTTACCCTAAATCAATAATAGCAAGCCCACAATTAAAGAGTATATAAGTGGAAAACAATCCTCATAAAATTAAATTAGGCTCAAATCTACTATTCTAAGAGTGATGCTGATAGAAGATAATTGAACGACATGATGTGATTGTTTGAGCAAACTAGTAACAAGAAATAATAAAAAAATGATAGGAAAGTTAAATTAATAAAAAAAAATATTATCTTAATTATATTTTTAGTCCTCTAAATTTGAAATAATTATCTTTTTTAGTTTTTAAAATTTAAAATGTATTTTTAGTCTTATAATTTTTAAAAATATTATTTTAGTCGCTGTATGTATTTTTTTATTTCTTAAATTTAAATGTGTTTTTATTCCTCAAAATATTAAAATTATTATTTTAGTTTCTCAAATTTAAAATTTATCTTTCGAGTCGTTGTAATTTTTAAAACAATACAATTCTAATCTCTCATAACCACTAACAATATAATTAAGAGAGAGATTGACAATTTTGTAACATTGGTTTAACATCATAATTTTACTAACAACGACACTTGTAGAAAAATCCTTTGTGACAGATTTACTAATGACAAGTTGAGCAGATGACGGAAATAATATATATATTTTAGGACCTAAAATATGTTTTAAATTTAAGGATAAAAAATATATGCAGAAACTAAAATAATATATATATATATATATATATATATATATATATATATTAAATTATAGGGATTAAAGATAATTTTTAAATTTGAGAGATCAAAATAATAATTTTGAATACTCTCAGGACTAAAATTAAAAATTTTAAATTTAAAAAAAAATTGTTATTATTATTATTATTATAATAATAATAATAATATAATAGTTGGTTATAATTATTTTTTATTCTTATAGGAAAATATTATTTTATATATTTTAAATAATTATTTTGTATGTATTAAATAAATATTTTTTATTAACATTTTAAATAATTATTTATATATTTTAAAGGATAATTTAGGAGTTGAGATAAGATACATGCAACCGCCTATATTTTTATAATTAAAATAATTATATATTTTATTATAAAATTTAAAAGGTTGATTTTATAGGATATTTTGCTATCAAAATTATTATTATATTTTAGGTCAGAAATATTTTTAATATTATTGAGGAAAAAGTATTTTGTATTATATTGGGAGGAAAAAAGAGTAGTCGATGTGGGACTTGTAAGATGAGGGTTGTCCTCTATTTTTTAATTGTCTTATTTTCTAATTAATTATTTTATCTACAGTCGATATGTGACTTACATTTTTTCTTATTTTTTAATTGTCTTATCTTATCTCTTAAGAGATGTGGGACTTGTAAGGTGAAAGTTGTTCTCTACTTATATGCTCTTTAACTATTTTATCTATAAATGATGTGGAACTTGAGTTTTTTTCTTTATTTTTTAAATTGTTTTATTTCCTAAAAGATGTGGGACTTGTAAGGTAAGAGTTGATTTCTACTTACATACTCTTTAATTATTTTATTTATAGTTGATGTGAGACTTAAGTTTTTCCCAATAAATAATTATCGCTAATAATAAATTTTGGGGTGATATAAATACATTTTTAGTGGCTATTATATATTAGTCATTAATATTTTTATTAGATAATAAAATAGAAGTAATTAATTTATTGTCATTAAATAATTGTCGTTAATAATAAATTTTGTTGAAAAATAATGAATTATTGGATGTTCTGTTCGCGTTTCTGGAATTGCAGAAAATCGCGTTTGCGTCAAGCTTAATTCCTAGAGCCGGGTGCATGTTCATGGAGATGAAAGTGGAACACAAAAGGTTTGCACCAGACAAAAATGTAATTTTGTCGGGCATAATCCCTTAGGTAGTCTCTACTAGGCCTTAGCACTGGGCGAGATTTCCTGACATTAGGCGTGAGCGAGGTTAGAGCTCTCAGGTTGAGCTTAGCGCCAGATGAAAATGTAATTTCATCGGGCGCAAGTTTGAAATGATTTTGTGCATTGGCACGGACGTGTGCGTGACACGGTGCTGGATGTGTGATGCATCGGTACGGGTATGTGCGTGACATGGTGCTAGATGTGTGATGCATTGGCACATGGGCATGTGCGTGACGGTGCTGGATGTGTGATGCATCAACATGGGCATGAGCATGACAGATGTGTGATGCATTAGCACGGGCATTGTCGCCACCGGCCCGAAACGGGCTTTCGGCATTCGCGAAGGATGGTTGGACTCTTTTATTTGTTTAAAAATATGGATTGCTAGAATGACTTATTCTCAAACTGAGACCTTGTCAAACGAGCAATTTTATTAAAAGGCTCACCAATCCATGTTAATCCCAAGCGGGACCCTCCATGGATTAGCGGTTTTCATAAAAAGGAAGGGTTCATGGAGTCGCCACCAATGTTTTACTCAAAACATTGGAAAAAGAAGTTTAAGGCAATCGATTCAAAAATCGACTTCGGCCATGACAACCAGAGTCGGGTAAGGGAGTCGGTTACGCGTGGGGAAGGTGTTAGCACCCCACAGCGTCCCTTTCGGGTTCCCTATGACAGATTATTTCTAAAAATAATAGTGCGAAATTACTAAATTACCCCTATTTATTCTAAACAATTATAACTTAACTATCTACATGATGACAGTTAAATATACACACAGAAAGCAGTAAAAGGAAGGACTTAAGAAGAAACCTTTGAAGCGTGCTTTTATATTCAAGTAAAACTGGGAAGCTTTTTGGCGTTCCCTCGCTCTACAAGCCCGCTCGCTCCCTCCTAGAAAATTTTAACTACGGAAATCCGGAGGATTTCCCTTCGACTCAGTTCGAGACTCAAGCAAAAAGCTCAGAACTCGAGAACTTTGTCGGATCAACTCTCCGAGTGATTTCTAGGCAGAGCACTGCTCAAAAAAACCCAGAATACTCAAGAAGAGGGTTAAAACTCAGTGTAAAAGTGTAGAATGACGTCCAATTGACGTCATATTTATAGGGAACAGGCGCAATACGGGCCCTGGAGTCAATACGGCCCGTATTGAAGTTTTGAACTACAATACGGCCGTATTGAATTCAGTACGGCCGTATTGAAGTTCAAGAAACCTCAATACAGCCGTATTGAGTTCAGTGCGGCCGTATTGAAGTTCAAGAAACCTCAATACGGCCGTATTGAGTTCAGTGCGGCCGTATTGTAGTTCAAAATGTTCAATACGGCCGTACTGAACTTTTGGGAGGCCGTATTGGGCTTCATTCCCTCCACTTCCTTATTTTGAGCTATTACAAGACCTCTAGACCTACAGAGAATCCTCCTAGGGCCTTCCATGAGTCCTTCTGGCTGACTTTCCTTCAGTCCTCAAGAGTCTTCAAGCTTTATTTCTGACCTGGACAATTTTAGGGGTCTACAGCTGCCCCCCCTTTACTTAGTCAAACGGTCTTTTTGGTGTATCGATTGACAAGTAAAGGAGTTGACCCAATTGTCCGGGGAATAAGCCATCCTTCCGACTTGTAGTGTCTTCCGGTGGAAAATTGTTGAGTAGGCTCTCCAGGTTGAGTATTAGTCGTCGCCTCTCCAGGCTCATTGCATACCTCGGTGCTCTCGACAACTGGGTAGCTGAGTACCGCCTCTCCAGGCTTGTGCATACCTCGGTGCTCTCGACAACTGGGTAGCTGAGTATTGCCTCTCCAGGCTTGTGCATACCTCGGTGCTCTCGACAACTGGGTAGCTGAGTACCGCCTCTCCAGGCTTGTGCATACCTCGGTGCTCTCGACAACTGGGTAGCTGAGTAGCGCCTCTCCAGGCTTGTGCATACCTCGGTGCTCTCGATAACTGGGTAGCTGAGTACCGCCTCTCCAGGCTTGTGCATACCTCGGTGCTCTCGACAACTGGGTAGCTGAGTACCGCCTCTCCAGGCTTGTGCATACCTTGGTGTTCTCGACAACTGGGTAGCTGAGTATTGCCTCTCCAGGCTTGTGCATACCTCGGTGCTCTCGACAACTGGGTAGCTGAGTATTGCCTCTCCAGGCTTGTGCATACCTCGGTGCTCTCGACAACTGGGTAGCTGAGTACCGCCTCTCCAGGCTTGTGCATACCTCGGTGCTCTCGACAACTGGGTAGCTGAGTAGCGCCTCTCCAGGCTTGTGCATACCTCGGTACTCTCGACAACTGGGTAGCTGAGTACCGCCTCTCCAGGCTTGTGCATACCTCGGTGCTCTCGACAACTGGGTAGCTGAGTACCGCCTCTCCAGGCTTGTGCATACCTCGGTGTTCTCGACAACTGGGTAGCTGAGTATTGCCTCTCCAGGCTTTGAGATGATTTTGTCTCCACAGTCCACAATGCTGCTTCGACGGTTTGATTTTGATTTTGGTGCCGCTGAGGGCTGGATAACGCAGGGATCCGTCTAGGGGATGTGCAGTTACTCATAGGTTCTTGTGTCCCAACTTTCCTTTGCATAGTTGGTGCCCATTGAGGAATTTCTGTTTCCCTGGGGTGTAGACACGAAGATGCTCTTTCTGAGATGAGCGGTGCCTTATGATTGGCTGACGTCCTTTGACGTTGGTGGAGTATCCCGGTTATCCTTATTCGGGTGACTCTTTTTGATTTTCTGGTTTTGTTGCCTCTGTGTAGGCTGTTATCCGCTGGGGGATTTTGTCGTTGATTTTGATTAGCCTCTTCTGTTAGGCATATCATCTTGATGTTCAATGATTGGCTGAAAAGCCAAATTTCGCTTGGGGAATTGTTATTGATCTTTTTTTTTTGGGTTTTCCTTTTTGAAGGAGTGCCTCTTGTGTAGGCGACTGGGGATTTGAAGTTCTTATGTATCCCAGAGTATTATTTAGAAAGCCTCTTCAGGCTTAGCTTCACTCTTCGTTTGAGTTGGAAAGCTATCTTCCACTGAGGAAGTTTAAATCCTTTGACTTGGATATTTTGTTTGGATCATGCTTCCGTTGGGGAATTTCGATGATCTGGTTTGGATAGCTTTCTCTAGGAAATTTGGCCCGTGAGTGGAAGCTGAGATATCTCTGGGGAGTATTATTTCGGCGAGCCTCTCCAGGCTCAATTATTCTGAGAGAGTATTATTTCGGCAAGCCTCTCCAGGCTCAGTTATTCTGAGAGAGTATTATTTCGGCGAGCCTCTCCAGGCTCAGTTATTCTGAGAGAGTATTATTTCGGCGAGCCTCTCCAGGCTCAGTTATTCTGAGAGAGTATTATTTCGGCGAGCCTCTCCAGGCTCAATTATTTTGTAGGAGTATTATTTCGGCAAGCCTCTCCAGGCTCAGTTATTCTGAGAGAGTATTATTTCGGCGAGCCTCTCCAGGCTCAGTTATTCTGTACGAGTATTATTTCGGCAAGCCTCTCCAGGCTCAGTTATTCTGTATGATTTGTTGGATTTTCCGTATTTTGCCTTTTTTGTCGATTTTGACTTTTTCTGTGTTTTTGCCTTTTTTGTTGATTTCGGTTTTTTCTGTATTTTTTGTTGATTTTGGCTTTTTCTGTATTTTTGCCTTTTTTGTTGGTTTTGGCTTTTTCTGTACAGAAATGTCTCTGGGGAGTATTATTTTGGCAAGCCTCTTCAGGCTCAGTTATTCTGTATGATTTGGGGAGTATTATTTCGGCAACCCTCTCCAGGCTCAGTTATTCTGTATGATGAGGGAGTATTATTTCGGCGAGCCTCTCCAGGCTCAATTATTCTGTATGACGAGGGAGTATTATTTCGGCGAGCCTCTCCAGGCTCAATTATTCTGTACGTTTTATTGATTTTCTGAATTTCTGCATTTTGTTTGCCGCTGTCATACACAAGCAATTTTTCTATTTTTTCTATTTTATGCGACTGCCTCATGATGAGGTCTTTGAATGTGCAATTAATGTGCGTGATGCACAAAATGCAAGTTTAATTATTTTATTAATTTGTTTTTTTTTTTTTTTTTTTTTTTAGAAAAAATGAATGGCTCCCCCTATCCTCTTCTTCTTGGAGGAATTTTTGTCATTGACGTGAGGGAGGATTTCTGTTATTGCCAATACGGCCGTTATTCATTTCAGTATGCCCGTATTGAATTGAAAATTTGTTCATAACCCTAATTTTGGTACGGGCATACTGAACATGATACGGGTGCATAGTTTTTTCTGAAGTTTGATTTTTTTTTTTTTTTTTGAATAAACAGAGAATAAGTGATTTTCCATTACACCTATCATCTGTATGCATGTATGATGTATGATGCACCTAATTCTATTTGATTCATTTTTCAAAAGAATTAACCGATGCGTTTTTTCTGTTTGGATTTTTGCCATTCCTCTAGACGGGCTGTGCGCTGCCGATTTCTGTAACCGAGGAATGATGCGTGTTATATTGAGATTTGGTGTCATCAACCAAATGATCCTTCCCTTCCTTTAAAAGATATGTCAACCCTCCTATTGACCACTATATCTCCATGTTTCCACTAGATTATCCTAAAATCGTTTGGGACAAGAGAGAAAAGAAAGGAAAGGTATATTCTTTTTTGAAAGTTTGTGTTTTAGAGGGGATTTATTTTTATTTTGAAAAATTGTTTTTGTAAGAATGGCTGGCCAAGGTAGGCTTATTGTGTTTAGGTTTGTTTGTTTAAACATTCATGAAGTTAATCAAATCTTGTTATTGACGTTGTGATTTGACAACTTAGATAACTTCCCTTGAACCTTTCTTTTTGAATTCGGTTCATGGTACCATCATGGATTTCTTTCGTTTTTTGATTGTCCTTATTTTTGCCTAAAACACCCTTTTGTGGCGTTTTAGCGGACCTTTGTTTTTATTCATTTTCGTAACCCTAACTTTTGCCTAGGTCACCCTTTTCGTGGGATTCCTAGCGGGTCTTTTGCTCTTATTTTTGCGCAGCCCCCTTTTTGGGTTTCTTGCCGAGCTTCTTTTATTTTAAAAGATTTCTTTTTACCCATGATGGCACTTGTCGAGGCCAAGGGAAGGTGCTCCAAGTTGTCACACACACTTCCACATAAAAATGATGCGGGTTTATTGTTATCAAGATGATTTTAACCTCATTTATGCTTATTCAAATAGGGTTAAAAATAATGTGGTCTAGAATTTTATTGCAAGCAAGAAAAGAAGCAATAAAGAATTAATGAAGAATGATTTTATTATAATCATAGAGGAAACATGTGCCCTATCGAGGCTCGGGGGTCGGGCTGTCCCCGAGGAGTAATCTCTAATAGTCATCAGGTCTATACATCCCTATCGAAAGGAGAAAAACACTTGACGACGACGACCGGCCTTAACGCTTGTGAACCGGCCTTCCTAAAGATCTGGCTTAAAGAACGTCGAGAAGGATCTTGGTTTCTCTTCGTCCTTTGATCTTTATAAGGGTTGTATGCTAACCCTTGTTTCCCCGGATTATCCTTGATAATAGGTAGCTCGGGAATTCCTTGGGAATCCTTGCCAAGTCCTTGTCTAGGCAAGTATCCGTGCTTCGTGAGCATGTAGGCTACCTTCTTCGTTTCTCGGGGAAACGTTTCAACATTGGCAATTTCCAATGCTTGGAAAGCGGTCTCTAAAGCTTCCTCTGCTGCATCCACGTAAGGTATAGCAGCTGGCTTGCTGATGAGTATGTCATCTTCAGCTTGTACAGTCACCAGTTTGTCACCCACTATGAACTTGACTTTCTGGTGGAGCGTAGAGGGAACAGCTTTCACATCATGAATCCAAGGTCGGCCGAGGAGACAGCTATATGCGGGAGAAATGTCCATCACTTGAAATTCGACGTTGAAGATGGTGGGTCCAATTTGGATTGGAAGATTGACTTCTCCCACCACTTCTCTTTTAGAACCGTCGAAAGCTCGGACGATCATGTTGCTCGGGCGCATTTGGATTCCCTTGATTGCCACTTGCTCGAGCGTTCTTTTTGGCATTACGTTCAAGGAAGATCCATTATCTACCAAGACTTTAGCAATGTGATACTCCTTGCACTTTACAGAGATGTGCAAGGGCTTGTTGTGATTTGGTCCCCCAGCGGGGATTTCCTCATCAGTGAAAGTGAGGTGATCATTAGCCGTGATGTGACTAACAATCCCCTCAAACTTGTCTTGGGAGATAGTGTGCGACACATATGCCTCGTTCAAGACTTTCAACAGAGCTTGCCGATGCGGTTCGAAGCATAGGATCAACGACAACAGAGTAATCTTTGCTGGCGTCTTATGAAGTTGATCCATGATGGAGTACTCGCTCTGTCGGATATATTTTAATAGCTCATCAGTCTCCTCCTCGGATTCTTTATTTTCCTTGGTTTTTTTTTTTTTTTTCTTTTTTCCTTTTCTTTATTCTTGGGAGCTTTATCATGAAGATCATCGGGAGTGTAGATCCTCCCACTCCTAGTCATGCCCCCAAGTCCAGCGATGTTAGAGATATCGCTGTAGGCAGAAGAATGGATGTCGTATATCCACGGCACAACCTTATTTGATTCGTAGGGGAAAGGTCTTGGAGCAGTGATCCTTAATGGTGTTGGACCTTCCCCTTTATTCGTCTTGATTACCAACAACGGAGTTGATGTGCGCTCGTTTGGCGCGGTTGTTGGCTTACACTTAATAACAAATGGCGTGCGATCCATCTTGAACATACGCATCGATTATTTCTTTCTTTTTATTAATGTTTATTAATGATTTATTGGGAGGGATGTATGAAATGCAAACCTAGATCCCTCCATGATCTTTGATAAGAATGCATGACATGAGATGATGACGTTGAATATGCATGCATTGTGTTTATTCAACTAAGCATTATCATGTTTTCGGGATGTTCCTAAGATGATGCATGATATTGCTTGGTTTGGATAAATAACCCTTTTTTCTTTTTTGGGTATTTTTATTTATTATTTTTTTTGTATTTTTGGGTGAAAAGGGAAACTACCTATATGAATGTGATGAAGGTAGATGTTAACACCATGTAATGGAAGATTCTTATTTCTATTTATTCTTATTTTAAAAGAATAGGAATGTTGTATGTTTAAAGAAATGCAATGTATGCTCATACAATGTCACATAATCAATGCACAAACAATTCACTCATCCACGAACAGTCACGAGCGAATCACGAGGTAGGGGTATCCTGCAGAAAAGTGCATATTCAAGGTGGTTCTAACTGTTCTCACCGGTCTGAGGCCCCCAAGGTGCCCCCATTATAGGGACCCAATTCCTCTCGTCGTAAGTCGATGGAAAGTTCCAACGCACTGTCGGACTCGAGTTCATGGTTATCACCTTGAGTGATGTTTTCCGACAACGGTCTACGGGCACCTATAGACCCATTCGACAACCGGCCGTACTAACATCCACTCCCTATGGCTTACCACTCATGCCCCCGGGTATAGAGGGAACTGTTGTGTGCAAAGGTTCGTGTGCAGTTTGTATTTCAAACAATTGCGGAAAATTAAACATACAACAGTTATTAAAGCCATATAAATAAAGCATGTTATCATACAATCAAGGGGTAATGAAGTAATTTTAACTATTATTTGTTAAAAATAATCTGTCACTAAATGGGACTGACTCTCGAGGCTTCCCCAGTGGAGTCGCCATCTGTCGCCACCGGCCTGAAACGGGCTTTCGGCATTCGCGAAGGATGGTTGGACTCTTTTATTTGTTTAAAAATATGGATTGCTAGAATGACTTATTCTCAAACTGAGACCTTGTCAAACGAGCAATTTTATTAAAAGGCTCACCAATCCATGTTAATCCCAAGCGGGACCCTCCATGGATTAGCGGTTTTCATAAAAAGGAAGGGTTCATGGAGTCGCCACCAATGTTTTACTCAAAACATTGGAAAAAGAAGTTTAAGGCAATCGATTCAATAATCGACTTCGGCCATGACAACCAGAGTCGGGTAAGGGAGTCGGTTACGCGTGGGGAAGGTGTTAGCACCCCACAGCGCCCCTTTCGGGTTCCCTATGACAGATTATTTCTAAAAATAATAGTGCGAAATTACTAAATTACCCCTATTTATTCTAAACAATTATAACTTAACTATCTACATGATGACAGTTAAATATACACACAGAAAGCAGTAAAAGGAAGGACTTAAGAAGAAACCTTTGAAGCGTGCTTTTATATTCAAGTAAAACTGGGAAGCTTTTTGGCGTTCCCTCGCTCTACAAGCCCGCTCGCTCCCTCCTAGAAAATTTTAACTATGGAAATCCGGAGGATTTCCCTTCGACTCAGTTCGAGACTCAAGCAAAAAGCTCAGAACTCGAGAACTTTGTCGGATCAACTCTCCGAGTGATTTCTAGACAGAGCACTGCTCAAAAAAACCCAGAATACTCAAGAAGAGGGTTAAAACTCAGTGTAAAAGTGTAGAATGACGTCCAATTGACGTCATATTTATAGGGAACAGGCGCAATACGGGCCCTGGAGTCAATACGGCCCGTATTGAAGTTTTGAACTACAATACGGCCGTATTGAATTCAGTACGGCCGTATTGAAGTTCAAGAAACCTCAATACAGCCGTATTGAGTTCAGTGCGGCCGTATTGAAGTTCAAGAAACCTCAATACGGCCGTATTGAGTTCAGTGCGGCCGTATTGTAGTTCAAAATGTTCAATACGGCCGTACTGAACTTTTGGGAGGCCGTATTGGGCTTCATTCCCTCCACTTCCTTATTTTGAGCTATTACAAGACCTCTAGACCTACAGAGAATCCTCCTAGGGCCTTCTATGAGTCCTTCTGGCTGACTTTCCTTCAGTCCTCAAGAGTCTTCAAGCTTTATTTCCGACCCGGACAATTTTAGGGGTCTACAGGCATGTGCGTGGCACGATGTTGGATGTGTGATGCATTGGTACAGGCGTGTCAGTAACACAGTGCTGAATGTGTGATACATCGGCATTGGCCTGTGCGTGACATGATATTAGATGTGAGACATGGTGCATACTTAAACTGTAATGTGGTAATGGAAATTGAATGAACTTAGAATTGATAATATGAAGTACGATTGACCGAGGTTTAATTGTGTATATTTATTTAATTGAGGGTGTATTGGTTGAATTTTCCTATTGTGATTTGTATATGAATTTCTTTTTTTCTCATCGTACATTTTGAGGTTATTTTTAGGTGAGGAAGATCTGAATGTGAGTGACTCTCAAGGTGCCAATAGTTGAGTTGAGGGATTGCTATAATAGTATGACATCAGGGTGAGGGATTTTGTTTGATAATTTTTATTGTATTTGAGTTTCATGTTCCTTTATTTAAGTACAATTATAAACTATTATTTTCAAATTTTGATTTTTTGATTAGACGATTATTTGGAGGTTTCATTTGTGAACCATTTTACCCTGAATTTTGATAATTTATTCTTCATTTTATTACTATATGTGTGTTGGGGTAGAATGGCTGTCACAAAAGGATGATAATGAACAGGGTCTGAATAGGGCCTTATAGTACTCATTTTTATACTTGCGTTTAAAAATAATATTCGTATTCAGTCCCTTGTTTGTGCGCGTAGCAATTTTAATTCACATCCTCGTGTCCTTTGGGTACATGTATACCTATATCTACACTCGTGACCCACATTTTGCATACGTATAAAGTAAATAAATTAATAAAGAGATAATATTTCACACAAACAAATATAATATTAATTCGTCCGGTCTTTAACATTATAAAAATTTAACATAACAATTCTTATAAATAAAGATTACAAAAAAGTTAATTTTTGTAAATAAACTTTTAAAAAAAATTAACATAATAAAAGTTGTAATTAAATTTCCAACATCATGATCATGTGTTAGCAATATTCTCCAAAACCTGTAAAAAAATTTATACAAAAATTAGTTATATTAAAATTATAGATTAAATTATATATTATAAGTTTCAAAAAATAAATGTATAGACATTTAACCTCATCATCAAAATGAACTTCTCTACATTTTTATAAACGTTTGTCTTCCTAAACCTATATATTGGTTTGGTCCAATAATATAGGTAGAAACCACATGACAAGAAAAAGAATAATTAGACAATTTAAATTAATAATTTAAACTAACAATAAAAAATAAAATAATTTTTATTAAATAAACAAAGTTTAATTATTTATTATTTTATTCTTTGTGTTTCAACCAATTTTGTGCATACATAAATGCCTCCAAAATAAATTCATGAAGCCTAGAATGAAGACTAAAAAATCCGCATCTTGCTACAGTTGAAATTGGGATTGTCAAAACATCCTTAGTAATTTTTTGCAAAATTGGATATTTGATCCCATTTATTTTCCACCATTCAAGAATGTGAAAAGTAGTTCTCCTAGACAAAATTTTTTCTTTCAAGTAGAACTCTATTTCATTCTTTATTTGTGTTTCAGTTGTATCATTCACAAATGAATCATAATCATTGAAAAAATTGTTAATATTTAGATTATTCAAATTTGACTAGTTGACATTTGTTTATAAAGTTAAACTTTTCACTATTCTCTTATGGTGTGTTTGGATGAGGAATTTATATAGTGTAATTCATTTATTTGAAGAATTTCAAATTCTTTGAGGTGAAATATTTTGTTTGGATGAGGAATTTACAAAGAATTTGAAATCCAAGCATTTGTGAAATTCCTTAAAATAATAGAATTTCAAATTCTCCCCAAAATGGGAGAATTTGAAATTCCTCATATTTGTTTTTCTTATTTCACCTATATATTTTATCTTATCTCTTCGTTCTTTTAATTATTGGATATTAAAAAATATTTTTAAAATTATTAAATATTATCTTATATTAATTTTTAAAATTATTAAATATTATCTAATATTAATTTTTAAAATTATTAAATATTTAAAAATGGATTAATATTTATTTTTATAAAATTTAATTTAAAAAAAATCAACATATAAACATATTTTTAAAATCAATTTTACTATGATGAAATCAAATTATCATATTCAACCTAACAATTTAAAATTTAAGAAATTTGAATTGACTCATCCAAACAAAATATTTTAAGAATGATAGAAATTGAAATCAAAGTAATTCAAATACCAAGAATTTAAAATTCCTTGAATTTGTAAAATTCCTCATCCAAACACACTATTAGTTTTAGTTTGATATTCTTTAAACAATGAGTAACATAATTTCTTGATATTACTAATTTCAATTGAAGATAAGCTACCTTAAACTCAAAAAAAAAAAAGTATTCCAACAACTTCAACTTGTATCGTGGATCTAAAATAATAGCAATAACCATAATATAATTAAAATAAATAAATTATTATTAAGTAATTATGTATGTGTATATATATATATATATATGGAGATTGTTAATATATTCTCACCTATTTTTTAGTTGGAGTATGTTAGCAACCTACACTAAAATTTTAGGGCAAGAAAATCATTCATTTTTTATTTGGTTAATTTGTATAAAAGATATTATAGTAATTTAATTTAATTTTAAAAAAAATAAAAATATTTTCTCTCTCCTATTAACTTTATTCTCCAACTCATTTTTCTTTTCTATTAATTAATTTTTATTTGTTCAGAAAGAGTGGAGATATCGAGAGAAGTGGTAAGAAATGAATTAGAGAAAGAATTTAATAGGAACCAGAAATGAGTTGAAAAATAAATTTAATAAAAAAGAGAAATGAGTTAGAGAATATAAAGTTAATAAAAGAGAGAAAATATTTTATTTTCTTTTAAAATTAAATTAATTATTATAATATCTTTTATAAAAATTAAATAATTCAAAAGAAATAAATAATTTTTTTGTCTTAAAATTTTAATGTAAATTACTAATATATAATCTCATATATATATATATATATATATATATATATATATATATATAATTATATATATATATATATATATATATATATATATATATATATAATTATGGGGCGTGACGAGATAGGATCAATTAGATATCATAGTATCTGTATCCACTAAATATTAAAAATTTATATCGACGTTTTTACGGATAGTTATATCATTCAGATTCATTTTGTCATTCCTGATCAAAGAACACAGATAAAGGTGGAGGTAAATTCACTTTGACCACAAAATAAAAGCAAGAAAGTAAAAAAGTAATAAAGGTAAATAATGCTAGAAAGCAAAGTCTGTGAGAAAGATAATTAATGTGTATTTAAATTAAAGGACCCAGAAACTGAATGTTGAGAAATGATATATTTGCTTAATGATAAAAGGTCGAAAGTAAGATTAAATGATTTTTCTTTTCTTACACAAGAATCCGATTTTTTCTATTAAAATAATATTTTAAATATAATGAGAAATTTCATTATGAATATTATATTACTCAAATCAAACAAAATATAACTTTTAACTAAAAAATAAGTTATTAAATTATTTTCTTTTCTACTATATTTAAATGAAATGAAATGTTAAAATGAAAAACTAATAAAGTGCTGAAAAAATAAATATATAGAAAAAGTAAAGGAATTTAAATTGCATTAAATATGAAAATAAATTGTATGAAATGCAAAAGGATAGATCCGTAGTTTTTTTGTTATCTAATGTAGAATTTCGGGCCGGTGTCTTAAGAAAAAGAGAGAGAGAATACTTTATGTATAATAAAAATTGTAAAATACTTGTATAACAACATTTTTGTTTTTCTCTCTTTTTATAATTATTAAATATTTCTTTCATAATAAATAAAGTGATGAAAAGAGAAAGATATAAAAATAATATTATATAAACATTGAGAGACTGATTTCTAAAGTTTATAATAATCAAAATTAAGGACACACAAGGTGAATGAGAGAAACAATTTTTTTGATACATTAGGGGCTAAAAGCCCAAACTAAACTTTTTAAAAAAGATACGGATGAAATATCAGCTAGCAAATGAATCATAATTAATCCATGAAGAAAAATTATTAAATATATGGACACCCTCTTGTAACATCCGAGCATGTTTTTGTCAAATTATCTGTAACCTGATTTGTTTTCCTAAAATTGTACTTGCATGTTCACGATCATTCCCAACAATATCTACCACTTTATTAACCAGAGAATAATATGAGTGATATCTATAACAACCATCATTCAAAAAATTTATTGTCAGTGTAGAATTAGACTTCAATATAATCCGAGCATCAAGATGTATGTTACCGACAATATTAAGTTCATCATATATGACCCAAAGTTCAACTTTTAACAATTGAGCACTTTTCCAAGATGTAGGAAAATGCCACCACAAAAGAACCAACATCATTGCGCACTATACTTCCTTCCATAAGATGCAACGCATCACTTACTATACCATCATAATTCAACTTGTAAGAGCCTTAGGTGGTAAAACTATGTAGATGAAAGGTTGATGAGGAGCACCACCAAACTCGACTTTATGGAGTTCTAAAATGCAAACTTTTACATAATGGATAGCTTAACCCACCATCATTGTCTGTTCATTATGGAAAGCTGCCATATTTATCAAATGCCAAAACGAATCCAAAGTTATTGTAAGCACTCTTCATTGTGAAATCTCCATCCAATGAGTTCCTTAAACAAACAACGTCTATCTCCTCACAAGAGCGAAGAGGGGGAAGGCCAATGATAATACGTCATACATCATTTAGAACGAGGTGTTGCACACATTGTGAAGATCCTAATCACCATTTATGTTGACATAACATGCAACAGATTTAAACAACTTTTCTTCTGGGACTTCACTGGTAGAAAAACTCACAAGCCTTAGAACATTAGAGATCTATCAATCCTGAAAAAATAAAATCCAATTACCATCTCTAACTCTTCATATGAAATTTTGTTTTACCATATATATTCTAAACATTGCATATATTTGTGTGTATTTTAGTATAAATGTTAGACAATATATCATACCACATTTGTACTTGGCTTTATAAGGACCTGAACTCACAAATTATCAAATTGTGTACAAATCTCCCAACAATTTTTCATCATTGATAACGAATTCATATGTCATACACTTTGATACTAAAACCACACTTTCCAACTTTGGTTTTCAAATGTCCCACCAGGCCATAAAATGAATTTTTTTTGGTTATTATCACTATCCCCACACGAAACTTCTGCAAACTTTGTCCATTTCATCACTCAATTGACGAGGCAAAAACACCGCTTTGCACTATACAAGAACCGTAAAAATAGATTAAGAGTAATCCTGCCAGCAAAGGATAAATTTTTTGTCTTCCAACCACCCGTCCGTGCATTTTGTCCAGAATGTCGTTTTACATAGTCTTACTTACCCTTTGGTATTGTATTGGCACACTCAGGTATTTTTCCAAGTTTTCAATACATAGGAAGCCAAACTTGTTATTAATCTCCTCAGAACATTCCAAGAAACATTTTTTTTAAATGAATAACCTAATTTTTTCCTTACTCGCCTTCTGTCTAGAGCTACTACGTACAAAACAAATCCAAGGAAGTTTGGATGATCTCCACTTGGTTTAAAGAAGCCTCAGCAAAAAGTAGCAAATCATTCACAAAGGCATGATGAGAAATAGAAGGACCCTTCCTTAAGATCTTAATAGGCTTCCAAAGCTTATGAGAGGCAACCAACTCAACTAGGTGGAATAATCTTTTCATGCATAGAAAAAACAAGTAAGGAGAAATAGGATCACCTTACCTTATATCTCTTGTGAACTGAAATTCATAAAGGACTTCACCATTCTATAACATCTGCATTATAGGTGTATTGAAAGAAAATTATATATGGAGTAATCTTGACATAAAAACAAAGCTCCTTAATTTAAAGGAAAAAAACACAAATACAAAGATTTAAATGCACACCTTTCTATGTTTTCTATTATTTAATATAATTTCATAGTATTTGATGTAACCCATATTCTACAATTTTTTTTAATAATGTTAAATGTAAAATAAAAATTATACAATATTTATCTCTTTTCATCACTTCATTTATTATATAAAAATTATTTATTAATTATAAAGAGAGATAGACACAAAAATATTGTTATATAATTATTATATAACTTTTATCCTACATCTAACATTACTCTTTTAAAAATAAGTTAGTGTTATACTTCAACTTGTCGTAATTCAATTTCATGTCTTACATATATTATTTAAAAATAATAAGTTTTTTTTATTATCTATTGTATATTAATATTTTTTTATTAAATAGATAATATTTTATTTTATAAAATACAATATGATATTTATAGTTATATTATTTTTTTAAAATATATATTACAAAATATATTTTTATTTAAATTTTACATTTTGATTAAATTATAGCCTTTTAATTTTTAAAATTATGTAATTTAAGTTATTTTCAATTAACTATTAGTTGAGTTAACCAATGATAATGTGACATTAACCCTTACATGGGCTACCTTTATCATAAATTTCATCATTTCAACCACTAAGCGAATTAATTTTTTTAGTTACAACTTGAACTCTATATTTTATATGACATTACTCTTCAAGATAATTAATTTTTTAATTAAATTTCTTATCTAATAATGTTAATCTAGATTAAAAATTAATAAATTTATTTAATAAAATAAAAAAATTTCTAGTAAATTAATTATATAGTTTATTATTTAATGTATTTTTATACAATAAATATAAACATACAATTTTTTATCCTTTATTTTCTTTTACACTATTTTTAATACATCAATAATATTTTATTATATATTTTTACATTATAAAACTTATTTTATTTATTATATTAATAAATAAGAAATTATTTAATAAAATAATATTTTTTTTATTAATTTAATTATATAATATATTACAATAAATATAAACATACAACATAAAATAAATAAAATAATATTAGTATGTTTATTATTTAATATATTTATCGTAATATATTAAATAGTATATTATATAATTAATTTAATAAAATATTATTTTTATTAAATAATTTCTTATTTATTAATTTTAAACTAAATTAAGATCATATAAGATTTTTTTATAAAAAAAAAACACTAAAGCAATAATATTATATATAACATATTTATGTCCTTATTAGTCTCATATTGTCAATTTATATGAATTGTCACATTATTATCAAAGTAATATGTAATCTATCTATAATAATATTATTGTTACTTCATCATCAATTAATGATTAACTAATTTTCAATCAATAGGAATCAAAATTACATAATTTTAAAATTAGAAGATTAAAATTATTTAATTAAAAAAATCAATTATAAATTCAATATTATACAAAATCAAAGTATAATTTAATCATATATTTTTTTGTTATTTAAGTTTACATAGTCTTAAGATTTAAATATTATGTGTTCTTACCGGAAATCTGCTGTAGAGATGAACCTCCGAGTAAGATTGGTGAGCCTCCTTCGCTGGTACGCTTGATGCTCCAAGATGGGGGTGGTACCTGCAAAAGAGACTCTGATGCTAAAGTTAGTGTTTGTGGGTGTATGAGTCTCGTATAACTAATGCACATACCTTTGTGTGTATTAGGGTTTTGTTGGGTCTTGGGCCCGAGATCAGTTTATGACCTAATTGGATAGCGAGTCGATGTCGCCTAGCGCGTGTCCGAGGTCACTCCGCGTTGTGATGCCGAGCTCAAGCTCGGCATAACGGTACGGATAGTACACTAGCCCCCCGAGCTCCGAAGACCGTAGGTCATCGGAGTTAAGACTGAGCTTGACAAGGGGTCGTGACTTTTCGCGTACGCCTATTTGTCATGACCCCATGTGTCATAACCATCACCTCGTTCCCATAACGCGTGGGTAGCGCAATGACAAGATTGTATTTTTATTTGTTTGATGACGTGGCCTCTTTGGGCCGATGTGGTGTTCCGATGTCCATGTTTCATGGTCGGGCTGAGGAGCTCGGCAATAATGAGCTTACTGCTTGGTTAGGCTGGTAAACCTTTGACCGAGTCAGCAGATTGGTGAGGGACAAGTCGGCAACTCGGCTGGCCAGTACACTAGCCCCCCAAGCACCGAGTGATGTAAGAGCAAAGGGGCTTCTGAGGAGTTCCCAAATTTGTTGTTTGAAGGTTCAAATTTGACCTTGTTAAGTAGATGTGATCTCAAGGTTCGGACTCGACCTTGGCATATCAAGGTTCGAACTCGACCTTGGTTAAGAAAATGTGATCTCAAGGTTCGGACTCGACCTTGGCTAAGAAAATGTGATCTCAAGGTTCGGACTCGACCTTGGCATATCAAGGTTCGAACTCGACCTTGGTTAAGAAAATGTGATCTCAAGGTTCGGACTCGACCTTAGCATACCAAGGTTCGAACTCGACCTTGGTTAAGAAAATGTGATCTCAAGGTTCGGACTCGACCTTGGCATATCAAGGTTCAGACTCAACCTTGGCATATCAAGGTTCGAACTCAACCTTGGTTAAGAAAATGTGATCTCAAGGTTCAGACTCGACCTTGGCATATCAAGGTTCGGACTCGACCTTGGCATATCAAGGTTCGGACTCGACCTTGGCATATCAAGGTTCGGACTCGACCTTGGCATATCAAGGTTCAAACTCGACCTTGGTTAAGAAAATGTGATCTCAAGGTTCGAACTCGACCTTGGCGTCAAGGTTCGGATTCGACCTTGGCATATCAAGGTTCGAACTCGACCTTGGTTAAGAAAATGTGATCTCAAGGTTCGAACTTGACCTTGGCATCAAGGTTCGGATTTGACCTTGACATATCAAGGTTCGAACTCGATCTTGGTTAAGAAAATGTGATCTCAAGGTTCGGACTCGACCTTGGCATCAAGGTTCGGATTCGACCTTGACATATCAAGGTTCGAACTCGATCTTGGTTAAGAAAATGTGATCTCAAGGTTCGGACTCGACCTTGGCATATCAAGGTTCGAACTCGACCTTGGTTAAGAAAATGTGATCTCAAGGTTCGGACTCGACCTTGGCATATCAAGGTTCGGACTCGACCTTGGCATATCAAGGTTCGAACTCGACCTTGATATATCAAGGTTCGGACTCGACCTTGGCATATCAAGGTTCGAACTCAACCTTGGTTAAGAAAATGTGATCTCAAGGTTCAGACTCGATCTTGGCATATCAAGGTTCGGACACGACCTTGGCATATCAAGGTTCGAACTCGACCTTGGTTAAGAAAATGTGATCTCAAGGTTCGGACTCGACCTTGGCATATCAAGGTTCGAACTCGACCTTGGCATATCAAGGTTCGAACTCGACCTTGATTAAGAAAATGTGATCTCAAGGTTCGGACTCGACCTTGGCATTTCAAGGTTCGAACTCGACCTTGGTTAAGAAAATGTGATCTCAAGTTTCGAACTCGACCTTGGCATCAAGGTTCGGATTCGACCTTGGCATATCAAGGTTTGAACTCGACCTTGGTTAGTCGTCATGGTTAATGTGCCAATACTGAAAATGTATGGGAATGGAGTTGCTTTGTTGATTTATTTGTGAGGGGTGCCTCGTTAAAACCTTCCTTGGCCAAAAACCCTTTTCTTTAGTAGGAAAAAAGGCTGAGGAGGAAAAAGAGTACATCCCCTGAATTTACAAGTTAAGAGAAATAAAATTTGAGGTGGGTGGAATTCCAAGTTCCAAATTTTCCTTTGGAGGGGTTTGTTCTTGCTTCTCCCCGTAATCGCCAAACAAGGTCGCCAACTTTAAATGTTTGTGGCCTGACCTTGGTCTTGCTTTCCTTGTGGTTTGTCACGAATTGCCTTGCGGAACTTGGCATGCTCTTCCATCTGGATGTACCCAGCAGCGCGAGCTCGGAGCTCGTCCATGTCGGGAGGAGGTCGTCGGTAAAGGCTGTCGACGAAAGGTCCTGGCTTCAATGCCATGAGCATGGAGTGCAGTGCGACCTCAGGGTTTAAGTTGCGGATTTTGACGGAGATGCCAGCGAAGTTCTCCATGAATGTCCTTAATGGTTCGTCGTCGCCCTGTCTGAGGATGGCCAAGGCGGCGGATGTGATGTGATGAGGTCGGCTCGTTGTGTATTGCACCGTGAACCGTCTGACCAGGGTGCCGAAGCTGTCAATTGACTCGGCAGGTAGCTGGGTGTACCAGTTGAGCGCGGCCCCTTTGAGCGAGGTCAGAAAAACCCTACACATAATAGCATCGTTATTGGTGTAGAGGTTTACTTGTGTGGTGTACAGGTTGATGTGCTCGTCTAGGTCTGTCGTGCCGTCGTAGTGGTCGAGGTGGAGAGGCTTCCATCCGAGAGGGAGTGGCGTCTCCATAATGCCATCCACAAAAGGATGACGGCGGAAGGTTGGTTTATCCCCCGCGACATGAGTAGGAGCATTGCTGACCTCATGGGCCGATTTGTGTGTCGGTGCATGAGATCGATGCGTGGCAGGCTTTGGATTCAATGTCCTATGCGCTATTGGCGGTTGAGAAACCGAGTGCCCCTCTTCCTCGTTTAGGTGACTCGGTTGAGGGGGTTGGTCAGAGGTGCGCCGTGGTAGCTGAACGCGGATACGCTCATTCTCGGCGCGCAGCGCCGCTAGGTCTGCTTCATTGGCGGTTCGCATCGCGGCTAGGTCAGTTTCGTGCTTGGCACGCATGTTTTGCAGATCGGCGATGTGTTGCTGCCGCATTTGCTCGACCTGCTCGATCATCCTTCTCAATGCTGCTTCGTTGTCCATGGTAGTTATGTGATCTAGGTCGTCTGTTGCACGTCTGCTATGGCTTCTGGTAGAAACCATAAGAGTGGCCGATAAGAGCTGTCTTGATCGGCCCCACGGTGGGCGCCAAATGTTCTTACCGGAAATCTGCTGTAGAGATGATCCTCCGAGTAAAATTGGTGAGCCTCCTTCGCTGGTACGCTTGATGCTCCAAGATGGGGGTGGTACCTGCAAAAGAGACTCCGATGCTGAAGTTAGTGTTTGTGGGTGTATGAGTCTCGTATAAGTAATGCATGTACCTTTGTGTGTATTAGGGTTTTGTTGAGCCTTGGGCTCGAGATCAGTTTATGACCTAATTGGATAGTGAGTCGATGTCGCCTAGCGCGTGTCCGAGGTCACTCCGCGCTGTGATGCCGAGCTCAAGCTCGGCATAGCGGTACCGATAGTACATTATGTTAATAAAACATGTTAACCCTACTTTTTTCCTTAAATTATTAGTTCCTAAACTAATAAGTACACTTTTAAATAGATGATCCCGTTTAAATTTTGGTTCTAGTAAAGATAAGAGTAAATTTGTTTCAACCCGTACATCACAGTCATTTATAATAATAAAATGTATTGTATTTGTAACAATCTGTCATGACTTTTTTATGCAAGGATTCAATTCCTAGCAGCAAAAAAATAGTTAATACTTAAGATAATTATATATATTATATGAGGAGGGATTTGTTTGTTTTAGGAGTATCAAATACATAGATCAAATATGCAAATTTTTAAAAAATTTAAAAACCATTTGATACTTCGTTTCATTAATTCAAATCAATGTATAAAATGATTTTATGATTATTCGTCAATTTGAATCAATGAAATAAAGTATCAAATAATTTTCAATTTTTTTAAAAATTTGTAAACTTGATTTATGCATTAAGAACTTTAATTTCAACGGTTGGATTATTGAAAATTGATGTAGAACATGAGTTATTGAATAAAGTAAGTCTAGGTAAATTTACTCTTGAAGTAAATGGATCCCTCCTCATATAATATTATATTTGGATATATGCACAAATACGATATATATATATATATATATATATATATATATATATATATATATATACACACATATATAAATTTCAACAATTGAAAGAAAACATAACATTGTACAAGTATATAAATATGTACAATAATCCAATATTGAAAATAAAAAAACTAAATTGTCAATCAAGCAACCCATCTAAACTAGCTACGTCAGATTATCTTAAAAAGGCCACAACAACAATTACCAGACATGCCTCAAAAAGCATTGCCTCTAGCCTAACCCTACTTAGTTCCTATATAATTATGATTATCACAATCTAACCACAAGGAAAACATGCAAGAGTAAACTAGTTTTCAAAGAATAAACATATAACAAATATAGAAGCTACTATACTACCAAATGTCACACCCTCTACCCCACATTCATAATTACACAATAAATAGGAATAATTAAAATCTTTCGTAAATAAAACCAGAATCTCAAATATCTTACGTAGAGCACGCCCAAATGACATCCTAAACTAATCTTAACTACGCCCCGATGTCACATATCCTATCAGAGCACGCCCAAATGAAGCCTAATTAAGCTTCATCATCACCAACATCCTCATGTTGATGGTCATCTGCAACACAGTAGAAGACACACATGGAACAAACACGAGAGTAGGAAACATCTCACTCAGGTTAAGGTGTAAAAATAATAGTCAGACAACACACCCACAAATCATAACAAAGCATAGCACAAAAAACACATTAATCAAGCACAACTCAAGTCATACATACATTAGTAGCACATACACAATCACTTATTATGCAATGATGTCATGGACTCAACTCACAAATGCATGCATGTGGCGCCAATCACATATCACATATCACTGGTGTGCTGCCTAAAAAACACACCTAAGGTAGTCTAGGAGTACATGTAGGGAGCTACCCATACACTCTTAACTAGAAGAATGTACTGCTAGGGTCTGGTCGGGATAACGAAGTTGCGCAAGTTACGTCTCGTGCTTACAAACGGGCGGAATGAGATATCCAAACTGCACTATCCCCTAGGACTCCCCTAAGTTGTTACATGAGGATGGCCTTCCCTAATGGTGTACTCCACATCATACCCGTCACATAGATGCACATGATGCATGTCACACACTCACACTTCATTGACTCATCATTTCACTTGTCATAATTACTCATATATCATGTCTCATTGTCACATATCATCATGTCTCATGTCTCATATTCACTTTTCACATTGTCTCATCATATTCACATAGTCTTATACAAGGGACTTCTCATAGGCATATACATCATAATAGCACACAAACCATAACAGGAAATTGTTGCAACTCGAATATTTCCGATCTTGCAACTAAATGGTTTAGACTTCATTTTGAAAATCTCATCAATTAAGGAATGCCCGGAGACCAGACTAATCCTTAATTAATGGTTTTGAAAATGGTTCGTAGGAGTTGCCACCAATGTTTTGCTCACAACATTGGAAAAAGATTTTTTTTTTAATAAAAAAAGTCCAATAATGGCCTTGACAACCAGAATCGGATTTGGGGGTCGGTTACATGTTGGGACGGTATTAAGCACCCCCTAAATTGGTACCCTTAAGATGAAGTTAACATGACAAGAATTAATTAATTAGACATCAGATCCCCTTTCATTAACAATTATTCATATATGCGGAATTTAAATTTATACAATTATTCTTCAAGAATCTACATGATGATAGTTGATTTAGGATGATATTTATTAAAATGAGATATATATAAAGAAAGTAAGGATATGATTGAAGTACCTCGTAATTGAGCTCTTATTAGATCTTCAAGTTTAGGAGTCAATAGACGCTTTTTGACTACCTTTCACACTACACTATTCCTCATATGATCTTTAGAAATACAAAAGGGAATAAGAAGAGAGAGAAATTTCGAGCTAGATGAAGTCCTGAAGCAATTTTTCTGACCCTGGGAGCAGTGCCTAAGTCTACTATTTATAAACGTCAGACCTGACCAGAATGACCTACTCTAGATTCAGAACGACCCATTCTAGGTTATTCAGTTATGAGATAAATTTAAACCTAGAACGGCCCATTCTTATGACAGAACGACCCATTTCATATTTGAACGTGTCTCATAACAAACTACACTGGAACGACCCATTTTGGGCTGTTCTCAATTGGGTTTTTAGGCCTTTTTAGTAGCTTGGAACAACCCGTTCCAGTTTAAGAACAACTCGTTCTAGCTTGGGAACGACCCGTTCCGATTTTGAAATAGCCCGTTCTAGGCTACTAAACCAAGTTTGTTTGGGCTTCAAATTTCATTGTTGTCATATGGTGCCATCTCCATGCTTTGGGAGCTCCTTCTTTTCATAGTAGAAGTCCACTTCATTATTTTGCGGGTTCGGACGAAATTGGGTGTCTACAGAAATTATTCAACTTTATACACATTCAATTCGTAATTCATAACATATGAAGCATAAAGGTCATAAATCCAACTTCATAATTTCACGCATTCTTTTACAACTAGCTAAGTAATATAATATTTCAATAGGTCAAAACATTTCAAATGTTACCCAAAACATGAATCCATCATCAATTTTATATATAATGCCTCAAAATTCATCCAAAGGTCATATCCCTAATTTCAATTCATAGGGTTTCCCAAAGGAACCCACAAAATACTCTAATTCATATCAAAATTTGTCTATTTTTGAAATTAAACACATATTTACACTCAGCAAACATCAAGGAACACAACAAAAAACTCAGAAGCCAAAATAGAAAATATTCAAAATTTGTCTGTTTCTCATAGGGTTTCCCGTAGGAACCCATAGAGCACTCTAATCCATATCAAAATATATTCAAACTCAAAATTAAACATACATTCATGCTTAGTAATCATCAATGAATACAACAAAAAACTTACAAGCCAAAACAGAAAACATTCAAAATTTGTCTATTTCTCATAGGTTTCCCATAAAAACCCATAGAGCACTCTAATCACTACTAGAATTTCTCTTATTACATGCGACTTTTTCTGCAAATTTTTATGAAAAATTTGCAGGAAACGTTGTTTCTATAAATTTTTCTGCAAAATTCTATCTGCAGGTAATACCTTGGTGGATAATATATTTTTGCGAATTTTAAAATTCGCAGGAAATTTTCCTGCAAAATTTCTTGCGAAAAAAATTCGCAAGAAAGTTTCCTGGAAAAAAAATTCGCAGGAAATTTTCCTGCGAAATTTTTTGCAAGAAATTTTGCAGGAATATTTTTTATGAAAAAAATTAAAAAAATTACTATAAATTCTATCAATAATTCTTCAACTTTTAAATGCTCACAATGAATTCATCCGAAGCATTTGCTTCCATGCCTCCAATATGTGATACATAATCTTTTAAATTCTATGATTGTAGATTATAAGCCTAACACTCAACCATACAAATCAACTTATAAGGTAAATGTTGCCCCAACTTATATACTATTTAATTATTTTATTTTCAATCGATGTGAGACTTGAAATTTTTTTAAAATATTAAACTTATAAATTTAAATTTTTTTATTTTCATGCGGATTAAAATTTGCAGGAAAATCCGCAGGAAAAGTTACCTACAAAATTTTTCTACCATTTAGTAAACATTACTTGCAAATTTATTTTTGCAAGAAAATCTGCAAGAAACAAAATAAAATTCTAATTACAATATTTTTTCTGCAAATTTTTACCATAGAAAAAAATTTCTATGATTATTAAAATTGTAGCAAAATTTGTAAGAAATATCTGTAAATTATTTTTCGCAAATAAATTTGCAAACAATTTCTGCGAATATTTTTTTGCAGGAAAATTCACAAAAAAATTCTACGAATATTTTTTTTACAGAAAAATAACACTTTTCTAGTAGTGAATCCATATTAAAACTTATCTATTCTTGAAATTGAACGCATATTATCTGAGCTTTGAAACACGTACGTGAAAAGTGAAAACATAAAATCTAATATGTTCTCTCTCTCTTTTAAAAACTTAACCCCCTTTAACCCTTTAGTATAAATACTTTAACCATGATTATCTTTTTCTTTCCCTCAAATATTAAAACTTATAATTAAATAATATATCTAATAAACATATTTCTTCCAATCCAAATAATTATAATAAAATAAAATGTTTAATAATTAAAAAATATATAATATATAAAATATATCTATTTCTTCTAACACAATTATAATTAAAATAAAATATATAAATAATTACAATAAAACACATAATTTTCTCCAAATACTTATTATAATAAAATATCATAAGAATACATAGCTCTCTAATAAATATTATACAAAATAATTTTCATAAATATTTATTATTTAATTAAAATACTCATAATTATTAAAAACCTCTAAAATATTCTATAAAACTCATTTAATTAATTAAAATAATTATAAGAAAATAATCTCAATAAATATAAAAATAAATAATAATTATATTAATAAAAAATTCAAGCCGTTACATATACAATGTCAATCCACCAACATAATCAAGTTTAAAACTCATTACAATTTAGCATAGTTTAGGGTTTAGGATTTAGGGTTTAGGGTTTTAACCAATCTAGATGCAAATATCATATAACACTTGTAAATTGTAAAATTATACAATAATTTGTGTCCAATAACAATGTCATCATGAATTAAATCTAACGATTATAACTCAATTCAAATCATGAAACTGTCACAATAATTTTAATAAATATAAATTGAAATTTAACTTAATTATAACAATTGATGTAAATTAAGGCAAATTACAAACGTTCATGCACTATACAAGGATTAGAATAGTAATAACCTATCAATATCATGAATGTACATATATTCATTCCCATATCATTTTCTAATAAATATATTTTTTTAAAAACATATCAATTGTGAAAATAGTTTTTTTACTTAAATAATACTATTTAAAAAAAATTACCCAAATAGCAACCGTGCAAATTTATTTTCCCAACTAGTACTATTTACTGTTCACGTTCAGAACAGGCCGTTCTGAAACCAGAACAAACTGTTCCAGATTAAAAAATAACACATGACAAATGGATCAGAATTGGTCATTCTGGATTCAAAATTAGCACATAAAAAGTGAAACCAGAATGGGCCGTTCTGAATCCGAAACGGGCCGTTCTGGCTTAAAAATAAAAAAAAATTTGTTCGATTTTCACTTATCAAATACCAAAACTCAGGAACTAACATCAAATAATTAAATTTATTGAATATTAACATTATAAATATAACTAAATAAATTTATTAAAATTCAATACAACAATAAAGATCAATGGTGGCTGAAATTGAATTTATGACCAATATTTGGATATGTCTTCCTAGTATGATTAGGGGTGTGACCATGCGAGCAAGGAATATGAACTTTCTAGAACTACCCGCAATCACACTACATTACATTTAGCCTTACTGTAAATCTCCCAGCGGGTCATGCGAGCAAAGGATATGAACTTTTTGGAACTTGTCGCAATCATACCACATTTCATTTAGCCTTACTGTAAATCTCTCAGCGGGTCATGCGAGCAAGGGATATGAACTTTCTGGAACTTGCCACAATCATACCACATTTCATTTAGCCTTACTGTAAATCTCCCAACAAGTCAAACTTCTCTCGGATGTTGCATTTCTTCCAACTTTGTGGCCAAATCCATAACTCAAGAGAACTTTCAAGTGTCGACCAAAGTCCAGCCAGATTAGAACAGAGATGGATATTAGAGAACAACATAATCGTGTAAAAAATTGTTCTTATTGTCACACCCCTAGTCATACTAGGAAGATATATTCAAATATTGGTCATGAATTCAGTTTTCGCCACCATTGATTTTTATTGTTGTAATGAGTTTTATAAATTTATTTAATTATATTTATAATGTTAATATTCAATAAATTTAATCACTTGATGGTAGTCTCTGAATTTTGGTATTTGATAAGTGAAAATCGAAACAAAAAATGGTATGAATATGTAGGCCAGAACGGCCCTTTCCGAATTCAGAACTACCTGTTCTGGTTCCACTTTTTGTGTGCTAATTTTGAATTTAGAACGGCTCGTTCTGGTTTCAGAACGGTCCATTCTGAACGTGAACAGTAAATAGTACTAGTTAAGAAAATAAATTTACACAGTTGTTATTTGGGTAAATTTTTTAAAAATAATATTATTTGAGTAAAAAATTCTGAAAATAAAGATTAAATATAGAAGATATATACGTTCAATTGAAATAATTCAATACAGATGAACTTTACAGTCACCACAATTTAAATTTTAAACAATATTAAATTCATTCATTTAAAGTAAAAATTACATATCATTGATCATTAACGCATGTCTTACTGATATATAATAATATATCAATTGCAACGATGACAATTATCGGGTGACGAGAATTCAATAAAGAAAAATATATAATATTTGATAATTTAAATTAATAGTCAAATTAAAATAAGTTAAATAACAAGACTATAAAGTAGGTTTTGATACTAAATGTTAAAAAAAAAAAAAAACATACTTGTGTTAGTCATTATTATCAAACTACTAAATATATAATTATATTTAGATATTTAGATAAATAAAAAAGTTCTTTTAGTTTTTGTCTTTCCTTAAATCTATTAAACAATAAAAATATCACAGATTTTTTTATAAGTAAAGTTAGGACTCTCTATTTTATTATCATGATAATTTTCTATTAATTCCTTTATTAAAAATTAATAAAACATGTAAATTATAACTCTTAATAATTGATTATTATTTTATAATAACTTCTTATAATCAAACAATTAATTAAATTAATAAAATAATTAAATCAAATGTAAATTATATGATTCAGATAATATTTTTCCAACAATGAAAACATGTGAGTGTATGTTTAGAACTAAATTTAAAATGTGGATAATGAGTCACGAGTCTGTCTTCGCATCAATCGGAAGTTGCCGTGTTTGGAAGTTGGGCTTGTTTGGTTCCTCCCTAGGTGACCCATCACCACTGGTCCCACAGATCCTCTGATAAAAATGAGTGATGGATCCAACGGCTGACATATAAGTTGCATGAAAAACGAGTAAAACTTGTCTCTATCTATTGTGCAACAACCCATGAATATTATAATTAGAATCATCATTCCAGATAACATTAACAACGCACAAGTCAGAACACACAACACACATCCACATTCCGATGGAGGAGGAGTCTTTCTCATACTCATACTCATGGGAGAATTGGGATCTTCATATGGTAAGTAAAATTAAACCTTCATTCATATTATAATTAAGGATCCGTGTCTTGTTTCTTAATTTTGTGATTAAATAATAAATTGTTGTAGGAAATGGATTACAACGACGACGACGAGGAGTTTCTGAGAGACATCCTTCAGCAACCAGCCTTCGATGACTCCAAAGTGTCTGAAAATGATTCCAAAACGCCTCGTCGTTTTGCTTCTTCTCCCCAGACATTCATTCTGTCCTTCGATGACTCCACCATGGTACCGGCCACACCCGAACCCTCTTCGAATAACTCTACAACTTTACCTGCCAAACGGGCCTTGGGCCCAGAAGCGGTAGCAAGGCCCAATCAAGGAGCTAAGAAGGTTAGAAGCTCTTCTCAGACGGTGGATCACATAATGGCCGAGAGAAGAAGGAGACAAGAACTAACAGAGAGGTTCATAGCACTTTCAGCCACGATTCCCGGCTTGAACAAGGTAATCACTTCTCTTCTATTTTATATTCTCAAAATTCAGATGCCTCAGATTTTCTTACTTTAACTATATATTATGATAGTAGGTATAATATTATTAATAATCATTCATGTTACTCCTACACGATGAAATCTGACTTATTTTAAATTGAATAATAATTCTTCTGGTATTTATCAATAAATGAATAGAAAAACATTACTTTTATTAAAATATAAATTAAATTATCTTACTTTGACTTGATATTTATCAAAATCATTATTTGGGAGTCGTTGCGGGTGCGTCACCGATCACATGCAATATTCTATAATATACACTCATTAATTAATTCCTCTCTGTAGCAAAATTTAAAAAACTGTTGGATTGAAGTAGGGGAAAAAGGCTGCAAAATTTTTAGTATGAGTAGAGAGTGGCTGTCATGTTATAAATATGAGTTTATATAAGTCACCGCTGGATGAAAGGCACGTGGCACATGATTAGAAAATAAAGTTGCATATATATGCTAGCTAGAGAGAGAAAGAATGTAATTGTAAAACTGGCATGTATAGACAGACAAGGCCTCGGTACTGCGAGCAGCAATAGATTATGTGAAAGAACTCAAAGAACAAATTCAGGAACTCGAAAAACAAGACAAAACAAGGAGCTTGCTGAAGAAACGGGATCCATCTAATATTCCCGAGATAGAAGCAAGAGTGTTGGGAAAGGAAGTGCTCATTGAGATTCACTGTGAGAAACAAAATGGTATTCAGTTTATATTATTGGACCACCTTGAAAATCTTCATCTCACTGTCACCGCTAGCAGTGTCTTACCATTTGGAAATTCTGCTCTAAGCATTACCATCACAGCTCAGGTATGCAACTTTTATGTTCTAAATGCATAATTATTACTAGAATTAATTAATTGCGTCAACACTCTTTAGAGTGTAATTTAATCACACACAGTCTTATATGTTTATTGCAGATGGGTGAGGCGTACAAGATGACGGTGGATGATCTAGTGAAAAACATCAGACAAGTGCTCCCAGACTCGCATGTGCTCAGCGACAGTGATCCGTACTAGTGTATCAAACAGCAAGTTGTATGTTGTCTATGGAATTAGAAACTTTTGTTTTTCTTGCTCTCTTTCATTTTGGCTTGTATTCTTGTTGATCTTAACTAATAAACAAAATGTATGTTTGGAATGAGTTTATGTTACTTAATTGGGTTTTTGGAAGATAAAGTTTTTTTTAGAAGAGTTCAGAAAGCTAAATATTTTAGCTTTTCGAAAATTATAAGAACTTTTATTTTATTACGTCTTGAAATTGACACTATAGTGTTCGAAATTATCCGAGGTGATACTCAAAAGATATAAAGACAGAAAAAAATGCTCTCAAGAGTCTCGTTCATAATTATTTATTAAGAGATTGCATGTATTAAAATTATATTTTTCTTAATGGAAAAAAATGTAATTTTTACAATTAAGAGAGAGTGATACCGTAACATTATACATATCCACTAATTATTGTTGATTTTATCAATAAATATGTTGTGGTAATTTTTGGATTAATTATTGAGAGAAATTCTAAGAATTAAGCAATTCTTGTGAGTTTTAAACGTTTAGAGGTTTAAAGAGATAAGAATTGTATGTTGGACATTGTGTGGTACATAACTTCCCAAAGTTAGCTCGAAGTCACTTTCTTCTTCATGTTCCCTCTTTTTCAAAGTGATCTTGAGGTAAGGGAAGTTAGACTCTTGGTTCTTGATGGATTGTTTTAGTTGTATGTTGGTTGATTACATAATTTTGTGGCTGCATGGTGGAATTTTGAGTTGGGATTTGGGGCATGTTGAGTTTTGGTGTTTTGGAGCATGTTGGGGGTGAATATTGGTGATTCTAGCCTACTTATTGCATGTTGTTCTTTTGGTGTGGAACGAGTTGTTGTTAAATATATATGAATTGTTGCAATGCATGCTTGGTTTTTTGAGTTTCAAGTGCAGATAGGTCAAATTTGTGATTTTGTATGTGCAAATATCACCATGGCATCAAGTATGGCTCAAATCAAGGGCTTTCTACTTTATCACATCAGGCGTGGGTTGAATGGTGTTAGGCATCGATGAGGGACACATCTTTGACTTGGTCACACTGGGTGTGAATTGAATGACGTTGAGGATGATGAAAGGGAAACGTCTCTTGGTGATGTCGAGCCCAAGTTGAGTACGTCTAATTTGACAAAGACACAAACTCTCTGCCTAGACAATGTCAGGCGTTAGTTCGATGATGTTGGAAGTGAGTTAGGTAAAGACTTTCTATCTAAAATGAGGTTGGGGTGAGATTTGGCCATGTCAGACGTGAGAGCGACAAAGGCTCTTTGTCTCATCGGTTAAGTGGCATTGGGCGTGGGCAAGCCCGAGAGCTCTTTGTTTCGATGATGTTGGGCACAAGTAGAATGGTGCTTGATGTGGGTTGCCTTATAAAAATGTGTTGTTTTCTTGAGAAAATAGTGAACATATATGGGTTAGTTGAATTTATTACATGTTGTATGTTGATATATGTTGTTATTTCTTTATACATTGATTTGGGATGATGTATATTGATGATTAAATTATTGATAGTTGAATATTGTTGATTAGTGTTGGTTCCATATACATTGATCTGGGATAATGTATATAAATAATTAATTGTTGACTTGTTGAGGTAATGGTGCTAAAAATGCATAAGGCATTTAGACATGTTGTGTTGATTATAACTTAAGACTAAAGAAGAGGGTGTTTTAAAAAGTTGGATATCTCATTATAAGGATATTGTTGTGGTGCTCAATTAGCCTACTTGTTGAAACCACTAGTGGAAAAAACGCTTTTAAAATCGGTTATTTTGGACTTTTAAAATCGGTTATGGAACCGATTTTAAAAGAGCCGATTTTGAAAAGGTAGACTTTTAAAATCGGTTATTAACCGATTTTAAAAGTAGACTTTTAAGATCGGTTGATTTATAACCGATTTTAAAAGTAGACTTTTAAGATCGGTTGATTTATAACCGATCTTAAAAGTCAAGACTTTTAAGATCGGTTGTGGTTTTAACCGATCTTAAAAGTCAAGACTTTTAAGATCGGTTGTGGTTTTAACCGATCTTAAAAGTCAAGACTTTTAAGATCGGTTATGTAATAACCGATTTTAAAAGTCTACTTTTAAAATCGGTTATGCCATAACCGATTTTAAAAGTAGTGATTTTTTTTTGTATGTTTGATTTGGTTTGGGAGCACCTCAGAACAAAAAACCTGTAGAAAAACCAGACAGTTCAAAATATTTTCTCAATGAAGCACAAATCGCATTCAAATGACAAGATGATAAATGTTAATCATATATATATATAATTGAATAGTTTTAAATACATCTAATACATAAATGGACTACATTGCTCAATGAAATGTAAGTTCTAACTAGTTAAAGCAATACTATAAAACATAAGCCCAAACTAATTAAGGTAATGGTCAATAAAAAATGTGGCCCATTGCTCCCTAATGATGTTTATGTCTTCTAACGGCAATGGTGATCGATCTATAAATATCTGTTAAGAAAAATTAAAATAATTATTAATAATTCATAAAATATATAGAATGAGAACTTAAAACAAAAACTTTCAAAATTGTAAAACTTACTTCAGTCCACCCAGATACTATTTGTGAATCGACAATAGTATGCATTGTCTTCATTACATAGTATCCGCACTCATAATTTCCTTTTTGTTTATGAGACTACAAAAAGAATATAAAATCAATTTCAATAGAATAGTAATTAAAAAAAATTAATAAATTACTTAAAAAAAATATCGTTGCTAGAATTAAAATCTTACTTTAGGAGAGACCCAACTTATTTTTTTCTTCATCTTTGAACCCTTAAGTATATGATATCCTTCCATGGCCCTAATGATAAAATGACATTATGATTAGTGTAAAGTCAAATGTAATGATAATCAATAAAAGAAATTAGATATTTTTAAACAATTTACCTATCTAATAATTGTCTAAAATCCATAGGAGGAGGTTTATGCAACGAGCAAATGCATACAGCTATGTTGTCCATAGGACAAATAACTAAAAGTTGCCAATGAGCACTGCATTAAGAAATTATGAGTAATAGAAAAAATAGTTTTTATAAAAAATTATATTTAATTATATAAAATTAAACTTACTCAGAAAAATAAGGGGCCAAGTAAACTTTTTTATTTGAGTCGAACATCCAATTTTGAATGTAAGCTTGTATTTCTTCGACTTTGTTTCCACTTTTTTGGATTGACTCAGGCTCCAAAAATCCATATATGTGATCATTTCCCTTATCCATGCTCAATTTATGGATAAATCTACAACGTTAGAAATAATGTTAGAAACAATGTTAGAAACAATGTTAGAAAAAATCAACAAAATATAATTAAAAATAATTTAAATACTTACAACAACCATAACTGTAAAATTGATATGTTTAGCATACAATGACCATTTGTAATCTCTGATATATCACTCTGACTTATATATAGGGGTACTTTACTAGACATGTTAAACACTTCAGGAGGCCAAGGGAGTTGTTTGGGTTGCTCGTTATCTTCCATATCTGCAACTAATCTCCATAGCCTTTTTATTGGAGGAAGATTTCTAGAAGGGGTAACAATGACCGTCCCTTTACCCTTTGGTGAGGTAACAATATCCTACTCCACAAAGTACAAAGCTAATATTATACAATATTATAATAAAATTACACCAACTTAAAATTAAATATTATTTAAATAACATACCTTCGTAGATATCACCTTTACTAACTTATAAGGCCACTGAAGGAAGGTGTTCAAGGCTTGTCCCATTGTCTGAACCTCCACTGTGGGCATAGGAACTCTAGCCTCTGGTTGTCTCACATCCAACACTGAAACCCTAACCATATCATCTCCCATGACTTGATGGTGTACAGTGGACCCTAATATGTGAATCTGCCCTATACCCACAGGATCGAGTGATCCATCCACAAACAACTCACATTTATTAGATGTACCTGGGCCAGTGGCAGTAACATGGGGATCAATAGAAGCACATGATCCCTTTGTACTCACACGTGCAATAAATGGTTCTACTATTGGAGTACTTTGTTGAAATTGTTGGCTGAGTGATTGCATATGCTCTTGTAGTTGCCTTTGCATGTCCTCTTGTAGCCGCTTATGAATGTCCTCCTGCATCTGACTAAATTTTTGCTCATAAGTTGCTATAAATTGAGAGACCTTCAGTTCCACTAACTGGTCCATCGTGCCAGATGTCTGTGAAGATGAGCGTGATCCAAAGTAGGTTTGTAAACTATGACCTCCACCAGCAGCCCGAATTTAATCTCAAACTGTCCAACAAGACAATTCAAGATTAAATATAAATGATTAAATAAATTTAATCATTTGTATTTAATCTCAAACGAGAAACTAAGGTTCACTATGCATAAACTAAATATATAATAGACAAGAATTATAAAGAAAAAAAGTGCATGCGTTTCAAAGCTTCAAATAATAAATCAAGTATGTTTATTTATAATCTTTTTTTATAAACAAAAAACCTGCCATATATTTTTTTATAATTTTTTATTCTATTTCTATTTTTTTATTTTAGTAAATTTTACCGATCACCGTGACGATCCTCCCGCACTCTATGTTCTTCAGAATGAGAAGGTCCTGATTGATGTTGCTCCCTGAACAAATACCCATCAAGATATTAAGCACCTCATACATATCGAATGTCATAACAATTAACATTTTCAGTTAACTTTTGATTTTTTTCTACACCTCATACATATTATAGAATATCGTAATAATTAACATTTAATTTTTTTATGTTCAACAGTGATATATGTAACAAGGAATTGAATTGAAGCTTGTATGGTTATTTGAGATGGGAATGAATTTTCTTTATAAGGGTTTTGTTGTATTAAATTTGATTAGTATTTTAGTAATTTAAATGATGTGATTGGAGTTTTTTAACAACAATTTTAATGAATATAATAATTAGTCATTTAATTCCGTAGAATACTATAGATCAAATAATTATGATATAATTAATTTATAAAACCCATACAACGAAATAGGTAATTACCAAAAAATGCAACAAAGTAGATAATGCATTGCAAATTTTTAAAAATATATTTATTGATAAAAATAAATACATTTATAAACTATTATTATGATTATTTTAGTTTAAATGTTTAATTAATTAAGAGATTGATGGAGGTGATTTAATTATTTAATATTGTTCTCAAAATTGTAATCTTCGATGTGAATTATCGATCAACAATACGTATGCAATTGAAAAAGAATAATTTGTTAAAAATATACTAATAATTATATATTAACTTAAAAATAATTTAAAATTATTCTAATAAATGAGGTAAAATTATAAAATTCAAGGTACAGGAATAAAATTAACAACACTAAGACTCCCAAAATAATAACAAGACCTCGTCTAGCCACAGTTAATAATGTAGTTATATAATAATATCAATTTTTTTCATGTTACAATTCTGAATATCGATTAACTATATAGATAATAATTATCGTAAGAATCCAAGCTTATCCAATTATTAAAAAAAACATGGTTAAGATCCATGACAGAGAAGCAAAGAATTATAAGGTTGTTACCTTGGAAACTGAGATTTCATCTCAGACTGGTTTGGTAAAGACACTAAAATCAGAAGAAAAGTGCTAACATGGTACTTTACAAGAAGAAAAGTGCTGCTGAACTTGTCGACAATAAAGGATGAGGATGATAACAAGTCCAATTTGAGTGATAGAACTTTAAGTGTTCAGAAGCTGGTACAACCAGATAAGGATGATTTATCTGATACAGTGAGCAACCTTGACTCTGAATCACATGATTTGGAAGCTAGTGAGGAAGATCAACCTAATTGGAGCCAGATGTTTATAAGTGGATTAGATGACAGAGAAAAGATTCTGCTGGAGGAGTACACTTCGGTCTTAGTGAATTATAAGGATGTCAGGGTGAAGCTCAATGATGTGGAAAAGAAAAATCGGGACAACATTTTTGAGTTGACACTTCAGGTAAGCAATGATCAATCTATAACGTTTACTTAATATGTATAATTTAAATTATTGGTTAAAATAATTATACAATTAACTTTATATCTGTACAGAAGAAAGCAAGATGAAATTCCAAAACAAGTATAGAATATATTAAATACTCTAGCATGATTTTATTATTAGCAGTATGGTATTCACAATTTTATCTGTCCAGATGGAAATCCGGATGAAAGTCCCTACACCACCACCATAGAATACAAATACACACCACATGAAGGGCTTCTTCAAAAAGCAGGTCAAGAAGCGGAGTCAAAAATTTCATCTTCAAATTTAGATGCAAAATCCCATTTTGCAGAACAAGTTGAATTTGAGAGAACAGAAAATAATGCCTTATCATCTATGAGAATGACACTAAAGAAGCTGATGGCACATCAAGATAAGTGCCATGATCTTTCAGATTTGGAAAAGAAATTCCGTTCGCACATTGATGATTTGCTAGAAGAGAACCTGGAGTTTTGGCTGAGGTTTAGCACTTCAGTTCATCAGATTCAAAAGTTCCAAAACTCTATTCAGGACTTAAAAGCTGAGCTAAAATTGATAAGGGAAAAAAACAAGAAGTCTGAAGGGTACTCATATTCTAAACCACAGCCTATACAATCTCAACTCAAGCCAATATTCAGACACCTAAGAGAGATAAGAACTGAGTTATCACTGTGGGTGGAACACAATGCAGTGTTGCAGGATGAACTGGTTCAATTATTAGACTTGATAAATGTTCAGGATATTAAATATGAATTTTAATTTATTTAATTTAGAAAAACTATCTGGTTTTATATAAATCTGTAAGGAACATTAGCAGACCAAATAGAAAAAATAACTTTATTTTATTCCAAAAGATGAATGCATGGTTTACAGTAATGATCCAGCAAAAACCTTTATACATCAATCCCCAGATATCAACTATAAATCTGTTGGCAACCTTAGCTGTACTAGAAAGAAAAAATAACTTTATTTTAGTTCAAAAGATGAATACAACTGTTCTTAATTGCCCTAAAAATTTAAGATTTGTGACAAAGCATGTCATAGGCTCATAGCAAAATTCACATTCTAAATGTCTAGTCTTGAATGTGAGGGGTGGATGCTAAGATGTCCCACATTAATTAATTAGGAATATAGCCAAAGCACTTCCTCTAACCCAGACCATTTTAATAGATAGCAACTATCCTGTGAAAGTCAAATAGCACTAGAAAGGACACAAAAATCAAAACCAAACAATTTTGAATAGGACTTTTCCAATACGGCATAAGGGATGGAAAATTTCAAAACCAAAGAACATGTTTTATTAAGTGGAACTGAAAAAAAAATGAGAAACAGCAACTTACCAAAGAATTGTATCGTAGTGCTTTCCTGGTGGGTGTCGACTCTGAACAAAATTTTCTTGTTTAAATGAAACTACATTTGACAGATCAATTTGGTCTGAAAAAGAATGCTCCTTTGAAACAGTTTTTCTGAGATTCCAATATGCATCCTGAACTCGAAAAGAGACAAATCCCATTTAAAAGCCAAGTTAAAGCACCAAACTCTAAAACAGAAAAATGAATAACAAATCCTGAACTCTAAAAGAGACATTGTTAAAGAAATAGGGAGAAAAATACCAATCTGTATGGTGATTATCCCATTATTGCAGCCAATATCAAGATACTCCTTGCCTTCAAACCATTCCTTCCTCAGCACTACGCAATCTGAAACAGAGATAAAATAGAGATAACGGTAAACCTAACAAAACGGCAACAAATGTTCGATCCATGTAACGCAACGAATGAGGGAAAATAAGAACGCAACAATGGCGGTGAAGACTTGCTTCCGCTTTTTACTATTCTGTTTCTACTTCTGGTTACGGCGTCACGGGAGGCAACGACTCGCGACAATGGCGGTGAAGACGAAAGGGAACTCGAATGGAGGCAAATCGTAACTCTGAACGCAAAGCGCGACAATGGCGGTGAAGACGAAAGGGAACTCGAATGGAGGCAAATCGTAACTCTGAACGCAAAGCGCGACAATGGCGGTGAAGACGAAAGGGAACTCGAATGGAGGCAAATCGTAACTCTGAACGCAAAGCGCGACAATGGCGGTGAAGACGAAAGGGAACTCGAATGGAGGCAAATCGTAACTCTGAACTCAAAGCGCGACAATGGCGGTGAAGACGAAAGGGAAGAGGCAAATGGTAACCCTGAACGCAAAGCTGAGACAATGAAGAGTGAAGGAGGTGAGGAAGAACGCACATATTTAAAATCGGTTATCACTTACCCGATTTTAAAAGGTCCCTTAGTTACTACTTTTTTAAATCGGTTATTTTAGAACCGATTTTGTATACTATATACAAAATCGGTTCTAAAACAACCGATTTTAAAAGTAGTAACAAAGCCACCTTTTAAAATCGGGTAAATAACAACCGATTTTAAAATACCATTTAAAATCGGTTAAATTTTAACCGATTTTAAAAGTGGTGATTTTAATTACAAAAATGCCACCGGCCCCCTTTTAAAATCGGTTCCCCCTTAACCGATTTTAAAACCCCGATCTTAAAAGCTATTTTTGCACTAGTGAACCCTTCTTGAGTATTGACTCTTGAAGTGGATAGTTGAATCTCATCTAAAACCTTAGTTGATGCAATATACGAGAAAGGTCAAGACATATGTGTATAAAGTGACCAAACCAAGTAAGGTACAAGGTTAATGGCAAAAATTCCTAACTGAGTACTGGAAGGGTGTAGTATTTGAAGGGTAATCAACAAGTTAATCCCATTGGTGGCTTACTTATGCAAGCTAATGTTGTGGTAGGATCGCACCCAAGTTGTCCTACCTTGACAAGAATATTAAACTTATTAGTTTAAGTGACAAAATCTAAGAAATCAAGTTGTTATGGATTTATATCCAAATTGATTGTTGATCTAACATGTTTAAAAAGATCATGTTGGTTTGATAGGGTCAAGCCATTTAGACTTCTCACCTTTGTTGTAGGATCTCCCCATAATTGAATGTTTGACGATTCTTATACACTACAAGAAATTTTTAAATTACAAACGACCAAAATCTATGGATAATCCAAAAAATCTGTGGGTAACACTTCATTTCTGACGAATTACAGACAGACAATAATCCGACGGTAAATTGTTCATCTGAAACATTTACCAACGAATTATAATTCACGAGTAACTTTCTGACGGAATTACCCACGGATAAAATTCATGGGTATTGTTGATAATATTTTTAAAAAATTATTTCAAAATTATATTAAATAACACCTTTATTTAGTGCAACATCCCTCATATGTGACCTTTTAACAGTTTCACTCCATGACACTTTGCACAACTCCTTATTGGTCAGAACCCTTCACCGATTAAAACCCTTCATGGATAACCCTTTTTGAGATATTCGTCCGCTTTTAGGATCAAAGATTGACCCCAAAAACCTCACAAATTAACACAAGATTTTCAACATACCTTGTCGTCACTCGTATATTTTTCTGGAAAACTTCCCAGAAGGTCACTCATCCCTAAATTACTCCATGTTAAGCTTGCTTAACTGTGAAGTTTTTAAAAAATAAGTTACCAAAGAGTAGATGCATCTCATTGTTATAAATTGTACAAATTAATTTATTTAAGTCATGTTCAACTATACAATCTCATACTTGTGCAATCTTTGGATCCCTCTCATTCCAATATATTTCACAAATTACAATATAATATAATACTATAATTTTTATATGTAAAATAAAAAATACTAATATTTTAGTCTGTGTATTTTACAAGTTACATTTTTATTATCATTACAAGAAAAATGATTATTATCTACGGAATATTATCTACGGAATTTTTTCCGTAGATAATGTTTAGTTATCTACGAAATTTTTTCTACGGAATTTTTTCCGTGGATAATTTTTTTATTTACGGAATATTACCTATGAAATTATTTCCATAGATAATATTTAGTTATCTACGGAAATTTCCGTAGATAACTTATCTACGGATTTTTTCGTAGATAATTTATCTACGAAAATTTCCGTAGATAACTTCACCCATAAATAAATTTCGTAGGTAAAACATTTTATTTGAAATATCAATTAACATATTTTATTATCGTTTCATTTTAATTTATTATAAAATAATTAAAATATTTAATTTAGCATCATTAAAAAAATAATCATTATAAGATTTAATTTTTTTAAACTTTAATTATTTATTATAATACTTTTAGTCACCGTATCGACCAAAAAATATATTTTTGATTAAAATATATTTTAAATTTTAGTTAATTAATTATAATATTTTAAAATAAATATTTTTAAAATTGTTATTAGATAAGTTATATACAAAAATTTTCGTAGATAAGTTATCTACGGAAATTTTCGTAGATAACTTATCTACGGAAAAATCCGTAGGTAACTTCTCTACGGATTTTTTCGTAGGTAACTTATCTACGGATTTTTCCGTAGATAAGTTATCTACGGAAATTTATGTAGATAACTTATCTACTGAAATATCCGTAGATAACTTTACCCGTAGATAAATTCCGTAGGTAATACATTTTATTTGAAACATCAATTAACATATTTTATTATCTTTCATTTTAATTTATTGTAAAATAATTAGAATATTTAATTTAGCATCATTAAAAAAATAATCATTATAATATTTAATTATTTATTATAATACTTTTAGTCACTATATTGACCAAAATATATATTTTAGATTAAAATATATTTTAAAATTAGTTTTGATTAAAATATATTTTAAAATTTTTAGTTAATTCATTATAATATTTTAAAATAAATATTATTAAAAATTGTCATTAGATAAGTTATCTACGGAAATTTCCGTAGATAACTTCACTTGTAAATAAATTTCTTAGGTTACATATTTGAAACATCAATTAACATATTTTATTATCTTTTCATTTTAATTTATTGTAAAATAATTAGACTACTTAATTTAGCATCATTAAAAAAATAATCATTATAAGATTTAATTTTTTTAATTTAATTATTTATCATAATACTTTTAGTTATCGTATTGACCAAAAAATATATTTTTGATTAAAATATATTTTAAAATTATTTATGATTAAAATATATTTTAAAATTTTATTTAATTCATTATAATATTTTAATATAAATATTATTAGAAATTGTCATCTTAAATTTTTGATTTTTATAAATTAATTGATGATAGAAAAAATAACATACTAATATATGGTTTTAAATTTGATATGAAAATATTAGGATATAATTAGATAAGATTTTAAATTAGTATTTTATTAATGATTGATAATTAGAAAATAAAACAAGAATAAATACATTTTTTGAATTTTATATCTTAGATTGAAGATGAATAAATATATTAATTTAATTAATAATTTATTTAAAATGTTAAAATTTAATTTATAAAAATAATATTTTAAAAGAGAAGGGTTATAATAATATCAATGTAACTTTTATTAAATGTGAATTTTATAAATTCAACCGTTAGATTAAAAGTTTTCTACTCTTAGCTCATATATACAAAATTTTATAGTAATTTAAGATGATTTGATACTTCATTCTTGTAAAATAAAATTGACGTAATATATACATTTTAAAATATACTAAAATATGAACACTTTGATTACCTTCAAGTTGTTGTTCAATTTTAACAAAATTTGATATAAACATATAAAGTGATATGAACTTTAAATCTAACGGTTGAATTTACAAAATTCACATTTAATATAACATTATTGAGCGGTGTAATACTTAGTAAAAGTTACACTAGTGTTATTTCAGCCCTTATCATTTTAAAATATATAAATTATTATTTAAACTTTTAAATTTATAATAATTAAATTAAATTGTATCATAATATTAATTTTAAATAGAAATAAGTAGATTGTTAATTATACAAGTAAGTATATTTATAAATAAATATTAATTAAATATAATATAATTATTATTATTATTGGTAATATAATTATTATATATATTTTTATATTTTTATAGCGGTCTGAACATACCAATTTGAGAGGAATCCAAAAATAGTATAAGTATGAAATTGTATTTAAATGAATTAATTTGTACTATTTATACTGATAACATGCATTAGCTCTTCTGTAGCCTATCTCATAAGAACTTCACAGTTAAGCGTGTTTGACCTGGAGTAGTATAGGGATGGGTGACCTTCTGGGAAGTTTCCCAGAAAATGTGCAATAAGGACAGAACATGTTGAAAAGTGAAGTGTAATGAAATAGCATAATTGAGAGGCCAAATATAAGGGTTATTACATTAATAAATATATTAAAATTAAATAAAAATTTCCTGAAAGTTATCTACGAAAAATTCCGTAGATAATGTTCCGTAGATAACGTTATCTACGGAAAATTCTGTAGATAACGTTATCTACGACCATTTTATCTACAGATTTTTTTCTGTAGATAATCCGTAGATAATTGACATTTATCTACGAATTTTTATGTTTAACTACGGATTTTTCCGTAGATAATCTTGATTTTTCTTGTAGTGTATATATAATTAAAATTTATAATAAATTATATATAAAAATAAATATTATAGTTAAATCAATAAATCATATTTAAAATTTTCATAAATATATATTAAATTAAAATTAGTAACTAATCAAAGAATAATTAACTTCTATATATAAAGCACAAATGTCTTTCTTGTGCTATATATATCGATTTTAGAGACTTTTCTTTAACTAGAAGAATTTTTTTTATTTTTTTTTATCTAATTTAGTTTTTATTTATCATTATTACTTATTGTTCTTACCGGAGATCGGTCGTAGGGGACGATCCGCTGGGTAAGATCGGTGAACCTCCTTCGCTGGTACGTTGGTTGCTCCAAGATGGGGGTGGTACCTGCAAAAGAGACTCCGATGCTAAAAAGTGTTTGTGAGTTTATGAGTCTCGTATAAGTAATGCACGTACCTTTGTGTGAATTAGGGTTTTGTTAGGCTTTGGGCCTGAGATCAGTTATGACCTATTCAGGTAATGGACCTCGTCTTAGCCGAGGTCTCTCAGCGTGTGTCCGAGGTGCGTATCCGAGGTCGTTCTGTGCTGTGATGCCGAGTTGGAGCTCGGCTTCGCGGTACGGATAGTACACTAGCCCCCCGAGCTCTGAAGATCGTGGGTCAAGGAGTTAATGCCGAGCTTGGAAGGGAGCCGTGACTCTTCATGTACGCTTCCTTGCCATACTGCCATGTGTCGAAACTGTCACCTCGTTCCCATAACGCGTGGGCGACGTGTTAATGGGAAGTGACGGTTACGCAATGATGACTTGTGCTCGTCATAATGGGGCTCATTAAATGTGTCGTCAGTTGTGTTCCCTGGCTGACACGTGTCCTGACCGTTTTGAATTTTGGGGGTTTCTTTTCTCCCTCTTGCGCCTCTTCCCGTCTCACTTTACTCTTTTCCTTTGTCTTGTTCCTGACGCCTCTTCGTTTCTCTGCTTCGTTCCTCGTCTTCGCCTTTCTTGGTTCCGTTCCCCTCCATTGGCATTTCTTGCAACTGAGTTCTTCTTCTTCCTTATTGTTCTTTCATTTGTCAAAGGAGTACCAGGTACTTCGATTTCCTTACTTTCTCCTTTTTCTCAAGTCTTTTGATTTTCTTGATGGCTGGCAACGATGGCGCCGCTCCTTCTGCGCCTGCCAGGGGCAATGGCAAGGCGCGCGGCAAGGCGGTGGCTACCGGGATGGCCGCCGCCGAAAAGAAAAAGGCGGAGAACCCGCCTAAGGATCTCGTCCCTGGCATTCCTGGCTACGACTGGGTCAGGCGTGACGTTGGGGAGTGCTAGAATGTGTTCAGGTCATTTATGGAGATCAATGCGATTCGAAAATCGCATAGGATCTGTGACTCTTCCGTTTCCAAGTTCATCCGGCTCGAGCCTTGTCGGCCCGATGAGCGTGTCTATATGGGGGGTCCTTCTGACCCTCCTTTCTTTTATGTATACCAGTGTTTCTTTAAGGATTTAGGTGTTTGTCTTCCTTTCACTCAATTTGAGTGTGAATTTTTGAATTTTATCAACTCGACGCCTTGCCAGTTGCACCCCAATAGCTGGGGTTTTTTGCGGGCCTTTCAGGTCCTGTGTTCGGCCTTGGGGATAGAGGTGTCTCTACCCGTTTTCCTCCATTTTTACCAGTTGAAAATGGGTGTTCCTCCTTATGGCTTGATATCCTTGAATGGGAGTAAGGATGGGGGTCTTTTTTCCCTTTACTCCCAGTCGTATAAAAATTTTAAACAAGAGTTCTTCCGGGTGGCGCTTGTGGATGTCAACCCGTTAGAGGATGGGGCATTCTATTTCAGTGGGTTACCAAAGTTCCCCTTCTACTGGCAGCCGGTCCTGGCTAGGTTTCACGGAGTGGGGGAGTTGCAATTGTCGGCCTCGGATGCTACCGCCATTGCAAACCTTGAAGCGCTCCCTCATCCGCTGGATTGCAAGCTCGTCCTGTCGCTTTCCAACTCGGCGTATAAGGAGAGGGGCTTAGAGAGTGAGTATCTCGTCTTTCTTTTTAGGGTTTGTAGGAGTTTCTGTTACTGATGTATCTGATTTCTTGTGTTTGCAGGCATAATGGGCAGGAACAAATGGCGTGAGTTGAAGCACCGCTACAACGTCGCCGAGCTAGATTGAGGTCTTAGAGCCTCAAGAGGAGGACGTGGCCCCCCTAAAGACGCACAGGAAAAGAAAGAGGGGAGAGAAGGAGGTCGGGGGGACCTCTGCCCCTCGGGAGGCTGAGGAGGTTACTTCCAAGGCCGCTGACGTTGACGCGGTCGACCTCACGGGGAGTCCGCCGCCGAAGGGGGCTCCCCAAGTGGCAACCGAGGAGGTTGCTCCGGCTGCCGAACAAGTCGTCCAGGCCACCGAGGGACTTAAGAATGTCTTTTGCAGGCTAAGGACGCTGCCGAGGTCCCGGTGGCTCCAAGCTCGGAGGTACCAGGGGTGGGTGTCCCCGTTGCTAAGCAAGGGGCGCCTGCCTCTACCTCCGTCGATAACCGTGGAAAGGGGCCGAGCTCTGAGGTCCCGACTCCTACTCCCGCAACCTCGGCACCACCGTCTGGCTCGTCGAAGGAGCGCGCTAGAAGCCAGTATCTCGCCCAACGCTTTGTAAAGGCTTCCTCCCAGGTGCGGTTGGACCATGTGAGCGCTTCGGAGGACATAGACTCTTTATGGAGTGCGAGGGTAACTGCGAAGAAGTTCTTCTCCAGGAGTTCGCTGAGCACGACTGATCAAGCCATGATCGAGTCAGCCGGGCCGGTGGGAGGTCTCGATTTTGCTGAAGTCTTCCTGTATAGGACGATGGCCATCGTGGATCATTGGAAACACAAGTGGGTCAAGCAACAGGAGGACTTGGCAAAACTGAAAGGGCGAGTCTAGCCCTTGAAGGAACAAAACAGGGCATTGGCGGCTGCTCTCAGTGACACCAAGATGCAGAATGAGGCCGAGCTTCGGGCTACCCGGAAGGAGCTGGAGAGGGTCCAGAAGTCCTTGGAGATTGCTCTGAGGTCTAATGAGACCTACGCTGCTCAGGTTCGTGAGTTGCAGGAACTCGCCAGCTCTTCCCGGGCTCAGGTGCGCGCCTTGGAGGACGAGGTCACCCCACAGAAGGCTGAATTGGTGGCGACGACCGAGAAGCGTCTTTGCGATGAGGTCCTTCTCGTTGGGAAAGAAGAGGAGGTTGCCGTTTTGAAGGTGGACCTCGTGAAGCTGGAGGAGGCGAAGGCGGGGTTGGAGAAGAAGCTTGAGGAAACTGAGCGGGCTGTCGTGTTTGAGCACAAGAGGGGATTCCTCAAGGCAGCTCGCCAGGCGAGGCTTCTCGCACCGGGGTTCGACCTCTCTGCCATGCACGTGGAGAAGGAGGTCCACTTTGGGAAGCTGGTGAAGGAGGACGACCTCGAGGATACCTCAAGTGAAAACGCCTATGCCTAGGCCACCTTTGTAATATCTTAGTTTAGTTTTCTTTTCTTTGAATTCGTGTATTGAACTCGTGAAATTGTTGTATATATATCATTTTTTCGAGATTTCGATAGTTCTTCTATTTTTGAACTTGTGTGTTTTGCGCTTTGCTAGGGCTCAAACTTGGCCTGATGTGAATAATTCGACCGTTAGCTTAGAATGAAATAAATCGTACCAAGGTTCAGACTCGATCTCGGCGTAAAGCAGAATAAATTGTACCAAGGTTCGAACTCGACCTTGGCTTTAGAGTGAAATAGATCGTGCCAAGGTTCGAACTCGACCTCGGCTTAGAGTGGAATAAGTCCTACTAAGGTTCGAACTCGACCTCGATTTTACATAAGGTAACTCGGACTAAGGTTCGAACTCGACCTTTAGCTTAGAATGAAATAAATCGTACCAAGGTTCAGACTCGACCTCGGCGTAAAGCAAAGTAAATTGTACCAAGGTTCAAACTCAACCTCGGCTTTAGAGTGAAATAGGTCATGCCAAGGTTCGGACTCGACCTTGGCTTAGAGTGGAATAAGTCCTACTAAGGTTCGAACTCGACCTTGATTTTACGTAAGGTAACTCGGACTACGGTTCGAACTCGACCTCGAGTTAAGAATAATATGGATTATATCACTACAAGAAAATTCGGTATTTCAGACGGCAAAAATCCGTGGGAAATGCCCAAAATCCGTGGGTAACGAGGCATTTCTGACGGATTACCGACGGACACTAATCCGTCGGTAAATTGGTCGTCTGAAATTTACCCACGGATTTTTATCCGTGGGTAACTTTCCCACGGATTTTCCCACGGATTTATCCGTGGGTAGCTTTCCCACGGATTTTCCCACGGATTTATCCGTGAGTAATTTCCCACGGATAAATCCGTGGAAAATTACCCAAAAATTATAATTTTTTTTTAATTTTAATAAATTTATTAATGTAACAACCCTCATATTTGGCCTTTCAAGGGTTCTATTTCACGATATTTCATTGTTTAGTGTGTTTTATCCTTACTTGTACAATTTCTGGGAAACTTCCCAGAAGGTCACCCATCCCTGTACTACTCCAGGTCAAGCACGCTTAACTGTGAAGTTCTTATGAGTTAGCTACCGAAATGTATATGTATGTTGTCAGTATAACTTGTACAAATTAATTCTTTTAAGTCATCCTCAAATATACAATCTCATATTTGTACTATAATAATAATATATAATAATTTTATATTACAAATAATAATAATTAATAATAATAATAATATATTTAATTATTATTTATTTATATGTACTTACTTTTATAATTAACGTCTACTTATTTTTATTTAAAATTATAATTTAAATTATTTAATTTTATAATTTATAATGATAATATAATTTAAAAAATTATAAATATTTATTTAATTCATACTTATAAATTAAATTTTAATATTTTAAATAAATTATTAATTAATTTAATATATTTATTTACCTTAAATCAAACATATAAAATTCAAAAAATGTATTTATCCTTGTTTTTTTTCTTCTAATTATCAACTATTAATAAAATACTAACTTAAAATCTTATCTAATTATATATAATATTCTCATATCAAATTTAAAATCAGATATTAGTTATACAAAAATATTAAGATCATATAGTAAAACCAGATATTAATTATACAAAAATATTAAGATCATATAGTAAATTGTCAATAAGATTTTCGTTAAATAATTTAAAATAATTAATGTTTCAATTATATTGTTAATTCACAAATAATTTATTCCAAAACTAATTAATTTTTTATATTAATTATTAGTAAAATTTAGTAACTTTTAATTTAACAATTAATTAGATCGATAAAATTTAACACACGCCATGAGTTACTGAGCGGAATAACTTTACCAAAGAATTATTTTATAAGTTATCTTAAATCAAACATATAAAATTCAAAAAATGTATTTATCCTTGTTTTATTTTTTAATTATCAACTATTAATAAAATACTAACTTAAAATCTTATCTAATAATATCATAATATTTTCATATCAAATTTAAAATCAGTTCTTACATTTTCGACAAATATAAATTTATTTGAAATATTTCATCAATAATATAGCTTTTCCTACAAAACTTTTCTCATCGAAAATATAAATTTTTCAACAAATTTAATTTTGTTTTATAAGAAATCATCTTCGATTAATATAACATTTTGTATATATGATTTAAGAGTAAAATATTTTTAATTTAACGGTTGAATTTACAAAATTCACATTTAATATAAAGTTATACGTCATCTTGTAACTGATTTTGTCTAAAAAATAATAGATAATCATACCCTTAACTGATTTTTATTTTATATATTCTAATTTTATTTGTAATAATATGATTATATATTTAAATAATTTAATTTTAATAATTTTTTAAGTATATTTTTGTCTTTTCACTTAAAATATTTGAATTTCCATATTTTAATTTGAATTATTTTTTAAGTATATTTTTGTCTTTTTGTCTTAAATTTTTGAATTTCTATATTGTAATTTAAATAATTTTTTATTTCTATTATTTATTAATTCTTTTCTTTTTTAATGTTTTATAACATTATTAAAATTTTATAATTTTAATCTCTCTAATTTTATCTTACTTTTTATTTTATAAATATAATTTGGATTATTCATTTTATAATTAAATTAATTTTTTTAAATTTTTATGAGTTTACATTCTAAGAATGTATTGAAACTGCTCAATTTTGAATTTAAAAAAAAATAATTTTTCATAGAACTTCCCACGGATTTTCCACGGATTTATCCGTGGGTAATTTCCCACGGACTAATCCGTGGGTAATTTCCCACGGATTTGTCAGTGGGTAATTTCCCACGGATAAATCCGTGGGAAATTACCCACGGATTTGTCCGTGGGAAATTATCCACGGATAAATCCGTGGGAAATCCGTGGGAAATTCTGTGAAAAATTATTTTTTTTAAATTCAAAATTTTATTAAATAATTATCCTATTTAAAGATATTAAATCAATCATAATTATGTAAATCAAAACAAGTTCATTCATACAAAATAAAATGTCATACATAACAAATAAAGTTTAGGAGTTCAAATTTAAAAATAACATATAGTACGATCAGTAGTAGAATTATAACATAATGTCTAATAATCAGAATATCCATGTTGTTACTATCTAATAATCAAATATTAAGGAATTTCAATACATTCTTAGAATGTAAACTCATAAAAAATTTAAAAAATTTAATTTAATTATAAAATGAATAATCTAAATTATATTTATAAAATAAAAAGTAAGATAAAATTAGAGAGATTAAAATTATAAAATTTTATTAATGTTATAAAATATTTAAAATGAAAAGAATTAATAAATAATAGAAATAAAAATTATTAAAATTAAAATTTAGAAATTCAAAAATTTAAGACAAAAAGACAAAAATATACTTAAAAAATAATTCAAATTAAAATATAGAAATTCAAATATTTTAAGTGAAAAGACAAAAATATACTTAAAAAATTATTAAAATTAAACTATTTAAATATATAATCATATTATTTCAAATAAAATTAGAATATATAAAATAAAAATTAGTTAAGGGTATGATTATCTATTATTTTTTAGACAAAATCAGTTACAAGATGACGTATATTTCCCTTTATCTATTACTATAGATAATCAAACAACTATATATTTAACTATTTTTCTTCTATTCATTTTCTCTGTCATTATCTCTACATTCTATATATAGATTCATTGAAGTTTTAAATACTCATATTTATACTCGTTACTTTGTATTTTACTGATTTACTTAAATATAAAATTCAGAAATCAATAAAATGTAAATTTAAGAAATTACTACAACTTAAAGAGAGATTTTTAAATCAATCAGTTATTAGGAACAAAAATAATTATTTAGTATAATTATTTTAACTTTAATGTTTTAAGTTTTAAATAAAGAAGATTTAATCTAGAAAAAAATCCATTAACCCCTACTTGAAAATTTTCTCAATAACGTCATACATATATCTCTTCTCAAATTTTTAAGTGAGTATTAATTTTCTTATTTATTTATTTAAGTGGCACATACAACTACTTATATAAGATAATACTGTTTATATACTATTAAGAGAAAATGATTTATTAATACAAATATCAATAATTAAATGAGATTTGATCTCTTATTTCATTATTTCAACTTTTTTGAAATTTATTTTAAATATCATGCACACTGTGATTTAAAAAAATATATTAAATTTAAGTAATAATTTTAAAAATGAATTGAAAAAAATCTTATTTTCAAAATTGAAGATCAATGAAAGTTTTCATCAAAATGACATAGTATTGGATGTAATTTAGAAATAAATGATAGATACATATATATGATTTGCGGAACATAATTTAACTTTTTCCCCCTTATTTAATTAATAACGTTATTTTCAAAGAGATGAGTGATTTTTAAAAATTAAAGAAAAGATGTGTTATTCTTAAATTTGAACGTCATGTGTTGGTATTTTTCAAGATAAGTAACAAAAAACACATTTACGCTAATTAGTTTATAATTTATAATAACCTAAACATATAATTATATATAGGTAATATAAGTCATACCTCACACACTTTGATTTATATTTATCTTATTTATATTTTGAAAACACCCATATAATAATGAAAATATTATATAGTGCATTGTTGTGTGTATTGATGCGATTAGGATTGGTTGCATTTGAAAAATAATTGGCTTAAATTTTATTTAATAATTTGAGACGTGGGAAACTCCATCAGAAATTTCAGACGGATTTTAATCCGTGGGAAACTTCGTCAAAAATTTTAGACGGATTGAAATCCATGGGAAATTCCGTCAGAAATTTCAGACGGATATAAATCCGTGGGAAATTCCGTCAGAAATTTCCCACGGATTTAAATCCGTGGGAAATTCCGTCGGAAATTTCCCACGGATTTAAATCCGTCGGAAATTCCGTCGGAAATTCCTTCATGTAAAAATCCGTGGGAAATTCCGTCCCACGGATCTAAATCCGTGGGAAATTTCCGACGGATTTTGGTCTGTGGGAAATAATCCGTGGGAAATTTGACTTTTTCTTGTAGTGTATCAAGGTTCGAACTCGGCCTTGGGTTTAAGCAAAACGTATTAAGGTTCGAACTCGACCTTGTCTAAGGGCGAGATACGTCGGCGTAAACGTATTGTGCTAAGGTTCGGATTCGACCTCGGATTCAGCATAAACCATCTTATGGTAAAATAATGCAAAATTGAGAAAATATGAATGGAAAGGAATGAGTTACTTTATTGATTGTATATATGTGCCTCGTTAAAAACCCTCTCAGCCAAAACTCATTTTTCTATTTTTTGGGACAAAAAGCTGAGGCGGGAAAAGAGTGCACAGCTCATTCTTACAAGTTCAGCTGAAATAGAATTTAAGATGTGTGGCGTTCCAAGTCCGCGGAATGACTTTGCTGCTGAGTTCTTCTAGCCTGTATGCTCCATTTTCTAAGTCTTCTACAACTCGGAATGGGCCACCCCAGTTGGGTGCAAGCTTTCCGTCTGATGCGTCTTTCCGTGCTTCGCCTAACAGTCGCCATACCAAGTCGCCAACTCGGAAAGAGCGAGGTTGTACTCGCGTATTGTATCTTCTAGAATCTCGGAGTTTGCAGGCTTCTTCATGAATCTGAGCTTCGTCTCTGAGCTCTTCAATGAAGTCGAGGTCGGCTACTAACTCTTGAGCGTTCTGCTCCTCGTTGAAGACCCGGCGTCGGTGAGATGTTTCTTCGATTTCCACTAGGATCATTGCGTCAGCTCCATAGGTCAGCCTGTAGGGCGTTTCTTGTGTTGTTGACTGGGGGTGCAATGGTATGCCCAAAGGATGCTAGGGAGTTCGTCGGCCCATTGTCCTTTAGCGTTCCCTAGCCGCTTCTTAAGTTCTCGGAGGATGACCTTGTTGGTGGCTTTGGCCTAGCCATTGGTCTGGGGGTGTTCCAACGAGGTTGGAAGGTGTTTGATATCGAGCTCTCGGAGGAAGTCCTCAAAGATTTGTGCGATGAACTGCTTGCCGTTGTGAGTGACGAGGGAATGAGGGATGTCGAATCTGCATATGATGTTTTTCCAAGTTAATTTTTGGACATTGTCGGTGGTGATCTTGGTGAGTGGGCATGCCTCGATCCACCTGATGAAATAATCAACTGCCACTAGGAAGAATTTGAGTTGACCTTTCGCGGGGGGAAATGGTCTTAGGATGTCCATTTCCCACTGGGCGAACGGCCACAGAGACATCATCTGGTGGAGGGCTTCGAGCGGCTGCCGATGTGTGTTGCCAAACTGTTGGCACTCTTTACATTTTTGCACGTAGGCTTGGCAGTCCGACTTCAAGGTGGGCCAGTAGTATCCAGCTCAGAGTACCCTGGTCTCCATCGAGCGCACTCCAGAATGCATGCCACATATGCCTCGGTGGATTTTTTCGATGACATAAGCGGCTTGAGGTGTGGTCAAACACTTGAGTAGAGGGGTGGAGATGCCGCGCTTGAACAGTTCATCTTCGACAATTACAAATTTAGCCGCTTTGACCCTCATCTTCCGAGCTTCATCTTGATCCTCGAGCAAGGTTCCCGACTTCAAGTAGTTCCAAATACCTGTCATCCACCCTAGTTCTTCGGTGTTGCTGGCGTTGACAATCTTATCGTTCAAGCTGGGCGAATGCAAGGTTTCTTGGATAATGGTTCGTTGTTGTCCAGGTCGCTTGGTACTAGCGAGCTTTGATAGGAGGTCAGCTCTGGTATTTTGTTCTCGTGGTACATGTTGTATAGTGAACTCGTCGAAGGACGAGATCTGATGTGATGCGACGTGGAAGTACCGCTGTAGAAGAACATCCTTAGCCTAGTACGTCCCGCTGAGCTATTCCACCATGAGTTTTGAGTCGCTATTGCAACTCACTCTTCGTGCCCCGAGGTCGCGAGCTAGCCTTAGTCCTGTGAGGAGCGCCTCATATTCCGCCTAGTTGTTGGTCACTTTGAAGCTAAACTTGAGGGATTGCTCCAAAGTGACTTGATTTGGTCCTTCCAAGATGATACTTGCACCACCACCTTTAGAGTTGGGAGACCCATCAACGTGCAAGGTCCATACCTGTGGTTCATCGGCTGAGGTCGGAGTCAGTTCAGCTACGAAGTCAGCCAAGCATTGAGCTTTCAGAGCTCCACAACTCTCATACTGGATGCCGAACTTAGACAACTTGACTGACCACGCTATCATCCGCCCGACGAGCTCTGGCTTTCTCAGGATTTGCTTGATTGGGTAGTCAGTTTTGACTATTACCTGGTGACTCTGGAAGTAAGGCCAGAGACGCCGAGCTGTGGTGATGAGTGCTAGTACAAGCTTTTCAATCGTCTGGTATCTTTTCTCGCGTCCTGGAGAACTCGGTTGATGAAGTAGACTGGTGTCTGCATTTTTTGGTGCTCTTGTACGATAACCGCGCTGATCACGTCTTCTGCTACTGCCAGATATAATAGGAGGTTAGCCTAGTGGTCCGGCCTCTGAAGGATTGGCAGGGTCGTGGGAAAGTTTTGAAGCTTCGAAAAGCTTCCTCGCACTGTTCCGTCCACTCGAAGTTTTTTGGCTTCTGTAGCAGGGTGAAGATTGGCCCTGCCTTCTCCGCCAACCTGGGGATAAATTGGGAGAGGGAGACCAACCTTCCTACGAGACGTTGGACGTCTTTCACAGTCTGGGGGCTTTGCATCTGAATGATGGCTTTGCATTTCTCTGGGTTGGCTTCAATCCTCCTGCTGGTGATCATGAAGCCAAGGAACTTACCTTCCTGGACGCCGAAGACGCACATCTCTGGGTTGAGACGCATGTTGTGCTTCCTGATATGGCTGAACACCTCGGCCAGGTCGGTAGCATGAGCTTCGGCTGGGGTGGTTTTGACCACCATGTCATCGACGTAGACCTTCATGTTTCGCCCGATCTGATGATGGAAAACCTTGTCCATCAGCCGCTGGTAGGTGGCCCCGCGTTTTTGAGGCCAAAAGACATCACTCTGTAGCATTAATTGGCGTGGTCGGTGATGAACGACGTATGTACCTCGTCTGGTGGGTACATCATGATCTGGTTGTACCCAGAGTAAGCATCAAGGAAACTGAGAAGGGCATGCCCGGATGCTCCGTCAACCAGCCTATCGATGCTTGACAATGGGTACGAGTCCTTTGGGCATGCTTTGTTTAGGTCGGTGTAGTCGACGCACATGCGCCACTTCCCCGAGCTCTTCTTTACCAGAACCACATTTTCCAGCCACGTGGTGTACCTGACCTCATGGATGAAGCCGGCGTTTAGCAACTTTTGCGTCTCGGTGATGATGGCCTGCCGCCTTTCACCACCGACCTTTCGCTTCCTCTAAGCGACGGGTTTCGCCTCCTTGTGAATTGCTAACCTATGACAAATGAAGTTAGCGTCTATACCTAGCATGTTGGCACTAGACCATGCAAAGAGGTCAGAGTTCTTGAGGATTTTAGCTTCGAGCTGTTGCCGTAACTCTGGGCTCAACTGTCTGCTAATTTTCGTGCACTGCCTAGGGAGTTTCCCGATCTGGAGGTCATCGAACTCGTCGATGGGACTCGGTCGCTCATCATGGGAGTCAGACCTCGGATCGAGGTCAGTGATGTCCACGTGGGTGATGTGAGCCACTATGGGGGGATCACTCTTGCAACGCTCGTCGGATGAAGAAACCTTCAGGCTCTCGGCGTAGCATTGCCGAGTTGTCTTCTAGTTTGCCTTGACAGAGATGATCTTGCCATCATTCCCTAGGAACTTCATGGTGAGATGTGGGGTGGACCCCACTTCTCCGAGTTGGTTCAGCGTCGGCCTTCCAATAATGATGTTGTAGGACGTGTTGGCTTCTACGTGGAGGTATCGGACCATAATCCTCCTTGTGGCGGGAGAGGTTCCGAAGGTCGTTAGCAGGTCCACATATTCCCAAGTGTGTACTCGCTCTCCTGCAAAACTGACTAGGGACTCTATGTGAGGTTGGATGAGAGAGTGAGGGATGTCTAACCTGAGAAACGTCGGCCAATAAAGGACGTTAGCCGAGCTCCCTTGGTCGATTAACGTCTTGTGGACCTCCCAATTGGCTAACTCCACGGTGATGACCATTGGGTCATCCTGGTTGGGGCTGACGCCAACGTAGTCTTCATCGGTTAAGGTGATCGGTGGTGAGCTTTGGTGCGAGGTCGAGGTAGTAGAGTGGATGTTGCTAATACTGCGCAGGTGTCTTTTTCGGGTCGAGCTGCTGGAGCCTCCCCCTGCAAAGCCACCTGCAATTGTGTTGATTACTCCCCGTAGGGGAGCTGACCCTGTTTCCTGGCTTACCTCGGCTTGCACTGCTCCACCGGCATTTTGCTGAGAGCTAGAAGGTTGGTCCATGCAAGCTCTCGAACCACGACCTCTGCCTCATCCTCGTCCACCGTAGCCTCCTTTGTGACCCTGCTGACGTTGGACATATTGGCCGAGGTGATCTGCCTAGATGAGTTCTTCGATACGGTCTCGGAGTGTGCGACATTCTTCAATGGTATGACCGTGGTTTCTGTGGTATCGGCAGTGCTTGGACTTGTTTGCACTGTTGGGAGTGTGACCTGGTGGTGGTAGGGTGAGCAGGTTGCTATTACTGGCCTCCTCTAGGATGTGTACTCGGGGCGTATTCAGGGGAGTGTAGAAGTCGTTTCTCCCCCCTTACTTGCCTTGGCGGTCCTCTTGAACTGGCTGTCATTGGTGACCTTTATCTTGTCTCTGTGACCATTGTCAGGCTTCGCTTGTGATTTTCTGTGAACATAGTCACGGAAGGCAGAGTGTTCTTCCATTTGGATGTATCCAGCAGCACGGGCGCGGAGCTCGTCCATGTCGCGAGGAGCTTCACGACATAGGCTGTCGACGAACGGTCCGGGCTTGAGTGCCATGAGCATGGAGGGTAAGGAAACTTCAGGATTTAGGTTCCGAATCCTGACCGAGATGTTGGCAAAGCATTCCATGAACGCCCTCAACGGTTCGTCATTGCCCTGCCTGAGACTGGCCAAGGCGGCGGAGGTGACGTGGTGAGGTCGACTCGTGGCATACTGTGCCTGAATCGCCTAACCAGGGTGTTGAAGTTGTCGATTGATTCAGCAGGTAACTGGGTGTACCAGTTCTATGCAGTCCCCTTGAGTGAGGTCGGGAAAACCCTAAGCGTGACTGATAAGAGCTGTCTTGATCGGCCCCACAGTGGGCGCGAAATGTTCTTACCAGAGATCGGTCGTAGGGGACGATCCGCTGGGTAAGATCGGTGAGCCTCCTTTGCTGGTACGTTGGTTGCTCCAAGATGGGGGTGGTACCTGCAAAAGAGACTCTGATGCTAAAGTTAGTGTTTGTGGGTGTATGAGTCTCGTATAAGTAATGCACGTACCTTTGTGTGAATTAGGGTTTTGTTGGGCCTTGGGCCTGAGATCAATTATGATTTATTCAGGTAACGGACCTCGTCTTAGTCGAGGTCTCCCAGCGTGTGTCCAAGGTGCGTATCCGAGGTCGTTCTGTGCTGTGATGCCGAGCTGGAGCTCGGCTTCGCGGTACGGATAGTACACTTATAAATTAATTTTATTATTTTTAACAAATTATTAATAAAAAATAATTACCCATAGATACATCCGTAGGTAATTCCGTGGGTAATTATCTAATTTAATTTTTATTTATCATAATTACTTATAAATTAATTTTATTATTTTTAACAAATTATTAATAAAAAATAATTACGCACGGATTTATCCGTCGGTAGTTACTCACGGATACATCCGTGAGTAATTTCGTGAGTAATTATCTAATTTAATTTTTATTTATCATAATTATTTATGAATTAATTTTATTATTTTTAAAATAAATTATTAATAAAAAATAATTATCCACGGATACATCCGTCGGTAATTGTAACACCTCAATTTTTATTTCATTTTTTTATTTTATTTTATTGAGGGTATTTTGGTAATTTTTATAAATGTATAAGGGTGATTTAGTAGCTTGGAACGGGCTGTTCCGGAATTGGAATGGGCCGTTCCAAACTACCAAAATGTATGTGAGTTAGTAGCCCAGAATGGGTCATTCCAGACTATTAAAAACTGCCTATAATCCTAAATGGGAACGGGCTTGGAACGAGCCGTTTCCAAAATATGGCCGTTATGAGTAATAAATGCACACCAGAACGGGCCGTTCTGGATGTGATTTTTACCCATGATTTAAGGGTCCAGAACGGGCCATTTCGAATTTAGAACGGGCCGTTCCGGCGAGGTCTGATGCCTATAAATTGAGTTCTCTACCACTCCCAAAAGGCACACCTCTCATTTTCTGATTTCTTTTCTTCTTTTCTCTCTTCTCTTCTTCTGCACTCTCTGAAGACCAAGGGGAACCCAGCGGAGGAGATCAACCAGATCCTTAGTTTCAGCTACTATTTATCCAGGTACGGGGGAAAAGAGAATTATTTATATGTAGAGTTACATGAGAGAATTGGGTAGAGGAAGAGTCCCTTAGGATTATGAGTAATTTTATAATTATTTCTGTTTGGAGAATTATTGGTCTTATGTGATTCTGTATGAATTTAGGATTATGAATATATAGTTAATTTGTAAGGATGATGATCTAGGAGAGAGAATGAAACTATAGAAAAGTGCCTGTGAGTTAGGTTTTAGAAGACAATTTTATAATTATTTCTGTTTGAGGAATTGAGGATCCCATTAGATTTTACATGTATTGAAGATTATGAAAATATATTTAATTTGTAAGGATGATGATCTGGGAGAGAGAACGAAATTATAGAAAAGTGCCTGTGAGTTAGATTTTAGAAAAATTGGGAGTTTTACTATATTGTATTAAATTGGTGAATTAATTGAGTTTTATATTATTGTTATATTATTGTTATAATGAGTATTCATGGTGAATTGCTTGATGGGTATGTGAATCATTGCATTGTGTGAACTTATCTGTATGTAATATGGAATTTGAAGTTATGAAATGAGATGTGTGAAATGTGAATGAGATGTGATTGTGGATTCTCGTACTAATGACCAGGGGTGAGCACGGCCCTAGGCTGCTAAAAAGGGTAGCGTGACCTTGGCATAGTGTTATGTCAGGGGTGAGCACGACCCTAGGCTGGAAAAGGGTAACGTGACCTTGACATAGTAAGATTTGTGTGAATTATGAATATGAAAATGATAATGTTAATTGCATGATTTGAGATTAATGGGTGTGATTGCGAATTATGATGTAAAAATGATGCATGTTTGATAGAGTTATGATATATAGAAATTCTTGTAAATATTTCATTATGTAATGAGATTACATTGTTGTGTGTTCGTATGTGCTTTACATATAGATGTTTTTTTTTCTCACCGTACAAATTGTGAATATTTTAGGTGAGGAAGATCTGGCTACGAGTGGCATCTAGAATGCCAACAGTTGAATTGTGGGTATGCTCTGATATTGTGACATCGGGACAAAGGATTTTTTTTAGGACATAGATTTTATGTGGATTTGGAATTGTAAATATTATTTTGAAAACAATTTGTAAACTCTTGCATTTCATTTTCTAAATATTTTTATTATTGTGGTTATTAAAGAACAATTTTGAATATTCTTATGTAAACCCTTTTACCGAAATTGGAAAATTTATTTGTAAGTTTTCATTATTACAATATATGTATTGGGGTAGTAAGGGTGTCACAATAATAACGTTGGTAATTTCGTGGGTATTATTGATAATATTTTTAAAAAATCATTTTAAAATTGTATTAAATAATAATTTTGTTTTTATTAAAAACAATATGGTTCAAAATTGGTAAAATTATTATAAATGTTAAGAAATTATCTTTTAATTTTAGACTATCATGCATCAATATTATTTCACTAATTATATATTTCTCAATTTAAATAAAATTAACTATATAATATTAAAATATATTGATAATAAATTATTATTTTATACTATCATTTAATTATAAATTAATATATATAATAGTTGGTATGGTAAATTAAATAGCATGAGAAAATTAGTTAAGTATTTAAGAATTTAATTTGTTAATCTTTTATCATTAAATTTTTTTAGGTTACTGATGAATTTTTTTGCATTTTCTACGAACAACATTTTAGACAGATAATTTTCTCACAGAAAAAATTTGTGGGTAATATCCATCTAAAATTTCAGACTGAAAAATGTGTAAGTAATATTCGTCAGAATTATTTTTGTTTCAGATGGACACATATTCGTCGGAAAAACCCGTCGTTAATGTCATTTTTCAAACGGATATTTATCCGTGGAAAAAAGTCTGTCGGTAATGAGTGTTTTTTTTTGTAGTGATATTTGAGGTATTATGTGTATGGATTGTTAGTTGTGGTGTTGTTCATATGCTATGTGGAATTGTTATTGAATGATATGGGTATGGTGTAAGTTGATATGTTGTGATATAGTTAAGTTGTTAATCTTTTTAAGTTGTTGAATGTGATGTTGAGGTATTATTGTTGTGTTGCTATGTTGTAAGCCAGGATGTTGTGGTGGTTGTGTGGTTTACATGTTAGTTTTGGTATAACATCCCGAGTTTTCTACTAATATAATAGTTTAATTATTATTTATTTTTATATTTATTGAGATTATTTTCTTATAGTTTTTTTAATTAATTAAATGGGTTTTATAGAATATTTTAGAGGTTTTTAATAATTATGAGTATTTTAATTAAATAACAAATATTTATGAAGATTATTTGGTATAATATTTATTAGAGAACTATGTATTCTTATGATATTTTGTTATAATAAATATTTGGAGAAAATTATGTGTTTTATTGTAATTATTTATATATTTTATTTTAATTATAATTGTGTTGGAAGAAATAGATATATTTTATATATTATATATTTATTAAATATTAAATATTTTATTTTATTATAATTATTTGGATTAGAAGAAATATGTTTATTAGATATATTATTTAATTATAAGTTTTAATATTTGAGGGAAAGAAAAAGATAATCATGGTTAAAATATTTTTACTAAATGATTAAAAGGAGGTTAAGTTTTTAAAAGAGAGAGAGAGAGAGAGAGAGAGAGAGAGAGAGAGAACAGATCAAATTTTAGGTTTTCACTTTTCACGTACGCACTTCAGAGCTCGGAGAACCTGTTTTGCTTTCTAATTGTTTTGTTGCATTTCTTGTGTGATTCTGAGTGTGAATATGTGTTTAATTTCAAAAATAGACAAGTTTTGATATGAATTAGAGTGCTCTGGGGTTCCTATGGGAAACCTTATGAAGTGAAATTAGGGATATGCTCTTTGAATGAATTTTGAGGCATTATATATAAAATTGATGATGGATTCGTGTTTTGGGTAACATTTGGAATGTTTTGGCCTATTGAAATATTATATTACTTCGCTAGTTGTAAAAAAATGCTTGAAATCATCAATTTGGGTTTATGACCTTTATACTTCATATGTTATGAATTGCGAATTGAATATGTATGAAGTTGAATAATTTCCTATTATGATTTGTGTTCTATTCTCATGTATATGCCTATGAGAAGTCTCTTGTATAAGACTGTGAATATGATGAGACAATGTGAAAAGTGAATATGAGACATGAGACATGATGATATGTGACAATGAGACATGATATATAAGTAACTATGACATGTGATTTGATGAGTCAATGAAGTGTGAGTATGTGACATGCATCATGTGCATCTCTGTGACGGGTATGATGTGGGGTACATCATTAGGGAAACCCCTCCTTGTGTAATAGCTTGGGGGAGTCCTAGGGGATAGTGCGGTTTGAATGTCTTGGTTTTGTCTGTTTGTGAGTACGAGACATAACTTGCCCAGCTTCGCTATCCCAACCAGACCCTAGCAGTACATCCTTCTAGTTGAAAGTGTATGGGTAACTCCCTACATGTACTCCTATACTACCTTAGGTGTGTTGTTTAGGTAACACACCAGTGATATGTGATATGTGACTGGCGCTACATGCATGCATTTGTGAGTTGAGTCCATGGCATCATTGCATAATGAGTGACTATATATGCTAATAATATATGTATGACTTGAGTTGTACTTGATTAATGTGTGTTTTGTGTTGTGCTTTGTTATGATTTGTGTGTGTTGCCTATTTGTTATTTTTACACCTTAACCTAAGGGAGATGTTTCTCACTCCTCTGTTTGTTCTATGTGTGTCTTTTATTGTGTTGCAGATGACCATCAACATGAGGATGTTGGTGATGAAGCTTAGGCTTCAGTTGGGCGTGCTCTAATAGGATATATGACATTGGGGCATAGTTAGGACTAGTTTAGGATGTTATTTCCATTGAATTGTTTTGAAAACTTCAAATTTTTCCTTTGTAATTGTTGCATTGAGATATTGTTTGAGTTTATGAATGTGAATCCTCTACGTAAGATATTTGAGATTATGATTTTATTTATGAAATATTTTAATTATTCTTAATTATTTTGTAATTATGAATGAGGGGTAGAAGGTGTCATAGTACAATTGATTGATTTATAATTGTATTAACTAATTACTGTTGTAACAATAAGATTGAACATGAATGTCAATTTCTATGATTATTAAATTAGAGGTGAATTTCAAACAATGGTGATTTATTTAATTACTCATAAAGTAATAAATGTTAAATTATATGATTGTTGGTTTATGAGTACATTTAAATTCATAAGGAGTATCCAAAGGTATCAGTTAATTTAGTTGGTGCATATTTTGTTGCCTAATAATGTGTCTCAAATTTTGATGATTGTAAGAATCATAAAGTTTCTAAGATCATATTAGTTTTATATTATTGGGAACTTACAAAAAATATTTGTCTAGTGATGCATATAGTTTTAATTTATTATTGATTAGCCATAGTATCTTTAATTAATTGAAATGAAATATTTTGTTGCTTAAAATCACATAAAGAATTAGACATAATATGTTATTGATTATACTTAAATATAATAAATTCATCTCACATGAATTATTGTTGTGTATATAATAAATTAGGATAAAATATCAATTATGTTTCTTAATTTAACCATAGGGATTAAGAAAATGAGTATAATTTGATAGTTTTGGCATAAGATTATGTGATGAATCAAATTGAGTAAAGCTTTAGCCTATAGACAAATTTTATGTCCTTAGATTCATAAATTTATACATAATTTACATTTATCTCATATTATATATAATGAGTGACCATGTTTAAACTTGTAATTATGTAATTTACAAATGTTTCTATTGTAAATTATGATAAAGGATTAATTCATGAATTAATATATGAATTGCATGTTTGAGAGTAGTCATAGCATCCCAAACAATGTAACAAAAGAGTTATTTCACTAGGAAGAAATAATTAATTAAGGTTATTAGCTAAATGTCATGATATGATATTTTTATACTCATTGGCATATATGGTTTATTTTATTATGATATTTATTATCGTATATAAAGTTTGTAAATTTTGTGCATGTTTTGCATCAAAAGTTTTGAATTTACTAATTTATGAATTATCATGACATTAATATTATATTACAAAAAGAGTATATATTTGATCATCCTATATAAACATTCCAAAAGTTGGTGGGAGTAAAAAATTTCAAATAAGTGAAAGTCAATTCTTGACAAGTGAAATTTGAGAAAATAAAGAAAAGTATATGATACTATTGAATATCACTTTAAAGAAAATATTTATTAGATGCAATGAGATTATATCACAAACATAATATTTTAAGTCTTAAAGTTGTCAATTCTATTTAAGACCAATTAATGACTCTCGACTAAGTATTCATTTAAAGAATATTAAAGGTGAAAGTCTAGGCAAACAAATTGACATAATATATATATATATATATATATATATATATATATATATATATATATATATATATATATGAGGAGGATTCAAACGACACCGGTGTAACTTTAACTAAGTGTTACACCACTCAATAACTTTATATTAATTATGAATTTTGTAAATCCAACCGTTAGATTGAAAGTTCATATCACTTTATATGTGTATATCAAATTTTGTTAAAATTGAACAACAACTTGAGGGTAATCAAAGTGTTCATATTTTAGTATATTTTGAAATAAATATATTACGTCAATTTTGTTTTATAAAAATGAAGTATCAAATCATCTTGGATTAATATAAAATTTTGTATATATGATCTAAGAGATATGAACTTTCAATCTAACGGTTAGATTTACAAAATTCATAATTAATATAAAGTTATTAAGCGGTGTAACACTTAGTTAAAGTTATACCGGTGTCGTTTGAACCCTCCTCTATATATATATATATATATATATATATATATATATATATATATATATATATATATATATATATATAAAAGAGTTAGTATATATAGAGTATATTGTTGCAGAATTGATGATCCAATATAAGATTGTTAGTTATAGTATTTTAGGATCATATACTCAAAGACTTGCATTAAAGTTTGTCTTTTTAATTTTATGACTTTGTGCATATTAAGTTTGTCATATAAATATTTGAATCATTGTAGTATGAACCTAATTCAATTATTAGAAATGCATTATAATACATGAAAGGAAATGTTTATCTTGAAACATAACTATAATGATTCATGTATGACAATTTTTATATAATTTTGAAGAATTTCAAGCTTTAAGTTAAATGTTCATATTTAGTTAATTATTGTGATAGGGATAATCTCTAAAGAGTATATGAGCCAAGTAGAAGAATGTTAGAAAAATATTATGTGACTCATATAATTTATGTTTAATTTAAATATCCTATTAATCTAATTAATTGTTTGATTATAATGAGCTATTACAGAATAATAATTAACTATTTCATAATTTTCATGTTTTATTGATTCTTAATGGAGGACTATTATAATAATAAGATAGAGAATTCCTAATCTTGTCTATAAAAAGACCAATTTATGGTGTTCTATTATCTAATAGACTTAAGGAAAAACAAAGATTAGAAGAGTTCTTTTTAATTTTTTAAATATCTAAATATTGTTACATATTTAATAATTTGACAGCAATGACTATAAGAGTTAAGTTTCCATTATTTAAGTTATTCATTAAAAAAAAATTTGTAACGACCTGCCATGGTCTCTACACTTAGTGGAATCGCACTACAACTAGTTAACTAAGAGAATATTAAACTGGATAACACATACATACATGCATAAATATAAAGATCAAAATAATTAAGTTTCTGTATACAAAATAAAGCACCATATATGTACAGTCATCCCAAAATATTCCTTAGTGTCAGTCAAGCACAGACAAAACTTGTTACCCAAAATGGTAACTCAAAACACGAGGCTCAACTCATCTCGCAGCGGTCACCTCTACTCCAAGCTATCCCTGACCTGCTCCAATACCAAGTATGATCATCGCAGTCCCACCACATGGAAACAAAAGGGTAAGCTAGAGTTCAAAAATCAATCATATAAGAACAGAATAAAATCTATACTACACATGCATCCATTCAAGTCCCTAAGTAACCTTCCATCTCAATCAATCATCCATTCATCAAACATGAAGTCAAGCACCATACACTCCATCATCATGACAATCATGCAATACATGACAGATATCCATGCATATCAATCATCTAATGCGTCGTCATGCATACACCTAGGAGATCTCCATAACAATAGAGCTGTATAAGTGACATTCCATCCTACCGAAACCACCCCAACCATTTTCACGCCCAATTCGCCCGCTCGGTTACAGCTAAACAGGATATAATCCTCACTCGGGTTTACTCGGATGATGTCACTTACACACTTGGAAGTCCAGATCCACCATCAGGTATAGCACAGCTGGGTACGGGCTTACCACGACCTTGGCATGCATTAACCAAGTCAATTGTGGAGTTCGCCCACCGACTATCCGCAAGGATCCACGCACCTTCCCGAGTACTTGGTTAAGGGAATAACTCTCAACCTCATACCCCGCTCTAACACTAGCTAAGGTGTGACACCCTCTACCCCAACATACATATACAGTAATTATAAAAATATAAAAATTTTCATCATTAAAAATCAAATTTCCAGCCACGTAAAGGTAAAGAGTTCACATTCATAAACTTAATCCAAATAACATGCCGGTAAAATTACAAAGAAATAAAACTGAATTTTCTAAAATAATTTAATAAGAACATCTTTAAACTAATTCTATCTATGTCTCGATGTCACATGTCCTATCAGAGCAAAACCCAACATAGAAGCCTAAGTTTCATCACCAACATCCTTAGCCTCACGCTGATGATCACCTGTATAACAGTCAAAACAGAACAACACGAGAAAAGGGAGTAAGAAACATCTCACTCTGGCTCACAATGTAGAAATATACGCCGAATAGCCAAACACAAACAAAATAAGTATAACATAGATAAATTAATAATAACATCACACTCATCCAAGACATAAACCATCACTTTATCATATAACATTAAGAATGCATATGCATGGACACGAACTACATATTATCATGCATGTGGCGCCCGTAAAACATCACATGGCATATTGCCGCTAGCAATATACGAAGAGTAGTCTAGGAGTACATGCCGGGTCACACCCTCTACGCACTCTCACTAGAAGGATATACTACCAGAGTCTCGTCGGGATAGCTAAGCCGCGCAAGATACATCCCATGCACACAATGGGCGAGACTGGGACTTCCAAACCGAGCTATCTCCAAGGACTAATCCCCAAAGCTTTTACACTAGGGGGCCTTCTCTGGCGGTGTATTCCATATCGTACCCTTAAAACACTTATGCAAATGATGCATGTCATTCAAGACTCTATGCATTCTCATATCTCATTATCATTTCTCATGGTCATTTCACATCATATTTCATTATCACATTTCATATCTCATGTTTCAATCACATTTCACATTATCTCATCATATTCACAAGGCCTCCACAGAGCACTTTAATTTATATCAAAACTCATTTATTTATAAAATTAAATACATATTTTTACATCTCATTAAACAAGAAATATAATAGAGCAATCAGAAATCAAAACAGAAAATATTTATATTTCGCCTATTTCTCATAGGGTTTCTCATAGGAACCCATAGAGCACTCTAAATCATATCAAAACATATTTATTCTCAAAATTAATCACATACTTACACATCACATTCAACAAGGAATATAATAGAGCAATCAGAAATCAAGACAGAAAATATTTATATTTTGCCTATTTCTCATAGGGTGTCCCATAGGAACCCATAGAGATCTCAAATCATATAATTAATTGCATATAAGAAAAATAATAAACAAAACAGATACAATTAGGAGAAACTCCTCATACATGAGCATACAAAAAACTACAGCAAACACAGGATTGGGGGCCAATCCCACTACCCAGCATATATTCCCACACCCAGAGCAAGATTTCTCACTCCCCCCTTACCTCGGTAAGCAGGAGCCGAATCTTGTTGGTCGCCCCCTCTAGGTTCCCCTTCGTCTTCAGAGAGAGAAAGGAGGAAAAAGATTAGAAAATGAAAAATGAGTTTTAGAGAGTGCAAAACGCTTTATTTATAGGCATCAGGCCGCGACCAGAACGGCCTGTTCTGAATCCAGAACGGCCCGTTCTGAGCCCGTAGAACACGTACAAAAGCCTCTCCAAGAACGGCTCGTTCCAAAACCAGAACGGCCCGTTCTGGGGTTTTCAGAACGACCCGTTTCAATGTGGAACGGCCCGTTCTAAGTCAAACTTCGTTCTTTTAAAATCACATCCGGAACGGCCCGTTCCTAAAGTGGAACGGCCCGTTCTGGGTTAAAATTTTTCCCACGAATGCTTGATTTGGAACGGCCCGTTCCAGAGCTATGAAAATCCAAATTACTGATTAATAAATAAATAAATAAATAACGTATATATATATCAAAATAAAATATCAATACAATTTAAAACATGATTTTCTTCAAATAATAATTATAACAAAAATATCATAATTAATAATATTATACAAAATAATTTTCATAAATGATTATTATTAAAAACCTTTAAAAATTCAATCAAACCCATTTAATTAATCAAAATAATTATAAGGAAATAATCTTCACAAATACAAAAATAAATAATAATTATTCGTAGTATTAGCAGAAAAATTCGGGGTGTTACATAAGGACTTAGAGGAGACTCACCCAACCCAGTGGCCTATCTGAGCACCACTCTCCCAAATCCAGTGGCCTCCATGAGCACCACTCTCTTATATTAGTGGTCTATCCAAGCACCACTCTCAAGAGACTCTATGTGAGCTCTTCCAGTTCGAAAATATTTTTCCTCTCCTCAAGTCCTAGGCTAGGCTCATGCCATAGGCATCACATGCAATCATGCATCATACATCATAATGGTCTGCCCACCATCATGATCAACAATCATACACATGTCATAAGACATCACATGCAATAATGCATCATACATCATAAATGGTCTACCTACCATTATGATCAATAAACATACTCATATGAACATATACACATGTCATATCATATTCAAACATTCATACGTATCATCACAAAGCATACATACGTGATCTAAAACTTCAACTTTAAACGTACATAAACATCAATTTAAATCAATTATTTATAAATATAATCGCGCACAGCGCAGTCAGCTCGCGCCTAGCCTAACACCAACCCAAGAGCTCTAAGCTCTCCCACGCCTGGCACGCTCAACCTGCACCCGGCCTGATCTCAGTCAGAGAGTTTCAAAACTCTCATCCAAGCCAACACATCCAGCCACATGCAAACACAAAACACAATGCATAGGCTCCATACAACTCAAAATAAACTTAAATCTCACATTCATCCCACCTATGCATCAAAATCATCAAAATCCTCCTTTTTCTCAAAATCTCAAAAATAAGATTTTCTTTAATCCATCTATGGATTCTCAGCATTCATGCATCAATTGAGTTTCTAAACTCACATACAACCTAAACAACAAATAGTCTAGCTTCCCTTACCTGAAGATTGGCTCAGATAGCCAAAAACTGAACAAAAGTAGAATTTTCCTTCGTAGCTCAACCTGGAACTTCAATCTACCCAAATCAAGCTTTCTAATCTGAATTTCAAGAAAAGACAGAAGACATTAGTGGTCTAGAGGAGAAAAAGAATCATACAAAGAAATTTGGAAGAGAAAGGAGCTCACAGACCTAGAGACCTTCTCTCTAAAACTTCTCTCTAGAAACCTCTGATTCTCCTCACGGCCCACACCCCTATTTATAGGCATTCCGGAGTGGCCAGAACGGCCTGTACCGAAACTACAAATTACAGGTCAATTTAATAGCTTGGAACGGCCCGTTCCAAATTGGGAACGGCCCGTTCTAGGCTACTAAATCACTTTTTTTTAACTACGTTACAATATCCCCCAACAAATAGGAATTTTTGTCCTCGAAAATAGGCTTACCTGAAAAGAGGAATGGATACTGTTCCTTAAACTGGCTCTCTACTTCCCAGGTTGCCTCACCAATAGTTGCATCCCACAGAATCTTCACCAAGCTAATGGACTTGCCACGAAGCTCCTTCAACTTGTGATCAACCATAGCTACCGGTCTCTTATCATAGGTCAAGTTCTCTCTAACTTGCACCTCATCCATCTCTACCACGTGACTCGGGTCTCTGATGTACTTCCTCAACTGTGAAACATGAAACACATCATGCAGGTTGGACAGAACCGGAGGTAACGCCAACTGATAAGCTACCGGACCTACACGACGAAGGATCTGCTAAGGACCAATGAATCTCGGTGTGAGTTTCTTAGCCCTTACTGCCCTTCCCACACCAGTAGTGGGTGTCACCCTGAGAAACACGTGCTCTCCCTCCTCAAACTCTAGAGGTCTCCTCCTCCTATCAGCATAGGACTTTTGTCGACTCTGGGTAGCCCTCAACCTCTCCTAAATCTGTCTCACCATCTTAGTAGTCTGAAGAACTAACTCTGGACCAACCACTACTGACTCACCCTCCTGATACCAGCATAATGGAGTCCTACACCTCCTGCCATACAAAACCTCAAAAGGTGTCATGCCAATACTTGAGTGATAACTGTTATTGTAGGTAAACTCTACCAATGGCAACACCTACTCCCAGCTACCCAGATGATCCAACACACAAGCTCTCAAAAGATCCTCCAGTGACTGAATTGTCCTCTCTAAATGACCATCTGTCTGTGGATGATAAGCGGAAGCTAACCTCAACCTCGTCCCCAATGCCTGATGCAAAGTCTACCAAAACCTGGAAGTAAACCTTGGATCTCTATCAGAGATAATACTAGAAGGCACTCCATGCAACCGTACTATCTCTCTGATATACAACTGTGCAAGCCTCTCCAAGGACCACCTCTTGTTGACAGGAAGAAAATGCGCACACTTTGTCAACCTATCAACAATCACCCAGATAGAGTCATTGTTCCTAGCTGTCCTAGGCAACCCAACCACAAAGTCCATAGTGACACTATCCCACTTCCACTCAGGAATCTCCATCAACTGTAAAATCCCTCCAGGTCTCTGATGCTCAATCTTTGCCTTCTGACAAGTCAGACAAGCTGTCACAAACTCTTCTATCTCTCTCTTCATACCAGGCCACCAGAAACTCTTCTTGATGTCCTGATACATCTTAGTCATACCAGGATGTATACTAAGATGACTCATGTTTCCCTCCTCTAGAACAGCTCGTCTTAATTCTGAATCACAAGGAAAACAAATCCGACCTCTGAATCTCAGAATCCCATCAGTACTAAGCTCAAAACCAGTTGCCTTCTCAGTACCAAGCAATCCCAAAATCTTCAACAAATCTGGGTCCTGTAATTGTTTAGTTCCCACCTGTTTCAAGAACTCGTTAGTTATGGTGATCGTACCACAACTAATGTGATCCTGAACAACCTCCACCTCTAGTCTCAAATCTCTGAACTGATCAATCAACTCCAACTCCCTAATCATCATAGCCGACATGTGAATGGATTTCCTACTCAATGCATCTGTTACCACATTCGCCTTTCCAGGATGATACATCAACTGGAAATCGAAGCCCTTTAGGAATTCCATCCACCTCCTCTGTCTCATATTCAACTCCTTCTGATCAAACAGGTACTTCAAACTCTTATGATCACTAAATATACTGAATCTCGCACCATACAGATAGTGTCTCCACGACTTCAAAGCAAAAACCACAGCTGCAAGCTCCAAATCATGAGTAGGATAATTCCTTTCATGGTTCTTAAGTTGCCTCGAAGCGTATGCCACTACTCTCCCTTCCTGCATCAACACACAACCTAACCCTTGGTGAGAAGCATCACAAAACACATCAAAATGTTCATCAGTGTCAGGTAACACCAAAATTGGAGAAATAGTCAACCGTCTCTTTAACTCCTGAAAACTCTACTCACAAGCGTCCGTCCAAACAAAAGGCTGATCCTTTCGAGTCAATTGAGTCAAATGCATTACTATTCGAGAAAAACCCTCAATGAATCTCCGGTAGTAACCTGCCAACCCAACAAAACTCCTAATCTCCGTAGTAGTCCTCGGACGCTCCCACTAAATCATAGCCTCCACCTTGGCTAGATCTACTGCAATCCCCTCTGCCGATATCACATGCCCCAAAAATTTCACCTTAGACAACCAAAACTCACACTTGGACAGTTTGGCATACAACTGTCTCTCCCTCAGCACCTCCAAAACCAACCTCAGATGCTCACGGTGATCCTCCAAAGATCTAGAATACACGAAAATATCATCAATGAAGACCACCACAAATCTGTCCAAGAACGGTCTAAAAATCTTGTTCATGTAATCCATGAACACTGCTGGAGCATTAGTGACACCAAAAGACATCACTACATACTCATAGTGACCATACCTAGTCCTGAAAGCAGTCTTTGGTATGTCATTCTCCTTCACCCTGATCTGATGGTATCCAAATCTCAAATCAATCTTTGAAAACACAGAAGCTCCCCTCAATTGATCCATCAAATCATCAATCCTCGGAAGCGGATACTTATTCTTTATCGTCAACTTATTCAATTGTCGATAATCAACACACAAATGGGCCCCACCATTCTTCTTCTTCACTAACAGTACTGGGGCACCCCAAGGAGAAACACTGGGCCTCACCATCTGTTTCTCCAACAAATCCTCAATCTGTTTCTTCAGCTCTACCAACTCAGTTGGAGCCATCCTATAAGGAGCCACTGATACAGGTCCTGCACCGGGTACTAGATCAATGCTAAACTCAACATCACACATAGGTGGCAATCCCGTCACATCATCTGGAAACACCTCAGGAAATTCACTGACAATCTCAATCCCAGTGATAGCTCTCTCTGTCTCAATACTCAAAGCTGCAAACAACATGAAGCACTCAGCTCCATCCCTCATCAACTACTCAGCCTGACCCGCTGATACTAACACCTCATCCTCCAACTGAGGAAATACCAACTCTCTCCGAGCACAATCTATAAGGATGTGATGGGAAGATAACCAATCCATCCCTAAGATTATGTCGATATCCACCATGGGCAACACAATCAGGTTCACTCGGAACCTCCTACCAGACACCTCTATTGGGCATCTCACACACATCTCCGATGTCACCACAGAAATTGAAGCTGGAGTAGACACAGACAAATCAACATGCAATGAAGATACTGACAAACCCAATCTCTCCACACAATCAACAGAAATGAAAGAATGCGTGGCACCAGAATCGAACAAAAATAAAACATCCTCACCAGCTGCTTTCCCCTTCCCCTTCACCAAGTCTGATGAAGTGGAAGCCTCTACACCTGACAATGTAAACACTCTCCCCGCAGCTGTAAGTCTGGGTGGCCTCGGGGCACTCCCAGATGAAGTCGGCGATGTCTGACAATCTCTAGAGATGTGGCCTGGCCTACCACATCTGAAGCAAACATTCCCCGGATGGGAACAATCTCTAACCACATGTGCACCTCCACATATGTAGCACCGCACCGGCTGTGCTCCACCCTGAGGAGTAGCAGGATGAGGTCCCCTACTAACAGCTCCTCTCTGAGACTGTACAGGTTTGTCATAGGGTCCCCTCTGCTGGCCTCCCCTCCTGGACCCAGATGATCCCTCTTGAACTCTAGCAGCCTTATTGTTGCTACCACCACCCTCCAATCTCTCAACAGTCTTTGCCTTCTCAACCAAGGCAGGAAACTTCACTATGGACATAGGGACTATGACCCTCTTCAACTCATGCCTCAACCCCTCTGCAAACTTCCTACATCTCCAAGCCTCAGATATGGCCTGAGAGTAGAAATGAGCTAGATGCTCAAACCTCATAGCATACTTAGAAACAGACAAGCTCCCCTGATGTAGTCTCATGAACTCTGCCTCCTTAGCGTATCTAACGCTGTCCGAGAAATACTTCTCTAAAAAGACCCTCATGAAGCAATCTCAATCAATAAGTACACCCCTGCTCTCTAACATCTGCCTGGTGCCTCTCCACCAGTACTCAGCCTCGCCCCCCAACATGTAAACCGCATAAGCCAACTTCCTCTCCTCAGAAGATCCCAAAACATTGAAGATCTTCTCCATCTCACTCAACCACTGATCTGCCACATCAGGATCTGAATCCCCCTTGAACAAAGGAGGCTGATATCCCCTGAACTCTGCTAAATCTCTCCCATCCTGAGAGACCACCGGTCTAGCTGCCTCAGCCGCAGCTCTAGCTGCCTCAGTCGCAGCTCTACCTGCCTCTATCTGAGCAAAGTGAGCACTCTACTGCTGCATCGCTATGGCCATCATCTCCATGGCCCTAGCAATCTGGTCATACTGAGGCCTCACCATACTACAAGAATTCAAACATCTTTCTTTAGTAACGTAATACCACAACAAATCACTAAAAACCAACACATATCAAAGATATGACACAACAGAAACCTAGAAGGATCACTCCCCACAGAGTATCCTAAAAACTCGACCGTCTCTGATACCATAAAAGTGTAACGACCCGCCATGGTCTCTACACTTAGTGGAATCGCACTACAACTAGTTAACTAAGAGAATATTAAATTGGATAACACATACATACATGCATAAATATAAAGATCAAAATAATTAAGTTTCTGTATACAAAATAAAGCACCATATATGTACAGTCATCCCAAAATATTCCTTAGTGCCGGTCAAGCATAGACAAAACTTGTTACCCAAAATGGTAACTCAAAACACGAGGCTCAACTCCTCGTCTCGCAGCGGTCACCTCTACTCCAAGTTATCCCTGACCTGCTCCCATACCAAGTATGATCATCGCAGTCCCACTACATGGAAACAGAAGGGTAAGCTAGAGTTCAAAAATCAATCATATAAGTACATAATAAAATCTATACTACACATGCATCCCAATCAAGTCCCTGAGTAACCTTCCATCTCAATCAATCATCCATTCATCAAACATGAAGTCAAACACCATACACTCCATCATCATGACAATCATGCAATACATGCAACTCATCACAGATATCCATGCATATCAATCATCTAATGCGTCGTCACGCAAACACCTAGGAGATCTCCATAACAATAGAGCTGTATAAGTGACATTCCATCCTACCGAAACCACCCCAACCGTTTTCACGTCCAATGCGCCCGCTCGGTCACAGCTAAACATGATATAATCTTCACTCGGGTTTACTCGGATGATGTCACTTACACACTTGGAAGTCTAGACCCACCGTCAGGTATAGCACAGCTGGGTACGGGCTTACCATGACCTTGGCATGCATTAACCAAGTCAATTGTGGAGTTCGCCCACCAACTATCCGCAAGGATCCACGCACCTTCCCGAGTACTTGGTTAAGGGAATAACCCTCGACCTCATACCCCGCTCTAACACTAGCTAAGGACTTAGAGGAGACTCACCCAACCCAGTGGCCTATCTGAGCACCACTCTCCCAAATCCAATGGCCTCCATGAGCACCACTCTCATATATCAGTGGCCTATCCAAGCACCACTCTCAAGAGACTCTATGTGAGCTCTTCTAGTTCGAAAATATTTTTTCTCTCCTCAAGTCCTAGGCTAGGCTCATGCCATAGGCATCACATGCAATCATGCATCATACATCATAATGGTCTGCCCACCATCATGATCAACAATCATACACATGTCATAAGACATCACATGCAATAATGCATCATACATCATAAATGGTCTACCTACCATTATGATCAATAAACATACTCATATGAACATATACACATGTCATATCATATTCAAACATTCATACGTATCATCACAAAGCATACATACTTGATCTAAAACTTCAAATTTAAACGTACATAAACATCAATTTAAATCAATTATTTATAAATATAATCGCGCACAGAGTAGTCAGCTCGCGCCTAGCCTAACACCAACCCAAGAGCTCTAAGCTCTCCCACGCCTGGCACGCTCAACCCGTGCCCGGCCTGATCTCAGTCAGACAGTTTCGAAACTCTCATCCAAGCCAACACATCTAGCCACATGCAAACACAAAACACAATGCATAGGCTCCATACAACTCAAAATAAACTTAAATCTCACATTCATCCCACCTATGCATCAAAATCATCAAAAATCCTCCTTTTTTCTCAAAATCTCAAAAATAAGATTTTCTTCAATCCATCTATGGATTCTCAGCATTCATGCATCAATTGAGTTTCTAAACTCACATACAACCTAAACAACAAATAGTCTAGCTTCCCTTACCTGAAGATTGGCTCAGATAGCCAAAAACTGAACAAAAGTAGAATTTTTCTTCGTAGCTCAACCTGGAACTTCAATCTACCCAAATCAAGCTTTCTAATCTGAATTTCAAGAAAAGACAGAAGACATTAGTGGTCTAGAGGAGAAAAAGAATCATACAGAGAAATTTGGGAGAGAAAGGAGCTCACAGACCTAGAGACCTTCTCTCTAAAACTTCTCTCTAGAAACCTCTGATTCTCCTCACGGCCCACACCCCTATTTATAGGCATTTCGGAGTGGCCAGAACGGCCTGTACCGAAACTGGAACAGCCCGTTTTATACTCCGTCATGTGTAAAAACCACATGCAGAATGGCCCGTTCTGAAATTAGAACGGCCCGTTCTGGGACTCATCCGGAACGGCCCGTTCTGCATTCAGAACGGCCCGTTCTGCATTCAGAACGCCCCGTACTCCCTTCCAGAACAACCCGTTCTCCATCTAGAACGGCCCGTTCTCCAACCAGAACGGCCCGTTCTCCCTCCAGAACGGCTCGTTCTCAATCACAAATTACAGGTCAATTTAATAGCTTGGAACGGCTCGTTCCAAATTGGGAACGGCCCGTTTTGGGCTACTAAATCACTTTTTTTTTAACTACGTTACATTTTTTCTCTTCCACATAGTGCATCTTTGATTTTATATCCATTATTAACGTTTAAACAAAAATTATATTAAAATTAATGTAAAAATAACTAATCATTTCTTTTACTAATTCACATCCGATGAAATTTGATGTGAATCTAATCAATTTTTTTTTAACATTTTTGTTTTTTTGATCGTGACATGTGCAAATTCAATAAGAATGCACTTAATTATATCCTAATCGTGCGTATAAAATCAACTATTTTGCAATTAACATTAGTCACACAAATCTATTAAATCGAATATTGAAATTTATAGTTTAAACTTTGCATTTGAATCAACAAACTTAAACCAAAACACACATGATATAGTTTCATTTTATTGATATGATATGACACACAAAAACAAAGTAAACACCATTAATCCTTTATTATATTCCAACACATCTATCTAGCTAGGTAGCTTTTAATTGCTTGCATCTTTTCCTTCCGTTCGATCCATCTCCCGACATAAATGCATGCATGGTGTGTTACTACTTGCGACTGTTGTGTAGTGCTTCCAAGAAAGAAAAGAATAAAAAAGTAGTTATATATATATATATATATATATATATACCTCCTCTCCTCAATACGAACTTCAACTCAATAAACAAATGTTGGAGAACCAACTCAATCACAGTTGCATCTCAAAAGCCCTGCTTCAAGGTCATAACCAAATCCTTCACACTCAACTTGTATTTCTCACTCATCTGCAATATAAACTAGTTATCAACTAACGACAATTATAGATCATACAACTAGTTTTGAATTGGCTTGAGAAAACGGAATATATTTTTTCAATATGGTTAATTACGTACCTGAGCAATTATGATGATGTTGAGAAAAGAGTTTCCAAATGGCAATACGGTGCTATAGGCTATTGAGAGATAAACCTGTTTTAGTAGGGCCAATAGCTTAATCATGATGCCCTTTCGTTTCTCACAATAGATTCTAATCAGTATTTCCTTCTCTAAACCTCTTGCTTCAACTTCAGGGAGCACTTCATTGGCTCTATAATAAGTACATAAGTTTGTTTCACACGATTTCGTGATGATCAATGAGTTCATACTTAGGTTATTGTTAATCCCTTTTTCCAGCATTGCTATTCGTTGTTGAAGTTGTCGCATGTAGTTGATGGCTTCCCCGAGCACAGAGGCCTTGTTGATCTTTTATTTTAACAAAATAATACCCCAAGTCAAAATCCCAAAAATGTAGCTGCTTTTTAAGTTTAGCTTTTAACTAGATAAGAAAATCTTTCTAACAATACTTGCAAAATATATATATATATATATATATATATATATATATATATATATATATATATATATATATATATATATATGATATTGTTCCTAATTAAATGTAAATATTATGTAAATATTTTGGAAGAGGAAAGAATCAATGGAAATTAAATAATTTGATTTGTATGTTTGTATATTTATCTCTTTCTCATTCTATCTAAAATGTAACATCTTAATAAATGAAAGAAAAATATTATCATTATTTTAATAATTTATATTTTCAATTAAAAAACATACATAATAAAAAATAATTTTGTTCCATCGCTTCATATGAGAATGTCATACAATTTTACTAATCTTATTAGATAAAAATATGTTAATGGTAATCAAACTTATTGGATTTAAAAAAAACTTATAGCATCTTTAATGCATAGTAATTGTGGTGTATCTTACTAATAAACAATAATGTTTATTAGTAACTCTTACTGAAGTGTGATAACATGACATAGAAAATTGCTTAAAAATAAATGATGACTTTTTAATAAGTATCATTACTATTAAAACACAAATCACTCCAACAGATCAAAAAATATTATTTATTATATTTAATTAAATTAATATATAATTATAATAATTAAATTATTTTTTTAAGTTGTCGAAAAAGTGAAATTTAAATAAAAAATAGTTATAATACTTTTTTAGTCTTTATAATTTTACTTATTTTATCTTTTAGTCCTTATAGTTTAAAATAGACATTTTTAGCCCTTATACCTATCATTTTCAATCCTTTTTAGATCTTATAGTTTAAGACAAACCTTTTTAGTCCTTATACTTACAATTTTTTAAATTTTTTAGTCTCTATTTTTTGTAACTTTGTCTCTTTTGTGTTGACATGACAAATGTATTAATTTAACTTTGTGTGTCTAATGTGAAATTTATTTTGTTAGAATTATTCTAAATTTGATCTCTTGATGCTTCGTATCTCTTTTGTATCTTTACATGTGACACTCGTTGTTGAGACATCATTTTTTTTTACTCTCACAAAATTGAAAATATGTAGCACATTAATACAAAACAAACAACATTACATGAAAAAAAAATTAACGATAGAGACTAAAAATATTGAAAAAGGCACAAATATAGGGAATAAAAAGATCTATCTTAAATTATATAGACTAATTAAAAAGAATTGAAAAAGATAAGTATAGAAACCAAAAAATTCTAATTTAAACTATAAAGACTATAAGATAAAGTAAGTGAAACTATAAAAACTAAAAAAATTATTTTAGCCTAAAAAATGTATAAAAGTGTGAGTTACTTATAAAATCCCACCACTGAAAGAAAATTTGTAAGAATATAGCGAGTTGTTTAAGAATGATGTAATATAATAAATCCTATTTAAAGTAAAATAAAAACCTTAATAAAATACTTATGAAAACTGTACTCTTATATAATGATTACAATTTAAAAGATATATATTTTTTCATTAAAGATGCTCTTTCTTTTAATAAAGAAATGCATGGACCTTAAATTATGTGCTGGTGAACATTATATGCAATTCAAATTTCATAATTATGACTACTATTCAAGGCAAAATTGATGTCGAGCAAGAATTATGTTAGGATATAAACAAGTCCCACATCAATAAAATAAGAGAAGAAATAACAACTTATAAAATACAAACATACTCCAATGATTAAAAGGCCTTTTGGGTAATGACTAAAAGTAAAACCGTGAGGGCTTGGGCTTAAAGCGGACAATATTTCATCATTGTAGAGTTATGTATAAAAATAACACTTATATAATATCCCCTCAGACAAATATCATAAAATAACCCCCATCAAATTATGAGTATTAATTTAATAGATACACCACATGATCACAGTCTAAAAAGTTTTGTTTATATCTTCAATTATTATCCCTTACTATCTTGACTAAATCTTCCACCTTAAACAGTCAACTTATAGATTGGTAAAAAAATTGGTGTACACAAACTTTTAGTTAATTTAGAGAGATCAAGATCAAAAGAAAGTTTAATTATTTATAATTATAATATAATATAAGTGAAAATTTAGTGAAATATACTTAATGTTCATATTTAATACATCAACAGACACTTTTCTCTACAGAGAATGAAAACGAAGATAGACAAAATAAGCTTATGAGAGATGTTCAAGGATTTGCAATGACCATTTTTATGAAACTCTTATATAAAAAAGCTTGAAAACTTGAAAATATAGAGAATGATTACTGTAAAAACATATTCACTCTTTCTATAAAAAGCTTTGTACTTAATTTTTTTAATTAGTGATTTCTCAGTTTTAACTTTGTGTTATTGTTTGAAGTTTGAAAAGGTTTTGTTGTAAAGAATATTTGTTTGTTGAAGTCTAAAAGTGGTTTCATAATTCAAAGAATACTTGAATAGTTTCTTGAAAAAATAAGTTAAAGAATATTTAAGTTGAACCATAAGTGTCTTGTGGAAAAGTAGTTTTATCTTTGTGAATGATAATGAAATTTGATCATATTAATCAAGAATTAGATGTAATTTCAACGCTTGAGATGAATCAATAAAAAAATATTGTGTATTATTTGCTTCTGACTCTTTATCTACACTTTCATCCCACTATCACTTTAACTACAATGATCGGCAATGAAATTAGTGTTATTTGAAATATCAATGGTAATTGGTAAGCGTTGTTTTTTAACATTGAAATGAATATTCTCAAACTGTAGTGGTTATGAATAAGTAGGTACTGGATGTTGGTCAAGTGTGGAATATCTCTTTTAAGTTTTGTCCTACCAAAGAGGAGATGGAAATTTTGAAGGTGAAGTTTAACAAAATTATCCATACTTTTTACATCTTGTTTTGAAGATTAAGATTTCTAGCATCCTCTGTTTTACTAAAATATATTTTTTATGGTTGTTTAGACAAAAGCACTTGTAACAAGGAGAATTTAGGGAAGTGCGAACAAACGTGTAATGATTTCTTTTAGTCATAGCATTGTTAATGATGGTCATTAGCAAAAACAAATTAGTAATGAAATTATATACGATACTTTTGCGGTTTATTCATAACTGAATCATGTCTTGGTTGTCATTAGATTTACATAGAAAATTCGAACATTGCAAATCCATTAGTTGTTAGTTCCTAGTTTAATCTATCGTTATATAAATATGTCCACTTCTGGACGAGTCATCATAGATAATAAGAATAAATTACTACCAAAAGTATCTAATTCTAAAGTGTTCCATATGTAGGGATGGATGGTCTCTAAGTCATTTTTTCTCATTACTATCACTATTAATTTATCATTAATTATCAACGTAAGTTCGGATTCAAGTATTGAATATTGCCTTATCTTGATTTTAATAGTGATAAGTTTTTAGTCTCAAATATAAAATAAAAGAGTATTCATTTGTGTGCTAATCAATTTGCTTAAGTGTTTCAACAAAAATTAGACCAATTAGAAGGTTATATGATGTGAGAATTCCTTGAACAAAAGAAATTAAAAGATTCACAAGACATTCTAATATCAACCTAAAATAAAATTCAATATATATCAAGGATTGTTGATTAACACAAGTGACAATGTCTATGTCAAGCAAGTGATGATTATCTTAAACTGTTGATCAGAAACCTTCAATTAAAACAATGTTTCTTAGAAGACTTGTTTTGTAGACCTAGTTCAGAAGGCTTACTTACTCAAAAGACACCTTATTTGTAAAGTGTACAAAAACAAGTTAGTATAGTGGTTCAGTAGCAAACATAAAGAACACAACAAGCTCCAACGGATCTATTTGTAGAGTTCTTATAAAGGGAAGATAATGGTCTCATATTGAAACAAGAAAGAACAAAGAAAAAGAGTTGTCTGTAGTTTCATAACAGGTGATTGTGAGATTGTCCTTCTCAACAGGTGGTTGAGTAAAATTTTCCAACAGGTAATTAAGTGTTGCTACTAACACCAGGTGGTTGTGTAATAGTTATATTAGTAGGTGGCTGAATCAATACAACAATTAATTGTGATTTTAGTGAAAAAAAACTCACAAAATTGTGTAGAGACTGAATATAGCCCAATTGAAATGAATCAGTATAAATCTTGTGTTCATTCTCTCTTCTCTTATCTCTTTAGTTGCTTTATTTGGTTTACATTGGGGAGGCTGAAAAAGAAGCTGATCCCAAAGCTAGATGGGGAGGCTGAAAAAGAAGCTGATCCCAAAGCTAGATGGGGAGGAGTAGAACAAGAAGAAGAAGAGAAAGAAATATCACAGACACGCTGGTGAGCATATAATAGAAATGGAAGCGGTAGTATATACTTAATTATTGTAATTGAAAATTCAAGTAGTGGGTTAGGTTAGAAATGAGGAAGAGGAGAAGAATTTGTAAGCATATGAGAGAATGTGTAGATACATAAATTTCATAATTATGGATTCTGAAGGCTCATGCTTAATAATTATTGTTCTTATCATAAAGACCTGATACTCTTAGAAGAATATATACATATGATTAATTTATGAAATTATCATTTTTGTCGCTTTAGTTTCTCAAATTATGAAACATAATTTTTTAATCTTTATTTTTGTAATTTCAAAGATAAAAAAGACTGTTAATTAGCAAAGTTAAAAGAGTGTTATTAGGTAATTTAGTGACTTTTTTTAGACAAAAATAATACTATTTTTTTTTATAATTTTAAAGATTAAATGATCAATACTAATAATTCCAAGGTATTTAGTGTACTAATTGAGCCTTTAAAATTTAGATTGATAAGTGCTTTTTATTTTACTTTTACGTACAAACTGCTATTTTTCCTTTTTTTTTAGATAGGATGTTTAAATCATGTTTTTTTCTCAAGTATATAACCATATATCAATGAATTGTAAGGCAGCAATCCATGATTAATCGTTCAAGAAAGGATGTTTAAATCATATTTAATTTCTAAAGTCCTTCAATTTTTCGTTAGCGGTAAACAGGATTTTAACGACATTTATAAAGCTCGGGAAAGTGTTGACATAAGAAGTGAAAAGCTTTTTTTTAGTGGCAATTGAAATTTCCACCAGAACTGTCATTAGATCTATTTATTTTTTCCCGGAAATAATGAAAGTAAATTTTTCCAGCACTCGCTAAAATTTTCATCATAAGATATAATAGAAGAATTTGAACTTTATAAGCTATTGAAAGATGTGTTTCGGTTTTGAAATGTCAGCTTGAGTGATCAGGTCAATATATGGAGCGAAAAAAGCAAAGTTCAAGTCATCATTAGTTAATGCTGATCTTGTTGAATCTTACTAACGAATCAGAATAACAATAAGATACCTTCTTCAAGCCAGGTATAGTAGCTGAGAGTGCTATGAATTTCTGCGCTATATCCTGTCTCCTTTTTCTCTCTGACATTATATGATATTGTGTCTCATAAGAGCTTCTTGCCCTTTTTGTTCCTCTACTCTTCTCCCTTCCCTCCAACTCCAACTCATAGCAACTTCCTGATTCCTCTTCTCTGCTCTTCAAATAAGAGTTATAACATTCTTCTTTTGGCCCGATAGCTGCTATAGTGGCGTTGGTGCAGGCAGAATCATCATTCATTCCCTTCAATTAATTAATACCAATATAAAGTAACTGAGTTAATTATGGATACGGGTTAATCACACATAGATCATTATGCTATAAATTAGTAAGTCTATATAGTGGGAATATTATCATTATCATGAAATGAAAACTAATTACCAAATGAGCGAGCCAGTTTTCCCATGAGTCCTCCATATCAGGAAGTAATGAGAGCATAATGCGGTCCTGATTTCTTTCTGTGCATCAAGAATATTCAAAATTTTATTTGAATTGGAATAAAGACGTAAATAGAAACAAGATAAGATGTAACAATGAGATAGCGGAGCATCTAATAATGGAATAAACGACTATCAATTCACGACAGACCAAAAAGCTGCTTGTTTGGCTGTGGTTGCAACTTGTGACATAAGGTTAAGATGTGGAGCAATGGGTGTCCATTTTCATAGAAAACATCCATGTGGCGTGTCAGTTTTAGAGAAATTATTAGATAAAGCTCATCACGTGTCTTTGATTTTGGCCTATGATATGTATTTAAATTTTTTTAATCTATAAAAAAACAATAACTCTTAATTATATATTATATAAAAAGTAGTTAAGATCATCATCAATTTCCTCTTTTAGAGAATATCTGTTTTTATCTAATTTTGCTCAAACTAATGCTATTGAATATGATAAACTCTTATTTATATAATTAAAATTTATATTCTTTTATCCTAAATATTTTGTTTTTCAAAACTAATATGCATATATAAAAATAAGCAAACATTATGCTCGTTTTCATAAAAATAAGTGACCAGTATGCCAAGTAGCTAGGGGGATAACTGTTCCACACTAAACTAGAAGACTCAACCAGTAGAGTAAGAGTTGGCTGAAGTCTGGACGTAAGACTCCAAATTAAGACGTGATTTGTTGAATAATAGTAAGATGAATGTGTTTTTTTAAGTTTAAAAGGCTTAAACATCGGTTTGATCCAAAACAATAATACACAAACTTCTCTTTATGATGTCTTGAAAATTATGACAACTACCAAGCAAACTATATCTTAGTATGAAATAATGTTACTGCAATATCATTATACCAAGATAATATCCATACTGCCTGAGAGGCATTGGCCTGAGAGGCATTGGGCCATGTAAGAGAATCTCACTTAAAGACGAACTTTATTATAGATTTAAACATCTTATACTAATACTTAATTATCCCTTATATTGTGTTTCAACTGTGTTGGCATGTGAATGCCTTAGTCTTTATCTGCATGTCCTTTCAACGATCACATCACACCATTGACGAGTGCCTTAAAAATTAATTCCATTCAATTTGCTATTTGCATATTGTTCACATGGACAACAAATTTAAGTGGCAAGAAGCCACGTTTAGCATGCAAGTACATTCAGATGCGTGCATGGAGATAATAATTATATATAACCCATGCCGCGCAGAAGCCACGTTTTCCATGGAAGTACATTCAGGTGCGTGCATGGAGAGAATAGTTATATATAATCCGTGATGGATAAAAATTTGTGGAAGGAATTTTCATAAATAAATTTATAATAATATTATATTTTTAAAATATAAATATTTATCATTATTATTATTTACAAGATTTTATATTTTAAAAATATTAAATGATTTTTTTATTTTTAATATTTTTGAAAATAATTATTTAATTACTTAGTTCTCATATCAAAATTTGACCTTTTTATTTTTAAAAATAGTATAATATAAACTTAGGCCAACTATCATTCTTCTATTAATTTTAATTAACTATAAATAATATTGTATGTGCTAGGGAAGTAAAAAAGAGAAAAACATTTTGTGTCTTGTTAAAATAAATAAATTAAAAATAATAAAATACAAGAGTATGCAATTAACTCTATAACAGGGGAGTTAAGTATTGTGCGGTGAATTGATCCTCTATGAGTATTTGTTGTTTCGGATATCTCACATTTAATTTCCGCGATCACCATTCACTAATGCCATAATTTTTTTTGGTCAATTTGCAATTTGCAAATTCCATATATATGACATTGACTTAACATATTGCTCAAATGGACCACCAATTAAAGTTGTGCACCGAAGTTAGAAGTTTATCATTTATTTTTTCATTCTCATAATAAATATCATTTTAAGTTATTGTATTTATTATATTAATAAATAAATAAAAGAAAATAACAATTTTATATAATTAATTTTATCATTATTTTTTTCTAAAAAACAATGTAATACTATATTCACTTCCTACATACTAGTATTATTTGTTTGATGATATATAATATAGATTTTGGTACCCTATACGGGTTTAATATACCTTTTATTTGCTGTAAAAAAATATTAATATTATACGTAAAAATAAATAATTAATATTATATTGAAAATTTAATAATAATATTTATTTTAAAATTTATTTTTTCTTTTAATAGATATGAAATGGGAAATAATACATACATTTAGATACATAGGAATAATAATTAATTTATTGCTTCTTTAAATGCGTTTCAGTGCAACTCATTATTCTTCTTGTACACTATCATTCATTTCATGTCACCAGGGACGTATTTATCATTTTTTTTTTCATGATAACTTAAATTTTATGTGTATATAGTCAATTTTATACAGGGAGGATCAAACATATCCATCCTAAAGTTTATAGGATTAGATATCTTGCAAATGGTATGATTACCTGGGACATAATATATTTGACAAAAATTACTAAATTAAACTCTTATATTATCTTACAAAAAGTTTAAGTTTAATCTCAATTTTATGGCACAAACTTATAATATAAAAATTATCTTTAATTTATTTATTTATAATATATATAGAGAGATAGTGAGAGATCAAATGAAATTGATTTTAATAAATTTATGATATATGTAATTATTATTTCATATCACTTTACATGTTTATCTCAATTTTTATTAAAATTAAATTATAATTTAAAAGTAATTAAATTATTTATATATATATATATATATATATATATATATTATGTTAATTTTAACCTGAGTAATATATCAAATCATCTTAAATTCACATAAAATTTTATATAATAATCAAAAAATAAGGAATTTTTAATTTGACGATAAATTTTTAAAAAATAATTATTTAATTAAAAATTATTAAATAATATAATAACTAATTAAAATTATAATAATATTATTTGATTCTTTTCACACGCATACATATATACACTTATATATATATATATATATATATATATATATATATATATATATATATATATATATATATATATATTAAATTGTTATATTGCTATATCGTTGGTCCATGTACAACCTTTGAAAATACAACCATTAAATTCAACCCCAAATATAAAGTGTAGAGTAAAATCAAACAGTATCATCTTTTGATGAATATCTAAAATGAAAATTAATTTTATTGCAAAATTATCTTACTTGCTGGCACCTATTGATACTTGGTTTTCAGTTCATATGACTTTTAAAATTAATTCTCTTTATATAGAGAAGAGACAACTTATGTGGTTAATAGAAATATATAATATAGATTGATATCGATTATAAGAATTATATTAATTTGATTATCTGGACACCTTTAACAAAATTTAAAAAGATTTAAGATGTATTATTGGGAGGGAACAAATGATCAAAACCAATACATGATGGCCTTGAACAAATAATTGTGGATAATAAGTTAAAGGAAACTGAGAATGTCAATATATGATGCCTTGCAGGTGCCTTGGCAACACATGTGCTACTTTGCTGTTTAATCATTTAAATAAATAAATCCTCAATTCAATTTGAACTCGGAAACTGGACGTTATTCACATGTCATCACTTAATAATTGCAACTGGAAAATAAAAGATCTGACAATTGGAACATTATATATGTACATATCTTGTTAAGCTAAAATGGTTATAGTACATATATAGATAAGGAAAATGCTGATTATTAGGAATTTAAATCATATCCGTTAATTGTCATATCTATTTGAATAATTACATCAGTTGAAAGAGATCTTACGTACGTGTAATAACATGCATGGCTATTCGAGAAGAACCTTGTCATATATGGAAGATACCTGATGAAAGGTGGAAAACAGTTTTGCACGTTTTATAGATTTAGGATTTGATCCTAAGAAGAGTCTCTTAACTTATACTGCATTAACAAGAAAAAGTTAAAAGTGAGAACTACATTATTATGCATTGGTAGGAAAACCTCTTAAATTTTTTTAAATTAAAAAAATAATGAAATGGATAATTATTGATAAAGTGTGAGGACATTGACAGAGTGTACAGAAAATTTCTGATTCTTTATATTTAAAAAAAAATAAAAAAAATAAAGTAAATAGTTATTGAAAGAGTGTGAGAAGATTATAATAGTGTTTGAAAAAATATTAACAAAATATTTTTTTTTTATTTTTCTTAAACAATTAAAGAGAGTAAAGGTTCAACTAAAAATAAAGAATAAAATTGATTATATAGATGTCTTTTTATTTATTGATATAGATAAATATATTGAGTAAATTATACTGAACATCCTTGTCAGCGGGTGGATAAGTGGTGGTTGTGGGAAGAGATAATCATGTCTAAGCGTGATTTTGGGAGTTGTTTATGATGTATAGTTGGGAATTTTAACACGATGAGAAGACTAGATGAAGAAAAGGGGTGGTTGGTGACTATGGTGCACGAGATATATGGAGGAATTTAATTCGTTTATAAGAGATATAGAGTTGATTAGTGTACCACTGGTTGGGAAGCGATTTACTTGGTTTAGGAGTGATGGTTCTATGATGAGCAGGTTGGATAGTGTTGGATCGAGCGCTTACCACTAGGCCAAAAGTTATAGCTTATAGTCAGGGCGCAACTCTTTTTACTTAAGAGCGCAGCAGCCCAAGCGCCATGATTCGACAGTAACTTGGCCCACCTAGCCTCCGCCACGGGACAATTGATGCAACCCGCAACAATCTCCCCCTCAGCAATTGCCCCGCTGGGTATCGAACTCATGACCTTGGCTCTGATACCAATTGTTGGATCGAGTGTTTACCACTAGGCCAAAAGCTATAGCTTATAGTCAGGGCGCAACTCTTTTTACTTAAGAGCGCAGCAGCCCAAGCGCCATGATTCGACAGTGACTTGGCCCACCTAGCCTCCGCCACGGGACAATTGATGCAACCCGTAACACGAAGAATGAGGATTACTTTCTTGCTGAATTAGAAAGTAGTATGCACAAGGAGTTAGTGATGGTATTTGGTGTGCTCAGAGGAACAAACTAAGTTGGTTAGCTCAAAAAGCGCAAGTTCGTTGGGTAAATATGGTGATTTAAACTCCAAATACTTTCATGCCTATATCAGGGGAAGGTAGTAACGCAACCAGATTATTGCTTTGAAGATGGGTGAACGTATGGTAAAAAAGGTTTATGAGATTAAAGAGGTTGTGAGTTCATATTTTGAGGAGCATTTCAAAGCTAGAAGTTGGCTTAGACCGCGATTATCACTTGTTGGTTTTCATGTGTTGTCTAATGCGCAAAATGCAAGGTTGGTTGTTGACTTTACTAAGGAGGAGGTGTGTTGTTTGATTAGGGAGAGTGATGGCGACAAAAGCCCAAGACCTGATGGGTTTAATTTTGCTTTTTTGAAGAGATTTTGGTCTCTTATGAAGGTGGATGTGATGGATTTGCTTGCTGAGTTTCATACTAACAAGGTTCCAAAGGCTCTTTTATCTTATTTTGTAGCTTTGGTCCTTAAGGTTCCCTGCCCTCAAGGTATGACTGGTTTTCGTCCTATTTCATTGCTTGGGTGCTTGTATAAAATTATTTCTAAGGTATTGGCGAATAGATTTTGTGGTATTCTTTCATCAATTATTTCAAAGAATCAGTCTATTTTTATTCCTGGTAAACATATGTTGGATAGTGTTCTAGTTGCTACCGAGGCTATTGATTATGCTTAGAAATATAAGAAGTTGATTTTTGTTATGAAGATTGATTATGAGAAGGCATATGACTTTGTGGAATGAGACTACTTGTTGTTCATGCTTAGAGGCTGTGGCTTTGATGAGAGATGGATCTGGTGGATGGAAGGTTGTGTGTGTGGGGGTAGTCTATCAGCCCTTGTGGATAGGAGTCCTACGGAGAAAGTATGTATTGGTAGGGGATTGAAGTAGGGTGATCCGCTACCACCATTTTGTTCCTAATTGCAGCAGAAGGTCTTAAATTATTGATGACTAGGGCTTTAGATATGAATTTGTTTACGGGATTACACTTAGGTGGTGAAGGTCCGTCGATTTCTCTTTTACAGTTCGCAGATGATACTTTGATTATTGGTGAAGCTACTCTGCAAAACCTATGGTCTTTGAAGGCCATCTTGCGCTATTTTGAGTTAATTTTAGGCATGAAAATTAATTTTCACAAGAGTTGCGTGGTTTGTATTCATTCAGGGGCAAATTTCATTAATTAATTTGGCGGCTGCTTTTTTACATTGTAAGGTGGTTCAACTACCATTTAAGTATTTGAGCCTACCTCTTGGTGCAAATCCTGGGAAGTTGTCTACTTGGAAACCAATGCTTTATGGCTTACGTAAGCGTCTATCCTCTTAGAAGCATAGTCATTTGTCTATTGCGGGAGGGTGACCTTAATTAATTCGGTTTTGAATGCTATGCCCATCCATTTTCTTTCATTTTTTAAAGCACCAAACTTGATGATTAAGGAAATTGTGGCCATTTAATGTGATTAGTGTCAAGGATGGCTCAAAGATTCCTTGGATAAAATGGGAAATGGTGTGTAAGTCAAAGGTTGAGGGTGGACTGGGAATCAATGATGTCAGGTTATTCAATTAAGCACTACTAGGGAAATGGGTGTGGAGGTGCATGCTCTCTCCAGGTATGTTGTGGGCTAAAGTTATTCATGTTAGGTATGGCGTATTGAGTCCTTTTCTAACTGCTTAAATGTGGATAGGAGGGCTTCTTGGTGGTGGAAGGATATAGTGTGTGTGCTACAATAAGGAAATTTTTGGTTGGATAAAAAGATTGAACATTGTATTGGCGATAGCACTATGACCCAATTTTGGGAGGATAAGTGGATAGGTGGTCTGCGCTTGTTGGATGTATTTCCTTGTTTGTACTCCTTTGCCTTTGATTCGTTGTCAATGGTGGCACATAATGGAACTTGGGAGGGATCTAGGTGGGTATGGTAGGTTAATTGGAGAAGAGAACCTTTTGTCCATGAAGTTAGTAGTGTGAATACCTTGTTGGATATGTTTCAGGGCTTGTAGATTTTCTCTTCTAAGCAAGACTATTGGAGATGGATGTGTGACAAGAATGGTGAATTCTCGATGAAAAATACGTACCTTTGGCTGTAGCAGTTGCTGGATGGTGAACTCGAATATTCTTCAGATTTTCAACTAGTTATAAAAAGTCTTTGGAAATGCAAGGCTCGGATCAAGTGCTTGGTATTTTGTTGGCAAGTATTCTTGAACGTTTCTGTGCAAATCATTGTTACAAGTGCGTGGTGTGGAGTTGAATAATAATTTATGTTCTTTTTGCTCTCTGTTTGTTGAAGACATTCTCCATCTCTTTCTAATGTGCCTTATGACTTTTAATACTTGGTTAGCTGTTGCTAATTGGTTGGAGGTTGCGATGGTCCTTTCTAATTCTTTGACTTCTCTTTATTTATATTGGACGAATCTTGGTATATATCTCAATGTTATTTGGTGGTCTAGATTTCTATTATTTGGTCACTATGACTTTATCGGAATGTTATTATTTTTCAGCAAGGTGTTATAGATGGCAAGAAAGTGTTGGACAGTATTAAACTACGTTCATAGAAGTGGATTATTAGTTTCCCAGTTGTTCTTTTAGTTATATTAGTTAGTATTATAATTTGAATTTGTGTTTCTTATAGTTTCTATTTTGATTTTTATTTCTAATTATATCTTTGTGTCTTTTATAACAGGTTGGAGTACTCCTTGTACTTCCTTTAATTTAAATTTTTTTTGCTTATAAAAAGAATTATACCGAACATCACACGAAAATATTTCATTGAATGCTTGCATAGTTCATTATTTTTCAAAGAAATTATCGATGAGCGTTTTGGAGTCGTGGACTCCCCAAGGCCCATAGCTCACTATGCATTCTGCAAAAGAAAGAATCGATGACTATATTTGTTGAGACGAGAGGAAATGATAGGTATTTTTTTTTTTGGACCTTATAGATTGAATTTTTAAAAAATCTAAACTAATCAATTTTATAAAAATTAATCAATTAATTACTCTATTTTTAACTAGCCTATTTTTTATATAAAATAAATTAGTTTAATTTTTTTAATAATATAGATCAAATTTTTTAAAATTAAATTGATTTAATGTGATATAATTATTTACTTTTTATTCATATATGAATTAATTTTTTAAAAATAAACTAATTTCTTATATATATAAAAATAAATTGAATTAATTTTGTAAAATAGATTAATTCATATTTTTTCTCAAAATGGATAAAAAAATATTAAAATGAATTGAATCAATTTGGATTATTTTTTCACTCTCCTAATTTATTTGTACTCTTTTGTTAGCTGGTGGGTGCTATGTGCATGCGGTCATATAAAATATTGAAAAATGTTAGTCTTCGAATAAAGAGACCGAAAAATTAATCGATGTATTGATACTGAATATTATATTTTAAATTTTTTGTCAAATGTCATTTTATTATTTATTCGGAGGATTATTTAAATTTTTTTTCGGAATATATAGTATTTCTCTAAAATATTACAAATATTAGCAATTCTCTTTCTTTCATATACTTTGTCCGATTATCTGAACATAAGTAAAAAAAGAAAAGTTAATTAAAAAAGTTGTTTATATTTTTAATTTTGTCAATTCTTTTTAAGAAATAACTTTTTTTTTTTGAAATTATCATTCTTTGAAATTTGGTTAAGAATAAAAAGAAACACTAAAAATATAATCTCAATTAAATGAAGGGGTTATTTTTAGGGAGTATCATAGTTTTATCAATGGCTGAGAGTGATTGGAAAACAGAGAGGTAAAGAAAGAAGATTGAGAAGAAAACAAAAACTGAATGCAATAATATTTCTGAATGTAACCACCGAAAATTAGAACTGTACAAATATATAACAGAATGAGAAACTAAACAGAAACTGCCTAGGCTACCTGCTAAACAGGTTATACTAACTAATAAAAGAATATGAAACTAAAATACAATTAGTAAACAGAATGTTGTAATAGCCCCACTCAAGTTGGACGAAAAATGTTTTTGAGAGCCAACTTGCTAGCTAGATCTTCAAACTTATGTCTTGGAAGAGCTTTGGTAAAGAGATTTGCTATTTGTTGATTTGTCTTCACATGGATAAGCCTGATGAAACCAGATTCAACATGTTCTCTGACAAAATGGACATCAATGTCTATGTGCTTTGATCTTTGATGGGAGATGGGGTTAGTTGACAGATATATGGCTGAAATATTGTCACATAACACCATTACCATTTGAGGTTGAGTTCGGAAGAATCTTAAGAGTTGTTTGAGCCATAATAATTCTGAAGTAATAGAAGCAATTGCTCTATACTCAGCTTCTGCAGAAGATCTAGATACAGTAGCTTGTTTTTTTGATTTCCATGTTAGAAGAGAATCTCCCATGAAGATACAGAAACTTGTGGTGGATATTCTGCTGTCAACACAACTTCCCCAATCTGCATCTACATATGCACTCAGATTGAACTTAGATTGGGAAGAGAAAAAAATTCCTTGCCCCAGAGTTGCCTTCAAGTAGCGGAGAACCTGATGAACAGCTTGAAGGTGTGGTGTTCTAGGATGGCTCATGAATTGGCTTAGCTTGTTTACAGCAAAGCAAACATCAGGTCTAGATATGCGATGAGTCTTCCGAGCAGCCTTCTATAAGCAGAAGGGTCTTGAAGTGGTTCTCCATCAGTTGAGTTGAAATGCTGGTTTGGATCCATTGGAACAACAGCTGGCTTTGCATTGCTAAAACCCGTGTCTTCTAAAAGTTGAATAGTATATTTCCTTTGGCATAAGTGAATGCCTTGATTTGACTTAGCAATTTCCAACCCAAGGAAATACTTGAGATCTCTGACAACATTCAGTTTAAACAAATTTTGAAGTAGATTTTGACATTTTTGCAAAGTATCGATAGATGGTCCTGCTAGTATTATGTCATCTACATATACTAGTAGATAAAAAATGTTGTTTCCACTACCGAAACTGAAGAGAGAGTAGTCACTTATGCACTGAATAAAACCATGAGACTTCAATGATGTAGAGAACCTCTTGAACCACTGTCTTGAGGCTTGTTTTAGACCATAGAGGGACCTATTCAGCTTACACACAAGATTACCTTGATCCTTTTGATTTATTTTGTATCCTTGTGGTATCTTCATATAAACTTCTTCAGTCAGATATCCATTCAAGAAAGCATTTTGAACATCCAACTGTATGAAAGACCATTGCTTAATGGCAGCAAGGGACAAAAGGACCCGAACAGCAGTTATGGTGGCCACTGGTGAGAAAGTATCAAGTAAGTCTATGCCAGCTTCTTGTGTAAATCCTCTTGCAACAAGTCTAGCTTTTATTTTTGCTAAAGTTCCATCAGCATTGTATTTGACCTTATAGATCCATTTACAGCTTATAGCCTTTTTGTCTTTTGGTAATGGTACAATATCCCAAGTGTTGTTGACATCCATGGCTTCTAATTCTGTTGCCATGGCGTTCCTCCATTCAGGGAATCGAATAGCTTGATGGTAGTAGGTAGGTTCATAGATACTGCTGATTTGCATGGTGAAATCTCTGTTTTGAGGAGATAAGTTGTCATAGGAAATAAAGTGGTGTATGGAATGTGGGGATTTTAGGTTGGGAATGGAGACTTGGTAATCATTTAGATATGAGGGAAGGTTGGTTTGTCTAGATGATCTTCGGGTAGTGTCATGTGTCTGTGAAGTGGGATTTTGATTGGGGATATCTTGGTTAGTTTCAGCAGGTTCAGTTTCAGTTGTAGGGCGTGTAGAAGCATCTTGATTGTCATATAAGGGTTGCTCATAAAATTCTTGCGCAATAGACTGATTTGTTGCTGGCTTAGGAATGGCAATGTGGCGAAAAGGATCTAGACTCTGATTGTTGTTGGATGGAAAGGTGAATTGCTGAATGACAAAAGGCATGGTTTCTTCATGGAAGATAACATTACGAGAGACTATAATCTTCCCTGTTTCATGTAACGACCCGGCTAGTCACTACACACGGCACAACACACTAGAAACACCGCACAGAAAAGAACAATTGTATACATATAGAGTCTAAAATATACATATACATGATCCAATCTGAACAGAGTTAAAATGTACAAAAATTTCAATCAAATGCTACTATCCCAAGTAGCTCAACAACAAAATAATCACAAAAGAGATCAGCTCCACGGGTCCGCTGAAGACTCACCACTAGACACCCACCTATCCCTACTCTGCTCCCATACATAGTATGATCATTGCAGTCCAAACATCCTGGAAACAACAAAGGGTAAGCTAGTGTAAATAAAATCAACATACATATATATACATAATATAATGATAGAAAACGACTACGGCTATCAGCACACCAGCACTGCTCATACCACTCACAGCATACCACATTCTCAGCACCGCATTGCGGCAATATCAGCACTGCTTAGCAGCAATAACAACACCACAATAGTGGCTATAACGGCACCGCTTAGCGGCAACAACAGCACCGACTTAGCGGCTATAACAGCACCACATATGTGGCTAATAACAGCACCGACTTAGCGGCTATAACATCATACAGCTCAGCACAGCACAGCACAGCACAGCAATTCAACACACTTATTACTCACAACTCAGCCCAACATTCTATAGTACCACAAGACTATAAACTCAACTTTTTAATTCATCGATCACAGCCCAACTCAGCACAACAATATACCTCTAATACAGCTAAACATTATTTTCTCAGCCTTATCACCTAGTCAGCACAGCATATTCATCAAGTTCGGCTTAGTTCAGCATATAACAACATCGATTATCAACCTCAGCGAAAATTCAACAGCTAACAGCATGTATAACAATATCTCCTTGCGCGCCCGGTGCACTCGAGGTCACGCCCAGCGCGGCTCAACCTGAGAGCACCAGGGACCAGCGCGCCCAGTGCAAGGGTACTCGCGCCCGGCGAGACCCAACCCGAGAGTCCAAGGCTCTCACGCGCCTGGCGCAATTCCAATTGCGCCTAGCGCCTGCCAGGCAGAGACTCTAACGAGTCTCGTGCGCTCAGCGTGGCCTAACTCGCGCCCAGCATGGGGAAGGCAGAGACCTACCACGGTCTCGCGCCCGGCGTAATTCGCATTGCGCCCAGCGCTCTCTTGGTAGAGACTCCTAAGGAGCCTCCGCGCCCAGCGAGTCCAACCGCGAGCCTAGAGCGACACCAGAGTACCCAAAACATGTCACCATTGATATCGCGCCCGGCGCAGCCCAAGTCACGCCCGGCGCGGGCCAACCAGAGACTCCCATTTGCAAGCTCGTTCGACGCACACAGCTTTGCGCCCGGCGGGCTTGCCTAAACAGAGTCCCTTGGTGGTCACGCGCCCGGCGCGAAGAACAGCGCCCAGCGCGAACTCAGCAACAACTCTCCCCAAGTTTGAAATTTGTCCAAATCCTGCAAAACTTAACAGCAAATCCACATGCAATCCAGCCAAAAGTTCCCATTCTCATCAAATATCAATAAAAATAGTCCATTTTCAACATGCAAACACAAATCATCAAAAACCCCAAAATTTCTTCAAAGTTCCGAAAACCCTAAAAATTTGATTTTTCATCCATCTCATTCAGAAATCATCCATTAACAAACAGCATAGGAGTATCTAAGACTCATTCCAAGTCAGAAACAGCCAAAATAACTAGCTTCCCTTACCTCGAATCAAGAAATCCTAGTTCCAGAAAGAGACCAAAGAGTAGACGAAGTGAACTTTGAACGAATGGGAATGGAGAAGAAGGAAATCCAACACCATCTAGCAACCAAATCACCCAGCTCCACCACCTTGTAATAGCTAGAGAAAGATCCAAGGGAACAGAGTGAAATTTTTGAGTGAGGCGGGAGTGAGTAAAAGTGAAGTGAGAGTTAGAGTGTGAGTGAGAGTAAAAGTGGGTGAGGGCAAAATGGGAAAAGAAGAAGTAGGGGTCTCACATTTCAAGGCTGTATAATTTATATCCTTTTACACCGGGTGGATAACCAATGAATACAGTAGCTTCTGCTCTTGGGCTGAATTTGTGTCGGTCATGCTTCTGGGTGGTCGCATAACACAAAGAACCAAAGACCTTAAAGTTGTTGTAGTCAGGTTCTTTGTTATAAAGGAGTTGATAGGGGCTTCTTTTTTGTAGGACATGTGTAGGGAGTCTATTTATTATGTATGTAGCAGTCAAAATACAATCTCCCCAAAACTCTATTGGTACTTTGGACTGAAACATCAGGGATCGTGCCACATTTAAGAGATGTTGATGTTTCCTCTCAGCTACTGAATTCTGTTCTTGTGTGTAAGGACAAGAAAATTGATGCAATGTTCCATCATTAGCTAAAAAAATCAGTTAATAATAATTCCTTAGCATTATCACTTCTCAAACATTTTATAGATTTACCAAACTGAGTTTTAACAAGTTTGAAAAAATTTTGTATACAAATAGCAGTTTGATCTTTAGATTTTAAGAGAAATATCCATGTAAATATACTGTGATCATCAACAAGAGTGAGAAAGAACCTGTGATTGTCATAGGTGGCTTGATGAAAAGGTCCCCAAATGTCACAATGAACCAACTCAAAACAATTATCAGCCAAGTTGTTTTTAGCATGGAAAGGGAGACGTTTTTGCTTAGCTAAAGGACATATATCACAATTTTTGCATGAAAAATTACTAGGTAAGTGTAGACTTATTATTATGTATTATTCTAAGTACATCATCAGATAAATGGCCTAATCTGTAGTGCCATTTGTTTACAGCAAAACTCCTATCATAATTATTACTAGCAGTTGTGACAGTATGATTAGAAGAATGTAAAACAGAACTAAAAGACATAATGTTTGGACATTTAAGAATGTAGAGGTCGTCCAGGATGTTACCCTTGCCAATCACCCTCGAACCCTGGTGATCCTGTATGACAAAAGAAGAATGATAAAAAAAAACTTTGTTCCTAGTAAACTGAGTTAGGGAACTTACGGATATGAGGTTGACAGTAAATTCTGGTATAAACAGGACCTTGTGGAGGATGAAATTGTTATTCAATTTAACAGTGCCAATGGCTTTTACTTCAACAGCACTTCCAGTAGGAAGATAAACAAATTGATTTTCTAATTTGCTATAGCAAATAAAATTATCCATAGAACATGTAATATGCGTAGTAGCCCCAGAGTCTAATATCCAGATTGAGGAAGATCCTTTGTGTGGATATGTAGTGAAGGCTAGGTTCTTGAAAAAAGAAAAACTCAACTTACCATTTTGTGGAGAACTCGAAGAGTTATATTGCGGTGATTTTCCAACAGGTGCTACCTGACTTTGAAGAAGATTTAGTAGTTGATCATATTGAGCCTTTGTCAATTGCATCGAACTGTCCCCTGTGTTGGAATCATGCGAATCAGTGACTTGATTTATATTGTGATTGGGTTTCTTGTAACCTGCAGGGTATCCATGCTTTTTATAGCATTTATTTTCTGTATGTCCAAGCATTCTACAGTAGCTGCATTTTGGTCGTTCCTTTTTGTTTGGTCCTGATTGGGAAGGTTTAGAGTTGGGTTGAGGGACAACAAAAGCAATTTGTGATGGTTGCTGTGTAGGGATGCCAACTTCCTGTCTTTTTTCTTCTTGAACCACAAGAGAGAAAACTCGACTGATTGAAGGAATAGGATCCATTAGTAATATCTGGCCACTAATCTGAGAATAGTTTTCATTGAGACCCATTAAAAAAGACATCACACGCTCAGAATGAATGTACTCAAGCAAAGGCTTCACTCCCTCGCATGTGCAAGAGTGAGGAGGTTGAAAATCACTCAATTCTTCCCAAAGATTCTTGATCTTGGCAAAATATTGACTGATAGACATTGAACCTTGATTGCAAGAAAAGATATCTTTCTTCAATTGGAAAACCTGAGGCCCATTTTGTTGCCTGTATCTGGAGTTTAAATCTTCCCACAAGATTGCAGCTATAGAGGAGTAAATTACACTTGTAGCAATACCTTTGTTGACTGAATTGAGGAGCCAAGATCTGACGATACTGTCATTTCTTTTCCACAAAGAAAGTTTAGTTGAATCAGTTGGTTTCGAAATTGAACCATCAACAAAACCCATCTTGTTCTTGGATTCAAGTGCGATAACAACAGCACGTCTCCAAGATTCGAAGTTGTCGTCGTTCAAAGGTGTGGACACGAGGCATTGACTTGGATGATCAGCATGGTGAATGAAAAGGGGATCATGTTGATCAATTTGACTCATGGAGGCATCGGCCATGGTGATCGCATGAAAAAATTAGAGTCAGATTATGCGGAAGTGAAAAAAATCTTCTGATACCATATCATAGTTTTATCAATAGCTCAGAGTGATTGGAAAATTGAGAGGAAAAGAAAGGAGATTGAGAAGAAAACAAAAACTGAATGCAATAATATTTCTGAATGTAACCACTGAAAATTAGAACTGTACAAATATATAACAGAATGAGAAACTAAACAGAAACTGTCTAGGCTACCTGCTAAACAGGTTATACTAACTAATAAAAGAATATGAAACTAAAATACAATTAGTAAACAGAATGTTGTAATAGGGAGGATAACATTAAATAGAGTGGGTTTTACTTATATTTTAAACCAGCAAATATAATATTTTTGTTGTTTATATCAAGAAATGGATAGAGTACTGTAATTTGCAACCAAAATGGTGATAGAACAACAAAAATTAAAATAAGGTAAATAGCCACCATAATTTATTTTTAAGAAAAATATTTATAAAAAAAACCTCTTAAAGGAAAATGAGTTATTTAAAATCAAATTTTGAGTTTGAGAGTCATTTACATGTAGGAAAAATATTAGCATCCTACAACACTTATTAAAAACGGTTACTTTTAATTAAATGTACAAAATTAATATTACTTTAACATTATTTTTTTACTCTTTGAAAGAAAATAAAATTGTATTATGCTTTATATGTATATTATTTTATTTTTAAATTTTACATTGAATGAATTTTATTATTCTAAGAAAAGAAAAATTATTATTTTTAATCTTTGAGTTGACAAGGTGGATTTTTGTTTCTACTTTCTAAGTATCCTCAAGTGCAACGAAGAAATTAAATTTATATAATTCTTTAGGATAGAAAAATATTTGTGAGATAATATTTATTATTTTTATTTTAAAATCTATTTGAATAACTAAATAAGAAAGAGACTCAAAATGGTTATCACTTTTGACCTTAAACTTACACAATAATATTCAAATATGAAGTTACTAATATTTATTTTAGAAATTATAAATAAGAAGAAAATCCAAAATAATTATCTCATTGAATTTATCATTTAAAAGATTATTTAGTATTCGATGAGATTTGGTAATAATCAATAAAAAAGAGGTTCAAAATCATTATCATTATTTACTAAAGTTATTATTATTATTCAAAATTCACTTTCTAATTAAATTAATTTTGAAATCCATTATTTATTATTATTATTTATAATTCACTTATCTATTAAGTTAATTGATGGTAGAAATTAATTTTGAACCTAAATCAAATTTTTATGATCGAAAAGATGAATTTTCAGTGATTATAATCAATATTATTTTTGTGGGACTTAAAATGAATTACTAGTTGTGAGGTTTTTGATATTAAACCATGTTGTACTTTCAACTTTTATATGCTAATTTTGGACAGTCACACATAGGTGGTTGATTTTGTAGCCATCATTCACTGGTTGAGAATGTGCAGGGCTTTGAATATCCCAACCTAAGATGGACCAAATAGTATAAAATCACTACTCTGGCCCAATTAGGAACAGATTCGATCGCCATGGACTCTGCCCAGCCCAACTAACTATGTTGGGAACTGAGAAACTTCATATCAATGGGATCACCCTAGAAGGCTACAATACCCAATTAATGACGCAAGCCCTTTAGTTGCTACATGAGTATAATAGTGAACACACGCATCTCAAAGAAATGATCAATAATTCGCCCTAACCATCACTAATTAAGTTTACAATATATTTTTAATCGTGTAAATATCACTTCATGTCATTTTTAATCGCGTCTATCACTATTAATATGTAATATGTATTTAATCATTTCACTTCATGATGTTAATACGTATTTAATCATATCAAATTTACTTTAACTTTATTTTTTTCCAATACATAAATAAATAAAATTAGGTATTATTGTGAACTCTATCTTCATCTAATATATCGGCCTCATCTTAATATATTTATTCATATATAATATTTTGTATTTTATATTTATTTTATTATAATAGAAAAAATAATTTTTTTTTCTACCAAAAAAATTTATTATATATTAACAAGTTGCAGATTCCAAAAGACGTTCAAGCTCAATTTCATCGTTTCATGGACTTGGTGGATGGCCAAGGTATTGATGGGGAAAGGATAGATGAAGATTATTTGACTTGTTATAGTGTGGGTTCTCTAGGAAGCTCGAAATGCTATGAAGTTTAAAACCAAATAGGTTGACTCGGTGGATACAGTAGAATTAACGAAAGTAAAATCTTAAAGTTGGTTGCGAATGAGGAGAAAGAGTTTTACTCATTCACTATGTTGTTGGATGTTGAACCCAAATGTTATGTTTAGAAATATGTGTCTATTAGGTGAAAGTGAAACATTATGAGGTATCTAGTGGATGGTTGTGAAGGATAATGTTTACGATTATATCATGTAAATCATGACTATTCTCTTTGCATTGTAATTCGAGTAACAATACACACACAAATATATATAAATTTAGAAATAACCTTACATTCTAGTATCGATCAAGTACTTCTATACATGCTACATCAGAGTAGCACTAATATCAACAAATGGTCCATCATCCGACCATCTACTACTCTTTTCAGTCATCCCTAATCTACTCTTATACATGCTACACCAGAGTAGCACTAACACCAGCAAAAGGTCCATCATCCAACCATCTACTACTCACTTTAGTCTATCCCTGATCTACTCCTATATAATGTATGATCATCGTAGTTAAAATCATATGAAAATAGAAGGGTAAGTTAAAGATCCAACATGTAAATATAGAAAACAATTCTATATAATACAACGGTCTACAACAACGTACATGCAACTATTCTCACCCAAGAAAGCATATATCACATCCATCACGTGTCAAACAAGACCTCTAACTCATGCATATGAACATACAACAATAAACATCATATGCACCCACATCAACCAATGCATCATCACGTATTCATCTACGGAGATCTCCTATCAATATGAGCAGTCTAAGTGACTACGTCCTACCAAACCAATCCAACCACTTTTACACCCAGTGACATCAAGTAGATTACACTCCAATGGGATAATTATCCCTCTTCTAGTTACTCGAATTTCATCATTTACACTATAGAAAGTTCGATTCCACAATTAGGAATGGTACAACTGAATATGAGCATACCATGACCTTGACATGCATTATCAAGTTACATGTGAAATTAGCTAACTAGCTATTCTCAAGAAACCACACAACCTTTCCCAGGTACTTGGTTAAGATTTGTTACCCTTAACCTCCTATCTCACTCAACTACTAACTAAGGACTAGAGGATACTCACATCAAAATCCACACCAAGAATCATGCCTACTCGAGGAGGGTTTTCCAAATAGTGACCTACTTGACGCGTGGTCTATCTAGGCACCACCTAGAGGTTCCCTATGTGAGACCTTTCATTTCACAAATATTTTCCTCTCCTCATTCCTAGGTTAGTCACACACATGCTTAAATGCCTTCTCGCATTTCAATATCCACACCTCATATATCGATAAATTATATGCATTACCTCCGGTCAATGCCCATGAATATATTGGGCCTCACACAATACATCATATATATATATATATATATATATATATATATATATATATATATATATATATATATATATATATATCACATTTAGTCAATGCATATAAAGATCATACATGCAACATCTCATACATTCTAAATCCATTGGAAAGCTCCCATATAGGGTTACAACTTTCATAAAGACCCCAAGATCAAGTTTGGTCATTTACCCCTACTCCTACAATGCTCGATTCGCCACTACAACATTGGATTTCTATCAGCCTTGTTTTCCCCATCGCTATAGCGCCTAACTGTCACTATAGCGTTGGATCTTTGCTAGTCCTTTTTTTTCATCGTTATATTGCTCATTTTGTCGTTGCACTGTTGTATCTCTATTTGAGCCTCTTATTAGGGGTATTTCCAACGCTCGTGTCAAAATCAATACTCTAGCATTAAGTATATAGTTTTCCCTACTTGTTCATGGTTTCTCCTTCATTTCTCACCTACATTTCACAAGTTTCACTTCTAACACTTGTGGAATGCTCTTTTATGGTGATTTACCCACACCAAAATGACATGCATCCAAATTTACACAATCAATTTCATGTCTTTTTGTATCAAAACTCAATCGGAACCTACCTGCATTCCCAAATTTTCTTCATAAACTCCATCTACAACTTATTTTCATCACAAGATTCGACATGCATCAATATTTAATCATCCATCACCTTAATTAATTCCTCTACATGTTCAAGAAACCCAAACTCCAACTTTAATATGCAAACAATTCAAACCCAACCACGAATTTCAATGATTTTCAATCAAGATTAACCTTCACATATCAATAACAAATCAAACAACTCGGACGAAAATTGAATCCAACTCCTCATATCTAGATTCTAGGCATGGAAAGAAGAGAAAAGAAACGAAAAAGAGGATTCTAGAATTTTACAACCTCCAAACTTCCAAGATAATACCACTCTAATACCACAACTTGTTTTCCTTCTTCCAGGGATCAACCACGGAGAAGGAAGGAAAAAAGAATATTTGAACACAACAATATTCTCAAATATACTCTCAAGGTCAGAAAAAGGGAAAAAAACTTAGTGTCACAAATAAATAAATAAATAAAAATTACAATAATAGATATACTAAAAATAATCTGTCCGATTTTCTTATAAAAATTAGTTATCTAATAATATAATTATAAAATAATTATATATCTTTTTCAATAAAATTAGGTATTGATGCGAGAACTCTGCCTTCATCTAACTCGATCGGCAATAGTGGTGGATAATTGTTTATGATTGGCTAGCACATTATTGAAATGTATCTGTTTGATGAGGGAATCTGACACGATCCTGACGTTCTGAGAACACATATACTTTTAATTACTATTTTCTTGTGAGTCGCTTTTAAAAGTTATATGGGAACGTTAATCGTAGATAATAAAAAAAAATGTCACATGAAAGGAATAAAAAATTCGTTACGTTGCATTGGTTTTTCGTTCTGTTTATTTTTTTTGGTAGTTCAGATATGCACCTTAGCCCCAAGCATGTGAGAATACCTCTTAAGATGATGCCATTGCGAGTATATATGAGAGGAGGATCCGTTCACTGATAAATAATTATAAAATTGTTTTATATATTAATTTAAATTAATGAAATGAAGTATTAAATAGTTTTTAAAAATTTATAGATTTGATATATGTATTAAAAAATTTAAATTTAACAGTTAGATTATTGAAATTTAATATAGAATATAAATTATTGGATGAAGTAAATCTAGATAAACTTAATTCTACAATAAACAGATCCATCATCTATATATATATATATATATATATATATATATATATATATATATATATATATATATATTCATCAAAATTATAATGATAATACTAAAATTCAAACTTAAAATGACATAAATACTAAATATATATATTATATTTATATTTATAATAAATAATTTAAATTAAAATATAAAGTCATTCTTAATTCCAGCAACAAAAAGGTATTTTTAACTATCGACAATTTTGCTAAAATTATAGTCATTGTTGTAAAATGATTTTGTAAAAAAGTAAAGTGAAATGACTATTTATAATACTAGTATTTTAGATGTATTTATGAGAAGTTGTTAATTTTTAATTTTTATAAATTAGAATTTCGACCAATAAAATTTTTTAAGCCTAAAAAGTTGTTTTTTTTAAATGATTATCTTCATAAAAATGCATTGATGCGTCTCTTTTCTTTAAAACAAACTCAGATCATAATTCTAATATTAACTTTTCCAAACTATTTTAATAATCACGGATCATAATTCTAACTATTGTAATTTGGATACACCCCTATTTGGATCATAATTCTAACCATTCCAAACTATTTTAATAAACTCCTATCCATTCTAATTCTAATTTGGATCGAAATCTCCAACAGGAAGTTCACTCCCATTTCTAGTGCCGCCTTATGGATAATACATAATATATAAGAGAGATCTCTTGAAAATAAAAACAAGGAATGGTACCAACATTTTTAACACTCTTTCTAATATATTTTTTCTTACCGGATAGACTTCATGTGAGTTGTACTAATTTAGGGATGGAAGTATGGAACCCATGACCCCTACATGTTTGGTGTAACTTACATGAATTTCACTCCATCAGAAAAAAAAAAAATAAAAAAAAAACAAAAAAAAAAACAAGTGTGTTTAAAAGAATGTGCAAAGAGTGTTTAGCACTTCTTCAAACAGAATTACAATTTGTACTTCATGCATGCACTTGTTTCGCACGTAAATTAGCACAGACTACTGAGTCAAGATTGCTACTCTCAAGGTCTTCACTAGTTCATCCACTGACATCTTGTATCCATCACCCATCTGCATTATATACATATATAATATATATAGCACATCAGAAACTATAGACTAAACTCCTATATTGTTGTGTGTCTAAACATATAAACAAAAGGACACAACCTTTTAAGAAAAAATGATTTAGAACAAAAATATCATGAAAATAATAGTTTACCAAGTTTTAAATCTCAAGAGGGGACAATGCGATCTATATTCAGATATTAATCGATTATCTTATATTGACTTGAAGTATTGATCTCTTTATAGTATATTTGTTTTATAGACTAAACTATTATGAGCGTGAGAGGGTTGAAATAGCATACACAGAATATCAAATTCAAAGTCGTTACAATGGATTGAAAGACATATTAGTTTACAAACTGTGTACCTGAGCAGTGATGGTGATGTCGAGAGTGGATTTTCCAAAGCGCAAGACGCTGCTGTTGACTACAGAGAGATTAATATTTTCAAGGTATGAGAGAACTTTGAGCATGATGCCCTTTTGTTTCTCACAGTGGATTATGATGAGTACGTCCTTCTGTAACACTCTTACTTTGACTTCGGGGGAAATTTCATTTGCTTCACTGTAATGGTAGTTAGAATTCACTTCATTAGAGGTGGTGGAACCATTGTTATTGCTGCAAATGTTGGATTGAACTTCTTGCTCTAACTCTCTCACACGTTGCTCAAGCTGTCTAACGTAGCTGCTAGCTTTGTCCAGAATGGAAGTCTTGTCCATCTAACCATTTACATGTTATATTAACAGTGGAAGTCTTGATCATAGATAGAGCAAAATGATAATATATATGTTAATATAACATAACTAAAGTTTAATCCATCCTTTTAATCTTTGTTTTTAAATTAAATTATAATATTTTATATTGAATTAACAATTAAAAAATAACAGTGTATATCACAATCTAAAGTTGTTTATTATAAAATTAAAATATGATTTATATGTTTAAAAATATTTATTATTTTTTATAATTATAATGTGATTTATATATTTAAAATTTAGTTATGTTAAAAATACCAGAGTTTTTTAAATAAGAGGAGTCTGAAAATAAGGTAAAACAATTATGGCCTTCAAATAATAAAATTCTTATAAAAATTAAGATAACAATCCATTACAGTGGTTTGAGTTTGTATTTAGATAATTCTTTTGAAAATTAATTTATATGATTTAAATGCTTTTTATATATAAATTACACTTTTTCAACTAGTTGTCTATTTTTTTTCAAAATTAATTCAAGATAACATCGATAACTATTTTTCAATTATACTCACATTTATAGCCATTAAAAACAGTTTATACACTATAAAGAGCGAGATAATGATGGAGGCAATTTTAGCATATATTTAGTCTGAATTTTTATTTTCGATTATAATAAATAACTATAAAAATATCAAGTTATTTTCTTTTTTAAAATATTATTTAAAAATATTATTATCTATAACAATTAATAAAAGTGATGTGTTACTTTAGTGTGACATATTTTTTTTACTTTTTTACCTATTAACTTTTTTTTATATAAGCTTTTGACTTATTTATTAACTAATACATACAATTATTTTATTATTACAAAGTTAACTGAACATTCACTTATTTAATATTTTTTAAACAACATAGAGACCATTTTTTCCTTGTAATTATTTTTATAAAAAAAATTTATTAAATCAGAAAAGTCTTTAAATAATATTACCTTATTTTTATTTGTTATTCTTAAATATTCAAATAAGAATAACTTTGAATATATTCTCTCATTTGTATTCTTGTATTATAATTTTTTTATTAATTATAAATATTTTTTATTAAATACAATCTAATTCGTATCAAATATCGTATTTTGACCTGTTGGTTTCAAAATTATTATATAAAAATATAATTAAATTATTTTCCTATTTTCTTTTTGCGGACCCATGTATCCCTGTATTACACGCTCGAACAGGAATTGGGGTTTTCTAAATTGTACGGAAATTGAGAAAAATGATTAAATAAATAACGCAAAAGTGGCTGCCAATTTCAAAAAAGTATAAAGGAGCGGATGAGTGATGACATCAACTAGCTTTATTTCATTTTCATCAGTATCTTTGCGTAAATTACACTCTTAATATTTTAATATTATATACTCTATATATTTCAGAATAAATAAATTGACTAAAGTGTCAATAATATATGATAACTTCAGTTTGAAGCCTCTCGAACGTATTAACTGAACAAGGCACGTTTACCCAGAACCTTGTCTGGCGTCTGGTCCTCCAATAATAATTATTTTTAGTTTTTATACTATTTTTATTTTTTTTATATTATAATTTCATTTGATTTATTTTATAATTTTTATAATTTAAAATAGATATTTTTAGTTTTTATATTTATTTTTTAATTATTTTTGTTCAACAATTTTTAATTTTTTTAATCTTTTAAGTCTTTATATTTAACTTTTTAATTTTTTTAAATTTTTATTATTAATTTTTTAATGTTATGTTTTTTTTAATTATGTTGACGTAATTTTATGATAATATAAAATAGATATCTCAAAAATAAATATACCACGTGAAAATTAAAAAGAAAATATAAAATACTAAGAAGCTTAATTAAGATAAATTTAATAAAATAAATTTGATATAAAAAATATAAAATTAAATATCTCTCTATCTTGTCTATGAAAAACAAAATAATTAACTGTCAAAATTAAAAAATATAAATATAAAAATTAAAAAGATTTATCTTTAATCATAGAGATCAAAAAGAATTTAAAAAAATATGAGTAGGAACTTTAAAATAAATGTCTACTTTAAATTATAAAAAAATTAAAAATTAAAATAAATAAAATTATATAAAGTAAAAAGTATTTTAACAATTTTTTTTATAAAGCCAATAACTAATAACCTCTTTTCTCGTACGTACTGTCGTATATCCTGAATTTATCTCTTGAAAATATTTATTTTATTTATCTATAAATTTTTATTTTCCGTTTCAGTTTTTTTCTCATTAAATAACTTCATATCATCTCACTTTTTCTTTCCTTCAAACAAAATGTTTGCGTGTATTTAATTTTAGGTTACAATTTGATCTGTGATTTTCTGTTGGAAGGAGAATGATAAAAATAGGTGTTACCTTTCCTGCTGTACGGACATTTGTTAGGTGGGTGCAATATTACTTTGGAAGAAATTACCAAAAAAATATAAATAAATAAAAATTCGCGCATAAACACGCAAAGAATTTTACACGCATAAACATGCAAAGAAATCTATCGTTTGAGTGTGTTAATGGAGAACATTTTAATAACACACCTTATCACATTCTCCAATAAATAAGTTCAACTTTAAATATATATATATATATATATATATATATATATATATATATTATTTTAAATAGAATAAAAGATTTTACATGGTTGTAACTTGTAAATTAATTTTAAATTATTATTTATAAAGATTATTATAAAAATGAGAAATACAACTTCTCTTCTCTATTACATGGCACAATTTAGAAGAAAATTATAATTTTTTTATGAGACACGAATTTATTTTTATCTTGTATTATTATTAAAGATTGTACCACTGTGTATTTTTTTATTATTGAATAATGAAAAGATAAATTGATAAATAAATAACACTTTTTTCATCTTTTAAATTCTTCAATTGTCATTTATTATTTTTATTAATATTAGTGTATAAGTTTTGATTTGAAGTAAAATATTCTTTACATCTCAAAATAAGTGTCTTTCTATATTATTTTACATTTATTAAAAATAATAATAAATGAATGAAAGAAAATAATAATTTTATAAATGTAACTTTATAACTAATCTTATTTGTAAAAAACAATGCAACACTAGCTACACAATAACCATTTTATGCATAATACTATTATATTTTTAGGAGTATAAATATAAATAAATAATTAATACTATATTGAAAAGATAATATAACACTTATTTTGAAATAATTTTTTTCTTTTAATGCAACATTTATTATGGGATAATGGGAGTATTATTTCACATTTTTCATAGAAATTTAATGATAAGTCTAAGGGTAAATTTGACATATTCGAATTTTGTTTTATAAATCAATAAAATCAATTAATATAACTATTTGTATTGATACATGTGTTTCACTTAAAAATATTTTTAATAAAGTAAGGAGAATGAATACTTACACTCCGTATATAACAATATCAATTTATATAATTAGGAGAGAAAATTAAAATAAAAATAGATAAAAAATAATGTACATTATTACATGAATTATGAATTATTATGTGTATATGGCATCTGTATAAAAGTTAATAAAAATATCATTAATATGAATACTTAATAACTTATTATTAAATGACTAGAAAAAATTATGAGTGAAGTTCAAATCTCATTAAATTTTATATTATTTATAAGTAATAAAAAAAAAAGTTATGTATAAAAAAACGTGTAGCTAATATATTTACCAAATAAAAATATAAAAAATTACATTGCTAGTATATGTTATTGTATTTTATCACATTAAACATATATTACTTTAATTTATTTTTATAAAAATATTATGTAGAAATATTTTTAAAGAGTGTTAAGAAAATGAGAAATTGATTATGTAATAAGAATGTGAAATAGTTTTATAAACATAATCACAAACTAACGTACGTATATAATAATTAAGTTCGTTAACTTTTATAATATGTATAATTGAAAAAATAAATGTTAGTGTAGCTCCACCTAACACTTTCTAATACTTTTTTTTTCTTATTATTTAAAAATAAAAACTTTTGATGAGATTCTATCATTGGATAAAGAGAAATTTATTAAATAAGATGCAAAATAAAAATTGAGATTTTTAATAAATTTTGATTAATAATAATAAAAATATTAAGAAAAAGAGCTCTGAGCAAAATTTAAAATATCGTCCGAATTATTAAAAAATTATTATTTTTAATAAATTTATTAAAATAATAATAATTTTATAATAAATTTATTAAAAAAAATAATTTTTTAATAATTTGGACGATATTTCGGATTTGGCTTTAGCATTTTCCTAAGAAAAAGTGTTTGATAAAAGACTAACTAAAGAATTATATCAAGGATGATTAATGACATATGATTGAATGATAACGATAACTGTTTATACATAATCATTATACTCTTTGAGAGGATGTAACGACAGTGGTTAATAAAATTGCTGACCTTTTTGAAGCCAGGTATGGTGGCTGAAAGTGCAAGAAACCTCTTAGTGAGTTCTTGTTGTCTCTTCTTTGTGTCGGTCATCTTGGGATCTATGGTCTCAGAAAAAGAATCTCCCTCATCATCACCACCACCAAAGCCAAATTCTTCATCATCAAAACTGAACTCGTTGACGTCATCACCCACTTCCTATGTACAAAAACACACACCAAACAAGAGAGATCCAGAGTTAGATATAGTAGCACCATAATTCACATGATACACATCATTCATAATCATATACTAGTATATATGGTGTGTTGCGCATGCTTTTACCAAATAAGAATCACAAGGCCAATTTTCCCCCGACTCCTCCTCCATCGATCAATTACCGGTTTTGGAGTAGAATTAAGGCTATATATATTTGGTTAAGTAATTTTGAGCAAAGAAAATGGATGAGGATGTGTGAGGAAGAAGAATGAATGAATATGGATAAGAGGTGGGTTACATGGAGTGTGTGTGTACGAGTGAGTGAGAGAGAGAGAGAAATAATGTTAAGGAAATGAAAACTTGATCTAGCAGGTGAAGGTGTGAGGCGAGTGAAGCAATGCACTGTATCAATCGAAAACTATGCGGAAAGTATTTTTATTATTTAATATCCGAAATGGAAAATAATAGGAGCATATATTATAGGGGCAACTAGTGATCGATGAGATACGAGGCAACCATGGTTATATATATCCATGTAATACTCGCCGAACATGCTACTTGCATCTTCACGGTTCAATCCTTCATTTTACACGCGTCAACCATCCAGCCACCCAGGGAGAGTCAGCGTGGTTCGCGTGTTTCAAGTTAGGACAGTACTAATATTTATTATAAAAAAGTAGTATGGGAAGAGTTGGTTTAAAGCTACCTACTAGTCGCATGTTCGGGTATGTATAAGTATAAACGAGAGAAGTTTTGAAGGTTTGTTGTTAAAAAAATGATATTAATATATTTTTTAATATATTCTTTTTAATGTGCATTGTCTAAGTAAGATGAATCACTTGAAGTTTTTTCGCGCCATAACATTTAAGGTTGAGAGATTGTGTAATTTAAAATTTTTAATTAACTGAATTACTTATTCAAATCTTTTGACATTTTAGTATTTAAGATTAAAGAGTTGTGTATTGTCCTAATTTCTGATGGGTTGAGATTGTCTAAAAGATTTTGTACTTTTATTAATGTTACGTTTGGACTCAATTGACTAAGATTGAGTGATTTTCATTAAATTAATTCAGTAAATTATGATCACTTTGGACTATAACGCAAGATTGAGATAAAGAAGTTAAGATTATGATTTATGAGACTATCTTTAATAATGATAATAGTAAGATTTGCAAGGTTATTTTTAAGAGATTCGAGATGTGAACATGTGATTAAATGCAACACGAGTATATAAAAGAACTTTAGGACTAGTATAGACATGTTAATCTATTAAATATTTTAAACTTAGACAATCGCCAAATTTTTTTAGAAATAGACCTCCATATCATAACATAACCAATTCATCTTTATTAATTCAAATTATAAAATTTGGTAAGTTTTGCAACGATTCATCATAAATTCTACACTTAATGGAATCATTTACTAGCAATAAAAAACAACTACCATTACCTAAGATTAACACTTAAACATATTTTTGAATCACAACAAAACCATATATACATGTATGCAAAAACAATACAACTATATATATATATATATATATATATATATATATATATATATATATATATATAAAGAGAGAGAGAGAGAGAAAGTTCAAATAACATCAAAGTAATTTTTACTAACTATTATACGACTTAATAACTTTACATTAAGTGTGAATTTCGTCGACCCAACCATTGAATTATAACTTCATATCACCTTATATATTTATGTAAAAAAATTTGTTAAAATCGAACAATTTAAAGGTAATCAAAATATTAATATTTTCGTATATTTTGAAATGAATATATTTCGTCAATTATATTCTATAAGAATGAGATATCAAATCATTTTGATTAATATAAAATTTTTTATATATAATTTAGGAGTAAGAAACTTTCAATCTAATAGTAAATTTTGAAAATTTCACATTTAATTGAAAGTTATTGAGTAGTAGAATAGTTGGTAAAAGTTACATCGATGTCGTTTGAACATTTCTCATATATATGCATATACATACATATAATATGAGGAGGGATTCATTTATTCCAAGAGTAAGTCTACCTATATTTACTCAACTCAATAACTTATGTTTTACATCAAATTTTAACAATTCAACGGTTAAATTAAAAGTTCTTAATGTATAGATCAAATCTGCAGAGTTTTAAAGGATCTGAAAATTATTTGATACTCTATTTTATTAATTTAAATCACCATATAAAATATTTTTATGATTATTTGTCAATTTGAATCAACGAAATAGGACATCAAATAATTTTTAAAGTTTTTAAAAACTTACAAACTCTATCTTAAATACTTTTAAATAATTTATAATGTTTTTTTAAAATATTTTAAAAATGCATTAAAAACATTTCATATAACAATTAGATCGTTAAAATTTGATATAAAACACGAGTTATTGAGTGAAGTAAGTATAGGTGAACTTACTCTTGAAATAAGTGAGTCCATCTTCTATTTATATATATGTCTGTGTGTACAGAGATCCAAAACTAGAAGGATAATCTTTGGCTGTCGATCAAACATCTGTAACAAAAGGTACAAAAGTAGTCAAGGGTTACACTACTAATAGCATAGCCCACAAAAACTCTAGCCTACCTACAACTAACCCTGCCCAACTCCTATATAAATATGATCATTGCAGTCTAATCATTAGGAAACATGCAAGGGTAAACTAAATATCCAAAGGAATCAACGTAATGCAAATATAGAAGTATAACCAATATACAACTATCATACCACGGGTAAACCAACAATAAAACACCTATCGGTTCACATCATATCATCATAACAAAATGCCTCAACATGACATCAATAAGTAAACACATCATATACATACACCTTAAATAATGCATTATCACACATTCACTTACGAATATATCCTATACCAAGATGGAAAGTCTAAGTGATTTGACCCTACCGAACCAACTAATCATTTTTACGCTTTACATGTCTGTTAGATCGATAACTAAATTAAGATACTAGTCTCTATCACATGATTTCTCAAGTGTTCTCACTTAAATTAAGAAAGTCAAATACCACTATCAAGTATAATATAGCTTGGGTGTAAGTCTACACAACATTAACATTCATTGACCAAGTCATTTATGAAATTAATTGGCTAAGTATCCTTGTAATACCACACACCTCTTCAGTAATCAGTTAAGAATTATAGTCCTCGACTTCATACCTTACTCTAACATTGACTAAGGATCTAGAGGAGACTTTATAATTCACTTCTAGAGTTATCACCTAGGAGGATTTTTCAACAACTAGCCTCCTAGAACGCCACATCAATTCAATATCCACATAATGAGATATTCAACTTTTAAAAATATTTTTTCTTTTAGTCTTTTAATGCATATAGTATTCTTAAAATCAACACCTCAACAACCATCATCTATATGCATTATCTTATGTCAATGGATATAGAGATCCAACAATATTATTAATGCATAGCATATCAATGCATCTTAATTACCAACCATATAATTATCTACACACTCTCTCTAAGGTTCTTGAGAAAATGAGTTTATGAAACTCAGTTTTCAAAAGAAACTTTATATATCTTTTTTCCTTAAAGTCAACTGGACCTTTGATTAAAAAAATTCTCTAAACTATCTAAACTCATGAGAATTCTTTAATTATTAGAACATCTAAACACTCAACACCCAAAATAAGTTACAATTATTAAAAGAAAACAATAATTTAACAAGAAAGTAGATTGTCACAAGTGTTACACGAATAAATCTTCACCAATATTAGACAATTCTAGTTAAAAAGACATGCGAATTTAAACTCATCGTATTATTTTTATAAAAGAAAAAAGAGAGAGAAAAAAAAAAGAGAATTTGTGTGTATCTCTTTGATTCCGACTTGTCGTGTACTTAACAAACTATATTATTGATCTTAATTAATGAATTTTACTTGGAAGTTTAAATGTATTATTGATACTCGTCTATTGTGACATTTATCAAAATAAGAAGCAAAAGCTATTGATGTTGTAGATGGGCAAGAATGAGATCAGGATCAACAACCACAATTGGCGATCAAAACCACAACTATACAACAAACAGAAAATTAGAATGACAGTTGGCCACATGTCTTATCATATATTTATTATTATATATGTCACATTTATGCCTGGGCTGGGCCCATTAAGGGCAAGTAAACCTGACAATTTACTCTATTAAGTATATAGAAAAATCTAGCAGTATCAAAATAACGGTGTAACGTCAATTTTTTTAGCGTGGTGCACGAAATTCAGCAACAAATATTCAATAAAGATGCATCATCTTTGACAAAAGATATTGGATGAGTAGTTTGTATTTTTTGGACCCTATTGGTATGTACGTTAGTGGGACAAATTAGGGCATCTGATTTCTATTTTTTATTTTTAGTTTAAATACAAATTGTATCTGATCAAGACATGATATACGAGATAAAAGTGGATTAATTAAATGTATTGACATAATAAATGTTAATATTATATATATACATTAACATCATAAAATTAAAGAAATATAAAACTATAACGAATATATTTTGTAATATAAAAAAAAATAATATCTATCATCATGTTATATAAATTATATTTTATTATTTTTTAAAAATATACTTTTCTGTGGATAGTTAAGAATGTATTGAAAAAGACTAAATATATCAATAGAAGCCTACTTATAGAATTATTGCATAATGTCACTACAACACAAAAAAATATTTGAAAAATATTATTTAATTGCGTATAAATATTGATAATTTACTTTTACAATATATATATTATTAAATATTGTATATATTTTATGTTATTAAAGACTTGTAATAGTATTTTTTACACAATTAGACAATATTTTTCAAGTATTAACAAAGTGATATTTTTGTAACATTTTAATGATATTAAATTTTTGTTAACTTTATAAAATAATAATTAATTTTAATATAGATGTTACTATTAATTATTATATTTTATGTCGCCTAAACTTTTACAAGTTCCTTAAGAGAAGGTTGAAGATATTCTTAACTAGTCATCATTAATTATATATCAAATATCAAAATTCATTTATCTTAAGTATAATTATATGATTATATACATTCTTTATAAGTCATTTATTTTACTCGATGTGAAATTTTAATTATGGGAAATAATTAGAAATAAAAGAAGTATACTCTTTATGTGATATTTTTTCATTCGATGTCAGATTTGAATTTTAGAAACAATTAAAAAGAATAATATTGAAAAAAAATAATATTACTTATCTATAATAACATTTTTCAAAAAAAAAATGTTACAAAATAAACTTATTTATTATATATATATATATAATAACATTTTAACAAATGTAAGTAGAAAAATGTTGCAAAAAATTAAAATGTAGTAATGTATGAAACTAAGCACAAATTATGAGTTAATATATATAATTTGTGCTTAGTTTCATACATTACTACATTTTAATTTTTTGCAACATTTTTCTTCTTACATTTGTTAAAATGTTATTTTATATATATATATATATATATATATATAAATAAATTTTTTGGATAAAGGAAAACAAAACAATGTGGGACTATGAGTCTTTTGAAATACCTCAAATATACAACAAAATTTTTCACATGTAAGTACTATTCTCCTTTATTTGTTGAGACAACCGCTGCATTAAAATTCATGTATTTTCTGATATCCACAAGCCACAAGTTATAGTAATGTGAGTGACAATGTCACGTAAAGTCCTCTTGCCAACAAGTTTAGAATGAAAATTGCAAGCCTCGGTTACAAGTTTCTCTATTGATCTCTCGACACTTATTTATCTAGATTTAAAAAGAAAATTTAATTATGACCTGAAAAGTATTGTGAAAATCAAAAGTATTTGTAAATTAGTTAATTGTGAAGAGTTGATTTTTTTATGGACTAATGAGCTTTATTTTCTTGCATAATTGATCAAGTCCCGAAGTCCTTAAAGAATGTGGAAAGTGTTGAACCAAATGGGATTCCGCTTAGTGAAATCAAAGAAAAATGAAGGAGAGTCATTGTCAAGAAAGATTTGGCTTAGCCAAATAAAAAATGGTCGAGCATATTTGATTTGGAAAGTAAAGGAAATTCTACCGTAGAAAATTTGCTCCGTCAAATCAGAAAGGATTGAGTTAATTTGGTTTATAGAGTCAAGAATTTTAGAGCCAGAAAGGGTTGGGAAAGATAAAAAGAGCTCAACATATTAGTTTTCTTAGATATGAATAATTCAAATTTTGCTTAACCAAATCGGAAATGGTTAAGCGGATTCATTACTTGAGTCATGCTCTATTTTTTAAATTAAGGGTATAAAAAAGAAAAAGAAAAAAAAGTTTACATATTTATTTTGAATATCTCTTTTAATATATTTTTTTTTTCAATACTTAAGAACTCAATTAATTAATGTACCTAAATAATAAAATAAATATCAAATTACATTAGATTTGATTTGCTACACATTAAATCCCAAATTTGCTACATAATGAAATATACGTAATTATAATAATAAGAATCAAATTTTCTACATAAAAAATCTTAAACTACATATAATAAAATAAATTAAGCGAATAATAAAAATAAGATAATAATAAATAAGAAAAATTAGGCAAATTGATGGGTCAATCCGCCATTTAGCTCAACAGATTGACAAGTTAGATGAGACGAGTCAAGATATCCGACCCGACCTGCCAATTTTTGGCGGGCCAATAGATCTGCCTGAGGGTTACAATTGGTTTTGCCATCCTAGCACCAATCAATACCAATCTTTTTTTATGTAAACTAATTTAAGTCGCGTTTGATTTTTTTTTTTTTAAGGATATGAGAAGATTTAAAAAATTAGAAAAATGACTAAGTTTAAAAAAAAAATACTATAATTATGAAAGGTGAATCAGTTAATGCAAGTCCAACATAATGTTGGTATAGTGAATGAATGAACTTAAAATTTTAATCTAAATTTCAAACAATGAAGTGTGAACTCATTATCTTTATTGTTTCTTTGATGCAAGTTGATACATAAGCACTTTGGATTTAATAAGATCAAATAATATAGGATTTTTTAGTCTTTTTCGGTACTTTTAATATACAATAAAAGATTCTTAGCATGAGTGTTATTCTCTCTTATTATTTTAGACCATCATTGGATTAAAAGTCATATTTTTCCATGTATAAGCCTTATATTTATACAATTGACAATGTGATGGAAGGTTTCTTTGCTAAAAGTCCCAACTTAATTTATGGTCTCAAGTTCTAGTATTGGACATGTAACTATATTAAATACTTATAATAGAGTTTTGCTCAAAGTTTCTTTGGTGCAAGTTTATACACAAACACTTTGGAGTTTGTAACTAGGGATGACAACGGGGAGGGTCAGGTACGGGTTTCATGATACACGTCCCCGTTCTCGCAAGTCAAACCCATCCTCGTCCCCGTTCCCGCAAGTCAAACTCATCCTCGTCCCCGTTCCTGCAAATCAAACCCATCCTCGTCCCCGTCCCCGTACTCGTCGGGTATGTGATTTTCATCCCCATCCCTGTCCCTGTCGGGTATCGGGTATACTCGTACCCGTCAATTTTTTTTTTCTGTAAAAAAATATGATATTTTTAAATTACTTTTTTATTATATTATAATTATAATTAAGTTATTTATCTATCTCATACTATAATAAATAATCACACATAAAAAAATATTAAAATTTTTTAATATAATTAAATTGAAAGTGGGTATTAAATTAAAAATGGGAACGAGGACGGGGACGGGGACGGATACGGGTATGGGACGGGTAAGTACATATTGATAAGTGCTATGATTTCATTATGTTTATGGCCTAGTTTGAAGCACTTATATACATTTTCCTTGCTTTAGACCTTGTTTTTAACTCAAAACATATGTAAATTATTAGGTGATCATATTTTGTCTTTGAATCATGTTTTTAGGTAACTTACAAGTATTTGGTTGTTGTTTTGTAGTTTTGGAGAAAGCTAGGAAAGAAGGAAGGAAGTCAAGCACAAAGTGGTGAATTTGAAGTTGAAGGAATTTTTGGTTTAAGTCCCCAGGCTAAGCCCCAGATCCAGGCTTAGCCTCAGCTTGACAGAGAGTCCCTGGAACAAAAATTCAATCTTCACGATGAGCGTGGAACTGAGGCTGAGCGTGGGAGTCTCAGAACCTCATTTCACTCCATACCTATCCTCAAGCTTAGCGTGGCTTCTCACGCTTAGCGTGGATTGTGCTGACATGTCAGTATTCACATAAGACAAAAGCTTTTATGACCTAAAAGTGGGATTTTCGAGGAGAGAAGCAAGGAGGATCATTCTTGGAGTTTGTGTGGCGGCTGTGGAGCTCTGGAACCTTCAAGATCAAGCTTCTTCCTTTCTTCATCATTTGTAGAGTTCTACATGTCTATGTATAGCTAAACTCACCCTTGTTGGGGTTTGATGTAACTAAACCCATTCTCATGTGTAAACTCTAAGCTATCAATCTAAGTTGTTATTCAGTTTTATTGCTCTTTTTATGTGCATAATGCTTGTTATGGCTTGATCACCCTTAACTTGAACTTAAGGTTTTTAAGAGATTGAGAAATGATTTTAAACCTTTGACTTGAAATAGAGCAGCTAATGGTGCTTATTGCTAGAGATAGAGTAAATGCCATTGGTCTTTCTTAAGCTCTTGTTTTTAAAGCTGGTTTCTTGGTTAAACTATGCAAGAGATTGATAGTTTAGGTTAGCAACTTAGATGTCAACTTGTAAGAGATTAGGGTTGGTTACTTTTGAGAGTGATTGATAAATTCTGAATAATAATTATTGTGAACTTAGTGATAAACATGAGAGGAAGGTTTAGTGAAGTCAAACCCCAACAACTTATTAATATTGCATTAGAATCAAGTTTTGCACTCTAAGTGTTTACCAAAATACCAAAAAGAATTGTTATTGCTTGTTTACATTATTTACTACAGCAAATTAAACTCTTATTTCTTTTTGGTAGCTTAGTTAGTATAACAAGTGAAATTGTAAAGTGTTGCGCAAGTCCCTTGGGAGACGATACTCATACTTTCATTGAACTACTTATACGATATGGTACACTTGCCAAAGGAGATAACACATATCCATACCCGTACCCGTATCCGATTTAATATATCGGGTTTTACCCGTACCCATACCCATACCCGATCAAACCGGGTATTCCACGTCAAAGTCGGGACGGGTTCAAGTATTACCCGCAGGTACGGGTATATTTGTCATCCCTATTTGTAACACCCCAAACACACTATAATAGGAGGGATCTAGAGATTTTTATAAGTATGAGATTATATAATTGAGGATCATTTATAGAAATGAAATTGTACTACTTATACCAACAAGATGCATCTACTTTTGGTAACTCATCAATTAAGAACTTCACAGTTAAATATGCTTGACTTAGAGCAAATTAGGAATGGGTAACCTTTTAGGAAGTTTTCAAAAAAGTGTGCAAGTGAGAAAAAACAACTGAAAAGTCTTGCGTTAATTTGTGGGATCAATCATTGATCCTAAAAACAAACGACCATCTCAGAAAGGGTTGCTTACGAAGGGTTTTGATTGGTGAAGAATTCTTAACAACGAAGATTTGTGTGAAGTGTCATTGTATAAAATGTTTTGAAGTGGAGTCGTTATTGAAATGTCAAATCTGAGGAGTGTATAGAGTTAGCAAAATCAAATAATATAGGACTTTTGAGTCTTTTTAAGTACCTCTAATATACAATAGAAGATTCTAAGCATGAGTGTTATTCTCTCTTATTTGTTAAGACCATCATTAGATTAAAAGCCATATTGTTCCATGCATAAGACTTACTTTATATAATTGACAATGTCATATAGTTTCTTTGTTGAAAGTCCCAACTTAATTTATGGTTTCGAGTTCAAGTCTTAAACATGTAACTATATTAAATACTTAAAAAAGTGTTTTGTCACTCATGAGAAATGATAGCAACACACTATCTAACACTCCTTTAAACACAAATTTTGGTGTGTCACACATCCTATTTAATATTTGTTTCTCTCTTGATTTTGTAAATTTCAATAAATTCTAGCTAATGAGAGTGAGTGTATTAAAAGGTGTGTGTTGGAGAGTTTGTTGCTAGCATTCGTCACTCATATATAGTAGTCACACAAATTTTGGTATGTCACACATCCTATTTAATATTTGTTTCTCTCTTGATTTTGTAAATTTCAATAAATTCTAACTAATGAGAGTGAGTGTATTAAAAGGTGTGTGTTGGAGAGTTTGTTGCTAGCATTCTTCACTCATATATAGTAGTCTTACCTAACTCAAAGAGAAATATCTTTACAATTCTATGGTTACAATATGTTTAGGAAAGGTTATTTTGAGAAATTGAAGTTTTTGTTTAGTAAAATTGTTATTTCAAAATAATTTATTTTAATTACAATTCATAAAAAATGAAAATAAATTATTTTTATGTAAGTGAAAGTTTTTATTTTTTTTCTCCTAAAATTGATTTAATGTGTTATGTAACAACTAATTTTTATTATTATATCTAAAGAAAATTAATATACTTTAAAACTAGTATTCAAAAAAATTTCCTTAACAAAAATTTATTTTAATCATAATTTATTATAATAATAATTGATTATATATACTAGTAAGAAAGAGATACTTTGTGTTTTTAATTTTCTAAATTAAAAATAAATAAAAAGAGATGATTTAGTGGGTAGTTGTTAGTAGTTATTTAAATAGAGTGAGAGGTTGTAATGTGAAGGATTGAAAAGTATGTGTTAATGTTCTATTTTTTTTCTTAACAATAAGGAATAGAATTATCTTATAAAAAGTGGAAACTAAAATGGTTATAAAAAAAAATTCTCTTTAAAGATACTTATATAATTGATTATTGTAATAATTATTTTTTAAAATAAAAAATTAAGTTATATCAAAAGCATGTGTAAAGTGCTCGTGGAAAAGCTTGATTTACTTGACTTTGTGTTGAACTATGGTTAATTGAAATGAACAAGATAAATCAACTAATAGTGACCAATAACTAATTATATTCTCTATAATAAAATGCATTTTTAGTGATATTTAATATAATTTTTAGTGACAATAAAAATTGTTACAAAATCTTTTACCAGCGTATTCACATTAGTTATTGTATGTTGTGTTGCTAAAATATTTACTAGTAATTATTCTATATGCTGGTAAAGACTCTTATAATGGTTAGAAAAAAGTGTATAAGTTTTTTTGGTATTTTTTTTACTGACATTTAGTATTAAATGAAATAAGTTTAAGTAGACTTACTTTTGGAGTAAATGGACACCTCCTTTGATTGAATAGATTATTTTTAAAGAATGCAAAACAACTTCCCACCGATTCGACTTTATATATCCCGAATTGTTTCGCACATGTGAAACTTCCTTATGGTGTGTTTGGATACATAATTTTAATGGAACAATTTAATATCTTTTTGAAGAATTTTAAGTATTTTAGTGTAAAATATTTTGTTTAGATGAAGAATTTATAAAGAATTAAAAATTCAAGTATTTGTAAAATTCTTTAAAGATGCCAAATTTTAAATTTTCCCAAAAAAATAAGCATATAAAATTCTTTTTTTTTTCTTACCTCCCTATATTCTCTTTCAAAGTCGACATAAAAAATACTAATAATTTTTTTTAACCATTGAACATTCAAAAATATTTTTTAAATTATCAATTATTATTCAACAATAAATTTTAAAATTATTAGTTTTATAAAATTAATATTTGTAAAAATTAACTTGTCCAAATAACATATTTAAAGAATAATGGAAATTAAAATCAAAGACATTTAAATTCTAAGAATTTCAAGTTTCTTGAATTTCTAAAATTTTTCGTCCAAACACAGTATTAGAGTTTGGTTGAACGATGAATTTAAATAAAGTAATTTATTTTTTTAACATTTATGAAATTTCATAAATGTAGAATTTTAAATTCTTCAAAAAAATAAGTAAGAATTTTAAATTCTTCATATTTTTTTAAAAGTCGACATAAAAAATATTAATAATTTTTTAATTATTAAATATTCAAACATATTTTTTAAATTGTTAAATATTATATCTAATATTAATTTTTAAAATTTTAATATTTAAAAATTGGTTTATATTTATTTTTATAAAATTTAATTTTGAAATCTCTCTCTATATATATAATCAATTTTACCCATAATAAAAATTAAATTACTATATCCTTGCTAAAACTTTAAAATTAAAAAAAATAAATTAACTTATTTAAACTAAGTATTTAAAAAATTGATAAAAAGTTAAAATCAAAATAATTTAAATTTAAATTTCTAAATTTCTACGATCAAGCACACCATTACAGTTTTCTATCCACTTTCTTAATTAGGTTATCCTATTTCTTTGTCTACAAACGATAGTTAGTTGGCCACTTGCATTTTACATATATCTTATTTCTTCTAGCTCCGGATAACGTGAAGAAATGGGTGAAATGAAAAATTTTAAAAATGTAGAATGTAAACAAATGCCACCTTTGATTAGAAAATAGGACAAAACTATCTGACTAATTAAATGGAGATGATTTATTGGAAGACAGTGATTGTTCGTTGATCGTTCACACTTTATCATACTTATAACACTATATCCTTAATATATACAAAGTTTAATAAAAATGAGCCACTCACGCAACATCTATTCTATAACTGCAGACGCAAACTCATACATGGTGTACTTTAATCACGAGATTAAATTTTATATATATATATATAACGTGATATAACTCTTTTTCTGCCAGAGTTATCTTTATAAAAATAAAGTTATGCATATGATTACGACTTTATAACTAAATCAGAAACCGAATATTATTTTTTATTAAAAAGGAAAATATCAAATCATTTAAACTAATAAATTAGTTCATGATATTAAATTTAGAAAATTGATGAGTGTCAATTTTTCTTAGATAATTCGGATAAATACAATAACTTTTAGCCCACGAGATAGTTTATTTATATACAAAATCAAATGAAGTTATAAAAGAATTCATTTTACCGAACAAGTGCACGAAAATATATATAAAAAATAACTTATAAGAATTATAAATTCTTTTATGAGTTCAAATAAATTTTATAAAAGCTTTAGAAGCTTCCTTATTTTTTTTACTCGGTTAGCAATACCATATTGGAAGTTAGTGATATATAAAGTGTTATTATACATATAATATTATATATATATATATAATTATATATATATATATATATATATATATATTATTTTAGTGTTAATTTTAAATAAAATTTAATAACATATATTATATGTTATTATATATATATATATATATTATATTTATAAAATAGATAAAAAAATAATTTTTAGTACTAAAATGTTAAATCATTATAGGATATGTCACGATATTTTTTTTAAGTGTCTGTGAGTATATTCTTATGATCTACGACATGTATGCATGATCTTTTTGATCAACTTTAAATTTTATTCAAAATAATTATTAATTTTATTTATTTATTTTAAAATTACTATAACAAAATTTATTATTATTGATAATTATTTAACGACAATAAATTAATTGTCTCTATTTTATTATCTAATAAAAATATTAATAACTGATATATAATGATCACTAAAAATGTATTTATATCACATCAAAATTTATTATTAGCGATAATTATTTATTAGAAAAAATTTAAGTCTCATATGGACTAGAGATAAAATAATTAAATAGTATATAAGTGGATAATAATTCTCACCTTACAAGTTTATTTTGTAGGATTAAGTTAAACTTATAACTTACTATTCTAAGTTGAGATTACTTACCATTACCAAACTCAATAGTACTAAACATTATCGGGTGTATTGGGAAAAATCTTAAACATCAATTAGAGAGGTAATTAAAGAGTATTTGTACTCATTTTATAAGTCTCATATTGACTAAAAATAAGATAATTAAAGAGTATTATGAATCATTTCTTAAACTTTTAGTGGGAATAGCAAAAAAATACTAAATGTCAGTAAAAAAAAATACCAAAAAAACTTATACACTTTTTTCTAACCATTGAATTAAAAATTCTTAATACATAGATCAAGTTTGTAAATTTTTAAAAAAATTTAAAAACTATTTCATATTTTGTTTCATTAATTCAAATTGGATAATTATAAAAATATTTTATAGGTTGATTTGAATTTAAGAAACAAAGTATGAAATAGTTTTCAATTTTTAAATATTTACAGACTTGATCTATATTAAAAAATTTAAATTCAATGATTGAATCGTTAAAATTTCATATACAACATGAATCATTGAATAAAGTAAATTTAAGTAATCTTACTCTTACAATAAGTGAATCCATATTTAATTAATTATTACCAAGAGTGGAATCTATAATCATTATATCTTTGTTCCATCACTTTTTTTCGTAATAAAATTTTCATATTTTAATACACGTTGCGTTTTTCTTCTTTTACCATAGAAATAAGCACTACAACAAAATTTATTTTTACAGATAATTATTTAACAGTAATAAATTAATTACATTTATTTTATTATTTAATAAAAGTATTAATGACTAATATATAATGGTCACTAAAAATGTATTTATATTACACCAAAATTTACTATTAGCGACAATTATTTATTAAGAAAAACTTTAGTCCCACATCGACTAGAAATAAGATAATTAAATAGTATATAAATGGATAATAACTCTCACTTTACAAGTTTGTTATGTAGGATTGAGTTAGACCTATAACTTACTATTCTAAGTTGGTATGAAATTGCTCACCATTATCAAACTCAATAATCTTTAAACTTGAGGGGACCGACTATTGATAAGAAAATTAAAAAAAAAATAAGTAGAAGACAACCTTATCTTACAAGTCCCACATCGACTAAAAATAAGGTAATTAAAAAAAAATTAAAAAGAATATATAAGTAGACGACAACTCTCATCTTACAAGTCTCAGACTAGAGATAAAGTAATTAAAGAGTATTTGTACTCATCTTACAAGTCACACATCGATTAAAAAATAAAAAATATCATAAAAAGTTATACACTTTTTTCGACCATTATAAAGGTTTTTACTAGCATATAGAATAATTGTCGCTAAATGTTTTAGCGACACGGCATACAATGACTAATTTGAAAATGCTGGTAAAAGATTTTGTAACAATTTTTATTGTCACTAAAATTTATATTAAATGCCACTAAAAGTTTATTTTGTTGTAGTGAAGTGTAGAAGAAAGTATAGAAAATACACACAAAATAGACACAAAATTAACCATAACTTAATTAAATTAACAAATACACACAAAATAGTGATATACTAATGATTTAATGTTAATTACGGATCTTGAAATAAAGTTTATTTAACCAAATTTAAAATAATAATATAAATAAAGTTTGTAAATCAATATAAATTATTCATACTACCAACCATATTATTATAGTTATAGTGAATTACCAACAAAAAAAAAGTTATAGATATATTACCAATACATTAAATATTAGTGTAATACATTATACTATTAGTGTAAACTTACGATGTTTATTTATATCTATATATAAAAAATGATTTTTTTTTTTATGTACACATTATTTTGACAATTTTAATTTTTTATAATTACATAAATTGTATGATAATAATTAATAAAGGAAAGAAAAATCTTTTTCATAAACGTTTTATATTTGAAACTGTCCTCTACTAATATGTTTTGTATTCAATGAAGATTCCATGAAAGTATGAAGTGTCTTTTTTTTTTCTCACTAATATTAATAATTAAATTTATTTTAATCAAGTTATACTAATAAAAATAATCTTAATTTTCAATGTTTTTTATCTATCAATAAACAACTTTTTTGCAAAAATGAAAAATATTAAAAGAAAACAATCTTTCACTTTTTTCTTTTATTTAAGATTTAACATTTAAGATAACGGATCGAGGGAATTCAATTATTATGTGGCTGCAAAGCCAACGAGCAAAACAAAACTTGCAAGCTCTTATTCTTCGTCCTTTAGCATCCGGAATAAACATTAGCTACCTTACTCCCTGTTTCTAATTTCTTATATTCTAAAATTAATAATGTCAAAAAACAATTCAAATTTTTAAATTCAAATCTGTGAGATATTATTTAGATTTTAAAAGATATTGATTCTTTAGGATATTGTTTATAATTGAAATATATTGTATTTATTTTATATATTTGTTTTCTCTTTTAAAATTGTGATATAAGGTCAATAAATAGAGACTCTTGAGATGAGAAGAATTACCCGACCTGTAGAGGAGGTCACCGCCTTAAATGAGATAAGATGTCATATGAAAGAGGGTTTCCAAGTTTCGCCAGAAAACTTGTGAATGATGGTTTTCAAGTTTCGTCAGAAAACTTGTGAAGAAGGGGTTTCCAAGTTTCACCCATAAAACTTGTGAGGAAGAGGTTTACAAGTTTAACTTACAAAACTTGAAGGGAGAATTTTCAAGATATATGAAACACGTTTTGAAATAAATAATGAACATCCTCGTAGACGTAGACATCAGAAATTGAACCACGTTAAATAAATTTGTGTAATCTTTTTCCATTTCTTTTATAGTGTTATTTTAATAAATTTTTCATAATTATTATTGTGTATATAAAAGAAAAGAAGTTTTTTTTGTTCTCAACAATTTATACATTAAAACTCAGCAATAAAATAAAGTAATAGATGAGAAAGATAAGAAAATAGATCATAATTGATTTGATCGATTTATTCTTTAATTATCTTTCACATAAAACACGTTTAACCTATGTTCCGACTTCTCAGTTAATTAATTAGTTAAGATGACTTCAAATTCGAAGAAATGTCACAGTCCACACCACACTGCTTGCCAAGGATTAATGTCTGTACTTAATAAATTATGCATGAGCAATGCATTCCTATTTGTTTAATGGAACGTGATTAAAAAAAAAAAAATCACTGTTTCGGTGGTTCTAAGGAAAGTTTCATCCACCTAATAAAGTCCTCACTCACCTTTCATCATAAACATAACATCAAAGATTCAAAACTGTTAAATTTTTGCAGCATCAAGCTTTTCCAAAAATATCATACTATGTCTTCTCTAAGATCCACCATGTCAAATGATCATTCCAAATCAACCTTTGATGAGCTCCGATGGGTGATTAACATCCGCAAAACCCTTGAGGAGGAGCTTGAGGAAGATGGTGAATTTTCTGTATCCATCTTCAGCGTGCCAAAGCTCCTCATGGCAAGTGATCCAGACTCATATGTCCCTCAACTGGTTGCAATAGGCCCTTACCATTATTGGCGTCCAGAGCTGTATGAGATGCAGAGGTACAAAATTGCAGCAGCAAAAAGGTTCCAGAAGCGTCTACAAAGCTGCAAGTTGGAGAATCTCGTTGACCAGTTGACCAAGTTGGAGCAAAGGGCTCGAGCATGCTACCACAAGTTCTTGGACTTCAATGGAGAAACATTGGTGTGGATGATGACAGTTGATGCCTCATTCTTGCTTGAAATCCTTCAAGTTTATGCCGTGCAAGAAGGAGGAAAGGTATTGTTAGAAAATAGAGGAGATTGTATTGATGTAGTCACAATAATCTATGTAAATTGATACATTTTTTTTTCGATAATTAAGAATTATTAATTAACTTTACTAATGACTAATTAATTTTCATTGAAAAACCTGATAAAGTTTCCTATTGTAGAATATGTGTTAATGTATACATATTACATAACTTTTTAATTAATTAACATGCTAAGTGAACATAATATCAACAATCATTTGAATATTAGGTTTTTTTATCGGTAGAAATTACACCAATAACAACAAAATTTAAACAAAAAATCTTCTATTATTCTAATTCCTTACTACTAAGCAACCGTAGTGGTTTCCTTAATGTCCGTTAATTCGTCTTAAATTATAACCTTTCATCTTTTGGCACCCATATTCACAACCTTTCGATTTCGAACAATTATTTCTAGCAGGTACCCGGGGTTTCCTCAAGCATGTCTCATTTGGTGGACTATTCTGGGAAGAAATCAGCCCATAATGCAATTTTGAGGGACATTGTAATGCTTGAGAATCAAATCCCACTATTTGTGTTGAGAAAGATGCTGGAGTTCAGATTCTCATCACTAGAAGCTGCTGATGACATGCTGAGCTTGATGTTTATAGGGTTGTTCCAGGAGATTTCTCCTTTCAAGCTGATGGAGGAGTATCCAAACACTAAAGTCTCACAGAGTGTGCATTTGTTAGATTTCTTGTATGATTTGATAGTACCAAAACTAGACCAACAGGCAGACACACTAGAAATTGATGAGTTTCAACAAGGAGATGAAGCAAAGGAAGGAAAAGAAGAAGCAAGCTCAAACTCAAGCCAAGTTAAGCAATTCTTCAGTGAAATATGGAAGCTGCTCTCAAAGTTAAACAAAGGGCCAGTGAAGTTAGTCAAAAAGGTAATTGTATCTAAACCTCTCAAAGTCTTTGCTCAGCTTCCTTGGAAAATAGTGTCAAACCTTCCAGGACTCAAGGTTCTGAAGCAACCTGTTGAAAACTTCTTTTTCTCACAAGAAAAAGGAGATGAAAAAGAAGGTGGGGGTTCAAGCTCCAATAATCTCATGAACAAGCCACCCTCGGTGGAGGAAATCACTATTCCTTCGGTTACAGAACTCATGAGTTCTGGTGTTCGTTTTGTACCAACTAAGGGAACCATATCAAACATAAGTTTTGATGCAAAGACATGCACGTTGTACCTTCCCACAATTGGTTTGGACGTTAACAGTGAAGTTTTCCTGAGAAATTTGGTGGCATATGAAGCCTCGGTTGCATCGGGGCCATTGGTTATAGCACGTTACACTGAGTTGATGAACGGGATCATAGACTCGGAGGAAGATGCAAAGGTTCTGAGAGAAAAAGGGATCATTCTGAACCAGTTGAAGAGTGATAAAGAGGTGGCTAACTTGTGGAATGGGATGAGCAAGTCGTTGAGATTGTCAAGGGTGCCATTGTTGGACAAGGTGATTGAAGATGTTAACAAGTATTACAATGGTAAAATGAAGGTAAAAATTTGGAAATTCATGAAGGTTTACATTTTCAGTTCTTGGCAGTTTTTGACATTCCTAGCTGCTATTTGCCTCTTGCTCTTGATGGCTTTGCAAGCTTTCTGCTCTGTCTACACTTGTAGTCGATTTTTTAGTTCTGCACTAGATCATACCGAGTGATTCATGCAATGATGTTATGTGTTAACAAAATTTGAGTTTTTTTTTTTTTGTTATAACCCAATTATTCATGATGTGACGTTGGTTGCTACATAAACGAATCTTTTGTGATAATGATCAAAATGATTCGTGTCGTTTAATGTCTAATATTTAAGGTTAGCTCAAGTTTATGCTTATTTTATCTTATTTTTTAAATTCGGTTGTGCATCTCTTTTGGCTGAATTTGTATAATATATGCTGTTGATACAACTTGGTCTATTTAATAAACTCGGCCAACCACTAGCCAAAGCCATGCCAGGCTTCAGTAATTTAGTTGTGCCTTTCAACGAAGTTATAATATTCTTTTCATTACCTTAAAGCCCCGGACTTAAAATTAATGTTGGTTTGATAAGCTTAGTACGTACTTATCGTTTTTCCAAATTAAATTTACGTATCAAACAGTACTAATGCGTGAAAAACAATAATGATATAAATTAATGTTTTTTTATTCTCCCATTAATGTGGTGAAGCATAACGAGTGATGATACGAAGAACTAAACTTAGCAATGCTATAAGTGTTGTTAGGATTTGTTTTAGACTAAAGATTGAAGTTTCACTTAAATAATATGTGTAATAAAATATTTTATTGAATGTTAACGTGTATCAACAAGAAGAAACTTTAATTCTAATAAAATAATATGTGTAATAAAATATTTTATTGAATGTTAATGTGTATTATTAAGATAAAACTTTAATTTTTGATTAAAAAAAAATCTTCAAGTATCTATGGCAGTATCGCATTTAAGTTTTTTTCCCAACAGGAATCCCCTTGGCCAAGTGCTTGTGATCAATATGCATTCGATTTGCCGAATTTGAGAAATATTTTATTTCTATCATTCTATGTTAGGGATTATAATGACTTATATATGTAAGGTACTATAATATCTATCTATATATTTAAATTTTTAAAAAATGTATTCGAGTTTATATTTGCGCGAATAACAACTTTATTCATCATCTAAATTTATTGCTATTTATATACCCACATTCACTTGTTATTTGCACTTTATTTAAGCGTAAGGTTGTTATATAAAAAATATATATATGAAACCTTAAACAAAATTTAGTTTAATGTGATCTTCGTGATTTATTTGGTATGATCTTAGAAGTTAAATTTTAAAATAATAAGAGTTAGGCCAGTGATGATTGTACACATGTAAATATGTAAAGAATTTTACAGGCGAAATAAATGTAAAGAAAGCACTCTTCATGAATCTTGATCTCCCTAAATTTTCTAATAAAAAATAAAATCAAATTGTATATTTAATTAAATAACTTGTACCACAAAAGTAAAAATAACATTCTATCTAAAAGTAAATAAATTCATTTAATTATATCTTATGGTTATATATTTGTCATTTTTATACACATGCGAGAAAGACTCTTTAATTTCATACACTTTTATAAGATCAATTGATTCATGACTGCTTTTTTTTTTTTTGTTAATGATTATCAATTTTGTATTTAATCTTTGAAAATGCAAGCCTAATTAAATTTAGATGAGTATGTTTAGATGAAGAATTTTAATGAACTAATTCATTTCTTTTATAAGAATTTTAAATGTTTTGGGATGAAATGTTTTGTTTAGATGGAGAATTTATAAATAATTTAAAATCTAAGCATTTGTGAAAAATTTTAAAATAGTATAATTTTAAATTTTTCAAAAAATAAAGATAAGAATTTGAAATTCTTCATATATATTTTTTCTTTCTTATCTCACTTATGTATCTTTTATCTCTCTTATCTCTTAATTATTAAATATTTAAAAATATTTTTTTAAATTATAAAATATTATCTAATATTAATTTTTAAAATTATTAAATATTTTAAAAATGAATAATATTTATTTTTATAAAATTTAATCTTAAATTCTCAATATATATATATATATATTTAAAATCAACTTTATTCATGATAAAAATCAAATTATCATATCTAAAACAAAATTTTAAAATTTTAAAAATTAATAAAAATTAATAAAAATTAATAAAAATTAAAATTAAAGTAATTTAAATTTAAATTTTCTTAAATTTTTAAAATTCTTCGTCCAAGCACAATAAGATTCCAAAAACTCATAACTAGAAATATAAAATTAACTATTCCCATACATTTGACCAGGTTTGACCAGGTTTAAAATGTTCAAAATAAAAATGTTTAAATATGATTTGATCTCAATAATTTTACTCATTGAAGTTTTAGTCCTGATTTTTATTTTACTAATTTAGATATTGATTCCTATATATTTATTTATTTTTTAATTAAGGATTAATAAAATATTACACTAATACCTTAATTAACAGTGAGAATCTACACGAAAATTAAATAAGTATATATATGTAGATGGATGGTTTAAATTAGAAATTATTTCTTAAAGTATTTGAATTCTGATCCTTATATAATTCATGTAATCTCAATATATTAAAACTGTCCAAGAATGGCAGATACTGTCTTGCTACAGTTTTTTCCTCGCCTCATATTTTTAACCTCTATTTTTTTTTCTATTGGAAATTAAAATTCCTGATTTGGTTTTCTTTTTCTATGCTACTTTCTATTTCTTAAATAAGGAAAGTGTCGAGTAATTAAATTTAAAAGAAGTAAAGTATATTTCATTTTTATTAGTATTTTTATTAAAATTTCTAATAGACTTTTGGATAAACATCTCTATTAATTAGTACTTTTAAGAAAGAAAAATAGGAATTAGAAAGAAGAAACAAAATAAACTTTTTTATAAGCTAAAATTAGTTTATGTATAAATTAAAAATAAAATTTTGAAAAATTAACATGAGAGAACTTCTACAAATTAGTTTATGCATAAGTTAATTTCAACTTATAAAAATGTTCATTTTATTTTTGCTTCAAATTTTACCCTCTTAAAAGTATTTATGAGAAAGTTTACCCAAATTAATTATAATTATAATTTATGTATGTAAAAGTATATTATAAATATTATTACATGTTTTTGCCTAGAAATATTTTATGCAAGTAAAAGTATATTATAAATATAAATAATTTAATTTAATATATTTTATACATTAAAAATAATATTATTGACAAACAAGACGACAAATATTCACATGTCTAAATCATAAATTTAAAATAACAAGTCATAATAACACAATTTCATGCTTCAAATTTAAAAACATTGTCATTATATATACTTAATATAAAAATAATAATTAAATTAAAATTTATAATAATAAAGTTCATAAATATTAAATTCATAATAATAAAATTTATAAATAAATAATTAAACTAAATTTAAAAAAAAAATCATTAATTTAAATAGTTTGACATTTATCTTCCTTAATTAGGGACTAGAAATCGATCTGTCTTGTGTACGATGTTTTCCATTTTTATAACACCATAAATGGTAAGCTCCCATTATAATGTTAAAAAAATGAAATGCTGAAGTTTAAACGAAATAATAGTGTATCATTTAAAAAACATGCCGTTTCTTAAAAAACATATACCTTATCCCGTTTGATAAGATCAAAGAATGAAGGATCGAGTTTTACTAACAATAAAGAAAAACGAAAAAGAAAAAGTAAGAAATGTATTTCATGAAAGTTATTGAAAAATATATTAGTGTTGGTATCATCGCTAAAGAAGAAAACGGCATGATATCAATCAGTGACTTCCAATAAAGCATTCTAAATTATATTTGATTTGTTCAGCCAATTATACTACTTTATTCCTATAGCTAAAGTGGCTATTCGTTTACCATTATTTTAAACTATATCTTAACCTTATATAACTTTAGCCCAGAGATAGGGAAAATAAGATATAGTTGAAATGTTCAATACATTTTCAAATAAAAATAATAATTAACATGAAAGTGGGGAATGCTTACCGTGGGTTGTGTCATGAAATGGGCCTTTAATTATGAGAATTATCGGCAACAAGCCAACTTACACGTTAATTAAAAGCAAGTGGGTGGTTGTGGTTACATATTTTACCTTTTCTTTTAGTCAAAGCCATCTTTCAATTAACAAATCTATTAAAACGAAAGTAAGTTACACATGCAAAACAAACTTCACTTTTTTTCCTCATTCTTATTACTGTAACATTCCTGATGAGTGACGAAGAGATTGTACTTAATTTGCTCGTGTTTCTCATTCATTGGCCATACTATATATTATATTGTAAAAAAAAAAAAAAAGAGTAAGGTAATTAAACCAACGTATCACTTGCGATATATATCCACATTTCTAAGTTAAAGTGACATAAAATTCCCAAGAATAAATGCTATTCTTCCAACCTTGCCGGTGAAGGGCAATAACTATCAAAATTAAGCACGAGAAAAACATTTGTTGAGGGAAGTTTTAGTGATGATCAAATATATTCATATGGTTCTTATATAATATAAATAACAATGTTCATGAGATTATGCCAGAACAAAATTAATCTTCATCCATTATGTCCTAACTCCCAAGTCCTCACTCTTCCTCAAAGATAACTAGCCAATACGGTGATACCTACAAAACTTTACATTATTATCATTTGATCATGTCTTCTTTGAAATCAGTTATGTCTCTTTACTCTAAGTCCAACTTTGATGAGCTTCAATGGGTCATCCAAATCCGTAGAACCCTTGAAGAAGAGGTTGATGAAGATGGTGAATTCCCTGTATCCATCTTCAGCGTTCCGAAGCTCCTCATGGTTTGTGATCAAGATTCTTATATTCCTCAGCATGTTGCACTTGGTCCTTACCATTATTGGCGTCCAGAACTGTATGAGATGCAGAGATACAAGCTTGCAGCAGCAAAAAGGTTCCAGAAACAGTTACAAAGCCTCAAGTTGGATAATCTTGTTGACCAGTTGACCATGTTGGAGCAAAGGGTTCGAGCATGCTACCACAAGTTCTTGGATTTCAACGGGGAAACATTGGTGTGGATGATGGCAATTGATGCCTCATTCTTGGTTGAGTTTCTCCAAGTTTTTGTGCCATGCAAGATGGAACAAAATTACCATGTATCTCATGATGCAATTTTGAGGGATGTTGTAATGCTTGAGAATCAAATCCCATTATTTGTGTTGAGAAAGATGCTTGAGTTCAAATTCTCATCACTAGAAGCTACTGATGAGATCCTGATCTTGAAGTTCATAAGCCTATTCAAAGAGATTTCTCCTTTCAAGATGGTGGAGGAGGAATATCCACACAATATTCAAGTCTCCAAGAGTGCACATCTTCTAGATTTCCTGTATCACATGATTGTACCTAATGTATTAGAACAAGAGCAAGGTACAATTGATCAAGTTGAGTTTCAACAAGAAAAGGAAGAAGGAAATGAAAAACCAAGTGGTGACTCAAGCCAAGTTAAACAACTCTATAGTGAACTATGGAAGCAGCTTTCAAAACTAAACAAAGGGCCTGTGAAAATAATGAAAAAGGTAATTGCATCTAAACCCATGAAAGTCTTTGTTAAGCTACCATGGAAAATCATAACCAAACTTCCAGGGGCTAAAATTCTTAAACAACCTCTTGAATACTTATTCTTCTCTCAAAATGAAGGAGAAAGTATGAGTTCAAGCTTGAATATGAACAAACCACCCTTGGTGGAAGAAATCACTATTCCTTCAGTTTCAGAACTCTTGAATTGTGGTGTTAATTTCTTACCAACCAAGGGAAGCATATCAAACATTAGCTTTGATGTGAAAACATGCACGTTGTACCTTCCCACAATTGGTTTGGACGATAACACTAAAGTTTTCCTGAAAAATTTGGTTGCATATGAAGCTTCAGTTGCATGGGGGCCATTGGTTATAACCCGTTACACTGAGTTGATGAACGGGATTATAGACTCGGAGGAAGATGCAAAGATTCTGAGGGGAAAAGGGATCATTGTGAACCACTTGAAGAGTGATGAAGAAGTGGCTAACATGTGGAATGGGATGAGCAAGTCGTTGAGATTGTCGAGGGAACCATTGTTGGATAAGGTGATTGAAGATGTTAACAAGTATTATAACGGAAGAATGAAGGTTAAAGTTATGAAGTTCATGAAGGCTTACGTGTTTGGTTCATGGCAGATTTTGACGTTCCTAGCTACCATATTGCTCTTGCTCTTGATGACCTTGCAAGCTTTCTGCTCTGTCTATACTTGTAAATATACTTTTAGTGACACTTCCGAGTGATTATTTTGATTTGCACCTTTTTTTTTTCTTAGAATAATAATAAGTATAAATACTTCATTGGATTTTTTTTTAAAAAAATTTATCGGATCATATTATTTATTATGTATTTCTCACTTCTCTATCTATTTCTCTATGTTTATAGATGATCATTAAGGATCCTAGGATATTTTTGTTCTTTTTATAATTTTATTTCATCATATGATCATATCAGTTAAATTTCTTGGGAAAAAAACTAGAAGTGGGCTTTATTTTTGAACTATAAAAATGAATTGGAGATAAAAATAAAAAATGATAAATATTTTTAAGAAAGTGAGTTAATAGAATCAAATTTAATTTTATAAAATTAATTTATAAAATGAAGATTATCCCCTACATATAAATTAATATGACTATCTTATTAATTTATATGAAATCTTTAATATATTTTTCTCACATCGAAGATCGACCATATCAAAATTTATAAGACTGGGCATTTTGAAGTCTAATTAGTTGTAATTACTTTACTTAATATAAATCAAAATAAATTTATCATAATTATTTTAGTTAATATAATTATGTATTTTTATGAATTACAAAAATAATAATAATAATAATAAATCAGTTGCATATTGAGAGGATATTAATTAACATATGTTGACTGTAGTTTTCGTAATTAATATAATTATGTATTTTTTTTTGTAAAAATAATATATAGGTTTAAATATATTTTATTTTTATCTTGATAATTTTTTTTTAAAAAATCCATGATATTATAGTTAATTACCATTGTTCATTTTAAAATGGTCGTTTTTTTTAAACTATTTTAAAAATTATTATACCTGAAAACTAAATAAAATAAGAAAAAAAAATTACAATCAAGATAAAATTATTTTGGAAAGCTAAAATTGCATTTTTAGTCTCACTGATCTGTAATTTTGGTGATTTTCTTTTCTAATTACAAAAATTTGGCCTTATGTCTGAATTGTTAGTTGGCATGGCTGCATTGATATAAACCTGGTGATTTCAAGATGGTTAGAACTCGTAACTTTCATCATCAAATTCGTTATAAATTAATAAACTAATTAATTCTATAATAATTAAAGATAACCAAAAACACACACAAAGTCCGTTAATATTTGGCAGATATAAATATAAAAAATAAAAAAAATAAAAAATAGTTGCTCTGGAGCAATATTATAGAAGAGAAAGATGAAGAGCTAGATGTGAAAATATATACATATAAGAGAGAGAGAGAGAGATGATGGAACAAATTGACTTAATCTTATAGAGTACCTTCCACGTTAACTTTGAGAAGACCCTCCATGGTGAGGCTTGGAGAAGAGGAAAGAAGAAAGAAGGTGAAAGTGCAATACCATGTAAAAGGAAAGGGTGAAGATATGAGAATATATATATATATATATATATATAGAGAGAGAGAAAATCAAATTTGAGTTATTTTAATATATGCTGTTTTACTAAGTCAAACCAATTTAAGTTGTAACTCAAATTCAAGTGGATTTTAGAAAATTAAAATACCCAATTGATATTTTTTTCATCAGCAAAGAGAGAAAATTTATAAAACTGGTAAAAGGTACCAAAAACTCGTATACATATCACAATTCGAGTAAAATGCACCAGTCATGTATCTAAATAGTTAGTATAATTGGTTACTTTACACTCCCATAGGTTATAAATAGAAGATAACTAACCAATCCACCCCCTACCTCCTATAGACTAGCACCAGAACTAATACACGCTTAATCGCTTATCTCCTCATTATTAAGGATGTTCAAATTGCTAAATTGAACTAAACTAGAAAAAAATTAAACTGAATTATAATAAATAGTTTATCAAACTAAATTGAATTAAAATAAATATTGATTAAACTAAACTAAATTATTATCTAGTTTAGTGCACTATAGTTCTAGGAGTTTAAACTAAACTATAATATCAATTAAATTAAACTATTATTAATTATAAACTAAATTGAATTACATTAAAAAAAACAAATTTAAAATCAACATTTTTAAATTGAGCTACCAAATCATTGATATTAATTATGAATTAAATTTAAAATAGTTTGAAATGTAAAACAAGTATAACATTGATAATAGTCTACATAATAGATCTTTCATTCATATTTTTTTGAAAATCAATCAAATCTTATTATAATAGTTTAGTTTTTAAACTAAACTTAAAATATAGTTTAGTTTAGTTTTTATAAAAATTAGTTTAATTTTTTATAGTCTAGTTTAGTTTAATTTTTACAATAGTTTAGTTTAATATAGTTTTCTGAACACCCCTACCCATCATGTTAGATAACTAATATTTGGAAAACACAAATCAAATACCAACTATAACAACTTAAGTGCCGAATTGGAACATATGTAGTCAGTCTGCAACATTCATGAGCATTGAAATTACTGTACTCATATTACAATTGGGCCTTTTATAATGAAAAGCAACTCAACTCCCTGTATAGTTCTCAGCCCATAAACAAGCGCCTGGAATGGAAATCCATTGATCAAAGTTATGTTGAAATTGGTCTTTCCTTAAATTGAGCCAAGACCAAGCAGTGAACATGATATCTTGTTTCAATTTCTGCCTATCAAGCTCAACATCATGCAATTGTACTTCTATGTCCTCAAATATTCCCTGTGACTGCATACCATATGACCTGCCACTTGTGCTTTTCTATCTTGGATTGGAATGTGTATGGTGCTTGGCTAAAATGTTGATTTGGACCTTCTGGTAAAACAGTTGCTACAGATATCCACTAGTAGCATTCCTTCCACATTAAGTCAGTTTCTTGGACGTGAAAAAAAAAATGTGGAACTATTTCTTCGTTTGTATGACATAATGGACAGATACATTCTTCCATCCTCAAAATTGCATATGATGAGATTATTAGTTGTATTGGCAGCCCATTATTGATTATCCTCCAAACCAGAATCCCAGCCTTGAGGGGTACTTTCAATTTCTCCAATTTCCACACTTTTGAGGCTATTTTATCTACACAACTTCCAAATTTTGCAATATGTACTGTTATATGCAGAATTTACTAAAAATATCCCCGAGCTCCCATCAAGCCACACCCAACTATCTTTCTTTCCTTTTTGCCTTTTGACATTCAACAGTAATTATTGCAAATTTTGCCAATGAATTGTTTCCCATTCAAAACCACCCTCTCCTCCACTTACAATTCCACACCCAGTCATCCCCTATCCAACTATCCATAGTTAAAATTAAGTCTTGATGTTGGCCTGAATTCAAAAATAGCCTTGGATGCTTATATGTCAAACATTCTTCCCCTTCCCTGTACAATTATCCAACCAAAATCTTATTTGTTCCCCTTATGTAATGACCTAATAGGTCTATACATTTTACAATTCAACATCTAAAAGTGGAAATTATAAATCTATTTTCTTACGATTTATCATGTAAACAGTCTCTAGGTATATATATAATAGTATATATATATATATATATATATATATATATATATATATATATATATATATATATATATATATATATATATATATATATATATATATATATAAATATATATATATATATGATCGAATATAAATATTTCTTAGTGGGATTACAATTGAAAACAATACATATATCAATATACAATAATCCTCACTAAAAACATTAACATAAGTTGTTGATCAAGCAATTACTACAAACTAGCTACACTAAAGCAATCCAAAACAACACTATCATCTCTAGCATAATCCTTAAAACCTACCCATCCTCCAGCCCATTCCAAGAAAATGCAAGGGTAAGATTAAAAACAACAAGGTAACATACAATATAAGAATGAACAACTAAATCGTCATCTCCTCATATCAACACCAACATATGTAACATAATCTCATCATAAAGATGGCCCAATGCCCAACTTGGCAATATATACCAATTTACCACATAAATTAACACAAATACAACTTTACAACACAAAATATGATCAAGACAACTTAAAACAATATTGCAACATAACAACACATCAACTTTCAATACAAATCAACTTAACAACATATCATCACAGCAACATGATGCATGTGTCCTCACATATTTTCAACTAAGAGGTTTCTTACAATATACGTGAGAAATCTAAATGACTTAACCCTACCAAACTAACTTAACAACATGATCTTTTTTGGGCTTGATAGATCAACGATAAATTTAGATATCAATCCACAATACAACATGGTTTCTTGGGTTTCGCCACCTAGACTAGGAAAGTCCAGTATTCTTGTCAGGGATAAAATAACTTGAGTAGAGCCTACTATGACCTTAATATGCATAATTAAGCCTATATAGAATTAGCTCGTCGGTTATCCTCCAAATATTACGTCCCTTCTAATGCTTAGTTACGGATTTTTGGCCTTTGACCTTATACCTTACTCGATTAGTCACTTCTAAACCAATATGGCTCAACCTTTCCCCCCATACAATATCAACTAAAGACCTAGAGGAGACTCAACCACTTCAAAAGACAACTATATTCAAGAAGAACTTTTAAACAATTAGAATCTCAAAGTGCCACAATATAATATCTTTACAATGGAATATTCATTTTTTAAAATAACATATCTCCTCTAATCCTAAGTTAATCAACATGGCACAACTACATGCATCAAACATTCACAATACAACTTCTATTCAATACCACACATCTTATCATTATATCACTTTACTACAATTCAACTTTCATTCATAATCAACTTACAACTTAAGCAACTTAAACATCATTATACATCATCCTAGATCAATGTATAATGAACTTGAATCATAAAATAACGTAAATCATGGGAGTAATGCGATATACTTGCATATGTTCAACAATTAGTAAAACAAATCACAAGTTTTCATTTAGTAATCCACACCGACACCATTCTCCTAGTGTCTAGTGTGGATAAGGCAGAAAACTCCTATGTCAATCATGCTTAGCGTAGCTAGGTTTGTGTTTGGCCTCATCCAAACAGAGAACTATTGACCTAATCACACCTGACACCACTTATCTTTGACATGGTGTCACCAAGTCAAAAGCTCCAAAGGTAATCATGCTTGACACCCCTCAAAGCTACACTGGGCATGATCAAGATAGAGAACCTCTAACTTTTGTTTGACGCTACCAATTTTGTACCTAACATCAATGAGGCAGAAAGCCTCTAATTTGCATCACGCCTGACATCTTGAAGTTGCACCCAACGCGATAATAATTTATGCACTTGGAAAAATCACGTTTTTTGCTCCAAACTGCTTAAAAACCAACATTAACCAACATTCAATGCATCAAATAACATTCAACCCAGAAGATCATCATTTTCATTCAATGAGTGCAAAACACCACAAACTCAAAACTCTTCTACAATCCATATTTCAATTTAACAATACAACTTTAAAATGGTGATCAGGTAGAAATCAACATCAATAACCCGACAATTATGAATCAATAAGTTTTCCTTACCTCTAAATCACCTAGAACAAAGGTAGAAAAGGAAGAATGAGCTCCTCCAAGGAACTCTACACGACAACACCAAGATCTTTGATTCTCTGTTCCATAAGTTTTGAATCTCAATTTAGCTACTCAACTACTCTGGGGAAGGATTCTAGAACACTCTAGTGGAATTAGAAAAGGAAGAAAACTTTATTTTTGGCTCTAGAGCTTCTCTCTCTAATTTCTTTTTAGGTTTTTTAAGAAATGAAATTATGAAATTCAAGTTTTAAAAAAAAATATTATATACTTTTTCTTAAACTTGGTCAACTTTGAAATGTTTTTACTTGATGGTGTAATTTTATTTCAAAATTCCTTAAATGGGTAATTTTTTTTAAAAAAGAATTGAGAATGGGTAAGTCATATTTTTTAAACACAAAAGGTAACATAAAGTTTAAAATCACGACTTCTCTATTTATAATTTTAAGATATTTCTTTAAAATTAAAAAAAATCGTGTTTAATAATACGAATTTTGTAAATAATCGTCTTACAAAGTACAACTTTCTTTATTTTTTATTTATTTTATTTGCAAAAAAAGTGAAGTCATGTTATTAAACATGACATTTTTTTAAAAAAAAAAATAGTAGTTGTCATTGAAAACACGACTCCTCCCTCCCCATTTTTTTTTTATTTCCAATTTATTTAAAGTGCACAATATTTTTAAAAATTAAAATAAATTTTGTAAAAAGTTATTTAATAAATTCTAAAAACATTTATAAATTTATATTAAATATCAAGAATATTAACTTTATTGTTATAAATTAAATTAAATATTATAAAATTAAATTTGCTATTATATATAAATATTTAGATTTTATTAATAGTAATTTTAGAAAATTTGTTTTAATTTCTAAAAAATTATACATTTAGGATTTAGAAAATTTATTAATAGTAAATAAATAACTTTTAAAAAATTTATTTTAATTTTTAAAAATATTATAAAAATAAAATAGAGAATAGAAAAAGGAGAAAGGGGGAATCGTGATTGTAAACATGACTCTCATTTTATTTTATTTTTTACTTTTAAAAATTATGTTATTAAATATGACTTTACTATTTTTTTAAAGAGATTAAAATTAAATAAATATAAAATAATGAAGTATTTATTTAATAACATGACTTTTTTTAAATAAAATAAAATGGGAGTGATATTTACAATCACGACTTTCCCTTTCCTTTTTTATTTTCTTTTTAATTTTCATAATACTTTTAAAAATTGAAATAAATTTTTTAAAAAAATTATTTGTTTTACTATTAATAAACTTTCTAAACCTTAAACATATAATTTTTTTAAAAAAACTCAAATAAATTTTCTAATATTAATATTAATAAAATTTAAATAGTATACATAATAATAAATTTAATTTTATAATATTTAATTAATTCAATTTAATTTAATGACACTAAAGCTAATATTTTTATTTTTAATATAATTTTATATATTTCTTTAAAATAAATTTTAAATACTACAAACATAAATTCAAACCCTCATGAAATAGGACTCTAAAGCAAACTATTTTTTTAATACAAAATTTACCTAAATTTTAAAAAATATTGTGCATTTTAAAAAAATAAAAACGAAACAAAAGATAGGAAAGGAGGAGTCCTGTTTTCAATCACGACTCTTTAAAAAAAAAAAAAAAAAAAAAAAAAAAAAAAGAAAGAAGTTGTGTTTAGTAACACAACTTCACTTTTCACAAAAATAAATAAATAATAAACAAAGTTGTGCTTCATAAGATGACTATTTACCAAATTCATGTTATTAAACACAACTTTTATTTTTAAAATTTTAAAAAATATATCTTAAAATTATAAATAAAAAAGTCATGATTTTAAATATGATTTTTACATTACATTTCGTGCTTAAAAAACACGATTTACCCATTTTTTATTTTTTATAAAAAATTTACCTAATATGAGAATTTTGAAATAAAATTACATCATCAATGCAAAAACATTTAACTTTAATCTCAACTCAAAACGATTCATAAATAACTAAAGTCATAAGGATTTTTTCATCGTAAGAATTTTACAACTAATAAACAACAAATTATATAATCATTTAAATTAATAAAATTTAACAAACATCAATAAATTTTCAGTGTTACACCTTCACGTACTTTCTATTCTACCATTTTATCAAACTATTTTATTTGGTTCAATCCCCCATATGCCTTTTTTAAATTTCTCCACCAAATTAATGTTGTGCCACTAACATTTTCTTCACATAAATTTTGCTATCCACCATATTTAGACTCAAGTTTTTCCCCCATTTGATGGAAATAGCAAAGGAATTTACTATCTGTTGGGCGTTCTGGTTTGGTTAATCATGATATGGGTGTAGTTGCTGGTTTGGATCTTTATTAGTTTGGTGTTGCATGATTTGACTGTGAAGTTGTTGGCTAATATATATGTTGGTTTGCTCCTTGGTTGAAATGATCGATGTTTTGTTGGCTTATCCATGATGGTTGGTGTACCGTCCGGGCCGAATTCCGACCCGCCTCCTTGGTCGGCGGAAGAACGAACAAACCCCATAAGGAGTAATTCTTTCCGGGTTCAATATAGGCCTAGTCGGTCGGTACTCGACTGGACCTGGGGAACTCGACCCCTCTATCGTTCACAAGGGCTGAGAGGGTCACCCGGTAGAGACCCGACCGGTCTTTGGACGTAGACCCAATCCATCAGAGCCCGACTGGGTCCTCGGCATGGACCCGATCAGTCGGGAACCGTGGGTAGTTGTTCCCTTTGTTCCCGCGCCCTCGAGATAATAACGGTTAGGAAAATCCCGCTATCATCGGGGCCCAAGAGGCCCACTAACGACATGCTATAAAACTCAAAACCCTAGAGTTGAGGCGGCAGATTACACTTTTGAATGCTCTAGCTTTGCGGTTTGACCTGGAGGAAACCCTAGTTCATCCCGTGGCTGGAACATTTTGGCGCCCATCGTGGGGCTACGGTAAAACTCTTCCTACGCCCCAAGTCCCAGAGAAGAATCGGCGATCTACCATGGCAAGAGGCGGCAACAACAACAATAGCGCACAACCTCCAACGATGGAGGAGATGATGGCCATGATCAATGGCTTAAGGGAAGAGAATGCGCGTTCTGGGGAGAGAGAGGAAGCCATTCAACGTGAGAATGAGGCGATCAGGAGGCGAGCGGATGAGATGGAGGCCAGGTTAGAAGCTAGCGCCAGGACGGTAGAGGAGGATGTCATGCTGGAAGTCCCCAGGGATTTTCGACCTTTTTCGGAAGCTATAGAGGCTGAGGCCATCCCTAGGGATCATCGCATACCTCAAGTGGAGCCCTTTGACGGAACTCAAGACCCTAATCAGCATTTGATGGACTTTCGTGCTCAAATGCTGATCTGTGGAGGAAGCATGGAGGCGCGATGCAAATTGTACATGGGCACACTCAAGAAGGCAGCGCTTGACTGGTTCAGCGGACTCCCGGACCGATCAATCACAGACTTTGACGTCTTTAGCCGGCTCTTCATGGCACAATTCGCCGCTAACAAGAAGAAACCGCCGATCACGTCAGACCTGTTCGACCTCAGGCAGCAATGCGATGAGTCGCTGAAAGACTTCCTGCAAAGGTTCAACGAGGTTGCGCTGAAGATAGCGTCATTGGACGAGAGGATGGCGGTCATTGCATTTCAGAAAGGTTTGAGATCGGGAGCTTTCGACATCGCACTCGAAAGAGCGAACTGTCAAACGATGTCGGAGGTGAGGGCTTTCGCCTTGAGCCACATCAAAACGGAGGAGAATCAGATTATTAAAAGGGCAGCGGAGGACCGAGAAGCAGGGGGCAGCAATAAGGAGGGAAACAAGCATCTTCGACCGCGCTCAGACTGGAGCAAACGGCGTGACCGATACAACATGAAGGAGGGCAATTACAGGCAGGCCGAACAAAGTGGTCGGGCAAGGGGCGAATGGACACGCAACAATGAGGAAGAGAGGCTCACCCCACTTATTTTTCCCAGGCGACAGATACTCCGCGATGTCAACAGCGCATCGTTGTTCGAATTTCCGGCGGCGACGGAGCGTCAGTTGGGGCCCTCGAAAACCGACTGGTGTGAGTTTCATAGGGCTCATGGACATTCTACGGAAAATTGCTTCATCCTAGGAAGACAGATCGAACGCCTGATCAAGGAGGGACGACTGAGGGAGTTTGTGGCGAGAAAGCAAGAAGGAAGCTCGTCCGATAGGCGGTCTAGGCGCACACATGATGACGCCAGGAGGGATAGGCGTAGAGAGAAAACTCCTCCCAGAGACTCGCCAACAAAGGTCTCGGAAACTCATCAGCAGCCCATCCATGGAGATTTCAACACCATAGCAGGAGGTTTTGCCGGCGGGGAACCTACTTCTGCGGCCCGAAAGAGGTACACTCGGTCGGTGTTGACGGTCTCGGAATTCAGGCGACCGTCTCAGCCTGAGATTTCATTCTCAGATTCGGATTACGAAGGAGTAGCGCCTCATGAGGATGACCCCATCGTCGTGTCGGCGATTGTCATGGGGTACAATGTGAAACGTGTGTTGATTGACCAAGGAATTTCCGCGGACATTTTATTCTGGGAAACCTTTGAGGGGATGAAAATTCCTAACGACCGACTAATTCCGTATGCAGGGGCTCTAGTGGGTTTTGCAGGGGATCAAGTCATTGCAAGGGGATATGCCGATTTGGAGACGACCTTTGGCCAAGGAGCCCAGATGAAGACGGTGGCTGTTCGGTATTTGGTGGTCGATGCTCAGTCGTCGTATAGCATACTGATCGGAAGGCCGACTTTGAACAAGCTAGGAGCAATCGTTTCCACTCCCCATCTGAAGGTAAAGTACCCGTTGCCAAGTGGTGCTGTGGGGGTTCTCAGGGTAGACCAGGAGGTTGCTCGAAAGTGCTACGGGGATAGTTTAAAGACGCGAAGACGACTGTACACTACGCAGGTAGAGAAGGAGATTCATTCTGTCGAACTGGATCCTAGGATGGGACAGTTTGACCACCGACCCGCCCCAGCAGAAGACGTCAAGGAAGTGGAGGTAATGGAAGGAAGAAACGTAAAGATAGGTACTTCGTTGACTCCAGAAGACGAGGAGAAATTGGTGAGGGTTCTAAAGGATAATGTGTTAGCATTCGCGTGGCATTCCAGCGACATGCCTGGGATCGATCCAAATTTCCTGTGTCACAAGTTGTCCATTGACCCTAGCGCAAAGGCAGTAATTCAGAAGAGAAGGAAATTTGGCGAGGAAAAGCGAAGGGCTATCGCAGAAGAGACGCAGAAACTACTGATGGCAGGACACGTTCGAGAAATCCAATACCCGACCTGGTTGGCAAACGTGGTCATGGTGCGCAAGAGCAACGGGAAATGGAGAATGTGTATGGACTTCACTAACCTTAATAAGGCTTGCCCAAAAGACTCGTACCCGTTGCCGAATATAGACTGCCTGGTGGATGGGGCATCGGGATACGAGTTACTAAGCTTCATGGATGCCTATTCGGGGTACAACCAGATCCGAATGCATCCTACAGATGAAGACAAGACCGCCTTCATAGCCGATCAGGCCAATTTATGCTACAGGGTTATGCCGTTCGGTTTGAAGAACGCAGGGGCGACCTACCAGCGACTGATGGACAAAATCCTTGTGAATCAGCTCGTTCGGAATGTGGAGGCTTATGTTGACGACATGGTGGTGAAATCGGAAAGCGTCAGTCGGCACTTTGACGACTTGCAGGAATTGTTCGACACCATCGGCAAATACCAGCTGAAACTGAATCCTGAGAAGTGCTCTTTCGGCGTCCAGGCGGGAAAGTTCCTCGGTTTCCTGCTGACTCACCGCGGCATTGAAGCGAACCCGGACAAGTGCTCGGCGATCATCGACATGAGGAGCCCCTCTACAGTAAAGGAGGTACAACAATTAACGGGAAGGATGGCCTCACTCTCCCGATTTATATCAAGAGCGGCGGACAAAGCCCTGCCTCTTTTTCAATGTTTAAGGAAGAACGACCGGTTCGCTTGGACGACTGAGTGTGAAGAGGCTTTCTCCGAGCTCAAGAAGTCGTTGGCATCTTCGCTGATCCTGACAAGACCACGACTAGACATGCCCTTGTTGGTATACATCTCGGCATCCGATCGTGCTGTCAGTTCAGTTCTGGTGCAAGAGCGTGAAGCTTCCCAAGTTCCTATTTACTTTGTAAGTAGGGTCTTGCAGGGAGCAGAGACAAGGTATCAGAGAATCGAGAAACTGGCCCTCGCGATACTGATCACTGCGAGGAAATTGAGGCACTACTTCCAGAGTTACGAGGTGATAATTCGTACTGATCATCCGATTCGGCAAGTCTTGCAAAAACCCGATCTGGCTGGTAGAATGATGAAATGGTCGGTCGAACTCTCAGAATTCTCCATTAAGTATGAGCCGAGAGGAGCGATCAAAGCCCAGGTATTGGCCGACTTCCTGACGGAGTTAACCCCTCCGGTCGAGGAGGACACGGTCGGTGAAACCCAATGGATTTTATCGGTTGACGGTGCGTCAAACATAGGAGGAAGTGGAGCTGGAATCGTCTTGGAAGGCCCGGGCGGAATCCTGCTAGAACAGTCACTACGATTTGAATTCAGGGCAAGCAACAACCAAGCCGAGTACGAGGCGTTATTGGCAGGGATGAGTTTGGCCAAGGAGATGGGGGCGACGATTTTGTCAGCCAGAAGTGATTCCCAATTAGTCACCGGACAAGTGGCGGGAACTTTCCAAACCAAGGATCCTCAATTGGCCAAGTACTTGGAAAGGGTCAAACTGTTATCGGAAAATTTCCGAACATTCACACTTAGCCACGTGCCGAGGGAGCAAAATTTGAGAGCAGATCTCCTCTCCAAGTTAGCCAGCACGAAGAAGCCAGGAGCCACTCGGTCGGTCATCCAAGAAACTTTAGCTCAGCCGAGTATAAATGAGCCACTGGGGAGTGTTCTTTTCATCCAAGAGGAACTCAACTCTTGGATGGGACCTTATATCGCGTACCTGACACGGGGGAAATTACCAGAGGATAAAAGGGAAGCATCATTGATACAAAGAGAGTCTGCCAGGTTTGTGGTCATTAGCGAGAGACTTTACCGAAGGGGCTACAACTCTCCTCTTCTAAGATGTCTGACCATGCCACAAGCAAAGAGAGTAATGGACGAGATTCACAGTGGAATGTGCAGAAGCCATATCGGAGGCCGAGCTCTAGTGTATAAAGTTGCCCGAGCAGGATATTTCTGGCCATCCCTAAAGAACGATTGCGTCAATTGGGTCCAGAAATGCGACGGATGCCAAAGACATGCCCCTTTGATCCATTCCCCGGCCGAACGACTGCATTCAATTCTGTCTCCATGGCCTTTCCACAAGTGGGGGATTGATATTCTCGGGCCGTTTCCGATTGCGGTAAGGCAACTGAAATTCTTGATAGTGGCGGTCGATTACTTCAGTAAATGGATCAAGGCGGAACCAGTTGCGACCATCTCAGCAGAAAAAGTAAGAAATTTTCTTTGGAAGAAAGTGGTGTGCAGGTACGGAGTCCCTCAAATGCTCGTTTCCGATAATGGGACCCAGTTTGCAAGTACAAGGGTTCGTGATTTCTGCAAAGAGGTTGGTATCCGAATGGTGTTCACGTCCGTCGAGCACCCACAGTCTAATGGCCAGGCAGAGTCGGCCAACAAAGTAATCCTCTCAGGTCTCAAGAAACGTGTACAAGAGTGAGGCGCGTCATGGGTGGAGGAACTTCCCCGAGTACTATGGTCGTACCACACGACTGTCCACTCGACGACTCAAGATACTCCCTTCAATCTGGTATACGGAACCGACGCCATGATCCCGATAGAAATCGTGGAACCATCAGTCCGCACTACGGCTTTTTTGGCGGAGGAGTCTGACCAAGGCAGACGAGTCGATTTAGATTTAATCCAAGAGACCAGAGAAAAAGCAAGAATAAATCAAATAGCGGCCCAGAGAAGAGCAGCCTTCAAGTACAACACAAAGGTGAATCCGAGAGACTTCATTGTAGGCGACCTATTTTTGAGGCGTGCTCAGCCAACGCAAATGAGGAACAAGCTATCAGCCAAGTGGGTGGGCCCTTACAAAGTGGACGATGTGGTCGGCAAAGGTGCGTACCGATTGAGGACCTTGGACGGAGGAATGATACCGAGGACATGGAACGCTGCGAATTTGCGTTTTTATTATAGCTAATCTTTTTGTATTAGGTGCACTCTTTTCCTAACTCAGTATTTTGTCCCCGTAAAAATAAGAAGGGTTTTTGCTGAGAAGGTTTTTAACGAGGCACCATTTTTTCAATTCTAATAATACATATTGTCTCATTCTTTCATACCATGGCTTGTTAACCTTTGTTGTTTTGAAGAACCAAGAACTCGTCACTGATCGGTAAAAGACCGACTGGCGCGAGTATAACTAACTCGAAGAACTCGTCACCGATCGGTAGAAAATCCGACTGGCGCGAGTATAACTAAATCGAAGAACTCGTCACTGATCGGTAGAAAATCCGACTGGCGCGAGTATAACTAAATCAAAGAACTCGTCACTGATCGGTAAAAGACCGACTGGCGCGAGTATAACTAACTCGAAGAACTCCTCACTGATCGGTAGAAAATCCGACTGGCGCGAGTATAACTAACTCGAAGAACTCATCACCGATCGGTAGAAAATCCGACTGGCGCGAGTATAACTAAATCAAAGAACTCGTCACTGATCGGTAAAAGGCCGATTGGCGTGAGTATAACTAAATCGAAGAACTCGTCACTGATCGGTAGAAAATCCGACTGGCGCGAGTATAACTAAATCAAAGAACTCGTCACTGATCGGTAAAAGGCCGACTGGCGCGAGTATAACTAAATCGAAGAACTCGTCATTGATCGGTAGAAAATCCGACTGGCGCGAGTATAACTAAATCAAAGAACTCGTCACTGATCGGTAAAAGACCGACTGGCGCGAGTATAACTAACTCGAAGAACTCGTCACTGATCGGTAGAAAATCCGACTGGCGCGAGTATAACTAAATCGAAGAACTCGTGATTGTCGGCGAAAGTCCGGCTGGGCGAATATAAATAACTCTTAAAACTCGTAATTGTCGGCGAAAGTCCGGCTGGGCGAGTATATCACTCCCAAGGTGAAAAGTTGGAGTTAAAGATGCTTCATTATATTCTAACCGAGATTCAGACGAACTGACGCTTCTAAACGTTAGATATTTTCTTAATGATTAAGCTAAAAATTTACTATCATCCCTATCGGCGATCAAATGACCAGTCGTACCAAGGTCAACTTTGTAACTTAGAAATTTTATTGCTCAAACTTTATTCGGAAATGAGCCGATCACGTGGTTCCTTATATTTTTACTTAGAAATTTTATTGCTCAATCTTCATTCGGAATAGAACCGATCACGTGGTTCCTTATATTTTTACTTAGAAATTTTATTGTTTAATCTTCAATCGGAATAGAGCCGATCACGTGGTTCCTTATATTTTAACTTAGAAATTTTATTGCTCAATCTTCATTCGGAATAGAGCCGATCACGTGGTTCCTTATGTTTCTACTTAGAAATTTTCTTGTTTAATCTTCATTCGGAATAGAGCCGATCACGTGGTTCCTTATATTTTTACTTTGAAATTTTCTTGTTTAATCTTCATTCGAAATTGGGCCGATCACGTGGTTCCTTATATTTTAACTTAGAAATTTTCTTGCTCATTCTTCATTCGGAATGGGGTCGATCACGTGGTTCCTTATATTTTTATTTTGCAATTTTATTGCTCATTCTTCATTCGGAATGGGGCCGATCACGTGGTTCCTTATATTTTTACTTAGAAATTTTCTTGCTCATTCTTTATTCGGAAATGAGCCGATCACGTGGTTCCTTATATTTTTATTTAGAAATTTTCTTGCTCATTCGTTATTCGGAATGGAGCCGATCACGTGGTTCCTTATATTTTAACTTAGAAATTTTATTGTTCATTCTTCATTCGCAATGAGGCCGATCACGTGGTTCCTTATATTTTAACTTAGAAATTTTATTGTTTAATCTTCAATCGGAATTGGGCCGATCTCGTGGTTCCTTATATTTTAACTTAGAAATTTTCTTGCTCATTCTTTATTCGGAATGGATCCGATCACGTGGTTCCTTATATTTTAACTTTGAAATTTTATTGCTCATTCTTCATTCGGAATGGGGCCGATCACGTGGTTCCTTATATTTTAACTTAGAAATTTTATTGTTTAATCTTCAATCGGAATTGGGCCGATCACGTGGTTCCTTATATTTTAACTTAGAAATTTTCTTGCTCATTCTTTATTCGGAATGGAGCCGATCACGTGGTTCCTTATATTTTTTAACTTAGAAATTTTATTGTTTAATCTTCATTCAGAAATGAGCCGATCACGTGGTTCCTTATATTTTTACTTAAAAATTTTCTTGTTCAATGATGTTCGTGTTCAGATTGCATTCGGAATTGGGACGATCATGTGATTCATTTATTTTTAACTTAGAAAATTTTCTTGTGCAAACAAGGTTCACTTCCATGATAAACAGAAAAGAGGCGCATTCCATAAAGTACTATAAAGTCGAAAGAGCAAAATAATAAAGGGACAAGCTCGCAACTTGCAAGCAACATCAATCTTCTTCGGGAGGGTCCACAAGTTTCCCGTTGACGATCTCCTTAAAATAACCCACCCCCTCGATATTAAAATCGGGGTGGAGAAACTTGACTTGTGTAGTCGCAGCATCAAAACCTTGAACGAACTTGCCAAGTGAGTCTATCCTGGCGGCTTCAAGATCTTTCTGGAGTTGCTCCACTTCATCCTTTGACAGGGACAGGTCGTTCTCGAAGACCTTAGCAGCGTCAGAGTACTTGTCCCGGGCCAGACGAGTCTCGACCAGCTCTTCCTCCATCGCCTTCTTCTCTACCAACCAAGCCTCTCGTTCTGCCTCAAAGGTGCGGCGACCCTCTAATAACTTATCACGCTCAGTGGATACCCACCTAAGGTCCGACTTGCTTTTGCCGAGGCTCTCCTCGAGAGACAAAATCCGCTTCCCCTGTAACTTTGTCTCCTTCACAAGTTCACGGATTTTGTCTTCATTTATAAGTGAGAGCGCCGAGAGGCGATTGGTCAGCGACTCGACCCCCTTAGCGATGGAGAAAGCACTCATCTTCTCCAAGTCAACACGGTCCCCCTCAAGCAGATCGGTCCCACGAATATGGGCGCTATGGTTGAATTTCTTGTCCCAAAACGAAGCTACCTCGCCGCGCCCAAGGCTGTGAGCCACCGGATCCCAGTTATCTCCAAGGCATGCGCTGATAGTCCTCTCGACCGACTGGACCTCCGTATCGCCCTTATCTCCTTCGGAAGCCACAACTGTGTCCAAGTTCACCACCGAGATTGGCTTGTCGGATTCGCGGCGACGTTTGTGCGAGGACTCGCCCACGTTTCTCACCAACCCCACAGGGTTCTCGGCCACCACGACCCTCCCGGCTGCCGATTCATCAACACCAACAGTTTGGGACGCCTTTTGTTGCTTCCAAAGCTTCATCATTTCACGAGTCCCCATACTTGCCATTCTCTCTACAAAAAATGTAACCAACAATTAGCGGTCAAAATTAGCGCAAATACAAGAAAAACGGCGTAAACAGTTAAAAACAAACGCAATACCTATATATATTTTCAACTCTTGAGGCCTATTCTCTAGATCTAGAAGTTTCGCGGTATTGAAAAGTGTTTTCAAGTCTTCAAGTTTTTTTACGTCCTTTCGGTCATCCTCCGGGAGTGACTCGGGACTAGGGATGGCAAATATACCCGTACCCGCGGGTAATACCCGAACCCGTCCCGACTTTGACGGGGAATACCCGGTTTGACCAGGTACGGGTACGGGTACGTGTAAAACCCGATATATTAAATCGGGTACGGGTACGGGTACGGGTATGTACTTACCCGCCCCGTACCCGTACCCGTACCCGTCCCCGTTTCCATTTTTAATTTAATACTCACTTTTAATTTAATTATATTAAAAAAAATTTAATATTTTTTATGTGTGATTATTTATTATAATATGAGATAGAAAAATAACTTAATTATAATTATAATATAATAAAAAAAATAATTTAAAAATATTATTTTTTTTACAAAAAATAAAAAATAAAAAATTGACGGGTACGGGTACGGGTACGGGTACGGGTATACCCGATACCCGACGGGGACGGGGATGGGAATGAAAACCACATACCCGGCGGGTACGGGGACGGGGACGGGGATGGATTTGACTTGTGGGGACGGGGACGGGTATCATAAAACCTGTACCCGCCCCGCCCCGTTGCCATCCCTACTCGGGACTCAGCCCACCAAAGGAGGTCGGTCGCTTGTTCCAAAACAGAGGGTATCCCTCAAGTAAATTCTCGTGCCCTGGTAGACACCGAATGCGAAAAAAGGACTTCTTAAAGTCCTTATAAGACGACTGAAACAAGGATAACAACCCACGACCGGACACGCTACCCACTGACACCCAACTGCTCCGTTTACTGATACGGGCCTCAAAGAAATAAAAGAATTTATTTGGGGTCGGGGTGAGGCCGAGAGCAGAACATAAAATTTCAAACCCCCTAACAAAGGCCCAACTATTTGGATGGAATTGGGTTGGGGCTACATTCAAGGCCCTTAACACCCCCTTCTCGCAATCACTAAGGGGCCACCTAACTCTCAATTTGGCTATTAGGGTAACATAACAGAAGGTGAAGCGTTCAGAGGCTGAGCTTACGCAAACAGGTTCTTTATCCACGCAAGGCTCACAAACTAAGATGTTTTCAGAAACCCCACTCACTACATGCTCACTGTTGAAACTCTCCATCGCCGCCCAAGAATTGATACAAGATTCACATTTTAATACATCTTCCTTAACCCAGATATAAACCTCCTTATAATTTACGAGCTCCATAGTTCAAGGCTTATATGGTGAAGGAACTACAACGACAGACAAAGAAACTACTAAACACAATAAATATTGGGGCATACCTACAAAGATCTCAAAATAAAACGCCTCAGAACCACCGCAAACCACCGTGAAGAAGCGGAGGAAAAGAGAAAGCGTTGGCCGGAGCAGGACAAAAAGAGAGAAAACGGAGGAGCAAAAGGGTAAAAATGAATAACGGGGGAGGAATATTTATAGAGAAGAAGGGTCGCGCGGGGGAAACGACGCACGCGAAACGATACGACCCCTGTCCCGTGGGACCCCCAACACTCACGCCCCTAGTGACACGTGGCGTCATAATAATGTCTTTTTTCGCGAAACGGCGCCATAATAAATGCACCCCTCTGCAAAGGTAAGGTGAAGGGACAGTCCCTCAAAACGTACCGCACCTGACATCTTCAAGCGTCACCTGTGAAGGGTCCCAACCCTATTCAAAACTCTTTCGCCTAATCGGCTCCGCGCCGATAGGGAAACCTAACCCCACAACAAAACCCTAATTGGATCCGAAAGAGCGTTTCATTCAGCCTTTTCCCCTAATTGGGCTCAAGGCTGGAAGGCAAGTGTACCGTCCGGGCGAGAATCCGACTAGACTTCCTATTCGGAAAATATCCGACTTGATTATCCTACCACAAGCCTCTTCGCCTTACAGGCTCAGGCTGGAAGGCAAGTGTACCGTCCGGGCGAGAATCCGACTAGACTTCCTATTCAGAAAATATCCGACTTGAGTATCCTACCACAAGCCTCTTCGCCTTACAGGCTCAAGGCTGGAAGGCAAGTGTACCGTCCGGGCGAGAATCTGACTAGACTTCCTATTCAGAAAATATCCGATTTGAGTATCCGACCACAAGCCTCTTCGCCTTACAGGCTCAAGGCTGGGAGGCAAGTGTACCGTCCGGGCCGAATTCCAACCCGCCTCCCTGGTCGGCGGAAGAACGAACAAACCCCATAAGGAGTAATTCTTCCCGGGCTCAATATAGGCCTAGTCGGTCGGTACCCGACTGGACCTGGGGAACTCGACCCCTCTATCGTTCACAAGGGCTGAGAGGGTCACCCGGTAGAGACCCGACCGGTCTTTGGACGTAGACCCAATCCATCAGAGCCCGACTGGGTCCTCGGCATGGACCCGATCAGTCGGGAACCGTGGGTAGTTGTTCCCTTTGTTCCCGCGCCCTCGAGATAATAACGGTTAGGAAAATCCCGCTATCATCGGGGCCCAAGAGGCCCACTAACGACATGCTATAAAACTCAAAACCCTAGAGTTGAGGCGGCAGATTACACTTTTGAATGCTCTAGCTTTGCAGTTTGACCTGGAGGAAACCCTAGTTCATCCCGTGGCTGGAACAGTTGGAGATATTGGATGGACACTTATTGAAACTTGATTTTGATTCGGATTCTTGTTTATAATTTTGGTTCAATTGTGCTTGGTGCTTTCTGAGTTGTTTTGGGCAGTGATATATGGTTGGTTACTATGGTAGGCAGGTCTGGTTCTAGTCTTGGTGTTGACTTGATTTGCTGGTTGGTTTTGGATAATGCAATAAATCTCGATGACTTCTAATTAGTAATTAGGACTTGCTTTATCTTTGCTCTTTGTTCAAGTATTTTTTATTTTGCAACTAGACATTTTGTACCTTTGTACGTTTTCTTTTACTTTTAATTTTCTGTACTTCTTTTGTGGGTTAGATCTGGTCCCCTCACTGCTTAATAAATGGCATGTTGTCTTTCCAAAAAAAAAAATAGCCAAAAAAGAATCATTAAAACATTGTATATCTTTGATTCCCAATTTCCCATTATTTTTGGGCAACAATTTTTTTTTTTCATTTCATCTATGATATTTTCTTTCTCCCTTCTTCCAACCCCCACAAGAATCTTCTTTAAATGGTCTCTATCTTCCTTACCTAACTCTAGGCATTTTAAAAAATGATAGAAAGAACAATGGTGTAGCACAAATAACAGAGTTGATCAAACATATTCTACCAGTCATAAAGGTTATTTCATACTTCCTAGATGATAACTTCTTATTGAATTTGGCAATAAATGACCTCCATGTTTATTCCTTTCTTAGGTTGGCTCCAACTAGGATTCCCAAATATGTGAATGGTAGGGACATTAATTTGCTGTTTAGCAAAGCAGCATACCTTTCTAAGACAATTTTTTCCACCCTAATTACCCCAAAATGACTCTTGAAAAAATTCACTGTCTATCCCGAACACAATTCAAAGCATCACAAAATACACTTAATACACTTAATAGTGGTAACATTACTTAGTGTTGCCTCACCCATAAACACTATAGCATTAGCATATTGCAATAAACTAACCTCGACCTGTTCTATTCCAACTACATAACCAATATATAAGCCCTTATCCACCGCTGCTTTCATCATACCACTAAGTCCTTCTAAAACAAAATTATATTGAAGAGAAAAAGGGTTAGGGGATCCCTTTGTCTCAACCTCTTTTATAGTTTGAATTCTTTTGTCAGGTTAATTACCATTAACCAATACTAATACATAACCTATAACTAAACACTCATAAATCCAAAAAGGTATACGAAGGACAGTTTGGAAAGCTCTGACATGAAGATTATTGGCCTACTTACATTGGTCCAACTTTGTGGCCAAATCCAGAACTCAAGCGAATTTTCAAGGGTCGGCCAAAGTCCAGCAGGATTAAAACAGAAATGAACATTAAAGAACAACATAATCAGTTTCTGCCACCATTGATCTTTATTGTTGTATTGAATTTTAATAAATTTATTTAAATATATTTATAATGTTAATATTCAATAAATTTAGTTATTTGATGTTAGTTTCGAAGTTTTGGTATTTGATAAGTGAAAATCGAAAAAAAAATTATTTGTAGGTCAGAACGGCCGTTCTGGTTCTACTTTTTATGTGCTAATTTTGATTTTGGAACGGCCCGTTCTGATTTGTTTTTCATGTGTTATTTTTTAATTCGGAATGGCCCTTTCTAATTTCAGAATGGCCCGTTTCGAAACGTGAACAGTAAATGGTGCTAGTTGGATAAATAAATTTGCACAGTTACTATTTGGGTAAAAAAATTTAAAAGTATTATTTGAGTAAAAAAAACTCGAAAAATGAGACAAGGATGACGTTATTCGACTCTACAGTAATACATCATAACTTCGCTAACTTAGGTCAGTTTCTAAAACATTTTACCAAAATAAAGTTGTTTTAAAACAACTTCTCACTGTAAGATAGTTAACACAATCTCATCCGTATTATGTATTTTTTCATAAAAGTGAATTGTTTCATTCCATGGTTTATAGCATCAAACACTTGATGTCAGATCTTGTTGCATCTCTTACATGGAAGTTGTCAGATCTTGTTGCATCTCTTACATGGAAGTTGCATATAGGGGTGGGTAAACGGACAAGTCCGACCCGTTTAAGGTCTGGTCCGTAAAACTCGCATTTTATACGGGCCAGATAAGTTCGGTCCGTAAAATAAATGGACTTATTTTTTAAGTTCGTATCTAGCCCGCCAAAATTCGCAGATAACAAACCGGTCCACCGGCCTAAATAATGGTTCAAAAAAATAAAATTTTAAAAAATAAAAATACATAAAATTAGAAGAAAAAAATATTTTTTTTATTTATATAAGCTAAATTTTATCATACTAAAATTTATCAATAGTTAAAATGGTTTAAAATACTAAATATTAAAATATTAAAATAAAAATAATTATAAATATTTAAATATTAGTACCAAACTTTCAATAATAAAAGCATTAAAATGTCATAAAAATAATTCAAATGACAAATACATACCAACTAAACATAATTTTAATGTCATAATAATTTAAAAAATTAAATACACAACTTAATATTAAAATCACAATATTTAAAAATATTAATTAGTGAAGTCCGCAGACTAGCCCGCGAACCCGCAGATTAAATCCATCAAGTCCGCAGACTTCACGGGCCGGGCTAAAAAATTAAACATAGTCATACGAATTTGAAAGAAACAGGTCCGTTATCCACGAAATTCGCGGGCTTACAACTGGTCCGCGGACCCGAGTCCATCTACCCACCCCTAGTTGCATACAACACCACAACTTCAAAAAAAAGAAAATATATATATATATATATATATATATATATATATATATATATATATAAGTTATGAACCACAAATAATGATGTCAATTGAATGAGGATGTATATATGAGTATAGTAGTCCTGCTACCCACCCCACTAGATAAATATTTGCTCTATATATACCCATAGACAGAAAATAGGAGCAAACAAAAAAATGGAATGAAAGTATATTGCTTTCTTATTCTTATTATTTATAGATGCAATTCTAACTGATTTCACTCCTAAATGTGTGGTCTAATTATGATAGAGATATGTTATATATAATATTTGATTCTATCATACTGGGATTGCCTCATTTACGAGATTGTTGCCACATTTACAAATATATTGCACCATTTATGGTTCTAAATCAATTAAGGATTCCTTATCCTTTAACTCCCCTTCCTCTTAAACTTAGGGGTGTTGCAATCACTCTATTTTTGTCTCAAAGTCGATTAAATTGAGTATGAGTGAGAAGCTTAGTAAGACAATCAACAATTTGATTTGTTGATGGAACATAGACAGCTATAATCTGGTTCTTCAGTACCTTATCTCGAATAAAGTGTACATCCACCTCAATATGTGTTGATCTTGCATGTGCATTATTGGGTTGGAAGCAAGTGCTTTGGCACTTAAGTTGTCACATCACAATGTTGAGTTCTTGGTATGGACAATTTAATCTCTTGCAATAATGATTTTATCCAAGAGATTTCTACTACTAAGTCATCCAGTGCCAGTACTCTGATTTGGTGCTAGACCTTGACACTATACCTTTTGCTTTCTAGATGACCAAGAGATTAGTGTTTCCCCCAAGTAGACACAAAAATTGGCTATTAATTTTCTATCATCAAGACTGGTTGCCCAATCAACATTTGAGAATCCAGTGAGGTCAAGATCAATAGTTGGTTTGATGTGCAAGCAAAAGTTTTGAGTGCCTTACAAGTATCTAAGTACTTTTTTTACACCTTGCCAATGTAATATTGTGGGAGAGCTCAATTAGTAGTTCAAATTTTATGAGTTAAGTTAAATTAATTGAAAACTGAAATTTTAGTTATAAATTGTCAATTGAAAGTTAAAGTCATTAATTTAGTTTATTGGGTTCCAAGTGTTAAGTTACATTAAATTAATTAATTGTTAATTTAAAAAAAATGAAATGCACATATGAATTATATTTTAATATCTTTTAAAATTATTATTTACTAATTTGAATATAATTATTATATATAAGTATAATCTTAAATCAATTAAAATGTTTTTCATAGATCGTTATTGGTTATATGTTGTAAATAAATTTTACCTTTAATTTCCAACAAACAAATAATTTTCTTTTAACGTGTAATGATCCTCCCTCACAAATTTTAAAGCAATGGTACGATAATTAGATTAGAAACCATATATGGTAACCAAAACTGTGTCCGTGGATTGGACTTGTCGTTTACTAAACTTAAGACATTATCAGATTTTCAATTTTAGATACTAATTATATCTAAATATAGTTGAGTCGTTTAAAAAAAAAAGAAAAGAAAAAAAAGGGGGTGTTTCTCATGTTTTCTTCTTCAGTTTTCCTCAACACAATATTCCTTCTTCCCGTTGGGAAACATCTTTAACCTCATATGCATTAGACATCAATTTGAATAGGCCCTCTGAAGTATTGTCATTTCACGACACACTTAACATTCATATGCATATTAAGCATCCCAATCACAATTGCACCACCAATATTGTGATTGGGAAGCTACCATCATCATCACGTTTGGCCATAATTTTGAAATTGACATAATGATCCGTCTCAACGTTAAACTCCTTTCATCTCTTCTTTTAACTTTTGTTGTTGTTTCATGGACCTTGTTTTCTCCCTGCCATGCAAATAATTACGCGTTTATGGAAGGTTTGATTTTATTAAGAGAGAAATTACGTACTTTCTAATTTTATATTTTGTTCTTTAAAAGGGATTTTGATTCATTATTATTTGAGAGATTGAATCTTAATTACTTTCTCTTTCCTCTTATGTAACATTCTAGGTGTTTTCTAAATGATGACTATGGTTAATTAATATGAGAAATGTTTTGTTTATTATAGGATTCACAAAGAGATCACCAAGCAATGCAAATATTTCAATATTAACATTAGCAGCAGAAAGAACGCGCAGGATGGACCCTAGTAATGATTTCAAGTACTATGATGGTGGATGGGATATAACCAATTCGCATTATATTCTGGTATGAACCTCTTGTTTTTAAAACCACATGTATTTTGATTTCCCCATACATTGATGTTTTTGACAAGCATAGAACATGTACATTTCTGCATAATATATATATTAAGAATCTTCATATATATAACAAAAGTACTTTTAAGACTTTAGATAAATAATCAATAAATAAATAGGCAAACGTACATATATAGATTAGATTTCTCACACGTTGTAAAACTTTTATATATGTTATTACATTTAGTCTTCCCATAATTTTTTTCTCCTTGATGAAGTTATAAATCTTATAATTCACTTCTTACAAAATTGGTTGGGGTGTAGTCTGTTGCTTTTTCTGGTGCTCCTTTCGTGGCCATTGGTGTCCTATGGTTTGTGATTGTGGCATTATGCTTCACCATCATAATTTGTGTGTGTTGCTGTTGTTGCCGCAAGAGAAAGTCTAGGACAGATTACTCTCGAAAGACTTACACAATATCATTCATATTCCTCTCACTCTTCTTGATCATGACAATGTAAGTCATCTTTTCCTTCCCATTATAAGTGTGAATCCATGCATGATAGTGTTGACTTCTACAATGCAGGATTGGAGGGACTTTTCTTTACAATGGACTGGAGAAATTCCAGGTTACTGCAAGGGATGTATCAGATATTCTGGTCTCAAGAGCAAATACAGTAGTTGATGTTATTCATAAGGTATTGGTCGATCTTGCAGCGGCTAAGAACATACAAGTGTCTAGTTTTGCTCTTCCATACGAGATCAAGCAAGGCATTGAAACGGCCGAACAATTTACCAATCAAACTGATTTTATTAAAAGTCAAGCAGAGGAAACGGCTAGAATCTCAATTGAACTCTTGGATGCTGTGTGAGTGAATCCTACTTTTTGTTGAGAAATGTTAGTAATATATATACACTTATGGAAGTCGATCAAGTGCCTCAAAGATATATTTTTGTTAGGGTCAAAATAATGTTTATTAGCAAAAATTATATTCTACAAATATAAATTAATCATTAATTGTTAACTTAAAAACACTATATGAATTATGTCTGTGGACCAAAAAAATAATACCCTATTTGACATATTCTTATGAACAAATCTTCTATTATTAGTTGAAATTAGAAGTTACACATATTTGAGGATTCCTTTTCTTATTTAATGAGTTTCCATTTCGGTGTTTGCGAAAATTTTTAGAAAAAGTGTTTTAAAGATGTGTCGCTAGCATTTGTTTATTGTGAAGCTTGGGTTAAGGAATTGGATTCATCTCACTAAACTAATGTTTTGTCAACTCCAGAAGTTACAGTCTTATCATTGTTGGCACTATGATGCTTTTCTTGACAACAATTGGCTTTAGTAAGTATAAAAAGTCCTACATGATTATTTCCTCCGGTAAAAGAATGCATTTGACTCACAACGTACTGTCTCAATTGCAGTAATCTCAATATTTGGCTGGAGAGTGATCGTTTATATGTAGGTGACTTGGTTCCATCTATTCTTAATTTTGTTCTTGAATTAATTGTCTGATTTTTTAAATTCTCAATTTCCCCCTAGTTTTCTCCTTTGCTTTTGTGATTTTTTTTTTAATTCTTTTCCAAATAATTTCTGCAGGTTGCTTTTCATTGGGTGGATCCTTGTTACATGCACTTATATATTGAGCGGCGTAACTTTGATTGTTCACAAGTAAGTTCCATCGATTAATATCATTGCACAAAAGCATGCTTTATCTTAATTTGTATGCTTCCAAGTGTAGGGCTACAAGGTAACATTACTTTTCAAAATCACTTGATGTTCTTGAAAATTTTTATGCAGCTATATATTGACAAACACTTTGATTAAAGCCGTTAACCATATTATGACATGATGTTGTTTATTGTCGATTTAAATTGTATACTTACCAAAATGTTAAATGAGCATTAGTAGATAAGTTAGTTTTAGATGTTCGAACTTTAAATCAATTTGGATTAGTATAAATGACGACAAATTCATATTACTTAATTAATTCACTAGGGTTCAAGTCCTTGTTTTTTAGAACGTAAAAATATCAAGTAGGAAAAGGATGTTCACCTATATGATATGTGTAAAACTCTTGAGTTCCCGGATAATGAAAAAAAAATGATGAAACTTAACTAAATTTCTATAAAACTTGAAGAAGTGTAGTTGATTGGTTTCATTTTACCTTCCAGTGGAGTAGCTGACACATGTGTTGCAATGGAAGAATGGGTTGAACACCCACTAAATCATACAGCTCTAGGCAAACTTCTCCCATGCATGGATGAGAACGCAGCACAAAAAACCTTGGACATAACCAAAAACACCTCATCTCAAGTGGTCACTTTGGTTAATGCATTTCTAACTAATGTGGCCAACAAAGATATGCGTCCTCAACAAGATAGGGATATATACTACAATCAATCGGGTCCATCTATACCCCTCCTGTGCAATCCATTTTACCCTAACATGACTGAACGGCCATGTGCTGCATTAGAAGTAGACTTAAAGGGTGCACAAACAGTAAGTTTATACTTCATTATTAACCTTTACATGTTTTTTGTTTTAGTATCATGCAAGAGGATTTGACTCCTTTTTTATTTTAAAAAATAAAATATAATTATAATTATTAATTAAAAAATTAAAAAATTAACGATAGATACTATAATTAATTTTAAATTTTATTATACATAAATTTGATTTTATTATAATATATTTCATCATCGATTTTTCAATTAACAATATTATTATCACACTTCATCATCTAAAATTCACATTTTATTTGAGGGGTCAAATCTCATGTAAGATTTAGAAAATATATAAAGTATTACTTTATATATACTTATTAAAACTTTCGGTGCATTGTTGATTCATCTCACATATCAAATTTTTGCACAAACTGTTTTTTGGATTGTTACAAAAAGAGTAAATATAGCACAAGTTGTGTCTCGTAAAGAATTTTCACATCATCCTCCAATCACAATATGTTATATACAATAAGTTTGTTAGTGTACTTTTATAATATATATATAGGGAGCGTATCAAGTGAGAAGTTTTTATTGTGAGAAGGTGAGAAGGTAGAAATATAACCCTTAGATTAATTTTCTCTCACTTGATTAAATCTCAAATTTTCTCTCACTTGATTAATCTAAGGGTTATATTTCCACCTTCTTACCTTCTCACAATAAAAACTTCTCACTTGATACGCTCCTTATATATATATATATATATATTTAATGTCAATGATAGTTTTTAATAAATTGATTGACAAATGATATAACATATAAATTAGAATATATTATATTAATATCTTATCAAATTACATGAAATTGTATTGACACTCTTGATTTTCAACGGTTATAGTAACTTTCTTTATAATGAGTCACAATGCAATAGCTATTGTTAGAGCAAAAAAGTAGGAATCTTTATCCATTCTCAAGAAACTTCATCAGCGTAATTTACTCTAGAAATTATATTCAACAAATTCCTCCCTTCTCTTCATCTGCTAAACAATATTTATGTTTAATTCGAGTATGATATAGGTAACTATGATGGTTTTTAATTAATTGGCAGGCCTATGAAAATTTTATATGTGATACATCTCCAACTGGTGTTTGCATGAGCATGGGGAGATTGACTCCTTCCCTCTACTCAAAGGTTATGGTGGCTACCAACTTAAGTGACACACTACGTCTAAATGGTCCACTCTTGGCTCGTTTAGTGGATTGTTCCTTTGTTGTGGACACATTTGATGAAATAAGTAAGACAGATTGTCCACCATTTAGGCGATACAGCAATCAAGTCTTCATTTGCTTGGTGTTGGTTTCAGTTGCAGTTATGTTTTCTGTGATTTTGTGGGTAATTTTTGTCAGAGAAAGAAGACTTCAAATATCTTCAAAGAGTTTGAAGAGAACACACGTTCATGGGATGTAGTTTTTCCAATATGCAATTCTAGGTTTTTTTTCCTCATAAACATAATTTACATAATATTTTAAAACTAATAATTAAGAATTATCCTGCAACATGGCATGACTTTAACGAGTAAAGTGTATGAATCTTTTTAAGTATTGGGAAGAATATAAGTGATAAATTTACTATGATTACAAATCATTCCAATTATGATGTGATGACTCCTCCAAAGGCATTTTATACTTTCTTTATAAAGTGTACTAATTAATTTTAACAGTTATAATTGATATGTATTACAATTACAAATCATTTAAAAAGAAAGGCAACCGGGAAGTTGAAAAAAAATAATAAAAAAATTCCCACTTCCAGTTGCATGTTCTCTTTCTCTCCTTTGTGATTTGCTACATACATACATCCATCTTAATTTGTTGCACGCTTCAATATCTTCTTCAGAAACAACACAAGTAATCATTGAAGTTAACATTCTCATGTAAATTCAGAAATTTCAAATCAAATAGAAACACACTAAAAAAGCAATGGCTTGACACAATTTAACTCATAATTATATTCTTACAATATAGTAAAAAAGATGATTAAGGTTCTTTACGGTATTTTCAAACTCTAAAGATTCCTTGCAACTAAATTTTATTCTACTTAATTAGCACGTATTGAAAACAAATATGGTGTAAAAAAGGTTTGGAATGTTAGCACTACAAGAAATGTTACATATAGTGACATACAAAAAGTGTCACTATAGGTATAATATATATAAGTATATGTCTATTTAACATATAGTTACACACATTTTTAGTGTTGATTTTGAATGGGATTTACTATGTTTTGTGTGTCACTATAGCCTACACCCACACTTTTTAATAATATACCAACATATATTATAGTTATTATGTGGGTAAAAGTAAATTTTAGTAATATGTATATAGTGTCACTATAGGATGTGTGTCACTATATGACAATTTTCTTGTAGTGTGATTCTTTTTTATACGATACTAAATTAGGATACTTAATTAAAATTGATTTTGCATAAAATATAAAAATATATTTGTGTAAAAGATTTAAAATGTAAGATATGTACTACTCTAAGTGCAATCCACCTCTTATTGCCCAGTTCAAAAACAAGGAATATATTATAATTATTGGATAAACAGTAAAGTTAAAAAAAAAAAAAAAAAAGACAAGAAAAAGAAAAAAAAAACTATTTATAACAGGGAAAATATTATTGCATATATGTGTAAACACCTTGAGAAAAATCAGAAGAAAATAAAGATAAGTTATTGATAGAATTAATGACAATTTTTGGACAACCAAATAAATAAAACGCTGCATTGATATTTTTTTATTTTTTCTTTCATTTTTTCTATTTATTACACTCATCATCAATTGTATAAGTATTGTTCAAACATCTTTTTTCTCGTCAATATGATTATTGATGATGTGATATAATAATGAAAAATAATAAAATGAGAAATAAGAAATATTATTTAAAAATATTTGTAAATTATAAATAGACTTAAATATATTTTTAGTCCCTCAAATTTAAGACAAATTTATTTTTGGTCCCTCAAATTTAAAATTATTATTTTTAGTCCATGTAATTTTTAAAAATCTTATTTTAGCCTCTTAGGTCACCAATAACATATTTGAAAGTGACTAATTAAGATAGTTATACAATATCAACCGGATTAAATGTGATATTTTTATTAATAGAGACATTAATATAGATTTTATACAATAATATTTAATAAATTTCTTAACAAAATTTGAATATAAAAATTAAAATAAAATTTTTTAAAATTATAAGGATTAAAAATAATAATTTTAAATTTAAAAAACAAATTTAAGAGATTAAAAATATATTTATACGTGAGTAAATATTATGATCACTTTAGTAAACAATATAAAATAAGTGTTTGGTGTTGGCGAATGACAGTGTCTCTTACTGGAATCGTTTAGTCAATTAGTCCTCTTCTGCTGGTGTTCTGGCTTATTCCTTCCTGAGTACTAATAATTTGGTGTCAAAATCTGGTACAGTTGCAGACAACATATTCATTAATTATTCGGTTTCTAGTTAATGATTTCACTACTAACATTTGTTTTTCAACCCGTAATGGTATGGCCGTCTCTCGGTGTAGTTCATAGGTGCGACCATATCATGTTTAAGGAGAGAGGCCTAAATTTTTTTTTTTAATTATATAATTGTTGGATAATCTTTTGTTATTTTTTAAAAAAATTAGACTTAATATCTTAATATATTTTTAGTTTTGATAAAATGAATATGTTTTAATTTTCATTTTATGAAAAATTTCTTTATTTTTATTATTTTAACATTTATAAATATTATTTTTGACTCTATAAAATGAACAAACTTTTATTTTGGATCTTATAAAATATTTTTTTTCAATTTTCATCCTTTTAAAATATAAATTTATTATTTTTTTTATGATCTTTTTAAAATAGATAAATAACATTTATTTCAAAAATTTATAAAAAAAAGTTGAAGTTATAACGCGTTGATATGATATATAAATAGTTATAGTATTATCTAAAATGATCAATTATAAGTAGTTCAAAATGATTATATAATAGTGAAAACTAAAAACATAATTTTAAATTTTTAGGAATGAAAAATAAATAATTTTTTTATAGAGACCAAAATCAAAACTCTTTCATTATATCGAGATTAAAAATGTATTTAAGGCACAAAATTATTATTTATATATTTATTTTTTATATGTAAATATGAAATTTTTATATGATTATAAATTCTTTTTATTTTTATTATTATATTTTTAATGTATTATATTTATAAAAGAGTAGAATATATTTTTGGTCTCAATAGAAAATTTCAAGTTTAGTTTTATTTTTAAAATTTCTTTTTTTTTATTTTGATCTTTTTAATTTGGTGATGCACCATTTTTTTTTATGTTTGAAGTAATTTATATAGCATCTTATAATAAACAATAATATATAAGTAAATTGAATGAAAAAAAAAATGTTTTTTAGATTTGTTAACTTATGTTATTCGTTTAATTTAACAAAATATGTCATTTTCTTAGCATAGGTCATTTAACTAGAAAATAAAATTTTTATATCTCAAAAGAAATATGCAAGTCATATTTTGAAGAAATTCAAAATGGAGAATTCAAAGCCAATTTTTATGTCAATTGAAGAAAAGTTAAAAGTGACAAAAGAAAATGAAGGTAGAAAGGTGGATACAACCCAATATAAAAAGTTTGATTAGAATTATGAGATATTTGACTACAAGGTAGAAAAGGAAATTCTTCGTTATATCAAAGCTGATAAGATTTTTTATGCTAGTAATAATTGTGTGAAACTTGCTGGAAGCACATATAGTAATTGAGCAAGAGATATGAAAACAAGAAAAAAGCACATTAAGGTTTGCATTTCATCTAGGTAGTGGTGCAATATCATGATCTTCAAAGAAATAACCAATTATTACACTTTCTATAGTTGAAGTCGAACACATTACAACAACTAGTTGTGTTACACAAACAATACGGTTGAGAAGAATTTTAAAAGTGATGCACCAAAAGAAAAATACTCCTATAGAAATATTTAGTGACAACAATTCTATAATTGCATTAAGCAAAACTCTTTTCACAAACAATCTAAACACATTGATGTTCATTTTCACAAAATACAAAAATTGACAAATGATAAAGAAGTAGAGATTAAGTATTATCTAATTGAAAAAACAAGTAGCATATATTTTTAGAAATCCATTAGCATAACACTCATGTTCTCGAGTTCTAGTTCAGGTGTGTGTTGAGGTTCTGTGTGGGCAAGTGGGTTCAACCTTAAAAAGAGTTATTTTTCTAAGATTTCTTGAGGGGTGTGAATAATCAATTTTATCCGGACTCACAAAAGTGATGAAATAGACATCTACTATGAAGGGAAGGAGCTCCCGAAACATGCCGACAAGAAGACAGGACTTTAAGGGCCCAAAAGCACAAATTAAGTATTTTTTTTTTTTTTTGGGCCCGGAACGGGCCGTTCCAGAATCGGAACGGGCCGTTCCAAGGTCCAGAACGGGCCGTTCTAAGGCTCCAAAAAGGCCAAAAACCCTAATTTGGAACGGGCTGTTCCGAAATTGGAACGGGTCGTTCCAATATTGGAACGGCCATTCTGAAAACGGAACGTGCCGTTCCTAAATCTGGAACGGGTCGTTCCAAGGCTGTTCCGGTCTAAAAATTGGGTTTTATTCTCAATACTGGAACGGGCCGTTCTGATTTCAGAACGGGCCGTTCCAGTATACGAATTTTTCACACAACGGCCATGTCCAGAACGGCCGTTCCGATTTTGGAACGGGCCATTCTGGACCCCTTCCCGAAGTCTATAAATAGACCGCTGGGGTTCATTTCTGAGGAGGACCCGAAAAATTTCGTCCAGTACTCTTCAGAGCTCGAAATTTTTTCTCTCTCTCTTCCCCCTCTCTTTTGTATTTCTTAAGATCTGTGAGACACCTCTGTAGTGTGAAAGGTAGCCAAAAAGCACCTTCTTGATCATCATATTCGAAGATTCAATTCATTTGGTATCGTTTTTTTCTTAACTTCTTTTTTTCTTTTATTTATTTATTTATTATTATTATTATTTTATTTTTGTTTGTTTGTTTATTTATTTTTGCTTATTGTTTGTATATAGTGAATACGATTTGTTGCCTTTAAGATTATTATTTAAAAAAAAAAATATTTAATATACGACCAATAATAATGTTAATTGAATAACATTTTTATCTTTAACATTATTAGGTCCTGAGGTTTAATGACTAGTCATTTGCTAGCTTAAACTCTCATATATGAAATTTCTTTCTAAAGAGTAAAGATCTGTTGCAACCAATAACGTTAATTAAATAGCATTTCTATTTTTATCGTTATTGAAGGGATTTATTGATTAGCCATTTGCTAACTTGGATCCTTGTGCAAAATTTATTTCTTTAAATAAAAATATAAACATAATTTTTCTTATGTACATTTATTTTTATGGTTAATGATATTAATTGAGTAGAACTTCTACCCTTTAATATCATGTAAATCATAAAAGTTAATATAATACTTATTCATTGTCCTACACTTTAAGCATAATTTAGTATCAACAAATAAAAGTCAATAACATGGATTGAATAACAATTCTATCTTTCATGTTATTGGAAGGGTTTATTAATTAGCCATTTGCTAACCTAAATCCCTATAATTTTCTAATAAAAATAAAAAAGGAGGCATCTCAGATTAAAGAAAATATATCTCACATACGTTTTTTTGAGGAATAAATTAAATATTTATAAATTTATATAATGTTGCGCAATTAATTAAAGGTACTGTTTTACAGGCGTTGTAGGGTGCTAATACCTTCCCTACACGTAATCGACTCCCGAACCCAACTTTAATTTTAAAGATTATCCTTTAAAGGGTTTTCCAATGTTTTTCCCTTAAATTAAAATATTGGTGGCGGCTCCATTAAAAAAATAAATGTTAGCGTCATCCCGTCGTGATCCCGGTTACGACAGATGGCGACTCCGCTGGGGACTAGTTATGAGAGTCAGGCCTTGTTAAATTAATTGCGCAAAATTATGACTTTATAAATATTATTTTTTTTCCTTTCTTTTTATTTTATTTATTTATTTATTTATTTGTTGTATTTATTTGTTTTATTATTTCTGTTTGCTACGCATGCTTTGTTTGGATTTAAGTTTAAATTAGAGTTTTGTTTATTTTATTTGCATGTTTGTTTGTTATCTTACACATCCATTAACACTTGTACCTCACACACTTTGGGCTCTATACCCGAGCCTGTGCGAGCCTAAGAAGAGAAGGTGGCTTGATGACTGTTATTGAGGGGCTTGATGCTCACTTGACCGTTGTTGAGTTACCGCTCAGGTTGTTACTAGTAGTATGGGTTAATCATATTGAGAGGGTATGTTCCCTACTTGTGATTAATTCATGCGCTAGGTCCTTATTTATATGATAAGGGCAACCTGGGGACCAATAAACCTTGGGGAGTTTTTAGATTCACCCACAAAACCATGCACTAATAGGTGGACTTAATGACCTTCCAAAGTAGGGTGTTAACCTTAGAAATTTCCTACCCTAGGCTTACCTCGCACTACTCTCTATCCCTCTTTTGATATATGTTCATACTAACAAAAAGAATGTTATACATTCATGCATCATAAATTTATATCCAATATCAATTTTTTAGGGTGTTTTTCTTGCCTAAAATAAATTTTTTAATAAATAAAGGATAGATGATAAAAAGTCATGCATACATGCATATTAGGGGCATAGTAAGTCACATTTTAATTAAGTCTTCATCTCATTTTTTTTCTTCTTATTTTCTTTTAAACCTTAAAATAATTGATAGTATTCAATATGGAGGAGATTCAAAATCATACTAGCAATGCATCAGGGTTAAGTAAGAGTATCAGGATAAATGTGCTAAAAAATGATCTCCAAAGGGTAGGTAAGATCTGCCAGAAAATGAGTAAGGAGGTTCGTGCGAACTTTCAAAAGAAATATGGACAGATTCTGGATTTGCTATTGGTCTCAATAGAAACTAATATGCTAAGTGCATTAGCCCAATATTGGAATTCAGATTTTAGGTGCTTTGAGTTGCCTCATATGGATTTGGTTCCCACAATTGAAGAATATGAGATAATACTAAGGTTACCTCTCAAAGAAGAAGCTGATGTTTATCTATATAAAGGGAACTATGTATCAAGAGGGAAAATTGCTGGTTTAATTGGCTTGTCATCACAACAAACAGAATTGGTGAGCAAAGGCGCGACTCAAGGATGGAATAAAGATCTTCTAGAGGATCATATGATATCTCTAGCCGAGAAAGGTGATTGGGAACATTTCAACAAGACTCTAGCTCTACTTATTTATGGGTTAGTTTTGTTCCCATTCACAATGGGCTTAATCGATCAAGCAGCTATGGATGTGTTCTTCGCTTACGAAACACAAAAAAAGAATCCTGTTCCAGCCATTCTTGCCGATAGTCTCCTCTCTCTGGAAGTATGCCATCAAAAGAAAAGAGGAATGCTACGATGTTGTAATCATTTATTATATGTTTGGATCATGACCCATTTATATGCTTCCAATCATATGGGATATATGCCAGATCCTCTAAGAAGCTTCCATCGTATTCCAGTGAAGAAATTAGAAGCATCAGAGTGGAAAGGAGATCTTTCGACATTAAAAGAAGAGCATTTTACATGGGTATGTCCTTGGTACCATCCTAGAAATACAATTTTTAGTTGTGGAGATTTCTTGAATGTTCCATTAATGGGGTCGAGAGGATGTGTAGCATACACCCCAACAATTGCTCTTAGACAACTCAAATGGACTCAATTTGTGCCTCAGAGCAAAGAGTTAGGAGGTTTGAGCTTTCAATATGCTCCAGATAATATGAGACAACAGGCAGAAGTTAGAGCTGCTTGGGGGAAGATCAAAAAGAAAGGGGAAGCAGAGCTTGGAAAACCTCGTGTGACAGCCTCTTCAGAATATAAAGAATGGAGGAAGGCCAGAAGAATTTCCATCCCGATTCTCAAAGAAGTCCAACATAAAGAGAGTCAATCTCATGAAACTAACCAAGCATTGGCTTCTTTAACCTCTCAGTTAGAAGTCATGAAAGCTCAAATGAGGTTGATGGAAGAAAAAGAAGAACGTGCTCAAACTGAAATAGAGATTCTTAAGAGGCAATGTCAGAAGAAGGACATGGAAATTGAACACCTAAAAAATGAATGTGCTGATGCTTATGAAAATTCAACCCATGTGAAAAAAGTAAAGAGAATGGCAGAAAAAGAGTCAGAAACCCTTTTGAAAAATATGGAAAGAGAGATTGAAAAAGTAAAAAATGAGATGGCAAAAATCCAAAAAGAAAAAGAGCGTTCAGAAATAGGTGATCGTGAGAAAGAACAAAAAATAGAACGCATGCAAGAGGAGCTAACAGATGCACACCAAGAGGTAGAGAAATGGTGGAATGTGGCTATAGAATACTCTGAGTCACTCAAGATGGCTAGTCAAAATGAAGAACAATTGTTGAGAAGAATTGACGATTTAACATTAGAGCAGGACCAGCTAAAATCTGATGTCAATGGGTTACATTTAATTGCAAAACACCATCGTGAGAAGGTGAAAGAGTGGATAAAGACGTGTGGAGACATGACTGAAGCTGTCCAAAAACAAGTAGAAAGCTTGAAGATTCATGTGCACGAAGTAAATGAAGAGATCAACTCAAGTCCTGGAATAAAGCTTCCTTGGAAGATCTTCAAGCTCGTGAAATTTTGTCAAAATTTAGCTAGGAGTCTCATGTAAAATGAGATAATACAATTATTGTAACCCATTTTGATTTGGAGTATAATAATAGCACATTTGACTTGATATATTATTTTGTTTTAGACATCATTTATTGAGGAAAGAATTCTCCCTTGAATGATTGTTGATCACATTTTTATCTTGAGATGATTGATCCTTGTTTAGAAATGTGTGGTTCGTACTCTTGCATTGCTAGTAAGATGACCTTATCCATTGAGGAGTGAATGCTCCCTTGAAATAAGTGTCAACCGTTGTATAACCTAAGAGATTTTGCCTCTAGCGTTAAGATATGGGGAATCACTCTTTAATTTGAATACAAAACCAATATTTTCAAAAAATTTAATTAAATAAATAATAATAATAATAATTTGTGTCTTCTTTTTTCTTTTATACTCATAAAAATTTACTTTGTATTTTGAAAGCAATAAAGCAAAAAAACAAAGTGTTTCCTCGGCATCGTTATAGAACTCGCTCTCAAGCCAAGATCATGGATGAGATGGAGGAACGCAACGAAGAAATGAGAAATGATATCAATCAACTGAAGGAACAAATGGCTCAAATTATAGAGATGTTGCAATCGATACAAGTGAAAAACATGGAAGGGACCCCTCCAGTAGCTAGAGGAGAATCATCAACCGCTCATGCGTATCCACCTGGCTTTACCCCAGCCCCAGCACAACCATTAACTCTACATCTTAATCCCGACCAACATGTTGACCCTCCAGAGGTCCAATGGCCACAATATGGCCTTCCGCCCAACTACACACCTCCAATAATCATGAATCCTCCGGATAAGCACCAACCATTAGTGAACCAGCCGCCTAAACAAATGTCATCAACCCAACCTGAGGTTCCACCTATGAATGCCACCTCTTACAAACATCAAATTCCCTACCAAGCCCAAAATCCTACTTTCACCAACCAAGGGAATCCTCACCAAACTTCTGGGGGATATCAACCAACCTTAGGAATTGAACATGTTCAGTCTAGCGAAAAGTTACAAATGCTAGAAGAGAGGCTAAAGGTTGTGGAAGGAGGTAGCTATGATATCGGTGAAGCTATCGATCTTTGTTTGGTTCCAGACATAGAGTTCCCCCCAAAGTTCAAAGTTCCTGAATTTGATAAATATAAAGGAACAAGTTGTCCAAAGAATCACATGACCATGTACTGCAGAAAGATGGCAGCGTATGCTCGCAATGATAAGTTGCTTATTCATTGTTTTCAGGATTCTTTAACTGGGGCAGCTTTGAATTGGTATATGCATCTTGAACGGGCCTATATCCGCTCCTGGAAGGATCTAGCTGATGCTTTCCTTAAACAATACAAATACAATATTGACATGGTTCCAGATAGATTTGAACTACACAGCATGTCTAAAAAGGATGGTGAGACATTTAAGGAATATGCTCAGAGATGGAGAGAAGTGGCAGCACAAGTGGAACCTCCTTTGTCCGATAGAGAAACGGTAGCCCTGTTCATTGATACTTTACGAGCACCGTTCTATGATAAGATGATTGGGAATATTTCATCAAATTTCTCTGATATAGTTATCATTGGGGAAAGGATTGAGAATGGCATGAGGAGTGGGAAGATTGTGGTTGACCCAGTTGGAATAGATGGTTCAAGGAAATTTTCAAGTGGTGCAGGAAAGAAAAAGGAAGGAGATACAAACGCAGTGACATTCAACTCTCCTGGGATACCTAAAAACAAGTCTCCTCATTTCTATACCCCTCACATGGCCTACCCAAATATTACCACCATCTCACAATATCCTCAACAACCGGTCCATCAAGCTCTGCAAGCTTCACCCGCAACATCCACCATACGACCATCTCAATCTACCCAACCATGGAACCAAAATCCTAGTCATACAAGGTCACAAAACACCCAAGACCGAAAACCAATTGAGTTTGACCCTATCCCTATGTCCTATACTGAGTTGTTCCCTCTCCTACTACAAAATTCCTTAGTAGTACCTTGCCCGATGAAGCCCGTGGAACCACCATATCCTAGGGGGTACGATGCTAATTCTAAATGTGATTATCATGCAGGAGCTATTGGTCACTCCCTCGAGAATTGTAGAGCTTTAAAATTTAAGGTACAAAGCTTGATTAAGGCCGGATGGTTAAACTTCAAAGAGGATAATCCTAATATCGGGAACAATCCTCTACCAGGGCATGGAGGGCCTACAGTTAATTTTATTGAGGAGAATAAAGATCAGCTTATGATAAGGAGAGTGAAGGATGTCAAAACTCCCTTAAACCTCATTTTTGAAGAGATGTGTAAGTTTGGAATGTTGGAAGGAAGTTATGGTAAACAGGAGGGGTGTGGATTGCATCCTGGTAAGAGTCACAAGATTGATGAATGTGACGAGTTTAAACAAATTCTACAAGATTTAATGGATAAGCAACTTATACAGGTCGGCTGTTTTGAAAGTCATGTGTGGGCTGTGGATTCAAATGTAGGTTGCCCAAAACCCCTGGTTGTCCATTATACCAGGGGTACGAACATTTTGAATGTTGACAGACCAAAGCCTATCACAATACAAATACCAAAAGCTTTTCCCTACAGAGATAACAAAGCAGTGCCATGGAGATATGGTGCAAAGGTTTGCATTGGTGTCTCTAAAGAGGGATTAGAAACCACCGACATTACAAATGTTGCTAGGGTTGGTGGAATGACTCGAAGTGGTCGAATTTACACTCCTGAAGAGTTGAAAATCAAACAAGCTAAAGAAGTAGAGAAGAGTCACGAGAAAGGGAAGGAAGTAGTGGATGAAAGGATAATCAAAGAGCGAGAAGAGGAGAAAAAGGAAGTCTCCGATGAAGAGGCACATGAGTTTCTAAAACTCATACGACAAAGTGAGTACACGGTGATTGATCAGTTGAACCGAATCCCTGCCAGAATATCACTTTTGTCATTGATGATGAATTCTGAATCCCATAGAAGAATATTGCTGAAGATATTGAATGAAGCGCATGTCGTTCATGACATTTCTGAGGAGAAATTCGAAGGTATTGTTGGAAACATCACTGCCAATAACTACCTTACCTTTACTGATGATGAGATACCAAAGGAAGGAGCAGGGCACAATAAAGCTTTGCATATATCAGTAAAATGCACGGATCATATCTTGGCAAGAGTTTTGGTTGACAACGGTTCTTCGTTGAATGTGATGCCAAAAGCAACATTGGCAAAACTTCCTTTCGATGGATCATACATTAGGCCAAGCACTATGATAGTGAGAGCTTTTGATGGGTCTCGTAGAGAAGTGATCGGTGAGATAAGCTTACCTATCCAAATTGGTCCCGTTACTTTTGAGGTAGTATTTCATGTGATGGACATTGCACCAGCTTACAGTTGCCTTTTGGGAAGACCGTGGATTCATTGTGCAAGGGCTGTACCCTCCACACTTCACCAAAAGCTGAAATTTATTGTGGATGACAAGTTAATCATTATATTGGCTGAAGAGGACCTATTGGTTAGTAAACCTTCATCCACTCCTTATATTGAAGTTGCTGAAGAAGCTTTGGAGACTTCATTTCAAGGGCTTGAAATTGCAAATGTAAGTTATGGAAAGAACATCGTGAAGCCACAACCATCTGGTGCCTCCATGATGGTAGCTAAAACCATGTTAGGGAGTGGATATCAACATGGTTGCGGACTAGGAAGAGATGCACAAGGACCAAGCCAATTCCTTGAATTGATAGATAATAAAGATCGATTTGGTTTGGGCTACAAACCCTCAAAAGCTGACAAATGGCGGGTTGTGTATGAGAAAAGAGAAAGGAGGCTAGCCAGGCTAGAAAATAGGGAGGCAAGAATTAATGGGGTCCCTATCTGTGATCTACGAGAAAGCTTTTGGAGTGCCGGGTTCGAGTTTCCAAACTTAATAGCTGTTGTTGAGCAAGACTTTCATGAGGACGAACAGGCTAGTCTGGTTCGCGCTTGTCCACCGAACATGGAGCTTAATAATTGGGAGATTGTCAAGCTGCCTGTTGTTTTTAATTCAAATTTAAAGTAATTTTCTTGTAATGCTAATCTTATTGCTCTGCCCAAGGCTTTAAGATTTATTTCATTGAATAAGGGCTCATGTATTTCCTTTTAATATTAAATAAAATGCATTCATTCTTCTTTCATGTCTTGCCTCTTCCTTTCTCCTTAATCTCTTTATCAATCTTATCCTAACTTCAAATAATGCAGATTTGAGAAAAATGCGCTTGAAAGTGACAATGCTAGTGTTGCATCAAATAATTTTGATTGTCCCGTTAATCAAACTTGTGAGGAAATAGAGGATGATTTGGAGCCTTCCCCTGAGTTATTAAGATTAGTGGAACAAGAGGTCAAAGAGATTCAACCACATGAAGAGCTAACTGAGACAATTAATTTGGGCGACGAAGAGGAAAAGAAAGAAGTCAAGATTGGCACGCTCATGAAAGAAGCTGAACGTAATAAGTTGATAAGGCTTTTACATGATTACAAGGATGTCTTCGCTTGGTCGTATCAGGATATGCCAGGGCTTGATACTAGCATAGTGGAACACAAGCTACCGTTGAAGCCAGAATATCCTCCCGTCAAACAAAAGTTGAGACGAATGAAACCAGAATTATCATTGAAGATTAAAGATGAGGTCAAAAAGCAATTTGACGCAGGATTTCTAGCTGTTGCCAAATATCCACAATGGGTTGCCAATATAGTACCCGTTCCTAAGAAAGATGGGAAAGTTCGTATGTGTGTGGATTATCGAGATTTAAATAGAGCCAGTCCGAAGGATGATTTTTCACTACCTCACATTGATGTGTTAGTAGATAACACAGCTCAACATTCATTCTTTTCTTTCATGGATGGATACTCAGGATATAACCAAATCAAGATGGCTGAGGAGGACAGGGAGAAAACGACATTTATCACACCATGGGGCACATTTTGCTACAAGGTTATGCCATTTGGGCTAAAAAATGCTGGGGCAACATATCAGAGGGCAATGGTGACTTTGTTTCATGACATGATACATAATGAGATTGAGGTCTATGTGGATGACATGATCGCAAAATCAAGAAAAGAAGAAGACCATGTGATCCATATGAAGAAATTGTTTGAGCGGCTAAGAAAGTTTAAGTTGAGGCTAAATCCATCGAAGTGTACTTTTGGCGTGAAATCTGGTAAATTGTTGGGATTTATAGTCAGTCAAAAAGGGATAGAAGTGGATCCCGACAAGGTTCGAGCAATTCTTGAGATGCCACCGCCTAGCACAGAAAGAGAAGTTCGAGGTTTCTTGGGAAGATTGAATTACATTGCCTGATTCATATCTCAATTAACAGCTACTTGTGAACCCATTTTCAAATTGTTACGTAAAAATCAACCAATGAAGTGGAATGATGATTGCCAAGCAGCCTTTGACAGAATAAAACAATATCTACAGAGGCTGCCAATTTTAGTGCCACCAGTCCCTGGAAGGCCTCTCATTATGTATCTAACAGTGCTTGATGGGTCTATGGGTTGTGTCTTAGGCCAACATGATGATTCTGGAAGAAGAGAGCAAGCTGTCTATTATTTGAGTAAGAAATTCACCGATTATGAGATCCGATATTCATTGTTGGAGCGAACCTGTTGTGCCTTGGCATGGGCAGCTCATCGTCTAAGACAATATATGCTTAGTCATACAACATGGTTGGTGTCTAAAATGGACCCAATCAAGTATATCTTTGAAAAACCCGCTCTCACAGGAAGGATTGCTCGATGGCAAGTTCTCTTATCGGAATATGACATCACTTACATGACCCAGAAGGCAATTAAAGGAAGTGCTTTGGCAGATTATCTAGCACATCAGCCTATAGACGACTATCAATCAATGCAGTATGAATTCCCAGATGAGAACATAATGGCACTATCTAATGAAGAAAGGTCACCACAAGAAGATAAATGGATCATGTTGTTCGACGGTGCTTCCAACATGTTGGGGCATGGAATTGGAGCTATACTCATTTCCCCAAAAAAAAAATATACTCCTATCACGGCTAGGTTGTGTTTTTATTGCACCAATAATATAGCAGAATATGAAGCATGTACTCTGGGGATACAAGCAGCTATAGAAGCAAAAGCCAAAATACTTGAGGTATACGGTGATTCAGCCTTGGTTATTCATCAGTTAAAAGAGGAGTGGGAAACTCGAGACGCAAAATTAATTCCTTACCAAGCTTACATTAAGGAATTGATAAGGAAATTTGAGAAAATCACTTTTAATCACATCCCTCGAGAGGATAACTAATTGGCAGATGCACTAGCCACCTTGTCATCTATGTTCACGTTGAGTAATGATGAAGATATGCCACTTATAAAGATTCAATGTCGTGACCAACCTGTATATTGTCAGTCAGTGGAAGAAGAGCCAGATGGAAATCCTTGGTACTATGATATTAAGGAGTATATCAAAAGTAGACAATATCCACCAAATGCTTCAGAGAATGACAAGAGAACTTTGAGAAGACTAGCCATGAGTTTCTTTCTAAATGGAGAGGTGTTGTATAAGAGAAATCATGATATGGTTTTGCTTAAATGTGTAGATGCATTTGAAGCTCAACAAATTATCAAAGAAGTTCATGAAGGCTCTTTTGGCACTCATACCAATGGGCATGCCATGGCAAGGAAAATCTTAAGGGCTGGTTATTATTGGTTAACCATGGAGAATGATTGCTCTAAATACTAGATGTATGCTGATAACATCAATGCTTTGCCAACTTTTCTTAATGTTTTCTCACCACCTTGGCCATTTTCAATGTGGGGAATGGATTTTATTGGCCCTATTGAGCTGAAAGTGTCAAATGGACATCGCTTCATTCTGGTTGCTATTGACTATTTCACCAAATGGGTTGAAGCCGCTTCATATGCCCATGTGACACAAAATGTGGTTGCAAACTTATCAAAAAGAAATTAATTTGTCGTTATGGTGTGCCAAACAAAATCATTACTGACAATGGAACCAACTTGAACAACAAGATGATGACAGATTTATGTGTTGACTTCAAAATTCAGCATCATAACTATTCCCCATATCGCCCAAAGATGAACGGGGCAGTTGAAATAGCAAACAAGAACATCAAGAGGATCATCCAGAAAATGGTGGTGACATACAAAGATTGGGATGAGATGCTTCCATTTGCTTTACATGAGCAGCAAACAAGAATATCAAGAGGATCATTAATTGGGGCAACCCCATTTTCCTTAGTTTATGGAATGGAAGCAGTCCTTCCAATCGAGGTTGAAATTCCATCTTTAAGAGTATTGACGGAAGCCAAATTAGAAGAAGCAGAATGGGTCCAAACCCGTTTGGATCAAATTAAATCTCATTGAGGAGAAAAGGTTAAATGCAAATTTTCATTTATACAAAAAAAAGGCTCGCTAGATTAAAAACTCGAAAGGGCAATCTAGGCAAAAGTTAGAGCGACCCGCTAGATTGAAAACTTGAAAGAGCAATCTAGGCAAAAATTAGGGTCAACAACAAAAAAAAGGAGGCTCTCTAGATTGAAAACCCAAAAGGGCGATCTAGGCAAAAGTTAGAGCAACTCACTAGATTGAAAACTCAAAAGAGCAATCTAGGCAAAAATTAGGCTAAAAAAAACACAAGAAAAACGCTCGCTAGATTGAAAACCCGAAAAGGCGATCTAGGCAAAAGTTAGAGCGACCCACTAGGTTGAAAACTCGAAAGAGCAATTTAGGCAAAAATTAGGGTCAACAAAAAAAAAACTGGTTAGATTGAAAACCTGAAAAGGCGATCTAAGCAAAATTTAGAGCGACATGCTAGGTATCAATTGGGGCCAGACACGGCAGAGAAAAACAAACTGGGGCAATTACATTGAATTATCCTCTCAAGTTTATTGGCGAGCAATCAAAGTTATTGAAGTGTAGTACTAGCATTGTTCATCTAGAAAGTATCATTCACATAACAATTACCTCCTATTGCTACCCTTGTACATATTTGTCATTCTTGTCATACAATGACTTCCTTTGTAAACACATTCTTACTCTCTTAAATAAGATTATCCTACCTCTTTGTTGCCAATTCTTTTTGCATTTTATGATAATATACTGAAAGGAAATGCATGTTACATCTAAAAAAGGAAAATTCAAGGCATTACAAATTATTTTTATGGGTTTTAAAAACCACAGTATGCTTGATAATTTCTTGATAAATGTTACCAAGCGCAACCAACAGGATAACGTTGTTTCAACTCATAAGTACTTACAACAGCTTGAGGGTAACCCACAGGAAATAGCCAACTATCATTCAAGACAAAAGTATCCAAAGGACTCACTCATCCATGATCCTTGGCTATGTGTCACGATGAGGAATTTCTGAAAAATAAAGCAAAAGCAAAAATAAAAACGAAAATAAACAAAAGTTTAAGTCTTGAAAGATGTGTCTCATAACATGCTTTTTGCATCACATCACATTTCATTTGCATCTCTTGCTTCCTAGAACTTATGACGTAGAGTTTTTAGGCTAAGCACTTACTTCATATATGACTTTCTTTTTAAGCCCAGTATCTGCCTGACACCAATTACATTTTTCTTTTAAAGCCCAGCATCTACCTGGCACAAGTTGCATTTTTCTTTTTAAAGCCCAGTATCTGTCTGGCACCAATTACATTTTTCTTTTTAAAGCCCAGTATCTGCCTGGCACCAGTTACATTTTTCTTTTTAAAGCCCAGTATCTGCCTGACACCAGTTATATTTTTCTTTTTAAGCCCAGTATCTGCCTGGCACCAGTTATATTTTTCTTTTAAAGCCCAGTATCTACCTGGCACGAGTTACATTTTTCTTTTGTATAAAGTCCAGTACTTACCTGGCACAAGTTACAATTTCTTTTTATAAGCCCAGTATTTACCTGGCGCGACCCATCGACTAATCCAGCACAAGCATTTGGTCGATCCAATATCAACATTCGATCAACCCAGCACCAGCATTTGATTGAATTGGCACCAACAATCGGTCGATACAGCACAAGCATTCGACCACTCCAGCAGTAGCATTCAGTCTATCAACATTCGATCAACCCAGCACCAGCATTTGATTGAATTGGCACCAACAATCGGTCGATACAGCACAAGCATTCGACCACTCCAGCAGTAGCATTCAGTCTATCAACATTCGATCAACCCAGCACCAGCATTTGATTGAATTGGCACCAACAATCGGTCGATACAGCACAAGCATTCGACCACTCCAGCAGTAGCATTCAGTCTATCAACATTCAATCAATCCAGCACCAGCATTTGATTGAATTGGCACCAACAATCGGTCGATACAGCACAAACATTCGACCACTCCAGCAATAGCATTCAGTCTATCAACATTCAATCAATTCAGCACCAGCATTTGATTGAATTGGCACCAACAATCAGTCGATGCAGCACAAGCAGTTGACCACTTCATCAAGCACAAGCATTCAACTACTTCAGCATAAACATTCAGTCGATCCAGCACAAGCATTCGACCACTCCATCAAACATTGGCATTCGGTTGATGAAGCACAAGCATTCAACATTAACATTCGGATGATCCAGCACTAGCACTTGATGATTCCAACACAACATTCTAGCATTTGACTAGCTTCAAGCAAAAGCATTGAATCTTTCAAGAACTTACTTCATCAACAATAGCTGGATAAAATTAATTCACATCTTTATTTCTTTCTTATCATAAATGATCTAAATTACCTTATTTAGATTATTTAATAAGAAATAAATAAAGAGGGGCAACTGTGAATAATCAATTTTATCCGGACTCACAAAAGTGATGAAATAGACATCTACTATGAAGGGAAGGAGCTCCCGAAACATGCCGACAAGAAGACAGGACTTTAAGGGCCCAAAAGCACAAATTAAGTATTTTTTTTTTGGGCCCGGAACGGGCTGTTTCAGAATCGGAACGGGCCGTTCCAAGGTCCAGAACGGGCCGTTCTAAGGCTCCAAAAAGGCCAAAAACCCTAATTTGGAACGGGCTGTTCCGAAATTGGAACGGGTCGTTCCAATATTGGAACGGCCGTTCTGAAAACGGAACGGGCCGTTCCTAAATCTGGAACGGGTCGTTCCAAGGCTGTTCCGGTCTAAAAATTGGGTTTTATTCTCAATACTGGAACGGGCCGTTCTGATTTCAGAACGGGCCGTTCCAGTATACGAATTTTTCACACAACGGCCATGTCCAGAACGGCCGTTCCGATTTTGGAACGGGCCGTTCTGGACCCCTTCCCGAAGTCTATAAATAGACCGCTGGGGTTCATTTCTGAGGAGGACCCGAAAAATTTCGTCCAGTACTCTTCAGAGCTCGAAATTTTTTCTCTCTCTCTTCCCCCTCTCTTTTGTATTTCTTAAGATCTGTGAGACACCTCTGTAGTGTGAAAGGTAGCCAAAAAGCACCTTCTTGATCATCATATTCGAAGATTCAATTCATTTGGTATCGTTCTTTTCTTAACTTCTTTTTTTTCTTTTATTTATTTATTTATTATTATTATTATTTTATTTTTGTTTGTTTGTTTATTTATTTTTGCTTATTGTTTGTATATAGTGAATACGATTTGTTGCCTTTAAGATTATTATTTAAAAAAAAATATTTAATATACGACCAATAATAATGTTAATTGAATAACATTTTTATCTTTAACATTATTAGGTCCTGGGGTACGAACCACACATTTCTAAACAAGGATCAATCATCTCAAGATAAAAATGTGATCAACAATCATTCAAGGGAGAATTCTTTCCTCAATAAATGATGTCTAAAACAAAATAATATATCAAGTCAAATGTGCTATTATTATACTCCAAATCAAAATGGGTTACAATAATTGTATTATCTCATTTTACATGAGACTCCTAGCTAAATTTTGACAAAATTTCACGAGCTTGAAGATCTTCCAAGGAAGCTTTATTCCAGGACTTGAGTTGATCTCTTCATTTACTTCGTGCACATGAATCTTCAAGCTTTCTACTTGTTTTTGGACAGCTTCAGTCATGTCTCCACACGTCTTTATCCACTCTTTCACCTTCTCACGATGGTGTTTTGCAATTAAATGTAACCCATTGACATCAGATTTTAGCTGGTCCTGCTCTAATGTTAAATCGTCAATTCTTCTCAACAATTGTTCTTCATTTTGACTAGCCATCTTGAGTGACTCAGAGTATTCTATAGCCACATTCCACCATTTCTCTACCTCTTGGTGTGCATCTGTTAGCTCCTCTTGCATGCGTTCTATTTTTTGTTCTTTCTCACGATCACCTATTTCTGAACGCTCTTTTTCTTTTTGGATTTTTGCCATCTCATTTTTTACTTTTTCAATCTCTCTTTCCATATTTTTCAAAAGGGTTTCTGACTCTTTTTCTGCCATTCTCTTTACTTTTTTCACATGGGTTGAATTTTCATAAGCATCAGCACATTCATTTTTTAGGTGTTCAATTTCCATGTCCTTCTTCTGACATTGCCTCTTAAGAATCTCTATTTCAGTTTGAGCACGTTCTTCTTTTTCTTCCATCAACCTCATTTGAGCTTTCATGACTTCTAACTGAGAGGTTAAAGAAGCCAATGCTTGGTTAGTTTCATGAGATTGACTCTCTTTATGTTGGACTTCTTTGAGAATCGGGATGGAAATTCTTCTGGCCTTCCTCCATTCTTTATATTCTGAAGAGGCTGTCACACGAGGTTTTCCAAGCTCTGCTTCCCCTTTCTTTTTGATCTTCCCCCAAGCAGCTCTAACTTCTGCCTGTTGTCTCATATTATCTGGAGCATATTGAAAGCTCAAACCTCCTAACTCTTTGCTCTGAGGCACAAATTGAGTCCATTTGAGTTGTCTAAGAGCAATTGTTGGGGTGTATGCTACACATCCTCTCGACCCCATTAATGGAACATTCAAGAAATCTCCACAACTAAAAATTGTATTTCTAGGATGGTACCAAGGACATACCCATGTAAAATGCTCTTCTTTTAATGTCGAAAGATCTCCTTTCCACTCTGATGCTTCTAATTTCTTCACTGGAATACGATGGAAGCTTCTTAGAGGATCTGGCATATATCCCATATGATTGGAAGCATATAAATGGGTCATGATCCAAACATATAATAAATGATTACAACATCGTAGCATTCCTCTTTTCTTTTGATGGCATACTTCCAGAGAGAGGAGACTATCGGCAAGAATGGCTGGAACAGGATTCTTTTTTTGTGTTTCGTAAGCGAAGAACACATCCATAGCTGCTTGATCGATTAAGCCCATTGTGAATGGGAACAAAACTAACCCATAAATAAGTAGAGCTAGAGTCTTGTTGAAATGTTCCCAATCACCTTTCTCGGCTAGAGATATCATATGATCCTCTAGAAGATCTTTATTCCATCCTTGAGTCGCGCCTTTGCTCACCAATTCTGTTTGTTGTGATGACAAGCCAATTAAACCAGCAATTTTCCCTCTTGATACATAGTTCCCTTTATATAGATAAACATCAGCTTCTTCTTTGAGAGGTAACCTTAGTATTATCTCATATTCTTCAATTGTGGGAACCAAATCCATATGAGGCAACTCAAAGCACCTAAAATCTGAATTCCAATATTGGGCTAATGCACTTAGCATATTAGTTTCTATTGAGACCAATAGCAAATCCAGAATCTGTCCATATTTCTTTTGAAAGTTCGCACGAACCTCCTTACTCATTTTCTGGCAGATCTTACCTACCCTTTGGAGATCATTTTTTAGCACATTTATCCTGATACTCTTACTTAACCCTGATGCATTGCTAGTATGATTTTGAATCTCCTCCATATTGAATACTATCAATTATTTTAAGGTTTAAAAGAAAATAAGAAGGAAAAAAATGAGATGAAGACTTAATTAAAATGTGACTTACTATGCCCCTAATATGCATGTATGCATGACTTTTTATCATCTATCCTTTATTTATTAAAAAATTTATTTTAGGCAAGAAAAACACCCTAAAAAATTGATATTGGATATAAATTTATGATGCATGAATGTATAACATTTTTTTTGTTAGTATGAACATATATCAAAAGAGGGATAGAGAGTAGTGCGAGGTAAGCCTAGGGTAGGAAATTTCTAAGGTTAACACCCTACTTTGGAAGGTCATTAAGTCCACCTATTAGTGCATGGTTTTGTGGGTGAATCTAAAAACTCCCCAAGGTTTATTGGTCCCCAGGTTGCCCTTATCATATAAATAAGGACCTAGCGCATGAATTAATCACAAGTAGGGAACATACCCTCTCAATATGATTAACCCATACTACTAGTAACAACCTGAGCGGTAACTCAACAACGGTCAAGTGAGCATCAAGCCCCTCAATAACAGTCATCAAGCCACCTTCTCTTCTTAGGCTCGCACAGGCTCGGGTATAGAGCCCAAAGTGTGTGAGGTACAAGTGTTAATGGATGTGTAAGATAACAAACAAACATGCAAATAAAATAAACAAAACTCTAATTTAAACTTAAATCCAAACAAAGCATGCGTAGCAAACAGAAATAATAAAACAAATAAATACAACAAATAAATAAATAAATAAATAAAATAAAAAGAAAGGAAAAAAAATAATATTTATAAAGTCATAATTTTGCGCAATTAATTTAACAAGGCCTGACTCTCATAACTAGTCCCCAGTGGAGTCGCCATCTGTCGTAACCGGGATCACGACGGGATGACGCTAACATTTTATTTTTTTAATGGATCCGCCACCAATATTTTAATTTAAGGGAAAAACATTGGAAAACCCTTTAAAGGATAATCTTTAAAATTAAAGTTGGGTTCGGGAGTCGATTACGTGTAGGGAAGGTATTAGCACCCTACAACGCCTGTAAAACAGTACCTTTAATTAATTGCGCAACATTATATAAATTTATAAATATTTAATTTATTCCTCAAAAAAACGTATGTGAGATATATTTTCTTTAATCTGAGATGCCTCCTTTTTTATTTTTATTAGAAAATTATAGGGATTTGGGTTAGCAAATGGCTAATTAATAAACCCTTCCAATAACATGAAAGATAGAATTGTTATTCAATCCATGTTATTGACTTTTATTTGTTGATACTAAATTATGCTTAAAGTGTAGGACAATGAATAAGTATTATATTAACTTTTATGATTTACATGATATTAAAGGGTAGAAGTTCTACTCAATTAATATCATTAACCATAAAAATAAATGTACATAAGAAAAATTATGTTTATATTTTTATTTAAAGAAATAAATTTTGCACAAGGATCCAAGTTAGCAAATGGCTAATCAATAAATCTCTTCAATAACGATAAAAATAGAAATGCTATTTAATTAACGTTATTGGTTGCAACAGATCTTTACTCTTTAGAAAGAAATTTTATATATGAGAGTTTAAGCTAGCAAATGACTAGTCATTAAACCCCAGGACCTAATAATGTTAAAGATAAAAATGTTATTCAATTAACATTATTATTGGTCGTATATTAAATATTTTTTTTAAATAATAATCTTAAAGGCAACAAATCGTATTCACTATATACAAACAATAAGCAAAAATAAATAAACAAACAAACAAAAATAAAATAATAATAATAATAAATAAATAAATAAAAGAAAAAAAAGAAGTTAAGAAAAGAACGATACCAAATGAATTGAATCTTCGAATATGATGATCAAGAAGGTGCTTTTTGGCTACCTTTCACACTACAGAGGTGTCTCACAGATCTTAAGAAATACAAAAGAGAGGGGGAAGAGAGAGAGAAAAAATTTCGAGCTCTGAAGAGTACTGGACGAAATTTTTCGGGTCCTCCTCAGAAATGAACCCCAGCGGTCTATTTATAGACTTCGGGAAGGGGTCCAGAACGGCCCGTTCCAAAATCAGAACGGCCGTTCTGGACATGGCCGTTGTGTGAAAAATTCGTATACTGGAACGGCCCGTTCTGAAATCAGAACGGCCCGTTCCAGTATTGAGAATAAAACCCAATTTTTAGACCGGAACAGCCTTGGAACGACCCGTTCCAGATTTAGGAACGGCCCGTTCCGTTTTCAGAACGGACGTTCCAATATTGGAACGACCCGTTCCAATTTCGGAACAGCCCGTTCCAAATTAGGGTTTTTGGCCTTTTTGGAGCCTTAGAACGGCCCGTTCTGGACCTTGGAACGGCCCGTTCCGATTCTGGAACGGCCCGTTCCGGGCCCAAAAAAAAAATACTTAATTTGTGCTTTTGGGCCCTTAAAGTCCTGTCTTCTTGTCGGCATGTTTCGGGAGCTCCTTCCCTTCATAGTAGATGTCTATTTCATCACTTTTGTGAGTCCAGATAAAATTGATTATTCACAAGGGGAAACTTATATCTTGTGAAAAGAAGTCAGATTCTTCTTTCTCTCTCCTCTTGAAATTTCTCTTTCTCGCCTTTTAGCAGTTGATCCATCTTGCAAAACTTGTGATTCAAAGTTCGAAGCCAATAATCCCAAGTGGGAAGTGGTGTGGAGTCAATTAGAGTTGTCGTCTTCTCCTCTCCTCTTTTCGTGCGGATAATCAAGAGGTAAGGGAAGTTTTGTGATTGTCTTGATTGAAATGCATGTTGTTCTTAATGGTGAAATTGCATGTGTTGTTGGTACGCTTGATTTTTCTTGGGGAAGGTGTTGTGTTCTTGGTGAATGAGAGGTTTGATGATGAAAAATTGATGTATTGTTGATGCATGTCTTAGTTTCTTCAATTTATGAGCTTCATGTGACTATAATTGTAAGATTTGGATTTACATGCATGTTTTGGGTTTGGGTTGAGAGGATTTGAAGTTGTTCTTGATATTGTTGGTTTTTCTCAAAGTCGTGCATGTTTTCTAGGTTTTGGTCACTTAGAGTGCCATGGGGTCACTCCAAGCGAACTTGGGTGGTTGTTCAAATATGTTCTTTCACTTGGGTTGCTTAAAATGAATTTTGGTCACTCCGAACGAGTTTTTGAGTGCTTTGAGCGAATTTTGGTTGCTCATAATGAGTTATTGGTCGCTTCAAGTAAGCTAACCTCGCTAAAGTAAGTAGATGACTGAATTTGCTTTTGTGGCTTTGGAATCATCTAGAAAGGAGATTTAGAACTCCATTTATGACTTTTTTAATGACCAACGGTCAAACTGTCAGCATTTAGACAAATTGTTATGATTTTTGTGATTTTCAGTATTGTTGATGATGGAGTTAGAACTTGAAGTCTTCATAAGATTTGTAGATAACCTTTTTTTAGCTTTCATATGAGATAAAGATGAGTTTGATTAGATTAGTGTTGTGTGAAGGTTGTCATTGTATGATAATTGATTTTGGTAAGTTGTATGTTGATATATGTTGTATAATATTTTAAGTTGTCTTATATATAGTTGAAGGAGGATATATGAACTGTATTATGGGTGATATATGATGATGATTATGTTGTTAATTCGAATGGAGGTTTATGGATATGTTGCATATGCTAAATAATGTGTTTATTATTGTTGTTATGTTGAAAGTTAGAATGCATGTTGATAAATGATTGAGTTGTAAAGATGTAAGCTAGTATGATATTATGTTGTTGGGTGGTGAAGATGTAAGTTGAATGATATTTAAGCTGCAACGATGTATTATGATAAGTTATTAAACAGTTTAATTGCTAAGCATGTAGTTGTGATATATGTTTATGTTAAGATACGTAGAAACTAGAAGAAAGTTAAAGATGTTTTTAAATTTTAATATCTTATTGTGCAAATATACGTTGTGTTATTCTTAGTTGTCTCCGTTAGATTCTATGTGATATTCGTACGTAGGTAAGATCGATACACATGTGTATAAAAGTGATCATAAAATAGGAACAAGGTCGATTTATACTAAATACTAATTATCAATTGAGTAAATTACGAAGTTGAAGACTTAGTTCCTAACTAGGTATTAAAGGGTTGTGATATTTAGAAAATAGTCAATGAATTAATCATATAAAAAAATTTAGTATGATAAACTAATGTCATAATAGATTCATATACAAATTACTCTACCTTAATATAATATCATATTTCCTAGTTTAAATAGTGACCTGAGAAAATAATTTAATTTATATTAATCATTGTTTTTGAATCTTTGACTATAATGTCAACTATTATTTCTAACTTTAATGTCAATTTTTGTTTTTCGGTATTATATCAATCACTGTAATTTGATAAGACTTAAACTAGTTTTATATTTTTTGTTTTGGATTACATGCAAAAAAATAATAATAATAAAGGAAAAAAACACAAAAGAATCAAAAGAAACAAAAGAAAAAGTGAGTCCAGCAACATAAGAAAAACTAGCCCCCCATATGAAACAAAGTTCCCGTCATTCACAAGGACATCCATAAAATAACTCCCTATAATTGCTTAGTAGTTAAGTATCTATAACAAGATGCAGTCCAATAAATAATTACTTCTTTTTTTTTCTCACTGAATGCGGTCCAATAGTTACTAGATGCTTAGTAGTTAAGTATTTATAATCTATGAAATTAATTAATAAAAGAGATTGTGTTATTTAGTGTATATTTTTGAATAATTTTATTTTTATAATTTTTTTATGTAAAATTTATTTTATAATTATTTATATTTTTTATTTTAAAAATAATTCAAGAATGTGCGAAATATCCTTTTATTCTAGTAATATATAAAAATCATTCATCATTTTATGTAAATAATTTTTGAGATTTTTTAATTTTTTTATTTAAATATTTTATTTCTTTTGTTAAAAAGGTAAGTGAAAATCTAATTTAATTTCATAAAATTAATAAAAATTATTTTTCACTTATATTTATTATTATTATTATTATTATAAAAAAATATCCAACAGACCCTTCCCACTTTGACGATCGAGCGTGAAGATTGTATAGAGTTGATACTAGATGATTATTTTATTTAGCCTATATAAGGCACCGTGCTGTACAAGAGAATCATCGATTTGAGTAGCAATTAAAGTAAGTTAGAGAAGTAATAATCAAATTCTCTTCTTCTCTCTCACTTTCGTTTCCGCTGCTTGAGATTGGTATCCCACTGAAAACAGGCAAGGATAAGCCCTCTTTCTTATAAATATAAATATGTATATGAATCTGTGTTTTTAGCGTGAAAATTAGGTTATAAAGTGAGATTGATTTCACAATTAATTTTGGATTTGGAAGAGAATTAGGCCCAACAAACCACCCTTCGGAGGAGATCGTCGCCGGACCAACGATTCCTCTCTCCGCCACCACGGTACCGTCTCTCCTTCGTGTCTTTCGTTTATTCGATTCGCTTCCGTCAATTTATATATCGCTATTTCATTATCATATTCTCGCTGATTTTCATTGAATGCCTCGCTCTGTGTGTGTGAATGGTGATGCTGGAATTGGAATTTCACGATTGTTGAATTGTCTAATGTTAACTCAGATCAGATTGTATAGAGTGCAAAAGGATAGAAACATATCTAAGAGCACTTCTTATTCACAAATGAAAAACAGCCAAGTTTATAGACTTAGCTCTACAACTGAATTCCTAGAAAATAGCCAAATAACCCACGTCTAACAGCATATTCCTAGTTGTGGGAAAACAGATTAACTGAAACACATAAAAAACAGAAATATAAAATTTCAAAATAGATTTCTTAAACTAAAAATCTTCTGACTCAGTCAACAATTCCTCCCTTAAACTGCATGCTCCTTGCAGCAGTTTATTTCAGAATCTTCAAGCATGCCTAGAGCACTTCGTAGGCGCTGGAAATCTTCAACCTTCAGAGGCTTCGTCATAATATCTGCTAACTGATTTTTGGTACTACAGAAATTCAGCTCAATAACACCATCATTGCATAAATTTCTCAAGAAGTGAAATCTAACATCAATATGTTTACTTCTTCCATGCAAAACTGGGTTTTTGGATAATTTAATTGTAGAAACATTATCACAAAACATCACAGTAGCTCCAACCTGATAGTGATCAAGATGCTCCAAAATTCTTCTCAGCCAAACACATTGACAAGCACATAATGCAGCTGCTATAAATTCTGCTTCTGTTGTGGATAGGCTAACCACCGGTTGTTTCTTTGAAACCCATGAAATCACACCACCAGCCAAAAGGAAAGCATAACCAGATGTGCTTTTCCTATCTTCAAGATCTCCTGCATAATCACTATCAGTGTAAGCAAATAATTCTTCATTTATTCCAGCCTTGTAGAAAATTCCCAGATTTTGAGTGCCTTGTAAATATCTCAAAATCCGCTTTGCTGCTATGAAGTGACTCTCCTTTGGATGCTCCATCAAACGACTAATCAAACTAACAGAATGTGCAATATCCGGCCTTGTAGCTGTAAGATACATAAGGCTTCCTACAAGTTGTTTATATATAGTACTGTCAACCTCTGTTCCTTTATCTTCTTTCAGCAACCTAGTACCTGGAGCAATAGGATTCTTCACTGAATTGCAATCAGACATATCAAATCTGTTCAACATATCCTTAATGTATTTTTTCTGCCCAATGTAAATTCCAGTACAGCTCTGCAAAACTTCAATGCCTAGAAAATATCTCATCTTGCCTAAATCAGTCATTGCAAATTCATTCATCATTATAGTCTTAAACTCTTGAAACATCAACTCATCACTACCAGTATATATAAGATCATCTACATAAAAACACACAATTAAAATTTCACTTCCCTCCTTCTTCAAAAATAAAGTGTGCTCATAAGGACATTTTAGAAAACCGTTAGTTACAAGATGAGACTCCAACTTACTGTACCAGGCTCTCGGAGCCTGCTTAAGTCCATACAAAGCCTTTTTGAGCTTGTATACTTGATGTTCACGTCCTTGACATACATACCCCGGTGGTTGCTCTAAATAGACATCTTCATTGATTTCTCCATGCAGGAAGGCTGATTTAATATCAAGCTGATAAATACTCCATCTTTTTGTTGCTGCAATTGCAATAACAGTCCTGACAGTTTCAAGACGAGCTACCGGTGCAAAAATCTCCCCGTAATCTATGCCTTCCTCTTGAGTGTAGCCTTTTGCTACAAGTCTAGCCTTGAATTTGTCAATCTCCCCTGTTTCCTTCAATTTAGTCTTGAAAATCCACTTGACACCTATGACTTTGCAATTTGATGGTGGATCAACCAGCTGCCAAGTATCATTTCTTTGAATAGCTTGAATTTCAGCATCCATTGCATTCCTCCAATGCTGACTTTTTGATGCTTGATTGTATGTTACTGGATCCGCACCAGCAAACATGGCAAAATTCATGGCATCTTCCTCAGTTAGAGCATCACCTGTGACATAATCTCTCATCCATGTTGGTGGTCTTCTAGTCCTCCCTTGATCATGAGATTCTGAAGCTGCTGGAACAGAATAATCAGGCACATTTGAGGATGAGTTTGTTGTTGTTGCACTGGAAGTCGCAGCTGTATCATTAGATTTGTCTTGAGTTTTCTCCTCAGCTACTTGTGAAGACTCTTCCAAAGGATTCAACTCACCCGTATCAAGTATACTACTGTTTTTAGCTTCACTCCAATCCCAAGCAGCATCTTCCTGAAATTTAACATCTCTACTAATCAAAATTTTCTTCTTGACGGGATCATAAAGCTTGTAGGCCTTAGATTCCTCGCTTACACCCAACAACACACATTTGGTACTTTTGTCATCAAGTTTACTCCTTTGCTGGTTATGTACGTAAACATATCCAATGCAGCCAAAGATCCTGAAGTAAGAAACAGACGGCTTGATTCCGCTCCATGCCTCCTCGGGTGTGATGTCTTTTACAGCAAGAGTGGGGCTTCTGTTCAGAACATGGACTGCCCACATTACAGCTTCTGGCCAAAATGCTTTTGGAACTCCTTTTTCTCCCAAAACACTCCGAACCATATTGATAATAGTTTGATTTTTCCTTTCCGCCACACCGTTCTGTTGTGGTGTATATGAAGCTGTGAGTTGTCTTTGAATTCCCTGTTCATTGCAAAATTCAACAAACTCCTTGGAGAGGTACTCTCCCCCTCTGTCAGTTCTCAACATTTGAATAGGAACACCAGCTTGTTTTTCAACTAGTGCTTTAAACTTCTTAAATACACCAAATGTTTCACTTTTCTCAAAAAGGAAATATACCCAAACTTTTCTGCTTAAATCATCGGTAAAAGTGAGTATGTACCTTTTATTTCCATTAGAGGTAGGACTAATGGGACCACAAATGTCAGAGTGAATTAGTTGCAGCAATTGAGAAGCACGCCAATTACTCTGTCGTGGAAAAGGGTCTCTTTGATGTTTTCCTTTGAGACAATGTTCACAGAGATGAGTTGGTGGCGTTAAGGAGGGCAGTCCTTTTACCATATTAAACTCCAATAAAGTTTTCAGCCCGCTGTAACTCAAGTGCCCATACCGAGAGTGCCAAACTTCTGCAGGTGGCACTGAACTAACCTGAAAGCAAGGTTGAGAAACTCCAGATTTAACATAGACAGCAAACATACGATTGGTAGTCATAGAGGTTTCAAAAATAATCCTCTTTTCTTGAAACACTCTACACTTATTTTGCTTCATCTCAACAGTCAATCCTTTCTCTTGAAGTTGCCCCACACTGAATAAATTATTTTTCAGTTCAGGCACATAAAATACATCTCTAACCAAATGCACAACTCCATTAATTAAAAGTTTTACAGTACCCTTCCCAGCCACTTTTAGAGAATAATTATTCCCTAATTTCACTTCATCAGAAAAAGAAAAATCAAAGGAGGAGAACCAATCTTTTCTACCTGTCATGTGGTTACTACAACCTGAGTCAATAAACCACATGTCTTGTGGATTTGATTTTCCATCTGATGAGAGTTGTGCCATCAGTAACACCGCTTCCTCATCGACCTCAACATAATTTGCTTTGCTGTCTTGTGGTTTCTTTGGGCATTCATATTGAAAATGCCCAAAATCATGGCAGTGATAGCATTCTATCATCGTCTTGTCCACGTATCTGCCTCCTCTGCCTCTACCTCTTCCTTGAACATTTCCACCTCGAAAAACTCTTCTTCCACGTCCACGTCTAGCACCTGTCTCATCTTGCGCAACCTTTAACACTTGCTCGTCTTGCGCATTGTGGCCATTTATCTGTTGCTCGTGAACTAACAAGCTACTTTGGAGTTCATCTACAGTCATGGTGTCCAAATCATGAGATTCTTCAATGGAACACACTACATAATCGTACCTTGAGATCATTGAGCGGAGAATCTTCTCAATGACATTAAGATCAGACACCCGTTCACCATACATCCTCATCTTATTTGCAATTGTGAGAGTTCGAGCAAAATAGTCATTAACTGATTCTCCGTTCTTCATCTGCAAAATCTCCCATTCACGTCGGAGGGCTTGAAGTTGTGCTCGCTTTACTCTAGCAGTGCCCTGGTATTTTTGTTTTAAAGAATCCCAAATCTCCTTCGATGTCTCCTTCTTCAAGATCGTTTCAAGCACAGCTCGATCAATTGCTTGAAATAAATAATTTTTTACTTTTAAATCTTTTAACTTGAGCTCCTCCACAGTCTTCTTCTCGTTCTCTGTTAATTCAGCTTCTGCTGCATGTTTGGGAATCCCTGGATCTATAAGATTCCAATATTCTTTTGACCTTAAGAAGTTCTCCATGAGCATTGCCCAATGATCATAATGCTCATTCAATTTTGGAATTGCAGGTTGCACAAAATTGCCATCCGTAGCCATGATTTGAAGTCTACTGCTTCTTGCTATAGTGAACCTGGCTCTGATACCAGATGTTAACTCAGATCAGATTGTATAGAGTGCAAAAGGATAGAAACATATCTAAGAGCACTTCTTATTCACAAATGAAAAACAGCCAAGTTTATAGACTTAGCTCTACAACTGAATTCCTAGAAAATAGCCAAATAACCCACGTCTAACAGCATATTCCTAGTTGTGGGAAAACAGATTAACTGAAACACATAAAAAACAGAAATATAAAATTTCAAAATAGATTTCTTAAACTAAAAATCTTCTGACTCAGTCAACAATTAATCCTGTGCTTTTGAAAATAAACGGAGAATCTGCATGGAAATCATGTGTTGAGTGTAATAGAATGTGAGGAGGAAGCCAAGGTTTGAGGAATTGACTAAGGAAAAAAAATATAAAGAAAGAAAATCGAAGTAGAGGAGAACGGATACAAACAAAGCCTTTTGTTCTTTGTTCTAGACTTTAGTTACTTAAGATGAAAACGACTTTAGGGAATTATAACATGAAGAACGGACGGACAAACACTGACACAGTTAGTTTATAAGTGAGTTGTCAATTTGATTGATTTATTTTATTTTGTTTTTATAAAAGTCAACATTTGCGATGAGAAATGAGATAACCATCGTGCTATTCTTCGTTTTGGAATTATCTTTGTGTCAATTTTAAACTCTAAATTTCTGCATAATGTGTAAGTTGTAACTGAGGTTGCAATTTGGTTTCTTTGTTGAAATAATCCGATAACTAAATTTTCAGCACAATGTGTAATTTTTAAATAATGACGCAGTTGTATCTATGTTGAACTCGAATCATTCAACAACTTTAATCAGTCAAGATTTATTAAAATTTTAATGTTCTGTGTGTTTTAGATAATTTATAAATATACCTGTTGCAAAAGGTCCTATGAGTTTCAGTTTCTTTGGCACTTGTTAGACACTTCCCATATGTCTATCCTCCCATATGGATAAGGTTTCGTCACTTATTTATTCCGATATTGTATTTGGTTAAGCTTTTCTTTCATAGTCTTCAAATGAAGCATCTTGCTTCCTAAGCTTCCTTGGAAAATTCAGATCTCCTTGAATGGTGAAGTCTTTTGTTTGCACAGTGATTCTTAGTAAAATTAGCACACATACAGCTTCATAGACCAGCAGAGAGTTGTCTGTTTTATGTGGTTCTAGTTCAGAAAGAGCCACTTATTTTTATATCAGTGATGCCAGTTTAGTTAGGAGTTATGGGGAAATATTGAATTTGGCCACATTTGGACAAACAATTTTATTTAACATTTATTGAATATGTTTATTTTTATATACTTGATTTGATAAGTTTTACAGTGAAACTTATTGAAATAAGCTAAAAGAATTTATAAGTCACTTTTGTACACTTAACCAAACACCTGTAAAATGTTTGATGATTAAATAAGTCCAAATAAACTCATGGAAACTCTTCCAAATGTGCCTTATTTCTTCTGGGTCTATAGTTCATGTTGATTAACCTCAGAGATTTTGGAAATTGAAAGAAGCGAGAATGTTACTAGCAAGCCATAGCAACAGTGGAGATATATAATTTCTCTTGTATATATATGTCCCCCCTTTACATGTTTTCCTTTTAAAATCTGATTTGATTAGAACATTCTTGTATAGGTGCTCCAGGGAGGGAGTTTGAATTTGATGGATTCCAGTAATTGGAGAACTAATCAAGGAACTAACCCCACTATGGATACAAGTGATTGGAGAGCTCAATTACCACCTGAAGCACGCCAAAGAATTGTCAACAAAATGTAAGCTTCAATTTCAATACTGTATCACTGAGGTTATTTGGATACAAGTGTTTTTTTTACTGGTTGTTGCATGTCAAAATAAATTTAATAAGTGAATACTTTATCTTAAAATTGACAACATTTCCAAAATGGTTTGCTTTTTTAGCCAAAGGGTTATAAATAGTGCATTATACTGCCACAGGGTTATCATTTAAGAGGATTTATACCGTTTTTGGGGCCAGCTGCTACGTGCTGCTATCTAGGATTTAAAATATTGGTTTGCCATGTAGAGAAGCAATTTTATCCAAGAAAATAGAAATACAAAGTGGTGGAAGAACTAAAACAAACGTGAGACAAACAACACCTTTCTGTGTAATTTTCTTATTCTTTTGAAGTACACAACTTTGCTCCAAATTGTATTTGATATCTGAACAACAATAGTCAAATATATTCATTATCTTTTGCCAAATGAATGTTGTTAATTTGAATCACTACTATATTGAATTTTAATGTTGTATTCAAGTTCCATGCACAAGTTTTAGTATGATTGTAATTGGATTAGTGTTGTTAAATAGCCGTTATGGCGGCGCCATAACGGTATGGCGGCGGCGGCCGCGATCCGTTATGGCCGTTTAGGCTGTGTATGGCGGGGATCTGCCATTTTGAAGATGGCGGCCGTTACGGCCGTTAAGGCGGGTTAGGCATGGCGGTCCATGGCGTGAATGGCGGACATGGCGCCATTTTGGACCATTTTTTTTTTATTTTTTTTGTTTGGGCCATTTTTTTTTCTTTTTTGGTTTGGGCTTGAGTTTCTTTCCCCGGTTGGGCACCTAACACATAAAATAGGGTTGCAGAAACCCTAATACATAATAGCCTCTCTTCCGTGCAACCCGCGGCTGCTCCGACAAGACCCCCTGCCACCGTCGCCTCCGCCTGCCACCATCGTCTCCGACGCAGCTGCCACCGTCGCCTCCGACGCGGCCGCCACCGTCACTTACGACGTGACTTTCTTCTCCCCCTCCGCGTGCACCATTGTCGTGCCACGCTAACCTCCCTGCGAGCCACCATCACCTCCGAGCGCGCCACCGTCACCTCTGAGCGCGCCACCGCTACCTCCAATGAGACTTTCTTCCTCCTGGTACTTCCTCCGCGCGTGATAGATTCTCCCTCCGCACACCTCCTCCTTTGAGTTCTGCCATCGCCGTTGCCATTTAATCTTTTTGTTGGTTAGGAATTTATGTTTCTTTATGATGACTATTACTAGATTATGAATGCCATGAATTTTAGATTGTTATATTGTTGGTTTTAATATGTGTTTGTTATTTTTCTGTTTTTGCATCATATTATATATATATATATATATTTATTTATTTTTTTGTCCGCCATGATGTCCGCCATAGACCGCCATGGCATCCGCCATGACAATATGGCACTTAAAGGTCCTTGTCGCCATCCGCCGTATAACCTTATTGATAACCTTGAATGGATGTTAATTTTATTATTATTGTTTACAATTTACTATACTAATTGTTTGGTGTTGCATTGCACAACTTCTTGGAATAAACATTCTTCGAATGGTGAGCAGTTGGTTTGTCCTCCTTAGCACTTCTCTTTCATTTATTTTGGATATTTGGAAAGAGAAGGGAGAACAATGTTTTGCGAGTTTGATGTATTTGTAAGACTTTGGAGCTTTTGGTTAGAGTCTTAGAGAGTAGTGCCATTATAATTAAACAAAAAATCTGTCTTTGAGTGTACCACTTTAGGATTTTGCATTTGGTTCCTCCAATTTTGGTCACAGATGGATATTTAGAAACATTGGGTGGAAGGTGATTGTTGCTAAATACCTTATATCCTGAGAAGATGTTATTAAGATCATCATGGTAACCCATTAATCCTACTATTGCTCTTGTGAGTTTGGTGGGTCCCGGGTAGGGTGTTTCTCTGATTATTTCATCAACTTTTTACAGCTAATCATGTTCTGTCTTTTAAGGATTGGCTGATATTCTTAACATATCCATCGCTTGCATTTCTAAGTATGAAACTATTTTTGTTTTGTTTTGTAGAATGGACACATTAAAAAAACATCTTCCTGTTTCTGGTCCTGATGGATTGCATGAACTTCGGAAGATTGCTCAAAGGTTTGAAGACAAGATTTTTACTGCTGCTATAAGCCAGGTACATTCATTTTGAGAATTGAGGAGCCTCCATTTCATTTATGGTTACCTATGGAAATGTATACAGTTAAAAAGATTGATGGCTTGAGACAGCATTGGTGTTCCCTCTTTGCAGCCTGATTATCTTCGGAAAATATCTTTAAAGATGCTCACAATGGAAAATAAATCCCAAAATACCTTGGGTAGCAATATGCCACCAAATCACGTTGGCCCTAGCAATGAACCTCCTGATCAAGGTTAGCATTTAATACCATTGATTTGGTGATTATATTATGATATGGTACCAAAGTGTCAAACCCTAATTATTTCTGTATAAATATTGGAAACAGTGTATTCAACTCTCCTGAACTTTGGGGCATTTGAAAACTACTACCACGATCTTTAAAGTTGTCTCAATTATTCCCTAAAATTTTGTCATTAATCTTATAGATCTTTCCATTTAACCTTTTATTAAATCCTTACCAGAGGTGCCATGTAGCAGATTTGAAGTCCTCCATTTCTATGTAATTGGTGCCTTTATTAATGTATTTAAATTCTACTTTTCTAACTTACAAAATGCAACGCTTGATAGCAGGAAATTTGTGACCAATATGCAAAGTTTAGCTTTCAAAAAATTAAAATCAATTTGTTTGACTTGCTGGAGGATCTCATTGTCAATGCTTCTGTACTTCACAGAGAGTAAAATCCTCTTTTTGTTTCTATAACCTTACACCACGAAGCACAGTGCTCCAACTCAAGCAAACCGGAGAGTGACTGCAGCATGTTGCAGCAAATGCCACCTTGTGTCACTGAAGAATGTACCAACAAACACTGTTATCAAATAATCGTTATGACCTTGCCATAAAGGTATAATGTGGTGATTTTGATTTTGAATCCCTCTACGAATCACTATCCATTATTTCCCGTTATATGGCAGTGTCTGCCATATCCACCATAGCCATGGCTTTGTTGTGCTTATGGCGGAACTTCGCATCCTTTTTTTCCTTTTCTTGTCTTCTCTCTTGTGAAGCTCCTAAGTTGTGACCAAACAACTCCATTAAGCCTTCTTAGGCCACCACCCTTGCTTGCAACCTAAACCATGGCGGCTTGAGCTTCGGAAATTTTTCCGGAAAACAAATTCGGCACAACCCATATGAGTTCCTTTTGTTTTTCTTTTCTTCTTCCTTCCATTTCTTTCTTTTTGTTGTTTGTTTTTCATCTTTTCATCATTTCTTCAGATGTTCCTCATCTCTTTCTCTCTCTTTTTTGTTTTGTCTCTTATTCTCTGTGTGACTGTTCTTGTTCTTCATTTGTTCAATGTTTTTGTGCTCTGGCTTTTCAAAATTTTGGAATTTAGTTCTCCATTTTTTAGAATTTCATTATCATGTTCTCTGTTATGTTATTTTTTTTATTAAACCTATAATGTTGTTCCCAATTCTATTTTACTTATAGCACAATGTTAAGCAGTACGCACCCAACATTAAAGTCATGCATCCAAAAACTTTTTTTATTTTTTTATTTTTATTTTATATATAATACTTTTGTCTGCCAAAAGCTGCCACACCATCCACCATATGTTTATAGTAGATTGTTGGTTCAATGTCTTAAGCCATTATCCGTTATTGATAACCTTGCCAACAAATACAAATGATCACACAAGAAGCTAAAAAGCATGTAATTATAACAAAATTTTGCTGCTATATGATGTTTAAGTCGTAAGTAGTTACAATTGTTGGGATTCAAAGGATGTGGAAGATAAAACTTAATCAGTTTTTGATGATGAGAAAGTGAGCATTGACTTTGATATGATGATTTTCATTGATCAGTGCGGAAGAAAACCATTCTCTTTGTAGTTGTTTATTTATTTCCGAATTTTGTATTATTTTTAGTAATGGAAATTACTGAAATTAGATAAAATTGAACTTAAATAATAAATTACTGAATGGATGGTTGATATTTTTCCACATGGCTTTCTGTTAAATATTTAGTCAAGCATAAAAGTAGTTATCTACTGGAGTAGTAGTTAAAAATTAGGGACTGGTTGGGATGACTTTAAAGTTCATCATGTCACTTTACATTTTACAAATGCCCCAAAATTTAAGGGAGCCAAATACACTTTACCGTTGTATATTTGATTAAATTTTGTCATCCAGTTGTTTTAGTAATTATTCTGATTTTTTGAACTGTTCATGTTTGTAAGCTGATGATATTAATACTATACAATATCCTTTGGCTTGAAATTTAATAAATGAATAAAGTTTTTACTTATTGGCCATTATATTATCCTTGTCTTTTGTATAATTTTATTTCTTTCTTCTGAATTTTTATGTTCATATTCTCCTTGTTTTATTAAAATTGTATCATACTCATGTTATATTGTGATCAATATTTTTTTTCTTCTCACCCAGGCCAACAATTTTTTTTCATAGGACTTGTTTTGCAGCCTCAAGTTCAAAATCATGGGCAACAACATTCTATTCCTTTGCCTAATCAGCTCCAGCCACATCAGAAGCTTCTATCTCAAAACATTCAAACTAATGTTGCGTCTCAACCTAACCTTGCACCTGTATCTAGTCTATCCCTGACTCCCAGCCAAAATATTGTCCAGAATTCCAACATACAGAATATACCTGGGCCAAATTCAGTTGGGAGCACTATTAGCCAAAATTCCAACTTACAGAATATGTTTGCTGGTTCTCAGAGACAAATGCCAGGAAGGCAGCAGATTGCTCCCCCACAGCAACAGCTGCAAGCACAAAATCAACAACAATATCTTTACCAACAGCAGCTTTTGAAGCAGAAACTCCACTTGCAATCTCTGATGCTGCTGCAGCAGCAGCAACAACATAACCTTCTGCAACGAAATCAGTTGCAATCTTCTCAGCAATCTGTCATGCAAACTTCATCTGTTATGCAGCCCTCCATGATGCAAACACCTTCTCTATCTAGCCTTCCACAGAATCAGCAGTCTACTAATGTTCAACAGTCAACGCAGTCCATGCAGCAGCAACATTCACAAGTTATCAGGCATCAACAACAAAAACCGTTGACTCAACAGGAACAACAGCTTATGGGGCCTCAGTCAAATACAACAAACATGCAACACACACAGATGCTTGGGCAACAGAACAATGTTGGTGATATACAGCAATCACAGAGGATGCTTTCACAACAGAATAATCTTGCGAACATGCAACAGCGACAGCAACAGTTAATAAATCAGCTAAATGTTCTTGATCAACAAAAACAGTTATATCAATCTCAAAGAACTCTTGCAGAAACATCAGCAAGTATGTACTTACGTCCACATATTTCTATATGTCATTATATTTTTTTGGGAGCTAATAGTAGCTATATTAGTAAATGCAAGTACTTTTCCACATTTTTTAAGCATTGTATGTTCATGCATATTTTCATTCTATACCTATTGTAGCTTCTCTGGATTCTACAACACAGACTGCACAACCAAGTGGGGTAGATTGTCAAGAAGTGTACCAGAAGGTACAATGTCATTTTTCTTATTGCTTTTATTTCCTTCTATTTGCACTGATTTCCCTAATTTCCGTAATTAGGATATATTACGATATACTTGATTCCCTTTAAATCCTGTGTTACATATTCTATATATATTATAATTAGTAGTTGTACAGTTGTACTTCTGTTAAAAAATAATTAGTAGTTGTTTGTACTATAATCAATTGATATTCAGATATTTTCTCTTTAAAGTTGGTATAAGAGCTTTCAATCTTGGGACTGAGAGTTACTACTTCCTTTTCTCATAACCCTAGACTGCCTTCATAGCTTCCACACCTTTCTCTTTAAAGTTGGTATAAAAGCTTTCAATCTTTGGAGTGGGAGACAGTACTTCCTTTTCTCATGACCCTAGACTGCATTCATAGCTTCCACACCTTTCATCAATTTTGTTTTCTTTTATTGGCTTTTTTTTTCTCCAATAGGTCAGTTTTTTTGGCTGTTTTTTTTTATATTTTTTTTTATAAAGTTGTTTCTGTAATGACTCGGTAGGTCACTATGTTTACTATAGTATGACTACTACTACGCAGCAGAAAGGTAAAACAATATACAACTAGCTTAAGGTTATCATGCATATTGTTATACATATAAAGAAGAAAGATAAAACATATCACGTATGCATATACAATATATATAACATATACCAAGGTATATACTTAACCCTACTCGCCAGTCAAGTGACTATATAAAGACCTAGTCACCACCAAAAGACATTACAAAAGGAATCATCTCCAAGCATGACTTGCTGCCAACTAACTAAGCAATTTTGTTAATCATGTCTTAATCTCATACTAAGTATGATTATTGCAGTTCCACCCACAAAACTATGCTGCTACTCAACAGACCAACATTAGTTCCTTATTGTCGCAAGGTGGGGCAAACATGATTCAACCAAATGCCCTTTGGTCAGGTTCTAGTGAACTTCAACACCTACTGAAGCTTCAGCAGGAACAACAGATGCTGCAGAGTCAACAATTTAAACAACAATATCAGCTGCAACAACAATTGCCGCAGAGGCAGCTCCTGCAGCAGCAGCAGCAACTACACTATCCAGCAAAGCCACAACTATCTGCACAATTTCAAACACATCAAATGCCTCAGCTTCACAAAATGAATGATATAAATGATATCAAAATGCAACCAGGAATGGGTGTTAAGCCAGGAGTCTTTCAGCAACATCTTACATCAGGTCAACACTCAGCATATTCCCATCAACAGCTGAAACAAGGGAGTGCATTTCCAGTTTCTTCACCACTACTACTTCAGGTTACATCTCCTCGGGTTCAGCAGCACTCATCCCCCCAGTTTGAACAGCAAAATCATCTGCCATTTAAAACAAAACTTGGAACTCCTCTGCAATATTCTAATTCACCCTTTGTGGGACCTACCCCTTCACCCCCTTTGTCTCCATCTCCTATGCCAGGAGAATTTGAGAAGTCCATTCCTTGTGTTTCATCAATATCAAATGCTGCAAATATTGGACATCAACAAACAAGGGTTGCAGTAGCGCCAGCTCAATCACTTGCCATTGGGATTCTTGGGATATCAGCCTCTCCTTTATTGACAGAATTCAGTGATCCAGATGGTGTGCTCGGTAATGCTTTAGCCGCCACTTCTGGGAAGTCAACTGTTACAGTGCAGCCTGTTGAACACTTAATTAATGTGGTTAGTATAAAAGCTTGTCTGATGCTAGCTTGATCGATTGTGTGCCTAAATTTTGACTGGATTTGATAAATTAAAGAATGAAAAGGTTCCTTTAATTATTTTATTGCTATATTCCTGGAATTATACATGACAAATTTATGTCTAAATCATGATTCTAGGCAAAATCAATGTCTCCTAGGACAGATCACTGTCGAAAGACTTATACAAAATCATTCATATTCCTCTCACTCTTCGTGATCATGACAATGTAAGTCATCTTTTCCTTCCCATTACATGTTTGAATCCACGCATGTTTGTGCTGACTTCTACATTGCAGAATTGGAGGGACTTTTCTTTATAATGGAATAGAGAAATTCCAAGCTACTGCAAGGGATGTATCAGATGTTCTGGTGTCAAGAGCAAATACAGTAGCTGATGTTATTCATAAGGTATTGGTCGATCTTGAAGCGGCTAAGAACGTTAAAGGGTGCATAAACAGTAAGTTTATTACTTCATTCTGAACCTTTACAAGTTTTTTGTTTTAGCATCATGCAAGGCTTAGAAAATATGTGGTGTATTGCTTTATACTCATTAAAACTTTCGGTGCATTGTTGATTCACCTCATATATCAAATTTTTTGCATAAGCTATATTTGGGTTGTTAGAAAAAGAGTAAATAGTACAAGTAGTGTCGACATAAAGAATTTTAGCGTCATCTTTTGATCACAATGTGTCATGTATAATAAGTTTGTTGGTGTACTTTTATAATATATATATATATATATTTCATGTCAATGATGATTTGTAATTGAATGATTGACAACTCATGGCATATAAATTAGAGTAAATTATACTAATACCTCCTAAAGTTACATGAAATATGAAATTGCATTGATACTCTTGTTTTTCAACGGTTATGGCAACCCTCTTTATAATAAGTCACAATGTAATGAAGAGTAGTTATTGTAAAAGTAAAATTGTAGGGATGTTTATCCATTCTCACAAAACCCTAAATCCTAAATTTCATTTGTGTAATTTACTCTAGAAATTTTATTCAACAAATTTCTCCTTTCTCTTCATCTGCTAAACAATATTTATGTTTATAAGCTATAATTGGAGTATGGTATTGGTAACTATGATGGTTTTTAATTAATGGGCAGGCTTATGAAAAATTTATGTGATCTCCAACTGGTGTTTGCATGAGCACGGGGAGATTGACTCGTTCCCTCTACTCAAAGGTTACGGTGGCTACCAACTCGAGTGACACACTATGTCTAAATGGTCCACTCTTGGCTTGATTAGTGGATTGTTCCTTTGTTGTGGACACATTTGATCAAATAAGTAAGACAAATTGTCCACCATTTAGGCGATACAATAATAAGGGCTTCATACGCTTGGTGTTGGTTTCAGTTGTAGTTATGTTTTCTTTGATTTTGTGGGTAGTTTTTGTAGGAGAAAGAAGACTTCAAATATCTTCAAAAAGTTTGAAGAGAACACATGTTAATGGGATGTAGTTTTCCAATATGTAGCTTGTGTTTCTTTTTATTTTCATAAATATGATTCATGTAATGTCTTAAAATTGATAATTAAAGACTAATATGTATTTGTTAGACATGGTTTTAGCAAGTGCATGAGTATTTAAGTATTGGTGAGAATATGTGTTGGAGATTTCACATCGACTAGGAATAAGGTCTTAATAGTATATATAAGTAGGGAATAATCATCACCTTAAAGTTGAGTTAAGTTTTTGACTCATTTTCTTATGATAGTTTTTGTTGTGATTTAAGAATTGTGTGTTAATATTCAGTACATATAATTCTTATTTATAATAAAAAAAAATAAGGATTTATATTATATGATATGATTAGTTAATCTATTTTCACAATATCTTAACATTGCTCTTTAAGCTAGAGTATATATATCATATGTACCAAGTTTGTTACAAATGTAATCAACTCAAGGCTTTTTAAGTAATTTTGTGAACACATCTATTAATTGGTCACTATGTGGACAAACTTAGTTGTGATCCTTCTTGGGAGTCTGCTCGTGGAAGATAAAATTAGAGGCAATGTGAAGAGTAACTTGATTATCACAGATGAGTATAGTTCTTGGAGTGTCTTTAAGTTGGGGTTGCTTGGGAAGTTGTAGCCATGTAATTTCACTTACAACTGCTACAATAGCAGGATATTCTATTTTTGCAATGGATCTAGAATTATATTTTGCTTCTTGTTTCTCCATGAAATCAAGTTACCTCTAATCAAAACACAATAGTCAAAGATAGACCTTATAACTAATGGTGATTCTGTTTTATTAGCATTAGAGTAATAGACAATTTTGGAATTGCCTTTATATAGGAGTCCACAACTTGGTACCTTCTTGATATATATATGAGGATTCTCATGATTGTAGTCTAATGAATTTCATGAGGATCGTTGATAAATTGGTTTACCACACTTATTGAGTATGCAATATTTGTCTTAGTGATAGTTAGATAATTGAGTCTATTAATGAGTTTACGATAGCTTTTGGGTCATCCAATGGCTCCTTTTGACGTTGAGGTCCATTAGAGTGTCATTAGGGCAACAATCAATTATACCAGCTTAGTAAAAGTGTCCAAAGTATATTTTCATTGGAGAATGACAATACCGAAAGTGGATTAAGCAACCCTGACCACCAAAAAACATTTTAGAGAGTCGAGGTCTTTCATCTAAAATTGGTGCTGAAGGTGAAATTTGAGGTGACAAATATATCAAAATTATCACTAGTAATGGCAATATCATCAACATATATTGCTAAATAAGTGCAAAGGCCAAATGAGAAGTGAAGGAAGAAAATAAAGTGGTATACTGAATTCAATTAAGGCCAAGTTGAAGCGACCAAACCAGGCATAAGGAGATTGTTTCAAGCCATAAATAGAATGATGGAGGCAACATACAAGGTGAAAGTCACCAAAAATAGTAAAGTCGGGGATTGGTCCATACAAATCTTTTAGTGTAGTTCACCATTTAAAAATGCATTTTTAATATTCAATTGGTGCAGTAGCCACTGACAAAATGGCAACCATAGCAAAAAATAAACAAACAAAAGTCATCTTGGCTACAGGAGAGAAAGTATCTTCATAATCAAGACCGTAGATCTGAGTATAGTCCTTGGCAACCAATCGTGCTTTAAAGTGGTCAAAATTTCCATTTGATGCAACTTTTACCATGTACACCCGTCGACAACAAATTATAGACTTGTTGGGAGGCAAAGGCACCAACTCCTATGTGTTACTGGTCTGTAAAGCATCTATTTCATCCAACATCACCTATCTCTATTTAGAATCAACCATAACTTCACCTGTAGACTTAGGAATAGCAACAGAATCCAAAGAGGAAACAAAAAGAAAATAAGGAGACAATGATGACAATAAAGAGTACATGCATATAAAGGATTAAAGTTACAAGTAAATTGATTACCTTTGTGGATGATAATGGGAAGCTTAAGTAAAGGAAGTTTAAGTGCATCATTGGATGACCGTTTGGAATAAGGGATGATATTAGAGGATGTGTATGTAGAACCACATGTGGATGTGGTGTCTTTTGCTAATAAACAAGTAATGGTGGTGGATCAACGACTATAGTTGGAAATGGAACATCAAGTTGAGCATCCAAAGGAGATGACTCAAATAAAGAGATATTAGTTGAAATAAAGTGTCATTGAAGTTGTGGACAGAAACAATGATATCCTTTCTAGAGACAAGAATACCCAAGAAAGATACACTTAAGGGACCATGTAGAAAGTTTATCTCTTTTTGGGGTGAGATCATAGATAAAACATATACATCTAAAGACATGAAGTGGGACATAATAGAGGTCATGTTGTGGATACAAGATGGTGTATAGAATTTTGATTGTTGGGAACAGAGGAGAGCATGCAATTAATCAAGTAACATGTAGTGAGAATCACATTGCCCCAAAAACAAAGTGAAACTTTATGATTAAGAGAAGAGTACAAGTTGTCTCAATCAAATGATAGTTTTTGTGCTTAACAACACTATTTTATCGTGGTGTATGGCCACAAGAGGTTTAATGAAGAATACCTTATGAGGAGAAAAAAATTGGAATTTGGAAAACAAATATTCTTTGATATTATCGATGTGTAAAATTTTAATTCATGTCCCAAATTGAGTAGCAATTTCAATGGAAAAATTTTGAAAAATATTGAAAACATCATAATGGTGTTTTATTAAGAAAACTCAAGTGCAATGCGAAAAATCATAAATAAATGTAACAAAATAAGAATAACTTAAAGTTGAATTGACTTGAGTAGGTCCGAAAATATTAAAGTGAACCAAAGTAAAAGGCGATGCAAGAAACACATTTATTAACATTAGACCTATAGAACTAACAAACATGTTTTCCTAATTGACACAACTCATTAGATGGATTTAATCGTAGAAAAATTAGGAACTAAAAGACGTAATTTCTCCAAGCTGGGGTGACTAAGACGTTGATGAGCAAGATCAGCAGAAGTAGAGACACAAGCAACTAGTGGTGAAAGACGATACAATCCCATAGACTCATGTTCTGCTTCAATTGTTCATCTAGTACGTCGATCCTTAATAAGAACATAATTATTAACAAACAAGATAGAGAAATTAAAGGTGTGAATGAGTTTGCTAATGAAAATTAAATTAAAAGGACAATTAGGAACAAATAAGATAGAATGTAAAGGGTGTGTTTGACCAATGCCATGAACTTTAACCTAAGAACCACCTACAAGAGTAATAGATGGTAAGGAGGTTGAGAAACACAAGTGAGAAAAAAGGGATTGGTTATTGGTCCAAAAAAAGAAGACAAAAAAATAAAGGTTACAAGATTACCAGATTGAGTTACGATAGTGACAGGCAAGGTATATTGTTGGGCTGTCTGAAATTGAAAGAAATCATGATAGTCAGATGTATAAATAATGGCATTTGTAGGAGAGGTAGCATTGGTCACTTGGGCAACATAAGGGAAAGTGAGAGCAACCATGGAGATGAGGCAAAGAGGGATCAAAACTAAACAAGGTAGTTAGAGGTAGTTGACCATATTTGAGGGATTGTTGTAAAATGTCACATGCAAGTATTGTTCACATGTGATACTGTTCACGTGCAGTATTATTCACATAGTACTGTACACGTAGTGTTGTTCACGTGATGCTATTTTCATGGTACAAACAAAATTTTAAGCTCTAGATACCATGTTGTGATTTAGGAATTGTTTTAATTTTCAACACACACAACTCTTATTTATAATGAAAAAATATTTACATGATATGATATGATATGATTAGCTAAGATATGATTGATCATAATAAATCTCTATAATATCTTAACAGTAGCAAAGCTTTCTAGATACACTTTAAAAAGATATTCTAGATAGCTTTGTTATTGTTAATAAGAATATTTTTGCAATGGTATGCAAGACATTGTCAAATAGAGAATTTTGAAGAATATTTTTCCTCACCAGAAGTGGAAAAATGGTGCAAAAATGAAAATGAAAGAATAAATTTCTCATCAGAAGTGAGGAAACATACAAAGAGTGAAAAAGAAAATAATTCTCACCCAAAGTGAAAAAAATTGTCCAAAAAGTGAAAAAGAAAAGAACAGATAAACTAAAAAAAATTATATAAATATATCCTTTAATATAAATAAGGGAACCACCAGAAGTGAAATAATTTTGTCGATGTCATCACTATAATATTGAATGATATTTGGAACACTTGTAAGAATTGTGAATAATGAAGCTCGTCCCTAAGTCTATTTAGGTTTTGTGTAATTTCTTGAAAGGGTTATGAGTATCTCTTTGTTTGTAATTTGATATTGTTTATGATTGAATTAATTGAAATAATCAATTTGTTATGTGATTGAACTCATGTGTTACGTTATCAAATCTTTAAGAGTTTAATTTCAAATCTTATCGATAAAATTGGTGTTATTTGTTGTCATAATGTTATATATCTATTATTTAAATTGATGGAAATCAACACATATCATTCAAAATCATCCAATTAAATTTGATTATGGTTTGTACAGGAATAGTAGAATTTAATAAAAATATGATCAATTTTTGGGAGAATAACTCCTAATTTTTAGTATTATTTATTTTTCCTTAAAATTAGTCTAACAATGGCATAAATATATTTTTATCAAATGATCTTTTAAATTATTTTATCATAATCATTATAGTGAGAAAGATTCACTTTTTTTTATATGTTTATTTTGTTTATAATGAGTTTATACCAAATCATTCATTTTTCAAAGTTATGAAGTAAAGTACTATCAAAATATGTCTTCTAAATGATTTTCTTTTGTATGAAACACTTTTTTTTATAGATTATACATATCGATATAGTATAAAAATCAATATAGATTTTGAGATTAAATTGGTGTTTGAAGATACATTAAGAGAAATGTTACTTTTACAATAATTTTTCAATTTGAAAAATGAGAAAAATATATTATATTTTTCATACATCTATTTTGCTCCTGAAATAGTAATATTAGAAAAAGAATTAAAAAATATTCTAAGTTGATTTATTTTCTTTCGAAAGCTAAACAAAATATTGAGATTTTTTTATGCATGAGACTATTTCAACTAGCATTGTTTCATACCTCCTAAAATGAATGTAACAATGCATTGGTTTATTGTCTCTTGAAGACATAACAAAATGTTGAGATTTTTTTATGTATGAGACCATTTTCACTAGCATTGTTTCATTTCTTGAAGTGAATTTTCAAATATATTTTTATCTTCTCATATTTAATAGTCATAAGTTAATGTTATATGGTATTACAAATATAATTGAAGGCTCCAAAAGAGTTATTATATTGTGACCGAGAGAAATGAAATTACATATTAAAAATGCATTATATTCTTTAAGTCTTATAGAAACTTATTAAATTTCAAAGATATTTGTTTAAGTGGATAGCATATTAAAACAAACAATGAATGAAATGTAGAATATCTTTATATTATGAAACTTCACTTGATTAAAAAGCAAGTATTGAAAAAATTACTCTCTTTTTCATATGGTTTATATTGCAAGTATGTTAATGCAATTGAAACACATACAGTTGTAAATTAGAAGTTTATAAATCAAAATAAATTTGATTGGATCATCTTGAGTCTCATGATGTGAAAAATAATTGAAAATTCATGTCAATACTTATTGAAGAGTTAGGAGATTTTTAAATCAAATATTTTTTTATGTACCGCTTGTTCTCAAGAAAAGTTAATAATTAGATTATCACTAACAAAAATTGGGAATTAAACTATCTTTTTTTTAGAACAAATATACGGTGATATTTGTGAACCAATACACCTTCCATGTGGATCATTTAGATATTTCATGGTTTTAATTGATGCATCCACAAGATGGTCACATATTTGTTTATTATTAACTCACAATCAAGCATTTGCAAGATTATTAGCTCAACTAATTAGATTAAGAACTCATTTTTCTGACTAGCCAAGTAAAAAAAATTCATTTGGATAATGTTGGTGAATTCACGTCTCATGCTTTTAATGAGTATTGTATGTCCATTAGAATTAATGAACATCCAGTAGTACATGTTCATACACAAAATGGACTTGTATAATCATTTATCAAACATTTAAAATTGATTGTAAGACCATTACTCATGAGATAAAAACTTCTAATATTAACTTGGAGGTATGCAATCTTGCATACTGCAATATTAATTCGCATAAGGTCAACAAGTTATTGCAAATTCTCTCATTTACAGTTGTTTTGGTGAGCAACCCAATATTTCTCATTTAAAAATCTTTGGGTGTATTGTATATGTTCCAATTGCCCCTCCTTAAAGAATTAAAATAGGTCCTCAAAGAATGATGGAAATATATATTGGATATGAATTTTCATCTATAATAAAATATCTTGAACCATCAACTAAAGACCTACTTATGGCTCGATTTGTTGATTGTCATTTTAATGAGTTGATTTTTCCAATATTAAGGAGAGAAAATAAATAGTTGAAAAAATGATATTAGTTTGAATGAATTATAATATTGATGCTCACACTAAATATTATGAATTAGAAGCTCATGAGATAATTCATTTACAAAAGTTTAACCAAAAGAATGATTCAATCATATACACCAACTATTAATGTTCCAACAAAATTGATGTCTTTATTGGACAATATAACAAAAAAGTCTCAAATACATATAAAGTGTGCAAGACTTATTAGTTTCAAAGATAAGAAACTCTTGATTAGAAAATGAGCTAAAAATCAAGATAGTCAAATCAAGGATATAAAAAATCCAAAAGATTTCTCTAACATAAATAATAAGTTCTAAAAGAACATAGGTACAAAAATATGATGAAACCAAAATGAAGTCAACTTTGACAATGTATTTGCATATAATGTAGCTCTATGTGAGAAAATAGTAATGAGGATCAAGAAACAAAGTCTATCAAAGATTTTAGAAAAAAAAATAATTGGCCAAAAGTATAGAAAAACTCAATTGAGACAAAATTAAACTCATTTGTCAAATCAAAAAAAAATTGGACACGTAATTCGTACACCTAATGATGTAAAGTTAGTTGGATTTTGGATTTATAGTGCATACACCTGAAGATGTAAAATTAGTTGGATATATAATTTTTTATGCAAAAACAAAATGAGAATGGGAAATTATGAGATACAAAACATGTCTTGAAAATCAATGATTTTCACATAGATTTAACATTAATTTTTGAAAGATGTTCACCTATAGTGGATGTAAGTATTTTTCAATACTTGATTAATCAAGTTATATATGAAAGACTTAATTAATGAACATTACACCCAATTTTATGAATCACTTGATAATGATATTTATGTGATATTCTCAAAAGGATTTTGATATGTCTAAAACATTGGTGTAAGTTCTTGAGAAAATTACTCAATCAAATTAAGTAAGTTACACTATGGACTAGAATAATATGGATGATGTGGATATGTTCAAAGAATGATATAAACACGGTATAATCATTTTTTCCATGTATTTTTATGAAAAAATATATGAAATTGAGTTAATTGTTGTATTTTTGTAGATGACATAAACATTTTGAAACTCCTGGAGAGAGTTATAGATTTCATAAATATAAGATTGCAATGAAGGATATGGAATGAACAAAGTTTTGCTTATTATTACAATTTAAATATTTAAATTGTGGAGTTTATTGTGCATTAATAACTTTATATGATAAAGATGTTTTAAAAAAATTATATGGAGAAATCACATTTGTTGTGCACTCCAATGATCCCAAATCTTTAGATGTGGACAAAGATCCTACAAGCAACTTTGCTAAAATTTAAGCAACCCATAAAGTGGGCTAGAGATGATGTGGCAGTGATGTGGCACAGGGGTTGCTTATAAGCAACCCCCATTGGAGATGCTCTTAGTTATCAAGAAGAAAGATAAAGTGTTACTTGGTCTTGAAGTACCATATCTTAGTATTATGCGATTACTAATATATTTTAGCTTGCTAATTATAAATCACTTAATATATAATTTGCTATTATTTTACTTGCAAGATATAGTTATTCATTTACGTGAAATTGTTGGAACGAAGTTAATAATATTTTTTATTATCTTAGAAAAAAATTTTGGTTAAATTCTCATAATGATAAATCACAAATGAAATATTTGTTTACATGTGGTGATATAGTCATACATGAGAGAATGTTACATCTATTATTTGGTTGAAAGAAGAATGCATTAAAGGAGATGGAACAAAACATTTTTTCTCAAGTTAATTTTAACTTGTAATCATTGTCAAGTACAATTTTTGAGAATTGATATACAAGATTGGTCTTCTTCATCTTAGAGCACTATAATAAATGTTACATATAGTGACATACAAAAAGTATCACTATAAGTATAATATATGTAGGTATATATCTATTTGGCATATAACTAAATAGAATTTTAGTGTTGATTTTGAATGAGATTTAACAACATATTTTGTGTATTACTATAGCTTATACTCACATTTTTTAACAATATACCAACATATATTATATTTATTATATAGGTAAAAGTAATTTTTAGTGACACATATTGTGTCCCTATAAGATGTGTGTCACTATATGGCAATTTCCTTGTAGTGAGATGATTGTCTGAATAAGAGGGAGACATTGTGAACTATTTTTCCCTTCATTTTGTCCCACTAGGTTTTTTTGACAAGATTTTTAATGAAACAATATATGATATTGTATTAAAGAATGATGTACTTTTTTTCTTTTATTAGATTTTTTCTCATAAGATTTTTTTTAGTAAGATTTTAATAAAGCACGGAGAATGTTTTGAATAATAATTGGTGACTTAATTAGTAGATATCCATATTCAATGTACATTATTACCATTTATATTTCTATTATGTGTTATTTTTCTTTTTATGTGATTGTTCGAGTATTACCATATATAGTTAAAAATATACTAATTCTCTTTCTAAAATAAAATATTGATCATTTTTTTTTCTCTATTTCATTTTATCCTCTTTGATTTCTTTGTTATTATCTTTCCTTCCATAAATTGATGACAATTTTTAGACAACCAAATAAATAAAACACTCTATCGGTACGTTTTAAATTTATTTTTTTTCATTTTTTCTATTTATCACACTCATAATCAATTATTGTATTGTTCAAATATCTTTTTTCTCATCAATATGATTATTGATGATGTGATATAATAATGAAAATAATAATAAAATGAGAAATAAGAAATGTTATTTAGATTTTTATAAAGTATATATGTCTAGATATTATCACTTTAGTAAAGAATATAAAATAAGTGTGTCCTCTGGTGTTGATGAACAGCAGCGTCTCTTACCGGAATCGTTTAGTCTTCTTCTGCGAGTGTTTCGGCTTATTCCTGAATACTAGTAATTTTGTGTCAAAATCCGGTACTGACAACATATTCATTCATGAGCATTGCTATATATTCTAAACGAAATTCCGAATCAGCGTCCAAACAAATAACATATTAATATTTTTAAATAAATTTATTATAAAATAATTATTTAATTTAATATTTTATTATTTAAATCAATTTTTTATTCATTCAGATCAAATTTCGGAACAAGTTTTCGGAGTTAAGCATTTTTCTTCATTCATTATTCGGTTTCTAGTTAACGATTTCACTACAAAAATTTGTTTTTCAACCTGTAGCGGTACCTCTTTCTCAAATTTTAAATTTTGACTTTATATATAAAACAGAAAATATTCCGAGAAATATTTATTTTGTGTGTTTACGATGTTTAAAAGAAGTTAATCATTATTTATTGTTCTTACCGGAGATTGGTCGTAGAGGACAATCTACTGGGCAAGATTGGTGAGCTTCCTTCGCTGAATACATCAGCCGTTCTGAAGTGGGATAGTACCTGTAAAAGAGACTTCGATGCTAAAATTAGTATATGTGGGTGTATGAGTCTCATATATATAATGCATGTACCTTGGTATGAATTAGGGTTTATCTGGGCCTTGAACCTGAGGTCGGTTATGACTCGTTCAGATAGTGGACCTTCATTCTGGCCGATGTCGGGTAACGCTCATTCGATGCTGTTTAGCACTTTAGTGTCGAGCTTAAACTCGGTTTCGCGATACAAATAATACACTTATTATTTTTAATTATAAATATTTTGTACTAATATGATAGTTAATTTTTTTCTTTTTTTAATGATTTCAATGTCACTATCAACAAAACATTCCATTATTAGTAATATTAAAATGTTCAATAATGGACCACTTTTACATATTAAAAAATTAATTTATCTTTAAAATAATTTTTGAATAGTGACTTTTGGGAATTATTAAAGAGTTGTTAAAAAAGTTTTTTTTTAAATAATTTAAATAAATACATTAAAAAGTAGAAAATTATTTATCTAATTAAAAATTAAGAAAAAAAAATTTAAACTACATTTCTATTTTATATTAAAAACCAATTTATGCTCACGTCTCTCTGTTTTTATTTAATGAAGCTCACTTCTCCCTTTCACACCTAACTTTTTCCCTACAATCATCCTATTAAATTAGCAATTTTTTATTCAAAATTACAGTAACAATAATAAAAAATTTATAATCACATACATATTACTTAAGAATGACAATGAACTAAACAAATTTGAAAATAGTTTAAAATTTAATTTGATAATTAATTTAATAAACTTGTTTCATAAATTAAATGAGTTAAACAAATTAAAAATTAAACTCGATAAATAATAAATATATCAAATTTAAGTTATATATAGCTTAATTTGTTTAATTTATAAATCGACTCAATATATAAATATATAATCTAAATAATTTTCCTTCTATTAGTTCTAGCTTATTAAAATTAAAAAAAAAACCAAAATTAACGGCTTAAAAATTTATGGTTATAGATTATATATATATATATATATATATTATGCAAGGTAAAGTGATTTATATTTATGCAAATTTTGGTTATAATTGTTTTTTTTAGTTATATCTAAAATCTTATAAAACTAATAGAATAAATTATATTTTATTTTTTTAGAATAAATCAAACAATCATTTTATCTAAATTCTATCAATAAATTGAAATTTTGAAACGTATAAGATTTTAAAAAAATTAACTCTTAGTTCATGTAATTTAAACTAATAAGCCAAACTAATCTATCAACAAATTAGAAAAAAAAAATCATACTAAATTAAAAACAAACTTCAAGCTTAGCTAAGTATTATCAAGACAAATCAAATCAAATCAAATTCAATTTAATTTAGCTTAACTCATTTTTTATCTTAATATTGTGCAACGTGTTGTTAGATTGATCCTAGTGTTCCTATCAATCCAAAAGTAAAATATGGGGGAATTATATGATATAAATTAAGAATTATATAATGTTATTTTATCCGTTGGAATGTCCTTATATTAATTTTTTTTATTTTCTATTTAACTCAATAAATGAAGATAAATTTCAACCTTCTTTTTAATTTAAATTACCAAAAATAATTCATTTTTTATTAATTTTTTCTTCTCTTATACTTTTCTTTTCTATTTTTATTTTATTTCCTTCCAACTCCATGTCCAAACAAACCCATCTTGAGTTCAAACATGAATTTAGAATAACTATAATCGTTTGAACAATGGCATGTAGGGAATAAAATAGACTAGAATATGCAACTTTCTCAATGGAAATGGAAGTAGAATTAAAAGAAAAGAGATGAATAAATGTAATTTAATATAATCATATTAAACATATGATTTAAACATATGTAACTATAATCATATGGAATATATTTAATACTCAACAAACAAAAATAAATATTGATTATTACAAAATATATTATATAGCGACTATATACAAATTATAATTAATATTAATTAATTATTTTTCAATATGATTGTTTGTTTTATTGCATTAGTAATTAATAATGAAAAATTAAGTAAAAATAATTATAAATTTATGATAACTTGAAAAAGTCAAACGCATTGGCTTATTCTTACTGGTGGCATAAGCAATCCACAGACGCGTTGTAATGCAAGCAAATGAATTGAATTACCTTAGAACCGATTAATTAATTAATTAATATTAAAATATAAGAATGATATTCATAGGATACGCGCTGAGTCATCGATAGTAATCTTGGGCAATTGAATTGTATTTGTCTAGGTATGGTTTGGGCAAGGACGCAGGGACAAGCCCTCTCTCTTATAAATGTAAATAATATATATATTTTAGAATCTGTGCTTTTAGCGTGAAAATTAGGTTATAAAGTGAGATTGATTTCACAATTAATTTTGGATTTGGAAGAGAATTAGCCTCAACAAACCTCCCTTCGGAGGAGGCGTCGCCGGACCAACGATTCCTCTCTCCGCCACCGCGGTACCGTCTCTCCTTCGTCTCTTTCGTTTATTCGATTCGCTTCCGTCAATTTATATATCGCTATTTCATTATCATATTCTCGCTGATTTTCATTGAATGCCTCGCTCTGTGTGTGTGAATGGTGATGCTGGAATTGGAATTTCACGATTGTTGAATTGTCTAATCCTGTGCTTTTGAAAATAAACGGAGAATCTGCATGGAAATCATGTGTTGAGTGTAATAGAATGCGAGGAGGAAGCCAAGGTTTGAGGAATTGACTAAGGAAAAAAAATATAAAGAAATAAAATCGGAGTAGAGGAGAACGGATACAAACTAGGCCTTTTGTTCTTTGTTCTAGACTTTAGTTACTTAAGATGAAAACGACTTTAGGGAAGTATAACATGAAGAACGGACGGACAAACTCTGACACAGTTAGTTTATAAGTGAGTTGTCAATTCGATTGATTTTATTTTATTTTGTTTTTATAAAAGTCAACATTTGCGATGAGAAATGAGATAACCATTGTGCTATTCTTGGTTTTGGAATAATCTTTGTGTCAATTTTAAACTCTAAATTTCTGCATAATGTGTAAGTTGTAACTGAGGATGCAATTTGGTTTCTTTGTTGAAATAATCCGATAACTAAATTTTCAGCACAATGTGTAATTTTTAACTAATGACGCAGTTGTATCTATGTTGAACTCGAATCATTCAACAACTCTACATTTGGTCACTTCAACAACTTTAATCAGTCAAGATTTATTAAAATTTTAATGTTCAGTGTGTTTTAGATAATTTATAAATATACCTGTTGCAAAAGGTCCTATGAGTTTCAGTTTCTTTGGCACTTGTTAGACACTTCCCATATGTCTATCCTCCAATATGGATAAGGTTTCGTCACTTATTTCTTCCGATATTGTATTTGGTTAAGCTTTTCTTTCATAGTCTTCAAATGAAGCATCTTGCTTCCTAAGCTTCCTTGGAAAATTCAGATCTCCTTGAATGGTGAAGTCTTTTGTTTGCACAGTGATTCTTAGTAAAATTAGCACAGATACAGCTTCATAGACCAGCAGAGAGTTGTCTGTTTTATGTGGTTCTAGTTCAGAAAGAGCCACTTATTTTTATATCAGTGATGCCAGTTTAGTTAGGAGTTATGGGGAAATATTGAATTTGGCCACATTTGGACAAACAATTTTATTAAACATTTATTGAATATGTTTATTTTTATATACTTGATTTGATAAGTTTTACAGTGAAACTTATTGAAATAAGCTAAAAGTATTTATAAGTCACTTTTGTACACTTAACCAAACACCTGTAAAATGTTTGATGATTAAATAAGTCCAAATAAACTCATGGAAACTCTTCCAAATGTGCCTTATTTCTTCTGGGTCTATAGTTCATGTTGATTAACCTCAGAGGTTTTGGAAATTGAAAGGAGCGAGCATGTTACTAGCAAGCCATAGCAACAGTGGAGATATATAATTTCTCTTGTATGTATATGTCCCCCCTTTACATGTTTTCCTTTTAAAGTCTGATTTGATTAGAACATTCTTGTATAGGTGCTCCAGGGAGTTTGAATTTGATGGATTCCAGTAATTGGAGAACTAATCAAGGAACTAACCCCACTATGGATACAAGTGATTGGAGAGCTCAATTACCACCTGAAGCACGCCAAAGAATTGTCAACAAAATGTAAGCTTCAATTTCAATACTGTATCACTGAGGTTATTTGGATACAAGTGTTTTTTTTACTGGTTGTTGCATGTCAAAATAAATTTAATAAGTGAATACTTTATCTTAAAATTGACAAAATTTCCAAAATGGTTTGCTTTTTTAGCCAAAGGGTTATAAATAGTGCATTATACTGCCACAGGGTTATCATTTAAGAGAATTTATACCGTTTTTGGGGCTAGCTGCTACGTGCTGCTATCTAGGATTTAAAATATTGGTTTGCCATGTAGAGAAGCAATTTTATCCAAGAAAATAGAAATACAAAGTGGTGGAAGAACTAAAACAAACATGAGACAAACAACACCTTTCTGTGTAATTTTCTTATTCTTTTGAAGTACACAACTTTGCTCCAAATTGTATTTGATATCTGAACAACAATAGTCAAATATATTCATTATCTTTTGCCAAATGAATGTTGTTAATTTGAATCACTACTATATTGAATTTTAATGTTGTATTCAAGTTCCATGCACAAGTTTTAGTATGATTGTAATTGGATGTTAATTTTATTATTATTGTTTACAATTTACTATACTAATTGTTTGGTGTTGCATTGCACAACTTCTTAGAATAAACATTCTTCGATTGGTGAGCATTTGGTTTGTCCTCCTTTGCACTTCTCTTTCATTTATTTTGGATATTTGGAAAGAGAAGGGAGAACAATGTTTTGCGAGTTTGATGTATTTGTAAGACTTTGGAGCTTTTGGTTAGAGTCTTAGAGAGTAGTGCCATTATAATTAAACAAAAAATCTGTCTTTGAGTGTACCACTTTAGGATTTTGCATTTGGTTCCTCCAATTTTGGTCACAGATGGATATTTAGAAACATTGGGTGGAAGGTGATTGTTGCTAAATACCTTATATCCTGAGAAGATGTTATTAAGATCATCATGGTAACCCATTAATCCTACTATTGCTCTTGTGAGTTTGGTGGGTCCCGGGTAGGGTGTTTCTCTGATGATTTCATCAACTTTTTACAGCTAATCATGTCTGTCTTTTAAGGATTGACTGATATTCTTAACATATCCATCGCTTGCATTTCTAAGTATGAAACTATTTTTGTTTTGTTTTGTAGAATGGACACATTAAAAAAACATCTTCCTGTTTCTGGTCCTGATGGATTGCATGAACTTCGGAAGATTGCTCAAAGGTTTGAAGACAAGATTTTTACTGCTGCTATAAGCCAGGTACATTCATTTTGAGAATTGAGGAGCCTCCATTTCATTTATGGTTACCTATGGAAATGTATACAGTTAAAAAGATTGATGGCTTGAGACAGCATTGGTGTTCCCTCTTTGCAGCCTGATTATCTTCGGAAAATATCTTTAAAGATGCTTACAATGGAAAATAAATCCCAAAATACCTTGGGTAGCAATATGCCACCAAATCAAGTTGGCCCTAGCAATAAACCTCCTGATCAAGGTTAGCATTTAATAGCCTTGATTTGGTGATTATATTATGATATGGTACCAAAGTGTCAAATCCTAATTATTTGTGTATAAATATTGGAAACAGTGTATTCAGCTCTCCTGAACTTTGGGGCATTTGAAAACTACTACCACGATCTTTAAAGTTGTCTCAATTATTCCCTAAATTTTTGTCATTAATCTTTTAGATCTTTCCATTTAACCTTTTATTAAATCCTTAACGGACGTGCCATGTAGCAAATTTGAAGTCCTCCATTTCTATGTAATTGGTGCCTTTTTTAATGTATTTAAATTCTACTTTTCTAACTTACAAAATGCAAAGCTTGATAGCAGGAAATTTGTGACCAATATGCAAAGTTTAGCTTACAAAAATTAAAATCAATTTGTTTGACTTGCTGGAGGATCTCATTGTCAATGCTTCTGTACTTCACAGAGAGTAAAATCCTCATTTTGTTTCTATATCCTTACACCACGAAGCACAGTGCTCCAACTCAATCAAACCTTAGAGTGACTGCAGCATGTTGCAGCCAATGCCACCTTGTGTCACTGAAGAATGTACCAAAAAACAATGTTATCAAATAACCGTTATGACGCTGCCACAAAGGTATAATGTGGCGATTTTGATTTTGAATCCCTCTGCCATTCACTATCCATTATTTCCTGTTATATGCCAGTGTCTGCCATATCCACCATGGCCATGGTTTTGTTGTGCTTATGGTGGAACTTCTCGTCCTTTTTTTTATTCTTTTCTCGTCTTCTCTTTTGTGAATCTCCTAAGTTGCAACCAAACAACTTTGGTAAGCCTTCTTAGGCCACCACCCTTGCTGGTAACCTAAACCATGGCGGCTTGAGCTTCGGAAAATTTTCCGGAAAACAAATTCGGCAACCCATAATAGTTCCTTTTGTTTTTCTTTTCTTCTTCCTTCCATTTCTTTCTTTTTTTTTGTTTGTTTTTCATCTTTTCATCATTTCTTCAAATGTTCCTAATCCCTTTCTCTCTTATTCTCTATGTGACTGTTCTTGTTCTTCATCTGTTCAATGTTTTTGTGCTCTGGTTTTTCAAAATTTTGGAATTTAGTTCTCCATTTTTTAGAATTTCATTATCATGTTCTCAGTTATGTTATTTTCTTTATTAAACCTATAATGTTGTTCCCGACATAGTAGTCAATCCCGGATAGCGGAGCGGAGCGGTCGACCCTAAAAATGGGATAGCAGGATGACACGGAGCGGGATAACCGCTATTTTAATATTAATTCATATATATTAAATAATTAATAATATATATATAAAAGCTAAAAAAACAAAAAATAACTCTAAATTCATGCATTAAACATTTTTAATAATATGCTAAATTAAATTTAATCAGAAATTAAAAATAAAATTTTCTGAATTAAATTTAATCAGAAATTAAAAATAAAATCTACTGAATTAAATTTATTCAGAAATTAAAAATAAAATCTGCTGAATTAAATCTAATCAGAAATTAAAAATAAAATCAGCTGAATTAAATTTAATCAGAAATTAAAAATAAAATTTGCTAAGTTAAATTTAATCAGAAATTAAAAATAAAATTTGCTGAATTAAATTTAATCAGAAATTAAAAATAAAATCAGCTGAATGAAATTTAATCAGAAATTAAAAATAAAATTTGCTGAATTAAATTTAATCAGAAATTAAAAATAAAATTTGCTGAATTAAATTTAATAGAAAATTAAAAATAAAATTCTGTTGCATAAACTAAAAAGAGAGAAGACTTAAGAACAGAAGACAGACGATGAGCGAAGTGAGGCGTGTCGGAGCTGGAGGCACGTCGGAGCTGGAGGCGCGTCGGAGCTGGAGTTCGTCGCGGAACTGGAGGACTGCACGTCCACGATCGTCCTCGAGAGAGAAGAAACAATCATCTGAGAGAGAGAGGAGAGGGAGTGCGAGAATTGAGAAACCAAGTGGTTCCGCGAGAGGGAGAGGGGAGCATTAGGGCAAAAAAAGCCCAATTGAAAAGACAGACTTACCCTTAATGAAGGGTATGTCGAAATCGCGCCGCGATTCCGCGATTTTTCCCCGCTCTGCTCCGCGCCGCGACACACATCCGCCACGCAACAGCAGCAAGATTGCGGGGTCAGGCTGCTCCGCTCCAAAGGCCGCTATTAACTACTATGGTTCCCGATTCTATTTTACTTATAGCACAATGTTAAGCAATACACACCCAACATTAAAGTCATGCATGCCATAAACTGCCATGCCATCCCCATATGTTTATAGCAGATTTTTGGCTCACTGTCTTAGACCGTTATTTGTTATTGATAATCTTGCCAACAAATACAAATGATCACACAAGAAGCTAAAAAGGCATGTATTTATAACAAAATTTTGCTGCTATATGATGTTTAAGTCGTTAGTAGTTACAATTGTTGGGATTCAACGGATGTGGAAGATAAAACTTAATCAGTTTTTGATGATGAGAAAGTGAACATTGACTTTGATATGATGATTTTCATTGATCAGTGCGGAAGAAAACCATTCTCTTTGTAGTTATTTATTTATTTTCGAATTTGGTATTATTTTTAGTAATGGAAATTACTGAAATTAGATAAAATTGAACTTAAAACAATAAATTACTGAGTGGATGGTTGATATTTTTCCACATGGCTTTCTGTTAAATATTTAGTCAAGCATAAAAGTAGTTATCGACTGGAGTAGTAGTTAAAATTTAAGGACTGATTGAGATGACTTTAATGTTCATCATGTAACTTTACATTTTGCAAATGCCCCAAAATTTAAGGGAGCCAAATACACTTTACCGTTGTATATTTGATTAAATTTTGTCATCCTGTTGTTTTCGTAATTATCCTGATTTTTTGAACTGTTCATATTTGTAAGCTGACGATATTGAGACTATACAGTATCCTTTGGCTTGAAATATAATAAATGAATAAAGTTTTTGCTGTATTGGCCATTATATTATCCTTGTCCTTTGTCTAATTTTATTTCTTTCTTCTGAAATTTTATGTTCACATTCTCCATATGTTATTAAAATCGTATCATACTCATGTTATATTGTGATCAATATTTTTTTTCTTCTCACCCAGGCAAACAAATTTTTTCATAGGACTTGTTTTGCAGCCTCAAGTTCAAAATCATGGGCAACAACATTCTATTCCTTTGCCTAATCAGCTCCAGCCACATCAGCAGCTTCTATCTCAAAACATTCAAACTAATGTTGCGTCTCAACCTAACCTTCCACCTGTATCTAGTCTATCCCAGACTCCCAGCCAAAATATTGTCCAGAATTCCAACATACAGAATATACCTGGGCCAAATTCAGTTGGGAGCACTATTAGCCAAAATTCCAACTTACAGAATATGTTTGCTGGTTCTCAGAGACAAATGCCAGGAAGGCAGCAGATTGCTTCCCCACAACAACAGCTGCAAGCACAGAATCAACAACAATATCTTTACAACCAGCAGCTTTTGAAGCAGAAGCTCCACTTGCAATCTCAGATGCAGCAGCAGCAGCAGCAACAACAAAACCTTCTGCAACCAAATCAGTTGCAATCTTCTCAGCAATCTGTTATGCAAACTTCATCTGTTATGCAGCCCTCCATGATGCAAACACCTTCTCTACCTAGCCTTCCACAGAATCAGCAGTCTACTAATGTTCAACAGTCAACGCAGTCCATGCAGCAGCAACATTCACAAGTTATCAGGCATCAACAACAAACACCGGTGACTCAACAGCAACAACAGCTTATGGGGCCTCAGTCAAATACGACAAACATGCAACATCCGCAGATGCTTGGGCAACAGAACAATGTTGGTGATATACAGCAATCACAGAGGATGCTTTCACAACAGAATAATCTTGCGAACATGCAACAGCGACAGCAACAGTTAATAAATCAGCAAAACAATCCATCTAATATACATCAACAATTGGGAAACAATGGCCCTGGGTTACAGCAGCAACATTTGCTTGGACATGATTCTGGCAACACAGAGATGCAAACAAGTCATCACTCTGCACACATGCTGCAACAATCAAAGGTTCAAATGCAGCAACAATCACAACAAAATACATCAAATTTGTTGCTACCTCATGTACAGCAGTCACAGCCATTGGGTTCACAACAACAATTAATGTCACAGATTCACACTCAGCCAGCACAGTTGCAACAGCACTTGGGTTTGCAGCAGCAGCCAAATCCCTCACAACGAGATATGCAGCAAAGAATTCAAGCATCAGGGTCCTTGCTTCAACAACAAAATGTTCTTGATCAACAAAAACAGTTATATCAATCTCAAAGAACTCTTCCAGAAACGTCAGCAAGTATGTACTTGCATCCATGTATTTCCCTGTCATTATATTTTTTTCGGAAATAATAGTAGCTATAATAGCAAATGCGAGTTCTCTTCCACATTCTGAGCATTGTACATGCATATTTCATTATATACCTATTGTAGCTTCTCTGGATTCTACAACACAGACTGCACAACCAAGTGGGGTAGATTGGCAAGAAGAAGTGTACCAGAAGGTACAATGCCATTTTTCTTATCACTTTTATTTGCGCAGATTTCCCTAATTTCTGTAATTAGGACATATTAGGATAGACTTAATTCCCTTCAAATCCTATGTTACATATATTATAATTAGTAATTGTACTTCTATTCAAAAATAATTAGTTATTGTTTGTACTATAATCAAATAATATTCAGATATTTTCTCTTTAAAGTTGGTATAAGAGCTTTCAATCTTTGGACTGGGAGACAGTACTTCCTTTCTCAGAACCCTAGACTGCCTTCATAGTGTACACCTCCAATTTTTTTGCTCTTATTGGCTGTTTTATTCTCCAATAGATCAGCTTTTATTAGCTTTTTTTTTTTAATCTTTATATAGTTGTTTCTCCAACAAGTCAGCCATTAGTATTGCATACAACTTAATTCAATATGATTGAATATAGCATGTAATGATTGACTAACACTTAATCAAGAAGGAACTGGATAATGGTCTTACAGCTATAGCATATGTAGGGTGTTAATTTTAAATGTACTGACCAAGAGACTTCCCACAAAGCTGTTCCAAGAACATACTAGCAAATTAGCAGTGATAGATATTCATTTCCTAGCTTGAGGGTAATTGTTCTGTTGCATAATTAGCTCATTTTTTGTTTGTTTGTAAACCAGGTTAACTTTATTAGAATCAGTCTATATATATCGTAAATAGAAGTTCTATAATTTATTCATTTGCTAGCTTGAGGGTAAGTGTTCTGTTGCATAATTAGCTCATTTTTTGTTTGTTTGTAAACCAGGTTAACTTTATTAGAATCAGTCTATATATATCGTAAATAGCAGTACTATAATTTATTCATTTGCTAGCTTGAGGGTAAGTGTTCTGTTGCATAATTAGCTCATTTTTTGTTTGTTTGTAAACCAGGTTAACTTTATTAGAATCAGTCTATATATATCGTAAATAGCAGTACTATAATTTATTCATTTGCTAGCTTGAGGGTAAGTGTTCTGTTGCATAATTAGCTCATTTTTTGTTTGTTTGTAAACCAGGTTAACTTTATTAGAATCAGTCTATATATATCGTAAATAGCAGTACTATAATTTATTCATTTGCTAGCTTGAGGGTAAGTGTTCTGTTGCATAATTAGCTCATTTTTTGTTTGTTTGTAAACCAGGTTAACTTTATTAGAATCAGTCTATATATATCGTAAATAGCAGTACTATAATTTATTCATTTGCTAGCTTGAGGGTAAGTGTTCTGTTGCATAATTAGCTCATTTTTTGTTTGTTTGTAAACCAGGTTAACTTTATTAGAATCAGTCTATTTATATCGTAAATAGCAGCAGTACTATAATTTATTCAGAAATAATACGCAGACATTTTCTTGTTCAAGTTTTACATTAATGTTAAGTGATTTTTCTTTTGTCACTATCCTTTTTATCCTCTTTTAGTTGCTGCCAACCTGCCATTAAGAAAGACTCTTTGTAATTATTCATCTGATGCTGTATTGATTTGTACAGTATTGCTATAGTGAAACTTGTCATTTATTATGCCCTACAATAAACAGGAAAACAAACTTCTTGTTATTATCTCTGTTAGTGTTAAGTAGTGATGAAGATGTTTTCGCATGAGAGATCTGAGTTACTGATATTTTAATTATTTGATTCTGCTAATTTCAACCTACACATACAGACCATGCAAAACCTCAAGGTTACTAATGTTCTGATATTTGATTTGCTGATTTCAATCTACAGCTCCAAACCATGAAAGAAAGTTACCTGCCAGAGATGAATGAAATGTACCAAAAAATTGCTAACAAACTGCAGAAGGTATAGTTACAATTACTTTTTGACTTGTTAATTGTCGACCTGTTTTATGCAAAAAACAATTTCCCAGCCAAAAGAATTGAGTTCTACAGTAGGCTTTGTTGGTAATTTTTCATGTTGCTTAAAAGGAAGTTTCTAGCAGAAATGATTAGTGTTGATAAGGGTGAATTTTTTTTAACAATACTTCTGGGATTCTCCACCCATTACATGTGGTTAGCCACATGTGTGAATATGGTTAACTTTACCTTACAAGTTGTTAGGACTTTAAATGTGGATATGGACTCAATGGGTCAGATTGCACATCAGTAACATAAGCCCAGTGTGAAGAGTCTGATAGGAAAAATAAGAAGAGGCAGGGAAAGAGTGATGAGGTGGCAGAGAGAGAAATGGATGAGCAAATTGTGTGACAGGGATTCTATTATATGGGAGGTCGTGTAGACCTGTAGGGTGAACAATTTTCAGTTAGGGATAGAGAAATGTCTATTCTCCCAAGTAGCTTAGCTCGGTGGGCAGTAGGGATATGCCTTCCTCTGCATTTTCCTTCTATACCAGAAATAATACATTACTTGTTTTCCATTATTTATCCATTTTCCCTGTTATTTGTTATCATGTGTTTCAGGATTGCATCAAGTAGTTAAGAGTAAATGAATATTAGTGTAAAATTATTAAAATTGGTTCAAAAGTGATTCTACTTTACCATCCAAATAAAATCAGTTCTTTTAAATTCATCAATATTTTTTTTAATCCTAATATTTCCAAAATCAATTTTCCCTAAATATAAGGCAAATATACCCTTTAACAGATGCTATTGATGAAGCATATTTTTCCATGGCAATCATCATGGTAAGTACTAGAATTTGCAGCCTGTGTGAAGCAATAAATACTATCAAGCCTTTAGCCCATTCTTAAATAGAGTGCAACACTTTATTCCCAAGTATTTTCTTATAATTTATTAGATGTGCAGGAATTAAAATAAAAAATATCAACAATAATGCAAAAGTATTTAATATCGTGGGAATCCAGAAAGTGTGTAATATTTATTTTCTGTACTCTGCAGGATTTATTCGTAAATTAATCTATTTTGTGTTTGCTTTTCCTATTTTGTGTTTGCTTTTCCTCTATCTAATCATACATCCGCCTTTTTTATCAGCACGATTCTCTTCCCCAACAGCCGAAGTCAGAGCAGATTGAAAAGCTGAGGGCATATAAAATGATGTTGGAGCGTATGATGGAAATCCTACAGATTCCCAAGAACAACATTTTACCTAATTTCAAGGAAAAACTGGGATCATATGAGAAGCAGATTATAAATCTCATAAATTCAAATAGACCCAGGAAAGGCATGTCTTCAGTGCAGCTAGGACAGCTTCCCCCAACTCATATGTCCTCCATCCAACAGCCACAATCTCAAGTTACTCAAGTACAGTCTCATGAAAATCAAATGAACTCTCAGATGCAGTCAACAAATTTACAAGGTTCTGTACCAACCATGCAACAGAATAACATTGCAAGCTTGCAGCACAATTCTTTGTCTAGTGTATCAACGGGACAACAGAATATGATGAATTCAATGCAACCTGGAACTAATTTAGATTCTGGACAAGTAAATTCTGTGAACTCCCTTCAACAGGTTCCAATGAGCTCCCTCCAACAAAACCCTGCTACTACTGCTCAACAGACTAACAATAATTCCTTATCATCGCAAGGTGGGGCAAACGTGATTCAACCAAATGCCCTTCAGTCAGGTTCTAGTGCACTTCAACACCAACTGAAGCTTCAGCAGGAACAGCAGATGCTGCAGAGTCAACAATTTAAACAACAATATCAGCAGCGACAACAATTGATGCAGAGGCAGCTCCTGCAGCAGCAGCAGCAGCAACTACACCATGCAGCAAAGCCACAGCTATCTGGGCAATTGCAGACACATCAAATGTCTCAGCTTCACCAAATGAATGATATAAATGATATAAAAATGCGACAAGGAATGGTTGTTAAACCAGGAGTCTTTCAGCAACATCTTGCGTCGGGTCAACACTCAACGTATTCCCATCAACAGCTGAAACAAGGGAGTGCATTTCCTGTTTCATCACCACAACTGCTTCAGGCTGCATCTCCTCAGGTTCAGCAACACTCATCTCCCCAGTTTGACCAGCAAAATCATCTCCCATCTAAAACAAAAGTTGGAACTCCTCTGCAATCTTCTAATTCACCCTTTGTGGGACCTACCCCTTCACCTCCTTTGGCTCCATTTCCTATGCCAGGAGAATCTGAGAAGTCCATTCCTTGTGTTTCATCAATATCAAATGCTGCAAATATTGGACATCAACAAACAGGGGGTGCAGTAGCACCAGGTCAATCACTTGCCATTGGGACTCCTGGGATATCAGCCTCTCCTTTATTGGCAGAATTCAGTGGTTCAGATGGTGTGCATGGTAATACTTTAGCCACCACTTCTGGGAAGTCAACTGTTACAGTGCAGCCTGTTGAACACTTAATTAATGTGGTTAGTATATATGCTTATATGATGCTAGCTTGATCAGATGTGTACCTAAATTTTGACTGGATTTGAAAAATTAAAGAGTGAAAAGGTTCCTTTAATTATTTTATTGCTATATTCTTGGAATTATACATGACATTTATGTCTAAATCATGATTTTAGGTGAAATCAATTTCTTCTAAAACATTAAGTGCTGCGGTCAGGGATATTGGTTCAGTTGTCGTCATGAATGATAGAATAGCAGGATCAGCTCCAGGTAATGGATCCAGAGCAGCTGTTGGTGAAGACTTGGTTTCCATGACTAATTGTCGTCTTCAGGCTAGAAATTTCATTACTCAAGATGGTTCCAATGGAATTAAGAGGATGAAACGTTACATCAGTGCTATACCGTTGAATGCTGTATCATCTGCTGGTAGCATGCATGATAGTATCAAGCACATAACTGCTTCTGAGACTTCTGATCTGGAGTCAACTGCAACATCCAGTGTCAAGAAACCAAAGATTGAGGTAATAAATTGTATGTTTTTAACTGTTATATTTTATTTTATAATTGACATCTTTTTCTGTCAATGATCTTTGTTCCTTGTGATTATAGATGCATTGTGATTTACAATGGATTTGTACACATGAATTATAGATTCATTGACATGTTATCTACACTACTTCTGCACAACTTTTTATTTAATCTACTGCCTTGCCTGACTAAAAGTGCAAGTGTTTTTCTATTTCTGATTATGAAAAACTGCACAAAGGAAAAAAAAAGTCAGTTAAATTTAGAAAAGCGAGTGTACGAAGTTGCAATTTTATTTTCTCATTTAGACAGTGGACACAGAACTTGGAATTCATGAAGTGTACTTGTGATTCCGGCTAACCACATGAACCAGACTACAGATTTTGATCCCTGAACTTCAAACACGCCTAATAGTAGTAGCATAACATAGGGTATTGGAGTGGGAAAAGGGGAGAAAGGAAGAAAGATGTAATTTAATAATTCAATTTGACTTGTCGTATACTTGTATTCTACTAAAACACGAGTTATTTGCAATTTTGCATGCCTTAGTATTAAATGTGTAGAAAATGGGGAAAAATTTGTGTCTTTTCTTTTGTATTTGCATGTTTAGTCAAATATTTGAGACAACTATTAAATTAGAGATTTGTTTTTGTTGAAATTGGACTATTTAATCTAGTAAAACAGCCTTTCAAAGATTCAATAACCCACTCTGTGGGATTGGTTATAATGGTTTTGCTAAAATCATTCTGTCTTTCACTCTACCCATTCATTTGATCCATTTTTCTTCTAGAGCCTCTATTGGTCTTTCACCTCCCACAACAAAACCATCGTAGGCTAGTTTGTCATTATCTCCTCAGTAGGTGTTACTCCTCAGTAGTAGTCCTAATCTTATTAAATGTTTCTAAATGATGTAGAAATTACCAATTAGTAAAATATAAATAATAACAACCAATCAAGATAGACAATTATAAGAGTAGTTGTATGTCAATAAGAAATTATTTAGTGGTCAAGTTGATGCATGTACTACATTAGTTTGTCTCATGTTTTCTTACAGTCTTTATCCACCACATTTAGTAACAACGACCAAGTATGGCATAAGCTTAAAAGCTTAGAACCTATTGTTGGTGTGAGTAACCCATGTAATATTATTTAAGTTGTTGATGTAATCATGTAGCACGTGGGCCTTCCATTAGATTCATCATTTGATGATGACTGACTAGAATTTAATTTGATTTGGATACTTAGTAAAATCTGTTTGTGTTTTATGAGAGCATGATGTTTCATCGGATTATAAGTTTTAAAAGACATTCAAAGTTACTATTGCTAGGAAACCACATAATTGCTGGATTTTCCCTAGAGTTACCATGTAATTTATCTGCTGTATTGGTCTTTCATTTGAATGATTTCTGATATGGAATTTTTATGACTTATTTGGTAGGTTAATCATGCCCTTTTGGAAGAAATAAGGGAGATCAATCACCAACTTATTGACACAGTAGTGGACATAAGCGATGAAGATGTTTTTGATCCAACAGCTGCTGTTGCTGCTGCTGAAGGTGCAGAAGGGATCATTGTCAAATGCTCTTTCATTGCTGTGGCTCTCAGCCCTAGCTTAAAATCCCAATATGCTTCAGCCCAGATGGTGGATTCCCACTTCTGAGATCTAACAACTACGACCCTTTTAAAGCTTTTATATTTTATTTCGCTTATTTATTTGCTTATAGCCTTATTTGTGTTTTCTTACTGTACAGTCACCTATTCAACCCCTGCGTTTGCTGGTTCCTGCAAATTATCCTAATTGTTCTCCCATACTCCTAGACAAATTTCCAGTTGAATCCAGGTGAGATAATGAGCAGCATTTTTGTATCTCGTGTTATAAATTTTTGAAGGCAATGACTTAAATGATCTAAAAAACTTGGGGACCATGCGTGATCCATAAATCAGAGTTGTCTATTTTATATTATTTAATGAAAAAATAAATATTTTATAATATAAAAAGGATAAGTATGGACCGTTCTTGTGCCTAAATTTTGGGAGCAATCTACACCAAAAAATAAAAAATGAAAATTTTTGGGAGCAATGTAAAAGCCCTCCAACAAAAACTACGTATTCTTCTCAAAACAACAATGTTGATGGTACATTGGTGTTTTGCTTTATCAACAGAAAGGGAAAATATTCATATCCTTTAAAAAACTTCCATAATCATGACTCTAGTAGTCTTGTTTATTTCATGCATGAAACATTTGTAGGATTATATCAGACTGAGTATTTAAAGGTTAAAGCTGATTATGTTTGATATGAGGGTTAAAAATAAAGGTGAAAATTCATGGATTTATTTTTTTTGCAAAATTATATTTAAAACTTGTCCATGAATATATTTACTCCCAATTTTACCCCCTAACCATATTGAGTCTGAAGATACCTCTTAACTAATATCGTTCTGTATCTATATGCTTTTATTGATGTACCATATCACTTCTTTATTCTGCTTTTAAGTCTCTCAATCACCAATTCTTATGCATTAATATTTTTAGGCTTGCATCTATCTCATATATATAGATATAGAGACCATGCTCATTGCACGGAATTCAGAAATATTATGCTCATTGCGTTTGTCATTCTATTCTTACAGTAAGGAGAGTGAAGATCTTTCAGTGAAGGCAAAGTCAAGGTTTAGCTCATCTTTACGCAGTTTATCACAACCTATGTCACTTGGGGAGATAGCTAGGACTTGGGATGTTTGTGCTCGCAATGCTATTTCTGAGCATGCTCAAAAGAGTGGTGGAGGAAGCTTCAGCTCCAAGTATGGAACTTGGGAGAATTGCTTGACCTCCAATTAATGTTCCTTACAGTAACATGCAGACCTTTTTGTTTCGGCCAGAAGTTGCCGCCAAACATTCTGTTTCTATTTATATGAGCAATTATTAGATGTAGATAAAAGCCTAGTTATGAAGTACCATACCATGAACTCTGTCCATTTGTATATACTCTTAGCATTTGTCAAGGTAATAATCATGATTGGGCTGTATTAGTGGAAAATTGTTTCAATTATTGTTTACATTATTCTATTTCATTTTAGCTTTATAATTGTTGCTCGCTTAGTTTTGATGAGATGAATTTGATTTTTCTATATATTGTCTTTGTTTTATTCAGGATCAATGGTTATAATTGATCCTATTATCCTATATTATGGTGCTTGGTGTGACGCAACATAGATATGTCAAGACAAAGGGATATAACCAATAAGTGCTTAAAATCTTTTTAGGAGATAATATCTCTTTAATTGGATCAAACCATCCTTATAATAAGTGTTAATGTAGGACTCATTAGGTGAGGGAAGACTGATATATACCTTGGGGTTGCCACGTCGGATTGTCACATGTTAGATCACTAACTGGCAATTTCAGAAGTTGTGCTCGCAGGATCAAGACATTAGACATACAAGCGAATCAATATACAATGCCTTTATTTTGTGTATTCTATTTTTTAAGCAGTTCAAATCAAATTTAAGTTTCACTCATTCAAATCGGTTTATCGGATTGAATGGCATGGAGCTTAATTCTTTCAAATTAAAGTTGTTGAAGCAAAATATGCTCTGGAAGGGTTGTGATTGATACAAGCTGAATTGCTATATTCCTTGTCTCATTTGCTTTAGCGGACATTCATTGTTATTGCTAAGCCCGTGATTGCCAAGTCTAAAGAAAAAGAAAAAAGAAAAAAAAGGTAACCTCTTCTTAACATGGAAGTAAATGCTAGACTATAATAATTGAGTTAATCACTTATACACTGTCAGTGTAAAGGTTTTTTACACTAGGAATCAATTATATTTTTTAATTGTTCTATGTCACTGTTAAAAATAAATATGTTTATAGTGACATGGCATAATTAAAAGATATAATTGGTTGTCAGTATAAAAAAATTTTACACTAACAGTGTATAGTTGATTAACTCATAATAATTATACCAACAAAATCAGGGTCTTTAGTGTTCACCGAAACATGGTATTTCTAAATTGGTTAATGAAGTGTGGGATGAAAATAGGTCAGATTTTAAATAAAAATTTATGGTTTGATTTCTTTAAAGTCTAATCTGAATTGCTTAATAAAAATATCAAGTTTAGACAATTTATTTTAAAAGAATGAGTTTAGACTTATATAAAAGACTGTTAAACTTGATAAACTAATCTATTTATCTATATAATATAGTAAAAAATTAATATACATATATTATTTGAATGAGATTATCTTGAAATTATCTCATATACAATAATATTTTTTTAGTTTGTTATCATAATTATTTTAATTTGTTAAAATATGAGTCAATTATTTAGAATATATCAAATTACATATAGAAAATATTTAAAATATTTTTTATACGTTTCATTATAAATTTATAGGCTTACAGTTTATGTGTGATTGTATGCTAGTATATATGATTAAACATGAATTATTTATCTAAAAAAAAAATATTAACTTTTCTCTTTTTGTGACATTTTATATATTTCAAATTTTAAAATTTAATAATATTAAGCAAATTATATTTTATCACACAAATTAAAAAATAACTTGTAATGACATATTTAAAAATAAATTTGATGAATTTTAAAAATTAAATTTATTGTCCTAATTAATATTATTAATATAAAATATATTTTAAATAGACTAATAGATAAAGTTAGACTTTAAAAAGATAAGATAAAACATATAAAAAAAATTTATAATAAATAATAAATCAGAGTTATATTTTAATTTTGTAAAATACATCTAATCAATATATGCAAAGCCTAAGCTAGCCTTTGTTATTTTCATCCATAAAGAAGTGGCACCATTTCAGAAGTTAGAGTCTAATCTATTGTCACCACTTTGAGTAAAGAAATGGACAGTATTTTGTTACATGCGTAGGGCGCGGGGCACCTCCATCGTTGCACGGTTCAGACGAGAATCAAGTAAAATAATTATTTGCTGATTGGGAGAAAGGCTCGATGAATCAAGGATTCAAACTTCAAAGACCATAATCATTGCCAAGTAGTAAGTATCAAGTATTAAATATACTTTGTTAATGTGTATTGTCAACAAGAAGACATTACATTGCACAAACCCAAGTCAAGCCAAACTGTTTGGGGCTTCAAAGTTGCTACAGTAACATAACTAACATCTACCTCAAATCATTCTCCCCCCATAAACACGCTAATCCAATACAAATTTTTCCCCTATCAAAAAAGCTAAAGGGCATGACATGAACATACAAAAGCAAAGTAGACAATCTCATTACCGAAGCAGACGGGTGCATGCTAAAGTTATCCATCCGCGTGACCCACACCACTAATGAATAAATAAATAAATAAAAAGCAGCAACAAAAGTATGTGGTGGAAGAACCCAAAAAACCCATCTCTCACCAAGCAATTAAAAATGAGGGATAATAGAGTTAACCCCGAAAAAGAGATCCAAATTAGAAAAATGAAAAGTTTTGATTTTCAATTTTCATCAATTTGGCTTGAGATCCTGGAACATGGTATCCCACCTGATTTCTTCAGTAGCAGCTGATGACCAGTACCCATCATCATCATCAACATCAACATCAACATCATCATCATCAACTTCCTTTTGGAAATGGTAAACCATAGGATTAGGACTAGTGAAAGCATCAAGAGCAGGCACCACAGTAGGACTTCCATTTGTGAGCAATAGCCTCTCTTGCTTAGCCACCACCAACTTTTTCTTGTTCCTCTTCATCACATGACTACTCTTCCATCTACTAGGCCTTGTCCTTGATGATGGCACCACAACAAGTGCTGATGACTCTTCCTCACATGAGCCAATGAACGTGCGGATGTAATTAGCCAAACACCTCTTTGTCCTCTTGATCGCCACCATGAGCCTTGCCACAGGGCGTGGTGGTGGCCTCTTTCCCTTCACTTTCCTTGCAAGCTTCAGAATCTCTAGCCTGTGCTTCGCTATGGAGATTCCCATGCTCATCAGAAACTCGTGGTTGAAGTATATTATGTCTTCTTCTTCAAGCTCGTTGTGAGCAAAAGTGAGGCCATACTCGTACACTAAGGTTGGCTCAAGACCTGTTTTGGAGAGCCAGGAGAACCAATCCATAGTTTCAAGGAATGTGTGTTGTGTTATTATGTATGACCTTCAACTTCAAGAGTGGTCTATATATGTATATATATAAAGAATGGTAAAGAGAAACTGAAAAAGTGAAAAGAGAGTGGTTTTAGTCTAAGGAGTGACTTGGTCTTTGTAGTAGGGTGGCTATGTGCTTTAAATTTCTTTTTGTGAAATCGGTTATATATTAGTTGAGTCTTGAGAGTGACTAAAGAAAAAGTAAGAATAACCACCGGCTAGGAATTGATAACTTGTACCAGATTTTTTCAATTTAATTATTGATATCAAGTTTTAATATTATAAAGATTATTTCAACTTAATTATTGATCTTGAATTTTAGTTTTAGATATATAAATGATACAAAATTATTTCAATTTAATTATTGATTTTGCGTTTTTATTTTAGATATATAACTATATTAAATATTTAGAAAAAATTTATTGTTTATTATATTCAATTTAATTGTATCTATAGATCATACGTGTAATCTATAATAAAATAAAATAAAGTAAGCATAGGGGTGTGTGGGGTATGTAATGTAACCCACCCATGTTCATGTTCCCTCCAAAAACAGTCCCTTGTGATCAAACTTTGAGGAGTGAGTGAGACCTAAGAATAAGAATTTACTGTGGAAATTTGATCCCATGAATCACGGGTTAGGGAAAAGTGCTCCTCCCTTGTGGGGCCACTACTACTTGTTTGGTGTTAAGAAATTAATTAATGTAAGTTAGAAAAAAGAAAGAAAAAAAAAAACTGAATCCATTCAGGCCTTACGTACAAAATTGACAGTGGCTTTGATTAAACGAAAAGCAAGCAAGGCATTCCATTCTTTTGCTATAAAATGAATTACATATGATTGAGAGTTGCACTTGCTTGTGGTAAAAAGAGGATAACTTTCTAGTACTAGTACAATCTCCTCAACTTATTACTCGGATTAAGTCTGTACTTTAGAAAAGATAGAAATAAAATAAAAATAGAGTAAACATCGTTTGAATGGATAAAAGTAAGAAAGAAAGAAGCAACGAAAATTCTTTCTATTTGTTAGGATAAATAGAAAGAGAGAGAGAGTATAAATAAATAAATTGTAAAAAGATTCCTATACTAATTAAAAAAAAAAAATTGAATTTGATATAAAATATTGGTTTTTTATTATTCTAGTATTTTTAATATAAAATTATTTTTTTTTAAAATGTTATAAAAAAAATATTTAATTTTTAAGAAACCAAAGAAAATGAAAAATATGGTCTTTTCTTTTATTTAATGTCAATTTAAAGAATATATATATATATATATATATATATATATATATATATATATATATGAATTCCGTAGAAAATATTTCCATTTTATATTTCTTCTCTCAAATAAAGTTAAAATGTAATATTTTTATCTCCATTCTTTTTCATTTTCTTCCTCTATATTTTCCTTTAAACATACAATAAGAGAGAGGGAGAGAGAAAAAAGTTAGACTTCCTTTAATATATACATAAATAAGTTAGACTTTCATAGATTATGGAAGCACTAACTATAATGTTTCTTTAATTAATCTTACCCAAACAGTTATTTAGAAGGGAAGAAAACTTTATTTAAGATTATTATTATTGGAGTCCATTTTGCTCGAGACAGTTCAGGAGGAAAAAAAGAAAGAAGAAAGTTTGGAAATTATTTATCATTACCCGTGATGACTTTGACTTGCAATATTACATAGACTTTGGTTTTGCGTGCCATCACCACCCAATTATCTTCTAATCTATACGTATTTTCTAATTAATTAATTGACATACTATAATGACTGATTAGTTTGCACGTTTGAACTCTTGCAACCGTCAAGGGTATAAACTTATAATAAGATTTAAATATGATTTTAATTTCATAAATTTAAGATAAATTTATTTTTGGTCGTTCAAATTTAAAATGATTGTTGTTTAATTTCTGTAATTTTTAAAAATTTTATTTTAATCCTTTTGATCACTTATAATATATCTGAAAAGTGATAAATTAAGACAGTTATATAATATCAATTGGATTTACTGTGATGTTTTCACTAACAAAAATATCAATAGATAAATTTTATGCAATAATATTTGATAAATTTCTTAAAAAATGTAAATATAAAGACTATAATAATTTTTTTTAAAATTACAGAAGCTAAAAATAACAATTTTAAATTTGAGGGATCAAAAATAAATTTATCTTAAATTCGAGGGACTAAAAATATACTTAAGTCTTTGCAATAATAATGATATTTTTTTCATGTGAAATATCACACAATTTTCCAATATTTTATATTCTTATAAAATACTATTACATTTGAATAGTCTTTATTTTTAAAAATATATGAAAGATTTGTTTATTTCGAGAATAAGTTTATTTTGTTCAATAACTCATGTTTTATATAAAATTTTAATTACTCAATTGTTAAATTGAAAGTTCTTAATGCAAAAATAAAGTCTACAAATTTTTTAAAAAAATTTAAAAATTATTTGATACTTCATTTTATTAATTTAAATTAATATATAAAATGATTTGATACCTTAGTGTAGTATTTTAAATCATCTGTTGGTACATGATGTTATAAACTCCTAAATTATCTAGTCAAACACACTTAAAAATAACTTCTAATATTTTTAAAATATGGAAATTAATAAAAAAATTATAATATATATTTATACTCATAAAAATACTATATTATATCTTGAATATTTTAAATTTATAATATAAATATCATCTCAAGTTCTTAAAATATTTTGATGAGACACTTATTTGAGATATTAAGAGGAATATGGAATAGCATTAACCAACAACAAACAGAAAACTAATGGACTTGTGAAGGATCCATTTAGTAACAAAATAATATCATGTAAAAAGAAAATTATTAAAAAAAAGGGGGAGGACAAATAGAAAATTTGTGATTTTTTAAACGATCAATATCTTAATTTAGTTAATATTATTTTATCAAATAAACTATTTTGTATACTTTGTGAAGCTAAAATTGTAAATCTATGGATCGCAGAAATGTATGGGCATCATATCACTCAACGATAACATTTTGTCACTAAGCAATATATGGACCATTAATTGCATCACGCAAGGATCAATGTTGGATAACATTGCCCAACAATAATGTTTCATAAAATTCCAACATTCAACGATGGTCGTGAATGTTGACAGCTGTATAAATATTATTGCATGGACAATATTTAAAATCCGTTAAATTTTACATTTTACACAGATCCTGAAATCAATATTAATTGTAAAAATGTTAATCAATCTGTAATTTAATCTCATTTTGCTCTACTTTTTAACACAATCTCATTTTGCACCTTAAATCATTCTGCTTAAATATCTTTCAAATATATATAGCGGGCGACTGCATTATTCATTATTAGAAATGAAAATGCGATTCCGTACGTCTTTGTAAAATACAGAAGTAAAATAATGAATAAATAATTATGACAACTTTTACTGTTTTAATATTTATGGTATTTTTTGTCAGTTTTTTTAACAGTTATAGAGAAAAAAATGGTATATAGAAATTGGGAACACCAAATCAAATAATCTCTTTTATTGTTATTAGTGGATAAAAAATAGTGTCTTTTTTTAAGGTTAAAATTATCAATGATAACGTGTACACAAAAATAGAAAATCTCTTTTATATATATTAGTGTATTAAAGACACTTCATACCTCTATGAAACTTTTAAAAATAAAAAATATATATATAATAATAGGTGATTAATTGAAAGTATGAATAGTTATTGGATAATATTTTAAAAAAATTATGATTTACAAAAGAATAATTAGATAGGAGAAATAGGAAAAAAAAATTGTGTCCACCAAAAGATCTAATTTTGTTGTTATATAAGTAAAAGTGAGATTCACTTATTTCAAGAGTAAATTTTAATATATTTACACTAAAAGTATTTTATATATTAATTTGAATTTATACAATAAAATATTATATGATTTTTAAATCTTTTAAAAAAATTATATATTAAATTTATATATTAAAAAAATTAATTTAACGGTTGAATTGTTAAAATTTGATATATAATTTAAATTATTGAGTGAAATAAATTTATTAAAACTTACTCTTAAAGTAAATAAATTCTTCCTCATATAAATATAAAAAAATATTAGTATATTTATAATATTTATTTGTGTTATGAGCTAGTGAAACCTATGAATGCATAATAGTTGCCATATGAGTTTTTTTTTTAAAATATATATATATAGATAATTCATCTATCAACTTTTAAAAGTTAATGCCGTTTTTTCAAAAATAAAATTGAAGTTGAAAATAAGAAAAACTTGTTGTGGCTACATGTGAAGTCACTTTTTCCCTGAATCAGAATAGCTTGTCCATCGTCTCCCATGGCACACCAAAACATTGTTTTTTTCGCATGTTCTCATCAATTACAACTTGTTTGGACACGATTTAAAATATTTTTCTATGATGTATAGTGTTTCTATAAAACCCAGATCTTTATATATTATTTATTAACAAATTCGTCACATTGACCGTCAAAATTAATTTCATATCTTATGGAATATATATGAGACTTATCCTTTATAAATAGTCTAAGTCTAATCTTTGTTGACACGCAAATAGTGGATTACATGATGATACTTTCACACACATAAATTAGTTGAAATGTCTATAAACTATTGGAATTTAATTTACTAAGTTCTTGATAAAGTTTTGTTCATCTTAACAAATAAACAAGTTCAAGCTTAATTTTAGCTTCAATTATTTAAAAGAATATATCTAAAGTTTTGTAAAGTCAATTAAAAACTCGAAGATAACTTGTGTGTCAGTTGTGTGTACTTCTTTTTTTACGAGTGTCAATTGTGTGTCTAAGTATGCATGTGCATGTTAATGAGAAAAAAAAATATTTCTAACCTTTTGAAAAAAAATGTTAATTTCATATCAAAATATATATAGTTAATAAATTGTAGTTTTATTTTAAAAATATCATTACATAAGTTTTATATTTAAATGTTTTTTCCCATTTTTACTTTTATCTCACATGAAAATGTGTATTAATTATTAAATTAAAATTATATATATATATATATATATATATATATATATATAGTTGTAAACGAAATTCAAACTTCCTATTTTTCTAATAATTTAATTTTTCATTTTGATTTATCTATTTAAATAAATGAGTCAAACTTCATAACTATATTTTCTTTTAACAAGTCAAGCTAATTGACTTAATTCATTTACATTCTTGTTAACACATTTAATTTTATATGAACACGTTAAAAAATAACTCGTGTATGTATACATGTGTATGCTGATGAAAAATATTAATTTTGTATAAAAAATATATATATTTAGTAAATGGCAATTTTATTTTAAGAAATTAACATTACACATATATTTTCTTATGCTCAATTTTTCCCCGGCCCTTTTCACTTTTATCTCGTATTTAACATGAAAATATAATTTAAATATTAAATTCATATATATATATATATATATATATATATAAGAAATACTACAAGAGTTTACTCAATAAATAAAAATAATAAAATCAAATTTAAGTTTCATATTTTTCTAAATAATTGCAATTCATTTTTTAATTTGTCTCATTTAAATAAATGAGTGAAACTTCTAGACCATATATATTCTTTTACTAGTCACACTTTTTACTCCATTCATTTATATCCTTACTCATATATTTAATTTTATATGTACACTCATTATTTATGAGTAACTCAACAAGAATTAAATTTTATTTAAGCTTTTTACTCGACTCAATTTACTTAATTACTTGCACCCCTCACGCCAGGTTTGAGACAGTGAATATGCTTCCAATTATAAGTGGGTCTATTTAGTATAAGACTTGAAGTTGTTGATGCAACCACGAGTGAAAAAGTGCACGAATTAATTGTAACCCACTTAAATTAATCCAAAGTTTAGATTTCATAACACTCCATGTTAATAATTACGTGGCACTTGCTGCTCATGAAAGCAATCTGTGTCTGGTTCGATGTTTGTGCATCAACCTAATTAAGTGAAAGGCAAAGATAATTTCATATAATGTACATTTGAGTTTGAAGTTCATGTAAAACTGTTTAATAATGAGAAATTAAACACAAACTTTGTGTACGGTATCATTAAACACCATGCAAATTGCGTAAGCAAATGAATTCGTGGTTCCTCTTCCTCGAGACAAACACATGTATAAAGCATAATTATACCAAATGGAAGAGTATATATGAATATGAGGGTCTTTTTTTGTTAATAAATGACATCTCCTAACAGAGAATTAAAGACATTATGAAAGGAAGTTTTATCTTTTCAACAAAACTTTTTCTATACACACATAAATAAATAAAAAGTTGAATTTAAAAAATTAATTATTTAATTAGAAATCAAACTCTTTATCAATATACTTAATAAAATTACAAATCAACATGTTATTGGTCCAAATGATATTAGACTCGATCTCTTTAAATATGATTTTGGATTCAAATTTTTTTATATAAAATTAAAAAGATATATATGTAATTAAAATAAGAGATTTTATTAATGATGACCGATCAAATTCTTTAATAAAGATTAATCATGGATAAAATTGATAAAATATTTTATAATAGAGTATAAGAAAATAAAAGTATAAGTATTAATGAAAAGTTAGGTGTCTACTATTTTTAAGATAAAAATAATAATTAGTTAATTTTATTTGGTTGGTAAAAGTTGATTGTTTAAGAACATCATAATTGAGTCTATATGGGTATCAACAAGCGTTAATCATCAGCTTTGAAACCTAATATTCCACTTTTTATTAACACAAAGAGCAAGCAAACATGTTTAAGATATGATTATTTATTTGGTGCGCTTTAAATTCCAAAGGAATATCACATTATCCCAAACTTGGATCTTGCAAAGAAGAAGGGACTATAAAATTTGAATAAAAGGGAACTATCACTAATTATGTTAGAAACTATAGAACAGTTGACAATTTTAGAGAAGAGCATATTCTTTTTATCACTGGGCCACGTGACTTGCATGATGTGTCAGATCTATCTTCTTTTTTTTTTTTTTGAAGCAATTACCTAAAATACTATTGCATAACATAAATGGGCTGACCCATGTTACTACATTCGTTTTTTCCTGCACGTAAGATTATTATTTTTTTTATACAAACCCTGGAATAATACCATATGTATCCTCGTATGCTGTTCAAATTTTATTTTTATTTATTTTTTGTGAGTTAATAAATGATGTGCGGATACCAGCAAGAAGTTGACTTGTTGACAAAATTTTATTATTTTTGTTATATATAAAAAAAAAAAAAAGTTCTAAAACCGATACCAAATTAATGAAACAAAGATATTTGCTTTTTGTCCAATGATAAAGTCAACTTAACTCCAAATTTCATTAGTTAAAATAACGAACTTCCATTCATCATAATCAAATTTTAATTAACAAAGAATATATGAAATTAAGTATATGTGAGGGGTACTTAAAACCAGACAAGATATAAAATAGAGTCCATTAAAAAAACTATAGTAATAGCATATACTTTTCCGACGAACCTCCCACATCTTATAAAACATATATAGATAAAATTTTGAAACTTATAAATTATGATGATATGCAAGTACCAGGTCTTCTTGGTCTCCTTTTCTATAAATTGGGTTGTTAACATGTTATTATTATCCTCCTCATCTTATCCATTTATTATGATTTACTCTTCTTTTGTTTTTGACTCATGATTTACTTTTTATATTAATTATATTATTGTCAATAAAATATTATGTAAAATTGAAGCTGCAGCAGCAACGGCGGGCGTGAGTGATGTTTATGTGCGCGTGTGGTGCCTAAAACTTGGCTTTTTGTGTGTTTATCAAAATGCTATTTTTTTTTTCTCAATTAAAAAGATTGTACCAAAAACAAAACGGATAGGTTGAATGTGAATGAGCTTCTTGAACGGGCATTCATTGATAGTGAGAGAGAGAGAGAGTTTTAAGTTTAGGTTGAGTAAATAATAAAATGTGAGATACCAGAAAAGTGCTAACGTGAAATAGGGGAAATGAGTGGTGATTCAAAAAAATAAATAAAAGGATTGTGGGGCAAAAGTTGTCTTGGGTGTAAAAAAAACAAGCCAATAATGATTTTAAAAAATATGTATTTTTTGATAAATAATTTTTTAAAATTATTATTCAAAATATATTTTTAAAGTAAATGTTATCAAAGTTGATAAATTTATCATGTATGATAATTTATAATTGAATGAAGGCATATACTATTTTGTTTGATTTTAAAATAATTGAGATAAATATAAATGATAACCCAAAATAAATTCACAAATATTCAACTACTTAGTTTGGAATAAAAATATAAATGATAATTCCATCCAATTGATCCAAATTTGTATTATATTTGTGTAACACTACATGTTTTACTAGTTAATTTTTATTAAAATTTGTGTTGTGTTAATTTGTTGTTAAACTGTTAAGAAACTCCAGAATTAAGTAATTCTTTATGAGTTTTAGGCATTTAGAGGGTTCTTTGTGCAAAAGTTCAATTTAACCGTCAAAGGAAAAATATATAAGGTTTCTTTTTAGAATTGAGCTTTATAAACTCATTTTTCAGGAACCTTAGAGAAATTCTAGAGAAAAGAGCTCTAGAGTTCTAAGTCCTTCTTCTTTTTCTTCTTTCTAGTCATGGGAGTTGTAGAAGCTCTTGATTAAGTAGCTAAAGGGTGATTCAAAGCCTTTTGAGTCAAGAATAGAGTGTTAGAGCATTTGTGCGGAGTGCTCAGAGTTCTTTCCTTCCTTCTTCCGTTTTCCTTTTATTTCAATGTGATTTTGAGGTAAGGGAAGCTAGATTGTATCCCTTGTTGAATTATTTGAGTCATATGTTGATTTACTTTGATAAACTTGTCGCTATATTGATTGAATTTTGATTAAATGGTTGAGATTGAAGTTTTATTTTTTTTATGAAGCACATTGAGAGAATTCGATGATTTGATCATATATGAGATATTCATGGTGTTGTGCGTGATGCAAGTCAAAGACTTTTTGCCTCACTAACACCAGGTGTGGGATAGGTAGCGTTAGACACAAGTCAGTTAGGATCTCTCTAATTTTATTACGTCGAGCGTGTGTTAAAAGGTGTTGAGTGTGACTGCCTTAGGATCTCTTTAACTTTGTGACATTGAGTGTAAGACAAGTGTCACCAAGATTGAGCAAGTCAGAGATTTTCTCCCTTGTCAATACCAGGCATAAGTGAATACCACCAAACATGGTTAAGGTAAAGGCTTTCAGCTTGGATGACATAAGGCATAGATTTAGTAGCTTCAGACGTGGTCTACATAGACTCTTTGTCTCATTTTCATTGAGCGTAAGAGGATTGACGTCAAGCATGAGCGAGTTAGAGACTCTTTGCCTCATTGACATCAAATGCTAAGCGTTGAATGAGTGGCATCGAGCATGGACATTATGTGCAAGTTGATCACGTCGAGCATAAGTATGCTGAAAATAATGTTAGTAACATGTTATATGTTATGATGTGAGTGTATGAGAAATATGTTGATGTGTAGCATTGTGTTATGTTATGCATGAGGCATGTTGTATTGTTGAAATATGTTGATAAGATGCTTGATGCATGTAGTTGTGATGTTTTGTGAACTTAGGATTAGAAGAGAGATGTTGTTTTTTAAAAAACTAAAGTATCTCATTGTGTGAATTTGTGTTGTAATGCTCTTAGAGCCCAATTGATGAAAATCCTTCTTGAGTATAGTTGTCTCTTAATGTGGAGTGTTGAATCTCCTCTGAGTACTTAGTTGATACTGTATGGGGGCCAAGTCAAACCATATTGGTTTAAAAGTGACCAATCAAGTAAGGTACAAGGTTGGGATCAAAAATCCCTAACTGAGTACTATAAAGGTAGGCATTATTTGGAGGATAGTCAATAGGCTAATTTCAAATAAGCTTAGTTATGCATGCTAAAGTCGTGATAAATTCACACCCAAGTTGTTATACTCCTAATACGGATACTATGTAACATTGTAAAAAAAAAAAAAAAAAAAAAAAAAAAAAAAAAAAAAAAGGCTGATTCAGTAGCCCAGAACGGGCCGTTCCCAAACTGGAACGGGCCGTTCCACACTACTGAATTGAACTACATATTGTAGTTGAGAACGGGCCGTTCCGGCAAGGAGAACGGGCCGTTCTAGGAAGGAGAACGGGCCGTTCCGGAGGGAGAATTGGCCGTTCCGGAGGGAGAACGGGCTGTTCCTGAGGGAGAACGGGCCGTTCCGAATGAGTCCCGGAACGGGCCGTTCTGTTTTCAAAACGGGCCGTTCTGGGCGTGGATTTTGTGCGTAATCTGGGAGTTCAGAACGGGCCGTTCCGGTATCGGTACGGGCCGTTCTGGCCACTCCGGATTGCCTATAAATAGGGGTGAAGGGGGGGCCGTGAGGAGTTCTGGTTCTAGAGAGAAGTTTTAGAGAGAAGGTCTCTGGGTTAGTGAGCTCCTTTCTCTCCCAAATTTCTCTGTTTAACTCCTTTTCTCCTCTAGATCAATAACTCCTTCTGTCTTTTCTTGAATTTCAGATTAGAAAGCTTGTTTTGGGAGGACTGAAGTTTCGAGTTGAGCCTCGAGGGGAAATTATACTTTTGATTCAGTCTTCGGCTATCTGAGCTAATCTTCAGGTAAGGGAAGCTAGAATGTTTGTTATTTAGGATGTATGTGAGTTTACAAACTCAATGGGAATAGGCTGGACGCAGGTTGAGTATGCCAGGTGTGGAAGAGCTTAGAGCTCTTGGGTTGGTGTTAGGCTAGGCGCGAGCTGACTACGCCAAGCGTAATCATATTTATAAATAATTATTTTAAATTGATGCTTATGCATGTTTAAAGTTGAAATGTTAGATTATATATAGGTGGTATATGATGTATGGTGCGGTGTGATTCATATGTATGCTTTGTGATGATACGTATGAATGTTCGAATATGATATGACATGTGTATATGTTCATATGAGTATGTTTATTGATCATAATGGTGGGTAGACCATTTATGATGTATGATGCATTATTGCATGTGATGTCTTATGACATGTGTATGATTGTTGATCATGATGGTGGGCAGACCATTATGATGTATGATGCATGATTGCATGTGATGCCTATGGTATGAGTCTAGCCTAGGACTTGAGGAGAGGAAAATTATTTTCGAACTAGAAGAGCTCACATAGAGTCTCTTGAGAGTGGTGCTTGGATAGACCACTGATATATGAGAGTGGTGCTCTGGGAGGCCACTGGATTTGGGAGAGTGGTGCTCAGATAGGCCACTAGGTTGGGTGAGTCTCCTCTAAGTCCTTAGCTAGTGTTGGAGCGGGGTATGAGGTCGAGGGTTATTCCCTTAACCAAGTACTCGGGAAGGTGCGTGGATCCTTGCGGATAGTCGGTGGGCGAACTCCACTATTGACTTGGTTAATGCATGCCAAGGTCGTGGTAAGCCCGTACCCAGCTGTGCTATACCTGACGGTGGATCTGGACTTCCAAGTGTGTAAGTGACATCATCCGAGTAAACCCGAGGGAGGATTATATCCTGTTTAGCTGTGACCGAGCGGGCGCTTTGGGCGTGAAAACGGTTGGGGTGGTTTCGGTAGGATGGAATGTCACTTATACAGCTCTATTGTTATGGAGATCTCCTAGGTGTATGCGTGACGACGCATTAGATGATTGATATGTATGCATATCTGTCATGAGTTGCATTCATTGCATGATTATTAATATGATGAAGTGTGGTGTTTGACTTCATGTTTGGTGAATGAATGATTGATTGAGATGAAAGGTTCCTTAGGGACAGGATTTGGGATGCATGTGTAGTATAGAATTTTTATTCTGTACTTGTATTATTGATCTTTGAATTCTAGCTTACCCTTCTGTTTTCCATGTGGTGGAACTGCGATGATCATACTTGGTATGGGAGCAGGTCAGGGATAGCTTGGGAGTAGAGATGATCGTTGTGAGACGAGGAGCTGAGTCTAGTGTTTTGAGTTACCATTCTGGGTAACATTTTTTTTTGTCAGTGCTTGACCGGCACTAAGGAATATTTTGGGATGACTGTACATATATGGTGCTATATTTTATATGCAGAAACTTAATTATTTCGATCTTTATATTTATGCCTGTATGTATGTGTTATCCAGTTTAATATTCTCTTAGTTAACTAGTTGTAGTGCGATTCCACTAAGTGTAGAGACCGGGGCGGGTCGTTACATACTAGACTTTCATAGTTTAAGTGGAGAAATCTGATAAATTTTGTGTTGTGGATTGATATCCAAATTTATTGTTGATCTAACAAGTCCAAAAAGATATTGTTGTTAAGTTGGCTCGTTAGGGTCAATCTACTTAAACTATTCACCTATGTTGTAAGAGATCTCTTAGTTGAAATGTGCGATGACTCATTGCATTGTTGTGTTGTTTAAGTTGATATGTGCTAAGTTATGTTGAGTTATAAGTTGTTGTGTTGCTTTTAAACTATGTTGATTTTTTGAAAAGTCGCTAAGTTGACATGCTAGTAATTTGTCTAGTAGTGATGCAAGCTGAGATGATGAAATGTTTTTAAGTTGAGAAGTTGTGTTAACATGTTTTTCTGTGTTGCTAAATTGGGCCTTAGGTTGATGTTCTGTGATGTTGATTAAGGTGTTTGTATAACTAGTTGATTACTTTTATACTATGTTGTTTTCTTGATAACGAGCTTATCCTTGCATTTTTCTTGTCAGATTGTGATTTTCATATTATTATGGGAGCAAGGTAGAATTAGGTTGCAAGACGAGCTAGTTTTAGGTGTTATACGAGAGATGGCGATGTTTTGTTTGATGTTACTTTGATGTGGCTTATGGATAGTAGATGCTTGATGACATTAAGGTCTTTATGTTTTGAGTACTTTATTCTAAATGTATATTTTGTATATATGTATAGTGTAGTATTATAACCCCATAAGGGACTTTATGTTTTCAAGTCGAATTAGTAAGAATTATTTTTATGTTTTCTACACCTTATACATATATCTTTTAGATAGATGTTTATACACTGTTGTATGATAACCCTAATGTAATTGACTTATTTATTATGTTTTGTTGCTTAGTTATTGAGTTGTAAAGTGGAGTGACCTGTTTGATCATTACAACTAGTATTTATCTGTTTCATATAAGAAATAAAAATAATAAGTGTTAATGGTTTATTATAAGAAAAATGTATCATTTTATTTGAAAGATTGAGAGTATAAAACAAATAATAGTTATTCTTTATAATAAATGTGAAATATTCAATGCATGAAATATTTTTTCATTCTTTACAATTTTTTTTCCTATAAATTATAATTTGTAAAAATGTCGTAAATATTTTATATGTTTCAAATGTAACATTGTTAAAAAAAAAAAAAAAAAAAAAAAAAAAAAAAAAAGAGGCTGATTCAGTAGCCCAGAACGGGCCGTTCCCAAACTGGAACGGGCCGTTCCAAGCTACTGAATTGAACTACATATTGTAGTTGAGAACGGGCCGTTCTGGGAAGGAGAACGGACCGTTCTGGAGGGAGAACGGGCCGTTCTGGAGGGAGAACGGGCCGTTCCGGAGGGAGAACGGGCCGTTCCGGATGAGTCCCGGAACGGGCCGTTCTGATTTCAGAACCGGCCGTTCTGGGCGTTAATTTTGTGCGTGATTTGGGAGTTCGGAACGGGCCGTTCCGAACTCGGTACGGGCCGTTCTGGGCCAATCCGAAAGTCTATAAATAGGGGGTTGGGGGCCTTCAGGAGTTTTGGAGTTTTTAGAGAGAAGTTTTAGAGAGAAGGTCTCTGGGTCAGTGAGCTCCTTTCTCTCCCAAATTTCTCTGTTTGACTCCTTTTCTCCTCTAGATCACTAACTCCTTCTGACTTTTCTTGAAATTCAGATTAGAAAACTTGTTTTGGGAGGACTGAAGTTCTGAGTTGAGCCTCGAGGGAAAATTCTACTTTTGTTCAGTCTTTGGCTATCTGAGTCAATCTTCAGGTAAGGGAAGCTAGAATGTTTGTTATTTAAGTTGCATGTGAGTTTAGAAACTCAATTGATGCATGGAAGTTGAGGATCCATGGCTGGATCGGAGAATTCGCTAATTGTTCAAAGTCTTGGAAAAAAAAATGGGGTTTCTGGTGAATTTGATGCATCAGATGGGTGCATGTTGATACTAGGTTTATTTAAGTTGTATGGAGCCTATGTATTGTGTTTTGTGTTTGCATGTGACTGGATTTGTTAGTTTGGATGAGAGTTTGTGAACTCTGTTATTGGAATTTAGGCCGGGCGCAGGTTGAATGCGCTAGGCGTGGATGAGTCTTGGGACTCTCAGGCTGGGATTAGGCTGGGCGAGCTCAGGCTACGCCGAGCGTGAATAAGTTTATGAATGAATTGATGCTTATGCATGTTTAAAGTTAAAGTTTTAGATCATGTATGTATGATATATAATGTATGGTGAGGTGTGATTCATATGTATGCTTTGTGATGATACGTATGAATGTTTGAATATGATATGACATGCGTATATGTTCATATGAGTATGACTGTTGATCATAATGGTGGGCAGACCATTATGATGTATGATGCATTATTGCATGTGATGTCTTATGACATGTGTATGATTGTTGATCATGATGGTGGGCAGACCATTATGATGTATGATGCATTATTGCATGTGATGTCTTATGACATGTGTATGATTGTTGATCATGATGGTGGGCAGACCATTATGATGTATGATGCATGATTGCATGTGATGCCTATGGCATGAGTCTAGCCTAGGACTTGAGGAGAGGAAAAATATTTTCGAACTAGAAGAGCTCACATAGAGTCTCTTGAGAGTGGTGCTTGGATAGACCACTGATATATGAGAGTGGTGCTCTGGGAGGCCACTGGATTTGGGAGAGTGGTGCTCAGATAGGCCACTGGGTTGGGTGAGTCTCCTCTAAGTCCTTAGCTAGTGTTGGAGCGGGGTATGAGGTCGAGGGTTATTCCCTTAACCAAGTACTCGGGAAGGTGCGTGGATCCTTGCGGATAGTCGGTGGGCGAACTCCACAATTGACTTGGTTAATGCATGCCAAGGTCATGGTAAGCCCGTACCCAGCTGTGCTATACCTGACGGTGGATCTGGACTTCCAAGTGTGTAAGTGACATCATCCGAGTAAACCCGAGGGAGGATTATATCCTGTTTAGCTGTGACCGAGCGGGCGCTTTGGGCGTGAAAACGGTTGGGGTGGTTTCGGTAGGATGGAATGTCACTTATACAGCTCTATTGTTATGGAGATCTCCTAGGTGTATGCGTGACGACGCATTAGATGATTGATATGCATTGATATCTGTCATGAGATGCATTTATTGCATGATTATTAATATGATGAAGTGTGGTGTTTGACTTCATGATTGGTGGATTGTATTTTATGCATGAGTAGTATTGGATAGAGTGTATGGTGTGACTCTATGAATACGATTGTGTAGTATAGATTATTATGATTCATTTGTGAATTCTAGCTTACCCTTCTGTTTCCATGTGGTGGAACTGCGATGATCATACTTGGTATGGGAGCAGATCAGGGCTAGCTTGGAGTCGAGGTGACCGCTGCGAGACGGGGAGTTTGATCCTCGTGTTAGGGTTACCATTTTGGGTAGCGATTTTTGTCTGTTTGACCGACACTAAGGAATATTATTTTTGGGATGACTGTACATATATGGCATTTTATTTTGTATTTAAAGAATTTGGTTATTTTATTCTTATCTATACCCGTATGTATGAGTTATCCAATTTAATATTTTCCTTAGTTCACTAGTAGTAGTGCGATTCCACTAAGTGTAGAGACCATGGCGGGTCGTTACACAAACATCTTTAAAATATAATACATAATTGTATTTTTATGCTATCAAAAGTTATTTTTCATAAAGAATAAACACTCACTTTATACCCTAAAAATAATGAAAGATGTTAAATTAATCCATGGCATTAAGAAAATATTAAATAAATTTTTAAATTTAATTACTATGATTTTGATCCTTGAATATATATCAATGTTGTTATTTTAGTCAAACATGTAACGACTTGCCATGGTCGTTATATTTTCTAGAATCACAGACTAACAGCAGAGTTACTCACATGCTTAAGATTTTATACTCACTCTACATGGATATATATACTATGACATGTATATAAGTATAAGTGCAACTAGGAACAACTCTTAAATATATATAAAGTATATGTACAGTCATTTAGTATAAAACAATATAGAATCGTAAGTGCTGGTCAAGCATTGCTATTAGACCATCAAAAGCAGTCCAAGACAAGACTACACTACCAAGATGACCCTACAACATCTCCCAAAAATTCATTCCAGCTAGCCCTACCCTACTACTCCCATGAAGATCATAATCATCATAGTCCAAATCACATGAAAAATACGCAAGGATAAGTTAGATTTCAAAAATCTATTAGTATAAGAAAGAACATTTATACTACTATCCAACATGTAAACCAACCAAAAACACACCTCATAGTTTACATCATTCACCAAACAATACAACACCAACATGCTAAAAAGCTACACACCAATACATATCATACAATGAGATATTCATCCGATGCATACATCTCAATGAATGTGTCATCACGCATTCACCTACAAAGATCTCCTAAGTAGTCTAAGTAACTCCACCCTACCAAACCAACCCAATTGTTTTCGCACCCAAAGTGCCAACTCAATCACAGCAAAATTGGATAATAATCCCTCCTCTGGTTTCTTGGATTTTGTCACTTACAATGTAAAAGTTTAGTTCCATCGTTAGGAGTGGTACAACTAGGTAGAGGTGTACCACGACCTTGGAATGCATTATCAAGTCACATATGGAGTTAGCTCACTGGTCATCCTCAAGGGACCACGTAACCTTTCCAAGTACTTGGTTAAAGATTGTATCCCTCGACATCCTACCTTACTTAATCACCAACTAAGGACCTAGAGGGGACATCAACATATCTCAAAACCCACTCCAAGAGACACACCCACTCAAGGAGGATTTTCCAACAATAGTCTACCCGAGCACCACTCAAAGATTCTCTAGATGGGATCTTCAGTTTTCAAAAATAATTTTCTCTTCTCATGTCCTAAGTTAGCCAACATGCCTTAATGTCATACTAAATTCTCAACATCCACACTTCACCTACATCATCTATATACATCACATTCAGTCAATGCATATAGAGATCAATAACATCATACATATATATACATGACATACATAAGCTCATCAGCATCCAACAACATACAAACAACTACATATGTCATAACCAATCAACATACATAGAACTACATTCTTCATACTTTATACAACATGCAATAGAAATCATACATCTATTCATGTTTACCAAATTCACCCATCGTACAACATGTATCAATATATAACTTAGCAAAATCAATTATCGTACAATGATAACTTTCACATAAAGTATCACGGAGTTATACTACTCATATCAAACTCATCCTTATCTCATATGAAAGTCAAAAAAATTACCTACAACTTTTATAAAGACCTCAAGTTCTAATTTCATCATCTACTATACTAAAAATTATAAAAACCGCAACTTTTTTTACTAATGTTGATAACTTGACCTTCACTCACTAAAAAATTCATAACTTGTGTTCTAAACCTTTGTTTTAGGTGATTCCAAAGCTACTGGAAAGCTAACATCTAGAGCTACGACTTTTATTAAAACAACAAAGTCTAATTTGAAAAGCACTAATCCGCTCAGCCATTTCAAAATCGTTAAGAAAATTTCTTCCAGAGACACCTCTGATTCTCATCTCTAATTCCCCTCAATCTTTTCAAAATCGCTCATATGTTTCCTTCCAAAGACACCCTTAATTCTCATCTCTAATTCCGCTCAACCATTTCAAAATCGATTAATAATTTCCTTTTAGAGACATCCCTAATTCTCATTTTCAATTTTGCTTAGCCATTTCAAAATTGTTCGATCATTTCATGACAAAGATCATTTTTGTTTTTTGCAATTTTGGGGTTTCCAAACCTCTTTATTTCAACCAAGCTTACCTAAAAGCTCCAAATTCAAATCTAAACGCCATAAAAACTCATCTAAACAACAAGAATACATCATTTCCAACAACAAAACAACCCATCACAAGAAAATCCATACAATCATCTACCAAGATCAATTTCTAGCTCCATTTACCTCGATTCGGAGCTCACCAAGAATGGAGAAGAGGAAGAAGAAGCTTTTAGATGACACCATGCTCACTCCAATTCATAGTTTCAATTACTTGGATCTCCAATCCATTAACTCTAAACCCTAAATGTTTGATGCAGAATCTAGCCTTCACCCCTCTTTAATAGCCAAGCTTTTAAGATTCTTTAGGAACTAAGAGAAAAGGAGAAAAAGACTTCAACCACTATAACATCTACTTACTCTCATAACATAAAATTCATCTAGAAACAGGAAAACTGACCCAACAGTTATAGCATTACAAGACATTTTTTTAAAATTTTAAACTAATGTGATTGTTAATTTACACTTTTTATAACTTATTTATCATTTTATTATTTTGAATGACTAATATGACAATGTTTTCAAAACTTAGGACAAAATAACCATTTATTTATTTTACATAGGAATATTATATACTAACCTTCTCCCACAAACACTTCCAACTTATGTATAATAATGATAAATACAAAGAATGTGTTGAATGAAAATAAGTGAGAAATAAATATATTAATTTAAGGAGAAAAAAAAAAGAAAAAAAATAGAGCGAAAATAATTAGTGATTTCACACTTTTTATTTATCTTTTTTTTTCTACTATCAAATATAATTTTTTTTTATCTTCTACTAATTTTTTTCACTGTACTTTATTTCTCCTTCACCATATAATTTGAACGATTTATTTTTTTCAAACAAAAATGAAAGAAGAGAGAAAGGAGTGTGAACAAATTAAAAATTTTACTTGTTTGAAAGTGACGAAACTCGCGAGTGAAGAAATAAAAATGTGTAAGTTTCACATCTTTTTTATTTTTAAAAAAATAATAAAGAAAATAAATAATAATAAAAAAAGTAATACGTGTAACATTCAAAATTAATCGATTGAATTTTTTTTAATAGATTAAATTTATTTATCAGTTATTCATATAAAAACGTATGCATTGTCAGTTTAATTGATTAATAAGATTATTTTTTTTTATCTTTTTCTCAACTAAATAACCTAATTTTTACTTTAATTTTTCTACCCTATTTCTCATTCGTCTCTTTTTATTTTACTAAACATTGCCCACGTGTTTTGTTAGAATAGTGAAATACATCAAAATATATATATATATATATATATATATATATATATATATTAAACAAGCAATAAAACATATAATACTTATAAAAAAAGATTTAGAAAAAATATATTTTGTTAATTTTTGGTGCATGTTTGTTATATTTGAAATTGTTAATGGGATAGGGGTGGAGAAGAAAGAAAAAGATATGAGAATGTTATGTTAAGGGTATGATATCACTAAAAAAAAATGTTGAATTATTCCATCATACCATGTTCGTACACTTTTACTGCCATGCCAGCTGACATCGCATTCCATCTAGTGTACGCCACACAACACAACACAACCATTTTCATTTTCATTTTCATTTTTATTTTCATTTTCATTTTCTCACGCACCACCACCACCGTCTCATTTTCTTATTTTCATTTCTCGTGCTATTTCCCATTTATTCTCCTCTTCCTACTTCACATTCATTTCCACAAAATGTCACTATTAAATACTAATTAGCATAGTACTTGGACGCGTGGATCTTACTAACATCATAAATAACTTATACTCCTTTTTACGGAATCAAGTTTAGAATCCAAATAATTCAACATCCCATCAATTTTAAATACACTCATATACTCCACTAATTCTACATATTTCCAAATTTACCCGTTACAAGTCCAGTTCTTTAAAAATAAAATAATAATAATAGTAAAATAGTATATAAAATATGTCATTCATAATCTAAAGAAATTTTACATGAAGATTTTATGTCCACCAAAAAATATCCTTAAATAGTTATTCATGTATTAAATGTTAGAGTTCGTTAAGTAGTTAAAAAATTTACATACTACTTAAAGACTTAAGTTTAATTTTTATTATTTTTGTTGTTTTAATATCCTTATTAAATATTAAAAATATTTATGCTTTAGTAAAGATTATTTAGAATGAACAATTTTTTTAGGATTCTTTTTTATATTTTAATTTATATTGCATGTGGGTATACCTTAAAATTTCATTTGAATACTTATAGTATTAATTATGTGAAACCATTAATTGTGTCATTGATGATTTTTTTTAGTAAAAGCAAGAGTTAATAATTAATTTCTACGTTCACTAAAAAATAGGAAATGAGTGTATAATATTATTCCCACGTAATTGACTGGTTGTAAATTCCTTTTTTTTTCTCTAAGATATTATTGATATGATAAAGTTGTGATGTAACCGTGACTTTTCTTTTCTTTCTTTCTACGCAACTTTGTTTCATAAAACATGTAGTGGAAACAGTGACAAAGTTTAGAATGATGTTGACACGCATGGAAGCAGAACCTCAACATCAACCGGAAATATAATGGGTTGATTTCAACGTTCAATCAATCGGAAATGTTCCTTTTAACAACAAAGAAAAAAAAAGGATTTTATACAATATTATTTTTTATATTTAAATCAATCTTAGTTCAAACCTTGACCAACGCATTCAATACAAATGAGAATCTATACGTACACAATAATAGGATAATATTTCGATCAGAATGAGTGTAAAATTATTTTAATGACGTGTTTGGTGCATGAAAAAGATAAAATTATACCGTATGGTGGCTGACTAGGCCGAATACCTAAGTTCATGGTCGACTAGGTCGAATACCCGAGTTCATGACCGACTAGGCCGAATACCCAAGTTCTTGGCCGACTAGGCCGAATATCCGAGTTCGTGGACGACCAGGTCAAATACCCGAGCCTACCGACCACTCACAATCTGAACGAAACGTGTCGGTGTGCTCGACCAAGTTACGAATTTACGCCAGAATAATTATGGAGAGGTTAATTTATGTAATGCACCGGATTAGCCCCCTAATTTCCCGGGGCCCAGTCCTTAATCGCGGCCCAATAAGAATCATTATAAATAGGACCCTAGCGAGGTACGTAACTAACTTTCAACTACCACATTTATTACGCCGAGCACTTACTTGAGCGTTGGAGTGTCTTTGCAGGCACACCCCCCTCACATCGGACTACCCGCATAGGAACAAGAAGACCGAGACCCAGGATCAGACTCGCTACAACAAGGATAAGTGAAGTGTGTATCCTAACACAGGAACAAAAATGATTTTGTAAAAGGAAAAATAAAAAATGTAAAACTTTTATTTCTTTTTATTCGGTGTCTAGAAAGCAGAACAAAAGAAATAAATGCATATAAAATTATAGAAATATTTCTAATAAAGTTATATAAAAATAAGGATATTTTGACATTTCAATTACAATGTTGTCTTTCCTTCTATATTCCGTCCACTTTTGGACAGATTTAGAATCAAGATCTTACGTGTTTTGTGATTATTCTTTTTCTCCTTTACAGTCATTTTAGAATGACAAAATAAGGAAGCAAAAAGTGAAAAAAAAAAATTTAAAAAACCCTCCCTCATCTAGTTAATTTTGATAGCGAAAGAAATGCATTATTAATGTATGACTTCTACAAATCGTCCATTTTTCAACAGAAAAGAGAAGAACAAATAAACTCTTTTATTTAAACATATTAATATTTATTCTTTTTTGTTTTAATTATTTTAATTTTCTTTTCTTTTCTTTCTCTTTTTATATAATCAAACAAGTGGCATTTGGCCTCATACCTGATATGTTATTGATTCCTCTATCCACCATCTTTTGCATAAATATATATATATATATATATATATATATATATATATATATATATATATATATATAATTGTACCAGTTGGCACTCACCTTTGACCCGGTCAAAGGTCGAACACACCAAAACCGAAAGAGACCCTTTCGGCCCTAGACCAAACCGAATACCCACTTCGGTCCTAGACCTAGCCGAATACCCACTTCGGTCCTAGACCTAGCCGAATACCCTCTCGGTTCCTGACCAAGCCGAATACCCACTTCGGTCCTAGACCTTGCCGAATACCCTCTCGGTTCCTGACAAAGCCGAATACCCACTTCGACCTTAGACCTAGCCGAATACCCTCTCGGTCCTAGACCTAGTCGGATACCTTCTCAGTCCTAGACCTAGCCAGATACTCCCTCGGTTCCAAGCCAGGCCGAACATCCCCTCGGCCCCAGATCAGGCCGAATACCCCTTCGGGCCTAGACCAGGCCGAATACCTCGTCGGCCTTAAGCTTGACCAAAGACTTAAGGCAAGGAGAACCCACATAAAACACGTGGCAAATTACATACCCATTATGCAATAATTACCATGTCTGATTAAGAGAAGATTAAGGTTAATTAAAATGTTACCCATCTCCCAAAATAAAAGGCCCACCAGGCCCACTCATGTCACTATAAATACACAGGCGATGGGACATAAATGAGGTACGTTATTATCCAATATAAAGCCTTTATTGCTCTGAACCGAATACTTACTTGATCGTCGGAGTGCCTTTGCAGGTACCCTCCCCCACCCCTCGGAGACAGTATTCGGTCGGCACCTAAGACTTAGAAGACCAAGAAGGAAGAACAACAAGAGGAGTGTTTCTATGCAGGATAGGAACGAGAAGACCGAGACCCAGGATCAGACTCGCTACAACAAGGATAAGTGAAGTGTGTATCCTAACACAGGAACATTTGGCGCCCACCGTGGGGCCGAAGAGACGTTTTCAGCCCCTTTTAACTCTACAACTGAGACCGAGATATGGTAGTAACACGCAAAGGACCATCGACATCGACTCAACCGATCCCCAACCCCGAGAACAATCCTGTCATGACCGGCCAAGAACGATACCCATACGGAATGCCTCAGACACAACCGGAGCCTGTGATACAAGAGGTCCGGCCGAACACCGACGGAGCCCAGCCCGACCTCCACGATGACTTGCGCGCATTGCGCGAGGAAATGGCAGCCTTCCGAAGACAGAGAGAAGTCGATGCTAGGGAGTTGGCCGAACTGCGCCGACAAAACGCCGAGCTCCGAAGTCTGAACCAAGCCCACGTGCCGTCAACTCCCACACTCCCAGAGGAGTCGGCCTATGATGCCCCCACCGACCATGTAACCCGAACACCGGTTACTTCTTTGATTGGTGGCAAGATCGACACCACCACCCACTGGTTGAGACACCCCTTCTCCCGAAGGATAATGGAGGCAACCCTGTTGGACCATTGGAAGAGCATGCCAATCGAGAACTATGACGGGTCCACCGACCCCGAGGAGCACTTGAACGTTTTCCTGACACAAGCGACCCTCTCTACTCAAGATGACTCGGCCTTGTGCCAGATATTCCCCACATCGTTGAAAGGGAGGGCTCTGAGCTGGTTCACGCGATTGCCGAGCGCTTCCATTGACTCGTTTAGCGAGCTGTCGTCCCAATTCGCTCTTCAGTTCGCGACGAGCAAACCGTACAGGACGACCTCACTAGCATTGGCGGGGGTTCGTCAGGAGACGAAGGAAAGTTTGAGAAGCTTCATGGACCGATTCAACAAGATCGCCATGGAGATCGGCGACCTTAACCCAGCCGTGGTAATGGATCGGCTGAGCACTGCCCTCAGGCCGGGGCCATTTGTGAATAGCTTGTGTAAGAAACCGCCCGGTGATATGAACGATCTCCGACGCCGAGCCGAGAAGTACATGCAAATGGAAGAATTGGCGGAGACTATAAATCAGGCCAGAGCCGAGGAGGGATATGGACGAAAAGAACCGGGCCGAGACCCGATGAGAAAGGCGAATGCCGAGCCCTCAAATGCTCGTCCCCCGAGAGGACCACGTTACACAATGTATACAAGACATTTTTAAATATTTGTCATGTCGTTCCTTATTTTAATATATATATATATATATATATATATATATATATATATATACGTTTAGGTCTCGCTCATGCAGGTCCAATCTCGAATAACGCACACGCCGATGCCGAGCAATCCTCGACTGATCACTCAAAAACTGCCCTCGAGCCCGACAGGCTTCCCTCCCGAGTAACCTCCTCGGCTAAGGATGTACCTAGGCCGAGCATTACGCACATACGCCGATGCCAAGCAATCCTCGGTCGATCACTCAAAAAGTGCGCTCGAGCCCGACAGGTTTCCCTCCCGAGTACCCTCCTCGGCTAAGGATGTACCTAGGCCGAGCATTACGCACATATGCCGATGTCGAGCAATACTCGGCCGATCACTCAAAAAGTGCGCTCGAGCCTGACAGGTTTCCCTCCCGAGTACCCTCCTCGGCTAAGGATGTACCTAGGCCGAGCACTACGCACGAACATGCGCCGACGCCGAGCAATCCTCGGCCGATCACTCAAAACGTACATTCGAGCCCGACAGGTTTCCCTCCCGAGTACCCTCCTCGGCTAAGGATGTACCTAGGCCGAGCACTACGACAAGCGCTTACGCTAAGAACCCTCGGCCGACCACTCAAACCGCACTCGCGCCAGACAGATTTCCTTCCTGAGTACCCTCCTCGGCTAAGGATGTACCTAGGCCGAGCACTACGACACGCGCCGAGGCCGAGCACGCTTCGGCCGAACACTCTCAAGACGAGCACTCTCGCATGCTCCAACACACTTCGCGCATCAAATCGCATGATCCGACTCCGAGGCCGAGCACGCTTCGGCCGAACACGCTCAAGCCGAGCACTCTCGCAGATCAAATACATCGCATATCAAATCGCATGATCCGACTCCGAGGCCGAGCACGCTTCAGCCGAACACGCTCAAGCCGAGCACTCTCGCGGATCAAATACATCGCGTATCAAATCGCGTGACCCAACATTCCGGGGCCGACCACGCTTAGGCCGAACACGCTCAAGCCGAGCACTCTCGCGAATTAAATACACCGCGTATCAAATCGCGTGATCTGACTCCGAGGCCGAGCACGCTTCGGCCGAACACTCTCAAGCCGAGCACTCTCGCGGATCAAATACACTTCGCGTATCAAATCGCATGATCCGACTCCAAGGCCAAGCACGCTTCGGCCGAACACTCTCAAGACGAGCACTCTCGCGTGCTCCAACACACTTCGCGCATCAAATCGTGACCCAACTCCGAGGCCGAGCACGCTTCGGCCGAACACTCTCAACCCGAGCACTCTCGCGTGCTCCAACACACTTCGCGCATCAAATCGCGTGACCCAACATTCTGGGGCCGACCACACTTAGGCCGACACGCTCAAGCCGAGCACTCTCGCGGATTAAATACACCGCGTATCAAATCGCGTGATTCGACTCCGAGGCCGAGCACGCTTCGACCGAACACTCTCAAGCTGAGCACTCTCGCGGATGAAATACACTTCGTGTATCAAATCGCATGATCCGACTCCGAGGCCGAGCACGCTTCGACCGAACACTCTTAAGCCGAGCACTCTCGCGTGCTCCAACACACTTCGCGCATCAAATCACATGACCCAACATTCCGGGGCCGACCACGCTTAGGTCGAACAGGCTCAAGACGAGCACTCTCGCGGATTAAATACACCGCGTATCAAATCGCATGATCCGACTCCGAGGCCGAGCACGCTTCGGTCGAACACTCTCAAGTCGAGCACTCTTGCGGATCAAATACACTTCGCGTATCAAATCGCATGATCTGACTCTGAGGCCGAGCACGCTTCGGTCGAACACGCTCAAGCCGAGGACTCTCGCGGATCAAATACATCGCGTATCAAATCACATGATCTGACTCCGAGGCCGAGCACGCTTCGGCCGAACACTCTTAAGACGAGCACTCTCGCGGATCAAATACACTTCCGCGTATCAAATCGCATGATCCGACTCCGAGGCCGAGCACACTTCGGCCGAACACTCTCAAGCCGAGCACTCGCACGTACTCTAGCATTTCGAGGCCGAGCACGCCTAGGCGGAGCACACCTAAGCCGAACTCACACCAAGCATTAATCCGCAACAAACATGAATTTAACCCCCCTTCGGCCGAGCATACCATTCGGTTGTGTTTATATTACTAGGCGTTAATGAATATGACAAAAAATTGGAAAGTAAAATATTCCATTAAAGTATGGCCAATCAGTACGACTACTTACACAAAAAATCATCTTTGTCCACGACGCCAATGGCCGATCACAAAAGGCACTAATGGCCTGATTACAAGCAAGCGAAAAATCCTAACCCTAACCTACTACCACGAGAGTCAACCTCTTACACCGCGACCGAGTCCTCCGGATTCCCATCGCCGACCACATCAATGATCGGCTCCTCCTCCCTTGCCGGTGGGGCCTCTTCGTCAGGCTGGGCACCCTGAGGGAACTCGGCGTAACTTATGAACTTTTCACCGTAGAAATCCCGACTAACATCAAAATTGAAGTCAGCCGGGACCTCACAAAAGTAGAAGGCCTGTCGCATAGCATGTTGGAAGCCGACATCGTGCTGGTCGAGAATTTTCTCGGTGGCCTCGGCTTCGAACTTGGTAGCAGCCTCATTTAGCCGAGCAATCTCGGCAGCTGCAGCGGTGGCCTCGGCTTTCATTTTCTGGACCGTCAACTTCAAGTCGTCGGCATCTCTCCTATGGGCGTCGGCTGCCCTCTTCAGTTCTTCGGCCGACTCGGTGACCTTTGCATTGGCGGTCAATGCCTCCTTCAACGTCACCTCAGCCTCCTTAAGCCGCCCTTGCAACCTCTCCTCGGAGACAACCGACCTCATCATAACATGCTTAGCAATTAGGGAGGACGTTTGGCACAAGGAAATTCGAACCGGCCACGACCACCGAGGTTAGCAAAACCGACTACACTAGGAACATGCACACTACTACTAGCGGTCGGAAGCAACATCTGCCACTCCACGCCGAGAACCACAACCCTATACAATTAAAACGTCTTCGTCTTTCCCATCCTCGACGTTGCGGGGGTTATATACCGCATGGTGGCTGACTAGGCCGAATACCCGAGTCCGTGGCCGACTAGGCCGAATACCCGAGTTCATGGCCGACTAGGCCGAATACCCGAGTTCTTGGCCGACTAGGCCGAATACCCGAGTTCGTGGACGACCAGGTCGAATACCCGAGCCCACCGACCACTCACAATCTGAACGGAACGTGTCGGTGTGCTCGACCAAGTCACGGATTTACGCTAGGATAATTATGGAGAGGTTAATTTATGTAATGCACCGGATTAGCCCCCTAATTTCCCGGGGCCCAGTCCTTAATCGCGACCCAATAAGAATTACTGTAAATAGGACCCTAGCGAGGTTCGTAACTAACTTTCAACTACCACATTTATTACGCCAGACACTTACTTGAGCGTTGGAGTGTCTTTGCAGGCACACCCCCCTCACATCGGACTACCCGGATAGGAACGAGAAGACCGAGACCCAGGATCAGACTCGCTACAACAAGGATAAGTGAAGTGTGTATCCTAACACAGGAACAAAAATGATTTTGTAAAAGGAAAAATAAAAAATGTAAAACTTTTGTTTCTTTTTATTCGGTGTGTAGAAAGCAGAACAAAAGAAATAAATGCATATAAAATTATAGAAATATTTCTAATAAAGTTATATAAAAATAAGGATATTTTGACATTTCAATTACAATGTTGTCTTTCCTTCTATATTCCGTCCACTTTTGGACAGATTTAGAATCAAGATCTTACGTGTTTTGTGATTATTCTTTTTCTCCTTTACAGTCATTTTAGAATGACAAAATAAGGAAGCAAAAATTGAAAAAAAAAATTAAAAAACCCTCCCTCATCTAGTTAATTTTGATAGCGAAAGAAATGCATTATTAATGTATGACTTCTACAAATCGTCCATTTTTCAACAGAAAAGAGAAGAACAAATAAACTGTTTTATTTAAACATATTATTATTTATTCTTTTTTTTTTAATTATTTTAATTTTCTTTTCTTTTCTTTCCCTTTTTATATAATCAAACAAGTGGCATTTGGCCTCATACCTGATATGTTATTGATTCCTCTATCCACCATCTTTTGCATAAAAAAAAAAAAAAAATATATATATATATATATATATATATATGTATATATATATAATCAAACAAGTTTTAAAAAAATATATCATTATACTATTTAATAACTTTATATAGAAGTTAAATTTAATTGATCTAATCATTAAATTATAACTTAATACTATCTTAAATACGTATGTCAAATTTTGTCAAAATTAAATAATAATGAAAAAAAAATCTAATTGTTCATATTTTAATATATCTTGAAATGTATATATTATGTCAATTTTGATTTATATAAATATAATATAAAATAATTTTTAATTATTATATAATTTTGTATATATGATTTATGAGAAATAAACTTTCAATTTAACAAAAAAATTTAAAAAAAAATTGTTTAAAAATTATTGAACAATTAATATAATAAAATAAAAAAAAAGTTACACAAGTGTAATTTGATTTCTCTCTCTCCATATATATATATATATATGTAACAATAGTTGCTAACAAGAGAACAAATAATTACAATTCTTAGAATAAAATAAATTATTTAGATTAAAAAATTATAAATAAAATTATCATAGTTGTCATCATAATTTTCTCCATCATTGTTATTATTGTCTTCATCACCTTCATCGCACCTCTACCATATTGCCACCATCTTTATTACTACCACCACAACTATTCTTACTGCCACTATTGTCACCACTAACCGCCACCTATAACATTGTGTTATGGTTGTTGTTCATTTGTTAATATTATTTAATTGAATATTTGATGATATGTTATTTTAGTGCTTTAAAACTTCAATGATTAATGAATCCTTATAAGTTTAGTTGTTTGAGGATTATTTTGAGTTGAGGTCAAAGTTGATTAACTTTAACGGAAGGTATGTAATGTTTTCTTAAGTTTACAAGTTCATTTTTTTAATAATTCTATAGGGATTTTAGAGAGATAGGTTGTGGAGCAAAAGGAAATTGTTTTTCCTTCTTGTTTCACATAATCGCTCTAATCCTTCCATCTAGCATCATTAGTAGAAGTTGAGTTGAGATTTGAAGCTTTGGAGCTCATAATTGAGAGTCAAGGTTGTCGTACAATAAAAGCTCAAGAGGTTTCATTCTTCACCATTCTCCTTCTTTTTCATTGTCTCTATGAGAATTGAGGTAAGAGAAGCTTGTAATTTTCTTTATATCTAAGTTGTGGATGAAGATTTCATTATTGTCTTACCCTTTAATGATAATTTGAGTTGAATTATGTTGAAATTGAAGTTGTGTGCATGTTAGGTGTTTACAGTGAAAATGATGATCTCTTTTTATCTATGTTACATGATGACTGCATGTTGATTTCTATTTGAGTTGTATTAAGTGATTATATATTGAATTGATACATGCATGTTGGATTGAAGTTAGATTTTGGTGTTTTGTGTCAAAATCGTGATTCTATAAAGTGTAGAAATCACCTTTGTGTCGAGTGTGGATGAGCCAAAGGCCCTCTAACTCATTAACGTTGGGCACAAGATGATTGAATTGAGTGTGAGAGAGCCAAAGGCTTTCTGCCTCATTGACACTGAACATAAGATGAATGGCTTTGACTGTGAGTGATTTCAGGGCTCTTTGACTTGGTTACGTTGGCCTAGGATAAGTGGCAATGTAAGTAAGTTAGAGGCTCTCTGCCTCATTAACTTTGGAAATAAGATGAGTTGTGTCGAGCATGGATCACATAGAGACTCTCTATCCCATTTTCACCAGACACAAGAGGAAATCCTAGGTGTGAGTAAGCTAGAGGCTTTCTACCTTACTAGCATTGGGCATAAGATGAATTGTGTCGATCGTGGATATGAATTGTGATGCTCTAAGGGTCTAAATGTTGAAAAATTCATCTTGAGTATTGTTATATCTTAAAGTGGAATGATGAGTTTCCTCTAATTTCTTAGTTGATATCGTATGGGAGTTAAGTCAAGTCATACTGATTTAGAAGCAACCAATTTGAGTAAGGTGAAGTTCAGGGATAAAATCCTTAATTGATTATTGGAAAGGTACATAGTATGTGAAGGATAGTCGACAGGCTAATTTTATATAGGCTTTGTTGACACATACTAATGTTATAGCGGACTCACACCTAAGTTTTTCTACTCTTGACAATGATATTGGACTTTCTTTAAGTGGCGAAATCCGATAAATTAGTGGAGTTGTTTTTAGACATTAGTATGCCATCGTGTAGTGTTGATTTGTGATGAAGTATGTTAGTGTGTTGAAAAATGAGTTGTTGATGTTGTGTCATTTGAGTTGACCTTGTGTTGTAGTAAACATAGTTACAAAGTTGATAGAGTCAAATGTGTTGAAATGTTGATGCTGAAAAATATGAAGTGTGTTGAAAAATCTTGTGGTACATGTTGTTTTAAACTCTAGTTTATCTTTGCGTATTTTTATATGATTTTAACTATGATAATCATATGTGGTATAAGAGCAAAGTAAGGATAAGTATGAAGTGTTGCAGCTGAGGTGGCTATTAGGAGTTTGGAAACTGTTTATATTTTGGATGCTACCGTAGAGTAGTATTCTAAATATTAGTTGTTTGACCAACAACTTAGATTATATAGTTTACATTTACAGGATTAGTGTATCTATATTGCATATATTTATATAGTTATTTTACCTTTATATGCAAGAGATATAGTATATATTCTCGTATCTGTAAGCATATAATTGTAAGTTAAGGCTGTCAGTAGTTATGTCGTCTAGTGTAAAAGCAAACAAAAATGTTTAAATGTTTGACAAAAATATAAATAAACTTTAATCAAATTAATTATATTTAATATTTTTATATTACAGATAAGAATATTATATAGTGTATATTTTATGTGTAATTGTAAATTTTAAGTATATTTAATTAACTTTTTTTAGAAAATTTAATTAAATTTCTTTTTACAAAAAAAATAATTAACCTTCTTAAACGGTGTAAATATATATTTATATACATATATCCAGAAAAAGTATAATCAATAATAAAATTTCATTAATAAATTACTTTCACATAAATACGTGAGATACTATTTAATATTGATTTTCACTCGATATCGTAAAGAAATTAAAAAAAAAAAAAAAAAAGTGCAGCATTCATATACTTAAAATTTGAATTTAATATTGGTAATTAAGATAATTATTTATATTAATTGATTTACGTAATTAATAATAATAGTTAATGTAAAAAATAAGTAAAGATTATATAATATAGAAAAGCTAAAAATTCTGGTCATTCACATAAAGCTTGCCCCTTCCCCTGCACCTAATTGGGTTGATAACGACAGTGGATATGCTTTTATTTGTATATAAAAAAATATTTAGAAAATGACAAAATGGAAATGAAAAGTCAGATGTATACTTAATTACATGATGGATGGTGGAGTGCACGCGCCACAGGTGAGAGTGTAGAAATGTGTTCACCGATGTGTCGCTGTCGTGATATATTAGCAATTAATTTTAAATGACTAAAAAATCTTATAATTTTTTATGACCAAATGGAGTCAATCCTTTTGTTCGGTCACCACATCACACTACCCATCCCATATTTACTGACCATTTTTTAAAGAGCATTGCTAGTTTGCTACAGCTTCCGTTGAAAACGCTTCGAATGATAAAAAAATTATTATTATTTTTTAATAAATTTATTATAAAATAATTATTTTATAATAAATTTATTATAAAATAATAATTTTTTTAATTATTTGCACAATTTTTTGGTTTCCACTTTTAGAAGATATAGCATTTTCCAATATTTTGATAAATCGCGATATTTTGACCCGCGAGAAATTCCTTTCTTCACAAACTCAGCTTCAGAATTCATTTAATTTCCTCTCTCTCTTTAGCCTTTGTGTGAGACAGACAGGCACAGACAGAGGGGTTGCCCAATCTCGATGTGCCTAATCTCTTTTCATTTTATTTCTTAAAATTTATTTTCTAAAATTGTGCAAAAGTTAATAATTATCATCCGCTGGTATATATGAAACATATTTGATATTTCTAACTTTTTAAAAACAACAAAAAATAACTGATAACGGAATAATCCTTGTTATATAAAAGTACTATAACAGAGAATAGTTGGCTTTAACAAAATAAAAAAAAATAATAAATATATGAGAAGGATAAAACATTATATATATATATATAATAAACTCGTTAATTTCTATAATAATTATCTTAAAAATTATATTACTGGTAATTTTAACTGATTACGGTGCACAAGTTTTATAACGACAATGTATAGTTTTTCTGAATATGTTTTATGTTGTTAATTAATTAAACATTGCTATAATTTTAAAATAATTATTATCTCAATAAATTTATCCATAATTTATAAAATAAAAAAATTGTCAATGTATATGTTATTTATTCAAAAAAATAATAATAATTGGTATAAGCATTATCTTGTATTTTTAAATTAAGTAGTTCAAGGTTAAAATTTTAACATTGGATAGAAAAATGCTTATATTATGTATTATCACTGTCTCTGATTAAAATTAGTCACTATTTTAAATAATGACTACTTCATATCTAAATCATGGTTGAAAATGTTAAAGGATTATTATTATTTGAATGATAAGAAAATTAATATAATTATTTTTCATTTTTATTTGATTGAAAAAAAAATAGTACATTTTAAGTAATAACATATGTAAATTCTTTAAAATGTGATATTGAATAAATTTTGATAAAAAAATAACTTAATTAATTCATCATTCTGATTTTGTATTAATATTAGCCTTGATTTTCTGATTTATTCATTTAATACGATCAAAGTTTTCATGTATTAAATATCATTATATTAGGATTTTATTTAGATATTTTGTCAAAAGTTAATATGTCAATTATTTTTGTTAAATTATATTTTTGTCTCCTTATAACTTTTTATGTGGAATTTGGTTTCTCAAATTTTAATTATGAATTTTTAGTTTCATAATTTGGTTCAATCATTAATTACATGTTTATTTGTTTATCATTGAACTTGAAACATGAAGTATAACTTGACATTAAGTAAATGATGTGATAATTTATACTTAATAATATTTAGATTAAATTACATTTTAGTTCTTATTTTTTTACTATTTTTATATGATAAAATTAAATATTAAGAGTGTAATTTGACTTAAATATTATTAAGACTTAAGCACTTTGTAACCAAACTTTCATTTTATCATGAATTTTGCTCTCAAATAATTGTTTTCGTAAATTTTGCCCTAAATTTTTGAGAATGTTGTGAAGTGCATCTCTTTGTCAATTATTTATTAAAATGCAAATGAAACATTATATTTAATTGCATTTTGTACACTCAAACATTCAATTTGTTGCAAAATCTTCTCCCAGATAAAATTTTCTCAAATTTCACCCTCCAAATTTTTAGAATTTTACAAATTGTAACTCTTTATCGGACTATACTTAACTTGATTATAAACAATCATTTTAAATTTATATTAATAGTTATATAAAATAACTCATAAATATAAAATAATTCATATATTAATACATATATCATATGTATCTATATATATATTACACATATTTTTTTAGAAAATTATTAAAGTATTGACTTTTTCTTTTATATTATTGAATTATTTGATATCCATGTTAATTAGGAATTAAAATATGTTAGAATACTAAACCTTTTTAAGAAATAGGTTAAGTTAATTAAGGCTTTCATTAAAATCTATTTAGACATTTAGTTTTTTTTTATTAAAAAAGTCAGACCTTTAGCCATTTAAAAAACCTTTTTATCTAATGGACTGACTTATTAAAATGAAAAAAAAAATTATTATTGTATCAAATTTAAACATTTTGAAACAAAAACAAACGAATATTTTTTACCACCATTTATTTAGTTTAAGTGAAACTTAATTTTCTCACTTTAAATAATTTAATGTAATTGCATACCTAATACTTAAATTCGATACTATTTTTTAGTCCAAGTGAAATGTATGTGTTGAAATAATGTTTGACCAGCAAAATCATGTTTCGTAGGCGTAGATTAGTCTTTGGTTGTCATATTTAAAACATTGTGTAAATCATGTTTGTAATACTATAAGTTTTTAATTATTTACTTTTAGCAATAATTATGTATCTGGTGCTTAAGGTGCATTGTCGAACTTTGAGAATTGAGAAACTCTCATAAATTTGGTTAGTTTTGAGTATCTCTAGCCAGAAGTCTAGTTAACCCCGAGGGAAACAGAGAAGGTATATAATATTTTTGTTGATAATTGAGTTTCATAAGTTTAATTATCCATATTCTATGGGGATAAACTAGAGATAAGTGCTTTGGGTCTATGTGTTTCCTACTTCTCTAAACTTTCTCTCAATTGGACGATTCTTTCCCCATAATCATTGATGCGTTCAAGTACTTTGATTTAGGTCACTAGTGAATTGAATCAAAGAGTTTGGTGTAGAGTTTTTGTTGTTTGGAGCTTGGAGTTGTCTTCCCCTTCTTATTTTTCTTCATTCTTGGTTGCTTAGAGTTGAGATAATGGAAGTTAGGACAAATTGCTTAATTTGATGAATTTTTTGTTTTTGTTTTCATCAAATTTGAACAAGTATGTGGTTGAAAACAAATTGAATGGTGAAGGGAAAATGTATTTGGTGTTTTGAACTATGGAGATGATTTTGGTGATCTCAAATAATTGGGGTTGCATGTTGTCATGTAGCTTAGAAATGAGTCGTGTGAAGTGTTTATACTTGTTTGGTGTCGTTGCATACCCTTACTTGTTTTCATGTGATTTGGATTGCGATGATCATACTTTGTACGAAAGCAGAGCAAGAATAGGTTATAGAGGACATTAGTGGAGGTCATCAGGTGAATGGTGGTATTTTTAGATGTTTTGGGCTACCCTTTTATTTGAGTTGTATAGCGTTAAGTCTCAATTATACCTCTTTTTGGACAAGACTTAATGAATAATTCTACTCATTCTTTGAACCACTACAATATAATTGTTCTCTTTTTGATCCATTATGTGTGCAGATATAACTAACCCAAATTTAGCTAACAATACCTTAATACACTTCATTTTTGTGCAGGTATTGAGCTAGAGACTTGAGGATTGAAGACCCATAGGATTGGAAATCTAAGAAGCTAAGGAGCAGAGAAAAGTGACTGCGCCGGGCGCAAGATGACTCGCGCTAGGCTTGAGAAGAATAGAGTGCCTCATCTCTGCAAGCCATATATGCGCCGAGCGCGAGACTACCCGCGTCGGGCGTGATCGAGACAGAGAGTACCTGAAACTCTCTGGAAGATATTGCGCCGGGCGTAAAAGGAATTACGCCGGGCGTGTACTGAGGCAGAAAATGCTTACCTTCCCTGGAAGGCCCTGCGCCGGGCGCGAAGACTTATGCGTCGGGCGCGAAACCCTAATCTGACTCCCCAAGCTCGTATTTGAAGACATTTTCGAGGGTTTCTTCCTCATTCACACATTGGGCGCGTTTTAGGAGCTGTGGAAGAGATTCCCGGAGCTTGGAGCCGTTCGTGTGTGGGTCTTTCCTTCGGTTCTTCATTCTCTCTTCATCTCTATTTTGTGTTTACCCTCATTGTTTTGAGTGGTTCTACCCATTTTTTGTGGGGTTAGATGTAACTAACGTACTCTATTGTAATCCTTACGTTTTAATTATATATATACATGTTGTTTCATTCATTGTTGTGTATGTTTCTATTCTTAATGCTTGCCTTGGATTGATTCTCCTTGCATGATATAGGTTCCATTGGGTATTGGAAAATAACCTTTGAAACTAGCTCTGAAACAAATGCCTAGTGGGAAATGTATCTAGGGATGGAGCTTGGCCCATTAGTAGTCTTAAACCCTAGCCCGTAATGCGGGTGTAGATATTGGATACTCAAGGAATTGATATTTAATATCCGCACCTAGGCTCTTGCTCTAAGGGATTAGGTTTGAGTAAACTCATGGGTTGACTAAGCAATGTTTGTAACAAGAGATTAAGGATTCATTAGTGTAACGTTTGGTGAAATCTGACCCACAATCTCACAAAACCATAATACCATTTCTATCCCTTTTCCACACACAAACCAATATTTTTTATAGTTAACATTCCAGTAGTCATGATCTTCAATTAATCTTCACATGACAACTACAAATTGGAATTATTCTTTAGACACGAATAGTTAATAAATGCTTATTTTACTTACTAATCCCTGTGGATACGATAATTTTACTACTTGAACGGCCAGTATACTTGCCGTGTTTGAGACCGTTGACAGAACAAAAGTAATTTTAAGTGATAACAAAAGTAGTTTTAACGGAAATCTCAACATATAGTTGGTGCTTGACCAACACTTTTGGTTCATAGTTTACTTTCTAGATTACTATATGTTTGTGTGTGTGTTTAGGATTTTCAAATTTTTAAATGAAATAGAGTATCAATGAAATGGTGTATTAAATAATTTTTAAAATTTTAAAAACTTTACAAATTTGATCTATACATTAAATTTTTTAATTCAATAGTTTAATCATTAAAATTTGATGTAAAACATGAATTAATCATTATAATAAGTTTAAATAAATTTACTCTTAGAGTAAGTGAATTCTTTCTCTCTCCATCTCCTTCTCTTTATATATGTTACATGTTTAGTTACTTATGAATGTATAACTTTAAATAATAGTAATTCCACTACTAGTTGATAATGTTACAAAATATAACGATTCTAACATATCATTACGATATTTATAAACAAATACAAAAAATCTCATTATAGTTGATCTACGAGTATAAATTTTTATATATTAACCATGTACGAGAAATTAAAGTCTTAATATATTTTATTATTTCAAAGCATGTTTATTTAATTTCGCATGTTTTTGGATGTATTTAATAATATTTGTACAGAATATTTACTATAATTAATGTCAAAGTTAAAAGTGGGAAAAAATGACTCACAAGAGGCCCGAAGAAGTAATTAGAAAGAGGAGGCAGGTAGACACATACAGACACGAAAAGCACGCAACTACTGCTTCTTAGTCCTATTTATTTATTTATTTAAGAGTTGTGATAATGGCACACCTAAAAGAAGTGCATGTAGTTATATATATTAAAAAAAATGTATGTATTGCTGTATACCACGATAGGGAGTATCTACTATCGCCAGATTATTTCAACTTAATTATAAGTTTGGAATTTTAAGTATATAATTGTATTAAATATTTTAAATTTAATATTAATTAATATAAAAGATAGTGATTTATATTTTTAAATTAAGTTAATAAAAATTTGATAGATTATATTGAAATGAGAATATTTATAATTCAGTTAGAAATTAATTGTTATTTCCAGTTACAAATACTTCATACTTTTAGATCGTGATTATAAAAAAAATAATTTTAAAAATTGAGATAAATAGAAGAAAAAAAAGAAATTAAAATAATAAATGCAATAAAAAATGATATATTTAATTTAATTTGTGAAAAGATAGCCCACACCACACCACAGCAGATGCAGCTAGTGAAGTTGAAAGTTAGAGAGAGAAGGTGGGACCCAGCAAGAGGAGCCAAGTTGCACTGCTCTCTTTGTACCCATCAAAGGACCCTTCCCCATTCCCATTTCAATCTCATCCTTTTCCATTTTAATTACTTTATTTTAGAAAAACTCTTTTCCTTTTAACAAATTATTTATTAAGTTAATCATCTATACACTGTTAGTATAAAAAAAAATTTATATTAACAATCAATCAGATCTGTTAATACTACTTTTTTTTATTTTAATTTAATTAAATAAACAAATGACATAACAGTATTAACTAATTTAATTAATTGTTAATATAAATTTTTTTTTATACTGATAGTGTATAAGTAATTAACTCTTATTTATTTTCATTATTTTCCTTTTTCTCTGCTATGGAGAATAATTTGATTGCATTTATTATTTGTCATTTAATACAATTAGTTCTTTTGGATGATGAATAATATGAAGACATTAGATGGTAAACTTTTATGATTTAACATTATTCTTTCTGGACAATATAAAAACGAAAATGTTGGCGTGTTTGGTAAGAACTAAGAAAGAAGAAAACAAGAGAGTATTGTTGAGGAGGCATTTCCAAAAAAAAAAAAAAATAGCATCAATGGTTGTACCATAATTGTTTTAAGCCCATAATTATTTTTAAGCACTCTATCGATAGGGACGATTTTAGGAGGGCCATCCTCTAGATTTTTGTATCCCTCAACGTGAACATCTCACTTTTAGACCTTGTACTATTCTCTCTTCCTCTCTTTCCTGCACGAGTATATATAATTAGTGTGAAAAATGAGAATTTTAAAATTTTAAATCATATTTGAATAGTTGAAATTAAAACAAATACGTAACCTTTTGAAAATGATAACGTAATTACTTATGATTTTTAATTTTAATCATTCAATTATGATTCTATGGTCTGCGTGGAAAGTTCCATATTCTTAAAATGATAAGTTTTTTCACTTGAGAATAACTTTTTATATGAAAATAAAAATAATAAATTTTAGTTGTATAACTATATATGAATAATTAAGATTTAAAGTCACTTTAATTTAAAACACTCATACGATTTAAAAAAACTTATGTAATTTGTATATTTTAATCTTAATTATTCACAATAAGATCTAAGGACGGATAATCATTATTTTAATTCTACATAAAAAAAACTTAAAAAAATAAACTCGATGCATACGTGTTTACACTCACATTTTCTAAATCAAGTTCTTTATTAAATGGTCTAGAATGTGGAGCCTTTCAAAATCATTTATGCAAATTACCAATCTAGAAAATACTTTATAAATTGATTATTCATACAAATGGTGTAAAATGTTATACCCTTTTCCAACTTTTGAATTTTTTTACAAGACTTTTATATTGATTGTAGTAAAAATTAGGATTGTCCAAATTATCCGAATTTTCAAAATCAATCCATATTCACATCGGTATCATCCACTATAAATCCATTTTGATTGACTAGTTATCATGTTCAAACAAAATTTAATAGACAATTATTATATCCAGAAAGAAAAGGTTGTGTACGAGAGCCAAAGTCATGCTGATACACTTTGTGTGTTCATTCATTCAATTTATGTATTTGTCGGATGCACCTTGTTTGCTCCTTCTCGAGTTCATGGGACAATGTTATTTCTGTAACAATGTAAGTTATAAAATGTTGTTGATGTTTTAAGAGACAAAAATAAGAGTAGACAAAAGAAAATGGAATGAAAGTATATTGCATGTTAACATGTTTCATAGAAGCATAGAACCTTATTATTTATAGATACAATGCTAATTAATTTCACTCTTAAATTTATGGTCTAATTATAATAGAAATATGTTACATATAATATTTGATTCTATCATATTGAGATTGGATTACTGTCACATTTACAAATATATTGTACTATTTATGGTTTTGTATCAATTAAGGATTTTTTATCCTTTAACTTTAAAAATTATATATTTTTGTGTTGAATTGTCCTTTTGTGTTGAAGAACTTTAGAATTTGAAGATTTCTTATGAGTTTAGGTAGTTTTTGGGGGCTTTCTAGATAGAAATCTAATTTGATCTTGAGGGGAGAAACATATAAGATTTTTCTTTATAATTGAGCCTCATATATTCGATTCTTCAAAAATTTAGAGAGAAAAAAATATAGAGAGAAGTGTTATGATATGTGAGTCGCCTTCTTTAAATATTTTTTAGTGAGGTGATTTTCTTTCTAAAATTTCATCGAAGTTGTTTTGTTCGTGATTCAGGTTAATATGAACCTTGAATCAAGGTAGTGAAACTGTGCAAAGTATTTTGGAGTTGCTCAAAGTTTCGTTCTTCTCCTTCCTCATTTTCGATATAATCTTGAGGTAAGAAAAGTTAGGACTCACTACTTGTTGATTTTGTGGTGTTTGTGTTATTTAAAACCTATATGAAGTTGTGATTACACTATGATTTAAGGTAGAAATATTTGAATGTTGTAAGTGGTGGTATTTTTTGAGTATGATGAGAAATTGGTTGATTTGAAATAAATGTTGATTGCATTTTGTTTTTAGTGACCAAATGGAATTAAATACTAAAATCGATTTCAAAAAATACTTACTAATTTAATTTTTTTTAAAAAAAATTGTAATTATATTTTAAATTTATGATAAAAATACACTACAAGAAATATTATATATAATAATATATAAAAATGTCACTATAGATATAAGAGAAGGGCTATCAACACACTTTTTAATACATTTAGAGAGTGTATTTAAAAAGGTTTGTTGTTAGTCTTTTTCTAACAATGATACATAAGTATCCATCTATTCAACATATACCTACACAAAATTTTAATATGTATTTTGAATAAAATTAAACATATATTATGTGTCATTATATTTTATACCTATTTTTTTTAACAATTATGAGAATATAAATATAAATAAGAGTAATTTTTAGTGACAAATATTGTTTCACTATACTTGTATCATTATAAGACAATTTTTTCATAGTGATAACTTTATTGTGACACAATATTATATCAGTTATTAATAATTTATTTTAAAATATTAAATTTAATTTATAAAATATGATAAATTAAAATTAAAATAAATAAAAACTTAAAAAAATATTTAAAAACTTTTATTGAAAAACACTTAAAAATGCTCTCATTGATTATTATATAACTAAAATTTTTAATAAATTATATTAAAATATGGGACTAAATAGGAATGTAATTACGTGATATTATTTTTCAATTGAAATTTCTCAAATTATCCTTATCACATGCATAAAAGGGTAAGAAGGGTAAGATTCATGTATATTTATTTAATGTTATAACATAAATTAAAATTAATGTTTTACTTTAAAAATCTTTTAAGATACATTGTTAATTTAAAATGGAAAACAATTGACATATTTACAATATTATATCTAAAATATGTTATATATATATATAATTAGTTATATATAAATTAAGAAGAAATGTTCATCTATTTGGTGTCTATCAAACTTGAAAAAGAGATTATTCTCGTGCTAGACAGAGAGTACTCTTTGATAATAAAAAAAACATATTTAAGAGCATAACAATTTATTTATTAAATCGTACTCAATAAAGTACAAAATGTATAGAGTATAAAAAATCCAATAATTATGTAGTAACACAAATCATATGCTCTTAAAACATGCTTAAATGTCAAAAAACTATCTCAAAGTACATGATAGTCACACAATAATGATGTTATTAAATGATATAAATCTAAACTTATTATCTTTTTTCCAAAATCAAGACACTCTTATATCACCACACCATGTCAATACTCACAATCTCTTTTTACCTTCCACGAACCCATTTAACTAATCACTCCAAACAAGTTAAAAGATTCAAGATCTAAGAATCAATTAAGCGAAAACTTCTTTATTCTCATCTTCAACTAACTACAAACTTTATTTTTTTTAATCTACAATATCCAATAAATTTACTTGTTTAGTTTAGAACAACATACCATTCTCAATGTCCTATATAATCCACACCACAATAAATCAAATCATCCTCCACCTTTCTTCATCATTATGACATCACTCAAAAGTTTCATAAATTGTTGTAAATCGTTATAGAAAATTATTTCTCAAACCTATCTTGATAAACATACAAACCATACATTTAAAAACATAGAAAACTTGTAAAACAAATGATTTTCTTATCCTCTTTTTTAAAACCAAAATTCCACACATTAGCAAGATACCCTTTCAATTTAAAAAGACTTATTTGTCTACCAATATTTAATGGTCCATAAAACAAAGAGTTTAATTTCTCTCAAATAAAAATATAAATGTTAAAAAATATTATGTTTTTAATATAGTATTTTAGATATGTTTTTCCTTTGTTTTTTCTGTTTGTTAGCATATATGTCATGGTAAAAATGTATGTTACTAAAAAAAGTAAGATTTTAATATACAAGATAAATTTTTTATTTTATATTTATAAAATTTATAATAATAAATATTTTTGAAAATATAAATTACACTAAAATTAAATTTATAATAAATAAATTATCATAAAAATATTTTTTAAATTTATAATAAATATTTTAAATTGTGAATCTGTGATATAATTTTTTAATTATTAGTATTTTTTAAATTATAATTAAAATTTAATTTTAAAACAAAAAGGATAAATTATAATAAATGAGAGATTAAAAAAATCATTAAAAACAGCTAAAATGTTTTCATTAATATTTTTGACTTATTAAAAAAAACTTAAATATATTTTAAGTATATATAAATATTACTATGTTTTGTTTTACCACTTTTTAGATCTTTAACATATTTTACTATTTTTTTTATTTATAATTTTTATTATTAACTCTAATTTATTTAATATTAAAATATGTAATAAAATAAAGAATATTAATTAAGATATTTGCTTGAGTTTTGTGATTTAAGGATCAACCATTCATCCCGTATTGGGATTCTTTAACTGGTTACCTCTTATCTGTATGTACATCTATGTGTTGTCTAAGTTGGTTAGAAATAAAAAAAAAACTTAATTATTTATAATAATGTTTAGTGTTTAATTTTTATAATAATGTTTTTATTTTTCAATGTATTAATTCATTTTAAAATTAAATTTAAAATATTATTTTTTTGGTAGATTAAAAAAATATAATTTACTTTATTTAACAGTAAATTATAATATATTTTTTAAGACATAATTACAGGTTGGAATATTTTGAACTTTTTTATTACAATCCATTACAATTAATAAATTGAAATGTAAAAATTTATATTAAAAGTAAGATATTAAAACTAGATTCTAGGAATTAAAGTAAATTATAATATTAACAAATAAAATTATTAAAAATTAAGAAAAAAATTTAAATGTAATAAAAAATATTATTCTAAGAATTAAAAATAAATTATAAAAACAAATTACATATAATCAAATTATTTATAAAAGTAATAAATATATTACTTAATAAAATTATCCTTCTAAAAATAATTTAATCATATTAATTTAAATTATTTTTTTACTAACTTAAATATTTTAATTAATATTTTTTTATTTTATTAATCATTTTTTCACTAAACAAAGTAGAGTAAGTGGTAACGACAAAAACAAAACAATAAAAAAATATCAAGTATCTACAAAAATAATATTTTTTAAAACAACAAAAATAAGATAGAATGATATTTATAAACTTAAACATATTTATTCTAAAAAATATTTATAAAAAACATTATCATTAAAAATAATAAAAAAATTACACCTTTAAATGTAACAAGTTAACATTTTGATTCTAAATATATATGAATATATCATTTAATCTCCAAACATTTCTATCGTAATAGTGAGTCATACTTCTTTCTTTTTCTCTTCATAGGTGCTGAGAGTGTATGTCCTTGGAATGTTTGAGAGTGTTGTGACTGAATCATTTCTTCTCCATGGCTAACCCATGAAAGAGAAAAAAACAAGTTGTGGTGGTGGTGTGGTGCTACCTTAGAAGCGGTTGCAAAATCTTCTTCTTTTCACGACTAGAATCTGGATAAAGAGAATTAGAACTTTATTTTTTATTGGAATTGGTATTACATGTACCTTGATTCTCATTGAGTGTCGACTGATTTACTTAATTTGGAGTGGATGTTGGACTTGGAAGAACTTGGTGTTCTTGGTGAAAGGAGAAAGATCTGATGGTTTAATTGTTGTGATGTGGTTTACACGTTTGATTTTCTTCAAAATCTAAGTTATATGTTGCTAATGTGTGAGAAATACTGAATTTGGAAGCATGAATTGCTGGTTGGGTGAAGGGATTTTGGAGATTTGATAGAATTTAGTTGTTGGGTTTATTATTCATCAAATGTTGAAATTTTTTTGCACATAACATTGAAGCATTGAAGATACTCCAAATAAAAAAGGTGTAATTATGAAAAAATGAGTGCTTCAATAGTGAAAAATATGGTTTGGAAGAGATATTGTAGCTGTAGTTAAACGTTGTAATTATGAAAAAAAATTAGGACGACAGAAATCTAGCATTAAGTGCCAGATTTAACATTGTAGCAATGGTGTAAAATGAACGAATTTGATCCTAAGATCTTCGTGAAAGTTGTAGTCTTAGATGTTAGCTTTCCAATGACTTTGGAATCGCTTAAAAATGAGGTTTATAACTTTATTTATGACCCTTTTAATGAGTAAAAGTTAAGCTGTCAATATTCAGGTAAATGATAAGACCCAAGAAACTAGAGGAGGGATAAGTATTCCTTTTTGTTGTGATCAAGCCAACGTTTCAGGTGTGAAATGATTGGGTTGGTTCGGTAGGGTAGAAATCACTTAGATTACTCATGTTGTTAGGATGTCTCTGTAGATGAATCTGTAATAACACATTAGTTAAGGTGTTTGCATATGATATATGTTATGATGTGTTCATGTGCATTGTTAGATGTCTTGTGTGACATGGTTCAACTGAGATACATGCTTGCTTGGAGTGTTGTAGCTTTCATCTATGATTGTGATGTGATGTCCTATATTATAGGATTGTTTTTTTTTATATGTATATATTTTCAAACTCTAACTTACCATTTTTATTTCCATGGTGGTTTGGACAACAACGATCATACATTGTACGAAAACATATTAAGGTTAAGTTTGATGAGTTGTTGCAGGCAGATGGCGTGATCTTTTGTGATGGTGATGTTACTACGTGTAGCTTGTATAGATGTACTTGAGCGACACTAGGACATAAGATTATTTGGGATTACTGTATACATGTATATATCTTATTTATATTAGTTTAATTATTTTATTTATATATGCATACTATATATATATATATATATATATATATCATGTTCCTTCCCTTAATCTTATATGTTCTAGTAATGTACTTTTCACTGTTAGGAGTGATTCCATAAAGTGTAACCATCATGTCAGGTCGTTACATCTACTTCCTATATTCATTAGTTAATGAAATGAGTGGAAAGCTAACAAAATAATCATAAAAGATAAATTAGATCAAATTTTTGGACATTGAATTATAACAAAATATATATTTAGGAAAAAAAATAAATGATGAATAAGTTGTTGATGTAATTGAGTTTGATATTTTTAAATTTTGGATTCAAATTTTGAATAAATAAATGTATCTAGAAAAAGAAATCTTATTAAAAATAATTAGACATATTCTTTGATTAAGATTAATTACTAATAAAATTAGTTGACACTCTCAATATCATGATTATAAAAAATGTTGTCACTTTTAGTATCTAATTTATATATTAATCTCCTCTAAAAAAAATTTAATATATTAATTTTTTTTTGAGTTTGATTCAATACTTTTTATTTATGATTAAGAGACACTTTCTAGTTTTGAATATAAATAAAAAAATAAAATTCATGTCTATTGATTCTATATATAAAAAAATTCAACTAATTTTACTTTATATAATACTATAGTCTCTAAATACTCATTCATTTAATTAAAATTATATTCTTATTAGTTAGTTTTTATTTTTAATATCAAACTTGAAAAAGAATGTTTTAGAGATATAAGTTGTTTTAAAAGAGATCAATAAACCTCATAAAAAGAGACCAGTAAACTTAAATGATGTTAATTATTATAAATTTAATTTTGGTTATTTATATTTAAAATTGGAGAAAATATAATTATTTTTCTTACCAAGTTGACATATTAAAAAAAAGAATTTAGGTTTTCTAAAATAAAAGAGTGTATTTTAAAAGATAGAATCACTAACAATAATTGATTAAAAATTAATGATCAATAATTATGATAAAATTAAAAAAATATATATATATATATATAATAAAATTAAAAAAAATCATAACTTTATCATTAATTTTAATAAACTATTATTATCCTACTTTATTTTAAAAATGAAATGTGTTGAAGTTAAATCTAAAAAAATTAAACATTAATATTTTTAGTTCTGATTTGAACTTTATGTAGATGTAAAAAAAATAAATTTGATTAATGATGAGAAGCATAAATTAGTGGTTGTAATAAGTTGAAATTAATTTTATAATTTGGATTGTTGAGCACTTAAATTTGTCCGTGATGAGTGAATATTATTATTTTATTGTTACTACTTACTAGGTGGAAAAGAACAGGCAGACGTACACACCTGACAAGGACAATAACCTACACACCTCTCTGACCACACATTTAATTCACTTCACTTTACTAACTCTCATCTCGTCTCCTATTCCTATATCGCATGCCGATAACTCGCCATGGCATGCACCGTAATATTCCGCAAACTCCGGGGTCAAACTTAATGGAACCCCCCTCCCAGAAACTTTGTCGTTACCGGGGGATCTCAACCCAGTAAAAGTCGCTTTCTCAGCAACTATCCCTACCTTTCAACCTCCCATCTTCACCCTCCGATTCTCCACGTCATCATCCACACATACGTAACCCATTCATCCAACGGTGGATCTCGTACACCCGCCACCACCGGAACATTGCCCACGCTCTGGAGCTCAAGGACAGCTGTTAGCTCGAGATTCCGAGCCGATTGTTTAGACAAAACCGAAGCCGGCTTAGTGGGCCCCGCAATTAACTGCACTTGTAATATAAGTGCGTCCACTTCCCCGATAGCTTATCATGCAAAGTTGATAATTCGAGATACTTATCATCTCCTCTATCTGTCGCCTCCTATATAAAAAACGCCCTATTTCTGCAAGTTCAAATCACCTCTTTCTCTCTCTATATATATTTTCGAGTTTCTAGAGAGAGAGCGAGTAGATTAGTCCATTTCCGCGAGGAGAGAGAAAGTGCGAGAATCGGAAGAGAGAGAGGGTTTGGTCTGCGATGTGTTAGCTTTGAAGGTTAGAGTTTCTCCCTTTCATGTTTTCCGAATCTGTGGCTTTTCCATTTTTTTTTTTTTACTTTTTTAATAAAAAAATTGTCTTTATTTTTTTTTTGGTTGAAACTTTTGGTTCATGCATCTAGGATTAAAGGTAGTTTGTCGATCGTGTGGGATGTAGATAGAGTCAAATCGTTTTCGTTTTTCTCTTCGTTTTCGTTTGGCCACAGAAACCGCATCGTTTTTTTTTTCTTTGGTTAATTTTGGAAATATGGACGGTTTTCTTCCATAAATAAATGCTTCTGGTTAGATGATTTCTTTGACGGTGCAGATTTCAATTATTAGTGTTATTTATTTATTTATTTATTTTTTTGGGATTTTTCTGTGGTTTATGTGGCTGACCCTTGCGGCTATTTATTTTTTAATTTTTAATTTTTGTTTTTGCAGATCTAGTTCACTGTTGCTCATTCTAGTGTGTATCTAATCGAAGACGTTGGGGGTTCTGATGTCGTCTCTTAGTAGGGAATTGGTGTTCTTGATCTTGCAGTTTCTTGATGAGGAAAAGTTCAAGGAGACTGTGCACAAGTGGGGCTACTCTGTTATTTTGTTAGGTTTTATTTTGGTGTGTTCCTTGTATGTTTTTTTTTACCACATTCATTAATTAACTAATTATTTCTTTTTTGTTAAAAATAATACTAGGCTTGAGCAGGAGTCAGGGTTTTTCTTTAACATGAAATATTTTGAGGATGAAGTGCACAATGGGAATTGGGACGAAGTGGAAAAATACCTCTCTGGTTTCACCAAGGTGGATGATAATAGGTATTCTATGAAGATATTTTTTGAGATAAGGAAGCAGAAGTATCTGGAGGCATTAGATAAGTAAGCTCACAACAAGTTCGCATTTAGATTCTGTTGCTGACTCCCAGCATTATTTTAGTTCTAGGTTTCCACTGGCGTACAAGTTTATAGTTGAACTGTTTTAAATTTTGGTAGGCATGACCGGTCCAAAGCTGTAGAAATATTGGTGAAGGATTTGAAAGTATTTGCCACTTTTAACGAAGAATTGTTCAAGGAAATCACACAGCTTTTGACATTGGAAAATTTTAGGTACCAATCTTAATTTTTGCCTCGTTTTCAGTGTCAAAGTAGTGTAAGATTCACAGCTAATGTGTTTCTGGTAATGTAGGGAAAATGAGCAGTTGTCTAAGTATGGTGATACAAAGTCCGCCCGAGCAATCATGTTGGTTGAGCTCAAAAAGCTCATTGAAGCAAATCCCTTATTTCGTGACAAATTGCAATTTCCCAACCTTAAAAACTCAAGGTTACGGACCCTCATCAATCAAAGGTAATTTCTCAATATGGAACTCAGATTTGTACTCTGAATGTGAAACAACATTCTGGTACCTAATGCAATCATTTAGTATCATTATTTACAATTGGTGGAATTTATCTGCCATATTTAGATTCCTGTGTTTATTGGTTTATAAATCTTGATGTTACCGTTATTAGATCATTCATAATTTCCTTTTACATGTAACAATTACAATTTGTTTTTAATCAATATGAGGAGGGGATAACTTTAGTTCCATCAATCTCTATTGGTGTCCAGCGCAATGTGGGTCAATTTTTGACTGTGCATTATCTGCTTCTCTGCCTGTTTGCTGTTAAATTATAGATCACTGTTATGCAGTTAAGGTGCTAGGTTTTGCATTAAATACTCTTCTGACAAATTGATTAAATTATCTTCTATTAACAAAGAATGTTTTTCTCCTTTAAAAAACCAATTACAGCTTAAATTGGCAGCATCAACTTTGCAAGAATCCACGGCCAAATCCAGATATAAAAACTCTTTTTGTGGATCACTCATGTGGACAACCAAATGGTGCACGTGCTCCTTCACCTGCTAATAATCCACTACTAGGTTCCTTGCCTAAGGCTGGAGGATTTCCTCCACTTGGTGCACATGGGGTGAGCTCCTGAACTGATTATCCATCTTTCTTCAGTATAGTGATCATCATTTCATGGTTCTGTTGATTCTTATTTTGGTGCTTTTTTGCTTACAGCCTTTTCAGCCTACGCCAGCACCAGTGCCAACACCCCTGGCTGGTTGGATGTCAAATCCTACCACGGTAGCACATGCTGCAGTATCTGGAGGTGGAGCTATAGGTCTTGGTGCTCCATCGATCCCTGGTATTATTCACCAACTCTTTAGTTGTAGTCGTACTGCAATCATATAAAAAAATTGATCTTGCTTTTAACATGTTTCATTGCCTTGTTAAGCTTCTTTGAAGCATCCTAGGACCCCCCCAACTAATCCTTCTGTTGACTATCCATCTGGAGACTCAGATCATGTTGCTAAGAGAACAAGGCCAATGGGAATTTCAGATGAGGTAATCTGGCTTTGCTTATGGACATACCATTAGCAATTCATTGGTAGGCATATGTAAGTTTTGACCTCATGTTTTTGGCTATTCATCACTTTATGCAGGTGAATCTACCTGTCAATGTGTTGTCAGCAACATTCCCAGGTCATGGTCAGCATAGTCAAGCTTTTAATGCACCTGATGACATACCTAAGGCTGTCGTGCGAACTCTTAATCAGGGTTCATCTCCTATGAGCATGGACTTTCATCCAGTTCAACAATCTTTACTTCTTGGTCTGCTGCTCTTCTAAGACCTTTTAGTAGCATTGATTTATTTTTCATTTGCTTGTTTTTGCTATCAAATTGCCACTTGACTTTTATTTGATGCAATATGTCAGTTGGTACAAATGTGGGGGACATTGCTTTGTGGGAGGTGGGTTCTAGGGAGCGGTTGGTCTCAAGAAATTTCAAAGTTTGGGATCTTAGTGCATGTTCAATGCCATTTCAGGTTGGCTCTTTACCTTATGAATGTTCGTTATAGGAATTTGTGCCAAACTGCAAGATTTGTAATTTTTCCATGACTGAAGAAAAACCTAATTGTGATCAATTCAGGCTGCTCTTGTCAAAGATCCGGGTGTTTCTGTCAATCGTGTGATTTGGAGTCCTGATGGTGCTTTATTTGGTAAGTAGAGAATTTTTTGAATTCTTCAATGTTTGAAACAATGATGATGATATATTTACCTTGGGATGTCAAGTGAACCAATCTGTAACATCTGAGTTTGTTTGAGGAACAGGAGTTGCTTACTCAAGGCACATTGTTCAGATATACTCTTATCATGGTGGGGAGGAAATACGACACCACCTGGAGGTACACACATGCATACCTAATATATACATATACATACATATATACACATGTGCATTATTGTGTTTGTTTACTTATGAACCTGTTTACCAGATTGATGCTCATGTTGGTGGAGTAAATGATCTAGCATTCTCCCATCCAAATAAGCAACTATGTGTGATAACTTGTGGTGATGATAAGACCATTAAGGTAAGTTTTGTCAGAACACGGGCTTGGTTTCCTGAAATGGAGGATTGAATATGTTGCTAACTAAATTTTGTAATTTAAGGTATGGGATGCTGCTTCGGGTGCAAGGCAGTATATTTTTGAAGGTCATGAGGCTCCTGTTTATTCTGTCTGTCCACATTATAAAGAAAACATTCAGGTAGAAAATTGATTTCCGTACCATTAGGAATTGTTAGATGAGTTTGTTGGCATGTTTCCTTCAGCTATATTAATATCCACTCCCCTCCCAAATTCATTCACTATTTTTTCTGGTTGGTTTTCTTGCTGATGCTTGTTGTCCTGTGATGTTGTAGTTCATCTTTTCAACAGCATTAGATGGAAAAATAAAAGCATGGTTGTATGACAATTTGGGATCTCGTGTTGATTATGAAGCTCCAGGTCGATGGTGCACAACCATGGCTTATAGTGCTGATGGTACAAGGTATATATTCTCAACCATGGATCCTTGTATTGTGCTGAATCTTGCTGCATGGTTGAATTATACTTCCTTTTCATTACTCAATGTTCATATGTTTTTGGCTATGAATGTATACTACAGGCTCTTTTCATGTGGGACAAGCAAAGAGGGGGAATCCTCTATTGTTGAGTGGAATGAAAGTGAAGGAGCTGTGAAAAGAACTTATCAAGGATTTCGTAAACGATCTTTGGGAGTTGTGCAATTTGATACAACCAAAAATCGGTTTTTGGCTGCTGGTGATGATTTCTCCATCAAATTCTGGGATATGGATAATGTTCAGCTTTTGACAACTGTTGATGCTGATGGGGGTCTTCCTGTAAGTTAATTATTTTATTGCAAATTGGAGAGCTAGCGTCTAGAAATAGTAGTTACTTGCTAATTGTTGCCTTTTCTAAACTCTAGGCAAGCCCACGTATTCGTTTCAACAAGGATGGAACTCTTTTAGCTGTCTCTGCGAATGAGAATGGAATTAAAATTTTAGCCAATGGGGATGGTATTCGTTTGTTGCGTACACTAGAGAATTCTTCATATGATGCATCAAGACAACCAGAAGTCTTGGCAAAGGTAGACTTGTATATATTATACTTTCCTTACTTATTAGTATAACCTAATCTAACACAATGTTTGTGGCAGCCAACAATTAATCCAATTTCTGCTGCTGCTGCTGCTGCAACCAGTGCTGCACTGGCAGAGAGGGCTTCGTCTGTAGTAGCTATTGCCGGAATGGTTTGTAAACTTGTCCTTGTGTCAGTGGGACTTTTTATTTGCATGCTACTTGTGCCGTTCTTTTTAATGTTTATGTTATTCCTCAACATGCAACTCTTGTTAAATAATGTATTTTCTTCATTTACTGGGAAACAGGAATGATCACACTTATTATGATGACTACTATTTATTGATTTAACTTTTTGGCAATTTTATCTTGTCAGAATGGGGATACCCGAAACTTGGGTGATGTTAAACCTAGAATAAGTGAAGAATCGAATGACAAGTCAAAGATATGGAAGCTCACTGAAATCAATGAACCATCTCAATGTAGATCCTTGAAGCTACCTGAGAATGTTAGAGTAAACAAGGTATGTTATTCACTTCAAATTTATTGTATACACCCTCCCATAGAAATTTTAGTAACAAACTCTGATTGCAACTTCACAAGAGTTTTCATGGTTAGATGTAGTGGTATCTCAAACCCATGTAGTCCTTAGTGATGATTTCCACTATAATTACCAAGGAAAAGGCTCAGTTAAAGTGATTCTATTCTATCCACCCTTAATTTAATCTGAAGTGCAATACGATCTTAGTCACTAGATTGGATAACCCTTGCCTGGTTACATTAAAGGAGCCTTTTCCTATTATCTGGTAACCCTAGTATTTTCCGGAGTTAGCTTTATGCAACTAGGAGAATTGGGGGTTTCTTGCTTCTATTAACTTTTGCCGAAAAAATTGTCCTATCCAATGTGAAATTTTGTATTGGTCATACTTATGATTCCAGTTTGTATTATCATTTATATAGAACCTATTTTGTGTGTGTTGATGCATAAATATGGGAGCTGAAGTAGTTGAGTATAGTGTTTTTCATGTAATTTTTCTGTCTTATCTTATCTATTGCTGATGTCACGTTATATTGTATTATGGTAGTGTTTAAGCATAACATAGTGAAAAGTTAATGAATCCTTAATCATTTATACAAAATAATTTTAATCCCTAAATATGGCTCAAAAATTAAAATATAAAAAAAATTAAAAATGATTGGATAATTGTGACCTTCATTCTTGCAAGGCTTCTCTGGCTCACTCTTCTCCATGAATGAAATTATTATGATCTTTTTTGACAGATATCAAGGTTGATATATACAAATTCTGGTAATGCTATTCTGGCATTAGCATCAAATGCCATTCACCTGCTTTGGAAATGGCAGCGAAGTGAGCGTAACTCGTCTGGCAAGGTGTGAGAACATGTGAAGTTAATTCTGTTAGTCTACCATTTTCTATTCAGAAATTGGCAATTGAAATTATATTCTTTTGATGTTGATATTTCATCCTGTAGGCCACTGCTACTTTGCAACCTCAGTTGTGGCAACCATCTAGTGGCATCCTGATGACCAATGACATTGCTGATAGCAATCCCGAGGATGCTGTACCCTGCTTTGCCTTGTCCAAAAATGACTCGTACGTAATGTCTGCATCAGGAGGGAAGATATCTCTGTTCAATATGATGACTTTTAAGGTAACCCAAGAGCCCAGTCATTATTTAAGACTGCATTTTAGAATTTTGCCAATTAACCAATTTCAATCTTGGCCAAGTGCAGACTATGACAACTTTCATGCCTCCGCCTCCTGCAGCAACCTTTCTAGCTTTCCATCCTCAAGATAACAATATTATTGCCATAGGCATGGATGATTCCTCTATTCAAATATACAATGTCCGTGTTGACGAGGTAACGGAGCTGTGTCTGTAAACAGTTTGTACTTTGTACTCGTGATTTGAGATTTTTGGTGGTAATGCCAAGTTCTTTTGCAGGTTAAAAGCAAACTCAAAGGCCATACTAAAAGAATTACTGGTCTTGCTTTCTCTCATGTATTGAATGTATTAGTTTCATCTGGAGCAGATGCTCAGGTAATGATTGCTTATTATATATCTGTCTTCAGAATCTGAATTTCTATGATTAAATTGCACTAGGAAGAGTTCAAGAGTGTTTAACTGATTTTTATCAAGTGTATGTCCCCTTTCAGTATACAAAATGGCGATCCAATTTTCATAGTAATGATACGGAGAGTTACTTTTGAGCTGTGTTTATTATGCAGATTTGTGTTTGGAATACTGATGGATGGGAAAAGCAGAAGTCTAGATTCTTACAGCTTCCTCCTGGGAGGACACCACCAGCACAGTCTGATACTCGTGTACAGTTTCATCTAGATCAATTACAATTCTTGGTTGTACATGAAACTCAGCTCGCCATTTATGAAGCAACAAAACTAGATGGTCTAAAACAGGTTAGCCTCAGAGTTCAATGTGTTGTGTAAATAATTTTGTTTATAATGCTTTTGTCTGACACCCGTAACTTCAATTGCAGTGGTTCACGCGAGATTCATCCGCACCAATATCACATGCAACTTACTCATGTGATAGCCAGCTGATATATGCCAGCTTTTTAGACGCAACAATCTGTGTATTTAGTGCTTCAAATCTCAGATTACGTTGTCGTATCAATCCTTCTTCTTATCTTCCTTCAAGTGTCAGGTAACCCTTTAACATTTTTATACTGCTGCTAGAACGAGAGTCGATCTAAAACTGAATCTAATTGTGCCATTGCCTATAATTTAGTCATTAATTCGAAGTTACCCTGCATTATTCTAAATTTATAATCTTTCAAATACTTTTTGTTGAGTACTAACATAGTCTTCATGCTGCAGTTCCAACGTACAACCGCTTGTAATCGCCGCACACCCACAAGAACCAAATCAGTTTGCTGTAGGTCTGTCAGATGGGGGAGTTCATGTTTTTGAACCCCTTGAATCTGAGGGTAAGTGGGGTGTGCCTCCTCCTATAGAGAATGGGTCAGCAAGCAATGTGGCAGCTACTTCAGTTGGACCTTCTTCAGATCAAGCTCAAAGATGATCCCTGTCAGCCTAAGACAAGTTTCTTTTACATACTTGGCTTGCTGGCCAGTCATTTTAAGAACTAAATTTGTACTTAAGTTAATGATGCAGTGCAGGGCACTCTCCAATTCAGTTGATCCAATCCACAATCACGTCATGCCAGAACTCTGGAGCAACTCTTTTGGTTGAAGGCCAAAACCACATTGTAATTTTCCAATAGATGTGATTTTTTTTTTTCAAGTTTTAATGCTACAGATGTACAAGTTCTTTTGAGTACTTTCAAAGCTTCTTCTGGCTATTTAATTAGATTGGTTGATCCTAACTTATTGCCTTTTCTTAGTTCCATTCCTGTCTTGCATGTGTGCTAATCTTGTCTTCATCATACTTTCTATACAATTTGTAACTTGTGTGACGTAGTTTAACCAAGAATGAGGAGTAAAGCTGTAGTCTTCTACCATCTTTAGTAGTTTCAAACGTTGTTTGGTCTTTCATTTTTTATTTTTTACTTTTGATCATTTTTTTTAAAATATTTTTTCGGGGTTTGTATATATAACAGTAAATAATAAAGGCATTTTTTTAATTTTTATATAAATTTTAAAAGTAGAAAATGAAAAATAATGAAATGCTTTTGTAATTAGAAACGAAAAAACTACAAATAGGAGATATTTTTTCCTTCAAATTATACGAGCTATTCTATTTGTGTGAGAAACAATTTCGAAAGAATACCATACCCATTTCGGCTTTTACTGTCGGCGTTTGTGAAGAATGGCTTTCCCTTTGTGAAAGTAATTTGTTTTTTTGGAATGATATTGAAGTAAAGTTTGTCCGCTTTTTTTTTTTTTTTTTTTTTTTTTTTTTTTTTTTAATAATCTTTTTTACAGTTTAAACACTTTTAAAATCTTTATAACTAAGTTTGCAACATGTATAACATTCAAGAAGGCAATACAATTTCTTTTTGGGTGTACATATTGTTTAGAATTTTTTACCCTTAATTTATTATAATAACTATAATATCTTTTAATTATTAATTGTTCACTATTTTTTAAATAAAATACGTGACTCACTTGCACTTATATATACATATAATTTTGTATATATATATATATATATATATATATATATATATATATATTGAATAATATAATAATTGATAAAAATTACACGGATATAATTTGATCCTTTCTCACACTAGTACAATTTTACTATTATAACATTCAATAATTTTATATTCAAGGTAAATTTGTTGATTCAATTGTTGAATTATAATTTTGTATTATCTTGAATGTATATATTAAATTTTGTTTAAATTAAATAACAATAAGAGGGTAATCAAATTATTTATATTTTATTGCGTTAAATTTGATATATTAAAATAGGTGTCAACTAATTCTAGATTAATATAAATTTTAAATGCATGATCATTGAAATGCAAGAAAGGTCCCACATTATTTAAATAAGAGGATGAACATAAGTTTATATATATAATTGTCTCCATTGGTCAAGAGGTCTTTTGAATGATATTAAAAAATAAATCGTGAAAACTTAGATCCAAAGTAAATAACATCTTACTTATAGAGACATGTGTATGTAGTAAAATCTCACCTCGTTATTAAATAGTGTAATAGATGATAACTTTTAAAATAATGATTATAAAAATCAATAATCTCATCATACATAATTTATGATTAAATAATATAAAACTGTCACCAGTGAGTTTTCATTAAATTGTAAAAGAAAAAAATATATAAAATTGATACATCTCGTCATTTTTAGGAATAAATCAAATCTTTGAAATGAACATTCTAAGAAAGTATCATGACATCATAAGTTAAAAAAAAATATTTTTTACGGTAAAGTGATGTCGGTAATATATGTTTTGATTTATTTCTAAATATATTTTTATCATTAGATGAGTTTTATGTGTATTTTATTGAAAAATTTGAATCAATTTCCTAACGTGACTTATATTTTAAATACGTAGGAGTATAACTTTTTTTTTTTTTTTTTTTTTCCTAATTTTAACTTGTCGAACATTAAATTTGGGGTTGGTCTTTTCCTCCTGTCTCAAGGAAGCTATTGCGGAGCCAGTCATTGTATTTTTTTTTATTTTTTTTATTTTTGTAAACAGTTCGGTGTCAGAAGAAGTATATGCTTCAATGTTTTTTAGTTGTGTTGATAAATGCTTCATTTAACTTTAGGACCTAGTGAGATAGGGTAGGGTCAAATATGATTTATTTTCACACAAATACAGTTGAGATCCACCTGCACAGCCACTGTTTTCACTTGTTTGGCACCTACTGCCAGGGCCCCCTTCATCGTTCAGATCAATTTCAATTTCCCCAATAAGAAAATCGGAACACAAGTAGGTTTTTATTAATAAATACTAATGATTGGCGTGCTTGCAAATTAACATTTTTATTTCTTTCATTCAATTATATTCGTATGAATTAATGTATTACCGAACCATAGACTTTCAAAATGAACGAAATGAGAATAAGGGAGATGAAGACAACCATTAGGTTGATTTAGGATGTAGAACGTCTTAAATTCAAGTGTCAGTTGTCATTGTAATTCTAATAAATAAATAAAAAATGAAAAAAAACCATCTATGCATGTGAATTATTTTGATACAATTGTTGAAATTGATATATAAAATATAAGGGTATTTTGGAATATGTGAGTTATGTTTGGTTAAGGTAGAATGAAGTCTCCTCTCCTTTAGTAAAAACACTTATAAAAGAGACTCAACAATAATCATAATTTTTAAGTAAACTATTATTTTAGTTTATGAAAGTGTACAGATTATTAAAATAGTCCTTGAAGTTGAAACTACTTATCTTAAGTGATAATATTAAAATTTGATATTACTAAAGTCGACCTAATGATAAAAGTTGAAATAATATATCTAAGATTATAAAATAGTTTCAATGCAATTATTGTAAAAAAAATAAATAAGTAAAAACTAACATGTTTAATAAATACTTGAGTTTAAAAATTATATAAAATAATTATTTTCTAAAAATTTATTTATAAAAAAATTAGTTTTTAGAGATAAAAGTAACCATAGATACACTTTCAACAAAAAAATGATGATCTGATTGGTGATTTAGTGGTAGTTTCCTACAGATGGTACTGGTAATGAAGTATCGAGGCAGACGTGTAAGTCCAATTATGCAAAGATTGCCGTATGTAAATATTAATTTGGAGTCTCTTTAATTATTGAATACTACAATAGTATCTTGACAGTGACACAAACAAAAACACAATTACTTTTTAAAATAACTAATGATTATATTAAAACTACTCATTTCTCTTGAACGTGAACTTGTGACAAGACAACCTAAATTTATTTACTTTGCCGGCCGGAAAAATTTGCTTAGTTTGGATGACTTCATAGAGTATTATTGAGAGTTTTGGTTCACTATTAATGAAGTCAAAAATCAGAATTTTGGGTACGGTGCAAATACACTTATGTTTATTTTTCAAGGTTTCCACGATAAAAATTCAACCCATTAAGAAAGAAAGAAATTTAGTGCAAATACAAAAAAATATTAATTTTATATTTTAAAGCAATGAGGTAAAATGAATTGTTTTACAACAATGAAAACACTTAAAATATTTATAAACATTTTTATGACATCAAGAATTCACTTGGGGGGGGGGTACAAAATGACTATATATTTCAAACGTGTCAAATAAGTTAATTATTAATCTATTAAGATCTGCTCGATAAAAAGTTCATTCTCCAATTTTTCACCTTAAATACTAAAACACGCCGTGGCATCATTCTTTTTCATCATATACAATGATAACAAAACAAAAGAAAGCTTGGCACCAAAAGTAGAGTCACACCTTCCATAAAGCCATTATTATAGCCTATGTACACTTAAGTGGTTGTCTTTCCATTCTTCTGACATATATACACAGATCAGAATACCAAATTAACTACCCTGGCCGAAAGCTTAGCAGATTCGGGAGGTATACCGATTTCAGTTTCTTGATGTCATTTGCTGTCACCTTACAGGACTCCAATGTCAGAGATCTCAAGTTCTTCAGTGTTTTCAAATGCTGCAGTCCAGCACTGGTGATACGAGAATTTGAAACATTCAGAGAAATCAACCCAGTCAGCCCTGAAATTATGAGCATAACCATGTGATCAGACATATAGCTAACTACAATCAATCACCCTAGTTTCACGACTCTACACAACGGAATAAATGCAAACCCTTTTTCATTAAGAAAATACCAATGTAAAATAGAGTAAATTTCTATAATTCACAGGACCTTCATGTCTAGAGCTTACTACAACCTATGGTCTTGCGCTTTAAAATGCAAAACAGGTACCAAGCATTATGTAAAAAACAAATTAAAAAAAATAAATAGCCCTGCTTTTCATCAAGGCTGACATAAATTGTAGTGAATTTTAGATGCCTTCTGCTAAATTCAAATTGGGTAATTGCCTTGTTAACCTAATTTAATTCAACTTTTCAGCATAACCAAAATATTTACATGCTAACTGCAGAATTCAAACCAATAGTTCCATACAGTTTACAATCAGAAGCCACTTGAATAGCCAAATAATTTAAGCATTTAGGACTTACCCAAGCAGACACCTTTCAAAAAGAAAAACATATATTCAAGTTTAATCTAACCCAGGCACTACAACGTCCTTTGTATATTTTCAATGTGACTAATTAGGTTTTAAACTTGGGAAAGAGGAAAACAAAACAAACAAAATAAGACCAGTGTGCTTCCCAAAGAAAACAAAGGTCGGCAGAAGTACCAGAAATTAACTCCAGGGTTTTGTCTGTAAGGTTGCTGTTCTGCGATAAATTTAAGCACACTAGAGAAGAAAGCTCTCTGATATTCTTCACTCCAGCATCAGTCAAACTTCCACCGCATATTTCCAAAGACTTCAGGTCCTTAAATTCTGTTCACCATAAGTTGGCAAACCAATAAATTCAATTTATAACTGTTAAGGGCATTAACATAATAGTTAATTATATATAATACCGCTGATCATAGAGAGAATTAAGATTGAAATAATCTTATTTGACAAGAGTGGTTCATCAAATATACAGTGAACACCAGTCAGTACGTGTATAATCTTTTTATACGAGAGACTAACAAAAATCTTGACTGAGGCAGGGAGTTCAAGACAACAAACTGCATATTACAGTTGTCAAATTGACATTTAGTGATCAGGTCAAACTTATGTCAGAATAATGTATCCTGTAAACTCATGTAATTTAACTGTAACAGCAAAGACAAGACATCTATTTGTTATATAAAAAATAAGAAGCAAAAACAAAATGCCAAAAAAATGTACGAAAACCATATTTTTGGTAAAGGGTAAACAATATATCCACAAATAATCATGTTGGAAGTTAATATTCAGTGATATATTGCATACTTTTCAAATGGTTTGTCCCAATATCTGTGATTCGTGCACCAAACAAATCCAGGTCAATGAGGCCAGTCAAACCTGCATTAGCAAACTCAAAATTATGCATGCTGCAAGATTAAGCTTAAGTATAGAAAACCAAAGAGCCAGAATAACTTATATGCATGGTCAGTGTAAAAATTTTGCAGAGACATCTAAATATGAATTCACTCCACCACCACATCATAATAAAGAATAGGATGATGTGGTGATTGGGTGAATTCCAATTGAGTGCAAGCGTAAAAAGTTTTACATTGATAAAATTAACTTCATATTTCAAACCTTGCTATAAAAAAACAGTAGGTAGTTAATTGGATTGAACAGGATTAGGTAATTAATTAATTGTAATACTCAACAGAAATAAACAAACCATTCTTTGAATTCTAATTTTTTTCATAGAAGCACGTACTTGTAAGATTTGCCAATCCAGTATCAGTAATTTGGTAAGCATCCAAATTAAGTGACTTCAACGACGAGAGTCCGCATAATTTTGTCAAACCACTATCACTAACCATGGTAAATGACAGATTTATTTTCTGCAGGCTAGACAATCCTACAAGAAAATAATCAAAAAGTATAGCCCATGTAAACATAGTTAAAGAATTCTACATCCCAAAATCTGAGGTATATATACTACACCTTATGTAGTAAGAATCAAAAATCAAATACTGTCATTTTTCCCTGATAAATTCTATTCATTATTCAGAAGTTATCCATGTCAAGAGATTAGCAGATGAGAACATCAGAAGTTTGCCAGAACGTTCAAATGTAAAAAGAGATAAAGCTAACTTTAAAAGAAAAAATGAAGCTCAAAACACAAACTATAGAAGCGGGGCATCATTTGTAAATGCCCAACTCAGACAAGCTGCAATAGAAAGAATGATGAAGACACAATTTTAATAGCAGAAAGTATCTCTCAAAATGGTTGACCTAAACAAACCATAGTTATCAATAACACACTATAGCAATGTAGTGCTGCAGGGCAGCCTGTGCCGCTACAAAGTTATCAATGTGGCTGCAGTGACACATGATGGTGCTTGAGTGAAGCTTTTCTGAAAATCCATTTTTTGCGCACAAAACAATTTAGTTTTGGGGGGGTTTTAAGGGGCAAAGATGATATTACCATTCCCTTTAGAATTTTAAAAATCCCTAATTGGATGTAGTTTCCCACACTATTAATTAGACTGTGCAACACCCACACTATTCTACAAACACCCACTTGTCTCTGGCAGTATTTTTGGTGTCACACACCGCCCATTATTTTCTCTACTTTGAACTCTGAAAATCTGAATTACCTCTTTTCTGAACTTAGAACCCTCAACCTCCTTTGTTCTAAATTTTGAACCCCCCAACCCTCGCCTCACTTTTTATTCAATGCTCAGGAAGTCTTGTATTTGAAGTTTGATATATGAATACACTTTCGAATATTGCTTTTTCCCCAACATTTAATGTTATTTACTCAGATGTTTTGCTTGAAACCCATTACCTTTTATTTTTTAATAATGAATACATCATCAATGACTAGTTTCTATTTTAAAAATAAATAAATAATTGTGAGCATTTATATGTATAAAGTATAAATATAAATTCTTTAATTTATATACAAAAATTCAAAAATAGAGGCCATCCTGCTATATGCCATACTGTTATAAAACATTGTTGGAGTCGGCCACCAAGCACACAATCTAAGATCAATAACTATGAATGAAATCCATTAAACATTGAAGTACAAGCAGAAGTTAACCCCAAAAACATAAAAATTTTGAAAGTAGCAAGGAACTGGCATATCAAAAACCTGATAAATGGTGTAGTCCATTGCTTCCAACTTCTGTATCAGACAATTCCAAGCATTTCAATTGCTTATGGCCTAAAAGCATTGGGAAGAAAATGCAAGTCACACAATCACACTAGATAGTTATGTGCATTTCCAATGATAAATCACATGAACACAATCATCCTTCAAATTAATCATATAACCAATTATGCCAAGTAGATAATATGCTAAGTAATTTTTTTTTTAATTTTCTTATATTAAAAAATTTTAGGCAACAATTTCATCCAGGAAGTCATCAAAAAGAGGCAGGGAATTCAAGCATCTACCAGCCAAATTGACCAGTCCTTCATCACCAATCTTACATGAATCAAGGTTCAAACTCTCCAAACGTGTCAAACCTGCTTGAAAACATACATCACCTTGTTAGATACAAACATTTTCTTTCAAATATAATTCACATCTTTCTTCTATCCCAGCTTTATATCTTACTGTTATATCTATTGATAATACACAAATATTCCGCAAACGCATGTTAATATAAAGTTATCATGTACAAAATAAGTTACAAGTTATATTAAGAACAATAACTGCAACTAAAACTATAATATTAAAAGTGAAACTCCGCAGAATGGTAATATTGTATGAACTAGAGATTAACCAGCCTATATCATTGCTAGAAAGGTAGTTCTGTTACAAAGAGTCAATAAATTAAAACAACACTACATGTCTATGTGTTCCAAAAATTGTTCCAAAATTAATGCCCAAAATAATGAAATTTTCAAATCAGCAGTATCACATCATCAAACCAAATTAAAAAGTATAGTTGAGGCCCCACAATTAATGACAAAGTCTACAACAAATTATGTTAACTTTGATTATGAATAATTTTCTTTATTTTTTTTATTGCATTATTATATAGTGTTAGGTCTTAGATTTCATCTTAAAACCAATTAGCATTAAATGAATTTACCTAATGAAGCACATTAACCGCACTTAGTTATTCAGGCACACGATGTATGACTTTTGAGATTGAGTTAGGCCCTGCCCACTTCTAATACAATATCAGAGTTCATTCAATCTTCATGTTGACCAACCCACAAATGTTTAGTTTTGCAAATTTTAAACTACAAATGCCCAATCTTGGTTATGAGATGGGTATGTTGGGATATCCACATTGGTTAGGAATACCAAAATATTCTTTACAAGATTCAAGCAATCCTCTAATTTATCTATCCATTTTTAATATATAATTTATCTGATGGATGACAAAGCTGACTTGGACTAACACATAATTCGGGCATTTAAGATTAAATTCTTGATTCCACATTTATTCATGGAAAAGATTAAGTTTTGCTCCCTAGCAGCCCAAATGGCACATAAAAATCCATTATACAGAACAAATACAGGTGACAAAACTGACTTGGAATGATACATAATTGGGGACAGCAATCTTAATTTTTTTCTGGGGCATTTAGGATTAAATTCTTGATTCCACATCTTTCACTCATGGAAAAGGTTAGGTTTTGCTCCCTAGCTGCCCAAATGGCATGTAAAAATTCCATTAGACAGAGAACAAATACAGGCGCCCACTTAAAAGTTAAAAGATGGCTTGTATCTTCAGAGTAGTCCAAGGTGAATAGGAAAATAAAGAGAGCAAGAAATTTGGAATCACCTTTCAAATGAAATAAACACGTATCTGTTATGACATTAAATCCCAAGTTTAATACTTTCAAATTTTCCAGTCCTGTAAAAAACAAAAGGTACTGTTACAAATGTAATGGCCCCAATAATTCTTATGGTGTCAAAAAGTACATACCAACAAGCTTATTGTCAAATATATAACTACAGCCTGAGAGAAGTAGCTATACAATTCTTAACAACTTACGTGAAAATTTTTTGCATCCATTGTCAGAGAGATTACATCTACTAAGATTCAAGTTTGACAGTGCAGGAAGCTCTGGCACAAAACATAAAATCAAAATTTCAATGGACATTTCAAGTTCATTAAAACATTATATACTATAAAGACACGATGAAGTTACATTTTTACATTCAACAAACAACATTCACAATACTAATAAAACTAATAGCAGCTGGTTCAAAATAATATGCTTAGCTGAAACTTCTTCTGTTTAATAGAGTCAAGCAGACACACACAATGTACTCATAGCTACCGAATAACCAAATATGTGAATACTGCATTGACACTATAACTCTAAGAAACAAAACCAGGGTTATCTCTATAAAAGGTACTAAAGTTTGGACCAAATATTCTCCCATCTGAGAAAAGTAAGTTTAAACACTTGGAATCACATTCCACATCCCATGTTTTTCTTTCTAAAGTTTCACAATTATTAGACTTGCCCTGTTTCTAAATCCGCTTGAAGTGGTATGCTCAAGGCATCCCATTCCTAAATCCTAATAAACACAATGTTTCAGCTTCAAGTTTTAAGCATTAATCCATTCAAATAGAAATAGAACGGGATTAAAGCATCAATGGACCAATCAGGAAATAGCCCAGAAATTAATGCCTATTGGTTCTAGTAAGCCCAAATATAATAAGCATAAAAGTATATAAAGGTACTCAACCTGCAAGAGAATTCAAGCAAGCAGCTGTTACAAAGCACCCTTCCAAATTTAATAGGGCAAGCTTCAGTAACCCTGTAATAAACCATCAACTCGTTAAAAATGAATAGTGATAATTGCATACAGCACTATACTGTCCTGTAAAGCTTTTATTGATAACTTGGTCCAATAAAATTGTGTTAACACAAAAATTTAGAAGCTAGCACAGAACATCAATCATCCTTTGCATCTTCAAACAACACAGAAACACACATAGACAGACAGAAGAGACACAAATGAATATACTTGAGGAAGAAGATGAAAATTTTAGGTTGAACCTCTCTTTCAGGTTTCACTCTCCCAAGAGAAAAATACCAACAACAAAGATTATCACATACTACAGAGAGATATAAATATTCCAGAATACAAAAACATGAAAGAGTATCAGGAATAAGATAATCATATTCTTAGAAAGATGGTTTGGAACACATATAATCCCTATTGTCTGAAATGTCACGATGATAAAAGGAAAGACACAATACCTTTTAGAAAACTGATGCCAAAATCAGTGACTTTACTGGAAGAAATCTCTAGACTTTTCAAGCTTGCAAGCCCTGGAAGTAAATTGAATTAGAGATAAATTATACTGTTGATTATTGAATCATATGTCTAATATTAATAATATGCCAATGATAACTTCTGTAAACACGAAGGCACACTGACAATTATATGTTATCCAATACAGCTGTTGCAACATGTTCTTCTCAAGAGATATAAAACCATTCCACTCAAGCTGAATAAACAAAGGTGGAATATGTATAGGAACTACTCCTTGGTAGAAAACACACTAGTTGCATAAAAGAAAGTCCAGACAATTAATATTGGGAAAAGTTTCAGCTAATGTGCTCAAAAGAAAGCAAGATGCAACAAACCTGAAAGAGGTTTCATATCATAATCTGTAATGCAATTACACCACTTTAAATTGAGAGATTCCAACTTGGTCAAACCTGAAAAAAATGGACCAAATTATGGGACTGAAGTTACATGGAAATCAATTTTGTTCAGCTCTTCAATTAATCATGCTACAGTATCACACTGTAATATAGCTCCTTCAACCTTATTATAGTATTCTCTTATGTTGAATGCTGCTTAGTTACATTGAACCCATATCACCAATACATAATTGTAAATGAAAAACAACTAATATTAGGAAAAAAGTGTAGCCAGTTGATTCCTTATTTTAGCTATTCATAGCATTCGGCAAGTATAAAGGCAGAAGGTAGCTCAAAAAATGTTACTCCACTTGGGTGCTCTGTAAATTGCATTCTACTTCATCGATAGCACAATGCAACTGTAAGGTGAAACAACTAACAACTGTGATAGACATTAAATACAACATCATGGGATATATTAGCAGCATTATGAATTAAATAAGTTTAGCAGCTAGAAAATTAAAAAATAAAATGAAGGTTATATAATCGGGTTAGTAAAGCTTTAGTTTCACACATAATTGCAGCTAAGAACCAACCTTGAAGATGAACAAGGCCTCCATGAATCCCAGGACATCTCTCCAAATCCAACTTGACCAAGTTAACAAGACCGGAAAAGGTACTCATTCCTTGAGCAGAAATTGAATCATTTCTTCTAAAACTCAAACTTGTCAAGTTTGACAGACCTGAAATATTTTATTACAGTTGTTGTAAACCTTAAGTAAAAGCATCTTATGGACAAAGCTTCTAAACATAAGTAATCTCCCATGAAAATGAATACTGAATGGAAGACAACTAGATGAGGAAAAGTTGGAAACCATTATGTAACAAAGGCAGATGGTAGAAGTTAAAGGAAATACTCATGAACAATATACTACACATGAAATGCATACTAAAAACCACTTCAACCTCACTAAGCAGAATTCATTATGTCAAATTAGATTAACTGATAGGTGGGTGTTGAAAACATTTCCATTCTTTGCAAGAAATCTCTGCGGCAGGAACATAACCATGGTCAATTGCCCTTTGCATAATTTCATTCTTTGAACATGATATATTAAAATTAAAATGCATAACATTACAGAACAAAATCAAATGTCATGGCATGCAGATGAACAGCATAAGATTTCTTTATGCATATTTTTCAATAAGTTAGACCTACATAGCTCTTGTGTTACTTGAACCAGAGGTTGACTCACAACACTTTGTGATACTGATTCTAGCTCCAATTAATCAGTATGTCCCTGAACTATTTGGAAATTTTTAAATGAGGTCCTTAAACTAAAAAAATGTAAGTAGGTCCTTGATCTTGTAAAACTTTTGTAATTGGGTCCCTAGGGTTTTTAAATATTTGTGGTGGTTTTAAAAACCTTAGGAACTCAACTACAATTTTTTACAAGATCAATGACCCAATTAAATGTTTAGTTTGGTAACCTAATTAAAAATTCCCAAATAGTTCAAGGACCTAAGAAATTAATTTAACCTTTTCAATATTAACTAAAAGTAAATTAGAAATAGGTGTATCAACAGGAAACAAATTGGCCAAAAAAATAGAGAAGACTACATGGGGAATTCTTGGTAATAGTATTTTCAATTTGGGGAATTAACCACGACCACCTCAAGCGGTTAATAATATTTAAATATAACTAATGATTAAATACTTATTCATTTAACTGATCACTTAAAAGATCAATGTTCTTAAATTGAAAATCATTTACCAAGAATTCCATTACTGAAAATTTTCAAAGAAAATATATAGAAGGCACTTGTTTCAAGATATAATATTGTATTCCCAGGAATGTTATACCTAGGAATGTTACTCCCATAAATGTGTTTGGTAAACATTGTTAATTTTAGGGAAAAAAATGTTTTTTATTTAATTAAAAAATGTGGAATAATAAGTGGAAAGAGGAAGTAATTAGAAAAAGTAATTTCTATTCCAATGGAAATATAAGATACCCATCCTTCACCATGGGAATGAGAAGCATGTTAAATGTGAAGGTTTTACATTTCTAGGAATAAAATATACCCTGAAATATTTTTTTATAACCTTCTAACAAATATGAGAATAGATATTTTCACCTTCATATTCCTGAGAATAGAAAAACATTACTCGAAACAAATGCATCCATAGCAATCAGCATAAAAAAAATATATGAACTGGCAGCATAAATATGTTAGGCTAACTTTTACTAAGTTATCATGTACAATGAAAAATAAGTCAATATGTAATCCATTTTCAAAGGACTAACGCCCAAGTGCAAATATGGGAAATAAGTGAAAAAGGGTAGATGCATTGAGTGCGTTTCCACAACAACGACAGAAATACAAGAAAAGAAAATATACCACTGATACACTCTAGTCCACGATCTGAAATTTGGTCACAGTGATTTAGATTTAAGGACATGAGACTTTCACAATCTTTAAGGTATGTCAGCCCAAAATCAGTGACATCAGACCCAGAAAGGTCTACAGAAAGTAAAGATGAACCCTGGGATGCGATGACACCCATCCAATTATCATTAACATCATCATATTCTCCCAAGTAAAGATCCTGTAAAATGAAAGAGATAAAAACACTAACTATTTAGATCAAGAAAACATAATTAACCAGGTTCATAATTGATATACCTGGAGAGCACAATCTCGAAAAGCTTCTAGGGAAGCACTGGTTAGACTTCGGGAGTAAACCAAATTATTAAAAATTAGCTGACTTATATCCCGTGGCAGCATAGAAAATGTGTCATATTTTTCAATATCCTGTTAGATAAAGATTGCAGTGATTAGATCAAAATATAAAGGATCTGGATAAAGCAAAGTAGCAAAATTTGTTTAATCAACACCTCAGTTATTTTCTGGACGCACAAGTCCAACAGAGATGGACATTCTCCTTTTTGTATGCGAAAATCTACAGATGGATAAGAAAAAGAGGATGTCCACCATTTCAAACTCCCACATTTGCAATATCTTCGTGATAGTCCCCTGGTAAGACCATCTTCATTGTCCTGCTCTTGCTTCCTAGAACACGCTCCCCCCATCCAAGATATTCTCGTAACCAATGTATGTTAATATACTTGCAGCAGAACACTAGCATAATTCATTCAATAACCAAAAACGAACATATGCAACCAACTTCATCCTGTTAAACAAAAAGGCACCAAAAAGTAGAGCTTAATAAGATTTCAGCAGATTATAGCATTCAGGGACTGACTTCTCTTGTATCCATTAACAGCTCTACTTACAACATCAACCTCGTCTAAAAGCCAAAGACCGAAATTGCCAGATCACCTCAAAAATATCAGCAACCAAATCATAATCAGCACTTACTGTCTTTGTCCTAAGCAATACTGCACGTCTTATTTCTAGTGACACATATAACTAACTCTTGGGGATATGCCCAAATATCTTTAGGAGAATAAATTAGTTTTGATAGAAATCTTTTATTTATGTTTCAAATATTTAGATTTGATTTATTTTGATTATTTATAGATTTGTGTCCTTATTTTTAAAATAAAATAATATCAAAATTTGATTCTTGTATCACAATTTTTCTCAATGTATACCGAGCTTATGAATAAAATTAGATCATGCTCTTAAAATAAAAATATATCTTAACAAAATACAAATACAAAATATTCTATAGTGGTATCAGAGTTATTAGTTGGATTTGGTGACAACCAATAATTCATAACCCATACATACAAAAAATACAATATAATGCAAGAAAGATTCCAGCAATCAGGAGGTTAAGTCCTTTGTTTAAGAGGAAGATTGTTAAGATACAAATCAAGTCTCAAATCGTTAAAATAAAATTTTATAAAACACATACACACTCTATTGGTTAAAGGTCTTTTAGATGATGACCCAAAACAAAACCATCTAGGTGAAAGTCCAAAGTGTATAATATCTTACCATTATAGAATTATGTGTGGAAATACTAAAAACAAGAAGATATATAACTCTCCTCTTAAAAATTATATATATATATTCCCATCAAACAAACCAACAAAATAACTCTTAACACTACACACATTAACTTGACAAATAACAGGGAAACCGTCGAATACACTCAGTATTCACTGTGCACCACCCCCCCCCCCCCCCAAAAAAAAGGACATCTATATGCAAAATCAAAACAAAAATACACAAGTTCAAAACACGACAAATAAAAATTACAGTTAAGCAATTAAAACAACGGCAACAGGAAAAAGTAGATTACTCAGTACTGACTCTGCGCCGAAAAAGAAAAGGATATGTATATGCAAAATCAAAACAAAAAACAGATTCATCCTTATAAAAAAAATACACAAGTTCAGAACAGTACAAATAAAAATTACAGTTAAATAATAATACATAATAATAATAATATAAAAAGAATGAAACACCGGCACACACACACACACACATATATATATATATATATATTAATTTGTCAAAAACTTTTACACTATCAACTAATAAAAAATAAAAAATCACTTCATACGTGATTTTTAAAGTAATTATTCTAAAAATATAAGAAACATACATGATGATTTATAATAGATGATTACAGTCGATGCATAGTTTCTGTATATAAAATACAGTAAAAAGCTAATAATAATAGTATAAAAAAACACTAAAAATAAACCAGTTAAATAATATTAATATAATATATATTATAGGAAAAATATACAACGGCATAGTAACAAGTTACGAGCGATGATCGAACACAAACGGCAAAGTAACAAATTACGAAGGATGATCGAACTACAGAAAACACAAAAATCCACACAGAGGAAAAAAAAAAAAAAAAGGAAACGAAAGACGTTTATGAAAAGTGTGAAAGGAAATAGCATGCAGAGTTAGAAACGAAAAGAAGGTGAGAAAGAAAATAGCGAGGAAGTGAGCGTACCCTGAGATGATCGACGATGAGTTGGATTGGGAGAAGAGAAGCGATCACCGAGTGGGCCGTGTTGCAGTTACAGGTGAAGTTGAATAGCTGGTAGTGAGTGCGAGAAAACAAAAGTAGTGGGTGGGGACGTGGTACGTAACCGAGCCTACATCCGAACCAGTCATCGGAAGACACGTGGCGAATAGGGTTGCTGTGGATTTAAATGGGTAGGGAAGGGAGGTGGGATTCTCTTGACTTTATCCATTTGGAAGAGGTGGGACCCACCCGGTTTGCCTTGCGAACTTTGTGCACGCAATGATGCAATCTTCGCACCCATTTCTTCACTCATCACGCTACTTAACCATTGCTTTGTCACTTGATTTATGCCTCCATTAATTAATTCCCAATCATCGCATCACTTGCATTGCATGTTTCTACTTCCACCTTACTTAAAGCATATATCCTTTACGTTATTGTACGAATCAATCCAACAATTTTTAAATTCTACAATTAACGCCATTCTCTTAAAAGAATACAATAACCTTTCAATGATTGATATTATGTATGTAAATATATATAATTAATTAATTGTGCAGTTACTTTATTCGTTCAAACGGAAAACAATAAAAATGGTTATTAGATGTAAAATAAATTCCATTACACATCATATTCATATGCTTTTTTTCTTAGAAAGGGAAAAACAAACCGTTTGATCATCTGACAAGTGACGAAATCAAGTTCTTTCTTTATTTTGTTGGTAAAGAAATAAATGTTTACTCCTCATGAGAGGCGTGTATATACATGTTTCAAGAAAACTGTCGAGTACTAAAAGAATTGCAAACGCCATACGGTAGAAATTACAGTACACTTTCTAACAACTCAAATCTTCTCCGTTCTCTACGTGTTCAAATAACATCACGTTTGATCTTCAGTCTCCATGCTTATAGACAGTGTTGAAAGATGTATGAATTATTAAGATAAATTGAGAGTAAAGTTCATAAATATCAGATTTTTAGGCCTGAATGGATAGCAACCACTCCCCCAACTAAATTCTCATACTCTACTTTCTGGAATCCTGCATCCGCAATCATCGATGCAAATGTTTCCTGCAACCCATCAATTACATTAGATTAGTCAATACAATAAGAACACACAAGTAGATAGATAACTGATAAGCAGACGCAGACTTTATTCAAATCCGAATTCTCAGCAGAGAAGTTTCTTCACAATTCTTATGATGCCAAGCAAACAAGCATATATAAGCAAGTTTCCAACATTTATAGATATCAAATAAAACTCCATAAAAACAGAGAACAGGCACTATTATTGCCAAGTAAAAACTAAAAAACAAACAATTTTGTTACTATTTTTTTATAGTTAATGTTTTACTTGGCTTCATAATTAACAGCATAAAGCGTGGGCCTAAAAAACGAGTGTTCTTCTTATGCTCATGCTATTATGCAGTCAATTACTTAGCTTTTATTAAAATGAAAAGATAGTAGCTAATCCTACCAAATGTCCAACCAAGCATCCTTCCTCATTAGGTTGCATGTAGGAGACTGAAGAAAGATTAGCAACACATTAATAAGTAAAGCCTCTAATTGCTTGCTACTTGGGTTTCAACTAAATCATAAATAACATAGGAGATGATCACCATCAACTGATTAGCCTAGGACTCATCATCCTCACTCAAAGCTTAGTTCAAATCTTTCTCTAACATATTTGAAGGGGGTGAGTTCAAATCTTTCACTAACTGAGTAACAAACTTGAAAGGGATGACAATAAACTGTAATCATAAATCAGGCATCTTGAGAAGCACCAATAATTCCGCTCACAAAGGAAAGCACTGCCAGTCTTTTATTTTAGCAATAAAGAAGTAAAAGTATGGAAAGCAATGAAAGATGGAATCAAAGTGTGATAACCTGTGAAGGGAAGCAATAAAGAAGTAAAAAGTATGGAGACCAATGGAAGATGGAATGGAAATGTGATAACCTGTGAGGGGAAACGACGGATACTCTCAACTAAGTACTGATAGGATTCCCGGTCACCAGCAACCAGCTCACCCATGTATGGAATAACTGAGAAAGAATAATAGTCATACCTGCAAGAGATGATGAGTAACATTAAACTGAATTGAATTCAAGTATGATAGGAGGCGCTGATTCTATGGCAGGAAGCAGTTTATATATTTTTGGTAGATTTGATTGGCTTGGAATGCCTGTATTTTCTGAGGTATCTCTTCCCCCTATCTGAAAGGAGTTTTCAGAATTCTGTTGTTGTATGTAAAATTAGATTGTCATATGTAAAATGTATATGATATAAAAGACATTTTAGTTGTTTTTTTCTTTCTCAAATGTGATTAGTGCATATCATCATTCTCTATCTTCTTGAATGTCAAAAAACAACATCCATCGTTCTTGCAAAATAAAGAAAATGATACTTACAAATCTTTAAATATAGGAATATCGACATGGCTCAGTTCAAGACAAAGGAACCTGCCTCCTGGTTTCAATACCCTGTTAAAGAAATAATAAATATAACAGTGATTCAACACACATTTTAATTGATTGCCATCAGCTGCTAAGGCATATACAAGTTATAGCTATCTCTTTAAAAGTGCAAACCTACCTATGAGCTTCACTAAGTACTTTCTCTATGTGTGTAACATTCCTTATCCCAAATGCAATAGTATAACCATCCATTGAATCATTTTCGAAACTCAAACTTTCAGCATTTCCCTCCACCCATACAAGGGAATCATCTTCTCCAAAACCTGTTATAATAAGCAGAAAATATTCATTCCTAGCAAATGAAAATAATATTAAACCAAAATCTCTTCATGAACTTAAACTAATTGTTGACAGTTTAAGTCATTTTCATTTACCCTTTTCCGAGGCCCGCTGTTTGCCAACATTTAACATATTAGGGTTAATGTCACATACATATATCCGAGTTTCTGCCTCTAAAGTATCTTCAAAAACACCTCCAACTCCTTTCACCTTAATTCTGTGTATGTTCTCCAAGATTCTAAAAGCAACATCTCCTGTAAAATAAAAATTATTAAGCTTGATACAAAAACCCTTAAACTTTTAAGGATTGCATGCAGCAGCAGCAGCATTTTAATTCCTTAGGCTGAGAATATCACCTAGGAAAAGCAAACTTCATATTAAAATACAGACACATCTTAACAGTTACAACTCTATTCCTTTAAAGAAACTTAAAGGTATATGAAGAACATTCAACTTACATTTGAACAAGTTAAAATACCACCCTGTGAACATAATGATGCCTAATTATTGTTCAAACTATATTTACTTTATGACTTCTATAGCCAGCAACAAATTGCTGAACAATAACAAAACCGAAAACTTAAATCTAAAAGAAACAATCACTTTTTGTGATCTAACTACTTGGGTATGCAACAGCAAGAACACTAGACACTGACCATTAGGCATTCAGAAATAGAATGAATTGCTCCAAATTAAAAGTTCTATGAAGAATATAGCAAGATGAATCAGCAAACTCTGAATAGGTGGACAATTTCTTTCGTCAAGTAGCCCATGAACTAAAACATCTACTAACCAATCCACATATCCCCACTACGTTTATCGCCAAGGTACACTCAGCCATTTCCCTTGAGATATTGCTGTCGGTTTTGCTCCCTCATTGCTAAATTTCTGTACTGAACTTCCAACGCTAAACTTTTTGTTTAAACAAATACATATATTGTCACTCTACAGAGAAAAGAGAATCAACCCTTTTAACTCAATATTTAGAAACCATGCATCACCTGCCAGAACCCATCAAACGGCATCGACAAATCACAGATTCAAACAAACAGTTTAAAACTTAGAAAGGAATTCCACACTATCAAGAGTTAAAGAACTCTCCTAACCCTAAACAAGTCAAAGATTAAAACATGACAAAAATGTTTGGAGTTTGGCATAAAGGAGAAAAAAGCTTTAATACCATTCCAAATGCAGTCCAAAAACAATTCCAATTACTATGATGATGGACTAGCATTAGTAGTAACAGAAGCTTCAAGGGAAGTTTACATGAGCAAAGCCTGCATTGGACCCTTTGTCCTACTTCGAATTAGACTAATTGATCAGAATCAGGTGGGAAGTTCAAGATATGAATTCTCTTCAATGCCGTGTCTCTTTGTCTCTCTCTCTATTATATATACACACATATGTGTGTGTGTTATTCTTCCTATCCTCATAACTTTCATGGATGTTCCTGTAACTGTGGACAACTTGACTGTCACAGCTACATTGCACTACACAGGCACTCTTGCCACCCCCACAGTTGTCACCACCCACCTCCCAAAAATGCTACCCAAGTTGCTAACAGCTTCATCAACTCTCATAAAGGCCTAAACTCCAAAAAGACACCTTGTCAATGCCCTATTAACAAGTTGATCACTCACTTTTCTTCACAGTCCGGTTGGGGATCAACCTTTGTCCATCTTGCAAGGCTTAAAATGGGAGCAGGGTGGTGGCTGTTGTCAACAGTGTGACATTTGTTATGCCAATCATTGCCTTATAGTGTGTTTGGATGAAATTCTTAAAATTTGAATTACTTTAATTTCAATTTCTATCATTCTTTAAATGTTTTGTTTGAACAATTCAATTCAAATTTTTAAATTTTAAATTTTTAGTTTGAATACAACAATTTGATTTTCACGATGGATAAAATTGATTTTAAACACACACACACACACATATATATAATAAAATTTTAAGATTAAATTTTATAAACTAAATATTGACCAAGTTTTAAATATTTAATAATTTTAAAAAGTTAATATTAGATAATATTTAATAATTTAGAAAATAATTTTGAATATTCAATAATTAAAAAAAAACTATTTATATTTTCTATATCGATTTTAAAAAAGAGGAGAGGGAAGTAGGAAAAGAAGAATTTCAAATTTTAACTTTTTTGGGAGAATTTGAAAATTTGAAATTCTACAATTTTAAAGAATTTCGCAAATGCTCGAATTACAAATTATTTGTAAATTCTTCATCCAAACAAAGCATTTCAACCCAAAACATTTGAAATTCTTCAAAAAATTGAATTAATCCATTAAAATCCCCCATCCAAACACACTCTTACTTCAGGCACATTATTTCAACATCAGTGGGGGGTGTTCACCATTGATTTCCCTTCCAAAGCACCCCATGTGTTCAACTACTCACATCCTATGCACATCCAATAACTACTCTCACAAATTTATCCAAATTTATAATTAATGGTTGTGATGATTTAATATTGACATCAACTTAGACACAACAACCACAATTTCATTGCAGAATTCAAATCATAGACCCTCAACTAACAATATCTCATGCACAACATCAAAACTGGTTTATTAGGTAGCTCCAAAATATATTTTTGCACAGATAATTGCTATTTTGTGGTGTATCCCATGCATCACATCAGAAATTTCAGTAGCATCATTCTATGTTCAATAATTTTTGTAAATATACCACAAAAGCTTGAAATGAAGCAAAGTTGCAATGTACCAAATCCATGAAAATGGAAATCAAATTACCGAACAGATAAACTAAAAATAAAACATAAAAAACCCTAGATTACAGAAGATATCAGAGATGAGAAGAAATGCAGAGATAAACCCAAAATAGAACAAATAAAAAAACCCTAGATTAGAGAAAAAATCAGAGATGAGAAGAAATGCAGACAAATCAGAGATAAACAAACTAGAGAGAGAACTTGAGCAAGCAATATGTGAGATAGATAACATGATTAAAATTCTCGTTAGAATTCCTAACACTTTAAATCCCTCCTAATAAAATATCGAAACAGTAAATTTTATCACCAAAAACATTTAAATCCATTTTTAAATTACTTCCCCCTTTTCAAATCCTCCATCCAACCAAGGCCCTTGGTTCATTGGTCGTAAGCCTTGTCCAACGAAAAAGGAGTTAACCCGGTGCACTCCGGATCAATTCCTATTGGTTTTATATAAAAAAATGTTAGGTATAGAAAATTATATTTTGTGAGCGTAAACGAATCATTGATCGTCATCTTTAAAATACTGCATGGACAATTTCTATGGAAAAAAAAAATCCTCCATCCAAACACACCATAGTTTCATTCAAACAATTAACTTATTTTTCCAGACTGCATCAATTTAATTTACATTGCAATGTCCTAAAGCCTATAAATAGAAACATAATACAAAATATAGTGACAAATGACAACATAGCAGACCTGTGCCACCAGCCACATCAAGATGCTTCATTCCAAGAAACGGATTCAGCTTGGAAACTAACCTGAGCAGAAAATAAGCACATATTTAAGCCAAGGCCAACAGCAATATCAATATGTTTGAAATTATAACAGAAAACGATAACGTAATGTAACCTGTCCTTCCACAATCTATGCAATCCAGCACTCATTACGTCGTTCATGGAATCGTAGTTTGAAGCAACGTTCGTGAAGACGTCGCCTACCATGCGAGCCTTTTCTTCTTCGTTTACTTGTTTGAACCCTGAAAGTTTTTCATAATATCGATTTTTTTTTCTTTTTAATTGCGAATTGAAATTTGAATGCGAAGAGTGGAAACTAACCGAAACTTGTGGCGTGAGAATGGAGTAGTCTGGTAGTGGGAGATAACACGGGGAAGAGTTTTTTCCCCAACCGTCGAGTTACAGCTCCCAAAGCCATGGTTCCTGGCGCCGAAAAGGAGCGAAATTGAATCGCAATCAGAATCAGAAATGTTGATTGATTAATCGATTAATTGCATGGACGTAGTATGAAGGGTTGGGCATAGAGATAGAGGGAAGGATGAGAGAGCAGGGTAAGAAATCGAGTGCAACCGCCAGAAACGTGACCTCAGGCACGCTGTTGGACTTGGACAGCTTGCTCTCTCAAATGGGCCGGCCCAAGCCTCAGTCAAGGACAAAAACACTGAAACACCCACATAACCGAAGTTTAATTGCATTTTTCACCACCAAAGTTTCATGATTTCGTAAATCTGATCACACAACTTTTGAGATCACACATTTTTCTATTAAATTTTTATACATTTTGTTATCTCGCTAATTAATTATTTATCTTTGTTAATTAATTATTAATATGTCATATTGACTACTATATCATTTGTTAAATGTTAATGTAATATATTATGTATGTCAATATCCTTGTGTCACATAAAATATGTAAAATTTTAAAAGTTAAGTAACAAAATGTATAATTTAAAAAAAATGAGTGAAAAGATTTACAAAATCGTAAAATTTAGTTAAAAGATATAATTAAGCCAAAAAAAAAGGTATCTAACTTTTGTCACTATTTTTCATTTAAATTTCTATATAAAAAAGTATTCCATTTTTTTCTTTGTAAGAGAAAAATATTTATGATAGAATCTTTACGATTGCTCCAAACAATGTATACTTCTATCTGAACTTTAAAGCCTTGAATAAAGGCTTGATGTAGTGTGTGTTTGTTTTATCATTAACACACTTTTTTAAAGTTGATTCAACTTAATCCATGAATCTTGTAATTTTGAACTAAGAGACAAAGCTTGTGAACTACAAAACAAACACACTCATAGATTGTCTGATTGATGGCGAAACAAGTGCTAGGGGAATTTCTAGATGTTACGAAAACAACTTGGCAGTTTATTCCTATCCTCTTTTTTATTCAGTAAAATTTCAATTAATTTGTTTATTAAATGGATCTTATCTCCATAATTGGCGCGATTTCGACCAGTTATAATTAAGAGTTTAAGACAGTTATGACCCAAACTCATTAAATAGTCTTTGGACTAAGCTAAGTCAATCGATGATAACGATGGTACAAGAATATAACGCACAACTTTCTTGATCATGTTTATCTTATCTATATTTTTTTTTTATACTTTCATCCAATTATAAATTATCATATATAACTTTTTAATAATAATTACTTTAAAAATTATTACTATATCGGTATAACCGTAAAGCAGGTCCCTATTTGTGAAAACATCCAAAGCTGATTAATTTAAAATTCACTATGGCAAAAACTAGAAACAAATTTCCTGCCATGATATGATAATGGAAGAGCTACCGCTAAAGGTGAAGAGAGTATCGGTACAAAGAAAAACGCCCGCAGGCTCCGACAAAAATAGGATTAAATGATAGAAAACTCTACCCTAAATACGTTTCATTCCCTCAAAAGATCTTGAAAAGCAAGCCGCCATGAGTGGCGAAAAATGGAGCGAAGACAAGTGACTCAACTGCCATGAGCTTAATGAGGATGTTGAGAGAAGGGCCTGAAGTATCTTTAAGAGGGTCTCCAATGGTATCGCCAATAACAGCTGCCTTGTGCGGTTCAGATCCCTTCGGGCCCAAGGTCCTTGCATGCTCAGATGCACCAGCCTGAAATTTCAACCCCACAAGGAGTGTTAACTTATCCACCAACAAAAAACAAAAACAAAAACGCAATCCTATTTTCATAAAGCGCCAGCAGTTTACCTCGATGTACTTCTTGGCATTATCCCAGGCACCGCCAGTGTTGGATGCTGATATTGCAATCTAATGAAAAAATCAATGCAGAATAACAAGATTCAGCAAACTTCACATAATGTGATACTCACGAAAATTGCAAATAATGTGTGGTTAGAGTGATAGTATTATTACCTGCACCCCAGAGACTAGAGAGCCTGCAAGAACACCTGAAAGTGTTTCCACACCAAAGAAAACACCGACGATGAGTGGTGTGAGCATGACAAGGGCGCCTGGAGGAATCATCTCCTTGATGGATGCATCAGTAGAAATCTTGACGCATGTAGCATAATCAGGCTTGGCATGACCCTCCATGAGTCCTGGAATGGTGTTGAATTGCCTACGAACCTCCTCAACCATCTTCAAAGCTGCACTTCCAACACTCTTCATGGTCATGGCAGAAAACCAGTAAGGAAGCATGGCACCAACTATGAGTCCAATAAAGACCTTGGGAGTCAAGACATCAACAGTCGAAATTCCTGCTCTGCTCACAAATGCACCAAATAGGGCCAAGGACACCAGAGCAGCAGACCCAATAGCAAATCCCTAGTACAAGAAAGACAGTAAATTCAGTAATACATACATAGAGAAGCATAACTCATCAAATGTAACTTTTGCTCCATATTCTATAATCATGCTCGTATGAATGAAATCAATAATATCATTAAAAGCCTTTAACCTATTTAATAATAGTTAATCACATATACATTGCCAATGTAAAGTTTTTTTATACTGGCAACCAATCATATCTTTTAATAGTGTCATGTCAGTTACTTATTTAATGAAATAATAAATAAAAAAAATTTAAAAGATATGATTGGTTGCCAGTGTAAAAAACTTTACACTTGCAGTGTATGGATGATTAACTCTTTAATAATATCAAGACTAAAGCTCTAGTTTTGTAGGGTACTAGATTTCAGCATAATGCCTGGTAAAATCCATCAAGTCTTCTATTACACCCAAATTACTTCACTGAATAGATTTTTTTTTTCCAGCTTTTATATTTTGGCACAGCAATCTATGAAACATTTCGTTTGAACCAGAAAACTTGATAGCTTGATCAGAGATGAAGTGCATCATAGTACCTTGCCTATGGCAGCAGTAGTGTTTCCAGCAGCATCAAGGGCGTCAGTTCTCTCACGAATGCGATGGCTCATGCCTGCCATCTCAGCAATACCTCCTGCATTATCACTAATAGGTCCATAGGCATCAATAGCCAACCCTGTTGCGATGGTGCTCAGCATTCCAAGGGCAGCCACAGCAATACCATACATCGCAGCAAAAGTGAAACTCACAAAAATGCTGATTGCAATGGCAAAAATAGGAATAATCACAGACTTGTATCCCAGAGCAAGACCAAAGATGACATTGGTTGCAGCTCCAGTCCGGCAGGAATCAGCAACATCTTGTACAGGGCTGAAGGCAATCAAACAATGATGGTCAAGACCATTGAGTATTGAGACAGAAAGAATAGGAAAGATTTCACAACTTTGTTAACATTTAATTACCTGTAAGCATTGCTTGTATAATATTCGGTAACAAACCCAATAATAAGTCCAGCCCATAGACCAACACCCACACAGAGGAACAGCTGCCTGAAAATTTAAACCAAGATTTTAGCCGAATATCAATCTCCATTCATGATCAACAAAAACAACTAAAACAATAGTTGATAATCTTGAAATGAAGACACCATACTCGAATATTTTCAAAAACATTTAATTAAATAGAAGCCAACCAATTGTGTTTTCCTGGAGGAATTAGAAAACAAACTTATAGATACAAATGACAATAAGAAAATTTCAACATATCACACATAACATTGAGTGTTTATAAACATTAAATGATTAACAACTTACCAGCTCTTTACTTCCTTCTGAACGCCAAAGTTGAAAATTGTGAAGGATGTTGGCAGAGCAAGCCAACTAATAATTGCAATTCCAACAGTCATGAGTACTGTAGAAATGATAAGCTGCTTTTTCAATGCTGGTTCAATTTCCTTGACAGCCTTGATCTCAAAGAAATCAGTTGCAAAGAGAGTAGTAATCAAACACACAATAATGCCAACAGAACTGATGAGTAGAGGATATAACATTGCAGTGAACTCGTGATTGATTCCAAATGAAGAAATGGAGGCAACAACTAAGGCAGCACAAGATGATTCAGCATATGATCCAAAAAGATCAGAACCCATCCCAGCAATATCTCCGACATTATCACCAACATTGTCAGCAATCACCTGATGAGACCATAGAAAGGATCAATAGTCAATACTAAATAGTAAATACCATTACAAACTTGGGACAATAAAAGGATGAAATATTGATGGAAATGCAACGATTTATAAATCACTTGTTTTTCAAAATAGGAAGGGAAACAAGGGAATTGAAAACAGCAAATGTGGCTTACAGCTGGGTTTCTTGGATCATCCTCTGGGATATTTCTTTCAACTTTTCCTACCAGATCAGCACCAACATCAGCAGCCTTGGTATAGATACCACCACCGACTCTCCCAAACAGAGCCATAGAAGATCCACCCAAACCATAACCAGTTATAGCCTCAAAAAGACCTTCCCAATCATCACCATAATATAGCTTGAAGAGGTTAATGGTAATGTAGAGCACCAAAAGACCATTTGCTGCAAGAAGGAAACCCATCACTGCACCGGACCTAAATGCAGTAATAAAAGCCTTCCCAACTCCCTTTCTCGCTTCCAAGGTTGTCCTTGCATTGGCATAGGTTGCAATTTTCATCCCAAGGAAACCAGATAGTACTGAAGTTATAGCACCAAGCAAGAAAGATACAGTGCTAAACAATGCAGTTGCAAGGGCAGGCTTGCATAGCTTGCTCTTATCATACGTGCAGGGCTGGCTCTTAGTACTGAAGCTTTCCACAGAGCCCAGGAAAAGGAAGATCAGTATTGCAAAAGCAACCATGAAGATCCCCACATATTGATATTCAGTGAAAAGAAAGGATGTTGCACCTGTAAAATCCATGCACAACTTGTAAGTACAAGATTACTACGAGATTAACATTATCCTATTCAATTTAGAAATCACTTTTCATGGCCTGGGCCTACAAGCTAGTGCCCCAGGACATACAATAAGATAAGACACAAGCATGAGCTAGTGCATGTGTTCTTGGTATTTAACAATGAGAAACTTAAAAGACAAAATTATAAATATCAAGCGGCTCTCTAATGAAGTCCATCCCGTCCCCAACACTGACTAGGCACATTAGCAACGCTCTATATGAACTATCAGTCCATCACTTGCGGTGCTAAAAATTGAAGCGAGTACATTCAGTGTCAACATTCCAGACTGAAGAATGAAAATGCCAAATTTATCATCATAATATGAAACTACTTATACATGCGCCAAACCAACTTTGATGTATTTTCCATAATTGTTTAATATAATAATACAATCTACAGTATTAAATCAAGCCATGGTAACGAAGTTGACCAGTCTCCTCCTTACCAAGTATATCACGACCATAGAATTTTAATAATAATAAATAAATAAAAAGTTAACAATAATGAACGTTCTAAAATTGGATATAAACAATGTAGAACAATCCTAAAATTTAAGAGAACTTATAGCTAGAACAGTAGCACCATTTAACTGCTGTTAAAAAAATAATAGTCCGTAACAGCAAAAATAAGTCCAACATGGAAACTACTAAGTTATGCATAAATAAAACATGAAATATTTCGCTAACAAGTATGGTTCATGTCTTAACATAGAATATTTATATTTATTAATAGTTAATAAACTTCTATAGATGGAAAAAGCTAACAAGCCCAACAATATAGTAATATAATGAAATAATGATTTATCAAGACGACACAGTAGAAAGTAACGTAAAATCTTTAAGAACCTTTTTCAAGACCGCCGTTACGAAAACCGTATCAGAAGCCGAGTAACAAAATCCTGAGTCAGTTCAGTTTAAGAGAAACCCGGAGAAGCGCGTTTGGAACGCAGTGAAACGTACGCAGATCTCAGAGGTAAATGCTCAGATCTAAAGCGGAAATGTTACCTTCGGAAATGGCGCTCTGTATCTCAGCGCATTTGACGACGACGCTGTGGTCGTTGATGCCTTCCTCTTCCTCGATGAGGTAGTCGCCGTAGCCGTTCTTGTTGTTGCGCGGCGACGACGTCGTTCCGTGGCGGTCGGGCGTGAGCTTGACGCGCGACACAAGGACCCACTGCACCAGCGAGAACGCAATCCCGATGACGGCGCACGCCGGAACCACTATCTCCGTCGCGAGCTCCGACAGCAGAGCAGCACCCATCGTCGCCGGAAACCTAACTTCCGCCGGAGAGCTGAACGGGGAAAAATGCTGCGTTTGGCGGAACGGAGGCAGTCACGGAAAACGTGTTGTGAGGGAAGCTCGAGTGCGGCGAGGCGAGACGTAGGGACATTTATATTGGGAGAGAGAGAGAGGTAGAGTGTGTTCGGTTTCTGAGCGTTGAGTTGTAGCTGTGATATTTACCGTTGGATCCTTTCCATTGAGGGTTTAAGTCATCCAACGGTGGATGCGAGGTAATATTCCAAAGAAATGCGATATTTTTTTACTTTAGTTCTAAAATGAGTAGCTCATTTATTAGAAGTCTAAAATCAAATAAATAGAAAGTTATAAAACTTTTTAATCTTATTGCATAATCTTTTTAATTTATCGAACTCATCCTCTTACTAGTAAATGTCAGCGAGAATTTTAATGATTTTTAGTGAAATAGTTTTATAAACTATCTACTAAAGTCAAGTTTTTTTTTTTAAATAAACTTTCATTTTGAAGTAGTCATCAGACACACCTTTGAAAACTAGATTTTTATTTATTTTTTATCAATATTCTTTTGCATACCATGTAGAAATAATTTCAGTTTGCTTCTACAATGATGTTAGCTAAAAAAAATAAAAAATTAATTATTAATTATTAATTTTAAGACATATAATTATGTCCATAGATAAGAAAAATTATTAAAAGAATTAATTCAAGAGAAAAAATGATCTTTCTATTTTAAGTTTAACTAAAAGAAATATAAATTAATTATTAATTATTAATTTTAAGACATTATATGAATTATGTCCATAGATAAGAAAAAATATTAAAAGAATTAAGAAAAAAAAATTTTAATGACCTTCCTATTTTAAGTTTAAATAGGATTTTGATGGAAGTAGTCTCAAAGCTTGATGGAAGAAGCTTTTAGACTCCATCCTTTTTTCCAAGATCTTCTTCACACATGAGTTTTTTTTTTTGTATAAAATAAAATATTTATAAAAAAAAATATAAATGTCTTTTATATTTTTATTTAGTTTTTATTAATTATTTTTAATTTTATATAGAAAAGATACAATTTTTTAATGGATTACTAGACATTTTTTCCATAAAACATTAACTTAAACAAGCTGTCAAAGAATCTGTTGAAAATAAATTTTAAAACAATTTCTTAGGATTAAATATATTTTTATTCCATAAATTTTTATAATTTTTTGATTTTAATCTTTAAACATAATTTATTTTATTTTAGTTTTTAAAACTTATTTTCATGAAAAAAATTGATATTAAAAATTAAAATGTTAAAAAATTAAGGATTAAAAGTGAAAATTAGATGAAAAAAATTAGACATTATAATAAGTTTTAAAAAATAGTTCCAAAGACTAAAACAAAATTGAAAAAAAAAAAAAAAAAAAAAAGTATATTTAATTCATTATATTATTTTTAAAAATTTTAAAAAAATATATCTATCTTATATGTATTTACAATTTCTGATATAAATTAATCATTATTTTGTATAATAGATATTTGATATTAATATCATAATTATTAAAAAAATAATTATATATTTGATTATATATGTATTAATTTATTTTTATAAATAAAACTTAATATTCATTAAAAAAAATATTTTTCGTTAATTTTTTTCATTTTAACTTTATATACTTTAACTGTAAAAAAATATTAAAAAAAAACTTTATATACTATGTAGTATATACTACCATTAAAATTAAACTACATTAAATGTGTTTATTAGCGTCTTTAGTCAGAAAAACTTTGGCACGTGAGTTTGATGGTATGTACCCTTGGGTGACGTGTCTTTTTCGGGGTTAGCATCAAGGAATATTCCATGTGGATTAGGTAGTAAGTGGGACCAGGAATTCAAGCAACAGATGGATGTTACGGTGTCGGTGATGGTTTTGATTGAACTGCGAAGGGTGTGGGATTGATGGTTTATGTGTGCGCAATAGCACAGGATTGCGACTTTGTTTAGCCAGTTTAGGTGAATAATATTGTTTGATTTTGGAGTATAGTTAGAAAATTAAATTGAGTTGAATTTAAATTTTTAAACTTAAATTTAACTAAAAATAAATTTAATTTACCTTGATTTATATTTGGATATCTTTATTTTACAAGTATTTTTATTAAATTAGAAATTTATTTGAATAATAGTAATTAAAAATATTTTTAAAATGTGTAATTACTAAAATGTATATAAATTTTATTATATAATACGAATATTATTTAGTTAATTATTTTTTAATTATATTTAAATTATTACATTATTATTATTATTAAAAATTATAATAATATTATAAATTAAATTACAAATAATACTAAAACATTTTCATAACAACTAAATAACATAAGGACCGGAAAAAAAAATAATCAAATAAATACTATCAATAAAATTAAATAAATAAAGTAATTTTAAGTTGTTAAATACACATAGGAACTTAGTTTAAGTAGATGTTAGTGTCTTATATATTAAACAATAAGATATTTTTAATAAAATAATATATTATATGCATAAGTTCACATTAACTCAAAAGCAATATCTTGTTGCTTTGGTTGAAACGTGCCTTAAAACAAAAATATCTTTCAAGTTAACTAGAAAAAAAAACTATCAAGCAAATCGATTAAGGTTCAAATCGATTAGCGTTCAATAACAAGTGAACGTGCGTTTAACTGTTTACACGATAAGCCAAACATAGCCGTTGTAGTTGAGAGAATATCATGAAAGTTTTCAAGAACGGACACTGACGTAACATGCATTGGATAGCGAGTTAAGCATCCTATTCCTATCTCATCGGGTAACACTACTTCTTCTTTTGCCTTTTGTTTCTTTACATCTTTTGTCTTTTAATATAACTATTTTGTGTGTATTCACAAAATAAACATTTATTTTTGTTTTAAATAAAATGTTAGATGAGGCTTTTCTTGGATAAGAAATAAAGAAAATTGTAATAAAATAAAATAAAATAAATTGTTTCATAAAAAATTTAATAAAAATAGAGTGAAAGTTAATTTTTATAAATAATTTTGTTTAAAAATAAATGTTATCATTTTAAATAAATAAGAAAATTTTTTTAAAATAATTTTATTTAAACATAATAAATATTTATTTATTATAGATATTATTTTTAACATAAATACACATAATTTTATAAATAAAGTTATTTAAAATATAAATGAAATTTATTTTTATTGTTATATTTATTTGTTAATATTATTTTAATTTATTATATATATAAAATAATCACCCTTTTTTAAATATAATAAATAAAATTATATTCATTATTATTATTATTATTATTATTATTATTATTATTATTATTATTTATCACCAACTTCCCTAAACTTCTACTCATTTTATAAATTATTTATCACCAACTTCCCAAAATTCTTGTATTATTGATTTTAATTCATTAAATATTATAAATTTTAGTAAAACTTTATTTTATTAAATAAAAAGTATCAAAATTTATAATTTTTAATAAATTTTAATTAATAATAATAATAATAATAAATGTTAGTAAGAGAGTAACTAACGTTATTTTTTAATAATAAAAGAGATGTTTTTTATATACACATTTTTTTAAATTTATTTTTTTGTTATAATAACTTTTTATTTTTAATTTAATTTATTTTTCCCCTCCCTTACTTTATGATAAACTTCTCATAATTTTATAAATAATATTTTGTATTATTTAAAAAAAAGCACAAAATACGTACTTTTTCATGTAATAAATAAGGAGAAATAAAATATACTAAAATTAGAGGACGAATTTTAATATATTTTTAGCATAATTTTCAAAGTATTTTTATTTATATTTTAAAATTTTAAATTATAAAATATAAGAATAAATTAATTTTTAAAATTTTTATCATTCTCTCATAAATCAACAAAAATAAATAAAGAAAGAGAGTTTCTTATTCTCTCTCCTCATGTTAACCAAACAAATTTCTAACTCGTTTCCTTTATTAATGCAATGTTATTAATTTTGTGATGTTTAATTTAATTATACGAGTGATTGTATGATTTGTGTTGTTTAACTATTGGTTGTTGTTTAGGGACTATAAAGTCCAGACACCCTAAGAGTTAAGTTGGTCTATGGGATAGTTGAGTTGGAGATAAATTGGTTTAGCTTCAGAAAAAAGGTATACTGGGGTTTTCTTAAGACATGAGCCTCATAAGTTCATGTTTTAGAGAATCTTTCAGAACTTGAGTGAATATTCTTCTCTTTCCTTTAATAAAACATTTATCTTCTCCCTTTTTGTAACTGATCAATCTTGTTGAGTTAGAGATTCAAAGCTTGTGGAGCCAAGAATCTCGAGTTTTAGGACGTGCAAAATTCTTCTCTTTTTTTTCTCTTTGATTCTGATCAAGAGGTAAGGGAAGCTTGATGTTTTGAATGATCCTTGTTGTATGATGATTTTTGTTGATTAGAATCACTAGATTCATAACTATTGTTGTTTGAAATCCATGTTTGATGAATTGTTAAGTTGAGATGTTCTTGGAGTTACTTATGAAGAGTAGATGATGATTCTTCTTAATCTTTAGTTTCATATTATTTTTGGTGGTGCTTATGAACTCTATATGATGCAAATGTGATGTATATTTGGTTGCATGTGAATTATGGTTGTGTTTTAAGTGGTTGGAGCCAAAATCGAGTTCTATATAAATGTAGAGTTAATGTTATGCCAGGCACGCCTTCATGGTGCTAGGTATGGTTTGAACAAATGGATTTTGTCTTGTTCACGTCAAGCGCAGGATTAGTGGCATTGAGCATGAGGAGAAGGAATCATACCTGGATCCATGTTGAGCACTAATGGAGTGGCGTCGGACGTGAGTCAGACAAATGTTGTATGCCTAATTAGGGTCGGGCGTGGGCTCTTGCCATGCCAATTGCAAAAGGATGGGAGACTATCTGCCTCAACCATGTTTGGCGTGTGTAGTTTGGCGTTGGGCATGACCAAGACAGGGAGCCCTTCGTCTCAATAATGTTGAGTGTTGTGCGAGTGGCATTGAACATGAGTTGCATGATAAAAACTTGTTGTTTTGAGTTATTTTATAGTTGAATGATGATGAATAAGTTGTATGGATGATGTATGATGATGAACCTATATGTTGTAAGTTGATACATGATTAATGATGTTTCTATTGTTAAGTTGTGAGATGATAGATGATTGAGTTGTAAAGTTGTGTGTTGTTTTAAGTTTCTTAAGTTGTTGAGGTGCTAGACATGTGGTGAAGATACTTGTCTTTGTTGAGATACCTAAAAGCTAGAGGAGAGTTAAAGTTGTTTTAGAAAACTAAATATTTCATTGTGTAGATATACATTGTGGTGCTTTGAGAGTCCAAGTTGACATCCTTCAATAAGTAAGTTGGCTTTTGAATGGGTAATTGTTTTAAATTATCTCCTCTAAGTTTTATGTGGTATTCGTATGTGAGTAAGGTCAAGTTATACATGTATAAAGCAACCAACTAAGTAAAGTGCAAAATCGAGTACTTAGTTCCTAACCAAGCATTGGGAGAGCATAGTATTTAGAGGGTACAATGGGCTAATCTCATAGGTGACTTAATATTGCAAGCTAATGTCATGGTAGACTCATATCCAAGTTGTTTTACTTTGATAGTAGTACTAGACTTCTTAATTTAAGTGACAAAACTTGAGAAATCAATTTGAGTTGTTAAACAGGTTTTCTAAGAAGCCTAACAATTGACTTGGTTAAGATAGGTCACACGTTGTGACTCGATAGAATCTAACCACTTAAACTATTCACCTATGTATTATGAGATATTCATAATTGACATGTATAACGATGCATTAGTTGTATATTGTCGTGTGATGATATGTTGTTAAATTGAAGATGATGAGGTGTTTTATGTTGTAAGTTGCATGAGTACTATTAGTGATATGTTGAAGTTGTATGATGAAATTAATGTTATTGTGTTGTTTAATTGTGCATTCTTGTTTATCTTTTCACAAACTTACCACTTATTTTTCTTATGGTGGGACCTATTATGATCATACATTAGTATAAGAACAGGTTAAGATTAACAAGATTTGCTGGATACTTCGGTGGTGAGTCATACAGGTGATGACTCATTTTGTTGAGGTTACTTAGTAGTAGTCAAGTCTTGTATAATTGTTGATTGATGAGTAGGGTTTATTTCATGTACAGTTATGTAGTAATGTAGTATGTATATGTGTACAAGGTACGTATATAATCATAAGAGGTTTTTATTTTCAACATTTTATTTCCTACCCTATACATGCATGTTTTATATGATCGTCTTTATAGTTGCTGCATGATAACTTTAGATAAATTATTGTCTATTTTGTTATGTAATGGTTGAGCTATAGTAAATGTAAGGCTTATCGAATCGTTACAATTAAAATCTTTCTTCTTTTTTTCTTTTGAATCCAACAAATCCCAAGACAAAATTAGTGTTTTTTCTTCTTCTTTTAATTCTTCTCTTGGGTTTTCGAAGAAATTTAGTCAATATATCATACACTAATTAAGAGACTTTTTAAAAAATGTATTATAATTTATGGTATAATAATGGATATATTTCTAATTTATTGCTAATATAGTGAAATCCTTAATGCCTTGGATATTTGAGTATATTTTTCTTAGTTTTGGATCACGAATCTCTATTTTCATCGAGGTGTTTTTCTTTTCACCCATTCCATCTTTATGTGCTTTCCAATCCAGCAGGATGCATCTTTCTGCTTCAAGAATTTATACCCTCTCCGATTTTGGGGACAGTGGCAGGCACTAGAAGATAAAAGGCAAAGTTTAAAATAAAGAAGGAAAAAGAAAAATAGGAAAAGAAGAAGATTGTTGTTGTTTGCTTTAGCTTTTGGACATGAAAATTCACGTTTGTGAGAAGCAAAAAATTGTAGCTTCTACGTAAATTGGCTTGTAAACGTGGAAAGAGTGAAAAATCACGTTTCTAAATCTAAGCAAACACGCACTTAGAATACGAAGGAAAGTTTTGTGTTTTTTAAATGCGTGATGTGAGAATGAGTTGGAGAAGAAAAGTGGAATTGATTTACTTATTACACCCTTCATTTCACTTGGAGCACACTTGAGAAATTTCCATAAAGTAGCTATTATTGCCATTGCACTTCACTTTCGTCACTTAAATTAAGCATTTGGAATAGTTAAGAGTTATTAACTGGTACGAGTTCTTATTGGAACAGAGAATCTTGGTAAGCATGTGGTTATGAAGATATGGTGTGATGAATGAAGTATAATTTAAAGCATTGACAGTCGCGCTCCACTATACTGTCGGCTAATCCGAAGCACCGCTCCCGGTTCTTAATTTCCCTTATTGGAATGGGTCATGCTATTCTTATTATATAGTATGCCCTCTAGTCACTTGCCATGCATGGCCATCTTAAGTCTTAAAATAACAATCAATATCCATTCAATTTTGTTTTTAATATGTTCACACCGAATAACTTCTAAAAAAATAATAAAGTAATATTTAGTTGTGGTTTTGAACACTATTTTTTTATTAAAAATAAAAATATTGAATCATTTATTATGTAATATTATGTTGCGAATTATTAATTATTTTAAATTTTAATATTTAATTGATTTATGATGATGTATTGCTATGATGTTTTACAATTCTAAAGATTAAAGAATTTTTACGAGTTTAGTTATTTTGTATTAGAGTTAAAATTGACTAAATTTGAAGAACGTATATAAGATTTTTTTAGAACATGATCTGTATAAGTTTATTTCTTAGGATTCATAAAGAGAGGTTTTAAAGAAATAAATTATGAAGGCAAATGAAATCTTTCTTTCTTCTAACTTCTTATAAGTGCTTTAATCCTTCCCTGGAGTAAAGATTGTTATAGCTGAGTATAGATTCAAAGTTAAGGAGTCGAAAATCAAAGCGAGAAGTCGTTGTAAGAGAATTCAGTGTTCTCATAATTTTCTTCTTCTTTTCCTTGTTTTTGGAGGATTCAAGATAAAAGAAGTTGGTGCTTTAGATTTCTAGGATAAATATGTTGAATTATTGTGTTGATTTCATGCTTGAATGGTGTTTTATATTGGAATTTGAAAGGTTGAATCCTAAGTGCTATTTTTTTTTGGGTTTCCTTGGTGAAGGAAGAAGAATTGATGATCCTTGATCATGTTATTATTGCATGTAGTAATTCTTTTGAAATCTAAGATGTTTATAATGTATAAATATTGATTTAAGTATTGCATGTTGAGTTGGTACAAATTGATGGTTACAATTGTAGAGAGAAGTTGGATGTTGTGGGTGAAGATCCCAATTTTCACCCAGCACAAGTTCATGGTGCCCAACTCTAATTTAAAAGCAGATGAATATCTACCCAAAAATCACATTTTTGCTCAGTGGCAAAAGTATCGCTCAACAAGAGAACAATTTTGTGGCTAGGCTTATCGAGCAAGACATATCACGCCCAACAGAATGACCCATGAAGGATTCTAATCGCTTAGTGTGATATGCCCACTCAACAAGAATTTACACAAATAGGATGGACCGCTCAATGATAAGCTCTAGAGGAGTTTAGTCATCCAATGAGCCAAAAGCCCATCCAACGAGGAAAGTGGCAAAGCGTTGAGTGAGAGTAGTGTCACTCAGTAAAGAGTTCTAGAAAGCTCAGCTCGCTTAGTGAGCATCTTATTTTGCAACTTTTTTTAACTTAATGCTTATTATTATTATATTTTTGAGAAGATAAGATGAAATAATATTGAAATATGTTGTTATGATTGATGAATCATGTCGTAGGAAGTTGAACTAAAGATTATTATAGTGTTGTATAATCAAGTTGTGTTGCTAAGTTGTGTTGTTACATTGTGTTGTAAAGTTATGCTATTAAGATGTGTTGTTATTAAGTTATGTAGTTAAGTTGTATTGTTATGTTGTGTTTTTGAGTTGCACTTTATGTTGTGTTGTTGAATTATGTTGTGAGCTTAGGATTAGAAGAGAGATGTTGTTATGAAAGATGAGATATCACATACTACGGATATGTGTTGTGGTGTTCTAAGAGTCCAAATTGTTGAAAACCCTTATTAAGTAGTTGACTCCTAAGGTAGAACGTTGAAACTCCTTCAGGTCCTTAGTTGATACCATATGGTGGCCAGGTCGCTTCACATAGGTTTATAAGTGACAAAAAAATCGAGTAAGATATGAAGTTGAAAGATAAAATTCTTAACTGATTGTTGGAAAGGTGCGCAATATTTGAAGGGTAGTCGACAAGTTAATTTCATATGGATTTAATTTGTGCATATTAATGTAGTAGAAGACTTGATGTGGACATCAAAACTCAAGCCCATGAAAAAGAATGATCAGCAAGACCAAGCCTATGATGAGGAACATCAAGATCAAGACCCATTTCAAAACTTAGTTGGACCCATGACCAGATGTAGACTTAAGAAGGTCAAGGAGGCATTGCAGCACAAGGTGGGCAATCTACTGGAGGCTCAATTATGGAAGGCTCAACACATGGAGGAGACAAGGCTAATTATATGTATAGCTTGCACGGAGAGCTAGGAGGCCCAATTGGGATATTTTAATATTCTTTATATTTTGTGTTAAATTATAAAGTTTGTTTTGGTTTTATCTGGTAAAAGGCGTTGTAATAATAAAAAAACAAAATATGAAAATAATATGTTGGAGCTTGGAGTTGAACCTAGGGTTAAGGATGACAAAAATATTCGCACTCGCGGGTATCTACGGGTAAAATTCGCTACGAATGATAAATAGATCACTATTAGAAAAATGGAAATTAGAGACGGAAAGAATCCGTCACAAAATTAAAGAAAATTCGTCACAAAATTATTAGTGACGGAATTTGTGACGGATTTTGGGTCGTCACAAAAAATGGCGTCACAAAATATTTAGTAACGAAAAAATTCAATCCGTCACAATTAGTGACGGAAATTTGTCGTCACTAACTGTGAGAGATTCAAAATCCGTCACAAATTGTGAGGGATTCAAAATCCGTCACAAAATCCTAATTTTTCATTTTTACGAATTTTTAAATAAAAAATAATTAAATTATTCCATATTTATTAATTATACAATATATATTATTTTCACTTTTTTTTCTAATCTACAAGTATTAATTATTAATTTTCAGATAATTGGCAGTGGTAAGATTCGAACCCCTTACCTTCTACTCATTCTAACCTTAACACTCATTCTCCAGCCATCTGAGCTACCTTATCAGTTCAGTACTTAATTAACAATAAATATATATAAATATGAAAGAATATCAATTTTTATCACAATAATATCAAACATCATTAAACATCAAACTAATAAATTTAAAATAGATTCATAATTAAAATCATAATATAATTTATTTTAGAATTTTTATTTTATTAAATTAATTGAAAATTAATTATATTTTATCACTTTTTAATCAACTGAATGAATGATAATGAATTAAAAAAAATTTAAAATATATTTTAATTGAAAGTATATTTTTAGTAAATATTTGAATATAATTAAATGAAAAATATATTTTAAAATTTATTTCTCTCATAACACCACTTAAGTAAAAAATTTTAAAAAAAACTAAACTTATATTTGTTTGCGTGATTTTTCCAAATAAAATAAAATAAAAAGAAAAGATCAAAAATATATATATTATTCCATATTTATTAATTATATAATATATATTATTTTCACCTTTTTTTCTAATATACAAGTGTTAATTATAAAGTGTATTATATAATATATATAATACACATTATAATTAATTATATATATTTTACCTTTTATTAATTATATAATATATATTAAATTATTCCATTTAAGTGTATTAGTATGATGATAATATTTTTATATATTTATTGATAGACTTAATTGTACTTTTTAATAAATGATCAAGCACAATGAATTTTCTAGCGTCAACCATTATATATATATATATATATATATATATATATATATATATATATATATAGTTATATATAATTACATATAATTTGTAAATATACTTTTATATACTTATTTTTAGCTTTTTAGTTAAAATGCAAATTAATATTGTCTTTTTATAATTTCATAAGTATTTTTAAATTAAAAGTTTTTTCCTAATTCATATTTTAATTTCTTATACTTCAAAATGAAAACTTATTATTTAAATTAATTCATTTCTTATGTTTTAATTTTTAATTTTTTGATGAAAAAAATATTTTAGTTTCATAATTTTTTAATTATTTTTTTAGATAAATATTTTTTATTTATACATAATTCTTAAATATAATAATTGTGCAATAAAATTTTCTATTTTGAGAGGAATACGTAATCCCTCACAAATTGTGACGGAATTTGTGATGGAATACAATTTTTAAAAAATTTTCATCACAGAATCCGTCACAAATTGTGAGGGATTCAAAATCCGTCATAAAATCCTAATTTTTTATTTTTAAATTTTTAAATAAAAAATAATTAAATTATTCCAGATTTATTAATTATATAATATATATTATTTTCACCTTTTTTTTCTAATATAGAAGTATTAATTATAAAGTGTATTATATATATATATAATACACTTTATAATTAATTATATATATATATTTTTTTTTCACCTTTTATTAATTATATAGTATATATTAAATTATTCTATTTAAGTGTATTATTTATGATGATAATATTTTTATATATTTATTGATAGACTTAATTGTACTTTTTATTAAATGATTAAGCACAATGAATTTTCTAGCGTCAACCATTATATATATATATATATATATATATATATATATATATATATATATATATATATAGAGTTATATATAATTTATAAATATACTTTTATATATTTATTTTTAGCTTTTTTATTTAAAATGAAAAATAATATTGTCTTTTTATAATTTCATAAGTATTTTTAAATTAAAAGTTTTTTCCTAATTCATATTTTAATTTCTTATACTTCAAAATAACAACTTATTATTTAAATTAATTCATTTCTTATGTTTTAATTTTTAATCTTTGGATGAAAAAAATATTTTAGTTTCATAATTTTTTAATTATTTTTTTAGCAAAATATTTTTTATTTTATACATAATTCTTAAATATAATAATTGTACAATAAAATTTTCTATTTTGAGAGGGATACATAATCCCTCATAGATTGTGACGGAATTTGTAACGGAATACAATTTTTAAAAAATTTTCGTCACAGAATCCGTCACAAAATTATTGATTAAATTTTGTGACGGATTTTTGTGACAAAATATTTAGAGAGGAATCAAAATCCGTCACTAAATCCGTCACAAATGTTTTTTTTTATTAGTGACCCCGTTTGTGACGGAATTGTTAGAGACGAAAATTTTTCCGTCACAAAATCCGTCACAAACTCTGAAAAAAAGTAGTCCGTCACAAAAATAAAATTTTCGTCACAAAATTTGTCACTATTAGTGACGACATTTTATCCGTCACAAATTTTCGTCACAAATTTTAATTTTTCTAGTAGTGCATAGGCTAATTGGGTAGCCGCAGATAATGAGGATGGATAATTTTTTACCCGATTATAAACAGGGCGGGGGCCGGTATGATGATATTCATACTCGCGGGTACATGTTTAATAATATTTCTTAAATATCCTAATTATCCTTTTATCACATAACCCTAAAACTACACTCTCTCATCTTTGTGATATGAGACTTTCACTTACTTGTGAGATTGATGTATTTTAAGTTATTGATTATCTTGCATTTTTATTATTATTTCAACAAAGTTAACGTTAAATACAAGTTCAAAATTAACATTAAATTTTTATTTTTAATATTTCAATGATATTAAATATAAACTTAAAATTATTTGTAATATAATTTTTTTAATTTCTTAAAAAATTTATAAATATCCGTGGGTATTCAAGAAATTCATGGATACCCGCGTGGATATCGGATGGGTATGGGGCCAATTTCCATCCAATGGGCGGGGACGAATTTACTATTACCCGCCCCCATGGGCCCCATTACCATCCCTACCTAGGGCTACAAGCTTAGAATGTCATCTTGTAACCACTAGACTTACTAGTTTTACATGTCATTTGGAGATTTTAATTTTCTTTTATTTACTCCAAAATGAAGCAAACCCATAAACTAAATTTGTATTAATCCTTTTGGATTCCATAATGAAAGGACCTTTGATCATTTTCTAAATTATGAGTTTAAGCTCTGCTAGGATTCTTCCTTGCATCTTTTGATCTTATCAAGAATTCTCCAATTCTTGTGGTAATTCTCAGACTTATCAAACGACCTTGTTTGTGATGCCTTTCTTTCCCTTCCCTTTCTTTCCTTCTGTGTTTTTATTCACTTGAAAGAATGAAATTCCCCAATTCTAACTGAATTCTCAATTTTAGAAATTCCCAATTTCAAGTCTCATCAAGATCCACATACACCCAAGCTGTTTTATATCTAATAATGGTACTTGACTTTCCTAATCTAAGTGGCGACATCCATGAAATAAGTAAATTTGTTGAATAGGCATTGGTACGCAACCTTTCGTATTGACTTGGTATCGGCGTGCCATACATTATGTTGACTTGATCTTCTTTTTAGGGATCAAACGATGTGATTTGGTAAGGTCAATTCACTTAAACTACTTACATGTGTTGTTAGATATCTCTTAGTTAAAATGCGTGACAACGCATAAACATGTTGTGTTGTTGGTTAATATGATATAATTTATAAGTTTTATAATTTGTTGTTGTGTTGTCTAGTAGAAATATTGTTGAAGGTTGTATGCATTGTTGAATGTTGAGCTAAAAGTTGTGTGGCAAAGTTGTTTAATTGTAAAGTTGTATTCATGTTATGAAATTGTTTATATAGTTAGCTTATTTGCTTCTATATTATATGATGTTCTCTTTGCATACAAGTTTACTCTTATTTTTTCATGTTGTTGGACTATGATGATTATATTATTATGGGGGCAGAGCAAGATTAAACTAAAGAGCAAGTAGGATATTGTGTCATGTTGGTGATGTTGATGTTTTGGTGGAGATTGTTCTAATATAACTAGGTGTTGCTTGACTAGCAACTCTACAAAAAATATGGCATTTAGCGATCACCAATATTGGTCGCTAAATTGCTAAAATCGGTCGCTATTTACCTTAGTGACTGAATTAGCGACCGAAATTAAGTAATTACAAAAACCCTGGTCGCAAAGCTATATAGCGACGAAAATATCATAGGTTGCTAGCTCGCTATTTAACAACCAAAAATTTCAGTCGCAAAATGGTAGCAATGATTTTTGTCGCTATTGTGTATGAGACCAAATTGGTGACCGAATAATACGTCGCTAAACCGGTCGCTAAGTTTGTTTTTATTTTTAAATAAAATAAAAATGATTTTTTAGTTTAGTCTCTAAATCGATCGCTAAATATTTATTTTTCATTTTATTAAATTTTATAGACATCGCAAATTCGGTCGCTACGAACCACTCATATTTGGTCTCTCAATGATTCTATTTCACAATACTTCACTTTTCAGTATGTTTTGTCCTTAATTACACAATTTTTGGGAAACATTCCAGAAGGTCACCCATCCCTATATTACTCAAAGTCAAGCACGCTTAACTATGAAGTTCTGATGAGATAAGCTACCGAAAAGCATATGCATGTTGTTAGAATAAGTAGTACAAATTAATTCATTTAAGTCATCTTCAACTATACAATCTCATACTTATACTATCTTTGGATCCCTCATTTCGGTGTGTCTGGACCATTATAAATATATAATAATATATATAATAATTATATTACTAATAATAATAATTATATTATATTTAATTAATCTTTATTTATATATATACTTACTTTTATAATTAACAATCTACTTATTTCTATTTAAAATTAATATTATGATACAACTTAAATTATTAATTATAAATTTAAAAGTTTAAATAATAACTTATATATTTTAAAATGAGAAGGGTTATAATAATACTGGTGTAACTTTTACTAAGTATTACACCGCTCAATAACTTTATATTAAATGTGAATTTTGTAAACCCAACCGTTAGATTGAAAGTTCATATCAGTTTATATGTTTATATCAAGTTTTGTTAAAATTGAACAACAACTTGAAGGTAATCAAAGTATTCATATTTTAATATATTTTGAAATGTATATATTACGTCAATTTTATTTTATAATAATGAAGTATCAAATCATCTTAAATTCATATAAAATTTTGTATATATGACCTAAGAGTAAAAAACTTTCAATCTAACAGTTGAATTTATAAAATTCACATTTAATATAAAGTTATTGAGCAATGTAATACTTAGTAAAAGTTACACCCGTATTATTATAACCCTTCTCTTTTAAAATATTATTTTTATAAATTAAATTTTAACATTTTAAATAAATTATTAATTAACTTAATATATTTATTCATCTTAAATCTAAGATATAAAATTCAAAAAATGTATTTATCCTTGTTTTATTTTCTAATTATCAACCATTAATAAAATACTAATTTAAAATCTTATCTAGTTATATCATAATATTTTCATATCAATTTTAAAACCAGATATTAGTTATACAAAAATATCAAAGATCATATAGTAAATTATTAATAAGATTCTAGTTAAGTAATTTAAAATAATTAATTTTCAACTATATTTTTTTACAAATAATTTATTTCAAAGCTAATCAAATTTTTCTATATTAATTATTAGTAAAATTTAATAACTTTTAATTTAATAATTGGATCGATGAAATTTAACATACACCATGAGTTATTGAGGGGAGTAAATTTACTAAAAGTTACTTTGTGAGTCATTTGATTCCTCCTTCTCCTCTCTCTCTCTCTCTATATATATATATATATATATATATGTTTAAAATTTTATTAATTATTTCTTTTAATATATGATTGTTAATTTTTGTCAAAAATTCTTACATTTTCGACTAATATAAATTTGTCGAAAATATTCGATCACTAATATAACTCGCGTGTTATTTTCTTTACACAATGTTTGGAAGAAAAAAATAAAGAAAAAGAAAAGAATAGGAAAGAAAAGGAAAGGAGAGAAAAGAAGTATAAGAAAGTATAGAAACATAAAGTAGAAATAAATAAATAAAATATATTTTTATATTTAATTTTATTTAAATAAAAATAAATAGTTTTATTATATTTATTATTATAGTTATATTATTTTAATAAATAAATATAATATTCATAAACAATTTTATTTTAAAATATTTTATTTATTGTTATTATTTTTACTTTGTTATATATATATATATATAAATATAAATATATATATATATATATATATAACGTAATCATTCCTTTATTTTAAATATAATAAATAAAAATTGTATTCATTATTTATTATTATTATCATTAGTATTATTTAATTTTTTTATTTTTATTTTTATTTAATCAGCTTCCTAACACTTCTCCTCATTTTAGAGGGTAAGTTTTTTATGTGGGTTTCACAAAAATATTCATACACTTTTTTCAATTCTCTTTTATCATATATCTCTTATTCTTTAACTTCCACACACTTCTCTTCTCTTTCCAATTATTCTCCTTTATTTTCTCTTTTTAAACATATCCTTAATTAGGACTTGGCAGTTTGCCTCTTTCATATAAAAAATAATTGAAAATAAATAAATAAAAGTAAGGTATGTTCTGAAAATTGATTAAAATATAGATATAACAACTATATTAAAAAGTGAATTGTATACGTCGGAGACCAAAACAATCAACAACTTGTACAAAGTAATAATGATAGCACCTAACGATAATGTTTATTAGTTCAAGTTACAAGAAAATTTGTCTTTTATAAGTAATATGCAATTTGGATTAAAATTGGGAATGAAAAGAAAATGAAGATGTTCAAATAGAGTTATTAAAATTAGTAGAGTGGCATTTCGTATTTTTATTAAAAATAAAATAAAAATTAAAATTAAATAATAAAAGTATATTAGTTCAATTGATATATCATAAAGTCTTGTATTTAAATCTTAGGTTTGATAAAAAATTGTAATAATAAAATATTATAATGTCTATAAATTATGGAAGTTAAGGTAATTATTAAAAAGAATATCTCTTTTATATATTATTATAAATAGATTTAAATACAGTTATTATTGTAACAATTCAGTAGATCACTATATAGTATAAAACATAAACACAGACATATACAATAATTCATGCCGGTCAAACAACTAATCTATATAAGTTACAACGAGTAGTACTGTCATTTCCATCCTTTGGCTTAATCCCACTTTACTCCCATATACAACGCCAAGAAAAATACAAGGGTAACCTTAAAGACAACAAAGTAACATATAATAGTATGCAACTTAGTATATTAACAATACAATTTTTCAACACAACAACGAATATCATAACAACTTAAACAACCTTGCAACATGACAATATAGCAACACAAACCTTCCATTGTACAACGTCATATATTTTATCTAAAAGATCTCTTATAACAAGGTGAACAATGTAATTGACTTGATTATACTAAACCAACTTAACAATATGATCTTTTTAAGCATGTTAAATCACCAACAAATTTAAATATTAATCCACAACACAATATGTTTCTCAAATTTTGTCATTTAGACTAGGAAAAGTCCAATATCCCTATTAGGAATAGTACATTTTTGGAAATTTAAAAACCAAACATACTGTTAATATGTGGTTTTCTATTGGTTTTCAATTTTTTGGACTGGTTTGTAATTTTTTTTTCATTTGGGTTTATTCAATTTTGAACACCTCTAGCCTATATTGAATTAGCTTGCTGATTATCCTTCAAATATTGCACCTTTTCCAGTACTTAGTTAGGAATTTTGGCTCCCAACCTTGTACCTTACTTGATTAGTCAATTATAAAGGTAATCACTCTCAATACCCCTCAATTCTAACCAGTGATAATGCTTGGCACCACTTATCTTGAGCTCGTCGTTACTAGGTTGAAGAGTTCTAAAGGTAATCACTCTTAGCACCCTTTAACCCATGCCTGACATGACCAATTTAAAGAGTTATCCTTTAACTCACACTTGATACTACCAAGCTCACACTTGGCGTCAGTGAGACAGAGAGTCTCTGGCTTACACCACACCTGATGCTATCAAGTTGCGTTGAATGTGATAGTGATTTTTGCACTTGGCAAAATCACGATTTGACTCTAAAACCTGCAACCTCTCCTTAAAACCAGCATGCAATACACCAGACATCACATATTCATTATAAATAACTTAATTACAACTAGAATTTCAATATGCAACCCATAAAATTTGAGATCGCCAAGTTTTCCTTCTCCCCAAAAGCAACCAAAATCACAAAACAAGAAATATAAGTTCCTCAATTGATCAACACATCATCTATATGGAATCAACAACAATTCATCACATACAACATAACAATAATCATTCTACAAGCTTCTCTTACCTCAAATCATCAGGAAAGAGTTAGAGGGTAAGATGGGGTTACTCCGAGCTCCATCGTACAACACCACAAACACTATGACCCTCAATTTTCAAAGCTTTGAATCTCAACTCTGCTACATAACTACACTTCGGGGGAAGATATGGACACTTAAGAAAATTAATAGAAGAAAATAAATCTCACTGGTTCTAAAGTTCCTCTTGTGACGTAGCAAGTTGGTGTTTTAGTAGCCTAGAACGGGCTGTTCCCAATCTAGAACGGGCTGTTCCAAGCTATTAAAATGTCCAGAAAATCGTAACGGAGAACAGGCCGTTCTGGAGTGAGAACGGGCCGTTCTGGTTGGAGAACGGGCCGTTCTAGAGGGAGAACGGGCCATTCTGGAGGGGAGTACGGGCCGTTTTGGATGGAGAACGGGCCATTCTGGATGAGTTCTAGAACGGGCCGTTTTGATTTCAGAACGGGCCGTTCTGCATGTAATTTATGTACGTGTTGAGGGGGAGCAGAACGGGCCGTTCCAGATTCGGTACAGGCCGTTCTGGCCACTCCGGAATGTCTATAAATAGAGGTTGTGAGCAGTTGAGGAGGAGAGGTTTTTTTAGAGAGAAGGGCTCTGGATTGGAAAGCTGACTTTTGAAGGATTGAAGTTCCGAGTTGAGCTTCGGAAAGGGGATTCTGCTTCTTGGCTATCCTGATCCAATCTTCAGATAAGGGAAGCTAGGATTTCTTGCCGGTTGTGTGTTGTAGTGAGCTAGGACTCACGAATTGCTGAGATTTTCAAAGATTTTGAGTTGTTTTGGATGAAAACTCATTTTTCGGGGTTTTCGGGTTTTTGGTGAAATTTAGGATTTTCATTGTTTATGGTTGCATGTGGGTAAAGCTGAAATTTTTGGGTTGTTTGATGAAAATGTGATGTTTTGGGCCGACTGCATGTGTTTGGAAAGCTGATTTGGTGCAGGTTTGGAAGAGATTTTCGAAGTTTGAGGGTTGCTGCTAGGTATCACGCCGGGTGTAGTTATTCACGCCGGGTGCGTGACCACTAGAGGGCTCCATTGGGCAAGCCCGCTGGGCGCAGTGGTGTATGCGCCGGGTGAGCTTGAGGGTGTGAGCCTTCGGATGGCCCACGCCGGGCGTGGTTGGACCGCGCGGGGCGCGATATCAGTAAGTGACATTGCTTGAGAATTTCTGGTGTGGCGCTGGGCGTGACCTTGTCTCGCCGGGCGTGGAGACTCCTTGGGAGTCTTTGTCAGAGGTGGCGCCGGGTGCAATTTATATTGCACCGGGCGTGAGACTTTGGGGAAGTCTCTGCTTACCCTGCGTCGAGCGAGGGTTTGCACGCCGGGCATGTGAGACCTTCCTAGGTCTCTACCTCCTAGCACGCCAGGCGTAATGGGAATTGCGCAGGCGCGCTGAGCCCTGGTGCTCTCTAATTGTGCCACGCCGGGCGCGACCATGAGCGTGCCGGGCGCAGGCATGATATTTAATGTTAAGCTGTTATGTATAGAAATTTGCTGATAGATATGATGAGCTGAACTGTAGATGTTAAATATTGATGTGCTGACTAGTTGATAATGCTGAATTATGATGTTGAGCTGTAGTTGATGATATTGTTGTGCTGTAAGTTGTTTAGCTGTATTGGATGCTGATATTGTTGTGTTGTAAGTTGTTTAGGCTGTGCTATGAGCTGTGTTTAGATGTTAAGCTGAGCTATGTTGTATGCTGATTTAAGCTGTATTTGATGTATAATGTTGTGCTGTAAGCTGAGCTGTGTTGTATGCTGATTTAAGTTGTGTTTGATGTATAATGTTGTGCTGTAAGCTGTGCTGTGCTGTATGCTGATTTAAGTCGTATTTGATGTATAATGTTGTGCTGTAAGCTGTTTAGCCGTGTTGTAAGTTGATAGAGCTGTAAGCCGCTATTGCTATATGTTGATATTACTGTGTTGTGCTGAGTTGTATGTTGTATTAGCCACTATTGTGGTGTTGTTATAGTCGCTATGTCGGTGCTATTATTAGCCACTATTGTGGTGCTGTTATAGCCGCTATGCCGGTGCTGTTATTAGCCACTAATGTGGTGCTGTTATAGTCGTTAAGTCGGTGCTGTTATTGCTGCTATGCAGTGCTGTGCTCCGTGCTGATAGGAGCTGTTGTAGGCCGTAAGGCTGAGCTGTTGATCACTAAGACTAGAGGAGATGTTTTCGAAATTCCTCATCCCATTGTGTGGATTGAGTGGTTGTGGTGCTCTTAGAGTTCAATTTGTTGAAAACTCTCCCTGGAAAGTTGACCCTTGGAGTGGTAACTTGTTGTTCTCCTCTAAGTTCTTAGTGGTCCCGTGTGTGGGCAAGGTCGAGGCACACGTGTATAAAGCGACCACGGTATAGGGGTCAGGTCGAGCTATACCGCTTACAAGCGACCAATACTAACTTATATGTGTGACGACACATTGTGTGTTTACTGCTATTTATCGCTGTGTACTGCTGTTCTCTGTTGTTATTGCTGAATGATGTGAAAGGTGTGCTGTTATATATATTAAGCTGATGTTGTTAAGATGATTGATGTGCTGATAGCTGTAGCTATTATTCATATATTTATATATGTATGTTGTTTCTTTCACTAGCTTACCCTTTGTTGTTTCCATGTGGTTTGGACTGCGATGATCATACTATGTATGAGAGCAGGACAGGGTTAGGTTGGTGTTTGCTGATGAGAGTCTGCAGCTAGCAGATGAAGTTTTATTCTTTTGATGTATTTAGCTACTTAGTTAGCATTTGCTGGATGTATTTTGTACACTTTGATTCTAGACGGATTTGGACCTTGTATATATATATATATATATATATATATATATATATTCTAGATCCTATATGTATATACTTGTTCGTTTCTGTGTAGTATTTTGGTGTGCTGTGTTGTGTGTATTGACCAGGCGGGTCGTTACACCTCTTCCTAACTTTTCTATAATTTTCTTAAGGAAATGAATTTATGAAATTCAAATTTTAAGAAAACCTTATATATCTTTTTCTAAATTTAATTAACTTTGACCTTAACCCAAAATAACTAATCACATATCATCATTTAATAAATAAAAATAACCAAACAATTATAAAATCCATAGTATTACAATTGTTATTGCAATTCTAACTAATAAAATAAATAAGTTTACTAAATTTGATTTAAATTAATTGAAATATAATGTCACAAATGAACAACTTGTACAAAATAATAATAAGAGTATAATGATAATTGAAGTATGGTGTGACAAATTAATTCGAGTATAACGGGGGACCAAAACAAATGAACAACTTGTACAAAATAATAATGATAACACTTAGAACTAATATTTAATAGTTAAGGTGACAAGGGAATTTGTCTTTTATAAATTATAAGTAACATTTCAATTCAATTTTATTCTCTCAAATACGTCAAGAATAATTCGGTGACTATATTATTACCACTATTTCTTAATTCAGATTCATCTAATTCAGTTAAACTATTTATATATCAATACTCACGCGGGACAATTGGATATTTTTTTTTAATTTACTGAATCGAACTTGTTCCGAAAAAGTTTATAATATTTATACACTTGATTCAACTAATTAAGATACATTTCTTTGATCAAAATAATTGATAAACTTATTTTATATAATTTTTTTATGCATAAGAATCAAATTCAGTCTCAAAGATTTACAATAACTCGCATATACTGTTCAAATTCACTAAACCCTACACATGACAATTTATAATTCTACAATAACGTGACCAAAATTGTAAGTATCATGTATTTTAAAAAGAATACATTCATTCAACTAATGAAAATAAATTATTGAAGAAGAAAATGTAGTCCATGAGAAGGGCGTGAGAATGAATGGTTAAAGGCATAAAGGAATAAAGGATGGTGAACTACCTCAACAATCGGAAAGACTTTTTTGGTTTTGGGATTCATAATCATGTGTCCACCAATAACTACGGTACTGTCACGCCATTCAATTCACCACCTCAAATAGACGGCAATTAATGTTCACCCATCATTCTTTTTAGTTTTCACCTTTTGCATCCACGAGTACTTTCACAGTTTGACTAGTATTATTTTTCCATGATTTAAATACTTTTCTGTCCTCGTGAACTTTATTTCTTTATTTTTACTTATAATTAATAATATTTCGTATAGTTTCTTTTTAATACTCATAGTTCATGTCAATGATGTCATGAACTTAAACTTTTAGTTCTTATATTGGAAGTTATTCTTTTTAAGGTGAACGAATAGTGCTCTCTTGACTCTTAGTTAAATTAAATAGTTTTGTTCACAAAAAAATCAAAATTTAATACTAAATTATATGCTCAATTCGTACTATTAATCTTCTCTCATTAATTTGGGAGTAGGAATGACAAATATACCCATACCTGCGAGTAATAGTCTCGACTTTGATGGACAATACCTAATTTGACCGGGTAAGGGTATGAATACGGGTAAAACCCAATATATTAAATCGGGTACGGGTACGAGTAGGTACTTACCCGTCTCGTACCCTTACCCGTACCCGTCCCCGTTTTTATTTTTAATTTAATATCCACTTTTAATTTAATTATATTAAAAAATTAATATTTTTTATGTGTGATTATTTATTATATTATGAGATAGAAAAATAACTTAATTAGAATTATAATATAATAAAAAAATAATTTAAAAATATTATTTTTTTACAAAAATTAAAAATTAAAAAAATTGACGGATACGAGTATGGGTACGGGTATATCCGATACTCGACGGGGACGAGAATGATGATGAAAATCACATACCCAACCCAACAAATATGGGGACAGGAACGAAGATGAGTTTAATTCACGGGAACGGAAACGGTATCATGAAATCCGTACCCGACCCACCCCGTTGCCATCCCTAAAGGGGTTATATTTGACGTTATTAATGAAATTTAAACCAAATCACGCAAAAAGCTTAAACAATTTTAAATGTTAAATGATCCATATTTCTCCATTTAATTCTACTATTAACTAAACCAAAAAGATTTACACGACATTTGCTTTAATTTTGATATGATAAAATTAAAGCTCACATTAAAATTGAAAGGTATAACAATAAAATTAATTATATCAATAATTACACGGGCCTGCAAACATAAAAAGAAAGAAAAGAGAATAGACTTTAATCTGCCAATTTTCTATTGTTTTGGACGAATGGATAAGTCTTGTTGATGGTAGAATAACATATTATTTTCTGTGAATACGAACCAAGGTTGAGTATAGTGAATAGCATATTAATAAATGAAGACTTGCGTTTCCATAAGAAAAATGACCACATCTAATAAAACAGAATATTATCCATATAGAAAAACAAAAACAAAAGAAATCTGGTACACGTGGGAGAAGCACATTGGAGAAAACATGGAATCTTTTTCGTTATAACCTATGTGAGTGATCATGATAATTTTCTTTTGTTTTTTTACGGCTATCTACTAGTACTTAGTATAACGTGGGCCAATCAAAATTCAGTCATTCGAGTAATAAAAAATAATTAACAACGTTTTTCCAATGAATATTAATTATGTATATAATTGACAAATATTTGTATCAGCAAAATAGATAACAAGAGTAGCAAATAAATAAAACAAAATATAAAATAAAAATAAAAATAAACTATTTTTTTGATTTCTTTTATATTTTATAATTTTTGATACGGATTTATAGCAGAAGGAACAAGATAGAGAATCTGTCTGAAGTTTTCAAAGGGGTGGTTGGCTAACTTGACACGGAGTGACCATTGACATTTATGTACTTATGTGTAAAGTTTTTTTTTTTTAATCATAATTAATCATATTTTTTAAATTATTTTATTTTATTTTTAATTTAATAAATAAATAAATAACATAATATTAATAAAAAATATGATTAATAAAATTATTTTACACTAATAATATATAAATGATTAACTTTATATATATATATATATATATATATGTATAATGGGTGTACATTGGTCTAATATATTTAAAAAGAAAAAAAGAAAAGTGGTAATATATTTGGATAAAGTGTGGAAGCATGATCGGTTTCACTAAAAACAAGGATTAACATGGTTGGGATTTCCGAAGAAAGTGGGTGTTTTGTGGTCAACCCTGATAAATAAGGAGAGAGGAAGATGATGGGCATTTGGTTTTAGGTTTGGTTTTGTTGTGAGCGGAAGAAGATGTCGAAGGAGGAGGAGGTGTTCATAGGCGCGATCGACCAGGGTACGAGCAGCAGCAGGTTCATAATATACGACGGGACGGCAACGGCAATCGGATGCCACCACGTGGAGTTCACGCAGTTCTACCCGGAGGCTGGGTGGGTGGAGCACGATCCCATGGAGATCGTTGAGAGCGTCAAGGTCTGCGTCGCCAAGGCCGTCGACAAGGCCACCGCCGATGGCTTCAACGTCGATAAGGGTCTCAAGGCCATCGGTCTCACCAATCAGAGGGAGACCACTCTCCTTTGGAGTAAATCCACTGGCCTCCCTCTCTACAACGCTATTGTTTGGATGGACGCTCGCACTTCCACCATTTGCAGGTCTTTTCTCTTTTCTCTTTTCTCTCTTCTCTCTAATTCTTGTATGGATCCCTTTCTGTCTTATTTATTTATGTCACCTGTCCAATGCTATCTATGGAATCCTTTTCAAACAGGAGACTGGAAAAGGAGTTATCCGGCGGCAGAAACCATTTTGTGGAGAGGTGTGGCTTGCCTATTAGCACATACTTTAGTGCTGTGAAGCTGCTGTGGTTGATGGAAAATGTGGATGCTGTGAAGGAGGCAATAAAGAAGAATGATGCGCTGTTTGGAACTATTGACACTTGGTTGATATGGAATCTAACTGGTGGGGTGAAAGGGGGATTGCATGTCACTGATGTTTCCAATGCATCCCGGACAATGCTCATGAATCTAAAAACCCTTGATTGGGACGCGTCTATCTTAGAAACCCTTAAAATTCCTGCTCAAATTTTGCCTAAAATTGTTAGCAATGCTGAAGTTATAGGAGAGATTGGGTCTGGATGGCCAGTTGCTGGGGTGCCTCTTGCTGGATGTTTAGGGGATCAACATGCAGCCATGTTGGGACAAGCATGCCGTAGAGGGCAGGCTAAAAGCACTTATGGCACAGGTGCTTTCATACTGCTAAATACTGGGGAAGAGATAATTAAATCAACGCATGGTCTTTTATCCACTGTAGCCTTTAAGCTTGGCCCAGAAGCTCCAACCAATTATGCATTGGAAGGGTCAGTTGCTATTGCTGGAGCCGCAGTGCAGTGGCTCAGAGACAGCCTTGGCATCATTTCCAGTGCTCCAGAGATAGAGGAGCTGGCATTACAGGTTGAAAACACTGGTGGGATTTACTTTGTTCCCGCTTTCAATGGATTGTATGCTCCATGGTGGCGTGAAGATGCTCGTGGGGTTTGCATTGGAATAACAAGGTTTACAAGCAAGGCGCACATTGCTCGAGCCGTGCTTGAGAGCATTTGTTTCCAAGTGAAAGATGTCTTGGATTCAATGCATAAAGATTCAGGAAATGTTGAATCCAAAACAGAGGAGTTTTTGCTTAGAGTGGATGGTGGGGCAACTGTTAACAACCTGTTGATGCAGATTCAGGTTTGGACTAACTGCATATTATTTTCTATATGAATCTCTTTCTTTCATCTAATTTTTAAAATTTTGTTAGTTGTCAGGTTACTTTTGCACTAACAATAACGTTATGTGATTCCTGGTTTGTAGTGCTTCTCTAAAGTGTTCGTGTTACTTTTTACATAACTGATAAATTTTTGTTAATAATGTTCTACAGGCAGATTTGTTGGGAAATCCAGTGATTAGACCTACTGACATAGAGACAACGGCACTTGGAGCAGCCTATGCTGCAGGATTAGCTATTGGGATTTGGAATGAAGATAATGTTTTCGATACTAAGGTGAAGATGAAGAATGCTAATGTTTTCCGCCCCCAAATTGCTGAGGAAGTGAGGAAAAAGAAAGTGGAGGGTTGGTGCAAAGCTATTAGTAGAACTTTTGACTTGGCTGATCTTGCTATTTGATCTTGATGATCTTTTCCCGCATTTTTTTAATGTCCTTTACTTCTGAGTGCAACATCTTATATATAGTCTTATTAGTCACTAAAATGAAGGGAATAATTGTATAAACTATCAAGTATCAAATAAATTTGGCGTTTTGTTTTTATTTTGTTCCTTCTTTTCCTTGTATTTGGAGAAGGAAAAAAAACATTGCATAAAATGGAAGAATTACATGAGTGGAAGTTTCTTATTAATCTTTTTGGTATTGATCGCTGAGAATTATAATTCTGTATACTATCAGTACTCAAGGGTGGACGGGCTTGCAATGACAGACAATGATACATTCTCAAAAACTTGTACTTTAACATAAAAGCTCACCATTTACGTACACCTGTGATATAACCAGTTTTGAGTAATGTTATTGAGTGATTTTTGAGAACTGTTGATTTCATGTGTGAAAATTGAAAACCCAAAATTTTTTGTAACATACAATTAAGAGTATCCAGAGTGTCAGACAAGGGTATGACTACTGTTTTGAAGTGTTATTTCTTGGTTTCCATGTTGCATTGGTATTATGGCTTGATTTTCCCATAAAACCAACAAACAAACTATATTTGTTACTAAAACATTTAAATTGATTAGTATGTCAGAATTATACCGTTTAAAAGCTCCCTACATAGGTGTATGGATATCATAGTTGTATGCGGAAGACTATTACTAGTGCCAACAAGGCCATGACACAAGATGTACAAAAGGTCCAATAGATTAACACAATTTCTATAGCAGTATCATCATCATATTTATATTTGACAAGATTAGTTCAGTGTCTGTTCTCTGGCCATTCTCAAGTGTCCATCGAAGTTCAGGATTGCCTCTATAGCTGCTCTGCTATCATCAAATATTGCAAACTGTCCCTTAATAGATGTCAAACCAGATAGACGATTCCTACGATCCGTAGTATATATTTGATCTATAGAATATCAAATATTTCCGCTCATGTTACGTGAAACGTCTAAGAACTCCACATTCACCAACTCAGAAAGACTTGCGGGAATGGAACCAATGAAGTAGTTTCTTGAGAAATTCAAAGCATGAATCCAACTTAGATCTCCTATTTGTTCTGGGATCTCCCTGGGAAGCTGGTTGCATGACAAGTCTAATCTAGACATGTAATCAATAATGTTTTCTTCATAAGAAAATGATATGCTTTTAGTGGTAAACACCACTACTTCCCGCCTTCCTGATTCAGATGTAATGTAAGAAAACCCTAAAAAAATATATATATTTTGGGACCATGGTATTTATATTTGTACAAAGCATTTATGGTTGAAAGCAATAACGGATCCAGAAAATTTGTTAAGTGAATGCAATCAAATATTTTATAATATTTTTATTAAAAAATATAATAATCAAATATTTTATATACACGTAAATTTTAATCAAGTTTATTTTATTTAACATTCTTTATCCAAAAATATTTATGAAACAATAAATAAGAGTACTATCAACAATAAATGTGATAAAAATATTTAAAAAATATAGTGTATATTTTATGTAAAAATATAAACATCAAATATATTTAACTCACTTCCTTATTCAATGTAAAATTGGCCTTTTATATGGAGAAGAAAAAATCTCGCAACGTAGGAATGGAGGGGATTGATCCAAAACATTAGTTTATTAAGGATTTGGGTTCTCGAGCATATGCAATGTCCATTCTATTTTAAGTCACAAAAACCAGTATTGGACCTTGGCCCTGTTAACCTGTTTATGTACCAAAAAACAGAAAATAAAGTGAACGATTCTGTTTTAGCCATCTTTCTAAAATAAAATAAAATGAATTTCATTTTTTTTATAAACTAAAACTAGTTTTTTTTTATAAAAATTTTCTTTTACTTTTCTAAAAGTTGAAATACACAATTTTTAATTTTAATTTATAAAAAAAATTATTTATCCTTTTTATTACTTTTTTTTTTCTTCTATAAATACTTGCAGAGAAGTCTATTGCATTAAATCCATGTCTTCTTATTTTCATTTTATATTATATTTATTTTGACAAAATAATTTACAGATTTATGAAAGCATTTTTGTTAAGGCATTTAATTTTTTTTTTCAAAAATAAGGTCCTATTTATTTATGTTTTGAGCCCATTAAGACTTCTAAAGCCCATATAGGTAAATACACTGATTTAATACAATCAAATATAATTTTTTTTATTCGTCCCTGGAATATTCACTGCCGATAGTTACGTTGGAGACACCTCAAAGGGTGGGATAGCTGACCTCAAGATTTAACGCGGCTGCATACACAAGGTAGGATTCAAATCCCTGACCTTGTTTAAGCTAGATCAACTCCGCTGAACCAGACGCTTGGGTTATCAAATATAATTATTTAACCATGCAGGTGTGAAACATGATATCATGAATGCAATTTGTTAATATTATTGCAAATTAAGAGATTCGTCTCAAAGGCATCTTCTGGCATCTTCTACCAATTACCAAAAGAAAAGGCATCTTCTATGCACCATCAGATTACAGATGAGTCTTATGAATAAGTTTATCATGACAAAAGTAAATGCCACTCTCTAATTCTTTCATTTCTTTAAACTCTTGCAAATACTCATAATTTCTCGTTAAGCTGGTGCTGAACAATTTAAATTTGAAAACAGTTGATTTTGTGAAAGAGTTTTTTGTTTGCCTTTTAAGAAATGGTTAAGCTCATAAAAAAAATATTAGAGTATTTTTTCTTGCAATTTTTTGCTTTTCTTAATTAAAAACAATCGAATAGTCCTTATAATTTTTTAAGTGAAAATATGGCATTTTTTTTAATGTTTCCTATTATTACTCTATCGAGATACCAACAAAATTCTAAATACAATAACATTAATTTATTTATTTAATAAATGATTAAACAATAACTTAATCCCACTGTACCATCAAACATGTAGACCAACTGTTTCGATGTTATTCTAATTTAACAAGTGATTGAGTTTGAATTTTAGATATATAATTATGTTAAATATTTAAATAGATTTTTTTTAATAAATAGTGATTATATTTGATTAAACATGATTGTTTCTAATAAAATATATTATATATATATTCTCACTATAAAAACACGTATTGCAGAATAAGTAAATAAAATTACGAGACCTTATCAAATTGGGTTGTCATGTTATATTTATATAGTAAGCTCTAATTTTTGTTGAATCTTATATGCAGCAACACTTTGTTTTTTTTTTTTTTTTCTTTTTTTTTTCTCCATTTTCTCTCACCAGAAGCATATTATATAGGTTTGGGTTATTCTTCACGGCTTCACCTGAAAAACTTTAGAAAGGGAGTGCCAAAAAGATGCTTTACAGTTTAAATGTTTAATTATCAAGCTTACGCAACTCAAATTAAAAAAACAAACCAAAACATTCGTGTCACCTTATCCTTAAATTTTAATCCTTCATTCGTTCAAATTCCACTGAAATCCAAACGCCCATGATTCTATGCTTTGTCCTATGCACCCACCACTTGTACCCAAAGCAAGACCCATCACCCCAAAACATGTGACAAAAAATAATAATAATAATAATAACAAGTATATGAATGTGGTTCATCAAATTGGCTATAATTACTTATATTTGTTCACATCATGAAATCATTTTATTATTCCTATCTAGTGGGTTGTTTGGCAAGAATGTAATTAATAATGCATTAAATTGAATGAGGGTGTCTTAGTTAGTTAACACACCACTCCACATTTGCCTAGTTTCTTAGTCTCCTTTGGCAATCATAGTGTCGTTCACACATGGCTCTTATGATTGAATGTTCCCTTGGCATCATTTACATACTCTCAATGGAATTGAAAACGATGGTTTTCTATAAGTGCCCCATTTGACTACCAAAAGAAGAGTGCTGTTAATTTTGTCAATTTCGTGAACATTTCGGGTATTATTTTGGCTTATGAGTCATAAATACTTTGTTTGCATTATTTAAGCAACGGCAAAATAATGTTTCTCAAAGTGGGCCATCGATCGGAAATTCGAACAAGAAGATCAAATCATATTAAGGTTGTGAATTGTACACGACAACACGTGATCGGTGTTTAATTAAGCATCAAATATATATGCGCATAACTGCTGATAAGGTAAGTTGATTCATATGCAGTTTTCAGACAAATACAGGACAGCTTATTCTCAATTATTATTTGTTTGCTTTGCTTAATTTGCGTTACTAAATTTAATGAAGAATATATTTTTCCATGTCCTTTCATGATTTTGGAGTAAAACACTGAAGTCTAAACTCTTAATTTATTTATATCTTTTACGTTCAAAAATTATGTAAAGAGTGACAAGATTCTCTAGTTAAGTTTTTAATGTAGTTCCATATTCAATGTATATATAAAAAAATATTGCATTCATAAATTAATAAATACATATCAAGAATGTTGGAACATCCTTAGAGTAAAAGGTCCTTTATATATCCGTATATTATGAAGAACAAAATTAGCAATATAGAATAAATTAATCACCTATACATTGTTAGTGAAATTTTTTTTACACTGATAACCAATTATATCTTTTAATTGTGTCATGTCATTGTTAAAAGTAAATATATTTACCGTAACATGACACAATTAAAAGATCTCATTAATTACGAGTATAAATATGATGGATTTGAGTTATTCTTTGAACTGTTGAAATTTATTAATATTTTATATTGTTTGATTTTTTTAAAAGTAATTATGTATTAATAATAAAATTATTTTATTTAATACTTTGTATAACATAATATTATATTGTTTAATTTATAATATAAATGTAAAACATACCTTAATTTGTTTTTCTTTATACTTTTAAAGTTAACTATATACAATTTTAATGTTGATAAAATATGTTAACACGCCATGTTGATAGAGTCCTGCCCATGTGTTTTAAATCTTGGTCGAATCTAATTCAAATTCAAATAAATAATCTGGCCAAGTAGATAGAAAGATAACCCAACCCTATTCATCTCCATTGAATAATATACACAATTTTTTAAAAATTAATTATAATTTTGTTGTGGTTGTTGTAAAATAAAATAAAAAATCATTTATTTTTTCCTTTAATTGGCTCTTTTTCCTATTATTATTATTGCCATAATGGGGTATGAGAAAATTGTACATTGTACACACTCCGATCGAATTAAACGTACTTTGAATATTACTGTATAAAAAAAATGCACAGGGTTTTCCCCGGTGGAAGTGAATCTGTAATTTATAGTGCAGTAGACATTAAAGATGATAGTGTGTAGTTATTGTACAGTTATGTTATGCATATATAAATGATTTATTGATGCATAGTTATGGTGAGAAAGTTAATGATAGAAGCAGCTAGAAATGGAAGGTGAAAAACGAAAGAGTCCTGTAAAGGCAAGAAAAAGCAAAGGTGTGAAAAAGGATGGTAAGTCAGAAAAATGAAATCCTGGAGCAAAGAAAAGCAATCCAAGAGTAAAGCAAAGAAACTGCGACGAACCATACGAAATCAAATTAAGGAAGCCTTGAGTTTTGAGTTGAGACAACTTTTGTCTCCAATGTCAAAGTGCAATTCTTCACGCAAACTAATGAAACCAAAGAAAACATACAAACAAAGAAAGTGAAAGCAGCTAAATTTTTTATGATATGATATATTATGCGCACAATATCATGGTATATAATAATAAACAAAAAAAAAGGTATGGAAGAATAGTAAAAAGATAAATAAAAGAAAGAAAGAAAGAAAGAGAGAATCACAAGACACATCAGGTTTTCTGATCAGACTCTGACCATAACTCAGACTCTGCAAATAGTTTTCCTTTCCTTTCTCTCATTGCATTCTTTCTTCTTTCAATGCTCCGCTGACCCCGCATGACTCATCATTCAATGCCAGCTTACCCTCATTCATTGCCCCCTTTTTCAAATTCAATCCTTTACCCACATGGTAAAACACACAGTAAAATTTAATTATAAAATAAATCAAATCAATATTATCTTCTTCCTAGTAATACAAAATTTTTAAGATTAAATATCTCAAATTTTAAGTAAATTATTTTTAGCCTTTTAAATTTAAAATTAATTTTTAAAATTTTTTTAAATTTATATATTTAAATTTTGTTAAAAATATATTAAATATTATCACATAAAATTCATTTTTTTAGTATTTTTATTAATAAAAATATTACATCAAATTTAATTAATATTACATAACTATCTTAATTTGACACTTTTATATATATTATTGGTGATTTAAAGGGTTAAAATAAGATTTTGGAACTAAAAAAAGTAGTTTTACATTTAAGTAATTAAAAATAAATTTACCTTAAATTTGAGGAAGTAGAAACATATTTAAATAAAACTAATTTTTTTTAAATTAAGTTGTTCAATTTAAATTTTATGAAATAATGATTTTTTTAATCTCTGGTGAAGATCGTAAGTGTACACAAAGTATATATTTATCTCTCAACATAATATATTTCACATTTAAAGTTAAGATTTCAAATCCTAAATATCTTAATTAAGAGATACAAGTTCTTACTATTTGTATCAATCAATATTGATTTTTTGAAGTGATGATACATGTAAAACTTATAAAATATAGATTTTTTGTCCATATTTTTTCATCATTAACAATATATCATGAAATAATAGAAAAATATAAATATAAAAATAATGTTATATAAATCATTGTATAGTTTTTTTTCTCAACATATAATGTATAATATGATAATTTAAATAAGAAAAAGAAGGGTATTTAATGTTATTATTGCACTAGTATGAGTGTAGCAACCAATGATGGGTAGGCCGGCTTGCATGTGCTTTAAAGCTTAAACCATGTCTGAATGAATTAATGAGTAATTGAAATGAAAGTTGGGGTGCAAAGGTTTGAGCTTCACGTGATTTTTGCGGCAAACTTGAATAATACTCGCATTGAAAAGCTAGCTAGGTAGCTTAAGTTGATGATAATGAATTTTCACTTGCAAGGATAAAAGAAAGATGGAAAGTTGCAGTCATGAGAAAAAGCCCCCTGGTTATTAAGTTATTATGGAGTAGTGGGGAAAGGTTTTTTCCATTAGAAAGAGCACAGTGGGAGTGGCAGTGGGTGTGTGGAAGTAGTAGATTATTAAAGCGCGTGTAATTAGATAAAGTTAGAGTTAGTAATGTAGTATTTTTATATTTGTTGAAAAGAAAGGGTGGGTTTGTGTTTGTGTATAAAAGGGGACATTTACATTCCTCTTTTCCCGCTTCCTAAACCAGAACAAGAAGACATGGCTGCTACTTCCAACACCACCTACGGAGCCGACCCGACAACGCCCAACACCACCTTCGTCCAAGCCGACCCTTCCAACTTCCGCGCAGTCGTCCAGAAGCTGACGGGCGCCTCCGACCACCCCTCCGCCCAGAAGCTCCCCCTGACCCTCCCCTCCCGCATGGCCCACTCCCAGAGGGCCGACCAGGTGGGCCCCAAAAAGCCCAACTTCAAGCTCCAGGAGAGGCGCGGGAAGAAGCTGGAGCTGAGCGTGGGCGTGGCGGAGAGAATGATGATGGTGATGGCCTCGCCTGTTTCCCCACTGGAGATGTTGGCGCGTGGGAGTGGGAGTGGGAGCCCACGCACCCCCCACGAGGAGGAAGAGGAGAGAGCCATAGCCGAGAAAGGGTTCTACTTGCACCCTTCTCCTCTCTCCACTCCCAGATCCCCTCAGCTTCTCCCTCTTTTCCCTCTCCATTCTCCCACTCACACCAACAACAACCATTCTTGACCACCTTCTTCCTTATCATTTTTTTTTTTTTTTTATTTCTCTTCTCTTTCCAAATACAATCTATCCTTGTACTCTACTACTCTTTCTACCTTAACACTCCTGTGCGCTACTCCACCTTTTTATTTAACTAATTACGCCTCCTTTCTTTCTTTTTCTTATCACTTCATTTTCATCCCCATATATACTTACACTACACAATCATTACCAATCTCCATTTCACAATCATTGCGCCACCAACTTCTATTTCCTCTCTTACCTAACAATACAAACCATAGTGCCGCTTCTTAATTTAATGCCCAACATCTCCTTACAATTAAATCAATGCTACCAAATGGAACATTGAAAAAATCACCCCTTAGGCAAATTAAGAATTTGGATATATATTTAGATTTTTCTTATAATTCAGAATTAAGAATTAAAATTAACTTTTACATAATTAACTAAATATTTTAGTTTATAGAAAATTTATTATATTTTTTTCTTCTTATTTTCTTATAATTGTGAGTACTTTTGAAGAATTTTTTTTTTTAACAAAATTCACTTATAATGTGAAAAATTAGTTTATAGTTCTATCACCAAAATTTATAAATCATTGTCCTAAAAATTAATGTTCATTGTGAATTATAACGACCTAACAGATCACTATATTTTACATTTCAGTAATTTAAGTAGTAGAAAACATAAATCAATTTATTTACAGTTTACATGCAAATAACCTCTAGATATTCAAACAACAATATGTATATGTATAAAGTTCAACTAAAAACATAAATGTAAATCCTTAAATGGGATTATAACTATAAACTATACATATATATATATATATATATACAAAAAATTGGACCGAAAACATAAATTTAGGGTTGTCAATCAAGTAACTACTATTATAAACCAATCACATCAGAGTAGTCTAAACAAAATCGTCATCATCAACATGACCCTCAAAAACTCATTTGTCCTCCAACTTATTCCTACCCTATTCTCATATAGATATGATCAATTAGAGTCTAACAATAAGTAAATGTAAGAGTAAACTTGAATTCAAAAGAAATCACACATTATAGAAGCAATAAACTAATTATACAACGACTATAACAATACTATCAACATTTAGCATATGTGTACAACTTTACAATAAGGTGACTTCTCAACTTACAACACAATTCAACGTCAACTCAACAACTAAACAATCTCACTACATAGCAACATAGATATCCTAATATAACAACAATATCAACTTTGAATACAAACCAACTTAACAACATATGAGCACAACAACATGTTGTGTTGTCACACACTTCAACTAAGAGATCTTTTTAACACAGGTGAGTAGTCTAAGTAATTTGATCATACCGAATCACTAGTATGACCTGTCACAACCAAGTTAAGTAAATATAACTTCAGACTACTCAAACATTGGTTTAACAACTTAAATTAATTTCTCAAGTTTCAATACTTAAACTAAGTCTTATATGAAATTAGCCCAACGACTACTTTCCAAATATTATGCATCTTTCCAAAGAATTTTATCAGTAAACATATATATGTAAAAATAATAGTTTGTTTTGGTGTACACATTTTTTAAACAATTTTATTTTTGAATTTTAAATAATATTAAAAATTAACTATATTTAGAAACATAAGACTAAAACTCTAGACTTTAAAATTTAAAGATCAAACTCAAGGACACCGATTATTATAAATGATTTAAGGTATACGTATTTAAGTATTATGAGTCTTTCAAAATATTTTGTTCAAATCTATCATTGTTTACGTTATTGTAAGTGTTACTAGTCTGAAAGATTTTTACATATAATAAAGATTAAAAATTAAAATGAAGATAAATTATATATATATATATATATATATATATATATATATATATATTTATTAAATTGAGACATTTAAAACACATTTAACCTTTTATTTATTTGTTAAACAAGAATATATTTTAGAATTCGAGCAGACAAGAAATGAGAGACACTGGTAATCGTGGAGCCTCATTCATGTATGATCATTTTCTGCAGCAGGATCATGTCGGTTTTCCTCCTGTTAGTCTCTGTATTTGTACTTTTTTGTTGCAAAAAAGTATTTCAATGTACATTTTAAAAAATAATTTTAAATTGTCACATCTCAAATAATAGGATTAACTATCATTTTTAATGTTTATAAGAATAAGTTATCCATAAATAAAGTTTAATTATTTTTTATTCCTTTTACTTCATGAACTTTACGTTTTGGTTTTTATAATTGAAAATATTTTATTTTAGTTGTAATAGATAAAAATTTTGTTTGTTTTAGCCTGTATAAATAATTGCTTAAATTTTACCTTTAAACTTTATAAAACAAATTATAAAGACCAGAAAGAAAGAAAATTCTATAGAAATTAAAATAAAATATTTTAATTATAAAAATTAAAATGATAAACATTATGAATCTATAAAAATTAAAAAGGTTATAAAACCTAAAAATAATAAGAAATAACCTTTTAAATAATCAAAATACTCGCTTATGAATAAAAATAAAATAAAATAAATGACTATACAAATTAGACCCTCACTCGAGTGATTTTATGCATTTAATTATTAAGAATACAAATATTAAGATTCAGTTATAGTACAGTTTAAAAGTATTTATGAATTTTTTTATTAGAAATAAAAAATATATATTTTAAAAATATTTAAAATATTTTTTTATTAATTATCTTTTATTTTAATTAATTAAATAAAAAATATATAACTAAATAAATAATATTTTAAAATAAAATAAATAACTAATAATATAAATAATTATTAGAAATTTCATGCGAATAAGAAGTTTTCATATTCGAATAAGAAATTTTGAAATAAACATAATTGAATGAAAAATTGATTTAATCAAATGAAATAAACCTAATTGAATAACATGCGTTCGATTGCAAGCGACCTGTATTCAAATATAATACAATTACGGGTGACGTGTCAATACGAATTCAACCGTTTACTATTTATTTTTCCACAAATTTGCGAAAAAAATTAAAACTAGTGACTCCCACACCTTTTTATTTCTTCACGGACGAATTTCATCAAAATCAAACAAAGTGTCATTTTTATTTTTCAACTATTTCATTGCTTTTCTTTTAACTTCTTTGCTATTTGAATGATAACAAACACAAAGTGAGTGTTCATACAAAGTGAAAATAGTTTTCTTTTTATTGAATGTGAAACTTATAAATCCAAATCATACAATTATATTTTGATAGTTAATATTGAAAAAAAAATTAATAATCATATAAAGTTAAAAATACATTTGGATTCATTTTTAATTTTTACCATTCAAATGTGATATAATAATATGTATTTATTGATGTAATGTTTCATACAATAACTAAATGTTCTTAGTGAAATAATTATGACGTGAGAGTGTCTCTATCTCTATTTTTTTTATACTCATTATCTCTCTCTTTGTTTATTTATACTAGAGAAGCCGAGACACATCGTATCTTTAATAATTATACATAAATTAAATATTATAAAGTTATGTGTAGTTATTTAAAAATGATATAAGATTTTTTTTATACATCTTAGAGATATAATAATCCACTAAAAAGAGATTAAAAGATGTTACACACCCCTATATCTATTTTATAATAGATATAAATAAAGAATATATATATATATATATATATATATATATATATATATATATATATATATATATATATATATATGAAAGTGCTATCTTTGCTTTGCTTCCACAAAATTTTTAATTATCGAAAATTTCTGCTAGCATTATTCTGGGAAAGTAAAGCATAAGTTCTGATATTTTGCATTTTGTATATATGCTAACACGATTTGGACGTGTTGAACTGATTAATTATAAGATAACTTAGAGAAATAAACTTTTCTCTTCACTTGGATTGTGATATAGTATCGAACTCTAACAGAGAAAATAATCCTTGAACCTATTCTGTTCGGTAACATTTCATAATTTAGGATCCTGCATGTTGGTGATCAAATTATTAACTGAAGAATCTCATAGATGCATGCATTTAACCCTATTGCTATCAAGTTCTTTCATCATAGTTTTATGAATTTTATTTGTAGTCGTGCATTTCCTTCAAAGTAATTTCATTAAGATTTGACTTCTTTAAAATGAGTAAATACATATAAAATAAGTAAATGTTAATTTGAGTTAAGCCATCTAATCCTGCAACTAAATGTTTAACTAATACTTTTTTTTTTTTTTTTTGCAACAGTATGTGAGAATTAGTTAACAGTAGGTTTATTTTCTCCATCCTTTTCAAATTAAGTTATATAATATGAGGATGGAATTTCATTTTCCCAATCAGATGCTCAAAGCAGAGAATAGACACGAGCAAGTTTTGCTTAATTTAATTAGTGCAGCTAATTATCTAAGATGGTGAATTAAAAAATGTTCATTGAAACCACAAAGCATGTGATTTATATAATACATATAGTACTTTATTAAAATGGTGATAACGAAATCATGTTCCACTCAGATTCTGTGCAAATATTGTACACGTTGATTCATAATAATTTGGTGGCTGTTAGTGATTGAACAATTAATCAAGCGCATCTCCAAGAATCCAACGAAAGAAAAAGTACATCACATTAACATCAAATCTAATATAAAATATTTCGAAGTTAATCACTCCAATAACTTTGGCCCTTTTTGATCCTCTCTTCCTCCCACTATCCAAACGTCATAAACTGATATGATGCACCATGATGACCATAATGATTGCTATGTGTTTTCACCTCCAAGCTATTCTGCTATGGTGTGGTTAATGGTTATAACCCACTCAGATAGATGTGATGTGCCTCAACTTTATTCGACAAATTATTTAAATATCTTCACAATTTAAGTATATCTCCACGGATAAACACGCAAATTAACTTATCTAGTACAAAAGTTATTTTATTTTAAATACATAATTATGTTAAATAGTTATGTATATATATATAAAATTTTACTTGGATTTTATTTTTCTTAAAAGAAAGAAGAAGGTATTACTCCTGTCTAATCCAGAAAGAGGAAATGATGAAATCAATGGTATTGCATGATTCTCCCTTTCTCCCTTGCAAATAACATCGTAACTTCATACGTGACATGACTGATTTGGTTAACTATCATAATCTTTAAAATGGGGTTATGTTGATTTGGTGCATGATTTGCTTCTCACACTGAGTCCATTAAAAAGACCCCATACCCTCGACCAAGTTCTCAAAGCTAAACTTCATTTCTTTCGAGTTGTGGATAATATTCAACAAACATGCTCTGTATTTGGACTCTTAAACTTGAGACAATGACTAAATGTTGCTATTACTTCTTGAGTCACGCTCAACCTTAACTTAAGTCATAAAAATATTCATAACCGCGAAATTTATTAGCCAGTTGTTGAGAAATGCATAAATTGTTTGATCCTGGAGGTAAAACCAAAGCTCAATCAGTTATGTTCAATTATAAATGTGAAATGAAACTATATATATATATATATATATATTTATTTATTTATTATTTTTTTTTTATCATTAGAAATTATATGATAACACATGGAGAGAATTCGAACTTAAGCCTTGTAAATACTATTCCAATCCCTACTAGGCTAATACTAGACCGAACCTATGGGTTCACAATAATACTAAAATGAAGTTACCAATTTACTTTTAATTGATTCCCCCTCTCCCCCTCCCCAAGTATAAGAACAAAACTTATTTATTTATTTATTTTGCCATGATTCAGTCTTTCCATATTTTATACGAAGCTAAATTAGAATCTGGTTTTCATCACTTTTAATTCAATTAAGTATTATATAAGCTTTTAGATTTCAAAATTAGTTTTTTTTAGTATACGAGTATATACAACTAGCTTATTTGTTAATTTTTCAAAACACGGCTTATAATTTGAGTAATAACTGTGACATCCTGTTTGTTTTTACATTCAATCAATTTTTCACACTGTGCAATATCAATGCAAAAATAATGATTGAGATTTATTTGGATACACATCTCAATTATGATAATGATTCAAAATCAATTATATTTAAAAAAAACAAATGAGCACTATGTTCTCTATAAACAAAAGATATTTTTTGTTTAATTGTACTTTTTATCTCTTTATATACTTGTATTATGTGCAATTTTAATTTCCTAACTTTTTTAAATTAACTCCTTATTTTTTAAAATAAAACATTTTTTATGGACTTCATCCATCTTATCAGAATATCATTTTCTACTAAATATCTTATAAATTAAATTGTTTCAAACATTTTTTTTACTCAATATACTAACTAAAACATCAAAATTTAGCCCAAAGTAAAAATATAAAAAAAATTCACAATTCGTTTTACTTCTAAACCTTGAAAAATAATCATAGCCCAAATCCATTATAAATCTCCAAATATGTGGATAGAAAATGAGAATCTGAAAATTTCAAATAAAAAAATTGATAAAAGAAGGGATTTGCTTAATTTTATAAATAAGATGACTTGATTAACTTGAAAAAACCTTGAAAAATTAAGATCAAACATCAGGAGTCTAGCTTAATTTTCTCTCCTTTTTCCAAGTTATATATAATATGGGAATTGAATTTCATTTTCCCAATTAGATACTCAAATCACATACTAGGTACAAGCAAATTTTGCTTAATTAATTTAATGCAGCTAATTATTAAAGATGGGGAATTCAAAAATCTTTATTGCAACCACAAAGCATATGATTTATATGACATGTTCATGCCACTAATTGGACAATACATATACTTTATTAAAATGATGATAACAATATCATTTTCCGCTCAGATTCTGTACAAATGTTGTACACATCGATTCATAGTAATTAAACAAGCGCATCTCCTAGAATCCAATAACAAAAGAAAAAGGTAAGTACTGTAACATCTAACAAAATATTTCGAAGTTAATCACACCAATAACTTTGCATCTTTTTGATCCTCCTGTTATACTAGCTTTTTCAATTGCACAAAATCTAAAAAAATTAATAAATATATGAAATGAAAATTAATTAAAACTTAGGACCAAACATAGCAAGTGATTTTTTTTTTTGTCATAGAACCCACCATCCAAAAGTCATAAACTGATATGATGCAGCATGATGACAATAATGATTGCTGAGTGTTTTCACCTTCAAGCAATTCTGCATGTTATAACCCACTAGGATGTGATGTGCCTCAACTTTATTTGACAAATTATTTAAATATCTTCATAATTAAAGAATACCTCTTCCTCAATGTGGTATTCGACTCTTGTTTAATTAAGAAAGAGCAAATGAAATCAATATGGCATTATTCTACCTCCTTCCCTTGCAAATAACAATATACGTGACATGACAGATTTGGTTAACTGTCATAATCTTCAAAAACGGGGTTAAGTGTTGTTGAATTTTTATTTTGCAGTTGGTTTTTTGGGTGCATGATTGGTTCCCCACATTGAGTTCCTTGAGCTAGTTCAGAAAACTAAACTTCATTTCTTTCTAGTTGTGGATAATATTTCAACAAACATGCTCTGTATTTGGACTAAGATTGTAGACTTGAGACAATGACTAAATGCTAGAAGTTGCTACCACATATTGAGTCATGCCTCAACCTTAAGTCATAATAATATTAAGAACCTCAAAATTTATTAGCCACTTGATAAGAAATACATGCCAACAGGAGTTGACACATCTAGTTGAACCTTCTACTCATACTAATTAGTGTGTATTTGGGTATGTGTTAATCGAATTGATTTTGAATAAATTTGAATTTGTAGAATTGATTTTTAAGTGAAAGAGTGATAGGAATATAATAGCCAGGCCCAGAAAATTACCATATTGGGCTAAAGATTACTTAATGGACTAGAGAATATAATGTTAGTTTGGGCTTTATTATAATTGTTTTCCTCCAAGGTCTTTAGACCAGTGTAAGGGTATTTAACCCCTTTATCACCACTGAATGAGCATGATGAAATTCCTGATTTAGATTTTTCTTAGATTTGCTCTTGTAGACCTAAGTTCTCTGTAGACTCTATCAAATTGGTGCTTTCATTGCTATGGCTCCTAAGCCTAATCGGGATGCTGACCTCAACCGTGACGAGGCCATTGCCAACCTCACTTCTCAAATTGCTGATTTACAGGTACAATTGTCCCAACAAAATCAAATTCATGATGAACGTCATGCTGCTTTAACCACTCTAATGTCCAGCTTGATGGACACTTTCACCCAACAATCGACCCAGCCACCCGTCGTTACTTCCACACCCCCACCTCTCACCGTGCCTGGTACCCTTAGCCAAAGCCAAACCGCTCCATTGATTTCCAACCCACCGCCATACATTTCCTCCCCAACATTTTCTACCACTACATCTTCTACCTCCCATCTACATAATCCATACGCTCCCCCGTTTCCTCACCATAATTTTTTTGCCCATCCCAACCCTAACCCTATCCCATACACCACTCCCATGGCCACTCCTATATCTTTCCCTTCCGCTATCCGTCCTCCCAAGTTACAACTCTCATTATTTGATGGATCTGAGCCTTTGGATTGGATTTTCCAGGCTGAACAGTTCTTTTTGTTTTATCAAGTGCCTTGGGAACAACGAATTCCTATGATAGCTTTCTATATGAAAGGCGAAGCCTTGAGTTGGTTCAAATGGATGTATTCTTTGAATCAATTGGGGGATTGGACATGTTTTAGCCGAGCGCTCGAACTACGCTTTGGACCATCTACGTATGAAAATCATCAAGGTACATTATTCAAACTCAAACAATCTGGATCGGTGGGTGAATATCAGGCCTCTTTTGAAAAATTGTGTAACAAAATTGTTGGCTTATCCCATGAAAATTTGTTGAATTGTTTCCTGTCGGGCTTAAGCCCACCCATTGAGCGTGAGCTCAAAATCCTCAAACCAGGCACCCTGACACAGGCTATTGGCATGGCTAAACTAGTGGAGGAAAAATTATCCGACACTAAGCCTAAATTCTCTCGCCCACACCTTCCCACCTCCACGCCCTCCCATCACATCCAAGCTTCCAACTCTACCAAATTACCCGCGCCCCCAGATCCTACCCAAACTACCTCCACCACTACCCCAAAAATTCCCATAAAAAAATTATCCATGCAACAAATGCAAGAACGTCGAGCCTTGGGACTTTGTTATAACTGTGATGAAAAATTTATGCCCGGCCACCGATGTACCACCCCCAAATTCTTACTTCTTTTGTGTGAGGAGGAAACCGACACCTGCCCGTTCCTTATTGACACACCCCCCGCCGATTCTCCTTCTCAAAACACCATGGGCTCACATTTTCATCTATCTACGTCCGCACTTACGGGGCAACCATCCGCCCAAACATTAAAATTTCAAGGTACGATTTACGGGCAACGTGTTATCATTCTAGTTGACACAGGCAGTTCACACAATATCATCCAACCGCGCATGGTCCAATATCTTAATCTTCATCCTGTTCCTACACAGCCCTTCAAGGTCATGGTGGGCAATGGTGCCTATATTTCTTGTACTACAGTGTGTCAAGAAGTCCCAATCCAATTTCAAACACATTCATTTGAGGTTCCGTTATTTGTGCTACCTATTGAGGGGGCTGACGTGGTTCTTGGATTGGCTTGGCTACAAACACTTGGGCCTGTGCAGGCAGATTTTTCAATTCCTACTTTTACGTTTTCTCATCAAGGGAAACAAGTCACGATTGCGGGGGATTCCCAATTACCTACTCAAGCCACATTTCACCAATTTTGCCAATTCCTCCATCAGGATTCAATCGCTACGTTCCACCTCCTAACTATACAACAAGTTGACCCTTTTCCCTCCTCTCCGGCCTTAGACTTACAAACTCAACCTACCCAACCTACCCAACCTGAGCTGACTCGCTTATTACAAGAGTATGAGCAAGTTTTCCAACTACCTACCGGCCTTCCTCCTTCCCGGCCTCATGACCACCACATTAGATTACAACCCAATTCTAACCCAATCTCTGTTAAACCTTACCGTTATCCCCACCACCAAAAAGAAGCCATGTCTCAGATGATTAAAGAAATGCTACAAGAAGGTATCATACGTCCCAGTAATAGCCCCTTTTCATCCCCAGTTTTGTTGGTAAAAAAAAAAGATGGGTCTTGGCGATTTTGTGTGGACTACAGAGCTTTAAATGCCATCACTATAAAGGATAAATTCCCAATTCCCACAATTGATGAGCTATTGGATGAACTTGGGTCTGCTAAGATATTTTCTAAGATTGATCTACGCTCAGGGTATCATCAAATTCTCCTTAATCCTTCAGATATTGAGAAAACAGCTTTTCGTACTTTTGATGGACATTATGAGTTCCTTGTCATGCCCTTTGGACTCTCTAATGCTCCATCAACTTTTCAGTCTGCAATGAATGACTTACTGAGACCGTTTTTACGAAAATTTGTTTTGGTTTTTTTTGATGATATCTTGGTCTATAGTAAGTCATTTAATGCACACTTGCAACATTTACGTTCCATTTTAGATTTATTGTCTGTTAACCAATTTTATGCAAAACGTTCTAAGTGCATCTTTGGCGTGGCTTGTGTGGGCTATCTTGGTCATACCATTACCGAGTCTGGTGTGCAACCTGATCCAGACAAGGTCAAGGCCATCATGGACTGGCCCGTTCCGCTCTCGTTGACTGGCCTACGTGGCTTCTTGGGTATCACCGGGTTTTACCGGCGATTTGTCCGCCACTATGCTAGAATCGCCACTCCTCTCACCGAATTATTGAAAGCTCAAGTTTTTACATGGACTACTCAGGCTCAACAGGCCTTTACAGAATTAAAGAGACACATCACAAGTGCACCTATTCTACAACTGCCGAATTTCTCCAAACCATTCGTGCTCGAGACTGATGCTTCTGGGATTGCTGTAGGAGCTGTGTTGACCCAAGACTCTCATCCCTTGGCCTTTTTCAGTAAAAAGTTATGCACAAGAATGCAAAATGAGTCAGTTTATGTGAGGGAGATGTACGCAATCACAGAAGCTGTCAAGAAATGGAGACAATACTTACTTGGCCAAAAATTTGTGATCTTGACCGATCAACAAAGTCTTCAACATCTGATGTCTCAAGCCATTCAGACTCCGGCACAACAAAAGTGGTTGACAAAATTGTTGGGATTTGATTTTCAAATTGTTTACCGAGCAGGCCGTAACAATACAGTGGCTGACGCCTTGTCCCGGCCGGAGGATGTTCCAGATCAGATTTTGCTAGCTTTGTCATCTCCAGTTCCAACCTTTTTACAACAATGGAAGAATTATTTTACATCCGATCCAGCAGGCCAAGCAACAGTTCTTAGATTCATTCATAATCCTCACCTGGGACCCACGTACAATTTTCGCGAGGGGCTCTTGTATTTCCACAATAGGCTTTTCGTGCCCGAGGTCTATGATTCCCGACAAAAATTGATGCAGGAATACCATGCCACTCCCATAGCTGGTCACTCTGGCATTAAGTCCAGCCTTAGCCGCCTAGCTGCTTCCTATTACTGGTCTTCAATGGCTTCAGATGTTCGTCAGTTCGTCAAGCGTTGCGCCATCTGCCAACAAAACAAATATGAAACTCAGAAACCTAGGGGCTTGTTACAACCACTTCACACTCCCAACAAGGTATGGGAAGAGGTGACCATGGATTTCATTACCTCTTTGCCAAGTTCCTACGGCTACACCGTGATTTGGGTCGTATGTGATCGTCTGAGCAAGTATAGTCATTTTGTGGCCCTGCCCACACGCTTCACTGCACAACAGCTCGCCCAACGTTTTATGCAAGAGATCTTTCGACTGCATGGCCCTCCTAAAACCATCATTTCAGACAGAGACCCCATATTTTTGAGTCAGTTTTGGCGTGAGATTTTTAAAGCTCAAGGAACAACACTTAAATACAGCTCTTCTTACCACCCACAAACGGACGGACAAACGGAGGTTTTGAACCGCACCCTGGAATGTTTCCTACGTTGTTTCGTGAGCGATACCCCGCGTTCGTGGTTTCGTTTCCTTCACATTGCGGAGTTCTGGTACAACACCAGCAAGCATTCCAGCCTATCCACCTCGCCTTTTCACGTTCTTTATGGTCGCACGCCGCCTACTACCATTGATTTGCTTCCCAACTTTGCCCCCAAAGTTTCCTCAGTGTTCACCATCCTGCAAGAGCACAAAGTCATTTTATCAGTTGTGAAGTACCATCTTCACCGGGCACGACAACGAATGAAAATAGAAGCAGACAAACATCGTTTAGACGCACACTTTACTGTTGGCGACTGGGTTTGGGTGCGCCTTCAACCTTATCGTCAAACGACTGTGCATCGTCGATCTAGCCAGAAATTGTCTAAGCGATTCTATGGTCCGTTCAGGATTCGTCAACGTATTGGCATGGTTGCGTATGCCTTGGAGTTACCAGAGAGTTCCCGCATTCATTCCGTCTTCCACGTGTCTAAGCTACGTCCATTTGTCGGCGACGACCCACTTTCACATTTCCGGCCACCACCGTCAACTTTACTCGATTCGACCCACGAACCGTTTTCTTCACGCTCCGATACAGGTGGAACAACACTTGAAAATCACACGAAACCACTAGAACCCACCACCGTGCCTTATCAACTTTCGAAGGTACATGTGCACTCACCAACGGATGACACGATCTTGGAAACTGCTTCATGGAAACCCGAGACACGCGTGGCAGCAAGCATTGATGACACGGCCACTCCACTTCCTGTTTGTGATTCACCATTGGATGGCATTCGAAGAAACACAAACACATCTCCACCCTCCATTACAGCTTCGATCCGTGACTTTCAACCATGCACCACTCAAGCCATGACATGTAGCACCCTTGAGGACAAGGTGCTGACTCAACCAGGGCCCATTGATAGGAATATAATAGCCAGGCCCAGAAAATTACCATATTGGGCTAAAGATTACTTAATGGACTAGAGAATATAATGTTAGTTTGGGCTTTATTATAATTGTTTTCCTCCAAGGTCTTTAGACCAGTGTAAGGGTATTTAACCCCTTTATCACCACTGAATGAGCATGATGAAATTCCTGATTTAGATTTTTCTTAGATTTGCTCTTGTAGACCTAAGTTCTCTGTAGACTCTATCAAAGAGTCAAAAGTAATATGATTTTCTTTTGGATAACAAATGATATGGACTTGTTACCAAAATTGATTTTCATATTGAATGTTTTTTTGGAAACTTATTATCAAAATTGATTTTAAGAGTATAATTATAAATCTAAACAGATAAAATTCTAAAATTGATTTTTTTAATGAAAAAACTATTAATATAGTGTGTTTGGATCAACGTTTGGGAGGAGTGGATTCACGTTTGATTTAGAAATTATTCTCACAAACTTCTAAGTCTTGGATCCATTTGACGTGAAAATAAGAGACAATATGCATAAATAATGTAACTTGAATTTTAACATTTTGAAATCAATTTTGTTAATAATCAAACATGTCAGAAATGTGATTATGATATTTTTTGGATGTAATGAAATTGATTCAAAACACGTTTGACATGGAACCAAATATACCTTTATAGTTGTGACTTAAACTTGATTTTTAGATTTCTCTATTGATAGGCTATATATAAATTTTATTATAAATCCTTATTGAAGTAATTTGTTTTTTTTTTAACTTTGCAAAGGATATCTTCCCCTAGTAGCCAAAATTAAAGAAATGCATAACATTTTGAGGGTTGAGGTAAATAGAAATCGCAATCAACCCACTTGGATAGATATCTTAAAATTGAAAGTTATATTGTACAATTAACAGATAATTTATAGAGGTCCACTATGGTAATAAAGACCACTCCTTCTCCAAGTACTCAATAATTAAATTGGTCCCAAAACTATGTGTGAGGTTCATGTAAAACCAAAGCCCAACACGATAGAGACTAGGCCTTGTTTCCATGACAAAGCCCACGAGTAAAGAAAGACCAAGCAGCTATGTTCAATTCCACTCCAGATGTGAAATGAAACTATCCTGTCCACAGAAATTAACAACAATAATACTAAAATGGAGTTGCCAATCAGCTTTTTATTGAAACAAAATTTTTAAGTATCAGAACGAAACTTACTATATAGAGAATAAACAAATCCTGAACGGATTTATTATATGGACAAAAACAAAATGAATTGAATGACCAAAATTCTAGGCCATGGAATTAAATACTCAGATGGAGAGAGAATATCGGTTATTCATTTCATAACATAACTCTATTCAACGAACTGAAGCACAGATGGACTGTTGGTTGTACAATTCTGTGACTCCATTTGTGATCTTCTGCCTGTTTTTCCTCCTCTTTGAGACAACTATAAACCCTTCACCATCTCCATTCTTTTTCTCAGTAACACCTAATTTCTCTTCCTCACCACCATCACTGGAATGAGGCACCGTCTTATTCTTTTCTTCATTTCCATACTTAATGTTTATGACAGCACTGTCTTTGGCTATTTCATCAGAACAACTTTCCAAGTTCTCAATTTTTCCTTCACCATCCTTAGATTCATCCACAGAATCAATATTATCCTTGACAGATTTCACTAGAAGACTGAGCAATATCTGTCTCCCTATCTCAGACTTCTCAGATTCAGAAATACTGTTTTTTGAGGAACTTTCTTTGATTTCAACAAAGTTTTCATCAAGCTTATTTTTTTCTGCCATGCCTACCTCAGACAAATCATTTGAATTGACATCATTGGTTTCTATTTGAGAAGCACTTCTGGGAACAAACTCAGGAGCATGTGGATTCATTACTCTTGGAGAGCCAAATCCACTTCTTTCCCTAATAGGGGTTTGGCATTTAGCAAAACCATGTTTCATGCGAAAAGTATAGTTGGTTCTGTAATATAGAGGTGATCTAGGCCCACAAGGGACCCTAGCAACAGCAGGGGGAAGCACAGGCTCCACGTGCATGCCTTGACTAACATCTGTATCATACATGCTTGTGAGGGAAACTGAATTTAAATGATGAGACATGGACAACATTCCTGGATTGAACGGTTTGGCTGCAGCTGAAAGCTTACTTCCATTTGTTTCAGTAGGTTTTGCCTGATCAAAAGCAAGGGAAACCTTCTCATGTTCTGATGTAGAATTTTGTTTAGGTTCAATTTCATGAGATTCCTCTGTTTCATCATGCTGAGAAACTGTATTAATAATGGAACTTTGGCAGGTGCCTTCATTTGTTGATGTCACAGCTGGACTGCTGCATATCTCATCTTCAGCATTAGCCTTGTCCATCTCAGCCTTTTCCAACAATGGCTTCAAAACTGTACCTGGTGGTGCCAAAGCCACTTCTTTGTAAGATATAGACTTTGAAGCCAAGGAACTTAGAGATGCTGGAGATGAAATTTTAGAAGCTCTTGTTGGATGATTAACAGAATCCTCGTTCAAAGCTACGTTTCGAGCTTTTGGTTGTCTAGATGGAGATGACATATCTGACATGACTTTTGGAACTCCTCTTTGTGGTGGCGAGGTAATGTCATTCCTAGAACTTCCATCCTTGTAAAGGTAATTATTGGAACCATTAATGCTGAGCTTTGATAGAACTGGTCGCTTTCTACGTCCAAACTTGCTGCGGTTAGCAGCATTTCCTGACCGCCCTTTTGAATTGGCTTCTTGCCAACCTTCATCAGATGATGTCTCAGAAACAACTTCCCTTGTCACTGGCCTGTACCTAGTGAAGTCACCATTTTCTTTCGGTACTTGAGAATCAATTGTGCCATTTGTTTCTTCTATATTGCCTTCTACCATACTTGGAGCATCTTTTGGGTTATCAAAATGTATGCTCTCATCAGCAATTGCATCATCATGTTCTTGACGGATGCTATCACTTGTTGGGAGTATCTGAAAATAAAAGCAACAAGTCAAATACAAAATAAGGTACAATGATATCAAATGCTATCAAAATTACTTCCGATTTAAAATTAAACTCTAATAGCACTTCACCTAGAACTATAAGCTAACTCCAAAAGAATGTAATAGGTTGCAATTGCATGCCGTTCAAACTTGACTTTAATAAAGGTAAAAACTTCCAAAATCTTTGGAACTTAGTCTTCTTGTTTCCCTTAAGGACAGTACTTACTGAAAGGCACGTGACCAATGAAACTGGAACAAGAGGTATTTAATCAAGAGAGAAGCACGTATTACCGTAGCATATCATAAGAACATACATAGAATAAATTTGATAAATGAGTACTGGATCTGTTGGTTACATTTTAAGAAATGCTATCTGGTTATCTTTGAGATAAACATCATCTAGAAAAATATTAACCCACCTTTGCACGCCTCTGTTTCCTCTGAGCATCGTTTCCTTTTGGGTCAGGACTAATAAAATCCAGGAGATCTGACACGCTGCATGAAAAAGGTTAAATATATATGTACCCTGAAACATAACCTGTTTGAAACACAGTAAATCGGGGATACCATGTTACTACCTAAGGTGTCCTTTACTTGCAATGGATGCATCAGGCTTTGGAGTTCCATTTTTAGCTGCTTCTTGCTGCTCTATGGCTTTTGATTCAAAATATTCAAGCCATGCGGAAGCATCCTGCATTGGAAGAAAGATTCTTTAAGAAATGGTAACATTGGCCAACACCATCTATCAACCCCCATATTTTTCCAATCCTTGGTTCAATCCAAGACCAGTATGAAACTGCAGATTATTTGACATGTACTAGTAGTACTATCAGAAAAGCAATGACCTGTGTACGGAGGTCTTCTGATCCAAGTTTTGCTTGAAGTATCTTTAGTGTAGTTTGCTCATGTTGCACACTCAGAGAATATGCATCCATCAATGAAAGAGCTATAGCTATGGCGTGATAGCTTGCAGCAGTCTATAAATGCAAAAAATACTGTTTAAAAGACTGTTCCATCTATGAGGAAGGGAGGGATAAGGAGAGTGAAAGAGAGGGAGGGAGGGAGGGAGGAAGAGATACCTGTATATGATCTGCTCCTAACAATCTTTTGTTGCATTTAAGAGCTTCATGCAAGTATCTGAGTGCTACATGAACATTTCCCATGCCCTCTTCCATCATAGCTACATTTATATATGTTGCAGCTGTGTTTGGATGAGACAGCCCACATGTAAAATGGAGAAGGAATAGAGCACGATTAACATACCTAACAACAAAAGACACATTTAGTTCAAGGAGAAAGAAGTAAATCTCGTAACAATAAGCAGAAAGTCATATAACTTAAACATCTAAACCAATTCAACAAAGTTTAACTTACTTCAGAGCCAACTCAATGTGTTGTAGACGATAATAAAAAACAGAAAGATCCCCATAGCTTTTCATTGTGTCCGGGTGGTCAAGTCCAAGCTCCCTCTCATTTATATCCAATGCCTTTTGCTGATAAATAGTGGCCTAAATAAAGAATAATAAAAATTGATGTAAGTACCAGACCTTCTACCAATCACTACATGATATGTATGTTCAGCAAGTCCATAACATGTTTATCTCAAATTTTTACAATAGCTGGGACATAAATCTGAAATATTCTTTACCTGATTAAAATCTCCAGTGTGATAGAGAACCACAGCTAGAAGACTATACGCACTTGCTGTATTTCGGTGATAGGGGCCACAAACAGCCATCATCTTAGCTAATGCCTGAAATATGATAGTATTGTCAAAACACTTCCATATTTACACCCAGTAAAGAATAGAAATAACGCATCACACAAACCGAAGAAAGTGATTGGTACCTTTGTTCCATAATTTACGGCATCCTCGAGCTTTCCTTTATCAAGAGCAATTTTAGAAGATTCCAATAAATTGCGTCCATCTATTGAGGAGCACCCTACATGCTGTTAAAAAAATAAAAATAAATTCTTGTTTGTAAATGTAAATGGTTCAGTGGGATAAAAATTATTGTATTATACATTTATACACAGAATAGATTCGGAGACTAATACATAAACATGATCTAACCTTGCAAACGGGAACCAGGCTGATAATATCATTTTTCCCAAAGGGCTTATGGGAGTCCAACTCATAATCTCTTGGGAACAATTCCAATCCAACCTGAGAACAAATACAACTGCAATTAATAAAAGATTCATGTAAAGAAAATACAATGAGGCGATGGAATGTTGATACCTTATGACAGAGTCCCCTGAGAATCGATAACTTCCTCAAATGTTGAAATTCATCATTCAATGTCCACCCAAATCTTTTGGACAAAAATATTCGTAACCACTGAATTCTGAGATTATGATCATCACTCAAACTTTGGTCAGTATCTTCTGTTTGACACCCGCCAAGTAAAAAATTCAGTGTTGACGCAATGGCTGCAGAGAGATCAGCTACATTATCAACAGAGGCAATAACTGCTTTAAGTTGATGCTTGAAAGCTCGAGTAACCATCTCATGAATGCAGAGGGATTGAATGTGTGGAAGATTCTCTGCAAGTTTAACCTGATTCATACAAGAAATTAGAACCAGCAAAAGCAAACTAAATTACCAAAATTAGTTTCAACTAGAAACAATATTTAGGATCTGTTTGGGTAAACTTCCCCATAAGCACTTTGGCAGAAAAAAACATATGAAGAATAAATGAAATTTTTCTATAAGCTAAAATGATAATTTGTATGAGTTCTCTTCTATTAGCTTCTCCAAAATCTTATTTTAACTTGTGTATAAGCTAGTTTTAGCTTATGGAGAAACTTATTTCCATTTTCCTCCTGTTGTTCTCCTAAAAGTGTTTCTAGAAAAGTTTATTCAGGTGATTAGAGGATTTTAACATTCTTTGGGAGATGCTTTAGAGATATAGAAAGAATATTATTAATACTAGGTCCAAAAGGTCATCCTTAGCTAGCAAAGGTGTTTCTAGAGGAATCAAAGAAAGAGAGAAAAGTATTCTCACCACTTTACCCAATGATCGCATCTGTAATCCTCTCAAATGCATGAAGTCAGTCAGTGTACGCCCATCCACTGGAGAAAGTTCAAGTGATCCAAAGTCCATAGCCTAAATAGTAATACATTCAGTTCTTGATACATGTCTAAAATCCATCTGTTATTTAAAGAAATTTGAAATCCTGAGAAATGTAATATTACCAGTTTCGGCAAGGCAATTTCATCATAAAACTTGTCTGCCATGCTGATAAGCTCATCCACTGACTGTTGCAAGAAGAAACTAATTGAAATGGTAGGTATAAAACATATGAAAGATGCATTATAATAAACATAGCAACCAAAAATATCACCCAAAACAAGCTAAAATATAGAAAAAATGATAAAATAAAAAAAAAATTGGAAAACGACAATAATCAAAAGTGATGCAACAAAAGTTCTAGTTAATTTTCAAAAAAAAAAAAAAAAAAAAGCGAAACAAATAGCAGCATGAGAATACACCAACATGAAGCATCACAATCTTCAAAATATTCCACAGACCTTTCTGTGAAGACCAGTTCCTGATTCTTTGAGACGCAAAAATGTTTCTTCAGAAAGTAGTTTCTCTAATTCATTAGAGTTACTTAAGTCATCATTGTTCTGCTCAACTTTATGGGTAGCGTCATTTTGCTCCCTGGAATCTGCACCATGTAGATTATCTAATTTCTTCTCTCTCCTCTTCAAAAATTTAAATTGCTTTCCCAGACCTTTGACAGCTTGCTCAATGTCATTGCCATCTTCTTTGTTTTTTGAACTGTTATCTGTTGAAGTTTCCTGTTTTTGCAAATGCTGCATCCAACAGGAGCCAAGTTCCCATCGAATAAACCTTCTTGAAACACTTGGCTCCTCCTTTATCTTTTCCATGCATTCTTGAACCACCTTCCTAACTAGACTTTTAGAAGCATCTAGGTCATCCGAATTTGATACGGATGATAAAGTCCTTTCTAATGACTCACCTCCAGACTTGTGAAGCAGTAGCCTCAAACTGCATAGATCATGAAATTGTGTCAAGCATCATCACAAATTTGCTATTAATATTAATCTATAAGGATGGCACTGCTTCAATTGCAATGAATCTCATAAAACAATAGAGAGAGATAAAATAAAATGTTGTCTACATTGAGCATGTTTGAATATAAAATTAGAAAATATTTGAGAGCTTATCTACTAGAAAAATTCTTTATTTTCAGTAGAGAAGTTCTCAAAAACTCTTTTAAAGTTATATCTGAATAGAATCATGTTATGTTACCTAGAAGTGCTACCATTTTCAGATCATCCACAAATAACATTTACGAATTTGTTTATTGTTCAAACCTGTTGACGTTGAGAGCATTTGCCCCTCCGTCTGGCTGATCATCTAATTCAATATCTCGAACTTTGGGCTTCTTCATGTTCACATTACCCACAACCTTTACTGTTGCAGTATATCCACAGTGGTGTACAACGACAACAGCCAAGGAAGAAGTATCCTGTAATCAAGAATGTAGGGGAAACAAAAAAACTTAATCTTAGTATCTTATGTGTGAATAGCTTAGTCTGTACAAGTTCAAAACAAATCTTATGTGTGATCTGCATGTAAGTCTATATTCTATAGCATTGCAAGACGGTTTATTGACTTACATGAACAATTACACTTTCATCTGCAGTCAACCCTTTGATCAAATTCTTCTGAGCATCCTCCTTGCGGATGCTGGATTCATCCACAACAGAATCATACTTTCTATTTCCATTCTGGATGCTACGTTTGACTACAATGGACAAGTCCCCCACGTGATCCTCATGCAGAATAGAACCTGGAGAAGAATTCAATTCATTCTTCATGTCTGATTTTGATTCCAGGACATGCCGTATAGCCGCAACAGCCTTAAATATTGAGGCATCAACAAATTGACTGTGAAGGAGAAATGCTTTTCTATCTCTGATCACTCTCTCCTCCTCAGTTTTGCAAGGAAGAGAGGCCAATATTGCAAAATCTGTTGCCCATGGTCTATGATCAAATTCGCCATTTCTTCCTTGGCCACCACCATTGCCACCCCAGTTTTCGTCCTCAGTGGGTAATGCCACAAAATTTGAAGCAGACTCGGCAACAGATGGAGGAACAAGCCATGTATTTGCTCGGAATCCATATGGAAGATTTCCAAACTGAAGGAGATGAGTTGTTAGAGAAACATGGTTTTTAAAATTTAAAACAAAGGGAAATAATCAGTTTCATTTGATGAAAAGTGTACCTTATTACGTTCCAAAAAAGCTTTCATCAATGATTCATATGCCTGCATTGTTCAGTCATTGGTTAGAATCACTAGTTAAAACAACATCAAACTAGACATTCTTGTCGCTATTTTTCTGATAGCTTGACATGCAAGCTTATGCAGTGGGAGCAGGATAAAAGCAAAAATATACACCATTTGATCTCGTAAAAAATAAACTTATTCCTAAACATTTATAAAATAAGAAGATAAAACAAAATACTTTTCTCTTATAAACTAAAATTTAGGCTTATACTTTAACTAATTTGTAAAAACTCTTTGATTTAACTTTTTCAAAGCGTTAATTTTAATTTGAGAAAAAATAATTTCTTTTCATGCTATAAAAATTGCCTATAGAGTACCTTATTCGATAATAGGAAATTAATATTTAAAAGGTAGCATGACCGGTCAACAAAAAATAATGGTTTAGCTCGAAAATAATAATCATAAAAAAATAAATAACATATAACTATTAATAAAAGTTAATAGCATAATAAAATAAAGCGATAATTTAATAACTATAAAAGAATGGTGCCAAGTGAACCTAACTTACAACCTACTAGCACGGTAGCACCTAAGTGTTGCAGAAGAAAAATTATTACGCAGACCATCACTACTAATTTTAACGTGATTTATTAAGTTAAAAATTTGAACCAAATACACACATAAGCTTACGTTAGCAAAGCCTCTGCTGAGCTGTTGCAGAAGATCAACCAAAGTGTGGCTGCGCAGAGACTGCTTCCCTACAGTGTAGAACCCTTTCTCTGAACCAACCACTTCTATCACCTTTCCATTGCATATTTTAACCTTCATCCACCACCACCAATAATTTAGGATTTTTAACACAACTAAAGTAAATAAAATTTGTTCATTAATTAATTAACAACGCTCAAAACCTGAAGCTGAAAGAAACCCCCTTTGCGCTTATCTTCTTCATCCTTCACTTCACACCTCTTCAAATCTGCAAAAGGCAAAAGAAAAAAAAAAAAACACCCCTTGTTGCCAAAATCTGAGCTTGTGCGAAAACGGAAGAAAATCAAAGAGAAAGAGGGTACCCACGTAAAATGGGGGGAGAGAGGTTAGAGAAAGAGAAGAACTCGTAGAAATCGGAGAGCTTCGGCGTCGTGTGAATCGCCTTCATCCCCACGTTGTCGGAGATCGGCGACGGAGGCTCCGACGACGACGGTGACCCCACCCGGGATTCCCCATTCGGTGTCTCCGGTGGGCTCACACTCGAGCCCGTCTTGCTCTGATGTTGGGCCTTACCGTTCTTCTTGGGCTTTGTTTCTGGGTTTGGTGATCCACGTTTGGGCCTACCGAACCTTGTTGTGCAGGCCACAATGTCCAAGAGCCTCCGCACGTGCGCAATTGCTTGGGCTTCCTCTGCGTAATCCTCTGTAACACATTGGCCCAATCAAATATAATAATAATAATAATAAATAAAACAATCTTATTCCCCATAAATATAAATTGCATGAATCACACGTTCACACGAGTGACACCGATACATAAATATAAATATATAATCCTGTGTAACACATTGGCTCAAACAAATATATAAATATAATAAATAAAACAATTTCATTCCGGCATTCCCCTAAAATATAAATTGTGTGAACCACACCAGTGATAACGATATTGGGAGAAAAAACTAATGTTACACTATGATTTTTTTAATGTAATGAATTTTCAACGCCTAATATATTTTGAAATATTTTAAAAGACAAAAAAATGTTACTTTTTACACCAGCTTTACTTTAACATGCTAGTTCCAGCCTAATTTAAAAAATAATTAATCTTTTTAAATCCCTCTTATTTTCTTAAAAAATTATTATATTCTTATAAACTAAAAAAAAAAATGTAAATGTGAGGTGGCGATGAAGAAGAAAAGTGGGGCTTGGTTTTCCACCGAAATGCAACTTGAATAAATGACAACAAGAATTCTCGGCGAATATTAAACGTGTATCACAAAACATAAATAATCGCCGTTTATGACAAGGACAACAACATATTTTTCAACAACAACAATAAGTGTATAGATTTTTTTAATAATGCGTTGTAGTTTTCGCTTACATTAAACACAATAAATATATAACCAATTGGGAAAACAAATAAAAACCACATTGAAAGGTTTTTTTTTCAAATATATAATTAATTTACTAGCAGGTTTGAATTTGAACATTAAAAATTACTCTCTTTTTTCAAAGTATTTCAACAATAACATAAATACTTGAGGCTCGCCAAAAAATTATATATTTTTATTATAAAATGTATTTTAAGAAGTATTAAGAAATTATATATTCTAAGGGGCAATGTCTCCTCAGATATAGAAAGCAATAAAGAGCATCCAACAGTGACTTTTATGTCATGCTACCTCCACATGTTGAAGACAAATATCTAAAGTAAAATTAAATCTTTTCACTTTATGGAACCATACATGAAATAAGAAATTAATATATCACGTGGTTTGTAGAGGGACAATGTTCGCATATACTCCACTATTTTACTTATTCAAACAATGACTTTGACATTACTGATTATAAACAAAATTTAATATAACATGAACATAATGTTGGTATTCCATAGAAAAATGCATTGGTCCTCCCATCTAAAGTCAAAAATCTAGACAATTACTATAAAACATGTTCACTTGAAAACTACATACCTTGTACTTACCAAATGTTTCATTAAAATATTACACTACTTGCTTCTAATTGTAAATAATGAATTAGATTTTTTTTTTAAATTTTAAATATAAACAACAATAATTAAAATTTAAAATTATTCAAGATTAATTTTCTTTTATATCTTTCATTTATTGTTAATTCTATTTTTTATGCACTATTTATAACTAACATTAAAGTAAAAGATATACTTAAAATAAAACTTAAATTTATAGTATAATTAATTAAAAATAATTATGTTAATATTAATATGTTGTTTACAATTAGGATGAGACTCCACTACCATTTGCAAACTTGAATGGTAAAAACCGATTATTACTTGAGACTCCACTACCTTCATTATTTATATTCACCATGTAAGCCATCCCATCAACCTTAATTAAAATAAATTAGAAATTTAATTTAGACTTTATTATTTATCTTCAATGCACAATTTGTGCCTAACACTTGGAAAGTTTCTACCCCCTTCATTAAAATACATTAAATTGTATTAAAGTCGCAAAATTATATGCCTAGAAACCGAAGATTGAATTAATTAGGCATGCAAAAGCGACAGAAATGATACAGAAGTGGTAGTTGATGGTGAATGACTAGTATGCTAAGTGCACCTACCTTCAACCATTCTTAGAAGACATGGCTTAAGGGTAACAACCTCCACTCTATCACTTAATCTCTCCCCTTTGGCCTATAGAAGAAACATCATTGAATCAGTAGAGTAGATGTGAGTAAGCCCAAAATAAAGAAAACTGCATGGTTGTTGGCACATATGGAATAAAATATTAATCCAACAATAATGAAAAATTACTAAAAAAATAGCAACCTCATGAGATAAAGAATAGTTTGTGAAATGGCATGTCTCCACCTTGACAGCCAACAATTTTCTCACATCCAGTATCTTATCGGTAGAGATACCCTTTGGAAAATTTTCATCACACAAATGGTTAGTGATGATATCAAACAAAAAATGACAAACCACAACAATTTCTTGAGAATGTGAAATAAATCATGTACCTTTAAGACAACCTCTGTGTCATATGGAGTGACCACAGTGATGTCAACAAGAGAAGGTGCTGTTGCCGCTAAAAACACAGAACAAAAGAGGATATATACACATCAATATCCGATGATATTACAGGGATGTTATGTATCCAAAAGTGAAAAAAGAGTGTGACCTTTCTCTTCCTTTTTCTTCTTCTCTGCCTTTGCTTTGTTTGATTTCCCTTTTCCTGATCTTGGGGGCATTTTTGGCACTGCCACAGAACAAAAGGCAATTTATGACACAAAGTTAACAACGCCTATTGGGGTAAATTCATCAACAATCCCAAATATGATTGCTGAATGAGATATTAGAAGGGAAAAACAATCACTGAGTGGCTGATAAAGTTGAGGGAATGAAAGAAAAGAGTATACATGTGTGAGAAGAAAGAAATTTATGTCTCAAGAGAAGAGAGAGTGATATATTGTAAATTGTTTTGAAGAAGATAGGATAAGGGTCATCTGAGTTTTAACCTTTTTGAGGATTTGAGAGCAATTCTGGCCTCTCCTTGTTGCTAATAAGTTGATAGCTTCTCTCTCTAACACTCTCTCTTTATATGTCAATAACTTATAAGCAAATTAGAGGTAGGCATGCACATAGGCTGAGGCTAAAGACAAAATGGACAGTGTTTGAGAAAAGCTACCCGTTGATTCTTTGCCACGTGGCACCATGCTGTGTGGCAGATACATTTTTGTTTTACAACATGTTTGGACCTTCAATTGTTCAATTGTTCCTCCTCTCAACACCACCCATGAACCGTTGATGTGCCGTCTTTGCCATCACAATTTTTCAGGACCAAGTACATTATTCAACTTCATCAAACTAAATTTGTCATCTTCTTATTGGTTCTTGCCAATTTATCTATTATTTAGTCGATGATCACTTGTGTGCCTTTTTTATTTTTATTTTTTTTCTTCCTACCTTCAATCATTTTCACTTTATTTGGAATCTTATATACCAAAAAGGAAACAATGAAAAAGATGTAAAAAAATTTATAAAATATATTAATATTTTTAATTATTTTAGAAACATGCATTAAATGATTTTTTTATATTTCTTTATGTAACAGATATTTTCTAATTTTGTCTTACATTTATTAAAAAATATTAACTCTAGACAAATGTTCATTGTTCTTTATATTTCTTTTTTATTTTTATTTTTATACTTGTATACCTTTTCCATTCATATTAAGAATTTTACCCTCATATTAAAAATAATAATAATAAATAAATCATTTTTATATAGTTTTGTTAAAATAATTTTACTTTCTCAATAAATACAAAATCGTCATCATAAGTGCAGACAAATAGGCAGCAATCAATTCAGATTTCAGCACTTTATGTAAAAATAAATTAGGGGAAAAAGTATTAAATGAAAAACCGGGAACATCTATTCATCTATTCATATGAAAAAAAAATTCATATGTTAAGATAATAACCACCTCAAAAGAAATTATGTTTGAAATACATATGGATATTAAATATGATTTTTTCAAACACAAATTTATTATAATTTTATCAAAATTTTATTAATTGATATCTGAGATTCATGCAGTTCATTGAACTGCAGGATATCTTAAACCGTGGTTTACCATATTCTGACTTTCGAGGGACTAATTTTCTCTATGGTGTTGTTTTATCTGTCTTTCTATTGATATGTGTAAAGAAAATTATGTAAATGAGAAATAAAATTAATAGCATCCCCAACTATGCAAATATCACAAATTAAATTATATTTTTTCTCTAAAATAAATAATAAATAGAAATTAACAACTGTCTCAAAAAATTTAGTCACAAAATAAAAAATTATCAAAAATTTATTTATTACTTAATCCATCCCGTAATATTGTGTAACAAAAAAATATTATATCAAAATAAATGTCATTGCAACTTTTATATATGGTATTAATTAATTTTTTTTTTCATTTATATTTAGGATTTTGAAAGATAATTTTTACGTAAAAAAAGTCTTATGAATTTTAATGGATTTAAGTTTTTACAAAAATGTCATGATTTTTAAGATTTTTTTAAAGACTTTTAAATTTTAGATTTTAATCAAGACTTTATAATTCAAATTTTAATGGATTTTGATGAATTTACGTTATAAGATTTTAAAAGATTTTATGAATTTTACAAGAAAATATAGATTTGTAATACTACAAGATTTAATAAAAAAAATATAACATAAATAATAAAGAAAACTAAAATTAACACAAATTTTTTTTATCTTTTGACAAATAATTATCTCTATCTTTTGATAAATAATTAACTTTAATATCTTCTTAACTAACATTTCTTCATATATTTAAATTTATTGTAATTTTTCATGTATTGACATATCCTCTTTCAAGCACTTGAGTATAAACAATATATTTAAAATTATGGTATTTATTAACTGATATTATTAAAAATGAAGATTCATCCACTAATTCAATTGAAAATTCATTAAAACGACATTCTTTGCCAATAAAGTTATGTAGTACTACATGTTAATACAAGTTTAGCTTGCGTCTTTAATAGAAATAGAGACTTTGACTTAAAAATTGTGAAGCGTGATTTAAAAATACTAAATATCCTCTTAAGCATGCATGACTTAAATTGAAAACTTCATTTTTATTTTAAGGGTCATTACTATGACCTGCAAAGTCTTTTTAATATATGTTTCAAAGTTTTATATTTTAATGTTAAATTTTATTAACAATAAATAGTTAAATTTTAACAATTTTAAAAATTTAACCATAGATAATATTTAATAATACAAAAATTATTTTAAATATTTAATAATTAAAAATAAAATATTGATAAATTATACATCAATTGATAGATTAAAAAAATAGGAGGAGAAGAAGAAGAGATAAATAGGAGAGATGAATAAAAAGAGTAAGAGAAAAGAGACAAAGAAGAGAGAGAGAAAAAAAAAAGTAAGAAAGGTGATAGAGAAGGAGAGAGAGAAAATATGAGAAGAAAACAAAAATAAGAAGATAATAGGAAGAGATAATTGAGAAAATGAGAAAATGAGATAAAGAATAAAAAAAGAGAGAGAAAAAAAATATGAGAAAAACAAGAATGGCAAGAGAATTTATTTAATAGAAAAAAAAAGAGAGAATAGAAATAGAAGGGGAAAAAATCATGTGAAATCTCAAAAGTTTTTGTCAGATTGTTTGATAAATGAATTACATGTAAATTATACTAAAAAGTTGTTGTATTAGATTGAAGTGACACTGGGTGTGATTTGAATGGCGTTGGATATAAGGTAGGGGAATTATCTCTGTCTAGATTGCACTTGGTGCCAAAGGAGTGGCGTCAAGCATGAGGAAAGAGAATCATCTCATGTTGGCATGAGGTCGAGCATGGGATTTTGTCGCACCAGGTGTGAGGTCCTAGGGTTTCCCTACCTCAGCCATGTCAAGCGCAGGTTGAGTGGCATCAAGTGTGGATAAGGTAAAGAACTCCTTGCCTTGAGTAAGTGTGAAACTCTTGGAGTGGACTTTGTTGAGTCTCCTATAGGTTCTTAATCAATGTTAGAGTAAAGTATGAAGTCAATGGCTATAACTTTTAACTAATTACTAAAAAAGTTGTGTGATTCCTTAAGGATAGTAAGTGGACTAATTTCATATGTGACTTGTAATGCATACAAAGGTTGTGGTACGCCTATACTCAACTATACTAATCATGATGGTTGAATCAAATTTTTCTAGTGTAAGTGATGACATTCGAGAAATCAGAAGAAGGATTAGTATCCCATTTTAGTTGTTGATCTAGAGGGTGCATTGGGTGTGAAAACGATTAGGTTGATTCAGTAAGATCAAACCACTTAGAATGATTAAGTGTGTTAGGAGATTTTCCATAAGTGAATGTGCAGCGATGCATTAGTTGTGGTGTGTGCATGTAATGTAGTGTGAGTTGATTCTTGTTCATATGCACTGAATGAATACTTTGTAATATGATATGATTGTGGTGACTGTTTGAATTGCTTGGGTGTTTAGCTTTCAAACATGTTGGTGTTTTATTGATTGTTGTATGATATGAGCCATGAGTTATTGATTGTATGGTTTGCATGTTGGTGGGTAGTATAGATATTTCATTTCTATACTTGTATTCTTTTTGAAATCTAGTTTATTCTTATATGTTTTTCATATGGTTTGAATTGAGATGATCATGATCTTTATGGGAGCAAGGCAGTGTTAGCTGGAGTGGACTTTTGGAATTATTACCGGGCCATATTTTGTTGGTGATGTAGTTTTTGACTACTTTTGTTGGTTTGTATAAATGTTGTTTGACCGACAACTTAAGAATTATACCGTGTTTTATTGGATGATTGTACATATATTGTATATACTATTTTACTTGTAGAGTTGTTTTTAGTTATATTTATATTTATATACATGTTATAGTGTACATATCTAGATATTACTAATATATAGTCTTAAACATGTTAGTCATTACATTGCTTGTAGTAGATGATTTATAAGTGTAATAATTAGGGTGGGTCGTTACAATTATTTTCTCGAGTTGTTTATATAAGAAATAAATAAATATTCTTTTTTAATTATAATTATAAGAAATATAAATCTACTTTAACATGTATTAATCATTTTTTTTATTTTTTCATGCAAGTGGATGTATTCATTGATCTATAAACAATATAAGTAACATTTATAAGTAGAAAAAAATATTTTTTTAATTTGATATAATGTTATTAAATGAAATCACTATTTAAATCATTAAATTCAAAGGATATTTTTAATAATTTTTTTACGATATTATTGATGGAAATAAACTACCTTTTGTAACGTAGTAAGTATTTTAGATGGTCATGGGTGATTTAGTAGCCCAGAACGGGCCGTTCCCAAACTGGAATGAGCCGTTCTAAACTACTAAATAGGCCTATGAATCTTGGACTGGAACGGGCCGTTCCAAAATTATCATTGTGAGTTAAATTCAACTCTAGAACGGGCCATTTTGATTTTAGAACGGGTCGTTCTAGACGTGCCAGAACGGGCCGTTCTGGTTTCAGAATAGGCCTTTCTACATGTGAATTTTACACATGATGAAGGAGCCCAGAACGGGCCATTCCGGATTTGAAACGAGTCGTTCTGGCCACTTCAGACTTCTATAAATAGAGGTTGTGCAGTTGAGGAGAAGGAGAGATTTTTAGAGAGAAGTTTTAGAGAGAATGACTCTAGACTAGGAAGCTTGCTTTGGGTGGATTGAAGTTCCGGGTTAAGCTTCGGAAAGGAAATTCTACTTCTTCTCAGTTCTTGGCTATTTTGAGTCAATCTTCAGGTAAGGGAAGCTAGATTGTATGTTGTTTGGTTGCATGTGAGTTTAGGAACTCATATGAAGTTGTATAATTACATTGAGATGTATGATGAGTAGAAAGTGAAATGAAGAGATGCATGTTAAGTATAGTGTTGTAAACTAAATGAGTAGTTGTGCCAAATAGAAAATGCGTTGAATACATGGTATGTTGCTAAAGTTGCTATATTTATGTGTGGATTATTTATATGTTGTAAAATATGATGAAATGATAATGTTGTGAGTTGTGAGAAGCATGATGTGAAATGTGTAGACCTGTTGAGATTTATACAAAATTTATTAGTAGACCATGTTGTTAAGTTGTTAGAGAAAAGTTGTATGTTGCTATAAAGTTGTATGTTGTGCCATGTGTTGAAAATATATTATTTTATGATGATTGAGTTGTAAATTATCAGTTGAGCTAATAAGCTGTTGAGTTGATTGTGTTGTTTAAAGTTGAAATAAGATTTGTGTTGTTAAAATGTGTTGTTAAACAACGTTGATGAGTTGTTGTGCTGATATACCATGTTTTTTAAGTTGAAAGTTGATTGAGATGATGAGTTAAAAGTTGTGTGTTGTTTAAGTTGAAAGTTAATTGAGATGATGAGTTGAAAGTTGTGTGTTGTTTAAGTTGTTAAGCTGAGCTGTGCTGTTGAGTTGTAAGATGATTTAGTTGTGATGATAAGTTGTTGATCACTAGGACTAGAAGAGATGTTTTCAAAATTTCTCATCCCATTGTGCGGATTGAGATAGTTGTGGTGCTTTGAGAGCCCAATTTGTTGAAAACCCTTCTTGGGAAGTTGTCCCTTGGAGTGGACGTTGTGTTGTTCTCCTCTAGGACTTAGTTGGTCCCGTGTGTGGGCAAGGTCGAGGCACACGTGTACAAAGCGACCACGGTATAGGGGCAAGGTCGAGCTATACCGATTACAAAGCGACCACGGTATAGGGGCAAGGTCGAGTTATACCGATTACAAAGCGACCACGGTATAGGGGCAAGGTCGAGCTATACTGATTACAAAGCGACCACGGTATAGGGGCAAGGTCGAGCTATACCGATTACAAAGTGATCAATTTGAGTAAAGTACAAAGTCAGGAACTTAGTTCCTAACCGAGTACTATACTTCCTTGTTTAAGTAGCAAAGTCTGAGAAATCGTTATCGTGTTGTAGATTTCTATCCAAATTTGTTGTTTACCTAGCAAGCCCAAAAAGGTTATGTGTTGTCGGTTTGGTAGGACCTAGCCACTTAGACTACTCACCACATTGTAGGAGATCTCCGAGTTGAAATGTGTGACGACGCATAAGTTGTTGATGAGTTGATTTGTTGTTGATATGAGTTGTACATATGTTGTTATGCTGTTAAGCTGTGATTGTGTTGTATGTTGACCCTATTGAGGATGATGATAGTGTTGTTATGCTGTAAGTTGCTTAATTGTATACAAGTTGATGATGATACTAGTGTCGCTAGATTACCTGTGTTGTAAGTTGTTTTAAACATGTGTTGTTGAGAGGTGTGTAATACATGTGTTGGTTGTTGTTATGATGAATATGATGACTATTCCAATAGTTTGTACAGTAGTTGCGTTGAAGTGTTGATACAGCGTTGATATGTGGAATCAAGTTGAAATGATGTTAAGATGTATAATATATATGTTGTTTGTCTTATGTGTCGGATGCGAAGATGATTATATAGTTGTTGTATTGCATATTAAATTATTATGAGTTGTTTATTGTCTCTAGCTTACCCTTGCATGTTTTCATGTGGTTTGGACTGCGATGATCATACGTTGTACGGGAGCAGGGCAGGGATAGGCTGGGAAATAGCTGCTAGAGGCCACAGGAGGTGCCTGGAGATGGATATTTTTTTTGTAGGCTACCTTATAGTAGCATATTTTGTTATATATATAACTAGTTGTTGTTGGTTGCTTAATTAACAACTTGTGTTGTAAATATTTTATTATACTATTTTAGTATATATTCCAGTAATGTATAGTGTTATTTCGTAGTGTGACGACCACTGTGGTCGTTACACCTTTAACTATTATTATTGATTTAATTTTGATGGATTAAATATTTATTTTTTTATATAAAATATGAGATCAATTTTTTTTTATTTATCAAAATTATAATAATAATATCAAAGTTTGAATCTTGGTTTTTAATATGAAATAAATTATGTTAAAAAGAAAAATACTCATTTTCAGTACGTTCACAGTTTTAAGCAAGGATTAATCACAATTTTATCATAATTAAAAAAATATTATATTTAAATATGTATATTATATTTAAAATTAAGACGAGAGCATTTAATATATTAATAATAGAAATAAATTATTTTAATTGTTGTTCATGTGGAAAAAGTCTGACCTCCATTATTTTTTTCAAGTTTTTTGTTTTATCATGAGTATGTATATCTAATCAACTGTGTCATAGATTAATTTTAAGTACGGCATTAAAGTTACTATCGACACGAAAGATTCTCACACACATATTTTAAATAATTAAAAATATCTAACATAATATATTGCATAGTCGTTAATTAATTCCGCAGCCTTAATCATGGCATTTCTTTTTCCCTCTTAAAAGGCATGTCAAACTAAGCAAGAAGCATAGGCTTCATCTTCAACTTCAATAAATAAATAAACCTTCAAATTCGTGCATGATAATGATGTAACTTTGGGTGATTAAGGTGACCAAGCTTTTCAAACGTGATTACCAAAGAGTAATTACGGTTCATTTGACTTCAATGATAACCGTCCAATTTAAAAATCAACGAAACTCGTTACAAAAAAAAAACAGGTGACCTGTTCAACATATATCAATATGAAATGAACAATTAAATATTTATAAACTTCAACGACTATAGTTTTATTCAAAATAATTGAGAAACGTAAAGTATCCTAGAGAGCAATTGACTTCAGTTAATCACATATTATAGTGGTATTTTGAGCAATGCAATTAAGACGTACAAATATACAATAATATGATTACTTTATAATTTCATAAGGACTATGGTATTTTATAATTATTTTAGCAATAATTAAAAAAGTACTAATATCTTTCTTATCTTCGTCAATGATTTAATCTTTTTTAAAAAAAAAAAAAAAACATGTGAGAAAAAAAAATCTTATCGTAAGTTTTCTTTCATACTTCATATTGGCTTTTGGGCAAAGTAACACAAGTTTAGATATTTTATATATGGAATGGGAGTGCAACACCTCACGCCATCAAAATTTAGTCAATCTTGAAATTATATGATATACAAATAAAAGAAAATTTGTCTCTCGATATTGATTTTTGTAATATTAAAATAATAGTTAACTAACTAAAATCACATCTATATGTGTAAATTAATTTTTAATTATTAATTTTAAAATACTACATAGATCATCTTTTAAAAAAATGTCTGAAGTATATTTTAATTGAAAATTTTTCTTATTAGAAGTAAATGATTTGTCTCTTTCAAAGTGAAAAAAAAAATTTAAAAGTATAAAATGTAATTGTACCATCCAGATCCTCAATTTGCCGAGTTGACTGATCAATGGCTCTACGCATTGCTAACACTCGAGCCAAGAGGGCTGTGTACTCTCCGGATCTTCAATTTGCCGAGTTGACCGATCAATGGCTCTTTGTGTTGCTAACGCTCGAGCCAAGAGGGTTGTATACCCTCTAGATCTCCAATTTGCCGAGTTGACCGATCAATGGCTCTTCGCATCGCTGACGCTCAAGCCAAGAGGATTGTGTACCCTCCGGATCTCCAATTTTTCGAGTTGACCGATCAATGGCTCTACGCGTCGCTAACGCTCGAGCCAAGAGGGTTGTGTACCCTCTAGATCTTCAATTTGCCGAGTTGACTGATCAATGGCTCTACACATCGTTAACGCATAAGCCAGGAGGGTTGTGTACCCTCCTGGTCTCCAGTTGGCCGAGCAGGCCAAACAACACATACCTTCCTTGTCCCTATCCGACCGGCCAACCCAAACTTTAGGCTAGCCATCGGTATATTGACGAGCAAGTTCCGGTAAAACTAATCAAGGTTATGATTCTCGTGATTCTTGCGTAGGTTTGATTACGATTATAAATGCGTTTCATAAGCTCGTTACAAGGAGGGATTCACGTGCATTTAAGGAGATGAGGATCAAAGATTCGTATCACATATATGAGACCCATATAAATAAGAAGAAAGATGATTGGTGAAAGTCAGGTTTTTCTCATTCTTAAATGTTCTAGGTCAGGATGGCGACTAAGTTCTCTTAGAGTTTATATCACTAAGGATTTTTTGATTGCTATCCCCTTACTGAAACAATAATGATAATCATAATTATTATTTAAATTATTGAAATTATACCGTAATTAATTTTAAATTTTATAATACGCATTTGATTTTATCACAAAACTCTACTGTTTATTTTTTAATTAATAATGATTATTATTATACTTTTTTTTTCAAAGTGTATTTCCTAATTTTAGATAAGTCGATTAGATAAAAGATTACATACTTCATTAATTATACACAGATTTCCAATGGAATTTAAATATAATAAAAAATATATTTGCATTTATTTTAGAAAAATTATCCAAATTCTATATAATTTCATGTCAGATATAGGACATATTAGTTTTTTTTTTTAATATTACAGCTCAATCACAAATTTGTTTGTAATTTTCAAACACAAGTGGGATTGACTAAAGTCATTATTTAATATTGAATGGATTATCGCACAATCTATTTTAAATCCGTAAAAAAAAAAGTTAATTACTTATATGCTGTCAGTGTAAAATTTTTTATACTGGCAACCAATCATATCTTTTAATAGTATCTTGTCATTTTCTTATTTAATTAAATAAAAATAAAATAAAATAATTTAAAAGATATGATTGGTTGTTGGTGTAAAAAATTTTACACTAGTAGTGTATGGCTGATTAACTCAAAAATTAAATAGATTTTTTTCTTGGTTAGAATTTTTTTTAAATGGATTACGGACAAACTATATAATTTTCTTTCTTCTTTTTGTGCATTTCATGGTCAATCCGTCCTAAATTCATCTAAAATATTCGAACGAATTCAAAACATATTATAGGAGTAGAGAATACTATTTTTCTCTAAAATAAATTGTTTTATTTTTTTTTATTTAAAAATATTGATTATATTTTAAATTTTATAATTTTTTTATAAAATGTATTTTTAATTATAACTCCTTTTTATTTTATTTATATTTTATTTTATTATTGTTGTATAATAATAAACTGAAAGATAAACTATGTATTTGATCCTTCAAAATGTCTCAATTTAGTTTTAATTCCTACATAAATCAATGTATCTTTACTTTGTGTATTTTAATAAAATCAAACTTTAATGAGAGATTAAAACTATATCACTTTTAATAAATGTAGAGATTAAAAATATATTAATTACTCATAATTTATTGCATAATTGATGTAGTAATTTTCACAAATTTAAATGCGTAAAACTTTCTATTCCTCTTCTTAATCATGATTTATTTCTCTTTATATTTCATGCCGATTACAACATTACTTGTGGAATCAAACTCTATCATTACCATTAAAGAAAATCTTAATGAATAATGTTACATTTATAATAAAAATTGTACAATAATTTATACAATATTATTTTTGTGTTTATTTCTTTCATTAATAAATATATCTCTTTATAATAAATGAAATGATGGAGAAAAATAAGTAAAAAAAGATGTTATATAAATTTTGTTGTATATGGATGATTACTTAACCTTAATTAAGGATCACATGCATCAAAACAATCCCATTATAACCCAACTACCAAAATATCCCATAAACACATAAAGAAACGTTAGGAATCTTACCTTAAGCAACTTCGTGTATTTTTGAGGTCGTTTACGTCCTAAACCATTGTCTTTAACAATATTCAATTTAGGCATCTAAGCTAGTGTATTGATTGGGGGAAGGGAAAGAAAAAAAGAAGAAAGAATGTATTCACGTGTATCTTATAGAGAAACAGAAGTGGGGGACCATGTTAGGGATTATGTGTCTCTTAGAAATTTTATGTTCACGTACAGTTCATTAATCACACATTAATAGTCAATTAATGTTTCATTCAACTAATTAATTAATGAATAAAATTTAACGATCATGATACAAATTGTGTCTCTTAAAAACTTTATGTTCACTGTTCATTAATCACATATTAATTGTCAAAGTTTCATTCAACTAATTAATGAATAGGATTTAGCGATATGACTTAAAATTATGTTTTTTTTAAAATTAAAGGACTAAAATCATAAAATATAAAATTGAGAAAACAAAAATGTGGATCAAAGATTATAAATTAACAAACTATAATTTAGTTTTTTTAATTTAATTTTCATACTTCAATAAATTAGTCTTTACCTCTCATTTCGAAATACTTTGAACACCTAACAAAAAAAATTGAAATCAAGAAAATTAGAAAAATATAATTTGTTTAAATTAAAGCACATCACTTCAATGCAACAAGCATCTTAGTTTCTGCATAATATAAGATAAATATTTATTTTCTTATAATTAGTTTTTATAATAAATAAATATCTTTAAATATATAAATTATATTTTATTTGTAGTAAATAATTTAAACTGTGATATGAGATTATTTTTAAAGGTGACGAAAGAATAAAGAAAATCAACTATACCAATAAAAACTTAGTTTGAGATAATTAATAGATAAATGTTTTGGCTAATTACAAGAGTAGTGTGTGAAGTGGACATCCAAAAGGAAAGAGAGAGAAAGAAATTGAGAATGTTTAGTGGAAAGGATGTGGAGAATACTAAGAAATTTATAATTTGATGTATGTAAAAATTTAAAAATCAAATATAAATAGAAAATAATTGTTGTGTTCAAGGTAAGACTATTAATCTTGACAGAACTCTTAACTGTTTGATTATTAACCTTTGATATGACTGAATTATCTTAGATAGGAGGGTGGGTGACTGGGTGGGTATTTGCAAAAGGTATTTTGAGACCTAAGTTAATATAAATTTAAACATATTGACATATCATGATTATGATTATATAATAAAAGCTAACCTTATACAGTGACATTGGCTGTATTTATAAGGTCTGAGATGAGTTAGATTTTTGACACGAGGTCTATAAGAGTACTATATATTACCCTATTTTGATATAGCAACAAGCAACTTGGATCTATATTATTGAAGTATCCTTTACTATTCATAGAAGTAGGAATCTTGCACTTGGGTGTAGTATCTGACCTCGATCATCACTGGATGAACTCAACCAAATCAATTGGAAAGTTGAAGTATGGACAAAATTTTAAGTTTTAATATTGTTAATATTATTGTAATTTTTATTATAAAAAATTTTTGTTTTGAAATTTAATTTTTATATGTAGAATAAAAAACTTAAATGAAATATGATATTTAATACATGAGACTTAATAAAGAAAAAATAACTTATAAAAATATTTTTCATTATATAAGAATGAGAAAATATATTTGAATATATTCATTACTTAAAAATATTTTCAATTAATTGAAATTCACTGTTTGTTGGTATTATAACTTTTTTTGTTTCCTTTTAGAGAGCTACTATATTTTACTTTTTACATTTTTAAATTCTATTTGCAGTGCAGTTAAAATTTAGATTTCAATAAATAATATATGTATTTTTTTTTTGGCTTTTGTAGTTAAGGATAAATTATTCTATATAATAAGATTATTGATTTTTATATTAACTTGGTTAAAATACATTTTGATTTTTATAATTTTACTTATTTTACTTTTTAATATGTATAATTTAAAATAAATATTTTTAGTTCTTATACTTAATTTTTTTTATAATACCTTTTAATCTTTGTCCTTAATTTATGTGGTACAAGATTAAATTTAGGAGGATAAGTCCATCAAATATAAATTCATTTCATATGAATCCCAACCTAAAGATAACTTTATCACATTAATAAAAATGCAATGATGTGACATAAAAATTAAATGTAGAGACTAAAAGATATTAAAAATATAACTATAGGGATCGAATGAATATATATATATATATATATATATATATATATATATATATATATATATATTAGTCTCTGCATTTAATATGTATGTAACATCATTGCATTTTTATTAATGTGATAAAGTCATCTTCATGTTGGGATTCAGATGAAAGAATTTATATTTGATGAAAATGCAATGATGTTACATACATATTAAATGCAGAGACTAATATATATATATATATATATATATATATATATATATATATATATATATATATATATAAAAGGAGAGTTCATATCGTTCAATAATTTTATATTGAATGTGAATTTTGTTGATTCAGACATGGAATTGTAACTACATATCACCTTGTGTATTTATATCAAATTTTGTTAAAATTGAACAATAATTTGAAAGTAATCAAAGTGTTCACATTTTAATATATATTTAAAATGAATATAATACGTCAATTTTGTTATATAAGAATAAGATATCAAATTATTTTGGATTGATATAAATTTTATTATATGATCTAGGAGTAAAACTTTCAATCTAATAATAAACTTTAAAAATTTTAAATTTAATATAAAATTATTCAATGGTATAATAGTTAATAAAAATTACATCAGTATTGTTTGAACCTTCCTCTCTTTATACACACACACACACACATATATATATATATATATATATATATATATATATATATATTAAACTATAAGATTAAAAAATAAAATAAGTATAATTTTAAAGATAAAAAAAATAATTTTAACCCATTGACTATATTCAAATCATACTAAAAAAATTTTCTAACTGGATGATCTTATCTATAAAATATACTTTCGGACTCTTATCCACAAATGCAAATAATCAAAATGCATATATGACAAATAGTCAGGCACTTTGTTTGAGTGGAATTATTTTTTGGGGTTACAGAGTTATCTAATATTAAATATAATAATTTACATTACACAATTATATGTCTAGTGGACAAAGATTTTAAGTTAAACTTTTAATTTATTTGATTAATTTAAAGTTTATTAAACTAAATCAGTAATGTTATTTATAATATTGACCATGAATACAAATTAATATTTAATTATCAATTTTGAAATATTGCATAAATCAGGTTTATATATAATAAAAAAAACTAGTGTTAATGAAATATTTGATATTGTTGAGGACAAGCAATACATTATGTCACTATCCAATATAATACTAATAAAAAAGAATGTGCTAGAAAAAATAAATATGTAACTCATCATTCATTCATTCATATATATATATATATATATATATATATATATATATAGTGTTTGTAAATTAATTTTTTTCAAAAAGTACGTTATATCGAAGTTGAGCCAAGGATATGAACCTTTTTTCAAATTTGAAAATGTTAGAGGTAAAACTGATATAAGTGTCAGTTAAGTTGTTTTATATATATATAGAGTAGTTTTTCTATTGTAACATGTTCAGATTTATTTTAGCAATAACAAAAGAAGTTTTTCCTCTCTGTTCTCTCAGTTCTCTCAAACGGAGATTCACACATTCACATGGTATCAGTTACGCCACGATCCTAGGTCTCTCTTATGGCTTCCGTAGAAACTCCGTTGCACCCTCATGTCTTCTCCAATGCGATCTCATCCAAACTAACGGATGATAATTTCCTCACCTGGATGCAACATGCAGAAGCGACGATCAAGGGTTTCCGCTTACAAAGACATATCGATGGAGCCACATCAATCCCTGCAAAATTCTTGACTACGGATGATGAACGGAAGGGTTCGGTAAATGCTGCATTCGAAAATTATGAGCAACAAGACAACCTATTGAAATCTTGGTTGCTTGAATCTATGGATTAACAATTTAAGATCCGCATGGTTGGGTGCGTATGGTCGCATCAAATCTGGCATGCCTTGAAAGTGTATTTCGCTTCTCAAACGCGAGCGCGTGTCAAGCAATTAAAGATTCAACTTCGCAACATCAAGAAAACTGGATCGATCGCTGAGTACCTTGTCCAGGTGAAACAAATCGTTGAAACCCTAGCTGCAATCGGATCGCCGTTATCAGTTGAAGATCACATAGACGCAATCTTTGATGGTCTTGACGAAGACTATGATGGATTCATCACTTCGTGTATCACACGGACTGAAGCATACACTGTTGCAGAAATTGAAGCTCTTCTGATGCATCAAGAAGAACGTCTTGAGAGGCATAAGAAACGTGAGTCGCTCACTCCTCAGGCAAATATTGCTCAGTCTCAACCCAAGAAAGGTAATCTTGTGACCAATCGCGGGCGTGGACGTGGTCAGAATCGTGGAAGAGGCAGGTCTGGCCGCTCGAATCAACATAGCTTTGGTGGAGGTCGATGGCAACGAATTCAATGTCAACTGTGTGGCAAATTGGGACATTCTGCCTATCATTGCTGTCTCGTTTTGATGAAAATCTCCCAGACCCCAAGACCACTCAGCATAACACATCTGATGCTGTTGTACAAGAACCTCTCCATCAAGCTATGACAGCAACCTCTGCAACTCAATCTTCTCTGGATGAAACTTGGTACCCGGATACAGGTGCATCAAATCATTTTACTAATGACTTCTCAAATCTAATGATCAAAACTCCTTTTGTAGGAACAGAAAAGGTAGTGGTTGGTAATGGTAATTGCCTACCTATCCACAATATTGGCACTTCTACACTCAAAAATCCTTCCAACAATATTGCTTTTACTCTTAATAAGTTGTTACATGTACCAGATATAACTAAAAATCTATTAAGTGTTGCTCAATTTGCCAAAGAAAACTCATGTTTCTTTGAATTTCATTCCACTGATTGCTTTGTTAAATCTTAGGGCTTTCGGAAGATTCTGCTACAAGGGAAACTTAAAGATGGTCTATATGCTTTTGAGAATCTGCAAATTGTTCATCCTAATAATGGTTTTCCTATTTCAGCTTTATATTCTTCTACCACATGTAATAGTTTACCCATATGGTACTCTAGGCTAGGCCATTGTGCAAACAAAATTGTCAAGCATGTCTTAAAACAATGTAATATCTCTGTACCACTTCATGACAATGCTACAGTGTGTGGTTCTTGTTGCTTAGGCAAAATGCATAAATCTTCATTTCCTATTTCTGAAACTGTCTATACTGAGCCATTGCAATTAGTCTATTCTGATATTTGGGGACCATCACCCATACCTTCAAAAGAAGGATATAGATATTATATTGTGTTTCTTGATGCATATTCGAAATTATCTTGGGCTTACTTCTTAAAATACAGGTCTCAAGCACTAAACTCTTTTCTTGAATTTAAAAAGATGGCAGAGTTACAATTTCAAAAGAAATTGAAAATTCTCCAAACTGATGCTGCAAAAGAATATCAAAGTTTCAGTTCTGTCCTCAAAGAGAGTGGCATAATTCACAGATTCAGTTGTCCTCACACGCATGAGCAGAATGGTTCTCCTAAGAGGAAGCATCGTCACATTACTGAAACCGGTCTCACCTTACTAGCTAAATCTGGTTTGTCATTTGAGTATTGGTACCATGTGTTCGCCTGTGCTATCTTTGTTATAAATCGCATTCCTACACCTGTTTTGAAATTAAAATCTCCTTTTGAAATTCTATTTCATAAGAAACCAGATTACAGCATATTTAGATGTTTTGGCTGTAGGTGTTACCCATATCTTCGACCTTATAATCAATATAAAATGGATTACAGGTCCAAACCTTGTATATTTTTAGGCTATAGTTGTAATCATAAGGGTTATAAATGCCCTGATGCAATAGGAAGAATTTATATTGTTAAGCATGTTGTATTTGATGAGTTTGATTTTCCTATGCTTAGTAACAGGCACGAAAATCTGAGTTCTCTTCCTACTACTAGTAACGCTCATCCTCCTGTTATACCTGTTGTTTCTACTTGTAGAGCACCTCAAATTGAGGATACTCCTCCACCTACGGGTCCTTTAACCAATGTCCCTGCAATTCTGCCTTCTCATACTGATGAACCTATTTTAACTGATAATATTGTTAACCCCTCTGTTGAGACTGTTTTTGATACAGGTCCTAGCAGTGGAGCTACACCCTTAGTCATCAATAATCATCCTATGGTCACAAGAGGCAAGGTTGGAACTTTTAAACCAAAGGCCATGGTGACTGAAATGGAACCAACTACAGTTAGAGAAGCTTTTCAATCTCCTCAGTGGGTTCAAGCTATGCATGAGGAACTCAATGCCTTAGTCAAAAACCAAACGTGGGATCTTGTTCCTTTACCTCCGCATAGAAAACCAGTGGGCTCCAAGTGGATTTTTAGGCTCAAACACAATCCTGATGGCAGTATTTCTAAATATAAAGCTCGGTTAGTGGTAAGAGGATATACCCAACAACATGGTTTGGATTATCAGGAAACGTTTAGCCTGTAGTTAAACATGTGACTATCAGAGTCATACTGTCCATTGCATTGTCTAAAGGCTGGTCTATTAGACAAGTCGATATTAATAATGCTTTTTTGAATGGAACTCTACAGGAAGTGGTCTACATGAAACCACCAGAAGGGTTTCACAACAGCAATCCAAATCTGGTGTGCAGATTAAAGAAGGCGATCTACGGGTTAAAACAAGCTCCAAGAGCTTGGTTTGGCAAACTAGCCTCTACACTTGTATCCTTTGGATTTGTTTCAGCTAAATGTGATCATTCATTATTCATACATAGTACTGCTAACAGTATCACATATATGCTTGTGTATGTTGATGACATTCTTATCACAGGAAACAATGCTGACTTTGTGCAACATGTTATCTCCGCCTTAAATAAAATTTTTCCCTTAAAGGATCTTGGAGAATTGCATTATTTTCTTGGAATAGAAGCCAAAAGTCTTAGTGATGGTAAGTTACTTTTAAGTCAGTCCAAATATGCTTCTAACTTGTTGCATAAACTTAATATGCAGGATGCCAAATCTGTGAAGACTCCTCTTGCCCCTGGATGCAAGTTTCAATCTGCAGGAACAGAAGTAGCTGAAGATCGAAGCCTGTATCGTTCTGTTGTTGGTGCTCTTCAGTATCTAACCATTACCAGACCAGATCTTGCCTTTACAGTCAACAAACTGTGTCAATATATGCACAGGCCATTACAAAGTCACTGGAAGATTGTTAAGAGGGTTTTACGGTACATAAATGGGACGCGTGATCATGGTCTGCTCTTTGAAAAGTCACATAATTTGCATCTAATCGGCTACTGTGACAGTGATTGGGCCTGTGATCAAGATGATATGCGGTCCACCTCTGGTTACTGTTTGTTCCTTGGCAGCAACATGATATCCTGGATGGCCAAGAAGCAACAAGTTGTGTCCAGAAGCAGCACAGAGGCAGAGTACAGAAGCCTTGCAGCTTTGGTAGCAGAAACTCAGTGGCTCAAATCTCTTCTAACAGAGCTTAGATTAAAAGTAACCACTCCTCCTCTGATTTGGTGTGACAATTTGGGAGCTGTCATGCTTACTGCTAACCCAGTTATGCACTCCAAAACAAAGCATTTTGAGCTAGATTTATGGTTTGTTCGTGACAAGGTTGCTAAAGGAGAAATAAATGTCAAACATGTACCAACTCAGTTTCATATTGCAGATCTCTTAACTAAAGCTCCTTCTAGTAATCAGTTTCTTACTCTTAGAACCAAACTAAATGTGCACTCTCTTAGAACACTTAGTTTGAGAGGGGATGTTAGAGGTAAAACTGATATAAGTGTCAGTTAAGTTGTTTTATATATATAGTGTAGCTTTTCTATTGTAACATGTTCAGATTTATTTTAGCAATAACAAAAGAAGTTTTCCCTCTCTGTTCTCTCTGTTATCTCAGTTCTCTCAAACGGAGATTCACACATTCACAGAAAAAAAATGTCTAATCTATCAGTATCTTCTAAAAAACAATAAATTGTGTAACCTCAAAACGAAAAGAGAATAAACATAAAATACTATGGCCTATTTTACCTTAAGCAATATATGATTTTGCGATAACAAAGATTAAACTCTAACAAATTTTTTTGAATATTGAATAATAATATAAACAAAAAAGTTAATGTGAAAGCGATTTGTAGAATCATAAGATAAGATCATCTTTAATATTATAGTCCCCATAGGCACACTAATTTTAACTAGTTCTTCTCCACTTTTTCCCTCTCTCCTCCAAAAACCTTTCATTAAATTCATAGATCAGTTTTTTTTTTCTTTCTTATGATGTCTTTTGATGAATGCTTAAGCTTGCGGGGATATATATTGATAGCTTAAAATTATGAAGAAGAAAAAATTATAAAAATATAATTGCTTAATTGATGTCTGTGATATTATTTATCCCTTCATGTAGTAAGAAAGTGAAAGAAATGTCAACTCATTTTTTTATTTCTTCTTTTCACGTGTAGCCATGCTACCTTCCTTTCGTTAAATTCTTTGCAACCAACGTTCATTAACTTCTGATTCTTTGATGAAAATAGAGATTGCAGTCTTGGCTATATATTTCTACATTTTTTTCTCCAAGATCAAGTTTGTGCTTTCAAGATTGTTAGTATTAAAATAATATTTGATCAATAAAAATTATGTTTTATAAATACAGATTAATTTTTGATTGTCAACTTTAAAATATTCTACCGATCATATTCATTCGCCAAAAAATAATTATATTATTACATATTTTTTAGAATCTTGGTTTGTTAAAGCAGTGTTTATCATGGGTTCAAGTTAAAATATAATTAGTATTAAAATTGATATATTTTGTTAATTATGTTAATGAATTGGGTTGATCGATCTTGTCTTATATGATTTCAGGTCTTAATCAAAATAAGTTGGAATTCAAATAAATGTGTTTAATAAAATTTCAAGTCAAGTAGAGACACAGTAAATTTGTCAACACATCCCACAAATACTCGTATTGCTAAGGTGTAGAAATCGATTGTAGAATGTTTGGTTTGATTGGCACAAGCATTACTTTTCATCCCAATTGAAAGAAAAGATTGGCATCCTCTACAATTTTTCAAAACTTGTGTGTCTCTACATTTTGTCATTTTTTTTAAAGGAATAAAAGACAATAGTTAATTTTCTATTAGGAAATGGAGCACAAATTCATTTCAAGTAAGTTATAATTTTATTAAGGCACTATAAATTTACAATTTAAGGAAAAAATCAGAAATGGCCTTCCAATCAAATAAGCACTTGGATGATTGCAGGGTCAGTTAGTTGTTGAAATCAGAAGAACATTCTCAAAGCATCAACAACTTTCTCAGGCCTGTCAAAAATACAAAGGGTTTGTTGTTAAGAGGTTGAATAAAACATTTCACTTTCAGTGGAATCCTATGTTAAAGTTACTTACCAGTCCTCTTGTGGCATGTGACCTGCTCCTTCAATCAATTTAAGCTGGATGTGTGCTGGATTTCCTTTCTGAAACTGCTCTGCCACAGACTGGGGCAAGTACTTGTCTGATAATCCCCAAGCAAGTAGTATTGGTTTATCCCATCTGTAATACAATTGCAAAACCTAGTTATCATCATAGCCTATAGGTTCAGGGTGGTGGGATTTTTTTTATTTGAGAAATGATACAAGTATAACAATTTGTTCAATTAAGAGAGAGAGAGAAATTTAAAATACAATAAATGATGTGACGGAGAGAAAAAATTGATGGTGTACAAATTATTGTACGAATTGTTATGCGTGTATTATTACTCTTTTAATTTTACAAATTATTGTATGAATTGTTATGCGTGTATTATTATTACATCCCCTTCCCACGAATTCGAGTTGGACATTGAACACTTAATTCATTGCATATCTCTACTAATCAAAATCCATATCTGCAAAGCATTGACAAGTAAGGCTATGTTTTTTGTTGAAGTTAGTAACCACAAGACAGCATAAATATCAAATATTTAAAGCAAAACTTGTTCTTGAATCAGATTTAAAAGAAAAAATACAGGGAAGAGCAAGTTGTTTTTATTTTCAATTTTCAATCTGTTTCTATTCCAAAGATTTGTACACGAAATAGTGAAAACAACTTTTTAGTTTTTTATGTTTCTTGTACAAAACTTTGAGAATAAGAAACATGCTGAAAATAAGATGACAGATTTGTAAATTAAGAATGAAAACAGGAAATAAAAACAGAAGTAAACAGACCCTATGCTTCTGCAACCATTATCTAGTAAAAGGGTTTATTAGTTATCTGTGTCATTAAAATTGAGTTAAGTCAAATATTCAAAATGAGTAGTGTAGTGTATGGATCATGCTCTTCTAAAGTGAGCAACTCATTCTAGAAAGTTTAGTAAATAGTCGCAATCGTTTATATTACATGCACATGCACAATAAATCATGAATATGTCGAAATTGATTTTCTTATCAATGACTAAGATTACTTATTTTACCTTTACTAAATTCAGAGGAGCTAAATTAATAAAGTATACTGTATACCATATACTATATATGTCAGATTAAAATATTCCGATTTCCCAACATGTAACTGCCAAACAGTAAACTTTATTCTTGTGCGAGGGGCAGGGTTACTACTGCCATTTAGATGTGTTCCCCAGCCTTCTCTATCAAGAATAACTTATACTTTCCAAAAATAATAATAATAGAAAAGCATGAATTCTTGAGTGCTCAAATTCAATAGATATACCTCTGAGTTGCAAATCCTTCTGCTATTTCACTGAAAGTACCTTTGAAGTTTGCTTTTCTTGCAGCTTCAAGTAGAGCTGAAAACCAACATCAGAAACTTTATTATTTACTAACACTAAGGCAGCAAAATTAGTTTTACTCGTGTTCATTACATAAATTTGTAGTGAATAAACCATGGATTTTCTAGTATAATAATTTTTCGTTGACATCAAGTAATTTTTCGTAACTATTTCCATATAACACAGACACACACACATATATATATAAGGATGCTACTAACCAAATCCAGGTCCACCGCTTGACAAATAAGGTAACCGGTACACGTCAGCTTTTTCATTTTTCAGAACGTAACTGCAAAATAATGCAGCTATAAGAGCAAGCACCTCATAAAATTATAGTTTGAAGAAGTAATTATATCCTTAATTCATATTTTAATGCTTTAACAAAAAAATTGTTTACTCCAGTGGGTTATTCAAAACAACAATGACTGTGTATGTTATATGCTCCATGCACTAAAATTACAATATCATTTCCAAGTCTTTGGGCAGTGCATTAAATGAAGGATCAAGATGCGTTTATCACTTGTGAAAAGTCTAACCCTCATTACTTGATGTGGTGCCAAAACCTAGAATGAACTTTCCTTGGTTTTCAGTATAGGAGCCACGTATTTACAATTAAGTCATATGAAGGGCTAGACAGATATGCAAAATTGTTAGTTATATACTCCTAAGCTAATTAAATTGGTTGCTTCAATCTGTGCAAAATTACGCAAGATATTTTGAGTGTTTGAAAATGACATTAAGTTGCAGGTTTCAACTTCAATTTATAAAATTACCGGCCAATAGTCATGTACAATTTTTGGATACATACGGGCTACCTCCTTCAATAAACCGCTCAGCAATAATAGCATTCTGGCATGTAAATTCACCATACAGAGGAATTCTAGAAAGAAAGAAAAAGCACCAAAGGAGTTAATATAGTTTTAAGAATCAAGATCAAACAGGCAACATGTTGCATAAAACAAAAGCAGCAGTAAATTAAGTTGTGCTGTGACATGGAGAAATCATAGCTAAAATTAAGCAGCATTAATATAGTTAATGCATGACCAGGCCACACTTCATTTGTCTACAACAAATATAGATAAAAAATTGTCACAGAACATTCTTATAATTTTTCAAAATATGACTTATTCCCTTAACTCCTAAAGTATCACACTCCCATTGGTGACGCATCATCCATCAGAAATATGATGACATCAAAATCCTTCAGGAGCCTCGTATGGGCAGGGATAGGTCATATTTCTGAAGAGCAATTATGCAGTGACATAGACTAATCTAAAATTTTCAAAATGCGCAAAGTTTTGTGACTCTAGTCAATAAGTACAAAATAGTACATGATTCCAGAGGAGTGGCAAAAGGTGATAGATCTACATAGGATTGCAAGTTGCAACAAAGAAACTATTCATCACTCTCCATCATTTTAGGAGTCATATAGTCAATTTCAATAGAATAGGAACGAGGGTGTTCTTTAGTTGAAGAAATATTCAGTTACCAGACCCATGTTATGACCTTAAAAAATTATGTCATTTACAATCTATGTTGAAAGTGAAAACAGTGCTTGTCCATAGCCCTCAAGTGACTGAAATCAAGAGATAAATCTAGAAAACTATAGTATAGATTTTGCCTAGAAGTTTGGCTATGCATTCATTGGTACTGTAAGATGGAAACCTGAGCTTCTGAAAAAGTCCAGGAATGAGAGATGAATCAGTTAATGGACTGTTTAGTATTGCTAGCTTCGATATCTTGCTTGAGTTCTTCAGGGCCCAAGTTAGTCCATATGAACCTACAAGAAATCCCTTTAGGAAAAGTGTGACTATATGTTAGACACTATTTAGTAAGGAGTTTATAAAACTTAAATTCAACTAGAATATATATTTGTTTCTAAGAGATGCATCCCAGTGTTGCATAGTAAATGTATTACTTCCAATTGTTTCACTGAAATTTTTTAATGCAAGAGATTCTACTAACAGCTGATTGTATTATTCCTCTTTAGGTACCTGAACAACAAGGAAAAAGGGAGATTTGACCCCCAACACCTCAAGCAGTTTATCCAATGCATCATGGAACTCCTTTTCTGAGAGAATTGAAAAAGAAAAAAAAAACATTTTTAAGAATGAGGTTACTGCAGGGAAAATTCTTCATTATATAAGATGTTTTTATTATGAAACCTGTGTAATTAAAACCATATCCTGGCTGTGGTTTATCACTGAAACCAAATCCTATCCAGTCTGGTGCAAAGCAATGGAACCCCGCATCCGACAACTGTTTAAGAGGAAGAAATTAAAAAAAATAAGAACAAAATTTAAATAGTATTAATCATAAGACGCTGAAAACACGTAATGGAGGTAAAGGGACAATATAAAAGCCAGAACAAAGACTGTTAAAACATCCATTAGAGAAACATGATGATCTGAAGAAAGAAGTGAAAAATAAATACTTCTAATATTGTATGAGTTACTTAAGCAGATAGGTAGGCGTTCTAGTTAGCATTAACAGAATATCATTATTGGCTACTCATGAGTTTAAGGATTTTGAGAATCCGCGATAGTCAAAATCATTTAGGGTGCGTTTGGAAAAACTTCTAAATAAATACTTATAAGAGAAGAAAATAAGAAGATAAAATGAATTAAGCTTCTCCCATAAGTTAAAATTAAATTATACATGAATTAAAATTAACTTTTAGAAAATTTAAATGGGAGAACTTTTACAAATTAACTTATACATTAGAAAATCATGTTGAGATTAGGTATGCCTTTTTCACTTTTCTGTTTATCATTATTAAAGTTGTGTACAAAATATAAGGTATATATCACATAGATAGCATGGTAACCTGAGACATAACAACTCGGTAACTAAAAGATTGCGTTGGGGCCCCATGAAGAAACACAATTGTTCCTCTTCTGCTATCTGCTGATCCTGTAAAAATAGAACAAGAAAAAACAATCAAAAGCATGTATTTTCCAACCATTTCTTAAACTTGAAAAATGAAAACTAGAAAGCAATTCCTGATTCCTCAGCAAAGAAATAAATAATACCTGTTTCTCTCACAAACCATCTTAACTTGCCAGATTTAACGTATGACCCGTATTCCTTGCCCTTGTCTTCTATCCTCTAGCAACACAAAAACTATTACTACTGTCCCACATAATAAATAAATAGTATCGTCACTATTCAATCAAACATATATAGTAATAGAAGCATCAACTCATGTGATGTCATGCAAAAACAACATAAAATCTTCAATACGAAGACTCAAAGGAAGTAAAGTAGAAGGAGGAAAGAGAGATAAGTACATATAGCATTTGGCCAACGTTGCCATCCTCAGCAGGGCTTTCAGGTAATTGAATAGCACTGCGGCTAGAAGGGTTGTCAGTGACAAACCCAAAAGGGTTGAATTCTGGGGCATCTTTGTCTTTGGATTCACCCTTCTCTGTGGAGCTAGCTCTCACTGTAACTCTGCTTGTGGTTGATGATGTTCTTCTTTTTCTGCAACAGTATGTGGTGGAAGAAATGGCAAGGTTGAGAGAGGGAGAGAACATAACAGAAAAGACCATTGTTGGGTATGTGATCAGTGGCAGAGGTGACTTGGAATTTTTGCAAACCAAAGAAAAAGCTTCAACGGTTCAAGCTGAACATAACCAACAAATCTAGCCACTTTTTTTTTGCCTTTTGTTTTTCTATTTTTTTATTGCTTCATAAATTGCGGTTGATGTCCCCACTTCAATGTAGTCCTCATATTTTTCCACCTAAGATGTGGCATATAGTGTAACTAGTATCTTGTCTCCGTCATTTTTTAATAATTTAATTGAAAAATATGGCTCTCTCTGCTCCACAATTCTACGTCTATAAAATGGATTAGGAAGTCTTAGAAAATTTTACTCTATGCTGGGGTGCGCAGAGGAATTAATACGAAGAGTAGATTTCATTTTATTACAATTGTTTGAATGGATAAAAATGAAATATTTCTTTTAATTTGAAATAAGGTGTGAAACATTTCTTTCTTTCAAAAGAAAATGTTATATGATTTAGGTACCCATAATACTACATAACGTAATTATTTTTAATTTAAAATTCTTATTTTGAATAGAAATATTTATTCTTTCTAGTTTGTATTCCCACAAAATAAGTGGGTCAATGTCTAGTTTCTATAATGATTGAATGAAGATCTTAATTGACATATGACTTACCTAAGCACAGAAATATAAAATATACATTTCAATGTTTAGTTAGAACTTTGCTAATTGTAGGTTTTTAGCTACTTATCTATATCTTCTTATTCGTTAAAATTGTCTACCAGAAGTTATTACATGAACATGAACCATGCCTGAAATGATGGAATCTGGTTTTATCCCTAACTATTAGTTCCCTATTGTAAGCTTTTGACACCAGCTTTGCCATATGGTGACAGTCCACACACATCCTAAGGTTCTTCACTATTCTTATGGTTACTCCAGGCCCTGAACAAATAAGGGCGTAGGCAATAGCCAACTTCTCACTGTGCCTGTAAAGTGAAGTCTCCTTATCCTCTTCCCCTAGATCAAGGAAAACCTCTGATGTATCAGGAGAATACCCTGCTTTTATCAAGTCTTGCATCATGTTTTCTAACTTCGCATATATCACTTTAGATTGAGGATGTGACTGGTCCCCGGCAACAAATTCATAAACATTGCCATTCAATTCCATCAAACTGCAACCTGGTGTTTTCTTAATTCCCTTCTCCATCATCATTTTCCTAACCTCACGCAAGTTTTCCCATCTCTTGCAGGCAGCATATATATTACATAACAAGACATAGACAGCCCCATTTTCAGGCTCTAACTCAAGAATTTGTTTAGCTGCCATTTCTGCTAGTTGCACATTTTTGTGGACTCTACAAGCACCTAGAAGTGATCCCCAAACAATTGAATTTGGTTTCACAGGCATATTCACAATGACTTCAAGGGCTTCTTCTAAACGCCCAGCTCGACCAAGGAGATCAACCATGCATCCGTAATGTGTCACATTAGGCTTAATTCCATGTTGGATGGTCATGCTAGTGAAAAAACTTTTCCCTTTCTCTACCATACCTGCGTGTGTGCAAGCACAAAGGACACCGATATAGGTTATCTCATCTGGTGCAACTGAAGCTTCTATCATATTTGAAAACATGGCAAGAGCTTCTTCACCGTGGCCATTAATGGCAAGGCCAACTATCATTGCTGTCCAGGTGAATTTGTCCTTCAGATGCATTTCCTTGAATACTTTTTTTGCTTTCCCAACATTCCCACATTTAAAGTACATGTCTATTAGAGCATTCCCAACAAAAGTATCATTCTTAATACTATTTTTGTCAATGTATGTCTTTACCCACTCCCCTAGTTCAAGTGCTCCCAAATGTGCACATGCTGTTAGAATGCTAACCATGGTGAACTCATCAGGTTTCACATTTGACATTTGCATCTCACGGAAAAGTGCCAAAGCCTCTACGAAACGGTTCATTCTAAGGTAACCATCAATCATAGCAGTCCAGGAAACATAATCTCTTTCAGGCATTTGATCAAAGTACTTGCGAGCTAAATCAATTTGACCAATATTGGCAAACCCAGAAACAATGGAAGTCCAAGAAATCACATCTCGAGTCTTCATATTGTGAAAAATACCTTGTGCAGCATCCATTTCTCCACAAGCTGCAAACATATCAATCAAAGCATTTTCCAATATGAGATTAGGTTCAACAATACCTTCTTTGATATACCTATAAATGTGCTTGCCCACATCTAAATCCTTCAATTTGGAGCATGCAGAAAGCATCAAAACTAGAGTAACTGAATTGGGCGACACTCCTCTCTTCTCCATCTCCATAAAAAGTTTCTTTGATTTCTTAAATTGCTTAACTCTGTGATACCCAGATAGCATTATATTCCAGGTAACTACTTCCCATGCATCACCCATATCAAAAACCTTGTGAGCCAAATCCACAAGCCCGCACAAGGAGAACATATGTATGAAGGCCTTTTGAACAAACATATTAGAATCAAATCCAAGCTTCACTGCATGGTTTAGTAAGACTTTCCCGTGCTGCAAAGCCATATCACTGGTAAATCCCTTCAACAAGAAAGGAAACGTAAAACGGTCAGGGTTGATGTTATTAGCCAGCATTATTAGATACATAGAAACTCCATTCTCAGGACGGTTGATCCTAGAATACCCCTTCATCATGGTATTCCAAATGAACACACTTGGGTGCGGGATTGTGTCAAACATCTGACGGGCATAGTCCATATTTCCTGATTCGTGGGCACAACAAAAGGCTATAACTCTATTTTGAAATAAAGGGTCTGAAGAGAGACCCATTTTGATGGCGTGGGAGTGAATTTGCTTTAGTTGGTACGTGGACTTGCACCTTTCAAGCAAAGAGATTGGAGATTCTCCAAAAAAGTGTGAAGAACACTTAACAGTAGTAGCAGGAGAGTTAGAAATCATTCTCTTGGGGAACCAAGAGAAAGTTGCAAGTGAAAAAGGCAAACATAACATGGAGAACATGTCACCTTACTCACCAGTTCAACATAACAACGTATGTATTTGTAACTGTATGCAAGTTACAACCATTCATTCATGATTCTACCTCAATCCAACAAACAACATAACAATACTTCGAATCCAACTAGTAAGAACTGATTCCACCAACGATTTTCATGGCTGATCCAACATGTACACTTTAGTAATAAATTTAAAATATTTTTTTTGTTCATGTGGTTACAGTTATTTTACATTTTATTATCCATCATTTAAAATAGGTTATTTTAGTTTTTATATTTATTTTTAAATTTTATTTTAATTTATTTTATTTTAAATATAATTCTTATATTTGTAATTTTTTTTTATTTTTTAAAATTTTATTATTAATTTTTTTATAATATTATTTTTTTTCTTAACGTAATAGATATATTTAATTTTTGTGTTATTAATATCGAATTTATTTTGTTGAATATATCTTATTTAAATATCTCTATGCTTCAAGACACTTTTTTATTTGCACGTCCATTATTAATTAAAACAATTACCTTAAAAACCATTCAAATCATATTTCTAATTAATTCACTGTGCATGAGCTACGAATTTTGATATGATTTGTGTTTGTATCGAACCTATCGATATACTGCATGTTTAGGATATATTATTTATTTATTGGTAAAGGAGGATATATTCATTTTTAAAAATTAATCGACTTTTAATTTAAAAGATTTATTCAAAAAATAATTATTGTCAAAATAAAATAATTTAAATATATACTATCTTTTGGTGATTAAATATATACATTACATATTTAAATATATCTTTTTATATATCTTAATTACATATTTAAATATATATATATATATATATATATAAAAGAATCTATTTATTTCGAGAATAAATTTATTTTCACTTAATAACTTATATTTTACATTAAATTTCATTAAATTAAAAATTTTAATACATAGATAAGTTTATCAACTTTTAAAAATTAAAAAATTATTTGATACTTTATTTTATTAATCTAAATTGATGGATAAAAACATTTTATACATTAATTTAAATTTATATAATAAAGTATTATATGATTTTTAATTTTTTTAAAAAATTAAATTTTTTTCTATACATTAAAATTTTTTTAATTGTTAAAATTTGATGTAAAATATAAATTATTAATTGAAGTAAGTTTATTGAAAGAAGTATATCCCTCCTCATATATATATATATATATATATATATATATACACATGATAGATCCATTTACTTTGAGAGTAAGTTTAGCTAGATTTACTTCGTTCAATAACTCATGTTCTATATCAAATTTCAATGATCCAATTATTGAATCTAAAGTTCTTAATACAAAGAGTAAGGGGGTGTATTAGTTTATGATTTCATAGGATTTTAAAATACTTTTTTTGAGTTAAAAAGTTCGTTAGTATTCAATCAGGATTTTATGTCACTTAAAAACAATTTAATGGTATTCAATTAGGATTTTCAAGATTTTTTAAAGAGTCCATTAAAATTCATTGGTATTCATTTGAGACTTTTTACAACTTAAAAACAATTCATCAGTATTCAAAAATATAGAGATTTTAAAGGATTGTTATATTAGAGGGATTTTGATAGACTTTTTAGTTTTTTAGTGGTATCTATAAATACCAAATTCATAAAACAATCACATCCAAACCCACAAGATTTTGGAGAATTGTTTGAAGTGACTTTTCAAGTACTTCAAAAAATTTTAAGTGAGTTTTTCATCTTTTTTTTTTCTAGGTTCATGTCTTCTCCATTTTTTTCTCTTGTTAATAATACTACACTACTACTTATATATAATATTGTACCACTGTTCTCATTTCATTCTCCTATTTGGTGAAACTTCTATACGTAAATAATAGTGTCATTAACTTGCTCTATTTTTCTCTCTGTTCTCTTTAATTAACTTGTTTTATTTTGGTCTATTTAATTGAGATTGTTCCTCAATTATATAACACAGAAAACACTTGAAATTTTAACTTTTAAGTAATAATTTTTTTTATAACACGCGTCAAGAAAAGGCAAAGGTGAAAGCTAAAATTAATATCATAATCTCTATAATCAACTATAGATCTTCAAGACCTTGTAATCAATTTAGATTTATTAGAACAATATATATATATATATATATATATATATATATATATATATATTTATATATATATATATATATATGTAAAAAATAAATTTGAGTTAGGGTTTCTGTAAGTAGAATGAGATAAGAATGAATCTTAGTTGGGGAAAGAACCCTTTCAACATAAAAACTGATATCTCTCTCCCTCTCTTGAATTTGTTATTGTTATCATTCCCCTTTTATGACAACAATTATTTTATTTCTTTTTTTTACTATGAATTTTACTTTTTAAATTTTTATATTATGAAATTAGGATTTTTATATTTTAAAAAAGAAAATTAACATAAGACATTGCAGTATCTTAGAATTCAATACTAAAAATATTTCTTCACGAATGAATAATTGAAAGCAATTAAAAATTAAAAAATTATTTTGTACATGTAACAAATTTCAGATATATTTTTTCTCTCTCAATTGATGTTTGTAAATTTCTGCTTTATATTAGTGTTTAATATTTTTAAAACTAAAAAAATGTAGAGGAGATGAAATAAAATTTAAGCTAAATTACACATTTGATCTCTTTATTATTAATAATTCACAATTTTAGTCTTTTTATTTTAATATAGAGACATATAATCACGTTATTTTTAAAAATATGAAATTTTAATTCTCTCATCAAATTGATATCTATTAATTATTAAGTTTTAGCATTATGTGATATAATATTTAGTCACATGATGTTCAAAGATTAAAAAAGACATTGAAAAAATTTTATTAACAAAATAAATATCAATCACTCATTAAAAATATATATATATATATATATATATATATATATATATATATATATAAATCTTTTGTTATTTTTTTAATTTTTATCCCTTGTATCACTAAATAGCATGTTAGTTGAATGGTGACAAATTACTCGACAATGTTAAAATTTGACAATTATCCAACATCAAAATTAATGATAAAATCAAAATCTTATATTTTTAAAAAATAGAATGATTAGATATTCTTATTTTAAAATAAAAGGACTAAAATTGAGATTAAAAATGCAATTCAACTTAGAATTTAATTAACTATAAATTTAAAATCAAACTGATTTGATAATTGAATAAAAAAATATAACTTTTTTCTTAAGAACTATTCTATCAAATTATCCATCACACCGAAATATAAATTAACATGGTTTTAAACACGATCAACCCATTCCGTTCAATCAGTCAAACGATAAGTCGGGATATGATTCTTTATTTTGTATTCAGCGGATTTGTTAAATTAGCCGGTTAAAACAAGAAGAGTGTCAATAACACTCTTTAACATATTGTTCTTAATATAATATCTCTTATTAATTAAAATTTATTATAAAAAATAGAGTCAATAACTATGGTATGAATCTCTAAAATTTTTTATATTTTCTAATAAATTAGAGAGTGTATTCAAAAATGTGTTCATAACATTTAGCTTCGACATAATCATAAGCATGATTCAGAAATTTTGGTCAATTCGACTTGCGAATCAATTTTTGAAATATTAATGGAAATACGTGAAGTACACATACAAAAGTAACTAATAGACCAACCTATCACGCTCAAACATCAAATTAGAAAAGAATAAAAGTTAGGCCGAAGTGTAAACCTGTGCCTGTGGGGTAAAAATTTGCCAATATATCCCATGAAAAAAATCCTTCCAAGTTCTTTATTCAAAATTTGAAACTATTAATCTTTCAGATTTTCATTGAAACAATGAAAGTATGAATATAATCCTTCATTTTTTTTTTGGTACAAAAGGGGTTATTTTGGCCAAGAAAATGAAATTTGAAAAGAATTAATCTTTATACTATAAACATGTAATGAAAAATCTGACAAAAACACAAATTAAATGAAAAATCCTATACCTGAAATTCCATTTTCACAAGTACATTTGAAAAATCTATAACCCTTCAGACCGGATCCAATCCTTGGCACAGATAAGGGCCTCGAGAGTCAGGGAGCTTAAAGAACTACGGTAGCTATCCATCTTTCTAATTTCTGTGTCAAAAACAGAATCTACAGTCAGAGTGGATACTGGTAAAGACAAAATATCAGATGCGATTCTAGACAATGTCGGGTACTTCAATCCATTTACTTTCCACCAGCTCAGAATATCAAAATCTTCTACTCCAGTCAGCGGAGGCTCTTCCAGATACTCATCCAATTCTGACTTAAACTGTGGGTTACCAGTAAAATCAGACATACAAAATTCAAAGTCGGACAATCCATCCTCATCAACAAAAAGTGCGTTGTCAATAGGCCCTTCTTGACATGTTTCTTTTATCATAATGTTAACCCCATCATCACCATTTGTTTCTGTAAGAAACATTTGGGTGCTATATTCAATGAATAGTTCGTGAAGACCATCCTTAACTAATCTTATCCATGCCTCAGCACTCTCACCAAATATCTTAGCAAAGGTGAATTCCACAAGTTTCATTTTATGCCTTGGGTCCATTGCAGCGGCAGTTGCCAAGATGAGGCAGCTCTCTCTCCAATATTGGTCAAAGCTGTCATGCAAAGAGAAAATCAAACTGCTAAGGAAAGGATCCTGGTTGAAGGCCGCATGTGTTAACTCCACCTGAACTTTTGACACTTCAGCAAAAAATAAGTTTGAAGTAGGGTATGGTTGTGCAGTCAAAAATTTAGCCGCATCATACAAATACTTCAAATATGTGCAGAGAGTTTCAACCCGCTTCCAGTCACCCATTGTTAGATTCATTCTATAACCAGGATCGGTGGTATCAAGGCAAGCGAAGACTTCTTTTATTTCACAGGCAGCTACAAGCATATGATAAGTTGTGTCCCACTTACACGGGTCATCAATTGAAAGGTCCATCATACTAGGTACTTGTAGTTGTTGCTTCAGTTTAATAAACTTCTCTTCTTGGGATTCGGAAGATTTCACATACTTTACACTATCGCGGACATTGCTAACAGTTTCTCTCATGATCCATAGTGCATGTGCTGCAAGGCGACTAAGAACACGAGCATAACAATTCCAGTTTAACAGCTGACCATTGAGGATGGCAGGGTTCTTCACAGAGAGAAGGCCTCTCAAATTTTCTATCACAATCTCACTGGAAAAGGATTTATCAAGCGCAAGGGTAAACAGCCGCCCCTCCAAATGCCAATCAGATAGGCAGATCACTAACGTTTGATTTAAAGAGTCAGCAGAATCAGGAAATGGTACTGAAACAACATTGAGAATAGGACGATGTAAGTTCCAATCATTATCAATGAAGTGTCCTCGAACAAAAAAATAACCCATTGTCTGGTTTGAAGTCCAAAAGTCCAATGTCAGGTTGACTTGTCCAGGAATCCCATTAATAATATTTAACAAATTTTGCTTTTTCCTGAGGTACATAGCAACACAATCCCCTTCAACAGATTTTAAACATAACGGATTGAACTGGGGTTGAAGAATCCGTACAAAATTGATGAAACCCGGTTGTTCCACAATATGAAGAGGATAATCATGTAAAATTATCATTTTGGCAATATCAAGGTTGCAACGCTGCTGATCAAATGAGATACTATTACCAGCAAATCGAGGTGTTGCTCTTGGCCTTTTCTTGGGTGGATTGGCAGTATCTTGAGAACCACCAGTTTTAGGATATGGGCTTTGTTGGTTTTTCTCCCGAAGAACTTGACAGATACCCAAAGAAATGTGTCTTTTCAAATGGCTCGTGCCAGCTAGTTTTGAATTAGATATATAAGAAAATGATTTCCTGCACTGTTTACAGAAAGCCCTGCTACATCCAAATCCAACAGCTTCCACTGTGAAGTATTCCCACACAATAGACTTCTTTCTCCTCTGCTTGTTGAGTAGCACTCCTGGATCAGGTATCTCATCATTATTAACAGGAGTAACACGAGCATCAAACTCCATGATAGCACAAGTAACCCTGCAAAACAAAAAATAATGGAATATCAGAAGGGCATCAATAAGAACATGATATCATACATGAACAAGGCAGACTTGGAGCTGTCAAAAACAAACAAGGCAGACTTGGAATTAAATTTTATGCAAAACATAAAATAACAAATTGAACAAGAGTTAGAATTTAGAATGCAATAGAACTTCAGCTGCTAAGTAAAAATGAAATTTATACTGCAAAACAAAGGACCCAGAACTCTTAAGTTTGTCGTACAGTCTTGAGTTTCAAAGGAAGGTTCAACCTCATCATATAAAATGAATAACACTGTCACATCTTTTTTTGTTTGTTTTCTGTTTCTAGATTACAAATGAAAAACAAATTTAAAGCAGAACATTTCTAACCCCAAGTTTTTTTTTGAACCAAGGATATCTTTCAACCGATAATCAAAGACTTTTGAAGCAGAAAGTTCACGAAAGTGGACTTTGTCTCACCCAACAAAATCTTTTCCATGCGCATGGTCAAGGAACCAAACCTCTATCAACATGCTTAAGGAACCTAACTATTAACCAATTATGTTGGACCTAGTTGATATTTAACACACATAAACTAGTAAATAACTAAAGGATTAGTACAAAATAATTGTTGTACAAAATACAAAATAGTTTTCAATCTCAAATAGGGATAACAAAAAAAAACGTACTTGCAGATAAAATCCACTTGGATTTTAAATGGATAATAAAATGGGTACTCACTTAATAATGAGGTGGGTAATAAGTTACTTATACCCACGAGTACCCTCACTTTAAAAATATTAAAAAATTTCTTAATTATATATAAATTAGTTTAATTTAATTTATTTTTACACTAAATGTGTCATAATTATTTATTTTAGTATAATATATGTTACAAAAAATATTTAATATAAATATATGTTTTAAAATTGTTTAATTTTAGTTTTATTTTATTTTTATTCTTTTATTTAAAATTTTACACTTTCTCAAATATCCACAGATATCCATGGATACATACGAATATATTAAAAAAAAACTCATGGATACCAGCACTAAACAAAGCAAGTGACGGGAAGCTACTAACCGCCTCCACCTTGTTGTTATCCCTAATCTCAGATAGCAGGCAGTGGGGTGGCTGCTATTTGAATTATTATAACTTTCAATATAAAATGTATTTATAGTGCACATAAATACTTCAAAACAAAAATAAAATTAACGAAGTTCCTGATAAATATAAATAATAAAGTCACGATTTACACACACAATCATCATCAATCTAGGAGTAATAAGAACATAGCAATGAATTAGATAAAAATTAGCAGAATGTGAACCATGATGTCTAAAGGAAGAAAAAGGAATAGAACACAAGTACAAATAAAAAATAAAATTGCCCCATAAAGTGAGAAGGAATAAGGGTCAAAACAATGGTAACTTTTTTTTGGAATGGTCAATGATGAAGGGTTTCAAATCCTATTATGTTTTGAAGTGAAAAATGCATTAAAAACAGGGAGAGTAATCACATTTTTACCCCAAAAGCCTAAACAATGTTGTTTCAGGGGTAAATTTTGGTTTTTGAAGCCAATATCAAGGTAGCACTGCTATAGCACTTGAAAAGCCACTATTTTGTCTGTCATTGCAACAGCAACTTCACTATTTCTTTTGAATCTCACTGCAGCCCGGGGCAGCTCCACTATAGTCCGTTATTGACTACTACAACTTGCTTAAACAAAATCGAGCTAAATGGATCCCGTCAAAAATCGAGTTATTACAATATTACAACAATATTAAAAAATGATTCATCCATTATAGTTATTAGATGCGATTTGGCTAACCTGCATTTTGCATCATGTAATGAATCTCTTGAATCTTGTGATACATTGATGAATTATAACATTTTTGTATCACAACAAAACAAATCACCCAAATCAACAATTCAACGTTAGTTCCTTTTTTTCTACTTTTTTCCATCAATTCTCATCACAGAAATTGAAAACTTATATAAGCTATGGAACATATCCTATTTGATTATTATTCCATTACTATCTTCATCACCACTCTTTTAATGCATGCACTCTATTTGGTTACTCCATTACTTTGTTTTAATATTTTCCAAAGTAAAGCCTTTACAAACTCAACTATGACTAATAATGTTGTTTTGCGAGACTTATGTTTAACCTATTCTGTCTAATTCTAGTTTAAAATTGTTACATTGAGTATTGTTTTGACGTCAAGTCAATTGGAATCATTAAGATTACCGTATCATAGGTAAGCTTTGGTGTTCAATGAACCGTCACAATTTTGTCCTAAAAAGGCATCTTGATGAGTTAAGGGAAGATGATGTATTATAAACTATCATTGATTTCGACTCCTAAGTGATGTGAAACTTTTTAACATACTATAACAAGTCCTTCAATTGAGGCCAACAGGGAAAAGTGGCCTAAGCCCTCCTTATAGCACCAAAATTCTGATTTCAAGTCTATTAACATCATCATGGTCACTGCATCAAAGATATTATCTACTTTGACACTAAGTGGGTTATCAAAGTTTTGTCCTAAAACGGTGCCTAACTCAGCATTAAATCAGACAATACCTCGAATGTGGTGACTTCCATGATGATGACAGATTTGAGTTTGGAACAAGTACTATTCATCATTTATATTAGAATTTACTTTTCTCTCTCCAAATCTTACAATTCAGTCTTACAATTCACACCTCAAAAGTTAGCATGGCAGTTCATGATTTAAATCTCAATTTAACAACCTTTCCATCCATGTTTTAATTATCTATTTTAGCTTCAGCATATTCTTGATAGAAGTAACTTCCCTTTGCCAGATATACCCTCTTAAAACCAGTGTTATTAATTGCAAATTGCAGAAAATGGCAGAAAACCAATAATCTAGCTGATTATGTCGCAAGCAAATATTGGAAATCACATAGCAGTTGAAATATATCAAATTATATATGTAAGAAAAATTAAATTGTATACAAATAAAAATAAAAATGCCTAAAAGGTAGCATAATATTATCTCAAAAGTTCAATTGGCCAGAAACTCACAAGATGATGACAGTAGGTGAACAAACGGCAATGGAGAGGTGGAGGAGTCCTTCCTTGATCCTTACGTAGGCTGTGAACAAAGGTTTGCATATAAGAGAAGTTTAATATGTTTTACATGAGGAGGGAAAGCAGGACACCGGGGCTGGGTGGGAAAAAGTCATGTGTAATCCCACATTCATCTCTCAAAACCAGGACACCAAGATGCAAGCCACAGCCACAACACCCATAGAGGTCGCATAAGGCACACCACAATGTTGTTGCGATAACAGATCCTAGGAACTCTGCTGTGCAATAGCTCTAAAGCATCACTATAGCCGCTATTCAACAACACTGCTTAAAACCAAGCCTACAAATAACCAAATAACTAGACCACTTTTATCTCTAATATCTCAACAGTCATACTTACAGTCAAAAATCAAAGTTCGCACTCATGTTTTCTTTCTTCATAACATCCACAAATAATCCAACACAATTAGATAGTTAAAACCTCTGAAGCAGATGAATTGACAAGGCAACCACATTTGCACAGAACTACATACACATATATCGGAATCACACACAGATCAAACAATACCAATTTAATCAAACAATAAAATAAAAAAAAAACCACGATTTTGTATTTCTTCACGAGAAAATAACAAATACCACGAAGTATTGAAAACGCAGCGTTTCACTCGATTATCTAAAATCAGAACATGCATGGCGAAGACACAGACGATTAGAAACACAGGGAATTGGTTTAAATTAAAACAGAAATATCAGTTCAAATAATAAATAGGGCTGTTTGTTTTTGTTTTTGTTTTTGGTTCCTTCGCCTAGGGATCAAACACAAAAACGCACAACAGTGAGAACAACCACAACAGGGAGAGAGAAAGAGAGTTTAATCGGTTAGAGAGTAGCACTACATTCAAATACTAGAGAGAGAGAAACCTTGTGCAACGAGGGAGTTGTAAGAGCGCGTACAACGGCAGCGGAAGAGAGAAACGGCGTTGTAAAGTGAATGGAGAGAGAACCGAATGAGGATGGAGTAGTTATATATGAGAGTATGTATGTATATGTGGATAGATAGATATAGAGAGAGAAAGAGAGGAATAGTCGGAAGCAAAAGTAACGACGATGGAAGGCAGAGAGAGAGTGTGTGTTGGCGCGGCCGAAGAAACGAGGCAATCAACTCAAGGGTTTAAACTTGCAACTTCTAGACTGCTTATACTTATAGGGTTGGTTGCTCGTTGCTGCCATATGTATCCAAAAACAAAACAAAAAATATTGGCTTATATATTGCCTAATGAAATCCAATTTTTCTATTTTAAAAAAATCAGTTAAGGTAATAATAAAAGAATCATGATGCAGAGAAGAAGAAAAAAAAGAGTAAGGATTGTTTAAAAAGAATCAACTTTTATATATATCTTATACAAAAATATTTTTTGAAACTATTATTTGATGCCTCTTAACTTCTTATTTTATTAAATTTCTTATATATTATATTTATTTATAAGTTAAATTTTAATATTTTAATTAAATTGTTGATAGTTAAAATAATGTTAAAATGTAATATAAAATTATTTATTTTAAATATAAAATATGATTTATATGTTCAAAAATAATTATTTATATAATTTATTATAAATTTGAGTTATATATAATAAACATTAATCCTAATGTACGGATTAAAAAATACTAGTTTATAATATATTGGTTCCACAACAAAATTATAATTGTACTATTTGTATGTTGATAATTCAATAATAATGTACTTTTATTTCATTTTTCACGTGAATTAAAAAAAAATATTTGTAATTATTTGATCTTAAAGGATTTATAGTAGTGGTAGGGATGAGTAGAAGTACAGGAATTTAAATTCGCTTTTTTATTATTGTTTTTTACTGATAAAAAAAAATTGTTTCTAAATTGTGTGTCTAATCGTCAAAGGCACATCCGAAAACATTAAAATTCTAACTTTGGCAATACTAATTTTATACACTAGAAAACATTGGCGTGTTCTGCAACCCTCGATTCACTGTGTTGGCGGAGAGAGAAATGAAGGAAAAAAAAATATAACTGTATTTTAATATATAAATTATATTTAATATTTATATAAAAATTTATTTTTGACACATTAATTATACTTTATACTTATGATAAATAATTTATATTATAAAACATTTTATGAAGGAAGTACTGTATGAAATAAATTTATAAATCAACTTTTATATATTAACTTTTATATATTAAACGCAAATTTTTATCGTACACGAAAATATTTTAAAGAGTTTTTCTTAGTTATAAGATTTGTAAGAATTTTTTAAATTTCTTATTTAATTCAATTATTAATTATCATAATTATTTTTGAATAAAATATTAATATTTTTAATAAACTATTAATAAATAAAATAATATATATTATAATATAAATTATTTCTTTTAAATCTAAAATATTATTTATATATTTTAAAATATCTATTTAATATTTATACAAATTTTACGTATAATTAGTATATGAAGTATTTTTTACGCTAAATTAATAAAAGTTATTGTTTTCTTTTTAATTTTGAGATCAAATATATTTTTCACATGATCAATGCGGATATTGTTCTTACAAGTGATAAAACTCTTCACATTTTTTTTAGAGAAAAACTTTTCACATATTTAATATTATATTCAAGAGTCAAGCTTAAAATTGGTTGTTAAATTTAAAATTATGTTTGAATATCAATTTAAAATTATATTTAATAAAAAAAATATACATTCTAATGAAAAAGTAAAAGTTTATGAATATACTTTTTTTTCGACACCAATTAAGTTTAACTCAACTAATTTTTAAACATACCTTAAATAATTGACTCATACTATAATAGAAATTATTTAACAATAAATAATTTATTAGTGTTAGAAGTTCATTTTATTTTTCATTTAAAATTTTTTAATATTGTTAAGTTGGAATTCTAGTTTCTCATATTTTACCATTAAAATTGTAGAATTTATTGACATGTTTAAGCTTAAAATTTTATGCCAAAGTTTTACATATTTAATAATTTCTTCTATAATATAAATTTTAATTTATTGAATTATGTGATATTATATTTGTGGTTACATATATCAAATTTTACTTGATTACTTTTATTAGATATGTTACTAACAATAAAATTTTACATATATTTTGAATATTATTTTATATATTAAAATAAAATGATAAAAAATGATTTTGAAATCAAATAAAATTTGATATACATATTTATAAATATAATATCACATAATTTAATAATCACTTCAGTTATGATATTATATGATATTCAAAATATATGTAGAATTCATTTACATGTTTAAGCTTAAAATTTTATGCCAAATTTTACATATTTAATGAGTTTTTGTATAATGCAACTTAAATTTATCCAATTATTAAATTATATGATATTATATTTGTGAGTATATATATGTGTATATATATATAGAGAGAGATTACTAACATACTCTCACTTGTTTTTTTAGTTGAAGTATGTTAGCAACTTACACCAAAATTTTAAGACAAGAAAATCACTCATTTCTTTTGATTTGGTTAATTTGTATAAAGGATATTATAATAATTTAATTTAATTTTAAAGGAAAATAAAAATATTTTATCTCTCTTATTAACTGCATTCTGCAACTCATTTCTCTCTTCTTTTAATTAATTTTTTTTGTTCCGAGAGAGGGGCGATTTTATGATAGGTGAGAAAGAAAATGAGTTGAAAAAAAATTAATAGAAAAGAAAAAATATTTTTATTTTCTTTTTAAAAATTAAATTAAATTACTTTAATATTTTTTTATATAAATTAACTAAATCAAAAGAAATAAGTGATTTTCTTATCCTAAAATTTTGGTGTAGGTTACTAATATACTCCAACTAAAAAATAGATGAGATGTGAGAATATGTTAGCAATCCTCTCTCTCTCTCTCTCTCCTCTCTCTCTCTCTCTCTCTCTCTCTCTCTCTCTCTCTCTCTCTCTCTCTCTCTCTCTCTCTCTCTCTCTCTCCTCTCTCTCTCTCTCTCTCTCTCTCTCCTCTCTCTCTCTCTCTCTCTCTCTCTCTCTCTCTCTCTCTCTCTCTCTCTCTCTCTCTCTCTCTCTCTCTCTCTCTCTCTCTCTCTCTCTCTCTCTCTCTCTCTCTCTCTATATATATATATATATATATATATATATATATATATATCAAATTTTATATGATTGTTTTTTTTATATGTTACTAATAATAAAATTTTACATATATTTTGAATGTCATATTATACATTGAAATAAAATTATTTGACTATTAAATAATTTTAAAATTAAATAAAATTTGATATATATAATTATAAATATAACATCACATAATTTAATAATTATTTCAGTTAAAATGATATTATATAAAAGATGTTGAAAACGTAATACTTGATGAAAATTTTTATATTTATTCTTTGTGTCTATAGAGTCGATCCTGTAACGTAGTAGGTTATTTCAGAAGGCTCAAAAGCCTAATATGGGTGATTTAGTAGCCCAGAACGGGCCGTTCCCAAACTAGAACTGACCGTTCCAAACTACTAAATTGACCTGAAAATCGTAGTTGAGAACGGGCCGTTCTGGATGGAGAACGGGCCGTTCTGGATGGAGAACGGGCCATTCTGGATGAATCCCATAACGGGTTGTTCTGGTTTCAGAACGGGTCGTTCTGCATGTGATTTTGGCACATGATGTAGGGGTGCAGAACGGGTCATTCCGGATTCGAAACAGGCCGTTTTGGCCACTTCTGAACTTTTATAAATAGGAGTTGTGTGATTATGAGAAAATGAGATTTTTATAGAGAAGTTTTAGAGAGAAGGACTTTGGGTCTGTGAGCTCCTTTCTCTCCCAAATTTCTCTGTATGATTCTTTTTCTCCTCTAGATCACAAATGTCTTTTGTCTTTTCTTGAAATTCAGACTAGAAAGCTTGCTTTGAGAGGATTGAAGTTCCGGGTTGAGCTTCGGAAGGGAATTCTACTTCTTCTCAGTTATTAGCTATTTTGAGTCAATCTTCAGGTGAGGGAAGCTATAATGTTTGTTGTTTAGGTTGCATGTGAGTTTAGAAACTCAATTGATGCATGAATGTTGAGAATCCATAAATGGATTGAAGAAAATCTCATTTTTGGGGTTTTGAGAAAAAGGAGGATTTTGATGCATAGGTTGGATTAGGGATGGCAAAAATACCCGCACCCGCAGGTATCTGCGGATAAAATCTGCTACGGATAATAAATGGATAAGCTAATTGGATACCCGCAGATAATGAAGACGGATAATTTTTTACCCGTTTATAAATGGGGCGGGGGCGGGGGGCAGGTATGATGATACGCAGGTACCCGTTTAATATTATTTCTTAAATATCCTAATTATCCTTGTACCACATAACCCTAAAACTACACTCTCTCATCTTATTTTCTTAAAAAAGTGAGGTTGATGAAGTTACCAACATGTGTTAAGCATGTTATAGAATTATGTTGGATGTAATTTGATTAATTTTCTAGCTTTGATTAAACCAATAAGATTTTTGTATTTTAAGTTGTTTACTTTCCTTTAGAATTATGAGATTGAATTATTGTAACTTTGTGATGAGACTTTAACTTACTTGTGAGATGGATGTATTTTAAGTTATTGATTATGTTGCATTTTTATTATTATTTCAACAAAATTAATGTTAAATACAAGTTCAAAATTAACATTGAATTTTTATTTTTAATATTTCAATGACATTAAATATAAACTTAAAATTATTTGTAATATAATTTTTTAAATTTCTTAAAAAATTTATAAATATCCATGGACATCCATGGATATTCGTGGGTATTCAAGAAATTCATGGATACCCGCACGGATATGGGGTGGGTATGAGGCCAATTTTCATCTAGCGGGACGGGGGCGGGTTTACTATTACCCGCCCCCATGGGGCCCCATTGCCATCCCTAGGTTGAATGCATGTGAGATCTAAGTTTATTTAAGTTGTATGGAGCCTATGCATTGTGTTTTTGTGTTTGCATGTGGCTGGATTTATTGGTTTGATGAGAGTTTTTGAACTCTCTGACTGAGATTTAGGTCGGGCGCAGGTTGAGCGCGTCGGGCGTGGAAGAGCTTAGAGTTCTCGGGTTGGTGTTAGGCCAGACGCGAGCTGACTGCCCCGAGCGTGAATATGTTTATAAATAATTGATTTAAACTGATGCTTATGCATGTTTAAAGTTGAAGTTTTAGATCATGTATGTATGATATATGATGTATGGTGAGGTGTGATTCATATGTATGCTTTGTGATGATATGTATGAATGTTTGAATATGATATGACATGTGTATATGTTCATATGGGTATGTTTATTGATCATGATGGTGGGTAGACCATGTATGATGTATGATGCATTATTGCATGTGATGCTTTATGGCATGAGTGTGTTTATTGATCATGATGGTGGGTAGACCATGTATGATGTATGATGCATTATTGCATGTGATACCTTATGGCATGTGTATGATTATTGATCATAATGGTGGGTAGACCATGTATGATGTATGATGCATTATTACATGTGATGTCTTATGACATATGTATGATTGTTGATCATGATGGTGGGCAGACCATGTATGATGTGTGATGCATAATTGCATGTGATGCCTTATGGCATGAGTCTAGCCTAGGACTTGAGGAGAGGAAAAATATTTTTGAACTGGAAGAGCTCACATAGGATCTCTTGAGAGTGGTGCTTAGATAGGCCACTGATATATGAGAGTGGTGTTCAGGTAGGCCATTGGATTTGGGAGAGTGGTGCTCAGGTAGGCCACTGGGTTGGGTGAGTCTCCTCTAAGTCCTTAGCTAGTGTTGGAGTGAGGTATGAGGTCGAGGGTTATTCCCTTAACCAAGTACTCGAGAAGATGCGTGGATCCTTGTGGATAGTCGGTGGGCGAACTCCACAATTGACTTGGTTATGCATGCCAAGATCGTGGTAAGCTCGTACCCAACTGTGTTATACCTGACGGTGGATCTGGACTTCCAATTGTGTAAGTGACATCATTCGAGTAAACCTGAGTGAGGATTATATCATGTTTAGTTGTGACCGAGCGGGCGCGTTGGGCGTGAAAACGGTTGGGGTGATTTCGGTAAGATGGGATGTCACTTATACAGCTCTGTTGTTAGGGAGATCACATAGGTGTATGCGTAACGACGCATTAGATGATTGATATGCATTGATATTTGTCATGAGATGCATTTATTGCATGATTATTAATATGATGAAGTGTGGTGTTTGACTTCATGATTGGTGGATTTTATCTTATGCATGAGTAGTATTGGATAGAGTGTATGGTGTGACTCTATGAATATGATTAATAGTTGGATGATTGTGTAGTATAGATTATTGTTCTATACTTGTATGATTGATTTTTGAACTCTAGCTTACCCTCTGTTTCCATGTGGATGGACTGCGATGATCATATCTTGTATGAGAGCAGGCCAGGGCTAGCTTGGAGTTGGGGTGACCGCTGTGAGACATGGAGTTTGATCCTCGTGTTAGAGTTACCATTTTGGGTAACGGTTCCGTCTGTGCTTGACCGGCACTAGAGTCATATTATTTTTGGGATGACTGTATATATATGGTGTTCTATTTTATAACCAGAAACTTAGTTATTTTTATTCTTATTTATACATGTATGTATGAGTTATCCAGCTTAATATTTCTCTTAGTTCACTAGTAGTAATGCGATTCCACTAAGTATAGAGACCATGGCGGGTCGTTACAAATCCTTATAAAAATTGGGTCAATAGGACTCCTCTATTATTTCCTATTTACAACCAGATTTTTTATGTTAATTTCATCTTATATTTAACATAATTAATTAACATGAAAACTTAGACATGGTGTAACATAAATAAATATAATTTACCATGTAAAAACACTGAATATTTGAACTACGGTACTTAAAATTTATTTAATTGTTATGTTGAATATTTGAACTACGGTACCTAAAATTTATTTAATTGTTATGTTGATTATTGACAATCCTTACAAGTAAACTATTATTTTTATGTCAACAATGAATGACAAAAAAAACAATTAGCAAATACATAACTTGAATACCAAATGAAATTACGACGGAGGACTTGATTATAAATGAGAAAAAATTTGAGACTTAAATGATATAATTAAAATATAGAAGATCAAAATTTAAAAATAAATCATAAAACGGGAAAAATTTTATTTTTGGGTGCATAAATAATTTAAATTTAATTATTTAATAGTAAAAAACAATGTTATATTTCTTTTTTTACTATGATATTGACAAGAGTATTTTTTAACTTTGTCGAAAATCAATCTCTTTCAAAAAATTTGTTGTATTAAGATTACTTTTCTCAACGTCACCTTTTTATCAAGATTCAAACTCATTTGATAATAAGATGGTGCAAAGAGGGATAACCTTAAATATTTAATGCACTCAAGATCTTGAAGAGACTAAATTCTAGCAAAGCTATTTTATTGTATTAAGATTACTTTTCTCAACGTCACCTTTTTATCGAGATTCAAACTCATTTGATAATAAGATGGTGCAAAGATGGATAACCTTAAATATTTAATGCACTCAAGATCTTGAAGAGACTAAATTCTAGCAAAGCTATAAGATATATACTCCTATCAATTGTCAATTTTGTGTGTGTGTTATAAGATATATACTCCTATCAATTGTCAATTTTGTGTATGTGTGGGTGTGTGTGTGAGTGTGCATGTGCGTGTGTGTGTGTATGTATGTGTATGCGTGCAAATGACACCAATTTAACTTTTACTAAGTATTTGACCGTTCAATAATTTTAAATGTGAACTTTATAAATCTAATCGTTTTAGATTTAAAATTTTTTACTCTTAAATCATATATACAAAATGTTATATTAATTCAAGATGATTTGATACTTCATTCTTATAAAATAAAATTAATGTAATATGTACATTTCAAAATATAATAAAATATAAATATTTTGATTACCTTTAAGTTGTTCAATTTTAACAAAATTTGATATAAAGTGATATAAAGTTATAATTCAATAGTTAGATTTACAAAATTCACATTTAATATAAAGATATTGAATAATGTAATACTTAGTAAAAGTTACATCGATATCGTTTAAACTCTCCTTTTATAATATGTATGTAATATTTAACATTAATACACATTTAATTTTTTATATAGACCATAAGTATCATTTATTACTAGGGGTGGACAAAACGAACTGAACTGAACTGAACTTATAAAAACTATACTGAACTTAAAAGTAGTTCATATGAACTGAACTAAACTAAATATTAGTTCAGACGAACTGAACTGAACTATTCTTTTGTGTCATTGAACTGAACTGAACTATACTATAAAAACTTGAACTGAACTGCAATTTAAATTGCACTAAACTGTTATGATATTTTGAATTGAACAATTTTGACTCATTGATCTATCAAAATAGGACACATTTGTCAACTTTACTTTATTTTCCATTTTATTTAAATTTTTCAAAGGAAAAAAATATAAAATTAAGTCAAACAAACTCAGTGAATTTTACGCCTAAAAATAAGTAGTTCAACATAGCTCAATTGATCCGTTAAGTTCAACAAAATTGATACAATTTTTTTTCAAATCACTTTTTTTCTAAAATTTTGGTTATTAAACTATCGAACTAATCTATTAAGACATAACATGTTAAACACATTTAATTTTTATTCTTTTATAAAAATAGTTCAATTTTTATAATTCAGTTCAGTTTTTATAGTTCAGTACAGTTCAACTTTACAACAGTTCAGTTCAGTTCAGTTTTTTTTAAACAGTTCAGTTCAGTTTTTTTTACAAACAGTTCAATTTTTTATAGTACAGTTCACCACAAGTTCAGTTCAGTTCAGTTTAGTTTTTTTTGCCCACCCCTATTTATTACCCGCAATATTCTACTCAAAGGCAATATAATAGAATCAGTCAACTACAAAGTTATTCCTTTGAGTATTTAATATAGTGGTACACTACATTTAATTTTTGAGATCACTCCTTTGAGTATTTAATGTAGTGGTACACTATATTTAATTTTGAAATCACTATTTAAATTGAAACAATTTCATATTAATTGATGTTTAGTGATAATTAATTGTTTTAATTTAAAGAGAAAAAACATTTGAGAAAACAATAAGAATATTAATAGTAATTTTTTATAATAATTTAATTTATTGACTATAACATTAAAATTATTTTTTTTAACCATACATTAATATTATTTTTAAAAAGATTCTTATTTATTTATGAATTTTAATCTATACTATTAATAATTAATAATAAAAAATTGTTCCATTTAGTGTCCACATTTTATAAAAAAAATATTTTTAAAATTATCTCTAAATTAAATTTTGTTATTTTTTAAATTAATTATAATTATTCAAAAACTGTTCACAATCTCTTATTATTACTTTTTAACTTTTATTTTATTTTAAAAAGTATACGGAAGCACAGAGTGAATTTAATATGCTAGTTTAAATAATAATAGTAGTAATTAATACTGTCTATATCTTACCTTCATTTGCGGAGAAAACTCGATTTGCCGCTTTTTTCAAACAGTTTTTTTTTCTTTTTTCTTTTTGAATCATGACAACAAAGGCACAGAAATTTATTTTTGAACGAAATTTAAAAATAAGAACTATTAATCATTAATCTAAAGACGAATAATATTATGAAGCATTTTAATTCAAATTCAAAATAATTTGTTTTTATATTTTCATTTTCATTTGTTTAATTACTCACCTCAAATAAATTAAATCGTTACGTCCAATTGTCTGAGGAAAATTTATGATGTTTGTTGTACAATAAAACTAGTATTATAACATTTGCAATACACAAATATATTTTTTATATATAATATAATTAAAATTTATAATAATTTACATATAAATAAATATTATGTTTAAGTATATAAATCATATTTAAAATCAGTATACATAAATAATTTTAAATATATAAATTATATTTTAAATTTATGATAAATAATTTTTATTATAACAAAAAACTATTGTTAGTTAACAATAATTTATTTAAAAATATTAATATTTAATTTATAAATAATTATAATAAATAAAAATCAACTCAATAAATTAAAAAAATTCTTACAAACTCTCATTGAGAAAAAAAGATCTTAAAAACACTCTTATACAAAATAGAGACTTATATTTAATATTTAGGAATCAATTACAATTACACTAATTAAAATTTCAGCAACAAATTTTTTAAACGTGATTAGAATTTAGAAATGATAGATTTTTCATCCTCCATAAATTTGAGGAGGATAATAGTTAAAAGAAATATGCACTTAAATGTTAATAACTAATCAAAAGACATGATCAAATAAGAACAAATGCATGAATAAGTTAATATGAAATAAGGAATGCGAAAAGAGTGGCTGAAAAGTAACAGATGGTCTAGACGTTCACAACTGCAAAGTCAGTTGGACACGTCATTATGCTAAGCTTGCACGGTGAACACCATGAAAGGGATAATTTCATTGTTATAACAACGAAAATCCAACCAGAAAAAAAAAAAAAAAAAAAAAAACTACGGAGCAATCGAAGACTCATGGATATTGTACCGAGTTCAAGTCTGGATGGGGCTAACGTCACGTGATAACTACATTTCACTCCCATGTCATGAATGGGAATACAAACCTACTGTAAGAATTAACTCCACCTTTTTCAATATATTGAGAGGAGCAATATATAATTTATTAATAATGTTACACCTACAAGAAAATTTCAAATTCGCAATAAAATTGCTTAAAATTTCCAATTCGCAATAAAAATTGCTTTGACTTCACCTAAAGACTAATAAATATACAGAAAAGGGAAAACAAGGGGGGATTAGTTTTACAGAAAAAAGACTCTCAAGGTAAAATTGAAACGAACCATTTCACCCATTGAGATTGCTGCAGATTGATTGACAAAACAATACATCCGAATTCAATGCAAACTGCATAATTGCACAATGATGAGTCATGCTCTTGTCAAGTAAAAGAGTGTGTCGTAGTGATCAGAAACAATCCTCAGTTCAAATGCCACAGTGATTTTACTTATCACCACCACCAAACATTCCCATCATATCTTTAGCAGATCCCATCTGCTTCATCAAGCTTTGTAACCCACCCATGCCTCCGATTTGCTTTAGCATCTGCGGAGGAAGGACTTTGCTCATGTGTTGCGCATTCATATTTCGGGATAAGGCGCTCATCTCACCCTTTTTAGGTATTTTAAGCCCTTTCATTTTGCTCCATATCTTTGCAAGACGTTTGTACTCTTCCAACATTTCCATTACTTCCCTAACTGGACGACCAGAACCTCGAGCTATTCGCATCATTCGTGACTCATTCATGAGCTTTGGGTTTGAACTATCCAACTCTGGAACCATAAACAATTAAAGGTTAGAAGGTGAAATAGATTTAGTATACAAAAAGTTGATGTCCTCAAAACGGCCAAAACAAGAAGAAAAAAATTATAATGCTTGCCTTCATTTGTCATTGAGTCCATCATTGTCATGTAACGCTTAATTTTTGCCTGGCTTTCCTTCTCACGGCCTTTTGGCATCAATTCAGCACTAAATCCTGGTAGCATAGAAAAGACCTACATAAATCAACCAAGAAATGTCACCAAAATAAATTGAGCAGAACTTCATTACACAGTAACCACGCAGTCATTAGTATCTGTTTAGTGCATCAAATATAAAATTGTGTGTAATAAATTTAATAAACATAACAAGGAGGTAACCTGGCTGATGGGACCCATTTTAAGTATGTTCTGAAACTGCTCATACATAATCCTCAAAGTGAAGTTTCCTTCTGACAGCTTTTGAAGCAGTTCAGGCTGTTGATCCATAGGAACAACTTCATGAATTTTGTCCATGAACCCAGACCAGTCTCCCATGCCTAGTTTAAAAGTCATCAGACAATGCTAAAAAATAATATTTAAGGGAAGTGACACGTGAATATCATATGCTTAAAATAGTGCACGTGACCCAATACTCTCCATGTCAAGGAAAAAGCCAGAAAGTACACACCTAATAGACGACTGACAAATGGTTTAACATCAAAAACTTCAAATTCATCCATGTGTTCTCCAGTTCCAATGAATATAACGGGACTTTTTGTTGCTGCCACACTGCACTCACAACATCAATTAGATTCACAAATCATGAGATTAGGATCCAAAACACAACACCCAAACACAAGCAACGCACATGGTATTTACATGAGTTGATTTTAAATCATATAAATTTAAAACAATTATCATGATAATACTTACGCACTAAGAGCACCACCACCCTTTGCGTGGCCATCCATTTTAGTGACAATGACAGCTCCAACTGCAACACTCTGTTTAAATGCTTGAGCCTGATCAAAAGCAGCCTGACCGATGCTGCTATCCATAACAAATATAACCAGATCTGGTTTCTGAAAATGCAACAAAAGATATTAGAGATTATTGAATTTTTGAAATAGAAATTAACCCATCCAGTATCCACATAAAATACCGTTGCTTCTGAAACTTGGCGCATTTCTTCAAAAAGAGCAGCTTCTTGCTTGTGCCGCCCACTAGTGTCAACAATTATCAGATCACAGTTTTCTTTCTTGAATCTTTCAACCCCTTCCACAGCAATTTTCACAGGATCTGACTCCATATAGCTGCAAAAGAATGGGCCATGGCAACCATAAAATCACGTGAGCATGAAGACCATAGGCAATGAAATGCAATTGATATAGAAGCAAGGCTGCTGTCATGAAAGATAGAACACGCACTCACCCACCCACCCGTCCACCCAACAAATGAAAACAAAAGAAATCATAAGATAAAAATCCAAATAGATCCTTGGGACTTGGGAGAAAGAAAAAAAGAATAATTATTTTAATTATTGATTTAATTGATGTTTTGTGTTGGTAATAAAAGATCTTCCAATGGAAAAATGATATAGCATGTCTATGAGAAAGATTGTAATCAAGCCATCAATGGTTTTAATAGGCAACTTATCTCCTTTTCCTTAGTTTCTTTTCCTCTCATTTTCCTAAGCCTTCCTTAGAAGAAATAACATAAGAAAATGAAAAATAATGAAAAAGTGTATGCCAATTTGGGAACATTGGAATCTGAACAACAAAATTTGACAATGGGATCAAAGAATGTATGTACAAGCCAGAATTTCTGAAAAAGAGAATGAGAACAACCAAATCTGGACCTCAATAGTTAAAAATGATTGGACATCAATCTCACCCTGTTCTTCACTTATGACTTAATACATGAAGCCAAATAATATCCCAAAACAAGCTTTCAATGTCCTTAATCACTCACTAGAAGGCCAAAGTCTTTACAAAAAACAAATTATTAAATTCTAACCCAACATAAAATAGTAGACTGCAAAGCAATTCCGATCTCCAAAAAGAATAGCCAGTTCTCTTGGAATACTATTCATCTAGCAGTTTCAAGAGTCATAAGGAACACAAGCATCCATCCAAGGCACGATCTTACATAGAAATATAACAGCAAATGTACCTCATCAACAATTCAACACCTCAGCTTGAGTATCAACAAGAATATATGCACAGCAGCAACAAGTGCGAGCGTGTACCTACCTTCCATAGAAAGGGATCTTGGCTTTAGTGGCGTTTTGCTTCAACTGATCAAAAGCACCAGCTCTGAACGTGTCCGCACACACCAGCGCAGGCTTCCACCCTTTCTTCTGATGATAATACGCGTATTTCGTACACGTCGTCGTTTTGCCAGATCCTGATAAAAACACAGAATCATCCATCAATCATATTTCCATTTACTCAAAACGCACAACGCAACAGGGATTAAAAAGAAACCTTGCAAGCCGACGAACATGACGACGCTGGTCTTGGCCTTCTTGGGAGTGAAAGAGGGTTTTCCGGGATCGAGGATCTTGCAGAGCTCGTTGAAGACGGCTTGCTGGATGATCCTGCGCTTGTTGTGGCCGGCGGCGAGGTCGTCGAGGTTGACGATCTTCTTAATGTTGCTCTGCATGTCGCGGACGAGCTTGAATTGCACGTCGGATTGGAGAAGCGCGCGAGTGATGTCGTTGAGGCAATCGTTGAGAACCTTCTCGTCGATGATCGTCGCATTGCTCATCTGCTGAAGAGCACGCGAAATGCTACCGCCTAGCTCCGCCAGAACCATCTTCGCCGACCTTCAGATTCCGCCGATTGATTCTCTGCTTTCGAAAACTAGGGTTTGCACCACCTTCGCCGCCGGTGAAATAATCCAAATCTGAAAACTCCCACTACGTCGTTTCGCGTATACACGCACGCACGCACGCTCCACCTTCACTATCGATATTTTTAAATTCTGACTAAAATCGACAAATAAAAATCTACTGTAAGTTATAATTTAGTATAAGTTATGAATTACAATACAAAAACCATGCTAATTTTCACACTCTAATTAATTAGTGAAAAGATATCTCTAAACTATTTTAAATTAATCTATTTTTTATTTTCTTAATTCTTCTATTTTTTATCTTTAAAATAAATTTTAAGAATTTGTAAAATTATAATTAAAAAATCTTATATATTAAAACTTAAATAGCTATATGTCAGTGTCACACCCAATCCATAAATATATTATAAGTGCAAATGTGCTATCAATAATATGGTTAAATTAAAAATAATAAGTATATTGTTGAAATAAAAGACATGAAATAATAGTATTACAATTGACATTAATAAAACTATATTAGGAGTTTTAATAAAATTAAGTTTATACTAAACTATAGCTCTAAAGAAAACTAAGACGTCTTATAAATATTTTTACTAGATCATCCAACGATTAATAAATATTTAAGCGTCCGATATTATATATTAGTTTTATAATTTAAGCGTTGAAAAATGCTTATTTTATGAGATTGTAGTTAGTATGATACACTCAAAAAATAAATGTTATATTTTTATCTATGCAACTAATGAACACACTATTTTAAAGAAAAAAAATATTATTTATCATTTTGTCTTATGCAAAAAAAAAAAAAGAGTATATATTGCTTATGCAAATATATAAAAAATAATTCATAAATGCTTAGCTAAAAAAATAATGTGCAAATCTATATCTATAAGACAATTGTAATAGTGGTAGATTTTATTTTTTTTACCATTTTTGTGAGATGTTTTTATTATTTTTAATATTAGTTTAAATTTTTTATTACCATTATTTTTATTCATTATTATTTAAGAAACATACATGGATTAAAAATAACTATTCATTTTATCAGGTACAAAAATAATAAACAAAATTAAAATTTAAAATAAGTGACACCTACAACATCAACAATATCAATGAATATTGAGGGCTGAAAACCTAGACTACTATAGTCATATTTGATGTAGACTTTATCATGGATAACATTTGTGCAACTATTCTCTTTACAAAGAGTGTGAATAAAGGGGATGTTTCGATCTCAACTCATAAACTCCTGAATCTTATTTATGACAGTAATATAAGGATAAAATGAAATATCCTAAGTAATGAGTTGGAGGGCAGACAATGAATTTGATTTACATAGAATATCACAAAGATTCATGTCCTAAGGAAGTTAAGTCTCTTTCAACAAAGCCAACAATTCTGCAAAGAGGCTTGTAGCCAAGTTGAACAAACTTGAAAAACCTATTATCCATTCTTCAACTGAATTACGTAAAAGAACTCCATAATTTGCAAGTCTTGAGTTGTTGATGGAGCTGCCATCCACATTAAGTTTAAACACATGTTTTAGAGGGTAAATTCAAAAAAATGTTATCCTTAACAAAGATATTGTAGAAGTCAATGTGTAACGTAGCAAGTTGTTTTAGCAAGCCCAATATAGGTGATTTAGTAGCCCAGAACGGGCCGTTCCCAATCTAGAACGGGCCGTTTCAAGTTATTAAATTAACCTGTAAATCGTAGTTGAGAACGGGCCGTTCTGGATGGAGAACGGGCCGTTCTGTATGGAGAATGGGTCGTTCTGGATTCGGTACAGGCCGTTCTGGCCACTCCAGAATGTCTATAAATAGGGGTTGTGGGCAGTGAGGAGAATGTGAGTTTTTAGAGAGAAGTTTTAGAGAGAAGGTCTTTGGGTCTGTGAGCTCCTTTCTCTCCCAAATTTCTCTGTATGATTCCTTTTCTCCTCTAGACCACTAATGTCTTCTGTCATTTCTTGAAATGCATATTAGAAAACTTGCTTTGAATGGATTGAAGTTCCAGGTTGAGATTCGAAGGAAAATTCTACTTTTGTTCAGTTTTTGGCTATCTGAGCCAATCTTCAGGTGAGGGAAGCTAGAATGTAAATTGTTTAATTTCAGGAGAGTTAGGGAAGTTCATGCATTGTTTTCCTTGAAAATGGTTAAGTTGTTGGGTGTGGATTGAGTAGTTGTTGGCTTAAGTTGGTCATATGTTGTGTGTTGATAATATGTGTTATGTTGTTAAAGTTGTTATACGTTGTGAAACTAAGTTGTTTTTATGTTGTTTATTGTTGAGTTATTAATAAGTTGAGATGTATAAGTTGAAGTAGTTTAAAGTTGCAAAAGTTGTTTAAAGTTGTATAAGTTGCCTATTATTGTAAGATGTTTATAGTCGTATTGTTGTAAGTTGCTTATGGTTGTAAGATGCCTATTGTTGTATTGCTGTAAGTTGCCTATTGCTGTAAGTTGCCTATTGCTGTAAGATGTCTATTGTTGTATTTTTGTAAGTTGTATATTGTTGTAAGGTGCCTATTGTCGTAAAGTTGTAAAGATGTCTATTGTTGTAAAGTTGAAAAGTTGGGGACATATGGTGAAGATATATGTCCTATGTTGAGATACATAGTACTAAGGTGATAAGTTAAAAGTTGTTTTAAAGTTGAAAGTTGTTTTAAAGTTAAATCCCTTAGTACTGTGTGGGCGACATGGAAACAGTCGATCCATGTCATGGTTGAATGACCAATTTGAGTAAGGTATCTAGTTAGAGATGTAGTCTTTGACTAGGTTCTGGAGGGTGCGTGGTACTTGGAGGACAGTGGGTGGGCTAACTCCATATGTGGATTGGTGAAGCTAGCCAAGGCCGTGGTAGGCTCATACCCAAACCCTTCTGTCCTGACAGTAGTACTGGACCTCCGAGTCTAAGTGGCACACCTGAGAAATCAACTATTGTTATTTATACCTAGTTATCTTCAGAGTTCCTAACGCTGTTCTATACCTGACCTGATTGAGGTAGGTCAAACACTAGATTCGGTAGGGTTTATGCCACCTAGACTACTCAACCTCAGTTGTTGGAGATCTCCCAGTTGTATATGCATGACGACGCATTAAATATTAAGTTGTATATTGTTGTTGTTGTTGTATTAAAGTTGCTTCTAAGTTGTATGAATGAGTTGTGTTTTTATGTTGAACTGTATGGTCGTTTGTGATAATGATTGAATGAATGGGTAGTATAGTGTTTCCCTATACTTGTATGGTTGTTTATTGAATTCTAGCTTACCCTTCTGTTTCCATGTGGATGGACTGCTATGATCATACGATGTATGGGAGCAGATCAGGGCTAGGTTGGAGATGTTGGCTGAGTCTGCTGCTAGAAGTGAGATATTTTGTTCCTAGTGTTAGAGTCACCATCTTGGGTAACAATTTTGTGCTTGACCGGCACTAGGAGATAGTAGTTTTGGATAACTGTGTAAATACTAATACTTAAAAACTTAATTATTCTTATATATTTTTCATGTTTTGTATTTATGAGTTATCCAATTTTATTATTTATCTTAGTTTACAAATTTTTAGTGCGATTTCATTAAGTGTAGGGACCACGGTGAAGTGAGAAAAACAAATGAGCAAAACATGTGCAAGTGCATTACATTTTGACCTAATTTGTATCTCATTTGTATTCAAATTTTAAACCGGTTTTGGTGCAATTTTGAAAGTGACTGAGAACTACTTGACTTCAAAACTCAAAAGAGAAAAAGGCATCTCTTATAAATAAAAAAAAAAGAAATCAAATCAAAATCAAAAGAAAAATTCAAAAAGAACTTTGATTAAATATATATATATATATATATATATATATATATGCAAACCTAATTTCAAGTAAAAGCCAAAAAGGAGATTGTATTATATGTTAATGCTTCTCAGTTTCCATGTGTAGCATGAAGTGTGTGATATGATTTTCAGCTTTAATCCTTGAATTCATTTTTGATTTGTCATTCTAAATCTGGAACCTATCTAGGAGCATTCTTTCTTGAGCTAGCCTTATTGTCTTCATTGTTCATCTAAGTCTTCTACTCTACTATTTGATTTTGAGTTCACTAAAGTGTCTTGACTGTTTGAATTTGAAATTGATCTCTAAGTGTGGCCTAGTGTTGATCTAACACATTTCTTTAGAAGCTAGTTCTACAAGGGTCATCAAAAGAGAACTAAGATAGAGTTGAGGAAAGGTGACAAGTGGAGGAAGCTTTCGGTTGGCTACTAAACAAAATCATCAAACACTTTAAACACCTGGAAATTTTTTGCTGCTGCACCTCCTTCAAAGCTGTGGAGTTTTACTTGGAAGAAAGCTTCAAATTGTGTTGTTTAAAAAAAAAAAAAAATAGGGCACTAGAGACGAAATTTCCGTCACTAAATTGTTTTTCCTTGCAAAATTGGTCTCTAATTCCATCACTAGTTTCGGTGGCTGTTTTATTTTAATTGATAAGCCACTTTGATTAATTTTCTGTTTTAGCATTTGTTCTTTAATTGTAATTGGCCATTTGGAGTGTCTTGGAAGTGTCTTTGGTACACAACCATCTCTCCATAGAACCCTAGTTTGCGTTAGACTTGGTGGAAGTGGTCCTTGAAGGTCTTTGGTACCTCTCAAGCTTTCACCATAGGAATCCGTCTAGATAGCTTTTAAATTTTGCAAATTTACTTTGTCTTTAATTACTTGTTCGTCTAGATATATCATCACATCAAAATCACAAAAAAAAATTCATTAAAAAAAAGGGTTTTAGGTGAGGATTGACTACAAGGGGGATTAGTAATTTTTATTTGAAGAGGCTTGGTTATTAAGTGGCTCTTAGTAGCTCACCTCCCTCCAAATTTCAATTTGTATACTTAGTCCTCCAAGTACTTAGTTCAAACCTTCAAAAATTGCTTTCAAAAAGTCTTTCATAAAAGAAAAAATTTCACCTATAATGGAAGAATTTTATACTCCTCAAAGTGATAGTGATTCACGTACCTACAAAGACATTTCAAAGGTGGTACATGAATTAAGATCACTAAAAGTTTGGAGAGAGCAAGAGGCCAAGCAAAGACTTAAAGAAAAACTTGAAAGAGAGGCCCAACTTGCACTCTTGGAAGAGGAAATTCGGCTATTAAAGGAAAAGGAAGAAAAATTACACAATAAGCACCGAAGTAGGCATGGAAGTTCTCAATTCCATAGTTCAGCCCTAGGAGAGTCCATGCATGATGATAGCCTAGCTTTAGGAGATCATTATCAACAACCTCCTAGAAGAAACCATAGGACCCCCAAAGTTAGGGAACCCAAAGTGGATCTCCCTTATTTTCATGGAAAAGATGATGTGGAGGGGTACCTTGATTGGGAAATGAAGGTTGAACAAATCTTCACTTGCCATCAAGTGAGTGAAGAAAGAAAAGTGTCTCTTGTCACCTTAAGTTTCCAAGGCCACGCCATGTATCGGTGGACATCCCTTGTTAGGGATAGGCGTCTTTATAATGATCCTCCAATTCAATATTGGAATGAGTTAAGGAGTCCCTTGAGAAGGATACACATTCCCTCATATTACACTAGGGAGCTTATGAATAAGCTCCAAAGACTCCATAAAAAAAACATGAGTGTTGAGGAATATAGACAAATGATGGAGTTATACTTGATGAGGGCTGAAATTAGAGAAGAGGAATACATTACCATTGCTAGGTTTTTGAGTGGTCTTAATTTGGAAATAAGGGATAAAGTTGAGCTTTTACCATACCAAGATTTGAATGATTTAGTTCAAATTTGTATCAAGGTTGAACAACAAGTTTTAAGGAAAAATTTCAAAAGCTCCTTTTCATCTTATTCCAAGAACGACTACAAGAAGGAGGGTAAAAATTTTGAAAAGAAAAATACTTTTGACTCCTCCAAAAACCTAGACAAAGGTAAGGAAAAAGAAAAAGAAAAAGAAAAATACACCTCACACACTAGCACTAAGTCTAGTGAGATAAAGTGCTTTAAATGTCTTGGGAGATGCCACATTGCTTCTCAATGCCATAACAAGAAGGTTATGATATTGAGGGGCCAAGACATTTATAGTAGCCAAGATGAAGCTACTACTTCCTCATCTTCAAGTGAAGATGAAGAAGAAGCAAGTGAGGAAGAAACATGTGAGGTCACTTACCCTTACAATGGGGAACTTCTTATGATGAGAAGGGTTCTCAATAACCAACCTAGTGATACACAATCCCAAAGAGAGAACATTTTCCACACAAGGTGTAATATTTCAAATAAAGCTTGTTCTCTAATTGTGGATAGTGGATCTTGGTGCAATTGTTGTAGCACTAGGATGGTTGAAAAGTTGGGATTAACTACCACATCCCATCCAAAACCTTATCAACTTCACTGGCTCAATGATGGGGACATGGTGGTTAACCAACAAGTGGAAGTAGAGTTTTCCATTGGGAACTATCAAGATAAAGTGAAATGTGATGTAGTTCCTATGGAAGCTTGTCATATCTTGTTGGGAAGGCCATGGCAATTTGATAAGCAAACACATCATGATGGCTTTTCTAACAAGATAACTTTCACTCATAAGGGTAAAAAGTTTGTACTTCATCCTCTAACACCTTCACAAGTAGTAGAGGATCAAGTACAAATGAAGACCAAACGTGATCAAGAAAAAGGAGAGGAAAACAAAAAAAAAAGTAAAAAAAAAACCTCTAAAAATTAGGACCCAAGAGGATTCTAGAGAGACTAGTGTTCCCTCTCTATAAATAGTTCAAGAAGAGAAATTTGAAACAAAAAATTTGCAAAAAACATCTCTCTTACTTGAACCATCTTCTTATATCCTCATGTATAGAGGGACACTCACATGCACTGCCACAAAATCTTTGGAACTTTCTCTACCTCTTGAGATTCAAAATATTTTGATTGAATTTGATGATGTATTTCCTAGTGAAGGCCCTATGGGACTTCCACCTTTTAGGGGAATAGAGCATCAAGTAGATTTTGTGCCTGGAGCTAGTCTACCTAATAGACCAGCTTATAGGACAAATCCTCAAGAAACAAAAGAGATAGAGAAACAAGTACAAGATTTGATGGATAAGGGTTGGATTCAAAAGAGTCTAAGCCCTTGTGCTGTGCCTGTTTTATTGGTGCCCAAAAAGGATGAAAAATGGAGGATGTGTTGTGACTGTAGAGCCATCAACAACATCACCATTAAATATAGGCACCCAATTCCTAGGCTTGATGACATGCTTGATGAATTGCATGGGTCATCCATATTTTCCAAAATAGATCTTAAAAGTGGATATCACCAAATTCGGATTAAGGAAGGTGATGAGTAGGGGTGGGTATATGGACTTGAGTCCGCGGACCGGTCCGTAAGTCCGCGGACTTCACGGATAACGGGCCCATGATTTTTAATCCGTATAATCATACGGACTTTTTAGGTCCGGCCCGTTAAGTCCGCGGATTTTGCGGATTTAATCCGCGAGCCCGCGGATTACCCGTTTAAATGTGGACTTACAAATATTTTATGTTTGTTTTTAAGATATTAATTAAGACTTTGATGTTTTAAGGTATTTAGACTTTGATGTACTTGGACTTACAAGTGTTTTATATTTGTTTGGTTGTGTATTAAGACTTTTAAAGTTTTAAGGTAGTAATGCTTTAATATTTGGTTAATAGTTGGTATGCTTGGACTTTAAATTTTAAAGGCATTGAGACTTAAATATTTCTATTAGAAATTTAGAATGTGTAACTTTTGTTATTTAAGACTTTGATTTATTAGATGTTATTATTAGAAGTATATTTATATCATTTTATATGTTTTTTTTTCCTCATGTTTTCATAGGTTAAATAAAGGAAAAGAAATTCAAAATCTGAGTCAATATTCATCTAAACAATTTAGATTTAATTGGGCCCGCGGACTTATCCGTTTATCCGCGGGCTTCACGGGCCGGATACAGACTTAAAGATTTAAGTCCATTTATTTCGCGGACCGGATTTATCCGGCCCGTTAAAAATGCGGACTTCGCGGACCGGGCCTTAAACGGGCCGGACCGGTCCGCATACCCACCCCTAGTGATGAGTGGAAAACTACTTTTAAGACTAAGTTTGGATTATATGAATGGTTAGAAATGCCATTTGGGCTTACTAATGCACCTAGCACATTCATGAGGCTGATGAGTCATGTCCTGAGGGATTACATTGGTAAGTTTGTAGTTGTTTATTTTGATGATATATTAATTTATAGCAAAAGTCTAAGTGATCATGTGGATCACCTAAGACAAGTTTTACTTGTGCTTAGAGACAATCACTTGTTTGCCAATATAGACAAGTGCACTTTTTGTGTTGATAATGTTATATTTTTAGGATTTGTGGTGAGCAAACAAGGGGTTCATGTGGACCCCGAGAAAATCAAAGCCATTCAAGAATGGCCTATTCCTACTAATGTAAGTGAAGTTAGGAGCTTCCATGGATTGGCAAGCTTTTATAGATGTTTTGTTCCTAACTTCTCTACATTAGCTTCACCTCTCAATGAGTTGGTGAAGAAGGATGTGGTCTTTCTTTGGCAAGAAAAACATAATTTAGCCTTCCAAGAATTTAAGCAAAAACTCACTCAAGCACCTGTTCTAGCTCTCCTTGATTTTAGCAAAACTTTTGAACTAGAATGTTCAGGTCTTGGCATAGGAGCTGTGTTGTTACAACGTGGCCACCCCATAGCTTATTTCAGTGAAAAACTTCATGGGGTTGCCTTGAACTACCCAACCTATGACAAGGAGTTGTATGCTTTGGTTCGAGCCCTTCAAACTTGGGAACACTATCTTGTAACCAAGGAATTTGTCATTCATAGTGATCATGAATCACTTAAATACTTGAAGGGTCAAGGTAAGTTAAATAAGAGACATGCAAAATGGGTTGAGTACCTAGAACAATTTCCTTATGTCATCAAATACAAGAAAGGCTCCACAAATGTAGTAGCTGATGCTTTATCAAGAAGACATGTGTTGTTAAACATCCTAGGATCTCAAATACTAGGGTTTGATGACATAAAGGAATTGTATGAGAAAGATCCTGATTTTGCTAACTTTTATCTCCTATGTATTTAAAAACCTTATCAAGGTTACTATATTTCCGAGGGGTTTCTTTTTAAAGAAAACAAACTTTGTATTCCCCAAGGATCTATTAGGAAACTCTTGGTAAATGAGAGTCATGAGGGTGGGCTCATGGGGCATTTTGGAATTGAGAAGACTCTTTTACTTTTAAAAGAGAAATTCTTTTGGCCTCATATGAAAAGAGATGTTCAAAGGTTTTGTACTAGATGCATAGCTTGTCTCCAAGCTAAATCTACAACAAAACCTCATGGACTATACACCCCCTTGCCAATATCCAATGCTCCTTGGGTAGATATTTCCATTGATTTTATCCTTGGTTTGCCTCGAACCCAAAGAGGAAAGGATTCAATCTTTGTGGTAGTGGACCGTTTTAGTAAGATGACACACTTTATTCCATGCCACAAAGTGGATGATGCAAGCAATATTGCTAAGTTATTCTTTCAAGAAGTAGTGAGACTTCATGGGATACCTAAAACTATAGTTTCGGATAGAGATGTTAAGTTCCTTAGCCACTTTTGGAAAACTTTATGGGCAAGGCTAGGAACTAAACTTCTATTTTCTACCACATGTCACCCACAAACTGATGGGCAAACTGAGGTAGTCAATAGGTCCCTTGGAGCTATGTTGAGGGCAATTCTCAAGGGCAATAAAAAGTCATGGGATGACTATCTCCCTCATGTGGAGTTTGCCCACAATAGGGTGGTTCATAAAACCACCAAGATGTCTCCTTTTGAGATTGTTTATGGTTTCAATCCTCTTACCCCTTTAGACTTATTACCCCTACCTGATGTTGCTTCTTTTATCCATAAAGAAGGAACATTTAGGGCTGAATTTGTTAAGAACTTGCATGAGAGGGTTAGAAATCATATACAATCCCAAACTGAAAAATACACAAAATACAATAATAAGGGTAGAAAGGAAGTTATCTTCAATGAAGGTGACTGAGTTTGGCTCCACCTTAGGAAGGATAGATTTCCTTCCAAAAGAAAGTCTAAACTTAGTCCTAGAGGGGATGGACCCTTTCAAATCCTTAAGCGAATTAACAATAATGCCTATGTCCTAGATCTTCCCTCTGAGTATGAGGTTAGTTGTAGCTTCAATATATCTGATTTACCTCTTTTTACAGGACTTGCTGACCAAGAGGAGGAATTTTTGGATTTGAGGACAAATCCTTTTCAAGAGGGAGGGGATGATGGAGGAGGCCCATGGGCCAAAGGCCCAACTACTAGGACTATGGCCAAGAGGATACATGAAGCATGGGCCCATGCTCAAGAGAAGCTCATAGTACTCTTTAGTTGGGCTTTGACTCAAGCCCAAGTAGATTAGGTTGTAGTATAGGTTTGGGCCTTTGGGCTTGTATTGTATTTTTGGGCCTTGTATTTCGGCCACCTAAATTAGGAATTTCATTTCATTGCCATGTGAATTTAGGGTTAATCTAGGTTAGCATGTGCATGTTCATTTGCATGTAATTAGTATTCCATTTAGTATGCATTTCGGCCATGTGCACACATGCACTTAGTGTGACCGAAATGATGCTTAAATGAATACCAAATTACATTCAAATGGGAGGCGCACATGTGGTGACTGGATTTGGCACCAAAATTTGAATTTAAACATTCAAATTTTGGTGCCTAAGGTTAGTTAAACCATGGTATGGTTTAACTTAACCTTGGGTTAAGCCAAACTTGTTCACCACACTTCTTTCCCTATATATTCACTTGTGGCTAGATATTGTAGCACTTTTGGATATTATATGAGAATTTTCTTCTTGTGCAAATTCTCCATCGAAAGTCACTTTAAGATCCTCTCTTCTTCTCTACTTGAGTTTCTCTCTTTGTAGAGTTAAGATCATCAATCTTCTAATCGGAATTGGAAGGTTAACCTTGGCTACTCTTGCTCCTTTTCTTAGCTTCAAGTCCTTGCATCCATCTCAAGGATTCGAGAAGGAGTTTTCTTGTGAAGTATCATGGAGTTTCCACAATTGAAGACTCCATCAATTGGTTTGTATTGGCTTAAATATTTATTATATAAAATTAAAATTTATAATAAATTATATATATATATATAAATATTTTATTTAAATATAAATTATAATTAAAATTTGTATAAATAAATATTTTTAAATATATAAATTATATTTTATATAATAAATAATTTATATTGTAATTTAAGATTTTTTATTAATAATTTATTTAAAATATTAAAAATAAATTTATAAATAATTATAATAAATAAACTTAACTTAGATAAGATGTTAAAAAAATTTAAAATTATAAAAAAAAACATTTTTCGTATTTAATATGCATCATCTGAATAATCATTAAAATTAACCTAGTTGTTGGGTAGGAAATGATTGAAATTGAGGTAATTAAAAATAAAAGGACCTAAGTTTCGTTGTTACATCTTTGTAATCTTTCCTATTTTTATAAATATATATATATATATATATATATATATATATATATATATATATATATATATATATATATATATATATATATATATATATATATATATATATATATATATATATATGATCTGAATGGGAAAAAGGATTTTAAGCGTTACAAATTCAATTTCTCTGAAAAGTCTTAACCTATAAGTGTCGAAATTTTGGTTTCTCTCTGAGAGTCGCTCGCAGTGCTGTGTGCTTCGTCCATCCTAGCCATTAGGTAATGCAATCACTCATTCTCTTCTTTCCTCGTAACATATAATTCCAACCGCAATTTTCTTTTGTTTTCCTTCATTTTGTTATGCCCAACCAATGAATTAACCAAGGGTTTCTACGCGCATCCCTCATCAAATCACTCAAATTGGTTTCATTTGGAAGCTTCAATTTGAGACACCCTCCCAGTTTTATTGCGAACTCAGTTTCCCCCTAACCAATTTGGTGGAGATGGAGTATTTTAGGTTCCAACTTTGGTGTTTCCCCCGACTTCTTCAATTGAAATCGCTCACTTTATGATTTTTTCTGTTAATTAATAATTGGAAGCGTGCGTGTGTTAATGGGTTCTGTTTCATCTTCAAAGCAAATACCAAGTATCTGTTATGCCATTAATGTTAAAATAAGCCAAATCATTCTCACAGGAGCTTTATCCACCTCCATATCTTATTCATAGAAGTAGCTTACTCTTCTAACCACCGCCATTGTACAGTTCAGTAGAGGATTATGTTTTCTACATTTTTTTTGCTCACCACACAATTAAGATGTTCCATATCTTTTTCCCTTCTTTCATTTTTTTTATTAAATTTAATTCCTACACATTTATTTATTTATATCTATAAATTTTAATTTAATGATGCAGATATTGAAATTGAGATACTTGTATATTAGGTTTTAGTTATGGCAACGGCGACATACCCTCCACCGCCACCTTTTTACAGACTTTACAAAGATTACAAGCAAGACCCTAAGTCTGCTCCTGAGCCTCCACCTCCTATTGAAGGGACTTACGTTTGCTTTGGAGGCACTTACACTGTAAGGATTTTTACTTTTATTTATTTATTTTTATTTTTGAGGAAATATTGTTAAAATATGCTTCTGCTGTTGTTGCAAGTGCAGTGGCATTGGAATAAGCACGTCCCAAATGAAATTTTAACTGTACATCTAAGTTAATTTAGTAAGAAATTGTTATCTATTAAGGCTTTTGTAGATGCTTATTTTATGACTTTCGATTTTGGGGTTGTGAAATGAAACCTGAAACAGCTTATGTGGGAGTCAAAATTTGTTTTAATTTACTCATTCAATATGACCTCTATGTAGTCAGTTCGTCTACTGAACTTTTGGGGTTGTGATTGGATGGCATGCTGATTTGTAATAAACCTATTTTGTTTTTTCTTCTTCTTTTTAGTTATTTTTAATGATTTAAGGCCATTTTTCTTAAGTAGGAACTTTAAAGTAGGAATTAGTGAGTGGTTGAATTTAGAGTTGTAAAATGGGGTTTTTCTTGTAGGTTTGATATGCAATATTTGCTAAGTCTTGGCATGACTACCTCTAATTAATTTTTTTGTTCTTTGTTTATTTTCCACACAGACTAGTGATGTTCTGCCAAGCTTGGAAGAACAAGGGGTGCGCCAGCTGTATTCCAAGGGGCCTAATGTTGGTAGGCATTTTTTAGCTCTATTTATGTGCAATTTGATTCTATGATGTTATGGAATGACCATATTAGTTGCTAAAAATAGTTTTGCTTTTTCTATTATGATGGTTTTCTATTTTGATTTTATCTAGTAATTATTTTCCGAAAAGAGTAGCAAGTAAATATGACTTGTTTCTTGCTCCACGAGAGAGCTGGTAGTATCATTATGAACTCTGCTTTAACCTTTGAATGCCTCTGCTGATTCCTTGCTTTGTAATGTAGGTAACTCACTTTTAGCTTTATTGTATACTCTGTTGCCACATGTAGGAAGTATTATATTATAATGTTGCTAAATAATAACATTTTCACCATTTATTTAAAATTTCAATATGGGAAAGAGGAATTGCTAACGATCAGACATGGCACATACAATATCAATTACTACTTTGCATGCACTGACTTTTCAAATTGTGTATTGATTTTATTACTTTATAGGCTGTTATATTACAAGTTGAACTACTGTTGTAATATTGTTTGTTGTAACATGCATTAATTCTTAATATTCCAGAATGATATGTACAACGTACATCTATGTCATATAAAGTAAAGTGAGTGATTTCAAAAGGGTCAAATGTCCATAATTTATTTTCTCTTTCATTATAAGTTGCTACAGTGTAACCATTACAAGATTCTTTAAATGTTTTATCTTCCATACTTTAGTAAAAGATTCTGATCTTACGTAGATTTCAAGAAGGAGTTGAGATCACTTAATGGAGAGTTGCAATTACACGTCTTGGAGCTTGCTGATATTCTTATCGAGAGACCTTCACAGTATGCAAGGAGAGTTGAAGAAATTTCAACTATATTCAAGAACTTACATCACCTTTTAAATTCATTGCGTCCTCATCAGGTATACATTTATCTATACAATTTCCTTTCTCTAGCATGCTGCTGTTTTGTTTTCTTCATTTGTCTGGATTTTAATTATAGTATTTACTCTGTAGGCGAGAGCAACATTGATTCACATTTTGGAACTTCAGATACAGCGCCGTAAACAAGCAGTGGAGGACATAAAGAGGTACATATTATATTATCACATCTCCTGATTGTTATAGTATTATATCTCCTGATTGTTTCTTTAATTGCATACGAACCCTTATGAATCTTTTGCTCTGGTACCAACATAATGAAATGTCCTTGTTCTATCATTTGATATCCTTTAACAATGTAGTTGGTTTTTGGGGGCGGTTATTGCATCCATATATTCACTAACCATCTAATAATTCGTCCATGCATAAATTTAACCAATATGATCCAACCATAACAATGGAACCTAATGGATTGGATCAACAATTATTATTGGATGGTTAATAAACCATCAACCGAATTATTTAAACCAATGGGTCAAGATATTGGATCAATGATGGTCATAAAGATCCATTCTAGGTTCTTATGAAAAACATTTCTTGTTCGGAGATAAATATTTGAGAAAAGTTTCGTTGATAAATACGAAGAGTATAAAAGTATAACTTAATTTCTTTTTGAATGAATGGATTGGATATCCATCTATGAAAAATGATTAACCATGAATGTAATTTTTTTTGAGTCAGATGGATTGAATTCTTTTAATACATTCTTAATGAATTGTAAAGGGACTAGTTTTGTTTTTCCCTATCCATTTTAATCCCATTCTAACTCCCATCCAAGCCATCCATTCTACATCCTTGTTGGTTTCATATTTTTCATTGTGCTTACTATCATTAAAGTGTATAGTGCTGTAATAATCTAAGGTCTGAACTCTTGATTCAGCCCATTTATTGTGATCTGTATAGTTTTCACACTAGCACTTGATCTCAATTCAGTTGTACTGTAGAGGTAACTGAAAATCACCATTTTTGTCCTGAAAAATGAAAAAGGCAATTTTTGTCCTCCTTTGACATTGATTTAGTCCTCTGTAGGGACTAAATTAATATTTTCATTTTTCAGGAATGAAAATGGTGATTTCTATATTATACGGACAAATGTGATCGACTACGAGTCTTCCGAGGATCAGAATGTTAAATGATGTTTGACTCGTTCTTGTCATTAGTCTTTTCTAACATAATCTCTGTCTGCAGGAGGAGAGAAGAAGCTCGGAGGCTCCTTAACGAGTCTTTGGCGACACTTGATGGTCATTAGAGCATACTCTATCTTGTACTCATAACAAGAATCTACTAAGGAATGATTTATGACTTAGATTAAAACAAGTTATGCTGCTTCCTTATTAGTTGTCGCTGGACATAACTGTCAAACCTTCTAAATGAAGGCTGCTTTTGCCGCTTGTGTAGAGATAGTAGAAATAGGGAAATCCTAACAATGTATTTTTAACGATTTTTATTATTAGTTAAAATTGATTAGAAATAACAATTTTATAAATTTCACATTTTTTTAAAGAGGCTAATTCATAATTTTATGCTAGTGTTTTTCTTGGAAATATATTTAGTAGTGTATGAATTTTGAGCTATTAATGGTTGGACCATTAGATTGTGTGTGTGTTTTTTTTTTTTTTTTAAGTTATAACCAATGTAAGAGTGTTATGATGGATTTACTTTTATATTGAATGTTATTTAAATGTTATTATAACTTTGCTTTCAATTACAATCGCATGGGTTCCTTATCTTTTTTCTATCTATTAAAAAAGTTCAGTCACTAAATATTCATTACTTTTGGTGATATTTGCATATATCAATGTTTATTATTTATGTTAATGAATAAATAAAATGTTTTAAGTATTTAGAAAGCTTAATTAAAAAAACGTAACAAATTCTAAATAATTTAGTTTAAAGTTGAGGTAGTTATCGAGATATTTTAATTATTATGAGTTTTTTTTTCTAAATAATCATGCTAATACTGAAATTTGTCTATTTTTTTAATTTATATAAATTAAGTTTACTATTACGAGGTTTATAGTAATATGTACAATGCAACTAATCGAATTAGACCCTTTTGGTTTTTAAGTATTAAGAATGTTTTTTTATTGCCCTTAAAAAAAGAATTAAGAATGCTTTTAAATGATATAAACTATAAAAGGTTTCATTAGTTAAAGCATAAAATAATATATTTTAGCAATTTCATTTTCTTCACAGCATCAACTATTAATTTTTCAGCCTGCTCATTGTAATATCATTGGTGTGTTTTGGGTTCGAGACAGGCAATTCCTTACTTTACAACCATTTGAATCTTACTAAATATTTTAAGTATATTCAAAAATGTGCTCTATTACTTACAACCCAATTCAACACCGAGAATGTGTATCTTTTATCCTTAAACTGGCTTAACAGAGATTTAGTTGCAGTGGTCGTAAAATTATCATTATTATTTCTAAATAATAAAGTAACTAGTATATTAGTCGGATCAATGTACAGGTTAAATGTTTATATTTAAAATTTAAATAAATAAATATTTTTAAATCTATAAATTATATTTTTAAATTTATGATAAATAATTTATATTGTAATATAAATTTTTTATTTATTGATAATTTATTAGAAAATTTAATTCATAAATAATTATAATAATAAAAATTGAATTAGATATAAAGTTGAAAGAATTTTAAAAATCTTCTTGTCGAAAAAAGTCTCTTAAAAACACTCATACAAGATAATCACTCATATTTGATATATAGGAGTTGATGTATTGCAGAAACTAGTAAAATCTACAAATAAAGTAGATCTTTACGATAATAATTATAAAAAAAAAACTAGAATATACATTATTTCTTGTTTGATTTACAATTTGGAGATCCTCAAATAAATTGGGTATAAATTGTCATGTGTCCAAATTTACATGTAAAACAAATAGAAGAATATGCATTAGTTGTTTGATTTTGTTATGTAGCTAACAATTCAGTGAAAGTCCACAAAATATTACTTGCACATGCTACAAAAATTGTTAAAGCGGTAGCCTCAAACTCAATTAGAGAAACTGGTTTGTAGAGACACGAGGCCACCTGATAAACTCGTAGAACTAAATTATTTTTCAGCCACTTGAAAGCTACTGACTGACCTGCAAGTTCAGCATTTATCAAAGAAAGTCATAATCTTATCTCTCAGCCTCTCACTAATCAACTGAGTGCAAAATAGTCTCTTGTGCTGTGAAACCGTTCATACTTGGAAAAACATGATATTAGAACATTACCTTTTCTCATACCTATGCAACTTGCAAGTGGCCTAACGAATGACATTCTTTATAAAAGATCGAATGTGCTAAAAAATATTGCCTGATACGTTTTGGTATTGTAACTTTAACAGTAAACAAGTGGTCACCATGTATTGGTGGTTTGTTTAATTTTGGTGCACCTTTCCTTGTTAGGACAAGGACATCTCCAGGTTGGGTACCAGGAGGTATTTCAAGTTCAGAAATGCCTTCAACTGTCTTCACCTATTAAGCTACCAAAAATTAAATTAATTGATGACATTAGGTAACATTTAAGCTGATGATAAAGTACAGCCATCAGCCATGTGGGTGTATGATAAGCATAAATCTCAAGTTATTCATTTTCTTAAACCAAGATGTCTATTTGTAGTTTTGTACATAAAAAAAATAAGAGGAAAAAGGAAGAAATGCAGTCTTACAAGTTACAATTATTAAAAAAAAAATCCAAAACAAACAGAATAAAACAATTTACCTTAACTGCCCCTATTATGGCATCGAGAAAAACATAAAGATAAGAGTGAAGTTAGTGGTAGTACCTGTCTTCAAAAACTAAACAGAGAAATAAAATCACCCAACTAATATGTCTAATCACACTCACCGTTCCTGATTGTTGTTTGTGTGCGAAAATTAAAGAATGTGTTGAAAATATTTAATGCCGATGCTTGTCACGAATAAGACGAATACCGGAGTCAGTATGTTACTTCAAATATCAACTCTTATATATTAAACATGAATCTTTATCATAAATAATAGTATTTTTAAGAGGTTTTTCTTTTATGAAAAAGTTTTTAAAATATTTTTAATTTCTTATTTAATTTGATTTTTATTTATATATAAATTAAATTTTGATATTTTTAAAATAAATTATTATAAATAAAAATTGTGTTACAATATAAATTATTTATTATACATGTAAAATATAATTTATATATTTTAAAAAATTCATTATACAGATTTTAATTATGATTTATATATTTAAATATAATATTTATTTATATATATAATTTATCATAAATTTTAGTTACATATAATAAAGATTTATACATATGTTAAAATACTAGTTTGATATAAAAATAAAATAATCATAAAATCTAAATCTCAATTAAATAAAAAGTACTTTTAAATGATGCATTGTTTGAGTTTTTTTAGAAGGCAAGTAAATTTAGTAGTTATGGCTTGGTGAGGACTTCTAAAATTCTATCTTGTCACCCTCCCTAATGTTTTATCTTGTTTTTCATCTTATTCATGATATAACGAGTTTGTTTTTATATAAAAAAAATGAAATGATATCATAAAATAAAATAGAATTAATTAAGGAGATTATTTTTTTAAAAAAAATCAAGCATGAAAAGATAAAAACTAATTTTTCAGAGTTTTTTTTTCTTTTTATTACAAGTATCTTTCAACCCAATGAATTAAAGATTAATTTTGTTCATCTTTTCAACACTCACAATATTGTAATTGTCACGATCATAATGAATTTTCGCAAACACAAAATTTCCTAAAATATATCCACAACTTGTGATTGTAGGGTATCTAATCATTACACCAATCCATCAGATTTGTCGAGAAGAAGTTGATCTCTCTTAATAAATAATTTTCCATACACATCAAATAGAGATCAAACCTCTAATTATATATTTAAAAGACTAAATTGTTTATCAAGCGTGTCACAATTTTTTGATATTAAAGAGTGTTACAAAGCATTTAATAAACTTATATATTAGTCACACTAAAATAAATTTATTTAGTAAGTGAGTTTTTGTTTTTTTGACAAATTTTAACTTTTTTTGACTTTTCATAAGCTACTAAAATCTAAAATTATTATTGTAAAATATTTTTTTTTTATTTTTACTCTTCTAAAATTGTTATTATAACACTGTCATTTCATAGTCTTGTTGTTTGACTTGACAATTGCTATTAAGAGCTCTAGTGTTAGGAGACCTTGAGAACACATTAATTTTTGGAGGGTTAGACCAGAGAGTAGAGTTGACTTAGGAAATATATAAAAGAAAATTTTTCAAAAAGGAAGTTCATAACTCAAAATTTCAAGAACTTTAGAAAGAAGCTAAAGAAAGAATTTCCTCCTCCTTCTCCTTTCTTTCTTCTTCATTTTCACTCGAACCCTTCATTTTCTACCATTTTCTCAATTGATTCTAGGAGAGGTGGTGAAGAATCCAAGCTTCGAGGTCAAAACTTAAAGATTGTGGTGTGTTAAGGTGCTTCTCCTTCTCTTCTTTGCATATTTTCTCTAAGAGGTAAGGGAAGCTATGGTTTCGAATTTAGGTGTGCTTTTGTTGTTGTGATGATTGGAATGAGTTGTTTAAAGGTATTCAATGATTAAAAGGTGAAGTTGAAAGGGTTTTGTGGCTTTGAAGTGAAGTAGGAGAAGTTAAGTTGATTATTGATTGATTGTAGTTGCATGTTGTTTATAATGATGAAATCATGTTGTACAAGCTGTATAAATGTTGCTTTACACATTGCATATTGTTAGGATTTCTGAGTTTTAGGAGAATGGCTAAAATCGAGTTTTACAGAAGTGCAAAACCTAATATTGCACCAGGCACGCCTTCATGGTGCCAGACATGATTCCAAAGAGAGGTCTGTACCTCAATCACGTCGGGTGCAAGATCAATGGCACCCAACGTGAAGAGAGGGACTTGTCTCGAGTTAGAATCACGTCGGGCATGGGTTAAATGACGTTCAGCGTGAGATGAAAGGTTGGTCTTTGTCTAAATTCACATTAGGTGTTGGTGGAATGGCGTCGAGTGTGAGTCAGGCAAAGAGTTCTTTATTTGATTAGGATCGGGTGTGGGTGATGTCACACTAAACGTAAGATTGTGGGGCATTCTTTGTCTTAATCACGTTAGGTGCGAATGGTGCAATGCCAAGCGTGGGCAAGACAAGGAGCTCCCTGCCTCAATGGTACCAAGCACCTAATGTGTAGCATTATGCACGAGTTGTATGATGAAAAGTTGTTATTTAATGTTGTTTTACAATTGATTGATGGTGAATGAATTGTATGATGAAAAATTGTTATTTAATATTGTTTTATAGTTTATTGATGGTGAATGAGTTTTATGATGTAAAGTTGATTGTTTAAGTGGGTTAACAATTGATTTATGATGATGTAATTGTATGAATGATGATTTAAGAGAATATACATGTTGAAATGTAGTAAGTTGAACATGTTGTGAAGTTGTGAGTTGTTTTAAGTTGATTTATGTTATTGTTCTATCAGGTTACTCATGATGTAGATATGTATGTTATTTAGGTTGTTTCAAGTTGATATGTTGTAAAGTTGAAAGTTGAACGTTATATGAGCTGCATGTTGTACAAATGATAAATTTGTTAAGTTGTTAATTTATAGGCATATGAGTTAGATACATGTCTTAGCTACGATACATAAAAGCTAGAGGGAAGTAAGTTGTTTTCGAAATTAGAATATCCTATTGTGTGAATTTACGTTGCGGGGCTGATTGACCATTGTAGGGTTTTTCTTAAAATTAATTACGTAAATGAGACTGTTTTGAAACTATTTACACCTCTGGGATTGTTTACTATAATGTCACTATGAGCTATAGCGACACCAATGCCACATGTATTTAAAAAAAAAAACGGCTTGAATTTAGCCATGCAAAAGTCATTACCCGTTGTAACGACTTTAGTAGTGTCGTCATTGATTGTTTCAACATCTCAAATGGCTCAACTTTTTTAAAAATAATTTTTTTGATAATTTTTTTTAAAATATATTTATTTTAACAATTAATCATTTAAAATATTTTAATAATTTACAAAAAATAAGATTTTTTAAAAATAATTAAAAATAGTTTACTCAACCAAAAATAAATTATTAATATTTTTTAAAATAAATTTAAAAATAATTAATTGGTGTCGCTACAGCTTATAACGATTTCATTTAGCGGCTTCGTACAAATAAAATTATTTAATTATTTCTAAATTTATTTTTTCCAAATTATATTACCTTTATTTTTTAAAACATAAATTAATATTTTAAAATTTTTAATATATTTACAAATTATATAAAATAAATTTAAAAAAACAAATGTGTCGCTAAGGAAGATAGCGACTTTATGTTTAATATTTTTAATTGATATTTATAAATACATTTATTTATTTAATAATTTTTGAAAAATTTATATTTTACTTCTAATAAAGGAATTTACTTACTTTATTATATTAATATTTACAATTATATATATATGTATATTTTATAATTATATTTTTTATATTAAATAATTCAATTTAAAAATGATTTTTTTCTTTATTTTTTAACAATTTATGTTAGTCTTAAAAATTACTAAATAAATTTAATTTTTTTACAAATGTTATATGTTAAAAATTTAACTAAATTGTTTTTTTTTAAATAATTAATTAGTATCGCTATAACTTGTAGCCACTTTATTTAATAACTTTTTTATAAACTTTTTTTATGCATTTTAATTTGTAATGACATCGTACAAATAAAACTATTTATTTATTTCTAAATTTAAAATTTTTAAATAATATTACCTTCATTTTTTAAAACATAAATTAATATTTTAAAATTTTTAATATGTTTACATATTATATAAAATAAATTTTAAAAAAACAAATGTGTTAGTAGGGAGAATAGCGACTTTATGTTTAATATATTTAATTAATATTTATAAATTAATTTTATTTATTTAATAATTTATGAAAAATTTATATTTTGCTACTAGTAAAAAAATTTACTTACTTTATTATATATACATATATTTATAATTATATATTTTATAATTATATTTTTATATTAAATAACTAAATTCAAAAATGAATTTTTTTTATTTTTAACAATTTATGTTAGTCTTAAAAATTATTAAATAAATTTCATTTTTTTTTATCATTATTATATACTAATTAAATAATTTTTTTAAAAAAATAATTATTTAGTGCGCTATAGCCGGTAGCGATTTCATTTAATTATTTTTTTAAAAAAATTCTTAGCATTATAGCCTGTAGCGATTTTGTAGATATAACATTAAGCCGGTTTCTCTGTAGCGACTTTAGTTGAAGCGTTACCGGCTGTGGCGACTTTTACAGCATGACTTTCATGGCTTCTAAAAAAATTACATGTGGCACTAGTGTCGATATGGCCCATAGCGACACTATAGTAAACAACCCTAAATGTGTAAATAGTTTCAAAACAGCTCCATTTACATAATTAGTTTTAAAAAAAAACTTATAATGGTCAATCAGCCACGTTGCAGTGTTTCAAGAGCTCAATTGAAACCCTTCCGTAGGTAAGTTGGCCTCTGGATGGATAAGTTGTCCTCGATGGATAAGTTGTTTTTCAATTGTTCCCACTAGGTTTTATGTGATATATGTGTGTGGACAAAGTCGAGGCACACATTTATAAAGTGACTAATCGAGTAAAGTACCAAATCAAAGACTTAGTCTCTAATCTAGTATCGAAGGGTTGTGGTATTTGGAGGGTAGTTAGTGGGCTAATCACATAGGTGACTTAGTGTTACATGCTAATGTTGTGGTAGACTCATACCCAAAATATTTTATCTTGACTTAATACCATACTTCCTAGTTTAAGTGGCAAAACCTAACAAATCAATCTAGCTAATGTTAGCTGTTGTTTCTAGCCTTATTCTAGTTGTTGTTTCTAACCTTAGTATCGACTGTTATTTTTGGTTTTATACCAACTATTGTGGTTTAATAGGGTCTAGCCACTTAAACTATTCACCTCTTGTTGTAGGAAATCTTTGTAATTGATATATATGACGAAACATTAGATGTGATATATATGTTGATATGATGAATATGTTTAAGTTGTTGAACTATTGTGATGGTGATGGTGTTCTATTCTAAGTTGAAATGTTTTGCTACAATGATGTTCATAAGTTGTCATGTTAAATTCTTTCACAAACTTACCTTATATTTTTCTTGTGATTAAAATTGCGATGATCATACTTGGTATGAGAGTAAGACATGATTAGTAGGATAACTTGTACAATTAGAGAACAATTACATTGAAGGTGACTAGTTTTATCAATGACTACTCTAATGTAGTGATATATTGTATAAATATCAATTGACACTAAGATTTACTTTACTCTTAATACTATATTTTGTATATAGAATTTATGTACAAAATATTAATTACTAAATATATTATAAACTCATTTTGATGCATGTTATTTAATCTTTCGCTTTGTAGTAACTAATCAATAACAAATGTAGTGATCTGGCAAAAAATAAAAGGAAACAGGCATGTTAATATCTTAGAAAAACTACACACATTTTATCACCTAAAACAGATGAAGATAACTAGCGAAGACAATTCTAAATGAAAGAAGCATCCTTTGCATTACTCCATACATGACAAGCTAGTCCACACATACATTGCCCTCACGAAAGATTTGTTAATAGGTAATAGTCCGGTTCAAGCTCATATTTATGAATCAGATGCATCAACGGATAATAAAACTAGTTTAAGGAACAGTTTTCAATAAATTGACATAATTTCATAATATTTGATGTACATTATAATTACAATTTTTTAGTTTAATTCCTACTTTTTAGTTTCAATAATATATAAATTCTAATTCCGATGTTGTACATATAATTTAACTTAATTTGAAAAAAATATCCTTTTTTATGACGAGAAAACGTTAAAGGAGATCATTTCTTTTGAACCAATAAAAGATTTAAAAACTTAACCCAATATTCAATCGGGACGGTACTAGGCAAATGTCGGAATCTCAGTAATGAGCATAACTGGAGTAATTGAACTGACTGACAAATATTCTTATACTGTCGAATTGTATACCATGTTGATATGATGGAATGGAATAACCCTCGACTATAAAAACAGAAATCAAGCTCTGACCAACAGAAGCTAGGCAAACTACAACAACGCTTGATTTTTTTAGGAAATAAAAAGGAAAAAAAAGTCACGACATAATTAATCAACCTGATGCAGCTATTTGCTGCCTTTTATTATGACATTCTACACATTCATTTTAGAAGACATCAGGGAAGCGCCCAGGAAAGGGGTTGCTCTGTTGAGCCTGCTTCAAATGCATTCCCAAAGCATAGTTATTCACCTGTCAAAAAACCATGGATACAGACATCATCAACATGCACAAAAACAATTTTTAATGTGCAAAACATTAACAATCACAATTCATATTAGAGTTTAGATCTTTTACCCACCACTTCCCCACTAATCTGTTTGTCTAAATTTCAAAATGGACCAATTTTAATTTGTAAACTAATTTCTTATGTTAAGATGCAATACTTGAGCTTTGGCTCTCCCCCTTTCCAAACGAAGTAAGAAAATTGAGAGAGGACCGAGAATGGAAACTTCCAACATTCACTTGTAAACCTATATAGATAACAGGGTTACTAGATTGACTTTCAACCCCAAATGGAGACAAGGTCATGACAGCAAGTGCAAGGAAATGATGCATTACTAGCCATCAGTATCCTAGAAAAATCTGCGTCAGGCTCAGGAATGACCACAAATCTCCATGAATATCGTCATTAAGTCGTTTCTGTAATTTATGCAGTCACATAATCTCCTCCCCTTCTATTTCTTCGTATGATGAGGAGAAACATAAAATTTAAGCAATTATATTTTAATTTGCAATCTTTTTATAACTATTTTTAAAACATAATTATATTTTTAATTTTAATCCGTGACTGTGAATAAAACAAAGATAAAGATAAAACTAATTCAGACCTCAAGAGTTCTGATCTGCTCCTGGTATTGAGACACCAATTGCTTCAAATGCTGCAACTCTTGGTTCTTAACATCATAATCAGCATAACGTTCATGCTGGATTTTAAAAGCATTTTTAAAAGAATTTTTCTCCTTAATCAAGGCTTCAATTTGCTCTTTCAGCATCAAATTTTCCTGAAAATGAAAACATCTGGCGACAATTACGATACATGCTTAGCCAGGAAAATTATTATACATAAATTCCTAAATCATTAGGTTCTAGGATATAAGAACATCAGTGTACAAGTGTGTAGAGAGATCAACTCTGCATCATTAAAATCATGGACCACCCAAAACCCAGTACTCAGATAATAAAATCATTTAATCAAAGATGCAGCTTAAGCATTATAATTCTGACAACTAGTTCATTTTTTTTTTCTAAAATACTCAACTTTCCTTAAATGAAAACACATTAAAAATTATAGATAGAAAATCAGATGCTTTGCATGTTTATTTGAAGAAGATCCATAGTAAAGATTGTATAAGCACAGTAAGTTGAAGCCTATCATCATATAAGCAATGACAATAACAATAACAAGCCGAGCCTTTTTCCCACTAGGTGAGGTTGGCTACATGAATCAAATAATGCCATAATATTCTATCATAAATCATATCCATAGACAAACCATCGACCTTTAAACCCTTGTTAATGGTTTTGCCTGCAACTTTTCTTGATCTCCATCTACCTCTATTTATAAGACCAAACTATTTGATTTGCTATCCTTCCTGGAGTTTCTACCATGTCTTCTACACAGGAATAGATTCTCTCAATTGATATTTTCACTTGGATTTTATCCCAAAAAAAATCCCCACCATCAAAATCCCATTTCCCCTTACTTTATTATTTAAATTCTCTCTGCTTTTTTAATTAAGGACCGAGATTCTAGGAAGCACCGACACGTCTAGCAACAGAGGTGTCAAGGTGTCCAACACACCTCTGAGACCAACACACTGTTGACAAGCCGACACGTGTTAGACACATTTCTGCGGTGTCTTTTGATTTTTTTTTGTTTTTCCGGCTTCAACACGGCTCAAACACACCTTAAATGGCTGGATACAGTTATAGACACAGTTATCTTTTTCTTTACCAATCTTTTTAAAATTAAAAATAGAATAGTAATAAGTAAATTTCTTATTTTCCTTTATCAAGTATTTTTTGGGACTCTTTATTAAAGATCTTAGCAAGTTGTTGTTAGTTTTTTTTTTTTTTATGTAAAGCAACAAAGTTCTAGTATTATGAAATTTTCTTTTCAATGATAATGATATCTCTTAATTACCAAATGTTGATCAATTTAGTAACTTTTATGATGTGTGTGTGTATATATATGTGTGCGTGTCATGTTCCCTTGTCCTATGTTTCACACTTTAGCCATGTCGTGTCCTATGCTTCATAGCTGAGATTTCACTTGACAAAAATGTCCCAAAAGGAGATGCAAACACCTTCTCCACATATGCCCAATTCACCTAATGCAAAATTCTACTATTTTTTCTACCACAACACAAGTACTACCCCCAACTTTCTTTAATCTTGTCTATGTCCACACATCCAACACAACATATGTGATACACTTGAGTTCATTTTCTTGTTTCTCCTCAAATACAAGCAAGTGAAACTACAAAAGTAAATCAATACACAACACAAATTAAAATATTAAAATAAACAATTTGGATGGATGCTCTGCTTAAGTGAACCGTAGAAATCCTCCACAAACAGTGGAAACACTCAACACCATCCAACTGCTACTTCAGTTCAGCAATCCCCAGCCAGTAGCATACATCATGCAATTTGCTATAAAAGGACATTCACTTAGCGACATGCAAAAGATCAGAGTTTGGTTGGTAACATGAATTTTAAATGGTACTAGTGTGAGCTCAGCAATCCCCAGTCAGTAGCATATATGACATCATACAATTGAATTGTTGCTCTAAAAGGACATTAACTTAGTGACATGCAAAAGATCAGAGTTTGGTTGATAACATGAATCTCAAATGGTACTAGTATGAATACCTTCTGAAGCACATCAGTTGCCTCGGCCCTTGCTCTTTCACTGATTGATTTCTCAAGAACCTCCAGCATTCTGGCAGCACGGGCTCTAGCATCATCAACACTAGTAGCAACCATCATCTCCCTAACAAAAAAGTCAATCCATTCTGCTCCATCTGCAGGAAGATTGTTCATAGCAGGCTGGCTCTGAGAAACAGAAGCATTTCCATCATCTTCCAATTTACCTGAAAAATTTCTCAAAAGCATCAGTTTCTCAACTGGATTCGTTGTCACAACCTGTTGACAATTTGTCAATTTATTCAACACAACTACCTATCCTTCACAACCCCAGCACAGGACAGCATAGAGGGGTGGTGCACTAATACCGTACTCATAACATGATTAACTAACAGTTAAAACATCCGACCATAGAACATGTAAAAGCAAAATTTTCTCATAAAATTTTTAATCTCCTAATCATTCAATTGCACAAGTCATCCAAACATACCCGCATCGACAACCTCCGATTCTTCGACAGTTCCATTTCCATCTGCAGTTCCCAAGCAAAGCTCATTCAGCCTCTTGATGGCAGCATCTATATCATTGCCACATTCCTGGAGAGCTCTCTCAAGGACCTGAAAGGTAAAATGACAACCGATAAGTTATAGGATAAGAGAGATGCCGATATCAATCATATCCCTTTCACAAAGAGCAGCAATCTTAAATGGCACAAACAAATCACAAATTGGACCGTCCGGCTGAAAGCCAGATCATGGATTCACAACGTACATTCGTAAGACCAGCCATTTACCACAATCACTCACTCTACCACACATTTAGGGTTGAGAGACCTTAAGACCTCAAAAAGTCAGTGGGCTTGGGCCTTCTTCAAGCCCATTATATCATTCTAGATACTTTACCGCGTGCGGTTAACGCACCTTTGACACCATCTCTCCCACACGTTACTAAGACACATTTGGCACCATCTCTCCCATACGTTACTAAGGCGCCATTCAAACCACCCCCGAACCGGGAACCGTTACAATACACAAGAACAACAATACTCTCGAAACTTGCAAAGTTAAAAATAGCTATTTAGACAAAAAGGGATAAAACTTGCACAAGAAAATAGAAGTAACTTGGACAAAAAGAAACAAAAGTGACTAAGACAAATTCTTTTTGTCGAAAACCTCAGGCCAATCAATCAATTCAATCATTAGACTATTGATTAATATGGTCGTTAAATAGGCATAACCAGCTCAGTTGACAACAGCAGGCCAGCATTCTATAGCTCTTGAGGTCAAACTAAACTACAAGTGTATTATCGAGCGCGAACACAATCAAATGAGAAAATTCCTTCTCTCAACCATACACAAAATTTAAAAATCGCATTCACTCTATAACTACTATGCAGCAAAAACCAAAGAAAAAGAAAAGAAAGGAACAAGTTAATAACGAACAATAACAATACGGACAAGAGCATGAATTATAAGTTGTAACCCTAAAAGTAGAAATATTAGTGAAAGAGTAAATCATGCAGTAGTGAATTGAAATAAACATGAAGGAAAAGCGAAAAAGAAAGAAAGCTCACGAGGTCGTCCATGTGGGGAAAGAGAGGGCGAAGATGATCGATGAGAGAGGGAGGAGGGAAGCGAATCGGAGAAGAGGAGCAACGGAGCCTCTTGGAGAGTGGCGGAGAAGGTGGAAGTTCTTCGAAGAAAGATCTCTTGGTTCCGCACACAGCAGCAGACATCGTTCTTCAATGCTAGCCACCAATTTGAATGAATCCTTGTTCGATCGCCTCCCTCCAATACCAATTGAATCAGAACCAACGCGGGTTAGGGTTGGGGTTAGGGTTAAGGTTTGGGAACAGAACAAGAAGCGTTCAGAATGGGAAGGGGTTTTCGTGAGGGTTAGGTTCTGCGCTTTCCCTGGTGGGAGGAAAATTGAGGACTATTTATAATGCTGTGCCACAAAGGAGACGAACCTGTGCTCCACGTGCTTTCCAGCGCGTTCGCTACCAACGATTCTTTTGTCGGAAATTCTCCTTCAAATTTATATTATTGCTCCTCTTTTTTTCCATATTATTATCGCCCATTTTTTTACGAGACGAGAGAGGGGAGCGTCACCAGATAGAAATGGCAAATATATCCGTTCTCGTGGAAAATATCTGAATTCGTCATAATTTTGATGGGGAATATTTGATTTGAATAGGTATAGGTATAGATACGGATAAAATCTGATATATTAAATCTATGAATATGTATTTACTCGTTCCGTACCTGTACACGTACCGGTACCGTACCGTCCTCATTCTCATTCCTATTCCCAATTTAATATCTACTCCTCATTAGGAATGGTAAAGTGGGCCATGGCTCGTGGGCCGGCCCGTTGGCCCGCAAAAAATTGGCGGGCCGGGCCAATCATTTCAACCCGTCAACCCGTCAAACCTGTCCTGCCAAGCCCGCCAACCCGTCGGGCCAAATAGCGGGCAGGCCTGTCACAACCCGCCGGCCCGCATATATTTTTTTTAATTTTATTTTGATGTAGAAGACGAGGATGAAGATGATCAAGAAAAAAAGTAGAGACAACTTCTTTCAAGAGAGCTTCTAATATTCTTAAAATAAAAATTTAAAGTTAATTAATTGTATTTAAACTTGTTTTGTGGACTATCAAAAAATTTAGTTTATAAATAATTTGTAAGTTTATAATTTGGTTTTGATTTTAGTGTAAATGGACTAATTTCTATTTGATTTTGTTCTAAGTTTGTAATTTGTTTTTGTTGAACATATATTATGTACAATATGTATACATTTTTAATTTCATATGGTTATATTTATTTATTTGTAGCAAAAAAATTTTATTTGATCATAAAATATTTTTTCTTTCCATTTTTTTTATTTTTTATTTTGTAAGCCCAGCCCGCCAACCTGCCAGCCCGTCCTTAGGCGGGGCGGGCCAGCATCTCCAGCACATTTTACATTGGCGTGCCGGCCCGGCCCGTTTTTGGCGGGCCAATGGCGGGCTGGGCCAAAACGGGTCGGGCTGGCCCGTTTTGTCATCCCTACTCCCCATTTAATTATGTTAAAGAATTTTAATATTTTATTATGTATGATTATTTATTATAATATGAGATAGAGAAATAATTTAATTATAATTGTAATATAATAAAAAATAATTTAAAATTATTGTTTTTTTAATAAAAAATAATAATTTTTGATAGGTATGGGTACGAGTACGGATACGAGTATACCCGATACACGACATGACGGGAATGAGGATAAAAATTATATATCCGATGGGTACGAGCACAAAGACGGGAATGGGTTTGACTCGCGGGGACAGGACGGGTATCATGAAACCCATACCCGACCTACCCCATTGCCATCCCTATCACTCGTTAATCATTTTTCAATTTTTGTATTATTTTCATTATGTTTTTATTCTGTTAAAAACTAGGTTTTTTTTACGGGTATCCATTTCATAAGCTAAATATTTATCTATATTTATATTATATATTGTACTGTCCGTACTGCGAAGTCGAGTTCGGAGCTCGGCATCACAGCACAAGATGAGGTCGGGCACACGCTACGCGACGTCAGCTCGGCATTTAAGCAGATCATAACTGATCTCGAGGGATTTCACTTCGAACGAGGTCCACTATCTAATCTTATCACATCTTATCTCAGGTCCAAGGCCCAAAGCAACCCTAAGTCACACCAAGGTACGTGCATTACATATACGAGATTCATACTCATACAAACCCTAACTTGAATATCGGAGTCTCTTTTGTAGGTATCACCCCCATATTGGAGCATCAAGCGTACCAGTGAAGGAGGCTCACCGATCTTACCTAGTGGATCAGCTCTACAGTAGATTTTAACAACATATATAAAGGCATATTTTTTTAGTTTCACATTTTTTAAACATTAAATTTTTATTATATATTATTTTTTTCTCACCATCATATCTATATATATATATATATATATATATATATATATATATAGTTATTCACTCAATCAATAACTAGTAGAGAAAGAGACATTTTGTGCCTCTATATATTTATTTTAAAAAATTAAAAGAAAAAAATTGTTAAATTTAAAGGTAATGGTTTCTAATACAAAAATAATAATTTATTTTTGAAAAATGAAATTTTATTCAATCTAAGGATAATAGTGTCAAATATAAAAATGAAAACTAAAAGGATGATTACCAAAATTTATTCCTTTTATGATAGATTAAAAAATTCGAGGCACTTTGTGCCTATAACAGTTTCACTGTATACTTGAATAGACAAAAAAGTTCAAAAAAAAAAATTGAGACGAAAACGATTATTTAAAAATATATTTCATTTATTAATAGTTATAGAAAATAACTCTCTTATTTTGTAATTATATTTTTTTCAATTTTGTTTAAAATTATTTTATTATTTTTTTCAACGAGAAAACTCTTAAGAATTTTTAACTTTTTTATCTAATTTGATTTTATTTATCAATTAAATTTTAATATTTTTAAATAAATTATCAATAAAGATAAATAATTGAGCTATAATATAAATTATTTATCATAAATTTAAAATATCATTTATAAGTTTAAAAATATCTATTTATAGAAATTTTAAATATAATTTATTATTCAAACATAATATTTATCTATATATGTAATTTATTATAAATACTTTATTTTATTAATTCAAATTGATAGATAAGATACTCTTATGATTATTGAAATGAAGTATTAAATAGTTTTCATTTTTTTTTTAAATTATAAATTTGATTTATATATTAAAAACTTTTAATTCAATTGTTATATTGTTAAAATTTAAAGTAAAACATAAGTTATTGAACGAAGCAAATAAACCAAAACTTATTCTTGAAGTAAGTTGATAGTTTTAGTTGACTTAATACACTCAATAGTCCAAGTTCTAAATATAAAGTTCTTAATGCTTTTATGATTAAAGATTCATTTACTCTAACAGTAAATTTGAATAGACTTACTTAACTCAATAACTCATTTTTTTATATTAAATTTCAACAATCGATCAATTAAACTAAAAATTCTTAAAAATTTTGAAAATCTTATGATAGTTTGTTATATAAATTTAAATCAACGTATAAAATATTTTTATGATTATTCGTCAATTTAAATTTGATCTATGAATCAAGAACTTTCAACTTAATGTTGAATTTTTAAAATTTGATGTGAAACATGAGTTATTAGGTGAAGTAAGTCTACCAAAAATTACTCTTGGTATGACACGCTATGTCATTTAACAAAAGGAAAGATTCACAAGACTTCCTTATGACAACTTAAAGGAAAATTAAGAATATGTCAAAGATTGATGATTAGCACCGGTGATAATGTCTATCCCTAGCCATTGGATGACTACACCAAGTTGTTGATCAAAAACTTTCAATTGAAACATTTCTTCTAAAAAGACTTGTCTTGAAAACTTGGTTCAAAAGACTTGAAGTGAAGACTTTCTCAAAAGGCACCTTGTTTGTAAAAACTAATAATTGCAAGAAATACAGTGATGTTAACATCAAACATAAAAAATAAAGCAAGTTCCAACGGATCTATTTGTTGAGTGCCTATAAATGGAAGACAAAAGTCTCATTTTAAAGCAAACAAGAACAAAGAAAAAGAAAATTCACTTAAACTCAAAAAGCTACACTTTTTGTTGCTTCATCCTCTGATATTTTGGAGAAATGTATTTCATGTTCGTAACTCTAATTTGTAATAGAAAAAAAAAAGATATCTTCCTTAGTGGAAACTCCATTGTAGGAGATTGACTTGTGATATTTGTTATCAGCAATAACACAATAAACCCTTTTTTGTAAACATTTCCTACCCAGAATTGAAAGTGTTATAGTGTAGGAAAGAAAAGTAAATCACAACAGGTGTTGTGTATAGTCTCATAGTAGATGATTGTGAAGCTATCTTTCTTAATAGGCGGTTGAGTGTTGTTGCTAATAGCAAGTGGCTGAATAGCAGTTTGTATGAACAAGTGGTTGAGTTTGTGCGGTAGTTGAATGTGTTTTTAGCGAAAAATCCCACAAGGTTATGTGGGTGTTAAATGTAGTCCAGTTGGGGTGAACCAATATAAATCCTATTTTCATACTCCCCTTCCTTATTATTTTACTTGTTTATTTAGCTTGCTGCATTTACTATTATATTACTAAATATTTTGAACCATAAATAATTAAACTCAGAAGTTGTCGTAGTAAAAAAACACTCAATACCATAGTTGTCTTTTCTTAGACAACTTGTTTTATGAGAAACTAATTTGAAAGAAAAAAATTAAAAAGAAAAAAATTCAATCCCTTTTCTTGTATAATGACATTCACTTCATCCCTTACCTTTGATCGCCTAAAATAAAGGAAGAAGAAGATGAAGAACAAGAACAAGACTCTCTAGGAAAACTTTGCACTACCACTCTACGATCCTTACTTATTAGCTTTAGAGGCTTTGAATATCTACATAGCTACTCAACCTCACTTAGGGGAAGGATGGAAGAAACATGTGAAGTCGAAAGAGAAGATGGTTCTTTTTTGGCTCCAAAGTTTCTCTTTCTAACTTTTTTCTATTTTTTTTTAAATAAACTTATGAAATTCATATCTTAAGAAAAATTTTATATATCCTCTCCTAACTCATCAATTTGACCTCAACTCAAAATAACTCATAAACAACAAAAAATTTATAGTGTTATAGTGTATGTATATTATCTATTAATAACACAAAATACTCATTGATAAGAAAATATAAAAGTATCTTTTCAATTATATGTAGTATCATTAAATATAATAATTATTTAAATCATTTAATTGAAATGATAGTTTTAGAAAAAAATCTAAATTTATGATATTATTAATTAAAATTAATTATAGAACTATTTTTCTAGTCTTGATGAATTAGTTATTTTTAACACTCAATAACTAGTGTCTTTAAAACACCGTTAATAAATTAATATGTAAAAAAAAATTCCTTAAAATTTATAATAAAACTATACGAAAAAAAATGTACAAATGCACTTTTTAATAAAAAAAAATTATGCATTTGATTTTTTTAATAGAACACTGGTTAACACTTTTGATTATTTTATACAAAACCCAAGGGAGTAATGTAAATTGTTCATTATTTATAAAAAATAATAATAATAATAATAATAATAAATTATTCACCATAAATCTAGAATATAATTGGTGTTGAAAAAATTATTTAGTATGAATTTAATTGCAATATATATTAAAAATATTTATTATAGATTTTAATAAATATAAAGTAAACATATATTTTGTACAATACAAAAGTTATATGTTTATATAAATTCTTAATAGAGCTAGCGCTTGTGCGTCAAATGATGCTGAAACTTTAGAACGAAAATACTACAAAAACAAATATTGACAAATTCTGATATGACACAATTCACCAAAACTTACTAGCAATACAACACAGTAACAAGGATGAAACACGATGCAGATATCAAATTGGTAACCACAAGGAGAATAATAAAACACTGCACAAACGAACAAACCCCAACCACTCATACAATCACGCATGCACTAAACAAATCCATGCTAATCTAATCAATGTGCACCCAGTGTTGTCTTGCAAATTGCAATAACAACGACAAAAATAAATAAACCCTCATAACTTATATTCAACTTTCAACCCCTCGAACTCATACATTTTTATTTCTTTTTATCATAATTCAATATTCATAGTTCATTATTCTCTTTCAAGGGACGTTCCATTTCTTTTTCTTCTGAGATATAGTCCAAACTGTCTTCAGTCACTGATGTCCCACCACTGCTTTCTACAGCTAGGACGCTTCTGAACATGTCACTCTTCTCTATATGAGAAAATTTATCCTTAGATTCTCCCTTGAGTAGTTCCACTACATCAAGCATGGTTGGTCTCTTTTCAGGAAGATCTTGAGCACACATAAGTGCAACTAAAACAACTCTCTTAAGCTCTCCCTCCACATACTTACCCTTTAGTCTTGGGTCAGCAATTTCACCAAATTTCTTCTCACAAACCAATGGCAATGCCCAATCAACTATCGATCGCCTCACTGAGGAACTAAGCTTTTCGATTGGTCTTCTGCCACTAGCGAGTTCAAGAAGGAGGATGCCAAAACTGTAGACATCACAACTCTCAGTAGCTTTGTCTAGCATAGCATATTCTGGTGCAAGGTAGCCAAGGGTGCCCTTAAATTTTGTGGTCACAAGCGTTGCACTGTCAGGGATCAACTTGGCAAATCCGAAATCAGCAACTCGGGCTTTAAAATCAGAATCCAGCAACACGTTGCTTGCTTTAATGTCTCTGTGGATGATCTGAGGTGTTGCTTGGTGGTGAAGGTATCTGAAAGTGGTCAAGTAGTTTAGGAATAATGCAATGTCAGTGTAATAAGCTCAAAAGAAAAGTGAGGTTAGTCCTTAGTACTCACACAATTCCCTCAGCAGATCCAATTGCAATGTTCATCCGCCGATTCCAGTCAAGAACGCATTCGAATGAGTGGTGTCCATGAAGATGAGAGTGAAGGCTCAAATTTGGCATGTATTCGTATACAATTAACCGTTCTTGTCCTTCAACACAGTACCCACGAAGGCTCAGAAGATTCTTGTGTCGTATTTGTGCCAATATTTCAAGTTCCATGGTGAATTCTGTCTCTGCTCTGTTGCTCCAAACTTTCAATCTTTTCACCGCAATCTGAAATAACAAGATTTTTGAAATAATAAAATGGTTATGCAGATGTGCTATTTGTCTTCCATCAACTGATTTAAGTAGCTTCAATTCTCAAGCGCTGGATAAAATGTTATGAATAGAGAGGTTTTTGCAGCATTTGCTCCTCAAAAACTTTTGAGCATATTCTTTGGAAATTACATTATGAGGTCAAATCTAATCCTCGCATGTCTGTAAAGACTATCCGTTAAGGAACACAAATCAAACTCTCTTCTATATACGATGCTATTGCAAGGAATAAGAATAAATAGTAAAAATTGTTATCAACAGCTAGGTGTCATATTATTTAGGGTTGTTGAAATACAAAATCAAAGACACTGAGGAATGAGGGGATTCATCTTCCTTCTCTCCCACTGAACCCCAATTTGATCAAAAGAAAATTTTTCTTTGGCACGGATCTCTCACAAGCTGATTCTATTACAGCAACAATGAAAGAATCATCATTACTAATGTCAAGTAAGACTGATGAAAATAAAGGAAATTCTATGAGATGTTTACTACCAAAGCATACCCGACAAAGCCATTAAGAATGTGAAATGGCCAAAATAATTGATGAAGAGAAATGGCTTTTATACAATTATTTACTTTTACCAGTGTCATTTACAATTGATACTGCTAATGAACTCTACTCTGTTCAAAAATGTATAAGCCAGCTACACGCACGTTGTACTGAATTACCAATCCTTTTGAAGAAAAAAAACACTAATGTTTATTATATTTTATAAATTATGAGAAACAATGTTTGCATTTATTAATCATGATTGTTTCTTTGGATACAGAGCATCCAGTATTAACATCTACAATATGAAAGAGACAAAATAAGAAGATATTATTTCATAAAAGTAGATAAAAGAAAATGATATTGTGGTGAGAGTAATACTTTGATGGAATGGATGTCAAATCAATTTCAATTTTCAAGTGTCAACAATGAATGAAAATAATCATTTTTTTTATCCATTGAACTTGATATCAAAGGATTTACAACAACTCACACACTTTTTAACCAACTGAAGCAGATCCTTTGGTAGGAATGAAAAAAATCATGTGACAGTACTACATCTGTCGAGGTATGTCATTATTGAATAGAACATGTATCCGAGAAAACTCCTTCATATGGTTCGTCATTTTCAAAATATGCAGTTGGATAAAAAATAAAAGGCCGTCCAAATATATTATTAAGAGTAAATGTAACACTAAAAAACCCTCATCTGTCACTAAAATGAGCAAGAATAATCATAGAAGGCACACAATGAAGCTAATTTCATAAGATGCAGAACAGTAACAATAACAACAATAAGTAAATAAATAAATAAAAATTAAAGTTTAGTCATACTTGAGACCCATCCCATAGTTGACCCCAGTACACACTGCCAAATCCCCCTTCTCCAAGCTTGTTATCATAGTTGAAATTATTTGTAGCAGCGTGTAATTCCTTCAAAGAAAACACCCTCCAAGTAGGATGTTTTTTCCCTCGCCTTCTGTTTGCATGAACAAGACTAATGTCAAGTGTACTCAAAACACATTGAGCAAAAAATAAAATGAAAAGCATAATCGAGATCAAAGTTTGAACATAAAAATAAAATAAAATAAAATAAAATACACTTTGAGAAGTCTGGTATATATAGGATCAATGAAACAGACACCTTGGTATGCTGAAAACAGTTAATCTAACAAACTTATTTAGATCCTTCTTACTCAAGATTCAAGACTATTATTGCTAAACCCAGAATTCAAAATCCTCTACAACATTCATTTTCTTCAAAATTAAACATACAAACTTGAAGTCATTATCTAACCCCAAAACCAAAACAAGAAAACAGTTTACAAAAAAACATGTATTATTGTCATACCGACAAGAAGATTTTCCGCAGCAAAACCAAAAGGCCATAACCTTTCCACCACTCAGCTCCGCCTTCTCCTCTGTCAAAGAATCCCAGAAAAGGTGAACAAAATCAAAACTTGAACTCGACCCACCAACCCAAACAAGTGTTGTTGTTGTTTCCTTTGGATATTATTCACTTCTCTTTTATGTGTAACTGGTTTCAGCGTGAAGGCAAATAAATGAAGAGTTGTGAGAGAAAAGATAACAACACTAACGAGGAAGTGAAAGCATGATGATGTTGTAAGCAAAAAAGTGACGAAAAAAGGAGGTAAGAGAGTTTCTGTTTAATGGAAGTTAAGGTTTGCGTTGTTACTTCTCTTCGTCCTTGTCTTGTTGTCATGCTGAACCTCAACTCCAGCTGTTGCCATTTATTATTTTTTATTTATTATTAATTATTAAAGTTAATTATTAATTACTATTAAATAAAACAAGACACGTGTGGGGCCTGTTTCTTTTTTAAATTTTAATTGTGTTTTGGGGGGGAAATTAATTGGCTAATGAATGGCAGTTTTTGTGTTGTTGTTATAGATTTTTTTTCATGTGATATAACATGTATAAATGAATTTTTTACTATAAAAATTTTGAAAGTTTTTCTCCCTCATCGCTTTTTATAGATATTTTGATTGATCAGTAATAATAATGCACATTAATTTTTTATTTATTTTTATATAAATCTGAATTTAAAATTATTAATTTTTTATAATCAAATTAATATAAATTAAATATCTAATATAATATAATATTTATTTAGAATATTTACATATCCTATCTATCTATAATGATAAAAATAAATAAATTTCTAAAAAAATTATTTATTTATTGTTTAGTAAATAAATGTTTAATATTGCATTTTAATGGATTCTCTGATCTCAACAATAAATTAAAAATGGATTATTATGATTGAGTTATTAATATTTGAGATTTTGAAAGATTATTTTAGCATTAAAATTTTTTGTAGATTTTAATGAATTTTGAAAAACTTTTTAAGAATATCATATTTATCAAGATTTTTTTAAAAGATTTTTAAAATATGGATTTTAATCAAAGTTTTGTAGTTTGGATTTTAATAAATCTTGATGAATTTATATCTTAAAATTTCAACAAATTTTATAGATTTCACAAAAAAAAAATTGTAAAACATTGCTACAAGCATTTGATAAAAAAATAATAAATAAATAAAAGTAAAATTAACATAAAATTTTTATTTTTTGACAAATAATTAACTATAATTTCATGTTTTTTTAATTAACATTTTTCTACGTATTCAAAGTTATACTAACTCTTCATACATTGACATTCTTTTTCATGTTCTTGAATTTGAACAATATCATTAACTAGTAAAACTAAAAATGAAGATTCATCTACTAATTTAATTAAAAATTCATACAAAGACACTCTTATTTTTTAAATGATTTTATTTATAATGTAAAAAAAACTAGTAATAAGACCAGAATACAATATATGTATGAAATTAGTTCACAAGAATAATTATTATATTAATAAAAAATAATTTTACTTGAAAAATAAAATATGAATAAAATCTTAAAATATATATTTAAAAGTAATATTATAACAATATATTATTATTGCTATATATATATATCATAATAATAGTAATATTATCAAATATTATATATTCAAATCAGTATATGATCATACAAGAAAAAAAACAATCTGCATTATCATAAAAAGAATCATATGATATTTATAAATAAATATTTAAATAATAAAAATATATATAATATTTATGTGCCTCATCACATATTATACAAATAAATAATATAAAAAAATATAAAGAAAAAATCACATAGAGAAAAAATCATAAAAAAAAAAATCACCTTCAACAATACGCATTTAACATAAACAGTAACAATAATAAAAATATGGCTATTCCAATGAGTTTTTTTTTCTTCTTGAGAGAACACTTTTAATTTAAGAGAACAAATAGGTATTATGTATAGCGATCTAATTTATAGAAAATATTATCATTAATAATGAAAAGTTTTACTATTACAAATAAAAAGAAAAAAAAATAATATAAAAAAGTACCTGACTGTAAAAAAGGAGTGGAGAATTGGATGAAAAACAAATGTTTGTATATCTTTTTAGGAAGAGAAATATTTTCTAACGAAGACAAAAAGTGTAGTTAAAAGAAGAAAAAAGAGAGCGTAGAAAAGTCTTATTCGATTGAGTGAGATTGTTGGAAGAGTATCTATTTATATTTTTTTTACTAAACTGTCATATGAAATTTATTTTACAAAATAATTTATCGTATACTTTTGAATTCCAGAAGATTTTTATAAATTGGAAAAAAGGTCAATTAAACATCACCCAATTTCATTGCTCTTTTAAAAAAATTAAAAAGAATATATTAAATTAAAATTTCAAAAGATTTTATTATTACAAAATAGTTTTATAGTGTTTCATAATAAAATTAATATAAAAAAATCATATGATATTTAATTAAGACAATTGAGATTTTTTAAAAAGTACATCAAAGTCTTTTTTTTTAAGTACATTAAAATTTTATAGTATTCAATTAAGACTTTTTTCATTTAAAAAAATGTCTATTAGTATTCAAAAACATAAAAATTTTAATGGATTATTTTGAAAGATGACTTTTATAAGACTTTTAGTAAAATTTACAGATAATTCACTCATTCAACAATCTCATCAAAACTTTTAAAATTTTATGTGAATTTTTATTATTATTAATTTCTCCTCATTTTTTCTCACCTTTTTCTCTTCTATTTTTCCCCTCTGGCTCTCTCACATGTTTTTTTCTCTTTGGTTCTCCTTTCTTTGTTTCTTTCTTCCTTATCTTACTTTTTTTTGTTCCTCTCTCTCTTCTTGTGTCTTTTTTATTTTATATTCTCTTTCTCTTTTTGTTCACCTTTGAAATATAATTTATCAATATATTTTTTTATTATTAATATTTAAAACTATTTTTTGAATTATTAAATATTATATAGTTAAAAATTTTAAATTATTAAAATATAACAAATATTTATTTTCAATATTTTAAACATATATTAAAAATATATTTTGATAACTCTACCAATTAATTAATATCATAAATTTGAATATGTTGTACAAATTTAATAGTGTGAATGAAAAAATATAAATACATAAAAAATTATACTTAGAGAATATTACTTAAAAGAACATGAAATCATATTCAATTATTTATTAAAATATTGAAAATTTTATTGATTTTTTTAATTTTTTTTATTCAAAACCTTGTCATTTATGTTATGTTTTTATTAATTGTATTGTTTTTAAACAAAAAAATCCATATTGTCTTTTGAAATTTAATAAAATCCTTTCAAATCTTATAAATTGATACAACTCCTTTAAAATTTATATTACAAAATCTTGATTAAAAAAGTCATATAATTTTTTTTAAATTAATACATTTCTACAAAGTCTTTTAAAAAAATCTTAAAATTTATTAAATTCTTACAAAGTTTTTTAAAAATTACAAGACCTTTTTGTGCTAAAAAAAGTCATGAATATATTATTTGAAAATCTTGATTAAATATCATAATACTTTTTTATATAAAACAAAATCTTTTAAAATCCTTCAAAATCTCAATCCAATAACTCCTAAGTTTTTTCTTTTTTTATTTTTGTCAATTTTTCTTACTTAAACTTTAATTGGCATAACTTTACTAATTAGAAAACTTATCCCAAACCAACAAAAAAACTCAATATTTCCACTTTTAGAAATTAAAATCTTAAAAAATCTATCAAATTTTTGTTGCATTTCTAGTTTGTGAATATTTGAAATCATTTTTATATCTTAAATTGCAAATAATTTGACTAGAAAATGGGAAGAAACAGTTTTACACTAAAAAGATATTATTATTTAATTATACCAATAAAAAATAGAGATCAAAATTGAGTTTAAAACAAATTATTATTTCCTTTTATTACTACGTTATAAGTACAAAGTATATATTAATTATGTATGAAACGTGACTAACCATCATACCATGTAAATCTTTATTAAAATAACACCTACATTAATTCAATATTTAATCGTATCTTTTGCAAAAGAATACTTATAGAAAAATAGTTAAAAAATTATGGAAATATCAAAATCACAATATTTACATAGGAGAGGCTTATATTTTTGCAATCCCTCTTTATGTTATGTTATGGAAAAAAAACACGAATGTCTACGTATATTTATTTAAAATTAAAAATAACTAATAGTGATGGCAAGGTATAAGATACAGAAAATACAGGCAATAAAATATTTTATAAAATTCTCAAAGAATAAAAATATAATAAATTTCAATAAAATAAACATTTTTTGATAAAATCTTAAAAAAATATTTTTTTATATATAAATTATAGTTCAATAGGTTAACAATTTATCATTTTGTATCTCTATTTAGATTATATTAATTAAAGTGTGAATTTTTTATTTTGTGCAACTTGTTTAATATTGTAGGAACGAAATAATAAAAATTAAAAGAATAAAAATAATTATTACTAATCTGTTTTCTTTTTGTCTCTTCTAAATTTTTACGTTTATTTTTTAAATGAATATTTTATGTGTGTATGTTCATGTGATTTTTTTTCTTAGTAACATGTTACATTCTAGTTATCTAATTAGTTTTCGTTGCTAGTGATATAGTGATTCCGTAAGTGTAGTAGTCAGGAAGGGTTGTTACAAGTACAAGATCGGGAGCTAAAATTCTTAACTAAGTATTGGAAAGGTGTGCAATATTTGGAGGTTGGTTAATGGACTAATTCCATATAGGTTTAATCATGCATACTAAGGTCGTAGTAGGCTCATACACAAGTTGTTATAATCTTAACAGGGATATTGAACTTTTTTAGTTTAAGTGACAAAATCTGAAAAATTACGCTGTGTTATTGATTGATATCCAAATTTGTTGTTGATCTAGTGAGCTCAAAAAGATCACGTTGTTAAGTTGATTTGAAAGGGTCAAAATGCCTAGACAACTCACCTATGTTATAAGAGATCTCTTAGTTGAAATGTGTGACAACACATTATGATGTTATGTTGTTATGATTACAATGTTGTTTAAGTTGATGTTATTAAGTTGTATTAAGTTGTAAGTTGTTGTGTTGTTCTTATACTATGTTGCTAAGTTACGTTGGCCCTTGGACTGGTGTTGTGTGGTGTTGGATAAGTTGCTTGTGTAGCTATGTTACTACTTTTATACTATGTTGTCCTTTTTATTTTGTACTTACCCTTGCATTTTCTTTTTGTTGGACTGTGATGATTATATAATATAGGAGAATGACAAGATTAGGCTAGAGGACTAGCTGCTTGCATGTCATGCTAGAGATGACACTTTTTTGTTGGAGGCTACTCTAGTGTAGCTTGTATATAGAATAAATGCTTGACTGACGTTAGAGTTATGTTTTTAGTATTATACTTGATGTATATTATATATATGTACATAGATTTATTATAACCTCTTAATAAATTTTATGTTTTCAACTTATATTAATATATTTTCTACACCTTATATATATATATATATATATATATATATATATATATATATATATTGTATGAATGTCTACATATTATCGTATGATAACCTAATATAGTTGAATTAATTAATTATTCACTATGCTTAGATACTGATTTGTAAAATGTAGTGTTTAGTTGAGTCTAAATTCGTCATTGATAGTAATGACACTATGGATTTAATTTTGATAATGATAGTACATAGTAATGTATTTATTTTTAATCTTTTAATGTAAATAATTTATTTTAATTTAAAAAATTGAGATTAAACATTCTTTTTCTCAAATGTAAGAATGAGAGTCACAATATATATTTTCTTTATATCTATAACTATTAATATATGGAAAATGTTATTTTCGTGTCTACATTTTCTAGTTTTTTTCTCCTTAATTAATATTTACAACTACCCCATTGTTATAAAGTACTATTTGCAAACTCATTTTATCATATATTTTTTTAAAAAATAATTTCGAGGCGCAAAATGTCTCATTTCTTTCTATATATATAAATAAAATAATAAATTGTAAACTAATTAATTAATTGTAATAGAATCAAATTCATTTCTTCTTCTTAAATTTCATTGATTTTTTAAATTTATAAATATATTTATAGTAATTAAATACACCAAAAATTTATAATAATTAAAGTAATTATAACAAATATATATTTTAATTAAATTAATAATTAAATCTCGCATAACTATTTATATAAAAGATATGTTATTTTAGTGTTTATATTTTTTTAACTCCTTTACCTCTTAATATTTATAACTATCAAATTATTGTAAAGTTATATCTACACTCTCATTTTATCATCTCTTATTTGTTTATTTTTAATTACAGCGTGGCACGGATTGTCATTTCTCAAGAAGAAAAGAGAATATTACTTTCACCGGATATCTTTCCAAAAATCTCTTTGATGCTTTGAAGAATACATTATTTTCTTTCGTCTGAATAAATTATTCTTATCACTTTACAATATGCTGATTTGAATTTTAAAAAATATAATACTTCACTTTGATTTTTGGTTTACAAAATGTTTTCTAATTAGAAATCAATGTATATATCCAATATAATATTATACATGCATTTTCTTTTTCTGGAGACTGAATTTAATCGATCATATAGATTCCTTGATCTTACTTGTACAAATTTGCGGTAACAGTTTGTCAGTTTTTATAGCATTTGGCATGCATGGCCCAATCATTTTATTACTCAACACAGCTATCAAATGAACTCTTCAATAATTTAGTTGCAGAAAAAAAAATGTTCCTTTAACCTTTTTTTTTTATACTATCAGTCTATATTTTATCTTTTTAATAAATTAAAAATCCACATGTTATGTTATAAATGATCGCTTACCTAACACATAAAATTGTGTTTTCATTAATTAAATACACATGTATAACATTTGTTACTGAGATATGAACTTTTATGATAACTATTTTTACAAAATTGAGTGATGTTGATGTAATATTTATTAATATTCTATTTATTATTTTTATTCAACAATACGAGAAAATATATATATTTATAACTTGTTCTAACATTATATTTCTTTCTATTTTTATTATAAGACATTTTTAATCAAGTCTGTAAGATATGATAAATCTCACCACAATTTGTGTGAGGCAATCAATATGATTTAAAGAAAAAGATTACAATGTAAAACAGGAAATTATATCATAATAATGAGAGAATAATTGGTAGGATATCAATCTTGATAATTAGCTCTTAACACCCTGCGTCAAGCTAAACGTTGGATTGAGACCAATACGAAGCTTGGATCGAACAATTCAAACAAACGGACGAGGCAACGCCTTTATAAAAATATCAGCAAGTTGTAGAGAAGTAGGAACATGGCGAACAGCCAAGCGACCAGAGGCAACCAACTAACGGATGAAGTGACAATTCAAATCAATATGCTTAGCATGCTTATGAGCGATAGGATTCTGAGCCATAAACAATGCACTTTGATTATCATTGAGAAGGAGAGGAGTCGCTGACAACCCAACACGAAGTTCACGAAGGAGATTGAGCAACCAAACAAGTTCAGAAGCTATGTTGGCCATGGCTCGGTACTCAGATTCACAACTAGAGCGGGCAACAGTAGGTTGTTTCTTGGCACTCCAAGACAAGAGATTGTCACCAAGAAAGATAGCATAGCCATAGGTAGATCGACGAGTGTCTGTGCAGCGAGCCCAATCAGCATCACTATAACCAAGAACTGCGAGAGAAGGTGAGCTGCAAAACGTAAGTCCAAAATGTTGTGTACCACAAACATAACGGAGAATACGTTTGACAGCTTGAAAATGATCAATAGTAGGAGCCTGGAGAAATTGACTTACCGTGTTGACTGCATATGATAAATCAGGGCGAGTAATGGTTAAGTATTGTAAGGCCCCAACCAAAGAGCGGTACTGAGTTGGATCAGAGTAAGTCACTCCATCACTGACAAGATGAAAACCGGCAGCCAATGGGGTCGAGACAGGTTTGGCCTCAAGCATCATAGCTCGGGAAAGCAGATCATGAGCATATTTGGCTTGTCCCAAGAACAAACCATCGGCAATATAAGTGATCTCAAGACCAAGGAAGTAGCCAAGCTTTCCTAGATATTTAATTGCAAACTCAGCATTAAGACGAGCAATAAATTGAGTGAGAAAGAGGGGATCACTTCCAGTAAGAATAATGTCATCCACATAAACCAAGAGGTAGAGAGTGATGTGCCCGCGATAGAAGAAGAACAAGGATGGATCAGCCCTGCTGCAAATAAAACCAGAGCGCATCAGAAAAGAGCTCAAACGTTGAAACCAAGCACGGGGTGCCTGTTTGAGCCCATAAAGAGCCTTGTTCAACCGACAGACATGAGTCTGAAAACGAGGATCAACAAAGCCAGGAGGTTGTTCCATATAGACAGTTTCAGTGAGGTGGCCATGAAGAAAAGCATTTTTTACATCCAACTGATGAAGTGGCCAGCCATTAAGCACGACAATTGATAAAATAAGATGAATAGTAGTAGCCTTGACAACCGGACTGAAAGTGAGTGAGTAATCAAAACCTGGAATTTGCGTGAAACCTTGAGCCACCAAACGCGCTTTTAAGCGCTCAATAGTGCCGTCACTTTTGTGTTTGGTACGAAAAACCCATTTACTACCAACAATATTAGGAGCAGATGGACGAGGGACTAAGGTCCAAGTATGATTGTTATGAAGAGCAAAGAGCTCATCCTCCATTGCTGCCAACCATTGAGGATGCTTCATGACAAATTTAAAACCCTTGGGATCAGCAGCACCATGCAAAGCAGTGAGAAGAGTAGTAGGTTGGTGATGAGCGAGGGCATAACGCAGATTAGGCCGAAAAATGCCATTCTGTGATCTAGTCTGCATACGAACAGCAACCGGGGCTGGTTGAATAAAAGCATTAGAAGAAGCAGACAACACTATAGGAGAGGCCGATGCTGGGGATGGAGTCCGTGGAGGAGAGACAGGTTCCGATGAAGCAGGTGCAACAGGTGGAGCAGGATGGGGAGCTAGAGCAGCATCCAAGGAAACACATGATGGACAAGACAAAGTAGTAACTGGTGGTGGTCTTGTCGGAAGAATAGAGGAAGCAGACATCGAAGAAGACTTGAAGCCTGTGATTGGTTCATAAAATGAAGAAACCATAAGATCGATGCTAGAAGAAGGAGAACCTGCAAAAAGGAAGCAAATTTTATCAAATTGAGCATGGCGAGACACATAAATCCTGGAAGTGGTCAGATCTAAGCATTTGAATCCTTTGTGATGACTGCTATAACCCAAAAATATGCAAGGAGAACTCCGAGGACTAAATTTATTTTTCATGTATGGGTGCAAGCATGGAAACAGACGACAACCAAAAGGATGAAAATTAGCATATGTAGGCGCAACTTGAAATAGAAGTGTGAACGGAATATGGCTGGATAGCACCTGAGAGGGAACACGATTAATAATATATACCGCAAAACTAAAAGAATCATCCCAATAACTGGTAGGAACATGTGACTGATACAACATTGCAAGACCAATCTCAAGAACATGTCTATGTTTCTGTTCAACCCGACCATTCTGTGCTTGAGTATGCGGGCATGAGAACCGATGAAACACACCAGAAGAAGCAAATAAATCTTGTACTTTGTTATTCGTGAACTCGGTGCCATTGTCACTTTGAAAAACTTTAATAAATTGAGAAAATTGGTTTTCCACAAAGACTTTGAACCGAACAAGCACATCATAAAAATATGATTTATGTCGTAATAGATAAAACCAGGTAAAGCGAGAGAAATCATCCACAAAAATAACAAAGTAAGAATATCCAGCAACAAAAGCAACTGGAGATGGTCCCCATAAATCACAATGAATAAGATCAAGAACAGTAGAAGCCCTTTTATTATTGTCATAAAAAAACAAACGTTTACTCTTAGCCATCTGAAAAGTAGTGCAATAGACTGGCTTAGGCAAAATAGACGAAACATTTAAATAACCTTGCTGATTCAACTTATTAATAACATCAAAATTAACATGTCCCAAACGAGAGTGCCAAAGTTCAAAAGAGGCACGAGGCAATGAAGAACTAGTAGTAAGCAATGCTTGTGGTCCTTGATCCATCACATAGAGTCCTTGATCACATCGTCCCCTTGCCAGAACTCTGCCTGTCTTTCGATTCTGAATAACAAAGATATCATCCACAAAAATGGCTTTAGCATGATTATCACGAGTCAGTTTGCTAACAGATACAAGATTTTTAGTTAGATGAGGCACAACCAAAACATCTGACAAAGGAACAGTACGTGATAAAGAAAGAGAACCAACATGAGTAATATTTAAAGAGGTCCCATTACCCACAAAAACATGATCAGTACCATTATAATTTTGGGAATCAGTCAACTGAGACGAAGAAGGCGTCATGTGAGATGTTGCACCGGTGTCCATATACCAATCTAACTTGTTTGAGGTGTCCAACGAGCAACTGGCAACAAATGCCTGAGCCAAATTAGCAGACTTAGAAGACCGGTCCCAGTGAACCAGACATTTGTTAGCATAATGACCCTGTTCACGACAAATCTGACATCGAGGGACATAAGAGTTGCGACGACCAGAGTTGTTGCAACGTTGACGAGAACCACCATTAGAATTGCCACGATTACCACCATTAGAACCATCATTGGAATGTCCACAGTTACCACTGCGAGATGACTGATTGCCAGATGAGCGAGGTTGATTGTTCGCATAGAAGGCAGCTGGCTGAGAGGGCATTGGTTCCTCAAGAGATGCCTGAAAAATAGCATGGCTTTCGACCTTACAAAGAATGTCAGTAAATCGTGGCAAAGGTACCTGATCAAGTTGACCCGTGGAAAAATTTGCATAGGAGGGACCAAGACCACGAAGGAACCAGTGTACTTTGTCATCATTAGCAATAGGAGCACCAATAGCTGCTAACTGATCACAAATAGTGCGAAATTTCTTTCCATATTCTGTCACAGAGATAGAACCACGACGCATGAGTTGAAGCTTGTCACGGAGGCGCAGTTCACGAGCCTTGCTGCGTGAAGCATAGGCAGTATGCAGAGAGTCCAAATATCCCGAGTAGTGTCAGCACTGAGTGTCTGAGAGAGGGCCTCCTCGGTCAAGGAGGAAAGTAGGAGACTGGTGACATTTTGATCTTGAGCTTGCCATTGAGCGAATCGAGGATTTGGAACAGAATCGAGGATCTGTGACAGTGGTTCAACAGAACCATCAACAATGTGAAACAAATTCTGATTTTGAAGAAGAGAAGTAACCTGTTTACGCTAGTGAAGAAAATTCTCAGAGTTAAGCCGAATGGTGATCATGTGAACCAAGGTAGCAAACGGCAGAGACAGAGGAGTGGTATCGTCAGCCATGAAAGAGGACCGCAAACAGAATTGGACGATCGCACGGTTGGGGGAGAATGCACGACCGTGGTGGCAGAGAGGAGGAGAGAAAAGATGCACGCAAACAAGGCCGATGACGGCATAAGGGTTTGGAGGCTAGGGTTTGGAACCGTAACCTGATACCATGTAAGATGTGATAAATCTTACCACAATTTGTGTGAGGCAATCAATATGATTTAAAGAAAAAGATTACAATGTAAAACAGGAAATTACATCATAATAATGAGAGAATAATTGGTAGGATATTAGTCTTGATAACTAGCTCTTAACAAAGTCATACATGATATAAGTATTTATGTTAGTTGATTTTATTAAATTTATAAAATAAATTATGGATCAATTTTACTTTTCTTTCTTATCATTAAATTTCATAAAAAAAAAATAAAGATATTACTTCATATCAAAACTTATGCATCGATACTAATTAAAATGATTGAAACAAAAAATAATTTAATACTTTTTAAAAATTATAAAATAAAATAATTTCTATTAAATTATACCTTATGATAAGAATAGGAGGATGTATTTAAATTAGCCTTATAAATTTTATTATTAAGCAGTCTTATCCAATAATCAAATGATAATGTACCCTCTCATTTTTCACATATGAAATAATGGGGTGGTTTGGCCGTTGAATTTTGCAGTGGTAGTAGCTGAGCGTAATAGAATTCTATCAAAATGTGATACTGCTTTTCAATTCCCTTCTCCTTTACATTCAAATTGTTTTACTTGTTTCTTGACTTGTGTATGTAGTCGCGTTAAATTTTAGGGTCAGCTATTTCATTTTTTGAGATGCCTCCAACGTAATGAGGAGATTAATCACTGTTATCGATAATGAATATTCCAGGGACGAACAAAAAAAATTGTTTTACTTGCTAATATTTCAACCGTTTTTTTTAATATATAGAGATTTTTAATCTGGGCGTTTAGTTTCTTATAGTAAAAAAAATAAAATAAAATCCTATGTAGTTTTTCTATTTTTCATATCATCTTTGGATCAATAAAGCATATAATAAAACAAGAATTACACTGCATATATCAAAATGATGAATTTTAAGTATACTAAAAGAATTAAAACTACCATAAACATATATAATAATTAGTAAATGTAGATGCATGTCAAATAAAAAAATTCGTTAACAAATGGGATCAAGTTAGCGATTGATGGTTAAAGTCAAATTTGATCCTTATTGACTATAAAAAAAAATTATTTTATATAAGAGAGGTCATATTAATAATTTAATTAAATTAAAATTAAAATTAAAATCTCATACTCTTTTTAGTCAATAATTACTCAAAAGTTAGTTCTTAGACTACAAAATTTATTTTATTGTCACGTATTATTTAGTTCAAGATGAAAATAGATGGAGATTACAACAAGCAATTCACATTTTAAAGTTATTTCAGTTGTTTTTTTTTATATAAGTTGCTTTTCTCCCTTTTTTATGTAATAAATTAATTATTTTTTTTGTGAAAAAATATGTTAGAGATATTATGATACAATCAAATTAATATATATAAATATCATATACATAAACTTTATAATATTGAATTAAACTCAAATTTACGTGTTATTTAATTTCCTTCAATGAGATACACCAATTCGAGTTTACCACATCTTTTGAGTCTTTGCATCATTGCATGTGCATAGATGTCTTTATTTATACCTTTTCTTTTTTCGAACACACACACTTCTCTAGCGATTTAAAGATTGTAGATTGGAGCATAGTCCCACGTAGATAGCTTAGTGGTGGGTTAGGGAACAATGTGTAGGACTACTAATTCACGAATCTGTACCAAAATGAAACGTGGAACCCATATCATTAGTGCCACAAATTTCCACCGACCCCAAAAAAAAAAGTGACATTAATCTTGTTTATGTAGTCTAAGATTCATTTCCGTCTTCCAAACCACTTCAGAACACATGTTATATCGTTCTAGAAGCTTATTTAAAGAACATGGTTATTTATGGATTGTTGTTGCCTATTGAGGATCTTTTCTGGCTTATGTGTGACTTTAGAAATGGGCTTACGATTTGTGGGTAAAATGTTTAAGCAAGATGGATAACATTCAAGGACAGCCTCACCAAAAAAATTTAGATACTTAGAAATAGGTCTCATATTTTGATCCATGTACTTGGACAATAGTTACAATTCTTCACTCTTTTTAGTTTTTGGTCGTTCTTTTTTGCTTTTTTTCTTTTTTAATGTAGGGCTATATTGCTCAGTTTGGACTTTTTGGTATTTTTGTTTTTGTGGTCCAATTTTTTTGTCCTGTTCCCCGTTTGAACTTCGGGTTCTTCAAGGACATTATAGGTTTTATTGGTCGAGGATAGGTTTGAAACTAATGAGTTATTTGGGCTGAGGTCTAACATGTTGAAGAAAATGTCCGTTTAACTTGTTTTGAACGGATTTCCAAACACATAAGTAGTGATTGACATCATTTTTGATTTACTCATCATACTTATTTATATTTTCATGTATCATGCATCAAATGTTTTAACACATTCTATATATGCTTGGGGGAGTAGTTCAGAAAGAAAAAAGTCTTTATAGTGAGATGTTTAAGAAAAGGGTTTTTAAGATATTGTTTAATCCACAAATACACTACAAGTTTTCTCTTTTTCCTTACCTACTTAAACCAATTAAAAGATAGTCCTCAATGATAAAATGCCCATATAATATTGCATATCTACTAAAAAGTTTTAATTAGGAATTGCAATGGCGACAATCATATATCGTTGTCTACAAGAGTACTAATGTCTGATGCTTACAATTAAAAATTTATTTACATTTATACATGGACAGTGAAGAGATTATTTGTAATATAATATACAATAGACATTTTTCTGTTCATTTTGATTTTATTAAAAATTGGAATCAATGCTAATGTGATGCTAAGTTAGAGTAAGACACTCCTTTTCGCGTTCGTCTCCTCCCAGTATAGGTGAGAAAAATAGACATCTCCGATTCTTAAAAATAATTTGATGGCTGGAAATTATTTTAATTTAAAATAATTTATTAACTTAAAAATGGAACGTAGTTTAGCATTTCTTTTAACAAAACGGGATGCCATTTATACGGACTTAAAAAAAAGATATTGTGAAACACTTGTATCATTTTTTTGCGAAAACCCAAGACATCTTCATTATTCTTATGGTGCTTAAGAAATCCATCCTTTCTTCTTAAAACTCATATTAATTAGTTAGTCGAAAATATACTTATATCTCTTTGAATTTATTTTGATTGAATAGTTTTTTCTCCTTTGATTAAACAATGCATTTAGACTTGTAAGTTTTTGTTTTTATTTTGGTTTAACTAACTTCTTATAATTTCATAAACTTTATATTGTAGTATTTATAATTCAAAACATTTTACTTTAATATTTATATATATTATATTTGTTTTCTTTTAGTCTTTGTATTCTATTGTTATAGGAACTAAAAAAAAATTTATAAAATTATAGGAATTAAAAAAATGATATGTATAAAGATTAAAATAGAACATTTTTAGTCATAAGAAATAAAAGGTAAAGTTTATAAAACTATAAGAGCAAGTGTATCAAACCTTTTATTTTTCTATGATCATTAAGATGATACTTGTATTCTGTTTCAGAAAACATGAATGCGACATCAATTCTAATAGTAGAAGGTATAAAGAAATGGGTCAATAATATCTATAAACATAATCCACAACATGGTCAAGAAAATGTTGTTGATTACAAACCATATTTGGGAATGGAGTTTGAATATGAGCCAACAACATATGAATTTTATAACGAGTATAGCAGGAAAATTAGGTTTAGTATTCATTGAGAATATGGAAATAAAAGTAAAAAAAATGAAATTTTGATTTCAATAAAATTTTCATGCTTCAAAGAAGATAAACGAGGTGTTGGTAAATGAGACCACTTAACAAAAGAACCTATATTAGAAACTAGAACATGATATAAAGCATGCGTTAATCTACATGAAAAGGAAGGCGAAATCTTAAAGTCATGGAATGATTTACTTGTTGACCATGATATTTCTCATGATTCATGGCTACATACAATTTTTTATGTCAGAAAAACTTACACCGTGGGGATGAGAACCAATTAAGTGAGAGTTTTAATGCTAATTTAAAAAACCATTTGAAGTTTGTTTAATTTGGTCCAATTTTTTTACACAAAAACTAAAAGTAAAATTGATGAAATTATAGATATTTCAATGAAAGAACTTATCTTAAAAAAATGCATCAAGTCTAATTTTTAAACTTTAGGATGATTCAGTTTAATTTGAACTCGTTCAAAAAATATAGCAAATTTAATTAATCTCAAAATTGAACCTATCTAAATAACCTTAGTTAGAGTTGGATCTCTTGTTTTTTTGTATAAACCACAAAAACGTTTGTGTAAGACAAATTTTATTCACTAAGCAATAAAGTAGTCGTATGTTCAAGACTTTGACATCTCTAGATAAATTAGACCAATCTCACGCCAACTAATTTACATGATTGTGTTTTGAAACTTGATCAATCTCATGGTAATTAATTTATGTGGTTGATGCTCTAAAATGATTTGTTGCTCACTTCTATTTTTTTTAATTGATAGAAACTTAAGTGAATTTAGGTCTTTAAGACTCATTAGAATCAGAATTTAGGAGATGTCTCAAAATCTGATAAGTATTTATAAAGATAATTACAAATTATTTGTCAATAAAACTCTCATATTAGTAAGAATCAAACTTATATTCAAATATAAATCCTACTCATCTCTAATTATACATAATAGACATCACTCAATATACATAAAATTTCTCACAAAACAAACTAGATATGCTAATTCAAAACGACACTTCCTCATATATGTAAAATAGTAGTTTCAAAGACAATAAATCTTGAATCACTATATTTTATGTTTTTTTCTTTTTCTTTTTAAATTATTAGTATTCTTACTAGAAAAAGTGGAATATAATTTAACATATTTACATACTTGGTTGGAACTTGAAATGACAAACATTTATTAAGACGAAACAATTAACCGATTGATTTACATTTTGTGTCTAGTACATTGAATTGAGAATAATTTAATCAGAATTAAAAGTGATTAATATATAATGAAATGTCAAAGTGATATTATAACGACATTAACATTTATATTACAAGATTGTGACATATCTTAATTTAAATTTTTGATTAAAAAAATTATCCTAAAAGTTGGTCCGTGCCAAAATCCAGTACCATATTTAGCTTGGTGCCAAACCTCCTCCAAGTAATTCTCAGCACCGACCACAAAACTGAAAGCATAGAGAATGACACCCAAACCACATCACATCGGACTTAGACCAATCACCACTCTGCATTCATTTATTTTACAAAAAAAATAGAAAAAAAGAAAATAGCGTACTCCAAATTCTGAAAAAACCAACCTCAACCCGACATAGGAAACTCCGTCACCCATTTTATTATAATATAAATAAAGCATTAATTATGTTTTGCGCACATGAACCCATCTCCAACGGTCATGAACGGCGGCGGCGCAACTCTCTCCGGTGAGGCCTCCGCGAAGCGCAGACGCAGCAGACAGCAAGCGGCAAACGGAGGCATGAAGAACAACTCCACGCGCCGTTCGGAGGCGTCGTTCTTGAAATGGACGGTGGCGGACGCGCTCCACGTGGCGACGCACCATTGGATGCCGTGCCTGTTCGCCTTGGGACTCCTCTTCTTCATGGGCGTCGAGTACACGCTCCACATGGTGCCGCCCTCCTCGCCGCCCTTCGACCTCGGCTTCCTCGCCACGCGCCCCCTCCACGCGCTCCTCCAGTCCTCGCCGCACCTCAACACCCTCTGCGCCGCTCTCAACACGGTACGTCGCCGTTTCCTCTCATCGAATCTGGGTTGCTCTCAAAATCTGATCTTTTTGCTTTTATGGGCAGGTGTTTGTGGGGATGCAAACCAGTTATATCCTATGGACGTGGCTCATTGAAGGACGCCCCAGAGCCACCATTTCAACGTTGTTCATGTTCACTTGCCGTGGCATTTTAGGCTACTCCACCCAGCTTCCATTGCCTCAGGTCATTCTTTAATCAACCATGATTTCTCTAAATTACTTTCCTCCATCTTGTAACTGTTATTGGTTCACATAAATTATCTAGATAAAACCCCAATTTTGATTAAAAAAATGCAGTTTTTAGGTGGTTTTTATTTTTAAGAACAAAAGTGAAAAGTGAGATAAAATTGGTTTTATTTTGATGATTAATATATTGTTTTTGATTTGATGGTGAATAGGGGTTTTTGGGGTCTGGTGCGGACTTTCCTGTCGGGAATGTGTCGTTTTTTTTGTTTTTCTCGGGGCATGTTGCGGGTTCGGTGATTGCTTCGTTGGACATGAGGAGGATGCAGAGGTGGGAACTGGCATGGACTTTTGATGTGCTCAATGTTTTGCAAGCTGTCAGGTTGCTCGCTTCCAGAGGCCATTACACTATTGATTTGGCTGTCGGGGTTGGTGCTGGAATTCTTTTTGATTCTTTAGCTGGCAAGTATGAAGATAGCAAAAGGAATCCTCCTTTCACCACTAAACACACTTTCACTCTTTGATTGCATCACCAATCACCACTACATATGCTCTGCTATATCGTCTCTTTTAGTCTTATTCATTGAAATTTATCAAAAATTACAAAATCTGATGAGACTCGTTTCTTATACCATGAATCTCACAAATTTGTAATTTTCAATCAATTTTAATCGATAAGAGAGGTCATGTTAAGAGAAGTGTTAGAGATCATGATGGTAACACTGTTAGTGTTGGTTTGATGTAGCTAAAATGAAAAAATTGACGAAGGATCATGGAAGTGGAAAAGGTGATGGATTCCAAAGATTGGCAATAGTTTGAATTGTAAAGAGGAAAAGAAAAGGTCAAAAAGTGATATGATATTAGAAGTAGTCTTGGTTACGGCGTGATTTTAAATTTGAGTTTTATTTCACTTGTATTTTTTTTGTAAGCTGTATTGAGTTTCTTTTGTTTTAGTGGAGTGTGGGTTGGAATTCCCTTGGCATGATGGATTGCTCTAGATGTTGTTCCCACTTGGTGGACGGCTATTGAATGGAATATCAGATTTTAATGTTGTGTCTTGATTGTAAAATTGAATTTTTAAGATTTTGCTTTAGTTCATTCATTGTAATTGGAAAACTTGGGTTCTATTAAGATCCTGCGTTAGCTCATTCATGGTATTTGATTGTAAAATTGAAATTTTCAGATTTTGACTATTAAATTTTGATTTTTAATTTCAATATAGTGGTTATTAGTAAATGCACGTTTCCTTTTGTATGGCCCGCAATCCGCAAAGATAAGTCGTGTGGGCGACTACGAAAATAAAATAAGGCCGATTTTGAATAGTTTTCCGGAAGATAAATGTAATTAAAAATCATAAATTTTAGTAAGAAAAAATTCATTAAACCAATAAAAAAATCATTCAATGAGAAACGAAATTTTCTTAAATTTATCATTTTAATAAACTTTAATTAATAATAAAAATATAAAAAAGAAGATCCTCACCTTTTTCATTGTTGGAATTATTTACCGGAGTATTTAAAATTTTAGCCTAGTTGTCAGAGAAGGGAAGTGTTGTGCTTTTAGGGCTTACACACTCACATAACTCTCTACTTGCATGTTTGGATTAGATTTTAAAACGTGATTCTACACTCTCTCTCCATGTTGAATATGGATTTTACGTGGAAGCAAAATAATTTTGCTTCAACTAAACATGAAAATTCACGTTAGAATTGGAACCCAAACATGCACTACATTGTTTAAATATCATTCACTTTGATTTTAAGTTTTTGTGATTTTATTTATGGTCATCATCCAAAATATTACTTATTGATAAAGATAATTGTATATACATAAACTCTTTAATTACACAACAAATTATATTAAAACTAATAATTTCAATTGTGAGACCCCTTCCCTCTTCTTTTCCTTCCCCAAACTTTAGAACCATCACTCTCAATTCTCTCTTTTCTTTTGCTGGCTTTTGATCTCAAATTCTCTGGACTCTCTGGGTGTGTAGGTGCTGACCAAGTTTAGAAGAGCTAGCTGATTCGTGTGGAACTCTTCCTTTCTCAAGCTCTCTTCTCTTCACTTCTCCTTCTTGTTGTTCTTCTTCCCGGAAGCTCGGAATCTTTGCCCGAGGTAAGGGAAGCTAGTTTTCTTGTTGCGTTTTGGCTGAAAATGGGTCTAAGAACTCATTTGGTTGTTTATGATTGCTGATTCTTTACTGATCGGGTGAAAATTTGAGTTTTTGGGGTCTTTGGGGTTTTGAGAAAAATTTGGGGTTTTTCTTGTTTTGTTGTTGAATGTGTAAAAAGGTGGTGTTTTTGGACTCTTGGATGAAAATGTGGTACTTTGAACCGTTTGCATGCTGGGTTTCTGATTGTTTTGCAGGGTTGGGTGAAATTTTCGAACTTGTTGGTGTTGCTGCTGAGCTTCGCGCTGAGCGCAGTTCTTCGCGCGGGCGCGTGGCAACCAGGGGACTCCATTTAGGCAAGCCCGTCGGGCGCAATGATGGGTGCGTCAGGCGCGCTTGGGAATGTGGGTCTCTGGCTAGTCCGCGCTGGGCGTGACTTGGACCATGCTGGGCACGATATCAATTGTACCCTGATTTGGGCTTTTTGATTCTGCGCTGAGCGCGACCCTTGTCGCGCTGGGCGTGAGACTCCTTGGGAGTCTCTGCCTTGAGGGCCCTGGGCGCAATTTGAATTGCGCTGGGCGCGAGACCAAGGGAGGTCTCTGCCTTCCCCGCGCTGGGCGTGGGTTTGGGCACGCTGGGCGCGTGAGACTCCATGGAGTCTCTGCCTGGCATGCGCTGGGCGCAATTGGTATTGCGCCAGGCGCGAGTGAGCCTTGGGCTCTATGGTTGGGTCCCGTCGGGCGCGGGCATGCTTGCGCTGGGCGCGTTGGCCCCTTGGTGCTCTCTAGTTGCACTGCACCGGGCGTAACCACGAGTGCGTCAGGCGCATAGATGATAATTCACTATATGCTGTACAATGTTGTTTTGTGCTGAGATAAGTTGAAGTTGATGATTATGATGTGATGACTAGTAGATAAAGTTGTTTGATGATGTTGAGTTGTATCAGATGAATATTGTTGTAAGATGTCTTGATGTGCTGTAAGATGATATGTTGTGCTGTAAAGTGGTGTTATGTTGTATGATGATATGAGATGTTGTAGGCCGAAGGGCTGAGTTGTTGTAGGCCGAAAGGCTGAGTTGTTGTAGGCCGAAAGACTGAGTTGTTGTAGGCCGTAAGGCTGAGTTGTTGTAGGCCGAAAGGCTGAGTTGTTGTAGGAGATCTCTGAGATGACATGCGTGACGACGCATTGTTTGCCATTTGCTGGTTTGTTGTACATTCGATGAGATGTAGGCTGACGATGTGTTGATAGTTGTAGTTGTTCATATTACTTAAATCTTGCTATACGTTGTTCTTTTTATACTAGCTTACCCTTTGTGTTTCCATGTGGTTGGACTGCTATGATCGTATTATGTACGGGAGCAGAGCAGGAATCGGTGGGCGGCTAGTGGTGAGTCTGCAGCTGGCAGGCGAAGCTGATCCTAGTAGATGTTTTGTTGTTTCAGCTACTTGGTGTAGTAGCTTGGATGTGTTTTTTTGTACATTTTGAATCTAGTCAGACTTGGATCATGTATATATGTATATTCTAGAAACTATATGTATGCACTTGTTCCTTTCTGTCCGGTTTTTCAGGTGTACTGTGTAGTGTGTAGTGACCAGCCGGGTCGTTACACTTTAGTGGTATCAGAGAAGTTCGAGTCTAGTGGACACTCTTTGGGGGTGGTTCCTTTAGGCTTTTGTTGTGTTGAACTCTGCGTTGTGCTGTTTTGCTGTGTTGTTTGCTGTGTTGATTGTTGTGGTGTTTTGTTGTGCTGTTGATTGTTGTTTGGTTTAGATATTGTATACTAAAGATGCTGTTGCTTTTGTAGACAATGTCTAGAGCCAACGAACAGATAGCCCGGGCCATGGAGATGATAGCCATGGCTATGCAACAGCAAAATGCCTATTTTGCTCGGATGGATGCTGAGAGAACTGCAACTGGTGCAGCAAGGCCCATTGGGTCACAGGAGAGCCGGGACCTGGCTGAATTATGGAAATGCCATCCTCCTCAATTCAAGGGAGATGCAAATCCAGAGGTGGCTGACCACTGATTTGTGAGCTTGAGAAGATATTCACCGTGTTGGGATGTTCTTAAGAGAGGAAGCTAGCATACGCGGTGTACATGTTGGTTGGGGAAGCGGAGCATTGGTGGAGGGGTACCCATCACATGCTGATCGCTAGAGGAGTGGTTGTTGACTGGGAATGCTTCCAGAGGATGTTCCTGGAAAAGTATTTTCCTGAGAGTGTGAGGCATGCCAAGGAAGCTGAGTTCATGCGATTACACCAAGGAGAGATGACCGTTTCGGAGTATGCGATGAAATTCGAGCATCTAGCTCGTTTTTATTCGCAAGGGATAACTGAGGCCTGGAAATGTCAGAAGTTCGCTGAGGGACTGAAGTATGAGTTGAAGAGGGTGATGGTGCCTATGGCCATCACTGAATTTCCAGCCTTAGTGAAGAAGGCGAAGGTTGTTGAACGGTTGGAAGGTGGTAACCGTAGAGTGAAGATTTCTGAAGGACCAGCTGGGTCCAAGAAAGGAGGGAACCAAAGGAAGCCGTATGATAGGCCCCAACCCCAACAAGGGGGTCCTGTCATCAGGCAACCTTCTGGTGCTACTGGTGGAGGAGGACAGGGTGGAGGTGCTTCCCTTAGATGTTACAGGTGTGGTGGGCCCCATTTGATCAGGGATTATCCCCACACAGAGAGCCGGTGTTTCAGGTGCCAGCAGATGGGCCATGTGTCTTTCAACTGCCCCACCAGGAATAGACCGGAGAGGAGTACTCAGAGGGGTGATGCGCAGAGAGGAGATGCCTAGAGGGGTGACAGACCCATCACAGCTGGTAGGGTTTTTGCTTTGACAGGTACTGATGCTTTAACTTCTTCTGATCTTGTGAAGGGGAAAGGTAGAGCTGCTGGTAAGGATGTGGTATTTTTGTTTGATTCTGGAGCTTCTCACTCCTTTATCTCTTATGTTTGTGCTGCTATGCTGGGTGTGCCTCTGTGTGATTTGGGGTTGAGACTGCTAGTGTCGACGCCCGCTTCTGCTTCGGTAGTTGCTTCTAAGCTGTGTGCTGGTTGCCCTATTGTCGTGAATGGAAAGAAGTATAAGGCAAACTTGATTTGTTTGCCTTTGGTTGATATTGACATAATCTTAGGGATGGATTGGTTATCTGCCAATCGTATCCTTATAGATTGTGTCAATAGGCGGTTGATATTTTCTCAAGAGGAGGATGAGTTGTTGATTTCAGCTGGCCAAGCTGAATCACTGTTGAGGGATGGGGCAGAATGCTGTCTTCTGCTTGCTGCTATGAGTGTGGAGACCGAGGGTCATTGCAGAGATTGAGGTGGTGCGGGATTTTGCTGAGGTGTTCCCTGGTGTCTGGGTTGCCTCCTGTTAGGGAGATGAAGTTCAGCATTGACTTGGTTCCAGGTGCGGGACCAGTGTCAGTGGCTCCCTATAGGATGGCTCCTGCTGAGTTAGTTGAGTTGAAGGGTCAGTTGGAGGACCTATTAAAAAAGCAGTTGGTGCGGCCGAGCCATGGGGTGTTCCTGTGTTGTTGGTGAAGAAGAAGGATGGAGGTAGTCGACTTTGTGTGGATTACCGGCAGTTGAATAAGTTGACCATTAAGAACAGATATCCACTGCCCTGGATAGATGACTTAATGGATCAGCTTAGGGGAGCATCTGTTTTCTCGAAGATTGACTTGAGGTCAGGCTATCACTATGAGTATGTCATGATGTCGTTTGGTGTGACCAACGCCCCTGCAGTGTTCATGGATTATATGAACATGATCTTCAGGCCTTTCTTGGATAAATTTGTGGTGGTGTTCATTGACGACATCCTTATTTATTCAAGGACCCCGGAGGAGCATGGAGAGCACTTGAGGTTGGTGCTGGAGATTTTGAAGGCGAAGAAACTGTATGCTAAGCTTTCAAAATGTGAGTTCTGGTTGGATGAAGTGAAGTTCTTGGGCCACGTAATTTCAGTTGAGGGGATTGCTGTTGATCCGGCTAAGGTGGAGTCGGTGTTACAATGGGAGCGTCTAAGGACTGTCACAGATATTCGAAGCTTTGTGGGTTTAGTGGGTTACTATTGAAGGTCCATTGAAGGTTTCTCTAAGATAGTAGCGCCTCTGACCCAACTAACGAGGAAGGAGCAGTCGTTCATCTGAATAGACGCCTGTGAACGGAGTTTTGAGGAGTTGAAGAGAAGGTTGACTACTTCTCCTGTGCTGGTGTAACCGAATTCTGGTGAACCCTTTGACGTGTACTGTGATGCTTCTCACCAAGGTCTGGGGTGTGTGTTGATGCAAAACAGGAGAGTGGTGGCACATGCTTCAAGGCAACTGAAGAACCATGAGAGGAATTATCCCACTCATGACTTGGAGTTGGCAGTTGTTGTGTTTGCCTTGAAGATATGGCGACATTATTTGTATGGTGCTCAGTTCAGCGTCTTTAGTGATCACAAGAGTCTGAAGTATTTGTTCGATCAGAAGGAGCTGAACATGAGGCAGAGGCGGTGGATGGAGTTTCTGAAGGACTATGATTTCCAGTTGATGTATCATCCTGGTAAGGCCAATGTTGTGGCAGATGCGCTGAGCAGGAAATTCATCCACATGTCTGGTATGATGGTGAAGGAGTTGGAGTTGGTAGAGGAGTTCAGGGATTTGAATCTCTGTGTGGAGTTAGCTCAGGATCACATTAGTTGTGGGGCAATTACCATAACTAATGAGTTCTTGAGGCAGGTGGGACTCAAGCAGTTGCAAAATGTTGAGTTGGTTAAGCTTCTGGGTTTGCTGGGTACCGAGAAGGCCGTAGGTTTTGAGCTGGGAGAAGATGGAATCTTGAGGTTCAAAGGCAGAGTCTATCTACCTCAGGATGTTGAGCTGAAGAGAGCTGTGTTGGAGGAAGGCCACAAGAGTAGACTTGGCATACATCCGGGTATGACTAAGATGTACCAAGACCTCAAGAAGACCTTCTGGTGGTCTGGTATGAAGAGGGAGATAGATGAATATGTGGCGGCCTGTCTGACCTGTCAGAAGGCGAAGGTGGAGCATCAGAAGCCGAGTGGGTTGATGCAGCAGATTGAGATTTCAGAGTGGAAGTGGGATAGCATTACTATGGATTTCATTGTGAGGTTGCCTAGGTTAGCTAGGAATAGTGATGCTATCTGGGTGGTTGTTGATCGGTTGACCAAGTGTGCGCATTTCTTGCCTGTCAACATCAAGTGGTCCTTGGAGAAGTTGACGCAGTTGTATGTGAGGGAAATAGTACGGTTGCACGGGGTGCCTTCCAGTATTATTTCAGATAGAGATCCGAGGTTCACTTCCAGATTTTGGCAGAGTCTACACCAAGCCTTAGGCACGAAGCTGAAGTTGAGTTCTACCTATCATCCGCAAACGGATGGTCAGTCAGAAAGGACAATCCAGTCCTTGGAGGATTTGCTAAGGGCATGTGTGTTGGACCACTTGGGTAGTTGGGAGGAGGTCCTACCGCTGGTGGAGTTTACGTACAATAATAGCTTTCATGTTAGTATTGGGATGGTGCCGTTTGAAGCCTTGTATGGCAGGAGATGTAGGACTCCTCTGTGCTGGTATCAGGATGGTGAGTCAGTGGTTGTGGGACCAGAGCTGATCCTACAGACTACTGAGAAGGTGAAGATGATTCAGGAGAGGATGAAGACTGCTCAGATTAGGCAGAAGTCGTATGCTGACAAGAGGCAGAAGCCTTTGGAGTTTGCAGAAGGGGAGCATGTGCTTCTAAAGGTGACTCCGACTTCTGGTGTGGGTAGAGCGCTGAGAGCAAGGAAGTTGACACCGAGGTTTGTGGGTCCCCATCAGATCATATAGCGTGTGGGTCCGGTTGCTTATCGGTTGGCTTTGCCACCGTCTCTTTCCAACCTACACGATGTGTTTCATGTCACCCAGCTGAGGAAGTATGTTCATGACCCAAGTCATGTGGTGAAGCTAGATGATGTGCAAGTGAAGGAGAACCTGACGTTTGAGAAGTTGCTCGTAGCTGTGGTTGATCATAAGCTGAAGGAGTTGAGGGGCAAGTCTATTGTTCTGGTGAAGGTATTGTGGAATGCAGCTACCGGTGAGGCTACTTGGGAGGTGGAACATCAGTGCAGGGAGCGGTATCCATTTCTTTTCCCAAGTAAGTCTGTTTTCGGGGACGAAAACTTTTGTTGTTGGGGAGGTTGTGAGACCCCTTCCCTCTTCTTTTCCTTCCCCAAACTTCAGAACCATCACTCTCAATTCTCTCTTTTCTTTTGCTGGCTTTTGGTCTCAAATTCTCTAGACTCTCTGGGTGTGTAGGTGCTGACCAAGTTTAGAAGAGCTAGCTGATCCGTGTGGAACTCTTCCTTTCTCAAGCTCTCTCCTCTTCACTTCTCCTTCTTGTTGTTCTTCTTCCCGGAAGCTCGGAATCTTTGCCCGAGGTAAGGGAAGCTAGTTTTCTTGTTGCGTTTTGGCTGAAAATGGGTCTAAGAACTCATTTGGTTGTTTATGATTGCTGATTCTTTACTGATCGGGTGGAAATTTGAGTTTTTGGGGTGTTTGGGGTTTTGAGAAAAATTTGGGGTTTTTCTTATTTTATTGTTGCATGTGTAAAAAGGTGGTGTTTTTGGACTCTTGGATGAAAATGTGGTACTTTGAACCGTTTGCATGCTGGGTTTCTGATTGTTTTGCAGGTTTGGGTGAAATTTTCGAACTTGCTGGTGTTGCTGCTAAGCTTCGCGCTGAGCGCAGTTCTTCGCACCGTGCGCATGGCTACCAGGGGACTCCATTTAGGCAAGCCCGTCGGGCGCAATGATGGGTGCGCCAGGCGCGCTTGGGAATGTGGATCTCTGGCTAGTCCGCGCTGGGCCTGACTTGGACCGCGCTGGGCGCGATAGCAGTTGTACCCTGATTTGGGCTTTTTGATTTTGCGCTGAGCGCGACCCTTGTCGCGCTGGGCGTGAGACTCCTTGGGAGTCTTTGCCTTGAGGGCGCTGGGCGCGAGACCAAGGGAGGTCTCTGCCTTCCCCGCGCAGGGCGTGGGTTTGGGCACGCTAGGCGCGTAAGACTCCATGGAGTCTCTACCTGGCATGCGCTGGGCGCAATTGGTATTGCACCAGGCGCGAGTGAGCCTTGGGCTCTCTGGTTGGGTCCCTCCGGGCGCGGGCATGCTTGCGCTGGGCGCGTTGGCCCCCTGGTGCTCTCTGGTTGCACTGCGCTGGGCGCAACCACGAGTGCGCCGGGCGCAGAGATGATAATTCACTATATGCTGTACAATGTTGTTTTGTGCTGAGATAAGTTGAAGTTGATGATTATGATGTGATGACTAGTAGATAAAGTTGTTTGATGATGTTGAGTTGTATCAGATGAATATTGTTGTAAGATGTCTTGATGTGCTGTAAGATGATATGTTGTGCTGTAAAGTTGTGTTGTGTTGTATGATGATATGAGATGTTGTAGGCCGAAGGGCTGAGTTGTTGTAGGCCGAAAGGCTGTGTTGTTGTAGGAGATCTCCGAGATGATATGCGTGACGACGCATTGTTTGCCATTTGCTGGTTTGTTGTACATTCGATGAGATGTAGGCTGACGATGTGTTGATAGTTTTAGTTGTTCATATTACTTAAATCTTGCTATACGTTGTTCTTTTTATACTAGCTTACCCTTTGTGTTTCCATGTGGTTGGACTGCTATGATCGTATTATGTACGGGAGCAGAGCAGGAATAGGTGGGTGGCTAGTGGTGAGTCTGCAGCTAGCAGGCGGAGCTGATCCTGGTAAATGTTTTGTTGTTTCAGCTACTTGGTGTAGTAGCTTGGATGTGTTTTTTTGTACATTTTGAATCTAGTCAGACTTGGATCATGTATATATGTATATATGTATATTCTAGACACTATATGTATGCACTTGTTCCTTTCTGTCCGGTTTTTCAGGTGTACTGTGTAGTGTGTAGTGACCAGCCGGGTCGTTACCTCAATTAGGTGACCAATTTGATAAATATAGAAGGTGAGTTCGGGTAAATGATCTTTTGTGTCAAAAGTTCTTCTAATGGTAGATTCATATATGAAAGAGAGTTTTCATGGTGATATAGAGGGTTAAGAAGGCTAATGTGAATTAACGATGAAGTGGTGATACAAATACTTAAATATGATTGAACTTTATAATCCATATATAAATTGTATGGATATAAAAGAATAGAACCACGAGAGTACTACGTGTACTTTTTCTCAAATAGTAAATTGCACTTTCAACTGGACTAAGGAACAGAGAAAAACCAGTTTCAATAGTAACCCAATAAAGAGAAAGGATATAGCATTCAAAAAAAAAAAAAAAAAAAAAGTAGCAGGACCAATGTTTTTTAATTACTACCTCAAGGCCAGCTCTTGCCAATGTTCAATGTATAGAGTGGAATTTACAATATACACTATGTACTTAAAACCAACATCAGTATGATAATGATTATTTATGCAAAGTATAATTCTATTCCTCAGACTCAGAATCCAAATCAATTGGACATGTTCCATCATCTACATTGGCTAGTGGGTTGTACAGGTGCGAACTAGGATCTGTGCATCCTGGAACAAGATTCAGTTCGCAACGATCACCCTGCAGGGAAGTTTTTATTCACCGTTAGGAAACTGAAAGTGTTCCAATGAGTAGCAGTATTTTAAAGAGAAAATACTTTGAGGAATGGAAGAATGTGCTCACCCCTTCTTTTGACAAATTACCAATCATGGCACATCTGGTTATAACTTTAGTTGTGTCTGGAAATATTGCTTTCTCACATGCTCCTTCTTTACTCAGTTCCTCTGCCAAGCCCTACCACAGAATAGTACACCCAATTCAGGGTCATGTTAACTGATGCTCAAAAGGATTCCAGTGTTGTATATTTTCGGTTTCTTATAATACTCCACTAATTAGTGTCAATATTGATGCACTAAATTCTCACAAGCTTGGTTATACTTGTTTTGTCATATGGAAACAATAGATAAAATCCATTCCTTCACCACTTGACTGATGTTATCCTTATAATAGTTTTGCTATCAACTGCTGTTTAGAATGAAAAATTTTGTCATTTTAAAATCAAATTGAGACTGTCAAACATATATGTGCTTTAGTCATTACTTTCGTCTCATAACTTCAGAAGAAAGATTGGGAGTTTGATTATAAGAATTTTTTTTTTTTTGGATACAGTAATTGGTGTAGTTTTCCAATCAATTTAAAGTTTTATTTTCAATAATACACGTTAATATTTAATAAAATTATTTATTACGCAAATGATCGAGATACTAATTCTGATTGGTAAACAGCAAAACAATAACATGGTACTATAAGTAAGCTTTATCCGATTATAAAGTTAGAGCGATTTGTGTACTAAGCTAGAGGCACTTGAATTAGAGGGGAAAGGTTTGCCCATTTACCTTATTAAAGAAGTCAATTGCCTTGTTCTGGAAAGGCTTGGGAACTTGAAATTGCAGTCTATATGGACCATCCCAGTCTACTCCATTTGTAAATGAGAAGATCAAGTTCACAGCTGCACAAAAAAAGAGAAGTTTAACAAGAAAACATTGATTGGTTTTGTCAGCAAATATATTGAGGAACAAGAGTACCATATTACCATGCTTAGGAATGCATATTTGAATGGTATATATTGGGGCATCAGCTTTGCCTCGATCTTTTCTAAGCATTGCCCTTGGCTCACCACCACACATAATTGGCTGATTAAAACCTCCTGAATGGATGAAATTTTAGAAGTCAGTGAGAAAAAAACGACCAGAAAAAAGAATGAGTATGACATACTAGCCTCCACAATGTATTCATTACAACAATAAGATATTAGGCAAAATTACATGATCTCTTACATATTGATGATCAATGCCAGTTGAAACTTCTTATATACCAGATTAGGCCGGGTGAGGTATGATGGAACCTTCCTTGAGGCTCAAAAAAAATTTCCATAATTTTCATATAACATTATTTCAATGACTTATAACATCCAATGCCAATTCTGAATTACAATTGGTAATTTATATAGCTAGTTCTTGAAATATTCTATGTCTGTTTTTAATGAATTCAAATATTTTGCCTTACAAATGTTAAGGAAGGTGAATTTTTGGGCAAACAAGCGACGTCACAAAAATTACCATTAAAAGCAATTCCAAATTCTTCACTAGGGGCAAGTTGAGCTGCATCTGGATTATAGAAAAGTTTTAGCTTTTCTCCCTGCCAAAATTTGTAAAAAAAAATTACTAAAAGGTTGTGGCTTAAGTAACTCGCAATGAGTTAATACTTTTATACTCACTGAAGTAGGAGGGAGGCCATTCATGGTTTTCCAATAGACAGGAGCCCTCCCAATTTCAAACACAGCCCATGAAGGAAGCTTGTACCTGTAAACATTGATAGCAAACAATGGTATTGTAATAAGGTTATCCAAAACTATACTTTATTCTTGGGAAACAAAAGATTCTTAGAACACAAAGAACACTATAACTTGAACACCATCCCTATCACGCCCTTTCATTATTTAGTTTCCAATATATAATGCCTTTCATAATGGGCAAGCAAAAGCAAACGTCTACAAATGTCTCATCTTCCTTTCTCAAAAGACAAAAATAGTAAATGGTATTAACAAGGGGAATTCATACTCTTGAATTTCCTCATTTGTTGTTGTTGTTGTTGCAACAGCAGCAGCACTGATTTTTTGGCTAAATTTCACATGCCTTTTCTTATCAAGGTAACATCTCGGTAATGACACATTGAGAAAAGGACTAGCTGCACGAGAAATGATAAGCGTTACATTTGAAAGAGCATAGACTAGTTTAGCTATTCTGATATGCTAGGTGGTTCACACTCCTTTTTACTAACCAATATTGGTCCTAAAGTTACAAGATTAACATGGATGTTGGTATACCATACGGATATTATTAAGATGAGAATTTGACATTCAGACTATGATGCAGAAGGGGAAATGCCTATGCAGAAATCTGATAAAAGAAACTAATTTTGCAGGATCCTCAATAAGTATATTCTCTTTTGCTGTAACCAGGTGTTATCCACACCTATGAACCTGCCAACAAGATTTAAATGGTTTGTAGATAATCGTGTCCCTTAAACATGTAGTTAGAGTGTTGGATCCTGAGTCTATGTGTATAGAACAATTTAGACCCGTGAACCTGACTAATCACCCTTTGCATTGGGTCGACCCATTAAGGAGTAAAGTACTCCAAATTGTTGTGATTCCATACTCAAGGGTAGATGGATCCCACAACTTAAGTTAAGGGATGAGAGTATGAAATCACCCACACAATTAACATTTGGTTCTTAATAAGTATATTCTGAGTAGCTATAATTTTATTTTATTTTGTCCTAGCACGGTATCTTCTAGTTGTGAATTAGAAACTAATCTCACTCCATAGTTTTTGTACATACTGAGAATCGGTTCACAACTAAATAGATTGTCCCAGGAATGTGAGAGTAACTATAATTTAACCAAGCCTTTTCCTTCCCTTGCGTCAATCAAGGGATTTTGTATTATGAAACGTCTTATGGAATTTGAATGTTTATAACAACCCAACAGCTACTTCTTTTTCCAACAAATTGAGAAATCATTTAAGGAAAGAATTGTCAAAAGTCAGACAGTATAAGGCTGATAGCGAGTATCTGTGAGAACAGAAAACATTTAAGCTTTATTAAAGTTCTTATCCACTCTCAATGCAATGATAACTTATTTTGATTCCTGGTATGGTGGAGAAACTAAATTCTTCTAGGACTCTTAACAGAGCAATAACCACAGTGAAGACAGATATAATTATATAAAACTAAGTAACCATAATAAAAGAAATATTGAAAGATGCAATTAAAATGAAATAAATGCATACTAGAGAGACATACCAAGCGTGTTTGAAATGCTAGGAGGTACGGGCAAGCATGGTTGCGTGGAAGACGCAAAGATTGACGCATTGGTTGCAGCCATGTATCACACTATTTTGGTGCGTGCTTGCTATTCACAATTCAGAGACGTAGTGATATCTAAGAGGTGAACGTGTCCAAATTTATAATAGCCAAGAGATAACAAGAGATAAATGATATTTTCCAGGGTGCGAACGCGAAATGCCATATGTCAAGACAAATTAAGCAAAGATATTTAACAAGATATTAGTCAAGTTTGGTATCGGTTTTCGAAACAAAAAATATATATAAAAATAGCTTTTAAAAAAATATATTTAAAAATAATTCACCAAAATATTATTACACCAATCACAATATTTTATTTTAGTCACTAAAATAACATCTTTAATTTTAGAATTATATAATCTTTTTTAGTATTGAATAAAGAAATATTATCGCAAAAAATTGACTATAAAAGTATAATTATATTTAGTGATTTCTTTTTAGTGAAGTGTAGAAAAAATTATTACATCTATCATAATATCCTATTTTATGTACAAAAATATTTAAAAAATAATAATTCAAAATAATAATTTGTAATTATTATGACTGTTATACTTAGTGGAATCATCATTTATTAACAACAAAAATACAACTAATTACTTGGAATTATATACTAACATTATTAGGATATGTACACTATAACATGTATATAAATATAAATGCAACTAAAAGAACTACACAAGTATATATACTATAATCTAATAAGTAAAGAACATAAAACCCTAAGTCACTGGTCAAGTAACGTTTATATTGACCTCAAAAATAGTCCAAGACTACTCTGTCAAAATATATAGCCCATCAAAAACTCTCATAGCTCAACTCCAGCTAACCTTGCCTTGCTCCCATGAGAATCATGATCATCACAATTTCAACCACAAGGAAAACATGTAAGGATAAGTTAAATTTAAAAAACAAAGCAAGTATAGGAATAAAACATCTATACTCAACATCATCATGCAAATCAAGCTAGCACATCATAAGATTCACATCCAACAACAATTACCACATTTGAAAGCTAAAACACTTAAGCAATCAAACTTACACCATGATCATATCACACGACTACATAATCTTCTAATGCATATGAACAACAACAATAATTCACATCATATCACATGCATATTCAAAAATTAATACGTTGTTAGACATTTACTTACAGAGATCTCCTAATACACTAAAACAATCTAAGTGGCTTGATTCTATTGAATCAATCTTGAACGCTTTCATGCCATATGTGCCTATTGGACCCACAACTAAAATGAAATACCAATCCATCTTTTAATTTCTTAGATGTTGCCACTTACATTAGAAAAGTTTGGTTCCACCATCAAGAATAGTATAGTTGAGTATATGCATTCCACGACCTTGACATACATTACCAAATCACTTATGGAATTAACCTACTAATTATCTGTAAGGAATCACACAATCTTTTCAGTAATGAGTTAAGGGTTGTAGCACTCAACTTCATATTTTACTCCACATTAACTAAGAATTTAGAGGAGATTCAACAAAATCCACTCTAAGAGTTTCACACCTACTAAAGGAGGATTATCCACAATTGGCCTCCTAGAGCCCCAAAATAAGATTTCGTATGTGGGATCTTTAACTTTTTAAACAATATTCTCTCCTCTAGTCCTAAGTCAATCAACATGTTTTAATGTCCACAAGATTCTTAGCATCAGCAACTCAACATACATCTTCTATATGTTGGTCCCAGTGTACTAGAATTTAGAAGGGGGGTTGAATAGATTTTATCCTAAGATTGCTCTCTTTTTCACGATTCTTGAAAATTATCCTCTCAATAAATCTAAAATACAACCTTTATGCCATTTGAGTAACAAACAACAGTAGATTACAAGGTTTTTTACTGACATAGCAGAATATCAAAGTATGAGCAGCGAATCAATCACTTGTAATCAAGATTGATTTTATATTACCTTCCTTTTACACAAGTTCTTTCAAGAATTGAGATCAGAATTGGTACTGTAATTGAAATTTCGTTTTTCCAAATCTTTAAAATTGTTAAAACAAGAATTTAACAAGATTCTTTAAAGATAAGGGTTAGAAGATGAAGAACACATAAATTTACACTGGTTCAGCCACCCACTTGGCCTACATCCAGTTTTCCTTGATTTAGCACCTCACCAAATCAAAGATCATTCACTATAATATTATTTATAAACACCTTGCACACACAATATTACAAGAATATCAAACACACATCAATCTTGACACCACAAGATTGAAAACAATCAAAATTTATGTACCCTACAGAAATTACTTGAGAAACCCTTCTCAAGATTTCACCATCTCTTGTTGAGATACCCTATCTCAAGAGATGCACCAGTCAAAAACGAAAATACAAGTTTTAAGATCAGAGTAATATCACCCAATTATGTGAATATGTTGATCTTTCACTCTTGAATAGAGTTCTTGAATATCTTCTTTCAAGAGTTCATGTCCTATCTTTGCACTTCTTGAAATTTTCAGAAAGTTTCTTGGGTAACACCTTTTTTCTTTGTTTATGAAAATATTTCTTTTCATAAGATTTCAAAAGTTCTTTTGGGTCTCCTTTTAAATTTCAAAAAGATTGATTTTATAGAGTGCAAGACGTAATTTAGTTATAAAAAGTAATAACAGAAGTAATCTATTACCAGTAATGGTAATCTGTTACCTGCTCTTTAAAATTGAATCAGAACATGAAATTGTCCAAGGTAATTGATTATCTCAAGTGGTAATTGATTATCCCGAGCTTGAAAAGTACCAAAATTGTATTTCACTCTGTGGTAATCAATTGTCTATCTTGGTAATCGATTAACACGAATAAAACTTCATTTTTTTAGCCTGATTCTAAGCAAGAGACTTTGTTTTAATCTATTACCAACTTTGATAATTTGTTACCTCAGAGAATTCTTTAAAACCAGGTTCAGTAACAGACTTGGTAATCTATTAACACAGAGGACATTTGAATATCCTTTTCTAGTAACATGTTTGGTAATCTATTACCCTGAATGGTAATTTGATTAACAAAGTTACTTTGAAAACTCTTGTTTGAAGAAAGTTCTATTTTTATGTTTAAACACTTGGTAGTACATTACCCTTTTCAAGATAATCTATTACTTCATGCTTACTTATAGAAATACTTAAAAAAACAAATTCTTGGATTTTAAAAGCTTGACAGATTCTTGAATTAAGCATACATCATCAAACATAAACAAACACACACAAGCCTATATCTATTACAATCAATACAATATCCTTTTACATAGGCTCAAACATCATTTATACAATATCATCAAAGCTAAAACTTCTTGAGGGGTCTTCTTGTCATCTCAATGATCTTCATCATCTCAACCATCTCCAACAATCTCTAACACTATATACATTATCTTAGATCAATGCATATAGAGATCAAATCACACGAATCATGTATAGCATATCAATGCTTAACACCTAACCAAGAACAACATACTAATGCTCAACATGCAGTCCAATTATAACACACCAATGTTTACCAATTCATTCAAGAATAATATATCAATCACACACAACACATCAATGCTCATCACCATTTCAACTACACAAATATAACATACCAATGATTTTTATCATCATCCTACATCACACAACATGCAATAGACTTAAGCATTATATTCATGTTCACCATACAACATTTAATCATCAACAATTAAATCATCATCATACATTATCCCTAATCAATGTACAATCAACATAAGGTATTAAGTTAACTTCCATTCTTGCTTCATATAACATCCATCTTATGAAACAAAGAAGGTTCCACGTGCTTCAATTGCCTCCAATCCTTGCTCTAATCGATGCCATTTTGCTTTGAGTGCCTCGAAAATCACTTGAAGCGAGCTTAGACAATGAGCACCTTTAGAGTCTCATTTTGATCACTTCAAGTGACATCACCCTCGCCCTAGGTGATCGAATTCACTCAAAGAACTCCTTAATTTGCTTTAAGCAAACAAAGTCAAGGACTACCCCTAAACTTTCACCTCCACTTACTCTAAGCGAGTGAGTCCTCACTCTAAGCCACTGAAACTTGCTCTTAGCAACCACAAGTCACTCAAAGCAAGCAAATTCAGAGATCATCCTTGAGCACCAAAACTTAGATTTCCAACCTCCAAATGCATGAATCACTACATTAAGAATCAAAGGAATCTCTCACGCCTTTGGAAAATCTAGAAGAAAGAAGAAGTTTCAGAATTATAGAGTTTCTCACTTTAGTCTCTCTCTAAGGTCTTTGAGAAATTGAGTTTATAATGTTCAATTCTTATAAGAAACATTATATATTTCCCCTTTTCAGGACCAACTAAACCTTATGCAAGAGACCTTCTCAAACTCACCCAAGATACAATACTAAGCCAGAGTACAATGTTACACACTCTATTAAAAGAAGAAAATAAATAATTAATATATATTAAAAAATAAAAAGATATTTAAACTAACGAACAAATTATTTAATACAAAATAATTAAAATATAATGAATATATATAGTATTACAAAAATTTATTTGTTTAATTAATATATGTATTTTTTTTTTGTTCTTCACACATTTGACGTATACATAATATAATTATGATGAAGATGGACCTTTTTATTGGCAATTCATAGTATACTATTTTTGCTAATCATTGGACTTATCTCATCCATAAGATTATACAGTAGTCTCACTCCCTTAACATAGATTTTTTTCCCTCTCCCTTCTACACCTTAGCATCTACGACACCTACTCCCGCCCTACCACCAACTCCTCCTACTCCTCCTCAATCATTGAACATAAGATCCCTTTGGCTAGAAGACCAAGACTATATTGAATATTTAAGTGGAAAAGGAGGGATTTGAAGGGAAAGTGAGTGAAAAGTGAAGTTGTTTGGATTAAGGGAAAGTAAGTGGAAAGTGTAGAGAAAGTTTGTGAAAGTTTGTGAGTGAATTGATTGATGTGATAGATAAAAATGAATTTTTTAATTGATAATTATGTAAGATTACTATTTTTCCCTTAGGTTAAAATAAAGTTTATAATTATTATAATTAAAAGATAAATATATAAATTATAACTAAAAAAATAAATATAAAATATTAATTTAAAAATAATTTAATTTAAATATTTGCTTTAAATTTAATGATAGATAAAATTTAAAAATTTAATAGATGAATATAAATTTAACTTTTACTCTTGGATTAAAAATGAGTATAATATTATTTATTATAAATAATAATAATTACAATAAAATTATATTAATAGGTATAATTTATTAAAAAAATAATAAATAATGATAAGAATAATAATAAATATTAGAAAAATAATAAGAATCATAATAAATAATAATGATACTAATTATAATAAATAATAATATTATTAATAATAATGAAAACAATAATAATTTTTATAATAATAAATAATAATAACAAAATATATTATTATAATTATATTTTCTAACATTATTTTACTAATGTTTATGAAAGTGTTATTATTTTAATTTTATAAACATATATTACTTTATTTTTTTTTTTATATTTCTACTTTTTGATGTCAATATTTAAATAATAGAATTTTTTTAATATAAAAAATGTACAATAAAATTTTTAAAAGTTAATTAATAAATTAAAAAAATTGATAAATCATTGATATAAATTAGAATGAAATGAAGATATATTTATTAATTGTACAAATTAATTTTTACTAGTTAAAAAATTGAGAGATTTTTTGAATTACAAATTTGGGTTTTATGCCATTTTGGAACGGTCCGTTCTCAACTAGGAGTTTTAAGCCAATTTTCCAGTTTCGGAACGGCCCGTTCTAATTTCTGAACGGCCCGTTCTAGGATACTAAATTGCTCTTGTTTTGGTAATTTGGAACGGGCCGTTCCAATTTTGGAACGGCCCGTTCTGGGTTCGCCTGGAAGCGAAAATAGGCTACCATAATAGATTATGCAAGCCACATAATCGATTATTTGCATAATCGATTATGTACTCAACATAATCGATTATGTGGCATGCATAATCGATTATGCTTCAACATAATCGATTATGCTCCAACATAATCGATTATGTGGCGTGCATAATCGATTATGCTTCAACATAATCGATTATGTAGGTTGCATAATCGATTATGTTTGGTTCCTCTGCATGCATGGGACAGGGGCATTTCTGATTTTTCACAAATCCTACGTGTCTTTCATCTTTTTTCTTCGCTTTTGTGCGAGGACAGCAACAGTGCTTCTCCCCCCTTTTCTTCGCCTTTCCTTCGTTGCAAATTACCGGAAACAAACACCTACTTTCTTTGCCTTTCATTGCTCGTAAACAGTACATCACCGGAAACAAACACTACGTAAATGTGAGGGCTAGTCCAAACATGAGGCCATTAAGACTCTTGGTTTGAGTCCCCTTGAAAAAAAAAATAATTAAGGTTCCATAATTTTTTTATGGTTTTTAATTTTATATTAATTTTTACTTAAAAATAATTATTTACTAATTTAAAATAAAGATATCTCCTAATTAAGGTTTCTCTTTTAAAAACATTGATTATCATTAAAAAATTTATTATCTACTTATATCAATATATTAATTATTTTTATAACCAGTCCAACAATCTTTTTCTAAATATTAATTTTCACTCAAAATTTGTTTAAACATTTTGTATTTACTAATTATTTTCTTTTATTCTTGAAAAGTTCTCATAATATTCACATTGAATCTCAATTCTCAAATCACTTATCAATCTCATCTCTTCTCTTTTATAATTCAATTATTTTGTTGTATGAATTTGTATTACTTCATCATTTTTCAAAAGGTAAAGATTATCCAACTCAAGGTTACCTATTTTTTTTTCCTTTTTTTTTTAATTGTTGAATGTTGTCTTTCACTCTTTCTTATTTATTTTGTGGTATTTAGTTGTTTGCTATACTCACTAAAATGAATTTTTTTTAATATTTCTTACTTTACAGTGTTCGAAACACTTAATTGTAATACTTATTTTAACACCTACTTAACTACTCGTGCAATTAAATTAAGTATTGTTTTATCAAATTTTTTCAACACTATATTTATACAATTTTTAATTGATTTTTCTTCTTCTTTTTAATTGTTCTTATTTCTACCCATTTTAATTACTCTTGCTTTCTCGATTATCCATACATAAATAGCAAAATTAGTAAGCAATTTTGCATCGCTAAAAACTAGAAAGATAAACTTTTAATAAAAACATTTATTTTAAGCCTAAAAATGGTCCTGTCTAATTTTTTTTTATATTACCTTAAATAATTTTTACAATTTTCAAATCTGTTTTTTTTAACACGAGGTAAACATACTAGTATCGCAATAGTTTTTTCAAATCCTAAAATTGAGCGCGATGTAAACATATTAGTATCGCAATAGTTTTTCAAAACCTATTTTTGAGCGCCACTTCAATACATCAATGTCATTCATAATCACTTCATATCTAATACATGCTATAACAACATCAGTGTCATAGATACATCTTTTTTTACTCTAGCACTCTGTATCCATTAAATTCATATTTATTATGTAAAAATAAATATTAATGTAATTGTTACGCCTCTTTTATGCTAATTGTCTGTATCCATTAAATTTATATTTATTATGTACAAAAAATATCAGTGACATTAAAAGTCTATATCCATTAAAATCATATTTATTATATATTAAAATTAATATATGAATTAGTTATACCTTTAATTTAATTAACACATACCTACTGGTTTCTCTTATTCAAATATAAATTACTGTTTGATCCTTTTAATAAAAACCAATCATAAATATTTCTTGCATTAATTTTTTTTTACAAGAAATACCTTTAATTAAAATAATTTCTATTAATTCAATAAATGGTTACTGGAGTAATAATTTTATTAATGTTAATGTTTATTTTGAAAAAAAAAATATGTGTAAGACAAACTTAGTGTTAAATATTAGATTAAGCATGTGTTTGTATTGTAGCCAAGACGTGATTTTTCACATTTAATCGAAAGTAATAAATAGTAGCTTTCATATAAATTTACATTTGAACGTGTGGAGAGAGGAAAAAATTGCGTTAAAAAATAGAAATCAAACATGCACTAAGAATTCTCCAAAAACACTGTAGAACAAAAATACAAAAACAAAAAGAATGAATTCAACTTATTTATAGATTAAAATTAATTTATGCATAAATTAGTTTATACTTCAATATTAACTTCTTTAAAAATTTAATTTTAACTTACACATAAATTAATAGTTTATAAAAAATTATTTAACTTTTTCCTTTTAAATTTTTTTCTCAAATAAACTGTAATTAATTTTTTTAATAACTATGAATTAGGTAATTAAGTAAAAACAGGAAAATACTCAGTGCGTGTTTGGTTTCACGTTTGAAACGTGAAAAATCACGTTTAACATGAAGCTACAATGTGTAGCTTCATGTTAAACGTGATTTTTCACGTTTCAAACGTGAAACCAAACACAGGCTCAAATTCTCTCGTCTTAAAACAAAATTCAGTGGACAAAGGCAATTAATGTTCTACTTTTCAAGATCTAAATTGACGGTATTTTATTTATTTTAAATATCCCACTAAGTATATATAGTATACTAGTATATAATCTCTTATAATTTATAAAATATAAAAAGCAAAAGATAAATTCGTCCCAATTAGGTTTAGTCAGATTCTTAAGTCTCACCCCAACGGCCCAACCTCTTTAAAGAGCAAAAACCGTTGCCGACCATTTAAACTGAAGTTGAGTGGTGACAACTTACAAGATCATAGATTATTTAGTAAAATGATTATAATTTTGATGACTCATAGCTTTAATCACGTTTCCAATTGAAGCTAAGCATAATTTCTTAATTACTGGAAGAAAAAAAGCAAAAGAGATAACCAAGAAGAAAAGAGCAAAAAAAGGAAATCCTATAGAGATAAATTTCCCAATGGAGGCTACACACACAATATATTTGTTACCGGAAGAAAAGAGCAAAAAAAGATATGCAACAAAGTTGGTTGCGTAAATAACTACTAGGACTGCAATTCCATACCAATATCAAACACAAAAAGAGTGGATCATCTTCAAGATAAGTATAATACCTCCATCATAGCATTGCTTAAAAAAATTATTTAAAAATGTAAATAATGACTCTAGTATGACTACATGCAAAACTTATCGAGACATGGACATGTGTAAAATGTTGATTTTATGAATACTGATTTCTATTTAAAAACCCGATCTATTAAAAGATATTAAATTGTATTCACTAAATTAAAAACATATATATATATATATATATATATATATCCAAAGATTGGTATACATATGGTAGACAGAGGCAAAAACAAGAGGGTTTTTAATTTTTTATCTTGGCAATGAAATTATCTGGTATGAGGGGAATCTCTGCCACCAATGTGATTCATAAGCCAAACACCCCCTTATCCTTTCACACCCATTCTCAGTTTCTCATTTCCACAATTCCACTTACTTTAACTTCACCCATTGTCCCAACTCCCAACCACAAGTGGTTTGTTTAGTTGGTCACTTGCACATCACGATCAACCTCACCACTTATAAACCCAAAATCCCTCCAACAACTCAACACAACCAACCATTCCTATTTCATGGCTCTCATCACCTCCCAACCCAAAAACCTCATTCTCCACCGCCCAATTCCACGGTTGGCCACCACCGTTCTTGGCCTTGGGTCCTTCTCTCACAATGTCTTGCCCATTAAAAATTCAAACTTTGACCCAAAGACAAGCAAAATTTCCCTTAAAAACCACCCCTTTACCTATAATTTGGCAGTGATGGCCAAAGCCCAACCCAATGCTGCATTTGGAGAAGGCTTTGAGGCAGAAAAAGGGGAATCGAAACACAGAAAGATTTTGTTGTCTGAGGTTGAGGTGAAGAGAGAGAGGAGAGTTTTCTTTGGGAGGAAATGGAACACTTTGGGTGTTGTCACTGCTGGAATTGTATTAGCCATGCATGTTCTTTCTCTCTTTGCTCCATTTCATTTCAATTGGCCTGCTTTTTGTGTGGCTCTGGCTCTCTATGTTGTCACTGGCCTTTTTGGCATCACTCTTTCTTTCCATAGGAACCTTTCTCATAGGAGTTTCAAGCTTCCCAAATGGCTTGAATATTTATTTGCCTATTGTGGAGTTCTGGCTCTTCAGGTGGATTTTGTTTCTTCAAATTAAAAAACCTCTCTTTCTGTCTCTTTCTTCACGCTTGTGTTGTCTTTTGTGGTGATCTTGCAGGGGAACCCAATTGATTGGGTGAGCACACATAGGTACCATCACCAGTTTTGTGATTCTGAGAGAGACCCTCATAGCCCCACTGAAGGATTCTGGTTCAGCCATATGGGTTGGCTCTTTGATACCAATTCTGTCATAGAAAGGGTGTGTGTCATATGATATCAGTGCTCTCTATCTATGTCTCTTCTCAAGAAGCCAACAACCTTAATTATTGCAAATTTATCGTGGGATATGTTATGTATGTGCAGTGTGGAGAGCCAAATAATGTTGGTGATTTAGAGAAACAATCCTTCTATAGGTTTCTCAGAAGCACTTATATTGTCCACCCTTTTGCTTTGGGAGCCCTTCTATATGCCACAGGAGGATTTCCTTTTATTGTTTGGGGAATGGTACCTAATTTTTCTTTCATCTTACTTCCAATTTAAAAAGATGTTTGTTCTTTTGCTTAATTGATCATTGGTGTTCACATCAATTTTGGTTGGTGAGATGTAGATCACTGAAAAATCAATTTTGATGTGATTTATATCAAACATGCACTATAAGTAGAACTCATAAAAGAACAGAGAAAATTGAAGTCCAATTTGGAAGGCTATTTCAATTTACACCTTTCTTTAACAAACGCAGGGAGTGAGGATTGTTTGGGTTTATCACATAACATGGTTTGTAAATTCAGCTTGCCATGTGTGGGGGAACCAGGCTTGGAACACCAAGGACTTGTCCAGAAATAATTGGTATGTTTTTTTTTTTTTTTACCTTAAACCTTTCATAGTTTAGTAATTGGTTTGTGTTCACAAGTTGTTATTTATATATGATGTAAAAATTCTTAGGTGGGTGGCGTTGCTTGCATTTGGTGAGGGTTGGCACAATAACCACCATGCTTTTGAGTTCTCAGCTAGACATGGACTAGAGTGGTGGCAACTAGACATGACTTGGTACGTTGTCAGATTTCTCCAAGCCATTGGGTTGGCCACTGATGTCAAGTTACCCACAGAAACTCAGAAGCAGAGAATGGCATTGAATAGTGACATAATAGCCACATGAAACAATTTTTTAATCATGGCCAAGGATAAAAAAATGTTAAAAATAGTAATAATAATAATAATAACAACAAAATGAAAGAAAGGGATTTGAGAGGTACTTGTTGTGGCACAAGGTTTTGGTAGGAAATTGTTCTTTTGGGTCTTGCTTTCAGCCATCATGGATCATGAATGCTGGATTTGACCATGTATATGCGACTATAACATTATAACTAATATTACTATTGATTAACACAGAAGAATATTTAATTATTATCCTTGCAAGCTTCTTCCTCCTCCTTTATTATCTTATTATATTGTGATTTCTTATGCTTCCTTGTTCACACTAAGTTATGTGCTTTCTCCAATATCCAAAAGCGGCTTCATCTTTAGTTTATGATAACCCAAACTTGGTGGTTTTGAAGCCAAACTCATTAATCATGATTTCATTAGAGACTAAATGTGTGTTTCCTTTTTGTGTTAGCATGTAAACCGAAAAGCAATACTGTTTCTCAACGGATTTTCAAACACAATCGGAAAAGTTTCATCAGATTGACCCCACCACTATTGTGGACTGTGGCATTTGGAATATTTGCCAAACATTGAGCACTATAATCACATGTTACAATTCTTTGTAAAATAACGGTGAGTAGCATTTTCGCATTTGATGCATATCATATGTTGAAGTATGCTCAATGTTCACGGCATGGAAAATTTTCTCCTTTTAATTAATACATAAACATTGGTGTTCGGGTTTCATTAAAATTCGTAGGAGATTTATTAAAAGTGAGTTGTGAACTTATTGAAAACTTGTAGATTTCTTTGAAATTTTGTGCAAGGATATTTTACACCAATCATGTTTTGGGGTTTTTCTTTCAGCTTCACCGACCAGTTAAATATGGAGGATTCATTGTGTATTTTTAATGTGTTACATTACATAGCACACGAGCAACGTTTTCACGGTGGATCTAAAATAACAAACACGAGTCGTTAAGAATTAAGATTCTCTACGTGCAATAGTAAGAAGATAACAATACTACAGATACCTCCACTAGCAACTGTTCTTTTGTTTTTTTCTCCATATTATTGCTCTAAATTCTCTTGCGAAAAAAGTGCAATTAATAACATGTTTGACTCGAAAAGGGTGGATGTGATTTGTGAGTATGGGCATATATGGCTCCAAGTTATTGTGGTCGGATGTTCAACCTTGAGTGTTCCATAATATCGTAGTCGTCTTTAGAAAATTTGAGGTTTTAGAGAAATTTTATGAGTCAATCTTTATATTATTTCAGTATTATTTTATTATTTTATTTTTTTGAAAAGTAATTTTGTTAATTAAGATTTAACAAACAAAATAAAAGTTCAACATCTCATTTAATAGTAATTCATTCGATCGTTATCTTCTAATATAATTCATCTCAAATTGATTATAAAAAAAATTGAAAAAATTATTTTGAAAATGACAATAACTACAAATATTTTTAATACTATTATGCATGTAAAAATAATTGTCTTAACATTAATACTTCTAAGTTATAACAAGACATCAATATTTTTTTTAGTGTTTCTTTTAATATTTTCAATTCAAAAAAAAAAAATAGTCAAGACTACTAATATAAAATTAATGATCACTAAAATTTAAATTTATTTAAAATTTAATATAATATTATTATTTAATTTGTTCTCTTTTTAAATTCTCAACTATTTGGAATTGATATAAAAAGTTCCAAGTGATTTTATATTTTAAAATTTGTTCAAATAAGTCGGGAGTAGAAGAAAATAGATTGATTTAATATAATCATAAAATAATAATAAATAATAATTTTATAAGAACTAAAGAAATTAATCTTTAAATAAATGTGTGATTTTATTTATGTCACCTTCATCGAAATATTTTTATATATACTATTTATATGAAATTTAATTTCTATATTCATTTCAATATTTTGTAATTCAAAGAAAATTCAAACAATTTTTTCTATAATTTTTTAAGTGAATAATAAAATTTTCAATTAATATAAAATAATAACTATGTATATACATATTCTTAAACTATATAATCTTATTAACAAAACTAAATATAATAATATAACAAAATGTACTACCTAATAATTTAAATTAAAATCAATTTTAAAATTAAAATAAATGCTTGAAACTTGAAAGGGCCAAAGGAAGTGGCCTAGTTGACCTTCCCATAGCCATAGCCACACCCCAATAAAACACTTTTATATGTATAGAGAGGTATCATAATTTTTTTCTATTTAACAAAAATATCTTTTTACTCCTGTATTTTTTTTTTCTTTTTATCTAGAAAATTTTACGTTAATTATTGTATACTAGTTTATATTTCTAACTCTAGTTTTAGTTTTTTTTCTTCTTCTGAATACTCTAATTTTAGCTATGCTATACTTTCCATATCTCTGAAAACTATCAAAACTGACTGTGTTCAAACAGTGCATAATATGCTTCGTGTCAAAATAATTACAATAAAAAACAATAACTACACTATTTAATAGACCTTTAATGAGTTTATTTTTATTCCAATAGAATTTTCTATAAACAATCATAGTTTTGTAAAACAAAATAGAGCATAAAAGTTCAAAAACGCCCACCGTGGGGCTCGAACCCACGACCACAAGGTTAAGAGCCTTGCGCTCTACCAACTGAGCTAGACGGGCACTGAAATTATTTGACAATATTGACCTATATATTCTATATATTTTTTTTTCTGGATTTTAATTTGAAAATGAGTTTCATACACTTAGTGAATAGTGGAAATTAAATAATAATAAAAAAATAAGTGTGTCAAAACAACCTGAGTTTTATGAAATTGATCTTACATGATCGTCAAAATTTAATCCAACTTCGATTTTACATTGCATTTCTTTTTTGTCCAAATTTAGTTGTGGTAAGACAAGATATTCCTATGGAGCCCAAGCCTTTTCGAAAACCAAGCCTCTCAATAAAATGAATACTATCTCCATAACTTTACATTTTGAGCATTATCTTTACAATATATTTTTTTTCAATCCTTCATGTTTACTTATTTAGGAATACTTGTAAAATCTGAATTTAGAAATATCTATGCAATACATGAAAAAATTTGTTTGTTTGTCCTTTATTTACCTTCAGCTCACTTTTGGGCTTAAAAAAGAAAAATTATTTGGACTAGTTCATGAGATCGGGCCTCTAGGGGAAGGATTAATTACCCACATTAGGTGGGGTATGTTAAGGACTTGGCAAGAAGCACTTTTACTACGGCCTAAAAGAAAGTCTTCATCTAATCTTTTTCTTTTTAACTAATATTTTAATATTTAATGTACAAGTTAAATATTTATTATATATAATTAAAATTTAAAATAAATTATATATAAATAAATATTATATTTAAATATATAAATTATATTATAAATATATCATAAATAATTTACATTGTAATACAAAATTATTTTTATTTATTGGTAGCTTATTTTAAAATATTAAAATTTAATTCATAAATAATTATAATAAATGAAAACCAAATTAGATATGATGTTGAAAGAATCCATAAAAACTCCTGAGTTGAATAAAATTAAAAACACATTCACATAAAAATATTGGTTCATGTTTTATATATAGAGTTTGATGATTTTGTTAACACTAATTATTAGAACTAATATTAAACTTATAATAGCATGGTTTTAAAAAAAAATATTCTGAGAAATACTTACTCCGTTTTATTGAAACTAAAATTTATGTAATTATAAAAATAAAATAATAAATAAAGAGATATTATTAAAAATATTCCACTCTCTTATCTTTTGTAATAAAATGTTAATTAAACTTTCCAATAATACTCTCTTTACAATTGGTTGGCAAATAAACAGATTTTAGTGAGTCTTATAATTAAATTTGTGATTTCAAATAAATTTTAGTTAGTAATTAACATGTGTCAAATAATAATAATAATAATAATAACAAATTTAAAATATTTTTAAAATTTTAGATGATAATTTTTTTTAAGAAAGAATAAAATTAAAATTCATTTATTTTATATTAAGCGTATATGCCAGTATTAGTTATTGTTTCTGGAATGTGGCCAATTCTCGAATTTGCCATATTGAAAAGTAAGAATAACAGTAAGAACCTCGAGCATTGAAGCCACCAATATTTCATCATTACCTTTAATTATAACATAATCACCATACCTTAATGAGCTCATAGTTGTGTCAATTATATGAAAATGAAGAGAATAAAAGAACAGCATGATTTAAAACTTTTGGCTTGTATGGAACATGAACAGGAGAACACAGCTATTCATGTGATTTGGGATATCGAAGCCATAAAGGGAATGAAATAGTAATAATCTGTTTGCAGTAATTGAATAATAGCACGGGAGAGCAAAATGCACGATTATGAAGTCTATGGACTATGCTTAACTAGTTTAATATAATTGCATTCAGAAGTATTTATTTATTTACTGCAAACTAATTTAAGCTTGTTTAACCTGCATCTATGGTTACGTCAACACAAAGCATGCTTCCATTTAGACATTCCCACATATCCATAGTACAACGTAGTAATATTTTATTAGAGAAGGCACCTTTTAACTTGGTATTCAAAAGCTACAGTGGCCAAGGGTAGAGAAATTATTTTATAGTATTAACCAATGATTCTTAAATAGGTAAATTATCTCTTGTTAATTAATCAAAGTGCTTACGTCAGTTCAAAGCATGCCTTGCCTTGAGCAAACTGTAACACTTTCGAGGTTATTATAAAAAAATGAACACGCGCTCACTTTGATTCATAAAACTAATTTAAGACAACGTATGCGTAAACCCATAACCTAGATTCGGCTGCCTTGCCAGTTTTAAACTTCGGTAAGTTTAAAGTGCATATTTAACGGTTGCATGTGTAAGTGCAGGTAGACATATATAAAATGATATTTAAAGAAAGATAAATATTTGATACTGCAAAATTTGTTTCTCTATATAGTATATACCTTTGATTTAAGGACTATCTTTCACTTCACCAAAAGTTACTGTTAATAATAATATTAAATATAGTTTGTTGTAGTGTTTATTTTTATAATAATCAAAATTAGAGAAATTATATTCACATAAAAAGTATATATACAAATAAGATAAAAATATTAAAAAAAATGGGGAGAGATAAAGAAAAAAGAATATTGTATAATTTTCTTATGTAAATTAAATATGATATTCATGGAATTATACGATATACTTATTATCTACTCTATATTATTTGCGGTTATATATGATTTAGGGTTTAGGGTTTAGGGTTTAGAGTTTATGTTGGAAGGAAATATCAGTATTATTAACTAAAAAGAAAGGCAAGTTTTCTCATTTCTATGATTTCTTAAAAATTAAAAAAAAAAACATATAAATAAATATCAAATTACTTCTTTATTGTTATTTTAATCAAAATGTTGCATTTGAAAATTTTATGCAATGAATAAAGGGAGGGGGAAAATGTGAAATCAACACGAACCCTTTCATTTAAATCCCAATAAAAATGAAACAAAAAATATAAACCCGCAAAAAATACATCTATTTAGTTATAGTCTCCTAAAATAGTATACCGATTTGCTCAAAACTTGAACAAAGGGACCAAAAAAACTGTAAGAAATTAACGTGCCATTATAACTTTTCTTGTTAATATATGCGATTCGGATTTTGATTTGTAACTAAGATCATTATATGTAATGGCATAATTTACTTATCGATATATTCAAACTCTCATTTGAAAAGGAAAATCCATATATATATATATATATATATATATATATATATATATATATATATATATATATATATATATATATATATATATATATATATATATATATGGGTTATAATTACACCGGTGTAACTTTTACTAAGTATTACACCGCTCAATAACTTTATATTAATTGTGAATTTTGTATATCTAACTGTTAGATTGAAAGTACATATCTCTTAGATCATATATACAAAATTTTATATTAATTCAAGATGATTTGATATTTCATTTTTATAAAACAAAATTGACGTAATATATTCATTTCAAAATACACTAAAATATGAACACTTTGATTACCTTCAAAAGTTGTTGTTCAATTTTAACAAAATTTGATATATACGTATAATCCCCCTATATATATATAATATGTTGGGACAATTGAGAAAAATCCTTAAATAAATTGAAGTATCTTCAATTTATTTTTCGATAACTCAAAAGGTGGACAGTTATAAGTAGTTCAAGGAGATTACTCACAAATGCGCGAACATTAGGACAATTATATATCATAAGGAGTTGATTTATATTAACTGTTTCTCAAAAATAAAAGTGAAAACCTTGAAAGGATTACTCGAGGATCAAAAAGTGTAGTAGATAGTTGTCAGAAGTTAAGAACGGTTAAGAGAGGTTACTCATGTCGTATAATGAGGAGCGGTTACACATACTACGTCAAAACCATACAAAATTAACCACTCCTACTCATCCTCTATAAATAAGCGAGGCAGTCTCATTTTAGAGGGTTGAAAACTTCATACTTACGAAATCTCACAACACTCACCGCACGTGCATATGGCTCCCGTGTACGAGACTGTATGATTTCTTGACCACCTCTTTTTTTTCTTTTTCTTTTCTTAGAGTAGTTCTAGCCTAGTTAATATCGTGTAGTAGTGTAGTCCTGTTGCTTCTCATAATTCTTAAGTATTGTAATTTCAAAAATTATTGAAAGCAAATAAATTATGATTTTTGTCATCAATATATATGTCGTTCATTCGATTCATTTAAATATCTATCTGCATGAATCTCGTTTCATGGTAATCATCGAAGAACGTCTAGAGATCTTTACATGCTAAATCACATAAAATAATTAGAACTTAACTAGTCTAACTTGCTTAATTATTCATAGTTGATATGTATAAGGTTCATTCTGGAAAATTTGCTATACGTGAATAACGAACAGAAGAGACGTAAAAAAAAATTGCATGATATACATACCTATATTGAAATACTGTACTAGTTTGGATAAAAAGAATTCATAGACGAATTTCATCGTAAACAATATATAAAGTGTTTTTATAGTAATTTTTTTCCAGACTAAATTATTCAATGAACAATAGGGAAAATTTGATTTTAAATCACTCGTACATATGGCCTGGAAAATGCAATCAGACTCGTTCAGTCAATCAGACTCTTTCATCAAACATGCATTTTCATTTTCACGAACTTAATAATCGAACGGTAAATTACATACTTAAAAAATAATCATATGTTAATCATATTTAGATAGAGTGATTAAATAGACCAATTTAATAAATCGAATTTCACAAAATAACTTAATTAAAAAGTTGGATTCATTTGACTTTGACCAGTGAATTAATAGTTTTCAATCCCGGATCTAATTTTGAAACATATTTGATTTTGGTTTTTTTAAAATTTAAATAAAAAATAAAATAAAATAAGTTAATTTGATCTAACTAGTTAGAAAATAAACTGTCTATAGATCATTGAAGGCGGGCTATATGAGAATGAGAGGAAGCCAATTACAAGTTACAAGTTACAAGTATTGGTATGGTAGTAACATGATAGATGCTAGTTATTAAAAGAAAAAATGTTTAAAGCAGGTATAATCGGAAAAGAATAACTCGCGAATCTAAATTGATTTAATAAATTTAGATCAAATATTTTAGTGTTCAGATCAAACTCAACACAACCCAATCAAAATCTAATATTGTATGGATTGGGTACTGTTAGGCATACTCGAAAATCATGTGACTCGAAAAGATTGATAGCGCTGCCTGAGAAGTAAAATCAACACATGATGAAATTATGGGACTCGAAAAAACAAGTGTTGCTCGAAAATAGTTGAAAAGTTGAGACTGTTAGAACATGGAGGTTAAGCCAAAACGGTTACTAAAAAATCAATCGAGAAAACAAGGAACGTGGGAAGAGCGGTTAAAGGAAGTTGAGTCAAGACCACGTAGCAAAGATAGTGGATAGCGGTTATGAGTCAAAAGCGTACATGTACAGAATCAACCGCCCTTAATTGCTCTATAAATACAAGGAGTACGGACCTTTACTGAGGTCGAAAAACTCATACTAGAATTGGACTCTGAAGCACTCTCTGCCTACACACACACATGGCTTTCGTGCACAAGATCGTTTTTGGGTATGACTGACTCTCGGCCACTTTTTTCTTTTTTTAGGAGTAGAAGTAGAATAGTCTTCTTTTTCTTTGTTTAATTACGTAGTGTATTCATGTACTGGGATCAATATGTTCGCATGTGTAACGTAATTTGATCATTGTACGAAATGAACTATGATTTGCATTGCTAACATATATATTGTTCACTCTGTTCATATTATTATTTGCTTGCATGAGCATCGCTTGTTAGTAGTAATAGAAGAATATTTCGAAACAAGTAGTTGCTAAGACTTTCTCATCCTACTCTCCATTCTCGGTAACACGATAACGCGCAGTGAGACACCTAAATTGAAATACGTTCGTATGCTAGTCTAAATAAAAAGAACCCAGGATTTGATGGTTAATTCCACCGTAAACAAATTGGCACGCCCAGTGGGACACGTTTAATTTAGAACATAATTGGACTAGTTTTAGGTGTGTGAATTGCATGAGATTAAGGAGTGGAAGAACTATGTCTACGTCTGATAACATGAACGTAAACCATAATAATGTAGATGTAGAACAGCCTAACTCCAATCCTGATAATGCTACCAATGTGACCAGGGGGGCAAGATCTCCTCCTGTGTTGCTTGAAAACCATGCTAGGCATAATAATACCACTCAAGAGTTGGTAAATGTTACTAGAGAGTACCCTTGGGGTATGCCAACTAATTGGCGAAATACCCAGCCTGCGTATGTCGAAATGTCAATGCCTTTTATAGGGCCAAATTCACAAATGAATATATCCCCACAGGGATATAATCCTGGGCCAAGTGGACTGGGTTTTGTTATGCAAGACCCATATCAACATGTAGGAACAAGTCAGGAGGGTTCATTAATTCGACAAGGTAGTTACATGCCCACGGGTATTAGTAATCAAGCAATGATGGCCCTTCGACAACAAATGGACCATAGTAATCATGACATGGTCAATTTGTTGTCTACTCAGATGCACAACATCATGACACCCCTTTACGAGCTAATAAACAAAATAGGAGATAAGTTGGGTAATGGGACTCCTTCGAGAGCAATGAGTGTGAATCTGAACGATACAGAAAACCCTGGGGGGCATGGAAATTTGCAAAACATAGTTCGACCTAACAGGAACCCTAATGATAATTTAGATCAAATGGTAGAAAGGATATTGAATAGACATGGATTTGATGTAGGTCGGAATGAACGCCCATACTTTGTGTCAGCCTTTCCAGATTATATTACACAAGTAGAATTACCCCGTGGAATGAAAGTCCCAAAATTCTCGAAATTTGCAGGAGATATAACTGAGTCAACAGTTGAACACATAGCTAGGTATGGGGTCGAATGTGGGGATTTGGCTAATAATGAATACTTGAAAATGAAATATTTCCCAAGTTCGTTGACTAAACATGCTTTTACCTGGTTTACTACCCTGCCTCCTAATTCGATACATACTTGGGTACAGCTAGAAGGTAGCTTTCATGAGCATTTCTTTCGAGAGGAAACAAAGGTTAGTATAGTCGATCTAATGAATATCAAAAGGCAAAGTAATGAAACATTAGATGACTATTTAAATAGGTTTAGGCAATTAAAATCTCGATGCTATACTAATATTCCAGAACATGAATTGGTTAGAATCGCCGCCACAGGTTTAGACTTCTCAATACGCAAAAAATTAGTAAATGAACAATTGAGGGACATGGCTCAACTTGCTGAGAAAGTGAGGAGGATTGAACAAATTAAATTAGAAAAGGAAAAGTTGATGAAATTCGACAAGTTCGTTCGAAAAGAAAAGATAGCGTATTTAGAAAGTTCTGAGTTAAATGAGGATTCTAATTATGAAGTTGTAAGTGAAGATTTCGAGATTAATTTGGCAGAATTGCGCCCTGGACCTACGTACCAATGTCAAATGCTAAAACCAGGAGGTAATATAGAAGGGAATTCGACTAAAAAATATAGTTTTGACGTTAGTAAGGCAGAAAAGATATTCGATACTTTGTTAAAAGATAAACAGATTATACTACCAGAGAATCATAAAATTCCACCTTTCGAGCAAAGAAAAGGAAAGAAATTCTGCAAATATCATAATATGTATGGACATTGGACTAACAGTTGTGTGCGTTTCAGGGATTTCATCGAGAAGGCGATTACTGATGGTCGCCTGGCTTTTGAAGAGAAGGAAATGAAAGTGGATGTTGACCCATTTGCTGCCCATACTGGCTATGTTGAACCAGTTTCGATGTCCATCAACATGGTGGAAGTCGCTGCTGAGGACGATGATAGCATTGAGCCCATTTCTGATGAGAAGCTCGAAGAGTTAATGGAGGATTTTCATAAGAGCAAGAACCCATATACCCAAAGGAAGGGGATAGTCTGGTGGAGTTTTTATCGAAGAAAAAAGAAGCTGATAAAGAGGTCATGTTGTGTCCTCGATGCAGTGCTGTCTTCGACAGAGCAGCGGCTAAGGCTTTCGAGGAGTCTGAAATAATGAAGAATTACAAAGCTGAGAAGCTGCGTGAAAAAATGAAGCCCAATGCTAGGTTGAATGCTGGTCTGACTATGAGGCAAGTTCATATGCCTCAATATAATGCCCCGGTTGGGAAGATGGAGATGTATAACTCGTCTAGGTTCGGCAATACTTTTGTGCCGAACGCGAATGTGCCTGTCGGGACATGGAACGCACCACCTAGGTCTATGATGGGTCGAGGTAAACAAGTAATGACTAGCATGGGAAACCCGGGACAAAGAAATGCAGGAAAATTTTCGAACTTGACTACAGGGAATGTTGGAATTCCAGCTGGGGGATATGGACGTGGATTTCGACAGCCATTTAACAACTTAACCAAAACTCAATGGAGGAGGCAGCAAAGGATGCGTAAAGCAACCTTTGAAGGTAGGGGAGGAAATCGTTTTTCGATCCCAGTTCCTCAAAAAGGGGAATCTTCTGGCAAGTTCATCGAAGACGATGAAGACATGATAACAAACTGCTTCGAGAGCGGTTTCGAGGATTCTTTGGAAGATATTTGCGGGGTAGTTTCCATTTTACCTTCGGAGTATGCTGGTGCTATGGAATCCGTGAATGAACAAGAGGATATCATCAGGGAAGACGTTTTCGAGGACCCCAATTATGAGTCCAAAATCATATGGGTCAATCAAATCTCGAGGGTTATCCCTAAGTTCAACTCTGCTGTTTTCGACTCTCCCACAGAGGAAATGAAAGGACATCTCAAACCCCTATTGTTAACACTGATGATCGAAGGGCAAGAGGTAAACAAGGTCTTGGTCGATGGAGGCGCAGCTGTGAATATTTTGCCTAAGACAATGCTGAAAAGGTTTGGGAAATCCTTGGATGATCTGAAACCCCATAACATCATGATCTCCGACTATGCAGGCAAATCTTCACATCCTGAAGGTATGATTCTGCTCGATGTACAGATCGGAAGTGTGAAGAGGACTACCATGTTTATAGTAACACCTTCCAAAGCAAACTTCAACGTGTTGCTAGGTCGGGAGTGGATTCATGGTGTAGGTGCTGTTCCTTCGACCGTACACCAGAAGGTTTTCTTCTGGAACGATGATGAGGGTTTAGAGGTTCTCGAAGCTGATCAGAAGACTTATGAAGTTGGCATGTATTTTGCTGATCAACAACTGACAGCATTTGCCAAGACCAAACCTTTTGACGCTTACAACTCTGGGGTGATGGATGAAGAGGAAGGTGTCAAGAAAACCTTTTGTTGGGATGTAAAGAGAGGATTCGTTATTCGAGCCGAAAAGAATTCGGCTCCATTGGATGCATGAAGGACGAAGATCCTTATTCGAGCTTTTTAGCTCGAATATCGGCCTACGTGGCCGATCAAACGGCCAATTTGGCCGATAAAGATCAATTTGACGATGAGGTTAGCACGGCTATGTTGGCCGAAGAAAAACAAAAAAAAAAGAAGAGATGGATTTCGAATCAATAAAAGAAAAAGAAAAACAACAAAAAGAAAAGGAGTTCGAAATCGGGAAAAAGAGGGAAGAAAAGCAAAAAACAGAAAATCAAAGGGACGAAGGAGTCTCAGATAAAAATGAAAAGCAAAAAGAAAAAGCAGAGCTAGAACTCAAACTGAATTGCATTTTTGATGATTCACCTTTGGGTTTCGAGAGTGCCGCTAATGGAGAGCATAAGTTAGAATCCCAAGATCCGCTCGAAGAGGTTAATCTGGGAACTATCGAAAATAAGCGGATCACTTACATTAGCAAGTTCTTGCAAGGGGAGCTGAAAGGGGAGATAATTCAAGTCTTGCATGAATATAAAGATTGCTTCGCATGGGATTATGATGAAATGCCAGGTTTGGATCGAGAATTGGTAGAACATAGGCTACCAATGATCCTAGGAAGGAAGCCCATGAAACAAAGTCCCCGAAGATTTGCTCCTGAAGTGATCGAGAAAATCAAAGGGGAAATTGAGAGATTGCTGAAAGCAAAGTTCATCAGAACTTCGAGATATCCTGACTGGATCTCGAATATAGTGCCAGTTATAAAGAAAAATGGAAAACTCAGAGTTTGCATTGACTTTCGAGATCTCAACATGGCAACTCCCAAGGATGAGTACCCTATGCCCATTGCTGAAAATATGATAGACGTCGCTGCAGGTAACGAGATTATGAGTTTGTTAGATGGTTATTCTGGATATAATCAAATTTATATTGCAGCGAATGACGTGTCGAAAACTGCCTTTCGATGCCCAGGTGCCTTAGGCGTCTACGAATGGGTGATGATGCCATTTGGTCTTAAAAACGCTGGTGCGACTTATCAAAGAGCGATGAATTTGATCTTTCATGATTTGATTGGTAAGTTCGTGCAAGTTTATATTGATGACATAATTGTTGGCTCAAAACAAAAGAAAGACCATTTATATCATTTGAAACTAGCCTTCGAGAGAATGAGGAAATATGGTTTAAAAATGAATCCATTGAAATGTGCTTTTGGTGTCATAGCAGGCGAATTTCTGGGATTTATTATACACCAAGGGGGATCGAGGTAGACAAGAACAAAACCAAGGCTATCATGGAGACCAAGCCTCCATCGAACAAGAAAGAGCTTCAATCTCTCTTAGGTAAAGTAAATTTTTTGAGGAGATTTATTTCGAATTTGTCTGGTAAAACTAAAGTATTCTCTCCTTTGTTGCGTTTAAAAAAGGAGCAAGAATTTCGATGGGATGAAGAGCACCAGAGAGCATTCGAAGAAATTAAAGCTTACTTGGCTCATCCTCCAGTGCTTGCACCAATCTCTGAAGGGAAGCAACTGAAGTTGTACATTTCAGCTAATGATTCGACTATTGCGGGCATGCTGGCGCAAGATGATGAAAATGGCATCGAAAGAGTCATTTACTATTTAAGTCGAATGTTAGTAGGAGCAGAACTTAGATACACCCCTTTAGAGAAATTATGTTTAAGTCTTTATGTTGCGTGTACTAAGTTGAAGTACTATATTAGGACTCGTAATGTTGTAATACTTTGTCGAAGTAATGTGATAAAATATATGTTGTGTAAACCTGTGTTACATTCTCGAGTCGGCAAATGGGCACTTGCCTTAACCGAATACTCATTAACTTTCGAGCCGCTAAAAGCAACTAAAGGACAAATAATTGCAGATTTTCTTGCAGAACATTCGAATGGAACTGAAGAAGTTAATTACATAACCACCAAGCCTTGGCAATTATATTTTGATGGCTCGAAACACGAGTTAGGCGCCGGAATAGGTCTTTTAATCATCTCTCCCAAAGGGGTCCCAACGAAGTTATCAGTCAAAACAAATACAGGATGCTCGAATAATGAAACTGAATACCAAGCATTGATTACTGGACTTGAGATTCTTGAAGAATTAGGCGCTAAAAATGTGGTAATTCGAGGAGATTCACAACTGGTCATCAAACAATTAACTCGAGAGTATAAGTGTTTAAATGAAAAATTAATTGAATTCAAAACTCGAGCTACACGATTACTTGACACGTTTGATGAAGTAGAGTTACAACACATTCCCCGGGACTCAAATCATATTGCAAATAAATTGGCCCAAATAGCCTCTGGATATAAAATCAGTAAAGAGTATCTTGAATATCTGATTCATACAGAGAGTGAAGTGTTAGACTATCGAGCAATTCTAAATATAAGTTCAGCAGGTCAACAAGATTGGAGGAGCGAATTGATCGAATACTTGCGAGATCCTAACATAAAGGTTGAAAGGAAGATTAAACTCCAAGCTCTCAATTATCTCTTACTAAATGATGAATTGTACAAAAGAGGCTTCGACGGAGTTTTGTTCAAATGTTTGGGAGACCATGAAGGTTATATAGCAATGGCAGAGATTCATGAAGGCATTTGTGGAGCACATCAAGCTGGAAAGAAGATGAAATGGGTTTTGTCAAGGAAAGGCTTATATTGGCCTACTATGATTAAAGATTGTATCGAATTCGCAAAAAGTTGTGTGGAGTGTCAAAAGCATGGACCAATACAAAAGGTACCGGCAAGCGAGTTGCATTCGATCATCAAACCTTGGCCATTTCGGGGTTGGGCAATGGATTTAATCGGACAAATACACCCACCTTCCTCGAAGAACCACAGGTATATACTAGTTGCCATAGACTATTTTACAAAATGGGTTGAAGCTATTCCTTTAAAAGAAGTCGAGCAAAAAAATATAATTGATTTTATCGAAGACCATATTATTACAAGGTTTGGAATTCCTCAAACAATCACTACTGATCAGGGTACGGTTTTCACGGGTCGAAACATTGCTCGATATGCAGAATCAAGAGGAATTAAGTTGGTAACTTCAACACCATATTATGCCCAAGCTAATGGTCAAGTTGAGGCTGCTAATAAAGTGGTAATTGGTTTAATCAAAAAACACATATCAAATAAACCTCGAAATTGGCATGAAACTCTCGTCCAAATACTATGGGCATATAGGAACTCACCTCGAGATGCCACGAAAACAACCCCATATAAATTAGTATATGGCCATGAGGCTATTCTTCCTATTGATATTAACTTACAATCAATTCATATACAAAAACAAAATGAATTACCCGTGGAGGATTATTGGAACTTGATGTATGATGAGTTGATCTCTTTAGAGGAAGAAAGATTAATTGCGTTACAGAATATTGTTCAACAGAAAGAAAGAGTCGAGAAAACTTATAATAAGAGAGTGAATATGCAACGTTTTCGAGTCGGAGAATTGGTATTAAAAGTTATACTTCCCATGGATCAAAAATCTCGATGTTTGGGGAAGTGGTCATATAATTGGGAAGGCCCATTTCTAGTCGAGCAAGTATATTCAAAGAACGCATATGTAATTAAGGAGATAAATAATTCAAGTGCAAGCAAAGTCATAAATGGGAAATATTTAAAACATTTCCATAAAAGAGTAGAAGAATAATTGTTCAATACAAGGCAAATATAAACTAAAAGGTTGGAAAAATAGATAAGAAGAATGAATTATTGCAAAAATTGCTTCTTGAAATCCTCGAAAGCTTTGTAAGCCTCGTCCAGATTCTTTTTGCGAGACGCACATTGAGCTTCTAAATGCCTCTTCTGCTCCAAAGTCTTTGCTAACCGAGAAGAAATGGCTTTGCCCTCTTCCTTAAGCCCTGTTTGATGTTGCTTGATCTCTTGACTCTTAATTTTCACTCCATCCTTCTTCGAGCGAGTTTTGTCAAGCTCGTGGTTTAAGGCTTCGATAGTACGTTCGATATCAGCCTCCTCCTTCTGCAATGCTTGTAAAGCAGAAATCATTTCTTCCGTTGATTTCTTGATAGAAACCAACTCGTCTCGGAGTTTCTCGAGCTTAGCACGGTCTCCTTCAGTTTCGACCTCAATTTGAGTCACTTCTTGATATGCAGTAGACCACTGAGTTCGAAATTCCCAGGCGCGGCTAAAGGGCTTGATAAATGCTTGAAGCTCTAAAGAAATATCAGAAGGAAGGTCCGAATAACTGAGCAACTCATCAATCATTTGTTGCACTTCCGTTTTGAATTCAGGAATGAGGAAGGCTTGATCGAGATCTTTAACGTATGCCTTCGAGCGAAAAGAGTCGAGTAGGGGTTGGTAAGAAGGTGTGTCAGAAGCTGGCTCAACAACCTTCAATTTGTCTTTCTCTGACCCAGAGGGACCACTCGTCCAGTTGTCCAACACTTCGAAGATAGTATTGATATCTTCGTCCTCGTCATTAAAGAAACTCATCAAATCCAGATCTGGAGAGGGAATCAAGGAGAGACCTTGGACAGAAGAAGTAGCACCGCCCTGGGTCGAAGGAGAAGTGGTAAAAGGTCTAGGGGACTCAGTTGAACCTGCACAAAAGTAAATACATAAGAAACTTCCATTAACAAGGTATCATATCGAAGATTAAAGTTGAAAGAAATATACCCTGGTTCGGATCCAAGGGAGGTTGTAGTTCGAAAGAAGGTTCACCTTGAGCGGAGTCTTGCCGCGTCTCCATATTAGTCAAAGGTTCGGGTTGGGGAATCTTACCCTCTTCGACAGGAGGGGGAACTTCTATCGAAGCCATGGCAGAGGCAAGCGCCGCAACATCCACTTGAGGAGTAGACAACTGAGGAAATGAAGAAGTCAGGCTAAACATCAAGAGGAAATTTGAGTCACAAGGTATAACAAGATGAACATGTTGGGTTACCTCAGTGGCAAAGGGTACGCTTTTCTGCACCTCTTGAGACACCCCTTGAGAAGAATCCAGTGGGATAATCGCAATATCCTATTAATAGGATTTTAGAACGGTTAAAGGCATAAGAGAAATATAAAGGAGGAAAGACGTCGAAATTGAGATACCTTAGGAACGGACTTCATGGCGTCTTTAAGCAACTTCTCGCCAGAGGATTGTTGAGGTTTTTTGGGAAGAGGCAAGACCATCTTACCTTTCCCCTTGTCTTGTTTTTTTGTGGTCGAGACCTGAATTGGAAAATAATTGATTAGGTATGAAAAACGAGCAAGAAAATAATCTTAATATTTGAGTTAAGATACTTAACAGTTTTGGTACTGTCTGAACCTATTCTTTGTTTCTTCGAGCTTCCAATACTCTGTAGAGTAGAATTTCGAGAAGGTAAGATAAAATATTAGTTTCGAGAAAAACTGCAATCCAAACAAGGTATACCTTAGAACGTAAAGAAACCTTGTCAGCAGCGGTCTTTCTCTTTCGACCCTTTTTCGATGTCTCCTTATCCTCGTCATCGTCACTCTCCCAATCAGGAGTTGGATCAACATGTCGAGGAACACGCTGAGGGATGGCAGCTACAAGTGTCGAGCAAAGAAGTGAGACAAGTTTAAGGTATACGCGAAGAAGAAGGAGGTGAAAAATATTTACCAGGAGGAGGGTTAATGTTATTGACCCAACATAATGGCCACCATTTGTTTCGAGGAAAATCGTACACGGAACATCTCGCGTAGGTAACTTTATTCTTTACAGGAACTTCTTTGCGCTCAAGGTAAAACGGGTCGAGTGTTTTCACCCAAGGAGGATGAGATACATGTTTAACTAGACCAAAAAGGGCATTTGGAAGAGGAGGTATATGCTTTGGACAAAATTTTTCGAAATCAGTTTTACCTTGAGGATTTATTACCTTTTTTGAGCGAATGTTCCGTTGTACCATTTTCGATAATGAGACAGAAGTGTCAAAAATGGTTCGGTGCGCATTGTCAGGTCGATAACAAACCTTAAAAAATTGTTCGAATTGATAAATGATAAGTTGATTCTTGAAAGTACCTGGTTGTTTAGGCCCCTGCGAACAAGAAAGAGGAGAACTAATCAGCTTTTTCAGAAAGCCATCAAAATCGGTGAGTTTATCTACAATATAGTAACACCACCATCGAAGGTAGCATTTTGAGACTAAGAAGGAAGGAGAAAAGGTGGTCGGTGTAAGCCTAAGTTCTTTATCAGGGCGAAGGATGAAGTTAAGGACTTCTTCATAATTCCCTTTTTCGACACAAATATCCGCATCAATGCCCTCTTTACGTCGAAGGGGAAGAGGTTTCATTTGGCAAAGTCCAAACTGTCGAGCAAAAAGTTGGGGCTGATAAGGATAAAGTCTGACATCTTTTTGCCTCATACCCGACATGATCACATCCCAAGACAAGAATCCAAACCACAGGTCAGTTGAAGTTGGACTGATGCTACCAACTTGGTTATTTTGGCGCAACCATGTAGGACCTATCAAGTTCGGTCGAATGAAAGGGGCTAAATCTTCAGTGAAGTCAGTAAAGCTAAGGATGGCTCTAATATATTTCTCGAAATTGTCTACCAGACGCTTTCGAGGGGTAAGGGTTGTTAAACGAGCTCCTTCGAGTTCACATATGGGAATGGGTTTTGAGGGCAAATGAAGTTTCTTCTCCAATAGCGCGTTGAGCCAAAGTTGAAGTAGCCATAACGGGCCAGAGAGATTTCGAGGCCCAGATTCTCGAGCAAGACTTTCAGAAGCTTCATCAAGACAAGTATAAAGAGAGGCCAGAAGTAATTTGCTTAAGCAGATTTTCCTTTGCAAATGAAGGGCTTGAGCTAAATTGTAATAATATTTTGGGACTTGAAGCGAAGGGGTACAAAAGACACAGGCTGACAACCAGTACATAAGAAAGGCAATATGTTCTGAAGGTGAGACAGGCGTGTCAGGTTGTCCCATATGCGCGTTAATAAAGGCCAAATAGGTCTTCTTATCCCAAGAAATTGAAGTATCCTTGATCGAAATTTCCTCTTCAAAGGCGTCAGGATAAAACCTATCTCCAATAGGCTTTAACCCTGTTATAGCAGCAACATCAAGTAACGTCGGGCAAATGAAGCCACAAGGAAACTCGAAAGCCCGAGTCTCTCTATTCCAGAAGAAGATAGCAGAAAGGAGCATTTGAGGGTCGAAAAGGTGGAGGTCGAACTTAGCTAGTTGGATAAATTCAAAAATACCTGTTTCTTTCCATTCTGAGGACATAGAAGCCTCTACACGAGCTAACCAAGAAAGGTGCCTTTCTTTAACGGGGGGAAACGCTCTAAAAATTTTGGTAGTATCCCCAAAAAGGTTTAGGTCTATTTCTGGGGAATAAATGAAAGGTAGGGTGGTGGAGTCCTCAGGCAAAAGGGTATTACCATATCTCTTGGTATTTTGACCAGCAAAAGGACCAAGGAAAGCATGAACAGAACCATCTGCTAGAGAAAAAGGAAGAAGTACCTGAGATTGGTATATTTTCAAACTAGCCTCCTCCATGCCTGGAATTGGAATGAAAGTGTCATCACCTTCTTTGACCTTTTGAACCTGAGCACCAGTCAATAGCAGAGGAGTGTCCTGGATAGTAGTTGCGGTGGCCATAGTGGTTACCGGAGTGGTGGGCATAGCAGCAGAAGTAGTAGCAATCAAAATAGGGGAAGAAGTGGTGGCAGTAGGAGATATTGAAGAAGCTACGGCAGCAGAAGTGGACGCAGCAGAAGAAGCCATAACAAACAAAAGCAAGAACAGAGAGAACGGTCTGAGAAGAAGATCAAGAACCAGAGCAAAAAAGAAACAGTGAGCAAGAAAACTTGGGCACGAAGGAAGAGAATGGTGAAAACAATTTAACCCTAGGGTGAAAAAGGGGTTTTAAACGAGGTAAATGGGCCTAGGTTGAAACGGGTTAGGTTAGGCAAGATTATCTGAAATATTAAATTGAATTTCCAAAACAACCGCCAAAACGTTTCATATCAGAAGGCAAATTTATGGAAAAATAGAAGTATGCGCCGTCAGAGCTATCAATGTCACATCCAAATGGTCAGTATCTTACAAGAATAGGTTTTCATCGAAAGAAAGATTAAGTTAACGTCAAGAAAAGTGAACATCAAGAAACAAATCGAGGAAGTATCGAAGAACAACCTTGATAGGAATTTAGTTTTCTCCTAAGATGCTCATCGAAACCAAATTCCTAGGGGGGCATTTGTTAGGCATACTCGAAAATCATGTGACTCGAAAAGATTGATAGCGCTGCCTGAGAAGTAAAATCAACACATGATGAAATTATGGGACTCGAAAAAACAAGTGTTGCTCGAAAATAGTTGAAAAGTTGAGACTGTCAGAACATGGAGGTTAAGCCAAAACGGTTACTAAAAAATCAATCGAGAAAACAAGGAACGTGGGAAGAGCGGTTAAAGGAAGTTGAGTCAAGACCACGTAGCAAAGATAGTGGATAGCGGTTATGAGTCAAAAGCGTACATGTACAGAATCAACCGCCCTTAATTGCTCTATAAATACAAGGAGTACGGACCTTTACTGAGGTCGAAAAACTCATACTAGAATTGGACTCTGAAGCACTCTCTGCCTACACACACACATGGCTTTCGTGCACAAGATCGTTTTTGGGTATGACTGACTCTCGGCCACTTTTTTCTTTTTTTAGGAGTAGAAGTAGAATAGTCTTCTTGTTCTTTGTTTAATTACGTAGTGTATTCATGTACTGGGATCAATATGTTCGCATGTGTAACGTAATTTGATCATTGTACGAAATGAACTATGATTTGCATTGCTAACATATATATTGTTCACTCTGTTCATATTATTATTTGCTTGCATGAGCATCGCTTGTTAGTAGTAATAGAAGAATATTTCGAAACAAGTAGTTGCTAAGACTTTCTCATCCTACTCTCCATTCTCGGTAACACGATAACGCGCAGTGAGACACCTAAATTGAAATACGTTCGTATGCTAGTCTAAATAAAAAGAACCCAGGATTTGATGGTTAATTCCACCGTAAACAGGTACAGATTTTGTATTTTCAACCTGTTATTAACCTGACCCAATCCAATAATAATAATAATAATAATAATAATAATAATAATAATAGTGCTTAAATAATCATTTGTTCAGAATAATACTCACTGTCACCCTTATTAAATAACAAATTTTATATTTTAGATTAATAACATTATAATAATATAATATTTATTTTAAATTATATTTTATATTAATTAATATTAATTTTTTGAATTAATAATAATATAACACATTAATTAATTTGTTTTAAAATTTAATTTATATCATTAAATTTGTAACAATATATCAAATAATTTACATATATTTTAAAATACTTAAATTTTAAAAAATATATAATTATATTAATTTAATTAATCTAACTCAATTCAATTCGTTCATAAGAGTCAGATTGAATTAATTATTTTTTTAATTATATAAATTTAACTTAATTTAATCTATTAAAATTTAATTGAATCCAATAATAAAGTGCAATCCCATCCACTTTAACCCATAGATTAAAGTTTGTGAGAGAGACATAGATAAAAATAAAAAAACCCAAGTTAGGCATAATGTGGCACGTGTGTGGCATGGTCTAAAGTTTTCCAAGCAGTAGACGTATGTGAGTTGTGAGGCAGCCTTGTTGAACCTGAACGGGCGTTACTTCTAAGCCCTGATTTCGATGCACCATCACTCACCCAACCACCAACCATTTTCATTTTCTTTTCCTCGGGAATGTGGAATCAAGCTTACAAAATTAAGAGCACATTTGATATTTGATTTGCTACTTGGATGATGTCTATGTTTCAAACAAAAGAAAATACATATTATAAAGCCATGGCTAGCTTGAGGTGACTGACAGGTTACCGGCTGCAGGTGGAAGTGTGGCTGCAACGGCAGAGGACAGGCGCGTGCCAAGTGACCGGGGACGGGGACACCCGGTTGGTGCCACTTCCTCTGCTCTGCGGCTGTGTGGGATGGTCCGGCAGATAACACACATTCACCTCGATAACCCAAAAACCCTGCACGCCCTCGCTTTTGCACCTTCCCTTGTTCCACATTTTTTTTATTTATTTTTATTCAATTTACTATTTTTATTTATTTACACAGTTCCAAACTTAAAAGTAAAACAACTAATCAGGCATTTATTTTATTGTGTTGAAATAGAATATTAAGTGACATTAAAAATAATAGCGCTGTAATTAAGAGGAATAAAGAATTGAAGAGTAATTAACGTGGTCCAAGTGTCCAAGGGGCTAGCTTTAAATACAAGAATACAAGGTTGAAGACGAAGACAGAAGAAAAGCGAAAGAAAGAAAGTTTGCATCCACATCTCTTAAAGTTTGATAAATTAAAGACAGCTAAAACGGGTCTCCCTCTGTGGATGCTTGGTTTAGGTGCGGACCTCTTGTGGGCCGACATGAACCGTCTCCTTGCCTTTCTCTTCCACCAGGTATATATATATAGTACTATATATTATAGCTTTAATTAACTCCACATCTATATATATGTACATATTAATTAATTAATGCATTGCAGGGAGTGTTGGATGAACAATTCTTGCAGCTTCAGCAGCTGCAAGATGAGACATCCCCTAACTTCGTCTCCGAGGTTGTCAACATTTATTTCCACGAATCCGAAAAGCTTCTCACCAATCTCAGAGCTTTGCTGTAAGTCTTCTTCATCACCATATTTATTATTTTAGGTATATATATATAGTGTTACGTTACTAGCAGCTACTAGTACTACTAAACTAATAAATATGAATGGGAATGGGAATGCAGGATGGAGAGAGAGTTCTCGGACTATAAGAAAATGGGGATCCATTTGAATCAGTTCATGGGTAGCAGCTCAAGTATTGGAGCCAAGAGAGTCAGAAACGTTTGCGTTGCCTTTCGTGCTGCTACTCAACAGAATAACCGTGCTGGGTCTGCCTAGCTCCCTGCAAATTCCCTTCTTTTTCTCATTTTCTTTTTACTAATCTTAATATTAATTCTGTTACACCATTGCAGATGCTTGCGCGCCTTGGAGATGTTGGAGCATGAATATTGCTATCTCAAGAACAAGTTGCATGAATTATTCCAAGTCTGCCAAATTACACTACTTTTATTAAATTCATTCTCCTAACAATTAACATAAACCTAATCAATATCAAATTATTAGACCCTTCCCTTCCTTATTATCTTTATTATTTGGTAATGAGCAGATTGAGCAGCAACGGGCTTTGGCAGCAGGAGTTAGGTACCCGGCGCAGAATTAAAAGAAAGCAAATGAAATGATGTGCCAAATATTTTTGGTGTTTCTGGTTTCATAAGGCCAAGGGCACGTCTTTCCGGTTTTAGACAGACCAAGCTTTTGTACTTGCTTCTGTAGGGAATGCAAAAAAGGGATCACCGTCTCTGCCGTTTTGGATTCTCTAGTGTACGTAGTGCCATCATGCTATGCTTTGCTTCGCTGTTCACTTTTTCAACTAAAGTGGACCAAATCTATTCAAACTTCCTGCTGTTACCCTATTACTATTCATATATATATACAATTTGTGTCGTCCTCTTTGTATTAGCTACACACAGATGGAAGGAAATGGATACAACATAACATGTGAACCTCAACAACATTTTACTGCTCTATTTAAATTAAATTCTGTTGGACTATACGAAACTAATTATACCAAAAACAAAGAAAAATCTGATGCAATCAGATTTATTCGAAGAATAACTCATCATTTATTTAACTTAATTGGTGTAAGACAAATCTATGATTTCGACCAAACTAATTACACATATTGGAATAAGAACTATTTAAATGCATTACTTTTCGATGCATGTATGTAACTTTTGTAAAGTAAAAGTAATTTACGTCCTTTTTACCATTTTCGTGAGGAAAATAAGGAAAAGGCGAAAGAATCATAACTTTTCCTTGTTCAATATCATCAAATAAAAAAGGAAAAGGTGTTTCCCTTCTTTTAAGTTTAAATTTTATAAAAATACACGATGAGTGGAAGGGAAAAGGCAACAAGAAACGAATTGAACTAATTCATGCAGCAATGACATACGAAATAAAGGGTATATATAGTTTGAGTCGTAAGTAACTAAGTTTGTAAAACTTAACGAATACACATTCAAATTCGAAAGGGTGGGGCAGAAATAAAAGGCGAATGGTACCTACCGCGGGAAGCTATGTTGGACTTTATTTGTATATAGCTGAAATATTTTCTCTCTCTAGAGTCTAGCCATAGCTCGTATTCGTAATAGGTTAAAGTAGCAAACAAGACAAGTGCTGCATTGAAATATTGGCATGACGCTACCCAAAGCGCCTTTCCTTTCCTTTCTACCAAACCATTCGACAATGTCACTCTGCAAGAGAATCTAACCTATCTATGCAGAATGGATCGGTCAAAAGTTGAAAGCCACTGTGTGCATGTTTGTACATATATATAAATATATTAAAAATTTACAACATATCCTAGCTAAGCTATCTACATATATTGTGACGTTACGTATGTATTGTATATGATATGACTCCTTGTGATTCATAATTCATTGTCTCCACAGTCCACAGCCAGGTAGGGATGAGATAAAAAAGATGGGTCTCTATCTTAATATTGTTTTCAGTACATGAAATATTTGAATAGTCAGTAGTACCTTTGAATTTGATGGATGTTGTTGGTCAAATTGTTGACCCAGCTATCTAGGCAGAGATTATTTGCAGAGGATCAGGAGAGAACAACAGTGGATTTGCAATTGCATGCAGAGGCAATCAGGCAAATATATATAATATAATGCAGCCAATAAAATATAATATATGATGGTATATATGTAATATAAGGCAGCAAACAAAATATAATATTTGCAATTGCATACAACAGTGGATTTGCAATTGTCTAGTCTTGTTCATGCATACAACAGTGGATTTGCAATTGTCTAGTCTTGTTCATGTACAGTTAACATTCCGTAGCAGCACAACCCATCTGGTTACCAGTTTAATCACTACAAGAAAATTATGATACAGTGACACACATCCTATAATGATATTATATATATTATTAAAAATTATTTTTACTTACACAAAAATTATAATATTGTTGAGTGTCTTTTATGCATGATTTGCACTTAACTTTTGGTACTCTTTTTGGTAATTGTAAATATTATATATGTTATTTTACCCCCCTTTATTTAAAGAATCAAGTTATACTAAAAGAGTAGAGGAGTAGTAGCAAAATCTTAAGAAATTTCCTCATTTTTTGCAGGTTTTTTAGGAAGGCAGAGATCCACAGCCATAGTTGTGGATCTGGAGCTCGAGCTGTGAAAATCTAGGGAGAAATTGTGAAGGTCAGAAACTTGCAGCTATAGCTGTGGTTCTGCAGCTATAGCTGTGGTTCTGCAGCTATAGCTGTGGAAATCTGGAATGCTCATTTTTTGGTTCTAGAGACTTGAAGCTATAGCTGTGGATCTGGAGCTCGAGCTGTGAAAATCTGAAATACAATTTGAAGCTCTAGAGAGTTGAAGCTAAAGCTGTGAACTCAAAGCTAAAGCCATGGAGCACCCAGGACCTAGCAAAAACTCCAGAGATCCACAGCCATAGTTGTGGCTTCACAGTTGCAGCGCTGGAGGTTCCTTAAGCTTGAAGGAGTTGCCACAGCTATAGCTGTGAAACCACAGTTGCAGCTTTGGAGGTTTCTTCACCCTGAAGGACTCTCTACAGCCATAGCCGTGGATCTACAGCTGCAGCCGTGGGAGGAAAAATCACTCTTTGCCCCTGTTTTAAAGCTCATATAAAAGGGGAAAAGTGAAGAAACAGGGCATCACGAAATTTACAGAGAAAAACAGGGGAGAAGCACGTGAAGAGGAGAGAACGAAGGGAGAACAAAGATTTGGAAGCTGAATCCTTTGGGAACGAAGATCAACTCCATTTCTTCATCCTTTACTTTGTAATTTCTTCTTTTCACTCTTTGATCCTGTAATGGCCATGTGTGGCTAAACTTCTTAAGGATTGGTTGGATGTAACTACTAACTCTTCTTCTTCTTAAATATATGCATTTTGATCTCATTCTTTGTGCATTGATTCTTCTCTTAATGCTTATATCGACTTGATCACCCGTTGTATGATTTTTGATTTTTGAATCCAGTTGGAAAACGTTTTTGAAAACCCGAACTGAATCTTGCACCTAATCATTTCTTGTTCTAGGAATAGACTTGATTTGGTTAGTCACATTGTTCAAGTCATTGTTCTTAATGCGAAGTGTTAAACTCAAAACATAGAGGAATCATGTTTTGAGCTTAATGACTTTAGGATTCAACCTTGAGGAATCTTGTTGGATTACTTAATGAACGTGGAAATAATGGAATTAGAATCGCATATATTTTAAGAAGATCTATGAGTTAGCAAGTGCTTCTGGACCAATCCTTGTCTCTTAACCATTGTCTTTACTACTCTTAATTTATTGTGTTGTTTTACTCCATCTTTACCCATTTGCAATTTTAACATCATTCTCATTTAAATCATCAGAGCAAGAATTACTAAACACTCAAATCCTTGAGGACGATATTTGAATACTACTTCGAAACTTGGTTCACTTGCCAAGTGGTGTGTTTGCGAAAAGCCTTCATCAAGTTTCTGGCGCCGTTGCCGGGGATTTGGTGCTATTTAGTGATTCTTAATCTTGTGATTTTGTAATTTTGTAAATAAATTATTTTGTGAATACTTAGAGTATAGAGATATTTGTCTTGTTGTGTTTGTGGACTCACCTTCCTGTGTAGACTTCTTGGAATTGTATGCGAGGGAAAACTCCAGCCGAGGAATTACATTTTGACTCTGAAGTTGAAAGAACGGCAAGGAGGAACAATAGTAGAAAAAGAAGGCTTAGACAGTTAGAGAGAATCCAAAATCAACAGCAGGATCTTCCAAGTTCTTCTACTTCATCAAATCAACCATTCCTTGAATCCGAGATGGCTGAAGATGGAACAGGAAATCATAATGGTGGACATGGACCAGCCAGGCCTCCTAGAAGGACCCTAGGTGATTATGCACAACAACATGGTCATAGACATTTCTCTAGCATTGCAGCTCCAAATACTTCTAGAGCAATGGAGATGAAGCCTGCCTTCCTTACTTTGGTTAGCTCACAACAATTTGTTGGCCTAGATCATGAAGACTCATACTCACACCTTTTAAATTTCTATGAGTTATGTGGAACAATGGGAATTCTTGAAGGTGATGAGGAAGCTGTATACTTGAGGTTGTTTCCATTCTCTTTAACAGGAAAAGCTAAAGTTTGGTTACAATCTCACCCGAATCAAAGTTTGACAAGCTGGGGTGATGTGGAAAACAAGTTTGTGAATAGATTCTATCCTTCATCCAAGTATATTAAGGCCAAGTCAAAAATTACTACTTTCAGACAAGGTGCAGATGAACCATTTTGTGAAGCCTGGGAGAGATTTAAGTCATTGCTCAGAAAATGTCCTAACCATGGGTTTGAAGATATAGCACAACTCAACTTCTTTGTTAATGGAATCAAGCCTGAGGTGAAGATGTTATTAGATGCAGCAGCTGGTGGCACCATGATGACTGTGAGCCCAGAAGAAGCTACTCAAATTATAGAATCTTTGGCATCTTCTGATCACCAAGCAGAGCATGGGAGACATCAATCTCATAAAAGAGGAGTTCTTGATCTTAGCACTAATGATGCAATCCTTGCTCAGAACAAGCTGTTGTCCCAACAGATTGAAGCACTGACTAAGCAGATGGCCAAGATTCCACAACAGCTTCATGTTATTGCTTCTTCTTCAACTCAAGCAAATTCTTCTCTAAAATGTGATTTTTGTGGGGGAGATCATCCCAATGGTCATTTTTCTGAAACTTCAAATGAAGAAGAAGTCAACTATGTGGGCAACCAACAGAAATGAGGTAATTTTAATTCCCATAATTATAATACTAACAATTATATACAGGGGAATCAAGGTTGGAGAAACAACAACAACCAAGGATATGGATGGAGGAATGAAGTTGGATCATCCAATAGGCCACCACAACAATCACAGCAACAACAACCTGTGTATCCCTCTATGCATGAAAGAACTAGTAAATTGGAGGAGACTCTGAACCAGTTCATGCAGGTATCTATGAACAACCAGAAGAACACAGAGGCATCCATCAAGAATTTGGAGGTGCAGGTGGGTCAGCTAGCTAAACAATTAGCTGACATGTCTAGAGGCCCATTCTCAGTCAATACCAAGACCAACCCCAAGGAGCATTGCAAAGCCATAACTACAAGAAGTGGGAAGGTAGTTGGTGAAGATGTTGGAGTGAGTGAGAACAATGAGGGTGCTGATAATAAGGAAGAAAATAGTGAATTGAAGGAAGTTGAGGAAGAGAGTGAGAAGAATGAGGGAGAGAACAATAAGAGTGAAAGTGTAGATAGTGAGAAAATAAAATAGAGGAATGGAGTTGAGAAGGAGAAAAAGAAAAAGAAGGGCAAGGAAGTCATTTCCACTATTCCTGTAAGAAACTTACCTTACCCTCATGCTCCTTCTAAGAAAGAAAAAGAAAGACAGTTCTTGAGATTTCTGGATATCATAAAGAAGCTCCAGATTAATATTCCCTTCACTGAAGCCATGGAACAAATGCCCACTTATGCTCGGTTCATGAAGGAATTGTTTACTAAGAAGAGAAGATTTCTTGAAGAAGAGACTGTGGAGCTTGAGGCAGGATGCAGTGCTATTATACAGAAGTCTTTACCTCGGAAGTCCAGAGATCCAGGCAGTTTCACTCTCCTTGTATCAATTGGAAATCTATCAGTGGGTAAGGCACTCTTAGACCTTGGAGCTAGTATTAACTTGATGCCTTTATCTATGCTGAAGAAGATAGGAGAAGTGGAAGTAAGACCTACAAGAATGACCTTACAGTTGGCAGACAGATCCATTAAGCTTCCATATGGCATAGTGGAAGATATGATAGTGACGGTTGACAAGTTCATGTTCCCAGTTGATTTTGTAGTAATGGACATGGAAGAAGATGTGGAGGTTCCATTGATTCTGGGCAGACCCTTCATGAAGACAACTAGAGTTATCATAGACATGGATGATGGAAAGTTGAAGGTGAGAGTTCAAGATGAAGAGGTGAATTTCAATGTTTTTGAAGCAATGAAGTTTCCAAAAGGCCACAAAGATTGCTTTAGAATTGATGTATTAGATGATGTGTACTTGGAAACTCAAAATGATTTCAAGAGCTCATCGCCACTGGAGAAGGCTTTGCTTCTTTCTAATGAAGAATTGGATAAGGTCATAGATGAAGAGGATCAAGATGTTATTGATGCACTAAATAAAAGAGAAAACTCTTCTGCCAATGTTCATTCAAAGAAGAATTGAAGAAAGAGGAAAAAGAGCAAGTAGTGAAGCTGGAATTGGATGACAATGTAGTTGGAAAACACAGGAAGTTACAGCTTCTTGAACTTGAAGAAATGAGATTTAATGCTTATGAGTCTTATAAGCATTGCAAGCAGAGAATCAAAGCATATCATGATAAGAAGATTTTAAAAAGGAGCTTCAAACCCGGCCAATCAGTGTTACTATTCAACTCTAGATTGAAGTTATTTCCGGGCAAACTCAAAACTAAGTGGTCAGGCCCATTTGTAATTAAATCTGTCAAATCACATGGAGACATTGAGCTGAAAGATCCTGCCTCTGGAAGGACTTGGTTAGTCAATGGTCAAAGGCTCAAGCATTATCTGGGTGGTGAAGTTGAAAGACTCACTACCATCACTCATTGGAAGGAGCCATGATCAAACAGGGATTGTCAAGCTAAAGACATTAAATTAGCATGTTCTTGTTTAATTCCTAGTTTAAATTCTGAATTTTGTGTTGAATATTGTTTCGTTAATGTTTTTTGCTCATAGCTATGTTTAGTTTCATAATGCATGTTGTTTTGTGTTTTGAATGATATATAATGTGTTAAAACTACCACTCATGTTGACAGCTTGTTTTATGTTTTGTTGGTTGGGATATATGAAGTTAATTTGATGATTTAGAGTGGTTGTGTAGCATTTTGTTCCTTATTTGGCTGTTATTTTGTTGTTTTATAGTGGTGTTGCATTGTTTTGGGTGTTGGGTCTGTGAGTAGTTTGATGATTTGGATTGTGGAGAAAACTATTTTTGTTTATAGGGAGGTTTGATTCCCTGCTGTGTGTGAGAGGCAGGTTGTGCAATAGCTGATTGTGGTTGTTTCATGGTTGACCTGTTGCTGCAGAGCATAAAATCATGTTGTTAATATATTTGAGTTGTGTGCAATTTTAGTAGTGTGAGATAATCGAAAGGGTTAGAGTTTCAAGTTTTTGGTGCAAGTAGGTGTTTTGGGTCATATGGTTATAAACTTGTTTTGATGTGTTTTAATGGTTAGAAATTTTGCAAAATTTTGAGTTTTATGGTTATGTTGGCTGTATACTTTGTTCGTAAAGTATTAGTCTGTGAGGTGCCATTTTTGGATGATTTAGAGTTGCTTGGATAGCTTTGAGTGTTGTGTGGTCATAAGAATTTGATCATTGGTTGGGTTTCCAAGTTCGTGTAATGTGAAATGGTTTAGAATGTTAAAATTCAAACTCTCACCGCTGAAGCGCTGGACTCACGGCCTTAGCGCCAACTTGCTGCCAAGGGCTCTCATGTGGAAAAAATTCGATAGCTCAAGCGTTAATCCCATGGCCATAGCGCCAAGTCCCTGGGGCTCTCACTCTCTTAAGTTTAAAAACTCCACAGCTATAGCGCCAAGTCTCAAGCTAAGGCGTTGACTCTCTGCCCATTTATTTAAGAGCTTCAAACTCTCACCTCCACAGCGCTGGATTCATGGCCATGGCGCCAACTCACTGTGATGCAAGAAACTTTCATAGCTCAGGCGCTAGCTTCCATAGCCTTAGCGCCAAGTTTCTGCCCTCCAACATAAATCCCAGCGCTCAAGCGCTACATTCACGACCATAGCGCCACTTTTCTGGCTCCAAATTATGAGACCGTGGGACTCAAAACATATTGAACTAAATGATAAGTTGGAGCATTTTGGGTCAGTTTTAAAAACTGAACCCTTCTCTTTACCTTTTCATTTCTCTCTTCTTCCCCTCACGGAACCCATTAATCCCCTCACATTTCATCTCCTATCTTCATAATCTACATAAAACCATCATTTTGCATCATCCATTACGCACACAAACACAAAACACTCCATTTTTATTGGCATTGCAAGGTAAAGTCTTCACTTTTCTCTTCTATTTTCTTCGTTGCATGGAAGTGGTTGTAAGTGCTTCATTTCTTTGAACCTTTCTCATAATCTTTCATCATTTCTGAACTTTTTGATTGATTTGGAAGTACACCAATGTGTAAAAGCATGATTTTGGGTGTTTGAGTTCTCAACGTGAACATGCATAAGCATTCACATTTTTTGCCTGTTTTGTGTTCGAAGAAATGCCTGAATGAGAAAAGTTTTTGATTTGAACACAATCAATGCCTAGAAAAAGGTGGTCACTGAAATGTTCCATTTTGTGAAGAATTTTGAACCTTGCATGACAAGAATTCACATGCATTTGGCTTTTCTTTCTCATGTCCACCACGTGTTTGGTTAAATGCTTGAGTGAATACGTGTTCTTATGTAAAGTGTAAAATCATTGTGCTTGGTTGATCATTGGAGCTAAAAAAAAAATATTTGCTTGTTCATTGGTGGCTTTGAAATAACTTTAGTGCTTCACATGTTAGAATGTTTATTGATCATTCCTTGTGCCCCATGAAGAATTGTGTTTTGTTTGTATGATCAATATGTGGATTAACTTGGTTGCAAGAATTGGTTGTCAAATTTTCAGATAGTTCGTTCAAGAGGTGGCGGTTCAGGCAGAGGCTCTGAAGCCACTCATAAAATCTCAGATGCACCAACCCCACCACCACCATTTGAAGTGGCATGGGGACAGTCCTATATTTTTTGGAGGGGGTGGAGATCAAGGAGATCAAGGCGAACAACTTCATGGTGGGGAGCAGGAGAGCAGGCAATGATGAAAAGGAGAGGATGGAGGGTTGTTGTCACCCTCGTTCTGAGAAAGAGGAGTTCCACTTTAAATTTATGCAATTTCAAATTCCAGTCATTTTAAATTCCAGTTGTTTTAGTTTCTATTTTGTTAATTGTTTGGACTATTTGGTGGTTTATATACTTTTTGTGAATTAACAATCATAAAAAAAAGGGGAAAATTGAAAATCATTTTTGAAAGGTAGTAAATGAGATGGCTTTTAGATCAACAAAAAGTGAAAACACATCTTTTGATTCACCTTAAAATGGTTTGTTTTGAGACTTGCTTTGAGGTTGTACTCATCCAATTTGCTTGATCATGAAGTTGTGGTTATTTGATTAGCATGGGATGAAAAATCAGTAGTTGAACATTTAGCCAAGCTGGTGAGTGAGAGAGACTAAACAGTGCATCTATCATATACACTTATACTTTGAGAGCCATCATCATAGCATATGTGTTTGCATTGGTTGAGTCTTGAATGATTGCTCTTGTGAGAAAGTTTTGGACAGGATCAAGGCATTCCATTGTAAATAACTGAAATCTTTTTAAGCCTAAAGCCAAACAGCCACCATAATTGAATCCATCCTTTAAAACCTGTTTGAGCCTTAACCTTCAAATAACCTTAAACCTTTCCCAAATACCAACTCATCACCCTGACCAAACTCTTGAGAGTAAATGAAAATGAATTGGAGATTAAGTTGGGGTAGTTGGTAAAAAATTGTCAAGTTGAGAGGAAGTGGTGAAATTAAACTAATGCAAAGTTGAAGGGAAGAGTCACCCCTCCATCGAATTTCAATAGGTTTGTACTTTTATCTTAATTTTTTTATTTTTTTTAATATTTTATATTTTTTCTCTTTCACTTCAAGTTGTAAAATCAATTTTTTTTTTACATATTTTATATTTTCTTTACAAAAGTGAGGATCAAAACAATTTTTTATAAAACTTAAAATCAATATTTATAAAAAAAAATAAAATTATACATGATAAATGTATTATATATAGCCCTTAAAAGAATGGTCATTGATTAATGTCAAATTTGATGATAGAGATAAGTGATTGTAGATTTTAAAATAAAATAAGAAGTGTTTGTAAATAAATATTTTTTAAAAAAATAATTCTTTAAAAACGAGGTAAGAGTTGCTTATTTAAAAAGTTAAAAAAAATAATTTTTTTTAGAAAGATATAAAAAAGAGAAAAATACTTTTTTTAATTAAAAACGGTTTTTATAAGAAAAAAAATTAAACAAGCGCATCCTATATATTGATGATTATCTTAAAAATAATATAAACAATTTTTAATTTTTAAATTAATAACAATATTCTATAATCTTTCTATTAATGAAAGAAGGAATGATCTAGCCGGGAAAATATTTTCCTGCTAAAATCCATTCTTCTCTTTTTCTCTTATTTTTTTCAGTTTTATTCTTATTATTCAAACTAAAACTTATTATCTTTCTATTTCTTGACTTCTATATATTTATTTATATGAGTATTTTTATATTTATTATTTGTATTATATTTTACCTGTTTTTATATTCATTATTGTTATATTTATGTGATCTATAAGATTATATTGTCAATCTCCTATTTTTTTTCTTTTAAAGAATTTCTTTTCACTTACTTTCATACATTTTTATTTTAATCAATTTTATTATAATACTATTTTGTAATATTTAAAATATCTGGAAAATTTTTAAAAATCTTATTATTCAAACTAAAATTTATTCTATTTTTCATTTCTTGACTTCTATTTATTTATCTGTGTATCTATCTATTATGAGTTTTTTTATATTTAGTATTTGCATTATATTTTACCTATTTTTATATTCATTATTGGAATTATCTATTTTTGTAAATATTTTTAGTAAAATGAAGAATATATATATATATATATATATATATATATATATATATAAAAGACTATATCCAATTTAAATACTTCTATTTCAACTTTTGTATTCTATTGTGGCTAAATTAATTACTATTGACCTAACTAAAAAATTTAAAAAATAAATAATTTTTCCTTCCTTTTTTTTATGCCAAGAAAAGATGAGAGAGAAGTACATAAAATAATTATTATATAAAATATAAACATCAAACAATCTATAAAAAAAATATATGAAAGTTTTAATAAATAAAAGTTTCTACATTTAAAATAAAACATTAAAATATTAACATATCAACCTTGTATATTTAATCTATAATATATTTATGCATAAAAAAGACTAAAAGTGACAAAAGTGCAATATATTCTAAATAGAAAATATACTAAATTTAATATTTATTACTTATATTTATTTATTAACAAAATACTAAAATTATTTTTTTTATAGCATGATATTGACAAAAAGTATCTACTAACTTCGTCGAAAACTAGTTATCCTTGGACCTTGATTATATTAAGGTTAGGTCCAACATCATTTTTTATTAAATCTAATACTCAAATTCAAAATCTTGATGTTTGAGAGTCAATTATAGTACTAGTCGAACTAATGAATGCTGATAAAACCACTCATATTTGAGGGTTAGTTTGCAGGATTCACAGATTAAGTGGAGGCTCGAATTGGATTAATTTATATATATATATATATATATATATATATATATATATATATATATATATATATATATATAATTATGCATTTTTTTTAAATAGGTTAATTAACTGTGTGGGTTTTATGTTTCACGGGCTTGCCTGGCTACCTAAGCCTATATACCCATTCCTAATGATAATGTCACGAGACATTTTATCACTCTCACTTTTAATAATTTTTTATTAATTTATAGGAGTTATTCAAAATATTATTTATAAAATTATAAATATTATATATATAATAATTTTTTTACTTATAATATAATAAAATAATTATTATATTTATTATTTTACATTTTAAGTTATATATATATATATATATATATATATATATATATTGAGGTAGCGTTTGAAATACATGTTAAAACGGGACAGGACGGAATATATAAGTTATATTCCATGTTTGATGAAATTAAAAGGAATAATAGAACGAGACACATGATTAAAATAGTAAAATATTTTTATCCCCTAAAAAAGATGAAACCAATTAGAACGAGACATAACATTTTATTAAATATTTTTTAATGACAAAATTACTACTCCTTGTCTTTATAATTCTTTCACCGCATATCTAACTAAATAATAAAACTCTTACGGCATTCATTTTTCACCCGATACTGCTTGTTGCTCTTTTTTCCTTTCCTTTTTCATTGTTTGTTGCTCATACAAGGACAAAAGCAAATTTTTTTTCCTCTTTTGATGTGATATATGCATATTGAAATTTTTGTGCTTTATTATTTGTATCATATAAATTATTAATTATTTAAATTATTATTGTTTTTTAATAGAGATAATGTTGGACCCATTCAAATCAAATCAATATTGTTATATATATAACAACAAGTAATTTAATTTTTTTTTTCGTAAAATTAAAGTTTAAGTCTAATTTAACCTAAAATCTATTTTACATTAACAAATCAATAAATTTAATTTAAATAAGTTAAAAAATCTATTTTTAAACATGTGGGCATGTTTTTTTTTAATTTTAAATTTACACAATAAAAAATAGTTTATTCCATTATTATTATAATTTTAAATTTAAAAAAATTGACATAAAAGGGACAAAGTTACTTTCCTTTTTCGTACAATAGAAATAGAAAATATAAACATTTAAGTGCATTAAAAATGTCAAAAATATACATAATTAATATTTTAATCTATCAACAATATTTGTTCATAGGGTACCTATGGGTTGAAGCATACATTACTATAAAGTTTTATTTTATTTTATTTCCTATAATATTGAAACTTGATGTTTTATTTTATTTTTGGACATGAGAACAATGTCATTATTGTTATGATAAATGCATTTATTTAAAATTTACAAGTGAAACTTTTAATATTATTTTTTATTTGAAACTTTTTTATATAGTAATAACAATATATTTAAGTTAATTATATTTTATAAATTATATTTTATCAAATATTTCATATTTATGTATTTAGAAAATAATTATAAAATATAAATATTAATGTTTTATAAGAATACTATATAATAATAGTCATAAAATAACAAATGTAAAAAAATGTCCTATTTAATTTTTTATATTCAACCAAACATTAAATAGGATAGAGATTTATATGTGATTAAACATGATATTTTGTTTTGCTCAACAAGTACCAAACATAAAATAAAACACATAGTTCTATTCTATTGTTACCAAACACAGTATAAATACATTATTGTTCTACCTGAGCTCCATTTTGTCACATTTTTGCAAATTGAAGGAAGGATATATTGACATTTATCACAAATATCTTTAAACATTAAATATAATTGACCAAAAAAATAATATTACTTGTGAAGGTAAAAAGAGAGGTATTATAGAATACCTCCTTCAAGGTTCTTATTTTCCCTTTTCTTTTTCTCAATACCAGCATTTGAACCCTGTCCCTCAAGGTATTGTTTTTCAACAATTACCAATCAGGCCAAGACTGCCAGTGATAAAATTATATATATTTCAGTTTAAAATATAAAAGAATAAAATGTATTTGGGCCTTCTGTTTAACGCCACATCTTTATGTATTTTTTAGTGTTTAAGCTCAAGGATCGACATGTATCTCTTAGCCTCCGTAGGTTGATAATTTTGGACCACTAAAGGAGTGTAATACATGGAGAAGAAGATGGGCCTTAACCCAATGAGCCCTCAAGGAAACAAAATGGAGACTATGAAGACAAAAATAAAAAATAAAAAAAAAAAGGTCATAGAGCTGTCCAATGTATGAATTAATTAAAATTTTAATGTTATTCAAGTAAAATTATATTTAGTGAGATTAGATTAGATGCATGAAAATTTAGAGTTGAACGATAGTTGTTAACATAATTTTTTTAACCATTATATATATATATATATATATATATATATATATATATATATATATATATATATATATATATAAAATAAACAGTCATTTTAGTTCATAAAAACATAATGACATTAGTTTTTAAAATTAAGAAAGTATTAAATAAGTTTTTAAATTTAAAAACTTATTATATATATATTATTTTGGTTCCTAAAATATATATCTACATTATCACTTTAGTCGCAAGTGTTTTTTTAGTTAAAATAAATTAGATAATAATATTATTAATTTGCACTTTCAACAATTCATTTAACATTCTAAATTTTAGATACAAACACGACATTATCTTCCAACTTAAAAGATTAGAAGGACCATTTACTTTAATTTAATAATAAAAATATTAACAGAAAGCCTTTATCATAAATAATTTGACACTTTTGGATCAATGATTGCATTTGATCATTGACTTGAACTTGGAATTGCAACTAGAAATAAAGGGTGGTTCGTGACTTGATTGAGTTCAAAAATTTATATCATAAATAATCGAAGTAATTTATATTATTTAATGTATAATTGAATAACATTGATGACAATAGAATATTATGTTTGGAATTATAAACACAATATAAATTATTTTGACCCTATATAGTTATAGTAAAAATAAATTTAATTTGGATATTTACTGGATTGAAATTTCATAAGGTTATTTTAGAATATAAAAAATCATGTAAATTTTAAAAGATTTTATAAGAATATAATAATTTTTAAGATTTTTTTAAAATATTTTTATAATCAAGATTTTGTAATATGGATTTTAATGGTTTATACCATAAGAATTTATAAGATTTTATGAGATTTCAAAGGGTAATATGAATTTATATATATATATATATATATATATATATATATATATATATATATATATATAAATGATAAGATTTGAATAAAGAAAATAAAACTAATATTTTTTTTAATCTTTTAGTAAATAAATCATTATAATTTCATGCTCTTCTAAATAATATTTTTTTACATATTCATGCATGGATATTTTTTCATTTATGTATTGAATTTGATAAATATGTTTTAATTTATGATATTTTTTAATCGGAGATATGTCAAAATTGACCTGACTTGTTAGCCTGCTAGGTCAAGCTCTTTACTTTTAGGTACAAAAATAAAAATCTAATGGATCAATTAGGTTTGTTTTTTTATTACAAAGATGGTCGCAATGAGAATTGAACCTAGGTCCTCATGCTTCTAACTACCTCAACCCTTCCCCACCCAACCACTAGGCTAATCCTAGTGGTATGACCAATTAGGTTTGTTTGAACCAGTAAAAATTAATTTGAAATTTGATCTATTTGGTTTGATGGCTTTTTTTTAAATTACACGTGAAATTATTAAAAATAAATAATTATTTTTAAGTTATACACACACATATTAGTTAATTTAATTATATTCATATTGATATAAATTATTATGGTCCATCCAGTGGTGAGAGGGTTGAGGTTGAATATACAAGGTCTTAAGTTCTAATCTTGGTGTCACCACGGTTATAATTCTGATAGATCAAAAAAATAAATTCAAACTTTCACTCTCATAGTTACACTCATAATCACATACGCTCAAGGTTCAATTTTTTTATTTTAATTTTTTCAAAGGTACATTTCACATACTAATTTTTATCTCTTAAGTTATTATTAGATGAGGAAATTTAAAAGTTTAGATGCTTAAAATTTTAATTGTTTTGATTGGATAATTTAATTCAAAATTTTTAAATTTCTAATATTTAATTTTCACAATATACAATTTTTTTAAAATATATATTTAAATTTTTGAAATTTGAATATTAAATTTAATTGGAAATATTAGTTAAATTTTAATAATTAAAAAAATTTAATAATAGATTATATTTAATAAATAACAAAACATTGATTAACTAACTATACATGAATATTGATATATAAAAAAGATCAGGGAAAAAATAGAGACAAGAAAAAAAGGAGATAAATGAGATAGATGAATAAAGAGATCGAGAAGAAGAGAGACACAAAATTGAGGGGACAAAAAAAAAAAGAATGAGAAATAGAAAAAAAATGTAAAATCTCAAAAGTTTTGACGAGATTATTGAATTAGTGGATTGTATATAAATTCTGATAAGAAATTTCATAGGATCTATAATATTTTGATTGTCTTAATTAAAGGGGATGTATTGGTTTAGGATTTCATAGGATTTTAAAAGACTTTTTTTTAGTAAAAAAGTCTGTTGGTATTCGATCAAGATTTTATATCACTTAAAAGTAATTTAGTGATATTCAATTTGGATTTTTAAGATTTTTTTAAGAGTTCATTATAATTTATTGGTATTCATTTGAGACTTTTTATAACTTAGAAACATTTCATTGGTATTCAAAACTATAAGAATTTTAAAGAATTGTTGTATTAGAAGGATTTTGAAGGACTTTTTAGTAGTATCTATAAATATCAAATTCATAAAACAATCTCATCCAAACCTATCAGATCTTGGAAGATTTTGTTTGAAGTGAATTTTTTTTATGCTCATGTCTTCTCCATTTTTTTTCTCTTGCTAATAATATTGCACTATTACTTATATATAATATTGTACTATTGTTTTCATTCTATTCTCCTATTTGGTGAAACTTCTATACATAAATGATAATGTCATTGACTTGCTCTATTTTTCTCTCTGTTCTCTTTAATTGACTTGCTCTATTTTGCTCTATTAGTTGAGATTATTTCTTAGTTATATAATCTAAAAAATACTTGAAATTTCAACTTTTAAGTAATAATTTTTTTATAACATGTGTCAAAAAAAGGGAAAAGGTGAAAGCTAAAATTGATATCATGATCTCTATAATAAACTGTAGATCTTGAAGACCTTATAATCAATTTAGATTTACTATAAAATATATATATATATATATATATATATATATATATATATATATATATATATATATATATATAAAAGATGAATTTGAGTTAGGATTTCTGTGAGTAGAATGAGATAAGAATAAATCTTAGTTGGAAGAAGAACCCTCTCAACACAAAAACTGCGATCTTTCTCCCTCTCTTGAATTTGTTATTGTTATTCTTCCCCTTTTATGACTCAACAATTATTTTTTTTACTATGAATTTTTTTTAATTTTTTTTTTGTGAAATTAGGATTTTTTATATTTTAAAAAAGAAAATTAACATAATACATTGCAGTATCTTAGAATTCAATACTAAAAATATTTCTTCACAATGAAAGCAATTAAAAAATTAAAAAATTATTTTGTAACTATAACAAATTTCATATTTTTTCCTCCTAGTTGATGTTTGTAAATTTGTAAGATATTTTAAATGAATAAAAGTATATGAAAGACAAACTTTCACTCAAATATCAATATAAAATGAAGGGACATATTTAGTTATAAGAGAATAGGGTAGCCGTCCCATTATTTTTTTAATCATTTATAAATTTATAAACAAAATATTTTAAATCACAAATTATAAAAAATTTGAAATGTTGTTTAGAATAATTTTTAGCATGTGTAGCACTACATAACTTTCTTCGTAAAGAATGTCATTTTAATGAATTTTCAATTGTAGTTGTAGACGAACATTCATCTCCAACATTACTGGTTAATGAAAATTATAATTTTGAGCCTATTATTAAAACTCAGGAGTAAGAGCGAAAAAATGTTAATACTTGGAGAACTAGTATAAATATAGATATGTGGGTAAATACTATTCAGAAGGACATGATATTACGAAGAATTATTATTATTATTATTATTATTATTATTATTATTATTTATCCAGATATTGTTATTTTTTTTAATTATTTTTTGTCTTTGATTCTTTTTAAATTTGAATGTATGAAAAAAAAATCTTGAACTCTTATCGTATATGTCAAAAATCTATGAAATTTTACAAAATTCACAAAGTTCCGCAGAATCCATTAAAATCTTAACTTAAAAGTCTTGCAAAATCTGTTAAAATCCTGATTGAAAGTCTTGCGGAATCTTACACAATCTTAAAAGTTATGAAAATCTTGCAAAGTCTTTTAAAATTCACAGGACTTTTTTCAACTAAAAAAGTCTTTTAAAATCTTAATTCAATACACTCATAAATATCATATAATTTTTTATATTAAAAGATTTTGATTGAATATCACGAGACTTTTTTTATAATAAAAAAATATTTTAAAATCTATTAAAATCATAATACAATGCAAATACAATTCTTAAAAATCTTGATTGTTTTCATTGAATACTATCATATTTTCATATACTCTTTAAAAAAAATGAATTTTTTTTAATCAAATACTATATAAATTTTTTATATTAAAAAATTCCTATTAAATACCACAACACTTTTTATAATAAAATTGGTACAAATGCGATACAACCCCTTAGTAAATTTGTGACTATAGACGGTATAAAGATAAACCTATATCTGTATTCAGCAACATATATATTTCCCGCAGTTGAAAAAATTACAGGTTGGGATAAAAGAAGAAAGAAAAAATATATTTGCCGCAGTTGAAAAAAAAAAACAAAAACTACAAGGTCTTGCAACTTGCAAGTCCAAATCTAACGGCAGGAAAAGAGAGAGAGAGAGAAAAAAAAGTTGTTTGAAATAAAATATTACAATTATAATTAGTGTCCCACTAATTTTAATTTGAATACAGATTGAACATGGATTCTGCAGTGGTAAAATTACCTTATTTATTTTGATTGAATATGTAGGAGATTGATGTTAATAGAATAATTAATAGGATAATAATGCATAAATACGGAAACAATGAAGGTAAATATCTAATAAATTCAAATATGATTTGAAATGCACATTATAGGAAATAAATAAATCATAATTTTATTGCGGTAATCTAGGACAAACTAATATATATACTCGGAAACTTAACAATTAAAAATCACAAAAAACTCGCGTAAACAAGAAAAAAGGACAGGACAACAAAGCGTATTCGAGTGGTTTCTTGAACACTCAATTTCTGGGGATTGAAGAACAGTGTCATTGCTTCAGGGTTCTTTCTTTCACTTTGTTCATCCCATATATATAGTATTGAGTTTAATTATTTTCCGAAAATTAAAATGTTAAAGGACACACAGGTGTGGAATATGAGTTTTAGGCCCACCTTAAAGCTTGAATTATTTGGAATTTGTTAACTCTATTTGCATGCTCTTTAGACATGTAATTGCTAGTTTTAATATATATTGATCATACCTTCTTACATTTTTATACACATTCCAGTAAGGACTAATATTTGTTGCTGTTGTTATTCCTAAACGATCTTGATAATTTTTTGTAGAAACATGGGCCGTGAAAGAATAACTTTGAAACCTATTAAAAGTGAAAGAGCTCGGAGGACAACTTTGGTGCAGAGAAAGAAAGGACTAATGAAAAAACTTGCCGAGTTTTCGACCTTGTGTAGAGCTAAAGCGTGCTTGATTGTGTATGATGATGCCGATGGTGATGCTGCACCAGTCACTTGGCCCCAAGACCCCACAATGGTGCGTTCCATCATTGAAAACTACGAGCATCAAAAGAAAGTAAGAACTCCCAAGATCTTTGAAATTCAAGACTTCTTTGATAATAGGAAGAACATGGTTGAAACCGAGATTTCCAAAGTGCACAAAAAGATCAAAAACATCGAGTATCCAACTTGGGATCCTCGTTTCAAAAACATGGGAGCTGAGCAATTGAATGCTTTCATTTCTTTAGTGGACGCCAAGATTGCAGCTTGTGATCATAAAATCAACATGGCAAGAAACATGCATCAAAGTGAAGGCAACTTTAGTTTCATGCCAAACATGGGTCATGCAAGTGCTTCCTCCTCTCACCCAAGCCAACTCAATTTCATGCACAACATTTCTCAAAGCCAAGCCATCTCGATGGAGCAACTACTTAATGATAATAATGGGAGGGTGGATTTTGCAAATACAACTAATCAGGTTGCTGAAGGTACTGATCATGGAATTAATAACATATTCAGAAACATGCAACATGGTGATGTTTGCTTTAATTACACGCCAAGCATGGTTCAGGAAAGAGGTACCTCCTCACATGTAAGTCAATCAAATTTCTTGCAAAACAACTCTAGAGATCAATTTACACTTGAAGTTTTGAAGAGAATCACGGAAAGAAATGAGATGGTAAATTTTACTAATGAAGTTTATATTCCTCAAGTTCCTCAAGATTCAACTTATCAAGTAGGGGAGTCTTTGGACTGGTCTAATAAGGTTGGTGACTTGGCCAATTTGGTTAATGGACCCATTGTGATTGATGATTGGTCTAGTCAACTAAGTGGGGATTTAGTGGATTGGGCCACTCGGCCCAATGAATCTACCTTGCAGAATCTTCCTGTTCAATCTCAGAATGACCAAAATGAAGTGACATTGCCTGCCTTGCCACCAACATTGGATGAATTTCAAACAGATTATTATCAATAGACTTTTTCAAAGGCTAAGTTTAGAGTTTTTATTTAATTATAGTTTTATACATGGGGTTTACTTGATTGTGTAAGTACCCAATTTTGCCTCCTTTTTATTCTTTAAATTGTTTTCACCTTTTCATTTTGTTTTTTCTTTTCTGTTTTGTTTTGTTATCTCATACTTTTTTAATATGTAATGAATTAAATTGCTTAATTTTAGCACATTAAGAGGTTCACGTCACGCGTGCTTGTTCCCCTGTTTGGACATTGATCTGGGTTGATTAACCCCACGCATTATAAACTGTTTCGAATATAATAATTGATTAACCCCACCCCAAGCCTTTGTTTGGAGCATTAGAAGTGGATTAGGAGTGGAGTTCTAATCCTAATTGATTGTTTCTTTTTCCATAGTCTATTGTTTAATAATTATGCTTGATTCTAAATGTAGAAAGATAATGCCTTTTGCGAGCAGTGTCCAAGCAAATCACTTTGTGCTGTGGCAAATCATCACCGACTAAATACTTCATGCATTGTGGACGATATTTTGCCACACCAAAATGTGTAACTTTTTTTTAAGACCATCCTCGAGTTTAAAAAGTTGGCATTTCACTGTCGTAGTTTGGTGAAAGGTGAGTGAAAAGGAAAATTATGTGTAGCTAATTATTTTTGCAGTTGTAAAACATGTTTTAATATAAATTTTGGTGACAACTAATAGTGTGATGAAAGGTAAATGGAAAAGTTATATTATTTAAAAAAAATGAAATTGAATTACAAAGGTCCGTCCTAGCTTGCCAAGACCGACATGTTAAATTACGTACGTGCATTTACTTGAGCCACTAATATTAATAATTTAATGTTTTTTAATAAAGTGACATCATTCAACCAACATGTGCTAACTGTTCATTTAGGCTCTCGATCTACGCTGGACTTAAGATGCTAATAGGGATTGTAACGGGACTTGACGGATAGGGTCTTCATAAAATTATTTTGAAAATTAAATTAAATTATAAAAATTGAACTAATTTTTATAAAAATTAAGCTAAACTTTATTTTAATTTCAGATAAAAAAATAAAAATTCTATAAAATATAGTTTAGTGTACTATATATATAAAAAAATAAAAATAAATTGTTATAATGACTTTTATATAAAATAAAAATATGTGTCAAACTCACTTATACACTACTCAAGAATTGAATGTTCCCCAATGTAAAGCTCCCCAAAAATGGTATTAGAACGGATGGTTCGATCAACCAAGTGATTGATAACTGACTCAAACGAATACTGACTAATGGAATTGACAATAGAAAGGATTCAAGAATGAGATATTAGATAATGGAATTTGTTGGAGAATAATTAAATATGCTCAAGATCCAATTCATCATGTAATCATATCCAAATTGATAAAGTGTTATTAATTTCATTTTGTTAAATTCATAAAGTCCTTGATTAAAATTAGACTTGTTTTCATAATAAAGATTATGATAATAATGAGAAGTAAAAGTCTATTATTATTTTAATCTAAATTGTTCTTGATCATATGATTATTGTATATCGGACATCAATAAATCCAGATAGATCAATATATATGTGAATGTATTTATAGGATAAAGATTAATATATCTCATTTATTAATTACATATATAGATGATGCATATTTGAGTATGATCATTTGATGAACTGACTCAATTGAAAATTTCTAATAGTTTACATTACCTTAATTCGTCAATAGAAATTTCTCAAGAAGAAACTAAATGTTTTTCTTTAACACGAGATTATCATAGTGATTAACAAGTAATTTATTATATTTTTATTTCGGACACTTAATGCCTTAGAGTACTAATTGAATGAATATTGAATATGATCAAATGCTTATAGAATTAATGATAACTCAAGAAGGAATCCATCAACTCTTGGTAATGAGTTTGAGCTCTATTAATAAAATAATATCCTAACAAGGAAAATTGATTGAAAGAAGAAATAAATTTTTCAAGTCAGTTGTGATAGATTAACATAATGAAGTTTGACGATAATACTATATTTAGAGTTAACTAAGAGATGTAACAATGGAAGAAAAATATTATATGTTCTTCTAAGTTCTTGAAAGTAAAATATTACTTCATACTATCTGGGCTTTAAAGAGTATTGCTAGATGCCTACCTTGATTAATATATTAATTTGATTAATCTATTACCAGCTTAGTATTGAACTTACAGGGTTACACACAAACGAGTGTTCTAATCTCTGTTAAAGAAATTATTTTAGCATTTAATTATTAAATAAGAGTATTTAATTTGATCAAATTAAATAATTTAAAGTGAAATATTATTATATTCTTTGCGAGCACTTAGAGTATACATAATTTTTTGAAATGTTTTTGAATTTCAAATTGGAGAAAGTAGTTGGTAAAGAATATATGATTAAAGTATTAAACTTGATCAATGTTATTTATACGAATAAATAAGAGGAGATGAAAATCCTTAAAGATACATATTTGATATTGTTTTTATTTGAAAAATAAAATAAAATATGAATCTTTATAAAAAAAAGATACAATCTCTTAAAGATACATATTTGATATTGTTTATATTTGAAAAACCAAAATAAAATATGTTATTAGTTTCCTAATTTTAGGAAAATAAGATCTTTATTGTGCTATAAGTATGACTTTCTACTGCATAGAAAAAATGTGTGTTTTTCTACTATCTCTTCTACCTCCTTTCTCACATATAATTCTTAAGCATTTTATTTTTTATTTCATTTTTTTAAAGTGTTTGAAAAATAGAGGTTCGTCTCAGTGTGGATACATGTAAGATCTTCACATTATTGAAGAGAAGCTAATAGTATGATAGAGGACACACTTGAAGTACTATTCTCATTAATAAGGAAAAATTTTATGATTCAATAGTTCGCTAGCAGATATGTTTACAAGTTTTTATCACAAACTTAATATAATTTATATGCAAATAGATCCTATTATTTCGCATGTATATGTTATGGAGCTATATTTTCTTTTAGAATTAATAGGAGATATTGAAGAGTGAGATTGTAAATAATGGAATTGACAGGAAGTCCAAGAGTGAGATCATCCGTTATATTAAAAGTCTCCTAGAGGTGTGGAGGATGTATCCCATTGATGTGTGATAGTAGTTAGGTCACCATTGAATACTGATGCATAAAATAAGACTTCTGCTTGAGGAGGAAGCATGACATGCAAAAAAGATTCACACTTAAAAGAGAGTGTTAGACAGTTAAAGTGCAAAGTAAGTTCCTTATCAATTAGAGTTGGGTATATTAACATTATTAAGTTATAGTATAAATATATAAAATTTATACCAACTGTTTTAATTTTTGTTAACCAAAAGTTATATAAGTAGTATAATTAATCAAATGTAAAATTATTAATATTTGATAGTTTTGTTAATATGAAGACTTAAAAAGAAATATTAGAGATATAATAATCTAAAATAATCTCAACTTGTAAAAAAGTTGAAGAAAAGAAGGTGATAAGAGGTATTAAACAAAAGACAACAAGTTGTGTGGGTGAGGAAGTGAGGACGGTAGAAAAGTCTACCTTACCCTATTCTAGTCCACTATTTTATTTTTTTATTTTTTATAGAGGTATACACTGTATAATTTACTCTTATTAAGTCAAATTTTATAAGAAGTAATGGGGAAAATTTACTTAAATAATACATGTAAGAAAATTATTTGAATTAATGAGTTAAGAAGCAAGTTGTGTGGGTGAGAGATTGAGGGCGGTAGAGAAGTCCAGCCTAGCACACCAAGTTACATGGCGTGTTTTTGACTATGAAAATGGATTCCGTTCCATGTTACTTTTTTCTAACTTAATTCTTAGCTCACAATTTGAATTTTTTGATTTGATAGATATGGGTGCTGTGGTGGGGACTTGCCGACCTAGCTCAATCCCACCATCTATTTTCTCCATGCCACCACCCTAAGTGCATTCTATATTCTTCTTCCTTAATTACATTTTATTATTTTAAACTCCACTCTAGATTTTTTACACTAAAATGTCCTGTAATAATTGTTAATGAAATTAACCTTTCTATATGTGTCTCTAATGATATATAAATTTACATATGACAGGTGTTTTCTCAAGTGAAAAAGTTAATGAGATCTTAAAAAAGTAATTAGTCTTTATCGTTTCGAGCATGTAGATTCTATTCTAATTCAAGTAATTAAGATTAAGATAGATCTCCAGTTTTGGTAAAGTTAGGAAATTAATTTAAGTTGACCAAACTTCACCTACTTACTTACCTAATATAATATTATTCATTGTTGGGTCCCAAATAGTTGACTAACACAATTGAGAAAACATAAACATGCATTTGCATTAAAAAATGAAAGAAAAAAAAAACTTGTGGTGACATCCTTTATAATAATCTAATATTTATTATTAAAAACTATTTTTATTACAATTATATCTTTATAATTGTTTAAAAGTGTATGTATAAATTCTAATAATATAATACATATATATCGTTGAATTTCATATTTTCATTCTAAATTTAAACTAAAACTGTATTGAAATATATATTAAATAGATTTATATTTACATAAATTATATTTATAGTGAGATATTTTATATATAACATTTTTTGTAATGATCATTATATATTATGTAAATTTTTATTAAATAAACTTCTTAATAAATATATTAAAAAATGAATGAAGTTTCTTTTACAATCTTAAATTAGTTAATACATAAACTCATCAGTAGAATTTTTTTCATTTAACTTTCCAAAAACTCACATTTTTACTTTAAATTCACGTCAAAAGTAAAAACTAAAATAAATAAATAAACAGAATCTAATATAATTAACTTCCACGTCTACTATTCTGAATGTACATGCAAACATGAATATAATAATTCTGAAGTTCCATTGGTACTTCTGAGTTAATTTGGAGTTGTTTTAAGGTACATACAAATCCAATTCCAAACGAAAACTCGATTTATTTATGTACCATTAAGACTAATAAATGTTATGACTAATATTGATAACTTCCTCTTAGTCTTTTCGTAATCTTAAGATATTTACACCTCTAGCTTTTTTTTTTCTTTTTTTTTTTTTATAATAAAAATCTGTAGAGTACGTAGAAAATATAAGCCACGCTTTTAGTTCCCATTTGTGACTTTTTGCCTTAAAAAACGTGGTACAAAAATTCTTTTGCAGAGATTCCAGTCTCCATATAATATATATAGGTGTAATTTTTGCCATTCTTGTATTTCTTCCAAATATGTGGACTGCATGTACACAACCCACAAGTGGCACCGATTTGGCCAAATTAAATCAAACAACTCAGCCATACTCGTGTAACCACCAAAACCTTATTTCCATATATCGCCAAATTTATTTATATATGTTTACATAATTTCCTGTGATTATTTGACATTTTGAGCCCTATAGAAAACCAGAAATAGAAATTTGTTGTTCGAATGTATACAAAATTGCAAAATTTAACTAGACGATCTACCAAAATTGTGGGACCTTGTTGGTTGATTTCATGAAATATGACTTGCTGTCTTGCTCCCTTTTAGCTTGGGCATATCTAATTAATAGTGTCTGAAAATTGAACTTAATTGAAAAATAATAATTAATACTAACTTAAAATCTCGAAATAAAAAAAAATAAAAACAAAAGCTTTTTTAAAAGGGTCAGGTCAAAAGCAAACGCGTGGGATTTAAATATTTAATACCTTATGTTAGATAGTAGAATTAAAACATAAACATAAACAAAATAAAATAAAGTAAATTGAAATTGAGTAATACAAATTATACAAATATAAATTAATAAGCATGTGTATGAATAGACGTATATAGTATTGTTAGAATATAAAGATAGCTGCTCTGGCTACGATAGAGCATCTATTTCCATTACTTAAAAAAAAAAAAAGCTTTTGGCACATGTGGCATGTGCTCAAATTTTTATTCAAATAATTATTATCGTAAAATTTGATTAATGATTGAGAAATATTATACATTTATAATTACATAAAATTGCCTTTTCTAAAATGGTAAGCGTTTTTAATAATTTTTTATATCTTATTCTGATTAAGAAAAAAAGAAATTAAAACATGTGTAATATTATTTGCAAATTTAGTAAGATTACTTATACTCAACTCCCATACAACTCCCATACATCAGAGACGAATATTTTTTAAAATTTTTCTTCGATAAGAGTATTTGTAAAAACTTTTTTAATTTAGTTTTTATTTATCATAATTATTTAAGAATTAAAAATTAATATTTTAAAATAAATTATCGATAAATGAAAATAATTTTATGTTACAATGTAAATTATTTATTATAAATATAAAATATACTTTATATATTTAAAATATTTATCATATAAATTTTAAATATAATTTATATATTTTAACATAAAACTTATTTATATATATAATTTATTATAAATTTTAATAATACATAATAAACAAATAAATATATTCCACATATTAAAATATAAAAAAGGAATATATAAATGTGGTGTGATTTACGTAAAATATATGTATATTGAAATTGGTTGAACATAGAGGAGACGCACGCAAAGGGAATTATTGGTGTCCACAAGTAAATTAGTAGTAGCAACCTAATAATAGTGAAAGGAAAAATAGAGAATAAGCAGAGAAAAGCATTGATGATGATGATGTAGATTTAATGATTTATGATACATTGATACCTTGCTTTTTCCATTTCAAGTCGATTGTGCTTTCCCACTGAACAGCACATGTGAAAAGGTGAAGACGGTGTTTCTCCACACTCCACTCTTAACTCACACGTGTATGTAATATGTATGTATATATATATCTCCCTCTCAACGCTCCATTTGTTGAAGCATTCACACAGAAGAAGAAGAATGAAGGAGGAGTTGGTGGTGCAAGAAGGGTACGTTTTGAAGGAAGAAACCCAGCTGACAGTGCTGAAAACCTCTCTCTTCTTCAACGGTGACGGCTTCACAGTGTACGATTGCAAGGGCAACCTCGTCTTTCGGTTCGACACCTATGGTCCCCGCTCTCGCGACAAGGACGAACTTGTCCTCATGGATCCACATGGCCGTTCTCTTCTAACCCTTCGTCGAAAGGTAACCTATTTTCTGTCCTATGTTTTTTTTTGTTTTTGATAAACATAAACATAAACATAAACATAAACATAAACATAAACATGAACATGGGCATTGATTATTATTAATTTTGGGTGGACACTGGACATACAGAAACCGAGTCTTCATCAACGGTGGGAAGGGTTCAAAGGGGAGAAAACGGAGGGTGCTAAAGCGGTCTTCAGCGTGAAGAGATCCTCGATCATCGGACGGTCCAGGAGCAGCGTGGCGGTGGAGGTCTACGATAGCCCCGGTGTGGAGTACCTCATCGAAGGGTGTTTCCCGCAGCGGTGCTGCAAGGTTTTGAATGCGGCCAGGGAATTAGTGGCTGAGATTCGTCGCAAGGTGGACCCCACCACCAGCGTTATGCTCGGCAAGGAAGTCTTTTGCCTTTGCGTTAAGCCCGGTTTTGATGCCGCCTTCGCCATGGCCTTGGTCTTGGTACTTGATCAGATCAACGGTGAGAATTACTTTGATGATAGAATCGTCGACCCCGCGGTGCATCCTGCCGCACCAGATCCGGGACTCGTTTCGCCTGTTCCCTAACTTGCCTTTTAATTTCTCACTGTCCCTTCCTTTCTTTTTCTCTTTTATTTTTGTAACCAAAATAATGACCATGTTCTCATCAAATCACTATGCGATCACACTGTACATTTTATATGCATAGAGGATAAAGGAAAACTCCTTTTAATTTCCTATTTACTGTTTAATTTTATCATCATCACTGCCTGACATGGATGATTAGTGCTGTATGTATCGTGTGCAACTGCAACTATAGCTTTCGGTTAAACTTATGCTTCTATTAAGTAAAGCTCCTTTTCCCATTTTTTGATCACAATTTGCAAGTATCTTCAATTCAGATCACATGTCAAGGAATTTGTGAATGGTGACGCACTACCTATTTTTAACCATTCACATTTTAAGGTTATTTGTCCAATTGATGTTTTCCATTTCGATTGATTAAAACTTTATTTTTATAACACTGGGACTCAAGTTACAACTTAAAATTTATGTAAATTACTCAAATCCTTTATTATCATACCAACTCTAATGGGCTGATTGATTGAAATTATAAAGTGTGTGTGTGTGTTTGGGGGGGGGGGGGGGGGGGGTTTGAATAACTAATTAACTATTTCTCACAATAAGCATTTTAATGGAGTAAATAAAACTTGTGAATTAATTGCTATTTTAATTTATGAAAGTTGTGCGTGATTGTGTCGGGAATCGGGATGGGGTTTAAGAGGAGAAAGTATATCTTAAATTAAAATAGTTAAAATACTATATTAATTGCTCTTAGATATTTGTCTTATAATTATATTATTTTTATTTTACTCTTCTTAAAATAATAAAATGTTGATATGATTAACATTTATTAAGTTATATAAGTGTGAATTTTTTACGTAAATAATATTTTTTTAAAATTTTTTTACCAAAATAATACCTGTATAACTTTATTTACACAACTAGAACCGTTTACTGTTCACACTCAGAATTCGGTTACCCGGGAACCGAATTCTGAGCTTCAAAATTTTTTTTTTCTTTTTTTTTGTGCTCAGAATTCGGTTCTCAGGGAACCGAATTCTGAGTTGTTTTTAATTTATTTTTTTTTTGCGTTTTTTGCTAGTTTGCGCAAGTCTGGGAAGCAGAACGGCCCGTTCCGGAAGCAGAACGGCCCGTTCTGCTTAAACACATAGAGTGTTTTTTTTTTTTAAATTGGAACGGCCCGTTCTAATGTTAAAAAAAACACTCCATGTGTTTAAGCAGAACGGGTCGTTCTGCTTCCAGAACGGCCCGTTCCACTTCCCACACTCGCGAAAAATCAGCCATAAACAAAAAAAAAAAATTAAAAATAACTCAGAATTCAGTTCCCGGGGAACCGAATTCTGAGCACAAAAAAAAGAAGAAAAAAAATTTGAAGCTCAGAATTCGGTTCCTGGGGAACCGAATTCTGAGTGTGAACAGTAAATGGTTCTAGTTGTGTAAATAAAGTTGCACAGATGTTATTTTGGTAAAAAAATTTTTAAAAAATATTGTTTACGTTAAAAATTCATATAAGTGTATCTCTTTTTAAAACTTATCATTAATGAATGAAAAAATATTGCGATACTATTTTACTTTCTAGTCAGAGGTCTTAGAGCATTCACAATGGAGCAATTTCATCTAGGTATTTTTAATGGGATTCACATGTACACATTACTTATTTCTACTCTTTCCCATATAAGCACTTCCAAGCACTTCATCTCTACAATAGCAACTCTCTTTAGATGTTTCTAATAGGTTCCATCAAAAAGTTTACATCATTATATTTTATTATAAACTTTATTTATTAATTTATAATAATTTATTTATAAATTAATTAATTTTAAAAAAAAATAACCAATTTTTTATTTTATCATTATTTAAATAATTTATTTTTTTATAAATTAATTAATTTTTAAAAAAATAACCAATTTTTTATTTTATTATTATTTAAATAATTTATTGGCACAATAAAAAAAGTAGTAAAATTATTAATAACTACTTTTGTTAAAGCATGAATTTTGAAAATTTGGATTTGTGAATTGTTGATAATTTGGTATCAAATTAAATCATGAATTTTGGTTTGAATTTATAGAATGAAAAGAAGATGAGAATTTTTTAAGAGTGATAAAGAGAAATTTGAGATATTTAGTTCTGCAATTTTTCTTTTGAAAATCCTTAGTTATATACAAATGAAAAAAAAAAACTATTACATTTGCAATAATAAAATAAAAAAAATATTTTTTAATATTTGTTGATTGATTTACACATTGTTGAGTAAAGCAACCTTTATTCAAGAAACACTCCAATTTAATTGCTTTTAACGGTCACGGACTAAGAATTAACGTTGTTTCCTGAACGAGTTACTTCGGGAACTATTATTGTGATGCTCAAATAATATATTTAGTAAGAAAATACATTTGTTTTATATGCAATTAACTTTTGGTCTGGATTTCAAAATTCTTTTAAAAAAAAATCAGATGTTTTCACAAAATAAATATCGGTAACAATTTTTATATTTATTTTTGAGTAAATAGTCAAATTAAAGAGAGAGAGAGAAATGCATAGTGCAAAGAGAAATAAAGTGCAATTATGATGACACGTGTAGTGCAACATTTTAGTGGCTGGACGAATTTTATATTACTCTTAAATATATTAACGATGCACATAGAAAATGTTATCACTATTTAAGCTCAATATTTTTTATAGTTATGAGAGCAAAGAAAAACAATAGGCATTTAGCTTTATTACCATGAATGTTAAACAGCAAGAATTATTTACAAAACGCATCTAAATATTTAATAAAATGATTTCCAATAGGTGTCATTTTATTGCTTTAAAAAAGCAAGTACCAAGTGAATATTTATTGACACTTTTTCCTATTACTAACTAAAAGCATCGGTTCACTATAATACCAACTTTTGTCAGTATAAACACGTATTAATAAATTCCATCTAATCCTTTTATATCTGAATGATTGACCAACTTTTATATATAGTGCCGACCTTACAGAAAAGATCACTTAAATAAATGAAGTGCTATCTCATTCCTCCATCTCATGCATACTTAGATATTCGTCGAATAAATTCTGTGGAGATGATATCAAGCGGGCAGCAGATTAATTATATGTATGGAAAATCTTTTCTCCTCTATGACCAATTATAAAATGCAGAATACTTTGTTAGTAATTATGAAACAAAAAATAAGAAGTGGAAAAGCAGAGAAGAAAAATGGAATAATTAACCTTAATCGTACTTCACATGTGCACCGTTAATAGATCAAGTATAAGAAAGGCAACAAGATTAAAGATAAAAGTAGTGTGAGAATCTGAAAGAGAGACAAATTCGTATTCATACATCACTATTAACAGATGATATCTGTCCATGTTGTTGGTTTGGTAGTCCTCCACAAGCGCGTATATATGCCATCGTTAAGGATTCATATTCATATCATGCATGCAATAGTCAAAGATATCAAATTTTGCCTTTGACCACCTTAAACGTGTGGGATGTATAAAACATATAAAACAAATCATCAATGTATCATTGTTTGTTTATATACTATTCTTAAATCCAACTAATTCTCTATTTATTTAATAACAAATATTATAATAGTTTTTTCTTTTATACATTCATAATTATATATTACAATAATGATAACATGCATGCGATAGAAACACACAAAATCATCAAAATATTTCAACTTTAATTTTATTTATTTACATTAAGGATGCATGTATATATATTAAACTTCCAGACTTTTTTTTCACATATGGTATATTATTCACTACATCAATACATTATATATATATATATATATATATATATATATATATATATATATATATATTAAAGAAACCAATTCAAATTTTCAATATCAAATTTGTAGGATATTGTTTAGATATAGAAAGATATTGTTTGTCTTTAGGTAGGGTGACAAAATAAACCATTTATCCATTATCCATTCCTTATACAAATATAATAATGATGGATTGGATCAAATTCATCATTTTATTTTATGGATGGACATTGATCTATATCTACTATTTTTCAAAATCTATTAGATTAAATAAAGAGAGTGTATTAGATTGAGATTTTAAAAGTCTATTTTTTCATTAAAAATAGACTTTTAAAAATTCACTTTTGGGCCTTAACTCCTAAGATTTTCTTAGCATAGCATTTATTCTTATTTTGTCCTTGTATTTGATTTCCTATTTTACCCTTGTATTTTGGGGTATCTTAGTCATAAGATTTATTATCTTTTGTATTTCTCATTTTACCCTTGTATTATGGGGTGCTTTAGATCATAGGATTTTATTTTTGAGCTAAGGTATTTGATTAGGGTGGGAACAAAAACCTAGACATATTTTTGTGGCTATTGGACCTATTTTTGGTGTTAGAAAGGCTTAGGCCCAAGTGGAGGGTAAAGGTTGCATGGTCTTATCATGCACCTAGATGTAGCCTAACTAAACCCAAAGATTCCATCCTTGGCCACCAAGTTGCATCTAGGGTTAATTTGAGTTTCATTTGGTGTGCATTTGGCACCCTAAATGCAACCCTAGATGCCTCTCACTCCTATAAATACCCTAGGCACCACACCTTGTAAATACTTTGAATATTGAATATAAAGAGAGCCTTTTGTGCCTTTATATATTTCCTTAGTCACCCTTGGCTAATTCGGCGACCTCCCTTCCATCTCCACCTTGAGAAAAACAACCCTAGAAGTGACATTCATCATCATGAAGTGAGCCGACCCTAGAGTACCCTTCTCAAGCATTTCCTCAAACACCTTCTACCCAACCTCCATTTTCGTCCATTCCATCATCATCCACCCTAAAACCTTGTGCCACCTTTGAAGAACTTGATCCTTGGAGAAGGCGTCCTATTCTTTGTTGATCATCTCAAGTTCATGCAAGCTAGGATGCCATCATGTGGTATCTAGAGCCTTGGTTCTTCAAGGGTAACTTTTCCATCTTTGGTATTTTCGGTCATGTCATTTGTGTCTCCTTGAATGTCTAAATTTTTGTGCATGATTGAGTCATCATCTTGTCATATGTCATGATTCTTATTCCTCCTTTTCATGTATTGATTCATGCCTCATCATTCTTGTGAATCATCTTGGTGCTTTAGGCTTCCTTGCTAGGGTTCCTACCATTTTTTCTTTAAAATTGAGTTGCTGGAAATTTTTGGGCTGCATGATATAATGATGTTTTTCATTTTATAATCTATATGGTTTTGTCATAAGCTTGTTTCCTTTGAACTACCTTGAAAGAAATTCCAAGTTTTTATGTTTAGCCTTTGAAATGAACAAAAAATGACATGCATGCCACTTGTTTGATAAAATGGCCGTGAGTCCTAGATGTGCTTTAGAGAGTCAATCATGCATGCTAATTAGTTCTAGCATGTTCTACATTCCTAAAATATCATGTGTGATTAATTTCTTTGCACATACTTGCTTTAAAATTTTCGGCCACTTTGTGTATTCCTTGGTGCACTTAACATGCCTATGTATTGTTTGATGTTTTGAGTATGAAAATGCCTTTTATGTGCAAGTTCTTGTTGCTGGACATTGCACATTAAAAACCTTAAGAAGACACTCAAAACTTGTCTCTTTAAGCCATTGTAAGTTGCTAAAAAGATACTCCAAGGACTTACTCATCAAACTAACAAACACAAGTGTAAAACCCAAGCAAAGGAGAACTATAAAATTCAAAAAAAAAAAAAGAGTATTGGCTGGACTTTTGGACCTCAAAACCGTGACCTAGTCAAGTGTCAAAAGAAACAAAAGAAACAAAATCAAAAGAATCAAAGACAAAAGAAAAAGGGAACCTTTGCTAGACTTGTGGAATTAGGACCCAAAATTTTCATACCTTGGCACTTGGAGTTAATCTTGGACCATTGGACAATGCTTATTTACCTTATGAGACATTTAATCAAACACCTTAAGTGCATTATTTTCTTTTAAGCCTACTTGTTGAATTCTATTCTAGTGCCATTCTAGGACTTACTCTTTTGTGTGCTTGCCTTTTGTTAATGTGCCTTAATTTTAGTTTTTGAGTCTTTCTTTCTACTCTTAAGTTTGTCTCAACAAATCCACTTGAGTTTAGCCTTTTTAATTGTTCCTTTTTAGTTTTCCTCCTTGGCCTCTTGTACTCTTGGGTTGTGTTTTCTTCTTTACCTAGGTGAGGAAAGCTTCTAAACACCACACACTTTTTTGGTGGATTGAGTGGAGGGGCTGTCCGATTTAAGTTCAAGGAACTTTGGAGGATCACACCAAATCAAAGAGTGCAAACACCATTGAAAGGCTAACCTTGGGTGTTCATTGTGAAAGGGTGGAGATTTGAAGACTTGGAGATTCAACAATTTATTTTTCTTACTTGTTTCTTTCTTGTTTTATTTTTGGCCTTCTTGTATTTGGCCTTTTCTTTCTTCCATTTTGGGTTGTAATTGGCCATTTTAAACCTCTTCATTTTTTGGTAGTAATTTCGTGTAGTTTGAAGGTGATTTGAAAACCTTCACCTAGGAATCCGACTAGCATATGTTTTAAGTGTTTTCCTTTGCATGCTTTATAGCTTTTGTAGTATAATTGCCTAGGTCTTTACTTTGTCTATTTGTTTCGTCTAGAAGTCTTCAATTTGCTTACTAGGGGGCCGTGCACACCACACACCTTTTTCTTGTGCCAAAAAAAAAATTGTTTTGTGAGAAATGTGTGAAAAGGCTTAGTGATTCTTACTTGAAAAGGCTCAGTTTTTAAGTGATTTCTTGTAGTCCACCTTTCTTGATAGTTCACTTTGTACACTTAGGCCTTTTCATACCAATCTTGCATCTTGAAAACCTTTTTGTGAAAACCTTTTTATTACTCATTCTTTGTGAAAACCTTTTTACCAACCTTTTGAAAACAAATTTGTGAAAACCTTTTCTTGATCAAAGATGAGTGCTCATTCTATAGTGTACATGGTCATCATTATTGTAGTACTAGGTCTAGTGTTAGAGATGAGATTAGAGAGTTAAAAGAGTACATAAGAAAAAAAGAAGAGGAACACATAAAAAGAGAGGAAGAAATTAGAAAAAGAGAAAAAGAAAATGCTAGGAATAAGGAGGAAATAAAACAATTACTTGCAAAATTAGTTGAGGGGAGAGAAACTAGTGGATCCAAACCTAGGGTTTTCCCAACTAGGTATCAAAAATACAAAGAGGTTAGAATCCCTAAGAGTATGCATGAGGAAGAAAATACAAAAAGAGAGGAAGAACTTAGAAGCAAAGAAAAAGAAAAAAAAGAAAAAAAGAAGAAAAGTATAGAGAGGGTTAAAGAGTGGTTAGAACAAAAAAAATAACAACCAACACTCTTAGAGAAAAGTAAGGAGGATAATGTTTCTTCCAAAGGGCTTATGCTTAAAGAGAGTCACTTTCCCATTGAAAATGATTTAAAAAAGACTATCTTCATTCATCAAGACCTTAACTATTTCTCTCACATTGCCACTAGTCATGAAGTGGAGATTCAAAAACAAATCATTTTTAAAGAAAAAAAATCTCAACTTCAAGATTTAGTGAAGAAGAAGTGGAATTCACTTAGTCACACTTCTTGTGCTACTTCTTTGGTGGTGCCCAAGGAAGATAAGCCTTCCTTCTTTAAGACTCTTTCCACTTTAGTTCCCTTCATAAAGCACCCAACTTTTGGTTTGTATGGTTTGTTAGATACATTACATGGTGTTGTATCTTCTATTTTTGATCTTGAAGGAAGTTCACACTTATTTGAACTTAACTTGGTTACTTCCCTACAAGACAAACGTAGATTATATGAGTTTTCTAGACTCCTCTTAACACCTTTTTATCATATGTATCTAACAAATTATGCAATACAAAGTTGTTTAGGAAATTTTTTAGTTAAGTTTTCTTTATTTTCCAATACATACCTAGGTCACTACATTGGGTACCTCCAACAAGACATTTTAGTTTTTAGGACTAATGCATTAGTGTGCTATAATTTTAGTCTTTTTACCTTTTTAGGTTTTAGTTATACACTTAGACTTCACCATGAGGAGGATTCTATCTTTCGCATTAGAGAGTCTAGTCCTTTTAATTTAGACAATCTTTTTAGCATTTTTAGGGGAACTCCTCTTAGGATACACTTCCCATTTCTATCATATATTATTACCTCTAATGCTTATTTTTATGTTTTTGTTGGTCATGATGCCCACCATGAGGAACCTCTTGATTTGAGGTCAAATCCTTTTCAAGAGAGAGGGAATGATGAAATAACACTAAGGCCAAGAAGTCCAAGAGGTGATGTATTGAAGGAGGCAAAAGGAATGGGTTAGTGTTGAAAAAAAAATCATAGGAGGAGTGAGCCCACTTTTGGGCCTTAGCTCTTAAGATTTTCTTAGCATAGCATTTATTCCTATTTTGTCCTTGTATTTGATTTCCTATTTTACCCTTGTATTTTGGGGTATTTTAGTCTTAGAATTTATTTTACTTGGCCACCAAGTTGCATCTAGGGTTAATTTGGGTTTCATTTGGTGTGCATTTGGCACCCTAAATGCAACCCTAGATGCCTCCCACTCCTATAAATACCCTAGGCACTACACCTTGTAAATACTTTGGATATTGAATATAAAGAGAGCCTTTTGTGCCTTTATATCTTTCCTTAGTCACCCTTGGCTAATTCGGCCACCTCCCTCCCATCTCCACCTTGAGAGAAACAACCCTAGAAGAGGCATTCATCATCATGAAGTGAGCTAACCCTAGAGTACCCTTCTCAAGCATTTTCTCAAACACCTTCTACCCAACCTCCCTTTTCGTCCATTCCATCATCATCTACCCTAAAACCTTGTGCCACCTTTGAAGAACTTGATCCTTGGAGAAGGCGTCCTATTCTTTGTTGATCATCTCAAGTTCATGCAAGCTAGGATGCCATCACTATATCTACTATTTTTCAAAATCTATTAGATTAAATAAAGAGAGTGTATTAGATTGAGATTTTAAAAGTCTATTTTGTCATTAAAAAAAGTGTTTTTAAACTTTTAAAGATTATATAATAATGTAATGACTTATAATATTTTTTAAAAAAAAATTACAAAAAAATATTTAATTTTTAAAACATATTTTCATGGATGGATTAGATATCATCAATTAAAAAATTGTTAATAGGTAGATTAGATTTTTTTTTTCCTTAAATGAATTGAATGAATTAAATTTTTAAATAAATTTTTAGTGAATTTAAATGGATTAATAAATTATTTTTATCCAATCCATTATAATTTTACTTAAAAAATTATTTTAAAAATTTATTTATTCTTTTAAGATTAGGATATTAAATTAATAAATAAAAACTTTTAAGATGAAAATAATTTTCGATTTATAGTGGGAGTCACAAACTCACAATTATCCTAAGTAAAAAAGAGGAAATCATAAAAAGGAGTGTTTGTCAAGTTTTATAAGAAAACTTGTGTTGAAGGTTTCTACGTTTCATTTGCAAAAGTTGTAAGAATTTTTTTTTTAAATTTTATCTATAAAACTTATAAAGAAAGTATTTCAAGTTTCATTTGTAAAACTTAAAGGAGAAACTTTTTAAAAAAATATAAAGTACATTTAAGAATAATAAATATTCTTGTAAATATATACAAGAAAGACTGATTCACATTAAATAAAATTATATAATCTTTCTTATTTCTTTTATATTATTTTTATGTGTTTTCTCATTGTTTTGGGTAAAGAACATAATTTTTTTTCCAACACTCTTGAATTTGAAACTTCATCGAGGGGAAGATTACACTTTTTTTTTTTTTTCAAAAACAATGTTTAAATTACATCATCATTTCTCATAATATTCGTCACTGCTACATAGCCCCTCAAACACAATATAATAATGTATGGATACAAACTATTGATATGATTTTATTAGTATCATGACTAACAAAGATATTTATCTTCTTCCTTTTACAAGGTATTGAATCTTTTAGAGTAGAGGACGGAACCATGTGAGGACCATATTAAGTCTCTTTCCTGAAAGTTGTGTTTTAAATTCAAGAATCATATTCTGGAGCTATGGCTAGGTTTGTAATAAAGACACTTATACATGTTAAAGCAAAGGTACAACAGTACATGACATCTGGAACCATTCATCGGATGCGAAGTATATGATACAATATACAATATTAATTACATATTTGATAAACGACCTAGCTTAATATATAATTTCTGTCATTCTCAGTGGGTTAAGGTGTAGTTAAATTGATTGTCATTTTTACCTCTTCCGATACTATATGTGATCAATGTCAGTGGGTTTCATTAGTTAGCAACATTAACTTCATTTTGACAGTTGCCGACTAATTAAACAAAGAATTAATTACTAATACACTGTCAGTGAAATTTTTTTACATTGACAACTAATTATATATTTTAATTCTGTCATGTTACTGCAAACACATTTACTTTTAACAGTAATAGGATAAAATTAAAAAATATAATTAATTACCAGTATAAAAATATTTTACACTTACAGTATATAGGTGATTAACTCTTAAACAAATCACGTATATTTTATATGGTATGCTAATTAATTAGTACATGATAATACACAAGCTCAATGGACAATTAGCTATTCATCAATGTCCGAACACTCCTTTTTATTTAGTTTGATGTTGAATGCATATATTTCTTCTTTCTCGTATTATTTATTTTTAAAACAATAAAAACTAATATATTTTAATTCTATATAAATATGATTATGTTCGATTTTAGTTTCAATAATTTTTTTTTATTTTTAAATCTTTGAAAATTTCTTAGTATTTATCTTTTATTTTTTACTATTAATTCTAATTAATTTAGCTAGTACTAACTGTTGGGTACCATAGGGAAAAGAAATTAATTTAGCTAGTACTAACTGTTGGGTACCATAGGGAAAAGAAATTTTTAATAATGGAAGCGCACACACGAGAGAAACAAAAAATATTATTTCTCCACTTGCAATTTTTACAAGGATAAAATTACAAACCCTCTCACATAATTTTTGCACGAAAAAATTGCAAACCCTCTCTTGACACATAACTAGTCCCCAATACACCCAAGAACTATAGTTGTTGTGGTGAGTAGACTCAAAACTATCACCTCTTATTTATAGTAGTAGTTTACCACTTCCCTTCTTCAAAACTACTCGATGTGGGACTTTGGATGATACTCACACACTTTGGGCACAACATATCCTCCCTTCATCCAAAGTCTCACATTAATCCATCATCATTCACAAATTTTCTAGCGAAACTTAGAAACCTCTTCCTCACAAGTTTTATGAGTGAAACTTGGAAACCCCTTCCTCATAAGTTTTTCTGGCAAAACTTGGAAACCCCTTCTCACAAGTTTTTCTGGCGAAACTTGGAAACATCTTCCTCACAAGTTTTTTTGGCGAAAATTGGAAACACATCTCTCACAATTTTTTTTCTGACGAAACTTGGAAACCCTCTTCCTCACAAGTTTTTCTGGCGAAACTTGGAAACCTCTTCCTCACAAGTTTTTCTGGTAAAACTTGGAAACCCGTCTCTCACAAATTTTTTTTTTTGCGAAACTTGGAAACTCTCTTCCTCACATGACCTCCTCGGTACACTGCTTCTCTTTTTTGCGAAACTTGGAAACTCTCTTCCTCACATGACCTCCTCGGTACACTGCTTCTCTTCCTCCCTTGGTCAAAACCTCATTTTCTGATGTGTAAGATCAGACAATGCTGCAATCACAGAGCATACTAAGAATTAAGAATCCCACAAAGCCCCACCACATCAACCTGGCTCTGATATCACTTGTTGGGTACCAGAGGGAAAAGAAACCTTCAATTTGCAGAAGCACACACACGAGAGAAAAAAAAATATTATTTCTCCACTTGCAATTTTTACAAGGATAAAATTACAAACCCTCTTACACAATTTTTGCACGGAAAAATTGCAAATCCTCTCTTGACACACAACTACCCAAGTTCTCAATACACTCAAGAACTAGAGTTGTTGTGGTGAGTAGACTCAAAACTATCACCTCTTATTTATAGTAGTAGTCTACCACTTTCCTTCTTCAAAACTACCTGATGTGAGACTTTGAAAGATACTCACACACTTTGGGCACATGACTAACAAAATGAAAAATATTTTAAATTAAAATCATTAAATTGTTTTAAATTGAATAATTCAATTAAATAATATATTTATTATATCATATAATGAGATAATTATATATTTTTAAAATTTTAATGATAATAATAATAATAATAAGAGATTTACCTCGAGTTAGAATGTAAATAGATATCAGGTGCTGTTTTGGTGTTCATGGGGCTTGAGTGCTTTTAGTACAGAATGTTCATTACTAGGATTTTTGTTGGGCCAAAATATTGGAATTCCTCAGAAGTGGGCTTATTGCCCAATTTGTTAAAGAAGAGGCCGACTAAATGACTTAAACAGACATGCAAGGCCTCTTTATTACAGTTAAGTGTCTGTTTGGTTGGTGAACTTTTTTTTTTTTTCGTATTTCAATTATTGATTTTATTTTCATTTAACTTTAAAGTTTTGTACAAGAAATTACGAAAATAATGATATTTTTATCATATACACTATGGATATGGAAAATTAAAATAAAATTAAGGAAATATTCTTTTATAACTATTAGTTAAAATAAAAAGGATCATTAATATTTTCTCCAATCAAGAACGTCTTATATAGTCAAGAAGAAATTACCATTTTTTTATATCATTTATTCTTCTTTATCACTCCAATCCTATGCCTCTCCTCTCAAACAATTAGATTAACCTTATAACTAATATATATATATATATATATATATTAATAACATCTAAATAAAAGTTTATGATTAAATCAAACTTTGACTAATCGAGCATATCATTTATCAGTGGCTTGCTTGTAGCAAACGCAAATTACATCAAAGTCCTAACTAATCCTTACTTTTGAATTAAACTTACAAAACAGAAACTCTTTATTGATCAACCACTCCTGAAGAATACTACATACTCGTGTACATAAATATGAAGGTGAAATAGAAGCATACGTGAATGAAAAATCAAAATAGTATGTCACAAACATAAATGGTACGTAGTAACGCTATGGTCCATATATCTAAAACGCCACAATGACTAACGCAGAGAAGAAGAGGAAGTGAATGAAAGTTGGAAAAGAAGTGGACGCAGAAGAGGAAGGTGATAGTGGAGTGGTGGTGGAAGACGGCGGAATAGCGGTGGAAGGTGGCAAGGCAGAGCCTGAGACATTGATGGCTAACCTTTGTCCATTGGCACAGTGCTGACCAACGCCACAAATGTAGTAATGTTCACCACCTCTATTTAGGGTAATGTTACTAGGGCCCGTGTTCCATGTTGAACCTATTGGATTATTTGAATTGCACGAACTGTACGAATCTCGGGACACTTCAATTACATTATGCCGCCCTGTCTGGAAATCAAAAGCTTCAAACCCAAACAAATTACATTAGTTAACCCAAATTGAACTAAGAAATTAAGCCACAATTCCATGTATTGTTGTTTTTAATTTACAATAATCTAAACTATGGGTGATATCATATGTATGACATGTTAATTGTTGCTTACCTAGAATGTCTCCAACAGTGAAATTCTGGTTAGAAGCCCAATTTTGGTATGTGGTGGTATCTTGTGGAACTCTCCAACCCTGGCTATCTCCAACTTGGTGCACTCTCTGTGCCTCTGCGTAGTGTAAAAGCATTAAAATTGCCACCACTCCACCAAGACCACTCATCTTGTTCATGTTCATGTTCAACTCGTGCAAAGTATGTTTTGTTAGCGTAAATTGAAGTGGGAAAAATAACAAGTGCAAATGAAAGTGAAGAGATGAGTGCACAAATGAAAGTGGAGAGCAAACCTATATAAATAAGGGAAGAAATTATGGTAGCAAGGTAAAGGTGATTTGACTTTAGTGCAAAATATTATTGCATGGAAAATCAATGCAAGTTGTTTCGGTTTACTTTAATAGTCTTAATCTTAAGTTGAACATTCAGTTGCATTAAATTATTTTTTTTTGCTTATAATGATCTTAGTTAGCTTGATTAAGGATATTTTAGCAGATAATAACAAACAAAAAAACACTATTGTATTATGGAAGATAGTGAAATATATGGTTGAAGTTTTCAACACGGTCTTTGTGGGGTTAACGTGTTGATGGTTGTAGTCACACCGGTGGAGACGCCACTCTTGAGTCTCGCCCTTTGCCATCACGCAGTGACTCCCAAACCATTACCAACCTAAACTCAATACCAAGTCTTCGTACCAACTACAAACATTTAATTGATCTTTAGCTCTTAATTGACTTTTTCTTTTTCTTCCCTTATGCATATTTGATTGAAATCGGAAATGGGCTTTCACTAGATTAATTAATACTACTAATATGAAGAAAAATGTTTCATTTTTTAAAATAATATTTTATAATTGACTTCTAATTTTCTTTTTTATTAAATGAATTTCATCAGCTGTAATTGTGAGTGTGTAATTTATTAAATAGTTATACTTAATGTCATCTTCTTTTATTTTATTTCTGTGACTTTTTTATTTTTATTTTTCGGTTTCTTTTCAAATGCTAGTCATGCCGGGAGAGATTTTCGTAGGGGAACCCAAAGTCAGTGAGCATTTGATACGCAATTTCCAAACGCTGAAAAATTCCTTTTCGAGTGTGTAGTTGTGTTCGTTCCTACGTCAATTTATCAAACGATAGTAGCCAATTTTTTCAATTCTAAAAAGTCCTGCAGGTTGTTAATTTATCCGGGCCAGCCCAATCTATATCACATGTTAAGTTAATACATTTTTTAGTTGTATTTGGCTAGCCTAATTTAATTATAGGTTTAAATGCTATTATTAGTTAATCTCAATTATATTAAAGTTATCTCTACTATTTTTTATTTTTTTTTATCAAACCTAAAATCTGAACTCGAAATCTTCATACTTGAAAACCAACCGTAACATTAATTGTACCAACCATGGCCATTCATCTTTTTTTAAATATTAAAACATAAGAATCGTTAAATTAACTTCTATTGATCTCCCATTTTTCACTAGGGCCAATAAGAAACTCCAACATTCGTATGCTTCAGAACTTTAGCCCCTATTGGTTGTAGTGGATTTGAATTATGGGATAATACCCAACTTACTAACACAGTTTATCTTGAATTCACATTGATTTGATGTATCTTATTAGACCTGTAAAATACGTTGCATGACCCTGAAAAAACTAGGAAGTTTGTGGTTGTCGTTGAAAAAAATTACAACCCTTGTATCATGCCGAGAATTGAACAACTTTTCTATATTCTTTGAGAGTTACTCCGACATAATTAAATGTCAATATACAATTTCTTTTGGTCAGTACAGTAAAAAGATTATATTATCATGTTGCCAAAAAAAAATGCTGGACGCTACAGAACTGGGTGCAAAAAGCCACCTGCCCTTTGTGTCATTTCTTTCATTTTTTATGATAATATATAGACTTTTAAGAAAATTATTAATTACAAAAATTATTTTTATTATCATTAGTTTGTTAGGTTGTTAGAATATTTGTTGAGCTATACAACTGTATTTTTCTTATATAAGAAATTTATGTATATCATTTCAGATATAGAAAATTAACAAAACCTTTTCTGTTTTCTCTTTTCTATATGATATTAGAATTATTCTAAATCCTAAAAAAAACGTCACATATCTTAAATCGTTAAAAATAGTCATTTATTATTTATTCACTTACCAAACCCAATAATACTGAATATAAGGGAGTGTATTAGGAAAAATCAAAGTCTCACATTGACTAGAGATTAGGCAATTAAATAGTGTTTAAGTGAAAAATAGTCCTCACCTTATAAGTCGATTTCGTAAGATTGAGTTAGACTCAAATTTACCATTCTAAAAATTTTGATTAAATATTTTTTCACAAAACTATTTTGTTAAAAGAGTTAGGACAAAATTTTAATTTTCGTTTTTGGCTGTTGTATAAATTATAAATATCTCTATGTAGAAACAATTCTATTTGAATTAGAAAAATCATTGTTGGAAACGATAAATAAAAACGTTGCTAAAGAAAAATTTTGTTACTTAGTTTTTAAAGTGATAAATATTTTTAAAAATATTAAAACATGTAAGCAAATATATAATTAGTTTATAAAAGTAACATTTTTATTAAACGTATCCTTTCTTTATTTAGAGCTAAGAAAGAAAAATAAGAAATGAGGATAGGTGATTTCAATTCAATATAATGTTGGAAAAAAGACAACATTAAACTTGATCATCAACTACAACTACGGACAGGATCGAGTGAATTTAGGCTTATGGTAAATTGCTTAGTGTTAATAAAGACGAATAAAAAGGTTAATCATCTAGACATGGAGCCATAGCATCTGAACTTAGGAATTTCCACAATTTGAATAATGCTTTGTGAGTTCTGAAAATTGTTACATGGTCCAAAGAATCATTGTTTCACTTGTACATTCAATCTCATGACCGCTTATAATGCTACAAGAAGAAGAAAAGCCGCACAACTTGTAGAAACCATCACATATAAAGATCCAATACCCTGAAATATGCATAATTGCTACAGCATCAGCATTAATGACGGCAATAACATACTATAATTTATACTTGTTCTATATTAATAACACAAAGTATATATATGAATATCCATACCTTGAATGAAAGAAAAGAAGAGGTTGGTGCGGAAGATACAAGCCCAGTAAAGCCTATATCATATGCAATGCTACCATCTGGTTTGAACAATCCAAAGTTTCTCTCAGAAGTAGGGCCAGGCTTCAAATTCTCATTGAACAAAGCAAAGATGTAAGCCCTCACAACCATCTTAGGCCTATAAGGGGTACCCTTTTTCTTCAGTAGTAGCTTCCGCAGGTTTTTATTATAAGTCTTTGCATTTTTCACTGTTGCACCAGCTTCATTTTCATCTCCATGAGAGGCCCAACCTGTCTCAGAAACAATGACTTCCATCTTGTCAAATCCAACCTTCTCCAAGGCTGCATAAGCAGCATCAATTTGGGCCATAAACATATTGTCATAGTGTAGCTTAGTCTTGGCATCATAGATCCCAGGATTTTTCTTAAAGAGGGCATAGTTGATGTCAATGTGTTGAGGGTCATTTTTATAGGCCAAAAAGGGGTATGCATTTATGTAGAAAGGAGTGCCAATTTGTGAGAAGAATTGCAAGAGAGGCTTCATGAAAGGTAACACATCTTCCCTAAAAGTGCATGCAGATGGAGGGTATGAATTTGCAAACACGGCTTCAGAATGTGGACTTGAGACTTGAATGGTGTGTGCCAAACCAAGCCTTTCAAGGGCTGTGTACACGTTTTTAGCAGCAGGAACCAAAGCTTCCCAAAGCTCCATATCTGTGCCTCCCAATATTTCATTCCCCACAGCAATGCCACGGATTTTGGTTCCTGGAAGAAATGGCTGAACATTTTCTTTGATCCAATTCATGGCACGATCTTCCCCTACACTTATGTCTTTCAGAAACTCATTTGGTAGCCCAATAATGATTGCAATTCCTGAACCTTTGAAGGCACTCAGGACTTGGTGATCAGCATCATATATTCTTATGTTCCTAATCTTCGCAGCTTTCAAAAGGGTAACTACACTCTGAGGAGAAGGTAGATTGTCTGCTATCCTACCATAGTTTACTCCATATGTTCCTGTAAATATTTTATCCCCCAAAACTGCACCACAAAACAATGTGAACAACTTGCTTAAAATTTCATTTCATGCAAAGCAATGCATAAAAATAATATAAACTATCGAGTTCAGTTGATTGAGCAAAGTGCACAAGTGTTGTAAACATCCTTAATACTATGTTCGATTTCCATGGATTAAAAAAACTTAAGTTTTCTACTTACTAAGCTGAAATGTTACCAAGCAAAAGGTACTCTACAAAACTAAATGCCAAACATACATTTTTGCATGGAATCATTGAAAGAACAAATAGTCTATTTACCAACACTGTATAACATTTTACACTGATATAATCACAAATTGTCATATATGATAAGTTTACTGATTTTTAAGTTAAGTATTTTAAAAGTTATATTCTATGATTTTTGATTGGTTGAGAGTTAAACCAATAATATATAGAAACTAAACTTCTATATAGAAATTTCCATTGCAAACAATTAAGTAACTATCCACTATGAATGGCCAACTTCTATTTTCAGAAAAAAAGAAAAGTGAAAAGATGAGTTTAGGAGCAATACAGACCGTGAGAAAAGGTTACAGAGAAGATGAGAAGGCAGAGAAAGAAGGAGCTTGAGGAAGAGAACATGGTCCGTAGTGTGAGATATTAAGAATGATAGAGCATTCCAGTTGTGGAAATAATAATGTGGGTTCCCTGTAATATGTAATTCAATAAGGGTAACGTGATGAGTGAAGAAATGATAAGCAATCGTGGGGGTGATGCAAAACTTTTCCTCCAGGCATGCCATAAACTAAAGATTCCTAGCTTTTTGACAAAAGATGGTGAGTAAAATATTTGAATAAGATTCTTGGCCTTAAACAAAAGATGATTGAGGATGTTTTGAGGGGCTTAGAATAGATTCTTCCTTTAACTCATCCTTAAAGTATACCTTTTTGCAAATTTAATCAAATGGGTGTGTCTGCAGGGTAGCTAACAGGGGCATCAAGGTAGACACGAAGGATGTGTAAATTGGTCATCAATACCTTTCGTGGCCTCATCAGCAACACTGCCTCTGCACAACAATTGATCAATGTTTCGTCAGAGAGAACAACATATTGGAAACTACACAAAGAGATAACGAAGTATGCATGCAATTATTGTATTGCGGAAAAAAATATTAAGAAAAATGTTTTGTATGTAAGATTGTATAAATATAAAGTTAGGAATATGTTATACATATACACAGTAAAATATAAGTTAATTCTTCTTCCTCCGTACTTAAATATAAACTAAAACAAGAGTTAGGTATAGTAAAAAGGGCTAGTCTCTCATGATATGTGAACTAAGGTTTCAATTTCTGTAAAAATAAGTGATCATATTTAGTGTCTAACTGTGTTGAATAAGATTATTTCCTGAGGAAAAAAAATCATATATAAGAAAAATAACTAATTTACACATTAATTAATTGATTTTCATTTGATTTTTCTGATGTGAGAATTCTATTGATAGATAATCTATAAATATTTTTATAAATGTTCATAAAACCTTGAGACTTATCATGGACCATGACTCCTGATACCTCATTCACCTAAACTTTTAATAAACAAAAAAAAAAGTGGTTTTCATTGAAATTTGGATGTCAAGAATAAAAATAAAAAGTTATTGAGTGTAAAATTTTAATTGAATCAGTATTTTAGGATTGTAAAAAAATGTTAAAATTTATTTATATTTTGATTTAGCATTCATTTTTTTATTATTTATATTTGAGTTTAAGAGGAGTATTTTATAACTCAATACCAAGGTCAAGTATTGAAATAAAAGTGTCGCCTGAACAAACAGTCTTAAAACAAATTTATTTTCTATTTTAAATTTTAGAATATGTCTGACTAGTAGTGATGATGATTGGTTTAGTCTTTATTTAAAAACATAAATTGTAATTTTCGAAATTTTGTCTTTATTCATTATCCGTTTTCATTTAAAAATAATAATTTTGCATTTGCGAGATTCAAACAAATTTCAAAGATTAATATTACATTTCACTGACAGATCAGTATTTTTTTTTTTTGGTGTACAATAATACTAATAAGATTTGAATGTAGAATATCATGCAAATAACTCAACTCCTTTTAGTCAATTCTTAATGATCTAATATAGTGTTTTGTTGGAGACAAATGAAACAGAGGAGAGGTTTTTTTTATAATTTTTTATTTGCATCAAAATTTTAAAGAAGAGAAAAAGGAGCTAAAATTTATTCTCATTAATTCAATTTTAAGAAGGTGTATTGAATTGAAATTTTATTAAATTTCTTAAGGACAAAAATGTCTTATAGATTTAAAAAGATTTTGTAGAAATTTAATGATTTTTAAGATTTTAAATTTTTTTTTTGTAAGAATATGACTTTTAAGATTTTTTAATCAAAATTTTGTAACATGAATGTTAATAGATTTGAATCTTAAGAATTTATAAGATTTGAAAAGATTTTATAAAATTTTAAAGGATAAAATAAATTTTTAAGAAACAATACAATTTTTCTACATAAAAAAATGATAAAATTTAAATAAAAAAATATAATTAATAATTTTTAATTTTTTTAAAAAATAATTGGTTTGGATTTCATGTTCTCTAAGTATTTTTTTATATACAATCTTTTATACATTTATATTTTCTCATTCATATTATTGAATTTGAATAATATATTCAAATTTATGATAGTCATTAATCAATACAATTGTCAAAAATATTTTTTTAATATATGTTGAAAATTTTAAAATTTTAATATTAAATTTAATTCAAAATAAGTATTTGTTAAATTTTAATAATTAAAAATATTAAAAATATTTAATATTTAATAATTTAAAAATAATTTTAAATATTTAATAATTTAAAAATAAATACTAATAAATTATACATCAATATTGATAGATAAAAATGTAATAAAAAATATTAATAGGTAAAAAAAGATTGGAGAAAAATACAGAGAATAAATAAATGAGAGAGATAAAAAAAATATATGAGATAGAGAAAATATGAAAAGAAAGAAGAGGGAGAAAAAGAAGATGAGATGGGGAAGAGAAAGACATAGGAAGGAGAAAAAGAGAGAACAGAGAGGAAGGAGCAAAAGAGAGAAGCAAAAAAAGCAAGGGATAAAAAATAAACAAAAACAATTATACTAAATCTCAATAATTTTAGCGAGATTGTTAAATGAATGAACTATATGTAAATTTTACTAAAAAGTCTTATGAAATCTATTCATTAAAAAAATCCATTAAAATATTTATGATTTTGGATATTAATAATTTTTTTTTAAGTGAAAAAAGTTTTAATTGAATATTACCAAATTTTGACTTATTTCTAAAAAAAATATTAATTGTCTTAATTAAATAATACTATATTTTGATATATTCTTGGAAATTCATAATTATCTTAATTAAATATTTCATTAATTTTTATATTAAAAAATAATTAAATATCACAAAAAAAAAATTATAATAAAAAAATGTTTTAAAATGACAATCCAATATATTTGTCTAACTTTTCTCTTTACCCCTTCCAAAATTAGGGAGATCTGGAGAGCAAAACTTTATAATAGTTAATTTGTTTATTTCTGCTAATCCTTTCCTCTTTCCCTTGTTGATCTATTTCTCTTTTTGTTGATTTAAATTGTACCTAACATTTATTTCTCTTTTTTCCTGGTTAATTTTACTTCTCCCATTGATCTATTTACCAAATTATGATGATGACAAAATTAGCCACCAAACATAACTAATTTGTGTACTAAATATTATAATTAATGGGAAGAGACAAAAAAAAAATGAGAGGCCAAATTATTAAAGTCTAAAAAATACATAATCTTAAAATCTTGAAAATAGTGATGGTAAAAGAAATAATCATGTGATAAGGTTTGAGAGTTTAGATTTGTAATTCAAAAATCATTAATTCAGTAATTAAATCAATGATCATTAGATTAATTAGATTTACATAAAATAAACCAATTATTTTAATTTATCTAAGCCATTTTAATTATTTTCATTTTTATTCAAATTCAAGTATATTGACTACACGAATCAGCAGGTTAGTTTAGCAGTGAAGAATCAATTTCAATCATCATTTCATTTCCATGTTTTCTACTGATAAATGACTGTTCTGTCATAAATTTGTATCCGCTCATCTCTGTTGTAAAGACTACTGGTATATAAATAATATCTTTTGTAGAGTTTGTTTTTAGATTTTTTTAATTTTATAGTTGATAGCTCATGCGATACATGTTATTGGATCCTTAAAAAAGCTAACCTCAATCCCAACCACTTGGGCCATTTTTACTGGTAGTGTTAAAACACGAACTGTTGTTGAAAATTTAGATTCCAAAATTCCCGGTGATCCAGATGCACTGTTTGTTTGACAGAGATGAACAAAATAAATATAAAGAGAATGTAAAAAAAGGAAGAGAAATAATTGAGAAATAAAATTTATTTGATTATAAAGAGTGAAAATCAATTTTTAATTTTAAAAAATTATATATTAATTTTTTATATATTAAACACGAATTTTTATTTTATTATTTTTTTTAAAAAAAATTAATAAGAGAGTTTATAAAAAAAATTAATTTCTTATCTCATTTAATTTTTTTATAATTATTTATTAATTAAATATTAATATTTAAAAAAATTATCAATAAATAAAAAATATATTTTATATAATATAAATTATTTATCATAAATTTAAAATATAATATTCTACTTTCTTTTTTCTCCAAAAAAAACACCTGACAGGGTAACATGGACATGAATGTGATCAAGCAGATTTAAAATTGTTTAGTTCGTATTTGATTTTGATTTGTTAATGTAATTTTTCTTTCTCTCTCCATGTGAATTTTCATATCTCAAACCTGGTAATGCATGTAACTAAATAACCAAATATTACTGATATTTGTTTAAACATTCTAATATTTCACTCATTTTTATATAAAATTAAAAAACAAAATCTTCAAGTATTGTAATAAATTATATATTGAACAAATATCAGAACAATTAGGATTCAAAGTATTCAACGCTTCACTGAAATCTACAATTGTTTTTTTCTACCAAAAGTTGACCATTTTATCCTCGCCAAGCACGTGGCTGCTTTTTATAATTGAATAAATTGATGAATGAAAGACAAATAAAGCTCGATCTAGACCTAAGAAGAAGACAACAAATAAATAATAAAATCTCACGTTTACCTTTTCTTTTTCTGGCAGCAGCTTAACAATATCTATAGAAGTGAAAAAATCCGGAGAAAATAAAAACCAATTAATTCCTAACACGAATCTGTGACAAAAGGCTACAATGAAGTTCATAACTGCACTATGAAAAAGCAAAAGATCTAATCTAGGAGTGATACAGGCAAATGTGAAGTCATATAGTACGAGACTACAGTTATCCAGCATGTCATAAAATAACTAGAACAACTTGAATAACATTACAAAAGTCACCGGCTATATTAGTAGTAAGGTACATTAAGTTGCAGCTTACACTACATGATCATGATGAATACTTTCACTGAGCACAGCTCCAAATTACTTGTCCATTGTCAACCATTTTATTTACTTGCTCCTCAGCTTGAATGCTGCTTTTTCCATCACTTACTGGGATTTCTTTAACCTCTTCAACATTGTCCTTCACTTTCTCAGTCTCAGCTCCCCCATTTGCCTCAACCATCACAGTATCTGCTATGTCCTGCTTACTCTCAAATGTGCCATTTTCTTTTTCTGATACAATCAGTGCCGGTGCCGGTGCCGGAGCATCCTCTAGGGGTTTTTCAGTGACTTCAGTATTCAAAGCTTCTCCACCAGCAAATTTCTCCCCCGACTCTGCCAACATTGCTTCTTCCCCCTTAGGTTTTTCATCACTTGCATTTTCCACTTCTGAGTTATTGTTCTTGGTTTCCTCTGCGGCAGTCTTTGCTTCTGTGTTATTATCAGTTTCTTCTGCATCAGCCTTGGCTTCTTCCTCAGCAGCAGGTTCAGTTTCTTTGTTATCCTTCTTTGAGCCGGACGATGATTTTCGAGGTCGCTTCTTTGGAGGCTCAGTCTCTGATGGTGGAGTTGATTTGACCTTCTCGCTGATCCTTGCAGATCGCCTAGGAGTCTCACCGGTTCCCCAGTCAAACTCCGAGATGGAGGGATTCCCAGGATGTGCCTTTAGGTACTGCTCCAATTGTTTCTTGGAAGTGATCTCCTCCCCCGTAGGAGCTATGAATACAATCTCACTTTTCCTTGGTGTTCCTACTTTCTTAGGGAAGAACTGCAGAGTGAAACTAAAAACAGCATTACAAAAAAAAATCCTCGCACAGCAAAAACTTCAAGCAACCACAATAAAGTTTATCAATTTAACAGTGTTCAACAGTTAATAATACCCTCGTATGGGTACAAGAATCAGAAGGACCTGATAATATCATTAAATCACTAACCACTCCTTCACTAAATGCTTAATCTAGAATATTTTCAGTTAATATTTTCCTTCATAATTCACGGTTTCACAGAAGCTTTGGTTCACAAAAGGATCTAAAATAAATCAATCAATATTATCCCCCAACATTCACGACTTTCCGATAGCATATTTTATGAAATTTATTTCAGATAGGGAAGTTGCACTTCAAAATCCAGAATGGCCAACAAATTATAAGATTTAATGAGGAAAGGAGCAGCAATGAAATAGAATCCTGCACCAAAATTCTCTGAATCACATTTCACGCTTAAAAACTCGAAGCCATAGTAAAAAAGCACAAACAACCATTGTCTTCTAGTCGCTACAGTATAATGCCCAGAACCTTCTAGAATTATCCAGGAAATTTTCCAGGGATTAATAATCAAAGCAAGGAGCCAATTGCAAAGGCGTTAAAAAAATGAAGAAATTTTTTTTCAATGAAATTATAAACTAGCACCACCAGAAAATTTTTCAAGTAAAAGGTACCATGAAACCCTAGAAACAAAAATTAGCACCGAATTCTTCCAAACACTTGCACCACAAAAAATTTAAATCAAAACAGGCCATTGTTACAAGGTAATCCCTTTCCAGAAACCCTAGAAACAAAAATTTAGAACCGAATGGCGAATTTTTCCAAACATTTAACACTTCAAAAAAAAATACCAAGAGAATTTTTTTTTCCTTTTTTTTTTTAAAAAAAAAAAGGCACCTTTATTACAAGGAAACCCCTTTCCAGAAAACCCTAGAAACAAAATTTAGCACCGAAATAGCGAATTTTTCCAAACATTTACATTAAAAAAGAGAGAGAGAGAATTTTTCCTTTTTTTAAAAAAAAAAAGATACCTTTATTACAAGGAAATCCCTTTCCAGAAAACCCTAGCAACAAAATTTAGCACCAAATGTGGAATTCTTCGGAACATCCACACGTCCAAAAAAAATTAACAAATTTATTTCTTTCAAAACAAGAGCTACCACTATTACAAAGAAATTCCTTTCCAGAAAACCCTAGAAACAAAATTTAGCACCAAATTCTTCCAACCATTCACACTACAAAAACCTGTAAAACTTTAAAATAAAAAATAAAAAAAAAAACACAAAATCGTGTTAGTAACAGAGCTGAAGCAAAGACAGCAACAAACAGAACAATAAGAATAAAACAACCGTAACAAGCAAAAAACCTAGGAAATGGGAACCTTAAAAAAAAGAGAGAGAGAAAGAGAATGAGGAATGAGAAGGGACCAGTTTCTTCCATGCAGGAGGTGCTGAAAGCTCAACCGACAAGACCTCGTCTTTAGCAGCACTTTGCGGTTCGGTCTCCATTGCTCTGACTTGGGAAACTACCAATTGCAACAACACAAACACTTTGTGTGTGCAATCTGCAATGCAATTAGGATATGCTTCTCTCTCTCTCTCTCTCTCAAACTGTCACCAAATTCAATTCTCGCTCAGGCTCTGATAAACTCACCCACCCCTTTCCTCAACCCTCCAATCAAATCCCCCACTCTGTCCCCCTATAAACTTCTTTCCATTTTTTTATTATTCTTTCACATCATTAATCTGCTTTCCCCCAAAATTTTTGACACGTGCCTATCAATAAACTTACCGCAAAAATTCGTGTCACCGAATCCCGCCTAAAATAATCACCAATATTTTTTGCACTTATTTTCTTAATACTAAAATGTTACTATAATATGAGCTAGTGTATTAAAAATAAAAAATGTTACTATGTTTTAATATATAAAAGAAATTAAAAATGAAATAGAAATTAATTTAATGGAAGTTAGAGTATGTAATTTAAAATTGAAAATAGTTGAAAGGTAGGTTGAAAAGGGTAATTAAGGAATAATGGTTGAAATTTGAAAATGGGGAGAGTGGTGGGGGTGGGGAGCGTGAAAGGGGGGTAGGTGTCACTCACACGTGAAAAGCTTGTGCGTTGTGGATAACGTTCTTTTCTTAACATTTAACCAAAATCAAATGTCTTGTTCGAGTCCGAAACTCACCGTCCAATAACATCTCTATTTTAAATTCTTTTTTTTTCTTTTTTTTATTATTATTTAAATCTGGATAACGTTCCCCCTTAACCTTTAACTAGAATCAAATGTGTATTTCGAGTCCGTAACTCACCCACCAATACCATTTCAAATTTAAATTCAAATTCTTCCAACCTTTTCTTTTATGACTTTTTTCTTTTTTACTTCAAACTAGTAAAGTCAAATTAAAACTAACCAACATACTCAAATTAATTATTAGTGGTTCTCCTTTCAAACAATTATTATTAATACTGAAGCTTTCTGGATTCAATTGTTAATGCAGGATTTAAAACACCGTCTTCAAGTAACTAAAATGGATCTCAAGCATCTCAGAAAACAATTGTGCACCCAGTGTTGTTCTTAATCTCACAATGTTAATTCAATTTTTTTCCTCTTTTTTATATATTAAAATTATAAAACATTAAACTAAATGAATGGTCAAGATTTCATTCCATGGTTTAAAAATTGTAGAAGATGGTAATCCGTCTAAATATAAACTTTGCTTAATGCTTGAGAAGAATTATGGTAAGAAATATGTACTTTAAAATCTTGCAAGTTTCTTAAGGTACTGATTAAATAATAAAAAATATTAAAAAAATTGAAAACTTGCGTTGAAAAACTATGAGAATCATGGTGTTATACTTTCTAATGAAAAAAATCATTGTAGATTCTTGATTACATTTTTCGAAACTTGTTATTGTTCCAATGGCTTTTATTTAGCCATGTATAAAATTTTGTTTCATTATTTAAAATTATATTCAAATATTAGTTTATGTATTTTTAATAAAAATCATATATTTTAATTTATTTTTTTTCTTTGTAAAGATAAGAAAGATTATAAAAATGGTTGTAATGAAGATTGAACATAGGTCATCGTGCTTCTAACTACCACAATCATTCCCCACCCAATCATTAGGTTATCCGGTATATACTATGTTGGTAATTAAAAATTAACTTTGTATTAAAGTAACTTTGAATAGTTTTTTTCATTTCATTAAAAAAGAATTACTATGCTTTACTATTAATTTTTTAAGAAAAAATCTAAATATAAGCCAATTCAGTTTCAAATTAATTATATTTAAATTAATTTTACAAATATTCATTCAAAAATTAGTTTAAATTCACTATGTTCGTATCCATTTGTAGTATTTTTTTAGTGTTTGTTTGGTTATATTTTTAAAAGATACTTTAATCTTAAATTTATAGTTTAGATTAATTCAAATACTTTTATTCATAATAACAATAATAATAATAATATAAAAAGTACAATATTATCAAATTATAATATTTTAACTTGATAAGTAGATACTTGTCCTCATAGAAACAATTTATATAGGCAAAAACGGGCTTAAATATATTTTTAGTTCCTTAAATTTAAGATAAATTTATTTTTGGTCTCTCAAATTTAAAATTGTTATTTTTAGTTCCTGTAATTTTCAAAAATCTTGTTTTAGTCCCTTAAGTCACCAATAACATATTTGAAAGTAACTAATTAAGACAGTTATGCAATATTAACAAGATTTAATGTGATATTTTTACTAAAGACACGAATAGGTAGACTTTACGCAATAATGTTTGATAAATTTCTTAACAAAATTTGAATATAAGGACTAAAATAATATTTTTTAAAATTACAGGGACTAAAAATAATAATTTTAAATTTGAGGGACTAAAAATAAATTTATTCTAAATTTAAGATATTAAAAACATATTTAAGTAAAAAAAAATAAATGTGAGTTCGTGCAGAAACCCTTAAGACCAATGACAGGGTTAGGAGCAGAAATTATTCATAGTCTAGTAGAAAATTTTTGTAGCAGGACTAAGAAAAAATTTATAATATTTTAGTGAGCAAAAATTGTAGAGACTTTGTGAATAATGATCATAGGAGGATTATGTGACGAGAGAATCAAAGTTTGATAAAAAAAAATAAAAAATAAATAAAATAAAAATAAATAAATAAATAAATAAAAATTTTGCGATGGAGCTTGAAGAAGGAAGATAATGCGGGAGCTTTAGAAATTTGATAACATGGTATCAGGGAAGAAAAAAAATAAATAAATCAATATCTTAAATGTATTAAATGCTAAGAAATGGTTCAGCGGTAAGGGTTGATCCACGCTTAAGCAAGGTCAAGGGTTCGAATCCTGTCTTGTGTATGCAGCCACATTAAATCTTGGGGTCAGCTATCCCACCCTTTGAGATGCCTCCCTGAGGAGATTAGTCATTGCTATCGGCTTTGGATACTCCAGGAACGAAAAAAAAAAATGTTAAGAAAACAAATAGAATCCTAATATATATAAGAGATGCTGAACAAGTAAAGTAAACTAATTAATAAAATAATTAATTGTCAATTACAGTAGCTAAGTTTTAGCTATATCGCTCAAAAAATTATTACTATCCAATATTTTGTAAGGGTTCACTAATCACTATTGAGAATGAAGTGAAGAGTGTGGATATTAATTGAAAAAATTAATATGTATGAATTTAATCACAATCTTGGCTATCAATTTTTGTAGTTTCTTATGTTAGATAGTCAAATTCATGTTAAAAAAGAGAATCTCGATGTCGAATGTGAATCTATTTCTAAATTTTTATTTGAAATATGTACATATTAGACCTCTTATATCCAATATGAGTAATTTGTATCTTACCTCTTAAGTAACTTTTATCAATCTTAGTGACAAGCTAAGACTTAATTAAATGCAAATAAAAAATTATATATATATATATATATATATATATATATATATGAAAAGATCTACTTATTCTTAAAATAAATTTTGATAAATTTATTTCACTCAATAATTAATGTTCTACATTAAATTTCATTAATTTAATTTTTAAATTAAAAGTTTTAAACATATAAATCAAATTTACAATATAAAAGAAAAATGTAGATTTAATATATATATTAATAAATTTTAATTTAATAATTAAATTATTAAAAATTGATATAAAAATAAATTATTAAGTGAAATAAGTTTATTAAATAATTTTATATATATATATATATATATATATATATATATATATATATATATTTTGCAGAATTCAACTAACTAGACAAGTAACAATTCAACTCAAGATTATTACCGTTGTAAAGCTACCTCAAGTCAAAGATATTGAAAAACCAAAGCTTGACAAGTAATTAGTCAATTCTCATACAAAAAATCCTATTTTTTTAGATCACTTTAATGCGTCTAAAGAAAGACGTAACCAGCCACCCGATGTGGTTTATTCAAGCACCTAAATGAGTTGATAGGTGTGCATTTGTGTTTATTTAATGATTCAGAATATTTGAATATTGAAAATAAACCTCTTATTGTGTAAACCATCAACAAGATAGGTTGCTAAGTTGGATAATAAAGAGTAACCATGACTATTAAAATGTAGTAAACAAAGTAGATATTTAATTTGATAATATTATCAACTTACAAGTTGACATATATGATAAATTTATTAATTTTACAACAAATATTTCCATAAATTAGTTTTTGATTAATTGACATTTACACTTATAATACATAAAAGTTACGCTCATAATTTTTATTTTCATTTTAAAACAAACTGATCACAGCATATAGTTATGTAGTTTTGGATCCATACAACAAGAGTAAGAAGCTGGACAAAGGAAACAAAAATCATTAGTACTGATACTTTCATGCACAAATGAAGCAAGAAGGTTAATTGATCGAAGTACTAAAAGACAAAATCAATATAACCATGCAAGGGATAAAATTTTCAATTGGCCTAAATTGTTTGAGCTTAAGTTATGACAGGCTACAGGAAGCATTTTAACACGTACTCCTTCACATACAATATGAGGAACTTTGCAATACCTTAAATTTATTTATCGCACTCACTTAGATGCGTACAAGTTATTTAACATTAAACATATTGTTTCAACCCTAATAAAGAATGTAGGTTGGTCATAAGTCACTGCAAACGTCCATCCCTCTGTTCTCATCCTCGATGAGGGTGTATGCCACTATAAAAATAAGACTTTTATAAGGTTTCACATTTATGACTAAACCTTAAATTTTTGCTAACTACTAAAAAAAAAGTGACATAAATATAAAAACCTAAGAAATATGTAATGTTCAGACATTTAGTTATTTTTCTCAAAATAAATCATATTGTTCCTAAAGTTTGCCTCGTTTTGTTACTTTGTCTTTCAAGTGTAGCAAAATCATAAATAATTTGTAAACATATTTCACATATATCATGTCAATCATTATGTGTTGTTTGATGATCGTTAAGTTTCAAGTTGATACTTTATTAATTAACCATATGGATCATATAGTGTCTTCCTTATTTATTATTAAATATATCATTGATGCATGATTTATTTTGATATATTAGATGGTTTGATATTTAAATAATTATATAATTAAAATAAATATACACTAATTTATTATCAAATATTAAAAACTTATTTGTAAACAATATTAGAACATATATTTGAATATTCATCTTAATTATTAGTAACAAAAAAAAATCACTCTTCAATGTAATTCTTGAAATTGCTACATAAATATGTAGTTTAGGCATGACAACGGGGCGGAATGGGGGCAGGTTTTACGTTCCCCACCCCCACCCCCGTCCCTGCCTCTGATACTTGCTGGGGGTAAAATCTGGGTACCCATCCTTGTTCTCGACGGGTTCGAGTTTTTCCACCCCGCCCCCGCTCCTACATTTTTTTATCTTTTTTTTCTTTTAAATAAATATGAACAAAATTTAAATAAAATAAAATAAAATAATATAAATTTTTACATATAAATATTTCTAATTTTGGTTTATACATATATATATAAATAATTTTTTAATTATTTTATTAAGCGAGGCAGGGGTGGGTATTAACATCTCGTCCCCGTCCCTGTCTCCGATTTTATCAATCAAGTAAAACCCGAACCCGAACCTGGTAAACATGGATTTTTCCCGTCTAAATCAAGGCGGGTTCAGGTAGGTACCCACGAGGGTGGGTTAGATTGTCATGCCTAATGCAGTTGATCATGAGAAAAAAAAAATGGTTTTGGAATATAGACTCCAACTTAGCAACATTTCAACATATGAACAACATAACTTTTCAACACAACAATTTTATGAGTTGTCACACATTTCACCCGAGAGATCTTTTATAATACATGTGAGCAGTGTAAGTGGTTTGATCCTATCAAATTAACAACAATATAATCTTTTTGGCTTGCTAGATCAATAACGTAGTTGGATATCAATCCATAACACAACTTGATTTCTCAAATTTTGTCACTTACATTATAAAAGTTTAGTATTCATTGTCAAGAATAGTATAGCTTGGGTGTGGGCTATGACATTGGCATGCATTGACCAATTCACCTATGGGAATAGTCCACTAATTATCCTCATGATTTCACAAACCTTTCTAATAATCAATTAAGGATTTTACCTATCGACTTTATATCTTACTCAATTTTTTTCACACTTATAAACTAGTATGGCTCAATCTAGTCATACGGTATCAATAAGGACTTAAAGGAGACTCAACACTCCACTTCAAGGCACAACAATACTCAAAAAGGATTTTTCAACAATAGGACTCTTAGAGTACCACAACACATATTCGCACAATGAAATATTTCAACTTTTAAAACAAGACCTCTCCTCTAGTCCTAAGTTCACAACATAGTTCAGCATCATGAATTAAGCATTCACAACATAACTTTTCACAACAAGATACCTCATGCATATCACAACACAACACAACAACATGTCTCACATCTGTATCCCCACTTAACATCTTACAACTTCAAACAACAAGTTTCCTTCAACTTTAAAACAACTTACATCTTCATCATACATCATCATAAACTAACATATTATGAATTGGGTCCAATCGTCGTCAATCTTCATGCATGTAAACAACCAATGCAACAAGATATGACTTAGAAGATTACAAATTTCAAAGGAAACATGTGATTCAATTCACAAAGAGCATGCTTTAAGCAAGCAAAATTCGCTCTAAGTGCTCATAGCTCACTTTAAGTGAGTTCAAATAGAGAGTACCCCTAGGAGGCATGGTCGTCATGGGTGCCACCAACTCCAACAAGTCCCACCACTCCACCAACTTCATCACCCTATTCCCTTTCTCCAAAATCATCAACTCCAACGAAATGCAAGTCTATTGCGACCTTGACATAACCACCAACAAGATCCCTCATTCCCACCACCACAGCGTTCCCCACCTATGGCAACTTCTCCCCATCGATTTTCGTCATTATGTCGTCGACCTCATCTCCAACATCACTGCCTTGGGGCAACCTTCCCCACCTCATATATGTCTCCATCATCACTAGAAGCATTGCTTCTTGGCACAACCACTAAAGATTAGCCTTTGTTGGAGCTCTATTAATCTAATTCGGCATTGAAGGTAGACCATAACATGGTTAAGCAATCAATCTTTGATTTCTGTTATTTGATATAAAAAATCTCTGTTAATATGATTTTTCAGGCAAAACATTATTTCAACGATTACATCAACTATATTTGATATAAAATAAAATAAAACTTAAAAATATTAAATTATATTTTAATCTTATTATAAAATAATTTGTATAGTGAAAAGTTATAAATTTACTACCTTATTGATGAGGCACTTAGTTCACTGCTTCAGTGTAGAAACACTTGTATTTTTAACATAATTTGAAGCAATGTTTTATGATATTTTTGGTAAGCATAATTACAATTTTATTTTTTCTCTTCCTTTTATTTTTTAAACATAGAGTTGTGGAGTGTTTTTCTCTCTATATAAGATTTTTCTTAAGATTTGAACTTCATAAGTTCATTTCCTAAAGAAACTTAGAGGGAAGTTACAGAGAAAAACTCTAGAGCTAAAGGAGATTTATTCTTCCTTCTGACTTCATAGACCGCATCTACATTTCCTTACAACTAAGTTGTGTTGAGAGATTAAAGGATTTAAAGCTTGGAGGGCTGAGAATAAGAGTATATATAGAAGTTGTCATGCAAAGTACCTCGGAGGACTGTGCTCTTCCTCCTTTGCCTCTTTTGAGAGATTTCAAGGTAAGGAAAACTTGTTTGATCTTCTAAGTTGTGAATGTCAAATTTTCTTCGTTAATTCTTGTTTTGGTTAGCATTTCAGTTTAATTTGAAGATAGAACTTGGTGTTCTTAGTTTGCTTGGAGTTTCTTTTTGAAGATAGAAATTGATGATCTTATGGTGCTTTTATTGTTGCATGTTGTTTCTCTTTCAAAATTTGAGTTGTATGTTGATAATAGATGATTATTCCTAAGTTGCAAGCATGAATCTTGTAGTTGAAAGAGAAAAGTTGGAGTTGTAAGTTGGTACTTCTGAGTTGTTGAACTTGTTCTTGAAGAATGTATGTTTTCTAGGTTGACTTGCTTAAAGCAAGAACTCACTCGCTTAGAGCAAGTTGGTGCAACCATTTCAAAAGTGTTCTTTGACTTAGCTCGCTCAAAGAAAATTTTGATCGCTTAGAGTGAATTTCAGTGTCTTAGAGCAAGATGACACTACCATTTAGGGTTGATCTCTAACTTGGCTTGCTTGAAGAAAATTCTAGAGCTCTTTGAGCGAATTTCATCTACTTAGAGAAAGGGTTTACTTGCTTAAGCGAGGAAATTATGACTCCTAGGGTGCTCCCTATCTAAGCTTGCTCAAAGCTAACTCTAGGGCTCATGAAGTGCCCATTTCCCATTTGATCTAGTAACCTTCTTAACATATCTTGATGAGTTGATTGATTACATGATGCATGATGATGATTTAATCTAAGTTCATTATGTATTGATATATGATGATGTTTTAAGATGAGTTGAAAGTTGGTTATTAGTTGAAGTTGTAGAATGAAAAGTTGTATAATGTTGAATAAAGTTGTGTTGTGTTGAGTTATGCAATTGGCATGTTGTTGTGTGAAGTTGGGTTGTAAATGTATTATGCATGAAGTTGGGTTGTATTGTTAACTTGGAATTAGAAGATAAGTGTTGTTTTTAAAAGTTGAAATGTCTAATTATGTGAATGTGTGGTGGTGTGAATGTGTTGTGATGCTCTATAAGCCCAGTTATTGAAAAACTCTCTTTGAGTATAATAGTTTATCATTATGTTGCATTTATTTTAAGAATTTATTAAATTAGAGAATATTTATTGAAATGAAACATTTATCTCCTCTCTCCCTCTTCCTCGAAAAAAACTAAACATCTATAAAAATACTAAGTTTTTATGAAAAGAAAATCCATGTTTAAAATTAATTATAAAAATTAGTATTGAAATTTTTTTATGGATACATATTAGATGTTTTTTGTGAGTAAAAAACTTCTTATTTTTAATAGAAAAAACTTTCAAAAACATTTCTAAACCTGTGTTCAAATAGACTCTTAATCTATATCATGATTTTTTGAAGATCAAACAAGAATGAGAAAATGAAAGTACAAATAATATTGTTTTAATAAACTTTTATTACTAATTGAAATTTAATAAAAAAAAGATTAATAAGATTTTTATAATTAATTATGGCTTGTTTGAGTAAACTTATCTAAAAGCACTTCAAGAGAGAAAAATAGGAAGGAGAAATAAAATATGTTTTTCTATGAGTAAAGAATAACTTATTCATAAATTATTTTGTAAAAACTCTTTATTATTAGTTTATCCAAAATCTTATTTTTAACACGTATAAGTTGATTTTAATTTATGAAAAAAATTATTTTAATTTTTTTTTCTTATTCTTCTTTTATAAAAGTGTTTATAGAAAAATATATTTAAGTAAACTCATAGTTTATTTCATGAAGTTGTGAATATCGATCATGAATGAGAAAATGAAAAGAATTGGCAATATTATTTTGATACATTAGTTGTAATAATTTAAATTTATAAAATTATGAGTGATACTCATTTAATTGAAAAGGAACCATATATACTTGTATAAAGCATAATAATTTTGAATCAATAATTAAAAAAAATACAATTAAAGAAATAGAGATTTTTTTACTACCATTTTCAGTGATAATGAAGGGATGCCACACCAAACTCCAAAAGTTGATGGGCCCAAACCGCTAACAACTACTCGAGCCATTTCTCCTTTAATGTAATAATTTATTAATGGTGTTAGCATTTCGCATGAGATAATTTATTGTTTGTAATTGTAAGAGCATGCGATGCGATTGTGAACCTTCAAATTAATTGGAGGGATGTCACTGCAAAGGCATAATGGGCCCTTACCTCTGACAACTATCCAAGCCATTATTTGGGCTCATTTAAGGATGTATTGTATTAATGCACCGAAAAGAAAGACTTTTTTTTTTTTTTTTGGCTTTCTTTTCTTCTATATATCTTTTCCCTTTAATGCTAACTAGTGTGAAAAAATAGTTGTAAGGATAGTGTTTTTGAAAAATAGTGGATAGAGAGAGTGGTTTGAAAGGTGGTGATAGAGACAAAATTGTCCAACAAAATGAGTATAATCTCAGATAATTTACAAAACATAATAAATGGGCAGAACACTATCAGCTTATCACAATTCAATCTTGTTATGCTACCAGCCTACAAGTACAGCAGAGACGAATTTGGATCCTCTACAACAATTCTATCATGTCCATCTTCAACAGAATTTCAACCATTGGATTAATTCAATACTATCCAAGTTAATCTCTTAGCTGCTGGATTAAATTTAAATCAACGGCTGAGATCCTGCTGCAGAGGATTCCAGCAGCAGTGCACACACAAAAATATTTTCATTCAGAAGTTTAGGTTCTGCCGCAAAAACATAATTTTGAACTTAGTAAAAAATCAGTGTAATCTATGATTACTATGGTGAAGATAAACAAGATTCTTATTTAAACAAAGGAGAAAATGCGAAATTAATGATTAGTATGTTCGTTAAATAATGCAAACTTTACCAATTTCAATAATGAACAAACAAGTTGTGGCTAAATTATTAATTATAGCAACCCTCATTCCCATCAACTGCACCCCGGACAATGACAAGAAAATTGAAAAAGACGAACTCTCAAACACTTACCACCTTATCTCCGAGTCTGACAGGTGAAAAAGACAAGAAACCCATTACCCATACATACGATAGCTGACGAAGGAGCCATATGTTTCCACTTTCATCTGTTGGAATATATGTATCCATAAATGCACATGCTCTTGTCTATGGCTCCATGCAGATGCTCTGCTCTTTTGTCTTTTTCTTTCCTCTCGTGTTAAAACATTTCAAAAAATGGTTAACAAGCTATGTTGAATTATTTTAAACCATGATATTGTATTTTAATTTTACGCTAGTTGTGTTATTGCAATGTCTCATGTTTCAAATGGTTTCAACCACCACTTTGGCTATTTAAATCAACCTTTGAGGCTATAAATTTTAGGCTCAAAGCAATTTAAGAGTAGAAGAATGCTATCAGTATACTATTTGTCACCTTTTTTTCAACAGTCTTTATTACAGGGAAAAAATTTAATGCCAATATGAATGAGTCACAAATTATCTATATATTTATATATCATTGAACGCGGGTGGTTGGAATTCTTTGGATATTGACTTCAAGTTAACGTATACAATTAAAGGAATATGATATAGGGTTACTCATTACTCCTTAGTGTCTGCATACAAAACATTCTCAAAGATACATAGAAGCCTTGCTGGCACTTATTAGCACAATAGGAACTGAAAGTTGCTCTCTTATTATAGTTTAAGCTATTCACAGTAGTAGGTAGTCATCTCAATTAAACCAACCCTTTCCTTTCCTGTAACTACTTCCAAAAGGGGCATGAATTACTGTTTGAGACCATTAACTTACATTTGTCATAAAAGTTACCAACTGGTCACCTTCAATTAAGAAACAGTGGTAAGGCTTTTGAGGCTGCAGTTAAATGAAGGTGATGGTTAGTTCCATGAAAGAGATCAGTTTGATTTGTACGGCTGTGATCTGATTTATTTTGGCAGTCTTTATCTTCCTCATCCTCTTCGGTATCCCAAAGGAATTTAGCATATGAAGCTATGACAAAGCTACCAACAGTTGAGATTTATACATTAGTTTACATTATCAACAAGAGAGGGATAATATAAAGCAGAATGTTCTTTCTGTACATTTTTCTAACAGTTTAGGAACCGAGGGAACCAAAGAAACAGGTTAACGCATGCTTCAGTTTCTGTAAACAGCTAGAAAAATGTATAGAAAATTGAAATCAACGAGGAATTGTTGATCATATATTTTACCTATCATCTGGGGCACTTTTAATGGCTTGATCAAAATATCCTTCAGCTCGATCAGCGTCCTTCTCTGTTTGCCATATTAACTCCGCATAGAGGGACAGATTATGACCATCATCAGGATTAGCCAAAATCGCCCTTTGGAGATACTCCATTGCTTTAGGATATTCTCCACAAACCTATTTGGAAACATAATAATATCAGAACAAACCATTTCTATATAGTTAGATAGAAGAAAGATACACTTTACCTTGCATTTTTTTTGTATCAACAAGTTACAAAATCTAACCATAGTTGATAATTTTACATCATTTCTGAAATTTTCAATCTTTAGAGAAAGAGAACTTGATCAAGCTCAAGAAGCTATTCAAACAAATTTAATTACCTCTTTCAAAAACTTTGCATAATTTCCTAGCAAAAGAGCATCACTGGGGTTTGCTTCAATCATGTTCTGGTAATAAGCATCCGTCCTATCTCTACCATGGTCATTTCCTTCATGGAAACCCCACCCTCTTCCATGTCCACCATCTGAGCCTTTTCCACTACCATTACAACCACCACAAATCCAACCACCACTGCTCCCCATTCCACCACCCATCACCGAAGTCTGTAACTTGCTATCTTTTTTCCCCACACCACACTCTTCATGATCCAGGACTCCCTTATCTAAATCCAAACATGAAAACAGTTCCTCAATCGATGGTATTGTTTTCATGCAAGTCTTTTGTTGTGGATCTTTCCCTTCATCTATTTCTTTGATTTTTATACTCTGTTGATTTTTAGGAACATTACAACTAATTGGCACACGGTTTTTTCTCTTGGGACTTGATGAGTTTTTACGGTCTATCTCCACCAAGTTCTGGCTTAGATTTAAAGCAGATGTAGTTTTAGGAAGCTGAAAAATGTGTTCTGGTTCAGGAGAACAATCTTTGGAATAGAGTATCAATGAAGTTAGAATTGGTGCGGAGGAGCTTCTAAGTAACATCTTGTACAAGTCAGAAAAACAATAAGAAAATCAAGGAGTTGAGGTAATATGAAAGCTAGCAATGCAAGTTGAAACCAGCATTGAAGCCAGCTAAGAACTGAAAAGTGAAAGAAAAGTACTCAACTAGAAAGGAAAGGAAAGAGAAACAGTGGAAAACAAATTGATCTAAAGTGATATAAGCGAAACTTCTTATACCGAGACATGGAATAGAATGAAAGAAAGAATAGTCTTATATAAGAATTAACGCTAGACAAGACATAATTACTTAGAGGAAATGTGATGTCCAATGGGGGGCTAGCAATTTAGCAAGTGGGAGAGTAGAACCTATGCCGTACAGACACGTTTGACTGTGGATTACATGACACGAACTGGGGGGGCCCAAGCCGCCATTTTTGTTTTGCTGTAAGTGAACGGCCAGAAAACACTTTTGCATCGCCATCTTGCCTTAACTCAGACCAACCATCTTACAACACCTGCTTCTGCAACCATGCCCAATTTTGTTTCCATCTGCCTTTGCTAATAATGTAGAAAACTTCTATAACTAGAGACTTTTATACTGCATGCATTACATAATATGTGTCGCAATCATCACGTGAACGGTGAACTTACATCAACTTTTTGTTATACATAAACAAATTATTTTTAGTACTAAAAACATAAATATGCTAATTGAAGTGCGAAACAGATGTGGAAATTAGTTACATTTTGTTTTGATGTTGTTACTTGATACAGTACTTAGGTAAATGGTACAGTTTTCGAAACCTTGGTAAATTCAATCGTTGTTTTTCATGTTCTGGTCTTCAAAACCAGAAACGGAAGAGAGCATAGAACCATAGATCCATTTATTGTAACATTGACACTTCATGTAAGTGTCCAATAGAATTGAGAAGTACAGAAATATGCGAACATGATAACATGGGATATAATACTACGGTAAGTAGAGAAACACCGAAAAACAGACAGCGACAGTACCATCCGTAGTGAGATCATTTCCCGAAGCTCTCAGAAACAACTCCACAAAAATCTAAACAATGAAAACTACAATTACGTGTCAAGCCGAAATGAAAATATATAGGCTTTTTACGAAAAAAATGAAGATTAAATTTTGAAGTAATGACTCATCCCTGACCCTATTAGTCATCTCCAATTCTCCATTTCCGTCTGATGTTTATTGCTGAGGTTAGGAAAGAAAAGCAACAAAATATGTCGTATTCGATCACCTTTGCTGAGAAGTTAACCCATAACATGAAAGATTGCTAACCAAAACACATAATCTATACGAATCAGCCGGTCTAGGCGAAAATAATATCAACTCCTTGAAACTCATAAAACTGACGCTTAATCCATCCATCAATGAATTATGTTCACTCTAGAAAAGGTACTTTCTTTTCCACAGACCATACCAGCTGGGTAGCCAAAACAACAAAACGATATATAAAGAATAATTTTTATTTTATAATTGAAAAGATTGGTTGAATTTATACATGAATAAATTGGATGGTTACTGAAGAAGTGGATTGAGTTGTCACTCCTATTTATAAACAAGCTAGGAAACTTTAATGCAAACACTTCAGGAATAGATTGCTAAATTTCCTCTTCTAAATGAACTCCAAACTTCAGTAGGGATTCAAGAAATTCAAAATTTGAAGATATTTCAAGTTTAGACATCTTGTCACCAGATAAAGCATTACGAAGGAAAATGAATTATTTATAAGCTACTTCTGATACGAGAAACTTAGCACGTGAAATTCTAAAGCAGAAATTTTGAGGAGAATAATACTTATTTGAGACAGTTGCATGGTTTTTTTTGTTGCTGTATAATTCTGTTCCCCCAAGTTATATATTCGATATATACAAATTAAATGCTTACTATTTTATTTTCTAAATCCTGATCCCTTGTTTGGTCTATTCCTCCCATCCCAGGCAGAAGCCCAAAAGAATAGAGACATCCAGAAAAGAACAGCAAAGAAGATCTGTATTCTATCTTGAATATTGGATAAAGATGTAGCAACATCTGCTCCTGGAAAAAATAAGGTATTGTCAATACCAAAAGCTGCATCATGCTAAAGCATAAACGCCAACTCAGAACATAAATGATAGAAATTGAGCATATGATATATATATATATATATATATATATATATATATATAAATCATTGAGTAAATGTGCAAAAACAAGCTTTTATAATGCAAAGCACATAGCATGCGTGTTCTGAGTCTAGACTACAAAACAAAATGCTGTGGAATAAAAATCAACACTCAACAAATGCAAATATAGTTGACAAAAAATAACGTAGCTCTTGTATGAGAACCATGAAAACTAACCATATGTAACATAATTCAATGCTACACCAGGCAACAGATCATTTCAAACAAAATTTTGGCATCATTGAGTGACTTTATCTTAGTTAATTAGTTTAGTTTGCATCTAAAGGTTTATATGGTTAACTAGGCACTTTCAGAAGTTTATATAATTTTCTGGAATGAATTTGACTATCCCTTTATGAGCCAAAAACTTATTCACAAAAAGAACAAACATTACTCAGATTTTCCTAAACCTATTCCCCCCCCCCCCCTCCCCCAAAAACCCACCCCAGAGAACTTCTAAAACTATTTTCAGTAAAGTAAACAGTGTGACTGAAGATTTGGCAATACAAAACTTGAAAATTAATGTCATATGAAAAGAAGAATGAAAGAATTGGTTAGAATTGATGGTAACAAGATGGTAAGTTAGTAAAATTTTAATAAAGACGGGTTTATCATCAAATACCAAGCATAATGGTCGTAGCAGTGGCCCAAAAACAGTGTGACTAAGAAATGACAAGGTAAGGAGGGAAAGATCGAGTTTTTTTCAATGTTTTTTACTAGAGATTCATGTGAGATGCGCCAGCTCAATATTTGAATTCCTGGCATAACTTGTAGGAAAAACAAATTGTTGAAGCTTAGTCCACCTATTTAACTGAGCCAAATTTACAACACGAGTTTAGCTTGTTTACTTTGCTTACTATGACTAGATTATTTTTTCCTATATCAAATTTGTCCTTGAATCGCTGGCTATGTTTATTAATTTGGCATTTATAAAACATCTTAGTGATAGAAGATAAACTACAAATAAAAATAAATTTAACTTGTATTCATAAAGATGATTTAAGAATAGAAATCTAATCTTTGATGATGGAGATGAAAGAATTTTCAGAAGAATGTTGAGGCCATTTTAAATGTGACTCTTGAAATTTGAAGTTAAGTAACAGGTACATATAAAATAAAATAATAAATAAAATTACAAGTCTCCATGTCAACAAAGAAAATAAAATTAATGTTTAAATACATGTTAAGTCCCTATAGTTTCATAAATTTTATCTTAGAAATGTTCTATTTTAGTCTCTATGCATACCATTTTTTGTTTTCTTTTAATCCTTGTCATATGTTGCTATAGGGACTCAAAAAGTAAAATTCATAGAGAATAAAAGGAAATAAAAACAGTATGCATAGGAACTCAAATGGAATGTTTTTAATTATAGTGACTAAAAAGTGAAGTTCATGAAACTAAATAAACCAAAAAGATATTTAAACCTAAAATTACAATACTCTAGCCTAGATAATGCATATATACACAACCTTATTGCGAACTATTATTGTCAAGACAATAAAAAAGGTTTAGCTTGACTCCATTAAATAATCAAGTCAAACTTCAACTAGAAAAAGAGTTTGATTGATCAATTAACAGGTTGAGGTTCAACAATTCATGAATAGCTAAGTTCCTTTGTATCCCTAACTGTGACAATTATCATGAGATTGAAAAAAGAGAAATTATTCCATGGACCAAAACTAAACCCCTAAACAAATTGAAGCCAAGACATGAAAGAAACCTAACTTATGGAATTAAACATGGAAAAGTTGATAGGATGAAACCTTTAAGGTGCTTTGAGTCATTTCCGGAAGGCGGGAGCGGAGGACCGGGGGAGGCGGCGCGGCAGCGTGGAAGGCGGAGGACGGCGGAGGAAAAAGTGAGTGGCTGAAATGGACGGTGGTGAGAGAAGGATAGAACGGGAGAACGAGAGAGAGTGCATAAGAGAAGGAAGTTGGAGGAATTTGCGGTGCTTACTGAGACAACAGGCATTTCAAGTTTAACCAAAACCAATGTTCCATTTTTTCATACCACTCTTCTCTTATATGCTGCCTTATTGGGCTAACTCTACCCACCCCAATGGATCAAATATTGGGCTCCGTTCTCTGGCCCAACTCGGCTTTGCTACTCCAACTTTATGTCGATTCAAAATTTATAACTCGTCTGTAATTTCTTTATTTTTTATGTATTTCACTAACTTTATTATGTTTATTTGAGTTTTTTTTTTAATAAAATTGTATTTTTTTTTTTGAATGGAATTTTATAAAGATAAAGATAAAATGAAAATTTTAATTGCAACTTTATTTCCAAATTAATAATCGAACTGATCGATGGAAAAGTATAGATATTGAATCGCTTTTTGGTATAGTAAGATGGTTTAAGAAATGTAGATATATAATTCAATTTCATCTCTCATGCGAGATCAACGGTTTAAACTATTTTGATTGTTTAAGATTTCGGAAGCCTCCATTATGTTGTACCGAATTTTTCTTTTTAACCTTTGCCTTTTCGTGTTGGAATGCATTAATGGTGTTGATTGAGTTTCTACTGCATAAAACTTGTTTTTGGGTACATGTAAAACTTTTTACACATCATTAATTAGACGAAAAGTTAATCTGTTATTAATATTATTTCACTGCGTGAAGAAGCTTAATTATTTTTTAATTTCGAAAAAATGAATCTAAATACATGGACGATCCACACTTAATTATTATGAGGGTGAGGAACAGGGTGTGCATCAGTGCGCGAATCAGGGAATCCGAGTGCATGTGCATCCGCCATCGGTCTTCGCCTGAGCCCACAGTCACACCTACCACTTACATCATTTAACATCAAAAAGACTACCCAGTTTGTATTCTTTTCATGTGTTGTACATCAAAAAGACAAATAAATAATTTCTTGTATAATAATTAAGCAGCAGATTACTAGTAGTTCAGACTTCAGAAACAAGTAGCCGAGATTCCATCTAACCAAAAAAAGTTAAATTTCGGCATGGAACGAAATAAAACTAATTGAAACAATGAACTCCCAACACTGATTAATAATATATAATTAATTGGATTACATCTCGAAGGATATATAGAGATGAATACAAGACTGTTAAACTTAGCACCTCCACTAATTTTGAACATGAAGATTGAAGACAGATTAATTGCCAAACGGAGGCTCCAACAACTAAAGTTGGATTTTCTGGTCTCTTTTTTGTACATATACATAAATTAATGGTAACTTATTTGATATATAGTACTAGTCAGTAGATGTTGAAATGAATCATGGTTGAAAGAGCTTATCACCACATTTGCATTTCCATGAAAGGAGGTAATAAGTATCGTCGTCCCCACGAGATGCCACTTTGAAACCCTTGTTCCTCTTTTGGTGATTCGGAACGACCAGAGTAGCCATGCAAGGCCTACAATTCTTGCACTTGTTCACACATGCAGGAGGCTTTGACCCTATCACTATTTTACTACTTTGCTCCAAACGCTCCCTTGTGTCCCACATCGGTGATGATCCACCTGCTCAGCCAAACGTAGTACGCTTCATTAAAACTCAAAAGGGTACCCTACACACGCGTATATAAAGGTAGCTAGACCAAAGAGACACAAGCACTCACAAGAAAGAAGAAAAAAGATATATAAATAGTTATATTTTAGCATTAAAGAGCCGAAAAAGGAAAAACCATGTGATATCATGAAAATGATGCGTATAGCTATCAACAGTTTTTAACTTAAATAGAGGGTTGTGTGGTGTGGTGTGGTGTGGTGGAGGGTGCTTTTTTACCAGATTTGGAAGGTAGGAGGGAGAGGAAAAAGATGAAAAGCACAGTGATTGGAAGTTTGAGACCATGTAGAGGATAGGATGTAGCAGGTGGAGCCATCAGTGACGGAGCTTAACTATTGATGCAAGTCACAGTGAAGAAGTGTTTGAGAAAGAATGGGGAAGGCAAGAATGAAGCAGTGAAAGTGACTTGTGGTGTGTGTATGAAATGAAATATTATTATTGTTATTGTCGTGATAGATCATAGATTTTAAATGTGTTGGACAAAGTTGAGGGATGTTTCCTGTGGGAGAGACAGTGGTCTGATTCCATGGCTTGTTCACCAATGAAAATGAGATTGAGAGTGAGAATGGGTTGCTTCGGTCTTTTTGGGAATTTGGGGAACAGAGATTTTGGATTCATAATGAATATTGAATATTGAATATTGAATATTGACTGACTCAGGAGTTCATGAACAAATCTGAATGTGACCCCCACCACCCCAGGATTTATCACACCTTCCTTTCTAATACTTCCAATCAAATTACCTACCTGCCCTTAAATTAATTCACGCCCACGCCACCAATCTAGTTCTTTTCATCTTGTATAAATTTTTTTATACTGTTCATGAATTAAAATAACTGTTAAAACTAAAACCTCATATATTATCTAATTGAATAGATTGTAAGACAAAATTAGTTATCTAATTCAATCGCTCTGATCTTGTTCTTTAGTCATTCAATTGGTTTGTGTTTTGGTTAATAGATAGAACTATGACTGGTATATATATTCAAGAGATTCTAACCCTGAGAATGTTCTAGCTAGATTTTTTATCCTCCTTCCAGTTCCTAGTATTTTGGTCCTATCCCCTAAAACTTGGAGATAATCTCGTTCATATATATATATATATATATATATATATAACCCCATTTACAACTGTACGTTAGATTATCAATCATGAAAGTCTATGGTCTATTATTAGTAAGTGAACCTATTCACAGCTACCTTTACGCTTTGTTTGGTAGAATAGAAAGAAAACAAGAATAAGAATTTAATTTCTTTATTTAGATAAAAAAAAAATTGACTTCACAAAGATAATAAAATTAAACTTTTTTATTCTTCAATTATTTATTTAAATTTAATTTTTTTCTGGCCTTCCTACTTTTTTCCTTCATTTTAAATAGGTTATTAAGTATATTGGTGACCAAAACATATAAAAGTATATATTTAAATCATATTATTCATATAAAATATTTATTAATTTTGTCGTTGACTACTTTTAGTGAAATTTCTTCTTTTGATTACATTTTATCATACACAAAAATCAAATTTAAGATCTTACTTAAAGAAATCAAGATTAGTATCAATGGAATCAACAACTTATTAGTATATGAAGGTTCATTTTGATATTTTAAAACAAAATTATTTAAATTTATTCTTTCTAGTTCGGTTTAAATGAATACATTTTTAATTTTTTTAAAAGAGAAACTATAAGTATTAAAATAAATTATGAAATATACAAATTTTTTCAACATCAAACATCACATCTAGTAAATAATTCTAACATAGTTAAAAGCATACGTACAAATTGTAAGTTGAATACAATTTTACAGTCTCTTAAGAAATAATAAACAATGGATTTATTATATTTTGTAAATGGTTTAGATCTCACATGACGTGATGTGGGGGACACTAAAATCGTTTTTTTTTTTAAATCATGAAAAGAAGTTGGCCAGCATGACATATTATGTGGACCATGTTAAATTACTCACAGATTGCTTGGTGCCGCGGAGGATCCCGGAATAGAGATGATGTTTATTGTAGGAAGTAGGTTGGGGCGGCGAAAATGTGCAGAAATGAAGGAAGACCATATAAGTTTTGAACCGTTCTAACATGAAGTATAGAAAGAAATGTCTCATCCATGAGTCATTAAATTAAATAACTTGTAATAGCAGGTTTTGCAACTTGTTTAAAATTGCAAAATAGTCCTTATATTATATGTGGAGGTACTGTGAAGACGCGTTGGCGGTGGAGGCACGGTGGCAGCAGAGGTCGTCTCCTTCCACGGTGGTGGCTGGGAAGGTGTGACTTCGTTCGCATTGTGGCAGCGGAGGCACAATCTCCTTCGCGCAGTGGCAACGCGGAGGCACGGGTTCCTTCGCGCAGTGGCATCAGAAGCATGACTTCATTCACGCGAAGACAGCGGAGGCACGGCCTCCTTCTTCGCGCGATGACAGCGGAGGCACGAGCTCCTCCTCCTCGGCGCCACCGACCTCATGTCCCTCCTCTGACGCTACCTCCCCCTCTCCGTCGTCCGTGGCATTCAACTCTCTCAGGGCCTCTCCTAAACCCTAAACCTCGTCACCTCCAAATCCAGCCCTCCCCACCCTTGGTTCGCCCTCGACGGCCTCACCATCACACTCACTGCGTCTTCTTTGTCCTCACCACTCGCCGGCAACCAAAACAGTAACCCTAAATAGGGACTAATATGCAAAATACAAAAATTTTCATAAACAAGTTATTGGTAACAAATATGAACCTTTGATTATTTTATTATTAAATCTAACGGTTAAAAATGGTGCTTCATTGATGTACCACTTTTCATACTGCTTCATGTTAAAATTCTTGATAAGTTTTATATATTTTTCTTCTATGCAAATACCGAAGAAAGTGTGAAGAAGATATAACCGATTAAAAATAAAATAATGAATAATAAAAATATTTAATATGTTAAAATTTATCAATTTAGATTTTTATTTAATTAAAAGATTTATCTTTTCTTCACTTCTCTTTTATTTTTATTTTTTTTTTGTCAAACAACTTTAATTTCTTACTCATTTTTCCTCTTGTCTTTTCTTTTCTCGTTCTTTTATTTATATACTCTCCACCAAACATAATATTAGCAATTTTTCACCATGTAACCTAATCACTCTCACATAACATATTGTAACACTGCAAGTTTATACTAATTATTGTATTTTTATCGATAATTATGTATTAAGTTATCTTGAGGTGGTATAATATTTAGAGATTTTGAGAGTTAACAAGTTTTTGAGAAGTCTTTAGATGTTTTAGAGAATTTCTTTGACTAACGGTCCAATTTGACCCTAAAGAGAGAAGTATATAAAATTTATATATTAAGAATTTAGTTTCATGAGCTTGTTCCTCGGAAACTTAGAGAAATAAGTTAGAGAGAAACACTTTAAAATCTAAGAATATTTTCTCATCCTTTATAGTCTCCCCAAAGGTGTAAGAGATCATCTTTAATTTATGACAGATGTTGATTCAAAGCTCTTTGCTAAGAATCAAGGTTGTCATGTAGTGTAGAGCTTCTTGTTGTTTGGAACTCAACGTTCGCTTCTTCTTCCTGAATTTTTACGGATTCGAGGTAAGAGAAGCTATAATATATTTTAATTAATTGATTGAATGAAGTTGAATGTGACTTGTGTTTCACTTATAATCGTGTTGTATTGACTGTGACACCCTTTTTCTATTTTATTTTCTAACTTTGATTTTTAATTATTTAATTACTCATTTAAATAAATAAAAAAATGAAATAACTATAAGGTATTGTTATTTTTCATTACTTAAGCAACCTCCAATACCGAAGTAATTGAAGATAAAGAAAGACAAGTTTATCCATTTACATATATTTACGAGGTTACAAGTCATCATAGATATTATATATTATAAAGAGGGTTGATATGGTTGGTGGGAAGAAATGCAAAGGTAGTGATCACAAATCCCTATTGGTGTGGACACATATGTAAGTGATATCATAGGAGATCCTTGCCCCTTGAAAGTAATTGTGTTATTTTGTGTCGATGGTCCATTGAAGTCCTAAAAACACCGCATGTACGAGTTTTAATTATGAAATGGACCAAAAGAAGTGAGTACATATACCATGTAAATCAAGTATTTAAACAAAAATAAAATACACATGCACGCATACATATAATTACATATTACTTATGCATTTTAATTACGAGTTTTCTGTTTTTTTTATTCTACTCCATGAAAAGATATTAGTTATAAATTTGTAATAACTAGTCAAAATAAATGAATTTTTATCATGATTTATTAATAAAATATATCTCACCTTAATCAAATATATACTCATTTAAATCTTTAAAGTCAAGTTTTAAATTACAAATGAATTTAATTTTTATTTACCCATACATGATCATATTAATAAATAAATAAATAAATACCTTTATAACATCTTATGATTACAATGAATTTTAAAACATTTTAATAACATATGTTACTGTATTATTATTTTTATTATTAAGCTGTATATTTTTATTTTTATATATAATAATTACAAGTCTCGGAAGGATAAAGAAAGGAGAAAAAAAATAATTATATCTATTATTAAGCATATAAAAAAAAACTAATCAGTTATAATGTAATAATAATCTAAATGATTTTGACTTCATTTTCAGTATTTAGAAACAAAATTTTAAATAAAATATGTGTAAATAAAAAATAACTTATTAAAATAAGTTGAATGACATACCAACAACGCATATAAAATATTAAAGAAATAAAAGGTTAAATAATATAACAACATTAATTAAGTAAAAGAAAATAAATAAATTATATGAGATTAAAAATACTCCAATAAATAACTATAATTATATTTTATTTTAAAAATAAAATAGATATTTCCTTCCCTATCTTAAAAATTGCAAGTCAAATGTTTGTTGTTTTCTAGATTAATATTTGTATACTCTCTCTAACTTTCTTTTAAGTAGAACAAACAAGGGAAGTGAGATGTGTGCGTACCCCTTTTCCATTTATAGGCTTCAGGTGGTTTACGCATATGTGTGTCTGTTTTCGGATGAGATCATGTTGCAAATTAGCTACCTATTGTACTACCTGCAACACTGGTATGATTACACTAGATTCCACATTTTATTCCATTTTCAACCAAACAACTCGTGCCAATTTAACTTATATCTCGCAAATGGGCTAACACAGTCAAATTTCCACTTTCATTAACTTATATTTTATTATTCAATTTCAATCATGGTCCCTTTTCATTCTTTTTCTTTCCTTCGTCCACTTTCATTTTTATTTTTTTTTTCTCGTAAGATAATTATACATTATTTATATACATATATAAAACTACTATTATATGTATGTATATATTATACTACTATACATATACATATATTATACTATTTCTAAATAAAAATATTGTTATACCGTTTATATAAATTTGTATTTATTTATTTATTTATTAGAAACCCAAAATACTTATATAATATTTTATTATTAAGAAAAATAATTATCAACTCATAATAACATGATTAAATAACATTTTATTTACGAAGTGTAAAAGTTTGCAACTGAGAACTTAAAATGTTACATTGATTGATTTAGAATTAGATGAGTGAAATCAAGTTGGTTGCTTGTGAAACATTGTGGAATGTATTTGGTATTTTTTTTTTATACATCTAAATGCATGTTGCTTATTGATTTTAAGAGTGGACGAGTTATTCACAATGAGTATATATGGTTTGTTATGTTGCATGCTTGGGTTTTTTTTTTATTTTTAAGTGTGACGAGAGCAAATTTGTGATTTACTAAGTGCAAAACTAACCGTCGCATCGAACGCGCCTTCAAAGTGTTAGGTGTAACTTCAATAGGGGACCTTTATCTTGCTTGTGTTGGAAAGCATGATTGATGACGTCAAACGTGAAAAGAGTAATTGTCTTATGTTGAAATCCCATCAAACAAGATTTGAATGGTGATCGAGCGTGAGACGAGATGATTATCTCGAGTTAGATTGACATTGGATGCCAAAGGAGTGACACTAGAAGTAAGGAAAGAGACTCATCTCTGCCTTGTTTGGGGTTGGATGTAAACTTTGTCACACTAGGTGTGAGGGTCTAGGGGTTTCTACCTCACCCATGTTGGACACAGATTTTGAAGCGACAAACGTGGGTAAGGCAGAGAGCTTCCTGTCTTAATGGCACTAGACATGGGTTGGATAGTGCAGAGCGCAAATTATCTTATAAAAATGTGTTGTTTGTATGATTAATTGGTGATCATGGATAGGTTAGGAGAATTTATTGCATGTTGCAAATTGGTTGGTGATGTTTGTTTTGTGTATATTGATATGGGATAATATATGTAGATGATTATATGTTGAAATGTGTTGAAGTGTATTTGTGTTGAGATTTATGAATGTTGTTAGATTTATATATCCATTAACCTGGGGTAATGCATATAGTTGAATGTTCTTGAGATGTGACATTAAGAATGCTTTAAGGCATTTAGGCATGGTTTGTTGCCTTGTTGAGATGTTGATATATTCAATGTTATAAACATTTAGGCATCTTAATTGGCCTATGATTAGAGGAGATTGTGTTTTTGGAAGTTGGATATCCTATTGTGAATATTGGTATGGTGTTCTATGAGCCTAATTTTTGAAAAATTCTCCTTTAGTAGGCGTTAACTTTTGGAGTAAGATATGAAATTGATGCTACAACTTTTAACTGATTATTAGATAGATGTGTTGTATCGTGAGAATAGTTAGTTGGACTATAATTTATATGGTATTTGATTAATGCATGTCAATATCGTGGTAAGCCTACACCTAAGCTATATTATACCTAACGTTAGTATTGAACTTTCCTTATCTGAGTGGCGACCTTCGAGAAATAATGTGTAGGAATTGATTTCCTAATTAGCAACTGATCTAATAGGCATGTAGGGTGTTAGAAAAATCTGTTGGTTCGATAGCATTAAGTTACTTAAATTGTTTACTTGGTTATATAAGATTATTGTTGATAAATACATGATGATGCATTAATTAAAGTATATTCATATAATGTGATGTGATTTGATGATTGTTCATATGTTTTTTTGATCATATGGTTGAATGACACACTTGTTGGTGTATGGATGAAAATTGTTTTTCTTCATATGGTATTGGATACCATCTTGAGATGTTATGTATATGGTTTTATATGTTAATGTTGTTATTAGCATAAATATTTTTATTTTTATACTTATTATATGATTATTTTTTTATATTTAATTTATTTTTACATATTTTTTGTGATTGGACTAAATAATTATGTTTATATTTTAACATACGGACAAATTTTAAAAGTTGACGATTTTATTGGTTATATTAGATAACGATGTGACAGGAGATTTCTTTTATATTGTGATTACTTTGTTTGATTGATGACTTAAATTTTTTCTTGTAATTTTTAGATCATATTATATATATATATATATATTATTTATAGTATCCATTTTCAGTTTTTACCCCAAAATGGCTGTTAATAACCTGTGCAACTAAATCATACGGTTAATTAACTAAACATACTTAAAAAGAAATATATATTGTTAAGAATTAGTGGTCTGAAAATACGAATTCCTTCTAGATCTGACAGACAGGGTGTTAAGATTTACTGTTGTTGCTGAATATGGGATAGGGCCATAGGGGTAGTATCCATTTTCAGTTTTTACCCCATTCTTTCCAGTTTCCAACTTTTTCAGTGTCTCCTCCGTTGAACAAACCAAGGTAACGTAATAAATTCAACAACTTTTAAAAACCCTTTCCCCAAGACTAATACTATTGCAGAATAGTGCTGCTCGTGTACCCACCCTTTGTTTTTTTCCTTCTAAACCAATTTTCTTATTTCTAAATACTGTTGACTAGGCAACTCACTGACACTTTTTTCATTACTTCATAGTTCATACACTCTGGGTGGGACCACATTTATTTAACAATTAAAAAAGTCAATAATCGAGAAATGTTTGCCTTTTGTTTTACTTGTGGCACACCTAGAGTTGGTAGTAGACAAGTAGCGGGTCAAGCAACAGCTACTTGACGAATTATTTGATTCCAGCGCCTCATGATATTATATTTAAATTTAAATAAATAAAAAAAGTATGTAAAAAAAATTGAAGAGTTGGAGTGCGAGTGCGAGTGCGAGTGCGAGTGCGAGTGCGAGTGCGAGTGCGATGCACGAAGTCCGAAAAGATGGGAGGAGCAGGATCACGAATCACAAGGAGATCGAACGGACAGGAGTGAAGAGGTGTACGGATAAAGAAGGTGCAGTGCACGTAACTGTAGAGATGAGGATAATGACGTCATGAATCACCGTACACACACATCTCACTTCTCCTCTTTTCATTGTCCAGTCTTTTCATTCCATAATGGTACAATTCTTTTTATTTTCTATGCTACTTGTCACCATTCTTTTACCGGAGTGGCCCACTGGGCCCAATACAACATATCCCGGATTTCGAGGCAAAGTTTCTCAAAAGGACCCCAAACAAAATACAGTATATCACAACAAAAACAAATAATTTGTATAAACAAAAAAATGTTTCTTAATTTTAAGTGCATATCATATTATTGTTGAGTACAACATAGATATATAATTACATTAACTGTTTGGATGAAAATTTTCATCATTAATTCTACTTTATTTGAATAAATACTTTTGATCTCTAAAATAAATCATACCATGTTTAGAACTGACATGCTTTTTTTGGTGGCTAAAATTTATTAAAAATATAAAATCATGATAGACTCGTTAAATAACAATGGAATTCATAAAAATTGCTGATTGTTACTAAAATTAAGTAGATAATAAAGAGTATGTTTAAAATGGTACAATACTAACATTTCTAAGTATTAAAAAATTAAAATTTTAACAATTCTGTAGCACTATATCTACTATGAGTTAATCCAATACGAAGTGTTTTTTTCTTTGAATTTATTTTTTTAAATAACTATAATGTATTTTCATTTGTCCTTCCGTGTATTGGGGTTGGGACATACTGTCAGAAAAACAATGTATCAATACTCGAACCTCTTTACAAGAGAATACATAAATTCTGTAGCACTATATCTACTATGAGTTAATCCAATACGAAGTGTTTTTTTAAGGGACTTTGAAACGAGATCCACTGGGCTCTAGATCCATCGGCGAGGAGCCCATATCTCTAATCCACACATAAACAATAGATGAATACATAAACTTCGGTTGTTTTGAGAAAGAAAATACAAAGCGAAAAAAAAAAAAAAGTGGAAAAAATTGGCATTGTTAAAATAAAGGCTGAATTATGTTTTTAATAATGTATAATATCCAATTCGTGATTTTAGTTTTCTAATTCTTAAATTTGTAATTTAATATAAGTATTATTATATATTAATTATTAGATTATGCCTAACTTTAAAATTAATAGATGAATATTTAGTGAAATAGACTAAAATTATAAATCTTACATAATTAAAAGATTAAAATTATTGAATTAAAAATTGAAAAATAATAATTATAAATTAGACATTATGAAGAATCGAACATACAATTTAACCTTAAATAAAACATCATGTTCCTAACATACCATTTAATCTTTAAATAAAACATCATATTTCTAACATGTTCCTACCATTGGTAGGATGAACTCTTTAACATATAAACATTGGTAAGATAAACTATTTAACATATAAAGTTACTGATTTATGTTCACGAATATTTAAGTTAAAAAATAAAAATAATGAAAATAAAAAGATATCCATAATTAGCAACATAAAAAATTAAAATAAAAGGAATACTACTAGGATTACTATCTTATTCACATGCAATAAGATAGTTCTAAAGGTAAAAGTATATTTCATTAACTAAATTTTTATTATTATTTATCTAATGAAACCCTTGTAATAGAGGGAGAGAGATAATGAAGAAAAAAAAATGGAATTTTCAAATCAGTATCAAATCCACAACAGAAAAATATAAGATATTGGAATTTTCACAGAACAGGTCTGAAATTTTATTTAGTTATTTCTCTTGGGTCCAAAATCACACACAAAAGTCACAAAGTTGATAACCACAGCACACCCCTATAAATACATCATTGTACTGTGACATGCTTGACATCCTTTTGGGGCTTCTGAGTCCTAGGAACAATTACAGTAAGGACACCGTCCTTCAACTCTGCCTTAATTTCATCAGGCTTGGCATCATCAGGCAAAACGAGGCTTGTGTTATAGTATCCATAACTACTTGAAGACCAATACTCATCATCATCCCTTTCTTCCTTCTCTTCCTTGTGCTCTCCCTTTATTGTCAGCACCCCATCATCAATGGTGATCTTCACATCCTCTTTGGCAATCCCTGGCATCTCGTACCGCAGTTTGTAATGGTCATCCTTTTCTTTCACACGCCCACTCAGAGACCATGGTGTCAGCTTCATGTCCTCAAACAACCTGTTTATGTTCTCAGTTGCCTGCATCAGTGCATTCCCAAGCCCTGAGGGAAAGAATTCTGACACCAAACACAATGTGTAAGCTTCTGTTTCATGCAACTTCACGTAAATTCATACGACTTATTATCTATCAAGTTAGATTCAAATATAAATATCTAAAACCAGTCAAGATTTGATGATCAGTTCCTCTAACTAATAGTATAAAGAATAAATAATATATGTAGTGATAGTACTATTATTGAATTAAAATTGCTATGTAGGAGGGAGAGATTACCATAAAGAGCAGGAGGGAAATCACGATCATCATTTCTCCAACCCCATCTTCTGCCCCTTCTCGTAGGGGACAACCTATTGGACTTTTTCCCTTCTGTCACAGCAACTTCACTGCCTTCAGATTTTCCCTTATCACCGGCTGCAGCACTAGCAAACCTTCTGAGCAACTCATTGCTCCACCTCGGCTTATGCACACCATCATGGCCAATCAAGGAAGAGGAAGTGTACACCTTGTGCTGCAAATTTTTCAATGCCAAACGTGCCAAAGCCATGTGATTAGCTTGATGCTGAACTACTGTTTGTTTCTCTTTGTTTGCTTTTGCTGATATTTAACCAAGACAACTTAAGTATATATATATGGGGTTGGTGTTGGTTACTTGGCTTTTGGATGCTTAGAGAAGTGTCCAAGAGATTCTAGGTTGTGAGGGTGAGAGTGGATGCACATTAAATTTGAGAATAGTGATATTAATGGAGACTTCTCGGTCTTTCTCAGACATGAAATGATACGATTCACAAGAGTGTTCCAGAGGAAACAACTGTGAGCATCTTCCCAATGTCTCAGTTTTTTTTTTCTCGTGGTCCCGTTCCGGCCTTGAAGAATTAAAGCCCGGTCCACGAAAACAAGCGTGCTGGGCCAGGTCCAAATTCAGACTGATTAAAGTATTGCCTTAAAAGCAGGTAAGGAGGAAAAAAAAAAATTGTCTTAACACCAGTGAAATAAAATCCCAACCACTAAAGGAAGGAATCGTGATTAGTTATGCCAGAGAAGGATTTGATTGGCACTAAATTTTTTCTTCCAAAATAAGCCTATATGCTGTTGTTATTACACCTTTCGCAGTCTCGTTTCTGATTGCATCATAATGAAAACTAAGATTTAAAAAACTCTTCCTGATCTCCATCACTATGCTTTCTTTAATAAATATAGAATGTATTTTTATATTTTCTTTAATAAATATATTTAATTTTTAATCAATACTTTCTATATAAAAAGTATATATATAAAATAGGAGGATGATTTGTAAGAAAATGTCATTACTGAAAAATTAAAGGAATAACTTCTTAATATAGAATATGTGAACAAAAACAAATATAAAAGTAAATGGACAATGATAAGATAGGAGAAAACTTTATCTATATGTAGCAACACCCAATTTAAAATAACTGAACGAGAAACCAAAATTAAACAAGCAACTTCCATTAGGAAAATATTCAACGTTTGACCAAAATTAATTCAATGACTTAATATTATTATTATTATTGAGACAAAGTTAAGGATTTCCACCAAGAAACGGGTGATTTTTAAAACTTCAAGTTTAATGAACATGAAACTAAATAAGCTATATCGAATATTGACCATTTATACAGCATAATTTTGATCCAATTTAACGTAAAGGCAGAGCAAAAGAAAGTGGCAGCCACTGATGCAGCGTGCTGTCAACAAAGAGAGTTTTTCAAAACTTGCCTCTTCAGAGTTCAGATAATAGAGGCAGCCAAGGCAATCAATTAAATAAAGTATAATACAATTATCTCAAGTTCTCAAGAGAGAAATTTTCCTCATCATATTCATAGGCATGTGACAATTGATGATATACAAACTACAGCATATGCCCATTAGTCCTTTCTACAGAAGCAAGAACTAGAATTATTTTCATGGATCAATTCAACAGGAACTTCCTCAAGCGTCAACAGATCAGTCATATAGGCCATCCTGCTCCCAGATGTCCACAAGAAAGTCTACCATTTCCTATCAGAATTGACATGAGTACACACCATCAGAAAATCATTATTTTTTTACTTAAAAAGTGCATGATTATTCAATTATTTAGAAGTAGATGTTTACAGCAAGAGGGATAGGCTGACGGAATGGCTTATTGCTCCCAAGTAAACTTTCATATGTTGCATTCCAACTGCAAAGCCAATAAATTTTGGCAAGGCACAGACAATAAGTTCTGACAAGATAGGGGAAAAAATGAAACAAATTCATAATTACTGACATAAAACAAGTTCATCGGCAGTGTATGTAAATCTTATTGTCCGATGCCCTATTCAAACAGATTTGCTATTACACCATACCAACATGAAAGATTATAGAACTTACCATGCCAGAATTTAAAAATAAGCTTAGCTTCTTATGACATGGCCCTTGTTATAATGTAACAGCAAGGACATAGCTACATGCCATGGATTTCAATTTTAGGCAAGTCATTTACACATTTCTTTCAAGGCTACCACTGGCTTTCTAATTAGTATTTAGCTATGAGCCTATGACCTTTAAAATGGAATAAATTGGCTTTTCCACCTTAGTAATACTTGTAAGGTGGAAAAGCAGGTACCTTCCATTAAATCTGTAAGACTACAACAGTTCAACCACAATCTCAACTTGTATATGAAACTCAGACAAGAAGTAAGAAGTAATACTAACTTGCAGAAAAATGGAAACGCGGGAATCCTAACACACAAAATTATAAAAAAATTAAGAAGTTACCAAAAAATAATTCAACAATGTAATTTATACCTCAATTTAGGTTCTCGTAATTGTTGTTGTTGTGTTCGGTTCTCAGGCTTCTTATTTCCGACCCAACGTTGCCGAGTCTGATTCCAAAGAATTAAGCCTGAAACCAAAAATATTTTCATAAATTCACTTCCAATAAAATATGATTGCAACAAAACATTTGTTCGGAAAATTTCAGTGGGAAAAAGCATACCAATAGGAAAATATGCGAATTAAAAGTGTTTCATAAATGAGTAGATGACCCAAAAGCAAAGTATACGGACAATGCTAGTCAAACCAAAAAAAGATATTTTTTAATAATTCAATAGACTAAATCAAACTACCATGTCACTGAAACCACATTTCTTAAATGAGCAGATATCTCTACGTTAATGTTATGAATTTATCTTTATATAACCTGCCATGAACAAACAAACTCACACCATGTGTTAGCTGTAGTCTTGTTGAAGATAAAGTTGATCAACCCATCAATAGGCAGTGGAGCTTTTGGCTTCCACCGTGTAAGGCATACCATTTATATTTTTTTTCATTTCAGTTTAATTACAAGAAAACCATACCAAACAATGAAATACTTATTTAGTAAAATATTTGCACAACATAAACGATGATTCGATGAATATTACCGTGATTTACAAATTCAGTGGGGTTGGTACTGGTTTTGGAAGAACCAACATGAGGAACCACAGCTTGGTTTGTTAGACTGGCTGAAGAGATGCTCCCCTGTGACTGGACAGCACTGTTGTCCATATCATGCGTGCTTGTGGTCCAGAAATCCTCTGATGAACTAGGTTTCCTCACTGTGATACCTTGTGTTGCCACCTCTTTTGATGGCGCATCTACTGTAGTACTCAATGTAGGTCTTTTACAGCATCCAACACAACCACTGCTCTGTTACAATAACACTAATTTCGGTTATGCACCACATTATCATCACATGATTGTCTAAAACAGCCATCATATTTCAGACACTTCAATTTCATTGCCACAAATTGAATTTTTTTTGTAAGAACCCACAAGTATCCTTTTCGAGAGGCAATCCTGTTTGAACCACCATAAAATGCAAATTGATTTACACACTGCAATCAAGTCACTTTAATTCCGAAAATTAACAATCCTTGGGCAAATGATTGACAAATTCATCCAAAATACATATACATCCCCTACTCCCAAAGAAGAAATGCTGGCATTGAAATCCATAACCTAGCTTAAAACCTTTTCATCAATTTCCTAGAGAACCGTGTAAAACGAGAGGGAAAAGGGAAATAACTTTCAGGGTCATCATCCTAGCACATGATTATCAATCAATAAGGGTAAAAAGATTGATACCCATAAAAGTATAAAGGCTAATTGAAGGTAAAAGGGCAAAAAGGAGGTAACTTTTTTTCAGCTATGGTTGGATTCAGAAAACATACCCCATATGCATGCAATGTCTGAAACACCCCCAAAAACTCGATTAGATTAGATCTGTCACGAGGAATTCGCAGAAAAACGAAGAAGACGAAACCGATTCCACAGCAATCCTAACAATTCAAAACGCAAAGATTAAAATAAAAAAAAAAAAAATTGAAAGAAAAGGAAAGAGAAAAATGCAAAAAAAAAAGAAAAAAAAGAAAAGAAAAAAAAAAACCTTTGAGTTTGATAGCCCTCCCTTCTGATGTGCAAAGTTCACACAGATGGGATTGCTCTTGGATTCTTGTTCGTCGTCGTCCTCTTCTTCTCTCTCACGATTGAAAAAAAAAAACAAATTGATCAATATCGAAAGAGTCGATTATTTTAAGCAACAATATTTTTTATATTTTTATATTTTCATCCATCGTGCTGTTTAATAAATGTTTAATAAATTTATAAATTTAAAATACAATTTATATCATTCAAAAGATAATGTTTCAAAAATTAAAGAGTGATAAGATTAACTATTAATTTTTTTTACCTATATTTTTTGCAACATTATATTTTTACTTTAAAAAATTATATTTTTAATATTTTCATTTTTAATTCCTTTTTAGTATTATATTAAATATTTAATTCTTTAAACATTGTCATGAAAAAATTATTTCTAAAAGCGTTTAATGAATGATAAATCAATCATTAATAATAATGAAAATATACAAATTAAAGTAAGAGCTTTGTTGGTTACTTAATTTATTTTTTCATAGACCATCTCAAATAAAGAGTGATCTTCTTCAAAGTTAAAATGTGAGAATCATTTTAAATGTTAGGTTAATAGATACTAATAAATAGAACAATGGAAGTTCTTTGACATTACTTAAAGTAATAAAAACGATATAATATTTTAAAAAAACGTTAAATTAAAAGCTAATATAATATTATGAGAAATTGTAAAACAAAAATTATAAAATATTGAATTAAAAACTAAAATGGAATTCCAAATTAGAGATGTTTTTAAATAAAAGTTTTACAAATTAGTGCAAATTGGATTTTTTATATATATAATTTTATCTCAAAGTAATATCACTGTCGATATTATTATAATGAATAATAATTGAAGCATGTTTGATGTTAATTATGGTTCATTTGAATACAATAAACTGATAAAGTGGTTGGGGGTTTTGCTATTGTGTATATTGCATTATGAGTACATTGAGTAGTACCCAATATATATATTGGATAATTCTTACTAGTTAGATTTTTGTGTACTTGCCTTTTCTAGTTCATATTTTTGGCCAAAGAGGCTATTAACAAAGTCTTTTAATTGTTACTAGTGGTGATTTAATTAATTGACGGATTATTTTGGGTTCGATTAATCGCATATCTACTAAATTATTATATTGTTTTTTATTTCTAATGCAATTTATATGTCTTAAAATAAAATTTACGATTTATAGTGAAGAGTTAGCTAATATGTTAGCATCTTATATTTAAATTTTATTATTGTTATTTTAATTCTTAAAGAAAAATATTACTAATTGTTATTGATAAAAAAGAGTCAATATTGTTTTAATGAATTATACAAGTAACAATAATAGTTATTTAAAGAGTATTTTTTTAATTATATTTAATAAATTAAATTTAGTTAAATTTTACTTATTTTTCGATCGAGTTAAATTAATTTAAAGTGAAACTTTAAAACACTAATATGAAATAATTTAAAAAATAATAAGTTGAGTTGAATTTATTTTTTAAAACTAACTTAGAAAATAAAAAAAAATTATTATATTATTTTTTATTCAAATTCTTGTTTATAGATTAATTAACAAAGATTACTATTTTTTAATTATTAAACTTATAATGATAACAACAAATTATAATGATGTACATATTATTTAATACTCTCTTCACTAAACCAATTCGATGGTTCACAAATGTTACAAAATAGATACGCGTAAATGAAGATAGTCTTATATCATGGGAAATAAATAAAATGTATATTTTTTATACTATGTCACATTAGTGTTTTTTTTATGTATATTTTAATTTATTAATTTTAAGTTTTCTTTTACACCATTTATTATTTTTTACTTTGCTTTTATTTTTTTAAACTTACCTGCATTATTCTAAGCGCATATTAGTCTTTAATTATCAATTTTGAAATATTACGGAGACTATATTCATAGAAAAAAAAAACAAATAAACATTTTCTTATCAAAATATAATATAAAAAATTGTCAACTATTTTTTTCTTGCACTAATGTAGGTAAGTTTGAAAAAATATTTGTTTTTAAATTATATTTTTTGTCTCTCTTTTTATCTTTAAGATTCAAATTGATTCAACTATTATTAAATGGGTTAATGCAGTCCTTTAAATTTTTAAAAATATTTAATATTATCCTTTCGTCCAAATTGACAATAATGAAATCATATAGAGGGACAACATTAAATATCTTTTAAAAATTAGATAACTAAATTGAATCATTTAAAAATAGTGAGACAAAATTGAACATCTCAAAAATAGAAAGACTAAATTGAACAAAATTTATCTAACATTATTTTTGTCTAGATAAATTTGAATTTTCTTTCACCTATTTAATTTATTAGATAACTTCTTCATTTTGTTATCAATTTTTTAATTCTAAATACTTAATTTGTTGTCATTTATGATTGTATTAAAGTAAGTAAAAGAAAATTAAAATTTATCTAGAGAAAAATGTTAGATAAATTTTATTCAATTTAATCACTACTTTCAAAATATTTAATTTGTTCTCACTATTTTTAAAATGTTCAATTTGGTCCTCTATTTGTTTTTGTTGTTCTAAGCGAGGAGCATGTCCTAAAATTAGAACAAAATTAAACAAAGAGATTTAACTCCCAACATATCATAAAGTAAAGGAAGATAGACCCCTCCAAGAGGTAGAGGACACTCAATGGTACTTAGAGCAAGGGAATGATCCCAATTAGCAAGCCAATTAGCCACAACATTAGCCCCCTAAAGATATGGTAAAGACGAATCTCCTAATCATTAGTTAGCCAATCTTTGATACTAGAAATCATACTCCAACAAGGGTGATGGAGATTTTGATAATGAAGGACCAAATGTACATCAACTTTAGAGTCACTCTCAAACAAAAGCATGTGATGACCCTTATTCCACACAATATGAAGCGTAGAGAGAATTCTCTAAAGCTCCATCGTGAGGACATCAAACAATCCAAGGATTTGGAAAATTCCATACTCCTAATTTTCAAGGTTATCATGAAAAACACCAGCGCACGAGGTTCTCTAAGTTTCCTTTTTCACATAGTCATCAACATTACACTTGATCCAAGGAGGATGGGGTTTATCCCAACAAACATGGGTAGTGTAATAGGATGAAGTGGGACGTCAAGAATGAACTTTTACATTAAAGGCCTTAGAGATAGTGTTAGACTCTAAAAGAGATTGCCTGAAGATAAAAACAGGGGAGGAGTAGAAATTTTGGAACACCATTTTATTTCTACTTGACTACAGATTGTAAACGGTGGTAAAAAAAAGTAATAATTCAACCCTATGAGTGATGATTATGACATGTTTAGCATTGTAGGAAATCCATTGTTGCACCTCTTTGAGTTGGAAAAAAGTGTTAGAGGAATAGATTCCCAATTTGAACCAAACTTGAGTTGCGAAAGGACAATCTCTCAAAATGTGGAGACCAGTTTCTACAAGAGGGACAATCTCTTAGTATGTCTTACTTTATAAGATTTAGTCTTAATATCGTAGATCCTTAGGTGTGTATGTATGTATGCTTGAGATATTTTTCTAAAAGACAAAGTGATAGAGAAAGAACGTGAGAGTAAAGTGTTAAATGTAAGCATGAAAAAATGATAACATATGTGCAAAAGTTGTGAAAAAGTACATAGAGAGAAAATTAGAACTTGTTAGAGAGATCAATGATTTTTTGAAAAAAAACAAAAAAAAAAAATTACTCTATTGTAAAGAATCGGTCTTGTTTACAAATAATAAATTTTGCTTTTTTCCTGTGGATGTAAACCAAATTGACTAAATCACATAAATATGTTGTGTTATCTTCTTTGAATCTTATTCATTTACTGTAACATTTTTTCCCTGCATTTACGTTTTACATTTTTGTTAAATATTATTGTTTTTGCATTTTTTAATTTGTTCATTCATAAGCTCTTTTCTTGTTTTCAGTTTAGAACCCTAAGAATTCATTCAAAAAATAATAAATCAAATTACAGGAAATATCAATTAAATTTAGCACAACTTAGCAAAATATTTGATAGAATTCAATATTGTGTTGTTGAATATACTTATTATGATGTGAGAGAAAGAAATTTTAGGTTGTACAATCATTAATTGATGAGTAAAAATATTATTTTTAGATACATAATTACTTAAAGAGCTACATAACTTTTTTTAAAAACTGTTGTTGATATTGAACATATTTTATATTTTGTACCCATATAAAAATTAGGTACAACTTTTTAATGTTTATGGGATATTCATCATTTAGGGTAATATATTATTAATCTACTCGATATCATTCAAACTATTTAATATTTGTACATGTATCAAGGAATTTTGTCTTTTTTGCTTTGATGATTTCTCTTCTCTTCACTTGAGTGGTTACCTTGCTAAATCAAGGATATGTACTTGCAAAAGATATTTCGACACTCAAGTAAGTAACTTATTCAGTATAATAAATGTGAGTATATTGTGAATAGTGAATTTACCTCGAAATGTAATACTATTTATACTAACTATGATGGACCTAAACTTAAGATTAACAATTAGGTAATATGTTGGTAATTTGCTTTGTACAATGATTAGACTTTAATCACCTTGATTGCCTTTTACATAAAATGAGGAATTATCTATCACATTCAGTGTTATAGGCAATCGACAATTGTGGACGTCGAGCGAATGTATTTTTAGGGACACATGCCTGGACTTGCAAGAGTGGTGCCTTAGTGTATGCTGTCGATCGAGTGTTCTTGGGCTCGCGAAGGTACTTTGTTGTCTGAGATTGCCAAACGAATGTACTTGGACTCACGAGAGTACCTTAGTGTTCAAGGCTGTCGAACGAGCATACCTAAATTTATGAGAGTGTCTCGGTGTCCAAAGTTGCTAAACAAGGATACTTGGACTCACAGAGGGTGTCTCAGTGTTCAAGACTGTCGGATGAGCATGTCAGGACTTGTGAAAGTGTCTTGATGTCTGAGGTTGTTGAACAAATATCATCGATTTCCAATAATTGAATGGTCCATCTATTATAATATTTATTTAAATAGAATAATATAGTTTACATAAAATAAAAGTAAATTACATGTTTGGCAACCTGAAAATTTACTTAATCTTTGGTTTATTGTTTAGTATGATAAATTTAAAACATTACTATTTGTTTAGTAGTTTAGTGTTTCTTTACATAATAGAGTACCATCTCCTATGTAGGAATTTTAAGCGTTCACGTTCTAATTTATGGACTAATTATATTTACGTATCGTGGACGTGTTCTCGTGTACACGTGTTCCATTCCTTTGCACAGATACGAAAATCAGTTGATCTCGCTCTTGTAAAACGTGTCAAAAAAGGCTTGGAATCTATACCAAAGAGAATATCATTTTGGTTTTTATTTTCATGTAAAAAATTTTGTCCTGTTTATCTTATAAAAAAAATTCTAAACTGTTTATCTTTATAACTAAAAAATTTTACTACCTGTATAACCGTTTTTTAATTAATATTTTTTCATTTTATTTTTCACAATAAATAATTATGAGTCACTACTTTTCTACACCACTTTTTTTTTTTACAAATTATATAGAGACTTGGTAATTCTACTCCACTAATCAAAATAATGTGGAAAGCTAGTCGATAATTATTGAGTTAGATGCACTCAGTAAAAAAGAAGAGAAGAAAAACTATGAAAATATCGCTGATAATTAGAAATAATTAAACACAACTTATATTTATAAAAAAAAACGTATATCTTACAGTTAAAACAATATTTTTCCCAACCAAATAAGACTATCATGAAAACAAAGATTGAAGTATTGATTTAAGGTCAACTATGATTGAACGAGTATTAAAATTAAACAGTATCACAATTAATACTAAATAAAAGAGGGATGCAGTTATTTTAAGAATAAATTTTAATATATTAATTATATTTTATATTAAATTTTAAAAATATAATTATTAAATTAAATTTTTTTAATGTATAAATTAAGTTTACAAATTTTAAAAAAATATAAAAATTACTTGATATTTTGTTTCATTAATTCAAATTGAAGAATAATCATAAAAAAAATTATATGTTCATTTAAATTTATATAATAAAATATATTATAATTTTCAAACTTTTTAAAAAAATTTATCAACTTGATATATACATTAAGAAATTTTAATTCAATAATTAAATCATTAAAATTTAATATAAAATATAAATTATTAAATAAAATAAATCTTAAACTATCAAATCTTAAGATAATTGGATTCCTCTTCATTAAATAAATATATTAACACAATTTTGTAGCTCTAAAAAAATCAGTTTGTAGATAATATTTTCTTTGTTATTTTTGTGACAGAGAGAAGATGTGTATATTACAAATAAAATGTTAATATACTTTTTTAGTTTATGTAATTTTACTTATTTTATCTTTTAGTCCTTATATTTAAAATAAATATTTTTAGATTTTATATTTATTTTTTAATCCTTAATTTTTATTTCTTATATATATATTTTTTAAAAAGTGTCTTATCTTATAAAAAAAAACTTTCTTCATTCCTTTTTATTTTATATAGAAAAAAATGTATTAAATTTTCTTATTTTCTACCGAATAATTTTAAGACAAAAAATTAGATATAATTAGTATTATTTTTTAATCAAATTTAGAATTTTACATTAATATTATTAATATACATTTATATATATTATCATCTAAAACTCCATCTTATCTAATGTAAGAATTGTACTAAATTTTATTAATGATTTTAATGTTTTCTGATATACCTTTTTCATTTTTTCAATTATCATGAATAAATTAATTAAAAATTAAATATAAAATGTAATAATATAATTAATAATAGGACAAATAATATTATTTAAAAAAATGAAAATTAGAAATAAATAAATAAAAATTGACTTAAAAAAGCGAGAAATAAAAAGAAAAAAATTAAAATATTTGAAGATAAAAAGTGAAAATAAAAAAGAGGTGGGGGTATTGCATTGCATCCCCTTTGTATGTTATAGAGATAGATTTTGGCACAATAAGGTGGAAGGAAGCTTCGTGAAAAGTGAAAAGGTACAGCCATTCACACATGACATTCAATATTTATACGTCTCTTCCTTTTATGGTCAACACAAGTCCTCTGCTTCTCCTTCTCCTTATAAGACAACCAACGCTTTGTTCTGTTCCCACAACATGGCTTCCATTTCCCAAGGTCTCGTCTTCACCACTGCCATGCTCTTCTCCTCCACCCTCCTTTACTTTGCATTCTCTAGGCAAAAGACTTCCCCCCACTCCAACAAACAACTCCTTCGTTCTTGCATATACTCAGGTAAACCCCTCTCTTATTATTATTGTTCTTTTCTTACTCGTCACTTTTGAGTTTTGAGGTACCCACTTCATTTTTTACCTCTTGTAGAGGAGAAGAAAAGGGAGAGGAGGGGGAAGAAGAAAGTGAAATTTGCGGAAAATGTGATGGTAAAGGAAGAAGAAACTGATTGTAACGATGGAAACAGAGAAAAACAGGGGAAGCGAAACAGAGTATCGAGGAGCGAGTGCATTAATGAAGTTGCCGAAAATCGTGAAATGCCAGCCAACCGAGTTGCTCTGTATAATGGGATTTTGAGAGATAGGGTGCAGAGGATGGCGTGCTGTCACTGATCGCACCACTCTTCTTCATGTAGATTCTCTCTGTTCTTGGAACTTGGAACGGGGGAGAAATTCTTCATTGCAACCTGTTCATCTTCCTTTTCTGTTTTTTTTTATTATTTTTTTTTCATTTTTCATTTTTAATGTTCACAATAGATAATTTCATGGTTTATTTTGTGGAATGTAAATTTTTTACATTATCTCTTCATCAAAAACATCAAATTAAATATGCTTTTTTAAAATTCTTCCTGCGTAGAAATACTCCTCTTGTCGTTCTTCTTTCTTGGTCTTCTGAGTCTTCGTGTAGACTGAATACTGTCCCGAGAGGTGGGGAGGGTACCTGCAAAGGCACTCTAACGATCAAGTGAGTATTCGGTATAGAACAATAAGTGCTTTTATATTGGATAATAACGTACTTCATTTATGTCACATCACCTGTGTATTTATAGTGACACAATTGGGCCTGATGGGCCTTCAGTCTTGGGAGATGGGTAACACTTGAGTTAACCTTAATCTCTTCTTAATCAGGCGTGGTAATTATTGTATAATAAGCGTCTAATTAAATATGCTTTTTTAAAATAATTATATTAATCAGTAAATTTATTATATACATGTTTTTGGTCTCATATTTAAGTAAGAAAACATATTTATATTAACTAAAAAGCGTTACAAAATAAAAAAGTTATTAAAAATAAAATCTCGATTGATATTTTAGAGATGATAAAATTAAATTAGTTGAATATTCCTGATAGTACTCTAGACATTTATTCTCATTAGTTAAATTTTTTAAAATTATAAAATTTGAAAAGAAAATCATTAAATAAAGTATGTAACTCATTAAATTTTTGTGTTTTTAATAAATTTTACCAATTAAAAATATATTTAAAAGAATATATTATAGTGTGTTGATAAAAGGAAAAGAAAAAAAAATTAAGATATTATTAATTTCAAGAGTTAAGATGCATGCAGTTTGAAAAGAAACTGCAAAGGATCTTAATCCTGTCCAATTAATGTTTCTGAGTAGTCAAGGGTGAAAATATTTGACTTTTTTTCTTTCTTTCAATTCTATTAGTGATAAAAAAAATGAAACCTGTTAGAGTAATTTAGTGCATAAAAGACAATCACGTGAAGAATGATGTGAAACAAAGAAAAATATTTAAGCTGGAAAAAGAAAAAAAAATGATATTTATATTTTTATCATAAAGGAGATATCATTTTTTAGTAAACGTCTTTTATCTATAGTTTTAATTAAGCCATTACATTTTTCAATTACTTAGAAAAAAAATTTAAAAAATTAAGAGTTTTTCTATCGTCTTTTCCCACACAATTAATAAGTTATTCATACTCTTTAAATAAATACCTACTTTACATTTATTCTCTTTTAAAAAAAAAATTAATGAATCAAAAACTTTTTTCACACTTTTTTAATAATTATGTACTTCATTATTTTATTTTTTATTTTAATCTTTTAAAAAAATCAAGAGGAATGAACTGATGAAGTGCCTCCACCTGTACTGGTGTATAATAAGTTGTGTTATATATAGAAAAGAAAGAAAAATATACGAACAAAACGAAACAAAAGATTAAGGAAGCGTACACTAGTACAATTATTCGGACTTTGTTGAATTGAAAGGAACACTATGGCAGTTCAACAAAATTGACCAACCCTACTTGAACAATACAAATATATCGTGTTATATAACGAGGGTTATTATATACATGTTTTTATGTCGGTAAGATATTGTCCATTTTGGGCTTAGTTTTCATAGTTTTTATTGGAAAAATTCAAGTCTCATATCGACCAGAAATTAGACAATTAAATATCATATAAGTGGAAAACAACCCTCACCTTCCAAGCTAGCTCAAATCCACTATTCTAAGATGGTATCAAATCTATTCTAGATTCTTAAAAAAATGGGTCATTAAAAAAGATTCACCTATCATTTATCCACATATCAAACTCAATAGTACTGGACGTGAGAGAGTGTATTGAAAAAAACTCAAAACCTATCATGTATGTGAGACTTTACTTGCATCCCAACACTAAGGGGGTGTATTGAATTAGGATTTTAAAGGACTTTTTTAGTGAAAAAAAATCCTGCGGATTTTAAAAGACTTTGCAGGATTTTCATGACTTTTAAGATTTTGCAGAATTCTAAAAGATTTAAAATCAGAATTTTAATGGAATCTACAAAACTTTTAAATCAGGATTTTAATGGATTCTGTAGAGTTTTGACATTTGATAAGATTTAAAAAAAAATTCATACATTCAAATTTAAAAAGAGTCAAAGATAAAAATAATAAAAAAAACAATAATGTCTAGATAAATAATAATAATAATTCACCTTAATATTCTATCATCTTTTTATAGCATCCACTATCAATTATAACAATTCATCGGAATCCTCCTTGATCCAAGCTTCATAGTTTTTTTCTCTTTTCCTTTTTCTTTATTATTTCCATGTGAATCTCCCATTTGAATTACTAAAACAATATATGTTGAAAACTAGTTATATAAATAATTATGGATAAGAGACAAAATCAATAAAATTATATTATTATTTTTAGAAGCACACCAATTATACAAGATCGAATATATCTTGGCTATCCAAATGGATCAAATAACTCAATCATTATAAAAAAAATGTAAAAACGAAAATATAGAAACAAAAGATAATTTTTTATATAAAAAAAATCAGTATATTCGATACTGAGAAAATATTTAGATATATAATCTTTTTATATAAACAGAAGTATTTAGATATAGAGAATATATATATATATATATATATATATATATATATATATATATATATTATTTTAGTTATATATTATATGATAATTTTTAACGATATTTATAAATGTAAATTATTCTAACAAATATTTTAAAAATATTTCATTTTTTAAAAAATAAGCTAATGAAGGCATAAATCTTAAACCCTAAAAAATTAGATACTGTTATGTCTTATGTTAATTTTCTTTTTTAAAAATATAAAAAAATCTTAATTTCACAATATAAAAATAAAAAGAAAAATTCATAGTAAAAAAAATAAAATAATTGTTAAGTCATAAAAGGAGGGATAAGATTAACAAATTCAAGGGAATGAGAGAGTTCGCAGTTTTTATGCTGAGAAGGTTCTTCCCCCAACTAAGATCCATTTTCATCTCATTCTACTCACAGAAAGTTGAAACCTTTTTCTTTTCTTGACATGTGTTATAAAAAAATTACCACTTAAAAGTTGAAATTTCAAGCATTTTTTTTGTTATATAAAGGAACAAATTCAACTACATAGAATAAAATAAAGCAAGTCAATTAAAGAGAACGAACAGAAAAATATAGCAAGTCAATGACACTATCATTTACATATTAGAGTTTCACAAAATAGGAGAATGGGATGAGAACAGTACTACAATATTATATATGAGCAATGAACAATAGTGTAGTATTATTAGTAGATAAAAAATGGAGAAGACAGGAGTATAGAAAAAAAAGATGAAAAACTCACTTGAAAATTATTGAAACACTTGAAAAATCACTTCAAACAATCCTTCAAAATCCGTTGGGTTTGGATGGGATTGTGTTATGAATCTGGTATTTATAGATAACACTAGAAAGTCCTTCAAAATCCCTCTCACACAACAATCCTTTAAAATCCTTATATTTTTGAATACCAATGGATTGTTTTTAAGTTGTAAAAAATTTCAAATGAATACCAGTGGATTTTAATGGACTCTTTAAAAAATCTTGAAAATCCAGATTGAATACCACTGGATTGTTTTTAAGTGACATAAAATCCTGATTGAATACTAATGAACTTTTTTACTCAAAAAATATATTTTAAAATCCTACGAAATCCTAAACCAATACACCCCCTAAGTTTCTTAGTGTTTATTTTATTTTATTACTGGGTGAAATCTATTTTTAGTGCCGGCATTTTATTCATTTGGAATTTTGGATTCCGATTTTGGGACATAGTTTCTTTTAGAATATGGTGCTGTTTTTAGATAAACCATGTTCTCAATCTCAGCACATCTCTTTCACAATTGTTGATAAACCAAACTATATTCCCTTCTTGATAAATATTTAAACTGCACTACACCTTTTTGCTTATTTTAAAATTACACTCTCTATTCTTCGTAAATTAATATGCACTATGATTTAGTCCATTTCAACGCAAACAAGCTGCTTAAGGCCTTTTTCTTTTAGAAAATGAAATGAAGATTCCGAGTACAGTTCCAAAGTCCATAACACTGGTCTTGAAAACATTATTTTATCTGCTAAAGTTTCAAATTACTAATATATTATTCGAAATTAGTTGTTGAGTATCTTAGAAGCTTAAGAGAAAGGAAAAATACAGTGACATGACAATGACAATTTCCTAGTAAACAACTTGTGCGCTTTTCTTTAACCTGCAGCGGTCAGCTTAATCATACTTATTAGTTGTTACGAGCTCGAGCCATCCTTGTTGACAAACATCCATCATAATTCATTTATACTTTTTTTAACTTCAAACATTTTTTTCTCTCCAGTCCAACAACTTCAAAGAATTCACTCTTTGTATTTATTTATTACTATTTTTATGTCATGTATTGACAAAAATATCTATGATTTCCATGAGAAACTACTCTCTCAACATCTTAACGACATTAAGATTATCCTTTCTGGTATCATTTTTTTGTCAAACTTAAAACTCAAATTCAAAATCTTGTGACTTAAGGATCTCAATTATAATTCTAGTTGAACGAACAATCGTTGATCATTCACTCTTTTTATAAGACTCAATTATCCAATACATTATAATTTTAAAAAATAATTAATTTAATTAATAATATTAAATTTATTATAAATTTATATTCTTTTCAAGATTATTATAACTTTAGTAAAAACCTGTACCAGTTACCTATTGAATTAAGAAAAATAATTACAACTAAGAGTATTTCTTATAATAAAAATAATTAATACAAGAGACATTTTAAATTTGTTTTTATAAATATAATCAAACAACACTCCTGGTTTGAGAATAATAAAAAAGACAGGAGAGAATATTAAATAACTAACTATAAATCCTTATATTTCATCACCATTAGTCGCCACCAACTTTAATATTTTTTTTATTCGATAAAAACTAGATTCCATGCCACAATAAACATAGTATCAGTTCTTGTATAAGTACATGGTATTTAACAAGTTCTTAATAAGATGAAACTCTAATATAATATCTTAATGGATACAATGGAGGTGGCTTAAGAGAACCACACAGTTGCGGTCCGTTGTTTCCACAGTTTGAAACAATTGTCCCCACTACCACCTAAATAAAAGATTGATTGCGTATTGAAGACTTGAAAATTTCACTTAACCAAACGTTCCCCAAAAAAGATCTGGATATGATAATTTTTGTTAGGCAATATAGCTGAAGACAGGTAGGCTTGTTCAGAAAAACTTAAACCAGAAAGCAGGTACAAAAACATAAATGACATTGTGGAAGAAAGGGAGCACTGATTAGAAACCAGTTAAAGCCATATAAGCCAACATCAGATAACTAAAGTCCGTCATTGACATCTTCAGAAAAACAGGAAGAAGAAAAAAACATCTCCACAAGACATCACAGACTATATTAAGATTATTACTAAGTAGTAATGAAAACACAGATTAGGATGTAAGCAATCACAAATTTGTAACAAAGTAGAATCAAACAAACTAAGTGGTGAGGATAGGGGGCATGTAGTCAGCTTTGGCACCAAGAATGCGAGCCTTGGTGTCAGGGAAGAATTCAAATCCTGGCAGCTCAGTGACATCTCCTTCGCTGGCAACGCCAATCGGGTAGCGGAGCAGATGACCGGGAAGGTCATGCTCAAGTGACTCATTAGAATACAGATCCCAATATTTGTCAGCAATCTGGTTCACCTTACTAATGCATTCTTCACTTTCTGGCCTGAGGAAGGAGTCATGAAGCATGCCAAGATGCTCATACCACAATGACATGCGGAAACCGTGGATCTGGCCTCGCGCCGGCTGTCTGTTAGCCAAATGATAGGGCTGATAAGCACCCATGGCAATCTCAGAGTCCCTAGAACCATCCATTGACCTTTGGTTGATGTTGGCAGATCCAATGATTATGTATTCGTCATCAACTGCAAGTGAAAAAACATATATAATCATCACAATAATGATAGAAGCATCCAATATTATGACACTTGAATATGTAATTCATGAACCTTGGCAGCATAATTTTTCAACTTACCTATCATCATCTTGGTATGAACATAAATCATGAAACGCCGGGCCTCTTGGGCTTTCTTATAATCTGAATCATCATCTGGTTGTTCAGAAGGCTCATATTCTCCCGATTTCTTGACTTCCCGATTACCAAGGCAGAAGAATGTCAAATAGTTTCGGGGATCATCATCGAGTCCTTTAGCCTTCAGCGCCTGAACAACATCCTTGTACATCATCTCCATTGTTCTCCTCTGCCAGTCCAATATTGCCTGAACTGATGCACTTTCTGGGACACCCTCTGGCCACATTGGGACCACAACATATACGGTGAACCTTTCCCCAGCTTCAATCTTACTAACAATCTTAAGTGAAAGTTCCTTTGGGATTACATGCAAAGCACCAATCTCTTCAGGCTTAATACCCTCAGCACTCCAGGCATAAGAGCTTCCAAGGAAATACTGGTTTTCAATATAGATGAAATTCTTTGCACGTCGAATAGCATTAATGTAAGCATCTTGAATGCTACGATCAATGATATTATCCTTCCCACTAATAAGCCCAGCTCTGGCAGCATCTTCAGGAGTATCCGGGAACCCAAAAGCAGCACCACCATCGATAGATCTAAACAACTGAACGTTCCATGTCTCATGATCGTCAGGATACATTACTGGGGATGGGGGAATAATGACATCTTCAAGCTCTCTCAGTGGAACAAGTAAATCCTTCCCACCTTGCTTTCTCCATCTCTGCTCAAAGTTAAACAGAACATCCCAAGCTATGGGTCCTTCAAGCCGGGAATGGATGTCATGCCAAGGTTCCCTGGGGCCACCTTTTGTGATTGCAGCACCAGGGAAGTTAGGCTGATGAAAATCATCATGGTGTGCCGTGTCAAGGGTTCTGAAAAGTGAGTGGAAAGCAGTGTCATATCTTCCGTCGCAGAGGTCAATACCCCCAACGAAACTCACAATTCTTCGCCTATCTGACCCTCCACCTGGCATTGCACTGTCAACCACCACAATCTTCTGATGATGTGTAAACATGGTAGAAATTTGTAAATCCTGAACAATGCTCCCACCATCATCAGGATTGCGGGGGCATAAAACACAGTGCACATCAGTGCCATTGAAGAACTGTGCGGTTTCTTCATCATGAGTCGCCATCAGTCCATCTTTTTTCAACAAACTAACTGATGTTCTATCATCCCAAATAAGAATCAAAACCTTAACACCTTCACTTGCCTTTTTCTTGAGAAGCTCACCAAGTGTTTGGTCTCCACCAGGCTTTGGTCTCCTAGAATCCCTTACCAAGGAAATTTCAGTATAAACAGACCAACCAGTAATGTATACCAAGTGTTTTGCATCAGTGATTGCATCAAAAATATCCTCCCAACACCTATGAGCCTCATAAGTCTGGCCTCCAGCAAGAGGTATTTTAGGTACAAAATTATCAGGAACATGAGCATCTTGGTACAGAGATACCTTACATCCTTGCCTCTGTGAGTAGAAAGTATAGGGAACTCCAGGGAATTTAGGACTTCTAATGCCTCGAGCCCAGTTGCGGTCTTTTGTGACATCAAAATATTGCAGCTTCACATGGATCTTTGAACCCTCTTGTATTGGATTTTTATCATTGTCCAAGATTTCAACCCACCTATCTATTTCCTCACCATCCAACACCTCCGAAACAGGTACATATGCTCTTCCAATTAAAGTTGCCCCAATAGGATTATCATCTTTCACGGTGAATATTATATTTGAAGCCATATGGGCACAATAAATGTGAAAAGACTCGTACCATCTGGGATTAGTATGTTCATTTTCTATAATTCTAGTCCTTCCCACTCTTGCCTTCTCCAAATCAATGGTTGCATAGAGTTTAGTAACTCCCTTTCCAATACCAACAGTCTCCTCAAGGTTTTGCTTCAGCTGTAGCAGAATAAGCATTAAATGAGTGAATCATAGTAACTAGGAAAATAAAGGAGCAAATGTAAATCAATTGAATATTCTATTTCTCTCTTTTGACACATACACATATATTTGTTAATATTCATGAATAATCAATGAAAATAACATGGCTGTAGTGATACAGAGATGAAGGGATGGGGGGTAAAGCTCCACAATTGAATGAATGAGGCTTGCCAAAAAGTAAATAATAGATAATGCGACACATTTTGGTTCACACAAAGACTCAATCCAGATTTGGCAAGCATGAAGTTTCTTTCTTTTTATTTTTTGGTAAAAGGCAAGTATGAAGTTAAGTCACTCTTTACCAAGCAAAGTCCAAACTAAGAATCTAGCAGTCAAATTTTAAATTTAATAAAGCATGTGAAATAAACAACTAAAGCACAATTTGTAGTTAAGATTTGTTTCAAAAGCCTTGACTATGAGTCTATTTAGATAAACTTTTCTATAAACACGAACTGGAGAAGAAAATAAAAATGAAAAATAAAACAAGTTTCTCCAAAAGTTAAAATTAACTTATGTATAAGTTAATTTGTGAAAACTTTTCATCTTAGTTTGTCCAAAAACATATTTTTTTAACTTATGTATAAGTTAAATTTTGCTTATAGAGAAGTTTGTTCAATTTTTTTTCCTAGAAATGCTTATGAAAAATTTTCAGAAAAAGGCTCTACAAATACTAACATAGATTAACATCATTCACATTTTAACAACAAAAGCTCCTAAATAGCAGCATAATTCACTTCCAGATAGAATTTACAGACAGGTTCGCCAACAATTGGCAGTACTAGAAAAACACTCGTTGCCACAAAAGTTGAAACCGGATCACAAATTTAAATCGATGAATCATTTGCACCGAGGTTCACATACAATCTCACAATTACATCAACTTCAATTCCCCTTATCCTTCAGATGCATCACACAAAACAATACCAGGAGTAGTTTCTTTTATTATTAATTTATTATTATATGTAATACTAATACTAAAAGTCAAACAAATCCCGGATCGTTCAAAGGAGGCATGGTACACTGTAAGCTCAAATCCACTGAACCAACACCACAAAGAGATTTCCTTGATTTAAGAATTGTCAACACAAATGGAACCACAAATACTTAAAAATCCAAAAAACTGCAACCCAAAATAAAAAATTAAATCACCAGATTCAACAAGATCCAAAAAGGTCTATAACCGTACCTTGCTGAAAAAATTGCCACCACCACCAGCATTGAGCTTATCGACCTCAAAGATGGTGGCGTGGAGAGTCCCATGAAGCAGAATTTGCGCCATCTCTCACCTGCAACATAAATTCACACAACCCAGATCACATAAACATGAAGAGAAAAAAAAACACCAGCAAAAGCACCCAGAAAAAAAAATCAGGCGGAACTAAAGTTTATGACACACAAAGATGCAAGCTTTGAGATATGAAAGAGCTAGATCAGAATCAGATGACGGGGTGGATCAAAACGGATGAGAATAGAACAAGGATGTTTCAGAACAGAAATGGCGGAAATAGGAAGAGTGCGCGAGGAAAGAGAGAGAAGAGTGAAGATACTAACTTGTGAAGGGAAAGCGATGGAGAAGAAGAAAAGAGAGAAAGGGTGTGAGAGAGATCCGAGAAAGGAGCAGTGACAATGGAGGTGAGTGAGAAGTGTCTCCTTATAACAAGGGAAGCGAAAACATGCATACGAATTCAACTATTTCCACCTTTTCACATTATTATTGGACAACATGGTAATCTAATCGCTTCGTGTTTGTGGGACGCACAATCGTCTCCTTCACTTGACTTCTTCTAGATGTGTTCCATTTTATTTTTCTCTCCCGCTTACAACTTACAATTTTTTACGTGTTCTTTTCAAGATTAATTGAAAAAAAGAGAGGAGTAACTTCATATTTTAATTTTTAAATTAAAATTAGATGTACTGCTAGATCTACTAGCACAACATTGTCAATAATTTCTAAGTTTAAGGAAGTTTAGAGGGTTGAATATGTAGTTATACTAAATATATTCACGTAGATGATGAGTGTCTCTAACAAAAACAAAATATTTTTGTAAAAAGTAGAGTTAAAATAAAATGCAATTTGATCAATGATTTAGGGTTAAAAAACTAGTTTTTAAAAAGAAACACATATAAATTAGAATCTAAAACATTATGCACATAGTTATAAACAATTTATCTAAGACATTTTTTTTAATTGAGAGAATAAATATTTTATTAATATATAAGACCGGGAAATGTGTTTTAAATCGATGGAAATATAAGAAAGAGGTCGATGATCATTGATACACGACAATATAACAAATAAATTAACTAAATTTAGTAAAATTCGGACCGTCTTTCTTAACACGTCTAATTTATTTGCGCGTGTGCTGTGCGTGTTAAAAATGGTAATTCGCATGCGACTACAACCACGAGTGTGAATATATTATCAATATGTCAATAAATAAAAAAATCCATTATCAATATCGATAAAAAAAATATAAAAAAAAACTCCGATAAAAGATATTTAATGAGATGTTTAACTAGTCAAATAGTATTTCCTTATATTGATGCCTGATTTTCTCCCTTTTTCTTTTGTTAAACACTATGCATGTTGATGTATTTTTTTTTAAAATTAATTAGAAACTAAGTAAACTTTTGTTAATGAGATTTTATAGCTTTAAAAAATCCTTAGACTAACTTTACAAAAAAAATTGAATTTTTCAATCTTGTTTTAAACAATATTCAGCACATATTTTGTTCATGAGTTATTCATAAGTGTAAGTCAAATATATAAAAAAAAATGTTTTAAAGACAAAATGTTATTTTATTACTAATTAATATAACTTGTGCAATGTACATGATAATTATCTTTTTTATAATTGAAACTATAATAAATAGTAAATAAGTATTTTAAATATATAAATTATGTTTCATCATAAATAATAATTCTTAATATATAAATCTATATTTAAAATTTATTATAAATAATTTATATTGTGATACAAAATTATTTTTAAATATTGATATTTTATTTTAAAATTATTGAAATACAATTTAAAAATAAAAATGAAATGATACATTGAGTGAAATAAAAGAGTAAGAAAATCCTTAGAAATTTTCACGTTGATGCTCATAAAAGTACTTTTGATAAAGAATATTTTCTAAAAGTATTCTTATTTACACAAAAATTATATATATATATATATATATATATATATATATATATATATGCACAATATTTAATGTAAATTTTCTTCAAAAATAATTTATAAAAAAATTAATTTGCAAATATGTCATTATATTTAATTTGTCAAAAAGACTTAATCAGTAACAAATATTTCGAAAGACTTAGCTGAGTTTAATTTTAAAGAAACAAAATTTTGTTTTTCAAAAACATTTTTAATAAGCTGACAAAATTGAGTAAGAGTTGATATATAGTTTTGTCCCAAAATAAATATAGCAAGTTGTTTATCTTTAGTCCGGTCTTTCTGTGTATGTCTTTCTTCAATTTAGTTTCTAAATTTTGAAGTTATTTTTGTTAATCCTCTATTTAATGTCCATTAGTTACATTAGTGACACGATTTGAATAAATTATTAATATGAGAAACAAAATTGAAGAAACAAAATAGAATGTTTGGATTCAATCTCTTCCTAAAATGCAAAAATGCAACATCAAAACTAAGTAAGCTAAAAATGTTAGAATTATTGTAATTCTTCCAAGCACAAGTTAGATTGCTCATTCAATTGATAGAACAATAAATTAGCTCTTATAATTTTGTTCTTATCTAGCCTCAACATCTTTGTTTCACATCCTTGAACACCTTCTCAATACAAGGACTTGTATTTTTAAGGATGCATTGATTTCTATACAATCATAGTGACCACAAGACAAAGCACCAAATCAGTAATGATTTTTTTTTTTTTAACTTGTAACCTCTTATGATTCCAACATGTTGTAGGAAGTTTGTCATACTATCTAGAGGCAAAATAGAATACAAATCCCACCAACGACAACATTTTTGCCAAACATGATATGAAAAGGGGCATCAAATAATAGATGCTCAGTTGTCTTAAGTTCCAAACCACAAAATGGACAAGCAAGAGTAACAACATCTGTTAAAATCCTACAACAAAACAATTAATCACAGGTTTAAATACAATTAAGGAAAACATGTCAAATATGGATCAACATTTTTTAGGCAACTTTAATCTTCCATAACAACTTAAATGCTTCAATACCATATTTACCATGAACATTTTGCAATAAAGAATAATCATGTTTCACTGAGTAGGAACCCACGTCATCACATCATCACACCCACTTATCGATCCCATCAATTCCTAGTTTATTTTGAGCAATATCAACAAGTCAACCAATTCAGCTTTCCTATCTAACAATTTCCTTCTCCATGGTATGCTTCAAGTCTAGTTAGAACCTTCCCATTTTTCCATGTCCGCAACTAATACCTTTTTCCTTTAAACATCAGGAAAATAATATGGGATGTTTTAATTTCAAAAGACCATTTATCCTTCCAAAATCTAAACATCCACTTGTTGCCTAAAGAACAAGACAATTGTCTATTAAACCAATCATCTTCAAGATTTTCACTAGTCAAGTTAATCATATCAAACCACCATTGGGATAGCTTAGTCTTTCCACATAAGCTAAATGACAAGTGTAGGGAACCATATTTCAATTTAGGAATTTTAACTCATGTGACATTACCTTCATTTAAAGATATCCACCTCCACTTTACAATGAGTGCAATGTTGAATTTATATATATTTTGAATTCCAAGTCCACCAAAATCCTTGCTTCTACATACTTGATCTCATTTGATCAAAGCTGTAGATTTATCAACAACTGTAGAACCTCATAGAAAGTCTCGTTGAATTTTGACAATCTTTCTTGCCACTCTTTTAGGTAACTTGTAGAATGATAAGAAAAATAGAGAGGATTAAAGATAAGTTGAATTTATTAGAGTCACTTAATTCCTAATAGATAAACTTTTTTGCTTCCAAAGCAAGAGTTTCTTTCATAGTTTCACCAAAACAAGATTCCAAATCCCTTCTCTATGTGCATTCACTCCAACAAGCACCCCAAGGTAAACAAAAGGAACACGAAAACAACCACAAGTCAAGAGTCTAGCAAAACTAATCACAAATCCATCTTGAACACCAATGGATCCTAATGAGCACTTATGAAAATTAACTCGAAAACCTGCTAAAATTTCAAACCACCTTAAAATGTTTTTCTCAATAATTACATTTTCAATTTTAAGCTCTAAAAAGATAAGGGTATCATCTACGAATTGTTGGAGACAAACATGCAAATTATCTTTACTAACAAGTATACTAGACAACAATTTTAAATTCCTTGTCTCCTTCACCAATCCACCAAGTCCTTCAGCAACAATCAAAAACAATAAGGGAGCCATTGAATCTCTTTACCTTATACCATTCTCAATTGAAAACTCTATAGTAGCACACCCATTTACAAAGGTATAGGAATAGAAGTTGACTCTAAACACCCCTTAACCTAAGAGATTCACTTTGACCTAAATTCCTTCCTATTCAGCATATAAAACAAAAAAGAATAACTCATTATTATACATTTTTTCAAAGTTGACCTTGAATAATAATGGAGGTTTGTCCCAACTTTTAGCCTCATGAATCACCTTAGTCACTATAGAAACACTATCTAAAATGTTTCGCCCTCCAATAAATGCATATTTAGTCTCCTTTATGATATTAGGCATCACAAGATGACACCTTGTAGCCAAAACTTTAGCAATTATTCTATAAATGTTTCCTATTAATAAAATTGGTCTATAGTCCCAAAGAATATGATGATGGAATTTCATTCTACTAGAAAATTACCTTGTAGCTCTAATGCATCATCTCTTTCATTAATTTCAAAGAAAAAGGTGTCTAATAGTCTTGGGACTGTGATTACTATCACAATCCCCTAAGTTATTTATGTGACAAGTTAGATGCATATGTATTGAATGCATAAAAAAAAATGCATATGTATTATCAAATCACGTTAGAGCATTTAAATGAGATCCAATGTGCATATCATTTTTAAGTAACTCACACTATAATTTTACAAATTTTACTTTAATGGTGGGATCCTATAAGTAATTCATACTTTTATACTTTTTTTTTGTTTACACTTCACTTTTTGAAAACTTAAAAAATTAATGTAATTATTATAATTAAATATTAATTTAATTGAACATAATAAATAATATTTTAACATATAAAAATTAATAATAAAAATATACATAATTAATTTAATACGTATAAAAATATTAAATATCAAGAGTGAGGAAATTAAATAACCATGAGAAATATATAACATTGATAGATGACTAGCTTTTGATTTGTAGGTGATGAAGGATTGATGATGTAGGGTTATTTTTTTTTTATTTGTGAGAGTAATTTATATTTTTTTTTGTTCTTTGAAAGAATCAAGACTAAAAAATATTATTTTTATTTATAAGCAACATTATTTATTTAATAGTCATTGCTTATTTTCAAGCAGTTTTATATGTCATGTCATCACACTTCAATAAAAGTTATTAATAAGTACTATTACTTATTAATAAAATACACTACAAGCACTTTGTATTGGAGATGCTTTTAGATACTTAGTCAATACACAATTTTGTCCTTAGAAATCACAAATTATTTATCTTTAGATCACTATACACACACATATATATAGAGAGAGAGAGAGAAAAAGAAGGAGTCCACTTACTCTAAAAGTAAATCTTGGTAGACGTATTCTATTCAATAACTAATATTTTTTGTCAAAATTTAACGATTTGACCATTGAATTAAAAGTTCTTAATGCATAAATTAAATTTATAATTTTTTAAAAGTTTAAAATTTATTTTATTAATTTAAATTAATAAATAATCATAAAAATATTTTATACATTTATTTAAATCTATATAATGAAGTATCATATAATTTTTAATTTCTTTAAAAATTTGTATACTTGTTTTATACATTAAATTTTTTTAATTTAATGATTAGATTATTAAAATTTAATGTAGAATATGAATTATTAAGTAAAATAAATTTACCAAAATTTATTTTTAAAATAAGCTAATCCCTCCTTTTTATATATATATATATATATATTATGCCTAAAAGATCAAAGTTACACGTGTTTTAGTCATTTTGTGTATATCAACTACTTCAGTGAGAGAGTTGCTTACTTGATATCAACCACCCTATTTTATTGTGTTGCGAAAATGTCTACTGAATCTAATAATTTGTTGAAAAATTGCTCAATTGTAGTGAAGTATTATATGTAAATTATATATCAAAATCACATTTATATTTTTTATATATATAAAGATTAAGATTCAAAATTTAAATTGATTATGAAATCACGATCAAAAGATACCATTTTACTATTTCTATAAAATCCAACCTAATAAAAAAGGAATTATATCTCGTTAATAAAAAAAAATTATAAATGGTATATGATGGAAGAGGTAAAAATGGCTTCGAGGTGCAAAATGAGCTATTAAATATCCAACAAATTATAATGTAGGTTGACTTATCATGAATTGATGATAACAGTGTTAGTCTTGTCTGGAAAAATGTTAACGAGTACTAATAGTTCTGATGATAAAGGAGATTATTCTAAACTCATCCACGATTCAATGCGGAAAAATAAAATAAAATTTGATGATGCAAAATTAACATTTGTGGTTGGGAGGCCATTATTGAGATTTTTTCAGAGTGAGTGAGGATACATTATCAAATAATGATGAAATAAGTTGTAACGACCCGACTGGTCACTACACACACCACGGTATACCGGAAATACTAGACAGAAAAGACGAGTATATAAATATAGGATCTAGAATATAAATATATACAAAGTCTAAATCCGACCAGAGCTAGAGTGTGCCAAAACAACCAAACAAAACAAAATACATCATCAACCGCTACACCAAGTAGCTGAAACAATACAACAGCAACTAAGATCAGCTCCGCCTGCCAGCTGCAGACTCACCACAAGCCACACACCTATCCCTGCTCTGCTCCCGTACATAGTACGACCATAGCAGTCCAACTACAAGGAAACAACAAAGGGTAAGCTAGTATAAAAAGGACAACGTATAGCAAGATTTAAGTAATCAGAAACAACTTCAACTATCAACACATCGTCAGTCTACATCTATCGTTACACAACAAACCAGCAATTAGAAAATAATGTGTCGTCACGCATATCACCTCGGAGATCTCCTACAACAACTCAGCCCTTATGGCCTACAACAACTCAACCTTTATGGCCTACAACAACGCATATCAACATACAACACAACTTTTACAACTCAACATATCAACTTACAACACAGCTCAACTTTACAACTCAACATATCAACTTACAACACAACTCAACTTTACAACTCAACATATCAACATACAACACAACACAACTTTACAGCTAAACATATCCACTTACAACAATATACACCTGATACAACTCAACATCAATCAACCAACATTATCTACTAGTCATCACATTATACTCGTCCATTTCAAATCAACTCAACATAAAACAACATAATTCAGTACATAGTAAATTCTCATCTCTGCGCCCGGCGCCCTCGTAGTTGCGCCCAACGCAGTACAACCAGAGAGCACCAGGGGGCCAGCGCGCCCAGCGCAAGCATGCCTGCGCCCGGCGTGACCCAACCCGTGAGCCCAAGGCTCTCATGCGCCTGGCGCAATACCACTTGCGCCTAGCGCCTGCCAGGTAGAGACTCTAAGGAGTCTCATGCGCCCGGCAGGGACAAACCTGCGCCCAGCGCAGGGAAGGCAGAGACCTCCCCCCTGGTCTCGCTCCCAGCGCAATTCAAATTGCACCCAGCGCCCACAAGGCAGAGACTCCCAAGGAGTCTCACGCCCAGCGCGACAAGGGCCGCGCTCAGCGCAGAGTCAGGAACCCAAAATCATGCTACAACTGGTATCGCGCCCAGCGCGGTCCAAGTCACGCCCAGCGCGGGCCAGCCAGAGACCCACATTCTCAAGCGTGCCCAGCGCACTCATCATTGCGCCCGGCGAGCTTGGCCAAATGGGGTCCCCTGGTGGCCACGCGCCCAGCGCGATGAACAGCGCTCAACGCGAAGCTCAGCAGCAACCTTACCAAGTTCAAAAATTTGCCCAAAAACCTGCAAAAAAAAACCCACTTTCCAGCACATGCAATCCAACCAAAAACCACATTTTCATCCAAGAGTTCAAAAATATTACCTTTTTACACATGCAAACAATAAAATAAGAAAATCCCCAAATTTTCTCTCATAACCCCTACAACCCCAAAAACTCCATTTCAGCATTCTCAACCAGAAATCAACTATCATGAGCCACCAAATGAGTTCCTTGACTCATCCCAACCAAACATGCATCAAGAAATCTAACTTCCCTTACCTCGGGCAAAGATTCCGAGCTCCGGGAAACGGAAGGCGAAAAACGGAGAAGAAGTTGGAGAAGAAGATGAAGGAAGAGGCTCCACACGTTTTCAACCAGAAATCAAACATTCAATCAGCACCTTAATTTCAAATGGAGCACCAGCAAAAGAGCACAAAATCAGCCACAGAGAAGTGCAAGTGAGAAGTGAGTGAGTAGAAAGTTAAGTGTTCTGGAAGAAAAGGAAAAGAAAAAAAAGGGTCTCACATAAGTTATCTTTTAAAAAAAGCTTTTTGACCAAAGTGGGGTCGTTGACCAAGTTATTTACCTAAATGGGGCTGTTTTGAATTTATTTACGCCTTTGGGGCTGTTTACAACGGTGTCGCTATGGGCCATAGCGACACCTATGCCACGTGGCCTTTTTTACACTTCAGGAAAGCCATGAAAGCCATATTAATAGTGTCGCTACAGCCTATAGCGCCACAAAACAGCTTCAATAAAGTCGTTGTAGCCTAAAGCGCACATATATAAAAAAAACACTAAAAACAACAAAAGCCACGTGGCATTGGTGTCGCTATGGCCCATAGCGACACCGTTGTAAACAGCCCCAAAGGCGTAAATAAATTCAAAACAGCCCCATTTAGGTAAATAACTTGGTCAACGACCCTACTTTGGTCAAAAAGCCTTTAAAAAAGGTTATATAACAAGATATATTATTCTACTCAAACAGAATAAAACACTAAAAACAACAAAAGTTACAAGATATGTTATTATTAATAACCAGAGAGAGTCCACGCTTTGCACACCGAGAGAATAACAAAATATATTATATTTAATATTTTTAATTATAAATAAAAATAATTTTTAACATAATTATTTTAAAAGTTATATTAATAATAATTTTGTATTAGTTAACAGTGGAAAAATTATAATACATATCAATTAAACTTTATGTATAAAAAATTTAAATATATCTTTTATTTTTAAAGTTTTGGCGATTTTTACCATTTAACTTTATTAGTTTTAATTTCTAAATTTTTTATTAATTTTCAATTTTAGTCTATAAAATATTATTCACATTAATATTTTTAATTTTTTGCATCAAAATTATTTGTTCATGTAAGAAAATTTAAAAATTAAAATCAAATAATAACTAATAGTAAAAATTGATCAAAGTTAAAAACATATTTGATCTTTATAAATATTAGAAAAAAAATTACTTTGTGTCTCTCTAAATAAATTAAGAATAAACAAAATAAATTATGTAATAAGTAGTTACTTAAACAATTATTTAAAGAAAATAAAAAATTAAGAAAAAGAAATTGAAAAACAATCAATTTTATAAATAAAAAAAAAAACAAAATAATTCATATAAAAATAAAAATTAAAACAGTTATTAAAAAAATATCACCTTTATATAACGGTATAAAATAGTTCATACATACTAATTGATAACCCCATAATTAAATTAAATTAGTTAGCTAGCGCGGATCTCAAAAAAGTTTTTTTTTTAATTTGAAAAAAAGTGTAAAAGCGTGTATCGTTATTTGGAAGAAACAATTAGTACGTTGATGTCGGTAGGGAAAGAACCCCACTTTTCAACGCTTTTGTTTCCTACGATTGACCCGTCTTGATGGATTCCGTGAGTTTCAGTTTTCAAAGGTTAAAATATTTTTTCTTTATATGTTTATTTACTTTATTTTTTAGTTTTCATAATTAAAAATAATTTTAAAATTTTATACATATATATTTTTAGTATTTTTAATCTTTATAATCTAAGATAAATCTTTTTTATTTGTATTTTTATAATTTTTTAGTTCCTATCATTAATTTTTTTAATATTATCTATTTTGTGTTATTGTGATAGAAGTCTTTAATTTTTTAGAATAAAAAAAATGATATTTTAATGATGGGAGTTGTATGTGAGGGTACAATAAAGATATGTAGCGTCGAGAGACCTAATTTTAGAGTAATTATGTAACACTATGTATTCATTATTTTATTAAATTATATATTGTGATTTATTGTTTAGTTGTTGAGAAACTCTATAAATTTAATAATTCTTATGAGTTTTAGTCATTTAGGAGGTCATTTTGAGCAAAGATCAGATTGACCACTTCTAGAAAAATAAATAAGGTTTTCTTTAAAACTTGAGCTTCATAATTTTATTCTTAAAAAAACTTAGGAGATATTCAAGAGAGATAAGTTCTGGGGCTATGATTTATTTCTTCTTCTCTAAGTCTACTAGAAAGTATCCTAAGATCTTTCCTAGAGTAGTTCAACTATTGTGTAGAGATTCAAGCTTAGAGAGCTTTGAATAAGAATCTTTGGATTATCGTGCGAAGTTCTCTAAAAGCTCTCGTCTTCTTCTTCTACATTGACTATGGGTGATGTAGAGGTAAGGGACGCTTGTATCTTGTTGATTTCATGTTGTAGGTGTTGTTTTTCACTTGATTCATTCATAAATTGACTGAGTTGTTTTATTTGAGAATTATGTCCTTATTCTTAAAGTGTTTTCGATATTTTTGAAGATGACTTGGTGAATCTGATTTATATACTTGTTGTTTCTATCAATGAAAATGGAATTGTGGTGATGTATAAGTGTTATTTGGTGAATTTAAGTTTCAAGTAAATTGAGCAAAATCATGATTCTGCTAAGTGCATAATTCATCATCATGTTGGGCATAAATTTATAGCGTCGAGCAAGATGTAGGCCAAAGGCTCTCTACCTCATTGACACCAAGCGCAAGATTGGTAGCATTGAGCGTAAGTTAGAGGAGAGCTCTTTGACTTGGTCACATTAAACGTGAGTTGAATGACACCATGCGTTAGTGCCTTTGAAGCTCTCTGACTTGGTGATGTCAAATCCTAGTTGAATGGCGGCATAGGTCAAGATAGAAGTTCTCTACTTAGGCGACGCTGAGCGCCAATTTTGTGATGTCAAGCGTGGGTCAAGCAAAAACTCTTTGCCTAAAATGGGGTTTGGCGTAGGTTTTACTACGCTAGGTGTGATTACCACAAAGGCTTTCTATCTCATTCACGTTGGGCATGGGTGAGCTAGAGACTTTGTCTCAATTATGCTAGGCACGAGAAGGGTCACGTTAACGTGAATTGCTAATTGAAAACATGTTTAATTGACTAAGTGTTGAATATGTACATGATAGTTGTATCCTTCACATGTTGTATGTTGCTATATGATTCTAATGCCTTGTATATGAAATTAGAATGATATATATGGATATTAACTTGTTGCAAGTTGTAAGTTGTAAAATGTTGAAATGTAGTAAGAGTTGTATGTGTGTAGTATTAAGTAGTTGTGTTGATAAGGCTTAAGGCATGACATTGAATTGTTTGATTGACTTAAGATTAGATGAGAGGTTGTTTTAAAAACTGAATATCCCATTGTGAGGATATAATGTTGTGTTGCTCTATGAGCCTAGTTGTTGAAAATCCTTCTTGAGAAGTTGACTCTGGAAGTGGAGTGTTGAGTCTCCTCTAAGACCTTAGTTGATGCAATATAGGGACCAAGTTTAGCCATATTATCTATAAGCATCCAAATGTTGATCCATATGGGAGTGAGGTTGAGCCATACATGTACAAAGTGACCAAAATCAAGTAAGATACAGGGTCGAGGTCAAAGTCCATAACTAAGTACTAGAAGGAACATAGTGTTTGAAGGGTAGTCAATGGACTAATTTTGTGGAGGCTTAGTTATGAATGTCAAGGTTGTGATAGACTCACACCCAAATTATTATATCCTAATAGGTATATTAAGACTTTCCTAATTTAAGTGACGAAATCCAAGAAACCATATTGTGTTGTGGATTTTTATTTAAATTAGTTGTTGATTTAGCTAGCCCAAAAATGTCACGTTTTAAGTTAGTTCAGTAAGGTCAAGTCACTTAAACTACTTATGTTATAATAAATTTCTTAGTTAAATGTGTGACAATGTTTTGTTGTGTTGTGCATATAATGTGTTGATTGCACTATATTGTTCATATGCTATACTGAATTATTGATGAGTTGCATAGTTGTGTTGTAAAGTTGTATATGTTGATGTGTTGATATATGTTGTTAAGTTGTCACCTCAGAAGCTTGTTGGTGTGTTGAGTGGCTTATATGCTAAGTTGAGTTGAAGATAATTGCTTGGTAGGGTTATGATGGATTGTTGTTGAAAGTAGGAAATATTGATAAGAGGATATGCTTGACATTGGTAGTACAGTTGTAGTTTTCTTTTATACTTTTTATATTGCTTTTTTATAAGCTTACCGTTGCATGTTTCCTTGTGGTTAGATTACAATTATCATACTTGGCATGAGAGTAAGACAAGGATAGGTTGGAGGAAGAGTATAGTTTGGGAGACATGCTGGATAATGGTGGTGTTGATTTTGGGCTACCCTAGTGTAGTTAGCTTGGTAATTGTTACTTGATTGACAACTTAGGTTTACACTTTCAGTTTTGGATTATTGTATATCTAATAGATGTAGTCCTACCGAGAAACTTCCTAATGATTTCAGTACATGAAGTTTATAAACATATTTATATATTATTGTATGTATGTCCAAGAATTGTGTTGCATGTTAACCTAGGTTGTTATATTTATGTTTTTCGTTGCTAGTTGTCGATTTGTAAATTGTATAGAACTATAAAATCATTACTAATTACAACAAAATAAATTCAACATCATGTACAAAAAGTTCAATTAATACTTCTTTCACGTTAATACAAAAAAAAACAACATTACAAAAAAGTTAATATTAGATACTAAAATGATTAAAAAACAAAAAAAGTTGAATTAATATTTCTTGCATGTCAATATGAAAGAGTCAAGGTTATAAAAAAAATTAACGACATGAACTAAAATAATTATAAAATTACAAATATAAAGATTAAAAAATCTATATTAAACTACAACGACTAAAAAGAATTAAAAAAACATTTTAAACTATATATATACTAAAAGATAAAATAAGTATAATTATTAAAATTAAAAAGGTATTTTATCCATTTTAAAAACTTTAATTTCATAATCTTGAAGATAAATTCGGACTACATTTTAAGCCTTTTCAATCCAATTTAATATTCATATTTTTAAACATTCATATATAAATAATATTTTTTGACAGTATATAAATAATGTTTTTTAACTTAGCATATTATATTTGAATTTACATTATTTATTTTTAAATATATTATAAACAAACTAAATAATTTTATGGTCTAGTCTTTTTGCATCTATTATTAAACAATTAATTTAATATACATTTTGATATAAACTTCTAAACCTGTATTATGTCGACGTGTGCGTTGGATGTCATTATTATATCAATTAATTCGATGGTACGTACACGGCAACATGCACATCTGTCTGCATCTAATGAAAATAAAATTCTAATAATATAGAATCGAAACAAAAAAAGAAAAAGTGTACTTCAACGGATAACCTTAACATAACTCATGAAGATATTTGTTTGCGAACTAACTTTGTCCTATGATGCTTCACACGTATGCAAATCATCAAACTTTCGTTTTGAAGTGATAAATAATTTATACAAAGAAAATACTCTAACATTAATTTTGTATGAGATTTAGTCCTTGACATTAATTATATATGAAAGTATTTTACTTTTGGAATATAATATAGGGATCGTTTGTTTAAATTGTTTTCATTTGTCTAGTTTCTTTTTAATAAATAATTTTCAACTTTTTAAAGAAGCAATTTCTATGTACTTTTTAAAAATATATTTATATATTTTTTTAAATAATCTAAGTTATATTAAAAAAAAAATTTAACTCATTTAGTTGAATAGGATGCATGAGTTATTATAAATTTATTTGATATTAAATTTGATTTTCATAATTAAAAGAAAAACTATCATTATTGTAACATTGTGTTGCAAATTGTCATTTATTTAAATTTATTAATTAAATGATTTATTTAGATGTATGTGTAGGATTATAATGTAATTTTATTAAAGAATTTTTATGTTTTTCAATTGTTTATTTATATATATATATATATATATATATATTAGTGTATGTATATTTAAGAACTGTTTGTATATTAATTTTAAGTATTTAAATTTATGTTTTTTTTTTTGCATGATTTGATGAGTTGTCACTACTTCAAAGCACTTTATGGAATATTTGACTTGTTTTTGTTAACTTATTTTCAAGAAAAGATTTGTTAACATCAAGAAAGTAGGGTTAGTAAAAGTAAACTAGTGTTCCAAAAAAATATTTTTCCCTAAAAGTGAAGGATCTTTGAGAAAATACTGCAAATGTTTTAAGACGACGGTGGAGTATGGACTATGGATTGCAAGAGAGAGGGGAATGTGAACCGTACAAAGGTTTTTTTTTTTTTTTTTCAAGAAGGGAAATAGAAAGTTATTAAGGTAAATTCAAACAAGAATAGGGGAAGGGGAAGTGCACTTAGCAAATGTGGAGGGGTGTAAATGGGAAAAGACGAAGAAAACATTGAGATGAGTCCAAATAAACGTTTGGACCGAGTTAGCCCTCTACTATTTGATGTGGACCTAAGAAACCCATTACTACAATATAAGCCTTTCTTTCTTAATTTTTTCTGGGCTAGTGTTGTACTGTTCACACTGCAATGGATTGGTTGTTGGCTACAGCTCCATTTTTATATAAACACTCTTTTTTTTTTAATATATTAAATCTTTAAATTATCCTTAATATTTTTTGGAACTTATAATTTTCAGATTTGTACCTCTCTTGTTTTTTTTTTCTCACACTTCCCTTCTTTTTTCTTTTCCATCCCTTTCTTCTTCTTTTCTTTGTCACTTTCTTCTCCGACCTCTCTACCTCATTTTCTACCCTTTTCAATTTTTGCAATATCTTCTTCCTTTTTTGTTTTGTTCCGGAAAGTACTTTCTGAAATAGTAAAGTTTTTGTCCTAAAAAGTACTTTCCGGAATAATAAAGCTTTTGTTTCAGAAAATACTTTCCATAATAGTAAATTCTTATTCCATAAAGTATTTTCTGGAAATGTTTTGTTACATAATTCTGAAAAAGTATTTTCCAGAATACTAAAGTTATTGTTTCGGAAAGTTCTTTCCGGAATTATATAAGAAACACACTTCCAAAAAATGTTTTCCGGAACAATAATTTTACTATTCCGGAAAGTACTTTCCGGAATGCTAAAATTAATATTTCAAATTTTATTTTCTAGAAGTATGACAAATTTAATTTACGTATTTCTTTATCTCCGTCGTCCACCACCATACTTTTCGAAATGCTAAAATTAACATTTCAAATTTTATTTTCCAGAAGTATGACAAATTTAACTTACGTGTTTCTTTATTTCCGTCGTCCACCACCATCGTCTACGATCGAAGTAGGTTAATTATATATTCCTGTTGTCCATAAATAATGTTAAATAAGTTAAAAAAATAAATATAGAATGTAAGTTAATATATTAATTTGTACCTTGTATTAAATGTAGAGAATAGTGAAGATTGAATGAAAAATTAGGGTTTAAGAAAGAATAGAATAGAAAGTGAAAAATAGAATTTAAAAGATAAAAATATAAAATATAATTTTTTTTGATAATCAAAATATAAAATATAATTATGTTGATTGTAAAAGAAGAAAAATCAAGAATAAAAATGAAAAAATATAAAGTCATCAAAAAAATGACTAGAATAATGAAAAAGGAGAATGATAAAAAGAAAAAGAAATAAGAAAAATGATAAAAGAAGGGGTGAATAAAAAACAAGTTTAAAAATAAACTTAAAATAAAAATTTAGTTAGAAAAATATTTTAGAAATTTTATTTAAAATAAATGAAAAGATTAGAAGTGTGTTTATAAAAAATTGGAGGTGTATTTTGTTTAGCCCTGTGTCTCGAATCTCATTAGGAAGGCTCTAGCAACCTCCCACAAAAAATAAAACAGACGTGTGAGATTTTTATTTTTATTTATTTGAAAAGGTTATTTGTTCCTTTGACAAATTCTCCCAACCAATCACCATACACCTGACCCGAACCGACAGAGTTTAACTTTTGGTATCAAAGAAAGTAAACCCATCTCTCTTATCATTCACGATTTAACTTTTCCAATGGAAACTTCTCAAATTGATTATTGGTCTGTTTGTTGTGGATGTCTCCATAGTTTTAAAAACTAGACGGGTTATCAAATCGGTTAAGGTATAGAATTAACGGGTTAAAAGTTGAATCGATAGGTTATTAATTAAATTGCATGACTTATTTTTTTTATTAATTTTTTAAAAAAATATTCATGTTAAATATATTTTATATTTATAAATTTTAATAAATTTATATTTTATTTTAAATTTCAGTTTTCATCTTATTTAAAATTATCTTTATTTTTATTTTGTATAAAGAAATATATAAAAAAAATTATATGTTAAACTGTATATTAATACAAATTTAAAATATAAATAATATGTATATATATATATATAATATGCTTACAATTGATATTACAAAATAATATATGTAATATCTACATAGATATTATATTATTAAATATATAATTTAGAATTAATAATATATTATAAAAGTTATTTAAGTTGCATATATTATAGACAAATATATTAGAATAAGTAGTTATTCTTATGCTTAATAAGACTCTTTGCTCTTCCATTAACAAATTCAATTCTTATTGTTATTTTAATTAAACATAGGTATATTAAATAAAAGATGTAATTATGATTTTAATCTCCAAAATATAAAATTCATTATTTTGATCCTCAAGTTTAAAATTTATTTTTTTAATCTTTTTTATTTCAAAAAATATTTAGTTACTAATATCAATGACAATGTGAGATGGATTAAAATAATTTTTTTATATATATTTTAAGAGTTAGTTACAAGTTTTAAATTTGAGAGAGAAAAATAATATTTTTTTAAAAATTATAAGGATTAAGGGATAAAAAATGTATCCAAAAATTTGATGGACTAAAAATATATTTAAACTTAAATAAAATCTCAAAGCAATAAATTATGTGATCTATCACAATGTCAGATATTTTTATCCATCAAAATTATAATGATAGGTACCATAAGAGTTTGAATTTAAGACTTTGTGAATACTATTCCAACTTTTACCACTAAGTTGACTTTAGTGATTCATCACACTATTGAATTGTATACATTTCCTAATACTAAGTTGGATTTCAGTGGATAAATAAAAACACCAAACAATTAGTCGCTATATCAAAAACTTGTTTAAGAAATATCAATTTCAAATTACCACACTCAACATACACTAGTACACAATAAGCATTTTACGTCGGTTATTTAGGGGTTTTTACGTCAGAAAAACTTGCGACGTAGAAGCGGGAGACGTAAATTTTACGTCGGGGCACGAAAATCGATGTAAATTTACGTCAAACATGCCAAGGTCCGGCGTAAAAAGTCATACAAAATATAAATAAATAAAAAAAAACAAGTGCAGCAGAACAGCCCGTTCTGCTTGGAGAACGGCCCGTTCTGCTTGATAATCCCAGGAGTGCGTTCTGCGAAACTGAACTTCATCACTTCCTTCTCCTTCTACAGCTTCAAAAACTCGAACCTCCCAGAAAAAAACATCACAATAACTTATACCCACAAAATATGCGTATTATAAAGAAAAAAACATCACAAAAAACACAATCTTGATGGAAGATGCTACCTCATAGAACGCCATGAAGGAGAAGGTGCGGGAGAAGCCCATGACCACGCGAAGAAGAAACAGAAGAAGGTGCAGATGAACGCCATGAAGGAGGAGGCGCAGGAGAAGGAAGAAAAATAGAAGAAGGAGGAGGAGGCGCGGGAGAAGGAACAACCATGAAAATTTTGAAATTTAACTAGTGCGCCTCACCTTTTAACAGCTTATGGGGGTTATTTACGTCGGTCCTAATTGGGTCCGACATAAATTTTAACATCTACGTCGGACACAATGCCTAACCGACGTAGATGTTAAAATTTACGTCGGACCCAATTAGGACCGACATAAATAATTCAACAAAATTACGCTACATGCCACCGCACTTTTATAACGTCGGGTTTTCGTGTTTTCAACGTAAATTAGGTGACGTAAAAGCCTATTTTTGTACTAGTGATATAAACTTTATTACTATTATTTTTAGCTAGTTACATTAAAAAACTTCACTAATTGAATAAGAGCAAGGTTGATAAGAAAATGAAAAATTTAGTTAAAATAAACTTATTTAATACACGAACTTATTTACACCTTAAAAAATAAAATAAAAAATTAATTATTTGTCTTTTATTATTAGTTTTGTTTTTGGTTATTCAAGAAGTATAACTCATTTTTATTAGATTGACTCTTATAAAAATAAAATAATACTTTTAGTTGCAACTAAATATCTAAATCAGAAAATAAGAAATCGAACCTTGATCGTCACTTAATAAATAAAAGTGATTTCCACATGCATATCAAGTTTAACTAATGCTTGTGCTAACCACTTTTCATCTCCTATCTTATATTTATGTTTAGCTAAATACACCCTAATACTAGGAATACCGAACTTGACTTGTTCGTATTATTGTCAACTATTATCAATCATGAATAACTAACTGAAACGCTGGTAGTGCTAATTATAGCGTGCACAAAGTTTTAATTGATAGATACATGCTATAGGACCATGATTTCCTCTTTTTCATAAACGAAAAGAACCCACAAAATCCAGGTTGAGAGAAAAGTTGGCAAATTAAGTAGCAGACAATAGAGGAAAGACTTTAAGTTAGAAACTAATGCTACTAGGTTTGTGATCCAATATCAGCCTGCAACTTAATTTCTCAAGGTTGCAAAACCGAAGTTTTGAATACTGTGATATTTTTCCCTTGAGACTGTTAAGCAGTGGGCAGTGGGAGATATCTGTCAGAGTCATGCATCAAAATTTGGACAAGGCAAAAAGTTAGGCCAAGATTGTCCAACCAAGCCAAAGACCCTAAGCAATTGACCCTAAAAACTGTAGTTACTACCCCTCTCTCTCTCTCTCAGTTGTGCTTAATCAGTAAAATGACAGGGTGGTTGATACCCTAACGTGAATCTCCTTTCATCATAGAGATGAATTGAAAAGTGGTTAGCATAAGCAATAGTTAAACTTTCTGATATGCATGTGCAAATGTGTAATGCCATCACAGCTAGATAATAAAGGGCACTCACATAGCATGGTAGCTATGAGGAAGCATGCACACGTTACCGTGGGGTGTTCAACCCCTCTAGCTTCTTTATGGAGCCATAAATAATGCTACCACAACGCAATGAACTTGTCCGGTGCCACTCGATGTTTTCATCACATGAGCTGTTACTTTTTCTATTACAGTGAAAACACGCACGCTATGTGCTCATTTGAGTTAGGTAGTTACTCCTTTCGACCCACAACCCTTGATACAACAAGCCTCTTTATGCAACAGGACCACTCTTCTGTTATGCCAAGGTTAGAATAAAAAGACAAAATGTGAGAATATTCACAACTTGTAAAAAAAATTACCACTGAAACAGAACTAGACTATTTTTGCAGTTTGAGCTTAATATAATTTTGGGTGAATCCAAGATCCTATTGAGAATCAGCCATTAATCTTTTGAGATACTAAAATTCATTCTATGATCACATAATTAAAGGACAAAGTTATCTATCATTTTTCCTGTTATTTCTCTCAACCTTTCCCATCACATCACATCATGTTTATCATTTTATCTCTCTGCTTTTATCTTTTATCTCTTTGTATCTTTTCTACCTCCAATCTACCCCAAAATGGGATGCACGTTTAACATTTTTCGGTGCAACATAATAAGTTCTAGAGCCAAGATTTGTACAGGTTAAAATGCACGCGCATTCCTCAACCTGATTGTTAGTGCTAACTGCTAACTTTAATTAGCGGCAACGTTTCCTAAATTGGGAAGAACGCCTTTTGTGTTTAATGAATATTTAAATTAACAATGCAAAGTTCTGAAGGAGGAATACATTTACTCTACATTTTTCCCTTCAAATCCTACATCTCATTCCTTGTAACTGCAAGATTACCTTTAAATTCGTATAAGAAATACATCAGTTTTTTTAATATATTCACATGCAGTTCTATTGTTCTACAAGGAGTTCATTGCATTTGTACAGCATTTTCCCAAGAAAAATAAGCACGCTCTCACGCCTGTGTTTGCTTTCTGGAGACTCAACTTCACTTTCCTTCAATAGAAACATTTGTACTGATAACTGAAAACGTGAAATCAGATCAATCAACGTGCGCTAGCTAATATTGGGCAGTAGACGGAAAAAGCAATAACAAATCTGAAACAGAATGCATTAGTGCTGGAGAATGCTATATGAATAGCATGCATTAAAGTGATGGGAAATTGAGAACAAATTGCTGAGTTTTGTATATCTGGAACTGGGGCATGATTTGTGGTCTATATTCAAAATTACAGAATAATATTTTTTTTCATGAGATTTTATTCTGTATCACTTGGCCAATCTGGTATTAACTATTAAGAATAGAGGAACTTTTAGAGCAATAGGACTAACGGTTGCCACCTTGATGGAAGTGACGGTCACTTCCAAATTATGATGCTAATATATATGAATTATATATTCATCTTCCTATGCTATAACATGATTTGAAGGTTGAACTTAAGTTATATATTACTGGGTAGTGATGTCATTATCAACGAGCCAAGCATCTCATCATAGTTTGAAAATTAATGCAACTATGAGATCACTGACAATCACAGTCGCCAACATGCCCTCTACGTTGCACTTGGCAATGGACCACTTGAGTAATGAGATGAGAATGAAGGGAGATTTGAGGCTGAAAGTTCAATCTCTTATTATTATCTAGTAAAGAAACAAGAAATGGCTAACTTTTGAGCTAACCAAATAAGATATAGCAGTTTGTGTTTTTAACCGTTTTTTTTTATTCTACAATTGTAACCCTTCTAACATGAACTGTTACTGTTGAGGACATTCCATGAAATATCAACATCAGTGGTAAAAAGAGGCTAAAACAATTTGGTCCTACACTCTTGATGTGTGGAAATCCTACTAAACCAAAAATCACGTGTCCCTTTTGTGGAAGTAGCCTAAATTACTGCATCAGCACCCCGTGCTTTATAACATGGCACGACTTTCACATTCTTTGTCACAAATTTCATACACTCTATCCCTTGTCCTTTCTCTCTCTCTCTCACCCTCTTTTGTAAAAGACAAGATAGTTCTGACTAACATGGTGCAATCAAGGAAATTCAGAGGTGTGAGGCAACGCCATTGGGGCTCGTGGGTTTCTGAGATTCGTCACCCATTATTGTACTACTCTCATCAAACTCAACTCACTAAACATTTTCAATTATTTATTTGTTCCACTTCTACAAAAAAGTACCATTTCTTTTTCTCTTCTTTTGTTTTATTAGTCTGCCTTTTTAAATCCTTGCCCCATGAAACCTACTCCCATTCTATTCATTGATCTTGATAGTATCTGAATTAATTCACAATGGTGGCTTTACTTGATGTTGGCATTACTTATTAGTACTGCTCTCACATTACTATGTTTTTCCTAGTTTGTTTATAAAACTTGTAATGCAGACAGTTCTCTCAAGTATGTCTAAAAAACTTAAAATATTAAATTGTTGTCTAAAGTTTAAGTCACATATAAATGTGCATTGAATGTGAGAGTATTACTTATTAGTATTGCTTAGTTTGTCCAGAAAACTTGTAATCGAGATGGTTTCTCAGTCCAAAAAACTTACAATATTGTTTAAATTGTTATCCCGAGACTAAGTCTCAGAAAAATGAGTGCATTGAATGTGATAGTCTTTGTGATTTGTGGTGTTTGAATAGGAAAAGGAGGGTGTGGCTTGGGACATTCGAGACAGCTGAGGAAGCAGCTAGAGCATATGATGAGGCAGCCATTTTGATGAGTGGCAGAAACGCAAAGACAAACTTCCCAGTTGCTGAGAACCAAATGGGGAATCACAGTTCCAGCACTTCCTCTTCCACAACCACATTGTCTGCAGTTCTGAGTGCAAAGCTTAGGAAGTGTTGCAAGTCCCCTTCACCTTCCCTCACATGCCTAAGGCTTGACACTGAGAATTCCCACATAGGGGTGTGGCAGAAGCGTGCAGGCCCTCGTTCTGACTCAAACTGGATCATGATGGTTGAGTTGGAAAGGAAGAACAACGAGGGTGAGAGTGAGGGTCCTTCTTCTGATTCAGAATTGCCTGTGGTTGTTGATGCACCAGAGAAGGTGAAGCCTGAGGAAGGAAATGGCTTAGATGAGGAGCAGAGAATGGCACTGCAGATGATAGAGGAACTTCTGAATAGGAACTGAGTTGAGTTAACCTCATCACAACATTATGCTTTCATTTTCACGTGGGGCATTCAAAGAGTTCATGTACCTTAGTCCTTTTCACTTCGTTTTATTTGTTTGTTTGTTCCAAATAGAATAGCTGAATAGGATGGGAGAGAGAGTGAGTGAGAGTGCTACTGCATTCATTTCATGAGGAGAGAGGAATGAGGATGTTTAGTGTCTATGGCTGTGAATGTTTCCCCATGTGTCTGTAACTACCTACCTACATTTACTGTTGTTAAAGTTCATTTCCTATGTAAAAACTATTCCTTAATTGCTTTTTCAAATTTTGCGTGTAATATTTATGCATGGCAAAATAATAATAGGTTTTCCCTTACCTAACTCTTTGTTGTTAGCTTTTTTCCATTAGTCTTCTTTTTAGGTAAAAAATATACTTTCCATTTTTTATATTATTTATTATATTTAATTTAGTCTTATTTTAATTAATTGAATCAATTTAGTCTTACATCTTTAAAATGTATCTTAATGTTTGATTCTTCATCCTATTCGTTTAAAAATATATGACTAAATTGATTCAAATAATTAATATGAGATTAAATTAATACTAATAAATAATATATGAGACAAAAAATGTACTTTTGTCATCTTTTTTATTTACTCATTAAGAAAATGTTATCGAATTTCATAATAATCACTAAAACTAGAGTGTTACACATTTGACAATAATACCCATTATTGTAGGTAGTAAATTAGATAGAAATTCGAGTTAATGAATTTGCATGGACTTTAGTTCATTTGAAATTATTTAGGAATAAACGTTTAAATTTAATGAAAATAAAGTAAAGTAGTAAATTATGACAAATTTGAATTTATAATAGGAACAATCAATGATTGATTCACTAACTTTCCCTTGTAAAACCACTTAATTTTTCATTAAATGTTGTAATTATACAATTAATTTAATTAATAGTTCACTATTATATTTAAACTCTAATTCCTTATGTAAGAAAGTCTAAATTGTTTAAGAAAAATCACAATTCCTTCATAACTTTTGTTCAACAATCCAACATTAAGGTCACAGACTAAAGATCGACTGATAAAGTTTATCTCAATTTCTTGATAATAAATGTTATTGATATTTTATCTGGATCATAATTTTAAAAGAATTTCTCAGTCTTTATTAAAAATCATGAAGAGGTTGATCAGACTACAACAAGCATTAAATACAAGAATAAAAGGATTAATTGAATAACAACTTTATTAAATGAAAAATATAGAGAAAATTACATAATTTCACTAGCTACCTCAATATCTAACAATAGATAACTTAGTCACTAATGATTAAAAATTACACAACAATATAAGGATTTTTGAGTGATTCGTAATTACAAGAGTGACCTCGCAAAAGCTCTCTCTAATCTTTCTAAAATTATGCTAAGAAGAATATTGATGATTGGAATTGAATAAATACCTCCTGAAGATCCAATTTTTATAACAATTCTGATGATTTTTTAGGTTTGAGACGCTTGCTTAGAGCGTCCATGTAGCTTGCTTTGAGTATGCTTCCAAAAAGACTCTTTGACTTCACTTGCTCAAAGAGTTCTTGTGATAGCTTTCAGCGAGCTGGTATAATCCTTCAAGGTTGCTCTTTGATTTGGCTCGCTCAAAATGAACTGTTAGTTGCTCTAAGCGAATTTCACTAGTTTGGAGTGAGTCTTCTATATATATAGTTTAGAGCGATGATTCTCCTTTGAAACTTGTAGCTTCTAAATTATTTTCTCTGTGTTATTTCTCAACAAATAAAAATATTAAAAATACCTAATATTTTAACACTTAAATCCTAAAATAAAATCAACTCTTGATTGAGTGTTTTGTGGTAAAAAAAAGATCTAGAAGCATAAAATGCATTAAAAATTGCCTAATTTGAATAAAAATTGTATGCATATTTGACAACTATCAAAATACACCAAACTTAAAATATTGCTTATCTCCAAGCAATTTAAGCTTTAAACATAATTTTACTTAAGATATATTAGGAACACTTAATATGAACAAATTTTGTTATTCAACAATTTTTTTCCAAATATTAAAGCAATCACATTATCCACCATAGTAACAACATGATAGTAAATTATGACAAATTTTCATTTATAATAAGAACACTCAGAGATCGATTCATTAACTTTTCCTATATAAAATCTCATAATTTTTCATTTAATGTTGCAATTATACTATTAATAATTCAATAGCCCACAATTATATTTAAACTCTAATTCGTTAGGTGAGAAAGTCTAGGTTGTTTACAGAAAATCACAATTTGTTGGTAATTCTTGTTAAACAATCTTACATTAAGGTCAAGGACCAAGGATCGATTGATAAAGTTTATCTCAATTTATTGGTAATAAATGTTATCAACGTTTTATTTATATTATAATTTTATAATGATTTTTCAAGCTCGATTAAAACTTATAAAAATTATGAAGAGAATGATCATGTCATAACAAGCATTAAGTACAAGAATATAATGATTAGTTGAATAATGACTTTATTAATGAAAAACACCAGAAAAATTAATTACATAGTTTTATGAGTTACCTCAATCTCCAACTATAGAAAACTTAATCATTTGTGAACAAGATTTACACAACAATAGAAGGACATTTGAGCGATTTGTGATTACAATAACGACCTCAAAGAAACTCTCTCTAATCTCTTTAAAATTATGCTAAGAAGAATATTGATGATTGAAATCAAATACAAAGAACTCCTAGAGGTCCTATTTTTATAACAATTTTGATGGGTTGTTAGGTTTGATATGCTTGCTTAGAGTACCCATGTAACTCGCTTCGCGTGTGCTTTCAATAGTACTTTTTGACTTCACTTACTCAAAGCGCTCTTGTGATAGATCTGAATGAGTTGATATAATCTTCCAGGGTTGGTCTCTGATTAGACTCACTCAAAGTGAGTTGTTAGTCACTTGAAGCGAATTTCACTAATTTGGAGCGAGTCTTCTATATAGTTTGGAGTGATGATTCTCCTTTAAAACTTGTAACTTCTAAATTATTTTCTTATTAAGTTATTATGTTATTTCTATAAAAAAAAACCCTAATATTTTAATATTTAAATTATAAAATAAAATTAACTCTTTAAGTGTTTTGTGAAAAAAAAAAATTAAGAACATAAAATATATTAATAATTACTTAATTTAAATAAAAATTATATGAATATTTTACGATTATCATTGGGTAAATGAAATGTGACTAATGTGACTCATAGACAAGTAGCAAAGGGAAAAAGAATCACTAACCAAATTGATTAAGAAGCCACATGTTTTGTCGTGATTTCATTAATCAAATTGCTAAGGTTGCCCCTGCTGTTTTGGTCATTATATCCGGGAAAGAGACTTTGTCCATACGTGATATATGGTGACTTGCGTGCTTAGTTGGTTGTCATGCCTATACTATTGTGCATCGCATATTTACACACATATTTTCATTCTTTTTATATTAATAAAGATATTTATATATTTATAAATTTATCTTCATCCTCTTTTAACTTATAAAAAATTTTATTAACTATTTTTCTTATTTTATCAACACACGAGTTTGCATCACTACTATAAAAGTGTCATTTTCCTGCGAATTTTACTATAAAAAAATACTCAGAAATTTTTTTTTGTGAATTTTCTTGTAATATTAATTTTACAAAAAAAATTTACGAATTTATTTGTGAAATATAATTTACAGATATTTCTTACAAAAATTTTATGAAAAATAATCTACAATAAATTTTTGCATATTTTGCTACAATTTTAATGATCATATAAATTTTTTTCCATGGTAAAAATTTGTAGAAAATATTGTAAGAATTTTATTTTGTTTCTTACTGATTTTCTTGCAAAAATAAATTCGCAAGTAATATCTACTAAATGATAGAAAAATTTTGCAGGTAACTTTTCTTACGGATTTTCCTGCCAATTTTAATCCGCGGGAAAAATAAAAAAAATATTTAAATTTATAAGTTTAATATTTTAAAAAAAACTTCAAGTCTCACATCGATTGAAAATAAAAAAATTAAAGAGTATATAAGTTGGAGCAACACTTACCTTACAAGTTGATTTATATGGTTGAGTGTTTGAAGATATAAATATCTACAATCTTAGAGTTTAAAAGATTGTGTATCACATGTTGTGATAATTTCTTTGATTTTTTTCGTTAAAAATATTCCAGTAGAATTTCTTACGAAAAAATTCGTAGGAAACTTTCTTACAAATTTTTTTTGTAGAAAACTTTCCTACAAATTTTTTTTGTAGGAAAATTTCTTGCAAATTTTAAAATTCGCAAAAATATATTATCTACGAAGGTATTACCTGCAAATAAAATTTCGTAAAAAATTTCGTAAAAATATTATTTGCTCAAATTTTAATATAAAATTCGCATAAAAAATCACATATAATAAAAAAAATTCTAGTAATAATGCGTATCCATCCGATAAAAAAAATGATGCCAAAACCACCACACCAAGAAGGAATTCGAGGAAGTCGAATAAAGGAGTGAAAAACTGCATTTGAAAATATTTATATCTTTAAAAAAAAGTATTTTATTGATTTAATAATACAAATAACTATTAGGAAGATGATTTCGTAGAATTTGTACTAAGAGTATTAGTATTGTAGTTATTGGAAAAAAATATTGGTACAAATACTCTTTATTTTTAACAATTTTTTTTTATCATTACTTTCTTTTTCAATGAAATCTCACTATGCAAAGCTCAGAGCTTTAATTTGATATCTCAAACACTTGATTTCAATAATAATATATATAAAAACATATACTTTCCTATGTTTTGTTTATTATCACTAAAGTTTCGGGTTGTATCGTCTCAAACATAATAAATAACTTCATAAATTATTATGTGTGTGTAATTTTATAATTCATTACTGGGATATATAGATCAAGTTGCACTACTATAATTTACATCGATTATTATATCATTAATAACTGTATATAAAATTCTTCTAAATAAAGTAACTTTATATATAAATGCAGTAAAAAAATAAATTTATATATAATTAGACATGTTAATTAAATTTAAACTTGTAACTACCTATCTGATCTTGATTCGACTTTAATGGAAAAAAAAAACGTTTAAACCAAGTTTTTATACAAAAATATATGTTGAAACTATAAAGGAACTATTTTTTAAAAAAGAAAAGGAGAAGGCGCAGGTTCTACAACTTCAATGGAGATGGAGTGGAGTTTTCATTTTGCATTTTTGTCTCTTGCAAAGTTGTCCCGAATCAAGTCACGCCTTTAATAGATAGCCAAAACTCATTGGGCTCACCCCTCTTGTCATTCCTATATGAAATGTGATTTTATTTTAATTTAAATTTTAAGTATACATGTATTTAACATTTTTTTTAAGATAGGAAAGATTACAAAGATAGTTGCAATGAGGATTGAACCTAGGTCCTCATACTTCTAACTACCATAATCCCTCCTCACCTAATCACTAGACTAACCCTAGTGGTCGATCATTCCTCATATATATATATATATATATATATATATATATATATATATATATATATGATTTTTTAATTTTTATAAAAAATAACAAGTTTATAAATTTCATGGTTGTATATATGAATGACAAAATGGGCTGTGACCTGCGGGTCGGCTCGTTAGCCCGCCAAAAATTGGTGGGTTGGATCCATCATTTCAACCCGCTAAACCCGCCAACCCGTCGGGCCAAATGGCAAGCTGACCCGTCACAACCCGCCAACTTGTATAAGTAATTGGGCTTCAGTTGCTTGCATAAGTAATGAATTTGTTTTATGGACTATAAAAAAATTTAGATTATTAGTAATTTGTAAGTTTATAATTTAGTTTTGATTTTGGTGTAAGTGGATTAATTTCTATTTGATTTTATTTTAAGTTTGTAATTTACTTTTGTTGAACATATATTATGTACAATATGTATACATTTTTAATTTCATATAGTTATATTTTTTTATTTGTAGCAGTTTTTTTTTATTTAAACATAAAATATATTTTTTTTCCATCTTTTTTACGGTATGCGGGTTGGCCTACCGACCTGCTAGCCCGTCCTTAGGCGGGATGAGCCAGCGTTTTCAACTTGTTTTTCATTGGTGGGTCGGGCCAAAACAGGCCGGATTAGCTTGTTTTACCATCCCTAATTATGTATTGATTATATAATAGTCTTACATAACCGATCAATTAAAAATATATTTAATTTAACTTTTAAAATAATATTTATCAAAGGTTAAAAAATTTATTATACATGATTATTTGTAGTCGAATGATTATATAATTTTTTTATATTATCAATATATATTTTATTTTCTCTAAATTTATTATTGAAGATAATTTTTAATTGAGTAACAGTATAAAAAATATTTATACTAATGGTTCTTGTATTATTTTCTCTAAAACTTTTAACATAGAAATTAAACTCGTCTAATAATCAAGACTCTGCATGTTGCACTATTTACTTTAGTAGAATCATGAAGCAAATATGTCATAAAAACATGTGATATCTTTTAACGAAATATTTTCTGTATAAATATAAAATATCGTGAACTTGCAGTTAAAAACTTGCGTTTGAAGACAAGAAAAATTTTTATAAAAAAAATCATACATTTTATCAAATTATTCGCAAACTTTTAAATATTAAATATGTTTTCTGTTCGTTAAACATTTTTATTCCAACATTTTTTTAAAAAAAAATTGGGTTGCATGTAGAATCTTTAATAGGAAATAATTTTATTCAAATTATAAATATGACAAGATAAGAAGGTTAATTTTCTATAAAGAAAAATATTTTAATATATATGGGGGGGGGGGGGGGGGGGGTGTACATGTTACCCGCATCTATAGCCTATAGATTTAAATTATCAAGTACGTGGATATCTCTATCACATCTAACGAGGGGTTGAAGCAGGGCTAGGTATTAATGCATATGCTTTGTCATAGTAAACGAAACATTGGTAATTAAAAAACAAGTAGCATAATATATACTAATTTCGTAGACGATGACATCACCTTGGTTCTATAGAATAACAAAGCCAATAATCAACAAAATTTAAATTGATACCGACAGATGAAAGATTCACCATCTGGACTCTACCTAAACTGATGCAAACGGGGTGAAATTCATCATCTAGCTGGATAATTAGTTTTTAAATTCAACAATCATGCCGACAATTATAATTAATTAATAATTGGTGTTATAAGACAAGATTTATAACGAAAAGGGTTTTATGTTTTTATGAGTTTTACCATTCAATTCAAAATATCGTGACAAAACAAGCTAGAGTGTGTTTAAATTGGAGTTACACGTTTAATCAAAAGTTAAAAATAACAGCTTCTACATAAATTAATATATTAACTGGAGAGAATAAAATTACGTTTGAAAATAAAAATCAAACACGCATTTATTGGCGCACCAATGTGTTGGTTCATCCAAAATTAACATATCAACCTACTGATCCATAAAGAATTGGCAGCCTATAATATGTATTTTTATCAGTTTACTTGTCTAATCTAACAGTCCACCGGGTTAAACGATGTGTTAGGATAAGTTGGTTCGTTTGCATACCTATATTTACTATTATTTTATTGTTTTTTTTTAACGTTCAATTTAAATAAGTTAGATTTATTATGCAAATAATCTTTGATTTGTTATGTAACAAATATGTTATATATTTGATTTATTTTATTATATGTAATTAATTTTATTTTTTTTTATAAAAAATCTATTGAAAGAGCTATTATTATTATTATTATTTTATGTAACAAATTTTATATTTATTTTGTATTAAATTAAACCAAATATTTTCTGATTTAATATTTAGTTTGTTATATAGATATATTAAATTATGTGAGTCATTTACCCCCTACTTAGTAGAGGGCGAGGAACTGGAGAGAATGGAAAGAAATATGTGTGTGAATTAATTTGATAGAAAATAGGTAAAAGAAATATAGTAGAATTTATAAATGATTGACAGAATGATATTAAGTTGATATTTTAAAATTGTATTTTAATTAAGTTAGATTTTTATGTGTGTATATATGTATATAATTACCATTTTACTCTTTCATGCATTAATATTTGCTGGTACATTTTTTTTATTCACATAATACATTAAGGTGATAACGTATTGAAATATGGTGAATACGTTAGTTTGTTATGAACATAGTCAGAAAGCCAACCATATGCCAATATCACAAATAACATAATCTAATATGAAATATAATCATTTACCATATCCGATTAACATGCTACATAGTCAAATATCATATATCATAATCAAATATTGGTGGAATATCATAGATAACATATTTGAATATAGTTGAACCTAATGCAATATATGTAACCATATTCAAATATATTGTAAAACATATTTGAACATCATACACAATATAACATACACAACATATTTGACTAATCACATGCACTTTAAAGAAATGGGGTATTAATTTCTTTGGTATAAATTTAGCTCAAATCCTCCCCCCCTCCCAATTTTTTAATGTAAGTATTTTTCATGCAGGACTTACCTAAGTTTCACTTAAATCCACTCTTTTTTCCCTTTACCAATCATGATTGTCTTTTTATAATTCTACTCAAATCCACCCTCCTCCCCTCAAACTCATCTTTGTCAAGTAGATGGTTAAATATTGGAAAAAAAATATGTTGAAAGAGATGTTCAAAATAAATAAATAAATAAATAATCCTTTTTTTTTAACTTCTTGAAGAGCTGACGTGTCGATATGTCAATCCACCCTCAAGTAGAGTTAGCTAGGACATCCAACCCATTTTCACTTGGTGGGTTATTCGAACTTGACCTATTTTTGGTAGTTGACGCGATACAGGTCTAAAATGATTGGATTGATTCATTTTACCATCCTTAATCCAAAAATACAAACATACAATATTTTTATTTAAAAAAATCTTTCAAAATTTAATTTGTACATCACTTGTTATTGAATGGATCTTACATAACATATTAACTCTTAAGTGACATATTTATCGGGTAACACATAACTAATAATGTGATCATATGTGTCATATTAATCATCAAGTAATGAGATCATTAAGTTTATGGAAAAGAAATATATGAGAAAATTAAAATGTTGTTGTGGTGGAGCTTTTTAAGCATGAAGTGATTAAGTTGGTAATGATCTACAGTTGTACACTAAAAATCCTTAATCTGTTGCTAAAAGAAGTTTAAGATAAATTATGAGTAATTGATGGTCCAAAAGTCGTAACATCTTGTTGTTGCTGTCGCAATTGATTCTATATAAACAGGAGGCGACAGGAGTTGCGCATTTTCCTTCCTAGTTAAAGTCTTTCACTTAAGAATTTATGGGAAGATGCTGAGGCTTGAGAAAGAAAACAGAAAAGCAATTATTCTACATTCTATAAAGGTTTGATTTAGAAAAATTGCATCACATCTCATCCCTGATTGAAAAATAATGAATTTTGGAGTAGCAAGGCCATGTGGTAGAGATGCATAGGTTCACTAGGTAATGCCATTTGTGTGTGTAACAAGAACATTGAAGGTTAAATTGACTACATAAGAAGATATAGGATGTAATGCAGCTTCTAATTGGTTTGTCTTAATGTGTGAGCTATTTATCCGTATGATAATTTAATGTTGAAGAGATAGATAGTAGTATTTGAAACTTATATGAAGAAAGTACAAAAGTGAGCCCAAGTCTATGATCTCTAGGCTCATGCATCACCACTAGTAGTACTACCCCATCATGATTTCTATTTATCCTTTGGAATTTCTTATAGTTTTTGCTATATAACTTCTAACTTAGTTGAAGTATCTTACCAAATAAAATTCGTTTATCATACAAAAACTTTTAGTTAAACTAAGTTATAAGTTACTAGAATGACTTATTAAATATATCGTAGTTGAGATCCATCTTGAGTTTTGAATGGTATTATGAAAGTGAATAAATAGATAAAAATAACAGAACTTTTGCTAAATTAAAAAAGAGAGTAACGTTATAGGAAATATTGGTAAAATTATATAGAACTAATTTGAATAATTTTTTTTTAAAAAATATAACAAAAATAATTTAAATATTAAGTTGAGTAAAAATAATTAAAATACAATCACCTTAATTTTCTAAAATATAAATTAAATAAATCATCAATTATATGTGATTTTTTTTAATGAATTCAGATTTCATTGTAAGTTAAAGAACAATATCTTAATATTAGGATTTATTTAAAGGATAAGTGTTTTCCATACAATTAAAATACAATCACTTTAATATATTATTTTATCTCACACACACACACATATATATATATATATATATATATATATATATATATATATATATATATATATATTATTTTAAAGGTTAAACATCAACTTTTAATTACATATTTAACTATTAAAATTACTTGGTAACTAGATCAAACTATGTTATTTTCATGGCTAGATTATTGAGTTATGTTTAAAGATTAAGTAGGATGGAATGAAATAATATTAAAATTGTTATATTAAATATGAATAATTATCTTATATAAGAATAATTTTAGAAATATTTTAACGAGAAAAATTTTAAAAAATATTTTAATTTTTTACTTAATTTAATTTTTATTTATTATAATTATTTATAAATTAAATTTTAATATTTTAAAATAAATTATTAATAAATAATTTTTACTACAATATAAATTATTTATCATAAATTTAAAAATAACTTATATATTTAAATATTTATATAAATTTTGAATATAATTTATATATTCAAACATAATATTTATTTATATATAATTTATTATAAATTTTAATTATTTATAATAAATATTTAACATGCGTATTTTACATATTAATTCAGTTACTTAAATGAGAATGAAATAACCATTCCTGTCTCTTTTAAGAACGATTTATTATTCTTATAATTATATATTTTTTTAAATTTTCTTTATAATTTTACCAGATTTTTTTTTTTATTTTACAGTCTTCCTCTTCCTATAATTTATCTTTTTGTTGAAAATCTATATAAATTAATGTGTAAGTATAGTTTCTCATTTTTTTCCCATCCCATTCTGAGCACACAACACAAGGTGAAAACCAGTTTTTTTTTTTACTCTAACACAAAAAAAAAGTAATATTAATTTACATAAATGGTAGATGCTTGTGCTGCTTAATCAAGTTATAGAGAATTTGAATCTAACCACCATGATTATTCAAAAAAATTATAATTAAAAAAAAAATAATAGGTAAAAACACAAAATGAAAACGCAAATAAACAACCTAATTCCCAGTTTCTCATTGCATTCAGAGGAATAATCAATAACGTATAAAATGTGAGGGTATTTAAGTAATTTAACAGCAGAACCCTTGAAATGGTGGGATAGGAGGACATAGGAGAGCTGAAGAAGAAGAATAGAAGGAGAAAGATAGAGAAAATGATCCTTGCGGTGCTGTTTGCCAACGCTGAGGGCAATATCCTCATCGAACGGTGCGTTTAGATCCATCTTTTCTTCCAATTCTCTTTTTTGCTCGGTTACTTCAGAACCCCATCAATTTCTCCAATACCTCAATTTTCTCATGCTGCGATCATTTTTTTTTTCACTTATTATTTTGCCGATCGAATCTCTTTATTTTGCTTGGATCCGAAATGGGTTTGACTTGGATTTTGATCGGAAGGTTAGAACCGTAGAAGTAGTGGTAGTAGTTGGCATAGTTGTTTTCTGAAGCATCTTGTATAAGGGGCATTTATCTCTGTTAAACAATAATACGGATTTTCACTACTGCGTTCAAGATTAAGCTTAATTAATTATGTGGTATTATATTATGAGTCCAGATCTCGATTTAGTCTTATGAATGAAAAAAAAAAAAAAAAAAAAAAGTGGTTGGAAAGAGTTACTTTTGCTTTTATATGCTTCACAGCAATGCATGACCCCAAAAAAAAAAGTATATATTAAGAGTCCGGATTTGCTTATCTTTGAATTTGCACTACATTTTTTGATTGTGTTAACTTTAACCCCTTTGTTTATGCTGTCATGTCATGTCATGCTTGCATAACATACATATTGATTTTCATCATTGCAGTTTTCATGGAGTTCCTGCAGAGGAGCGCCTACACTGGCGTTCTTTCTTAGTCAAGCTTGGAGCTGATAATCTTAAGGGTGTCAAAAACGAAGAGCTCCTAGTTGCTTGCCACAAGTCAGTATACTATACTCTTCACTTGCTTTATTGTTACTGCAAGAAAGATTAACAAACTGAATAACATTAGTTGCTTACTAGAATAGACCTGATATTTGACTTGAAAGTTGAAACAAGTTTACCTTTTGCTACCAACTGTTGTTCATTTGTATTCCTTGTTGTAGAAAATTGCTTGTTTAGTTCCTTATGATGCTATGGTACTTGTACATTTTCCTTGCATCAGGTCAGTTTATATTGTATACACGGTGCTTGGGGATGTCAGCATCTATGTCGTGGGCAAGGACGAGTACGATGAACTTGCTTGTATGTATTCATGGAATCAGTGTTTTATAATGTTGATTGTAAAATTAAAGTATGATGACGAGTCATTAGGCTCACTTGTTTTAGATTTCAATATCGGCAGAGAAGGGTATATTTGGCAAATTTGCATAAAGCTACCAGCTCTCTCTTTCTCTCTCTTGTTTCTTTCTTGAGCTTTGAAATGAATATGCTTAACTGATTACACTAGACAGTAGTGACTAAGACTCTTCATTTAGGTTGCTACTGTTAAGGGGGATACACATAGATATGTGTGCATAGGATGATAAGAAACAATAGATTATTTATGATGAAAAGGAAACATGAATCGTGAGATACTGGAGTTAAGAGTTCAGTAATGGAGAAAAACAGTGGTGTACGGTGAGAGTTGTGGAGAGAGAGTTAAATGTAATTATTGAAAGCTGAATTTCAATTTTATATTTTTTAGATAACCCTGCAATATATATATATATATATTGATTTGTCTAACAGACGTTATGATAAGATGAGATCATAGGTTTTGGGACAAAAACTAAAGATGAAAAGCTCCCCCTTCACTTTATTATTTAGATAATAGGAATATTAACTATTGGCAGGAAAAATTCCTTTTCTAGAATGTTGCTAGAAAAACTAGCAGTCAGGTTAACTGCTAAGGGATAGATTTTGGATTCTACATTTAGTGCATGCATTTGTTTGGCTTATGATGAAAACGAATAATTACATGTTGGCATTTGCCTTTTTAGCACTATGCTTTATTTCACCTTGGCTGGAAACTGGACATTTCAAGAGCTGTGGAGTAATTTACAATTTATATATCTGCTGTTTTTTTGTTTTTCTCCAGTGTCAGAAGTGATCTTTGTGTTAACCTCGGCTGTGAAGGATGTATGTGGGAAGCCCCCAAGTGAGCGCCTTTTCCTTGACAAGTATGGAAGAATATGCTTGTGTTTAGATGAAATTGTATGGCAGGTAAGGAGGCATGAACAGGTTCAGTTATACAAAATAACAAGAACCAGAGTTTTTGAAATTTTGTCAGTTTACTCAATCTGCTTGCCTTTGGAACTCATCAAATTTCCATGTTATACATCCTTTTATATGGTAGGGTCATTTGTTTTACATTAGGCCCATCAGTTAGATATTATCTTCTGCTATGCGTGTGATTGGTACCTTAAATGGCTTTTGGATACCCTTGCACTAGACACTCGAATCCTTTTTGTAACTGTTTACTTCATGTACCATGAATCCAAATGTATCTAACTTCTATGTTCCATTGTTGCACAGCAGAGAGCAATTTTCTTCTTGACGCTTTGGTTGACATTTTCTGTTTGTATGTTTTGAAGGGATATTTGGAAAACACAGAAAAGGATAGAATCAAAAGACTGATAAGGTTAAAGCCTCCAACAGAGTTTTGAATTAGAGGTCCAGAGTCAATCATAGACTCATAGTTCAATGTCTGGTCTGAGTCCGGTGTTCGCAGTGTAGCTTGTTGTAAATGGATATGGGCAAGCAACCCAATATTGTGCTGGTTATCTGTGCTTTGCAACGACTGTATTAAAATCTTCTCAATTTTTAGCACTTTTATGCTGTAGCATTCTCAAATTCTGCCTTGTATAATTTGCCTAGGTTACCCCTCTTTTATCCCTTGCATATTCTTTGTTATGGCAATCATCTTTCCATTTTATGGAATAAGGAATTTTCATGTTTGGTTAAAAAAATTGCATCTCATTTCAATACCATTTTAAAAACACGAGGGATGAAGTTAGGGGTGGTTAAGGATCTGATCAATTCGAGAAAAAAAAATCAGATTGGTTCGGATCAGATAATAAATTTTTTTTTTAGCTTCATTTTTTTTATTATTTTTATAAATAATTAACCTTTAATATTATTGTTATATAGGATTGGTAGTAAACATTAGATAGCAGTAGGTTTTAATTCATATATAGGGCTAACATGTAATGTTGATTTTATGAAAAGTTTAAGACGTAATATTAATTTCATATGAGAACTAAAACTGAACATTCGACGGATGATTTACATATCCCGTGATTAGATTTTCAATACATGCATCAGCATTTGTTTACATGATTAGACTTTCAGTACATACATCAGTATTTGTTTAACGTTGTTATAACGAATTCAAGTAATAAGGATGAAAATATAATGAAAGTTTTGCGAGAATCAAATGTTGGAATTTTTGCCCATAAGGACTAAATGTGAATGAATATCAAGTATAGAATGTGAATGATTGAAATTCCATTGTAAATTAAAACAAAAAATCTCAACGAAATTATATATTCAAATATCTTTATATTTTGTTGATAAAAAAATATCTTTATATTTTTTGATCATTTAATTTAATTATAAATAAATATGATTCGTGTTTCTAATTCGTTAAATTCGGCCAGCCCAAACTTAGGTTTTTAGTATCGCATTTCAGACATCGTTACGCACATAGAATATCTCTTTTATGAAATTAATGAGACATATTTTCTGACCACTATTTGACACACTCACCCATATCCATATTGAAGAAGCAGATACCAGGGTGAAATTGTATAACTATTATTCACCTAAAAGTGGGACTTGTATTCTCCAGAATCTCCACTTCACCTCAAACCAATGTAGAACGGGTTCGGAAATGACATCACACATATACAGATACGGAGATATGATAAAATTGAAAGAAAAAAAATATGTGAACACCAAAAAAAATAAAAATAAATAAATATATATATATTGAGAGAGAGAGGGGGGTTTATAATTACACCTATGTAACTTTTACTAAGTATTACACCACTCAATAACTTTATATTAAATGTGAATTTTGTAAATACAACCGTTAGATTAAAAGTTCATATCACTTTATATGTGTATATCAAATTTTGTTAAAATTAAATAAGAACTTGAAGGTAATCAAAGTGTTCATATTTTAGTATATTTTGAAATGAATATATTACGTCAATTTTATTTTATAAGAATGAAGTATCAAATCATCTTGAATTAATATAAAATTTTGTATATATGATTTAGAAGTAAAAAACTTTCAATCTAACGGTTAAATTTACAAAATTCACATTTAATATAAGGTTATTAAATGGTATAATACTTAGTAAAAGTTACATCAGTGTTATTATAACCTCCTCATATATATATATATATATATATATATATATATATATAATATATATAATATAATATAATATAAATAACATAACAAAAATAAATATATATGAATTTGATAATAACTTATTGAGTCTCAAAAATAAATTATTAAAAAGTATTATAATTCAAAATATTTTTTTTAAATATCGAAATCTCTTATTATTATTTATGTTTTTATTAAGATTTTTTATTTTCTATTACGTGAAAATTAAGTAAAGAGAGTTGAAAAATATTTCTTTCCTCATTTTTGTTTTTAACGAGATTTTTTTCTTTTTTAAAAGAAAAAACTCAAATCTTCTCCTTTTTGTTTCTATTTTTATTGAGATTTATTATTATTTTTTTAAAATCTCAAATTCTCTATTTTTTATTTATGATTTTTTTATCAAGATTTAATTTTTTTAAAATTTCAAATCTTCTCTTTCTTGTTTTTGTTTTTATTAATATATATATTTTATTTTAAAAAAACCCTAAAACAGTTGAGTCACATGCATCAAGATGGAGATATAATGTCAATTTTGTAAATGTCAACGATGAAAATGCGTCCAATTTGTGCAAACACAATCCACCAAAATATCCGGGCACGACCATGACATATCTGTTCTAAAAGAGTGCTAGACTCAATGACACAATATAAGCGTTTGTGCCTCAAACTACCGGTGTAAGACAAGTTTTTTAATGATTACTTATAACTCAAAAACCAAAATAATAATTTAAATAATCATGGGATATTATTAAAGAGAAATATATTATTTAAAATTAAAAATAATGATAAATAAATATTTTTCAATTCATGTGTTATATCTAAGATTTATAATAAATATTTTAAATTATGATATAATGTCTTTAATTATCAACAATCTTTTTAAGAGACTTGTTGAAAATTTGACAATCTTTTAAAAAACTTATTGAAATTTAAGTTAAAGATAGAGATAAAGGAAATTAAATTGAAATCAACAAAATGAAGAAAATTAAGTGCATAAATAAAAATAAAATAAGTTTGAGACTTTGGATCATGGAGAATAGTTTTTATTTTACTATTCACGAGTGCGGTGTTCAAAATGTACATCTAAGTATACAATTTCAATATGAGAGTCGGTTAATATAAGATATACACTGATTTTAAAAACAAAATTTACACATACAAAATTCAAACTATACAAAGAAAATAGTCATGATTTACTTGAACCTTCTACAACAACTATGATAAAAACATTTCACGAATATCCAAAACTCTTCAAGCCAACACACCAAACACGTGCCCCATATTAACACATTCATGACATATTAAGTTGTTACTTTCATTTATTGCACAAAATTTTAACATCTTTTAACCACTACAATCCACAAATCACCCCACCAAACTTTAAGTTACTATATTATTACTTAATTGTGTATATTTAGTTTTCACCTAAAAAATTATTGATAAAAAAAAAGTAATTTATTTTGCCACAATATTCGAACATATTTAAATGAGGGAGGAAAAATAATTTCAAACATAATTTATAACATTACCAATTGACGGTAAATTGTGCACTTTAAAATATCTTATTGACATGTAACTTATTATGTGATCTTTTATACTAGTAATTGATACTCTTTTACTCTTACTAATGGGCAATATTTAAATAAATTAATCAATGTGATATGTATAAAATAAAGAATTTCAAAAGTACCAACGATAGTAAAAAAAAAAAATTATTTATTAATTTTATTTTATTAATTCAAATTGATAGATAATTATATAAATATTTTATATATTGATTTAAATTTATATACAAAAATATTGTATGTTTTTTAATTTTTTTTAAAAATTTATAGATTTGATCTATATATCAATGATTGAATCGTTGAAAATTAATGTAGAAAAGTTATTGAAGTCTACCAAAACTTACTTGTTGGAATAAATGAATCCTTTTTCTATATATAAAGAGAGATGAAGGATTTACTTATTTCAAGAGTAAGTACAAGTGTCAAATCCGGTGGGTCAACTTGACTTACCATGGTTTGGGCTAGGCTAGATTAGGAAAATAATTGCCGATTTTGGCTAAATTGCAACCCGACTCACTTAACCCATGAGTCAAATAAGTTAGAGTTTAAGTGAGTTTAGTTGGTTCGTTTAACTCACTATTTTAAAAATGATAAGAAAAATATATTTATATTTTATGTAACTTTTATTTGAAATTTTGATTGATATTTTATTATGTATTTATATTTGAATCAATGATAGACTTGATTTCTAGATATAAAAAATTATAATTCTTTATTTTATTTATTAAAAATAGAAACATGTAATTAATTTTTGTACTTTTTATTTTAAAAAATTTTGGTGAGACATCCTACCTAACCCACCAATCCGTGGTAGGTCGAGCCGGGTTGAAATTTTTTTGGCTCACCAAAAAGTGAGTTAGGTTGGATTAGTCCGTTTAAAGCACAAACTTGTGGTGTAAACCTGGTTGACTCATTTTGACACCTTTAAGAGTAAGTTTACCTAAACTTACTTCACTTAATAACTTATGTTTTACATCGAAATCCAATGATCCAACTATTTAATTAAAAAAATTTAATATATAGATAAGTTTACAATTTTTTTTAAAAAATTTAAAATCTATTCGATATTTTGTTATATAAATTAAAATCAATGTATAAAAGTGCTTTTATGATATCCATCAATTTGAATAATGAAACGGGATATGAAATAGTTTTCAAATTTCTTAAGTATTTGCATACTTAATTTATGCTTTAAGAATTTTTAATTTAATGTTTGAATTGATCAAATTTAATATAAAACAAAGTTATCGAGTGGAATAAGTATAAGTAGACTTATTCTTTGATCATAAAAATGAATTTGAAAAATCTAGGAATCTTATTGAACCATGAGCACTAATAAATTATGGGTCGGTTTGTTTAAACTTAAAAAAATGCTTCTAAATATGTATTTTTTAAGAAAAACAATTATTTGAGAAGTTTAGGGTTTAGGGTTTAAGAAAAAAACATTTTAAGAAAAATGCATGTCAAAGTTATGGTAAGCCTATGCCTATTTATATTATTCCTAACAGTGAAACAAACTTTCATAGTACAAGTGATAAAATTTGAGAAACTAGAAGAGGGATTGTTATCCTATTTTACTGTGATTGAGCCGATACTTTAGGCACGAAAACAATTGAGTTGGTTTAGTACGATGAAGTCACTTAGACTGCTCATGTTGTTAGAAGATCTTTGTAAGTAAATGCGTAACAATGCATTATTTGAGATGTATGTATATGATGTATGTTGTGGTGTGTTTATATGCATTGTTGGATGTCTTCTTGACATGGTTGGATGAGATATATGTTAGTTTTGGAGTTTTTATCTTTCAAATATTTTTGGTATGATGTTGTACGATATATAATTACTTTTTATGCTTTCATGTTTTTGAATTCTAACTTATTCTTTTGTTTTCCCGTAATTTGGACTGTAATGATCATTTATTGTATGAGAATAGTCAAGGCTAGATTGGAGGAGGGGATGCAAGCAGGTAGAGGGACCCTTTTGTTGGTGTCAATGTTACTTTATGTAGTTGTATAAGTGTGCTTGATTAACACTATGTTATATAGTTTACCTTGAGATTATTATATATATGTATATATGTTTATATCAATACAATGGTTATACTTTTATATTCATATTATATGTATGTCCATATATTTGTTAGTTAAACTTTTATAATTATATTAGACTTTTTTTTATTGTTGATAATAACTCTACATAATGTAATGACCATGATTGTTACAATTTGGATACCATTGAATAATAATAGAATAAGTAATAGTCTTATATTTAATGATATGACATTTTTTTCAAGTTTTTTTTCATAACTATTTATTAAAATTGTAAGAAAAGATTACAATTTTTTTAAAATATCATATTTAATGGTATGATATTTCTTTAAAATTTATTTCCACAACTATTTATTAAAATTGTAAGGAAAAATGACAAGTTTTTAATTATTATATTCAAATGATATGACATTTTTATTCATAATTATTTATTAAAATTATATGGAAAATGCTATTTTTTTTTTAATAAATTTTATGTATGAAAAATCCAATATAATTCATCTCGTCATTGTTTAATTGATTTAATTTTGATAGAAAAATAGAAAAATTTGATCTAATCAGAAGTCAGAACTCAGAAGAGGTTGAATAAGGGCCATGCCCAACTCAGTCTCAACCCGACCCGCATCATTCGTATCCGGATCCGACAGGTTGAATTGCAAGGGGGCATTTTGGTATATTCAATGGTTGCACACGCTATATCTTCTCGGTCAGTGCTGTTCTCTCTGTTACTCTCTCTAAAACCCAGAACCAGATCTAGGGTTTATTTTCATTGTCATTTCGAACCATTTGTTTGCGTCTTCAAAGGTCAGCATCTATCAACTCTCTCTCTCTCTCTTCAGCCAATTCAATTCGATTCTCCCCCCCTCTCTCTCTCTGAATCTCTCCAACTGAAACTGAAAAACCTAACCCTAACGAACAGAAGTAGGATGGGTGAATTGAAGGACACCGAGGCTTACGAGGAAGAACTACTCGATTACGAAGAAGAAGATGATAAAGCTCCCGATTCTGCTAAACCCGATGCTGAAGCGGGCAAGAAGTTAGTCTCTTTCCTCTTTTCTTATCCACTTTATTTAATAGTATTTTATAGTGAAAATGAAAATTAGTCATGTTTTTTTTTTTTATTTTTTTTTTCCTTTTTCTGTGTACTTCTCGGAACAGTACAGAAAAGAAAGAGTTCCGATTGAAAATGATTTCTGACTAGTTTATTTTAATATTTTGTTTGGCACCATTCATTTTATGCGATATCTGCACTGTTAATCATTGAAAAATTTGTGTAGAGCAAAGATATTTGATAAAAGTATGATGAAATAAATGGTAAAATAATGTCAATTTGTGACAATTCTAGTTAGGCATTATGATATAATACCGTATATAACTAGAAATGTTAAAGTTGATAGGGTACTGTATGTATCTGTATACTCATACCGATACTGATACAAGTATATGTGCTTTATAAACTTGCTAGGGTCTTGCTTAATCCTGACAAAAAAAAACAATTGTTTTATTTTCCGAGTATTAGAAAGGATCTTGTATGATATATACTCTATATGTTTATTAGTGTTTGGCTTCAAGGTTTTTGGGACACATGGATGCAAGTTTTCGTAATTAAATTTATTTGATTGGGTTCTCAAGCCATCTTTGATGTTAATTCTCATTTTGTGTATGTATCTTTTATGATGCAGGGGTTATGTTGGCATCCATAGTTCGGGATTTCGAGACTTCCTGTTGAAACCAGAGCTTCTACGTGCCATTGTAGATTCAGGATTTGAGCATCCGTCAGAAGGCAAGATTTAGTACATGTTGTCTTTGCTTGAATAAATTGAATCTAATATAGCCGGGTTGAATTTAATATAGGTAGATCTTTGCATAATTTCTACACACTTTGTTTATTGGACTTTGATTAATTTGATTTTTCTTTCTAGTAATACTAGATGACTTGCTTATCTGTGCTCATAAGTCATTCCATTACCATATTTCAATGTTATTCATCCTGTTAAGTTGTGTTTTTTTGTTACATTTCTCAATAAATTTTACACTGTTGAATTCATTGTTCTATGTGTTCATTGGTTTCTTACTGATATTATTTTTATTAGGGGGTAATTTATTGATCATTGTATGATTAAGGGCATCTTAGGTTCTTTATTTATTTATTATGGGGTGGGGGGGGGTGGGGAGTAAGTAATTGTTTTTCCCTTCAAAACCTTTTCTTTTTCAGAAGCCACCCAAAAAAAATTTTTTGGCCTTGAAATATGATAATCTAGTCACTTTAATTCTGTTAATCACATTTCCTCTACTAAAGAATTTTTTTCTTGATTATCTCCTTAACACATCTTGGTTTTCTCTCATTATTATAATTTTACCGTATTCCCTAATCTATTTTCTTTTCTGAATTTATCAGGTAATCACTACTAGCATATTAATACGTCACGAAAATTGGTTGGTAAACCTTTACATTAAAAGGATCTGGAAGATCATATATACTTACTCAGGATTCGTCCACTACAATTTTGTTTGATTCTTCATTAGTGCAACACGAATGCATCCCTCAAGCAATCTTAGGAATGGATGTCATTTGCCAAGCGAAATCTGGGATGGGAAAGACTGCTGTTTTTGTTCTTTCCTCACTTCAGCAAGTTGATCCTGTTGCTGGTCAAGTTGCTGCTCTTGTTCTTTGCCACACAAGAGAACTGGCTTATCAGGTATGTCTGCATTAATTTGGATGTAGTGTATCTGAACTGTTTTGCAGAGTAATTTGTTTGCTCATCTTCTGTGTCCCTAACCCTTAAAATTCACTTGTGTTACCGAAAGCTGAAAGACATGTATGCATGTTTATAATTGCTTGCTGTATTTGTCCAGATTTGCCATGAGTTTGAGAGATTCAGCACATATCTTCCTGATATAAAGGCTGCTGTTTTCTATGGTGGTGTCAACATCAAGATTCACAAAGAATTGCTCAAGAATGAATGCCCACATATTGTTGTTGGAACTCCTGGGAGGATTCTTGCCCTGGCTAGAGATAAGGACCTTGGTTTAAAGAATGTGAGGCATTTTATACTTGATGAGTGTGACAAGATGCTCGAATCACTTGGTCTCTTTCTCCCTCCTCTCTGTAAATGTGTTTGTGGCTTTGCATTAGCAATCTCTATGATATCTTGTGCTACTTTTCTTATTTCTTAATATATTTTTTGTATGACCTTCACAGATATGAGAAGAGATGTGCAAGAGATTTTCAAATTGACTCCTCATGATAAACAAGTGATGATGTTTTCGGCTACACTCAGTAAAGAGATCCGACCTGTTTGCAAGAAATTTATGCAAGATGTAATGTTCTATTTATGTTATGACTTATTTGCTTATGAGAGGATGGTTTCGTAGTGCCACTTATTGTTTACGTTGCTGATATTTTTGCATAACATTGTTGGTTTTTTTTTTTAATAGTAATTTTCATCAAGATTATTATTTTTTCAAGCATTTTTGTTGATTTATGTGGTTATATTTGAATAAATTTTGAATGTTTGGCCTTGTTTAAATGTTATCTTTATCCTCTGACTAATGATCTTTTTACTTTCAGCCCATGGAAATTTATGTAGACGATGAGGCCAAATTGACACTTCACGGTCTTGTGCAGGTGTGTTTGCTAACATTTTTTTCTCTTGTTGATAATCATTTTTTTTAATTAAATTCTGTTTACTAGCTCAATTACTTGTCTATCACCTTTTTCAGCACTATATCAAATTGCAAGAGTCAGAGAAGAATCGGAAGTTGAATGATCTTCTTGATGCTCTGGACTTCAACCAAGTAGTTATTTTTGTCAAAAGTGTTAATAGAGCTGGAGAGTTGAACAAGCTGCTTGTGGAATGTAACTTCCCATCCATCTGCATACATTCTGCAATGTCACAGGAAGAGAGGTATATATAAGTTATTTTGAAATTGATGGCATGTGTGCTATTAGGACCTTTTAGTTGTCATACCTCATACCTGTTAAAAAATTTCAAAATGTGCTTGTCCTTGGTTCAGAAAAATTCTGGTTTGGGCCTCGAGCTCCAACTCAAAGTAGGGTAGACCAATTGGACATTTCTTGTGTCGGCTCAAATCTGACAATCCCTTTACTTTTAAGGCTGCTCAGATCTATATCACTTCATGATTTTTGCAGGGATGTGATATTTATCTAGTAAGTAGTAGCAGTAGTTTTTTCTTCCCTTGAACACATTTACCTATTTCAGATTGAAACGATACAAGGGCTTCAAAGAAGGGAAGCAAAGGATTCTCGTGGCAACTGATTTAGTTGGAAGGGGGATTGACATAGAACGTGTTAATATAGTTATTAACTATGACATGCCTGATTCTGCTGATACTTACTTGCACAGGGTAACTTCTGGATCCATATCATTAGATTTATTTATCTTTTTAACTTTTTTTCCTAGCAAGTTGTTTTGTGTTTACATGCTTGTAATTTACCTCACCTCTGTTCCCTCTGCCGCAAAATTGCTTTATTAACATGTGAATTGATAGGTGGGAAGAGCTGGTAGATTTGGCACAAAGGGGCTTGCCATTACTTTTGTGTCCTCTACTTCGGACTCTGAGGTTCTTAATCAGGTTAGGGTACACTTTCAAGAAGATTTAGGATCTTTCTTTTGTACTGCCATTGAGAAATGGAAGGAGGGATCAGGGGACCTTTTCTTCATACATTGCTTTCTATTAACAATGTTCTAAACGCTGATTGTAGGTGCAATCTAGGTTTGAGGTTGATATAAAGGAGCTTCCTGAACAAATTGACACTTCAACATATAGTAAGATTATTTGCCTATTGGCTTACTAGTTTGAGTTGAATCGTATACGAGTAGATGCCCAGTTTATCCGAAGTGGAAGTATCATATTTGCATATAATACTTTCAAATGAGATGTTTTGTTGTTTCAAGTAGTTTTTTTAACTTGGTCATTAATGTTCGTTATATTATTTTTTCTGCAGTGCCGAATTGATGATGTTTTGGATCAGTTAGGAGGTGGAATGCGAAGTATGTATTGTCGATTGGCGATGGATTAGTTTGCATCTCATCAATTTGAGTGCTCTGACAATATTTAGCAAAAAAATGTTATATCATTTAAACTGTACGGAATATTGGCCATTTTGAATGACTCCCTCTTGAGACTAAGGAGATGTATTTGTAGAAATACGTAGTCATTGTAGCTTATAATTGTATTGTTTATCATCGATTCGTTGAATATTTGCAGCAGTGTTATTTTATCGATTCGTTTAACATTATCAGTAGTAGCATTTGCTGTTTTAGAATTTTAATGAAGTAACTTTTACACCTACCCTCCCACCGAATCAGATATCACCGCTACTTGAATGAGGCTGTAAAAGTGGCAGGCCTTTCAGAGTTGACTGATGTTTTGGTCGTGATGTTGCCACTGCCATCAACAGCCCTTGTACATTATTTTCACATTTAAGTATCATAGGATTTTGCGTTTTCATATCCATCTTTACTGTAAATGCTTAATTTGGTTAGCTGCTGCTACTTTATTATTATAGGTGGGAATTTGGTTTGTAGACCGGTAATAACATCCTAGAGTTTGATGACAGTTGTGTTAATACAAATTTAGATGTGAGTGGTACATTAAGAGACCATATGACGATATAGTTTACTGTGTATGACTAGCCAAATCACGCCTTTTAATTACACGTATTTTTGGGTTGAGTCTCTAGATTATTTATGTATGGAATATGATTATCGGAGGAAGTAGGTTTCTTAAATTCAAGTATTTCGAAAAAATGTGTGGCTGTTAGTTGAGGGCTTCACGGGTTAAAAGAAAATATATGCGCTTATGACTTGGGTCGAGAATTGTAGTAGAGAAATAGATTGAAAAGTAAGATTAATCTTGATTAGGTATTTTTGCCTCGATCGTGGATTTATAACGATGTGCAGATCTCTAGTTCTTCATTTCTGTGTTGGGCAAAAGTCTTTGTTAATCCTAATTATTAAGATTATGATTAGATGACTTGTCTATAATAATCATAATATGGGAATAAAAGCTAATATAGGAACAAATATAATTGCTGAACGTAATTTCAAAGACTAGGCAATTTACTCAACTATTGATCTAGTTGCGTTGTGTTATGTTATTTTTGTCCTTTTTTCAGCTAGAATTTTTGTTCTGGTTTTAATTTTAAAACATTAACCTCACCTTAGATCCAAATAAATTGTACAATTGTACCGGATAGGAAACAGTTTTGGAATCAATCGGACACTGATTTAAAGATTGCCAAATTATACGGTAATATAATTATATTAACCCATTTTATTGTCTAAATAAATTTAGATTTTTTACAACTCACTTATAAAGTATCATTTTCAAAGATTTTTTTTAATATATCATTTTTATTTATTTATTTAAATAACTTGGGCCCCAGATTATTTACCTAAATAACTCACTTTTGGGGCCCAGGTGAGAAATCAGTTACAGGGTAACCGATTTTTCAAAGGGCTTTTTTAAAAATTTTTCAAAAGTCCTTTGAGAAATTGGTTATCTAGTCCTTTTTCTTTTTTGGTTTTTTGGTTTTTTGGTTTTTTTTATTATTTTAAAAAAATATATTTAGTTTAGTTTATTTATTTAAATATTTTTAAAAATATATTTTATTTAGATTCAAATATTTTTAAAAAATATTGTTTTGATTAAAAAAAGAAATATAATTAAAAAATAGAGATAATTTAATTAAAAATTATCAAATAAAATATGTATTAAAATATATATTTTAATAATGAAATTAAATTTTTTAAATATATAAAAATTAATATTATAATTTAATAAATTAATTGTTAAAATTATAAATATGTTAATTAAGAATGGCATTGATTTACGTGTGTCAGAAATCAAATGCTTTAGTGATGAGTGTTATTGATGCAGTGTGTCATTGATGAATGCGTCATTGATGCAGTGTGTCATTGATGTAGTGTGTCATTAATACAATGTGTCATTGATGTAGTGTGTCATTGATGCAGTGTCATTGATGACTGTGTCATTGATGCAGTGCGTAGGGTTTTAGAGTGTCATTGATGCAGTGTTTAGGGTTGTTGAGTGTAATTCATTGAAGCCTATCTTCACCTTCTATTTAAATGAGACCATTCTTGGGTTCAAATGCAGAGTGCAATTGAGCCAAATTTTCTTGTTTTTCTGTTAGTCTTTGTCTACAACGTCTTCCTCTTCTTTCTATGTGTTAGTCTTCTTCAATGGTGAAATCACTCAAACAAACGAAGGGGATACTTTTGTATCCTCTAACCCAATGATTTTATTAGTTAGTTCACGTATCACACTTGATGCGTTGAAAGCTAAGATCCAAAGAAGACTCAACTTACCACAACCACATTCAGTTGATCAACTTTACTTTCGATATCTACAAGTGGTAGGCGGATGAATGCTTAATTTCTAGGCTGTGAAGCTTAACGACGATGAAGACGTTCATGGTATGATTCAAATGGTTCGTTTTCTTAAACATCTTACTTCTGCTAAACTATATGCAGATCTCACACCAATAAATTCTTCCTATGAAAATCAACCTTCTTCCTATGAAAACCAACCTTCTTCCTATCAAAACTAACCTTTTTCCTATCACAACCTACCTTCTTCCCATGAAAACTAACCTTCTTCATATGAAAACCAACCCTTTTATTATGAGAACCAACCTTCGTTAGACGATTTTCATACACATGGATCCTTTACCAACCTCCTTACATTTGGAGTCCCACAAGAAGAACAAGAACGACGTGTCCTTGAAGTTGGAGTTTCTGAAGAAGAAGTTGGTCCTTTCAGTGAGGGGAAAGACGATGCAAGACTCCAACAAGATGATGAAAAAGACGAACAAGATTGTCTTCTACAACAATCTCAACACGTAAGAACATTCAATTTCCTAGCACACATGCATAATGTTGATTTACAAACAGATTTCACCGAGTATAGACATGCACTTGACCATGTTGACGTCGAGTACTCTCCTGACAGCCTATTTCAAGGCATGACTTTCAACACAAAGGAGGAAGTCTAACATGTGTTAAATGCATACCATATAAAGAAAGGTTTGTATTACAGGGTGGAGAAATCTTCACCAACATTAATTGTTGCACGCTGTGTTAACATTACATGTGATTGGAGGTGCAGAGCGGCTTTTATTACTAGAAGACAAAAATGGGAGCTTCGTAAGGTATCAGGTGAACATTCTTGTTCATCCCCTATTATCACACAAGATCATGTTAACCTTGGCTATGTATATATTAGCAAAAGTATTCTTGCTTTGGTGGAGAGTGATCCATCTATTTCAATTCCAACAATAATAGCACACATCAAAAGTGCTGAAGGGTACACAATCTCATACCGCAAAGCGTGGATGGCAAAGCAAAAGGCAATTGAAGACTTACATGGCAACTGGGAACAATCTTACCATGATTTACCCAAGTTGCTCAATGCCATGAGTGGATTTCTTAATGGATTTGTTGTTGAGAAGCAAACAAGGCCACTATACAACCAACAAGGTGAGATGGTTCATCATTATGTTCAATTCCATAGAGTATTTTGGACATTTAAACCTTGTATCGATGGGTTCAAATACTGCAAGCCCATTGTTCAACTTGATGGCACATTCTTGTATGGCAAATATAAAGGAACTCTCCTTGAGGCCGTGGCTCAAGACGGTAACAACAAAATCTTTCCAATTGCCTTTGCCATTGTTGAGGGTGAAACAGCAGATGCATGGTTTTTATTTCTACATTATCTCAAAATACATGTTTGCCCTCAAGATGACCTTTGCTTAATTTCGGACAGGCATGAGTCCATGAAAGCAGCCTACGCTAGACAAGGCAGTGGTTGGACACCCGACAATTCAGTTCATGTTTTCTGTATTCGCCATATTGCCCAAAACTTAATGAGGCATTTCAAGAACACAGAACGAAAAAAATTAATCATCAATATGGGTATGTACTTTTTTATCATTAATTACTGTTATTTGTTTGACCATATTTCAACAATACTAAATTGTTCATTTTTTGCTAATCTCATTTCACAGCTTATGGGATGACTGAGCCAAGATTCAATTACTACTACAACACACTAACGAGCGAACCAGAAATCGAAGGTGTAATTGAATGGCTCAACACTATACCAAAAGAACAATGGACTCTTGCATGGGACGGTGGCCGACGATGGGGACACATGACTACCAACTTGGCTGAGGCAATTAACTCCATTCTCAAAAAAACAAGAAATTTGTCAATTTTTGCAATTATCATGTCGACTTACAAGAGATGTAATGCCTCATTCATCCAAAGGGGGAAGAAAGTCAATGCTAAACTTAGGGCTAACCAAATTTATACTGAAATAATCAAGAGGGCCATGAGAGATGCATAATCAAAGGCTAACAATCATCATGTCCTTGAATTTGATCATCACAACACATGTTTTCTGGTGTAAGAGACCATTAACCCAAGGGAAACACGACCTACTGAAACTTTCACGGTTAAACTACATGACAAGTGGTGTGACTATGGGAAATTCCAGAAGCTACACATGCCATGCTCCCATGTTGTTGCTGAATGTAAGCATGTTCATCACGATTACAAATCTTACATAGATCAGGTATACACATTACAATATATTTCAAATGTGTATAACGAATTATTTGGTGAATTGCCCAATGAATCTTATTGGTCAAATTGTAAAGAACCGCAAATCATACCAAATCCGGAAAAGATTATAAATAAAAAAGGTCGTCCAAAGTCATCAAGAATACGGACTGAAATGGATATGGTTGAACCAGGACAACCAAAAAGATGTTCTCTCTACAGGAATGTAGGTCACTCAAAGAAGAAATGTCCTTACTGTCAAGGGAGTTCAAGTCATCAAGCTTAAAATGTGGTGAAACATTCCAAATGTTGTACTTTGTTTTCTATTATTTTATATAAAAATAGTCTTTTTTTAAATTTTTTTAATATTTATTTCATTATTTAATCTTATTCTAAAAACTTAACTAATTTTTTTTTAAATAATATAATTTTTTTAAAATCTGAAAATTAAAAATTGAAAAACAAAAAAAGAAATATAAAAATCTGAAAAAAAAAACAAAAAAACGAAAAAAAAAAAACAAAAAATGAAAAAAAAAAAAAAAAAACCAAATAAAAAAAGGCCCAATAGAGAAATCGGTTACTGAGTAACTGATTTCTCAAAGGGCTTTTGAAAATTTTTTAAAAAAACCCTTTGAGAAATCGGTTACCCAGTAACTGATTTCTCACCCGGGCCTCAAAAGTGAGTTATTTAGATAAATAATCTGGAACTCAGGTTATTTAAATAAATAAATAAAAATGATATATTTATAAAAAAAAGTCCATTTTCAAATACTTGATTTTTTTAAGCTAAATTCTTCGAAGATTTTCGTATTTTTTATTATATGTAATTAAAATTTAGTGAAAATAAGTGTAAAATAACTATATCATTGATAAATATATTAAATTTACAAAAGATAAAGAATTTAGTGGAGGGAGTTGTCCTTACTCTCTTTCCAATGCATCCATCCCTCTACGTAACGAGTAGCAGGTAATAAGTAATAGGTAACAGATAGAAGGTAATATGTAACATGTAATGGGTAACAAGTAACAAGTTACGTGTAGTAGCTAGTAGGTTGCAAGTAACTAGTAACAGGTAACATGTAACAATTAGAAAGTGATGAGTAATGGATAACAAATAGCAAGTAGCAAACAATATGATGCAAGTTACAAGTAGCATGTAGTTGGTAGCGTGTTGCAGGGTACATATACTAGGTAGAAGGTTACACGTAGCAGGTAGTAGGTTGCATGTAACATACACCAATGTATGAGAACGTCATGCTTTGGGATATAAATTTAGGAACAATGTCCAGAGACAATGTTACATCTAATATGGATTATTTAGCAAACTAATATCTTAAACGTTAGATTTTTATAACTTCTAATCTCAATGTTACATCCATTTGGAGCATGGATACTCCAATTTTACTGTTGTGTGCATTTTGTGCAGTTCCAGTATTTTAGCTCTTACATTTCGCTGGGATTCAGGGTAAATTTCATCATCAATTCAATAAACTTTTTTACAGAAAAAACTGTTTTCCTATCAGAATCAAATAAATAGCTTAAGACTCAAAACGATTAAAAGGAAAAGTCCACATCATAAAACATGCAGTAAATAAATAAATAATAATTAGTTGCAAGACTTGATACCCATTCCTAGTGCTGAGAGCTTAAAATCATTATGCTGTTGCATATATCAAAACGAATACCAACAAAAAAAAAAAGTAAATAAATCCCAAAGTGCAAACCCAAGGCTGTCATTTGAAGATAAACAGAACAAGAACCATGCAAGAACTCACTTTTTTTTTTCTTTTCTCACTAACGCACACCCATTTCGTTTTCCTCAAATTATGTGCTACATAAACTTTACCTTGCTATCTCCAACATGCACGCATGCACAACAATTCCCACACATCCCAGAGAAAAAAAAATTACAAAATCGCAGAACAAAACGAATAGCAACAAAAAATAAACAAATAAATAAGTCCAATTCCCTTTTAAGTAACAAAAGCCAAAAAAAAAAGAAAAAAGATCACATATTACCTTTTACCGGTATCACATAGGTCGTAAACTTGAAGAAATTGGAGAAGCGAAAAGAGAGAGAAAAGTAGCAGCGTCTGTAAAAGGGTTCTTCTAGTTCTAGCCCTATAGTCTTTGAAGATCTCGTTAAACATTCGGGGTTTGGGAACCGAAAGGATTTGAGTTGTTTTTATGAAAAAGAAACTTGCACTATAAAGAAAAAAAAAAAAAAAAAAAAAGAGAACCCGCATGCATGGTAGCATGAGACAGGTATACTTATCTATATTTATAGGTGATGGAAGAGTAAACCAGAAAATACAGAAAGAGCTAACTACCCTAAACTAAAACACCCAAATGCTAACTTTAACATTACTAATTATTTATGTAAAACTTAAAACTAATTATATATATATATATATATAATTAAAAAATACATCAATACTTATACTAACATTTTTTTAAATAAAAGTGTAGCATTGTAGCGGTATATAATATGAACATCTCCCCGTATGTTTGGTGTTTACACAACAGGAGAGCACTAAATAAATTATTTTAGCAGAAAATGATGAAGAACACGAAGGGTGTTTGCAAGTGTAATCATTTCACTCGTGTCCATACCAAAAATGCATCACTAACCAGATTAAAGAGCATAGATAACATAATAAACGGATAACAAACCAATTCTCACAAGTAAAGGGATAGAGGTAAACATGAGTCAGGTTAGATAAATTTAAGAAATATTTAGATCTAATCAATTAATATTTTTCGATTTAGTGTTAGTTTAGGTTTTTCAAATATCTGTGGCAACCCAAACTGCTACAACCGGATAATATTTAGGTTAGCCCAGGCCGAGGCCGAATGACTGCTTCGAAATTAAATAAAATAAAAGGTATAGAAAAAAAACAACAGAATGAAGAAAAAACTGATAATCTCAAGTATCAAAATTATAGAATTACACAATAAAATTTATAAAATTACATTAACTTTTTTTTTTAGATTGTCTAAATTGATGTAAGTTTTAATTGATTCGAGTCAGGTCCCATGTGCCCAAATCAATATTGAAAATAAAATTTTAAAATTCTTCGGGTTGTTTCAGGTTAATCAAGACATACCCGACCTATGACCACCCGGAGTGCCTTAAAAGTGGAGCATAATTAAATTAATAATGCCAAAAATAAAAAATGATGAATCTAAGGTCCAAAATCACAACTTGAATTCGCAAAAACATTCAGGCAGGGCAGAACCTCTTCCCATGGCAAAATCATCTCTGTGAACCTTCCATAGTGCTTGCACCAACTCCTTTCCCCTAAGACCCTGTGAGGTTAATTCAGCGAAACCTCTTCTGCTTAAAAACAGAGTCTTATATAAACCTTTGAAAGCCCTCATTGCTGCAACCATTTTATCCATGTTCCCAAAATATGTGGCTATATACGAATCACTGTTAATAGATACATAATAATCCAAAGCAGCTTTTGTATTTCCATGCATGCTTGTGAAATCTTCCCCACTGAGAAGACTTGACTTGGTAACTATGTTAGCAAATGTATCTGTCAACCCTTCAATTTCCATCAAACCATCTCCAGCTGCAAGGTATATATTTGTGGTTGGTGGGATGGAAAGCGATTGAAGTATTAAAGCTGTCTCATTAGGTGTGAGTGGACATTTTCCTCGTCGTCTCCAAACGCGGGCCAACTCTCCAGTCCATGGTTTTCTGTCCACTTGGGCTGCTTCTATGGCTTTGATGGAAGCAGGAGAAAGGCCAGGGTACTCACACTGGCTGTATGCAACCATGTCGGGTTCAAAACGAAGATGGAGAGACATAAAGGGTTTAGGTATTGCATCTAGGAGCTGAGAGGCTTTCATTTCCAAGGATCTGGTGAGACGTAACGCCTTGTAGCAAGCTTGACAGAGAGCAGCTTTTGCGTACAAAGGGTATCTGCAAGGGTAGAAGAAAGACAAAGAACAGACAAACTTGGTTACAATACAACTTTGAAAAAATAAAAGAGGGTTGGGCGCACAAAATCTCAATTCTCGATAGCCTCCAGTTTCTACAGCAGTAGCCATTTTGGATCTAGAATAATTTTTTTCTACATTGTTCTCTAATTTAAGCTATTTGGCTTCTGAGGACTGATGTTGCTTGCAAAGTCATTAATCACATGGAACATAATATTACAACTCAATTAAATTGTTAGTCGGTATTATGTAGACCAAACTTTTTTGACAAGCTCATAGCAACTGTAGATGCTATATATTATTGCAGAAATTTTTTACAGTGGATGAAGACAAAGTCTATTAGGAATAAATTCACTTATAAAGTCATACTAAAATGCTAAGAATTTACCCATTATAGCAATTGCCATGATAAGGAAGTGAAATCCCCCTGTTGAAAACTTGAAATACAGGGAAAGGAAAGAACAAAAGATATTTGGAAGCAAATACCTATTCAGAATGAAATTATTTAGAACAATATCCAAGGTGTTAATGCTTTTAAGAGCAATTAGTTTCTGGTCATAGAACTAATAATGAATCAGTTATCACATGGTAGTTCAAGGAAGTGAGATTTATAATCATACCTGTCTCTTCTTTGGGACATTGCTGGTGTGATTGAAATGTACTTGTGTTTTAACAAAGATGGAAGCACACTTTCAACATAATCAAATTGCCCTTTCCGTTTGCTACAGTCCACTCGAACGGGTTCTTTTGATGCAATCTCTGGTGGTAACTCTTTGACAATTTTGACAAAGCCATTCATATGTTGTATAAAGTAGTCTACATCATATACATCTGCAAAACCACTGTAATGAACCAAGTATTCAGAAATCCATCCATTAAGCAGGACTAAATTTATTTATTGTCGACCAATAAACATAATTTTGAGTAAAATTTTGCTAAGAAGAATTCCACAGAAACGGAAAGGTAAATTGCCTTGATTCATTCCAATATGAAGCCACTTCAAACTTTGGTAGGACGAGGGTTGCATTTAACAGACGAGCGATGCCCACACCATCACAGAACTGCAACCATTGCAGATTTTATCTCAATTTTAAAAAAGAAGCAAAAGAGTATTCTAAGGATCTGGTGTAGAAATTCAAGAGTTTTCTTCAAGGACTCACATCTCTTCGCATCTGATTGAGGCCCCCGTAGCAATCCACTCTGATATATCCATTGGTTTCTAATGGTAGAGCTGCACCATTTCAAGAATAAACAAAAAAACGAAAGCAATTGTCTGCAATGAAAGCCAATTAAGGTTGATTCAGAAAATAAAAAGCCAGTCAGCAACCCTCACCCACCCTCAACAATTTAAACCCCCATCCATTGCATATCCTGAAAATCCAGGCAAGTCTATGCCCCAAATTCCAATTATTAAAACACAAGTAGATCTACTCCAAGCAATTTCCAAAACTTCAATTACTATATGACATTCATACCCAATTACCTATCCCTATGAGACTCTCACATTATTAAATGAATCTAGTAATCGCAAAAGTTCATTCATTCAAAACAACCAATTTTTAACCTACAAAGCTGAATTGATAAAGTAAAAAGTACCTGTTTGATGGCCTTGTAGCCACCAATTGCAAGGCCTCCATTCCACGAGTCTCCGAACACTCCATATATCCACCTCCCCCCTGCACAACAAAAATTAAAGAAGGTTACTTCCCAATATACTAAGTTCCAAATAGAAGGTGCCCAGTGACCAAGTTCAAAACTTTATGTCAGATTAAACGAGTAAAAAAAGAAGGGTATTGAAATTGTGAAGAACATACTGTGAGGGTTCCCCAAAAATGGGATTTAGAGAGAAAGAGGAAGGAGGCGATAGCAGTGCGAGAAGAAAGAAGAGAGAGAGGGAGACGACGAGAACGGTGAAGAAAGGTTTCACAGAGAAAACGACCATTTGATTTCACAGATCCCTGCTATTGCGACGACGATGGAAAATCTCTTTGCTCTGTGCATTCTACATTTTGGGTTTTCTATTCTCTTACTTATTTTATGCATTATACTTCATAAAATTTATGAAGTTTATTAGAATAAAAATTTAATAAGATTTTTTATATTACTTTTTAATTATACTGTCAAGAACAACGTATTTTTTTTTTATAAGTATTTTAGTATGCATAAATTAAATGTTTATTTTATATCTATATATATATATATATATATAATTTAAAATAAATTTTATATTTAAATATATAAATTATATTTAAAATTTAAATAAATAAATATTTTTAAATATATAAATTATATTTTAGATTTTTCATAAATAATTTATATTTATTTTAACATAATTTTTAATCTTAACATTTACTTAATCAATAAAGAATTTATAATTATAGTAAAAAGTTTATAATAATTTTTTATTAGTATTTTTGTCTGTAATACATAAGTTAAAAATTTCTTGTATATAATCAAAATTTAAAATAAATTATGTATATAAATAAATATTATATCTAAATAAATAAATTATATTTAAAATTTAAATGAATAGATATTTTTAATATATAAATTATATTTTAATATAGTAGTATAAATTTTGTTATTTATCGATAATTTATTTTAAAAATATTAATATTTAATTCATAAATAATTATAATAAAAATATATTATATATGATTTCAAAAGAATTTTTAAAATATTTTCATAAAAAAAAGTCTCTAAAAAATATTTTCACATAATATAATTATTTGTATTTTATAAAGAGACTGATTTACGTATATTCTTATTATTATATACTAACTTAAAAAGTACTTCGTGTTGGCATGTAATAAAAGAATTTTACTATGATAAATCTATACTTTTATATAAAAGTGAATTTTTTTAGACATAATTTTTTGAACTATTTTACCCTAAGTTTTTAAATAATAAAAAATAATATTAAAAATTAATTTTTTTATAAATTTAAAATTTAAACTTGAGACCTTAAAATTTAAAGACTAAATATAATATTAATTAATTCAATAAATATTAGTAATTTCAAAATACCTTTAAAATAGTTATTTTGGAGAAAAAAATGTGTAGAGAAAAAGAATATTTTGAGAGGTGTTTATAAGGACAAATCAGTCCAAAAAAATGTATACACCAAATAAAATATTTTCCTTAGAATAAATATTTTAAACCATTTTTCTCCTATAATTATCTCAATTTATTGGATTACAAACTACAATTATTATTTAATTTCTATTATCTTTATTTTGTATGTTATATTGTTTTTAAATATTATATAGAAAGACGAAATATTTTTTTTTCTAGGCAATATAATTTCTTTATACTAATGCGTGATTAGAAATTGTTCTTTTGATGACTTTAACTACTTATTACAAAGAAAAAACCTAATCTAAGTTTCATTTTATAAAACATAATAAACTTATTGTATATACATATTATGGTTGGATAACAATCAATAATACATGTTTATTTTTTATACAAAAAATATGTTATTATTTATTTTTACTTTAAAACACCATTTTAAAATAATTTCTAATTAATTGATTATATAAAGATTGGTAATGTGTGAAAACAAGCAAAGGTAATCCATGCAATACTCAAATAAATTAGACTCGTGGCAGATAAAATTATATATAGTTTTAAAAACAATTGAAGAAAAATAAAAATATGGAAATTAACATTGTTATGAACCTCATGATGTTATCCATGCAATACTCAAGTCAGATACGTAGATGAAATTATATATTTTGTTTAAAAATACTTAAGATATAGTTAATATCTATGAATAAATAAATATAATTAATATCTAAAACAATTTAAATATAAATTTAGCAAAAAAATAAGCTGGATCACCTTAACGTCATATTAATTATATATAAAATAAAATAATAAATAAAAGTACTTTTTCTAATTTTCAAGAAATACGCCCTATTAAAAGTTATAATATTTTTCTATTATTTAAAATAAAATAGGATGATTTATATAAATAAATGTTAAAAATTATTTGTAACAGAATTATAATGCTCGCCTTAATTTATTTTTTATTTTTATGCATTGTATTAAAATAATATTTAAATTGCATCTTTTGTATAACAGGAACATTTTAATAATCATAACCAATATTTTAGAGAATGTGTTTTTTTAAACCAAACACATCTAAATAAACAAATCAATAATAAACCTTAAACCCTAAATTCTAAATAAATAAATCAGTAATACTATTTCCGTCATGATATGTAGAGTTCGTTAACAAAACTTCATTAGAAAGGATATTAAAATCCAAACAAAATTATTTTTTTGTAAATTCAAATGGTTGAATTTTAATATTTTTTATTTATAAATTTCTCATCTAAATTGAACATTTTACACCAAAATATTTGAAATTCCTTAAAAAAAATAAATTATTTCATTAAAATCTTCCATCCAAACACACTCTTAAAACAAGGATTCAATATAGATCCTACAACACTTATTATGAATACAATTTTTAGTATACCTAATTTTACTTCTCTACTCACAATAATTAAGCAACTTTTAAAAAAAAAATAATCAAGCAACTTTAGTGATAGTGGTTTACATAAACAAAGTTGTATACAAACCCATTTGCTCCAACATTTTTTTTCTCTATCGACTTGCTTAACTGAAGCAACTTGATTGCCTTGAAATGGGGAGTCCCAACTGAAATATCCAAAAAGTTACCGACAACCGTGTATATCTTCTAACCGACAGGTTCAAACTGAGCTAAAAATATAGAAACCGCTAAAGACTTAGAACCTAATAATTTGATACCCGACTCTGTCAAATAGAAGTGTTAGCGATCAGTAAATATTGAAACTCTGGATATTGTTTGTTATGGTTCAAACTGAAGTAGTTAAATGTGCCAATGTTTCCTATCCATCGAAAAATGACTAACTGAACCCAGCAACAGCCAAGACATAAAAAGCCTCTATTTATAGGGAAAAGAAATGAAGGAATCGCATAATTCAACACTGCAGGTCAGTCTATATAACGAATTATATGCTTGTCTGCTACCTACGAACAACACAAGCGCGGTTCATTAAAGAGTACACATCTTCACTCGAGACAGGTGTTCATTAAAGAGTACACATCTTCACTCGAGACAGGTGTAACTTCGATGAACTTTATGCGGCATGCTCTTCAACATCTCCATTTTCACCATCTTCCGCAGCGGCGGCAGCCATCAACTCATCAAAGTTTGCAGTCTTCCCCAGTAATATTTCAATCTAAAATGTGATTTATCAAAAGTATTTTACAATGGTAGTCATAAAGCAGAAATCAAAAGCCATAGATTGGAAGGATTAACAAAAGCATATTCTAAAGCAAGAATTGTGTATATATCCTTACCTTAGCCTTTTGGACAGGTCTTCCTCTAGAATCATCTTTGATGTCAACTGTTGATGTCATGATTTCTACAAAGGGATTCCATCATTAATCAAATTTGATTGTTCAATCATTAGAGAGAGGGAAGAGAAAGGAAGACAATTAAAAAGATAATATAATGTCTCACTCTTTTCAACAGCAAGCCCATTGTTTTTCAAGATTTCAGCTACAGTAACAACTGTAGCAATAGCTGTTACAAAAAAAAAAAAAAGATAAAGATTAAAGATATCAGAAATAGCTGGGCAAAGATCAAACTAAAAAAGATTGACTCAATATGTAAATCATGAAGTAAGCCGAGTCTTCCGCGTTTTAATTGTGAATATTATTCTACTGTCCTGAAAATAAATGCATTATACTTAAACCCTAGATTAACAAATGTGTTATACTTAAAACCTAGAATAAAACCATGCAACAATGTACTTGAGTTGAATGAATGTAACCTTGTCAACTCTATATTAGAGGCTTGTCAGGTTTTTAGTTAATGAGGAATAAACAGGTAATGCACCAAACAAGTCAACAACATAAAAATTTAGAGTTAAATTCGTTTCCTTTTATTTCATCCATTATCATTTATGTTCCTACTTCCTATACACAGAAAAATCACATAGCAAACATGTTACTTAAAGCCTCTCTCAAATGCATGTACTACTGAATTTGATAGAATTGTATATTCAAATACTGTCATGGATATGTTCAGTAAGGAGAAGGCTACGCAAGTTTATATTTGTAGGCCTAAAACCACCAGAGCTATATTGTAATTCGGAGGTAAACATGTTTGTCAACCGTGGACAGGGGAAGTTAATTAGTGTGTGGCCAGGAGAGAATACAAACACAAATAGACAGATGCAAGAGAGTTACTACAATACTCCAATGGCCAATTGGGGTACGGAAACTCATAGTAAAATAATGTAAATAAATGATTTTAAAGGATTAAAACATTCTCTCATATTTTTTCATTATATAGAAAAATAGACCCTTTATTTAATAAATTTAAAAACATAGGCTCATCCGCTGGAAACTTCTTTCTTGGACAACCTCTACTGATCTGAACCTCCACTGCTGATGTCTATCCAATGTGAATCCTACCAGCAGTCCAACAATGTATTGGAACGTGATGCTTTGTAATATAAATTTAGGAAGGAGTATTTCTCTAATTATGAAAAAACATTTTACAGTGTAAGGATCATTCAGCAAACTAAAATCTTAAGTGTTAGATTTTTATATTTTCCTAACAGAATCAGAAACCAAAATGCCTTTCCCCAATGCATAAGCCACGTGGACAAATATCAATATCAATATCATATAATTCGCGTAAGCAGAACAAAGCATTTTTCTCCGTGTCAAACACACTACATGCAGTCAGAGTCACGAACGTAACGAAAGAAACCTAAACCTTAACCACCTATTCAACCGGCCTTAAAACATTTATAGAGACTGCTTATAAGTAAATCACGTTTACGTAGACTGATACGCAACATTGTATTCCAAAATTAGCATCTACAGTTCAATAAAGTTTCAATGCATACTATTCTTCGGTTTAGCACAACTCAAATCTAATAGACATGGTTACAGTGTGATCAATTAAATTAATAGCTTAAAAAACTCAAAACGATTAAAAGGTATGCAGTAAATGAATAAATAATAATTAGTTGCAAGATTTGATACCCATTCCTAGTGCTGAGAGCTCAACCTCATTATGCTGTTGCATATACCTCTGAAACAAATAACAACAAAATCACAGAAAATCCAACGTGCGCGCACCAATTAGAAATGGCTCATAAGTGGGAAAAGTTAACGTGTTTGAAATCGAAAGGAAAATGGCTACCTTGGCGAGATTAACGTAGAAAAAAAGGGGCTTTTTGGTGTTGGAAACCTGAATGCGGTTTTTCTTATAAGAATCGGAGACGTTGATGTTATTCACTCCCTCGGTGATTGCTTCCATTGCTGAATGCTGAGTGACTCTGAGGCAACTCGTACAAAACAAAAGTATCAAAACCCTAACAACCAAATGTTCCTCGAAAAATCCAATTTTCCTTCTCTTGCGTTATGATTATGATGTATTGCAGGAAAGCCTAGAGAAATTGGGCCAATTGCCCATGGCTTTTAATGGGCCGAATTGTGGCCTGTTAGTTTTGGAAATGATTTTATAAATAAAAGAAATCAATATAATATATGGTGCCTGTTTGATTCTGTAAATTTTAATCCCAATCCCTAACTTCCAACTTTTTTCAGTTCAGTCTAGCCTAAAAATAGGCTGGTCCTCCATGAAGCCCGTTGGCATGTGCTTTTTACTTTTTTTCTTCTTTATAAAATTTTAAATCAGTTTTATTATTATCTTTAATTTTCTTTAATTCCTACAATTTTTTTTTTATTTCAAAAATTATGTAATTTGAACTTTTAGGAAAAGAATAAGGCGAATTTTGGAAAGGAAAATTTTTTCATACTCAAAATTTTTGGAAATAACTATATTTTTTTTTACTCGTAAAGGTTTTTAGAAATATTCATATAGGATTTTCAAGAATTTAAGATTTACATATTTTGTTATAATAACATATTCTTAAGTATATAAATATTTTTAAAAAAATATTCTTTATTAAAATAAACTCATTAAATGTATTTATATATTTGAATCTTATTACAAATATGATATTAAACTATTTTAAAAAGTTATAAACTTAAAATTAAGATTATAATTCAAAAGAAAAACAAATACTATTAAATTGTAAAAATAACACAAACAAACAAAATGTTACATTATAATTCAGAAGGATAAAAATATATTATTTCATTTCATTCAAACAAAAAATGAATAAATAAAAAAGTGTTAACAAATACTATTAAACTGTAAAAATATCACAAATTTTGAAAATATTATTAAAAATTGACTAGGTCAATAAATAATGAGATACAAGAAATATAAATATGGGATGAAGAGAGAGAGATAGAGGAAGAGAGGGGGATTGAGAGTGACAGAAACAAAGAGAGAAAGAGAGATAAAGGAAAAAGGAAGAAAAGAGGGAAAGGGAGAGGGGAAGAGAGTGAGGGGGGAGTGATTAGTGAGAGAGATAGAGAGATGGTAAGAAATAGAAAGAGAGCGAGAGAGATAATTTGCAAAGATAAATATCAATTATACATATATTTTTATTTTAAAAAATAATATTGTGTTCATATACATTAATAGGACCGAGAAACTTCGTACTTCTATATTTTATTTAATAAAAATATTTAAAAATTGTCATTATTTGGTAGATTAATTTGTTGTTGTATTTGATTTTCAAAGCTAAAAGCCTTGAGTTTTTGAATCTTATCTTTATAAAAATAATTATTAATTTTTAATATTATTTTTTATTATTTAAAAATTTAAGGATCAAATAATCTAAAAAATGTGTACATCACATGGAGCAATCCCTAATTGGATTCTAACCCCATAAAAATATTTTTGTGAGAAAATGAGATAAAAATAATTTATAGAAAATTATATTCCTTAAAAAAAATTTAAATAGCTACCAAACATGACAAATTAAAATTCACTAGAAAATAAAACATTTCACGAACTAAACACCTCTTAAATTCAATTCTTATATATTAAACATGAATCGCTATCTAACATACAAAATATTTTTAAGGGCTTTTATTTGACTATAGAGTTTTTTAAGATTTTTTTTAATCCATTAACTAATTTAATTTTTATTTATCATGATTACAAATATTTTAGCATGTACAATATATATACATATTTATTATATATAATTAAAAATTATAATCAATTATGTATACACATAAATATTATGTTTGAATATATAAATTATATTTAAAATTAGTATATCTGAATATTTTGAAACATATAAATTATACTTTAGATTTATGAAAAACAATCTATATTGTTACAAAATTTTATCTTTATTTTTTGATAATTTAATTTAAAATATTATTTAATTCATAAATAATTATGGTAAATAAAATTGAATTAGATAAGAAGTTAAAAAAATTCCTACAAACCTTTTCATTGAAAAAAAAAAACTCTTGTGCAAGATAGAAATTCGTATTTAATATATAGGAGTTTATTTAAATTTAAATTTTAACATTTTAAAACAAATTATTAATAAATAAAAAAATGTGATAATATAAATTATTTATCATAAATATAACCGATGAGTTTTTGGTCTATCGATAGTACACTCAAAAGTTTAAGTAAAATATTCATAAAAGTGACATTCAAACACAAACCATTTTCATGTATGTAAAAGAGTCTTATATATATATGTGTGTGTTATTTTATTTTATTTTATTTAAAGATAGGACTTAGAAAAAAGATGAGTATAATTATATAATACCTTAGTGGTCACTAAATTAACATACTCTATAATTATATAATTGACTTAAATAATTTATATAATATATTTTTAATTGAAAATTACATATTTAATTTATGTGGTTCAAATAGCATATAATCTAGTTTTTTTTTGTTTTTTTTATTATTATTTTAGAGACTTCTTTAAGACATGTCATAAATTTTATTAAAATTTACAAATATAAAATATACGACACGAATAGTTTTTAAAAAAATTAATAAAAATTAGATCATACAGTTTAATTAATAACTAACGAATTTGACCTTTGACCTATTGATTTAATATTCTAATCAATTTGATGATCGGTCTAATTTTTAAAATATTATAAAATATAGTTTGTCACATTAAAATATTACAAAAGTCAAGTAGAACATAGTATGTATATATATAAACATAGAATATTAGATCCAAATCATGTGTTATTGTTATTGCTACCAATAAAAAATTTAAATAAATATTATTTTTATTAGGTTCTTAAGGATGGATTTATAGTTAATATTAAAGGGATATTATATTAATGAATATCTTTATTTTTCCTTGTTTAAAATTTATATAATAAAACAATTAAATTCCTTTTTATTTTTCTTAAGAGTTTGAAAAGTAACTATGAAAATATATAAAAAAATGTAAATAAAAAAAGTTAGAACAATATCATTATATCATGAATATTTCTATATTTTATTTAATAAAAATATTTAAAAAAATATTAATATTTAATAAATGGATTAATATTGTGTTTAATTTTTATCATAATTCAACAAATCAACATTATAAATTTTGCTCTAAATTATAGCTATAGCCCGTAAGATAGGTTTTCTAAATTTATAATTGTTAGAACAAGAGTATAAATTATTAAATTTACTTGGATATACTCTAAAAATATTTTTTTAAAAATTTCTTCATTAAAAATTAATAATTTTTATGTCTAAATTACATCTAAACATATTTTTATTAAATTGATCAATACTTGTATTTTCTAATTAAGCTATTATTTGTATATAGTATGCTTTTTTTTTTTTGGATAATTATAATATAGGTTGGTATCTTAATTGGTAACATCATGAAAATTGAAAACGGGAAAGAATGATTGGACAGGATCAACTAGCAAATAGCAAACTGGCATGGACCACTCAAAGCAGATGACGTACAGTCAATGATGTGATTGTTCGTTCCCACATATTAATATTAATTAATATAATAAATATCAAACTCGTGAAATCGTTATAAAAGAAATCGTGAAACTAGTGTTTAATTAATTGTCGAGCTTCTACAACGAGTGATAATTGTTGGTAAAGTACTATGTCGTAAAGTATGTGACTAATGGTTTTTTTTGGTGTGTTTGTATCATGATATAAAATAATGTGGCCTTTCGGTTAATTGTGTGTTTGTATCATGATATAAAATAGATTAGAAGCACTTAAAGTGATAAGTGAGAAAAAAATTAAATATGATACAAGAAAAAGAGAGTTAATGGTTACATCTCCACAGAAGAAGAAAAGTCATACATAAATCTCAAGTTAGGGAGAATACAAAATGAACAAAAGCATGTTTCTCTTTTTTGAGATCAATAGTGCTGAATAATATTATTTTTCTAACCTCGTATCAGTTCTTTTTTTGGTGCAGAAGAAAGCCAGGGCATCCCATATGAGTATGTTGGTTGTTAGCCATTTTACTAACCAATCTGAACATTATGTACAATTAATCTTCGGACAACAATTCTCTTATGAGTACCAAAGCTTGAAGAACATTGAAGACCACAGTTGCAAAAACCCTTTCTTGAAGAGAGTTTTGAATCACACCACAAGCTCATAACTTCAATAAAATAAAATAAAATTATTACGTATTGTAAGATCATCAAAAGTTATGATATGTATATTTAAAATTTTTAATTTATAAGAAAAAAGTGAATAATTTTGACAAAATGTGTAGGAAAAAATAAATATTCTTTATATTGTTATAAAATTATAGATGAATAAATTATTTTTAATATAAGATTAAATTGACCCTTCTAAAAAAATATTAAATTTAAAAAATTATAAAATCGAGTATTTAGTTTACGTCACATCACCTTTATTTATATGATATGATATATTACGATTTAAAAAGTAAATTATTATAATAATATTAATTAATTAATTTTAAAATAACAATATTTTTAATTTAATATAATATATTAAGACAATATTTAAAAATTCAATTGTATATTGTGAGGGTATTCGATGAACAAAATACTAGACGAACTAATAAATAACAAAGAATACATATAGTTCTTTGAATCACACAAGCCTGATTGACACACTTATATAATATTGTGCATTTTATTAATGATTGTTATTTTTATTAATTTAATTGTTGGTATAGTTACTTGCTTATTTGTTGTAAAACTCTAAAAATTAAAGAGTTTTTATGAGTTTATGTTGTTTATGAATTATTTTAAGTCAGAGACAAAGTCAACTAATTAAAGGATAATATATAAGATTTTTCTTAAGATGTGAACTTCATAATTTCATTTATTAAGAAAAATTTGAGAAAAGTTAGATAGAGGAGCTTTGAAGCATGATGATGTGTTTGAATGGAGAATTTTAGAAATTCAAAGAATTTGAAATCATTGAAATTTGAATTACTTTCATTTCAGTTTCAGTCATTCCTTAAGTGGTTTGTTTAGATAAGTCAACTCAAAAATTTTAAAATTTAAATTCTTGATTTGGATATGTTAATTTGGTTTCTAACATGATAAATATGATTATATATATGTATATATATATATATATATATATATATATATATATATATATATAGAGAGAGAGAGAGAGAGAGAGAGAGGGGGGGGGAGATTTTAAGATTAAATTTTATAAAAAAAAATATTAGCTAATTTTTAAACAAGTAATAGTTTTAAAAATAATATATTAGATTATATTTAATAATTTTAAAAATATTTTGAATATTCGATAATAACAAATTATTTATATTTTTTATATAGGTGAAATAAGAAAGAAAAAATATGAAGAATTTCAAATTTTTACCTTTTTTGTTTTAGAGAATTTTAAATTATATTATTTTAAGAAATTTTATAAATGCTTAGATTTCAAATTCTTCGTAAATTTTTCATTTAAACATAGCATTTTATCCTAAGGCATTTGAAATTCTTCAAAAACATGAATTACTCCATTCAAATTTTTCATCCAAACATACTATGAGAGAATTTATTATGCTCTAAGTCTACTAAAGAGTTTTAAGACCTTTCCTAGAGTGGAATTCTATAACTATGTAGAAATTCAAAGCCTCTAGTGGTAAAAATTAAAGACCTTGGAGAAGTGGTGCGGAGTTTCCTCAAAGAATCTCGATTTTCTTTCTGCTTCGTATTTTATAGTTAATTAAAATGTAGGGAAACTCTTGAAATTTTTGTTGTCGAATAAATTGTTGAGTCCTTACGTGAATTGTACAATTTTTGTGACTGTGTTGATTGAAATTGAGTTTTGAATTGCTTATTTTTTTAGTTTTTAGTTGGTTGTGCAAGAAGTTGAGAAAGTGATGATCTTTGGCCTTTTTTATTGGTTGCATGTTGTTTTTGTTGATGAAAATGATGTTATTTGGTGCATTGCATGTTGGAAATCTTCTAAGTTTCAGGTAGATTGATCCAAAACAAGATTATATCAAGTGCAGAACTTTTCATTATGTCAAACGTAGTTTCATGGCATTATGCATAATGTAAGCCAAAAGCTCTATGCCTCACTGACGTCTAGCACATAACTTTTATTACCGTGAGGCATAAGTTTGAGGAGAGTTATTTAACTTGGTCACTCTAAGCATAGGTTGAGGGAGCATCAGGTGTGGTTACTTCGAGGGTTCTTTAATTTGGTAATGTCGAACCCCAATTTAAGTGACACCAAACGTAATTAAGACAATAACTCTTAGCCTAGTTAATGTTTGACATAGGTTAAATAGTGTCATAGGATACTTAAAGTTAGAGTGAGAATATTACTTGAGCATTAAAAAAAAATTTTATATATCCACCCCTCAGCATTCATAGGATACTTGAAGTTAGAAGAATGGAAGTAGGTGTCATAGGATACTTGAAGTTAGAAGAATGGAAGTAGGTGAAGACAATTGGAGAAAATTAATGGTGTGCCGTCAAACAAGAATTTCAATTAAGATTAAATTTGAAATCAAAATAAAAGTAAATAATATTTAAAAATAAAATAAACAATAAACAATAAACAATAAAATTAAATTCTTAAAATAATATAAATTAAAACAAAGTAACTTTTAAAAGTACTTGGTGTCAAAAAAAAAATTAAAAGTACTTTCTATTTGAAAAGAAAGAACCAGATTCAGTAAAAATGAATTATCATACATTAACAGAGTTCACAGAAGACAGATCAATTAGCTGTAACTTATGATGATATTTATTATGCACATAACCATTTCTATATAAATATTTTAATCTGTGTCGATATTTGGAGGTACTCTGTAAAAGTTTCACTACGTTGCTCAAAGAGACAGCTAGAACATAGTGGATTACACCACCGTCACAACATTTTCAAGATGCTATATTAAACTCTTAACTTTTTATGTCATTTCAAAACGATGTCAAACGAAACCAAATTATTTTGTTGAATTGTTGGTATATTATCACGAAAGCACGTGAGGAATATTTAAATTATTTGAAATAAAAAGGAAGTTTTCTTCTTGACCACTTTTTTTTAAAGCGTTGTCAGCAATGAAATGTAGCAAAAAATTTATTTTAAGAACAACGACATCAAATTATTATTATTATTTGGTATAGATAACGACATCAAACTATTTTGTTTTGGTATAGATAACGACACCAATCTATAAATTCATGTATGCGTGTAATGTAATAAAAATTAAGCAGAAAAGATTCCCTCAATAAAAGTGTGTAGAAATATGAAAAGAGTTTAATTTTGAACGTTCCAAATTATCCTCACTTTTAATGGTAAATACAACAGTAATAAAGTGATGGAAGATATGTGATTATTGTTTTTTTTTTCTTATCCATAAAAATTATGATGAACGGGTTCATAGTATTTTAAAAATATACTTAGCAACGATTTTATATAGTTTTTTATATATAATATTTGTATATGCTTTTTATGTTTTTGCGATTGACCTTTTTTTCTAATTGAGAAAATAAATAAATAAAATTGCCGTATAAAAGTGAGAATCATTATTTTAGGAAAAAAGTGTATCACAAGTATTGAAAAACTTTTCTTGCCAATATTTAAGTAATAGTACTTTAAATAATCTAGAAACCTCTAATCTACATGACTTTCAAAAGAAATTCGTCTTTCTTAGTAGCAAATATTGATATTTTCAAATAGAAAGATTCTTATATTTTCCAATCCTATATATTAAATACAAATTTTTATGTTATAGAGAGTATTTTAAAGAATTTTATTTAATAGAAAGATTTGTATTTTTTTTAATTTCTTACTTAATTAAAATTTTATTTATAATAATATTTATAAATCAAATATTTATATTTTAAATTAAATTATCAATAAATAAAAGTAATTTTTTTATGATACAAATTATTTATCATAAATCTAACATATAATTTATATGTTTAAAAATATTTATGTATATTAATTTTTAATATAATTTATATATTCAAACATAATATTTTATATATATAATTTATTATAAATTTTAATTATATACAATAAATATGTTTATGCATTGCACAAACTAAAATACTAGTTATATAATTAGGACATGTTGTAATTCTGCTAATTTGATGATTTGCTGTATTAATCATATGAAATTTTATTGTTTAGATGTTAGTCATTGTTGAGAACTCTGGGTTAAGGGGATCTCAAAAATCAGTTGGTCTATAGACAGTGAAACCAGTGAGAAGTTATCTGAGAACCTAAAATCTCCTCCTTCCCTTATTCTTTTGAAAACTCCTCCTTTTCTACTTCTTGTAGTTGATCCGAGCTATTGTGTTGCAGATTCCAAACTTGTATAGTTGAGGTTCATAAGTTGATGTTGTGCTATTTCATTCTTCCCTTCTTGTTCTCCTAGGTTTCAGTTCTCAAAAGGTAAGTGAAGCTTGATGTTTGGATAATCTTGTTTTAGGATGACTTGTGTTGATTAGAATCACTAAATTCATAGTTAATGTTGTAGAAATCCATGTGTGATGAGTTGTGTGAATTAAAGATGTTCTAAGAGTTGCTTATGAGAGTAGTTGGAGATTTTTCTTAATTCTTAGTTGCCTGTTGTTTTCAGCATTACTTTTGGACTTTATATGATGCAAATGTGTTGTATTTCATATTGCATGTTGTCAAGCTATTGAGTTTCAGGTGATTTAGGAAAATAATTTAGTTTATGTACAAGTGCATAACTGATATCGCGCCAGGTGTGCCTTCAGGATGCTAGGCGTGGTTTCAACCAAGGGGTTTTATCTCATTCACGCTAGGCACAAGGTTGGTGACACTAGGCATGAGGAGAGAGAATCATCTTAGGTTGAAATCATGTTAGACGTATTTTGAATGACGCCAGATATGAGGAAAGAGACCTATCTCTGCTTGGGTCTATGTCGAGCACTAGTAGAGTGGCAACGACCGTGAATAAGGCATAGGGCTTCTGCCTGATTAAGGTCGGACATGGGTTTTGCCACATCAGGCACAAGAGAGTAGAGACTCTCTGCCTCAACCTTGTCAGGCACATGTAGTTTGGTGCTAAGCATTGACAAGACAAGGAGTCCTTTGCCTCAATGGCGTTGAACACCTTATGAGTGGCGTCGGGTGCAAGTTGCATGATGAAAGTTGTTGTTTTAAGCTATTTTATATACTATTCAATTGCCTAATCTCTAGTCGATGTGGGACTTGGGTTTTTCCCAATACACCCCCTCACGTCCAGCACTATTGGGCTTGGTACGTGGATAAATGGTGGGTGACCCTTTTTTAATGATCTAGGATAGGCGGGACTTGTGTTTTTTCCAGTACACCGCCTCATGCCTATGAGGCATGCATCAATGGTGGGTGGCCCATTTTTAAAGTGGATCTAAATGGCTCCGATACCATGTTAGAATAGTGGATTAAGCCTAACTCAACCCTACAAAACCAGCTTATAAGGTGAGGGTTGTTTTCCACTTATATACTATTCAATTGCCTAATCTCTAGTCGATGTGGGACTTGTGTTTTTTCCAATACATGTGGTTGAGATACATGCCTTATAAATACATGTAAAAATTATAAGAAATTAAGTGTTGATTTCAAAATTAAATATCCCATTATGCGGATATGAGATGTGGTACTCTACGAGCCCATTTGTTGAAAAATCTTCAATAAGTAAGTTAACTTTTGAATAGTAAGTTGTTGACGCCTAGGTTTATCTTGCACATTGTTGTATATTTTATATATAACACATATGTACAAGAACTATTATAATTATTTTTATTTCCTACATATAGACCATGTGCATAATTTTAGTTACTTGTTGCATTATAATTCTATATCAGATGTATGTTGTTTAATCTTTCTACTGTGTAGTAGCTAAATTATAACAAGTATAATAACCTGTTAGATTGTTACACACGTTGAAAACAATTGTTTTTAATAAACTAAAAAGTATACTTAATATAATTCGTAAGGTACGTAGTAATTAAAGTCACTAAATTTACACATATAGTATATGTTTTATTTTCTTTGAATATTATAAATTAAAATATATAATTAAAAAAATAAAATTATATATTTTAAATTTGCATTTCATATATCACTAGTATTTTTGTCGATATATTTTATAGATTAAATATTTGTTATATATAATTGAAATTTATAATAAATTATATATCCGAATAAAGAATATATTTAAATATATAAATTATATTTAAATTTTATATAAATAACTTTTTTAAACAAATAAATTAAATTTTAAATTTAAGATAAATAATTTATATTATAATATAAATTTATTTTTAATTATTAATAATTTATTTTAAAATACTAAAATATAATTAATTTATAAATAAATATGATAAATAAAAATTAAATTAAATCAAAAGTTATAAAAATTCATAAAAACATTCTTAGAATAACTCATAAAAACGTTTTCGCATATAATAATTGTTCATATTTAATATATAGATATTAATTTTTATAATTAGTTACAATTTTTTAATATATATATATATATATATTAATTTATATTTTTTTTATATTACTTTTGTAATTTATTCTCTAAAATTTGGTTTATGGTTGACCTAGTGATGAAAGTTAAAGTAATATACATATAATTATAAGTTTGGATCTGATATCATTATTATAATTCTAATAAAAGAGAAGGAAAAAAAAAGTTATAATTGTTTGAAAGTGCAAAATTTTTTTTATAACGATTTTATTAATATTAAAAAATTAATTACAATAATTATAAACGAATAAAGAGCTAATAATAAATTGTTTTAGTTTAAGTAATTAATTAAAATTTTCTAAAAATGTTCATAATCTAACTAGGCATCATTGAACATTTTTAAATAATTTTTATATTGGTTATTATGTTTTCACTTTCTATATTTATTTTAGAATTTAATTTGTATTTCTATTTTTTAAATGTTCAATATCATCGCTTATATATATATATATATATATATATATATATATATATATATATATATATATATATATATATATATTTTAAAGTTTAATGTTATCATTATATCTAAATTGATATTAACAATGTTAATGAAATCAGAGAAAAATAATATTAAACATTTTATAAATATTAAATAATTAATTTATGTTATTTAAAAATAACAAAATCAAATTAAACATTTAAAAAATAAAAAGATCAAATTAAATAATAATTTTTTAACAAAATATTATTATTTTATTTAGATAAATTAATAAAAACCCAAGTAGATAAAAATATAAAATCAATAAAAAAATAGGAAATTAAAAAAATCATTTTATTTATTCATAGTTTTATTTTTATGCAAAAATAATTATAAGATATATAAAAATACTTATTTTAGTACTACATATCGGTAAAAATTGTTATGTCAATTATTATTTAATTTAGTTTCTCTATTTATTTTTAAGATTTAATTTGGTCTCATTATTTTTATAAAGTATTTAATATTATTCTTTCATTCAATTTTATTAACATTGTTAGTGTTAATTTATACAAAAAAAAAAAATATTATTAAGTTTTTTATTTAAAAACTAAATGATCAAGTTAAACTATTTAAAAATAATATAATCAAATTAAGTTATAAAAATAAATAAATAACTAAAAATATAATTTAATATTTTATATTTTAACAAATTAACATAATTGTTTTAATCTATATCATCTAAAATAATTTTATTTGTAAAAAAAATGACTAATTTGATGTCAGGGTTTGAAAAATATAATGGTGAGTAGCTTAGTTAATGGCTAGAGGTTAAAGTTGTAAGTAAATTAGAGAGTAATTCAATAATAAAGTAAAAAATAGTTTTTTTTAACCGAGTCAAACTTGCGGAACATAATGACAACATGCGATACGTATCTACTCGATCTAACAAAAACATAACTGAAGGGTATTCACTTTACTATAGTTATAAATTTAGATACCTAATCTTATTATTTGTCTAAGTATTTCAATTTATTTTTCATTTTTGAGTATAAATTGAATTTTAATAGTTTTTATAAAAAAAATATTAATAATTAAAGATAACTTTCTATTATAAAAGATCACTAATAATTAATAATAACTTTATATCATAATTATATAATTTATATATTTAAAAATATTTAATTATTATTATTTGTTATTATAGTATAACTTTGATATTTTATTTTCAATGTATTGTCCAGATAAACATTTTTATATTATCAATTAAATAAAAATGATCATTTGTAGAATTCTTTAAAATAATTACTATAAAAATTGTAATTGTTTATCGAGAACATTTTTAATAAATCAAGTAACATTGATTGATATTTAATATAAAAAATTAAGTAATTATCAAATAGTGAATTTATAGACATGCCAATATTTTTATTTAACTTTATATGATATATTAATTATGAACCAATATTATTTAATTTAAAAAAAAATAAATTTAAAATTGAACCAGAATTAGACATTCATATAAGAATTAAAAAATAAAAAAGAATTATATAAAGAATATAACTGATTTTGAAACTTTAGAAACAATTGGAGTCAGAAGCCAATCACAACAACCGGTCTAGTGCAGGGAGATAAATATGATACATGCAAGCTCACGTATCACGGCCCCACATAACACTCACTCGTAAGATCCTAGTCAGCGACGTGTAGTTGATGTAACCGACAAAATACGTATCTGACACGTATAGCATGAAGGGACACGTGGCGCACAATAGCGGGTTCTTCGTTTCTATATAGAGCAGTACCCGTTTTGCTACTTCCGTGATAATCTTTGTAGCTAGATCAATTTTTTCGCTTCTTCTCTTCTTCAACTCCATTTTCTTCTGTACGTAGTTTAGGGTAACTTTTTTTTTGTAGACAATGAAGGAAAGTGCGGGAAACCCTTTGCGCCTTCAATCTGTGAACCACATCTCCCTCATATGCAGATCACTGGAAGAATCAATGGATTTCTATCAGAACGTTCTTGGATTCTCCCCGATCAGGAGGCCAGGCTCTTTTGATTTTGATGGGGCATGGTAATTCATATCATTGTTAATTACAAACCGTTAATATTTTCTTTTCCAATCGCCTTAGATAATTAAATATGAGAAAAACATACAAAAAAAGTTTCTTGTTTTCTTCTTTTTTTTCCCGGGGAGGAAATTTTGGTGGGGTTTTTTTTATTGATTTTCTATGTGGTGTCTTTGCAGGCTATTTGGCTACGGGATTGGAATTCATTTACTAGAAGCAGAGAACCCAGAAAAGTTGCCAAAGAAGAAGGAAATTAATCCAAAGGATAACCATATATCTTTTCAGGTCAGACTATTTGCATCCAGTTATGGTGATCAAACTTTGGTCATCTTTCTAGGAAGAAAAGATTTAAGTACCAATACATTGATGGATTAATTAATGTTTTCTTTATGATAAGAACGAAAACGAACAATCCCGAAATAAAGATGGAGATGGATAATATAAATATGAAAATGTAACAAGGTTCAGAGATAGACAAAATGATGACCACCTCTTACTTTGTATTTGTCTACACCTCTGAATTATTTTCCTGCCACTTGTTGAGAAAAAACCAAACACACACAGAGAAATATAGAAATAGTTACTTGTGCACGTCTTTTAGTGGATAAGTTTGTTTTGATGAGATCATTGAGCTGACAAAGTGGTTCAAGTTTTCAGTGCAATATTATTGGCCATAATCACACTTCTTAGTTCTTAATACTTTGTATTTGTCTAGTGTCTAGACTTTTCTGAATTGTTTCCTTCTGGCTTTCGTAAGTTCAGAGAAAAGACACGCAAACAATGTTTTGCAGTTACTTGTACGTGTCTTCTAGTGTGGTGCATGAGCTGTCACGAAAGTTAATTGTTTTGATGAGAAATTAATTAATTTATTCATTTTATATGTAATTTGTAGTGTGAGAGCATGGGGGCAGTGGAGAAGAAGCTGAAGGAAATGGACATTGATTATGTGCGAGCAACGGTGGAGGAAGGTGGGATCCAAGTAGATCAGCTATTTTTCCACGACCCTGATGGGTTCATGATCGAGATATGCAACTGTGATAGCCTTCCTGTGATTCCCTTAGCTGGTGAGGTGGCAAGATCATGTTCCCTTGTGAATCTTGAGAAGATGCAGAATCAGCAGCAGATACAGAAAATGGTTCACCAACTCTGAGTGAGTGAGAAGCTTTTGTTGTGTGGTGAATCCTCATGGATCACGAGGATGTGCTGTTTTTTAATGTGGTCGAGTTGTCAATGTATCATTTTGTTACCTTTTCTTTGTGATATATATCGTGTAATAAACAATTCACCAAACAGAGTACTAGAGCTTTTGCAACCATTCGCTTTCGAGCGTTTCAAAGTGGAGTTTGCTTTGCTGGCCTTTGTTTTTAATTTAGTTCATTCCTGGTAAAGTACTTGCATTAGTAACTTTTGTGCTCAAGTTGACATGGCAACGAATGGGATGATTATCGCATATGGTTTGGTTTAATTAACGATATCCCTATAAAGGGAAGAAAAATAGGTAAACAAAAAATTGAGTCAACATTCCACTTAGTCTTTGAATGTGTTGATCGTAATTATTTTGGTGAATGTATGGAGAATCGTTTGTATGTGTCCAAATATTGCACCAGAAGTAACAAATTATTTTCTCTTTCCAATGCACCAATAAGAAGTAACAAATGTTATATATATATATATATATATATATATATATATATATATATATATATATATATATATATTGATTTATTTATATAATTATTTTTTATTTTATTATTATTATTATAGATTAATATTAATTAATAAATTATATTTATATGTTAATATTAATTATATTGTACATTATTGTTAATTTATGGATAATGTATATTGCACTTATGATAAATAGTTTGATGGATTAGATTATTTAGTAACCTATTGAGAGGTCTTTAATTTTTATTAGTAATATATATAATTAGTATCTCATTAATCAATTCATAAGAAAAATATTTTTTGTTTTTTGTGTCTTGTTAGATTATTCTCATGTTATTAAAATCGATAAAAATGAATCTCTCATAATTTTAGATACATAATTTTTTTTAAATCTTACTTAAATATACTATTAAATATACTATAATATTGTATTTTATAATATTTATTATATTATTATGAATTTTTAACATCAAATTCTTACTTCTCTTCAACAGTCATTTAGTGACTATTAACAATAAGCTAAACACATTCTTAGTATCTAAAGTTAATAAAATAAAATAAAGTTTTAAATTTGTAATGTATTCGTATCTTTGAACTGCACAAATTAAAAAAATTAGTTCATGTATTTGTATTTATATTTTTTTTCATAATAATTTAAACGTTAACGCATGTTTATTTTTATTATTTTTAATGAAATGTCGTCGTTGGCACACTCATGGAATGAGCTTCGTGTTATTATTATTATAGTCACTAAAAATCAGGACTCTCCACTTTCATATTCAATTCAAAAAATTATGAAAACTTACTCTACAAGCTTTAATATCACATTCTACTTTCTAACCAGGGATGGATTTAACATTTAAGTATTGGACTCTGGGCCAGTTGTCCCACTACCTTTTTTAAAATTTAATATTTTAAAATTATTTAATATTTTATTTCACTAATTTTAATTAATATATAAAATAATTTTATAATTATCCGTCAATTTAAATTAATAAAATGAAATATCAAAATTTTAAATTTTTAAAAAATTTGTAAATTTGATCTATGTATTAAAGTTTTTAATTCAACGATTAGATCGTTATTGAACGAAATAAATCTAAATAAATTTATTTTTAAAATAAATTAATATTATATAATATATATATATATATATATATATATATATATATATATTTATTTATTTATTTATTGCCCCCACAAAATATATTCCAACTTCTCTACAACTGAAACTTGTTACATATACCTATAAAAGGAAAACAGAAAACTTAGCTGTGGACTCATGGGTGTCATAAAAAACTGAAACTGTTTACATGTGTGTATCAAGAAAAAATAAACAAGAACTTTGTTATGCATATCAAAAACTCGAAAACAAAACAGAAACATGTTATGGGTTTCAAGAATATATAATAACTGCAACTCATCATACATCTCAAATAAAAACTGCACGATCTATCATCTAACTACCTTGAGACTTCATTAATTTACTTCATCTTATAAAATTGTTATTTTATATTCGAAATCCTGTAAATTCATGTATGTAAAAAAATGCATATAAATATTGCCCCATTAATTTGAATTTTTTGATTAGTTGCTATTTCTAACCATTGTTTTCTCAAACTATAACTTCGAGTAAAAAGTGGAGTCAAAAGATGGAGTCATGTCAAATGAAGATATCACCATGCTCTACGAGGGAGAAAAACCCAACTCCGCGTTATAGACTATATGGCACCAACTAGTATGCATTATGTTGTCATCATTATTAAAAATAATAATAATCTCATTAAACATTGAATTTAATTCGTATATCTTATGGTGGCTGACTAGGCCGAATACTCGAGTTCGTGGTCGACTAGGCCGAATACCCGAGTTTGTGGCCGACTAGGCCGAATACCCGAGTTCGTGGACGACCAGGTCGAATACCCGAGCCCACCGATCACTCACAATCTGAACGGAACGTGTCGGTGTGCTCGGCCAAGTCACGGATTTACGCCAAGATAATTATGGAGAGGTTAATTTATGTAATGCACCGGATTAGCCCCCTAATTTCCCGGGGCCCAGTCCTTAATTAGGCCCAATAAGAATCACTATAAATAGGACCCCAACGAGGTACGTAACAAACTTTTCAACTACCGCATTTAATACGCCGAGCACTTACTTGAGCGTTGGAGTGTCTTTGCAGGCACCCCCCTCATTTCGGACTACTCGGAGAAGGACGAGAAGACCTAGACCCCGGACCCGACCCGCTACAACAAGGATAATTGGAGTGTGTATCCTAACACAGGAACATTTGGCGCCCACCGTGTGGCCGAAGAGACGTTTTCAGTCCCTTTTAACTCTACAACTGAGACCGAGATATGGTAGTAACACGCAAAGGACCATCGACATCGACTCAACCGATCCCCAACCCCGAGAACAATCCCGTCATGACCGGCCAAGAACGATACCCATATGGAAAAACTCAGACACAACCGGAGCCTGTGATACAAGAGGTCCGGCCGAACGCCGACGGAGCCCAGCCCGACCTCCACGGTGACTTGCGCGCATTGCGCGAGGAAATGGCAGCCCTCCAAAGACAGAGAGAGGCCGATTCCAGGGAGTTGGCCGAACTGCGCCGAGAAAACGCTAAGCTCCGAAGTCTGAACCAAACCTACGTGCCGTCAACTCCCACACTCCCAGAGGAGTCGGCCTATCATGCCCCACCGACCATGTAACCCGAACACCGGTTACTTCTTTGATTGGTGGCAAGATCGACACCACCACCCATTGGTTGAGACACCCCTTCTCCCGAAGGATAATGGAGGCAACCCTGTTAGTGTGACACCCTTACTACCCCAACACATATATTGTATAAATAAACTAAGGAAATAAATTTTTCAACGTTAGTAAAAGGGTTCACATTTTTACCTTTAGAAACATTCTTCGATATCCAAAATATTTTGAAAAAGAAACTTGGAAAATAAAATATAAGAGGTTACAAAATGTTTTCAAAATAATAGTACAGTTCCATTTACAAATAAAGTTCATGTCCTAGAAGTCCTCTGCCCCGATGTCACAATATCAGAGCATACCCACAACTCAACTGTTGGCATTCTAGATGCCACTCATAGCCGGATCTTCCTCACCTAAAACATCCACAAATTGTACGGTGAGAAAAGAAAACATTTATATGTAAAGCACACAAGGAAAAACGCAACATATCATCTCATTATAAAATATTCATAAACATTTCAATATATCATAACTCTATCAATCATGCATCATCATCACATCACAATTCGCAATAACACCAATCCATCACAAATCTTACAATTAACCCTATGCCAAGGTCACGCCTGTAGCATCTCTTGCTCAAGGTCGTGCCACCCCCGACATAAGCGTTAATTGCCTCACACATCCCACCCTATGCCAAGGTCACGCCTGTAGCATCTCTTGCCCAAGGTCGTGCCACCCCCGACATAAGCATGAGAAATCAAACATCCTACACTGTGCCAAGGTCACGCCTGCAATATCTCTTGCTCGAGGTCGTGCCACCCCCGACATAAGCATGAGAAATCAAACATCCTACACTGTGCCAAGGTCACGCCTGCAATATCTCTTGCTCGAGGTCGTGCCACCCCTGACATAAGCATGAGGAATCACCCATCCCATACTATGCCAAGGTCACGCCTGTAGCATTTCTTGCCTAGGGTCGTGCCACCCCTGGTCACAAGTTTGAGGAACCACAATCACATTCTCATTCACATCCACATCCATATTCACATCCACATCCACATTCACATCCATATTCACATCCACATCCACATTCACATCCACATCCACATCCACATCCATATCCACATATCAATTCCACAATACATACACAATCCACACAAAATGGTGGTTCACATACCCCTCAAATAATTCACCATGAATCCTCATCTAGATTATCAATTTTATCAAATAATATAACAATAACATTCTTTAACTAATATGATAATCAATAGAATTAGCAATTTAATATAAATTCAACATAAACTGTAAAACTCCTAATTGTTCCAAAACCTAGCTCACAGGCACTTTTCTACAATTTCGTTCTCTCTCCCAGATCATCATTCTTACTAATTAAATATATATTTCTAATCCTCAACACATACGGAATCTAATGGTATAATTAATTCCGCAAACAGAAATAATCCAATTTTTTCAAAACCTAACTTACAGGCACTTTTCTATAATTTCGTTCTCTCTCCCATAACATCACTTTTATAAACAAATCATATATTTGTAGCCCTAAATATATACAGAATCAAATAATGCCAATAATTCTTCAAACAAAAATAATTATAAAATTACTCATAATCCTAAGGGCTCTTCTTCTGCCCAATTCCCTCATGTCACTCCACATATAAATAATTCCTTTTTCCCCCGTACCTGGATAAACAGTAGTTGAAACTAAGGATCTGGTTGATCTCCTCCGCTGGGTTCCTCTCGGTCTTCAGAGAGTGCAGAAGAAGAGGGAAAGAAGAGAGAACAGAAAATAATAGGAAGAGAGAATGAGAGATGTGTGAAAATGACAGGTGAGGGGCACTATTTATAGGATTTCAGGCTCACCTACCGGAACGGCCCGTTCCAAAATTGGAACGCCCGTTCTGGACCCTTCAAACCTATGCAAATTTCTCAACTGGAACGGCCCGTTCTCAAATCGGAACAGCCCGTTCTCAAACTCAGCAGAATGGCCCGTTCTGTTTCCAGAACGGCCCGTTCTCCCTCCAGAACAGCCCGTTCTCCAAACCAGAACGGCCCGTTCTCTAATCCAGAACGGCCCGTTCTCCAATTGGAACGGCCCGTTCTCCCACTTCATTTTCTAAGCATTTCCTTATCCCGGAACGGCCTGTTTCACTTTTGAAACGCCCCGTTCCGGGCAACGAATTGGGCCCTTGGCCCAGCAAAAAATTGGGCTGTTACAGTTAGACCATTGGAAGAGCATGCCGATCGAGAACTATGACGGGTCCACCGACCCCGAGGAGCACTTGAACGTTTTCTTGACACAAGCGACCCTCTCTACTCAAGATGACTCGACCTTGTGCCGGATATTCCCCACATCGTTGAAAGGGAGGGCTCTGAGCTGGTTCACGCCATTGTCGAGAGCTTCCATTGACTCGTTTAGTGAGCTGTCGTCTCAATTCGCTCTTCAGTTCGCGACATGCAAACCGTACAGGACGATCTCACTAGCATTGGCGGGGGTTCGTCAGGAGAAGAAGGAAAGTTTGAGAAGCTTTATGGACCGATTCAATAAGATCGCCATGGAGATCGGCGACCTTAACCCAGCCGTGGCAATGGATCGGCTGAGCACTGCCCTCAGGCCGGGGCCATTTGTGAATAGCTTGTGTAAGAAACCGCCCGGTGATATGAACGATCTCCGATGCCGAGCCGAGAAGTACATGCAAATGGAAGAATTGGCGAAGACTAGAAATCAGGCCAGAGCCGAGGATGGGTATGGACGAAAAGAACCGAGTCGAGACCCGATGAGAAAGGCGAATGCCGAGCCCTCAAATGTTCGTCCCCCAAGAGGACCACATTACACAATGTATACAAGAAATTTTTAAATATTTGTCATGCCGTTCCTTATTTTAATATATATATATATATATATATATATATATATATATATATATATATATATATACACGTTTAGGTCGCGCTCATGCAGGTCCAATCTCGAATAACGCACACGTCGACGCCGAGAAATCCTCGACTGATCACTCAAAAAGTGCGCTCGAGCCCGACTGGTTTCCCTCCCGAGTAACCTCCTCGGCTAAGGATGTACCTAGGCCGAGCATTACGCACATACGCCGACGCCAAGCAATCCTTGGTCGATCACTCAAAAAGTGCACTCGAGCCCGACAGGTTTCCCTCCCGAGTACCCTCCTCGGCTAAGGATGTACCTAGGCCGAGCATTACGCAGATATGCCGATGCCGAGCAATACTCGGCCGATCACTCAAAAAGTGCGCTCGAGCCCGACAGGTTTCCCTCCCGAGTATCCTCCTAGGCCAAGGATGTACCTAGGCCGAGCATTACGCACATACGCCGACGCCAAGCAATCCTTGGTCGATCACTCAAAAAGTGCGCTCGAGTCCGACAGGTTTCCCTCCCGACTACCCTCCTCGGCTAATGATGTACCTAGGCCGAGCACTACGCACAAACATGCGCCGACGCCGAGAAATCCTCGGCCGATCACTCAAAACGTACATTCGAGCCCGACAGGTTTCCCTCCCGAGTACCCTCCTCGGCTAAGGATGTACGTAGGCCGAGCACTACGACACGCGTTGAGGCCGAGCACGCTTGGCCGAACACTCTCAAGACGAGCACTCTCGCGGATCAAATACACTTCGCGTATCAAATCGCATGATCCGACTCCGAGGCCGAGCACGCTTCGGCCGAACACGCTCAAGCCGAGCACTCTCGCGGATCAAATACACTTCGCGTATCAAATCGCATGATTCGACTCCGAGGCTAAGCACGTTTCGGCCGAACACTCTCAAGTCGAGCACTCTCGCATGCTCCAACACACTTCGCGCATCAAATCGTGTGACCCAACATTCCGGTGCCGACCACTCTTAGGCCGAACACGCTCAAGCTGAGCACTCTCGCGGATTAAATACACCGCGTATCAAATCGCGTGACCTAACATTCCGGGGCCGACCACGCTTAGGCCGAACAGGCTCAAGCTGAGCACTCTCGCGGATTAAATACACCGTGTATAAAATCGTGTGATCCGACTCTGAGGCCGAGCACGCTTCGGCTGAATACTCTCAAGCCGAGCACTCTCGCGGATCAAATACATCGCATATCAAATCGCATGATCTGACTCCGACTCCGAGCACGCTTCGGCCGAACACGCTCAAGCCGAGCACTCTCGCGGATTAAATACACCGCGTATCAAATCGCGTAACCCAACATTCCGGGGCCGACCACGCTTAGGCCGAACACGCTCAACCCGAGCACTCTCATGGATTAAATACACCGCGTATCAAATCGCGTTATCCGACTCCGAGGCCGAGCACGCTTCGGCCGAACACTCTCAAGCCGAGCACTCTCGCGGATCAAATACATCGCATATCAAATTGCATGATCCGACTCCGAGGCCGAGCACGCTTCGGCCGAACACGCTCCAGCCGAGCACTCTCGCGTATCAAATACACCCGCGTATCAAATCGCATGATCCAACACCGAGGCCGAGCACGCTTCGGTCGAACACTCTCAAGACGAGCACTCTCGTGGATCAAATACATCGCGTATTAAATCGCATGATCCGACCCCGAGGCCGAGCACGCTTGGCCGAACACTCTCAAGACAAGCACTCTCGCGGATCAAATACACTTCGCGTATCAAATCGCATGATCTGACTCCGAGGCCGAGCACGTTTCGGCCGAACACTCTCAAGTCGAGCACTCTCGCGTGCTCCAACACACTTCGCGCATCAAATCGCGTGACCCAACAATCCGGTGCCGACCACGCTTAGGCAGAACACGCTCAAGCCGAGCACTCTCGCGGATCAAATACATCGCATATCAAATCGCATGATCTGACTCCGACTCCGAGCACGCTTCGGCCGAACACGCTCAAGCCGAGCACTCTCGCGGATTAAATACACCGCGTATCAAATCGCATAACCCAACATTCCGGGATCGACCATGCTTAGGCCGAACACGCTCAAGCCGAGCACTCTCACGGATTAAATACACCGCGTATCAAATCGCGTTATCCAACTTCGAGGCCGAGCACCTATCAACCGAACACTCTCAAGCCGAGCACTCTCGCGGATCAAATACATCGCATATCAAATTGCATGATCCGACTCCGTGGCCGAGCACGCTTCGGCCGAACACGCTCCAGTCGAGCACTCTCGCAGATCAAATACACCCGCGTATCAAATCGCATGATCCGACTCCGAGGCCGAGCACACTTCGGTCGAACACTCTCAAGACGAGCACTCTCGCTGATCAAATACACTTCCGCGTATGAAATCGCATGATCCCACTCCGAGGCCGAGCACGCTTCGGCCGAACACTCTCAAGCCGAGCACTCTCACGTACTCCAGCATTTTGAGGCCGAGCACGCCTAGGCGGAGCACTCCTGAGCCGAACTCACACCAAGCATTAATTCGCGACAAACATGAATTTAACCCCCCTTCGGCCGAGCATACCATTCAGTTGTGTTTATATTACTAGGCGTTAATGAATATGGCAAAAAATTGGAAAGTAAAATATTTCATTAAAGTTTGGCCGATCAGTACGTCTACTTACACAAAAAATCATCTTTATCCACGACGCCAATAACTGATCACAAAAGGCACTAATGGCCTGATTACAAGCAAGCAAAAAATCCTAACCCTAACCTACTACCACCAGAGTCAACCTCTTACATTGCGGCCGAGTCCTCCGGATTCCCATCGCCGACCACATCAATGATCGGCTCCTCTTCCCTTGTCGGTGGGGCCTCTTCGTTAGGCTGAGCACCCTGAGGGAACTCGGCGTAACTTATGAACTTTCCACCGTAGAAATCCCGACTAACATCAAAATTGAAGTTAGCCGGGACCTCACAAAAGTAGAAGGCCTGTCGCATAACATGTTGGAAGCCGGCATCGTGCTGGTCGAGAATTTTCTCGGTGGCCTCGTCTTCGAACTTGGTAGCGGCCTCATTTAGCCGAGCAATCTCGGCAGCTGCAGCGGTGGCCTCGACTTTCATTTTCTGGACCGTCAACTTCAAGTCGTCGGCCTCTCTCCTATGGGTGTCGGCTGCCCTCTTCAGTTCTTCGACCGACTCGGTGACCTTTGCATTGGCGGTCAATGCCTCCTTCAACGTCGCCTCAGCCTCCTTAAGCCGCCCCTGCAACCTCTCCTCGAAGACAGCCGACCTCATCATAACATGCTTAGCAATTAGGGAGGACGTTTGGCACAAGGAAATTCGAACCGGCCACGACCACCGAGGTTAGCAAAACCGACTACACTAGGAACATGCACACTACTACTAGCGGTCGGAAGCAACATCTGCCATTGCACGCCGAGAACCACAACCCTATACAATTAAAACGTCTTCGTCTTTCCCATCCTCGACGCTGCGGGGGTTGTATACCGTATGGTGGCTGACTAGGCCGAATACCCGAGTTTGTGGCCGACTAGGCCGAATACCCGAGTTCGTGGACGACCAGGTCGAATACCCGAGCCCACCGATCACTCACAATCTGAACGGAACGTGTCGGTGTGCTCGGCCAAGTCACGGATTTACGCCAAGATAATTATGGAGAGGTTAATTTATGTAATGCACCGGATTAGCCCCCTAATTTCCCGGGGCCCAGTCCTTAATTACGGCCCAATAAAAATCACTATAAATAGGACCCCAACGAGGTACGTAACAAACTTTTTAACTACCGCATTTAATACGCCGAGCACTTACTTGAGCGTTGGAGTGTCTTTGCAGGCACCCCTCCTCATTTCGGACTACTCGGAGAAGGACGAGAAGACCTAGACCCCAAATCCGACCCGCTACAACAAGAATAATTAGAGTGTGTATCCTAACACAAAACAATTCGTATGCATGTGAAATTGAAAGTAACAAGCTAATAATAGATTCATCTTTTAAGCCTTAGTAATTGACAATGGGCAAGCATTGTCATGATGTGCGAGTTCTTTGTTCCAATAGAGTATCGCAGTGATCTTCATCTAACGAGGACAAATTAATTTTTTATTATCAAAATTTTAATATTATGTAGACCATGTTTAGAGAAAAAAATAATTACATTAATATTTCTTACAATATAATTTCCATAATTAAATATAAATTTACTAATATCGATATTAAGTATTGGATTTAAATATATTTTAAGTTTATATAAAATGAATAGATTTTGATTTTAGTCCCTTAAAAAAAATTTATATTTCTTTCCCTAAAATTTAAAATTATTATTTTAGTATTTACTATTACATGTTTATGTTTAGTAAAAGGTTGAGTGGTTATTTCAAATAAATTTATATCTTATTATAATATTATGTTAGCATATAACATTATTTAAAAAATTTATAAATCTTTAAAAAAGTGTTATTTACTTATTTGTTTATCTTAAAATGATCATCAAATATAAAAAAATATTAAACATAAATTTTATGTAAAAATAAATAAAAGTATATTATAGGACAAAAATAATAATTTCAAATATTTTAAATAATACTTTTTTTATAGAAATCAAAATGAAAATAAAAACTAACTCATTTTCTTATTAAGATGATATGCATAGAAGTAATTGTTGGAAAGTTATGACCAAGTCTTTTATTTTTTGTGCTCGTTGCACTGTCCACACAGGTTGGTTTTATTGCTATCTTTTGCACCTTGGAAATTTTATTGTTTTTTTATTTATTATTAACTTGTTTGGTACATATAAGAGAAAGGAAAAAAAGAAATGATCGAAAATAAACAAATATAAACTACAACACACCAAAATTCATCTCCCCTCTTAAAAAAAATATTTCTCTTATTATTAAAAGTTGTTTTGGAATAGTATTTTTTAGTTTGGAAATCTGTGGAATAATGTATCTTACAGATATTGACATATTTTAGAAGAAGAGTACATCAAATTATAATATCGATAAGCATTTTTTCTCAAAGATCAATCAATTATAGGTATGAATTTATACTTTCCTAAACTTTTCTTCCCATTTTTTTTTAGTTTTTGTTATTTTAATTTTTTTTATTGTTATAACATTATGATAAATAATACATTCTTTTTTTTCCTATTTCCTATTTTTTAACGGTAGTCACTAGTCATCTAGCTCTTTTTTTAAATAAAAAAACAAAAAACCTATAATACTATTTTATCAGGAAAACGAAAATTTCATTGCTCTAAAAATTTTCAATCTGATATTGGTCCAAAACTATTATGTAAAAAAATCACTTCTCAGTCAATCTAAAAATCAATTCATCACAATTACTCCTTTGTCTCTAAATAAATGGAGTGCTATTATTTTTTTACATAAATAAAAAATTATTAAATAGATAAAAGAGAATTATAATTTTATAAAATTAAGTATATTAGTAATATTCTTTTTTACCAAAAACAATACAACACAACACAATAATTTTCTGAAAAACATCATTAAAAATATAAATAAAGTTATTAATAATACACTAAAAAATAAAATTACAGTCATTTAAAACTTTTTTTTTCTTCTTACACCATGAAACGGAGAGTATATGATCGAAGTTTTTCCCTCACATCAATGCAATTGTCGTGGTAGAAATTTCCTTGCAACAGTTGGAACAGAGGGGTCTCTCTGCCTCCTTCAATTATTTAGCGTTAATTTAATCGGTACTTAATTAATTACTACTTATTAATATAACTTTTCTTTTTCATAATCATAACTTTTCCCTTGTACAAGACATAAAGAAAAGAACGATGAAAAAGAGAAAAATAGAAAGAAAAAATATGAGAAACATAATAAATAATACGATAGAAAAGAATAATGGACGTACATTTGAATAAAATGAAAGAAAATGAGTATTAAAGAATCACTTACACAAAGATATTGCAATCCTAAACCCAATGAAGGCCAGGGACTATATTATTATCTACATGCTTAATTATAGAAACAACAAATGACACAATGTGCATAAATGCATAACACTATATATTCAGCTTATATAGCCTCATGCGATTATTTATTAGAATGTATAATAATGATTGATGAAGATATATATGTTATGAGCTAGTGTTCCCTTTTCTTGTGACTCTCTATGGATTGGAGCCTCTGAAGCAGAAGATGGTGTCTGAAGTTCTTGATGAAGGCATCAGCACTAGCGTTGATGTCTTCTGTTGGCATCCTCTCTTGCTTCTTTTCTGTGCCCTCCTTCTTCTCTTCATTTCCATGCTCCTTTGGATTATAATAACTTTGATAACTCTTTCCCATTGTTGCTTCTGTTGTATTGTGTTACAAATTCAATTGAATCAATGCTTAATTTGTAGCCTCATGTGCTTCCTCATATATATATAAGAACACACACCAAGCAAAATGGAATCTGCAGTTTCTTTTTCATGTTTCAATTTTCTTTTTCTTAATGTTCGTGCTAAGCAAAACTTTTCAAATCAAAGTCAAAGATGGGTGACAATTGACCAATATAAGATGCGTAGAAGTTTCTAAGCTGGTTGGATGTATATATATAGCTTATATTTCCTTTTTAGGTATGTCTTCTTTTATTCAAAGTCTTATGTCGTGTGATTTTAATCATTCTATTTAACTTAATTATCAGATTAAAGCCATAAAATTAACATTCACGACATTTAATTAGATAAAAATCATATCTATGGTAATGTAATATGTATTATTTTTTAAGAACATAGACTTTTATACATATTAAATATTACGTATAATACTACAAAATTTGCTGAGAAAATTATCAATAATAATTTAAGATTTTACACGGTACTGACAAATTAATTTTGAAATTTCTAAGTGGTATAAGAAGAGGGAGAAAAACTCTTTGGAAACGTTTGCTACATAATTTTTTTTTTTACTTTTTTAGGAATATAAAGTAAAGTATTAATTTTTCGCATTTGATTTGTTATTAACATTTTTAGAAAATATTGTTCTTGAGAATGACTTTGTATATGTTTCTCATAAAAATGAGAGAAGTGAGAAGTAAAAATAAAATTTTAATACAATAAAAATATTATATTATCTTTATTTATTTATTTATTGTAATAAGAATCTTAATTTTTAAAATACATTTAAAAATATTCTTAAAAACATTTATGATAAATCAAATAGATTTTCATAATTCTTTAAAATTTATGATTCTCAAACATAAAATTTTTTTATTGTATAACAAATATACTTTATTTCAATCATCAAGAAAAGGAGTCTTCTTTTGAGTAGAATCAGCAAATGTTGTAATAATATTTTTAAACATTTATTAAAAATGAAAAAATATATATATATAGACATAAAATATGTAAAAACTATTGATAAAGAAGTTTTTGCTGCTACAGTTATCCGAGACAGGTTTGTCTGGTGTAGTAGCCAATTCAATTTCCTGGTGCGGCTTAAGACATGATTTTTAATGCCGGAAAGTAGTAGCCCTTCAAAGCTTCTTGTTTGTTGACTCAAATAATATTGCTGCAACTTTAATTGTTGACAGAATCTTGTGTGCATATTTAAGATTGACGGTATAAAAATTGTTTAATACTTAAACATTTAAGTAATTAATATCTTAGTATTAGAGATTGATTTAAATACTCAAAATATGTTTTCATTAGTATAATTTATACTAATGCAAAAAAATATCAAAATGTTTAACTATCATAAATAATTTATTTAGAAACGGAACAAAGTTGGCTCGATCACTAATGACTCTTAAATTTTACTTATTAAATTAAAAAAATGGTTTTTCAGTCATTAATTAAAATATAATTAAAGGCAATTTTCATTTATTAGTATTTTTATTGTAAATATTTAATGTGTTTATTTTCTTTATTAGTATATTGATGACACGTGTAAACCCCATAAAATAATTATCTATCTCGATATTTAATGTTTATATATTGATGTGTACATTTAACATACATATCTTATACACCAAATGTATGTGGCAATTCTCGCAAGATGTTTTCTTAAAACAGATCAAATTATAATCGACAACCTAGCATCTGCACCTACCTGCCTAACTTTGGATTAATTGAGGTGATAGATACGGCGAATGCAATTAAAAAAGTTCCTCGTAAGAAAAAGTAGGGAAAATTAATTATTCGTGTATACCATGCCCATACGTGGAAATGATTATGAAGGAATGAGAATTGCTTTTATCCCAGATCTACTTTCAGTCATATAAATGCCAAAATATTATTTAATTAGCTACTAGGCTTGGACTCGTAAAAGTTATTTGGTATCTATCTACCCTATGCTAGACAGGTTCCATTTATCATCCATATCCAATGTTATTCTTTCGTAGATGGATAGATATTATGGCATGGTATTGAAATAGCTCACAGATTACAGAACCCTTTCTAATTTATAAAGGAAGCATTAGAAAATTTGAGTCTGACAATGACTTTAATAGTGGAAAGACCATCACATGATCACATGATACGAAACTAATGAGAGTTTCTTGTGGGACATCTTTGAGCCACAGCCGCAAGATGTGACCCAACACGAGGCTGTTTGAACCACGGAAGAGCATGATTCAGCTCCTTTCCTAACCTAATTTGGTCAATCATTGGGTGAGTTTAAAAATTAAACTCCACTTAATTTTTAAAGATAAGTTTGAGTTGTGTTTCGACTCATCTTAGTGCATTATATATTTTTTAAAAATATAATATAACATTATTTATTTTAAATATATATTATAAAATATAATTTAATTTAAATTTTGTATTTCTTTCATTTTATAAATTTACTATAAATATAATCAACATATAAAATAATTTTATGATTGTCTGTTTGTCAATTTAAATTAATGAAATAAAATATCAAATAATTTTTAACTTCATAAATTTAATCTATGCATTAAAATTTTTAAATTTAATAGTTTAATCGTTAAATATAAAATATGAGTCATTAAATATAGTAAGTCTATATATACTTACTTGTGAAGTAATAATAAAAAATTATTGTAATAAATGCAAGTTGCAAAAATTAGAAATTGGATTAATCATAATAAAGAAAAAAAAAGTAAAAATAAAATAAAATAAATGAAGTTAATCATTAATATTTTTTCTTTCAGTGCAAGTTTATCAATAACAAGTGAATATTATCTATAACTAGAGACAAGTCATAAAGTAACTAAAACTTTGTAAAGTAATAATTGTTAATACTTATGAAATTGATTCTAGATCTAAATTTTGCAAACAACTTTTTTTTTTATTTTTATTTTTTATTTTTTTAATTTTTTTTTAATTTTTATGAGTGACATTATGTGTTGTAAAAACGAAGGGGATTGAAAAAGAGAGAAAGTGGTGATAAGAGACAGGTCAAGAATACGATTTTGACATTATATAAGCCAAAGAATAAGACGATGGGAAACGCTGGAAGGGCTCCTGATCCAGAGGAAGAGAACGCAGACCAAAGAAGCACTAAGAAAGTAAAGACGAAGGACCAGGAAGGGAATGACGACGTTCACATGGAAGTCGTTGCTGACATGCAAAGGATGGATGGGTCCAAAAGATCATATGTGGATAGCGTGTTATCTATTGGTGGTGGCATGATATTCTCGGACTACCAGTCATTGTTGAAGGAGATGGAGGACTACGAAGATTTCAATGCTGTTGATGAGGACCACTTGAGAGAGCTCGAGGATGAGCTTGATCCATGCCCTAAGATCTCCATATCCCAAGGAGAATTTGAAGAATGGTGCGCCCCATGGAAAAATGCTCTGGTAATCAATGTGCTAGGAAGGAAGGTTTCCTTCAAAGCCATTGAACACAAAATCCATCGTGATTGGGTCAAGGCTGGATCCATTCGAATCATTGACATGCCTAATGATTTCTACCTAGTTCAGTTTTCTGCAGAAGAAGATTATAGACATGCACTATACGAAGGTCCATGGATGATCGCTGACCACTATATTGTGGTGCAAAGGTGGAGACCTTTCTTTAATGTAACTGCCTCAAAGACTCGTAAAGTGGCAGCCTGGATCCGTATTCCTGGCCTCCCGATTGAGCTGTACAACGAAAGGTTTCTTTGGCGGGTGGGGAGTAAGCTTGGTTCCATGCTCAAGATTGACAAACTCACATCAATTCACTCAAGAGGTAAATTTGCACGTATTTGCGTGGAAGTGAGTTTGTAAAGAAAACTAGTGTCCATGATCAATGTAATGGGGCACATATTAAAGCTGGAATATGAAGGCCTACATGCAATTTGTTTCAAGTGTGGAAGATATGGACATCGCCAAGATCAATGTGGGGAAAGTTTTGATCACGAGAAAGAAACGACTGCATCTTGTCCCAAAGATCATGAAGGTGCAATAGAGGTCGAGAACGATAGTCATGGCGGCGGACAACCAAACTCGCCATGCCCAATCAACCCTAGTATGGATGCATGCAACAATTCGGTTGAGAACAACACAAAATCTGGAGGAGATCCCGAAAAATCTGGCCGTGATTCAGATAACCCCTATGGACCGTGGATGTTGGTCAAGAGAGGCAGGAAATCTTTCAAGAATCATATCTCCCCAAAAAATAAGGATACTAATTCAACACAGATTATATCCTCTGGTGCTAACAAACAGGAAGCGGTTAAATCCTTAGAGGATAGGATCCTAACAGACTATCAGGAAAAGAACAACCCAAAAACGAATAACACCCGGGCCATGCAAACTCATGTAAAAGTTCGTAACCCTCTTGGAGGAAAAAATCCACGAAATCCAAGCCCAAAAATTAACTTTGTGGGCCCTGCAGCAACTCGTAAGAAAGGTGGGGAACAAAAGACAGAAACTCAAGACTTTCAAGATCCGAAGAAAGGCAATAACCATGAGAATCATATCACGCCAGATTATAGGTCTACACAAGCGATGAACACCCAACGTGTAATGGTTGGACTTCGATCACTAAACCACCAATCAAGTGAAGACCCTTTTCTTCGTAACCTAGTGACGCATGTTATTAAACCTGATGAAGAAACTGCGGCGTTCGCTGCAGCCCTACGACGCCATTTTGAGCCTGATGGAGAATATTTACCAGCAGAAGAGAGACATTTGATACCTCAAGTAGAAAACCCAGGGGTTTCTAAGCCCACAAACCAAAACAGTCTCCAATGAATGTTCTATGTTGGAACTGTAGGGGTGCGGGTAACAAAGGTTTTGCTTCACTAGTCAATGATATGATTTATAACCATGAGGTGGGACTTCTTTGCTTGCTTGAAACCCATATAAGTGGTGAAAGAGCTATGGAAGTAACTAGAAGAATCCTGCTCGACAAGAAGTTCTTAGTACATGCACAAGGTCATTATGGGGGTCTTTGGTGTCTTTGGGATCCTAAGAGATGGAATATTGAAGTTGTTCACCACTCCTTCCAATTTATTCACCTTAAGGTTCTGAATGATTCTTCCCATTGGTTTTGCACGATAGTTTATGCTAGTCCACATCCTCAAGATAGGGTTGTGCTTTGGAGGGAATTGACCCAAATCTCAAAGCATATTGATGGTCCCTGGAACTTGGTTGGTGATTTCAATGCTGTTCTGCATCAGCATGAAAGGATGGGAAGGGCACTCAATGCTAACCTTTGTGGGGACAGTGCCTTCCGTAACTTTGTAGATCAATGCAGCCTAATGGATATTGGGTTTAATGGTTCTCCCTTCACATGGAAAAGAGGCAACTATATGAACGCTTGGACAGGTGTCTAGCTAACTTCGATTGGCGAGTAGTTTTTCCTGAAGCTTCTCTTACGCACTTGAACCAGCTAAAGTCTGATCACACTCCTATTTTATTACAATTGAATTTAGGTGTAGTCCGTTGTTCCTATCGCCGCCCGTTTAGATTTGAAGCGGCTTGGTTAACTCATGATGAATTTCCTGAGCTCATACAACGTGAATGGAAGGCTAATGAGTCTTGGAATCAAAAGGTGGGTCACATTAAAAAATATCTTTTAGAATGGAACTTAAATACTTTTGGCAATGCGTTTAAAGCTAAAAAACAACTGCTTCGTAGATTGAATGGGATCACTGGCAAACTAATGCAAGGCCCGAACCGTTTCCTTGAAAGACTTCAATCAGAATTATGGACTGAATTAGAATCTATATTAGCTCGAGAGGAAATAATTTGGTTCCAAAAGTCACGCTGCAAATGGCTCTTAATGGGAGATCGAAACACCAGATACTTTCATGGAACTATCGTCATAAGAAGAAGGCGCAACAAGGTTGAGAGGCTCCTGAATGATCAGGCCCTGTGGGTAACGCAACAGGAAGAGTTGGAGGCTATGGTCACTGAGTACTATAAACACCTTTTCCTCGAATCAGGAGATCATAACAACTTGTGTCTACAAAATGCCTTCCCTTCCCTAGGGACTGCGGAATTAGATGTCATTGGTAGACCAATCAGTGATGAAGAGATCTTACAGGCTATCAAGCGTATGGGGAGTTTTAAAGCTCCGGGACCTGATGGCCTACAAGCTATCTTCTATCAATCACAATGGAATGTGGTTGGTCCTTTTGTTTGCAAATTAATACATGATATCGAGGAACAACCGTCTAAAGTGGCTCATATTAACGACACTCTTATAGTTATAATAGCAAAAGTGGAGGTAGTCACACATCTAAAACAAATGAGACCAATAAGCTTGTGTAATGTCTCATACAAGCTCCTAACGAAGGTTCTTGCTCATCGCCTAAGCAAGGTCATGGAATATCTGGTGCACCCAAATCAAAGTAGCTTCGTGCCTCATAGAAATAGTAGGGATAATGTCATTGTCTTTCAGGAGGTAATGCATTCTATGAAGTCCAAGAAAGGAAACAAAGGTTGGATGGCCATCAAGATTGATCTTGAAAAGGCATATGACCGTTTAAATTGGAATTTCATAAAGGATACTTTACTTGATATTGGCCTTCCTTCGAGTTTTATAAACCTAGTTTGGGCTTGCATTTCCAGTGCTAAGTTTCGAATGCTTTGGAACGGAGAGGCCTTGAGCGAGTTTCTTCCATCACGAGGAGTGAGACAGGGAGACCCCATCTCCCCCTACATTTTTGTGCTTTGCATGGAGAGATTATTCCATTTGATCAACATGACTATTGAACATCACATCTGGAAGCCTATTTGCTTATCTAGATCAGGCCCATTAATCTCTCACCTGGCATTTGCAGACGATCTTGTTCTCTTTGCAGAGGCTTCAACAAACCAAGTGGAAGTTATAAAAGCTTGTCTAAATACATTTTGTGATAGTGCAGGGCTAAAAGTCAGCCAGGAAAAAACTAGGATCTTCTTCTCGAATAATGTGGGCCATGTTGTGAGAAATGAAATTAGCTCAGTTTTTGGCTTTCAGCGAACGAATGATCTAGGTAAGTATCTTGGAATTCCGACACATCACTCCCGAGTGAACAGGGTCACCTATCAAGGTATAATTGATAAAATAAATAGTAGGCTCAGTGGGTGGAAAGAAAAAAACCTTTCCTTTACAGGAAGATTGACTCTAACAAAGTCTGTTCTTCAAGCTCTTCCATCTTACACAATGCAGATGGTGCACCTTCCTAGAGCATTGTGTGATGAGGTGGACAAAATCTGTAAAAGATTCCTTTGGGGGGGATGGAAATAGAACTCGTCACCCTCATGCAATTAATTGGAAGACTGTTTGCTTGCCTAAAGTTAACGGTGGACTAGGCTTGAGAAGAATGAGGGACATGAATAATGCTTTCATGATGAAAAATTGTTGGAGCTTGATTAATGAACCTAACAAACTATGGGTACGGGTTATAAAAGCAAAATACGGATGTACAAATGAGATTATCCTTGTTGTCACAAAGAAATCATCAATGTCAAACCTATGGCAAGGCATATGTGCTGCTTGGGATTGGTTTCGACCTAATATCAAGTGGAAGGTTGGAAACGGTAGGAAGGTGCGTTTTTGGATTGAAAATTGGCTGCCTAGTCTAGGTGCAATCATTAACCACGCCTTAGTTTTTATTCCACCGATCGAGATGTCTAAATGTGTGCGTGACTACGTCTCAGACCAAGGAGAATGGGAAATTGATCATATTCGCGAGCTAGTGCCATCTAATGTGTGGCAATCCATCATTAGTTCGATTATCCCAACAGATTCAGCAAGAGCAGATTCTGTCCTTTGGGGTCCAGCTGCAGATGGAGTGTTCTCTGTCCGTTCTGCATTTGAAGCATCAACACAAATATCAAGCCTAGATCGCAAGCCCATTTTCAAGGTGATTTGGAGATGGAAGGGCCCTGAAAGAACTAGAGCCTTTTTATGGAGAGTGGCACACGAGAGCCTAATGACAAACTCCACTAGAGTCCATAGGGGTACTGCTTTGGAAGCCAATTGCCCAGCCTGTAATCATGACTATGAGGATACATGGCATGTTCTCCTTCATTGTAATTTCGCACAACAAGTATGGTCTAAACTTTCAGCTTTCGTGAAGGCAAGAGATTTCTCAAATTCAGATATTCAAACATGGTTACTACATCACCTATCTCGGAATCAATCTACCAATGACAAGAGAAGCACTATTTTTGCTACAACTATCGACTGCCTTTGGCATAGGAGAAATCGAGTAGTATTCCAAAACACCACAATTTCATCGGAGCAACTTGTTGCAGAAATCAACGCCCGTGTGAGTGTTATTTCCGGCAATTGTGGCTCAGTCCTTGAAGGTTTCATTCCAACCATGTCCAACCTCTCTAGTTTTTGGTCCCGTCCACCTGCCAACCACCTCAAGCTGAATTGTGATGGATCAGTTTCTGTCAGGGGCCTCGCTGTTTGTGGTGGAATTGTTAGAGAATCAGCTGGAGCATTTGTTCTAGCCTATGCATGCAAGCTTGGAAGTTGTTCTATCACCAATGCTGAAATATGGGCTATTCTTCATGGGCTTCGAATCATTCGGAATAACAACTTGCTTGGCAGAATTCTAGTTGAGACAGATTCATTGACAGCAGTCAATCTCATATCTCACGGCTGTGATCACTCTCATCCAAATTTCAATCTCGTTAAAGAAATTCAAGAATTGGGTAATCAGGTGCAGGTTGTCTCATATAGCCACATCTTTAGAGAAGCCAACAAAGTTGCTGATGCCTTAGCTAGAAATAGCCTTTCTTTACAAGAGGACATTGTCCTTTTTAATTCTGCCCCTAGATGTATCCATTCCTTATTGCAGACAGAGTCTTCTGCTGCTTTTCTTGATTAATTCTAGTCTTTCGGGCTTTTAGCCCCTTTATTTACCAAAAAAAAAAATGAAGGGGATTGTGTGACTTATATGTTAATAAATTTTACAAATTTAACCCCACCACTTAGTAGTATAAAAGGGGTTCATGTAGTGGTCCTAAAGCACAAAGTGCTTCACTTTCTACTTCTTTCACAATTTTTTTTTGTTGGCACATCAAAGAAGATCAAGTTATTGTTAAAAAAATTATTATACGTAAGGGAAGAAATATTTATTATAATTTTTAATTTAATACATACGCAAACGCATATATATATATATATATATATATATATATATATATATATAATCATTAATTTTGTAAGGTGTTTTTAATCTCATTTTATTTATTTATTTATTTTATAATATCTAATTATTATTGATATATTATTTAATCATTTTTATTTTATTTATTATTTTATATCTGTAATTTATGTCTTCTTTAATTCATTTTAGTATGTTAATTCTTGTTTGTAAATACTATATTTAAAATTTTGCTCTTAATTAAATACAATAATGCCAAGTTCATTTAAGATTGTAATTTTTATACTATATTGATTGTTTATACATTTAAAATAAAAAAAATATATGTACTTATAATATTTATTTTTCCTATTCCTATATATAATAATAATAATAATAATAATTTATTATTGTTATTGTGATAATAAATATTAATCATAATCATGATAAGGAAGTCATTATTATCAATTAACTAACACAAACATGTTATAAGTAATAACGATTTGAATTTATGGATAAAGACATGAATTTGTAGATGAAAGTTTTGATTTGGAAAATTTAAATGAGTAGATGATACTTGTAGTATTATGTCATAGTAAAACTTATTTATGTTGACTAGTCACTATAAAATTTATTAAAATCCAATCATAAAATAAAACAAGAAAATGAGTATGTACTTATCATAAAAGAAAAATTGCATTGGAATATGATTATATGATTATTTTTTTCAATGACCTATAAAAAATTTATTCTCACTCCTTTTGTATTTTTTGTTTCCTTTGGGTATTTGTTTTTAAAAATAATTTGATCAAAGTATATGACTATTTTGAATTTTAGACTGTTTACAACACTCGCTCATGTCATATTCTCAAGATTACAATAATAAACACTCAAAATAATATAGTTATATTCAAAGGACAAAGTTCCTCAATTATATCACTATTCAATAAGCCAATGTCAATCGTCTTGGATAGCCTTATGACTATCACATCTATTCCCTGCTAACCAATCATGTTAACTTATTATATAATATATCATTTTTTCCCTTGTGAAATAAATATAAGAAATAGGGATAAGATTTTTGTAAAAAAATATATTTTTCTTTTCTTCTAAATAGTTAAGGTTGAAATATTAGTAGCAATGACTTGTACTAAAATATATGTGTTATATAATCAATAAATTTATTTTTCTTTAACTTAATGTATGTTTTATTTAATTATTCATATAACTTTGATTTTTTTAAAAGTAATTAAATAAATAGTTATAATTCGTAATTAAAAGAGGATGTTACAATAATTATAATGATATTGATTTTGGATATAAAAATTTAGATTATGCTAAGTCACCATCTTTTTTAAAAAATTAAATAAGATTTAGAATCACCTATTTCATTCTCCATGTAAATTTGCATGAAGAGATATAAAATTAAAAAAAATTTAAATTCAATTACAAGTTTTAAATAATAGAAGTGAAAAGAATTAGTCAGTCATATCTGTGAAGGTTTATACTGATATATTAAAACAATGTTGATCATGATTTTGTCTTACATATTTTAGATGTTGATGGAGTTAGATTAAGATTCAAATAAATAATTTGTTCAAATTTTCAAGTTGTATAAGAATAAACTCATCTGTTCCTACCTGGTTAACTATAGCAGTCCTGTTCTTAAACAGGATTGTATCCGGTGAAATATATACGTGGTTTAGGGGGAAAATAAAAAAGGTCATCCAAATCCAATGGCAATGGTGGTGGGTTGAATTCAACTTTCGGTTGGGTCTGTTTGATTGGGTAAATAGTTTCTGAGCCCAAAATCAACAAAATTCCTTCATTCGTTGGGTCCAAAAAATAGCGCAACCCATAAACACACCCCCCTCTCCCAGGGTAGTGGTGCTGAGCATTTTGCACAATAATCTGCAGGAAGCTAGAGAAAGGGCCATGGAGGCCCTGCACTTCCTCCGCCTGGTTGCCATGTCCGTTGCCCAAAAACCTCTCTTTTTGCGCTCTGCTGTAACCCCATTATCCACAATTGGCATTGCAAGGCCACCACTGTGTTGGCGCTCTGTATCTTCTTCTCAAACTTTCGCTGCCAGAGCAGGGTGGTTTTTGGGTCTGGGAGCAGACAGCAAGAAGACCAATTTACCTGACATCGTCAAAGCCGGTGACCCTGTTCTGCACGAGCCTGCACAGGAAGTTGATGCTAACGAGATAGGGTCTGAGAGAGTGCAGAAGGTCATTGATGACATGATCCGGGTCATGAGGAAGGCTCCTGGAGTTGGCTTAGCTGCTCCTCAAATTGGAGTTCCTTTGAGGGTTAGTTCCGTTCTTAGTGATTTTGTGTTTTCTAGCTTCCATATTTTGTTTGTGTGTCGCTCATTTTATGACTATACTAAATGTTTTAATAATAATTGCACTTAAGAAAACACAAGAAGCTATAAGTGTGAATTAGCTGCTTGTGAAATTGAAGTTGTAATAGATTATGGGCTAAGGATGTACTTATTTTGAGAAGGTTAGCAAATTTAGGATGAAGTTACCTCATTAATATTTGCTTACACAATAATGTGGGACAATTGAAAGTGAATTTATACAACTCATTTATACTCCAACTTACAAAGTTTTGCCATTTCTGTAATGTGAAAGTTGGAGGTTTACCTTGCAAAATCAAAACCTTTTTCAATCCACTCTTTTCACCATTGGTGGATGGATGAATCTTTATTGTTTAACTATATACTGATAGTCTAATGCATTTATATTATGGGGCAGTTTGTTACATATTCAAACAAAAAAGTGATTCTGATATAAAACAATCTGGTTGTTATTTTTTAGAGGTTTTTAGAAAAAAGCAGAAAGTAATATATGCTTAGAATCATAAAAAAAATACTTTAAAAAAAAAGATGATTTTATGAGAAACTATTCAAAACTAGTTTCTGATTTTATTTTTTTTAGCTTCTGATTATTTTGAAAAGCTGAAACAAACGCATGAAAAGCATTTAAAAGTGTTTTTTTTAATTCAGAAAAAAGGTGCTTTTTTATGAAGAAAGTTGTGACAATCGGAGTCCTATGTTAAAATCTTCTGGATGTTATTTATGGTACAATGTGCAGCTGTGTAAAAATATGTATTTTATTGTCTTTTCATACATGCAGATAATTGTTTTGGAAGATACCAAAGAGTATGTTAGTTATGTCCCAAAGGAAGAGGCTAAAGTTCAAGATAGAAGAGCTTTTGATCTTTTGGTGTGTTCATATGCAGAGAAAAAGAGAGTATTCAATTTATATCTATAGTTTTGCCCTTAAGGTTTATTACTTTAATAATCATTCATTAGTTCTCTTGAGGCAGGTGATCCTAAATCCCAAGCTAGAGAAGAAGGGCAAGAGGACTGCTCTATTTTTTGAAGGGTGCTTGAGGTTTCCTTCTTTGTTTCCACTCTTGCTTTGTCAGACTATCAATTCACTTTTTTGTGCTCATTATAATTCAGTATTTGAGATGAGAAGTAAAAGCTATTACATATCACTTATTATTCTAAATAATTTTTTTGCATGTCTTATTTTTAACATTTACTGCCCTGACTCTTTGCTGGGCTATTGGCACTTTCATGTGTAATGCCTAAAGTTCCTCTAACATTGTTTGAGATCAAGATCATACCCCACTTATCTAAATTACTATAAGAATACATAACGGGATAATGCAATCAATGAGGCCAGCAAATTTGACACTAATAATTTTCTCGTGACCTGTTCCATTAAAGTTCATATATGCCTCTGTTTAAACAATTGCTTCAGAGAGGATGTACTGGGGAGTCATTACTTTTTGCTAAATGACTGAAGAGTATTAATTCTACCTTATTCCACAAACAATTTTTCTGACCTAGGTGATTGTGTGGTTGGCATCCTCGTAATGAATACATAGTAATGGTAGTTTTGATAGAATTAACTTCTTACAGATGATTGTTTGTTTATATGCTTTATTCCTTAAATACTTGTCTGAATGTTTGATGTATTGCTCGAGTCTAGCTTACTCACCTTATGTATTCTGATGCGCTATATTTGTTTTGTTTTTATAATTTGATGTCTAATATTCATGACCTTTGTGTTGATCTAGTCATTAAACATTCCTAAATTATAATTTGCTAATGGTGAAGTAATATGAGTGTGATACATGAAAATGGCTGCAGTTGCCAAAGTGTCATGTGCAACAGTACAGTGAGATAACTTAATGTTATGAGTGAGATTTCCTTCCAACCTGTTAGGAATCTAATGACGTTTCTGGATTATTGAATATTGATGCTGGTAATAGCTTTTTCAATAAAGTAAAGGCAGCATTTGGAAAAACAATAATGCTGGCATGTTTAATTTTTTGTGATTTATATAGCAACACCATGGCAGCCAACCATATATGTTCAATCCTTTTATCCATGGTATCATACATCCTCATTCCTCAATTGTTATAAAATTTTGCAGTGTTGATGGATTTAGAGCAGTGGTAGAACGACACCTTGATGTTGAGGTTACAGGTTTGGATCGTTATGGTGCACCAATCAAAATAAATGCTTACGGTTGGCAGGCTCGAATTTTACAGCATGAGTGTGATCACTTGGATGGAACTATATATGTGGATAAGATGGTACCTAGAACTTTCAGAACTGTGGACAACCTGGACCTGCCTCTTGCCCAGGGGTGCCCCAAACTTGGTCCTTGCTGACCCTGCTTTTGAGGTTGCAACTGCCTCTAATGCATGCTTGTGAAAATTTGACTTTTGCAGATCCTAAAGTGGTGGCCAGATTCTATATTTTAGACATAGTCTCAATTTGAAAAAAATAAATAAATTTCCCTCAAATTTCATTGCCTGCATTTTGCCTAGAGTAGCCATTGCACTACGCTAGTCATTAATTCACTTCATGCAAGTTTCAATGTTGTAGCTTATACTTTAAAAATTCAGAGTTGTGGACTATGGGATCTGAATATGAAGATGCCTACTGCCTAGCTTTTCTCCCCATCGTAATTTGTGCGTATGACAAAAATTTGGATTTGTATCCTTTTGTAATTTGGAGCATTCAGGTGGCTGTTTGGGCATTAGAAATTCATGTAACTTCATTTGTCAAGTCTAATCCTTGATTATACCAATTGTGCACAGATCTTGCTTATTTCATCCTCTAATGATGATGAGGGAGAACTTGTCAGTCTAATGAATCGGGATGATATAAAAGTCTAAGTTCTAAATTCTTATATTCTTTCTAAATCATCTGTTTTTACCTATTTTTATGGTGACTTTGCTTTTGCCACAATGTTAAGCCTAGTTGTGTCAGTGTTAGTGTTCAATCTGATATTATTAATAGAGATTAGAGACCATCAGAATATGCATTTATACAGATTACAAGGAAATTACAAAGAAATTGAGTCAACAAAGAATGAAAGGAAGTATATGCATTTATACAGATTATATACAATATTCACCATTTCTGATTTCCACTTTGGACAATTGTCCGCAAATTGTTATCAATTATTAAAGCATTTATATACAATTTTCCCCCCTTCTATATAGAATATGCTTGTTCAGATGAAACAAAGGCAGGGTCCGTTTCTAGCTAGCCAGACTTTCTGTCTAATGAAATCGTTGCTGCTAGTTAAGGATATATACTCCAATTTGACAGCTGAAGTCTGCATTCTCTAACGATAGAGGACATCACATTCTTGTTGCATATTTTAGCTTCAGTGGAATTGCTGCAAAACTTTCTATGACTAAATCAAACTAACTTCTGAAGTATTTGAATTGAATTTTAAAATAAACATCAAGGATTATGGTTCTTGGACATTGAGAGTTATATGTGATTATGATGATAATGATGCAATCAACTACTATTCATAGACGGATTTAATTTTAGACTGTTACAGAATTAGTGCATGTTCGAATTTCAGTTTAAAAAGCTCAAAAGTTATTTTATTTTCTAAGCAACATTTTTTCTTTTTTATTTTGTAAATTGGAATTTGCAAAAGTGTTTTTGTAACAGTTATCCTAACATAACCCAATCATAGAACCATGCAATCCTCTCAACAAATGGGATCTAGCTCAAGACTAAATAAGTATGTGAGTATGGTAACTTTTTTATATCAAGTTGAGTTGTATGGATAAAAATAAAATGCATTTCCCTTCCAAACCTCAAAAGAAATGCTAATTTACATAGAAACATTCCATATCCAATTCTTACATCGATGTGGTGAATCACAGTAATGTTGGTTTATTCTGATTGGATTTGACACATTTCCATCAAGATGTTTTTATATCTTAAAAAATGTTTATTATAAATTTTAATTATAATGTAATTTATAATATTTGTTATAATTTTAATTAAATAAATAAATGTTTATCGTGTGTGTTATAGAAATTAAAATAGTAGTTCTTTTGAAAATTAAACAAATGCCAAGAAAAATTTTAAAAAGTGTTTTTTTTTAAATCATCATAATAAAAAATTATAACAAATAGGTAGAAAGACTCGTTGAAATTCTGATACGCCAAAATGTATATAAAATGAATAAAGCCTCAAGCAAATATGAAATATGCATGTATGTCAAACGTAATAATTGACACAAGACAAACCAATCACGACATGATGCACGTCTCTTGTTTCTCTTTTTATTTCATTATTTTTTTAAAAAAATTATCTGTTATTAAATGCACCGAAACCGATTCATCCTCTCTATTTCTTAAAAAAAAAAAAAAACTGCCAGATATATATTATATAAAAAAAATTTAAAAAGGAAACAACAATTTGTTTTATAATTATTAAAAATAAGATAAAAAAGATAAAAGTAAATACTAAATAAAAAATTATCTTTTATTATCGGTATAGATATCGGTATTATTTGGGCACGAAGGTTAATTATTCCCCCTAATTTTTTTGAAACACGGTAAAGAAAAAAATTGCAAATGCAGGGAGAAAAAAACAAATGATAAAACATAGTAAAGTTTTGATTTGTCATTGAAAAGAAGTGTTATCGGGGTGCTGTTAGTTCTCGTGGTGGGCTGTTAATTTGCATAAAAAACTAAAACTTTAATTTTAAATTTCATTTGATTTAACTGTTCACAAAAATAAGAGAATTTATATAGTATCCATCATAATTTGAAAGGTATTGATAGTTGATATAGTCATGTCATGTCAATGATTTTAGTCTGAGTCATCATTTTATATTTTAAATTAAAATTATTTTAATTTTCAAGTTAGTTTTTTTAAAAAAAATTTTTTTTATAGAAGTTAACAATGTCTTATATCCTCGCGAGTCATAGGGAAGACATCGTAGCCTACCTCCTTGTCGACGGTAGGGAAGACATTGTTCTTGCATCTGTTACTCCCATTCAAGATGTTTGTTTTAACATTCGGTAATCTCTCTTTTTCTGTTTCACGATTCAAGTAGAAAGAATGTTTCATTCGTATTAAGACAGGAAAGACTTTGAATCCATGATGCTCGTTTCAACATCAAATAATCTATCTTTTTCTCTCTCTCGTGATTCAAGTGAAGGTAACCTCTCTTTTTCTATCTCACGATTCAAGCGAAGAGAATGTTACATTTGTACTAAGGTTGGGAAGACTTCAAATCCACGATACTCATTTCAACATCAATATCTAAATAAAAGATAAAATTTATTTAAAAGATGGACATGACTTCATTAAATGATATGTATCTATTTTATTGACACATAGTAAAGACAGTACCATAACCCCTCAATTTTTTAGGATACAATAGCAACCCCCAAAAATAATTGACCATCTTATATTACTATCATTTTTAATCTAAATAATTATTTTTTTGTTTTCCTCTTTTAATTTGTCCTTTTATTTTTATTTTTAAACTAAATTTTAATATTTTTGAAAAATATTAATAATTCAATATAACTTTATGTCAAAGTATAAATTATTTATTGTGAATTGAAAATATAAGTTATATATTAAAATATTTATTTATTACAAATTTTAATTGTAATAGTTTATATATTCAAATATATTTATTTATTATAAATAGTTATATATAAATATTGCTTGTAAATAACAAATCTTAAATCTTTAAATAATTATACGAGGGTTGTAATAGAATGAGAACCAAAAGTAATAAGTAGATACTTTGTTTAATTTATTTTGTAACATACTCATTTATTTTTACTTTGATTAAAAAAGTTTGCAGTTCTTTTAAATTAAAGAAGTATCTTTTGCATAATAAATTATAACTATAACTGTAACATTGTAACATTGGGTAGGTTGTGAGGTCTTTGTTCAGAGGTTCAGTTGACTTTAGGAAGAAAAATATATAAGGTTTCTATTTTAAATAGAACTCATAATCTCTTGCTCTTTAAACCTTAGAGAGAGAGAGAGATCTAGTGAGAGAAACTTTGATTCTTCTTTCCTTCTTCTTTTTAAGTTTTTTTGGAATGTGAGATTCATAGTGGAGAGTGTCAGATTCAAGGCTTAAGTTAAGAATCATAAGGTTGAGCGATGTAGAGCTTGGAAGCTGGAAGTTCTCCTCTCTTCTCCTTCTCCTTTCTTAGTTTAGCTCGGAATCGAGGTAAGAGAAGTTAAAACTTGATCTTGATGGATGGTTGTGTGGATTATCATGTTGCATGTGTGGAATGAATGCTTATTGATGCATAATTGTTTGAATATTAAACTGATTTGCAAGAGAATTTGGTGCTCTTAGTTTCTTGGAGATTTTGTGGTATTTGGAGGTTTTGGGAGAAAACCTTGATTTTGTACCCAAATTCTTGTTATGAGTTATTTTGTTGTTCAAAATTTGTATATTCTAGTTGTTTAGATGAGTTTTTATGGTTTAGAATTGAGATTGGAGCTTATAGAAAGCTTGGGATGGAATGAGAAGTTTGAAAACCTCAAAATTGCGAAAAAGAAAGATGGTCTCTATTATAAAATGGCTAAGCGGAATTGAAAATGAAAATAGGGGTGTCTTTGGAAGGAAACGGTTGAGCAAAATTACATATTAGAATCAGGTGTGTTTTTGAAAGGAATTATCTAAGCGGTTTTGAAATGGATGAGCAATTTGGTTCTTTTTGAATTAGATTTTGTTTTATTTATAAAAGTTTTAGTCCTAAATGTTAGCTTTCCAATGACTTTAAAATCACCTAAAAAGGAGGTCTAAAACTCCAATTATGATATTTTTAGTGAGTAAAGGTCAAGTTATTAGCATTTAGACAAATTGTTGTGGTTTTGTGATTTTCAACATGGTAGATGATGGAATTAGAATCTAAGCTCTTCGGAGTTGTAGAAAATATTCTTTTCTTTCATATGAAATAATTAAGGATGAGCATGATAGGAGTAGTAGAACTTCCTATGTGTTATTTTATGTGAAAGTTGTCATTTTATGATAGTTGGTCTTTGATAAGTTGTATGTTGATACATGTTATATGATGTATGATGATAGGCATTGATATGTTATTATGATTAAGTTGTATAACATTGATATGCTATGTATGATTGATATGTTATAAATTGCATAGTTGGAGTTGAATAAGCATTGGTATGTTATTATTAAATGAATTGTTGAACATTAATATTCTATACTAGGATGAATTGTTAAGCATTGATATGCTATTATTGATTGAGGTGTTAAGCATTGGTATGTAATACATGATTGATATTGTTAATCTCTATATGCATTGATTGGATGTGATGCATATAATAGATGTATGATCAGGTGTAAATGTTGAGAATACGATGTGACATTAAAACATGTTGGTTAACTTAGGACTTCAGGAGAGGATATTATTTTGAAAATAGAAGATCCCACATAGGGTATCTTGGAGTGGTGGTTGGGTAGGCCACTGTTGGAAAACCCTCCTTGAGTAGATGTGTCTCTTGGAGTGAGTTTTTGAGATGTGTTGAGTCTATCCTCTAGGTCTTTAGTTAGTGGTTGAGTAAGGTAGGAAATTGAAGGCTACAACCCTTAACCAAGTAACTAGAAAGGTTACATGATTCCTTAAGGATGGCTAGTGGACTAACTCCACATGTGATATACTTGGTAATGCATGTCAAGATTGTGATATGTCTATATCCAGTTGTATCGCTCCTAACTGTGGAACTAGACTTTCCTAGCGTAAATGATAAGACTCGAGAAATCAAAGAAGGGATTAGTATCCCATTTTGTTGTGACTGAGCCAATGCTTTGGGCGTGAAAATGATTGGGTTGGTTCAATATGGTGAAAATCACTTAGATTGCTCATGTTGTTAGGAGATCTCTGTAAGTGAATACATGACGACGCATTGATTGATATGTTTGCATATAATGAGTGTTTAGGTGTGTTCATATGTATTGTTGATGTCTTGTGTGACATGATTTATGTGAGATGCATGTTTGTTTGAAGTGTTGTAACTTTCATATATGGTTGTGGTGTAATGTGTATATTATAAGGTTGTTTTCTATATGTATATATTTTCAAACTCTAACTTACCATTTTTATTTCCATGGTGATTTGGATTGTGATGATCATGATTTTTCATAGGAATAAGGCATAGTTAGCTAGAGCGGGCTTCATGGAGATGTTGCATGGTCATTTTGGCAATACAATCTTATCTTAGACTATCTTTTATGCTTTGTATAATAGTGTTTGACCAACACTTAAAATTTTATATTATTTTATGTTAGATGATTACACATATATTGTATATATTTATAGAGTTATTCTTAGTTGTACTTATACTTATATACTTGTCATAATATGTATATCCATGTACAATAAATATAAAATCTTAATGTGAGTAATTTTGATATCAATTAGTAATTTTATGAAGTGTAACAATTATCACAGGATGTTACAATAATTGATGATTCAATAACTAAAATTATAATAATTGTGTAACTATAAAAATTTAATTGTTGATTTTTATATAAAAGTTATCATTATAATATATATTATCTACCCAGAGGGGAAACAGAATGTTGGCTTTAGAAATTACGAGCATTAGAAAAGAAATGAAGGGAAAGTACAGTTGTATAAACGTGTTGACGGTCCAATTCGGCTGCGATGTTGGCATTATGTGTACCTCATTTATTGTTTTTCCTATTCTTTTTCTTCTGACTCACCATGATTATTCAATGTCGATACAAGAAGACAATCAACCAAATCCAAAATATAAATAATCATATACCACCCAATTATCTAATTGTATAATAATCAAAATAATGATTCAATGCAGCACGTAAATACTAATAGGTGATAACTTTTACTTTCTCAGCTTCCAAATTTTCTTTAGAGATTAATTCAACCACAGACAGGAGGATACTTTAAGATTTTTGTAATTTTAAATAAAATTTGAATATTAAAAAACTGTAGTAGAGTGTATTGGTAGCACTCTTTATAGTGGGAAATGTTTGACAATGATTCCTGAGCACAGATGAGTAATGAATGAGAGATCAGTGATAAGAAAAGCACGTCATAAGTGATTGGCTTCACTTTCTCGTGGGTGGAACACTACTTGTTCTAATATGTCCCATGAAACCGATGGGAGTGGGGGATAAACCACGTTCATTTGGACAAGTTCGTTTTTTCAACTTTCCAATAAATTATAGACTCAAATAAATAATAACCAAAATCCCCTCTCACACTGTATCAGATTTCAAGAGATTCCGCACCACCGACGCCGAATGGTTAAATTAGAATTCGGGTTAGATTCTCCATTTTCTCTACCAAAATATCGACTTTATATTTTGACCAAAAGTTTAATTAGTTTAAATAGAGGAAAAAGAATAACACTATTTGGAATTTATTTGAATACAAATAATTGCATAAGATCTAAAACTTCAGAATGTTTTATTATTATTATTTATATATATATATATATATAAATAAATGCTTTTTAATAATTATTATATAAAATTAATGACAAAGAAACATAAAGAATGTAAAAAATTAATAAGAAAACAGGGGGAGCAGAGTGCATAAAGATTTTCCCTGGCATGCATAGACATAGTGATTGAATTCCCAAAACCAACAGAATAAATAGATGCTAGCACTAATTACTTTGTGATGGGTATAGCCAAAAAGGTCCATTTAATCCCTGTTACAGCAACACCCATTATTTTTCCAAAAAGTGTCAGAATTAGTCATGCCAACCATTTTTAAATAAATAATAATAATAATAATAATTGGTCTTTTGCCGACGATAAAGGAAGGAAACAAGCACATGAAATTTGACCTTACACGTCTTCCCTTGTGCTTGAAGCTGATCCCAATAAACAAAACAACAACTCAGAGGATAGAGATGATTTGGAACACACATGGTTTGAATTAAATTTCCTCATAATTATCATATTTTGTGGCGTACTAAATCACTTTGACATATTGCACCCATCCCAAATTTGTGCAAGCACAATCATGTGAAAGATGTTATTGAAAGATTTACATTGTACATAGATCAAAATTCTTGGTCGACCCAACAAATATACACATAATTCAGAAACCAGCATCTCTTCTTCCACGATACAATTGAAAACAAACTAAAATTATAAGACGGTAACATATTGATCTAGCTTAATCAGAAATTTAAAATTGGAGTCTAGAGCGGAAATCATAACAATACTTACTCCAACATGATTATCTCTATTAAAAGATCCACTTGTTATAAAAAGCTACAATTGACCATTTGAGGCACATAGATATATAAGCGGAAACGGTGGTGGAAGAGCTAGCTACCTGGTTCGATGCTTAAGGGGCTTGGCGGGTGATTTTGCAAAGGCGGTGCAGCAGCCGCAAGCGGAGAGCTTGGGGGAGGGAGGGTCGATCGCCGGCGAGACTTTTCCGGTGCGGTAGGCGGAGTTGGAGCGGGTTCTGGGGAGGGTGGGGGGTGGTGGTGTTCTGGTGTTAAGGTCGTTACCCTTTTGGTCTAATTCCTCTGATATTAACTTGTCGTCCCAAACAAGCCCTGATGAACCTTGTCTCCTGAAAGACACCGCGGATCTTTGCAGACCAGCCATGACTTCTCTCTCTCTCTCTCTGGTTATGTCTTATGTGGATCTTTCTAGCTACGTTCGAACCTATTTATATGACTCTGTTTGTTGTTTCTACGTGTGTAACTCGCTCACAAAATTTATATTTATATAATCACCATGACGGTACACAGGAATTAAAAATGGAATGGAACATATTGACTGTGAAGAAATTTTCAAGTTTCTGTCTTCTTTTTCTCAAATTTTATAACGATATGACATGTAATTTCACTGATATCACATGCCATTATATTATTATTATTATTATTATTATTATTATTAAATAATTATTACGTAATAAAAGACTAAATAACATGTATCAGAATTAAAATTTATAATATAATTATTAACTACTATCAAATATATACATACTATATATATATAATATAATATCAATTGTAAAATAAATTAAAGTATTAGTTGGTATCTATACAATAAATAATTATCAATAAAAATATCTAGCTATCTTCGGTGTGACTAGTTTTCAACTATGTAAGTCATCTCGTTAATTATGTTTACTCTCATATGAAATATAATCATCGTAGTTTCAACTACAAGTAAAACACATGATAAGCTTGTAAAAAAAATTCAATGTAACAACTTATGAAAACATCATCATATTAAAACATTTAAACTTATAATTGGATACCATTATCATTATAACAACTTAAGTCTCATAGTATGTTTATCATATCAACATATATACATATACATCATTTAATGCATCTTATGAAGATTTTCTACATCTTATGGTGAACAGTTTAAATTGTTTGACCCTATCGAATCATAATGACTAATATAATAACAGAAACAATGATTAACATAAGCTGGATTGATTTCTCGAGTTTCACCACTTAAACAAGGAAGTATGCTACTATGTTAAGATAAAATAGTTTGGGTATGGGTCTATCACGACATTAGCCTACAACATTAAGCCACCTATGGGTTTACTTCACCGCTACCTTATAAATACTGCAACCCTTCGATATTAGGTTAGAGACTAAGTCTATGATCTGGTACTGTACTTGATTGGTCGTTTTATACATATGTGCCTCGACCTTGTCCACATACGGATACCACATAGAACCTAGAAGAGACAATTGAAAACAACGCCCTTTCAGATGTCAACTTGCTTATTGAAGAGTTAAAAGCAACGTATATCCATATAATGAGATATTAAGTTCAAAAACATTTTTAACTCTTTTCTAATTTCTATGTATCGTAGCTAAGATATGTATCTAATCCACACAGCTATGGCTTATCAACTTAACTTTATCAACTTTCAACATTCAACTTATTAGCTTTAAAAACATACAACTTACACTGTAACACCCCAATTTTTATAGATTATATTAATAATATGTTAGTATTTATTTTAATGTATTTATTAAAAGTATTTTTAATATTATTTAGTTATTTTATATGATTTTTATTTTTTATATATAAAACATATGTTATTTTTACTAAAAGGAGAAGTATATTTTATATTATTTATCTATTTTATGTGAGCTCTATTTTAATATAAAGCATGATTTTTAATTAATATTTGATTATTTGATATGAGACAAGTTTTTATGAAATGTATTTTATTAAAGTTAAGTACATGTTATTTTAATTAAAAAGGAGGAAGTGTATTTGATTATTTTTAATTATTTTATAAAAAGGAGAAGGGAGGATATAGTGGTAATTTTGTTATTATTATTATTTAATCTTATTTGAGAAAAGGGAGTTATGGAAGTTATCGCGAGTTAAGGGGAGAGGAGTTTCATTTTAACGCTTCTGACTTCACTTCTCTTTCACACTTCTGAAGAACAAGGAGAACTTCAAGACGAGGAACAACCTGATTTGGCTCATGCCTCTTCTTCTGCTCGTCAAGGTAAGGGGGTAGTGAGAAACTTCACTTGGAGGTGTGAAAATAATTGTTGAGTAGCAGGATTGACTCCTAATCTTTTTGCCTAATGTATGCCTATGGAAACAGACACTTTATAAATATTTTTTGTTTTGCTAGCTTTTTGATAGTTCTATTGTGTTCCTTGTATGATTCTGAGAATAGATATGTGTTCAATTTCAGTAATGGATATGTTTGATAGCAAAATTGGCCCTCAATCCCTTGCCTGATGCATGTTCTTAAAGAACAAGCAAATTTTGAATATTTTTTGTTTTGGCTTCTTAGTTTTCTGTTGTGATCTTTAGTAATTGTTGGGTATGAATATGTGTTTAATTTCGAAAATAGATAAGTTTTGACATGAATTAGAGTGTTTTGTGAGTTCCTGTTGGAAACCCTATGAAAAATAATTAGAAATATGATTTTGTGATAAGAATTGAGGTAATTTATGCAAAATTATGAATTCATGTTTTGGATGTTATTTGGAGGATTTTGACCGATTGATTTAAGTGATTTCATGCCTAAATGTGGAAAACACGTGATTTTGCAAAGTTGAGAAATGTAGGTTCGCATTGGGGCACGCTGGGCAAAACCTTGGCTTGGTACCTTTATGTTTTATGTGAAATGAATTACAATTTAAATGTGTATGTTTTTTACTATCTCCTGGCATGATTTATCTGTTACTCTGATGTTGTGACAATGAAAAGTTCCTTGTATGAGACCATGTGAATATGATGAGACAATGTAAAAAGTGAATATGAGACACGTGACATGATGATATGTGACAATGAGACATGATATATGAGAAATTATGACAAGTGAAATGATGAGTCAATGAAGTGTGAATGTGTGACATGCATCATGTACATCTATGTGACGGGTATGATGTGGAGTACATCGTTAGGGAGACCTTCCTTATGTAACAACTTGGGGGAGTCCTAAGGGATAGTGCGGTTTGGATGTCTCGATTTCGCTCGTTTGTGAGCATGAGACGTAACTTGCGCAACTTTGTTATCCCAACAAGTCCCTATCAGTACATCTTTCTAGTTGAGAGTGTATGGATAGCTCCCTATACATGTACTACTAGACTACCTTAGATGTGTTGTTTCGACAGCACACCAGTGATATGTGATATGTGACTAGCGCTACATGCATGCATCTATGAGTCGAGTCCATGACATCATTGCATGATGAATAACTGTGTATGTGTTCTATTGTATGTGTAATTAACTTGAATTTGTACTTGATTAATGTGTAATTATGTCTGTGTTTGTTATGATTTGTGTGTGTGTTGCCTAACCGTTATTTCTACACCTGAATCCGAGTGAGATGTTTCTCACTCCCTTATTTGCTCTATGTGTGTTTTATTGTGTTGTAGGTAATCATTAGTATGAGGATGTTGGCGATGAAGCTTAGACCTTATTATTGAGTGTGCTTTAATAAGACATGTGACATCGAGACTTAGTTAGGATTAGTTTTAGGAAATCATTATCTTTTGTTCATTTTGGAAAACTTGACTTTAATTTTTTGTAATTCCACATTTGAGATTTTACTTATGAATTATGGATGTGAAGCTTTTACTCCTTTGTTATTTGAAACAACTATTTTAACTATGAAAGTTTTCATTTATTCACAGTATTATGTGTTATATTTATTGTATATTTGTGTTGGAGTAGAGGGTGTCACATACGCAACATTCAACCTTTAACTCTACAACGTATTACTTAATCAACATAAATAACATACATCTTTGCAACATTTACAATTTTGAATAAAAACCATCAGAAATCAACTAAAGACAACATAAAATAGCCCGCAACTTCACAACATGTTCAACTTACTACATCATCATAAATCAATTACCAAACAACTTAAACAACCAACTTTACATCATACAACTTATTCGTAGCAATCAAATGTAAAACATCATTAAATAACAATTTCTAATCGTCCAACTCGCGATGTTAGATTCTACACTTATGTAGAACCTGATTTCGCTCAATTTCCTGAAAAATCAGCAATTCCCCATAGCATGCAACATAATAAACAATATTTATACAACATAATTTCATCATCAAAAACAATATGCAATTGAAACTAGTCCAAGATCGAGCATGAGCCCCCATGAACACCCTTGAACAACAAAACCCATGGAAACCCTTTTCAACTTCACCATTCAATAACTCAACACCTTTAGGTAATTCATTCCAATCATCACAACCACGAAATGCACACTTTAAATTCAAAATCACGACTTCCCTTACCTCTTAGAGAATCAATCCGCAAGAAGAGAAGAGAAAGAATTTCGTACGATATCTACTCGAATCTTCCACTTTCACATGCTCGGATTCTAGCCCACAACCAACTAGGATCAACTTAGGAAAAAAGTAGAAAAGGAAGGCTCAAGAAGAAAGAAGAGAGAAGGAGGAGAAAATCTCTCTCTAGCTTCTCTTTAAAGTTTTTAAAAAAACTTAAGTTATGAGCTTATTTTTTAAAAAAATTCTTTCATACCTTTTCTGAGTCGGCTCCACTTATCTATGCTCCAACCCTTCAGAGATTAATGTGTTCTTAGGGTCTCTCAATCTTAGAGCTCTCAACAACAACGATCAAATCAACAATAAGGTTATAAAATGATAGTGTTACAAATTTCCTTTTTCTTTTTCTTGTTAAGGGGTTGTTTTGGTTATTAGTATTTACCCTTTTTTTTTAACTTTCATATTAAAGAAAATTTAATTTTTATGCACGATTAATGTAAAAAAAAATATTATTATAACAACTTCAATGAAAAAAACTTAATTTGAGTTAATTTTTTATATATATATAATATTATTACAGAATATTCTCAATTAACGCATAACTAATTTTTCTTGAAAATGTGAAAGATACTAAATAAGTGAATATATATTCATATCTTAAAATTTTTGTCTAGCTGAATTATACTAAGTTGAGTTAACTCTCCTTTAATTTGTTCGTTGTTAGCACAATCACATATACTATTTTCGATAAAAAAAAAATATTTTTTATAAATTTGAAGTTTTATTATTTTATCTATATACCTCATGGTTTAACAATTACGTCCAACTACAAGAATTCTTACAATAAATATTAAACGTGAAAAATTTAGACAAAATATATTAGTTTCAATAGTATTAATTATATGTTTCTTGATTTATGAGTATAAAACTTCTTTTTTAATTGTTTTGACAGATAGTCAGTATACAACTTAAAGATCATCAATTTTAGATAAGAGGTAATATAATTTAATAATATTTACTATTTTTTCACTCCAATTATAAAATTCAACGCGATGTCTTAACTTATTTTTATTAAATCTCATTTAATTTCCATAGTTCGTTCTCACAATAATCATTATTGTGACTTATAATATATTTTAATGGTAAAACAATATTTGTTATAATAAATTTTTTATTTAAGATCTTATTTAATAAGCTCTTATGTAATAAGAATTTATGTTATAAGTATTTAAAATTTAATAAATTGTTGTATTTGGATATATTTGTTAATAAGCATTTATATAATTTTAAAGTATTTGAATATATGTATTTGATTGTGAGGAGAGAAATAAGTGAAAAATAGAGTTGAAAGAAATAAAAGAAATAAATAAGTGAATGAAAATAGATAAGAAATAGAATGAAAATTTGGTTGTTTAGTTAAAGATAAATATATGAAAAAATAGGTAAGAAATAAGTGAAAAATAATATTATGTATGTTTGGTAAGATGAAAAGAAATAGATGAAAAATGAGGTATATAAAAATAAAAATAAAAAATAAGAAAGAAATAAAAAATACAAAATGCCAAAATTTTAATTTTTAACAATTATTTTATTTTAATCAATTAATTTTTTTTAATATTAACTTTTTATTTTTCACCTTCCTCATTTCTTATCTATTAAATCCACATACTTATTCGCTATCTCTCTCATTTCTACTTTAAAATTGAAATTATTATCTTAAGTTTCTATTTTTTTTATGTGTGTGATTACTTTTAACCACTTTTTATTTATTAAAAGATTAAGTAAATATCCTAGATACTATATTTGAATATTAATGATATTATGTTAATATACTTTTAAATTTTCGTTTAAACCTTAAAATAATTGAAAAGGACAAGAAATAATGACTTTAAATTTTAGAGAGATGAAAATAATATATATATATATATATATATATATATATATTATAGAGATCAAACAAAAATTTATTTATTTTATGAGAAATTAAACAATATTTATAACTTTTATATGGAGATCAAAATCAAAACTCCTAATTTTACATGGATTAAAAAAATATTTAAATCAAATAAAAATATAAAATTTATTAAAGATTTTTTTTTTTTAAAAAATGACATTATACGTACATTATAATAATATTAAAAAATTAATAGTTATCATTCACCTAAAATTATGAACAAAATATGAGAAATAAATTTTATATATAATCATAATTAAAAATTAGAACCATAAATTTTTTAAAAAATTAATTCTATATATTTTATAAAATTACGATAAAAATTATTGAATAAATATTAAAAACAAAATTATTGCAAATGTAATATTTTGAAAATAAAAAGTGATGAGATTTTTCTTGAAAACGTGAATTTTGGGAGAAGAGAAACAATATCATCAACTAAACATATTTTAATTATTTATAAGAATTATAGTTGGTAGATTTTATGATTCACATAAATCGTGTTTTTTAGACATGAAAAATATTCATTCTACTAAAGGCTCTCTTAGTGTCTCTTAGTCCAAGAATCAGATTATTGAAATATACAAATATCAAGTGCCTAACAAATTCCACAATGAACTGAAAAATAATGAAGAGAGACTATAAATAAATTTTAAATGTCAAAATATGCAACCTTTTCTATGTAAAATATTATGTGCGAATGGTATGAAATGCAATGCATCATTAATCTTAAAAAGAAAACTAATAGTAAAACTTTTGAACTCTAGGTATTCGGACAATGGTGTTAATTTATTTATTTATTTTTTTAAAAAAGAGACTAACAATAAATTTTTTGGGGGAATGAAATTAGGTTTTAAAAGGATTGGAGAGCCTATAAAATATACTGGGCAGAGAACAAAAAAAAAAAGTCATCAACTGTGGTTGTTGTTATTGTTACAATTAACAAAAGCTTATGCAAAAAGTTCAGGTGCAACTAATTAACTTCTAATAAAAAAAATAGTTAAAGCTGATATAGAATTAAAATTTGAGAAGTCTAAGAAAGAAAGAAAAAACTAGAGATGAATCATTTATTTTAAGGAATTTAATAGAGAATAAGAAGGAAAATATATCTCACTAGATGACAAATAAAATAAATATATTAGAGCGTGTTTATATTTAAATATTTTAAAATGAATTTTTACACGTTCTGATGTTCTAAATGATAACGTGTGTGTTTGTTTTACCATTAGCACACTTTCTAATATTCGTTCAACTGAATTCATGAGTCTTATAACTTTGAATTGAACGTACATTTGAAGCTTCTCAACTATAAAAGAAACATGTTAAACGTAAGTTATATTCTAACCTAACATTTTTTTCAAGCACACACTTAGTAAATCAAACATTTAAGACATTTACCTTGAGTTTGTATTGTTTAATTTCTTGCCATTTGAACATTATTTAGAGTCTCGAACAAATTCTAAAACTTATTGTTAGTTGTATTTTTTCTCTCTTTCAATTAATAAGTTTAATTTCACACATACTAAATATTTATTATATATAATTAAAATTTATAATAAATTATGTATAAATAAATATTATATTTAAATATATAAATTATATTTAAACTTTGTATAAATAAATACTTTTAAATATATAAATTATATTTTAGATTTATGATAAATAATTTATATTATAATATAATATTATTTTTATTTATTAATAATTTATTTTAAAATATTAAAATTAATTCATAAATATTTATGAAAATAAAAGTTAAATAAATTAGCGATAAAATTAATTTTTTTTTAAAATTTTCTAAAAAAATCTTTCGAATAAGATAGAAGTTTGTATTTAATATATAGGACTTGTTCAATTTTTTTGATTTTCATTATTTATATTGGATCTTCATTTTTTTAATGGTGCAAGATCACCTAGTTTTTTCTTTTGATCGTTCACTCAATCCCACTCAGCCCCTTTCAATAATTAATTAGTTGAAGCATTGAAAGTAGTATTTTAGTTGGTCATGGCTACTGCTAATATTTTTACATGCGTGAAGCAAATTCAGATATAGTTGCGTAGCTTAATTAAGACACAATGAGTTTGCAACCCAACTTGGAACTTAACTATGCTACGCAAATGAAGTGGATTAAGGAAAAGTCGCCATGTAGATATGGATTTCCTTTTTAGACTTTTATTATTTATATCTATGCCTCATCTAAAGATTTTTATATTATTCACTCATCATAATTTGTATTAGACATATTATTAAAATAATTATTACAAAATATGTTTGACTAATGCATTTGTAAAAGAAAATGCAAAATTTTTAATTTAATTTATTTTATTTTTTATAAGCATTTGTGATTTTTTTTTATGCAAACAGAGTGTTTATAGCTATAAGCAAATAATAAAATTGCCATACTCAATTTATTAGCTAATACAATATCAACAAACATTTTTAATTTAATTGACTAACTTACAATACATAAAACTTAACTTGAGATAGAATATTCATCTATTTTATGTCTGCTGATCTCTGACAAAAATTGTCTCGTGTTTGAAAACTCCTGAAAGAAAAAAATAAAAAACCATAGTGTTGATATTCCTAAGAAAACAGACGGTAACAATAACATATAGACCAATTTGGCTTGGTCCACAAATATATTCGAAATGACACTCGTAATTATGTTCTTCAAATTTGGTAAACTACCATATGATGAAGACAAAGAAGCCAAGGAGTATGGTTATCCAACTTTAATTATTTAAAACAGAAATTTCAAAAAATTAATATAAAAAATTGTGATCACCATCGTCACATCATCAAAGTTATCAATGTAGTGAAAGATTGATCTAATAATGGATCACCTTTTTTATGGGTTGTCATGACCCATTAAAGTCGACATAATAGATATGGTCGTAAGGAAGCGTTCAAATGCAGCCCCAAAACCAATTTTACATTAAGGAGCGACACCAACTCTTTTTATTCTTTATAAAATAATTATATTACAATATAAATTTATCTTGTTTAATAAAATTCACAAATAAATTACACAATAATAAATTTATATCATAAATGTCAGTATATATATATATATATTAATGTATTATTTAAAAATGTGTTAACAAGTTATATTTTAAAATAGTTAAAGATAATTATAATTATAATTTGTTAAAATAACAAGTGAGTATACATTAACAAATTATATTTTATAGCTTATCAAAAATAGAAAAAAAATTATATTTTATATATAAATATAGGCCATTAGGAGTACATGAAATGATGAAAATTATAAATACAAACAATTAGATCATACTTAAACGAATAATATTAAAAAAGAACACATAAAAATATTAAAACAAAATATAAAGTATTTTTTCAAGTGATTATGTGACTATTTACTAACTTTTAATTTTAATCAAAATGATTGTATGATTTAGATATATAATTCTTAATTTTTGTAATAAAATGTGTTTATACACCATATATATATATATATATATATATATATATATATATATATATATATATAACAGTATGATTTAAAAAAAATATTTACTTCCCTTAAAAAAAAAATTTACTGAAAAAGTATTAAATATGAGTATAATGTTAAGGAGGATCTAGTGATCATTCTCTTATAATAATAATAACAAAATATAATAATGCTATATCATAAACAATAATTAATTAGTGCAACATAAATAATGATAAGTTATATTTATTTTTGTATAGTTAGCCGAAATAGTTTACCGGCAAACACAAAATTAAATTATCTTAAAATAGTTTTAATTTTATTTTTTAAACAAAAACATGTGGATAAATAGATTCAACACTCATCCAATACTATTAGACCCTAGTGGTCCCTCTTATAGTGCAATTGTGCACTTTCTTCCCCCTTGATGTAACCACACCCATCAACCCAACGCCAAAGCCATTCACCCTCTACAAACCCCCCACACTTAACACTCTTCCCCAACAACAACCTCAACCCCAATTCATGTGGCACCTCATCCACCAACAACCACATGTCCCCCTCACTCAGCTCCCAAATGCAAGCACTCCCCTCGCACATGCCACCCACCAAAGCCAACACCTCATTCCTCCTCACAAGTGTGGCAAAGGCCAGCCTCTCAGCCATAGGCACACCACGTGAGTTGGTGCCACTTTTGTAGGATTGAGTTGTGAACATACCAACATGGTCTATGGTTGCAAATTGGAAAAGCCAAGAACCATGAAGAGGTTGTTGTTGGGGCAAGAGGGCAATGTTTGGAACATGTGTGCCAACTTTTGTAAACTGATCTTGCTCTGGCTAACGAGTCTAGGGAGAGAAAGAAGAAGATGTTGGCTAAGAGATCCAAGGGAAGGTTGCTCCCCATAGACATAGACATAGATATGCCCCAAAACTGAAGATCCCAGTTTGAAGGGATGATGGTTAGCAAACTTCGCGTATGAAGTGTTTTATTAACTACTCAATTGCGATTTGCCAAATAGCCAAGTACCAACAAACATGAGATTGTAAAATTGTGTTTCTGTCAAGAAATTGCGGCTTCAAATTGTGTGCCATATTGAGTATTAACATCATTTTGAAATTGACATTGTATTAGCGTCAATTTTCTATAATGGACTAGGAGATTGACCCTTTTCACTTTTGTTGGGTGCAATTTTTGTTTTTGCTGCAAACATGAAAGTTTAAATTCTTTTCAATTGTTATAATTGAGATGGCTTAACAAGACGCGTTTCATTTGATTTGAACATGCCCCAGATTTTGAAAATAGTATAATCCGAGATATGAATGATTCAATTTTTTTTTCTTTTTCCCTTTTTTTTTTTTTTTTTTTTTTTTTTTTTTTTTTTTTTTTGCTTTTATGCCTTCACATATTTTAATCGGCCTGGCCCATATGATTGAAATATTTCAAATTTTTTTAAGAGGAACGTTATGGACATATTTTTTTAAAAAATATTTTTTTTATATTTTAAACTAAAATTTATTAAAAATTGTAAATTTGGTGCGTCTCATATAGTTCCAATATGCGAGATTACCTCTATAGAATTCTAGTTGTTATCCCGGTCCAGAACATTCAATGAGTGTAACTTAACCTTCAAGTTTGAGAGTCTCCTACAATATAACAAGTCCATGTTTGGTAACGGAATCCCTTATCTCTTGTTCCCAAATTCGTAGATGACATTATAACCTTATTATTCTTAAATGATTTCACAAACCACAACATTTATGACTGTTTCAAGTACATATTTTTTATACTATGTGATCCTGCAAATTGCATCTTTATAATTCTTGTTAAGGAGTGTCTCCAAAATATCGAAACACATCGTCAATTGTAGAACTATTGAACTACCATTGGGGGGCAACATCTTCACAACACACATCACAAAGTGTCATCTAAATGTTGAGACATAGTCTTATGTCGACATTGTGATGATTTAGTTGATACACAATCCTTAAGTTTAAGTGCATGAGCACAAAGAGTCTTGTAGTGAAAGGTATCCTAATGATCACTTTTTGGTTCATATTCATGATGATCTATGTGCTGACCCATATGGTACACTCGCAAATAGTGGTTTCTTCATGGCACACATTGTAGAGTGTCCCCCAAATGCCAAGACACTATGTTGGTTGTGGAATATTCGTCTAACTCTCAAGTGTTGCACCTTCAAAACATATGTTGCAAAATGTTCTCCAAATGTCGAGACACAGTCTTAGGTTGTGATGTGGCAACTCGAACAGTACACAACCCCCCTAACTTCGAGTGCATGAGTACAATTATAGTGAAGGGTACTTCAACGATTTCTTTGTATATCATATTTTTGGCACTTATATGGTATATAGCCCCCTGGGATTGAGAATGAAGGTGTGAAGAGTTTGAATGTTGTCACATTCTTAGTTAATGTGAATAGTCGACTATAGGAAGAATAATACTATGCACATATTATTTGATAAATCTCTCATAATTGATTGGTGACTTCCACCAAATTTTTGTGTCTTTATTATTAGTGAAATATGTAGGTTTGTGATATTTTAATGTTCTTGCACTCCTTAATTTGAAATGATTTTTTAAAATGTTGATCTATAAAACAAAAATAAAAGAATGTTATTTATGCAAATGTTAAGCTAATGTTTAAATTTGCTAAAAATATGATATAATTTAGTTATACTTAAGAATTTATATATAGTTAAACTATTTACGTTAAGAATATAATTATCTATCATTGTTAACAGTAATATATTTATCTTTAATATAAAAAATTGTGTAAATAAAAGTAATTATTTTCTTCCAATATACTTACTATATCTTTGTTGGACTAGCTTTGACATATGATGGTACCTCCTTGAGTCACGTGCTTTATCGGAATTGGAATGATTCCTTGACATTGATTATATATGTGTAAAATTTGGCAGTATTTAAAAAGAATAAAAGACAAGAGGCTGACGTGGATGTGGTCCAATGCATATGAAAGTGAAACATTTATTTACCAAACACCAGTTGCGGAAAACCCAAAACGAAAACATTTTTCTTCTTCTTAAAGATAGAAAAGATTAAAAAATGGTTGCAATGAGATGCTACTGGTTGCTTTCTTTTGAGAGAGATTTGCTATAAAAATAAGAGAGAAAGAAACTTGAAAGGGATTTTTAATTTTAGGGTAAAATTGAACTCGTCAAAGTGTTACCCCTGACCCCGATTGCCACATCTATTCCATTTTTTGGGACCTTTTAGAAAAGAGATTTGCTGCCATGGCTTCTTCTAAGAAATGGACTACCCTCGTTTGCTCCATCGCTTTTTCAATATATTTCTTTATCATCATTTTTCAAGTTCCCATTTTCAGGTATCATTTCTCTTATTCCTCCTCCTATTTCGTTAATCGACTCATTCAATATCGTCCTGAGAATAGAGCTTAAAAAAACCAAGAGATTAGAAAAAAAAAAAAAAATTAAGCTAGGAATCTTTTCTCTGAAGCACTATTAAATCCCCCAATGTTATTATATAATCCAGTCTTTACTGTTGTCTTTTTAATATTTGTTTTTATCGTGGATTGTAGATCCAATGTGCCTTATTGGTCAATTTTGTTTGTAATCCAATAATGCTTATTGTCATTTTCTTTTTAGGATTTTCTAATCATCGATCAACAACATGATCGTAACCTTGCTTATCAAAAAAAAATAAAAACATGATCGTAACCTTGTTGAAATTAGATGCATCATCTTCAATTAATATTAGGAACCCACTTTTGTGATACTTTCATTTCAGCAATATGCACCTACATAATGTCAGACAAATGAACTAGCAAATATAAGTGTAAAATGAATCTCCAACATATCAGACAATTGTTGTAGAAGTATAGCATTAATTTGTGTCATGATTGCACTCCCACCAGTGACAGAGTCTTATTATTAGGTTTTTTTTTTCTTCTCTCTTTTCTTATTCTTGCATTGATTAACGCATAAAATTCTGAATGAAATTATGGAATAGTACTTTTATGTTCTGTTTCAGTGATAACTCTGAATAATCCTATTCCATTTATCTTCAGTATTCCATGTAGAATTGGAATGTGTAAAACACCATTAGAAGTGACATCTTCTCAGTTAATTGCAAGTGAGGTCTTCCCTCTTTTTATAGTGAAGACTCTTCTCTACCCTGGAGCTCTAGCGAAAGCAATTTGCAAGCAGAAAACTCTCCCAAGCTATGGAAATCTGCTAAAGTTGTACCAGTTCAATAAAAGGGCGGTCTCTGCTTCAACAGATCTCCAACGCCTAGAGGTGTTGTGTTGATACTTAACTGAAAAATAATGCCTCTATAATGTTTTGAATAGTACTAGCAAGACACTCTATCACACTACTTTTAGCGTGCTGGTTAAAAATTATGAGTGAAATTTATTAAATAAAGAATAAGACTCACAATTTTGTGATTTTTAACAAAATTCAACTAATAATAATTTGTTAGAGAGTGTGTCACTAATATATTTTTTTTAAATACTAGTGAACTCCTTGAAGGTTAAGCTTTGACACTAATTTTCAAGTTGGATTTCTCCTGCAGGTTCTGGCAGGAAGCTACTTGTCTGTGGGAGGAGCAATCACAGGTGTGATAAGACCAGGGAGAATGAGCTTTTTTGGAATCATTCTTCTTATGTGGGGTCTAATTAGAGAGTCCATTATGGGAAAATCTGCTTTCACTTATGCAAAAGGTATCCATATCTATCCCGCCATGTATGTAGCGCTAATCTCAGCATTCTTCTCTATTAGAAAGGATGTTAGAAAGATAATTCGTAGCTTCACTCGAAAGCACGTTGTGAAGGTAAAACGTTTCAAATCAAAGGTAAAATGAGACTGGCAATGGCATGCATGCATCCATGGCATAACTAGCTGGGATGCTTGAATTTGACAGGTAAGTAACACTTTACTTACCGTTCAAGGCAATTACAAACGCAAGAATTAAGATTTCTTAATCATAGGCTTGCTAGTGGAGAACATGCAACATGGATTTTATGTTTGTTCATGAGTGAGAATGACTTGTAGACATCGTCAAACTCATTCATTGTTGCTGTTCTGAATAGGGGTTATACAAAATTCTTTAGGAAGTGCATAATGCAACTTATTGCCCACTTTTAGTTATTTCATTGCATTAATTAAATCCAAACAAAAAGATGGATTTTTTTTTTTCAAAAAGAGACATGTATAAACAAAATGAATTATAGACATGTGTAGGCTCCTAATTTTCTTTGTTGAGTTCATTGATGACGTTTTGTATAGAAGATTGGGAGAATTCCTTAGAAAATGTATAATGCAGCTTAACATGGGCACTGTTGGTTCTTTGATTGCATTTATTAAATCTAAACAACAAGGTGTTTATTTTCAATACTCAAATAGCAAATCTAGCAGTCTAGCATTCTCTGAGAGCTTGAAAGACATTTTGATTATTTCATCGCATTATAAGATCAAATTGACCATTTAGTTTTTATAATTTAATATGGAATTGGAGCATATATAAAATTAGATATACCCCTATTTATTCCAATTTTAATGTTTGGGAGTCATTTTGAAATTAAATTGTTAATGTATGTAATAGTTCAAAGGTTATAAAGACTTCCTTTTGGCTACTTATATTTATAAACCTGCATCAATTTTTGACTAAGGAATATAAACGTTTGGACCATATCAGCTGGAGTCCTCTGAATATGGGAGTGGTGCTAGTCTTCTTATAGATAATAGCAAGGCTGGTTGGGTGTGTTTTGACTATTGAGAAGACAATTTCATAGTTGCTTTTAGTATTGAAATAAGAGATATATTGAATTAAATGTCAAAAGACAACTTTAACGTGATGACTTTTAAGATTTTTTAGTTTAAATTTCAATTAATTATATCAAAAGAATTTATAAAATTTTATTGGTTTACAAGATTTTAAAAGATGACATGAATTTTGAACAAAATATTTAATGTTATAAGAATTAATAAAAAAATAATATAAATGTCAATATTTGAATAAAGAAAAGTAAAATTTATATAATATTTTCGATCTCTTAATAGAGAAATGAGTTTAGTTTCATGTTCTCTTAAATATCATAGCTCTCCATCCATTAATAACTTCTCCTTCATGCATTTGAGTTTGAACAATTTGTTCAAGATTATGGTTTTTATTAACATGTAACACTGAAAATAAATACTTTTTTCTAATTTAATGAAAATTTTATTAGAACAACATTATTTGTGAAAACAATTATGTATTATTATACATGTTAACACAAAGTTCAACTTGTGTTTTAAATATAAATAGAGACACTAACTTAAAAATTATGAAGTGTGATTTAAAAATATCAAATATCTTTACGAATGTCAAATAATTTTTTTTCATTTTGAGGGTCACCACCTTAACATGACCTACAAAATTTGTAAATAATATTGCATGCATCCAAATCAAGTTAAAAGTTGTTGCCAATTTCACAATGCATTGAAATCAAGTTAAAAGTTATTTCCAATTTCACAATGTGCTAAGAAATATTTATCTAATTATATATACAACACTTAAATTAGTACAAAAAGAAAAAAAGAAGAAGGAAAAATCATATTTATCATTTAAAAGTAGATTTACCTTGGGGTATTTCAATTTCATTCTTTGTTGTCAAAGCATCACTTAGGATGCATTTGATACACATATAGTGCTGGATGGATAGAATAGTACAGGACAAATAGTTGAGTCACAAGACAATTTTTTTGTCTTGTATGTTGTTTGGTATCCGATAGACACATTTTTATGTTGTACTCTGTTTGATAGATTTAAGTACATGATAAAACAAGTGAAATTTCTTAAACTATCCGTTTTACTATATTGCTTTATATGTTTTAAACACTCTCCCAACAAGTCTTCAATACTTTTCTTTGCATTTTAAAGAAAATCTTTGTTTTTCTTTCATTTTACTTTCACCAATTTACACTAATCGAATTTCTTCAAATTCATTTTTTTACAGGAATTTAAATCCATAATCATTTTGTGACGAAAATATGAGAATTACGTGGATTTTACGGATTTCTTTTAATTTGTTGTGGAACATTCAAATTTCTTTTCTTTATAAGGTTGAAAGAAGCATTGATGAAGGGGAAAGATTTATACAAATAAATGTGAAATATAAAATAATGTAATATTGAAATAACAAATGAAATCCACATGTATGTGTACCAAATTGTTCAATAAGCTAAATAGATGACATTAGTTTCTATTAGTATATTATATATTAATTATTTAAGTGCTTGCTTGTAAGTTTCTAACATGGTGCGTGGAAAAACAATACTCCAAATTATTTAAGTGTTTACCTGTAATTACATGTTTGTGACTTCATGTGAAAGTGTCTTTGAATCGCAAAAAGCACAACAAAAGCTTGAAATAAAGGAGAGTAAGGAAATACTATGTAGGGAAGAAAACTAGTGAAAAAAAATCCGAAAAGAAGCAACCTAGGAGAAGTGGAAGTTGTGCGTTAGTGAGAGAGCCACAAGGACAATTTTGACATTTTGAATGGATTATGTACCAAACAAAAAGTTGTATCGTGAATGAGTGAGTTACAATTTTTTATACTTTTATTCTGTCTCTCAATTTTTATTTTGTTCTATCCTGTATCAGATTCTAAAATCAAACATGTATCAAATAATTTTGTACCGCTTTATCTCTTTATTTTTAGCAAATCAAATGTATCCTTAGTAAGTTAGAATCACGAGTTGAACCTTCCCATTCACTAAAAATGCATATGAATTCTAAATCACAATTACAAGTTGTTAATATATGTTATGATATATTTCTATGATAATTACCATTATTATTTACATCTTGTCCCTCATTGTCATCAAAATATGTGTATCACCAATATATTCAATGCAATCCTAAAATTATTCATATATAAGAATAATGACAAATATAATTTCAAATTTACTATAAATATATAATTATCATGTACCTTGAAGTAAAAGTAAAATCTAATTTTTTTCTCTTATTTTAGCATACACACTCAATCCTTGTTTAACTATCAAATCACATGTTATCGAAATTAAGATCTTTAAAATCTTGTAAAATTTTATGAAATTATTGACAATGGTATTTTCATAATATATATATATATATATATATATATAATTATTTTTAAACTGACATTGCATATTATTTAAAGAGTAAAACATTAACTCTATTATTCAAACATTCATAATGTTTTGTATTATGTCTCTTTTGAATGTACATTTTACATATTAATGTTTTAAATAACAAAAAAAAGCCCTCTTAAGTTGTGTTTAGAAAATAAAGTTTAAAATTTAAAATGTTTGAAATTTGAATTATGTTAATTTTATAATTTTATAATTGGTTAAATAGATTCAAAATTTTTAAATTTCAAATACTTAATTTATACTAGACAATTTGATTTTCATTATATAATAAGTTGAAACTTTTGCTGAAAATAAATTTTAGTCAAATTTAAATATTTAATAATTTAAAAAGTAACGATGGATAATATTTAATAGTTTAAAATACATATATTAATAAATTTTATGTTAATATTGATAAAAGAAAAGAAAAAAAGAAACATAGAAGAAAGAATAGAGAGAAGAAAGAAAAATGAAAAAAATAAATAAGAGAAGAAATGTAATATAGGAGATGAAAGAGAAAGAAAAGAAAAAGGAAAAAAGCAAGAAAGAAGAGTGATGAGAACGAGAGAGAGAAAAAAAAAATCATAATTTATGTGAAATTATTAGATGAATGTATAATTTATAAATTTTATTAAAATATTTCATAAAATTTATCTTATAAAACAATTTATCAAAATCTTTTATAGCAATTCTTTTAAAAAAAATCTAATTGAATACACTCTTTTAAATTTATATTATAAGAGTTTCTTTGAACTATATATTTTATGTTAATTTTTTTTAGTATGTATAGTTTGATTTACTTTATTTTCTATCATTTATTCATTTTCTTTTATAGTGTTGTTACTTTGTTGTTGATATGGTAGAAGTTTTTAATTCTGTGAGAATATAAACAAATATCTCAACAATAAATATTACAAATACATCTATGAAAGAAACACGAAATTTTAAGAGATTTAATTTAAAATATTTATAACATACACACAAAATTGAACTAATATCATAATCACATCAATACGATACAAAAAAGATAACATTAAAAACATAATGATAAAGACTAAAATAATTAAAAATTACAAATATAATATTAAAAAATATATTTTAAGTTACATGAATTAAAAAAATTAAGAAAGATAAATATCTAAACTTAAAAAGTTTATTTTAAACTATAAAAATTTAAAAATAAAGTAAATAAAATCATAAGAATTAAAATAATATTTTGATTTATATTGTAATATTTTTATATATAAGTAATAGTATCGTAAATTTAGTTTAATTTTTAGTTCTTCATTTTTTTATCTTATTTCTTATCGTTTTAAAATTTGGAAAATGAATAAATTTTAATTTTTACTCATGTAAAATATTTTATTTCTTATTATTTTTTTAAAATTTAAAATCATCATTATCGAAGTGTACATGGTTTCAAAATTATGAGTGTTATGTGAAATAATCATTTAATCTTTAGATAAATACATACTTAAGAGGAGTTATAAAATAGTAAAAATTAAAAATGATAATTATATGTTTTGAAAAAATGAAAGACTAATTTCTTTACTGAACCAAAATTAAAACTTCCGCTTTATACATAAATTAAAAGAACATTTAAATTTAGGTTAAAAATCTAATTTGGTCTCTTATAATATTTTTTGTTTCAATTTAGTTTCATTTTAATTTTTTGTTTCAATTTGGTCTCCAATAATTTAAATTATTGCAATTTGGGACTTCTATCTAAATGATTTAAACGAGTTAACTCCTGGTGACGTGGACGCCACTTGGATGCGGACGTGGATGCTTAATTTTTTCATGCATCTAAAACCAGAACGGCCTGTTCTGAAACCGGAACGGACCATTCTGGTTGCACTCGTGGTGCGTAAATTTTGCATCCGGAACGGGCGTTTCAGATGCATTATTTAACACCAACGAGTGCATCAGAACTGGCCGTTTTGAAATCGGAACGGGCCGTTCCGGGTTCAGAACGGGCCGTTCTAGAACTCCAACCAACACACAATGTGGTTCAAAGATCAAAGACAAACCATTTACACATACATATTTTTTTTATCTAAAAAATAATATATTTTAAAAAATAAAAATTAATTCTAATAAATATATATATATATATATTTAAATTATCATATGTATAAAATATAAATTTCGAAGAATTATTCATTTATCTTATATTTGTCAAAATTTTGTACTTTCTATTTATTGTATATGTTGATAAAAAAAAATCAAAATTGTAAAAATTTATATCACACATCAAAAACATCTCTATATGATAAATAAATTAAATTTGATTTTTATAAGATTTAACACATTTATTTTTATGTTTTTATATGTATAATGCAGCTTAACATGGGCACTGTTGGTTCTTTGATTGCATTTATTAAATCTAAACAACAAGGTGTTTATTTTCAATACTCAAATAGAAAATCTAGCAGTCTAGCATTCTCTGAGAGCTTGAAAGACATTTTGATTATTTCATCGCTTTATAAGATCAAAGTGACCATTTAGTTTTTATAATTTAATATGAAATTGGAGCATATATAAAATTAGATATACCCCTATTTATTCCAATTTTAATGTTTGGGAGTCATTTTGAAATTAAATTGTTAATGTATGTAATAGTTCAAAGGTTATAAAGACTTCCTTTTGGCTACTTATATTTATAAACCTGCATCAATTTTTGACTAAGGAATATAAACGTTTGGACCATATCAGCTGGGGTCCTCTGAATATTTTTTTTTTTTTTGGTATTGAAAGGGGCTAACCGCCCAAACTAAAAGCCACGAAAAAATGGTACTGCGGAAGCATCCGCTAATAGAGCTAAATGTAACCAGGCAGGAGGGGTATGGAAAATTTGGATACCCTCTAACACTGTCAACCCTCTCTTGGCTAAAACATCAGCCACTTGATTGGCCTCTCTGAACACATGCCTACAATTAACAAGAGATACAGTATGAGCCATACTAACTACTTTGTTATACAAAGAATAACAAGGATGATACCTGTTGCACCCATCATTCAAGAAGTTAACAGTTATAGCAGAATCTGACTCAACAAATAAGTCTCCAGATATTCTAATATCATGTGCAAGCTTGAGGCCATAATAAACAGCCCAAAAGATATTCTAATATCATGTGCAAGCTTGGGGTCCTCTGAATATGGGAGTGGTGCTAGTCTTCTTATAGATAATAGCAAGGCTGGTTGGGTGTGTTTTGACTATTGAGAAGACAATTTCATAGTTGCTTTTAGTATTGAAATAAGGGATAATATTGAATTAAATGTCAAAAGACAATTTTAACGTGATGACTTTTAAGGTTTTTTAGTTTAAATTTCAATTAATTATATCAAAAGAATTTATAAAATTTTATTGGTTTACAAGATTTTAAAAGATGACATGAATTTTTAACAAAATATTTAATGCTATAAGAATTAATAAAAAAAAACATAAATGTCAATATTTGAATAAAGAAAAATAAAATTTATATAATATTTTCGATCTCTTAATAGAGAATTCAGTTTAGTTTCATGTTCTCTTAAATATTATTTCTATGCATATCTATTATTATACTAGCTCTCCATGTATTAATAACTTCTCTTCCATGCATTTGAGTTTGAACAATTTGTTCAAGATTATGATTTTTATTAACATGTAACACCGAAGATAAATATTTGTCTGCTAATTTAATGGAAATTTTATTTGACAACATTATTTGTGAAAACAATTATGTATTATTATACATGTTAACACAAGTTTAACTTGTGTTTTAAATATAAATAGAGACACTAACTTAAAAATTATGAAGTGTGATTTAAAAATATCAAATATCTTTTTAATCAAATTTTTTAAGAATGCATGACGAATGTCAAATAATTTGTTTTCATTTTGAGGGTCATCACCTTATCATGATCTGCAAAATTTGTAAATAATATTGCATGCATCGAAATCAAGTTAAAAGTTGTTGCCAATTTCACAATGCATTGAAATCAAGTTAAAAGTTATTCCCAATTTCACAATGTGCTAAAAAATATTTATCTAATTACATATACAACACTTAAAATTAGTAAAAAAGAAAACAAAAAGAAAAATCATATTTATCATTTAAAAGTAGATTTATCTTGGGTATTTCAATTTCATTCTTTGTTGTCAAAGCATCAGTTAGGATGCATTTGATACACATATAGTGCAGGATATAGTACAGGACAAATAGTTGAGTCACAATACAACTTTTTGTCTTTTATGTTGTTTGGTATCCGATAGACACATTTTAATGTTGTACTCTGTTTGATAAGCTTAAGTACATGACAAAACAAGTGAAATTTCTTAAACTACCAGTTTTACTATATTGCTTTATATGTTTTAAACACTCTCCCAACAAGTCTTCAATACTTTTCTTTGCATTTTAAAGAAAATCTTTGTTTTTCTTTCATTTTATTTTCACTAATATACACTAATCGAATTTCTTCAAATTCATTTTTTTACAGGAATTTAAATCCATAATCATTTTATGACAAAAATATGAGAATTACATGGATTTTCTGGATTTTTTTGGATAAGATTTTTTTAATTTGTTGTGGAACATTCAAATTTCTTTATAACGTTGAAAGAAGCATTGATGAAGGGGAAAGATTTATACAAATAAATGTGAAATATAAAGTAATGTAATATTGTAATAACAAATGAAATCCACGTGTATGTGTACCAAATTGTTCAATAAGCTAAATACTCCAAATTATGATTTTATACATTTAATTCCAAATCTGGATGGTCCCAGTTGGTCATATATTATACTGCAATCACAAATAGATGACATTAGTTTCTAATAGTATATTATATATTAATTATTTAAGTGCTTGCTTGTAAGTTTCTAACATGGTGCGTGGAAAAACAATACTCCAAATTATTTAAGTGTTTACCTGTAATTACATGTTTGTGACTTCATGTGAAAGTGTCTTTGAATCGCAAAAAGCACAACAAAAGCTTGAAATAAAGCGGAGAGTAAGGAAATACTATGTAGGGAGAAAAACTAATGAAAAAAAATCGAAAAGAAGCAACCTAGGAGAAGTGGAAGTTGTGCGTGAGAGACAGAGGCACAAGGACAATTTTGACAATTTGAATGGATTATGTACCAAACAAAAAGTTGTATGGTGAATGAGTGAGTTACAATTTTTTATAATTTTATTCTGTCTCTCAATTTTTATTTTGTTCTATCGTGTATCAGATTCTAAAATCAAACATGTATCAAATAATTTTGTACCGCTTTATCTCTTTACTTTTAGCAAATGAAAAGTAAATCAAATGTATCCTTAGTAACTTAGAATCACGAGTTGAACCTTCCCATTCACTAAAAATATATATGAATTCCAAATCACAATTACAAGTTGTTAATATATGTTGTCATATATTTATATGATAATTACCATTGTTATTTACATCTTGTTCCTCATTGTCATCAAAATATGTGTATCACCAATATATTCAATATGCAATCCTAAAATTATTCATATATAAGCAGTGACGGATTTTGGTAGTGACAGGGAGCCACCGCTCCCCCAAACATTTCTAATTATATATATATATATATTCATATATATATATATATATATATATATATATATTAATATTATATTTATATATTATTATATTATTAATTATAATAAACCTAAAAAAATTAAATTAAAAAAAGAAAAATTCTATTATTTTTTTAATTAATAAAAAAATTAATTTATAATTTTATATATATATAAAAATAGTGTAACGACCCGACAGGTCACCACACTCATAACCGTAGCACACCAGAAACACTAGACAAAATAGAACAAGTATATAAATATAGGATCTAGAATATAAATATATACAAATGTTCCAATCCGACTAGAATTAGGGCGTACAATATAAAATACAATCCGAAATAGCCAGATAGTGGCTTAACATCCAAAACAGCAGCTAGTTAAGACTCCCCGTCCTCTGCCAGCTATAAGCTTGCTCCTATTACAATCTAGCCCTGCTCTGCTCCCATACCAGTATGATCATCGCAGTCCAAACACATGGAAACAACAAGGGTAAGCTAGTATAAAAAGAACAAGATATAGGGAAATTTGTTTTTTATAGTAATAGTAGCAATTACAACTATCAACAATTCATCCATAAACATCCTGTCAGCTATTACCACACAGTTTATCAATACACACAAAATGCGTCGTCACGCATATCACCTCGGAGATCTCCTACAACACCTCAGCCTTTCGGCCTACAACACCTCAGCCTTTCGGCCTACAACACCTCAGCCTTTCAGCCTACAACACCTCAGTCTTTCGGCCTACAACATCCAATATCAACACACAGTACAACACAACTATACAGCTCAACATATCATCTTACAACAATGCACAAGTGATACAACTCAACATAATAACTTACAACAATATACAACTGATACAACTCACATCAACAATAGTATTATCAACTAATCATCACATCATATTCGCCTATTTTAATTCAACTCTCGCATTATTAATAGCATGATCAATAACTTTATAACATACAACATATAATACGGCTCACCCTTCTTGTTTACAACTCATCAATCATGCAAAATTACCCACCCAAACAACACCAATCAACCTAAGCACCTAAAACAACTTAACCAATGCTGACAGCTTGACCCCTCTTCACTAAAACAGCCATATTTGGAGTTCTAGAACTCCTTTTTGGGTGATTCCAGCGCCATTGGAAAGCTAAGATCCAAAGCTACAACTTTCATGAAGACTACAAAGTCCAATTCTGAAAGCACAAAGGCGCTCAGCGCCTTCAAAGCGCTCAGCGCTTTACCTCCAGAGGTTCTCCTCTAGCTCTCTGCCCCCAAAGCGCTCAGCGCCTTAAAACGGCTCAGCCGTTTGGTTACTGGGGGCTCTCTGCCCCCAAAGCGCTCAGCGCCTTAAAATGGCTTAGCCGTTTGGTTCCAGGGGACTCTTTGTAACAGCAAACACAAACCCTCCACCATTTTTAAACAACAATCCTGCAAAAACAAGAAATCCAAGCACATGCAATCCACCCAAAACACCCCATTTTCATCCAACAACCCAAAAATCAACTCTTTTTCAACATGCAACTATGAAAACATCAAAACTCCAAATTTTCACTATTACTCCGAAACCCCGAAAGTCTTAACTTCATCATTCTCAATCAAAATCACAAACATCAAACAGCTAAGGAGTTCTTAGAACTCTCTTTAAACCAAAAACTCAAAAAAAAATCTAGCTTCCCTTACCTCTAATTGAAGATCGCAGCTTCCGGGAAAAGGAGAAGAGAAGAAGGAAGAAAATGCTTGAAAGGGGGAAAAAGATGAAAGGAGCTCCGCACGGGTTAACAAGAATGCCAGCCTTCAATCAGCGTCTTCAACCACCAAAACCACAGTTCAAGAATGAGAAGGGAAGAGTTTTAAGAGTAATATTTTTTCAAGTTCCGCTACTGTATATAAGAATAATGAGAAATATAATTTTAATTTTGCTATAAATATATAATTATCATGTACCTTGAAGTAAGGTAAAATCTAATTTTTTTCTCTTATTTTAGCATACACACTCAATTCTTGTTTAACTATCAAATCACATGTTATCGAAATTAAGATTCTTGTGAAATTTTATGAAATTGTTGAAAATGATATTTTCACTATATATATATATAATTTAATTATTTTTAAATTGACATTGCATATTATTTAAAGAGTAAAACATTAACTCTATTATTCAGACATTCATAATGTTTTGTATTATGTCTCTTTTGAATGTACATTTTACATATTAATGTTTTAAATAACAAAAAAAAAGCCCTCTTAAGTTGTGTTTAGAAAATGAAGTTTAAAATTTAAAATGTTTGAAATTTGAATTATGTTAATTTAAATTTCTTTAATTTTATAATTTTTTAATTGGTTAAATAGATTCAAAAAATTTTAATTCATCTTATAAAACAATTTATCAAAAAATTTTATAGCAATTTAAAAAAAAAAATTGAATACACTCTTTAAATTTTTATTGTAAGAGTTTATTTGAACTATATATTTTATGTTAAATATTTTTTTTTGAGTATGTATAATTTGATTTGCTTTATTTTCTATTGTTTGTTCATTTTCTTTTATATAGTGTTGTTAGTTTTGTATTGATATGGTAGATGTTTTTAATTTTGTGAGAGTATAAAAAATGTCTCAACAATAGATATTATAAGTGTGTGTATGGAAGAAACACGAAGTTTTAAGAGATCTAATGTAGAATAATTATAATAAAATAGATTCGATTTTAGACACATAAAATTGAATTAATACCTTAGTCACGTTAATATGACACAAAAGAGATAACATTAAAAAAAATGATAGAGACTAAAATGATTAAAAAATTACAAATATAAAATTTAAAAATATATTTAAAGTTATATGAATTAAAAAAATTTAAAAAAGAAAAATATCTATACTTAAAAAATTTATTTTAAACTATAAAAAATAAAAGATAAAGTAAATAAAATCATAAGGATTAAAATAATATTTTGATTTATATTTGAATATTTTAATATATAAGTAATAGTATCGTAAATTTAGTTTGTTTTAGTTCTTCATTTTTTATCTTGTTCCTTATCGTTTTAAAATTTAGAATAATTTTTTTTATATGAAAAATGAATAAAATTTAATTTTTATTCACATAAAATATTTTATTTCTTATTATTTTTTTAAATTTTAAAACCATCATTATCGAAGTGTACATGGTTTCAAAATTATGAGTGTTATGTGAAATAATCATTTAATCTTTAGATAAATACATAATTAAGAAGAGTTATATAATAGTAAAAATTAAAAATGATAATTATATATTTTAAAAAATGAAAGACTAATTTCTTTACCGAAACAAAATTAAAACTTCCGCTCTATACATAAATTAAAAAAATATTCAAATTTATAGACTATTTATTTGAAGATTGTTTAAACCCTGAAAATGAAAACCTCATTGGGGAAACTTGCTACACAAATAATTCAAAATGTTATTGGGAAAAGAGCAGATGGATTAGTTTACTAGTAGAAGAGCCGCCACGTTCGTGCACAGAAACGGCGTCGTTGGAATACCTACATAACCAGGAGCGACGAGCCCTAGGAAAGGGGAAGACAATAACAATGGCGTTGTTCTCTGCAGCAACTTCAACTGCAACCGTTCTTCCTCGAAACCTCGCATTCGCTTCTTCCCTCTCTCGCTCTCTTCTCCGCTCTCCGCGCTTCCTCTCATTCCCCACTGCTCCGCGCAACCGCGCCTCTGTCTCAATCCAAGCCCCACGCGCCCAAGCCGCCGCCTCTTCCTCCGCCTCCTTCCACGGCCTCTGCTACGTCGTCGGCGACAACATCGACACCGACCAGATCATCCCCGCCGAGTACCTCACCCTCGTCCCCTCCAAGCCCGACGAGTACGAGAAGCTCGGATCCTACGCCCTCATTGGCCTCCCCGCCTCCTACGCCACGCGCTTCATCGACGCCGGCGAGACCAAGACCAAGTACTCCATCGTCATCGCCGGCGACAACTTCGGCTGCGGCTCCTCCCGCGAGCACGCGCCCGTCGCGCTTGGCGCCGCCGGGGTCTCCGCCGTCGTGGCGGAGTCCTACGCGCGCATCTTCTTCCGGAACTCCGTCGCCACCGGCGAGGTGTACCCGCTCGAGTCGGAGAGACGCATCTGCGAGGAGTGCCACACCGGCGACGTCGTCACGATCGAGCTCGGGGAGAGCCGCTTGATAAACCACACCACCGGGAAGGAGTACCAATTGAAGCCGATCGGCGACGCCGGTCCGGTCATCGAGGCCGGTGGCATCTTTGCCTATGCGAGGAAAACCGGCATGATTCCCTCTCGTTGAGGTATTCCAATTTTTCTCTCTTTCTTTTTTTATTTAATCACATTATGTTTGTGCTATGTCTGAATCAGAGTGACCATTTTGTAGACCAATACTTGTACCATTTTAGGAAATTGTGTGAAAATATAAAGGAAGAGAAACTAGGGTTTAGTGTTTCGGCTTGTACTAGCAATATTGTTCTGGGACCTTAGTATCCTTTTTATTACTGATTTAGACTGTTAGCTATGATGCTATTGATTGCTGTAGGTTAGCTTGAAGAAACTCGGCAGTGTTAGTTATAATAACCATTGACGAGCTTTCACCTATCCAACAAAACCAATCCTCCAGACCCTGTGTGTGAAAACCAAGGATTAGGATCACCAGCATTACGACATAAGCATATGAAGAGAGTCCAACTCAAAAGATTAGGCTATTAGGTCTCATGGTTTAAGGTACCATGTTGAGTTTCTTATTCTACTCAATGTAGGATTCCTAACATCGCCACATCCTTTAAGAGATTACGTCAATGGTGGCTTTTACTCTATTAATACTGACCCGGTGGTATCCCTCTCCTCTTTGACGCTTTCACTCACCTATTAGTGTTCGATTTGCACCTTAATCTAGCCTAAAAGATTAGTCCATTAAGTGGTAGAGTCTCATGGATTAAGTACCATATCGAGTTCTTATTCTACTCAATGTGAGGCTTTTAACAACTTGCTGTTCAAAAACAAACTGCATTGTTATGCACTTGCGGTTGCATTCAACAGGGATGCACATAATGCTAAATACATTTTTTTTTTACATTTTAATTATATGGAAATCACATTTTTGATCGTCCATATTTTGTGCAGTTGTTATACAACTGTAGGTGATCATGATCCAATATGGATGTCTGAACTTAAAATTCCTGTTTAGAGTGAACTGAAACACACGTAGAAAAGGGGGTTGGTATGGAATTCTTATGGTGCAAGTGTTTCTTAGGAACTGCGAGATTTATGTTAGATTCCTCCTTGTCCATCACTTGTAATCCCAACTTAGATGGGAGCTTAGATTTGAAAAGATTTGGCAAGTTTTGCGAATTAGTTATTCTCATTTTGTATTTGATCATGGATCTCGACTCCTGCATTTAGCTACCCTGAAACAGGAAATTGTGACATGGAGACTAATTTCATGGAAACCATTCTCTGATTTATTTGAATATAGTTGATGTTTTCATCAAGTTTTATGGTTCAAAGTTCAATGATTGAACTATGACCAATTTGATATTAATAAAATAATAATAATAATAAATAATACAATAATACGGAAAATAGTATTAAAGAAACATGATATCTTAACTTTGCAATACTAAAAACTATAAATAAAACACCATTTTGTAGTTTTTAACATTCGAAGTACACACAATGTTTTAGGTCCAAATCAAATATATCATAAATATTTAGGTCCATGTTTTTTAAGGATACACAACAATGTTAATTAGCAATAACAAGTTACATCTAGAATAAAAAAGAAAATGACAAATACCTTATGTTAATTTTTTATTTTTAAAGGAAAAAATAAATGTATTTTGTATTAAACATTTTTCACTATCTGTTGCAAGCTGAGCTATTGCCAGTCTTCTGATAAATTCTGTGGTTTCTTTGGACTACTGCACACTAAGCTGGTTCACCAGTTTCCTGGGTGAACTAACATGGCCAGTCTGATCTGGTTTTCAAAACAATTTTCTTGATATTTTAAAAATGAAGACAATACAATGAATGGAGTAGATACTATCGTCATTCTCTTGAGATTTTGGTGTTTGGTTTATTGTCGACATTCATCAAGGTTGTCTTCTGTTCTCAATAATCATCTTCAGAAGTTAAGTTAGTTTCCTTTGATTAGTTTCTGTTTCCAAAAGCTTGTGGACTTGGCTCATTTATTTATATTTGCTCTTGAAGTAGATGACACCTTGTTGTAGTTCTCTGTTTTCATCTTATGCGTCCACATTCCAATGCCTGAAATTTTTTACCTTCCAGATAGATATTGGCATGGCAGTAGATATTTGGAGAAGCCGGAAACATTCATGGACTTGTTGGAATTGTGTCACTCTCTTTTGCAGCAACTCGCAACTACCCAAATATTTGAGTATTCCACAGATAGACTACTGCATTGTCTTTCTAAGATGAAAGTTATTTGGTTGAAAGATAGTACTGTAAAATTTGACGTTAGAATTATTTATATTTTGGAAATTTGAAGTTTTTCTTGGTGTCAAAGCTCCCATTAGAACATTTGAACCTTTGGATGCTTGTAGCATTAGCAGGATCTCTAGTGTATTCTCGTTTGTACTCCTTTGCAAGTTTTTTCAATAATATAAAAACAGTTGGAATAATATTTTAATTTGCAAAAGGCACACGAAACTCTATATAATCATGTTTATTTAGATTAGCTACAAAATAACAGCCAAAAAGAAGCTAAAGAAGTGTTATTGACCGAACTTTTACTCTTGTATTTTGACATGATGATTTGAAATTGATCACCTAATGCAAGTAGCTTGAAAACCGTTTATTCTTTTTTGAATTCTTAACGAAGTATATTCGTGGTATAATAAAAACTTGCTCAACATAGATAAAAGTATTGAAATGCATATACTGTTAACTCACCAGTGGAGTAGAGTGGCTGGCAGTGTGTTAGGATGCACGATGGATAACTAGTTTCTGTGTATTTTGTATGGACTTGATGTAACAATTTTGAATTACGTGTTTGTTTGTTGGAAGTTTTGAACAAGACATGCACCGAGTTTCTTAGTTTTCCTTGCTGTCTTTTGTGTGTGCATGTGATGACTCGAGTGTTTCAAGGGGAAAATAGGATGAATGAAAAATAATAGTTTCATGCTTGGCAGCTTATGTATATGTTTCACAGGCCATTTTAGTAACTTACAATAAGTTGGTTTCACCTTTTTTTTTGGAGAATAAGTTGGTTTCACTAAAGTAAATTTATCTAATACACTAGTGAATTTTAACTTTTTCATATATTATTTTAACTAGTGACTAGTGATTTAAATTGTAAATTACTTTTTTTTTCTTTCATTTTTTTTATCTTCATTACTTGATATTTCTTAATTTTTTTAGAAACCTTTTTTCTTTATCTTGTCACTCTCATTCATTGGACGCACACTTTTTTCTTATTTATTGTACAATTTGGAATACTACTTTTATTATTATTATTATTATCATTGTTTGATGTCAAACCACTTATTTTAATATGTAATTGAATTGTTTTTATTTTTAATTAAAATATCTAGCCATTAAACAAACGTTAATAAATATTCAGGATTAAAATGAAAAAATTAACTATTCCTTCTGTATTAAGATAAGATTATTAAAAATACTCAAATATTAAAAAGTGATTTTAAATGATATAAGTTTATTTAATTAAATTATAATTTTTCATGAAAATGAATGAAACACATCTAAAAAACAAAATACAAAACAACTATGGTTGTTAATTGTTATTTACTTTCAATGATAATACACGGTATTGTGTATCTACAACGAAAGACAGATAGAATCACTTGAATCCGTCTGGTGTAGAAATAGTATGTAAGAAATTATAGGTTTAATTTCAATGTGATCATTGTAAAAAAAAAAAAAAAAAAAAAAAAAAAAAAAGAAGAAAGAAACATATCTAAAAAAAGCAAAACAACTATGGTTGTTCATTGCTTTCAATGATAATATATTGGTATAGTTATAGAGTTATAGTGTGTGGTTCTGGGCTGTGTATATACGTTTATTTAATTAAATTATAATTTTTATGAAAAAAACACATAAGAAAACAAATAAAATACAACTACGATTGTCCATTGCTTTCATTGATAATTTATCTATATAGTGTGTGTGGCTGTGTAAAGTTATGATCAAATAATTACTATTTTTTATAAGTTACTTTATAAGTTTTTAGTAAACTTATGAGTTAAGTTTGTAAAAACACTCAAAATATTTTCATTTTAAATAAGTCAAATTCAAAAGTGAAAGATCGTTAACCTTTGTTAGTTGTTACTTGTTACTATAGAAAAATGTCTTAGAATTAGCCTTTGTTGTGTCTTCACTTTCCAAAATCTTCACATTCCCTTAGAATTAGCCCCCTAATTGTTATTATTGTATTGTAATTTTAGTTAACTTATGAGTTAATTTTATTTTAAATAAGTCAAATAGTTAACATAAAATGTCTCAGAATTAGCCTCTGTTGTCTCTCCACTCTTCTCAATCTTCACACTTTTAGAATTAGCTCCTAATTTTTATTATTGTACTGTAAAATTACAATGATAGAATTAGCCTGGTCCAATTTTTATTTCTAATAGAAAAGGCAAAAATATCAATTTTATTAATAAGATCAAAGAAATGTACAACTGATACCACTTTGGCGAAAAAAAAAGAAAGAAGCCTGATACAAAGGAAGTAGCTCAAAAACAAAAACCTGTCGGTATAAGTTGCTACATAAAACTCCCATCTAAAGCAGTTAAGACTTGAGACAGAACATTACAGCACCTACAGGGACGCATAGGAGGCAATTGAAATTGTTATGTGTGCTTTTCCCAAGTGGTTGCTATAGACAGCAAATGATACAAAGAAGAATAAGAGGCCGGATCACACTATTAAATGGCAAGATCTTCCAGAGATAATAATACATGGAAATAGAAACATGGTTCTTTTTGCATCAGTTAGCTTCTTCTGTAATCTCATTCATATGATGTATCTCATCAAACAAACTTTTGTTTTCACCAATGAAATTCATTTACCTCATTTATCATTCAAAAGAGTTGGGATTTTTTTTACGGCAAGGAACATTCCACGTAATAAATAGTGAGTAAGTCATACAAGTAAATTTGATACCACAATATAACCTAAAATCTTAAAATATTAGGTAAATGAGTCTTTTTCACTTATATATTATTCCACATATTTAATTTTAACCAATGTGTAACATCACTTCACATTTGAACTTTGATATAAAATTTTACTTTATTATTTTCCCAAAAACACATAAAAAATTAGGGTTACCCCCAACTAAATATGGGGTTAAACAATCCCATAAAAATTGATTGGTGCAAACTCTGGTATATTTGTATCTATAATTTATGATGAGGTGTTTAATCCCATTTTTATTTGGGATATAAGTTAGACAACGTCGTTAATAAATTCTAAGTCGCAGAAATCAATGAAAATGACCTTATTTGAAAGAAGAATCGCACAGATATTCAATTTCAGAATTGATAGGAATGTTAGATTAGATTTTAAAGTGGATAATTTTTTATTTTTTATTTTATAATCAGCACCATTACCGAACTGCACCCAACTAGGAGGACATCTTGGGAGTTGGGACCTCCAACTGATAAACCATGTAGCTTTAGCTAAATAATAACAATAGAGAAAATGAGAATAATGAAATAATAGTAACACAATATATATAATCTAGAGTCAAAACTTGGAGACACTTAATCAACATAAAGCTTGCCTGAAAAGAATGGGAGACACTTCACTAACATAAAGCTTGCCTGAAAGGAAGACAAGAGTCCTACATAAAAGCAAATATAGTTATGGTATTGGGCTCATCTTTTAAATCCGCAATGTGCATCCTTTTTAAAGGTATACTTTACATTCAGAAAGGAATCCAATGTGATTTGTGTTTCAAATATGCTAGCTATGACATTGAAGGAAGGACCAGGTTTGAGACATTTCTCATAAAAAAATAATACAGATTAAGGAATATTAATTTCTCTGTAATGAGTTGAGTATCACCCAAATGTTTAACTTAATTACATTACAAAGTTCTTTTGTCGCCATTCTTTATTAATAAAATACTATGTCTTTAATACGGTTCTATTTTTATTTTTTTTGAAAAAATCTCTTTTATCACATGCTGATGTTTAGAAACTATCTTAAAATGATTGTTAATATGACATGATTAATTGTATGGTATGTTACTGCTAAGTAATGATAGAGACCATTTTTAAAAATTTAAATAAAATTTATGAAATCAAAATTATTGAAGAAAAAAAAAAACATTTGTAGGACCTAAATCAAATAAAGGTATATTTATAAGTACTAAAAAAGACAAGTCTTTCTTTTATGTTTTATGCCTTATAGTTGAACCGAACTGTTTGCAATGATGATTCAAAGTTAATTCAAATATTCTCTTTGTCAACTTAAAGTTTTAAAGGCTGTCCCTTGTTAAGAAAATTGTTTGGTGGACTTGTATGTGTATACTATTATTTTTCTTAAGGAGTGTTAATAATACATTCTTTAATACATATTTTTGTTATTAACCATAATTTATTGAATATTATAAAACTATCATAGAGACTTAGAAAATAAGTTAGTTAAAAAAATAATTTTTAATAAATTTCAAAAAATAACAAGTGTGTTCAAAAATTTGTATGAGAGTTTGTTAAATATTTCTGAATTTGTTTTTTTGGGTTACCAAATAGTAACAAATAGCGTAACACATGACCCCGCATGCATGCTTAACTTTGATAGCTGTTTGATCATACAGAATAATCTGGTCCACTTGGTGAAAGTTAAATGAATGATAGATCATTGCATCACATCGCTCCTTCTCTCACATCCATTTGGGAAGTACTACTACTAGTTCATCTCATGGGAAAAGAAAAGAAAAAGACAAGAAAAGAGATTCATATTCATTTAAGAAAACCACGCACCATACAATAAATGAACTCTCTAACGCCAAAACTAAAGAAAATAGTTTAAAGCACCAAAACAACATTGCTGTAGCTCTTCTGAGAAAGATCCTAGGGGATGTAGCTAGCTTCTCTGTAACATGGTCTTTTAAACCACCTTTTCAGAATTCACACTGTCTTTAACATCCCAAAGAAATTAATAAAGAAATCTCGCAGCATCTCCAGTAATTAATGTAGCTTTCTTGCTTCGACCATAAACTCATTTCTAGTACGTGTCCCTTGGAGCACTGCATTTAAAACACTCCATTCTGCTAGCAAAGTTGTGTTCATTGCATCCTGATCTGCTCAATAATAAAAACAAATTTAGTCATAACAAGAAACACAAGGAAAGAAATAAAATTGCTAAACATGTCAGTGTTGCATTCCAGATCAGCTAACTGAGGTTACGAGATGCAAACTTAAAACCAAACATAGCCTAATCAGTGAATCACATTTTCTTGCACTTAAGGTTGGTCACTAAGCAGAAGGGACAACTATTTTTCAAAGTATGCAACTCCTAAAAGCAGTCAAAGAAAGGGGAACCCAATAAAGATACGAGTTGCATGCCTATAACACTAACAGTGCCTTTTGTGTGTTGTGTTTGTCATATTCTTCACACTTTAAAGACAGGAGGCAAAGGAAAAAGCATAAGATGTTCCCTAAGGAAGAACCAATAATCAAAAGACACAAAAATCAATCAATCAATGAATGACCACTCACCTGCTGCATATCCAGTCACCAGATTTCCATCCAGGTCTTCCACTGCCACCAAAAGCTCTTGAGCGCAATATGTCACTGCTGTAGCCTCCAGCCAAGTCATCCTTGAAAGCACCACACTTGAAGCAGCTTGAGCGGCTTGCAAAGTTGTGTGCACCACAGTTAGCAGCAGCACAGTACCAGTCACCAGGGCGAACATCTGACCCTGTTAACCCAAATGAAGACCCTCCTCTTCCTCCAAACCCCCCAAAATCAACTCTGTCTCCATATTTTGAGTCCCCACATCGCTGGCACGAATCTCTCCTCTGAAAGTTCAGGTGCTGGCATGACCTGCAGTTCCAGTCTCCTGGTCTGCTCATATTTACTTCTCTGCAAATTACTGTTGCATTCAGCAACCCTCATTAGAAAAGACTGTGTATAAATTATGAGCAACCATGTGTCAAATGTTGAATAATTTTTTCTGTTAATCAAACTTATTGCCACATTATATATATGCTACATATGTACATGTGTTTGTGCATTGTACTAGGCACTAGCTAGCTTAATAGCATATGGTTATTATAATATTGGGACAAAAATAAAATAACTTAGTGATGGATTAACATTAACTTCTCTGAAAGCTATGAAAACAAGTTTCGAGGCTGACATAATAGAGCACTCTAGTAGAAGACAGATTGATCACATTACTATAATTGTCACCCCTTTGGAGAGATTTGATCACTGAAGAATTACATAGAAAGATTTTAAAGATTTAAGTAGGTAAGACTGAAAAAAATAATAAGGGGGGGGGGGTGGTAGGAGGGAAAATACAAAAGACCAACCTCAAGATAATACAGTAAGTTGAAGTATTAGAGATGCAGAAGGTGAAGAGGATTTACTGATGAGGAAATGTGATAGGGGGGATGGTTTATATACTGGCAGAGAGCACAGAAAAAAGAGAATAAATGGAGGGCCGTGTTGTAGTACTTTTTAGTGTTGTTTGAGTGGCAACCTTGATAAATGGGATCAATGAATTCTAAAGGAGGGAAAAAAGATAAAGGAAATTCGTGCTACAATTCCAAAGAGAGCACACTTTGAATTTTGAACATATACTTTGCCAGTGGGCTACAATTTCATTTTGTTTAAGTTTTTAATGGCACGGTAACGGGTGCAAAGTGCATATAGGATAATCATTTGTCCTTCAACTCCAAAATCGGATAGAGGCAGGGGCTCATATAGTGCTAGTCTCATCCTAACTGAACTAGTTTTTTTTTTCTTTCTATTTTTTCATTGTATTTTTTCTCCAACCCCAGGATGCCAATTAAAGGCTTACATACGTTACGGTTCAAGCACAATAGGTGCATTCAATTTCAAAGCATTTTTCATATATTTGGTGTACATAATACATTGATCACAAAGAGGTTAGAATCGACGAATTCATGTATGCTACCTCAACTCTTTCTACTAGGCCTGGTTTTAAGAATTTTTCATGTATAACATGGCCTCTTGGAGCTAAAAATATATATATTAATGGAAAAACGTATTCTCCTTTTATAAGCAGGTTATCAGAACTGTTACTTAGTTTATGTTTCATGAACATGAATGCTTATGGCTCTCTTATCTGTTAGTAATGTTACTTCAAAATTGTGACGATTAATTAGTGTGTAATCTTAAATGAGATTGAATTTTCAAATTTTCTCCCTCAATAAAGTAATACAGTAAAGTGACTCTCAAATTTACACAGCTTGAGTTTTAAAAGAATTTCTGATGAAGCCACATAAAATTAGTTGAAGTTATCTTGAACAGTTGTACATTAAACTTGCAAATTCTGAAAATAACATGAATTATAAAAGGCTATTGATTAGAACAACTTTTTATATGCTTAATACTATTTATGAACTTTGGCACTATAATATGTTCTTTGATGTATTAGGATAACGCAGCACTAAATTGGCAAACATTTTCTCTCTATAGCAGCTAGCAAGATATAGCCAAGTCAAACAAACTCAAGACCCATAGAAAGAGCATGTAACCTAATAGCACAACAGACAGTGTCAAAAGATCTCATCAATCAAAATAAACCATGAACCCTAGAAAGTCCCTTTGACCACAGCATTTGGTTACAAGAATCAAATTCGAATTGTACAACCCCACAAACAGAATCCAATTGTATACAACAAAAAGAAAAATGAACAGTAGGAAGAAAAAAAAAAGAAAAGAAAAGAATGTTGGCGGCCTCTAATTGGACAATGTGGAATCCAAGTCAGCATTTGCCACCACGTAATGAATATTCGTACCATTAAATCATATAGACCGGCCCACTAATTATCCCAATAACATCCACGAGGGGATCCAAGTCTCTTTCATGTCCATTACTCTTTGGGAATCAACAGAATTTTGACAGTCAATATGTTTCTAAAATAGTTTCTGCTTTACAATTGATTTGAATATTCTTTTATTCTCTCATAAAAGTACCTAGTTTAGTAAAAAAGGTTAGTGATAAAATCCTTAGTATATACATATAATTTTTCGTCGTTAATTTTGTAGTTAAGAATTTTATGAGGGTCAAAATTATGGAACTGTTGAGACCATATATAAGATAAATGTGTGACGTATACATTCATGTAGTAGTAGAATTGTTGTAGCTAGCAATGATGAGGAATGTAATGTAAGTGAAGAAGGTGAGGGAAGGAAGTTGGTATAAGTTAGAAAGGTAAAAAAAGAGAGAAGAAGATAAAATAAATGGAAAAAGAGAAAAGAAAAGGGAAATGGAGAGTTTCAATAAAGATAGGTGAAGGCTTATGATGGAATAACAAGTCTTCGAGGTTTGATTTTGACCATCTTTTGTATTCTTTTTCTATTCTTTGGTTGAAGCACTGCTGCGGCTGCTGCTGAAGTATTTTATTCTGTCTTTCTTTTGTTTTTGTTCTCTCACACAAACCTCAGCTTTATCTCTCTCTTGAATGGTGAGAATGAATGAGCCAAGATCTGGCCTCCATTCTCTTGGGGAAGGGTAAAGGGAAGTAGAGGCAAACTGTAAAGAAGAATAAAGAGGGATGATTCGATTCTCCTTGGGAATCGTTTCCATGCAAGACCACGACCACATCATTTGCTGCTATCTGTGATTGTGTGCGTACTTTTCCCAAGCAACAACACACACATCATCTAATCAAATCCTTACTAGTTACTACTCATTTTATGTTATGTGCCATTGTGCATCGTAACATATCCTTAGTTTTTTATTTTATTTTTTATTAAAAAAATATTACAATATTATAGCATATCTACTTTACTTTTAGCTCTACCACTTTCTTTCCTATTTTGTTAAAGTGTACTGTTCACTGGGAAGAACATCTATGTGTCACATGGTTTGGTTTTATACGTAACTTAATAGTTAAGCACACTAACTCTATTGGTAGTTGTATGGCTTCTATGCCGAGGAAGGAATACTCATTACAAGTTTTATTTTATCTATCATTATCAAGTAACCCTTTGTACTTCGGTATTCTAAAAGCACCACCTTTAAAAGATACATTGCCATCAAATTTAAGTACATCGTATATAATAATTCATGAAATTATTAAAATTTTAATTGTTGATTTTTTTAATAAAGAGAATCATGTGTTTAATGAGTTAAAAACCGATAACAATATAATTCTCTAATTGTTGGCATGGTAAATCGAAGTCAGGTTGAAATGGGACAAATTGCCAGATTTGTATTACAGCATCTTCACGAGGCCTATTTTCACGTATTCGCCGGCTAAAATTTAGTTGAGTTGAGTTTAGTTTGATTTAATTTGATTCGATAATATTTGATTTAGTTTTTAATTTTAAATGATTCTTTTTTTAGTTTAAATTTGATTTATTTTAAATTTGTTAGTAATTTGATTCAACTCGTTAGTTTAAATTACATGAATTAATTTTTTTATTTTATATATTTCATATATTTTTATTTAATAATAGATTTTAAATAAAATATTTATTTTTTAAAAGAAAAATGTTATTTATTTTATTAATTTTGTAAGATTACAAGATATGATTCTAAAAAAGATATAATAACTAAAGTCTATATAAATTAAAATTACTCTATTTTACATAAAGTCATAAATCTAAAATTTTAAAATGTTCACTTCTTTTATTATTATTAACTTATAACTAAATTTTGAAAGTTTTTCAAATTTTAGTAAGTTGAAATTAAATAAAAAATTAATTATATATTTATATGTCTAGTCAATTTACGAACTAAATGAGATGGATTATATACAACTCATATTTGACTCATTTATTTATCGTGTTTAATTTTTAGTTCAAATTCAACTTATTTAATTTATAAAACAAACTCAACGAGTTAATTATTGAATTAAATTTCAAATTATTTTTAATTGATTTTGAATCATTGTTACCCCTAAGCACCGGTTAATGTTCTTTTGCTTCCCTCTTAGCATATAAACATATACTTTCAACCAACTTCAAATAATGCGACTATGTGAGGTTAAAATCTTTTGAAATATCCATACAATGTATGGTACTAACACACCCTTAAAATATTATTTATTATTAGTTAAATTTTATTAGAGATTATAAAATCACCTATGAATACTCATTAAATTGTAAGTTTTTAATAAATTTAAATATATGATAAAAAAATCTGTCAAAAAATGTTTTAACATTTTTCTTTCTTAGTTGAGTGTTAAATTCTTCTTTCATATATTCTAAAACTGCGTCGAAAGAAATGCAAATTTTTTTAATTTAATGCAAATACAAATACAGAATATGTTACGTGTGTGTTTGCATCCGAGTTCTAACGTGATTTTTCACGTTTAATTTGAAGTGATAAATAGTTACTTCTACTTAAATCTACATTTGAACATGGAGAGAGATGAAAGAATTGTGTTAGAAAATGAAAAGTAAATACACACTACGTATATTAGTTCACACTTCACCTTCTACTTTCATAATACATCCCATATGAAAAGAGTTAAATCTATAAGATTATATATATATATATATATATATATATATATATATATATATATATATATTTTATGAAAGGATATTTTATATAAGTTATTTTTGATATTTTATGTTGACTTGAGAAGTGATATAAATTTTGATGATATAAAATGTTTGAACATTTTATGACAAATATTGACCACGTAACACAGAATATTACACTTTCTATATCGAATAGTAAACAACCCTCAAAGTATCGGTACCAAATGTAATGATTTGATCACATTAGCATTTTCACATTTTATGACGGGTGTGGTCAAACCTGACGTTCAATTTTTGAATTTTCTCAAACATGTACAATAGAAATACATTTTAGATAGTTCAAGATAGCATATTGTTGACCAATTCAACACAAACCTATATAAAAAACAAAATATCTATCATCCAAATTGAAACCATGTACAAATTAAACTATATAACAATGAAAGAGAGATAACAATAAAGTTAAAGTGAACAATGATTGTCATTAATTAATAACAATTTACACAAATAAAACTAAAATAATGCACAAGACATAAGTTAAGTCTCAAATTGACTCAAAAGCATATGCCCATCTTTTTGCGGATATCTACTAAGTCTTCATGAAAAAATGGAGTTGAATTTTTGAATACCTACAAATAATTCAAAATAGAAATAAGTTAAACATTAGTCAATCATTAAATAATTAAATAATCATTTAAAGTAATAAATTTGATTTAAGAATGTATTACTTCTCCCCACGAGTCCCTAATATTGTTAGTAACAATATGGTAAGTATGTGTTTTTATCACATAATAGTTACGATCATGGTTACCTTGTTGATGTGGTCATTATAATTTAGTTAATATAAAACATAAATAAATGATAGTTTTAATATATTTTAATTCAACTATAAGAATTGTTAGGTTGACAATTGACTTATTTTTGACACAATATATTGAAGCTTCTTCTAAGCTATCGGAGGAAGTCCCCATAAAATCAAACTTGCATCCAAAGACCTGTGAAGATGAATAATGAACCAAAAATAGTTCAATAATTAAATTATTATTTGTTTGATGAAAATATAAAAGAAAAACCCACAAAAATTGAAAATAGAAACTTATGAGTCAATGAGGTGTCTAACAAACAACTCAATAGTTTTCCTATATAATGAACATAAGAGAACTATAAGAAACATCCTCAAAATTAATGAGGGGCTGCCAATATGCACTATGATTTGTAATAGTGTCAGAAATCGCTAAGTTATTGTAAATTTTAAATAAATTACAATATAAGTATTTATCCATTCAAATAAAGTGCAAATTACATGTATTTTTCTCCTAGTCTAAACCGGTCTATGAAATATTGTTTCACGTTAGTGTCTTTATTTCCAACACTCTAAATGACAATCGGGTTTATGAAACCATAATAAAAAACATTTTGTATCGAAGGATTATGCATATTATCCACCACAAACTCTAAAAATCATGAAAGAAAAAGAAGTAAAACTTCAAACTTGGGAGCGCGCACGAAGGAGAACTGAAGAAGAAGCTCGTCGGATTAAGGAAAATTGGTTACGAAACGTTTTGGTCGTAGTGGTTGCTAGATCGTGTAGGTTGTGCACATAATGGAGTCACTAGAAATCGCCTTCGACATTGGCTATGGAGAAGATGAAATAATGGAGCACAAACTCGTCATATAATGTTCTTTATATGACAAGTAAGTCAATATTTATCATAGGAAGGTTGGAATCCAAGGCTAACCAATATATTCTATGATGAATGTTGACTTACTCATCATAAATAAAAAAAATTCTATAACAAGTAAGTCAATATCCATTATAGAATATTTTGTCATATTTACAAAATTATTACGTCATTTTCTATCTTATGTAGATAAATCTAACATAGAAAGTGAATTAGAAAATTCTCTTTTTACACACTATATATATATATATATATATAATTAATTAATTAATTACATTGAGATTAGAACCTAACAGCCTTGTTAAATATTTTTTTTCTTCTTTCGATCATTTTTTATTATTAATACGATATGTATGTTACGTGAATCTCTACTTAATTGATCCTTGTAGTTATATAAGTATACCGGTGATGCTAAATATATAGTACCTAAAAATAATCAACATAAAGAGTTTGAATGAAAAAATAATTGGAGTTCAAATACATATTTTTAACAAATTTGTAACAATTCAACCTCCTATACATATTTCCAACAAAACATTCAAGTTCTCGAATCTTAGCTAGTCTCGTTGAAAACAAGTATTGAATACATACATGGGAGATGCTCGTGAAGAGGGTGGACGATGCGATTAAGATGCATTTATTTGAGACTTTAATCTTTTGATGTAACACCACTATTTGTTGACATTAATTTTTTTCTCTTCACATGCCATATACTGTAGTCAAAATGGGCTATGTTAGCGTTGATCCATAACGTGATGTGCCACAACAAGTTATTTTTGTCATGAGTTTTGGTGTATGAAAAAAAATATTATTAGAAGAAATTACTAATTTAATGCTTAAGGTGAGTTTCAACTTGTGAAAAACTCAATCCGGTTCATGAGTTAGGCGAGTTATAAGAATGATAACTCATTTTTTTCTTATGTTAACCTGAATCAATTAACTTAATTTTTGGCTTGAGATAGACCAACTCAAGTCATATTATCTTTTTTTAGTTTTTTTTTTTAAATTAAGGATAAAATTTAGGAATAATACTTAGGTACAGTTGATGTTATTCTTCAATCAAAATAAAAATTTTAACTTGGTAATATACATAAATATATATATTATTGAGATATGCATTAAATGAAAATATATATTACTGTTAGAATATATGATAATATATTTTGATTTATTATACTATCTGTTAGGCGTATATTTAGTTCCTTATTTATAGCTAATTTATTTTCTAATTTTAGCCAAATTATACTCTATATAATGTCCGAATTATACTCTTTATAATGTGTATATAAACAGATGATTCTAATGAAATGGATCAAGGAATTATTCTCTTTTATGGTATCAGAGCTCTTAGGGAAAGATCCTTCACCTTTTCTCTGACTTCTGCTCACAGCCCTAGTGTTGTTCTGTCCTGCTTCTTTGTCTTCTTCATCCACCTATCAACCTCCATGTCTAACTCAAAATCTTCCTTTCACCTTGCTCTCGCTGTATCTAACATCAGGAATCACGTTCCCATCACTCTTGAGATGGAAAACGTGCAATACACGACATAGGCGGAACTCTTCAAAATTCACGCACGATCCCATAAAGTAATTGATCATATTATTCCTCCAGCGAAAGGCAAGGAGAAAGTTCCTCAGACAAAAGAGGAGAAAGAACTATGGTCGACCCTTGACGCTATCGTTCTTCAATAGATTTACACCACTATTTCTCATGATCTTTTACATACCATTCTTGAACTTGGCACCACGGCAATGGAGGCTTGGAATAGATTGCGTGACATATTCCAGGATAATAAACACTCTCGTGCCGTCACCCTTGAGTATGACTTCACTCACACAAACATGGCATATTTTCCAAATGTCTCTGCATATTGTCAACATCTCAAATCTCTGTCGGATCAACTCAAGAATGTCGATTTTCCCGTCGACAACAACAGACTTGTTTTTCAACTAGTCTCTGGCTCACCGAGCCCTACAACGGTGTGGCCACCCTTATTCGCCAAAGTGATCCCTTGCCCCAATTTTATCAAGCCCGTTCGATGCTCACTCTTGAAGAGGCCGGCCTTGCCAAAAAGGTAGCACAGAACTCGTCATCTGCCATGATTGCTCGTGACTCGGATGGCTCTCCTGATGTTTCTGATTATCCCTCTTCGAACTGCAATAATGGTGGGAAGAGGAGCCAAAATCGCAACAATAATGGAGGGAAAAATCGTCGCAACAATGGTGGTCGTGGCGACGGAAAGGGCAGCACCAACCGTGGGGGTATAATCGGAGGCAACAATAGCCGCGGTGGTGGATAAAAGCAAGCCAGTCAGCAAGCTCCGACCAATGTCCACTAGTACACAATACGCATTTTACGTCGGTTATTTTAGGGGTTTTTACGTCAGAAAAACGTCCGACGTAAAAGCGGGAGTCGTAAATTTACGTCGGGGCACGAAAACCGACGTAAATTTACGTCAAACATGAGAACGTCCGACGTAAAAACTCATAAAAATTAAAAAAAAAAAAAACCGAATGCAAGCAGAACGGCCCGTTCTGCTTGGAGAACGGGCCGTTCTGCTTGATAGACCCAGCTCCAAATCCGGACATGGTCACTTCCTTCTCCAGCTTCAAAAACTGGAAATGCAGCACAAAGTTGAACGAGAAAAACTGGAAATGCTACTCATAGAAAAACAAGATAGTGCCCCTAACCTCGAATATGTAAACTTCGTGGTTCCAAGCTGAACGAGAAGCACGGGAGAAGAAATCTAAGTTGTTGAAGAGGAAGAAGGAGAAGCTTGAAATGAATCCCTGAAAAGCAACTCTAAAGGAGAAGAGGAAGAAGGAGATCCACTTCAGCCTTTGCGCGCGGGAGGAGAATTTTTGAAACTACACTACGCGCACATAATGCACCTTCTTTTAATAACCAGCAGTGGGTTATTTACGTCGGACCCAATAAGGGCCAACGTAAATTTTAATATCTACGTCGGACACAATGCGTAGCCAACGTAGATGTTAAAATTTACGTCGGACCCAGTTAGGACCGACGTAAATAATCTGCCAAAATTACGGTACATGCCACCGCGTTTTTATAACGTCGGTGGTGCCATTTTCCGACGTTATTTAGGTGACGTAAAAGCCTCTTTTTGCACTAGTGGTCCCATGGCCTGGCGGACAACCGTGGCCTTGGCAGTGGATGGCTCTGTGGGCTATACCTCCTTGTCCGTACCCTTCTAATCCATGGGCCAAGCCCAAATTTGGACAGCAATAACGTCAACAGCCTGGTGTACTTGGGCCCAGACCTTCGCAAGCCTACATCGCAGCACCAATTCCAACAGACATAGAAGCTACAATGCATACTCTTGGCATCAGTCCTCTAGATGCAAATTGGTACATAGATACTGGTGCTACTTCTCACATGACATCTGCACAAGGTAACCTCACGTCTTATTTTAATATGAGCAACAAACATGATATAATTGTTGGTAACGATCATTCAATTCCAATTCATGGCTATGGTCACACCAAATTGTCTTCCTCGTGTCCTCCCTTAACATTAAACAATGTCCTTCATGCTCCTCAACTTGTTAAAAACTTGGTGTCAGCTAGAAAGTTTACAACTGATAACTCTATTTCTGTTGAATTTGATCCCTTTAATTTTCTGTGAAGGATTTCAGACGGGGAAGCCGGTAATGAGGTGGGAGAGTCAGGGCGAGCTTTATCCCATCACCAAGCCTACAAATCCATATACATTTGCTGCCATAGCACCATCTCTTTGGCATGATCGTTTGGGTCACCCGGGAGCCCCTGTTTTGACCTCCCTTAGGAAGAATAAATTGATTAAATGTAATTAAATTAAGGATTCTCGTATTTTTCATTCATGTCTTCTTCGAAAACATGTTAAGTTGCCATTTTATGCTTCAAATTCTTGCACTATTATGCCATTTGATATTATCCATAGTGATCTTTGGACGTCACCTGTTTTGAGTTCATTGGGTCATAGATATTATGTCTTGTTTGTGGATGATTATTCTAAATTTTTATGGACATTTCCTTTATCGCAAAAATTACAAACTTATTCCATATTTTTGAATTTCAAATCCCTTATCCGAACTCAATTTGAATGAGACACAAAAAATATACAGTGTGATAATGACACAGAATTTGATAATGGGCCTTTTTGGGAATTTTGTAAAGCTAATGGTGTTTCTTTTCATTTTTCATGTCCTCATACATCCCCTCAAAATGGGAAAGCTAAAAGACAAATCTGTACCATCAACAACATTGTCCGTACCTTATTGGCTCATGCTTTTCTTCCCCCGTCTTTTTGGCATCACGCTTTGCAAATGGCAACATACCTTCTCAATATTCTTCCTCACAAGTTATTAAACTATCAATCTCCTCTCCGAATCCTTTATCAAAAGGACCCATCTTATTCTCATCTTCGGGTATTTGGGTGTTTATGTTATCCTCTCATTCCTTCTATAACCATAAACAAACTTCAACCTCGGTCTACTTCTTGTATTTTTTTGGGGTATCCTCCGAATCATCGTGGGTACAAATACTTTGATTTATCATCTCAAAAAATCATCATTAGCCGTCACATAATATTTGATGAGACGCAATTTCCCTTTGCACAGTTACATACTCCTCAAAATCACACTTATGAGTTTTTAGAAGATGGACCATCTACCTACATGGTCTATCATTTCTCTACTCAAACAAGACCACAAGCTACTCCCTTACCTAACTCGTTAGAGCCCATTTCACCGGATCCAACAATCGACTTGCCCAACTAGCAACAAAGCCTTCCCATGCCGACTAGGCTGAGCCCCTCCACCCCACCTCCTCTCCTACCCATCTCTTCCTCGCCCAACTCCAAGCTCACATCTAAGCCCACCAAAAAGGCCTATTACCAGAAGCCAACATGGGATTTATAAGCCTAAAAAGTATTTCACTTTTCTTACCTTTGTGTCTAAGTCCCCGCTACCTCATAACTTTGTATCTGCTCTTTGTGACCTGAATTGGAAAAAGGCTATGGATGATGAATATGATGCTCTTATTAATAATAAGACGTAGGAGTTGGTGCCCCGTCCACCTAATGTTAATGTAATTCGGTCTATGTGGATTTTTTCTCATAAAGACAAATCTGATGGTTCTTTTGAGAGGCATAAAGCCCGTCTTATAGGTGATGGTAAAACTCAACAGGTTGGCGTGGATTTTGGTGAAACGTTTAGTCTGGTGGTCAAACCAGCAACTATTCGCATAGTTCTCAGTTTGGCTCTTTCTAAAGTTTGGTCTATTCATCAACTTGACGTAAAAAAATGCATTCTTACATGGAGAACTCAAGGAAATTGTTTACATGCATCAACCTTTGGGGTTTCGGGACCCTGATCGACCTAATAATGTGTGTTTGCTAAAGAAATCTCTTTATGGGCTTAAACAAGCCCCACGGGCTTGGTATAAGAGATTTGCTAACTATATATGTTCGTACTCTTGGGTTTTCTCACAGTACTTCAGATCATTCTTTGTTCATTTATCGTCAAGGTACTTCTATGGCTTATTTATTCTTATATGTGGATGATATAATTTTGACTGCTTCTTCTGATGAGCTTCGTAAGTCTATCATATCCCTTCTTAGCTCGGAATTTGCTATGAAGGACTTGGGATCTTTGAGTTATTTTCTGGGCATCAATGTCAATCGTCATGCAGGTGGTTTATTTTTATCTATAAAAAAAATATGCTGCAGAGATCATTGACTGAGCTGGCATGTCATCGTGTAAGCCATCTCCTACTCTGTTGATACCAAACCAAAGATCAGTGTTGCTACAAGCACACCTTTTGAGGATCCATCTCATTATAGAAGTCTTGTAGGGGCTCTTCAGTACCTTACATTCACAAGACCCGACATTACATATGCCGTGCAACAGGTATGCTTATTCACGCATGACCCAAGGGAGGAGCACATGCACACTCTCAAACGCATTTTGCGTTACCTTCAAGGTACTATGGATTTTGGTCTTCATCTATATCCATCTTCAACATCCACCCTTCTTTCTTATACGGATGCTGATTGGGTTGGGTGCCCAGATACACGACGTTCTACATCTGGTTATTGTGTTTTTCTAGGAGATAACTTAATCTCTTGGTCCGCCAAACGACAGCCTGCCTTATCATGATCTAGTGCAGAGGCAGAATACCGAGGGGTTGCCAATGTGGTTTCTGAGTCATGTTGGTTGGGAAACTTACTTTTGGAGCTTCATTGTCCAATTCAAAAGGCTACATTGGTATATTGTGATAATGTTAGTGCCATATACCTTGCTGGAAATCCGGTTCAGCATCAACGCACTAAGCATATTGAAATGGATATACATTTTGTTCGAGAAAAGGTTGCTCGCGGCCAGGTTCGAGTGCTTCATGTCCCCTCACGTTATCAAATTGCAGATATTTTCACCAAGGGTCTTCCGCTAGTGTTATTTGAGGATTTTCGAGATAGTCTTAGCTTTCGGCAACCTCCTACTTCGACTGCGGGGGTGTGTTAGAATATATGATAATATATTCTGATTTATTATAATATCTGTTAGGCGTATATTTAGTTCCTTATTTATAGGTAATTTGTTTCCCAATTTTAGCCAAATTATACTCTGTATAATGTCCGAATTATACTCTGTATAATGTTCGAATTATACTTTGTATGATGTATATATAAACAGATGATTCTAATGGAATGTATCAATGAATTATTCTGTTTTAATTACTGAGAAAAAACTATAATTCTAATTAAAGAACAACAATACCTCTATTTATGAAACTGTATTTAAATCTTGTTCTAAATTTAATCATTTTTCTTTTTGTTTTATGAATGTTATTGGTGATTTATTTATTTATTTTATATTTTTTTTATTCTTTGAGTTTGTTATTATGAATTATTCATGTTGGCGTTTTTACTTATGATTTTAGTTTTCTTGTGTGTGTTTGTGTGCGTTTTTAACATTAAATCAATCAACATAACTCATAAAGCCAAATTATGTGTTTATTAACTCATAAAAAAAGTAAATTGAATTGAATTAGTTCACCTTTTGAAGGTGAGGCAACTGAAGTGGGTCAAATTGAAAAGGAAGTCCGTAGTTAGTCTAAAAATATTAAAATAAGTAACAAAAACAAAAGCTAGGTATTTGAATATGTTTTAAAAGTTCCCGCAAATTGCTTATGTTCGATTTCTCAGAATATAACATGTGAATGTGATAGAGCATGCTTATCAATAGTTCTCGATCGCTACCGAAAAAGTGAGTTAAAGCATTGATTTGAGAATTCAAAGCTTAACCATTCTATATTTGTTGTTTATTCTCTAAGTTTCCTCACTGTCCGGCTGCTGCTTCTGCATGCAATGGTTTTTTACTTTCTTTTCTGTTTATATTTCATATAATTGGAACTAAAATGCATACTGGTTATAGAACTTTAAAAATATTTTGTAAAGATAATAATGAAACGTATTTTTTTTAAGATATATAATTAATTTTAGCAAAATTTATAATAATTTTTAAAATAATAATTAAATATGTAAATCAAGAGATAAATTATTAGTATAACATATTTAAATTTGTTTAGAGAGAATAGTGTAATATTTACATTTCCAAAGAAATTTTAGTATAAAGGATGATTTGGTAATATTTTTTTTTTGTAACAAAAGTTAATGAAACTTTAACGAAAATTTTTAAAAATAGGTAAAGAGTTATTCATTAGAATTTATTGAGAGAAGAAATTGTAATTTTTAATATAAGAGAAAATAGTAGTATAATATTTGTATCTATCAAGAGAGAGATGTATAATTTACTCAAACTAATTAAAGAAAATAATATAAGACATTTATATAAAAATGGTCATCATTTAACATAGATTATTCTAAAACTTATCCAATAATATCAAGTTCAATTCTAGATATCCGAGTTGTTTGGAATATTTGTAGGTAGAATTCCACCGTTTATAATACTCTTGGCCGATTCAAATAAGATTGTGAAGAAAAAAAAAAGGCTTATACCCTTTTCCATTTTCCCCTCTACGAATTTTTTATTTACTAAGTACTATGTATATATATATATATATATATATTTATTAATTTATTTAAATCACTGTTATATCATACTTATGCAGTTATGTTATTTCTATGAATTGAGTTATTGGACCAAAATTAGATGAAAGGCTTAATCTTAATAATTTAAAGATTACAAAAATTAAATGCATGTAATTTTAAAACACGAAGATTGAAAATAATATAAACGACCTCTAAGAGAGAAATAAGGACTTATTCGAGATAGGTGCTTTTCAAAAATAGGTCATTACTTAGATGGCAAGCCATATCTTCCATTTTAGTCATTTCAAACCTTGTCACAACCAAAAGGTGCTTATGATACTATAAGAAAAACTTTACTACAACACCCTTTGCAGAAGAAAGATGCCATCTCATGATCAAAGCTATAGAGTTGGTGAGGCTAAGGGCCGAACTGAGGTAACAATATCATTCAACTTAACATTCTACAATTCTATTCTATTCTATTTCATGCAACCTTCAATCTTATTTTTATATTATCGGTTCCAAATAGATGTTCTTAAATGACATAACATAAGTCATTGACATTTATGTTTATATTGATATTCATTCGTAATAAAAGGAATCATTTGCAATTTTAAGAAGAAAAAAAAGTGAAAAAGAATCGTTTTTTTTTAACATATGAAACAGTCTTAAAAAGGGGTTAATTGTCATTTGTTGATGGGTTAATGGATTGGTAGAAGACCAACCAGATGATGGAAAATGTGAGCCAGAAGGCCCAACAAGCTAAGGTGAAAACGAAAGGGGCGACACAGGCAACAAAGGACAAGACCCAAGGGAAGAGTGGTCAAACTATAAAGAAAAGGCCTCAGAGATAGGGCAGTAAATGAAGGAATCGACCCAATCTGGAAAGGACAACGTAAGTGGGTTTCTGCAACTAACGGAAAAAGGTGAAGGAAATGACCCATGGTGCTAGTGAGGCTGTGAAGAAAACATTTGGTATGGCACCACAAAATGATGAAAACAAAGAGTACTATTCAACCTAGCATCACAAAGAATACTAGTTTACATTGCATGCATGTTTTTCAACAAGTTGGGTTCCCTCTTATGTACATAAAAGACGGAGGGGAATGTACTCTGGGGTTTTTATTATCTAGTTTCAACCCATTCCTAATGTTATAATAGTATAATTTACCTTTTAATCGCCTGATGAAACAATAATGAGGGATCATGATAATACTGCTCACTATTAGGAGGATGATTTGGTGCAGATGGAGGAAGAAGATAGTGTTGTTGGGATGATGGTAGAATCACCTTCGAGTTAATAGGTTGTGTTTCTAGGGTCGCCTTCAAGCATCGTATTAAGATGATTGGTTTTAAATATTTTTCAATCTTATCTTGGAACATCCTGGGGTTTGTGAATAAAAGGAGCTTCAACCATATGAAAGAATTACTTGTGAAGTTTCGACCTGATGTGGTAAGTTTCATTTTCAAAGTCTCGTTTGTTTTGGGATAGAGTTGGCTATGAGGTGGTAAGTTTGGAGGAAGCTCAAGGATATTTTGGAGGGATTTGGGGGCTTGTCAATAAGACTGATAGTTATTTAGTACAGTTGGTGGATTCTACGGCACATTGTATCATGTTGCATTTTTCTTGGGGAATAAGGGGCGGTTCTGCTGGGACACTACAACACAAATGGTATTTAGCAACATTTGAAAAATGTTACTTAATTATGTATAAATGTTGCTAATTTATTTTAACAACATATTTTCAAATGTTATATATAGTCTATGTTACTAAAGACTTTTAATAACATTTTTGCATAATTAGGTAACATTTTTTAAATGTTATCAAAATAGTATTTTTGTAACATTTTAATGATGTTGCCAAAATTTTGTTAACTTTATAAAATAATAATTAATTTTAATTTAAATATTACTATCAATTATTATATTTTTATGTTTCCTAAACTTCTAGGAGTTCTTTAAGTTTTTAGGGAAAGACGTTTTTAGTTAGTCACCACTAATTATATATAGAATATTAAATTTCATTTATCTTAAATATAATTATATGAGTATATATACTCTTTATGAATCATTAATCTATTCGATATGAGACTTTAATTATGGGTTACAATTAGATATAAGAGAAATATTTTTTTTTTACTCGATGTGAAACTTTGATTTTAGAAGCAATTATAGTAGCATTTTTCAAAAAAATATTACAAAATAACTTATGTAAATTTTTTTACTCGATATGGGACTTTGATTTGAAAATAATTAGAAAGAATAATATTGAAATAAAAAATGTTATTCTACCTATAATGACATTTTTCAAAAAAAGTGTTACAAATAATATATTTATTTAATATATAATAATATTTTAACAAATATAAATAAGAAAATGTTGCTAGATTAAAATCTAGTAATGAGAGGTTTATGTCAACCCGTGTTTCATGACACGTAAATTGCTTTGGATGTATCTAGCGCATCTAAGGGGTGGGGTGTTTTCTCCCCTTAGGGCCTCTATGTTTAAACAAGGGTTAGATAGTTGTGTTATGGTGGAGTTGGGGTTCTTTGGTCCTAATTTTACAGGGCAAAGACCTTGCATTGGGGGACGCTTGGTCTCAAGAAGGTTGGATAAGTGGAGTTTGTGATGTGGTGCGGAGGTTGGCCTTCCTAGAGGCCATGGTGGAGCACTTGTTTAGATGACACTTAGATCACAATCCTATATATTCTTATCTGTTGCAGTAGTTATGTGAGTGAATGTACCCAGTGGCCTTTCTGTTTCCAGGCTTCCTGGTGTACACATGAGCATTATGGAGAGGTGGTCCATCAAGCATGGAATAAGGGTGGTGTCAATATTGCGGTGACTCTTAAGCAGGTTACAGAGGATTCGACTCGGTTTAACAAAGAGGTGTTTGAGAGTATTGTTGGAAGAAAAAAGGGGCTTGAGGCAAGACTCAAGGGGATTCAATGTACTCTTGAGAGAGTTGTCTCGACTCAGCTCTTGAGACTTCAAAGAGCGTTTTTGATAGAGTATGAGAAAATTCTCTTTCAAGAAGAAACACTTTGGTTTCAGAAATATTAAAAAAAATGGATTCGGTTGGGAATCAGGAATATAACATTCTTTCATGCACAAACTATTGTATGGAGAAAAGAGTAAAATTCATGGCCTCTTTTTGCCATTTGAGGAGCGGTCGACAGATGTATAGATATTGAAAACTGAGGCTATCTCCTATTTTAAAGACCTATATGGGACCATTGAGACCTTAGATGAAGGGATGTTTAGGTTGGATGTAGGGCAGCTGCCTCATGAGGCTAGGATGGAGTTAGTTGCACCAATGACTAAGGTAGAGAGGGGTAGCTACAAAAGGCACTCCAACGAGGGTACTTGATAATTTTGTTGTGTCTCCTGAGTCTTCGTCTTCCATATGCTTGTCCTAGGGAAGAGAGGGGTACCTACAAAAGACACTCCAACATTCAAGTCAGTCTTCAAGATCAAAGAAATCAATACTAATCAATCTTGATAATTATGAAAACGTATTTTTTTTGTTATTAATCATCCTTATTTATACTAATCTTAATGAGTTTAGTCCTATAAGCAGGCTTACAACGAGATCCATTAGCGTTAGTATGTTCGATTGTGTGAGTTGTTGTAAAGAGCTAAGGACTCCTCAACCTGTTTCATGTTTGTACAATTATGCTAGAAGTCTTCTGTCTTCCTCTTGTACCTATTCGATATAAGGTAGGAGTATAAAAGACAATGCTATTGTACTCCAGGAGGTAGTGATGTATTGTATGAAGAGGTCTCACAGGAAGGAAGATGACTTTATTTTGAAATTAGATTTGGAGAAAGCGTGCGATAGAGTGAATTGGGTTTTTCTCAAGTGTTGGGATACAAACAAGTCTCACATTAATAAAATAAGAAAAAATAACAACTTATAAAACACAAACATACTTCAATGATTGATAGGCTTTTTGGGTGATGATCGAAAGTAAAATCGTGAGGGCTTAGGCCTAAAGCGGATAATATCTCATCATTGTGGAGTTGTGTATAAAAATAACCCTTATAAAATATTCCCTTAGACACAAACATACTCCAATGATTGAGAGACCTTTTAGGTAATGACCAAAAGTAAAACCGTGAGGGTTTAGGCTTAAAGTGGACAATATCTCATCATTGTAGAGTTGTGTATAAAAATAACTCTTATAAAATATCCACTCAGACAAATGTCATAAAATAATTGTGAGGGCTTAGATCTAAAGCGGACAATAGATCCAAAGTGAACAATATCTCATCATTGCGGAGTTGTGTATAAAAATAACCCTCATAAAATATTCTCTCAAATACAAACATACTCCAATGATTGAAAGACCTTTTAGATGATGACCAAAAGTAAAACCGAGGGTTTAAGCTCAAAATGGACAATATCTCATCATTGTGGAGTTGTGTATAAAAATAATTCTCATGAAATATTCCTTCAGACAAATACCATAAATTAATCGTGAGAGCTTAGATCCAAAGTGAAAAATAAATCTAAAATGGATAATATCTCATCATTATGAAGTTGTGTTTTATAAACCCATCATCAAGAAAACTCTTAAAGCATTTGGGTTCCTGGAGATTATTATATCTCTTATTATGCATGAGATTTACTCTACGAAGATCTCCCTGCGTTGGAATGGAAGCCAAACTGATTATTTTGCTCCGACTAATGGACTTCGACAAGGGAATCCCTTATCATCGTATTTGTTTGTCTTATGCATGGAAAGACTTGGTAGAATATGATCACAAGGGAAGTTGATGATGGTCGTTGGAAGCCAATTTAGCTTACCACAATATCTCACTTTTATTTTTGGAAATGATGTGTTATTGTTCGCTAAGGCGACATTGCAACAAGGGCGTGTGGTGATAGGCATTTTAGATGCTTTATGTGCGATGTCTAGCATGAAGGTGAATGTGTTCAAGTCTGAAGCCTTCGCTTCTAAAGGTGTGGTAGAGGGCAGAAAAGATCAGTTATAGGAAATTACTAGAGTGAAGTTCAGAACCTAGTTGGGGAAATATCTGGGCTTCCGTATTTTTCATGAAAGTGTAGTGGAGCAAATTTTGCTGGCCTTATGGATAAGGTGAACTCAAAACTTAGTATGTGGAAGAGTAAGTTGTTGAATAAACCAGGCAGGGTGACGTTGGCAAATGCGGTCCTATTCTCTCTCCCCGCCTATGGGATGCAAATTCTGTGGTATCCTCAGTCCATCTGCAATTTTATAGATAGATCAATTAGAAGCTTCATTTGGAAGGAGAGTAGTGGCAAGGTAGTGCATATGGTGAGGTGGGACATGATGAAACTAGCGAAAAAGCTAGGTGGTTTGGGTCTTCATGCAACATGACAACAAAATATTGCATTGTTAAGGAAGTTGGTGTGGGATTTGTTAAGTCCTTCAAACCAGTTATGGGTCACCCTTCTATAAGATCGTTACATGTATAAAGGACACATTCTAGGTAGTATCTAGAAACCAAGCTCTGTCACATGGATGGCAATTATGAAGGGTTGGGCGGTGTTGGAAGAGAGGTTTCAGATAAAGTTGGGGAATGACCACTCTCAGTTTTGGCATAGCCCTTGGCTGTTGAAAGAGTCGCTTGCGTTAAGTGTCCCGTGGTTTGACATTCATAACTCAAGGCTAGTAATGAGAGACCTTTGGCCAAACGAGAAATGGCAACTGAGTTTGTTGTATACAACGCTTCCTCCTTATATTGTCGAACGTATTATTAAGATTGTTCCTTGTTTTGTAGATGGTTTGTCGGATGTGTGGTTGTGGCAACATAGTGTGGAAGGCAAATATTCCACCAAAACAGGGTACAAATTTCTCATGAAGGAGGAACAACAGTGCAAAGGGGGACGAGATCGTTGTGGATTTGGACAACTAGAAACAAACAAGTGTTTGATGGTTAAGAGGAATGCTTCTCGAAGTCACATGCGAGGGTGTAGTCACTGGTGTGTCAGTCGGGTGTGGCTTTTGGAAATCAAGGTATTTTATCTATTGATCATAGGCTCGTGTCTTGGGAGAAATCGAATGTGGGCACAGTTGCTTTCAATATGGACGATAGTGTTATGCGAAACCCTTTATCAGCAAGTTATAGAGGGTTGTGTCGGGACCACATTGAAAATTTTTTGGTGGGTTTCTACGGTTGTCTAGGGAGGCATGAAGTCCTTTATGCAGAGATCACAACTTTGTTAATTAAATGGCCCAAGGCTTTGTTGGGATGTTGGATATCGGTAACTGGTTTGCTTTTTGAATTCTCAATTAATCAGAGATTGGTAAGTGAAACCCTAGTCCTGCATGTTGTAGCATACACTCCGTGAGGGCAACCATTGTACTAACACTCTAGCCAAGATAGGAGTTGCTTCGGTAAGTTAGCTTGAAGTTATACTCGAACCACCATTAGAGTTGTTGCTGCCTCTTCATGTAGATAGGATGGAACAAGTTTCTCGAGAGTTTAACTTCTTTGTAGTCCTTGTTATTTTTCTTATTTTTCTTCTGTTTTTTTAGCTCTTATTTACCAAAAAAAAAAAGACTTAAAAAAACTTTAAATTATATGAATATGTAAATAAAAGAATTTTAGTTGCAAAAAATTATAAATGCTTAAATCATAAAATAAAAAAATAAATACACACTATGATTTTAAATCGAAATTTAAAACTATATTATGACATGTAAAAAAGAAAACTTTTGTAAATATTTTATATACTAAAATTTATTTAAATTATAAACTGTTAATTTCTTCTTTTATTAGACAAGTGGGTTAAATAATTTCAAGATTTTCAATCAATTTTAATTGATAATAAAAAATCATTACTAGTCTAAGTTTTTTAATTATCAATAAATCAAAAATCATTTTTACATTATTTTAAGACTATTATAAATATCAATTAATTTATTATATATTTTTTATTTGTTATTACATGATATTTTCCTATTTCCACTTTTACAATACAATATATGTCATCCTGTAACATATGTAGAGACTGAATTTTATTTTGTTATAATATTATAAAAATAAATAAATATGCTAAAATATGATATTTGAAAATATATTTATCAATTACTATTTATGTTGAGAAATTGATATCCCATCAATTAATTTTTCACCAATGTTTTTCATATTTTTATTTATTTACGCATTGAGAAATTGGTTGATTAGTCATCGATATCTCAATTGCAATTTTTTTATAATTTTATTTTTTTTAATATTATTATTTTTATATAACATTTATGTTCTTTTTAATCTATTAGGTTAAAAATTATTTAAAATTAGTTAATATATAAATAATTCATCATTTTTATTTTACATCATACATAATTTAAAGATACATAATTTCATTATACAATACAAATTAAAAAGTACATAGTACCGAAAAAATATTTTAAAAAATAAATAACATTGCCAAAATAAATAACTTCTATTCATGTTTCAAAATCAAATTCCTACCACATATCACACATAAGTCAAAATAAAATAAAATAAAATAAAAAACATTTAAATAACTTTTACACATTTTGAAATCAAATTCACAAACAATAATATGTCTACCAATATCATGTGTTTGAGTTAGATAGAACAATACACATTTTTTAGTACTAAGGATGTTTAATCTAAGAAGAACGACCGATTAAACAATTCACAATCATACGGGATGAAATGTAGTGCAATTGTTACAAATTTGTAAAATTACACATGTCTTACTCACATGTCATTAATTGCAACTTCTAAACATACTTACCAATTACCATAATTACATGTCTTACATATATACTTCTTGTTCACGCGTTAAAATACAACTCCAGTATGAACACAAGGTTGTTTGGAGAGTTGTACAACGAATAATTAATATCGGTTATAATGTAATGAAATACAAATATATCTCAATTCAAACTTAAAAAGAAACAAAAGTGTTGCCAAAAATCCTCTTATATACACACAAAAATAGATGAGGTAATCTAATTAATTGAAAAGATGTTCTACGTTTAGGAATCCAAGTCAAACCAAGAAAAAAATGTTTTTATTGTGTGAAAACTTATTAATAACTAATTTCTATAAAATATTTCATTATTATAACATTCACTTTGTTCTTAATGTTATTTTGATATAACAATTTCATATATTGTTTAGAATCTTAATTTTACTTATTATAATATATTAAAATATTTATGAAAAAAACATTTCCATTTTCTATAATGTATTAATTTTACTTACTATAATATATTAAAAATATTTATGATTTTTTTTTTATTTTCCTCTTATAAATTATCAACCACATTACAAAATTATTAGATATTATTAAAAAAAATATTGCATTTATAATAGAAACAAACATACTGTTAAAATAAAAAATAAAAATTAATTTATAAATTAACTAATTTTTAAATTAATAAATTGAATATAAAATACATATTACATAAATAATAATAATATTACAAAAAAAGGCAAATTGTAAAAAAAAATCTGCAATTAAGAAATGGATTACTGACTAAACAATTTCTTAGTGCAAAAATAAATTTAAAAGAAAATGAAAAACTAAGATGAGAAACCAATTTCTCAACACAAATAATAAACTCAACTTTAATAAATATATTTTAAAACATGATATTCTGGTAAACGTATTTTTATTTTGTAATATTATAATAAAAAAGTCTGCAAAGAGTACCCATAATGTGCTGCTGTTCATTTGTTCTTCATGAGACTTCTTTAATGTATGCATTTTCGGGCTATATATATATATTTTTTTTTCAAAAGCTCTATAAAGACCTGAAAAAAATTTCAAAATAAACTAATCTATACGCACTGAAAAGTGCTAAAATTGTCTTTCTGATCTGTCGAACATGCACAAAATGGTAGTCAAAAAAAGTGAAAAGACTAAACATTCTAATACCCGATTATGTAGAACACTAATATCAAAATTTCAAAACTGATAGTGAAAGCAAATGCATATGGCGCTTCCAAGATATTGTAAAGAATTCATCAAAGACCAATCAATCACTGCCAACTCAACCACGTGTCATTGCCAATCATGTTATGATAAAAGAACAAAAAGACATTATCAAATTAATCTCCCATCATATCATCACTTGCATCTATGTCACTGACATGATCCAATACTGCTTCTGATTGTTCTTCATCTGTGTTATTTTGGTCAGTTTCCATGGCATCCTCAGATTCTTCATCACTTTCCTTATCCTCAAAGATAACTGGTCCTATATCATCTTCATCTTCCTCGTCTATAACCTGTTCCGATAGAAACCATTAATAAACACAAGTTCATCACAACTTCTGTAACCGTAGACAGCATAAAGTGGCTTACCCCTGTGTATAGGATGTCTAAGCAACTCGAGAGTTGGATGGCAGATTTAAAAGTGGAGACTCTAGACTCAATTAGCTGCACACACAAAAATAAAGGGATCAAATAAGGAAAGAACACTAATTGAGCAAAAACATGGTCCACAATTGTAGGTCTTTCTACAAGCATTAAACTTCTCAAGGGATTTTGTAGCTCCCATGTCTTCAATAACTGAATGCAATGCAGCTCGAGTAATATTATAAAAGAAAATAGAAGTTTAATGTTAATTGAGTGATAATGCAGACTTAAAATAAAATTTCAGATGTATCTGAAGCTACTTGGCCAATAGCCAATCCTGGTTTCAACACCATATGTAAAGGAAACATCAAACATGAATTGTATTTATGAAAATTGATACATACAGACATACATATATATATATATATATATATATAACAATAATCCAACCAATTCACTAAAACTCCATTGGAGATACTTGTCACATTGTGGCAGATTCACACATAGCAAAAGCTCGTGCTTTGCAGTTAAATAGATAGATAAAATTTATTTCTTAAGCACAGAATGAAAATATGAACTACACACATAAATGATAGTTTAGAAGACAGACATAATAAGTGCTTATCCAGTGGATTCATCGTAAAAAAGCTCACTTGATACAAAGTGTTCAAAGCTTTAAATGAAGATTCCTGGGACATTATTCCACTTGCATGCTGTAGAAGTAGACACTTCAACCATGGAAGAGCACACGACAAAATTGCACCCCTAAAACAAAAAGAAAGTAACTTCTATTTAGAATTTATCAGGAGTCGACGCAAAATCTGATAGCTAAAGAGTTATATTAATGATAACACAAGTACATAAGGAGTCAATTATGATTATCTGTTGGTTGCTGTTCAAGCTACTGTAGGTGGATATTGGATACTATTTGTGTTAATGTGGTGTCAATTTTGTAGCAATTTTTTTATATAAATATTTTATTTGTCTATTTTACTTGATAGCAGAAGTTTTTGACCAGTTTCCTTTCCTGTTAGATCATCTCTTTGCCCATGCTTTCTCTATCGATACCACTTAACTGTTATTTTTTATTGTCTTCCCCTCTCCCCACCCTTAAAAGAAGGAAAGGAGAGAGAAAAGAAAGAAATTTCAAATCAAGCGACCAATCATACAGAATACTAATACCAAATAAGTTAACTGTTCAGCACAAAAACACTAACAAGCATATTAAACATACTTTTACCACATCATTGTTATGATGTGTTACCTAGATTCAATAATGGATATAAGAGAGTGTAGAAGTTTGAGGACGTTTGATGGGTTCAACTGTGCAATTGACTTTCTAATAACCTGCAAAGAGTTACATCATGCATAGCATATAAGAAACTGAGCAAGTGGGTAATTTCCATTCAATTATACCTAAATTTCAATAGAAATAGGAGAAAAAGGGAACCTTCTCATCTTGCGTATACAGGCAATGTAGCAGAAGGGTGCGATCATCAGCATTTAATGCTTGCTTAAGCAAAACATGTACAGAGTCTGCACTTGGAGGGTTTGCTGAGAGAGAAGATACTTGCTCTTTATCACTCCTGGATTTGTCCTCTTCCAGCAAACTTAGACTAGCAAGTTTCTCTCCCATTGTTGGCTCATTCAAATCATCATCGAGAAGGACACCTTCAGCAGCCTCTGGTTGATCTACATTAAATGCTAGTACAAGAAATACCAATCAATTCTTAAACATAGAATGCAAATTTTTCAGAATGCTGATAGTACTGCTGCTCATGAATTTACATAAATCAACACATGAATGATTTAAGTAAACCTATTAGACCGAGACATGAATTTAAGGATATTAAATTGTCGAAGATCTTAGCATGAATTTTGCAATAAAAAATATACTCTTTTTTTTAAATCTTTATTAGCATTCAAATTTGTATAGGCTATACTAAAATTTTGAGTTCAGAAGTTTGTCATGCAAATCATATATGCACGCCAAAAGAATAGGAACTTTTCAAAATTCATGAACAAACAGCCACAAATAAAGTAATCTCAATTTCAAATGGAGCGCAGGACCTAGCAAATGAGATCCAAAACACAAAGATACTCAATGAAGTGGGAACAAGTATATTCATGCTAACAACTTAATATTATAACCCTTACCTAAATCAACCTCGTCAGTTGTGGTTGGAAGATCAGGATCAGATGCTGCTTGTCTTTTTTTAGTTTTCTTGCTTTCCATCGTTATTGCTGCATCCAGTTCCAAATCAGGGGAACATATATAGTTTAAAAAGTTTAGAGAACATGTAGACACAAACAAACTTATAAAGAAAAAAATCCAAATTAAAAACTCGTAACATTTATTCTATTTGGAATTTCATGAGTTCAACAATCTACGACAAACAACTTCCACTAGAGCAGTTAAAGTATTTTATGATTTTATAAAAACTAGAATCACCTAGAATTTACTCAAAAGGAAGCAAAAAGGACGGTGAAAGAAAGCTAAAAACATAATGATTCTGTCAGACCTTTGTCAGAAGGGCTGTCATGCCGCTGAACAGAATCCATCTCATCTCCTACAATTAATACTATATTCTCCCCTGAATTGCTTATATTTAAGACACTAAACTGTGGATGATCTACAGAGCCATGAGCCACAAGAGCTTTCATCTGTTTGTCTTCCTCTACAGCTTGTAATCTGGATGCAATAATCGAAGTGTGCCTTTCTTTTGAATTTTCATCATTTTCCTTATCTGTTTCAATTGGCTGTATCTGATCTTCGGAGGAGGCATTCAAATTCCATATATAAGCAGAACCTCTACCGGTAACTGCCAAAACAACTAAATCTTCTTCATTATTGCAACCACAGTGGCAGTCCAAAACTAATGGAGGATGCCTTATGGGAAGTGTTGGACCTCTACTCACATTTCCTGAATTATCACACTTCCAAACTTGAAGAAGTTTACCCTCAAAATCTGCTGTAACTAAATTTTTGGCATCATTGGATATAGAAATGTGCTGTACATTTACCTATTGAGGAATAAAAGTAAAATGTGATGATGCTTTTAACTTGTAAAGACAAATATTCATATCCAGAATAGATAATGAAGATTACCAAATCATTAGGGGACTTCAGAACCTCTTTCCCAATTTCCCAGTTTATAACCCGTAGTTTAGAGCTGACAATAGCTAAATATTTTTCATCTGGAAATTAAGTAAAATTAGCAGTGTCAATTATCATGCAAGAAGATGAATGATTATGACAGACCAAGTCCGAAATGGAATTAGTACTCACCATGTGAGAAAGCCAGAGAAGTGATGGACTTTTTTGAGATTTTAAATTCCTTTAAAACATCTCCTGTTTGAGTATTAACCTCATATGCCATCCCACTATGCCCAACAATGCGAAGAAGACATCCTTTATTTGCAAATGAAAGTCCGCCAATACCCCTGTATGATGACAAGAACAATGTATTACAGACTGGCATTTATTATCATTTCAATCTTGTATGAAAGCATAAAAATCAATATATGGATGTCCACGTGTGATAATATTAAGGAAATTAAACACTCTTTAATTTTAGATACAAGAACATAATTTGTGTATTAAATGTAGATTCGTATACACCATAGAGCAAAATAAACAATACAAATATTTATTCTATTTGTAAGTCAATGAACAACAACTTTTTCATCCTAGGTGAGGAGATCACACGACACCATCGGCTTTGGTTTAAAACCAAATTCTCAAGGATATTATTCACCATAATAATTTCCTCCAATATCCTTTTAGGTGCCTCAAATGTCCTTCATTGCAGTGTCCTAACTACCTTAACTGATTTTATGTCACCTTTTTCTCGATAGGTGTCATACTAGTATCTCCCTGTATAAAAGCATTATGAATCCTGTTATTTCTTGCGTGACCCCACAATCTATCTTACATTTATGTTTCTCCTACTTTTCTTTTATGGCCCCTTTAAGGCCCAACACATTCATCACCATAAAGTATAGCTAGTCGTATAGTAGTATACTAGTATGAGTTATGACAAAATAAGAACCCAACGAACAAACTCTAATAATATTTTATAACATTGATAAATACCCTCATTCACACACAGATGATCCAACAAAATAAGGGAGAAAGGCATGTCAGAAATGATCATTAAAATGTTCAATCTGAATGTAGTGGTGAACATGGAGAATATCCAGTGCAGTTGATCAACCATTGCTTCATTGGCTAGAGAAAATTCTTGGGTGGTTGTGAGTTCCAAGTCTCTTCTACATGGAACCAAACAGAAAGAGACATTGGTATGATATTTTTATATTTGGACCAAATAAAAAGTCTCAATTGGTCCACTGAACATACAATTGGTCTGCCAATAAATCTTTTCTAAGCGAGCAGCTCAAGTTTGTCCAAGACCACCAAAGTCAGGCATGACTTTTACATAATCAAAGTCAAACAACAATGGCTTTTTGTAAAATATGCCATGCATGGAGATTAGTAGGGAGACAACCAAAAAGCACCAACTTATATGGATAATTTTACTTTATTCTACAACATGACAATGTCTCGAGAACTTATACAATAATTTTTTAATTAAAAAAAGGTTATATAAAAATATGGTCTCTACACACCTAACATCATTTTTCGTCTTAGTCCCTATATGAAAAAACTCTACATTTAGTTCCTCCACGAAAAAATGTTTATGAATTGATCCCTCTTGTTCGCCAAAGTTATAAAAAATCATCTGGTAATGGTATTCTTGACCATATTTCATTTTAGTTTTTTTCGTGAAAAACTTTTACAAATCAATTTGGTTCTTACTTAAAAAATAAAAAATAAAAAAATAAAAAAAATAAAAAAAACTCTACATTTTGGTCGCTATACTTCACAAATCATTTTTCATTGTGGTCTTTATTTGAAAAAGAACTCTAACACCATTACAAATTTAATAAATAGTAAGGATAATCTAAATAATTTTTCATGTAGGTACTAAAAAGAAAAGGTTTCAGATATAAGGACTAAATTCATAATTTAACACAGAAAAAAAGAAAATGAAATGACAACAATACCCGGGATGGCTAGTAGTCAACTTTCTCTCACCAGTAGAAACATCAACAGCCAGAACGCTTCCATCAATTGAACCCAGAGCTAATAACAAAGTTCGTTGTTCTTTTCTACGCTAATTACATAAGTACACAATCCACATCAGAGGTGGAAGAAAGCCCGATTGCATCATAAAAGAGCATTATTGATTAAAAGAATTTGCTAAAATCCCATACTACCTTTTTCCCAATGAAACTACATGCAATACAAGAATAACGAATATCATGATCTTCATCTGATGGCTTCCACTCTGCTAACAAATGTCCAGTGTTTGTGTTCCAAATCTGAAAATCACAGGATGGTTTTTGTTATAAACCATTAAACCTAACAATCTTACATGAACCAAAGTAAGTACAATCACAGAATTCCACTATCCAACAATATTTCATAAGCAGCTGTAATGCATGTTGATCATTAGACATAATTTAGCTAACCTACGGTTGAAAGTAAAAAGTAAGTCCTTAATAAATCTCATCAGGTAACATTTAACAAAATTGGTCTTATGCAAATATCAAGTGAAGATTTGTAGGGTATAAATTGCTAGAGTAAGGGACAATTATGATATAAGGATCATGAATTCAAATTAAGAGTTATCTGTCATGGCAAAACAAAAAATGTAATTCAAAGCCATCCATACGAAAACTAATACCAAACATCAGATGTAGGCAAAAGAGAAAGGTAAATTTACTTTAGCAATCCCATTGGCAGACAGAATAGCAACATAGTCCCCATTAGGAGTGAAAGCAGTGAGGACATGTTTCTTCAATTCGTCCTTCTCCATCTTACTCAACCTTCTTCTTCTTCCAAGTAGGCAACTCTTTGCACACAAACAGTGAAGCGGCAACAGCACCTAAATAAAACACAAAGCCAGTCAGCACTAAGTAAAGATAATAACTTCATAGTTATACAAACCAACAGACCAACTGGGTCGCTCAATCGTAGCATAACAAACGACAAATAATTGAAATTTCAACTACCAGAACAAACAGGTGAAACAAACTCAATAAATCACAAAACTTCACAACTTACACGTTTCAAGACAACATAACCAAAGTTCACACACAACATACTCATAATCAAAGGGGTTTTAACTCTAAGGGAACAACATGGAAATAAGGCAGAAGAACTTGACGGAAATTTAATAAAATGAAAAAGAAAGAAGAGAAAGGTAAAGGACAAAGATGAAAAATAAAACATAACCTAAACAAAAACAAAGAAAAACCCGAAAGGAAAACCGATCAAAGGAGAATGCTTCTGATATGGCGTCTTCTGGCCCGAGGCTGCGGAGTAAAATAACTGAGGAAGCAAAAGGGTTTTGTTGGGTTTTGGGTTTTGGAATAAGAAAGACTCTTCAGGGGCATTTCCGACCTTTCGGAAGAAGATACTCAAATACAATCATATTTTTTATTATTATTTTTCTCAAATAAAAATCCTTTTTTTCCCTACCCCTACACGGCGTTCAAAATCAAAAGAAAAGTTGTGTTCGGTGAGTTCGGGTTTTCTTTCCTTGGTAGATTAGAATGGCGACATCCTTGTCAAACATGTTCTTGAAGGGAATCGCAAATCGTTCTCTCAGCAGGCCCGTAAGATCTTCTGCCCTTAATTTTTATTCATGTTTAACCATTAACACTAGTTTATTTCTCGCATCTATTTGTGTGAATTATAAAAAGTTGCAATCTTTACTAATTGCTGCCTGATGGGTATCGTTTGTTTTCTAGGTCTGGCTTGGACTTTTTTTATTTTTTGTAATTTGAATATATATTTTTTGGTCCTTTTACTCTTTTCTAGTTAATCTGATTAGGTTTGCTTAGATTGGCATTACAATCATTGTTGTTTTCTAACAATCTTCCTTTAACATTCTGGCAGTTAAATGGGTTGTTTTATTGCACGAGATATTCCACTAGTATGTCAAATGATTCGGACACGCATGATGACTTCAAGCCAGCTAATAAGCTTGATGGTTCCGGCATTTCTTTGACAAATGTTATTGAGCAGGTAAGGGTATATCAAATCAATATTTCACCGGTAAAATGTTTTTTTTTTTTTTTTGGCTTCTTGTTTTAATATGTTGAGTAATTTGTAACATGAACTTTTGGTCACTGTGATTAATATGTGCAGGATGTCAAGGATAATCCTGTCATGATTTACATGAAAGGTGTGCCTGATTTTCCACAATGTGGTTTTAGTTCGCTTGCCGTTAGAGTTTTAAAACACTATGGTAAGTTATATCAGCTTTTATTATATGATATGCTTCAAAATTAAAAAGTTTTTCTGTTTGCTGATATGTTTGTTCTTTTTGTTTCTCTATGGTGAAGTTGTATAAGAATTTTGTTGCCATCTGAATTCACATTACTTGATAACAATTCTATAACTTATAGTTATCATTATATATTGCCCTCACAGATGTTCCAATAAGTGCTAGAAACATTTTGGAAGATGTTGAACTGAAAAATGCTGTAAAAGCCTTCAGGTAACTTCATGCTTGTTGATTTTATATTCTTATTACACTCTGCTTCCTAACATATTACATATATATGACACTGAAAAAAAAGCACCAGACACCAGTAATCTACAGTTGTAGTTTATAGTCGAGAATTTTGATGGATGATAGTTTGTCATTGTGGTGGACCTCTCTCTGTATTCTATATAATGTATTATACTATTTTAAGCATTAACATTTGATCATTAATTATCAGCAGCTTTTGATACCAAGGGTGTGATTATACTTAGCGAAACCAAAAATTATTTTATCATTAACTATTAGCGGATCCTTGTGAGTTTGAAGGTGAGTTGAATTGAAGGGATTTTACAATTAATGTTTATGATAAATAGTCATCAGATCAAAATAGCAAACTTAAAACCTTTAATGCCAATGGAATTCGATGGATGAGTGCCCTGTCAATGAACTGAAAGTCATCAAGGTGAGTTTGAAGATCAAAATTTGTTCTACGTTTCTTTGTATTTATATGAATCTGAAACAATTGATTTAATAGTACCTAGTGAGTTGTTCCAGTTGTTATTTGTCTGTCCTTCCCTTAAACCCTCTAGACTGTGAAGTGTGAACATCTGAACCACAAGCCATATCAAATCTTTGGAAATTAGTCTGCCTTCAAATCTCTAGGCATTTTTGTGGTTATATGTCATTTTGTCTTTGCATTTAATGTCATATAATTGAGTCCATATTTGATTGGTTCTTAAGCATGGTACCACCACAAGTTTCAAGTTTAATTACTAGTTTCCTTTTAAAGTTTATTAATTAATAAATAAGGAAATTTATTGTTATGATATCCTTGTTCTTGCTGTCCAGTAACTGGCCAACATTTCCTCAAGTTTTCATTAAGGGAGAGTTTATTGGTGGATCAGATATTGTTCTCAATATGCACCAGGTTTGTTCCCGTTTAAATGCTTGATTTTTTTACTTGTGGCTTTTATCATGTACCGTACTGTTCACTAATATTTTATATTCATGTAGACTGGTGAATTGAAGGAAAAGCTTAAAGATGTTACTTCCAAGCAGTAAACACACACCTAAGGTGATGAAACTTGAAGAGAAGTAGTTTACATTAACTAGCTTTATATCAGTTATTAAGAGATGTGAACTCTTTGTACCTGAATTTCTGGATTATGTTCAAATAAGAAGTTTCAACTTTTCTGTATGTAAGCTTTTTCTCCCTCTTTGTGCCTTGCTTTAAGCTATGTTTGGGATGAACGAAGTGTAAGAGAAGAGAAAAAAAAATTGGGAAACTGAAGGGAAGTTGAAAAATATGGTGTGTTTGATATTAAGGAAAAGGAGGAAAGTGTGTAAATTTGTTGGGGACTCGTTGATAAGAACTTCTCTTCTAACATGAGGGAAAGTTCTTTGAATTAACATTGCTCTTCGTCGCCTCAGTTAATTACGCTTATATTTAAAAATAATTGGTCATGCTTATATATAAAAATGATTTTTATAATAAAAGTAAAAATAGTTGATTATGCTTATATATGTTTATATTAAAAATCAAGGTTGTCAAATTTGAGAGTCTACACAAATTCGTAGAATTTTCATAGACTCGACTCGTAGACTCGTAAGAGTCTACATAATATTAAAAGATATTAAAAAACATAAAAACAGTAGACCTGAAATTAAACAAACAGGGCTTTAAGATTAAACAAAAAAACCCAGCAGAGTGTGCTGGTTTAGGCAATCAAAACAGCACCTATAAATCAAAAAATGTGGCATAGGTGAATGATCCGTGCTGGATGAGCAAGAAAACATTACCACAAACAGCTCGTCGGAAGCTACAAGGACAGTGCCGGGTGGATAGAACGAAGTCGGACGGTGTTGTGGTGGGAGCTCGAATGTTGTTTTCGTATGAGGAGGGTGACCGGTGCGAGCAGGAAAATGTGACGAACAACTCGTTGGAAACTGCAGGGACACCGCCAGAAGCTGCAACGACGATGCCAGGCGGATAGAACGAAGTTGGACAATGTTGTTTTCAGGGACACTGTCGAAAGTTGCAACGACGATGCCAGGCGGATAGAATGAAGTCGGACGGTGTTGTTTTTGTATGCAGTAGAGGGAGAGAGATCGAAGAATGCAAAGTAGCCAAAGTGTTCTTTTCGTACGCGGCGGAGGGAGAGATCAAAGAAAATAGAGGAGCTTAGGAACCCTATCTGAAACGATGTCGTTTTGGGCATTTAGAGGGCAAAAAAGTTGACTCGCAGACTCGCTCTCAAACTCGCGATTCTGAGCGAGTCCACCTGAGTAATCAAAAATCGATTATGTTTGCAAGTTAACCAGTTTTGCTACCCTAGACTCGTAGACTCGTACGAGTTTACGAGTTAACTCGCGAGTTTGACAACCATGTTAAAAATAAATAAATGATTTTATAATAAATAAATATAACAATACTAAAAATCATTTTTATTTATTATTTTAAATAAAATTATTTTTAATATATAACTCACTTTGTTTCCCTTTTATAATTTTATTTCTCTTTTACCAAATAACACTTTTTTTTAGGTGAATAAACTTAACTGATATCATTCAAAATAAGAGGTGCAATACATGTTGGGATGAAATCAAAAACATGGGAGCTAGCATAGTGTCTTGACGCCCTAGCTAAGGAGTGAGCGACATGATTTGCTTGCCTCCGAATGAACCTGACCAATAGGTTTGGATGAGAGTTGAGTACAGAACGACATCTATGTAGAGTGTGACCGTATTCTGAATAGTAGATGTTGGAGTTTAGGATGTCCTCCACAACTTGTTTGGAATCTGATTCTAGTATGACATGGGTATAACCTTGATCACACACCCATCGGATGGATTCTAGGAGAGTCGTGGCTTCTGCTTCGTGGGACGGGGCTACTCCGTAGAACCAGCCTGACTTGGCCTTGATGAGGGACCCATTTGCATCACGCAAACAAATTCCAAAGCCCACTTTGTTGTCTTCCTTAAATATGGCTACATCAACATTGCCTTTGAGGAAGCCCACTTGTGGGCGCGTCCAGCTACCAGGAGATATTGACTGTGTGGGAGGAGGATGATCCTTTGCTCGTGCATACTGCCATTCCTCAAACTTCTGCATGGCCTGGGAGATAGCAAGATGAGGAGGAGTAGTGGTGTTTGACCAGATCTTGTCATTGTGGCGCCGCTAGATACACCATAGGCTGACCACCATTTTGATTATGCTTTCGTGGCTGAGGCTATTCAACTGATGGTCGAGCGTCTCTTTAAAATCGTTGCCATTATTTATAGCGTGAGATATGAGAGTCCAAATACCAGAAGCATGCCAGATGGTTTGGGCTTCAACGCAGTCAAAGAATAAGTGCCATTCTTTTCAAGACCCGTGTTACAGTGGGCACAAAGAATAGTGCATGGCACACCTCGTTGTTGTAGCCGATAGCGAGAGGGTAAACAATCTCTTAGTATTCTCCAGAGGAAGATCTTCATTGTTTGCGGTAGCTTAAGTTTCCATAGTTGCAGCCAGTTACCTGGTTCCCTAAGGTGTGAGTTGGAGATAAGTGACTCCATGATATAGTAATACGCTGATTTGACGGTGTAGCTACCTTTTCTAGAGAGGTTCCAAGTGATGGAGTCCCGTTCGTGAAGGTGAGTGAGAGGTATGGCAGTTATTGCAGAGACATCTGACGGGGAAAACAACGAAGAAAGAAGCTCATGGTTCCATGTACCTGAATCTGTGTTAATGAGATGGGATACCAGTAGATTCTTAAGACCTAGTGGACTAGGTGAGGTCACATATGGAGCTGCAGAGATTCGCAACCAAGGATCCCTCCATACATGAATGTCTTGACCGTTACCTATACACCATCTCAATCCTCCCTTAACCACGGCCTGTGAAGCGTGGATGCTACGCCAAACATAACTTGGGTTGTGACCCAACTAAGCCCCCAAAAAGTCCCCTCTTGGGAAGTATTTTGCCTTGAAAATGCGAGTTAAGATAGCATCTTGGTTGGTTAGAAACTTCCAACCTTGCTTCCCTAGCATGGCTAAGTTGAAACTGTGGAGATGACGAAATCCCATTCCACCATGTTCTTTTCGCATAGATACCTTTTCCCAGTTTAACCAATGTATTCCATGACAAGCATTTCTGTTTGAACCCCACCAAAAGGAGTTCATCATCCTTTGTATTTCATCGTTGAGCGTGGTTGGGAGAAGAAAAGTGCTCATGCAATACGAAGGGATTGCTTGAGCGACAGATTTCAAGAGTATTTCCCACCCTGCTTTGGATAAGTACTTGCCCGACCAGTGGTTAATTTTCCTCCAAATCCTGTCCTTAATGTTGTTAAATATGGCCTTTTTCTTGCGACCAATCATGGAAGGTAGGCCTAGGTATTTTCCCGTACCCATACATTCTGTGACACCTATAATGTTATTGATAGCCTCACATATGCTCAAAGGTGTATTGCGGCTGTAATAAACTTCTGATTTTTGGAGGTTTATAACTTGTCCCGAAGCCCTCATATTGGTTCAAGATCTCCTTAAGTTTTGTGCTCTCTAATACTGATGCTCGGCAGAAAAGGAAGCAATCATCCGCAAACAACAAATGTGTTAGTTGAGGTGCGCCCCTGCAAATTTTGGTGCCATGTAGATCCCCACGAGATTCTGCAATAACACTTAATTTTACTTTATTTTTTATTTATTTCTCTATTTTTTTAATCAAATAAAGTATTAATGTTCTCGTATCATATACGAAGTAAATAAGAGTCCAGGTTGAACTTATATTTTCTTTTATTCATAGAAATTATAATGACAATAATATAATTTCGAACCCAGGACCAAGTGTACAATATCTTCACCTCCACTACTAGGTCAATTTCAATAATTTACGACTAAATTTATATGCATTTGAATCTAAATGTTGTCATAGTAAAAATTAAGAAATTGACTTAGGGCTTTAAGGGTATGTTTGTTTTAAAATTCATCCGTCTCAACTACTAATTAAACTTGATGATATATTGTGTTTAGGGGAAAATTAACTTCAACATAATCCACGTTAATTTGAATTTTAATGTCTTGTTATTTTTGCGTTTCATATATTAGAAAGTGTAAATTGTTGTTTCAAAATTTTAAAACAGAAAATCAAACATACAAAACTTGTGAATGTGTATTAGAATACGTGTTGACCAGAGAAAACAAACACAATTAGTGCATGTTTGGATCTATTTTGATGATTTACATTCTCATAAATTCATCTCAAATAGGCCAAAATAATGTAAAAGCAAGTAACACTTGCTTCTACTTTATACACAACTGTAATGTTAAAAATCTCATATCAATAATAATATGGTCACAATATTGTATATAAAAAAAAGTAATTTTTACTTACAAGTCGATATCAGATCATTTATTATTAAACTATTAATTGATCACTCACATTATTATGATATTATTAATCGATATGAGATTGTTAATACATGATGAAGAGACGTCATATCAAACATAACAAATAGTTTGCAGGTTTCGTGGCTCAAAATTTCCATGCAACTATGCAAGCATTTTGTCCCTCCATCCCCGATAAAGGGAAAAGAAAAAAAAAGGAAAGGAAAAGAAAAGGGAGAAAGCATTTTGAAATTAAGAAATAACATAGCTTAGCTCCCTATATTGTTACAGTATATAAAACAAAATCTTTCCAACAGTACAGCTGACCCTGTCTCTGGGTACTATAATAATATTAAGAGAGACAACTACTTGGGAACACATTCAGATCTTTATTTCTCACCAACATAACTAAAGGAACCCATAAGACTAATCCTCCTATACCATACTATATATACCACCGAACCATTTCGTGATGTAGTCACTCGTTATTTTATATGCCTTGACTGATACTATGTTATTCATGAGGATCCCCCTAGCCCCAGCCTTGAGTTAAGCCAATTGGAAACCTCATCCATCTCCCTAGGAACAGTATAATGACCAAGCCTGCATCCAAAACGTGAAATAATTACTTATCTGATGTGTCATTCATTCAGAGTTGGTTATTTCTGCTGAAAAAAAGATATTTACCCATCATAGGATTTGAATGTAATGTATCGAAACCCTGCTGAACTTAAGGATTGAGCTGATTTCTCTCCGTATTTGTAGAGGACTACATCATCACCTACAAAATGAATTTTGGAGGTTGGCTTCAATCAACAACTATGCTTCAAGTGTGCTTAAACTGATCATCATTTGAATGAGAAATGTTATCGACACATAACACTCTTTTGTTAGTACTTTCTAATATTGATTGAATATCATAGATTTTGGTGGATTCTATAACTATATCAGAAAAGAGACTCATTAAATGAGATGCAAGAGTCACAAAATTTGTAATTCCCTACAAATTTCAACCTATAATAAAAAGTGTTAGAAAGAGTGTCACTGCCATTCCTCTCATTTGAATAGTTGTATAAATCATAGTTGTATGTGTATGTTTAACCATGTACAAGCATATTGATAGCAGCAAAAAACACCAACATATACAATGTATGATGCATGAAATCTACTTCACATAGTCAACAAAACAACTATATGTGCTGAATGAAAATATTCACAGTAACCAGAAATTTATTAACACGCTTTTGAGTCTAATGAAACACAATGGTATTTACTTTATAAGCTCGCCTATCTAATAAAATGGAACATTGTCACAACATTTTAGATGTACAGATACGTACTGATTCCATGGCTCAAGAAAACAGGTAAGGAAGCAGCTCGCCTTCTGGCTTCATGTGACACTTCAATCTTGTTCCTTAAGCTCCTACAGAATGTGTAATCATACCATTAGCATGCGGCTACATGGATATATATATATATATATGTGTGTGTGTACGCACGATTTAATGCTAATGTAATTATACCTTGATCCTGGAAGCCAGCCACTCAGTCCAACAACTGCTCTTAAGTTGACAGGGTAAGGGATGCCATTTCCATACCTTCCCATGGCAAAACAAGTTGCAGAATATTGAGCTACTGCAGCACCCATACTGAAGCCTCCAATTCCAACTTTCACTGTGACAAAAAATCCATGTCTTATTAAACTTCAACAGAATGAATGAATCAACAAAATATATCAATTACAAGCGCTGAATTGGATTGGATATGCTTAAAGGTGGCAAAACTAAGATCGGAGTTTGATAAATTTTTCGCTCTTTATTTTTCCTTTTAAGTGAATAGTTATAGATGAAAAAAAATCCGTTCTCCAATGCATAAAAATACTTGAGAAACTATTAATTATTGGAGTTAAATATGTTTTAAGTGTCTGCAAATAGGAAAATGTTCGCTTTTAATTTCACAAAAACAAATTGCTTCTTTTGAGTCCCTCATTTATGAAAATCTGACAAATGGGATCTTTATTTCCATAAATGAAATACCAAAAGCACATAATTTTTTTGTGATTGACGGGGACCACATTTGACATATATTTTTACAAATGAGAGATTAAAAAAGAGAGGATTTACTTTTAGGTACCAAAATGAACATTTTCTTATTTCCAAAAATTAAAAACATTTATTCTTAATTATTATTTAGCCTTGGAAGTACCATCAGCTGGCTCTGTAGACAACAAGTTGGCAATATGTGCTGCTGAGGCGTCTAAACCCTCCCAATCATCTGGACCATCTTCTGAAAGTTCTCCCATATCAAACCCTGATCGATGTTAGATAAGAAAATAAGGTTTACGTGTTAGCTAACAGTAATACAGTGTTGATTCAATCAGAATGAATAGAAGCACAATTGGGGTTTGTTTAATATTACATGCAGTGCAAGAAAAACCACCAAGTATGGTTACAGGGCGGGTAGGAGCAGTTGGGCAAATCCACTTTATCTGCACAATATCACATCATATATTGTACCAGAGAATAGATTTATCAGAATATTATAGGGATAAAGTGAGAACATGTCTGTACAAAAGCTAAAATAGGTAAATTCATTTCTTACATTTGGAAGTGGAAGAGATTCCAGCAGCTGATATGAGCTGCAACAAAACAAAGCTCAATCTTTAATAAGAATCGGAGAAGAATACAAATGTCAATCAGGAAAACACAGGTTTGCTAGATAAAAATCCATAAATTAAAATGATCAAACTGAATGGTATTTTGTGAGACAATATTTAAAAACACTGTTTAGAAAATAAAATCTAGAATGTGTTTATTTTTCTAGTCATATAAATATTCTTCTGTCAAAAGTCATGTCAAGTTGCTCATTTTAGTAGAGAAATCAAATGATCTTTTTGCCCCCCAATCAAGAATCTAGTATATACTCTTCCAAATCAAACTTCTAACAATTAAATACAACAACTTTTTCCAACAGAATTTATTCCATTTAGAATCTCAACTAAAAGAAACTCCACACTGAAAACATACAACATTAGGAAAACACAAGTTTGGATCCCTCTGATATATCAATCTAAAGAGTATTCTAGTCAGAATTACTGCTCAAACTTACCAACTAACTCTGCAAGAGCAGATCAAAAAAGAAAAACACAAAGAGGGTTTTGGTGAAAGAAAAAGTGACAAGAAGGAGATAAGGTAAAACGAGAGGGCACAAGCTATGAAAGGATCCACACTATAAAATGTACAATACATGCCCAGTAGCTGAATGAGGCATATAACAATATTGAAGTGATGACATCCATACCTCAAACCATTGTCACCAAGACCATGCAGCCAAACTATAGTGGCTTGGTGTCTTCCTTTTGGCCTCACCACATGTGTCTTCCCAAACTCCAAACTTCTCCTAGCAGTTCTACTACCTGCAAATGGATATAAAGTTTGAAGATAGCTGATAGATTTTAAAACATGGGGAAAAAGTAACGATGATCTTCCAAATGGACCAAGGAAACCATCATTGATAACAACAGTAAAACAATAGAAGAAGCTAGAACAAAAGAACAGATGCATGAATTATAAAATTGACTTTCCAAACACAACCATTTTAAAAAAAGAAAGAGTTCTTGAGAGCAATATGCAAGGTGTGAAGAAGGATAAAGGACAATGGAGAGGAGCAAAATATCTAACCAGAGCCCATATGATAATGTGCATAGCTCATTTTGCTGTTACAAACACGCCCACCTATTGAAAGTGAGTCAATCTCAAGGGACTATGAAGAGGTTATGCAATGAAGAAAATGCAGAATGGTGATGCCTCTTTATACCAAGAGGGGTAAGGTGGAGTTGGAATAAAACGTGTATGTGTGCACCCTTATGTACGTGTAGTGTTCACACCACACCAGCAATGAGTGTGCCTAGAACCGCCTAAGAAAGCAAGCATCAATGAAAAGGAGAGGTATAGAGAGACAAAAGCAGAAAACCTTTTATGGGCAGAGAGAATCCAAGCAGTGTAAAGCACATTCATCCATTTCTAAGGCACACAGCAAGGACAGAGGACTCGCACATAGAGAGAATCTATGCTTGTGGGCAGTGGCCAGAAAATAAAGATAACAGCAACAGCAGCTGAAGAATATTACTGAAAACAAGAAAGAAAGAATAACCGTGCTTGTAAAGATCATATTTGTTTATCAATTCCTCCTTGATTGATTGATGGATACCCATTAACCTCAAACTAAAGTCTTTTTCTTTTCCCTAACTTTTTGTGTCCTCGAATTATCATCGAGAAATAAAAATCAGTGTGAATTGCTATTGGAAAGGGAACCGCAGCTTCTAGGTATTTTCCCCTACTTTCTAGCTCTTTACTCATAACATTTAAGCTCAGTAACCTGGATCTCAAATTAGAAGTGACAAGAAAAAGCATGCAACCCTTTTACTACATTTGCCTCTCTCTTGCTTTCTTGTTTGCCACTACACCTAATTGCTCTAACCCCACTTGAAGGAAACTTTTGTTTGTTTATACTCATGAGAAACTGCATAAGTCCAAACACTGCACTTCTCTTGCTATTGTGCCAAAACCAAAAAAATAATAATAATAATAATAATAGATAAGCACTTAAACACACTAAACACATTACATGAAAAATAAACATCCTAGAATCTTCGTGTATTATTTGTTTATGTACATGCATTAAGCATTAAGCCAAAAGAAGGAACATTAAGAAACAAGAAGCACAATGGAACAAAACAAGGCCATTGTTTACATTTCTAAATTATTAGTAGCAGATTGTTGTTTTTTCTTTTCTATGGTCTGGTAGAAAAGGCTTCAGTTGACTCTAACTTGGATACACCCCACTGGCTAGTTCTTTTATTTAGTTTATATATTGATTTCCTGTTTTCGTGTCTCCAAGTGGTGCAGATATTTGCAGCTTTGATTCTCACAGTAATAGCAAATATGTAGTTTATTACCAAAAGTGGAGCTAGCATATATCCATCCCATCCTCAGCAAGATAAATTTGAAGTATACACTATGCATAAGTCAATGGCTACATTCATTGTACACCACTATGTCTGTTCACCTATAAAATGCAGCTTTCATGCGGCTTACTTGGAAATCTTAAATTACAATATGTGCTTCTTCTTTCACCTAACTGGTTAGTAGTTTGGTGCTGCTTGGACTAACGTGTGAACAATTCTTATTGGAGATGTCTAATCTAGGAATTTAACAAGCTCTGGAAAAAAAAAAGAATCCACCACCAACAACGTTGTTTCTTTTGCCTAATGTAATGCCGATCAAACTTTGATAATATACAATTCTCTGCCTTGATAATATGCACACATAATACTGATATACATAATCATGGTAAGTTTTAAATGCGTTTTATAATACTTACATGCAAAAACGTAAGTTAATACTTTGATAATATGCATCCTTATAAGACAGTGCTAGCACAACAGCAGCAAAATTAACGTTGAACTGATTGACTTAAACCTCAAATAAGTGTATGTCCCACTTACATGGAAGATTCTACTCGGATGGCCAATAATTGGTTAGAAAAAGGTTAATGTGTTTTCCCTAAATCCTCCTAGGAAAAAAGTTAAATGTGATTCTACTTGCATGGCGGATTCTACTTGAATGGCCAATAAATGGTTCAGCACCTAAAATGTCTTCCTATGTCAAAAATTAATGTTTTTTCCCTCATATAAGAACTTCGAACAACTTTTTTTCCCCAACTCCTCCCTAGCCTCACAATACAGTACAAGAATAGCTTCAAATCGAAATAATAATAACTAATAATAGCATTAATAGAAGTATAAGTGTTTATTTAGGAAAAAGTTACATAGGCACTACTTTCTTCCTGTAATCTCTCGGCATCAATCAAAGAGTAAGGGTCAGTGTTAGAGTAATATACATAAGGTCAGATACTAACATCATTGTGGTCATTATACAAAAAAGAAATTGTATAGAAGATGTGTAGGATGATATTAATTGTCAAATCATGAGGATTCATTTGTTCATAGGTAGACAAGATATGCTCTCGACGCCAAAAAAAAATATTTATTTATTTTTACAATATGTGTCCTTTTTAAATCATTTTATAATGATTAAAAAATTAATAAATAAATAAAAGATAATAATAATTTTATAACATTAATCTTATGATTAATCTTTTTTTATAAAAAAAAAAACAATACAAGACAAAAATATCTTTCTACATAATATTATTAAGAATATTAATGAAAATAATAATTAATATTGCATTAAAAAATTAATATAATACTTGTTTTTTAATTTATTATAAAATGGTGAAGTAATGAATGATTTTGAATTATTACGAGTTTACATATCTCTATGTATACATATAGTCACCTTTCTAATGGTAAACTCTATGTTACATATGGTCACCTTTTTAATTTTTTTAAAGAAATATTTGATCATGTCAAAGTTAATTGACTGTATTGTATATGATAATTCCAAAGCATGTAATATATTTTTTGTGGGAATCAGGATTGTAATCTTGCACATATATACTAGCTAGGTAGCTTAAATAGGCAAAGCTTTACAGCAAGGGGCCATAATATTGAGTAGAAATCGAAAAGGGGAGTAAACTAGGAAATTTTAAAATTAGTGCAACTGGAGTGTGACCATTTTCAAATATTTTAGAGCTCTGATTTGCAATATGCTGGCATGCACAGAGGGAAAAATATTCCTTCTCATGCACACAAATTGAAAACTTCCCTCTCCTTGGGAACTGACAAATTAATGATTTGTTATATATATATATATATAAATAAACTTGCACGTTACGCCTGTGGTATTGGTATATATTAATTTGATGTAGGCTACGAAGCTGGTGCTGATCTATTGAGAAGACATTTGTGAAGCATAATAAGTGTTACTAGCTAGCTTCACTTTCTGTCACTCACAAGTATAGATTAATTATCGATCGGATCAGGATAAAATAATTTACTCGATCTTTGTTAGGACAAAACGATCTTTATATACTTTGATGGGAAAGGTATTAAAGGCACCATCAGAAAAATGATTCACTCATACCTATCATTTCTTTTTCTTTTTTTATAAACAAAATTCCTTGTTTTTTACACTTGAAATTACTTTTAAATATATGAAAAATGATGTATAAACACTCCATCTTAGTACTTAATAAATAGGCACTCAGAAAGGAAAATAAATAAAAAAAGTGTTGGGAAGGGAAGCCTTCAATAGCTGAACCTCACACACGAGAAAAACAAAAAGAGAGAAATAAATTCAGAAATTAACGTGATTCGGCACTTATTGCCTACATCCACAAACACACTCAATAAATTATTTTATTTCTCTACTTACAATTTTTACAATGATAAAATTGTAAATCCTCTCACACAATTTTTACAAGGAAAAATTGCAAATCCTCTCACACAATTTTTGCAAGGAAAAATTGTAAACTCTCTCTTGACACACAATTACCCAAGTCTCCAATACACCCAAAGACTAGTGTTGTTGTTGTGGTGAGTAGACTCAAACTATCATCCCTTATTTATAGTATCACTTTCCTTCTTCAAAACTATTCGATGTAGAACTTTGGAGGATACCCACGTACTTTTGAGGAAAAAAAAGTGTAAATATAACATAAGTATATGATAAATAAATGTTTATACTCAGAAATTTATTGCTCTAATTATGCTGCACATATTTATATATGCTTAATAATTTTTGAACTAGATATCAGTCAGATATCCTTGTCCATAAAAAAAATATCCATAAAATTACACAAAACACTGAGTAATGTGGTTTTGCTGTCATGTCAATGAATTGAGTTTTTCTTCTTTTTATCTTCATTTCTATGTGAATTTTCAACAATCGAATCGATTGATGTGGCAGAGTGGATTTTGTATTTAAGTAAATTTTACGACACAATTTGTCTATATATTATTGAAGGTTAAAAGTAGATTAGTTTCTTTTGAATTTTTTTCCCTTCAAAATTACACTTCCATGTCCTCCTCGCTTATTTTCTAAGAACATCGGTAATAGGAGTTACTTATAAGCAGTGATTTAAAAACTGGATTGAATTGGCTGATCGTATCGGTTGGACCGGGAATCGGTGGTCTAGTCGATCCGAATTCTAAGTTGGATCAGTTATGCAGTCGACCCGTTTTAAACCGGATTGAACCGGTCAATTTTCCGGTTCAACTGGTGAACCGGTGGGTCAAACCGGTTCAACCACTTTTTTCTTTTTTCTTTTTTAAATTTTTTTAAGGAACCTTAAACCACAAAAATAATAATGAAAATTGAATCTCTTAATAGAAAAGCAAGGAGTCTTATTAAATATAACAATGACTACTTTGTCTAATATATTTTTTTGCAATATATACAACTTAAATAACTTTTATCGTATATTATTAATTTTAAATTATATATTTAATAATATAATATCTATGTAAATATTACATATATTATTTTGTGATGTTAATTGCTAGCATATTATATATGTACATATTATTTATATTTTTAATTTGTATTAATATACTGTTTAATATGAAACTTTTTATGTATTTTTTTACAAAATAAAAATAAAAATAATTTTAAATAAGATAGAAAATTTGAAATTTAAAATAAGATATGAATTTATTAAAATTTATAAGTATAAAATATATTTAATATGAATATTTTTTAATATAAATAAATAAAAATCGAGTCATGCGGTTCAACTAATGACCCACCGGTTCAACCTTTGACCCACTGACCCAGTACCTTAACCGGTTCGATGACCGGTCCGATTTTTAAAACTATGCTTATAAGCAACTCTCTGTGCCACATCACTGCTAAATCAGTTGTTGTCCACTTTTTGAGTTGCTTAAATTTTAGCAAAGTTACTTGTAGAAGCAACTCTGCTAAAATTTAAGCAATCCAAAAAGTGGGCCACAACTGATGTGACAGTGATGTGGCACAAGAGATTGTTTATAAGCAACCTCATTGAAAATGCTCTGACATTTGCCTTTCTTTTTAAGAATTTAAACATTTATAAAACTAAATTATTAACTTTTAATAAATTTAATGACATCAATTATGAACACCATATTTTTAATAGTTTTTAATATCAATTATGTGTTTTCAATGATTTTTATTTTATTTTTATGAATTAGTATTTTATTAGTTCATAAATAATATTTATTTTACTGTGTTTTCCTTCTTCATATACTACTTCATTATGTATTATGTAACTTTTTCTCTTTTACTTTTGTGTTTGCAGTATCAAATTTTTGGCTCAGTTTTTTTTTTAATATTTTCTATAGATGGTGAATTGATGGTGGTGAGGTTTAGTAGTAGTTTAAAAGGGTTTGCATGACTATAAAGAATTTTTCTTTTATCAATTTATGATTGAGAAGATTTGAATATTTTTCTCTTCATATATTTTTAAAAGTTTACTTTATAAACTATTTCATGATTCAATATATTATTCATATTGACTCTGTAAATTATATTATTAATAAACATTTAATTTTTCTCTCTTTATTATTCAATTTTAATCTCATTCTCATTCTTTTCATTATTTTCTTATACATATTTTGAATTTAATAATTCTATATACATGAGAAGGATATTTAAAAAACAAAAATATTATATTTTGATTGTGAATTTGATTTTAAGCGTTTTAATGTTGCACAATATTGACGAATGAAGAATGAAAAGTTGATAAAAAAAATTATATTAAAAAAATTCAAGAATAACTTTATTATTATTATTATTATTTATTACTCAATATATTAAACATGAATTATAATTATTTACTAATACAAAATAGTTGATTTTGACAAAGAAATAAAGGGAAAAAAATTTGTTAATATTGAATCCTACTTGTTACTATATTTCATCAAAGAAAATGAACCTTTTATGACAAATATTAGACAAGATGGATATCATTGGTACTATAATATTTTATTTATTTATACAAAAATTATACATGTCTAAAAGAGTTGAGAATTGCCTAAATTTTTTTTGGATTTGTATTTTTATTTTCACATAAATCATATATTTTAAATTTGTATTTTTTTTCAATTAATTACTTTTTTACATAATTAAATAAATATTTCATTTTTTATTAACTAAATTCTATCAATTTTTTTATAAAATTATAATTGCAATCAGTTTTTTTTAGTATCATTAATTATGACAAATCATATAATGTTGCTGCCATTAGTATTCAGTAACTGATAATTTGAAATCGTAATTAATTAGTATTTATATATATTAATATAAAAAATTAAGAGATTGAATGTAATTAAAAAAATCAGTTATAAAAAAACAGTAAATACTGTGTAATCATTATTAATTATAAGCAATAAAAATAAATTTTTTTTATAATTTGTGAATATTTTATAATTTATTTTACATTTAATAAACATTCAATTTATAATTTAATAAATATAATTTGTAATTTAAAAAAAAAAAATATATATATATATATATATATATATATATATATATTTTAACCCATTTAGATTATGTCAAGCTCATTTTTAGATCTTCTTAATATTCATCATATTGTGTTAAATATATTCTTTATTATCTTATCTTGTATATAATAAAGTGGATAGCTTATTCATAACTTCTCCATGCAATATTTTTAACTTAAATGATGACTATTAAGTGGATTTTTTTTTCCATTCTCCATGATGCAATAATTCTCCCTTAAAATGACTATTAAATTACATGTATGTAATTAAAATAATGTTTCTAAAAAAATTATTTATGTACCATGTAATAATTAATTGTTTTTTCATTTGATTAACCTTGCATTAACTTATATTTAAATATATATTATTAAAAATATGAAAATTAATTTACACACATAAATAATTTATATTTATATTTATATTAATTTTTTCTTCAATATTAATATTATCTTGTGTTGGTTCTTTAACTCCTACATACAAAACAAAATACTTATAATATAAAATATATTAAATGATATTAATATTAAGTCTTTAAAATTTTGAAATATAAATAATAATAAATAGTTATTGATATTATAATTCAAGAACATATAAGATAAAAAATAATAATAAATAAATAAATAAAAACATTGTAATTGAAAAATATGAGAATGTCCAAATGATTCTTTTGTAACATCTTTATATTTAATGGAATTTAAATGTATTAAATAATAAACATAAATATTTATAACTTTTAACATCAAAATTAATCTTATTATTAGTGAAAAAATAATATATTAATAATATTATTTTCGTAATATAATTTTATGATTTAATAATTTTTTTAACAATTGTATTAATGTTTTATATTTGGATTATAATTAATAATTAATCTAATATATTAAATTATATTATTATTTTTAAATTTTAAATATATCCTTCCTATCTTGCATTGATCATTATACTAATAACTGTATGTTTTAACTTTTGCAATGACATATACATGATTTTTTTTTTCAAATTATGTCTATTAAATATTCCTAAGCATCTAAACCTTTATCTAATACTATTTAATAAATTTGAGGCTTAAATGCATATTTAATTTCTCAAGTACAACAATCGTTTTTAGTTTCTTAAATTTTAATTGAACAATTTTTGTCCTTTAAATATTATAATTAAACGATTTTGGTCTTCTATTATTTTAATTGAATAATTTTAATCATTCAAGTATCACAATTTTGCGATTTTAGCATTTTTTATTAAAAATTTAATAATTTTTGTTGATGCAGTTCTAATGAGTGGCATGATATTTTGATATTTCTAATTATTTTCTTCTAATATATTTATTTTATCTAATATATTTATATTTTATAAAAATATTTTAATATTAATTTATATTTATAAAATTATAAGTTTACCTATAAATATCAAATTAGTATCATTGATATTAATTTATCAATAATATTATATTACTACTAATATGTATAAATTTTATTTATTTAATAATAATAAATATATAATTTGATATGTGAATGAAAATTATAATATATGTAACTTAAATATGTTAACAATTATATAATTTTAAAACATCATATATATATATATATATATATATATATATATATATAATATAATTTTAAAATTATTTGACTTCTAATGGGATGGTCTAAGATAGTATAATTGCAATACTTGAGAATTAAAATTAATCAACTAAATTTTTTGAAAAATAAAAATCGAACAACTGTGATATTTTAGAAAATAAAATTGTTCGATTAAAATTTCGAGAGCTAAAATCACATGATTGCGATATCAAAAATACAATTAAACCTTTATTAATACATTAAATTTGGGTAAAACGAAATGATAAGTCATTTATCATATTGCTAATGCTACACTACATGCATATAGTGTCTCATTTAATTGATTTTTTTATAACTTTTCTTGTAAGACCCACAACCCCCAAAACCCTCTCTTTCTCATTTCCCTTTCTTCCTTCACTTTCATTTTTCTCTCAAATCTCTAAACCTTGATTTCTGATTTCTTTACTCCAAGGCTGAGGTGGTGAGCACCAAGGTTGTCCATCAACCATTCTTCATCTCCTTCAAACTCAAAGACGTGCGGAGTTCGTCGTTTACTCCATTCCAGGGTAAGGAAAGCTTGGATTTTGGGGTTTTGATTTTAAAACGTGGTGCTATTGAACGAATTGAAGATTTTTGTTGGTAGATTTGTGAAATCTAAAAAATGTGGAATGGATTCGAAGGGGTTTTGTGTAGAAATTGGGGATTTTGTTGTTCTTGAAGCAAGATTAAAATTTGATGATCTTCTTAAGCTTTTGTGAATGCATGTTGTTTTTCTTGGATTTTCTTAGTTGTATGGTGTTAATTCTTGAAGTATTTTGGGTTGCATGTCTTGATCAATTCATAGATTTGAGAGGGTTGGGAGATTTGAGATGTTCATGTATTGGTATTAATTTTCTGGGTTTGGGACGCTAAGCCTGGGATTCTAGGGCTTAGCCTGGAAATTTTGAATGCTGCTGGAACTCTGAGGCTAAGCATGGGATCCAGGGCTTAGCGTGGGAGTGAGTTGTGTTTCTGGAAGATTCACGCTGAGCGTGGGATTCTAGGCTTAGTGTGGGAGCTGAGTTGTGCCTCTGGAAGAATGAGGCTAAGCGTGGGTTTCTAGGCTAAGCGTGGGAACTCAGTTTGATAAATTTCTTTTGTGAATGAGTTGGTTGTTTGCTTGGTGAATGTCTTATATGTCTAAAGCTTGTTGGTTGAGTTGTCTTATTGTTTAATGATGATGAATAAGTGTAGAAATATTGTTTGATAAGGGACTTTAGGTGTTGAATGTTGATAATTATGTTGTGGAATTATATAGTTACATTGAGATGTATGATATATATAAATAGTAATGATTGAATTGTGAGATGTTGAGATGCATGTTGAGCATAATGTTGTAAACTAATTGTGAAGTTGATTAGCTGATTAAAGATGATATGAGTTGTTGAGCTGTATTGTTGAGTTGTAAGCTGATCAAGCTGTGATGATGAGCTATTGATCACTAGGACTAGGGGAGATATTTTCGAAGTTGTTCATCCCATTGTGAGGATTGAGAAGCTGTGGTGCTCAGAGAGCCCAAATTGTTGAAAACCCTCCTTGGGAAGTTGTCCCTTTGAGTGGACGTTGTGCTGTTCTCCTCTAGGACTTAGTTGGTCCCGTGTGTGGGCAAGGTCGAGGCACACGTGTACAAAGCGACCACGGTATAGGGGTCAGGTCGAGCTATACCAATTACAAGTGGCCAATCGAGTAAAGTACGAAGTCGGGAACTTAGTTCCTAACTGAGTATCGGAGGGTTGTAGTATTTGGAGGATAGTCGGTGGGCTAATTTCATAGGTGGCTTAGTTGAGCTAGCTAATGTCGTGGTAGGCCTAAACCCAGCTGTTTTATCCTGACATAGTACTATACTTCCTTGTTTAAGTGACAAAGTCTGAGAAATCGTGAAGTTGTGGATTGATATCCAAATTTTTTGTTTACCTAGCAAGCCCAAAAAGGTTCTTTGTTGTCGGTTCGGTAGGACCTAGCCACTTAAACTGCTCACCCATGTTGTAGGAGATCTCCGAGTTGAAATGCGTGACGACACATAAGTTGTTGATGAGTTGAATTAGTGTTGATATGAGTTGTATATATATATATATATATGTTGTTGTGTTGAGAAGTTGTGATTGAGTTGTGTGTTGCCATGAGTTATATGTTGACCTTGCTGAGAATGTTGATAGTGTTGTTATGTTGAAAGTTGCTTAATTGAATATATGTTGATTATTTTCACTAGCTTACCCTTGCATGTTTCCATGTAGTTTGGACTGCAATGATCATACTATATATGGGAGCAGAGCAAGGATAGGCTGGAATTGAGCAGTAGAGCAGTTGGTGATGCTCGAAGTTGGACATTATATTTTGTAGTCTCCTAGTGGTGGGTAGACATTTAGTGTAGATATTTGTAGTTAGTTGCTAGGCAAGCAACATAGTTGTGTATATATTTATTTTCAGGAGATGTTGTTACATACATTATATTACTGGCTTCAATATATATTTATATGTGCGGTTAGTGTTGTGTTATGAAGTGAGACGGCTATGATGGGTCGTTACATTTCTCATGTTATTCCTCTTGGGGTTATTATTAGTGTTAATCTTTTTTAATAAATTTACATTAGATATTAAAATAATATTTTTATTATTATAAGATTGAGATTCAAGAAATGAGTATAAAACTTATAGTACATGTTATTGTTTTGAAGAATTAACATATATTGACAAAATATGTATATGAACTAATTTTATTTTATTTCAAAATAGAATCTTCACTTTTAAAGATTTGGTATAAAAGATAATATTATTGTTAATTATACATTAGATATAATAGGATAAAAAAATATATTAAATTTATTATTATATACATTAATTTATAAATATCATATAATTAATTTTTATTATCGTTATAAAATGAAAATAATAATAATTTTAAAATATACTTTAAAACATGAAACTAATAAAAAAACAATATATTTATTATTATATAAATATATATTAAATCAAATACCGTGCATCAAACACGTAAATATACTAGTTAACGATTAATCTTAAAAAGTGAAATAAAGTTGACATGAGAACTCTGTTTTTTTAATATAAAAAATATATATTATTTTATGAATTTGACATATAAAAATTTTAAAAATTAAATATTAATTAGCCATCATATGATTACTTAAAAAGAATTGTGTGTACATGTGAGAGTGAGACAAAAGAGACATCTTTGTGTTTGTCGGGCAGGGTTAAAGGAAACATATTTGGTGAGATAAGATTTTTTTAATGTAAGTGTCAGATAAATAAATATTCACTATTAAACTTTATTATGATTAATATTAGAAAACTTAAGTCATGTAAAATTATTAAGAGATCTTAACTCGGTTAATTGAAAAAAAGTATGCATGAATTATTACAACTTCTTATTATTGTTTTCATGTATAAAAAAAAATCATGTAAATTCTTCATAAAGTCACATAAATTTTAACTAATTGCTTTATTTAAAAAAATCACAATTTTAATTATATATAATATATGTATTCATATGATATATAATCTAAATTTATTTTTGTGAGGTTGAAATACATGGTGTCTCTATATTTTATTTATAAAAAAAAAATTTAAAGATAGGAAAGATTATAAAAATGGTCGCAATGAGGATTGAACCTAGGTTCTCATATTTCTAACTACCCCAACCACTAGACTAATCCTAATGGTCAAAAAAAATGTTTAAAAATTATCAGTATTTAATAGATTGATTGATATTATATTTAGTTTTCAAATTTAAAGATTTTGAGTTTAAATATTATTTTTATAAGAATAATTAATTTTTAATATTATTTTTTATTATTTAAAAATTTAAGGATAAAATAAAACTATTTAAATAAAATATGTATATCAAATAGGACAATCGTTTTTAATTATATGTTATAAATATATAATGAAAAAGAGTTTTTTTACGTGAGAGTGTAATGAATAAATCTTAATTATTAAATTTTATCTTAAAATGACTAAAATTATGACACAAAATTCATGAGATTTAAAAAAAATTATTTTTTTATGTAATCGTATGACTTCAAAAAAAATATTTATCTATTATGTATGATGTATAATTCAAATTCACTCATTTTACTCTCACATTTGACAAATACTAATTAATATCCTAATAATACTAGTTAAAAACCCAAAAGTAAATAATTACTATTAAAAATCTCTTAACATATCTCACCATAATTTCGAATACATGCAAAACATGATTTTTTTTTATTGAAAAAAATTAATAATAATATTTTGTTAATATAAAATGTTTAAGATTTAGGATATAGGATTTAGATATTTGTTCATAATTTTTTTATGATTGATTTAGTTTCTAAACTTTCAATATGATTATTGAATAGTAAAATCTAACATTTAATGTTAATTAAAACTTTTGATATATTTATAGATAATAAGTAGATTACATATCTCATATCAAATGAGAGATATCATATCACATGAGAACATGGGAGAATAAATCTCAACATGTCATTCATTTGAATGGTTAACATTGAAACCATTTAACATTAAAATTATTTAAAATAGTAATGACTATATTAACTTTTTTCGCTAAATTAATGTATTTTTGGCTAAATGTTAAAAATTATTTAAAAAATAATCTTTTAAAGTATTGACATTTATTTAAAGAGTCCACATTTCTTAAAATTATTTTTCTATATACACTTATTAAAAATTGAATTCTAAACCACTTACTTAAAACACAAAATTAACAACCAACTATATCACACTTTTTTATGTCATAATTATACATAGATAATTAAAATTAAAAAAATTAAGTCAAGTTATAATTAAAATTTTACATAACTTCCCATTTTAACATTTACTGTTTATGATAAAATTTAATGATTAATATTTTTTTTCTTCTCATTTTTATGTAAAGTATTTTATCCTTTTTTCCATTATATATGTGTACATGATCTGATAATATTAAATATGAACCTTATATTTAATATTTTATTAATTTAATTATTAAATTATACGAATATGAGATAGTATATATAAGATTTTATATTTAAATTTTATTGTCATTATAATTTTTATAAATAAGTGTATATGTATAATATTTTATAAAACTCGTATATATCATATTTTATATAATTTAAATATTCATTGGTATATAATATGATAATAAATAAATATTTATATTTTAAATAATATATCATATCATTTATTAAAATATTGAATGTAATAAACTAATAGTTAATTAAATTGATAGATTATTTTATTTTATAATTTTTGTAAAATTTAATAATTAAATTAATTAAAAATCACCTTTTATATAAAAGGGTTATGAAAATCATTTTATAAAATTTGACATCAATGTCAAATCATCTTAATATATTCAGTGTAGTATATGCCCAAGATATAAAGTTAAAAGCATACTCAGAAGCTACTTATTTAGGAAAATGATGCATCTTCTGAAAGAGTAAGCCGAAATTTCTTCTAAAATATTAAAAAATTAATTTAAATAATGAAATATCAAATTAAATAATTATTTTATAATATATTTATTAAAAAATAATAATATTTTAATAATTCGGACGATGAATTCGGAACAAGTTCTGTAGTAATATGCTCTTATTTATAAATATTTAGGCAGGTTGGGCATTTCTTTGATGTGACACACATCAGTATATGCCCATGTTTTGTCAGTCACACTGATAAGAAAATTAAATTAATATTTGTACAAGTGTAAAGTTAAAGGATTTCCTTATTGCTGTAAAACAATTATACTAAATATAGAAGGAATAAGGTACATGTTTCGTTACATAAATGGAATTGATTTTATTTTCATATTTTAGACATTTCAAATGGAATAATATTTTTAGATATCTTTTACCAATAAAAATTACAATTACAATTGTAATCTTATATATATATATATATATATATATATATATATATTATTTTGATATATATCAAAATTTAATCTATCAAAACACAGGTAATTAGCAAACTGTTTATAATTCTGTAATATAAATCATTCACATAAAAACATATATTTTTATTACTTTATTATCTAATTTTCTATTCAATCTTTCATATAGATAGAATGAACAAAGTTATATAGCTACAACCATTCACACCATTCTTCTAAAAAAAATTTAATTCCCACCAATAAATCATTTGTATTTTTATATTTTTTATTAAAAAATAAGTTTTTTTAATCAATGAAATGGTATATAGAGGATGATACATTCATGACTATTGGACAGAAAGTCAATAATATGCTAAGAATTTTTAAACTAAATATAATTATCAATAAAATAAAAATAAAGTTGAAGTTAAATAGTCATGTAAATTTTTAAACTAATCCTAGGCAAATGTTCAATGCTTGTGTTTTTGCTTAGTTATTATTAGACTGCAGTAAGTGTAGTGACTAGACAGATCATTATAACTGTAAATTGGACTTAAACTTGAGTTGATCGACTAAATTGAACCAATATTATATGAATTGTTGAATATGACTGATGATAGATGATATATTTATTACCTAATATTATTTAAAAAGATAAAAAGTTATTTTACACAAATATTTTTTATATTCAGTATTTTTTTTAACCAAATAAGAAAAATATATTCATTTTCTTTCAAATTAAAGTTTTCCTTTTATTTTGTTTTTTTTTCTTCCTATTTTCTCTTTCTTTGTCATCTTTTTGGATTCAAACAAAAACTAAGATTATGTTTGAATTGGGGTAGAGGATGAAATAGAGATGGATAATATGGAAGGAAAATTTGTTTCATTGTTTAATTTGTAAGAATAGGAATGAAACATAATATATATATATATATATATATATATATATATATATATATATATATATATATATGTAAAGATGGATTGTTGTGCATTTATTTTCATCACTTAATTCCAATTATCTTTATTCTCAATTTGAGGTGCATTTAATAAAACAAACATTTAGATTATAAAATTACTTCTTTTTTTTGCATAATTTATCATAAAAATAATATGAAAATTAAAAAGTTATAACTCATTCTGATTCATCCTTTGTTGTAATTAAATAGTTGACATAAAATTTAAAATGACATTTTTATTTCATTCTATCCCATCTCATCTCATCATATGAAGAGTGCTAGCAATACACTCTTAACATACTCTTTTCAACACACTAATTTTTATTAGTCATAATTTATTAAAAATTACAAAATCTATTTTATTTCCTTCTCTAAGGCATTCCTTTCAACACATTCTTCATTATAGTTTAATCTATTCTATTTCATTTTCTACCATCAATCCAAACATATTATGACATCATTCTTTCACTTATCGAATTTGGAGTACTTTACTAGAAACCATTTTATTCACGTGTTTTGAGTTGTCTATATAAACTCTACCGATTACCTGATTAGTTTTCTTAGTCAAGTCAGGTCAACTAACCAAACCAGCCAATTGTGTTTGATTTTCAAGAGTATGAGTTAAGTAAATAGACCATACTTAGATTTTAAGTTATTTTTTTCCTTTTCTTTTGGTCCTCCTTTATATTGTTGGTCATAAATTTTAAATTTTTATTTCCAAATTTTTCCAAATTTTTAATGCTTAGAATCCAAGTTCCTTGACCTTTGCTAGTATCAGATTATTTATGTTTAACAAAGTCAGAATGTGATTAAAAATTAAAAAAATTAAAAAAAAATAAAAGGTTGTACAAAATTTTTCAAGAAAAGCTTATTATTGTATAGTTAAAAACAAGTATTAAAAGAAACTCAAAAATCACAAGTCTTAATTTGAATATAATAAGAGAATTTCAATAATATAATCTTATATACTCTCTAATGATCATAAAACACTTTTATCAGGTTGTACAATATTGTTGATTGACTTTTTTGGCATTATATATATATATATAGATAGATAGATAGAGAGAGAGAGAGAAGATCCACTTACCTCAAGAATAAGTATAATTAGATTGACTTCACTCAATAACTCATTTTGTATTAAATTTTGATAATCCAACTATTGAATTAAAAATTTCTAATGCATAATTCTAAGTTTGTAAAGTTTTTAAAAAATTTTAAATTATTTAATATTTCATTTTATTAATTCAAATTAATGTATAAAATATTTTTATGATTATCCATCAATTTGAACTAATGAAATAAAATATCAAATAATTTTCAAAATTTTTAAAACTTTACAAACTCAATATATACATTAAAAAAATTTAATTCAACAGTTAAATTGTCAAAATTTAATAATTATTGAGTAAAATAAGTTTAAATAATTTTTTTTTTTTGCATTAAATGAATTTCTCCTTGTATATAAGTTAACTATGACATATAAAGCAAAACATGATTCACCAAGAAGGAATAATACTATAGCCGGTAGAGTTGTTCCAAAACTTTCCTTCAATCTATATGTATATTAATATTGGTCACTCCTTATAACTTCAATTTGAAAGGAAAGTGACTAAGTCTAAATGTGTCATTTATCATTTTGAGTATGAGATTATGAGATTATGTGTGATTCTTTGAATCTATTCTGTTCGGATGCCATTTACTTGATTTAGGCTCCATTACTTCAGTTAGCTTATGTTACGTTTGTAAGGGCTAAAAGCATTTGGGATAAATCTTTGTAAGAATTAAGAATATATTGGTGTCATTTCATTATTTTTCAGTGCTTACTTTTTCTTTCGTTTAATTTTTTTCCCCTCCATTACTTTGTTAGCCTTTCGTGCTATTTCTCTTTTGTTTTTTTTTTTCTTAAAAAAAATAAGGTATCATGTGTATGCTTCCATTTCTATATTTTATCTTGAAATAAACTCTCCGATACCCCAGCACCATCATTTTCCCTTTGTTTATTTATTTGAAAGCGACATCGTTTCAAATATGAACATTTGTTTTCTACGGGAAAGTCAAAAGATACCCGTACCATGGTCGAGCCCAACTTTACATATATGGATTAGAAATATAAATTCTTAAGTCCTGAATTTTAATTTCAATTTGGGCTACTTTATTTGTAATTTCATGATCTCACTTTCTTTATAAAAAAAAACGAAAGAAAGAATAAAAGCTACGTTATTTGTAATTTTATGACTTCATTGTTCTATAAAAGCTTCTTGTAAAGATTTATTAACGGATGTGCGATTTTTTTTATTGTTACTATATTCTATGGCATACCGACTGGTTGAAGCTTTCAACTAATTTATTTCAACGAGATAAAGATTAAAGAGTCAGTTTGTTTAAAATTATAAAAAAAAATGTTTGAAAACAAAATCACTTTCAATTTTTTTTAAAGAAATGATTATTTAAAAAATAGACAAACAAAAATATTAAAAACTACTTATTTTATTAAAAACATTTTTTTATGTACTACATATTAATTGCAATTGTCTCTCCTTTTAAATAGTAAGTCTATTAAATTATACATAATAAGAATTCAAATCATCTGTCCCATTAAAAAGTCTCAAATTATGGCTTACCAATAATAAGTCTTAATAGGTGAATTAAAACAAACAATATTTTATTTTTTTTCTTACATTTTTACATATCTTTAACGGAGTATAGTTACATGTTTCGTTATAATGAGACATACCCATTCACATTCAACTCCTCCAAAACGTATGTCATTCTCACTATCTAACAACTTTGACTTCAACAAGCGACAACGACAAAGAAAGTCCTCGAATTACTCACCTACATACAACACTTCTAAAATGCATGTCATTCTTATTGTCAACAACTTTGACTCCGATGAATGTCAACGACAAAGGAAGCCCCTCAAATTGCAACGACCACTATCACTCCTGCCACAATGAGTGGTGGCATTGTCGACAGGATGGAAATAAATAATTGGAATGTAATACTGGTGGTGATCCTTATGGATAAGTGCAATTCCACACAATGGGGTGGCAAATCTGTGTTAAAAGACTTAAAATTGAGGACTTACAATACATGAAAAATAAAATATTTTTTAAATTTTAATTCACATGTTTAAAATTTGATTGGTGATTCAGAATGAGACAATGATTTGTAACCACATGATAGACTAAGGAAAAAACATTCCATTACGCCCTCCTTTTAAATAATTTCCAAATACGTTCTTAAAAAGTTGTCATTCAGTCGTCTCTCCTTCCCTTGCCTTCGAAAATGTAAATCCCATTCGAGGTTTAGGTGCTCAAAATCACTCAAGGTTCTCGAAATTCAATACCAGTTAAAGAATCAAAAAGTTCTAACAATTATTTCGCAACGCACAAAACAAAGTCCAACAGAATTCATAGCTCAAGCAAATGAGCAGCATCCTGCGTTCAAATAATCGCAGAAACTTTCTATCTCAAAAGTTACGACATCACAAGAAGTTATACACAAATCAAAAACAAACAGGCCACAGCATTTTGAAAGGCCAGAGTGTATGCTAAACAATGTCTCTCCATCTTTGCAGAATTTATTCCAGATGGAAAATCGAAGGATGAATCAGTGGTGATCATCATCGCCATGTCCATCAGGTGATCCACCAGGTCCAACCACTTCCAGCTGTTTACGGGGGAAAAAGGATAGAAAAATTAGCATCAATGTGTGAACAATAATTTGATTAATTCTCATTAATATTCTAAATTTGATTGAAGTTCTAACGAAGTTGAACACATGACAATAGTTTAAACTTTAAACAAACCATGCCCTGCACTACTTAAGGTTAGATTCTCCACCAAAAATTAGCATAAGTCCATTTCATGTAGGCATACACTACATGGGGTTTCCGAACCAGCCACCAACCCACAGATACATTAAAGCATCTTGATAACATTGGCAAAAGATAACATAAAACAAAAACGTTCCTATAGAATTTTATACTATTTTCCAGGATGCCAATTGATAATTCAAGAATTTATTGAGCAGTTAGGAAATAAATTGATTTGTTAAATATGACATGGAGCCATGGTTGTTAAATTTGAGTATTTAACCCGTGAACATGCATGATTTTACATGTCCAGGGTGACACAACAAACCAACTTGATCACACACTTTCTCATCATCAAACTCAGATGAACTCGTTAGGTCCAAAAGCAAGCACATTCGGCATTGTGAGTTTGCTGCCAATTCCATAAGTTTGGTTCAGTTGACTAAAACTCGCCCCACAAAATTGTGCCATATTCATTAGGGTTTCATCCTTCTTTACAGGCTATTGTGGGTTTTCAGCAAGGATCACGAGTCATGACCCTTCTAGTTTCTCCTCCTTTGAACACATCTTCTCCTTCTCCAATGACAAAAATGGTAATGAAAACGAAGATGCTGATTTGAAGACCATTAAGACTTTATTTTTATTTTGTATTTTTCACTTTATGAACTTCTATGTTTTAATTTGATCATTTATGCATGACTTTATCATTGTCATACCTTGTCAATATAGTGTGCTTTGTTATGATATTCAAATGTTGGTTTTTATTGTTTTATGGTATTACATTTGATTTGGATGCTATGATTATATTATCTTTGGTTTGGATACTGTGATTATGTTTTATTTATTATTATTTTGGTACGAGGTGAACTCTTGCGAGCTTACAGGCCCTTCTTGAGTTTACATAAATTCTTCAATTTGAACAACCTTGCCTTGAGCTAATAGAATTTTTGATTCCTACAAAAAGTTTTGTTGTTTGACTTGTCAGATCAAAAACAGGTTCCCAAAACATAGGGAGGCAACTGGAAGAGCTTCTGTTGAATTTATTTGAAATTATCTTATTATCATGAAAGTAGTTAAGCTGAAAATTGAAGGATGGCCTATGACTCTCCTATAAGCTCTTTTTAGCTTTTAATTCAACATGTTTCTCATAAATTTTACCAAAATAAGCTTATTAAATCAAGTATTTGTGACATAAGCTCTGATATAATAAGCACTTACTGAATACGTCCCTAATTAAACTGTTTACCCAAATGTACCCTTAAACCAATCTGGGTCTGGATGATAATAATAAGTCGATCAATGTTTCAAATACATAATTGAAATCCTCTCACTTTCCCATTAACTACTTTATAATGTCTTATAAATAAGCCTCTCACCAAAATAAGCTCATTAAATTGAACATTTATGACATAAGCTCTCATAATGTAAGCACTTACTGAATAAGTCCCTAATTAAATTGTTTACCCAAAAGTACCCTTAAACCAATCTGGGTCTGGATGATAATAGAATGTCGATCAATGTTTCAAATACATAATTGAAAGCCTCTCACTTTCCCATTAACTACTTTATAATGTCTTCTGGCTAAAATAGCAATTATCTCACACTCATAGCAATAATCTAAGAACACTAAAATCATGCAACACCACAACATAATCATATTTAAGACTAGTCAAAGCATTCAGATTGTAGAAATATAAGTTAAAGGAACTAAAAATCACTCCAAATATATTTTATAAGAGCATCCTCAGTCTGTGTGGTCAATAACAATCGCTAAGCAATGGTGCTTGACAATCAATGTGCACAAGTGAAGAACACAAGTAGGTATTTTCAATTGAAATACTGAACATATTTCGACATTCAACTCAACACCTATCTAAAGTAACAGCAGAAGATTTTGTACTATGAATCGTTTATTTTATTTTATTTTGTCAATTCAATCTTATTAAATTTTTTATTTTTGGGGAATAAAAATTGAATAATTTTTCATTTTTTTAATATAGTAAATGATTCACGGATTCTCAACTTGCCACAAAAATACTGTGAAAGTAAAAGATATTCTAAATGTTATTATGAACTTACAACAAAATACTGTGCGCACACTGGACATTCATGGGGCTTGCCTTTCTCCAGCCAAAACCAGACAACATCGTGCTCATCCTCTGCAATCAAAACAAGTTTTTCACCCCCTCCCCAACACCATAACCAGAATTCTAGCATTTTTCATCACCTTGGGAAGAAGTTTCCAAAAAATACATTAGGAGATACAAGGAATATTCTGATACTCACCACCTTCACCTCCTGGGCACCCAACTATCCTTTTATCGTAGTAAGATTTAACAATAGCAGGTGCTTCCTACGAACCAAAACAAACAATGAAATACAATATAGATGAAACATATATAAAACCTTTATTAATATTTTGACAATGTGAATCTGCACAACACAAACCATTTGGTAAGAAAGAAAAATGAATTAGAAAGACAGATAGCCCATTTAATCAAATGAAAAGTGAAAAATCAAGAAGCTTAAGTAAGCCACTATGATATGGTAAAGGATAAGAAAGGCTTAGAAAATCTCAGATACTTCACCTGTTGTGTCTTTATTTCTTGTTTTTACTTTTTTTTTACAAAATTGCCACCTTGTTTTCAATGTTTTATTGATTTCAAAGATTTGTACAGGAAACACTAAAAACAACTCTCTTTTTGTTTTCTCTGTTTCCCAGGTAATTCTTTGGAAACACGAAACAAACTGAAAACAGGATGACAATTTTGTAATTAAAAAGTGAAAACAGAAAATGAAAACACAAGTAAACAGGCCTTTAGATTCCATCAATTCATGTAAACAAATCCACAATTGTTTTAACTACTAAACAGTTATCCAAGTTTAGCTTAAATAACTGGGCTCAAAATATATGCATCACTGCTTTCACATTTCTTTGCTGCTATCTAGTACACAAGAACATATAATAAAACATTAAAATATATATTGATATTGCCAATTATGGGTGTTGTGCTTTGGAAAGATATTAAATGTTTGAACATCTTGAAAAACACTTGAAATCCAATTTTAAGGATTTGGAAACTCTTTTTAAGTGCAGAAAGTATCACAATTCATACACACGGAGCAATTCCAGTAACTAATTATGAAGAATCAACTCATGAATTAGGTTCAAAGAGGCCAGGTTTGGGAGAATTTTCAGTCCAGGCCAAATAAATGGGGTTGGGTTGGGTCAGTTTTCATGAATTCAACCCAAATGTCTCAATACCCAAGCCAAATGTCATTGATCTGACAAATTTTTTACATAACCTGATCCAGTTGCCTGAACTAAACAGGCTTTAAGAGGTAGTGTTGATTCAGGTTCATGGGTTGAGATGGACCCAACCCACCCCTAGTCCTAGGTTTAAATAAGATTTTGGTCCCTATAGTTTTAACATATTTTGGATTTGGTCATATTTTATATTTGACTAGGTTTTTATGGTTTATGGTTTATAACACGGAGAACCACAGGCTTTTATATCAACAGCTTATGAAAAAGTTTGCTTGTAAAATGTAATCTGCACTAGGGAAACTAACAGGGAAAATGTAAAATGAAACATCTTCCAATACGTAACTTTCAAGATTCAACAGCCACAACGAAACTTGTTCAAGTGATACAGAGAGTCAAGTGTACTGTCTACACTAGGGAAACTAACGGGAAAAAAATGCATTCGAAGCTTTCTTCAAAATAAAAACTTGCTGCACATGCACAAATCCATAACAGAAGATGCAATGAAGGATGAAATAATGAACATCACTTATTGAGCCAAAACACATTGAAAAAATGATTTCCCCAGCGCAATGCTATGTGACCTTACAAAACAAAAATTATACTTTACTGTATAAACAATTTAAATAGAAAAGCAATAACACTGACCTTAGTGCCGAATGGACCTTCGGGATGATCTATTTCAAGAATATTCCTTCCCTAACCAAAAGAAACAGATAATAAGAAAACAAAAACTAACAATGAGAATCTCACTTCAATTCAAATGCTTGGTTTTATTTACATAAAATGCATAGAGAAAAACAGCTATTCGGTTAATAGCTCTTTCTGCAATACTTTAATCACAAGTTTTTCGGAGTGTATGTGTGAAGTGTGTGTGAACATGAACAATAAATAAGCATTAAGCTAACTAATAAGAAAAGCAGTAGGGCACAGAAAAGAGTAAGGAACCAGACTAAGCAGTTGATTGAAGAGAGAGAGAGACCTCGAGCTCAGCCTGAAGCTCTTCGCGCTCGTGGCCAGTGGCGATAGGCATTATGTCCTCGACCTTCTTTTTGATCGCAGAAGAATCCTCTGTAAGAAGAAGAAGAAGAAATATGAGATGAGTTAATAAATTAGCGAATGAGGAAAAGGAGAGAGTGGAGCACCGGATTGGGAAGAGAAGTAGCGGGAGAAGCGAGGAAGAGCGGCGAATCTGGCGGCGGCGGAAGCGGATCGGGGAATGGAAGAAGAAGATGAAGAAGAAGAAGTGACTAGGGTTTTGAGGTGAGAAGAGAGAAGCCTCCGGAACATGGTTACCGAATCAGAAGATTGGAAATAGAGTTACTGTCCCTGCTTCTGACTCCTGCCACTCCGTTGAATCAACTTTACACGCTCTTTCTCTCTTTTCTCTTCGGCTATCTTTCGATTGGTGCAAGCTGGAACGCTGAAATCAAATCTTTTATTACTCTTCATTGTTATAATCTAAATTAATTAGTTTAACTGTTAATTAAAAAACCAATTCATTTTTATATTTTTTTAAATATTTGATATATTAAAAATCATTATAAATTAATGAAGAATGTTTTTAAATAAGATAAAATTAATTATATTTTCATCCCTCATTTTATATTTTTTCTTCTTATATTTGAATATGAAAAAAAGTACTATATTTTATTTTAATTTAGGTTTATTAAATTAAAATGGAAAAGAAGGAGAATTTAATTTATATATATTATAATAAATTGTAATCTTTTTAAGGAGTCAGCAGACTATTCTCCATGGTTGAAGGTTATTTATTTATTTTAATTCATTTGCTCTGCACAATACTGAAAACTTTTACCTTCGAAAGATCTAAATGTATTCAAAAGGTTAGAGTTGTTCCAATCCAATCAAATTCTCTGCTCATTTAAGAAATTTGAATCTATCATTATTTCAATCAGTCACTTGTAGAAAATTATCATTCGTATAATTTTCAAATAACTAGTGTTATATTATATAAATTAATAAAATTATTATATAGAACTTTTTGTGATTAGAATTCTTTGTGAGAAAATTATCACGTGATTAGATACACTATTTACTTAAAGAAAGATGTATAATGAGTTGAATTTTCATTTCATTCGAATTTTAATCTTTCAATTTTAGTATATGAAAAAAGTAAAAGAATTTTATTTTATTTTATCAAGGTATCTACTTATTAAAGTGGTACTTGTATGAATTTAATTTAATAACATTATTAGAGTGAATTTTTTTTACGTTATTAATTAAAAATATTTAAATTTAAGTATAAAAACTATTATCAAGAAGTCAATAATTCTAAAGTGTAATAATTCATCATAGTTTCTACACTAAGCAACATGATTACTAGTAGTGAAAAATAACTAATTTAAGATCATATAATTACAAATACTATAATAAGTATAATTTTGTATATATATAAGGATGAAATAACTACTCCAATATATACAATATACATATAGTAATTTTATGTATGGAAATATACAATTAAGTTGATGGTCAAACAACTATAACTATCTATATAAATCCACCACCAACAAGTAGTCATCAAAAACATCAAGCTCCAACACTACTGTATGGCATCTACTACAGCACTCCAACCTTATCCATGTTTGCTCTCATATCACGTATGATTATCATAGTACAAACCACATAAAAAAACATAAGGGTAAGCTATGACAAAACAAAGGAAACAGCATATATATATATATATATATATATATATATATATATATATATATATATATATATATATATATATATATATATATATATATATATATATAGACACACACAACATAGGAACATCACATCATCATCTCATCTTTGATAACACAGCATCGAAGCATCATAACATACAACACAGATCAACATAATCCAACTTTGATTTAACATAACAACACATTTCATCACAGTTCAACACAACATATGAACAACGCAATCAACTTGATACATCATATGCTCAACACAATAACTATATACATCGTCACACATTTCAATCAAGAGATCTCTTACAACACAGGACGAGCAGTTTAAGTGGCATAATCCTATCAAATCAACAACATAGAGTGATCTTTTAGGGCTTGCTAGATCAACAACAAATTGGATATAAATTTACAACACAACAACTTAATTTCTTAGATGTTTCCACTTAAACAATGAAATGTAGTACTAACGTTAGGATAGAACAACTAGATATGAGCCTGCTACGACTTTAGCTAGCTTAACTAAGTCTCTTATGGGATTAACCCATCAACTATCCTCCAAATACTATAATCTTCCAATACTTGGTTAGGAACTAAGTTCTTGATATCGTACTTTACTCGATTGGTCATTTGCAATCAATATAACTTGACCTGGCCCTTATACTATGATCGCTTCATACACGTCTACCTCCACCTTGCCCACACACGATATCAACAAAGTCCTAGAGGAAAAACAACACAGTGTCCACTTCAATTGTCAACTTCCAAATAAGGGTTTTTCAACAAATTAGACTCTCGGAGCACCACAACACAATATCCAAGCAATGGGATATGCAACTTTCAAAAGTATCTCCTATAGTCCTAAGTGGTCATCATAGCTTAACAACACAACAATTTTTTACATATTCAACACAACAATGAAATCAACATACAACTCCACATATTACAACACAATCATCACTACTCATATACAACTTCTTACTCATCATACATCTCAACAACACATCATCGTTATTCATACAGAATCTCAACACAACTACACAACTTCACAACATACTATTTAACTCAACTTTTAACTAGCAACTCACAACATAATCACCAACATACAACTTAATCAAATCACTTATTGTGCAATGACAACCTTCACATAAAACAACGAATAGGAAGTTCTATTATTCCTATCATGCTCATCCTTATCTTATATGAAAGACAATAAGATTTTATACAACTTTCATGAAGAACTCAAGTTCTAATTCCATCATCTACTATGTTGAAAATTGTAAAAATCACAATAGTTTGCTTAAATGATGATAGCTTGACCTTTACTCACTAAAAAGATCATAATTGGAGACCTCCTTTATAGGTGATTCCAAAGCCATTGGAAAGCTAACATCCAAGGCTATAACTTTCATGAAGGCCTCAAAACCAAATTCGATCATCTACCCCCACTGTTGCAACACTCAACTCAGCGCTTTAGTGTTAGATTTCTATCAATTTAGTTTCTCCCCAAGGCTGTAACACTCAACTTGGCACTTAAGCACTGGATTTCTGTCAATTCAATTTCTTCATAGGGTTGCAACGCTTAACTCAAGGCTTCAACGCTAGATCTCTACCAACTCAATTTTCTCCACAACTATAACGCTCAATCACGACTGTAGCGCTAAGTGCAGAAATTTTCTGCATTTTCATGGTTTCCCCTTCATTCCTCACCTTCACTTCACCAATATTTCTCCTAAACAATATCTACCACTCATTATCTCTACTAGATTCATTCATGCAACCCAAAAATCACAAGAAATACAACATGCATGCTCCAAAACTCAAAGAAATCATCAAGAACACCAAAATTTTAGTTTCAACATGCAACTAACTTTGAATTCATCTCCACAACTACAAATTTTCAAAAATTCTATCGATTTTAAGTTCTCAATTCATTCAACAACTCAACATTTCAACAAAAACCAAGATTTTCAGCTTCCCTTATCTCATAATGAAGTGAAACTGAAGAAAAACTCTAAGATACTCTGAGGTAGAAGAAGATAAGAGAATGGAGAAGGAAATGGGCTCTAAGCTCCAACAATCCAAACTCCGTACCTACTCTATGAGATTCTCAGCTCCTAATTGGTTTGAGTCACCATCAGTTACAAAGTCTCCAAACATGAATCTTCAGTTAAAAGTCTACGAAAAAGAAGAAGAAAAAGAAGTGTGTAGATTCTAAGAATTCCTATCCCTTCTAAATCATATCTTACATAAATCACATAAAAAATATTTTTTGTGTGTGTATTATTAGTTTAAAAAGTTATAGTATCAATTAATTAAAAATTGTTTTTATATAAATTTAAAAGTGGTAATTATAAAATCTAAGACTAGTATATATAAAAATATTAAAATTCTCTAGAAAAGTTCAATTATAGAAGTTACCAAAAAGAAATCTTATGATTCTATTTTTAGACAAAGTTTATGATTATATCTTTAGTCAAGTTGCATTTAAATTAACCTTCGAGACAAATTGGGCGACTAGGGTATTGTTGACCTTTCATGTGATGTGAGGCTGAGAGGCTCCTAAACATGCGCCTCTTTTGTCATTCAGAACTAAGTCTATTCGCTAATTATCTGTTTTTTTTCATCCATCATTAACATTCTATTTAAATGCATATCCCAATATTTTAGTCCATTTATAATAAAGTACATATATAAACAAATACTATTCAATATATTGATTATATGTTATATTTAAGATAAATAATTTATATTGTGATATAATTATTTTAATTATCAATAACTTTTTAAAATAAAATTTATTTTGTTAATAATATGATTTACTAGAAATCTGATTGTTTCAAAACTTAAATATTATTATCCAAATTTAAAATTTTAAAACTTACATAATTGTATATAAATATCACATTTACTTTATTATGCGTAATTTTACTGCAATTTAAAATGCTATAATTTTCAAAATATTTTAAATTTGTATCGAGTTATTTTTTTCTACATTTTAAAATAAAGACAAAAACGTATCCCGCGTCACGGGGTAGGAAACTTGTTACATACTCGTCACACAAATGTCTTGATAATGCAAAAAAAAAAAAAAAAAACTGTATAAAGTGCAACTCAGCCAATCAGCTGTTGCTTATATCTTTTAGCTCCACCCTGTTGCCCTTGCCTTTCACTCTCATCTAATTTCCTCCTCAACTTTTTCAGATCATCTTCACTAACCAGACCATTCAATTCTTTATTCAGTGCATATGCCTCCCCCATTTTCCTTCGGCACTCTTTACTCGCAGAATCATGAGAAACAACTGAAACACAAAGAATAAGCAGGTATAGTATGCAACCTCATATACAAAAACACGTTAAATTTTATCAGAAAAATCAAAAAATATGTTCTAAAATCTATTCAAGTTATCAGCTTTTGGTGATTAACATGCATATATTCAGAGTATAGATATCAGGTGCTGTGACAGATAAATCAAAGAAATACAAATTCCTAGCAATACTTATGCAAATCTTCCTATATATGAAAGGATAAAACTTACATGCAGTATCATTAGTGTACCAAGTATTGTTCTTTAATTAAAATTGGAATTTCATATAAGTAATATGTGTAATAAATGTTTCAGTTAAATGTGAACGCATATTATAAACTAAAGAAACCATTTCTGTGGATGCAAAACAGCAGGATGGATATATATGACTCACGGTTGAAAGCCAATGAAACTAACAGTTACTAGAACTGACCTGACATTGGGTAGTCTTTGCCAATTATGCAATTTGCTTTGTTCTGAATGCTTTTAGGAGCCGTCCAGGGTTCATAAATGTACTCTCTGGGCATATCTGCTTGAAGAAGTTCAGTTCTAAGTTCTAACATTTTATCAAAAAGAAAAGTGATAGAGGATATAACATGATGGAAATGAAAGAACTTATAACGTACCTTTTAAGACTGGGAGAAAATGCCTAATAAAGTCTCCATTAGGGTCGTACTTCTTACCAAATGTGGTTGGGGAATAAATACGATTATACTGATCATAATAAATAATGAATGAGATACAGGTCAGTGGAAAATTCAGGATTCAAACTCTGAAACAGAAGATTTAGTCACTTTCCACTGAAAATTCAGACTAGTTGTCTGGTACTAACACAGTATACTTCATACCTGATAAAAGAAAGATGAACAAGAAAGCCACATCCAGTTTCCATTATTAATTGCCCAATCTGAATCAATCAGCAGCCTCCCAAAGACATCTCGTCCTCTTTCCCAATGAACAAACTTTCGACAGCATAAACATAAATTAGTATAGAATAACGGAGTATGAATAATATGGCATGCTCAAAGTATCGAAGTCATTATACCAGATCACCTCGAGTTAGAAAACATGCAACAGAATGCCGTGCCAGATGATGCATCCAGCCCCATTTGCGTAGCTACAACATGAAATGATGGATTCAAATGCACTTCCCAAGTGAGAAGGCTGATAAGAAGTATCATGGCAGAATAGTTTTGAGGTATGCAAATTCAAAGTAATAAAATATTGCTCATTGCTTCATTTGGAAGAGGATGTCAAAACCCAAACCTGGATCATGATAGCATCAATCCAAGGAAAGCCTGTCCTACCCTCCCTCCAAGCCTCCAGCAATTTATCATCATCCTTCCAAGGAACCTATAATGTATTTTAAATAACATTTATAATAATTAAGTGGTGTCACATTTATTTTAACAAAGCAGTATTAATCTGACATCAGTATCATAATAATAGACCAAGGTTCAACATATCAACAACAATACAAGGATATAAGTGCATTCGAGATTATACAAAATGAATATTCTTGAAGCATAAACATAATGAGCTAACTTATAATATCTTTATGTTTAGATGCAGAAGTATTTCATGTCCTAATGTACAACTCTAGTCGGTAAATAGTGTTATATGAATGCATCCTAAGATAACATCTATTTCTTTCTAAATCTTTTATCTCTTCTTTGAATCAAACTGAATATCGGTAAATAATATACATCAGCAGACCATTATTCTAATCTTACTTGCTTGCATATCCTATTGCCTGTCATCCTATCAAAATTTGGAGTCCCAAAAGCTGCCGTGTAAAAGAACTCTCGCCACAACAACTGCACAAACCAACAAGGCAACAGCTTCAGTTACCTAAAAGTAGAGCTCTGAAAACAATACAGTATTAAACTTCAGGAGAAAGCAGGACCTGTCCTATAAGAGAAACAGGTGGAGATGCATGCTTTGGCATACTTTTATATACTTCCTGAATGCGCTGGTAGAAATATCTGGCAGAGAGACAACCAAACTGCCAAGGAAGTTAACAAAAGGCAAAAAAGCATTAAAGATCTCAAATTTCATTGTCGTATATAGTGCAGTCAAACAAAATGGACATATTAAACAATTCAGCTGTAACAGATTTTGACTTACTTTCAGGTAAGGTGATAAAACAGTTGTTGCTGGCTTCAGAAATGCAGACGGATTGCCCTTGGGTTTCTCAAAGTTTGCCACCCACTTCTAAAATCATAAAATAAAAAAAAATAGAAACTAAGCCACTTTACTAAAACAGAAGAAGGTATAACAGTATGTTACATAATATTTCAGCAAGAAACATCAATTTTATATGTGAATACTGATGAATTGGCATCCCAGCATGGTGCTTATAGTTGTTATTCTTGATGCTAGAATGTAAAAGTACCTTGTCTTTCATGCATTCATCCAACCTCTTCAATGCTTCAGACTCACCACCTTTGAAAGGAGAGAACTCATCCTGAATATAACTTCTCTCATTAGACGCTCACAAAGGGATATAATTTGAATTCTGAAATATAATACACGCACGCACCTGTTCAGCATCACCATATCCAAGATCTCTGAGTGTTGGAACTTCAGAAATATCACAGCTTCCAAGATGGCCAACTGGAGGAAGTGAAGAGTACACGGTTGAAATAGGAGATGGCGGTTCCCCAGCAAGCTTGACAAACGATTGATAACTAAGGGGCGGCTTCCCTCCATTCTTTTTTGGCATTGGCACAAGAACACAGACAAATTGATCACGAGTTAACATAATCAAAATAACAACAATAACAATGAATAACATTGGAATCCAACCGTACGTGAATTGTCGAAAGATAAGGAAGAAACTATTTCATTTGTAGGGATAGAAAATGATAAAATTTAATCGATAGTTAATTGACGGAACTTTTAAGTTTTATCCTCCAACAATATGAGGTTACTATTTTATGCATACCGCTACGTGACACTTGATAATTTTTTATTTTTAATTAGCAGAAAAGACTACAAAGACGAAAATGAGGATCAAACCAAAATTCTAATACATCCATCTCAATCTCCAACTACTAGGCCTCTTAGTGGTTTTTGACACTCTTAATGTACTAAGCTTAAATACTACATGTGTTTAATTGAATATGAAATAACCATCTAGGTAGCACTCACTAATATCTATAGTACCATGATGGCATATGTAAAATCTTAAGAAAAAAAATAGATCTCCAAAATGAATATTATTTATTTATTTACATTACGTGAAGGTTAAGAACAGATACAGTAACTTGAGATTTCAAAGGAATAAAAAAAAAAATACATGACTTACTTATTGTTGTAGAAACTAAAAACATATAAAGCCTCAATAAATTGAGATGATTTGTGGAAGGTTCAAACTGACCTTCTTTATAATATCGGTGGGGTTGAAGAGTGTGTGACTCACAGGAGAGAAAACCTCGATTCCAGCATCAAGTGCAAAGTTCTGTCAACACAAACCCACTTAACAACAAAGACTAGGCTTCTGAAACACCTGAAGTAAACAACATTACCTTAACCTTAACATCGAGAGCCTGATAATACGGTTCAGTGTCGTACTCAAAGCACAACTTCCCGACATTCCACTAAGCAGAGAGAAAACAACAACCTTAAATTTTGCAAACAACAGAAGGACACAACGGTCATATTACATGATATTGATATGATACCTCCTTCAAGCATCGAATGACAACTTCAGCAGGGTCACCCTTGAGAATCAAAAGTCGCGAGCCAAGGGTCTTGAGGTTCAGGTCAAGGTCCACCAGGCTCTCCAGCAAGAACTTGATGCGGTTAAGGCCCGCGAGCGAGGACCCGGGTGTGGAAGCGTTCGGGTCGGGTTCCATGTAATGCGGGTCGATCACGAAGACGGGGTAGAGATGAGAGGCTCCTCGGGAAGCGAATTCTAGAGCCGGGTTGTCGTGGATCCGAATACCCTTCCGGAACCACACGAGAGAACCCGACCCGGATCCCATGATGTTCGCACAAGGGGACAATCGCATAGGTGACGTTTTGAACCAAATTCTCTGCTTCGCGCCTTTCCATAGTAATAACATTTTAATACGAGGTGGTTCCCTCTAAGTTCTAACATGCGCTCGGGGTTTAACTGGTGCCACCAACGTAATTCGGAATTTGGTTTACGCCCACGGCGTAGCTTAGAACTTGCTGGGATTAGGGGAAATGTAACGGTCCCCATGCTGCCACGTTCTGTCTTTTACGCCACGAACTGTTGTAATTAATTCGATTATTTGTCTTTATTTTTTAATTAAATAATTTTAATTTATCGTGAATGTCAAAATTTATTTATATCTAATGGATACGTTATTTGTTTGTATGAAATTAAAGGGACTGTTTTAATTTTACAATGTTAGGAAAAAAAAAAAAAAAAAAGCTGTCGGAATTATTTAATTCATGAATTATATTTAACATATTTTATTGTGAGTTTCCTTTTTCAAATTGCCGTATGTTATGTTAAAAAAAATTAATTGCCTTCACGGACCTTTTTTTATCACCATTTAAATCAATGTTTTGGTATAATTTGATTATGATGTAATTCAATTATATAGAGAATAAAATGAGATAATTTTTGTTATTTGGTGAGGGAGAAAAATCAGAAAATGAAAGAAAAAATACTTTTTTCTTATTTTATCCTATAAAAATTAAAGTATAATAATAAAATATGTATAAAATAACAAATATATATGACCTTACTTTTAAAAGACTTGGATATATAAATTTTTGATAACCGGCCCGTTGGTTTATTTGTCGATGGAGCTTTAAGGGTCTGGACTCTGGAGGTGGAGGGAAGCCCAGCCCATTATTCTTAAATGAATAAAACTTGGACACAAATTTGGATTGGAACTGGCAGGCTCTTCAAAGCGGTTGCTATTCGCTTTTACTTTTCTTTTTGCACCAGAGAGAAATGCTAACAAGTAACGGGTAACAACATACACACTCTTTTCAACACACCGGTGGTGCTGCTGACTATAATAGAAACACCAAACGTAATAATTTTATATGTAATTTATTAATCTAAATTGTTTATTTTATTGAAGTTCCAAATAACTTTCATACAAGTTCAAGTTCTTGCTTTGTGAGCTATAAGCATTTTTAATTCCATTATAGATAAATAATTATTTTAGTTAATTTTATTAAATTTATAAAATAAAATTATGATGTACCAATTTCATTATTTTTATTTATATTTAATTTTTATGCGCACTAAAATTAATAAATAACAATAAGAGAATTCAAAATATGTAGAGAATAGAGAATAGAGAATAGAGATCGAAAAAGTGGAAAATTAAAGGAGAAGAAAGGTAAATAAAATACAGATCCAGACGACTAGCACATATGAAGAGAGAGTGTCCCAAATCATTCATCAGCTTAAGGTTGATAGTTGAAGAAATTAAAAAGAAATTGAACGATGAGCGATTGAGGGTAGAAAAGTCGACGGATTGGAAAGAGAGTTGCTATTTATCGTACCCTTGGGAAGCGAGTCTGGACGCAATTGCGGAGTGGTACATGATGTCGTGAAACGTCGACGTTTCCGTGGTCTTCTTCCGCAGCTCCTTTGCCTTCTCCTCCGTGAAGCACCCCGCTCCGAACCTCGATCTGGGCCGGCCCACTTCCGGATCCGGTTTACCGGTCGGCTTCCGCGGTGGGCCGGAGCCGATGTAGTCCGGATCTGCGGGCCATCCGAACAAAGGAGCCCACCAGTTGGAGGAAACGGGCTTCCTGCTGTTGGGGTCGGGTTTGGATGGAGAAGCCGCGGAGGCCCGGACCAGGGTGGGGCGGAAAAACGCGAGTGTGGTTGCCATTACAAACTGCGTGCTGCGATGCTTTGCTTGCTACTTGCTACAATAGAAAGAAACTCGTAGAGTCTTTACTCTTCAGGATGGGGGGAGTTATTGGGTGTGGCGAGGGTCCACGAGGAGAATAATTGTGGATAAGGGGATACACGTGGAGGCTGTCCATGTATGTGTTCACTGTTGCATTTACCTCATCTGTCTATTTTTTAGTTTCACTTTTTTGGGTATCACTTTTATTTTTGGCTATGCACTTTTCTAAGGATATGACGTTGACACTAGACAGCCATTGCAAAATTCAACCAAGTCATAAAAAATATCTACAGCTGCCAGGACCAGAGTTGTAAAATTTGAAGACTCATCAAACTGCTCTCAGTATTATGTTGTGGGTTAAAGGTTGAGTTAATTCATTATTAAAAATATCTTTATTTTTTTTTTTAAATATGCTTATATATTTTTATACTTATAAATGTTAATAAATTTGTTATATTTTAAAACAAGTCTCTAAAAAATTAGTATAAATTTTTATATCATGTGTTAAATAATTATCATTGATTCAATTTTCATTTTATTTAAAATTATCTTTATTTTTATATAATTTAAAATTAATAATATTGTTCCGGCCACGGGGTGCACTAGGGTTTTTCCTAGGTCAAGCCGCAAAGCCAGAGCATTCAAAAGTGTAATCTGCCCCCTCAACTCTAGGGTTTAGGGTTTTATGGTGCGTCGTTCATGGGCTACTTGGGCCCCGAGAATCAAGGGATTTCCTTAACCGTAAATATTTGGGCAATATTTTATCGTATAGGATGGGATTTTATTCTTGATATCGGAACAGCATTTACATGGGAGGGGTAAGTCGGATTTTGGCCGAGTACCCCCGGTTGAGCAAACAGGTCGGCTATTTACCGAATGAACTCAGCTGAGTCGGTTTACGACCGACTAGGCCCCCAACCGAGAGGTTAGGTCGGTAATATACCGAGCTCCCCACTGGAGGGAATGGTGCTGGACATGCCCGTAATCGGGTTTAGACCGAGTATCCTCTCTCTTAGGGGAAGGATTCGGATTAAAGCTGAGTAGTGGGTTGCGATCGCCATACGGCCAAAATGAAGGTCATGTCGGATTATTACCGAGACGGTACACTTGCCTTCCAGCCTCGAGCCTGTAAGGCAAAGAGGCTGAGAAGGTTTTTAACGAGGCACCACTTATTCAATTTTTAATAAATTGCATTTCAAGTTATTTGCATTCACTGTTTACCTCAAGTTGTTTGTATTCACGGTTTATAACATGTGTCATTTTCAAGGATTGGAAGAACTCGTGATTGATCGGTTGGATTCCGACTGGGCGAGTATAGAACTCGTGATTGATCGGATGAATGCCGACGGGGCGAGTATAAAACAATTTGAAGAACTCGTGATTGATCGGTTGGATTCCGACTGGGCGAGTATAGAACTCGTGATTGATCGGATGAATGCCGACGGGGCGAGTATAAAACAATTTGAAGAACTTGTGATTGATTGGTTGGATTCCGACTGGGCGAGTATAGAACTCGTGATTGATCGGATGAATGCCGACGGGGCGAGTATAAAACAATTCGAAGCACTCGTGATTGATCGGTTGGATTCCGACTGGGCGAGTATAGAACTCGTGATTGATCGGATGAATGCCGACGGGGCGAGTATAAAACAATTCGAAGCACTCGTGATTGATCGGTTAGATTCTGACTGGGCGAGTATAGAACTCGTGATTGATCGGATGAATGCCGACGGGGCGAGTATAAACAATTTGAAGAACTCGTGATTGATCGGTTGGATTCTGACTGGGCGAGTATGGAACTCGTGATTGATCGGATGAATGTCGGCGGGGCGAGTATAAAACAACTCGTTTGAAAAATTCGGAATCTCATATTGGATTCTGGCCGTTTACCTTGACGAATTCGGTTCTAAAGTCGGATCGCAACCGACTGCGCGCTTCTGAACAAGTGATTAGACCAATTATTATGAATTTTGTAATTCTGTTTAGCGGCAGCAACATGTCAGTGCTTAATTGTAGGTTCAAATTACCACTGTGAGAGCTAAACAGCTGATTTGAAAACATGGATCAACCACCGACTGCAAGTCATTTGCTTCCGATTGGAATTCCATTTAAGATTTATATAATGATTGTTGTCAACATTTGTCCTAATCGGAATTCAGACGATTAGGTAGAGAAAGTCCACCATTTAACTTAGAAAATTTCCGGCAAATTGGTGGGAAAATCCATTTTTAAATTGGGAAATCTTACCGAGAAGATACTCGGTGTACGACCGACTAGCTACGATGGAAGCACGTCGCGTTTTAACTTTTGACCGTCTCCAGACTCGGCATTTAGACGAGTACATTCATTGGTTTCAACTTGGACGAATATCAGTCCCTCCTACTCGCCAGTTTGGCGAGTACATTCATTAGTTTCACTCAGGAAAATTATTAGTAACTCCTACCCGGGATTTGGACGGGTAGATCCGTGGACATCCAGATTTAACTTATTAAAATTCTGTCTCCACCCTAGTCGGTATTAAGACGACTAGGTAGTTTCAAAATTGATTCAAACTTAGATGATTTTTAGGAGTTGTCTACTCGGTATTTGGACGATTAAATTCGTTGATTTCCAATTTAACTTAGAAAACTTCCAGCAAATTGGTGGGAAAATCCATTTTTAAATTGGGAAATCTTACCCGACTCGGTAAATAGCCGACTAGATGACCAGGCACTAAGCCTCTTTGCCTTACAGGCTCGAGGCTGGAAGGCAAGTGTACCGTCTCGGTAAATAGCCGACTAGATGACCAGGCGCTGAGCCTCTTTGCCTCACAGGCTCGAGGCTGGAAGGCAAGTGTACCGTCTCGGTAAATAGCCGACCAGATGACCAGGTACTAAGCCTCTTTGCCTTACAGGCTCGAGGCTGGAAGGCAAGTGTACCGTCTCGGTAATAATCCGACATGACCTTCATTTTGGCCGTATGGCGATCGCAACCCACTACTCAGCTTTAATCCGAATCCTTCCCCTAAGAGAGAGGATACTCGGTCTAAACCCGATTACGGGCATGTCCAACACCATTCCCTCCAGTGGGGAGCTCGGTATATTACCGACCTAACCTCTCGGTTGGGGGCCTAGTCGGTCGTAAACCGACTCAGCCGAGTTCATTCGGTAAATAGCCGACCTGTTTGCTCAACCGGGGGTACTCGGCCAAAATCCGACTTACCCCTCCCACGTAAATGCTGTTCCGATATCAAGAATAAAATCCCATCCTATACGATAAAATATTGCCCAAATATTTACGGTTAAGGAAATCCCTTGATCCTCGGGGCCCAAGTAGCCCATGAACGACGCACCATAAAACCCTAAACCCTAGAGTTGAGGGGGCAGATTACACTTTTGAATGCTCTGGCTTTGCGGCTTGACCTAGGAAAAACCCTAGTGCACCCCGTGGCCGGAACAAATATATTATAAAAGTTTTGTAAGTTGTTTATATTACAAATGAATGTGTAGGTATAGGTGATTAGTGTAGTACCTGATAAGACTTTTTATATTTGGATGAATAAGATTTGTTTCTCGATTCACTGGTTCAAATGTTTTTGAAATGAGATATTTTGTTGGACAAAGAATTTGAAGTTTAAAGTTTAAGTATTTCTAAAAAAAATTAAAATTGTATAATTTTAAAACCCGGTTGTATTTAGGATACTCATCGAATTTGATTTACTTAACGAATATGACACATAATTTATTTAATTCATTTAAAAAAGATTTCTTTGAGTTTAACCTAAATCAAATCAATTAAACCAATATTTACCGGTTTAGATATTGAATATACACATAATTTGAACTAAACATAAATCAAATTAATTAATTTATATAATTTTTTTATTTAGTTAACAATTAACATATATGTATTGATTTGATTATTTTAAAAATGTTTTTGTGTTATAATACATAGACACCTTTTCTCAAAGAAATCATCAAAAAATTATATTACAATATATTAAGTGTCCTTTTATTACAATGTAATATATTTGAAATTCTTAAATAAAATTAAAAAAAATTATATATAAATTTGTCAATTGTCAATTATATACTAAAAAATAAATATAAATATACCAACAACAAAAAATCTGTCAATTTTGTTAATATTTAAAAATCTAAGAAAAAAATTATTTTAAAAATTATAAATTTCATTGGATATTCGATAATTCAAACTAAACTAACTTGATCGACATTTCATTGGATACATTAGATTGGTTCAGATCAAATTAGGCAAAAAAAAAAAATCCAACTGCAATTAAATTATTACTTTGAATTAATACATAAATCAATTCAATTTAAAAGCATAAAGTTTCTCACTCTAACTTTTGTCTCTTCTTTGTCCAATCTATCTTCTCATTCTCTTTCCTCTCGATCTCTCCTTCTTTCTCTTTCTCTATTCTTTCTCATATATATCTATCTTTCATTTGCCAGCTCTCCTCTTTCTTTTCTCTCTCTTCTCCTATTTCCCTCTCTTCTCTTCTAACATTAACATGAAAATATCAATAATTTTTTAACTATTGAATATTCAAATTTTAAAAGTATTAAATATTTTCTAATGTTAAATTTTTAATTATTAAATATTTAAAAATAGATTAATATTTATTTTTATAATCTTTAATTTTAAAATATAATAATTATTTAAAATAAATTCTTCTAATAATGTAAATTAAATTATTCTATCCATACTAAAAATTTAAAATTTTAGAAATTTAAATTAATTTATCTAAATAAAATATTTAATAAATAAATAAAAATAAAAAAATTCAAATTCTAAAAAATTTAAATTTCTTACATTTCTAAAATTTCATATCCGAACACTAACATTATATATTTGACAAATCAGACTGGTAAAGCGTGAAACACTGAAACTTATCTTGAATACATTTAGATTCATCACTGTATTTGTTTCCACAACAGATGGGAAATTATCTTATTGATTTTTATCAAATTGGATTCACTCCATTTTGTGCTGCAATACATCGATGAATGTATCTGCAAGCATCGTATGAGGAATACAAAGAGAAGCACTATGAAATCTCATATGCTAATTGTATATAGTACAAAGCACAGTCTTCAGTTTTCAAATTGAGACGCACCAAACCATACAACGCAAAACACAACCTTGATTGATATCTTTTGCTTTTGTTCTAGTTGACAAACAACGATCACACCATAGATATAAACAATAACCACCAACCATGTGCCAACATGTTCATAAACTTTTCTCCTTGTTTCTAACCATCTGAGGATCCATTTTCACTCACTATTTCATCCGGATGGACCTTCAAACCCTTTGCATTCTAATTTCTAACAAATACAATAAAACATTTGCAAGAAAAAGCAATTGTGGTTGGTTACCTGGCCATGTCTTTCCTCATTAAAGCTAGTAGTTAACTTATCTAATATTTCACTATCACACACTTCCATTGATCTAAAACTTGGTGATTCCATCTGTTGAGGAAAATTCAGGAAACTCTTTTATATTCCAAATTGATGGCTGAAATAGAATAAATGATGGCATACCCTGAAAGAGAAAGAAAGTCTTGGAGTACCCACAGTTTCCTCATATTCAGCTCCATCCAGTTCCTTTAGATGGTGAGGATTGAACAGCTTGGGTAGGATGTACTGCCTCGCCAAGATTAGCACAAAGAAAGCAAGGGGAACAGGATTCCAGCTATTGGAATCCATGTTACTCCAAAACAATCCAAGAAATATACAATTTGGAAGAGTGTACCAACAAAGGAAGGCTATGTTTCCGATCGGTATTGACTCCACAAAGGGAGCATGATCCCCCTCCAACAACCTGCCAAATAAGTTGGAAATTAATGAAGTACAAATCTTAGATACAATAATAGATATCGCAGTGATGGTGTTGTTTTTCAATCAAAATTAAAATTTTATCTTTGTAAAACGCAGACATTTAATGGAATCACATATTACCTCATGAAACTCTAACTCTAATTAGAAAATAATACAACACCTATGATACTGCATGAAGTTTTATTCTTCAATTTGAAATTGATACAACTATAGTAACTTTGACTTATTTGTACCACCGACAAGTGTTATAAAGAGAAGTAGTATCCTTTCTCAGAATTGGTTTCCAAGAAGACTATCAATAGCCTTGTATGCAAAGGATCCCCATTCCCCATAGAACAGAAGTGGGATCATTTTGATGATTGGCATAGCAAAGACTCATGCTCTAACTAAGAGTGATTGCAGAAGATTGCTCACTCTTTGCTCATTTACTCTAACATGCAGATATGCATCAATGTGCTTCTCAGGGTCAAAGGTATCCTTGTAGTCTCCTTTGTCTTCTCCTTTTAAGACAACATCTTTCAAGTCCTTCAGTTCTTTTCCCACAAAAGTCTGCAATTCATATATTCAAATTTGACTATTTTTAATTGACTTTATTTGGGGGAAAAACAAATCGAAGCTTGTGTTTAACTAGAGGACTCACTGATGTACTGCTATCCATTTCTATAAACACTGCTTGCGACTTCCCATAGATTTCAAAGTTACTAGCTTTCTTTGTTATGCTTTCCTTGGCACTTTCAACCATCTTTCTTCGGAGCATCTGCAACTCAAAAATCGTCTTCTAAAAAACATCCCATTTGATCATGGTACCAAGTACTAACAACAAAATCTAGTATTCATTGACTCACCAAATTCTCGAGAACCGCAAGGCTCTTCGCGTGCATGGGAGATTGAGGTAGAATTTGAAGGGGGCAAGCCAAGCAATCCACATAGCGAAGAGGATCTGAACTCGTTAGCACAATCAACTTAAAATTTGGAACCACTAGTGAAGTTTCAAGTGACAACCATAACGTAATTAGAAAAATAGGAAAATATTAGTAAGTACAAAAAGATCTCTTCGTAAAGATGCACAAAGTTTGTATTTTCTACCAAATTGAATTTTACATATCTTTTAATTTATATTAAAAATTATTCTAAAAAAAGCATTGGTCCATACCACGATTGTACCACGACCAGTTAGGATGAACACTACGACTCAAGCATTGCACCATGACCAGTCAGAATAGAAATTCGTACATCTCGTACTTAATTTTATTCGTTCCAAATAGTATCGCTATTTGGAAAGTCTCCAAGCAAAATGGATTATAAAAATAAAAAATCAATAATATAAAGACATTGAAACAATGATACCTTTCGATGGTGAAAGCGATTGCCAGCAGTTATGCTAAAATGCGGTGCTTAAAAAAATAGTTTTAACGGGAGACTAACAGAATGATTTATCATTCAAATTATTCAATCCATTAATTTGTTGGTAATGTTATTAAGACCCGTTTTTGCCTTTGGTTTACACTTTCATGTTGTATTTTTACTTAATTACAAAATTATTATCTTCTTTTGTTTTCAGAGATTTAGCAATCACCGAAAATAACTTCTTTTTATTTATAATCAAACAGTTAAATTGATAAAAAGTGAGAAATTACTTTTGATAAAATTTCAAACAAATGAAAGGTTTCCGACTTAAACTCGTCTTAATAGTTTGCCACTTTACCCATCGAATTATGATTTATGAACACTAAAAGAACTCGCTCCTTACGTTGTTATTGCCGTTTTAAGAAGCTGGAACAGCAAGTATGAATTAATTAATTGCGTTCAGTGAACAGAAAAAAATACATGCTAAACTATATTCATTCTGAATCTGATTATGAATTTACAAAGGTAAAGGTATGTTGTCTCTCCACTTTCTTCAAGTGGGAAAAATAACAAGCAGATGAAACGGATCATTATATCGACAGCTTAAAAAGAGAGAAAAGACGAAGATACAGACCGGTTAAAAGCCCTAAAACTAGCACGTCAAAAACACCCCAGAGAAGAGATTAACTTTAGTCTCTTTCTCTTGAAGTAAAAATATTGCTAATAAAGAAACCAAAACAAAGATGGAAAAAGGAAAGATGGTGGCCCCTTACAATAGATAAGAACCCCATGTATAATCAGCTATAAAAGAAATGAACTTATTGGCTTTGCGAATCAGATGCAGACAGGAGTCTACTGATGAAGGGTGATATAGCTGCAAGTAATGCCTTCGGACACTCTTCATGGGGTAAATGGCCACATCCAGATATGGCAACCAATCTCTGCACAAAAGATGGTAAGAATAAACTTGATGAGGCAGAGTCATGCCATGATAAATGCTTGGGAAATTAAAATGGAGACTACGAAACTAAAGGAATGGAACTGGTTACAAGTATATAATAGCTACAGCCCTCATTTTCCACTTCCCATTTTCATCCTTAATACACATTTGAGTATTTACAAGTTTTGTGGAGAATTTATGACAAGATGGTGAAAGCGAACTTACAGAATTGACAAGTTTTGAGGCCATGGCTTGACAAGATTTCAAAGAGACAAGGGAATCTTCAGCACCTGCAATGACTAACACGGGAATGTCTCCCGTAGCTTGTAACAATGATTCTGCGTTTTTAGCTGAAAGGATGGTTTCAGATGACAGTTTACCAATCTCGTGAAGTGCCTCATCCCATCCTTCAACAGATAGTGGAGCCTAAGCACACATAACAGCAATCACACATCATATTAACACTAGTTGATAATTTTTTTATCCAGAAACGATGCTCAGTAACAGTTATAAAGGAACATAATGGGAAGAAAGATCACGAGATCAAGTTGGAGCCTAAATTGCAAAATCACGTGAAAAACTATATAAGCATAAAGTCTATAGAAAATTATATATTTATCCATCACGCCTTACTACATAAATAAAGTATAAACCAAATCTTGGGTGTTCATAGGCGCTATAAATTTGTGATAGCTCATTATGAGGCCTCTAGGTTAATTTATAGTTTATGCCAATTACCGTAATATTTTTTGCAGAGTTCCTTCGATACAATTTATTATTTCAAACTTCAATTCAAATATTGAAACCTACGAAACATTGATACTTCAATTTGATTCACATATCTCTATCCAATATTGATATTCCTATGTATTTTATCGATACATATCCATGAAGTAATTGAAGCCTTTAAAATAATTATGAAAATCCAATATATAGTTACATATGAGACATTGAAGCATCTATAATATAGAAACATAGAAGCATTGTTCCTAGACAAATTTAAGAAGCAATGAGATTGATAATATTTTTATTTGTAGACAATAGCGAGTGATTTAGGATGACAATAATTTATAATTTTTATTTTGTTTTAGTCATGTCCAAAAAGTATGTTCTTTATTTGGATTTCAAGACTTGCTATTATATATTTACTATGTTTAATGTATTTTTATATATTTCAAGACTTGCTATTATATATTTACTATGTTTAATGTATTTTTATATATATCTAGATATGTATATTACATGCATTTAGAATATTCAAAATAGATTGAAACTCATAAAAGACAGAGTAATTCTCATTCACGCCATGCAAATAAAGCTTAAGGAACAGATATACCTTATAGAGAGCCAAAACTTCTTGTGTCATTTTGGAAGAATCATACCAAGCACGCCGATTAACCACTTGGGAAATTTCTGTTCTTAGTAAAGGGCGAACCAAATGCTTCTTTCCAAGTGAGGTATGCAGCAGGATTCTTGCAAAGGATGGAACCACTTCCCTCGATAAGCTAGCATTTAGCAATACAACCCCTTTCACATTAACCTGAATGAACACAAAACAGATCAAACAGTGAAACAAAATGAATTGTGAATTCTGCACATCAATTATTGCAAATCAACAATGCATATGCCATGAGAAAAATAGAGTAGACCTACAAAACCACATTATGTTGTTGCTGGAATTTCCAAACACATTGTGATTTACATCTAAATAAAAGCAACGCATCATACTTTGGCCAATCAAACCCACTAAGTTACCTACTAATCAAATATCAAGCAAGAAGACATGCTCACATTGAAATAATTCATTGATGTTTGAATTCTTTGTGCGGCCATCAGGGCAAGCAACCCTCCATCATCATGACCAATTAGCACAACAGAAGAAAAACCAATCTCAGAACAGAATGATAAAAGCAGGTCAACCTGAAAAAAAAAAAAAAAAAAAATTAATGATAGTTACATGGAATAAAAGTTATGGTGATGAAGATAAACTCCGAAGAAAAAAGTGCTACCCTATTTAATGTTTGTGTTACCTGTCTCCTCTCTATTTTTATTTTGTTTTCTACTTTACCAGGTACAGTAATCCACGATACCTAACTCACATTAGATTTCCTTTCTTAATCTTCTGATCACTAAATCATAATTAACAGCAATATGATTATCAGATATGTAACATTCCATTAGCGCTTGGCCATGGAAAAAAGAATTTGACTCTATATTGGAATGGATAGTGTTTTAATATAATAACCCCAGAAGCATGACTCGTCTTTAATACAAGAAGAAAATAACAAAATGTCTTCTAAAATAATTTGCGCTAATGATAAATATTATTCACCTGACTTTCTAGCTTATAAGGATTAGACAACTCTTTTTCCTCCCAGTCCTCCCTACGAGGCCTTGAACTTAATCCCCAACCAGGCCTATCAAATGCAGCAACTGTGCAATTACTCTGCCGAGCTAGAGATCCCATCACATGCCTCCAAGAGAAGACTCCTCCACCAAACCCATGTATTAACACAATGCCTAATTGGCCAATACTCTCTAAATCTTGCTCCGTAGATTGAAAATTCAATTTACTAGTTTCATCTTCTTCACAAATACCATCTAGGTGAAAAACAGGGATATCTTCAGAAATAATAGAGGTTGTAGGACCATCCAACAGAGGAACATGTAGAGATGAACCATGGAATTGATTGCTATAGCTCCTGTATAATGGTGGCTGGATATTTGGAGATGTACTTAGCAAATGCTTATTAGATTTACCCAACCCAGAACCCACTAATGAAGTGCTACAACTAGAATTTGACTCAATGCAGGATGTTGAAGATAATGTATGTGGCGGTGAACCAGGCAAGCTAAGCTTGTAATGGAGTGTAAGTCCTTGGCATGTAATGAATAAGCTGTCTGAGTTTGCAAGTAATCTGACGAGCAGCTCTTCATCACGAGCTGTCCCAAGAGGTCTCCTCCTCATCTCGCAGTCACTTTTGGGGGTTCTCCCAGCAGAAGGAGTTGGAGAGCGTGGGACCTTTGGATAGCCAGAGAAAACATTTTTGCAAGATAGGACCTGTTTGATTAAAACATAAAGAAATTAGTGTAGATTTTTGCATGTGCATCACCAAAGTGAAATAAAATTTAAAAGTCACCAATATGAATCCAGTTGATTTCAGAAACTTATTTTGGGACAAACCTTAAATGGTACCATAAATATTTTTAGTGTTATTTTCCAATCAAAATTGGATTTCACTTCGGGCTCAATAATGGTCAGCATCGGTGACAATTTTGATTGGAAAACAACAAAGAAATACTAAGTTTCTCCATTTCGTTGAAGCAGGTCCGTAGTACTACAAATTTGCATTTGTTTAATTCAAAAAGAAGTTAATCCAATAACTAACATAAAAAATAGCCTGAGAAATTAGAAAGCTATGTTGAACTTACAGCTTCAGGGTCAACTCGATGAAACAAGAGTTTTCTGCGTGCTCTGCAGCTGGTTCTATAAGCAACGACAGTATGGCCAAGGGCAAACACAACTGATGAAAGAAACAAGACAGGCATTCCCCATGGCTTCTTCAAATGGAGTCTCTGCTTCCTGAGGGAAACCGAAGCCTCCGCTTCAATATGGGAATTTACAGTGAAAACACAAGCTTTGACCGAGAGCACAACAATAGAAAGAAAGGAACACAGAGTCACAGTTCCAAGGTAAGGACCGTGTGAGAGAGCAGGACCATCACAAACGGAATAAACACCTGCAATCACCAGAGAAAAACAAACACAAGATGAGAACTACACTGCTCAACATGAAAAAATTATAATCCCTCTCTAAAGAACAATAGCCAAATTTTATCTATCCATAACGAAGTAAAAAAAAAAAAAAAAAAGTAACCCCGCAATTTCCAATAAACGTTTTGATTTGAATTAGAGCAACTAAACATAATATTATTATTAGTTATTCAAACCAATAAAAGTAAAAGTTGAATTAGAACAATATAATGATTTGAAGAAAAAAAATATTGTAATAAAGTGATATTATAAGTGAGAATGAAGCGTACAAAGAATGATAATGGATCTTATGACGGAAACGAGAGGAATATCCGTCAAGGAACTCTTGAAAGCGTAACGGCGAAAATGCTCCTTGATGCTGTAACACTTGACGCAAGTGAAGTTCGAGATCAAAACGCAGGGCACCAACACGTCGACCACCGCGACCAGCACCGGCAGCGACGTCACCGCCAGCGACGCCACCAGCGCCACCACGAAGAAAACCGTCCGAACGCACCTGCGAAGCTTCTCGAGGAAGCATTGCCCTCCCTTCGCCATCGCCGCCGGCGCCGACGAAGCACGGCAGCCGGTAACGACCTCTCCGCGGTTAGTTACGATCTTCCAAACAGATTCGTCAGTCAGTCAGTCAGTTAGTTAGTTAGAAAGAAACAAATGGAGAGATCTAGCGGGTGAGGCTCCCTATCCGACACCAACACGAGGTTCTCCGCCGGCGCCGGAGCCATTTCCGGCGGCGGGAAAATCGAGGAGAGGAAATTCACGGTCGGCGGAAAGATTTTGGCGCCGCAGCGGCGACGGCGGAGGAGAACGCCATGGACAAGGGAGGCCGTCGGCTAGGGTTCCGGTGGGAACAATGCCCTCTCCGATTATATTTCCTAACGTTTTGAATGCGCTCTCCTCCTCCTGCCTATCTTCTCCTTTTCTCTTCGGTATTTGTTTTTCTTCTGCCTTCTCTCTTCTGTTTTTCTCCGTCACTCTGTTTTTTTATTTATTTATTTTTTAATTATTTATGGTTTGTCTTTTCATTGTTTCGTACTTTCCTTGTTACTTAATTTAAATAAATGTAGTGATATAGAATATGGTATGTATGTATATGCTGAAATTAAATAATGGTAGTATAGACAACCAAGAAAATTAAATAACGGTAGTATCATATGCCATATGGTATTGATTTTGTGACGAAGAGCCACTCTTGGCAGTGTTGGCATATTGGTATTAATTAATTTGAATAATTAATGGAGCATACCTGGCTTGGCTACTATTTAGTGAATTCACCAAATTAACCTTAATATTACTTATGTATGCTTTTTGTCATCATATACATTCAATGCAATGCAATGGAAGAAAGAGTCCATGGCAATGCAAGAGATACGTTATGAAAAATTCAAGGGTGCTGGTGCTGGTGCTGGTGACCACGTCTTGCAGACTTTCGACTTTTTAAATTAAAACATGAGGATGTGGGATAATAAATATAATAAGAAAAAATTAAAATATAAATATTGTCTCATTCGTGAAAAGGTTAATGTTTTAAGATATATATAATGTAATTTTGGATTCAACAAGAATCCACCTATTAGAATATTAATTTTGTTAAATTCGTGCAATTCATGTAATATTTGTTAAACAATTTTTTATAAAATATATTGTTTTTCTAGCAATTCTAATTATTTCAGGCAAATAACCACATTCTTTTGTATTGAAAATGCATTTTATTTTTATTCAATGCCTATATGTATATTTTTATTTAGTTTTTTTTAAGTGTGTATAACTATAAAACGTTTAAGTGAAAAAAGTAAAAGTATCTCTATAGTTGATTTAACATAAATTAAGTATCTTCAGTTATTAGTATAGATTTGGTCGTAATGAATTTGGAACAATATATAAAGTTTTATCCTCAAATTTTGTTGTTATCATTATAATTTCTACTAAAAAAAATATATAAATATCTTGTAATATTAACTACAAATCAATAATAAATATAAATTTATTTTCTCACTATACACATTTATTTGATTAGCAAAAATTAGAATGATGATAACAGGACTCAAACATATTATATTGTGCATGCAATTCTAACGATGAGCTCACTAGACATGTTTATTTACTTTAAGAGACTCAAATTAGGTTTGTTATGAAATTCAGTATTTTAGAAAAAGGAAAAGAGTTTATTTTAAGAAAATTATTTTATAAAAATCGTAAGTGTGCAATGCTTCAACTATTTTTATATTCCATTTAATTAAAATCAAAATTTTCTATTAGTATTTTGACATATTAAAGCTAACATAAATTATCAAAATAGAACTCAGGTTTTAATTTTAGAACAACAGAAACATATACAATAAAACACTCAAGTCTTGTCCCTCTTTTTTTTAACAACCAAGAAGATAATGCAAATTACTGATAATTCAAGATACAGTTTTTCAATACTGTAGTAATATCAACCCCTTTAATAATTTAACTTTTTTCTGCTCTCATTTTTATTTCAAAACGATGAATTTGAAAAACAAAATGTTAGATATCATGATTTCGATAAAATATTACAAACTTTCAAATGTCTAAAACCAAGCATGCGGATAGAAAACCAAACAAAAAAATTTGAACACAAATATTGTTTTAACGACATTTTTAACACGCTAATTTATTTTCAGGAAGATTTAAAACAAATGTTTTCCGACGTCATTTCGTTATATAAGTTTTTTTTTTTTCTCTTAAAAAACATGTGATATCAAAAGTTTAAGCTTATGTTCGGTTTCATATCACTCTTAATACGACGTGGATCTACCTGATGCAATGAGTAGAAACTTATACATTAATTTAGTATTTTAGACGTTTGACAAACTTTTTGTTTTTGACAGACGTTACAAACGTTTTTCTTTAGCAGAGGATTTATAGACAAACATAAATGTGAAAGCAGATTCAAACATGCACTAAACCTATAAGTCTGATTAATCTCTTTTTGTACTGATCAGTCCATTGGAAAGTAAAATAATATATTAGATTAAATTAATATTTTTTATTCTTGAAAGTTATGTTAGTATTTGGAACTAAAGAAATTACAAGTGTATTACACTTCAATAGCATGGGTACTTGGCATAGTAATATTAGTTGGCATACTCTATTTTCTTTTTTGGTGGCATTAGTTGTTGGCTTGCTTTGACAATAAACAACAATTAATTAGGATGAAAATGTGGCATCTAGAAATCCATTATTGTCCTTTTATTCCCTTGTAAATATTTAAAAAAAAAATCCAATGAACCATGGAAATGCAAGATAGGGTATTGGTATGATGAAGCATAGATTATGCATATTTATTTGATGTAAGAGGGAGAAAGGAAGGGATTTAAATAGGGGCGGCGAGAGCGTAACGGTTATGGTTACTGGTTAGAGTGCAGAATGAATGAAGTTGGTGCAGCGGAATGAGTTAGTTTGTGATGCGGTCGGGACCAAAAATTCAAAGATAGGACCCCACCCTCCAGTTAAGTCAGGTCACTATCGCCACAGCCTGTTCCTCTGTTTTCTCACTGCCACCTGTCAGAATCATTTATTCATATTCTTCTTCTTTTCATTTTTTTAGCATCTTAAAAACAATCCTAAAAACTATTCTTTATTTAATAATAAAAAACTATTTCCTAAATAATTTATAAAAAAAATCATTATTTCCTCCGATATTCCACTTCTATTTTCTTTGAGACACTCAAAGTAATCTTTAATTTTTTAATTTAATTTAAAAATAAATGAAATGACATTTAAATGGGTTATTTCATTCTCATATCTCATTTCACATGTAAAATTAATTTATGCAAGACACAAAACTTGTTTTTACAAGACAAAAGTTTAAGATATTATTGAAGAAGAATGTTAGTTAACAACGTCAAAGTAATCATCATCTTTATTGACCAACCTCCAAACTTGGGGTAGGTTATTTGTGTGGTTATGCTTTTTTTAGTCTTTGAAGTTGTTAACCAACTTTTGGGCTTAAACCCCAAATTTTCACTTTCTACATGTGAGGGATGGTTTTTTGTAAGTGTTTGTGGGTTTTTGGTTGTTCGTGAAACTTTCAACAGAGTCTTATTTCCGCAACAATATAAAAGATCATAATCACTAAGCTTTCACCTTCTTCTACCAAAGGAGTTTTGCAATTCATTAAGTATAGCAAAAACATTCATATTCGATTGACACATTCTTGTATGATATTTTTCAAAACGACCACCCATTTTACCAAATCACAAATTCAATATTCTAGTGTTTAATATCCTAAACATGTAGTTAGAACAAACAAAAAAATTAAGGATGATTGAGACAAAAAAAATCTAACTATAAGAAACTTTATGAAATCCAACAATAACCTTCTATTTTAACTAGAACACTCATGGCCAAAATATTTAAACATGACAAAGTGTTCGTTATTGATTGAAAAATACCAAAACCTTTCATTATGGTTCTTATTAGGTGATTAGAAGAGAGAACAACCAACTTGGAAAGAAAATAGGTGTCAACATGGCAATTAACTATTGACTGGTTAGGAGACTAATATAGTTGGTGACTGAGTATAATGAAATGACTAACTTGCATAATGTAAAACTGTGTTTGGTTTTGTTGATTAATTATACAATTTATGTGATTAATGATAAATTGTTGTAATTACTATTATTTTAAAGCTTGGAGGGTCAAGGGAACCTTGAAAGTCAAGCTAGCTGAGATAGTTTCCATTGGAGTTAAATTGATTTAGTTTAAGGAAGGGTATATAAGGTTCTTCTTAACATGTGAACCTCATAAGTTCATTCCTTAAGAAAAGTATAGAGAAGTTAGAGAGAGGGACTTTAAAACTAGAGGGTAACTTCTTCTTTCTCTAATTCCATAGGACCTCAAACCCTTCCCCTTGTAGCTGAGTAGAGTTGAGTAGTTGGTGATTTCAAGCTTGGAAGTTGAGAATTTGAGATTTGAGAGCCATGTGGAGAAGTTCAAGTTCTCCTTCCATCTTTTTCTCTTCTTCTCGTTTTCAAACGATCGATTTATGGTAATGGGAGTTTGTGATTGGTTATTATTGAGTTGTGTTGTTAAATAACTGCTAGAATTCGTTATTTGGTAGTTGTCCTTGATTGAATTTGGATGATGTGATGAGTTGTTTGAGTTGGTACCTTAAAGATGTCTTTGATGAGAATTTGGTGAATCTTATTTTTTATGGTTGCATGCTGCTTGTTGTGCAAATTTTGAGTTGTTTATGATGCATATATGCTGAATTTTGTGTTGCATGTTAGTGAGGTTGTTTGGCTTGCAAGTTTGAGCCAAATTGAAAATTCTACCAAGTGCATAAACCTTCAGTGTAGAAACCTTTATGGCGTCGGGCATGGCTCAATTTAAGAGCTTTTTACTTTCGTCACAATAGGCACGAGATTGGTAGTGTTGGGCATGGATCATGAGGAGCTTTCTAACTTAGTCATGTTTGGCATAAAATGATAAGAATTGAGTATGGTTACTCAAAGAGCTCTCTGACTTGGTGATATCGAGTCCCAAGATAAGTGGTGTTGAGCGTGATCAAGATAGAAGTCCTCTAGGTAGACAACGTCAAGGGCAAGTTTATTAGCTTTGGTGTGAGTCAGATAGAGATTATTTGCCTAAATGAGCTCGATCATAGGTTTATTTATGTCAAACATGATTGACTTAGAGGTTCTTTGTCTTATTCATGTCGAGTGTAGGTGGTTTGGCACTGGACGTGGACAAACCTGAGACTTTCTACCTCAATGACATCGGGTGCGAGAAAGACGGTATCAAGTGTGGTTTGTTGAAATAAAATTTGATATTCTAAGTCATCTAAATGTTGAAGTATGATGATTCATTTATATAAATGATGTTGTATGATTTTAGATCATTATGCATTGATCTAGGATGATGTATGATGATGCCAACTTTAATTATAAGTTGCTTATGAATGAGAGTCGATGAAATTGCAACTTTAATGTGTGTAACATAAACAACCTACGCCAAGAGAGATTATGTGTATTCCCTTAAGAGATCTTATGATTTTAGTCGTATTGTAAGAATTTTTTTAAGTTTTTTTTGCACTCAAAAAAAAAAAAAAAATATATATATATATATATATATATATATATTACATGAATGTCCATATAACTGTTACATGAAAAATCTTAATATAATTGAGTAATTTATGTTTTTCGTTATGTAATTATTGTGTTATATCGAATATAATGATGTATCAAGTCATTAATTAAAATTTTAAAATTTAAATGACACAAAAAAAAAACTTCTAAAATTTATCGATCACTTGTATCATTTTTTAATAACTAAATTAAATATTTATTCAAAATTTACCCTCTCTCGCATTTTCTCACTTATTTTTCTTCAAAATCATTTAAAACAACATGCAGTTACTTCTTTCGATTCAAATACTTAAAAACTTACTGTTTTTCTCCTCATTCTCTTTCCATTTTCACTTCTTTCTATTATATGTCTCTTTTTATTAAAAAAAATATATTAATAATACAGAGAGAAAAAACATGATATGAAAGACGACGTCAAAATCCCCCGCATGATAGGAATTTTCCACCATATAAAATATTAGACACCACTATCAAGATTTTTTTTCCCTTTGTTATTTTTCATTCATATTAATTAGATTAATTTTTTAATAACTTCATTTATTTGATTTTCTCAATGTTATATTCGTTTAAGTCAATTATAGTGAATTTTTTAAAATTGAAATTATTATTTTTATGTAGTATAAACTTAATTAATCTCTGATATTAATTAAATTTATTTTTTTGAACATCTAAAAGAAACGTGTTGAGAAGTCGGATTCCAAACTAGGTCAAAAATAAAATAATAACTACTAGAAAAATTGAATCATGGGAGGGAAAGAGAAAATAAATGTGGGATATAGAGAGAAATAACGGGGAAGGTGTATTTATTTTCCTAAATTTACTTTCATTTTCTAAAAAATTTATTTTATTTCTTGTGACATATTTTTTGTCGGATATGAATCCTCTAGAATTTAAAAATGAATTGCATCATTTGTAGTTTAGATCCAACGCCTTTTACTAATAGCACACATTTATTTACATTTTTTTTTCATAAAAAAGACATATTATTTAAAGGGCCAAGATGCATGCAATTTGAAAAGAAACTGTAGAGGATCCTAACCTTTTTGGTTCGTATATATTCATCAACTTTATCGGTTATTAATTTTTGTTAAAAAATTTGATTGGTTATTTTTATTAGATTTTGCATTTCATTTTTTTTTGGGTAAAATCCAAATTTAAAATATTGTTTAAAAAATTCAAACTCAACTTTTCTCAAACCAATAACACATCAATTGTTTTTCATAGGTAAAAATAAAAGATAAGTGATGACACTTTTAAGAATATTTGATAGATAGTCGATGACATACTAAGGTCCTCAAACTAAATATAATTATTCACTTAGTGTTTAACTGAAGTTCAATAGTATTGAGTTTGGCCACATACTTTACTTGTTAAAATGAGGGTTAACAAAAGTTCGACAAAGGAACTTAACATCTATAGTGCATAAGGATTTCCTTGAATAGGTATGCTTACCAAAGTAGAATTTTAATAATGGTGCTAAACTCGAGTCATGGAGAATGCAAGTTTGAACCAAACACCAAACCATTTGTGCTAACTCATGATGACACACATTACATTAGTCGTTTGTAATATGGTAAGGAAATCAAGCGGTTAGACATAAATAATTAATGTGTTGAATTTAAAATTGAATCGTTCGGACAATACTTGATTTCGATCCCCAACAGAAACCATTTTTGATCAAACTTTACTTACTTCATGACCAAGCCAAATGAGTGTAAAACAAAATCTTAAGATACTGATGTGAAATAAAAAAATGTTTAGAAGAGAAATAGAGAAAAATACAAATACTGATATATTTTGAAAAATAGAGAATAAATTTATTTTGGAAAAAAATTATCACATTTATTTCTTTCAATTTTTCTTCAAATGTTTTTATTCTTCTTCTAATTTTGTTTTGATCATTTCAAATACTATTATCATTTTAAAATTTATTTTCAAAATAAATATTTCAGTATAACGTGAAATTATAAAATTATTAGAGTTGAATTGGCGATAATAAATTAGAGTAATATGTACGGAATATTAAATTTGAATATTATTATTTTTTACAAAATATTTTTGGTTTCACCTATCTTATATCACTTAAAAAGGTCATTTATAATTTATCTATACATTAAATCTAATAGTATTAAATTGAAATAAAATATGTTAAAAAAAAAAAAACAAAGTCGGTCAATTATAAATAAGAATAACATAAAAGTATATAAGAGCACTTCTAATGGGGTTGCTTATAAGCAACCCAACTTAACACATCAGTCTGAAAAGGAGTAAGTGAGTTACTTAAAATTTATTAAAATTGCTTATATAAACACCAGTTCTTTAGAAAAAAAGAAAAAAGTGAAGTTGATGTGACAAGTAGGGTTGCTTATAAGCAACTCCATTAAAGATGACCTAAGTGAGTTTATAATCTTTCTTATTGATTAAAAAATATACTTAATTTATTTGACTTTATATATTATATATATTAAAAAAATATTTAATAAAAAAATATAATTCCTTTTAACCGTTCCAATATAAATAAAGTGATAGTTTCAATTATTGTTTTTTATTCAAAACAAAGATGAAACTTCGAACATTGATTAAAGTTTTGATTATGGAAGAGTATGTTTCAAAATCATGTGATAGTCGCATAAGTTGCCCTTGAAAAAGGCACTTCTCAGTTGCAGTAGCAAGTACCAAGGTAACCAGCACAACCTTGTATGGCAATGGGTTTTTCTCCCTTCTGCCATAATCAATTTTAGGTCCATTCACGAAAATGGAATAAAACGGGGCTATTGGTTTGCCATTTTGGTTGCCAAAAGAAATGTCACATGTGATTTTCTTTATTTTTATTTTTTTGAGTCACGGATGATTCTTATTTCTTCCTCTGCTCTGTTCACCGTGATGTTTGAAATAAGGCTGCCAAGTCCAAAGAAATGACCCCTTATTTTCCTCCAAACACTGTTCGAAACAGAATGGATGCTCTAACTGTTATAAATGTGAAAATGAGACATAAGGGCAACTCAAAAGGTTGCATGAGAATGACATATATAATATGAGAGATTCTTATGTGATCTCAAATGAGAAAATTTTAGTGATTTTACACTATTTAACATGTGTGCACTTGATTTACATGAAGAAAAATATGTGTACACCACTAATCTATTTGACATTTAGCAAGCGAAAGAGACGGAAGAGAGAAATATGCATGCATGTATGATAATAGATATAATGCAATAAAAGAGAGACAAAATAAATACATAAATAAAGAATGTTAATGAAATATTCATATGTAATAAAAAAGAGTATTCATATACATTACTTTTAAGTAAATTTTTTATTTTTGTGAATCAAGAAATTTTTTAATAAAATTAGAAACTAAAATCTAATTTACCGATATACTAATATTTATTTAGGAGATTGTAAGATATAACTTACTTCTTCTTAGTTCTTTCTTTTTCTTACACTCTCTCCTTTCATTTTTCACTTAAACTCTTCCTTCTTTACTATTCTCACAACTGACCACTAGAAGGGATGAGAAAGTCCGAGCTTCGAGGTTAGGAACTTCAAGTCAGTGGTGTGCGGAATTATCTTCTTCTTTTCTCCTTAAACCTTTTCTGGAAAGGCAAGGAAAGCTGGAAATCTTGAATTTTTGTTAATATATTGGGTTGTTGAATAAATTGAGACTTAAAATTGGTAGAATTTCTGAAAATCTGTAGCTGAATTCAAAGTAGTTGCATGTTGAAAACTAAGGTTTTGGTGTTCTTGTTAAAAGGTAAAAAATTTTGAGATGATTTTTTATAGATAAATTAGCTTAATTAAAAATGATTTTAAGATATTTAACTTTGTTTGAATTAAGAAAAAAAATAGATCTTATGTAATAAATCTGTTTAAAAGAAACAAACTATTAAAAAAATAATTATAGGATTCAAATTTTTAACTTTATAAAAATAAATTATTTTTCAAAAAAAATTTACAAATTTAAAATGTTGCTTTAAGCACATTTTTTTTTCAAACAGCTTCTTTATGAAAAAAAAAAAAAAAGTAGTTAAAATGAGTGATTATAATCTCTCCCAAAATAGTCAAATATCCTCCGTATTAAATTTTAGACTTTAGAGGCACCTTATAGTCAATCCAACCATGCTGGTGCTGATGCATGACTGGTCCCGTTCTGTCTCTTTCTTTACCCTGTTTGATGACAGGATCCTTTGTTTCTATACACAACATGATCTGATGAGTAATGATATACAGTTTTTCGGTTGGAACAAGCAACAACTGAAGAATCTTTTTTCTCCTTTATCCTCTGCCTTCACACAATAGTTGCAAGTCACGAATCTCCACTCCACCACCCTTCTATGTTATTGGAATGGTAACTTCCGATAAATCACCACAACAGAAACTAAATCCGTCATAAAAGTGAATCCAACATGAATGATTGTTATAAAAATTCATTATAGTTGGTTAATTAAATATGCAGTGCTATTAAGTGGAGTCACTTCAGCTCAAACAAGTTGCAGCTTGCAGATAAGAAGGGCCCTTTTCCTGAATGCTGTTACCTTTTTTATTATTGTTTTCATTGTCGCATATTATGTTTCCTTCTTCCATTATTGGAGATTAATGATACGTACTTAGATTCTCTTCAGTCATTGATTTTTTTTCTGTAGACCATATTGAACCGTTTCACTGTAAAGATAAAAATTGAATGGTCGATCGATGCATGGTGATGATACCTAATTGGACTCTAAATCTATTCCCCTTCTAAACACCACGTATCTAAAGTGTAATCATCACCTTTTAAAAAGTTGGTTTTAAATATCGTGGATATGGTTTACACGGTCATCAATGCATATTAGGAAGTTTCAATTTAACATAATTTCATTAGTTAGTCTCCTAGATATAATTAAGGATACTTTTAATCAACATTTAGCGATTACTGTTAAGTTATGTTTGGATAAAATATTCTAAAATTCAATGAATTTGAGATTTTTAGAATTTAAATTACTTTGATTTCATTTTTTTTATCATTTATAAAATATTTTGTTTGGATAAATTAATTTAATTTTTTAAAATTTAAAATTTTAATATGGATATGGCAAATTAATTTATACAATAGTAATAATTTGATTTCAAATAGATAGATATATTTAAAATTTAAAATTAAACTCAATAAAATAAACAGTAACCAATTTTTAAATATTTAATAATTAAAAATACATTATTTAATAATTTAAAAAACTAAATATTTAATAATAATTAATTTTTGGATATTTTTATAACAAGGGGATAAAAAATATATAAGTAAGATAAAAAATAAAAAAATATGAAAATTTGTAAATTTTTACTTTTTTTTAAGACAATTTGAAACTCTATTATTTTAAAAAATTTATCAAAAACATGAATTTCAAATTCTTTAAGATTTCTTCATTCAAACAAGACATTTTATGTCAAAACATTTAAAATTCTTAAAAAAATAATTTATTTTCATAAATTTCTTCATCCAAACAAAATATTAACAAATATATCATGAATTCATGGTTTTTTTAATCATCTAACGAGTAAAATTCAATGCATGAGCATGACCACTAAATTTTGTGGCTGGTTGGAATTTTTTTAATCAACGGCACTGTCAAGTGTAAACCCGCGTATTTCTTTTCCACCTCCAATGCTAAGATCTCCGAAGTTTAAGCATATAAAAACTAGAATGAGTTGTGCATACATATTTAATGATACTGAATTTCAAGAGTGGTGATTATTATTCTGCACTCATCTTTTTTCAAAAGTGGATGGTCAAAGTGAGCTGTTAATATTTATGTGCTACTATTTGATATATATTTAATTAACTCCAAACATCTATTGTAAAATAAATATTATAATAAATACACACCTAGCTAGGACAACTGATTATGAATATTGTACCATAATAATATCTTATGGACTCCCCAAATATATACACACACGTTGGTGTTTATTCAAATTTAGAAATTGGGTACTTATGATTTGTCTATTGCTTCAAAGTGCTAAAAACACAAGAGAAGCACTTTGTCCGTTACTTGGTATAGAAACAATGATATCCTTAAACTTATGCATTTCATTAACTGATATCTGTGACACTTTTCTTGTTCTCAAACATTTGGGGAAGGCAAGAATTAATGCAGGCAACTTGTACCTGAGTGTGGCGTGGTCCCTTTGGTTAGGCTTTACAAGCATCAACTACGATGCCACCAAACCAGTTCTCTGAGGCATTTCTACCTGTTTGGACTGTTGCATTTGTACTCATATTGTTGAAATATTCTTCCTAATGCTCATGCAATAAAGTAAATTTAAAAACAAAAGTCCAACTTTCTTTCATGCATGTAATTGAGGAATGGAACAATAATTAATTACAATAAATGGAGCACAAGTGAAAAATATCATTAAATTTTATTTTTGATAAATTCTAATAACATAAAAGTATTGATTTAATGAAATAGAAAGTATTGACTTTCTATGTTAATTATAAAAATGACAAACTTTAATAAATGTTTTTTTACTGTATTTTTTCATTTTTGTCATATTTTTTCCTATTTCGTTGTTTTACCATTATTTTTTTTTCTTATTGTCGTATCTTTTTGCATTTTGGTTTTATCTTATTTCTCTCTTGTACATATTTTTACATTTTGTCGTTATATTTTATCGTCACGCTCATTTTCTTTTGACGGACCAACAACAACATAAAATACCAACATCATATACGAAATATACAAAAAATAGAAGACAACGAGAAAGAACTTAGGAGTACGAAAACGAACGAATAATTGTGAGAACGAGAACAAAAAAAAAAAAAGAAGAGTACAAGAATGAAGGAAGAGTTTCGCAAAAAAGAACGTCAAAAGTCATTAGTGTCATCAAAAATTGTTTTAACAATATATAAATGTTTGTTGTTGGAATTGCTTCTACTGGAACACGAACTGGATTCACACTCTTAGTATAAATAATAAGAAGACATGTTATGATGAATGACAATTTATCCATTATAAAATATATATTTTTTATAACAAGAAAATCAATATCCATAATATAATATTTTGACATATTTATGAGTACCTCTTAATGTTACTAGAAAATCTGAAGACTAAATTAAGTTTGGTAAATGACTTGTGCAACTACATCTGGGCATTGTAAATTTACATGATGTCCGATAAGATCACTGTGTGACAATAGACGGGTCTAATTTGGCATGTTTTCTTTCCTCAATCCTCCCTTTAACCAAGATGGGCCTATTTCATAAAGAAAAAAAAATTAAGTTGGATGGGAAGAAATAATAGTATCTTCTAAACATATGTTTGGATAAATTTTTCTCAAAGTACTTCTAAAATAAATAAATAAATAAATTTTTCTATAAATTAAAATTAGTTTGAACTTATAAAAAAAAAACTTATTTCATTTTTCATATTTTATAAGTGTTTCTAAATAAATTCAAGTTTTTAGTATAAAAAGTATATTAATTTACATAAAACATTAATTTTTTTAAAGTTTTGTTGGATTATGGCTTTTTTGTATGACAGAAGTTACTTTTGGTGAATCTTCATGTTAGATTCATGCATTCATTTGTTCAATAACGAACTAAGTACCAATGTCATTGTGAACGCAACGAATTCATTTTTCTCTGTAACTAATTGTAATGATATTTTATTTTTCTAAATTACACTTTTACACCTAATATTTATTTTTAAATTTTAATTTAATTTCATTATTTTTAAATGGATCAATTTGGTCCTTTGATTTTTAAAAAATATTTAATGTTGGCATTCTATAAAAAATTGATACTTACAACTCTAATAAAATTGAATGGAAGAATAATATTGAATATTATTTAAAAACTATAAGATCAAATTAAATTATTTAAAAATAGTGAAATTAAATTGAACATTTCATAATTAAATATTAAACATCTTTTAAAAATTAGAGACTAAATTTATCATTTAAAAATAGTAAAACTAAATTTAATTTTAAAAATAAATAAAGGGACTAAAAATATAATTTAAACATAATTTTTTTGTTTATTTTAAATAATATCTCATTTTATTTTTTAATAAAAAATTAATTAAATAAATATTAATAAAATTTAACCTAATAATTTATTTATGGGAAATAAAAAAATAATTAATTTACCCATAATTTGACCATTTCATTTCTTGTATAAATACACTACTGTAATAACTGTATTTGCAATTTTTTTCTTCACACGTCTCTTAATCTAAAGTTTGGTTTCCAAAATTATTTTCATATTCTGAAAACTATAATGTTTGACTTAAAAAAATTAAGGTGGGAAGAGAAAAAAAAATTAGGAAGCAAATAGATTCTCTCTAAATTATTTATTGACTAAATTCATTTGACCCACTATTAGTCTAATCGGGCTTGCACGTAGAGAGGGGAAGATGCTCCAAGGATTTTAAGGCCCAAGTCCTAGGTCCATGAAGTCTGATCATTGAACCTGAAGTTCTTGATCGTTAAAATACAAATAGCAAGCTTATAAAAAAAGGGATAAAATGTTTTAAAAAAATAAAATAAAAAGACAGAACATATGTAACTTAGCCAATTAAATTTTCTTAAGACCAAGATAATGCCTTTTAAACGAAATTAATGTCTAGTAGTCCCTTGTACTTTTCAAAGTTGAGCTAATGGTGTGCAAACAAATAACGTATTATTCTAATCTTCCAAAAAATTATTACTTATTAATTTAATTTTAGTTAAATTTACATTATTTTTGTCTTCTTATAAAATTAAATTTGCATTGATCTTTGTATTTTTATTTCTACAATTTTAGCTTTCAATTTTATAAAATTCATAAAATTTAGTCTTCTCATTGGATATTTATCTGTTAATCAGTTATGGTATGAGAATAATTAGATAATATATAATTTAATATTTAATAATTTTTTTTTGTTCGTTCCTGGAGTATCTATCGCTGATAGCAATGATTAATCTCCTCCCTACGTTAGAGGCACCTCAAAGGATGTGATAGCTAACCTTAGTATTTAATAATATTTGGACTAAAGTTTATTTATTTATTTATTTTTCATAAAAGTGATAAATTAAGATAAAAATAAGATAAAAATGAGAATTAAAAGTCCAATTTAATATAAATATTATTAAATATTAATTATTTTGACATTTATCTAATGATATATCACAATAAATATTACAATTTTAATGATTAACAAATAGGCATATGAAAAGAGGATTGAAATTACAAATTTTACAAATATTAAGAAACTAAAATTGCATTCTAAAACTTTAGAGGGTTAAAATTGTGAATTTAATATTATAGGAAATCAAAATTACAATTTAGCTTTTAAACTTTTAAAATAATTTTTAATAATTCAGTTCTTAAATGTTATTTTCTTTTTTTTATTATTATATACAAGTAATATTTTTATGTTTCATACACATAATATTATATATAAAAAATTCACTTTTATATATACTACAATAAGTTTTATATATACTAAAATAAGGGATAAGTTTATTTAAACTTAAAAAAAGGTATTTTTAGATAATATTTTTTTAAAAAAAAGGACTTTTCAGAAAGCATATAGAAGTTGTTTTTGTTTTTTTTAAAAAAATTGTTATGTAAAAACAATACTCAAAGTCAATTCTTTAAACTAGACAAAAAATTATTAAGATTAGACTATGAAGAATAAAATAATATACCAAAGTTTTACATTGGAATTTCTATTGTTATTGTAATTTTTTTATAAATTAAAATTTAACACCGAAACGTGTATGCAATTGGGCAATGATGTGATATTTTATAACCTTTTTGTGGTGGGTATTTTCTTTTTATTTGTGAAATCGTGGATTGATGGGCACCGTTTATAATGGGGGCCATTTTCCACCGGTTTGGGCCAGGGGGAGAGAATATGTGTGTGTGACCAAAGCATCTACATTGTTTTATATGCAAAAGAATAAAGGCCAGTTGGCCATTTGAGTAGTGGGTCAGTACCACATGTTATTAAGACCGTTTTTGAGTCACAAACGGGGCAAAAGCCCAACTTGCTGCCCCTGTGCTCCCCATGCTTCTATTTCATTTACATTTGAATTTGGTTACACAATACACATTTCTCCTCTTCCCTTAATACTCATGGAAACCCTCTTGCCAACACTTGTTGAGTTTACCCAGAAGCATATGATAGTAGGTTTGTTCATTTCATTAGGGTGATGATGTGTGAAATATTATTCACTTTTATATTTATTATTAGACACGATTTTATCTTTAGAAATGTCATTTAATAGATTAAAAGAAGGATATTTATAAATTATTTTTATTTTAAATTTTTAAGTAATTTTAGACTTTTAGACAACACTATAACAGCATTAGATTTTCATAATACATATTATATATGTGCTAGAATTTTGAGTAAATTACAGTCGTAGTGATCTTTTTAATCGCATTAAATATTCTTTTGTTATTTTGACTTACAATAAAAGTTTATAAAAGTCAAAAAGATGTTATATCACACTCCTGTTTTTTTTTCAAGATTACACACGATACTCTTTCATTATTTGAATCTACAATGAGACTCCTTAAAAGTTTAAAAGATATTATACTCCCACTATTTTCTTGATATTGCACCCAATGTACCTTTGTGAGTGTAATTTACTTAAATAGTTAATTATTTACTTTATCAATAATAATTATCCTCTTGTTTTATAATCACCTTTAATATTCAATTTTGTTTAAGATTATTTGACTCTTTTTTAATTATGTATTATCTCACTTGATTTATATTCTCTAATCTCTATTATTTTATGTACTATCCGTGCCGCCATGCCGAGCTCGAGCTCGGCATCACGGCGTGGAATGACCTCGGAACACGCATTTGGAGATCTCGGTCTAGACGAGATCCGCAATTCAACCAGATCATAACTGATCTTAGAAGATCTCGGTTCAGACGAGATTCGCTATCTAATTAGATCATAACTGATCTCAGGCCCAAGGCCCAACGCAACCCTAATTCACACTAAGGTACGTGCATTACTTATACGAGACATCTACTCATACGAACCCTAACTTTAGCATCGGAGTCTCTTTTGCAGGTACCACCCCCATCTTGGAATACTAACGTACCAGTAAAGGAGGCTCACTAATCTTACTCGGCGGATCATCTCTACAGCAGATCTCCGGTAAGAACATTTGGCGCCCACCGTGGGGCCGATCAAGACAGCTCTTATCGGCCACGCTTATGGTATTCACCAGAAGCCATAGTAGACGCGCAATAGACGACGCAGATCACACAACTACCATGGAAAACGAAGCCACATTGAGGAGACAGATCGACCAGGTCGAACAGATGCGGCAACAACACGACGCCGATCTGCGAAACATGCGTGCCAAGCACGAAACCGACCTAGCGGCGATGCGGACCGCTAATGAAGCTGACCTAGCGGCACTACGTGCCGAAAACAAACGAATTCGCGCTCAGCTCCCTCGTCGCCCCTCTGAGCATCAGCCTCAGGCGAGCAACCTCCACGAGGAAGAAGGGCATTCGGTCTCCCAACCCCAGACTGCGACTAGGGCACCGACTCCGCGACCTGCCACGCATCGGTCTCATGCACCAACGAACAAGTCAGCCCATGAAGTTAGCAAGGCTCCTACTCATGTCACGGGGGGTCAAGCAACCTTCCGCCGTCATCCCTTTGTGGATGGCATCATGGAGACACCACTCCCTCAAGGATGGAAACCTCTCCACCTCAATCGCTATGATGGCACGACGGACCTCGATGAGCACATCGACCTGTATACGACATAGGTAAACCTCTACACTAACAATGATTCTATTTTGTGTAGGGTTTTTTCGACCTCGCTCAAAGGGGTCGCGCTCAACTGGTACACCCAACTTCCCGCTGAGTCAATCGACAGTTTCAGCATTCTGGTCAGGCGATTCACAGCGCAATATGCAACGAGCCGGCCTCACCACATCACTTCAGCCGCCCTGGCCAGTCTCAAACAGAACGACGACGGACCAGTCCGGGCGTTCATGGAGCGATTTATCGCCACCTCGGTTAAGATCAGAAATCTGAACCCCGAGGTCGCCCTGCATGCCATGTTCATGGCACTCAAGCCCGGGCCATTCGTCGACAGCCTATGTCGTGAGGCTCCTCGCGACATGGACGAGCTCCGCGCCCGCGCTGAGATGGAGGAACACTCCGCTTTCCGTGACCAGGTTCGCGGCAAGAGACCAATGAAGCTAGAACAAGGTCACAAGGACAAGATCAAGGTCAACAATGACAGCCAGTTCAAGAAATCGGCTAGGGCAAATAGAGGGGGGAGATATGACTTCTATACTCCCCCGAACACGCCCCGAGTACATATCCTAGAGGAGGCCAGTAACAACAACCTACTCACCCTGCCACCGCCAGGTCACACCCCCAACAGTGCCGACAAATCCAAGCACTGTCGGTACCACAGGAATCACGGTCACACCACTGAGGAGTGTCGCCCACTCCGAGACCGTATTGAAGAGCTCATCCAGGCAGGCCACCTCGGCCAATATGTCCAGCGACAACAGGGTCACCGAGGAGGCTATGGTGGATGAGGACGAGGCAGAGGTCGTGGTTCAGGAGCTCGCACGACTCTTAGCAAAATCTCGGCGGAGCAGTGCAAGCCGAGGTAAGCCAGGAAACAGGGTCAGCTCCTCTACGGGGAGTAATCAATACAATTGCAAGTGGTTTCGCAGGGGGAGGCGCCAGCAGCTCGGCCCGGAAGTGACACCTACGCAATATCAATAGCGTCCATTTCACTACCTTGGCTTCGCACCAAAGCTCACCGCCGATCACCTTCACCAACAACGACTATGCTGACGTCAGTCCCAACCAGGATGATACCATGGTCATAGCCGTGGAGGTAGCTAATTGGGAGGTTCACAAGACACTGATAGACCAAGGGAGCTCGACAGACGTCTTGTATTGGCTGACCTTCCTCAGGTTAGACATCCCCCACTCTCTCATCCAACCTCACACAGAGCCCCTAGTCGATTTTGCAGGAGAGCGAGTACACACCCGGGGATACGTGGACCTGCTGACCACCTTCGGAACTTCTCTGAATATAAGGAGAATTATGGTTCGATACCTCCTTGTGGAAGCCAACACCTCCTATAATATCATCATTGGGAGGCCGACGTTGAATCAGCTCGGAGCAGTGGTGTCCACCCCACACCTCACCATGAAGTTCCCAGGAAGTGATGGTAAAATCATCTCCGTCAAAGCAAATCAGAAGACAGCTCAGCAGTGCTACACCGAGAGTCTGAAGATCTCCTCGTCCGGCGAGCAAAGCAAGAAGGATCCCCCCACCGTGGCTCACATCACTCATGTTGATCCGAGATCCGACTCCCATGACAAGCGGCCAAGCCCCATTGACGAGCTTGACGACCTCCAGATCGGAAAACTCCCCGGGCAGTGCACAAAAATCAGCAGGCAGTTGAGCCCGGAGTTGCGACAGCAGCTCGAAGCTGAGATCCTTAAGAATGCCGACCTCTTCGCCTGGTCTAGTGCCGACATGCCAGGTATAAACGTTGACTTCATCTGTCACAAGTTAGCGATACACAAGGAGGCAAAGCCAGTGGCCCAAAGAAAAAGGAAGGTCGGTGGTGAAAGGCGGGAGGCCATCATCACCGAGACACAAAAGTTGCTGAACGCCAGCTTCATCCGTGAAGTCAGGTACACCACATGGCTGGCGAATGTGGTTCTGGTGAAGAAGAGCTCGGGGAAGTGGCGCATGTGCGTCGACTACACCGACTTGAACAGAGCATGCCCCAAGGACTCATACCTCTTGTCGAGCATTGACAGGCTGGTCGACAAAGCGTCTGGGCACGCCCTCCTCAGCTTCCTTGATGCCTACTCTGGGTACAACCAGATAATGATGTACCCACCCGACGAGGTGCATACGTCCTTCATCACCGACCACGCCAATTATTGCTACCGGGTGATGCCCTTCGGTCTAAAAAACGCAGGGGCCACTTACCAGCAACTGATGGACAAGGTTTTCTATCAGCAGATCGGGCGGAACATGGAAGTCTACGTCGACGACATGGTGGTCAAGACCACCTCAGCCACCGACCATGCTACTGACCTCGTAGAGGTGTTCGCCCAGATCAGGAGACATAACATGCGTCTCAACCCGGAGAAGTGCATCTTCGGTGTCTAGGGAGGTAAGTTCCTCGGTTTCATGATCACTAGCAGAGGAATCGAAGCCAACCCTGAGAAGTGCAAAGCCATCATCCAGATGCAGAGTCCGCAAACGATGAAAGAAGTCCAACGCCTGGCCGGACGGTTAGTCTCACTGTCCCGTTTCATCCCCAGACTCGCGGAGAAAGCAGGACCAATCTTCACTCTGCTACGAAAGCCAAAAGACTTCCAGTGGACGAATCAGTGCGAAGAAGCTTTTCGCAATTTCAAAACTTTTCTCATGACTCTGCCAATCCTACAGAGGCCAGATCACAAAACCGACCTCCTCCTTTATTTGGCCGTGGCAGAAAACGCCATCAGCGCAGTGATAGTGCAGGAACATCAGAAAGTGCAGACGCCAGTCTACTTCATCAGCTGAGTCCTCCAAGATGCGGAGAAACGGTACCAAATGATCGAAAAATTGGCACTAACACTCGTCATCGCAGCCCGACGTCTCTGACCTTACTTCCAGAGCCACCAAGTGATAATCAAAACTGACTACCCCATAAAGTAAATCCTGAGAAAGTCGTAGCTCTCCGGGCGAATGATTGCATGGTCGGTTGAGTTGACCGAGTTCAGCATCCAGTACGAAAGTTGTGGCGCCCTAAAAGCTCAATGTCTAGCCGACTTCGTAACTGAGCTCACGCCTACCATTGCCGAGGAACCCCAGGTATGGACTTTACACATTGACGGGTCCTCCAACTCTAAGGGTGGTGGTGTAGGTATCATATTGGAAGGGCCAAACCAGGTCACTTTGGAACAATCCCTCAAGTTCAGCTTCAAGGTGACCAACAACTAGGCGGAGTATGAGGCACTTCTCGTAGGACTGAGGCTAGCTCGCAACCTCGGAGCCCAAAATGTGAGTTGCAACAGCGACTCGAAGCTCATGGTGGAGCAGCTCAGTGGGACGTACTAGGCAAAGGATACTCTTCTACAATGGTACTTCCACATCGCATCCCACCAGATCTCGTCCTTCGACGAGTTCACCATACAACACGTGCCGCGAGAACAAAATGCCTGAGCCGACCTCCTGTCAAAGCTCGCCAGCACCAAAAGGCTTGGACAGCACCAGACTACCATTCAGGAGACTTTGCACTCACCCAGCCTGGACGACAAAGTCGTCAACGCTAGTGACAGCGAAGACCAGAGGTGGATGACAAGCATCTGGAGGTACTTGAAAGAAGGAACCTTGCCCGAGGATAAGGACGAAGCTCGGAAGGTGAGGATGAGATCGGCCAAATTCGTAATTATCGGGGATGAGCTATTCAAGCGAGGCATTTCCACCCCACTGCTCAAGTGCTTGACCGCACCTCAGGCAGCCTATGTCATCGAGGAAATCCACCGGGGCATATATGGCATGCATTCCGGAGCACGCTCAATGGCGACCAGAGTACTCTGAGCAGGGTACTACTGGCCCACTCTGAAATCGGATTACCAGGACTACGTACAAAAATGCAGAGAATGTCAGCAGTTCGGCAACACACACCGGCAACCGCCCGAAGCTCTCCACCATATGATGTCGGCATGGCCTTTCTCACAGTGGGGAATGGACATCCTCGGGCCATTCTCCCTTGCGAAAGGTCAGCTTAAGTTCCTCCTAGTGGCGATCGACTACTTCACCAAGTGGATCGAGGCATGCCCACTCGCCAAAATCACCACCGAAAATGTGCAAAGGTTCACCTAGAGGAGTATTGTTTGCAGATTCAGAATCTCTCACACCCTCGTTACTGACAACGGCCGGCAATTCATAGCACAGGGATTCGAGGACTTCCTCCGCGAGCTCGGTATCAAACATCTCCTAACCTCGGTGGAACACCCCCAAACCAATGGCCAAGTTGAAGCAGCCAACAAGGTCATCCTTCGGGAACTTAAGAAGCGGATGGGAAACGCCAAAGGACAATGGGCCGACGAGCTTCCCAACATCCTCTGGGCGTATCATTGCACCCCCCAATCAACCACGCAAGAGACACCTTATAGCCTGACCTATGGAACTGACACAATGATCCTAGTGGAAGTCGGAGAAACATCCCACCGGCGCCAAGTTTTCAACAGCGAGCAAAACGCTCAAGAGATAGCAGCCGACCTCGACTTGATTGACGAGCTTAGAGACGAAGCTCAAATCTACGAAGAAGCCTGCAAACTCCGAGCTTCCCGAAGATACAACACCTGGGTGCGACCTCGCTCTTTCCGAGTTGGCGACTTGGTATGGTGATTGCTAGGTGAAGCACGGAAAGACACGTCAGATAGGAAGCTTGCACCCACTTGGGGTGGCCCATTTCGAGTTACAGAAGACTTGGAAAATGGAGCGTACCGACTAGAAGAGCTCAGCGGAAAACCTATACCGTGAACTTGGAATGCTACGCATCTCAAGTTCTATTTCAACTAAATTTGTACGAATGAACTGTGCACTCTTTTCCCGCCTCAGTCTTTTATCCCAAAAAATAGAAAAATGGGTTTTGGCTGAGAGGGTTTTTAACGAGGCACACTTACACAATCAATAAAATGACTCATTCTGTTCAACTCATATTTTCTTAAGTTCCGCATCATTTTATGTTTTATGCTAAATAGAGGTCGAGTTCGAACCAACTTATTTCGCTCTCATTCAAGGTCGAGTTCGAACCTTCGTACAATTCACTCTGCTAAAATTCGAGGTCGAATTCGAACTCCGGCGTGATTAATTCAAGGTCAAGTTCGAACCTTCACGAAAATCCGAGGTCGAATTCGAACCCCGGCATGATTAATTCAAGGTCGAGTTCGAACCTTCACAAAGAGTTATTTAACGAAAATCCGAGGTCGAATTCGAACCCCGGCATGATTAATTCAAGGTCGAGTTCGAACCTTCACGAAAATTCGAGGTCGAATTCGAACCCCGGCGTGATTAATTCAAGGTCGAGTTCGAACCTTCACGAAAATCCGAGGTTGAATTCAAACCTCGGCATGATTAATTCAAGGTTGAGTTCGAACCTTCACGAAAATCCGAGGTCGAATTCGAACCCCGACATAATTAACTCAAGGTAGAGTTCGAACCCTCACGAGAGTTACTTAGCAAAAATTCGAGGTCAAGCTCGAACCTCGGCATGATCAACTCAAGGTCAAGTTTGAACCGTAGCGCAATCCACTCCGCCCCGAAACTCAGTCTGAGTATCACAAAGTATAAAAGTACGCAACAGACATTGAACGTGTGTCTCAAAATGCGCAAACAGGAAAAAATCAAGCCTAAACGCAAAGGCAAAGAAAAGCGCAATGGCAAATAGACAAAAATAAAATATATACACAACCATGTTTTCAAAGTTCCACATTTGAATTCAACAAAAAAAAATAAAGCAGAGAAGATTAAACTAGGCTATTACACATTTAGCCTACGCAGAAGCATTCTCGCTGGAGCTGTCCTCGATGTCATCCTCCTTTACCAGCTTGCCAAAGCGGACAACCTTCTCCACGTGCATGGCAGAGAAGTCGAACCCCGGGGCAAGAAGTCTCGCTTGGCGAGCTGCCTTGAGGAAACCCCGCTTATGCTCAAACAAGACAGACCGCTCGGTTTCCTCCAGCTTCTTCTCCAGCACCGCCCTCTCTGCCTCCAGCTTCGCCAGCTCCACTCTTAGAGAGGCGACCTCCTCCTCTTTGCCACCGAGGACGACCTCGTCGCAGAGGCGCTTCTCAGCCGCCGCCACCAGCTCGCTCTTCAGAAATGTCACTTCATCCTCCAAAGAGCGAACCTGGCCCCGGGAAGACGTCACCTCATCTTCCAAAAGACGTACCCGACCTCGAGACGAGCCGACGAGCCCCTGCAGCTCACTCACCTAGGAGGCATAATTCTTGTTGGAGCGTAGGGCGATCTCCAACGATTTTTGAACCCTGACGAGATCTCCCCTTGTTGCTCGAAGGGCGGCACTCAGAACCTTGTTTTCCTCCCTCAGGACCTTGTTCTCGTCCCTCAAAGGTTGAACTCGGTTCCTCAGCCTAACCAGGTCCTCATGCTGTTTGGACCACTTATGCTTCCAGTGGTCCACAATTACCATAGTCCTCTGCAGAAAGACCTGGGCGGCGTCAAAGCCTTCCACGGGTCTGACCTCGTCTATCAGCCCCTGATCGTCTGAGCTCAGCAAGCCCTGCGGGAAGAACTTCTCGGCAGTCACCCCCGCGCTCCACAGCGAGTTCATGTCAGCTGAGGTGCTCACGTGGTCCAATCGCACCTGCGTGCGGCCCTTCCCGAAGCGATGAGTTAAGTATTGGCTTCGAGAAGCCCCCTGCGATGAACCAGACGGCGCCGCCGAAGCTGCAAGCGTAGCGGTGGGGACCTCGAAACTCGGCCCCTTGCCGCGAGCCTCAATAGAGGCAGAAATAGGCGTCTCCTGCTCGACAACAAGAGGGTCCACGTCTGGCACCTCCGACCTCGAGGGCACCAGAGTCTCGGCCGCGTCCCCTGCCTGCAAAAACCGACCCCATGTCTAGAAACAAAAAAAAATAACCTACAAGATAGAGGGAAAAACGAAAAGCGAGGTACTCACCACGGCGGCCTAGGCGACTTGCTCAGCAACCTGGGCCCCCACCTCGGCAGCTATCCCTACCTGCAAAGAGCGATACCTCAATAAACCAAGCAAAACCAGCAAAGAAGAAAAGTTAAAGAAAACAAGACACTTACCTCGGCAGAGGGAGCAACTCGCTCAGCAGTCTCTGCAGCGGCCATTTGGGGAGCCTCCCCGGGCGGAGGGCTCCAGTAAGGTCGACAGCGCCGGCATCAGCAGCCTTGGAGGTCACCTCCTCCGTCCCACGAGGGGCAGAGGTCCCCCCGACCTCTTTCTCGCCCCTCTTTCTTTTTCGGTTGATCTTCAGGGGGGAAATCTCCTCCTCTTGAGGCTCGGGGAGCTCTATCTCGGCAACGTTGTAGCGGTGCTTCAGCTCACGCCACTTGCTCCTTCCCATTATGCCTACAAGCACAAAAAAGAAAACACATCAGCAAAAGAAGGTTACACAAACCCTAACAATCTAAAGAGGACGAGATACTCACTCTCCAGGCCCCTCTCCTTGTACGTCGAATTCGCAAGCGACAGGACGAGCTTGCAATCCAACGGGCGAGGAAGCGCGGTAAGGTTCTCAATGGCGGCCGTCTCTGAAGCCGTCAATTTCAATTGGCCCACCCCGTGAAACCTAAACGGTTTGGGGCACCAATAGAAAGGGAACTTCGGCAACCCGCCGAAGTAGAACGCCCCATCCTCCAAGGGGTCGACATCCACAAGGGCAACCCGAAAAAACTCTTATTTATAATTTTGGTATGACTGGGAGTAAAGAATGAATAAACCCCCATCCCTACTCCCACTCAGAGACAAAACGCCATAAGGCGGAACGCCTATCTTCAGCTGGTAAAAATGAAGAAAGACGGCAAGGGACACCTCTATACCTAGAGCGGAACACAAGACTTGAAAAGCCCTCAAAAAACCCCAACTGTTGGGGTGCAACTGGCAAGGAGCCGAGTTGATAAAATTCAAGAAATCACACTCGAATTGAGTGAAGGGAAGGCAGACACCTAAATCCCTAAAGAAGCATTGGTAGACATAGAAATGGGGAGGGTCAGTAGACTTCCCCATGTACACGCCTTCACCGGCCCGACAAGGTTCAAGCCGGATCAGTCGAGAGACGGAAGGGTCACAAAATCTGTGCGATTTTCAAATCTCATTGACCTCAAGAAAGGACCGAAAAACACTTCGGGCCTCCCCCATCTCGCGCCGAACCCAATCGTAGCCAGGAATGCCTGGAACGAGGTCCTTAGGCGGGTTCACCACCTTCTTTTTCTCGGTGGCGGCCGTTCCGGTAGCCACCGCCTTGCCCCGCGCCTTAGCTTTGCCCTTGGCAGGCGCGGAGGATCCAGCACCACTCTCTCCAGCCATAGAGAAAACAAGAAAGACTCAAAGAAGGAGAAGATTGGAGAAAGGAGAGAGAACAGAGAAATCGAAGTACCTGGTACCCCTTTGACAAAAGAAAGAAGCAATAAGGAAGGAGTAGAACCCAGTTGCCGGGAATGGCGACGGAAATAGAGAAGACAAACAGAAGCGAGAGAAGCGGCGTGCGCAAGAAGTTGAAAGAGCGAAAAATGAGTAAAGTGAAAAGGGAAGAGGCGCGAGTGAAAGAAAAGGGTTCCTCCCAAATTCAAAACGGTCATGACACGTGTCAGTCAAGGGGCACATCTGATGACATTAATTGAGAACCATTATGACAAAGGCAAACCATCATTACATAACCGTCACTCCCATTAATGCGTCACTTGCACATTTTCGGGAAATGTCCAGTTGCGACACATGACATCTCGATAAGCAGGCGTACGCGAAGGGTCACAGCCACTTGACGAGCTCGGTCTTAACTCCTTGACCCACGGTCTTCGGAGCTCGGGGGGCTAGTGTACTATCCGTGCCGCCATGCCGAGCTCGAGCTCGGCATCACGGCGTGGAATGACCTCGGAACACGCATTTGGAGATCTCGGTCTAGACGAGATCCGCAATCCAACCAGATCATAACTGATCTCAGAAGATCTCGGTCCAGACGAGATTCGCTATCTAATTAGATCATAATTGATCTCAGGCCCAAGGCCCAACGCAACCCTAATTCACACTAAGGTACGTGCATTACTTATACGAGACATCTACTCATACAAACCCTAACTTTAGCATCGGAGTCTCTTTTGCAGGTACCACCCCCATCTTGGAATACCAACGTACCAGTAAAGGAGGCTCACCAATCTTACTCGGCGGATCATCTCTACAGCAGATCTTCGGTAAGAACATTTTATTTTTATTTTTATTTTTATTATTTTTAAATAAAATATAAAGAGATGCAAAATATCTTGATCTCAAGCAGAATTCATTTATTATTAAGTGTTAGAGTAAAAAAAATAATGCAATTATTAATTATTTGAATTCTTGTCTTCATTCATCGATTATTATAAATGCATTTATTATATTTATGAAATGATATAAATATATATTTTTAGTTCCTGTAAAATGAGTAAGTTTTTATTTTAATCTTCATAACTTTTTTCTTTATTTTTCATCCTTCTAAAATTTAGAATTATTGTTTTCGGTCATTATTATTGTCTAGTCATTTTTAACTACTTATTTGTTAAGGGGTATTACTGTAAATTCAAATAATGAAGGAATATTCGATGCAATCTCAAAAAAATAAAAAAAATAATGAGTGTAATATCTTTTTAATTTAAAAAAAATCTTAATGTAAATTCAAATAAAAAAGATATTGAGTGAAACCTCAATAAATATAAAAGAATATAATTATAATATCTTTTCAACTTTTAAAAAATTTGATAAAAATTCAAATAACAAAAATACAAGAGAACGAGTATAATTTAACCTTAAATTTTTTAGTAAGCCTTCCATTATTGTCTCAAAAGACAAAAATTATAGAAGTACTTCCATGTTTTCATCGGGGAGGTTAGTTATCTATAGATAATAATTAGCACAACAGTGGTATATTATTAAAGAATAAGATAAAAACTACTTATTGTAAAGATCATTTTATACGTATAAATTAAAATAATTTTAGATAAATTGTAATTTAGTTTTCACTATTTTTATTAATATATAATTTTGGTCTTTTTATTTTAAAATATAAATATTTAAATTTTTATTTTTAAAAATCTTAAAATAAAAATATTTAGTTTTTTATTTTTAAAAATACAAGATGTTGATATTATTATTAATTTGATGTTTATTGATTTTAAGTTTTTCTTTTAACTTATTATCACTTAAATAACGTAATATTTTTAATGACATAATATTTAAGAATACAAATTTTAAAAATACATACATAATGATAAAAACATCTTTATTTATATATATTTTAACAATTTGATTAAAATTAATTTTATTAATGAGTCTAATTTGTATTTTTCTATTTCTAAATTTTATGTTATTAAATTTTATATTTAAATGTTAAAATTTAATTATTAATGAATATCAATTTGATAGAAAGTTAAAATTTCATATTCTTAAAATTAGATAAACTAAATATCTCTATTTTAATATATAAAATTAAAATTATAAATTAATAAAATAATTAATCCATAAGTGGAATTTAACCTTTTTATTTTATAAACATTCCACTTTCATCACTTTTTATCACTTTCGTTCTCATGAGTAACTGAATATAATTTTTTTTTTTTTTTTTTTTTATCTTAAAAGCCAAAATATCATCTCTACGTATCATTTTATGCTTATTTCAATATCTTTTTTAAATCTCTTGTTACTTTGAATATATCAATTCTATATTTATTTCATTATTTTTCAACCCCTTATATATTTGGATATATTATTTTTCATATTTAATTCAATGATTTTTTAATTTATTGAATAATTGAATATAATTTTATATTATAATATAGATTATTTATCATAAATTTAAAATAGAATTCATATATTCTAAGCTATTTATTTTAATTATAACACAATATATAATAAAGCATTTTTATTATCTTTAATTTTATTTATATAAAATAAATAATTATTCTGTTCATTGCACTTGATAGATCGTTAGTTTATCATTATTTATATAAGATTTATTAATTTTACTTTTATGTCTTTCTTTTTTTAACATGTGGTTGTCATATTAATTCCTAAATATCAATAAAATTACAATGTTATGCCTTTAATTATCAAAGCAGAAAAATTACATATAAAAACAAGGGATGTTTGGCATTTTGTTTAGAAAGAAGAAGATTACCATAAGGCAAAACAGGAACAAGCGTACAAGTAAATGGTTCATTTTGGCGTTGAGTTAAAAAAGTGCAGCACAATTGGATGGTATGAATTAAGCTAAAAGGAAGCAATTAAAAGACGCACGGAATCAATGTAATATAATATGCTTCCGTGTTTGACCAGACCCTATTTTCAAACATATTTTTTCTCAATTTTATCAAAAATAAGTTAGATAAAATCCAACAACTCCTTTTTTAATTCAAATTATACTCAATTTTCTTACTTAAAACATTGCTTCAAGTATTGTATATAAAAAATAGGGGTATAAGTATATATGGGTAACTTGCAGACTCGAATTGATCTAATAAATTTAAATCGAATTTTTTCAATATTTAGGTCAGATTTAACTCAACCTGATCAAAAACCAGTACTGTATGGATTGGATAACAAGTTTCGTATTTTTAACCCGTTAACCAACTCAATCTGTTCATATATAATAATAATAATAATAATAATAATAATAATTATTATTATTATTATTATTATTATAGTGCTTAAATGATCATTTGTTCAAGATAATATTAACCGTCACTCTTATTATTAACAAGTTTTGTATTTTAGGTTGATAGCATGGTAATAATATTATATATTTATTTTAAATTTTATTTTGTATTAATTAATGTTGATTTTTTAGTTAATAAAATGTAACAAGTTAATAAATTTATTTTAGAATTTAGTTTGTATCATTGTTTGTTCTATAGGTTAATAATATTATATTTACAACAATGTATCTAATGATTTATATCTATTTTAAAATATTTAAATTTTTATAATAAATAAATAAATTTAATTATATTGACCTGATTAATCCAACCCAACCCAACCCGTTTGTGATCAAGTTAGGTTGGGTTGGTTTTTTAAAACTCGATCCAACCGCGATCCACTTACATCCCTAAAAAATGTTTGAAATAAAATAAAACAAGTTAAATTTTTTTAATAAATATTAGTTGTTAACAAATATAGTAATTGTAGCGATCCGACAAGTCACTATACTTAGTATATTATAATTACCATACAAAAGAAATGCTAAATTGTATTCAACTACCTTGGAGTTCTCATGCAACAAATATTTGGTCATTCATACAATATATGCATGTATATAGTGCATAAAACTTAAAATTGTTCTTGCCAATATGACTGAAAAGATAAAGCCCCTTGAGGGGTTACATACATACCTTGAACGTATATATAATCTAAATAAACTATATATAGAATATCCCAGTTAAGCGTCTATACAGCAACCATGCAATATCATAATAACATCACCAAAACTAGGTCATCATCAGTATGACCTTCCATCAACCATCTCAAGTTATCCCGCTAATTTTGTCCTACTCTCATAGTATGATCATTGCAATTCAAACCACAAGAAAAAAAAGGGTAAGCTTGTGAAAGAAACAACATAGAGACAACATCAAGGTATAACTTATACAACACATACAACTTATCATCAATAATTATAACTTTCAAGAATCATATACAACTTACAACATGAACAATATTATCAACATACACAACTTTCCATCACAACATAAACAACTTTAAACAATCAATGCATAGTCACACATATCAACATATGGAGATCTCCTATAATAGAGATGAGTTGTCTAAGTGGTTTGACCCTACTGAATCACTACTTTTTGATCTATCATAGCTAGACAAAATAAATAAACATTAAGTCTCTTAGAGTGTCAAGTATATAACTTAAATTGATTTCTCAGGTTTTTTCACTTAAATTATGAAAGTTTAATACTACGTTAGGGTATAATAACTTAGATGTGAGCCTATCACGACCTTAACACACTTATCTAAGCCTCATATAGAATTTGTTTGCTGACTACCCTCTAAATATTATGTACATTTTCAACAATCAGTCAAAGATTTTACCCCGAGACTTCATACTTTACTCGATTAGTCACTTTATACACGTATAACTCGACCTGGCTCCATATGGATTTCACATAAAATCTAGAGACAATTAAAATAATTATCCGTTCAAAAGTCAACTTACTTATTAATAGGTTATCAACTTGGGCTCTTAGAGCACCACAATCTATACCTACACAATAAGATATTTTAATTTTTAAAATAGTTTTAGTCTCCTTTAATTTTTATGCATCTCAACTATGCCATGTATCTTTACCACATGCCTTGACAACTTAACAACTAAATCAACATTCAACTTATAACTTTAGTAACTTAAAACATCATCATAATTCATATAAAGGAATAATTATACTTCAATAGTTAAATAACTTAGAATATCACAGTTTATTTCAACATATCACGCTTGACGTTAATTGAGGAAGGGAGCCTCTAACTTGCCCACACCTAACACTCATCCTCCTATGTCCGACATGGATGTGGCAAAAAGTCTTTGAGTCAATAGTGTTTGGCATATGCATAAACTCAATAAATATCAACATGCAACATAGAATTCAACACATATGCATCTAAACAACTCAAAATCAACTTTAATATCAACATGCACCCACAAAAGGACAAAAATCATCAACCTCTTCCACAAAGGAAAACCTTTTCAACAACACTTAAAGTCAACATTTCCAATCTCATTAATTCAACTACATAATCATGTTTTTTAGGCAACAAACAATATTAATCATCAAACTTTTCTTATCTTTAGTCAATCCAAATGAAAAGAGGTGAGGTAAATAAGATGAATTTTGCACAGTTTCAACTTTGAGATTCTTACTTCGGGAGCTTGAATTTCCAACTCAATCACCTCGAATCAATTATAAGGAAGGTTGAAGGAATAATTTAGTAAAAGAAGATGAAAAATATTTTTTTTGAATTCCAGAAAACTTCTCTCTAGTTTTTCTTAAACACAAGAACTCGTGAGGTTCACGTCTTAAGAAAATCTTATACATCTTTTCTAAAGCCAAACCAACTTAATTTTAAACAAAATTATCTCAAAGACAATTTAACTCTCAAGAGTTCCTTATCCCAGGTGCTCTTAAAACATGAGTCATAATCAACAAAATAACAATTAATTTTATAATTCATATAATTAATTAAAAACATCTAAAATATATAGTGTTATAGTTATATTTTGTCACAGCAATAAAATTTAAAAAATAATGCTTATTTGAAAAGAAAAAATATATAAAATTAAATACACACAATAATATTAAATATTATATTTATTAAACAATGATTCTTCACACTAATGTAGTATGTTTTAAAATATAAATCAAATCGACTACACAATAATGTTAAATGCATGAAATAAATAATGGATTTCTAAATTAATATAATTTAGTTAATAAATAAGCATTATGGTATTAAATTCCGCATCTAATAAATATAATACATCTATCAAATGAATAAATTTTAATTTTAATAAATTTATTAAAAAATAGTATTCAACACGAAATAAATATTCAAACGATTTAAAATACTGAACAAATAGGGTCGTAAACAATGAGTTGTCTTGTGAACCTAATTTACCTAATTTTACCCATTGTTGAGTGATTCGATTTAAACAAATTAACTAGAGAAATTTTCTCAATGATCAACAACAACAAAAAATTAATTAGAGCCCCACCCATTTTTCATTAAATGTCATGGTAGAAACCTATTTCTTCAATCCAATCTTCTCATTTATCATCTTAATCAAAGACCCAAAGGCAAGAGATCCTCTAACTCCTTTGTCTCCTTTAGTATCTTTCTACTAAATCAAATTCAAAATATTAAATACTTTCAAATCATCAACTATACCAACCTCTAAATAGAAATATCCAAACAGATTAACTCAACTCAAACTCTCCACAAATAAATTGTGTTAGGTTGATTTCATTTTGAATCTCATTTTAAAAAACTATTGGTGATGTGTAGGCAAGGTTGAGTTAACTCATCATGACTTAAAAAAAAAAACTATATAAACTAAATAACTTATAAGTTAACTAATCAAATAAACACATAAAAATAATCAAAATATAGTAACAATCACAAAATTATTATCTTACAAAATTGTCTTAACACATTTTATTTTAAATTATGACTATGTGTTAAGTGAATGTAGAATAATGCAACAAAATAACATAAAATTTGTAATACTTTATAAACAATATGTTTAACAAAATAGTATATAATTAAATAATCTATCAAAATATTTTTTCTAAAAAAGAAATTTAGTAGATAAACTCAACCTACTACTTGAAAAGTTATGTTAGATGGTTTATATGTGTTTAAGAATTGGATCACCTAACTTATTTTTATAAGTTAAGCGGGTCAATTTACTTTCACATCCATACTTCTAATTAAAGACTTTATTAACAATAATTATTATGAATAATTCCACCAACTTTTAAACAAATTCTTCACCAACAAAAAAACACTTTAAAATTTTGGGTGTAGTAGAATTGTATAATTTTTTTTGTCATTATTATTATTATTATTATAGTTTTGATACTTTATATAAGAATTAAATGTAAGCATTTTTCTAGTTGTAATTAGGAGAAAGATAAACTTACATTAAAATGTATTACTTGTTATTTTTTATTTATTTATGTTTTTGATATAGAGTTTATTTGGATACAAAACTATAAGTGCTTTTAAGATATTTCATATTAGAAATGACTATTTATTTTTAATATAAAAACTCTTTAAAATATTTATAAAGTAACGTGTATTCAAACTAATTCATAGTCCATTGACGAGACATTCACCTCAATAAATATATTGATTGGGTTATGTTTTTAGCAATAGAAATCATGTCCATTATTTTTTTTAAATTAGAAGTTATTTTATAAAATATAGTTGTTTCTTAAATCATTTAACTTTATGAATATTTTAAAACTAAAATAAAAAATTTATAATATTAATTAGAATTGACTATATATTTTTATTAGCATGAATAAATTGTTTTTTATATATTAATTACCATAGGTAATGATTTATGTTTACCATAAATCAAACTCATGATTTCTATCAAAATACACATATATATATAAGAATAGAAAATATGTAAAAAAAAAAAGAAGTATGAATGTATAAGAAAAAAAACTTATATTTATTGTTATGAGATATAATCAAATATCAATTAATTTTATTTAATTTTGTTGTCATTAAAGTACTTTTTCATTTAATTGAGGTTATAATTTTAATAAATTTTTTTCTTAATACACTATTAAGTTCCAAGAAAATTATAATGTAAAAAATAAATTATTTTATAATGAAATTAGTTAGATTAATGTGAATTTAGGTTTTTTTAATATTCAAAATTGAAAAAAATATATTTAAAATCAATTGAAACCAAATAACCATTTAATAATTTATGTAAAATATGAATTTAACACATATAAATATAACTATTGAATTATTTATATAAAATATGAATTTAACCCATATAAATGTACCTATTGAATTTAATGTTTGTATAAAGTAAATTAAATTTATAATCTTTCAAGCAAATGATGGTGAATCGACTTCATCACGTTCTTTTATTTTAGTGAATAATATATTTATTTAAATATAAGTAAATGTCTATTATTAAATAAAATATCAATAAATATTTACGTTATATAAAATTTATTACTCGATAAAAAATATATGTTAAATGTTTAAGTATTTGAATCAATTTCATTTATATAATAAAAAAAATTGTTAAGTAATGTAAGTACAAGAGTTATGGATATATTGCGTCAAAATATTAATATTATATCAAACATTAAATTGTGATTATTAAATTAAAATTAATTGTTAAATTATGTACTTAATTACAAGTTCAATATACTTTTGCTTTGTATGGTAATATAATTAGTTAAATTTTTTCGCTCCTACTAGACTATTAGTTAAAATATGATATTAAATCTGACTTTATTTGTGTTTTATAGTCTTTCGTACATATTTACATTATGAATAAAATAAATAATTCTTAATTTCATTATAAATCTTTAAAAAGGTTGGTAGTCGATTTTTCTTGTATTTTATATATCCTAGATATATTCTAGGAATGAAATAAGTGACTCATAATCTCACTAAAAAATCCATAAAGTGGTTAATTGTTGTCTTTGCCATTTAAACATGCCTTACTCCAATTTAAATGTTTTGTAACTATTTTTTAAAAAAATTAAAGATAGCATTTTTTTTAATTTTTACTTTTTACAAATCAGTGTAATTAAATATGCAAACCAAACTTTAATAATTGTATTATGTTATATGGTTTACCATTTCTCACCTCGTACAGTCATATTCTATATATAATATTGCATTTTCATTTTATGTTTTCTTAAAATTTAATTTCAATAATCAATGGAATTGTATCCCGTGAAAGGGACTAATCATTTATAATACGATGAATCAAAGTTTATATCTCTACAATGTATCGAACATGATTATCCAATAAAAGGACACATAAAGAAATATCTTTAATTAATACTAATACTATCGGAATAATGATCGAATATTTAACTAATTAACTAGCTAAATTCTAATATTACAATAAGACTTAATTTTCTTGTTAATTAGTAGTAAAATAGCTAAATTCTAATATTACGATAAGACATTTTTTTTTATAAATTAATGTTTTATTACTATTTCGCATGTTAAATGTTTATTATATATAATTAAAATTTATAATAAATTATATATAAATAAATATTATATTTAATATATAAATTATATTTAAAGTTTATATAAGTAAATATTTTTAAATATATAGATTACATTTTAAATTTATGAAAAATATTTTATATTATAATAAATTATTTTTTTACTAATATTTTAATCTATGTATTGCATTAGTTAAACATTAATTATATAATTAAATTTTATAATAAATAATATATAAAAATAAATGTTATATTTTAATATATAAATTATACATTAAAATTTGTATAAATAGATATTTTTAAGAATATAAATTATATTTTTATTTATGTTAAATAATTTATATTACAACATAATATTATTTTCTAATTAGCGATAATTTATTTTAAAAATATTAAATTTCAATACATTAAAATATCATAAATAAAAAATAAATTAGATAATGGACAACGATAAAGACAAAGGCCCTCTAGATAGGAAGGGTTACAAATGAACGAAGAGTAAAGTAGATTGATACGAGAGTCAGTTGGACACAAAGGAAACAGTGGTGTCTTTGCTTGATAGGCGTGTGTTGCTGTTCTATGTGATTTTCATTTGTTTATGGTGTGACCTTACATTGAGGGTGATAAAGTATACTTGGGCGAGGAAATGTACCCCTATCGATTCATGTATATGTACCATTGCGTCCTTCATGATATTGGGTTTATGTTGTCGTTTAACGAGCTTGAATGTGCATTTTTAAGGTGGACGAGTATTGTACCAAGCTAGCTTCATCCCAACAGTTGGACATTTTTAAGAGTGTTTCAAGTGTTATGCACATATGTTAGAATAGAGTCGAAATTGCTAGAGTTCATGTATTTTTATCAAGTTAAAGTGAGTTCGCCAACGGGTTAGATGTCATTGAACAAGTGAAATAAGAGGGACTTGTTTAGCTTATTTGCTTAGTCGTTCAAGGGTTTTAAGAGCAACTTCGTTCGTATAGAGGCTACGATGGGCTATGAGATGGAAAACACTGTGTTTCATGGGCTAGACATGATAGCTAAGTTTCCTTGGTACTGGATGGAGAATCCCCATAGGTTTAGTGGTGATAAAAAATTAGGGATTATAAGGGCCTAGGTTAATGAGTGTGTAGAGTTGATGAAATTGTCTCGCCTTTAGAATGTGAAGGTTGTGCTTGCACTGTTGAGTGTCATTAATCTGGATCTGAAATTACAGGGTGAGTGTGGTTGTGCCAAATGTGTTTTGTTGTAGTGTTGCTTAGTGTTATGTATTGATACAATTTTTAATTGTGAGAAGATCTAATGGGAAGAAACATGTGGAAGCAATTGAAGCCCAAGTTCAAGGTTGATGGAGATGAGCGGAGGTTGACAGTTGAGGCCAAAGCTGTTGAGGAGGAGGTTGTGGTGCCTCTAATGAGGAAATGAAAAAATGTTACTTCATCAAAGATTGTGGTTTGATCGATGCATTCACCAAAGAAATGTCACTTGGTTGAGGCTAGTGGCTTGATTGTAACGATTTTGCACCAAGTGTAATCTCCATTGTCAAAGAGACTAAAGGTGGGGAGCTCAAGTCAAGGGCAGGTTGATGAGAGGATTGTGGCCAAGGTAAAGATTGAGCATATGGGGGCGAGTGGTATTAAGGGAAAGGTGGTTGGCGGTGTGGGATCGCCAACAGTGATGGTGTTGGATGAGGAGGCTAGTTTTGATGTTGTTGACAAGGAAAATGGATCTATGTTACCATAAGGGTGGTTGATTTAGAGGGTTGGTGTTGGTGAGGGGTTGACATGCTCTAGTGGGGCTATGTAAGGACTTTTATAGGAGTTTTTGGGGTTGAGGTTGGTGAGTCATTTATTTTTCATTTGTAGCCACTAACGGAGGCACAAAGTTTGGATCATGTAACAATTGGTGCTACTGTGAACTCTTTATAGAGTGTGGTAAGTCGTGTGGAAACTTTGTTCCAATGGATGGTCTGAGTGATTTTGATCATCGTATGATAAATAATGTAAGACCAGTGGAAGGGTTGAATGTTGTTGAAGTGATGTTGGGGATGATTATTGGGTGTGGTTAATATTTTGGAAGAGCAAGTGGGCAAGTAACATCACATGGGCAGAGAGGTATAAGACACATGCTTGTCATGCCAATGCATTGGTGTTTTTGATGTATGTGGCTCATTAGCAAGCCATGGTTGCCTTTGTTACTATGGTGAAAGGTAGAGAGTAGATAGGTAACCGATGGAAGGATTATAGTGCGAAGAGGGCACGAAAGAGGTCTGGCATTGCAGGTGCATTTGTAGCTTTGAAAGGGCGACTTTAGGAGAAGGAATAAGAGTTGGAGCAAGTTGTTGTTAGGGAGGAGGAGATTCAGTTGTTACAGGCCGAGTTGAAGATTCTTCATGGTGAAAGGTCCGCGATGATTGTAGTGCGTGCTCGACTGGAAAGTGAGAGAGAAAGAGAAAGAAAGTTTGTTGAAATAGAAGGTTGTTCATGTTAGTGAGGTCATGAAGCTTGATGCTGGATGAGAGGGTCAATTGCTGGATCATGGCAAGCTTGCTAACGAGATTGGTCTTCTTGTAGTGGAGCGTGGGGTGCTCACAGTGGAGAAGAAGGATTTAGAAAAAATTGGCTATCATAGAGGAAGTGATTTGTGAAGATCATGTAAGAGGCTTTGAGAAGATAGCTCAACAGGTGAGGTTCTTTGCCCTAAACTTTCCTTTGGCAAAACTGAGGATGAGGAGGAGTGTGATGAGGGGAAGGTTGGGGTGACCTTAGAGGTGTTGGTGAAGGAAAAAGAGGTAGTCATTGAGTAGAATGGGGAAGCATTTGTGCCTAAAGAGGGTGTAGTCGTTGTTGTTGGTGAGGGAATTCCTGCTGGCCTAGTTGAAGTTGTAGTTGTTGAGGAGACTTTGGTAGTTGGTGCCTTGGCTGAGAGCTTGTATACTCATAAATTGCATGTGCAACTTTTACGAGCGTGAGAGCACATTTCTTGAAAATTGTGTGTGAACTCTAAAGTTTGTATAAAGGTCACGAGAGCTCATTTTCTTAGAAATCGTGTTCACACTTGCAAGTTCATGTGAAATACATGTTGTGCACATACATATTTATGATTGTCAATTCAAATGAATAGCTTTTATTGATATGGAAGAACTATAAATGCTTTGGGGTGCCTTGTCAAAACCTTTTTAGCCAAAAACACTTTACCAAAGAAAAAAGAACAATATTAGGATAGGAAAAAAATATATAACTTGTTGACATGCATTAATTTGAATAAGAGATTTTGCAATTATGAGATCAAAGATGGATAAGTTGGTCGTGTGTCTTGGAGTGATCTTCAAGTTTTTGGCGTAACATTTTCGTGTTGTGTGCTGGCCGATTCAAATTGTGGCTATTTTTCTATCATTGGTTGAAAATTTCATTGCGAGATAAGGTATTGAAACCATGGCACCTAGGGTGTTTACTAAAGGCTTTCTTGAACACACTCGTGCACAAAGCGACCAGAAGGGTGTAGTTGTTGTACCTCGATAGTCTTGGGGCCAACCACTTTTGAATTTTCTATCATTACGAGGGTGTAGACTGTCCGATTTATGAAAGTCATCCTTGACATTGGTTGAAGATCGACTTTTTCATCGGCTCATCTCATACTCTTCCATTTGGATGAAATTGATAGTCTGCATTCTTAGATCATTCATGTTCCTTGGTGCATGTTGATAAAGGTCGTTTGAGAAAGGTCTTTCTTTCGGTGCATTCAACATGACAATTAGGGTGACCCGAAGGTGAATGTCCCGTATCTTATTGACGACTATAGACAATCTCTCCATGAAAGCCTAAAACGGTTCAATGTCATTTTGTCTCATGTTGAGTAAAACCAACGTGGAAGTCTCATAGGGTCATCTAATGGTGAAATGAGCTTTAAACAATTGTGTGAAGACGATGTAACTAGGTACGTTAAATGTCGATAAACACGTGTATCATAAAAGCATAGGACCTTCAAGAGTTGTGAGAAAATTTTGACACATAACCGCATCCTTTTGGTTATAAAGATGCATCATAAGTGCTCGTCCAGACAGGATAGACCGTTATACATTTTCATGGTAAGACGTTTGGATCCCTATAAAAGTGAGGCATCGATGATAGCTCAATAAAAAAGTGTGTACAATGTTCATCGACGAGCCCTTTAAGAGAATAACCATGAACATAAATTTTACTATAAAGAATTAAATCCACAAATTAACAACTTGTTGTCATGATCACTTATTTTATTTGGAAACTGAACTTAACAAGATGTGAAATAAGTTTTTCCGGCAACTTAAAAAAAAAAATTCTCTGACAAAATGAGGTATTACCTTCGGTGTCAGTGTAGTTTGTTGAGACTTAGTAGTAGCCGACTTAAAAAACATTAAAAACAAGCACATTTTTTAACATTCCACGTGTTTATTAATGAACATAATTTGGTCCTACTCCTACCCTCGCGGAAGACCAATGACTAAAAACTAAGCCAGCGGGAAACTTCATAACAAGAGTAACGTGTATCAGCAAACATTGTGCACTAATAAAAAACAACAAGACATCAAATTGTAAATTAATTTTCAAACATAATGAAAAGGTTATGAATATATATATTATAAATAGTAGACCACATACATCGACGGTCTAAACTCTAATCAAAGCTCAACCGTTCATTTATTTAATGATTTTTTATGGCTCGATAATGAAAATTTTTCAAAGCAATTATTATTTTAGGTTTAATGGAGCATGGGTTTTGCATAGTTCTAAAATTGTGAATAATTTAGCCACAAGTTGCAAAGCAATTTGCATTTAGTTTCGGTGCACCTTTTTGGCTGGGCCACAAATAGTTTTTGATGAAACCGTGAATGCCAGTAGTTCACGTTCCAAGGTTTTCAATCGCACATGTAACTTTCACAAATCTATGCACTGCATTGTATTATAAAGTGTGAATGTGAAAAATATCTTGAGGGCACTTTGGTCATTGCATAGTAAAGTGAGATTTCCACAAATCAGCTTCTTATTTTTAGATCCTAATTCCCAATTCCTAATTCATTGCATGACCATTTCCCACGACCACTCAGTCACTCACAACTTCATTTCCATTTGCGGGACTCACTGTTTCCACGTTCTTAATGGGTTCAAATAAACCTGGTTCTTACCAAAGAATATTATTTAAGTTTTATTAGGTATTAGTTATTACTTATCTTACCCATCTACCTTAAAGACACAAACAATTACTATTAAGATTTCTTTTATACAAAATGGCTATAACACTAGTACGTAGGAAAATGTTGGTCAATAACAAACAATTAAGCTAAATATTATTATTAATGTATTTTCATCATTATTTTGAATGTACCTCAATATAAGTTTTATACTACTTCTTTAGCTAATGTTCACAGCAAGACCTTATTAAATATTACTTTTTAATAAAAATTATATCATTAATATTTTGACTATTTCTTTTAAAAAAATTAGTATTATTTTAATGTTATGTTAATAAACACTTTAAAAATATTGTTCTAATAATAAGCTAATATAGAAAATTTATTAAACATTAGGTTATTACCAAAAGAGTTTTTTTTTTAATTAAATTTTAGTTTTTTATTATTATGAAAATCCAACACGATATTATCAAGATATATAATACTCATATTTTCTTCCTCAACTTTCTTTTAATACCAAAAGAACAACATTAATTTTAAGATAAAAATTAAATAAAGTATCATATATTGTTGGTAATAATAATAATAATATTTAATGATATTTTATTATGCATATTATTAATGATAGAACAACGTCATGATTCATGAACATCAATAATCAAGTAGTCTAGTTGGCTTAATTTTTGAATATAAAATAATATTATAAGATTTAAAGTAAATAAAAATGCATAGAGTTAAAAGGTAAGATAATATGAGAAACAGAATGGTAATTAGGAAAAAGCGGAGTGATATTCTTACCTAATATTTGTCGTCTTCAACTCTTGCAGGGTTTGATTGCTAGTGAGAGCTATAAAGGTTAGAGATATATGCGTTTGCTTCTTCCTCTTTTTGGAGAATACAATTCCAATTCCATTGCTTGTGTTCTGAGAGAGAGAGAGAGAGATGGACGCCGTTGTTCAAACCAGAGGCCTTCTCTCTCTCCCCACCAACCCCAGAAACAGGGTTTTGCACGCACCACACGCCCTCAAACACCGTTTCCTCTCTCTCAAACCCAAACCCCTCTCTCTCAAACCCCTCGCCGCCAATCCACTGTCTCTCCCACCAAAACCTAACCCCTTCGGCCCAAAGCCCAAATCTTTGTTCCTCTGCCGGGCCGAGGCCGCCGCCGCCGCCGATGGGCCCGCCTTGGACGACGCCGAGAAGCCCAAGCTCCTGGGAATCGAAATCACCACGCTCAAGAAAATCATCCCCTTGGGCATGATGTTCTTCTGCATCCTCTTCAATTACACCATTCTCCGTGACACCAAGGACGTTCTCGTCGTCACGGCGCGTGGGAGCAGCGCGGAGATTATTCCCTTTCTCAAAACCTGGGTGAATCTTCCCATGGCCGTTGGGTTCATGCTTCTCTACACCAAGTTGGCCAATGTTTTGTCAAAGCAAGCTCTTTTCTACTCTGTCATTCTTCCATTCATCGCTTTCTTTGGGGCTTTTGGCTTCGTTTTGTACCCTCTCAGCAACTATATTCACCCTGAGGCCTTTGCCGACAAGCTTCTCAACATCCTCGGACCCAGGTTCCTTGGCCCCCTCGCGATCATGAGGATTTGGAGCTTTTGTTTGTTCTATGTCATGGCTGAGTTGTGGGGGAGTGTCGTCATTTCTGTTCTCTTTTGGGGTTTTGCCAATCAGGTAGTAATTCTGTTTTTTCTTAATTGCTTTTTTTGTCTTTTGTTTTTATTTATTTGATTCCAAGATGATGTGTGATGCTAATCAATAATCATGGTATCGGGGTGTCTTTTTTAATTCTGGTGTCCTCAGCATGTCGTCTTGAATTCTTGATTACTTTTGTTGGATTTTCTGTTATTTTTGTGCTTGAGTATATTCCATGTGCTGCTTGGATCTTAGTGGGTGGAATTTGGATGTGGTTATTTAATCGATTATCATGATTTTCTATTAATTTGTTTAACTTTTTGTTTGTTTTTATTTTCCCTTGTGGTGATCTGTATTCTGGTTTTGATTTGTTTTCTATGTCTTGTGTACTGACTTAGCAGCAGTGTGCATGTATTGATTGTTAAGGGATGAATGAAAACAGGGTTGTGTTTATACTATTTTAAGGGCGAGTCGTTATTAAACTTTTTGCCACGTGCATGTATTGTCTCCTTTAACGAGGTGAGTGTTTAGGACTGTGGATACTGGTTGCTGTTCCATTAATGGTGAATTAATTTTTATGATTAGTATGTTGATGAATAGAACGATGGAATTAAACTCAGTGACGTCTATTTGATTCTTTGCTGAATGGACAGCATTTGTTTGTCGGATGACTTGGTTAGCAAGATGATTTGTGATACCGTGCATCGACTCTTTGCACAATTAGCATGATATCATGTGATGGCAGGGTGAAATGTTTCATCCATTTCTATGTTCTCCAATTTTGAATTGCTTTATTCCATCGACATGGTAAAGTGAATCTTTTGTAGGAATTGTAACGAGTTTAAAGGAGAAAGATGTATACGATTTTGTGTTTCTTCATGGCCAATCTAATAGGCCTGTTTTTTGTGCAGATAACTACCGTTGATGAAGCAAAACGATTCTACCCACTGTTTGGACTTGGGGCCAATGTAGCCCTTGTGTTCTCTGGCCGGACAGTGAAATACTTTTCTAATCTGAGGCAGAATTTAGGTCCTGGAGTTGATGGTTGGGCCATCTCTCTAAAAGCAATGATGAGCATAGTCGTGGGTATGGGGTTGGCAATCTGTTTCCTGTACTGGTGGGTGAATAATTATGTTCCTCTTCCTACACGTAGCAAGAAGAAGAAGGTAATTTCATGAAAGGCAGTAATGCCAACTTTGTTTTTTCACTGCCTATATTTTTTACAGTTGTTTTTTAATTGAAAAAAGTGGGTTTTAATATAATATTTAAATGAGGTATCATTTCTGACTTTCTGTTTGATTAGTTTACTTACTGGTGAACAAGACGTTGTCATTTTGTCATAGCGATGTGGTCTTTGAATTTTGATGTCACACATACACTTTCTGGTTTCTGATTATTCAGTTTTGAAGTATTTGAAGCAAGTTAACTCACATTTTTACCTTGCTACGTAATTTTACAGGAGAAGCCCAAGATGGGAACCATGGAGAGCTTGAAGTTCTTGGTGTCTTCAAAATACATCAGAGATCTTGCCACTTTAGTTGTTGCTTACGGAATCAGCATCAATCTTGTCGAGGTTACTTGGAAGTCTAAGCTCAAAGCTCAGGTAATGTACAAATAAATCTTTTCTATTATTTTTGGTTTTACAACTATGGCTATTTCACATTATACATTTCTTTTTGCTTACAAACTTGTATAAATTGCAGTTTCCAAGCCCCAATGAGTACTCATCTTTTATGGGTGACTTCTCAACTGCAACTGGAATTGCCACGTTCACAATGATGCTTGTCAGCCAATTTATATTTGACAAATATGGATGGGGAGTTGCTGCCACGATCACCCCCACGGTCCTGCTTTTGACAGGAGTCGGTTTCTTTTCTCTTCTATTGTTTGGGGCCCCTCTTGCACCTAGTCTTGCGCAGTTTGGAATGACTCCACTACTAGCAGCTGTATACGTGGGTGCCCTGCAGAACATATTTAGCAAGAGTGCCAAGTACAGCTTATTTGATCCCTGCAAAGAAATGGCCTACATTCCATTGGATGAGGATACCAAGGTTTGGAATTGACTTGAAGCTTTCAATTCAATCTGTTGTAATTGCATTAAACTTTCAAAGACCTGAAACCGTGACTGTTATTACAATTCTTGTTGGCATATCTACTTGTATTGAATTTGCGTTGCATTTGTTGCCGCAGGTTAAAGGGAAGGCAGCCATTGATGTTGTGTGCAACCCATTGGGGAAATCTGGAGGTGCCCTTATTCAGCAATTTATGATCTTAACTTTTGGGTCACTAGCTAATTCAACCCCATACTTGGGAGGAGTGCTTCTGCTGATTGTTACTGCTTGGCTAGCAGCAGCCAAATCCTTGGATACCCAGTTTACTGCATTGCGAAAAGAGGAAGAACTTGAGAAAGAAATGGAAAGAGCAGCTGCTGTTAAGATACCTGTAGTGGCTGAGAATGAGGGTGGAAATGGTTCTCTTGCACCATTAAATCCAGCCTCAGGTGACTCCTCAAGTAGTCCATCTGAAGCCTCATCTCCTCGCAATGTTTAAAAATGTGCTTCTTTCTGTGGGAAATTGCCTCACAGATCGAAACAAGTAGAGCTCTTTTGAGAGCAGTGTTAGGTGAAACTATTTGTTGTAGGTTTATTTATACATAAGCTCTTTTACAGAATAAGCTTGCTAGCTACTTTCTCAAGTCACATAATTTTTTTGTCCCCATAGATCAGATGAATTTCTTTACTTGATATAATGGTTTACTGTTTAGTGAACCGCATTTGTTTTCCTATGAAAGAAAGAAGTCGTTTCAGTGTTCTGTAATCTGTATTTCACTATTTCTAGTATGCCCTTGATTTCTAGTTGTTTGCAGCCCACAAGTGTTCAAATCTTGCCTTGGCTAAGGTACACGTGTTCAGCTCTACTTTTCTAAATATTAGGGGTGTTCATGACCAGGATTGGCTCATCATTCGTTTCGTTTCGACCCAAATTATATTTTGGCGGCTTCAAGTTTAGAAAATAGTCCTGCGGTGAGCTCGGTAAAATTAACTATGTATAAGTAGAAATTTTAAAGCCAAAGTTAGTAGTTGAAAAACAAATTTTATTAACTAATTAAAGTTTTTGAAAAAATTAACTTAAAAGTGTAAATTGATATGAAAGGCTACATTTAGTTATTTGAGATAAAAAGTATTTTGAATAAGTTAATAAAGATAAAGAAAAAAATTAGGTTAAAATATATTTTTATCCTTTATTGCATTATTATTCATTTTGATTTTTTGTATGTTAAAATATTCATTTGAGTCCCTTATAGTTTATATTTAAATTAATTTAGTCATATTAGAATAATGATTATTTTTAATTTTATTATACAATTTTGAAATAATTTTTGATTGATTCTATAATTAATTATATGTTATATGATTAATTGTGGAATTATTGTATTTATTGCTTTTTTAGAGTTATAAAGGGTCAAAAGACCCTTGAGAGTTAAGTTGTTGAGGTAGTTTTAGAGGGTCAAATTGATCGAATTTAGAAAAGAATATAAAGTTTTTTTAAGGCATGAGTTTCATTCTTTCATATCTTTAGAAAATTTAGAGAGGAGTTAAATAGAGAGACTCTAGAATCTGAGAGAGGTTCTTCTTTTTCTAACACCGTATAACCCTTCTAGATCCTTCTTTGAGCTAAGTAGCAAAGGTAGATAGGAAATTCAAGCTTCAGAAGTTGAGAATCTTAAGTTGAGAGTTATATGACGACCTTGAGAACTCTTAATTTTCTTCCATTCTCTTGATTTTTGGAGCCATTTACGGTAAGAAGTTTGTCGATTGAATAATGTTGAATTAGGGTTGTTGTTTGCTACCTGGATTCATCATTATTGTTGAAATTTGATATGAAATCAATGGACTTTGCTTAAATTTGATACGAAATGAATGGACTTTACTTAAGGGTGGTTTTGTAGAAGTTGTTTTGATGCAAATTGACGATCCTTGAATTCTAGTTAATGCATGTTGTGTTTAGTGCTAGGATGATGTTATATATGTCGTAAAAATGTCGAAATGTGTATTGCATGTTGGATTGGTTGAACTTCTTACAATTTTTAGGCCAAATGAAGGTTTTGCTAAGTGTGAAAATCTTCATCATGTTGGGTGCGCCTTCATGGCACTGGACATGACTTTAGTTAGGGGCTCTCTATCCTAATCATACCAGGAATGAGATTGGTAGCGTTGAACATGGGTTAGTGAGGAGCTCTCTAACTTAGTCACATTGAACGTACAAATGAGAGGTGCTGGATGTGATTGCTTCAGGAGCTCTCTAATTTGGTGACGCCGGGCGTAGGTTGAGGCATTGGGCATGGTCAAGTTAATGACTTTCTACCTAGACGACGTTGGGCACACGTTTATTGGCACCAAGCGCGAGTTAGACAAAGACTCTCTACCTGGATGAGGTCGAGCATAGGTTTAACCATGCCAAACGTGCTTGACATAGGAGTTATCTACCTCATCCACATCGAGCGCACGTGGTTTAACATTGGACGTGAGCAAGCCAAAGGCTCTCTACCTCAATGGTGTTGGGAGAATGGTATTAAGCGTAAGTTACTAAATAAGAAACTTGTTATTTAATTAAGTGTTGAAAATGAGTGTAGTATATTAATTACTCACATGATGTATGATGTTGTATGATTATAATTCATTGTGCATTGATCTAGGATGATGTATACTGATGTTTTAAGTTGGCAAATTGTAAGCTGATAGTTGATTGAAGTTGATTAAGTTGCAAGATGTATGTTGTTTACAGATGATTAAGTTGTTTAGACATGTGATGATGCAATACATGTCTTAGTTTAGCTACGTAAAAACTAGATAAAAGTAAAGTTATTTTAGAAATTAACAAATCCCTTTGATCGGATATAAGTTGTGGTGCTCAGAAAGGTCAAAAATTGATAATCCTTTAGTGAGAGTTTAGCTGAAGGTGTTTGTAAGTTGTCTCTTCTAGGTTTTATGCAGAGCCGTTTGAAGCCCAGGTTAAGTCATACGTGTATGAAGTGACCAATTGAGTAAAGTATAAAGTTGATGGTTAAAATCCTATATTGATTACTGTAAAGTTGCATAGTATTTGGAGAGTAATTGACAGACTAATCCCATAGGAGACTTAGTTATGCATGTTAAAGTCGTGATAGACTCACACTTAAGTTGTCCTACCATAATAGTAATACCAGACTTTCTTAGTTTAAGTGACAAAACTTGAGAAATCAATTTTGGTAACCAGGTTGTTCATTATTTCTAAAATAAATATGTTATATAGTTATAATGCTATCAACACAAAATTTGTCACTAAGCAAGAGTGACACAAAGTATTGTCCCAAGCAAGTAATCATTCAAATACTAACAAATAAAATTTTTAAAATTACAGGAATTAAAAAGATTAGTTTTAAATTTAAGGAACTAAAAACAAATATACCTTAAATTTGAAGGGACTAAAAACATATTTAAGCCTAAAATAAATATGTTGTATTGTTACAATGCTATTAATACAAAAATCATTACTGAATAAGAGTGATTACAAAGTATTGTCCCAAACAAGTAATCATCCAAACACTAACAAACAAAAGTTTTGAAAATTACGGAGACTAAAAAGACCAAATTTAAAATTTGAGAACTAAAAAAAATTTAAAACCTAAAATAAATATGTTGTATTGTTACAATGCTAGTAACACAAAATTCTTTACTGAACAAAAGTGACACAAAATATTGTCCCGAGAAAGTAATCATCCAAATACTAATAAATAATTTTTTTTTTTAAAATTATAGGGACTAAAAAAATCAATTTTAAATTTGAGGGAGAAAAAAGATCAGTTTTAGAATTGTAGGACTAAAAATATATTTAAGCCTAAAACAAATATGTTGTATCGTTACAATGATATTAACACAAAATTCGTTATTGAACAAGAGTGATACAGAGTATTGTCCTGAGCAAGTAATCATCCAAGTTTAGGGTTCAGGGTTCACTGATTATTAAGTTCGTGGTCTTGTATAGAGCTTCCTAGAGTTGTTTGTAGCTCGACTTCTGCTTCTCTTTGGATTAGAGGTAATGGAAGTTGGATTCTTGGTTCTTGTTGGATTGTTTGGTTGCTTGTTGGTTTATTCCATATGGATGCCTGTCGCAACCCAAAAATTTCTGATCTCGCGACCTATGGTTTAAACATCCTTCTAAAGATCTCATCAATTAAGGAATGCCCGAACACCAGACTAATCCTTAATTAATGGTTTTGAAAATAGGTTTTATGGAGTCGCCACCAATGTTTTACTCAAAACATTGAAAAAAGAAAAGGTTTTTTAAAGTCCAATAATGGCCTTGATAACCAGAATTGGGTTCAGGGGTCGGTTACGTGTAGGGAAGGTATTTAGCACCCCTACAACGCCCTCAATCGGTACCCTATGATGAAGTTAATGTGATAAGAAGTAATAAATTAAATATTAGATCCCCTTTATGAATTACTATTTACATGCTTGAAATTTAAATTACACGGTTGACCCTAAAACGTCTACATGATTGCTCTTGTTATAACAAAAAATAAGAAGTAAAAGAAAGAGAAGAAGATTAAATGAAATATTTCGTGGCAAGCTTTGTTAGATCTTCAAATATGAAAAATATAGGTGCTTTGTGGCAACCTTTCACACTACAATGCCTCACAAAATCTCAAGAAATACAAAAGAGAGGGGGAGAGAGAAAAAGAGAGAAATTTCGTGCTCTAAAGAGTGTGGACGAAATTTTGGAGTCCCTCAGAAATGTGCCCAAGCTGTCTATTTACAGGCTTCAGACAGGGTCCAGAACGGCCCGTTCCGAGGGCCGTTCTGGATTTGGCCGTTACGTGTTAATTTAGTATATTGGAACGGGCCGTTCTGAAATCGGAACGGCCCATTCCAGAGGCGCGTTTAACACATAAATGCCATTCTGGAACGGCCCGTTCCAAATTAAGGATTTAAGCCTTTTTTGTTATTTGGGAATGGCCCGTTCCAATTTGGGAACAACCCGTTCCAAATGTATGTTTTAGCCTTTTTTAAAGAGCCTAGAACGGCCCGTTCCAGTTTTGGAACAGCCCGTTTCGGGCTACTAAAACCAACTTTTTCGGGCTTTTAGCCTTCTGATGTCATGTCCTGTTATTTCCATGATTGGGAGCTCATTTTCTTGATAATAGACGTCCATTTCTTCGTTTGTATGCCCCCCGGACGAAATTGGGTGTCTACAATGCCAATAGTTGCAATTATATTGTTGAATAGCATGATTTAGAAATGCGATAGTTGAACTTGGTGTTTTTGGGTTTCAAGGAGAATAATTTGGTGATTTTGAGAATGGTTGTTGCATTTTGGATGTCTTGTTCAAAATGAGTTGTTGTTGTTGTATATAAGTGATATCTTGTATGTAATGTTGGTGGTTTACTAGTTTTCATGTTATTTGAGCCAATTCGAGCATTTGTTGAGTGTAGAACTCACCATCACATTGGGTGCGCCTTCATGGCATTTAATGTGACTCAAATCAAGGGGCCTCTATCTTACGTCGAACACATGATTGGTGGTGCTGAGCATAAGGAGAGAGAATAGCCTCTGACTTGGTCACATTAGATGTGGTTTGAATGGTGTTGGGAGTGATGTGAGAGAATTGTCTTTGTCTAAATTGGCATCAGGTGTCAAAGTAGTGATATCAAGCATGAGGAGGGAAATGGGTTCGAGTGTGGGGTTTTCTATGCTAAGTGTGAGAGCCCACGATTTCTCTACCTCATCCATGCCTGTCGCGAGTTGAATAAGATTGTGGTGGGTGAGGCAGAGTACTACCTATCTCAATAGCGCCAGGTGCAAGGCATGTATCATCAGACATGGTTTGTTTTGTGAAACTCTTGTTGCTGGATTGATAAAATGGTGAACATGAATAGATTAGATGAATATATTGCCTATTTTATATTGATGAGTGTTATTAGTTCTATATATATTGATGGGATAATATATATATATATATATATATATATATATATATATATATATATATATATATATATATATATATATATATATAGATATAGATATTTATGATTGTTGAATTATTGAAGTGTTGATATTGAGAATACTTTAGGCATTTAGGTACAATAAATTTATGATTGTTAAATTGTTGAGGTGTTAATGCTGAGAATGCTTAGGACATTTAGGCATGATGTGACACCCTCTACCCCAACATATATATACAATAATTATAAAAATAAAATTCTTTATCATTAAAATCCAAATCTCTAACCACATAAGGGTAAAAAGTTCACATTCATAAACTTAATCCAAATAACATGTCAGTGAAATTACAGAGAAATAAAACTGAGTTTTCAAATAGTTTAATGGAAATAGCATCCTAAACTAAGCCTAACTATGCTCCAATGTCACATATCCTATCAGAGCTTGCCCAACTAAAGCCTAAGCTTCATCACTAACATCCTCATGCTGATGATCACCTGCAACACAAGTTAAACACATAGAAAGAACAACAAGGGAATAAGAAACATCTAACTCAGGTTCAGGTGTAGAAATAACAGTTAGGCAACACACACAAATCATACAAGCACAGTCATAGCTACTCATTAATCAGGTGCAAATTCAAATTTCACATATAACAGTAACACATACACAGTCATTCATCATGCAATAATGTCATGGACTCGACTCATAGATGCATGCATGCCAGTCACGTGTCTCATAATCATATATCACTGGTGTGCTGCCTAAACAACACACCTAGGGTAGTCTAGGAGTACATGTAAGGAGCTACCCGTACACTCTCAACTAGAAGGATGTACTGCTAGGGTCTGGTTAGGATAGCGAAGTTACGCAAGTTACATCTCGTGCTCACAAATGGGTGGAATCAAGACATCCAAACTGCACTATCCCCTAGGACTCCCCCAAGCTGTTACACAAGGAGGGCCTTCCCTAATGGTGTACTCCACATCGTACCCTTCACATAGATGTATATGATGCATGTCACACATTCACAAACTCATGGACTCATCACTTTACTTGTCATGGCATTTCATGTCTTATCTCTCATTTCATCACGTTTCACATTCTCATAGTCATAGTGCTCACAATAGCACGTCATTCACATCATGTCTCATGTCATTTGTTCATATTTCACATAATCTTACTCATAAGATTATCATTTGGAGATTATTATCATCATCATGTCATATTCACTTTTCACATTGCCTCATAATCATATTCATAATTGTTCCTCATAGGTTTCACACAGGAACCCACAAAACACTCTAATTCATATCAAAACCTGTTCAAACTCAAAATTAAATATACATTCATGCTCAACATTTAGCAAGGAACACAATAGAATACTCAGAATTCAAAACAGAAAACATCTAAAATTTGCCTATTTCTTATAGGATTTCCTGTAGGAACCCATAGAGCACTCTAATTCATATAAAAACATATTTATTCTTAAAATTAATCACATATTCAAACATCACATTCAACAAGGAACACAACAGAGCAATCAGAAAGAAAAATAAAAAATATTCATATTTTGCCTGTTCCTAGAAGCATGCATTAGGCAAAGGATTGAGGGCCAATTCTGCTACCCAACAATTATTCCCACACCCTCGAGCGAGGTTTCTCACCCCCCTTTACCTAGATACGCAGAAGACAAAGCTAGAGCGAAATCTAGTTGATCTCATTCTCTTGATTCTCCTTGGTCTTCAGAGGGTGTGTCCAAAAGTAGTGCGAGAGTCTGTTATTTATAGATGTCAAGAGTGGCCAGAACGACCCATTTCGGATTTGGAATAGCCTGTTCTAGATCCTTTCATCATGTGTAAAATTCACATCTGGAACGACTCGTTCTTAAACCAGAACGACCCGTTTTGGAGATGAGTTTTAACTCACAACGACCATGTTTGGAACGACCCGTTCCAATCTAGGGTTTATAGGTCTTTTTAGTAGTTTGGAACGGCTCGTTCCAGTTTGGGAACGACCCGTTCTGGACTACTAAATCACCCTTATAAAAATTATGAAAATTGGGGTGTTACACATGATATGTTGAATGACTATTGACCTGTTAAGGTGTTGATACTATGAATGCTATACGCATTTAGGCATGTTGATTGACTTAGAACTAGAGAAGAAAGTGTTTTTAAAAGTTGGATATCTCATTGTGTGGATATTGGTGTGGTACTCTATGAGTCTAGTTGTTGAAAAACCCTCCTTGAGTATATATTATCTCTTGTAGTGGATTGTTGAGTTTCCTCTAGATTCTTAGTTAATATTGGAGTAAGATATGAATTCGAGGGCTAAAATCTTTAACTGATTACTAGAGAAGTATGTGGTGTAGTGAGGATAGTTAGCGAGACTTGGTTAATGCATGTCAATGTCATGGTAAGCCCATACCCAATTATGTTATACTTGATGGTGGTACTGAACTTTCCTAGTCTAGGTGACGACATTCGAGAAATCATGTTGTAGGGATTGGTATTCCAATTGATTGTTGATTTAGCAAGTGTAAAAAGATTGGTTGGTTCGGTAGGGTCAAGATATTTAGACCGCTCCCTTGATTGTAGGAGATCTCCGTAAGGGAATGCGTAACGATGCAATAATTGAGGTATATGCATATGATGTACTATTTTTAGTGATTGTTCATATGTTATGTGGAGTTGTATGTAGGATAGCATGATTGTGGTGTAAGTTTGATATGCTTTAAATTTTTCTTTCAAACTTGTGTGATGTCATGTTGAGGTGTTTTGACATGGTGCTAAGTAGTAGACCATGATGTGATTTTGGTGTATGTTTCACCTGATGATGTTGTTAATAATATAGTTATGTTATTTTTATACTTGTTACATGATTTCTCCTTTATATTCTAGCTTATCCTTAAATATTTTTCTTGTGGTTGAACTATAATAATGATTATGTTTTCATCGAAGTAGGACATGGTCAAGCTTGAAGAGTCAAACATGTGGAGAGTCGTGTTACTAGATGGTGGTGTAATTAGAAACTACTTTTCTCGATTTTATTGAGTTGCTTAACTAATAACTTAGACTTGTATATTATAGTTTTGGATTATTATATATATATATATATATATATATATATATATATATATATATATATATATATATAATTCTTTAGTATCTCAATTGTGGTTGTAGAACCTTGTTGAATATATGTATATATTAGATTGCACTTTATGGGAACTATAAATATGAACCTTATTAGGTAGTTGTTTTAGTTATTGATTTTGTTAAGTATAATGACCATAACAAGTCATTACATTTTTAGTTTAATCTCACGTAAAGTTTAAGATTCCTTTAAACAATATAATTTTTTAAATTAAATTATACATATATGTTAAAATATCATTTTTAAATTAATGAAAATATTTTATATAATATTAATATTTTTTTATTTTAGAATATATTATAAAATATTAATGAAAAATATTTTATATAATATTAATATTATTTATTTTAGAATATATTACAAAATATATTTGAATTACAGTTATATATATATATATTATAATTTATTATATAAAATATTAATATTGATGTATAAAGTGCATAAATAAGATTGACTTTGTTTTTAAATTTAGGTTTAAATAAATGATTCTATTGAAATTTGGATTGGGTTGAAACAAAAGATAAGTCTCATGAACATCCTAATAAAAAAATATTATATTTTTTGGGGGAGGAGGGGAGAGTTTCAAAACCCACTTTCGGTTTGACCGTTACCCAAACCAGTGTGGGCTGGGCTGTATCAAACAAAATAATAAATGCGACAGGGGACCAATTCTAGTATTACCCACAGTTTCACGTGTTTCCTTCAAAACCGACAAGAATGACCACGAGCTTGGACGTTACCTTGTGGAGTTGTGGTGCCATACAACAACTTTGGAATTCTTTTTGTTTTCTTTCTCTTCTATTTAACATCACATTGCTAATTAAAAAACAATAAAATTCTAAGGAGATCAACGGAAATCACTCTAACTAGTTGATTTGATTTGATTTTTTCAAATAAATTTAGTACTAAATATTTCTCGTGTGGGCAATATAGGGACAGTTATCTTAATTGAGTTTCACACGTGATACATAAAAGAGTTGGATTTAAATGTACTTTTTAGGTTATATTTCTTTCTTTCGTCCATACATAGGTTATATTTAAGGTTTATTTTGTTTAAAAGAGGTGCACTTTAGGAAATTATCAGTGCTAACGGATGCTTGTTGGTTCTTATCAGTACTTTGACCTTAAAATGAACCCAATCTTCTCGCCTTTTCACTTTTTGTTGAAAAAGATAATGGGTGGGATTGAATTTCTATCATATAGTCATGTTATATATGTTCTAACAGTAGATTGTTTTTCTTTTTGACAGATTAAGTGCCGAATCATGTTCTGTATACAGACATATTTTGAACCTTCCACTAGATGTAGTTCTTTAATTTCTTGATTCTTCAAATCAACAAACGTGTAAAACCATGATTACAGAAGCTCAAGTATGTAATAACAACATTCAACATTACTTTATAAAGCAATCAAATAAGTTTCCGCTGTTGTTTGCATATCCATATTGGATTCCTGGTAGTAGCTGATGTAAATGGGACAAAGTCCAAACTCCTTACGTACACATGAGATCGAGAGAGAACAAACTGGTCCTCTTCAAGTGTCTTTCAACTTTGAGGGTGCTATAATTAATTTTGTTCTATACATGCTGCATGTTAGAGGATGTGAGCAAAATTCATGTTGTCTGGCATAGGAAGAGAATATCAGAATAAAAATAAACAGTTGTATGAGTGGTCCTATTCCTATCTCAACACGCCTTATCCATCCTCTTCATAATTCCTAGCTTCAGCTGCTAAGAAAATCTCATTTCAACAACAAGGTCAAAGGAATAAAAATCTGATTATTGTTCTTGACAAATAATGCAACATGCCCAACACAGTGCCTTCTACACCAACCGATTCCTCCTCTACTAGCTTATTTGAGCTCCTCACTGAAATGAAGAAGCAAACCAATCCAGAATCACTCAACTTCCAAGCAAAATCTCCCTCCCAAATCTCCTCCGAATGCTGGTTCGACGATGCATGCATCTTGGACATGGATTACTTCGTTAAGACCCTTGCTGGCATCAAGGCCAAAGGTGTTCGTGCAGACCTTATTGGCTCCCTCATCACACACTATGCCTCCAAATGGCTCCCTGACCTCTCTGCAGGTAGAAATTATTAGATAGTGCTGAACCAGCAGGTTTTATAGTTCAAATTAATGTTTACATGACACATGTTCAAATAAATGTTACAATTTACAATCACTAGAAGATTAGTATATGTAGAAACTTTGATAGTTGTGAACCACCTAAACCTAATAATTTCTTCTGGACAGGTGACATGACTGGTAAGAGCCTGGCCCAGTTCGAGGAATCGCCGGAAAGCGTGACGGCGTCATGGATGAAGAAGAGGTTCTTCGTGGAAACCTTGGTGGGTGTTCTTCCCCCCGAGAAGGATGCCATTCCATGCAACTTCCTGCTAAGGCTTCTGAGAACGGCGAACATGGTTGGGGTTGATGGTTCCTACAGGCAAGAGCTTGAGAAACGTATTTCGTGGCAGTTGGACCAGGCTTCGTTGAAGGAGTTGGTGATTCCCTCGTTCAGCCACACTTGTGGGACACTCTTGGACGTTGAGCTGGTGATTAGGGTGGTGAAGAGGTTTGTGAGTTTGGACAGCGAGGGAGCTAAGAGCGTTGCTTCTTTGGTTAAGGTGGCCAAGTTGGTCGATTCCTACCTCGCTGAGGCAGCTATGGATGCCAATTTGAGCTTGAACGACTTCGTTACCCTTGCCGCAGCTCTTCCAAGCCATGGAAGAACAACGGATGATGGGTTGTACAGAGCCATTGATACGTATCTAAAAGTATGTCTCGTTCAAATTGGTTGATTAACTAGTAGTAGTTTCCGTACTCTAATTGAATTGAAGAAGAAAAAGATAATTAAATATGCAGTTGATTAATTACAGGCACATCCAGGTGTGTCGAAGCAAGAGAGGAAGGGACTGTGCAGGCTAATCGACAGCAGAAAACTAACAGCAGAGGCATCACTCCACGCAGCACAAAACGAACGGTTCCCGGTGAGAGCAGTGATTCAGGTGCTTCTCTCGGAGCACAGCAAACTGAACCGGCACGTGGACTGGAGCGGCTCTTTGGTGAGCGGAGCGAGAAGCCCCGGAGGGTTGGACCTGCCGGCGCGGTGCCTGTCGAAGCGCGAGGTGAGCGCTCAGCAAGTGGAGATAAGGAAGCTGAAGGATGACGTGTACAGGCTTCAGATCCAGTGCAACGCCATGCAGGCGCAGATGGAGAGGATGGTGGTGGAGAAGAAGAAGGGCTTCTTCAAGTGGAAGAAGTTCGCCTTTCCCATCAAAGCCGCCGACAGAATGGACCTCGAACTCGAGGGGAACGTCAGGTGCACGCCTGTGGACATGAAGACAAGGTTGGTTAATGTCAAAGGTGGTGGCAGAACTGCTCACTCTCACACTCACACTCACACTCACAAGTGGAGGAAGTCCATGTCTTGATCAATCCACAACACGTTTATCATTATCATCATATTCACCAAATTAATTTACTTTCTCTCTATGTTCTTTTATTGCTCTATCAAATAATCCAGGATATATCAACTTTTGTATTTCGAATAATAAACTCAATAATTTCTTTCACCTATCATTACACTCAGTTGCATCGTTTTTTTTATTCTTTCTATTTTTATTTTATGAAGGGAGATTTAAAATAAAAATATGTACTTGTTCGCGTTATAATCTGTATATAAGGCCGTTTTTGTCGATAATTATTTTTAAGATTATTGAAAAGTATAATATTCAATATTTATTAACTTCTAATTATTCTTGGAAATGGTTAACAAAACTAGTTCGATAATAGTAAACTACTTGCTATTACTCTTTATGATTTTACACACTTTCCACTTATAGTTTTGTTAAAACTATAGATTAATTAGTTTATCATATGCGCGAGAAATAAACAATGTGATAAAAACACGTGTTTTCTAGCAAAGGTGTTAGGTAAACAAAACAAACATAATCCTAGATTCTTTCTGAAAAAACAAAACGAATATATTATTAAATTAAGATAACATGTTCGGATAAAATGGTGGTTATCGTTGGCAGAAGGTAATACTATTTACTCTGCTCTACTCTCCAATTTGACACTGTCGTGTTTCTTTGAATTTGCTTTAAACCGATAAACCCACTTTTCATTTTATTGTTCTGTAACTCCAAATGGCGGCGTTTGCTAAACCCTCCCATCTTCATGCTCAAAGGCACAATCATGAACCGGATAGGTGTTGGACTCCCATGTCAGAAATTTCAACTAGGTAAAATTGACAGACAATGTACTAACATTGGAACATAGATGGAATCGGAGGACAAGACCTTATCGATTACAACTTTGAAAGAGAATGTTAATTTATTTGCGTGATCAGCATACGACATGTCAAACATTGATTCATCTTTCCATTGTCACCACTTGTCCATTTGTCATGAAACTCGACCAATAGCTCAAAAGAAAAGAAAAATGGGTGAAGAGAAAAGAACAGCAGTAAGAATGAGGTATCCAAAATGTTGAAAGCAAAGTTCATCGGGGTCCTATCTATATACTACTTGGGTAGACAACAAGATCTACCCCTCTTTCTTTACTTGTCTATATCAGACAAGTCTATAAGTGTTGTCATTGCCCAAGAAAGAGAAGGGGGGCAAGTCCATATCTACTACATTAGCTAAGTTTATAGGGTGTTGAGCAAAAGTATTAGAAGGTGGAAATTTTAGCTTTAGCTTTGGTTACAACTAGAAAATTAAGGCCCTGTTATTAAGTCATCAAGTAATTGTCAAGATTGACTACCCTATTACCAAGATTCTCAAAAAACCAGAGCTAGTTGGTAGAATGATTACTTGGTCTGTTGAGTTGTCGGAGTTTTGTTTGGTTTATCAATCAAGAGGTCCTATACAAGCATAATGCTTAGCATATTTCATCAATGAGATGGTCGCTAAACCCCAACAAAGCCATACATGGATTCTATATGTTGATGGTTTGTTAAGAAAAAAGGGTAGTGGGGTCGAAGTTATTTTGGAGGGACCAGGAGGCTAGTAGTTGAACAATCACTTCAATTCAATTTTCAAACTTCCAAAAATCATGTGAAACATGAAGCCCTCATAGCAAAAATGGAATTGGCTTTGGAAATGGGTTCTGAACATTTGTTATATAAAAGTGACTCCCAACTGGTGGTTGAACTGTTGAAGGGTGAGTACCAAACAAAAGATGCTCGGAGTATAAAATACTACCATGTGGTCTGGCAGTTGAAGGGGAACTTCTTAGACTTCCAAATCAAAAGCATATCAAGAGAAGAGAATGCAAGGGTTGATGTCCTTTCAAAGTTGGCCTGGTAAGCACTGTTAGATAATCTTAAATTTTAGAGATATCCGAGTTAGTTTATCTATTTTATTTGTTTCAGTTTAGATAAGATAGTTTTTTATAAGATTTGTTTTGATAAGATATTTTGTTATCTTATTGTTAATTTGGTACGTTGTACAATGACTATTTAAAGGTCATCTCTTATTCAATAAAAAATACAGTGAGTTGCTACGTTCACCCAATACTAGTATTACTCGTCTCTCTTAGTTTTTTCTACAAATTGGTATCAAAGCTATATGCTCTGAGTGCCGAGTGTGAGAGGAAAGCAGTGTGCGCCTGTGTGTGTTTTGAAAAAAAAAAAGGAAAGAGTAATGGCGAAGGTTGTTAATGGAATGACCGTACCACAACTGTCAAAGAAAATCAATTATGATAATTGGTGTTTACAGATGAAGACCCTGTTGGGTTCCCAAAGTCTATGGGATATAGTGGAGAAGGGGTTCCAAGAACCCGAGGAGGACGAAGACCAATCTGTGGCTCAGATTGCCGCATTGGAAAAGACAAGAGTGAAGGACAAATCGGCTTTGTATTTTTTGTACAATGCCATGGATGAGTCAGGTTTTGAGAAGATTGCAAACGCTGCATCTTCAAAGGAAGCATGGAAGATCTTGGAGGTTGCGCACAGAGGTAACCACCGTGTCAGACAGATCCGACTTCAAACTCTCTGAGGAGAGTTTGAGTGTTTGAAGATGGAGGATAAGGAACAAGTATTCGAGTACATAACTCGGGTGGAGAAGTTGGCTAACCAACTCGGAAGGAATGGGGAGCCAATGCCAGCAAGTAGAATTGTGGAGAAAATCTTGAGATCATTAATAGATGATTTCGAGAGTATTGCATGCGTAATTGAGGAGTCAAAGGACTTGTCAATTCTCTCAGTGGAAGAACTCGCTGGGTCACTCGAAGCCCACGAACAAAGGAGGAGGAAGATGAAGGGTACTCTTGATCAAGCATTACAGGCGAAACTTGATTTGAATGAAACTTGGAACACCCAGGGCCGAAGATCAAGTGGACAAGGACGAGGTGATCAAGGACGAGGCAAAAGACGAGGTGATCAAGGACGAGGTAAAGGACGAGGTGATCATGGAGGTGGACAAGGACGAGGTGATCGTAGCCAAGGAAGTCAGCCAAGGTCGGAGGTGGAATGTTATAAGTGTGGCAAACTCGGCCACTACGCAAAGGAATGCAGATCGGCAAATTGCTACAATTGTGGCAAATACGGTCACATAGCAAAGTATTGCCGAGCTAAAAGCCGAAGTGAAGAGAAAGAGAAGAATATTCTCACAGAAGAAGAGGACGAGGAAGCAGGAATTTTGATGATGACGCAGAGCTCGGAGACCAAGCTACATCTGAGTTGTGCCTCCGAGGTTGAGCTGAACTTGAGTTGCATGGAGAAATCAGCAGTTGAGCTTCCAAGCTCAGATGAGAAGTCAGAAGCAGAGCTTGATTCGAGTTGCTTAAACAACTCAGTCTGGTATTTGGACACTAGAGCGAGCAATCATATGTGTGGAGAAGAGAGTTTTTTCAACGAACTCATCAAGGTGAAGGTTGGATTCGTGTCATTTGGGGATGATTCAAAGGTGGCGGTAAAAGGGCGTGAAACCATCAAGTTTATGCAGAAGGATGGACGAGTTGGAGAAATAAGGAATGTCTACTACGTTCCCGAGCTTAAGAATAACATCTTAAGCATGGGGCAAATGATGGAGAAAGGCAACTCGGTTCTGATGAAGGATCGGGTGCTTTATTTGAAGGACAAGTATGATCGTTTAATAGCCCGAGTGGAGATGAAAAAGAATCAGATGTATAAACTGGATCTGAACATCATTCAAAATAAATGCTTGAAGCTGGACGTGAAGGATGAAGCCATGATGTGGCATTTTCGTTTTGGGCATTTGAACTTTGGAGGTTTGGCCTAGCTATCAAGGAAGGAGTTGGTGCAAGGACTACGTGGTGTTGAGTTTGACAAGAAGTTTTGTGAAGCGTGTGTACTCGGAAAGCATACAAGAACAAGTTTTCCGAACTCGTCCGAGTACAAAGTAAAGGAGCAACTTGGCCTGATACACACTAACTTGTGTGGACCAATCTCTCCTGCATCCTTCAGTGGTAAGAAATATTTCATCTCTTTCATAGATGATTTCTCTCGAAAGACCTGGGTATATTTCTTGCAAGAAAAATCAAAGGCATTTGAAGCTTTTAAAAAGTTTAAAGTCATGGTGGAGAAAGAGACTAACAAGCAAATTAAAGCTTTGAGGTCGGACAGAGGTGGAGAATTCACATCGGCAGAGTTTATGGAATACTGTGAAGAGCAAGGTATAAAATGTTTTCTCACAGCTCCATATTCACCACAACAAAATGGAGTAGCTGAAAGAAAGAATCGGACTATTCTTGATATGGTCCGAGCTATGCTTAAAGGGAAGAATATGCCTGAGAAGTTTTGGGCAGAGGCAGTGTAGTGTGCTATATATATACAGAACATGTGCCCACATTCAAAATTGGATGATGTGACACCTCAGGAAGCATGGAGTGGACAAAAACCAAGTATACATCACTTCAAGATCTTCGGAAGCCTTGCTTACGGTCATGTTCCAGCTCAGCTCAGAATGAAGCTTGATGATAGGAGCAAGAAGTATATCTTGATCGGGTATGATGAAAAGGCAAAAGCGTACAAATTGTACAATCCTGTTACAGGCAAAATTCTGGTAAGTCGAGATGTCCAGGTAGATGAGGAAAGCGAGTGGAGCTGGAGTAACTCTAAAGAGACCTCGGGGAGCTCGAACTCTGAGAGGGAGAGCTCGGAGATAATAGGGAGAAGCTCGGATAGGACCAATGAGCATTCCGAGGAAGATGATGAACCTGAGCAGCTTAGAACTCGGAGCTTGCAAGACATCAACAACTCCACTGACGAGTTACATGTAGTATGTCTATTGACAGGAGCAGAAGACATAAAATTTGAAGAGGCGGTACTTGATGAGAGATGGAAGAAAGAAATGGATGAAGAGATCGGATCAACTGAGAAGAGTGAGATGGGAAGCAAAGCTGAGTTAGTTGAGGAGTTTAAAGAAGTGATGAAGAGGAAGTTTGAGATGACCGATTTGGGCATCATGAAGTATTTTCTGGGTTTCGAGGTGAATCAAAGAACAAAAGGTACTTTTGTGTCCCAGAAGAGGCATCGGCCACCGCGGCGCCGGGGTGCTGGACGTCGTGTGGCTCGCGGGGCCATGGTACGCGGAGGAGTATCGCGCTCTGGTGGAAGAGGCATCGAAATGAAAAAAAAAATTTAAGCTTATGGGGGAGTTTTGTTAGATAATCTTAAATTTTAGAGATATCCGAGTTAGTTTATCTGTTTTATTTGTTTCAGTTTAGATAAGATAGTTTTTGATAATATTTGTTTTGATAAGATATTTTGTTATCTTCTTGTTAATTTGGTACGTTGTACAATGGTTATTTAAAGGTCATCTCTTATTCAATAAAAAATATAGTGAGTTGCTACGTTCACTCAATACTAGTATTACTCGTCTCTCTTAGTTTTTTCTACAAGCACTTGGTGATCCAACCAACACAAAATCATAGTGCAACAAACTTTGAAAGAGCTTAGCATATTCACTAAAGAGTGCATGCAAATTGAATGGAAGGAGAACTAGATGGCCCCTATCCTAAATTATCTAAAGAATGATGTTGTACCCAAAGACCTTTGGCCGCCAAAAAACTTAGCGTTCAAGCAATCAACTTCTACATCACTGGGAATGAATTCTTTAAAAGAGGGTTCTCGAAACCACTATTAAGGTGCATCACCAAAGCATAAGTTATGTATGTTGGAAGAATTGCACCGAGGAGTCTACGGCATGCACCCTAGGGGAAGGACTATGGCAACCCAAGTATTAAGGGTCAACTATTACTTGCCGACCATTTAGTAAAACTCAACTAAATATGTTCCAAGTCCTCGTAGTCGTTCACTATGTGGGATATTGACATTTTGGGTCAATTTCCTCATGTCAAGGCTTAATGCAAGTTTTTTTTGTTAATAGCAATTTATTACTTTACCAAGTTGATAGAGGTAGAATCGCTTGCTCAGATTATAACAAAGAATGTGTAACACTTCATTTAAGAGAATCTTATTTGTCATTTTAGAATTTACAAGACCATTGTGACCAACAATGATAGGTAGTTTATGAATAGAAAGCTTGATGAGTTCTTTTAACAACTCCATTTACAATATTGAGTTTCTTCCATTGTGTATCTTCAAAAAAATAATTAAGTTAAGACTGTTAACAAAGTCATAATGGGTGAATTGAAAAAGAGACTAAGAAAAACGAAAGACAAATGGGTCAAAGGGTTGTTAAAAATTTCATGAGCCTATCAATACACCCCAGACTCTACTACTTAAAACGTAACCTTTCAACTAATTTATGGAGAATCATACACCAACTTATATAATATTTTTGTTTAATGTTATTTTAATTATTTTGTTGTTCGGTCTCATTCTGTTTTTGCATGTTATATATACTTTTTTATTTTATAATTTATAACACGCATAAACAAAATGAAACCTAACAATAAAATAATAAAAATAATATTAAACATACAATAAGCAAAAATATTATATATGGTGATACACTCAATCACAAAACTAAAAATTAAAAAACATATTTATCTCTAACGATACTTGAACAAAAAAAAAATTAAGTCCTTAACCTTGTAATGACACTTAATTAATAAAAAATATATATATAATGAGTTTTCCATCTCTTGCAATGACATTTAAATAAAATAAAAAAAAATTAAGTCCTCCAATCTCTACAACAACACTTAATTAATAAGAAAAATAAAAAAAAATGAGTTTCCAACCCCCGACACGTAAAAAAAAAAATTAAACTTCCATAAAGTATAGCGATACTACGGCAAAAAGAAAAGAAAAGAAAAATTATCGTCTGATGAGAATAATGACACTTCAAACAAAACATCTAAACTCGATTCCAATTTTAAATTACATTCAAACAATTGTTTAAAAGAAAATATGTGACAAAGGATGATCCTATGTTAACCAACAACACCCTATTAATTATCCCACTTTTATAAATAATTTGTAAACAACTCTATTTAAATAATAAATAAAAGCCGTAATTTTTTCTATAGCAAACAAACATGTTGCCATGTTGGGATATTATGAGGTAAACAAAAAAAACAGAAGCCTAGATTCTGTCTATAAAACAAACGAAGATATTATTAAATTAAGATAACATGTTCGGATAAGATGGTGGTTATCGTTGGCAGAAGGTAATATTTACTCTGCTCTACTCACTAATTTGACACTGTCGTGTTCCTTTGAATTTGCCTTTAACCGATAAACCCTCTTTTCATGTTATTGTTCTGCAACTCCAAATGGCGGCTTTTGCTAAACCCTCCCATCTTCACGCTCAAAGGGACAATCCCATTCTTCCTTCTAGAACCACTTCCACCAACTTCAATTTCAAAACTTTCACTTTCTTCCATAACTTGCTCACACTCAGAAAAGTTAAACATGTTTGTGTCTCAAGTTCTGCCACTACCACCACCTCTCTCAGCAACAATCCCAACTCCGATATTTGCAAGTTTTGCCTCCTTGGGAACTTGGACCGTGCCATGAGCTACTTGGACTCCATGCACGAGCTTCGAATTCCCGTTGAAGATGATGCTTACGTTGCTTTGATACGGCTATGTGAGTGGAAGAGAGCAAGGAAAGAAGGGTCTCGTGTTTTCTCCCATGTTTCCATGTCCATGACTTGTTTGAGCACTCAACTGGGGAACGCGCTTTTGAGCATGTTTGTGAGGTTTGGGAACTTGGTGGATGCCTGGTACGTGTTTGGGAGAATGGAGAAGAGGAATTTGTTCTCTTGGAATGTTTTGGTTGGTGGGTATGCTAAAGCTGGCTTCTTTGATGAGGCACTGGATCTCTATCATAGAATGTTGTGGGTTGGATTGAGGCCTGATGTTTACACTTTTCCTTGTGTTTTGAGGACTTGTGGTGGCATGCCTAACTTGGTGAGGGGCAGAGAGATTCATGTTCATGTTTTAAGACATGGGTTTGAGTCGGATGTGGATGTGATTAATGCACTGATAACTATGTATGTGAAATGTGGGGATGTCAATACTGCAAGGTTGGTGTTCGATAAAATGCCTTATAGAGACAGGATTACATGGAATGCCATGATTTCTGGGTACTTTGAAAATGGGGAGTGTTTGGAGGGACTGAGGTTGTTTGGTAGGATGATTGAACATCCGGTTGATCCTGATTTGATGACCATGACCAGTGTGATTACTGCGTGTGAGCTTCTGGGTGATGAGAGATTGGGGAGGCAAATTCATGGTTATGTTCTGAGAATGAAGTTTGGGAGAGACCCTTCGGTTCATAATTCGTTAATTCAGATGTACTCGTCTGTTGGACTTATTGAGGAAGCTGAAATGGTTTTCTATCATACAGAATGTAGAGATGTGGTGTCATGGACCGCAATGATATCAGGTTATGAGAATAGTTTGATGCCTCAGAAAGCTCTTGAGACATATGAAATGATGGCAGCACAAGGTATCATGCCAGATGAAATCACAATAGCCAGTGCACTCTCTGCTTGTTCTTGTTTATGTCATTTAGACATGGGGATGAACCTTCATGAGGTGGCCAAGCAGAATGGGTTCGTCTCTGATGCGATAGTTGTGAACACACTCATTGACATGTATGCCAAGTGTAAATGCATTGACAAGGCTTTAGAAGTTTTCCACTCTGCTCGAGAGAAGAATATTATATCATGGACATCTATCATCCTTGGTCTTCGGATCAACAACCGGTGTTTTGAAGCCTTATTTTACTTCAGGGAGATGATTCTTAGACTGAATCCAAATTCTGTTTCTTTAATTTGTGTCCTATCTGCATGTGCTAGAATAGGAGCTTTGACATGTGGAAAGGAGATCCATGCCCATGCGTTGAGAACTGGAGTAAGTTTTGATGGTTTTATGCCGAATGCAATTTTAGACATGTATGTAAGGTGTGGAAGAATGGAATACGCTTGGAAACAATTTTCCTCAGTTGATCATGATGTTACCGCATGGAACATTTTGCTAACAGGATATGCTGAGCTTGGGAAAGGAGCACTTGCTACTGAGCTTTTTCAGAGAATGGTAGAGTCAAACGTTAGTCCTGATGAAGTTACATTTGTCTCCATATTATGTGCTTGCAGCAGATCAGGTATGGTGGCAGAAGGCTTGGAATATTTTAACAGCATGGAGTATAAGTACTCTATTACTCCTAATCTGAAACACTATGCATGTGTGGTTGATTTACTTGGTCGTTCTGGGAGTTTGGAGGAAGCTTATGAATTCATAGAGAAAATGCCGATGAAACCTGATCCTGCAGTTTGGGGAGCTTTATTAAATGCATGCAGGATTCACCATGATGTTGAGCTTGGGGAGCTTGCTGCAGAAAATATCTTTCAAGATGATACGACAAGTGTTGGATACTACATTCTTCTCTCTAATCTTTATGCTGACAACAATAAATGGGACAAGGTAGCAGAAGTAAGAAAAATGATGAGACAGAATGGGCTAATTGTAGATCCTGGATGCAGCTGGGTGGAAGTCAAGGGCATAGTGCATGCTTTCCTCAGTGGTGACAACTTTCACCCTCAAATAAAGGAAATAAATGCGATTTTAGAGCGATTTTGCATGAAGATGAAGGAAGCTGGTGTAGAAGGGCCAGAAAGCAGTCATATGGACATAATGGAAGCTTCTAAGGCTGATATATTTTGTGGGCATAGTGAGAGACTGGCCATTGCCTTTGCACTTATTAACTCTGGCCCTGGGGTGCCTATTTGGGTGACAAAGAATCTGTACATGTGCCAAAGTTGCCACAGCGTCGTCAAATTTATCTCTACGGAGGTTCGGAGAGAGATTTCTGTAAGGGATGCTGAGCAATTTCACCATTTCAAGGGAGGCATCTGTTCTTGCATGGATGAAGGTTATAGGAGCTAGCTTGATTAGAAGGATAACTGTGTGATATGTAGCATTATATTGAAAAGTTAGAGTTGCAAAATGTTACAACCTCATATATAACATGCTATACAGAGTGTGGGGAAAAAGATGTAATGTCTGTTGAACATAGGTAGCTATATAATTTTCTATGTAAGTATATAATTATTTTTCAACATTTTAACCCCCTCCCAGAAAAACGGGGGAAAATCAGGATATGTCTGCTTCTGTGGTCTAAGATCTCATTGTAATTTGTAACCTACAATCTAACAAAGTGATACAAATTGAATTTTGATGGAGTTGAAATGTACTGGTAAATTCCGTGGTGCTAATGTTATGTAAGTTCTATATGGTGTCTATTTTCATTTTCAAAGACATGTTAGTAGGATAAAATATGTAGGAAATTAAGAGAAATAGATGTAAGATTTGAACATGATTTCTCACGTAACAGGGGATTCATTACCATCAATTACCAAAATGCTTTTATGACATTTAGTTGGCTAATGTTTTGTCAAAGCAATCTCTCTTCTATTCCGTCATTCTTCCCTTCATTGCATTTTTTGGTTCGTTTGGATTTGTTTTGCACTCTTAAAATTGTATTCACCCTGAGGCATGCAGACAAGCTTCATAACATCCTCGGACCATGGTTCCTTGTGATCCCGAGAATTTGGAGCTTCTTTTTGTTCTATGCCATTGCTAAATTGTGGGGGAGTGTGGTCATTCTGTGCTCTTTTTGGAGTTTGCTAATTAGGTAATTCTATTTTGTTAACCGATTTTATTAGATATTTTTTGGTTTGATTGCCTTTGTTGGATTTCTTATTATTCATTATCAAGCATGTTTTGTTGGAGTTTAAATATGAAGTGAGTCTCACATGGATTAAAGTTGGACATGTTGAATAAATGAGAAAAATTCACCTATCTAAGACTTTAAGGTTTTGGATTGAGATGTGGTATCAAACTCGTCTCTATGGTCTACTCACTACCCATTGGTGTGCTCTTTGATGTTAGAATTTCTCAACAATGGTATGTGATGGTTCAACCAAGTGACCCAAAAGTGGTATCAGAGTCGATAGTTTGACCAAACGACTAATAATTGACTTGAACGAGTATTAAGTAGTAGAACTGGTTGTGGATGTTAAGAGTGAATTGGCGTAAGGATTAAAGAGTGGGATCATCCTTGTATCGAAAGATCTTCCTAAAGATGTGAAGGACGTGTTATGTTGATATGTGCAATGACAGTACAAGTAGGTTACTATTGAATACTCGTGGATGAAAAAGACATCCGCCTGAGAGGAAGTATGACCATATGAAAGAGACTTATACTTGAGAGAGTGTTGGAGTTCAAGTGTAAACTGATGTGAGTTTCACATCTGTTAGAATTAGACATATTGAATAATATATAAATAAAAAAGACTTGCCAACCTAATGATTTAAGATTTTGGGTTATGTTGTAACTTCTAGTGTTAAACTTACTTTTTGTAGTTTACTCACTATTACTGTGTGGATACTTCTTAGTGTTTAAACTCTCTCGACCTAACATATTTTATATATTGCATGAACCTAGGTAGATGAAATTGAGATGTGATAATTTTTTGATAATCATGATTAGCTATTCGTTATTTTTTGGCATTTTCATTCCATTTAAACATTTTTATTTTTTTATTTGTATAAAATCAAAAAATAAAAAATAAAAACTCTAGCAATTGCATCTTTAAAAAAATTAGAATGTTAAAAGATTAAATATTTCAAGGATATAGTGAATATTTAAAAAGATTGTTTTTATAAGATTACATTTTTTAATGACAACCTTAGTGTTAGAGTACTTTAATATTCATAGTAAATTTTAATAAGATATAGATTCTTTAAAATTCTCTCTCTTACATTAATTTTTCATTTTTTAAAATATAAATTTTAATAATAATAAAGTAAATTATTTTTTATCACACAAATTAGAAAAGGACTTACATAATATTTAAAAATAATTTTGTTAGCTTATTTTAAATTAAATTTATTAACATGTTTAGTGTGACTAATTTAAAATAAATTTTTAAATAAATTAATAAGTCATACTTAGAAAAAAATGATCATATCTATAATAAAAAAACTTATGAATAATAATACGCTAGATTTAGGTTTTAATTTTGTTAAACAAGTTTGATCTATATATTATTTTAAAAAAAAATTCAATCCTTATATTATTGAAATTTTGATTTGATTTATTTTCATCTTTACTTATATTTAATTAATTTGTTTTACTCAATTAAAAAAATGGATATTTTTATACTTTAAAATGAATCAAGTGCAGAGAGATTTGCGTGTGTTTTTTCAAATCTACGAAAAGCATACTGTTTTTTCACCTATTATTTTTTAATCTTTTTGGCGAGTCACCTTGAGCCAATTGCTGCAGCGATTCCATTTGTTTATATTATACAACAAATCGATTGAGTCACGGGAACATCTGGATCCAGCCAAATCATGACACCATCCTCCAATTATTATAATGTATCTCTTTTAATGGAAACCAAAAATGTATTCTTCATTCAGCACCCACAATGACTGCAACCAATATCTTATATCTGAGCCCAAAATAACAAAACAGTTAACCCGTAAATAAGAAGCAGCATCCATATCGAAAAGTGTCCAATAAGAAACACAAGCCGTACACGGAAACAATCTTAAATTATTCTAGATTCCATTTTACCCAAGAACGCAACGTAAGCACTGAGCACAATTAGATCCCAATAATATGAATTAGATCTCAAGATCTTCGTGCTGCTCATCATAATACACTTTCCTTGTTTTACAGTATAGCATCGGTGGGAGACGAGGAAATGTCAAGAAGCAGCAGTTTCCGGCGCAACGGGTGGATCCCCTCCTCCGTAAGACTCAAAACAACCCTCCTCTCGGAGCTCTCCGGCGCGGTGGGAGACTTAGGGACGTACATACCCATCGTGCTGGCTCTCTCCTTAGTCAACAACTTGGACCTCACCACCACACTCCTCTTCACTTCTTTCTACAACATCGCCACCGGCCTCCTCTTTGGCCTCCCCATGCCCGTCCAGCCCATGAAGTCCATCGCCGCCGTCGCCATCTCCGCCTCCCCGCCCCTCACCATCCCTCAAATCTCCGCCGCAGGCCTCTCCGTCGCCGCCGTCCTCCTCCTCCTCGGCGCCACCGGCCTCATGTCCCTCCTCTGCCGCTACCTCCCCCTCCCCGTCGTCCGCGGCGTTCAACTCTCCCAGGGCCTCTCTTTCGCCTTCTCCGCCGTCAACTACATCCGCTACGACCAAAACCTCGCCACCTCCAAATCCGGCCCTCCCCGCCCCTGGCTCGCCCTCGACGGCCTCGCCGTCGCACTCGCCGCCGTCGTCTTTCTGGTCCTCACCACCGGCGCCGGCGACCACCCCCCACCCCCACCACCACAAGAAAACCAAAACAACAACCCTGGCCGGAGGCTTAGGGTTTTGTCTAAGGTTCCGGCGGCGCTTATTGTGTTTTTGTTGGGTTTGGTGTTATGTTTCATTCGCGACCCTTCGATATTCGGAGATCTTAGGTTCGGGCCTTCGAAGATTTCGCTTGTTAAGATTAGTTGGGAGGATTTAAAAATTGGATTTGTGAGCGCCGCAATTCCACAGATTCCGTTATCCGTTTTGAATTCGGTTATTGCGGTTTGTAAGCTCTCCGGGGACTTGTTTCCGGAGCGCGAGGCTTCAGCGATGCATGTTTCGGTGAGTGTGGGACTTATGAACTTTGTGGGGTGTTGGTTCGGAGCCATGCCTTGTTGTCACGGGGCTGGTGGTTTGGCTGGACAATACAGGTTCGGGGGTAGGAGTGGTGCTTCGGTGGTGTTTCTTGGGGTTGCCAAGTTGGTTCTTGCTCTAGTGTTTGGAAACTCGCTTGGAAGAATCTTGGGTGAGTTTCCTATTGGGATTCTTGGAGTGCTTTTGTTGTTTGCGGGCATTGAGTTAGCTATGGCTGCTAGGGACATGAACACGAAGCAAGAGTCTTTTGTTATGCTTGTTTGTGCTGCTGTTTCCCTCACTGGCTCAAGTGCTGCCTTGGGATTCTTTGTTGGTATTGTGCTCTACTTGCTCCTCAAATTGAGGGAGGTTGAATGTGCTTTCGCCTTTTGCTCATCTAACAAGAACAAGTCTTCTCTTGAGGATGAGCAAGCTAGCTTAATTGCCTAGACAATAGTTTCATTCTCACTTTATATGGTCGGGTCCCTTAAATGATCACCGATGTTGTGATCATGCGGGAATCTTTGTGTATTTGTATTGGTGTAACGGTTCAGATATTGGTCATAGAGATCGTGCATTGGAATAAAGGACTTTTGCCAAACTACGATGCAATGGATTGTTGGGGTGCTGGGGGACATGCTTGAAGATACTTGGGACTTCCACGGTTCATAATTCAGTGTTTTTGGATTTTGGATGTACATGTGTCCAACTTGGGACTTTAAATGTCACTACATGTGTAATTTAAGGCTGCTCTGCTATGGACTCTCTAAAGCTCTATAGTTTTTAGATATTACTAAAAGTAGGCGTTATTGCTCATTACTTTTAGTTTAGATTCATTCTGTACGCGGATGGATGCAAACAAAATTTAAATATTAGTACATGTCTATATTTATATTTTGAGGAGCATATATCGCATAAATGCTACTGTAATAAAGTATTATTTAATTTTAAAATTATATGATTTTTTTATAACCTTTATATGTTTATTTGCAATTTTTTTAATAGAAATTATACGAGATAATTTCTATAAATTAAGTTATGCATTAACTAATTTTTGTTTATGAAAAAATATTTTTTTCTTATTTTTTTCCTACTAAACGTGTTTTTGAAATAAAAATTATCTAAGCATATTATAATTTATATAAAGAGATGGTTTTAATTAATAAAAAATTGTGTTCAAAAAATGTTTTAAAAAAATGAAATGACATTATTTAGCATATTTGCCCTATCAATCCTCGAAGAAGTTAATTGTTACATGATATTTCTAAAAATGATCAGGTCATCCACATGTATCAAAACTACAAAAAAGAAGTTTTGTTTCTTAAAAAAAAAAAAAGAGTAGTCAAAATTTGATTGTACTCAATGTAGTAAACAACTTTACAAATTCACTAATATTTCACTCATCAATATATTTTGCTAACAAGTCACCATTTTTTTTTCAAGTAGAAGTTCATATTAAATATGTTTGAGGGAAGTTTTGGAGGGAAAACATAACTTATTCCTTTTATATTATTAATAATACATAGATGTTTTTGAATAATATTATTTGGTTTGAAAATCTTTCACTACATGGGTTGTTATATTTTGAAAGAGGAATACATTACAAAATAATCTATCAATGTAATAAGGACATTTTTTCTTTAAGAATAATGTTAAACATGGCTCAACCCAAACTTCTCTAAACCTTCTTGTTTCATTTCAATCATTATTATTTAATTTTTATCATTTGTTAATATTAATCCTTATGTAATTTTAATAAAAAAATAATATATCTTTTATTTTCTATTTCCATGCTTCCAATAAAATCTGAACTAAAAACCTGTTAGACACACTAATTAATTATATGACAAATTATCTCACTAAAATGTATTACTGACAATTTTTTTATGTATACTTTATATGTTTATAAAATTTGTCTTAGGCCCCCCAAAAAGTTCTAAACACGACCCTGGCTAGATACACCCGGGTTTTCCAACGTGGCAGCAACCATGAGAAGCTTCCTCTTTTCATTTGAGCCCATCCTCCTTCCATAAACCCAAGCCCACCTCACTATTATCATTACCATGCTTTTAATGGTTCTTGGAACTAACTAGATTATGCTTTTAATTGTTCTTGGAACTAACAAGATTATCAGTAGCTGAAAATTCAAGCAAAGTATAAATTTTATGATCTGGCCTTCCTTTTCCATACTCATCCTTCATGTCCAAAACATGTCATAGACGGTTTTTTCTTGGGTCCATCGCACATGGAGATGTCTTCCTCTGAAACCTTACAATTTGAAGAAGAATATAAAGGAACATACATTTTCAAGATGTAATAGCCATTAAATTGGCCATTAACATGTGAAAATGTGGATGCAAGAATGAGTCATCTGACCCTTTTGTTACAACTTGTGTAGCAATGAATTAAATTTGCTTTGTTTATAAATATTAGAGACTGGTTTGCATGATTTTTAATTGTATGTCACTTATTTTTCATCAATTATTATTAATTATGTAATTATTTTAAATGCACGAATCAATTTGATTTATAGGAGGTAAAAGCAAACAAATATTTTAACGAACTAGGAATTAAAGAGTTTGTTAGAATATGAAGATGTGATGATTATTGATTTGTTGCGTTTTCTAAATCATCTTCTAAAAAGATGAAGGTTTGAGAAGTGGACATTTTATCCACCCCTCCAATTCCAAAAGCAAAGCAAACCTCCTTCCATTCACGACCAAAGGGACTATAAAAGGAAGAGTTAATTCATAGCTAACTTCTACCAATTTATATATACAGCTAACTTCCCTTATAAAAATATTAAATGATTTTTTAATTTAATGTTTCCCTTATGAAATATAAATTTATTGCATACATGCTCTTAAAATATAACATTATTGTTTACAAGTAAAAACATTAGTATAGAAAAATATAACAACACTAATGTTTTGCATATCATATAAATTGAGGTTAATATATATAGACACCAAACTAAGATACGAACATAGGATATGACAAGAGTATAATGTAACAAAAACTTGATATATTTTATTTATATTTAATGTTTGTTGCACACCAATATTAAATAAGATAATATTATTGTACTATATTGATCTGTATTTTTTTTTTTTTTTTACATATATTGATCTGTATTTGATATGAGGTAGATGATATAATGTAATACAAATTATGTTGAAATGATAAAGTTACCGTTACGTTAAATTACATATAATATTCTAAACAACATCTTTTAAATTATTTGTTAGATTTTACAAATTATGAACATTATAAAAAGCTACAATTCTAACTAAATTATACAAAATATTTTTAAATAGTTACTTATCTTAAAATCATATATATAATTTTATAGACAAATAAATATTATATTTGAATATATAAATTATATTTAAAATTTATATAAATAGATATTTTTAAATACATAAATTATATTTTGGATTTAAAATAAATAATTTATATTGTAATACAATGTTATTTGTAATTATTTTATAAATATTAAAATTTAATTTATAAATAAATATGATAAATAAAAATTAAATTAAACAAACAGTTGAAAAAATTTCTGAGAAAAATAAACCCGTAAAATTACTTTCTAATTGTTAGCATTTAATGTTTAAGAGTTAATTATTTTTTGTCATAATTTTATGTATTTTGTAAAAAATTTTAATAATTATTTACAAATTATAAATTATTTTCTCGTCCCATTAGAAATAAAATCTGGATCCATCACTAAATGCAATAAACATATACTATATAATAGAAATATATTATAATATTCAACATATTACGTCAACATATATCGAGAACCTATTATATTTTGCTGGTTTCTTACACAATTTTCTCCTTAAAATACAAAATACACCAGATGAACAGAATCAGAAAAGGTAGTTATTATATCCTATTGATGCAATAAAAAAAATAACAATTATCTTATTCAATAGCAAATTAATTATTAAATCAGTGTTAAAAAGTTAAGAATGAGAAAAATCTTTCCTATCTACTTCTATACTTTATTTTTCAAAGGTTAAATAATAAGAATTCAATTTAAATACAATGATAGTATATAAATCACTAATAATAATAAGAAGAAAAATAAAAATTTAAAAAGGAGAAGAACATTGCCTTTCAGATTAATTTTTAATTGTAAAACAGTGTGTGACTATATAAGTGAAGTTAAAAGAAAAATGAGGTTAAAGGATAAATACTCAGCACCAAACTAAGATATTAAAAATTAAAAAGGAAAGAATATAATGGTTAGATATTATTTATAATGAATAAAAAGAAGCAAACTAGTTTGGATCTGGAAGACCAAGCAGACCAGAGATAAACGACAGCTATGTCTAGTCTTCTACTCAACGCTTCCATCTTACGTTAAACACCATTCTCCATTTCTCTCACTTCAAACATCACTTGCAGTTCTGATCCAGGTTTGTCCCCTCACTTGTTCGGACCTTCACTTCTCACTTGCTATGTGTTTTTTTTCTTCTCTTTAGATCTTTCTTCAGAAACTCAATTCCTTATTGAAATTTCACAATACAAGCATTTGGGTCTCCTAGTTTACTTGATTTCTTAACAAAAGTTCTCAACTTTTGTCAACCCGAATCATGAAGTTTCCATTTTCAGCCATTATTTCCTTTTGGGTTGTTTGTGACATGTTGATCCTTGTTCTCGCAAATTCACGCTTCCCTGAGGGAATGTATAGTTTTGATCGAAATTCTCATGCAACCTATAAGTATGATCGCATGAGTGAAGTTCGGAAACAATGTGCTTCTGTGTTATCTGCTTCATCTGAATTGAGATATGAATATAGTGGGGTTATTGGTATGAAAGAAGAGCTTTCATTTGTGAATGGGGATTGGAGGCAGAATGGGGGTAAGTTTCCCATAATGCCATTTGATGCTGCCAAATCTCCTGGGACTTTGTCTGAAGACCACAGTCCCTTGAACTTGGTCTCTTTTTGGGTATCAGATGTTGATTATGACCACCGGTTGAAGAAGTCTATTCCCATCAATGGTTTCATGGTGATGGGCATTACTCGAGATGGTAATTTTGTGGACAAAACATTTGATGGGAATCCTGAGTTTCAGTTATGGCCTAGCCATTCTCAGCTCTCAATTCCCTTCCAAGGGGTTTATACTGAATCAAAGAAAAATGGTGGGGAAAGGGTGTTGTGTTTGTTAGGGAACACTATGCTTCCGACTCGAGAGGCCGACCCTGCCAAACCGTGGGAATGGATGAAGAATCCCGGTGAGATACCGTTGTCTGAAGATGATCAAATTATGCTAGTTCTTCGCTATCCAATGACATTCTCATTAACAAATAGGATGATCAATGGAGAGTTAAAAAGTTTGAACCGTGATTCCAATTCCAAATACTTTGATGTGGTTCGCATATCATCACAATTGGGAAAGTCGGCCAAGTATACATTTGGCTCACAACAGATTGTATCCAAAGCATGTAATCCATACCCATTTAAAGATAACCTGGTGGATGATGGCATTAGTGTCTACAAAGGGACAAGGTTTTGCGAAATCCTTGAAGAAATTACTAGAGAAAAACCTTTAACTGTTGTGCCGAACTGGAGATGCAATGGCACAGATGATTTCTGCAGTAAATTAGGTCCTTTTTTGACGGATAAGGAAATCAAATCAACAGATGGAGGCTTTCAAGATGTTAAACTTTATGTGCAGGATGTCATCTGTGAGCAAGCAGCTAGTAAGAGTAATACTGGTTCTGCTAGGGTATCAACGGTTTTTAGAGCAGTTTCACCATCAGAGAATCAGTATACTGCAGCAAAAAGATCTGGGCCTAGCAACACGTCTCTTGCCGCCGAAGGGATTTGGAAGTCTTCTAGCGGACAGCTTTGCATGGTTGGCTGCCTTGGATTTGTTGATGCCAAAGGGAGTAACTGTAATACCCGTATCTGTGTGTATATTCCTACCACTTTTTCCTTAAAGCAACATAGTATTATATTGGGAACTTTTTCTCCCATTAATAATAGTAGTGCCTTCTTTCCCCTATCATTTGAGCAACTAGTGCTACCTTCAGAACTCTGGAATTATTTCAGGCTCACTAATCCAAGTTACAGTTATTCTAAAACTAATTTGGCTGGTACTGTCCTAGAAAAAAATGAGCCCTTCAGTTTTTCAACTGTCATTAAGAAATCATTGCTAACATTTCCCAAACTTGAAGATAATGAGGCATTCCAAGATAGTTTGTCTCTTCTTTCAGAAGATCTCACGTTTCATGTCTCTGGCTTTGCTGACCATGCGCCTAATGTCCTGTCCCCTAGAGTTGACATTCAGATGGAGATTCTCTCCATTGGTCCCATGTTTGGACGCTATTGGTATGCTCAAAATGGTTCAACGTCTGAACAGGAAACACCATATCATGCCAAGGCTGCTGAATATACAGAAAGACAGCTTCTTGTAAATGTATCTGCACAACTCAGTCTTGCTGGAAAAGGTTATAGTAATTTTTCTGTGCTTTTTCTGGAGGGTCTTTATGATCCACATGTCGGAAAGATGTATCTAATTGGTTGCAGAGACGTGCGAGCCTCATGGAAAGTCTTATATCAGAGCTACGATCTTGAGGCTGGAATGGACTGTTTGATTGAGGTGGTAGTGGCTTATCCTCCTACAACAACTCGTTGGCTAGTCAATCCCAGAGCTACACTTTCGATAGAAAGCCAAAGGACTGAGGATGACGCCCTTCGGTTCAAATCAATAAAGCTCCAAACATTTCAAATTATATACAGGAAGCAACGCGAGGATGTCCTCTCACGCAAAGGTGTTGAAGGGATTCTCCGAATCTTGACACTTTCATTCGCGATTGGATGCATTTTAAGCCAACTGTTTTATATACAGCATAATGTGGATTCTCTTCCATATATCTCTCTTGTAGTGCTAGGTGTTCAAGCTCTTGGGTATAGCATTCCTCTGGTCACAGGTGCAGAAGCTCTTTTTAAGAAAATAGTTTCTGAATCTTATGATGTGCCATCTAATGAATTGGAGAGCAGTGAGTGGCTCCATGTCATTGATTACACTGTGAAACTGCTGTTGATTGTATCGTTGCTGGTAACTCTGCGGCTTTTTCAGAAGGTATGGAAGTCTCGCGTCAGATTGCAAACACGTACCCCTCTTGAGCCACATTGTGTCCCCAGTGATAAAAGGGTTCTTCTTTGTACCTTCATCATACATGTGGTAGGGTATGTAATTGTTCTAATAATTCACAGCACAAAGACCAGTCAGAAGGCTCTGGTTGATGGAGGAAAATCTCATTCATTGCCGGTTTGGGCCACAGAATTGGAAGAATATGTAGGTCTTGTTGAAGACTTTTTCTTGCTTCCTCAAATTATTGGGAACTTAATCTGGCATATTGATTGTAAGCCACTCAGAAAATTATATTTTATAGGAATCACCGTGGTCAGACTTCTTCCTCATATATATGATTACATTCGAGCTCCAGTTTCAAATCCTTACTTTTCTGAGGACTCTGAATTTGTCAATCCTAATTTGGATTTTTACTCAAAGTTTGGGGATATTGCCATTCCTGTGACTGCTATTATTCTTGCAATTGTGGTCTATATTCAACAAAGGTGGAGCTATGAAAAGCTGAGCCAGTTTCTGAAATTTGGGCAGTACAAGCTTCTCCCAACTTTCAGATACCAGAGGTTGTCCTCTAGGTCTTGTGAATCTGAACTAGTTCCTGGTATCAATGGTGGTGATGCTGCAAAAGAGAAAGAACAAGTTGATGTAGAATGATGTAATTGTAAACACTTTAGAATTACTGACAACAGCCTTTTTACACGCATATATGAAAAGTAGGCAAGAGTTTGGGTGGATTACTGTAATACTGAATAATTAATTGAATTGTGGTTTTACTCTTCAACTTCTCATTTTTTGTTCTCCAATTATTGTTGCTTCGTTATCCACTAAAAGTTCTAGCAACTTCTACCTTATAAGGAAAGTTAGGCTATGTTTGGGTATCAGTCAGAATAGTAATGCCTAATTCTAATGTGCAAAATGAAGAAATTATTGCTTTCGGAATAAAAAACACTTTGACTCTTCCAATTGAACATGCACTTAGGAAGTTTACTTGAAACAGAAAAATTGCATCAAGTATATACAAGCAGAATATCACAATCACATACCGATACAAATGTTAGGAATTGTCTTTGTTTGGATAAAAACTTTGTCACTTGCCAACATCCAAAGCTACTCCCATACAATATCTTATAAGACTAAATATTTGTCTAAAGAAATATTACAAATTTTTTTATTTTTGTCTATAAATTTATCATTTATTTTTAATTCTTATATTTTATAAATGAGACTAAAAACAAGTGTAGGGAGAGTTTCTTATTTTATTAATTTCATTTATTTATTTATTTATTATAAAAAACAACATGCAAAAACATCACAATAGCAAAAGTGATCCCAACTAGGTCGGTATCAAAGTAGCTACCAATCATCAGAAATGTATTGAAAATGGAAAGAACTGGTATCAAAACACACGGGGGACATAAACCAAACCTATGAAAAAGAAAACAAAACAATTAAACCTTGAATAGTAGCACCATGTGAGGCCAACGTGAGTATTACTATTACCTTCACGGTAAATGTCACTTACCAAAAATTTTATGAAAAGAAATGGATAAGAAATAGGGTGGAGAAAGTGAAAATAAGAAATGTTTAGTTGATAAGAAGTAGAATGAAGAGAAATTAAAAGGTAGCAGTCTCACTTTCTTATTTATTTTTATTTATTTATTTCTTTTTTATGTTATATATATATATATTATTTTTCATATATTTCTTATTTATTTTTTATCTATTTTTTTTTTCAACCAAATAATTAAATTTTTACTTTATTTCTTAGTTATTTATTTTTTGCTTTTTATTTCTCTCTGTTATACTTCTTGTCTATTTCTTTTTTCTCTCCAAACACAAGTTTAGGGAGGAAACTAACCTGTCTGAGTGAAAAACAATAACTACTAACAAAGAATATAGGATACAATAAATAAATAAATATAATATGGTTAATAAGAACTTGATAAACTTATGCTAATGTTTTTGAGTTGTGGTACTGCTTAATCGTGTCTTGATTTATTATTTTTGTGTCTTGTATTTTGAACTGTATCTTCTTATGATCGAACATATTTCCATGTACAATAAACTTAAAATAGATTTCTAAGAGGGTTGTAACTTATAAATTATTGTAACTTTTAATACGTTTAATCAAATACCTTTAACTTTTAGTTTCAAGTGTTGATATGACAACATAAGTTTAAGGTCCTATATGTCTCGATTAGAAAAATGACTATCTTTAATAAAATTAAAATAATATCATAGTACGTAAAATATTATATTAAATATTTTTGTTTGATATAACTAAAAATATAACTCCCTTGATATTCAAGGTGAAAAATGGATTTTAATTTTTAATTAAAGAACATATATATCAAATAAGTACTAAATTACTTATGCTATCGAATAAATTAAAACTAATAATGAAAAGATGTTAGCCCTTTTTATTTTTCTATAATCTTGCTGGTTATTGTTATTATTATTTTTATATAATATCATGATCTAGTTAGTTATTGTTATTTTTTTTTACTATTATAGATATGTAGGTTTAATCTTACTCTTTTTATGCATGCAAAAACTTGAGTATCAACTACTCACTCTCTAATATGCACATAATATTTTTTATTAACTAAAATTTATAAGAAAATAATAAATTATGAATGAGAACCCGTTAAACATGAAGTTTATATAATTTTGTAATTCTTTTTAACTACTCTATAACTACTATATTTTTACCATTGAAGACAAAAAAAAAACTATAATTACAAGGTACGAGAGTTGGGTTTATGAGTTAGGATTGCAAAAATGAAGGTAAAAATGTGTGATTTAGGGAGGATAAGTAATGCGTGATAGTAATAGTTGACACACTCAAAGTTAACTAGATAAATATAGTGATTACGAAATTACAAATTCAATAAAAATTCACGCTTCTTGTTACAACCTAAACTTTGATAGAGCAAGAACTTCTTTTATTTATTTATTTTCCTCATTTGTTATTCCTTCGGGATGAGTATGTGCAACAACAACTTAAATCAAGACAATCAAAACAACAAATTTGAGTAAAACAACGTGGTATAAAAGGAGATCATGTAAAGTCAACAAATCTAATTAAAACATGGGTGTTTAAACTAAATTAAAAGAGAGGAATATGACGGTAAAAGGAAGACAACAAAGAAGGTATGATGAATAAATAGAAAAAACTGAAAAGATAGAAAAGGAAAAATACAGCTACATCATGCGAATGACATTTGTAAATATATATGGACCACCTCGTGAGGCATACTTATAGGATGTCCTACCAAATTTTCATGACTCTCGATGTCCTTTTAAATTGGATTCAAGGATCCAACGTCCTCCACATTCTTTTTTCAACTACATAAATATGTAATCCCTTAAATATTTGACTTCAATTTATGTGTGTTAACAATATAAAAGCATTTTTATACTTGTTGGTACCGGAAAATAAATTCGGAAGCACTCGAAATACAGAGGTGCTTTAAATCCTAGGTGATCGGAAAATGGCAAAGAAGTTTCTGAGGAAGGACACGAAGACACTTTTCGAGAAACTCTCGAAATTATTGAACTAGGAAGGACGCTGCTCAAGAGAAAGGCTCACAGCCTCGCAACCTCTCAAAGTACAAGAAAAATCAGGAAACACTCGAGTAGTATATTTTTCGTTGGTTACTCGAAATCCCAAGAATCCGGACATACACGAACACACTTCGCAACCTCTCGGAATGAAGAACTTAAAGGAAACACGATTTAAGAGCGGTTGAAGTAAATCATGGGATAAGTGTCAAAGGCTGCAGAACGGTTTGGGGAAGTTAATAAGCAATTCCAAGAGTTATCCAAAGACGTGCCCGGGAATAAGCCACGAGGTCGAGGTGGAAGTTTAGAACGGTTATGCACTTCCGGGGCACCTCAGAAACAGTTACCTTTCCCAAATCTTTTTCTATAAATTAAACGAGCCATGCTCGTAGCAGGAGGTCGAAAATCTAATTCCCACAATACCTCACATGCACTCCGCAGCCTGTGCATAAGGCATACTGTGCGTACGAGACAGCTTTGGGTACGATTTCTCGACCACCTTTCTTTTTCCTTTTTTAGGAGTAGCATAGCATAACATAATCTAGTCTAGTGTAGTGTAGTCATTCTAAACACGTTTCGTTACCCTTACGAATTGTAATTCTGTTACCATTTAATGAAAACTCTATTTCTTACTTGTACGATTTTATTTTTTTAACTGAAAGTCTTTAATTCTGTCATGTCACGAACACGCATAAATTGAAACGTGAAATCGTGCTAGTTCGAATAAAAAGGATCCATAAAACGAAATCCACCGTAAACAAATTGGCACGCCCGGTGGGACGCGTTTGATGAACTTCATTAAACTAATTGAACTAGTTTTGTGTGTGCTTCTACATCCAGCAGAAGAGATGCGCTTAATGAAGAACAGGGTAATGGAGAAAATCGGAATACAAATCAAGAAAATGTGCCAAATGAAGCCAGGGGGGCAATGTCTCCACCTCCTGTAAATATTCCGAACTCCGCGGGATTTCTGAATGCGTCACAAGAAATGGTGAACGCTACCCGCGAACATCCATGGGGAATGCCTCCGAATTGGAGAAGTACCCAGCCCATAAGCGTAGAAATGCCAATATCATATTCTGGGCACAATCCTCAAATGCAAATATCATCATATGGGTATAATGAAGTCCCAAATGGAATGAGCTTTATCATGCACGATCCTCACCAGCATGTTGGCACAAGCCAAGAAGGGTCATTGGTTCGACAAAGTAATTATATACCCACGGGTATAAGCAATGAAGCCATGATAGCCCTTCGACAACAAATGGATCATAGTAACCACGATATGATAAATTTGTTGTCTACACAAATGCACAACATACTCACACCCCTATACGAGTTGATGAGCAAAATATGAGATAAAATTAATGATAATCGACTCTCGAGAGATACGAGTGTAAATCTGAACGGCCTCGAAAATCCAACCATCAATGAGACGAATATTCGAGAAATTAGAAATCGTATCAATCTCAATCAAGGGGGACCTCTGAGAAATGTCGAGGAAAATTTGGATCATATAGTCGAGAAGGTACTGAATAAGCACGGATTTGAAACGGGGCGAAATGAGCACCCTTACTTTGTATCTGCCTTTCCTGACTATATTACCCAATCTGAGCTACCCAGGGGGATGAAAGTCCCGAAATTCTCAAAAATTCGCAGGAGAGTTAGGTGAATCCACCGTAGAACACATAGCCAGATATCTAGTCGAGTGTGGAGACCTAGTGGGTAATGAATATTTGAAAATGAAATATTTTCCAAGTTCACTAACCAAACATGCTTTTACGTGGTTTACGACTTTGCCATCTAATTCGATTATTACTTGGGCACAATTGGAAAGAAGTTTCCACGAAAAATTTTTTCGAGAGGAAATCAAGGTGAGCATAGTTGATTTGATGAATATGAAGAGGCAACATAATGAGACATTGGACGAATATTTGAATAGATTTAGGAAACTAAAGTCTCGATGTTACACGAATATTCCTGAGCATGAGTTGGTAAAAAATTGCCGCCACTGGGTTAGATTTTTCGATTCGAAAGAAACTTATAAATGAACAATTAAGAGATATGGCTCAACTAGCAGAGAAAGTGAGACGAATTGAACAAATGCGAGCAGAGAAAGAAAGGTTGAGAAAATTGACAAGTTTGTTCGAAGAGAAAAAGTTGCATATTTAGACAATATGGACGTTAACGATGATAATTTCGAATCTCTAAATGAAGAAATGGAAGTGAACTTAGCCGAATTGCAACCTGGGCCAACCTATCAATGCCAATTATTAAAACCTGGGGAAAATGATATAGAGGCCGGATCAAATAGAAAATATAGTTTCGATATAACAAAAGTCGATAGAATATTCGATATTTCCCTGAAAGATAAGCAAATCATACTTCCAGAAAGTCATAAAATTGCTCCTTTTGAACAAAAAAAAAAAATTTATCACAACACAACATGTATGGTCATTGGACTAACAATTGTGTACGTTTCAGGGATATGGTCGAGAAAGCGATTACTAATGATCGCTTGGCTTTCGAGGAGAAGAAAATGAAAATTGATACTGATCCATTCGCTACACAAGCAGGATATGTGGAACCTCTCTCTATAGGGATCAATGTAATGTGCTTGAAATCGATATGGCTGACTTGGTTGCGAACGAAGAGGAAGTTGTCGAACTTATTATGGATGAAAAAGCTGGAAGAGCTCTTAGATGAGTTCGCGAAAGAGCAGGAACCTATGTATCCGAAAGAGAGGGATAGTTTGCTCGATTTTCTTTCGAGGAAGAAAGATGATGATCGGGAAGTTATGCTTTATCCGAGATGTAGCGTTATGTTTGACAGATCAGCAGCTAAGGCTTTCGAGGAGTCTGAAATTATGAAATTATAAAGCTGAGAAGGCTCAAGGAAAATCGAAAGTCAACAAAACATACCTCAGGACGTTCAGGAGAAGTTGATTCACGAATTTCGATAACATCCCGAGAAAATGGAGCAGCTGGTACGAAAATGAGAAATTCAGAATTAAAAGATGTCAGGGGCATTTAATTCTCGCGAAGAGTACAACGCTCTAGGGTCTTATCAGAGAAAGAGAGTTGAGGCGTTGAAAAACATTCTTTCTCAGTTACTTCGAAACAAATGTTTTCCAGGGGGGCATTTGTTGGTACCGGAAAATGAATTCGGAAGCACTCGAAATACAGAGGTGCTTTAAATCCTAGGTGATCGGAAAATGGCAAAGAAGTTTCTGAGGAAGGACACGAAGACACTTTTCGAGAAACTCTCGAAATTATTGAACTAGGAAGGACGCTGCTCAAGAGAAAGGCTCACAGCCTCGCAACCTCTCAAAGTACAAGAAAAATCAGGAAATACTCGAGTAGTATATTTTTCGTTGGTTACTCGAAATCCCAAGAATCCGGACATACACGAACACACTTCGCAACCTCTCGGAATGAAGAACTTAAAGGAGACACGATTTAAGAGCGGTTGAAGTAAATCATGCGATAAGTGTCAAAGGCTGCAGAACGGTTTGGGGAAGTTAATAAGTAGTTCCAAGAGTTATCCAAAGACGTGCCCGGGAATAAGCCACGAGGTCGAGGTGGAAGTTTAGAACGGTTATGCACTTCCGGGGCACGTCAGAAACAGTTACCTTTCCCAAATCTTTTTCTATAAATTAAACGAGCCATGCTCGTAGCAGGAGGTCGAAAATCTAATTCCCACAATACCTCACATGCACTCCGCAGCCTGTGCATAAGGCATACTGTGCGTACGAGACAGCTTTGGGTACGATTTCTCGACCACCTTTCTTTTTCCTTTTTTAGGAGTAGCATAGCATAGCATAATCTAGTCTAGTGTAGTGTAGTCATTCTAAACACGTTTCGTTACCCTTACGAATTGTAATTCTGTTACCATTTAATGAAAACTCTATTTCTTACTTGTACGATTTTATTTTTTTCATTGAAAGTCTTTAATTCTGTCATGTCACGAACACACATAAATTGAAACGTGAAATCGTGCTAGTTCGAATAAAAAGGATTCATAAAACGAAATCCACCGTAAACAATTACTCAAGCAATTGGAAGTGATGTTAAAAATAATTTTAAAATAAGTATCACGTAGTATAAAAGTCAACAAAATTATTAAACACGAGAATTTTTTTACTAGTTGACAATCATTACTATTTTTTCTATTTTTTTTAGATTTCAAATGTTAAAAGAAAAGTTAGTTAAAAAAGTATTAACCGTTTATTCGGCACTGCACCTGATGCAGCTATTTATAAACTCTAGGATCCATGTATTCTTTTATATATCTTTCTATAATTAAATAAATCATAAATTGTTGGGATAAAATATTCTTTTTTATTCAATCCTTGTTGATGCACTTCATCGCATTTTTTTTACTCTCAATTATTTTTAAAAATATTTTTTACTTTTTATATTTTCATTGCAATTCTTAACAATTTATATTGTTGAATTTTTATGTACAAGAAGGACGTTTCCCAGTTACTTGTTAGAAATTAGTAGTAACATCTTTTAAGTCGTACAAATTAATAAAGTAAACTTATTACTCATAACAAACATTTTTTGTACATACAATAAGTATTTTTTTACAGGATACATATAATAAGTATTAAACATTATTTAACATGTTTTACTAGAATAAAATAATTGATTAAATTTTTTTTTAACTAGTAGGACCTGAAATTGAATCCAACTTCTCTTATATTTTATATTTTTCCATGCGAATTTATATTGCAGATGAGGTAAATAATCTAAAATTATATTTAAATATCTTTAAAAGATTGATGGTCGACTCAATTTCTCTTGGTTTTATATCATTTCATACAAATTTATATAGGGGTGAGATAGACGATCTATAATTCCATTAAATTTTTTTTAAAAGGTTGATGATTAAGTATAACTTTATGTTTTACTCTAATACAAATTTTTATGTAAAGAAAATCCTATTTAATATGATTAGAAAAACTAATTATTTAGGCAGTGTAGTGGACTTTATAAACATTAAAATAATATAGTAATTGATATAATAGAATCAATTGTTTTTCAAATGTTTAGTTTTATTTTAAAATTTAAATTAGAGCTATAGTGAAAATAATTAAATTGTTTATTTTTCATACAATGACACACGTCTTTTTTTCCAGATATTCTTTCTTAAATTATAAATTTAAATTTAATTATATATATATATATATATATATATATATATATATATATAAATTAATCATGTATACAACTTGTACAATTCTAAACATTTTTTGTTTGAATATTTTTCTTCTGATTTATAACTCTAAATTTCATGTCAATTTAAAATACTTATGCGATGAATGATATACTTTGTAAATTTTCTAATAAGATTTAAATACATTTTAATTCTTATATATGTACCATTTACTTGCAATTATATATATAGAGAGAGAGAGAGGTTTGTTTTAAAACTCACCCTTAATGTTGTTGTTGACTTGTTGAAATAGCGCCATGAGTATGAAGTTACTGTAGAATGAAATTAAAAATGATGGTGACGTTTTAGAGGAAAAAAATATATATCACGGACCTTCAACTCGAACAAAAGTTATTATAATTAACAACAAACCATGCATCAGGACCAAATTGACAAAAAACATTAATTCATGTACAGACTAATTCGAAAACTGATTGTATCTATAAAGTTTAACTATGAGCGTTAAGTATAAATTACAGAGAATTCAATACTATGTTTAATGTACAAATTGAATAATTTACTATATTATTTTTTATTTAGTTTGACTTTTATTTCTCTAAAAGACTAAAACTAAACAACAGCAAAATCTACCAAATTTTCTACCTATTTCTTTCTTTCCTATTTCCATCTATAGGTTTGATTCATAAATTTCTCCACAAGCATTTTTAAGAAAATAGAAAGAAAAAATTTAAATAAATTCCTTCATAAGTTAAAACTAATTTATACATAAGTTAAAAATAATTTTTTAGAGAAACTAATATAAAAAAGCTTTTACAAAATAACTTACACAAAATAAATTTTAAATTATGGAAAGACTTATTTTATTTTTCTTATAGATACTTGAAAGGAAGTTTGTTCAAAGAAATCCTTTTTTTTTTCCTCATTGTCAAACAAAATCTTAGGCCTTGTGTACTTCTATTTTAATTTTTTTTTCACTTTTTAATTACAAAATTGTCTCTTTGTTTTCAATTTTTAGATTTTGTACATGAAATAGATAAGCAAACAAAAAAATATTTGAAAATAGAAAACAAATAAAAAACAAAACGATATTTTTGTAATTTAAAAGTAAAAACAGAGAATGGAAACATTTAAAGGGACTTTAATTCTTAGGTATTTTCAGTATTGTTTTGGTGCTTTGTAGTCCGAGTTAGACTTTTATCTAAAAAAATTATTGATATTTAATGTAAACATTTATTATAACAACACTAAGAAAGCATCGAATGACAGTTATCTAAATTTTGTCCTTATTACTTTAATAGTTGTCTTGAACCAATGTCAATTTGTTGAAAAGTTGCATCGGAAATTATAAAAAGTGTAATACTACACTCTCGAAAATTTCCCCAATTCTTTTTAATGAAAAATGACCGGGGTAATCAAAAGTATTTTTTTATTATTAAGAAGCGTATTTGTAATTTTTTAATTTTATTATTATTTTCAATAATTACTTTATACTTATTTATTCCTTAACCAATGTTTCAAGAAAATATTCAATAGTATAATCTATTTTGGATTCTTGAACCATTTTTTATGGGTTCCTCATGTTATGTTGAATTTCAAAACTTTTTCTATTTATTATTTGATGGAAGAATTTAACTCAAGTTTTTAATTATTTTGAGTTTTACAATTGATCTATTTTATTTTAATTTATTTAAATAAGATTTCGGTTCGGTTGAATTTCTATATCAAAACATACAAATTTTATATCTGACAGCTAAATCACTTCATTTCAATAGTTAAAAAAAAAAACAAAACTCTTATTCTAAGAATTCATATAAGAATCTGTTGTTATAGAACTGGTAAGCGAGACTTTTTTTTTTTTTCATTATTTAACATACTGATGTTAATTGAAATTAAGATTTAATATGTTCAACTTTTAACCCTCAACAAGATCCAAGGTTTTGAGGTTGATAACTAAAATTCGGTAGTTGTGGTACCGGCTAATTAAAACGTAGAAATTGTCAATAACAAAAATAGCATGCATTAATACAACGGTGCTATCACTCCACCATATGCCTTCCACGTGCCCTCTTTATCAAACTAACTTTGACTTCCACTTCGGACCACACAAAGAAACAAAAATTGCTCATTAGAGTCAACGATATCATCGCTACGCACTTCTTTCTGCAATAAATGTAAATCAGTTTTTTTAATTTTTTTTTATAAATATAGTACAAATAATATCACAAAATTTAACCCCGAGCATGTAGTTCAACGGTAGGGCTTGATCCACGTTTAAGTAAAAAAATATCACATATGAAAATTATAAATAAAAATTAATGTGTTTACTTTTCATTGATCAAATATTATTTTAATAATAAAAATTAGAAAATATTTAAATAATAAAAATACTCCCTCGTGTCCTGAATATAAATAATAAAAAAATCATTCACACTAATAAAGAAAAGTTGTCTACATAGTTTAATTTTGTTAATATTATCTAAAAAAAGAAATTATTTTCGTAAACCATTCTTTCTTAAAACTTGATATAAAGAATAAAAAGAGACATTAAAAATATAATTTTAATTAAATGAAGAGGTATTTTAAAGATAATAACAGTAAAATTAGTTGAAATTTACTTATATTTGAAATCAATATATATGAGATTTTTTTTTTATATTCCTTACAAGTTAATTACAACTAATGAACCCATCTAAAAACATAAAATATATATAAAAGCATGCATTTAGCTTTGTTTAAGGTGATTTTTAAAAAAAAAATAGAACCTAAATATATTATTTTTGCATTTTACGTATGAGATAAATATTAAAATTAAGGAGATGAATACTAGGTGTAAGATTTATTGATCTTAAAAAGGTGAAGAATATATATGTGAAAGAAGGGATATTTAAGTTTAGTAGGGTAAATGTGTTTGAGCAGGGTGGTAGATTTGTAGTAGTATAAATAGGTTGTTTGGTGTTGAGCTTATTATGATTGTGGGAATGGAGGGAAATGATATATACAGTTTACGTGGGAGCAGTTCTAGAGTGTGGGGAAACAGCATGATGGAGGGTTTTTGTCGGTCTTCTCAGAGGGAAGAAGACGATGAAGAAGATCTGAAATGGGCTGCACTTGAGAAACTCCCCACATACAACCGTTTGAGGAAAGGCTTGTTGACCACTTCGCGTGGTGTCGCCAATGAGATTGATATAACTCAACTTGGATTTCAAGAAAGACACAAACTCTTGGACAGGTTGATCAATGTTGCTCAAGAGGACAATGAGAAGTTTCTCTTCAAGCTCAGGGAAAGAATCGATAGGTAATATTAATTCTCTCCTTTATTTCACATTATTATTTATTATCTATCAATTTCTTTTTTCCTACACTCTAAATCTTGTCTAGTACAATACAAAAGTAAAATCCATGTGTTCTCGAATACTGAATATGCATGCATAGATGAGTTTTAAAGAACATGAGAACAAAAAGAAACAAATAGAAGATCTTGAAGAGGTTGTCCCTGCTCCTATGCCAGTCCCTTTGATCACGCCCTTGACTTGCAGTAAGAGATGTTGTTTGGTTTAAACGGGAAACTAAATTTCCTTTTGTCGGCTTCTTTTTACTCAGAAGGGTAAATTTTTTCAAAACTTTCAAAATGGATAAGTTATATTTCTAGAACATGACTTTCATTTATTTATTTTATTTTTATTTTTACAAAACTCCTGTTTTTTTTTTTTTTTAATGGAAAAGTCGTTATACACCACTTCTTTGAGCAGATTTTTTTTTCTTGGTTATTATTAAAATAATATTTTTAATTAAAATTTAAAACAAATAAAAAAGGATGAAAGGAGTGTCAGTAAAATACTACTATAAATTATCACCTTAGAAGTCGTGTTTTATGAACACAACTTAATTTATTTTTTTAGAATTTATTTTTGAATCTTATCCATTTTATAAATATTTATAAATTTATATTCTTATGGAGTAAAAAAGTCTTTTTTAAAAATAATTTGATATCTTTAAATTTTTTTAATTAAAAATATTAAACTAAAATTAAATTTATATATCATAGTATAAATAATAACAATCAAAATTGAAATATTCTAATTGATTGATTTGATATATACCTCTAGAAAATTTATATTTTAGGACATATTGTAATAGTTCATAACCCTAAATTTAATAAAAATATAATTTAATTAAAAAATATTAACATGCAAATATTTTGTACTTAAAAATTACATAACTCTTGATTTTTTATTGTACTTGGAAATATGTAAAAACTTGTTAAACTAAAAAAATAAATAAAAAATAATAATCCTAAAATTTTCATAATAATATGTAAAAACTTGGTCCTCATCAAAATAAAATAAGCATTGTACTAAAAAAATACAATAAACCTTCACCATAATTAATTATTATTGGGTGAAATAAATATTTTAAATTTTTTTTAAAAAAATATTTAAAAGGTAACTACTTTTAACCAATATTGTATGGTGTTATACATAATCTAGTTTTAAACTCAATCTAATTTCGTGAATCGTTGTCTTTTTATGATATTTCCAATATTTTTCTAAAATAAAGATTCATGGCAATTCTCTGTCTTTTAATTCATTTTGGTTATCCCACAGTGTGATCCTGATTGCAACAATAAAGAATAAGAATGCACTGGATTTTGTTTATGTGCTCTTTCCTTCTCTTTTTTATTCTTTTCTTCTGGAATTGTTAACTTTGTTTATGTATTATTATTATTTATTAGTTAATAATATCATACCATAATAAGGTCTCTAACATTTTTTTTCTAATTTACTTTTTCAGAGTTGGGATTGATATTCCAACAATTGAAGTTCGATATGAGCACCTAAGTGTTGATGCAGAGGCTTATGTAGGAAGCAGAGCTTTACCAACTTTTGTGAACTTTGTTACTAATATGGTGGAGGTACATTTGGCAAATTCTAGCTCAGAAAGTTGTGTATCTTTGTTTTTGGAATTAGTTTCACACTCTCACAATCTTTTTCTCTCTGTTCTTCTAGAGTTTCTTTACTTCTCTCCATATTCTCTCAAGCAAAAAGAAACATATGACTATCCTTAAAGATGTTAGTGGAATCATCAAACCTGGGAAGATGACACTACTTCTCGGTCCTCCAAGTTCAGGAAAGACCACACTCCTATTGGCCTTGTCAGGAAAACTTGATCCAAATCTAAAGGTGAAAAGCAATTTCCCTTATTTTTTGTATTATTTCCACTCTTGTCCTTAAGAAAGTGGTAGTTTTGGTTTAATTTAGAATCCCTTGTGTCGTCTAGGTACTAGGGAAAGTGACTTATAATGGGCATGAAATGAACGAGTTTGTTCCTCAGAGAACAGCTGCATATATTAGCCAACATGATGTTCATATTGGAGAAATGACAGTGAGGGAAACCTTGGCATTCTCAGCAAGGTGCCAAGGGGTTGGGACACGTTATGGTTAGCAATTATTTTATCTTTTATTTTGAAGCAAGGTTGTGCCTTCTTTCATCATAACAGTTTCTTCATATCTAATGTTGGGGTGCTTTTAATTTTTTTTATTTATTAAAGACTTGCTATCTGAGTTGACAAGAAGAGAAAAGGAATCCAAGATCAAGCCGGACCCGGATATTGATGTCTACATGAAGGTTAAAAAAGAAGCTATATTAACAATCTTTATTGCATTAATTTAGACTAATTCTATTGTTATGGGCATAATATTTTTGCGTCTCATTGGCTTGTCATATACCAGGCTACTGCAACTGGAGGGCAGGAGGCAAGTCTAGTAACAGATTATGTACTGAAGGTAACACTAGAATAATTAAGGTTTAATAATATTGGCACAAGTAATAGTGATTTGTGTTCATTAACTAAATTGTTCAAAGTTTAAATATTGGTCTTAGGAATAAAATAGACATATTTTGAGAGGTAAATACCTACTTTATGTATTTATGATTATAATTACTTCCTACTAATATCATGATTACTTAAAAAGAAAAAGAATAATTAAGGTTCTCCTTGTTGGGTACTAGAGGGAAAAGAAAATTTCAATAGCAGAAGTACACACACGAGAGAAACAAAAATAGATAAACAAACTCAGAAACAAACTCAGAAATTAACGTGGTTAACACTTCTTGCCTATATCCACAAACACACTCAACAAATTAATTTTATTACTCTACTTGCAATTTTTACAAGGATAAAATTGCAAACCCTTTCACACAATTTTTGCACGGAAAAATTACAAATCCTCTCATGACACACAACTACCCAAGTTCCCAATACACCCAAAAATTAGAGTTGTTGTGGTGAGTAGACTCAAACTATCATCCCTTATTTATAGAAGTAGTTTACCACTTCTCTTCTTCAAAATTATCCATATAGGATTTTGGAGATTACCCACGTACTTTGGGCACAACACTCCCATGCTTTAAAGATTATTATAAAATGATCCCACAAGGTATTTACTCTAATATTTTGCAGATTTTGGGGTTGGATATATGTGCTGATACAATAATGGGGGATGAAATGCTGCGTGGTATATCTGGAGGACAAAGGAAGCGTGTTACTACAGGAGAGATGTTGGTCGGACCAGCAAATGCTCTATTCATGGATGAAATATCCACTGGTTTAGACAGTTCCACAACTTTTCAAATTGTGAGGTCTCTCAGGCAATATGTTCACATTCTTAATGGAACTGCAGTTATCTCTCTACTCCAGCCAGCACCGGAGACTTATGAACTTTTTGACGACATTATTCTCATATCTGATGGTCAAATTGTTTACCAAGGACCCCGTGAATATGTTCTTGATTTTTTTGAATCCGTGGGTTTTAAATGTCCTGAGAGGAAAGGTGTTGCTGACTTTCTTCAAGAAGTAAGTCAAAGTTTATCTTTTGTTTCCCTCTTTTGAAGCTTTTGCTGAAAACTATGCACATGATTTTTTTTTCTTGCAGGTAACTTCACGAAAGGATCAAGAGCAGTATTGGATGCACAAAGATGAACCATATAGGTTTGTTACTGTGACTCAATTTGCTGAGGCATTTCAGTCATTCCATGTTGGAAGGAGAATTGGAGAAGAGTTTTCAACTCCATTTGACAAGTCCAAGAACCACCCAGCTGCATTAACCACTAAAAAGTATGGCGTTGACAAAAAGGAATTGTTAAAAGCTAACATCTCAAGAGAGTACTTGCTAATGAAAAGGAATTCATTTGTTTACATCTTCAAGTTGTCCCAGGTGAGCTCTAGTTGCTTTATCTATTACATTATGTAAAGTTAGTAACAACTTTTAGTGTACACGTACATTTCTTTTTTTGGGGTTATTTTACTTTTACCTTTTAATTGTTATAGGATTCATTGTAATAATCACTTATAAATTAACTACTCTCATTCACCTCATTGTTGTGTCTGTGTTTCTGCTAGTATGAACAAATGCTTCTTATTTATGATTGTTTGATACTAATATATTTGAAATTATATTCATTTTGCATACGTGGTTTCTGCTTTTGAATTTTATTTCTATGCTTTTCATAGCTTACAATACAAGCAATGTTGACCATGACACTCTTTCTGCGAACTGAGATGCATCGGGATTCCTTGGATGATGGAGGTGTTTATACTGGTGCTCTATTTTTCGCAGTAGTAGTGCTTATGTTTAACGGACTGGCTGAGATTTCAATGACCATTGTAAAGCTTCCTGTTTTCTACAAGCAACGAGACCTTCTATTTTATCCTTCATGGGCCTATGCCATTCCCTCATGGATCCTCAAGATCCCTGTTACATTCATAGAAGCTGCTGCTTGGGTATTTCTCACCTACTATGTAATTGGATTTGATCCAAATGTTGGGAGGTAAACAAGTTTCCTTCGTCTGTTTGCAATGAGTGAAGACTAGTTCTGCCTGTAGTGTTACTTCTGGTGTGAACCCTCATTCTTCATGCAGGTTGTTAAAGCAGTACCTTGTGCTATTACTGATAAACCAAATGTCTTCTGGATTGTTTCGAGCTATTGCAGCACTTGGTAGGAACATGATTGTGGCTAGCTCATTTGGGTCCTTTGCACTTCTCATTCTTTTTACATTGGGTGGCTTCATTCTGTCAAAAAGTGAGTTCAGTTAACAAATGAAACAAAATTGTTCCATTCATCACATGATGGCAGTTGATATTAATGCTTCTTTGTTTTCATTGGCAATGAAACAGATGATATCAAGGATTGGTGGATTTGGGGTTACTGGATTTCACCTTTAATGTATGGACAGAATGCAATAATGGTGAATGAATTCCTTGGAAATAGTTGGAACCACGTAATATCTTTAACTGGAAATTTTAGAGATAGTTTACTTTCAGTTTAAAAAACATGCAGGCCTAATTTATTTGCTTTTCAATTACAGTTCACCCCAAATTCAAATAAGACCTTGGGAATTCAAATTTTGGAGTCCCGTGGGTTCTTCACACATGCATATTGGTATTGGATAGGAATCGGGGCATTGATTGGATTCATGTTCCTTTTCAACATTATTTACACTTTAGCTCTCACTTACCTAAATCGTGAGTAATTTCCCATTTGGTTATTTAACATTCTTTTAGTGACGTAAAACTTGATTAGCAAGTATACATTATTTTTGCAGCATTTGATAAGCCACAGACAACAATAACTGAAGAATCAGAAGGTAGTATGCCTAATGGGAGAGCCCAAGAAGATGAATTAACACGCTTAGGTGATCTATATTATTTATATCTCTAATTGACACTCGATGCATGCATACTATTTTCAATTTTAGGCATGTGCTGAACTATTTTTCCACTGTGATGTAGAAAGTTCTGGAAGAGCTATTGGTGTTGTGAGTTTTAGTCATAAAAAAACGAGAGGAATGGTTCTTCCTTTTGAACCATATTCTATCACATTTGATCAAATAGTATACTCTGTTGATATGCCACGGGTAAGTAGCTTCAAAGTTATAAATAACATTTTGATTTTATAATAGTGATTTTAGCTTAATTTACCTTTGTCCAGAGAAAAAATTAAAATATGATTCTTGGGATTGGTAGGAAATGAAGGATCAAGGTGTAAGGGAGGACAAGTTGGTGCTTTTGAAAGGTGTTAGTGGTGCATTTAGGCCTGGTGTTCTCACAGCCTTGATGGGTGTAAGTGGTGCTGGTAAAACCACATTGATGGATGTTTTAGCTGGAAGGAAAACTGGTGGGTATATTGAGGGAAACATAAAAGTTTCTGGCTACCCTAAAAAGCAAGAAACATTTGCTCGTATTTCTGGCTATTGTGAGCAAAATGATATCCACTCTCCTCATGTTACTGTCTATGAGTCCTTGGTTTACTCTGCATGGCTTCGTTTACCAACAGAAGTTGAATCCAACACTAGAAAGGTTAGCACCTACAACTTAAGAGTCAAAGCACAACAACCTCTTGTGTTTTGACGTGAAATTTAACTTAAACAAATGTAACTAATGCGCAAACAAACATGCACTAATTTTTGTCACTTTTGGATATAAAATATGGTTGTAGATGTTCATTGAGGAAGTCATGGAACTTGTGGAATTGAAGCCACTAAGGAACTCACTGGTTGGTTTGCCTGGTGTGAATGGTCTTTCAACAGAACAACGCAAGAGGCTAACAATAGCGGTTGAATTAGTGGCTAATCCGTCCATAATTTTCATGGATGAGCCTACTTCTGGGTTAGATGCCAGAGCTGCTGCCATTGTTATGAGAACTGTTAGGAACACAGTTGACACGGGAAGAACAGTTGTTTGCACCATCCATCAGCCAAGCATTGACATATTTGAAGCTTTTGATGAGGTGAGAGATGGTATGATAAGATATTTGAAGATGTGTTTTAGAATTGAATCTAATATATGCTCCATGTGATTTTAGTTATTCCTAATGAAGCGTGGAGGACAAGAAATATATGTTGGGCCATTGGGACGTCATTCTAATCAATTGATAAAGTATTTTGAGGTTAGGTGCAACTTAAATTCAATATCATTTAATGTAGATAGCCATGATTTTGCTAGTGTTCATTCTTTTCATTCTTCTGTATTGGCCAGAGCATTGAAGGGGTTAGTAAAATCAAAGATGGTTACAACCCAGCAACTTGGATGTTGGAAGTCACAAGTTCTGCACAGGAACTTACTTTAGGTGTTGATTTTCGTGAGATATACAAGACTTCTGAGCTGTATAGGTATGCTAATATGTATGGTTATGGATTTATATTTACTACACTACACGTATACACATGTATAGGTATGGATTTTTATTGGACAAAGGCTTGGACTATTTATGCACTATTGATTATTCTTCAGGAGAAACAAGCAACTCATAGCAGAACTAGGCAACCCCAATCCTGGTTCAAAAGATCTTAGTTTTCCTACTCAATATTCTCAGTCACTTTTGGTCCAATGCCTAGCTTGCTTATGGAAACAACATTGGTCATATTGGCGTAATCCGCCATACACTGCTGTGAGATTTCTTTCAACTATTGTAATTGCCTTGATGTTTGGAACAATGTTCTGGGGACTTGGAGGCAAATAGTAAGTCAAAATTCAATAATACATAAATCATAAATTAAAATTAGTCATCTTTTGTTTTTCTCTTTGAATTTTGATTCCTTTTGTTGGCTTCCAGCTCAAGCAGGCAAGACCTATTTAATGCTATAGGTTCAATGTATAATGCTATTCTCTTCATTGGGGTCCAAAATTCTACCTCCGTACAACCAGTAGTAGGCATTGAAAGAACTGTCTTTTATAGAGAAAGAGCTGCTGGAATGTATTCTGCCTTGCCTTATGCTATTGCACAAGTAATAAGATCACCTTTTTTTTTATTTTTTATAATTGTACTATAATTTGCATACTAATTTTAACACCCCTCACTCCCTTTTGTCATAGGTTATAATAGAGCTACCTTATGTTTTTGTGCAAGCTACATCATATTCTGTCATAGTTTATGCCATGATGGGATTTGACTGGAATTTGGAGAAGTTCTTTTGGTACATGTTTTTCATGTACTTCTCATTGTGCTACTACACCTTCTATGGCATGATGACTGTGGCACTTACACCAAATCACCATGTTGCTTCAATTGTGGCTGCTGCATTTTATGGAATTTGGAACCTCTTTTCAGGATTTGTGATTACAAGACCTGTAAGTAATGTCAAACTCTGAATGAATTATATCTTTGAATGGATTCAATGGATGTGCTTATGTTGATCCTCACTTTTATTTTCCATTTTGTTACCTTTTTGATAATATAGAGGATTCCTGTGTGGTGGAGGTGGTACTATTGGGCATGTCCTGTGGCATGGACCATATACGGGTTGGTTGCCTCCCAGTTTGGAGATATAACCAGTGTGATGAAATCAGAGAATATGCCAGTGCAAGAATTCATAACAAGTTATTTTGGTATCAAGCATGACTTCATAGGAGTTTCTGCAATTATGGTTTCTGGGTTTTCCGTGTTATTTGTTTTTATTTTTGCTGTCTCAATCATGGCCTTCAATTTCCAAAAACGATAGATTAGGCTCTTTTTTGTCATATTCATGCACCAGAGTTAATTTAAAAGACCTTTCTTTCTTCTTTTATTTTGTTCCGTTGATTAACTGCATTATTTCTTACCATTCAATTATAGAGATTTAATGTTAGATTTATTCAAGAATCATTCGACAAGTGGTTTATTTTATAAATTAAGAAAGTTACTGATGAATGGAACAAATCCCATTAGAAGAATTATGGGTGTTTGACTAACAATATATATAATAATCTCAAGTGTGAATCACAAACTTAAGAACTATTTGATTCTTATCACTTGGAACTGTGGGAAAGGTCACTTACTTTTCGCCATTTATGATGCAAAAGGAAGCATGTGCATTTATCAGTCTGCACACATAGATTTGAACTGTAGAACACCAACTAGAATGTTGCCAGAAACGATAATAATTAATGGGCTATATCATTTTCATATAGCCCATTAATTATCACTATTATTACACAAGTTAAATTGGGCTCGGGCCTCAAATCATCAGACAAGTTAACAACTATGTAGCGGTGACAATAATGGTCAACATTAGTGTAAACCATATACTCTTATGATATACACCCTTCCTTTCTTTTACATGTACAACTTCTTTATTATTATTTTTTAAATATAAAATATTCTTAGTCTTTTTTTAATTTTTTAATTTGATATCTCCAACTTTTAATTTAAAATTGTTTTTTTTCACATACCTCTTTCATTTTTCCTTTTAATTTTTACATGCACTTTTATGTCTTCCTTTTGTTTCTCATTTATTTCAGTAATTTTAGTTCTCTTGATTTTCACATTACTTTCTTTTCATTCATCTCTTTCACTTTTTACATGCACCTAAACTATAAAACTAGTATGTGAAAGTGTTGTAAGCACGTACGACTTCCTCATAGTTTTTGTTGAATTAGACGCATATTTTTTTCTTTCAACACTTTCTCCCCTTTTACACCTCCAAAAACCTTAACATTAAATTTATTATTATGGGAAAGATATTCCAAAACACTAATTCCACTGTTTCATAGTATTTTCCAGAATAGTAAAATTAATGTTCTGAAAAGTAATTTTGAAAGTGTATTATTTTACATAATTATGAAAAGTTCTTTCTAGAACTGCATATTTAGTATTTCAAAAAATACTTTCCAAAACAATAAATTTAGTATTTCAAAAAATATTTTCTAGAAGTATGCTAAAAATACAATTCCAGAAAATACTAAAATTTAATATTGTACTTTCTAGATGTGTAAATGGGGAAAATGTTCGAAGAAAAAATACACATTTAACTTTGCACCTTTAACACTGTCGAGGAAGTCACACGTGCCTATAAGACTATTGAAAACTAGTTCTATGTCCCAAGTCCATGTAAAACTAAAAGAGAGGCGAGAGGGTAATAGTGTGAAAACTGAAAGAGAAGGAGGAAGAAAGTAATCGAAAGAATTAAAACTACCTATTAAAATAGACAAAAAGGTAAGGAATGACGAAAAGGTAAGGAGATGTATATAAAAAAGAAAGAAAAAGAAAAAGAAGTGTGTTGAAAATAAGAAAAAAGTGTTAAATTAAATGTTGGGGTATAAAATTAAAAATAAAAAAATAAAAATAAAAAAATAAATTTATCCATTTTTTTTAAAAGAGATGTACTTATTAAAAAAAAAAAGTGTATATATCATATGCCTAATCCAATATCAAATATCACAAATTTAGTAGGCCTATTAATATAATCCAACGAGTCAACAATGATATAACAATATAATAAGTATTAGGCTAGGTTATATTTGAATAAATTTCCCTATAAGAATTTATAAGAGAAAAAAAAACAATTTTTTTTCAAAAACTAAAATCAACTTATATACATTTAAAGAAATTAGATGAAAGAAAATTTATAAAATTTAAGTGCATGTATAAATTGATTATGAGAAAAACTCCATATTTTACTTTTTTATTTTCTTTTCTTATAAGTACTTATAGGTATATTTATCCGAACAAAGTCTATAACACTGATTTAGTAGGCCTTAGACCTCAAAGTATCCAATGGAATACTAATATCAAATTCAAGAATAACAGTACAATACTAATGTCAAAATAACAAATAAAATATCAAATGACTGAATGATATAAGAGACATCAAGCAAGACTTCAAAACCTTCTGCAGGCAGCAAATATTGCCAAACAAGGCTCATCAAAATCCAACAAGGCCTCATATCTTGATGACAATCTTTTCTTGGCGTTCAGACACCTCAAAATAAGAAAATAATTTGTTGTTAGACCACCAAATAAGAAATTTTCCTGTTTCTTTAGCATACTAGCCATCATGAGTAAAATGTGGTCATGCAAAATTTGTTGATCATTGGAATGAAATATTCATAACATATATTATATTCGATATTTGATATCCACTAAACAAACAAACAAAAAAAATCTCATATATATATATATATATATATATATTTATAATTCAAATTAATTATGTACACATTTCTTACAATATTAAATATTCATATTTAAATTTATAGTTTTTAATTTAAAAATATATGCTATACAGTTATATCAATAGTTTAAGATTTTAAAATAGTTATTTTTTTGGTTTATGACATGCACTCGTTTTATTTCAAAATCATTATCACTTTTAAAAAAATTATTTATTTAATTTTATTTTTCATTAAAAAATGTAGACGATATTAATTATTTTTAAATTTTATCTTTATCTTTTAGTATTTTTAATCTATACTTATATATAAAGGTGATTCTCTATTCTAATGTACACTATTTTTAGACAATTTTAACCCTAAAGTTAAAATAAAAAATTACACAATAATAATTAGTAAAAGTCATAAAAATCTTGTAATCTTAAAAAAAATTGTCACCAAATAATAATAACGCGTACAGTATCTCACTAACATGCATATTAAGGGGAGACACCAAGTGCCTTTGTTTCTACTATAGTAAATATAATGAATGAATAAATTAAGTTATTCAACTACATTCATATTTATAAAAAATCAGAGGTGTTTAATATCTTTTAAATTCCCACTCTATACAAATTATTAGAGTAATTATATTTTATATATATATTGAATAAAAGCTTTTTAAGAATTATTTTTCAATGATGGTTTTTTTTAAAAAAAATTCTAATGAGAGAAATTTCAAGAATTTTTCTTAACTTATTAATTATTTCAACTTGTCATTTTTATTTTTAAATTATATTTCAATATTATTTTATAATTATTATCAATAGTTAAATATAATTTTGTATTGTAATATAAATTATTTATTATAACATTTTCTTTTTAACACATTTTCTATTATCAGTTGAAATTTGTTAAAAATTATAAATTTTGGGGAGTTTTATTATTTTAATTAAAATTTATAATATTTAATAAGTTTCAATTAATATATAGTGAATATTATATAGTGTTTGTGCATTTCTCCTCAAAGTAATAGCACCATAAAATAAAAGGAATCAAGCAACAAATTATACCTAGTTTTGTGATGCACATGTAGCACAAGTATCATTTAATTAACCTTTCACTTTTCATCAGCATAGTCTATGCCGCAGAATTCTTTGATTCGACACTTTGATTCCGAGGCCTTCTTTGTTGCATAGAAACGTAAGTATTCATAATGATCAAATGGCTTATAACGTCTTGGATGTTCTTCATCAACTAGCTCTTCTTGTGTTTCAACTATCTTGCCTCCAAGCGAAAATAGTCCCATCGAGTATCTTTCCTTCTTTGCACTTATAATCACTCGATGTTCACAAGACTGTATCCTATCGTTGCTCCAAACCTAAGAAATTAAAAACAATAATAATAACAATATCATTAATAACAATAATAATACAATGATAAAAGATAATAATAAGGATAATAAAAATGAGACAATTATAACAATATTGATAATAATTATAATAGAATTTTAATCTCAACACTATTATTTTTAATCTTATACGAAAAATTATCATTAGTTATTTTCATGTTTTCTTTATATAAGAGTTTTAAAGGGAGTCACTCTTCCAAACAATTACACAAATTCTTATATCATATATAATACAAGTAACAAACTCTTCCGAACATTTATGTGTAAATGAAGATATATATCAATAATACAAAACATTTTCATTCATGAAGGGTTTTGTTATTAGATGCACATGTGAAAATGACCCACCTTAAACGCATCACCTGCGAGGATGAGAAACATGAAGGGTGAGGGATCAGTATGAATCCACTCTCCATTTTTCAATTTAACTTGCAAACCATTGACATTATTCTGATGCAAAATGGTAAAGAAGGAGGTGTCGGTGTGAGCATGCAGTCCCAAATTATTTTCATCCTCCTGCGGCAGTCTGTATTTGAAGCTCCTAAGCATGTACTTTGTTGATTCCAGAAGAGAATCACAGTGCCTTTGGTCCACACCATAGCCTTCAAACACCATCCTTTTAGTCATATGGTCCAATTCTACCAGCACCTTTGCATAGAGAGTCAGAGTCTCACTATTCACAACATGAAAAATTAGAAACAACACTCAATAAGGCAACATGGCATGACAAAAGTCTTATTATCCCTACATGATTAATCATATGATAAAGAAATATAATTAACGTAAATAAAAAACTAAACAACATAACTAAATTTTGTAGCAGTACCAGAAATGATCATATCCTGTTGGCCACATTAGCTTTGTGAACTCTTGAACTCCTTCCACTGTCGATGGATCATTGATCCCTAGGGATTCATATAGAGGGACATGAACATTTTGTCCATAATAGCCATGGTAGGGCTTGTCACTGATCTTTTGCATTTTTGTTTCCGATGGAAGATCAAAGAGTTGTTCCATTAGAGTAAAAACTGAGTTGTGAAGCTCCATAGGAACTTTATCACACAATGCATAAAAACAACCATGATCCTCAAGTGCACTACGGATCACTTGGCATGCAGAAGCCCATTTTGCTGAACCAGGTTTAAACTCTTCATCAAGAGTGAAGTCAACGATAGGAACCTGGGAAACTGTTTGGGAACCCATAATATTTCTAATCTTTCCCCAACCCACTTCAATTATACTAGATTTCCATTGTTACTCATATTTATAAAAGTGCCTCTATGCAGTGAGTGGAGTTCATTCTCGAGTTGCTCTCTTCCCATTACTTTATAAATCCATCTTATTTTTATCAAGAAAAGGGTGGCATTACTACGTTTTTAAAGTATTAGAATTTTCCTTTGATATCTCGCGCGACCACATTTAATTCAGACGTTTATTACACAAGTTATAAGGTGCGTGAAACTAGAATCGACATGGTAATCGATTCACATGATTTTAAATTCCAATCTCGTTACTGTTATAACTATTGTAATTCTCGTGAATAAAAAAAATTAAGTGAAAAGCTAATTTTGATTAAATAACAGGGTTTTATTAACTAGCGGTATACATCCTAAAGTCACATTAGGTATGTACTACATGTTTTGTTTTGATTATAAGAAAAGAAGAAGAAAAAAATAATGATAAAAATAAAAGAGAAATATAATGTAAAATATGTGTTGTTTAGATAAATAAAAATTACAAAAAGTGAAAATTCCTCCACTTTCTTTTTTCGTTTTTGACTCATTGTAACAACAACAAAAAAATCTTCCACTTATTTAAATGAGTAAAAACAAATAAATAAATTTTAGAAAAAGTTTTTTATACTAATTAAAAATTAAATTTAACTCGGGATTGATTTGTTATGGTCCTAAAAATAATTCTTATCCCCAGCTTTTCTTTAAGATATATATAATAACAACTTGAAATTTCATTTTATTTTTCTGTGTTCTCTTGTTTCCATTAAAATAAATAAAGGGTTTGTCCATTTGCTTACTTCCTGGCTGATCAATTATTACCTGGTCCAAACTTATCTGGCTCTAATCAATTTTCATGTATCATACAATTGAATATTATTAAGTTTTTCTTGTAAATTAAAAATATCATTTTTTTTATGAATACAATATTTTTTTCTCATCCTCTATGAATACGCCAATCAAGCAATTTCTATCTCTAGATGGCACGGGATGAGATAAGCAATTATTCAGATAATGATAAGCCTTAAAAATCTCATGCGTGTTTAATTAATAATTATAGTCTTTTCAATCCAATTGGATAGCATTCAAAATTATTAATATATGGAAAATTATTTACAGAGCAAATTTCAAATGTCAATCTCAGAACGAATTAATGAAAGGGAATATTGGTTGTGGAAGCAAAAGAGTCAAAAAAAAAAAATGATACTACTCTTTCACTTGTGCTTTGCGACATGTAATATAGACAAAAGTGAAAAATCGAATCTTGGAGACCAGAAGTTGAAAGAAGAGGGAATTATACTTCCCATGATACAACATACATCGATCAAAACAAACATCAAAAGGGTCGGAAATAGATGTATCAAGCATTGCTAGGAGTATACAGAATTTTTTATGATACCATTCAATCAATCACAATGAAATTAAAAGTTAAATATATACAGATGTAACGAAGTGTTTGATATTTAATTTGTATATTTGTACAGTTGATTCTGTTTGTTGCGATTTATGTATTTATATCACAGCTAAGCCTATTGGAAAGTCATAGAGGCCTAGTGAATAGGGCACCGAGCACTTAGTGGGTCTGTGATGATGAATGGCTCAAGGACTATAATGGGTTGGCAAGAACAATAAAGAAAAGGTTATGTAAAACATAACATAATATACGAACAACCTAAAACGTTGGACCAGACAGTGGCATTCTGCAGTTTCTAACGACATTGTTTACCTATATATTTCCGAAATTTATTTATTTATTTATCTATTCCTGACATGCAGAGAGGAGATAACGTACACAAATACTGAAATATCAGTTCTTCTTTCGAGAGCCAATCGGGTTTTTTTATTTTTTATTTAACGTTAGCTATCTCTAGTTTTTCAAAGTAACAAATGAGAAACACTAACAAAATAATTCAATTATAGATTTTAAAATCTAGTGTGGTAAAAAATAGTTTCTGATTCCTCACTACCTTTCCTTGCTAAAAACAACCTTTTCACTCATATCTTCAGATGAAAAATGTGAACGATATATTCTTCAAAGTTCAAACTAATAACACCAATTTAATCTCTAAAAATATTTATAATATTAAATAATGTTTTTATTAACATTTTGTTGATCTAAAGGGTTCTGGACATAGATAATTTGAACAAGGTCATAATTCAAATAGAGTATTTTGCACAAACAATTAATAAAAAGACTGAAAAAAATCTAACAATGTTAAAATATAAATAGAGTTTCACATTATTAGACTAAGGAGAGAGAATTTGTGTTTATAAGCACAAACAAAATCTTCATTAATATGAAATATTTTTTAAGTGATAATTAAAAGTAAATTCATGAAAATTTATATTTAAAATAAAAAAGATATCATATCAATGCATCTAGAGATATGTGTGTAAATTCATGATGTTTAACAACTTCATCATAATTATAATATAGTAACAAAAATAATTAAAAATAATGACAACAATTTTTTATAATTAAAATGACGATTATTTTTATCTTTTAATATTTAGACAACTTACTTCAGTTTATTATTAAGTTACTTTTTTGAAGGAGTAATCTGTAGCCCGAAAAAAAAAAATAATAAAGTGTATCAAATTTTAAGTTAATTATGTTATTTGTTAACCTTGTGTCCCAAGTGGTAATCACACATACACATATATGGCAAAGGATTGATTAAAATAAATAAATTATATCGATCACATTATAAAATAAAGTTTCTTGTTAACATTTTCGGGAAACATTTTTTCAAACAATAAATAACTCATAGAAATAATTTCAATATAAAAAATTGTAAAATCTTAAAAAATCATACTCACTCTCATACGTTGTGTGTGGAAAATTCTATGTATTAATTAAAAAATAAGTTCATATATTGAGAGCATAAAGAAGGTGAAAGTTTCATTCTGCAAATAATTACTCGAATTTAAAATATAAGATATTATTACGTACCAATATGTTATTGATTTTGCGTGAAATTAAATTTAGATTTTTTAGCAGAAATTTAAGTTCAAATCTTTGGAATAAAAATATATGATCGAGGTCTACGTACTAAGGGCAACTGGCTAGCCAAATTTTTTCTTCTTCAGAAATTAGTAATTATAAAATTGATGAATATTTCGCATGAAAACAAGATGAGTCTATAAATATTATTACTTAATTTAAATTTTAATATGATTTAATTTTGAGATTTTTTAAAAGTTTTTGATGCACTATCTAATTAAAGATATATTTTATTTTAAACGATATTGTAATCTTAAATAATTCTATTATAAATATTAAATTTTGATAGATTATATTAATATAAAAAGTAAAATTGTGTTGTCCAATAGGAATAGCATTATCTACCGAAAATAATTGTACGGAAGTTGATTAATTTGTAGTGGTCCATACACAACTTGTTCATGTGATACGAATACATGATGTCAAAGATCCGACAAGAGCATACGGTTCCCTTTTTCTAAGTTAGTTTAGTTTATTTTATTAAATGGTCCTCCACCAATCAATCTTTGATCGTCATGATCTAAACTTCAAAGTTTACCATACATAATTTAAATATTCAATAACATCAAAGTCTTGCCTTAAATTTAAATTCATATTCGTCTTGATCGAACAATTCATACATAATTTAATAACTCTCCGTCCTTGGTAGGAAAAGGACTTTATTTTTCTTAATCGAATCCAATCGTTCATAAACTCATCTCAGATGAAATAGATTAGGTATCTTTCAAATCTGTATATATGAAACTATAGGAACACACTGTCATTTGACAATTTTTATTTATCTAATCGCTCTATCATGGTTACACTTATTTTTAAGTTCATAAGTTGGCTTTTGGAACTCAGAATCATTAGCCTCCGATTAATGATCTTATTTTATTTGTATACAAATTTCAATTCTCTTTTTCGTTTTTGATAAAAAAAAAAGGACTTTACTTTTATTCTAGTTGTACTTTCTTCAGTTTTTTTATTATTTTTAATTCAACTAGTAAAATATTGTGTAATTGGATAGTCACGTTAGTTTATTTCTATTTTTATTATTATCATTATTATTATATTTATAAAAGAGTCACGGTAGTTTTTAATCATATTTTAAACTTATTATATATATATATATATATATGTATATATATTTATATTTATATTATATATAAAGGAACTATTTGGTTTCCACAGTTTTTTTATTAGATATTTATACTTTTTTATTATATTTTTTTATTATCATATTTTTTATGGATAAAATAGAGAAAAATATGTATAAAAAATTAATTATTCATTCTATCAATAATAACTATCTTTTGATATCTAATTTTATTTATTATTTTTTTTATTTTTTTATAATTATATATTATATCACTTAATTTATATTTTGTAACCTTTATTATTTTATTTTTTTTATTAATTTAAATAAAATACATAAAAACACAAAATACTTCAATCACATTGATCTATATATAAAGAGGATAAACATTTTAATAATTATCTTTCGTTTCTATTGTTTTAGACACTTTATTTTTCATATTCTCTTTCTCTCCCAATAAATGCACAAATCATTTATATGCAATTTTATTTTTTCTATTCTTTTTAAAAAAAATACTTTTTTTTAAAATAAATGTATAGAGATGTGAAGTGTCTCATTTTCACTTGAATTTTTTTTTTGGTATAATTAAATGGGATATATATTTGTACCAAACTATATTAGGAGCGCTTCTTTTTTTTTTTTTTTTTTAACTTGGCAATGCTATATAATTCATTTTCAAATAAATGAAATGTACAAAAAAAATAATGTCTAAAATGCTTACATTATCATTTTTTTTTTTTACTTATACCGATTAAAAGTTCAAACTAAAAATCACGAACGAAAAATATAATTGAAAAGTTGGCAGGTAAAGGAATTTGATTATAAGGAGGTGGACTATGAAATATGTATAAACCTTCTATTCTAGAACACTCATGCTTAGTGCATCTACAATTTGATTTTCTTCTCTAAAATTGTGATTGCAAAACACATCTAAATAATCATCTGCTAAACTCATAATTTTATTAACCAGAACATAATATAGACGATGCCTAAAACAATCATCGTTCAAAAGTTAGACAGGTAAAGTAGAGTAGTTAGACTCCACTAATATATTTATCATTCTTCCTCTATCATATATCACCTTATCAGAGATATAAATGATTAAAACTTAAAAGGATTACATTGAATATAAAGAAAAATAAAGGTATTTGCACTCTAAGAACGTGTTATAGATATACTCCCATTTTTCTGCTCTTCAATCAGTGTTATCCCACACCTGATTTTAATCAGAACCATCACCTTTATACATGAACAGATAAAAAAATATAAAAGAAAAAGTCCGGTAGAGTATATATATTATATATTATAAATTTCACTTTATCTAATTTTAGTTTTTGTTACTTTATGGTGATTAATATGTCTTTTCTCATTTTATCTTTGTTTCTGCAATGCATGAGTTAGACTATGGTGCACTTTTTTTTTTATCCATCCTAATCAACTTAGGTACCAAATGATTTACACTACCATTAGCTTAACTAATGAACTAGACCCTTGAGTTATTATGTGCATCTAGTAATAATGATTTGTAACAAAACTTTTCTTGAATGGACTTGGAGTGCATTTGACAATAAAAATGATGCGGACGGACTCGTTGTGCAGGGATTTTGAACTCCATGATATAGGCCCAAAAGAGAGCCCGAAGACAAAACCCAACTAATTTTGTTTGATATGCCAACCTGACCTGCTTGGTTCAAGTGAAGTCAGAAGAATCTTTTTTCTACACAAGCAAGTTTGTTCTCGAACCTACACCATATACAACAACATAAACGCTTTTATAATTAATATTATCAATGTTATCACTATAGTGTAGAGCATACCAATTATAAATGGCTCCAAACCCTGCTTAAATTAAGCATTATCCTCCAATCTTGTAATCAAATTAGACAAGGAAGAGTGAAGATATGGGTTCAGAAGTGACTCTAAAGCTTCCTGTGATCGACTTTACAAACCTCAAATTGGAAGCCAACAATCCTAATTGGGAGGAAGTAAAATCCCAAGTCCACAAGGCACTAGTAGAGTATGGTTGCTTTGAAGCAATTTTTGATAAAGTTCCTTTAGACCTTCGCAAAGCCATATTCGGTGCACTACAAGACCTCTTTGATCTCCCTCTTCAAACAAAGATACTCAATGTGTCTAAGAAGCCCTATCATGGTTATGTTGGCCAATATCCTATGGTCCCACTTTTTGAAAGCATGGGCATTGATGATGCAACTATCTATGACAAAGTAGAAAGCATGACCAACATCTTGTGGCCTGATGGAAACCAAAGTTTTAGGCACGTACCCTTAAAATTTTCAAATGCATACATAGTTATATTAACTATTCTTTTTCTTTATAATTTTGGAACTTGTATTTCCTTTGCCTCTTTCTTAATTTGTCTTTTCATTTAGCAGCAAAACTATTCAATCCTTCTCTGAGCAGCTATCAGAGTTGGATCAGATCATCAGGAAGATGGTTTTGGAGAGCTTGGGAATTGAAAAGTACTTAGAGGAGCACATGAACTCAACCAATTATCTTCTCCGGGTTATGAAATACAAAGGCCCTCAAACCAGTGACACAAAGCTAGGCCTCAGCGCACACACAGACAAGAACATTGTGACCATATTGTATCAAAATCAAGTGGAGGGTTTAGAGGTGTTGACCAAAGATGGAAAATGGATAAGCTACAAGCCTTCTCCTGAGAGTTTTGTTGTCATGATTGGTGACTCTTTACATGTAAACTTCATTCATAACTTTTCATTCAAACAACATAGATCATTCCAAACCTAAAAAATTAACATAGTAAACTATACTGAAAATTCTGAAATTTCGCGAGATTGTAGATAAACTCCTTACTTACTAATAATTTTTTGAAAAACATGACATTTGCTGACTAATATCTCTTGGACATTATATTAACCCTTAATTGTATGAAAAATATTGCAATGACCCTTTATAAGAGATGTCGCTATAAAGGGTGTTATATGCGATCTCACAAAATCTTAAGCAGTGTTAGTGTAATTTATTCAAATTACTACTATTATTGAATGATAGTGAAAAATGATAATTTACATGAATGTTTGCAGGCATGGTCAAATGGGAGGCTGCATTCACCCTTTCACCGAGTGATGATGAGTGGGAATGAAGCAAGATACTCTACAGGGCTTTTCTCTATCCCTAAAGGAGGGAGCATTATAAAAGCACCAGAGGAGTTGGTGGATGAGGAACACCCTCTTCTCTTTAAGCCTTTTGATCATGTTGAGTTCCTCAAATATTATTACACTGAAAAGGGCCAGGCAGATTCATTTGCACTGCGCACTTACTGTGGTGTTTGAGAAGCCATGGTCTGTGTTGTGGTGTGTTCAAATGTTCTGCGCTCAGTTTACCTTGAACTTAATAAAACTGATCCCCTATATGTGTTTGATGTGAATTTCTCCAATTGAAACTTGACAGGCAAAGTGTTCATGATTTGGTGATTTTAGTGATGAAGATTACATAGATCTCATTTTGACACAAAATTAAAACTTATTTGGAGCATTAACTAATTAGATTGGTGTCAGATTATTAGAAGGATGATTAATTTGGGGGTGTAGGGACAAGTACTTCTACAATGGTTTCAAAATTTAAGGACCAATAATTCATTTTAGAGTTAATTTATGATGAAGCGAAGCTTCTTGCACTAAGAAATCAGTTTCCGCTGTACCGGGTGCAAAATGGTTGGATCATACTTCGGAAGAAAATATGAAGTCGAGCATATATGATGGAAGATAATAGTATGAGCACATGATTATCAATCTCGCTTAGTGCATTAGTTTAGTAATCGAAGGGACAAGTATTGCCTATTACCACGTTAATCAGAACTAAATCGAAGGGAAGAAAAGCAATGAGCATGATGAACTTCAATAATTTCTTTTTTTAATTTCAAGGTTCTATTTTATATTGAATGATTAAGAACACATGTTTGAGAAAAATTATGATGTTACATTTCAGTTGCTTTAAAAAAAAAAGTTATATATGTTTGATAAGCAACTTAAACTTAGAAATATTTTCTTTTTCTAAAAAATTATTTATTTTCACATAATTTAATTACAACTATTTTTCAACGATTTTTTTCTCTCTTTAAAGTTCATTTATTATCCCTACAAATAATTATTTATTAAAATAATTTTTTAACAAATATATATAAATAAAAATTTATTCAAATTATAATATATATATATATATATATAAACAATTATCTATTTTCATGTATACAATTTTTAAATTATTTTACCTTTAAATTTTTAAATATTAAAAAATAATATTAAAAAATTAACTATTAAATATTCTTATAAACTCAGAACTTGAACTTTAAAATTTAAAAATTAAGAATAACATCAACTAATTGAATAAATATTAATAATTTTTAAATATTTTTAAAAAATATATAGAAATATAAAACATCTTAATTTCACTAATTGATTATAATAATATAATTGATTATTAAAATAATTAATTTTTACTATTTTCTCAAACACACTTTAACATTGATAATTCTTATTTAAAGATGTCTTATCTACCGGCGAATTTTTGTTATGACTAGAGGATGAAAAATTCTATTATTTTTTTAATTAATAAAAAATTTAATTTATATATACTAGTACAAAAAGGGTAATTTACGTCGGTTATTTTAAGCTTTTTACGCTAGGAAAAAGTCCGACATAAATGCGGGAGACGTAAATTTACGTCGGTTGTGATAGCCGATGTAAATTTATGTCAGACATTCACAAGAGCCGACGTAAAAAAGTTGTAAAAAAAAACATAACGCGTGCAAGCAGAACGGGCCGTTCTCCAAGCAGAATGTCCTGTTCTACTTGGAGCACGTCCCGTTCTGCTTGGAGAACGACCCGTTCTGCTTGGAGAACGAGTCATTCTGCTTAAAGATCCACCCAAACGCGAAGAATTTTCTACTTAGTATTAACTAATATATTAACAAACAATAATCTACCCAAACGCGAAAAAGAGGATAATATTAACTACTCAAACGCGCAAACGTACACTCAGATATAATACACTCAAAAGAAATCTTAACTTAGAAGACTCGAATTGCACATACACTCAAAGCTCTCTTGTTTAAATATTGACGCGCGCGTGAAGAAATTTGAAATTTGTAGATATTTTACGTCGGACCTTGTAGGGACCGATGTAAATTGGAAAATCTATGTCAGACACAAGCTATATCCAACATAGATTTTCTTTTTTACGTCAGCCCCTATAAGGTCCGACGTAAAAAAACTTGATTATAATTACAAAAATGTCACCGTAGTTTTTTAACGTTGAATTTTTCTTTGTCCAACGAGAATATAGTGACGTAAATTACCATTTTTTTATTAGTAATAAAAAAATTTAATTTAATACCTCAAATTTTTATCGAAGTTCCGTCACTGCTCCTATTTTATTATACGTCCTTTACAAAATATTTCAGATCCTTCATAAAAACAAAGTTAAATTAGGAGATTTCAAGTATAATTTTTTAATAATAATAATAAAAGTGTAAGTATAATTGTTACTGTACTATATACGAATGATGTTATTAAGTGCAGGTAGTATCTCTTAAAAGGATCCTATGATGGTATAACGCGCGTCAAGGAGGTTATTTAATGTAGTAGTTATCTATAATGTATGAATGAATATTAAGAATGCATTAATTAAAACTTAAAAGCGACATTGGAGTTATTCTGAATGCAATTAAATACTAGACCCACAGAGGTTGATTCGTCTCGATCGTTAAGGATAACAATGTAGACCATACAAACTTAGAGGATAAAGCAGTCATTTCTAATTTGAAATGACATTGACCAAATGATGGATTAATTCATATGATTCTTTAATTCTTTTGGCACCGAATAATACTATGTGATCGTCATATAGATATTCTGCTCCTATGGTGGGATCAGAAAAGAGAAAGGTTCCAGAAGATCATACAATGTACATCCTCCTCGTCCTTACAATGTGTTAGGATATTTTTGATTCCTAACAATGTCACGTTGGACTTCATATGACTATGTGATTTGCATATTTGAATGTTAAATCTGTGTTGAAAAGTTTGATGAAACATCTGCATGTCTTATTAAAACATCTCGATCTTCAACTAAATCATAATGCGAAACTAACTCTAAGACAATCTATAGTTGATGTGATTGGAATCGATTCTAAAATCTTCGCCAACAAACAACCTTAACCCTGGCATTTAATTTGGAATATTTTATGTAACAAATCCTAATTTGGGTTCATTATTAGAAAGAGAAAAATAGTCCTGTGTTATAGTTACTATATACTAGTATGAACTAACTATATAGTTACAAAACATGTCAGTTCAAGTATAACATAGTTCTTCTGAGCTCTTGAAGCATTTTGCCCGTGTTTGAAAATTGAAACACAAAAAGAAGGTTGGGTTTGGTGCAGACGAATCACCAATTATTTGTTTGAAATTGGGATTTAGCTGTACTTTGCTTTTCGCACTTCAGTTATTTTCATGATGGACTCCTTTAAACTACCTTGGGATAAACTAAATCTAGCATCTTCTGTCGTAGGTTCATAGTCCTAAAGCAAACTCTTTTTTCTCAAAATTTCGAGCAAAAGTTTCCTGTATATGCTTTATGCATGTGTGTTCCACGCTTCTGTAACTTACACAAATTATTACATATTATTCCATAATTTTATATCAAAAACACTATTAGATAGGCCTGGGCAAAAATTTCCGGCCGATCCGAAACGGCCAAACCGACGATCAGATCGGGTGAAGCGGATTAATTCTCAGGTATTTCGGATTTTTTCTGAAGCAAATTTCGGGTTCAAACGGGTTTTAACGATCGGATTCGGTGTTAGAATTTTCTCATCCGATGCACCCGAATCCGACCGTTCTTCTTCACCGTTTATTTTCTCCGTCTCTTTTACTTCGTCTTCTTTCTTCTTCTTCTTCACTCCGTCTTCTTTCCTCTTCTTCTTTACTCCGTCTTCTTTCTTCTGCTTCTTTCTTCTTCTTCACAGTGTCTTCTTTCTTCTTCTTCTTCACTCCGTAAACATCCTCTTTTCTTCAACTTATTCCTGCCATGGCTACCGCCGCTGAGAAGCTCCCTGTTCTGGTTGATGAAGGTGGTGATGTGGAGATCTGAAACTCCGTGATTTCCCCCAAATGAAGCAGTAACAGAGACCGGCAAAGAGTGACGAAGGATGGCGGCACGAGACGCTAGAGAAAGCTTCTCAAACCGATAAATCCATCCGATGAACCCGTAACCCGCACGGATTGAACCCGCTAAAACCCAAGTTCTTCGTCGGTCGAAAATGGCTCCTAATTTTTCTTAATCGGTTTCGGATGATTTTAAGAATTTTGGTCCGAAATCGACCGTGGCCGACCGAGGCCTACTATTAGATATAAAGTTTTTTTCCACTTTTATATCTCATTCATATATAATTATACATTAAAACTGAAATAATATATAGTTTTAAAACAAACACAATTATGAATATTTTTTTATACATGCCTACGAATCACTTGATTAATTAATTATTGTTGTTTAATTTGACAAAATACACAAATATATATATATATATATATATATATATATATATATATATATATATATCACAAATAGATAGTAAGTAAAAGAAGGGATCAAGTTACACTATAAGTAACTCTTTTTGAAGTTATATCTTTAAAAAACAAACTATTTAATTTGTATATATTAATTTTATCGAATCCAATGGTTAAATATGTTGATATTATCTCAATGATCTGCATACTATATTCAAGATAAATATATGAGACGCCTATACTTACATTATCTTATTGTCCGCATTTACTTATATTTCTAAAAGGTTCATATACACTATATTGAATTTATTTAATAAAATATCAAATATTTATAAAAAAAAAAACATAAAAAATTAAGTTCACACATGACATTAAATTTTAAGCATTTATACATTGTTATATTGTTTAAATTTGCGCTTGAGCTCTCTCACTAGTCGCTATATATGTCACACACAATAAATAAATAAATATATATATATATATATATATATATATATATATATATATATATTAGTATATTATATATGTCCATGTACATAAACGGACATGTATGTGGACCATCTTCAACTTTAGTTTTGTAATGTGATATGTAGAACACATACTAAAGCAAAGATGTTGAGACACTCGAAAAATTGGAACATGGGCTAGGAGTGCCGTACCTCCTATTGTCAATTAATTGTGGACCAGTCTTTTTTATCAACTAGTAGAGGCAATCTAGTCTGTTAAGATCTTTGATCCCTTTTGTCACTATCATATGGAATGATTCAATGATCATTTTGATGAAACAATTCACATCGCTCTTCCAATATGTAATTATCCTAAGAAATATATAAATGTTCAAGTAGCTTATGCAAATAACTCTAAACTTAAAAATAATAAATAAAAACTATAAACAAGGTAGTTCTATACATTCTCAAAGGGGAGAAAAGAAAAAAGGTAGTTCTACACATTCTTAAAAAAACAAAAATAAAAAAATTTAAAATCAACCACTAAGATCCAGCATACATGTATATATGTATGAAAAAAGAAAAAGAAAAAAGGATTGAAGTAAAGGTGAATGAAATGGGCTTTTTATTCTAAACTCATTCACCCTAAGTACTCAGCATAAGAACCACCATTATCCCTGCACTTGAAACTTCATTTTGCCGCTTTGACTCTTCTACAACCCTTGTAACCCATATACATAATGAGTTATTATAATGTCCAACATCTTTATTAGTAAACACTTCCTTTTGTTTCTTCATCACCTTTCTTCTCAAATTCCTCGGCCACTTTAACAATAATTCAACATTGTAGCTTATAATATACAAGGGATATAATTAAGGAGCACGATAGCGAAAGCAAGCAACGCCGCTTTCATATTGGTTAATTAGTAACTTAATTAACTAGTGCCTCTTATTTATATATATATATCACTATTTTTTTTTATCGATGTCCTTGTAACAAATACTGGTAATGACATCTTGTCGTGGCATGCATGATTCAATGGCAATTATAAGAAAAATTTTATATATAGATTCTTGCTCAAGCACCTTATTTTTTTTAATAATAAAACAATATATATATATATATATATATATATATATATATATATTAAAATTTATGATACATATCATTTGACTTAATTAATGACATTTAGAATATGTATTATATGAGTTTTGGGCATTTTTTATATTTATATTATGTGAACCAAGAATATCTCGTGCCGAAATTAGAAACTAATTCTTTTTTCAAACATAAACATCACAAATGAATTTTGTCAATTTTAACAAATTTTTTTCTATACTCACAATTAATTAAGAAATTGAGCAACTGTCAACTCAACTATTTAATTAACACTTTTTTTATTATGAATAAATAAAATTGCTCTCTCAATACTAGGTAAATAAATCCTTATGAACTTTTTGGATTTCAAACTTATTTTGAATATCCTTTATCTAATATGTATCTTCACTTTATAAATAATGAATAATAATGATACATGAATATTTTAACAATATATATATAAATATTCATTTAACACTTTCATTTTTTTTCTACCACATCATATATCACTTATTACATTACTCCTCACTGCTTTTATGAGTCTTGTTGTCTCTCATGGTATACTATAGACTATGGACTAACTTTTGGTGTCCACTAGATATTATTAAATAATGGATTGTCAAGCATACAATAACAGCGAAATTCCCCTAGTTATCAAGCATACCAATAATAAATTAATGAAAAATCTTTAAATGACAAAACTCCTTTAACATGGTATGGGTGTTTTAGTTGTTTTTTATATTTCTTAATGCAGAATTCGACAGACAAATTATATTTCATTAATATATTTTGAAATAAATTTAACGAAGAAATATGAAATATATGTCACTTGTTTAAAATTTCTAATTTAAATTAGTTTAATTATCATGTATCACTCATGTAAAAAGAATTATATAGTTAATCAATTAAAAAATATATTTTTGTGTGATTTTTAAGATAATCTTTCCCCCAGCCCTCTTCCATACCCTCCTCTCTCAATTTTTTTACTCGATGTTTATTTAAATGACATACATCTTTTCTCAAATTTTAAAAATTATTTATCTCCCATAAAATGACATTATTAGTTGAAGTGAAAAAAAGAAAAAAATAAAAGTTAATTCATATTTTGTCAATGATATACATGTCTATTATATTAATTGTTTCTAAATTATGTATAATTATTTGTATTCTTCATAAAAAAATTTATTATTCTTCAATTTTGAAAATAATAATTTTTCAATTCATTCTTTGAAATTATTCCTTAAAGTTAATATATTTTTTTTAAATCACAATATGTATAATATTTATAATATAATTTGAGAGTTAAATTTGAGCAAGTGATCAAGTCTCATTCAATTATTTGTATTTGTATCAATAATTTATTCTCTCTTAATATTAATACATAAATAACGTTATTTATATAAGAATTATATGTATCATTTAGATAAATAAATAAGAAAGATTAATATTCACTTAAAAATTAGATAGAAGTGCGTGTAATTCAAAAAGATATAAGTGTAATTTTTCTCTTTTTCTTCCTTCTCTTGAAAGATATTTTGAATCATTGCTATTTTTCAATTGTTTTTTTTTACGTCCATAATTTCTTTGGCAACATTTCGATCGTTTATTTATTTTTTATTGTGTGTATCACTCTATTTTCGTAAAGAGATAAATAATTGACAAATAAAATTAATACTGTCTTAAATTTTAAATTGTGTTAACTTAAAAAAACAAATTTAAAAGTAATAATTATTATAAAATTTATTTTGATGACCACGTGTTAAATCCAATGCAACTCCAACACAAATAAAATATAATATTTTTCTGTCAAACAATATTTGCAATTTTTACATCTGCAAAATATTTCTGAACAAATTATGTTGTTATTTTTTAAAGTAATATTATTTTTTTATATAAATCATCTGACTATGATGATTTAAAATATATTTATTGAGAAGGATAACTATTTTAATAAAATTATATAAAAAAATATATATATATTTATTATATAAAAGCGTTAAACTAGTGTCTTTAAGAGAAACTCCTTGGGAAGCTTGCCATGGTTCTCAGTTCTCAGGACAGGAAGGATAGAAACCAACACGTGGTTGTAGTCTTCCAGAGAGACAATAACTCACAATTATTTCATTCACACTATTTTTAAGTTCTTGGCTTCCGCTAATCCAAGACAAAACAAAACAAAAGAAAACAAAAGAAAACTGTTACAAATGCTCATGTCATCGATGAATGATCAATCAGACAACTACAACCGCTCAACCAAATTTCTATAAAATACTAAAATCATCTAAAACTTGTCATCGTATCATATCATATTTCTAATAATTAATATTAGAAAATATGGGTTGTGCATCCTGTACCTGAATTCAATATTCAGAATGTATGATGATATACTTTTTTCTTATCCGTTAAACGTTTTTTCCTCACTCTCAGCCAACCGTATTTATCTTTACCTTCTCCAAGCAAATAATTTTTATTTTATTAAATTTTTGCCATTTATGGCTGGTACAAGATTTGACCAAAGAAAAGTTCAACTCTATCTCTATGGGCTATCTAGCTGGACCACTTCAAGGTCGTTACTCTCATCCTCGTTTACATCAAACGAACTGTTAATAGGTTCAGAAAGCCTAACCGAGGAGAGAGCCTTGTTGAAATGCTTTGCTTTGGTGCCAAGGTACTCGTTCCAAGTCACTGACCGATAAAGTGCGGGCCTAGTTGGGCCCACTAACTTCACATGTGGACTGATTTCCACGTTTGTTGGGGGCCCATATAGATAAGCAACCGAGAACCGCTGGCGGGTGCGGTTCACCCGCACCCGGTGGACCACACTCGGGTACAACCCGTTTGACAAAATGTGGAGCAGATCGCCCACGTTGATCACCAGCCCTCCGGGAAGCGGCGGCACCGCCACCCACCCTTCACCTTCCTTGAGAACCTGAAGCCCATTCACATTGTTTTGGTGCAGGATTGTGAGCAGAGTGGAGTCCGTGTGTGCGGCTAGACCCATGGCCCGATCCGGATCCGGGCAACTCGGGTAAGAATTCAAATGCAAGGCCGCACAAGCCCCGTCGAATTCCCCTCTCGGCCCAGCCCATTTAATGTCCTCCTTTGAAATCCCAAGTGAAGCCAACACGAGGCACATTAACTTCGCTGCTAGCTTCTCCATGGCTGCTTGATATTCCATCACAATATCACTGCAAATATTTCAAATAAGCCCAAAGAGGAAGGTTTAGAAAGAATAATATCTTTGTTTCTACCCTTCATCACATATCTTATTACGTAGAACCAACATTTCTCTTTAGAAAAGCATAAATAAATCATATATATCTTACACCATTCTTATATATATATATATATATATATATATATATATATATATATATATATATTAATTTTTAAGATATTAAAAAATTATATAAAGGTAGCACATGGGCTATGCGTGTAAATATTCTAATTGTTAATCCTTTAATAATTAAAAAGAGCACCCTCTTAGAAGAAAATGACAGTGGGAAGAAAGTGGATTTAGTGTAATATATTCTCATGACTTTTAAGGAAGGGTGGGTCCTTTTCATTATAGTGATCTTTGGCAATTGCATTAGGGTTGTAACTTTGCTAGTGGAACCTTCACCACAGAATTATCAAAAGGGTGTGTCTCTTCACATGCCACTTGTCTTCAAACCAGAATCCGAAGAAGAACGATAAGAAAGAAAAGCAGAAGAAAAATAGCTAGGTTGGTGTGTACCAGTATATAGCATAATGTTGAGGCCAGAGGTGGAGGAAAAGTTGAAGAGGGGAATCAATGATGGTGAAGCACTCAGACCACATGAGCTTGGGGAAGAAGGAGGAGATGCGAGCGCGGCCATAGCCGGAGACGGCGTCGGGGGAGCGAGCAGCTTTGAGCTTCTGGTGAAGAGGAAGGGAGAAGAGGGCGAGGGTGGCTTTGTGCATGCGAGCGAAGAGGCTGATGGGGACGCCATGGCTGATGAGTTGGAAGACACCCCATGTTCTGCATGCATGGCGAACGAGGTTAGGAGCGTTGGGGTGGTTGAAGTCGATTACGGGGACGGTGGAGTTAGGGTGAATATGGTTATCTGGTTGCGTAGTCCAAGCGTAGGAATCGGGGAGTTTTTGGAGGGAGTTGAAGTCGGGGTGTTTGTGGTGAAGGTACACGGGGTGGCCTCGAAAGGCTTCAGAGAGAGAAGGCATAGTACACAAGTATAGATTAATTAACGTTGTTGGATGTTACTAGCTAGAAGATGAAGTGGGAAACATTATCGTGCACACCGAGTATATATAGAGATATATGCTGTGGAAGATGCCGACAATCTTTACCCTTAAACCAAAGGGAGACACCAAGGAAAAACAAAAATTATTGCATCATATCCTGCTATTCCTCACTACTGTCATTTTATTCTTTTTTTTTTTAAATCAAATCAATTATTCATTATTATAAGTACAAAACTAATATTAAATAAATATAATATTATAACACTAAAAATTATAAAATATTGATTCTTAATATTATATATATACATATAAAGGGTTTAAACAACATCGATATAACTTTTACTAATTATACTAAATGTGAATTTTGTAAATTCAACTGTTTAATTATAATTTCATATTACTTTATATATTTGTATTAAATTTTGTTAAAATTGAACAACAACTTCAAGGTAATTAAAGTGTTCATATTTTATTATATTTTGAAATGTATATATTATATTAATTTTTTTTATAAGAACAAAGTACCAAATCATCTTGTATTAATATAAAATTTTGTATATAAGGGCATCTCCAATGGAAGTAACTCATTTGAGTTGTTTCATGCATTGAAAAACGAAAAAGGTGGTCCCGAGTCTGTCATGTCAGTATTAAGCAACTCAAACACAAATTTACTCTAATAGTAAGAAATTTTAAGAAATTCAACTTTTAGAATTTTTTTTCTAATCATTTATGAACCAATTTTAAATTTTTATTAAAAAGGGTAATTGCACCACAATGCAAGAAAATAAATTACGAGAAAAAATACATAATAAGTAGATATTAAAAATAAAATAAAATAATAATAAATACATAGACATTATACGAAATTAATTTTCATCATTATTATTTCTGAAACGTTTCCAAATATGTTCAATAAGATTTGCTTGAAATCTGGTAAGGAACGGTTGCTTGAGGAAGCAAATCTCTTTCTTCTTCAAGCAACTCATGTTGTCACGTTAGAGTCCTCCAATGGTAAGAAACAGGGGCTTGAGTTGTTTCATGAGACAAGCAACTCCCATTGGAGTTGCTCTAAGATCTAAAAGTAAAGAATTTTCAATCTAATAGTTGAATTTATAAAATTCACATTTAATATAAAATCATATAGCGATGTAATACTTAATAAAAGTTACACCGATGTTGTTTAAATTTCTCTGTCTCTCTCTATATATATATAATTTTAAACTATATATAATATAATATAATATTTATATTTATATTTTAATAAAATATAATAATATCTATTAATAATAATAAGTTTACACGAATAGAAAAGTATCAAATTATTATAATATAAACTATAAAAATAAAGATATTGAAAATTAAAAATTAACATAAATAATTAAATTATTTATGAAAGAAATATTAAAAATAAGTTATTATAATTTATATTTTTTTACTAAATATTATTTTTATCAAAAATATTTTCAATTAAATTTTAAAAGTAAAAATAAATAAATTGGATCAGTTCAAACCACTTTGATTGGTTCTTTTTATTAGTTTTGGACCAATTTTTCACCTAGGTTCTTTTTATTAGTTTTGGACCAATTTTTCACCTATTTGATGCAAAATAGTTTTCAGGACCAATTAAATCGATTTTGTAACATGGTATATTTTTGTTAATTATTATTATTTTATCAATAATTATCTGTTTTAGTGATTTGGTGTTTATAATTTATAAATTCTCGTGAGTTTTATGCATTTAGAAAGAATATCATTTTTTTTAGCTTCTAAAATTTGAAAAAAAAAAAAAAAGAAGCTTATTTTAAATCTTTTGCTCAGATATCATTAATGAATATGTCAAGTATTGTCAATCTATCAAATAAAATTTATCTATTATTATCATTATTAATTAAAAAAAATTAATTTAATTTAATTAATATTATATAAATGTTTTAATTTGTCATTGTTAATTATATTATTAGTGACTTGAAAGACTAAAATAAAATAAAATTAAAATTACATGAGTTAAAATGATCAATTTGAGTTTGAGAAATTAGAAACAAATTTAATTATACTAAATTTAAAAAAATAAAAAGCATATTTAAGCATAGTATTTTTTTAATACTCTAATAATACATACAAACATTTATGGGTACTTATTATATTACTTAATTACATTCGTTCATTTTTTTATCACTTTTTTTTCCTCTAAATATCTACTAATATAGATTATTATGCATTTTCCTTAGGCAAAGGATCTCAACGAAAGGGCCCTTCCTCAACATGTGCCTTTGTCTTCAAATATAAAAAACATTTACATAAAATTAATTGCTCAAGCTTGGTTGTAATCCTTCCCAATCGCTATGGGACAATATATAGAGGCCATTTCAGTAGTCGCCATCATATGACCACAAAATAATCTTGCATTTGCATACACAATCAATAGTAATATACCACTCAATTAGGGGTGTTTATGGATCCGTTTTTTCAAAAAACCGATCCAAACTGAACCGAACCGTTTTATAAAAGTGGATCAGTTAACTGATTCATTTTTTATAAAGTGGATCAGTTTGATTTTTTTAAAATATGGATCGGTTTTTTTTAAAATTGGATCATTCGGTGCGGTGCAGTTATCCGTTTTTTACTTATATATGGATCGTTTTTGTTAAAAAATCAAACCGAACCGATCCACTTTGTAAAAATGGATCGGATAACTGAACCGGTTTTATAAAGTGATTCGGTTCAAAAAAAATTTCAAAATAGATCGAATTTTTCAATATAGATCGGATCGGTTATGGATCGGTTCGGATCAATTTGGATTTTTTGCACACCCCTACACTCAATAGCACAAACCTCGTTATTAGACATCACAAGAGTAATCTTATGCTTTATTTATATAAAAGTTTGTATAATATTTTGTATTATTTTAAATATAATAAATGATGAGACTCATTTAATTATTATTAAAAATGTGAAAATGGGTTGAATCCAATTGCACTGACACTAATTAGGTTGAGTTATGTGATTTAGATGAATAATCCAACTGAGTTAAGAGATAAGTTGGGTTAGGTTGATGTATTAAATTGAAGAAGAAAATGTTAGATATTTTGATTATTTAATAAAATATTATCTTATTGAAGATAATGTTTTGTGGATTATTTTAGATTTTGTGTACCTTTTTTGCTTTGCACTACAATTATTTAACGTATTTCACTTGTATCATAGTTATATATACGATCATTCCCAAATCTTTTGGTATTTTGTGGTTTGGATTTCTGTTTTCTCATGTCCCTCGGATTGGCGGATTGAATGGTTTGACATCACTACAACAATTTTGTGATTGTCCCCCACCCCCCCTAATTAATATATATATATATATATATATATATATATATATATATATATATCAAAATCTATTACCTTTTCTCATAAGCGTGAATTAAAGTTCTAATTAATTTTATAAAACCAACTTATAAAATAAAATAAAAATTATTTATATATATTTTATTTTTATTATCACTAATGTTTATCATACTCTCTTCACAATGAGTACTAAAATATTAAATGTGGTGTTTGTAAACTGAACATTTATAAATGATTCAAATAACTTCATAAATCTAATAATAATTAATAATTACTAAAATATAGATGTCAATACCATTTAAAAAAAAAAGTAAATTTGAAATCTAACACAATTTTATAAAATTAATTTATAATATAAAATTATTTTATATATATTATTAATGTGAAAAGTACACATTTAAAAGACAACAGTAATGGTACTCTTCCACTACTGGTTTCTTCATGGTGTTCCTTTATACGATTATGACTTGATAGGTTGCTCTAATTAATTTCCCTACCCGTGGTGGAGTATTTGTGGTTCTCAATAGTCATATATTGACTCTGGTTTGTTAATTAAGGGGTCCAGGAATTAATATCACATGTCTAATGGAATGGTAAATTTTAAAAATTAAATTACTCTACCTTGATTACTTTATGTTTCCACGTTCTCGTTTTAGGGTATGTAGGAGTATTAATATGTTACTAATGATAGATGACATTGATAACACTCCTCTTGTAATTTGTTATTTCTCGTACATAACATGACTATAATTAATAGGACATAGGGTCGTATTTGTTCAAAACATCACACATGAAATAATTCATGTAATATTGTTCATTCTTTCTACGCGCAAGCAGTTAACTCAGGGACCATACATTGGGATTGTTACAGTAAATACATGGATAAAAAGATTTTGACAATTTGGATCCATCACCTTACAACATCAATATCATAATTTACAACTATAATGTATAACACTCTCCCTCTCTGTCTTTATTTATTGACGGATATAAAAAATTTATGTAAGAATAATATATTAGTTTGTATTTTAATTTACACACACTGTACATAACTATTGATAAATAAATAAAAATACACTATACAAAACTTGACAAAACTCGTTTTAAATGATTCAATAAAGAATTTTTATTTAACTAAGAGATGTGGTTTTTTTTTTTTTGATTGACAGTATCTATTCTAACAATTTTTGAAATTGGTAATTCAAAAAAAATAAATCTAAAATGAGTAAGTTTTGTTTATGAAAGATGACTCGTAAAATGGAAGTCATAATTCTACTTCTTTTTTAAAAATGAAATTGATATTGTGTTTTAAAATTCAATCTTTAATTTTATGTAAAAATATTATTTTAATGTTAAAAAAAAAATAGGCAAATCATATTTGAAGACATGAATTTGCCATTTAAAAAAGACATAAATAAAACAATGTTATTATATTTTTTATATGTTTGAAAACACAACTTCTGTTTAAAAAAATGTAAAAAGTTATGTATGTGAAACACGTATTTATAATAAATAAAAAAATAGTTAAAGTTTTTATTCTATCAACCAATTAAAAACTCTTATTAGTATATTTTAAAAGTTATTGTTATAATTATGAACAAATTTATAATATATAATGAATCATGATGAAATGATAGTGTAAAATTATTTTAAAATATCATTTTTTTTATCTTATATTTATACTTCTCATATATATATATATATATATATATATATATATATATATATATATATATATATATATATATATATATGTTAAAACCCTTATTTGGTCCTTTATAATATTTTTTTATTTTAATTTGGTCTCCAATAATTTAAATTATTGCAATTTAGGTCTTCTGTCCAAATGATTTAAACGGAGTTAACTAGTGGCCACGTGGATGCCAGGTGGATGCCACGTAGATGCCTAGGTGGATCCCAAATTTCTTGAATACACCTGAAACCAGAACGGCCCGTTCTGAAACCAGAATGGCTCGTTCTGAAACTAGAACATCGCGTTTTGAAACCAAAACGGGTTGTTCTGGTTCCAGAATTTACAAAAAAAACTAAAAGTACAAAGCATTTTAAACACTAGGGTAATATTGTCAATGTGAATTGATAACTTCAATTGCTAAACATTTAGGTTATACAGTGTATCATTAAGAACGATGCAGTGTATCACTAAGGACAATGGTAGTAGGTTTTATTTCATTGTTAGTCAAACTGGAGTGAATCACTTACTACCAAATTGATACTATACGGTCAAGGATTTTTTGAACTTTTTCAGTATATGTTATTTCATGTGTATTCTCAGTAATTTCTTTGAACTTTTTAGTATATGTTATGTTATGAATTTTTGTTTTCAGTTTCTGAACCATATTTCTGTCTTTGAATTTATGATATGTTATAAATTTTTATTTTTAATTTTTGAATCACATTGCGGCATTTTGGTCAAGATTTTGAACTGGATAAGTTCAAATCAAAAGAAGGATTTTAGAAGGTCTTATCTTATTTGATTTTTTTTTTAGTTATTCATAAATGAATATTAATTTATTGTATTTTTTATTTATTGTATTTTTATTAATATATATATAATAAAAAAAATACAATAAAAAGCATGAAGTTGGCATTCTGGAACGTCAGAACAGCCCGTTCTGATTTCAGAACGGCTCGTTCTGATGCACTCATGTTGTGTTAAATTTGCATTTAGAACACAGTTACAAAATTAACACATAACATGTGCAAGCAGAATGGGCCGTTATAGTTTTAGAACGAGCCGTTCTGGTCCCAAGTGTATTAATGATATTTGGCGTCCACCTATACATTTACGTGGCATTCATTTGGCATCCACGTGACCAACAGTTATCTTCATTTAAATCATTTAGACAAAAATCCCAAATTGTAATAATTTAAATTATTAAAAACCAAATTAAAACCAAAAATTAAAATGGGAAATAAGGGTTTTAACATCTATATATATATATATCAAAACAATCAATAACATGTGGAATGAATGTGTTTGGAGAAAAGTTGAATACGTGTATCTAACATTGAAATCATTTCCACTTTATATTAAAATTATGGTATCTATTTTATTAATTAAATGGTGCGCGTGCATATGAATTAAGATAATGATTGGTGTGCATGATGAACTTTAAATTTGGAAGGGGGAACAGAAAGAAAGTCGGCATGCCCGAGGGTATAATTGAACAGAAGAAATTTGTAATGTAGATGGCGACAAAATATGGTGCCTTATACCATCCTTCAATGCTTTCCTACATTTTTATTATTTTTATCTTTAAATGACTTCTATTTTCAACACTTAAACGTAATTATAATATTTTCTCAAATTATCATTAACTAAAACATGTCTACAATATCAAAATTTAACTCTTGGGGTAAAATAAGTAGGTCGGAAGCATCTTACATTTAAATCTTCCAATTTATTTACCTATATATCATTTTTTTTGTCGTTATAATTGAAAAGGCGACAGTACGTACAGTTTAATTTTTTTTTAAAATGTCTCTCCTTTACGTGACATTTTTATTTATTTTCTTTTTATATATCAATTCATATTGAGTAAATAAAAAATAAAAAGAGATAATGATTTATTATTTTATAATTGATATATCCCAGATGAGATTGTTGATCTTGATTGAATATTTGATTATTCCAATCGAACTTGCTGTAATTTTCATGAATCGAGATTATAGCTATTATCTTAAGGATGGGGGTGCTCTTCAGTCTTCAACACAAATGAGATGCCATGGATAAAGATTATCTATCTACAAAAGACATTTTAACACAAATTTGTAGGGATTTTGTCATTATAACAATGTCTAATAAATACTTATCTACTGCTATGAGGTTAGTTATATTTGTATGTGAGATAGGCTAAATTTTCTTGCATCGGACTCAAGACCTCTCAAAGAAAATATTATCATTATAGGGTCAATTTGTTTAAAACCAAAAGAAAATCCATTACAAAAAAGAAGTATTTATTGTAAGTAGATAGGAGTTGTTTCATTAAAAAAGCTTTAAAAAAATACTTTTTAATAAACAATTCAGACAAACACTTCAATAATAAATAAATATATGAATATTTTATTAAATAAAACAAAATGTTCATAATAACATGAGTCGAAATGAGATATGATTCACTATTAATAAAAATCATAAGTTGAAATCTTAGGCTTTATATTAAATTGATATAATTAAAATATATTTAGTATAAAAGAATACAATTATTTCATGATAATTAAATTGTTATGTTTGATAAGATGATTGACTTTTATAATAATTATATTTAAAATAATTTATAATTAATTGAGAATGTAAGATGTATAAAGTGTTATAATAAAAAAATTATAAATTAATAAATAATTTATGAATAATGCAAAATTGTATTCATGTGGGTTTGACTTGGGCAATAATTTAATCGAGATGTAACTTATGGTGTTAAGTGATGATGATAATCTAAGTTGAGTTAACGAATGTGTTTGAGAAATAGGGTTGGAATGAATTAAGAAATGATGAGAAAAATAGTTATAAAGTTAAATATTGGCGAAACGTGGTGGCAATTCCGTTTGCATTTAGCAAATTGCAATGAACAGAGAAAACGCAGTAAATGTTGAATCGTACAGTCTGACTTTAGAGAACCCATTTTCCTTTTCTATTTGCCGCTAATCATTTTCATTAAGAATAAATGTTGCACTTATAAATCTACCTTCCTCTGTCACGCACAGTAATGCCTAACCGACACATTATAACTTCAAGTGTACTCCAGTTTGTTTTTAGTTTTTAGTTTTAGTCTGATGGAGAAGGTAAGGAGGAGTGATTGGAGTTCTTCTCCTTAGCTACTCCTAGCTCGGATCTTTTTCAAGGAAATGGAAACCGAAGTGATGAACACCAATTTTCCATGTCTAGCCCACTCCTCTTGGATTTTTGAGTGTGTCACCTCTTGCATTCCAAAGTATGATTCCATCATAGTCGGTCACTTTATTATATGTACTTAGATAAAACTACACGATGAAATACCTATAATTGTGAAAAGAAATATAATGTAAGGGATGTGTGATTGAATATATTAAATTAAGAATTATTACAAATAATACTTATTTAATTCATATGGAAAAAAGCTCATCCCCATAAACTATGTCCATGACATTATGTTGGCAAATAAAGAAATGGATAGACAAGTCTCTACTAATGATCTTAAGAGGCATGTTTATATGTACATTATGCCTCCCAAGATCAATAGCTACTAACGTCAATCGATGGATTGGAGAATGCTTAGAAGGTGTTGCATGTGTAGTAGTAACAACTTTCTCTTTTCCAGTAAATACCTAAACATCATATACAATTAAATTACTAAAGCACAATTAAGTAAGGACATCATTAGAATGTAATATATTGAAGTATTGATTATCTTAACCACATTGGCCTAGTTAGCCTTAATGGCCATAGGATAAAAGGTACCTAGGGCCTGAACCTCTTCAATGGGCACAAGGACTCGAGCATCGTTCTCTCTAACATCAACAACCTTTACTCGTAACATATCATCTATAATCTCCTGGTGGTGGATGGTTGACCCCAATATGTACACCTTATCTATGGCCACCAACTGCTCTGGTCATCAATGAATAACTACATCATCCCTCGATGCGTCAAGGGAAACACAACTCCCTTTAGAGCTGACAAGAGGATAAGGAGAAAGAGAAGGAGAAGAAGGTTATGTTGTAGGACCCTCAGATGCAAGTTGGTCTTTCAGGTCCCTCAATTACTCCACTTTTAGTTCAACCTTAAGACGTGCCTAATCATCAACACTTTATGATCTACTAACACACATAGCTGAAGGAGGATCAAAGACATTATGTATGCCTCTACCTTGTCCAATTGTACGCACTCATCCTAGATGTTCTTAAGTGCCAAGTGCAACCGTTAAAATGTCTTGTTTTCCCTCCTCAACAAAAGTCCCCTGACTGGCATGCTCCACTTAATCACCCTACAATACAATAAATTTGTTAGTAATTAATGATGAGTAATCCATCTAACATATGAAAAACAAGATACTTATAATCTTCTGTACCACTTCTCGAGTGGTGTCATTTATGTGGTCCCATGATTTCCTCTAACAAGTTGCTTTCCATTTGGCATGATGACTAGGTCGACTCTACTGACTAACCCTTGATCCATCATCTAAGGAAGTAGTAGTCTCCTTCATCATGTCCTCCTATAGCTTGTCATACCCTTCACAAGACAATAAGTGAGTGTAGACATTAATAGCACCTATGCCACCCTTTTCTTTTCCTATTTAATAGAAATACAAAATTCATTAGTAATAACAAAATATATAAGTAAATAAATTATTTATATAATTATTGAGTTGACTTAATTACCATATACTAGCGAGAGTTTGTATTTTGCGAAACCTGCCTCAATTCCCCTAATCAATATATGGATAATCATCACAAAGGTTTTTATCTACCTTAACATCAAAAATATAGTTAGTGTTGAACTGGCTCTTAAAATCCCTCTAACAGTAACTAACATATTTATTTCTCAACCAGTCAACGTTAGGAATGTCATAAGTGAGTTGCATGTATAATAATTTAGTTAGTAAAAGTGTAATTTATAATTAACAATCATTTTATGTACAAAGATAATGTTTCACACTATGATAATCTGTCATATCTGGTTCTTCACGCTCTCCAAGACACACTCCCAACTCTCATAAGTAATAGAAGCCTTACTCCTCCCAGTCAAGGTAACAAAACATTGGAACTATTTCTTATGTGACCAAAAAGCAAACCCTGTCTACATATGAATGTCAACATGTTTCAGTTTTCCTTTATTCTAGCTAGCAGTCAAGTCCTTCAAAGTAATAGGTTGCCTAACCCTCTTCCTAGTAGGCTAACTCGACTGACCTTGCTCAACATCTACTAAATAAGATGGAGGAGGGAGAGGAGGAGGAGTACCACCTCTACTAGCCACATCCATAGAAAAATGAAAAGGTAATCATGTTATAATTAAAACAACAAATATTATACACATAACAAGTAATAATATAATACATATAAACATTATAAATTAAAATATTAACTTATAATGTTTACCAAGCAACTAAATAAGCACTCAAATCCCAAACCAACTCGAAACTGGCTAACAAAACCAACACCTAAACCAACCCAAAACTAGCAAACCAAACAACTATCAACTAAATAAGCACCCTCATTCAACAAAACCACAATCAACATTCATTCAACAACAAATTAGCAAACCAAACAAATCCCAAACCAACAAACCATTCAATAGCAAACCAAAAAACCAAACTAGAAAATCAAACCACTATCAACACTTATTCAACAACACAAATGCTCGAAAAAGATAAAACAAGAAAAACCTAACAAGAAGTGACTTAATGGAGGAAATGGTTAAACAAAGTAAGTCACGCCTAAACAAAGGGACAACAAATGGAAGATAAGCATTCATATTATCGAAACCTTAAACACTAAAAACCAACCAACTGAAGGAGAACAACATTTATAGTTTGTAAGAGCGCGTACGAAGGAGAACGTCATCAGTTGAAGGAGAACACTTCCCCTTGGTTGTCAAAGCATTTTGCTTGCAATGATTGTCATCGCCTAGAGGATGCGCACACCAAGTCGTCAGAACAGTTGTAGAATTATTGTAGAAGAGAAAGAAGAAAACAATAGATAACACGAATGAGTTCATGCCTTCTCTTAACCTAATAACTAGATATTCTATGAAAGATGATGTATTATCCATCATAAAATGTGAATTTTCTATAATGAGTAAGTTAACATCTATCATAAAATATTTTAATATGTTTATAACTATATCATTATATCATTTTCTATGTATGGATAACACTCGATATAGAAATTAATATGTATTTGCAAGAGTGCATATTTGTGTGAAAATAATGAGGCGCAAAAATGGTGAAGAAATTCTTTTTGATTTTGTTTGACTGGATGAATAATAAGTGGTGTCCACGAAAAGGAATAATGAGTGCGTAGCTTAAAAAAAAAGATTAAGATTGGTTTAATTTTGCAAAGTGAAGAAAGTGGAATAGAAGCCGTCGGCCCTCCCATTTTAAAGGAAGAAACAGATCCATCAATTTCAATGCTTCTTGTTGGATATCCACTTTCATAAATCCCACCATCTTTTTCCTCTTTTTTTTTAAAACAAGACTAATTCTTTTCAAGTCTAAAAAATCCCCACTGATTTTTTTTTTAAATCAAACTCTTGTGGATATATTAAAAAAATCTAACTATCTATTAAATGCATTCAACTTTATTAAATCAAAATGGATAAATTTAAAAGGAAATATCTGAAATAAGTCAATCTTGTCTGATAATCCGTCACTTACTTTTTCACCCTTCTTTTTAATGGAAGTTGTGTTCTTCAAACATAACTTTTATTTTTATTTTTTTTTAAAAAAAAGTGGCAAGTCGTGATCTATTTTTCTTTTTCATTTGATTTTACGTCAGAGTAAAAAATTTATGTTAAAACAATGTATTTTGTAATTTAAAAAAAAAAAGTGTTTAAAACATGATCTCTATTTTTTCTTTTTTTTAAAAGAAAAATAATAAAAGTCGTTTTTCTTATTAAAAAAAATAGAAGTCGTGTTTCTCCAAAGACTTACCTCGTTTTGGATTTTTTTTTAAAAGTTATTTAATTTAACAACCCAAAATTTTAACTAGTCAATTTTTTTTTGTCCTGCACCTCTCCTCAAATTTAATTAAATCAAATAATCATTCAAAATAAGATTCATATAACAAAATTTATTATTAATATAAATTATTTAATAATAATAAATTAATTATCGTTATTTAATTATATATTAAAAATATTAATAAATAATATATAATAGTCATTAAAAATATATTTACATTACACTAAAGTTTACTATTAGCGACAATTATTTATTAAAAAAAACTTAAATCTCACATTGATTAGATATAAGATAATTAAAAAGTATATAAGTGAGTCTTACAAGTTGGTTTTGTAATATTTAGTTAGACTTCTAATTCACTATTCTAAATTGGTATCAAATCACCCACTATTACCAAGTTCAATAGTGCTATAAAATATTTAGAGAGTAATAGATAAAAATTACTAAATGAATGGAAAGGAGACAATTGAAAGAAAAAAAAATTTAATAACCTTTAAAATGTTAAAAAAAATAAGTTTTCCTGACAATTTAATAGATATTTACCAGCATTCTATATAAATGTTGTTAATAATATTAGCGACCTTAAATACACCAGTCATTATGTGGCTACTAAAGAACAAAATAATTGTTACAAAAGATTAATTTTAGTATAGTAATTAAATATAAATAGAATAACTAAAATAAAATTACTTTGATCAAGATATTTTAGTAAATAAAATAATAACAAATAAATGTTTTTATTTAAACTTCAAAATATAAAAATTAATTTAAACATTGAAATGGCAAAATATTATCACATAACATCGTGAGCTCTATTAATTTCACAAGCTTGTTGAAAATCAGAATAGTTTAACAATATCATACATTAATTAGGAAGAACCCTAGCTTATTTTCGGTCGTTAATAAGGAAATCAACCGTTAATATAATAATATATTATATTATAAATAGATAGCTAAATTATTTGTTATATTTATAAAAAAAATGATTTTTTATATTTACAAAAAAAAAATTGATTTGTGTATGTGTGATATTAATCGTTATTTTTTTTTTATCAATGATTGGGATTTTTCTTTTTAAAAAAAATCAATGATTGGGATTATTCTAAGATTCGTCAAAAGAGAAATCTTAAATTAAATTTATTTTATTGAATGAGTGATAAATTAAAGTATAAATTGATAAATATTAATGAATTGAAGTATTTAAAATATAATTAAGTTCGAATTAAGTCAACATCAAGAATCAATAATATGATCAAGTTTGATCTATTAAGAATTTTTTATTATTTGAAAAATCAGGGTTAGATGTGACTTGAATTATCCTGCCTTGAGTTAAGGGACAAGGTTAAGTTGAAAAAGACCTCTTCATTTTTCTAACCTTGATGGGCCAATCTAAACCCATAAATCTCTTTGATTCTTTTTTATTCCTTTTTTCTTTCTTTCTTTTTCTTTATTTGAAATGGGCTTAAGACAGCCCAACAAAAAAATGTTATCGAGCTATATTAGTCCAATGTGATTGATTATGTGTAGAAAGTAGGGGGAAAAAGTAAACAAAAATAACTAATATAAATTAATTAATTAATTAAATGAAAGAATAAAGGATAAAAGGACTTTATAAAATTGGGTGTTTTTACACCAATTTTATATAAAAATTAAATTTAGGGAGTTTAATTTTCATGAACTATTGAAGTAAATATTTTTTGTACCTGTCTGAGGGTACACTCGTAATCTTCTAGTAACTGGAGGGTCGAACGAGAGCTCCGAGTACACTCGTAATCTTCTAGTAACTGGAGGGCCGAACGAGAGCTTCAGGTTGATACTTCAGAGGGGGGAGGTACTTGCAAAAGGCACTCCGACGCTCAAGTCAGGACAAACACGATTTTCTAAGGTAATAATGAACAGTGACATACCTCGTTTCGTGTGACTTATTTATAGTACCTGTCATGGGCCTGAGCATGGTGGGCCTTCTCTGACACTTACCAAATTAGGTAATACGATGCTAATCGACTGGTTATGCTTTAATTACGTGTTGTCCCTTGTTAACCATGATTATCGTTATAACTATTCTGTTAGTCCTTGGCCGAGCCGATAGGGGCGGCCGAGAAGACCTTTCGGCCTACGGCCGAGCCGATAAGAGAACGGGCGTTCTCTGAGTTCTCGGCCCCTTACCGAGCCGAGGTGGTGTCTGAGCTGCGTCAATGTATGATAGGACATGACGTGCCGGAGCACGTGGCCGATAGGATCCTTCCAGTACACAAGCCCCCCAGCCTTAAGGAGTGAAACGACGCAAAGGGTAGAAATGACTTTGTAGTTATGACGGTTGGGTTTGAGTGTGGAATTGTAACCGTCAGGACTTAATTGTGGGAATTTGAAGTGTTGTAACCGTTGGGTTAGTAACCGTTGGGCAATAATGACGGGGATTGGAATGGTTGTGGCTCGTGGATCGTTGGATCAATTTGATCCAACGGTTCCCAAGGGGTGTGACGGTTCATGTGCGTTTCCAAAAAATGCTATAAATAGGCGTGGTGGGGACCAATATTGATGTGTTTACTTGTTATAGCTTGCATTTGCTCCGAGCCGACGTAGAGACCACGCTTGAGCGCTTGTTGCCAACCGAGGCCGACATCGAAAAGGTACGTTTCAATGGCTGATTTTGAGATAGATGTAGATGATAGGGTTTCTCAGGTCGGCTCTGTTGGGGATACCGGGACGGGTTCAGCCGGCACGAGTTCACGTGGGCCGACGGAGCAACAGGGTGTGTCAGCGTCGGCATCAAACGGCTCTGCCAGTGTGGAAATGATCGAGGGGTTTGAGCACTCACAGAGTGTGGAGGAGGCTTCTTCTCTCGAAATGAGTGAAGGCCGACCGACTACTTGAAAGGTTGGTTCGGCCTCTCGCCGCTTCGGCCCTATAGAAGTCCCTGGTTACAGATGGGTGCATGGAGAGGTAGGCAGCGTGTTTTCACGTTATACCGATAAGAGTTCGATTGCGTTGTTGTTCGACGCCGAGAACTTCGTTACGCTTCCGGAGGATGAGGTGCCGTCCGGTTTCTTTTTCGAATCATGCCGAAATGACGGCTCATGGGAGTCAGATTTTGTCTTTCTTGGCCGAGAGAAGTGTAAATACAATTTCTTCTTTGTATATGACTACCTGTTTAGGGATTTGGGGGTTACTCTCCCTTTTGACAAGTTTTTTGTCGGGGTGCTTCGGTTACTGAACGTGGCACCGACGCAACTCCATCCAAATAGTTGGGCCACGATGCAAGGGTTTCGGCAGTTGTGTATAGCACTTGGCATTGAGCCGACGCCGAACCTCTTCTTGTACCATTACGCCTCTCGGCCGACGAGGAAAGCTAAGTGGCTGTCTCTATTTCGGGGGGATAATTGCTTGCTCCAACCATTCACTACATCCTACAAAAGATTTAAAGTAGGATTTTTTAAGGTTATGATTCGGCCTGCTAACGGCAACAAATATTTCTTTGATGCCAAAGGGAGACCGTTATTCCCATTGTATTGGACTCGGGCGCCGAGGAAATATGATGTTGTATCAAAGTCCAAGATGTCTCCAGAGGAGCGAGCCGATCTGAACATCCTGGAGAAGTTACCCCGGCCGTTGCCGTGCCGAGAGCTTGTTCGGCTGATGAAGTCTTCGCATTCGCTTGACGATTTAATTGGTATAGCATCTGTCTTATGTTTGAATTCATGTGTTATCATTGATTTTGACTAATTTGTGTGCAGATATCATGACGAGCTGCGGGAGTGATGACTTGGACATTCGCAACTTGATCCGAGGCCGAGCACCTACGCCGACGCCGATTGGTCAAGGGGGTAATCGGACTCCGGCGCACGAGACGGCTCGGCCCCCACCCCAGCCAAAAGAGAAGGATACCCAAGACGCCCACAAGGTGAGGGTTGCTAAGAGGAAGGCCGACGCGGCGAGGGTCGAGGCTGAAGCACGGAGGCATAACCAACAGAGGTTGCCGGCGCTCGTGGCGCCTCAGGGGCTAGTGAGTCCAAGCTTTCTGGCTTCCAATGTTAGTGCTCAGGATCATCTGAGCAAAGACCTGACATCGGAAACGGGTCAAATGATGCTGGGACAAATGAGCTTGGCGCATAAGTGGACTTTTTTCTACGAGTTTCAAGCTTGTTCCCTGGCCTTGGTTCAAAGCATTATGATGCAGCTGAGTGTCGAGGCTGAGAGCCTACGCTGAAAGCTGGCTGAGTCAGAAAAGTCCATGCAAGAAGCCTTGGCTGCTCTGTCCGAGGCACAGGGACACGACAAACAATGCGAAGCTGAGCTGGACCGTCGAGGTCGTCTGAACGATGACCTTGCTTTGAAGGTACAACGACTAGAGAACTCTCTGAAGGCCGAGTCTGAGAAGTCGGCCAAGCTGGCTGGGGATCTAGAGGCCGAGAAGAAGGCTTTCGACGCCTATAGAGAGAGGGCTAGAAGCAAGGTTCTCTCTCAGCACGAAGTCGGCTTTGCTCAAGTGGCGCGTCAGGCCCAACATTTCGGAAGTCTCCCGTCGGACTTTCAGTTCAATATGTCGATGGACTTCTATCGGGGGAAATACATCAACTTGACGCAAATTCCTCCAAATGAGCAGCTAGATGCCGAAGCACCAGCTCGTCGCCCGGCCGAGCCGACCGGTGGCGTGGAAACGGTGGCCGAGGAAGAAGATGCCGAGGAAGAGGCGCCGGTGCAGGGGGAGACCGAGGCATAGTCTTGTTTTCTTTTAACTTTTTTGAATGTGTATGCATGGGCCGATAGAGCCTTAATGATTTTGTACTTTCCGGGCCGATAGTGCCCATTTTAATGCAAGTTTCTTATTTCTGTCGAATGTATTGCGTACTCTGATAATATTAACATAGTGAACTAAGTCGCGCCGAGTGTATTTTCAGAAGCTAGGTTGATAACGCGTCGCATCCTTGGCCGAGAGACATCTCGGGAGGGAAAACTTATTAATTGAAGTAAAAGTCACATCCTTGGCCGAGATACGTCTCGGGAGGGAAGACTTGTAAAATAATGAAATAAGTCACATCCTTGGCCGAGAGACATCTCGGGAGGGAAGACTTAATAATTGAAATAAAAGTCACATCCTTGGCCGAGAGATGTCTCGGGAGGGAAGACTTGTATAAATTAAAGTCACATCCTTGGCCGAGAGACATCTCAGGAGGGAAGACTTGTATAAAATGAAGTCACATCCTTGGCCGAGAGACATCTCGGGAGGGAAGACTTAAAATTTTTTGCAGAAATGTAAAACGAGTCATAGATAGCTGAACTGTATTGTCATTGATGAATGGATGCCTCGTTAAAAACCTTGCCGGCCAAAAACCTCTTTTCACAATTTTTTAAGAGGAAAAAAGACCGGTTTAAGGAAAAGAGTGCATCGTAAGACATTTACACATGTACATGAGTTAAATTCTAACTGTAATAGGTCTTCAGATGGGTAGAATTCCATGTCCGAGGGATGACCTTGCCAGATAACTCTTCTAATTTGTACGCGCCGTTATTGAGAGCGTGTCGGACCCGGAGTGGGCCATCCCAATTTGCTGCCAACTTTCCTTCAATCGGGTTGCGCCGTGCCGAACCAGTTGCCCTCCAAACGAGATCACCTTCTTGGAAGTTCCTCGGCTTCAACTTGGAGTTAACTCGCCGAGTCATTCTCTGTTTACACGCCTCGGCTACGATTTGTGCTTTCTCTCGAACTTCATCTAAGACGTCCAGCTCAGCTCGGATCACGCCATCGTTAGACTCTTCGTGGAAGTGCTTCCGTCGGAATGAAGGTTCGCCCACTTCAACCTGTATCATAGCATCCATGCCGTATGCCAATCAAAACGAAATCTCTCTTGTGCTTGATTGGGGCGTGCATCTGTATGCCCAGAGAACTTCGGGGGGCTCTTCGGCCTAGGCTCCTTTGGCCGTGCCGAGCCGTTTCTTCAACTCGGTTAGGGCAACCTTGTTAGCGGCTTTGGCCTGACAATTGGACTGTGGGTGTTCGACAGACGTGAACCGGTGTCGGATGCCGAGGTTTTCGAGGAAGTTGTTGAATTTCTTATCTATAAATTGAAGCCCATTATCGGATATGATTGCGTATGGGATGCCGAACCGGGTGATGATATTTTTCCATACGAATTTCTAGACATTGGCGGCCGTTATAGTTGCAAGCAGTTCGGCTTCTATCCACATGGTAAAATAGTCGACAGCTACTACCAAGAATTTGCATTGGCCTTTGGCGAGTGGGAATGGGCCGAGAATGTCGATACCCCATAGAGCAAACGACCAAGGGGCACTAACCGCGTGAAGCGGCTCGGTCGAGGCATGTATTAGGTTGCCGTGTAATTGGCATTGCTTGCATTTCTTCACATACTCGGCACAATCGGTTTTCAGGGTCGGCCAATAATAGCCGGCCCTCAGCACTTTAGCAGCTAGTGTTCTTCCACCTGAGTGGGATCCGCAGATTCCCTCGTGAATTTCACGTATGACGTAGTCGGCTTGCTGCTGGTCGATGCATTTCAACAAGGGTGTGGAGAAACCTCGTCGGTATAACTCTCTGGCCACCACGGAGTAGCGTGCCGCTTGGGTTCGGATCTTCTTAGCTTCAATCGGATCGGCCGGTTCTGAGCCGTTAATAATGAAATTCCAGATATCGGTCATCCATGTTTGTGGAACTTCATCTGCCGGCATACATACTTGTGCAACGCTTGGGGTGGGCAACTCCAAGTGTATTGTTGACCAAAGTTGTCCCGACTTGCGACTACTTGCTAGCCTCGCTAACTGGTTGGCTCTCTCATTATTCCCGCGCGGCGTGTGCCTAACTTGTATCTCTTCGAACTGGTTGCTCATTCCCCGGAAAAGGTGGTAGTACTTGAGCAGATTAGGATCTTTCACTTGAAATTTGTGTTTACTTGCTCGGTGACAACCTTCGAATCGGTCTAACATGTGACTTTTCTAGCCCCTATTTCGGCTGCCAAGCGCATTCCGACCAATAAAGCTTCGTACTCGACTTGGTTATTAGATGCTTGAAAGCCGAAACACATTGATTGTTCTAAGGTGATGCTAGACGGGCTTTCCAAGATGATGCCGACACCGCTACCTTGGCCGTTGGAGGAGCCATCTACCCGCATTGTCCAAGTGTTGTCTTCAAAGTGGCCGAGTGGTGATAATTCGTTGATGAAGTCGGCTAGGCTTTGTGCTTTGATGGCCCCCCGAGGTTCAAAACGGATGTCAAACTCGGATAGCTCGATTGACCATGCCATCATTCGGCCGGCTAGTTCTAGTTTTCGCAGCACTTTGGCGATCGGGCAATCAGTTCGGACCACCACTATGTGACTCTGGAAGTACTTCCGAAGGCGCCTAGCCGCGTATATAAGTCCCAGGGCTACCTTTTCCAACAGTTGGTATCGGCGTTCGACATCTTGAAGCACTCGGCTGATGAAGTACACGGGTTGCTGTTGGCCGTCTTGTTCTTGTATCATGCCAGCGCTTATGGCCTCGCCCGAAACTTCCAAGTACAGTATTACTTCTCAGTCGGGGGTCGGCTTGGTCAGCACATGTGGGGTACCGAGCCATTTCTTAAATAGCTGAAAAGCTATTTCGCACTCCTCTGTCCATTGAAACCGATTTGTTTTTTTCAAGAGGCCAAGTATTGGCTTGGAGGTCTCGACCATACATGGTAGGAAACGTGATAACGCTGTCAGTCGGCCCGCTAACTTTTGGACCTCTTTCAGGTTTGATGGGCTTCTCATGTCAATAATGGCTTGACACTTGTCTGGGTTAGCCTCGATGCCCCGGCTTGATAGCATGAAACCCAGGAACTTGCCGCCCGAGACGCCGAACACACATTTATCCGGATTAAGTCTCATCTGGTGCTTCCGAAGTGCATGGAAAACTTCGGCCAGGTCGGCTACATGAGAAAGTGTGTCGGCCAATTTGACCACCATGTCATCTACATAAACTTCCATATTCTTCCCAATCTGGCCGCCGAAGATCTTGTCTATGAGCTGTTGATATGTTGCCCCGAGATTCTTCAGGTCGAAAGGCATCACTTGGTAACAGTAGTTGGCGGATTCCGTGACGAACGTCGTTTTGTCTTCGTCTCGGGGGTGCATACGGATTTGATTATAACTCAAGTACGCATCGAGAAAGGTCAAGAACTTATGGCCGGCCGCGCCATCAACCAATCGGTCTATGTTCGGCAACAGGTAGGCATCCTTGGGACATGCCTTGTTCAAGTCTGTGTAATCGGTGCACATTCGCCACTTGCCGTTTGACTTTTTGACCATGACAATGTTGGCCAACCAGGTTGTGTACTGGATTTCTCGAATAAAACCCGCTTCCAAGAGCTTGGATACCTTTGCTTCAACTGCCTTTTTCCTTTCTTCTCCCATCTTTCTTTTTCGTTGGGCGAACGGTTTCGCCTCTCGGCACACTAAGAGTTTTTGGCACAAAAAGTTGGGGTCGATACCTGGCATATCGGTCAGCCGCCACGCGAAGAGATCTTTGTTTTTCCTAACGACTTGTCCGATTTCGTGCTTTTCCGTTTCGGACAGGTTAGAGCCCAGGTAGGTCACATGTAGGTCGGTTGGCACGATAACAATTGGTTGTCGGTCTTCAATCGGCTCGACCCTCTCGTCCTGCTCCATTCGAGGGTCGAGGTCCACAATCGTTTCAAGCTCTTGCGTACCGTCTGTACACGTTTCACTCCACGCGGCTCGGTCATTTCAAGACGGGGTAGCCAAAGACTAGTAAAATAACACTCCCTGGCCGCTTTCTGATCGGCGTGGACCGTGATGATCCGGTCGGATTCTAATGGGAACTTCATGGCTAAGTGTGGAGTCGACACGATAGCACCTAGCTTGTTGAGGGAGGGTCGACCGAGAAGAATGTTGTATGACGTGTTGGCGTGCACAACCACGTATTTGACCGGGATGTCTCAGGTTTCGGCTCCGTCAAAGCAGAATCGAGTGGATAACTTGATGTATCCTCTGGTTTGGACACGCTCACCGGAGAATCTGACTAAGGGTTCGTTGTATGGAATCAAGTCGGCCTCCGGGATATCGAGCTGTTTGAACGTGTTCCAATAGAGGATGTCGGTTGAACTGCCCTGATCGACAAATGTCTTCCGAACAATGCAGTTGTGAATTTCCACACTAATAACCATGGGGTCATCTTGGTCAGGATTAATGCCCTTGAAGTCGACCTCAGTGAATGTGATGGCCGGCAATCTCTGTCGGGTGCGTTCAATCGCGTGGACAGTTCAGACAGCTCGCAGATGTCTTTTCTGTGCTGAGGAGGTGGAACCTCCGCCTGCGAATCCGCCGGTGATATTATTGATGACCCTTCGGGGTTGGGTTGTCGGCTCGTCTTCCTTTCGGCCCCTCGACCGGCTTCGTTCCCGGTAGGGACGCCTGTCGGTTTGGTCTTGGTCAGGCTGACCTCGATGGTGCCGATGATCATCGTATCGGGGAGAACGAGGTCGGTCGACAAAACGTTGGAGCTGCCCTTGCTTGATTAAGTCCTCAATCTTGTCTTTTAGAGCTGCGCATTCTTCAGTCGAGTGACCCCGGTTGCGATGATATTTACAGGACTTGCTTGTGTCGGCACGCGGAGGGGTCGAGGCTCGTTTTGCTACTGCCAGGACCTCCGAAGCAAGTGCTTGGTCCAATACAGCCGATCGGCTGGTATTTAGCGGAGTGTAATGAGAGTACCTCGGTCCGCGAATAGGTTTGTCTCTTGGGACGAGGTCCTTGGGGCGGCTTCGGTAAGAGCTTTCGGCCGGCTTCTCGACTTTGGCTGCTACCTCCGCCCTGGCCTGATTGCGGAATTCCGTAAGTTCCTCCATCTGCATATATTTGTCGGCGCGGCGTCTCAAATCGTCCATGTCAGACGGGGGTTTCTTGCAGATATTGTTAGCAAACGGTCCTGGCTTTAGAGCTGTAGTCAGATGATGAAGGGCGACGGCCAGATTCAGGTCTCGGATTTCAAGAGCCGCTTTGTTGAATCGGCTCATGAAGGTCCGAAGGGATTCCTTCTTCTCTTGTCTTATGCTCACCAGCGCGAGGGAGGTTAGTTGGTGAGGCCGGCTGGTGGCAAACTGGATGGTGAACTGGGATGCTGGGGTGTTAAAAGAGTCGATCGAGTTGGCCGGGAGACGAGTGAACCAACTCAATGCTCTTCCCTTCAAAGATGTTAGAAAAATGCGACATAGGGCAGCGTCGTCAATGGTGCTGAGAGTGACCTGGGTGAGGAAAATGTCGACGTGCTCGTCGGGGTCGGTGGTTCCGTCATACTTGTCTAACGGAAGGGACTTCCAGTGGTCGAGGAGGGAGGATTGCATGATATTTGGGGTGAAAGGGTGTCAGTGTGCTCCAGTTGGTGGAGCGTACGCGGGTCGGCCGGTTACTTGGGCAGTCGAGGCATGGTTTCCCGGGGCGACTGCAGAAGTGTGAGGGAGAGAAGTGTGATGTCTGTGGGAGTGGAACGACCCCTGGGTGTGAGTCGGCTCGGAAGGTTTCCACGTGGGATCCTGGTTTCGGTTTTTCAAGGCGGCGTTCTCTTCCCTCAAGGCAGCCATCTCACAAGCGTCTTTCTCTCGTTGTTGCTTCATGGCGGCCATTTCCTCCTTCAGTTGTCATACCATCTCGACCATATTGGTCTCGTCAACCGTCTCGACATTGTCCGCTTCGGATCGGTGGTCTTCAGTGTGTGTTCTCCTTGTCTTTGCCATAATGTATCTCTTCAAAATAGTACTCAGTCCGTCTTCTTCAAAAGCTATCGGTTCGGCCCCACGGTGGGCGCCAAAATGTACTTGTCTGAGGGTACACTCGTAATCTTCTAGTAACTGGACGGCCGAACGAGAGCTTCGGGTTGATACTTCAGAGGGGGGAGGTACCTATAAAAGGCACTCCAACGCTCAAGTCAGGACAAGCACGAATGAACAGTGACATAGCTCGTTTCGTGTGACTTATTTATAGTACCTGTCATGGGCCTGGGTATGGTGGGCCTTCTCTGACACTTACCAAATTAGGTAATATGATGCTAATCGGCTGGTTATGCTTTAATTACATGTTGTCCCTTGTTAATCATGATTATCGTTATAACTATTCTGTTGGTCCTTGGCCGAGCCGATAGGGGCGACCGAGAAGACCTTTCGGCCTACGGCCGAGCCGATAAGAGAATGGGCGTTCTCTGAGTTCTCAGCCCCTTACCGAGCCGAGGTAGTGTCTGAGCTGCGTCAATGTATGATAGGACATGACGTACCGGACCACGTGGCCGATAGGATCCTTCCGGTACATTTTTATTCTTGCAATCAATAAAAAAAATCATCTTTGTATATGTTTTAAGTAATTATTAAGAAAGTAAATAAACTTATCTCATGTGGTAAATTATGATTATATAATAACAAAAAATTTACAGTAAAATTTAATTATATTAAAATGCATATATAAATGCCTCTAATAATTTATCTGCTGTGCATAATAAACTATGTAAATGATATGGAAAGGGAAATCGCAATAAAATCCGTCTCTATTATTGGGAAATGTCTTCTTGTGTTCCATGAGAAAGTTTACGAACTTGGATGAATGTTCCCTTTTAATTACATATTTGAAATATTAGTGCTAATATTGTCATAGCTACCATATGAACCTCCTTTATGCCACTCACCGTTTCACCTGACCCTGTCATGTACAAAATAAATGCAATTAACTCACATTCTCCATCATATGAATCCAGGAATTTTATTTTTATAAAGTTTTTAAATAAAAAAAAAGTATGAGATAGGAGTATAATATAATAACGTTGGACATTCATGTTATCATATTTTTCACGCATTAAAACTAAATAATAAATGTGAAACAACTTTTTTAACTCGCAAGTCGATTTTATGGGATTAAATGTAATCTAAATCTAAATTTTAAAATAATATTAGAATTTATTCAAATAACTATTTATGTTAGGCATATTATATTGTTATCAAATTATTAATAATGAATTCAATCTTTGATTCAAATAATCATTAATCAAATTTTATTTACTTCTCGATTATTAAACTAAATTAATCTAACAAAAAATCTTAATATATTAATATAAGAGAAAATAATTATTCATAAATTAAAAATTGTTAATTCAAATAATTTAATATTTATATTTTTTAACCAAAAAATAGAATTTTATTTTTGCATTGGATATAGAGTCGTGATAAGAAATACTATTGTATTTTTATAAACTTGACATGATAAGAAAAAACTATACTAATATTTAGAGTGATAAGAAGAAAGGTAAGTGAAATGGAGGTACCTGCAGCAGGAAGAGAGGCAGTCCCAGATGTTTGTGGAGTTTCAGTTGACTGTGAGCTGAACCCTAGACCAAGACCATTACAATCTCCTCCTAATGTGCCTGCATGCAAATTAATAACCTTAACATAATTATTAACTACAACTAACTTATCTAATTATTTTTCATACTAACCATGAAAAGAGGTTAATTAGAAGGAATTAAGCATTTACATTTCTTAAAGCAAAGCAACTTTGGATCGTTAAGTAAATTTGCTGAGCCTTCATTGCACTCACACCTAAAATCAGACCCATCTTTCACACAGGTTCCGTCCCCGCAGATATTCAACAAGCAAGCTGCATGCATGCGTATCAAATAATTAAACCCTAACTAATTATTTTATATTTTCGAATTCATGATTTGTCCAAATAACGGAATATGAGCTTACGGTCTACATTTGTAGGTGGAGCAGAAGGAGGTGACGGAGATCCGTTACCACAATTTAAATCAATGGTACCTGCAATATTTATCTCAGCATCCTTTCCTTTCAATGAATCAAATTAAAAACTCTTCAATCTCGTTTTAATATAATTAACATTAAATATCACCTCTCTGTGTTATTCCACATATTTTGATGTCAGTTTTAGGCATTCACCTTAAGAATAGTATTATTCTTACACATTTTTTTACAACATAGTTCTTTATCTTTTCGATCACGTTACCCATAATTTATCTTACACTTTGGATTTTCTTATCTTTCTTCTAATTGTAAAGTATATACAAAAATTGTAACTGTTCCAGTAAGGGGGTAGCAGCCAGAGAATCCTTAGTGATGTGAACCCTAAGAAAATCTAGCCGCCGTCCTGACCTATTTATATGGGTCCCATATATGTGATACGGATCTTTGATCCTCATCTTCTTAAATGCGCACGGATCCATGTAATGAGTCTATGAACCACATTTATGATCGTAATTAAATCTAAGCAATAATCACGGAAATCACAACCTTGATTAGTTTTACCGGAACTCACTCGTCAATACACCTATGACTAGCCTAAAGTTCAGGTTGTTCGGTTGGATGGGGACTAGGAAGGTATGTTCTGTTCGGCCTGCTTGAAAAATTGGAGACCAGGAGGGTACACAACCCTCCTGGCTTACGTGTTAACGAGGCGAAGAGACATTGATCGGTCAGATCGGAAAATTGAAGATCCAGAGGGTACACAGCCCTCTTGACTCGAGCGTTAGTGATGCATAGAGTCATTGATCGGTCAGCTCGGAAAATTGAAGATCCAGAGGGTACAGTAACCAAAAAAATATATACAAAAAGCTATATATGCAGTATTGTACAAATAAAATTTCTTTTCATAGAGTTACATTGTTAAAAAAAAATTATTGCAATTTTATAGTGTATAAAAGCACTTTTCTATTTTTTTTTAATTGGTTTCATTTATAATTATTTCCTACATATAGGGTGGGAACATAAGTTGATGTATGAGTGACTCACAGTTAGGAAAAATGCATGTTGGGAATTGAAAAGAACCAATGTTAGGCTTCTTCCAACCAGATTCACAATCGCATCTGAAACCCAACGGTTCAGTGGAAGAAGGGTGGCATGTTCCTTTCCCACAATACACAATACTACATATATTAATAATGTCATCTGCACCATCATATCACATGTCAGCTACAAAATATATATTAATCAAAACAATGATCCATAGAGAAATTATAGATAGATAGATCAATAAATAGAAGGAACTTCACTATACCTTGTGTTGAGTTTGAAATTAACTGTGTGGAAGTAGCAGAGACTTCACAAGTGAAGAGGGGATACAAAGAAACTAGGGCGAACATTGTCCATCTCAACATTCCCATTGTGAAGAAAAGAGGGAAATTAGTTTTGTTAAATAGTATATGCGGTATAACCTATGAAACCTTGTTGAATCCAAGGTGTAATAAGCTTCTTTGCTGCGATATATATATATAGACAACCTTCTTTGTAACTTTATCAATTCCATTTCCATTTCTAATTATCAATTCCCATCGACTCTTGAAGCGGTAGAAAATTGACAAAAATAGTGGCAAATGTGTTAATAACGATAAATAAAATGTCATATACAAATCAAACAATAAAAATATACCTTCCTTTTAATTGTTACTTTTTTTTTTTAATGAATTGCTATTAGTCTATCAAAAGTATATGGCTTTCGGCTTTTTGCCAAGAAAAGACAGTCATATAACCCTGCCTTTTCGATTTCCTCACAGAAGAACGTGTTGAGATTGCCGTTACATGCCGACACAATCAAGCAACCTTAATGCCCCGCCATTGGTAGACTTAAAAGAAAAGACAAAACACAAATCAGGGCATATTCTCCTCTTCTCGTCTAATAAAATCCTTCTGACTTTTAGTACTTCAGATATACCAGGTTTGACGTAAATATCAGGATATCTTTGGGAATGTTTGATACATATTTCACCACTAGACTTTGCACAAAAACATTTTTTGCCCACCAGTGTTCAGCTTAGTTGGTAACTAGATTTTTTAATGTTAGGGGTTCACTTTTTATCATGTATAAGGTAGATTTTGTTAAGAAAAGCAAAACTCATTTGGGTATCAAAAGAAATTAATATCCGACAATCGGACTGAAAATATTTGCAAAACGGAGATAAATTCTGATCCTATTTTCATAAGGCAAACTTTTGGCAAACTATAACCCGCATTAGTTTTAATATTCCAAACTCTCGTATTAACAAGAAGTATTCAATGTTTTCTTTGCTTGGAGACTGATTTATATAATAGCAGAAGTTGCATGCACATTCACACAAGTTGGAAGTTAAATATTTCAGGTTTCGTATATTAAGAGATAATAATGTCCAGTGCTTTGAACTCAAGTCAGACTAAATTACATGAATATTCAATAGTCGCAGATACACGAATTAACAATTGAAGATCCCTCCAACATCACAGAACTACAATGAATCCCGTCAGAACACGAATGAAATATCAACAAACAACAGCCAGCCATTGGAGAAAAACAAAAAGGTCGTTCTTTATGCTGATCCAAACTCAGTAAACCATTTCTCGTGGCGTTCAATGTCAGCCTGAGAAACACTTCGTTGGACCTTTACCAAAGCTTCTTCAAAATCACACATGGCAACAGGGTCCTTTGAGATCTCGTCCTTGGACATGTTCTTGATTTCATCGCGAGTCTTTCCTGCTATCTTCCGCCTCATACCATTCAAGGAAGCATCGCGACAGACATTTGTCAAATCATCTCCACTGTAGCCTTCTGTCCGGCGAGCCACTTCATCTATATTCACATCAGGGGCCACCTGGTGACAGACGACTACCATATTAGCATAAATAAATAATAATCCATGTTTTGTTATCCTCATATTGCTGCCCTTTCTCCATAAACTGTTCTTACAGCAAGTTTGGTGACCAATAAACATCTCCAGTAAAAAAGACATTCACATCACAACACAATATTATTTGTATTGACAACTTAACTTTTTTATTTTTGTTAATAATATAAACACATAAATCCTAATGACTAATGTTATTCACAAAAGAAAAAATTAAGGTTAAATCAAGATCCTATATGACCAACACATTAATTAACACCACAACTTGCCTCAACAGTCTTCAAGTTTATCCGGATCAGCTCTTTACGACTCTCAAAATTTGGAAGAGGAATATATATACGCTTTTCCAGCCTTCGCCTGCATTGCATTAACATCAAATTGAATCAGAAAGTGTAATCTAGTACATTAAAAGATATCTAAAACACAGATATCTAGTCTACATTTTTATCACTTTTAACTTAATTGTCGAGAAAAGAATGCAGAAAAACAAATACAAACCTTAGTGCCTCATCTATATCCCATGGGAAGTTAGTAGCAGCCAGAACCATGACTATTTTACGGCTACCATCTTCATTTGTGGCACTATTGCTTACACCATCAACCTGAACTAGAAGTTCCGACTTCACCCTTCTGGATGATTCATGCTCCCCGGATGCCCTGACAAAGTAAAAATAAATTCAATCAGATCTCAACAACTACAAGAGATAATAATATTTAAAACTGGACCCAACACCAACTAGGAACATGTACAATCAATATAAACAAAGAAATATATGAAGATTATTTTTGTGGAAACATAAACATGTTTCAAATTCTATTACATCTAATGGATGTATGAAATAAAAACAAAGGCTTACCCCCTAGCATTGCATAGAGAATCAATTTCATCAATGAATATTGTGCTTGGTGCATACGCTCTTGCAAGATCAAACAAACACCGCACCATGCGCTCACTCTCCCCACGCCATTTAGAAGCTAAAGTTGCAGAAGATACATTAAAGAAAGTGGTGCCACATTCAGTAGCAACTGCTTTAGCAAGAAGTGTCTTCCCAGTTCCTGGAGGACCAAACATGAGGACACCTTTCCATGGTCTCCTGATTCCCTGCATGAACAAAAATAATGAGCTCTGAGTTTCAACATTCACAAAGACGATTGATTCACTGAAATTCAAATGTGTTGATATGGTAAGAGCTTGCTTAAAATAATAGGCTAATCAAGCAAGCAATGTCCTAATAAAAATTTTAACATGTTGTATGAGCTTGACTTAACAGGAGAAACATGAGCTTATTTTACAAAAATAATTTCAAAAACAGGGCATAGCTGCAAAAATAAATGCAGAGTTGTGTAAAAAGTAGTTCTGCCAAACAAGATCTAAAATTAACTACCATGACAACAAGTAGAGAGTATCATATACACATCACTTCCAAATTATTAGTTATAAAATAAACCATGACTATTGAATATAACTTGATTGTAAACATTAGGTAAACTAGTTTTAAGAGAATTCAGAGAGAAACTTATTCAAGATTACCTGGAAATATTCAGGCATCCACAATGGAAGCACAACAGCTTCTTCTAGAAGCCTTTTTGCTTCAGTTAGCCCAGCAACATCATCCCATCTCACTCCAGGAGAGGTTTCTAACACATCTCTTTCAAGCATTGCAGCCAATTCAGGATCAGGACCTTCATATTGACCCTTCTTTGACTTACCATCTTCAGCATCACTATTCTGTCCATTCCATGAGCAATTGTGAGGACACAATATAAGAAGTTAAACGTTTCTCAAACTATCAACTAAGGGATGTAATAAGCAAAGGGCAAATTGATAATCAGAGGTACTACACATCAGCCATGGATCTAATACAAAATGAACACTTGGATGCAACCGGCTAAATGTATGTTTGGATGTGTTTCTAAGCTTGATTTTGAATAAAGATAATTATTTTTGAATTGATTATAAGTAATTGTTAGTTTGTAGTAACATGGTTTTTGTCTGGAGAACAGATATAAGAAAAATTGATTTTGATGCAATGTTATTTGAAAGAAAAAAAAAACTTTTGATCAAAATTGATTTTGGATGTGTAATTACTAAAATGACCAGAGTCTAACTAAGAGTTTACATGGAACAAATAACATGGCTAATGGTATACATGAAACAAATAACATTACTCAAGTTAGTGTTGATGCAAAAATTACTTCTAATAGCTACTATGGTAAGACTTGAGTCTTTAACTTGGAATCATATTTTCAACACAATGTCAAACATCATGGTCAATGGAAAAATCATGTTTGACCAATCCTAGACTCATGTTAAGGCCATCCAAATATGGATCTACACAGCCTAATTGTGTGTTTGGATTCAGGTTGAGTGATTGAGAATTATGATGAAATACCAGCTAGTGTGATTCTAGATAAAATGTCCACATGTTTGGTTCCACATTGAAGAATCAATTCAGGCTTCAAAATCGATTTTTTAGCTGAATAAACCTCAGATATGACTTGTTTGGGTAAACTTTTCCAAAAAACACTTCTAAGAGAGAAAAATAGGAAGGAAAAGTAAACTAAGTTTCTCCATAAGCTAACTTGTGGAAGCTAAGCTCTCTCTTATTAGCTTTTCCAAAATCTTATTTTTAACTTGTGCATAAGCTTGGTTTAGCTTATGGAAAAACTTGTTTTGATTTTGATTTTACTTACTATTTTTATTTTTCCTAAAATTGCTTCTAGATAAGTTTATCCAATCAGGCCTTTCTATTGAATCAAAAGTTTACTACTAATTCCAAACACAAACCAAATTAATTTTACAAAGGCTCATCCAAACACACCCTAAGGATGGTAACAACAACCTAGTCAATTAAAGCGTTATAAGATAAAGCAAACAACTCAAAGTTTAGTTGAGTCCACCGTCCACCAACCAAATTAATGATCCATACAAACAACATCCCCAGATTCCAACCAACAACATAATGTTGTCCAACACCAAGACAGGCACCCACATTGAAGACAAAATGAAAACTTACAGTTACAGCTGCTGCATCCGTCTTGCTAGACTTTCCAGAAGCACCCCCTTTCTTTCCGGTAGCCGAATTCCGAGTCCCGGAGTTAGCCCTACTGGCGGCACCACCACCCCTTGCACCACCACGCCCAGTAGCAGCGGTTCTTCCGGTAGCACCACGCGCCCACGCCCCATCTTGCGGCGATTTCCGAGCAGCCACCGCGGCGGACCTGGCGGGCCTCCTGCTGGCGATGTCCCTGCTGGGCGGGCGCCACACGTCGGGATCATCGACGGCAGCGGCGCTTGATGAAGTGGGGTACTCATCCAACGGCTGAAAAACGAAAGACGAAGACTTTGCGTTAATGGGAGGCGAAGCAGCGCGCCTTCCAATTGGGTTTTCCTTGAAAGCCCTTCTCTCCGCATCTAGCTGCTTCACAACTTCCGTTTCCTCGGAAAGCGCTTTCTTGACGTTGGTCCATTTGGCGCGAAGTAGAGGGTCTTCAACTGTGCTTAGGTGCCTGAAGAGTGAAAACAAATGGATGAATCAGAGACAATGAGAATTTCGTGATTTGGGGAAATTGATGAAACAAAACAAGTTCTTACTTGTTGATCTGGGCGAGGGCGCCGTCGAAGAAGATGATTGAGGTGTCGTAGAGACCTTCTAGGGCGTAATCTCTGGCTAACTTGAGATGTTCTTGCAACCCTGCTAAGGAAGTTCCCACCATTTCTCTTTATCTCAATCTCCACCACACTCACGCTTTCTCCGATTCAAATGCCAAAATGCTTTCTTTTTAATATGGGCTTTCTGGTTTTGAACTCCACTCCGCTGGGATGGGGCCACCGGCCCACAACCACTTTTTCTATCATAACTCATAACCAATCAAACTGGCCCGTTTTAAACAACTAACTTTTGCTTTTTGTTTTCCATAATAATCTTGCTAATTACCATTACCAACAATATCATTCCTAAGTTGTTCAGTCTGTTCAACATTTTAACATGTAGATGGATAACGCTTTCTTTGTATAGACAAAACAATTTCTTTTTATAAATATAATTTACACAATATTCTAAAATTCACAATTAAAAACTAATATATATACTAGTATAATATTATCTTCTCCCTCTTCTTTTTTCCCACGTAAGAAAAATGTAAATGTTGACTGTGGAAAACAAAATGTAAGTTTAACGTTGTTGTTTTACCTTTTGATTTGAAAATCGAACGCTTTATCCTCTTTTTTTTGGTTTCATCTTCCTTTTGATTTGAATTCTATGGGTGGACCTTTGGCTGGGTAATCATGTTAACCGTTATGTGATTCCATTACAGTTGTTTTCAAGAATTGAGCACTGCATGTGCATAAAATAATTAGTGCAACGAGGAACAGTGGCCCTGGCCCCTTGGTTAATTAAGGATTTATTTTATAAAAATAAAAGTTAATAAGTTACCTTAAATTTGAAAAACAGCAAAAAAAAATTACCCAAAACTATAAAATTTGAATTCTGGTTTACCATGCTCATGGACTATTTCAGCCTCATGCATTCAATTCTTGGTACCCATATGGTGATGGATCAAAAGTGAAAATTTTGCTGATAATTGTTCTGATATGTCACAATACACCCTAAAATAACAATATAAAATTATTTTACGAAGAGTTGAATCAAGACTAAACATAAAGTAGAATAAAAGCATGTTGTTTTGATCCAAGCATATTTAAATAAAATTGGGCCACCTATGTAATTGCCATTAATACGGGTGGAGCACCGATAGCAGTGTCACGTTCAAAAAATAAAAAGGAACAACAAATTGCCATTGAGTTGTTTATATTATCCATCAATAACAAAAGTCGCATAAAAATGGATAACTCACGTGTTAGGGTACCCAACTGTAGGCTCCAGTGAAAGAGGAGGGTGAGTTGTCCCTCGACTCTATAGTGAGTATGTTGGGTTCCGGATCTTGTTCTAATTTTAAATATATATATATATATATATATATATATATATATATAAAGAAAAATCTATTTACTCTAAAATTAATTCTACTTAGATTTACGTTAATTTCGGCTCAAGGAAAAAAAAAGGTGTTTATTTCACCTGACTAAATTGCTTATAAGAATTTCAGGTGAGGCCGAACTCGTTTCAAAGTTGTAATTTGAATTGGGCAAGGAGGGTTAAGGTTGAGCATGGCCAAGTATGAGGCGAAAGTAGGGTATGTTGAACTGGGCTTGTTTCTCATGAAGAAAGATGAATCACAAGCACCACATACCAACCAAAACATAACAGTGGAAAAGGTGAGATCGTATTTTCAACAATTTCTTTAAATTCTTCTTATTTTCCTTTTAAGAACACGATTCCACATCTTCTTTAAATTGCACATCTTATATCAATTCTACCCTCTCAAATTTTCTTTTTAAAAAAATATTGTATATACTTAGTAGATCGTAAAAACTAAAAAGTAAATCCTAAATATCTTCTCCATCTAAAAAAAAACAAAAAAACGCACACACTCACCCTAAATAAACAAATTTTTTTATTTTCTTTTCATGAGCCGAAACTAATTTTTAAATATTAATCAAAGAAACTTAAAGTTTGTCTTGGAGTGCAGTTAATTTCTATAATGTCTTATTTGCTTACTACTTAAAGAAGGATGATTTTTACTTTATAAAAGATAGATATAATAAAACATCATAATGCAAGAAAGAGATCTTAATTTAGTTAATACCTCATCTCACAACAATCATTTATAGCACCTCATCCGACAACAATCATTTGCAACATATCAAAAAGATTATATAACACTAAAGAGATATTAAAAAAAACAAGTGTAAAAGTATCTGCAATTTAAATTATGACAACTAAAGTGTGGAAGACCACATCTCTCCCTAGAGTAAAAAGACATAATACAATGAGGAATGACAAACCACCAAAAAGAACCAAAATGCCTAAGATCAAACATCAATAACTATCAGCACAACCATTACCCTCCCTATACACGTGAGATAATCTAAATCTCATATTTCTAATAAAATTAAGCATATTCAACCACTGAACACTGACACCAAGGTACTAAAGAAAGATCATAGAATGCCTTGATGACAAGCAAAGAGTCTGACTCCAACCAAAGAGACATCCAGCCACAACCACGAGCAAGCTAAACTGCACAAATGACTGCCAAAACTTTTGCTTCCAAAACTGACTTGACAACAACCGACTCCACTAAACAATCAAGCAAATTAACATATCTATCACCGAAGATAATCCCACAAGTAGCCAAAGAGCGATGTGCAGAAAAAACTTCATCTGTATTACAGTTAATCCAACCAAGAGAAGGAGAATTTCATTGAACTTCAATAATAGAATCTGCTTTCCTCGACCTACAAGGTAACACGAAAGCTTTCAAAATATTAAATTTCGCAATATTAGATTTCATAGAAAAAGGAATAAAAGAGCAACAAAATTTAACTAAATTTAAAATCTTACTCTTTAGGAAATCAATTTTTGTATTAGAATTTTTAAATTTTATTTGATTTCTACTATGTCAGATTTCAGCGACAATAAAAGTAACAACAAAATACAAAATTAGCTAATTTGCTCCATTGTTTGTTAAGTATATCCAAAACATTGTCAATATTCAATCTATTATCAACAACCTGAGATAACCAATCCCAAAGATTTAAGGTAAAAGGACATTCAAAAAATAAACGAGCAGTAGTTTCATAAGCATTATAGCAGTGTGAGCATATAGAGGTAATAACAACTCCTTTTCTATGAAGAATATCCTCAGAGGGAAGCTTATCATGTTGAAGTCTCCATAGAACAAAAGATTTGGAAGGGGGAGATGATGGTTCCAGATCTGTTTAGCCAAATTGAATTTAGGCTTAGGTTGCTTAATAAAAGAGAAAGCCTTTTTAAAAGGTAGATCTTCATCAGAAGAGAGAAACCACTTTAAAGAGTCTTCATACTTATAAGAGGGAAGAACAATGCTAGAGATTTAGTCACCAATCCTACTTTGAAGAAAGGGAGGAAGATGTCAACATTCGTTTTGAATGAAACAATCAACGGTGGATGTCAACTTGGAATGCAAGGAGACATCAATATTAAGAATATCAACAATAAGCATTGAAAGTCACCTATATGTCCAGAAATTAACCTTCTTACCACTTCCAATTAGTCAAGTAAAAGGATCCTTAACAATTGGATACATATCTCTAATACTAGTCCAAATAGAGGATGCCAAATAATAAAAACATCACCACTTCTCTTATAAACTCTATTGACTAAAATAGATGTCGAATCACTATTTTTTTAACAAAATTTTAACATAGTTTTAACATGTATGTATTATTGATATCTAAAAAGGATCTGACACCAAAACTACTTTCATCTAAGTCAAAGCAAATAATATGTCGAGGTACAATATTAAGTTTAGAAGAGTAGATAGATCTAGACCATATAAAATTTTAGAACCAAAACTCAATCAGCTTAAGTAAGGATAGGGTTCATTTATAAACTTGAAAAATATAAATTAGCATGCTTTAAATGATAGATTTTACAAGTAACACAAGTCTCATATAAGAGAAAAGGATCCCTTTTCACATTGCAAGTTTATATTTTATTTTATCAACAATGATAAAAGAATTTGTGTTTTAGGTTTGCTGTTAAATATAGACACTCCCAAAATAATTAAAAGAAAAAATGTCTCTGAAGAAGTCAAGACATAGACTGTTTGACATAGAATTTGAATTTGAACAAATTTATATGCTGAAAAACAATATTACCATAAAAGCGTAACAAGACCACAATTGGAAAGGTTTTGAAGGTAGATTTTAAAAAATAAAAAAATCATAACGCGTGCATCCACATTGAAGTTAATATGTCTTGCTTCTACTTTTTCTTTGTAGCTTTAAAATTTTGACGTGGTTTTCAACCTGGATGTCCGTAATACCAAACACGTTGACAAATGAGGGCAGAGTATTCACCAGGAAAAATGGCACTCAAAAGTCAAAAGCGATAGTTAAAAGTCAGAAAAAAAATAATTATGAAATTGAAATATAAGAATAATCGATTGTAAATAAATGAAAAAGTAAAAAAAAAATAAAAATACTTTTAATCTTTTTAAAATTCTTCAAATTTGCTTTTCATCTTTCACTTTTTTTTATTAAATTAGTTCCTTTAAAATTATGATATATTATAGTTTATTTATTTTAATCGTTATTAATGATGATATTTTATATGTCAAACAAAAATTTATGTGACAAATCAAAACTTTTTTTAGTCTTTTTTTAAAAAAATTAAATTTACATTTGAACCTCTAAATCTTGTTATTAAATTAGTTATTTTAAAAATAGAATAAGTTGAGTCTGATCTTTAAAAAATGTTAATTTCGTCCTTTAGGTTAGATAGTAAATATATATATATATATATATATATGTATATTCGTGAGTTATTGTCACATTGAAAATCATCTACTAGTGGAACATATTTTTGGTAATATTTATTATTGATATTAAATATTAAAATAATCTAATTATATTTATTATCCAATATTTTAAGAAACAAATTTTAAAAAAATGAAACTAACATATCTTAAGAATTAAAAAAAATGGAGAACCAATAGAGAAATAGAAAATGTTTTGAGAGATTGAAAAGCTTTTCATTTATTACGTGTATTTCTATTTGTTACGTAAGACATAATTACCAGCGGAGTTAAAAAAAAACCAACATTAATATATTATAATTTTTTATAAACTAATTTAATATAAAAAATTAGAGAACAAAAAATAAATTTAAAAATTTTCAGAAAAATTAAAAGTAAATTTTACCCTATAAAAAAAAAGTTCATAAGGAAATTAAAGTAAAGATTTGAGACAATCAAGTCATTGCTTGTTTGATAATATTACATTAATGAAAAGGAGGCAATGTTTTATTAATCGAAGAGATAATTTATTTTTTTTTACTTCCGTAATTTTTCTGCTTCTCCCTCTGGGATTTGGGAAGAAAAGGGAAACATATTAATTTTCGCGTTTCGCCATATATTTCTCTTTAATCTATCATAGTTACAGCACCTCCAACGCAGTATTGTTAGGTTGGTTTTTAATTTTAAGCACCAATTCTTATAAGAATCTCATTTATATGTTGACAATCTTAGCTTCTTAAAAATAAAAACTATATCTTAATTAAGCAACAGATTCTTAATAATAAATTTTTTTTTCTCCCCCCTTAACCAACCAATAACCACATAGACAAAAAAATTAAATATGAAGTGTGGATAGTTTATAAAATTTTATCATTAAAATATTTCATACAAGAATTTAAAGTTGATAAAAAAACTCAGATAATTGTTTATGAATAATTAGTATTGTAGTTGTTCTTATTATTGTTGATGTTGTTCTCCAATTATAATTGGAGTACTACATAGCAATGCATGTGAAACTCTAATTTTAATTAGATAATAACACCTATAACACTAACCTTAATTTTTTTCATTTTCATATAAAAACTTTAATATGGCATCATATTTATTATTAGTGCTATTGTCCAATTATAATAGAAATTTTATCTTGCAATATGTGTTAACATTATATGAAATCCTTTATTATATATGTTAGTAATGTGAATTTTCAATTATAATTAGAGAAGAATACTTATAGTATACTGTCTAACTTTTGTCTTTTTCGTAAATAAAAACTTGAGTACAATATTGGAGTTATTAATCGTGCAATTCTCTGAGACGCATTCTTCTGTGCACTAATGAAAGAAAAGACGAGTGCAAGTAGAGCCAAAAAAGAAATAAAAAAGAAAAAAGGAAAAATGTTTATTAAATGTAAAATTAATGTCACCAAGGATTGAACTCACGAACCAATAGTTTGTTATCATTGCTTGTGACCACCACACCATGCAAAACTTTATGCACATACTTACAAAATATTATATGTAAAAATATATATAATATTAAATTATATAAATCATTTGTGTTGTTTAATTAGTGAGCATTATCTATGTGAATGTGAATATTTAATATTTAATATTTTAAATTAGCATACTCTATTTTAATATAATTGGTTTAAATAATTTATTATTTATATAATATATTTTAATTTAAAATTTATATTACTAATTTATGTAATTCAACCATTCTATAATTTAGTTGCTTTGTCAGTATAATATTGATTATAATTTTTTTAAGGCATGGTATAGATTTTATTAATAAAATATAATATTAATATTTTTTTTAAAAAAATTATATAAATCGTACTATGCAATTTAATTAGTAATTCAATAGTTCAACCTTTAATCTATTAACTTAATATTTTAAAATCGATTAGATGATCGATTCGATTTTTAAAACATTGGTACTACATCTATCCTCATATATTATAAGAAATAAATACTTAAGTCATCAAAATCAATTAAAGTAATTAAATTATTTTATTTTAATTAATAATTTCATAATTATAAATTTTATTTTAAATATATCCATAAAATTAAATGTTATGATATTTATATTCAATGACACAACTCAAAAGTCAGAGAATATTTTTTCAACTAATCAACATGACTCATAGTATTAGTTGCAAATAAATACATTCACTTTTTATAAAAGATGGATAAATGACTTAGTACTAGTCTCATAATAAATAAGGGTATAAAAGAATTATTAATTGATTTATTTAGAACTATATCCACATTTTTAAAAAAAAATTAAGAGCAACACAAGATTCTCATATATTTCTTATATATGTAAGAACAAAAATAGTAGTGTCATAGTTATTATTGGTATTGTTCTTTAATTATAATAATTAGAATTTTATCTAAATAATACACATTAATATTTAATGAAAAAAATAATGGATCTTATCTAAGCAAAACTTTGATTTTTTATTAGAAAACAAAATCAACATGATGATACTACACCTAAGTTTTTGTTCATTTTTATATGTCTAGATGAAATCAAGAAAAAAAATCATTTTTAATTAAATAAGAGTACATAAAATGAAAGGTGAATCCTTTACTTATGTCCTCCTTTCCTTTTTTGTCTTTTATGTTGTATTTCTTCCTTCTTTGAAGAGAGTACAACCTAAAAAACAACGCAAATCTTACTCTATTTTCAATTAGTATATTTGGGAAGTTTCCTTCTCAAACAATCATTCACTCAATGCGGATTCATGTAATTGCATAATTTCAATTATATATCTGCGGTTTCTCTTCCTCCAAAACTCTCACCCAATAATCAACACGGATGCCATCGGTTTCATTTGTCTCTCTTCTTCATGACTTTTTATTTCCCCAATTTTCTACTCTCAGTCTCACGTAAAGGGTTAGGGTCCACTTGGGTAACTTGTTTATCACGAGATAAATCAGTGCAATAAATATACAAAATAATTAAACTAAATTTTATAATTTTTATTAAATTTTGAATTGGTAAATATTCCAAAACTTATATATAAACAAATGCTAACATAACTTGTTGCTACACACTTGAGTGGTTCAAATTCATGACCAAAACATGAATTTAATCCAAAAGCTAGAGATATGTTCGAGTGTTTCCCAGCAAAATCCTATTCTTATTTAGCATTACTCTACGTACCAACAACATATACGATGAAAAATTATCCATTCATTTTCTTCTTAAATTAAATGAATGGAACTTTTCTATTGGCACATTAAAAATGTACGTAGTCTATCTCAAACAAACTTATATTTTGATTATTTGATTCTTCTTTTCAAAACGTGGGAATAAAAGCAACTTATTGACTTTAATCTGGAAAAAAAAAATGAATAAACAACTAAACACGCATATTTGCATCAGACTTAATCTTTTTTTATTTTTTATGTAGATAAATATGTACAGAAACACGATCTAGTTAGGGTCGAATTAATTTTATAAATAAAGTTATTCATCATCGCCACCTTCGTCTCCGAATAAGGAACCAATAGTTGACATTTCACATGAGTCCGCAGAGAAATTTAAACCTCAAAGTCCTCAACAAGGGGATCTTGGAGTTGGTTCCATTTCTGTAGGAGTGGTCCACTGGCTAGCATCATGTGATGCATTGTAAACACTTAAGCCACAAAACACATTTTTAACTAATAACGATCATATATAATGGTCCACTAGATAATAATACCATGTAGTTTTTTACATCATTGAAAAATAATTAACATTAATAACTAATCTATCAACTCAAATTTTGAATTACCATCCGGAGTGCGTTTGTGTTGAGACTACTCGAAAACCAGGGAAATCGAAAGATGTACTTATGAAGCTAATCGAAAGATGGAGGAGGATGAACACCTATCTAGAACGTATTAGGAGTTGTATGTATTCGTGCTAGAAATATAGTCGAAAAGTTTGAAGCATACATAAAACTTCTCGGAAAATATTGAGATCAACTCCTGCCAATAACAGCTGATTCGAGATCGAAGACAATTATTTCGAGTTGAACAGTGTTCGAGATTTGGTGAAGTTGTGTGGGTGCTTATGATCATACAAAGACAGTTAGCGTCCAAGTCGAGAAGTTAGTATACGCGAAGAACGGTTATGGGAAGTTACACGTTAGAAGTCACATAATGAGCATAGTGGATAGCGGTTATCTCATAGTGGCCTACGTGCACGAGCGTCTGAGTGAGTTAAGCGTCATTGATTCACTCTATAAATTCAAGAAGCCTGCATTGTCACAAAGGTCGGAAAAACTCATACTTGAATAGAGCTCTGAAGCACTATCCGCCTGCGCATATGGCTTTCGTGCATGGAATCGTGTTTGAGTATGGTTGCTTCTTGACCACTTTTCTTTTTCCTTTCTAGGTTAGGAGTAATTTAGTCTTAGTGTTTCTTGTAATTACTTAATTTTTATTCATGTAATTTCTGATAACGTTGTAATGCTTGAAGACTATGAACCATGATTTGTCTAGGAATTATATCTATCGTTCACTCTGTTTATTTAAGCATCTACGTGCATGAACACTATTTTTTGATAATCGTTGATGAATATCTGGAAACTAGTGATTATTGAACTTCCCTCCTACGCTTTTAATTCTTAGATCAAATATCTAAATTGAAACTGTCGTAGTGCTAGTCCGAATATAAAGAATCCGTAAACAAATTCCACCGTAAACAGTTTGTAAACCAATGAATCATGTTTAAAACTTACAAGTTAGAGTTTTATGTGGATATGAAAATCACGTATTTAATGCCTTTCCGATCACACTTGGAAATAAAATCATCCTTTACCGAATTATGATTCCCAAACAACGTTATATATGTCTTAAGTCCAATAGGCATACAGAAAAATAAAACAAGATGAAGACAGGCACACCATTAACTATATATACAAGATACATATAAAAAAATCTCATATTTTGAAAATAAACCAATACTCTAAACACATATTTTGGGTGATAAAAAAGTGGTAGGAGGGAAAATGCTGCTGTGTAAGATGTCAATGACACTGACATATCAAAGATTATGAGAAGCAATGCGTCGCATTCATTGAGAAGATAAAACTTAACTTTGAATCTTTGCCCACTTGTATTAATATACACCAATGTTATTGTTTAATTAATAACTTTTGAAGTACAACTTTTTTTATACCTATAAGATTTTTTTAATTATAAAATAGATGTACAATATCTATTATTAAAAATAATGATTAATTTTTGTTATAAATCATGAGTGCAATGATATCACTTTTTTTAACCGTCTCACTTCATATAAAAATAAAGTAGTGTCTAGTTAGGAATAAAATAATAAAAACATGATTAATAAAAATTACTTAAACCATAAATACATAATAAAAATAAATTACGATAAAAGAACGTAGGTGTCAAACTCAAATTACATAACCTAACATTCGATAGATCCATGTTAACTTACATACGCATGTGCAATCTATTCATATTAGTAATGCAACTCTTGTATTCTAATATATGTGTGGTTATTACATGTATTTAAAATAGTGAGTATTTAAATATGAATATGGTGTAAATAAAATGCAGTGGCAAGAAGAGGAATTTAAATTAGTTGGACACTGACAGTAATCTCTAAAAAATATTAGTAAAGCATATTTAAATTTTGGGGCAAAATGTAGAGCACATTGAAATGGATTAGTTAGGAGTTGTTGGACTTATGGTGAAAGGGGCATAGATAAGCCACGTGGCACTCATGTATATGTCCCAAAGCTGCTAAGTCACATGCATATCATATTAAATTCCTTATCTATGGTTCAAAAAATTTCGAAACATTCCAAGTTTTTAATTGCTTTGCCTAGCTGTTACTCTTTGAAGTTTGAACATCGTTCCTTCCGCTACTCCTACTCTTTCTTCTGTCAGAGTGTTTATGGCGATAGAAATTTAAATTTGGATGTTCTCGATTCTTACGACTGGTACTTGAGCTTGAGCTTGACCTACCCTTCGCAATTCTACAACGATAATGTCTGAATTAGCAGTGCAGGAAAAGATTAATAGCAACAAAATCAAGGTTTTGAATTCATTGAATCAATCTTACATTTCCCATTCACATTAATGTTTTTTCCATACAGATCTAATTTAAAAGAATTTATTTATTTTATTTTATGTAAAATTCAATTCATATTATTTTATTTATTAATTATTTTTAGATTCAAATATTAAAATATCTTCTCTTAATTTAATGAAATAAATTAATTATAAACTTTTTAAAAGATATATAGTCATTAAGAGAAAAAACAACATTATTAATTTAGAGAGAGAAATAATAGAAATATACATTTTAATTGGTTAAAAGAAAAATAAACATTAATTAAAAAATGAAATATCAAATAATTTTTATTTTTATTTTTTAAATTTATAAATTTGATATATATATTAATAAATTTTAATTTAACTATTAAATCATTAAAAATAGTGTAAAATATAATTTTTTAAGTGAAATAAGTTTATCAAAATATATTTTTACTATAAATTTATCTTTCCTTTTATATATATATATATATATATATATATATATATTATTTATAAGTACCCGTAAAATAAGGTAATATTTGTTCACATATGTGTGGGGGAAAATATTATTTAATATTTTAAAGAAATAAATTAAGTAAATGATTTTCTTATTAAAAATATAGAAATCATTTAATGTTACTTTTCAAAATAATTGATGACATTTAATAAAGCAAACATAATAAGTATTTCTTAAATAATATTTAAAAAATACTCATCAACATCACACTATGCATGTAATATGTTTAAGAAAACTAACTTATAAATTAATTGAAGATTTAAGGAGATGTACTAGAAGGAAAAAATTTTCATGTCCCGAAATGATTTTCAGGAATGATTAAATATATTTAATCGGTGATAAATATTTTTAAGAATGTTTACTTGAGAATCAAAATTTTTTAATACATTAACTAGATAACAAATTAAGTTAATGTAATATTTTTACAACAGTTAAATATTTTTTTTAACTCGATGATAAATTTTTATCTACCTATAGGAATAGTTTGGTGGAAATCATGTATAATAATAATAATATTTTTTTTGAGAAACCTAGTTTCTTAATAGTATTTTTTTTATATGATAAATCAAATGTGAAAAACTAACATTTCTAACTTCAATTCTTAAAAAAGTAAAAATATTTCAAGTATTAAACACTCCTTAAAAGTTAACTATAAGTTACAAATTGAGTAAAAAAAGTTAAAAACTTAATAAGTTAGTTGATTGAATTGAAAATATTTGGTAATATTGATAAATAATTTACAGCTAATCAATATAAAATGATATATTTATTCATTTGAGAATAATAATAAGAGAATATGAAAAATATTTTTTAAATTATAAATATATTTTTTTCAAATAAATTAACAAAGATATATTATATAAAAAGAAAGAGAATAAAAAGTTGAAAACTTATAAGTTCCTGGTTGGTAAAGTCACTCCATGCCTTTCCTTTAAATACATACATGTTAATAAAAATAGTGAACGGTTATTATGAGGTTCAAATAAAATACTTTTTTAATATTTAATTATTATTTTGCAACTTTATAGAATTAAAAATGTAAAAAATAATGTGTAAACGAAAAGAAGGAATCATCTCTCTCTCAATATATATAATTATAGATGATTTGTTTCAATTAATTTATAAAAAATAAGTTAAAAGTTTTTTAAAATAAGCTTTTTTTACTTGAATAAATTTATTTTAGTTAAACTAATTTATAAATCGGTGAGAGGGTTTAAAAGTTCGTAATTTTTTTTATAATAAAAATAATCTATATACGTTTTATTAAAGTTTTTGAACTGTTGAATTCAGAACCAATAATAAAAACTTGTTACATGTTCTTCCTTTGGAACCAAAACGAAAAGCGCCCTACAAAAGTCCACATGGCATAGGTACGTGCTAATTCAATTTCAACTTTTAAAGAACCCACCCTCCAACCAATTTGACAAAGTTAATGCTTAACCTAAACTGAACCACCAAACCACCCTTTAAGTTAATTCAAACAAAGGTGTAAACCAAATAATTGTAACAAAGGAGACAACATAAGGGTACGAAGGTAATTCAAAATTTAAACGACCAGATCTCACGAGCAATCTTGCTGTAAGTCTAAGATTACAAGTAAAAAACAAAAAACAAAAAACATCACTCATTCACTTGTCACTTGATGATGAACTGGCTTTAACTTTTGAGTCAATGGTCAACTGCTTAATGGCACTGAGCCACAAATATTATATTACTATTTATTCCAAAACAGTTTTTTTATTTTTTTATTTTTTTTATTTTTTATTTTAATCTTTCCCTTATTCCTGCATTGTTTCAGCAAGATTTTAAATTGCCACATCCCGCTCTCATTGTCTTCCTTTGTCCCAAGAAAGACTTGAAACTCTCTCTTTCTCTCTCTTTCTCTGTCTGTGAGCTCCTATCTCTCTTCAATGGGGGTGCTGGAGCTTGCAAGATAGACAGACCCAGGTCATTCTTTCTGCATTACTACTAAAACAAACCAACTAAGTCTCTCTTTTTTCAGTTGTGTTTTACAATGTCATGTATTTGATTATGAGGGTCTCTTATGTGGGTAATGCTGCTTTTTGGGTTTCTTATCTTTATGCTGGGTTTCTTGTTTCTTAGAGAATGTCCTAAAACAGAATGCATTAATAAAAAAAGATGAGTTTTTTATTTTATTTTTATTTTTATTGTTTTTCTTTGAGGAACAGTTTGGATGAAATAAAGTGAGGGTAACAGAGGATACATTTGTCTGATTTTCAATTTTCAAAAGGGAAAGCCCAAATGAGGTCAAAAGCAATACTCGGAAGATTTTATTTCTTATCCACATTTTGATTAATGACTGGCCTGGTTTATCCTAAAACCTTTAAAATTTTGTGATGTTATCTTTTTGTAATATTTTGTAAACCTCGAAAATTTTGTAATGTTGATTTACATTGACAAAGATAGTTTAATTTTTTCTCTCTAAACTATGTTGCTGAGAAATTATTGCTGGGTTTCTATTTATTCCCTACTAGCTGTTCAAAACTTTGGCGTGGACTCTATATATGAATGCTTCAATTTGCATACCCTTCTTTCTTTCTTTTCTTCTTTTCTTCAACAATTGTATCTTTCATTGGATTGGAATGCCAGATGCTATTTTTTCCCCCCAACATTTCTTTTATGATGAGCCATTCTTGTTGGCAAGTTAAGAAACTTAACAGAAGTTTCCCCTAAAAATAGAGTTCACGAAACAAATTGAGTCAGTGTGATGAAAACATAAATTAGGACCTGATCTCATATGTTAGCCATTGTATAAAACCTTTTAACATTCTTTCCCCAAGTAGACCTTATATTGACCTGTTCAACTGCAAAGGGGAAAAAGTGATTTGTGGGCTGTGTTTGTGCCTTTGTTACTATAGAGTTGTTATGCTTAATGTTGTTTAGGCTAAGTTGGACTCTGAATGTCATTCAAATAAGTTTGCTGCTAATTTAGGTGTGCCAATTGTATGTTTGATTTCGAATAACCAACATAAAGAATTTACAAATTTGATTACTCACTTTTATTTTCTGCATATAAAAACATAGACCAAGTCCATCAGTAGATAACTAAACTCTGCTAAGAGTACTTAAAAATTCGAAGTAAAGTTTGTTTTCTTGATGTCAAGTTGTTGATCCACTACATAATGTTGCCTCTAATGAGAAACAATTGACACTAGTATTATGAATTTCCTGATGATTTGTTTTCTCATGATTTGGTCTTTTTGTTGCAGAATTGACACATCAAAATTGTACTTCTTTTTGCTGATCAGAATCTTTGCAAAAATGAAGAAAGAAAACAGTGTTATGCTGAAAGATCGGGAGCTCCCTGGTCGATTGACTCGTGCTCGAGCTGCTGCTGCTTTGCGTGCATCTGGACAACTGCCCCCTTTGAAAGATCAATCACAGCAAAATCAAAATCAGAAGCAGTTATCCAGAGTCAATTCAAAAAGACCAGTTTCTGGTAATACATGTGTTCAGCGAAAAAAGAGGGCTGTTCTTCAGGATGTTACTAATGTTTGCTGTGAAAATTCATACAAGGGTTGTTTCAATTCAACTAAAATTCAGGTTTCATCCATGTCTCAAGCCCCAACTGTTTACAACAAGAAAATGTTTTATTTTAAATTATTCCTCTCGGTTAACTGTTTACTTTCTTTCCTAAATGAGATTTGTTGCTGGATTGATGTAACATTCATCGAAAGTTATTCTCATGCTCCTCACCTAACAGTGAATTTTTGTGACTGGTAGGCTAAGAAAAGCAAGATGGCTAAGACTGGTCAAATTAATGTGTCCAAAGTGGCGCCTTCTGTTACTGTGGAGCCACTACAATTTCAAGCTGGCTCCAAAGCGAAGAGTTTACAGGAAGCAACATTGAAATCAGAAGATACTATGTGCTCAATTAATTTGGACAACAAAGAACTTCTACGGTTGAGTGTTAATGACTGTAGCAAGGGCTTTAGACTGACTGAAAGTCAAATGTCTGGAGTATTTGCTCGTCCTTTGATTTCTCAGAAGAAAGGTTTTCCTGTCTATGCATTACTCAAATACAATTTTTTTACTTTACGACTCATAATTTGTTTGTAATATAGTATCTGAAGGGCTATCAATAGTTTTGTTGAACCTAAATCAGTTTCTTAAGTCTGAGATTGTTTATGTAATCAAACATCTTAATGTTTTCTCAGTGTATTATTAGTTTTTATGGTAGTGTTCAAGCAAATGTCTCTTGTAAAACATCAATGTTAGATAAAGAAACTAATATTTGCTTGATTAACAAAATGAGACACGAATTTGGTAAGTGAATCTGATTTCAAAATTAAATATAACCTTTTTATCAGCTGTATCATACTCTTTCACATATGGTAAGTTCTTATAAAACTGCAAATTGTTTCTATGAAAACTGACCTATATACTTTTGAGAAAATGCAACTCGTTGGTACACAGAAATTTAAAAATTATCTGTATTACTAACAATTGTTGCATGGAAGCCTATAACATTGACCATAATCTATCATCATGTATTTCATTATGATTTTCACCGGGTAATTGAATTTTTTCAAGACCTTAATAAAATAAATCATTTCACGGTTGATGTATTTTCATGTTCTCCTCAGCTTTTTTATTTATTAGTATTGACATGCATATACAAATTGTTGCAGATAAGAAAGGCAACCTTTCAAAACTTTTGACTGAATTGAAGGATCCAGAAATCACTAATATAGATGATGATTTTGAAGATACTCAATTGTGCAGTCTCTATGCTGCTGATATCTATGACAAGATGCGTGTTGTTGAGGTTTGTGCCATATTATATCAAGCCATTTCTATGCAGCAGTCATCTCTTTTACAATACAGTTATTTTCTCTGTCAAATTTTCTTGCCTTGAATGCAAGAAAATATACTCGTAACTTTTTCTGCCAGCTTTGTCTTGTATAGGATTTAACATTTGACTTCTTTCCAACTCCCCTATAGAAGAGAAAAGAAAAAGAGCCTCTAATATTATAAGATTTGCCTATCAACCCAACAGCTTGAATTGGAAGCATATCTTTAAGAAGATCACGCAGCCAATGTGAAAAGATTTTGAATAATATGAATGTTTGCATCAATTTAACTTCATGATTAGGACCACTAGATCCTATAAAGAGAACAAAATTTAAGGTTACAGTGTTAAGAATAATAGCCAACATGTTTTCTTTTACTTTCTGGCTACCCCTAGGCATCAATCACATTTTGAAGAGTTTTTGATTGTCATAATCTAATTAATACTAATGCCATTACTCTTAGTAATGGCTATTACTGAGCAACAACAGCCAAACATTATACCAATAGATGCTGATAAAATGCTGCAGTGGGTGTTAGGTGCTAAAATACCTTGATCTGAATAGGAAAAAGGTTGTTATAAACTTTGGAATGGGATACAAATAAAGTTTCACATTATTAGAACAAGAGGAGAAAAAATGATTTATAAGACACACATATTTCATTGGTTAGAAGAGTTTTGGTTGATGACCAAAATCAAAATTATGAGAGTGTAAGTATAAAGTGGACAATATCTTACTATTATGAAGTTGTGTGAGATTTAATAACCGATAAATAACAAGATATAATATAACACTTTTGTCGATAAATATATTCAATCTCAAACACAAATATTATAATATAACCCTAACAGTTAAAGCCCATATATGCTATATTAGAAAATACTGTGGTATACTGGCGTTCCTGCTTTCTAATAGTCCCTACAAAATGGAATGAAAAATTATCATTACCTTCTTGTCATATGCCTCTCTTAGATTTTGTTTCTTGACTTAATTAATTTGTCTAATATTTTGTATTCCAGCTTGCAAGAAGACCTTATCCAAACTTTATGGAGACAGTGCAGCGAGATATTACTCAAAGCATGCGTGCAATACTTGTTGATTGGCTTGTAGAGGTTTACCTCATTTAATTTTCTAATATAATTCCAAATGTTTGGTGATAATGATATAAAATTATTCTGTAAACAAGTTGTATTCTTAACTGTTTTTCTTCTTCTAGGTTTCTGAGGAATACAAATTGGTTACAGACACTCTTTACCTCACTGTGTATCTCATAGATTGGTTTCTCTCCAAAAATTACATTGAAAGACAAAGACTTCAGCTACTTGGCATCACCTGCATGCTAATTGCGTCGTAAGTACTCAAATTGAGTGCCTTCTCAGTCATTCTTCAATAATGCATATGTAATACAATTTGAAGTGTTTATTTTGTTCTCATTTTAATGCAATGTAAAATGTTTATTTTGTATTGTGCTTTTTCTGTGATTGAAGGAAGTACGAAGAAATTAATGCCCCTCGTATTGAAGATTTCTGTTTCATCACAGACAATACATACACGAAAGTGGAGGTGTGTCATGCTTCTTCAAAATGGTTTAAAACCAATAACTTGGAATTTGTAGTTTTTACATATCGAAAGTTAAAACTGAAGTTTTTATCAAATATAAATTGAAAACTACAATTACACACATGTGGAAGAACTAAGAACCTCAGTCTCTAACATGTTGTTCTTTGGCTTTTCAAATTCACTTTTAAAACTATGGATTCTGTTTATTGTCATAATCATTATGCAAAAGTCAATAACAATGGTACTCTACAACATTAATATAAGATTTTTGGACTGTTTGCAATTGTTAAATAATGTGAGTGGGCAGGTACTAAAAATGGAGAGTCAAGTGTTAAAGTCGTCTGAATATCAACTATTTGCTCCCACTATACAAACTTTCCTCAGGTACTTGTTGGCATTTTTATCATTAAATTATCAATATATCCATACATTAAAAAAAAATAATAAGATAAGAAAATTTCAATGCATTACTGAGAGATCCTTAATGCAACTATCTTTTCACATTTTTGGTTCTTAGGAGGTTTCTTCGAGCAGCACAAGCTTCATACGAGGTGAAAACATTCATATCAATGCTGCTTGGTCCGGAACATGCCAAATTGTATGGTTGAATATCATTGTATCACTAATCACTTGTTGAAAAATGTGCAGGCCCCCAACGTTGAATTGGAGTACTTGGCAAATTACCTAGCTGAACTAACCCTCATGGACTATAGTTTCTTGAATTTCCTTCCCTCTATCATTGCTGCATCAGCTGTGTTTCTTGCTAGGTGGACATTGGATCAGTCAAACCACCCATGGGTTAGTGTCTACTGTCTAGCATTCCTATTTCCCTACATGTCAAGTTATGTTAATTAAGGAAGCTAGCATACATATACTATACATAGCACTCATCATTGTTTATTGCAGAATCCAACCCTTCAACACTATGCTTGTTGCAAAGCATCAGATTTGAAAACCACAGTTCTTGCATTACAAGACCTACAACTAAATATTAGTGGCTGCCCTCTAACTGCCGTTCGCACAAAATACAGACAAGACAAGGTATATATATACACATCAACACCTCTTTCTCTACATTTATACAATTTTTTTTTTTGAATTTGACCATTTTACTATTTATCTTGCATGATTTTCATTATGGAATTGTTTGTACCAGTTTAATTGTGTAGCGGCTTTGTCTTCACCAAAACTGCTTGAAACTTTATTCTGAAGATAAAGATGATTGGCAAAGAGCCAATGCAAGGGACTCCTTAGTCCTAATTGATTCACAACGAAGAAATCCTTTTCCTAATCTAATCATCCCTTGGATATCTTGTGTATGTACATTATATGCCAAGTTGTCTGATATGTACACATCAAATATATTCTGTTTCTGTATGTACATTATATATGCTAAGTTGTTTGAGATAGAACTAGAACTCCAAGATGAAGCATATTATGAACTCACATGCTGTAGTGATGGCCATCGTTGGGTGTAACAATGAGATTGGTTGCCTTGCTTGCATGTGGCCTACTAGTGATAAAAAATAAGTAATTTTAGAACCATTTCTTTGTTAAACAATAGTATATGCGGGAACTTTACAAACGTAGATCGACTTTGCTTTGCGTTTGTTTGAAGTGGAAGTACAGGCCCAATAGGAAAGTGTGGGTTGGGCTAGCATCTTTATTTGTTCGAATTTGAAGCGCAGGTCCAATAGGAATTTTGGAATTTGATTTGTGTCAACTATAGGTGTATCCCTCTTTTTTAAAATTTGTTGCTTAGGCTTATGTATCAAATCCCTTGTTTTTCAGAAAGAAAATTTAATCTATCTTATTAAATACTTCAATTAATCACTTTTTTTTTTTTTTTTTCTTTCAATCATGATATAAAACATAATTGATATCACGGGTGGTTTATCTTAACTAGGGGAAGAAGAGATATTTTGTTAATATAGTTGGTTTGCCATTTGTATTCAAATATCAATGATCACTTTAAATATAAAGTTGTAATTAAAAATATTACTTTATTTTAAGATGTACATATTTGATAAGAAAAATATGTTTTTTAGTTATGAAAAGAATTTATATGTAAATAAAATGTAAAAATAAAGTAATTTACAATGATAATCAAAGAATAGAATAGTGGTAAAAGTGTCTTAAATAAAGTTGAATTGTTTATGTGAAGGTATAGTCGGAAGAAGAAGAAATGAGTATGAGTGTAAAAAAGTAGTAATTAAAAATATAGAGGAATTTGTAGGGACAAGAGAGCACAAAAATGGGGTTGGAGTCAACGGGTCTAAAGTCAAGAAATGAGGATACATATGTACTTGTGTTCTGGAGCACTAAATGAATTAACTTCCAAACTCCTTTGGTTTCTTCTTCGATCTCAACCTGCGTCTTCATGAACACGCCGCAGAAGAAGGAGATTCAACTGCAAGGGCCGCGCCCCCCGCCTCTCAAAGTCAGCAAAGACTCCCATAAGATCAAGAAGCCGCCGCCGCCGGAGCATAACCAACCGCAGCGAGAGCCCGTCATAATCTACTCCATCTCCCCAAGAATCATCCACGTGAAGCCCGGCGACTTCATGGACGTGGTCCAGCGCCTCACCGGCGCTCCCCCCGCCGACGAGGCTCTGGGCGGACGCGGCGACGTCTCTCCGGCGGCGAGGCTGGCCTCGATCGAGAAGACCAGCCCGGCCGATAGGGCTTTCCAGAGCGGAGACGATGAGATTATGCGGATGCTCACCCAAGGAGTCGAGGTCGCTCAGTTTCCCGGGATTTTGTCGCCGGAGCCGGCCACCTTGCCGCCGATTCCCGCCACGGTGTTTTCGCCCGCGTTGGACGCGCAAACCACGGCCGCGTATTGGAACGACTGGTGGTCGCCGAGTCCGTCGGGGTTTCTCTCCGTTGCGGCGGGGTCGCCGCAGGCCTCGCCCAACGTGTTCAGCCTTTTTGACTACTAATAATCTGTTTTTTTTTTTTCTCTCTCTCTTTTTTTTTTTTAATATTTGATTGGATATTGAAAATTTTAACATTAGTTTAGTGGCTCTTCTTTGTTGTGTGTGCCACTGTTTTTGTAGAATATATGTAGAAAAAAATACAAAGACAAAGACTTTTCCATTTGACTCCTTTGTGTTGGTGCTCACTCTACTTCCTCGCAACTACTAATTGTTATTATTATTAGTTGAAAACAGATAATCCATCTCGCCTTTCACAACTTAGCATGAACTTTATAACATTTCAAGACTATATATAGTGGGTAATTAGCAAACATGTGACAAATTGTATGTACTTTTATTAATTATAAAGATGTTTAATATAATCTTTTCATTTATAAGAACCCAACACTCTATTAAGAACTTTATAATACTCATTTTATTCAATCGGTTAATAGTTTAATTAATAAAACATTCATTTTATACTGAAAATAATTTAAAATATCAAAAACACACCTTTTTTTTATGCATATAAGATTGGAACATACGATGACAATGAGATTCAAACATAAAAATCATATTAATCTAACTCCACCGTTATTTATTTAGAGATAATGTTAAGAGTTTTTTTTGTTGAAACATTTAAATTAATAAAAAAATTACCCTCTTGATAATTTATAAATATTTTGTTATATTTAACATAGATCGAAGAAGTTTATGTATTAAAAAAAGAAAGTAAGAATTTCATTTAATTACATAATTAATGAAAGTATGCAACTAATTAACTAGGAAAAAAAACCTGGATTTAATACACGTTAGAAAATGAGGAAAACAGCCAATTAATAAGAAAGAAAGTAACTATGTATAAAACTTACTTTATACTTAATAATCAAAACTCAAATTTATAATAAGAACCAAACCTATTAAATTTACCTTTTTCTTTCTGATAATGCAAATTCTGTAAAGTATAAACTGAAGCAGCCCATGCTTGTAATAGGAGGAATTATTAAAACGTAATTTTAATTTGAAAAACTTAAATATCATTTTTTTATTTGCAAAGTTACATATAGTTGCCTTCCGTGAGTGTTAATGGACTAATATGAATCATAACTTAATTCAATCAACTCTCATATATATATATATATTAAATGCGAATATTTATCTTCAGTAAAAGGATTTTTTTAGAAATTATTCTTCGACATGAGTATTTTTAAATTTTTTTTTAACTTTTTATTAGATTTATTTTTCTTATTCATATTTATCGACCTTTATATATTAAACATAAACTATTTATTATGCAATAATATTTTTAAGAACTTTTTTTCAATAAAAAATGTTTAGAGTTTCTTCTAAAATTTTTTATCTAATTCAATTTTGTTAATTATCATAGTTAATTACAAATTAAATTTTAATATTTTGAAATAAATTATTAATAAATTAAATAAATTTATTATAATATAAATTATTTATCATAAATTTAAAAAATATTTTTTTTTCAAAAATATAATTTATATGTTTAAAAGATCTATTTATATAAATTTAAAATATAATTTATATATTTAAATATAATATTTATTTGTATATATTATTTATTATAAATTTTAGTTATATATAATAAATATTGGAAAAAAAGATATTTAACTTCACTCTTTTTGCAAATAAACACCACAAACTTTAAATTTATCCCAATTGATCCTTAAATTTTATCTTGTTAGCAAATAAACACAATAAACTTTAATTTTATTATAATTTATTCTTAAGCTTTATCATTTTTACAAATAAACACCTTGATTGCACTTTTATCTTAATTATTTTTTTTAAGTCTCTTATACTACAATGAGATTAAATTACTGAGATAAAAAAATTATCAATCATTTATTTATTTATTTTAAATCAAACTTATTTATTAGTTTTTTTAGTACATATATATTAGTTTTATTTTCATATATATATAAATGCCATATAATTTAGAAGAAGAAAAAATCAAATAAAGACTTCTTTTTATTGTTTTTATATTTTTTTTCTAAACTCATATTTTTGTTATATTTTTTAAAAAATTATAGCATAAAAAGAAAAAAATATTAATGAATGATTGATATTTAGTTTAAATAATTTAACTTTAAATTAATAACATAAAAAATTTATAAAAATAATAAATTATCAAATGTTAAAATCAATTATGTTAAAATTAAAGTTGAAAGTATTTATTTGTAAAGGAAATAAAATTTATAGATTAATTGAAGCAAAATTAAAATTTATAATATCTATTTATAAATCTGATAAAATTTAAAAAATGATTAGGAAAAAATAAAAATTCATGATGCCTATTTGTTAAAAAACCAAAATTTAAAATTTAAGATGATTGATTACTCTTTTTCCTTAAATATTTACTCTTTTCATGACATAGTTAAAATAGTAGTTTATCTTAACTCTTGAGAAATTCGAGCACATTTTCAATTGGACAAAGGAGATATGGGTATTTGACGATTATGATCTAATAATAAATGAAGCAATTATATCATGTGCGTATAGTTTTAAGGCACAAGCAACTGAAAATTCAATATATAATATAATAATTTAAGTCTGTCAAAATTATTTGAAGTTTTTAAAATAATTGATCTAAACAAACATTTCTCATGCAAAAACTATCATTAAGAGTGTTAAGGTAAATAATATAGTTGAGTAGTTATGTAAAAAATTATGCCATTTGGTAATAAGTTTTAATAAATTTGAAATACAAAAGTGAAATTATTTTAATATGCCTAAATAAACTTTTCCAAATAACTCTAATAGATTTAGAATTGCTACTGTTTCCAAATGGATTTATTCTCACTTCACCCCTACTTTATATTTATCTTTAACAAAACTATACTTTTATTGCAAATATTGTTGAGATACATAATAAAAATAAGTTTTGGTCCTATATTTCCACAAAATATTGTTAAAATAGATCATGAAAACGTGTTTCTATTGTGTATGTCGACAGCTCAGCCAAAGAAAAAGTGTAGGTCAACAAATAATGTCAAGAAATATTACCCAAACTTTTTTATTTTTCATTTTTTATATTGTATATCTGGACATAATATGAATTAACTTCTATTGTATATTAATCACAATAGAAACATGTTTTATTAAGAATTTTTTTTGTAAGAAAAGTAAAAATTAACATGTGAACAATGTTATATATATATAAAAATAAAATAACATGTGAAGAATGAATTTAGCAAAAAAAGATGCGAGAATAACGTGGACCTTAAATAAGATTGGAAGAATTTTGACTCAGGCCCACACTTGTAGAAAAAAAGATGAAGGCCCACACTAACTCTGCTGGTTTATGAGTTAACAATTTTTTTTAATGTTAAGTATATATTAATATATGAATGGGTTAGATTAAAAATACACCTCACTCTTTTTAATTTGTGTTTTAGATGTGAGTCCTTATATTATACCACTCCCTATTTCGGATATAGTGGATCTCGGCTGGAGAGGAGAGTGAGAGATTGTGAGGGTACGATTTTTATCTCAATTAATTTAAAGATTAAATATAAAATATAGAAATAAACTTATGGTGTATTTGGTTGACGAATTTTAAAATTTAAAGAATTTAAAATTTTTAAAATTTAAATTATTTTAATTTTATTTTTTATTATTTTTAAATATTTTGTTTGAATAGGTGAATTTAATTTTTTTAAAAAAATTCTTAGTTTAGATATGGTAATTTAATTTTCGTCATGATAATTATATATATATATATATTAAGATTTTAAGATTAAATTTTATAAAAATAAATATTAGCTAATTTTGAATTATTTAATAATTTTAAATATTAATATTTAAAATATTTAATAATTAAAAAATATTGATATTTTTCATGTTGATGTTGAAAAAGAGGAGAGGGAGGTAAGAGAAAAATAAAATAAAAAAGGAGAGAAAACATAATAGAAAGAGGGAGAGATAAGGTGAAAAGAGAAATAGGAGAGAGAAAGGAGAGAAGGGAGGGAGGGGAGGGATAGAAAAAATAGAGTATAAGAGATGAAAGAGAGAGAGTGTGACAACCTAATCTAGAAGCACATGTATGCTTTTATTACACATCATCAATAATTTATATTCATATTTAATGAAGGAATTTGCCATAATTTACATTTTTCAAAGTTAAAAACATTTGTTTTTGCTTACATCTTTAAAGCCTTTTATTTAATTAAAACTTACTTATATTACTTTTGTCTGCATATAAATAATTCTCTCTCTCTCTATCTCTTTATATATATATATATATATATATATATATATATATATATATATATATATATATATATATATATATGCATCTAGCATTCTTACTAATAACAATATCAATTTACATCAATTAAACATCGTTATTAATCCATTTACAAGTTGTACATTGTGTCAATAATACAAGTATAAAATACCTCATACATAAAATAAATAAATAAATACATTGAAGTCATAAAATACATTACGTGACTGAATAAGAACCCCTAAATCTTATTATTATACATATACAAACTAACATAAAGAACATAATTACATATCACCACGTTGTGATTTTTTAGCATTGTCACTCAAGTGTATTAATGCACATCCTAATGTATATAGAAAAAATCTCACTGATTGGGTCCACCATGCCACTGAAACCTTGTGATCTTACAAGTTTCTTTATTGCTAGCGGTTGAAAGCATATGTTCTACCCTGGTAATTTTCATAGACACTCTCACTAATCATGGTTATGTCTCACATTTGTCGAAATTTTCCAAGTTGGCATACATGAATTCCCCAACCGCACCAAGTCTCCATAAACTAGCACATTACTATCCCTAAGAACCCAAAGCCAACAAACATACTTTAGGTGCCTTTTGTGGTCATCCACATCCTCCTTTTGAGGACATCATCACACACAATATTCTTTCAAGGCTCGTCCCAAGTTGTATTCTCCAAAGGTACACAAGGGTAGCTAGAGGTCATGCGTACACGAGCAAAAGCCCACAATTTCATCTCTCAAAATCAATAAATCAAAGTACATAACTTTAATTTGTGGTTATAACATACATACCTCTCAAGCCATCCATAATTCTCCTCTCCCCACTAGGGTTTGTAAATGAATACACTTGCATAGTCACTTTTTTCTTTTCCACAATAGCATGTTAAGTGCAACACGAACAAATTGTATTGTCCATTGTACTTTTCAAATAAAGGTGAATGAAATTTTCTATTCTTTTCTTTTAACATCATCACATCCACAATGTTGCATAACAATTCATGACAATCAATCACATATTTTTACTAATGCACATCAGTGATTTATTGCGGGTCTCCATCATGAAGCACCCTTTCAGCCATTTAACTTACAATGTCTTATTACTTTTTATGAAGTCCTCACCCTTTCAACTTAATTTCTTTCATTAAGTTCCTCTAAATTCATAGGTTTTATACCATAATTTCCTTAGTTATGCTAACATATACATAAGTATCTTATGAAATCTTAAACCCAGATTATTTTCACCACTCATTCACACACTTAAATTTCCTGAGGATTACATTCCTCCCGCTATCCAATTCAATCAAAAAAAAATCAAGGCTCAAATTTTCTAATTAAATAAAATTAAATCATAAAAATTGAACACTTCATAATAATATACATAGGTGTCCCTCTTGAGTATAATGAATCAATCATGTGCTCCAAGTAATCAAATAATGCTCCAAAGGTAATTAATCCAATTAAATTTCGTAATTTACATATATCGATTCACATGAATAAAAATTATTAGACATATTAAATTAACTTTAAAACACAAAAATTTTCAAGGATACTTCAAACAATATATATTATATTATACAAACCTAGATACTAAAAATTTAATATCAAAATAATTTATAATATTCTAAGAAAATTTCATGGTATTCGTAATATGTCTACATGCATTATATATTTTTCACAACATTTATTTCACACATAAACTATTTTTCATCCAATAAAAACTTAGCAAGACAGATTTATGAAATTGCAATAAAAAATCAAAATTAAATACTTCTAGGGCTTGTAAATTCTGAGACATCATCAATGGCATGTAAAAGGTTAATATTGCACCATTTTCCACTAATATTATATTTAAGAAGTTTAATTGAATAAAATAACACAATAGTAAATTTAGTAAAACAAATAAATACACAAATTAAAAATAGTAAAAATCGTGCTAAAAAAATTTCAATTTTTTTTCAATGATCTTAGAAGCATGAATTACACATAAATATGGTCTCACTTCACCAAGAAGAAGCCATGAAATTTTCAACAAAATTAAATTATAATAACAATATAATGAAAATAATTTCTTAGCCATTCAAGACAAGTAAGAAATAAAAGATAACTTCTCCATACCTCTTTGAGAACGGATCAAAGTTTTTCAAATACTACAAAAGTTTTATCTATTTGGAGCCCTCAAGCTCCTCACCAACATACTTGAGATATATAGAACAAGAATGGAGGCCTCTAGGTGATTTAATCTTCAGAGAGAGAAGTTGGAGAAATTTGGGAGAGATAAGAGGAAATGAGAGATTTTCTCTCGTGAGGGTAGTGGCTGCACAAAAAATGAAGGTAGAAGACTTTCATTATCTATTTATACATAGGACAACACACACACACACACTTAATTAGGTTTCTTAATTAATGTTAGGTTTAGCCAAATTCTAGTGTAACTTATCTTTAAAATTAATCTTTAATGAGATAAATCTATAATTAGTTTAATCATATCTTTAATTAACTTAATTTAAGTGTTAATTAAGCCCATAAATATTAATTCCGTTCTAAGTACTCTAAATCTACTTTTAAGCTTACTCAATAAAGTTTTTAAAATTTACTAGTATGTTATTAACGAGTTGACTAAATTCCTTCTTTTGACTCTTGTTGACTTTCTAATCTAATTTTGACCTTGTTTTTAAACTACTAAATGAATCAAATTAGATATTAGTTCAAGTTTCTTTTCATAATTAATTTAATCCTTATTTATACTAATTGGATTTTACTAAGCGTTACTAGTTAACCTCTTTATATTAATCTAGTGTTTGATTTAATTCAATTAACTATATTACTAATTAATTAGTTCTAAGACTTCACAACTAATTAATTTATCATTTATGTGTCTCGATTTAGGTCTCTACTTAGTGCTAAGTCTTAAACAACTTTTACTTAGCCTCTAAGACACTTCATTAATGTACACTAGTTCAATTAATCTACATTAAGTTAATCAAGAATCGAAAATCTTATTTATTTTAGTCTAGGTTCTTATTATTCAATTTCTTTGTGTTTAGACTCATTAAGGAGTTGATTTTTTATTTAAATAACTATTATTTACTATATTCTAATTAGTAAATTTCATTGGAATGTCACAAAGAAAGACAAAAGGGAACATCAAAGATGAGAGAGAGAGAGAGAGAATAAAAAGATAAAAAGATATATATGCGAGATAAGAAAAAAAATACAAAAAATTTCAAATTCTTACTTTTTTTAGAGAATTTGAAATTATACTATTTTAAGAAATTTTACAAATGTTTGGATTCAAATTATTTATAAATCTTTCATCTAAACAAAACATATCACCTCAATGCATTTGAACTTCTTCAAAAAAAAAATAAAAAAAATAAATTACTCCATTTAAATTCTTCTTCCAAACATACTCTTAAGATATTAATATGAACATTGAAAATGTAAATTCAACTTAAGGGAGTAGGAGAGCACTAATTATGTTAGATGAATTTTAGTCTAAGTAAAATTATTCTTTAATTATTTATCTTTTTTACTATAAGAATCATATAAAACATTTTCTAAAATGTTAATTTTAATTGACATGAATTCTTTTAAGGACCTATTTAACTTGAGAAAATATTTTATTTTTTATACATATTTATGAATATATTAATTTATCTTTCACTTGAGCAAAATTATTTAAAACTACTTTTGAGACACATTTGAGTTTGATGGGAAGTTGGGAATTGGTAGATTGGTAAAACACTTAAATATGTTAAAGAATATTTGATTTAGAAAAGATAAAATCCAATAGTGTAGTTTTTAATACAATTTGCTAACAAATTGTTTAAGTAGAATTAAATTCAATTTTCATAATCAAAATTGAGTGAGTATTATGGATATATAGGAAACAAACATAATTGAAAAAAATATATTATATCATTATACAATATTTGAATCAAGAATTGTCATTTACAGTAATAACTATTTAAAAAGTAATGTATAAAGTGATTCATAATTTGGTTGATAATCTAGTTTTTTTTTATCAAAATTAAACTCATAATTGTTAAGGATTGCACATTTGTGAAATAGTATAAGGGAGTTACTATGGTACCCTCAAAAATAGAGGGGTTTCAATACATTTTTTTATATAAATTCATAAAATATTTTAAAAAAATTAATTTAATTATAAAATGAATAATCTAAATTATACTTATAAAATAAAAAGTAAGATAAAATTATAGAAATTAAAATTATAAGATTTTAATAATATTATAAAATATTAAAAAAGAAAAAAATTAATAAATAGTAAAAATAAAAAATTATTAAAATTACAATATAAAAATTCTAAAATTTAAGACAAAAAGACAAAAAAAATATACTTAAAAAATTATTAAAATTAAAATATAGAAATTCAAAATTTTTAAATAAAAAGATAAAAATATACTTAAAAAATTATTAAAATTAAACTATTTAAATATAAAATAATATTATTACAAATAAACTGGAATATATAAAATAAAAATAAAATAACTAAATAATTTAAAAATTAAAAGAATAAAATATTATAAATATTATTTAAATAAATTATTAAAAATATAAAATATAAAAAAACTGTACCGGTACCCTCTCAAATAAGATGGGTACCGTAGAATTTCTCAAACAGTAAAAGGTGTTTCCATTTTTATTTACGAGAAGAACATGTTACCCCAAAGTAGTCAAGGTAGAGCCATCGCTTTTCCTTTTCTCATGGCTAATTTATTCTGCTGCTTACTAGAAAGACAATAACTGTCTTCACTACTTAGCAAGTTTTGACCTTTCTCTTTTTATCACATAATTTACAAAGATGGTGGAAAATTGTTATGGTCATGTATTAAATGAAGAAGCCTACTTCTTTTTGGCTTGGATTCAAATGGAAGTATAAATTATTTAGATACTAGTTTAAAATAATTTTTGAGAATATATTTATCGAAAATAAAAAGTCTTTTATTATAGAAAAATTCTTAAATATTTTTTTACTCTTGTATTCAAATATACTCATAACAAGAAACAAATGTGACTGATATAGTCTTAAAGTTTTGGATGGAATACGGTATTGAATTCTTTTGGTAGGTAGTCTTTGTTTATCACACCGTCAATCATTTCAGATGCTTTCTCAGAGTCTTCAACAGTGATATTAATTAGAGCCTGAGAATGAGATACTATTCTTTAGTCAAGACTCTCCATGATAAATGTACCCTCTGCTCACGTCAATTTTGAACATGACCAAGTCTTGTTCATCTTCCTCAAAGCAAATGGACACAAAATTTTAACATTACCTATCATGTGCATTGGAAGATCCATTAATGCCCTATATAGTATAAACCATGGTTCTCATATATTAACCGACAAGGGTGTGATGTGCCTGCATTGTCGCATCACACACAGAGAAGGCATTGAAGGGTCATTACAACACCATGAAATCCTACAATAGTCTTTTAGAGTACCGTAGACAAGGGAATTCAATATGATGTGAACTCTTTGCATGCTCATGCTCAATTCTCAATGACAAATGAAAATGAGATTTCATAGTTTTCGGTGTTTGTTTGGATTATATCTAACTTTTTCATAATCAATTTCAATCATACACTGTAAGCTCTTAAAAAAAAAAGTAGGTTTAGTTCAACTTTACAAATTTAACTTTAGAAATTATATCCTCGAAACTTAATGGTCGATTAAGACAAATTATATTGATCAATTGTATGAACTTCTTCATCCTTATATATTTGAGGCTCGAGAATTGTGTACTCTTTAAATCCAAAATTAATCAAAATAAACTATTGTAATGAGATATATGTAAACTATAGTGTTGATTATTTACCGACTTAGTCGAGACAAATACCTAATTATTTAACATCTTAATAAATAAGATAAGAAGTATTTATGCTAAATTATTTTTAAAAATATCTCAAGAGAATTTCATATATTAATGCACTTAAATAAAATTATTTAACACCTTCTTTGAATTCTTTTAGTCTTTGACAATTGCTAAGTCTTCAGCCTTTCTAGAGGCGAGGAATATGAGTAAAAACAGCTAGTGATCAAAGCTTAAGGTAGTTTTCACATTGCAGACCAATTAAGGATGAAAGCTTGTGGCGGCACTCAAGATATGAAATTCGGTTGTTCCAATTTCCAAATATAAATTTGGTTAATAATGGAATTCATTTAATCTGCAGTATCTGCTGTGGTTTCTCTGCATAATCGAATTCGGACACATGGAAGTAATGTCGTGGGTCTCTTACACAATTGTCATTCCACTAGAGAATTGTTACATTGTAACAAAAAGTTGATTAAATTATATTTTTATTTTTTTTAAAGGATAAGAAATGCAACGTTATCAAGGCTTGCAAGTACCTGTGTTACAGTGTGTCTAGTCGACTTGCACATGTATTTTTACTAACGTACACCAACTTGATTAGACACACGCATTTGTAACCATGGAGTTGGTTTATTTTTCTAATGATTTGGGTATCCCACACATTTTACATATAAAATGCAACAAAAGAGAAAGAAATCTAGAAATTAATCATATTGAGAGAAAGTGTATGCATAATTTACCCTAATGAATAATTTATCTGTAGAAAACTATTCATATTTTGAATAAAGATTTCTGATCAATTTCCATCAAAATTTGAATTGAGTGTTAAAACAATCATTATAGGTTTGAATGTCCCATAGAACCATAGACTTACCTCTCAAAAACACCTATACTTAAAACATTTATATGATTTAGTAATGGTTGAGTTATAAATTGTTGAATTTGGAATTAGTTTGAGAAATTGGAGAATATGCAATAAAATAAAGTTTGGCTTAAATTAATAATGGCACCATACTCCCATTTCAAGAGTAAGATACCAACTCTTTTAACTTTCAGCAATCAAAAAATTGATAAAACAAAAAATACAAGAACAAAGTGGAATTTGTATTGTCATGGAAGTTGCAGAGAAGAGTCCCTTCGTTGTTGTCCTTGACAGAAAAAGATGAAAGCTATAGTCCACACCATCACACACACTCCGGGACAAGCACAACTCATAGGGTCATTTCCCTAAAAGGGTCGCAGTTGATGGCACAGTGGACCCTTTTTCTCTTATGGTAGTATGGTAGAAATATAATACTAGTTGTTGTGTTGTGCTTGAATTGGCTTTGTAGATCCATCACATGGGTGTCCTTCACAACTGCTAGCTGGATAGGCTTTATGGTTAGTCCAAGTTCCTATAGGCATTAGACATTGTAGTATGGTGAGGGAAAGATTAATGCTCACTTGTCTCACCAAATATCTGCCAATTACAGAGTGTTCGACCCTATTTATGACACTTTTGTTTTCTCATTTCTTGTTTTGAAAGGCCACTGTTACTTTGTCCTTTTGGAATCTTTAATTTCTTTTAACATAAAAGTTATTAAAAAACTAGTTATTGGATAATTATGTTCTTCAAATATGTTGTTATATGTTCGATTTCTGGTCATATGATAAGATAACTTTATTAACGGGAACAAAATTCAATTTAGTGATTTTTATGTTTTTGAAATAAATTAATATCTGATTATCAGTTTTAATATATTTGATGAAAAAAGTTATTAAAATAGCTAGACAGCTAAAATATGTTGATCTCATATTTGGTGAAACTATGTTAATTAGGGGGGGTTTTATACATGACCTTTAAATGAAAAAGCAGGCATCAAGACAAATAAAGCAGTTACGTGATTTTTAGCATTCTGGTAGAGACAGAGCATACGTAAAAAGGTCACTCATCATCATTTATACATATACCAAGCCAAAATAATCATGAGGGATATGAGAGAGTGTATTGAGAAAAATTTAAATATCACATTTTCTAGATCATAAAAAAAAAGTTACCCACTATTTATTCACAAATTACATTCAATAGTGTTAAATATGAGAGAGTGCATTGAGGAAAAATTTAAGTATAACATTCACTAGAAATAAGACATCCAAAGAATATATAAGTGGGGGATAAATGCCATTTTATTTATAAGCAAATTTTATAGAATTGAATTAAAATCAAATTCACTTTCTGAAAATTCAAATGGATAATTTTTTTTACATCAATTAAGAAATTTAATTAAAGGATCCATGATAAATTTGTCCTTCAACTTAGGACTACATTACCAAAAATCTTCCACTTTCAATCAAAACCATTACTAATGGTCATTTAACAACACAAAATTATAATAGTCCTCAATGATCCTTCAATAACACAATTATACTCCAATACAAAGTCATCAAAGTCCATCATGAAAACTATCAATTTTCAAAAGTCGCTTCTCATAGTATTTAATCATTTATTTATTTTACGTAAATACCTATGGCGGTTTACTATACTAACTATGTAAACAATGAAAAGGGAAAGAATAACGAGTTTAGGTGAAGTAATTAACAAATTGGAATCAGTAACCAAAAATATACTAATACAATAAGTTGTACTGCAATGAACAGCAAATAAACAAATATGGCAAAGCATTGATCTAAAATGATGGGTTTTCCCTATTAATTATATAGGGTCCTGTATGTCCTTCAGTAAAACTTAACATAAACAGAAGTCCGATTCATATATCAAACTAAAAAGGCATGATTTAGCTCAAATATATATATAAAAGAAAAACCAACAACAGCATAAATTAATTTGGATTGATTATCTTCAAAACGTGCACAACATTAATTAGAAGCCTATCGTGTCATATCTTTCACTTTGCCACGCTCTCTATGAATCCCTTTAAAGATCCTTTTGGTTGAAGACCGAAGCCCTTTGCATCTGATCTCTTCATAATCCTCAGCCTCTTGCATGATTCGATAAACATTCTGTTAAAGCAACATGATTAAGCACATATATAAGTTTACATCATAAAATAAAAGGTTATATATATTATAAAAGCTTTAGATAAAAATATAGCTAAGCACATGTTCATAGAATCTCGTTACTTCAAGTAGCTACTAACTTTTGTATTCATCCTTCGTAAACATGCAACCAAACACCTACTAAAATCAGAATCTTCAATTACTAGTTTATTTTTTTAAGGAAAAGTCATATATTTCATGAGGCATTCGATCATTCTTGGAAATGTTGCCAACTAAGAAGCTTTTTTCCCCCCTCTTTATTTTGATGTATCCAATAACAATAATGGCTTCGGCCTTTTCAGGGTAGGTCACTTGGTTCCTAATTTGATGCTGAACATTATAAGGAGGGATTCACGCATGTCGGCTATATGGGGTCCAACATATATTGTCGGTATCACATAAAAAAATTGTCGATTTTCACTTTCCTACATTAACTTTTCTAAAGGTCTCACCGAAAATTAGAAAATTCTCGTTAATTATGAAGTTTTGAATTTAATAAAACACCTTAGATGATATTGGGAAACTTATTCGTATTTCAAACTTTGGATAATTAACTTCGTTTTATGTCATTTAAATACATAAAGTTTAGATCGATTGGATTAATTTGTAAACCACGCATGCACTCTTGATATAGTAAACGAAATATGCGTATTACATAGTTTTTAAACATGGAATGATGATGTGCAGTAGAAACTGTTAGGTGGCTTCTTGACTCAGCAAACGCAGAAAGCTGACTCTATAACAGTACATAAAAGTATTTCATGGTTTACTTGACTCGTATAATACACGTACGATTATTGTCTCAGAAAACATTTATAGATGCTTCAGCCCAAAAGAAGGGGGGAAAATAATAACAGATGGTCCATACAATGTATTGTTATCTACTCTCTGATCAATATAGCTTGAAGACCTTACAATTTTTTTTCCTCATTTTCTAATAACAATTTTATTGTTTCACTAGCTAGCTAGTGTAGATTTTTTTAATAGAAATTAAATTGTTAATATTAGTATAAATGTGTTTTATTACTGGCTAACAAAACGGATTATACCAACAATTAATTTACTAATATTGTAACATAATGTTTGTACAAATTCATAATGTTTATACTATCAATTCAATTTGTGTTGGACAAAATTCATATCAATGAAGACAGGTTTACCATTGAACGGTTAGTAAATATATATATATATTTACTGAGATATACTTGAATATTCAACCAAAAATATAATGACTATTTTTTTTTCTAACCACACCACACATACATAGAATATATATTTTTTTAGCTAGATTGGACTCCTTTAAAGTAACACTTGCAATAAATAAATAATAATTGTTGATAAAAAAAAAATAGAATAATTAACTTTTAACAATATGATATTTTAATAGTGCATCTATGTGTTTTATAAATTATAATAACCTGAACTTTGTTATTTTATTAAAATTCGTATCTTTTTTTATTTTCTTAATGAGCCTTTCACTTTGAATAAGTCCTGTTGATCTAAACATGAGCTAGTTATTTGTTATGTGTCCTTTAACTTAATAAATCTAACTAAGTTTAATTAAAAAATGTATTTAGTGAAATTACATAGACATTCAACTAATTAAAAGATCTGATCTTATCATATTCAATATCATAATCAATATATAAATTCAATCACAGCATAGACGACAAATTATTATTCTCTGCAAAAAAAAAAAATAATAATAAAAATAGCAGGTGGGAATGGCGAAAAGTACTTACTCCCATGGGACATCTCCAACCAGCATCCAGTCACCATCTTTGTCCTCATAAATGGGAACTTGTTCAGAGTTGTCCGCATTCTTCAACGCTTCCACTGCAAACACATTCCGCTAAATAAATATTATTTCCGCTACTCATTATTATTTTTTTTTCCTTTTGTTCCATTCAACCTATTCTAATCGAGTGTTAATCATGGCTATTTATTTAATTGCACATACCTTAAATTTAATTCTTTGTCATGAAAAGAGAAGTTCAACTTTATGTATACACTAGTTGCACGCCATCACATAATAAGCAGAATGTCTAATAATTATATATACTACTTGGTCTCCCACTTTGTCCTTCTGTCTCTCTTTTCCAAATTATTTTACTCCTGCTATTCTTTCTAGGACAATTATTAAAATTAAAGATTCTTCATAATCCTTATGTTGTACAACATAATATTCACCTTTCAATTTCGCTTAACTCACAATATAATTAGCATCATCTAATTCCAGATTCTGCTAATTAAGTTCACGAAGAGCATATGTAGCCAAATTATGATAATTAAAACCTATCAAACACGTGTTGTTCTTAAATTGTAATTACAAAAAGATCAACAAAGAAACGCAAAGGATATTATGTTGGATTGGAACTATATTCAAATTAAAGTTTATTAGTTTAATAGTAAGACTTTTTTATGCTGAAAAAGTTTATTACAGTGGAAGCCTGTTCGATACTTTTTCATGATGGAATATTAAAAGTTTGTTTGGGAGGTAGGGTTACTATTAGAATTAGTGTACGATTGGTCTTGGCTGTTAGAACTTAAAATTTGATACACAATATATCTCTTTCACTAGATCCATCTTAGTAGTTTTGCGATTTGATTCATCTTCTCTTATTTAGGGCAAGCATATTTTAAGCACAGCATATAATTCAATGTGTTATTTTGCATATACGAATTATCATAATAATATTGTATATTCTTATGGTTTAGAAACGATGAAGTTACATATTTTTGCATGTTTATTAGCATGTAAAGGTACGAGGAATATTGAGAAGAAGTAAAATGTATAGAAGTAATTAACTAACCCATTCCATAGCAACCAAAGAGCTTTTCCAAAGCGAAGGCTAAATCGGAGTAACCCTTATGCATAGCAAGGTCGATTTTACGCAAAAATGGAGCACCGTCCATGCTAACCTTCACGTACATTTTCGAAGCTTCGTTGATGCTGTTCTTCTTCCGGTATGAGCACACCGGAGGCCACCCCACCACTTCATTCTTCTTCTCCATTTTCCGGTCGCCGGAGGAGCTATTTTCGTCTCCGACACCCTCAATTTCCGAGAACACCCTCTTCTTCTCATTCTTGTTCACCACACTCTCGGGTAGACCCAACCTTAGCTCCGTGATTTCAAGTCCAAGACCTTCTTTCTCCATAAGGGTGTGTATATGATCAAACTCAAAAACTTTTTTTTTCTTTTTGTTTTTGTGGAAAAATAGTGGTTTCTCTTTTGGCTTAGAGTATTTGATGTAGTAGTGAGGGATATATGATATATGAAGAAAGGGCTTGGTGTTATAGTGTTATATATAGAAAGTGAAAGAAAAAAGGACTTAGTGGGAGCAATGACAGGTCAAATAAGGCGAAGTGGTCGGTCACATGAGAAACAATTGTGGGGACAACTTTGTCCCCTTCGCAAAACCACCGGCACCATAATAATAACTTGGATATGGGACACATCCTACGACTCATGATGTCTTGTGAGTGTTTCTTTAGAGATTTCATTTGATCATAGCCGTTTGATTAGATGACTAGGAACATGTCATGTGATTCGCTTGATTCAGGGAGCTCTATGCAATTAATTATATGTTGGGAGAGGGTTACATGCAAGAAGCTGCATTATTATGTAAATTTACCATCCCATCCCATCTTTGTTAATATCACTTGCTTATAGGTTAATTTATTAATTTCCTCTTCTTTTATGATCTATAAATCATATCTACCTATTCCATGTAATTTGGCAAGAAGAATATCAAATATCATTTTCGTGTGTTTGTATACATGTTCCCACACAATGAATGAATTCAATATTACAAAGTTAGGTAAATTAATTCTATTTTCTTTTGTCGGCAGGAATTACCAATACTAGCTAAGATATATAAATATGATGTGTTTTCAGTGAATAGTAAAGAAGAAATTAATTTGATATAGTCACATTTGTTACGAAACATATATATGTATGACCAATTCTATGTCACAATGCATGTGATTTGTGAGCATCGTGTCATGCATATTGATGATGATGCAAAAGGACCAAGGGACTGAAATGGCCAAGCTAGGTAGGACCCGAGGCAATTCCTGCAGATGTATTCATGCAACAAATTAAAATTCATAATATATATTTAACAGGAATAAAAAAAATTCAGAGAAATTTGAGATGATTAAATATGATTTGATGGGAAAAAACTTATTGTCTGTGGAATGTGAAGGATCACAGAAAATCATACAAGTCAAACTAGAGAATCTCAAGGATCAGAAACACTTGGATTGGGGCCTCAACAAAGTTAGTTATAAACGCGTAAAGCCACGACGATATTCATCTTCATTTCAATAGTTCATCAAGTAATTTTTTAACATGCGGTACATAAAACACTTTTCTAACGCATATAAGTGAAGTGAAAAACATGGCCAAGATTTTACAAATGATAAAAACAAGTTTTAATTAAAAGAAGTATATCGGATAGGTCATTTGACTATCAAAAATTATTAAGATCAAAAAATTTTAACATCATCAATATATAGCTGAAGAGATCGTATGACCAAAATCTTTAATCTATCATTTCGACATCTTTAATCTATCATTTCGACATTTTCAATAGTCGAATGAATCATGTAAATTAATACAATTCTATAGAATTACATAACTGAGATTCTTAAAATATTCCTTGGATACTCTTAATAGTCGAAGGGATCATGCAACTTTTTGACACTCTTGACAATTAAAGTAGTGAGAATATCTTGTTATAAGTACAAGAAGTATAATTTTTTTTTAGAGAATATGTTGTTTGATATTTTAATAAGATGGATGGATGAAATCAAAATGATGCATATATAGCAAAATAAAATTCCCAATATATTATTAATGTTATTCAAATCATCATACAGTCAAATAGCTTGTAATATATTTGCCAACCATTTGGGAAGACGTAGTATAAGAATTAGGATTCCATGTAGTATAAGTTGTAGACAGAAAAGTATAAAAGAAGATATCTCGAAGTATACATTTGGAAACTTTAATCACCCAAATATTATGTTCTTTCTTAAAATTTGAAGCTGATATCCCTAATAATGGTTTCGAACAAAAACTAAGGATCTTTAGTGATCAGAACGTATTATAAACTTTACGATTGAACCGATTGGGGAATATATATGCGCAATTATGGATTCCACTGCCACTTTTTATATAACAAGAAGAATTATAATAAATACGATCATTTCACTTTAAAGTAGTACAGGTTATTTTAAATTGATGAATAAAAGGTTGCTAACGGCTCCATTATGACTTAAATTAATTCCATTGAAGACAAATCTATCTTGTATTTTGGATTGCAACAATCGATATATTCCTTGAATTGCCAAAAAGCTTAATTAGACTTAATTTTAATTTCAAGGCTAATAATTTATGGATGTTGTTACATGATTGATGTTTCCCCAAATACAAGCAATAAATCAAGCATATACAAATACCAATACGCCCACATGACATAATACCTGCATGAGTGCAAGTGGATATGGATCTTATTTAATTTCAATTTAATGGTACAGCTGATGGAAGAAGGTTCATTGTTTCAAGAACAGAGATAAATTATTTATTAGTTTTCAAAACTCATGAAGGAAACAATGTCGTTATGGAGAAGAAATAGGTATATTAAAAAATGAATTGACATATTATTCAGTAAACATATATTAATTATCAATAATAAAAATTAAAAAAAATTAATAAATCATTAATTTTAGAAAAATAACAATAAAAAAAACAATAAATATTGACAAAATAATTATAAAAAAAAAATAGAGAAAGTATTGATAATCATAAAGGAAGACCCACTTCCGGAAGAAAAAATACCTCTAATCCCAACCAACTTAATAGTAAATGATTTGCATCATCTAATAACAATGGGAATTGGGAAATTATATAGCTTCCCCTTTCGGCAAGTTCACATGGCAATTTCAGTATTTTTTTCTTCGTGAATTTCTAGACAGATACTGATCATTGTTGGAGTTGCGTAGGTTTTAGAAATACAAGTGCGTTTAGTTAAACTGGCTAAAAGTTAACTGAAATCTGAAGAATTAAGTTAAAAGATGACAAGTTATTAATTATATGAATTTGGAAAAAAATAATTGTAGAATTAAATTATAGTATTGGTATGAACCGTAAAAAAAAAAGAGTAATTAATTTTTGTCGAAGACCATGAACATATACAAAATAAATATTTTTATTTAAATATAATTTATTTCATAAGGTTAATATTTAAACTTAAGATATTTTGATTAATATTTTTTATCTATCATAATTATATTAACACCAAGATTTGAATTTAGAACTCTATGTATATTATTTTAACTTTTCAATATTAGGCTGATATTGGTTTCTATAAATTATAAATTAGATTAATGACATCAAAATTTAAATTTAAAATTTTATGTATATTATTCTAACTTTTCACCAGATTCACTTTAGTTTCTATAAATATAAAACGATAATAAATGTATAGTTAATCACTTAATTTCAATATGAAACTATGTCATTTTGGAACCATGTATTATGAAATAAATGATGAACTATATATTTTTAAATACTTATAATTTAATATTCTAATTTATTTCAAATGATTTTTATCTTAAAAGATTAGGACAGTTATTTTTCTCATTTATGAATATATTTATTAAATAAATGAGATGATACGATACAAATAATTAGATACATTATTATTTTATGATTTTATTAAAAAATACTTTATAATTATTGAAAGAAAGTCTAAATACAGTGACTTGAATTTCGAAAGCTCAAACCCCTCGAAATTAGTTTTGACCAAGGACAGATTAGTAGAATGAGGAATCTCATGAACACTCTCGATCAGTCTTAATTATCTCAGACTCTGTTAGGCTTACTCGAAAATCATGTGACTCGAAAAAGGGTGTAAAAACTACTCGAAACAAAAGATAAAGGTCAAACACCTACCAAGATTAAATTGAGAGCCTTATTTGTTCACATGTGAATGTGTTCGAATAGAATTAATTAAATTGAACAAAGGAGTGCTCGAAAATTTATCTGTTGTTCATTAAGGGGTTAAGCTAGAACGCGGTCTCGATAGCAACTCGGGAATGTAATAGTAACTCGAAATTGTAGAGTTGTTATTGAAGGGATCTTAACAGTTAAGGCACACTAAGGTGGTTATTAAGGGTCGAATCGAGTAAAGTTGAAGCGTGAGGCGAACGGTTATGGGAAGTTACAATTTAGAGTCACGTAACAAGCATAGTGGATAGCGGTTATCCCCTAGTGGCGTACATGCATGAAATTAACCGTTCTTGATTGGCTCTATAAATACAGAAGCTACGTACCTTCACAGGGGTCGGAAAAACTCATACTTGAATTAACTTCTGAAGCACTCTCTGCCTACACACATATGGCTTTCGTGCACAAGATCGTTTTTGGGTATGACTACTTCTTGGCCACGTTTATTATTTTTTTTAGGATTAGGAGTAGTTTAGTTGTCTTTTCTCCTTTTAATCACTTATTCAGATAGCTTTTACACGTGAAATTGTAACTCTTTAAAGTAATGTGAACATGATTTGTATTGCAAGTATTTGTATTGTGCATTCAGTTTATTTGCGAGTTTATATGCATGAACATTATTACTTGTTGATTATTGACGAATATCTGGAAACAGGTAATTGTTAGTCTTTCTACTCCGTCTCTTACTCTTCGTAAAAATTTTAATACCTAAATTGAAACGAATCTCGTGCTAGTCTAAATATAAAGAACTTATAAAACTAATTCCACCGTAAACAAATTGGCACGCCCGGTGGGACTTGTTTAAGGAAAGGATCAGAACATAATTGGACTAGTTTTAGGTGTGTGAGTTGCATGAGATTAAGGAGCGGAAGAACAATGTCTACGTCTAATAGAGAAACATGTACTAACAATAATAATCACGTAGATGTAGAACAAGCAAATTCTAATCCTGATAATGTGACTAATGTGACCAGGGGGGCAACGTCTTCATCCCCTGTGTTACTCGAAAACACAGCTAGGCAAACAAATGTTACTCAAGAACTAGCGAATGTCACTAGGGAATATCCCTGGGGTATGCCACAGAATTGGCGAAATACCCAACCTGCGCATATCGAAATGCCAATAGCGTTAATAGGACCCAATTCACAAATGCATGTATCCCCACAGGGATATAATCCTGGGCCGAATGGCATGGGTTTTGTTATGCAAGACCCGTATCAGCATATAGGAACAAGTTAGGAGGGTTCTTTGATTCGACAAGGCAGCTATGTACCTACGAGTATTAGTAATCAAGCCATGATGGCTCTTCGACAACAAATGGACCATAGTAATCATGACATGGTTAATTTGTTATCGACTCAAATGCATAATATTATGACTCCTCTATACGAATTGATAAACAAAATAGGAGATAAATTAGGGGATGGATCACCTTCGAGAGGCATGAGTGCGATTCTGAATGAAATGGAAAATCCTGGAGGGAATGAGAATTTTCATCAGAACGTAGTTCGACCTAATAGGCATCCACAAGACAACTTAGATCAAATGGTAGAAAGAATACTGAATAGACACGAATTCGATGTAGGTCAAAATGAACGTCCCTACTTTGTGTCAGCCTTCCCGGATTATATAACTCGGGTAGAACTACCCCGAGGAGTAAAAGTACCAAAGTTTTCGAAATTTGCGGGAGAATTAACTGAGTCTACAGTCGAACATATAGCTAGATATGTAGTCGAATGTGGGGATTTAGAGAACAATGAATATTTAAAAATGAAATATTTTCCAAGTTCATTGACTAAGCATGCTTTTACCTGGTTCACGACCCTACCTCCTAATTCGATACACACTTGGGTTCAATTGGAAGGCAGTTTTCATGAACACTTTTTCAGAGAAGAGACGAAAGTGAGTATAGTCGATTTAATGAACATTAAAAGAGAAAGCCATGAAACTTTGGATGATTATTTAAATAGGTTCAGGCAGTTAAAATCTCGATGTTATACTAATATACCTGAACATGAATTAGTTAGGATTGCAGCAACATGGTTAGATTTCTCGATACGCAAAAAATTAGTAAATGAACAGTTGAGAGATATGGCCCAGTTAGCCGAAAAGGTAAGGAGGATCGAACAAATCAAAATAGAAAAAGAAAAATTAAGAAAATTTGATAAGTTTGTTCGAAAAGAAAAAGTGGCTTATTTAGAAAATTCTGAATTCAGTGATGATTCTAACTATGAGATTTCGACTGAAGATTTTGAGGTCAACTTAGCAGAATTGCGTCTTGGTCCTACGTATCGGTGTCAAATGTTAAAACCGGGAGATAGTGTAGAAGGGAATTTGACTAAGAGATATAGTTTTGACGTGAGTAAGGCAGAAAAGATATTTGATATCTTACTGAAAGATAAACAAATTATACTCCCAGAAAATCATAAAATTCCACCATTCGAGCAAAGAAAAGGAAAGAAATTTTGCAAATATCATAATATGTATGGACATTGGACTAATAATTGTGTGCGTTTCAGGGATTTCATCGAGAGGGCGATTACTGATGGTCGCCTTGCTTTCGAAGAGAAAGACATGAAGGTGGATGTTGATCCATTTGCTGCTCATACTGGTTATGTAGAACCAGTTTCCATGTCCATTAACATGGTGGATGTTGTTGTCGAAGACGATGAGAATATCGAACCCATTTCTGATGAGAAGCTCGAGGAATTAATGGAGGATTTTGCTAAGGAACAGGAACCTATCTACCCAAAAGAAGGGGATAGTCTGGTTGAGTTCTTATCGAAGAAGAAAGAAGCTGATAAAAAGATTATGTTGTGTCCTCGATACAGTGCTGTTTTCGATAGGGCTGCGGCTAAAGCTTTTGAGGAGTCAGAAATGATGAAAAGCTACAAAGCTGAAAAGCTGCATGAGAAAGCTAGACCCAATGCTCGGTCGAATGCTGGGTTGACCATGAGGCAAGTTCATATGCCTCAATATAATGCCCCAGTAGGGAGAATGGAGATGTATAACTCGTCAAGATTCGACAATACTTTTGTGCCGAATGCAAATGTACCCATAGGAAGATGGAATGCATCACCAAGGCCTGCAATGGGTCGAGGGAAGCAGGTAACGACTGGCGTCGGGAACCCAGTACATGGAAATTCTGGAAAATTCTCGAACTTGACTATAGGGCCTGTTAGAGTTTCGACTGGGGGATATGGACGTGGCTTTCGACAGCCGTTCAATAATTTAACCAAAACTCAGTGGAGGAGACAACAAAGGATGCGAAAAGCTACCTTTGAAGGTTTGGGAGGAAATCGTTTTTCGATCCTGGTTCCTCAGAAAGGGGAATCATCTCGAAAGTTCATTGAAGACATGATAATGGACTGTTTTGAGAGTGGCTTCGAGGACTCCCTGGAGGATATTTGTGGGGTAGTCCCCATTTTACCCTCCGAGTATGCTGGGGCTATGGAGTCTGTGAATGAACTAGAGGATATGCAGCAAGAAGACTTCTTTGATGACCCCAACTATGAATCCAAAATCATATGGGTCAATCAAATCTCGAGGGTCATCTCCAAGTTCAATTCTGCTGTCTTCGACTCTCCCACGGAGGAAATGAAAGGACACCTTAAGCCCCTATTGTTAACACTGGTGATTGAGGGGCAAGAGGTAAACAAGGTCTTGGTCGATGGAGGTGCAGCTGTGAACATCCTACCCAAGACAATGCTGAAGAGGTTTGGAAAATCCTTAGCTGATTTGAAGCCTCACAACATAATGATCTCTGAATATGCAGGACAGTCTTCACACCCTGAAGGCATGATTCTGCTTGATGTGCAGATTGGGAGTGTGAAGAGAACCACCATGTTTATAGTGACGCCATCCAAGGTGAATTTTAATGTTTTGCTGGGTCGAGAGTGGATCCATGGGGTAGGTGATGTTCCTTCCATGGTCCACCAAAAGATTTTCTTCTGGAATGATGACGAAGGGTTGGAGGTTCTCGAGGCAGACCAGAAGATGTATGAAGTTGGCATGTACTTTGCTGATCAACAATTGACAGCATTTGCCAAGACCAAATCGTTTGATGATTACAATTCTGGGGTGATGGATGAAGAAGAAGGAGTCAAGAAAACCTTTTGCTGGGATGTGAAAAAGGGATTTGTGATTCGAGCCGAAAAGGATTCGGCTCCACCTGAAGAATGAAGGATGAAGATCCTTACAATATCGGCCTATGTGGCCGATCGAACGGCCAACATGGCCGAAGAACAATATTTTGGAGATGGCAAGGATAGTTCGGCCATTGTGGCCGAAGAAAAACAAAAAACAAAGGTAAACTTCGAGGGAGAGAAAAAAGAAGAAAAATAAAAAACAAATATAGATCTCGAAGTTGGAAAAAACAAAGAAAAACAAAAAATAGAGAAAAACCGAGAGGACCAAGTTGTCTCGAGACAAACAGAAAAAGAAAAAATAGAAAGAGACCAGGAGGTCGAAAAAATCAAAGAGTGCAAAGAGCAAGAACTGGAACCCAAATTAGATTGTATTTTCGATGATTCGCCCTTGGGATTCGAAAGGGCCACCAATGAAGAACATAAGTTAGAGTCCCAAGACCCACTTGAAGAAATTAATCTGGGAACTGTCGAAAATAAGAAAGTAACTTATATCAGCAAGTTCTTGCAAGGGAAGTTAAAGGAGGAAATAACTCGAGTTTTGCATGAATACAAAGATTGCTTTGCATGGGATTATGATGAAATGTCAGGATTAGATCGAGAGTTGGTAGAGCATAGGCTACCCATGATCCCAGGAAAGACACCTGTGAAGCAAAGTCCTCGAAGATTTGCTCCTGAAGTAGTTGAAAAAATCAAAGGAGAAATCGAGAGATTATTGAAAGCGAAGTTCATCAGAACTTCAAGATATCCCGAGTGGATCTCGAATATAGTGCCAGTTATGAAGAAAAACGGGAAACTCAGAGTATGCATTGATTTTCGAGATCTTAACATGGCAACTCCCAAAGATGAGTATCATATGCCCATAGCTGAAACTATGATAGACGCCGCTGCAGGTAATGAAATTATGACTTTACTTGATGGTTATTCTGGATATAACCAAATTTATATTGCAGCTAATGATGTATCGAAAACTGCTTTTCGATGTCCAGGTGCTCTAGGCGTCTATGAATGGGTGATGATGCCGTTTGGATTAAAAAACGCAGGTGCGACTTATCAAAGGGCAATGAATTTGATATTCCATGATTTAATTGGCAAGTTTGTACAAGTATATATCGATGATATAATTGTTGGGTCAAAGCAAAAAGAGGACCACCTAAACCATTTAAAATTATCTTTTGAGAGAATGAGAAAACATGGTTTGAAAATGAATCCTCTAAAATGTGTTTTTGGTTTTACAGCAGGAGAATTTCTGGGGTTTGTCATACACTAGAAAGGAATTGAAGTTAATCGAAATAAAACGAAAGCTGTCATGGAGACTAAACCTCCATCGAACAAGAAGGAACTTCAATCTCTTTTAGGTAAAGTAAATTTTTTGAGAAGATTTATCTCGAATTTGTCTGGTAAAACTAAAGTGTTCTCTCCTTTGTTACGTTTAAAAAAGGAGCAAGAATTTCGATGGAATGAAGAGCACTAGAAAGTGTTCGAGGAAATTAAAATTTACCTGGCTCATCCTCCAGTGCTTACACCACTCTCTAAAGGGAAGCAACTGAAGTTGTATATTTCAGCTAGTGATTCGACTATTGCGGGCATGCTGGCGCAAGATGATGATAATGGCATCGAAATAGCAATTTATTATTTAAGTCGAATGTTAGTAGGGGCAGAAACTAGATATACCCCTTTAGAGAAATTATGTTTAAGTCTTTATGTTGCTTGTACTAAGTTGAAGTACTATATTAGGACTCGTGATGTTGTAATACTTTGTCGAAGTAATGTGATAAAATATATGTTGTGTAAACCTGTGTTACATTCTCGAGTCGGTAAATGGGCACTCGCGTTAACTGAATACTCATTAACTTTCGAGCCGCTAAAAGCAACTAAAGGACAAATAATTGCAGATTTTCTTGCAGATCATTCGAATGAAACTGAAGAATTTAATTACCTAACCACCAAGCCTTGGCAATTATATTTCGATGGCTCGAAACACGAGTTAGGTGCTGGAATAGGGATTTTAATCATATCCCCAGAAGGGTTCCCAACGAAATTATCCTTTAAAACGAACAAGAGGTACTCGAACAATGAAACTGAGTATCAAGCATTAATAACGGGACTCGAAATGCTCGTAGAATTGGGTGCTCAAAATGTATTAATTCGGGGAGATTCACAATTAGTCATCAAACAATTAACACAAGAGTATAAATGTTTGAATGAGAAGTTAATTGAATTTAAAACTCGAGTTGTACAATTGCTTAATATTTTTGATGAAGTTGAATTACAATATATTCCTCGAGGCTCAAATGTCATTGCAAATAAGTTAGCCCAAACAGCCTCAGGGTATAAAGTAAGTAAGGAATGTCTAGAGTATTTGATTCATACCGAAAATGAATTGATAGGCCATCTCGAGGTTCTAAGTGTTGGTTCTTCGAATCAAAGAGACTGGAGAAGCGAGTCGATCGAATATTTGCGAAACCCCAATATAAAGGTAGAAAGAAAGATCAAACTCCAAGCCCTCAATTATGTATTGCTAGGTAATGAATTATATAAAAGAGGTTTCGATGGAATCTTATTCAGGTGCCTTGGAAGTCATGAAAGTTATATAGCTATGGCAGAGATACATGAAGGCATTTGTGGAGCACATCAGGCTGGAAAGAAGATGAAATGGGTTTTATCAAGAAAAGGTTTGTATTAACCAACTATGATTAAGGATTGTATCGAATTCGCAAAAAGTTGTGAAGAGTGTCAAAAACATGGACCAATACAAAAGGTACCAGCAAGTGAGTTACATTCGATCATCAAACCTTGGTCATTTCGAGGTTGGGCAATCGATTTAATCGGACAAATACACCCACCTTCCTCGAAAAATCACAAATATGTTTTGGTTGCCATAGATTACTTTACAAAATGGGTTGAAGCTATTCTTTTAAAAGAAGTCGAGCAAAAAGACATAATTGATTTCGTCGAAGATCACATTATTACAAGGTTTGGGATTCCTCAAACAATTACTACTGACCAAGGCACAGTCTTCACGGGTTGAAAAGTCGCTCAATATGCGGAATCGAGAGGAATTAAGTTAATAGCTTCAACACCATATTATGCACAAGCAAATGGTCAAGTCGAGGCAGCTAACAAAGTAGTGATTGGGCTAATTAAAAACATGTATCAAATAGGCCTCGAAGTTGGCATGAAACTCTTGTTCAAATACTATGGGCTTATAGAAACTCTCCGAGAGATGCTACAAAAACTACTCCATATAAGAGTGTATGGGCATGAGGCTATCCTTCCTATTGATATTAACTTACAATCAATTCATATACAGAAACAAAACGAATTACCTATTGATGATCATTGGAATTTAATGTATGATGAGTTGATTTCTTTAGAAGAGGAAAGGTTAATTGCGTTGCAAAATATTGTTCGACAAAAGGAAAGAGTCGAGAAATCGTACAATAAAAGGGTTAAAACACAGCAATTTCGAGTTGGGGACTTAGTGTTAAAAGTGATTCTTCCCATGGATCAAAAATCTCGATATCTAGGAAAGTGGTCCTACAATTGGGAAGGCCTCTTTATAGTCGAGCAAGTATATTCAAGCAATGCATATGTGATCAGAGAATTAAATTCGAATGCATGCAAAGTAATAAATGGAAAATACTTAAAGTACTTTCATAAAAGGGTAGAATGCTGATTGTTCAAGGATAAATAAAAGTATAGATAGAAAAGAGAAATCTAATTATTACAAAATTTTGATCTAAAATCCTTGAAAGCCTTATAAGCCTCATCCAGGCTTTGCCTTCGAGCAGTGCATTGAGCCTCCAAGTGTTTCTTCTGTTCCAAGGTCTTCGTAAGTCGAGAAGATATGGCCTTGCCTTCAGCTTTGAGACCTGTTTGACGCTGCTTGATTTCTTGACTCTGGACCTTGATACCATCTTTCTTCGAGCGGGTTTTGTCCAATTCATGTTGAAGAGCCTTGATAGTTGTTTCTATATCTTCCTCCTCTTTTTGTAATTTTTGCAAGGAAGAAATCAGTTCTGCCGTTGAGCTCTTGATGGAAATCAACTCCTCACGAAGGTTCTCGAGCTTAACACGGTCGTCCTCGCTTTCGATTTCAATCTGAGACACTTCCTGAAAGGCAGTGGACCATTGAGCTCAAAGATCCCATGCGAGGCTGAAGGGCTTAATAAATTCCTGCAACTCAGAATGAACCTCGGGAGGAAGATCCGAATAAGACAATAAATCTTCGATCATCTGTTCCATTTCTGTCTTAAACGTAGGGAGGAGAAAGGCTTGATCAAGGTTTTCGACATACGCTTTCAATCGGAAAGAATCAAGCAAAGGTTGATAAGATGGAGTCTCAGAACCTTGCTCGATGATTTTTTCTTTTCCTTTTTCTTTTTCCGACCCAGAAGGACCACTCGTCCAATTGTTCAACACCTCGAAGATATTATTAATATCTTCACCCTCGTCATTAAAGAAGCTCATCAGGTCCAAATCTGGGGAAGGAATTGATGAAAGGCCCTGGATGGAAGAGGTAGTACCCTTTTGGGTTGAGGGAGAAGTTGTGAAGGGTCTTGGAGACTCGGTCGAATCTATACAAAAAGAGACAATAGATATATAAGATAATTTTGTTCAGAATCACAATAAGCGTGTGAAGTTAAAAGAAATATACCCTTGTTTGGACTCAAGGGGGGTTGGAGCGTGATAGAATCTTCACCTTGGGCAGACTCTTGCTTAGGCTCCTCATTCACCAGAGGGTCTGATTGAGGAACCTTGTCTTCTTTAACCTGAGGAGGAATCTCTATCGAGGCCAAAACTGAAGCCATCGTAGCAACATCTAGTTGAGGGTTGGTTAACTGCAAGTAAATCACAAGGTTAGGATAAGGTTTTGGGAGAGAGATCAAATAGAAAAATGAAAAGTGAACCTGTTGGGTTATCCCAGTAACCAGAGGCACATCTCTCAACACATCGTGAGAAGAATCAAGTTGGATGACTTCAACATCCTGCAATAAAAAAGGTGTTAGAGAAGTCAATGGCATAGGGAAAATGAAATCGAGAAAAAAATTAACTTACCTTTGACACCGATTTCATTGCATCTTGAAGAAGCTTCACAGTCGGAGGCTTCTGGGCTTTCTTGGAAAGAGAAACTACCATCTTTCCTTTCCCTTTATCTTGCTTTTTAGTGGTTGAGACCTGAAAGTGAGGACAATTGTATTATTAAGAAATGTGAGCAAGAGAGTAACACTGGTATTTGGGTTGATTCACTTACAGTTTTGGTACTGCCTGAGCTCACTTTTTGTTTCTTTGAGGTTTCGATACTCTGTAAGGTAAAAGCTTGAAAAGGTAAGATGAAACATTCGAAAAGTTTTAGTAAAGAGTGAAATCGAAGTGAATGGTACCTTAGAACGTAAAGAAACTTTGTCAGCAACGGTCTTTCTTTTTCGACCTTTCTTTGATGTCTCCTTATCTTCGTCATCCTCACTCTCCCAATTAGGGGTTTACTCAACATGTTGTGGAACGCGTTGAGGAATGACGGCTCCAAAATTCGAAGAAAGAGATGAGATAAGTTCAAATCAAAATCGAAGAAGAGTGGTGAAAGACATTTACCAGGAAGAGGGTTAACGTTATTGACCCAACATAGTGGCCACCATTTGCTTCGAGGAAAATCATACACGGAACATCTCGCATAGGTAACTCGATCCTTAACAGGAATCTCTTTGCGCTCGAGGTAAAATGGGTCGAGTGTCTTCACTCAAGGAGGGTGAGATAAATGTTTAACTAAACCAAAAAGAGCATTCGAAAGAGGAGGTATGTGTTTTGGACAAAATTTTTCGAAATCAGTTTTACCTCGAGGGTTTATTACCTTTTTTGAGCGAATGTTCCTTTGTACCATTTTTGATAACGAGACCGAAGCGTCAAAGATGGTTCGATGCACATTGTCAGGTCGATAACAAACCTTAAAAAATTGTTCGAATTGATAAATTATAGTTTGATTCTTGAAAGTACCTGTTTGTTTGGGACCCTGCGAAGAAAGTGGGGAATTAATCAGCTTTGTTAAAAATGTATCGAAGTCGATCATTTTGTCAACATGATACTCACACCACCAACGAAGAAAACAACGAGAAACTAAGAACGAAGGAGAAAAAGAGCAAGGCGTGAGGTGAAGTTGTTTTTCAGGACGTAAGATGAACTCCAAAACTTCTTCGTAGTTCCCTCTCTCGACACAAATATCAGAATCTATTTTTTCTTTACGTCGAAGAGGGAGAGGTTTCATTTGACAAAGTCCAAATTGTCGAGCGAAGAGTTGAGGTTGGTAAGAGTAAATTCTGACATCTTTTTGACGCATGCCAGACATAATCACATCCCAGGATAGGAATCCAGACCAGATCTCGACAGAATCCTGTGTCATATTCCAAACTTGATTATTGTGGCGAAGCCAAGTAGGACCTAGCAAAGAGGTACGTATGAACGGAGCCAAATCCTCACTAAATTCTGCGAAACTGAGAATCGCAGCAATATATTTCGAGAAGTTGTCAACCAGACGTTTTCTAGGAGTAAGTGTGGTGAGGCGAGCTCCTTCGAGGGCACACGTTGGGGCAAAAGATGAAGTCAGTGAGAGCTTGTTCTCCAAAATGGCGTTCAGCCACAACTGTAGTAACCATAGAGGCCCAGACAGGTTCCGAGGACCAGATTCTCGAGAAAGACTTTCCGAAGCCTCATCGAGACATGTATATAGAGAGGCTAACAAGAGTTTACTTAAACAAATTTTCTTTTTAAGATGTAAGGCCTGAGCTAAAATGTAATAATATTTTGGAACCTGAAGAGAGGGAGTACAGAAGACACATGCGGATAACCAGTACATCAAAAAAGCAATATGTTCAGATTCTGAAACAGGGGTGCTAGGTTGTCCTACATGAGCATTGATGAAGGCCAGGTAAGTCTTCTTGTCCCAAGTAATTGAAACTTCTTTGATCGAAATTTCTTCTTCGACGGCATCAGGGTAGAATCTATCTCCTAAGGGGGTTAAACCGGTTATGGCCACGATATCTAATAGTGTGGGACTAACAAAACCACAGGGAAACTCGAAAGCACGAGTCTCTCTGTTCCAAAAGAAGATTGCAGAAAGGAGCATTTGAGGATCGAAGAGATGAAGATCAAATTTGGCGAGTTGAATAAACTCAAAAATGTCAGCTTCTACCCAAGAAGGACCCATTGCTTGTTCTACTCGAAGTAACCACTGAAAGTGTCTATCTTTAAGAGGGGGAAAAGCCCTAAAAATCTTAGTGGTATCGCTGAACAAAGATAAATCTATTTCCGAAGAGTAGATGAAGGGTAAGGACGACTCGTCTTCAGGTAACAAAGTATTCCCAAATTTTTTCTTGTTTTGACCCATAAACGGACCTAAAAAAGCATGAGTATTACCATTGGCAAGAGTAAAAGGAAGAAGTACCTAGGACTGATAAATTTTAAGGCTTGCCTCCTCCATGCCTGGGATAGGGACGAAGGTATCGTCCCCATCTTTAACCTTGCACACTTGAGTGCCAGTCATAAACAAGGAACCCGTCTGGGTTGAAGTGGCAGTGGCCATAGTGGTTAAGGGAGTGGTTGTCATAGTAGCCAAGACGGGAGAAGAGGCAGTAGTAGGAGTTGGAGATATAGAAGAAGCTACGGCGGCGGAAGTGGACGCAGCAGAAGAAGCCATAACGAACAAAAGCAAGAACAGAGAGAACGGTCGGAGAAGAAGATCAAGAACCAGAGCAAAAGAAGGAGCAATGAGCAAGAAAACTTGGGCACGAAGGAAGAGAATGGTGAAAACGATTTAACCCTAGGGTGAAAAAAGGTTTTAAACGAGGTAAATGGGCCTAAGTTGAAACGGGTTGGGCTGGGCAAGGTTATTTAAAATTTAAATTGAATTTCCAAAACAACCGCCAAAACGTTTCATATCAGAAGACAAATTTATGGAAAAAACGGAAGTATGCGCCGTCAGAGCCATCAATGTCACATCCAAATGGTCAGTACCTTAATTGATGACAAGAATAGGTTTTCGTCGAAGGAATGATTAGTTAACATCAAGAAAAGTTAACATCAAGAAACAAATCGAGGAAGTATCAAAGAACAACCTTGATAGGAATTTAGTTCTCTCCCAAGATGCTCATCGAAACCAAATTCCTAGGGGGGCATTTGTTAGTCTTACTCGAAAATCATGTGACTCGAAAAAGGGTGTGAAAACTACTCGAAACAAAAGATAAAGGTCAAACACCTACCAAGATTAAATTGAGAGCCTTATTTGTTCACATGTGAATGTGTTCGAATAGAATTAATTAAATTGAAAAAAGGAGTGCTCGAAAATTTATCTGTTGTTCATTAAGGGGTTAAGCTAAAACGCGGTCTCGATAGCAACTCGGGAATGTATTAGTAACTCGAAATTGTAGAGTTGTTATTGAAGGGATCTTAACAGTTAAGGCACACTAAGGTGGTTATTAAGGGTCGAATCGAGTAAAGTTGAAGCGTGAGGCGAACGGTTATGGGAAGTTACAATTTAGAGTCACGTAACAAGCATAGTGGATAGCGATTATCCTCTAGTGGCGTACATGCATGAAATTAACCGTTCTTGATTGGCTCTATAAATACAGAAGCTACGTACCTTCACAGGGGTCGGAAAAACTCATACTTGAATTAACTTCTGAAGCACTCTCTGCCTACACACATATGGCTTTCGTGCACAAGATCGTTTTTGGGTATGACTACTTCTTGGCCACGTTTTTTTTTTTTTTTTAGGATTAGGAGTAGTTTAGTTGTCTTTTCTCCTTTTAATCACTTATTCAGATAGCTTTTACACGTGAAATTGTAACTCTTTAAAGTAATGTGAACATGATTTGTATTGCAAGTATTCGTATTGTGCATTCAGTTTATTTGCGAGTTTATATGCATGAACATTATTGCTTGTTGATTATTGACGAATATCTGGAAACAGGTAATTGTTAGTCTCTCTACTCCGTCTCTTACTCTTCGTAAAAATTTTAATACCTAAATTGAAACGAATCTCGTGCTAGTCTAAATATAAAGAACCTATAAAACTAATTCCACCGTAAACACACTCATATATATCTGAACAACAATCTGCAACAAATCATGTACTTCCATTGTCTATATATATATACACACGAGCAATGAATAAAAATCTTCATTTGAAAGTAATGAATCATGAAGTGCGCTGACTAAAGGAGTTCCAAAGCATAGCATACTTGAATGGGACTGTCAAAATTGTGTTGTTCGAAGTAAATGAATTATCGTGAACCAAGTTTAAACTGTTAGATAAAAAACACAAAGCTATTGTTCAAAAAAATTCCAACGTCCTTTCACCTTATCAAACATCTAAAGGTGTCTCAACCAAGTACATTACTACACTCGCTGATTGCAAACTTTAAAAATAAGGTTATAATTTATATAAAACAAAAAAGAAAAACCAATGGCAAGATTTTGATTTTCCATGAGGGAAATGGGTTGACATGAGTATAGGAGCGTTGATATATGAAGAGAATATATTGGGGCCAGTTTTAGAGATGGCTGCAATATTGGGTGCTAATTCTGGTTATGCAAGATATATGGCAGAAGCATCTGTCTCCGGAATTGGTAGGAGAACATCACAACATGAACATGTATAAAAACAAATGCTCGCAGCTAAACTAAAGTATCCGAAGCTTGTCAATTAAACCAAAATGCATGTCCCTCCCCAACCGAGCATATGTTTCCCATGCCTTCGACATCGCCATGAGATTCACACCATAGAGTATAGACCCACACGTGATGCCACTTGTTCCCTATCATATCATCCCATTTTTCTTACATATTCATCATCCTTCAAACAAATTAAATTCAAAATTTATTTTAACTATTATTGTTTAGACTATTGTATTAATCATATTATTATGTAATTTTTCAACCACTTAGTCTCACAAACTTAGAGCTCAAGGTTTTCAGTCCAAGCATAAGGGATTTTATCAAAATATATTATATAAGTGAGAAATCATTCTTACTTTTTAATTTAATTTTATAAAGTTTAAACTTTTTTTAAAGGAGTATTTTTTGTGATTTTTCTCAACCTGTTATTTTTTATTTTAATTTATCATTTTTAATATTATTTTCAAATTAAATTTTAATGCATATTTTCTAAAAATGTTTAGTTCATCTAAACCCAATATTTTATTATATAGCAACAAACTTGTTAACTAAAGAAAACATGTTTAACAATATAAAATATTACATGTTGAATAAAATGGAAGCAAGACAAGTTTTTAGAAGTCTTAGCTAAGTTATGAACTACTAAATTTGCTTGTCTCTAAACAAAGCCAACTTGACAATGTCACAATAGTCTAAAAAATTCCCTGCAATGAGAAATAATAATCTCGAATTTTGAGAGATTTAGAAAAGATTTGTGTATCTCCTCACGACTAGCTTGCAGTTAAGTTTAAATAAAACAGACGGACTTCCATTCTTAATGATATAATTGATAGTTGTGAGGAGGCTAATAGTTTAAACTAGGCAATCATGTTTTGTGATCCACTGATGTTTTTATAAATTGATAATAGCATAATTAATATATATATATATATATATATATATATATATATATATATATATAAAAGTTTAAATGGAATGGAGAACAAAATTAATCTTAAGAGTCATTTAACAATAAAAATAAAAATAAAAAACTAAAAATATGCAAGCACAATAAAATTAACCTTATGATTATTTCACACATTAGTTTGTTTATTTAAATTTTTTAAAAAAATTCTTTGAAAAACTGATAAAAGTTGTTTCCTAAAAAACACTGTTTTCTAGAAAGATAAAAAAATTTAAACAATTACATTAAAAAGTATAAATTTAATTTTTAAATAAAAAATACTTTTTAAGAAAAAAAAATTAAACGAACGGTCCATTATCATCAAAAACCAATAACTAAAAAACTCGTCCTCCTAATATTAACAACGAAATCAGTAATAATCAATATATTTGTGATGGTTTAGATAACTTTTATTTTTTAATATTTAAATCAATTCTAATACATTAGATGTGAAGTAATGATTTATTTATTACCAATCTATTTTGATCCAACTCCTAATTATTTATTTTACACGCCCTAAATTTTGGTTAATTCTCATTACAAAGCTAACTTTTCGGTTTGGCACTCACTTTGGGGACCTTTTAGGGTAAAAACAAATAAATTTGCAGTCTTATTTGAGGTTTATTGTTTAACTTGACGATTTTTTCTTGTGGTGTTGGGAAGAAAAGTATTCTTTGCTTCAAAAGATGGTATTAGAAATATACCAAAATAAGGACTAAATTGATGGTGTGCCAATACTTTGAAAACTATTAGGAGAAAATAATACTTGAGAAAAAAAATTGATTTTTATTCAGAAAAATGAGGGAACAATATTATAGAAACCAAATTGGTTGTTTGTCGAATTCTTTTGTACACATCATGTGAGACTAAATCATTCAACAAAAGTTGAGACACGAATTGAACAGTAAAACACAATATAACAACACTTATTAAAAGTTGGTTTAAATATATTTGTAATTCTTCAAATGTGAGGTATATTTTATTTTTTTTATCCTTCAAAATAAAACTTGTATTTTTTTTTTATTTTGATTCTTCAAATTTAAAATTTATTTTTTTTCATTCTCAAAATATCAAAAATCATTATCTTAATCCTTTTCAATTTCTCACTACCAGTTATATTATTAAAAATTAAAATAATACTTATTAAAATTATAAGGATTTAAAAGATAAACTTTAAATTCAAGATACCAAAAACATTAATTTTTAGAAGACCAAAAATGTATATATCCCAAATTTAGAAGACTAAAAATATAATTAAACTTTAAAAACCTTTCTAATTTTCCTTATTTACATCAAAAGTAGATTTTCATCGTCATTCATACTAGCTTTTTTTATTAAACTACTTCTTTCGTCCCATAACAAGTGATTTTATATAGATTAATAAAAACTAATAAATAGATTAAAAAAAAGTGATAATTTTACAAATTGACCTTATAATTAATCTTCTTTACTAAAGATGTAACACTAACCACTTCCTAAAGAATATTATGAGGAATATACATAAAAAAATAACTAATACATTAAAAAATTAACAAGAAATTTATTCTAAAATAATTTTTCTTCGAACACCACCTATTAATTATTACAAGACGGAGAGAGTATATAACAAATTGTTTTATCTTAAAAAAGATAAAACTAGATACAAGGGGCTCTTCAGTAAGAAAATATTTTGATTCAACTAAATGGTAAAACCAAAGACTAAAAAACAAAACCGTTTCGTTCCGTTCTGCATGTTAAATGCTGCCCACAATACAACAGTACTATTAACCTCCATTTTACTGAATTCATCCAAAATTACATGTCATTTTGGCATCCTGTAGCAAAATTTTTACTTAATGTTTATACATGATGATGAATAAGCCAATAATAAATAGGAAAGATACAACATGCTCTCCCTATATGTATGTTGACTGGATGCAGGACCAGAAACCTAAATTCTGTAACTCTCCCAACGACCAAAATGATAACCTAAGACAATGGTGCAAGCTAATGAAGCCCTGTCTACCACCTCTCGGAAGAAGAAAAAAAGGGTGAACAAATTGAAAAAGTCAATCCTAAACCATAATTGAGGTAAAATTATACACATTTGCAAACCAAATAAATATCACAGATGGGATGGAGAAATCATGCAAAGAGAATACATCGGAATGACGTGTGTAGAGTTTGCCATAACCCGCACCAAAACTGTGACCTTTGTTGCTGCAAACTGCAACGCAGTCGTTTCTGGGAGTGTCAAATGCCATTTGGTTTTATAAGCATCCAAACTGGGTAGCTTGCATATCTCAGCCTCTCATGGATGTATTCGACCTTATCAGATAGTGAGATCTTTAAATGCCTCCAGTTTCCCGTTTGATTTGATGGAACCTACGTTTTGACTAACCACTGAATGGTTAGAACTCTCATTTTCAGAGTTCTTACGTAACTGATTGAAGGCCGAGTTGGGAGAGGCAGAGCTGTGGCTTCCCTCAAAGTATGTAGAATAAGGGTAGTACTCTGCACAACGCACTTTCCATCCTGCAAGAATATAGAAATAATCTCGTGATGCACTATTACAGAAATTTAAATATAAATACGAAATGGAATTGACAAATAAACCGAGAACACAACATTAAGGCATCACAGAATAGTGGCGAAAGATTAAAATAACTAAACGTTTTAGCAAACAATTCTCATCTCCTTTAACCCTTTTTTCCATAAAAAGATAAAAGAGAAAATTGTGTCTACTTCAGAGAGCAATTAGTAATCATTTAATCTTCAAGAGGCGAAAAACCTTAAGCATATAAAAGAACTCGATACACATTCGTGGAAATCACAAGTATCACGTACTAAAGTTACCATTTGCACTGCTCCTAATGGCCAACCAACAGAAAAACATATCACACAACCAAAAGTCACAGTTATACTTACTCAATGCAGCATCCTGATCAGCAAGAACTGTTCCAAGAAGCTTGTGAACTGCAATGCAGTCTTTTAGTTTCCATTCCCTGATTGGTCCAAGAGCTCCATTTCTAGCATAAGATATTAATGAAAGATTCGTTAATATCATTTCTGACATTTGAAAGCCAATAATGAATGTAGAGAAAAATAAATAAATAAACAAGCTTATAACTAGCATACAGAAACAAACAAGATTGACAAGAGTCCATAAATTATATGACAAGCCACATACATAAGCAGCACAAACTTAAAAAGAAGAAAAAAAGTTGTCACTTTATTTTTATGTCCTCATTGTAAATATTTTTATAATTGCTTTGTTGGTAATATACTACACTTTATTTGATCTAGTATGTCTTTGATTTTTGCATCTCGACCCTTGTTTCCATCACTGGAATAAAGAAAATATATTCAACAACCTTAATAAGATCAGCAAGACAGCCAGCACAAAACAAAAGAAAAAAAGACGGTTGGGATGATGAATTCCAGCAAGCTTTCTCAAATCAGGGTCTGCAAAGTTGTGTAATATAAAGAAAATGATTTCTTAGCCCAATACGTAACAGACATGACAGCACATGCATAAATCAGAAACACATTAAGGTAATGTTTGGCCAAGCCTTATGGAGCTTCTCTTTTTAAAAGGAGATGGTATGCCAAACAAATTTTCTGAAATATTCATAAAGAAAAGGAAAAAAAAAAAAAAAAAAAGCACTTTTTCTTCTCTCTCTTTGCTCTCCCTTTATTTTTATAACTGTTATTTTGAGCGTTAGCTTTAAAAGTGCTTTTAATCCAAAAATAAAAAAAAGAAACTCAAACATAGGCTAAACAAAGTAATAAACAAGAATATGTTGAATGTGCTTAATGGCGTCATGCTTGATATGTTGTAAAGCACTACCTGGGCACAATTTTATTTGTTGACTCCTCAATGAACTTAACAGCCTCAGACTTTCTGTTTGAATCCAAAATGTGCAAGATTTCGGCAAAAGCTGCTCGATGCATCAAAGAATCTGTAAACAGAGAAGCAAATTAAGAAATTTTCATAAAGAATCTTGAAAGATATGCATTGTCGTGTTAATAATAAGGTTCACTATGACCTTTATGATTTTCAAGGAAAGAGTTGTTTGCCTCAAACAGGGATTTCTCATGCAGCTGACTGAAAAAAAAACAGGCAAAGTGAAAATCAATCATATTATCATAATCATAAAATGAATAAAAGAATCAAAAACACCAGTCTCCAATAAGACAAACGGGAAAAATAAAGTAAAAACAGCTGAATTAAGAACCTAATATTTGGACGCTCAGCTTCTAAGACACTCCAAATCAGTTTCTCACTGTCAGTCACAGGAGCATTAATGGATCCCACTTTATGGAAGAACTTAATCTGCAACATATGGACGGAAATAAATCCCAACAGACAGGTTTTTCCTCCTTTTGGGTGTAATGCGTTGAGGAGGAAAGAAAAAATCACAACAATAATCAGGAAAATGATAATACATAAATTGGAAAACAGACCAGGAGTAGCTGGTACCAAATCCAATTGCACATATTTCTTTTTCTTTTTCTTATTACCTATATGTGCTATATGTTTTTCATGTACTTTATGATAAAAACAAAAAAGATTAAAGTATATCAATTATAAATATTGTTTATTATTATCATTATTAGTATTATTTCTATTACTATTATATTAAAAATGGCTTGTCGGCAATGATGAGATGACTGTATCACTGTATTATTTTTTTTATTTTAGTATGAAAAATATTACAATTGTAAATTTTCTAATCCCAATAACATGGAACTAATTTGTCCTTCAAAAGTGACACCATACCAAGCAACGATGAGAATCAGGGTGTTCAGCATCCAATCTCAGTAACTGCTTTACAGCCTACAAATCCACAGGCAAAGAAGAAAAGCACTTAATTAGCATTATAGTTCAAAATAATAAAGAAAAAAAAAAGTGTAATTACTTGAAAATGAACAAAACAATACCAGGTAAATGAAGTTACCAGGATCCTCATACCTGAAAGGCAAGCAAAATTTTTTGTTTCCTTGTATATAGTTCAAAAGAGAGCAAGTGTGTCTCCAATGAATCAGGGGAATTCTTCTGCAGCAGCTTCAAGTATTTAGTAGCTTCTGACAGTGGATCTTCAACCTACGTAAGAATAAAAACACAAGAAAAATGTTCATTTGTAAAATGAAATTGTCCAGAAACATTCTAACATTAAAATTGGCGTGTTTGATAAACCTGACACTAATATGCATTATACTGATTTTAACAACATTTTAGATGTCATGAACATATATTGTTTAATAAAAAAAACTCCATATGCTCAATATAGCATTTTAACTTGTCAAAGACCATATAAATTTATTTTTCTTGAAAGGAAATGTTATTTTAAAAGAACTACAGAGGAACACTATGAATGTTATTCAAATTTGCATAATGAATCCAATCATCCACCCAGAAGCTATGCAAGGGGTTTGCAACTCCATCCTCCTTAATCATAATGAGCAGAGATAAAATTATGTTCTTTATATTGTGTATTTCTAAACCCCTTTCATTTTTATAACCCATACACTTGGTCTCTTACTCCATCTTGTGATAATCTTAGATGGTGATAGGTTCTTTGCCATGACTCGAAATCCAAATATGCATGGTGACAACCACCAGAGGTAACCTATAATTACTCATCTTCTACACGAGCTCGTGGAGAAAAGTTATATTTTTAGAACTGTGAAATTTGAAAACAGCTAAATAAGAATCCCAATGACCACAGTTCAAATTACAAGGTTTTAGGTAAAGAGGGAGGGGAAGGAACTGAAGAGACTAAATAGAAATTGATATTAACTTGAAAAGATATGATCCATAACAAAGTGATACAAAACATAAAGCACTATCCCTTTTAGTAAAATACAACATCATAATCTTAACTAAATAAAGAAACAAATCATGAAATCTAAGGAAATATGAAACCAATGCTAAGAGATAATCTTAATGTGTAATATATTATAATAGACATTAAATGCATTAAAATTTAACCTGCAACAACTTCTCCCCATTTGGATCAGGATCAACAGGTTTTACATGCCGCTTCCCAGACTTTGATACCCCACTCGCACTTGATTCTTCATTCTTTTCTTCTGCCTCCTAAAAACAAAATAAAACAAGAGGATAAATACCTTTCCCACAGGCAGTTCCAAAGAAGATAGAGATAAACTGCAGTACTTTCTTGGCTCTTTCTGCCTTTCTCTGCTTTTGTCTCATTTTCTTCTTCTGTGAAGGAAGCAACTTTGACATGTTATCATCTTCCTCTGTTGTTGACTTTGGGGGAGAATCATGCAGCTTAATATAGCATCTGCAGCTCAAAGTGTTACATTCATAAGATCACAAACACAATATCAGAAGTCAGAAGTACATTGTTCAAGACATAAAACCATAAGCCCGCACCAAACTTGAAGTACATAAAAAATAATACTCTTGCACTCACAGATAACAACAAATAAAAATTAAATAGAATCAATCGCTAGTTTCCCAATACACATTGTACCTCATGTATGATTGAAGAACTTCTAACTCCTATAATCCAGTTAATCAAAGAACCAAACAATACAGCATAACTCATTCAGTATAGCAGTATACCAACAAAAAAATTATGATATTCACCTGATAGCACCAGCTGCTGCTTTATGAAAATATGCATGAGAGTGCAATTGGTCTTGAAATTTAAGCATTTCCACATAAGTACGTAGAGTCATTTTCCTTAAGCAGTATGAATGAAAATCAAATTGGTCCTCAGTAATATCAGCATAATGCTTCTCCACTGCTAAAAATTTCTTGAGAGCCCGTCCAAGATCACCCTGACGGAAATAGCTTTCACCCGATGCAAGCTCATACCTTACAAAGTAGATGTGTCACTAAGAAATTATATCACAATATTCATTTGATAGGGCAGAATATTAACATATCATTATATACCAACCACATGCACTGCATGTCATGAAGGTTATTGTGTTGATCCCCATCTTTTGTGAACAATACAGCAGTTTTTTCGGCCAAAGTCACCTTGGTATCAAAGGAATTATATAATAAAGCATAGTCAGAAAATGAAAATAATAAAACCACACAAATTACAACGCCTGTGTGGTACAAATCCAAATATAATCAAAAGATAGATAAAAACCTGATCAGCTTGCAGCATGCGCTTCACACATTCACTATTAACATATCGATCAGCAAGATCCATACACCTAGCTTCATCTGCAAATGCAGCAGCAGCAACCAAATCACCAGCATGCTTCAGTATCCGACTCTGTTTTACAAAAGACAAGTAACAATCTTTTAATTTTGCTAGACTGTTGAGGATAGCACCCATAATTCCAAAATCAGTATCATACATGACTAGCCACAAAGTTTAGCTTGGCTCACACATTACTTAATTATCTAACTTGTTTTATATTTTAATAATACCTATTTTAACCCCTTAGCATAACAAAGCTTCATTTGGAATATTGGACAAGTTTTCCCAAATTCCTTGACATGTACTCATGTTATGTGGTGAACATGGTATGAACCATGGTAAACAGAAGCATACTGTTTAATCAGGTTTTCAATGATGACAGTTCAGATTTAGGAATGCCAGTAAAATTGGCAGTGCCATAAAAAGATAAATCATCAAAACTGACATGATGATGTTAATTTATACAAAACTGACAAGTGATTATATTATACAAGTGATATGATATTGAAAATTGAACCCTATTCTATCCAGTACGTATTCTCAATTCTATCCAGTACGTATTCTCAATTCTATCCAGTATGTATTCTCACTTTCTCTTGAAACTCTGTATGTTTGAATACCAGTTAAAAACTACGTTCAACAGAAAAATATGTGTTCCAATGCAAAAAAAAGCAAAAGCTTATGAGTGTAACTTTTTTTCAACCCAGTTGAATTCAATTTCAACTAATTCCCATACACACCCTAAATCTTCAAAATAATGTTACACATCAAATAATTTGATAATATAGCCCTTTTAGCAAGCATTTAAGGACATTATTATAATGATATCCCTATTTTCTCAAATTACAATAGAATTAAAGTGATTCCTTATGCCACATAATTTTTTTAGTATTTAAAAACCATTGTTGTACAGAACACCATCTTGTCATTTTACCAAGGAGGAAATAAACAAATATCAGGCACTTGACCATTCTAAAATGAATTAGGCAACATGTTAGAAAATGCAAGGTCAAAGTGGGCAAATTAAAAAATGCTACTTTATACAGAAACAAAAATTTGAAGGTTCCTTTAAATTGTGTAACTAAGCTCACTAGATGTGAAAATCTCAAAATGATCAATGGTTTACATGCATTCTCACTTATCAGTGTTCTGAGCAAATTATTTGTAATGTGAAAATGAAATTCTTAAAAGTTAATCAGCCCAAACCAGACTTTAGTGATATTCTAATAATTAGGAATACAAAGCATTATGATATAACAAAAGGACTACAAAGAAATTAAGAGAAGTGTTTATAACCCTAACCAAACCTTGACAGAATAAAGATCAATGACCGTAGGTGTATGTTCTATAGCTTCATCAATTTTAGAAAGAGAAATTTCGTATTGGCCACGCCTGTCATAATGCTGCACCAGTACAAATTCTCTTAGTGAAAGGGGATAATGAATCTAAAAATCAAAAGAATAGTCACCCACCTGAGCCAATAAAAACAAAGTCCACATAAGAGTTGAAGGGGGTTCTTTTTCCACCCTGTAAAACAATAACAGTCATTAGCTATATAACACAAGAAAAGAATTCCCAGTGCCAATTATAACGCTATTTTCCATGTCATGGCCTCTTAGGTATGGATGTTTTTAGGGTTTCATTTTAATGCTTTGCTTATAGTTGTTCCAAGGGAATTCCGATTACTGATCTGCAAAGTTATCAGACAGATGTGTTTGGCTTGAAGTTTTCTTCTCTTCATTCAAGACTTAACCAAGAGAGAGGTCCAAAATAACATTGCAATGTATGAATACTTCACTCCATTCATGTGTTACAACACAAAAGTTAACAAATATTTTACCTTCCAGGATATTGGCCTGACATCCTAATTGAATGCTCCAACTCAAGAATAAGTTGTTCCAAAATGTCCGCCTGGACAAAGTTTAAGAAAAAGAAAACAATCAAAGTCCACAAAATCAGTAACGCGCAGCATCATAATCATAATATATATAATAATGGGGAAAAATCAATCAGAAGACACTCAAACTCTCAATAATAGAAATATAAGTGACAAAACTGACCTTCCCAGGGTGATTGTACAGAGATGATAGATCAGAGAATAGAGATGGCACTCCCTAGTAGTAACAACACCAAAAGAAATCACAATCAATTTTAAAACAACTACACTAGGCATAATAGAATATAAAAAGGAACTTTGTAAACCTTGGTTAGGAGAGGCCTAATATAATTGTCAGCTGCTTCTCGAAATTTGTCACCTTGTAGAAAATCTAGTGGTATTCTCTGGCAAACAAAAAGATCAAATTAAGAATGAATTTCACTAAAAAAATGAGCATTCCAACAATAACACACATGTTGATAAGAAATATACAAATCAAATACCAAAACAAGGATTATTTCATTAGGATGCATTTTACAGAATTGCTATAAAAGGGGGAAATGTGCATTTTATGTCTTACATAGATGACATGGCAGAAATATTAGTTAAGTGGTTTTGTGATATATGAAGGCAAGATATTAAAAAACAAGTATAAATAACTACAAAAACAATACACATCATTACCTTAACAGCAGAAGACCACTTGTATTGTTGTGCAAGTGTTTTGTACAATGAATCTAACTGATCTATTTGATCATGAGAGTACTGGCCATCTTCTAAATATAATCCAACACACTTTTGGAGACCTTCATAGTATCTGAATAGTAACATGAATCGTGAACAAAAATTCAGTTTCAACAAATATAGTAGACAAAATCAGCAAATATCATATACACAAAAATACACTGTATCAAACCAAACAAAGCCAAATGCAACAAAAATTAAAAGCAATTATGCAACTGAACCAAAACATCCCCTCATCTCATCCTTTTACACCGGTGGCTAATGAAAAAGATAATTTCTCTAAAAATTAGGACAACATGTACATTGTTTATCCTATTAAGAGAATAAATATATTTTTTGAATGAAGTTTCACAGCATAGATAAACAAAAAATAATCAAGATAAAAAGTTATGACTAGCAAAACAAAAAATATACATTATTTAGGTGTTATCTGATAAATGGAGGGTAAGTAAAGACACAGTAATGACAAAATATAATGAAACAATCATAAATAAATGCATTCATCTCCGTCTCAACATTTGAAACACCATGAGTAGTATAAAATGGAACTTTTGTGTATAGAACAATTTTATTGAAAGCCTAAAAGGGTGCAGAAGAAAAACAATAACAGCTGGGAAAAACCCATAAAACACACCAGAAAGGGACTAATCAATTGAGACACTCAAACCTAAAATATAAAGAGATCACCTATAATTATCAGGATTCATGGAAAGTAATGCCCGGTACAAAGCTTCGCCTTCTTCTAAGTGACCAAGCTTTACTAGAAGTGAAACTTCTTGTTCTTTGAATGCAAGTTTATCAACCTAGAAAGACATTATCATAATGGAGTTATATATCATGTATTAGTTACATTCATCAAATTAACCTGATAAATAATACATTAAAAGCATACATACAATTTTAGATTCTTTTTTGTGCAACTCCTCCAGAGCTCTCTCAAGAAATCCACATTCCTCTAACAATGAGTTCTGGGCAATAATAATTGGTGCAGAGAAACACCATGACAGGGGAAAATAATATTAGCAGTCAAACCATGGAAAGATCTCATTTTTGAACATTCAGCAGTAGAATTGACAGCAAAAAGACTCATTCAACAAAATGTAATTTGACTAGAATCATATCTTTATCAAAATATTAAATTTTGGTATCAAAGTAAGTTTAAAAAAATCCATTTAATTTATAAAGCCATAGTGGATTGGTATCATTACCATATAAAAGAGCATCACCTAAAAGAAAAAACTCATTTCAATTACACTAACCCTACCAAGGGTCAGATCATTATCTAATTGATAGAAGCTTCAAAGTATGATGAACACCAACACCACAAAGGGATCAACCCGAGAATTATTAATGAGTATTATAATTTAATCCACCTGCAGTTCAGGTTATGTGAATAAAGTAACTTGTGTACAACTATGCCATTTTCCAGTCACAATGCCTCAGAGTAGTCACCAATACCAAGACATTTACTGGACAGTGACTCCCATAACTGTTGGACATTTTTAAATAGGCCATTTTTTTGGACCAAGGGTTGACCCAGTCAGGTGGACAGTTCACTATATTGCCAGTCCAACAATCCAGTAAGACAGCCACCCAAAACATTCATAAAACCATCCAGATCACTGGGTTTGGCAGAGAAAAGGTCAATTGTGTCTAAACAGTCCTTCAACAATGACTTCAAAATCACAAGATTCTCTCATACAGTTTTGAAGCAAATATTAGCAGTTAGTAACATGTAAAATTTTTATACATAAAAGTTAAACCAAAATAATAAAAATAATAATAGTAATAATAATTAGCCAATTTAAATTTTCATGAATACAAAAAGCTAATTAAAGTAAAAGTTACATCAAGAACCTAATATCAGAATAAGCATCAGGCATTAAATAAGAAACAACTGCAAACACATTGCCAGAGAAAAACCTTGTATAAAAGCATTTCCCCATGCTCACACCGTTCATTATCTGGAGGATAATCATCTTCCAAGGTTCCTTCATACGCTTCCAAAATTTCAACTGCTTTAGATGCACTGGTACACATTCAAAAGGTCAGTATTACAAACTACAAAAAACATTTATAATAATAGCAATACAGGAGTAACACATGATACAAAGATTCAAGGTATAGCAATGAGAAACAAAGGGTCTATTTGGTATAAAGGAATGGAGGGGAGAGATTTTAATGGAAGGGAGGGGAAGGGGTTAGAAATTATGTTTGGTTAAGAGTAAGGGAGGGAAGGAATTTTAATGGAGGGATAATGAGGTAGCTTTTTTCTTGTTTGGTTCACAAGGGAAAGAAAAGGAATTTAAAAACTAATTTACCATTGTACCCTTACAATTTTAAATTTAAAAACATAAGAATATTTTAAATACTATACTAAATATGTTTTAAATCCTCTCCCCTCCATTTCCATCCAACCAAACAGTGTAAAGGAAATGTGGGCCCTTTTGAGTAAACATACCATGTAATTGGTTCCCAGGGAAACAAATATTCTCCAACCAGTTCCTCAAACCAAACACAACAACTTCATTTTTTATGCATTTTTTTACTTAAAGAAAATTCCCCCAATTCATTAACATAATTAATGGGGAAAAACATATTATTAAGTATCAGAATCTAGTTTTGGATACACGTCATCACAGTAAAACTGATCACTACATTCCAATACCAGATTTAGAAAAATGCAAACTCGTACAATTAGTGACTGGTGAGAATGCCACAACTAATACTTATGAACAATGTAAGCTTCAATATTTATGTATTAACTTAGCAACAAGTAGAGAGCTCAAGATCATATCTTTGTGGATCCTGTTAGGATATAAAGAAAGAGAAATAGTATTTGACAACCAGTTAATAGCTCACATGGCACATTCTATTATTTAAGATAATGATGTGCTTGTTAATGTGGGTTCTACCCCACCCCTGGTCCCTCTCCCTATCTTAGGTCCGTAGAGCCATCTACATAATCTAAAAATAACCAAACTAATGTCATGCTGCAAAGAATCAGACAATTGCTAATTACAATTTTTATAAGAAAATAAGGGGGAGAAGAAAATATAGTAGGGTTGAACTTCAAATTGCATATATTGTATCAAGGACATAAACAATACAGAGGAAGCACACACACACACACACAAAGGAAAAAGATTTGAGACCAATGACTGTCACCATTTGGGGAGAAAATAATTCAATATAAATCCAAGTCATACTTAGAGTTCAAATGATGGGCAACAGAGAATCCAATCCAGTTCATGCGATGATTTGGCTTCAAAGTCAAAAGTTGTTGTCTTGTCTCAACAAAGCCTGTTAAATCTCGCATTTGTGCCTGAGTGAAGAGTAAAAGACACCATAATGAGTAGAACAATTAAATCATAAAATAATTCACTGAAGATATACTCATATGCTGATATGCATATATTTTTAATGAAAAGCAATAGATACATGGTACAATAGTACAGCATAGAACATTTATGTGTAGCAGTTCATGGCAAGGGAAAGATAATATTGTATTAAATTTAAATAAACTGATCATTACAATAACATAGGATGTTCCCAGTAGAAGCTGAAGCTTAGGGATATTAGAACACCTTCCAAGTCAATTTAACTCAGAAAAGTAACATTTTGTTCATTTAACTTCTTCTAAAAGAGTATTTGCAGAAAATATTATCAGATAGTAGATTAATGAATATGCGCTCAAGCTTTCTTAAAATATTCAATAACAGGCAGGGATGGATCTGCTACATGGGGTTTAGGAGCAACTGCCCCCAGAAACTTCTAAGTTTTTCTTAATATAATATAATTGTATAACTACAAATTGCTCCTGAAATTTGAAATGCAGCATAAAAACTCAATACATACTACGAATATTGCCCCACAAATTTACGTATATGAGTATTACCCCCATAACAAAATTTCTGGATCCATCATTGATTGCAGGCAAGACACAGTGCATGTTTGGAATTCATTTTGAACTCAAATTAACATGAATTCATGGGTGAACGTGGATCAAAAAAATCACATATAAACACACACAAAGACACTCTTAGTGAACTTTTAACCCATGATACAAATATACACAAGCTCCTTGCATGAATGGTAGATACATTAGACCAAGAAGATTATTAGTCACCTAAAAATCCTAAAAATCTGTCAACATTTGAAAATAATAATATTAGCTCAAATTGTTATATTACTAATAAAACTGCAAAAAATTATATTAACTTTTATCTTATTTGTGTTTGATATTAAATTTTACCCAATTCCCCTTTTTTTATTGCAAAAAAGAATAATTTGGACCGCACCTTCGTTTTGCATCCCATATCTGTATATCTGATTCATACATTCTGATATCTCATGGATACGTGTCCTAGGAGTATCCATGATAATTTTGTTTAAAATAAATTTCTGATACAATGTGATACTTATATTTTTGATACAAACAAGATTGGCAGATACTTCTAACCTCATACACTCTTGGATAACATCATCAAATAGTTTACCTCCTCCTGCTTAAGCAAGTCGTTTTCTATAAATCAGTGAATCACACTTAGAATGTTATCAAACAGAGAAAGAGACTCTTAAACAAGGTTGTGTGATTATAAAGGTTAAGGAATGCATTCCTCTTTTGCATCCTTTTTAACAAATATATTATTAAAAACATATTCTTGATTTGAAATTTTTAATAATATCTTAAACGTATCATATCTTATATTTTCAATAATTAATGTATTGTCGTATTGGGATATGATCTTGTATCGTATCCGTGTATCATAGATTGCAGCATAAAGGCTCATTTAGAGTAGAGGGGTGATTTCCAAGGTTCTCAAGCAAAAATGGGCATGAATTTGATGTTTATACATGTGCAGACCTTCGACACACCCTTGCAGACCCTCAACACACCAAACAACAAAGAAGCCTTATCCCACTAGATGAGATCAATTACATAATCGCACAATGCCATTTGGCATAGTTAAAAACCAAATCTTCAGCTAAATTATTTACCATGAGATTTCTGCTGATGCCATCCTCCAAAGTCATTTTTGTCTCTTTCTCCTACATTTCACAGGACTTTCATGCATTTACTCTTCTGACTGGTCCCTCTTGTGGTCTTCTTTGTATGTGTCCAAACCACCTTAACCAATTTTCGGTCATCTTTTTCCTTAGTAAGTGTTACACCAATCATTTCTCACATACAATCATTATGCAATATTGCCAAATATCGGTTATAATGTCATTATAACATAATAACATGGCGATTTAGGGCTCCAACGCCATTCAACATCTGTTTTATGACGTTTTATGGTGGCATTCGCCATTTCTGTTATGGCGCCTGCCATGGCCATGGCACAATCAATCATGGCGTTTTTTTCTTTTAAAAAACCCATTTTTTTGGGCTTCAACCTAGGCCCAAATACATAGTCAACCCTTATTTTTTTTGTTTGACTCACTTCTCTACAAAGTCACAAATGCTCTGTAGTTGAAGAGGTCATACGACGTTGCTGTCCTAGGTTCCTAAACCTCCATTCAACTTCAACAACCACTCTTTGATCACCTTTGTGGCCAGCAACCTAAACTGTGATGGCCCCACACTCCAGCAAACAACTCTAGCAAACATCTTTGACAAACACAGCAACAAGTTTTTTTTTGTGTTTTTTATCCTACTTCTTCCTTCAACTATTCTTCATATGTGTCTGTTAATGCCAGTCTTTTTATTCACTTTTTCTTTTCTACTTCTTCAACCATCTTCATCTGCATTCATGAATTTATTTATTTTTTTACATTTTTTTTTCTTTCTATATTTTTTATCTTTCTTCAACCACTCTTGTTGTCTTCCTACTTTTTTGTTGTGTTTTAATCAATTATGTTTTGAGACTTTAATGAATTATGCTATTGTTGTTTTGATATTTATTTTTGCTGCTTATATATATATATAGGGAACGTATCAGGTGAGAGGATATTTTATTGTGAGAGATGAGGATTAAAATATAATTCTTAGATTAATTTAACGAATCAGATTAAATTAGATAATTAAATCCCTAATCACCCAATATTTCTCTGTTCCTTCCTTTGTTACTCCCTCTTTTTCTCTCCACGGCCTCCTCCTTTCTATTCTCTCATCTCCTCCCTTCTAGTCAACATCCATCATTAGCAAAAGCCTACAAGGTATGCTTACGTCTCTTCTTATGTCACTGTGTATTCTTGCATATCGGTACATGTATGGGGCCATCGAAATTCATCCGGGGATATTTTGCTGAAAATAAAGGGAAGTCATGAAGGTGTTGAAAACATTGTCAAAAAGTTTAAAGCCATGTCCATGGATTGTAAAGTCAAAAGGAAAGGAACAATATTTTGGATTGGTATTCTGGAAGCAATTCAACTTGGTTCTGGAAATTGGTTGACCCATATATTATAGAAGACAAAGATTTTCCTGAAGCAGGTGACAAGACAAAGGAGCAAGATGCGATGGAAACTGAAGATATTAACTTTAATAGTGATTCAGTCGAATGAAAAAGGCTGATAATGGTCGTGGTTGGAGAAGGTTTTTAAGGAGTTTTTCTAGCCAGATTGTGCTATACACCTGTTTCTAGAACTTGTTTGATTTTTGTACTTCTACAGATTCTTTTACTGAAGTCACTGTAATACTTCCACGAATTCTTTTACTGAAGTCACTGCAATAGTTGCAATAGTCCCAGAATAGCAATCCAATTATCTAATTCAGAGGAAGGATTAGAGAAGTAATAATATAATTTAATCTGATTCGTTAAATTAATCTAAGGATTATATTTTAACCCTCTCATCTCTCACAATAAAATATCGTCTCACCTGATACGCTCCCTATACACACACACACACATATATATATATTTATTGCCTGCCATGGCGTCCAGCATAGCCTGTCATGTTGTCTGCCATAAGTTTATAAAGGATTTTCAACTCACTGCTATAGACCGTTATTCGTTATCAAAAACCTTGTCATTATGTATCCCTGTCTTTGTATGGCCACACATCCATCATAGCATTTTCATCTCAACATATATATATATATATATATATATATATATATATATATAGCCAGCCATGGCGTCCAGCATAGCCTGTCATGTTGTCTGCCATAAGTTTATAAAGGATTTTCTACTCACTGCTATAGACCGATATTCGTTATCAAAAACCTTGTCATTATGTATCCCTGTCTTTGTATGGCCACACATCCATCTTAGCATTTTCATCTCAACACACCCATACACACTTAATTGTCTATATATTCTTGATATGAGCAAGCCACTAAGAACCACAATATTATAAGAACACACCCATGTAACATAATTAGCATGCTACACTAGACTAGGCTAGGCTTCATACCCTAAGTCATAAATACCTCTTTTTAAAGATTTTGAGTAAGCTTCTTGCATTCTTCCATTTTTTAACACCATAAAATACTTTCTCACGTGCTTTTGTATCAGAGCTAAGGCAATACTAAGTACATTCCCAAAATTGTAACAGATTAATCCTAGAGGAGAGCTAGCAACACACTCCTCATAACACTCACTCTCATTGATTAGAATTTATTGAAAACTACAAAATCAGGAAAAAAAGAGAGAGAGAGAGAGAGAGTCATTAAATAGGGTGTGGATCCCACCAAATTTTGTGTTTTCCAATAAATTTCAACCAATTATGAAGAGTATGTTTAAGAGTGTGTCAAAGAGTGTGTCAAAGAGTGTGTTGCTAGCATTTCTCTTAATCCCAAAGGTTTTCAAGATTTGTGGAGCAAGAAATCAACCTCTTTCTCAAGATCAGAGCATTTTTCTAGGCAAAAAGGGGTTTCTTTATATTATTTTCCCATCAATAGTTAAGGATTATACCTCTATATATGATTTTGGGTTTTTCTCATTGGTTAGAATTTATTAGATACTACAAAATCAAGAGAGTCATTAAATAGGGTGTAGGTCCCACCAAAAACTATTTTCCCAATAAATTTCAACCGATTATAAAGAGTGTGTTACTAGCATTTCTCTTAATCCCAAAGGTTTCTAAGATTTGTGGAGCAAGAAATAGACCTCTTTCTCAAGATTAGAGCGTGTTCTAGGCAAAAAGGGTTTCTTTACATTATTTTCTTATCATTAGTTTAGGATTATGCCTCTATCTATGATTTTGGTTCTTGTAATCTTGTTTTTGGATTTCTTTGTTATTATCAGTGGCTACAGGCATAATTAAGGTCATGGCGGAATCATGTTTTGACCTTCAATGATTTCCTATTTAATATAACATTTTTTTAGTTGTTTAATGCTTTCCTTGTTTGTTGCCTTCTATGATCATTGCGAATAATAAGTGAAGAAAAATAATATTAACATTGTACGATCATAGGGTGTTTAATAGATTAAGAACAATTAATTGGCAATTAAATAGAACTAGAAGCAAACATTGGTCAAATTGGATCATGTTTGGGGAAATTTTGGACCTGAACCGAATGGTTTTGTTGGGTTGAATTATCGGAATAAATATTTCAGAAAACATATAAACAAAATGGATAAAATTATAAATAAAACACAAAAAAAAATAGGAGAAAACTAAAGTAAAGACTATAAAAATCGATAGAAAATAGATATCATCTCTTAAAAGTTAGATTTAAAAAAGAAAATAAATAAAATTGAAGATTAAGAGTAACTAAATATTATGTGTCTCCTATATTCTTAAGATGATTGGGTCGGGTCAGGTACAAGATTCTCAAACTAACTTCGGCTTCATACTTCCCAACCTGTCAACCCAATCCAATCTTGTACTTTTAGCCCAAGTCGACCCAACCCATGATAACTCTTAAATAGAGCAAAGGTCATAGAGAAATTGGATAATATCTTAGTAATAGCATAAGAGGTTCCAAACTCCTTGGTTTAATCCATAATTGAATTCTTACTTGATATAATGTATTCATGTGAAACTTTGACTCTTTGGTTGCTCTCCTTATTTTTGTTTGTTATCTTGTTAGACTATTTTCTTTCTCAATCACAACTTTTTCATTTGCATTGCCCAAGAAATTAAGAATTTGATTATGCCTAATACATGTCAGCAATCCCTAAAGAATGATATTTTGTATTCCTTTTTTATACTCCTATATTACTTCTCAATGGCCACGTACCCAGGAAATCACGCAATAACAGCACAAGCAAGGCTTGTAATTTTTGCCCTTTTTAACAGTTGGACTTGTGCTACAGAAAGCATGGGATGTTTGGACAACTTTCACCTCGTTGGAAAAAACAAGCTTACATCAAAATCAAACCACTCCCTTTTCATTCAAAGGAAGAAAGTATACAAGACACTCAAATGATTATCAGTCCAACAAGCTTGGACACTAATTAAACTTGAGTGCAAGTAAATTCAAGAGCTTCCAGACACAATTTCCTGATAAGGCTATTTCATACGGCCTAATCAAGGGTTTACTTATGTCAATAGGACTTACTCACACCAATTTATTTTAGTTGAGCTTTGCACTTCAAAACAACAAGTTAAGGAAATCTACTCATTCACCAACAAACAGTTATCTCCTAGCATCTCCAGCTTTGGCAGATGATTGAGATTTAAAATGTCAATATGAGAATTGTTTTGAAATTCAAAGATCCAAACAGTGCAGTGCAGGGTATTTGGAGGACTTCATTATTATTTTTTACAGATTTCTTGTTCATCTAGGAATAGTTCTTGGAATATTCAGGCCGGTTGAAATTAGAATTTCAAATTTATGTGACCAACCATATCTTTAGAATCATTTCCATGCAACCCATCTGTTACTTTTTCGTTTGGTGGCATGTTTCATATGATATGACTTGTGGGCAAAACCTACCCTACCCATTCAGTGTGCAGATTACAATCAATTGACAGAAAGTCCATGTTATGGCCAGACAACTGAACAAACAGTTTATGGAATTTTTTCTCTCTGTTATTAATAAATAATAAAGGCATACACCCATTATATATTGCTTTTCTTTGTGCACTTCAAATGCTGAAGGGAAAGTAGAGAGACCAGAAGGATATTATAATTCACCTTTCCCCTCAATCCAGCATAAGTTAAATGCCAGAAATACTGCGTAAGTACTCTACACTTAATTTGAATTGCAGCAGAAAAACATCAAAACCAAGTTTGATTGGTGTATTTCCTGTTTTCATTTTCAGTTAAAACAAAAACAAAGTAGAAAACGTTTTTGGTTGTGTTTTGATAAAATAAACATATTTCTCAGAATAGGGACAGAAATGTGACGACAACAAATAATCATTCCCAGATTTTCAAACTCAATTTCAGAGTCTGGCAGAAAGTAGATACAACTATGACAACTTGGTAACTAAAATAAAAACTAAACCAACCAAACATATTTTCTAAAATTTGAAAATGGGAGTTGTTTCTAGGAAATGAAAATAGATGACAAAAAAAATGTTTCCACTTGTTAAATAGACTAACATTATGATTTCAAGCTTGTTTTTTGTGCCAGCATAAAGACTAACATCCAAGTTAACTCTACTGATATATAGAGAAGTAAATAAAAGCAAATGCATTTAAGATGCTACCTGAAGGAGTGATAGGTCACGAAGAATTTCAATATTGTCAGGATCTATTTTCAGTGCATTTCGGTAGCACTTGATTGCCTCCCGGTATTCTCTGTCTGATCGATAAAGGAGACCATAAACATGCCAGCAAACATGACTTTTAAGGTCATTCTGTTCAAGAACAAAGACCAAAGCTGGATCATCTGACAGACAACAATTGTAAGATAAATTATGCAGAATCAAAGACCAAAAACAAACCTTTAATCCTTGTCGAACAAGTTCATATGCTTCAGACTTACGATCCATGCAATTTAATGTCAAACCCTTCATCGATAAAGTTTCTATCATCAAGAAAAAGGAACAGACACAAATAAAAATTATGACCAATATAAGCAAAACATGCTGCAAACAAGAAATAGAATAGATAGAAAGGGAAGGTTTAGGGGGAGGTTGGCTAACATTGCATGACTTACTTAAGGAATTAAGAAGGGAATAAATGACTCCTGGCATAAGGGAAAGTTTAGACAATAATCACCAAAAATAAAAGTATACCTCCATGATCTGGAAATTTTTTCAAAATGGCATCAGCTGCTTTGAGGCCCTTCTTATATTGTTTGGTTTCATATGATTTCTGCATCAACAAGAATAATGATTAATAACCTCCTATTCAAAATTATCCACCACCACAAAAAAAAAAAAAAAAATTATCTCACTCACATAGATATCCTAATGATAATATAATGAAATTTTAATTACAATAGTTTGTGAGCAATAAATGGATTTATTCACGCAGAGAAAACTAAATCTTAAAAGAAAACCTACTATAAAGAACAAGAACGATGCCAAGCGTATTCAAAGCAAGGGAATAATCCACTTCAACTCCCTTTGTCTTTTCTGTCCTAATTCCTTAAAGATAAAATAACCATTTCCAAATTTTATGGTTACTACTATTCACAGCATGGGCAACTGATTAAGTCAGGTAGCCAGCACACATACACATTGGTAAAAGCAACCATATCCAGAGTCATATTTCCCAACCTGCCCTAATCCCTTGAAAACCCAATACTCTCTATAAGAACTTACAAACGGGAGAAAAATACTACATAATTTAACTGAACATCCCAACTATTCCCAATTTTCCATCTTTTAAACTTCTGGCATCGAAAAAAACGGGTTCCTAGGGAAAACAAAGAGCACAGAAGACAGAAGGCAACAAGCTTAAAGTCGAAAGTAGCAAATCATGAATTCCCCAGAATACATCAGAAACTGTAACAACAATATTGAAACGAAGATCCCTAACTGTCCTTCTTCGGGATTCCTATAGATTCTGAGTAATCGAGCATAGCGTGAGGCGGTGCTTGCATGAGAAAACATAAGAGAATCTAGGGTTTTGAGAATCTGACAAGCAGGAGACAGTGATTAAAGTTGCGTGGAGGTAAGAGAGAAAAGAGATAGCGAATCGAAACTTACGACAATAAGCTTGAAGAGGTTAGCCTCCTTGGGGGGAAGAGAAGCACCCATTGGTGTTGGTGTTGGTGTTGGTGTTGCAGAGAGTGATGGAAGTGGGAGATTCGATAGAGAATGAAATTAAATGATAGATAGATAGATAGGGTCACGACGCACGAGATAGAGAAAAAGAGAGAGAGAGAGAGAGAGAGAGAGAATAGGGTGGCGTTTTCTGAGCTGCAAAGCAAATGCAATTGCAAGGCAACCCTACTGTCAACACGAAACAAGGAAAGTGTGCGCTTATGTACTACTACTCTCTGTCTCTATTCCTCCATCAAATTACCTCAATACCACCAGACACAGTTTTTATTATATTTACGTAATTCATTTTTAAAAATACATAAATTATAATCCTCTTTCCACCTCAATTTTTATCTTCAAATCACTTGTAATAATATGATAAAAACATAAAAATCAAATATTAAATATTAACTTATGCCACTTCTCTGTAGCCCAACCTGGGCCCAGTCCAAGGTGACGCTGAGATGAAGGTGGCCCATCAACACTTGGGCTATTATGTATTGGATGTATATCTATTACGAAGTTCACTTCACACTCATCGCAAAATGTAATTAACTACAAGGCCCAGGCCCAACAAATGATAATAGTACATAATGTGCTTAAAGTAACAATAATATATATAAAATCAATACACATGCTCACTTTATCTTTCCCCGCCTTCATTTATTTTCGTATAGGCTAAGAATACAAATCACGTTTGATATTTCATTTTTTCCTTCTGATATATTAAAAAAAATTAAATATATTTTTATTCTCTATAAAATTAGTAAGTTTTAATTTTGGTTTATGTAAAAAAAAAAAAAAGTTTTTTCATTCTTATAAAATTGTAACTATTATTTTTAGTCCTTATTTGTTATTTGATCATTTTTTAACTATTTTTTATTTATTAAAAGGTTAAATAATCATCTTATGTGTTACATACAACTATTATTGATATTTAATATTTTTGAAGAATTTTATAGGTACATAAAATAAATGTTATTTATTTATTTTAAAATGATTATTTGAGACTAAAAATAATGATTTTAGATTTTAGAGGGATGAAAATAAAAAAAATATATATTTTATAAAGATTAAAATAAAAATTTACTCATTTTACCGATATCAAAAATAATATTTATAAATTTTAAAAAGAAAAAAAATATCTTTACATGAACCAAAGTCAAAATTATCTAAAAATATATTTAAATCTAAAAAATTATTTATCAGAATAAAACTTTATATTAAATAAGTTTACAATAGTCATGCATTTTTTGTCAATATAGCTGAACTAGACTCCTTTAATGTAATATATTTGAATATAACCACATTATGAAAATTAGTTTCGCGATATTTGTGAAAAAGTAAATACATAAAACTTAAAAGTGAGAAGAAAGAAGAGTATTTAAAAATATTAAAAACCAAATAAAAAAAAAAGGGTAGGGTGAAAAGACCGAAATAGAGAATGGGAATAAGAAGGCCCATTAATTGTTAGTCATGTTTTTATTTGGAGCCCACTATGGCAGCCCAATTACTATACGGTCCAGTATCCCCACTACCCAGCCATTGTGCGTGGCACCAACGTCCCTGCACTTTTCTACACCATTTTCGCTTGCAATCGCAAATTTCGAGTAAAAAAAAAAAAAAAAGTTGAGAATGTAGTGTTTACATGGTTCAAAGGGCCCATATGCATTTATATCCAATTCGGAAGGCACGCGTCAGAAATCAGTTGCAGTAGAATTAAACTATAATTCAAATATGCTCTTCATTTCAATTACTTTCCAAGTTGTTCCTCTGGTCAAAATTATTTGTAGCTCTTCCTGCATTATATTATATTATATTGACCATTATTTGCTTGAGTGGTGGTGTAAAGCTTGTTTCAACCAATTAAATATAATTTACCAAGGTAAGCTATGTCACAAAAATTATATATTTTCCACCCAGGAAGTTATTTTATTTTATATTGAAAGTTCAAACATAGTCTTTTTTCTAAAACTATCAAAATTGAATTTAACACTTCATTTATATCTATAGAATAAAGTACACATTGCTCCATTAAGAAATACAAAGATTATGCTATCCTCCCATTTTATGTTAAAAGACATTTCCTTAGCAAATTATAATGTATAACACTTTACCTACTTTTTAAATTTTTTGACAAATTTTTGTAAACTTCTGTTAAAAAAATTATCATCAAAACATCATTTATCCTCATATCTTTTCAGTCATGTAAATATTAAATCACTCTCTTTTTTTATAAATATTTTTCCCTTAAAAATTTAAACATGTTACACCTTAATAATATATCTCTTAATTTACATATTTATATATTATTTTAAAAATTATTGTAAATTTTACTAAAATTAACTATATATCTTAAAAAAAACATTTTCATTATTATCTTTACAAAATATTTTTAAAGTTACCTATCAAAATAAAAATTATATATATATATAAGCATAATAAAATCAAATATAAATATTAAGATATTATTTAATCAACATAGTTAATTTAATATTTTTATTAAAAAAATTAAATAAAATAATATTTTCATTAGATAATATTAATTATATATATATATATATATGTTAAATTAATATATTATTTAATTGGTGTTACTAATAAAATATTTAAATAATATATAAATAAATTAGTGTTTTATGATAAAGTATTATTTATTATATTTAATTAATGTAATACTAAAATATGTACGACAAATATATAATTTTTAAATAAATATATTTATATTAAAAATTTATTATTAAATAAAATATAATTATTATAAAATTTAATATATATATATATTAATTTATATTATATATATATATATTGACGTATATATAAAAGTATAATATATAGATTAAATTTTTTAGTTTATTAATTATTTTAATAAACTAATTTAAATTTAATTACATATTTTATAATTTTTTTAATTTAGTGAATGAATGACAATGAACTTAAAAATATTTTGAAATATATTTTAATTAAAATTATATTTTTTATGTATAATTAAATTAAAAGTATAATTTTTTATAAATAATTAAATTAAAAGTATTTTTTAAATCTTATAATCATAATTCTTTAGCAATATTAATTTAGTTAATATAATAAAAGAATGATAATATAATATTTAAAATTCCAAGAGATAAAATTGTAATTTATTTTATCTTTTAACATATACAAAGTGGATGGTATAATACTTACGTTTGAAAGAAAAATATAATTTACATTAATGATATTAAGTTAAATAAATTAAATTATATATTTTAATATAAGAAAATAGTGGAGTATAATACTATTATTAAGAGAGGCGTTATCATTCTTGGTGAGTTCATTATATATATATATATATATATATATATATATATATATATATATATATATATATATATATATATATATATATATTTATTGTTATATAAGCAAGTATAAGTTAAACTCATCCACACTAACCTAAAAAATCTAAAACATAATGGCTTTAGACTCTTACTATCTAAAAATAAGGTAGTGAGTGTGTTGTATATGATTACGTATAAGCAGCATATTCCAAATGTATCAACCATGCCATAATAACTTTGAAAAAATTGAATCAGAGGTTCTTAATTTTCTGAATATATACACACTTGGCATACCGTGTACGTATCAGTTTCATGGTGGATTTAGACCGATATCATTCGCTGTATCAACATCACCACTGCATAGTATTTATACTTACAAATCGTGACCACAGAGCCAATAGGCATCAAATTCTTTTGCCTTGAATAATGATTTCCAATTAGAGGCTTAAAATATATAATGTGCACTATATAATTGTATTAATTAAATACTTTGTGAGAAAAGTTTGTTGTTCATATGATTATATCTTATTCCAATATATATGATTGTCTTTGATAAAAGAAATTGTGGTGTTTATATATAATAAATACATGTGACAGCTACTTGCTTATAACATTACCACTGAACAGGATAAGAAGTAGTATTACTATTTGGTAGTTAGGTCATTTTTAGTGGTTTCTTATAAGTAACCTTACTTGTTACATCAATCTTATTTTTCCTTTTTTCTTAAGATTTGGTGTTTATATAAGCAATTTTGGTAAATTTTAAGCAATTCACTTATTTTTTTTTAGGCTGATGTGGTAAGTAGGGTTGCTTATAAACAACCCCGTTAGAGGTGCTTTTAGCCAAATGTGTTGCGAAAATCGTGAAAGCTAGCTAACGATATTAGTGGATAGAGTTATTTTGCATACAAGCTATATGTGTAGAATAACAAGACAAATTTACCAAGATTGTGTCAACAACATTATTCTATAACTTCTACACTATTTTAATTTGACAAACTAATTAAATAGATTAATCAATAAATAATTAATAACTAAATTATAAATAGATTTAATAGATGATTTATGAAAATAATTATTATTTGATGAGAATAATAATTTTAAAATTGTTAATGTGAATAAGATTTATTTTTTTTATAGAAAAAAGTATTTTCTTAAACCCTAATTCGTTACAAAAGATAAATAGAATAGAAGAAAAAATTAGAGATGATAGAATATATCTAGGAATTTGTTTGGTTTGATTGTTTTTTGTTTTCATTTTTAAAGAAAATAAAAAATAAACATGAAAATATGTTTAATTTTAATTTTAAAAAATGAAAAAGTATTTTCAAAAGAAGCCAAAATATGAAAACAAAAAAATGTCCTCCGAATATTTTTCTTACTGAAATTAATCATTAGTCAGATTTTACTTATCTCTAGCCTGAAAAGGAGATATTTTTTAATTCTTTGTCATCTCTTCGATGTGTGTATCTTATGATTCTTATGTATTTTCATAAATTTTTTTCTATTTTTTTTACATATACAAATTGATCGCATATTCACGTCCTATATTTATAGGTGCAGAGAAGGTTATTTAAATTTTAGCTGCAATTATGTGTTGTATAATAATATTAATATTTAATGATTTATCTGATATAAATATTTTGTATAATTTAATTGGATATGATATATATATTTAATTATTATTATTATTATTATGAAATATTAGTCATTAAATATGATTAATATTTAATGTAATTGAATATTATTTTTTAAGATAAATAATATCAAAATATTTTTTATATATTTTAATTTGTGAGACTTAGGATGCAATTCTATATATACTTATATCTAATATATATTGCAGATAAATAACATGATAATTTTAATATTATTATATATGTATATTTTAAACTAGTATTTTAGTTTGTATATATATGTTAAGTGTTTATTATATTTAACTATTATAATAAGTTATATATATATATATATATATTAATTATGTTTGAATATATAAGTTATATTTTAAATTTATGATAAATAATTTATATTATGATATAATTTTATTTTTAATTATTGATAATTTATTTTAAAATATTAAAATTTAACTTATAAATAAATATGATAAATAAAAATAGAATTGGATAAAAAAAATAAAATAATCCTTAAAAATTCTCAAATTAAAGCATAAAATCTAAAATCATTTTCATTGAAGATAAACTCTTAAAAATCCTATGATGCAAGATAGTCCTTCTTATTTAGTATATAGAGATAGATTTATATTCTAATTTTGATTGTAAAGTTTATATAAAAAATATTTCATGAACATTTATTGAAAATAGATAAACCAAACACATTTTCTAAATTTTAAAATTAGAAAGTGAAAATATTTTTTGAAAAATTAAAATAGAAAATATTTTTAGAAATCAAACATACTCTAGGTTTATCTTTTTTTTCAAGGAGATCAAAGTACTTTAAGAGGGTGCTTAATACATTAAATGTTTTTACTTTTTTAAGAATTTTGAATTAGGAATCTTAATTTTCTATGTTTGATACCTATTTTAAAAAATCTCATGAATATAATTTTGCAAGAATAATTTTTATCCCCCTTTCTCATAAAAATATTCTGAATGTAAGAATTTAACTTTTTTAAGTTAGGAAAAAAATTTAATCTATATAAAAAGATCACAATATTTTTTTTAAAACAAAAAAAAATATCTTTCTCTTTCTCTCTTTCTATTTCTCTTTCTCACTCTTTCTCTCTCGGTCACTATCACTCTCCCTCTCCCTTTCCCTCTCTCTCTAGTCTCTCCTTATATTTTTCTTTTTATTTTTCACTCTCGCTCTCTCTTTCTCTCTCTCATATCTTTATTTATCTCTCTCTTTCCTATATCTTATTATTTATTGAATTTATCAATTTTTAATAATATTATTAAATTTTATTTTGTTTCTACATTTTAATAGTATTTGTTAATATTTTTTATTTTTATTTGAATTAAATAAAATAATATATTTTTATTCTTTTTAATTATAATGTAACATTTTTTATTTTTTATTTTTTTATTGAATTATGTATTTTAATAATTTTAATAAGTTTTCAACTTTTAAAATATTTTAAATGTTATATTTCTAATAATATTTGAGTAAATAAATATGTTTATTTTTATAAATAGCATTATAGTAAAAAAATATTTATATATCCAAAAATATATTATTATTATCAAATATGAAAATCTTTAATTCTCGAGAATCTTATTTAAATGAGTTATAAATATTTGTTAATGTGAAACAAGGTTCACTCTCTAAAAGAAAATTTTTCTCTCAAACCGTAGCCAAAAAAAAATAGAAGGAAGAGGCAAAGAGAGTGAAATTTAAGTTTCTCTCTTCTAAAAAAAAATCAAAATCCTCTAAAATTCATTATAAAAATAATAATGTACTATTATTTTGTTACATGAGAATCATAAATTTCAAACATCTTTTTAATTTTTTATAATTAATATTCTTAGAAAACTATAAATTTACATATATGTTCTCTAAATCTGATGATAAGGCAACAAAAAAGATGTGTGATTATTTATTTATTGATTTTTAGGGGAGGGAGTGCAACATAAAGATGTCTGATGTGTCCAATATATATAGTCAAAGGGAGAAACATTCTATAATTGTACTCTTGATGTTGAAAGTAAAACAAGTTATGTCCATTTATTCTCAGTATATCTCTTATATGGGGTCTCACGGGAATATATGGTAAAATGATCTTGAACATAGAAATAAAGACATTTCAATTCCTCTCTTGTATTTCTCTCTTCAGGAGAGTAAGCACAAAAATTCCTGGATTATTTTACAGAATATTTTAATGATTTTTGTTCCATCATTAATGTGAACCACACTTGTCTTTTAATTTCCTTTGAACTTAAAAGAAGTGGAGGTGCGGTTGTGGGAGGTTGAATGGTTAGGATTAGGAATAGGAGGGCCATGTGATGTGAGCACGTTCCCCTATCTGTCAGGAATCAACATCAAATATCAAATTCAATGGTTTGCACAGAGAAATGGATATTATGTGAAATTATTATTATTATTTATTTGGGTGATGTTCTAGAAGGTGTGGGATAATATCTTATCTGAAAATGAAAGGTGGACCACCATGTTCATGTTGCGTTAAAAGGTGATAACTTAATCAATGATTTACAGTTTGTGTCTGGTGAATGATACATTCTCTCTAATCACGTGCTCGTCTCATTTTCACAAGTTACATTAATTCTTAAGCTTTCTTCAAAACTTTGCTTTTATAAAATGCACCATGTGCTACGCAATTGCATTGCCTCCTCAATTTCTTACTAATTCGTATTCCATGCCTTAACTAAAGTTCTAGAACCTTTTTTTTTCTTCTTCCACAAATATCTTTTAAAATATATGTGTTTAAGACCCCTCCTCACTATGAGGGAGGCACCTCAAAGGGTGAGATAACTCTTCCAAAAACTCCTCATTATGAGAGAGGCACTTCAAAGGGTGGGATAACTGTTCCCAAAATTTAACACGGCTGCATATGCAAGGCAGGATTCGAACTCCTGACCTTGCTTAAGCGTGAATCAACCCATACCACTAAACCACACGCTTAAAGTTCAATAGTACTATGATTAAAGTTATAGATGAATAAAAAATAATTCTCACAACCTTATACAAGTATAAGTTATATGACCACGGTTTAAGACTTAAACATAGATTAAAAACAATAGTTAATATATAATTTCATTAAAATGACTTTACTTTCTTAGTAAATATATTAGTAATCTTTACGATGATTTTGTATGATTGAGTTAAGATATTTTTTTTTTATTGTACGTTAAAAAAATATTATTTTCTTAAATACAAGTAATTTTTAATTATTTTTATCTTATTTAGTGACATTCTTTTAAAAATATTTTCTTTTTAATGTATGACTATTCATTGTATAATTTTTATGTTGTATTTATAATAAGAATAACTTACTAAAAATATTTTAAAATTATTGAAATATAATGTAGATGATTAATTTCTTTAATATATGTGAAATTAGTTTTATTTTTCTCATAATACAAAACAAATGGAGTAAATAGTGATATGATTACAATTTAAGGCTTAAACAAATTAAGAACAATGATAAATATATTATTTTTGTATATACAATTTCATTAAAACAAATTTACTCTATTAATAGATGTATTAGTTTTAATTATAAATAATTGAATAATTTATGAATGAAAAAATTATAAAGAATCATTATTTCACTAAAAAGCGTGAGTATCAACCATTTTGATACATTTTTAAATGTTAAAATCTCAGTTATATCTTAAGAAATAAGAATGATACTAACATTAGTTTTGATATCTTTTTTATTATTTTTTGAAAATTATAAATTTTAATAAATCTTACCACTAAATTAAAAAAAATCATTGAATGAGAGATAACACCCACAAAATTTATAATTTTTAATAAAAAAGAATGTTAAAAAATAATATTGATGAAAAAATGTGTCTTCTTATCTTAATATTGATCAGCTATTAGCCATCTATTATCTGACCTTTTTTAAATCATTGGCTAATAATTAATGGACAATTAAATTTTATGCTCTAAAAATATATTGTTGAGATTGGGTTCTTTCCATCACATGTACAATGTCTCTATTCCTGCTCAATCAATCATGTCGATCATCCCAAGCCTGAAAGTAAATCATTCATTAGTGGGTTTGTTTCCAAGTCTTGAATGTAATTTTATGCATGAGATTTTAAAACAGTAATGATTATAACTTTTATATCTAAACATGATTCCTTATTTTCCAAGAAATTTCCAAACACGCTATGTATCAATTTAGAGTACAGTGATTTATTCTCCGGTATGCGACAAATTTGGATAAGAGGTATTATCAAATGTTTAATAGTTCAATTAAATCTCTCTTTCAATGGGAATTTGAGCTTTAATTTGTCATTTTATAACAACTCTCCTTCCATTAAATTCAACCATATTTTGATTAATTATTGAAATTTTTAAAATGCATTTACCTCCTGTATTTTGTAACTACAAACATTATTGATCAAAATCTCAATGTTTTTTTTTAATTGCTTTTTGGACAGAGTTGATACAGTTGGCACGAAAACAAAATTGAAAAAAAGAAAGAAAGAAAGAAAGAAAAGTAGTGGAAATGGAAATGTCCATGCTGTCTCTGCTTAGTGGAAACCAGCAAATATATATGTTCAAAGGTGAGAAATCGTATTGACCTAATGTTAAGTTTAACAAAATCTTCCTAATTAGTCAAAAACGAATAAACGATTATAAGAATCAATGTCAACTTCGGTTTTGTAATTGTTTTTGGGTGATTCCGACAGGTAAAAAAGTCGCACTTTGATTTTGATTTTAATTAAATAATTGGTGACAGTTCAAACAAGACGTACCAATAAACTATTTGAACTATAAATCAAAATCCCTGTGTTAATTATTAGGCGCACAATTTTAATTATTATATCATAATAAAAAGTAAATCGACCAATTTGTTGATTCAGTCCTAGTATTTTGATATTAACCAAACTTGATGAAGAGATGAAGTTCTTTTTCCATATTCAAAAAGCTTGAACTTCTAAAAGATGATGTACAATTCTGAATTTATCAAGTCAATGCATGCTTTGTTCATAGCTACTGGGAAAAAAAGAGAACAAAAAAATGGTGCGTCATGTATGAGGCTAATATGTCTACATCAAATTTGGGAGCCATGAAAACTCATTTTCAAGGTCTAAAAGCACAAGGCTTGAATTGTGACTCTGTGACTCGACCTTCAAATCAGAAGCTTCTTTAGAATGATAATGGTTTTTTCTTTTTTTAATTGTACATAGTATATATACGATGTTGCGTTTTCAATATTGGTGTATTATTATTATTATTATTATTTTAGTTAATGACAATTGTTTTTACTTTAAAAGAACCAAAACCAAGAATCTTTCGTCGTGATGCTTATCATAGTTTAAACGCTAAAGGATGACGATTGTGTATTATTAATTAGGGGCATGCAGACACGGTGGTAGCCATGGTTGGTTGATTTAGACTATGCTTAATATATATCCATTAAAATTAATTAATTAATATAGAAACTGATTTTGAATCCATTACCTTACTTGTATATTGCGGTGTTCTTTCTTTTTAATCTATATTAATTAAATTGTCACACATCAGTTTATGTCAGAAGTTGCGAGGGAAGAAGTCAAACTTAAGATACTCGTTTCGAGAGTTGTTTAGAGAATCGGTTCCCTTTATTATAAATTAATTTGTTATTTAGTCTTGCTGGCATTCTTGATTTATTTATTAATCATATTCTACCTATAATAAGAGATAATTAATGAATAAAAATCATGGTTTTGTCAGAAATTAAAGAGGTAAAGAAAGAATTCACCTGGTAAAACTAGTATACTGGTACTAGTTAAAAATCACATGTTGTATTTTTTGCTTAAATCGTGGTGTCTTGTTCGTTTTTCCTCCTTAATGTGAAAGTACATGGACATGTGTATCTGATTAGTTTTTATACATTTACAATACACGAGTATTATTAACAAATTATGAGGCTAAACCACGTTGTTAGAATTAAATTATATTATTCACATAACAAGTTGTATATTTTAAAATATTATTTTTTTAGTTCTTTCCAATTTCTAGGTCTCTTTACAACAATTAATATTTAATTTATCTCACTCTTTCTCTTCTTTTTTTTTTTTTAACTTTTCTTTTTTACCAAATTCGTGTAATAACGCGATTTCTCTCATTACAATTAAGAGTGAATTTTGTTATCATCCTTCATTCTCTTAAAAAATAAAAGTATTATATTGTCATGTTCTATTATATTAAATATTAAATAAATTATATTTTTATCTCTTATAAATAAAAATATTATATTATTATTCTCCTTTTATATTAACATAAATTTTTTAGATAATAATAATTATAAGATTTTAAAAAATATTTTTAATTTCATTATTCATAAAATTAAATATATTTTTAATATAATTATTCACTAGAAAAATGTATTTTTAATTAGAATATATTTTAAAATATTTTTAATTTATTTTTATTCATTCGCTTGATTAAAAAATTATAAAAATATATAATTAAATTTAAATTAACTATTAAAATAATAAATAAATACTAAAAAATAAATTATATATGTATACTTTTATATACAGGTCAAATGTGTATGATATAAATTAACTTATATATAAATATTAAATTTTGTAATAATTATATATTTAATATATATATATATATATATATATATATATATATATATTAACACTACATTAATTAAATATAGTAAATAATATTTTACCTTATTTATTTAGATATTATTAAAAAAATTATTAGTAACATCACTTAAATAATACTTCAATAATATATATTACCTTTAATATATATATATATATATATATATATATATATATATATATTATAATTAACACTGTATAATGAAAATACTATTTTATTTAAATTTTTATAAAATATTACATTAACTATATTGATTTGATAATATCTTAAAATTTGTATGTTATTTTATTTTACTTTTACAAACATATTTTTATTTTGATATGTATTTTTAAAAATATTTTAGAAAAATAATAATGAAAAAATTAAAAATAGACAAAATATTATATGTTAGAATCTGTCATAAAAAAAAAACTATAATTTTTAATATAAAAAATGAGAACGGTGTAATAATATTCATATATATCATGAGAGTGGTATAATTTACCCTACAATTAATGATGGATTGTTCCACCTATCATGCATGTACTTACATTACTCGTTCTTTTTTTCTAATGAAAATTGTCATGGCTGTGGAAATGGATACGTCAATGGTTGCCTTGAATAAGTTATAATCATATAGAACAAAACATACGTTACTCTTTTTTTTTTTTTTTTAATGAAAAATTATCATGTCTGCTGAAGACTGAAGTCCATGTATCAATTGCTGTTTTCAATAATGAGATCCTATAACCATTTGCTGGAACACGTATAAATTGCAAAAACATTAACTAATAATCAATATACTTGATTAGACTTTGCTGTACAATTTTGAATAATTTGTACGAAAATTCAATGTTTAAACATCCCTTTCACTATTCATATCAATATAATTTTTTTAGACTAAATTTTACTGACATACTCCATAAAGTTTTGTTAAATTTTCTTGATACCTTTCCCTTTTTATCCTTACATTATTAACTCTCTTTAGTCACTTGAAAAATATTTCATTAAGTCTCTTTAATTGTTTAAAAATAATATTACATTGTATTTTCTTATAAATAAAACTATAGTAAATATTAAAAATATTAGAACGGCCATTAAATCTCACTAAATCACACATTGTCTAATTGTTATTTATTAAAAAAAATTAATGTGAATTCACAATTTGGAGGTGATCATTGACATTTATTATTGTTCTAGAAACCGAGTAATGTTCAACGTGAATATATTTTTTCAGAAACTTGACGTGCTATGTGCAAAGTCAACTTTTTTCTTTTTTATTGGATAAAACTGACACCATGTTCTGATGAGGTGTGCCTTTTCGTGCCAAGGTGTCTTTTGCCATATCTCCACTTCAATTTTATTATAAGTACCAGTAAATATCCAACTAATTACATTTTAAAATAAAGTATTTCAGTACATTATAAATATTATTTTCAACTATATTAACGTTAAAATAAACAATTTTCAATTACATTGGAAAGTCACAATCCATCCTTGAACTGAGTTTAATTTTTCATCATCAATTTTGAGACATTATATAGTGTAAATTATTGGATTTTATTTTAAAATCAGTTTTCAAACTTAGTTAGTTACAAGCAGTGGCGGAACTTGGATAAAAAATTTGGAGGTGCCAAATTAATTTTTTTATATATAAATTAAATTTTTTACTAATTAAAAAAATAACATAATTTTTCACTTTCTCTACTCAAAATAAACATGTATAATAATGAAATCTAAGAAAAAGTATTATCATTCACTAGTCATTTCATAAAATAATCATAAAAGACTATCATTAAATGTCAAAGGTTACCTGGAATAAAGCAAACCAAAGTAGTTGAAGTAAATTCCAAGATAAGTTGTACACTTGTCTCCTATGAGATCCAAAATAATATATTTAACATAGCCCAAGCTACTTGTATTGTATAGTATCACTTGTACACGGCATACCCAAAATTGTGCAATGCAAGTCAAGCAAAAAGAATCATCCAAAAGCCAATAATTACTTTTAAGTGGGCCAAAATTCAGGAGCAGTTGCATAAATTAAATATTGACATTATTATATACATATAAAATTTTAAATGCAAGCCTAACATAAAGTTTAAAATAATATAAACATAAACAGAAGTTACCTTTAGTTAAAGTGCTGCTCTTCGCTCTTTCAATGACTTAAAATGTTCAATAATTGAGTCAGAACTAAAACTTGTTGCAATATCCCTTTCAATATAAACGATCATACTATCTGCTAAAAAGTCAGCTTTCATCTTATTTCTCAACCTAGTCTTTATTATTTTCATTGCAGAAAAAGATCTTTCAGTTGTAGCTATAGAAACTGGAAGAGTCATGATAAGACGAAGTAATCTATCAATCAAGTAGTAAACTTCTGACTTTTTTGTTGTTGCCAAACATGTACACAACTCTTGCATTGTTGATAAATTCTTCAAATTTGAATCTTGACGAGCATCAACAATGAAATGTTGAAGTTGGAAATGCAAATTAATTTTCTCCTACTCACTGAAATTCATGGGATAATATTTGTCTACAAAAGTGCAAATATTTTCAATATTGAAAGCTTTATAAGCATCCTTAGGAACCAATGCCATGCTTAGAGTTAATAACTCCATTGCTTGGTCATTAAATCTACAATTCAACTCCTGTAATTGCTTATCAATTGTAACAAAGAATATTTCAACTCTCAAATAATGCTCCACTATAATATGATCTTTTTGGTGACGAGAACGCCCTTGCCTTGCTACATAAGAAGCACTAAATTGAGGAACCTCAATATCGTGTTTTTCACAAAAAGATGTCACATTTTTTAATAACTTATCCCAACCTTCTTCTCTCAAGTTCTGGATAAGTGCTTTTGTAAAACGAACTAAATGCATAGCATTAACTACATCCTGAGAGTTGTTTATCATTTTCTTCAATTCTTGGATTCTTGGGAAACTTCTCAAGTTCACTTGACGTAGAAATTGCATTTTTTTTCATCTTTATCACAAGTCTTCCTCTTGAAAAAATAATCAATTCTTTTACTCTTTATCATAATTTTTCTAATATATATTTATCACCTTTCACCTACATAAAAAAGGAAAAAATTATCTTCACAATTATCACAATGCAAAACATACAAAAACTCATACCAATATACTACTATAATTAAATACAATATTATATATTCCTCAAGCTAGCTATGCAAAACTTTGAGCAAATTCAATTTTCTAAAATTCTTAATAAGCACATGAACAAACTACTATATTTTAATGGTAAAAGTGGAGACATTTATATTTTTAAATATGTTTAATATTTAAAATTAAAAGAAAAGAAAGAAATTAAAATATGATTAAAACTTAAAAGTTAAAAAAAAAAAGTAATGTGTATACGTAAAACTGTAAATGTAAAAAAAACAAAAGAAGATAATATAAGAAAGAAAATCTTAAAATCTTAAAAGAAAAAGGAAATAATATAAGAAAGAAAAAAAGGGTCCAAATTAGAGAAACACGCACAAACCTTTCTTCTTCAGTTCATCTTCTTCTACGTTTTCGTCGGTGCGTTCTTCTTCTTTTAGTGTTGCCGTACAATTCTTCTTCTTTTGCTATTTCTGACTACAGTACGTACTACATTATTCTTCTTCAGTTCTTCTTTTACTGCGGAACAGAGAAGCAGCCAAGCAGAATCAAGTTTGAGAATGATGAATGAAATGGAGAATGGAGCAGGTGACGAGGCACATGTGGAGGATACTTATTTGAGAAGCTAGAAAGTTTTTTAGTTTTATTATAGTTAATAATATAATAATATATAAATATAATATTAAAATATATGTGAATATATAAAAATAAATAAATTTACAAAAGTTTTGGGGGAGCCGTGGCTCCCCCTATAACTTCTAAGTTCCGCCCCTGGTTACAAGTACATTTGAAACATAGAGACAACACATCCTGAGGAAAGATTGTGCAAATAATATCACAGAATACAGTGTAGTTTTATAATTGGTTTGTCAAAAATTACATAGTATCCTTAAATTTCAAGAAAAATAATATTAGTGAAACCGATTGATTTTTGAAAAATATTAATACCACTAACCATATACTTCTATACATCTTTATTATTAATAATAAACGGTTGAGATCGGTGTGATCTTTCATTACAATTGTTAAGTTTGATAATGTGATCCATTATTGCTACACTATGATGTTTCATTTATCATTTTACTAAAGTTATATTTATCTAATGCCATCCATATATCATTTATTTATGATTTGTTTAGATGAGAAATGAAATAGAAAGAAAAAAATTGAGAAAATAAAATATAAAATAGAAATAATAGAAGTAGAAGAAGAAAAAAAGAAAAATCATGTTACGAATAGAAATAGGAAGAAAATGATATAATTATTATTAAAGTTATATTTATCTAGTGCCATCTATATATAATTTATTTATGATTTGTTTGGATGAGAAATAAAATAGAAAGAAAAGAAAATAAAGAAATAAATAAAATAGAAATAATGGAAGTAGAGAAAAAATAAAATAGAAAAATTATGTTGTCTCGGTGAATACATATAGGAAGGAAATGTTATAATTATTTTTCAGTTTGTTTGAATGAACGAAAAGATAGAGAAAAAATTGTGAAATATATTAATAATAGTTAAAAATGTAATTTTTAATATAATATACTTTCTTAAGATAAAATTATTATTAATATTATTATTATTAAGTTTTATATACTATAATTTTTTATAAAATAAATAAATAAATGAGGAAGAGAGATTATTTTCAATCCTTTTCATTCCAATTTGAAAGAAGTTTGTAATATCTCTTTCTTCCTTTTTTTTTTATTTTTATTTTCTATGTATATTTTCCTTAAACAAACAATAACTTTAGAGAAGTTCGTTTTATTCTTATTTGTTATTATTTAGTTCTCACTGTATTTTTTATATATTTTAAATTGGTATTTTATAATATGCAATATACAACATATATTTTATTTTATATCTAAAATTATAATAAATAAATATTCTTGAATATATAAATCATGTTATAATCAAAATTCACAATAAATAAATAGTTTTATCATATAAATTATATGTACATTTTTAATAAATAATTTATATTATAAAATAAGATTATTTTGACTATTGATATTTTTCTAATATCATTTAAATTTAATTTATAAATGATGAAATAGATAACCTGTAATTAGGGATGACAAAAAAATTCATACACAAGAATATCAACAAATAATATTTGCTATAAATTTTTAATGGATAATTGAATGAGTATCCGCTTAATGATTGAGAGGAGGTAAGATACATGTATATGTGTATAGAGATGAGAATAGGTCAACATGAGTTTGTGTTTTAGCCTCTTTAAAGTCTAGTTTGACTCGACAATTTATTAAAAATATTAGGTTTAAACTTTTTAAAAAAATCATTTATTTAAAAAAGTTAAACTTAAACTTATAAAAAATTTATTAGACCTGACATGTTAACCTATTTATCTATATAATATATAATAAAAAAACTTAATATACATATATTATTTAAATAAGATTATCCTATGCCATTATAATTGTAACGCCTAATCGTATTAATATTAACCTCAATAATATACAAATATATATATATATATATATATATATAACTAGAAAACACATGTATGACATTACATATTTTATAAAAGCGCGTAGTTGCTTAACACACGATCCTAACTGGCTAGTATGGTTAGGCATATGCCATATCCGAAACATAAATTATAAGAAGAAGAAAACTAATATAAATTTAGTATAATTAGATTTAAGTTTTAAAATAAAAATTAAAAATCAAACCGTACTGTAAAATGTTGGGATTGAATATTGGGGAACATTCTCTTCAATGATAGTAAAATTAAACAAATTATCGAGTTTGACATCATATTATAGCTTATAACTTTAAAGTATTAGATAAGTGGATTTTATTTTATTATATAATATTAACATATCAAACTCTAACTCTTTTTACACTCAAACTCTATCAGAAAAAAATGTATTTCTATTTTAAATATTCAACTAACAAAATATTTAATTTGAATTCTAAATTAAAGTAGCGATTGAACCGTTTAGGTCCACAAACTCTTTTTATGGTTCATACAAAACAGAAAATTCACGCATACAAGTCTTGTTCAAAACTTGATAAGTTGGACTTGTGTGTATGGACAGTGGACACGAAACTTTCCCAATCGGTCTCTGGTCACTTGTCAGAACGAAAATGGGGTTCGGAAGGACCCATTTGTTATCACTTCTCACATCATTGTTAATTCAATGTAGCCTAATAAGGCCATTTTTGAAATTTTGTATGCTTAGATTTGAAGATCTATTCACATCACCGTATTTGGTATTTGTATTTCTTTTCTTCATTTTCAGCTTAATTTATCTTATATTTTTGTACATTAATACTTCAACTCTATCACACTCACACATCCTCGGAGCAAATGAATACAATTTTAAATGGGTAAATCTAGCATTCGACTTTCCCATATTTATGATATATCCCATCCACTTTTCATACTTCATTTTTTAATAAAACACTAATTAGTTTACCCGTGCTACACGGGATCATATAAATTTATATTTATGAAATATATTTTTTAATTAATATTTTACCAAATATTTATAAGTAAAAATATATAAAAGAATACTTGATTAAATTATTATGTGCAAAATATTGTTTCAAATTTTCAACTACGTTTATAATCTTATAAAGTACGTACGATAAAATAATCTTTTCTAAAATTTTGATGATTGTTTATATAATAAGATAATAAGATTCGTATTAGTTGGTGTAAAAAAAAATCGTATTATGTTATTTATATTGTATTATTGTTGGTATGTAGAGAGAGAGAGAGAGAGACGTGTTCCTATAGATGACGATTGAATTGATTTCAGAGGTCTCTACGTGTTGAAAACAAGTTTATAAGAGAGACAGATTTCGCGTAATTCAGTCCAATTAGGAAATAAATCTGTTTCTATATGTGTAGATCTGCCATAAGTTTTTATTATGTGATTCGACCAACGAGCTATGATCGCATGGATTTGACTATTATAAATTTATAATTTATGACAAGAGAGTGAAAAAAAAAGAAAAGGAAAAAGAGAGGGACATGAATATGAAGTCTTCTGAACCTCATTAATCCAAAGGTTAATAGTTAATACTTGTGGAGCATGGTGAAAGTACTGTAGTTTATAGCTTAAAAAAGCTTGTAAACAATGTGAATCAAATAGTTGAGGCTGAGTATTCGAAAAAACCTAACAAACAACATTGACAATGAATAATGCCTACTATAAAATGGGGGATGCATACGATCGATATTTATCGTATATTGGGTTCAATGAATTGGTCCTATGCATAATATTGTTCTGTAGTTTTGAAAAGATCATTTTTCTGGTATGCTAATATCGATTCATAGTACTAAGCTGCCCAAAAAGTGTTTTAACACATAGATATAATCAAACATATAATATAAACGTATCATATTACATATGATTTGATTGTTGAAAATGAATGATGCATATTATGTTACTTTTCATTATTCTTATGATTATTTAGAAAAGTTATATATCAATATGTTTAATATAAATTTAAAAATACTTTTGAGAATTTTTTATTAAAAAAATTATTTCATAGTATTTAGTTGGAAGAAAATGAAAGTGTGAGAGGATAAATTTTTATAAAAATAAAATAAAATTGTTTGGTTCAATTTTTATGTGAAAACCCTCCTCTTTTAATTTTAATTTCCCTTCAATATTGAGGGATTCGGAGGAAATGATAGAGATCTTAAAATATTTTTAGTATAATATTTAAAATATCTTTATTTATATTTTTAGATTTAAAGTTATAAGAAAATCAAGGTAAATTAATAAATTGATTCAAAGTCAAATCGTTTTTTTAAACAAGTTCAAAGCTGGTTTATAATTGATTTTATAACAAATCAATTTTGAACCAATTTTAAGAATTGAGCCAGTTTTAAACCAATTTTTTTTAAGAAAAAAATAGTTTTTCCCAAAATTGTGAACAAAGTTACGATCAATGTAATCTTTAGAGACAAACTAATTTTTTTTTACTAGTTAGACACTTAACTTAGAGATTAATTAAGTAAACAAATACATCATAAAAGGTAGAAAAATTGTTTATTTTATTAAAAAAATAAAACAAAAAAAATTAATACAAACAAACTTCTAAAGGTCAACTCAAAAGTCAAAAGTATTGAAGAATTATAATTATTATGTGAAAAATTAATTAAGAAACATCATTTGATAACTAACTATTAAAAAGTAAAAAAAAAACAAAGAGACAAAAACATAATAACCATAATACTCAACTTTTATGCGATACTATAAATCACTAAACTATAAAATATAAGAGATATAAGTAAATTATTTTTAATTTATTTTATTTTATTATTTTAAAAATAGTGCACTAGTATACCAAACCTAATTATTAATGCGGTTTAATTTTTTAAATCCATTTTATGTAGATAATAAACTTTATTTTTCTGAAAATTGATTATGTTTTTTTTTTAAATGGTGCACTTTAGCTTCAAATTTAAATCAATTTTTTTGAATTTTTTTTACATCTCTAATCAAAATCCCTCACTTATCCTCCTCTTCTTTTAACCAAAGAAATCCTTTGTTTTCAATAAAAAAATTCTCAAAAACATATATAATTTATATTTAATCAAATTATATATCAATCATTAAAATATATTATATGTTTTGCATCCCGCTTTTACAACATATCGCTACAAATGAAAAATACTTCTTTATATATATATAAAAAATAAACTCATCAACAATTTTAAAAGATTTAGTAAAATACATTTAGAAATATTTTGTTAACAAGGAGGATAATGAAAAATAATTAAATATGACTATAAATTATTATTAGGCACCATTATGGAATGAAAAAATAGATCAATAGTGATAACACATTATAAGAAAATTCGCGATAGAGAAAGTGAAGTTCATAATTTGATTTTAAGATATAAGTAGAGTAAGATAGGTTATTATTTAAAAAAAAAATAAAAGAAATTAAAAATAACGAAAAATGAAAAAAATTAAAATCAACTCTTATTTATAATTTTACATGAATACTTATGAAAGTTTATAAAAAAAAAATAGCATATCACACTTTTCCCTTTACATTTAATATTATTAATTTATTTTTCCAAAATTATTGGTAGTTTTTTTTACTAGTAGAAAAACCAATTATTGATTAATTATTCATAATCAATTTATTTTCTTCAATAATTAATTATATATTTTTATATTATATGCACTAAATAATTTTTTATGTGTCCTTCTGATAATGAAGTCCTGGGTAATCGTGCCACTATAGTACTCAGAGTCACCATTGTTTTTATATATAAAAAATATTTAATTAATCAAAATCAATGAAAACAATTAAATTATTTAACTTTAATTAATACTATAATAATTTAAAATTTTATTTTAAAAATATAAATTGAATTAAAATAATGTAAGTTATAATTATATTTAATGATATAACTCAAAAGTCAAATGAATACTTTTTCAAACAATTAAGATAATTTATATTGTTAATTTTTTAATAAAAACATTTATTTTGATAAGAAATAAGTATATGATTCATTAATAGCCTCATAATATATTAAGAGTATAACTAATTAACGTATTTAAAAGTAAGTCTATATTTCTCTTAAATATTGCACAAATGAAAATACTAATTTTCTTAATATATTCGAATTTATTTTAACACCGGGCCATCGTCACTAACAAGGAAAGCAACAGTATTGGATTTTGGCAATATTAACACAGCTCAGCCAGATACTAGAAGCAAACCATTAAAGTCAATATACTACCATTGACCAAAAACATCAATTATTTATTACAAATTTATAATAATATATAAAGGAGATTTTTTGGTAGATCTTCATTTTTTTTTTACTATTATACTCTTGTATTTTAAAAAAATTAAAAAAAATATTTTTTATTTAAATTTAAGAACTTGAAACTAATGAATTTATACTTCTATACTAATTTATACTATATATAAAGAGGATACCCTTTTCAGTAATTACCTTGGTCTCCATTTTTTTACCATTATACTATTTTATTCTAAAAAATTAAAAAAATTATTTTTTAATCAAATTTAAAAATTTAAAATTAATGAATTAATCATAATACTAATTAGATCAGTATACTTTTATTATTTTATTTTATTTTTATTATATTTTTAATAGAGGTACGAAGTGTCTCGACCCCATTAGTGCAAAATAAAGAAAGTGAAATCATCTATATAAAAAAAATGTTCAATTAACTAAATAATAGCGCTAATGAAAAACATTAATTTATAACAATGATAAACTCTTATGATGTTTAGTTTTTTTTAGACATCTTTGTCTATTAATTGCATACAACTATTAATCTAACTTTTCTTATATTACAACGTAATTTTTTCTTTTAAATTGCACATTAATTCACAAAATATATGATGAGATGAGATGTCAATAATACATTTTTTTAATTGAAGGGTTAAATATTTTTCACACAATCAATTAAAAATCACAAGGGAATAAAGTATGAATAATATTTGCTCTTACAAATAAAGTATAAACAATAGTTGCTTTTACAAATGAAGCAAAGAAAAATTTAACATTATCAAATATACAAATATTACCTTTTAGAGACAAATCATAATTGACCATCTTATCAACTACTTGATTTGCTTCGCGTAACACATAAAACCAAATTAATCATCGACTGGCAAAATTAAAAAAATAATGTTTTGTTTTGCACCAATCGAAAACAAGGATGATAGAGAGTATATTCTTCTTTCAACAAAGTCACCACAAGAATTTGATTCTACTATGAAGTTACTAAACTCTTTATTTCAAGCAATATTTATAACAAAATGAATTGCCTATAACTCTGCAAGAGGCACCAAATAGTAACTAATATTTGCAGAAAAAGAAAAAACAACAGCACCATAAAAGTTATGAAAAACACCTCTTACAGCTAGCTACCTTCATTGCTTTCATGGAGGCCACAATTTAATTTCATCACACCTGGGGAGGGGGTTCCCACCTCAAAAGCATGGGCTCCAAAACTATTTTATCAACAGTAGGTTTGTCCTTAATATGCAAGCAGCTTGTCCTGATAGACAGTTCACCTACAAGAATGTGAAATTTTATTTCTATAAATTGTGAAACATTATCTTGAAACACAAACTCGTTCCTGCATCTCCAAAACACATCCAAGGCCACTACAAAAAGATGTTCCATCTTCTATTATTTGTGCTGGAATGCTAGCTTAAATTAGCTAGGAGTCATGACGAGAAATCTTTGTCAAAAACCAAGAGTGTTGCTATCCAAAGAGTAACATATACCAAACAACCCTTATGGGGGGTAGAATCACATAACATGGTCCAGATCTTCAATGCAATGTGCACAATATAAACAAGACTAATTCTCTATCAAATGTTTACTATATCTAACTGCATTAGTCAACAAGTTGAAATTTGCAATTTTCCATAGCAAGGTGCGGATCTGTTCAGGCCCAGGCCATGACCAAATTTCCACAAACAACAAGTTCCTTTCATTGTATGAATCAAAGCTTGATATCAGCTGTGTATATGTTGAAAAACACAAAGAATTTACCTGTTGAAGTTCCTTTCCAAGATAACACATCAGGATGTCTTAGATCGTTCGGTGGAAGGATTGCACAAATACAATTTAAAACACACTCTTCCAATATATTATTAATAGCGAAAAAATCCCAATCACCTATTTTGGTTACCAAATCTTTCACCTTAAAATTAAGGTGAGGACTAGAAATAGTTTTTGTTGCTCGTTCAATCAGTCTCCCTAAATTTGGAATCCATTCATCATTCCAGAATTCCACCATTTGGCCATTAATTACCAAGTCTCCCATGGATTGAATTCCTAAGACCTAACTAGTCTGTTGCTTTTAGTGCCACCTCACATTCTTTGAGAAGTAAACACGAGTTTTATTCTTGTTAATTTTTTGACTAGTACTCTTGCAAAAACATTCCAAAATTATAGTAATAATATTAGCCTGCTCCTCACTAGCTTTAGCAAATAGAATTAGATCATCCGCAAGCACCAAGTGAAACAGCTTAGGAGCTATTCTAGCTATATGAATTGGCCTCCATTGTTTGGCTTCCACGGCTAATTGAATTAGGGGGAATAGTCGCTCAATACAAAGCACAAACAAATAAGAAGAAATTGGGTTTCCTTGCCTAATCCCCTTTTGCAAATCGAATTCATCTAATGACTCCCTATTTCATAAAACTCCAAGTTTTGATGAGGAGATGCACCACCAAACAAAATTAATAAAATTGTTGTGGCATCCAATATCCTCAAGAATATTTCTAACAAACTCCCAATTTAGACAATCTTATGCTTTTAACTATAGGATGCACCTTCTGTCAATAATACAATTAAAAAAAAAATATATACTATCTTTATACTAAAAATAAATAACTGATTTATCAATATCAATTAAAATTAATTGAGTTAACTTTAAATAATAATTATGAATTTAATTTATTTTAAATGTCATTTGAAATATACGTTTATTAATTTTCATAAGAACTACCTATACATATATATTTGTTAAACTTTTTATAGTACAAAAATTTAAATGCATTAAAAATTATAATAATAAAAATTGAAAGCATTCTTGTAATTTACGAGTAGCGATTTTGAAACATGTTCTTTATAAGTTGATGTTTAACTTTTAATTTATAGGCATAAACCACGATGGTACCGAGAAAAAGTCACAAATCACGGTTCAAACAAAAACTCTCTCCTGTAATTTATTTAATCTAACTTCTAACGTCAAGAATTTTGCAAAGATAAAGTAAAGATGGTATTCACTAACTAAAAAGCAACAGCTAATTTATCCGATTTATAATTGGTCCAGATTTACCAACGATAGTTATTTTTTATTAATTAAAAAATTATATTAAAATAAGACACAATTTCATAACAATTATGAATTATTTTTAAAGATTTTCTGCATGGAAAAATAAAAGATTTTGATCGAAGGAAAATCAAATTGCATCTCAAATTTTGAAATAAGTTAGTTTTAATTATGTTTTGTCTTTGCTTTGAATATTTGTGTTTCGTACTCATTTTTCAAAAATCTTATTCATAAGATATGTTAGCTTATTTAAGTAATTTATGTTGGAATGATTCGGTGTTCTAGAAGATAAGTGGGGTGTACAAAAATAAAAAAGAAGGGAATATTTTAGTGGAGATAATAGAAATAAAAAATAATAGACCGTTCCGTTGCGTCCCCTTTTCCAATGCTCATCCTTATGTGTCGCTTTCAACACCCCTTCCTTCTAGAATGCCATTTGCCTTCTCACTCATAATTCATAACTTACCCTAAACCATGTGCACCCCATTTTCCCCATTCTATAAAATCCCAAACCCTCATATCATAGCATATCATCATTCTCCAAACCCTTTTCCTCCAACATCGCAAAGATCCTTTCTTTCTGCAAAGGTAATCGATTTCTCTACTCTCACCATGGAGTTAATTTCAGGTCTACCAGAGGACGTGGCCCGGGACTGTCTGATACGGGTGTCGTATCAAGAGTTCCCCACGGTGGCGTCGGTCTGCAGACTCTGGAAATCCCAGATTCACGCGCCGGAGTTCCACCGTCAACGCCGCACCACAGGCCACGCCCAGAACGTCATGCTCATGGTTCAAGCAAAGGTCGAACCGGGAACCGCTTCGACCAAGCGCGTGACCAACCCGGTTTACAGACTCAGCGTGTTCGAACCCCAAACGGGTAATTGGGCCGAACTGCCAGGCCCACCCGAGTTCAATTCGGGGTTACCCATGTTCTGTCAGGTAGTGGGCGTCGGGTACGATCTGGTTGTGTTGGGCGGGTTGGACCCTAATTCATGGAAAGCATCCAATTCGGTTTTTGTTTATAACTTCTTGTCGGCCAAGTGGCGCCGCGCCGCCTGCATGCCCGGCGGACCCCGCACCTTCTTCGCGTGCGCCGCCTCCGACTCCCACGCCACGGTTTTCGTCGCCGGCGGACACGACAACGAGAAGAACGCGCTGCGCTCCGCGCTTGCTTATGACGTCTCGTCGGACTGCTGGATTCCGCTGCCGGACATGGCGGCGGAGCGCGACGAGTGCCGCGGCGTCTTCCGCCGCGGCCGGTTCTTCGTCGTCGGGGGTTACCCGACGGACGCGCAGGGAAGGTTCGAGAAGAGCGCGGAGGCGTTCGATCCCGCCACGTGGCGCTGGGGAGAAGTGAAGGATGGCTTCTTGGATTGCGCCACGTGTCCGAGGACGTTCGTGGACGGTGGCGATGGCGATGGCGAGGGGGCGTACCTGTGCGTCGGGGGTGAGTTGATGGCCATGCGGAGGGACACGTGGCAGAGGATTGCGGCGGTGCCCGGGGATGTGTGCAACGTGGCGTACATTGGAGCGTTGGATGGGACACTGGTGGTGATCGGATCCAGCGGCTACGGGGAAGTCCACGTGGCTTATGCTTTCGATGCGAAGAGTTGTAACTGGAGAAAACTGGAGACACCGGAGGCCTTCAGAGGACATGTCCAAACTGGTTGCGTTTTGGAGATTTAGGAAAATTTGCATTTTCATTTTTCTACATAAATATTATACAATTATAGGTATATATACTCTATATAGAGTATAGTTTTCCATCTTGAAAACTTAATCTTTTTTCTTAAAGAATTGAAATAGCGCGAGTGAAAAAAAAAAAATCTATCTCCTCCTGAACTTCTGTATAAAGATGATTTTTGGTTGATAATGTAGATTATTAAACTCTAAAAATCAGGGTGTCTTTGAAACTCATTTGCACTAAATTTCCACTTTTCAATACTCCTATAGTAAAAAGAATGAGAGTGGTCCACTTTCCAATGCTCCTATTGGAAAAAGAATGAGAGATTCGAGATTCGTTTAAAGACTTGAACTCCACGAATGTGACACACAATTTTAATTCTGTTTTCCTAGATGTCTATTAATGTGCTGTCATTTATTTAATTTAATATTTTTTTATGGACATGGACTAATGTCTCAAAATTAACATAAATCAAAGATTAATTTAGGACTAATATGCACTTATGTGGCACGGTATCTGCTGGTCTAATTTAATGTGAGAAAGCATAAGCAGGATTAACGGAGAAGCCAAATGTCAAATAATGAAAATTTGATTATATGAAATATGTTCTGAAAAGAGATCCTGAAATGTAACCATCTATCTACTTGTAGTTCAAAATCAATCATAAATGTAAGTTGGTTAAATATATATTAAAAATAAAATTATGTTACATGTTAAGATTGTTTTGAATAAAAATTTTATGAATGATTTGGGTATATGAAGTGAGAAATGTGGCAGTGTAATTGTGTGTCAGTTTGAGGAAGTGGAATTTAACTTTTGTTTGTATGGGCCAAGCCTTGAGTGCTAAGCAATGGTCCTCTTTGAATGATTATATTTTTGGGTCCCCACAACACAATTTTCTTTTCAATTCAAGTTTTCATCTGGAAAGGAGACACGTGTTTCGATTTCATTTGTCTGATCCTTTCCAAACTAAAGTAACTTAAATTTCGGACACCACCTAGTCTAGTAACTATAATCTAATTGTGCTTCACATTATTCTATTTATTTAAACCGCGTAAAATGTACTATTCTTTTTTGAAAATCAATATCCTCGTCAACTTTTAAAAACAGATATCCATTTTAATAATAATATATTAAATCTCTATTTTAAATCTATATCTATATATAAAATTGATTCTTTATTTTGATTTACACATTATTTATGATATGTTTAACTTTTCAAAAATATTACATAGTACCATAGAAGACAAAAAAAAGCCTGTTTACAAAAAGGTTTTATTTTTGAAATTGTTGATAATCATATACTATTTCATTAGCACACATATATATATATATATTATAGAAAAAGTTATCATCGAAACATAGACTGTCTTTTTTTTTCACTAATTATAATTATCTTTATATAAATGAAAATGACTTGATTTTATAATTAGTTTTAGATGAATTACTAAATTTAGTGATAAATCTATAAATTTTATGTTATGGTACAACAATTATATTTATAACTTATGGGACAATAATTATATTCCAATAACTATACTTTAAATTATGGGATAATTTATAACTCTACGTGTATATCATACTGAAAAATAGTTTTAGATTTTATTATATATTTATTTGATTTTATTATAATTACCAATGATTAAATTTTTAATTTTTAATCAATTATTATATTTATCTTTTAAAGTGCACCTCTCTCATTTAAAAGGAGTGAAATCCGAAAAAAAAAGTTATTAAATGAAATAAATTAGATATTTCCAATTTCAAAAAAATTATTCATATTATTGGTATCTTATTTTGCAAAAAAAAAAAATTATCAAGATATTTAATACATAATTTTTTCACCTTGTACAATTTATTAATGAAATTTTGTTAGTTGTCATTTGCTTGTGTATAATGATGACAATAAAGTTAGAATTTTAAATTTTGTACATTTTACGTAAACTTTCTATCATGTGATGTCCTAGTAGTCAATGTAATGAAATTTCTCTTAATTCATTTTATTCATGCATTTCCCCCCTTAAATTTCTTAAATCTAATCGATTCTTTTCCTTTGCAACAAAAGAGATAGATGATCATTTTTTTTTTAATCTTTGGGAATCAAATTTGGTACTAATGGATCTTTAACAACTCATGCAACTTGTTCAATCAATTATGCTAGATTCCTTTAGTAGATAGATAGACAAATGATTATTTATGGTCAATATAAAAAAAATGTAATATTCAAAATTAAATACAACTAAATTAAAAATATGTCTAGTATTTACGATTAGAAATTAAATGTCATTGATATAACTACTATTATAATATTAAATTAAAATTATATTAATCATCATAATCTTAAGTTTTTTAAGTTGATGAATTAGTGTAATGGTTAAACATTCTTCACTCATCCATTGTGAGAAAGATGATTTATTTAGTGAAAAATCTCATGTTGAATTTCAATCATATACAACAATTCTTTAGACCAATAACATTTTCACTTATTGTAAACAACATTAGTTTCTAGTCCATTGATGGAGAATACTTGTAACAAACAGGATAAAAAATATTAACTTGTTTTAATTAAAAAAAGTAAAAAAAAAAGTTTTATTTTTTTCCTAGCAAACATATTCGAATAAGTTCTGGACTTTTTATTCAATTTTGAACAAATTATATATATATATTTTTTTAAAGACTAATTTCAAGAGTTGAGCGAATTAATTAGCTTAGTGACTCCTTTCCTCTAAGACCAGCCAATTGTATCCGGTTCTAGAAGAAATTATCAAGTAGTTTGAGATTATGACACGTCCATACTTTTAGTCAATATCATGTGAAATATATTTTAGAAAAAAACATTAATAACATTCAACTATATGTCATTTGAGGAGAAGTAGATTAACGAGGACCACAATGATCGTGAACTTGAAGATAATTGCTCGAGTTCTAGACACTCTTTAATGACTAAAATGGAAACATAAAATGGGCCTTTTAGGCGCACGCTCCTTGCATTCATAACCCAAACAAGTACATAACCCCCTCAATACAAATTCCAACATATAAAATAGAGTTAATCACCTATACAACGTAAATTTTTTTTACACTGACAACTAATTATATAATTTAATTGTGTTATTTTATTATTAATTTTATACTAACAGTGTATAAGTGATTAACTCAAAAACATATTCATAACCTCAGACTAATTAATTCTTTTGACTCAATTGTAGCCACTCATAGCTATTGTTATACAACTCACTCAGATTTTTAAATACATCGTGGAAAATGCATTCGTTATATCTAGCTACTGTGACAAGTATTTAATTTTCATGAATAAAAATCCACTCACGCTTGTTAGGAAGGTCACAGGTAGGGGAGGATTATTTAATGATAAAAGAGGTAATGACTATTATCTTCTAGTAGCCTAAAAATTAATGAAACAAATTAAAAACTCTAACTAATTGCTTTAGGGGGGTATAAAATTATTTTTGTTTCTCACAGCAAATTTTTCTCTATAAACATAACAAAAAAAAATCAAACCAAACAACATATTTAAAAAATCTAACTATCTACTAACTTTTTTTTTTGTCCATGCTAAAGTAAGATCCGTTGATCCTTTATATGGAGTCTACCTTTTGTACTTTTGGGAGGATGTAAAATTGAGTTTCTTTATTGAATAAGATATATTATCCGTGTTTTTATATCAGCGTTAAAACGTGATTTTTCACGTTTAACTAAAAAGAAAAAATAATGACTTCTCTATAAATTGATAATTGAATGTGGAGAGATGAAGAACTTACATTTAAAAATTGAAACCAAACACGCACTATTTTATAGTTAGTAGTTTGTTTTGCAATAGAAATCATTTTCAAAGTCAACTAATTTTGGTTTGTAGAAAGGCACAACACATCATTTCCTCTTAAATGATCTTACTTCATTAACAGGGCACAAGAATTACATTTTGAATATAAAGAAATTGACAGAATCATGTGATAATCCAATAAAAGAATGAGAATATTTCAAGTGCAAAGCAATTATTTGCTCCTCATGCACATGACAAGAACCTCTACAAATTTCTCATACATGTGCTGCTTCAAGAACATCCTCTGCACCTTTTTTCTTCCTTCATTCCCCATTTGCTCTCTTGCCAATCGGTTTTCAAGTAAATACCGGAGATTCTGTGCAAGGACATGATTCCCTGTGCGTCCAATTGGATGAAGAAGACCTGTCACATTATGATCAACAATCTCTTGCGTTCCTCCGGCATCTGTTCCAAACACCTACTCCATATTTTTAAATGAAAAAAAAAAAAACTGTCATTATTCACTTGTACCATTCAAGAAACTTTTCACATAGGTAGAGTCGTAGAGAGATAAAACCTAGAGATTATCAAGTATCAACTACCCTCACCGAATTATAGAAATAAGCAGGATATAGTGTTGTACTCTCAATATGTAATTAATAGTAATTTGGGCTATGATACGTTAGAAACCTCAATAGATTGAAGGTTACTTGTTTGAGAACAGTCTAGGGACAACTAATTTTACATTTCTAAACTCAAATTAAGTAACAATATTTAAAAGGCTTAATGATTATGTACTGACATCGAAAACTATGAACTAATTAGAAATTATTGTTATTAAGATTTTTTTGAAGTTATTTACTATAAACGTTAACAAACTTATCCTATACGTATATAACCTATTTTCTCAAATTGCAAATGACAAAAGTAGCATCATGCTTGAAAATGTTTCTATAGTCATACCGGAAGACCAAATGCCATTGCTTCTATAGTCACACGTCCAAATGTTTCTCCCAGTCCCTGTTCACCATTTTGCAAAAGAAACAAAAGTCATTACAGTATTTTCATTCAAGCAATTTAATAACAATAAATGCTAGCAGAGTAAAGAATGCAGCAAATGTAAAACATATACTATACAATCACAACAACAATAATAACATTGCCTTACACTAGTAGCGACTAAGGTGATAGACTCGATCTGAGTTCTGCACTCACATCACAAGTCAATTATATTCTATGACATGATAAATAATTTAAACATGGTTTACCTGAGAGTTTGTGACATAAACATCTGCAGCAGAGTAAAGTGAGGCTACACGTGTTGTGGCTGAGGTCCACAAAACCGACTTTGACAATTTGGAATGCTTTGCTAAGAAACTTAGAAGACCTTTGACATAATCGACCTTGTTACTCTTAGATCCCACGGAGCCAATGAGAATTTTGAGAGATTGTGCCATTGAACCATTGTTGTGGGACAACACTTCCCTTCTGTGAGCATAAAATTATACATCAATAATGAATAAATTTATAACACTAAACTGCCATATAGTTTTTAGATTCATGTAACCTGTTTATAAAATTTCTTGAGGTATTGTTCAAGTCTACACTGCTATCATCTGATGAGTTTTGCATTTTCATATCGTCGTGCAATGGTCCATGTTCTACTATTGAACTTGCTGATTCAAGAAGCAATAGCTGACCCTTTCCACGGTTGATGCTACTCAGAGTCATAACAAGCATATCAGTATCAGTTAACCCCATTTCTCTTCGGACCGAATTTCGCAACAACTCTCTCTTCTCATCCATTTTTGTAGCACTGAAGGATGGAGTGTTAAGAGTAGAGGGAATGCCGGCTACAAAAGCTAGTTCATCATTAACAGACAAAGGAACAAGTGTAGGCTTTGATCTCAGTTTTATGCCTTCTTCTTCACACCATTTTTGCCATTGCTTAGATTGTAATTCAGAAAGAAAAAACAATATCTTCACTCTGTGCAACACATTCTTTGCACGATCAAAGTACTCTCGACGGTTTTCCATAATCCACCAAGCAACTTTACTTGCACCAGCAGGAAAATGTTCAATGTATTGTTCTGGAAATATACAAGAAAGGTGTTCTAGTAAGAAGGGTACAAGTATGAAGTTCCAAACTCATGGTTTTCCATATTGTTTATGATATGTATCGAAGTTCTCATCTTGATAATGGTACAAAATCTGAAAATAAGCATACAATTACTTGACCACTTTTTCTATCAATTGTCAGGAGAATGATTAAAAGGATAAAGCTCATGTTTATATGAAAGTGGCTAGGCATGGGGAGGAGAATCCTATTTCAGTGTCATTCAGTAAGATGTTGAGAATAAATACATTGCATAACATAATTGGTGAAAAGTAAAAGTCCTATGCCAATAAATTAAGAATTAGTATGAGGATGCGAAATTAAGCCTATGATATTTTGGTATTGTTTATATAGAAAAGTAAGGCATGGAAAAGTAAGGTCTTCAAAAATGTATTGTTCAAGTTTTTAATCTTTCTTTTAAAGTCATAATTTGAAGTAGCAACACAACTACCAAGCATTGTCCTGTTGTGCAAAAGCTAGAAACTGATGTTCATTCAGCATCAATGTAAGCTTTGCACTTGAGTTGAAAAATTATTTACCCCCAAATACACGACACATCCACATTCCAACACTGAAAACTACAGCACTGCATAAGGAAAACTAAACCAATTTGATCATAGTATCATACCAATCCATGATGCACAGACAGCTGATCCAGCAATGACAAAATCTGCCTTGGTTGCAGTTTTGAAGCTGAGGTATGCTTTGTCATCAAGCACCTTGATTTGTCTCCTACCAAGTTCTTGCATCAAACCACCCTTCCTGCTAAGCACCACAGCTGAAACAGAAGCCCCACAACTCAAGAGTTCAGTTCCCAACTCCATCATTGAAAGTGGTGCCCCAGTCATTGAAAGCTCATGAAATATCAACACAAACCTTCTTGACCAAACAAGCCTTGCAAACTCCCCTTTCCTTTCCCACGTTTCATAACGCCTCTTAGGACTCCATTGCAGAATTCTATCCTCTATTGAACCAAATGGACCAACAAGGAATCCATAGGTAGAATTCCTTTGAGGAATTTCTGGCCCTTGCTCCTCTATACCAGCACTCTCAACTCTATGTTTTCGCCTCCTCTTACCTCTCAAAGCACGCATTGATCTTCTCCTTTTCTTTGAGCTAGCCTTGAGTTGAGATAGAACACCATATTCTTTCTTGGCCAAAGCCACATTCATTGTTTTGTTCCCATCTCTTCCAATACTAACAGATAAGGAAATGTTTTTGACAAACAAATCATGATGCCGATTCTGTTCAATATATGAGTTTGTTCTATCACTTTGCCTGCTTTCAAAGCCTGAAAATTCCTCATCATTATCATCATGTGCCCACCTAGATTGAACACAAAATCCAAGATAAGCCCAAAGGGTAATCAGAAACAGCCACAGAAGTAATCGGTTGCTCCCAAAACACTGTGCACCACCCTTGGTTTCTCTTCTTGGTGTTAAACCAGAATGTGGTCGCTGAAAAGAAGGAGAATAATGTTGTGGAGTTGATCTTCCAGATAACGTGGATTTCAAACTGATAGATAATCTGGATGAAGAGTTCTTAGTTGAATTTGCATGAACTTCTCCTCTATTGTTGCAATCCTCCATTAGTATAGTATCCTTATTCATTTCCTTTTTGGAATCATTGGTTTCAGCAATGTTGGTTCTCTCTCACACTCACCTACCATATATAGGAAGTTTAAGTTTTATCAAGAAAGAAACACCGAAAGAAAAGGTGTGTTATAGTTCTTGATGCATTTTTCATAGCAAAGAGAGAGTTTGACAAAAATGTTTTTCAAGAAGAAACTAAGAGCATGAGTTACATGTATTGGTACTCCAAGGATGTGTGCTTTGAGGGTCAACGATCATTCTTGAATTGTTCCTTGGCCTGCAATGTAATGTACTTCAATAACAAAAAGTGGAAGAGAAGAGACAGAGGGGTATGAGTTTGACACAAAAGGATGCACGTGCCTCGCACATGTGTTAGGTTGGTCAACCAAAAACAAACTCAATTTTCTTTTGGACCAAAGCATAAATAATCGGTCCAGAAAATGATGTTATATTTATATATAACATATTATTTTTATATCTTATTATTATTTTTATACAAATATTTTAGAAATGCAGATTCAAATTAAAAAAGTACTTTTTATTAGCTCATTTTGAGGTTTAAAAAGCATTTTTCTTAAATCATTGAATTAATTATTACAGAATTCGCTGGTCGCAACTACTTTCATGTGCAAGCTCGGATCGGATGTCACGTCAGAGTTTTGGTAAATGATTACGAAAGGTTCTCTCAATTTTTTCTATTATAATAAGTAATTTAATCACTTTTTGGTTGATCATTTTCATTAAGTAAATGATGATATTAAAAAACAATAACTACATATTCATGTTTTTATTTTTTAAAATAATTATTATTTTGACACTTTCAATTATTTCTTGAAAAATATATTTAAAAGTTAAAACATGCATTTCCGCTTATTGGCCAACAAGCCAGAAATTTGTTTCATGCATCTTCTGTTATTAAAAGTATAAATGAGGTTATTTATTTCCATATTTGTTAGAAAATTATGAAAATATATTCACAGATATTTTTTTTTTATTTCTATAAAAGTTAACAGTAAAGTAATATTTTTTATTAGAATATTAATAAAAATTATTTTTACTTATTAATATTTAGATCATTTTAAATTTTAAAAATATTAAAATATAACCAAGTATTTTCTTAAAAAAATAAAAATTGACATTTCAATTTAATTATAATATTCTTGAAAACGTAATTTTAAGAAATGCAAAATGATATTATGTAACAAACATCCCCAAAGGCAATAAAGTGAAATAGTTAATGATTCACGCTGCATGTTTTGTGCCATAGTTGATAAACTTTCTTTTGTGTCCGAGACATGTTAAATTATTTGCTTCCACATTTTACTAGGATGTTCAGGGATTAAATTTTTGTAAAACTCAAACAAAGCCGAGCTAATCCATTTTATAAGTAGATCGATTAACCCATTTTTTTTATAAAATAAATCGACTTAATTGTTTTTTAAAATATAGATCAAATTTTTTGAAATGGATTAATTCAATCAGTTATCCCAATTTGCAAAGTGCAGCTTTGCACTCCCCTGCCTTTTACCATCATATTTCCTTCTAGAGAATGCTTTTACCCCTAAATTCTTGTCATTATTGTAAAGGAAATTAGTGCCTTTATATTAATTTAGCAGAACTAGAATTTCATTCGACACTCGAAACATATCTAACACGAAAATAATACTGCATATTCATGTTTCTTTCACTAATATAGCAATGCTCCGCCACTGGTTTGCTAGAGATTAGACCAACACTAAGTTGGTGTAAAAAAAGATACTTCTTTACTTATTTTGAGAAGAAAAAAAATAATTGTACGACAAAAATATTCTTTATTTTTCACGTTTTATTAAAAAAAAGTCTTCAAAGTCAATTCACATGAACCCACCTCTGGTGGCAATATTAATAAATTCCCTCTGATTACGCAAGAGAAGTTTTGATAGTATGATAGCAAACCATAGTCTTTCAATCACAATAGTTGTATTAAATTGGAAACAAAACGGTTCATTTGAAAATACTAGAGCTTTTTAAAATAATAAAAAAAAGAATACATTAAAAATGTCTCATAAACTTATAGATGATATAAGCACAAGGTCGAACCATATGAATAACAAATAACAACCATTTACATGAGAAACTTTTCAACCACGATGATGCAATCAGCTGCTGCAGAATAATAATTATGACTTTTTCTATATCCCTAGTTCTAGAGAAGCTTTCCTGTGTTTGTTTCACACAAACAAGCTTAATTAAAAAACCAAACCGTAAGAAAAACCTGGAAAGAAGCAATGAATTTGTCAGTGCTTTCTTTGATTACAAGGGTACAAAGTACTAACAATAATACTAGTAATAATTCTTACCGTACAACTAAACAAGCTACTACCACCCTTCATGCTGCAATAACTTCAATGACGGGAACAGCAAGAGCAGGTGTTATAACTGCAATAGGAAAGGGGGAGAAAAATGAAAAAGATAAATGAGTCTAAGAAAACCATACTAATGTTTTTTGTATCCATAAAAAAGGTCCAAAAACCGTCCAATTATTTTCTAAGACTAGTTACCCCAAATATTGTACTTTATCATCTAAAACATGCTTCTCTCACTTTAAAGGAGTCAAATCTTGATTCGATTCTTCGTTGGCTTTATTGAATGATGAAGCCAAAGGATACAAAACTAGGACACCTCTCAACTGGACAATATAAAATATTCTCAAAAAGAATACAAGTTCAGTAGCTACAATTACCTAAAAAATCTTGAAACTTATTGCAGCCCAAAGTGCTCCAGATCAGAAGCCGGAGAACAAAGGGCCAGGAGATAGGCCTGCAAAACAGCATTACCAAACCTCAGATATTTGAAGCAATAACAAAATAAAAAGGATGTTAATTAGGAAATAACAAACCTTTATCTGCTTATTTTAAACAAGCTGCATCATATATAATACTTCACTGACCAAAATTCATCTCTGAATATCTGCATAGAACATATCAACACAATCAACATTCATAGAAGTTATATATCCAATACATAGTTATACCCCACAGTAACCAAGATATGCATTCCTTACTTCCCTACACAGGACCAATAGCACTCAAAGAAAAACATCAGTACAAGCAGCAGTTGCGCAGAACCATGCCCAAGACCACAAACAAAATAATAATTAAACTATTGATGATGGTTTTGCAATCCAACTTGCCTTCGGGGTTTATTCTGCCGTTGTCCAAACTCATCACTTGCTACAAACAGACAAATCACAAATGACTATTAGAAACCAAGGTCAATGGGTAAACAATATCAAAGGAAATGGAATATCAATATTTACCAGATCTCTGCGGTGGCTTCAATTCATTGTTAGGTTTATTAACATTATGTTCCTTGCTGCATAGGTTCAATAACAAAAACCGAAATCACAAACCTAGCAATAGGATGCAACGACATTGAATAGAAAATGGTGATAAATAATACGCCTTCCGTCCTTTTCATAAGACCCTTACCTAATTCATTAGGATTAAGGAGGTCAATTAATTTAGTTGATAATGTTAAATTTGTCCTAAATTTTTTTTCTAAAACTACCTCAAAAAAAAAAAGGCAACAACTTTGATTTAGGTCTTATAAAATGGACCAGAGGGAGTATGAAAATGTGCCAATGCTATAAAAGTTGACCAACCCTGAAGTATCCATTGCAGTGGCTTGTCCAGATTGTCGAGCGTATGCACCATCAACAGCAAGGTACGGGTATGTAGCCCCTAAAGCTCCTGCAGTACCAGCCAAGACTGGTAGCCTAAACCATAGTAGGATGAAATTACTAAGGGCTCTAATACAAAGTGAACAAAAAAGGAATCAGAGTTTTTTTATTAATAAAGAAAAAATATGTACACAAATGAGACATTCTTACATGATCCTTTCCAAAATATTTCTTTTATTGTGATTTGTTGACACTGACATAGAATGCTCTTTTATATATATATATATATATATATATATATATATATATATAGCGAGAGAGAGAGAGAGAGAGAGAGATCATCACAAAGGCACTAAAACATGTGAATTGCCCACTCCTCAAGCATTATACCATACACTCTAAATTTGGAAATTATATCCATACCATGTCATTTCTGAGTTTCCAGGGACATATCCAGGGAATGCCATGCCAACAGCAGGAACTCCTATACCACCAGGATGCTGACCTCCAAATTGCATGACTGTGTCCCACCAAAGCCAAATCAAAATTAGAAATATTCATTGACTAGCTAAAAAAATGTAATTGACTAAAATAACTGCTTAGTCTTGCTCTGATAGGACTACAAACAAAAGGCCAAATGGGTGTTAATAGTAGAGCCTTCAGGGTTAAGATATCCATCTTAACATTAAATAATATAAGCATTAAATTTGACACAGGACAATTTTACAGCTTACACCTACATTCGCACGAGAAATTGCATTCCAACATCAGAAGTTCTAATAATTAATAGGTATATGGGATCTAAAATTTCAATAAAGTCAGCAAAGCAAGTACAAACCTGGCAAAAAGGTTGGGACATTTGGATCTCCATGACTAACACTCACATTTCCAGCAGCGCCCATTGCCTGTGCCCCACCATAAACAAAAGAGCCCATACCAGCACCATGGGTACCTCCCCTTCCATTCCCAACCAAAGCACCTTTGGCTTTACCTGATTCTGGTCCGTCATGCATATCTCCAGAATCATGTGAATTCATTGACATGGATGTTTTGGGAGGAGATGATGATTGAGACCTACTACTAGGTCTATGGCCCAACTGCGGAACAGTAGCTTGTACAGAAGTAGAATTCCGTCCTGGAGCAGAACTTGTCTGAGTAGCCAGCAGTTGCGTTGGAGAAACTTTATTTATTTGATTATGTGAGGGAGCACGCTGATAATTCATCTGCACGGGGATTGCTGTACCCCTCCCAGTCCCAGAAGCCCTGAGATGAGGAGATTGAGAAGCATTGACTCCAGAAGATCTCAGTGGCACCATGTGCTCATTGTTTAAAGGTTTTCCAACAGATGCAGGGATGGACTCATCAATATACAGCTTTGCCATGCTGATGGAATCAGCAACATTCTTTCCCCGAAGCAGTGCATTGTTTTGTTGAACTGGAAAACCCTCTTCCATAACAAAAGGGCCAGTGCTCCTGCTACTGCCGCCCGTTTGTACCTCCCTTTTTTGTGCATCTTTGTTGGAAGAGACTGACGGATAATATGGTGGGGATGATGAATTCAAATTTGAAGCAACCACTTGAATTTTAGCACGGACAGCGTCAGATTCTGTGTTGGAAGCAGATATGGAAGTCCTCTCTGAACTAACATTTGAAGTTTTCTCAAGAGACTTCCCAGATCTTGGAAAACAAAACAATACTTATCAGAAAGTCTTGACTCTATAGGTATCATGTGTCAAGAAAATTTTATAAAATGCAGCCTGAACTTACTGTTTATTTTGCACTTGGGGAGATGGACCATTGCTTTTATTGGTACGTTCATACCTTTGGGGGCCTCTCCCTCTCACAACACTCTTAGGCACCTGATTTTGATTGCTAGAGCTGTCATTATACCCTTTCCTGTTTCCTCGAACATATCCTCCCCGATCAGTGCCTCGACTCTTAGCATGGCCATGATAATTACCCTTAGGTCTCCTCTAAATTTTAGACAGAAAGCATTAGAAAATAGACTTTCAGAAAAATGACAATCGAACTAACAGGAATGCTTGACCACACAACACTTTAAAGATCATCACCTCTTCATAGCGCCTTTCATGAAAAGTAATTTCCTCAAATTTATCATGTCCCCATTTCCTGTCATCTTTGGACTCCCACAGTCTCCTTCCACCAGGTATCCGCCTAACGCGATAAAAAATAAGAATTTAATTAAAACTCACAGACAATATTTACACTCTCATCCAATCATGAATTTCCATGTATAGTAAACTTGTTGAATTTTGTAATAATAACTAATCGGTTGAGCATAGACTAACGGTGTATCAAAATTGAACTCAAAAGAGAAAAGACAATGCATTCTATATATTTTAACCACCATAATTTGGGCCTTTGGCTACTCGATGGAACCTTGAAGTATCCCTACAAGCTTCAGTCTTTAGGGTCGGCTATGAGATTAATCATCGATAAGGAAATTGAACCCACTTAAAGTACTCAAGGATGTGTTATGTAGGAATCTATCTCAGTTCCCACTCACAACCTTCGGTCGAACACGGGACATAAAGGTGTTGTTCTCGTCTAGTTTAGTTTGATCATGAAACTAAGTCACAGCAAAACTCAAATAGGATATTCCAAGTCCAAGTAACTCTAGAAGGCTATATTTGGGATGGTGCAAAATATGAACGAAACAAACCTGTGACGAGCACCAGAATTGTCCCTAAAACGATCATCGTGCATGTAAAAAGCTCCAGCAGTGGGCACCGCAAATGGTTCATTCTCCTTTTTCTCCTCCAAATGGTCCTCAGCAGAATCTTCCAAAGGGGGTCTGACATCATCATCACCATCACCATCAGATTCCTTGACCACAACCACTGAACCCTCATCAACCCCACCACTTGCACTCTTCTCCTCGTACACCTCTTCTTCAACTTCCTCATCTTCTAATTCTTCTTCTTCTTCTTCTTCTTCTTCTTCAACAACATTACCATCATCATAGTCTTCAACACCTCCTTCGTCATCTAACACATCAGAAGGAACCTCTACCCTACGATCTTCCCTCTTATCAGTGACTTCTCCTTCGGCTTCTTCGTCATCGCTGGCTTCGCGCCTCCGCATTGTTAACGGTCGCTTTGCCTCTTCCGGATCACTATCGTACTCAACATTGTTTTCTTCAACCGCGCTAGCCATCAATACCAAAACAACAACAACAACCTATAAACCCCGACCAAAACCTAGACTTTTCCGAACCCAAAGCAGAAACCTTAAAAACACAACTTTCAACAAATCCCAACTACCCAAACTGACATAAAGAAAAAAAAAAGTTTATGGGGTGACGAATAAGCACCAATCACCACCGGAATTTCCCACTCAATAATGAAACCCAATATGTGAAATTTCTTCAGTCGATTGAAAACAACCCCAAAAACAAAAGCCCAAAAATTGAGAGATTATGAAGGAGCGGGACAACAGGGGAATCGAAGCGATTGAGATGCATAGATGAGTGATTTGATTATTTGAGAGATTTTGATTTTTGAGTGAGAGCAGAGCAGGATTTGTAAAGGAGAGGGGAGTTTAAAACTTGAAATAGGAAACAGTGTTAGGAGGAATTATCTGATTTCTTGGAGGGTATTTTGGGAATTCCATCTTTAATTGAGATTTGGAATCTGATCAACTTCTGGCACGGGAGATCAATATTGGAAAAAATTAGAGTGATCCAATCGCTTAAAAAACCAATTTACAATTCATCAATTCTATAATGCTTAAAAAAAATAAATAATAATCTTCTCTTATGTTATAATTTTTTTTATACACTCTTATGTTATAATTTAGTGTAATGATTTATGACTTATACGAATCATTAAGTTTATAATTATAATTTTATTTTATTATATTTTTAATAGATTTTTAATCATTACCAAATTTTATATAAATCTGCATAAAATTTTAAAATATTAATTATAATTTTGATATATACTCAACTGATTTTGTATTTACATATGTATTATGTATTATATCATTTTAATTTATATAAATTATTATTAAAAATATTATTTATATTATATATAAAGTTATATATAATTTAGATATATACATTATTTTAATTAGAAATAAAATAATAAATATTTTATATTATATTTTGTACTACCTCCTGATATCTTAAGATGTTTTAATTTCTTTTTATATTTCAAAATAATTGATGTTTTAAAATTTCAAAGTCTAATTAAAGTTGGTTTAAAAAAAACAAGTCTATTTAAGCTTTATAATTTGATCATTTAAGCATATTAATTACGATTCAATTTTTTATAGTATGCATGAAAAGTAAAACATGTGTGCAAATAAAATTAACTGTTAAGTATATTAAATTAGGATTTCAAAAGATTTATAAAAAAAATTGTGTGATATTTAATTAAGACTTTTTTAATCTAAAAATTTATGTGGTATTGAGCTAATACATTTTTTTTAATAATAGTTTATCAAAATAGCATTCAATTAAGATAATAAGAAATTTTTGAAGAGGATATCAAAATTTAGTGATATTTAATTAATATTTTTTTTACTTAAAAAATGTATTGATATTTAAAAATATAGATATTTCAATTAAATATTTTGATAGATAAATTTTGTGAGACTTTTATAGAATTCATATATATATTTTACTCATCTAATAATCTCATCAAAACTATTAAAATTTCACATTTTTTTTCATTTATTTCTCTTTTTTTTTTCTCTCACTGTTTTTTATAGGGATGTCAAAGTGGGTCGTGGCTCGCGGGCTGGCCCGTTGGCCTACCAAAAATTGGCGGACCAGGCCTATCATTTCAACCCGCCAGCCCACCAAGCCCATCTCGTCAAGCCCGCCAACTCGTTGGGCCAAATAGCGGGCCGACCTGCCACAACTCGCGAGCCTGCATATTTATTTATTTTTAATTTAATTATTTTTAGGTTTATTTTATTTTGATATAAAAGATGGGGATGAAGATGATCAAGAAAAAAAATAGAAACAACTTCTTCCAAGAGAATTTCTAATATTCTTAAAATAAAAATTCAAAGTTAATTAATTGTATTTGAATTTGTTTTATGAACTATCAAAAAATTTAGTTTATAAGTAATTTGTAAGTTTATAATTTAGTTTTGATTTTGGTGTAAGTAGACTAATTTCTGTTTAATTTTGTTCTAAGTTTGTAATTTGCTTTTGTTGAACATATATTATGTATAATATGTATGCATTTTTAATTTTATATGATTATATTTATTTATTTGTAGCAAAAAAAATTTATTTGAACATAAAATATTTTTTTTTTCTATTTCTTTTAATTTTTTTTGTATGCGGGCTAGCTTGCCAACCCGTCAGCCCGTCCTTAGACAGGGCAGGCCAACATCCCCAACCATTTTTACATTGGCGAGCCGGCCCGGCCTGGCCCATTTTTGGCGAGCCAAAACGGGCCAGACTAGCCCATTTTGCATCCCTAATTTTTTACTTATGTTCCATCTCCTCTTTTCTCTCTCCTCTTCCTCTCTTTCCTATTTTATCTTTTTTTTTTCTCTCTCTTCCCTATCTCATCTTTTTTTATTTATTTATTGCTCTTCCTATTCTTATGTCTTCTTTATCTCATATTCTTCTTTCTTGTTTATATATCTAATTTATTTTTTTCTTCTTCCTTTTTTTCTCTATTTTTTATCTATAAATATTTTTTTTTACATTTTATCTATCAATATTGATGTCTCATTTGTCAATATTTATTTTTGAATTATTAAATATTTAAAAGTTATGTTTGAATTATTAAATATTGTATATTATTAAAAATTTTAAATTATTAAAATTTAAAAAATATTTATTTTCAATAAAATTTAATATTAAAATTTTAAACATACGTTAAAAATATATTTTGACAATTTTATTGATTAATAAATATCATAAACTTGAACATATTACAAATCATTAAAATCTATATTATAAAATCTTGATTAAAAAAAAATCATTTAAAAAAATCTTAAAAGTTATTACATTCCTACAAATTTTTTAGAAAAAAATTTTAAAAGTTATTATAAAGTCTTTTAAAATCTACAAAAAAATTTATACTAAAAAAAGTCTTATGAAATCTCAATCCAATGTAGTTGAAAATATTGGTCAATTCATCATTCAACATTACTTCCATAAAATTAAAAGGTTGATGAGAAATTCTAAAATTAACATTGTATGGGTAAGGAGAGCCTAGAGAAACCAACAAAAAAAATATTCTTCTTAGTTAATCAATAGTTTGACATTAAAAAAAAAAAAATTATATTGAGTTTGCGACTAAAATTTCTTAACATTGATCTTAGTTGAATTTTTATCAACGAAGTAGTAGTAAATGTGGCTAATGATTTTGGTTCTCAGTTTCTTAGTTTTATCTTTTCTATGAATTCTCTGTATATTGTGATTGCTTTTATTTGTGAAAATTAGTATATTTTAGTTTATTATAACCTAATTTATATTTGGTGGGTTATATATATATGAACATAAATTAACATTGTATAGATAAGGAACGATCCTGTGCATCATATACTGAGTTGTGGGCATTATGTGTTTGATTAAATGCGACATTGAGAAATAATTAATGACACCGTGGGAAGAGAAGTTATTTGATAAAATTTGTAAAATTGTTTTGGTTATTTGAGTCCAAAACAAAGGTGCTAATATAAAACAAACAAGAGAATGAATATATTTGATTAAAGAATCCCAAGGAACTGATTTCCACGTTCAAAACAAATGCAAGACCAGTATGTTGAACACAATACAATACACGACTCCTATCCTAACAGATAAATATCCCTGGAAATGGAACCGTGTCATGATAATTTAGCGATGTGCGAACACTGTCAACAAAGTAGAAAATTTACGTGAAGACGAACCGCCCTAATGCAAAATTTAAAATAGAAAACAGATTTTGGGGAGATATCCATGATTGTGGTTAATAATATGGCAATGGTAGATGAAATTACGTAGCATAAGTTTGGAGTGAATAGAAGTGGGACTGCTAGCATGCGATAAAAAAGAGTGATCAGTAGCCTCTGAAATATTTAAGATAGAAAATAAAAGAATTCATTTTGATCTTAGCCACATCTTACACAACAGAAAGTTCAGCATGAATTATACCATGATTGCTCAAGCAACAAAATGTTACAAAATTCCAAGCCAAATTGCCGTACAAAATTATGGAAAAATAGGTGGCGAGAGTTCTGAGATTTGGTCACTGATTCACTACTTAAAATAAACATAATTTTATAATTTCCTCTCTATTTCCCAAATATACAACCTAGTTGTAGTAAAGTATATGATACACTAAAAACAAAACTAGAATTGCCAGGACCCAGGTGGTAGTAATTATAGTAGAAGCAGCTAGTTGTCAAATTGGGAGTTAGATATGGCACTTCAGAAACAATCACCCGAGACAAAATTTCAATTTTCACACGACCCCAACCAAAATGCTTCTATGCCGACGGGGCTCCATTACTTGTACCCCTACTCTTCATCGGCTTCATTACCATTGATGAGCACTGCACCATCAGTAGAATCCGCATCCACTACAACTGCCTCCTCTTGGCTTCCTTCCTCTCCATTTTGTTCCTCATGTTCCTCAGTGTAGTGCTCTGTTCCATTTTGTTCAGTCAACTGGGACAAAAGGTCATAAAAACAACATAAGACACTCTAACACCACCACTGATAATCAATTGGGATCGTAGATTATTAACACCACCACTGATAATCAATTGGGATCGTAGATTATTCTTTCTGTTGCAGCAAAAGCATACAATATTTTATTTTCGGAGGAAAATTTTGATAACTTTTGCATGGTGTTGGCCCTATATTTAGTATACCTCATGGTTAGAGTCCCCATTCTCAAGAGGCTGATCCTCCTCTTCTATCATCATGTTTCTGAAAGCTTCAACAAGGGTGCTATGTGATTTATCAGCCTGGTTGATGTACTCCGCTGCAGGATGGTAAACACCCCTATGTAACAAATGAACAAAATAAGTTCGTAAAAGACATTTGAAGAGGTCTAGCACACAAAACGCTAATACATAAATTACCGAAGTTGCAAGATACTTGTAAGAAAGAATGCATTTCCCTACTGACCTTGTTTCTGCAACTTTAGATTCAACAGCAAGTGCAACTTGCCAATCATCAAACAAATTAGGATACTCCTCAGGATCAGCCAATGATTCAGCAGCTTTTGGATTAACCTGTGCATGTTAACAAATAAATGCAAGTATTTATATTTGTCAACTTGATAAGAATCCTAGGCCAGGGCAGGGCAATGAAAAATGAAAACAGAAGTTTCTACCCACAATATCAAGTGCACAACATAAATGTCAGGCTGTTCCATTATAACTAAATTATATATCTGAATAACAAATTACCTTACTGAGATCTTTTCTCCAAATTGCCACTATCTCTGAGACTTTGCTTGGGAGATAGGATCGGGCCATTAAAGTAGCCTCTGGAATCCGATTGCTGCAAAAAGCACAACTCAGCTGCTTCCAACTACAGTCTAATCAACCCGTTTCTCTCTCTCTCTCTGAATATCATAAATAAAAGATCACAACCGTAGAATATTACCTTTCTACCAACAGTTGAAGGCAGTCCTCAAGTTTACCCAACATGAATAAGCAAAGGAATGCAACATTATTCTTCCCTTGCTCTTTAGCAAGAGTGGCCAGTTTTGACATTCCTTCAGCATCTCCTAAAGAAGAATATAGCAGCAATAACCCACTCAAATCCATTGCATTTTTTAAACACTCCTCAGCCATTTCTAACTGCAAGAACAGAATAAGAGAGTCCCAACACCAATCAACATCAAGTGTGTCCAGAATCATTGTTAATTGCAACAAGAACAAAATAAATATCCAACATGCCAATCATACACCAGATCAGCATCTAGACTTCTGATACAATAAGGAGTTTTTAAGATGATGGGATGGAGGGTTCATAATGGATTTGTTTGGAATGGAATTGTGTAGAAAGGAACACTGCTCTATTTTTTTTAAGTTTTAATAAAGCAACGGAAGGAAGCTCCTCACCATTGTTTGGCAGTCACAGGCGTGACTAATGGAGGGCAGTGGATACAAATTTAATTTCCAATTCCAACACTATCTTTTAATTACATGGTTGCAAGATTGCAGCAAAAGAAGAAAAGTGAAGATATCATCAATGAACATTTAAAAAAATAAGAGTGCCTTGGGTGTTTGAGTGGTAAGGAGTGGCTTGGTTTCCCTCTTTAACCATTATACACTATTACACACAGGCACAAAAAAAGTTCCAAACAATGTTTTGTTCCTTTTACCAATGCTAGTGCCAGAGAGTATTCAGCTAGAATAGTTAAATTTAGAAAGTAAAAAATTTTAAAGGTAGCAAAATAACTTGGTAGGAGAGGGTAGAAAAGAAGCATTTGGGAACTAGGCATTAGCTCTCCTGTTGAAAAGGGAAACCCTTGGCGAGAGAATTCTCTTCCTATGTTTCTGTTTGTAATTCTTTAAAACATTAAACAAGTATTTCTTTTAATTTCTCCCTGTTTTTCTCATCTCTCTGTGAAAACTCAGAATCTGTTTCGGGGTTTCAAACAACCAAACTATCTTAATTTAGCACCTATGACACAAGATGAGAAATTACTAGTTCTAAATTTTTTTGGGGCCTATACCAAATTTTGTCCAGGAGACAGTACCAAATGTGTTGGAAAGTCACCTTAAATGCAATCATCCCTAGTTTACCTTAATTGTGGCCTATCAGAGTTGGTTGCCTACGTCTCAAAAAAAAAGGGCTACCTCCAAAAGGGCTGGCTAGAAAGGCTGCCTATCAGAGTTTGTACAGTCAGGACATCGACTCTAATACTAATAGTGTGTTTGGATGAGGAATTTAAATAGAGTAATTCATTTATTTGAAGAATTTCAAATTCTTTGAGATGAAATGTTTTGTTTGGATGGAGAATTTACAAAGAATTTGAAATTCAAGCATTTGTAAAATTTCTTAAAATAGTAGAATTTCAAATTCTCCCAAAAGAGTAAGAATTTGAAATTCCTCATATTTGTTTTTCTTATTTAACTTATATATTTTATCTCATCTCTTCATTCTTTTAATTATTGAATATTCAAAAATATTTTTAAAATCATTAAATATTATCTAATAATTTTTAAAATTATTAAATATTTTAAATTTGGTTAATATTTATTTTTATAAACTTTAATTTAAAAATTTCAACATATGAATATATTTTTAAAATCAATTTTACCATGGTGGAATCAAATTATCATATCTAAACAAAATTTAAAATTTTAAAAATTTGAAATTGACTTATCCAAATAAAATATTTTAATAATGATAGAAATTAAAATCAAAATAATTCAAATACTAAGAATTTTAAATTTCTTGAATTTGTAAAATTTCTCATCCAAACACACCATAAGGGAATTGGGATCTAACGCCAAGCCGACTAGTGATAAGGCTTAAGTAGTGCTTTCAAAGCTTGGGCAATCTCAACATATGTTTTATGGGATTGAGTTAAGCCCTAAACCCAAAATCCAAATTCTAAGAAAAAGAAGAAAAAAAATAGTCACTAGTACAAAGGTTAATATTAGTTGAGTGTAACTTCCTAGACACTAATACCCATGACTACTAAACACATTCTAACATGAGATGCATGAACATACTATTTCATAAATACATTTGTTATTATTAACAGAAACAAGAGCCGTATCAGTTATGATTTGGACAACATTTTGGGGCACTACATCATTGCTTACATCTTTTATTAAGCTACCCATTGTCCTTTTTATTCTTGGAACCATCAATAGCCTTAAAAAATAAAGCCCCCCCTTCAGTTACATTCATGAAATTCATTAAAAGCCTACTTTGTACATCCATCCATCCACAAGCAACCAATATAACTCCCACAATCTAAAGGATTTGATAGGTTTAAGCAACCTTTCAATATGAGACCTCTCCTGCAGTAGAAGACTAATTCTTTAAGCATTATGGCTAGGAGAACAAACCACTAAGATTATTATTAGCAACAAATGAATAAGAACTATCTGATAAAACCTATCATTAACATAATTGAGATAGCAAGATGGAATGGTGGCCCAGCTAAATGAAACATTTTTGCAATCTATACTCTTGAGATGATTCCTATCTTCCCAACATTACATCTGTTATAGTTATATTCAGCAATCATCAGTACATCAGGGCACTCATTAAATAGATTTAGACATGGGTATTTAGGGTGTAAGAAATCACAAAAAATGAAGATTCTTTTGATAGGGAAAAACACCTTTCCAGTAGAAATAGCCAATTCTCCCAACTGCTTCCATTTAGACTCACTCTGCACTTCAGTGGCAATACCCTGCAAAAGAATAATGCACATTACTCACAATATAAACTTGTAAATCAAACTCATGCACATGAGTAATGCAGAAAATTAGATGCCCACTTTATCAAATTTCACAAGTCAGATGATATTTCCTTGCAGGAACCAACAAACTTGGGAACTTACCTTGGCAACTTCTAATCTTCCAAGCTGTATGGCCAGATCAAACCTATAGTCAGGGTCAGTAGCTACTTCAAGAGCATCCTCTATCATCCCTCGTGATTCCAAGAAACGAGCCACACTGCAAAACAAGTACAAAATTGCAATCAGGATGTATGTACGATCTGAGCACCGAACATTGAAACTGAAGTCCATGAAAACACCAAACGCAGATAGAAAAACATTCTAAAACAAGGACATGTGCAAAAAAAATAAGAATTGTATATTCATATAAGATTATAGTTTATACATTAATTTCATAAAAGCATGCCAAGTGATGATAAATAATGAACAAGCAAGAAACCTAGAGCGAGTCCAGAATGAAATATCAAAGTACCCAAGAAGCTAAGTAGCATTAATAAGCAAACAAAAAACTTAATGACCATGTAAGTGTTAAAGATTCTCCAGTTAACCATAAATGTTCCACTTCCATTTATAAGCTGGTTGAAATTTTTACTAGTAGGATCAGACCAGAACTTTCCTCACAACAAAAAAGGGCATGTAGTGCATGATAATTATTGACATATACAGTCTTTATTATTTTGGTAAAGTAGGATTCCAAAATTTTATAACACATCCCTTTTACAAAAAAGCCTTTCTCAAAACTTATCCAACATAATTTCTAAATAACGAGAGAATAGGTCATTATGTAACAAAGTAACCAAAAATAACTACTACCTGTTATGATGCTCTTTAGGAATTGATGGTAGGATTTCATTGGCCCTTTCCAAATCACCACGCATGACAAGAGTCTTGTACTCAATCAAGCTTAAAAGTAGCGTGTATCCAATAACACTGAGTAAAACAGAGAGAAAAAAAAAGGAGGAAAAAATCAGGATTACTGAGTTGAGAGATTCTGAATAGTGCAAAAATTTGATCCACTTACTTGAACTCTTTGTCTATCAAATAGACCCTACTTTGGCTGGCAAGATATCCCAACAAGTACATAGGACGGTCCAAATGAAACATTGTAGTTACCTAAATTCATAATATAATGCATCAACATGATTTGTATGATTCTTGTAGTTCAATAAATATACATATAATAAAAGAAATTCATCATAGCAAAGAACATGGTTACAAAGAGTTCAACAAATAAATATTCAAACTTTTAAAATCTAAAAGGGAAGAGTTAATACCTCACCACCAACACAATAGTTAAGTCTCCAAGAAGAATTGTTGTAGATAAAACAATCCCCAACCCAGATCCCTGTCCTGACACGTTCATTTGTTTCATGAAGGAGCTCAAAGGCATCTTCAACACCTTGCTCGTCTACAGGGCTTCCACTATCTAAATATGATGCAACTACATCACGCTGCAACAGTGGAAGTTAAAATGTTTACTGTGTGCTTCACTAGTAGTCCCATCAGGTATTAGTTTAATCAAGAACCTTGGTGGGGGGGAGGGACATAATGCCTTTCACAGAAAGTAAAATAAGTGTAAAAAAAGATCAAGTAAATTGGAATCCTCACGTTGTACTTCAGGATGTAGAATGATGTATCACTAGCAATCGTCACTAGATCACCACTATCAGCCCAGTAGAGATTCTGACACAAGAAAAAATTAACAAAATTAACGAGAAATAACAAGAAGTGATCAAAGCAGAAAGCTGCTGTCACCTCAAGTAAGAACTTACTTTAACATTAACATCAATACGACGAATCAACCTACATTCAGCCCAATCATAAAAGCAGATGAAATCATTTGAGCACATTGCCAATACAGTGCCACCAAATATTCGTTCAGCTGAAAAAGTTGGTCGGATACTCTTCTTTTCCTGAAATACTCAAAAAATTGTTTCCAATTAAAATTTCACAAGAGACAACTTATCTCATTCGGAAGACATATATAACAATAAGAGAATGTTATTTTGGAGAACCAAGTCAGGCAATTTAAATAAAAATAATCTCCAATTGTGAGCAGCATTGGAAGCACCCAGTTTGCTTATCCTTTTAAAAAAATATTTAGAATTTGTTGGTTGTCATCACCATCACTTTTGTCTTCAGTCAAAGTACAAAATGAAAAGAGTAACTGAACATGAAGTACAACCTGGAAGTTTTTGCTGAAAATTTTAATCTTTGATGTACTTTCTCTTACGGCATACTCCCCATCTGAAGACCAAACAAACTCCAGTGCTGAACCAAACGATCTATTTCTCCACGCCAAAGCAGTGTATATAATATACTCCCCATCTCCACATACAACAACAAACCTCCCATTTGGATTGTGCCTTAAACTCTGAATATAAAAGTAAACCGCAAGCCAGACAAAAGTCAACATAAATGAAAAAAAAAATAATAAAAAAATAGTGGTGATAATTTAACCCAAAGGGTAGATTATTATTATAAAACCCATTTATTTGAAAATGGAATGAAGACTACAATTGAATAGTTCTGAGATACCAACTAGTTCTTGACTTCTTGTCATTAAACTCTGAATTTGAATGTCTAACATTACTCAACAAAACCTACATTTAAATAAATCCTCATCTGTACCCAGATTACATACTCAAGATCTAGAGCAAAATGGCCAAGGAGATCATGACCAATTTAATCCTATAAAACAATGACAAGCTTTATGTAAACAAATACAATAAAAAGACATTAAAAACATTGATCAGGGTTAAAAAAAAAGTAAATACAAGGCATGAATGACAACAATAAAGAAGCCAGGATTTATAAACCAAAATGTCTAAATTGCTAAATAATGTAAAGACACCAGTTTATCCTCAAAAAGGTTGCATAATGTCAAGGAAAAGGGACGTCACTCACTTGTGGATAGAGATCACAGGTGCCCAATTCCTTAACAGCCAACGGTAACCTTTCTCCATCTGCAACCTAGATAAAATAGTACTTGTGTGTCACTAAAGCAAGTTTTCACTTATTGCTGGCATATTATGGATCTGTTTGTTTGAACTTAAAAATAAGTGTTTCTAACAAGTTCTTTTAAAAAAAGTAATTCTTTAAGCAGATAGGAGTTGCTTCTTAAAAAAAAAAAACAGAAAACTGTATTTTTTTTAAAAAAATTTAGACAAACACATAAAAAAGTAAAAAAGTGCTTATTTTATTTGAAAAAAGCACGTTTACAAAAAAAAGTTTAAACAAATGGGCCCTATATGGATAAAAGGGTAGAAATGAGCACATACCTCCACATCTGCTCCTACACTTCTTATATTGACAGTTTGAATTTCATTATGCTTAGACCAGATGATTTTCCCACTGTTATCCATGCTGGCTACAGGTTCTTCTCGACCAAGTTTGACCATAATAGTACCTTCATCATATCCTATCACAACCCTACATAGGAGGTTTTGGTAATTTAGGTCATGAAGAAAGAGTGTAAAGAGTGACACTGATTTTTAAGAGAAGAAAATGTAAAAAATATTCTGCATCTGTGGAGTGATTAGAGCAAAGATCACATGAAACATAAGGAGAAAAAGAGTTTGCTAATCAGTAATCTAACCAGATAAGAATATCTCATTATTGAGTGCTGTCCCACTCAACATGAATCAAGGGTACATATGAGACTCACAAATTACTTTCACAATACAATCCAAAAACAAAACTCACCGGCGTGAACCTTTCATGTATCCAATAGCCCAAACCCTTTCAAGACCATAGTTCAAGGTGTTCTCAAGCCTGCAAGCAGATTAAACCACCATAAAACTTTAAAAATGACTACAATATATCCATAATCTTAAATATATTCCATACTAACTTTAGTAAAATCTTTAAAAAGTGTATCATGAAGAAAGGTGATAAAAAAATATCTATAACAGGAAGAATAAGATGATACTATCCAGTCTGCCTGTTAAAATTTCAGCAATATGTCAATTCTCAAGTGAACATCAAATTTAGACATAAAAGTCATTAAAAAAAAGGGTGAAGAAACGACAAGTAGACAATGACAAGTGAAAAACTATGTAGTTTTTTTTAAAAATAAGGCATACTGGCATAAGGCCTTGTGCTCTAATCTCTATGATAAAAGAAGTCGACCAAAATTGAATTATTCAAGTTCCTATAAAAGAGTGATAACATTTGGACAAGAAGGCAAGAGCAGTGCATCAAATTAAATAAAAAAAATAAGCTCTCAAATCAGTAATCTGTGAACAACATAAAATTACCTATAAGTTGTTGAATGCCAAATGCGGACTGTGCCATCTTCAGAGCCTGTAATGATTATAGGCAGTTCAGGATGGAAGCATACAGCAGATACATTGTGTGTGTGACCTTCTAGAGTCTGGACACAACTTTTGGTTTGATAATCCCATACCTGTTTCAAAGGTCTTATTGGTGTAACAATTCATATCCATATATACAAATAGGCAACAAAATTAAAGGAAGGGTGAAGAGGAAAAAAAAAAAAACAGAAAATAGAAAACAAACCTTCGCGGTGTGATCATCAGAACCAGTAATTAGATAAGGTTTGTCACCACCTGTAAAGTAATCAACACAATTCACTCCTTTTTGATGGGCGTCCAGTGTAAAATTGGGGTCAGGAGAGCCAAGATTCCATATCTGCAAGTGAAGATAACAGCACCATTAATGCATTACTTTTTAATTTTATCACAGGTGTACATAGATAAATAAAAGAAAATGCAGGAAACAACTAGCATGAAGAACACATGTATACCTTTATGGTGCGATCAAGAGATGCACTGGCAAAGGTGTTTGTGTCTTTAGGATTAAATGTCACTTGCATGACATAATGAGAATGTCCCTCAAATATCTGGGTACAGATCCAGCCCTTTTCCCAATCCCAAAGCTTTATGAGCATATCATCAGATGATGACAACACACAAGGAAGGGTAGGATGAACTGCCACACACCTAATGTAATCCGTATGTGCCTCAAATACTTTAACTTTATCCATTGTGTTGTAATTATATACACGAATAAACATATCATCTGCCCCTGCAACAACCCACTGCTTGCGTGCAATAAACTTGGCCGACCTAACTGCAAAATCATGCTGTATGAGACCCACAAAACATAAAAAGAAAGAAAATGAATTCAAGCAACTGAATCAAGAGGCAGATATACAAACAATGAAGCAGACTAAAAATGTTCACACACCTGGTAACTCAGTAACCTCAAAAGACTTGGACATGGTCTGAAATAAAATAATAAAAAAAATCAATCTAATTGCATACACAAAACTCCAAAGAAACAAATAATGAATATCCATGTGAAGAAAGGCTTCTAATATACAAACAGGAGAGTAAGCTGTTTTTTGACACCAATCTATAAATCCATAAATACATTACATATAGAATGTGTTGCAGTCTCATGAAATTAGAGCCATGAAGAGATTAGTTATATGAAGAAAGCAAGGATATGCTCATTCAATATTAGTAGAATTATTAAAATACAACAAACAGAAGGTACAAAACTAAGTCCAAGAGTAGAATTCTTCCACACCATTGATGATAAAAAAAAATACCGGGTACACAAGAGGAGCAAAAAGCCATAGCCAATGCTGATACTAAATCTACAGAAGCACACAATTCATCAAACTATTAAAATGTGCCCCAGCAGCTCAACTAAGTGTACTGACACCAAGAATATTCAAAAGGAATGGATTTCATCTAAAATAGTCTCCCCAGAAATGGGATATTGAGACTATCAATTTCTGTCAAATAGGAGTAGCTACTAGCCTTTCATAACATTTTGAACGGGTATTTATCATTTTGCAGCAACAAAGCAATTGGTTAAATGAAACAGCATATTCATGTTCTTCTTTCTTTTTTATTTTCTAGTTACAAAGAAAGTCTATGGATCTGGTGCAGAGGGAAATGATAGGATAAAGTAGAGGCAAATCAACCTGGTTGGATTTGAATGCTAAACTGCTATAGTTTAATTTATCTAGGGTGTGTTTGGGTAGACACCTTAATTAAACATTCTCCGATAAGCTTTTAGCACACGAACATTTATGCAGCTGCTTTGAATTTTAAGGAAGCTCTAATAAATATTTAATAGGCCCCTTTAATTTGTGGATCAGCAGCCCATTATATAGAGGCGACAAGCAAAAGGAGGCTTGTTTGATAATCTATCAATAAACTTTCGTGTCTGACTCAAGTGCCAAAACAAATATGAATTGAACATTACACTTCTCAATTTGGTTGCATATATTTATAACAATATACCGCTAAATATAAAAATCAACATACCTGAGATTGGTAGTTCCAGATACATACAGTTCCAGAGTATAAACTTGCAAGAATCCTGCATTAACAATGGTAACATCACACAATTCAGTGAAACATCCAAATATCAACCATATACCTATCTTTCTAATCCCCACAGTAAAAAAATAACGTCAACAGTGTTCCCACATAACAGACACAACCATTAGTGCCAAATGTTCACAAACTATCCTTTTAGAAGCCACACTTGATAAATACCAAATGATGGAATCAATTCTAGATATTCCTAATTCGTATTCGTAATGAGTAACAATTCATAATGCTGCGTATAAATTTGGCTTCATATCATAAAACAATTCCAGAGATGAAATAGCACGACCCGACACCACCAAACAAGGCATTACCATGGTTCTGTTGGATGTAGATCCACAGACTTTACTCTCTCTGATCTCTGCGCAAGCTTTCGCTGTTCAAATATTAAGAAAACACGTCAGTTTAAGCAGCCAGAAAGCTATAAAACAATAAACAAACTAAACCTCAAACCAAAAGCCGAGAGAACCGTACCTTGATTTCGAGTCTGAGAGGCTGCAAAAGCAATCAAGAAAGAAAGAAACAAACAAAAAGGAGTCAATGCACAATTCCACATTAGATCCCGCAGGAACTGAACTAACAAAGCAAAACCAGGAGGCTCGCGTTTGAAGTCACAGATACAGAAGCGATTGAAATTCGAATAAGGAGATAGCGTAATAAGAAAACACCAAATCGAAGCGAGTCCGCTCCAGATCTAGGATTGTCGAAAACAGTGAAGCGTTCGTTCGCGAGAGAAGAGACGAAACTCACCATTTCCGAAGATTGAAGGAACTAAACAAAACTCGTCGCAGATCAGAAGTCGAATTGGAAGAGCTCAAGAGATCGAGCTCAGAGAGAGAGAGAGAGAGAGAGAGAGAGAGAGAGAGAAAGGGGAAGGCGACGAGGTTTTGCAGTGCAGAGAGTGCAAATATGATGATCGATGGGAAACAAAGGGGGAACGGAACGGAACGCTGCTTTTCGGTTAAGACACGGATTTACGAGAATGCCACTGTCAGTGTCGTATGTCCAATGCGTTGTCGTTTGGATGCGATTGCTAGTAGGGTGAACGGTGAAGGGATCTAAGATAGAATGAAACGGAGATGATAAAATGGACGGCGTAGATCTAATCATACCCGTCAGTTGCACTGTCTGTAGGAGGGGTTTGAGTTGGGTACCCTTCTTAAAAAAAATAAAATTCCTTAGTTATCCAGATCAAGGGCTTAAAAAGAAAAATGAAATGTTATTTTATTTTTATTTTTTTTTACAATCACCCTCGTTTAAAGAGAACAAGGCACAGTTATTAAATATGGATATTTTTTTAAATAAAAATTTGACTGTTGATTTTGTTATGTTGTAAGAGATTAATTACTTTTGGCAAGCTAAATTTGCATTAATTAAGTTGATGCTAACAACTTAATTTTTTTAGACAATTGTTTGTACAAAAGTAAAGTAATCCACGATTATGACGTGATACCTCTCAACAGTGGTAAAACAAAGAAATCGAGTGGTTCGAATAAAATTACTTCTATAAAGGACACTTGTGAATTGTACAATAGAGAGATGTAGACAAACAAGGATGAAAGCATATAGAAAAATATGGTTCTTATAGACAGAAATCGAAGAAAAATGGTTAATACAAAGCAGATGTTCACAAATAGGACTATTAAATGAAAAGGTCACGATTAGCATTCCAAATAACAATTACAGGGTCATGTTTCTTCTCCTATATAAGTATTGATTCAACAATAATAATGTTAAGAATAGGTCCAATAATTTCAAATATTTTGTATAATGGATGGAAGGACTATTAGTTAGAGTTATAACTAAAATAGTCAAAGACTTCTCAAAGCTTTGATGGAGTTATTTGATAAAATAAGTTTAAATAAACAATTGCATAATCCAATAATTATCACATTTGCATATTTTGAAGATAATTTTAACCAAATTAAAGATAATAATTAGGAGAACTCAATGAGTTTGACTTATATTGACTATTCCTTCTTATTTCAAATATAAGAAGAAGAAAAATCATGTTTACTCTCAATATAAGTAACTAAAAAAAATGATGTTTGTTGGTCTTAAATGTAAGTAAAATTTAACTATTTTCACCTTATTTCATAACAATTTATTGATTTTATTTGATAATTTTTTTGTATTCCTAATATAAGCTTTAATAGAGTATTTCAGGAAACAAGTATTTTTTAAATAAGATTGACATAATTAAATTATGCTAGACTAACTTTTTGATTTTTTTTCCTTTTTATATTCAAGATAGGTTACGAGTGTAATGTAACTAACTATTATGTGTTTATGGATGCATTTGATACACATTAAGATTTGGGGTGATGTTGATTGTGTCCTTCACCTTTTTTGTTTTGTTTCATAATTCTGTTAATTAAATATAAGATAGTTACATTTATTCTGTCTAATACAATAATTTTTAGTGAATATGGATCCTACATTTTTTTTTTGTCAACTTGAATTTACATTTACAATTGGACAATAATGGATCTAATCGACAGAATTAATTGGAACCAATAACAATTTATAATGTGTTTATTTGCACATTTTTTTATGTGATTTCCCTTGTTGTCCATGTAATTTTTCACATTTGACAAACTATATGTTATATGAAAATATAATGATAATGTTTAAAATAGTCGGATATATAAATATATAAATTAAAGGTTGAGACTAGATACATGTTACTTTCGATATATTTTTTAAAATTTGAGAATTATATTATACGTAAAAATGAAATATCCATTTTGTTCTTGGATTTATCGTAGGAAGTAGGAACCAATGGCCAAAATTGTAGTTGAGTTATGGTGATGTTGTTCATAAAACAACCTTTTAGCTTTTTCAGATTTGTGTGTTGCAGCAAAAGGAACAACAGTCACGTTATGATGGACAAAAATGGTGGTCACTGTGCTTCAACACCTCTACATCACTTACTCCGCCAAGCATTGCGATCATGTCCCCGTAGAACACTCGGTCATCGTTTCTCCCATGTTCATGCGATCACTCATGTACACATCAAACACAGGAACATGATATGAAAGTCCAAATCAACACAGCATTGTACCTCACATGGTGGTCAAGGTAGCGGCAGACTTCAACACAAATGCGTTACGGGAATGTCGTGAAGGTTCGAAGGTTGGGTGGCGTTGCCGATGTTGGTCGAAAGCGTGGTCGCCGACGAAGGGGTGTCGAGTTGCCACACAATGACTCGTCATCCAGTTCTCCCTAATTGGGAATAAAGAGTGAGAAGGGTCTAGTCTATAATTTCACACATTAAAAGTCATTAATTATTTAACCAATTATAAAAGATATTACCTACAATACCCCTACATTCACTTCCTCGTGTGAATCATTCAGTGAATTTGTCCACCCTAACGATTGTCCATGTTATATAACTTTCACATTTCAAGACTAAATTCACATGATTATTGTTTCCAGATGTGTTTCCAAATATGTACTTATTCTACGGTTGAATTAGATGAGTCTCAACTTATTGCATGTTTAGTTTTCCTTGGAACACATGATTTCACTTTCTAATACATGAAATATAAAAACAAGACTATTATTTTGAAATTAAAGTAGATTGAGTTAACCTTAACTTATTTCTAAACACATAATTTTTCATGTTTGAAAAATTAAGAGTGTATTTAAATATTTGTTTTAAAACATTGGAATATGTATTTTAACTTTTCAATGCATAAAATTCAAAATTAACAAATGTATTACTTTGAAGGAAAAGTGAATTTAGTTAAACTCAACTTTTATCCAAATACACTAAATGTTATGATTTCACATTTTGAGGCTAAATTGACATGAATATTGTTTTCACGAGTTTCTAAGAACATCTGCAGTGGGAGTTGCTTATAAGCAATCCCTTGTACCACGTCATGTCACATCAACTCTTTTTCACTTTTTTTTAAGCACTGGAACTTCTACAAGCAACTTTGCTAAAATTTAAACAATTTATAAACAATAAAAAGAGTTGATGTGGTTTGATATGACATAGGGAGTTGCTTATAAGCAACCCCCACTGCAGATGCTCTCAGCACTTATTCTGCAGTTGTATTAGATGATTCTCTAGCGAACATAAAAACAAAATGACTGCCAACCCGTCCAAGTCCAAGAAATTGATAGTGAAATATGTAATATGTCGGCCAAAAAAAAAATGATTTACATGAGGGCATGAGGCACGATGTTATCGCAAGTTTCAACGAAAAGTCTGCACAGGCCACAAATTGACCACACCACGAGTAAATAATCTCCAGAGAACAAAACTTGAATCACACCACCAGTAAATAATCTCCAGTTCGACCGCAGAGTAGATCATGTTATAACTATTATTGATTAAGTCCTCTCAATCTCAGATTTCTCACTAATTTTGTGAATTAAAACCAAACAAGCTCATTTAAAATTGCCATCTCTACATAAAGGCTGTGGAAAAGGTAATGTGCATTTGTATTAGAAATCGAAAGAAGGAAATGTCACAGGGGGAAGAAACAGAGGGAGACTGAACCTTGAGACAGCAGATAAAGTCAATCCATTTAAATAAAACCTACGCAAAGGGAAATCTCAAGTAGATACTTTTCTGACATAAACAAACACTAACAGACTACATCCTTCAATTCTGCTCAAGAAACACTCTGATACAACGCAAAGTGATATAATGTACGGGTAAACCTCCTTAGATCTTGTTAATCATATGGTATTTGGATATATGCTGCGTCACAGATGAAAGGAATGTCAGCATACATACCAACAAGAGCACACCTTATGCACTCCAAGACAGTAAAAAGATAACCAAATGATACTGCAGTCCAGAAATGCATTCCCATTTTACCCCAGTAGAGTGATAGAGGCATCCAACGGCTCACAGTCCCTATAACCTGCAGGGCAATCTCCAGTAACATTCCCATCACAACATGGAACCTGAAGAAATGGGGCCATTCTTTTCGCCTCACAATTCCGAGATATGCAACAAAGAAGTATGCCATGAGAAACCAGCTAGGTAGGCTCCCAATTGCCATGAGAAAAGGGTATGTATAGAATTCGAAGAATTCCAAAAACGGGTGAAGATTGTATGCTGTCTCAGCATACATCCATGTCTCGTGGAGAGGCATGAGGTAAGGGAGGCATGCTAATGATCTCCACCACCATTGCGGTTTCTTGGTCATTGGAGGATAACGGAAGCTAGTTGGGACATCCTTCGATGCTCGAGGAGCCATATTAGACTTGCGCAACCGGGGTAACACAGGGAGTGTGCGAAAGAGAATATTTAGATCCCCACTTAAACGTAGGCTTGATGCAGCAAACATGTTTGAGAATGTCATTCCTATCACACAAAAATGTATAAACAATTCGGTTAAAATATTGTATAGTCCTCGACATGAGAAGTGTTGAGGATCACAAGTTAGCCAGTGTTATAGCCAAAATATCACCTCCTGTGCTACCTTTTGGGGTGAGTTGAGTGAGTTAGGTTTAAACACAAATTATAAGAGCATGGGAAATCAAACAATAATCTCACAAGTCACAAGTCATAAACTGAATAATTCAAATCATAACAATTATCAGTGAACGAGTTAAGATAAGTAAAGCATGCCATTACCTCTTGGCAACCAGGATTTACATTCTAGATTATGTCCCCAAAAACTCCGAATGTTTGAGACAGCCACATTAGCAGGCATTCGAGAAGCGCAACGAAAGACAGAGGTATTGGGTATGACACGGTTGCACGACCTAGAATTCACAGGGGCACACCCTTGGGATACAATGCAACCATTTTGAATCATGGTTGGTCAACTGATACAATAACACTAATAATAAGAACACAAAGAAAATGACAACCCAAACAAAAATGAATATTGAGAAGAATTAGACAAAAGGTATACCTGAGTCCCAGAAACAATTTCCAACGAGTCCTACTTAGTGACTCCAGCGTTGAGGGAATTTGCAATGTTGGTGTTTAGGTTTATCTGCTAGCGTCTGCACACATCTATTTTCACGAAAGAAAGAGATAAAGAAAACTGGTGCGTGTCTCCACTGGGCCCGAGAATATTTTGGAGAGTTCAAGTACGGGCCCAATCTTGCGACCCAAACTAGTTGTGGGAGGAGCCAAAGCCCAAACAAAGGCTTGTTCAAGTATTGGCCCAATGTAGCTCTCACAAGTGAAACACGTGATAACGAAGAACTTGTTTTCAATTTGAATTAATCACCTATACAAACCAATTATATATTTTAATTGTACCATGTTACTATAAACACATTTATTTTTAACAGTGACATGACACAATTAAAAGATATAATTAGTTATTAGTGTAAAAAAACTTTACACTAGCATAATATAGGTGATTAACTTTTTCAATTTTGACATGTTTGTTTGTGTTAGCAAAGAATAAGAGAGTCCTGAAGCATGGACATTAATTCTTCTACTGATGATTGACCAGCATGTGCTAATTAAAATTTTCAAGACTCGAGTTGACCTCAGAATTTATGTTTGGTGTAACCGTGTAAGGAAGAAAGTAAAAGGAAAAAAAAATGAAAGTGAGATAGTAATCGGTAAGTTAAACAATCCTTTTTCTAAATTGTTTGGTAAGAAATAAAATAAAAAGGAGTTAAGTATCAAATTATATCCAGAGAGAATAAAAAGTTATATACTATGTATCGAAATTAAACTCATGTTTTTATGGGGTATTTAAGTTAATGTAATTACATGTTGTTAGGATACATTACCCCCTAGAGTCAACGCTCAATAGAAGAAAAGTGTTCAAAAGCTTTAATTCAAAAGTTAACGTAATTACATGTTGTTGGGATATTGCTTGATCATGATTGAATTTTAACAATTATTTAGGGTAACATCATAAGGTATCTATTTCCATAATAATAAGATGTTTTCAATATACAAAGAGTTCGTTCTGCCAGTTGAGCCACATTGTGTGGTTTAACCAAATTTCCTTCCCTGCACTATGTCATGTACCCCCCATTTTTTATTTTAAACAAAAAGAGGTAATAATAATAACAATAGTCCCAAGAGGAACGGCATTTTAGGAAAACCAAAATTGAATCAATCATTGTAAGTAGGAAAGTAACAAAGTAGAAGTGCAGATGTATTTGAACCATCAGGCATATTCCAAGAATAAACTTCTCCACTTTCCAATTTTCTCAAAGCCACGTTCATCCATCAGAACAAGAAATGACCCGAAAGAAGCACTAAAGCACCATAACGAGTATCCTAACATTAATTTGTCTCAACTCTTTTGCTATTTGACACAAGTGTGGATTCCATTCATGTTACTTTAATTCTTTGTGGTCCTAATTAAACAAAGGAACACATGCTCTTGTTATATGAATATTGGTTCAAGGTGTAATGTCTGTAAATATCAAAGGTTGGGACTAGCCTGGCTTCTTCTTAATGCCTAGTGGTTAGCTTAGGTCAAAAGAAACTATGAATTGATTAGGCTATCATAGCATTACTTATGAACCCTTCTTTGTCCTTTTGTCTTTTCTTACACCAACCAACAAGGTGGTCTATGTCTAAAAGAAAATTTCTGCAACAAAATTTTTTGAATTAATGCTGCTGCTAAGATATAACTGACCACCAAGATATTTAACGGCTAAATTTTTTTTTTTAAGAATTAATTTATTCAATAGTCCCACTATATATGGCTCCACTTATGGACTTACCTATTTAAGATTCAATTGAATGGTCTCAAACTTTTTGGAAATATTAAAAAAATAATTGCCATTGAATTTTATGTTATTACTATTGTTTGGTTTGTACCAATTAAGAATATATGTAACAAATAATTGGAGACTAAATTTTTTTAAAACAAAAAATATTAAAGTGAACAAATTCTTTTTTTATTTTTATTTTTATACATGATCAATAATTAAACTCTTGGTAACATACATAAAAAAAAATTCAGTTATCTATCAATTACTTTACTTTAGAATCTTGTCAACTTTGTGATTTATGCTAATCTTATTCATTGTGTATAGAAAAAGTTTTCTTTATACTTGCTAAAAGTAATTAGATACTTGAGAAAATTGGCAACAACTCCGTACTAATTAACAGAGTGGATTAAGAATCTAATTCAACTTTATAAAATTAATTTGTAAGGTGAAAATTATTTCTTATTTATATACATTATTATGATCTTATTTCTAATTGATTTGAAATCTCTACTTCTAATACGCTCCTCTCACATTGAAAATTGGACATTTCAAACTTGAAATTTGCACAATTAAATAACTACAAATGATACGATAACGACCTAATAATGGATAACTTAATAAATATACTAACAATCAATAATTACTGGGATATAAATTTTGATATGCTGTAATACTATATTAATAAAATAGATTAAAAATATAATTTAATCTTATAAAATCGATTTATAAAATAAGGTTGAAATATGCATTTTATTATCTTACTTGCTTTTGACGTAGCCTTGTTAATAAATCTATGTTATATATTATTAATAATGCTCGGTGCATCAATAGCAGGAGTTTTGTTCCTGCTCCCATCCACAAGTGGTCCTTTAATTAAATTTTCTTTTCATTGCGGCAGAAAGAATGCCTTTGAGAAAAATTATGTTGAAAAGGAAGAACCAAATTCCTTTCAGCTAAATAAAATGCAGGTGGTCGAATATGTGTATGAATTAAGACCTCAACGCTGACCTACAATAACAAATAGCTATCTCTAAGTTGAGCTGTCATCGATGGCAATCCATGTGTTCCCATCAAACTTTTCTTTTTTCTTTTTCTAAATCACACATGATTTGAGATAATCCTATTTAAATTCGATGAAACTATTATGTATAACAAAGTTGTAAAATAATAAGATACTCAAAATTTGAATTTGAAATAATTAGTAATTAGTTAAAGTAGAACAATCTCACATAAATTAATTCATACATTTAGTTATCTTTTAATTTATTTTTTCTTAATAAGCGGACAACCTTTCAAAATGGGTCTAATTAAGTAGAAAGGTAAGTGCATGTGGTCCACCATTTTGTTCCTTTTGAATTGGCAACTTATTTGATCCATCAATTGTGGATACCTTGATAAATCTTGCATAAAATTTTTTCCTTATCTTGTACAATCTTTTTCTAGGAAGCAATCAAACACAACTCCCTCTCGCCGCATATACAGGTCCGTGTCTTTTCCCTTCAGTTTTGAATTGAGTGAACAAAAGAAACAGAATCTACTCATTTGGCCAGTGCTCCACCCAAGTCAAAATATCTACCTTATTGCTTCACAAACTTTATTGGTTCTTTGTATATTAATGTGAGAATAGGGTTCACAGTTGAGCTTGGAGAAAACTTTTGACTACCCAGATTCTGTCTAAGGAACTAAGACAAGTGCTACACATTTTTTTCAGCTCTTTTGGCACAAAAAAAAATTAGGAGGGTATGTATGTTCCCTGTTCCAAAGCAAAGATTCAACCAACCCCCTTCAAGTTATTCAAGTTTTTTCAATTTGCTTACCCATCTGCATGTTTTCATTGAAAACAAATTTGTGAAATAAAATTGGTAGCAAGAAAATCAAAATCACGTAAAAATATAGGCAGGGTGTTGTTTGCTCTACATAGGAAAGAAGCAACTTAATAGCTAAAGGAAATAACCAGTTATCCACATACCTAAAGTTGAGCCATTTCATTTCCAAATAAATAAAATGAATTTGAGCCATTTCCTAGATCCATATAATGTCCATTTTGTCTATCCACTTGTATTTTTAAATATTTTTTGATCGACAAAATGTTATTAAGTTCATTATTTACACTAGTTTCAATTTTAAGTTTTTTACTGCTTCGAAAGTGATGGAAGCACTTGGAGAGAATTGATATTCTTCCAAGCTTTCCATGCAAGGACCGAAATGCTCCATGAGGTTGAACTCCTTGAAAGTGGCGGAATCACCTTGGAGGATTCTCCAATGGTGGAGAAGCACCTAAGAGAGGTTCGGTTACCTCTTGAAGAAGTGGAGAAGCTTGAAAGGAACCAAGCTTATAGGAGAAGGAACTTTGAGAGAAAACTAGGAGAAGTTTTTCTCACGAATTTGACTCTTGAAAATGAGAGAGAATTTCTGAATTCTAAGTCTCATTAATGTCCAAAAGTGATTACAAGAGAGGGTTTTACAAATATATAGGGGAGGTAGCTTCTAGGAGAAGCTAACCTTAACCATGGTTCATTAGGAACCATGGTAAGGTGTAGCTAACCATCCATGGTTTCTAAAACTTGTAGGAGAAGCTATCCTTGACCTTGGTTCACTTAAGAACCATGGTAAGGTCAACCTAACTTACAATGGTTTAGAAACTTGGAGGAGAAGCTTCAAAAACTAGAAGGAAAAGTAGTAATTTTCGGCCATGAACAAAAGAGAATGCTAGGCGGCCTTGGCTCCAAATTACTCCAAGATTTATTGCAAAAATATTTGATTTGGTTTAGTTAGGGTCATCATATGATGATGAGACCTAGCTAAATCAAATCTATGAAAAATTAGGAGCAAAATGAGTCCAATATGCAAAATTTTGCCTAGGCCCAGTTCTGGCCTAATTACTACTCACACCCTCAAGTATTGCTAAATGTCACCCCCTTTTCTCTACTGAAAAAATACAAAATGAATGTATCAACTAGGGAGGTTAAATGGAGTTAAACTCTCCAAGTAGCCTACCTTAAAATCAATATACAAACACTAGAAAAAGCAAGTAAAGTGCCTCACAAATACAAAGGCAAAAATAACCTATACAAAAGAGCTACTATATGTACAAACATAAGAAAAAGGTCTTTAAGATCATCCCATTCCTCTTGGTTCTTTTAGTATATCACCTCTTGGATTCCTTGGCCTTGGCCATAGTCTATCATCCCCTCCCTCTTGAAAAGGATTTGACCTCAAATCTCGAGGGTCCTCATGATTATTGGCCATACCTACAAATATATAATAAAATTCATCAGAGGTGATATTTTCAACAAATAAATGTGAAAGGAAGATCCTAGAAGGAATCCTTTCATGGAACCTAAAGAAATCTATGACACTAGACCTACTAATATAATGAATAGGATCCTCTCCTAAACATAGACTAGGTATATTTCTAAATCCTAAAAATGTGCTAAAGCTAAAACTATAGCACACTAAAGTCTTAATCCTAAAAACTAAAATATCTTGCCTAAAGTACCCTATGTGGTAACCTAGGCATTTCCTAGAAAATAAGGAAAATACTACTAAGAAATTTCCTAAACAATTTTGGATTATATTATTTGTTGTATAGTTATGAAAAGAATTTGTCACAAGGAACCTTGAAGGTTCAGATGTTATATCCAACAAATAATATATTCCATAAATTGGGTGCATTATTGAAACAACTAAGGTAGGAAAAGTCCTACACAAAGGAAGGCTATCTACCTTGGGCACCACCAAGGAAGTAGCACGAGAAGTGGAACTAAGTGAAGTCCACTTCTCCTTCACCAAATCTTGAAGTTGAGACTCTTTTTCTTTAAAAATAATAGATTTATGAATCTCCTCTTCAAGACTAGTGGCAGAATGAGGGCAAGAGTTAAGATCTTTATGAATAAAGAGAATTTTTTTCATAGGAGTTTTAGTACTAAAACAATTCTCTTTAGTCACAAATCCTGTAGAGGATATTTCTTCCTCTTTACTCTTCCCTGCACAAAGTTCTTTATTTTTTTCTATTTCTTTTTTTCTTTTGATTTTCATTTTTCTTCTTCTTTTGTATTTTCTCATGTCTTCTTTCAATTTTTCTTCTTCTTGTTTAAGAATTCTCAACTTCTCATCTAGGATAGCAAGTTTGGCCTCTCTTTCAATTTTCTCCTTCTCTTTTTGAAAGGCCTCTTGCTTCTTCCATAGTTTAAGTGATTTTAGCTCTTTTGTTAAGTAAGAAATGTTTTTAGGAGAGCTATCACTTCCACTATAGTTGGATTGTTGAGACATTTTAAACAGCAAGATTTTTCTCTTCACACAAAAATAGATTTTAAGAAAATAATATTTTTGGAAGTGCTAGACTTGGCACTTGGAGGTCTAAGAGTACAAATTGAACTTTGGAGGGAGGTGAGCTACTATCAAGCCACTTAATAACCAAGTCTCTTCAAGTAAAAATCTCTAAACCCCTTTGTCCTTTGCCTTGCACAAAATGTTTTCACAAAGTTCTTTTCAAAAGAAAAATAACAAGCAAGTGCCTAATGTGTACAATTAAGCAATGCAATCAAAACTTGAAAACATAAATTGCTCAAAAAATAAATTGCATGAAAACTTAAAGACAAGAAAACATAAACTAGACGTGGAAAACAATTAAACCTAGGTGAAAGCTTGAAAGGCACCAAAGACCTTCAAGGACCCTCTCACAAGTATTAAACGAATTTACTATGAGAACACTTAAGGAGAGATGGAGATACACCAAAGGAACTCCAAGACACTCCTTAATAAAGGCCTTCTACAAAAATTTGGAAATTAAAAGATTACAAAGATGAAATGTAAATTTTACACCAAATGAAATGCAAATTCACATTCAAATGAAATGTAAATTTACACCAAATGAAATGTAAATTCACTTAAAGAAAATTTAGTGGCTGCACCAAGAATTTTAGAAACAAAAATCAGCCACTAATTTAGTGACAACTTTAGTGACGGATTTGGTATTGAAATTTTTGAAGAAAAATTTCCGTCACTAAATTTGTTACTAAATTCTTCACAAAATTTTCACAAAAATTTTGCTCCTTCTTTCTCCAATTCAGACACCTAGTTTGCAGCCTCTCAATGTGTTTCACTCCTCTTTAGAAGCAACCTTGATGATGGTTACTCCTAGGTGTTTGAATTTCCAAGAATCTAATCCAATGAGAAACAAGTTCCTAGGTCACCACCAAAGTCCTTCAATATTGGCTAACCTTGAGCTTGGCCTTCAACACCTTCCAAGAGGCACTCAACACACCTTAAGATGCTGGAATATTAGTTCAAAAACTGAAAAGGAACAATTAGGAACAGCTACACCAATTGGTGGAAGAAAATGAGACAAGACTAGAAAGAATTCCACAAAAATGACAAGCAACAATTAAGGCAATTTTAGAAAGCTAGCACACAAAAGATATCCTATCAAAGGCACTAGAATGGATTACAAAATAAAAGCTAAGATTAGAAACAAAAATAAGACTCAAAAGATTGTATATGTGGCTGGACAGAAAATTGATGATAAGGCACACAAAATGTTACCAAACCGAGAGCACTATTTTGCTAAAATTTTCACTCCTTGGCTTTTTCTTGTGTTCTTTTCTTTTGTGATTTCTTTTGTTTTTTTTTCTTTGTTAACACAGGAGTTTAATGCCTTTTAATCAAGTATTAATCTCGGATTTAAGCATAAAAATCTGCTGCAGAAATTTTCACACAAAACAAGAGGTGTTCACATGAAATGTTCAACTAGTGCTTCACAATTTTGTACTATTTTTTTTGTCAAATTTTTAAGCACTCTTTCTCTTGTTTTTCTAATGTTTTTAGAACACAAACACCTCTGTTTTTTCTCTGTTTTAAGTGCCTAAAAAGTGTTAAAAGTTTCAGCCACAACACAAGACTCAAAGAAACCTAATAGGAATTAGTGTTTAGTAATTTTTTTTGACAAAACTTTTAACAAGACATAATAGAAACCTAACTCTAGGAAATTTGCTAGAACTAATAGCAAATTATGAAAACAAATATGTAAAACAAAAGCACATATAGGTAAGGTTCAGATTCAAAAATAAAAATACACAAAAAATTTCAGACACAAACAACACACAAAAAATTAGCTCAATAAGCTAGTCTAGGAATTTTCAACATGAAAAGGACTACACATGACTTCTATGACAAAACAATTGATTCAAAAATAAAACTAATGCAATGTGAATGAAGTCCAATCACGGACACATGTTATAGAATGGAGAGACTCAAACAAAAGCAAAACGCACAAGTATAGGAACCTAAAGCACAACACAATTGATTCACAGATTAGGAACAAGCAAGAACATGAATCAATTTACTTCTTATGTGACATATAGGATCTATCAAAAAAATTTAGAAAATTTAGATCCATGCAGCAAACACATATTTAGACATAGGAGAAGGAAGATACAACATGGATTCACTTAGAAAAAGTTAGAACACAAAAACCTCAAGAGCACTAGGCTCTGATACCAAAACTGATGGAAGCACTTGGAGATGATTGATATTCTTCCAAGCTTTCCATGCAAGGACCGAAATGCTCCATGAGGTTGAACTCCTTGAAGGTGGCGGAATCACCCTGGAGGATTCTCCAATGGTGGAGAAGCACCTAAGAGAGGTTCGGTTACCTCTTGAAGAAGTGGAGAAGCTTGAAAGGAACCAAGCTTCTAGGAGAAGGAACTTTGAGAGAAAACTAGGAGAAGTTTTTCTCACGAATTTGACTCTTGAAAATGAGAGAGAATTTCTGAATTCTAAGTCTCATTAATGTCCAAAAGTGATTACAAGAGAGGGTTTTACAAATATATAGGGGAGGTAGCTTCTAGGAGAAGCTAACCTTAACCATGGTTCATTAGGAAACATGGTAAGGTGTAGCTAACCATCCATGGTTTCTAAAACTTGTAGGAGAAGCTATCCTTGACCTTGGTTCACTTAAGAACCATGGTAAGGTCAGCCTAACTTACAATGGTTTAGAAACTTGGAGGAGAAGCTTCAAAAACTAGAAGGAAAAGTAGTAATTTTCGGCCATGAACAAAAGAGAATAGGCAGCCTTGGCTCCAAATTACTCCAAGATTTATTGCAAAAATATTTGATTTGGTTTAGTTAGGGTCATCATATGATGATGAGACCTAGCTAAATCAAATCTATGAAAAATTAGGAGCAAAATGAGTCCAATATGCAAAATTTTGCCTAGGCCCAGTTCTGGCCTAATTACTACTCACACCCTCAAGTATTGCTAAATGTCACCCCCTTTTCTCTACTGAAAAAATACAAAATGAATGTATCAACTAGGAAGGTTAAATGGAGTTAAACTCTCTAAGTAGCCTACCTTAAAATCAATATACAAACACTAGAAAAAGCAAGTAAAGTGCCTCACAAATACAAAGGCAAAAATAACCTATACAAAAGAGCTACTATATGTACAAACATAAGAAAAAGGTCTTTAAGATCATCTCATTCCTCTTGGTTCTTTTAGTATATCACCTCTTGGATTCCTTAGCCTTGGCCATAGTCTATCAGAAAGAAATTGTATTTTTTTAATAATATTATTAATATGAAATATTCATTGACTAATTTTTATTCAAAAATTTAATTAATCATCTTTATTGAAATCTCTTTTTCAATCACTTTTTTTTTTCATACGAGATTTTACTTGAAAAAAAATAAACATAAAATCACTTGCACCAACAATTGTTAGTAAAAAATAGTCATTTCACCATGCAGAACGATTCTTATAGAAAGAATTTACAGTTTTAACTTCTAATAATACTGTTGTTTCAGTGACTAAGGATGACATTATCATACTTTTAAATTAATACATTAAACATAAATATTTAAGAGGTAATAATACATATTTATAAGTCACAACTTAATGCAGTTTATCGCAAAAAAAAAAAAAAAAAGAGTTTAATATAATAATAAGAAGAAAAGAAATTTAAAAACTCGTTACAAAATAGCACTAGTGTTTATTATGCATTTACAAGCGTTTTTAACAGTAAATATATTAATGTATAAACTGAATATGACTTAATAATATTAAAAGATATTTTGAATGATAATAAAATAATTTATGTATTGTTCAAGTTCAAATTATTTATACCGAAAAAATTATGCAAAAATAAATTATAGAAAATGAGTGAAAAATGACAAAAAAAAGGGGGAGAAAAATTATCTCTTTAGAAATAATAATAATAATAATAATAATAATAATAATAATAACGATTCGATAGGTCACCACACTTCTACAGTTCAACTACTATGCAATGGGAGTAAGAAGGAACTAACCTAGAGTTATTATATAACAATTATATGTAAGTAATCATGTAAGTTATACTTGTATAGGGTAAAAAATAAACAACTAAAAATAAAACCCTCACTGACTATATACATATTTTGTACAAATATTTATACAACTACATCAAATATATAACAACATACAAAATGAACCATATACTTGTCAGTCAAACAACTATACAAGATCATCTTGCATTAGAGCAACAACAACACAAAAGAAAGTTGTTATCTCCTCCATGACCCTCCATCACCATATAAGCCACTAACTAATCCTGACCTGTTCTCATACTAATTATGATCATTATAGTTTCAATCACAAGAAAAATATAAAATAAGCTTGTGAAATAAAATAACATACTAGCACAACATCAATAGCAACTTAATCAACATAAATAACAACATCAACTTCAGCGTGTCACAAATACTACTTATACAATTACTTACCACATAGAACACTAAACAACTTCATCTCAACCATGTAGTCATCATGCATCAATATACAACTAATGCGTTGTCACGAATATCAACTAAGGAGATCTCCTATAATAGGGTAAACAATTTAAGTGACTAGATCCTACTGAATCACAACATTTAACCTATTGTAGCCAAGCCAGTTATAGACAACTTCAAGGCTTTAAAAGAACCTGTTTAACAACTTAATTTGATTTCCCAAGTTTTACCACTTTGGAAGTCTAGTTCTATTATCAAGGTATAACAATTTGGGTATGAGTTTACCACATCATTAGTTTGTAACAAAGTCACATGTGAGATTAGCTCATTGACTACCCTCCAAGTACTACGTCCCTCTGATACTAGGTTAGAGACTAAATTCCCAACCTAGTATTTTACTCGGTTAGTCACTTTATGAATGTATGTCTCGACCTTGTTCACAAACGAATCCGGGATACCACATAAGCCCTAAAAGAGACAACTTAAAAATAACTTACTCATTCAGAAATTAACTTATTGAAGAGTCTCAATCGGGCTCTCGGAGTACCACATTGTATATCCATATAATGGGATATTCTAAATTCTAAAGCATCTTTTATTCTCCTCTAGATTTTATGCATCATAACTAAGACATGTATCTAACCCACATGTCTATAGCTTTAACAACATGTGCAACTTAGCAACATATAACTTATACAACTTTCTCATTTATTAACTTACGACTTTACATCATAATCATCATTATACAACATATTAACTAACAACATATATATAGATTCATCATCATACGTCATCATCCACACAACTTACCATCATCATTCAACTATAAAATAACTTAAAAAATATAATTTTTTATCATATAACTCATGCCCACACCACTTAGAGGGTACCTGACATCATTGAGGCAAAAGGTTCTCTGTCTCGCCAACATTCAACGCCAAACTACCCACACTCGACATGGTTGAGGCAGAGAGTCTCTTACTTTCTCGCACTTGGCATGACAAGAACCCGTGTCTTGCCCCAATGTGTAGGGGTCTCCACACAACTCCCACCTGATACCACTCCATTAGTGTTTGACATGATTTCAACTTGAGATGATTCTTTCTCCTCGCGTTTGGTGTCATTCAACCCACAACCCATATGATTCCAACCTGAGATGTTTTGTCTCCTCACGTTTCATGCCACCAATCCTACGCTTAGTGTGAGCAAGATAGGGACCTTTCTTTAGTGTCACAACCAACGCCATAAAGGCATGTCCAACGTGATATCAATTCTACACCTAAGCAGTACTTGATTTCAAGTCAATCCACTTGAAATTCAGGCAAATTTCAACATGCAATGCACAAAAGAATTTATAGGCATCACAAACAACCTAGAAACAACTTAAATTACAACATGCAACCACTACAAAACATATTCATTCAAAATCACTTAAGAACACCATTCTCAAGAACACTTCTAAAAACATCTTTCCATTATTTGATTTTCACCAAATCATTCATGCACCCATGAATTCAAACATCAAATAACAAGTATTCAATATCAATAATCTAAAACATAATCTTCCCTTACCTCTTGTTGATTTAAACCAAGAAAAGGAAGAAGAGAAGAACGAAATCGCACAACTCTGACTCAAAAACTTCAACTCCACAAGTTCTGAATCATTAACATAACAACTCTTATTAGCTATCAAAAGAAGAAGGAAAGGATTATCAGAAAAGGAAGAATGGAGAGGTTCTGAGATCCAAAGAGTTTTCACTAACTTTTCTCTAGAATTCTTAAAACTTGAATTTATGAGGTCATTGTTTTAAGAAAACTTATATATTCTCTCTAAGTTGACCCCACTCAACAAATAGTTCAACTCTCAGAGTCCCCTGACTCTAGAATTTTTAAATAGCACTATAAAACAATTACAACTAGACAACAACATTCATATAATTAAATTAAAACAAAATAAAAACAATAGTGTTACAACAACAATAACAATCTTATATATAAATACATTTGAATTAATAATTTTTTCAAGATGTTGGACCAAAATGATTTTATTAATTAAATTAATATTTTAATTGGATTAATTGGAATTAGGGGTGTTCATAACCGATCCAGTCTAATATAACTGCATAAATTGAATCAAAAAATTTGAAAATAAAAAAAATAAAAACTATATATTTTTTAATTGAATTGGATCGCTTTTTAGTTTCAATAAGAAAATAAATTCAATCCAAACCAAACACTTATCTATATATATATGTTTGTGTGTGCGCGTGCGCGTGTGTAATTATTATCTTTTTTGATTTTGTACTTAAAAATTTATTACTTTACTTATTTATTTTAAGATAGTAATTTTATCATGTTATTGATAGATTATCTCAATTCATAATTTTATATATTATAACTTATATTATTATTAATTATATTAGTAATCTTTTTTCACATAAAAATATTATAATTTTTTTGACTCATAAAAATATTATATATCTATATTTAAAAAACTAAAAACTTATCGAATTCAAATTAAAATATATTTGAATTGAATTTGATTTTTAAATCAAATCCATTAGAAGATCAATGAAAAAAAATTGAAAAATTAGATCAAATAATTTTCTCTTTTAAAACCAATCTAATTCAACCCACAAACTTCCCTATCGTGAATAACCATCTAACACAACTCATTTTGACAAGTAGATAAGCAAAAGGCTGGGATCATGGTATCAATTTTATGAAAATGGAATAAGCATAAATAATCCGGAAACCATTATAAAATCCGTGCCAAACTATGGGTGGGATTACGATAATAATTTTTCTCTTGTTACCTTTATTGTTAGAAATCCAGGTGTAAACTTTGTAATGGTGAATCCTCCAATAGTGGGAATACAGGTACTGTTTCCTCCCATTAATGCATAAATAATAGCATCTTCTAACCAAACATGACCTTAGTTAAGTTACTCTTTTTTTTTTTAATCTAAAAGCAACTGTAATTTTTTTTACTGTAGTACTACATGAGTAATTATCCACGTGGAAAATTAATATTCTTTAAAACTTTGATTCCATTAAAATTATTTTTTTTAGAATAATTTTTTTTTTTTATCAAATTCAAAATTTGGATTGAAAATTTTAAAACTTAACAATCAACCGCAACTCTGATTATATGCCCACGAACTCTATAAACCAACTGCAACTAAATATGCTGCTTCTGTATTGACGGTTTATATTTTATATATCTGCAGAAAGAATAGCATATCTAGATTAACGGTAGGCCTAAATTTGTTATACCTAATTAAGTCAAAAGTTGGGGCCAAAAAGATCTTTAGTAAGAGTTGAAATTGATAAGTATAGACCTCAATTTTTGCATAAACAAAGTTGGGGCCAAAATATGCTTCTAAAAAATTCTTTTTAAACCACAAAATATTAATTCCAATTAAAAAAAAAAGAATTTAATGACTATATACTTTAGTCAACTAATTACAAATCATTATTCATATAATTTTTAAATAATTTTTGTAAAATTCAATGAATTATATATGACAATTTAAAAATAGATGACAATATAAAAAAAATTATTAGATCAAACTTACATATAGTATTATCGGTGTTATTATGTAATTAGAATTACATTTTTTATATCATAATATACATAATAATTTTTTTTATTAAATGTCAATATATAATATTATCAGAAGATAATGGAAAAAATAATACGTAGAATGTTGTATATAAGTTTTGTCTTATATTATTATTTTGTTAAAAAGAATGCAGTGGAGGGGATGTAAAAGAGAATAGTATAGTGCAAAGCAAGGGTGTGTTGATTTTTAAATAACATCCATAGAAATTGGAGAATTTGTTCTTGATTTGAATATAACGGCATAATTGGAAGAGGATCTTGGTATGCTAGCCCACTTCTCATGCACTTGCCTAATTAAGGGAGCCAAAAGGAAATTGACTTTTCAAGTTGCTTCTTCGTTGCATGCAAGAGTTTCTAGTTATAAAGGTGAATAACTTGTAAAGTTTGGGATTGCCCCAAATTTTCTTAATTTAACAAGTGGTATGGTATCTCTTGTAACTTGTAAGTGTAATTGGCAACTTCACTCTTTTTTACAAAGCGTGATATACATAACCATTGGAGTCGGCTTATACCAAAAATTAAATATTATATAATTTTAATTACCAATTTTATTATTATCATTATAATTGTTATAAATAAAGAAAGGTTATATACATTCATTATGTGTAATCAAGCTAGTTATACATACAAAATGGTTAATTTTATTTGACCTATGGTTAAAAATAAATAAATAAAATTATTTTTTAAGAGAAATAAATATAATTATTGATGCATGATTAATATTTACTATTAATTATTAAAATATTAATTAATAGTAATTATTTTTACCTCACAAATAATTAATAATAAATATATTATTATTTATAATTATTAATATATGGTTTGGATTGTAACGATATTTTATGATCACTACACTTATGGAATACTACTGATAGTGAAAAAATTATCATTATTTAAGACTAACACACAAATACTTCATGAACTCACAATAAAGATATACGTATGCATGTGATGGAAGTTGCATAATTAACTACGTAACATAAAACTATACATATAAATATATATAGTGATCCAAAAGACTATAAGGAGATATTTGGTATAAAAATGCTTTTACTTTCTTGAAAATATTGATTTTTCATGTTTGGAAGCTATTTAAAAAAAAATCTCAAGAATATAGTTTCCTGGAAACCATTTTTATTCCACTTTCTCACAAAAATATTTTCATAAGGAGAGATGAAAATTCAACTTTCTTGAATTAGGGAAAAAAAATTATGTATACAAAAGAGCACAATATTCTTTTAAAAACAAAAAAAATATATCTTTCTCTCTCTTTCTATTTATCTTTGTCCTTATCTTTCTCTCTCTCCCTTTCTCTTTTTCTCTCTCTTTCCTTTTATTTCTCTTTCTCTCTCTTTGTTGCTCTTTGTCTCTCTCACTCTCCATCTCTCCCTTTCCCTCTCCCTCCCCCTCTCTCCCTCCCATATCTTTATTTTTCTCTCCCTCTTGTATCTCATTATTTTTTAACCTTATCAATTTTAATAATATTATTAAAGTATATTTTGTTTCCACATTTTAATGGTATTTGTTAACTTTTTTTATTTTATTTAAATGAAATGAAATAATACATTTTTATTTTTCTTAATTATAATGTATCATTTTTCTTTTTTTGTTAAATTTTGTATTTAAATAATTTTAATAAGTTTTCAACCTTTTGAAATAGTTTAAGAGTTAATCTCCTATGCACTGCCAGAGTAAAATTTTTTTACACTGACAACCAATCATATCTTTTAATAGTGTCATGTCAGTTAGTTGCTTATTTAATAAAATAAAAATAAAATAAAATAATTTAAAAGATATGATTGGTTGCTACTGCAGTGTATGGATGATTAACTCAGTTTAATGTCAAATTTATAATAAAATTTGAGTAAATAAATATATCTAATGAATTTATTTTAGTAAAGGATATTTTTGTGAAAAATATTTATATACTTAATAATATACTATTGCGACAAAATATGAAAATCTTTAATTTGGAAATCCTGTATGAGTATTCCGAGGAATGTTTGAGTAACCAAACAGATTTTAGTTATTTTTAAGAATCATGATTCCTAATATTTTTAATTCTCAGGAATCATGATTATTGAATATGAAAAAACTTCTTTCCTACCAAACGTTCCCTAATAGTAATCCTAGGCTGCCAATTAAGCAGCACCTGTATAATTGATTGCATAAGATTAATCCACTAAAAGAAACTTCCACAAGCCATCCACCAACATGGTCTCAAAACGCCTCACCCCTTATAGCTAACCCTGCTCTACTCCTATGAAAGTCATAATCATTATAGTCCAATCACCAAGAAAGTATGCAATGGTAAGCTAGATTCAAAAAGATCAACATATAACAAGTATATATGAAATTCAAATATACTACCAACAATAAAATGTGAACCACTCAACATGCACCCTATGAACCACTCAACATGCACCTTATAGCTCACATTATACAATTATCAACATGGCATCAACAAGTTTGAAAATCAATAACTCAATGTACACCACAAACATGTCATACCACCATATAGGCACCAATGCATATGAACAACATCAATCACAAAACATTATATACATATACCCCAACTAATGTGTCATCACACATTCACCTATATGAAGATCTCCTATAACACCTAAACAGTTTAAGTGGTTTGACCTACCGAACCAACCCAATCATTTTTTTGTCTTAAGTGTCCACTAAATCAACAGTTAAATTGGGATATTGATTTCTACCCTCTAATTTCTCAGATGTCGTCACTTAAACTAGGAAAGTTCAACACCATCGTCAGATATAATATAGCTTTGGTGTGAGCTACCATGACCTTGACATGCATTAACTAAGTCACTTGTGAGATTAACCCTCTAACTATCCTTGCAATACCATACACCTATCTAGTAATCAGTTAAAGGTAATAACCCTATACTTTATACCTTATTTTCAACATTAATTAAGGACCTAGAAGAACCTCGACAATCCACTCTATGAGTTATCACACACTCAAAAAGGGTTTTCAACAACTGACCTCCAAAAGTGTCACACCAATATCACACAATGAGATATTCAACTTTCAAAAACATCATCTCCTCTAGTCCTAAGTCAATCAACATGTTTTAATACTTATAGCATTCTCAACATCAACACCTCAATAGATCAACACACCATGCCTAAATGCCTAAAGTACTCTCAACATTCACCTCAACAACATTCATCTATATTCATTATTACCTCATGTTAATGAATATAGATCTAAAAACATTCATAAATTTCTAGCATACAAATGCATACCAATCAGTCAACCTTACGATCATCTACATATATCATCCCATATCAATATACATAGAGCAATACCATCAATCAACATACAATATGCAATGGGTTCACCTAATCTATCCATGTTCACCATTTAATCATACACATAATAAGTGTTTTCAAAACAAATTGCACTCGATGCCACACATCTTGTGCTTGATGCCACACATCTTGTGCTTGGTGCCATTGAGGTGAGGAGCTCTCTACCTCACCCATGTCTAATGTCATTTAACTCGTGCCCAATATGGTTGAGGTAAGGTGTAACGTCTAGTCATGTTAATATTAATTTTAATATAATAATAATATACTTTATATAATTAATATCATTATACATAAACCAAAATTTATTTTTTTTCATACCCTCGCTTACATATAGCTTTTTATATATGCATCATATCTTATACAAAAATTTACAATAATGTACATTCTTATAATCTACTTATTTCCTAACTAATTATATAATGTCTACATATCAGGTTGATATAAGTTCACTATTGGGTTAACATGATTGGTTGGAGGAAGATAAAAAGTGACTACAATTTGTCCATCTATGATAACGGAGTTTTGTTGGGTTGGTGAAAACACAAAAGATGATAATCCTATTCCTTGGAATGTAACGGCATTGGCAGATGCGTCCATGGCCCAACTGGTACCCGGAAAAACTGCAGTGATAACGGAAGAGAAAGGGTCCGGTAGGATTGGTAGATCCATCTATTTTATGATATGTTAATTTTTTTTTTACAACAAGAAATAAGGAGTGAGAACACTTGTTAAATAAATATAATTAATTAAATAAGGAACAAGATTATCTATAGTAAACATAAAAAAAATTAAATAATAAAATTTGAATCATTTTTATAGTGACTAGTCAGGATAAATGAGCATTATTGTAATATCAATCAAATATCACCAGAATATTTTACCATAAATGCTTACTCATTTAAATCCCCAAGGTCAAACCTCTAGCTATAAATAATTCAAACTTTATCTTCTATGGTCATAGAACAATATTTATGAAGATAAATACATGAGGAAATAAGTCCAAAGTATCACAACTATATTATTATCGATTATAATATATATTTATAATAAATATATTTACATAAAGAGAATATATTAAGAGTACCAATAATATAAATAAAAATGACAATAATTATAAAATAATTAAACAATATAAAATATGAACACCTTAATAGTTAATATGGATAAAAATAATCATAAATTAAGCAAATAAATGAGGTTAGGGGCATCTCACTAGATAAAAATAACATAAATAAATAAACATAGGAGTATATAAAATTAAAGAGATAAAGTTCTCCTCCCCCTTACCTTGAAATGCACTCTTATCAGAATTTTATTCTCTTACGTTGCGGTTTTCTCTATTTTTTTCTCGTTCTCTCTTACGTTGTGGTTTTCTCGTTCTCTTTTTTTTTTCTCGTTCTCTCTTACGTTGTGGTTTTCTCGTTCTCTTTTTTTTCTCGTTCTCTCTTACGTTGCGGTTTTCTCGTTCTCTCTTACGTTGCGGTTTTCTCTATTTTTTTCTCGTTCTCTCTTCCTTTTTCACGTACTATTTCTTTCTCTTTTTACGTTCTCTTCCGTTGCTGCTTCGAACGTTCAATCTTACGTTGCGGTTTTCTCTATTTTTTTCTCGTTCTCTCTTCCTTTTTCACGTACTATTTCTTTCTCTTTTTACGTTCTCTTCCGTTGCTGCTTCGAACGTTCAAACGGATGCTACTATTTATAGGGGTGGTTTTTACTTTGATTACGTAAGGAAGTGCGTAATTCTATTATGGTAGAGGGAATATTTGATAAACATGTGCTCTTAGGCATACCATTTGATAAAATGGTGTTCTTAGGCATACCACGTAAGCACTTGGATGCACTTGGATTCCTCCAGTTCTAAACACTTTGGCTTATTTTAATTGATTTTCATTAAGGAAGTGACTTTTATCTTTTCCTAATTTTAATTGATTTATAAAAATATATGAGGTCATGGTAGGATTTGAACCCAAGACCCAGTACATGTAGTTCTTAAGCTCAACTAGTTAAACCACTGAACCATTTTATTTTATATGTCTATAACATCATGTAATTTATAATAAGTTATTTTTTTGTAGGTAATATTTATAATATAATTAGTTAGCACACATGTATATGTATATATATATATATATATATATATATATATATATATATATATATTTATTTATTTTACTGAACAAAATTTTTTATAAAATAAAACACTAAAATTTAAAATTTTGATTTAAAATAAAATTATAAATATTAGGTGATTCTATTTTATTAATTAAATCAAAATAATTATATAATTAGAAATAAATATTTTATAATTTTATTTCACTAAAAAATGTTATAATAAAATTTTATACATATATATATAGTGAAAATATTATATTTATTCTCTTATATATATATATATATATATATTATCATAACTAAAAATTTCAATACACTTAATAATAATGTTGAGAATATTGTTATCTAAAAACATTAGGATATTACAATTCTCCCCCACTTACAGAAATTTCGTCCTCGAAATTTTTATTGCTTAAAAAATAAATAAGGATAGTTTTCCCTGATTTTTTCTTCTAATTCCCACGTAGCATCTCCAGTAACATCATCCCAGATGACCTTTACCAGGGAAATCTGTTTGCCTCTCAACTGCTTGATCCTCCTGTCTGTGATCTGTACAGGCATTGTTTCAAATGTAAGGTTATCCTTTAACTATACTGTATCAGGCATTATTACATGAGATGGATCATAAATATATTTTCTTAATTAAGACACATGAAAAACATTGTGAAGATTAGAAAGAAGAGGGAGTAGAGAAATTTGGTAAGCAACAGGACCTATTTTTCTTAGGATTTGATAAGGACCAATAAATCGAGGGGTGAGTTTCTTTGATTTCATTACCCTACCAATTCCAGTTGTTGGTGTAACTTTCAAAAATACATGATCACCTTCCTGAAATTCAAGAGGTCGTCTTCTTTTATCAGCATAACTTTTTTGTCTGCTTTGAGTCATTCTCAATTTTTCTTGAATCATTTTGATCTTTTCCGTGGTTTGTTGCACCAATTCAGGATCCAAGATTAAATTTTCTCCTGTCTCAAACCAACACAAAGGAGTTCTACACCTTCTCCCATATAGAGCTTCATAGGGTGCCATACCTATGCTAGAATGGAAACTGTTGTTATAAGTGAATTCAATCAGAGGCAGATATTGATCCCAACTATGTTAAGTCTCAATTTTACCTCTTTTTGGATGAGACTTATTGAACAAATTCCACTCATCCTTTGAACCATTGCAATATAATTGTTCTCTTTTTGGTTCATTTTGTGTGCAGATATAACTAACCCAAATTCATCTAACAATACCTTAATCCACCTCATTTTTTGTGCAGGTATTGAGGAAGAGTGGAAAGTTGAAGACTCTTAGGATTGGAAATCTAAGAAGCTAAGGAGCAGAGAAGAGGTTCTACGCCGGGCGCAAGGTGATCCGCGCCAGGCGAGCAAAACAGAGTATCTCACCTCTGGGAGCCATTGCGCCGGGCGTAATGTGAATTGCGCCGGGCTTGTCCTAAGGCAGAGAGTATCTGGAAGGCCCCGCGCCGGGCGCGAAGACTTATGCGCCGGGCGCGAAACCCTAATCTGACTCCCCAAGCTCGTATTTGAAGCCATTTTCGAGGGTTTCTCCCTCATTCTCACATTGGGCGCCTCCAGGAGCTGCGGAAGGGATTCCCAGGGCTTGGGATCGTCCGTGTGCGGATCTTTCCTTCGGTTCTTCACTTCCTCTTCCATCTCTATTTTGTATTTGCCCTCTTTGTTGAGTGGTTTCACCCATTTTGTGGGGTTAGATGTAGCCAACATACTCTATTGTAATCCTTACGTTTTCAATGATATATATATTTGTTGTTTCATTCATTGTTGTGTTTGTTTCTTTGCTTAATGCTTGCTTTGGATTGATCACCCTTTGCATGATTTAAGGTTCCATTGAGTATTGGGAAATACCTTTGAAATTAGTTCTGGAACATATGCCTAGTGGAGATTGTATCTAGGGATAGAGCTTGACCCATTAGTAGTCTTAAACCCTAGCCCGTAATGCGGGTGTAGGTATTGGGTACTCAAGGGATTGATATTCAATATCCGCACCTAGGCTCTTTCTCTAAGGGATTAGGTTTGAGTAAACTATTGGGTTGACTAAGCAATGAATTCAACAAGAGATTAAGGATACATTAGTGTTACGTTTGGTGAAATCTGACCCCCACAACCTCACAATACCACAATACCATTCCTTACCTTTTCCACTCACAAAACAATATTTATTTACAGCTTTCATTCCAATAGTCACAACTTTGAATTCACTGCACAAACTATGAAATTGGAATTATTCTTTAGTCACGAATAGTCAATAAATGCTTATATTACCTTCTAATCCCTGTGGATACGATATTTTTACTACTTGAACGGCCGGTATACTTGCCGTGTTTGAGACCGTTGATAGAATTAAACTAAATTTCAATTATAATAAAAGTACTTCAACGGAAATCTCAACAAGTTTTTGGCGCCGTTGCCGGGGATTAGAATGGCGATTTAGTATTTGTAGCTATTTGTGACTTATTCTTTGTTTTTATTGTTATTTTTATTTGTGTGTTGGTAATGAATTGTTGAAGCTAACCTGTGCGCTCTAGTCCTCTGCTTTCTCTTGTATGCAAGGAACTGTGAACTAGATTGACCAATTCCTCTGAGCAGTTGCTGAGCAATCCTCAGATTGAGCACAAAGCAAGGAGGAACAAGAGCAACAGGAGGAGAAGGAGAGTAGAGCACTTCAAGTTGGTCACCGTCAGGCTCGGGACAGTAAACAAGCGCTTCCTGGGAGGCAACCCAGAGATCTGAACTGTGTTTTAGATTTTTGTTGCATGTTGTTCTGTGTTATAAGTGTTGTTTTGTATTATGTGTTGTGTTTTGTGTTATATGTTTTGTGGTATATGTTGTTTGTGTTATGTGTTAGTTGTTAGAATCATGTTTGAATGGGTAAATATAGGGTACATTTTGTTTGGAATGTGAGGAATGAGGCAATTTTGTGTCTAGGTGGAAATAAGGCCTGATCCTAATTTAAAACCTGGGCAAATTGACCTTTTAAAGTGACTACGCGCCGGGCGTGACTCTTTTGCGCCCGGCCTAGTACTCAATTTTTGGTCTCTGGAACCACCACGCCGGGCGCGTTTAATGCATGCCCGGCGCGATATCAGATTTTGGACCTCGTTGAGTTTTACTGATATGAAGCCCGGCGCATCTGTTTTGCGCCCGGCGCAAAAGCATTCCTGATACCTTGTATTTAACTATTTTTCATTCATGTTTCTTTGTATTCTGTTTATGTTGCATTGTCTTAGTCCATTTCTATGTACATGCATTTTGTGCTTAATTTTGGTCTAAGGATATTCTCCATTGTGTTATAGTCGCTTGGTCATCACTATGTATACATTTTTGTGCTCACCATTCTTTTTCATGCTTATACTCCGCGACCACTCTTGGTTTCTAGGACTTTCAGGCATATACTGGTTGGCCTGGGGACCAGGCTCCTAAGTTTGGGGGAGTGGAGCTGCTGATGCAGACGGAGCCGTTGATGGTGGAGCAGCCCCTAAAGATGATGATGACCAGACCCCATAGATGGAAGCAGATGGAGCTCACCTTAGTTTGCCTTTGTTTCTTGCAATTTATTTTTCTGTCTTTTATTTTCAGTATTTTAACTATTTTTATATCTATCTCTTTTGGTGATTACACTGTTGGTTCTTTTTGTGAATATTCTGCTTTAGCACAGGTTTTAATCTTGTTGATACTTGCGTTGCTTGTGGTCAATTCTGGATTGTAGTTTGCTTGATGTTATGGTGCATGTACCCTAGACATTTTCAAGTCACATTAGATCTTTAGTTCATAACTAGTTGCATACGGGTTTCAATGTTGATCATAGAACTGAGTTGAGTTTGATAGTTGTGCATGCATAGCCGGGTGAGGTGTGAGCCTAAATACCTATGAGTGAACTACACTTAGGTTGCATGATAGACTTTGCTTGAGTTTCCCTGGTGGTTTGCTTATGTTGTGCACTTATATGATCAAGGCATTCACATTTCCATCTTTTGTTAACCATCTAAGCCAAAAAGCCATCTCCACTCTTCACTTGACCCATACCTTCCTAGGCCTAAACACCACACCTTCCACTTGTCCCAAACCATGGAAAATTAACCATAACCTTTGCCTTGGTTAAGAGAGCAAAATGATGACATCAAATAAGTTTGGGAGAGTTGAAGAATGAGGAAATTTGGGAAGAAGAAAGTATGTGGTCAGCCATTACAAAAAAAAAAAAAAAAACAAAAAAACAAAAAAAAACAAAAAAAAAACAAAAAAACAAAAAACAAAAAACAAAAAGCAAAACAAAAACAATAAGGCTAATGGCTTGGATCCGGTTAGGGGCATGTGCTTAATTGTTGTAATGGGGTATGGAGAGGGACATCATTGTAAAATCTTATTTGCTCTCTTAAGCTATAGCACCTTCAATCTTTGAAAAACCATAAAACTGCTACCGCTTGACCCTGCTTGACCCAGATTGCCCTAATAAAGACCTTGTGATAAGTGTCTGCATTTGTTTTACCACTGGTTTCATTTGGAAACGAAGAGCAAAGTTGAATTATGTGGCGTGAGTAGTAGACTAGAGAGAAACACTCACCCTGATACACTAGTGTGCATAGAGAGAAACATTTTCCTAGTGAGGATGCATACACAGATAGTCATTACTCTTCTCAGCTCTTTGATCTCTTTTGAAACCTTTGTTTGCACCTTGTCATGTTCTATTGCAATAATTGTGATTGGAAATTCATCTGAGGTTCATGCTTGCGAAAAAAAGATACAAGTAAACTAGGATGTAGAAATTGACTCACTTGCATTGCTTGTTATCTGCTAGATTAATTACCTTTTGCTTGAGGACAAGCAAGGTTCTAAGTTTGGGGGAGTTGTTAAGTCTCAATTTTACCTCTTTTTGGATGAGACTTATTGAACAAATTCCACTCATCCTTTGAACCATTGCAATATAATTGTTCTCTTTTTGGTTCATTTTGTGTGCAGATATAACTAACCCAAATTCATCTAACAATACCTTAATCCACCTCATTTTTTGTGCAGGTATTGAGGAAGAGTGGAAAGTTGAAGACTCTTAGGATTGGAAATCTAAGAAGCTAAGGAGCAGAGAAGAGGTTCTACGCCGGGCGCAAGGTGATCCGCGCCAGGCGAGCAAAACAGAGTATCTCACCTCTGGGAGCCATTGCGCCGGGCGTAATGTGAATTGCGCCGGGCTTGTCCTAAGGCAGAGAGTATCTGGAAGGCCCCGCGCCGGGCGCGAAGACTTATGCGCCGGGCGCGAAACCCTAATCTGACTCCCCAAGCTCGTATTTGAAGCCATTTTCGAGGGTTTCTCCCTCATTCTCACATTGGGCGCCTCCAGGAGCTGCGGAAGGGATTCCCAGGGCTTGGGATCGTCCGTGTGCGGATCTTTCCTTCGGTTCTTCACTTCCTCTTCCATCTCTATTTTGTATTTGCCCTCTTTGTTGAGTGGTTTCACCCATTTTGTGGGGTTAGATGTAGCCAACATACTCTATTGTAATCCTTACGTTTTCAATGATATATATATTTGTTGTTTCATTCATTGTTGTGTTTGTTTCTTTGCTTAATGCTTGCTTTGGATTGATCACCCTTTGCATGATTTAAGGTTCCATTGAGTATTGGGAAATACCTTTGAAATTAGTTCTGGAACATATGCCTAGTGGAGATTGTATCTAGGGATAGAGCTTGACCCATTAGTAGTCTTAAACCCTAGCCCGTAATGCGGGTGTAGGTATTGGGTACTCAAGGGATTGATATTCAATATCCGCACCTAGGCTCTTTCTCTAAGGGATTAGGTTTGAGTAAACTATTGGGTTGACTAAGCAATGAATTCAACAAGAGATTAAGGATACATTAGTGTTACGTTTGGTGAAATCTGATCCCCACAACCTCACAATACCACAATACCATTCCTTACCTTTTCCACTCACAAAACAATATTTATTTACAGCTTTCATTCCAATAGTCACAACTTTGAATTCACTGCACAAACTATGAAATTGGAATTATTCTTTAGTCACGAATAGTCAATAAATGCTTATATTACCTTCTAATCCCTGTGGATACGATATTTTTACTACTTGAACGGCCGGTATACTTGTCGTGTTTGAGACCGTTGATAGAATTAAACTAAATTTCAATTATAATAAAAGTACTTCAACGGAAATCTCAACAAACTACCAGAATCCTCTAGCACACAAGCTCTCAATAAATCTTCTAAGGATTGAATGGTCCTTTCTGATTGTCCGTCTGTTTGAGGATGATATGCAGAGCTAAGGCGAAGCTTAGTTCCTAATGCTTGATGTAAACTTCCCCAAAATTTAGAAGTAAACCTAGGATCTCTGTCAGATATTATACTAGACGGTACACCATGCAGCCGTACGATCTCTCTTATATATAGTTCAGTCAATTTTTCTAGAGAATACCTAATGTTGATGGGTAAGAAATGAGCAGATTTTGTTAGTCTATCCACAATAACCCATATGGAATCGAATTTATGTGTTGTTCGTGGTAAACCAACTACAAAATCCATTGCTATACTGTCCCATTTCCATTCAGGTATATCTAAGGGTTGTAACATTCCTGCTGACTTTTGGTATTCTATCTTGGCCTTCTGACAAATCAAACATGTAGCCACGTATTGTGCTATTTCCTTCTTCATTTTGGGCCACCAAAACATTTTCTTAAAGTCCTGATACATTTTTGTTGCCCCAGGGTGTATACTCAACTTGCTCTTATGTGCCTCACCTAAAATTATTTTCTTAATTTCAGAATCATTAGGCACACATATCCTATTATTAAATCTTAAAACTCCCTTTTTATCTATATTAAACTTTTCACCTCCCTTATGTCCCAGCAATCTCTTTTTCTTCTGAATGAATTTATCAACTACCTGAGCCTCACCAATTTGTCCATGTAAGTCACTAGTAATCTGAATTGCATATAATTGTATTCTATTCTGACTTACTATAGTTGATAAACTCATATCTCTAAATTTTTCTATCAAATTCATCTCATGAATCATTAATGAAGAGATATGTAAAGATTTTCTACTCAGTGCATCAGCCACAACATTGGCTTTCCCTGGATGGTAATGTAATTCAAAATCATAATCTTTCAAAAATTCCATCCACCTTCTTTGTCTCATATTCAGTTCCTTTTGATCAAACAAATATTTTAAACTCTTATGATCACTAAAAACATCAAACTTACCACCATACACATAATGTCTCCATATCTTGAGTGCAAAAACAATGGCAGCTAGTTCTAGATCATGGGTTGGGTAGTTTTTTTCATGAGCTCTTAATTGTCTAGAAGCATATACTACTACCCTTCTATCTTGCATAAGAACACACCCTAATCCCATTTTTGAGGCATCACAAAATATGACAAATTGTCCATTAGGATTGGGTAAGGCTAAGACTGGTGCAGTGGTTAATCTTTTCTTAAGCTCTTGAAAACTATTCTCACATTTCTCTGTCCACTCAAAGGGTTGTCCTTTCTTGGTGAGTTGAGTTAAAGGCATTGCTATCTTAAAAAATCCTTCAATGAATCTCCTATAATATCCTGCTAAACCTAAAAAACTACGAATTTCTGTCACTGTCTTTGGAGGTTCCCATAGTAGAACTGCTTCTACCTTAGATGGATCCACAGACACTCCGTCTTTGGAGATCACATGTCCTAAAAATTTAACCTCCTCTAACCAAAATTCACACTTAGAAAGTTTGGCATACAATTGTTTATCTTTTAGGATTTGGAGAACAGTTTGAAGGTGTTCTTCATGCTCCTCATGAGTTCGAGAATATATGAGGATATCATCTATAAAGACCACCATAAAATGGTCTAAATACGGATGAAAAATCCTATTCATATAATCCATGAACAATGCAGGTGCATTGGTTACTCCAAAAGGCATTACTTGATATTCATAATGACCATACCTTGTTCTAAATGCAGTTTTCTGTATGTCTTCAGCTTTCACTTTGATTTGATGGTATCCCGATCTTAAATCTATTTTAGAAAACACAGTGGCTCCTCTCAATTGATCTATCAAATCATCTATCCTAGGAAGAGGGTATTTATTCTTTATGGTAAACTTATTTAATTGCCGATAGTCTACACACAGCCTAAAGCTTCCATCTTTCTTTTTAACTAACAAAACAGGAGCCCCCCAAGGTGATACACTAGGGCGTATAAATTGCTTTTCAAGCAACTCTTCTAATTGTTTCTTCAACTCCGCTAATTCAGAAGGTGACATCCTATAAGGTTCCATTGAAATTGGTCTAGTTCCAGGTATTAAATCAATTGAAAATTCAATCTCTCTGTCAGGTGGCAAACCAGGAATATCATTAGGAAAAACTTCAGGAAAATTTTGAACAACATCTATGTTTTTCAAGTTGACTTCCTCTTTAGCTTCCATAGAGGATAAGATTAAATATCCTTGAACTTTACCCTAAGAAAACTTGCTTATTGGTTTGGATAATGAAATCGATAGATCCTTAGAATCAGAAAACATTACAGACCTTTCTGCACAATTGAGAAGGACATGATTGGAAGATAACCAGTCCATACCTAAAATCACATCTAATTGTGATAAAGGTAAACAGATCAAATTCACAAGAAATTTTTTATCACCAATAAAAATAGGACAATCTAAACAAACTTTATTGGCAATCATAGATTTGTTTGTAGGGGTCGAAACAATTAGATTAGACTCTAAAGGAGAAACTGACAATTGAAGGTGTTGAACGCAATCATTGGAGATAAAAGAATGAGTTGCGCCTGAATCATACAGTACATTTAAAGTTTTGCCTTTAATGAAACATTTACCTTGTATTAGATCGTTGTTTTGAGCAACTTCAGTTCCAGTCATGATATAAACTCTCCCAGTTGTAGGAAGTCTTGGTTTGAGTCCAGAGGTATTTGCGTGCACCTTTGGTTGTCCACACTCAGAAAACACATGACCTGCCTTTCCACACTTGAAACAAACAGGTCCTTTGAGATGACAGTCTTTAGTATAATGACCCTGTCCACACTTAAGACACTTAGCTTGACTATTCATGGGTCTACTGGAATTTCCTGCAAATTGAGAAGATTGGGTTTTCCATTGAGGTCGATCATAAGCTTTTCCTTCATTATTCCTTTTTTTATTAAACTGAGGGCCAAAGGATTTTGGTCTATTGTCCTTATTATGATCAAAACCTTCCAGAAATCGACACTTGTGTATTAATGTGGGAAAATCAGAGATTTCTAATATCCCTACTGCCTTTCTTAATTCTGGTCTAAGTCCATCCTCAAATTTAATACACTTCATTCTCTCATCAGGGTGATAAAAGAAAGTAGAGTATTTTCCCAATTCCTCAAACTTAGAAGCATATTCTCCCACTGTCATGTTCCCTTGTTTTAATTGCATAAATTCTATTTCCTTAGCCCTCCTAACATCATTAGGAAAATATTTTTCAAAAAATTTAGCACTGAATACTTCCCATGTAATAATTATTCCTCCTCCTTCTAATAGTCTCCTAGTACTATCCCACCAATATTTTGCTTCTCCTACTAACATAAGCACTGCATAATTTACTTTTTGGTTATCAGGACAGTTCATGGCTTGAAATATTTTTTCTATTTCTTTTATCCATAACTCAGCCTTTTCAGGATTATATCCTCCGTCAAATTGGGAAGGTTTATTGCTTCTAAATTCTACCAATCCCTGTGACTCCCCCATTCCTTCCGGTCGTTGATTCCTTAACAAGGCGGCAGCCATGTCCCTAATAGCCTGCACAGCCTCAGTCAGTTCTGTATTTCTCCTTCCTGCCATCTGAAATTTATAGATTAGTTTATTATACTAAAAATATGGTTAGCACATTTCCCCAAGTTACACATGGAATGTTGTTCTGATACCATTAAAATGTAACGTCTAGTCGTGTTAATATTAATTTTAATATAATAATAATATACTTTATATAATTAATATCATTATACATAAACCAAAATTTATTTTTTTTCATACCCTCGCTTACATATAACTTTTTATATATGCATCATATCTTATACAAAAATTTACAATAATGTACATTCTTATAATCTACTTATTTCCTAACTAATTATATAATGTCTACATATCAGGTTGATATAAGTTCACTATTGGGTTAACATGATTGGTTGGAGGAAGATAAAAAGTAACTACAATTTGTCCATCTATGATAACGGGGTTTTGTTGGGTTGGTGAAAACACAAAAGATGATAATCCTATTCCTTGGAATGTAACGGCATTGGCAGATGCGTCCATAGCCCAACTAGTACCCGGAAAAACTGCAGTGATAACGAAAGAGAAAGGGCCCGGTAGGATTGGTAGATCCATCTATTTTATGATATGTTAAATTTTTTTTTTACAACAAAAAATAAGGAGTGAGAACACTTGTTAAATAAATATAATTAATTAAATAAGGAACAAGATTATCTATAGTAAACATAAAAAAAAATTAAATAATAAAATTTGAATCATTTTTATAGTGACTAGTCAGGATAAATGAGCATTATTGTAATATCAATCAAATATCACCAGAATATTTTACCATAAATGCTTACTCATTTAAATCCCCAAGCTCAAACCTCTAGCTATAAATAATTCAAACTTTATCTTCTATGGTCATAGAACAATATTTATGAAGATAAATACATGAGGAAATAAGTCCAAAGTATCACAACTATATTATTATCGATTATAATATATATTTATAATAAATATATTTACGTAAAGAGAATATATTAAGAGTACCAATAATATAAATAAAAATGACAATAATTATAAAATAATTAAACAATATAAAATATGAACACCTTAATAGTTAATATGGATAAAAATAATCATAAATTAAGCAAATAAATGAGGTTAGGGGCACCTCACTAGATAAAAATAACATAAATAAATAAACATAGGAGTATATAAAATTAAAGAGATAATTCTATTATGGTACAAGGAATATTTACCTGAAGATAAATCTTCAAGCATTTACTAAATTGCTATCCACTGTTGGAGATTTGTTCTTAGGCATAGGTGTTCTTAGGCAGTTCTAAACACTTTGACTTATTTTAATTACGCTGATTTACATTGAGGAAGTGACTTTTATCTTTTCCTAATTTTAATTGATTTATAAAAATATATGAGGCCATGGTAGGATTTGAACCCAAGACCCAATACATGTAGTTCTTAAGCTCAACTAGTTAAACTACTGAACCATTTTATTTTATATGTCTATAACATCATGTAATTTATAATAAGTTATTTTTTTGTAGGTAATATTTATAATATAATTAGTTAGCACACATGTATATATATATATATATTTTACTGAACAAAAAATTTTATAAAATAAAACACTAAAATTTAAAATTTTGATTTAAAATAAAATTATAAATATTAGGTGATTCTATTTTATTAATTAAATCATAATAATTATATAATTAGAAATAAATATTTTATAATTTTATTTCACTAAAAAATTTTATAATAAAATTTTATACATATATATATATAGTGAAAATATTATATTTATTCTCTTTTATATATATATATTATCATAACTAAAAATTTCAATATACTTAATAATAATGTTGAGAATATTGTTATCTAAAAACATTAGGATATTACATAAGGAACCATTAGGACCTCACATCTAGTATGGCAAAGTTCCAAGTTCAGCCTCACACTAACTCGAGACGGTTCTCTCCTCATGTCTAGCGCCACTCCTTTGTTTTCTGAGCCAATCCAAGCAAAGTCAATTATTTCATCTCACACTTGATGTCATTCAAACCACGCTCGATGCTAGTTTAACCCGAGGTAATTCTCTTTCCCCATTGCCGACATTACTAACCCTATGCCTGATGTGAGCAAGACAAAGTACCCCTAATTGAACCACACCTGACACCTTGAAGGCGCGTCTGATATGACGGTGAGTTCTACACTTGCAAATTTATAAATTTGGCTCAAACCACTTGAAAAATAAAAACCACTTACATACAAATCACCCAACAACATATATTCATCATCCACAATCTCATTTTGCACCATAAATCCAACATGCAACAATAGTTTTTGATTATTCAATCAAAATACACTTCCATGAACTCAAATCCCCAAAGTTCAACCAACAAAAATACACACCTCAAAAATCATCCATACAATCATGTATTTAATGAATTCAAGGTACTTACAACTCATTAATCTATCAAAGATTTGAATTATAGCTTCCCTTACCTCATCTCCATGTAAGAAGAGAGGAAATGGTTTTGAGCTAACACTAAAGCTCTGCATCTACCACTACTACCTTCCAATTCTCGACCCCAATGCCTAAAATCAACAACTAGCTACTAGGGTCACAACTCGAAGACTCTTGGGAGGCTAGAATAAGAAGAAGGAGAATTCAAAAAATCAAAGTCTCTCTCTTTAAGCTTATTTCTCTAAGTTTCCCAAGAATGAGTTTATGAAACTTAGTTCTCAAAAAAAAAATTATATACTCTTCTTTTTAAGGTTAAACCGAATATTTGTTCACAAAAACTCTAAAATTCTTAAAAACTTATCAGAAATTTTTTAACCTCTAAAATCGTTCAACACTTCACCTTATAATAACTCAATACACAACTATGGTTAAAAGGCAATAATTGAAAAAAAAAATTACAATGTTACATAAACCCTCGTTAAAATTCTTATAAACAAAAACATGTGACATGAAATTATTAAAATATTCAATTGTTATTAACTTTACTAATTTTATCTCGAAAGTAATTAATAATGTCATAAAATTATTAAAATGTTTAATAATAATTAATTTCCTTTATAAATACTTAATATTAGTTACATTGATAATTATATAATTATATATTTTTATTTTTAATCACATAAAATAAAATTAGTGACGTAATTAACCATTTTTTTTTCAGATGGAAGTGGGCCCAATATAACGTTTACCACTACCATTTTGTAGGCTTGAAGTGTAATATATATTATCGAACAAGTTAATTTCTTAAACATTATAGTACCTACATTACATATGCACGAGCTAATCGAAGGTGCGACAGTGACAGGTGCAATACGAAAAGAACAAGTGCAATATTATTTATATGATATGATTTTTTCATTGTTTTTTATCATGTTAATTTTTTTCCTAATGTTTCTCTTTATTATACATATATATTTAACTGTACAAAGAAATTGTATAAATAAGATGACTGAATCAATTATCGGATACATTAAATTTTAAGGTGCGAGAAATATGTAACTATCACGTCTTTTACTCCGATGGATTAAAAACAAGTTTAAATATGTTTTATTTATTTATAAAAAATAGGATAAATAGGATAAATATTATTAGAAAAGAAAAACATGAAGAAAAATAAAATAATTCTTTTCATAAACTAAAATTAACTTATACATAAACTAAATATAAAAGTTTTTTCTCATTAACTTCTTTAAAATCTGATTTTTAACTTACGCATAAATTAATTTTAACTTATGAATAAATTTATTTAATTTTTTTTATTTTATTAAAATATTTTTAGATAAATTTATTCAAACATATTCTAATTATTATAAGCTTTAAAAAGAAAGACAAACATTATATTTAAACACTTCTTGAATAAAAAATAGTCACGTAACTTATATTATTAAATATTAGTTAATAATAACAAACTCGTTTTATCCTAATTTAGTCTAATTAATTGACGAGTTTATGACATGAAAAGTGATTGATTCTAAGTATAAAGGAAAAATATTTTTGAACACTTAAAATATTATTAAACACATAGTAAAAAAGAGAAAAGATAATATATGAATTAACATTGATGGTATCGCTGATAAAGTTTCCTTGGTGGATCTAGTTTTACCTCTTCAAGTGCTTAATCAGTAACAACTCCCTCTTTCATTCTAGTTAACTTTCCCCATCACTCCAACCAACTCCCTAGCACCGTTGCTTTCTGCTAATTTCCAATCATTTTTATGATAAATTCATTGTTTTCTCGTTTATCAAGGTCGTCTTGAGGTGATGCTCAAACATTTGACACTTTGATAGTGTCACTTCCTCATTCTGCTATTTTGTTTTCACAGTTTATAAATTACATAAGCCAAACTACTAAAACTTAAATGTTTACAACTCTCCCTTTTATACTATACTACATGATAATACAACTTTTTTTTTATTGCGCAACTTATGGTTGAGATCGTGTAATTGCTGGAAAAATAATCGTACAAAGTTATGTTTTAGCATTTGATTTTCGATGCTTGAAACGCTGGTTGGAATTATAAAAATAATTTTAATGTCTAAGTCAATAGGTATTTAATAATATTTGATAATCAAGAATGATCGTTTCTTTTAAGAATGAAGTGTAAAAATATAAATAATAGAAAATGTGTTATGGTTCATGTGATTAATAAAAAAATATTTAAAAATTTTAGGGAATATTTGGTACGTAAAATATTTTTATATGTCTAAAAATCTTAAATTGAAAATCTTATTTTTCCATACTTGATAGTTATCTAATTTTTTATATATAGAATATATAGGTTTTTAGAAATTATTTTTAGTCCAGTTTCCCACAAAATCATTCCCATGAAAGAAAGTTTTAAATATATAAGAAGACCTTATCTCTTTTTAAAATATAAAAAAAATATATATATAATTAGGATTCACCTTCTTTCAAAACTTTCATTTTCTCACACACTTTGTTATTCATAGCGTACACTTTCATAATACAATTTTGTAAAAAAACCCAATATAGCATGTAAGACATTGTTGAATCGTCAACTTATTGTTTCACTAGACCTCATAAATTGCCTTTTAATTATTCTATTTTTTGCATCATGAGCTAAAATTGCAAAAATAATGCAACTTGCTCTTCTACATTCATGTGCTTAGTTGGCATAAGCTTCCCAATAGTTTTCACTAATTCACACAACTTGTAAAATCACCTTTGATTCATCCTAGTATTTTCTATGCAATCTGTTTCACTAAAAATAAACTATCCTATGAAAATTGATGTCTTTCACTAGAGCCCTGATGTAATGATCCCAAATTACCCTTCTCTTACTTCTTCTTGAATGACTAACTAATAATATAAAACACATGATCATAGAAAAGAGAGCAAATTAATTTACACACTGTAAATATATTATTATTAAAATAATTAATCTTTTTTTCCTTATAAGATGTAATCTTGTCATAATCTAACATGAAAAAAATATAATATGTACTTTAAAACAACAAATCAATAATTTACATATATTAAACTATATGCAAAATACACAGAAAACTAAAATGTAAAATATGATTTTCATAGTTTATCATAATAAAAAATTTAAATTAAAAACCAAAATAACAATTTAACAGTTCACTCAAATAGACATTGATACAAAATCAATCAAATAGGAGATGATGAAAAATAAAGAGTTTTTAATTAATAAAAATATTCACATAACATATAAGAAGGAGAGAGAGGCACAAGGACTTACATGAAGCTTGTGAGAGAATATACTATAAACAACAAAGTGTGTGAGAAGATGAAAGTTTTGGAAGAAGATAAATCTCAATTATATATTTTTTATTTTAAAAAGAAATATTGTAATCTTTTTTATATACTTAAAACTTTCCCTTATTTTGTGGAAAACTAGGTTAAAAATAATTCCCAGGAAATTATATCCTTTAGGAATTTTTTTTAGACAGCTATCAAATATGGAAAAATAGGATTCTTGATTTAAAATTCCCATAAATATAAAAACATTATGCATACCAAATGCTCTCTTAAGAAATACTTTTAAATAAGAAAAATTAAAATAAAAGTCATAAATTTTAATCTTTATGGAATTAAGAATCTATTTAATATATTTTTTTCTTCGTGATCTTTCAATTGTTAATTTTAGGAAAGCTTAGTAATACCAAAAAAAGTTTCAACTAAAAAATAATAAATAAGTTTACTATATTGAGAAAATTTAAAAGAGGGAAATTGTTAGTTTTGGTAATAAAAGTTTCATCCTTCAGTAAATAAATCACTAATTTTGAGGGGATAATTATTTCTTCAAAAAATTTTATATTAAATGTGTCAAAATATTTTTTTCCCTTACTGTAGGTGGTTATTCTAATATGAATAAACGAATAACTTATTCTTATTAATTTTTGAGTTTGAGATCTTATATATAATTAAACTTATATATTAAATGTGAATAATTATTTTGTGTAAAAATATTTTTAAGTGTCATTTTTTAGAAGCAATTTTATTTTTATTTTTTAACTTTTTATATAATTTAATTTTTTATTTAACATATTTTATGAATTAAATTTTATTATTTTAAAATAAATTATTAATAATTAAAAATAATTTTATATTATAATATAAATTATTTATCTTAAATTTAAAATATTGTAACGACCCACCTGGTCATCACACAACAGAACAACAACCCACATTACTAGAATATACATACATAAAAGAATATATACATATATCCAGCCCTAAGGCTCAACGAGTCAAAGTATATACAATACTAGCAAAATGCTACTCCAAGGTAGCCTACACAAAAGATCAACTCCAGTCATCATCTGTGACACTACTGCTACTCTTCAGCCTATCCCTGCTCTAGTATGATCATAGCAGTTCAAACCACATGGAAACACGTAAGGGTAAGCTAGTGAAATAAATCAATATATATATATATATATATATATATATATATATATATATATATATATATATATATATATATATATATATAAACAACTTACAACTCATCAACAGAAATAGCATTTTCATAGTTCGACATACAACACATTTCAACACCCAACTCAATCATAGCTTCACAACACCACAACATATATACAACTCAAATCAACACATCAACAACTTATGCATCGTCACACATATTTCAACTCGGAGATCTCCTTCAATATGAGTGAGCAGTCTAAGTGGCTAGGTCCTATCGAACCGACAACACAGAACCTTTTTGGGCTTGCTAGGTAAACCGTAAATTTGAATCTCAATCCACAACACGATAACGGTTTCTCAGACTTGTCACTTAAACAAAGAAGTATAGTACTATGTCAGGATAGAACAGTTAGGTTTAGGCTTACCACGACATTAGCTAGCTCAACTAAGCCACCTATGGGATTAGCCTACCAACTATCCTCCAAATACTATAACCTTCCGATACTTGGTTAGGAACTAAGTTTCTGACTTCGTACTTTACTCGAATTGGCTGCTTGTAATTAGTATAGCTCAACCTGGCCCCTATACCGTGGTCGCTTTGTACACATGTGCCTCGACCTTGCCCACACACGGGACCAACTAAGTCCTAGAGGAGAACAACACAACGTCCACTCCAAGGGATAACTTTTCAAGGAAGGTTTTCAACAAATTGGGCTCTCAGAGCACCAGAACTACCTCAATCCGCACAATGGGATGAACAACTTTAAAAACATCTCCCCTAGTCTTAGTGATCAACAACTTGTCATCACAGCACAATCAGCTTACAACTCAACAACACAGCTCCGCTCAACAACTTAAACAACACACAACTTTTCAACTTATCTTCTCAATCAACTTTTAACTTAAAACAACGTGGTCAACTCATAATATTAACAACACAACTCAACAACACAACAACTTCTCAACAGTGTTTAACAACATGTTTTAGTAGCAAAGCAACTCATTCAAATCATACATACGACATTTTTGCACAATACACAACTATATCTTCTCATCATATCACAATATTCAACATTTCATAATCATAGGACCAAACACCTTCACGCTCGGCGCAAGTAAGCTCGCGCCCGGCCTGAACCCAACCCGAGAGCTCTAAAGCTCTCTTACGCCCGGTGTAGCATCATCACGCTTGGTGTGTTGGTAGGTAGAGACTTCAAGGAATCTCCCAAGCCCAATGTGCCCAACTCGCGCTCAGCGTGAAATTAGGTAGAGACCTCACAAGGGTCTCACGCCCGGCGCAGCCCTCCTACGCTTGGCACCACCCCAGGAGTCTCTATGCCCGGCGCGCCCAGATTACGCCCGACGCCATATCAGTAACAAAAATTCAAAGTAACCATCTGATATCGCGCCCAACATGGTTTTTCCACGCTCGGCGTGATTCATCTAGAGGATTCCATTCCTATTCTCGCCCGGTGCGGCCAACCTCGCGCCCGATGTGATTAGACAATGGAGTTCCCAGATGAACGCATGTCGGGCGCCAAGAATTGCGCCCGGCGTGAACTCAAACAACAACCCTCACCACTTTGAAAATTTCAACCAAAAACCTAAAAATTACCCAACTCAGACACTTGCAATCTAGGAAATGAAATACATCTACTTCATACAGCTCAAAAACAAGCTTAATTCCAACATACCACCATCAACACGTCAAAATCACCAATTTTCCCAATTTTTCCTGAAATCCCGAAAATGAGAAATTCTTCAAATCAATCAATATTCTCAACATTCTTACTCCAAATGAGTTCCTAAACTCACACACAACCAACAAGTTTACAATCTAGCTTCTCTCACCTAAAAATTGGCTCAAAACAGCCAAGGAAAAGAAGGAGAAGAAGATTTTCCTCCGAGTTCAACCCATGGGCTTCGATTCTCCAGAACAAGCTTCTCCGCCTGAATTGTAGAAGAAAAGAAGGAATTAGTGGCCTAGGGGAGAATAAGATTCAAATAGAGAAGTTTGGGAGAAAAAGAAGCTCACGGACCAGAGTTTTTCTCTCTAATACCTCTTTCTAGGTTTCTTTGAGAACGAGCTTATGAGGCTCCGTTCTCAGAGAAAGCCTTAAATACTCTTCTCTCTATCATTCACTAACCTTAAACCAACCTACTATACGTCACAAATATTACTTATATGTTTAAAAATATTTATTCATACAAATTTTAAATATAATTTATATATTTAAATATAATATATATTATATATATAATTTATTATAAATTTTAATTAAATATAATAAATATTTAACCTGTGAAATACATAAGATAAAATGTCCGTATAAATGCCAAAGTAAATGTTTTTTTCTTCTTAATTTTACTTTTGATTTTTAAGTATAGTAATTATATAATTTTATTCTCTTCTGTTGAGTGAATTTTGTCTCAAAATATTATAATTATGTAATTTTAATCTATTTATTATTTTTTAAAATCTAATATTTTTGATTGATGTGACACTTACGGATAATATAACGTTCAATTAGGTGAAAAATTAGGTGAAAAATACATACGCTAACAAAACACGAATAAGTTTGAAAACTTGTCAAAATGTAATAAATAGAAACCCAGCATTGCCCATTCATAATAACACTTAATCACTACAATAATACACACACAATTAAAAAACTAAAATTGTACATACGTTTATTACTAATAAATAAAAATATACTATATTATATATATTTATAGAATTAATAATATTATTGTTAAATTAATAATGATAATATTTTAAATATATCAAAAGTATTAATAATATTATTATTAATAAATTAATATTAAAAATATAATTGAACATTTATTTGCAAATTAATAATTTAAAAAATATAAATTTGTACATATAAATATATTACAACGTATGTCATATTTAAAATTGTTTGTATATATTAATTTATATTTATTAAATTATTAGTCTATTTATAAATATTCTAATAATATTATTAATACTAATAGTACTATAATATATATATATATATATATATATATATATATATATATATAAAATGAGAAATATAAAGAGAGATAAAAAATAATAATAAGCTTGAATTTTGTTTTTAATGATATTCTTGGTTCTAAGTAGTAAATATTTACTTATTTTCTTGATGACTAATTTTCATTCAAAAAGTTAGTTGGTCACTTTTATGATGTATTTGAATGATAAATTTTAAATAAATTTTAAATTTTTAAAATTTGAATTATTATTGAAAACATGTGCCTTAAATGCTGTCAGAGCATATTTAGTTTTAGTTTGAATTAGTCAAATTAATTTTTTATTTGAATAAATATATTAGTTAGATAAAAATATAGTGGCTCAATTTATTTTTATTTTAAAAACTATTTTAGTATCAGTAAAATTATTTTTAAAATCATTTTGCTAATTTTATGTATTTAAATTCAAGCTATTGAATAAAATTAATATGCTTCTACAGGTTGTCTTCTCTATTTGTTATTCTTTCTTATTTCAAATTTAAAATATCTAACAATTGGTATCAAAGCTCTCTTCTTTAGGGACATGTGAAATGCATGTTGAATCAAATTGCTTAGATGTTGCTCCTCCTATCTTTGATGGGAGAACTATGACCTTTGACCAGTGAAAATGGAGTCATACCTAGAAGCTTTGAATTTGTGAAAAGCAATGAAAGAGGAATATAATGTGCTTTTGTTGCCTAAAAATCCCACCATGACTCGAATAAAGAACCACAAAGAAAAAAATCAAGAAGGCAAAGTCAAGTCATGCCTATTTGCTAGTGTTTCTCAAACCATATTTAATAGGACCATGACCCATAAGACGCTAAAGTCAATTTGGGATTATTTGAAGGAAAAGTATGCAGGGGATGAGTGAATAATCTGAGGCATGCAAGTACTGAATTTGATGAGGGAATTTGAATTGCAAAAGATAAAAGAACCTTAGATGGTTAAAGGTTACTCATATAGATTGTTTGTCATTGCTAACAAAGTTAGATTATTGGGTGGTAAATTTACAAATTCCAAAATTGTTAAAACATTATACTTATAGTGCTCGGGACATATGAAGTATAAATAACCACCTTAGAAAATACAAAGGATTTATTCAAGATATCTTTGATAGAAGTTATACATGTTTTGCAAGCCAAGAGCAACGAAAGCTCATGAGGGAGGAATCAACAATTGAAAAAGCCTTACTAGCCAAGCAACAAAATGTGACCAAGTACAAGAAAAATAAGGATTTTGATGGTACGAGAGCAAGTTCAACATAAGCAAATGCAAAAGGAAATTGGAAGAAATCTTATCCACCTTGAAAACACTATGAAAAGAAAGGTCATCCACCATTTAGGTGCTGGAGAAGACTTAATACTAAATGCAATGAGTGCAATCAAATGAACCATGAAATTGTTATTTACAAAATTAGAAATCAACCACATAGTGAAGTGGCAAAAGTTATTGATAAAGATGAGGAGACAAAGGCTATTGATCAAGAGGAGGAAAAGTATTTGTTCATTGACACATGCTTCTCTAGCAGTGAATCAAGTCAAAATTGGCTTATTGAGAGTGGTTGTATGAAACATGTGACAAACAACAAGGATCTATTCAAGGAACTAAGTAATGCAAGCACTTCTAAGGTTTGAGTTGGAAATGACAAGTATGTTACTATGAATGGAAAAGGAATTATGGCGATTTCAATCTACTCAAATACAAAATTCATTTTTGTGTGTTGTATGTTCCTGAAATTGATTAGAATTTATTGAGTGTTAGACATCTAGTTGAGAAAGATTATAAAGTGTTCTTTGAAAACAAGCATTCTTTGATTAAAGACACATATGACCAAGATATTCTTAGAATAAAAATGAGTGGAAAAAGCTTTGCTCTAAATTCATTGGAGGAGGAAAAATTTGTTTTTTCTACAAAAGAGAATATCACTAAACTGTCACGTTAAAGGCAAGAAGTTGAAGAAGAACTAGATGATTTTGAGATAGAAGTCCCAAAGTCCCAAGATGGTGCTATTAAAGCAAGGTTGATAGCAACAAAGGAAAAAGTTCAATATAATCAAGAGAAGACAGAGAAGTGGAACTAAAAGTATGGCATCATTGCAAAATTTGCTTTAGGGAAAATAACTACTATTCAAGAGCACACAAAAAGGCATATACAATTGGTGAAAGATGCTTTGAGAGAAGAAGAAATAAAGGAGAGAACATGAAAGTTGAAGTTGTTAAGGTCCATTCACATAGAATTTTAGCAGGAAAATTCTCATCTAGAACAAAAGATTAAGTTGTTGATGTCTTCTCCAAGACATTGTAAGTCACCGGGTTGAAATTTTTAGGAATAAGATGAAGCTTGTAACCTTCAAGACAAGGAAGAGTATTGAGAATATGCATCTTAGATGCGCAATTTTAGTTTTAGTTTGAATTAGTCAAATTAATTTTTTATTTGAATAAGTAAATTAGTTAAGATAAGAATATTGTAGTACTATTAGTGGTTCAGTTTGTTTTATTTAAATTCAAGTTATTCAATAAAACTAATATTCTTTTACAATACTATACATTCTCTCACACATGTTGCTTTCTTCATAGGTTATTCTTCCTTATTCCAAATTTAAAATATATAATAATTACTTTTATTTCAATTTTCATCATTATTTAAATATTTTGTTTAGATCTGTCAATTCAAATTTATTAAATTTTAAATTATTAATTTAAATACAGTAATTTGATTTTTCACCATGAATAAAATTGATCGCGCACATTGCAATTAATCGTGAGAGTTGAGATAGAATGTATAGAGTCTTAAGTTCATACCTTGATGTCATCATTATAATTATGATGGATAAAAGAAATATACATTGAGATTTTTATATTAAATTTTATAAAAATAAACAATTGCTAATTTTGAAATAATTAATAATTTTAAAAATTAATATCGAATAATATTTATAATTTAAAAAATATTTTTGAATATTCAATAATTAAGAAATAAGAAAGATATAAAAGATACATAAATAAAATAAAAAAGAAAAAATATGAAGAACATCAAATTTTTACTTTTTTTTGAGTGCATTTAAAATTTTGCTATTTTAAAAGATTTTACACATATTTAAATTTTAAATTCTTTATAAACTTTTTATCAATAAAACATTTTATCTAAGAAAATTTTAAATTTATTTTAAAATTATTCCATTTAAATTTTGTTTTTCCTTTCCACCGTAATTTTTCCATATACACCGAAAACTTGGCAGCATGCATTTAAGTTTTTAACCGCACTCAAAGTTTAACGAGCGGTAGTTGGAGAAGACAAATCCGAATATTACAATAACGGCAACTTCTCCACAGCACAACAGTGACAGAGAGCTGTGTTGAGTTGATGCCACGGTTTCACTCTCTATAAATTCAGAGCCACCCTGAGTTTGTTGTTCAGAGAAAACCGACCAATGGGTGTGAACTCAAACAGAGTTGAGCACTTAGCTTGCAATAATGATGGCAGCAGCATGAAGATGCAAGCTGAGATACAAATGCCACCCTTTGAAATTCACAAGGTTATGTTGCCACCAGAGCGCACCACCTTGCAAAAACTCAGACACAGACTCTCTGAGATTTTCTTCCCTGATGATCCACTCCATAGGTTCAAGAACCAAACATGCCTCATGAAGCTCCTCCTTGCTCTCCAATACTTGTTCCCCATTTTCCAATGGGCCCCCAACTACAACCTTTCCCTTCTCCGTGCTGACATCATCTCTGGTCTCACCATTGCTAGCCTCGCCATTCCTCAGGTCTCACTCTCGCGTCTCACCCTTTTTCTGAACTTTAGTACTAAAAGTTATTGTATGGTCCTAGACCAGGCCAGTCTATGGTTAGATCAATCTTCATGTGACATGCAACCTTGTCACATGAAAATTGGTCGAAACCAATGGATAAGCGATAATTTAAGACCAGTCTATAGTTCTATCAATCTTTACATGACACTCTTTCATTAAAATTGGTTGAGACCAAAGAATTGATGCTGGTTCAGGACCAGTCCATGGTTTAATCAATCTTCATGTGACATTGCCACATGAAAATTGGTCGAGACTAATGGATAGGTGTCAGGTCCGTCTATTGTTTGATCAATCTTCATGTGATACTGTTACATGAAAATTGGTCGAGACTAATGAACATGTGCTGTTTGGGACCAGTCCATGGTTAGATCAATCTTTGTGTGATAATGTCACGTATAAATTGGTCAAGACTAATGGAATGGTGTTGGTTACAAATCTTGTAAAAATTTCTTCATTAGTATCCACATGTGTGATGTCATGACTTTTTGTTTTAAGTAAAAATAAGAATGTTTTGTAGAACTATGTAAAAACTTTGGAAGTTTTTTATGCAGGGAATCAGCTATGCTAAGCTTGCAAACTTGCCACCTATTCTTGGATTATGTTAGTACCCTTTGTTTTGTGCCTGGTTTGAGTTTGTTGTGGTAGATATATATCATCAATGATAATGCAAAGTAACGTTTCAAATATGAATATCATGCAGATTCCAGTTTTGTGCCTCCGTTGATATATTCACTGCTTGGAAGTTCTAGACATATCGGTGTTGGTCCAGTTTCAATTGCATCTTTGGTCATGGGATCAATGTTAAGCGAGACGGTTTCTTTTACTCAAGATCCAATTCTCTATCTTAAGTTGGCTTTCACTGCCACTTTCTTTGCCGGTTTGTTCCAATCTTCTCTGGGCATATTAAGGTATTAAATCATGCACCCCCTAGTTTTTATTTTTCATCATGGATTTTTCCAATTAAGTTTGAATACAGCAACTTGAAGGCTATATTATTGATTGGTATTTGGAAAGTAATATTTTATGATTGATAATAGCCTTTGATGATTCACACAGGTTAGGATTTGTAATTGATTTTCTCTCAAAGGCAACACTGGTAGGTTTCATGGCCGGTGCAGCCATCATAGTGTCACTGCAGCAGCTGAAAGGGTTGCTTGGAATAGTTCATTTCACCAACAAGATGCAAATAACACCTGTACTTATCTCAGTTTTCAAGCAAAGACATGAGGTATAGTTTCATCTTATTGTACTACTTTATTCTAGTTTTACTCCTATTTTTATAAAATATAGGTTTAAAGTTGAGAAATTATTTTCTAAAAGGACGGCCACAATTTTTTAGATATATTTTATAGTTAATGTTTTGCATATTTCAAATGGTCGGAAGAGTAAAGCTACTTTATAAAATAAAAACAGAAAATCCCCACCGCAGAACTCTTTAAAACAATTTGATGGCACTGATTCTGTTTTAAGAAATAAGAATTAACACTATCATTGAGATTGCTGACCGAAAACCAGCTATTAGTAGATATTCTCTTCTTTGACTTTTATATTAAGGGATCAGATTCCAACTTTTTATCAAAAAAACATAATTTCTGCCTTCTAATTATGTCATGAGTGGACAAAATGGAATAGCTAGACAATCAAGTGTCAGTTTAATGTATATGCTTATTAAATTTTTATTAAACTTGTGTAGTGGTCATGGCAAAACGTTGTACTAGGATTCGGTTTCCTAGCATTCCTATTGACAACAAGGCATATTGTAAGATTCTATATCTTGAATACACTAATGCATAAAAACAAAAACAATTCATGTGTTTCTTAAGATCTGAAAATTCTTAACAATTGCAACAGAGCTTGAAGAAGCCAAAATTATTCTGGGTTTCAGCAGCTGCCCCGTTGACATCAGTCATTCTCTCAACTATTTTAGTATTTATTCTCAGAAATAAGACTCATAAAATTCCTATTGTAAGAAAGCACACTCCCTCTTCTATTTTTCAAACAAACTAGAGATGCTCAAATATATTTTTTCTTTGTAATAATTTTTATCTTTTTTTTTTTTTTTTCCTGTCTTTTTTCTGTGTCAGATCGGTGAATTGCCAAAGGGACTTAATCCACCATCATCAAACATGTTATACTTCAGTGGTCCTTATTTGGCTCTTGCTATCAAAACAGGACTTGTCACTGGGATCTTGTCCCTCACTGTAAGTTGTCCCAAACCGAGAAACATAATTGATTACCAAAAAATTTTCTATATTTAAAGTCTATTTGGATATAAGTTTAGAAATTCTTTTTAAAGATTCTCTATTAAAAATAAGAAGTTATTTTCATTAGAGACTCTCAAAAACTCTTCTAAACTTATATTTAAACAGGTTCTTAGATGTTGTAAATGTCATGGTCTTCTCCTTAGACTTAGTTTAAAAGTGCACACGAGTGCATGCACACACTACAATACACCATATACTCAGCTCCATCTTCTGTTTTAGGAAGGAATTGCAGTGGGGAGAACATTTGCTGCACTTAAGAATTACCAGGTGGATGGAAACAAAGAAATGATGGCCATTGGTCTTATGAACATAGCTGGCTCTTGTTCTTCATGCTATGTCACTACAGGCAATGATTCTTCTCTCATTTGACCATGTTTCTAGTAGTTAGGTTATTGAAGAAATGAATTTTTTGAGAAAATGTCCATTATAACATTAAAATAAACTTGCAGGATCCTTTTCTCGATCAGCTGTTAACTATAACGCCGGGGCTCAGACAGCAGTCTCAAATATAATCATGGCATCAGCAGTTCTTGTGACCCTTTTGTTTCTCATGCCACTGTTCTACTACACACCGAATGTGGTCTTAGCAGCCATTATCATCACTGCAGTTGTAGGGCTAATAGATTACCAAGCTGCATATAAATTGTGGAAGGTTGACAAGCTTGATTTCTTGGCCTGCTTGTGCTCCTTTTTCGGTGTTCTGTTCATTTCAGTGCCTTTAGGCCTTGGAATAGCGGTAAGCTTGGAATTCCTTAATCTGATTTTTGTTATTAGAAAGCTACGTGATTAATATCACTGACTTCGCAAAAATCTTCAGGTGGCAATATCAGTTTTCAAGATCCTGCTTCATGTCTCTCGGCCAAACACATTGGTTTTGGGGAATATACCAGGGACACCAATATTCCACAACCTAAACCAATATAGAGAAGCTTTGAGGATTCCTTCATTTATCATTTTGGCTGTTGAGTCTCCTATCTACTTTGCTAATTCAACGTACCTCCAAGAAAGGTTAGATAAAGCGACTTGTAGATTGTCAATTTGTGAAGTTTAGTACATTTCAAAGATTTTTCAGAGGCATTTTCTTAGTGATTCTGAGATTCCAACCATTTGAGAGCTTTTGCTGCTGTAGGATACTGAGATGGGTTCGAGAAGAGGAAGAGCGAGTAAAAGCAAACAATGAAAGCACATTGAAGTGCATAATTTTGGACATGACAGGTAAATATTTAGTCTGAGTTAAAATTTTGTTATCTATGTTTTAAATTACTTTTTTTTTTTACTGAAAAAGTAGTATTTTTTTTTTCTTTCTTTCCCCAGCCGTTACAGCCATAGACACAAGTGGGATCGATACTCTATGTGAACTCAGAAAAGTGCTAGACAAAAGATCACTTCAGGTATAAATACAAAGTGTAGCATTTTAAAAAAGCATAAAGCCTCGCCCAAGTTTAATTTCAAATCTTTACGTACATAATTGATTGTTGCAGCTTGTGTTGGCAAATCCTGTTGGAAATGTGATGGAAAAGTTGCATCAATCAAATATTTTGGATTCCTTTGGGTTGAAAGCAGTCTATCTTTCAGTAGGAGAAGCTGTGGCTGACATTTCATCTGCCTGGAAAGCTCAGCCTTGATTCCCATAGATGAATTTCTAGGGCAAAAGGAAAAACATGACTGCTTCTAATTGTTGGAGAAAACTCTTAACATCAGAAGTTCTTTGCCTCCCTTATACAGTCTACTTTGTTTTGGTAGAAACCTTGACAAACAAGGCATTAGTTCTTCCAGAAGAGCTTTTCTTGTCCTAGGATTTTACTTTTCTGTATTCGGTTACTTTTTGTCCATTTTTGGCTTTTGCTAGAGGGAAAGAGCATCCAAGCAAAAATATTAGGATGCTTTTATTCTGTGGACATTGATAAATATGAATAGATATTTTAAAAGCAGAGAAAGGATCAAAGACGAGCGTTCCAGTCTTCTTCTTTTTTCTGATGTGACTATATTCTTTTTTTTTTCTTTTCCCTTAATTAGAAATATTATGTTTTCCCAAGTTGAAAAATATACCTCGCACTAACAAAAGAGAGAGCGATCGTTAGCGGAGCCAGAGCATCCAATACCTACGTGTAAATCAAGTAATTCGTCTTGTAACTTTTGCTTAAACAAGCTTCATTACCATGACAAGGGATGAATAGAGTGGTTTAAATCTCATTCCTTTAACGTAGAAATGAAGAAATATTATCATCAAAGTACAAGTCTTGAGGTGATTTGGTGCATCAGCACTCCATCAATCACGTAAAAGAAAAGCTAATTTAGATATTTATCAAGGTGAACCATGATAATATATGATGCACTTTTTTTCATATACAGAACTTTAACAATTTCGATTATTAATAAGGAACCACAGGGACAATGTAGCGTTGGTAATTAAACTATATAGAGGAAGATCGAGCACAAAATGTGGTGCGAACTTATCGATCAATATAGTTTTAAAAAAAAAAAAAAAAAAAAAAAATCTGACTAAGAGATTCATTCTGCATTCTGCTATCTGATATAACAACCTCCTTAAAAGTAATGGGACAGAAAGAAGTAACATATAATTCCATGATTGTAAACAGATCCGAAAACTCACAAAAAGGGTAAAAAGAATAGAAACTCTATCAACCAAATGCATCACCTTAACCGACAATACTATATGGCGGGAAAATCCAAATAGAATAGAAATAAACTACATTAAGAGTTAAGACTTCCAGAAATTCCTGAAAAATTATGTACCTAGTCTTGTCTTGGTTATATATGTTTCAATTCTATTGCAACTAAAGAATAAAGGACATGTAGGTTCAATGGCCGAATAGAACTATTCACTTCTTGGGCTTCATCTTGTAGATCATCCCATATATAGAAGCAAAAGTTGTTACCATTCTGCAGCACTTCTTTCTTGAATTAAAAAGTACTTCTGCCAATCAAACATCTGCAAGGAACTCCACAGTATTAAACATTTAAACCACAGGAATAATCAACCAACATTTATAACAATAATAAAAGGAATACTCCCATTTGGTGTACATATTTTGTTAATATTATTTTAGTCTTCAACTGCACCCCAAACCACCCACTACTCTTTTTCAGACTCCCACATCAATCTAAACATATTAAACTGTAAAAGGAAATTAAATTAAATGATTTACCCAAAAAATAAAAAAATGTGGATAGACAGGTAACTGAGGCAAGACATGCCTGTCTTTTAACTAGTGTCCACATAATGAATATTCTAAGTTAATGAGTGTTGTTTCCCCGAAAAGACTGCAAGTTTTACAGTTTGCAATAGCCACCGCCATTTGCTAATGAGCTGGGCTGGAGAACAGCTAGTTTAGAGAACAGGGACGACCAGATGGTTGGATTTCAGTTTGGCAGTTTGATGCTTGAGGAAGTGAAGTGGTTGTTGACAGGATCTGGTGGTGGTTCCATGGTGGGTTCACAGAGTTGGGGCATTGGGTTTGGTGCAGGGCAGGACATGGAGGCTTGGTTCAAGGAGATTGGTACTTGTTTGGATCTTGACTAAGATGGGAAATAATATGAACCAAAGTAACATCTTGCATGACAAAGACCAAGTAGAAAAATGACCCAACTCTAAGTGATGACCCATTAACAAGAGGGAAAGCTCAGAAAGATACAAGAGGCAATTGGGGCCCATGAGGGTGCAAATCTAGCCCAAGAGAATTAAGGAGAAACAAATGAGAATGAGATCTTAGTTATGCGAGCCAAAGGAAATTGAAATCCAAAATAAAGAGGTCCCCAATAAAGGCCAACAAATATAAAATCTTTAAGATATTTGGAGATATTTAGAATTTATTATTAACATTTGGAGTTAATATAAGAAAATCTGATTAAGAAATGTTTTTATTTATTTTTGGGATTTGTTTCCTCTATTAGGATGGAGATCTTATCTAATTACCAGGATTTTTTTCCAGTTAACATTAGGATTTGTTCGATGTCACTTTTTCCTACTATGGTATCCTATAAATAGAAAGTCATTAATTGAGAACGATCAAGTTGAATCTGAATGAGAATTTGAGTTTATTTCTCCATAGTGTGAGAGTTATATTTGCTTTAGCTCATGTGAAACCTTGCCTTGTCAGTTCTCCTCTATAGAATTGGTGATCCAAATTCACAAAAGCCCCCAATCTGTACTTCAACCCAAGTGTCTTGATGTGTGGATTGGTTAACTTGTGTTTGTGGTTGGATTAGCGGTCTAATAAGCAGATCACGTTCTCTATAACGGTGGTGGGCAATTTGCACTTCTCAGGTCATTGAATCAAACCTTATCTTTCTTTTATATTTATTTCTTTTAATTTTTCTGTGTTCACCTATGTCATAAAGATTGAGCCATCCTCTGAGTTCTTATCAGGAAACCTCAATAACCTCAAGGTAGATGGTGGAGGTGGAGGACAAGTAGCCAGAAAAGTCGAAGGTGAATTTCAAAGAAAGGGAGTTTAGAAGGAAGAATCTTTCAAGAATTTCAAAAAATTATTCATCAAGGATCTTTTATCAATTTAAAGTTCTATCCAACAGATTTTCACAACTTTTGATCTCAAACTTAGATCTAATTGGAGTATGGATACCCTAATCCTACAGTTCCTACTTAAGTATTAAAGAGGGCTCTTTGGGGAAGGGATCCCACAAGTACCTTCCATAGAAGACAATCCTCCTTGAACTATGGTCGGACACTAAATGTAGGTGGCTAGCCTTTTACATTTACATTAGACCCAACTCCTATTGGTTTTCAGGAGTTGGGGGAGCCTACTGCTAGGGATCAAACTCCACTGCTCTCCATAGCTCTAGACCACATGAGCTAACAACAAAGAGAATAGTATAAAACTTAATGCAACATGATATGCAAACTGAAATGACAATATAAAACTTAATGCATAAATTAATGTTTGGCCTTCTGAGCACAAATATTCCAAAGGAGAAAGACCAGAAAAGCAAGAAAGAAAAGAACATCCAACACAACATAAAGAATCTAAATGTTTGCCTAATATAAATTGAGTTTGACAGCCTAAATATATATTCAGGTTTCTAAAAATAAGTAAACACATAAAAAAAAAAATACAAAACAACATATATAAAATATAATACAGACAAACCAATCTTTATATAACACATATCCAATTAGCCAGTTAAACATTCATCAAGGAAGAGGTTCAAGGAGCTTCTTACTTGAACGATATCGTGTTAATGATATCTCCTGGAGTTCACGCTTTATGCACAGACGTTCACCTAGCAAAGCCATCACTGCAATTCCAGAACCATTCACAATCCACCATGTTAAAGAGGAGGGCCAACCCCCATACACAATGCATATAAAAAGATGGACAATGTAGAGTGTTGCTGAAAAATCCAAGCACTTCTTTGATCTTTCAATCAAATAAAACATGTACACCGCCCTGCATTAAAACAATGGTGGTGTAAGTACAATGTAAAGCTACAACATAATTTCAGCCAAGTAAATAAAAGCCGTAACCAAAACAGCTAAGGATGCCTCTTTCAGTTCACTCCTCCCAATCAAAATAATCACATAACAAACATAATACTTGACAGAATTTCAAAATCTAAACAGTTAAATTAAATCCACTGGATTAAAAAAAAAAAAAAAAAAAAAAAAGTCATTGCCTATTTTTGTGACATTCCAAACACATGATCCAATTTACAAATCAAACCACAATTTTTTTTAACATTCCAAACTTACTGGAGGAAAGAGAACTTCAAATTTCCTAATTAATGGCACATCTATCTCAAAGGTCCAAAGCTTAGCTTTTTATTTATTTTCCCACACAGCCACACTAGAACACGCCAAAATCAGTCAAACACAAGGAGAACAAACATATTTCAGAATGAACATTCACTTATAAGCTAGTAAGCATAAAGCTGCTAAACTAAATAAAAATGGAAAAGAAAGAAAGAAAAAGGAAAGAAGCTATATACATGGTTAGAATATTTATAAAAAAATGCTAAAAGTCCATTCAGAAACTTCAAAGAAGCAATGACGACTAAATAAATAAACAAACAATGAATATAACCTTTCAAGTTAAAAACTACAATACACATTATTGAGGAGTGAAGTCATAGCAACAAAGTCACTATCACAATCAATTATAGGCTAACTAATCACAAATTAAAAGTACAATTACCCTGCAACTGAGCTGAGCAGAAATGAAGCAATAACACACCAACCAGTGACGGTAGTGGTAGTAACCGCAACATAGTCAAAGAAATACACGAGGCTCATCCGAGACACGCGTGTGCCAACAAGTATCGACAACAACAACCCCAGGGTGATGTAGTACAAACATTGAAGACAAACAATTTGAGCAACAATAAGCCAAGGGTCCCATACCACCGCACCATAGAACATGACGCCGACCCAACAAACTCTCTCACACAAACCTAGTCCTCCCCGAAACTTCCTCAAACGAATCAAAACCCAATTCTCAAACTTCCTCCACTGTAGCAGCGACCCACTTACTCAAATCTCCGCAATTGACGCAACACCACTCGTCATTAGACAAAAGGCACCAAATTTAGAGACCCCAGTTTCCTTGGAGCACTTCAAAACCCAAATCAAGGTTGCCCCAAATGCCCCAAAGGTTCATGTGCACTCAGATCTGGATTGTTGAAGCGGTAATTGCCGACGAAGAAAAACGACTGAAAAATAAGATCAGTGTGAGAAAAACGAAATCAATACATGTTCGTGATGGATGAATCTTACGAGAAATTGAAGGGGGAGAAGATAACAAGTGCGAGATGAATAGAGAGAGTGGGGAATTTTACAGATTGGGTGAAGTCGCCGGAAATTGGGCAGGGAGCGTGTTCCCCTATGGCTTTGGGGAGAGATGAAAATTTTGGGGAAAAAATTACAGAGAAATTCACTAACCATCAAGTTCAAGCTGGGAACAGTCGTTTTCGTATCCTTGGCGTCGTTTAGCGATAAATTAGTAAATTACCTTCTTGTTTTTATATGTAATAAATTACTTTCTGTTCAAATCTATAACTATATATAAACTCGATATCACTTGTTTGTGATTTTTTTAAAAACAGGATTATACTTTTTTTTATTGTATTCTAACTTTTTCCTACAATATTTCCTTTAAGACAATACGAAAATTATCCACTTATTTCTTTTGAAACATTTATTTAATTTTTCACTGAAATAGAAATAGTTGTTTTTAGTCTAAATAATAAAAATAAATTATGACTTAAACAGACTACTGACAAGTAATTTTTTTAGTAAATACGATAACTAACAAACACGAATAACAAAAATAACTACACCCTTAGAAAATGGGTTCTACTTGTTTCGCTAAAAGTTGATTTCCTAAAACATTAATTACTAAAACATGAAATTACTTTTAGTGTCGGAAAATTTCAAGGACTAAAGATAATAATTTTAAATTTGAGGGATCAAAAATAAATTTATCCTAAATTTAAGGGACTAAAAATATATTTAAACCTGAATTTTATTTATTTATTTACGTGACACATACAACTTCTTATATAAGATATTAAGATAACATTAATTATATATTATTAAAAAAAATAAATTATTAATATAAATGTTACTAATTAAATGAAATTTAATATATTATTCAATTTTAACTCTCAAATTATATTATAAATATCACGTATATTGTGACTAGGGATGACAAATATACCCGTACCCGTGGGTAATACCCGAACCCGTCCCGACTTTGACGGGGAATACCCGGTTTGACCGGGTACGGGTACGGGTACGGGTAAAACCCGATATATTGAATCGGGTACGGGTACGGGTACGGGTATGTACTTACCCGCCCCGTACCCGTACCCGTACCCGTCCCCGTTCTCATTTTTAATTTAATATTCACATTTAATTTAATTATATTAAAAAAAATTTAATATTTTTTTACGTATGATTATTTATTATAATGCGAGATAAAAAAATAACCTAATTATAATTATAATATAATAAAAAAAAAATTTAAAAATATTTTATAAAAAAAAAAAAATTGACGGGTACGGGTACGGGTACGGGTATACCCGATACCTGACGGGGACGGGGATGGGGATGAAAATCCATACCCGACGGGTATGGGGACGGGGATGGGGATGAGTTTTACTTGCGGGGACGGGGACGGGTATCATGAAACCCGTACCCGCCCCGCCCCGTTGCCATCCCTAATTGTGACTTAAAAATAATTTTAAAGAATAGGTTGAGAAATTATTATTTTTAAATTTTAAAAATAATAAAAAATTTCTTAAAAGCAAAAAATAGACATATATAATTGATGAAATATAAATTAATTTTTTTTATTTTTCTCACATTATTATAAAGGAGGTGAAGATTTTTCAAAAATTAAAAAGAAAATGTATGTGATTTGTACATATATTAGAGAAGGTAAATATAATTTCATGATGTACATTTATTAGTTACTTTAATATTTTATAGAAGACCAATTGATCATTCCAAATATTACCTATTATTATATGTTATAGTAAATGACATCTCTAAAAAAAATGTTAAGAACAGTTATTCGAGATTTTTTTAAAAAAATCAAATAATTAAAATTTACATAAATTAAAATTGGTGAATTTTAATTTATATTAGACTAGAATTAATAACTTTAGTTTATGATGAAAAACATTTTTTTATTAAAATTATAATTTATTTATTTTTAAAAATTAAAAATAGATTTAAATAATTATAAAATTTAGAACAACTTTTTGTCATCCTTATCTCAATAATTAATAACATAATCATCTAAGTATATAAATAACTATATAAATAAATAGCATTTACATTGATAATGTAAAAGAAATAATATCAAAATTATATTAGAACATATCATTTATGAGTAAGATTGGCGTACCCATGCAGTATTATTTAATATTTGTGTACTAGGAGTATTATTATCGAAATTCATGTTTGTTTTGACTTGAGCGTCAAAGTGCCTTTTATAGGTATCCTTCCCTTTTTTAGAGCATTCGTCTAGAGCTCTCGTTCAACCTTTAGACTTAGAAGATTATGAGTATGTCCTTAGATAAGTACAATTAATATTTATTAATACTAGATATTATTATTAAAACAGTCAATCAAATCCTTACATTATTCTTAAAAATATTATTTAGTATTAGTATATACATATTTATCATCATTGGTTGATTTATTATAATAATAATTATGGCATTTTTTTATTTGTTAAGTAGACTTTCAATACTACAATAGAAAAAAATGTTCTAATTTTTATAAGACCTCTAAAATTTATATTATTTTTATTAATTTTATGAAAATATGTTAGAATTTTCATAAGAATATAATGATTGACATTAATTATGAGTAACAGGACTTTTCCTCTAAAAAATAAATCGTTTATATATCGCATCTCTTATATTTACTTTTGTGTGCTGTGAAACAATGTTGATAGTTTTTCAAATCACTGTAAGCATGCGTTTAGATAAATACTTTTCTAAGATCTTCACATAGTTGACCGCATAGCGCAGTGGATTAGCGCGTTTGACTTCGGATCAAAAGGTCGTGGGTTCGACTCCCACTGTGGTCGGTAGGTTTTACATTTTGAAATTTAAATTAATAAATAAGTATGTTTTCCATTTACACTGGATTAGAATAAAGTTCACATTGAAATCGAAACAAAGTTATAGGGCAAAATTAATAAAACATTTATCAGAATATTTTTTAGTTTTATAGGATGATAAAATTATATACTCCTATTTTGGAAGCCGTAAGCAAATGAAATCTGGTTTTAAAATCGCTCTTACGAAAAAAAAATAACAATCAAATTATTTTGTTATAACCTAATTTATTGAGATATATATAATTTTTAAAATCAAATGTAAACTCATCATATAAATAAAGAAGTGTGAAATTAAAATTAAAATATATTTTATAATATATATTCTTAAATAAATAATATTAATATAATTTTTTTTTAATGTAAACTCAAGATGTAAAGAATCGATAAGTTCCTACATTTTACACAATTCAACAACTATAGCAATGGAAGTATAATTCTAACTAATTAGGATTACCATGGAAAGAGTTTCTAAATATAAGTAATAATTACAAAACATCTATATCATAATAGTTTCAAAACAACATCGTCATCCTTCAACATGCCTCACAAAACACGCTCAACTTGCAACCTATTCTTGCTTTACTCTAATTGTTGATTGTTTGGTAACCGTATCAAATTGCATATAGTATTTTCGAAATAATATCATCTTCAAAAGAAACTTGTGCAATATATGACAATTATAACTCAACACTCTATATTATAACTCAAAAGAATAAAATTTCAATTTAATGAAGTTTGTTTCACATAAATAAACTTAAACACAATAAAGAGATGCAATTAACTGTATAGTTGATTTTGAAAATTTTATTGAACACTTGGCAACAAGATATTAAGAGAATCAAATGGAAAGGATCATTGGGATTGAATTTTACTAGTTCACCATCATGTATTAGTTTATCAAAGGATTTTCATCAATATTTTACACCATTATTCAACATTATCACTGAAAATCTCCAAGCTCTAATCTCTTAGTGGCTTAAAACCATGTATTTCACCCAAATCATTAATCTCTCGACTAAAGTGATTGAAATACATGCAATAGAAACATGGATAAATATAAAATGTCCATTGAACTCATGTTTTCCCCTAAACAAAATATTCAATGGGTGTTTTAGGTCATACACAACTCAAAAAGCATTTCTGAATGACTAAAGTAAAATCATCGACTCAAGATAATAATAATCAAGAAAGCATTAAGAGAAGAGAAAAATACTAAATAATGGAATAAAACATTGATTGATGAAGCAGAGTTTAGCTATTCATAGTCATGCGAAGCACAAAGATTAAAGATTAAATGACAAAGATGAAGAAATGAAGCTTTAAGGTTATTCCAGTTGTTAGGAGTCTTTTCAACTATGTATTTAATAATTCACATGAATCTCCAAGTTTGCCTTAATATAGAACATTATTTTTACTTTAGATGTCCAGATGTTTACTAATTTTTCACTTAGCGACCATAATATCACATTGAGCGAGAAAATTTATTTTTTGCTTCCAAGGTCTCTCGCTTAACGCCTAAGTCTCGCTCAACAAGAGAAAGCTTTTATGGCCTAATGTTGTTAAGCTAAAGTAGGATTGCTAAGCTGGAAAATGGCTTAGTGACTTCGTGCTTTTCATCTGTCAATTTCGCTTAGTGACCAGATTGGCTCGTTGAGCGAAAACTTGATGAGTCACTTCTTTGCTTTTGGTTGATCCTTAAATATTGGAGTCCTCAACTTTTTTCATCCTCGTTTTTCTACAAAAGAGTTCCATTCATGAGATTTGGTCCAAAACTTCTAAAGGATCGACAAGAATTGCAAAACTAACTAACTCGTGCTAAAAAAAGGTTAACATTACTAGAAATAAGGAAAAAGAAAGATGATTATTGTGATTTACACACTTAAGGTTAAGTAAAACACATAATTATCACTCTTAACAAATATGATGATCACACTCCAACCATAAGAAAAATGCAAGGGCAAACTTTGATTCAAAAGAAACAACATAGCATACAAGTACAACAACTCATAATAGCACAATGTTCAACTTAACAACACAAATCAACATACAAACTTAGTTTTACAACTTAACAACATGGCAACAACTTACAACACAACCATATAATTTGTCAACATATTAACTTAGCATACAAACAACAAGATTTATTGATCATGACATATACACAATACAACTATATGCGTTATCACACATTCAACTAATAGATTTCTTATAATACATGTGAGTAGTCTAAGTGGTTTGACCCTACTATACCAACTTAACAATGGGATCTTTTTGGGCTTACTAGATCAATAACAAATTTGAATAAAATCCACAATAGAACATGGTTTCTCAAATTTTTGTCACTTAAACTAGGAAAATCCAGTATTTCTATTAGGGATATGACAACTTGGGTGTGAGTTTGCCACAATTTTAACATGCATGACTAAGTTTATATGGATTTAGGCCGTTGACTAGCCTCCACATATTATGTCCCTTTTAGTACTTAGTTAGGGATTTTGGTCTCCAATCTTGTACCTTACTTAGTTGGTCATTTCATACACGTATGACTTGACCTTGCCCCCAAACGGTTCTACATTGGTCACTTCATAATCTATATGAGTCAACTTGACCCCAAACTGTATCTATTAAGGACCTAGAGGAGACTCTAGTCTGCACTTTAAGAAACAAGTATTCTCAATAAAGGTTTTTCAACAATTAAACTTAGAGAACTACAACACCATATCCTCATAATAAGATATTCATCTTTTAAAACAACACCTCTCCTCTAATCCTAAATCAATCAACACAACTCAACTTCATGCTTCAAGCATTCACATCACAACTACTTTTAACATTACAATACATACAATTCTACTACTATTCAACTTTCATTCATAATCAACATGCAACTGAAACAACTCAACATTATCATATATCTTAAATCAACGCATAATGAACTAGAATCTCATAACATAATTCATGTGAGAATTTCAACTTATTACACACATGTTCAACACTTAGTCAAATAAATAACACATTTTCATTTGGTAATCCATGCTTGGCACCATTCTCTTCACCCTCGATGTCATTGAGGCAATGAATCTCTAACTCACCCATGCTTGACACCATTATGTTTGCACCCCGCGTGGGTTAGGTAGAGAACCCCTATGTTAATCACATCTAATGTGGTTAAACCTACGCTCAACCTCATTAAGGCATAGAGTCTTTCCCTGACTCACACTCCATGGCATTTAACTCACATTTGACTTCGTTTAGGCAGAGAGCTACTACCACTCAAATTGGGGTTCTATGTTACCAAGTTAGGGAGCCCTCAAGACAATCACGCCCGATGTTCCTCAACTAACGTCCAACGTGATCAAGTTAGAGTGCTCTCCTCAAACTCACACCCGACGTTACCAATTTTGTGTCTAACGTTAGTGAGGCAGAGAACCTTTGGTCTGCATCATGCCCAACGTCATGAAGTTATGCTCGATGCGATGGTCATTTCTACACCTGACAAAATCACAATTTTGGCTCCCTTCACTTGAAAATTTGCCCAAAGCAACACACGACACCAAAAAATTCAATCATTCACCATAGTCAACCCAAACATTTAGATAAACAACATGAAACCAACAAAGATTCACCTACACCAATTTCTTCTCATTTTCACCAAAACCCACAAGAAACTCTAACCAAGGTCCATACTAATCATCAACAACAATTTAACCATAAATTCATGAAATCAAATAGTATACAACATATACAATTCATATTAAGAATTCAAGTTATAAGTTTCCCTTACTTCCAATTGCATAAAATAGAGGAAGAAAAAGAAAATCAAGTTTCTTGGGCTAACTCCGCATGACAACTACAACCTTCTAATTATCGGTTCTAAAGCTTTGAATCACTAAACAATCACAAAATCTACACTTAGGGGAAAGATGGAAGAAATTCGTGAAGTTGGAAAGGAAAATGGTTCTCCTCTTACTTTAAAGTATCTCTCTAACCTTCTTAAGAAAATGAACTAATGAAATTCATGTATTAAGAAAATCTTATATACTTTCCCTTAAACTTAGTCAATTTTGACTTTAACTCAAAACAACTTCTAACCAACATTATTTATAACAATCATGAAACAACTAATCACAACAATAAATAAATTGTTAAAATCAACAATTATTAACAAAATTCACATACTTACACAAGAAAAGGTACAAAAAGGGGAAAAACTAAATTAGAAAAAGAATCCAAGGGTTTGGTGAAGATTTATTTGTTTTCAACCGTGGCAATGAATTGAGTTGGATGAATAAGGTTAGATGGACATGGACTTCAACCAAAGGAGGGAACCCAAGTGAAGGTGATGAAGATTCTTCATTCAAATTGGTTACCGATTACATTCCAAAATTTAGTGAGATATATGAGAAGATTGAAAATAATAAAAAAAGACAACAGAGAGAGATGAGGAGGAGAATGAAGATTCTAGTGGGAATGGTGTGTGATGTTTTATGAGATATAGATCCCATTTTTTTATGCAACATAAAATTGTATCATTTTTTAGGCATGCAACATAAATTGTATCATTTTTTAGGCATTTTTCACCTTCTGGTTTTTCAAATGACTTGTAAGGCAATATTTTTGCCATGAATGTTGCAATTATACAGAGCTAGAACAAGATGGTCCAACCACATTACAGGTCCAATGTTCAGAAATAAAAATTGAGCCCAATACCCTATCTAACTTATTTTTTCAGTAGTAGAGTAGAATTGCCAGGTTTGTATGAAATTTATTTGATGCCGATTGAAGCCTTTATAACAGTTATTGTAATATCTTCCAACAAAAAAGGCCCTTGTAGCCTTCTCTTTTGTCTTCACCCCCCTCCATTCCTCTTGTTGAAGCTTTCGCTCTCTAGTCAAACTTCCCATCACTGTGTTGGTCAAAACAAGAGGAAGACTTGCTGGTTTCTTATCCTTGTTCAAATAGTTTATTTTACTTGGGTGTTATATGTAGCATCTCTTCTGATTCATATTCAAATTAAACAATTTAATTTATTATTTATTATATATTTTCTTTTTCAATTTTTAAGATTGATGTGATGTGGATCAATATGTGACTTCTAACGTCAACAATTCAGGCCTTTCATTGTTATATATACAGAGATTATTGGAAGGAAAGTTGAATAGAAAATCAGAAAGAATGCATTAATGCACGTAAAACAAATGTGCACAATTGTGGACATGGATTTCAGAACCTATACTCGCAGGTTGAGAAATGAAATTTATTTTCAACCATTATATTGATTGGGTACTTAGAAATTTCAATCTTGTGGTTATGTAAGATAAAATAAAATACAATAATTAACTATTGATTGAAAAATAATTAACGCTTAAAATTTCAACAAATTCATAATTTTTATTTGAAAGATTTTTCAATCACAATCTTGGTATCTGACTGATTTGGATTCAGATATAATTAAATTTTAACCATAGAAGATAATTAAAATGTGTGCACAAATCAATTTAAAATAAATCTTATATTTGAATATATCTTTGTGAGTAAACTTAATTTTAAGTACTAACTAAACAAGCACTCTTTATATTACCTGTAAAACGACTCAAACCGCAAGAATTGACATGCATTAAAAAAACTATAAAAAAAATTTATTAAAAAAATACTCGTTCCCTAAATAAACTCTCAATTTGAATCATTAGAAAAATAGTATATTTTACTTTTAAAAATCCCAAAATATTCACAACACCTGCTTCTATCAAAAACCCTCTAAATCACTAATTCACTCAAACTGGGCGGACCAACTGGATAATGACCCTGCTTCACTCAAAAACCCTCCATATCACCCATTGACTTAAAACGGATTGAACAATTAGATCACCAGCTCACTCGGAAAAATGATCAAGTAACATGTTCTACACTGATCTAACAACTACATCAATAGAATTATATGACTTCACTAGTTGGAATCGAACCATTTCGGTCTAAGCCAATTTTTATAACAATTGGTATAATGCAAGATAAAATTAAAAGTATTAAAAGGGAAACAAACATTATAATTCATATTCTAAAAATCTTATACAAATAATCTATAAACCTCGAGAAAGTTACTGACCAATTCCCACCGGATTTGGAAAGGCATGCACCACTTTATCGTCTTCTCATCAAAACTCTTTGAAAAAAAATCCGGATTCCAAAGAACCACCAAAATATTAATTAAAACTTACGATACCAACAAACCAACCAACCTAGAGGGCTCTACTTACACCAAACATCCAATTCCAAGGAGACCACTCACTATCAACCAACCCAGAGGGCCCAATTCATATGCTTATACAAAGGTAGTAGGGACTACTAGTATGGGCATGAACATGCGAACAAAGCAAATCAACAACAAAAATTAGGCAGAGCCTGCACTGTCAGACTTTTCAGTCTCCATTGGTTCAGTAGATGATGGTGCAGCATGACTACTATCCCCAGCATTCTCATTACTATTGGTCTCACCACTCCCCTGAGGTTGCTGCTGCTCATCACCCTGTGAAGATGAGGTTCCTGGTCCTGGGGAAGTAGCCGGCTTGGCTGGCCTTGGTTTTGTCATAATTGGCTTGCAGAACCTATTTAAAAGTATAAACAAAAAAAGACACGAACAATTAACAAAAGAAGAGAAATAATGAAGAGAATATTCAAAATGTTCTTAAAAAGTTCACAAGTGACCACTAATCCTTCCCCAACACGACTGGTGTATACAAATACAATGCCTTTTTAATCCCTGTAAATATAAAATCTGTTGATTTTAGACTTAGTCCTTAAAAAAGATTGATCTTGGTCCTTACTAGGCATGGCAATCTAACCCACCCCGTGGGTACCCGTCCGAACCCACCCCGATTTGGATGGGGAAAACCCGTGTTTATCGGGTTCGGGTTCGGGTTTTCCCCGATTGATAAAATCGGGGGTGGGGGCGGGGATGTTAATACCCACCCCGCCCCCGACCCCATACCCGCTCCCGTCCCCGTCCCCGTCCCGCTTAATAATATAATTAAAAAATTATTTTTATATATATATAAACCAAAATTATAAATATTTATATGTAAAAATTTATATTATTTTACTTTTCTTTTATTTTTTTTTAAATTGTTCATATTTATTTAAAAGAAAAAAAGAAGAAGAAAAAATAGGAGCGGGGGCGGGGGCGGGGGCGGTTTAAATTTGCGGGGGCGGGGGCGGGGAATGTAAAACCCGCCCCCGCCCCGTTGCCATGCCTAGTCCTTACAAAGTTTATAATTCTTTTAAAATAATTCTTGTCACTACTTCGCGATGTATGTCATGTCATATGTCACCTTGGAATAATTACTAATGTACCATGGCTAGATGCAAAACAGGTACCACTAAATAGTTGAAAGAAATATTAACATTAACATGAATCAAAACCAACGAAAAAGAAATGTCAAAAGGACTAAATTAAATGTAGCCACGTGTAGAGACTAAAAACAAACTTAAGCTAAATAATGTCTAAATAACCTGAATCCTATCCACCCCAGCGAGAATTTAAACAAATACCTATCAACAGCCTCAGCTTTCCTTCTTATTTCAGCTGACAAGAGTACAGGGTTGACATGTTTTGGAAGTGAGCTCTGCTGCTGCTGCTTCTCCCTAAACCACTTCTCAGCTTCGGCACATTCATTTATAACCTACAAACATAAAAATAAAAATGGTGTCAGCTTTATTGACAACCATTCAAAGAAACAAGGGAAAGAAAATTGACAAGCAATTACCTTATGTTTCTCGCTAATGTCAATGTGATCAAATTTGGGATCTTTCGACATTGCAGCTTCTTTGTAACTATTTACACAATAGATGAACTGTTCAATTATAGTACCCCTCTCCATGTATTCTTTGTAACGCCCTTCAATTGGATCACCTTGCTGCAATCGCATAAATAAATGTCCATTAAGATTGCTTATGTTAAAACTAACATGGTATTACCTCACACCATTTATGTTTTGCATAAAAAACACAAAGGGTAACAGCCACAGGGACTTGATCTCTTTTTTTTTAGTAGTCTTACAGATTGACCGAGGAATAGGAGCTAGGATTCTATTATCCCCAAAATTTCATACCCTTTTTAGTTCTTCAAGCTTGGCAATATATACACCTTTAGTTTCATCTTCACCGTCTTCATAAAGCCAATCTTCTACTTGCTGAAGTTTGGTGGTAAAATCTTCTCTCTCTTGAGCAGTGACAAACTCTTGGTATTTGTCGTTAAGCTGAAAAGATAACGGGAAAAAAACAATTATTATTACATATGACAAGAATTTCTAGTTGATGTTATCCCTCGGTAATAGAAGAAGAAAGATAACACCCACCTTATTTCTCATGTCATAAACATAAGCCTCAACTGCGTTTTTCTTGTCTTTTGTTTCTTCCATCACACGATCTTGCAAAGCCATTTCAAACTCCTTCTCTAGTGCTTTCTGGACATCCACAGGCACCATTGCTCCATAAACTAACTCTGCTACAGGAATGTTTGTTTTCTTAACCTTTTTCTTTGGAGCCTGAACCAACAACATTAGAAGCCCAGTCAACCAAATTATAAATATCACTTAACCATGCTGAACGACTCTAATTGAAGCACAAAAACCAAGAAGCAGAGTACATAATATGGATACATCATTTTACATGACTGACAGTATATGCATGGAAAAATGAGGACTACTCCTTATTCAAATAATTACAAAAAATACATATTGTCTTCACTTTTATACAGTTCTAGAAAATTTGTATAGTAAAAATACGTTTTAACTATTTCTTATTCAAATCTTTTAATAAAAAAAATGTGTTGTTTATTAAGGTTAAATTATTCCTTTCGTCCCTAGAGTTGTCCACATTTTAATTTTAGTCTCTACACGATATACATAAATATAAGTTTAAGTTTTAGGCCCTATAGCTAACATCAGAGAATATTTTTGGCGGTGTAAAACTACCACAAATTTCTTTTGGCAGTGATAAATCACCACAAAAAACTGTGTAGGGACTAAAGCATAAAATGGAAACCATTACAGGGGCTAACCGAACAATTAAAGCTTTTTTAATTATAAATAAATAAAAAACAAAAATAGAAAACATTTTTTCAAACCCAACAAGCCCTAAGATTCATATTTAATCTGAAGCAGGAAATCAAGCAAGTTAAATCAAGAACAGTAAGTTGCAAACACAGAAATACCACTCCACATTAAAACTCAACAAGTTCATATTTACAAATTTTTTCAGAAAACAGGGTTTTTCCATTTGTTTAAACAACTTGAACTATGATACTATCATATAACTTATCATAACACCATAAAGCCAAAAAAGCATAAAACCTTAGCAGGCTTAAAAAATATAGCAAAAATAAATATTACCCAGAAAAAAAAAAACACTGTCATAAAGAAATGAAAAGACATTTTGAGCACGTGCTTTTTCAACAGTACTAACCTTGGTATCAGTATCTGTTTGCAAAGGCTTATCTCCACTCTCAGGGATACCATTTTCAACCCCAGGAGCATCAGTACTAGTCTTTGCATCTTGCATATTAGCACCAGTGTCATTGGAAGCAGGAGGTGCAGCAGCATCAGCAGGAGCTTCATCAATGTCCATCTTAGCATTTCCCCCTGCTGTTTCTTTGGAAACTGGAACCTCAACTTCTTCCTCTTCCAAGAGCTAAAGAAAAAAACAAGAAGTTGTTAGATCACATGAACAAATGATCTCTGTTCACAACCGTAAGTTCACAAGTGAGTTATTGTAGGCGAGGGAAGGGGATCCCTAAAGTCAGAAATAACTTACCGTTGCAGACTCAACAGATACAATACCATGCAGATTCAAACGAACTTTCACCTTAACCTTTGCCCTTTCACTGATTGTAGTTTGGAATGGACCAATCTGCATTCACCCAAAAGAGTCATAGCACTGCCAACAACAAAAATAATGTAACAAAGAAAGAAAAAACTTGGAAAATGACTTACAGTATATGTGCTGATCCTAGCAGGTGTTTGCGTCGCACTCACATCACCATATTGAAAATCAACAGAAAATGTTCCTGACCTGTAGAATGTCAATGCCTTCATACTTGGTATGGGATTACCCTTGGGAAAAACAAGGGAACTCTGCTGATTTTCTGGTCCATTGTCCTGTGCATCTGTACCAGAACCTTTCCATGAAAGAGCAATTGAGAAAGGAAGACTATCGTTGACCTTCAAATTATTAAAAAAAAAAAATCATACCACACGCAAAGCTTAGTATATGAACAATTCACAGCAAAGACAATTGACAGATATGAAATTGATGAGTGAAATTCCTAAAGGCCCAAAAACAAGTAGATATAACAAATATGTAATTAAAATAGCATCATACTTATTAAAATTCAAAAACCATAACTCCTAAAGGTGAGCAAAGTTTTGCGAGAAGGTAGACAGTAACCAAAAGAGCTTACAAAAAAGACAGTGCCATATGAGTGCCCTTCGGAGTTGAAACTTTAAATGAAATAGAGAACAATCCAATTCAAGAAACTTTACCTGGAATTCTCGCACTTTGAAAGTTGGACTAAGAATTGCACATTCCAATGCACAACCCTTAGCAACACACTCACTAGCATTCATTGTCCGCCTAGGCTCCTTTTTGAAAAAATCTGTCAATATTTTGTTAATGGCCGGTACACGAGAACCTGAACCAACCACCTCAACCATGTGTACATTTTCAATGGTAAGACCTGCTTCCGCAACTGCCTTCTCCAAAGGTCCCCTCACACGTTCCAAAATTGGAAGACTTAGTCTCTCAAATTCATCTCGCTTGATGAAACCCTTGACATCCTTCTCGTCCATCAAGCACTCAATGGTGAGAGGTGCCTCAGCATTTGCACTAAGCATCTTCTTCATCTTCGCACAAGCAGCCCTGAGCCTTATGCAAGCCCTGGCATTCTGGAAAACATCAATCTTGTACTCCTCCTTGAACTTCCCAGCAAAGTGATGGAACAAAACCTCGTCAAAATCCCTACCGCCCAAAGACCGATCGAAAGAATGAGCCAACACTTTCAGCTGTCCCTTTTTGAAGCCAGCAATGCACACCTGCATGCTAGAATGCCCAACATCAACAAACGCAACATTCAGCTGATCACTCTCCGGAAGGTCCGTTTTATAAATCCCATAGGCCAAGGCAGTGGCAGTCATTTCATGAATTAACCGAAGCGGGTGCAGGCCAGCAATCGTGGCCGCATCCAACACAGCCCTTCTCTCAAGATCAGTAAAATAAACCGGGATTCCAATGCAACAATCAACGACAGCCGCACAGAGATTCTTCTGCGCAATTTCCTTAAGATTCGACAGCATCATCCCAAACACTTGGGTAGGCGTAAAAGTCTTCGCCTCACCCAAGTAGCGCGCATGAATCAGCGGGTATCCATCATTACCCTCAGTAACAACAAATGGCAATGACTTAAGATACCTCTGAAATTCAGGATCAGCGAATTTCCTCCCAACGAGTCTCTTAATCTGTGAAATCGAATTCTTAGGGTTCATCATAGTGGAAGCAGCACCAGCAGTGCCAATGAAGCGTTGCTTCTCACCAAAGCACACAACAGCCGGCGTTTCACGCTTGGACTCATCATTGAGCACAACATCAATCCCTCTCTGCCTCGCAACCGCCACAATGCAACTCTCGTTACCGAAATCGAAACCCACCACGCTCATTTTCACCGCTCAAAATTCCACCGGAATCAAAAAAACAAATCTGAAAAAAAAAATCAGCAAAACAATCGCGGTTACCACAAAAAAGCGCGCAAAAGTAATAAACTAAACGACAACAAAATAATTTTAAAATAGAACAGTAATTTAATTTAATAATAACAGATAGCAAAATACATAAAGCAAATCGACATTTAAAAATAACAACAAAGGAAGAGGCGATCCGTCATGCATGAATAGAAGGTGAAAAGTGAAAAGCGAACCGATCCAAAATTGGATGGCAATGAAAAGGTAACAAGTGTAAGATCTGAAACGGTGAAGGGATAGGGTTTTACCTGGCGTAGCGATCGGCGAGGGAGGAAATGGGTTTTTCTGTGATTCGAAGGAAGAGAATTTGTATGAATCACCCCTCAACAGAGAAAAGATTGGTGGGGCTGCTAAGGAATTTTGGAGTTTTAGGTTTTAAATTTCCCTGACGAAATTTCTCAATAAAAATACATGACGTGGCACCACCAAATGAAACACACCAGAGAAACAACTACGTTAGGTGGGTCCCGCTCCTACTCTAGTCGTACGGTGTTCCTATGCTTCTAGAAACATCTTCTCCTTTCGTCCTGCCTTTTTGTTTTCGTTAAATAAATTAACAAAAAATTATACTATTTAGAAATGAATAGGATATGAAATTTATAATAATAATAATAATAATAATAAAATTTGATAAAAGTAAATAGTGAATTTAACATCTTACTAAAAATATATAATGCGTAATTACTACAGCACAAGATAGTGTATTAATTTTTGTGTTTCTTTAAGCATATTTTTATAACTAAATTTGTGTGAGTACCACAGGATAAAATTTTGAATACAAACTTGTCTATGATTGTATTTTAATTTTAATAAAAAAAATTATATGAAAGATATTTAAAATACATCTAATTGTATCATTTTCTAAAAAGTAATATGAAAAGAAAATACATGTATAAAAGGAGTTATTGTACAAAAAGAAAAAAAGAAAGAAAAAATAAATGGGGGAGAGAACATGTTCATCCATAGATACAAAATAAATTATTATATATATATATAATATTGTTAATTGTTGAAACTGTGAGACCCCCTTTTTCCTTTTTCCTTTTCCTATTCTCTCTCCGACTCTCTTTTCTCACTCACTCTCTTCTTTCCTTTGCTTGCCTTGGTCTCAATTCTCTGGATTCTTTGGGGTGTCTAGGTGCTGATTAAAGATGCTTGAGTGTGCCGGACGGATTCCCTTTCTTCCACGTTGAGATTCTTCTCCTTCTTCCTTGTCATTTCCCAAAGCTCGGAGCCGTTGAACCGAGGTAAGGGAAGCTAGTTTTGTTTGCCGTTTTTGGTTGAGAATGAGTCTTAGAAACTCATTAGCTGGTTGTTGATGAATAATTTTTGCCTGAGATCGAAGAGGATTCGTTTTCGGGTTTTCGGGGTTTAGGGTGAAATTTTAGGTTTTCTTGATTTAATGGTTGCATGCTAAAAATGAGGGGTTTTTCGTGATGTTTGATGAAAATGTGGCACTTTTGATGGTTTGCATGTGGAATTCCTGTTGATTTATGCAGGTTTTGAGCAAAAATTTCGAAGTTGGAGAGTTTCTAATTGAGAGCACGCTGGGCGTTGTTCTTGGCGTCGGGCGTGTAACAAACAAAGGGCTTCATTGGTCGAGCACGCCAGGTGCGGAGTTGTGTGCGCCGGGCGAGCTTGAAGATGGATGCCCCTGGATGGCTCACGCCGGGCGTGGTTGGACCATGCAGGGCGCGCTATCAGTCAGTGACCCACTTTTTTTTGGTTTCTGGTGTGGTGCCGGGCGTGACTATGTCTCGCCGGGCGTGGAGGCTCCTTGGGAGTCTCTGCCAGAGGTGGTGCCAGGCGCAATCTATATTGCGCCGAGCGTGAGACCCTAGGAAGGTCTCTGCTTTCTTGCGCCGAGCGCGGGATTAGCACGCTGGGCTTATGAGACCATGAGTGCGTCGGGCGCGTATGATGATGTTGAACTATATGTTGATAGTTGTTGAATTATGCTGTAATTGCTGAGCTGAGATGTAATTGATGAATATGCTGTGCTGACTAGATGGTCATGCTGAATAATGATGTTAAGCTGTTATAGATGTATATTATCGTGCTGAGCCGTGCTGTAAGCCGTTATTGTTGTATGATGAATTGTTGTGCTGTGTTGTATGCTGATATAAACTGTTGTAGGCCATAAAGCTGAGCTGTTGTAGGCCGTAAGGCTAAGCTGTTGTAGGCCGTAAGGCTGAGCTGTTGTAGGCCGTAAGGCTGAGCTGTTGTAGGAGATCTCCGAGCTGATATGCGTGACGACACATTGTGTGCTTATTGTTGTTTATGCTTTATAGTTGATGAGATGTATGCCGATGATGTGCTAATAGTTGTAACTGTTCATATTTCTTATATATGCTTTATATGCTGATTCTTTTCACTAGCTTACCCTTTGTTGTTTCCATGTGTTTGGACTGCGATGATCATACGTTGTATGGGAGTAGAGCAGGGTTAGGTTGGTGATTGTGGCAGGTCTGCAGCTGGCAGATAGAGTTGACTTTGCTTTTGTTGTTTGATGTTTTGGGCCACTATTTTGGCTACTTTGGGTTGTACTTATACTCTGATGTCTAGCTCAGATTGGACCTTGTGTATATATTTATATACTTGCTCTTATCTGTGTGTATGCCGTGATGTCGGGTAGTGTGTAGTGACTAGCCGGGTCGTTACACTTTAGTGGTATCAGAGCAGTTCGAGTCTAGTGGACACTCTTTGGGGGTGGTTCCTTTAGGCTTTTGTTGTGCTGAACTCTGTGTTGTGCTGATTTCTTGTTGTTTGTTGTGTTGTTGATTATTGTTTGGTTTAGTTATTGTATATTGAAGATGCTGTTACTTTTGTAGACAATGTTTAGAACCAATGAGCAGATAGCCCGTGCCATGAAGATGATAGCTATGGCTATGCAGCAGCAAAATGCCTATTTTGCTCGGATGGATGCTGTTGATAGAGCTGCAGCTGGTGCAGCAAGGCCCACAGGGTCACAGGAGAGCCGAGATCTTGCTGAGTTTCGGAAATGCCATCCTCCACAGTTTAAGGGAGATGCAGATCCGGAGGTAGTTGACCACTGGATCTGTGAACTTGAGAAGATCTTCACTGTGCTAGGATGTTCTCAGGAGAAGAGGCTGGCATACGCTATTTATATGCTTGTTGGAGAGGCTAAGCATTGGTGAAGGGGTACTCACCATATGCTTACTGCTAGAGGAGTTACAGTTGACTGGGAGTGCTTCAAGGCAGTGTTCTTGGAGAAGTACTTCCCGGAGAGCGTGAGGCACGCCAAGGAGGCTGAGTTCATGCGGTTACACCAGGGTGGGCTGTCTGTATCGGAGTATGCGATGAGATTTGAGCACCTGGCTCGTTTCTATTCGCAAGCTATATCTGAGGCCTGGAAATGCAGGAAGTTTGCTGAGGATCTGAAATATGAGCTGAAGAAAGTGGTAACCGTGTGACTAGAGCTGCTGAGGGACCAGCTGGGTCCAAGAAGGGAGGAAATCAGAGGAAGCCATATGATAGGCCCCAACCACAACAAGGGGGTCCTGTCATTAGGCAACCTGCTGATGCTACTAGAGGAGGGAGACAGGGTGGAGGTGTTGCCCTTAGATGCTACAAGTGTGTTGGGCCCCATTTGATCAAGGATTGTCCACACACAGAGAGTTGGTGTTTCAGGTGTCAACAGATGGGCCATGAGTCATTCAACTGCCCCACCAGAAACAGACCGGAAAGGGGTGCTCAGAGGAGTGATGTGCAGAGAGGTGATGCCCAAAGGGGTGACAGACCCACTACAACTGGTAGGGTATTCGCCTTGACGGGTGCTGAGGCTTCGATTTCTTTTGACCTTGTTAAGGGGAAGGGCAAAGCTACTGGTAAAGATGTGACGTTTTTGTTTGATTCTGGAGCTCTCCACTCCTTTATTTCCTATGCTTGTGCTGCTATGCTGGGTGTGCATGTGTGTTAATTGGGGTTGAGACTGCTAGTGTCGACGCCCGCTTCTGCTTCGGTAGTTGCATCTGAGCTGTGTGTTGGTTGTCCTATTGTTGTGAATGGGATGAGGTATAAGTTGAACTTGATTTGTTTGCCTTTGGTTGATATTGACATAATCTTAGGGATGGATTGGTTGTCTGCCAATCGCATCCTTATAGATTGTGCCAATAGGCAGTTGATCTTTCCTCAGGTGGAGGATGAGCTGTTGATTTCAGTTGGCCAAGCTGAATCATTGCTGAGAGATGGAGCACAGTCTTGTCTTCTGCTTGCTGCTATGAATGTGGAGACCGAAAGGGTCATTGCTGAGATTGATGTGGTGAGGGATTTTGCTGAGGTGTTCCCTGATGAGGTGCCTGGGTTGCCTCCTGTTAGGGAGATGGAGTTTAGCATTGACTTGGTTCCAGGTGCGGGGCCAGTGTTGGTGGCTCCCTATAGGATGGCTCCTGCTGAGTTGGTTGAGCTGAAAGGTCAGTTAGAGGACCTGTTAGAGAAGCAATTGGTGCGGTCGAGTGTTTCGCCGTGGGGTGCTCCTGTGTTGTTGGTGAAAAAGAAGGATGGAGGTAGTCGACTGTGTGTTGATTACCGACAGTTGAACAAGTTGACCATTAAGAACAAATATCCACTTCCTCGGATAGATGACTTAATGGATCAACTGAGGGGAGCATTCGTTTTCTCGAAGATTGACTTGAGGTCAGGTTATCACCAGATTAGGGTGAAGGAGGGTGACATACCGAAGACTGCTTTCAGGACTAGGTATGGTCACTATGAATATGTTGTGATGCCGTTTGGTGTGACCAACGCCCCTGTAGTGTTCATGGATTACATGAACAGGATCTTCCGGCCTTTCTTGGATAAATTTGTGGTGGTGTTCATTGACGACATCCTGATTTATTCAAGGACCCCGGAAGAGCATGGAGAGCACTTGAGGTTAGTGCTGGAGATTTTGAAGGCGAAGCAGCTGTACGCTAAGCTTTCAAAATGTGAGTTCTGGTTGGATGAAGTGAAGTTCTTGGGCCATGTGATCTCAGCTGAGGGGATTGTTGTTGATCCGGCTAAGGTGGAGTCGATGTTGCAGTGGGAACGTCCAAGAACTGTCACTAACATTCGGAGCTTTGTGGGTTTGGCGGGTTACTATAGGAGGTTCATTGAGGGATTCTCCGAGATAGTAGCGCCTTTAACCCAGTTGACGAGGAAGGAGCAGTCGTTCATTTGGACAGATGCGTGTGAGCGGAGTTTTGATGAGCTGAAGAGGAGGTTGACTACTTCTCCTGTGCTGGTGTTGTCAGATTCTGGTGAGTCCTTTGATGTGTACTGCGATGCTTCTCACCAGGGTCTTGGGTGTGTGCTGATGCAAAACAGGAAAGTGGTGGCATATGCTTTAAGGCAACTGAAAAATCATGAGAGGAATTATCCCACTCATGACTTGGAGTTGGCAGCTGTTGTTTTTGCCTTGAAGATATGGAGATATTATTTGTATGGTACTCGGTTCAGCGTCTTCAGTGAGCACAAGAGTCTGAAGTACCTATTTGATCAGAAGGAGGTGAACATGAGGCAGAGGCGGTGGATGGAGTTTCTGAAGGATTATGACTTCCAGTTGATGTATCATCCTGGTAAGGCCAATGTTGTGGTGGATGCGCTGAGTAGGAAATCCATCCACATGTCTAGTATGATGGTGAAAGAGCTGGAGCTGGTGGAGAAGTTCAGGGATTTGAATCTCTGTGTGGAGTTAGCTCAGGATCACATTAGTTGTGGGACGATTACCATAACTAGTGAGTTCTTGAGGTAGGTTGAACTTAAGCAGTTGCAAGATGTAGAGCTAGTGAAGCTTCTTGGTTTGCTGGGTACTGAGAAGGCTTTTGGTTATGAGCTGGGCGGAGATGGAATCTTGAGGTTCAAGGACAGAATTTGCCTACCTCAAGATGTTGAGCTGAGGAGAGCTGAGTTGAAGGAAGGCCACAAGAGCAAACTTAGCATACATCCTGGTATGACTAAGATGTACCAAGACCTCAAGAAGAATTTCTGTTAGGAGGCGAAGGTGGAGCATCAAAAGCCGAGTGGGTTGATGCAGCAGATGGAGATTCCGGAATGGAAGTGGGATAACATCACTATGGATTTCATTGTGGGGTTGCCTAGGTCAGCTAGGAATAGTGATGTTATTTGGGTGATTGTTGACCGGTTGACCAAGTGTGCGCATTTCTTACCTGTCAACATCAAGTGGCCCTTGGAGAACCTGACACAGTTGTATGTGAGGGAAATAGTACGGTTGCACGGGGTGTCTTCCAGTATTATTTCAACAGAGATCCGAGGTTCACTTCCAGATTTTGGCAGAGTCTACATAAAACCTTAGGCACGAAGCTGAAGTTGAGTTCTGCTTATCATTTGTAGACGGATGGTCAGTCAGAGAGGACAATCCAGTCCTTGGAGGATTTGCTGAGGGCTTGTGTGTTAGACCACTTGGGGAGCTAGGAGAAGGTCCTACCGCTGGTTGAGTTCACTTACAATAATAGCTTTCATGCTAGTATTGGGATGGCGTCGTTCGAAGCCTTGTATGGCAGGAGATGTAGGACTCCTCTGTGCTGGTATCAAGATGGTGAGTCAGTGGTCGTGGGACCAGAGCTGATCCTACAGACTACTGAGAAGGTGAAGCTGATTCAGGAGAGGATGAAGACTGCTCAGAGTAGGCAAAAGTCGTATGCTGACAAAAGGCATAAGCCTTTGGAGTTTGCTGAAGGGGAACATGTGTTTCTGAAGGTGACCCCGACTTCTGGTGTGGGTAGAGCATTGAAGGCAAGGAAGTTGACACCGAGGTTTTTTGGTCCCTATCAAATAATACAACGTGTAGGTCCAGTTGCTTATCGGTTGGCTTTGCCACCGTCCCTTTCAAACCTACACGATGTATTTCATGTATCCCAACTGAGGAAGTATGTTCATGACCCTGGTCATATGGTGGAGCTAGATGATGTGCAAGTGAAGGAGAACCTGACATTTGAGAAGTTGCCGGTAGCTGTAGTTGATCATAAGCTGAAGGAGTTGAGGGGCAAGTCTATTGCTCTGGTGAAGGTGTTGTTGGATGCAGCTACTGGTGAGGCTACTTGGGAGGTGGAGCAGCAGTGCAGAGAGCGGTATCCGTTTCTATTCCCAAGTAAGTTGTTTTCAGGGACAAAAACTCTTGTAGTTGGGGAGGTTGTGAGACCCCCTTTTTCCTTTTTCCTTTTCCTATTCTCTCCCCGACTCTCTTTTCTCACTCACTCTCTTCTTCCCTTTGCTTGCCTTGGTCTCAATTCTTTAGATTCTTTGGGGTGTCTAGGTGCTGATTAAAGCTGCTTGAGTGTGCCGGACGGATTCCCTTTCTTCCACGTTGAGATTCTTCTCCTTCTTCCTTGTCATTTCCCGAAGCTCGAAGCCGTTGAACCGAGGTAAGGGAAGCTAGTTTTGTTTACCGTTTTTGGTTGAGAATGAGTCTTAGAAACTCATTAGCTGGTTGTTGATGAATGATTTTTGCCTGAGATCGAAGAGGATTCGTTTTCGGGTTTTCGGGGTTTAGGGTGAAAATTTGGGTTTTCTTGATTTAATGGTTGCATGCTAAAAATGAGGGGTTTTTCGTGATGTTTGATGAAAATGTGGCACTTTGGATGGTTTGCATATGGAATTCCTGTTGATTTATGGAGGTTTTGAGCAAAATTTTCGAAGTTGGAGAGTTTCTGATTAAGAGCACGCCAGGCGTTGTTCTTGGCGCCGAGCGCGTGACCAACAGAGGGCTTCATTGGTCGAGCACGCCGGGCGCGGAGTTGTGTGCACCGGATGAGCTTGAAGATGGATGCCCCTAGATGGCTCACGCTGGGCGTGGATGGACCACGTAGGGCGCGCTATCAGTCAGTGACCCACTCTTTTTGGTTTTTGGTGTGGCGCCGGGTGTGACTATGTCTCGTCGGGCGTGGAGGCTCCTTGGGAGTCTCTGCCAGAGGTGGCGCTGGGCACAATCTATATTGCGCCGGGCGTGAGACCCTGGGAAGGTCTCTGCTTTCTTGCGCCGAGCGCGGGATTAGCACGCTGGGCTTATGAGACCACGCGAGGTCTCTGCCTTCCCTCACGCCGGGCGCAATAGGAATTGTGTCGGGCGCGCTGGTTCCCTGGTACTCTCTGGTTGTGCCACGCCGGGCGCAACCATGAGTGCGCCGGGCGCGTATGATGATGTTGAACTATATGCTGATAGTTGTTGAATTATGCTGTAATTGCTGAGCTGAGATGTAATTGATGAATATGCTATGCTGACTAGATGGTCATGCTGAATAATGATGTTAAGCTATTATAGATGTATATTGTCGTGCTGAGCCATGCTGTAAGCCGTTATTGCTGTATGATGAATTGTTGTGCTCTGTTGTATGTTGATATAAACTGTTGTAGGCCGTGAGGCTGAGCTGTTGTAGGCCGTAAGACTGAGCTGTTGTAGGCCGTAAAGCTGAGCTGTTGTAGGAGATCTCCGAGCTGATATGCATGACGACGCATTGTGTGTTTATTGTTGTTTATGCTGTATAGTTGATGAGATGTATGTCAATGATGTACTGATAGCTGTAGCTGTTCATATTTCTTATATATGCTTTATATGCTGATTCTTTTCACTAGCTTACCCTTTGTTGTTTCCATGTGTTTGGACTGCGATGATCATACGTTGTATGGGAGCAGAGCAGGGTTAGGTTGGTGATTGTGACAGGTCTGCAGCTGGCAGATAGAGCTGACTTTTCTTTTGTTGTTTGACGTTTTGGGCCACTATTTTGGCTACTTTGGGCTGTACTTATACTCTGATTACAAAAAAAAAATGGATTTAGTAGAGGTTAATTTTAAATTTACCTGAGGTTAAAACCCCGTTAATGACGTTACCCGCGGTTGCATTTTCTGCAGCCAAATTGTCCGTCGGTAACGTGTTACCAACGGTTTTAACAAACCTTGGGTAAACGCACATGTTTCCAGGGGTTTTAAAACCCCAGTAAATTATCAGAGGTTTTAATGCCCCAGTTAATTACCAGAGGTTTTAAAACTCCAGTTAATTACCAGAAGTTTTAAAACCCCAGTTAATTACCAGAGGTTTTAAAAACCTCAAATGATTGCATGGGGTTCTAGAACCCCGGTTAACTCCTCGTAGTTTGTAAACTCTTGACAATTAGATGAGGTTTCTATTAAATAATAGAGATTAATAATCCTAAAAAAAATTTAAAAAACTAATATGGTGCTGCACTTGTCTGCAATTTTTAACTCCCATTAATTGTTGATGATTAATTACTATAAAATATTTGTAGAAGGGGTTATTTAACCTCATCATTGTCGCAACCCGAAAATTTCCGATCTTGCGACTAATGGTTTAGACATCCTTTTAAAAGTCTCATCAATTAAGGAATGCCCAGACACCAGACTAATCCTTAATTAATGGTTTTGAAAATAGGTTCATGGAGTCGCCACCAATATTTTACTCAAAACATTGGAAAAAGAAAAGGTTTTTAAAAGTCCAATAATGGCCTTGATAACCAGAATTGGGTTCGGGGTCGGATACGTGTAAGGAAGGTATTAAGCACCCCTACAACGCCCGTAATCGGTACCCTATGACGAAGTTAACATTATAAATAATAATAATATAAATGTTAAATCCCCTTTTATTGATGACTATTTACATGCTTGAAATTTAAATTAAACAATTGACTGTAAAATATCTACATGATTATTTTTATTATAACAATGTAAAATAAAAGTAGAGAAAGATAAAACAAGAGATTGATGAGTAATACCTCGTAACAAACTTTATTGGATCTTCAACTATGGAGGTTTTAGGTGTTTTGTGGCAACCTTTCACACTACAATAAGCCTCACAAAACTTAAGAAGTACAATAGGAGAGAGAGAGAGAAAAAAGGGAGAAATTTCGAGCTCTATGGAGCTTTGGACGAAATTTTGGAGGTCCCCGAAAACTATGCCCGAGATTTCAATTTATAGGCATCAGACGTGGGCCGGAACGACCCGTTCTGTATTCGGAACGGCCCATTCCGGATCTGAACGTTATGTTCTATTTTTGCACCCTGGAACGGCCTGTTCTGAAATCACAACGGCCCATTCCGGGGAATCAGAACGGCCCGTTCTGAGTTCAAAACGGCCCGTTCTGGGTACAGATTTTAGGCCATTTTTTTGGTTTGGAACGGCCCGTTCTGGTCCAGAACGGCCCGTTCCAACCAACAATTTTTAGGCCTTCGAGAAGCCTCGGAACGGCCCGTTCCGATTTTGGAACGGCCCGTTCCGGGCCACTAAAAAAGTTGATTTGGGCCTTTTGGGCCCTCTGATGTCCTATATTGTTATTTGTATGCCCCCCGGACGAAATTGGGTGTCTACAGCTTTCCCTCTTTACTTGTCCTTTGGAATAGCTGTGTTGCTTTTCCAAAGGCAAGTAAAGACGTAGACATTTCGTCCAGGTCTTCTTCCCGTCTCTGTGTTGGTGCTTCTGCGTTGCTTCCCTTGGACAGGTGTATTTGCTCGTATCCTCACCCTTTAGAGCAGTTGAACATTGATTGCGTACTCTATGGGGGTAACAAGGTTGATAAACTGTACACCTGATCTTCAGTCTTCGAGTAGAAGTTCCATTGTTTCTCTTTTGATAATGTGTGCCTTTATTTGTTGCTTGTTGAAGAGGGAGTATATTATGAGCTCAGCCTCTCCAGGCTGGACTGATATTTAGGGCTTCAGCCGGCCCACAGGTGGGAGCTCGACGGCAATCCCGATTTTGACTTTGAAGAACTCGGCGATACCCTCATTGTCATTCACTGATTTGAGAGGCTCGACGGCGGCTCTCGATCAAGCTGTGCTGATTTTTAAGGCTTCAGCGGACCTATGGTGGGAGCTCGACGGCGATCCCGATTTTGACTTCGAGGAACTCGGCGATACCCTCGTTGTCGTAGTATTTTCGTAGCCTCTGCAGGCCGTAGTATTTTCGTAGCCTCTGCAGGCCGTAATATTTTCGTAGCCTCTGCAGGCCGTAGTATTTTCGTAGCCTCTGCAGGCCATAGTATTTTCGTAGCCTCTACAGGCCGTAGTATTTTCGTAGCCTCTGCAGGCCGTAGTATTTTCGTAGCCTCTGCAGGCCGTAGTATTTTCGTAGCCTCTGCAGGCCGTAGTATTTTCGTAGCCTCTGCAGGCCGTAGTATTTTCGTAGCCTCTACAGGCCGTAGTATTTTCGTAGCCTCTACAGGCCGTAGTATTTTTGTAGCCTCTTCAGGTCGTAGTATTTTCGTAGCCTCTTCAGGCCGTAGTATTTTCGTAGCCTCTTCAGGCCGTAGTATTTTCGAAGCCTCTTCAGGCCGTAGTATTTTCATAGCCTCTCCAGGCCGTAGTATTTTCATAGCCTCTCCAGGCCGTCTGCTGGTGTTGATGATGTGATTGCCCCTTGACGAGGATTGTTGATAAGTGGTGCCCTTGTGTTGGTGGGCAAAGGAGTAGATGGTTGACAGAGATTCTGGTGTTGCCCCTGCCATGTGAGTATAATGATGCCTCTCCAGGCGCAATGCTGAGTCCTTTTGATTCATTGATTGTTGTGGAATGAAAGACTGCCCCTAAGTGGATGGGCAGGAGATGTTTGTTGTGCCCCTGTGTTTAACAATAAGATGCTTCCTATTTTTTAAATATAAAAATGATGCATTAAAAAATAAGACTTTAATCATCATTGTGAAAGAGATTAATTATAAGATAAATTTATATATAATTAAACTTAATATTTGTGAAATTTACGCGATATTTTAAACTTGATTTACAATTTTATATGTATTAAATCCCGTACTTACCAAGTATGATGTCAGTCTATTATGTTCTAATATGTTAAATATAATGTACCTGATATCTTCTGATTAAACTATTTTCTTGTGAATTTTACGGGATTTTTTTTATAATCAAATGGGATTACAATAATACATTAACCAATATTAGGAATTAAATAATTATAAAAAAAATATTAGGAAATAAAGTCAAGTTGCGTTTTTTTTAAAGATAGGAAAGATTATAAAAATAGTTGTAATGAGGATTGAACTTAAGTCCTCATGCTCTAATTACTTCAATCCCTTCTCACCCAACCACTAGGATTATCTTAAACCCTAAGCCTTAAACCCTTAACCACTAGGATTATTCTAGTGGTTGGATTATTATGTCTTTTCAATTAGTGATAAATTTATACTAATAATATATAGAGGATTTTAGACTACTAATTAATTTTCATATTAAATAGCTGATTATAGTTTTTATTATTAAAAAATAATATTTATTTTTATCAAATTCAAGATTTAAATTTAAGATCTTAAAATTTAAAGATTAATTATAATACTAATTGAATCAATATATTTTATTTTTTTTATTTTTATTTTTAATAGAAATACAAAATATCTCAATCTTATTAATAATAATAATAAAATTATGTATTCAAAATTTCAAATAGTATTAAAACAAGTAAAAATATTTTTTATATATATAATATGATTTACCGTATTCAAATAGTTATAAAATTAATAATTTAAAATCACATTGGGTCTTTACAATTTTGTGATCTTATAAATATTCTTATAAAAGGTTGTGAATGGTATAAGGTTAAAAAAATTATGTCTCCCTCTCTTCAGAGTACTGCTTTTTCTTTGATTTTTTATCAGGTTTGATATAATATCTTAAATCCATAAAATAATACTTGGAAAGATATATAAATCGGTGATAAAAGGTCCATCAGTCATGAACAATATCTTATAAGTGGGATCAAGTTAATAATATTGAAATGATTTTTTTTAATGAGAAGGTAAGTCTTTAAAAAAAATAATAAAATAAATAAGATTCATTTTATTTTTATGGTTTCCTTAACATTATTTTTTATTAATATATTGGACGATTCTAGTATGAAACACTTCGCAAAGTGTCTCATCGGTGAGTTAGAATATTTTTTCAAAATAATTATATTTTATAAAATAATTTATTTCACAATATTTTTTTATAATTATTTAATAAATTTAGTTTTTTTAATTAAATATTAATTTTGACAATTACAGAAAAATCCTTCAATACTTCACTCTCACCTCCCAACAGCCAACGCCACTTTCTTCTTGTTGATCCCGTCGGAGATCGTGTCCGCCTTCAACATCTTGCCGAAGCTCCACCACACCTTAATCAAAGCTAAAAATCCTACTCATATAAGAATAAATGAATATACATTTTGTTTTCTTGCACTATTAAATTGAGTTTCTAGCTATGTTTACCTTCTTTATCTATGTGGGTTGTAAATTGTTACAAGCCCAAGCCAACAAATTTTTTTAATTAATTTTCGAATTTCTATGAATCTGGGCTTCCATTTGTCTGTGTATCATGTATATGTTGATGCTTGGATGATGGATGCATATGTCTTATGCACATGTGGTGGATCTTATATATGCACCTCCATCTTCTTTTGTATTTCTCTCTATGCATGCATATATTTAGGTTAAGCCCACTATTATTGTTGTTTCTTTTATTCTAATGTGCTTATTATTTTAGGGATTCACCCATGGATTATGATGAGAATGATTTTCAAAACCAAAATCTCCATTTAGCTGGTGAAGGGAACACCAAATTTCCTCCAGTATTAAGGCCATATATATATCCTCCTCCCAAGTTTGATTTTGATGAAAGCCTTCAAGCAAAATTAAGATTTGATAGTTTAGTAGAAACTAAGTTTTCCTTGGCATTGAAAGTAACGAAGATAACCAGTGAATTGACGCATTCTCCCGAGGGGGTAGTGGCATAGAGTCTGGCTCTATATCAAGGCATGGCAATGTTTGGTCTGAGGCCACTTGCTCGAAATCTGTTGAAGTGCTTTTAAAATTTGTTGGATAGGAGGACTATATTTCTAGACAAGCAGTTATTCAGGAATCAGATGTCTGTGATGAACTGGCCTACTTAGCCAAGCAAATGGATACCAATCCAAAACTTGATGATAAAAATGAATTTAAAGATGCTGTTACAGATTCATATCCACCTGGTGGTACCTATGCAAGTTTTTTTCTGGATTGAAAGAGGATGTAGGAATGGAGAAGTCTCAAGATGGAGTGTTCCAAGGTCATGAAGATAACTTATCCATTGATGGAAGTTCGAGTAATCCTGAACTAAGAGATATCTACATAAATATAGACTTGCCTGTGTCTAACAGGAGTCTGAATCTATATATTGATGACAAAAATAACAATACAAACCAAAGAGAAGTTAAGACTATTGTTGACGACTCACATCATGGCAAAACTCGAGATGATTCATCTGCAGTGCAAACCAATTGCTGAATCATCTATGCAAAAAAAGGGTGACGTGAAACAAGGTCCTTTACCAGCGCAAACTAATAATCAAGATTTGGAATCTTCTGTGATGAATAAAGAAGCTGCCATAGACACACAGACTCTGGATAGAGATGCAGTTGGAGGTGATGCACATCATCTAGATAAATCCCTTTGTTCAATCCCGAGAGCAAAAACTTTGGAAGATACGGGTGTAGTTGATGGTCTTGAGACCGGGTTAAGTAATTTAGAGGGTCCCTTGAGAATGGAATCAACAGATGTTTCTGACTTGCAAAAAGCTGAAATTTTTTTTAGTGAAGATAGTGGTTTAGGATTTGGGGGCAAAGTTGAACAAATTTAGAAAAAAAATATAAAAGATTTTTTTAAGATTTGAATTTTGAATTTTTTTTCTTATAAAATTTAGAGAGAGGAGTTCTAGAGTTAGAGAAAATTATTTTCTCTAATTCAATAGAAGTATCTAAACTTTTTTCTTAGTTGATTAGTAGCACTAGTTAGAGGATTTAAAACTTGTACCAGTGAGAATTCGGGGTTATAATGGTTGTAACATTGAGAAATTTATGGTTTATTTAGTTAATTTTATTAATTAAATAATTATATGATTTTGTTGTTTAATTATTGTAAAAACTCTAAGAACTTAAAGATTCTTATGAGTTAAATTATTTAGGAATTGTTTTGAGTCAAAGTCAAAATTGGTCAAATTTAGGAAAATGTATATAGAGTTTTTTTAAAAATGTAAATTTTATGAGTTTATTTTCTTAAGAAAGTTAAAGAAAGAAAAATTAATATTGTAATTGAACAATTTTAATCTACTAAGTATTACAATTGTGCGATTTTGATACCCAAGATTATAATTAAATAATTTTAGTTATTCAAATATCATAATTGTGTATTTTAGTCACTCTAATTAAAAATCTAACAAGTTTAAAAATTATTATATTTATTGATAAATTAATAATTTTATAAATATAAATTAGTATATATTAATATACTTTTATAAAAATATAAATATATCATATAAGATAAATATATTAGAAGTAAGTTAATTAGAAATATCAATATATTATATCACTTGTTAATTTTGCATCAATAAAATTTATTATATTTTTAATGAGGAAAACTAAAATTATTAAATTTTTAATATAAAAATTAAAATCATACAACTGTGAGATTAAAATTATTCGATTAAAAATTAGAGAAATAAAATTAAAAATTAAACAAATAAAAGGACACAAGTGCGCAAAAATGCCTTTTAAGACAAGTTAAATAGATTGAGAAAATAATTTATATCAGTATCTCTAATTTACAATGCACAATTATTAATATATTAAACAAAAATTGACAAAATAATTAATAACATTATTTTTTTTTGACAGAAATTAATAACATTATCTTTAATTTACAAATAATTATTTGTTTTATTGCCAACAGTTACAGTTTAAAAAAAATAATTTTAATTATTGTATAAGATAAAAATATAAACTGTATCAGGATTATAATATAAATTAAAGGAAGCATTTAATGAATTATAAAAAAAACATAATTCATACTTTTAATTTTAACAAAATGGGTACATACATATTTCTTAGTTATGTCACATACAATGAATTATTCATAAAAATATAAATTAATTAAAATTTTAGTTTTACATATTTAAGTTACATTTTTATACTTAAATGAATTCATAGGACGCATGTGTTCTATATTTAATTTAATTATTATAATAATAAATAAAATTTCCCCCCAATTTTAGACTAAAATGATGAGTGTGCGGAGCAACATAAAAATGACATAGAAGTACATTTCTTTTTATTCACCTTATTTGGTAACGGTGCTGAACTAAATAAATGAAGAAGATAAAATTAAAATCTCATACTCAAATATGTTTTTAATTATGTAAAATGAGTAAGTTCTTATTTTAATTTTTATAAAAAAAATTATTTTTCATCTTTATAAAATTTAGAATTATGATTTTTAGTACATATTATTATATAATATTTTTAACTATTTTTTTTTTTTATCAAAATATTAAGTGATCATTTCAAGTCTTGTTCATAATTGTTAATGATACATGTTAATATGTGATAGATCAAAATTTATTTATAAGTTTTTAAAATAAATGTTATTTATTTATTTTGATTAAATTACACTTTTAATATCTTTATTTTTATTTATATGTAGTTTTGATTCCTCTATTTTAAAATTGGAACATTTAGTTCCTAAAATTCTAAAAATACTAAATTATAGCCTTTTCGTTAAATTGACATTTGTTAATCATTAAATTTCAACATTTAATCACACTTAAATAATGTACTTCCTCCATTTTTTTTTATTTGTTGAATTTTTAATAAAATTTTATTTTTATTTACTTGTTAATTTCAAATTTCAAGACAATATTAATTGCTATATTATCAATTATATCCTTACATTTGACTTAACTTTTAATTAATTTACACACTACAACTAATATATGTTTATTATGAAATAAAAATGAGAAAAGATACAATAGGAAACACCAAAATTATTCTATGAAAAATAGAAAAATTATTACGCCTCTTAATTTGTATAAAACAATCTTAACCGACTATTATAAAGAAATAAAGTTAATAACATGTCATTTAGAAATTAAAAAAAATAAAAAAAACATACAAATATTAGTAAAATAAATATATCGTTAAAATAAATACAAGCAAAAAATATTTGTAAGTTATTTTTAAAAATTTATGCTTACATGTAAATATGTGATGTCATTAACCATCAAGTCACTTAAGAGGTGACATATCATTAAACAATGTTAAATGATCAATAAACATTAATTGAAGGTAAGACTAAAATCTTTTATTTTAAAAGATAAGAGGACTAGATGTATTTATTTTAAAAATAAGAGTCAAAATTACTGATCAACAAAAATAAAAGAATAAAAAATATAATTTAGCTGTTTATATTTAAATCATCACTAAGAACAAATAATAATAATTTTAAATTTTAAAAAATGAAAATAAAATAAAAACTTACAAGGATGAAAATAAAAGATTACTTATTTTATAAATATAAAAAATATTTTATAAGAATTAAAAATAATGTTTATAAATTTTAAAAAAAAAAAATTACAAATACCAAAATCAAAATTAACCTATTTTAGATTGATTAAAAATATATTCAACTAAAAAAACTTAATTCATATATACTTTTAAGCATTGACGGATCCATTAAGAGGAGAGTGGGGGCACATGCCCCCACTACCATTTTACACACATACACACACACACGCACACACACACACACACACACATATATATATATATATATATATATATATATATATATATTTAAAAATAATATATTTTTAAAAAAAATTATATTCTAATAAGATAAATATATGTTTAAATTATCATATGTATAAAATATAAATTTAAAAGAATTGTTCATTTATTTTATATTTATCAAATTTTTGAAGAAGATTAGTTTTTATATGTAATAAAGATGCTTTTTAATAACAAATTAATTTTTTAAAAATTTTAATTTTTGATAAAATAAAATTTGTGGCATATATGTTTACCTTTTGTACTTTATATTTATGTATACATTGATTAAAAAAATCAAAATAATAAAGATTGTAAGATTGTATACATTGATTAAAAAAATAAAATAGGAAAGATTGAAAAATTTATGCTCTATTTAAAATTTTTATTATAAAATATGTTTTAAAATAAATTATCATCTAAATATTATATTATATATTAAAAACATGTTTATATTATAAATAAATTAAACTTGATTTTTATACAATTTAATATATTTATTTTTATATTTTTATTAGTATTAAATTGTTATAAACTATATTTTTAGGATTGTAGTTTTAATCAAACGTATAAAAAATATCTATGATAAATAAATAAGTCATTTTTAAGACATGTATTTTTTTTTTAAAAAGGTTAAGTTCATACTTACTAAATTATAATATAAAATAGTCTAATCTAACTTATTTTCATCCTTAATCATAATCATAATTATAAAAGCTTGTAAAAAATAATTATAATATATATTTATACTTTTAAAAATTATATGTAAATTTTTTAATATTATTAATATATAAATAAGTAGTGTCTCCACTATCTAAAATTTCTGAATCCGTCACTGCTTTTAAGTATGAAACTTTTAAAAACACGTACTTATTAAAAATTTATCCACTTCATCTTAAAACTATGTGACAATAAAATAAATTTCCATTAAATTTATATATATATAAAAATATTTCTATGTTTTTATGTATATAATTTTTTAATTATTTATGTTTAATTTTTTTAATAATAAAAATATTATTAAAAAATTAACTATTTTTAAAAACCAAAAATTTAAATTTAAAATCTTAAATTTAAGAATTAAGTATTCAATTAATTTAATAAATATTGATAATTTTTAAATATATTTAAATAAATATAGAGACACAAATCAACTCCACTAATATATATAAAAAAAAAAGTTTTATAATTTACATTACACAAAATTAAACTAAAAAAAAAAACCAAGCTCCTTCGATCTTTTTTATTATCAAACAAGTAATTTTATTTTGACAAGGAAATTTACGGTGACCCAAATTCTAAGGTGATTTCCTATGTCTTCTTCCGCACCTCCCTTCCAATCTTAACTGTTCGAACGCTTCGTGGCTTGGGCTTTGCCGGAGTTATCTCTGCATGCAAACCAACATTAAAAATAAGTCTAAAACAAATATCATAAGATATATATATTTTAAAATAAAAAAAGGATATATATTAGATGATTTTTTATTAATATAAGATCTTTTATTTAATATAGGCAACTTTTCATTTTTTTAATAAAAAATAATAACAAATTATAAAGTAAGAAAAAAAATTAATATTTTAATTTATGTAATACATTCAATATATTTTTATTTCAAATAAATAAATATTTTTATCATAATTAAAATTTATAATAAATAAATTTTATTTATAAATTTATTTAGTAATATTTTAGATAACTACTAAAGTTATTTTATGGTTAGATTGAGAGGGGTTGAGATAGTTAAAAATTTATTATTTTTGTAAATTTTTTCTATGCCTTTAGGTCGGTCGGGAGACTCCGGTTGGGCGCGCATGGCGGTGACGACGTCGACGAAGGCATTGAGAATGTACTTGTGGGTCTTCTTGTGGTTAAGGTTCATGTGACAGTACAGAAGCTCCTCCATGAAGTCCCAATCCACCTTCTCCTGGTTCCTTATTCTGGATTCCACCACGCCTTCCATGGATCGCCGGAAATCCTCACTGGGGCTGGCGGAGTTGGCCAGGACCACCACGCAGTTGGTGGGGAGCAGCATGAGGTCCTCTCCGCCCTCGTTTTCGGACGCGGTGGAGCTGGAGCCGCCTTCCGTGGTGGTCTCCGTGAAGAGGGCGGGATGAAAGTCGTGGAACCTTGTAGAAGAGTCGAACCTGATGGGGCAGAGTTCCGGAGACTTGGCTCCGTGGCGGCTGTTGTCGCTGCTGTTGGAGTCGTCGAGATCTTCGAGGAAGAGGGACTTGAAATTCTCGAAGAGGAAACGGTCGATGTCGGCTAGCATGGCTTCGTCGTCTTTGACGTTGTTGGTGGTGGCTTTGTCCATGTCGATGGAATGGGTCCTAGGATGCTTGCACCCTGCCACCATCCATTTCTTGGAGGGTAAGTGGATCGGTGAACGGTGGGGGCTTTTCATCTTCGAGAGGTACTCTCGAAGAGCTTTTGGGATCTTGTTTCGTGGCATGTTGCTGAACGACCAACAATCAACACTGTCTATGGTTTATAACAAGAGACCATTCAGGAGATGCATCCTTTCATGAATTCGCCTCTTTTTTTTCTTTCTTTAAATGCATTTCGAGCAGTATTTGGTAAAATACCAAAAGTCATTCATGAGAATCATGCTTTTCAATTTTTCATATCAAATCTTATTCAAAGGTTGAATTTGCTTTAAAAGCCTATTGACTTTTTTAGTAGACCTTCATTTTTACCATTTATCACAATTATGGAGGGTGCTGAAATTCATAGTGTTTCTAATATTTGGGAAAGAGTTATACTAGTTATATTTTTTTTTTTCTATCAAATTACTTATTTTATATTACAAAAAAAAATTGTTCTATTTTTTTTTTCCAAAATTTATGCATAATTTTTTTTTTATATTTTTCTTTTAAAAATGCTTTGGATGAGGACTATTTGAAGAGAAGGGGGTGGGGGAGGAAAATTAGAATGCATCGCTGAATAAAGATAAGAAGAATAATGATACACTACAATCGAATGCTCTTGCTTCGAAACTCGTGGGAAAGACTAAACATTAATTGAAAAAACATAAACTTAACACTAAATATTAATGACTAATTTAACATTGACGTTGATAAGAATTTTTAATTTAATTATTAATAATATATTTAATGTAATTGATTAAGAGTCTTTAATTATAACTTGTATGATCTTATTAATTTATTTTCATCCAACTCAGTAAGATTGATTATATATATATATATATATTTTAATTATACTATTGAAAATAATGATTAATTATTGATAATATATATATATATAGAGAGGATATAGAGGGTTTGCCTGTTTAAACATTAAAAAAATAATTATAAAGAATTTTTTTTAAAAAAAAAATTAGAATTTGCTCTTTAAAAAAAACTCAGCTATTTATTTATAAAATAAATATTTTAAACAAAAATATTTAAAAAATATATAAAATTGCTTATTTTATCAAAATAAGTTTTTTTCAAGAAAATTTAAACAAACAAACTCAAAATATATCTTTTTTTTTTCTTTATATAGTTATTTAAATATTTAACTATAAATAATATTAAAGATGATATATTATATATTTCAATTGCCGTATTCAATTTTATCTTATATATCATCAAAATTTAATCAAATTGATATAAAGTTCAAATTAATTACCCTATTAAATTCATGGAATAGTCTAATTTTAATTAATTTCCCTTTTTCAGTATAGAAATATGATTTTGATATAGAATTTTCCCTTTTCAGCAATAAATCTGTAAATATTTATTGTGATGAAGATTTTTGAGATACTCAAATTTAAAGTCAAGATTTCACATAAAAAAATAATACTCGCACGAGTTTTCTCTTTTTTATTTCCCTTGCCTTTCCTTACAAGATTTATTTATTTGTTTTCCATGAATCTCAAAAAGTAATAACAATAACTTAAATTTGCTAGTTTTTTTTATAATATTTACAACAATTTTTCATACATTATAGTTAAAATTAAGGTTAACTTACACTTTTTTATCTTTATAATATTGCATCCGTAATTTTTATCTTTTTATTATGAAAGTCACTTTTTAGTTTCTCAATTTTATAAAAATTACAATTTGGTCTTCTTGTTAAATATTTATCTATTGATCATTAAAATTGTAATGTTAGTCATAATTTGACATTAAATAAATGACATATCAATTAATATTTAATAATTTTAGCTTAAATTTTACTTTTAATTCTTATTTTTATATCATAAAAATGATAAAAATATATAAAATGAGGTGAAATGAGAATTAAAAGTGTAACTTAGTTTAAATATTATCAAATATTAATTATTGTGTTATTTGTATGATGTTATGACAATATAGACATTACAATTTTAACAATCAACATATGAACATTCAACTAGAGAGCTAAAATTGCAAATTTAATAAAATTGAGGGACTAAGATTGTGAATTTAAAAATAGAGAACCATACTTGTAAATTTGATATTATATAGGAATCAAAAGTCCAATTTAACCTAAAATTAAACATTTCTTTGTCAAAATTTGATCATGAGTCAATTTGTTTAAATTAAAAATGTGTTTATAATAAGTGTTTTTTTTTAAATTAAGAAACAAATAAAATAGCTTTTTTTAAAATATATAAAATTATTCATTTTAGGGTTTAGGATTTTAACCAAATTGACCCAATCATATTAACAGTAAATTTTGACCAATATATACATAAATTTTAGTAGTTCACTTTCTTTAAGACGACAGATATAATGGAGAGAAATAAAACAAACGGATAAATAAGTATGTAAATTTAGTTGTTAGTTTAAGAGAAAAGTGAAATAAATAAATAAATCAAACAAATAGAAAAATGCAAAAATAAACAATGTTATTCATAATGGGGATAGATTGCAAATAGTAAGGTAAAAATATCAATAATGATTTTTTTTATAGTAAACAAATAGATAAGTTATGATGTCCAAGATTATTGGACAGGGAGTTACTAACATGTCAAAAATCTTTAGATTAAACATAATTATTTATTTAATAGTTGGTTGAAATTCAATAATGACCAATTTAACTAAAGACTCGTCCAATTGAGAGCAAATAAATGTCAATAAGAAAAATTTCACCTCTAAAGTCAAGGAAACTCTTTAAGTTAGTATGTTCACTAAAATAGTTTTAATGATCATCGAAGTTCAAACCAATGTCATAAGAAACACATGTTCGAGCCAGATTTTGAATCATTTGTGTCAACTCCCAATGGTTATTCGCAATGTCATGAGTAATTTCTAAAAAAAATATAAATTTAGGATGAAATTAAATTACATTATTCTTCCTGAAAGATAAAAGTACTACACTATCATCAAATTTGACGTTAAAATATTTAATTTACTTCATTTAACTTAACGTCGTTAATGTAAATTACCACTCTCATTCGCGAAAGAAGCAAGTATTATAATATTCACCATATTAATTAAATTATACTTTTATCCTTGAAGATACAAGTATTATATCATCATTCTATTATTATATTAATTTAGGATATTTAACTTACATCATTAAAGAATAATTATTATAAGATTTTATAATATACTTTTAATTTAATTATTCATAAAATATACTTCTAGTTAAAATATTTTTAGTTCACTATTATTCGCTCACTTAATTAAAAAATTATAAAATATATAATTAACTTTAAATTAATTTATTATAATAATAAATAATATAGAAACTATAAAATAAATTATATATGTTTATTTTTTTAATAATTTAATAAATTAGTTATATATAATTATTAAATTTATTAATTATTAATTTTTATTCCATCATAAATTTTTAATATAAATAATATTTATTTAAAAGCAATCATATATTTAATATACATATTTTAACATTATATTAATTAAATATAATAAATAATACTTTTCAAAAAAGATATTTTATTTAGATATTATTAAAATATTTATTAATAACAAATTAACTAAATAATATCTTAATACTTATATATTATCTTTAATATATATAATTTAAATTAAAATAATAAGTAAATGCTTAAATAACTTTTTAATCTCTATATAATTAGAAGTTTTGATTTTGGTCCTATTAAATTTTTTTCATCCTCTATATATGAAATTATTATTTTTAGTCTATTTCTAATGTGATGATTTTTAACTATTTTTTATTTATTAAATCGTTTAGTGATCATGTTAGATGTTAGTTACAATCGTTAATGATATCATGTCAATATTTGATACTTTTAAAAATATTTATATATTTTTAGAATATATGTTATTTATTTATCTTAAAATGATCATTAGATACAAAAAATAATGAGTTTAAATTTTAGAGATGGAAAACAAATAGAAATGTTTTACTAGGATCAAAATCAAATTTATTCACTTCTCAAGTACCTAAAACAAGAATTATAAGTTTTAGGTGGATAAAAAAAATTATAGGAACCAAAATCAAAACTCACTCATTTTATATGAACTAAAAATAATAAATAAAATATAAATCATAACATAAATTACACACACATACATATTGACACTACAAGAAATGTTACATGTAGTGACATACAAAAAGTGTCACTATAAGTACAATATATCACTATGTCAAAAACATCAATAGATGACGCTTATTTTAATGATAGACAGTGCTTAAAAAGCGCTCTCTATTTGAACGATGTCTATTATTAATACATAACGCTTCTAAAAATGTGTCATCTATGTATATGCAAATAGAAAGCACTTCCTTTTAAGTGTGCTATCTATGTCTAAGTACCTACATGATGCTTTTTCAAAGAAGTGCTCTCTATCTTTGAATGTATAGACAACATTTTATGTTAAAGCGTTGTCTTTGATTTATCTTATAGAAAGTGCCTGTAGCAAAAGCGTTTTTTGATATTCTAGCCAATAGAAAGTGTTTCCTTATATAAACACTATCTATATGTTTAATTTTTTTTAATAATTTTTTTACATCATTGACACTTGTTGATTTTGCTATGCATGCAAAAATAAATCCCAAGACATAGAACTATACCAATCAATCAAGAATGTAGCCAAATTTGATTCAAAAATATAATGTATAATGTATACATTAAAATTAAAAGATTAGTTTATATAAACCTAACATGTATTACATTTAGTTTGTTGCAATAATAGTTACATATATCTAAACATAATCAATGCTTATCCATTACCATTCATATCCTAGTCTTAGACTCAAATAAAAAAAAAAGGAAATGTAAATAAACTTAACATATATTACATTTATTTATTTGACATTAACTCGATAGTAACATATAATCAATGCTTGTCCAATATCATGTAGTTCTCGCTCTTAGAATATTCCACAGCCCATTGATTTTGCAAAGAAAAAAAAATCATAAGTCACCAACTACATAAAATATAAAAAAAAAATATATAAAGATAAAAAAAAATAGCATAAAAAAAAGTGGCATGGCCTAAAAATGCTATAGCACAACATACTAACCTACAAACATTTTTTAATGACATATAAACACCAATCTTCTCTAACTTCTATGATTTGAATTAGAAGTTATATAATATAATATTTTTGATATGATTTTGTTGGAAGAAATTTCAATTGGAAAAGGAGGTGAGAGTTTTGAAGGGAAGAAAATTGTTACAGAATTTCTTCTCTTTGTATTATTAATTATTAATAGATAAGAAAACTAGGAGGAAAAGAAGTATACATACTTCAATGTTGCCAACCTCAACCATTGGTCGTCGGTATCCAAGCTGATTCCCACTGTCAGGATAAGGTGATAGTTCACTGGCCTTTGTCCTGTATTTCTCAGAGCTGCTGGATAAAGAATAATCTGATTCTCCTTCTTTTCTTGCCAATGTTGTTTTGAGGTTATAAAAAACCAATAGAGAATCAAATAACTGGTAAAAGGATATCTTTTTTTTGTTCCATCAGTGACTAGAAGATCCCTGACTTGCTCATTGTAAATCTCAATCATTTGAACATAAACGTCATAGTGGAAAATGTCTTTTCTTTGATCTGCTATATGAAACAAATCGCCAAGAGCCCTGTAATTTACACCCTGACTTTTCTCTGTGATCTCTTTTGGTCCAGTCTACATATTGAAAACATAAATCAACAAAAAATCATTAAAGTTTTCATTCTTTTTTTGTTTGCAGAGAAAATTTCAAGTGGATATCGATCCTACCATAGTGTGAGTTTTTCTAGATCCTGTTTGGCCATAAGCAAATATGCAAACATTATAACCATCAAGAACAGATCTAATGAGTGGCTGCATATCTAGGAAGACCTCGGCTGCAACAGAAGAGAGGATTTTCAATTACACTAAAAATATTGTTGGAATATTCATTGAAAATTTGAATGATTATCCCAACAAAAATATAAATCCCGGTGGCTATTGAAACCAAAAAGCAAACCAACCTTGAGTTGCGGATGGTCCAAAGACTTTGTTAAAATTGAAGGACCTGTGTCCCTTCCCATTCTTTGAAGGAATATTAACTGTGATAATTCCATCGTCTATACTTTCCACTGCGCTTAAATGGTTTGATTGTCCAGGAAAGAAGGGTCTTACTCGACAGTACACCCTAATACTTCCTGATGAAACAAATTTACTCGCCTTAATTCAATTTTGGGATTAAAAAAAATCACAAAACCATAAAGGCCTGAACCAAAAGCAACAAGCGAACTAGTGATATTTATTTTCTTTAAAAAACCCTTTTTTTTAGAAAAGCACTGTAACATATTTTTTTATAAATAAAATAACACAAAAATAATTTTTTTTATTAAGCGCTTTTTATATAAAAATTTTATAAAATCTTTTATAAATGACATTTCTATTCACACGCGCTATTTATTTATTTTTTTAGAAAATATTTTTTTAGAAAAGTGCTATAATATATTTTTTTTATAAATAAAATAAAACAAAAAAGTATTTTTTATTAAGCGTTCTCTATATACAACCTTTTATAAAATTTTATAAATGATACTTCTATTCACAGGCGCTATCTATTTAATTTTCTTAGAAAGCCCTTTTTTAGAAAAGTTCTATAACATATTTTTTCATAAATAAAATAACACAGATAACATTTTTTTTATTAAGCGCTCTCTATATAAAATTTTATTATGGTGCTTATTTAATTAAGCGTTCTTTTAATGTTTTATGTTTTAAAACACATCATTTATTAATTAAGCGCTATCTATTGCCACTTTTGGTGTAGTATATGTAGGTATATGTTTTTTTGGCATATAGTTACACATAATTTTAGTGTTGATTTTGAATGAGATTTAACAACATATTTTATGTGTCACTATAGTTTATACCCACACTTTTTAATAATATACCAACATATATTGTAGTTATTGTGTGGGTAAAAGTAATTTTTAGTGACATATATAGTGTCACTATAGGGTGTGTATCACTGTATGAAAATTTTGTTGTAGTGTGAAACACTTAACATTTTTCTTAATTATTGTATTTTTACCAATATTTTTGTGTTATGTGATGTTTTGAGGTGTAGTTGAGAGACTTTGGGAGTTAAGGAACTCCTAAGAAGTTTTTAGGTGGTTAGAGTGTTTATTTGGGTAGAGATCCAGTTTAACCCTAAGGAAAAGGTATGTAAGATTTTTTTTAGACTTGAACCTCATAAGCTTATTTCTCAAAGAACTTTAAAGAGAGAGAGTTGTGAGAGAAACTCTGGAGTTTTGAAAACTTTTCTTCTTCTTCTCAGCTTCCTGAGAGTCATAGAGGATCGTTGTTGGGTGTGATTTGAAGCTCATAGCTGAGAATCAAGGCCTTGGTGTTATGCGAAGCTTTCTAGAGTTGCTTGGAGCTCAACTTCTGCTTCTTCTTCTTCCTTGGTTCTCTTTGGATTAAAGGTAAGGGAAACTAGATTTTTGGTGCTTGTTGGATTGTTTGATTGCATGATATGGATGCTAATAGTTATAATTATGTTGTTGAATTGTATGATTTGAAAAGGTGATAATTGAACTTGGTGTTTTTGGGTATCAAGGCGAAGAATTTGGTGATTTCAAGAATGGCTGTTGCATGTTGGATTTCTTGTGCAAAATGAGTTGTTGTCGATGTATATAAGTGATATCTTGTATTGCACGTTAATGATTTTCTAGTTTTCAAGTGATTTGAGCTAACTCAACTATTAACCGCGAAAATAAAAGTCTAATTACTTAGAATTAATATGTAAGCAATAATTGGATATATCGCGCGTACACACACACACACATATATATATATATGTATATATGTATATATATATATATATATATATATATATATATATATATATATATATATATATATGTAAGTATGAAAAAATTTCATCGACAATTGAAATAATAAAATAACATTATACAAGTATATATACATGTAAAAAATTCAATACTAAAATACTAATTCTAAGTTGTCAGTTAAACAACAACCACAAAATACTAAACTAGCTACACTAGGGTAGCCAAACGTCAATCAACAAGGGCCTAACATCATTAAGTTAGAGAGCTCCAAAGACATTTATGTCCGATGCCATTCAACTCAAGCTTGATGTGACTAAGTTAGTGAACTTTCATCAAAGTCACACTTGACGCTACCAATCTCACGCCTAGCGTCAATGTGGCAAAGAGCCTCTAGCTTACATTAAGCCTAACACCTTGAAGTTGTACTCGACGTGGTGGTGAATTTTGCACTTAGCAGATTCACGAATTTGACTCTCAACACTTGAAACTTAGTCCAAAGCAACATGCACTACTAGGAAACACAACTATACACCAAAACCATCTCATAAATGTCATAACTTTCCACATGCAACCAATTAATAGCACAAATCATGATCTTTTTCATAACTTCTTCAATAATCCACCAAAATCCAAAACATGACATTTCACCCTCAGATTTAATCAATACAATCATAATAATGTGTAATTTAACAAAAATCAACAAGAACAATCCAAAATAAAAAATTTACCAGCTTCCCTTATCTCAAAATTCACAAGAATTAAAGAAAAGGGAAAAAGAAAACGAGCTTTAAAAAATTCTACACAAAACAACCGCCGATCGATTCTTAGCTCTACGGGCTTTGAATCACTACTCCTCTACTCCATTATGAATCTTCTATGCTATTGGGGAGACTATAAAGAAAGAATAAATTCAGAAATCCAAAGCTCCTCTCTCGAACTTCTCTACAAATTTCCTAAAAAAATGAACTTATAAAGAAACGTCTTATATACCTTCTCCTTATAGGTCAAACTTGACCTTTACTTAAGAATACTCCTAAATAAATAATAATTCTAAGAATTCATAAATTTCTAGAAATTTTCAACAATTAAAAAACAAATCAACATAATAGCATATATTTTAATACAATAAAAAATTATTAATAAAAATGTACAATTTTCCAAATATCATTAAGAAATGAAACTTTAGGATCAAGTAAATCTCTCTTGATGTCTAGAAAGATATTTATTCTCATCTAAAAATTTACCTTACTACTTTTGGAGTATATAATAAATGTGATTTATTCATATAATTATTTTTTTAAGTACCTTGTTATATAAGTTTGTTAATAAAAATTGTCATTATTTAAATATTCAATTTATAACCCTAAACCAAATTATGTCTTTTTTTTCTTGAGTGTTTCATCTCAAACTCTTCATCTAAAAAACTTAATAGTTTATGTCATCTATATAAATATTAATTATAATAAATTACTACAACAATTTGAAGATATATTCTCTTATCAACTGATCTTCAAGGTTCAATCATAATTTATATTGGTCATTCTTAACCTTTTAAATGTGTGATTATTATACAAACACATATTAATTTATGATTTTAAAAAATGTTATTAATTAAACATTTTAAAAGTATATAAAATATTTAAATATTTTTTTTTATCAAATCTTGTAGAAATATGATTAAAAATGGAAAAAAAAAATTAAACGTTATATTATAATAAAAATATACTAATTATGATTTTTTTTGAAACATTTATTATTTAAGTAATTTTTTTATTTAATTTGAGAGAATCTTTTGTCTTATTTTAGTGAAAATAATTTTACAGTGAGACGTGGCTGCTCAAGTTGAGAAAAAGGCCATGTCAAACGGCGTCGTTTCCGGAACTCATCCTGCGAAACACTAAAGATTCTCTCGTAACGGAAATACCAGAAACACAATTTCAGAAGCGCGCGGAGAGAGATAGAGAGAGAGAGAGAAATGGCGAGCAACAACAACGATGCAGGAGCGAAGGAAGAAAGAAGAAGAAGAATTACAGAGAGGGGTTCGGATCGCATGGCCCTAATAACTGGTCGAATCAACGCGCTTCCTCCGACGCCACCCTCTACGACGTCGTCCCCAACCCATCGCAACCACATTCCTCGCCACGCCCAATCCTTGTCGGCGGCTCATACTTTCGATTCCCAGTCAGATGAAAATCAGCTCCCCCCTCGCCACCAGCGCCCTCAGTCTTTGACTGCATTCGGTGTTGATTATCAAAACGATCTCACTGGTTCGTATACCTACCTACCCAATCTTTCTTCTCTCTCCTTTTAAATTTGTTTGTTGATTGAACGCTCATAATTTGAAGAAAAATGCTGACCAGTGCTCTAGGATGCTCGATAAGGAATTAAAAATAGAATTTTTTTTTATTGAAAAATGTGTCTGCACATTTTAATTTTAGCATAATTTTATTGTAGATTTCAATGAAAACTTTCTATTGATTCCTTAAAATATCCTAATAGCATTGGTTAGCAAGACCCATTTTACAAAGGGTGTGTCATAAATAAATGAAAATTTACCTTGTTTTTGTAAAGGGTTTGATGAAAATGTTACTTGTATTCATAGTTTGTTTGCTTTCCATTCTCATGAGATTGCTTCATATTATGATGCTTGATCGGAGGTTATGCAATATTTCGAGAAGATTCCATTGTTACTTGTTATTTAAATTTAAATAGAATGTACTAACAAGGATAAAAAAATTACATCGATGACTTTTCATATTAATTAATGAAAACGTCTGGAATAATTTCTGATTGATTAATGGTGAAACAACTTTTAGATTGATAGTGTACAAAAAGTAAATTCCTGTTATTTTATGACATGTAGATATATTGTGACTAGTCTGTAAGAATATATGTGTGTGAAGATAACTTTAATTATTATGATTTATGAGTAACATATTGCATTGTTAGTTGATACTATGGGTAACAACAATTAAGCATGGATATATGATTGGTGCTCAATATACTCATGTTTCATGCTTTAGTTTTCTTTAATTTAAAGTGATTTCTATTCTTCAAATGTTAAGAATTGATGAAACATGAATAATAATCTATATTATATACTCCCTTTGATACATTTTTTTATAGATATTTATACTCCTTTATTATATATTATTTTGTTCCACCATCATATTTTTTAAGGGTAAAATAGAAAGAAAAAAAAATTTAATTAGTTATCCTATTAATAATAATTATCCTCTTATTTTGTAACTATTTTTAATCTCCAATTTTATTTAAGATTGTTCTACTCCTTTATAATGATATATCTTCTAATTTGATTTAAAAAATAATTATTATTATTATTTTTTATTTTATATTATTTTTTAACAAAATATATAAAAATACGAAGTGTCTTTAACCCACCATAATAACAATAATATGAAATAGAATGGGAAAAAAAAAGGAAAATCTGAATACATGGAAAAATGAAGGAAAAAATGAAGGTCCTCACTCCTCCGTCATCAAGATGTATTGTATTATTACCTCGACAACCGTAAATCTATAGTTATGGAAAAGTAAAACATCTAGGAGAATTTTTTGCAGTGACAACACAGACATTCCTTGTAAAGTGGTTTAAAGTTTTATCAGAATCTTCAAGGAATCCAGTTATGAACTCTGCAACTATGTAACTGGTGTTTGTGAGATGTCAATATTGTTTATCTGTGCTCCTTTTAGCATCACCAAGTCCCCTGACAAAATTAGATACTGTTTCATTGATATTCCTCTTAGAAAAATATCTTTTTTAACACTGCTACTTTTTGCAGAGACAGAGATTTTTGTCAGTAAAAAACAAAAAAAAAATTTATGTTGGAATAAACATAGTGTATTTGCATTTAATTAGATTCGTTAGGATTTTCAGGTGGTGCTGAAGATAAACGTGGTGCCTCTCTTGCTTCAACAAGGCTAAAACATCAGGGTGGATTTAGGTATTCACACTTGGACAATTTCGACTTCGACATTATACAGGAAAAACTTCTTTCACAGGATTCTAATACTATTACGGAAGCCAACAATCCAGAGTCCAACAATCAAGTGTCCACCAATCAAGTGTCTAACAATCAAGTCTCCAACAATCAAGTGCCTGAGAGTGATGATGCCAAAACGAAACCACCTTCTGCCACGTCAAGCTCTAAAAATTCAGCAAATGACACAAAACAGCTAAAGCAACCTAGCAGGCATAAGCCTACTTTTTTCTCTTCAAGAGAGCTGAATTCCTGCATTTTAGCTTCTGAGACCACACGTGCCCTCAGTTCTCTGATAATAGCTTTGGTGGTAGTTTTTTATTACATGATTTCAAAGAGTGTTTTTGCCTCAAGGCCTCTTTACATACTATTGTTAACTGATGTTACCATTGTGCTTGCTCGCCTACACGGCGCAAAGGGAAGTGTCTTGGAAGAAACTACTGAGGAAGAAAATGTAAAAGCTCCCGGAGATGGGCACAATTGGGGAGATGCAGTAAAGCTTTTGGAGAGGGGTTTGGTCGCATACCAGGCCATTAGAGGTCTTTTCATAGATGGCAGTATTTATCTAGTGGTTGTTGTATGTGGCACCTCCTTGATGTAGTTCTAGCTGCTTGAGTTTGAGTACTTGCAATATCCCCACTTCGCCTTTTGGGCAAGTATCTGCTGCCAAATAATATATATATATATATATATATATATATATATATATATATATATATATATATATATTTTTTTTTTTTTTTGTTGTAAATTCTTATTTGGTTTTGTATCTTTGAGGACTATGATTTAATTTGAATTCAGAGTTAAGTTAGGCATATCATCTTTCTATCAAATTATTTGCTGATAGCATTATATATATTCTGCAGTCTACTGCCTAATATATTTGATATATTTTGTGAATATCTCTGAGCATAGCTAACAGCATATCTAATTTGATGCCTGAATGATGCAGCCACACAGTGTAATGGAAGCCCAAAATGCTAAATCCTTTACACAGGATGAAGGTTTGAAGTCTGAACACTTATATTGGTGGTCTAGAACCTGCATAAGTGCATATATTATATGAAAATAGGTGACAGTTCACTCAGATGATAACTTTATTTGGTACTTTGAATCTGCCAAAGATTATGACTTGATTGGTGAACAATTACACTCAATTTTTGGTAATGACAGCAAAGAACGCGACATTACACTGAAAAATTATACTGTATGAATAGACAATAATATTTTTACTGTTATGTTTTCTAGCATATAAGTTAACCGTTACACAAAAAAGGGAAAATAATATAGAACAATTTTACTTGGTTGAACCGAGAAAATAACTACTGGGTACTTGTAAAAACAAAATTTCGATGATATAGATTTACAGTATATTCACACGCTAATTTATGGTGTGTAGAATTAACGAATAATAATTGTTCTCAAATTGGGATTTCAGGTGTTTTCTTTCAGCTACTGAAGCAGCTGCATGAGCAATTCCCTCAAAATTTATCAAGATTCCAAACTATATTACATATTTAGATACATCAGCAAATTAAAAAAAAATGTATTTGAAAATAAATTATATTGAATGATAAAACTAACAAGAAAATCTTAAAAATGACTAATTTTTAAATGTCTCCATCAAAGGATTAGCAGGTGACTGGCACATCAACAAAAGCACCAGCCGTATGCCCACATACCATGATCTATCAAGAATTTGATTTTTTTTAGCGACTTATTTGAAAATCAAGCATGTATTTTCAGAACCGAAAGTATAAATATTCTAAGTAAAAGTTTGTTTATAAATTTTGTTTCAAATGTGTGAGCATATCTATCTAGATTGATATCTCTCTTATTTGAATTTATAATGTCTACAAACTTACAAAATATAAAAAGATATTGAATACTAAAAACAAAAGAACTGGCATAAACGTGTCCGGAGTAACTTTAAAAAAGTTATACCGAATAAATGCAGTAGATATAGCAGAAAGTGACACATCATAGACCTATTGGATGTACGATAAGCATCATAAATATTCTATCAACTATTTAAAAATTCAAATTTAACTAAATACAAAAAAAAAAGCAATTTAGTTACAATTTGATATTTGATCCATTTCTTACGGTGAAAAACTGATTCAGATTTTAAACTCGATTAGCTGTTTACTAATAGTGTTTGTTAGCTTCCTATGATATTCAAGGGATAGGTTTCCCCAGCAATTGAGAGTCCAAAAATGCATGTATTTTATTTTTACATACATCACTATCATGCATGCCATAGGCACCAAAGTGAGTGTTTCCATCCTTCCCCAAGGCCAATCAAGCAATAATAATCATGTTAACTTTGGTGGATCTGAGCTGCCAATTATAATGGCAAGAGAGCCAAAATTATAGGTTTTTCTGTTGCATTTATTTGAGCTGCAATTCGGTTGAGTATTTTTCCTTCTTTCACCTAATGTTATATGAGTGCCAGTATGTCACTAAGAGGCTTAATATAGCAGACAGATATGTCAGACAACTGGGTTTTGATATCATTGAAAGCCTCACTTGATTGTTTCTTAATTATGTAGTGAATTTATGGAGAACCCTAGTGAGGCTTTGTCAACAAATTTGGAAGCCCCTCTTTTACCTACTTGATGGGTGAACCAAAACATTTATGGTCATACAGCTTGGTCCAAAGGATATAGGAAGGTATGGTAGCACAAGGACAAGCATTGAATTTCATGAGCCCCACTCTGAAATGCATCAGTGATGGGTAAGATAAAAGGGTTAACGAATTAGGATGCAAGAAAATAGCTCCTATAGCTTTTGCAATTCCAATTTTTTATCTGTTTCTCCCTTGGATTTCTTTGTGACATTAAATAGAAGACTCAGATTCTGTTGAAAAAGAAGCTGAAGAAGAAAAAGCAGATAGGTGGAAAGAAAGTGGAAATAAGTTCTAAGAGGGACAAGTGAAAGAAGGTTGGATACCACTAGCACATCATGTTCACAGAGCACATGGTTGTTGTAGTTACTTCTTTTTTTCTGAACAAGCAGATATTATGGTCCCAGAAGACCAGGAGGAGTAAGTGGACCACCATACAAGTTGGTTAATGATTTTGTTGCTTGATCAACAGTGGACGAATTTTGTGCTAGGGAAATAATGATATCCCATTTTGTCACTATCTTGAAATATTAAAACATAGAGAAGTAATGAAGACAATTGTGCTCAACCTTTAAGCACATAAAATCCTAACAAGGGAGACATAAAATTCATTTTCAACTTCACTGTCAAGCTAGCGGCAAATGATATCAACTCCATTTGGAGGTTACATGTGTTTTTCAATCATAACTATCACATTGTAGTAATGTCATTATTTTAAGCAACTAGGAAGCAAGGTTTTGAATTGTGGTTACAGTTGAGTTTCGTTGCAATCCTTAATGTTGAGAGAAATTACAGATAAATGCAGCTAATGTGGTAGTAGTGACGCAAAATACCTTGACTATAAAGTTTTATTTTTTTATCTAATAGAATTGAACTTGATATTAAAGGAGTTTACAACAATTCACACAGTTGTTCAATCACTGAATTAGACAACCTTGATCTTTGGTGCTGCATTTGAAATCATGGTTGGGGATCGTTTCTTAAAATCTTGCTAGAAAAAAAAGCTGCAGCGCTGCTTCTTTATTGTTATAGCAAAAGTTATTTTATAGGTATGAATTGACACTACTCCGACTCAAAAGCTTTAGCTAATGAGTCAAAAGGCCCATCCAAACACCATGGAAAGAAATTCTATCATCAAGGCCTATTTCATACATGTAAAAGGTTTAGGCAAAAAACAGTGACACAAAAACGAAATGGAAAGATCAGAGATTCAGAGAGAACGTAACTTCTATAACCATAGCATCTAATAGTAAAAGAGATTAATTAGATGTCTCAATTAACCTTTGTACAATGCATCATACTTCATCAGAAAAAAAATGAAAATGAGTCCAAAGGAACTCGAAAACTACACCATGCTACTCTTATGATTTATCTCCAATTCTCCATCACCCTTCGCATCAATTCTCCCAAAAATCTTGGATGGTGCTGCAAATCTAGCTGAAAATGATCGAGAAACGTTATCAGGGTCAGTGGAGTAGCCATCATCGAAGTTCTGCAAGTAGGAGGTAGGATCATACTGCACATGAAAGTGATGAAACACAGGTGAAGGACTAAAGAATCTCCTTCTTTCCCTCTTGATCTTCCTCCACAAGGTTTTCCAGCTTCCCATCTTCAATCTGGCTACAAATTCGTTGACACACACAATGGGATCGTAGCTAATTCTCTCATAACTTGACCAATTGCTGTTGCTTCTTATGGTGCTTAGACAGTGACAATTTTCAAGGTTCATGGTGTATAGTAACAGAACAGAGAACCTTGGGAGCAAAAAATGGTTTAGGGGACCAAGGTATTTGAAGTGCATGCACTAAGACTATTTATATATTGACAACAACATGCTCCACTTTTTATCTTCAACTCATCACCACCACCTCAGCATAACACGTACTTACAAGAGGATAGGATCAAGGAAAAAAGTGAAAACATTTTAATCTAGCAATGTTAATAATTCCTTGTGATGTCAGCAATTATATAATGGCTGTATTTCTATGTTGTCACATGGAGTATGGTTTGTTCAGTAAGTTACTTTGTAGAAAGATGAATAATAAATAAAGGGCTGTTCACATTTATGTAGAGAATTAGCTGTTTGAAACACCTAAGTCCTACCCTATTATTATTTATTTAGTTTTGTCTTTTCTATATTGCATATATTATTTATCAGAAACAATCTCATTCAAGTGGGGAAAAGATTAGTATGGATAGTAAAATTCTTCATCCAAACACTTAACACAACTATACACAAACAAATTTATAGCAAATACAGTGGGGCAAAGCTCCTATTAACATTTCAAACTTTTTTTTTATTTATATTATTATTATATTTTAATTGGCCACATTATATATTTAATATATTATATATTAGTATTTTATTCAATTTTTTTATTCTAATAAATAGTTGTATTCACCTTTTCTTTTGTCAAAATTATCTTTAAATTTTGTTATTAATATATTATCTTTTTTTAATGAAAAATCTATTGCTTTTATAATAATTAAAGAAAACGTGATTTAATTTATTAAAAAAAGGTTGTTTTGAGTTTTTTTTGTTTTTTAATTTTTGAGCCCTTTTAATTATCTATGTTATAATTGTTACTATATTTGTTTTTGTTATTGTTTCATATAGTTTAGAAAATATCAAATTAATTATGTGTAACAAATAATAAATATAATAATTATCACACAAAAAATAATATATAATTAAAAATTAAGAAAAGATAGTTGTTCTTCACAAGATTATATTGCTTCACTTTTATTACTAAATATTTATACTATTAATAAATGAGATACTTTTTTTTATGTAAATAAAATTTGGACTAATTTATCTTTAAATTAATTTTATTTATTTATTTATTCTCTTACGTATATTTATTTAATATTGATATTTAGTAGTATCTAAACCTCTCACACTTTAAATAGTCACTTATTATTATTTTTTTTCTTTGAAGGAGAGAGGTATGAGATGTTTCTTTTTCCTTTGATTTTCATAAAAAAATTATGTTCCCTGTGAATATCATAAAAAAATGCGATGAGAAAATGAATGAGAAATAAATAATTATTTAATTATATCTATATAATAAGATAACATCATCTTTTAATTTCTATTTTATATTAAATTATTGATATTATAAATTTATATATTTGATTAAGTGGTTCTCGCAACTTAAAATAACTTAAAAATTTTAAGATTCATCACTGCAATTATATACTCAGAATTTAAACTTACGAATCGAATCCACTAATTAAGCTATAAACAATATGGTGCCACAATAATACTTTTTAGTGTTTTGGGGTTCGCAGGGAGTTCAAAGCAAACGATAACCCATGAAATAAGCAACGATTTGAGGAGTTTTTATTTGTCTTTTTTATGCACAAGTTTTTTGGTTCATGTAAGACTATAAGGTCACCTTATAAACAAAATGTTGGTCGGTGCTTAAGCGTTGGATTTAAGGACATAATTAATAGTTTCAACTTTTAAATATGTTTAACCCTTTATACATGGTCCATTCCTTTGTACAAAGGGTTGGTTTCAATTTGATTAATTAATTTGTACAAAGCGTAGGTTTCAATTTGAGATGCTTTTGAATTCATGTATTAAAGTTACTGTAACCTTGTTGGCCCACTCTATTCCCTAGTTACCCTTTTCTTACCCTATTTTCTATTACTAACCCACCATGCTGCTTCTTTGGAAAGTTATTTTAACGCTGTTTTGGAAATAAGAGGAAAAATTGGAGTTGGTGAAGAAAAAAAGTAAAACGGAAACGATTCATGCACAAAAAGAGGCATCTCGCATTCACATACCTCTCAAAAAAGTATGGTGACCGTTGAATGGGAAGAAAAGAGAAAGATGATAAAAAGGTAAAAAAAAAAGGAAAAAAGGAAAAAAGGAAAAAGAAAAAAGAAAAAAGTACGACGTGATGAAAAGATTATGAGATCAAGGAGAAATGTTGTTTGTTTTTAGTTCAGCATGAGAAATATTGTTTGTAAAGATTACAAATGGTTAGTGAAATTTTTTTTATATCATTTTCTTCGTTTACATTTTGCTTATTTTTTTTAATTAAATAACCAAGCAAGGGGCAAGAAAATTTAAATTATGACACGTTTAATTTAAAAAAATTATATTTTTTTATAAATAATTATAAAAATTTGTTTTAAAATTATATATGCAAAATTATGAAAAACTAGTAGAAAGAAAGCACTACATACGAGCTTCCATTAAAAAAAAAGGCAATTAGGTAGACAACTAACAAATTAACTTTTGTGTATTTTTCTTCTTCTATTTTACCCTTAAGAAATACATGAGTAAAAAAAGTTTAAAATATAATATAGATGTATAAATATATATAAAAAATAAATAAAGACAAAAAAATATTTTTAAAAAAATCATGAACGACAAAAGTATTAAAAAATTTTATTTAGTTTTGGACCTTTTTACCATTATGAACTTTTACTTTATTTTTACTTTATTTCTCCTTATAAATTTGTACAAGTAATAGAAAAAACTGAAACAGGGATTTCTGATTTTACAATTTTTTGGGATTTCTGTTTTTACAATTTTTTTTACAAGTCTTACGAATAGAAAATACAGTTAAAAATAAAAAAATTTAAATATATTTTTAGTTTATCAAATTTAAAATTAATCTTTTTAGTCCTTGTAATATCTAAAAATCTTGTTTTAGTATTTATACTAAAATTTTGTTAAAAAATTTGTTAAATCCCGTCGAAATTTACCTATTAGTGTTGTTGTTGGTTAATACACCACATTAAATCTAATTGATATTGGATAATTGTTTTGATTCGTCACTTTTAGATATATCATTGGTAGTTTGAAGAACTCAGACAAAATTTTTGAAAATTATAGGAACTTTAAAAAATAGTTTTAAATTTGATGGACTAAAAATAAATCTACCTTAAATTTTAGGGAGTAAAAACATATTTAAACCAAAATAAAATTATAATTTTCTTAGTATTTATAAAATTATAAAAAAATGTAACATTTTTTTAAAACAAACTAATGCTTATTTTCTTCATCTCCAATTTTAATTTTTTTTCAACATCACTAATTAAATGCTTGATGAGAAATCTTTTAAGCTCGCTCTTATTCTAATCTAAATTTTTACCAGCAAAAATTATTGAATTCAAAGGTGGATATAGTCATAAGAAATTTAAGTAATTTAGACAATATCTTAAATTGTTGTCCCTTGTTAACAAAAGAGGAGAAAAAAATAAAAATCCTTGATGAGGGGCCTTCAGTTGCAATTTGGATTGAAAACAAGGTTGATCTATCTCAACAGTCACTATGGTGCTTCCTGGGCCCTGACCCACCCTAACCCAAAGTATAGTCATTCACTTGTTTGCATTCTTTGGAAATAAAGCGACGAAAAACGAAGTTGATGAAGAAAAAAGTGATACTGAATTATTCTCTCAAAAAAGGGAAGAGAGAAAAAATAAAGTTATCTCGCAAGGTTCTCAAAAGTTTGGTGGACCACTAATTCGGAAGGGGGAAAAAGTGAAAAAAAAAGGAAAAAAAAAAAGGATTTGGCGATGAGATTTTGGATTTGTGATAAATGTTGTTCAAGTTATATTATAAGAGCACACATGAAAACATATAGCAGAAAAATGGTTTAGAGATTGAAAACAAAAATTCATAACATAACATAACATATACTAAAAAAGTTCAAAGAAATTATTGAGAAGGGAAATCATCTAGATAATGCTAAAGGTGTCAATAATACATCTTATCCACCATATAACACTGAATGATTGATAGGATATCAGCATTATCTACCTGTACATGTGGTTGTGTGGTGAAATGTTGTTCCTGTGTATGCTCTTCCTTTACTTTAAGTTGTACCTCCTCAAGAACAAGTTATTGTTGTTGGAGTACATCGGTCAATGACTTCAAGGAGAAACTTCATGTCGTTTCATCATTGACTATATATATAGTGTCAATTTGGTAGTAAGTGATTCACTCCAGTTTGACTAACAATGAAATAAAAGTTGCTACCATTGTCCTTAGTAATACACTACATTATCCTTAATAATACACTGTATAACCCAAATGTTTAGCAATTTAAGTTATCAATCACTATTGACAATATTACCAAATCCAGTGTTTGAAATATTTTGTACCTTGGGTCTTTTTTCTTGCACGATTCACAACCGTGAACTATAATTATCGACCGTTTGCGTTTGACATTCTAGAACCAGAATGACTCGTTCTGGATTTAGAACGAGCCGTTCTAGTTCTAGATGCATTAAAGGAATTTGGCATCCACCTATGCATCTACGTGACATCCACGTGGCCAACAGTTAATTCCGTTTAAATAATTTGGACGGAAGTTCGACATTGCAACAATTTAATTTATTATGGACCAAATTGAAACCAAAAATTAAAGTGGGACTAAATTAAAACAAACAATTATAATAAGGGACCAAATTAGGTTTTTAGCCTTTATTTTCTCAAGGCATTAATATTTTATTTTATTTAATACCTTCTTTTAAAGGTTGTTAAAAAAAGTGAAAAACATAGCATAACTCATGTTACAACATTGATCACAATAATACAATCATTGCAAGTTGCAATTCTGGTACCAGCTCCAAATAATAATATATCATCTTAAAATATGTGGACATTGTGGCACTTCCCATTGATCCATCCAAGCTTGAATTATAATTTATGCATGCATGCACACATGTCAAGGAAGACTAACATCTTCTGACCCTTCACCCCATGATTGCAGAGTGTTTGTGGTTAGTCCTTCAGTTCATTATTGAAAGGATAAACAAAGTCAGAAGAAGAGATTCATTGACAAAGCAAAGACAAAAGTCACACACAACTGTCTTATGGCCCCATTAAGGCCAATTGCATAACAGTGTAAGCTTGCTTACCTTGTGCATACAGTGTTGAAGAATAATTGAATGGTTTTTTGTATTCACCAAAACCTCACATGCCAGTATTGTCTGTTGGGATATTAAGAGACAGAACATCAGCAAATTCAAAGTACGAGGAACAAAAATATATAATAGAGAGAGAAGGAAGGAGCTAAGAAAAATAATTATTTAGTAGCAGAGTTCAGATGCAGATTGCAATGTGGAAAGATTATTTGTATGGTGCATAACTAACAAGATTTTCTTAATTAGAATAACCCAATAACTCGCTTAAAAAAGAGAAAGACATGGAGAGAGCCAGTAATTTAATCAGAGATTAAAGTTAAAAAAATAAGATAAAACCAAGTAAAAAAAAATCTAATTTTGATAAACAACAAATTAATTTAAGAATAATTTTTTACAATATACAAATGTCCAACATCGCCAAATTAAAGTTCATTTATGAAAAAAAAATATATAAGACAATATGATTAGAAATTGAGGTAGGAGTTGCACTAATTTTTTTTTCTCTTATGACGGATATCTCTAAACGAGTTTTGCACACGATGGAAATAAACATGCTAATTTTTTTTTTCTCTTATGATGAATATCTCTAAATGAGTTTTACACACGATGGAGATAAACATGGGTTATTAATTAAATAAATCATCTCCAAAGCATGTAAGTACCAATTAATAAGAAGACTCTTTACATTAATATTATATGAAAATTAAATTCAAATGTTTTGGTATAGAGGACAACCATCAAAAAACTCTAGTTACCATTTAGTTTCAAAATATTAGTGAGTATCAAAATTGTCTTTTCTAGACCTAATCGTTTTGCACACGATGGAGATAAACATGCTAATTTTTTTTTTCTCTTATGACGAATATCTCTAAACGAGTTTTACACACGATGGAGATAAACATGGGTTATTAATTAAATAAATCATCTCCAAAGCATGTAAGTACCAATTAATAAGAAGACTCTTTATATTAATATTATATGAAAATTAAATTCAAATTGTTTTTGGTATAGAGGACAACCATAAAAAAACTCTAGTTACCATTTAGGTTCAAAATATTAGTGAATATCAAATTTGTCTTTTCTAGACCTAATCGTTTTGCACACAATGGAGATAAACATGCTATTTTTTTTTCCTCTTATGACGAATATCTCTAAACGAGTTTTACACACGATGGAGATAAACATGAGTTATTAATTAAATAAATCATCTCCAAAGCATGTAAGTACCAATTAATAAGAAGACTCTTTATATTAATATTATATGAAAATTAAATTCAAATTTGTTTTGGTATAGAGGACAACCATCAAAAAACTCTAGTTACCATTTAGGTTCAAAATATTAGTGAGTATCAAAATTGTATTTTCTAGACCTAATCGTTTGTATTTATACTGGCGTGACATTATAGACACAAATGTCATGTTTCTTGTTACAATACCATGAATCATGTCATATAATTATTGTCATTAATAGACTCATAAATCTTAATATTTATGGTCATTATCTTATCCATTTTGAGGATCATGAGATTTTATTATTGATCGTTTGAATACCCCGTCATCCTATACATAAGTGAGAGATAGTCAAACTATTGAAAACTAAGGTATAAATTGATCTTTTAGAGACTTGATGTCAGTTAATGGTTGATAGATATAATCGACATATGGAAGACCAACACAAATAGTTGGCATATGGGAGACTAGCACGAATAGTCGGCATATAGGAGACCAATACGATACATAGCCCTCTAGGCTCGAGCACGAGACTGGGAAGAGTCTAAGTGATCGATTATCCTTCGTACATAGTCCTCAACATTCGCCTAAGAGACCTCTCGGTCAGTAAGAAACTAATGCAGTACATAGCCCTCTAGGCTCGAGCACGAGAGTGCAAAGAGTCTAAGTGATTGGTTATCCTCCATACATAGTCCTCAATATTTGCTAGGGAGACCTCTCGGTCGGTAGAAGACTACCACAATACATAGCCTTCCAGGCTCAAACATGAGAGTGCATCTCCCTTTTGGCAATATATGTTAAGTAGGTTGATAGGAGAACATCGTCGTACAAAGCTCTCTAGGCTGAAGTACAATAGTGCAGAGAGTCTATGCTCTCACATGGTCTCCTTTTTGGTGATACATTTGAAGTAGGTTGGTATTTCACTAATTGATTCAAATGATGATGGTAAAGTAGTGTTGATATATAGTTATGCTAGGAGTGTTGAATGAAGCTTGAGATTCAACGTAGTCGTGTTTCCCTGAATTTGTAAAACAAATTTGAGTAGTCTTGAAATCTGATATATCTTTTTCGAGATAAGGTTGAAAGTCTACATGTATATCTTGAGATGTATTAATCATGCCAAAATAATTGGAGTACTATCAAGACTCATCATTAGTAATGTGGAATTTAATGTAACCCTTGGTTATTCTCTAGGTTTTCAAGAGGTGTAGTTGTTTAGAATAAGAGGTTGTGGATGTTAAGAAGTTTGATCGCATTAGGGAGTAGCTCGTGTAATCTAAGATCTTTAAAATGTTTTTCACGTCAAGATCATAGTTGTCTAAATTTTGACCATAAAGTGCTCTTTCCATCGAGGTGTAAATCTTTTAATTATTGACCTCAAAGTGTTAATTGCACCAATGTTTAAGTCGTCTAAATTATGATAATAAAGTGTTTTTTGCACCAAAGTTTAGGTTTCTAAATTTCGACCTTAAAACGCTATTTACACCAAGGTGAGGTCATCAAAATTTTGACCTCAAATTGATCTTCACACCAAGGTTTATATTATCTAAATTCCAACCTTAAAGTGCTTTTCACACAAAGGTGTAGGTCTTCTAAATTTTGAGCTTAAAGTGTTCTTTGCACCAAGGTTTCGGTCTTCTAAATTCTAACCTTAAGACGCTTTTCATGCTAATGTTATAGACATCAAAATTTTGACCAAGATTATAGTAACAAAAATTTTGACTTAAAATGCTCTTCACACCAAGGTTATAGTTACAAAAATTTCGATTAAGACACTTTTCACACTAATATTTGTAGTTATGAAAATTTTGATCTTAAGTCACCCTTCACATCAAGGTTTGTAGTCATTAAAATTCCGACCTTAATAAGATGCTCTTCAAAATAATGTTATAGTCATCGAATTCCAACCAAGGTTATAGTCACAAAAAGTTTGACTTAAGAGGCTTTTCACACCAAGGTTATAGTCATAAAAATTTCAACCTAAAGATACTCTTCACACCAAGATTATAGTCATGGTAATTCTAACCTTAAGACGCTCTTCACACCAAGGTTATAATCATGAAAATTCTAACCTTAAGAATCTCTTCACGCCAAGGTTATAGTCACCAAAATTCCAACCAAGATTATAGTCACAAAAATTCTACTTAAGATGCTCTTCACGTCAAAGTTATAGCCATGAAAATTTTGACCTTAAGATGCTTTTCACACCAAGGTTTGTAGTCATAGAAATTTTGACCTTAAGATGCTTTTCATGCCAAGATTTGTAGTCATTAAAATTCTGACCTTAAGATGCTCTTTCCGCTAAGGTTCTAGTCATCAAAACTTCGACCTTAAAATGCTCTTCACTCCAAGGTTATGTAGTCATTAAAATTCCAACCTTAAGATTCTATTCATGCTAAATAGTTATGAAAATTTTGATCTTAAGACGTTCTTCACACCAAGGTTAGTCATTGAAATTTTGACCAAGATTATAGTCACAAAAATTTTAACTTAAGGCATTTTTCACATCAAGGTTATAATCATGAAAATTCTGACCTTAAGACGTTTTTCATGCCAAGGTTATAATCATGAAAATTTTCAACCTTAAGGTGCTCTTCATGCTTAGGTCAAAGCCAAAAAAAAGAGTTCAATTAACCGATTTGTTATTATAAAGCTGTTTGGTTTTAGCTGGTTCGTTGAAAAAACCCAACCGAGAGCAAAGTTAGTAACTTGGTAGCAAGAACAAGACTATTTGAAAAATGAAGCTAAGACCTAAACCTTTTGATTTTTGTACAATTCAAGTTGGTTTTTTGTGCACTATATTTCAGAGTCAATTCAAGGAACAAGTTATCACAAATTAAGAACATGACTAAAGTAATTCAAAAGGAACAATAGATGTTAACCTAGATATCGAAAGAAAAGTGATTGTTGATAGTTACAAAGTTGTAACAATAGCTTATTCTTCATGGGCTCCTCCTCGAAAAGTTGTTCCTTATACTCTTTTAACATTATTATTTTCCTCCACACTTTGTCGTATTCTCTACCATGATCTCTTGCAATGTGGGTCCATAGGTATGGAGATAAACGTATCGAACTCCTCTAGTATCTCCATCATCGATACCATTAGAGTTGTCACTATTGGATCCATCTACATTGCTACTTAGGCGCCTTGTCATCATGAACTAATGCTCACGAACGACAACCAAGTTATGGGAAACAGTTTTATATAGGTCCCACAGTAGATGTCAAAATGTTCCAATATAGAGGACAACTACTAGAAAGCTCTAGTTACTGTTCGAGTCCAAAACATTAGTGAGTATCAAAACTGTCTTTCCTAAACCTACCCGTTTGTATTTATATTGGTGTGACACTATAGATACAAATCTCAAGTTTTTTGCTATAATCCTGTGAATCATATCATTATTGTCATTAATAGGCTCATAAACTTTGGTATTTATGATAATTATCTTGTCCATTCTGAGGATTACGAGATCTTATTATTGGTCGTCTGAATACTCGGTCATCCTTCGAATAAGTGAGAGATAATCAACTTATGAAAGACTGAGATATAGATTAGTCCTTTGAAGTCTTGATGCCGGTTATTGATGATAAATATAATTGACATATAAGAGATTAGCACGAATAGTCGACATATGGGAGACTAGCACGATATAAAAGTATGTGTAAATTATATTATAATAAATGCTTTTAAATATATAAAAATTCTATATATATATATATATATATATATATATATTAGACTTTTATCGAAGAGTTTAAATTGATATGTTGACAATTTATTTAAAAAAAATAAAATTTAATTTAGAAATATAGATAAAAAAAAGTATATTAAATGATAAGCAGTTAGAAATAAGAGGTTTGAGAATATAATACCTTGAACAAATAAGGGATGGGAGTTAAGAGAAAGCCAATTTGTCCAGAGACTTCGACAACAGTGTGAAAGTAGACTCTACCCTTGGCGAGGTCCTCAAGCAAATGGGCCACTTCGGAGGAGGGAAGGCCACTGAATTCGAGGTCACCCTCCACAAGGGTGGTGCCCCAACCCCTCACGCGCCACCCCTCCGATTCCACGTGCCCCATCTTCTTCCCTCTGTACTTCACTCCCACGTCAACATCCGTCAGCTCCAGCCAGTACATGCCGCGGTTCTGCACTCTCACCGACAGCGCTATGAACACGTCAGCACCCACCGGCGGCAGAGGGTGCACTTTCACGCGCTTCACGTTCAGCCGTTCGATCCTCAGTTCTGGATTCCACGGCCATACCACTATCGCCAACGCCAGGAACACCGTCACCGCCACCGTCCATTTTAACCAGCAGCACCCTCTGTACTTTGACCTTGACGCCTTCACCGTCATCGCTTTTTCATTCCCTTCCCATGCACTTTCTGTCTCTCTATATATCGGAAACTGGAAAAGGATACGTACTACACTACTACTGCGTAGATGAAGGGTTTTGCATGTTTTGTCTTCGTGCACGAAATTCTGGTGGGATTTCCTATTCACTGTTTGTTTGCGTGTAAAATCTGCATGCCTAATAATGTTAAGCTAACCATCTCACTACGTGTAAAGTAATTATTAACTTAACACTTCATTATTACATTTTTAATTAAAGACCATTTCTGCATTTATTTATAAATAACAACAAATTATTAATAATATTTGTTCATAAACTGGACAATATATTTTTAATGAATCTTTCTTTTCATCTATAAAATTTTAATAACTACAGATTTTATTTAAATGATTCATGTATAATTATTTGACCCAATCCAATGACATATTAATACCAGCTAAACATTTTTTTTAGGACATACTAGCTAAACATTTAATAAACATATTCATTAATTAAAAATATTATATAAATTTAGTTAACAATAAAAAATGTATTAGCTAGCTAGAAAGATTGTTAAAGGGTGTGTCGTTATATATATTTTTATTTTAGCCAAGTTTTCATTTTGTGTCTGTAGCGCCAAAAAAGTCTCCTTTACGTGTACTCTTATATGATGAGGCTGGTTCAGGGTTATTAAAGTTGGCCAATTCGGATGAAAAACCAGCTCGCAGCAAACGGTTGAAATATACACACAGTAGCTTCAAACGGGTGTGTTTGCCAAGCAAAGTTGAACTTAATTAATCGGAGTTGAGAAAAAATTGCACTCATAAATTTATTTTTATTGAATATAAATTTATATTGGTATTCCAAGGTACACTGTACTAGTATGCGTATGTTACCTCAAGTGTTAATAACAATTTACATTGAGTAAATTCCCTATCTAATGACTTCAGACAAGGAAATTGAGAGTAATGACATTGGCAGCTTTTGATGGAGTGAGACGAGAAAGGAATAGACAGACACTAACACTCAATTTAGGACTAGGACGACAACGAAAACATGCGTATAGTTAGGGAAGGAAGGAATAACTATAAAAAAAATCAAATAAGAATCCTTACTTTTTAATCCGTACATTTTGGATGGAAATTAAGAACAAAGAAAAAAATTTGTTTGGCTGAAATATTACACTATCTTTATTTTTATATTTTTTTTAGGTTTATCAATCAGGTGTAACATGATTGATATATAATATTATTTTTTAAACATGTAGTTAGAGATTCAATATGTGATCCATGTATGTTCAAGAACATTTGTTAGAAAATGGGAGCACATAAATTGAATAATACCTCATTTTTTTTAAAATAATGTAATTGAATTATTAATCTTTTCTAATGTTTGTAATTAAGTGTGTTTAACTTTTAGTTTCATCCACGTAAACTTACGTTCAAGTCAATCTAACACTGTTGTTACTACTCCATTTGTGTATTAAAATTAATGTGCAAAATTTCCTTCAATATACCATTCAAATGAATTTTCAAACATATTATAATTCATTTACGATATGTTAACTTTGATATAATGTTCCTTATTCTCGTGATCACAAGGATCTAATTACAAATATTGAGAAAAAAAATTAAGAACTCAAATACAATTTCTATAATTTAGGGACGGATTTAAAAAAACTTAAAAAGTTTAAGAGACCTGTGAATGTATTATTCTTAAATAAAATTTAGTAATTAGAGACATGTTTTGTGATTTACAGGTTTTGTAAAATATTATTCCCTTCATTTTAGAATAAAAACATTTAATAGGCAAAACTTTTATGATTTTTTTATTCATAAAAATTATATAATGACAATTATAAAATTTAAATATAAAATTATGTGCATATTACTTTAATTTTTACCACTAAATCAACTTTATTCACAAAGCTTTTATATTAAATGATATATTTTTGAGTTTTTTTTATAACTAAATCGCTAGGTTTTTTTTTTCAATTTTTGTAAGTTCTTTAGCACAACTTAATGGTTTGTAACTAACCATTAATCCATACACTTGATTAGAAAAATTTGTAAAAATTATGGACTTAGTTACTAATTTTTATACTTTAGGGACTTATTAGAAAAAAAATTATGAATACTTAATTTTCTTAATTATTTATCTGTTTCGATCTATCTTATTTTAATTTTTTCTCTAAATCAAAAATATTTTTTTATTTTCATAATAATGGCTTGGTGATAATTTTTTTTGGGTACATGTCTCCAATTACTAATAGTGGGAGTTGTTGGTTTCGAATAAAATAAAATGTAAATAAATCTTTTTTTTTGTACATGCAAATAAATCAATTTTTATTTACATTTATTTTGATCTTTTTTCCAGTTAATTTGATCTAAAATAACCTCAATTAAAATTATATTGGTTTAATTTGAGTCATGAATTTAGCTAGGCTAAAACATAAATATTATACTTTTTATAATTATTTTCAACCTATAGAAAAATTTAAAAAATTTATTTTCAACCAGTACATAACTTTTAGCTAGTATATAACCCTAAACTTTTCTATAATAATAATTTTACACACGTCATTAATTTCTTTAGCTAGTATATCAAAAAGAATTTGGATAATAAACATAACTAAAAAAAGTCAAGAATAATAAATAAGAAAGTGAAAATAAATGAAAAAAAGACAAAAAGCACAACAACATCGGAATGGTATAAAAATATTGGATGAGCTTATGAAATTGGACTAATTGGTTACAAAAATTGTATAATCATCCCATGAGACTAGAGATTAATAGGAACAAAAAAAGTTTAGTGTCACCAAAAAAAATTGAATGAGCTTATGAAATTGGACAAATTGTTTACAAAAATTGGATGAGCTTATGAAATTGGAATAACTTGACAGTCAACACTAAACACAACTACCAGTCTCTATCCTTGTTCTGTTTAGTTCCCACTTCCCAGTCAAGAATTTATTTACCTAGTAGTAGTAGTTGCTTTTATCTATAATAAATTATACTCTCCTTGATCATAAAATCCTCTTCTTTTTCTGCAACATTTACATTTACAACTTTTTAACCTAGCAGCATGGCAAGGCTTGGGACAGGAAATAGGATCATCCAAGCCAAACTGGTGGGTAACGTCTTACCTTACATCTCATTTTCTTGCAACTATACTTGTTCTTCCCCTTCCAACTAGTTCCTAAAAAATCAACCCTGAGATGATTATTATTATTATTATAATGACCCGAATACTTACAAAGAAGGCATTATATATTTTGTACTTTATTTATACATTGTGCATTCTCGTTAAATGAAGGAAGCAATAATTGCTGCGATCAGAAGAAGAATTACATAAGTATATTGTCAACAACTAATAATAAGTATGAAATAGAAACAACTGTTTGAATAAAGTTCTCTTTAAGCATAGAAGAAAATAAGAAGGTAAAATAAAAACAAACTACTCTTATAAATTAAAATTTGATTATACATTAAGTTAGTTTGTAGAAGTTCTCTCTATCAACTTCTTCAAAAACTAATTTTAATTTTTAACTTGCGTTTACTTACGAAAAAGCCTTTCAGGTGCTTCTTGGAGATGTGGGAACTGGGAAGACTAGTTTAGCAATTAGATTTGTAAAAGGCCAATTCTTTCATAACCAGGTTTACTTCCATTTGCTTTCACCAATCATTAGCGGTTTTCTTCTTTCATGTTATTATACCACTAACATGGCAACTACTACAATTTAAGAACCTTGATTTCAATCAATAGGAACCAACCATAGGGGCAGCTTTTTTCACTCAAATATTATCATTACCTGAAGCTACTGTAAAGTTCGACATATGGGACACAGCAGGACAAGAAAGATACCATAGTTTGGTTCCTTTGTACTACCGTGGTGCAGCAGCAGCAATTGTTGTTTATGACATCTCCAGCTATGTAAGCCTTCAGTTTGTTAATTTTGAAAATATTCTGCAATTCTTGTGTTGGTATGGTGTTAGCAATGGATCCCGAAGAAGATGTGTGATATGAGAAGTCTCTATTGTCTAAGCTATAGAAAAATTGGATTCTATTCAAATAAAAATCATTACAGAATTTGATTAGATTTTGTAACCTCACTTTCAAGAAGGAAAATAGTAAAAGCATGGACACTGCATACTTAATTAGACCTATATACTTAGGTACAAAATTTTCATTTTTTTTCATTTGCATGAATCTTAAAACCTTTTCTAACTCTAGTTATTTTACCTTTTTCTTTCCAGGAAACATTTGTTAGAGCTCAAAAATGGGTTCAAGAATTGCAAAGTTATGGTAATGACTTGTGTACAGGAAACAGTTTGCTCTTTGCAGATGCCTTGGTTTCCACGTCATATGATTAATATGTTGTAATCCTTTTCAAATTTTCGCAGAGTTCAGTTGAATTAGATTTTGCTTCAAAATTATTTTTGTAAACCTGCAACTCTTGTTCCTGCTGAAAGAGATGTGAATTAAAGTCATTTTTAAAAATCAGCCACCGGCAGGTCCTTCACTTATTTAAGTCTTTTTGAACATGAATAGAATGTTTTTTTTCTTTCTTCATAATTCCCATAAGTTATAACAATCATCTATTGATCTCTGCATTGCAAATTCAAAATGTTTGTTTTGACTTGATGCATAGTACCATACTTCCATGTGAACCACCATGGCTTTCTTCCCTATTCCCACCCTATTTTTGAAAAATATAAAACTTAGGTACAATATCATATGTGTTTTTAGTGTTGATTGTATATAAAGTAAAATTTTGCCTCAGTAGTTCATGCGATAAAGGTTAACATTACTTATTGAGATAAATCCCCAATTTTAATTAGAGAAAAATATATATTAAAAAAAACATATATGGTATTGTATCTAAGTTTGTCTACTTGGAATATAAAAAGCAAGTTCATATTCCAGTCTTTAAGACTTGTCTCAGTATAGTAAAACTATAACTACTGCTGGCAGGAAGTCCGAAGTTGGTGATGGCACTGGTAGCAAACAAATCAGACTTGGAGCCAAAGAGAGGGGTTGCAACTGAGGTAATGTTGAGACTTGAGATCATCTTCCTATTCTGTTACTTGTTTCCTTTCTTTATCCTTAGAATAAAAAAAGTAAATTGTTTTTCTAAATATAACTACTTGGGAGTGATCTAATTCTTTGGTCAACAAGCAATCCAGTCCTTTTTTTTTTTTTTTCTGAATTCTATCACAGTTTTTTTTTCTTCTTTTGAATGCTTTTCTATTTGTAGGAAGGGGAGCAATTTGCTCAAGAGAATGGATTGTTCTACATGGAAACATCTGCAAAGAGTGCAAAGAACATCAACGAGCTTTTCCATGAAATAGGTAAAATGATAAATGTTGAACGTCATTTAAAAGCATTTGTTTTGATAGACATACTACTTAAAACAATATAAATGCAGCTCAGAGACTAACAAGAGCTTTTCCTCCGAAATCTGTGGGGATGAATTTGAACAATACAATGCAAGATAGAAGCAGAAAATTTTTCTGTTGCTCAGCTTGATATCCCCATGTAATCAAATCATTGACTCACAGATAACCAATGATATCAACCTCTGTATAACCCTGTCCATGAACGATTATCCCATGTAACTCACTTCTAATTTGGAGTCTTCATTCCAGGTTCTAGCTGTATGAGTTTTTGTTTGTAAAGTTCACTAGTAATGAATAACTTTTTAAAAGCTTCAATTCATCTGGTTCTACTGCTGTAGTTGTAATACATTGCAATGTGGTTCAGCACATGTTGAATAAATTTTCATATCAAAACTCATTCTATCTGGTTATATGAAGAATCCACATCAATATCAGGACGTAAAACTGCCTAAAGAAAATATATTCTATGAATTTGTTCGGATTCACATCAATTTTTGATGGATGCAGATCAACGGAAGCAACAATTAATTGTTTTTGCATCAATTTTTATGTGATTTTTGCTTAAAAGTAGATCATGGACGTGGAATCAAACATGTAGGTAGACCTAAATAAGCCTTGTTACGAAAATGCAAACTCTAGAAGAACATGCAAATTATATTCACAGTTTTATATTTGACATTGATAACCCGGAATTAGTATCGTATATCATTTTCTCTAAGCATCACGAGTTCATGATTATCAGCTCTCTTATCTGAAGCTTGCGTGTCTTGTGAGAACAGAAGATCTTTGGTGCATGATGTCATCACCTTACTATTTAGATATTAGGTGTATGGTGATTGGTGAAAAAGAATTGCAAATGGTAATTCCTTTTATTTAAAAAATAAGAAGAAAAAAATTATGCATTGACAGTGAACTGTTTGGATTATTTTATAGATTTCAAATTTCAAATCAAATAAATAATCATATTAAAATGGATGCCTAAAGTATTTGCAGTTATATAAGAATAATTGATTGAATTCAAACAAGTTTGTTCTATTCCATTTTGAGAAAAAAATTATGAATCGACAATAATTATCTTAAATTAAAATGTTTATCAACTATAAAACAATTTTATATTGTCTTTTAATTACAATTTTGAATTTATTGATTTTTAGAATAATTATTTTAAAAATCATACTGATGATAATATTTTATTGATTGACAATGTAAAAAATTTTTATACTAACAGAACATTAACATCAAACCTTTCTATTTTATCCATGCATGTAATCTGACATTTAGCTTAGCTATAATATATTATAACAAGAAAAAAAAAAACAGTAATGAAGATGAAAGTCGATTAGGAGTTTGAGTTTCTAACATATATAGTAGCTTTTAATTCTAAAATTCTCTTCCACACATATAGGAACTAGTCCAAGAACATCATTACAGCTTTACAACAATGTGATTTGAATCCTAAACATTTTTGGAACAAGCATTTGAATTATGAACATGGGATAAAGAGATAGAACTGGACATGAATAACGAATGAAATAATGCATCTTAAATGTCTTATGAATGATATAATCTATCTTAAATGTCTAATGATGTTGAGACAGGACATAAAAAATGGCCTAGAACACCTGAAATTGTGTCACTGTCACGTAAAAGAATTACCAACCGAATCAAATAACAATGAGAATGAGAAAGTTTTCTCTGGTGCTGGTGCTAATGAAGCTGTTGGTTTCTTATTTCTGTCTGAGAGCTGCAAAACGAGCTTTCAATTCATCATAATCGGGTAGATTAGGATGCACATGCGATGCACCACCCCTCATTCTAGATCCCAAGGAAATTGTTCGTACATGCCCTTTTGATGTTTCCACTGCAGTTGTGGGGTCAGAAGGAACAGAATTTCCTCTCACTAGAGATGTTTTAGAATCAGCAACACTGTCTTTCCTTACTGATCTCGGATGCTTTGATTCCTTTTTTGGTAGAGCCTCAGATTGTGTTGTTTTCGTTGAATTGCTTTCACCTTTGTCAGTCTTTTGTTTGAGGTATGGGGGTGGAATGAACCAATAGGAATTTGGCCTCTTACTTTCTACTTCATCCTCAGATATGCTTTCCAACGAATTTGAACTACTACCCTTTTCTTGTGATGTACTTGTTTCATCATCACTACTGTTTCGGTGTATCCATGAGTCATCATTAAATTCCTTGCTTCGAAGGGGTAAGGTGTCTCTTTCCTTTCCTTTGGATGTATTGCTGTTCCTGTTTCCTCCAGGATTAGGCCTCTCCTGCAATCAGTAGCATTGAAATCCATATCTTATTATTAGTCAGATGATGTATTATTCTTTGTTAGTTATTGGAGACTGTGGACTAGTTACCCAAAACTACCTCTATCTTTCTCATATAAATGTTATCGATACACTTTTTGTCCTGTTGTTTTGAGCACACTTTATTACTAGCCAAAATTTGTGGGTCATACATTTACATTTTATTTAATGAGTCTCATCCATGATTTTTTAGTTTCTAATAAATTTTAATAAATATCTTAGTGTATTATAAAAGGTATTGAAATAAAATGTTGGAGACTATGCTATTATCATTTCTCGTAATATAATTACCAAATCGAATTATACTTATGCTGAAATAAATGTTCTATTGATTGCGCGCAGCAAAACAAGTCAGTTCTAAGACTTACTTCACATAACGACGACTGTGTATAAAGAAGTCCTTGACTCAAAGCCTTGTCATCCCACTCTATAGAGAACTCTTGCGCTATGTCATATAACAGTTTAATCTTCATTTCTCTGGAAGGGGGATCACACCTCAGCTTCTCAACAAACTGAGGAAAAGTAATAATTATGGTAAGCTTTAAAAACAAAAAGATGTCCTGAAGAAAATAATTTATCTTATTAATCAACGAGAGTTGAGGTTTATGAATGAACATGTATAGTAAGGGTCATGGTTTACCTCTTTATTAATGAAAGGTTCAAGAGAATTCCCAAATTTCTCGGTAAATATTGTTCTGAGGTCACGCAGTTCTGGCAGATCAGCAAATCTTGCTGCAGCATACACCAATGATGGCACAGCTTCCTTGCATTCATCAGGGCAATCCCTATTCAAGAAGATTTAAAGATTGTCAAGATAAACATCATAAACTGTTGTACTCTTGTAGATGTTGACAAGAAATTGTAACATAGAAGTCACAGAAACACAGACATGTTCGTTATACTAACAGCAATTCAACAGGTGAATAGTTGATTAAAATTGTGTGAGAAAAAAGGTGTTTCATTCATGCAAGAGTAGTCATGCATGAGCATGGTTAGTGACAATCCATACTAATAGTAATAGGTGAGCATTTAAAACAGAGAAAACCATGCTACTTTGTGCATGTATGAGACGTGAGGAAGACAGAACAATGTTCTAGTGCATATGTAGAGAAACATACTTCTCCTTGGTTAGCTCTTCAACATGATCTGATATGCATCCAACAAACTTCTCAATGAGTTTATAGCAGGATAACATATTTTGCTCTAACAAAAACCATTCAGCCTGCATCAAATACAAAGAGTTAACATCACCGTGTCATGTCATATGCATAAAATGGAGCAACACAAGACTTCTACCAATCTTTTTTAGAGTTTTACATAAAAAAGTGATTGCATCTCAGATTACATCTTCCTTAGGAAGTGAACCCATCAAATGAAATGAGTAAACATGTGCTAAATTCAAAACTACAAGGCAAGTCTTACCCTTTTGTATGCCTCGAAATCATAGCCACTCCTAAGAAGCACGGCAAGGTCACTCTTCAGAAACTTCTGCACTGCTTTCTTCTTCTTCTGTATAATCTCTAGCCGAGACTTCAAAAACTTCACGTAGGACAAGCTGTTTTTTATTTTTAAAAGTGAAATCCAACACAATATTAGAAAGGGAAAAAAACATGTTCTACTGAGAAAGAGTAGAAGTCTCTAGGTTAGTGTTGTACCATTTTGAATAGAACCTGGGTTTGAATAGCCACCGAAACATTTGTCTCCTAGAATCTGAAGGAACCAAGTTGGCTGAAAAGGGAAAATGGCTTTTGTGGGGTATCTTAGATTCTATGTTGTGATTAAGTATACTTGTAAATGAGAATGAAGATCAATTTACGCTAAGAATCAGCATTGAGGAGGCCTCAAAGAAAAGAAATGTAGCTCTCACGAAGAGAAAATCCCAGAATTCCAAACAGAGAGAGATAGAGGAGAAGCTCCTCACAAGAGGTAAAATCTGAAACCACACCAAGAATGAGACCAGAAAAAACAACCTAAGGAGCTAGGAAATCTAGAGAGAATAAGGACGTAAGTAATAAGAAAGCAACAAAAAGTATATGAAATATGCAACAAGATTGTTGTGTCAATGTAATGGAACATAACATGTATATATATAGAGAGAAAAAAGTTATGATTATAAGCGTAATATATGTAGCGCGCATATTTATGATGAAGTGGTAATTCATGATGGAAGTTCTGAGATTATCAATCAAGAAACCCAAATTTGAGAGATTGGTCAGAAACGGTCTAAACTGGCAGTTTGCGTGACAGTTATATGAAGGTTGTGTGAAAAGAATAGTCACGAAATTAGCTGTCAATTTGATACTCTGAAATAAGAAAAGGGAAAAAGAGATCAGCTTTTGTAGTTGACACATTTAAAATGACATTGTTCAAGTGTTGAAAAATTATATACAGTTCTGCCAGTTCCGATGTTTACTAGTACTACTTCTAATAATATCTTCATGCTAATAAAAGAAATGCAATTAGGATATCGTGCTTAGTGTGTTAATCTAAGTGTATGTGTACTATTAATAAACATAATATTTAGAATATATATATATATATAGATAAAATAAAAAAAAGTTTTGTCATCAACTTAATTAATTTATTATTAGAAATGCAATTGTTAACATTTGATGAATAAATGTGAAATATTACTTTGATACATGCCTATCATTTTAGTTAAAAGGGGTATTTCAGTTATTTCAAGATTGTGAGCTCCTTTAAAACTTGATTGCTGGCTGTCTCTCATAAGAGATTCATAAAGTGATGTATAATAAAAGGTGTCACGAGCCATGGCAACATTATAGTTGGCGTAAACTAGACCCGGAAATGTTAGGTATATTCATTGATAGAATCAAATATTCTTTATTTTTTGTTTTGTAATTAATAAATATAATATGAAAAAATGATAACAACGTTCATGGTAATACTCTCTTAATCTCATCACTAAATCAAGAAAAATTCATTAAATAAGAATTGAAATCTATATAAATTTATAATTTCTAACAAATTTAAGAAAAAATGTTATAGGAAGTATCCTAGAATTCCTTGTCTAAAGTAACGTTGTTGCGTTTGCGTGCTTCTTCATTTGAGAGAGAAATCTGAGTCAAATTGAAGAAGAAAAAAAAAAGTGAGGTAACCTCCCAGATGCGTGACCCTTGACTTGATCCTTCTTCTTTATTCATAAATTATGCTAATGTTCCTTTTTTAATGTTCACTTGATCACTTTGCTTTGTGAGCAAGAATACTCAGACATGACATGCATGAGGCACATAACTAATGCAAAAAGTTTAAAAGGTTAAATGATTTTAGGCATGAATTCAGGTAACGTAGACATGCTGAATGATGGCTTATCAATTTGTGTCACATGAATGGACACAGCTTTTACTGAATCTGGCTCTCACTTTTACACAATTTATGTATACAATCTTTGTCAGCTGGGACACAATTCCTGTGAAAAAAATGTGATCTTATTTCGTTGTAAGATATAACAGGATTTGTTGAAATCAATTCAAAATATAAAAAACAAAAAAAAAACATATATCTCACATGAGAATAAAATTATAAAAAAAAAACTTAACAGGAATACTCAAATGGGATAAAATTAATTAATTAATTAATAGGATTAATTAAGTCAAACAGCTTCAAAATTTTATGGAGATCAATTCGAAATATTCTTATTTCAAGATTTCATATAAGCTCAAAATTATGTTATTTAAAACTTTTGAATTACACTTAAATATCCTATAAAAGTTACAATTACTTAAATTGATGAATTTCATGACAGTATTATCGTATATAGTGATTAAAAATGCATTTAACTTTTGACAAAGTTGCCAGTTGTGAGTGTGAATTCGTAATATTCGTTTCCAACAATTAACTGATAGAAGCTGGATATGCATGCATGTATATATGATGTATCATTATAGTGAAAAGGGATAGTTAGTCTTTCTTACCTTATAAAGTTTTTAGTTTTGGGCAGATATAAGTGTATCAAAGTGTCACTATCTAATATTAATGAAGTCAAATTTAGCTGCAAAAGATCAAATATTGAGTTCTGTTTCCACAATTTGGAAAGTTAGCTAGTCAAGTAATCAGTCAACTCCTGGCTTAGTAAGGAGCTTTCAAAATTCTCAAATTCGGCTGTCAGTGGATTCATTCTCATCATATTCGAAAGCTTTTTCATTGACTTGTTTAAGTCTAGTTCAAGATTTGTTGCGAAGAGATACAATATATAAACTCTCTTGTTAAAATTATGAGAAAGTTATTAAATAAGATGTTTATTATATTTTATCATTTGTAATACATGTCAATAAAATATATATAAAAGAGTGTTGAAAACGTATTCATAAAATTTATAATCCAGTACGTAATAGTTTTCAAATATAAAAATGGAAATAATTTAATTTTCATTATGTCTGGACATATGTAATGTGATTTTATTATTTGGGCTAATTAAATTCTCTCAAACTACAAATATTAAATAATATAATATAAGTTAGTTATGTATAATAGGTAGATTTTGAATATATAAGTTGAATCTGTTTTATAAAAGTAAAGTTTAAGTCTAAATTATTATCTATTATAACTTTTTTTTAGGTTTTATCTAACTTTGTTAATAGTCTGGTTTAACTTGTTATTCTATTTAAAAACTTATTTTATATAAAATTTTAAATAAATCAATAAATTTAATTTTAAATAAATTATCAATTTTATTTTTAAATATACATGTGAGTTTTTTTTTTAATTTTTGTGATAAAAAAATAGTTTATTCAATTATTATTAAAATTTAATATTTAAAATAAAAAAATTAATGTAAGAAGAACAATGCACATCATGTAGTACATGTGTAATAAATGAAGATAATTTTATAGAAACATAATATTCTTAATATTTTCTATATCCCATTTGGGATATTCTAAATAAATAACTATGCATGAAAATAAAGAAAAAGAGCATATAACGTTATTGCTATATTTTTTTATTTTTTATTTATTGATTTTGCTTGAAGAGAAAATATAAAATGTTTAATTCTAAAATATCAAAATTATTATTAATTTAGTTTTTTATTATAAATTTATTTATTTAATTATATTATTAATGACAGAATATGTATGTTATATTTTTATTATATTATACAGATAAATAGATGGATCAAACAAATTTAACAGACTTTTTATAAACCCTAAACCCTAAACTTTTTATAAATCTAAGTTCAATGTTTTTCAATAAATAGATTTTTAAAAATTTATATATAATTTTTTTATTAAATTAGTCAAATCAGATTATATTTTAAATAGGTTAGATTATAAATATCTATTTAAGATTTGATTTATTCTTACTCTTAATTATCTACTCTTTTAAGAGTTTGTTACAAAATATTTTTATAAAATTTTAAATTTGGTCCAAAAATGCGACTGATGGGACAAGGGACATAGAAACAAGGAGAAAGATAAGATCAATATTGGAAAAAATGGAATTGGTGCATAACTAAATTGTTTAAATATGTCAATATATATTCAATTATTTGGTTGAATATATAAATTAAATTTCACTTCAATAATGTGTATTTTTTTTAAGAAAGTCTTTAATTATTAATAAAATAATATTCTTTATGCAAACCAAAAATAAAAAGAAAAAGAAAAATGACTGCAAGTACTTTTTAGGAAACTAAAAACATCTCTTATTCTTAATATTGTATAATATGTAATAACATGTTATAAAGAACATTTATATTTATGTATGAGTTTAAAATAAAATTTTGAAAAAAGTTAGATAAGAAAATTTTTTTATAAAATAATTTATGTATAAATTAATTTTAATTTATAAATTTTTTTTATTTTATATCTTAAAAATACTTTAAAGAAATTTATCTAAATAAAACTCTATATGTATAATGCAACTCTAAGAGCACATAATCATAAATCATGACAATCTCACTGGACTCACCGAAAGTCACAACTTAGCCCACAAAATCACATAAATCTGTTGGGCTAAAAGTAATGCTTATTCGGTGTTTGGAATGGATTGCGAAGTAGTAGTCAAGTTGGAGGTCTCTAAAACATGCATCCTACAGGGAAAAAAAAAAAGAAAAAAAACCTTAGATCTGATTTATGTAAGGGCTCATGATATATGTATTTTTTTTTTTCTTCATAAGTACACTTTTTTATTTTTAAATTTTTTTAAAATATCTTTAATCTTTTTAAAAAAAAAATTAATTTTACACTTTTAACTTCTAATATAACGCTTTCTTATTCTTTTTCACACATCTTCTTCTCTCTTCCTTTTAGTTTTCATAAACATTTTTTTTGTCTTTTCCCCACTCTCCATCTATTTCAATAGATAATTTTAATTATATCGATTTTTTCATTACTCTCTTCCTCCTCACTTTGTTCATTTTTCACATGTACTCGAACTACAAAATTGGTGTGCTACAATATTGTAAGCACCTGCAATTTTCCCAATAGTTTGGGATATATCAAGCAAGATGGACGTTTTTTTTCTGAATACTCCCTACTCTTTCACACTTTTAGAAACCTTGACATTAAATTCAGTATACCAAAAAATATTTTTTGATACAATAATTTCAATATTTTAGAATTGTGAAATTAGTGTTCTGAAAAATAATTTATAGAATTGTATTTTTATATACTTCTGGAAAATACTTTCTAAAATATTAAATTTACCATTTAGAAAAAAAATTCAAAATTGTATAAAATAACACACTTTTAGAAATTATTTTTTAAAATATTAATTTTACTATTTCAAAAAGTACTTTCCGAAATACTAATTTCATTATTTTTAATGTTCTAGAAAGTACATTTTAAAAGTGTATTTTACATAATTTTAAAGATTTTTTTTTGAAATAGTAAATTTAACATTTAAGAAAATATTTTTTAAAATTAAGTAAAAAAGACAGTTCTAGAAAGTACTTTCTACAATACTAAAATTTATGTTTTGTAAAATTCTTTTCAAAAGCATGTTGTTTTACATAATTTTAGATAGTTCTTTCTAAAGTAGTATATTTAGTATTCTGGAAAGAATTTTTTAGAATTATGTAAAACAATACTTTCATAAAGTACTTTTTGGAATACTAATTTAACTATTTCAAAAAGTACCTTTTAGAACACAAATTATTTGGAACACTAAACTTAATTTCTAAACGTCTAAATAGAGAAAGTGTTAAAAAAAACACACATTTTTTTTCGACACCTTTGACATTATTAATGAAGCCACCTGCACTTATAATATTGTCGAACACTAGTTCTACATGACTACATTTCAAGTGTGTGAAAATTAAAAGAAGTAATGTAAAAATTCAAAAAAAAAAAAACTAAAACTAACTAGTAAAATAGGTGGAAAGTAAAAGAAAGCAAGTGATACATGTGAAAACTGAAAAGAAAAATAAATGAGGTGTTTGGAAAAAAAGAAAAAATTATTAAATTAAATGTTAGAGGTGTAAAATTAAAAAAATAAAGATATTTTAAAAATTTAGGCTCAATGACATATTGCACTTTTGCTTTTTTTTAAATCTCACACTAATACACATTTTCCTATAATACTTTTCCACTCTTTTATATAAAAAACAATTAAATAAAGTACATTATTTTTATTATAATTATAAAAATAAATATTTTCTTCAAGATCTATTAATTATTATTTTCTTTTTATATAAGTGAATATATTTATTGATCTATTAACCATACAAGTTATATTTATTGATGGAAAAAATCATGAATTAAGTGTTGTGTTATTTAATGTAATTATTATTTAAATTAATCAGTTTAAAGGGTATTTTTGAAATAAAAATTTAATTTCATGACATTATTAATAAAAATAAATTGCTTTAACTATTTTTTTTATTGATTTTGATAAATTAATTGTTTGTTTCTTAAATAAAATATCGAAAGGAGTATAAAAAAGTGTCAATAACATGTTTTAAAGATGTATTGAATTAAAATTTTAAAAGACTTTTTTATTATAAAAAAATTTTGTGATATTTAATTAAGATATTTTTTAAAATTTTTTTTGTCTAAACATAACTTACGAAATTTTTTTAGATTATTTATAAAATTAGTATATAAAATATGCTTTCAATATAAATAAAAATAGAATATTGAGTGTGTTATTTTAAGACTAAAAATTTTACTGTTTAAGATATTTGTAATATCAATTTTAATATAATTAAATTAATATATGTGTGTCTATGTTTATATACAACACACACATATATATATATATAACTTGAAAATAATTTTTATAATAGTTTTATATTTAATTTAAAAGAAATAAATAAAATATCATTAGACCGAGACAAATTGACATGATATTTTGGCTTAACCTTTTTTTGGGCTTATAAATATAAAGCTCAACATGGCTTAAATTAATGGACCAATAAACCAACCCATTAGGTCAGATTAATTTTGAGAGTTTTATCAGTTAATAAATAACAAAAATTTAAACACATTATTCAATCAATTCAATAACATAAATGAGAAAATATCAATATATATATATATATATATATATATATATATATATATATTACTTAGAAGAACATGAAATTATAATCAATTGTTTATTAAAAAAATTTAAAAATTGTATTAATTTTATTTTTTATTTAAACCTTAATATTTATGTTATTTTTATTAATTGTGTTGCTTTTTTAAAATTTATATCATCTTTTGAAATCTCATAAAAACATTTCAAATCTTATAAATTTTAAGATATAAATTTATTAAAATTCATATTACAAAATCTTGATTATGAAAGTTTCTTAAAAAAAAATTAAAAGTCATTACATTTCTATAAAATCTTTTTAAAACAAATCTTAAAAGTTATTACATCCCTACAAAATCTTTTAAAATTTACAAAATTTTTAATTTCTTGTTAAAATAGTTTTATAAAATCTCAATCTAGTACACTATCTTTAACATATTTTTAACATATTTTAATTATTGATCAAAAATGGCATGAAATTACCGACTTATAAATAAAAATTGTTACATTAAGAGAGTAGTATTACAAAAATGGTATAACTTTTAATAAAATTCAAACAATAATAAAGGGAGTGAGTTTTAACGGTGTATTAAAAAAATGTATCATTAGCATTTGTCATGACATTAAATTTGACTGTGAATTTATGTAGAATTAGGTTTTACATTAATACTTCTTTTAATACCCATTCACCTACAATATGATAGTTGAAGTTAATTAGGTACACATTACATAAAAAACGGTTAGGTAGCTGCCTGCTACTTGTAAATTCATTGTAAACATCAATCCTGTACATTGTTTAAACAATAGAAAAATACAATTTTATCAACAAAATCCAACATAGTAAATAAATAATAGAGTTTTTTAAACATGTCATCCGATGTTCAGTTTCTGATAATATGTATAACAAAGTGACAAAATTCATTTCAATAATCTCTATATTTTAAAAGAAATTAGTCTACAAACCAAAAAAGAAAAATGCAATTCTAAAAAATCAAACTTAAAGAAAAAATATCTCCCATGATGAAATCCTCAATGCATGTGAAATGGTAAGAAACCTAAAATCGCAAAGAAAATATAAAATGCCGACAAGGGTAACAACTTGAATGTGCCTGAAACATCTAAACTTAGGCACTGTGCTACCACATGGACTGCCCCAAAAAGTACACACATTAATTTGGTTCCCTCAACAAACTCATGTACTAATTTCCTTTGTGAAACACCTGAACCCATCATGTCATTTCTATCTACCAGACACACCTCAACATAGTGATGAGAAAATGGAAAAAATGGTTTTCTGGGTGAAGAAATTCTCGTCGCACCAATCGCTCCAAGTTAACAAGATTGCGGGGAAGCAAATTGCCGTAATAGAGAATGGTTGTCACAGTTGCTGTGGGTTCACACACTAGTGCTGTTGCCAGCTTCACCAGTGAACGCAGCATTAGGGGCATTAGAATCTGCACAAGTAAGAAAATCAAAACAAACACCATATAAAGTTTGTTTGTAATGTAAGAGTTATCTCTTACATATATCTGTAGTTGATGCATGTGAGATATGAGGGAACATACCATGGTTATTCTAGTGTGTTATCGGTGAGGGAAATTGCTAAGAATGGAGAGGATTCATGTTGGTGATGATTAGAGTGAATTGAGAGAAAGGAGAAGAGGAATGGCAGAGAAAAATTGATTCAAATGAAGTTAAGTAACTACTGATATATTCACTCAGTCCTACCTACCCTTCAAAACTGTAAAAACTTGCAAATGCTTAGGTAATGAGATGCCCAAAATATATACACACAAAAGCTGCCACCAACTCTTGGGCCTTGTTGCTGCCAACACCGGCCTCATCGACATTTCACTTTGGAGGTTGGTAAGAAACAAAAACTATAAGCATCTGTCAAATATAAATATAAGTAAATAAATAATAGGTAATAAATGTAAAACAGTATTGCATAAATTTTAATTTTATAAATCTAAGTATATTTATTAGAGTCATTTAAAGAAGTCAACACAAGATTAGTATTATTTATGACTTGTATTAAAAAAAGATTTAAATGTGTAAGAATAAAGTTGTAATATTTTTTTTAAAAAGAATTCCCTTGGAGACTCCGAAGTTATTGAGGTCAGTGCCATATACTGCCGAGGCATGAAACTATTGTCTTGTCTAAAACCCCGCCAATTGTTTTTCTTCTATTTGCTTGTTTATAAGATATTGTAAGTTGTACTTTGTACGAACTTTTGGATTATTAAAACTAAGGAAAATAAAAATAGTCAACATAATTACGGTTCTTAATATTGTGAATTTATTTTTAAGTGGTTTATTCAAATAGTTGAGAAAACCATGGGTGCATAGCATAGGGTACACAATAGTGAAGATGAAAAGGCAAAAAGCTGAAAAAGCATGGTTGATTGGTAAAACTGTTTGCTAGTATTTGTTTAGCTAGGGTTGAATTCCCAACAAAGAAGAAGGATCTAGGAGCGCCCATTGCATTAATTTAGAATCTATGCGCTAGTGATAATCAATTACTACCATACGAGCAGGGGATTCAATTCACTTTTACAACTCTTGCCTCCTGAGACCTCGAGTAACTACGATGTTACTTGTGTTTTTGGTCCCAGTCTCAACATATCATTGTTATTCTGTTTAATAGTATTAGAGTATTTTTTAGATCAACCAACTTTTTTATATAAAAAGTATTATAATACTAGTTCTTATAAATAACTATCTAAATTTTTATTTAAATTTAAATTAATTGTATAATATTACCTTACTCTTCGCATCAATTTTTAACGTTATTATTATGTGAAATTACATGTTAGTTTAATAAAAAGAAATTGTTGTCGTATCATAATATCCAAATAATATAAATTAACAGTATAAAAGCCTGATTTTCACATATTGTATATTGTATGAAGGCCCAAAAACTCAATATGAGTGATTTAGTAGTCCAGAACGGACCGTTTCCAAATTGAAACGGGCCGTTCTAAACTATCAAAATGACCTATAATCCTAGTTGGGAACGGGTACTTCCAAAGGTGGGAACGGACCATTCCAAACATGACCGTTACAGGTTAAAATGTAACCCCAGAACGAGCCGTTCTGGTTTTAGAACGGGCCGTTCTAGATGTGAAATTTTACACATGACGAATGAGTTCAGAACAGGTCGTTCCAGATTTAAAACGGGCTGTTTCGGCCACTTCTTAATTATGCCTATAAATAGAGCGCTCTGGCACTCCCAAAAAGCACATTTTTCACTTCTGACTTCATTTCTTCTACACTCTCTTCTTTTCTTCTACACTCTTTGAAGACCGAGGGAAACCCATCGGAGGAGACCAACCAGATCCTGCTTAGTTTCAGTTACTGCTTATTAAGGTATGGGGAAAAAAAGAGAAATTTATGTGTAGAGTCACATGAGGGAATGAGTGGAGAAGAGTTCCTGTGAAATTTTTTAATAATTTTATAATTATTTCTGTTTGGAGAATTATTGGTATTATGAGATTCTGTATGTGTTAAGGATTATGAATATATAATTAATTTGTAAAAATGATGATCTGGGAGGGAGAACGAAATTGTAAAAAAGTGTCTGTGAGTTAGGTTTTGAAAAAATTGGGGGTTTTACTATTTGATTTAATATTCTATTAAATTGGTGAATCAATTGAGTTTTATATTAATTTATAAATGTTATTGTTATATTATATGATAACAATTAATGATCTAGATGTGGATTCATGGTGAATTGCTTGAGGGATATGTGAACCATTATTTTGTGTGGACTTATCTGTATGCGGAATTGACTTATGGACTATGGTGTGATGTCTTGGCACAAATGTGTACATATTGTATCTATCGTTTTAGTATTGAATTGATAGCATGATGTGACGAATGGTATGTTATGGCTTAATTGTTCAATTAATTATGATGTGAGATGTTGTATTGAATGTGAATGCGATATGATTTTGGTTCCTCACACTAATGACCAGGGATGACACGACCCTTGGGTAAGTGATGCTACAAGGACGGCGTGACCTTGGAATAGTGTGGGATGAGTGATGCAATGAACACGTATCACTTATGTCAGATGTGGCGTGGTCTTGACATAGTGTTAATTGTAAGATTTGTATAGATTATGAATGTGAATATGATTGTGGTTCCTCACACTAATGACCAGGTATGGCACGATCCTTGGGTAAGTGATGCTACAAGGACGACGTGACATTGACATAGTGTGGGATGAGTGAGGCAATTAACATGTATCACTTATGTCAGATGTGGCATGGCCTTGACTTAGTGTTAATTGCAAGACTTGTAATGGAATAGTATGATTGTGAATTGTGATGTGAATATGATGCATGATTGATAGAATTAGAAATGATTGTGAATATTTCATTAAATAATGAGTTATGATGAGATTATGTTGTGGCTTTTCCTTGTGTGCTTTACATATAGATGTCTTTTTTTCTCACCATACAATTTGTGGATGTTTTAGGTGAGAAAGATTCGGCTATGAGTGGCATCTAGATTGCCAACAGTTGAATTGTGGGTATGCTCTGATATTATAACATCGGGGCAGAGGATTTTTAGGACATGAATTTTTTATATGGATTTGGAGTTGTACTTATTATTTTAAAAATAATTTGTAAACTCTTAGGTTTTATTTTCCAAGTTTTATTTTCAATTATTTTGGATATTGAAGAACATTTTTGAAGGTTTTTATGTGAACCCTTTTTACCAATGTTAAAAATTTTACTTCCTTGATTTATTTACATTGTTACAATATATGTGTTGGGGGTAGTAAGGGTATCACAAACGGAATCATATTAATATATATGAATTTAATACAAGTTTTGAGATATTATGTAAATTATGTCGATGAAAAAAATATAGGGATTTAACTATAATTATTTTAGCATGACTTTTTTTTGAAGTGTTTTTAACGATAACGATTGATATAAAATTATAGGACTTTAAAATTAATTTAACTTGTTTAATAATAATAATAATAATAATAATGATATTATTATTATTATTTATTTTTTTAAGAAAATCTTTTTCACCGCTTGTTTAAGAAAATGTTATTGACATACTTTATTAACCACATTTCGAGTGTGTTCAAAAAAATTGTGAAATTTATTTTATTTTAATAATCGGTTGTATGAATAATTATAAATAAAATAAAGTTTTGTTTAGATAAATTTTCTAATTAAAAAGTAATTTTAAGATATTTAACTTCGTTTGAATGGAGAAAAAGTTGTTGAAAAATAATTGTCAAACTTTAAAATTTTAAGTTTCATAAAAATAACTTCTTTTTTAGGAAACAAATTGTTTACAAATGTAAGTTATTATCCTGAACACAGCTAATTATGTAAACGGTTTCTTCTTTAAAAAAAAATTAGCTCAAATGGGAATTGAGAGATTTAATCTCTTTCAAACATACTTCAGCCTCTAATTGATTGAAATTTATTAAAATTTAAAATTTGGTAAATTTTACATTTTATTTAATAATTTTTTTCTTGATTTTATAACTTTAAATAAATTTTAACAAAAGAGGAATGTGTTAGAGTGTGTTTTCTAACACTCCTTATTTATATATCTAACTTTTCTATATTGTCTTTTAGTTTTGAAATATATATTATTATATTAAAATTATGAAATTTATATGATAAAGAACATTAATGTTAGCAATAAAATATTTTATTAATTATAATTAAGTGTGTTAAATATGATTAGATCAGACAATTATTATAAAGGGATATTGAGTATATATATATATATATAGGAGGGTTCAAACGACACCGGTGTAACTTTTACTAAGTGTTACACCGCTTAATAACTTTATATTAAATGTGAATTTTGAAAATCCAACCGTTAGATTGAAAGTTCATATCTCTTAGATCATATATGTCAAATTTTATATTAATCTAAGATGATTTGATACTTCATCTTCATATAAAAAAATTGACGTAATATATACATTTCAAAATATACTAAAATATGAACACTTTGATTACCTTCAAGTTGTTGTTCAATTTTAACAAAATTTAACATATATGATCTAAGATATATGAACTTTCAATCTAACGGTTGGATTTTCAAAATTCACATTTAATATAAAAGTTATTGAGCGGTGTAACACTTAGTAAAAGTTACACCGGTGTCGTTTGAACCTTCCTCATATATATATATATATATATATATATATATATAAGGAAGGTTCAAACAATATCAATGTAACTTTTATTAAGTGTTATATCACTCAATAATTTTATATTAATTTTAAATTTTGAAAATTCAACTGTTAGATTGAAAATTCATATTTCCTAGATCATATATATCAAATTTTTTTAAATTTGAACAACAACTTGAAGGTAATCAAAGTATTCATATTTTAGTATATTTTGAAATGTATATATTACGTCAATTTTGTTTTATGAGAATGAAGTATCAAATCATTTTAGATTAATATAAAATTTGAAATATATGATCTAAGAGATATGAACTTTCAATCTAACGATTGGATTTTTAAAATTCAAAATTAATATAAAGTTATTGAGTGGTGTAACACTTAGTAAAAGTTACACCGGTGTCGTTTGAACTCTCTTATATATATATATATGTAAAAGTTTAATAATATTATATAAAGTTATTAACGTTAAAATAACTTATTACTATTAGGATTATTCTAGTGATAAGGGATTGAGGTAGTCAACTATTTTTTATTCAATAAAAAGATTATAAATGCGTTAATAATAAAATTTTGTTTATAAATTTATAAATTAATTACAATTAATTATACAATAAAATTATAGGCAAGATTTGTACGATATTAAATTTGGTATCAAAATCGTAAATCTATTATATAAAGTTGTTAAAGTTGGTCCTTCAAAAAAAAAATCCACCCAAATTGAGAGACAATTTAATCAACTATTTTTTACTCAATAAAAATTTATAAATACATTAATAATAAAAATTTATAAATACATTAATAATAAGATTTTATTAATAAATTAATTATAAATTTTAATTATAGAATGAAATGATAAACAAAATTTATATGATATTAAATTTGATATCAAAATTATATTATATAAAGTTGTTAATGTTGGAACAACTTTTCCTCTATAAAAGAAACTCGCTCAAATTGAGAGTGAATTCAGTCAACTATTTTTTACTCAATAAAAAGATTATAAATATATTATTAATAAGATTTTATTTATAAATTAATTATGATGAAATTATAGGCAAAACTTACATGATATTGAATTTGATATCAAAATGTAAATTTTTATCTTATTATATAAAGTTGTTAACATTTTAACAACTTTTTTTCTAAAAAAACAATTGACTGGATTGTCTCTTAATTTGAATAGACTATTTTGAGAGAAAAATTGTTCCAACATTAATAACTTTATATAATACATTAATAATAAAATCATAAATATTACTATATTAATTTTGGGACAATTTTTTCCTTCAAAAAAGTCGGTCCAAATTTGGTGAGGATTCAGTTAACAACTATTTTTTTTTACCCAATTAAAACATTATAAATACATTAATAATAAAATTTTATTTATAAATCAATTATAATTAATGATGGAATGAAATTATAGACTAAAATAATTGGACATGAATTTGGTCAATATTCATTATGGTCATTCAGTTTGGAATGAATTTTTATTGATTAAGGCAAGGTAATGGGCGGTAGTGTCACGATGCTTTGTGGAGGTTCTTCACTATTTCAGAACCTACTGAAGCTTCAAAGGTTGTAAATGGTTGTTCTTCATAGTGTAGCAAGCGATTTGGAAGAACAAAGAATATAAAAACAGAAAAAAAAAAAAAAAAAAGCATAGAAAATGGAGAGATCGAAGAACTAAAAGAAGTATCCCAAGAGATGCGTGCAGGTCTTCTTACACTGTACTTTAACTTTTTATTTTAAAATTTTAATAATTATATTTATTTGTATTCTTTGACGTTTGAGAACAAAGCTCATTTATGAATCTTTCACTTTTGTCACCTGCTAACCAATCCGATACGATAAATTTCAATCTTTTTATCCTCGATCCAGTCGAATTCGATGGAGTTGAAATATTTTAACCACCTCTAGTTAGCACTGTCTAAATAGTTTTGCTGATAAAAAAGTATCAGATATAATGATTTTATGTTGCACAAAGTTTTATAAATGTTTTGCTCATGAAGTTGTAATAACAAGTTTTAGTGTATTATTAATATTATTTAGTAGTTTTGTTGTTAAATAAAATATTCAATGATATATAAAACTTTTATTATTACTTTTAACTTTTAACTTTTAATTTTTAAAATAATAAAAAAATACCCTTCTACATGCTAAAAGTATCTTGGGAGAGATGGTAACAACTAACATGGTACTATAAAGAGCTCTTCTCCAACCATAGTGATTGTACCTCTTTTTTGTTTACAAACCACTTTTCAAAGGTAGATGCTTTTCAAAGAATAGGAAAGGCTAATGATGATGAAGAAATTGTTCGTGTATTAGAAGTATGGGAGGGTTTAAAACACCATGGGTGGACGACTTGTAAGTTATCTTCTACCAATTTCAATAGGATATAGTAGCCTCAACAATGTGGGCTCTTATATATGACATGGATTTAAACCTTAAGTACCATTAGCCTAGACAACGTATCTTACAAAATCCTTACCAAGTTGTTAGTACATAAGTTGAGAAAGGTGATTGAGGATTTGGTTGATCCTAATTCATGAAGCTTTGTATCACATAGACACAGTAGTGATAATATTATTATCACTTAGTAGGTTATTTACACAATGCAGAATAAAAAAAAGGGAAGAAAGGATGAATGGTCATTAAAAAAGATCTCGAAAAAGCTTATGATCATTTGAATTGGATGTTTGTCAAGGGCACGCTTTAAGATATTGGGATGCCACAAAAATTCATTAACTTGGTGAGGAGTTGTATTTCTACTCCTAGATGAGGTTGTTGTGGAATGGAGACATGCTAGAGGAGTTCAAACTAACCAAAAACATTAGACAAGGAGTTAAGATATGACCTTATCTATTTGTGCTATATATGTAAGGAAATCCTTTTTCATCTTATTAAGTTAGAAGTTTCCAATAAATTATGGAAGTCGATCATCCTATTCAAGGGAGGCCCTTCTCTTTCTCATCTAGCCTTTGCTAACGATTTTATTCACTATAACAAGTAATTTGGAGGGTGACAATTGCACGAGAAAATTATTTGAGCAATAGGGACATGTGGAAGGCGATCGACAAATATTGGTCAAGAGAAAAAGCACTAGTCCTCACAAAGAGAGTGTGCTTTTAAGGGGATTTCAACACTGATGTAAGGAGGTTGTTTGGTATAAACTCTCTTTCTCTTGATTTTCTCTCTCCTTGCGTCACGTTTCTTCCTTCATATCATTCTTCTTTGCCAATTCTCTGTTTTTGTCTCTACTATTTTTTATTCAAGTGGAACTCATCATTGATTACATCTTGTTGATCTAATTCCTGTTGTTATTTCAGTTTATTATCATTTACTATTTTTTTTAGAAAATCATCATACTGAACATTGGAATTACTATCTTTGTGTCGTTCAGTTTCAATATAATTTTCATGTTTCATTGGTGCTTTTATTGTCATCAATGGTTGAGAAAACTTGTATGTGAGAATTATAAGCTTAGGTATCTACATTGATGAGTTGGATGGATCTTCAACATGAATGTGATCAAGCCAGAGATCAAGCTCAAAGGGAATTCATGATTCAGTTTCAAAATGCTCAACAAGAATGTTTGGATTTAATGCAACGATCTATAGATTTGTTGATTTTAAGTCAATCTCAACACATTAATGGTTCGGACTCAAATCATGGTACTCTGTTGAACATTACAATGCTAGTGAAGGATATTTCACTGGGATTTCCACATTTCAACGGTCATACACTAACTTTAAAATGGATTTTCAAAGCTAAGAAGTTATTTAATTGCCATAACACTCCAAATGTTGATAGAGTGGAGATCGCTATGATTCATTTTGAGAAGGATGTTATTCCATGGTTTTAGATGTTACAACATATGAATGTTGTTAGTTCTTGGAACGAATTGACTCGTGCATTAGAGATGCAATTCGAACCTTCTCCATTCGTTAAAATGGCCTCAACCTACAACAATCAAATAGTTGAGAGGATTCTTAGGCCTTACAAGATATTACAAAAGATTTGTAAAAGATTATGCCTTTATTGTTGGACCTCTTACTGATTTACTAAAAAAGAATTCATTCCATTGGTTAGAAGTTGCATCTAAAGCATTTCAAAACCTTAAAAATGCCATGACTTCTATGCCTATTCTTACTATTCCTAACTTTAAGGAACCATTTGTATTGGAAACAAATACATCAGGATCAGGTATTGGAGTTGTTTTAAGTCAAGATCAACACTCAATTGCTTAGTTTTCCAAGAGGCTATCACCTTGAATGCAAAAGCAATCAACTTATATAAGGGAATTCTATGCAATAACCAAGGCAATGGCTAAATTCAAACACTATTTGTTGGGATATAAGTTTAGGGTTCGAACTGACCAAAAGAGTTTAAAAGAATTGCTTGATCAAACCTTGTAGACCCCTAAGCAACAGCAATGGTTACCCAAGTTTTTAGGGTATGACTTTACCATCTAGAATAAATTTGGTAGAGAAAACATTCCAATAGATGCCTTATCTAGAAGTCTTTTTATGGTTTGGTCACAACTTACTGCTAATTGGTTAACAAGTGTAACAACGTTGACAAAAAAGGATGAGGACTTGTTGAAGCTAATTACTCAACATTCTCAAGATGATCTAAATGATACAAAATATTTTGTGAGTGATGGATTGGTGTTTAGAAAAAGGTAAATTGATGATTCCTGCAGATTCTAAATTGAGAAATCAAATTGTACAAGAATTTCATGATTCTAAAGTTGGTGGTCATGCAAGTTGTACTAAAGTTATTGCTAGAATTTGTAGTCAATTTTATTAGCCAAAGATGCAAGAAGAAATTAAGAATTACATAAAGAATTGTACTTGTCAACAAGCTAAAGTGGACCAAGCTTTACCAGTAGGACTATTGCAACCATTACCTATTCTTCAGCAGATTTGGGAAGATATTGTTATGGATTTCATCACCAACTTACCACATTCTAATAGTTTCTCTACTATCATGGTAGTGGTTGACAGACTCTTTAAATTTTGTCATTTTATTGCTCTTAAGGTTGATTTTAGCAGCAAAAGTGTGGTAGAAGCATTCATCAATCATAGTTTTTAATAGAGACAAGATTTTTATTAGTTATTTTTTACAACAATTGTTTAAAGCTCAAGGCACAACTTTGGCAATGAGCTCTTCATATCACCCTCAGAGTGATGGCCAAATAGAAGTGTTTAATAAGACATTAGAAGTGTATCTAAGATGATTTGTTTATGATAATCCTAAGGCTTGGTCTTCTATGTTACCCTAGGCACAATATCGGTATAATTCTTCCTTTCATCATAGTATTGGCATGAGAGTCCCTTTAAAGTTGTCTTTGGAAGGGAACCTCCCTTAGTTATATTGTATGAATATCATTCCAGAGATCCTACTTCAATACAAGAAACATTGTTGAACAAAGACAAGGTATTAGAACAACTCAAGCTCAACTTGGCAAAGGCTTAGAATTATATGAAGTTGCAAGCAAATAAGAAGAGAAGGGAGATGCACTTGGAAGTTGGAGATCCGGCATTGGTCAAATTACAGCCTTATAGGCAACATTCTCTTGCTCTTAGGAAGAATAAAAAGCTTAGTATGAGATTTTTTGGCACATTTGAGGTGTTGGGAAGAATAGGATCAGTTTCATATAAGCTGAAATTACCTGATTCAGCTCATATTCATCTCGTTTTCCACATTTCACTATTAAAGAAGTTTATTGGCAATCAATCCCAAAAGTACTTGCCACTACCACTTACCACAACTAAGCTTTGTCCAACAATGCAACCCCTTTGTATGCTTGGTTCTAGAATCATCATGAGGAATTCCACACAAGTGCAACAACTTTTAATATAATGGGAGTTAATTGAACTTAAGGAAGCCACATGAGAAGATTTGGAGACATTTTAGCAATCTTATCCTCAATTCAACCTTGAGGACAAGGTTGATTTTAAGGGGAAGGGTATTGTAACAAGTAATTTGGAGGGTGACAATTGCGCAGAAAAATTAGTTGAGTAAAAGAGACACGTGGAAGGAAATTCGCAAATAGTGGTCAAGAGAAGGAGCACTCATCCTCACAAAGAGAGTGTGTTTTTAAAGGGATTTCAACATTGATGTAAGGAGGTTGTTTGGTATGAACTCTCTCTCCCTACATCACGTTTCTTCTTTTGTATCATTCTTCTCTACCAATTCTCTGATTATGTCTCTGTTATTCTTTATTTAGGTGGAACTCATCATTGATTACATCTTGTTGATCCAATTCCTGTTGTTATTTTCGTTTTTTTTTTACTATTTTTTTTTCCAGAAAATCATCATACCAAACATTGGAATTACAATTTCTATGTCGTTCAGTTTCAATATAATTTTTGTGTTTCATTCTATTCGCTAAAGCATCTCTAGATTAGGTGGAGATTATCCAAGAGTGTTTGGACCTATTCTATACTAGCTCAGGTCAAAAGGTGAGACTAGAGAAAACAAGAATTTATTTCTCCAAGAATGTTTCTTAAAACGTCAAACAACAAACTAGTCAATAGTTTGGCTTTCAGCATATTAATGACTTGGGAAAGTATCTAAGGGTTCCCATCCAACATAAGCAAGTGAGCACGTTTATGTACCAAGGTATTATGGATAAAGTCAACCAATAACTTAGCTCTTGGAAAGCAAGTAATTTATCGTTTGTAGGATGTTTAACTTTGTCTCAATCAGTGATCTTAACAATGCTTGTCTACATATATAATGCAAACAATACTTTTGCCTACAAAATTGTGTGACAAATTGGATAAGAAATGAAAAAAAAACTTGTGGAGAGACACCAAAGTGCAAAGGGCAATACAAGGAGTAGCTTGGCATAACGTTTGCCAACTAAAGAGAGAGGGAGATTGGGACTTTGTAGTGCTCGCGTCATGAATTTCCTATTTATGATGAAAAACTACTAGAAAATATGTGCAAAACCTAAGAAGTTATGGGTTCAATTTGTTAAGGCCAAATATAAATTTGGAGATGAGTTAATGCGAGTGTCTACTAAACCCATTGCATCCAATTTCTAGCAAGGAGTTTGTAGTGTTTGGGAGTTGATGAAGAATCACTTACCATGGAGGATTGGATATGAATCACAGGTTTTCTTCTAGTTGGACCTGTCATTGCCACACTTTCCAACAACAAGTGATGTGGCTTAGCATGTGATTCCAAAGGAAGAGCAATGGAGTTAACTATGTGAATCATCATGATGATTGGGATTTGGATCAAATTAGATATCTAATACCAAGGAGGATATATTCGTTGATTATTGGGCATGTCCTGCCGATGTTTTATGTAGAGGAGGATATCTTGGTTTGGAGAGGTTTTTCTCAGGGTGTTTTCTCTACAAAGTCTGCTTATGAATATGTTAAGTCTACACATGATACTACCTCACATTAGGTTTTCAACCACATTTGGAAATGTTATGGACTAGAATGCATCAAGTCCCTTCTTTAGAGAGTCATTCATCAGTAAGGATGTGCAAAAAATTCAAACTAATCCGAACTGATCCGATCCTTATTAAAAAATTCAATTCATTTAAAGAAAAATACTAATCGATCAACTTTGCAAAGCCAATTTGATTATCCAATCTATTTTTACAAAATGGATTGGTTTAATTAGTTTTTTTAATTGATCCATGAGTAAAAAGTGAATAATTACACGAAATCGAACTAATCGACTTTTAAAAAATCAAATCGGTCTATTTTATAAAAAATAAATCGGTTAATTAACCCATTTTTGTAAAATGAATCAATTTAGTTTGGATTTTTCAAAAATCCAACCCATAACACCCCTACTCGTGAGAGTTTGCTAACCAATAGGTGTTGTGTGAAGTGAGGCCTGACAACAAATGTTGCTTTCCCTGTGTGTTTGCTCGAGGAAGAATTGTTGATGCATGTATTATGTGATTGTGGCCTAGTGAGACATATGTGCCTTATTCTACTACAAGAACGTTTCAATCATTTTTTCATTGTTTCAGATATACATGACTGGTTGCTTATTAACTTGGTGGAGGGGTTGTGTCATGTAGACGATTGGGGGTTACTTTTTGCTATTGGTATTGATACTATTTGACACGTGTAACAATGTAGTTTTTAGGGGTGCCATCAACTTATGTATAAAATTCGTAGATGTATACCGGAGATTAGGAGGAATAAGGTAGCTTTTTCGAATCTCCCCAATCTATGCAACCATAAGGTTATTTTTCATATAGTCGGTCATGTCCACCGATGGGAGTTTTGAAATTGAATTGTGATTGGGCACTTAGTGGTGGCATCTCTTCGTTTAGAGGAATTTTACGAGATAGTTCGGGAAATTTGCTTGTCGATTTACAAGCAACTTGAGGTTATGTTCAATGATCCAAGTTGAATTGTGGGTAATCTACCATGGTTTAAAGATCATGCGAGACTTATTTCCTAATGACAACATTCTAGTTGAAACAGATTGAGCAATGGCAATCAAGTTCCTAAATGATGGGTGTTATTGTTATCATCCATGTTATTCCTTGGTAAACAAGGTAGTGAATATGGTTGGAGAGGACCAAGATGTGTCTTGTAATAATGTTCCTAGAGAGACGAATCAGGTGATTGTTTGACTAATCATGACTGTCGCAACCGAGATCGCGAAATTGGGTTATTACAATGACCATTTCGTATAGGAAGGGGTGTATATCTTTCATAGACCTCCATCTTGGTTGCAGTTTCATTTGTTGGCCAGTACTTCAACTATTTTTTTTCTTTATAGACTTTTAGTTTGGATATTTAGTCCCTCAATATATATATATATATATATATATATATATATATATATATATATATATATATAAAGTTAAATAAATAAATGGTTAAAAGTCTCTTTTAGTCCCTTATAATATTTTTTTATTTCAATTTAGTCTCACTTTAATTTTAGGTCTCAATTCAGTCTCCAATAATTTAAATCATTGCAATTTGGGACTTTCGTCTAAATGATTTAAACAGAGTTAACTCCTGCTGACATGGATGCCAGGTGGATGCCACGTAGATGCCATGTAGGTGGATCCCAAAATACTTGAATACACCTAGAACCAGAACGGTCCGTTCTGAAACCAAAATTAACACATAACATGTGCATGCAGAACGGGTCGTTCTGGTTCCAGGTGTATTCATGACACTTGGCATCCACCTATGCATCTACGTGGCATCCACGTCAGTAGGAGTTAACCCCGTTTAAATCATTTGGACGAAAGTCCCAAATTGTAATAATTTAAATTATTGATGACCAAATTAAGACCTAAAATTAAAGTGAAACTAAATTGAAAAAAAAAATATTATCAGGGACCAAAAGAGATTTTTAATCTAAATAAATAAAGTTGGACTCCACTTGCTTACATCTTAAACGCGATCGTGTATGAATTATCATGCATTATTTAGTTATTTGAATATTAGCTCACCGTGATTAGAAAGTTTTGCAAAAGATAAATCTAACACGTGTGAAATCAATATTTTATGGTCGATGTCAATGTGGAAATTATATTTTCCGTAGAAAATGGAATGGTTTCTAATAATATAATGTCTATCTATATATACCAGATTATGTACGATTTAACAATCATTTACGTCATTAATTTAATTCAGAATATCCAATACTCATATGAAAATGAACAAATGTATGTGTGAGAGAAAATAATTCAAATATGAGAATAGTTTAATTTTCCCCTTGTATAATAGCGATAACAAGGTTACTGTAACATTTAGTATCTTGTACATACAATTCTTAAACCCCAAGACTAGGCGGATTCTAATAGTTTCAGATAAGTAGGAAAATGAAATGAAAAAAATAAATAAATCAAATGGACGTAAAAACATGGGTTGGGAAAAATATCTTAGTGGATAAGAAAAATAGATAAAAATAAAAGTTATGTTGTGAAATGAACCCGTAATTTTATATAATATAATATAATGTCTTTATTCGCTCATCTTTTCCCTCAAAATTGCACTGTTTATAGTCTATGAAATAATATTTTCTTTAAAATTCTAACTTTTCTTCCTCAAAACTGTACTGTTTATAGTCAACGATATAACGTATTCTTTATAATGACGATATAAAATATCTTCTAATTTTATCAATTTAACTATTAAATCATATTATATTGATTCAATGTATACCAAAATTAAAATAATTAAAAAAATTTACAAATATGTAGTCAAGTAATAAAAATTTAAAAAGTTTAAATGTATATTATATGTTAAAATAAAGTAATTAAATAAAATACTAGTATTTTAACTTATGTAATACACTTAAATGTTTATTATATAATATTAAAATTTATAATAAATTATATCTAAAAATATATATTTTTCTTGAATATATAAATTATATTTAAAATTTGTATAAATAAATATTTTAAACATATAAATTATATTTTAAATTAATGGTAAATAATTTATATTATAGTATCAAATTATTTTTATTTATTGATAATTTATTTTAAAATATTAATATTTAATTTATAAATAATCATGATAAATAAAAATTAAATTAAATAAGAAGTTAAAATAATTTCTACAAACTCTCTTATCTTAGTTTTTAAGTAGGATAAGTTTAGCGAATTTAATCAATCTTATATAAACTTTCAACATGATTGTTAAAATTTAACTTTTTAATTTGATTGATAGCGGCATAGGTGCAAACCTAATTGAAATCTTTGTTGTTAGTGTAATGTTTTTGCATGTCATTTTTGTTTTAAAAAAGAAAATTTTAACTTTTATAATTACTCTTGAAAGATGTCATTCTTTTAACAAATTTGATATTTCATGTCCATGTGTAAAGGGAAAGAAATTAGAGAAGATAAAATAATAAATATTTTGAAATTATTTATTTTGTAAACTCTAAGTAGTATAATATTACTTATTATATTACGATATACTTTATTGACATAATAAAAGTATAAAGGAAAAATAACATATGATGTAATAATTTTTTAAGAATTAAAATAAGATAAAAAGTGATTTGAGAAAAAAAAAAAAAAAAACTCATAAAAATATCTAGCAGCGACTTCTACTTCATTGCATGGGAACAAAATTAATTTCTATGCATGAAAGCAACATAATAAAATTCAAAGCGCGTGACCTGTTAACATACATACCTACCATAGGTTGACCTAAGTCCAGTTACGAATAAAAATGTACAATATGTCAATTGTTTGAACTTTGAACTTTGAATATTTTGGATGATTTAAGTGACATCGTAGGTAACAAAACAGCAATGGAATCAAGCAAGATGACTGTGTTTCTTTATCCTTCATTTGTACTACTCCTTCCCTTCCTAGTCCTAGCCATAGCCCTCATCCTACCAAACACTAATGCTGATAACATTGCCATTTATTGGGGTCAAAACAGTGGTGAGGGAAGCTTAAGAGAAACATGTGAAACTGGGCACTACTCCTTTGTAAACATAGCCTTTGTTAACAAATTTGGAAATGGTCAATCACCTACACTCTTCCTTGCCCATTGTGACCCTGTTATGGGCAATTGCTTTTCAATTGCCAGAGACATCAAAAGTTGCCAAAAACAAGGGATAAAGGTGATGCTATCAATAGGAGGTGCAAGTTTTAGTTACTCTCTTACTTCTAATGATGATGCTAAAAATGTTTCTTATTATTTATGGCACAATTTCTTGGGTGGAAACTCATCTTCACGCCCACTTGGAGATGCCATATTAGATGGCATAGATTTTGCAATAGGGGGGTCCCCTTCCACACAACATTGGGAAGACCTTGCACATCACCTTAAGTCACATAGCACAAGAAGAAAAAAAGTCTACTTAAGTGCAGCACCTCAATGCTTATTTCCTGATAGTACACTTGACATAGCCCTTCAAACAGGACTTTTTGATTATATTTGGGTACAATTCTACAATAATCCCATTTGCCAATATAGCAAAGGTAACATTGATAATCTTTTAAATGCATGGCACCAATGGACAACGTCATTAAAAGTAGGGAAAATATTTTTGGGTTTGCCTGCATCTCCGACAGCAACTGTAAGTGGCTATGTTCCAATTGATTTGTTGACCTCTGAAATCATTGATGTTATAAGAATGTCTTCCAATTATGGAGGGGTGATGCTTTGGTCAAGGTATGATGATAAAAAGTATGGATATAGTAAAATGATTTCAGAAAATCATATCTGCACACAACAAAGACAAATAAAATGCAAAAGGCACAATAATGGTTTTATTGAATCTCTAGGCTATATGGCCACAACTTGTTTCATAGTTTCTGAGAGTGAAAGCATTGGTAGGCTATGTTGTGAGGTTATATGTAGGAACAACTGTTCCTGTAATGCTTATGCTCCGTTAAACTTTGTTAATAATACTGGATGCCAATTATGGAGTAAAGGAGCAAGGTTTATTAAAGGTTCCACCACACATTTGCAGCGAGTTTACTTTGTCAAACAAAAAGGTATGCCTAACTAGCTAATTTGCATCATCACCATGTTGTTGTGCATGTTTTGTCAATTCGGTCAAACACTTTAGCCATTAACAATTGTAGTATATAAATTACAATAATGTATTAAAAGGAAGCTTTCATAATAAACAATACATACAATATGCTAATATTCTATAAGGATTTTTTTCTTACGAGAACTAAATATTATACCTTATAATATCCACTTTAAATTGTACAATCAGTTCCATAACTTTCAAATTGTCTGTTTATAAGTAACAGTAAATAATAAGTGGTGGACATGGCTTATCATTGGCATTGGAGTAGCTATTGCAATACCTTCATTCTGTTACTTATACTTTGTTTTAAGGAGACGATACAAAGCTGAAGGTAATTTCTTAAAGAAATTCTTGTATTCTTAAAATTTTTGTCATGATTTATAACTTAAATTGTATTTCCATATGATTTCATCAGTGGATAGAAAAATGAGGCAAATGAAATTGTTGACCGAGGTTGGAGGTAATGCATTGGGAAACTATGGCAAAGCCAAAAAGACTATGAAAGATGGAAAGACAGCTAATGAGATTGAGATATTCAATTTGGAATATATCATTGCTGCCACAAACAATTTCTCTCTTGATAATAAGCTAGGAGAGGGTGGTTTTGGTCCTGTCTATAAGGTAATGTAACTTACTAAAATTAAAGCTATATTGATATGCATCTGATATCATGATAATTTCAGGGAAACTTAATTGATGGACAAGAAATTGCAATAAAAAGACTTTCTAAAAGTTCAGGCCAAGGGCTAACAGAGTTCAAGAATGAAGCTAAGATTATGGCCAAGCTTCAACACACTAATCTTGTGAGGCTTTTGGGATTCTGCATCCAAAGAGATGAAAGAATTCTAGTTTATGAGTACATGTCCAACAAAAGCTTGGACTTTTATTTGTTTTGTAGGTCTCACTACCTTGATACACCATGGATTTGATATGTTCTTGATCTAGTGACTAATATCATTCTTACTTTGAAGCAGATGAAAGTAGAAAGAATGTGCTAGATTGGAAAAAACGTTTCAACATCATTGAAGGTATTGCTCAAGGACTTGTTTATTTACACAAATATTCAAGATTAAAGGTGATACATAGAGACTTGAAGGCAAGCAATGTATTACTTGATAAAGAAATGAATCCAAAAATAGCTGACTTTGGCATGGCTAGAATATTTGGATCGCAAGAATCTCAAGAAAATACAAATAGAATTGTTGGAACATAGTAAGTAAAATAATTAATCTACTTCAATATTATCTACAAGACTTTTAAATGATTTTAAATACTAAAAGTTAACTATTTTTTCTTTTTAAGTGGTTACATGTCTCCAGAATATGCCATCAATGGTGTTGTGTCAATAAAAACAGATGTATATAGTTTTGGTGTGTTGTTGCTTGAGATTCTTAGTGGGATGAAGAATAATAGTTGCATCCACTCAAATACCCCTTTCAATCTCATAGGACACGTAAGTTCCACAAATAACTATTTCATCATATTTAAATTTTAACTTAACTATCTTTTTGGATCTTGTCATTCTTTTAGGCTTGGCAACTATGAAATAGAGGTAGAGCTTTGGAATTGATAGATCCATCATTGATTGAATCATACGCTTCCGATGAAGTGCTGAGGTGTATTCATATTGGACTCATTTGCGTACAAGATCATGCAACAGACAGACCCAACATGCAAGATGTTGTTTCGTTTTTATCAAACAATACCATCCAACTCGATCAACCAAAGCAGCCAGCATTCTTCTTGCATGTGATTGTGGAAGAGTTAAGGTTGCCTAATAGCAAACAAGAAAGTTTTTCTCTGAATGATGCATCAATTTCTACTATTAATGGTAGATGAATTCCATCATGAATACAGTTTTGGCCGAGTAGACTTATACACATGTATGTAAATTAACTTCAATTTCTTTAAACTAATTCATGAGATTTTAACACCTATAAGTAAAAATTTATTGTTGGAATACAAATAAAGCTCCACATCATTCAAATTATTGTTCTTTTACGGGTGACTTGGAAAAATTTAAGTCAAGGTAAAAAATTGTTGAGATGTCTTTAATTCTGTTTATTATTATTTCATCTATTATTTGGGTTGTAATGGGGTATTTAGGGTTGTTAATTCATATTCTGTCTGTATTAGATATATTTATGCTCATTCAAAAGTTTTAGTATCATTATAGGTTTTCTATGTTTTATTATTTTTTTAATATACTTTATCTACTCTTTACTATTATCATTTTTATTCCCTTAATTTTTTTTTCTGTTTGCAAATTTGATACTCATTATTTTAATTATGTAACTTTAGTTTATCTATTAAATTCATATTTAATATTTAACAAAAATATTAATGCGACACCCTGCTGCCATGTCAACGATTTTATATATTAAGTATTAATATAAATTAATAAATTAATTAAAATTCTACAATTAAAATTATAAAAATCAAATTAGTGAAGAAAAACAGGAGAATCAAATTCATAATAAGGAGAACATTTTTTTAGAAATGATGATAGAAAAAAAATTAAGTCTTTTTTTTTAATCAATTTATTGTTACCGATTTTCTTTCAATTATCATCAAAGTATCCCGTACTTGAGTTTTACACAATTTTTATGCCAATGAAACGTTAGTTCGTGCTTAAAATTTTAAAATCGTAAAACATCATTCTTGATTTGTTTTTATTTTTAAAACTAGAATAGATTCACCGTAAATACACGGATAAAATACCAAATAAAATTATCTACTAAATTTAAAATTAATTAAACTGTAGTTAACATTTAAATTAGTTTAAATAATTCAATTACGTGTAAAAAAAACTAATTTAAGAAAAAATATAGTCATATCAAAATTATTAGAAATTTTTTACCAAAAATATAAAGATAATATTGTTTTAAGAATGATGATATATCATATATATATGATGAAAATAAAGAACAATGATATATACACATCTTTCTACATTTTATTTTTTCAGTAACACCTATTATTTATATTTATTTCTCTTATCACATTAATGTATGTATATTATTTTGGGTTTAATTTATTTTTTACCTAATGTTTGGTTATATATATATATATATTTTAGTTTAATAATTCAATTTTTTCATGCAAATCTAGTATTCATTCAATCGTAAATATAATTAAAATATATATTTTTTTATATTTTATTAATTAATATAATTATATGAATCAAAATTATTGTGTAAATCTAAAAATTTACACTAAATCTTATACCTTTAATAATTTTTTATATAATATAAATTTAATTATCTAACTATTGAATTATGTAATATAATACTTAAAATCATGTATATTAAATTTTAGATGATTTGAATTTTTCTAAATATATGAATTAGGGTCATTTATAAACCTAAAAACTTACACTAAATTTTATACTTTTAATAATTTTTTACATAATGTAAATTTAATAATCTAATTATTAAATTATGTGATATTATACTTAAAATTATGTATATCAAATATATTTGAACTTTTCTAAATATATTATTCAAAATGAATATTTATATATACTTTAAATATCATATTATATGTTAAAATAAAATAATATAATGAGTTACTAAATAATTTTAAAATTACAAACTTATTTGTGAATTATCAAATGTATTATTTAGTTTACCAAACATTAAAAAAATTGATCCTATAATATATCACTTTATTTTTTTAATTTTAATTCTTATAAAATTACTTTTTAAAATGGTTTTTGACAAAATTATTTTTTAAATTTAGTTTTAATTATTTTTTAAGTCTTTCTAAAATAGTATTTTTTTTGTCTAACAATTCGTGAATAATTTACCTTTAGTTTCTGCAATTCATTTTGTCATTAAAAAATTATATTATAAAATTAAATAATTATATATAAAAATTATTAATTCTTTTAATAGATCAAAATACTAAAATTAGAATATAAATTATGTGCCTATTATAAAAGTTATTAATTTTTTTATATCAAATAAAATATTAATTGAATGGGTGGAAGTATAATTGTTTTTTTTTTTTCTATAGCCCAAAAAAAGATACAATTAATTTTCCGAAATCCGAAAATTGAGTTACGCTTATCCAAATGAATGCGTACTATATATAGAATGGAACGGGAGGAAGAATAAATATGAGGCGAGGGTAAGGTCGCGTTTTGTTGTGTCGTGCGCTGTCTCCTTTGTCGTTTTTGTGTTCAGACCGAACCCTAGCTCCGCAGCGCAACCATGTCGACCAAGCAAGGTACCGCCTTTCTTCTTTCTCCGTCCTCTGAACCCCCGATTCCATTGATTTGCACCTTCAATTTCAGATCTGATCATAGGGTTAATGTTTTTTGGGTTTGCAATTTATCTGATCGATTTTTTTTTTCTTTCTCTTTTGTGCTTTTTAGGTGGAAAAGCTAAGCCTTTGAAGAAGCCCAAGTCTGATAAGAAGGATTACGACGAGGTATTTCCTTGAAATCCCCTTTGGTCGATTTTTGTTGTTTTTAATTTTTTTATATTATATTTAAATTGGTGTGATCAAAGATTAGAATGTTCAAGGTTGATTCACTTTGGTTTGAGGATTGGTAATAAGTTTAAGGAAGAGGGAACGCAGGATCGTTTAGCCTTTTTTGGACTATTGCTTGTTTTCATTATGAATCTTTGAATTCGTTTAATATAACTGCTCTTCTATTATCCCTTGTTTGCACTATAGGTTAGTTTTTCATCCGGGCTGTCATTTTCTTTCGTTATCCATTTGTTTTATTTTTTCCTTGTTGCATTCTACAGAAACAAAACTTGGTTAATCTTGGAAGTTCATCTTTTGTAAGATTAGCAAGAAAAGAATGTACTTAACTATAAATATACATGTGTTCGTGTAATTATTTTTCTTTCGTTTTCTTTCTGTTTGAAGCAACAGGATTAGATTGTTGTGCTTAATGAGCAGGTTGATGCTAGTAACGTGTGTGGTTTGTTTAACAAATCAGAACGAAGGGGTGGATGTGAATATAAGAGCAGTTTTGAATGGACAGTGAATATTGTTACGAACCTAACAATTATGGTTTAGACTCTAAAGAAAAACAGGACCTCGCAGTCCCAAGGGAGCATTTTGTAATATTTTTATTTTGTTCTGTAACCATTCTGCCACCTTGTGACTGAATTTAATGTGAATATCATTAAAGATTCATTCTTCATCATTTTCTTGAATCTGTTGGACTAACTATCCTACTCTATCATCCACCATAATTTGAATAGTAGAGGCAGCAGCTGAAGATATGGGAGGGACATGAGAAAAGTATGTGAGAAGCAGTGTGGTTTTGCAATGTAACCACCTCCTCACTATGAATGTGGGCCAAAGGGCAGGGGGGGAGCTAGGCAGTCATTTTGGTTAGGGAGGCTGCAAGAACCCTCCAATATCCTGTTTCATCTTATGTGTTTTATGCTATAGAGTAGTTTCTTGGGTATTATGTTGTTTGTTCACTTTGTTATGAAATTTTGGTTTTGAGCATGATTGACATGATTTTATTCTTATTGGTTTCACACAGACACAGCCCTGTGTCAACTTCTGAATCTGGTTATGACCATGCAATTTATTGTTTGTATTTTGTAGATTGACATGGCTAACATTCAGAAGAAAAAGGAAGAGGAGAAGGTCAGATATTGTATTGTGATTTAGTACATGGTACATTTTGGTTATTTTTTGTAATAGTACTTAATCCTGTTGCTTTCACTGAACAGGCACTGAAGGAGTTGAAAGCCAAGGCACAACAGAAGGGGAGTTTTGGAGGTTCTGGGCTCAAGAAAAGTGGAAAGAAATAAGGGCTCTTTATCATGATAATTCAATACTGAGATCTATAATTACAGATGTGACCATAAGAACTTCTCTTATTGTGACCTACTTTCTTGCTAATATTAGTACGAGGTCTGTCCATATGTAAGCTGCAATAAGTTACTTATTTGTAGCTTTATTGTGTGTTTCTCATGGGGTTCTGATAACTAGTGTTGTGGATTTGATATAGACTTGTTCAAGTAATAATGGCTTGGCTTTCAACTGCTTAACATTTGTCATGATTCATATGAGATCCTTTAGTCAATATTCAATTGTTTGGCTTTTGTTCTTCAGTATTTTGTTGGATATGCGTCTCTAAAATCTTGTAAATTTTCTTAAGAAGAAAATTATAGAGGTGATGTAGCGAGTAAAATAGAATTAAAAAATTTGATGAGAGTTCAAATTTTATTACATTATATATAGATTCTTATATGACAATAAATTAGAAATTATTAAAAGATAAATTTATAATGAATTTATGTTAGATTGATATTTTTTATTTTATGATTTAATTTTTTTTGGTAATTATTTTTATTTTATATAAAATAGAAATATATTATTTTAATTATGTTTTTACTAGTATATTTTTATGTAATGTTATTTTTACATAAAAGTATATATTATGTTAGTCTTTTGAAAGAAAGAATATATCTCTTTTATTTAATTTACAAATAATAAAATTATAGATTTAATTACTAATGTATATGCAAATGTTTTAATTATTTTTTTAAAAAAAAAATTGGATAGGGTTAAAGTGGGTCAATTTCTCATCTTATTATTTTTAATTTATTAACTCACTAAAATTAATTAATTTATCGTTGAGGTGAGTTATAATTTTTAACATGTTTATTCTAGTAAGTGAATCTGTCCTATTCTGTTCTTTGATGGATCAAGATCCTGTTTTGCCTCAGGTGATCCATTTTGTTACCGTTACAAATCCATTTGTTTTTCCTTGGTTTTTATTTGCTTGGTTGTTTTCCAAAGAATATTATTATTTTCCTTTTGCTCTTGGGTTGGTGATAGAGACACCCCTCTTCCCCACCCAGAAAAAATAACTCTCGAGGAGACTCCGAAGTTTGTTTCATAATTGCTTTTATTTTTTTATTTGTGTAAAAGAAGGCATTTCGTTTCATGATAAATTCTTTTAAATATAAAAATAAAATTTTTTACAAAGACTTTTTTGTCTTTTATCGAACAGTTTATGTAATATTTATGAAGGGTTAAGCTTATAACAAATTATGTGTATATCAAAATAAGGAATCAATTTTATATTTATATATAGGTATAGATATCTTAAAGTTATTTTTATTGTTCTTAGGAGTTTCTCTAAATGAGTATTTATTTAATATATTTTAAATGAATTTCATTATTTAAAATAATTATTAAATAGTTAAAAGAATGATGGAGCATAATGAAGATGTAGTGACACTTGTAAGATAGGTTAAACTATATTTTTGGTCCCTTTATTTTTATCAATTCATTATTCTGGTCTCTTTATTTTAAAATAGAGATATTTAGTCTCTTATTTATAAAAATACAAAATTTTGATTTTGTCGTTAATTTGAAATTCGTTGATTATTAAATTTTGATTGTGATATTTAGTGATGTATATAAAAATAAAAAATTAAAAGATAACAATTCTTTAATATATTTTAGCGAGTCATTAGTATTTATTTTATTAATAAATTTTAGTTACATGTTTTGTTTTAGTTTTTTTATCTACAAATATTATATTATTAAAATGTCACATCATTTAAATATAAATAAGTGTTAAAATTTAATGATTAATAGTTAACAAATGAAATAATCAAAATTATGTATTTTTAAAATTAGATGAATTAAATCTTTTTTTTTTTTAAGTAGATGAATCAAAATTTCATATTGACAAAAATAGAGTCTCCAAAATTACAATTTAACCAATAGGATATAAAGGTTTCAAAAAATTAAGATAGAACAAATTTTGACAAAAATACAATATCTTAGAGGGGAAGATACCCGCATGAGAGTAGGGTCCTATGGTTTATAGGAGAAAGTTATTGATCATGACTCAAGGTATGTGATGATTACAAACTCTGTAGTATTGGTGGCAAACACTGATCGCATCTCGATGTGAAATGCAGTGGATTGGAAGGTGTTTGTTGCTACATCCGAGATTAACAGTTAAGGTTTATACTATATATATTTTTTTTTTTCATTCACAACTCAGCAACTCATTTGAGGTTCTGAAACGAATCTCACATTTATACATCACGTTGATATATCAAATAAATTGCAAATGCATGACTACTGTGATATTATATAGAGAGAAAAAAATCCAATGAACTGCAGAAAAAAGAAGAAGAACTAAGTGTAACAAAAAGAAAGATGGAATTAAATAGCCGAGCAGAAAGGTGATAACAGAAGAAAAAAGAGATGAAAGCCGAGCATAAGGATATAAACAAAATAAAAAAACATGAGAAAAGTATTAAACACAGAAGAAAAATATAAGGGGTGGGTTGCTGGAAATGGGAGAGCAGAAAGATTTAAATGAAAATGGGGGAGTGAGACAGCTGAAGAAATGAGTCTTGTATTCTTTATGACTTCAAAAAACTCATGATTTATATGTTATGTGATGAAAATTGGTCAGATCAACTGGACCTTTGGGGATTATTTTTGCCGTAACTCTTGCCATAAAGAACTTTTAAAGAAATTTCCAGCACACCATAGTCCATCATTTAGTAACACTGTCATGCTTAGAACTGAATACAGAGACATAAACTTGGCCCCGGTTGAAATCCAGTTAGCTTTTTACTTAATAAACAATGACTCTAACTCTCTAAAGTTATTGTCAAATCGATTTAACCACTCAAGCCCATGTATTAACCCTTTATTACTATTATTAATCATTTAACCATCTGATTACTGGAAATAATAATACACCATTATCCTCTCGATAGGTTAATACCTCCTTTTAAAGTACAATCTCCATCTTCCTAACAATTCACGATGAATAATCCAATCAAAATGGAAGTTGCATCTTAAACAATAAATCAAGGTCCATCAAAACGATGTGTAGGTGCAAAAAAATAGATTAAGTGAAGAAAAAAATTACTTCCTACAAATGTGTTCGTAGCACAAAATTGTTTATTTTTTGTTTTTTTGGGATGGATTGAAGCTATAACTCATAAGTGCAAGGGGCGGCTAGAAAAATTTGAAGAAAGCTAAAACTTCTGATGCTATAGGTATTCATATGATACCCTTACATAAACTCCAGCAAGCAACAGTATATGGCTTGACATAGCAAGATAACTGGAAAAATCAAGACTGACTACTTATTTACTACACTATTGCTTTTCGGGCTTATCAGGTTCTGGCTCCTCCTTTTCAGGTTCTTCCTCTTCCTCTTTCTTTTCTTCTTCCTCTTCATCCTCTTCTGGAGGATCTGCAGGCAACGGAGGCGGCAAAGGTGTCTTCATAGGACTAAATTGAGGGAATATATCTGGCCTTCGTCCAGGCTTAGGCCTTTCCCACTCCTGTCAGTATATGCATTCGACAATCTATAAGCTTGTGCATTAAATAACCACATATTGAAAAAAAGAGGGTTCAAAATCTAACAAAACCCAACATTACCGAAATCTGAACTTACGGTCAGAGCCACCAGATTATGGGCACAATGAAACTAAAATTCCAGAAAAATGAGTGTGGTGCTAACTGTTATTTCTACCTAGACAAATTCCCTTCTATACATTATCAAACTAGAATTATGCATCATTTACTTGATTTGCTTCAGTTATGCATTAGAAAACATCATTTTGGGTCAGTTTGAGTAAACTTCTCCAGACATACTCCTAGGAGAAAAAATAGTTAGAAATAAAATAAATTCTCTATAAGCTAAGCTTATGCATTAGCTAACTTCTAAAAATTCTCTCCTATTAGTTTCTCAAAAATCTCATTTTCAACTTATATATAAGCTAATTTTATGAAGAAAATTATTTTATTTTTCACTCCTAGAAATGTACACGGAGAAGCTAACCAAACATATCATTTATCAAATTTGCTAAAGGTATGCATGAGAAAATTGGTGGCACTTATCGAATTATCCTAAACTCACCGACACAGACTTATAAGTTGGCCATTTCTTGACTACTCAACATACAAACACTGTGATCATATTATTTCATAACAACTAATTGAATAATTTGGCGCTCTGAGAATATTCTAGAAACTAGCATAAGAACTAACGGGAGGCAAGATTGATTGCATGCCCTGAACCAAGAATCAACATAGCAGGGTGCATGAATTGGTGCGCAACGACAGAGGTTGAAAGAGTAATTAAGAATTAAAGCATGTGCGATTAAAACCTTCCCCAATCTAAATCCACATACTGAAAGTAAACTAAGGAAAGAGGCAGCAAAATGAAAAAAATAGGGAAAAACGTACGATTGGGAAATCGAGAGGGGAACGGCGAGTCATCTTCTCCTCGTCGGGAGCCATACGAACGATGTGTCTCCGGAAGCGCGGAAGAGGAGAGGGAGAGCGAAAGGCAACGATGGAAGGTGGTGCAATTAATTTGGAAGAAGAATAGGGTTTGGGAGAAGAAGAAGAAGAAGAAGGCGGTGGTGTGTGAGTGGTGTTGAGACTCACCAAACCCATAGCCATGCCTTGCCTGCGGCTGAGCAACACCTAATCCTAATCCCTTCTCTTCTCTCTTTATTCTTTACAATAACATCAAATAAGTCGGTTTATTTTTTTTTTTTCTTTTCTTTTTCTCTTTCTACCTGTCCAATATATAAATCTTTTCTTATAGCCACTAATAATATTTTTTTTTATTAATTTTGTTATTTCGACTTTTGTCGATAGTGAAATTAGAAAATTAAGTGATAAAAATGTAAATAAAAATTACTATTTTAAAGTGTTAACGAGTTGGACTAGTTTAGATTAAAAATAAAAATTTAATTAAAATTAATTAATTTAAATTTTATAATTTATAATTTAATTTAAAATAAACTAATTCGACATTGATTAGATTAATTTCATTTAGGTTGTTGAATATTCAATGTTTTTCTTTAAAAGAATAAATTAAAAAATAATTTCTTTTAAAATAAATAGATTTTTTAATATTAATTAAATTAGTATATTGTAAAAGAAATTAATTAAATTAATATTTACAATAGTTTTTCTTAATTTTTTATTTGAAGATTCTAAATATATTAGAGTGTGCAAAAAGATCACATTTAATATATTTTGATATTATGTTTTCATTTCTTTAAGTATTTTGAAAAATAAAAGAAAGAGAATCTTTTAAATATAATCACCTCGTGAACTGAAGTACAATAATACCGAGAAAGTTTTTGTGAAATTATAAAAGCTTCTCATGCAATGCATCTCCTCCTGGACTGAATTATAATAGTATTGTCTTTTTTCTTATAAAAAAAAATAATAAAATTTGCCCCTTTCCTATTACTTCGGACAACACAATTTATAAAATGAAAGCAATTTAAATTGGAAAATAAAACAGGTAAAGTTTTTCATAGTTTATCCATTTATCACTACTTTATTAAACTAATTTACATGAAATGGTAGAAGATATAAAAATGAAATAAATGCATTTTAAGTTAAAATCAAATTTTGTATTCGATGTGGAGTTCATTATTTGTCTTCTATATCTTTCATAAATATTTAAAGTCAAATTATTCTTTTATTTATTTTTTATTTAATTGGTTTAATTTAATATTCTTTTTAAAAAAATTATAATGATCTTAATTTTTAAAAATTGACGTAACATTTTTGTTTAATTAAAAGAGATAATATTATATTATTTTTAAAAACTGAGGAAACTAACACGAATCTTTTAATAATAAAGGAATAAAATTAAATCAATTAAGTAAAATAAATTAAAAGTAATTTAATCAATATTTAATTATTCTTCCTTTGATCAAAATGACATTGGTAAATTTTAATTAATCCTTAAGTATATAGTGATATTTGGTTTGATGATTTCGTTGATCAATTGTGAGAGTGTTATGTTTTATTTGTTATTTTATTTATAAAAAATATTCTTTCATTTCGAATTTCATAAGTGAGATCTCATCTTTACTATTATTGACCAATATTTATAAGTCAAATAAGTGATTAAAAAAAATATAGATCAATTATTGAAAAAAAATGCTTTATTATTTTGTATGTGATATTTTTCATAAAAAAATATCTATGAAATATATAATGTTTTATATATTTAAATTATATTTTAAATAATTATTAACTATAGAAACTAGTCTTTATGTGTGAAATTATTTTTTTTTCACTTAATGAACTTTTCTGGTTTCGTCCCGGATATATTATTAAAATCGCTAAATTTTATGAGATTGATTTTATCAATGTTTATTAAAATCGCTAAATTTTATGAGATTGATTTTCTCAATGTTTATGAATATGGTAATGTTATTAGTTAAAATACTTTATATTTTCGTTTCATTTATTTTATTTTTAGTTTTTATAATTTTATATAGATTTTTAAAATTTTTATATTTCTTTTATTAAAAATTTTTAGTTTTTATAATTTAATATATATCTTTTTAGTTAATTTCTATATTTTAAATTTTTTTTTGATTCTTTTAGTTTTTATTAATTCTTTTTTATAATATTTTCTCTTTCATTTAACATAATAGAGATATCAATTCAATTTTGTATGTTTAATATCAAATTTATTTTATTAAAATTACTGTAAATAAAATTTCTCAATATTTCATATATATTTTTTGTATTCTCATGTGCGAAATTCATTGTTGAAACATTATTTTTATTTAAGAAATTAAAAATTTCTATCAAGTTAAATATAAAACAAACACCATTACAAGAAAAATTAAATGATGAAGAATAAAAGATTAAAATATTATAAGTATAGGAAAAAAAATTATTTTAAATTATACAAAATAAAAATAATTAAAAAAATAAATATAAAAATTAAAAATATCTATTTTAAATTATAAAAACTAAAAGGTAAAATTAAAAAATTATAAAAACTACAAAAAATATTTCAGCCATAATTATACCAATCATCACTTATATTTTATGTTATATTATCTTACTTATATATATAATAAAGTAGACAATTTTGTCATAAATTTCCAATACAATAATTCCTTTTTTTATATATATATTTTACATGCAATAATTCCTGTTTATAAAAATAATGTCATGTAATAATTGTTTATGAATTTTGATAACGTCACTTTCTAACGAATATAATGTTACTTTAATTATTTTTACATTATTTACATATTTGATTTGAATTTATTGATATAAATAAATTATGTGAATATTATAAAATATTTAAATATAATTTAATAAAGAAATTATATGCGACAAATTTTTTATTGATATTAGTGTCTAAAAACTTTTTAAAAAACTAACATTAACATTAAAGTTAATTTTTTTTCTTATATTTTATATATATATTTTTATTAATTTTTGTTTATAAAACAGTGAAATGAATGGAGAAACATTAATAAATAACATAAAATTGGAATGCGTAAAAATTAATAATAAAATAATAAATAAAACCATTTCAATAAAATAAAATCATAAATTTTTTCATTCAAATGCTTTATATGAGATCCGAAACCCTTTTACTATTTTTTTTCCTCTTCACTCTCATTTTTCTAAAGATTTTTCACTGTTGATTTCTTTCTCTAGGTTGAAGTGGTGTTGAGCTTAGGTTGTGAAGAAAGATTTTTTCATCCATTTCTCTTCTTCTTCCTCGAATAACACAGAGTTAGATTTTCTTTCTTTTCGAGGTAAAGGAAGCTAGAATCTTGGGTTGTTGATTGAATTGAAACTTATAATTTGTTGGATTTTTAAAAATTTGAGCTTTGGAGTAGATATGTAGTTGGTTGCATGTTGAAAGCTGAGGCTTTGGCTGTCGTGACGAAAGGTTTAATGTTGATGATTTCCTTTGAATTTTGCTACATGCATGTTGAATTTCTTGTGGTTTATGGGTTGCATGAACAAAATGAGTAGAGATTATGAAGGTAGATCATGTTTAGGAATAAAATTGATGGATTATAGGTGAAAAAAAAAGGTGGAAAGCTATGAAAATGCATAAAGTTTTGCACTCAGCGTTGGAGTGCTGAACCAGCGCTGTAACTGTGAGAGAAAATAGGGAGGTCTAGATTCAGCACTACAACTCCAGGTTGAGCGTTGCAGCCCTGGGAGGAATTGATCTGGCAGAGACCTGGAGCTGCAGCTCCAAGTTGGGCGCTGTAGTCCCAAGAGAAAATGAAGCTAGCAAAAAGTTAGAGCTGGAGCGTTGAATTAAGCATTGCAGAACCGAGGGTAAATGACCGAATTTGATAATGTGGTCTTCATATGAAAGTTGTAGCCTTGGATGTTAGCTTTCCAATGGAACTAATAAAGGATGTCTAGAACTCCAGTTATGACCTTTTTAGTGAACAAAAGTCAAGCTGTCAGGATTTAGTCTAGTTGTTGCGGTTTTTACATTTTTTAACAAGGTAGATGATAGAATTAGGATTTGATGTCTTCATGAGAGTTGTAAGAAATCTTCTTTTCTTTCATATGAGATAAGGATGAGAATGATTGGAGTAGTATAACTTCATATATGTTATTTTATGTGAAGGTTGTCATTTCACAATAAGTGATTTGTTAAGTTGAAAGTTGTTTTGGGTGCTTAAGTTGATTTATGTTGTTTATGTGTGTAAGTTGGCATGATAGATGACTTGTAAATATGTGGTATGAGTTCTATTATGTGATGAAAATGTTGTGTGCTAATATAAATGATAAAATGTTGAATAATGATGATTGTTGTTGTATAATGAGAAAACATAGTTATGAGTTGAGAGTTGCATGCTGAACCCTAGTTGTGTAAATGTTTAGAGATGGTATCTAAGTTGTTGAGATGACTATGATGTTTGAGTTGTGAGTTGATTGAGATGATGAGATGATAACTGTGTTGTTGTTCTATGATGATGAGTTGTTGATTACTAGGACTAGTGGAGATGTTTTCAAAGTTGTTCATCCCATTGTGCGAATTGAGATAATTGTGGTGCTTTAAGAGCCTAATTTGTTGAAAAACCCTCCTTGGGAAGTTGTCCCTTGGGGTGGAGGAGTTCTGTTCTCCTTCAGGACTTAATTGATCCTGTGTGTGGACAAGGTTGAGGCACACATGTATAAAGCGATCACGGTATAGGGGACAGATTGAGCTATACCGATTACAAGTGACTAATTTGATAAAGTATGAAGTTAGGAACTTAGTTCCTATTGTAGTATTTGGAGGATAGTCAATAGGCTAATCTCATAGGTGGCTTAATTGAGTTAGCTAATGTCGTGGTAGGCCTAAGCCCAATTGTCCTATCCTGACATAGTACTATACTTCATTGTTTAAGTGGCAAAGTCTGAGGAATCCTTATCGTGTTGTAGATTTTTGTCCAAATTTGTTGTTTACCTAGCAAATCCAAAAAAAAATTGTGTTGTTGGTTCGATAGGACCTAGCCACTTAAGTTGCTCACCCTATGTTGTAGGAGATCTCTGAGTTGAAATGTGTGACGACACATATGTGTTAATGAGTTGATATTGTGATGATATGAGTTGTATGTGTTGATGTGTTGTGAAGGTGTTGTTGAGATATGTGTTATTTATGTGTTGTGTATTGTATGTTGAACTAGTTGATGATGATATGATAGTGATGTTAAGTTGTTTTTCTATATATGTGTTGCTTATTTTCACTAGCTTACCCTTGTATGTTTCTATGTAGTTTGGACTGGGATGATCATACGATGTATGAGAGTAGGACAGGGATAGACTGGTGTTAGTTGATGTAAGCCACTTGGTGGCAGGAGTTGGAGAGTTATATTTTGTTGACTATAGCTAATGGTATAGTTTATCTTGTAGACCGTTGTATACATTGTGGCACGTTAGACTGCCTTTGGTGCACAGTGGTGTATATATATTATATATTCATGTTATACTATTTTAGTATACATTTCTAGTTGTGTTATTCCACAGTGTGACAGTCATGATGGGTCGTTACATATTATATATAAATAGTTAAGTTTCAATGCCAAAATTAACAAAATCATTTATCAGTTCATATAGTAGTATGTAGTATGAGGTTTATTGTTGTTGTAGTAGTAGGTAATTCTACATTTAAATAAATATTTTTTTTATCTTATATATTCAAATGAATTATAACTTACTCATAAAAGAAAATGAATTATAATTTTTACATTTAGTTTATAATCAATCTTTTTTATAATAAAACATGTACTTACAATAATATTAATTATTAATTATATATAAAAATGATATAATTTTCTTATTTAATGCTTCAAAATATTTAATTCACCAATTTCATCAAAAAAGATATTTTCATTATTATATTATGGGTTCAAAGAATGTATAAATATTATATTACATATTGTAGTGTAAAAACTAGCACATATTCATAAAAGGTGTATGTGAATTAATCAATTTTATGTGATCTCATAATAAAACCTTTATTATCAAAGTTTCATGTAAAGGACAATATTATTTAGTAATTCTCTCAAATACCATATATTAAATATATGCATTTATTATTGTATATATTAATTTATAAATGTTATATAGTCAACTTTTTCTATTATTATAAAAGAAACTTAAATTTTTTTAAAATAAATAAAATATACTTTAAGCATAAAACTAATAAAAAATAGTTTATTTTTATTATATTTATTATAATATAAAATGTTAGAGGTGGCAAAATAGGTTGACTCAGTCCATTTTAGCTTGTTTCAAAGTGGATCACTAATCATGACATAAATATGTCCTTCAATTTCAAGACTATAACATAAAGATAATAAATTACAAATTATTAAAAGTCTTTTTCTTTTTTCAATCAACATTACTAATTACTTTTTTCAATCAACATTACTAATTATAATCTTTCAAAAACTCAAAATCATAATTTTTAAGAACTACAACACAAATATTAATACACAAAGTGATATACCACGAGTTACAAAATAAATAAAATAAAATATTTAATTAAACTAGTTGACAAGTCAATCCACCTGACACATCATTTGACTGCACAAGTTAGTGAGTTAGGTTGGACAGAGTTAGGGATGACAAAAATATCTGCAACCGCGTGTATCTGCAGGTAAAATCCGCTACGGATAATAAATAGATAGGCTAATTGGGTACCCGCAGATAATAGGGACGAATAATTTTTTACCTGTTTATAAATGGGGCGGGGACGGGTATGATGATATCCATACCCGCGGGTACGCGTTTAATAATATTTCTTAAATATCCTAATTATTCTTGTACCACATAACCCTAAAAGTACACTCTCTCGTCTTATTTTCTTACAAAAGTGAGGTTGATGAAGTTATTAACATATGTTAAGCATGTTATAGAATTATGTTGGATATAATTTGATTAATTTTCTAACTTTGATTGGACCAATAAAATTTATGTATTTTAAGTTGTTTACTTTCGTTTGGAATTATGAGATTGAATTATTGTAACTTTGTGATGAGACTTTAACTTGTGAGATTAATGTATTTTAAGTCATTAATTATCTTACATTTTTATTATTATTTCAACAAAATTAACGTTAAATACAAGTTCAAAATTAACATTAAATTTTTATTTTTAATATTTCAATGACATTAAATATAGACTTAAAATTATTTGTAATATAATTTTTTTAATTTCTTAAAAAAATTATAAATATTCATGGATATCCGTAGGTATTCAAGAAATTCATGGATACTCGCGTGGATATGAAGTGGATATGGGGACAATTTTCATCTAGCGAGGCGGGGACGAATTTACTATTACCCACCCCCATGGGACCCATTGTCATCCTTAGACAGAGTACACAGTCTAGGAGACTAAAATACCTGTGAGTCATAACCCACTTTATCCTCCTATATTGTAAATCAATAACCTATGCAACATATGATCATACTAGAAAACATATAACAAATATACATAATGTCATATTCATTTTTTTTCTATAAAACTAATATACATAATTATCTATAATTATTATAAAGTGGGTACTAACTTTTCGTGTACATGTTATTTTTAAATTATGTAATTACTTTTTAAATTATTCTATAAATTAGTCATACTAGTCAATTAACCACCTATTTCTCGGACTCCCTCTTATTTGTAGTTGTTTACCTTTTATTTTATTTTATTTTATTTTTAATATATAGAGACATGATGTCTCTTTGACACTAAATAATAATTAAGATAATTATAATTAGTATACATCTTGTTTTGAAATAATTAATATAAAAAGTTGTTGTATAAAAATTAATTAGTCAAACAAACAATTAACTCAAATAATTTAATTATTTAATTTTGAAAATTCATTCATTTATTACAATAAAAACATGTCAAATATAATATAATCATATCTATTTTGCAATTTATTATGATTTTTTTAAATTAGTCTTTTAATAATTTTTGTAATTAGTTAAAATAAAAATACACTATAATATCTCTCTCTATAGATAGATAGATGGTTCAATTAAAATACTGATTAATCTAAGTAAAATTAGATTTTATTTCTTTAATCAAGGTCCCGTTTCCGAGTCATATGAATAAAATAAATTTAATTGGGACAATTTTCTTGCTATCGTGCCCATCTTTCAGTAGTATTTGCCTATTTGTTTTTTTTTTTTTCAAAAAAATCTTTTAATTTCAATTATTTAGTTTTCAATCGTGATATCTTACTTTGGCATCTGTAATTAACGGTCGTGTTTATCTTCTGCTTCCTATCTATTTGCTATACAATTTTGAGTTTGGTCATTAAACTTCCATCAAATATGAGTGTTGTTCCATATATACAGTGTGGCTTAAAATTTCTAGGTTCTTCACTAGCTACGTGGGTTAAGGAAATTGCAGGCAAAAGAGTGATGTGTAATTCTAGGTTGTGAATTCAATGTAGATTGATGAGTTGTAGTGTCTGAGGGAGTTCGGGTAATGCAGGTGGTTCATAAAGTGTGGATTTTGACATTAGTCCGTAGTGGTGGATTGATTTGGCAGTTTTAGTTGGTTATTGTGGAATTTTCAGTCCAGGTATCTAAAAACAAAAAAAAAGAGTATAATTTAGGGTTGGAAATTTTGGTTCCACATCACTAATTTAATGTGCTGCTTGTCATTCCATTAAGTTTAATAAAAGGAACTGAAGGATTAATACGACTCACCTCACCCTAGTAGATATGGAAATCAAAATCCATATATTTGCACACCCTTCCCCTTTGCTTTAGTTTTGTGTTTTCTTTTCGTAGAAAGTGAATTCAACAGGTCCGTCCACATGTCCAATGGAGGCTCCGTTTACGGAACATCCTTTAAATTGGATAAGATGCATGTAAGAGATTAATGGATGATATTATGACTTCTTTTTTTATTTTTTGAAAGGGATGATATTATGACTTGGTATCAACTTAACATGCAATTTTATAAAGTTGAATTATCCCAAAAGAAGAGGTTATTACAAAGTTGTCTACGTAACGTAAGAAAATCATACTTTTTTTTTCTTCAAAATGACACCAAGAAAAGCATTATTATGTTATGGCCGATTTTGTTTCCAAATGACCTTTCCTACTTGGTAGGAACGAGAATGAGTAATAGCACCAAGAAACGAAGGAAATGGATGGATCTAGACTGAACCATGAAACTCAATGATTATAGGACTCCACCACGATAAAATAAGGTAAACTGGTCACTTATAATGAATTCTGTAACATAGGAGTATAATAATTGGAGTCCATTAATGCACATTTCTTTTGTGGCTACATCTTGCAAGTCACCATCCAATGTATACAGACTTCTAGAATCATGATCCACACCCTTCACTTTTTTTTTTGGATTGACAAAAATATTAAAATAAATAACTAACCCTTGGATTGTTATTGCAATTGCATGATGAGGTCCCTTGCACCTGCTCCAATTACCCAAATCTTCTGGCCGTGTAGATGATGTCATATTGAGCTTAAACAAAGAAACAAACCTATACTACTCTATCTTGCAGCCTTTCCAATAAATCTAGCCCAACATGACACATAAAGACAAAGATTTCTGCAACCACTTGTGATGTTCCAACTTCCAAGGCTCAAAGTTTTATGTCGCGAGATTTTCTAGTAGTGGTATATTAGTGTACTGTAGTTAAAATTATCTGAGTCATTGTTATTCTACTATTTTATTTTTGTGCTGGGGCACCGAAACTAATTTCAATTGGGGCAGTACATAATTTCAAAAAGTTGGTGAACAATAGGCTGGAAGCAACAACATGGGGCATGATTAAGATATGCCACGTGTAAAACATGTATTGGTAACGTGCGTGAGATTGATTAATTGTTGGCCTTTACTTTGCACTGCAAAATAGCAAAGCAAAATTGGCCTTTACTTTGGCCTATTATACTCGAAAGGTGAGGTGGGAGTTGCCTCATTTTTTTCCATCTCACATGAATGGGAAGGTGAAAAAAGTTCCATTTATTTTGGCCTATGCCCTTCGGGTTTACCAAACTAAACAAAAAGTTGAGTTTTAGATAAATAAATGCCATAGCAAGGCGTTTTCGCTCAATAGCTGATTCCAATATTTTCAAGATTATTTGTAGAGCAAAGCAGAAAGCGGAATAGCTTGTTCTTATTATTCCATTTGAAAGTGATAGCAGTGGTGTTTGATTCGTCATGTAAGCAACAGTGACTAAGTTTTGGGAGGTTATCAAGTATCTATCATCAAGAGGGTGGTTTGAGGAATGAGAGTAGGAGAAGGAGATAATGGATTTCTGGCCAGAGTTTCTCGCAAGCAGTTCGGGAAGAGAGTTTGTAGCAGGTGGCCTTGGAGGCACTGCTGGTATAATTTCTGGTTATCCACTAGACACTCTCCGCATCAGATTACAGAACACAAAAAATGGCTCTGCTTTCACCATCCTCAGACACATGGTGGCTAGGGAAGGACCAACTTCTTTGTACCGCGGCATGGGCGCACCATTAGCTTCCGTTACTTTTCAGGTCATTTTCCTCTCATTCATCAACTTTCTTTTCCTTATTTCTCTCTCTCTAATTTGTTTTTATATCCAAATTTAGATGCAGATACACCCTTAAAAACTAGCTAGACATTAACTAACATATTATCAATAGTTTATAGACAATTGTGTTAAATATCAAGATTTCAAGTTTTTCTGAGTTAGAGTTTAGATATTGCGTTAAATATCAAGAGATCAAAATTTTCTGAATTAGAATTTAGATATGCAGTTATGATATATATGAAAATATAAAACTTAAATATTTATAATAATTTTATCCAACTCGATCAAGATTATTCATGTCCTCCTCCCTCATAAATTTCAGTGTGATTCAAGGGAATCGGATTATATGGGAGTTTATCGTAAATCCTAATTTTGAATAGTATCTTATCAACTGATGTTGCATCTGGATTATTTCTTTAAACATCCTCAACCTGCCTAGCTTTTTACGATTTTGGTATGCTGTAGGATTCCAACTTTTGTTCTGATAAAAGCAATTGGATAAAAACTTATGGCCGACAAGTCTGGGTCACGAGGATTATAGTATAGTCTCACTCCATAACTTTTTATTTGGAATATACTGATTGATGAGAGTGCTTAATTTCCTTTTGGAAGTTACTTTCCCACGGCTTTTTAATTTTATAATCTTGCTTTAGGATAGAGATGGAATCATATGAATCCTTATTGACTTTTGCTTTTGAATTGTTGAAGAATCATAATTAGGATAAGGGCTCTGACTCTTAACGTTTTTCCAATTCAAGCAATGTTGAACTAAATTTTCTAATGAGCCAATAGCGGGGTGAGGTCTATCAAAGTTGGAATGAAGATCGCCTATACTCCAATGCTTTGCAAGATACACAAAATTATAATTGCGTTCTGTTCAGATCACTGATTTACAAGACAGTTAATCATTCGATGAATTCCAAAAGTTTTATTTTTCCTGACACCAAAATTGTAACACTAAATCCTGAGAAAAATTCAAATCTGTAACACTACCAGCAATGAATTTTAATGATGTCAAATCTTGAGATGTTTATAGAGAAAAAATCAAGTCTCACCACGTGACTACCAATAATAAGATCAAAGTATAAGTAATATTTAAGTGATCACAACTCTCACCAAGCAAACTAGAATCATAATTTACGTTCTAAAATGGCATCTGAACCTATTTTATTAATAGTTTATCTATCATATTATCCATGCGCACCAAGCCGATTAGCCGAATAATGTGCCGTAAATAACACTAATAGTTTGTGGTTGCCATGGGGCCAAAGCCATTCAAGGCTATTGAAACTTGAAATGAATGACATTTGAATTGTTTTATGTGAATGGTGTGTTAGAATGTAACCCTGTAGATTGGCCTAGTATATCTCATTGTTTGCTTTATTTGTCTTCACTATACAATATCAAAAACATAAAGGGCATCTAAGTTTCATAGTCTCACATTGGCTCTTCACTTTATGGTGGCAGAATGCAATGGTTTTCCAAACTTACGCACTTCTGTCAAGGGCATTTGACTCATCCGTTTCTCTTAAAGACCCTCCTTCCTACAAGGGTGTTGCTCTAGGAGGAGTTGGAACCGGAGCTCTCCAAAGCCTATTACTGTCACCAGTAGAGTTAATCAAAGTTAGACTTCAGCTTCAGAACAGAGGCCACATGACAGAATCAGAAAAAGGCCCCATAAGACTCGCTAAAAACATATGGAGAAAAGAAGGCCTCAGAGGCATATATCGAGGATTTGGCGTCACTGTGATGAGGGACGCACCTTCTCATGGCTTATACTTCTGGTCATATGAATACATGAGGGAACAGCTCCACCCTGGTTGCAGAAAAAGTGGTGAAGAAAGTTTGAATACCATGTTAATAGCGGGAGGATTAGCAGGGGTGGCGAGTTGGATTAGTTGCTACCCTTTTGATGTTGTGAAGACAAGACTTCAGGCTCAAACACCCTCTTCTATCAAATACAATGGCATTTTAGATTGCTTCAAAAAGAGCGTTAACAAAGAAGGATACGGTGTTCTATGGCGAGGTTTAGGAACTACAGTTGCCAGAGCTTTCTTAGTTAATGGCGCCATATTCTCTGCTTATGAGATTTCACTGAGATTACTGTTTAACAATGCAAGCATTCAAATGAAAGAAACAATTTAGGATAATCACCATGAGAAAAGCAGTAGGTGTAAGTGCCGAAAACAATCAAATTTCAGCATTGATATTCAATAACCATTCCAAGATGTAATCGTCAGATATTATTCTATACGAAATATTCCATGCATGATGTAAATATCAATATTTATACGATAAAAATTAGTTATAGTTCCTAACTCTAACTTCAAGGACATAATATCAAGATAAAATTATAATTTTAATCGATCAACAATAGCAACCGTACCTAATAAAATTATAACTAAATTTTGTCCTATTTACTTTCGCTGTGAATCCCATGTTTGGAAACGTACGTGGCAGATAGAAGTACAATTGGTCATGGCATGTTAGGCTTAGTAATCGGTATCATTTCATCAACTTAAAATCGACAAATCTCACTCAAAAAGTAATTAACTCATTCCAAACAATCAATTTATCTCAACAATTCAGACTAGCTATCAAGATGTATGCAAGATAAGGTCAAGATCCAGCAGCAAAACCAACAAACGAAAAAAGTTGTTGATGAAGGCTTTTCGCAAACCCACCACTTGGCAAGTGAACCAAGTTTCGAAGTAGTATTCAAATATCGTCCTCAGGGATTTGAGTGTTTAGTAATTCTTGCTCTAATGATTTGAATGAGAATGTTGTTATAATTGCAAATGAGTAAAGATAGAGTAGAACAACACAATAAAATAAACGTAGTAAAGACAATGATTAAGAAACAAGGATTGGTTCAGAAGTACTTGCTAACTCGTAGATTTTCTTAAAATAAATGTGATTCTAATTTCATTATTTTCACGTTCATTAAGTAATCCAACAAGATTCCTCAAGGTTGAATCCTAAAGTCATTAAGCTCAAAACATGATTCCTCTATGTTTTAAGTTTAACACTTCGCATTAAGAACAAAGACTTGAACAATGTGACTAACCAAATCAAGTCTATTCCTAGAACAAGAAATGATTAGGTGCAAGATTCAGTTCGGGTTTTCGAAAACGTTTTCCAACTAGATTCAAAAGCCAAAAATCATACAACGGGTGATCAAGCCGATATAAGCATTAAGGGAAGAATTCAAGCACAAATAATGAGATCAAAATGCATATATTTAAGAAGAAGAAGAGTTAGTAGTTACATCCAACCAATCCTTAAGGAATTTAGCCACACATGGCCATTACAGGATCAAAGAGTGAAAAGAAGAAATTACAAAGTAAAGGATAAAGAAATGGAGTTGATCTTCGTTCCCAAAGGATTCAGCTTCCAAATCTTTGTTCTCCCTTCGTTCTTTCCTCTTCACGTGCTCTTCTCTCTGTTTTTCTCCCTCTGGTACGTGATATCACTCTTTTTCTCCGTTTTCCCCTTTTATATTGGCTTCAAAACAGGGGAGAAGTTGCACACTTTAAGCCCACAGTTGTAGCTGTGGAACCAGCGCTATAGCTGTGGAGACTCCTTCATGGTTAAGTAATTTCTGACGCTCTAGCTATGGAACCACAGCTATGGCTGTGAGTTTCTATAACTTTTCTTGATCTCCAATGCCTCACCGCTCTAGCTGTGGATCTACAGCTATGGCTGTAACTCTCTGGAGTCCCAATTTTGCACTGCAGGTTTCCACAGCTATGGCTGCAGAACCACAGCCATGGCTGCAACTTTCTGACTTCTAGAATTTCCTTCTAGATTTCCACAGCTATAGCTGCAGAACCAGAGCTATGGCTGTAGAATTCTTTTCCTCAATTTTTGCTGCAATTAAGAGAGAAAATCAACATTAACTCTTCTACTACTCTTTTAGCTTCTAATATAACTTTTAAAGAGTAAATTAGCATAAATATATTTACAATTCATACAAAAAGAGTGCCAAAAGTTGAGTGAATATATGAATAAAAGACACTCAACAACTACCCCAACTTAATCTTTTGTTGGTCCCCAACAAGATACCAATCAAAAACCAAAAAGGTTACTTCCTACCATGAGATTTCTTCTGTATCAACAATAGGTAAACACTCAATCAATTCATCATCAAAAACCATTTTCTACTCACTGAGGTGCCCGCAAAACCAATCATGCTTAACCAAAAAGATTACAAGATAAATCATAACACAAACATTACAAACCAATAATTGAACATACTCTCATAAGAATGACTCTCCAGGGTGAGTGTTTCTCTCAATTCCACTCATCATTTCTATGAACATAAGCATTGATATCATCTCTTCATTACTGCTCTTTGAGAGAAAATGAGGGATCACAAGGACTTTTTTGGAAAGTTGAAGGTTGACTGAGACTTGGTTAACAAAGGAATGTGGTTTTTCAAATTAACAGGGTTTAAACTCAAGAGAGTAAAATGAACATGAACCAAACACTCCATCTTGCTCACTCTAAATATTCAACTCCAACCAGATCTCTCAGCCCAAATTCTCCCTCTAATTACACACCCTCTTTCCTTAAGATTCTTTGCCTAGATTTCAAGAGGTCCCTCTCTCTTTTAAGATTCTTTGCACAGGTGCTTGCTTATTTTGCTCTTGATTTGATTTGATTTTTTTTTGTTTTTTTGTTTTTTTTTTTAGATAAAAATAATGACAGAATGAAAATAACAAGCACACTTGAATGTGAACAGAGAAAAATGATGGAGGGGTGACTCTTCCCTTCAACTTGCATTGGCTTACTTTCTCCATTTTCTTTCCACTTGGCAATTCTTACCAACTACCCCAACTTAATCCCCAATTCATTTTCATTTACTCTCAAGAGTTTGGTCAGGGTGATGAGTTGGTATTTGGGAAAGGTTTAAGGTGATTTGAAGGTTAAGGCTCAAACAGGTTTTAAAGGATGGATTCAATTATGGCTGGCTGTTTGGCTCTAGGCTTAAAAAGATTTCAGTTATTTACAAGGGAATGCCTTGATCTTGTCCAAAACTTTCTCACAAGAACAATCATTCAAGACTCAAACAATGCAAACACATATGCTATGATGATGGCTCTCAAAGTATAAGTGTATATGATAGATGCACTGTTTAGTCTCACTCACTCACCAGCTTGGGTAGATGTTCAACTATTGATCCTTCATGCCATGCTAATCAGATATCTCACAACTTCATGATCAAGCAAATTGGATGAGTACAACCTCAAAGCAAGTCTCAAAACAAACCATTTTAAGGTGAATCAAAAGATGTGTTTTCTACTTTTTGTTGATCTAAAAGTCATCTCATTTCCTACCTTTCAACAAACCATTTTTTTTATTGTTAATTCACAAAAAGTATATAACCCACCAGATAGTTCAAACAATTAACAAAACAGAAACTAAAACAACTGTAATTTAAAATGACATAAAATTAAAGTGGAACTTCTCTCAAAACAAGGGTGACAGCGACCCTCCATCCTCTCCTTTTCATCATTGCTTGCTCATGCTCCTGCTCCCCACCATGAAGTTGTTCATCTTGATCTCCTTGATCTCCACCCCCTCCAGAAAATATAGGACTGTCCCCAGGCCACTTCAGATGGTCGTGGTGGGATTGGTGCAGCTGGGATTTTATGAGTGGCTTTAGAGCTTCTGCCTGAACCGCCACCTCTTGAACGAACTATCTGAACCGCCACAAGTTGATTATACAAACAAAACACAATTCTTCATGGGGCATAAGGAATGATCAATAAACATTCTAACATGTGAAGCACTAAAGTTATTTCAAAGCCACCAATGAAATGCTATTAGCACCAAATTCTACTTGCCTCCATGATTAGCCATAAGGTTCTTTTGATTGAAAAAAAAATGAAATCAACTTTTACTTAGGCATTTTATCAAGCACATAACAGGCAAAGATGGGAATTAGTCATGCATGTGCAAGGTGGATTATCAAAATGTCCCCCAATTCAAACTTTTCAATCCAAGAAGAAAATCAATTCCATACTGTGTTTTCATGATGATCAAAGAACCTAGAAATGATGAATATGTATGAGGGATGTGCATGTTGTTCATGTGAGAAGAACAGTTCATTGACAATTCCAGATTGCTCATGGCTCCTTCAAATGTGTGCTGGCAGTGAATCTCTCAACCTCACCACCCAAATAATGTTTGAGCCTCTGACCATTAACTAACCAAGTCCTTCCAGAAGCAGGACCTTCAAGTTCAATAGCTCCATATGATTTGACAGATTTAATCGAGAAAGGACCTGACCACTTAGATTTGAGCTTCCTAGGGAAAAGTTTCAACCTGGAATTGAACAGTAATACTTGTTGGCCAGGTTGGAAGTTCCTGTTCAGAATCTTCTTGTCATGGTATATCTTGGCTTTGTGCTTGTAAGACTTAGAAGAATCATAAGCTTGCAATCTCCTTTCTTCCCATTCATGCAATTGAAGCTTTCTTTTCTCCCCTGCTGCCTTCAAATCATAATTTAAGGCCTTCAAAACCCAAAATGCTTTATGTTCCAATTCCACTGGCAGATGACAAGCTTTACCAATGACCTTTTCTAATTCTTCGTTAGAGATAGGCAAAGACTTCTCTAGTGGCGATGAGCTCTTGAAATCATTTTGAGTTTTCAAGTACGCATCATCTAATACATCAATTCTAAAGCAATCTTTGTTGCCTTTTGGAAACTTCATTGTTTCAAATACATTGAAACTCACTTCCTCATCTTGGACCCTCACCTTTAGCTTTCCTTCATCCATGTCAATGATAACTCGAGCTGTCTTCATAAAGGGTCTGCCCAATATCAAAGGAACTTCTACATCCTCTTCCATATCCATGACTACGAAATTAACCGGAAACATGAACTTATCAACCTTCACGATCATATCTTCCACTATACCATGTGGAAGCTTGATGGATCTATCTGCCAACTGCAAGGTTATCCTTGTGGGTCGTACCTCTACTTCTCCTATCTTCTTCAGCATGGATAAAGGCATCAAGTTAATACTGGCTCCAAGGTCTAAGAGTGCCTTACCCACTGATAAATTACCAATTGATACCGGGAGAGTGAAACTGCATGGATCTCTGGATTTCTGAGGTAGAGACTTCTGTATAATAGCACTGCATCCTGCCTCAAGCTCCACAGTCTCTTCTTCAAGAATTTTTCTCTTCTTAGTCAATAATTCTTTCATGAACCAAGCATAAGTGGGCATTTGTTCCATGGCTTCAGTGAAGGGAATATTTATCTGGAGCTTCTTGATGATGTCCAGAAACCTTGCAAGTTGTCTTTCCTTCTCTTTCTTAGATGGAGCATGAGGGTAAGGTAAGTCTTTAATAGGAACAGTAGAAATGACTTTCTTGCCCTTCTTTTTTATTTTTCTCCTTCTTTACTCCATTCTTCTCTTTTATTTTCTCACTATCTACACCCTCATTTTTATTGTTTTCTCCCTCATTCTTCTCAATCTCCTCCTCAACCGCCTTCAGTTTACTATTTTCTTCCTTATTATCAGCACCCTCATTGTCACCACTCACCCCAATATCACTACCAACTACCTTCCCACTTCTTGTTGTTATGGCTTGGCAATACTCCTTGGGGTTGGTCTTGGTGTTGGCTGAAAATGGGCCTTTAGACATGTCAGCTAATTGTTTAGCTAGCTGACCCACCTGCACCTCCAAATTCTTGATGGAAGCTTCAGTGTTTTTCTGGTTGTTCATAGATACCTGCATGAACTGGTTCAGAGTCTCCTCCAATTTACTAGTTCTTTCATGCAGAGGGATACACAGGTTGTTGTTGCTGTGATTGTTGTGGTGGCCTATTGGATGGTCCAGCTTCATTCCTCCATCCATATCCTTGGTTGTTGTTGTTTCTCCAACCTTGATTTCCCTGCATATAATTGTTAGTATTATAATTACGGGAATTAAAATTACCTCCTTTTTGTTGGTTGCCCACATAATTGACCTCTTCTTCATTTGGAGTTTCAGAACAGTGACCATTGGGATGATCTCCCCCACAAAAATCACATTTTAAAGAAGAATTTGCTTGAGTTGAAGAAGAAGCAATAGCATGGAGCTATTGTGGAATCCTGACCATCTACTTAGTCAGTGCTTCAATCTGTTGAGACAACAGCTTGTTCTGAGCAAGGATTGCATCATTTGTACTTAGATCAAGAACTCCTCTTTTATGAGATTGATGTCTCCCATGCTCTGCTTGGTGATCAGAAGATGCCAAAGATTCTATGATTTGAGTGGCTTCCTCTGGACTCACAGTCATCATGGTGCCACCAGCTGCTGCATCCAATAACATCTTCACCTCAGGCTTGATTCCATTCACAAAGAAGTTAAGTTGAGCTATATCCTCAAACCCGTGGTTAGGACATTTTCTGAGCAATGACTTAAATCTCTCCCAGGCTTCACAAAATGGTTCATCTGCACCTTGCTTGAAAGTAGTGATTTCTGATTTGACCTTAATATACTTGGATGACGGATAAAATCTATTCACAAACTTGTTTTCCACATCACCCCAGCTTGTCAAACTTTGATTTGGGTGAGATTGTAACCAAACTTTAGCTTTTCCTATTAAAGAGAATGGAAACAATCTCAAGTATACAGCTTCCTCATCACCTTCAGGAATTCCCATTGTTCCACATAGCTCATAGAAATTTGACAGGTGTGAGTATGGGTCCTCATGATCAAGGCCAGCAAATTGTTGTGAGCTAACCAAAGTAAGGAAGGCAGGCTTCATCTCCATGGCTCTAGAAGTATTTGGAGCTGCAATGCTAGAGAAATGCCTAGGACCATGCTGTTGTGCATAATCACCTAGGGTCCTTCTAGGAGGCCTAGCTGGTCCACCTGTTCCCTCTTCAGCCATTTCTGATTCAAGGAATGGTTGATTTGATGAAGTTGAAGAACTCAGAAGATCCTGCTGTTGTTTTTGGATTCTCTCTAACTGTCTAAGCCTTCTTGTTCTACTGTTGTTCCTCCTTGCCGTTCTTTCAATTTCAGGGTCAAAATGTAACTCCTCGGCTGGAGTTTTCCCTCGCATATAATTCCAAGAAGTCTGCACAGCAAGGTGAGTCCACAAAACACAACAAGACAAATATCTCTATATTATAAATATTCACAAAATGAATTATTTACACAATTACAAAATCGCAAGATTAAGAATTACTAAATAGCACCAAATCCCCGGCAACGGCGCCAGAAACTTGATGAAGGCTTTTCGCAAACCCACCACTTGGCAAGTGAACCAAGTTTCGAAGTAGTATTCAAATATCATCCTCAGGGATTTGAGTGTTTAGTAATTCTTGCTCTAATGATTTGAATGAGAATGTTGTTATAATTGCAAATGAGTAAAGACAGAGTAGAACAACACAATAAAATAAACGTAGTAAAGACAATGATTAAGAAACAAGGATTGGTTCAGAAGTACTTGCTAACTCGTAGATTTTCTTAAAATAAATGTGATTCTAATTTCATTATTTTCACGTTCATTAAGTAATCCAACAAGATTCCTCAAGGTTGAATCCTAAAGTCATTAAGCTCAAAACATGATTCCTCTATGTTTTAAGTTTAACACTTCGCATTAAGAACAAAGACTTGAACAATGTGACTAACCAAATCAAGTCTATTCCTAGAACAAGAAATGATTAGGTGCAAGATTCAGTTCGGGTTTTTGAAAACGTTTTCCAACTAGATTCAAAAGCCAAAAATCATACAACGGGTGATCAAGCCGATATAAGCATTAAGGGAAGAATTCAAGCACAAATAATGAGATCAAAATGCATATATTTAAGAAGAAGAAGAGTTAGTAGTTACATCCAACCAATCCTTAAGGAGTTTAGCCACACATGGCCATTACAGGATCAAAGAGTGAAAGAAGAAATTACAAAGTAAAGGATGAAGAAATGGAGTTGATCTTCGTTCCCAAAGGATTCAGCTTCCAAATCTTTGTTCTCCCTTCGTTCTTTCCTCTTCACGTGCTCTTCTCTCTGTTTTTCTCCCTCTAGTACGTGATATCACTCTTTTTCTCCGTTTTCCCCTTTTATATTGGCTTCAAAACAGGGGAGAAGTTGCACACTTTAAGCCCACAGCTGTAGCTGTGGAACCAGCGCTATAATTGTGGAGACTCCTTCATGGTTAAGTAATTTCTGACGCTCTAGCTATGGAACCACAGCTATGGCTGTGAGTTTCTGTAACTTTTCTTGATCTCCAATGCCTCACCGCTCTAGCTGTGGATCTACAGCTATGGCTGTAACTCTCTGGAGTCCCAATTTTGCACTGCAGGTTTCCACAACTATGGTTGCAGAACCACAGCCATGGCTGCAGAACCACAGTCATGGCTGCAACTTTCTGACTTCTAGAATTTCCTTCCAGATTTCCACAGCTATAGCTGCAGAACCAGAGCTATGGCTGCAGAATTCTTTTCCTCAATTTTTGCTGCAATTAAGAGAGAAAATCAACATTAACTCTTCTACTACTCTTCTATCTTCTAATATAACTTTTAAAGAGTAAATTAGCATAAATATATTTACAATTCATACAAAAAGAGTGCCAAAAGTTGAGTGAATATATGAATAAAAGACATTCAACAATTGTATATACTATAAAAAAATAATACTCCTCATCATATGTTCAACAATATATATAGTCCTTTGTATCACAAATCTATGTATGAATGACAAAAATGAGCCACAACTCGGTTTCAATCATTAAATAGTTCATTCTTAATCCTGTTGTCATCTTGCACAGTTTCATCACAACTCTGAACCACAACTAGTTTCAACCAACACGAGGAGCATTGTAGCTCTTGATTAATAATATATAACACTCGGGACCATTGATTGTACAATTCTACTGGAGTCGTCAACTGAATATTTTCTTCATTTAAAATTTTAAACCAGATATCTTCAATTGTCATTTGTCATAATTTCACTTATGCAGATAATATTCCTTAGAGAATTTAATTAATTATGGATAGTTGACTTGAATTAAAAATATTATTGTTCAAACTATAAAAACATAGGAAAACACGGGAAGGGATAAAATTGTATTTTAAACGATTTTTGCAAATACTTTGATTAAGAAACTACTTCATCTTATTATGACGATATATGATCCTTTTACGAGAATGACATTGTTGAATTCTAATTTAATCAGAAACATAAAACAAATTAACCATATATTACCCTCATTCTTATATATGTGGTTATTTTTACTTTATTAATTTTCTCTTGTTGTAAGATCTTTTTCTAATTGTATCTTGTATTAATTATTTTTTTCCTACAATATCCTAAATTAATTAACAACTTTTTTGGGAAAAAATAATAAAATTAGAAATTAATGAGATAAATCATTTATACATTAGGAGAAGACAAGTCAACATAATTTTCAAACATTAATTGATTAGGTGAAAAAAATTAAATAATGAGAGAGATGATTAATTTAAAAAAAAATGTTATAAGGGTATTCTTGCAACAACAAAAAAAATATTAAAAAACTTAACATTATTAACTAAATTAATTAATTTTATTGAAGAATGTAAGTTATTTGAAAGTATTTTTTTATATAGGGATGGAGATATTAACTTCTAATAACATGTTTTTTTTGCAAACAATATCCTCTACGGTTAAAAAATAATTGCACCATGTGCAAATTTTTTTTAGTAATCACATTATTAGTACCAAACATCTACCAATTTTATTGAAAATTAATCTTTGTCGGATAACCTAGTCCTATAATTAGCTAGTTTAATTTTCCACCATAACTATATATATATGTATATATATGATGAGGGTTCAAATGACACCGGTGTAACTTTTATTAAGTATTACACCGCTCAATAACTTTATATTAAATGTGAATTTTGAAAATCCAACCGTTAGATTGAAAGTTCATATATCTTAGATCATATATATCAAATTTTATATTAATCTAAGATAATTTGATACTTCATTCTCATAAAATAAAATTGACGTAATATATACATTTCAAAATATATTAAAATATAAACACTTTGATTACCTTCAAGTTGTTGTTCAATTTTAACAAAATTTGACATATATGATCTAAGAGATATGAACTTTCAATCTAACGGTTGGATTTTCAAAATTCACATTTAATATAAAGTTATTAAGCGGTGTAACACTTAGTAAAAGTTACACCGGTATTGTTTGAACTCTCCTCTCTCTCTCTCTCTCTCTATATATATATATATATATATATATATATATTATTTAAATAAGTGTAAATCAATAATTAAGATTCATGCGGTTCAATTTTAAACTGCAGAAGATCTTAATTCATGAGATGGAAAGGAAGGAAGATTGATGCAATGCAACCCACAAGTGTACGGTCATCAAGTAATAAAAATATCATATCCATAAAAGCCACATGTTTGTTTTAAAGATTGTCGCAATTCAATTAAATTAAACAAGATTAAGAATTAAGAAAAATATATAATTTTCAAGTTCAAGAAGTGAGTGATTAAAAATAAAGAAAAGTTTTGACATCAAACAATTATTTAAATTAAAAGCTGTGATTTAAGTTTGAGAAAACTTCTAGAATTGGTTGTTGAACCCAATACTTCCTATTGATTTAATTTTCTTATTTTAATGTCTTTTTTTATTTACTTTGAAGGTGAATTAATATTAAAATAAAACAGTAAAGAATAAATAAAAAGAGAAAACAAAGAGGATATGGAAAAACCTTGATTAAGCGAGATATCAGTTAAGTATTATCTCAAATAACCATATTGCTGTGATTATTAAAAATTTTGCTGTACCAAATATCGAAACACTAGACGATCTCGAAAGAAAAAGCAACCCTGGTCCTTTGATGCTAATATAATAGTTTGGTATTAATAAATACAGCCCACTACTTAATGGGCTTTTATATTAATTGGGCCCAGTATAATTGCAGAGATAATCATTATATAATTGGGGAGTAAATGACACTATAATCGTAAGCCGATTCTTCGGTTGATTTGGACAAATCGAAGTACATTCTTGGTGCACCTAACCCAACCCACAACAACATCAACATTACCCTCCAGTTTAGGGAACTCTTTTGGACTGCGTAATGAAAAAGCAGACAGCCACCAAAACAGCCGGAGGGAAAGCCCAGAAACGTGGGCCTCCGCATCAACCAACAAACACAGTCCATTATGTCCAAAAAAAAAAGGAAAACAGCACACGTGGCACGATCCGAGAAGGTGGCAGCATTTTTGAATGCAAAGGAGCCAAGCGCGCAACGATAAGTAGACAAAAGCCGAGGCGGGACCCACCACGTGAGAGACGGTGGGCGATGATAGTACAACTTAAAGAAAAAGAAAAGAAACACACTCCACGGAGGAGTGAGGAGTGAGGACCCAGCTCTACGTCGTCGTTTCAACATTTCACACGTGCCTCACCATCGTCTTTCAGATTCAAAAATATTCCAAGACTCAAACTCGCTGCATTGGGTCCTATTTCCTATATATCTTGGGTTTCACTCTACACTGCTTACCACGCTCTTGTTGAACTTGTTTCGTTTCATTTCTCACTTTCTCTTCTCATCAAACATGAACCGGCAGGGGCAGAGATCCGGTGCCACGGGGGTGCACCATAACCACCAGCACTCCGATCACTACCTCGACGCCTCCTCCAAGTGGTTTCACTCTTCCACCACTCACATTCCTCCTCTTCAGGTTCCTAATCGTCTTTCGTTTATTCAATTTTCGCCCTAACGTTCAACTACTTCGCTCGAAATTAAATATGACTAGTTATGAATGATTGAATGCATTTATTGTCCGCAACAACCACTAGTCCTCCTTGTAGTGGAAGCTGATTTGTGAAATGTGAATTGCGATGCATTTTGACTCGCAGGACTACAATTTGTACGGTGGCGGAGGAAGAATGTTCCGGAACATCGCGCCGCAGAGGAGCTTCAACGAGTATTGCATGGATCCGTCCACGCCTCCTCGTAGTTTCGCCGTTAAGAAAAACGGCGACGAAGACGATTCGCCTCGCGATTTCAGCCCTGGCCTGTTGGATCTCCATTCGTTCGATACGGAGCTTCTTCCTCAGGTAATTATTGTACGTTTGCGTTTCGTTTGAATAGTCTTTTGAAACTTTCTTGTTCGGTTTTGCTTCAATTATTTGCTTGCAATTTGGTAGATGCCGAGCTCGAATATATACGATCCTGAACCTTACGTTTTCGGCAAACAAAATGTGAGAGCTCGCGCTTCGGAGAACAGTGTCTCCAATAGTCTTGCTGCGGAAAATGTGAAATCTAGCAATGTGGCTAAGATTAAAGTTGTGGTGCGTTCTTCTTTCTCATATCTCGATGTATAATTGCGTTGATGTTTCGTTTTCGGTTGAAGTATTTTGTTGGCTCGTGACTGTTGAGCTTCATATTTGAAAACAGCATTGTTTTAGTATGAGGGAATGAAAATTGAAATTTGTCTCGGCTTGAATTTTAATTTCGTTTTAGCTATGTCATCTTGCTATTTTATGCAGGTTCGCAAGAGACCACTGAATAAGAAGGAGATAGCTAAGCACGAGGAGGATATTATAGACACAGTTTCGAATTCTTTGACAGTGCACGAGACTAAACTTAAGGTGAGTGTAGAAGGCAATTGAAATCCGTGGCTTTAATGTGGTATAATTGTCTTTGATGTTGCAAAATATTTGATTTATATTTCTAAATTTTCTCTCGGTGAATTTGAAATGCTTGCCTTGAAAATAGTGTACTCAGAAGGACAAGAAATGCTGTTCAGTGCAAACACCATAGACTGTGATTATGTATGTTTATTTATGTAATTGTTGAAGCTTTCTAGAAATCAAGCAATGTCCGACATATCCTTCTCAGTTATTAATATTTACCCATTTATTTTTCACAAGCCTGTGCATATATATGATGAGCTTTTGGCTATTATAGTAATAGTAAATGTTTTCATATGAAGATTTTAAAATTTAAATGCTTTACAGGTTGACCTTACTCAGTATGTAGAGAAGCACGAATTTGTTTTTGATGCCGTCTTGAATGAAGAGGTTACAAATGATGAGGTAACTATAATGTAGTTAAATGTTTAGTTGAAACTTGAAAGTATAAATCGACAAATAGTCAAATACATAGCCCAAGTATGTAGATTTATTTTTAACCTTTTGATTTCCTTAGGTGTATCGTGAAACGGTGGAGCCCATAGTTCCAATAATATTTCAACGCACTAAGGCAACGTGCTTTGCATATGGACAAACAGGTGATTAATTCCTCAACCCCCACAATCTATACCAAACATGCCGCAATTACACCCCGAGCCTGCTTTAGGGCAGAGTCAGATTGTGCCTATTTTGTTAATGAACATATCACGCGTCACCTTGGAATGTTTCAGTTTTTCTTTTCATTTTCAAACGAAAAACATGTGCCTATATGAAACTTCCATTTATTGACTTCGTTTTTACTTACGACTGTAGAAGGTCATTTTTTTGGGTCATTGATAATTTTAGTCTAAAGTAAATAGTAATCTGATAGATATTACCAAATGGTTTCATTATGTCGTCTACACTTGTAATATATCAAAGAGAAATGTTTGAATTCTGAATGGCAACCCTTGATTCAGCTATAGCTTTTATTACATGCCAAAGTGACTCTGTTGGCTTGCACTATCACTGTCATGTTTCTATTAGTTATATAATTTGTGAACTTCTACCCATCATTTTCTTCTAATGTAGGGAGTGGAAAAACTTACACAATGAAGCCACTGCCTCTTAAAGCATCAAGGGACATATTGAGATTGATGCATCATACCTACAGGAATCAGGGATTTCAGCTGTTTGTGAGTTTCTTTGAAATATATGGTGGGAAGCTTTTTGATCTCCTTAATGATCGAAAGTGAGTCATCTGATCCTTTTTTGTTTGCACCTGTGGTCTCTATATTCTTTAGGTGTAATATTGTACTTCTGCAGAAAACTGTGCATGAGGGAGGATGGAAAGCAACAAGTTTGCATAGTTGGTTTGCAAGAGTACCGTGTATCAGATGTAGAGACCATCAAAGAACTGATTGAGCAAGGAAATGCCACAAGAAGTACTGGCACCACAGGGGCAAATGAGGAGTCTTCACGGTCACATGCAATACTTCAGCTTGCTATCAAGAAATCCGTTGATGGAAATGTATCCAAGCCTCCTCGTGTTGTTGGGAAACTCTCCTTCATAGATCTTGCTGGAAGTGAACGTGGAGCGGATACCACAGATAATGACAAACAGACAAGGTATGTCTCAACGAGCTGCAAAAGTGATATTGTGAAAGACGTAATTTTATTAACGATATCTCATTTTCTTAGCCTTCGTAATGGAATTTGTTTTTTTGGTTGGGTGTTCCAAATTATATGGAATGCAGAATAGAAGGCGCTGAGATCAATAAGAGCTTGCTTGCCTTAAAGGAATGCATAAGAGCTCTAGATAATGACCAAGGACACATCCCATTCAGAGGCAGTAAATTGACTGAAGTTCTGAGGGATTCATTTGTCGGCAATTCCCGCACTGTTATGATATCATGCATATCACCAAGTTCTGGTTCATGCGAACATACTCTGAATACATTAAGATATGCTGACAGGTAACAATGAAATTTCTATCAAACAAACTGAATTTTCTGTTTTTTATTTTCCACCTCCCTTCAAACCATCAATTTTGTGCAACCACTGATATCTACCGAATGGAAAACTTGATTTTGCTGTTAAAAAATGAATGAAAATGCAGGGTAAAAAGCTTATCAAAAGGGAACAATTCCAAGAAGGATGTTTTATCTTCAAACTTCAACCTTAAAGAATCAACTACCATTCCTTTGTCTTCCGTTAACACATATGCCTACGAGGATCGTGCATCTGATACATGGCCTGAAGAAAATGATGGGGAAGAATTTAGTCCTTCTGAAGATTACTGTGAACAGGTGAAACCATCATGGAAGAAAAATGGAAAGATAGAGCCATATGGAGCAACAGATGACAAATTTAAGAAACCCAATGGCCAGATCAAATGGAAGGACATCCCAAAAATTGAACCTAAAACAGTTCATTCAGATGATGATTTGAATGCCCTCTTACAGGTAAGAGTAGACTACTGACTATGAAAATGAATTCACATACATACAAAACCTAGACTAAAACTATATATCATAATTTCAGGAAGAAGAAGACCTTGTAAATGCTCACCGGAAACAAGTAGAGGAGACGATGAATATTGTTAAAGAGGTATTTAAATTGACTCTGTCCTTTAAATATTTTTATTTCTTCTTATAAACTTTATGGCATGTACGTAAATGTGCCATTTGTAAAAACATTAGAAACTTGTGAGTTGTGGCTATTAGTATAGGCTATAGCCATATATAAAATGGTAGGATATCTGAAGTTGTTATTAATGTATGTATGGTGCACATTACATATGCAGGAAATGAACCTGTTGGTTGAAGCAGATCAACCAGGCAATCAGCTGGATGATTATGTAGCAAAACTAAGTGCCGTTCTGTCTCAGAAGGCTGCTGGCATCATGCAGTTACAAACCCGTTTAGCTCATTTCCAGAAACGTTTAAAGGAGCATAACGTTTTGGCTTCATCTGCGGGTTACTAATCTAAATCAGACTCCTGGAGTTTTTAAGACGATGGAGTAGTTTCGTAGAGAATGGAGTGAAATAGGATTTTTCATTTTTTTTTTAAATCCTAATTTGTTTGCAAGTTTTCGTGAGGGACTGATGGGTTCATCTTCCTTTAGTTTGAGGTTATGATGATAAAATAATATAAATTACAAATTTAATTCCAATGCTATCCTTTTAATTTTCATTGCCTACTTTGTCGTTACAGAACTTTTTTTTTTTAGAAAATAGTTTATACAATAATATTGTGTCTAATTACAGATTGACATATGTAGTAAATTTATTAATTTATTAATGTTCATACATAACATGATTTTTGATTGATTTTTTAATAGTATAAAAAAAATTACACTAACAATGTGTGATAATTAAACACTAATTTTTAAAACTTATTTTACCAAAATTTCTAATTTTTGAATCACGCGAGAAATTTTCTTAGTATGATAGCAAAAAAAAATCATATTAAAATATTTAATTAATAATATCAGAAGGCGTTAATAGTCAATTCCCCTCCGAATTTCATGCGCAAAGTCAGTGGAAAAAGTTATTGATGCATGGCATATAAGTTTCCATTTTTAATTCTTTAAAATGAATATCTTTGTTTTTTTACATTTTAATTTTTATGTACTATACAATTTTTTTCTCTTTTTTATTATATCATCATCATAATAATAAGAATGGAAATGAACCGAAACTATTCTTTCTTTCATTTGATTCTTTAAATTACGGGGAGAAATGATTAAAAAGTGGATGGAATTTACAAATTTATCAATCTGTTCAAACAAAAGAGAAAAAGAGAGAGAATGATGTTTTATATATTAAAAATAAAATTATTTGTTCAAAAAAATTAAGTATCGATAAATTTGTAGTAAAATAATTAAGTTAAAGAAGTTGGAGATGGGAGAATCATTTTTGTAAGATGTCTGCTTCAAAACAATTATCTACAATTATAAATATACTAATATATAATTATGAATAAAATAAGATTAAAATTTAAGTTAAATAGTCAAGTAAACTTTTAATTGCCCGTTATAATGAAAGGAATGGCAGAGGATTCTTTGAGTTGGTTCCCCCGAAACCACCTGATAAAGGAGGAGCAAACACTTGTAAAGTGTCGTTCCGAGACAAGGTTTTGGGCTCTCATAAGCCAATACCATGATGAGAAAAGATGGACTTGATGAAGAAGTTTTACATTGAGGAGAAGCTTTTGCAGGAGTTGCGGAAGGATGCAGCCATCATAAAATTGGTAGGAACAAATATTGGCTATGCGGTGATGTGCAGAAAATATGGAAACCGTTGGGAGGCTTGGATGTTACTTGGCGAGGGGAATGCAGCAGCTGACTTCTTGGCCAAGACGAGTGCAACATCGAGCCACACGATATGGAAAGTTTATCAACTCCCTTTAGATGACAGTGTTTACCACGAAGGATGCTGTCTGACAACACCCCTCCTACGATTGTTTTTTTTGTATTTTAATTGCCAACTAAACAAAAGCACGTTCTTTTTTTTCTTGCACAAATAACTAAACAAAAGCTGAAAGTTATTACGATTCAATTATGTTTGAGAAATGGGAAATTTGGCAAATGGGTGAGAAATCATTATTATGCACGAACAATATGGATTAAATTCAAGCAATAACAAGAAAGTACCCCAAAGAAAAGAAAGCTCTGAAAAGTGGTAGTTATACTAAATAGAATCATTAGTACAGCACACTGTAAAAGGAAAATAAGAGGGACAAAGTAGTGAATAAAGATGATTTCCTATATATAAGAACATTTGCACTGTTGCTAGCTGGTTCTGGTTATCCTATCTACAACCGGATTGGGCCAAGTCTTGCTTTTGAGCCTTGGGGGGTTTGAGGCTGGCTGGCACAGGGTTGTGGAACAGGTATTTCTTCTGATTGAATATCCATGAAAAACTTGTCTACAATGTCTAAATAAACAGGGCTCTTAAGGCGAGAATAATAGTGCAGAGCCTCTTCTATGTCTAGTACATGCTCTAGATCACTCGCATCCATCATATCCAATGCCTTCATTTTTTGGGCTAAAACATGAGCTCCCTTGTTCATGTTTTGTGAATTTGAGTCCTTTTTTCTGAGGGGAGAGTTCGCCTTGTTCTTCTCTTGTGTTCTCTCCTTATGGATGCTCTTTTGTGGACTTTGCTTGGCAAAACACATGAAGCTTCCAGTACATGCAGCATCTTCCATTGCTGACCTTGACATGTTGTTACCATACATGTTTATTCTGCTGAGGTCAGACTGCAGCATATCATAAAACTCATTGTAGAATCGGTCACTTGTGTGAGTTCTTGCATTGCCTATTTTACAAAGGAATGGGTTGAAGGAGAGAGATCTGGGAAGTTTTTGGTACTCACCATAGAAGAAAGACCAGAAATTTCGGAAGCTTTTGTGAAAGAAAAACTTGGTCTTGCGAATGGTTTCTGTTAGCAGCATTTGTGGTTCTACTGTGAAAGGGAGCGGCTTTGATCAAGTGGCTCCACCTTCAAGGGCAATCATAGTTTTAATATGCTGTGTAGTTCTCCAATTTTGTCCTCATTCAGATTGACAAATGAAGAGACGTGCAGTTGGTAACTTGTTTATTAAGGTCAGCAAAAAGACAAAACAATGGGTTTTCTTGGCTAGCTTTCGATTCTACCTTTTTGTTTACGGCATCTCATGATCTCTGTCCCTTTCAGCTCGTGACCATATGCATATGATCAATTGGCAATAAGAAAAATATCAGATCAGATGGCCAAAGTATTTTGAGGTTCTAGATTTTGTTTTTGACACGGAGGTTACTCCTCTTGGGTTCAAGACATTGACAGGAGAGATTAAAGGTCTTTAGAGTTTGGACATAGTCTTGTTTTGACAAAGTGTTGTTGAAAAATCCAGCGGATTAAAATGGAAAGCTAATAAGAGTGGGTGACTAAAAGATTAAGATTTGGCTCCCTAAACCAAGTAGCCCTCTATTGAGTTTTTCAGGAGGTCTATGTTCTTTGTCATGGAAATTGATTTTAATTTTTTGTTACCAGTTATTAGTTAAAGCACCTCAAAAACAGACTCAGACAGTTTTAACAGAAAATTCAGTATGTGTCAGAGAATAATTAATGGCACACGTGCTCATAATTCCGGACACAGAACCTCTGCAGCTGCAAATGAAACTGTATGATGTCAAGTTTATATAGATCCAAAGGGTGCAATGTTTGAAAATGAAGTTTATAATTTTTTTTCAATAAAAATCATAGTGATCCAAGTGTGGAAGAAAGAGCATGGTCCCCAATCTATAGACTATAGTCAGGGGCCAGTGAGAAGCGTGCATTCCATTTCCTTCACCGGGGCCTCTAAGGACAGTTGCTAGTGTTTTAATTCCTTCACCCACTTGTGTTATGAAGTTAAAACAACAGTTGCTAGATGATGGCACATCCCTGTTGCTTTCTTAAAGTGTTATTTGCCCTGTGAAGAAAGCAACTGACATTACTTTGGAAGCATAAAGCCATAAACACAGGCTATAAGGGCAAAAACTGCATATTTCATTCACGAGATCCGCCAGACTAATTAAAAATGACCCACATGTGTCATTACTGATCAATTATTTCAAGGACAGCGAACCCTTGTACTGTTCAAATTAGACCCGATGCTGATGACGGGAAAGTAAGGAACCTTTTACAATACAAAGTGTTAAATAGTGTTTTTGCTCAAGTCCCGATTGGCTGAAGGAATGGATGGAAAGTGCTATAAATTATCTTTTGATAACGAAACAAATAGAAGTGGGCTAAAGCTAAGACACGTAAACGAGTATAAGTTAGTCGTAGATTGAAATCTTGGCGTCAAGATCGGTTAATTATATGCTTGTAAAATATCTGACACCATACTTTCCCTTGAGTCCAGATCAGCAAACTCAAGTTTCTAAACCCAAAATTAAGTAGCCAACCTCAATTCTCCCATCATTGAATAGGGTATCTAACGTGTTTATATCGCATTCTTGGTCACAACATATGCAAACAAATAGCTGAAGCTATGTGCCATACATGACGATGAAAGTCAAATTAATCTGTTATGTAGTATGTACATGCTGATTTTACCAATAATAGGATCGGTTAGGATGTATTAGTCACCATCGGTTCATTTTTAACAACTGGGGATTATCCACTGGTATTTTTAAAGAAGGCTAGTGAGCAGTTCTACCATCCAATGGTTCAAATAAATGTAAATCATGTTTGTTATTCATTTTTTTTATATGTCAAAATACATTTTTATTAAGGCTTGAATTCCTTGCAGTTCTAAAAAGAACTGTGCAGAGAAGCCATACCGGAGATAAAATATTACATACAGAATAGCCAATCTTCCACGAAAAATTTGTACAACATCATTCAGAGTAGGATAACGGCAATTTTTTTAGGTTGCATGCAAATTCGTGTATCTATCACGCACTCTGATAATGAAAACGAGTAACAACCAGACGTCGATACACAAACTAGGGTTTTGCATGTTTTGATTTGCTAACTCATTTTGGTATCTGAACTGGCTTACTGCTGAACGTGAAACAGCTTGAGCTATTTACTACTCAGCCCAATTTCAAGTTTTTTTTTTTTAAATCTTATAAAGAACCTTTGTGAAGTAAAAAGTATAAATAGTTCAAGTTGTTTTAGGTTCAGCAGTAATATAATGCGGCTTTTATGAGATCTGCTTAAGGGACTAATGGCAGCATGTCTTTTTGAGTTTGAAAAACTGATGCAACAACCTATGTACCTCTCCATAGTTAGTGGTAGAAGAAACAAGACGACCTTTTATCCACTGGGGGAGCTTAGTGACTGGGTGAGCAAAGCTCCATTTCGAGGAATCCGATGCATACCTTGTGTCAACCAACAAAATTGCTGCATAGTCATTAATGTGACGGATTGCTCTACCTGAAATCAATAAACATACATTTATCAGTGAAAGGATAGGGGGCAAACCCATTAAGATGGGCACACGTTGAAGGTAGAGACTGCACAACTGACAGAAAATCCAGTAAAATATGGACCCTGGATTTCTTCCTCTAAGAAGAAATTAGGCTTAATTGCATTCTGTCCCAGATATGCAATTTTGTAATTTTGGTTTCAGTATCAATTGTGACCCAAGCTTTATTCCATTTTCCATCAAGTACTTCCATCCTAATTGCATCCGATATTTAATAGAATTTAACTGAAAAGACAAACTTAGCATGACTAAAAAACAATGTATCAACTAAAAAACACATAATATTTAAACTTTAATGACCTAAATAGGTATTTTGATTGTTTTGCCTTAATTGTCGTGTTGATAATTCTTATGGATAATTTATTATTTTCTATGACAAATATTTTTCCATTCTGAGCAAATTAATATCTTAAATATTGGATCAAATCAAAATGGAGTGACCAGATTGTAAATGATAGAAAACTTAAAGAGAACAAATCGATGCAATTAGAACATAAGAAATCAAAATCACATAATTGAGGAGTGACAGCGACACTTCCCTAACACTCTTTACTATCACCCTAAATTTATTGGAAATTATAAATTTAGTGAGTCCTACATATCATTTAATGAATCTTGTTCTTGCTTTGGTATAAGATGTACAAAAAATTTTAATTTTCAACCAATAGTAGAGAGTATTGGCAAAAACATGTTAGATAGGGTGTCACTAGCATTTTTCTAAGCAATTTAAACCTATGAGATCCTATGAAAAGTGGAACGCACCTATTGATTGATTTACAGCTTTCATGCAGAGATTCTCATAGTACTCTTTTCCTCTGTGACTGCAACTTCTTAAGATGTCAAAACCACCTTTGACATCTCCACTGTATAGATCATAACTGGCAGAAAAGCTAGGATTCTCATGGAGCTTTAAATTTTGAAAACCTTCAATGTGCTTTATCCTCTCCAACAACTCGATGTCTGACGGGCTAGCATATGGCAGTCCAACCATGACTATACATCGGCCCATCCCATCACTTAAGTTGATCCCCTCAGATAACTTCGCACCAACAACAGCAAGGAGTATTGCACCACTATGAGATGATTGGTTCACTTCTGAATTCATACCCGATAATGTATCAATGGTATCTTTATATTCCTTGAGTACAGATTCAACATCCATGTTATTTCTAGGCTCCCTAAAGACACGCTTCCTCTTTGAAATCCTTTCAAGGATGCCAGATGACTCCCAATTTTCGTAGACTCTATTTTCGTAATCGAAAGAAGGAAAGAAGACTACAATTCCTTCGGGAACAACAGTCACCAAATTACATAGCAAAAGACCCAGTTCTCGCATCTATGAAGAACAAGATGCAGCATAATCAATCATTTTCCACAATTATTATTTAATAGAAATTAGACTGAAGAATGATAGATGGAACAATGACCTACTTACCATATCTGGTGAGCTCCTGGAGGTGAAGCTGAAATCAAAGCAGCGGCCAGTAGGTCCACGCAGAACTGAAATTGGCATGATGCTATCAGGAGGGACAATATGACCACATGAAAAGAAATGCAACTGATTTGATGGTAACCACGGAAAGAGTCGCTCCCTTGTCTCTTCTATAGGTTGAAGCGTTCCCCCTACTAATACAACTGCATGTGCTTCACCTACAATCTAGATAAAGTTTCAAAGTTATTTTCTTGTACATCATCTAAGCGGAAGAAAAAATTAACATACAGATATAAATTCATTTCTAATTAAGGAATCAGTATCAGGCAAACCTCGGAGAAAATCTTCTCTCCACTGAGCATAACATATTTCATATATCCTCCTTGCTTCCTGAGGCTCGTTGATCTAGACCTGGAAATTATTATCCTTCCATCACCATCCTTGTTTGTCAGTGATAGTAATATGCCAGCTAAGGCTTGGAAAGCAGACACACAGCTTCCCTCCTCATCATGTTCCCCGATTTTATGGAGTGCTGGTATCTTCTCCAAGGTAGCCAACATTTTTCCATAACCACTAACCTGGAAAATCAAGTAAATTTTCATATCAAAATAATAACAGAAAATTCAGAAGCATCAGGTGCCATTCTGTCGGAAGAAAATGTATATAGTAAGTGGCAATATTCACCTTGTGCATGATATTACTATCCTTTATATACTTTAACAGTTTGACCAGGTTGATATTGTCTATATTTAGTTCAAATAAAAAATCATTGATGGCCATAGTAAAATCAGAAGCTCTACTCTCTACATCAGAAGCTCGACCTATATCACGGCAAAACTCTATAAGATTTCCATCTTTTTCATCGAGTAGTACTCGGAGAAAAGCTTGTGTCAGGAACATCAGAGTTTGAATATATCTCCTATTAGCAGGTCCCAAAAGATTCCGGAATCTCAAAAAGTACCGCTCCACATGGCAATGCACAGTCTCCAGCTGTAAAAATAAAGGAGAACAATCATCTAAAAACTAGTGAAAAAATCAAAAAACTAGACATCCTAAAGATGGGTGTAAACAATAAATAACAAATAACTTGCGTGACGTCTGCAACTAAAGCTACACTAATTTTCAGATAGAGTTCTGAATTTCAAGCTGTATTAAGTTGTAACAACTAACAACTATGTCCCCTACCCCCACATACACAAAAAAAATAGAAGTATAAAAATGAAAAATCGCCTATACAAAAGCAAATTGCAAGTGTATATGATGGAAACCAGCTTCAGAAGTAAAACTTTAATCAAGGTAGATATAGAAATAACAAGCATACCTGTGATACAGTAATTGTGGAGTCATACATGTTGATGAGTGAATCAGCTAAATTATGAGCCTCGTCTATTATAATAATATTGGATTTCAAATTCAAACCAAGTGCTTCACGAGATGATTTAGACAGGAGAGATTGATACGGTAAGACCACAAGATCAGCTCTCCGAACCATGCTTCTAGAGCCATAGTATGGACAAGTTCCCATGGTTCTTCCAAGATTTGCAAGATCTTCAATATCCAAGGGCCCTTGCTGAGTTACCTCATTCCTAAATTCTTGTTGTACTTTATGTTTTCTAAGCATTGGGCAGCCAGTAGAGGCCTTTGTCCTGCGTACCCCTGAACCTATTTTTAAGTTCTGCAAGTTCGATTCACCATTGTTCAAGAAATATTAGCCTCTACACTCTACTGCGTTCTTTAGTCAATTTCAAAAGTTTTTACTAACAGCTGTAGATCATAGCCTAAAATTCAAACTTGACGCACCTTAACTTTTGTAGCTTCATTTTTCTTTTTCTTCTGGAGTTCCAAGCATCGCTCATTTATGCGTGTGGAGTTTCCAAGTGTAACTACTTCTGGAAAGCACGCAACAAATCATGGGTAAAATATAAGTATTACCAGCAACTTCAGCTTCAACAAGTGAATTGAAAAAGGAGTATCCAAGAGAAGTAAACCCCAAACCTTCATTAATGCAAAGATTTTTCCTGGAGCCTAAACTCACAACATTCATCTCATCAGCAAAGACCGTCTTCCGCAACTCCTTTACAAACTGAGAAAGCTGCGAATGAGTCCGACTACTGAAATAAACCTTCAACTTCTTATCCTCCTCCTCTTCCTCCTCACCAGACTCATCTTCACTTGACGAACTAAAGGAACTTTTAACAGCCTTCCTCTTGGACACCCCACTACCTAGTACTTTCTCATCTTCACTCTCATACTCCTCTAGTAAAAACTCCTTGTCACTAATATCCACTGCACCAATTTTCTTTTGCAAACTCTCTCGCCCTTTTTCAACAGTAGACTCTCCAACGCCCATAACCCGAAAATCCTTAATTTCCTCCTCCTCCTTCTTCTTCTTCTTCTTATTATTATGAGCTTTTCCAAACACATACCCGGACTTCTCTTCCTTCTTATTCTCCTCTTTGTTGACAACAAAGTCCCTCATCCAATCAGGTTCGTCATCCGAACCAACCCCACCGTCACCATTCCCTCTACCATCACCACACGCTACTTCCTCTAGTAACCTCCGATCAATCACCCATTGCAAAGCACTGCAAATCACACTCATGGTTTTCCCAGTCCCTGATCCAACACACGTAACCAATCAAATACTCATTTACTAAAAACAGCGTGTGTATCTAAGCCTTAACTTAATCGAATCTAGTAAACATTAATTTCGAGGATAACACGAAAATAGAAGAATGAGTAGTCAGTCAGTCACCACTCACCAGTTGGGCTTTCCAACATAGAGACGCCACCTTGATTGAGAGATTGGTACAAGCTGTTCATGAAATCAATCTGAATCGAATAGGGTTTGAAAGGAAACCCTGGGAATTTTCGCGTTCCATCTTTCGCTTCCATTTTCGACGAGAACAATGCAATTGCAATTTTCAGTTTTTATATCCTATCATTGCTTCCACTCCATGGCGGGAAAATAACTTGCCTCGCTTTTTTATTTATGTTTTTGGGCCTCAAGGCCCAACATAAAGAAGAAAAAAAACAAAAGTCAAGAGAAGCCCAAAAGAAATAAAATAACCTAAAGTTGAGAGGCCCGACATTTAATTGTCGTAGCACATATAAATAAATCCTTTCTCCTACAGCAGCCATAGAGAGCTACAATTAGGGTTTACGATTTGCTGCTACAATGGTACAATTTCTCTTCCTTACGCTCTATCTGGATCTGAGGTAATTTTGATTCTGCGACGATGCTTACGATGTTTGAATTTTGGATGAGTGCAGGGGAAGGGAACGGGGAGTTTTGGTAAGAGAAGGAATAAGACACACACCCTGTGTGTGAGGTGTGGCCGCCGCAGCTTCCACCTCCAGAAGAGTCGCTGCTCCGCGTGCGCTTTCCCCGCCGCGCGCAAGAGGAAATGTAAGTTTTTTTTTTGCGCGTTAGGGTTAAAGGTTGTGTCAAAATTCGGTTTTGAACGGTTTTGAATGGATCCAGATAACTGGAGCGTGAAGGCCATTAGGAGAAAGACCACTGGGACTGGAAGGATGAGGTACTTGCGTCACGTGCCTCGCAGATTCAAGAGCGGCTTCAGAGAGGGTATGTACGGTTTAGCTGCTTCGAAGTTTTAATTTGGAGGGTTTGGTTTGGGGTTTTGTTAATCTGAATTCTTTGAATCAGGTACCGAAGCTGCACCAAGGAAGAGAGGAGCAGCTGCCAGTGCCTAAGCTGGGTCAGTGAGTTAATTATAGGAGTTGAGGTTTCTATGTTGGGGCCAAGCTCTATGGGGTATTTTTCTTTCTGTCGTTTTTGTTTTTATTTAATATGTAGTTGCTTTGTGTTTCGACATGAGGATTGTAAGGAATTTTGATTTTTCAATGAGAGTTTTTGACATCCATATTTTGGCGTATCAATTTTAGCTTGAGTTTTGGTATCGTGGTGCATAATGAACTGTAATTAGCTGGGTTTGTCTTGCATGATCGTTTACATTTTGGTCTAGTTTCTGTGTTTTGGATTAGTTTTTTATCACTTAATATGTGTTAATTACTTGTAACATATATAGCTTGGAAGAAAGATAACACTGATACTAATCACTTCACCGATGTCAAGGCTCGTTAGGTTGTCTTTGCGTATTGTGTGATCATATTGCAGACTAGGGCCTCACTTTGTGGTTGTCTTGGTTGGGGATTCATGTGATGTGGGTTCGGTTCTTGTGAAAAATTCCTTGTGCTCAGAATTAGGCAGTCTTTACGAGCTTCTGGTGTAACATTTTTTTATTTAGATTTCGCCAGCATCACCCTAAGTTTTGTTGTTGTGAATTATTTTTTGTTTTAGTTTGGTTTTGCCTTCTTGGATGATTTGTCTTTAGAGAATTTAGTGTAAATATGCAACGATGTATGAACTAGTTATTTCTTTTGATTGAGAACTTGTTTTGGAAATTCCAGTGGGCTAAATTATTTTACTTTGATGTTTATGAACACCAATTTTTGTAGGTTGCATTGTTCTTGTTTTGAATGCGTTGGTTTCTTGATGTATTGAATATTCTGCGTGCTCCACTTTGTTGTAGTTACATAAATGTGGCTAGAAATTCTTTTAAGAGCGTGTCGAATCATGACAGTTTTGCGGACATATGTTTGACGCTTGTCGTAGTTTATTGTCAACGAAAAAAAGTGTTGCCTTTAAAATTAATTGCAGAGGAACAATTCCATTGTCGTATTAAGTTGTCAAAACATTTGGATATCCTTAGCATGTCACATGTATAGCTCAAAAAAGTCCTGGGCGATTAGTACCTTGGCTGAGTTGAGGCGTTGAGAGTTGTATTATGATTGCGCCTAAGAATTTAAAGAATTAAATGCGAAGAAAATAGTAAGCAATAGTATAATATTAGAAGTATTTGTATAACTTCGATTAGAATGTTAAGTAAAGTTTTTTAAAAAAAAAAAAAATATTGTTATAGTACCAAGTGAAGCTAAATTATGCGTCGTTTGACATTTTATTGATTTGATTTTCTGCTATGCATAAGATGAATACTTATTAAGAAAATTCGGCTGATTTTTTTTTTCTCGATATCGATTGTTTACTAGCTCCGTGGAAATTCGATTGAAGTAAATTCATTTGTTAAGAGTAGTAACTGGTTGCATCTGTCAAAGATAATTTGACACAAATGTTCTCCTAACCAAAATAGAAAATTCTGATAAATGTTCTGTTTGGTAAAGGTAAAATGGATGAGAAAAAAATGGAGAAAGATAGTAATGAAAAGTGGTGAGTCGTTGAATTGAGCAGAAAGAGTGATAAAAAAAATAGTCGATTACAATTTTTTATGTGAAACAGTGACTTCCATCTGTAGTTGTATTGTATATTCGAATAAAAAATATCAATTTTTAGTTTATTTTAAATTTTATTTTCCTTTTTCTTTGTAGTCAAATATTTACTCTTACTATTTATTTATTGGTTAAAATATCATTTTTAGAATTTATAATTTCACTTATTTTGTCTTTTGAATGTTATAGTTTAAAATAGATAATTTTAAGATAATTTTTTTAGTCTTTAAATATATAATTTTTTAATCTTTAATTCCTTTCGGTGATTGTCTTTTTTGTAACATTGTTGTATATTGCTGTAGTAAAGGTCTTCATCTTTTTTAGGGTAAAAAGGTGTCTTAAACAATAAACATCGAAGAGAAGGGTAAAAAAAAAATATAAAGTGTCAAAAGATTTAATTTAAAATAGTTATAATAAAATAAATTCAGTATAAAATATATGAAGTTAAATACTTTTATTATGTCAACTTAGAAGAGATGTTACAAGAAATTAACAATAAGGATTAAAAAGTTGTAAATATAGATTAAAAATATCTATTTTAAATTATAAGAATTAAAAAAATGAAAAATATAAATATATGAACTAAAATAATGTTTTATAGTTAAGAGACTAAATATATTAAAAATAAATAAATATATGAACTAAAAAAAATTTTAAACTAAAGAAAATAAAAGATAAAAACAAAGTAAAATTATACAAATTAAAAATATTATAACGTTTATTTCTATTCATTCTATCTTTTTTTCTCTATTGTCTTCGCTTTATTTTTAACGTATTTATTTTCATATCAAACAAATTCTAAAACAACGGATTCTTTTATGCTAAGAGAATAAATATAATACTAAGTCTTAAAAAAAATGTATGATATATAGAAGGCTAATCATTTACTGATTTGACTAATAACTCCTTTCCAATACTGAGTGTATTGCCCGCTTGAATTATGCGCAGTTTTATTCAACAACGAAAGAAAATCTAATTGGAATTTTTGTCCGAGGTGTACTTTTCAATCAAAAAGAGGAACAAAAGATTAAAACAGAAAAGAGCTTCTGAGTACGCCACTGAGTAATGCTTCTCAAGGATAATATCATACTAAATTATCTTGGTGGTGTTCATAAATCGAATTTTTAATAAATCCCAATTAATCGATCCATTAAAGTGAATTGGTTAGCCAAACTGATATTTATAATCTGAATCAATTTGTTTTTCTAAAAACAATGAATTGGACTTTTTAAAATTAAATCGATTTGATACAGTGCATTTATCCACCATCAAATTTTCCAAAAAAAATCAATCTGATTAACTGTGTAAAAATAAATCATAAGGAACCAATTTTACAAAATAAATCAACTCAGTTTTTTCATCTAATCGGGTTGGATTTCGTGACCTGAATCGGTTTGTATTTTTGCTCACCTTGACAGTATCCGATTTATATAGTATCAAAACTTGGTTTTGTTGCGAAACCAGACTAGGAGCTTTCGGTACTATTATGTACGAATGGTTAAAGACCTCACCAATATTCCATTTAATAAGAGCTTTCTCGCAATCGACGGATCATTTGTGGCAGTCAAGGCTTGACAGCAGAAGGCTTGACAAAATTTTAGCCAATAATGAATCTTAAAAAAATTGCACTAATCTCAAAATTTACAGAATTGCTGCCTCAAAACCCCAACCTTTAATTACAAAACCTGACTCGGTAGATGGAAAAATTGAATGCCTTAAGCTCATTAGTAGGCAAGAAAGAGAAGAATACTGGTTGCAGAGACAAAGGGGCAACCAGGAACAATCACAAGACAAATGCATCTCGGAAGACATAACATCCACAACATTGTTTTTCCGAGCATCATTTGAAAATATTGTAATATTTACTATGTTTTGAACTCACCAAATTTATGCTTTTCTTCATGCAGCTGCTTGAACACATTATCAAGCTCTGAAAATGCTGACGTCAGCAACAACTCCAGGAGGTCAAAAGCCAACTGCTTCAAGCAAACGGATGACTGCGAGAGAGAGAGAGAGAGAAAAAAAAAGAAAAAAAAAAGCATTTACAACTAAATTATGGATAGAGAGAGAGAGACAGAATGATGGGAGTAATTCCTTGCATGAATTAAAAATAACTTCGACACTGACTTCACTGCAGTGTCTGACTTTGTTATTACTGTAATAAACAATGTGTTAGTGCAAGAATTGCTTGAGAAATGATCTCTCAGAGTGATAGAGGCATTATAAACCCCAAAGATTCAAAGAATATCTCACCCTTGTAACGACAAGATTGCTACATCCCAATAACACCTTAGCATTCTAAAGGTTACAAATTCTAATCAATCATAGCTTAATAGACTATTTTCTTAACAAACAAACATTTCAATATATTGATTATACTAGAAAGGCTTTCAATTAGAAAAGCATTTTCATGAAAGTACCAACATAATTTCGGTGAGAATTTGACAGAAAAACTCAGTTACCCAGAATCGCTAGGATAGCAGTTATATAACTACAAGTAGCACAAGCAGCGTAGAAAGATCTAATCGAAGCACCAGTGCCATTAAATATATGATCAAGCTCCAAGTAAGCCAAGTAAATTATATAATTTGGAATGCAATGTTCAGCAGCATAAACATCATGGGATAATATTACAACTTACAACCAACAACAACACCAAGAAATTAATAGATGGAAAAAAGAAGCTTCAGTAGACAACTTCAATTCATTTTAGACAGAAATTACCTGAAGGAAAAAATATAGATCTCTAGCACATTGCTCATACTCCTTCCTACCAACAAGGCCTACAATTGCTGCCGGTGCATGATCTACATGAACAGGGACAGGCAAGCTAAGTTCAATATTTTTTATTTTATAGAATTAGATATAAAACATTGAAGACAACTCTGGAGATGAATGAGAGCAGTATAACAAGTATTACCGATCATGAGCTCATATACAAACTTTGCACGCCGATCTGCCTCTCGTTGCTGTTCATCATCTAACCTTGGAGAAGATACTGGTGTAGGTTGATGGCCGTGAGGTGAATTCTGAGATGGACTAGTGGGTGGTGGTGGTGGTCTTCGATTTGGATGCTTGGTTATGAATATTCCATCAGGCCAGAGTATCTATTAAAGTTGCAGTCACAATAGCTCGTCAGTACAACACCATTTCCATCTTATGCTTATCAGGTTTCTATAATATAAGGAAAAGAAATATGGCATTTCAACAAAGTGAAACAAATTGAAATGATGATGACAGCACCAGAGCATCACAATTTAAAAGAGGGAAAGGGGATCAAAAGATTACTTGCTCAACTCGCTTGACCCCAGAAGCAATCACTGATCCTTTACGGAGAAGTTGAATTTTCTCTATCAACCAGTCATCAAAGGCATCACCCATCCCAAGTTGTAAGACTTGTTTAGCAACCCAAAAAGCCTTTCGCCTGTATTGTACACAAGACATACATTGTAAGAAGATAAATATGATGATTACTAGTGGAACTTAAAATTAAACAACTTATGTTTAAGGCGTAATGAATATTGAATTTTCAAATTACCTGATCCATCCACCATCTTGAACCTGGAAGATAACATCCACCAGATCCAATATGGGTACACTCAAATTTGGTGGCACCCACTGCATTGAACGATTATATTAATCAGAACCAAGATGCCATCATGCATATAATAATCTAAGAACTCCATCAAAAACCAAATACAGTCATTTCTCTGTTACATAACAGCAATGAATGATAAAATTACATCATTCATCTATATCTGTAAAGAATAAAAATCCAGAACTAAGATTGATTGTCTTTATAACCTCTGTTGGAAAGGCATCAGATGTATCTTGGTGCACTTCAGAAACCTCATCTAAAATATCCCTTCCTTTCACTGTCTTCTGCAAGTTATTGGGAGAAGGTGCACTCTTCCTTGCTAGAATATCTGTATTGCTGCCAGAATTTTCATATGCCTTTCTAGGTTCATTTGTATTCTTTTTTGGTAGAGAAAGAGGCAAGCTGTTTACTTTTGACCTCAATCCATCAGCCTCAACATTATTTCTTGCTCGCAAAACAGCCTCTTTACTTTCTGAACTACAATTTTCCTTTCGAAAGGGAACAGGGTCACTTGCAGGTGCGGAGAAGTTGGACGCACTTTTGGTCTTCTCAAATGGCTTGGCACCAAGGCCAACTAGCATAGTTTTCAACAAAGAATAAATGCAAGACATGTCAGGAAAGGGAGATAATAAAATAATTTATGCTCAACATCCTTCATCAACCATGACTCACCTGATAATGTTTCCATGATAGAAAAAGAATTTGAGAATATGTATGTCTGCAATAGATAACATATATAACAATAAGATATAAGACAAAAAAATTGACAACACAGAAGGGAGGACACTGTTGGACAGGAAATCAGACCTGAGAATCCACGCTGAGAAAGTCCCATACTTCAATTGATTCCGAAACAGTTGGTAGTTGCATAAGTTTCTGAGGGACAATAAGCCATGCGTCAACAAAATATTGGATGAATCTTCGAAAAGCATATACACAATACTTAAAACAATGCTACATGATAGATGCAAAAGGAAGTATTATATCAAAATAGAGGTACACTCATAACCAACATCTATCCTGCCGGTAATAGAATATTGATGATCCCAGTTCAATTACAGTACCAAAAGCAGATAATTTATTCCTCTACAGAAAAAACAAAAGTTAATTAAGAATGGATGTTGAAAAATCATTAATAATGCAAGCTACCAATTAGCCAAAGAAACAATTAGGTATCAGGAAATGATGTCCTGAGCAATAATCTAGACACAACAGAAATGGACAAGCCATACAAAATTTATCAAAAAAATGTGTTCTAATGCTCACTTATTTGGTGGTGGGAGGAAACCAGAGAAATGTGAGAGATTGATACAATAGTAATAATGATAACAAAAAAAAGTCTGTGAAGTTGACCTTCAAATATTTATCCAGTAATTCGCACCGCTCTTGAATGACTGGTACATCTAAACCAGTTGAAAGAAAATGTTTTGGTGGCAAATGAAGATTATACTCGGGAAACTCTTTCAGGCGTCGATGTAGCTCTTCAAAATGACGAAACCTTAAAACAAACAATATTAGCAAAACGAGAAAAGAAAGAAGGAAAGAAAAAAGAATACATGAAAACAGTCAGATTGATAAATTTGATTAGAAACATCAATATAAGACATAGCAAAAGCCTTAGCACCTTCTTTTAATTGACCAACTGTTATTATTTACATCTGTAACGGATATGGAGTAAACAGCAAAGGTTTTTGAGCCACTCTTCACAATATTTGCACCTAAGACCTGCATCAGTAAATTAGCTTACATTTTTTCATATACAAACATATCAGTATATGAACTTGTTCATCATTAATTAAAGGAGCTACATATCACCGTCATAAGTACCTCACATCTCAACTTGTAAAAAGAATCTACGACAGAGGAACTTTTTAGGGGATTAACAGACAAACTACAAGATTCTGATTTAGAATTAGAGTATGGGGAAGAGGAGGCAGCTGCTCCACTATATAGTCTACCCAAACTTTCCATATCAGCATCATCACTGGACTCCTCAGAATTTATATGCGACTTTGAAGATTTAAGTATGTCTTGACCATCTCCAGATAAAAAACTTGTTCTCTCAACTTCCTGCCACGTTTGTATTTTATGACCACCTGGCCAAGACCTTTTACTGCCAGAATGAACTCTGGATAATCTTGGATAGCGAGAATGGCTCTTATTCCTTTTCTTTGTACTGTGATTGTCAAAATTTTCAAGTGGGTGATGAACATAAGAAACTGCCTGCTTTCTATTACTTCTTCCATCCCAAACCTTAGTGACAGGGGAATCAAGACCAGTGACACAACTACTTTCATCATCTTCAGAAGTATAAGAAGTACTGCTCTCTGAATCACTCATCTGCCCATAAATGTGGCTGTGCTCAGCATCTTTATATGAGGTAACTGAAGTTGATCCATTCTTGTCTGCATGAATAGATGTATTTTCAACAGAGAGTTGACTGCTTAGCCCAGAATTAATTTGGCCTCCCTTGGAGGGAATAAGCTTTGAGTTAGTATCTCTTTCTATGGGTCCAGATATTGCATTTATATGATCTACCTTTGGCAGTTTTCCTACAACAGGAGGCTGCGAAAGATGCTCATTTGGCTGGTTCTCACCATCCTTTTTCTTGTAATTTTTCCCTTTAGTCCACACGTTCTCAAAATGTTCTGGAGCAAGAGCTTGGGTCTTTCGGCGAGAGATGACATCTAAAATATCTCCCCACTCTCCTCCTGAGCGATTTCGTTGAATACCCTGGTCATCATTAGTTTGGGAGTTTGCAGGCATTGAGTTCCATGTCCGGGAAGATCGAGCATCAACTGAAAGCAACGGATCTTTAGCAATATTACCATGGGCATTATTTTGTGCAGACAACTCCACATTTCTGGGTTGACCATTTCTTAGCTGCACAAGCTCGACACCAGTAACAGAAGGATCTGAACTCTTGGAGAAATAGTCAGATGGAGTCTGTAACTCATCTGCTTTATTGTGAGATGCCTCTTGAGCTGCGGCAACCCCATTGCTAACCTTGGTCTTGTTAATTACCACGGATTCAATTCTTTCATTAATAAACCTGTCAACAAAAATATGGGAGAATGAAAACAATAACATACATCAAGAATGATACAAAAACAAAAGAAAATATATACCTTGGATTTGCCAAGTTTATTACAGGTCGTATTACAGCACATGCAAGAAGCTCCCTGACGGCATATCGAAAGAAAGAACACTGCAAATCCTCAGACTTGAAAGTAACATGCATAAGACCAGTCATCAGATGCTGCAAAACCTGCAAGTTAAGAATACAGGCAGCATTATAACCCAAAATTAAAAAATACATGAAAATAATATGGCCCATGGATGAAAACAAAATACACCATTTACTCAATAAATGCATATAAAACAAGAAAGTAAAAAAACCTTATGCTCAGCTTCAGCAGAAAATAAAGCAGGATGCAATTTGTTCTCAGCAGCCAATACAACTTTTAGTTCCATGTCTCGACTTTCAATTGTTAATGAACCTGTATGTTGTTTCTCAATCTTTGAGTGGGCAGCACGAAACAGCTCCAAATGTGTGCAAATGAGATGAATAAGATCCCTGGCCAAAAAAAAAAAGTTAACTCCCAATCAATCAAATTACAATCTGAGATTAAGATGAATCACAAACAAAAATGACGCTAAGAACCTTATTAAAAAATCTATCAAATTGATGTTTCTCATGCGTCCAGAAATTTCCCCAAGAACACCATTAATTATTTGCACTAACTCCTCAGGGCCCTCTTTGTCTGGAGTTAAGCGAGAATACCAAAGATCTGTCACCCACTCGGAAATTAAATGTCTCGTGAAGTGATCAATTGCATCCTCAACAACAGGAGAATTCACTTTTGTTCTCCACTCAAACTTTGCAATAACTTTAGGATTTTCAATAGGCTTCTTTGAAGACTGGAGACTGGTGGAGCCTGGTTTATTGTTGTATGCTGCAGCTTTTCTCTTCATCTCAAAATCTAGTGATAAATAGCGGAGAATAATAATTAAGGAGGCTGCAGCTGGCAAATTGACCCAGACTGAGGAGCTTGTCACTGAAATGAAAGAAAAAGAAATTAAACCAAAAACCAAGAGCAAAAAACAACATGAAGCTAGAAATTAAAGAGTGTGAACCTCTTAATATGCACAGTTTTCTAGGTGTTGAGGAATAATGCAATTTCTTGGAGACATGAACCAGTATCAACAAAATTTATCATTACCAAATAACCACAAGAGCAGTAGGATCGTCCGAGGAACCAACCCTAGCTGATAAATGTGATGAAACTCAACTAAACTGTTGGGTAGCTATCGTTTCACTGAAAGACAATACTTTAGTAATTTTGCCAAAGACTTTATTCATTCGTAATTTAGATAAAATGTCAAAGCTTTTGAATGAAACAAAAATCTATTATTGTGTCCCTCTCTCCTTAAAAAAATGACCCAAAAAGATCACAAGATTATTATTTATTAAGCTTCCACTGGTATTAAATGTTCAAATGTAATTAGGGTTCTGTTATTCTTATCTCGCTTAAACAAAATCAAACACAAAAAATGCACAAGGAGGAGATATCTCAAAAAAACCAGATCATAAATTTCAGTACATGCCAAATTTCCCTTTAGTTGTCCTCAATTTTTGAGTTTCTATCTAGTACATGCCAGATTCTTGCTAGAATGATAACTAACCCAAATTCTTTTCAACATTTCATGCTTGAATAAACCATCAATTTGATCCTCAAAGTTTCAGCCTCTCTCCTTAGTCCCTAAAGTAAGAAAGCTATATAAGTAATCCCACAAGTATTGAATATCCATTAATTTAGTATTGAAATTGATACGTTTTACCAATGTTAAGGGCCCAATTTAAAGAGTTTTCCAATATTTGGCGACTAATTAGCATGGTTTCTAATACTTTGAGGATTACTTAAATTATTTTTACTATAGAGGTCATTTATGAGAGAGAGTAATACTTTAAGGATTGAAATTATTGGTTTGTTATTTCAGGCTTAAATAATGGATCACTTAGGTTAGTTTGGTATCACATCACCAACAAAAACAAAATGTCAAGTAGAAAACTAAAAGTAAACAAAAGAAAACAGCAGCAAGTAGCAACTCTTTGATCGTGAAAAATGTAGCTATACAATCAGAATAACTAAAACATCAGTTTGTACTAAAAATTATTAGCTGAACATCCACGTCCCTAATTTGACAAGAAATCTATATTTTTCTTACTTTAAGCAATAAGAGAGAAAAGTGGATTCCACCAGAACTTTTTCCACTGAAAATCTTGCAATATCCTTTCTACATAACAGGTCCAAACGACGTCGTCTTCTCTTAAAACTGATGAACAAACGATCCTATGTCCTAAATTCAACAGCATTGTTAAATTAATTTTTCCAGATTAAGACGCAATAGATGCTAAACGCCATGTGAATTTGTTCCTACCATTCTTCGCACAGCAAGTAACGCAATAATGAGTAATGACTGTGATGCCATTAAAAGCCAGAGCGCGTGATTTCCAAAACAACGGAAAAAAAAAAAGAAAAAAAAAAGGCTGCTGAAACTAAACAAGCAAAACGCAGCGAAAGCATACACAAACAAACGCTCTGAATTGAAGTTGATCGAACAAAACAGAAACGCGCGGAGGAGCGATTAAGGAGCGAAATGAAGTGAAGCATAAAAGAAACGAAAGTGAAACTCACAGGACATGATATACGAGAGTCCGACGACGCATACGACGAGGATGACGATCCGTTTCTTGGCTTCCTCGACGAGGTCTCTCACCGTGACCTGGTTCGGCTTCGGCATGTTCATCTAAAAAATTCTGAGAATCGCAGCGCAATTCGAAATAGCGAGACTCGATTCAAATGAATCCCGGCCTCATCGCCGGCGAGGTGGCGAAATAGGAACGGAGATTCGGTTGAAGGTGGCGACGAATTCAGGAGAGAGAAGTTGAATCGGCGAACGGCGTTGGGCGTTAGGTTTTTGGCTTGCGTTTGCCGGTGATGGCGTGTGTGCTTGATTTTCTCACTTTGTGTGTCAGTTTTCGCTTCAACTTTCTCTCCGTCTGATATTGACGTGGGATTTCTTTCTTTTCTACTGTACTTCCATCTATGGCTATGCTATTGCAATTTCCATTTCCTCTCTGCTTAACATTTCTCTTTCTTTATTCATTTATTTATTTAAGATAGGCTTCCACAGAGTACACACTATTAAATCATCACGTTTCTTTTTTCATATTTTTATTTTAAAACAACAAATTTAAAGTTGACAAAATAATTGAATAAACAGTTACTTAATTATTCTACATGTTTAAATAAACTCTTTTATAAGTATTTTTAAAAGAGAAAAATCAAAAAATTAAAAAATAAGTCTTTTTACAAATTATGATTAACTTATGTGTAAATTAAAAATAAAATAACTTTTACAATTTATTTATATATAATCAAATATTAATTTATACATAAACTTTTTTTTTATATAATTTAGTATAAGTACAAAATATCTTTTTCTTTCTTTTAAGATTAGCTTAAAAAAATATTAAATAAATTTCTCAAAATACAAATGATATAAGTCTAAAATTCAAAAACACATAAGTTAGATGATAATATTAATATATATTTAGAAATTAAAGTAATAATAAAAAAATTAAATTTAAATACTTGTTTTATATATTTTCTAAATTTTACGAATTAATGTGATAATTTCTTTTAATTTTACGGACTAAAGATCCCTTATTCCAATATGATTGTAGTAGTTGGATTTTACAATTAGGAGAGATATACTATTTTAACAATTTTGAAAAAGGTAATAGGAAAATAAAAGTTTTTGCATTCGATAAAAGGACGTAAATAATACGTTTATAATTAAAAAAAATTCTAAGAATGTTAGTTTAAAATAAAATTTCCTTACTTTCCTAAGTGAGAATAATTTTTTCCATATTCTGATTAACCATTAAATATTACTAAATTTATTCATAGTAATCATTAATTGTACTTTATAAATTCTTTTAACAATATTATTGCTACAAATTGTATTTCCGAGAAAATGGTTTGATTAACAGTAAAATGTTCAACCAATGGCTGGCCTCTAACTTGGTTTGAAGTATGAAAGGTCATGCAATGCAGATTGGGAGCTGGTGACATTTCGTTGCTACTCGTACTTAACTTTCTTTAGTTTTTTTTCAAATCAAGTGGTCGCTCTTTCTTTTATTTATTCTTTTACAAAATCATTAGGTTGTTTAGTTCTATCTGCTGGTGCTAGATTAAAAGTCTACGAACAGAGTCCTACATTTAGTTTTTATTTTTATCTATACTTATTAATAAAGGAGATTGATGATGGGGAAATAGTAGCACAATAACAATACAGAGCAAATTCAAACAGTTATTGCAACGGAAATAAATTCCCCAAACTTATAAAAATCTATGAGGAGCAACAACCAATGAACAACAATAATAAATCACCAAAAATCACACATAGAGACACCAAGATTTTGAACGTGAAAAATCCCTCAAAGTAAGGGTAAAAATCACGAGTTGTCCAGACCAAAGAAATAGTTCCACTATGATCAACAAAGAGTACAAAAGAGTCTCAGTCTACTGCACAAAATAGTGCTAACACCCAGCCAAACAACAAAGCAATAAAGCTTACAAATAGAGAACAAAAAAGATGAAAAACTCCAAATACACAATTACAGTGCGAACTGAATATCTCCCTACTCAGACCTCGTTTCAACGATCCAACCGGTCAAAATGAAGAACCGGATGTCACGAACTTGCTGTCCAATTTCCAGTCCGATCCAACGGTGAACGAATCTGCAGTATCGATTTTACTGTCGTAGCCCTGTAGAAAATCGAGAATGACTTTCTCTCTTCCTCTCCCTCAAAGTGTTGGTGCTCTAAGTGACTTCTGACTTTTCCTCTTTTTTCACTCTTATGCTTCAGACCCTCTCTTCACTTAATTAAGTGAGACATCAAGTGAGCTTCTTAATTTTGGGTCTTTTTTCCACATAGGAAGGGAGCCCAATACCCAACAAATCTCTCCCTCACAACTATGTGGAGATAACCGCCAAACTGGCGATCTCATAACAAATTTCAAATTTTTCTCTTGGCAATGCTTTAGTCATCATATCAGCCCCATTATCATCAGTATGAATTTTAGCCAACTCCAACAGCTTAGCATCCAAAGCATCACGTATCAAATGATACCTTACATCAATATGTTTGGACCTAGAATGAAAAGTTGGATTCTTGCCAAGATGGATAGCACTCTGACTATCAACAAATAAAAGATATTTTTCCTGCACAAAACCAAGCTCCTGCAAGAATTTCTTCAACCATAGCAACTCCTTGCATGCTTCAGTAATGGCAATGAACTTCACCTCTATAGTGGACAATGCTACACACTTTTGCAGCCTTGATTGCCAAGCCACAGCTCCCCCTGCAAACTTAATCAAATAGCCCGAAGTGGACTTTCTGGAATCAACATCTCCAGCCATATCTGAGTCTGAGTAACCCACCAAAGTAGGCTTATCCCCTCTAAAACAAAGCTTCATATCAACAGTACCATGAAGATACCTCAGAATCCATTTCACAGCATTCCAATGCTCTCTACCTGGGTTTGACAAAAATCTATTGACTGTACCAACAGCATGTGCAATATCTGGTCTAGTACACACCATTTCATACATCAAACTACCCACTGCAGATGCATAAGGAACTCTCTCCATGTCTAATTTCTCATCTTCATTAGAAGGACTCTGTTTAACACTCAATTTAAAATGAGTAGCAAGAGGAGTGCTCACAGCCTTAGCATTTTCCATCTGGAATCTCTACAACACCCTTTTAATATATTGTTCCTGTGATAGCCAAAGCTTCCCTTTCTCTTTGTCACGAATGATTCTTATACCAAGAATCTGTTTAGCAGCTCCTATGTCTTTCATGGCAAATGACTCGCCCAATTGCTTCTTTAACCTGTTAATCCTGGAAACATATTTCCCAACAATAAGCATGTCATCAACATACAATAACAGGATAATAAAGTCATCATCAGAAAACTTTTTAACAAAGACACAATGATCAGAAGTAGTCTTCTTGTAGCCTTGCTCACACATAAAAGACTCAAACTTCTTATACCACTATCTTGGAGCCTGCTTCAGACTGTATAGACTTTTTCTCAACCTACATACACAGTATTCCTTGCCTTTAACCTGAAATCCATCAGGTTGTTTCATATAAATCTCTTCCTCCAAATCACCATGAAGGAAAGCAGTTTTCACATCTATTTGTTTTACCTCTAAATCAAAAGTATCTGCCAAACTCAAAACTGCTCTAATGGATGTCATTTTCACCACAGGTGAGAAAATCTCATTGAAATCAACACTCTTTCTCTGTCTAAAGCCTTTCACCACTAATCTGGCTTTGTACCTTGGAGATGTATAATTACTTTCTTGCTTCACCCTGAAAATCCACCTGTTTTCTAAGGCCCTCTTGCCCTTAGGCAATTTCACCAAGTCATAAGTGTGATTATCATACAAGGATTTCATCTCATCTTGCATTGCATCCAACCACTGTTGCTTTTCTTCACTTTCCAAAGCCTCTTCAAAACATTCAGGTTCTCCACCATCAATCAAGGTCACATACTCATCAGAAGAATACCTTGTTGAAGGTTGTCTCTGTCTATTAGACCTCCTAAGTTGAACTTGATGTGGTTCAGGTGCATCATCAATATTCTCATCATGAGACATTTCATGCTCCTCTTGGTCATCATCAATAGGAACATCTAATCCACCTCCAAGTTGTTGATCATCAACATCATCATGTTGTTCACCAGGTTGAACACTACCATCAACATTATCCAAATTGTGAATAGGTAACCGCATAGGATCAATATCAGTCAAATTTCTATCTTTCTCGGGTGTAGTCTTTTCCACCTTATCAATGTCTTCAATGGTTTGGTCTTCCATGAACTGTACATCACGGCTTCTAACAAGCTTCTTCTCAACAGGATCATAAAACCTGTAGCCAAATTCATCCTCACCATAACCAATTAAGATGCACTGCCTTGTCTTTGCATCCAACTTGGATCTTTCATCCCTTGGAATATGGACAAATGCCTTGCAAACAAAGACACGTAAATGATCATAGCTCGCATTCTTGCCAAACCAAATTTTTTCTGGCACCTCACTGTTAAGAATAACAGTAGGAGTGAGATTAATAACATGCACCACCGTGTATAGTGCCTCACCCAAAAAATGCTTGGGTAATTTAGCATCTGAGAGCATATATCTCACCCTCTCAAGTAATGTCCTATTCATCCTTTCCACTAAACCATTCAACTGAGGAGTTTTAGGAGGAGTCTTCTCATGTGCAATACCATGTTGCTTGCAATAAACATCAAAGGGTCCACAATACTCACTACCATTGTCAGTACGAATGTGTTTCAGCTTCTTCCCTGACTGTCTTTCAACCAAGGCATGAAATTGTTTGAACCTCTCCAACACCTGATCTTTTCTCTGCAAAGCATAGACCCATAGTTTCCTGGAACAATCATCAATAAAGGTAACAAAGTAAAGTGCACCACTAAAGGATTTCACCTTCAATGGACCACAAACATCAGAATGTACCAATTGCAACAACTCTGACTTCCTTGAGGGAAGATGCTTCTTGAAGGATACTATGGTTTGCTTGCCAGCCATGCAATGAGAACATTTCTCCAATTCTGCACTCTTCAACCCTTGAAGAACATCCTTTTTAGCTAAGCAATTCAATCCCTTTTCACTGATATGACTAAGCCTTCGGTGCCACAAAGATGCCTCCATATCCATGGCATTCACACTGTCTTTAGCAACCAAAGCTTTTGTCCAATACAATTTAGAATTTTTCTCCCCTCTAGCCACAACCAAGTTACCTTTGGTGAGTTTCCACTTTCCAGAACCAAAGTGGTTATCATAACCACCATCATCAAATATTTGCACAGAGATCAAATTAAAACGGACATCAGGAGCATGTTTGACTCCTCTAAGCAACAACTGCATTCCCATGTTGGTTTACAGGCAAACATCACCAACACCAATCACTTTAGACACACCATCATTACCCATCTTCAACACTCCAAAATCACCAGAAGTGTAAGATGTGAAGAACTCCTTCCTTGGTGTAACATGCAGTGTAGCACCACTATCAACAATCCACATGCTCTCATTTGATACAAGATTAACTGACCCATGGTCACTGAGAATAACAAGATCACCACAAGTAGCAGTAGCAACACGATCATCATCATCATGATCTTTTTCTTTCTTCTTACCCTTCTTGCCTTTATTCTCCTTTTTCCACATAAAACAATTCCTCTGTATATGCCCTGTTTTGTGACAATAATGACACTCCACATTCTTGTATCTGGACTTGGACTTACTCCTGCTCTTTTCTCTACCACCCTACGGTTCTTTCTTCTGACTTCTCCCCCTGTTTTCAGTGACAAGCACCTCAGACTGAGATGAAGAACCCTGTGCCTTTCTTCTCATCTCTTCATTAAGAACACCACTCTTTGCCACTTGCAAAGAAACAACACCATTAGGGGCCGAGTTGGTAATAGAAACCTGAAATGTCTCCCAAGACTCAGGTAAAGTATTTAGTATCCATAGTCTCAAAACTTCATCATCAAATTTGATACCCATTCCAGATAACTGATCTAGGAGCCCTTGAAATTCATTCAAGTGATATGAAATGGAAGAACTTTCCCTGTACCTCAAATTCATCAGACAATTCAACAAATAAAATTTATTATTTCCTGATTTAGAAGCATACAAGAACTTAATCTTCTCCCATAAAGTTCTAGCATGTGTCTCATTTGCAATGTGATTATAAACATTGTCTTCTACAAATTGCCGAATAAAACCACACACCTGTTGGTGTTCAAAGTCCCAATCTTCTTCAGACATAGAATCCGGCTTTTGAGTAGTAAAGACAGGAAGATGCATTTTCTTCACAAATAGCAAGTCTTTCATCTTTCCCTTCCACAAGTGATAATTAGTGTCATTCAGAGCAATCATTTTATTATTTGCCTCCATCATTCAAGCAAGTCAAATAGCCCCAAACCAAAGCCAACAAGAGCTCTGATGCCACTTTGATGGGAAACAGCAGCACAATAACAATACAGAGCAAACTCAATCAGTTATCGCAGCGGAAATAAATTCCCCAAACTTGAAAGAATCTATGAGGAGAAACAACCAATGAACAACAATAATAAATTACCAAAAATCACACATAGAGACACCAAGATTTTTAACGTGGAAAACCCCTCAAAGTAAGGGTAAAAACCACGAGTCGTCCAGACCAAATAAATAGTTCCACTATGATCAACAAAGAGTACAAAAGAGTCTCAGTCTACTGCACAAAATAGTGCTAACACCCAGCCAAACAACAAAGCAATAAAGCTTACAAATAGAGAACAGAGAAGATGAAAAACTTCAAATACACAGCTACAGTGCAAACTGAATATCTCCCTACTTAGATCTCGTTTCAACGATCCAACCGATCAGAATGAAGAACCGGATGTCACGAACCTGCTGTCCAATTTCCAGCCCGATCCAACGGTGAATGAATCTGCAGTATCGATTTTACTGTCGCAACCCTGTGTAAAATCGAGAATGACTTTCTCTCTTCCTCTCTCAAAGTGTTGGTGCTCTAAGTGACTTCTGACTTTTCCTCTTTTTTCACTCTTATGCTTCAGACCCTCTCTTTACTTAATTAAGTGAGACATCAAGTGGGCTTCTTAATTGTGGGCCTTTTCTCCACATAGGAAGGGTGCCCAATACCCAACAATTAGAGTATATAAACATTTTTTGTCTTTACTTTTTAGTGAATCATTATACTCCTCATATATAAAATATATTTTTTTAAGTATCATATCTAAATAATTATTCATAATCTTTTAATATCTTTTGTGTGTCTAATTAGTAGGAACACAACGTGTCTCGAATCCTCTAGAACTTATATATATATATATATATATATATATATATATATATATATATATATATATATATATATATTTATTTATTTATTTATTTATTTATTTGTATTCAAATTTTGTTATCTTTATTCAAATCAATTACAACTTTATTAAATAACGCAGAATTTCCATCCCAATTCTCACAAACACATAATAGTGTTCTAAAATTTTCAATATACCATGAGAATGACCAATTTTCAATTACTAACTCCAAGTACATGTAAACGATGACATGCATAATTATTTTATCATGAATCAAAAGATGTGTTGTTCTGGTGGAACAGTTACTTTTTTACTATTTAATGTTCTTAAAGAATTGTTTGATATTTTTTTGAACCCTCTAGACTTAGGAGTTGCTTGATTTGACTCGAGATATAATATATTTATTTTTTCATAGATTAAATATATATATTTATATATTATTAAATCTATTATCTATTATCTGTTATAAAAAAATATGATGTTATGTAGACAACTGTAACATGCTTTATTTTTCTTAATTTTTTAATAATTTTTATTATATTTTTTAATTTATAAAATATATTAATATATGTAACTATAGTAATTATATAACACTATAGTAAAAAAAATTTCAAGCCTTTGTCTATTTTTTTTATAAAAAATATATAAAATTGAATGCTTAATAATAAGAGAATCTAAATAGTTTTATTTGTAAGGGTATTTTTTTTAAAAAAAAAGTAGAGAAAGAAAGAATAATTCGAAAGTTCGATATATAGACACAATTGTCCACAAAATATATACATATTTTTTAAATAATTTTGTCTTTAAATTTTTTAATAATAAAAATAATATTAAAAGTTAATCATTCTTATAAAAATAAGACTCAAATTCAAGATTTTTAAGTTTAAAGATCAAATACAACATCAATTAATCTATTAAATATTATAATTTTTAAATATTTTTATTAAATAAATATAGAGATATTAAATACCTCAATCCCACTAATATAAATAATAAGCCTATTACACATAAGGTCTATCATGATATTTCACAGGCCTGAATAAAAAAATAAATTAAGACCCCTTAAATATAAGTATTAAAATATAAAAATAAATTTTATAAAAATTAGACACAAAATTTTATTAAAAAATTATACATCGTATTATATTAAGTGCATATAATTTTAGTGGAAGGGTATATTAATAGCATGAAGTACACTTTTTTAATTTTAAAACAGTTTCTTAAGTATTAGGTTCAAATTTTATTAAGTGTAGTTTTGAATTTTTTCTATACGAATGAATTTAATATGTTATTGAGTGCAAATGTTTTTATTCCAAAATATTTTCATATACTTTTTTAGTGTCATTATTTAATAAAAAATTGAATGGAATTTATTTTTTCATAAATAAAAAACAAATAAATTGAACAAAATGTTCAATCCTATTTTTTTATGTTCTTACAAAAATAAAATAAGAAGTATTTTCTATTTTTTTCTTGAAATATGATAAATTAAAAAAAAATAGAACCCTCCCAATTAAGGATATATGTAATTACACTTCTAAACTATCTTCAAGATTGGTTCTACTTATACGAAAAATAATTATATTTAAGTAAATAAATTTTTTATATAAACTAGTGGAGTCGAGACACTTCGTACCTCTATTAAAAAAATAAAAATTAAGTAATAAATATATGTTGATCAAATCTTATGATTAGTCCATTAATTATAAGATTTTGATATTAATAAAAAAATATTATTTTTTTAAAATTTTTAAAATAAAAAGGTATAATAGTGAATAAAATGTGGATAGGGGTGAGCAACGGGCGGGTTCGGTCGGGTTCGGGTGAAAAATGTTCAACCCGTTGTAAACCGACTTTGGAAAAATGTGACCCATATCCGACCGACTGAGCTTTCGGTTTGAGGCGGTTCGGGTTACAACGGATTCGGATTTGGGCGGGTGGATACAGTCGGGTTTGAGATTTTATGTGGACCAAGTTATTTTAACGAAGGTGAAACTTAAAACGGTAAAAAAATATTTTTAAAACAGTGTACAAAAATAGAATGAAGGTAACAATAGATTATATAAGTAGATTCGTAAATGAAACATTTACAAACTAAAGAAGCAAAAACAAAAGATAACAAAGTCCATAGTTGTTACATGCAAAAGAAATCTAAAGTTAGATTACAAAATCTATAAGAAACCACTGTCGCACAAGTTGTACTCAAAATGGAGATAGGAAGATGGAAAAGAAAGATAAAGAAAGAAACAAAAAGAAAATTCTAAAAATAGACTAGTGTGTTGAGAAATTGAATGAAGAAGGAAAAGACAAAAGAAATATCTAGGTTATGAGAAAAAGAAAAAAAAAAGTTACAAATTGATGACTATATTATACTTGAAATAAAGACTTTTGAGTTTGGACAATTGTTGTTTAGTTATACAAAAGTAATAAAAATATAAACTTATGTCATTTTCGGTTAGATTCGGTTTTTAGCGGGTTTAAAAATTTAAAACCGAACCCGCCCAATATAACCCGTATAAAATCAAAATTTTAACCCGATTTACCCGTAAAACCCGCCCGAACCCACCCAAAAGTAATATTTTTTATCGGGTTTTTCGGGTTCGGTTCGGTTCTCGGTTTTATGCTCACCCCTAAATGTGGAGACTAAAGTAGTTAATAAAAGAAGTATTCTTTTTATATAGTAGTATAGATATTCAATATATTTACATATCTAAAAGTTGGACACAAAATCATTAATTAAATAATAATAACTTAGTTAATTCACACTCTGGCTGATCTACTTCTAAAACATTATGTAAATGTAATAGAATTTTTCTTATATACAATTTATTTTTAACTATTTTTTTTATAATTATTTTTAAATCACTCTTTTTTACTATTTTTCATTTAATTTTTCATACTTTTTTCGCAAATCTCCAAATATCACCTATTTTATATCTTCTTTTTTTATTTTTAAATAATAAAGATACTTATTCTCTCTCTCCTCCTTTCTTAAATTTAAATTTGATTGTTATTACGTTTCTATTTTATATTTAGTACTTCCGTTCGACTTATATATAGACAAAAATAATTAAATTCATGAAGATTAAAAAATATAGTTAAATGTATTTAATTTTTATAATTTTATATAAAAATATATACTATATTTACTAAAATATTCTTAATCATGTTTATTATAAAATAGTGTTATCATTTATTTTCTTATGAATATTTATTTATTATAAATATTAAATAAAGCTGACTTAGTTAAATTTTACTTATATTTAAGTTAAAAAAAATTAAGTATCTTTTGTTTATATATAAATTTAGAGAGAGTATTTATAATTATTAAAATATACTATATCATCTTATTTCTTTATATTTCATTCTCTATAATTTTAAAGCTTGTATATTCTTTAAGATATGAATAATATTTTTTTTTTGTTCGATAAGGAAGTATAACTCATTCTCACAATATTAGATCCTATAAAGTGAAGTGGTATCTCTAAATTAATTTTATACTTAAGATGATGATTGAATTTCGATCATTGATTAAAAAATATAAGTGTCAAATCAATTGAGTTAATAATTGATATGTGTGAGTAACATTGAAAAGAGTAAAATATTTTTATTGAATAATAGAATATAATGTTTTTCAATACAATTAAGGAACTATGTAATATTTAAGGATGTTAGTATCACATTTTTCAAATAATTAAGAAAAAATAGTGTAGGATTAGAAGAAAAACGAAAATTTATATATAATTTCACCAAAATCATGATTTGTTGATATAATTTACTACTTTCAAAATATCTCCTCTTGTTTCAACATGATTTGAGTTTAGTATTATCGTCCATAACTAATTTAGTTACTTCTTTTTCTTTTTTCTTTTATCAAAATCACTAGTCAATGAACAATTAGGATTGATCCAATGATAAGGAAGTGGAGATAATGTTATAGGTCTAAACCTTGTTGTTTTTATTATAATTTCTATGAATAAAAAAATACTTACTTTATTTCATGATTTTTTTTTGTATTTGATGCTTAGTCAACTCTTTAACATCTAGTATTTATGCTCTTTCAATAAATTATTTTTTCTTACAAGTCCAATTATCTTATATTGCGTGTTAATCACTTGATAGTGTTTTGTTTCATCTTACACTAGTAGAAAAAAAAAAAAAAGACACTTTATATCTGTTTTTTAAAAAGTATAAAGAAAAATAATAAAGTGAATGATTATTGAAAAAATATAAAAATATTTTTTATTGCATCCTGAAACAAGACATTAGTTATTATTTTTTCTATTTTTTAAATAATTGAATTGTAAAATGATCTTAAAAATATAAAGACTAAAAACAATTACTAAAACAATGACATGCCCTAACAGGCTAACACGGGATTTTGCCTAGGTTCCTATCTCATTTGGTGTCTTTCAAATAATTTTTAGTAATTGATAATGCATATATCTTTTTATTTTAAACTTGGCTAAATAACTCTGCCATTATTTTTTTTTCATATTTAATTTAAAAATAAAATAAAATCCTATATTGTGTGACATAATTCAAAAAGACCAAAAAGAAAATTTAAAAATAAATATATATATATAGTTGTGATAGGAAAATTCAAATCAATAAATAATTTTTATAATATTCCAATATACGAATGTAATATATAATAAATACATTACCAAGAAAAATTGAGAAAAATGTTTTTATTTATTAAAATATTAAATATAAATTTTGCAATAAAATAAAAATTTAATAAAGGTTTCCTTCACCAAATAATTAAGTTTACAAAAATAAAAAAGGTAATGGGGAGAGATAGGATGATTGATTTTTATAAATAAATAAATTTAAATATATTTTTAATTCATGTTAAATAAGTGAGTCTTAATTTTGGTCTTTATAAAATTCTCTCTTTGTTTTTCGTCCATCTAAAATTTTGAATTTGATTTTTGTAAAATAATTTTCTTTTATTTTTTATTTTTCTAAAATCACTAATTTTAACGTTCTCTAAATAAATAGATAACATTTATTTTAAAGAATTATAATTTTTTTTAGATATGTCATGTTGAAATGGTGTCATAGATAGTTGTGTGTGCTACATAAAATTGTCACCTAATCTTGTGATAAAAGCATACGTAGTTAAAAATAATTACATAATACTAGAAACTAAAACAAAAATTATAAATTTTAAAGAGATAAAAAATATTACAAAGACCAAAATCAAAACTTATTAATTTTATAGAGATTAAAAATATATTTAACCTAAAAATGAATAAAAATAAACCAAGCACTAGTCAATTGTTATCTAATAACCTATAGTTATGGAAATAATTAACATTATTTTTTTCATTCGATCAAAAATTATTAAATATAGTAATATTTATTGATTTTATAATAATTATTATAAAAAAACACATATAATATAATATATTATAATATGTAACATCATACTTTTTTAATTATGTGTATTTGAGATATATGTGTAATTAATAATTTATTTTATGTTGTTTTATTGTTGTAGCTTTTGTAGTGTGGATGTTAGAGTTGTGATAACATCAATTTTAAGTTATAAATGATATTGCTTAAGTGCATGAGAGATGGCTTAGGGAAGGTTGAATTACACAAAGCAAATTCTGAAGAATGAACCTCATGAATTCATAACTCCAAAATTTAGAGAAAAGTTAAAGAGAGGTGTTATGGGCCACCGAAGACTGACCATGGAATCGAGAGGTTCCTTTTCTTTCCCTAATGACTAGTTAGCTTGGAAGAAGCCAAGATTCAAGCTAAACATCTTAGTTGGTGTGGAGCTTTCGTGGTTATCTCAGAGTCATTTCTTCTTGTTTTTCCTTTTTCCTCATTATCTTTAAATACGAGGTAAAGGAAGTTAGAAGCTTGTTCTTGATGAGTGGTACGAGTTGTAAGTGGTTTGCTTGTTATCAAATGTGATTATGAGTTGGATTTTCGGATAGTACGATGAAAAGGGTGACTTTTTTGGTGCTTTAAGCATGTGAGTATGGAATTTGAATGAGTTGATCTCAATTGTTGTTGCATGTTTCCCTTTTAGTATGGAGTGAATTGTTGATGAGTTATATGAATGATTTGTTGCATTGCATGTGGAAATTTTGTTGAGTTTTAGGTGGTTTGAGACGGTTTGTGGGTTTATTATGTGTAGAACACACTATCACTTTGAGCATGCCTTCATGGCATCAAATGTGACTTCAATCAGGGGTACTTTGTCTTGCTCAAATTGGGCACAATATTGGTGGTGCTAGGTATGAGGAGAGAGAATTGTCTCGGGTTAAAATGATGCCAAACATGGTTTAAATGGCGTCAAACGTGAGGTAAGAGGTTTGACTCTACCTAAATTGGCGTCAAACACCAAAGAAGTGGCGCCAGGCATAAAAAGGGGGAATTGTCTCAAGCTGATTTGGGTTGAGCATGGAACTATGCCACGCTAGGTGTGAGGGCCTAAGGGGTTTCTACCTAATATGCGCTAGGCATGGGTAGTATGATGCTAGGCATGAGCGAGAGAAAGTGTTCCCCATGGTGCTAGACATAGGGTGTGTGGCATCATGCACGAATCACTTTGAAAAATTTTATATGATTAAATGGTGAACATGGATAGGTTAGGTGAATCTATTGCATATTGTATGTTGAATTGGTGGTGTTGTTCTATATATATTGATATAGGATGATATATGTATATGATTGTATGGTTGAACTATTGAAATGCATTGATATGCTATGAATTAATAATGTTGTTAGATCTCTATATCCATTGACCTAAAGTAATATATACAGATAATGATTGTTGAGGTATTGATGTTAAGAATGTTATATGCATTAAAACACGTTAATTGACTTAAGAATAGAGGAAATGATGTTTTGAAAGTTGAATATCTCATTGTGTAGATATTGGTGTAGCGTTTTAGGAAACCAATTGTTGAGAAACCCCCCTTGAGTAGGCGACAACTCTTTGAGTGAAATGTAGAATCTCTTTTAGATCCCTAGTCAATGTTTGAGTAAGGTATAAAATTGAGGACTATAACCCTTCACTGATTACTGGAGAGGTGCATGGTATCATAGAGATAGTTAGTAAGTTAATTTCATAAGTGATTTGGTTAATGCATGTCAATGTCATAGTAGATCCTATATTATACCTAACAGTGGTACTAGACTTTTATAGTCTAAGTGGTGACATCTAAGAAATCATGTGGTAGAGATTGATATTTCAATTTAGTTGTCGATCTAGTAGATATGTAAGGTGTGAAAACAATGAAACAATATATAAAATTATACTTTTTTTAGTTTGTAAAATTTAAACAATGAAGTTAAATATATTTTTTTAAAAAGTTATATATAATTTTAATGAAACAATAATTTTTTTTATATTTTTTTAACATAATTTATATTGCATCTTATTAACTTATATTAAATAAAATCTTATAATATAATAATGTTATCTAGTTTGATATTTTAAATAAGATTAAATTTATCGTACTTTTATCATATTTTAGTTTTATTATATGAGAAAGTGATATTCTTATATAAATATGAAAAATTATTTTCAATCACACTTATAACTTTTAGTTTTATTTATTTTGATTAAATTATTTTGAATTTTAAAATATTAAAATGTAGTCAATTACTTTTTTTTTATTTAAATTTTTACATCTAGAGTAATAAATAAAAAAGATTCTATTTTTTGATTCTCACTCTTCTTAAGATATATTTATCCTTTAATAACAATAACTCTCATTTATTTACGATTTCTACATTATTTCTTTTAATAACTGCAACTTTCTTTTAAATAAAACAGAGCATGTATTAAGTCAAGCTCAGTCTGTCTTTTTACATTTTTTATTTCAATAAAATAACCAGACCAGAGACATGAAATATCTTGATGGTATTAATATACTTATAAAAAAAGCATTCTTAACTGTAATAAGTTAAATTAATTTGTAAGTCTCTATAATTTTTCTAAAATTTTTAATTAGAATTTTATAATTAAAAACTCAATTTTTTTTAAGAAGACATAACTCTTTTACACTAGATCAGTACTTATAAGAATAAAGTAGTACTTTTAGTTGTAATTTGTATTCAAAACAAGTATTGAACTTCAATTCTTAATCAAGAAATACAAATATTAAATTGCTTAAATTAACAAATTCTAATCTCTAAATAAAATTATATTTATGAAAGTACGATATCCCAAAGCAAACATTTCCTTATTATTATTTTTAAAGTGGGGAGTCTAAAAAAGCATTTACGAGGGTGTTGAGACTGATCGAAAACAGCAAAAGTCGAAAAGTGGTAATTGACAGTTACTCAGGAGAAGATTAAGTTGACACATGTTGAGAATATGTGAGAAGCCCTATTTGTTTGTGTTCGAAGTATGGTCGAATAAGAAAGCAAAGATTACTCGAAATGGAAGTTTTTATGGACATCCTAAACAGGGAAGTAGAGCAGTTATGAAAAAACAATTGAAACGATAAAAAACACGTGGGATAGGCGGTTATGGGAAGTTACGGGCACGTAGCTGATAGGAAAAGCAGTTACCCACCCACGATGCTTGCACGTAAAAGAAAACTGTTCTCGAGAAGCTCTATAAATAGACCCAATTTCAGTCTTTTACGAGGTCGGAAAACTCATACTTTAACCAGATTCTAAAGCATTCTCTGCCTGCACATATGGCTTCCATGCGAGGAATTATCTTTGGGTATGATCACTTCTCGGCCATTTGTATTTTCTCTTTCTAGGATTAGAATTAGCGTAGCTTTCTTTAGCGTAACTTTCTTTTTCATTCAATCGTTGTTTGGAAGTACTCAAATGTTAAAATGTTGTAATAGGTTGAATACCGTGAATGATGATATGTATTGCCAGTATCTCTATTGTCCATTCTATTTCTCTGCGCATTTATGTACATGCATATCATTATCTGGTAATTATTAACGAACGCGTAACAACGGTTAATCATTAAAAATACTTTACTGCATGGTAATTGCTCCGTACTTCATTCCGTAAAAACACGTTAAATGCCTAAATTGAAATATTGTCCGTATGCTAGTTCGAATAAAAAGAACCTCTGAACGTTTTCCACCATAAACAAATTGGCACGCCCGGTGGGACACGTTTAAATTGAACATAATTGGACTAGTTTTAGGTGCACGTGTTGTATGAGACTTAGGAGTGGAAGAACTATGTCTACATCTAATGCTAGCAATAGGAGGGAAACAAATAATGATAACCATGTTAATGTAGAACTAGAGAGTCCTCACCTCGATAATGTGACTAGTGGGACAAGGGGGGCAACAGGATCGTCCCCAATCTTAGTCGAAAATGTTCCTAGGCTTGAACATGGGGCTAGGCAAACTAATATGACTAAGGAATTAACTAACGTCAGTCGAGAATACCCCTGGGGCATGCCACAAAATTGGCATAATACCCAACCTGTACACGTAGAAATGCCTATACCTTTTTTAGGGACAAACCCACAAGTACACGTATCCCCACAGGGATACAACCCTGGGCCAAATGGTTTGGGTTTTGTCATGCAAGACCCATATCAACATGTAGGGACAAGTCAGGAGGGTTCGTTGATTCGACCAGGGAGTTATGTACCTACGGGTATTAGTAACCAAGCCATGATGGCTCTTCGACAACAAATGGACCACAGTAATCATGACATGGTCAATTTGTTGTCAACACAAATGCATAATATTATGACTCCTCTGTATAAATTGATAAATAAAATTGGAGATAAATTAGGTGAGGGGTCACCTTCGAGAGCCATGAGTGAAAATCTGAATGAGATGGAAAATCCTGGGGGGCATGAGAATTTTCACCAGAACGTAGTTCGACCTAATAGAAACCCACAGGATGACTTAGACCAAATGGTAGAGAGGATACTCAATAGACATGGATTCGATGTGGGTCGAAATGAACGCCCCTACTTTGTGTCAGCCTTCCCGGATTATATAACTCAAGTAGAATTACCCAGAGGAATAAAAGTGCCAAAGTTTTCAAAATTCGCAGGAGAGTTAACTGAGTCAACCGTCGAACATATAGCTAGGTATGGGGTCGAATGTGGGGATCTGGCAAATAATGAGTATTTAAAAATGAAATATTTTCCAAGTTCACTGACTAAGCATGCCTTTACATGGTTCACAACCCTGCCCCCTAATTCGATACACACTTGGGTTGTTAGAAGGTAGTTTCCATGAACATTTATTCCGAGAAGAAATGAAAGTGAGTATAGTCGATCTAATGAACATTAAGAGGGAAAACCAGGAAACTTTAGATGATTATTTAAATAGGTTCAGGCAATTGAAATCTCGATGTTATACTAATATACCTGAACATGAATTAGTTAGGATCGCAGCAACAGGGTTAGATTTCTCAATACGCAAAAAATTAGTAAATGAACAGTTGAGAGATATGGCCCAGTTAGCCGAAAAGGTGAGAAGAATCGAACAAATTAAGCTAGAAAAAGAGAGGTTAAGAAAATTTGATAGATTTGTTTGAAAAGAGAAAGTATCTTATTTAGAAAATTCCGAGCTCAGTGACGATTCTAATTACGAGATTTCGACTGAAGATTTTGAGGTTAACTTAGCAGAATTGCGTCCTGGTCCTACGTATCGGTGTCAAATGTTAAAACCGGGAGATAATGTAGAAGGGAATTCGACTAAGAAATATAGTTTTGATGTGAGTAAGGCAGAAAAGATATTCGATATCTTGTTAAAAGATAAACAGATTATACTCAATCATAAAATTCTACCTTTCGAGCAAAGAAAATGAAAGAGATTCTGTAAATATCATAATATGTATGGACATTGGACTAACAGTTGTGTGCGTTTCAGGAATTTCATCGAGAAGGCGATTACTGATGGTCGCCTGGCTTTTGAAGAAAAGGAAATGAAGGTGGATGTTGATCCATTTGCTGCCCATACTGGCTACGTTGAACCAGTTTCGATGCCCATCAACATGGTGGATGTTGCTGCTGAGGACGATGATAGCATTGAACCTATTTCTGACGAGAAGCTCGAGGAGTTAATGGAGGACTTTGCTAAAGAGCAAGAACCTATATACCCAAAGGAAGAGGATAGTCTGGTGGAGTTTCTGTCGAAGAAAAAAGAAGCTGATAAAGAGGTCATGTTGTGTCCTCAATGCAGTGCCGTCTTCGATAGGGCAGCGGCTAAGGATTTCGAGGAGTCAGAAATGATGAAGAATTACAAAGCTGAAAAGCTGGGTAGTTTCGAGGATTCTCTAGAAGATATTTGCTGGGTAGTTTCCATTTTACCTTCGGAGTATGCTGGTGCTATGGAATCCGTGAATGAACAAGAGGATATCAACAGGGAAGACGTCTTCGAGGACCTCAATTATGAGTCCAAGATTATATGGGTCAATCAAATCTCAAGGGTTGTACCCAAATTCAACTCAGCTGTGTTTGACTCTCCCACTGAGGAAATGAAAGGACACCTCAAGCCCCTGTTGCTAACTTTGATGATTGAGGGGCAGGAAGTGAATAAGGTTTTAGTCGATGGAGGCGCCGCTGTGAATATCCTGCCCAAAACAATGTTGAAAAGGTTTGGGAAATCTCTGGCTGACTTAAAGCCTCACAACATCATGATATCGGACTACGCAGGAAAGTCCTCACACCCTGAAGGTATGATTTTGTTGGATGTGCAGATTGGGAGTGTGAAGAGGACTACTATGTTTATAGTGACGCCATCGAAGGTGAATTTTAATGTCCTGCTAGGTCGAGAATGGATACATGGGGTAGGTGTTGTTCCTTCCACGGTTCACCAGAGGATTTTCTTCTGGAATGAAGATGAAGGGTTGGAGGTTCTCGAGGCTGATCAGAAGACTTATGAAGTTGGCATGTATTTTGCTGATCAACAACTGACAGCATTTGCCAAGACCAAACCATTCGACGCCTACAATTCTGGGGTGATGGATGAAGAGGAAGGCGTCAAGAAAACCTTTTGTTGGGACGTGAAGAGAGGATTCGTGATTCGAGCCGAAAAGAATTCGGCTCCACTGGATGAATGAAGGAAGAAGATCCTTACTCGAGCTTCTTAGCTCGAATATCGGCCTATGTGGCCGATCAAATGGCCAACTTGGCCGAGAAAGATCAATTTGACAATGAGGTTAGCACGGCCATTTTGGCCGAAGAAAAACAAAAAAAAAAGAGGGGACGGATTTCGAGTCAATAAGGAAAGAAAAACAAAAGAGGAAGGGAAAAGACTTCGAAATCGAAAAGAAGAATGAAGAAAAACAAAAAACAGAAAATCAAAGGGACCAAGGAGTCTCAGATAAAAATGAAAAGCAAAAAGAAAAAATAGACCTAGAGGTCGAGAAGACAAAAGAAGGTAAAGAGCAAGAGCTAGAACTCAAACTGGACTGTATTTTCGATGATTCACCCTTGGGGTTCGAAAGGGCCGCTAATGAAGAACATAAGTTAGAATCCCAAGATCCTCTCGAAGAGATTAATCTGGGAACCGTCGAAAATAAGCGAGTCACTTACATTAGCAAGTTCTTGCAAGGGGAGCTGAAAGAGGAGATAATTCGAATTTTGCATGAATACAAAGATTGCTTTGCATGGGATTATGATGAAATGCCAGGACTAGATTGAGAATTGGTGGAGCATAGGCTACCAATGATCCCAGGAAAGAAACCCGTGAAGCAAAGTCCTCGAAGATTTGCTCCTGAAGTGATCGAGAAAATCAAGGGGGAAATTGAGAGATTGCTGAAGGCAAAGTTCATCAGAACTTCGAGATACCCTGACTGGATCTCGAATATAGTGCCAGTTATAAAGAAAAACGGGAAACTCAGAGTTTATATTGACTTTCGAGATCTCAACATGGCAACTCCCAAGGATGAGTACCCTATGCCCATTGCTGAAACTATGATAGATGCCGCTGCAGGTAATGAAATTATGAGTTTGTTTGATGGTTATTCTGGGTATAACCAAATTTATATTGCAGCTAACGATGTGTCGAAAACTGCTTTTCGATATCCAGGTGCCTTAGGCGTCTATGAATGGGTGATGATGCCATTTGGACTAAAAAATGTTGGTGCTACTTATCAGAGGGCAACGAATTTAATATTCCATGATCTAATTGGTAAGTTTGTACAAGTATATATTGATGACATAATTGTTGGGTCGAAACAAAAAGAGGATCACCTAAGCCATTTAAAATTATCTTTCGAGAGAATGAGAAAACATGGTTTGAAAATGAATCCACTAAAATGTGCTTTTGGTGTTACAGCAGGAGAATTTCTGGGGTTTCTCATACACCAGAAAGGAATTGAAGTAAATCAAAACAAGACGAAGGCTATCATGGAGACTAAACCTCCATCGAACAAGAAGGAACTTCAATCTCTCCTAGGTAAAGTAAACTTTCTGCGAAGATTCATATCGAACTTGTCTGGTAAAACTAAAGTATTTTCTCCTATTGTACGCTTAAAAAAGGAGCAAGAATTTTGATGGGATGAAGAGCACCAGAAAGCGTTCGATGATATCAAAGATTACTTGGCTCATCCTCCAGTGCTTGCACCAATCTCTGAAGGCAAGCAACTGAAGTTGTACATTTCAGCTAATGATTCGACTATTGCGGGCATGCTGGCGCAAGATGATGAAAATGGCATCGAGAGAGTCATTTACTATTTAAGTCGAATGTTAGTAGGAGCAGAGCTTAAATATACCCCTTTAGAGAAATTATGTCTAAGTCTTTATGTTGCTTGTACAAAGTTGAAGTACTACATTAGGACTCGTGATGTTGTAATATTTTGTCGAAGTAATGTCATTAAATATATGTTATGCAAACCTGTGTTACATTCTCGAGTCGGCAAATGGGCACTCGCGTTAACTGAATGCTCATTAACTTTCGAGCCGCTAAAAGCAACAAAAGGACAAATAATTGCAGATTTTCTTGCAGACCATTCAAATGAAACTGAAGAAGTTAATTACCTAACCTCCAAGCCTTGGCAATTATATTTCGATGGCTCGAAACACGAATTAGGCACTGGAATAGGTCTTTTAATCATCTTTCCCGGAGGGGTCCCGACTAAGTTATCATTTAAAACATACAAGGGATACTCGAGCAATGAAACCGAGTATCAGGCATTAATAACGGGACTCGAAATCCTCAAAGAGTTAGGTGCTAGAAACGTATCAGTTCGAGGTGATTCACAATTAGTCATCAAACAATTAACGCAAGAGTATAAGTGTTTAAACGAAAAGTTAATTGAATTCAAAACTCGAGCTGTGCAGTTATTTAATGCTTTTGATGAAGCTGAGCTATAACATATTCCTCAGAACTCGAATGCCATTGCAAATGAGTTGGCTCAAACAGCCTCAGGGTATAAATTAAGTAAAGAGTGTCTTGAGTATTTAATTCATACAGAAAATGAATTGATGGAGCATCGAGAGATTATGAGTGTTGGTTCCTCGAGTCAACTAGATTGGAGGAGCAAATTGATCGAATATTTGCAAAATCCCAATATAAAGGTCGAAAGAAGGATCAAACTACAAGCTCTTAATTATGTCTTGTTGAACAATGAATTGTATAAAAAGGGTTTCGATGGAATTTTGTTCAAGTGCCTTGGAACTCACGAGAGTTATATAGCTATGGCAGAAATACATGAAGGCATTTGTGGAGCACATCAAGCAGGTGAAAAAGTGAAATGGGTTTTGTCGAGAAAAGGTTTGTATTGGCCAACTATGTTTAAGGATTGTATCCAGTTCGCACGAAGCTGTGAAGAGTGTAAAAAACATGGACCAATACAAAAAGTACCTGCAAGTGAGTTACATTCGATCATTAAGCCTTGGCCATTTCGAGGGTGGGCAATTGACATTATAGGGAAAATACATCCACCATCCTCGAAAAACCACAAGTATATATTAGTGGCCATTGATTATTTTACGAAATGGGTTGAAGCTATTCCATTAAAAGAAGTCGAGCAAAAAGATATAATTGATTTTGTGGAAGATCATATTATCACAAGGTTTGGGATCCCTCAAACAATCACTACAGATCAAGGTACAGTATTTACAGGTCGAAAATTTGCTCAATATGCCCAATCGAGAGGGATTAAGTTAATAACTTCAACACCATATTATGCACAAGCAAATGGTCAAGTGGAAGCTGCTAATAAAGTAGTGATTGGCTTAATCAATATCTCGAACAGGCCTCGAAACTGGCATGAGACTCTTGTCCAAATACTATGGGCTTACAGAAATTCTCCGAGAGACGCTACAAAAACTACCCCGTATAAACTGGTGTATGGGCACGAGGCTATTCTTCCCATAGATATTAATTTGCAATCAATTCATATACAGAAACAAAACGAGTTACCTACGGAGGATTATTGGAATTTAATGTATGATGAATTGGCTTCTTTAGAGGAAGAAAGATTAATAGCATTACAATACCTTGTTCAACAAAAGGAAAGAGTCGAGAAATCATACAATAAGAGAGTCAAAGCACGTAGTTTTCGAGTTGGTGACTTGGTGTTAAAAGTGATTCTTCCCATGGATTAAAAATCTCGACACTTTGGAAAGTGGTCTCCTAATTGGGAAGGTCCCTTTATAATCGAGCAAGTATATTCAAAAAACGCATATGTGATTAAAGAAATCGATTCAAATGTGAACAAAGTTATAAATGGAAAATATTTGAAACACTTTCATGAGAGAGCAGAATGTTAAATAGTTGTTCACTACAAGCCAAAGAGAAATTCAAGAAATCAAGATTGAAAAATCTAATTATTACAAAACTTGGACTTGAAATCTTTAAAAGCCTTATAAGCCTCATCCAAACTTTTCCTTCGATAAGAACACTGAGCCTCCAAGGTTTTCGCGAGTCGGGAGGATATGACCTTGCCCTCCTCTTTCAGACTTGTTTGGCGCTGCTTGATCTCTTGGCTTTGGACTTTGATGGCATCCTTCTTTGAACGAGCCTTCTCTAACTCATGTTGCAGAGACTTGATCGTGGTTTCTATATCTTTCTCTTCTTGTTGCAGTTGTTGCAAAGAAGAAATCATCTCCACCGTTGAGCCTTTGATCGCAACCAGGTCATCTCGGAGCTCCTCAAGTTTAACACGGTCCTCTTCGCTTTCAATCTCGACATGAGCTACTTCTTGAAACGCGTTGGACCATTGAGACCGAAGGTCCCATGCGAGGTTGAAGGGTTGGACAAATTCTTGCAGCTTAGAATGGACTTCAGGAGGAAGATTCGGGTAAGATAATAGATCCTCTATCATCTGTTCAACCTCTGTCTTGAAGTCAGGAATAAGGAAGGTCTGGTCAAGATCTTCGACATACGCCTTTGATCGAAAAGAGTCAAGTAGAGGCTGATATGATGGAGTCTCAGAAATTTCCTCGACAACCTTAACTTTTTCTTTTTCCGACTCCGAAGGACCACTTGTCCAATTATCCAAGACCTCGAAGATACTGTTAATATCTTCATCTTCATCGTTAAATAAGCTCATCAAATCCAAGTCAGGAGAAGGAATTGAAGAAAGGCCTTGAACAGAAGAAGTAGCACCTCCTTGAGTTGATGGGGAAGCAGTGAAAGGTCGAGGTGACTCGGTCGAACCTGTATAAATGGAAAATATATAAGTTGGTTTCATTAAGAGTCAAGATAAGAATACAAAGGTGAAAGAAATATACCCTTGTTCGGACTCAAGGGGGGTTGCAACTCGAAAGAGGGTTCACCTTGATCAGAATCTTGTATGGTCTTCGGAGTTGTCAAGGGTCCAGATTCAGCAACCTTGTTCCCTTCGACCTGGGGAGGGACTTCTATTGAAGCCACTACAGAAGCAATCTCAGCAACGTTCAACTGAGGCAGGTCCAGCTGTAAACAAATTAAGTAATTAGAAGGTTGGATGGAAGTTCATAAAAGGCAAGAATTAGAGAAGCGAACCTGCTGGGTTGTCTCGGCGACAGGAGGAATATCTCTAGACATTTCTCGAGAAGAGTCAATGGGGATGATTTTGACACCCTATGAATGGATAAAGAACTTAGAGCATTTCGTAAATGTCTACATAAAGGAGTCTAGTCGAAAGAAAGAAAATACCTTAGGCACCGATTTCATAGCATCTTGAAGAAGCTTCACAGTTGGAGGCTTCTGAGTCTTCTTGGAAAGAGAAACAACCATTTTCCCTTTCCCTCTATCTGGTTTTTTTAGTGGTCGAGACCTGAAAGCAAAAATCATTTCTATTATTAAAAAACTCAAGAAAGAATGCGACATTACAAAAGTCGAAAGGTGAGGCGAATTACTTACAGTTTTAGTACTGTCTGAGCCCATTTTTTGTTTCTTGAAGGTTTCGATACTCTGCAAAGCAAGAGTCCAAAAAGGGAAAGTAATATACCATAAGAATCTCGATAAAGAGTGAAATCGAAGAGATTTGTACGTTGGAGCGTAAGGAAACCTTTTCAGCAACGGTTTTTCTTTTTCGACCCTTTTTGGATGACTCTTTGGCATCATCCTCGTCGTCATCACTCTCCCAATTGGGAGTCTGCTCAACATGTTGTGGAACACGTTGAGGAATGGCAGCTGAAAACAAAAAAGAAAATTTGGAAGAGGAAGATGAGATAAGTACAAATCTAAATTCGAGAAAGGGTTTCGGCTAAAGTTATTTACTAGGAGGAGGGTTAATGTTATTGACCCAACATAGTGACCACCATTTGCTTCGAGGAAAATCATACACGGAACATCTCGCATAGGTAACTCGATTCTTTACAGGAATCTCTTTGCGCTCAAGGTAAAAAGGGTCGAGTGTCTTCACCCAAGGAGGGTGAGATAAATGTTTAACTAAACCAAAAAGAGCATTTGGAAGAGGAGGTATGTATTTTGGACAAAATCTTTCGAAATCAGTTTTACCTCGAGGGTTTATTACCTTTTTTGAGCGGATGTTCCTTTGTACCATTTTCGATAACGAGACCGAAGCGTCAAAGATGGTTCGATGCACATTGTCAGGTCGATAACAAACCTTAAAAAATTGTTCGAATTGATAAATTATAGTTTGATTCTTGAAAGTACCTGATTTCTTGGGCCCCTGTGAACAAGAGAGAGGAGAGTTAATCAGCTTTTTTAAGAATGATTCAAAATCAAGAAGTTTATCTATATGATATGTACACCACCAACGAAGGTAACATCTTGAAACTAAGAAAGAAGGGGAGAAACGACATGAGGTGATTCGAAGTTCCTTGTTAGGTCGAAGAATAAACTGTAAAACTTCCTCATAGTTTCCCGTGTCGACACAGAGGTCAAAGTCAATACTTTCTTTTCTCCGTAAGGGAAGATGCTTCATCTGATAAAGACCAAATTGGCGAGCAAACAGTTGAGGCTGGTAGGGATAAATCCTAACATCTTTTTGCCTCATACCAGACATAATCACGTCCCAGGATAGAAATCCAGCCCATATCTCGACAGAAGCTGATGTGATATTCCAAGCTTGATTATTTTGTCGAAGCCAAGATGGACCCGCCAAGGTAGGTCGAATAAAAGGAGCTAGATCTTCATGAAAGTCAGTGAAGCTAAGAATGGCAGCAATATACGTGGCAAAGTTATCAACTGATCGCTTTCGAGGGGTTAAGGTGGTTAGTCGAGCACCCTCGAGGTCACAAGAAGGAGAGTAAGCGGAAGTTAGAGATAGTTTGTTTTCGAAAATGGCATTAAGCCATAATTGAAGCAGCCACAATGGTCCAGAGAGATTTCGAGGGCCATTTTCTCGAAAGAGGCTCTCCGAAGCTTCGTCGAGACAGGCATATAAGGAGGCCAGCAAGAGCTTACTCAAACAAATCTTCTTCTTTAGATGTAAGGCTTGAGCGAGAGTGAAATAGTATTTGGGAACCTGCAGTGAAGGAGTGCAAAAAACGCAAGCAGACAACCAGTACATTAAAAAAGCAATATGTTCAGAAGGGGAAACAGGGGTCCCAGGTTGCTCTACATGGGCATTAATGAAGGCCAGATATGTCTTCTTATCCCATGTGATAGAAAGCTCGTTCATCGAAATTTCATCCTCGAAGACATCAGGGTGGAATCGGTCTCCTAAAGGGGTTAAACCAGTTATTGCAGCAATGTCCAGTAATGTGGGGCCAACGAACTCGCAGGGAAACTCAAAAGCTCGCGTCTCTCTGTTCCAGAAAAAGTTCGCAGACAAAAGCATCTGTGGGTCGAATAGGTGTAAGTCAAATTTTGCAAGCTGAATAAACTCAAAGATACCAGTCTCGACCCATGACGAACTCATCTCCTTTTCCACACGAAGCAGCCATTCTAAATGTCTATTTTTTACGGGAGGAAAGGCTCTAAAAATCTTGGTGGTGTCTTTAAACAAAGAAAGATCTATCTTTGGCGAATGAATAAAGGGTAAAGTAGATGAGCCCTCAGGTAACAGGGTATTGCCAAATTTTTTCTTATTTTGACCAACAAATGGCCCTAAGAAAGCATGTATATTATCGTTCTCAAGAGAGAAGGGAAGAAGTACCTGAGAATTGTAAATCTTGAGGCTGGCTTCCTCCATGCCAGGAATGGGAACAAAGGTCTCATAGCTCTCAGGAACAGTACACGCTTGCGTATTGCTTACCAACAACGAAATAGACTGAGTAGAGGTTGCAGTCGCCGTCGCAGCAGGAGATGTCGTAGTAGCCAGCGTGGGGAACGATGTAGAAGCCACAGTGGGGGAAGACGCAGAAGCCATAGTTGGAGAGGATGCAGAGGCCAAGACCGGAGAGATTACTGATGCTACGGAAGCAGAAGATGATGCAGCAGAGGAGGCCATTGATAAACGCAAGCAAGGAGTTTGAGAACGAAGAAGATAGAAGAAGAACGATAATACCAAGAACCAAGAACCAGAGAAAGAGTTGGGCAAGGAAGCTTGGGTGCGAAGGAAAGAAAGCACAGAATGGTAAAAGTGATTTGACTCTGGGTAAAAAATAGGGTTTTGACGCGTTGGTGAGCCTAAAGTGAAACGGGTTTGTCAAAATAATTCAAAATTGAAACCGAAATTCGTAACAACAACCAAAACGGTCATTATCATAAGACAAACTTATAGAGCCACGTGAGCACGCGCCGTCGGGGTAATCAATGTCCCATCAAACGGTCATTTGCATTAAATAGGGGACTAGGTTTTCATCGAAGAAATATCAAGCCACTAGTTGATATCAGTCATGAAGAATCGAAAATTAATCCTAATAGGAATTCCAATCTTTCTTATGGATAAGTGCATCAAGATTGAATTCCTAGGGGGGCATTTGTTGAGATTGATCGAAAATAGCAAAAGTCGAAAAGTGGTAATTGACAGTTACTCAGGAGAAGATTAAGTTGACACATGTTGAGAATATGTGAGAAGCCCTATTTGTTTGTGTTCGAGGTATGGTCGAATAAGAAAGCAAAGATTACTCGAAATGGAAGTTTTTATGGACATCCTAAACAGGGAAGTAGAGCAGTTATGAAAAAATAATCGAAACGATAAAAAACACGTGGGATAGGCGGTTATGGGAAGTTACGGGCACGTAGCTGATAGGAAAAGCAGTTACCCACCCACGATGCTTGCACGTAAAAGAAAACTGTTCTCGAGAAGCTCTATAAATAGACCAATTTCAGTCTTTTACGAGGTCGGAAAACTCATACTTTAACCAGATTCTAAAGCATTCTCTGCCTGCACATATGACTTCCATGCGAGGAATTATCTTTGGGTATGATCACTTCTCGGCCATTTGTATTTTCTCTTTTTAGGATTAGAACTAGCGTAGCTTTCTTTAGCGTAACTTTTTTTTTCATTCAATCGTTGTTTGGAAGTACTCAAATGTTAAAATGTTGTAATAGGTTGAATACTGTGAATGATGATATGTATTGCCAGTATCTCTATTGTCCATTCTATTTCTCTACGCATTTATGTACATGCATATCATTTTCTGGTAATTATTGACGAACGCGTAACAACGGTTAATCATTAAAAATACTTTACTGTATGGTAATTGCTCCGTACTTCATTCCGTAAAAATACGTTAAATGCCTAAATTGGAATAATGTCCGTATGCTAGTTCGAATAAAAAGAACCTCTGAACGTTTTCCACCATAAACAGAGGGCTAATTATATTATATAATCTAATAATTAAATTTATATAATCTAATAATTAAATTTTTAGAAGGCATTTTCCCCATGATTCAAACATACGAGTACATCTTTACCAAATGCAACATACCACGAAACAAAACATAACAATTCATAAAGAAATGGTTCGATTTTGGTTGAATCCCTCACATATTTCTCCTTTCCTTTTTTATTTTAATTTTAACGAGAAATTTATGATTTCACCTCATGTATAATTATTTGGTCTTCAACATGCCAGCTCGAATAGTGACCTTCATCATGAATTGTGGCTATGCATTACAGTTGTAGTTGAGCTATCCATCTCATTATTCAATGGAAGTCCTGTTAGTACTTTTTGCCATCGACACACAGACACGACAACTAGATTGTAACCACAAACAAAAGTCTTTTCGGGATTTTGGACAAATTAGTGTTATTTAAAAAATTATTTATCAAAAAATATATTAAAAATTTCACTACCTACTCGAGATTATTTATGTATGTCTAAAGTGGCTTAATGCATTAGTTTACACCCCTCTTTGTAAGATGTCACAATTATTACACAAATCACCAGTAATGTTGATTAAAAAAATATAAAATGTCACCATGTGTCAATATTGTTAGATTAGTTATATTTAATTAATCTACTTGTATGATTAACATTAACCATTTTTTAAAATATTATTTGATTATTAATATATTAATTATGATTAATAATTATTATTATTATATCATCAAATTATTTGATCGATGGAGTTGTATTGAAATTTTATTTTGATTAGCGTATGCTGGATTGAGCTATTAATTAATATGTAATGGGAGGTCTCTATTCTCATTCAACATGTTACTTAAGTCTTATGTCATTAGACGACTAATTTATATAATTTTGACGAGTTAATTATAGAGTAGTGTTATATCATTATAAAATGTTTATTCAAATATGATGAAAAACAAGTTGGTACAATTGCTGTGCTAGGTCAATAAATTCTATCATTTAATTTTTTTTTAAATTGATGATCTAATATGTTTTAATGCATTTCTAGATGATATTGGTGATTTAGGAATTAATTATTAAATTTTAACATATATTCCATAATTCAAGTTATTTTTAATAACTTTCTTGATTGTAATAAAAATTTTGTCTATCATTAATGAAATCTCAATCTTATATCATATTCTCTCTCGACTTTTTTTATTACAATATCACAAAAAATAATTAATTTATCAAAATATCATGCCTTGAAATATATTTAATAAGATATTATATTTACTATTTATTAACTAATATTTAAGTTAACAAATTAAATATAAATTATATATTATATAAAAAGTAACAATATTATAAAAGAAATAATATTGTAAAAAAAATTGTAATAAAGAAATATTGGCTACTAGTGAACCAATAACTTCTATATATATGTGAAAAATTAAGGTGAGAAATTGGTTGGTGAAAAACCAATTTCTTAACATAAATAATAAATATAATATTTTGATAAATATATTTTATATATGATATTTTGATATTTGTTAATATTGTAATAAAAAGTTTGTCCTCTCCTCTCATTAATTGTCTTGTAATAACCAATCAACAAATAGAATATTAGTTAGATACAAACACATCGAGTAAATATAAAAAATGCAAGAGATAATAATAAATATATGCTTATAAGCATTTTATAGAAAGAATTGTTTGGTCCCCGCATATCATGTACTCCTTTTTGTTGAAATCGATCGTGATACTTGACATTAGTTAGGATAACAATAGGTTATATATATATATATATATATATATATATATATATATATCATTGAAGAATTTAAAAATAATTTCATGGCACATAAATAATGGGCTTTTTAGCATTGTAAGGTAGATTATTTTAATATTTTTCATCAAAGTAAGACTGGTCAGAAGCAATTTATCATTTGAGGGTGACCATTGGAGATCACTAATCAACCTAACAACACTAATGACACCTATCAATTTTTATTATCATTTAAAAAAAAATTGACAAATTTTGAGTATAACACAGTACTAATGTAAAAGTTACTATAATTTATAATGATACTACTCACTGTAACGACTTTTACATCAATGATGTAGTATGTTACAACCTATTAAAATATATATATTTTTTAAAAATGTATTGTAATCCACAATGACATTTTTTTAACATTTATTTATAGTGTAGTTGTAGAATACATCTATACTCTCCTTTTTTTTTATTAACTTTTTAATGGTGTTGTTGTAATACACAATGACTCTTTGAATGGCGTGTACATGTAGTTGTAGGCTATAGTTACATTCACCTTTTTATTATTTAACTTTTATTTATTTATTTTAATTTTGTAAATGTAGGCTATAATTACACTTTTATTTATTTTACACTATCACATACGTTGTCACTCTCGTACTTTTCTTCAGAAGCAGGAAATACAAAAAGACTTATCACTTCAATTATGATTTTTAAAATAAAAGTCTACTATAATCTCATGCATGCACTATAACTCACGATTTTTAATCATAATTTTTTTTAAGATATTAGTATGTACAATATTTTAATTAAATTTTACGTTCAAATTCTCCTATATTATTTATATATTAATAATGAATTTTAATATTTTATGTTTCAAGATGAGAGTTTTAAAAAATAAAATAAGAGAATATAACTATAATTCATACCTACACAATTTAGAAAAAAGACTATCGTTGTGAATTACAATAACACCATTTTAAAATAAATAAAAAAATCAAGTATAACAATAATCTATAATTACACTATTAAAAAACTAAATATGTATCATTATGAAATACAACAACACCTTTTAAAAATATATTTTAATAAATTTTAGTATCTTCCGTGATATTGATGACGATGCAATCAGTAACAATTTTTACGTAGAGATTATTAAAAATTTATTTATTATAAATTTAAAATATAAATTATATATTTAAAAAAATTATTTATACACATTTTAAATATAATTTATATATATTTAAATATATACCATTTATTTTTATAAATAATTTATTATAAATTTGAATTATATATAATAAATATTTAATGTGTGTATTGTACATATTAAAATAATAGTTAACTACATAACATGAGTGTCACTGTGTTGATTGACAACCTTCTTGTTGTTGACGATTCCAGAGTAATGAATTGTTCAAAAATAACTCCACTTTGATAATAATTTTTAAAAATTAAGCTATAATGGTAAAAAAAAAGGAGCTAAATTTTTAAAATAAGATAATATTAATATTTGATTTTGTATAACAAATTCTTTTTATAAATAAAAATTTATGAATAAAATTAGATTATACCTTCGATAAAATCTCTCATGACAAATTCTTTATTGTGAGTCGTAAACCTTTTAGAAATACTTATCCTTATCAACGTGATCGTAGGGGTTGTGTTTGGTTATGTGGCCATGCATCGGCATTTTCATCTGATTCTATACAAATGCCAATAGGAATAAGAATAGGAAGAGACGCCACCACAACCCAAAGGTCTGCGTATGGCATTAATTAACTTGTTTTTGTTGATTTTGGTAGTGAATGAAAAGATTTGGAATCTATATAACGGGTTTCGTATAATAAGGTGGAAACATAAGAGGGTTTTGGTTGCCCTACGATGATGGCAATGGTAGATACGTAGAAGAAGTACTCGACCTAAAATGTCACATTAATTCAATGGAATAAGGGAAGCCCTCAGAATCCGAAGAAACCTCACCACTAACCTCTTATAGTAGTACTCTTGGTTGCTGTCATTTTTTGGCTCCACCACCACTATTATTAGGCCTGGGCCCTACTTTAAAACATCAGTATTATTTTTATATAATTTATTAATTAGCTTCAATACATTAAATTTGAGTATTTGCTTTTAAGAACAATAATTTTCTCTCAATTTAATTTCTCAATGCACCATGTACCAATTTTCTTGCTTAATTTTTTTTATTTTGTTTTTTTCTCGATATACTTTTTTTATAGACATATACTCTTTAAATCTTAGTAAACCTTTTGGGTGGTTAGTACAAAAAAAAATCCTTTATCTATAAATTAGAATTTTAAAATAAGTCTGGTTACATAAAAAGTGGTATCGCATGTGATTTCAATATTTCACGAGTTCTAATAAAGTTTAGACAATTAAAAATGTGTTTAGATATGACGATTATATCCAAATTGGTACATACTCAACTTTTACAAAAGAGATAACTCATTTTTAGTGGATTTGTTTTTTTTTTTTCCGGTTAAGTAGGGAGAGTTAAATTTTTATTTTCACACCGTTTTTCATAATTATTAAAGTATATAAAAATTAAATTATACAATAATTTCTTAGAAACTGCTATAATAATTAAACAATTTACACTAAATAAAAGTTTATTGAAAATGTTTTTTTATTCTTATTTTTTCTTAAAGTTATTATTATTATTTTTATTTATGTATAGATACTAATGAAAAATTAGTCTATTACGTCACCTCTTTATTATCAGACATATCAAAAATTGACGTAAAAAAGATACGGTGACATTTTTATAATTTTTGTGAAATTGTTTACATCGGACTCAGTAGTGTCCAACATAAAATCTATGTCAGACACAATATACATCTGACGTAAATTTTTAAAATTTACGTTAGATCCTCCCAAGTCTAACATAAAAGATGTATTTATAATTTTATATGCACCAGCCTTTCGTGGTATTCCCGCACGCCTCGATGTATTTGTAAACAAGAGAGTAAAAAATCCTAGAGTCTTTCCAGGTTTCTCATCACTACCATCTTGAGTTTATGTCAACCCAAAAGGATGGGAGCTGGGGGATAAAAGTGTTTTCTAATGAATTACTCATTGTCCTACAAAAATAAATTATTTGTTGAATTTTTTTTTTGTTAAAATCCAATACGTGTCAATTAATTTTCTAGAAACCAAATAAAATATTTACTCTTTTATATATTATTTGAATTAAAAATATATAGAAATAAATTGAATAAGAAAATAACTGTACCAAAAAGTTAAAAACGACAGACAATTAAGGAAAATTCTGGACAGATTTGTTAAAGTCCAACACAAAAACTATGTTTTAGTGAGTTAAATTATTTTCTTATTGTCGTTCCTAAACATGGCTCACCCTTATACCTCGTCTATCATCTCGTTGACTCGTTGTCATACATGTTATCTATATAAAATGGAAATAAAATTGAATTGAATCATTAAAAGATACATGTAAAGTTTGTTGACTACCTATGATCTAATCTCAACTTCTAACTGCTTTAAAGTCAAACAATATACTTTTTTTAATTAGTTGTCAATACACTGATTATTTATATATATTAAATTCAATAAAAAAATAAAAAAAATAAAAAGATATTTTTTTAAAATATTTTTTAATTAAAATTTTACAATAACAATACACATTGATACTAGATATTTTTTTTATTATATATTAACAAAACAAGGAAGTAATTAGTAACAAAAATGATTAGTGATTTATTTTACATTTTATTTTTCAATAGAAGGAGTGTCTCTTTCGGTTATAAAACAAAAAGTGGAATAAGATATTTTTACACATACGCACGTGCCGTCGTTCTTCTTTCTCCGGGGTTGGGAAGTTGGAGCAAAACGCAAAAGGAAGCAAGTAAAACGACGAAGTGGAAGCACAGAATCTGGCATTTGAAACAAAAACAAAGATGTAGTAGCTATCACTATCGCAATAGGGTCCACCACATTCTTCTTTTTTCCTCCTCAAATTTCCATGTATGTCATGATGCATATCGTGAATCCTTTCACACAGACACACACACACTCTTCTTTTCTTCCAAACCCTCGCTCTAACCGGAGCCTTCGCCGCCCATGTCGTCGCCTTTGCCCGCGATTTCTCCCGCCACTAACTCCACCGCCTCTCCTCCGCCGTCGGCGACCTCTCCCGCCACTGTCTCCCCTCCTCCGCCTCCCGACGCCACCAATGCCGCCGCTTCTCCGCCGGCGCCGGCGGTGGCCGCCACTCCGCCCAATCATGATGACGGGATGCCGAGGGGTACATTGAACGGAATAATTATAGGCGTCGTTTTAGGTTCGGTAGGTATGCTTATCATTGGAGGTATTTTCTTCTGTTTGTATAGGAATTGGAAAAGGAAGAGAGGCCACAACAATAACTACTCGCAACCGCCACAACCCAAAGGTGATGGAGGCCATTCCACGTTTCTTTCCGTAAAATTGATTCCGATTAAATTCATTTTGGAATGAAGTAATTCATGTGTGGGTGTTTCTATTTAGAGTTGTTTCAACTTAGAATCAGTTCTAGACTCAGAATAAGTTAATCAAAGTAAGATGAAACATGTGAACATTGACGTAAAATCGCGTCGTTACTCGTTATTTTGGATGACTCAAGGTGAACCCAAGCACGCAGTACACTGAAGTGGATAGTACAACTTTTACCTTGTATGTGTTAGTTTTTTTTGTTGTTTTCCCTCTATTGCATGAGATTAACTTCGATGTGTTGCTTATCATTAATAAATAATAATTATTAATAATCTGAGAATGTAGTAAATGAGATGACTCGTACATTCTGTGATGTGATTGTTTTATAAAATCAATATCTGTTGAGGTTTATTATTTTTTGGATATTCAATTTGAATTCTGTTTGATGAGTTGCTCCACACATTGGTTTTGTTTATTACTTAGGCCAGCTAGGTTATATTTTAGATAATGCAAAATTGTTCAAAATGTGGTTGAGTTCTGACTCTGTTCTAATTTGTGGGTAAAACTGGCAGTAATTTGGGCCCTGGGACTAATTCTGGTTGTCAATGTCTGCAGCTGACATAGCTGGTGGCATAGTTCAGCATTGGCAAGACAGTGTTCCTCCAACGACAGATGGTAAAGAAGGCTTGCCGCTCAAGCCTCCTACAGGGGCTTTATTAAATCCAAAACAGTCATCTGCTGGTCTCCCCACACCTGCTGTGAATTCTTCGAGCACTAGTAGTAGTTTGGGGTCTGAGAAGACAAAGCCATACATTTCCCCATCTCCTGCCATTTCCTTGGCGCTATCTCAAAGCACTTTTACATATAATGAATTGACTATGGCAACTGATGGATTCTCCAAATCAAATCTTCTTGGTCAAGGTGGTTTTGGCTATGTCCACAAAGGAGTTCTCCCAAATGGGAAAATTGTTGCAGTCAAGCAGTTGAAATCTGAGAGTAGACAGGGGGAGCGTGAGTTCCATGCAGAAGTTGAGGTCATTAGCCGTGTGCATCACAGACATCTTGTTTCCCTAGTTGGATACTGCATCTCAGACAGCCAGAGGATGCTTGTCTATGAGTATGTGCCAAATAATACACTAGAATTTCATTTGCATGGTAAGATTTATATTAGCTCATGTAGGATACAAATTCAATTTCACAATTCTTTTCTGAGATAGGATGATGTCTCAAATGTCACAAATAAGCATGATGATTTTTTGGTTGTAAAACGTGGTAAAGTTGTGTAGAGCATAATATTTGCATGCAATAAAATGTTGGTTGTTTCATGTGCAAAGGTTTGCTTTTCAATATATATTTTGGCCTTATGTGCAGAACATATTATAATATGGTCATTTTTAAACAAGAATGAAAAAATCTTTCCTGATCTGGTTAGTGATCGAGTGATTAGCACTCCACTGTCTCTGTAGAAGTTTGATAATTTAAGTATGATACTGTAGTTCTAAGTGAATCATGAATATCATACCAGGAAAGGACATACCATGTATGGACTGGTCAACAAGGATGAAGATTTCTATAGGGTCTGCAAAAGGATTGGCATATCTGCATGAGGATTGTGAGTTTATTATAAATAAATTATGTACTCCGAAGATCTGACAGTGTCTTTAGTTCATGATGTTAGATTGGAGATTTACGTTTTTCAGTCTAATATCTTTTCAGGTAATCCCAAAATCATACACCGTGACATCAAGGCATCTAACATCCTTATTGATGATAGTTTTGAGGCTAAGGTAAAATTTATTACATCTATCCTGCAATCCCAGATATAATTTGATAAATAGATGTTTATACTCATTATTTTTTTGAATCCAAAGAAATCTTCTTTTCCCTGTTCAAGTACTTTCGTCCACAAAGCAGATTATGCCTGTTTTACTGTTGAGAAATGCTATAAAGCTATGCATGATTCATCATGCAAACATAATCAATAATCAACATATTAAAGAGCCTCTCACTTTAATGGTGAACAAGATGAGCAGGTGGATGAACTGGAATCTATTTCACTTTCTACTTTGCAAACTGTTTTCTGCATTTGTAAAGTGAGCCTCCCTAGACCAAGGTGGAATGCAATAGGCAGCCTATAGAAAACAAGAGAATTAAATGCAGTACCATGAATGGTTGAATGAAATAAAAGCTATTGGAATTGTTCATTTTCACATTTAGCACTTAAATATCTATTTACATCAATGTTTTAGTATCTTTTGTTCAGGTTGCAGATTTTGGACTTGCAAAATTTTCATCAGATACAGAAACCCATGTTTCTACTCGAGTGATGGGAACTTTTGGGTCAGATTAATTATTTGTATTATTTTCTCCTGAATCTAATTATGAAATACTTCTATTGGGCAGTATGTGTCATTGATTTTATTTTTCCTTTTTCTATTAATTATATCTTGGAATCTTAGTGAAACTCTAAATTCATTTAATGTAGATACATGGCTCCAGAATATGCTGCTAGTGGGAAACTCACTGAAAAGTCAGATGTTTTTTCCTTTGGTGTTGTCCTCTTGGAGTTGATTACTGGACGGAAACCTGTCGATAAAACTCAACCCTTCATAGACGACAGCATGGTTGAATGGGTGTGTACTGTGTAGTATACAGTACTTCATTGATGTCTTGATAGTTATGCATAACTAAGGTGTAAAACATGGTATTTATGGTCTGACAAAATGTGCTCCTTAGGCATCTTTCTTATTTTTGGGTCAGTTAATGAATATTTCCGGGCTTGAGAACATTTAGAGAGGAGTGCCTGTGATCACTATTTTGCATTCTATGTTGTATTTGTGTTTATACTCTTTCTTCAATTTGCAATCTTGAATGCTTTTAACCTTTTTTTTTTTTTTTTTTTTACCTCAGTTAAGTGAGCAAATCTTGTTCAAAAAGCTTATTCCTCGGGGTGTTTTAAAAATTTCGAAAGCTATGTTACATGGCACAGTGGACAAATTATTTGATACACTTGAAATCAATAAAATCTGATCGCCTCTTATCTTGAGATTAATGACAGTTCAGATTACCTTGAAATTTGTCTTAAATAAATTGTTTTAGATGCCAACTGTGTATCAACATTGGATGGAGGTGATTATAGTTTGCAACCATCATTCAATTATTTGCAAGAAATTATGCTTTTGATTGAATGGATGCTGAAATAATATTTAGGTATTCTGGAACAATTTGAGAAGACAGTCTTATGCTGACAATTATACCCCTAAAAAGAATCTTGTACTGAAACATTGTGTATAAATTACAGGCAAGGCCTTTACTGTCCCAAGCTTTGGAAAATGGAAACTTTAATGGACTTGTTGATCCAAGATTGCAGACGAATTACAACCTAGACGAGATAATCCGAATGACTGCTTGTGCTGCAACTTGTGTGCGCCATTCAGCCAGGCTCCGTCCTCGAATGAGCCAGGTGAGTTTGCTGAATCTGAAGATACGGTTGAGAATAAACTGTGTGTCTATTTGAATTGCTTTGGCTGTTTGTCTCTGACAAAGTATGTAGTAAAATGCCCCCCTGAAAGACATTTTCCTGTTTCTCTTGGACAAAAATAGTCCAGCGTTGTGTTATAACTACAAAGTGTTATCAGGATATGTGATTTAGTAGCTGATGAATTTTTGAAATTTAGAAATTCATGATCCAGTCTGACCATTGGCTAACTGAAATCTGGTGCTTTCCTGTAACAATGATAAATGAATTACATTAAGCAGGTTGTTCGAGCTCTGGAAGGACATATTTCTCTAGAAGATCTAAATAAGGGGAGCACACCTGGACACAGCAGAGTTTTTGGTTCCTTTGAGATTTCTGGTTATGATAGTGTCCAATACTCAGAAGACCTAAAGAAGTTCAAGAAGCTGGCACTGGAAACCCAAGAGCAAGGCATTAGTGAGTACAGTGGTCCTAGCAGCGAGTATGGGCAACATCCATCCATCTCGACCAGTTCCGGCCAGCAAAATACGCAGGAAATGGAAACGGGGAATTTGAAGAGTAGCAACGGTGATTCTGCGATGAACTCTTGATTGATGATTCCAACGTCTTGCAAAATTGCGATCCCAACGTCAGATTGCTAGTGCACCCACGAGATTGGTACATATAATTTGTTGGTATATTTTACAGGTCCAATGTAAGAATCGGCTTGCACAGGATGAATAGTAGTTAGGGTTGTGTCCTTTTTTCCCCCCATGATTTTCATTGTCTAACTTGTTTCACTATTAAGATTCCTGAATTATTTGATACACGTGAAGCTTTGTAAGCTTGATTCATTCTTCAAAGCTGGGAAATCCTGACATTGGGAATTAGAAGTGTTGAGGATGAGAGTATTCTGTATTTATTTGGTGAGCTTTGTGATAATGCATAATATGAGCCTTCGCCTGGTGTTTAAGGCTAGTATAGTAGCTACTCAGTTTTCTTCTTTGTATGGGTTGGGGGGTTCATAAGGTACACAATAGCCGGCTTATTTAGCCAGGAATACCGATAAGGTGTCAATCAGGTTTTTTGCCTCCAAAGAGAACCGGTGTAGCAGCAATCTTGGTGCGACCAAAGTACTTTTTATTTATTTATTTTTATGCTTTCTGGTCTCTATCATGTCTATACTTTTTGGTGCGGTTAACTTTAAATCAAGGGTGATAACAATTTTAATTCGCTTTCAAAGAGTTAAATACATATTTTCATGCGTGTAATGAAGAGTGTTTTTTGAGTGGCCTTCCAAGCCACTTAAACGGACAATATAAAATTTAACCTCGTGTGAATGGGAAAGTGGAATTTTTTTGTTTGTGTTGACGTAAATGGGTTCTCAAACATAGTTAAAATTTTCTTGTAAAAATGTATATTCGGTATGTGTTTAGTTGTCTTTGGTAAAAAAAAATGAAAAAGAAAATCAAACAACATATATACACAATGATTGTGTTCCTTCAAGATTAAAAATATTTTTAAAATACATTTTGAGAAAAAAAAAATAAAGTTTTTTTGTGAAGGGAAAAGATAACTAGACTGCCTTTTACTTGTGTCTACATTTTGCCCCTTTTAATAAGTTCCAAGTTTGGCGACACAATGTTGTCCTCATCCGTGTTACTAGAAACAACATTCTATAACATGTGGCTATCATCGGACGCTTGCCATTTAGTCACGTACTTACTATTCAAGTCACATATCATCGTTTCTCTTCTATAAAAATAATAATGATTACACACATGTTAATTTTTTTTTTAATTATATTAAATTTTACTAATTTTATAATATTCTTTATAAATGTCTAAAAGAGTAATGCAATTGAATATTAAAAAATAACTTTAGAAAAGTATGATCAAAGTTAAAATTTGTTTATTATAAATGTTTAAAAAAGTAATGCAATCAAATATTTAAAAAATTCTTTAGAAAAATATCATTAAAGTTGAAATTTATTTATATTTAAAATGTGAGTTTCTTTTTTACTTATAAAAGAAAATCAAAAGTATATAGTATACTAAATTCAAAATGTTGCAAGAATAATATAACTGGTTAAGTATTTTTACTCTTACTAATTAAAATTTGAGATTAAATTCAACTTCCCTCATAATTTTAATGAAAATTCTTAAAAAGGTTAGTTGTTAACTTTGGCCATAAATGAAATCGTGTTAAACTTATTATAACAAAAATAAACACTCAAAATATCATATCTCATATTAAAAATGAATCACAATATTAGGTCATATTTATGATTTTATATTGATTTAATTATGTTTTTAATCCTTCAAATTGAGGTATAGTCCCTAAAATTTAAAATTTGTATTTTCAGTTTCAAAAATATAAAAAAATTATTTTGATCGCTTAAATTCAAATTTTATATTTTGGTCCCTTAAATTGAAAACATATGTGTTAGTTCTTAAAATATAAAAATAATATTATTTTAGTCCCTCTACTTAAATGTTGTTGTCAATAAAAATATCACATTAGACCAATTGATACTACAAATCTGTCATTGTCAATTATGTTATTAATAATATTATAAAATTATTTTAATTTGTTATAGTCAATTATATTATTACTAATGTCAATGTTAGTAAAAAAATTATATTAGACAAACTAATACTATAAAATTATCTTATTCAATCATTGTCAATTATGCTATCAATGATCCTAAAAGACTAAAATAATATTTTTAAAATTACAGGACAAAAATTATAAATTATAAATTTAAGGAACTAAAATAATATTTTTTAATATTTTGAGGACTAAAAATACATGTTTTAAGTTTCAGGGACTAAAAAAATATTTACAGAGATTAAAATATATATATTTTAAATTATAGGGACTAAAATCATAAATTTAAATTTGGGGAGACAAAAAATAATTACCCTAAATGTAAAGGACTACAACATAATTAAGCATTTTTTTAATTTAAATTTAAATTTATATTTTCAATATTTTAAAATTATCGTTTAAAGAAATTAGTGGTATACTCTGATTTATGAAAATATAAATAGACATTAGTACCCACTTAGAAAATTAAATAAAATTTGTATGCCTATTTAATTTTTCATATATGTGAACATTTCAATAAAAATGTACCAAAATTAAAAGAATTTCAATAAAGAAAATAACCGCTAACTTTAGCTTAGCATTGGAGAGTTAAAAGGTCCTAAGTTAGAATTCTGGTGTCTGTCTTTATGGATGAAAGAATTTCAATAAAAAAAAATAAAATTAATTTAGTTTTCAGCTATAGAAATTAATAATTAATTATATTAACTTCGTCATCCTCACTTACAAAGATAATTTGACGTTACGTTTTATACTTGAGATAATGAATTAAGATCACATGCTTTTTAAGAACCAAAATAGTTTGGAGTTAATTTTTTTCAGATGACAAAACTTAATAAAATGCAAGTTAAAAAAGTGTAGTTAAATGAAGATGCATGGGCAGTTTGGGAAAAAAGATAGTAGTGAATCATGGCTGGCATTCGTCGTTTAGTCGGTTACTAGCTCTTCTTCCATCTGTCTTTCAAACGTTGTCGCGCAAATAACTCTATACACTTCCATACACAACTTTTGGGTCCCAAATATTTCCCACAAAACCTTTTCATTTTCGACTCAAACACAGTTCCTGATCCATGGCATCTCGCCGCCGCATGTTATTGAAGGTCATAATCCTCGGAGATAGCGGGTACCCTTCTTCTTCTTCTCTTAATTTCAAACTTTTTCTCTTTTCAATTTAATCAACAAATGGGTGAAATCACATCGTATGGTCAGAATACAAAAAGGGTTGTTGTATTTGTCTTCAAAGTGCGTAGTTTTAATTGAAAGTTTCGATCTTCTTTTTGTTTTGCAATCAAGATTAATGGAAAATTCTTCCAGGAAGACGAGGCGTTAGAAATTTAGGGGGAAATGGAAGTGATTCATGATTGTGTTTGGATTCGTGAAAACATGAAACTTTCTTGTCAAAATAAGCTTTTTTGAAGGATTAAAACGAGAAAAATGGTTATAGATTCTATAGATTTGCAATTTTCTAACATGGGTTGGCTTCTTATCTTGTCCATGCATACCGATATTTGAAAGCTTGTGATGCCAGTTCGATGCAATTGCTGTTGAGTTTGTTATTCACCAAGATCTCTCTGCTAATTGACATTCTTCGTTTAATTTTTTTTGGCAGGGTTGGTAAAACGTCACTGATGAATCAGTATGTCTAAATCTCGGATTTTTCTTTTAAAATTCATTTTTATGACTTCAAGGAAATGCCAGATGGCTATTTTTTTTTAATTTTTATTTCTGTTATCATGATCATTATTTTCCCCCTTTGCATCTAGGTATGTGAACCGTAAATTTAGTAATCAGTATAAGGCAACCATCGGTGCAGATTTTCTTACCAAGGAAGTTCAATTTGAAGATAGGTTGTTCACATTGCAGGTGAGAGATGCAAGAACATATTGTTTCTTCTTGGATAAAAATGTGTAGTCTTTTATAATGTGTTCTCCAGTTATGATTTAACTAGCAATGAAAAAAGCACTTTGTGCCTCCGTGAAAAGAAAATAAATATTTTTTTAAAATAAGTTAGTAGTTACTATTTTTTAAAAAGTAGTTTTTATTTTTTATATGCATACTTTTCCTATTTAATCCTTAGATATATTAGTGGATAAAAAATTAGAATACAAATATAGGGGTATAATTGTCTTTTAAAAGTGGACACCTAAAAGAAATACTTCCTTTATATATTGTTATAGATGTTATAGATTATAAATAAATGGCATTCTGCTTTGAGCTCAGCTATTATGTTATTCAATTTCATTATCATCTTCTATATAATCTTTATCAGTTTTCTCACAGCTTATCAATGTGTTTGTACTAGTTTTATAAAACCCTATTTTCTCAGATTCACCAAGTGGCTTGTGTTGCTGTTGAAATGAATGTAACTAGAGTGCCTTCTATTCTCAAGCATTAGAGTTTCTATGTAAACCTTAGTATTCTTAAGTTTATAATATAAGTGTCTTTTCACTTGTTTTCTTTCATGCAACTCTTTTGACACTTTTACTGCATCATGGGTTTTCACTTGTTCAAAATTTCTTTGCATTATCTTCCAATCTCATTTTGATGCAATTTTATGAATCACGAGGCCTTTTATAAAAATCAAATTTGGAAAGAGCAAAAAAATATTTTTTTGTTTTTTGTTGTAAAGTTAATCTTTATGATGTTCGAAATGATGGCCATTGTGCATCGTATATAAGATACAGTGTTGGTTTGGGCTAGTGCTTGACGCTTTCTACTTGGTAAAAGATCAATGTTTGGTTATATTTTTTGCTAGTGGTATTCATTAAATTGTTCTGTATCCTTTGATCTGTTTGAAGTTTATGGAAGAGATTAATCATTTAAGATTGAGATGTTCTCACCATACACACAGATTTGGGATACTGCCGGTCAAGAGCGGTTTCAGAGTCTTGGCGTGGCTTTCTACCGGGGTGCAGACTGCTGTGTTCTTGTTTATGATGTAAATGTCATGAAATCCTTTGACAACCTTAACCACTGGCGAGAAGAATTTCTTATTCAGGTAATTTATTTTAATCATCCTCTGGATTTTTTGTATCTCCATATCACCTTCAGTGAGAAACTCATACAAATATTTTATTTTCAGGCCAGTCCATCTGATCCTGAAAACTTCCCATTTGTTGTCTTGGGAAACAAAATAGATGTTGATGGTGGAAATAGCAGAGTTGTAAGTTACTTCTCTTCTCATTGCCTAAATTGCTTATGAACCTTCATAAAATTTATGTGTTCACTTATGTGGGATGAATACGCCTTCTGCTATAGTTGTGAGAAGATATGATTTAGGCTACCCATCTTTTTTTTTTAAGTATATCACATTGCGTTTGGTGGTTATTTCTACATGTATTCGTTCCTTAGAACCTCTTTTGTTGCAGATTTCTGAGAAGAAAGCCAAGGCATGGTGTGCTTCAAAGGGAAACATACCATACTTTGAGACCTCTGCAAAAGAAGGATTTAATGTTGAAGCTGCTTTCCAGTGCATAGCGAAAAATGCACTCAAGAATGAACCTGAAGAAGAAATGTGAGCATTCCTGAACTCTTTAAGTTTTCGTTATGCGTGTCATTATTAATCAATGATTTGGAATTTCTTATTTCTTAAAGTTCAAGTGTAAGCGGTGTTAAAAAAAGATGACCTGAACTGACCTGGTTGTGACTTGAACTATAAAAACTGATATGAACTATTTCTTAAAAAAGAAAAAGAAAAAAAGAGAGCTATTTCAGAACCGATTGAGCTAAAAAAAATTGAACCATTTTTATAAAGCGGTAAAAATTCTTGTTCTTTTAATTTTTCTCTTATTTATCATTGTAAAAATATAGGTCAATTCACTTCAAATAGTTCAGCTCGATTCAAAATACATTTTGATGTGAATTTGAGAAAACAATTTGCTGAATTAATAAAACAGTTCAGTTTGTCCGAACTGTTTTTCAGTTCTGTTTGGACGAAGTGTTTTTTCAGTTTAATTTAAATTTTTGAACACTGTAACAATGTGGGTTTATTCATCACAAAACTCAAGTGTTTTGTATGTTGGTTGTACCAGGTACCTGCCTGACACAATTGATGTTGGTGGTGGTGGACGACAGCAGAGATCTACTGGCTGTGAATGTTGAGTGGAGAGAGTTTTCTGGAATAGCTTTGTTTGCTTGTTTGATGCCAAATTACAAGCAATTATTAGCCAGCAACTATTTTATTAAATATGTAAAACCCAGGACGAATTCCAAATTTTATTTTGTATCTATCTAGTGGATTAGATGTCCATCCTGTTTATTTTTCTATTTATTCCTCTTTATCTTTTATGTCTTGTGACAAATGTTCCTCCAAATCAAGAAATGTATGTTGAAAATTATTCTGTTTTCGGTTATGACATTGATGTTCCTAGTTCAAGTATGGCTTAAATTTACTCCTTCTAGTTCCGAATTTTCTCAACAGTCAACACTTTATTATTGTGTAACTGAACCTTTATTTACTTTGGATTAAAGTAAGCTGTTACTTTCCCGTCAAAAGCTAATGTTCCTTACGTTTTTGTGTCATTTCCCTTTATTTTTTACTAAAGTAATACTATTAAGTTTTCTATTGATGTTATCGTTAAATTTTGATATGAAGTTGAGAATTGTATTTGAGCGCCAATTTATTAAAATGTGTTGATTCAGACAGGAGGAGGCAAGCAAAAAATAGTTTTCATTTTGCATCATTTGATGAAAATCACCACTTTCACAGTTTCATGATGAAAATTGGACCCTATGATAAAAAAAAACTAAATGGAGATTGATATTTCACTTGTTGAAAGCAGGCATGCAGACTTCAATTTGTGGTAAGAACATACATAATTAGAATCGTTCTCAACAGAATTGTTATGGGAAGTAGCTTGTGACACTTTACTGGTGAATAATAATGAAAGATGTTGGTAGACATCTTTTATGTGAGAAACATGAGTAAACCGTCTTTCAAGCACGAACAGGAATAAACATTTTTCACAATATCATATCTTACCTTGGATTCCATCAAATTTATAGAATCACTTACAAAAAAAATCAACCTTGCACATCATAATTAATGTATAAAGCTATGAGTGACATATCTTACAAAAATTGACACATATTTGGACAATTTCTTGCAAAGAAATTAGGGGGATTTAAGAGAAAAATAAGAGATAGACGGGGTAAGCTGAGAAAGTTTAAAACTAAAAAAAGTAAGCTATAATTTATCAAAATCCACTAGCAGTGGCGGTGAATTTAAACAAGACCATCATTTGTAAAAAGACCTATATTTATTCTTTAAATTATATATTAAATATCAAATATTATATACAAGAAGTTGACTTAGTGTTTATAAATTTAATTTTTGTCCATATTAATTTGATCAGCAAAAATCACATCTTATAAACACATTAATTCTTAATTGTCAATTTTTAGATACCGTATACAAACTATATTCATAGAAAAAAAAATTATACCGAGTACATTGTCGTAATATAGGGACATGTGTGATGTCTGATACATTACATATATAAGAAATAATAAATAAATTTTTGCTAATATAAAAAATAGAAAAAGATTACAAATTTTCATGATTTAATTTTAGAACTAGAAAATCACGTGTTGTAATCCCCACCTACCTTTTGACATTTTATTTTTCTTTTTGGTTTTCACCCTCCATCCTTTTTTAAAAGGTTCTCCTCTTGATTTTAAAATATAGAAGATGCCAAACCATGCAGGATATTCCTCCATTAGAAGTCTCAAAAGTGTTATAATGGATCACCTTTCATAAAAAAAACTTTCAAATTTCAACATTTTGTATAATTCCATTTCATTTGTGGAGGGAAAAAGGGGGGAATAACTACCAAGGTTGAGACTTCGTGAAACATTATAACATAAATCAAATCAAATTTTCTGCAAGTATTTATTTACGAAAAAATTTTAATTAATTAATTGATGAACTTTAACTTTTGTAAAAACTCTTTGATCTAGTTACTCTAAAAACTGTGGTGTATAAATTAATTTTAGTTTATGAAAAAAAAAAATATTTTCTTCTTAATTTCTTTTTACCTAGACAAATTTAAAGAGAAATTTACACTGTAATACTAAATTGTGTTTTCTGTTTTCTTAATTACTACTGATATGGAAAGCAACACAGATCGATAGTGCACATGTCCTTCAAAAAGAGAATAGCTAACAATACCATGAATATATCCTCTCTGTCGGAAAATAATTGTCAGTTTTAGATATTATACAAAAAGTAATAAATAAGAGACAATGATAATTTTACCAAATAAATCTTGTTTAATTTATAAAAAAAATAGACAAGAGAAAACCTTAATATTAAGGATATAAATGAATAAAACTTTAATTAATACCATCTTAAAAAGTTAAAATGACAAATATTTTGAGAAAAAATCTTTGAATTATTCTTTGAAAGAAAAGAGTACTCTTTTCAATTTTTTATTTTATTTTTTAATGGTATTTTTTTCAAAAAATCATAAGAGAGAATCATTAATTAGGCTGTGAATTTCTGATTTTTTTTTAATTTTAATAAATTTTACTTTATAAAAAAATGTGTCCAAAAGGATTTGTGAAAGAGTATGTATGTAATACTTTTCTTTGAAGAATAAATATGTTCAAAAGAATTTTAGAAAAATGAGTTATGAGTTAAATTCAACTTTATAAAATTGAATTAAATTGTAAAATGATGATTAATTTCTATTTATATATATTATTCTGATCATCTCACTAAGTGATGTAAAATTTTTAACACAAGGATTGAACATCTATAAATGATTTAATAACAGCTCGACAGTGAATAGTTTGATAAGTTTAATATCAATCAATAATTGCTAAAATAAATTCTAATATTTTAAGAAAATAAATAAAATATTTAATTTAATTTTATAAAATTAATTTACAAAATGATAATTATTTCCTATTTATATATTATTATGATAATCTCATTAACAGAAATAAATTGTCTAAAATAATCATTAATCAGGTAGTGTATTTTTAATAAATTTTAAAAAAATGAGTTGAAAAGAATAAGTAAGAGAGTATATATGGAACATTTCAGTTTGAAGAATAATTAAAATGAGAAGTCGAGCGACAGCAGATGGGCCATGATTGTTGTGGTTGAAAACCTGAGAAAGCCCAAGGCCCAAGATGGCCGAAGAGGTTGGAGATAACCGCCTCAACGGGTGTTATATCTTATATGCGATGGATTAAGGTTAACACAACTCAAAGGAAAACGTGATGGAGTCCACCAAAGAACAATCTGGAATGCTGCACCAGATCCTACCTCCGCGTCTAGAAGATGCTGGCCTCGAAGATCCCGCCCTCCCACCCGAATCCATACACCAAGCCTTTCTCCAGGCAGCCGCCGCCGTCAAGTCACGCGCCGCCACCATTTTATCCCTCACCGCCGACACCGACGAAGACCACGACCACGGTTGCGTCAACGACCCGTGGCCCACCGCCAAGGACGCCGCCGATGCGGTCGTCGGAATCGACTCGGAAAATGAACCGCAGCCGGGATCCTGCACCGTCGAGAGGGGAGTGGAGCCGGTCGCTGACGAGGTGAAGGTCGGCGGCGGCGGTGACGGCGCGCACGACGTGGTGGTGGAGGGAGGAGTGAAATTGGGGGAGGAGGATGTGGAACCGTGCGTGGATGAGTTGCAAGGGTTGGATATCAAAGATGATGTAAAGAAAGGTGGCGAAGATGATGAAGAAAACGAGAAACCTACCTTGGTTGAAGGCTATGCGTGAAAAGGGTGAATATTGAAATCTTTAGGCTTGTTGGGTTCCTTTTGTTTTGTTCTTTACCCTCTTGTACTAGTTTCTGTAATAGGCCTATACCTCTCTTTACGTTTGTTTCAATGTCAACAACTTTTCTTCAATGTTCATAATCAAGGTCTTTGGTTCAGATAATCAATTGAATTTTTGGTGTATAGTAACTCCGTTGATGTAAATAACTGTGATGAAACAGTAATCAATAAACTTTCATTTCCCTGGACATTAACACGGTCTTGGTGCATTGAAACGTTCATGTCATATAGTACCAACTGGGTAACGACACGATTCAATAGTAATTTAGATTAAAAAGAGGGAGGCAAACTATTTAATAGCTAAATTAAATATCAACTACTATAGTTAGTCACTAATCAATTTTCATTTGCAAAGGAGGTTGTAAATTGTTGTTTTAATTATTTATCATGTAACAGATGCAAATCTACCGGGGATAGATATTGGTTTTGGTGCTTTTGGGATAAACATTTATGAAGTTAAATAAATTACACCATCAAATGGTGGTGGTGTAAAAATTTCCTCTCTAAATTCTTGGATGACCCGAGGTCAGTCAACTTTCTCATGTGTTGGTGAGAGTGGTCAGTAACTTCTTCAACAATTCTATCAGTTGAAGGCATCAAATAGCACATCTCTATCGTCCTTTTGTATTATTACATATAGCTAGAAGTGGCTAATATGTTTTTATTTAGTTAATTGGAATCTGCCTTAGGGCTAGTTTTTTGTGTGTATGAAAAAAAATGTTTCAATCAGGATGCAGTTTGTGTATTATAATGCAGATGGCCATGCAATACTTTTGAGATTTTCCTTTCCTCAAATTTATAACGATAAACGTTGTATATGCTGCTGTTCACCTCACATCTGAAATCATTATAAATAAAATAAAAGTAGTTGATAAACATCTAAATACAGGCAACTTAATTAAAAAATTGTTACATTTAGTCAATTACCTGTCCTTTCAAACCATTCCAGATAATCTGGAGGTCCCTGCTTCAGGTTACTTTGATCACTCTACAGTCAGAAAATTCCCGGCTGAAACATCAGGTATATATTTCCAGATTCACGAAACTCCTGGTTAAAACTCACCACTCAAATTCACATTCACGAAAATAACTATCAGGATTGCATCGCCAACATAGTTATATTTTCGTTCACTCAATTCGTTTTAACCTCATAACGCATTCTTTCAATTGCATTAAATTCATTTAACCATGCACTCATTTTAAAAAAATTGAAGCAATTAAGAAAGCATTAGACTATCTAGCCTCATAACATTTTCTTAATAAAATATTATTCGAATTCTGGTATGAAATATGAAATAAATTATTCACGTTGTATGTGTTCATGATCTCCAACAAAAATTAATTTCAATAATACTTCCTAATAATACCATAATTAAAAATAAAAACTACAATATTTTTAAAATAATCTAACATATCATTTGGTGAGGGGAAGACTTTTTTGTTATATATCTGATAAACCTGTTGCATGTGCTTAACTGCAGCATATCAAGATTGATAATCTTATTAAGCTGTCATGATGAAGAACTAAATCATTGATTACAATAGATAAAGATAGATATTAAGAATCTCTCACAATAATTAATTTCCATGTCACTAAAATTATTAAACGATGGTAATGTAAATAATGCAGGGCAATGAGTCCTCCCCGGTAGTTCCATGATTAAACCAAGGGAGTTAACAGTGGCTTTCCTAGGAAATGAGCTTCGAGGTTTCCGAGGACAAGGTCAGCCATGTCAGTTCGAGTTTCTAGAGTGGCACTTCCAACATGAGGCAACAAGACAACATTTTCAAGGCCAAATAGCTCTTCGGGAACAGCAGGCTCATCTTCAAACACATCTAACCCAGCCCCACCCAAACGACCTTCTTGCAGTGCTGAAACCAACTCAGCCTCGTCAACGTGCTTACCTCGTCCGATGTTAATAAGAAAACCCTTGGGACCAAGTGCATTGATCACCTCCCTGTTGATGATGTGATGAGTTTCCTCCGTTAGTGGGCAAGCAACCACCAGTATGTCGCAGTTAGATGCTAATTCAACAACACTTGGGTAGTACTTGTAATTTGAGTCGCGTTTTTCAGTTCTAGAGTAGTAGCATATTGAACAGTTAAATCCTTCAGCTCTCTTGGCAATTGCTTGCCCAATTCTCCCTAGCCCAACAATGCCAACAGTTTTCCCAGAGAACTGGAAGGAAAATACACAAAGTAAAAATTAATTCTGATGTATAAAAACAGATTTTAATGAGCAGAATAATCATGATACAGGTAATTCCAAAAGATTGACAGATAATTAGTGACCAATTTTGAATTTGATTTTTCACTACCACTCTGGAACATGTGATAAAGAGTGAAGACAGGAAAGAGGGGTCATAGTAGAACACAGCCACGCTCACACTTCACATTAATTGTCCATTAAGGCACTGAACTACTGGTAGGACTTTTTCAATATAATTCTGACATAAGTAGTGACTAAGAGGTTCCTTGTATGTGCTCTTTGCAACAATTCTCTTCATAGCAAGACGGATCCAACTCTCTAATCAAATACAATACTCCATAAAACAGCAAATATACAATTGCAATTCTGCAAATCCAAATTCAGAACACTCCTCTTGAACATTACCAAAACCAAAACAAAAAATGTCTAAACTACTGTCATGATAAATCAGTTCCTATTCCCTACAAATAAGAATAGTATCAATCTCATTCCTTTCTAACTTTCTTGAGATTATCCATAAAAAAGGAGAGTCTCCATTTTAGGTTCATCATACATATTTCTATATCTAGCTATACTAAATTTTCATCACTTCTTTTCAAAGGTTTGAATACTTCACATACATGTTTCAGTAAATTATCACACGAAACAAATAAAAGTATAGGTGCTTCATAGGTTATACATAAGAAAGTCAACTGTAGATATCATCATACATGTATCAAGATATTAACCATCGATTGCGAAGAAATGATATCATTTCCCTAAATCTATTTGAATAATCTCCAAAAACACTTGTATTCGAAGAAAATAAAAATGAGAAATCAAAATTAACTAATCAATAAGCTAAAAGTTACCTAACAATCTTTCCAGACCAGAAGAAAATAGGAATGAAAAATAAAATACTGTTATATATAATTTAAAATTAGGTTGTTAATTTTTAATTATAGATAAGCTAATTTCATCTTTCGCCGTTATTTTCTTCTCCTATACAGAGAAGCTTATCCGGAGCGCTTAAACGCCAAAGCAAATTCTCTCCGTACAGTAACGAATCAGATAAATAAATAAAAAGAACACAAGGCAATGCATAACCAGCGAAAATATTCGTAACCTAATTGAATTAAGAGAATAATACTCGTGCTTGCAAAAGAAGAAGAGAAGGAAGGCAGAAGCAAATTCAAAAACAAAAGAATACATAACCGGAGAAAATATTGGTAATCAAATTGAATCAAGAGAATAACAGTGGTGCTCGCAAAAGAAGAGAAGAGAACTGAGAAGCGAACCTTAGTGGTCAACTTGTAGTCACCTTTCTTCCACTTGCCGCTTCTGACGTAGCGGTCGCACTCGCAGATCCGGCGGAGGAGCGCGAGCGTCAAGCCGATGGCGAGGTCGGCGACCTCGTCGGTGAGCACGTCCGGCGTGTTGGTCACGCGAATCCCCTTGGCCTTGCACTTTTCCAGGTCAATCATGTCCACTCCGACGCTGAAGCTCGAGACGATCTCCAGCTTCGGCAGCTCGTCGATGAGGTCGGCGTCGGCGCCGGCGCCGGCGTGTCCGACCACCGCGCGGATGGACGCGGCGTGCTGACTGAGAAGCTGCGCCTTCTGAGGGTAGTCCCATAAGCGGAACAGCTTGTAGCGCTTGTCGAGCTCTTGCTCGAGGTAGGGGAAGACCCTCCCCACCAGGAGCACCCCGATCGATCCCATTTCGCCGGAAAATTGAGGTTAGGGTTTTCTGCAACCGATTCCGCTTCCACAGCGTCTGAGTCACTCGATCGGAGTTCTCAATTTATGAAGGGATAGATAACATCACCGAATGCTCGCTCATTCGCATCACTATTATTTCCTTAAGGGCCCCACTCCGATTCTCTGCAACTTAATGTGTATCCTTATTAATTGCATGACACAAATCACATTGCTTACTACTTATATAAACACCACCCTAACTATTAAATTAAAATAATACAATAAGGTATGGATAGTTCTATAGTTAGAATACTGAATAATGAGCCATGAGAAGAAAACAGCAATCAAAGAGAAAACTAAATAATATAAAAGATTAACTATTATATTAAGAATACATTTATCTAATAAAATCGAAAATCATTAAAAAAATAATTGATTTTAATCATTTGTGCCAAGCTCAAACTTTTTTCTCGCATACAATCTATCACTTTATTTAGTTAAAAGAGAAAAATATATTTTTTAATTAAATAAATAACAAAATGTTAAACCATGTGGATCATGTGAGTTTTTTATTTTACAGTAATTTTTTCTCTACTCAATTATTTTTGTAATTATTGTTACAAGAATTTGTTATTTTAATTCAATGAATGATGAATGATTGGTCGTGTTCGTGTACAAAAATAACATGAATGGTCTGTTTCTTTCTTCTTCTTGGTAGATATGGATGGTCAATTATACCTTTTATTTATTTATTTTAATTAAATAATAATAATTCCCAATCTTTTATTCTACTATACAATGATACGCGTATATGTTATAACTTACTATATGTATTAAGAAATATTTGTTTAACTGAAAGAAATTGTGCCTCAAATGGTTCAATATTTTTTTCTTAATTAAGGACCGTGTTGAATACCAGCTTCGAAATAGAATGTCATTGGAATTTGAATCTATCTCTTTATCTTAAGATGAGTAACAGATAATTATATTTCTTAATTATATGTTAAAAAATAGTTTTATAGAAAAACAAAACCATACAGATAATGTGAATTTTTAACTTTTTTTTTATTCTATTATGTTACTAGTGAAAAAGAAATATTTTGTATGTCTATAAATTTTGTTTAAAAATAATAAAATAAAAATAAAAATAATAGAGATTACAACATATAAATCAAATAAAATAATATATAAAAATAAAAAAATTTAAAATAATCTTAATAAAAATGAAGGTCAAAGATGATTAATACATACATACATATATATATATATATATATATATGTATATATATATATATATATATATATATATATATATATCTTTTTTCTCCTATTTTATCCTTGAAAAATATGATGGTTGAAAAAAAAAATCAATGCATAATAAGAGTATTTAAATGTCTAAAAATATGTAAAAACTAATAGAAGATATTCCTTTGTATATAGTATAAATTTATCATTTTAATTCAAATAATGAATTATTTCTTTTGATTGTATATTTTATTTATTTATTTTAATTAAAAAAAGAATTACTCCCTATCTTATATTTTTTTCTATACAATTATATAATTATATTTTTAAAGTTTAAAACTGATTTTTTTAAATGAAAAAAATTTTAAAAATTAATTTCAATTCAAATAATTTATACCTCAGTATTTTATATTTTAAAATTTTCTTATTACTTTTCAATATGTGGTTTTAAAACATCCAAATACCATCTTAGTTCCGGATGATATTATTATACATCTATATCTATACTAATATATAAAATGGATATTCCTTTTAATAATTATATTAGTTTTCACATTTTGTTAACCATCATATTCTTTTATTTAAAAAAATTAAAAAAAAATAATTTTTTTAATCAAATTTAAGACTTAAAATTAATGAATTAATCATAATAATAGTTAAATTATTATATTTTTATTATTTAATTTTAATTTTATTTTTAATTGAGATATGAAATACTTTGACTCATTATATCCTAAAAAAAAAGGGTAAAATACATAAGATGATGTAATTTTTTTAGTTTTTACTTTTAGTAAATCATTATATCCTTAAGAAAAATAAATCTCATATTTTATGAATAATCACTTACAATTATTTTAAAAAAAAATTAATTTGAAAAAAATTAAGAGGGACAAATCCCATGAGTTTACGTCTGTTGGTCGAATAATGTAATTTATATATTATAACTTATTGCTATTTAGCTTGATTCATCAAATAAAAAAAATTGTGTAAACTATATTTTAACTTTATAATAGCCACAGTTGAATCTAATCAAATTAAATAGACTTAGCATACTTAATGAAGAATATACTACAATAGCCGCAGTTGAATCTACTCACATTTAATGAATAATCAAATTTCTCACATTTAATAAAAAAATAAAATCGTTTACACTAAGTATATTTATAGTAGAACTTTAATAATTAAATCAATATATTTTTTCCGTACTTAAATATAAACAAATTTAACTAATTCATTAAAATATTTAGTTAATATCATATAATTTTGCTAATCTCAATTTAAAAAAAATAATATATTTTTCATTAAAACTTGATACCAAGAAACAAAATCATTCAATTTTTTTAATTAAATTAAAAACATTTTTTTAGATAATATTATTATGGTTTAAATATATTTTTAATCTCTATAAAATATACGAGTTTTGACCTAATCTCATACGGTATCAAGTAAAAATTTAGAGGAGACTTAACAATCCACTTCAAGAAGCAACAATCTCAAGAAGATTTTTCAATAATTGGGCTTTTAGTGTACCACACATGTTTACACAATGTGATATTTTAACTTCTTAATTAAAATAATACGTCTCCTTTAATCCTAAGTTCACAACACAATTCAACAACATGTATCATGCATCTTATCAACATAACAACATGTCTCATACATTCACAACACAACACACAATAACATACTTCACATTTGATTTAACGTACTCACACCCAACACCATTCATCTTACACTTGATGTAAATGAGATAGAGAGTCTTTGAATTACTCATGTCCGACGTCACTCATCTCATACCCGACGTTAATAAGACAAAAAGCTTTTGAATCATTCACGCTTAGTGCCAAACATCCTGCACCCGACGTCAATGAGGTAGAGAGCCTTTGACTTACTCATGCTTGATGTCATTCATCCCACACTTGAGGTCAACGAGGCAAAGAGCTACTAGCTCACTTACTTCCAATGCCAATCATCTCGTGCTCAACGAAAATTAGGTAGAGCCTCTAGCTCACTCACGCTTGACGCTATGCTATGACCATAGAATTCATCTTTTCTCTACCAATTCAACCAATTATTCTCAAGACGGTGAAGAACAAGACCTCTCGAGCTCACACCGTACGACAACACCGAACTTGATTCTCAGCACTCCAAACTTCAAGTCACAACTCAACTTCTACAATTTGAGCTCTGGGGAAGGATCATAATTCTCCTATGAATTTGGAAGGAAGAAGAATCTCCTTTGACTCTTGAATTTATCTCTCTAAAACTTCTCTCTAGAATTCTTAAGATATGTACTTATGAAGTTTAAGTCTTAATAAAATCTTATATACATCCCTCTGAAGTTGATCAACTTTAACGTCAACACAAAATAATCTTCTAACAACTAAACTAATAAGGATTTATTAATCCTTAAAATTTAAAAGCATTAAAACAACATATTAAAAAGAATGTTCAATTAAATAATATAATTAAATAGACAAATGTCATAATACAGTGTTACAAAAGTTAAGATATTATATATAAGGTCTTTAATATCGTCATTGTAATTTTTATTGATAAAAAGAAAATACTTCTAATAATACACTTTAACTTGATATGATTAATTATTACGGTATAAAAATGAAATTATGTTTAATATTATCGTAAATTAGACACTTTTATTATTACATATTTATGAATATTTGTTGTTTTTAAATAAGATTTAGAATTCAAATTCTATGAGAAAAATATAATTAAAAAAAGACTTTAATCTTCATTAAAAGTGAACTAACTAAATTTTTTAATATAATAAATATTAAGCATCGATCAATAGTAACATGATTAAAAAAAAGATTACATATTAGTATTCCCTTTCGTTGACAGCCCCGAGCTAGCTTTCAGTTTGTCTTTTCCTTTTTTCTTTTTCCGCCATGTTTTGTTTTGTCATGGGTTTTATTAGATTTCATGATTTTTTTTTCTGTCATCTTATACATTTCAAAAATAAAATAGTCTTGTACTTGAATTAAATTAGTGTGTAAGATCTAGTATACATTGAGAAGAGATGATGAGATGATGAGGTTGATTTTCTACTTATTATTACCTTGTCATATCAAAAGACAATCAGGGCAATTTGCCCAATTTTATTTATGTCAATAAATAAAGAAGAAATAAAAAAGAGTTTAAAATAAAATAAGAAAGAAAAAAGTAAATGAAATACGAAATAAAAGTGTGAATGGAGGAAATGTTAAAAAGCAATTAAAATTGAATTTGAATCGGGAAGACTTAGAATTAAGAAATAAGTAGTTGTACCCATCCACGGACCTTGCCTATAAGTATGTTCAAATTCAATCAAATTGTTTGTATTACTTTCTCGCGTGTAATAAAATAAAACAAGTTGTTAATTGTAACATTGTCACTTGCAATAGTATTATATTACTTCTAATTGTATTATGATGTTAAGTTGAGATGTTTGTGTGTAAGGGGCTCATGGGATTTGAGGATCCCTTTTGAGCCTTAGTAGCATCAAGAGAGAGTTCTCTAGATAAAACACTTAGATTGACCTTGGAGGGAAGAGTATATAACATTTATGTTTTAAACAGTCATGTAAACTCACTTCGCTCAGGTTCTTAGAGAGAAGGTCTCTGGTCTTTGAACTCTTTTTTCTCTTAATCTTCTTCTCTTCTTCTTCTTGATTCATTTCTAAGTTGTGTTGTTGTGATTCAGGTGGTCGAAACCTTGAATCAAGTTGCTAAGCGCCGATCGTTCTTCTTCTTCTACCTTGGAGCCGAGTAACTCGAGATAAGGGAAGCTAGATTATTGTTTGTGTGTAGTTGTTAAGTTGTTGAAGGTTGTGTTGATTGTATGTGGCATGAATTCATTTCAATTTGTGATTAAGTGTGGATCAAATCAAAAAGTGTTGTGTGTAAAAAGTTAAGGTTTTGGGTTCTTGGTGAAGAGTGTGGTGATTGATGATGTTTTGGGGTTGCATGTTGAATCTAAGTGTGCATATATGTTGGATTTAATGTCTATAGTTACTGTTTGGTGTTGCATGTGATGGATTTGTGGTTGCATTATAGGTTTTATGCTCAAATTGGATTTTGCAAATGCATAACTCTAATACCGCATCGAACATGCCTTCAATGCGTCGAATATTGTTCTAACTTGAGGCTCTTTATCTCGATCACACCAAGTGTAGGATTGGTGACACCAAACGTGAGGAGAGAGACTCGTCTCAAATTGGAACTATACCGAATGTGATTGAATGGCATTGGGCGTGAGGGTTCTAGGAGCTCTCTAAATTGATGACGTCAAGCCCAATGTTGTGAAGCGCCCAACGTGGTCAAGCTAGAACTCTCTGTCTAGATTTCGTTGGGCATCAAGGTGGTGATGTTGGGCGAGAATCAGGTAGAGACTCTCTACCTGAGCTGAGGCTGGACATGGTGTTTTACAATGCCAGGCATGAGGTCCTAAGGGCCTCTACCTTAGCCACGTCGGACGCAAGGTGAACATCGTCGGGCATGAAATGTTGAAGTAAAACATGATGATTTCAATTGATGAAGCGTTAGTTTCTTGATAATTTGAGTTGTTATAGGATAATGTGATGGGTTGTAATGATGTAGTAGTTTATGTTGAAGTAGATATGAGTTATAAGTTGTGTATTGACTGTATAGTTATGTTGAAAGTATGTTGTGTTGTTGAAATGCATGCTGATAAAATGTTGAATATCAGTTATATTGATTGAGACATGAGTTACAGAGTTGTGTGTTGATTATGTTGCTGTGCTGAAAATGTAATGAGCTACTATGTTGATCACTTAGGACTAGAGAAGATGTTTTTGAAAGTTGCATATCTCATTGTGTAGATATTGTATCGAGGTGCTCCGAAAGCTCAATTTGTTGAAAAATCCTTCTTGGAAAGTTGATCTTTGAAGTGGATGTTGTCTTGTACTCCTTTAGGACTTTGTTGGTACCGTGTGTGGACAAAGTCGAGGTACATGTGTATGAATTGATCACAGTATAGGGGTTATGTCGAGCTATATTGATTACAAGTAACCAATTGAGTAAAATTCGAAGTTGGAAACTTAGTTCCTAACCAAGTATCAGAAGGTTGTAGTATTTAGAGGATAATCGATGAACTAATCCCATAGGAGACTTGGTTAAGCTATCTAATGTCGTGGTAAGTCCGTACCCAACTATTCTATCTTGACATTAGTATTATACTTCTTTGTTTAAGTGACACCATTAAGGAAATTGAGTTGTTATGTTATGGATTTATATCCAATTTGATGTTGATCTAGCAAGCATACAAAGATCATCCTATGTTGTCGATTTGATAGCATCCACTTAAACTACTCACCACTTAGTTGAAATACCTGACGACACATATGATTTATTGTGTTGAGCATATGATGTGTTGAGTTGGTTATGTTATTTATATGCTATGTTGTGTTGAGATGATTTGTGATGTTGTGTTGATAGTTAGAGTTGCATTATGTTGGTTTATGTGTTGTATATCGTGTTGTTCAGTTGCTGTGTTATTCAAGTTAAAATGATGATGTGATGTTTCTATGATGTATTTACGTTGTTTTTTTGTTTTTACTTTAGCTTACCTTTACGTATTTCCATGTGGTGTGAATTGTTATGAGCATACGTGGTATGAGAGTAGGAATGACAACGAGGCAGATCGGGCACGGGTTTCATGATACCCGTCCCCGCGGCTCAAACCTATCCCCATCCCTGTATTGGTACCCGTTGGGTATATAAATTTCGTCCCATCCTTGTCCCTGTACCTGTACTCATCATTTTTTTTTGCAAAAAAATACACAATATTTTAAAATTATTTTTCTATTGTATTACAATTATAATTAGGTTGTTTCTCTATCTCATAATTTAATCAAGAGACTTCTTAATAATTAAACAACTATAAATGTTTCACATTATAATAAATAATCATACATAATTAAATATTAAAATTCTTTAACACAATTAAATCGGGGTGGGTATTAAACTGGCGATGGGGACAGGGATGGGTATGGGGCGGGTAAATATATACCCGTACCCGATCAAATCAAGTATTTCCCATCAAATTCGGGATGGGTTTGGGTATTATCCATGTGTGCGAGTTTATTTGTCATCCCTATATGAGAGTATGATAGGGATATGGTTAGAGTGTTGTAGTGGAGGCCATACTGTGGCATTGGAGTTGAATGTTTTGTAGAGATACTGTAGTTGTTGGACTGACGAAGCAATAGTCATACCAAGTAACTTGGGAGTGGCAGAATTTGTTCGCTCCATAAAATGAGTTAAAAAAATTAGCTAAGAAAATTCAGAATTGAATCTAGTGAACAATATGGTAATTGATATTAGGCCATATTATTGGATTACTATATTTATATTACACCTATTTATTAAGTTGACTTTCCTTATATGCTTGTAATATAATACAAGATCTAGTATTTATATATCTATAGTCTTAAGTTAGATGTTTTTCGCTGCTAATTACTATGTCGTACAATGTAAAGACCAAGTTGGGTTGTTACATTAAGTTGGGTTGTTACATTAATTGAAAAAATAAAAATTGAAGAATTTTTTTTTGTTTTTTAATTTCAAATTGGATAAATCTTGGATTTCCATTTTATAAGAAAATATGCTCAATTAGATTAAAAAAACACATGAAATTATATTGTTTAAAAAAGTTAGTTTGCTGATGTAATATTTTAAATAACATTAAAAAATTAACAAATAAGTATTAGAAATATGATGCTTTTGCTTTTAGTTTTTTATTTAAAGAAAAAAACTCTCTCTATTTTTTTCATTTTCTTTCTTTAACATTAGATTGACCATTAAATTTAATGAAATAATACAGAAAAAATTATAAAGAACAAAATAGAAAAATAAAAAAAAATTTATAGAGAGTGGTATAAAAAATGAACAAAATAAAAGGAACTAAAATTTGAAAGAAACAAAATTATAATAACTAAAATTAAGAGGATTAAAATAAAAATAATTAAGATTACGGGATTACAATTGAATTAATCTTATTTTAAAGGAACAAAACTTCTATTTAGATTAAATTTATAAATTTTAAATTTTAACATGCACTTCTACAAAGTAAAAGTCTTAATTTAGTGACCATCTAAAAAAAAGTAAACCTTAGACATAAAATTTCGTAAAAGTTCATTAAATTTGTAATCATTGTAAACTTATAAATATAACAAATGGATAGCAGTGAAAAAAAAATGACAAAGATATCAAAATGAGAAATAACACATGAACATAATAATAAAATAAGATTTTTTGGTTAATGTAATTTATAAAAGATGCCGCCATCATGTAGAAAACATATTAATATAATTTTGTTTATTTTTTATTTGATTTTTTTATTTATTATTTCATGTTCATGTTCATGTGTTATGAGTCATTATGTTATCTATACCTTATTTTTATGTTTAATTTTTTCTTCCTTCTACTTATTTGTTACATTTATAAGGGTGGTTGTTTAATTGTATGACTTTTACGAAGTTATGCATTTAGTTTTTATAACTTTTTTTTGCTAATCACAAAGTATGAGTGTAAGCAAGTTGAGTTAGGTCATCAAATTGGGTTGGATAATTTTTACGTTATTTGATTATAATTGAATTGGGTAATATGTTAAATACTACTAGAAAAGTGTCATTTTCTTGCAAATTTTCCTGCAAAAAAAATATTTGCATAAATTTTTTGCGAATTTTTTTGCAAAAAAATATTTGCAATTTTTTTTTTTGCAAATTTACTTACAAAAAGATATTTGCAGAGATTTTTTGCGAATTTACTTGCGAAAAATAATTTACAGATATTTCTTACAAATTTTACTACAATTTTAACGATCATAGAATTTTTTTTCCATGGTAAAAATTTGCAAAAAATATTGTAAGAATTTTATTTTGTTTCTTATTAATTTTCTTGCAAAAATAAATTCATAAGTAAAGTTGATTTATATGGTTGAGTGTTAGACTTATAATCTACGATCTTAGAATTTAAAAGATTATGTATCACATGTTGGAGACATGGAAACAAATGCTTCCAATGAATTCATTGTGACCATTTGAAAGTTGAAGAATTCTTGATAAAATTTATAGTAATTTCTTTAATTTTTTTCGTAAAAGATATTCCTGCAGAATTTCTTGCGAAAAAATTCGCAAGAAACTTTCCTACGAATTTTTTTTACATGAAACTTTCTTGCAAATTTTTTTCGCAAGAAATTTCGCAGGAAAATTTCCTTGTAAATTTTAAAATTTGCAAAAATATATTATCCACGAAGGTATTACCTGCAGATAAAATTTGTAGGAACAACGTTTCCTGCGAATTTTTATGGTCGCATGTAATAAGAAAAATTATAGTAGTGAAATATCCAATGAACATGAACCAACTTGACCAATAACGTATACAAAAATTATAAGTAGTAGGACAATTCACCCACAGTGACGATCCATAAAATTTGTTAAATGGGGGCGATAAAATATTTTATATTATTTTTAATAAAAAAATATAATAATTTTTTGGAAATATATTTTTATGGTAAAAATTTTAAAATACCTTATTTTTATAAATTATAATTGTCTTATAAATATAGTGATAATTTTTCCTTTTTCTCTTTTTGTCTGAGATTATATTTAAGTGTCACTTTATAATTTTTTATGACTTCTTTAAGATTAGAGGAATAAAATTGTAAAAATTAATAGGATAAAAATAATAAAATTATTAATTTATTTTCTTTTAGTGTCTGCTAAATTTCTACACTCATTTAAAACAAAAATGTTTTATGAGTGCAATGTCTATTTTTTTTATAAGAGTAAATTTCTTTATTTAAATATATTTAAGTTAAAAAAAATTGTGTGACAATTACTCTGATTCCCCTTAATGTGGACCCTCTCCTACCAACACACAATATACATATACATGATCAATTGGTTAAAAATAAAATAAAAATTGAAAAATAACCTACATTAATAAACTAAATTATGACATCTTTAATGAGTAAAGAAGTAATAAATCATTTAGTAAAAAATACAGTGTATTATAATAAAAATAATAAATGAGGAGGGATCTACTTATTCCAAGAGTAATTTTTGATAAACTTATTTTACTCAATAATTCGTATTTTACATTAAGTATTTAACTATTCAATTAAAAGTCTTTAATATATAAATCAAATTTATAAAACTTTAAAAAAATTAAAAATTATTTGATACTTCATTTCATTAATTTAAGTTAATAGATAATAAAAAGACATTTTATATGTTATTTTTAATCTAATGAAGTATCATATGGTTTTCAATTTTTTAAAAAATTTGTAAATTTGATATATACATTAAAAAATTTAATTTAATAGTTGAATTTTTTAAAATTTTGATATAAAATATTAGTTATTGAATAGAGTAAATCTATCAAGATTTATTCTTGGAGTAAGTGAATTTTTTCCTGATAAAAAATTAAGATATTTTGTCACAAAGTGAAAACAATTAAACAATAAAAAATTATTAATAAAATATTAATATATTTTAGTATATTAGATATAATAGAATAATTAAAATATAATTATTAATATATGTTTTATAAAACAATTAATATTTTATAACAGAAAAAAGAATGAAAAAAAAAAATAGTAGCAATAACATAAATTCGTCCGTGTTCATATACAACTTTATAATATTAAACATATAACTTCACATTTTTTAAATATAAATATACATCAAATTGTTCTGTGTGAGATTTCATATTTTAAAATATCAAATAATTTTCTCATTTTTAATACTTTCAAAAATACCTCTTTTTCTATAAATAACTAAACAATCATTTAACTATTTATATCCTATATCAAAATTTGGACCTTTTTTTTCTTTTTAAAAAAATAGTTTAACATGACCTTGCATAGTCAACGCTCCTTAGTTTCTTTACCAAATTAACTTAACTATAATTAATACTATTTTCATTCCATATCAAGCATCATCTTACGTTATTTTTGTGACGCCTTTTATCTCACATGTGACAATAAATATAAAAAAGAATGCTTAAATAAAAAAATTAAGTTCGTGCATAAATAACTAACTAAATAATATCAAGTCTAGAAGAAGATATCACATAAAAACTAAATCCAACAATGATATCTAATAGAAACATAACCAAATGAATATAACATCATGTCTTAAGGTACAAAATAACATGAAAGTAACAAATCCTAAACTATGCCTCGATGTTACATCCTCTTAAAGCACTCTCATACAAGGTCCAAGTCTCATTCGCAACATCATCAACATCATGACGAGTCTCACCTGTAATAACAACAAGACACAACAACAACATAGCATCATCATATTCATATACAATTAAATCAAAACAAGACATAGTTAGAGCAAACACAATTCACCACTCCACTTGTCACATCACTTATTACATAATATACATTCATACACAACGACGGATCCAGGTTTACGGGAGTGGGGGCAGTTGCCCCCACTAAAATTTTGTTGATTTTTTTATATAAAATATTAATTATTTTTATAAAAAATATTATTAAATATATTTTAATTACTGTTATATCTAATATTATAAAATATATTAATTTTTATTTTATTGTTATTTACTTTTATTTTATGATAAAATTATCTTAATTTTTATGAGGAAAAAATTCACTTATTTTAAAAGTTAGGCTTGATATATTTACTCTATTAAATAAATAATGTTTTATATCAAATTTTTAAAAATTTAACTATTAAATTAAAAGTTTTTAATGTATAGATTAAATTTACAATTTTTTTTTAAAAAAATTAGGTTAAATACCTCTTTTGGTCGTCCCTGATAACATTATTTTTGTTTCAATTTAGTCCCACTTTAATTTTTGGTCTCAATTTGGTCCCTAATAACTTAAATTAGTGCAATTTGGGACTTCCGTCCAAATGATTTAAACGGAGTTAACTCCTGCTGACGTGGCATCTACGTGGATGCCACATGGATGCCACGTGGATGCGTATGTGGACGTCAAAATTTCTGAAAAAACCTGGAACAAGAACGGTCCGTTCTGGATGTACTCTTGATGTGTTAATTTTGCAACCGAAACGGGCCGTTCCAAATGCAAATTTCACACACCATTAGTGCATCAGAACGGGCCGTTCTGGTTTTAGAACGGGCCGTTCTGAATTCAGAATGGCCCGTTCCAGAAATCCAACTCCATGCATCCGTTGACCAAAATGCCGCAACGTGATTCAAAAATTAAAAATAAAAATTCATAACATATCATAAATTCAAAGACAGAAACGTGGTTCAGAAATTGAAAACAAAAATTCAGAACATAACATATATTAAAAAAGTTCAAAAAAATTACTGAGAAAGGAAATCATCTGGGTAACGCTGAAGGGAAACCATAAATCACAAAAATTCAGGTTGTACCTCTTCAAGAACATGTTGTTATTGTTGGGGTACATCGTTAATAACTTCAAGGGAAACATTGTTTTGTTTCATCCTTGACTGTATAGTATCAATTTGGTAGTAAGTGGTTCACTCCAGTTTGACTAACAATGAAATAAAATCTGTTACCATTGTCTTTAATGATACACTGCATTGTCCTTAATGATACACTGTATAGTCCAACTGTTTAGCAATTGAAGTTATCAATTTTTATTTACAATATTATCAAATTTAGTGTTTGAAATTCTTTGTACCTTGGGTCTTTTTTCTTTCAGGATTCACAACCGTAAACTATGATCAGTGACCATTTGTGTATGGTATTCTGGAACCAGAACGACCCATTCTGAAACCAGAACGACCCGTTCTAGTTGCACTCTTAGTATGTTAATTTTGCACCTGGAACGGGCCATTCCGGATGTGAAATTAACACACCAAGAGTGCATCCAGAACGGGCCGTTCTGGTTTTAGGGTTTTCCAAAAATTTTGGCGTTCACGTGGCATCCACGTAGATGCCATGTGGCCAACAATTAACTCCGTCTAAATCATTTGGACGGAAGTCCCAAATTGTACTAATTTAAATTATTGGAGATCAAATTGAGACAAAAAATTAAAGTGGGACTAAATTGAAACAAAAAAATGTTATGAGGGGCCAAAAGAGGTATTTAACCAAAAAATTAAAAATCATAAGATTCTTCATTAGATAGATTAAACATAACATGTAAAATATTTTTTTATAATTCTTGATCAATTTAAATTAATGAAATGAAGTATTAAATAATTTTTAATTTTTTTTAAAATTTATAAATTTAATCTATACATTAAAGAATTTTAATTGATCGGATAAATACTTGATGTAGAATATGAATTATTTAGTATAGTAAATCTATCAATCCCTTCTTATTTTTTTTGTTATTATAATATATAGTATTTTTTATTAAAAGATTTATTACTTCTTTACTCATTAAAGGTGTCATGATTTGGTTTATTAATGTAGGTTATTTTTTAATTTTTATTTTATTTTTTAACCCTTTGATCATATATATGTATATTGTGTTGGTAGGAGATGATTTATATTAAGAGGAATGAGAGTAATTGTCACGCAGTTTTTTTTTTACTCTTATAAAAAAAAAGTAGACATTTTACTTAAAAATATTTCTATTTTAAATGAGTGTAGAAATTTAGAAAATACTTAAAGAAAATAAATTGATAATGTTATTATTTTTATCCTACTAATTTTTACCATTTTATTCCTCTAATATTAAATAATTCACAAAAAATTATAAAGTGACAGTTAAATATAATATCAGATAAAAAAATTTATCACTCTATTTATAAGAAAATTTAATTTATTAAAATAAGATATTTTAAATTTTTACCATAAAAATATATTTTTTTAAAATTATTAATTTTTTTGTAAAAATGATACAGAATATTTTATTGCCTCCACTTAACAAATTTTATGGATCCGTCATTGTTCATACATGAGATGCAATAGGCACAGACCACAATTTGCATATACATGTAGCGTCAGTCAAATAATATATATATATATATATATATATATATATATATATATATATATATATGCATGTATGTATGTATGTATTAATTTGTGTGCATATGATACATGTCACATAAGATTAATTCAATGCAATATCATGTTGTCACTATTCATGCTCAAAATGATTTTTCAACATCAATCCATTTGCCACACTCATCCATCACAATATTATAATTTCATACTCTAATCATCATACTAATTTGTATTCAATCACTAGTACAAGAATCATTTAAGTCAATAATTATTAGCTAACAAAATGAAGAAGTATCAAAATCGAGATGTTGCTTGACGATAGCCATCTCGTGCTCGACATGGCACACCTAGAGAGCACATGTAGCTCTTTGGATGACTCGTGTCCGACGTGATTCATCTCACGTCCAGCGAAATCACCACAAGGAGTTCCCATGCCCGACAAGGATCAACCCACGCCCGACGTGAGTAGCATAAAGAGAAACCCTTGCTCTCGAACACAATGACGCCCGATGTCGTATCAGAAACCAACATTATGCAGAAAATGCAAATTTCACAACACATGTACAAGATACGAATTCATGAATCCAATCAGTAAAACACTTCAAAATATCAAGAATACGGTTCTAATAGGCACAAATTACACATATTTGCACACTCATATTATCTACTCATACAATCACCAAAAATGCATTTCCTTAAGGTTTTCACACAAACTCTTGTGCAATCCAAGATTCACAAGATTAGTTTAATGTGAGAAATTAACCATACATATACTCAAGACATTCAATAAAGCATTGAAGAATCATATAGAAAACAAAAATATATCACAAGTCACAAATTAGGATTTCCTCCTCATACAATGCATACAATAGAGAAGAGATTAGGAGACCAATCTCATTACCCAACAATTATCCCACATCCAGAACAAGATTACTCGCTCCCCTTTACCTTGGTGAACACTAATAGAAGGGCGTGGATCTCTGAGATGATTTTCCATAAGCTTTGATTCTTCCAATTCTTTAGAGTGCAAGTGTACAAGAAAATAAATTATGTGAGCATAAAAATGAAAATTGACCCAACTCCCCCTCTTAAAACTTAACCCACCATATTAACCCTTTAGTAAAACAAGTTAAATGTGACTTACTTTTCCTTCTCTCAATAATAAAATAAAATGATTAATATAAAATCATATATTTTCTCTATATATATATATATATAATACATTTATAAAAATCAGCCCAATCAATTATAAATAAATAAAAATCTTGGGGCGTTACAATTTTACATAGATCATGAATGAAGAAATATTGTGATTAATTTTCTTTGTTATAAAAAATGCAATAGAATATCTACTTTCTAAAAATTATTATGAAGAATATAAATGAAAAAAGATAATTAATATTTCATTGAAATGTTGATATGACATTTATTTTAGAACATTTTTTTAAATACGGTATTTATTATGAGATAGAAAATTATTATATATACCGTAAAAAAAGTACTTCTAAAATAATATATTAACTTTGAATTTTTTTTACAAAATAAAAATAAAGAAAAGAGTGGAATCACTTAATTTTTAACTTGATAAGTATGAGACCATTATTATAAATTTATAATATGAATAAATATGAAAAAAAAACTAAATATCAAAAATGCTAGTGGGGCATTTACCCCACTATTATTTATGTGAATCCGTTCTTGAACCTAACATAATTTGATACGTAATAAATTATTAAATTAAAAATCCTACATATAACACAATATATAATACACTTCTATACATATATATAATTTAACCTTTTTTTTATTATCAAATATTGCAGTAATGAGTTGATTGGTTATATCGAAGAAGGTAAAGAGTGAGAAGAATAATTTAATTCTACTTGTTATGTAATTCAAAATTTGTTAGTATAACATAATGTTTGCTTGTTTGAGATATTTTCAATTTCTCATGTATAATTGTTGTAATGTTGTTTATACATTGAATTATATATTAGAATTTGGGTTAAGTATTTTTTATTTGCTTTAATTTCTTAAATATATATTTTTTTAATTGTTCAACCCAATGACCCAACTTGAACTAATCAAGTCAGGGTGGTGAATTCAGTCACTTAAAAAAAAGGCTACAAACCTGACCTAACTCAAGTTGATTAAATTTAATTGGATTAGATACTAAAATAGTTTAAACTTGACCCAACCCATTTATAACCTTATTACTAATGCATTTGTTATGACAGTTATTTAATTTATTTTGTATTAGTGCATTTATTGAATTTAAAGGTTTAAAGTTTATAAAATCAACTCAAATGTATATATAGTCCTTGTAAAATAAGATTATTTTCGTTTTAACCCTTTTAATCTTAGTTATTTTTATTTTTATCCTTTCAAATTTTTGTTGTTTTCATTTTGGTCTTCTTAAATTTGGGTATTTATAATGTTTTGATTTTTCTATTTTGGTTCCTATAAATATTTTGTTTTCCTCTATTAGATTTAATGATGAATTTAACGATAAAGACGGAAGTGAAGAAAAGAAAAATTATAATGACAAAAATGATTTTTTTTAAAAATAATAAAATAAAAAACTCCTTATATTACTTGGGCTAAAAAGTTATTTAAACCTATTTTATTTTTAAAAAAAAGAAATTAAAGTAGATGTGAGAGAAAAATATGAAAATACAATTAATAACAACACAAATAACATAAAATCAAAATAATACAATGAAAATAATAAGAATATTTTAACGTAATATGAAATAAATGTTGAGTATTTCACAAGGAAGTAGTCATATGCTATTTTTATTTTTTTTTTGTTCAAGAGTTAAGTAATGGACTATTTGATTGCATAATTGATGTTTGACAAGTTTTGGAATCCCGTACTCCCAGTCCCAACTTTGGGTAATGACAGGGTGGATAATTTATGGCACTATAATTGTCATCAAATCTATTAAAAGACTCATGATTTGTGCAGGTGGCATCCTCTGAAAAAGCTGAGACCTACAATTTGGAAATTACTATGAAGACTTTAGACTGGGATTGAAATATCTTCCTTGATTCTTCAAGTGAGGCTATCTGCACCGTCCAGTGATTTCATGTCTGCTTCCCTGGTCTTCAGCAAACTTTGACCTTTAAATCAAAACCTTACCGTCCAATTTGCCAAAACAGATTTCTCTCATCATCAAAATAATAATGCAAAATTTTGTTTCCAATTCTTAAACCCATCTCAACAACATGCACCCCACGTTCAATGAACCCACCTCAAAAAAGGAAATAAAAGCCATCAAATATTCACCTCCAACTTTTTGTCAAACTCTCCTAAAAAAACCATCTCCCATTTCATTTGTAACTCTGGCTTCTCCCTTGCTATTTTCCTCCCTTCCACATGCAAAGAACTTAGTTTTCCTTATTTCTCTCTTCCTTCAGGGACCTGGAAACCCCATGTCTTGTTCTTGCTTCTTCATCATCCCTTGAGATTTTCCCTTAGCTAACATATACATTCATTAAAGAAAAAGGGAGGGAAAATGGTTAAAGCAATGGAACAAGAACAGGAGAGTTACAGGTCCAAACTATTCAATTTTAAAGGAATATTTGAGAATGCAGGGAGGCACACAAAAAGTTTGAGTGTTGAGAGTGCCACCACATTGGATCCTTCTCCTACCGAGGAAGAAGATCCAGTGTCATCAAGAAGTGTAGGATCAAAGCCTCTAAATGATCTTGATAAGGCTCCTAAGCCAAAGGTAACCAAGGAGGAAATTGCAGCCAAAGAAGTCAAAGATAAGATAAATCAAGGTAAACATTAATGTTAATTAGATTCAAATCAAACCTACTTTACTTTATATGATTAATTTAAATATAATGTTATAACTATTAACATTATTTCCATGCGAAGGAACCAGCCCATTTATTTTGAAGCTCTTTCATTCAATGCCTTTTATTTCAACCTATGTGAATGTGTTGCATTGGATTAGTGTATGATATTCATTTATGGTTGGGTTTAATTCAGAAATGGAACAGATGAAGGAGAGATTTGCTAAACTTTTATTGGGGGAGGACATGTCTGGTGGAGGAAAGGGTGTTTCTTCAGCTTTGGCATTGTCAAATGCATTCACAAATCTTGCAGGTATATATGTTGGCCTCTTGCATTGTTTCTCCTTCAACTAAGACATCATCATCATGGCATTCTTCTTTCTACACTGCTACAATCATGATGTGCAAACATTGTGCTGTTCCTTCCATTTTCAGGAGAGGTTGATAGCAGAAATGTTTCAAATAATTCATTGTCAGTTTCTCTCATACTTTTCTTACTGAGAATGCAGCTGCTGTTTTTGGTGAACAAAAGCGCCTAGAGCCAATGCCACCAGAAAGGAAAGCAAGATGGAGAAAAGAAATCGATTGGCTTCTATCAGTCACCGATTACATTGTTGAAATGGTTCCTGTGCAACAAAAGAACAAGGATGGCTCAACAATGGAGGTAACCCTCTTTCCTCTCTCCTTCCTTTTGTTTCTCATTCTCATTCTTCCCATCACAATAGCTGTAATATGAATATATGATTGAACTTAATCTTTGGTTGAATAGGTTATGACAACAAGACAACGAACCGATCTCCACATGAATATCCCAGCCTTAAGAAAGCTTGACACAATGCTTATTGTAAGATCACTATCCTTGCATCCTCATTGTCTCATGAGTTAAATATGATCATTGTTTTTCCATAGGCTTCAGCTTCAATTGATTGTTAGTTCTGATGCAAATATTGATGCTGAGCAGGATTGTCTAGATAACTTCAAAGACCAAAATGAGTTCTATTATGTATCGAGAGATCAAGATGATTCAGATAGTTCAAATAGGAAAAATGAAGACAAATGGTGGTTGCCTACACCTAAGGTTCCCGTTGATGGTTTATCTGACGGAGCAAGAAGGTTTGTTCAGTATCAGAAAGATTGTGTGAACCAAGTGCTTAAAGCAGCTATGGCCATAAATGCTCAAACTCTATCAGAAATGGAGATACCAGAAAGCTATATTGAATCCCTGCCCAAGGTAAGTGAAAAGGACTACAAGTCTATTTGGATAAACTTTTCCAGAATTATTTATAGGGAAATAAAATAAAAAGGAACAATGCAATCATCTTCTTCATAAGCAAAATTAGTTTATAGAAAAATTTATTTCATCTTTCATTCATATTTTTCTTTCCTATAAGTACTTCCAGAGAATTTTATCAGAAGAGGACCCTAGTATTTGCTCAAAACTTAATAGTCATCATGGTTAACATTTTGACATCTTAGACATATTATAATTTTGTTTTATTTTTTCAGAATGGAAGATCAAGTCTAGGGGACTTGATCTACAGGAGCATTACAGATGAATTTTTCGATCCTGATCAGCTCCTAGCAGCGATGGACATGTCATCAGAACACAAAATCGTAGATCTCAAGGACAGAATTGAGGCATCGATTGTGATTTGGAGGCGGAAGATGAACCAAAAAGATTGCAAATCATCTTGGGGTTCTGCTGTGAGTATGGAGAAAAGAGAACTCTTTGAAGAGAGGGCAGAAACCATTCTACTTCTCCTAAAGCATCGTTTTCCAGGAATCCCCCAATCTGCATTGGATATAAGCAAAATCCAATTCAACCGGGTAAGACTTGAGAGCAAGTCCATTGTCCACTTCACAGTTTCATTCTGCATGTGCATGCTTTTGAGTGCAATGTTGCATGACTATTTAACAAAGTTGAAAAGGTTTTAGAGTCTGATTGAATATAAGTTTAGAAATATTTTTTTAGAGTTTTCCTACTGAAAAATTCTTTATTTTCAGTAAAGAAACTCTAAAAAATGCTTATAGTTTGTATCTTTACAAACTCTTATTCTTTATAACATAACTAAGGATCACTTACCATTGCAGGATGTGGGGCAAGCTGTTCTTGAAAGTTATTCAAGAATATTGGAAAGTTTGGCCTTCACAGTGCTGTCAAGAATAGATGATGTACTCCATGCAGATTCCGTCGCTCAAAATCCACAAGGAAGAAGGAGCGTCTCGAGAAACTCAATTCCCAAGCCAGATAAGTCTCCAACTCCTAAAGAAGAGTCAGAAAAAGTTGGCGCAGAAACAATGACACTATCAGATTTCATGGGATGGAGCAATGATCCAGGTGACTCAGACAAGAAAGACTCAGATGACTCATACAAAGACATTGATAATGCAAAGCCTCAAAAACTTCCAAACGTAGTGACCGACAAGAAGACGTCCTACCTTGAGACATTGGGGGGTATGAGAAGTCCAACATCACGCCATTAGGCCAAAGGTTGAAATGCCAACACTTAGATGGAGAGAGAGAAAAACAAGCATCGGTGAGAAGCATGTGGTCCTCGGAGTTGTTTGAAGCATAAATATTTATTCTTCCATCATCTATTCTTTTTTGTACATAGGAATGAAGGAATTAATACAAAAGTTACAAAACCATCGGTGTTTAAAGCTTTTTTCACGTATGAATTTGTTGTCTGGCAGCCACCAAATGTGTTATTTTATGAATTCACATGTCATGCCTTTCGCTGCCATCGTACCTTAAAACACTAGATAACTGTATTCGACCAATGATGGAAGAAGGATTAGGCCTAATAGTGAAAACCATTCCTAACTCCACTTTTATTAGTAACTGATATTATTATATCTGACGTTATCAGCCGTTGAAGGCGCCATTTTATTTTAAAATGAATAGTTGTTTAATGCAAATTTATTAATATGTTGGACTTGAAAAGCAATATAATACAAGGAGTTTGTTTAGACTCACGCTTTTATTTTCAAAAATTCCAATAACATTTATAATTCTCAAGTACCAGGAAAAACATCCATAAGATGTAATATGATAGGTAAATAACCTTGTTCTGTCACTGTCAAAAATAGTATACATGTTGAAGAGGTAATAAGCTAATATAGGCTCTAGCTTTGCGAGTTACAGTTATCTGGTTAGTGGTTAGCCAAACCTCAAATCCAAATTAACAATATAAGATCAACATTCCAATCAAATATATTTTTTGCTTCAATTGAAAACCAAAGCAATGCCACTCAATTAGACCGGAAAGAAGCATCTTTGAATAGTAGTTTGTAAGCATACTTACACATTATGCAAACCAGAAAATAAAAATAAAAAAGGAATTCAGTAGATGGAGTTCTGATACAAATCAAATTAGATCTTGCCACGGGGACCGAGCTTTGGTGGAAGTTGTGGGCCCTTCTTGATTGGTAGAATATCACCTGAAGCTGTTGCACTGAAGTATGCAAGGGTAGAACCTCCTCCTAATATCAGAAACTTGAGTAACAATCCCCTCTTTGTGAATGGGGCAGCAAATGTCTCGAAGAATTTGCTCTGCAAATCCACATCAATGAAACAACTATGTAGTTTTTCAGATGTATGAAAAGTATTTGTTTGAGTATAATACTATAATTCCTAAGTTTGATAACCGAGCATATGCGAGTGGTGCAATAATAATTTGATAGGTACAAAAGCAATATCTAAAATTGACTTTAATACTATCTTAAGAATGTGAGTTTGAAATTTTGAACCTATTTTTATCCTACAAAACCATATTGTAAAATAAGGACTATTTCTCACTTATATATTATATTTTGACCTTATTTTTAATTGACTTAAAATCTCCAACATACTTTTTACATCGAGAACTAGACATATCGGATATGAAATTTGTAAGATTGAACATATGTGAATAGTCTGATAGTAGACCAATTGGAATGATAATTGTTATAAAAGAGGATAAACAGACGTAACATACATGATTTGTAATTGGATAGTGTAAGTGCATTTGAGTTGAATTCTATTTGTTTACCCACCAATGAGGCAATATATATGAATTGTACATCTATCTAATGAAATTATATACATGTCCCTGAATTATCTTTAATTTTCCATGTTTGATTCTCAATGAAGAATTTGCACATGACAAACCTGAAGAGGGTTGTAGGGTGAAGGTGCATCTGAGCCATACAAGTCCCACTGCCCTGTAGTGTTACCAATATCCTCCAAATCAAAGTACACACTTTTGTCACCATACTTTGCTACCACAGCACCACTCCTGTGATGATGTTTAATTATACTGTTTTAGCATACAATTGCAACACACATGACATGCCAACTATGTATAACTTATAAGGGAACTTTCCTTCTTTTTTTCTTCTAAAAGGAGGAAAATAAGCCAATTAACCTTATGATGGAATTGATTGATATTCATGTATAATCAAATCACAATCTTTGTAAATGCATGGAACCTGAAATTCTTGGATTTGAAACTGTGGCGAGAGGGCTTGAAAGAGAGCTTAGTTCCAGTGAGGGAACTTCCAGCAAGGCCATTGACTGCAGCAGGTTGAACAGCAGCTAAGGTTGCCAGAGAAGCCATCTTCACTTCTAACTTTCTTTCTGTGATTTTCCTGTATCAGTAATGCAGTAGTGTCAGGTGGCCAATGGGGGCATAGCTGTTTATGTTTTTGATCTGTTACAAGGACCTCATGTGTCCACGTGGACAGCTACATTCACTTCAGCAGATTTGGAAATTCATTCGTGAGGTCACACGTGACTTGAAGATAGATAACCTTATCCACTTCTCAAATCTTGGCCATAACAATATGAGAAACAATACAACATATGGAATAGGGTATCTACTGTACTTAAATATCAGTTAAACCAACTATATCTCTACCTCATTTTTGTTGTCTTTTACACTTTTTAAATATATCCTTTCATATATTTTTTCACAGAAAATAGTAATTCCAAATATTAATCTTTTTACCTTTATTTTAATTTTTATTGATAAATTAAGAAAATGTTATCACCTTTTATCACTTTCATATTTCCTAATTATTTATTTTCTTTATAATTTAATACTTGTTGTAAAGTGTGCATGTGTATTCACTATACTCTATTGTACATTTGTACTGAGCAACTGTGAGGTTAAATTCTTATATGGTTAAACATTGTCCGTTGTATTCTGTTAGTGCCTACTTTCGTCGAAATAGTTTCCATTTTAATGTCTACGTAATTTGTGCGGTTGAAATGTACAAGATCTGTGATATTAATTAAGTGTTGAAATGTGTTGTAAAAAAAATTTTCTCGAAATTTACAAGAATAAGAATTACGCAGACATTAATTTGTACGGTTAATATTACAACATCTGTATATTTTACGTTTTTGTAAATATAATAACTTTTATTTTTAATTAGTTCCAATTAATTTTTTTTTCTGTGATTTCTTATTCTTGTAATATTTGTCATTACTTTATTGGAAAATTGTAAAACCCCATTTTTTTATATAAAATATGGTATAAGTATTTTATTAATAACTGATATTTTATTTTATTAATAGGGATCATTAAATATTTGTTTTAATTATGTAATATATTTTAGAATATATTACATGATTTTTATTAAAAATTGTAACGATCTATCATGATCCCTACACTAAACGGCATAACTATTAACTTAAAATCATATACTAGAATGAATACAACATCGCACGGCATAACTATTAACTTAAAATCATATACTAGAATGAATACAACAATAATCCTATAATCCTACATATGTAAATATATATATAACTTAAAATCATATACTAAAATGAATACAACATCGCACGGCATAACTATTAACTTAAAAATACTAGAATGAATACAACAATAATCCTACATATGTAAATATATATATAACTTAAAATCATATACTAGAATGAATACAACATCGCACGACATAACTATTAACTTAAAAATACTCGAATGAATACATCCTACATATGTAAATATATATATAACTTAAAATCATATACTAGAATGAATACAACATCGCACGACATAACTATTAACTTAAAAATACTCGAATGAATACAAGTGTGTGTGTATGTGTGTGTGTCACATATGTGTGACATATGTAAATATATATTTTGTGTGTGTGTGTGACATATATATGTAAATATATATTTTGTGTGTGTGTGTGTGTGACATATGTAAATATATATTTTGTGTGTGTGTGTGACATATATATGTAAATATATATTTTGTGTGTGTGTGTGTGTGTGTCCTCCACAGAAACATTCCAGTCATATCTCTGTCCTGCTCTCATATCATGTATGATTATTGTAGTCCAAATCACATGAAAATATGTAAGGGTAAGCTAGGAAAAAGAAACAACACAACACACACACACACATATATATATATACAATAATATTGGAACATCACATCATTATCTCATCTTCGACAACACAACAACAATAGTATCACAACATACAACACATATCAACATAAGACAACTTTGAATCAACACAATAATACATTTCATCACAGTTTAACACAACATATTAACAACACAATCATCTCAACACATCATATGCTCAACACAACAACAATATGCATCATCACACATTTCAACTAGGAGATCTCTTATAACACAGGGTGAGCGGTTTAAGTGGTTTGATCCTATCGAACCGACAACATAAGGTGATCTTTTTGGGCTTACTAGATCAACAGTAAATTGGATATAAATCCACAATACAACAATTCAGTTTCTCAGATGTTACCACTTAAACAAGGAAGTATAGTACTAATGTCAGGATAGAACAACTGTGTACCAGCCTATTACGACATTAGTTAGCTTAACCAAGCCTCCTATGGGATTAGCCCACTGACTATTTTTCAAATACTACAATCTTCCGATACTCGATTAGGAACTAAGTTTCCGACTTCGTACTTTACTCGGTTAATCACTTGTAATTAGTATAGCTTGACCTAATTCTTATATTGTGATCACTTCATATATGTGTCCCTCGGCTTTGCCCACACACGGTACCAACAAAGTCCTAGAGGAGAAACAACACAATATCCACTTCAAGGGTCAACTTCCCAAGAAAGGTTTTTCAAAAAATTGAGCTCTTGGAGCACCACAACACAATATCCACACAATAGGATATATAACTTTCAAAAATATCTTTTCTAGTCCTAAGTGATCAACACAACTCAACAACACAGATCAACAACACAACAACTCATTATAATCTTCAACACAACAACTCAATCAACACAAAACTTTTCAACTCATATAATTATCATCACAATTCATTTACACTATGATCAACATGCCTCTCAACAACATATCAACATTATTCATATAGAATCCTACCATAGCTACACAACTTCACATTATGTCAACTTACTGTTGAGATTTCCGTTGAAACACTTTTGTTAATATTTGTAAATTCGTTTAATTCTATCAACGGTCTCAAACACGGCAAGTATACCGGCCGTTCAAGTAGTAAAAATATCGTATCCACAGGGATTAGAAGGTAATATAAGCATTTATTGACTATTCGTGACTAAAGAATAATTCCAATTTCATAGTTTGTGCAGTGAATTCAAAGTTGTGACTATTGGAATGAAAGCTGTAAATAAATATTGTTTTGTGAGTGGAAAAGGTAAGGAATGGTATTGTGGTATTGTGAGGTTGTGGGGGTCAGATTTCACCAAACGTAACACTAATGTATCCTTAATCTCTTGTTGAATTTATTGCTTAGTCAACCCATAAGTTTACTCAAACCTAATCCCTTAGAGCAAGAGCCTAGATGTGGATATTGAATATCAATCCCTTGAGTACCCAATATCTACATCCGCATTACGGGCTAGGGTTTAAGACTACTAATGGGCTAAGCTCCATTCCTAGATACATTTCCCACTAGGCATTTGTTTCAGAGCTAGTTTCAAGGGTTATTTTCCAATACCCAATGGAACCTATATCATGCAATGAGATTAAATCCAAAGCAAGCATTAAGAATAGAAACAAACACAACAACGAATAAAACAACATGTATATATATCATTAAAACCGTAAAGATTACAATAGAGTACGTTGGTTACATCTAACCCCACAAAATGGGTGAAACCACTCAACAAAGAGGGCAAATACAAAATAGAGATGGAAGAGGAAGTGAAGAACCGAAGGAAAGATCCGCACACGGACGATCCCAAGCCCTGGGAATCCCTTCCGCAGCTCCTGGAGGCGCCCAATGTGTGAATGAGGGAGAAACCCTCGAAAATGGCTTCAAATACGAGCCTGGGAGGTCAGATTAGGGTTCTGCGCCCGGCGCATAAGTTGTCGCGCCCGGCGCAATTACTTTTTACGCCCCGGCGCAGTGTCTTCCAGAGACTTTCAAGCATTCTCTGCCTTAGAGCGAGCCCGGCGCAATTCTCTATTAAGCCCGGCGCAATTCGTTCCAGAGAGTATTTAGGTACTCTCTGCCTCGATCACGCCCGGCGTGGTGGAGTCTCGCGCCCGGCGCATGTACAACTTCCAAAAGTCCACTGCTCTGTTCTTCTCAAGCCCGGCGCAGCGTCATCTTACGCCCGGCGCAGACACTCTGCTCTGCTCCTTGGCTCCTTGTGTTTCCAATCCAAAAGATCTTCAATCCTCAAATCTCTAGCTCAATACCTGTACAAAAAATGAGGTGGATTAAGGTATTGTTAGATGAATTTGGGTTAGTTATATCTGCATACAAAATGAACCAAAAAGAGAACAATTATATTGCAATGGTTCAAAGGATGAGTGGAATTTGTTCAATAAGCCTCATCCAAAAAGAGGTAAAATTGAGACTTAACAACTCCCCCAAACTTAGAACCTTGCTTGTCCTCAAGCAAAAGGTAATTAATCTAGCAGATAACAACCAATGCAAGTGAGTCAATTTCTACATCCTAGTTCACTTGTATCTTCTTTTCGCAAGCATGAACCTCAGATGAATTTCCAATCACAATTATTGCAATAGAACATGACAAGGTGCAAACAAAGGTTTCAAAAGAGATCAAAGAGCTGAGAAGAGTAATGACTATCTGTGTATGCATCCTCACTAGGAAAATGTTTCTCTCTATGCACACTAGTGTATCAGGGTGAGTGTTTCTCTCTAGTCTACTACTCACGCCACATAATTCAACTTTGCTCTTCGTTTCCAAATGAAACCAGTGGTAAAACAAATGCAGACACTTATCACAAGGTCTTTATTAGGGCAATCTGGGTCAAGCAGGGTCAAGCGGTAGCAGTTTTATGGTTTTTCAAGGATTGAAGGTGCTATAGCTTAAGAGAGCAAATAAGATTTTACAATGATGTCCCTCTCCATACCCCATTACAACAAGTTGGCACATGCCCTTTACCTGATCCAAGCCATTAGCCTTTATGAGATGCATATTTACATTTTTGCATCTTAATATTTTTGTTTTTGTTTTGCTTTGTTTTTCTCTTTTTTTTTTTTTTATTATTTATTTTGTTTTGTAATGGCTGACCACATACTTTCTTCTTCCCAAAATTTCCCATTCTTCAACTCCCCCAAACTTATTTGATGTCATCAGTTTGCTCTCTTAACCAAAGCAAGGGTTATGGTTAATTTTTCATGGTTTGGGACAAGTGGAAGGTGTGGTGTTTAGGCTTAGAAAGGTATGGGTCAAGTGAAGAGTGGAGATGGCTTTTTGGCTTAGATGGTTAACAAAAGATGGAAATGTGAATGCCTTGATCATAAAAGTGCACAACATAAGCAAACCACCAGGGAAACTCAAGCAAAGTCTATCATGCAACCTAAGTGTAGTTCACTCATAGGTATTTAGGCTCACACCTCACCCGGCTATGCATGCACAACTATCAAACTCAACTCAGTTCTATGATCAACATTGAAACCTGTATGCAACTAGTTATGAACTAAAGATCTAATGTGACTTGAAAATGTCTAAGGTACACACACCATAAACATCAAGCAAACTATAATCCAGAATCGATCACAAGCAGAACAAGTATCAACAAGATTAAAAACCATGCTAAGGCAGACTATTCACAAAAAGAACCAACAGAGTAATCATCAAAAAGACTATATATAAAAACAGTTAAATACTGAAAATAAAAGACAGAAAAGTAAATTGCAATAACAAAGGTAAACTAAGGTAGGATCCATCTGCTTCCATCTATGGGGTCTGGTCATCATCATCTCCAAGAGCTGCTCCACCATCATCAACTCCATCAACCTCAGCAGCTCCACTCCCCCAAACTTAGGAGCCTGGTCCCCAGGCCAACCAGTATACGCCTGAAAGTCCTGGTAACCAGAAGTGATTGCAGAGTGTACTCATGAAAGAACATGGTGAGCACAAAATTTATACACAGTGATGACCAAGCAAATATAGCAAAAATGGAGAATATCCTTAGACCAAAATTAAGCACAACATGCATGCACACGGAAATGAACTATAACAATGCAACATAAAGCACACAAACATACAACATACAACAGAACATAAAGAAACATGATTGAAAACAGATAAATATAGGCTGTCAAGAATGTGGTGCGCCGGGCTTAACACAGATGCGCCGGGCTTAATATCAGTAAAAATCAACGAGGTTTCAAAATCTGATATCGCGCCGGGCGTGCGTTAAACGCGCCCGGCGTGGTGGGTTCCAGAGACCACAATTCGAGTCTTGTGCTGGGCGCGAGGTGAAGCGCGCCGGGCGCATAACCCTGATATGGTCAGTTTTGCCTAAATTTACTTTGAGATAAGGCCTGATTTCCACCTAGATACAGAGTTACCTCTTCCTCACACTCCCAACAAGATGTACCCTATATTTACCCACTCAAGCATGATTCTAACAATCAACATCTAACACAAAATAATACATACCACAAACCAACATATAACACAAACAACGTGTACACAAAACAATCATGCATAACAAACATTAACACTAAAATCTACAACAGAATGAAAGGACAAACACATAAACAAAGTCAGATCTCTGGGTTGCCTCCCAGGAAGCGCTTGTTTACTGTCCCGAGCCTGACGGTGACCAACTTGAAGTGCTCTGATTCTCCTTCTCCTCTTGTTGCTCTTGTTCCTTTTTGCCCCGTGTGCAATCTCATGATTGCTCAACAATCACTCAGAAGGATTGGTGAATCCAATTTGAGCAGTACCTTGCATACAAGAGAAAGCTGAAGACTAGAGTACACAGGTTAGCTCCAACAATTCATTGCTAACAAAGAATAACAAAAACAGTAAAGGATTAAATCACAAATAGCTATAAATACTAAATTGCCATTCTAATCCCCGGCAACGGCGCCAAAAACTTGTTGAGATTTCCGTTGAAACACTTTTGTTAATATTTGTAAATTCGTTTAATTCTATCAACGGTCTCAAACACGGCAAGTATACCGGCCGTTCAAGTAGTAAAAATATCGTATCCACAGGGATTAGAAGGTAATATAAGCATTTATTGACTATTCGTGACTAAAGAATAATTCCAATTTCATAGTTTGTGCAGTGAATTCAAAGTTGTGACTATTGGAATGAAAGCTGTAAATAAATATTGTTTTGTGAGTGGAAAAGGTAAGGAATGGTATTGTGGTATTGTGAGGTTGTGGGGGTCAGATTTCACCAAACGTAACACTAATGTATCCTTAATCTCTTGTTGAATTTATTGCTTAGTCAACCCATAAGTTTACTCAAACCTAATCCCTTAGAGCAAGAGCCTAGATGTGGATATTGAATATCAATCCCTTGAGTACCCAATATCTACATCCGCATTACGGGCTAGGGTTTAAGACTACTAATGGGCTAAGCTCCATTCCTAGATACATTTCCCACTAGGCATTTGTTTCAGAGCTAGTTTCAAGGGTTATTTTCCAATACCCAATGGAACCTATATCATGCAATGAGATTAAATCCAAAGCAAGCATTAAGAATAGAAACAAACACAACAACGAATAAAACAACATGTATATATATCATTAAAACCGTAAAGATTACAATAGAGTACGTTGGTTACATCTAACCCCACAAAATGGGTGAAACCACTCAACAAAGAGGGCAAATACAAAATAGAGATGGAAGAGGAAGTGAAGAACCGAAGGAAAGATCCGCACACGGACGATCCCAAGCCCTGGGAATCCCTTCCGCAGCTCCTGGAGGCGCCCAATGTGTGAATGAGGGAGAAACCCTCGAAAATGGCTTCAAATACGAGCCTGGGAGGTCAGATTAGGGTTCTGCGCCCGGCGCATAAGTTGTCGCGCCCGGCGCAATTACTTTTTACGCCCCGGCGCAGTGTCTTCCAGAGACTTTCAAGCATTCTCTGCCTTAGAGCGAGCCCGGCGCAATTCTCTATTAAGCCCGGCGCAATTCGTTCCAGAGAGTATTTAGGTACTCTCTGCCTCGATCACGCCCGGCGTGGTGGAGTCTCACGCCCGGCGCATGTACAACTTCCAAAAGTCCACTGCTCTGTTCTTCTCAAGCCCGGCGCAGCGTCATCTTACGCCCGGCGCAGACACTCTGCTCTGCTCCTTGGCTCCTTGTGTTTCCAATCCAAAAGATCTTCAATCCTCAAATCTCTAGCTCAATACCTGTACAAAAAATGAGGTGGATTAAGGTATTGTTAGATGAATTTGGGTTAGTTATATCTGCATACAAAATGAACCAAAAAGAGAACAATTATATTGCAATGGTTCAAAGGATGAGTGGAATTTGTTCAATAAGCCTCATCCAAAAAGAGGTAAAATTGAGACTTAACACTTACACAACATAAATAACATATATCTTTAACGCACTCACATCTTAAGAAAATAACATCATAAATCAACTTAAGCAACTAAAATAATTTTCAACTTAACCAAATCACTTATTGTGAAATGACAACCTTCATATAAAATAGTACATAGGAAGTTCTACTACTCATGTCATACTCATCCTTATCTTATATGAAAGACAAGAAGATTTTCTACAACTTTCATGAAAAACTCGGGTCCTAATTCCATCATCTACCATGTTAAAAATTGTAAAAACTGCAACAATTACATAAATGCTAACAACTTGACCTTTGCTCACTAAAAAGGTCATAACTGAAGTTCTAAACCTCCTTTTTAGGTGACTCTAACGCCATTGGAAAGCTAACTTTAAAGGATACAACTTTTATGAATCAAACTACATTTTCTTGCACCAATTCCATATAAAACAAGTCTAGCTTCCCTCACCTTGATTTCAAGCTCTTCAAGGAAGAAGAAGAAGAGAATGGAGAACTTCATGTTACTCCGAGGTGGAAGAAAATAAGGAAAAGGAAAGGGCTCCGAGCTCCAGCAACTCAAGTTTCACAACTACATTGCAGATTCAATTCCAAGTCTCAAAGATCTTCCCTTAAAAACCTGAGAAAAGAAAGAGAGAAATGTTTTGATTCTGGAAGTTCCTCTCCCCCTTAAGTCAAGACCTCACAAAAATAGTATAATATTTTGTTAAAAAAGGAAGAGATATTTACGATAATTTTGGTTAGTAAGTTTTAACTGTTAAAGGGAGGTTAGGTTTTTTTTAAGAGAAATTTTCTAACCAAATTCTTTTTACACTTCTATTTCATGTACGCACTTCAGAATTCGAGGAGAAGTAAAAGCATGAAGGAGATCACTTAAAGTCATGCACCCGTCGTCTAAAGTTTATCCAAGTAAGGCGGGGGTGAGGAACCTCACTCTGGGTGTGGGTTTGTATGTCGAGTAATACGGTTGAATCCTAATATTGTGTTTGTTGTATGCTTATGTATAAGGATTTTTTCCAATTGTATCTATTTTACTTCTTGTTCTCCTTGTATGTTCTAATCAATGTGAATTGTATGTATGTGTTAGTAATTTTCAAAATTGGATTATAAATTGTATGTTTTGATGTTCTTGTGGGTTCTTATGAGAACCCTGAAGGAATGCATTGCGAGTTGTATGAAGAGATTGTCTAAGTATGTAACTGTAAGCATAAATTATGTTGTTTAGAATGTTTATCACGTGGTTTGGAAAGCTTTTACGGATTAAATTGTGCATTTTGGTGAACTGGTGTGTGTCTCTTAATTTCTACATTTTCTTATGTGCATGTTGTTTCTGATACATTGTCGGGTGCCACTTGGGGCACGTTGGGCATTGTCGAGGTTGAGAGTAAAGTTTTTTCTTGAGGTCTCTCACGTTGGGCGTGGGATGAACCTCATCGGGTGCGAAAGCGGAAACTCCAAGGGTTTCTTGTGATGCTTTTGTCGAGCGTGAACCGGCTCATGCTGGATGTGGACACTTTAGAGAGATCTTAGTGGTGTTCTCGCTAGGCATGAACTCGATCATGTTGGGCGTGATTTAGACAGAGACCAGTGTGGTCCTCTAAAGGACTCGTACCAGGCGTGGGGCATGTGTCACTAGGTGTCGTCCTGCCTACAAATCCCTTGTTGAACTTTTGTTAAATTCAATGATATAATTCTTGTATTGTAATGAGGATGAGGATGTGAATGTATTGAATGAAGTCTATTTGTCATGCAACATATGCATAAAATATTTTTGAAGGGGCACGATATGGATAGAGATTAGTGTGGTCTTCTAAAGGACTCGCACCAAGCGTGGGGCGTGGGTCACTAGGCGTCATCCTGCCTACAAATCCCTTATTGAACTTTTGTTAAATTCAATGATATAATTCTTGTATTGTAATGAGGATGAGGATGTGAACGTATTGCATAGAGTCTATTTGTCATGCATCATATGCATAAAATATTTTTGAAAGGATAAAATATGGAATACACCGTCAACGAAGGTCCTTTGTGTAAAAACTTAGGAAACAACCTTGGGGATAACTTAGTTTGAAAGTCCTAGTCTTGTCCTTGTGAGCATGGGATGTCTTGTGTGGCTTAGTTATCCCAATCAGACCCTAGTAATATGTTCTTCTAGTGAGAGTGTATAGAGGGTGTGATCCGAAATATACTCCTAAACTACTGTAGTGTATTGTTAGCGACAATGCACAAGTATGATATTTTTATTAATGCCACATGCATGATAGCATATAGTCTATATCTATTGCATATGTATTATAATTATATTTGTTATTGTTTATGTTATGAATGAACTAACTATGAAGATAATGTGTAATTATGTATGTTATCTATTATTGTATGTGTTTGGCTAGCCAACTTGCATTTCTGCACTGTGAGTTAGAGTGAAATGTTTCTCATTCTCTTTTATTTTGTTGTTTCCTTGTGGTTGTCACAGGTGGTCATTAGCATGATGTTGAGAATGTTGGTGATGAGGTGTAGTCCTCAATGTTGGATTGCTCTGATAGGATATGTGACATCAGGGAGTAGTTAAGACTAGTTAATTAGGATTTGATTCTTGCCATTTACTAGAGTAATTTAGGGGGGTGTATTGGTTTAGGATTTCGTAGGATTTTAAAAGACTTTTTTTGAGTAAAAAAGTCCATTGGTATTCAATCAGGATTTTATGTCACTTAAAAACAATCCAGTGGTATTCAATCTGGATTTTCAAGATTTTTTAAAGAGTCCATTAAAATCTACTGGTATTCATTTGAGATTTTTTACAACTTAAAAACAATCCATTGGTATTCAAAAATATAAGGATTTTAAAGGATTGTTGTGTGAGAGGGATTTTGAAGGACTTTCTAGTGTTATCTATAAATACCAGATTCATAAAACAATCCCATCCAAACCCAATGGATTTTGAAGGATTGTTTGAAGTGATTTTTCAAGTGTTACAATAATTTTCAAGTGAGTTTTTCATCTTTTTTTTCTATGCTCCTGTCTTCTCCATTTTTTCTCAACTAATAATACTATACTATTATTCATTGCTCATATATAATATTGTAGTACTGTTCTCATCTCATTCTCCTATTTTGTGAAACTCTGATATGTAAATGATAGTGTCATTGACTTGCTCTATTTTTCTGTTCGTTCTCTTTAATTGACTTGCTTTATTTTATTCTATGTAGTTGAATTTGTTCCTTTATATAACAAAAAAAAATGCTTGAAATTTTAACTTTTAAGTGGTAATTTTTTTTATAACATACGTCAAGAAGAAAAAAAAGGTGAAAGATGAAATTGATATCATAATCTCTAAATATATATATATATATATATATATATAAGATGAATTTGTTAGGGTTTCTGTGAGTAGAATGAGATGAAAATGGATCTTAGTTGGGGGAAGAACCCTCTCAGCATAAAAATTGCGAACTCTCTCATTCCCTTGAATTTGTTACTCTTATCCCTCCTTTTATGACTCAACAATTATTTTATTTTTTTTACTATGAATTTTTCTTTTTATTTTTATATTGTGAATTTAAGATTTTTTTTATATTTTTAAAAAAGAAAATTAACATAAGACATTGCAGTATCTAATTTTTTAGGGTTTAGGATTTATGCCTTCATTAGCTTATTTTTAAAAAAATAAAATATTGTTAAAATATTTGTTAGAATAATTTACATTTATAAATATCGTTAAAAATTATCATATAATATATAACTAAAATAAATAAATAAATAAATAAATATATATATATATATATATATATATATATATTCTCTATATCTAAATACTCCCATTTATATAAAAAGATTATATATCTAAATATTTTCTCAGTATCGAATATACTAATTTTTTTTATATAAAAAATTATCTTTTGTTTCTATATTTTCGTTTTTTTTATAATGATTGAGATATTTGATCCATTTGGATAGCCAAAATATATTCGATCTTGTATAATTGGTGTGCTTCTAAAAATAATAATATAATTTTATTGATTCTGTCTCTTATCCATAATTATTTATATAACTGATTTTCAACATATATTATTTTAGTAATTCAAATGGGAGATTCACATGGAAATAATAAAGAAAAAGGAAAAGAGAAAGAAAACTATGAAGCTTGGACCAAGGAGGATTCCGATGAATTGTTACAATTGATAGTGGATGCTATAAAAAGATGATAGAATATTATGGAGAATTATTATTATTATTTATCTAGACATTATTGTTTTTTTTAATTATTTTATCTTTGACTCTTTTTAAATTTGAATATATGAATTTTTTTTTAAATCTTATCAAATGTCAAAACTCCACAAAATCCCACAGAATCCATTAAAATCCTGATTTAAAAGTCTTGTAGAATCCATTAAAATCCTGATTTTAAATCTTGTAGAATCCTGCAAAATCTTAAAAGTCATGAAAATCCTGCAAAGTCTTTTAAAATCCGCAAGATTTTTTTTCACTAAAAAAGTCCTTTAAAATCCTAATCCAATACACCCCCCTTAATTTCTATTTTCATTGTAATTTGTTATTTTTGCTAAGTTTAGTTTATGTTAAAATATTCTTTCTACATGTATAAATTTTGAGTTTTTTTTATATTTTTTATATTGAGGTATTTCAATTTTATATTACAATATATATTATGATCCATGCGAGATAGGGGGTATTACAAAAGTTATTATATTTTGCAAGACCTTCATAATATGAATTTGGTTAAATTATATTTTTAGTCTCTCTATATTTTTAAGATTTAATTTAGTCTCATTATTTTTAAATGGTTCAATTTGATCCTTTAATTTTTTAAAAATGTACAATGTTGTCTTTCCATCCAAATTAATACTAACAACGTTATTAAAATTAGGTGAAAGAATAATATTGAACAACCATTAATATCAATTTGGACGGAAAGAAAACATTAAAAATTTTATTAAAAAAAATAGATGATCAAATTGGACCATTTAAAAATGATTATACTAAATTGAATATTAAAATAAATAGAGGGACTAAAAATAAAATTTAGTCTATAAATTCTTAAAAGTAAAAATTCTTATATTTATAAGGACTAACAAAAATGTTATATTTTGCAAAGATGAAAACAAAAATGTTATATTTACATGAACGTGATGAACGTAAAACATGTTGCTATCGACAGGCCAGGTTTACATAAGAAACTAAACTGGTAACCACATAGATAAAAAAAAATAAAAATAAAAATAAAAATTCCGGAATTAAAATATAATCACTATATTTACACATATACCTCAAACATATTTAAGACTTATTTTTCAGGGCAAGACAGAAACTAATTGTTAGCAGTTAAAAAAAATTCTTTTAGAGGGGGAGTTAATTTATTGTTGGTTCAGGACGTATTTTCTCATTTCTTTTTCTTCGGTTTTCATCTTTGTTTGTAGAATTAAAATATCCTCTCTTTTTTTCTTATTATCCTATATGTCTTGTTTTGTTTAATTTTTAAAATATGTGAAACATAAAATATAACTCATATGATGTTTCATTTTTTTCAAGTAATAAGTTACCAAACTATATGAGCCAATAAAATCATCATATAGAAGGCCTTAATATTAATAAATTGTAACCTTGTACATAATGCTCGATTTCTAGGTTGCAAAACCTTTTTGTTTCTCTAAATGCAGGTATACATTTATTTAATTCCTGCAAATTCTATTTCCTATTGTAAATTATAAGTGATACTAATCCATAATAAGGGGTAGAAAAACATTCTATTTAGAGGTGATGAAAATTCACGGATGTGTTTTCCATGTAAAGCAAAGTCCATCCATGAATTTTGCCTCCTAATTTCAAAGGAACACAAAATTCATCCCAACTGTAAAAGGTGTAAAAAGCCTACAACTGTAGCAGCAAATCAAAGCCTGTATATCTATCTGATTACCTTTTATCTGGACTAATCATCCTCACACTGTAAACTAGTTCTAATATTTTTTAACGTACAAGAGATAAGATTATTGGCGGATTCGACAGACTCCACTATCAACTTGGTTGTTGTAGAAGGGTTGGCAAGGATCTGAAATGCCATTGTAAGTAAAGACCCTCCTTCTGTGTACTTTTCTTCTTGCCTTGATGTAATCACAAATGGCCTTGCCTCAATACCATCAGGAACAATTGAGAATCCTGAAGGCAATACAGTAAGATTGCTTGAATCACATCCTGTCAACACAGATTTGATACCAGCAATGTCCACAGGAGTATATACCACCATTGACTCATAAGCACTTGTGCAGCTATCTTGCAATATCCACACACTGTTCCCTTTTGATTGTATTTTCTGCCAAGTGAGAAGAATAAGCCACTTAACTAAGAACCATGTTTTAAATGCATTTTACACACAAATTGATTGAGTTTTGACTATTCAAACATTCAAAAAAGGGAGTTAGTAGAACAACTTACTTGTATATTTACAACATTGCCTCGGTCTTTTCCTTTAGCTAAATTAGCAATGGACTTCACTGACCCACCACTGGACTTGCTATCCCACTGTCACGAATATAATTGTCAACAGTTAACACATTGTCCCCATTCGCTATAAGTGCTCACCAAACTGGCTAAAGAGATGCCATATATAGATTCATGATTGTAAAGGGTTCAAGTTTTAATTAGATCTATCAACAAAGATTATTTCCTATTAATTTTTATATAGTAAAAAAGTTTTTATATCGACAAAAAAGGCCTCATATATTAAAAAAAAGACATTACATATATTTTGCATTTAAAAAAATCTCTCTCAAAATTTACAATAGGCCTTATTTATTATTGGACCAACTTTTTATAGATTCTTTAAATTCTATAGGGACGAGATGTATCTGTAGAATAGATGACACAAGGTGGTGGATCCACTTTGGTGGGACTTAGCAACTTTGTATCTTCCAATATGCTTATAGCTAAAGTAGCATTAATTAAACAAAGGGATGCAGAAGAGTTGTACCTTACTTCGATGAGCTTCATCTCTCAAGAAATCAAACAGAACATTGGGAGAAACAGGAAGCCACACAGAAGTAACGGCTGATAGGATAACCCCAAGAGGTTCACCAGGGTCATTCAAGTTCTTTCTAGAGCTAATTCTTATATCTTCTCCTGTTTTACTTGTGACCTTGGTCCATGTATGGAAACTTGATGCACCAACTGCATGGCAGAAACTCCACGTCATTCTTTGTGCCAACTTCAAAATGCTTTTCCTCCCAGCCATCGTGGCAACACCTAGCATGTCATCATAAATCATATATAAGAGGACTTTAACTCATCAAAGCCTCCAACAGATACCTTGGATTGGAATTCATTGCTCACCAGTTGAATCCTTCATGGGAACATTTGTTGCCATGTAAAAAACTAGACGTTCGCATTGAACTTGTAGTGTTGCCATCCAGTGCCTTGCCCCAAAAGCTAGACCGCTGTTGACAATGGCTCGATACAATGCGTGAATTGAGCTCTTTTGGCACTCAATGTGCTCCACCCATATCACCTAAAACCAAAAGCAATATCAATATATATTTATGCAAAACTTAAGGAAGGTACGGAAGAGATATGCATTAAATGTAAAATTTACGTTATCAAATACAATTTTAATTCGAATTAAATAGCGACACTAATTACATAAAATAAAGTTTTTATCATATATAGAGAGAGAGAGACTGGAATACACACAAAATGTTAAAAACTTTTGTTCATACCTTGCAATGGCCATTTGACTTATCCTCAATAATACAACCAGATGGGCGTTTTCTACATTTCACCAGGAATGCATCAATGTTGTCTTCTACCTTGTCTATGGATACATCAATAATTGCCCACTTTTCAGCACTCAACTGTTTGCAGCACCTCACAAAATACACTTCTCTTGTGGGCACCATAGGAGTGAGCATTTGCAGCTCAGCAAACATCTGCAGCAATAATTACACAGCTCATGGTTAGAGATTACTTGAGACTTTTCATGTCATACAAAAGCTCATGCCTTGTGTGTACTTTGATGGAGAAAGTCTCATTGTCCACATCTAATTACGGACTTGAACAGTGTCATGTTTGTCTTGCTATTTTTTTTTATTTTATGGAATTTGTTTTGCTATCTTAATGTAATGAATAGGGAACAAAGCATAATTCTACAACCAATGCAGTGGCAGGATATGCCTGCTGGGAGATGAAGATTTTTTTCTAGAGATAAAGAGATGGAGAGAGAGAGAATTCCAGCTGGGTACGTTGGATCCGGCATTGGGAAGTGTGGGGAAAGTGCCAAGAGTTGGTAAATGATGTTCGATCTTTTCTATGTATTCTTTTAAGCTTTTTTGAGTCCTTATCAACACTTTCTGAGATACAAATAAAAGGCTATGTTTAAAGGCACGGAAAAAGGCATCAATGCACTTACATTTCCACATTTCCCGAAGGAAGACTAATGCAGGGTTATAATAAAACCTTAATTTCTTTTAAGCAAGATTATTATCATAATCCAAATGCAGTGAAGTATTTTTGTTTTTTATCTTAAACTTCTGTATCAGTAATGTCACTTTAAAGAGAAAATGACATCTTTTTGTCGAGCTTAATTGTCAAGGTTGGTTGGACCACCTGAATGAATAAAAAAGATCCACGTTCTAACACGAGGCCAAAATATGAATATGTGGTTAAAGATAAACGAGACATTTCTTTTGTACGTATATGTAGTAGTGTGACTACCTAACACAGCGTAATATTCATCTTCCCCTTACCAATTGCACTGCACCGTTCCTGTTTGAGCCTTCTCCATTGCATATAACATCAACAGTTGCTGCCTTTGATATTAAGCACGGAAACATCTCCTTCCATTGATTCTGCAAGAACCAAGTTAAAAATTGTCACCCCCTTAGATATATAATAAGAGAATAAAATTTATATTTGAAGCAATCATCATGTGGTGCAAGATTTTAACCTATATATGAGACATAATTTATACACACTTGAACGTGTTTTACTCTTACCACATCAAGAAAACATTGGACAAGTCGTGAGAGATCCGCAAAAACAACCTCGGATTCTCTTGAGGCTTCGATAAATGTGTTTGGCCTTTCACTGCAAGAATTTTCAACTTCGAACTCCTTCACATATTCATCGTAGTTGAGTATTTCGCGACTTGTCTCAACGCTACGAAGCCATAATGGTTCCCCCATGTTTGCCATCTTTATGAGTTCTTCCGTTGCTCGGTTTACTGTATCCATTATCCTTGATTTCTCCAGCCCGAAAATTCCGTTATAGAAATCCAAAGAGCTTCTATTCTCTTCCTCGTCATGGCCAGCAGAAGATGAAGGAGACGTTGTCCTTGGTGAGTATTTCCCTAATGCTGTTCTCAGCTTCTCTACCTAAAAGGATCAATTAATTATAGTCATAGTGTACACACACAACTCTATTAAATATACTCTTATTTTTTTAATCTCCATTTTCCTTGTATTTACATTTAGTTCTATATAGCAAGTAGTAACACACTTTCTGATACAATTAAAATTTAGGAAAAAAATTTAAATACACTATTATAGTACTTTTATCCAATTATGATTGGATTTATATATATCTATAATACGTATTGATATATAATGTAATTATTTATTATGTGTATTACTGAAATTCTTAACAACATCTATGGTATTGAGTATAAGTTTTATCTTAAGATTTATCAAAATCCATATTATAATACAAGTGAGTTTCATTAAATATGAAGTGAGACTCACAAAATCAGGTGATTCTCAATAAACATTAACTAATAATAAAAAAAATGTTGAAAATAATGCATCAAAAGGATATTTACCTCAATTTTGAGTTTGGCATTTTCGATGAGAAGATGTTTTTCTGTGGACATGGAGCCATGTAGGTTAGCCGTTACGGTGCTACAATTGGGGCAGGAAGAGTTGTTTATGGTCTCCCGCATGGACTTATTTTCTGCCCTTAGGCTCTCTAATTCCGTCTTCAATAATGAATTTTCATGGCGCTCTTGTATTGTCTGCAAAAGGCAACAACAGTGTTGAATATATATTTTCTAAATTGCCAAGTGCCAGCAGAAATCAATGTTTATTTATAATTTATTTTGCAGGGCTAATAATTAGGGAAATAAATCTAGATACCTTGATTTGTGTTCGACGATTTTGGAACCAAAACTTAACTTGCCTCGAAGAAAGGCCAAGTTGCTTGCTGAGTTGTTGCCTCTGATTTTCATCAGGATGCGGTGATTCCTTGAAAAGCCTACCATAGTACATTATTCATGTCAGTCATCAGCTTTTTTGCTGTTTCATCTTCCACTACAAGCTTCATCTCAGAATGAGTGATCCAACCACAAATGGAGTTTAATGATGCAATGCAACAAACATCCTTAAATAACATAAAGTAATCAAGCGAAAGAGAGGGCAAAGTGCTTTGTATTAATTGGCATAAGATAACAAACTAATTAACCGACAAAGCAAGAGCAGTTAAAAATTTTAAGCTTTAGCTTTAATCTTCTTACATATGATATTGATCGTAAATTTTTCCTATGACAATTGCCAGTAGTACGGCATTCATACAAGTTATATAAATGCTTTAAACCCCACTTATAATTCGGCATGCAAATTATTTAACTTTGGAAAAAAACCATTTCGTTGGTTTATATATATCACCACAAATTAGTACTAATTAGTTAACACCTATTTCACCGAGGTGTGTCCATACATAAAATCATCTCACAAGTTATAGACTCAGTCTTGGTCGCTTTGATTGAAGCAAAAAAAAAAGTTATAATTAATAAGAAAAGCTGCATTTTAAAAAGAAAAAGTGAAAGAAAGTTATCATGCTCACCCTCACAAGTCACACCCATAATTGAATACCAAATTAATACGTAGATATGGCAAATAGAGAGAGTTTACGTACGCCTCCATTTCTCTGATCTGTTCAGGAGTGTGTCTGTTAAACTTCTTCCTCTTCTTCTTTCTTCTCTTATCATCATCTTTGTCGTCTTTGTCGTTATCTTCAATCTCATGAACACCTTCTCCATCAAAATCTTCTTCTGACCTGGATCTCACCGGTGCTGAGTTGTCGCTGCTAAACTCAACAGTGCCCTCTCGCCGGAGCTCATCGCCGACCACCTCCATGGCGGACGTCTCCGCCGCCGCCTCAGCATGCCGGAAAATTCCAGCCTTCGATACCCAATAAAAAAGAATAAGAAACACAGAATTCAATCATAACAAAGACAAACTAAAACCAAAAGGAATAAAAAAGAAGCATGTTTATTGATAGTATACATAGTATATAGTATATAGTATATTGTGGTACATATATGATATAATTAAGAAAGAGTAGTAGTGAATAATAAGGAGTTGATTGGTTAATATACTTACAAGGCTAAGAGAGAGAGCTGGAGAGGGAAAAAAGTCTTTGGTGTGAGGTGGTTTGTTGGACATGTTGACGGCCATTGACAACCACGTTTGCTGTTCTTGATGATGTTCTTTAAGGAGCGAAAATGGCGAAGGTTTTTTCTTGATTTTCTTTTTTAATTTTTTTGAAGAGTGAAAATGATGTTGTTTTAAGGACCCATTCTCATGTTGCACGCTCTGATTATTTTTTTTAAAAGTCTATGACTACAATTCATGGAAATAGAGATAAATATAAAGTGTTAAATGCTGGCATAATTTATTACAGTAATAGAAATAGTACTATTTGATGAAATATGTATTTATTGTATTGGATTATTCCTTGAATTATTAATACTTTCATTAATTCTATTGGTAATGTAAATAAAACTTAAATGTCATTACTAATTAATGTTAAATAACTTAAATTTTTTATTGCTATTAATGAGTTAATTAATATTTTTCTTATTCAAGAGATTACATATAGTGTTTTTTAAGAGTTTAATAAATATTCTTTTGTACTTTATTGTAAGAAGAAAAAAAATGATTTTATGCATAGAAAGGTTAAAATATTTTTTATTATTTTATTTTTTAGTCTAAATAATTTAAAATAGATATATTTAATTTTTATATTTGTATCAAGTGTGAGATTATACAATTGAAAATGACTTAAAGGAATTAATTTGTACAAATGTGATATTATACAATTGAGAATGAATTAAAAGAATTAATTTGTACTACTTATATCAATAAAATACATCTATTTTTCAATAACTTATTATAAAAGAACTTCATAATTAAATGTGTTTAACTTTGAGCAATTTAGGGATGGATGATTTTCTAGAAAAAATTTCAAAAAGTGTGTGAGTGGAGATAAAATACAGTAAAAAGTCTTAAGTCAATTTGTGGGAACAATCATTAATCCTAAAGATAGTCAAACATATAAAAAAGAACTATTCATATATGGTTATGACTGGTGGTAAAATGTTTTAACCAATAAATAGTTTTGTAAAGTATCGTGAAATAGAGCCGCTGAGATGTCAAATTTGAGGGATATTATAATGCTTATCTTTTTCAATCTTTTACAATTTCTATAGTTTAAGATAAATATTTTTAGTTCATATATTTGGAGGTTTTTAATCATTTTAGTCTCTATGGTTAATTTTTTTTGTAGTTATTTATTTTTTGTTGACATAATAGAAGTTTTCAATTTTAAGAGGGTAAAAAAACATGTTTCAACAATGGATGTTGTAGGTGAAGTACCTAATTTAGAGTAACTCCAATAAAATATATAAAATCAACATCAAGCACACAAAGTTGAATTAATATCTCTGTCATGTCAACACGAAAGAGACAACATTATAAAAATTAATGACAGAGACTAAAAAATTAAAAATTTGCAAGTATAGGGATTAAAAAGATCTATCTTAAACTATAATAACTAAAATGATTGAAAGAGGTAAATAAAGGGATTAAAAATGTCTATTTTAAACTATAAGAACTAAAAAGTAAAGTAAGTAAAATTATAAAAACTAAAAAAGTATTTTAGTCTTAAAGAAGTTAATGATCTGTATTAAATTTTATTAATCTCATAATATTTTTTTTAAACTATCTTCATTATATATATAAAAAAGAAGTAGTGCAACTAAAAAATGATGCATTAAATTAATAAGAGAAATTTTAGAAAAAATATCATCAAAGGAGATAAAAGTTGATAAAATTTACTTATATTTAAGAATAATTTTTTTTCTTATAATAGAAAATAAAATGAGTAGTTAGATCCTTAAACGTACCAAAGAAATTCAATTATCTAGTCATATATATAGAAAAAAAACCTTATCTAAAGAAATAAAATTCACTGCAACAATTTATGTACAAATAAATTAGTCTTTACCTATCAGGATATTCTTAATTTTAAAAAAATAATTAATATATTCTTATCTAATTTGATTTTTATTTATTATAATTATCTTTCAATTCAATTTTAATATTTTTAAAATTTTAAAATAATTATCAATGCATAAAAATAATATTATACTACAATATAAATTATTTTTCATAAATCTAAAATATAATTTATGTGTTTAAAATATTTATTTATATAATTTTAAATATAAATTATATATTAAAACATAATAATTACTAGTATTTTAGCATGTACAATGCATAAACATGTTTATTGTATATAAGTAGAATTTATAATAAAAAAATTATATATATATATATATATATATACAAAGATTATGTTTGAATATATAAATTATATTTAAAATTAGTAAATATAAATATTTTTTAACATATGAATTATATTTTAGATTTATGATAAATAATTTGTATTGTAAAAAAATATTTTATTTATTGATAATTTATTTTAAAATATTAATATTTAATTTATAAATAATTATTGAATATAAAAATTAAATTAGATAAGAAGTTAAAAAAATTCTACCAATCTTCTCGTTTAAGAAAAATCCTTAAAATCACTTTCATGCAAAATAGAAGTTCATGTTTAATATATAAGAATTAATTTAATATATAATTTATTATAAATTTTAGTTACATATAATAAATATTTAGAATGTGTACTCCCTATTGTTTATTGAAATAATAAATTTTAATTGATTCTATTACTAAATTTGGTGTGACTCGTTAAATGAATATAGAACTCAAAATTTGGATTTTTTTATTATAAACTTTAGTTAATAATGAAAAGTGTTAGAGATATAATCCCTAATATTCATACTAAAATTTTAGTAGACTTTACAAGTTAAGGTCTTTAATAAAAATTATGAATAAATATTAACGTAAAATTAACATGGAAATTCTGTTAAAAAATTTAGATTATAACTAAATATTTAAGACACTTAGTTAGTTGAAAAAAAAATTTGTGCAAGAATTTTTTTTAATAAATTTATTATTGGTGTGAAATATTTATTGACTTTATTAATTTTTAATATATATGATGAAATTTTGTTAATCACTTTTTTGTGTAATTTCTATTTCCAACTATTTTTTATATACATAAATCGAACTTGATATCTTATTTAAAGAATGAGAAATTAATACTATTTATACTAATAACTTGTTTCTCATTTCATTTGATTTTATTTAATATTTAAAATTTTATAAAAACGACAATCAAATTAAAACAAATAAAAATCACTAAAATGTCAAACAAAATAGAACAAATAAATATTAGGAAGAAAAACATTACATTAAAAATATAGAACTTATTTAATGCACTATCTAATTTATTAAAGTTTTCTAGTTTTATTTACAAACATGCATATGTAAAAATAAATTTTCTTAATTACATTTTCATTTCCTAAAGTATAATAGTTGTATAATTTAAATTTTAGTTTTCTTAATTTTAGTTCCTTGAATATTGTAGTTGTGCAACTTTGACCTCTCAATTTTTAATTTAATAATTTTAATTGTTAAAGTACTACAATTGTATAATTTATCTCTCAAGTATCACAATTATATAATATTTTACATATATTTAAGTTACATATTTTAGTAATAACAAATATATGTCATTTAATACACGAAGAATAAAAATTATAATAAATATAACTTAAATGAGTTAAAAATTGTATAATTAATTACGATATTTGAGTAACTAAAATCATATAATTACGATACTTGAGAGATAAAATTACTTAATTAAATTTTGGAGACTAAAATAACACAATTGTGTTATTAAAATTGATCAATTAAAATTTTAAGGATCAAAATCACACAATTAAAATAATAAAAAAATAAAGATATAATTAAGTGAAATAAATATTAAATGCATCTTATTAAACAATTTTACATACATTAAAATATATAACACTAAATAACCTTTTGTGTTAGAATAATGTTAGTATTAGGATAATGACGATAACAGTCAAAAACAAAAATTAACTCCTCGTCTTGAGTTTCATTGAGTATTGGATGAAACTTTATATCCATCTCAGACTTGCTTCATGAATATCAATTAAGTGAGTATTTACAAATTCTTAAAAAACTATAGAAACTAAGGGGGGTGTATTGGTTTAGGATTTCGTAGGATTTTAAAAGACTTTTTTTGAGTAAAAAAGTCCATTGGTATTCAATCAGGATTTTATGTCACTTAAAAACAATCCAGTGGTATTCAATCTGGATTTTCAAGATTTTTTAAAGAGTCCATTAAAATCCACTGGTATTCATTTGAGATTTTTTACAACTTAAAAACAATCCATTGGTATTCAAAAATATAAGGATTTTAAAGGATTCTTGTGTGAGAGGGATTTTGAAGGACTTTTTAGTGTTATCTATAAATACCAGATTCATAAAACAATCCCATCCAAACCCAACGGATTTTGAAGGATTGTTTGAAGTGATTTTTCAAGTGTTTCAATAATTTTCAAGTGAGTTTTTCATCTTTTTTTTTTTCTATGCTCCTGTCTTCTCCATTTTTTCTCTACTAATAATACTACACTATTGTTCATTGCTCATATATAATATTATAGTACTGTTCTCATCTCATTCTCCTATTTTGTGAAACTCTGTTATGTAAATGATAGTGTCATTGACTTGCTCTATTTTTCTGTTCGTTCTCTTTAATTGAGTTGCTTTATTTTATTCTATGTAGTTGAATTTGTTCCTTTATATAACAAAAAAAATGCTTGAAATTTCAACTTTTAAGTGATAATTTTTTTATAACACACGTCAAGAAAAGAAAAAGGTGAAAGATGAAATTGATATCATAATCTCTAAATATATATATATATATATATATATATATATATATATATAAGATGAATTTGTTAGGGTTTCTGTGAGTAGAATGAGATGAAAATGGATCTTAGTTGGGGGAAGAACCCTCTCAGCATAAAAACTGCGAACTCTCTCATTCCCTTGAATTTGTTACTCTTATCCCTCCTTTTATGACTCAACAATTATTTTATTTCTTTTACTATGAATTTTTATTTTTATTTTTATATTGTGAAATTAAGATTTTTTTTATATTTTTTTTAAAAAGAAAATTAACATAAGGCATTGAAGTATCTAATTTTTTAGGGTTTAGGATTTATGCCTTCATTAGCTTATTTTAAAAAAAATGAAATATTGTTAAAATATTTGTTAGAATAATTTACATTTATAAATATCGTTAAAAATTATCATATAATATATAACTAAAATAATATATATATATATATATATTTTTTTTTTTTCTTTTCTATATCTAAATACTTCCGTTTATATAAAAAGATTATATATCTAAATATTTTCTCAGTATTGAATATACTGATTTTTTTTTATATAAAAAATTATCTTTTGTTTCTATATTTTTGTTTTTACATTTTTTTTATAATGATTGAGATAGTTGATCCATTTGGATAGCCAAGATATATTCGATCTTGTATAATTGGTGTGCTTCTAAAAATAATAATATAATTTTATTGATTTTGTCTCTTTATATAACTAGTTTTCAACATATATTATTTTAGTAATTCAAATGGGAGATTCACATGGAAATAATAAAGAAAAAAGAAAAGAGAAAGAAAACTATGAAGCTTGAACCAAGGAGGATTCCGATGAATTGTTACAATTGATAGTGGATGCTATAAAAAGATGATAGAATATTATGGAGAATTATTATTATTATTTATCTAGACATTATTGTTTTTTTTTATTATTTTTATCTTTGACTCTTTTTAAATTTGAATGCATGAATTTTTTTTTAAATCTTATCAAATTTTAAAACTTCACAAAATCCCACAGAATCCATTAAAATCCTGATTTAAAAGTCTTGTAGAATCCATTAAAATCCTGATTTTAAATCTTGTAGAATCCTGCAAAATCTTAAAAGTCATGAAAATCCTGCAAAGTCTTTTAAAATCCGCAGGATTTTTTTTCACTAAAAAAGTCCTTTAAAATCCTAATCCAATACACCCTCCTAAGAAATATCCTTATAAGTATTTATTGATATTTCTTTAAAATATAATGTAAAATTTTAAATAAAAGATAAAAGCATTTATATATAATAAAAGTATTTAAGTAATTTTAAATTACTAGTATATGCAAGTTTCACATTAATAAGCAAAATATAGAAGAAAAATGTATTTATTTTACCTATACATAAATGTTCTGAGCTATATAGATTGATTGGGGGTAGAAATGAGATAAAACGAAGTAAAGAAATTAGGTAATAGAAGTGAAAGATGATGTGATACAAAAATAAATATAAACAAGTTGTATGTATGATGAATTTTTTTTTATTCCCACACACACATATATATATATATATATATAACTTTTTTAACTCTTTTATTCGTAAAATTATTATATAAATATTTGAAATTTCTCTTCCATTAATTGGTGTTTTGGAGAGTGAGGGGGTTGGGTGGGAAGAGAGATATAGGACAGTTGAATTTTCTCTCAAAAGAAAAATGGACAGGTGAATTTAAGAATATAAAAACAAAAAAGAGGAACTGGGCTAAGGAATTTTTAATCATCTACTTTTTGTTCTTGTTTTTGGTCTGTTTTTGTTGGCTAGTGAGACAGTTAAAGGAAATGGCTTGGCTGGTAGGATTGATGGTTAGATATGTGCCAACTAACCTTACCACTTGCTTGCTTGGTAGAGGGAGAGAAAGCAGAGGAATGGGAGGGGAATAATACATGGAAATTAATTTAATAAAAAATTAGGTAAAAAAATTGAGTGAAATAAAATAAAATTTATAATTAATTAGTAGAATAAAATTAAGTGAAAAATAGATCTCGATTGATATTTTAAAATTGAAATTTGTTAAGTTAGAATTTATGTATAAATAAATAATATATAAAATTATCATTTTAACCTTTGATGCATTAATATTTTTTTTTGTGTGTAGATAATGTATTAGAGTGATAGCTAATTGGAAATATAGTACTCATACACAACATATTTGAATATGAGGTGTCCATAATGAAAATATAATCTTGTGTATTAGAATATGATTTCTTTCATTTTCAAATATATGAGGTACCATAATGAAATATAATCTTGCATATTTGAATAAGAGGTACCATAATCGGGTAAAAATTAGTAAATATTAATGGATAATTGAACAAAAGAGAGGAACATTAATATTTATAAATTGAATTTCTCTCAAATCTTCTCATTTTTAAGGTAATTATTATTGGTCTCACATAAATTCCATTTAAATTTCTTTCTTTTCCTCTTATCAAGCAGGGTTAATGTTATCCTTTGCATAAAAATTCATACTAATAATAAAAAATAATATTTATTCTATATAATTTTCAATTATTTTATCTTTATAATTTATATTATATTTTGTTTTCTTTTTATAATTTTAAAGAATCACTTCCAATTATTAATAATTAACTATTAATTAATTTTAATTAATTTTATTGTTTAAAAATGTACAAAAATATAGTGCTGTTACAACAACAATAATTATTATTATTCTTAAAAATAATGGGAGAAACAAAAAAGTTGATGCTTAAGTAGTTGGATTGAATTTATGGGCGGTTTTGATAGAGTATCTAAAAGGATAGGGTTGTCTGGCTCAATCTCATTCCTCCACCCACCTTTGCTGCCTAATGACAAAGGATTTAAGGGTTGCTTGCTTTTAGCTTTCTTTAGTTAGGTGTAGTGGAAAATAGGTGCAAGGAGGAGGATAGAGGATGAAAGCGAAGAGAAGTTAACTTTTCAAGTATGTTCATAATAAAAGTGTATAAAAGTTTTGGTAAATTTTCATATTTTTTAATCCTTACAAATGTGAGAAGAATTAAGGAGAAAATCTCCTCTTATATATTTTTGTCCTTTCAAACATTTTTTTTTATTGAAGAACAATTGAGTAATTTAATTTATAATATTAATTTCATTTTTTTTATTTAATTTAATATAAATTAATTAAAAATTATTATTTTTTCTTTATTTCTCTCCTACTTTCTTCTTATTAAATAACTTTTAACTTTTAATTATTTTATTTTGTAAGGACTTTTTTTTTGTAAGTTTGTGAGTTTTATTAATAATTGTTGTTTTATTAAATTATATGTTGTTGTGCTTAGTTAATTAGTTGTTGAAGAACTCTAAAGATTTAATAATCTTAATGAGTTATGTTGTTTGGGGAGTTGCTTTAATTAGATGTCAAGTTGATAAGTCCTAAGAAAGTATATAAGGTTTTCTTTAAGACTTAAGTTTCATAAGTTCAATCTTAATAAAACTTAAAAAAAAAAAGTTAGAAAGAGGAACTCTGAAATTCTAAAATTCTGCTTTCTTCTTCCCAGCTTTCAAGACAGTGTAGAAGATATTGGTAGCATTGCCGAGTAAATATTCAATCTTGAAGAGCTTTGAATCAAAGACCTCGGGAGGATTGGTGCAAAGTTCTTTTGAGGGTCTTGACTTTCTTCTTCCTTCTTTTGTGTTCTCTTGAAAGTTTAAAGGTAAAGGAAGTTAGAACTCATTTCCTTGTTGATCTATGATGTGTGTGTTGCTTGAAATTCATTGAATTCATGATTGTGGTGATTTTTGAGATGGTAAATTGAAAGTTGTGAGTTTTGGTGTTTTGAGAGCATTGAGAAAATTTTTGGTGGATCTTGCTTTGCAATGGTTCCATATGGATTTTATTGTTATATTTTAATTTTGAATTTCCTACTGTGTCCATATGTGATGTTGTGTTTTGCATGCTTGAATTTTTCTGAGTTTCAAGTGGTTTAGGTCAAAATGTGAATCTACCAAGTGCAGAATTCATCATTGCATTGGGAGCAACTTCAAGGCATCAAATGTGATGTAGGTCAAAGACTCTTTATCTCGCTCTTGTTGGGCTTGGGTTTGGTAGCGTTAAACGTAAGTTTAAAGAGAGCTCTTTGACTTAGTCACACTGGGTGTGGGTTAAATGGCACCAAGCATGAATGTCATTGGAGCTTTCTGACTTGGTGAAACCAAATCCTAATTAAATGGTGTCAGACATGATCAAGACCGAAGCTCTCTACCTGAATGATGTTGGGCGTTAGTGGAGTGACGTCAAGTATGAGTCAAGTTGAGGCTCTCTACTTAAAAACAAGGTCAAGCATGGATTTAACCATGCCAAGTGTGATTGCCATAAGGCCTCTCTATCTCATTCACGTCAGGGACAAGTAGATTGGCATCAAGCATGGGTGAGTCAAAAACTCTTTATCTCATTCACATTTGGCGCAAGGAGAATGGCACTAGGTGTGGGTTGCCTATGTTGATTTTTGTTAAGCGTATAAACATCGTATGAGTAAGTAAAAGTGTTTACATGTTGTATGTTGTTGTATGATATTAGTTCTTTATAAATTGGTCAAGGATGATGTATAAATGATTAAACTATTGAAAGTTGTAAGTTGAGTTGCATGGTGGTGTTGAAAATGCTTAAGAAATTATGTTGAGTTATGTTGATTGACTTAAGAATAGAGGAGATGTTGGTTTTTAAAAGTTTATTATCTCATTATGAGGATATCTCTATGACTAGTTGTCGAAAACCTTTCTTAAGAAGTTGACTCTTGAAGTGAATTGTTGAATCTCCTCTATCACCATAGTTGATGTGGTATGGGTGTCAGGTCTACGTGATTGAATCACATGACAACCACCAAAATCAATCTTAGGGTAGGGAAAAGAAAAAGATTTAAGAAGTTGAAAAAGAAAATTGTCTTCCTCAGGTTTCAAAGTTTTTCTCTCTAGACTTTTTCTAACTTTCTCAAGAAAATGGATTTATGAGATCCACTTCTTTAGAAAAATCTTATATACCTTTCTATACAAATCAAACTTGATCTTTGCTTAGAGACATTCCTAAATGACTAAAACTTTTTAGGATTTTTTTCTTAGAATTCTCAACAAATAAACAATAATCACAACATATAAATCAATAAAATCTACAGTCATTAGTAAAAATGTAACGTGTTACAATAACTACCAAAATTGGAATGGATCAATCGATTCCATCAGTTTGATTGGAAATTAGCCTGTGTTGATCAATTCGATAACTTGAAAAAATCAATAAATTTCATAATTGGTCAAATCAATCTAGAATTTGTGTAAAAAATCATATTGAAATGGTACCATTCAAAAAGATATATATTTTTTAATTTTAAAATGTAATTAAAATATTTTATACTGAATAAAAACATATATGATAAAGATTATAAATTGAAATAAATTATTTTATCAATTTCCTTACAAAGAATAATTTAGTCATTTATTTAATTTTTAAAATTCTATATCTTGATATTTTTCAATTTTATTGTACATTAAGTTGGCATTTTTTATTTTAAATGTAAATATATTATTGTTAATGGGCATTATTATATTATATTAAATTTAAACTTATATACTATATTTGAAATTTTATGTTTATTTTGAATACAAAAATTTTATTTAAATTTGTAATTCTATTAAATCATAATATTATATTTATTTAATTATTTTTATTTTTTATTAATATTAATTTGACCATGTTTCAATCACAGTTGAATCATTGAACTTTAAACCAGTGCCTTGATTGGTTTAATTTTGAAAACATTGGTCCTTAGTATTATGTGATTATTTTTAACTACTATTGTGTTTATTATATGGTCCAATGATCATCTCTAGTGACATCTATATTTATATTTAATATCATCTTAGTATGCGATAATTATAAAAAAAATTAAAATAAATATTATTTATTCACCTTAAAATGAATATTAGATAAAAAATAAATATTTTAGGTTTTAGAGTGGTGAAAATAAAAAAAAAAATTATAGGAACTAAAATAAAAATTTACTCATTTTTTTTAAAGATTAAAAATAATGATTTCAAATTTTAGAAGAATGAAAAGTAAAGAAAAAATTTATAAGAACTAAAATTAAAACACAATCATTTTGATGGGGAAAAATATTTTATTTTATTTTTTTATATATGAGAATCTTATTCAAAGGGAATAAAATCAGATAAACAAAATTCTTATTCTATAACATAGTTATATATTATATAAAATGTAAATTTAAAATCACTAATCAAATTAAAATATTTTGTGTCATTTGTCCAATAATAAACTATTAAAATTTGGACTCACGTTACATGTGATTAAATTTACTTTAACATTCTTTTAGTCTTGCTGCAGATTATTTGATTTGATTTTACTCATTGTGGGATCGTTGTTTATCTTAAACCATTTATTATTTGTCCTCCGAATACTATTGCTGCAAGTGGGTTAAGACTTAAGTGTAACCAAGTGCGAAAATTAAAATTAGTATAAATTTTTATTATTAACTGAGATTTTTGCAAAACTTATAAAGATACTATTTTATATAGTTTATATTGAGTTTTTTTTTTCTCTTCTTATTACGATACGTCTCAAAAGGAAAAATCAGGCTAATACAATTTTGTAAAACTCTTAAAACTAAAACTAATTTTACAACATACAAAAATTGAGAAAACATTGTTTTGATTATATATGTTTTAAAGTGCTTTTACTTTTAAGGAAGATTAAAAACCTTGGAAAAAAATAGAGTAAATATTACCTACATAGAAAAATGATATGGGTGTTTGGATTCTATTTTTAAACGTAACTTTTTCTTGTCTAAATGTAAATTTACGTAAAAATTCTTATTTGTTACTTCCAGTTAAATGTAATTTTTCACGTCTTGACTCTAATACAAACACACACGAAATTTATACGAGTCACGTAAAATTTTATATAATAATAGAAAAATGCTTTAAAAATACATCAGAGAGTATGCTGTCAATCAAGAGGTTAAACTCATGGTTGAACAATGCACTTAAATTGTTTTAAATCTTCTAGTAAAAAAAAAATTTAATTTCTTTTATCCAAAATAGAAAGTGCATTAAAAGCATAATAGAGTATGTTGTTAATCAAGAGATTTAACTCAATTGGTAGATGAGTGTACATTGTTATATAGTACTATTTTTCCAATTAATGTTAAATAATATTTAATAATGTTAAATATTTTAATAAGTTGAAAATAATAGTAATATATTTTATGATTTAAGTATTTTTATATTCTTAAATATTTTATAAGGTAAAATTGATAAAGAGACAGTTCCGTATTTAAATTTTTGGTGTATTTGCAATTCAATTCAAACCGAAGTCGTTGTAGTAGTTGGGACTTGGCAACTGTAAGTAGATCACTGGAAGCATCATGTGATTCGCGCACAAACCTAATACTTCAGAGTTCAGATCAGTATTAACTTTTTTTTCATAATTAATTTTTGTTTGTTTGTGAAATTGGAAATCGATATCTAAGAACAACAATAGAATTATTTTTTCTATCATTTTTTCTATGTTATTAAAACTAGGCTTAAATATTTTTTTTCGCTTCCGTAAAATAGGAGACTTTTGCTTCTTGTCCTTTTTAATTATTTTCAGTAAAAAAAAATTATTTTATTTTTATCCTTGTCGTTAAATTGATCATTAAATGTCTTAAGAAAGAGGTACAACTGCTTCCATTTGTTTTTACTAATTTAGACTTTATAAAATCTGACTTCTCTTATATTTTATGTTCTCTTATTTGAATTTATATATGTTAAAGATAGATAAAAATTCATAATTTTACTGAAATCTTAAGAAAAGTTAGTGATTGATTTTAGTCTTATTCAAAATTATGTGTAACATCCTAATTTCTTTCACAACATTTGTTAATAAACCATAATGTTTTTTATTTAAATTTTCTATGCGTGTTAAGCTTATATTTTCTTATTTATTCTTAATTAAAATAAAATAAAATAAAATAAGTAATATTCTAACTTTGATTATAGAAATAAAAGGTATTTATATATATATATATATATATATTTTGATAAGTAAAATAAATTAAGGAGAATACAAGGGATACCCCAACCCATTACAAAATACAAAGTCACCTAAACAAAATCCAACGTAATCCATACAAAACGTATTTTTATATTCTAAATGTTTTATTTGACTTTTAAAAAAATATATATAAAAAATGTGAAATTTAAAATTTTTACAATGTAATATTCTTTGTATAAATTTACTGTTTTAAAATAAATAAATAATAATATAATGAAAAGAAATTAACAAGTGGTTTCAGGAACCTACCATTAGATCATCAAGCATCTCTTGGAACGATCACGTAAAATATATATATATATATATATATATATATTTTTTTTTTTCTTACCTGAACAATCAAATGACAGGTGATATAAGAATATAATCATTTCGTTGTAGATAATGATGTGGAGGAAAATTGTAAATTTAATGAAATCAATTGTATTTCACTTCGATGAATTAAAATTTAACTAAAACATAGTTAATATAATTAAATTTAAGTAAAAGTAATTATAACTTGAATTAAAAATAAATTAAAACTAAAATATTTGTGTCTATAAATAAGCACGGAACCTTCAAAGCAATAAAATGAAAAACTTACAAACTTCATATGGTATATAAGCGATGAATTGTACTTTTATCTTTCACTCGAGTATATCTTTTATTTTTAGAGAAATTACTTTTCTCTTCACTAAACCTCTTAAGATAGAAGGAGAAGATATCTATGATTTTTAAAAGAATATATATAATCATAATTATTTGATAAAATATTATAATTTTATTTTATTTGTTTATTTTATGTTATCTAACTATTATTAATATATTATTTAGTTATTTTTATTTTCTTTATTATCTTACATGTGTTGTTTGTAAATATTTTATTTAATTTTTTTCTAATTAAATAAAATAATTTTAAATTTATTTAAATTATTTCTTAAATAATATTATATTATATTAGTCGTATATACATTATAGATTATAAAAAAAAGCTAATTTTGTCTTTACTTATAATTATTCTTTTATTTAACTTTTTTCCTTTCTCTTCCATGTGACTGCTATAGAAAATGGAAAAGAAAAAATATATAGATTTATAATAATAATAATAATATAATCATGATGAATAATTAATTGTTATTGCTATTAATTAACTACTACAATAATGTTATGGGTAATAAACATTTGAATTCATGGATAAGACATGAGTTTGTAGATGAAAGTTTTGATTTTGAAAATTTAAATGAGTATATATATGATAAAGTGAGTGATCCTTGTATTATTATGACTATGGTAAAATTTATTTATCTTGACTTATCACTATAAAACTTTATTTAAATTCAATCATAAGATATATTTAAAAATTAAGTATATATTTATTATAAAAAAGATAATTTAGTGTATAATTATACAATTATTTTTTTTATCGACTTATATGATATTTGTTCTCACTTCTTTTATATTTCTTGTTTCCTTTAGTATACTTATATAAAAAATTAATTAAAATAAATAGTTGCTTCAAATCTTAAACCTTTCATGACATTTGTGCACCTTATATTTCTAGAACTACAATGGTCAGTGGATAAAAAAAAAAGAGACAAACAATACCGAAATACAGGTATCATCAAGATAAAAAAAAAAAAAAAAAAAAACAACATAGGATGGGGTACGAATTATCAAGCCTTAATTTAGGTAGAAATTAATTTGGTTTCAAACAAACTCTTGGATTTTAATATTGTGAATAAAAGATGTGATTAAAAAATAGCCTCTACTAAAGATAATTAACTATTTTTTTTAAAAAAAATTAGTTATTAATAAAATTAATAGATACTTCACTTCAAAATATATATAATTATAAAAGAAAACAGAATAGGAGTAGAGAAAACAATAAATAAAAGAGATAAATCCTCTAGTATTTATCAAATTGATTTTCTGTCCTTTTATAATTTTATTGTTTGAATTTGGTCTCTCAAAATACAAATATGATATATAGCTACGATTTGTATAATTATATTAATTATGTATAATATAAATATTTATATAAGCGACAAGGAATTTTTTAAAAAAGTATGTATAAAAATTTAAAAATTATTTTAAATTATATAAATGAAACTATCAGTAAAAAAGGTAATTAAGCCTTAATTAATTAAGGATTTCCAAACAAGTGCCTGATTCATGGTTTCTTATTGTATCTTTTTTTGATGTATAGTTTCTTAATGTATCCATGTATATTGCACAACGATATGGACCAACCTTACCTTTCTAGTTTGTATAGAAGTTTAGAAAATAAATAAATAAAAGGGAGTTAGTCTTATTTTAATTTTTGTGGCGCACACTCCTTGCATTGAAACATTCTGTGGCTCTGTGTGTCTCAGTCTCACTCATCCTTTGCATCAGTAGAGACTAGAGAGTAATACAAGGTAACATCAAACTTCTTTTTCTCAATCTCAGTTTTGATTTCTGTCATCCCATTATCATTGGAGAAAATCTTAACCCAAATTTAGTCTCTTTTATTATCATTTTAATTCAATTATTATTTCTGCTGCCACAACTTTAGGGCTGCAAATGGCTTCCACTGTTGCAAGCTTGCCTTCACCATTGTTGCTCCCTGCTAGAAAATCACAATCAGGGAACTTCTCAACTTTCCCTGTTTCTCTTCTTTCAGGTGACCCTTCTCTTTCCCCCCCTTTTTTTATGGTTTACTTTCAAAGTTGAGATTTTTGTTCCCATAGACACTGTATGAAATGAAACTATAGCATAAAAAAATGGTTTTTTGACTTCAGTAGCGTTTTTTTTTTTTTTTTTAAGTTTTTAAGCATTGTTGATTACTTGATTTAAGTCAAAGTGAGTAGTCTTGGAGACATTGAGCCGTCAGTTCAGTTTCAAAGTGAACATTTTGATATGTCGAAGGTAATCCTAACAACCGAAGAGAAAATAGTTATGTTGTCCTCTGCATAGTTGTTGTGCCGAAATGATGTAATTACGAATGTTGAACTTTAAAATCACCAGCATGGTATTTGGCACTTGTCTGTCTCTAGAAATTAAAAATTTAACAGAAGGTCTTAGTATATGTGATTTTTATGTACTTTTGGCATGATTTATGCACTCTGGCAGTATGTAAAATTCATGAGATTTTTGCACTAGGTTGGTTCTATTAAAAAAGTCGTTGTTGTATCATGGATGTGATTTGTATACTTTTCATCCACAAAAGCTAAATTTTGAGAACTACATTGGCTTACTATTATATGGGGCAATTGTGACTATATCCAGGGCCTTATAAAACCATTGCTATAACTTCTGCTGATTTGTGATAAAAGGTTTGTACCTCTTATGTTCCTGATTCTTGATTTTCATTCTGCTCACTTCACAGGGAGACGAAAGCATGTTTCATTTATTGTGAAGGCTTCTGGAGAAAGTTCTGAATCTTCAACTACCCTTACTGTTTTTAAGTCTGTTCAGAATGTTGTGAGTTTCTCTTCCCACTCCCATCATTCTTGTCATTCTTTCAAAGAGTCACAAAAAGGTACAGTATGTCTAATTTGCTGCTTGTTGATTTTAAAACAGTGGGAAACACCTGAGGACCGATTGGGACTTGTTGGTTTGGGATTTGCAGCCATAGCAGCGTTTTGGGCATCAACAAATTTTATTGCGGTAATCTTCGCTGCTTTCAGTGTTTTGGAAATGAATACTTGATAGTAGATTTTTTGCTGAACTATTGACGTATGGGCTATGAGCCTATGAGGATGCACAAATTTGATACATTGTATTGGATATGATACATATCTGATAGTTATATAACATTTCTTAAAATGTATAGAATATAGTAGCACTAGTATGTACAGGATACGTTTAAAATTTGATAAGGCATTATAAGGTTTAATTAATCATTTGGTCGCTAAACTTGTCCACACTTTGTGTTTAGTCCTTATACCTAGAAACTCTAAATTTTAATCCCTATACAAGTATTTTATTTTATTTTCATTTTTATGTTTTAGTTGTTATACCTCTACTTTGTGACAATTTTACACTGCTAGGAAACTAACAAGAAGGTCTAAACATAAAAAAAAACTGTCGAATGAGAACTTAAACATAGAATTTTTAGGTACAGGGACTAAAGTGCAAAGGTGAGACAAAGTTTAGTGTAGGGACCAAATGATTAATTAAACCAATATATAATTGTCAACATTACTAAAATAAAAATAAAAGTTATAGATCATTCTCATCATAAATCACTTGCTTATTGCTTACAAGTAAAAATAGTGTCAATCTCATTCCCTTCTTGAAGATCACATCCATAAAGAGAAGTAGAGAACAACATCCATTTTGGTTCATCAAGATTCAAGAGACAATGTTTCTATATTTCTATCTTCTGTACACTTTTATGTTTCATATTTTGCTGTATCAAAGTTTCATAACCTTTTTTAAAGACTTGGATGCTTCATAGATATTTATTGGTGAAGTGGCCTGAAGTATCAGTTTTGAATTATTCAGTACGGATATGTGAAGCAAATGCAAGTACAACTGTATAAGTGCTTCATAGTGTATGGCCTGACATGGCCACTGCCAGAAACAAATTGATCTGGTGGTAGAAGAACAAATCCATTGGGGCTATCACAGTTTGATCCATAAATAAATTGTTATTTATTAAGGATTTGGAAACTTCTTTTAAGTGAAAACTGCTTCAAAATGACATTCCTTCTTGCTTTCTTGATTTGGCTGTTGACTCTGCACATATTTTTGCTACGAATAAATTTTATCCCAATTCTTCCACCCTACTGATTTTGTTTTTTTCATTTTTGTATGTAGGCCATTGACAAATTGCCACTTTTCCCAACTGTACTGGAATTAATTGGAATATTTTACTCAGTGGTAAGTGCTGTACTGTGCTGCATACTTGATTTTTTTTTTTGTTTTTGGTGTAATTTCAAATATTTATTTTCAATTGGCGAATACTTCAAACTTCTCTTTCTATTTCAGTGGTTTACTTATCGCTATCTCGTATTCAAGCCTGACCGGTAAGCATTTTGGTCCCTTTTATTCTGATTTCCTTGAGTTTGTTTGATATTAACTACATCATACCTTTGATTTCACAATTGAAGTGAGGAAAGTAAAAGAAAATTTACGGTGAATGGTTAATTTACTTCAAAAGATCTATTAACCACTTGAATGATCTGTTGTAAAGTGGGTAATGATTAGCTACCTTGTAAAGAGATTAATCTTATGTAACTAATGAAACTTCTTTTTTCTTCATAAATAAGACCATTACTGATTCTTTTCAAGAAAAATCCCATTAAAAAGGTTTAGCTTTTAGTGCACTCAGTTTTCTAGCAACTTCACTTGAATTTTCTTATAACAGGGAAGAGCTTTTTCAAATCTTGAACAAGGCAGCATCAGATATCTTGGGCTAATAAGATGTGCAGCCAAAATGCTATTCTAGATTGTGATTTGAAGTACAGATTCTCTGCGGCAATAGTTCTTTTGTGTTGGGAGAAGTGGGTGAAAGAAGGGAGAGGGGAAAGGGGCTATGCTTGTCTTTACTCCTATCGTAAATGTAAGACTACTACATTACATCCATGAATTAAAGCTTACTTTTTTTGGGTTGACTTCTTTGTATACAATTATAATGAAGTTCCCTTGAGCATTTGGATGCAGTTAATAGCACATCTATTAAGAATAAATCTAGCCTAAGTAACTGATAACTTAGAAATGCCAGAAAACATAACTTCAGCTTTGTTGTGATATCAATGGCAAAGTTAAAGTAAATTGAAGAATAACATGCTCTTTCTCCGGATAATATTTCGCCAAGCTCGTCATTGAAATATGTTTATCTTGCCCTGGCAGTAGTTATCCAAAATCACCCTTGTTCGTTGTATTTGTATTCTTATAATGAAATAAGAGGAATACTGACGCTTTCTTTAATAATATATTTACTATTAGTTGAAATATATTAGAAATCATAAATTTGTGTTGAGTCTCACTTTGATTTAGTGGTGAAACTCATTGAAATTTGTGATTTTCAGTTAATAGTAAAAAGTGGTAGAGAGAGAATTAGTGAGTTTTATTAACAACAATCATAAAATAATTTGTATAATGCTTTGTGATATTTTGTTTAGTCAATCTCTTTAGTTCATATTCAAGCTTCATAAGGGCCCAGGAATGTTTTGATTGAGATCAACAAAGGAATCCATTCTCTTTTTTTTTTTCCCTCTTTTTTTTGTTTTATTTATTTATTTATTTTTGGGATTTTATCTGATGTCTTAAAGAAACATGAAAAGAGAAGGGTGCAAATATTGAATGTTCCATCTTATGTGTATCATTCTTTGAATCATTTATCATGTTGTACCTTTGTGGTATCGGACACGCTTCAAACTCTTTCCTGCATTTGTCAATATAAAAGCACAAAGTAGTCAATCAATTAACTACGCAAGCACAGATGGATGAATGGACTGCTTGACAGTCAATTGAGGTGTTGCCAATTTGCCAACCCATGTTCATAATTAAGCTAAAAATAAAATAAAATCGAATGTTCTTATTCACATATTGTCATCATCCACCGAGGTGATTTGGTTAAGGTGTGCTCTGCCTAAAAAAAATTGTCAATTGTCAATACCCACCCTCATCATGTCAAACCTGTTTCTTTAACCATTTTTTTAATTAATGCCGTTGTGCCTGATAAATGCTTATGTAATTTTCTCTTCGCACTAGTAAAATATACTTATATATATATATATATTTATTTATTTTTATTCATCAGAATTACAATGCTACACTAGAGTTTAAATTTAAAATTTTGTGCACACTATTTCAAAATTTCACCTCTAAGTTGAAATTAGTGGACCAGTGGTTCATTTATACTTTTATATACTAACAATCAGTCACGGATCTAAAAATTTAAAGTAGTGGGAATAATATTTATTTATATATTTATAGGGCTAAAAAGTTTATATATTACTTTTAAAAGTATAAATATATATTATAATTATTTTTTACAAGTTTTTATATCTATGGTTACGACTAAAACTAGGTTAAACTAGATTATTTATAATTTAGTAGGTGTGAATTTAACCTTAAATAAAAATACATGTCCTAAGTATGATTTATTTATCTATCATAAACATTTTTTTTAATGTTTGGTTAGAACTACAATATCAAATATCCACTTTATAATAATTTAACACTAATAAAAAATAAAATAAAAATGTTAAATTTTATAAAAATCAAATTTAATTTATTTATGATATAAACATGTTTTTAATATCTATTATAAACTTTTAAATGATAATTTTAAAAAAATATTTTATAATAAAAATTATAAATAGAACAGAAATCTTACGAATTTTACTAATTTGATTTTTTAATCAGTGTACAATAAATAGAAAGTACTAAAGATAAATATGCATGCTACAAATTTTATTTTATCAAAAATTAATTTTTTAATATATTATATTATATATGTGAGCATTAATATATATATATATATATATATATATATATTAATTAATTAAATTTTTAAAAAATTGATTCGTTATTAAGGAGTATTATTTGTCATATATAAGAACTAATCACCTTCAAAAATTTGAAAAATATCAAATAAATAGATATCTCCTCCAAATTTAAATTTTATATATATGATAATTTAAATATATATAAATTTATTTTATTAGAATATAAATTTTATTTTTTAAAATATATTATTTTTGAATAAAAAAATATTATATAAAATTGTAAAATGGTAGTGTGGATAAGTGTTCCCACGATACTGCACCTATCTCTGCTAACAATAAAGGAAATATATTTTTTTGGTATGTACAATTTATTTTATCCTTTTATCTTTGTAATTACTTGTTTTAATTTTTTAATGTAGTTTCTTTTTTTCTTCTTTTTACTTCATTATAAACATTCGCATGCACTCTTTTAAGAATCGATTCACAATAGTATTTATTTTAAACAGAGACAGACGTGTAATGTTTTTTCTCTCTAGTAAATAAATAAAAGGAGTTTAGGTGTAGTAAAATTGATAGATATTTCAAGATTTTATTTATTTTATTTTATAAATCACATGTATTTTTTTTTTCAAGAATAATTATGTTCAAAATTATTTAAATATATTCTTTTGAATATATAACATAATTACACATCTCAAACTCAAATTAGAGATAATTGACTAGTTTAGAACATTTTTTTTTTTTACGTGAGATAGAACAATCCTTGCTAATTGTTCTAACTTCTAGACGGTCGGTAGATACAAAATTCTTTTTAGGCACTTGAAGGAGATTTTGTTCGTGAAATAAAAATACACAACGAGGGACCTCGGTAGTTAAGTGGATCTGTTAGATTATACTGTAAGTTTGATTTTTAATTCTTACTAGTATCTAGCATCCGCATAGAAAATGTTTATTTTTATATAATTATAATTTATAATTTATAATAATTTTTTAAATATATAAATTGTATTATAATTATTATTTATAATCGATAAATATTTTATAATTAAGGCCAAAAAATAATTATAAAAATATTTGCATATTATCTATTAACAGTCTTTTATACGAGTAACATGAATCAAAGTGGCATCTTATTATATACGAGTCTATTCCTTGTTTAATTGGACCAACTTTTATTGGTATACACTTTCTCAATTCACAAGTCACAAACACTTATAATATATGGTAAATTTAGATAAATGGTTCATAAATCATGCTTATGTTATTATTTTTTTTAGTAAAACCCAAAGTAAAGGACACGGTATCAGTTATCATTTATTTTTGTCTTTCCTTTCAGAGTATATACTACAAGGAGTGTGATTATTTTTCCTAGTTGAAAATTGAAATGATAGTTAAATAGTTTAGTGTCATTTGTTTTTTTGATAAAATACTAGTTTAATGATATTAAAATGTCTTTGATAGACGAAGTTTGGTCTACAGTGTAGCATTGAGTAACATTAGGCATGCATACATTGATTAAAGTGGAAAAAGCTTCCCCACTTTTGAGAAAAAATAATAACATTTCCTTTGGTTTAGGGCTTAGGGGCTATACACATAAATGAAACGTAATTCAATGCTACCCAAATTTTCATTTCCTTTTAGATCTTCTGTGTAGTGCATTACAGCAGAAATTGGCACGTGTCAAAAAAAAAATAGAGAGATAGCATAACATACATAGCGTGTATATTTATTTATCATCATGTGTATGCGAAATCTATGGTAGGTTTATATTATATTGACCAAGACTGCGTCACGTACTGACACGTGCCTTGGTCTTCAACTGCCATATGACACACTTCACTCTCCTTTTCTCATTCATTCATTTGCATCTCTGCCAACCTCTGCTCTTCAAAAGCCATTCCAAATTCTTCATCTCTCGGCAACAAGGTACTCTCTCTCTCTCTCTCTTTTTATTATTTTTTATTTTTCCTGTGTCGTTTTGTGTATGATTGCATTTTGAGTTTCCAGTTTTCTTGTGATTGTGGTGGCGAGTGTGAGAGAGAAGCCTCTTGATTTCTGTGATTCCCTTCAAATAAATCCCTTTCATCGTCATTCAAAATTAATGAGGGTGAGATTTCGGTTCCCCCTATTTTACGGGAATGACAATGTGCATGGAAATATAATGTGCCATGCGATAGAAAACGAAGCTCCGGGGTTCTCACTTGTCAGATCTGAGAATTTATTTTCCCAATTTTTTGTTGCTGAGATTGGTGTCTTGATGTTGTTGCCAATGCCATGTGCTGCAATGCAAGTGATGAGTTCTTTGATCGGGTTTTGTTTTTGTTGTGATGATGCAGTAGTCTGTGAAAAGGTGCTCCCTGGCGAGCTTTGGAGAAGTTTTCTATCGTTTCGCCATGAGGGGAAGGCAGCGAGTAGCATCCAGAGAACAGATGCTTGGGCATGATAAAGATGAAAATTTAGGTACCTTCTTTTTTGTTGTATATGCCTTTTATTATTTTTTGGTTAATGTCAGGGACTAAAGCTTAACTTTTATACATGTCTAACGACTAAATCTTACAATTTTCCCATATAGGAACCAAATGAATGGTTTAACAATATTATTATTTTTATGATTAAACTAAGTAGTTTCATTTTATTATTTAAAATTTGGGTTTACTGATTTTGTATTTGAGTGATTCCACGACCATGAGTTATCAGAGATATAAAATGTACTATTGCCTATGGGAATTGGATATAGCACCTGAGACTGAACTCAACTCTGAATGGAAAAATGGAAATGACTACTTTAAATCGATTTATACCTTCTAAAGAATCTAAGTTAGTGTCAGGTGTATTTTATTTATTTATTTATTTTTTTGGAAAGGGAGTTTGTGAGAGTTGTTTATTTCAAAGAATAGACTGGATCCAACTAAACTGCACTTTTTCCATCAATAGTTTCTTCATTACATATATTACATAGTCATATATGTTTTCATGCGCATTTCTTGAATCTTTCTCGTGAATATGTATATTTTAAAGGGCAGTGCACATACTGAATGCCAAACCTCGAATATTGATTTCTGTAGCATATGCTTAAAAATAGAGTACACATTTTAAAAATCCATTTAATTTATGAGCTTGCGAAATATGGTTTGACATTGAGAGAATAATCTTGCATGTATATATGTTAGGATACTTGGTTTGGGCCTAAGCCCAATAAACTGTCTGAATAGGGAAGTTAGGGGGAATGGAGGGAAAAGGGTAATCATTCTGTTAATCTGTTCATTTGCTGTTAGAACCTTGAGAGGTTGGGCACAAAGAGAGTCACCTTTTCTCTAAGGAGCATTGGCTCTGAGATTAATGGGGCTGCTTCTGTAACAGCTTTTGTTTTTCAATCAATGATACAATTTTTTCTGTTTCTCTTGAATTGGGTTCCTATTGTACACTTATACACATTACAAAACATGGTCAATCATGCCTTGTATAATTGAGAAAGTTAAAAAGTCAACCAACAATGAGCTTGTCTCTTCTACTATATGTAGTTTCAAATTCTTATTTTTCTTTTGAAGGGAGAGAAAATGACAAAGAAGTGTTTTTTTTTTTAAATAATTTTTTTAATATCCAATTGGAGAAACGGGTTTGTAATGATATTACTAACAGAAGTATTGCACTCCTCACAGCTTCAGTGCGCCTACCGAATGTCAAACCTTCTTGGCAGCGCTCTTTGCGGCATGTAGCAGTGGCTTCTCTTTCTTCATTCTTGTATGGATACCATATTGGGTATGGTCTTCTACACTGTAGCTTGATCCACATTCATTCTTCTTGTGTATGTACGAAATTATCTAATTTTCTTATTGCTATTGCCAATGCAGAGTAGTCAATGAAACCTTAGAGAGCATTTCTATAGATCTTGGCTTTAGTGGAAATACAATGGCTGAAGGTACTTCATCTTAATATTATGAAAAATATTAATGTCTTTATTATGTCTTACATCTAAATATTTATTTACTTCCTTTTATTTTTATTTTGATGAAGGTCTTGTAGTAAGTATATGTTTAGGAGGTGCTTTTGTTGGATCTATGTTTAGTGGATGGATTGCAGATGGTGTTGGACGCAAAAGAAGTTTCCAGTTGTGCGCATTACCGATGATCATTGGGGCTGGAATGAGGTATCAGCTGCATAAATTTTAAATTAATCTCTCTTTCATTATTTGTATCACTTTGCATTCTTGTGCCATAAAATTTGCATATTATTTCTGTAAAGGATGTACAAAAGCTACGTTGTTCACTACAAATATATATATATATATATATATATATGTGTGTGTGTGTGTGTGTGTATAATGGAGTGAAGTAAGTCTTTGTAGACTTATTCCCCTCAATAATTCATGTTCTATATCAAATTTCCATGATATAATCATTGAGTTAAAAGTTATTTATACATAGATTAAGTTTGCAAATTTTTAAAAAATTTAAAAATCTTATGATACTTTGTTATATAGATTCAAATCAACATATAAATGTTTTTATGATTATCTGTTAATTTGAATTAATGAAATGAAGTATCATATAGTTTTCAAATTTTTTAATAATTTGCAGATTTGATCTATGCATAAATTTTTTTTAATTCAATGGTTAAATCACTAAAATTTGATGTAGAACATGAGTTATTAAGTGTAGTAAGTCTACCAAGAGTTACTCTTGGAGTAAGTGGGTCCCTTCTTATATATATATATAATGGTTGCTTTTTTGGAGGACAATAATTTCTTCTAACTGGTTTAGTTTTTATGAGTTTGGACTCCCTAGGTAGCAAGGATGAGGTGCCCAGGGGTTAAGATGGGAATTTAAGTTGTAATTACTCTACATCCATGGCAAGCAGGACATAGGAGTGTGGAAATAAGGTGTTAAATCTATTAAGGGGAATGATAAAAAGCTGTGAGTGGAAGAGGTGCACTAGGCAATCATTCAGTGGAATTGGGGCCTATGGGGTTAGGGCAGAGAGGATGCAGACCCTTGAAGTTCTGCAGTATTTTTTATCTTTGCTTTTCAGTTTTTTAGTGTGATCAAGAGGGATTTTTTTTCCCATTTTAAGGATTTATTATCCATAGTTTGTATTTTTAACATCAGTTCATATTATGAGGTTTCCTGTCTGTCTTAGTTTGAATTTTCATTTTCCAGTTACAGTTGGTAGACAATTTTTAAGTAGAACTCTGAACAAATCAGGAAAAGTAGAAAAAAATGAGAAATCACTTTTCAAGTTTCATAATCATCATTACAAAACAATGAAGTCCCTTTCTCATGCTTCTTTTTTGTGTTTATATTGTCCATGCCCTCATGCTAATTGTTTTTCAAATCAATGTAAACATATTTCCATGGTGTTTTCTATACAAAACAGAAGATAATGCAAGAGAAAAAGGGGGTTGAAATGAAAAAGAGTGGAAAAAAATCATCATACTAAAACAACAGATAGAGCTATAAACTTACTATTCACAACTTTTGCAGTGCAACGTCAAAATCCCTGTGGGGCATGCTTTTGGGAAGGTTATTTGTTGGTACTGGAATGGGACTTGGCCCACCTGTTGTAGCTCTTTATGTGGCTGAGGTATATCCGATGATATCATCATTGTTGTTTCTCTATAGTTTGAGATCATTATATTTTTCAATAGAGGTCTTTTCAGTTAACTTAAATTCACTAGCATTTATAGGTCTCACCTCCAGCTGTGCGGGGTGCTTTTGGGGGCCTCACTCAAATTGCAACGTGCCTTGGACTCATGGGTTCTCTCTTTATTGGAATCCCAGCCAAGGAAATAGTGGGTTGGTATGGAATGTTAAATAGGCTTGGTTAAGTTCATGAACATATGTTTATTGCAGCATTATAGGCCATTTCATTTTTCAGTTACTATTTTTACACTTATTTTTTTAAAGTAGTATTTTATGTTGATATTATGTGCACAGGTGGCGGATTTGTTTCTGGGTATCTATCATTCCTGCTACAATGCTTGCCATTTTTATGGAGATCTGTGCAGAGAGTCCTCATTGGCTTTTCAAGGTTATCTAATCTTTGTGTGATTAAAACTAATAAAAACCTTCAATTACTAACTAAAACTATATAATTTAATGTATTTACTTTCAACTATTCTGGATCCTTTTTAGAGGCTTATTGCTTGAGTATAAAATTTTTGTTCTTAATCATGGCTTATAGATATGTAAGTGTGGACTTGATCTTTGTTATGATATATAAAGTTTAATGCTGGTGAGATATACCTATACTTTAGAGGGAGACAGGTAATAGAACCTACCATGTATTATTTTATCTTTTTATTTTTTATTTTTTTAAATTTGATTATGAAGAATATTTTTGAAGTGCTGTTTCTTTTATGCCCCTTCTACAAACAATATTACAAAATGATGGAGAAATTAATAAGGATGTCACACACAAGATACAAGTGGTATTGTTAAAATGGAGAAAGACATTGGGGGTTATTTATGATCATAAAGTACCTATCAAGCTCAAAGGGAAGTTTTAACGTAATGCTATATGTCCAACTATATTCTATGATAGTTATTGATGGGCTTTAAAGGGACAAGAGAAAAAGTGGGAGTAGCAAACATGAGAATGTCAAGATGGATGTGTGACCATAGAAGAAAGGACATGATATGGAAGAACTATATATGAGGAGATATTGGTGTGACATCAATTGAGGAAAAGATGACAAAATATTAAGGTGGTTCAGACACAGACAAAGAGGGCTATTGGGAACATAAGGAGAGTAAATTGCATGGTTTTTAATCATGTGAAAAGGGGGGAAGTGAAAGACCAAAAAAGACATTGGAAGAAATTGTTAAGAGAGATCTCATGATGAATAATATATCTAAGGATTTGGTTTTTGACTAAGCTCAATGGCGTTTTGTGATCTATGTAATTGATTTCACCAAGTGGGATAAGGTTTTTGTTGATGGTGGTGCTACTGAAAGGCTCTATTGCTAAGTGCCTTTTGTTTGACTATGTTGTTTCATTTGCTTTATGACATAAAAAATGAGATTTCTCTTCCCTTATGACTAATACATGAAGATTTCTGAGTTGCTTTGTCCCAATGATTAATTCCCTTTTTAAAATAATAAATAGATATATTCTTCTTGATATCTATTTGAAACTTATTATTGACTTATTGAATATTTTATTTTATAAGAAGAATACCAAGGTTCTTATCCTTCCAAACTATATTTATTTCCTTTTTCTTATTGATTTAGGTTATATTTCCACACAGGCACTTATATTTCTTTGATTTTGTTCAGAGCGGAAGAACCATTGAAGCTGAAGCTGAATTTGAGAAGCTCTTGGGAGGAGTACATGTGAAACCTGCAATGACTGAACTGTCAAAGTCTGACAGAGGTGATGGGACTGATTCAGTAAAACTTTCAGAATTAATCTGTGGCCGCCATTTCAGAGGTACATAACTACATATCATAATTTTTATTCTTCGGAATAGTAGTGTATTGTTTAGATTATTGCTTAATCATATCATAATTTCTAAAATCATTTCTATTTCCAATTCTATATAATTGTGTCTTATTGATAGTTGCTAAATCACTAAATGCATTTTGCAGTGTTGTTCATTGGATCTACGCTTTTTGCGTTGCAGCAGCTATCTGGCATAAATGCTGTTTTCTATTTCTCTTCAACTGTCTTTGAAAGTTTTGGTGTACCATCTGATATTGCAAACACATGTGTGGGAATTTGCAATTTATTGGGTATCTGCTTGCTTAACTCTTGTTTTTGTTTATTTGTTGAATTGTAATTGCTGTTTATTTCACTCAATCTTGTTGTGTATGCCTCTTCAGGGTCAATTATTGCAATGATTCTGATGGATAAACTTGGAAGGAAAGTGCTTCTCCTGGGTAGCTTTTTGGGCATGGTAGGAATAAAAAATGAAAATTCTGACTTTGCGGAATTAACCTCTTTTAAACTTGAATATTACTTGAACAAAATTTCATTAGACATTTTGTTAGAAAGTTCGAACTAAACTGTAATTGTCTATTATTCAATAATTGTTTCCATTTACTGGGTGCCATAATGAATTAACTTCCACTGGATTTAGGAAGTCACCATAATCATTTAGCAGCCAAACAATGTTTTTGGACACCAGATTACTAAGTTTCAAACCTCCCTCCTTAGGCCTGCAACATACCTTCCATTTGACAAGGCTAGTAAAAGTGGATAGACAATAAACTGGAATGCTGGACCAAGAAGCCTGAATAAAAGCTACTTATGTTATGGGAAATGGAATCGTTTTTCTGATAGTTTTATGGGGTTTAGTTAGGGTGTGCTTGGTAGCCAATTAATGGGAAGGTAAAAGGTTAAAAGAGTGAAATTCTTTATTGTATTAGAATAGAATGACAAAATATATGCAAGAGGAGAGTATCTACATCATGATTTCAGCACTGAAATGCAGTACCCAGAAGTTAGTATTGATTCTATAATCTATATTTGCATAGCTAATAAAAGAAAGACCAGCAATCCTAGCTTAGTTAGACTGGTCAGGACAAATACACACATAAAATTCATATCAATTGCTATCAACAAGATTAGGGCTTAATTGTTTAACTGGATTCTCCTGTAAATTTCATTGAAAATTGACAATCCACCCAAAATTATTATGCTCAATATATAGCCATTTTCTGCCTATTCACTGGTCACTAGTTTATTTTCCCTTTTAGAAAGCTCACCTAGTGTATGGCTTCACTTTAGCACTTCCCTATCTTGGGTTTTCCTACAATCGTCAGGGAAGAAATATAAGCAATTTGATAGTAGGAACTTACCTATGATGCTGTTTAAGAATTGAATTTATTACATTGTCTACTAATTTTCATAAGTTACTTGACGAGAATTGTATTATCTGATCTTTACCTATTTTCTTGTTTAGGGGTTATCAATGGGTTTACAAGTCATTGCTGCAAGTTCTTTTGCATCAGGATTTGGAGCAATGTATCTATCTGTTGGTGGGATGTTACTGTAAGTGGTCAGAAAGCTTCAACTTGATTTTGTTGGGAGGGGTATTGTGGGGCATACACCCCTCTAATAATGGTATTCAGTCGATGGTTTTTTGAAATTCACTTGCGTCCTTGGTTTGCCACTGCATTGGATGTGCAAGTAAATATATGTATTAGCAAGTGGTTAACATGGATTTCAATCTCATTTATCTGGAGAATCACATGGCAATGAATCTAATATGACTTTTCAAATATTAATTAACTATATTTTGAAAATATTTGCATTCTTAACTTTGAAATGGACTGCAGACTGCTGCATAGATTGTTGGATACTGTACTTATGAATCTGAACTTCCTTCATTCCTTTGTATTCACTATTCACTGCCAAATTACTGAACAAATTACAAATCTTTACGAAATTGTTTGTTCATGTTTCATGAATCATGATATATGTTGCTAAATGTGAAATGGAGAACACAGGTTTGTGCTGTCATTTGCTCTTGGTGCTGGTCCAGTTCCTTGTCTCATCATTTCTGAAATACTACCTGGCAATATCAGAGCGAAGGCAATGGCAATTTGCCTGGCTGTGCATTGGGTAATGGCCTTTTCATTTTTTCATCTTTAATGCTTCCTTAAGTTATTCAATTTCATCTTAACTTTTCCAAATTATTTAACTCATTTTGGCACACTTATGAACTTGGAATATACTAAAATATTTGTTATTATTGCGAAATCTTTTACCATGTTTAACTCATAGTGCTGGTAAATATTTTATGATGTTCACATTTTAAAACTAATTTATGTTTCAATATTTGAATGATATATGTGCTTATATTCTAGGAAGGTTCCTTTAGGTCTGCAAGTTAACCTTAGGTAACAGTCAACAGATAACCAGTAACTTGACATGGTATCTGAGTCAGGTTATTAAGAAAGTTATTGATTTGAAAAATCTTGATAACCCCCTCAATAATCAATAATATTATTGCCGGTCTTTCATGGTGCTCATGCCAGATTGCTAGTACAGTTGGGGATGGCTGTGCGTGTTGGCTATATGCAGTTTAGTGTTTTATAACATTTATATTACACATGTTGATTGCGATGTATGAGATTAAAATTTGAGCTCTGAATATTATATATTCATTAGAATTAGTTAGATCTTTTCTCTAGTTATCTTGATATATGTTGAATAGTAGGCTCTACATCAAATAAAATATCCATGCTTGGAGGAAATTTTTGCCTTTCAAATCAAATCAGTGTCAATTAGTTTGTCTCCTTTTTCGATGTTATAATGTTCTCTGAGATTATAAACATTTCTTTAACAGGTGATAAACTTCTTCGTGGGTCTATTTTTTTTGCGCATGCTGGAGATAATTGGGGCACAACTCTTGTATAGTAGTTTTGGTATATTTTGTTTGATAGCTGTGATCTTTGTGAAGAAATATATTCTGGAAACAAAAGGGAAGTCACTTCAGGAAATTGAAATTGCACTTCTTGCGCAAGAAGCCACCTAAATGAACTGAAGCAATCATATGGACAAGGTATGGGCATGTTTTCATTTGTTGAATGAGTTATGGAAACATTTTCGGTCAGAAGTAAAAAAAAAAAAAAAAAAAAACCTTCTTTCACATACTATTTGCATTAACTTAAAAATTAAAAGTATATAAATGAAATTTCTTTCCCTCGGATTCTTCTCTGTGGTCTTTAAGTTGATCAACATGCTAATCAAAAGTTTTACATCCTTTTTTCATTCCCTTATACCCTTTCCCTTTTAAGGCTTACCATGAATCTCTCCTAGAATTTGTTTTTTCTAGAATCCATTATTTCTGGTTGAATTTTGTCATTAATCTTATGCTCAATCATGAGCAATCGAATTCTGGAAATAGTAGCGGAACAGAATATATAATTCAAATGATTTATATTGTTAATGTGGCTATATTAATCGACCTGTAATTTCCTTATCTTACTGATTTGCAGGAAAATCGTGCTCTGAAAGCATGTGATCAAGTTTTGAGAGCCTTTGATCATCTCATGCTAAACTTGGGGGTCTTTCTTCCACTGCTCGCTAAAAGGCATTTGTAAATTTTAGAGGCTTTTTATTTTTTTACTCAAAATTGGTGAACACATTATTGCCATTGATACTTTCTGGGCAATGTAATTGATAATTACATAATTGATATTACAGTTTTTGACTTCACAAGAATATGATATGATAAAAGTGGATCAAACTAATGGATTTTATTACAGGAAGAATCGCATGCACTCTGTTCAAGAGTCTCCTAATAACTTATAACTGTATTTTGATTAAACTCTCCTGCCTATTATAATATAATGATCAGATAAACATACAAGCTTTATCTATTTATCTTTCTAGATATGTAGCAGTGATAAATTTAAATAAATGTAGGCATTGAGTTATTAAAATGTAATAAAATGATAAAGCTGAGGGTATTGAGTTATTTGATTTGAATAAACGAATTTTTACTGACTTGTTTTGAAAAAAATGTCCCTATATTAATTGAAAAATTGAAACTAGAAAGTCACTATGAAAGAAAGTATCAATGAATTCAAGCAGTAATGTACGGATTCTTTTATATATAGTTTAAACTATAAGAAAAATAAAAAATGTATATAATTAATTCAAGTAAATGAATACAAAAAAAAAATAAGTAGTACTCTTTTTATACTTATATATAAATATAAAAATGCTTAATTTTTTTAATTGAAATATACAAATTTTAATCAATTTTATTTTATTTTATTTAATGTTCTTATCTCAAAAAATATCTTTAAGTTAATAAATGGAAATATTATCTATGATAATTGTGATTAAAATTATTTTAAAATATATAGTGTATGTTTTATATGAAATTATGAAAAATAAATAAATAAAATTAATTTTTTAATTTATGTGAAATTTTTTTGCTTCTGTATAAATTTTGAGGGAGTATAAATTTAAGAAGACCACAAGTAATGAGATGATTGAGAAAGGTTTCAAACTTTGGTTGAAGAAGGGTTTACTCCAACATTAGAACGAGTCTACTTAGGGATGATAAATAAACTCGTATTTATGGGTAATACCTGAATTCGTCCCAACTTTAATAAAAAATATTCGATTTGATTGGGTATGGGTACGGGGTAAAACTCAATATATTGACTATGAGTACGAGTACAGGTATATACTTACTGCCCCGTCTCCGTACCTGTTCCCGTTCCCATTCCCGTCTTCATTCCTGGTTTAATATCCACTCTCGACTTAATTGTATTAAAGAATTTTAATATTTAATTATGTGTGATTATTTATTATAATGTGAATCATTTATAGTTGTTTAATTATTATGAAGTCTTTTGACTAAAATATGAGATAAAGAAACAACTTAATTATAATAATGAAAAAATAATTTAAAAATATTATAATTTTTTTTGTAAATTTTTTTTTTGATGGGTATATGTACGGATATACCCGATACCTGACGGGAATGAAAATGAGATGAAAATTATAACCTAACAGGTACAGGTACAAGAATGAAGATGGATTTAAGCTGCGAGAACAGAGACAGGTATCATGAAACCCATACCCAACCCGTCATGTTGCTATCCCTAAACCTACCGGTTAATCTAATCATCTACGGATTAAGTTAAGTTGTCCAACTTTTTTTATTTTATTAATTTTAATTATAGGAAATTTTTTTTAACCCTTTTAGAACCCGACTCATCCTAATTGAAATCAATATTCACTGATTTGGTAACTGTAACTCTCACTTTTGTAAGTCACTAATTCGTTTTTACTTCACTCATTAAACTTAAAGTGTATTTGTTTCATTTTACAGTATTTTTGGTTATATATATATATATATATATATATATATATATATATATATATATATTTATATATATATTATGTTAATTGCATTACAAATTTCATTATGCTCATATAACATTCAGGAAAAGGAAAATTCTCATATATTTATGTTTAAGAAAGGAGGTGAGTAAGTTTAATTTTCATGATGTGATGGTTATTTTATTTTTATTTTTATTTTTATTCATTTGAATTTTCTATGCACCCACTTTTAAAAGATGAAATTATTAGAAAATTTGAACTTGGTTACTTAATTTTTTGAAAACGATGAAATGTTATTTTTTTTTTCTTCTTCTAATTTAGACTAACAAGATTATTATTTTTTTTTACAAGTGACACACATAAAAAAAAAAAAAGTAATGATCCGTGAACTAATTCAAACAATAATCATGTTGTGTACAAGAAAATATTAACATTGATGAGAGAATATCCTTTCAATAATAAAAAAATCAAATTAAATAAAAAAGAAAAGAATAATTTGGATCTGGTTGATGGATGGGTTCTCTATAATAAGTTGTGCCTGCGTGGCTTATTTTTGTAGAACTGAAAACGCCACCGCAAAATCTAATCGAAGCCTTGAATCGAAGGATCACAACTTGCGCTTTTTTTTTTTCATCAATTTTTTCTGTGAGTTTCTACGTTAAACCCATTTCACAGTTATCTATATGCAATCAATTCATATATTAAATAAAATTCACAGTCTAAATACTTTTTGCGAGTAACTGTTTTCTCCGACAAAATAAATGAATGAATGGAGGCTTGTCTTATTAGTTATGGTTTAGATTGATGTTAATTGCTTGTGTTCTTTTACTTTCATAATTGTTGGATGTTAAAGCTAAATCATCATGATTCGTTTTATGCTTGGTTGTTCTTGTCATGGTTTTGCCTCGCAGCTGTTTGATGAAATGTGTGATTGAAACAAAAGTTTCATTATCTCTACAGCTCTGCACACTATTTTTTTTTTCCTAAAAAATGTTTTAATGGTACTTGTCTGGGTAGGTTTGAATGGCGAGTGAGGATGATGCAGTGAAGAAGGCACTGATAGTAGATACTCGGGCGAGAAACATTAGTCACAATGTGAGGTGCACGGAGTGTGGGAGTCAATCCATTGAAGATTCTCAGACAGACATTGCCATTTTGCTCAGGAAGGTACCTTCCTGCACTCCACTTTTACTTTCTCACATGGCTGTTGTTATTACTTTTTCCCACACTGCTAACTCAAACATGATTTTGTTAATTTATTTATTTCTTGTTTCATTCAGCTACTTGTTTGGAATTCAAAATTTCAAATGGATTCTAGACTTGAAATAATTAAGAAAAGGGACTGAGATGAATTTTGCACGGGCGGGGGGCTCTAAATATTTAGATTGTTGTTTTATGTATGTGACTTAAAAAATAACATCCGAATCCTTTTTGATGTAGTTTCTAGTATGAGTTATCAAATATCAATGCATCATTTGGATATATTACTTGTTAATCCACTTTCCCTTGTAATTGAACTAAAATCTTTATGGAGTTATGCATATTCTTAGTTACTCATATAATTTATCTTCCTTCATGCCTATGTTGGCTTTCTGTAAATTAAACCCCCTCCCCCCCCCACATCTCTGAGTAGTGAGTACTGATTTGTGGTTTAATTGGATACACATTTTTTCGGTTTGTAAAGCTTCACTGGCTAAAATGAAAGCCTTTTGTTTTTTATACCATTCATTGTTGTTGATTTGAATTTCTGTCTTGTGGGGGGGTTTCCGGGTGTGTGAAATAACTTATTTTCGTATACTTGTAAAACATAGATTTTAAAATTTTTGAAGTTTCTTGCCTACTTTTATGCCTGTTTTCCATTCATTTCTGCTCAGAACTTCTTTAAATTTAAAAAATAACCATGTCTGCCAGCAGTTTCTGCCTTTCTGGAAGTGTGTTCCTTGGTGCTATTATGTAAATCCTAAACACACGTTCTGTTTTCCAGTTAATTCGTGATGAAATTCGATCTGGAAAGAGTGATAAGGAGATCTACAAAAAGCTTGAGGACGATTTTGGAGAGACTGTACTCTATACTCCCAAGTTTGACATGCAAACAGCAGCTTTGTGGTTATCACCGGTAAATTTTAGGATCGAAAACACTTGATTTGTATTTTTTGCTTGTGCAGTTTAAATTTGAGCTGATTCCATTTATATGTTCTTTCAAATAGATCCTATTTGCAGGTGCAGCTGCAGGGATATGGGCTTACAACAAGCATAAACAAAAGGCTAATGTCCATCTCATGGCTTTGAACCTTGTTAGAGGTGTTCCATTGACCCCAACAGAGAAGGAAACAATGCTTGATATTCTTACGCCACCTCCTTCACAGGGAGTTGCGACACCCTCCTGGTGGATGAGATGGCGAGGTCAATGATCACGTTGACTATCTACTATTATGGCTTTAAACCTTGTGGGAAACTCGGTCTTGGCTTCAATATACTACGAAGATAGTGAACTTGAAGAGAACCTTCCATATGGTACATGTTTGTGACTAGAAGTAGGTTTCATAAATTTTCAAGCCTGGTATTTTAGTACCTCTTTTAGATAGAATCGATTTTAAAACGATGAACATAATCGTAATCTGTATAAATTAATAACCTTTGGGTAAAACATGTTTTAGTTCTCTAAAATTTTTGAAATTCGGTTTTAATCTCTAAAAAAAACTTTATACTATTTTGTTTGTCCATTTAATTTGAAAATGTATCAGTTTAACTGGTCAAAGTGGTATATTTCTAGATTAGAACAATCATGCCCTTTTTTTTTCTCTGTTTTTTTTTTGTCGTCAACGCCTCAGCTGGGTACAGATACACATGCCAAGTAAAAATGAGCTGGATTTTATCGCTTAATTTCCAATTTTCCATACCAATCTATAAAGTCTTCCGTAATCGAGACTTGACATCCACGATTCTGGCATTAAGATATATTTCGAAGGTTAATATATGATGTCTTTTCAAAAGATTCTCCCCTTTTGAAGTTCAATTGATTGTGGAATCACAAGAAGATTTACGTCAAGAAGTTATTTTTCCACACGATTTCTTAAAGAAGATGGTTTGACACTGAGTTGGAGCATGACATGTTAATAGCAATCGACAAATAAACCCTATGACCTGCTTTCTAACATGGGATTATTTAATAATGATCATAGTATTATCCACCCTAACACTTGTACCATGACGTGGTGGATATGCATTGAAACAATATTTGGTACGCCATTGTTTTGGGGTCAGACATTTGATACCCTTCGAGTACTCGAGAAGTTACATTAGCAGGCTTGACAAATGTTTAAAAAAGGGTATCAAATATCGATTGTGCATGTTAAAATGTTTTTTAATTCTAAAAAAGGGTATCAAATATCAAACATGAGCCGAAGCTTCTCGTCACTATCTCGTAGTAGAAGTTGAGTAATCAAATACGGATATCGATTCAGCTGTCTAATCTGAAACTTTTTTGAGTGTTTGGAAAAAACAAACAAGAAAACACTAAATAAGTGGAACGTGTCAAAACTTGGAAAAATATGTTGAAAGTCCTACCGATATTAAAAAAATACAAGACCAAATCTTACGGGTCAAACAATACCTAGGTATGACCCACTGCTATTTTAATTATTTAATTCAATAAATGCCGTTGGGCTCGTTTCCGATTAAACGCGTCGGTATAATGAAATACGTATATGTGTCTTGTTTTATGCTCATCCTTATATATATTTTAATGGTATCTCCCTTTTATAACAAAGTGACGCCTTTTGAGATTATTAAAAGGAAGGACGATATATAAAGAAAGCACGAAACTTATATGCTTTTTAATAGCCACTGTTTCTATTGTTGTCAATTTTGATTTGAAGGAGTACTTTTGTAACAAGTACATTCTTGTTTTAAAGACTAAATACAAATATATAATTTTTAATTCTGATACAAATAATTCATGTAAAATTATATATAAGCTTTGTCTAAAAGAAAATTTACATTTTTTTTTGTTTTACTAAGTTTTTTTTTTGACGTAAAGTATATATTAATTTTATTGATGATTAATATTTGCTAAAAAAAATGTAGTTGATTTATTTTTAGTAGACTCTTTTCTTAATCATATATATATATATATATATATATATATATATATATATATATATATATATATTTTCTACGAATAAGGCTGGAATGCAAGACATTATTTAAAAAAAAAAATCAATTTGACTTGAACAAAAACTAAAAAATGCAGTAAGAAAAATCCTGCCACAGAAGAAAAAATCTTGTTTTTGTAGTTGTACTTATCCCTGCCACAAAATAAGCCTATCTTCAAAAAGGCGTAACATATGGAATAACGTTCACAACTAATAGCCTAATAACCAACCAATCATTCGTCTAGAACAGAACCCTCCTTATAGTTGAGTAATACTAATACTATTGGAATTGGAATTGAAGAGGGCATGCACAAGAACACACATACATTGACCGAGAGAAACAGAAGCAGACAAATTAATTAAGGTGAAAGAGAGGAACGTGCAAATTAGAAGCACGCAGTTTCCACCTAACTCCACCGCTGAATTGGTTGGTTTGGTTTGCAATATATCTGCCACCTAAATGAGTCGCTCATTCAAGGCTTTCAACAAACACCTCACTCTTCTTCCTCTCCATCATCAACGCACTCCTTCCCATGCCTTCCTAGCTTCTCTCCCTCTCCTTTCCTACCCCAAGTCCTCTTTCTCTCTGTTTCGTCCACTTTCATGTGAGTTTTACGCACCCTTCTCTCTCTTTAATCACTTTTCTGCTTTTTGGGCTCCTTTCTCCTCGGATCACCTTTTTATTTCATCTGGGTTATTCGGCTTGTCATAAAAATTCTATTTTGGGGTTCGCTTGCTGCCGCATGCACAAGTAAAGGCTGTGCTTTCTCTTTCTCTTTTATATTAATCGACTTTGACTGGAATGTAGTGTATTCTGGGTGTGAAGTAATTTTGTTGCCCGAAACTGTTCTTTGCTTGCTACTCTGTTTTCTTCTAGCTATTGGCTATCATCATGCATTTGCACACACAATTTGGAATTTTTTTAGAGATTACTATGATGCATCTAATTTAACTGTAGAGGTAGCGTTTGGGTTTTATAGCCCGTAATTTGCTGACATCATGCATTAGTACACTCGATTTGGAAATTTGTTTTAAGAAAATACCTAAGGATGGTGATTATTATGACAGTTTGTAAGAGATGTACTCTGTAAAAATGATGTTGTCATTGATTTGTTATGATGATCTTATGATAACCACATTGCTGGGCTGGGAAGTTTAGAAGGGCCATCTTGGTTCTGAGCAGTTATCTGTTTATTGGGTGATTACTAAGAAAAAAAACCAAATAGATATTCTGGTTTTTCAGTTTTCGTAATGTGAAAGTTATTTGACTGTTTCTTCCTTTTATTTAGCATCTGCACCTGCTACATTAATGGAGGTGGTCAAAGCAATTGCTAAGCAAGAACCTACAGTTCATGAAAGTGTTGCTATCAGAGCTGATCAGAAGAGTTATAGTTACAAGCAACTCATTTCGTCAGCACAGAAGATATCTAATCTTTTGTGTGGCGGTGATGTGCAAGTGGTGAGTTACTCCTTAGAATTCCCTTTCTATTGTTATTGCTAGATGAAATAGTGCATAACTATTAGGTAGCATCTGACCAATATGATGAGTTGAAGAAGCTCATAAAAACTTAATCTGTAAAAATAGCTATGCTATTTTTTTTTTTCAAATATAAAAGATATAAGTTTCAAGGAAAATACAACACAGTAAGGGGTACAGCATGCAGGAGCATAAAAGGTGAAAACTTTCTGAGAACAAAATGATTACTAAGAATGCAGCAATGCTGCTCTATCTCTCTGCATGTAAAAGTTAGCAACTAGCAACCCCATTGAAACAAGCAGGGACAGAAGCCTGAGAACATAAAAAAGAAGCCAAAATTACAACCATATTGCATGCATAAGAGCAAAGAGGCACTCTGAAAGATGCATTCTGGTTAAAGTAAATGCAATAAATAATAACATAAACTAAACACAGCAAAATAGTTAAGGCAATTTTGTTCTTGGCAAAACCTTCATGCTGAACCATAGAAAACAGCTTGAAAGTTGGAGACACTATATTCTCAGTAAGAAAACCCACTTTCTTTTAATTACATTTTGATCGCCTGCTAAGGATTGGAGATTAATAAAATTCTTAATCTGTTGCTTGGCATTCATACGTAGTACTGCATTCATGAATATGTTCGAAATAATCATTAAGTAAATTCTTAGTGGTATCAAAATCCAGGGAAATCTCAGTGGAGCTCGAATAGGAATTGTAGCCAAACCCTCTGCTGAATTTGTTGCTGGAATACTTGGGATTTGGCTTAGTGGAGGTGTTGCTGTTCCGCTTGCAATCAGCTATCCAGAAGTAGAGCTCCTATATGTGATTCATAATTCGGTATGCTTTGGAATCCCTTTTCTTGTGTTTGTTTAACATTTAGATGGCTTGCAAACTTCATGAATCTAGAACCTCCTAAATCTGCCCTCGACTTTGTCTCCGTATCTTTTATTTGAACTTTCAAATAGCTGATTTATCCATAGATGCTTACCTTTTGTGAAATGAAATGGCTGAAATACGCTATGTAAGTATACCTTATATATTATAAATTGCATTTTATTGGATGTTGAGTTCAACATCAATAAACTATTGAATGAGGAATCTGCTATTCATATGTCCCATGACAAAATAATCCATGATGCTTTTGGATTAGTTTTTATACTTCTGTGTCTATAATTTATTATGTCTCACTGGTTGCTTCTGCAAGTATGTCCATTCTCAAGGAACAAAATGCTTATTAGACAGGTTGGAAGAGTTGAGTATGATTATTGTGATATAGATTGAATCACATCTATCTTAGGAAAAATAGTTGGTTATATGTTAACTAGCAGATTAGTTAAACCATCATTACCTTTGTGCTTTACTTCTGCTTTGTGGATTAAATCTTAATAGAAATTTGATGATAATTTGGCTGTAGGATGTATCTGCAATACTGAGTACTGAAGATCATAGTGAATTAATGCAAAGCGTAGCCAATAAAAGCTCTTCTCAGTTTTTCCATCTTCCACCTGTTCTCAACAAGTCTTTAGAGAAAAGCAGAGATGAACATTCACAGAATGGGGAAAATGGCACTGACAGAATTTTCTTAGATAATATTGGAAAATTGAGTAAGAAAATCACTGTTTCAACTTTTATAAATGAATTATATATATACATAATGAAATAATTCATGTTTTACATCAAATTTCAACGATCCAATCGTTAAATTTAAAATTCTCAATGCATAGATCAAATTTGCAAATTTTTAAAAAATTCGAAAACTATTTGATACTTCATTTCATTAATTCAAATTGACGGATAATCATAAAATTATTTTATACATTAATTTGAATTTATGAAATGAAATTTCAAATGATTTTCAATTTTTTTTTTTAAATTTGCAGATTTGATTTATGTATTAAGAATTTTAAGTTCAACGGTTTGATCGTTGAAATTTGATGTAGAACATGAGTTATTGAACGAATTAAGTTTAGCTAGACTTACTCTTGAAGTAAACGGATACCTCCTCATATATATATATATATATATATAATTTGAAAACTATTTGATACTTTTTTATATAAATTCAAATTAATGTATAAAATTGCTTTTATAATTATCCGTCAATTTGAATTAATGAAATGAAATATCCATCAAATAGTTTTCAAATTTGTTAAAAATTTGCATACTTGATCTATACATTAAACTTTCAATTCAATAGTTGGATTGTTAAAATTTGATGTAAAATATGAGTTATTTAGTAAAGTATAGGTAGATTTACTCTTGGAGAAAGTGGATATCTTCTCCCTCTTTGTCTATCTATCTATATATATATATATATATATATGTATGTATGTATGTATATATATGGATATAGTTGAATCTTTTGCTAGCAATTTGTTGACATTTCTTTCTTTGTTTTCCATATCCATCAACATAGGTGAGGATCCAGCACTGATTTTATACACTAGTGGGACTACAGGTAAACCTAAGGGAGTTGTTCATACACACAAAAGCATCTTTTCCCAGGTATGCTCTATGATTACCTCTAGTTACATTTATTACTTTGAATTGACAGTTTCATTTCATCTAGTAAAATGAAATCCTCTTCCCGAACACTAGTTCTATATGACAGTGCAAATTGTTTTGGTGTGACCATCAAATCTTGCACAAATTATGATTTAATTTTAATCTAAATGCAATTTAATCCCCACTGACATGAGCATGTCAGTCCATTCCTATTCTAACTTTTGTCAATTTTGTCTTGATTTTAGGTCCAAACTTTGACAAAAGCGTGGGAGTACACATCTGCTGACCAGTTTCTGCATTGTCTACCACTACATCATATCCATGATTCATGAAAGCTTTTGTGTATACATTGTTCAATATTTTTCCAATAATGTACAACATACTAATATTATCATCTTTAGTATGTTTGCTGAAAATGTGATTTGGGATATCTCTTATTTTTTGTCAATCCTTGACATATATGATATACATGTTCACGGGCTTTTCAATGGTCTAATGGCCCCTCTCTATGCAGGTTCCACGGTAATACACTCTCTTCATTTATGCTTCCAAAGAAAAGACAACTAGAAAAAATGTTATGTTTAAGTGGCTTCAAAATAGATAGTATCCATTTTAAATAATTTTTTATGGCTAAGAATCTAATTATCTTGTTGAAGGTTGAGTTTTTGCCAAAATTTAGTGTGAGGGGAGTTTGGCAGAGATGGCGTGAGTCATATCCAACTGAGGGTTCTAAGGCTGACGATGCTATTACTGTGTTCACTGGAGTAAGTATTATTCTTAATTTCAGTTGTTCAGTTTGTTCATTTAAAATTAATTTGAAAACTATCAACAGTATTTTCCATGATTAAAAAACTCGTCTTAGTTGATCTGATTATGATTAATCCCTTTGTAAATGAAGGTTCCAACAATCTATGCCCGATTGATACAAGGTTATCATGCAATGGATCATGAGCTACAAGCTGCTTCGGCATCTGCTGCAAAGAACTTGCGACTTATGGTAAGGGAAAGAGGCACTATGGCATGAGAAAAAATGGGAATTTTCCATGCATGGACATGCCTGCAATTTATGTTGCGTGTTCTCCTGCATTAGTGCTTAATGTTGACTATTAATTCAATCTGGGAAATCTGATATATTGTCATGTTATCATCCAGATGTGTGGGTCCTCTGCGCTTCCTCAACCTGTTATGCAAGAATGGGAAGCCATCACTGGGCATCGCTTATTGGAACGATATGGCATGACTGAAGTAAGTAAACTTTAGTTTATGACCTTCAACTTTGCAGGGAATCATATATGTATTTTACTATTTTTCTTATTAAATTTATAATTATTTTTGTATGAATCTTATTATGTTAATGTTTCTAGTTTGTTATGGCATTGTCAAATCCATTGAAAGGTGAGCGCAAGCCAGGAACCGTTGGCAAACCATTTCCTGGTATACAGGTTAGTTGAGCTTGCACTTTTAAATGCTGCTTGTCATAGAATGTGGGATATTTTTTAATTCTCCCATTCCACTGTTGGCATAATCTGTTTACATGATCATATAGTCTAAACAACATTGTTGGAGATTTTAGTAACTAATGGTCTGGGCACAAGGTTCAATTTCTGGTTAAGGAAACCAATTTTTTTTCTTTTTTCTAACAACAGGCAATAAAGTGATATATGAATGAAACTTAAAGGACACATGTGAAAGAAGTTTTACCTTGACATACTAGGAACAGTTGTTTTACTATGAACCTTAAGGCAGGAGTTGTCTCAAGTGTAATGGACGCTCAGTTTGAAAGATAATATCACATGGAATTTTTACGGATGTATTTTTGTCTGCTTGACAGATCAAGATTATTGCAGATGAAGATGCCGGTGTGAATGAAAGTACTGGAACCGGTGAGCTTTGTGTAAAAAGCCCTTCATTGTTTAAAGAATATTGGAAGCTTCCTGAGGTACTTTCAAAATGTTAAATTCTTCTATTTAGTGATTCTGAAACCATCATTTAGTAATAATTATTATCTGTTGTTTTTGACTTTTTATGCACCAAACCGTTCATCATTGATTTATGATGCAATACATGATTGTGTACATCACGATACAATACCCTATTTCCCTGTTATTGTCCACCACTATCCAGAGGCTGCACTTCCTGTTATCTGAGAAACAGTTATTTGAGCAACTGCTAAAGATTGAGCACAATAAAAGGAGTAGAATATTATTTCAGTTACTGAAAGTCCAAGATTCCAAAGATAGAGAATGGTAAAAGAAATATAATATATAATTCTTAGAAATTACTATTTCCATGCAGGTGACGAAGGAATCATTTACTGATGATGGATTCTTTAAGACCGGAGATGCAGTTACTACAGATGAAGATGGATATTACATCATTCTAGGACGTAAGGAAATTTATACTTCTCTGTGCATGCTGTCATATGTTTCTAGGAATTATCCTTGAGCCAGGGCTTTCCATTTTCCAAAATGAATCTCAATACAAAAGATAAAAATGCTTAAATTGTTACAGCTGTTTGTCAGAAACGTTGTTCCTAAACTGCTGATAGCTTGGACATTTGGTTTTGCCCAATATTTGAACATGCATGAGAAGTCAACTATTTCGTCTTGATTAACTTAGTATAAACATAAGGATCCCTACACCTGAGCCTGAGCATATCAGTGTTAAAGTTAGATTGTGATGGCGATAAAACTAAAAGTAACATTGTGACATTCTCTATTTGTTGTTTATCAGGTACTAATGCTGATATAATCAAGGCTGGTGGCTATAAGCTGTCTGCATTAGAAATTGAATCAGTAATAATAGAGGCAAGTGACTACTGACTACCATTTTCTCATTGTGGTTGTTAGTTGTTGCTAGAACGACCCTCACAAATTGCAAATATTAATTTGTTAAAAATTAATTGGATTGAGACTATAGCATCATCATTAGCTGGAATTGAAATATCAGCTAGGTCGGGATCACAATTTGTATCGATTATACAAATTGTTGGAATTTTCAAAGTTATACATTTTGTTTCCATGGAAAGAGCTGAATATAAGGAATGGTATATGAATATTCACAATTAGAAAATTTTTTGCAGCATCCAGCTGTAGCGGAATGTTGCGTTTTAGGCTTACCAGACAAAGACTATGGAGAGATTGTTGGTGCAATCATTGTGCCACAGGTTGATGTTAAACGGAAGCGAGATCAAGAGTCAAAGCCTGTTTTAAGCCTAGAAGAATTGTCCACGTGGGCCAAAGACAGAATTGCACCTTACAAGGTATGGCACTATGACCATTGTTTATACCTCTGGTCTCTGCGTTTGTATAAGATAGATCGGGTAAGAGTTAGTGGTGAAAACAGCAAATCTTAACCCTTTATGTAAAAATTAGATGGTTAAGCTAAACTCTTTTCACTCTTACCACCCCTGTATATATGCATTCGTTTATGGGATTAACCTTTCACTTTTTTATACTCAAAACCATATATAAGCTGCCACTAAAAATGCAAGTGCGGAGTGCTAACCCGTGGAAAAAGTTCATCAACATGATATTTTGAGTCTTTCATGTACAAGTCCATGGCAGTCATGATAATTATTGGAGAGAAAAAAAATTAGGGGGAAAGAAGTAGAAGATAAGAAAAAATGATGACAAAAAGAGTAGATTTTAAAGTTATTTGAATTAAGAGGAGAATAAAAAAGAAAGTTTAGTTTTCTCTTCATTTTTTGACTAGATAGAAAAACTTGATTAGGAAATTATAAATTTTCTATCTTTCACTCTTCCATTTTCTTGGCTCATGAGATTACAAAATTATACAAAATTTAATACATTTTATTTCTTTTTGGGCTATTTATCATACTAATCAAACAATTGAAAAACACCATTTTTCTTTGTTTTCTACTTTTCTCGATGGTGTTTTCTTTACTACTAATTTCTTGGGTTTAAAACAAAAGCATAAAAGTATTATCTTTTGATAATTTGTTTATGTCTTGTTAGATTCCTACTCAACTAATCGTGTGGGACTCACTCCCTCGCAATGCCATGGGGAAGGTAACTTACTTTTGCTTCTACCTAGTCCTAATAGACATAATTTCTTTTTTCACCCTTTAGGAAGGAAAGTTAATTTTTTTTTATTTCCCTGTGAAATTCCAGGTAAATAAAAAAGAGCTGAAGAAGCTGCTGATTTGAGAACAGTGAACATCATATGAAAAATATTTACTCATTTATCAAGTTAATTATTGAAACTAGTTTTAAGATGGTGGCAATCTGAAATCAAATTGCACCAATTATTGTATTATTTAAATAGAAAGCTTTATATTGTGGCATTTATCAAGTTCAATAAGTTTTAGCATATTGTTAGCGGAAGATAAAGGAGAAAATATAGCATAAGTTTAACATTTTAGCTTTATGAAGGTGATTGATTAAATGTTTGTAATGAAAAACATATATTTATTATTACATTAGTAATGAAAATGTTTAATATTTATTTCATTTAGTAATTAAAAATATTTAATACAATTTATTTCAGCCAATGCTTTTTCTTTTTCTTTTTTGAGGGGGGATGGGGTTGACAAGTTGACGATTCACACTTCCACAGTTTGGTGGCGAAGAAATATTGTAGAAAAAGTAAAAATTCAAACATAATCGATTATTGTTGTAATTTTATAGTTAAACGAAATTTATGTGAGATTTATTAAATAGTGAGACTTGCCGAAAAAAATTATTTTTATTGGAAGAGATAAAGTTTAATTTGAAAGGAATTGTTCTACTGGCTGAATATTGTTAGTACACCAAAAAAAAGGAGTGAGATTTACATTATTGAAAGTGTCCGACTTATTAATAATTTATTAATGTGCTTATTTTAATATAAATGAAATTTATTATATCATATCATTTTTAAATAATTTATAATACGGATTTTGTTATAATGATGAAATCTTATTAATAATTCATACTTTTATAATTTTTTATTTACACTTGCTTTTTGATAATTTAAAAAATAAATATAATTAATATAATTAAATATTAATTTTATTAAATATAATAAATAATATTTTAACATATAAAAATTAATATTAAATTTATACAATTAATTTAATGCATATAAAAAATATTAAAAATAAAGAAATTATATAATCATTAGAGATATATAATGATAATAGGTGACTAGTTTTTAATTTATGAGAGATGAAAGATTGATGATGTATAAATTTTTATTTATTTATTTGTGGAAGTAATTTGTGCTCTATATAGTTTGTTGAAAGAATCAAGATTAGAAAATATTAATTTTTAATTCATAAATAACATTATTTATTTTTAAGTAATTTATTGTGCTATATTATTACACTCTAATGAAAGTTGTTAATAAATACAACTGTTTATTCATAACATATATCATAACCATTCTTTATTGAAGATACTTTAAGATTTATAGTAATATTATCTATTAATAGAGTTAAAAGAATAATTATGATACTACAAGAGCTCTTATATCATGTTGAAAACAAAAAATATAGAAAAGAAAACCCAAATAAATAATAAAAATTGTATAATATTATTTTTGAGTCTATCTCTCTTTTTAATAAATAAAGTAATAAAAAGAGATAAACATAAAAAAATAATATTGTATAAATTATTGTTTAATTTTTATTGTAAGTTAAATATTAATCTTGTTATTTATTTTTGGATATATATTTATGGAGAAGGAGTATTATATCATTTATATGTTCCTGTTCAGCGAATCAACTAACAATTAATCAACAATGTCAACTAACAGGTTAACAAATTGGAACTACCTATTTTAATAAATTAAACATTTTTTTACACCAATACATCAATCATTTAACCTTCAATATCTGTGAAGAAGACTTTGCATTACAAGCTTTGCTTAGTTCACCAGAAAACAATGCCTTGATTCAGAGCCAAAATTTTCGACCATTAAAAACAATGCTGGCAACACTTAATCCTTTATTTATCTTTAATAAAGAAATTTTACATGTAATAAAGAAGCTTTTTTAAACATATTTGATCAGCAATATTCACATCTGATTCATCCAATAATAATGAGAGAAAAAATGTTGAAAATACCAATATCCTCCATTCTTCCATTGATTGCGAGCGACTCTTTCTACTTTCTCACGTTTCGCCTTTGGGCTCGGCCCAAAAAATAAAGAATGAGGGGTTTGTGTATCTGGGCTTGGGTTAACCGAGGGCCCAGTGAATTCATCTTCTCCTTCCCTTGTGTTTTGTGTTTGTACTTCGTAGTGTTTGATTTGAAGCGCGTTCTTCTTTTTCAGTGTCCGCTGCTGCAGAGTGAAGAAGGCAAAGAAGAGAAATGGAGAAGATGAAAATAGAAGAGGTTCAGTCAACAACGAAGAAGCAGCGTGTTGCCACGCACACCCACATTAAAGGCCTAGGTCTCGAGGTTCGTTCTCTTCCACTTCTGAGCTAGGTTTTCATCTTCCCTTTGCAAAACTTGAACCCTAGTTTGATGATTGTTCAGGCGAGTGGAAAAGCGTTGCCTTTTGCTGCAGGGTTTGTGGGTCAAGTTGAGGCAAGAGAAGCATCAGGTCTCGTCGTCGACATGATACGGCAGAAGAAAATGGCCGGCCGGGCACTTCTTTTCGCCGGACCGCCCGGAACCGGCAAGACTGCATTAGCCCTCGGAATAAGCCAGGAGCTTGGCACCAAGGTTTCTCTTCCAAGTCTCATTCATGTGTTGTTTTTGTTTCTCTTTCTGTTTTGTGGCCGAAAATAAAGTATATGCCACTCTGCAGGTTCCATTTTGCCCTATGGTTGGCTCTGAAGTTTACTCCTCAGAAGTCAAGAAGACTGAGGTTCTCATGGAAAATTTTAGGCGGGCTATTGGTCTGCGAATCAAGGAAAACAAGGAAGTATATGAAGGAGAGGTGAGTTCATGGCTATTCTCTTGTTGAAATTGGGCTGTGATTGTGCCTTGTACAATTTACATGCTGTTGTTGTTGTTGATGATGATGTTTAGCTGGTCTTGTTTAGGTCACTGAGCTCTCTCCGGAAGAAACCGAGAGTGTGACGGGTGGTTATGGTAAAAGTATTAGCCATGTGATTATTGGGTTGAAGACGGTGAAAGGAACCAAGCAACTTAAGTTGGATCCCACTATATATGATGCCTTGATTAAGGAAAAGGTGAGCTCTTTAGTTTTGTTTTGCTCTGTGTCTGTGTGAAAGAGATTATAAGTTTCTTTTCTTTATTTTGAACGAAGCTGTTTTAGTTTTAAAGCTATATAATATTTATGTTGGCAGTTCTGATGCATTTTTTACTTGGGATTTCTGCCACCGTGCAGGTAGCTGTTGGGGATGTTATATACATTGAAGCAAATAGTGGGGCTGTAAAAAGAGTTGGTCGTAGTGATGCTTTTGCTACAGAGTTTGACCTTGAAGCAGAAGAGTATGTTCCACTTCCTAAGGGAGAGGTTCACAAGAAAAAGGAGATTGTTCAGGTATTTAATTTCAAGACCAATTTTATATTTATGCAATGCCTCTAAGATTTGCTAATTTAGTATAATTATTAAATTTAATCCCTGAATTTTCTGTATGAGAAGCTTATATTGATGTCAACTTTCATTTCTGAATTTAACTTTTTTTCTCAATAACATCAATTCTATTGTTCTACTTTGAGTTGATACGTGAGTGGTTGAAACAGCCTAGTCAGTAGTCACCAAGCCAGTCATCGATCCAACCTGTTGAACTGGCAAGTCTGGTCTTGTTTTTATAGTCATGGTTGTGATTGTCAAATTTGGTTGCAATTATTAAATTGAAGCCATGTCACTATGGGGGCAGGCAAAACTTAATCAAGATTCCTGTGGACATCAGAATTTTTTAATTCTAGATTTCAATTTAGAGGAGATAAATCTTTTTAACTATTTTGTTGTCGGAATACTCAAATTTTTGGATAGCAGATTTTAATAGAAATGGTCAGAGGCTTGTACTAGTGTACTATGTAAAAATGTGTTTTAGACATTGACTATATTGTATATTTCTAATTTCCTATTGTGATTTGGATTGTTGTCCTTGAAGGATGTAACCCTACATGATCTGGATGCTGCCAATGCACGACCTCAAGGGGGACAAGATATTCTGTCTCTTATGGGTCAGATGATGAAACCCAGGAAAACAGAAATCACTGACAAGTTGAGACAAGAAATTAACAAGGTATTGTTATAACTTTTGATACATGTTTGTAGTTTCTTATTTAATTAGTTGTGACTTGTGTGGAAAATCATGGATCTAAAAATTAAGCTTTTGTGTTGGCAATTTCTTCAAATGTTTTCAATTAGCTGTGGGCATATTACTTATTCCTTCTGATACTTTGCTTAATAAATAAATTGAAATTAGTGATTGATAAAGTCATACTTGTTAGTTGTGACCAGTAAAAAACCAAAGGAAAAAGAAAAGTAGGGATAAATTAAAACAAGAGTGTAACTGTTTTTGTTGGTGACAGGTTGTCAACCGATATATTGATGAAGGTGTGGCTGAGCTTGTCCCTGGAGTTCTATTTATTGATGAGGTGACTGTCTGCAACTTACTCACCTTCTAATGTCCACAATGCTATTGCGTCTAATTAATCAAGTTTTAATGCTTCTTTGCAGGTTCATATGCTAGATATGGAGTGTTTTTCATATTTGAATCGTGCTTTAGAGAGCTCCCTATCTCCAATAGTAATTTTTGCTACTAATAGGGGAATATGCAATGTAAGGTATGGTTAAACTAATGTTGCTTTCAAACGAGTTTTGGTCCAGTGTTAAATTTTGGGGGTACCAAATGAATGCAATGTGATAATTGGTACAGCCATTCTTGGTGTGTCATAGCAGGCATCACCATTGTTCTTATTTTGTTAAGTGTTCGTGATTATCTCCTTAATATTGAGTTTAACTCTTGGTCACATGACTTAAGTGCTCGTTATTAGGAAAAAAAAAATGAAAGTAACCTCTGTCGAAGTGGATCCTTATTGATGTTTAGGGTTTATAGTGCATACTTAATTGGCATTCATCAATATAAACTTTAAGTCAATGGTCATATTGATTAGTTGTTTGATTGATATGGTTCCATTTTCATTAATTCATCATGTATAATTTGAGGGTTGTTGCCTGCTTTTTAAACAGAGGGACTGATATGACCAGTCCTCACGGCATACCTGTTGACCTGTTGGATCGTTTGGTGATCATTCGAACCCAAACGTATGGTCCTGCTGAAATGATACAGGTAGTATTTCCTTCATCTTTCTTTTGAATGGATTTTCAAGATTTAAATTGTTATGCATTTGGATATACAAACATACACACTTGTCTGTGGAACAGATTCTAGCCATTCGTGCTCAAGTTGAGGAATTAGTTGTGGATGAGGAAAGTTTAGCTTTCCTTGGGGAGATTGGACAACGGTCTTCTTTAAGGTCTGCATTCTAGATTAGCTATTCTTCTATGCTTTTCTTTCTTATGTTACTTACACTAGTTGCTTATCAGGCATGCAGTTCAGCTGTTATCACCTGCCAGCATTGTTGCAAAAATGAATGGCCGAGACAACATCTGCAAGGTATTTTGAAATTGAACTATTTGATGTTAGGCACTTGAAATAATGTTGTCTGCTACGTACTTATATTCAACTCAATGCGTTATTATTATTGTCAAATTTATAGGCGGATCTTGATGAAGTTTGTTCGCTATATTTGGATGCCAAATCATCGGCCAAGTTACTTCAAGAGCAGCAGGAGAAATACATTTCATAATATTATTTTCAAACTGTTGCGATGGCTGGTGTGATAGGGTTTGAATTGCAACTGATTTTCTTGTTGCTTCTCTACTGCTCCTGCATGATCGAGATAATTGGTTCAAAGAATACATCTGAATATTATCGATGGTAGCAAGAACATGAGATAAAGGACTTCTTGGCTCGTTGGATAACAGTGACATGGTTAAAGTGTGCTACAATTTGTTGCTGAATTCATTGTAGGATTATTTTTCATGACATTTTGACGACTGAAAACGAAAAGGCAACTTGGAGATGTAATGAGGCTGTTTGTTTCCCATATATGTTATCGTTTTTTTTTTTTTTTTGCATTTAAATTTAGTTCTGTTGATAATGGACTTAATCGTCTTTCTTTTTATCCCTCTATTCTACAACTTTCTAATTAATGTAGGTTTAATACATCATTTGTATTTGTCGAATTGTGATATTAATTATCCCATGACAGAAGTGCAGGTGAGTTAAGTCACAATCAATACATGGCGCTTGGATTATTATGGTTAAATAAAATGAGTTACATTTTGACTATCATGAACCAACGACATCTATGCACGGCCAACATCTTAATTTTGATGATAATAAAGTGATGAACTTAAGTAACTATATCTAAGTCATTTCAGGAAGTATGTGTCCAAAATGTAGAAGGAAGACATAAAAATATTTTATTAAATAAATTCTTTTAGAAACGCGTAAAAATGAGATATGTAACACAGTAATTACTAATTAGGATAGTTAGTCTCAACGTCCAATGTTCAATATGTTGTGATAAGTGTCTGCGTCTTGTGGGTGTCAAAAAGTCCAAAGTTTGTTTGAAAGTTTTGCATCTTTACAAGTCATATTCAAACAGAGCTTAACTAATAAGTGCGTTGATAATTTGTGATTATACTTTATTACTTTTTTTGTAATTGTGCGCAAAATGGTATAGTAAGTTTGAACTAAGTATAACATTTAAAAAAGGAAAATCAACTACAAAGAGAATTATCAGCATATACAAAAGTGCATTTAGAAGTTTTTGCCCTTTGTTTCATTTCCTTATCATGACAAAACATTTATGTAGCTTTGAAGTACCTGAACACAAGTATTGAAAATCATCTTTTCAATAATCACAAACAAAGGTTTTCACTAACAAATATATCTTTGAAGTCTACAAATATGAGAAGATTTGAAGAGAATAAAACTTCTTGTAAATATTGTAAGAAACACTTTCTAGTTGTGCCAAAAACTCTCCAAGTATATAAGTTTTGTATATCATTGTTCATTGGATGATTAGAGAATAGCTTATATTTTCAATGTACCTAAAATTACATATATTCTTCATGAGAGTCAGTTGTACTTTATACCTTATTGTTGTAAGTTTGAAGATGCTAGTTAAAGAATATTGCAACGTGTTGTTGTGAGTTGGCCAAAAGTGGCATAGAGAATACTTGTTGTAATCAGAAGTGGTTGTAAAAAAAAATACTTGTTTGTAAAAGTTTCCAAGTTAGTTAAACTTTTAAAGTTTGAAGGTAATTGAACGTAACTTAGATTGAGTGAACCAATATAAAAATATCTTGTATTTTTTTACTATCCTTTTTGTCTCATACTCTTTGCACGAACTAGTTTATAAACTTATATTTATCCATTTGCAAAAAGCTTTTAAAATCCATTCACAAACATTCAACCCTCCTTTTATGTGTTCATTTAACCTTCATTATAGTTTTTGACCTAGTAATAAGTGTTCAATCTAACAATTGGTATTAAAGTTGAAGTCACGGGTTCAATTCCTAGTTGGAACAATTGTTAAGGGGAGATTGTTTATCAAGTTGTATCATCAATTATTCCATTACGGAGGCCTAAGTAAGTCAAGTCACCATTGACATATGACACTTAGACTGTTATGATTAGATAGAAAGAGTTGGACCTTAACTATCAATTATAACTTTTGATCTAGTAATAATTTAGTCCTTAAACTTTTTAAAAAAATTTAATTAAGTCCCTAAACTAAAAGAAATATATAATTGAATTCTTCTTTTTATATATATATTTTTTAATTTAGCCATGGGTGTTAGAATTTTTTACAATCCATAAAATTTTATAAATTTGTATCAACTTTTAATCTCTACACGTTAAAATCCTTTCACAATCTCTCTAATAATAAAAATTCGAAAATAGTAGGCATCCATATGTAATTAAAAAAAATTAAGATACGGATACCTAATATAAGTTATTTTATTCCTAATGCAATCATTAATGCATCATTAAAAAAATTAAAAGAACATTTAGATACAAACTAATACCAGTTTCTTTAATTTTTTTTAATTATAATAATTATTCAATTAACATGTTACCTAATTTTTGTTCCTAAATTATATATGAAAACCTTCTTTTAAAATATAATTTCTAAATTATGTAAATAGTTAAATCACCAAATTATTTTTAGCAAGAAATTACTGAAAACAACCTTACTATATCTATATCTATCTATCTATATATATATATATAAATAGATAGATACTTTGTGTGTGTTAATCTTAAGTAGTAGCTAGATTTATGTCTCTATCACTAGTGGTTGAACTATTAAGTGTAAGGATTATGATAGGCCGTTACAATTATCAACCGAGTGAATGATATTGAATTTAAAATACTTTAGTATAATTAAAAATATTTTTTAAGATTTTATAATGAATATTCTTTAGCATCGTTAAGTTCAATACTTTAAGTATATAACAAAAAAGAGAGGTTAAAAACTATAAATTATACATTTTAATATAAAAGTGATAGTAATTGTATAATATTCATATCTTTAAGTGGTAAAAGTATAATTTACTTTACATTTAAACATATGAAGAGAAAATAGTGTAATATTTGTATCTCTCAATGGAGAGAAGTGTAATTTACAATGTTTTCAAAACAGGACCAGTTATTGAATTAGTCTAGACACTAGTTCAAGGTTCAATGGTTTAACCATAGTTGAATTATGATCTAACAGTATTAATAAAATAATAATAATAATTATTATTATTATCAATAAAAAATAATATTATAATTTTATAACACTAAATGTTAAAATAAAATATTATTTATATATTCTTAACATTTTTTTTTGGTAAAATAGGGGGCTAAAGCCCAATCAAATAATCATTAAATTGAAAGAAAAATAGAATTATCTGCTAATAACAAGTGATAAATAAAAGACAGAAGAGACTCGTAAACAAAAAAGTCCTCCTCTAAAAACATCCTGCGTTTAGCAAGAATGTCCGCAACTAAATTAACTTCTCTTAGAATATGGTAACATGAAAATAAGGAGAATTGATTACTCAGCTCTTTTATCTCTTGAACAAGGTCAAAATATGGGTGAGAACCAAAACAACCTTCATTAACAAGCCTCACTGTAGTGGAAGAATCCGACTCAATTATCACCTGATGACCCAAATTCCTATTAACTAGAATGCGCAATCCATGTAGAATGGCCCATAGCTCCGATTTAAGGATAGAGCACATACCTAACTTCCCTGTGAATTCCACCACGAACCTGCCATCTGAGTCCCGAATCACTCCCCCACAAGAGGCCATATTCTCTCTAGACACAGCCCCATCACAATTTTTAGTTTCAAGATACCTTCAGGAGGTTTCATCCAATTGAGTCTAGAGCTATAATTAACTTCCCCAACTTGTGATTGTTGATTAAGACCATATGTGGTAGCAGATATCATTCGATCATTTATTTCAGCTACTACTTGATTAGCTGTGATGGATTGGCCTTGAAAAATGGCTCTGTTTCGGCGGTGCCATAATGAATCCAACGTAATAGCAAATCTATAGTTCCACCCAGGAGGGGAACGATTAGAGTTTGATAAGTTCTTCAACAACCAGGGTTTCAAATTATCTTGATCCGCAAGCGTCCAAGATGAATCTCTACACGACTTGGACCACACTTCTTGGGCAATCCCCGAGCACATGTAGACTATCTTCCTCACCTTGTAAGCAGATACTGCACAATGGATTCATTTTCATTGTACGTTGAGCACGACAAGAGTTTGTCAATAAACTTCCATGTGCTACTCTCCATAGGAATACACAAACCATTTCAGGGCCCTTCCACTTCCAAATAGTTTTAAACAAGGGGGATCTAGGGGGAAGGTAAAGATTTGCAGCAACACCATAAGCTGATTTAATTGTAAACTCTCCATCCAAGGTCTGATTCCAAATCACCCTATCCATTCCAGCATCATCTGATGGAGGAGATTGACTTTGAATAGCTATCCATAACTCATGAGGGATCCATGACTCAATCTGCGAAAGCTCCCATTCCCCTTGCTCGTTTGTGTATTCTTTGACTGATAATAGGTCAACTAGGGGAATATCCACCAAGGCTTTTTGAAGAAGAGGAGAGTTTCCAGATAGCCAATTATCTAACCAAAAGTTAACTCTTCGACCATTACCTACTCTCCACCGCAACTGATGGATCACCAAATTCCATGAATCACATATGCCTTGCCATAAGTTAGACATTTTGGGTCTCCTCTCGACTTTTGGGATAATGTCATTTAAACATTTATACTTAGCTCTGATAACCTTCACCCATAGTTTGTGAGGCTCTGTTATCAAACTCCAACAATTTTTCATCATGAATGATGTATTGACATCACGCATCCGTCTCAAACCAAGCCCCCATGTTCCTTTGGTAGACATAATTTCTGCCACCCAATGGCATGATGTCTCTTGTGATCTACATTATCTCCCCACAGGAAGTTACGACATATACGGTCAGCCTCATCACACAACAAGCGAGGGAGCTGAACAATTTGCATTGTATAAGAAGGGAGCGCTGCTATAACTGATTTGGTAAGTGTAAGCCTCCCTGCAAAGGAAAGATTTCTAGCCTTCCAACCACTCATCCTTTGATGAAGTCTGTCTATAATACCTTGATAGGAAGTCGTACTCACCCTACTATGATGAGTAGGGATACCTAGGTACTTACCTAAGTCTTCTGTTTGTTGGAAACCAAGTTTAAATTATACACGTAAAATTCTAAATTATATATAATATAATACCTAAGTTTAAATTTTAATAAAATATAACAATGTCCAATAATAATAAGTTTACATCTATACCTATTAATAAAAGGGATTAGAGTATATAACTACTTTTGGTATTCACTTTTTAGTGGATTATTATATCCCTCAAATGTATTTTTTTTTATATCTTATCTAAATAACTATCATAATCTTCTAATATCATGTCTATGTATAATTATTAGAGATACGAAGTGTCTTAACCCCTCCAATCTAAAATTATAAAAAATAAAGATATTAAAATTATAAATTAACATAAATTATTAAATTATATTTTTGAGACAAGTATTAAAAATAAATTATTCTAATTTTTAATTTTTTTATTGAATATTATTTTTATTAAAAATATTTAAAATTAAATTTCAAAAAAAAAAGTTAATTGGATCGATTCAAATTAATTTGATTAGTTTTCTATCGATTTTGGACTGATTATATTAATTTTTGACCGTTCAATGTAAAATAGTTTTCTGGCCAAATCGAACCGATTGAGGACTGATATCCAATTGTATCGATCCGACCAACTAATTTGATCTGATTTTTTCACAATAGTGATAATTTATGTTAACGATATGAAGTTAAATAAAAAATTATATATTTTAATATAATAAAAAATAACTGTGTAATACTTTTATTTCTTACGAGAGAGTAATATAATTTATTTGTCTATTTTTTATATTAAGTTCTAATGAAGAGTAATTTAAAAAATATTTTTTTACATATGATTAGTAAATAAGTAATATTAAATAATTTTCTTAATTAAGTATGAATCAATGTTTATTTCCTTCTCATATTTTAGTATGGAAAGATAAATAAGTTATGTTATTTTGATCACTAGTCAATTTATATTTAAAAGGTTTAATTATCATATTGGTCTCTATAATTTGATAAATTTTACATTTTAGTTTTTATATATATTATTTTTGTTCTGTTTAGTCTTTATTATCTATTTTTTATAAGGACTAAAAGAAAAAAGTTTATTGCAATTATAGAGACTAGAAGAGAAAAACTATATAATTGTAAAGACTATAAGATAAAATTTATGCAATTATAGAGACTAAAAAGAAAATAAAGTATCATATATAATGAATAAAATGAAATGCTTTTAACTATAAGGACTAAAAGGTAAAATTTATAAAATTATATTAAAAGTAATTGAAGATTTGTGTGTTTAAACTTAAAAAGGGAACATTTCTAAACAAGTACTTTAAAAAAATAATTATTTAAAAAATAAACAAGAGTTGCTTCTTAAAAATGATAGAAAATTCCTCATTTATAAATAAAAGAAGAGCTTAAACAAATATATTAAAAAAGTAAAAATACGATACTTATTTTGTTAAAAAAATACTTTTATACGAAATTTTTTTTGAACAAACACACCCTGAACTGTTTGAAATTCTTCTTTAACAACAATTATGTCCGTACGATGCATCTTGCGGTCTAGAAAATTGGAGTTATCAAAAGTTAAAACCAGAATGAATTAAGTATTGTGACTTTGTCATAAACCAAGGTTGAGTGATCAGTTGCCACCCATATAATACAACATGAAGAAAGAGTAATGAAACGAAACTCATAAAATTTTAGTTTTCCTCTGGTTAATTTGTATGCATGGTTCTTGGACAATAACAGAACATCCAGAACATATCACCTTTAATTTTACGAAATTATTTTGCAAAGTGAGTTATCTCATTCTTGGTTTATAAATATATATATATATATATATTAATTTAATCATATTTTCTCGTCGTATAGATCTATAGATCTTTTACTATGGCTGACAAAGAAATGGAAGATTAATTCTTGTCTGGAATTGACCCAGCAATGGATAAAAAGCCTGTCAGTTGGGACTTCTGGTCAGGAGTTTGACACTTTAACCACAAGGGGTATCCAGATAGTAAGGTCACACAAAGGTTTTCTACTATGCCACTTCATCATACACAATGGCTTGTTGGTAATTAAGTAACAATAATCTCATCCGATTGAGTTCAACCATTTATCTTTCACTTTCATTTAAACCTTTTTTTGTTTATTATGTCCATCACTATTGTTTATATGCCAGCAGGATGAAAATGAAAATTGGCATGTGAGTGCTATAGCAATATTAGTTGACATGCTTGGCGGTTGTGCCTCATACACCTTTAAATCAGTTCCCCAGGTCACACTATTGGTAGCAGTATCTCATACTACTCAACTGCAAAGGTTCAGGTAGTTTTCTCTTCATGTTGACATCTCAATATCTTTGGTGTTTGTGAGCACATTTGTACCCTTGATGAGTCCAATTGTTTCACTTACCAAAGGCTTTTGTCATGTCTAATTTATATTTTAATAATAGGAAAGAGGTTGAATTTGAGGCAAAAGTTATAGGAGAGAAGGATGATTTGACTTCTGTGATTGTGGAGGTTAGGAAAAAGCAGAATGGAGATTTGGTTGCTCTAGGAAAGCTGTGGACGGCAGCACCTGGAGGGAATATAAGGCACCAAGCCAGTAAACTCTAACTGCTTGATGTTAAATACAAGATCCTAAACGAGTAAATTCAGTGATTCCTTTATATTTCTTTTTTGTTGTTCATGGAGACTTTCCTTTGCTCCTACCATGTTTGAATCAACCAATTGGCATGTAATAGTAGTAGCAATTTTTGTGATCTGATCGATCAATTTCTTATTTGTGACCCCTCTTATATATAATTATATATAATGGCTAGTTCATTTTTCCTAGTCTTGAAATTCAAATTTTTCCTAGTCTTGAACTTCAAACTTTGGTTGCAATTAATACACACCTATAAAATACAGGTATTTCAATTTATTTCATGTATCTATATGTGATATGATATTTTTGTTGATACATATAAAGTATCTCACCTATAAAAGTATTATAAAATTTTTATTCAATCTCGACACTTTCGAATACTTTACTAATATTTATTAGTGAGATATATGATAAAAAATTTAAATTTATAAACAAAATTTATAAAATATTCATCACAGTTAAATAAGACATATAAATATATTTAATATAAAAACATATAAATATTAATAAGACATATAAATATGTTTAATATAAAAACATATAAATATTAATAAGACATATAAATATTTTTAATATAGAAACATATAAATATTAACCCTTAATGAACTATTAATAAAAATTGTCTTTTACGTAGATAACTGTAAAAAAGAAATAAGATTCTTAATATTATTTTTATTTGTAAATAATAAAAAATAATTTATGATGAAATAATTTATAATTTATAATTTTTAGTAATGTATAATAAATATGTTCTTAATTTAGATTTGTAAAATAACGATTATATATTTATATATTAAATGTTTATAAATTTTGATTAAAATTACAATTACATATTTAATATATTTCATAAATATTGATATATATGATGACACATATCTTTTATATATATATATATATATATATATATATATATATATATATCATATTTTATGGACGGATTCATCTACGATATTTTTTATAATTAAATAAAAATAATAAAAAATTAATCATATAAAGTAGAAAAAATGGTCTAATATTTTAAAATAACTGTATCACTGTATTGAATACGTGTTATTAGTTGACTGTATATACACACCGGTAACTATTACTATTGTTATGCATTAGGAGGTTACCATATACATATATACATGTCTCCATGTTGGTGAGATATTGTCCGCTTTGCACCAAACTCTCACGGTTTTGCTTTTGAACATCACTCAAAAGACCTCTCAACCAATGGAAACAATTGTGTGTATATAAATCCATGTCCATCTTCTTGTTTGAACGATATGGGACTTTGTTTGCATCCCAACAATTACGTTGTTTAATGACTTGTGACGGATCCATAAATTTTAGATAATGAGAGCAATACTTATTGATATATTTGTAGTATTAAAATTTTTACATATATAACTTTTAAAAGCATATATATATATATATATATATCATAATTATTTTTTACAAGTTTTTATATTTACGATTACAAATAAAGATGAAAATAAATTAGGTTAGACTAAATTTTATTATAATTTAATAGGTTTGAACCTAACTTTCTTTAAAAGTATATATCCTATGTATGACTTATTTATCTATCATATAAATTTTTTAAATGTTTGGTTAGAACTACAATCCTAAAGGCCTACTTTATAATAATTTAAAACTATTAAAAATATAAAATAAATATGTTAAATTTTTTAAAAATCAAGTTTAATTTATTTATGATATAAACATGTTTTTAATATCTAATATATACTTTTAGATGATAATTTATTTTAAAATATATTTTATAATAACAATTCTAAATGGAACATAAATCTTCTGATTTTTCTTATTTTGATTTTTTTAATCAACATATACAATAAATAGAAAATACAGGTAAACATGCATACTGCAAATTTTACTTTATCAAAAATTAATTTTTTAATATATTACATTATATATATGTGAGTATTAAGATATATATATATATATATATATATATATATATATATATATATTATAATTAAGAGAAGAGTTATAATTTTATTATTTTTTTATCAAATTATTTCATAAAAATATTATCCATTTTGAATCTAAGAGCTTTCACAGTTTTACTTTTCATTATCAGCTAAAATGCCTTTCCCCAATAGAGTATGTATATCTTATAAAGGCTTATTTCTTCTCTTATTTTATTGATATGAGACATTGTTTATATTCTAACAATCATTTTCTCAAACAAGAGACTTAACATTTTATTTAGTAGAAACTATCTTTATATATATCATTTTATGACTTATCAATTTTAGGATTATTTTTTTCAGTATTTATTTGAAGGGATATTTTATATCAATAATCATTTTATGACTTATCACTTTTTGTTATGGTTCTGATACCACCGTTAGGAGACGTTTGATACACAAGATAAGATATTTTTAAATTCATGGAATCTTAAAGCGAAAATTTTAGTTTCTCATGTTTGGTAGTTATTTTTTAAACAAAGAGATTTTTAGGAATATAGTTTTTCGAAAGTCATTTTTATCCCACTTTCCTATAAAAACATTCTCATAGGGGGTGAAAATCCAACTTTTTTGAGTTAAAGAGAAAATTATATATATATATATATATATATATATATATACCACATTATCTCTTTTTAAAACAAAAAAAATATCTCTCTCCTTCTATTTTTTTTTCTCCGTTTTGCTCTCTCACTTTCACTCTCCCTCTTTATTCTTCTCTCCCTCTCCCTCCCTGTCTCTCTCACTCTCACTCCCCCTTTTCCTTTCTCCCTTTGCATATATCTATTTCTCTCTCTTTTTTGTATCTCATTATTTCTTGATTTTATCAATTTTAATAATATTATTAAAATCTATTTTGTTTCTACACTTTAATAGTATTTGTTAACACTTTTTATTATTATTTTTATTTGAATGAAATAAAATAATATATTTTTATTCTTCTTAATTATAATGTAGAATTTTTCTTTCTTTTTTTAATGTTGAGTTCTGTATTTAAATAATTTTAATAAATTTTCAACTTTTTAAAATAGTTTAATATCATATTTGTAATAAGATTTGAATATATATATATATATATATATATATATAATGAGTTTATTTTAATAAAGGATATTTTTGTAAAAAAATGTTTATAAATCCAGGAATATAGTATTGTAACCAAACATGAAAATTTTTAATTCTCGAGAATCATGTATGAATATTCCCAAGAACTTTATGAGTAACCAAACATATTTTAGTTATTTTCAAGCACTTCCTTAGGGTTATTTCTATCTATAATTATTTGAGGGGATATTTTATATCAAGAATCATTTTATGACTTATCACTTTTTTGTTATAACTTATTGGTTGTTACTAGATTATGAGGTTGTTTCTCACAACTCCACAATGGTTAGGGTTATTTTTATCGGTACTTATTTGAGGGGATATTTTATATCGAGAATCATTTTATGAATTATCACTTTTTGTTATAACTTGTTGGTTGTCACTAAGTTATAAGGTTATTTCACAAATAATTTTACAATGATGGGATATTATGTGTTTTGGACCTAAGCTCTCACAATTTTGTTTTTTATTATCATCTAAAAGGTTTCTCAATCAATGGAGTAAGCATATGCTTTATAAAAGTTTATTTCTCCTCTTGTTTTATTGATGTGCAACCTTATTTGTATTCTAACAATCCTTTCCTTAAATAAGGAACTTAACCTTTCATTCAGCAAAATATGTGTTTGCATATCATTTTATGACTCATGACTTATCACTTTTTGTTATAACTGCTTTCATTTAATGGAATTTGTTTGTATATCATTTTATGACTTATCACTTTTTGTTATAATTTATTAGTTGTCACTAAATCCAACCTGCATTATAATTTATTGGTTGTCACCAAGGTTGTCAATCTTGAAAGTTTATGTAATCTCGTTGAGATCCCATAAATCCAAATCATAAATTCATAAGAGTTTACTTAATATAAAAAATATGTTTTAATACTTATAAATAACATAACTCAATATTTCAACTCCATATTAAAGTAAAATAGCAAATTAAAATATTAAAGTAGCAATATTTAGTAGCAAATAATACAAAATTTCACAAAAGACACAAGTTTTTAAAATAACAAATAAAAAACCAAAAAAATACCAATTTTTTTGCTTTTAATAACAAAGGGAACGAGATTGGGTTGCTCAAAAACAAGTTCATTTTTGTCGGTATTTATTTGAAATGATATTTTAATTTTTTATGAAATTATTTCACGCACAACTCTATAATAGTGAGATATTATTTGCTTTGCTATCACACAAAAGATCTTTCAACCAATGAAGTATGCATATACTTTATAAAAGTTTATTTATTCTTTTATTTGATCGGATGTAAGAACTTTTTTATATCTCAAGAGAGAGTACTCTCATAATAATTTATGTTACTCTCAGAATAATTTATGTTGCTTGCCACATTTTAGAGTAACAATTTTACTATGGAGCAAATATGCATCTAAACATACCAACATAGTTGACACAAACACATTAATAACCCGTTGATATCTTCAACTACTACTAATCAAAACATTGAAACTGTAAATATGGTTATCCAAGTAGTGTATGTCCCTACAAAGTTCAACATCTCAACTAGGCCATCATCGGGTCTTCCTGCATGGATCCATCATTTTCCTTTTCATCGCAAACCTATAATTCAGCCATCTCTTCCTCCTTTGAGTCATTGTTTCCACTAATCTTGAATACCTTTTCAACAGGATCCCCATTCATTGCAAAATCTAGTTAACTCTTTTATCATTTGAGCCAATTTCTTCACTAACAAGGGATGCCTTGTCAGGCTGGCTCATATTGCCCAATTGAGTTAATTTTTTCTCGTTTGAACTATTTTCATGAGACACCTTAGCTAGTTGATCAACTGTGGGTCCATAAGCCCAACTGCATACTAGATAATACAGTATATTAAGAGCACTCATACCAGAAAGAACCCAGTAGTACTTGTCATAACGACCCTTGTTAATGTTATCTAAAACCCATCCTTCGTTTCCTCCTCTTGAAGTAACCTTTTCCACAATGCTGAATACCAAACTAGATAACACATTTCCTGCAGCCATTCCAAGTCCAAAAAGAGAAGAAGCGATACCTGACATAGTTCTAGGAAACTCAGTGTAATAGAACTCATTTTGGCCAATTGCATTGAATGCTTCAGCCATGCCATTCAAACAAAGTTGAGGAACAAGCCACATTGCAGACATATTCAACACTGCATGTCCGTCATCAATATGCCCCTCACTAATTGCTCTCCTTCGCCTTGTAGCCTCAACAATTGCTGCAGTTACCAAGTGGAGAAAAGAGAAAACCAACCCAATTCCCATTCTTGTCTTGGCACTGATCCTGACCGGTTTGCCTCTTAGTTTTGATGCTAGAGGAATAATCACACGATCATAAAGAGCTACCCATATAAATATTGTAAGTACCAAGACTACGGCAAAAGAACCCGCTGGAAATTCAAAGTGTGGAGTGATATGTCTGTTGAGGGATTTAGCTTGCAGTATTCCAAACGAGCCTCCAATGTTAAGTGACACCATGATCCCCGTAGACCACAAGGGAATAACTTTAATAATAGCTTTTAGTTCTTCCACTTGATCTATTGTGCACAAACTCCACGGATTTGAGGCTGATCCATCAGAGGCTACATCTTTTTCTTGATCTTTAATGATGCAAGCTTTATTCAGAAACCTAGAAAACAAAGCATTGCCAAAAGTTAAGTATTTTTTTCATCCACTGAATAAGCAAAACATGATCAGTGCTTAATGATAATGTGATCCAACTAACCTTAGTTTATGAGTTGGCACAACAAAATCAGAGTCCTTGTTGCGATGGTACATTCCAACTGAGTTCCTTGGTGGTAAAGGAAGTTTCCTGTTCTTGTAGGCCGCAACTATTACTCGCGCAAAGCCAGTGATCAAGCTGCCTTGTACTTTATTCTTTACATAAAGTGGAGAAGCAAGAAAGAAGGAGATAATGGACAAGAACATAAGTGCTGCTGGAACTCCAAAACCCACTTTCCATCCAAGATTATCTTGGATGTATACTATTACTGTGAGGGCAATTATGACAGAAACAGCTGTAGAAGCATAGTACCAGCTGAAGAATATTTCCAAGGCCCTTTGATTGTTGGGGTTATCTTTTCTGCTCACCTGGTCTGCACCAAATGCGATGGAGCATGAAAGGCCACCATTTCCGATGGACATGAGAGCAAAGGAAGAGATTAACATTGTCATTTGCCCAGATGTTGCTTGTTTACATCTTTCTGTTAAAGGGTTGCAAGGAGGAGGCCTAGCCTGAGGGAACATAGCTGTTAGCCACAAGAGTGCCATTCCCTGTTAACAAAATAAAAATGCTTTATTAAAATCATTTCATTTTACCTCGACTAAAGGAAGTCCTGTGGAAGGAATGACTCATCCTTTGTTGGATATCCTATTGACTAATGAAAATGTCATAATAATATATAAATAATAATAATCTTTAGTAAGTAAATTTATAAAATTGAATTACACTCATAATTCATTATTTTAAGATATTATTAGAATCTGGGTGTGATGCATGAATCTATAGGTTATGGGCTCACAACTATACTCTATATTAACCATACCACTTGACAATATGGGATCTCCAACATCCTTTAGACACTTCAATATTATATAAAGAAAGTATTTTCTAGTCGCTGATAAAGTTGCACCATTCGTTCTTGTTTCATCAGTAAAAGAGTAAACAAAACTCAGATCATGTACAACTGACTTGGCCCCTACTCCTAGCCCGGAACTAAGTTCAACTAACTAACTACTTCACAGATCATTCCAATAACCAGTGAAATTTCAGGACTAGCATATGCCGTGAGTTTTGTTCATAATTGATGAGCAACAGAACTAAATAATTCTTAATTTTTTCTGTAAAAATATTTTCTTCCTTGTAGATCTATGTAATATTTAGAAGACATGGACCTTAGATGGCTCTTTCGCCTTGTATCATATCTCCAATGGATTATGGTTCTTTTCAAACATAATCAGAGGTTTTATATCTAATCGACATTCGACAGAATGCAATGATCGCTTTAATAAACTCTTATACTATATTATAAATGTGAATTTAACTTTACAAAATGATAATTTTCTCCGAATATATACTCAATTTTGGGTGTATCACTTATGGACTGAAATCTTAAAAAAAAACCAATGAGTAAAGAGAGTATCAATTCCATACTACTCAACGCTTGTGAGAATAATTGAACGGAGAGAGGACAAGTGAAGGTCCTAAAACTGAAGACAAGAATTGTGAATTCAAACGTGAAAAGGCAGAAAGGAATCTGAAAAGAAAGTAGGAGAGGGAATATTACCAGGAAAGTGATGGTGGAACCCAATCCAACAGCGAGGAATCGACCGAGACAGGAATCAGCAATGAAGGCACCGATGAGTGGTGTTAGATTGCTTGTTGCGGAGGATAACAGAAGCACTTGTGTTGCTTTGGCCAAATGAAACTTGTAACTCCCCATCAAATACAGTATCATGTTTGGCAGAAGGCCAATTGTTGCCACCCTTGCAAGTGCTTCATTTGCTGCAACAACACACAACACACAACCAAAACCAAAAACTATAACATCATAGAATCACTCACCAAACCCATGTTCTCTTTGTGAGGTGGAACAAAGTTTACCTATGATGAAAGGCATGGTAACAATACCACCCTTTTTCCTTTGTGGTTGTGGAGTGTGTTCAGAAGCCATTTCCACTTCACTTGAACAAAGTTCCACTTCCTTCTTCATTTTTGCCTCCTTCATAATGCAGACAAAAACAAACACAGAGCAAGGGACCTCTTAAAGCTATTTAATAATCATATGAAGATCAATTAGAACATATTTGATACAAGAATGCGCACCATCACCATGTGTGTGTGTCTCTCTCTCTTTTTTTTTTTTTTGTTTATAACAACCATGTGTGTCTCTGTTACAACATATTAATTATACTTATAGGAAACATATTATATGATCTCACTGTCTCGCGATATATACAAGGTTTGGGTGCGTTATTAATATTGTTAATTACTTCTTTGCTCGTATAAATGCAAGAGTTATAAAATCATTTATAATGTTTTTTCTACTCTTTTGAGAAAAATAACTTTTAATCTGTTTTATTTTACTGTGTCAAAACAAGTTTGATTGATGCAATTTGCAGTGAAGGTGCACTATAGCAGCCGAATTGACAAATATTGGGAATCAGTGAGAAGCATGTAATAATAGCATCCAATCATTGGGAATCATATTTTGAGTTTTCGGCTTATCCTTTTTGGTTTCACACTGCACGCCTCGAATAGGACCAATAACACGGGGACACAACTTAGCAATTGCATGCAACATTTTTTTTTTATTTTTAAAAAACTACAGTATCTCCTGGGATTTAATTAATTCATAATTTTTTATTTAATAAATACTACCATGTCTTAAATTAGTAAGGCACATAATTAAATTCATAACTTTTACTTCTTTTCTAAATCAGCCCTAAATTAATAAGACAGTGTGTTTCAAATTTTTTCTATTATAAGAAAAAAAAAAAGAAACTATTTGTAGTATTTAGATCCTATAATAATGATCGGGTAGTATTTAACATTTATAATAAATTTATATTTGATATATTAAATCAATTTATAGTTAAATCATTAGAGTTGATTTAGTAGTAAAGAATTAGAGTAGTATATACACGAATTTAAAATTAAAATCTAATATTACCTAATTTTCATGGATAAAAAGGAAATTAATCTATAACTAATCTTTATGATATTTTAATGGTTAGAGTTGAGGTAGATATATAAAGATTTAGTTTTCATCTTATCATCACGTAATATTTTATATGGATAAAAAAAATGAATTAATTCATGACTTTACGTACTGTATTTATTTTTATTGTGTTTTGTATGTTAATTTTTGTACATTCCTTTTTAAGATGCGAATAATTCTTGTTTAGACTATCCAAAAATTGTCTCTCTGGCAAGGGTCTTTATTATGAGCTCAAGTATTCGTTTAGGATAGTTTATTTCACAGAAAATAATCATTTTTACATATTTTTTCAATAAGCTGGAAAAAAAATGTTTCTTTAAAATTAAACACGTTCTAAAATTGTAATAAATTCGGTGTCTATCTTTATGTATAAAATCTTTTTTTTCCCTATCATTTGTGTATGTGAGTGTAAGTGAAATTAATTTAAGTACATATTTTAATTATTTATAAGAATTAAAATTAATTTCACTTACTTTAAGACGAGCCGGCCCTATATCAAATAAAACAAAGAGAAACCGACCCTCAATTAATCATCAATTAGCTTGTCCCGAATGTTGTTAACTCGATTAACTATTTAATAACCTTGGTTAATTTTAAAAAATATTATAAAGGCTTGAGTTCTGCTTTAAATTTAAATATAATTAAGTTAATTTCAATTTAAAAATTTTAAAATAATTTTAAATTAAATTATATTAATGCTACAGCAAAAATAATTTATAATATAAAATTACTAGAAAAAGAGAAGAAGTCTAGTTTGGCTAAAACTTTATGAAAATGACATGAAACTATGAAAGCACCTTTGTAACTTAGCCAGTGTTTTGGAATCCTGTGATCATCCTTACTTTCTTCTATAGTTTAGTTTCGATTTGAAAAGCAAATTCATAGTGCGTTACACTTGTGCATTCATCTTCATCAAAATGCTCACTCTATTCCTAATAAAGTTAAAGATGGGTATGAAATATACGGGACAGAAACCCCACAATTATTGACCTGTGAACAGTTTGAAATTATTATTTTTATAAGCACCAAATATATTTTAATCCAAGATAAATTTATTTTTAGTCTCAAATTTAAAATTAACTTTTTAATTTTTATAATTTTAAAAAAAAATTATCTTAATTTTTATATTTAAATTTTGTTAATTTTTTTTTAAACATTATCGTGTAAAATCTACCTACTCGTGTTCTTATTAGTGAAAATATTATATAAAACTCAAGTGATCATACATAATTATTTTAATATGTGTTATAAAAGAAAGAAAAAACAAAGAAAATAAATAAAATAATGTGAGATGGAGAAAAGTATCTAATTGGTGTATAATATTTTATTAGTACATGTGGTAGCCGAACAATTACATAAAAAGAAAATAATACATAACAAAAATATAAATGATAATGATTGATTGATAGTGAATATTGACATCCACTAGTCGAGTCACTAATTATTATTCATAACAATATGTTATTTTTAGATATATTATTAGTGAATTGAGAGATTAAAGATAATAATTTTAAATTTGAGAGATAAAAAATAATTTTTCTCTAAATATGAAAGACTAAAAATATATTTAAGTCTTTTCATAATAATAATAATTATTATTACTATTCTAATTGTTATTAATTATTTTTATTATTAAATTTTAATTTAGAAGAGATATAATGTGATATTTGTATTAATCTAAAATTTTACTCAATTTATTTTATTATGATTTTATGTTAATAATTGTTTAATATATTATAATAATATTAAAAATATAAATTTAATTATTATCTGTTTGAGTATAGGGTCCGTTTGTTTATTTATTTATCTTAAATAAACATTGTTTTAATAAAATAACAAGCATTTTTTATACATACTTTTTGATGTGCTCTCACACACACACACACACACACACACACACATATATATATATATATATATATATATATATATATATATATATATATATTTGTAAAAAAGGAAAGAGTTTTCTGATATTCTTTAGAATTATTTGATTTTTTTACATCCGCAATCAACAAATTGTTAATAATGGAATGATTCTATAATAATTAGGACGAGTCTAGTAGGAAGATATTGAAAACTTCATTTGAGCAAAACTTTGGAGAAAGCAAAACTTCTTAAAAGAGGAAGATATGCAATCATGATTGGGATTTGTGACATATATTTTTAGAAAGCGTTCATTCACCTACCCTACTAGACCAAAATAGCAAAGATCCTGAAGAAAGAAAAAGTTAAGGCCTGAGAGTGAAAGGGTAGACTTTAGGATAATGACGAAGAATATTCATTGGAACCTTCATGTAACAACATCACTGCAAATTTTTTGTCTTCTATGTCTATAAATGATATCAGACAATATTAATAATTCTAATAAATTTGCATTTCAGTCTTTAAGTTGGTAAAACAGTAAGGTATTTAGATAGTTTGTACGAGATTATAGTTCAAATTTCATTCTCATACATTTAAAAAAATGTATTATATATATATACTAATATTAACTTAGTACTTTTTAAGAAATTACTTATTTTAGAAATAAAGTAATAATTTTTTTTCAATTAAATATAAAAAAATTATGTTGAGATACATATTAAAGAAATTGTCATTTAAATGCATTTTTCTATATCATATTATCAACTTATAATAAACAAATGACAATATAAAATAAACTCTCATTTGTTTTTTCTGATATAAAAGAATTAAAAGTAGTAACTAATTTTACCAAACACTTTATCAACTACTTTTATTAAACTTCTAATTTAATAATATAACTTTGACAATTTTCAATTAGTTAGAAAATTATTTTTCAATTTTTAATTAACTTTTCAACTAGTTCTTTGAAATATAACATATATTCTATTCTTAATAGACTTGGTATATTTATTAATAATTTTTAATATAATAATTAAATCGTTGAAATTTTATGTAAAGCACAAGTTAGTGAATGAAATACCTCTATTAAAAACTATTCTTGAATTAAATAATATGAATGAGTAACTAAGATATTCTTTTATAATCGGTAAGTCAACATGCATTTGAGAGATGTCCTTTGCAATCCTTATTTCGTTTAGTCTAGTACAAAAATCAGCTGGCGGTTTCAGTTGCCGAACACTTAAGTATAACAGAAAGAAACCAATGGAACATGGTTCATCTATTTCAGTTATCACCAAAATAATACTGTATGGATGAGCCACAAGGAATAAAGGATGCGGCTCCTACACAAGAACCTTTTGTTTGTCTTTGGTGAACCCTGACTGAGAATTCAGAGGAAATAACATTCTTATTTATTGGAAACACAAACTCATCTCAATCACCCACAGTTTATGTGATGAAGTTCTTAAAATTTCTTCACTTACCTATGATACCGTATCAATCAGACCCTTAGTACTAGACTGGGATGTGCAAAAAAATCCAAATGGAACCGATCTAAATCCAGATAATAAAAATCAATCTGTTTTGAGGGGAAAAAAAAAACTAAACCAATCTGTTTTATAAAAATAATTTGATTAACCAAGTGGATTGATTCGGTTTAATTTGATTTCATTAAAAAATCAAACCATGAGTATATAGTGAATAAGCAAATTACACCGAACCAATCCAAATTAAAATAAAAAAGATCTATTTTTAGAAAATTCAAACTAAATCACTTTATAAAAACCGGTTTAGTTAATTGAACCATTTTTATAAAATAGATCCCTTCGGTTCAGTTTGGATTTTTGAAACATCTGATCTATGAACAACCCTAATCCTCGATTCAATTAATGGTAATTCTTCCTCATTCGAACCATTTTCTTCAGTTACCTTTGATTCCTGATCAACAGTAGGTCCATAAGCCCAGCTGCATACTAGATAATACAGTATATTAACAACACTGAGTGTGGCAAGAAGCCAATAGTACTTGTCAAAACGACCCTTGTTAATGTTATCTGAAACCCATCCATCTTTTCCCCCTCTTGAACTAACCTTTTCCACAAAACTGAATACCAAAGAAGACAACACATACCCAAATGCCATTCCCAGTCCAAAAAGGGAAGAAGCAATGCTTGACATAGTCTTTGGAAACTCGGTATAATAGAACTCATTTTGGCCTATTGCATTGAATGCTTCAGCTATGCCACCCAAGCAAAGCTGAGGAAAAAGCCACATTGCAGACATATTCAACACAGCATGTGTGTCATTAATATGGCCCTCACTAATTGCTCTCCTTCGCCTTGTAGTCTCAACAATTGCTGCAGTTACCAAGTGGAGAAAAGAGAAAAACAACCCAAGTCCCATTCTTCTCTTGGCACTGATCCTAACTGGTTTGCCTCTGAGCTTTGAGGCTAGAGGAATAATGACACGGTCATAAAGAGCTATCCATATAAATATTGTAAATATCATGATCACACTTAAAGAACCTGCTGGAACTTCGAAATTTGGAGTAATATGTCTGTTAAGGGATTTAGCTTGAAGCAATCCAAAGGAGCCTCCAATGTTAAGAAACATCATGATCCCTGTAGACCACAGGGGAATAACTTTAACAATAGCTTTTAGTTCTTCTACTTGATCAACTGTGCAGAGACTCCATGGATTTGAGGCTGAACCATCAGAGGCTATCTCCTTTTCTGGGTCCTTAATGAAGCAAGCTTTATTCAGAAACCTAGAAAACACAACATCACCAGAAGTTCAGCATTATTTCATCCCATGAGTAAGCAAAAGATAAAAATGAGTCAATGATGGATGGTAGTGTTGATATGTTTTCAACCTTAGTTTATCATTTGGAACAACTAGATCAGAGTCTTTGTTATGATGATACATTCCATCCGAGATCTTATGTGGTAATGTAAGTTTCCTGTTCTTATAGGCTACAACAATCACACGAGCAAATCCAGTGAGCAAGCTGCTGTGTGTTTTATTCTTTACATAAAGCGGAGAAGCCAGAAGGAAGAAAAAAGTGGAAAAGAACATAAGAGCTGCAGGAACTCCAAAACCCAATTTCCATCCAAGATGATCTTGAATATATACTATTCCGGTGAAGGCAATTATGACTGATATGGCAGAGGAAGCATAGTACCAGCTGAAGAATATCTCCAAGGTCCTTTGATTATTGGGGTTATCTTTCCTATTCACCTGGTCTGCACCAAATGCCAGGGAACATGAAAGGCCACCATTTCCAATGGACATGAGAGCAAGGGAAGAGATTAACATTGCCATTTGCCCAGCTGTTGCTGATTCACATCTTTCAGTTTCAGAATTGCAAGGAGGAGGCCGTGCCTGTGGGATCATGGCTGTTAGCCACAAGAGTGCCATTCCCTGTTACGAACAAGTTGAGTTTTTTTTTAAAAAAAAATACAGAATTATTCTGAGATCAAAACAATTAATGGCTAATTTGAATGCTTGTAACCCAATGGACTGACTATTTTTCCCCAAAATAGAAAAGCACATTAAAAATGTTCGAGAAAATTACATCAACATCCTCAGAAGTTTCGTGATATTACACATAACACCTCTACTTTTTTAACGATTATGGTGACATTCATAATAGGGGAGACGTTGCAATGTTTTTCAAACAATGTAGAGGGTTAATATAATATTTAAGGAGTATCAGTGTAATATTTTTCAAACAATTAAGTAGGGTTAGTGTAGGGATAGAAAAATCAAGGAGTTTATCTGCAATCTCATTAAATCTCATGGTGTTAGTGTAACTTACTCAAAATGTTAAGGTTAAATTACTCCCTCAGTTCCTATAGTTATCTTTAGATCCTAATTCCCACCACGAGAAAATTGTAAGTTTTAGTCTTTATTAATATATAAAATTTAATTTTTGGTCTCTACCCTTAACACTAAGAAAACTTTTTGACAGCACAACGACTTTATAACAGTGATAAACTATTACAAAAAAAAAACTTTGTAAAAACTAAAACTTGCAATTTAGGGAATAAATGGGCTATTACACCTACCAGGAAAGTGATGAAGGAACCTAAAGCAACAGCAAGGAAGCGACCCAAATAAGAATCAGCAATGAAGGCACCAGGGAGAGGCATGAAATTGGTAGTTGCAACAGATAAGAGCAGTATCTTGGTAGCTTTGGGTAGATGAAGATTGTAGTTCCCCATCAAGTACAGTATCATATTGGGCAGAAGCCCCAAAGTTGCCACCCTAGCAAGTGCTTCATTTGCTGTTCATTCACAAAAAGTCAACACCCCAAACAAAGTTAAATAAAAGAGGAAGTGATTTTGAGGGAGGCAAAGAAACCTATGATGAAAGGCATGGTAAGGAGGCCACCCTTAGCACAGCTTTGGGGATGAGAAGTAATGTGGGAAGCCATTTTGGGTTGAAGTGGACAAAGCTCTACCTCCCTCTCCATTGATCAGCTACTGTTACTGCCTTCTTCTACCTTTCTCCTAATGCTACTAGAAACACATTGATTGTATAAATCAAATTATACACGTCTCATTCTGAATCTGAACCCTCTGCTTCTCCCATTATTAAATAAAATATATCACAGGCTTTCAATTATAGTATTGTTTTGTCGCAAATGCTTTCCATTTTTTTTTTTTTAAAGTCGATCTCAATAATTTTATAAGAAAAAGTGTGAGATGTAGTAAATGATGTAATGTTGATAAGTATAAGAAAAATGTATAAAGTTAATTCCAAGGTAAAAAGTCACGCGTCTCATTTATATACTTATCATTATATATATTATTAAAATAAAATCAACAGCTATGATATATAAAAGTTTCTCACTTTTATGTGTAGTTTCTCACTTTAAAATTTAATGTTATATTAGATATGATACACACAATACAATAATATTAAAAAAAATTAATATGTATTTATAAAATATTTCGTTGTTTAAGTATTATTTTAACACATCTCATATAAATTCATTGTTATATCATATCCCATATGAGATATTATATTTTTTTTTCACTTTTAATTCGATTAACGTATTTTTAAAAGTAAAATTAATTCTACTCAAATGAACTAAATAAAATTCCATTAGCAGCCACCAACCATCTACTCAAGCTATAAGCTGCAACTTGTCATAAAATCACCTTGTTCTTCTATAAAAGCAATTTAAAATCAACTATTTTTTATATATCTTGAGGAGATTAGTATGGTGAGAAAAAAAAAAAAAAAGTTTCACATCATTTTCAATTTGAAAAATACCGATTATACTCTTTAACATATTTTATTACAGACTAAAATTTATTAAAAATTATATAAAATCATTAATGAAACTCATTTTACAGAGCATGTAGCAATAAGACCAAGTAATGCTGTATCACATAGGTTCACTTCATGTTACAGTTTAACATGCCAAAGAGACCAACCAACACCTTTGAGTTGCAAGGTCATAGATCAAGCTTTGAATTCGCTCCATTCTTGTAATATTGGGGTCGCAACTCCAATATTTTTCATGTCAATCAGATTGGCTGAAATCATCGAAAATGTTGGTCATCATGTAAAAAATTGTCTTCACAAATTTCAATAGCATATCCTCCACTCCTCGAACATGAACACTTGTATGATACTATATTTCTCTCATAGAAAATAACGAATTGACATTGAAAAAAAAAAATCATATAAAGTTCATGGCAATTGCAAGGCTTCTAAGAAATTGAAAAATGCATATATTATGTATACCTTGATGAACATGAGGTGTGGCTGCTGCTGTAGCATCAACAATAACAGTAACAGATTGATAGTCCAATGCGACAGCATCAAAGACAGTTTGCCTGACACAGTTTGGAGTTTTTATTCATAAATGAATATTAATTTATTGTATTTTTTATTTATTATATATTTATTAATATAGATATAATAATAATAATAATAATAAAAAGCATGGCGTTTCAAAACGGCCCGTTCTAAAACCAGAACGGCCCGTTCTAAAATCAGAACGGTCCGTTCTAAAATCAGAACGGGCCGTTCTGGTTTCAGGTTTTTTTCAAGAATTTTGGCATCCACGTGGCATCCACGTAGCATCCACGTGGCCAATAGTTAACTTCATCTAAATCATTTGGACGGAAGTCCCAAATTGCACTAATTTAAGTTATTAGGAACCAAATTAAGACAAAAAATTAAAGTAGAACTAAATTAAAACAAAAAAATATTGTAAGGAACCAAAAGAGGTATTTAACCTTTATTATATATAGTTAATAATATCCAAGTTCAATTTGATTAGTCCGTTTGTTTAACAAAGTATGATGCTTGCTGCCCCTAAATTGTACATATCATAATGTTCAGCGATTTTTTTGTAAAAAAAGTAAAATTAATTCTATGGCGATTAATTAAAATTAAAATTAAAATTAATTTCGAAAGGACTAAAAAACTTAACTTAGAAAATAAATATAATTAATTTTAGTGTTCGGAGCCTCCTAAATATTTAAAATATATTTATATTTGTTTTTTAAAATTACTATATATTGATAATTAATGTTATGAAAGACACTTTAAATATGTGGCTTAAGAATATATTTAATATTTTCACATAACTATAGGAGCATATTTCTTGTAAATTTACTACGTTTTACATGTTCCAATACGATTCACGCATATCATAGATTTACAGATTATGATTTAGGCATATTTCAAGTGTCATGTATAGAAGCCAAAAATACATTTTTAGCTAATATTATTTATTGTTCACCATCCAATTTCAACCGATACCACACCAGATCAAGATTAGACCAAGACCCAATATTATGATTGCCACGTCACCACATTCACCCACAACTTTTTGAGACCTTTAGAACGATAAAAAAAAATAAAAAAAATAACGTTCTATAAAGACAGTAATTAATAAATTGTTTTTAAACATTGAAGACAAATGCTTAAAAAAAAAAAAACAACAACAACAATAATGAAGACAAATGCTAAATCAATACAATTTTTAAAACTAATTTGAAGGTTTACTTTTGAAATATCTTCAAGAAACGCTCCTAATTCCTAAATTCCAAAGATGGCATTCTTCAAGAAACGCTACTAAAAAAACACTTGCGAACTACAGAACAATTTAGTGATGGCATCCTTTAATTTTATTATTATTATTATTAATTATTAATAAGGAGGTAATAACACTTCTCCATCCAATCAACCCCTAAGAGTAAAATAGTATATCTAATCGCAACTTGTTACTTAAGTTAGAGATCAAATTCGATTTTTGATTAAGAAACAATAAAATATAAATGTCAAACTACTTAAGTATTATGCTAAGGACATGATATATGTGACTCACCTGAATGTGTTGCATGGATGACCATAATTTTGAAGAATAAATTTGAGCTTAGTTTAGCTACCAGGACTTTTCAATTTTGGTGTACATTGGACAAAAAATTATGTTAATAGTGGACACAACACAACCAAGTGAAGTAAGTACACAAACAGCCATGCAAATCATTATATTATGTTGTGCAGCAACCAAGTAGTACAGTAGTATACGTAGGTTCGCTTCACTATACTGTTTAACCTGCGAAAGACATCAACACCTTTGAGTCTTGGAATTGAACACCGGAATGTGCAAAAAGTAGCATGGTTCATGTATTTCAAGCTTTGGGTTCGCTCCATTCTTGTAATGTTGGGGTTGCAACTCCAATATTTTTCATGTCAGACAAATTGGCTGGAAACCACCGAAATATTGGTCATAAAGCCATCAAATGAACTTACGATTACAATTTCAAAAAACAGAAGCAGTTTACCTGCTTTGGGCGTATCCGCAAAAAATTAATAAAACCTTTTGGTACATAAAATAGAAATGGATTTAAAGAAGTGTGGTATATGATGATAGCATTAAATATGTCCCCGAATCCCCGAGCAACCATGTTAACTTCATCTAGATTTATTTTGCAAAATCTTATATTTAACCTATGCATAAATTAATTTTAGCTTATACACAAACTTATTTTTTTTTGTATTTTCTTCATCTTTAAGCACTTATAGAGAAGTTTATCTAAACAAATCCTTAAGAATTTTTTTTTTATATGACAATATGTTCCTCTCATAGAAAATTGACATCTAAAAAAGTATTTTCATGAAAAATCCTCTCCAGAAATCAGACTGACTTGCTCAAAGGTATTGTTGCTACATTAGGGATTTGCAAAGTCAGATAGCTTCTTCATCTCTAATAATTGCACAACTTATAAAGTGATCAAGCTCTAGTACTTGCACGCCAAACTAACTAATTGCACAACTTGTGAAGAGACCAAACTCTAGTACTCATACGCCAAACTAACTAATAGCAAAACAACTTTACGTATATCAGAGTTCTATATCTCTCTGCAGAGTTCTTGGACATATGAGTGATTAATATAAGTGCAAATAATAGATACTATTCCTGAGACAACAACAACAAAATTTTTTAAAACAAAGACATTAAGATATTATCTACTTAAATATCTAATGCAGAGAAGGTCTTGTCTAAGAAGGTTATTCAAATAAAGTTCCTGATAATTGCAAGGCTTTTGAGAAATTGAAAAACACATACCAAGGTGAATGTCAGGTGTGGCAGCTGCGGTAGCATCAACAATAACAGTTACAGGTTGATAGTCCAATGCTACAGCATCATAGACAGTTTGCCTAATACAGTTAGGGGTTTGAACACCTACAGATTAAGCTATATGAAGTCAATACATAAATATAAAACAGTAGGAAAGTTCACATTATTACAACTATTACTCACCAGTGACAACCAGACTTTTAATTCCTGCTCCTTGAAGGACCGAATGAAGGTGTGTAGCGAAGAATGCACTAAACCTGGTCTTGACAAGTTTATAATCCCCTTCTTTAATTACCAAGCCATCCACTAGTTCTGCACCTTCACTTCCTTCAGATGTTGGACCAACTTTCCCCTCTGTATATAGATGCCGGCGAAAGAGCTCAACATCTCTTCCCAAGGGATCATGTTCCCGTACCACCTGGAAACATTTTAAGAGACAGAATTCAACAATTGTGGAACTATTTTCTTGAATGTCAACAGAGTGAGATGTTCAAGTGTTCGATGGACAAACTTTCAGAAAATAGAAATGCGTTCATGGAACAAAAGCCTTGAAATGTGCTCAGGGAACAAACAAATTTTAGAAAACTACATATTTTATAAACAAATAGCAATGCACATTTCAGAGTATGTACAAACAAAATCTAAAAATTGAGAACCCTGGGGAATTATGAAACTAAAAGAAACTTGGGCTATGTTTGGATAAAAGCTGGGAAAGTACTTTTACAAATTTCAATGCACAAAATGAAGAACATTTTGTTGCTTAGGGAGTAACCGTACTAATGGGCTTTCAAACATGCACTTAATAAATACATTTTTTATATTCTTTCCCTAGTTTGGAACAATACTTTTCCTAGCAACTTCACCATGCTCGGAGGCTCCCATCAAGCAAACAAGTAACTCATATCAAACTTTATTTAGTTTCATAGAAAGTAAATATCCATTTACATTTGAATCATTTCCTGAACATGAAAGATCATTGTGCATAGAGAAGGAATAGCAGAGAAAGAGTGTTATTACCCAAACTACGAGAATTCCACGCTGCCTGGCAACTTCCACAGCCTTAATCACATTTGGGACAATTTCTTTCCCTCCTTTTACTAGCATGGGACCCCCATCTTCTATAAAATCTTTCTGCAATATCACAAACCCAAAAATCCTTAATTTGTCCGAAAACATTGTGACAAGGAGGAGGAGCAACATTGGACAGTAAGGACCTGCATGTCGATCACGAGAAGGGCCGTGCGGTTCCAATCTGGCATTTCCAAAGGGTAAGTTCCAGCAAGCGCAGATTTTGAGCGCAGTGACAAGGGTTTGGGCCAATTGGGTCGGTGATTATGTACGGTGTTGGACCCACTGCACAAGAAGTTGAACACATGAACATGAACCCCAATTAAGTAGGGAGAGAAGGCAAAAATAAATGGAGATAAGAAAAAATTACCGAAAGCTAAAATCGGGGTTGAGAAATGGAGGGGGTGAAAGATTGAAGTGTGGTGGATTATGTGGCAATCTCACAAAAGTGGAACAACCTGCCATGTTCATAACTCATGCTTCTCTTTCTACTACCTGTATCTGCAAACGGATATCTTCAAACACTTCCATATATTTTCTCGGTGAAGGTGAAGCCCATGGATTGTTGTTTCACACTCTAAAATCTAAATTCATACTTATTTTAATTTAATTTTCACTTTTATTTTTAACCCTTTTTAATAAATAAAACTTATATATATGTATATATATATTACATGTATGATGTAACCTCCAGCAATCGTAATCAATCCCAACCAACAAATTTTTTATCCGAATATTTAATACAAATACACGTCACTTAAATTTGACCTCTATTAATTTTTTTTTATTTTTTATTTATTACTTTAATGGCAAAGGCATAATCAAGGATACACTACTAGAGTCATGACTAGAAGGATTTCGAAGGATTGGGTCAATGCTGTAAGTATCTTCTAAGTTTGACTATTTTGGACTTTGTATTATGGGTTTAGTAGTGTAAGATTTTGGATTTTATTTTCTTTTGGCCCTTGTAATTTGGACTAAGTAGTGTAATTTTTATTTGGTCATGTATTTGGACTACTAAATAGGATAGAAGCCCAGATAAAAATAGTCTTACATTTAAATGTAATTTAGGAGTCATTTAAAGTACATTTGATGTTTCATGTGACCCGTCAAGGGTGACACACATGACATGTACCAAATGCAACTTTAAATGCTGGCCTTTTAGTCGAAATAAAAAAATAAAATAAAAAATACACAAAACAAAAATAAAAAATAACTATTTATCATAATAGGTGGTTTTTGCCACGTAGGGGCCACGCTGGCACAGAAGGCGCATCTATCCATGCACTTTTTGTTGTGCGTTAGTTTTGTATTAAATGCGCAAGGGGGACATGCGATTTTAATGCACAGCAGATGGCGCACATACCCCTGCACCTTTTTCACCTGTTACAATAATTGTGGTTATAATAAATGCGCAAAGATATTATCCTAAATAAGCATGATCGTAATTTTTTAGGTTCGTTCCTGGAGTATCCACCGCCGACAGCAGTGACTAATCTCCTCGCTACGTTGGAGGCACCTCAAAGGGTGGGATAGTTGGCCCCAAGATTTAACGCGGCTGCATACACAACACAGGATTCGAACCCCTGACTTTGCTTAAGCGTGGATCAACTCCTACCGCTGAACCACACGCATGATCGTAATTTAAATTTACTTGTTGATTAAGTTAATTTAAAATAGAATATTTATTGTCTATTTGTTTACCTGTATAGTTGCTGCAGTACATGTTTTCATGAAAGGAAAAGGTAGGATAAAAGGAAAAACATAGTACATGTAATTAGTTTGGTTTGGATGGTTATCTGTACACATTCTGAACATGATGGATAAAAAGAAAAATCTTTCTTTTTCCCTCCACATCTTTGCTCAACCATAAATCAAAACTAATCTTCCGTAGCTTCGAAATGGTTGTAAATATTTGATTTAAGTAATTTTTAAACCAAAAAATGTTATTTATACTATATAATATAATCTTTTATTTTTAACATTTTGAATTTATTTTTTAATATAAAAATCAATATTATTATTCATTCCAAATTAATATCAGTAACATTTAGGAATGACAAATAAATCTGAATTTTTGATAATGTTCAAATTCATTCTGACTTTGACAAGAAATATCTAATTTTATCGAGTGTAAATAAACGTAATATTTGACTTTTTTTAGAAACTTAATTTATTTTTTTAGAATTTATTTGATATTTATATAATTTATATTCTATTTTAAATTTATTTCAAATAAAACTTAATTAATGTACTTTTATAATTGTCACTTCACATTGAAAGTTTTTTTTTATAATATTTTTTGTAAAAAGTATTTAATTAATTGTTTAGTGATATAGGTATACTTGGTACTTGAAAAAGACGACAATGAGACACAAATTTATTTTCATGAGGTGTGGAGACAAAAATATGTGTAGAATATGAGAACAAAAATGAATACAAAGATATTGAAACTTGTACTCGTCACACTTTATTGTCATTCCTATTGATATTAATGATATTGAAAATAAAGAAATAATATTTAACATTCTTTTAAAATTAGAAATCCAAATTAAATAATTTAAAATAGAGGAGTCAAATTAAATTATGTAAATTTAAAGTACTAAATTGAATAATTTTTGATAAAATATTTTATTTCTATATATCTGTAACATATATTTATTTTTAAATTGTTTTAAATGTTTTTAATTACTGTAGCTTTTTTTTTTATTGGTTTTTGATTAATTTGATTGATTCTTACCGATTTTAAGATGAGTCAAATTTTTATAATTAAGTACTTTGAAGTAAAAAAAATTACAAAAAATAAAATGATTAAAAGAGAAAAGAATATCTAATAAAATAAAATATTAAGTAGGCAATTTATTTTAAAAAATCTCCGGATAACAAAAAATAAATAATTATTTAGATGAAAGAAATGGTAACAAATAAGAAATAAAATGACACTTTTGATTTTTTTTATATGTAAAATGGTTTTTCTATTTTAAAATTATTTAACTTGGTCTTTTAATTTAAAAAAATGTTGAATTTTTTCATTTCATCAACTTCACTAACGTGTTAATGTAAAAGAATATGACAATATTATTTTTTATAAATTAGAAAAATAAATTAAATATTTTAAAAATAGTAAAAGAAAATTGAATAATATATAAATGAAAAGAGGGGAACTATAATTTAACCTAAATTTTTATCAGTATGCCACCATGACATGCTAAATTCCACTCTGTCTTTTCTTCTGTGAGCCACCAAACTTGTTACCCCTGCGCATTTATTATAACTACCCTACGCATTTATTATAACTACACTTATTGTGACAAGTGAAGAAGGCGCATGGGGTACGTGCGCCATCTGCTGTGCATTAAACACACCCGTCCCCCCTGCGCATTTAATACAAAACTGATGCACAACAGAAGACGCAGGGGGTAGGTGCGCCTTCTGTGCCAGCGTGGCTCCTACGTGGCAAAAATCACCTATTCTGGTAAATAGTTATTTTTTATATTTTATTTCGTGTATTTTTTTTATTATTATTTTATTTCGGCTAAAAAGCCTCAAATGCTTCTCAAATTACATCTAAACACAAAATCCTCTTTTTCAAGATACAAGAGCACATGGTAGCACACGGGGAACATTGGTCCCATACCAAACTTGAATTCAAAAATCAATTTTAGCGCCTAGGATTCAAGTATAATCATTAAGGCCTCCTTTGTATGTAAAATCATTACTTTGGATCATATGTGAGAATCATATTTAGGTTTCTCTCTCAAAATATGGAAACAAGTAGCTTAGCGAATTTAGTCTCCTTAAGTTCTTTCAACAAGGAAACCTTCCTTGTGTGTTAGTGCATTTGTTATTCCTTTGTTAGGGAGACGTTGAGTGTGTTTCTTCCTCTTCTTTCATCAATCTCATTCAATCAAAAGTTTGGTGTCGTAACCAAGATCACGACGGGATGACGCTAACATTTATTTTTCAATGGAGTCGCCACCAATATTTTATTTTAAGGGAAAAACACTGAAAAACCCTTTAAAAGATAATCTTTAAAATTAAAGTTGGGTTCGGGAGTCGATTACGTGTAGGGAAGGTATTACCATCCTACAATGCCTGTAAAAATAGTACATTTAATTAATTGCGCAAAATTATATAAATTTATAAATATTTAATTTACTCCTTAGAAATGTGTATACATATATTTTTTTAAAAATGTGAGATGCCTTTTTTTTATATTTTTTTTATTAGAAAATTATAGGGGTTTGGGTTAGCAAATGGCTAATCAATAAACCCTTCCAATAATATGAAAGATAGAATTGCTATTCAATCAATGTTATTGATTTTTATTTGTTGATACTAAATTATGCTTAAAGCTTAGAACAATGAATAATTATTCTATTAACTTTTATGATTTACATGATATTAAAGGGTAGAAGTGCTACTCAATTAATATCATTAACCATAAAAATAAGTATACATGAATATTTTTATCTAAAAAAATAGATTTTGCATAAAGATTCAAGTTAGCAAATGGCTAATCAATAAGTCCCTCCAATAACGTTAAAAATAGATGTGTTACTTAATTAACGTTATTGGTTGCAACATCTTTATTCTTTAAAAAGAAATTTTGTACAGGAGAGTTTAAGCTAGCAAATGACTAGTCATTAAACCCCTAGAACCAAATAATGTTAAAGATAAAAATGTTATTCAATTAACATTATTATTTGTTATATAATAAATACTTTTTAAACAATCATTTTAAAAACAATAAATCATATTCACTATATACAAGCAATTATTAAATAATAAACTAAAATAAAAATAAAATAAAAAATAAAAAATAAAAAATAAAATAAATAAAATAAATAATAAAAAAAGAAATGATACCAAATGAGATGCTTGAACTTGTTGAATCTTTGAATATAACGATCTATTAGGCGCTTTTTTGCGACCTAACACACTACAATATTCCTCACAAAATCTCAAGAAATACAAAGGAGGGAGAAAGAGAAATTTCGAGCTCTAAGGAGTCTTGGACGAAATTTTCTGGGAGACCCTGAAAACTGTGCCGGAGTTATCTATTTATAGATGTCAGACCTGACCAGAACAACCATTCAGTTGTGAGCTAAAGTTGAATCTGGAATGGCCCGTTCCAGATAAAGATTTTAGGAACGGCCCGTTCTAAAATACGGAATTGGCCGTTCCAGATCAAGGATTTTAGGTCCTTTTAGTGCCTTGGAACGACCCGTTTCCATTTTGGAACGATCCGTTCTCAATTAGGAATTTAACTCTTTTTTAGTAACTTAGAACGACCCGTTCCAATTTTGGAACGGCCCGTTCTAAATTAGGGTTTTAGGTCTTTGTAGTAACTTGGAACGACTCGTTTCGATTTTGGAACGGCCCGTTTTGGGCTCCTAAAATCCACTTGTTTGGGCCTCAAGCTTCCTTGTTGTCATGCGGTGTTGCCCGCATGCTTGGGGAGCTGCTCCTCTTCATGGTAGACGTCCATTTTATCGCTTTTGTAGATCTGGATAAAATTGGTTATTCACAATTCTTGGAACAAGCCCCAAGGTGATGTGTGGTTCATTGGTGTTCAAGAAGAGTGAATTTGGCTGTGTTCATTTAGGAAATCCATCAAACTTAGAACTAAAAGGGAATAAATTGAGTTTGTTCAATAAAATAAAGTTGTAAAATAATTTAATTAAAGATCAATATTGAAATTCAAATACAATTTAACAAAAAAAAAAGAGAGACTAAAATTAAGATCTTAGAGACAGAGAGAAATTGCATTATAAAAAACTTGAATTAGTTCAACTACTTTGTGTGATTTAAGATATCACAGACTAGTTTATGACTTTATGATTAACCAAAAGAAGATCTTTCATTTCTCCTCCACTTGTTTTTTCACTTTAAATGTTTGGATAATAACAAGACTAATTTATAAAAATCTAGCATGATTTTCTTCTTGTAAAAATCTGCATGTTCAACATAAGAATGTCTTTCTCACATAGATACAAGGTAATGCAAAGAAGCAAAAGCATGAATATCATCCCTAACAATCTCTACGTCTATAGTAAATACTAAGTACTCTAAAACTATACATTTTACTATCATAAAATATAATTTTTCAAAATTTAGCACAAGATTAGTTTCAATGCACCTATGTAACATCCTAGGAAAACTCTCTAAACATATATCAAATGAAAATTCAAGTTTAAGCTCTAAGGATAGAGGTTGTACAATGGATGGTAATGGAGACTCTTCTATTGATTGAACATCCACTATTATAAATACATTTGCTAGTGAATCATCTGATGATACTATAACATCTATTATACTTGCAATAATAATACTAATCTGTGCACACATAACACATAGTAGAATCATCACAAGTACAATTAGAGTCAATAATGACAAACTTAGTTATGATGTTAAAAATGTCATATTCATGTTTAGATATAAGGTCAACAATCTCACACATAAATCAATCAATAACAATAAAATATAATCAAGATCATTAATGTCACTCCTCAAGGCACACATAAATGAACGTACTAACTATATACTATAGTTGATTGACACTTATAGTCAACTAATCAACCTATATTTGCAAATTTTGAGATGCAACATTCAACTCTTGTTGAAACTTAATGTTATTCATGGAAAAATCTTGCTAAAACTTTGCAATCATCTAATTTATGATATCCTCAAATGTGACTTCACTACTTTGTACAGGTGGTGGTTGTATATAATCTTTAGTAGGACCCTTGTGAGGGTGTATTCAGTTAGAACTATATCTCTCATAGTATGAATTATGATAATGTTACTATGGAGGATCATAATATTATTATGGAGGTTCATATTGTTGACCAAAGTATGGATCAAAATATTTTTGTTGTAGAGGATCATAATAAGTTCCAACACCATTGGAGAAATTTTTTTAGACCAAAGCAAAAACTCTGAAAAGTGTTTGAGAGCAAATATTACACAAAATCAAAAAACTCAACAAAAATGATTGGAATTTGGGTCAGTATATACAAAAGCAATTTCACAAAGTATTGGAAGGCATGATAAAATCAAGACTTCAGTAAATCACACAAAAATCTAAAAAGGTTTAGAGGTCGCCTCACTATCAAAATTCTTATAAGTGTCCCAAGTTTCATTTAATATTGCAACTATGACATTGACAAAATTATTTCATTTTTCAATGGTGCTCTTATTTATATTGAATGATCAAACATAATATAAAACATTTCTCATATTTGTTACTTTATCTATCATTTTCTTTTTCACTTTTTGGACAGTTTTTTTTTTCACTTTTGATTTTTTTTTCACTTTTCGTATTATTTTTTCACTTCTATGGAGAAAAAATTCTTTCATTTTCATTTTTGCACCGTTTTTCCACTTTTGGTTAGAAAATATGTTCTTAAAATTTCTTTATTTGACCGTGTCTTTTAGACCATTACAAAAAATATTTTTATAATTTATTTTCTTGACTTTGTCTTCGAGATCAATTGTATGTAAATAAATTTTACAATGTATAAACAATACAAAAATTCTATCAAATACATAATATAAAGAATATGATTAGAGATACAATATGATTCTAGATAAAATAATTAACCTTAAAATATGAATTTGAAAAATATGAATTTGAAAAATATGACTTTTTTTTAAAAATTTATTCATAACTTTGTCTTGCAAGTTGTAACATTAAAGAAGACCATAAATTAAGTTATAAATTATGATATAGAAACAATAGAGAAAAAAGAAGAAAAGGTATATAGATAACATACATAAATAATTAAGGAAATGAGAGTTTTTTTTTGTATTATTTTCAATAATGAGATAGCTTATTTATATGCACAAATAATTATAAATAAGATAATAATATTAAGGTGAAATATAAATAGTAATAATAGATGTTCACTGTTAAATATTCATAACAATAAATAATTTTTTTAAATTTTTTAATGAAAAAAATTTACTTTTAATTTTATTTTGGTTAGACTGCAACAAATTTATATTATATATATAATATAATTTTCACTCCTTTAGTTAAAAAGATAAAACTTGTTATTTTTACTATCACTAGTTATAAAATTAAGGAATAATATAAAATATTTATATTATAAGGCACATATTGAAGTGCCAATTATTAGAGACAATAAATATGTAAGCATTGTTTGAAGGTGAGCAAATTATTGGCCATGAAACCGCTTGCATGTTCTACGGAGTGATCGCCACGGAGCTGTTGGCAGGAAATCTCTTACAGCGTTGTGAAATTTGGGAGAAAACGTGAAAGCTGACATGTGTGATTCATGCATTCCCAGAAAGAAGAGTTTGTCCAACGTTGCCTTCTTGAATTGCTAACGAACAGTTAATGAGGAGTTGTTGGCAAATTTGAGCAGTGATTCAAGTTGATGATGACGTTTTTGTTGGAAGAAGACGGGAAGAGAGGATCATTTTGCAGATGTTGTACTTGGTGCTTGAAAGCTTCTTTCTTGATCTTGAATATATGTAGTGCGTGTTTGGTTTTCATTTTGTAAAACAATTTTTTCTTCTAACTCCAAGTTCACTAATAAAAAAGGGATAATTTATATTGACCATTTTAAGTTTTTTATATTAGAAAAAGGTCCGACGTTAATCTGGGAGACGTAAATTTGCGTTGGTTGTGATGACCGACGTAAATTTACGTCGGACATTCTTAAGAGTCGACGTAAAAAAGTTGTAAACAAAAAAAAAAACATAACGAGTGTTAGCAGAACGGGTCGTTCTGCTAGGAGAACGGGCCGTTCTGCTAGGAAAATGGGTCGTTCTGTCTGAAAAACGGGCCGTTTTGATTGCAGAACGGGCCATTCTGATTGCAGAACGGGCCATTCCATATGCAAAATCAAAATCCTTTGCACGAAACAAACTTACAAACTTAAGAATCAGGCGAGTTACATACCTTACCTATAGATGCTCCATATCCTAAATAATCATAGCTAAAAGCATAGCACTAAATTGAAAGAAACTAAATAAACATAAAAAAAATATATCATGCATGAGTTTAGACTTTAGAAACAAAGTAAAAAAACAAGAAATTTTGGTGTTGGTGTGTTACTTCTGACAAAACCAAAACCGAAGAAAGAAAGTGAAGAGTGGCAGAAAATAAATCCAACCTATGTGGTTGAGCTTCTTTCTCTCACACCGTTTCACATATCTCTTGTTTTCAAATACTGACGTGCGCGAGAAGATTAATGGACCTTTTTACGTCGGACATAAGGGGGTCCAACGTAAAATGTAAAATCTATACGTCAGACGTATCTTGTGTCCGAAGTAGATTTTACATTTTACGTCGGATTCCTTTATGTCCGACGTAAAAAAGTTCACAAAAATTATAAAAATACCACCACATCTTTTTTACGTCAATTTTTTGTATGTCGGAAGACAAAGAAATAACGTAAAAGACTGATTTTCCTAATGATTCAACAATAATTTTATGTGAAAACTATTATTTGTTACTTCCAATTAAACGTGAAAAATCACGTTTCCACTTCAATGCAAATAGCACGTAGTCAATTGGATCCTAGAACTCCGAAAACAATTTCAGTCATGATAAAACCTCATGCTTAATGGAGGAGTTAAATTAAATAAAATAAATAATTAATTAATTTATTATATTCTAACTCATTTTCTTTTCTCCAAATTATCTGATTCATAAAAACAATTCCATTCATAACATTTTTATTTTAAAAAATGTTATTTGATAAAATCTAAGATTTCTTGCCGTCAATCTTGAAATTTTTTAATTTAGATTGAAATAGTTATCAAACTTATATTTTTATTAAATAATTTGTAATTTCAAAATCTTTCAGTTGATCTATTGACTTGTATAAAAGTATAAAAAAATCATATTTAAATTTAAATTCAAAAATTTGCACAATACTATTAATAATTAATAATAAATTACATATGTCCATAGTTAATTGTAAGCAAACTACTTAGTTAGCCAATTGATTATGTTTTTTTCACAAAACACCTTATTTTTAGACTTCATTTTATATCTTAATGGAGAGGAAGTGAGAGGGCGCAAGTGCACACTATGAAAAACATGATTCGTTTAAGTATGAAGCAAACAAAGTCTTAACTTTAGGTGTCTTTAAAAAAAATTATATTAATATTATATAATTTTTTAATGTCAATAATTTAAATGTCACTTTTGATATTCTTAAACATTCATTTTAAAATGACTATTTCTAAAAAAAAAATATACAAATTAATATAATGATTTTTAAGACCTATGTCTAATTTTTCTTTTAATTTTTTTATTAAAAGATATTGTTAATAATTTAAAAAAATCTACTTTAAGATTTATTTTAAGACTAACAATGTGTTGAAATAACCTTAATGAAAAGTTTTGAGTCAAGATTGGAAATGGAGAGAGTGAAAGAAATAGGATAAGGATAGGAAAAAGGAATAGATATTGGAGAGTTCAAGAAAATAGAAAGCAACCATAGCTGAAATGGACTATAGATCAAATGGGTAAGAGAAGAATGCTACCAATACATAGTTTTTTTTTTTTTTTTTTATCAGCTTTTGAACTCTCGATCAAAATAAACTTATTTGATATACGTATTTTAAAAATTTATAGTGTAAATTAGATTTAACAATAAATAAGAAAATTAAAAAAATTAACTAAAACTTAGTAATATTATTTATAATATAATGTTAAAGTTATAACTAAAAAGAATAAATGACATAGTAATATAAATACTAAAACTTATATAGAAGTTCCTAGAATCGTGGGTGGAGATTAAAAATGCAATTTATGCAAGAAAAATATAATGTAAAGATTGCATTTAATATATACAAATACAATAACATGTTGTACATGCATAATCAAAATCAAAGTTATACATATAAAGTTATTTCATTGATGAGACCATGACATACTTATCGGCTCGCTTAGCTTAATGAGTAAGTAGGCTTAGTATAATGAGTAAGTAACAACCAAGTATGCTCTCAAAGATAAAAGACAATTATTAATAGAAACTACGAATAATTTGAATTTAATTTTCCTAGAGAAAGATAATAATTTAATTTTTCTAAGATAAAAAATATACGCGAAGAACAAATAAGAAACAATTTTTTTTATGATTAATTAAAGTTTTGAGACTAATTAATACACTTGTTGAAAGATGAATATTTATTTTGTGTATGTTGATGATATCCGAAGAAAATTAGTGATTACTTTTATCATTATAACATAAGTGTTTGGAAAAAAAATTTATATTTTTTTGCACTTACAATATTAGAAGGAAATTAGTTATTACTTTTATATATCGGTATAAAATAAGTGTTTTATTATATTTTTAGTTAGCTATATATATTTAATTTTTTTTTCTATTAATTTTTTTCTATTTATTTGTTGTTCTGCTCATAGGGTTAGGGGGGTCTTTATATATTGCAACAAGACCATCTATTGCATTATATTGATTCTTAATTCATAATAAAATATTATGTTTCTTTTTTTATTTTTTTATTATTAATATCAATATGATATCAGAGTTATCTAGATTCACTCTAAAAAAAGGTTATTCATAGTTAATATACACATCAAATCCAATGATATATTAATAAAAAAAAAGTCATTATTATTTATACACATATTAAGTTTAATAATACTTGTCGTAAATGTATATTTTAATAATACTTGTCGTAAGAATGTATATTGAAAAAAACTCAAGCTTATATCAATTAAAGATATTATATAGAAAGAGTTTATAAGTGAAAAATAACATTGACCTTAATTATAAATTGATTTTGTAAATTGAATTAGATACATAACTGACATTTTAAGAATTTTTTATAATAAATATTTCATATTAATACTATAGTTAAAAATATTAGAGCTTTAAAACTAATTAAGTTTCATTAATCATATGCAAGAAATTGTTATTAATTCAACTTAGTTCTTTATTTTTAAAAGTAAAAAATTTAGATATGTTCTTATTCAACTTTGTAGTTTTTTTTATAATTTTTTTTATTGGTAGGTAAAAAAGATTATAACGGTAGTAACATAGAGTTTCCTAGTTTTATAAAAATATAAGAAAGAACACGATTTTAAAAAACTAAAAGTAGAAAATCAAAACAATTTAGAGATGTTCTTGTTTTTATTTTAAAAACATAAAAAAGTGCTACTAATTTTGAAAATAGTATTAAAAATTACTCTTATCATTTTTTTGTTATTTTATTTAATTTTAATTTTAAAAGATAAAACAACTTTAAAAATTAAACAAGAAAACAAACAGATTCTAAGAATGTATTGAAATTAATTAATTAATTTTAAAATTAGTTTAGTATGCAATATTCCCTCTTTTTCCTTGCATGTGCTTCTTCTCCTAGGTTGGTTTGGATACACGAAGGCTAGAGATGAAGACAAACAGAAAGCAACATGGTCCGAGCACTACTCAATTATTTAAAAAAACATGGGGTATAGATCGAGATTCACCATAACCTGCTTTTGTAATTCTCTTCTTTATAATTTAACCCATATCATTCTTCTTCTTTTGTCTCATTATAAGGTATAAGCTATAATGTATGCACGTGTAATATTTTTTATTTTCAGATTTCATTAAAGATTAATTAAATTATAATTTATTATTCTAATACATGCATTTTATCATAACTTTTACTCTACAACAAATGTTATATATAATAACATAAAAAAAAGAATCATTATAAATATAATATATATATATATATATATATAAATAAAAGTATATTTGATATATATTAATAACCATTTTTAGTGTTATTTTAAATGGAATTTAAAAATATATATTATATCACTATAATTTATACTTACATTTTTTTAATAATATATCAATATGTATTATATTTATAGTATATATAAAATTAATTTTTAATAATAAGTAATTTATTACTATACGATGTACGTGAATACAAAACAATTGATTTTTAGTGTTTGCATATAAATTATATAAAATAACATATAGATCTGACGAGAACCATCTTGCTATAATTATGATAACTAACCCTAATTGTTATATATATATATATATATATATATATATATATATATATATATATATATATATATATATATATATATATATATATATATATATATATATATATATATATAGATAGATAAATAGATAGATAGTTGATCTCCAGTGAGATAATATTTTTGTTATTTTTTATAAGTAAATAATGTTATCGAAAGCTTGTTAATTAAAACCTAAGCATATTCAGCACAAACACTATGTAAAATGCCTAATGACATCTAGATGCTAATTAACATCCACAGTGAGAGAGGGGGAGAGAGGGAGAGAGAGAGTGGGTGAGAGAGAAAGAGAGAAAAGAAAAGAAAAAGTATAAATGTTATATTTATACTTGATATATACGTTATGATAAAGAGAGAAAAATCACAAATATTATTAATTAATGAAGCATTTGATATTAAATAATGTTTATATATCTTTTCTCTATATCTAGTATTTACGTATTTGATTCCCGCTTGAGCAATTAAGATCATTCCACTGTATAATTTTAAACTCTCGTTACTACCCAATATTCGTGAAAATGGATGTTTATTTATAAGTTTTTCTTTTTAGGATATATAATAAGTTAAACTTAATATATCTATTTCAATGTATATTTTTGTATTCCTGTTTATTAACATACAGTTCTGAAAATTGACCGACGGATTGGTCAGACTGAAAAATTTATGAACCAATATAGTAACTATCCAAATCAAATAAAGCATAGAAACCAACATAAAAATCACTCAAGAACAGCAAAACTGATAATAAAAAGTTAAAAACGAACAATGAAACCGGTTTTTTTTTTTTTGAAAAGACTGTATAAAAAATGATTTAGATTGGGCAAATAAAAAAATACTTAATACAACATTACTTTGATTTTTTCTTTAAAAATGAAAAAAATAATTTAAAACATTTGCTATTTTCTTTTTTATTCCAGATGCAATTTGATCACTACTAGAAATATACCATTTACCCAAGAATTTTCATGCGAAAAAATATTTGTAGAAAATTATTGCAAAAATTATTGCAAATATAAATCTCCAATAAATTATTACAAATATTTTTATAATTTTAAATTTGCAGAAAATTCTTGCAAATTTTACTACAAAAATATTAATTATATGAATTTTTTGTTGCAAATAAAAATTTCTAAAAAAATTTGCAGGATTTTTTTTATTTTCCTACAAATTTTTGTTTTAAATATAAATTTGCAAGTAATTTGTTTTTTTGTGAGTAGTATTTCCTGCCAATTTTTTTATTTATGATTATTTTTATTAATTTAAAAATTGAAAATATTTTTGACTCCTCCGTAAACGTAAACACATTTCCATCTTCCTTCACTGTACTGATTGCATTCACCTTCGCAACATAGAAATGTTATTTTCAGCACTAAAACTGATAGGAAACAGATACTGGTTGGGATTTTCTTTAACAAATGTTTGTTTTAATAGCATTAGAATATTAAAAAAAATTATAAAAAATTACTTGCAATTTTTCCTAGGAAATTTACTTGTGAATTTGAAATTTTGCAGAAAATTTACCTACAAAATTTTAATTTTGCAGAAAATTTACTTGGGAAATTTTAATTTTGCAAGAAATTTACTTGCAAATTTTAATTTTCGTGAAAAATTTCTTGCAAAAATTTTGTGGATTTTAAGATTTGTAGAATATTTTTTGCAAATTTTTTAAGAATTTTTTTTCCACAAGAAAGTTTGCTGCCATTTTTTTTTTGCAAGAAAGTTTTCTATAGATTTTTTTTTAGTAAAAATCATAAGAATTTTTTTTGCGAATTTTGAAATTGGCAAGAAACAATTATCCACGAAGGTATTAGCTGCGAAAATAAATTTGTAGAAAAATTCGTAAAAAACTTATTTCCTACAAATTTTAATGAAAAATTCCTAGGAAAATCCTTAAGTAATAGAAAAAATTCTAGTAGTGGATATTCTTCATGAACATTGATGTGTATTATTGAAACTTAGATCTAAGTGTTATGATATATTTAATTTGAATTTTTGTGTATACTAATGCTGATAATTTATAAAATTTCATTTTATTTTTTAATATTATTTTATAAATAAAATTAGGATATTATTTTTATTATTATTCTACGTATTATTTAATTACTTATTTTATTAAATTAACCAGAAAAATTTAAATCACTATCTTAATCGATTAACAATAACAATAATAGATCTGAATTTAAAAACATTGGTTTAACATCAATTCATTTCTTTATATATTTTACTCTTCCTTTCTTTTTTAACAACGGAAAGCATATTAAGAGGGACATGCTAGAAAACAAATGATACAATCACATTCAAACTTTTAACTTTTGCTTTTTCTCATATAACTAATATATTTATATACATAAAAAAAAATTATAATCTACAACTTTCCATCGGAGTACGTCATCGTACAAAAGTATAGTCCAATAATTAAATTTCCATAATGGACTAATCACTTAACTAATTCATTGTTTAATATTAATCAGCATGGCCATCATTAATTCTATATATATAAATAACTTGTTAGTGGATAAAAGGTAATCACCAGTCATTACCCCATTGGCTTTACATTTCAAAGTGGAATTAAGGCAGCATATGCAAACGCAAATCCTAACTTCACATTTGCCAAAGACAAATTCATTAAAGAAGTACTAGCCAGTGGGTATGTGTATATATAATTATTTATACATATATAGAATAATTTTATTGTTTGAGATGATGCAATGTGTAGCGTAAGTGTGATGAAAGTGCCAGTTGGGGTTAGGGCACTCGGAGGGAGCGTGGAGAAATGGGGCATAGGGCACTTGAGTAGTTCAACTAAAAGGTGGTCCAAAAATGACCTCAGAGATGAGTTTATTTTTCTTTATAAAGTGTGAATTAATTAATGATATATTTCTACATATAAGAGAAATTATTTTTATTTCCTTCTAAAACATAGATAATTGAAATTAGTTTTGCCCCTCCAACACAGTCTTCACCGTAAACATAAATAGAGAAACAAAGTCTCATAATGAACTCAATTAATTATTAAATATGACGACTCTTGATAATTGGTAGAATGAGTTCATATACGTACATAAAGTTCTCATCAGTTAACCATATATCTATTTACATGAATGCCATCTTTTTTTTTTTTTTTATAAAAAGTATTTAGATCAAGACAAGGTTTAACCTCATATAAGATTAAAGTTAATCACTATTTTTTTTTTAAAAAAAATTTCTAATAAAATTACAGATTCACATTAATGTGAAATGTTGACATCCATCTAGTTGTTTATATTTTAACTATATGTTATAAGTTTGAGCTCATTTCCATTAGATAACAAATTAACATATATTAATTGCTACGATCATGAGTTATTGAGTACTTATATACAATAACGTACTTACTTTCTCTGTTCCAACAACATATATGCATAATGTTTCTGACATATAATTTGAAATGAGAGAGAGAGAGACCTTCCAACAAAAAGGAAAATAATATGATTAACGTGACTGAATTTGTAAAAGTATTTATGATCATCATAATGCATGAGCCACTCACATACATGCGTGCATATTAATTTTCGTCAGTTCGAAGCTTGAGACATTGCTGATTTTTCCATTCGATACATGCATGTGTATTGTCCTAATTTCTGATTTGTCTGAAGAATACCGTAAAGCTTATACCATTCAAAATACAAAAGATAGTGGAAACTACATTCTTGTAAGGATGGACGTACAAAATGATGTATCCGCAAAAATACGTCATGACACCTATATTATTTATAATAACCTACAGTGATAGTAGCTACAAATTATCGTCTATAAAATGATACTGAGCATTTTATTATTTTCACCAGGGTAATAAAAATTCCATTTATTAGTTCTAAATTTTCATTATCAGCTGGATCAAATTTGTTTCAATAGAGGTGACAATTAAAATGACCATAATCATTAATTCTCCTTTTTAATTATTATGTGTATTTGATTCGCAATCATCACAAGAATCGTGTTATTCACTGTCTCTTTTCCATCAAGTACTCTTCTTAATCTCTTCTGTTCACGTTGCAAGCACTCTCCTGTCATGCTTGTTTTAATTTAGTACGCGTCCATATATCTTATCAGTAACATAATTATAAGATCGTCATATGCTTGAGTTCTTGTACTCTTTCAAACACTAGATTTTTTATGAAAAACAAATGTAAAGATCATGAAGACGGAGATGGGAGGGAACAAAGTTCGTAGATATTGCAATCCTAATTAAACAAACATAGAGAGAAATGCTAATTAATTATCAATAATGATCCTTCAGAACTAAAGAAGGAATAATTGGAAGCATAGAAAACGGATGTTTAGAAAAACTAAAATTACAGATTAATTAATGTTTTGACAACACTTATTAATAACTTATTGAGTTAACCTAATAATTAGATTAGAGACAGTACATAATGGATAAGATTTTTGAGTTGGGTAAATCATGAATGCTATATAGCATCGTGAGCAATCAGCCTTTTCATTATTACAGATTGACTGCTCACGATGTTATATCATCCATAAATTTTTTCCAAAAAGGATTGCTTGCTGCATTGCGCTTATATGTTAAAATCTTAAAATCCACTGCCGTATGCAGGTGTCCAGTAATCAGCTCCATTTTCATTTCCAACATGTTGGGTGCAAGACACAGGAACCAAGCACAACCCTCTACTCCTCAAGTCCTTTGGCTTATCTTTTGCATCCTGATCAATTATTAATTAACAAATAAATGATTAGATGGTAATTTATTTTTTAACCAAATGAAAAATGAATGTCACAAGGGTCAGTTCAGTTGATTGAGCAGATTGTGTATACTAAATTCAATTCTTGTGGAAAAAAAAAATATATTATCTTTGATATTAATTAATGCAAAGCCTGGATAGTTTTGCCTAGACATGCATGCATGTTCTGCACAATTATGCAACTAATGCTGATAATGATAATAATGATTAGGATGAGCCTTACAAGATATCCAAGATAATAATGAGTAAATGAAAGACATAATAATATACTAAACTCAGCGTGGTACACCTTTGCATAAAAAGAAAGAATACCTGGTTTGGAGCTCCCTTTCTTTTCAGGCCATTGTCATTCAACAGCTAGATGGAAATAAAAAGGGGGAAAAAAAGTATTAATAATTTCACTTCTCTCTCCAAGCTTTTTGACTTCAAATGAGAAATGCAGCCTCGCATTATACTTTTCAATAGCTTTAAAAAGATGTTATAAAAAGCTGAGAAGCCTTGTTATTTTTTTATGGCTTTTTCCCTGATTAAATATTGTCATAATTACAAAGAGACTCCTAATTTGATTGTAATGAATTGATGGATCCAATAAAGCATACCTGACCGGGGTCCTCAGGAAATACAGAATTTCTTTCTCCATGTACCTGTTGCTTAAAAAGAAAATAAAGAGAAGAGGAAACTTTCCCCTCAATTATATGGTATAGTAGGTATATTTTTGTCCTACTCAAATATATGTAGGTATGTCATATTTATGAGAGTTAACAAAGAAAGAGAAAGAGAGAGAGAAGGCTTTGGGAAGTGAGTACTTACAGACTGTGGATTCCTCATGTTTTTTGATCCATTGCCCAAGTAAGGAGAACTGAGTGCCTGAAGAAAAGAGAAAAGAAAAACTAAAGAATGTTATAGAGAGAAACTAACATTAATATCGGTGACACTTTAACTGCATGCTCTATCATATCTGACCAGTGATCACTAAATATTTTGCAGCGTATAAAATATGAGGGAGAAACATCACCTCAATTTGACTCTGAAGGAATCTTATGTATCCAATGGCTTCTAACAAGACAGAAGCCGTGTCAGTCTGCAAAAGTGAAACACACCACAACCACAACACCGGTCATCTGTCTCTTTTAAGGTTAAAAATGATAAATCAGAAAGAAAAAATTATAAACAGTAATCGGATATCATAAAAGAACGGAAAACAACTGTTCATGGGGTCTCCTTAAACAAACACTAAAACCAAACAAACACACAAGGCGCTTGTGAGTAATTATATATTTTGTATTTTGTGAGTGTTTTGTTGTGTTCGTAGTAATTGGAGTGGTTTGTTTATTACCTTTCCGAATGGGGAAACTAGCTGGTGAAGTGCTGTTATTCTATCACCTAGCTTCTCCTTTCTCACCTGATTAATTTAACAGATTTCATATTTATATATAGTTGTCAGTATACATGAATTCATATGTTTTTTCTCTCTTTCAACGATCATGCATATTTACCTGCAGAAACAGAAAGAATATTACAGTTTTAGAGAGTGAGACAATCAAGAAAGACAACACACAACAACCAAACACTCAGTAAATAGTGAAAGTGAGGCAGTAAATAAGAGAAGTCACCTTGAGAGGTGGTTGGCTTGAAGATGGCTGACTCTTAGTCTTCTTATAAACTCCACCACTGGCTGCGCTATTACACTAAAAGAGAAGAAGAGACAGATCATGAAAAATAGTTTTGAAGAAATAATAAATAATAATCTATGCATGTATAAATTAGGTGAAAGCCTAGATGAGAGAATAAAAGAAGGAATAATAATAATAATATTACCTCGGATGTGTGATCTGGTAGTTGGTTCTTCCTATAATCTGTCTTGTTATAAGTGAAATCCAATAAATTATTACTACTCAAGCTAGCAACACTAGACCTAGGGGAAGAAGAAACTGGCACCATGTTATGTGACCAAGGTGCTCCAGAAACCTGAAACTCCTGATCATGTCCATGGTGATGATATAAGTTTCCACTTTGGGAAACCTCTTGCTTTATTACATCAACCATAGGAGATATGGGGGATGGATTAAGCATATGTTCATCCCAGCCATCCAACTTTTTTGATTGAAAATGACTGAATGCAACTCTCTCTTCCTCTCCTGGCAAACCAGTGCTGCAAAACAAACAGAACCAAGAAATTTTTACATCGACAATAAAAGCAAAGTAGATGACTAAGGTAAAGTATTTAAGCTGGTTTGCAGAATATCAAACAGTATTTTAAAAAGAGGAAGCCAACACTGAAGGCATGCACAGATAAAAGAGAGAGAGGGTGCTTACAAGAGAAGTTGGCTCAATGACTGAGGGGGTTCTGGGTTTTGTGTGGAAGAATTAAAAGGAATTGAAGAAGATCCAAGCACGTACTGGGGAGGGATCAAAGATGGTGGATGCATAGTCCACCAGTTAGGGTTCCCAGCCATCATTTGCTGAACTATAGAAAAATCTTTGTAAGGAATTAATAATACTCTTGAAATGAAATATTTAATCTGCTTTCCCTTATACTTTCTTTTTCCTCTTTCACTACCTTTGTGATATTTCCTTGTATGAGCAACCAAACAAGGCTTTGGCTAAAGCTTAGAGTGTTGTGTTTTGCTTTCTTACTAGCTGTTGAAGAAACTTAAAGTTATGGGGTCTCAGTATTTTATAGAGTTGGGGTTGAGAAACTTTGCATATGTTACTTTTTCTTTCATTTATTCAGTATTCCTTTTTATTATAAAGTGGAACGCAAAAGCTGGTGGCCAGTGTTTTAAGGCTATAAATTAATGGTTGCTCAGACTCATTTCCTTAATTTGGGGGTTGCATTGCACCTTGGGATTGTTTTGGGGCTAGCTAGGGTTGAGGTAGGGCATAATAGTAGTGAGATCAATGTCAGATGCTTTATTTATTCCCTTCACCAATAATTCACTTTAACAAACAAACTACAGAATCTAAGAACCTTATTAAAATAACAAGACCAAACCACAAAATTAATTGCTACATTACACGCTCTTGCAATTACAAATACAAAAGGCCATGCCGTTGGTATAAATTTTTGTGCAACTGTTAGAAATCAGAAATGTTTAATAATGTAAATTATAACAATTATTTGAATGAAAGTAGATTCAGAAATTAGGTACTGTTATTTGACATCGGCGTTTTTAACTATTATTCTTCGTAACAAATATTTTTATGGTTCAATATTATATTCTTAATCTTCTTTTACCTCTTTCGATTTTTTTATTTATTTATAAAGTCAATACTTTGGTAAAATAAATTACTAATAATTAAAAATAATTTTGTACCACACTATAAATTATTTGTCATAAATAAAATATAATTTTTATGATAAAATATTTATTTATTATAAATTTTAATTATATAAAATACAAATTTACGATGTTACACATGTTAAAATACTATTCAAATATAATTAAAAATAAAATAAATAATTAATTGATAAAACACAATAAATTTTATTTATTTTTCTTTATTCGCAACTTCACGAAAACATATCCATGCCTTTTAGCATTTAATTTCAAGCCCAAATCATCAACATGTTGAAGATTCCAATCGGAGGACAAAACCATATACTAGAGGTTTTTTTAAAATTTAATTTAGCGATTTGATTTAATTTTTAAATTTATAAAACTATGTGATTTGGTATTGTTTTTGGATTAGAATATTAAACTACTATAAACTAAATTAAATCACATATATATATATATTCAAAATGCATGTATAAATAAAATTGTAAGCTATTAAAATGAGTTTTTTTCTCTAAATATATTTTATAATACTTAATTAAAATTTATTTTATAAATTCTAATTTATTAACTAAATTTTAGAATGGAAAGTTATGAATTATTTATAACGTTCAAAAATATTTATATATATATATAACTAACATATTTAATACGATAACTAAAATTATATTAAATAAATATTTTACTAAATAATATGATAAGAATTGATGTTAAATATATTAAATGACCGAAATTAACTCTTATATATTAAAAATAAATTATTATCTTGCGTGAGAGTATTTTTAGGGATTTTTTCTCAATGAGAAGATTTGTAAGAATTTTTTTAATGTCTTATCTAATTCAATTTTTATTTATCTTAATTATTAATGAATTAAATATTAATTTTAAAATTAATTATCAATAAATAAAAATAACTTTTTGTTATTATATAAATTATTTATTATAAATCTAAAATATAATTTATATATTTAAAAACATCTGTTTGTAAAAATTTTAAATAATTTTTTATTTCAAACATATTATATGTGTATATATGTAACACTAAATTTCGTGCTATTTGGATAGGTTTCTGGTGGGAAACCAAGTGAAGTTTTTGAGCTATCGTCTCTTTCCCTTCTTAGGCACACAAGCTCTTTAGGGAGGGAGTTTGTCGTTGGAAGCTTGGTGGTAGAGCTTAAAATCTTGGAAGGTCATTGTTATGGTGTACTGTAGAAATTATTATTAATAGATTTTAGTGTTGCATGCATTAGGACTCTTGTTGAATGCTTACTAGTATGATTAAATTGGATTGGGTGTTGAAATTTGTGACAAACCTAGGGTTCTTGGTGAAGGATGGAAGAAATCCATGATTTGGTTGCAATGGGGTGATTGCATGTGGCTTTTTGTGTTATTTCTAAATTGTAGGATGATAAAAGATGTTAAGTTCTGAACTACATGACTGAGAAATTGGTATGGATGAAAGGATTCAAAGTGGCATCTAGTTTTTTTATTTCTTTTAAAGTTGTTATGTTCATTCATTAATATGAAAGTTTTTGGGCTTGCTCGCTTAAATTTCCCATGCAGGTCTCTCTAAGCAAGTAGGTGTGACCAATTCAAGAATGGTTTTTGACTTGTCTTGTTTAGAGCGAATTATGATCGCTTAGAGCGAGTTTGATGGCTTGGAGTGAGAATTTACTTTCACTCAGAGCGAGTAGAGGTGGAAGTTAAGGGATAGTCCCTAACTTTGCTCACTTAAGGCGAATTAGGGAGCACTTTGAGAAAATTTGGTCGCTCAGAGCAAGGGTGGTGTCACTTGGAGCGACTAGAGTGAGACTCCAAGAGTGCTCTCTATTTGGGCTCGCTCCAAGCAAGTTTCAAGGCACTTAAAGCGAAATTGCATCACTCAGAGCTAGGATTAAGGGCATTTGAAGTGTCTGGACCCTCCTTTGTTTTGTAATATGGATGTTATACAAAGTAAGAATGAAGGTTAATTTAATATCTTGTATGTTGATTGTACTTTGATTTAGGACAATGTATGATGATGATTTAATTATTAATGATTAGTTGTTGTATAAAGTATGAAGATTGTAGTTCTATGTATGTTGATTGGATATGACATATATAGATGTTTGTGTGGTGTTAGATGATGATGAACATATGTATGTTGTATACTTGTACAATGTTGTTAATATTTATATGCATTGATTGGATGTGATGTATATAGATGATGTATGATGAGGTCTACATGTAGAAAATGCAGTATGGCAATAAAGCATGTTGGTTAACTTAGTACTTGAGAAAAGAAAAATGTTTTGAAAACTAAAGATCCCACGTAGGAAATCTTGGAGTGGTGTTCGGATAGGCCACTATTGGAAACCCTTCTTAAGTAGGTGTATCTCTTGGAGTGAGTTTCGAGGTGTGTTGATGTCTATTCCAAGTCCTTAGTTACTGGTTAAGTAAGGTAGGAGATCGAGGACTACAACCCTTAACCAATTACCTAAAAAGGTTGCATGACTCTTTAAGAATAATCAGTGATTGAATTTCATTTGTAACTTGGTAATGAATGCTAAGGTCATGGTAAGCCTATACCTAGTTGTATTATTCCTAATGGTAGAATCGGACTTTCCTAGTGTAAGTGAGGAGATTCAAGAAACTAAAGGAGGGATTGTTATCCCATTTTGTTATGATCGAGTCGACGTTTCGAGTGTGAAAATGATTAGATTGGTTCAGTAGGGTGGAGTCACTTAGATTACTCATGTTGTTAGGAGATCTTCATAAGCGAATGTGTAACGACACATTAGTTGAGGTGTTTGCATATGATGTATGTTGTGCCGTTTTCATATGCATTGATGAAAATCTTAGTTGATATGGTGTGGATAAGATGTATGTTTGCTTTGAATTGTTTAACTTTCATGTATGTTTTGCTATGATGTTGTATGTTATAGAATTATTTTTTATACTTACATGTTTTCATACTTTAGCTTACCCTTATGTTTCCATTGTGATTTGGATTGTAATGATCATATGTTATATAAGAGCAAATCAGGGCAAGGCTTGAAGAGTGATTGTTGGTGGGTAATGTTACCTTTGGTTGGTGTTGATGCTACTAGATGTAGCTTGTATAGTTGTACTTGACCAACACTATGACATAAGATTATTTTGGAATTAATATATATGTGTATATAACTTGTTTATATCAATACAAATATTCTACTTCTATATTCATTTATATATATATATATATATATATATATATATATATATATATATATATATATGTATGTATGTATGTATGTATATGAGACATATTCCCTCCTTTAATCTTGTATGTTTTAGTAATTTAGTTTTCACTACTAGAAATAGTGATTTTGTTTAATGTAATAGTCATGATGGATCGTTACAATATATATAATTCATTATAAATTTTAATTTTATATATAAAAAGAAATGTTTGTGCTTTGCATGGACTAATATATTAATATTTTAGTATTTATATATATATTTTTTTCATATGATCTTAAATAAATAACATAATATTGCATATTTTTAGTTGATTTTTAAATAAAAAATTTTATAAACTACAAAAGTTGAACCAAACCAAAGCACAAAATATTAATTTAGTTTTATTTGAATTTCATAATTAATTCAAACTAAACCAAACTGAATCGTTCTTATCTTATTTTGTTTGGTTGACTTTTACAATATGTTTAAATGAGGAATTTGAATTGAGTTATTTATTTTTTTTTTTTGAAGAATTTCAAATTAATGTCTTGGGATGAAATACTTTGTTTGAATAAAGAATTTATAAATAATTTAAATTCCAAACATTTGTAAAATATTCTTAAAAGATTAGAATTTGAAATTCTCCCAAAAAAGTAAGAATATGAAATTCTTCACTTTTTTTTCTTTCTTAACTCAATTTTTATGTCTCTCTTATCTCTTAATTATTGAATATTTCAAGATTATTTTTTAAATTATTAAATATTTCTAATATTAATTTTCAAAACTATTAATTATTTAAAATTATATAATCAATTTTACTCATGGTGAAAATCAAATTATCATATTTAAACTAATTTTAAAATTTAAGAAATTTAAATTGACTTATCCAAATAAAACATTTAAAGAATGATGAAAATTGAAATTAAAGTAATTCAAATTTCAAGAATTTTAAATTCCTTGAATTTTTAAAATTCTTCATACAAACACACCATTAAAGAATTTTATAAATGTTTGAATTTTAACTTCTTTGTAAATTCTTCATCCAAACAAGGTATTCCACTCTAAAATATTTAAAATTCTTTGAAAAAGAATACTCCATTAAAATTACTCATTCAAACATACTCTAAAATTCCTGAAGGAATTCTTGAAGGGATTAACCTATATAGGTTCGGATCATTAAGTGTAAGTCATTTTTCTCTTCTATCTAGGTTTTATAGGTTTGTACCCACATATTACAATCCCAGTTATTTTCATGGGTAAACCTTTTAATTATATTAAGGAGTGATTAATTGTCTACTCCTATTTATTTAAAAAAATTTGATAAGATAATTATGTTCATGTAAGGTTGGTATGTTTTGTCCAAATAAACTTATATCTATATCGAAAAAAATGAGACTAGATTGATGATTCGTCAATACCAAAACTTGGGGGGTTGATTTACATTTGAGTCCATTAATTCTAATTTAAATGAGCTTTTAGAGACCTTAATTTTTCTTGTTATTTTTACATGATTAACTAGTTTTAAAAATTCATTATTTAGATCTTAGAATGAAATAAAGATTTAAGATGAAATTTTAAAATATTATATAAATATGGGGTTTTCAAACTCACTCCAAGTAAAATGGAGCTTATAATAATCTCATGGTACATAATTGTACAAATAAGAAAATTATATGGTATCAATCGGTACATAAAAATTACTAAGTTAATGTAGTAGTAGAATACAAGATAATATATATATATATATATATATATATATATATATATATAATCCTAACTTTGAATCTTGTTCTTATTATTGTAATAGTTTTTATACTAATAAAAAATAATATTGAGATACTTAATTAATTGTACTTATACTGATAAGATTTAGTCTAGGTATAGAGTACTAAAGACTTCTTGAAAATTCTTGTCGAGGACTATATGAACAAATAATCCAAGAGTGTAATAGAGGTATGAATCAAATGTAATAAGATAGTTACTAGGCCTACATTTAAGACTTAGGTCTAACGAGGTTAGCATAAATAATGATATGTTAAGGAGACAAGATACTTTTAGATCATATTATTACAATAATTGCTTTGACTTGACTAATATTGAAGACTAACTTAAGCATTAGAGTGACTTTTGCAAGTACACTCCATTTTCCCTTCTCGTATAGGTAGGACCGAAGATAGTTGGCCCATCAAACAGAGAAAGTTGGGGACAATAATTGAATAATAACTAGAAGATTGAAGACATGAAGGACAAAGGCTATAGTATCAGAATGAAGGATGAAATGACCTTTGTACCCCTAGCAAGTACATTTTGGCACCCACTATAGCGCCTCATATTAAAGCATAACATAACCTCAGTGGAACATCGACAATCTAATGAATAAGCAAAATCAACAAATAAAGTCATCTTGATAGAACTCAAAAAGAGTTTGGGCTTGGCCAAAAGAGATTTGGTTGAGCAATTATCATAAGTATTATGGGTTTATAAATGCACTCTAATTTACTACAAAAGAGACACCTTTTTAGCTCACTTATGGGAATGACGTGATGATTCTAATAAAGGTAGGGGAACCTTAATTACATCATATATACTTCCAAGAGAGGCATAATGATAAAGAATGGAGAGTTAAGCTTAACTTAATAGAAGAAAATAAAAAGAAAACAATCATTACTGTCGAGGCATATAAAAGAAGAATGGAAAAGATATTCGATTTAGGGATTAAATTGAGGGAATTTTGTGAAGGAGATTTGGTATAGAGAGTAATACGAGAAGCAAAAAGGGATGCACAAGAAGGAAAATTGCCAGTTAATTAGGATGATAGAATTCAACAAAATTTGAAGAATAAAACTTATAAATTAGAATAATTAAATGGAAAGTTGATTCTAAGGACCTAGAATTCCACAATCTAAATATGTACTCTAGTTGAAACCCTTGTATTAATGGTGTACTCTTTTCTTCACTTGATTTTTTATCCCTATAAGAACGTGAAAGGGTTTTTCCTCGATGAGGTTTTTAATGAGACACCCCTAATATGAATAATAATAATAATACAAGGAAGTTTCTCAAACATATAAATTGTTTTGAGAATTTTTACAATAAGGCTTCCCTCCCGAATACACACTCGACTAAGGATGTGCCTATAAAATAATGATTCTAATTTATGATAAGATTTCCCTTTTGAAGACACACTCGACTAAGGATGTGCCTATAAAAAAATGGTCCTACTTCACTATAAGGCTTCCTTACCAAAGACACACTTGGCTAAAGATGTATCTATAAAGTTACGATTCTACTTTATGATAAGACTTCCCTTTCGAGGATACATTTGGCTAACGATATGCCTATACCACAATGATTCTACTTCACGACGAGGCCTCCTTACCAAAGATACACTCGACTAAGAATGTACCTAAAAAGTTCTTATTCTACTTAATGATAAGATTTCCTTTCCAAGGACACACTCGGCTAAAGATATCCTTATAAAGACTTCTCTTCCAAGAGCATATGAAGTTAAGGATTTGTTCTCGAGTTAAACAAAACTCATTAAAATGAAAGCCATATTCTCGAGAACATCTTCAATTAAGGATATGTTATTCATACCATGTTTTATATTATATTTTTCACTTAGAAAATTTTGTGCAAAAATTTTCTAAATAAAAAGAATTACTACTTTGTTGGTTGCATGCTTTGATCACAAATTTAACTTAGAAAAACTTTTGGTGCACAGATTTGCTAAGTTGTTACTATGTAGTCATAGTAAAAAAGGAATAACATAAAGTCAAAGTATAAACTAAAATGGTCTTTCATTTAAACCCAAAGGAAAATACATGATTGAAAAGGCACTATCGGCCAATGAAATAACATAAATGATCAAGGGGTAGAAGGAGCTTCATGTTGTTTAGAATTATCTTCATCATTAACCATTTCTTCTACAGCCTCTTCAGTGGAAGGTGATGTTTGGTGAAGAGAGAAAGGTGTAGTATCTTCAGTTGTAGCCTCTTTAGGAATATCATCTAAATCAAGATAATTTCCCTTGTAAAAAGTCAAATTGAAAGCTTGGGGAAACTTCTAGAAAGTACATGGCTTGATTAACGACATGCTTGAAACCTTTCTTACACTCATTATAAAATTTGTCCTCAACCTTGGCCTTATAAGCTTCATATCTAGCAACGATATTGTCCTTCATAGTGGTTAAGGATTTAAGATGCTATTCAAACTCTTTGACTAGTTTGGCATTTGCATCATTTGATTCCTTGAGTTGGTCTTTCAGCTTGTTGACCAACCTTTGAAGTCTTTGGCGATCAACCCCAATCTTCTCGTTCTCAACATGAACTTCTTGGTTGGTCAAGATAGTGATGACAAGAGTAGTATTTTAGTTTTGACCAAAGCTTGTTGGTTTTAACTATCAGATCCATAAACAAGGTTTAAGAAATTCTAAGTGATCATCCCATTAGCTCATATAAGTTCAGCCACTTAGTTAAGGAGTTTTCTTGGGCAAGAAATTTGCGACCCTTGATCTAAAGAATGCTTTTGTAAAAAAGCTCTTGGGTGTTAAAGGATGGGGAAAGAAAAGTATTAGTAGCAACAAGGGAAAAAATGGAATGAGTGCCTACATATGAAGATGACTTCTTTTATTTTAATATTCTTTATTTTTTGGCCTTGGTCTCCAAACGCTCAATGATTTTTTGTTTGTGACCTTTTTTTTCATCAGGACCTTTTCCATTGGATTTTTTTCTCAAACTCGAGAGATATAACATCCATAGGAGGATCCTGAGGAACTCTTGGTTGAATTGTATGGTCAACGACAACAACGACAACAACAACAATGACAACAACAACACATTCTTTACAAACTTGGAAAAATGAATCCCCCTTTGCACCAATAGTAGCCATTATATATACCTATAACAAGAAAAAAAAAGGAAAAAAATTCAACAATCAAAATATGACATTAATAAGTAACTTTAAAAAGCAAAGTGTGGAGAAAAGAGAAACACTAAAAGAAGGGCTAAATAGTGTTACTAAAAAACTCTCACTTTTTGTAGTGTAGTGAAGTAGTGATTGTAGAAGATATAAGAGGGCAAACGACGCAAAAATTAAAATTAAGGATTTATACTAGCTCATCTTAACTATTGAGACTACGTTCAATTCTTATCCAATCAGATCAAGTTTCACAATCTTATCAAGATTCAAGTATTCTTTACCGAGTTACTTTTGGCTCAATCCTAAGTATTCTTTGAATTGCATCTTCAAGTAATATATCCAAGTACTCTTTTTACACAAAGCCTTTTCAAACTTCAACACTGAGTATTCTTTTATGGTCAAGCCTCTCAAAGCTCAAACAAACAAGTATTCTTTTACAGACAAGTCTCTTCAAGTTCAAACTCAATAACTTAAAAGTTATAGAGGTTTACATGGTTGTTTTGTATTCTTGTCAAGACATGATACAATAAATTTACATACAAAAACTTTTCACAGAAAGAAAGAATATGACCAATTTCTATTGTAGTCACTTGATTATCATTATTTTCCTTCTAAGTTTCAAGCTTCCTTTTATAAGGCTTCAATGAAGATGATCGTTGCAAATCCTTGAGCTTCTCTCTCATGGCTTGCTTCGTTTGTCTCTACGATTTTCTTCTTGAGAAGATAAGTCTTTATTGGTGTAATAAATACTTACATTAAATGTTTTCACCAAATTATCACTTCTTATCAGATCAAAGTTGTTTTCACCTTTTAGCACCAAGTAGATAGAACCATTTGTGTGTCAGAACATTGCAGTGATGAAATAGATTTTAACTGTTGTTTTTCGTATTTGTAGAGATTTGTTTGTCCTTTTTCTGATGTAAAACATGTCTTTCTTTTTTTTTATAAAATATTGGTAATGATGAAGCATTTTTAAATTCAATTTGTTAAGAAATTATTCTCAGTTTCTTGTTCAGAGGTTGTAAATGATAAAGATTTAATGCATATCCTATTTTACGACTAAATATTCATCTTATTCATTAACAAAATTGTTTTAATGAATCTATCGTCTTGTATGTACCATGATTCATCTTACTAATGAATTGCATCTTAGTAGAAAATTTGTTTTATTAACAATAAAACTTAAGACCAAGGGGATCTAAGATTATCTTTTGACCTAACACAAAGTGTACCTTCAAAGTCTCTAATGGGTTCAAAAGATTTGTGTAAGTCAATTAAATGTCAACAAGAAAGATTCTAAGGTAAGATGTTCAAAAAAGGTAGGTCTGAAACCTCCTCGACAATAAGATAGCCAATAGGAAATTCATATACCAAAGCTAAACCCCAAGTCCAATATAAAGGAAAAAGTGGTTTTCCTTAGTTATCAAAAAAGTAAAAATGGTAGGAAGAATTAATTCCAATTATGAAAAAACCTACTTTAAAGTTTTTATAAGAAGAAGTATAAGGTTTTAAAATTTTTCGGTTGAGGAGATGAGCTAAGGATACCCATTTGACTTGCTTTCTAGGACGAAAATAATAATGATGAAGAAATAAAATGAAGTAGGTTTAACATGGGAATATTTTTAAAGATTCCAGAAAGCTTACATGATAGTCCAATTGTTCAGATAAAGCTGAGTAAGGGTGATGTTAACAATGCTAAGAACGTTGGTAATAGAAGAGTCAAAAGGAAGAGTAACACCAAGGTCTTAAAAAAGACAGTCATACATAAAAAAATGTTTATAATCTTGAGTGTTTTTTTGGGCAAAGATGTAATTTGGGCTAGGAGAGACATCAAGACATCAAGATATAATCTTGAGTGTTTTTTCACGGGTCCTTAGGTCATTAAAACAAGAATTATATGTAGCAATAACTTTATTGACCCATTCAAAATCAAGGACTATTTTGGATTTATTATTGTATTCAGTAGAATCAAGATCCAAATCTTCAGGTTGAGTTGAAGACTCAACAACATTATTAACAGGGATACTTTCATATGACGAGGATAAATTAGAAAAAGTTGAAGAGGTTGAACTATTAGAAGTAGAAGAAAAGTTGATCATGTTTACCTTTTTAAATAAAGTAGAAGATTTAGAAAGGGGAATGGAGGTTGTCGGCTTTAGAGTAAGAGAAGAATAGTAGTAGGTCTCAAAGCAAGAAAATTGGTAAAACTGAACTCCCATTTATAGTAGGGTAAAAGGATAATGTTAAAGATTATATCAGTTAGATCAACATTGAATCAACGAATGCCATTAAGAAACCCTTTGTATAATTGCAATTAGTAACGCCTCATTTTCTTAGAATAATGAATTTGAGTCTAATTCAACCCTACAAAACTGGCTTGTAAGTTGAGGATTTCTCTCCACTTATATACTAGTTAATTATCTAATCTCTAGTTAATGTGAGACTTGAATTTTTGGGTTTTTCACAATACACCCCCTCGCGTCTAGCACTATTAGACTTGGTACGCGGGTAAATGGTGGGTGACCTTTTTTTTAATGATCTATGATAGATTTGATATCATCTTAGAAAAGTGGATTTAAACCTAACTCAACCCTACAAAATCGACTTGTAAGGTGTCAATTGCTCTCCACTTATATACTAGTTAATTGCCTAATCTCTAGTCGATGTGGGACTTAGATTTTTAGATTTTTCCCAATACATCTCAAGAAAGAAAACAAAGAGACATAATGATTTATTGGGGAGACATTTCAAAATCGATGTTCTCAGAGGAATTAATAAGGTGTAACGTTTCCCAAGAATATTTGAAGTGACACATTAATCAGGTTTAGGGTTTAGGGTTTACGGTTTAGAATAATGAATTTGAGTCTAATTCAACCCTACAAAACTGGCTTGTAAGATGAGGATTTCTCTCCACTTATATACTAGTTAATTATCTAATCTCTAGTTAATGTGGGACTTGAATTTTTGGGTTTTTCACAATACACCCCCTCACGTCCAGCACTATTAGACTTGGTACGCGGGTAAATGGTGGGTGACCTTTTTTTAATGATCTATGATAGATTTGATATCATCTTAGAAAAGTGGATTTAAACCTAACTCAACCCTACAAAATCGACTTGTAAGGTGTCAATTTCTCTCCACTTATATACTAGTTAATTGACTAATCTCTAGTCGATGTGGGACTTAGATTTTTGGATTTTTTCCAATACATCTCAAGAAAGAAAACAAAGAGACATAATGATTTATTGGGGAGACATTTCAAAATCGATGTTCTCAGAGGAATTAATAAGGTGTAACGTTTCCCAAGAATATTTGAAGTGACACATTAATCAGGTTTTCTTTGATTTTATTTATAAAAATCTTGAAAGCCTAAGGACATATATACTGGTAGGATTTAGCTATGGTAGGATTTAGCTAAGGGGCAAATTGAGGACTCCTCAAATTCCTACCGAGGACTATATAAATAAATAGTCTAAGAGTGTAATAGAAGCACGAATCAAAGTTAATAAGATAATTATGAGACCTACCTGTAAGACTCAGACTCAATGAAGTTAGTATAAATAATTATGTGTTAAGGAGAAAGATATATTTTTACATCATATTTACTATAATATTAATTGTGTTGACTTGATTGAGATTAAAAACTTATTTAAGCATTATAATAACTTTTATATATACACTCTTTTTTCCCTTCTCGAATAGGCAAGACCAAAGACAATTACAATATAAATAATTAAATATTAGTATTTTAAAATAAATTATCAATAAATAATTTATTATAAATCTAAAATATAATTTATATGTTTAAAAATATCTATTTATACAAATTTTAAATATAATTTGTATATTTAAATATAATATTTATTATATATATAATTTATTATAAATTTTAATTATATATAATAAATATACATATTTATTACATAGGTTAAAATACTAGTTAAATAAAAAAATTAAAAAAATTGTCAAAAAAAATTCTTTAAAAATACTTTCGCAATATAGATTGAGATTCTTGTTTAATATTTATATATTGCTTCTTGAAATAATTTGATCTTTCTCGAAATACTAATTTTTAAAAATTCAATCGTTGAAAATGTTTAAATTATAATATAGAATTCTGATAACTGAGTTAACAAAAACATTCCATTATAATTTTTTGTCTAATATGCTGTGGAGCACGTGTACAAATGGCAACCAATTATAGCCTCCGTCCATGAAAACCTATATATTTCCGTCCCTGCTCTATATCTATACAGGTATCCTATTTTTCATTAACACCTAAGTGTTTCGGATATTTACATATATTTTATAAACATTTGTGTTATCTATTAAATTATTTTTAAAAAGTATAAAGAATCATGAAAAGAATAACAAAATTGCTTCTTAATTAGATTAGATTAAATTCTCATTTAAATAGAGCAAAGAATGTTTTATAATATGGTCCTTTCTGTTTTTAAATGTTGACTGTTATTTTTTATAATTACTGTTGAAGATTAATATGTTAATGATATTTTATTTCTCGCTAGTACTGTCATAATTTATTGTTTAAGATAATTGTCATTGAGTTCGCTATTTAATTTTGAGAGTTACCAATATTTAGCAATAATTGTCCAAATACTTTATGATATTCATTGAGTAAGTGATATTTTTGCTAGTTTTATATATTTATTTATAAGATTTTAAAGTTATTTTTTTTTGTATTATGGGTTAGAGACTTAGAATACCCCTTATACTCTAGAAATATATTTTTTTAATATATCTTTTCTTTGCTTAGTTAAAAAAAAATAGAGCAACGAATGTCTGCAAGACAAGTATACCTCAATTAATATTCATCCTGTCTGATTAATAAACAGGTAAAAAGAATGTCGAAATTGGCTCTCATTAAATTTTATCCACAAATTCTACCGACATAGTACATGGATAATTTAATGTTAATTAAGTGCGCAAGTTAGGGCCAATTTGCAATCGTTTGTATGGTTTGTTAACCATTAGGTATATGCTGCCTCATTCAAGATTAGCTTCAGCTTTTAACTTTCAATTGTCCCAATAATAATATTAGACAAAACTCAAAAGAAACCAGTCATTGATCTATACTAGGCATCAAAGTAGTGCTATCTGTACGGATGATCCATAAAGGAATGGGGTGAGATCATACTGTGTTTGATCATTCACAAAGAGAGATATTAAAATTTAACTCCATCTTATAAAATTAAAATTAGTTTATATCAATGAATTTAAGATAATTTCTTTACCATTTTAAAATACAAGTTTAGATCTAATTCAATTTTATAAGATTAATTTGTAAAGTAAAAGTTATCTTTTATTTATATATTATATTTTATATCATTATGTAAAACTTGTGTTTTAATTTCAGAGGGGAATATGATTAATGATATCATAAAATTACTATCATGTATTACTTAATTTATCTTGTGCTATAGAGAAAAGATTAGGGAAGCGATCTGCCAAATTCTCACCTATTCCTCATTATTCAGTGTTCATGAAAAACTTATATATAATATTACCTAAATACCCGGAAAAATATATTATTGTTTGGTTTACGTTTTATGATCATATAATTTTGTCTTTGAAACGTCCAAGGGATTAAGGACAAATTTTCCTGAGTATTTAATTTTTTTAGTCATTTATTCAAATAAAACTTTCTCATACGATGACGATGTCACCTTAATAATTATTGTGACTAACTAAACAAATTTTTCCATGTGATGGGTATTGTTATAATTTGAGACAAACACCACTCACCGAGTACCGACCAAAAAATCAGGGACTCTGTACACTATGATCCAAAAATGGGGAAAGAATGAGAAAGATTCAACATTAAGAAAATTACATTTACCAAACGCCAAAGATCAAGTTTTAGATCGATACTAGCACATGGCCTTGTACGTATATATACTTGCTTTTTGGTTCTATGCTTTATATATATGTCTACACTTCTTTCTTTGCCTTGCCAAACTCTTAATTAACAACATAAAGATATTTATTAACAACATTATCATGCTTCACGTTGATTTTAATTAGTAAATTAAATATTATTGTATTTTATATGTTTTTATCAACCAACACTCTTTAACATGATACATGTTTATTTAGGTTTTTTGCACTTCAATACTTAAACTTGGAGGACTATATACTATATTAGACTTATGTGTTCAATACTCTAAAATTATATACTCTTTAGACTCAAAATCAAGAATAAATTATTTCAATCAGAATATGTAGATTATGTGAATTAGCTATCAAATTAACTAACATAAAAATTCAATGATTTGACCTTGAGTATTATAGATATTTACGATAATTAAAATAATAATAATAATAATACCAAAATTTTTAGAAATTATCTTCCGAAAATATGAAATTTTAATATACTTGAATACAAGTATTAACCCTCCTCCTAAGATTACACTTTTTAATGTTTTGAAATTGAATTGTAACTAGATTCCACTAGAATAAGTTTTATATATGTACCGGAACAATTGTCAAATACGTTGAATACGAGCAATTTCTCACAAACGAAATTTAATTGAGTATTATTATAGTACTAAATAATTTTAACAAGTAATATAATAATATCAAACTGTTAGTGGTCCAAATCTCATAGTATAGGGAACTTGCTCAAGTGTTCATCTTTTGTAAGAAATAATTTTTGCTCACATTAAGAATCAATGAAAAGGAAAGATGATAACCTCATATATATATCCTAAAAGGAAGAAAAAAAGTTAGCCTCATCAGAAATATTTTCACTAGTGAAGAAAAGGTTATGAAATTTGAACATAGCACATGTCACATACATGAGTGATTATTAGAAGAGCGGATAAGAATTGGATGAGATGGATTCCTTTTGACCATTGGTCTTCCACTCAAGAATATTCAATAATTATAACCAGAAAGTTTATGCCTCTCCAACGGACCAGAAGCTATGTGATATCTATCAATCCCTTTTTAATCAATTCTGAACTTTTGGTTAATCATGCACGGAAACAACAAAAATCATAAAGAAAAAGGGCTCACACTGAGTTTGACATATTTTGATTTTGTTTCTTGTTTTCTCTTTTTGTGTTGTTCATCTCTCATATCACAAATTAAATTTTTAAGCTGAGTACCGATCATTATGACAGCAAATTTTCAAGTCAAAAGCACACTGCATCACTTACTATTATCATCGTACGTTTATTTGATTATTTTTCCTTTTATCTCTGTCATTTTATTTCATAATTAATTCATCACTTTTATTTTCTCAATCTCTCTTTTCTTTCTCTACCTATACACCACAAAATAGAATCAACAATTATTATTTTCCATGTGCCATCAGGTGGTTTCACTGTGAAGAAAATATTCTATAGTCAAAGGATTCGAGCCACAATCTTTATAGAAAAAAGATAATCCACATTAATTGAACTTTTAACTTTTTTTTCCCTCAACGTAAGATTCATGATAAACCTTATAAGGGTGATATGAAAAGGAACGAGACATCATGAGCATGATGCATTGTAAGAGATTAAAGACGCAATTCATATCCCGCAATTTAATTATTTGAGGTGACTTGAAACAACAGCTTTAAACATTCTTATCAGTTTGACCAAACATTAAAAAGAGACTTGAAGATGTGTATAATTGGATAAACTTTTCTAAAATTCTAACAAACAAAATAGAAATGAAAAATGGAAACATATTAAGTTAAAATTAGTTTACAAATAAATTAATTTGCAAAAATTTTCTCGTATAGTTTTTTTTCTATAATTTGTAAATAAGTTTATGTATAAAATTAATTTTAATTTATGAAAAAAAATTCTATAAGGATTTTTAAAAATATTTATTCAAACAAGCCCGATAATTACTATTGCCAAATAGCGAAGTAAGCCCGATAAATTAATTTTCTTCGTGTCCCATTTACTTATGTTTGTTTAGAAAGATTTAGAATGAACTGAATTAAGGATTAAATGAAAATGGAAATAAAAAATTAAAAAAAATGGTTGGTTGAGATGAAAATGTAAAGGAATAGAACAAATTGAGTGGTGCCAAGAAAAAATTAATATGTACTGGCTGGGAATGCATCAGGGTAGGGATGAGTTAGTACACAATGGAAATAAAAAAAAAAAATATATTAAAAAAAAAAAATTGGTTATAGTGGTTTCTTAAATTTAGTGACTATTGCGGATAGCAAATAAGATGCACTTCATATAACTATTTTATTTTAAATTCATTTATTGTTTTTACTTTGATTTTGTATGACTGGTTTACTTTAGTTTATTAACCATCTTAACTACTTTATATATGTTTCAATTTTATGTTATAGCTATTCATTTATGGAATTTGATCTATGAAGAATAAAAGTTAAAGTTATTAATCACGTTATAAAAAATAAAAATAAAAAAACAATGTTCCAATAGTAGAAACATCACATTGAATTGATAAATATTTTAATTTTTTATTCTTAATAATAAATTTTTAAAATCACAAAAGTCAAATCTAATTATTTTATTCAAATTTTATAAAACATTTAAATTAAGCCAAATTATATCGCATTAAATTTTTTGTTTAGTTTCATTGACTTTTAAGTCAAAAATTAAATCAAACTACACCACAAATACTCATATTAACCTTACCGAAGTGTTAATACTTTATTAACATCATAAAAAAATAAAATTTGAAATTTTTTAAAAAAATATTTAGTTGTATTTTAATTAAGGGATATGTATTGAATTGAGATTTTAAAAGACTATTTTTAATATGAAAATTTTTTGTGAATTTTAAAAGATTTTAAAAGTGTCATAACTTTTAATTTTTTTAAAAAATTTTAAAACAAATTTTAATCAAGAGTTTATAGTCAAGTTTTCATGGATTTTATCGGATTTTGGTAGATTTATATCATAAGATTTTAAAGAATTTTATGAATTTTACAAGAAAACATGAATTTGTAAAACACATTTAATACTACAAGAATTAATAAAAAAAAATATAACATAAATAATTAAGAAAAAAAGTAAAATCAACATAATTTTTTTTCTATCTTTTGATAAGTAATTGTCTTTATATTTTGATAAATAATTGATTCTAATGTTCTCTTAATTGATATTTCTCTACATATCTAAAGTTATACTAGTTCTCTATGTATTGACATATTTTTCTCATATTGACATATTCTGTTTATGCTCTTGAATCTGGTCAATATGTTCAAAATTATAATATTCATTAACTAATATTGTAACGCCCGATTTATAATATTGAATATATTTTTTCCTTAATAATATTGTCATAATTATATCATTAATAATATTTTTCACAAGGACAAAGAAAATTTTGTGAATTTATTACATGACATATCATTCTAAAAATATTTACAAATATGTACTATTTTACACATTTTTCATTTCTTCCATCTCTATTACAATAATTACATTAGTAGTGAAAATAAATTTACAATTTGACTAGTACGGTTGGCAGAAAGAAAAATATATGAATGTAATCATATGTCTTCAAAATGTAACAGAGTTGAAAACAACATCCACATCCCAATTCCATCCAAGGAAGACAGCAGTAATAACAACTGTAAAATGTCTTAGAATCGTAGGTACATCCGTTTATTTTGTAATATATTTAATTTGAAAAACAAAGAAAAGCGAGGAGTGAGAACAATACCCAATAAATATAATAATTCAAAAGAATATACAGAATTATTTATAATCAATATTGAACATATGTATATATAATCAGAATAAATTTATAAATAAAATTTGAATTATAATTGTAGTGACTAGTCAGGATAAATGAGCATCATCAATTCATTATAATATCAACCAATAAAAGGATATTTCACCTTAACTAACAAGAGGATATTTCACATTCATTTCTTACTCATTTAAATCTCCAAGGTCAAACCTCCAACTACAAATAATTTAAACTTTATCTTCTATGGCCATAGAATAATTTTTATCTTCATAAATACATGAAAAAATAACAGCAAGACGAGTCCAAGATATCAAAATTATATTATAATATATATTTACATTAAATAAATTTGAATAATATTTACGTAAAAAGAATATATTAAGAGTCTCAATCATATAAATGAAAATGACATTTATTATAAAATAATTAAAAACCATAAAATATGAACACCTTAATAATTATTATGGATAAAAATAATCATAGATTAAGCAAATAAATGAGGTTAGGAACACCTCACTAAATAAATATACATAAAATATAATGCAAATAAATAAATATAGTAGTATATAAAATTTTAAAGAGATAAAGTTCTCCTCCCCCTTACCTTAGAACATCAACTTATCTGCGAAAAATCTTCAAGATCATCTTCCTACTCACTTTTTCTTTCTCTCTCTCTCTCTTTCTCTCTCTAAGTTTTCACTTTAGTATGTTATAATTTTTCACAACCCCTCCTTCCTATTTATAGAAGTCTGGAGTAGCCAGAACGGCCCGTTCTAAATCCGGAACGGCCCGTTTTAAAACCAGAACGTCCCATTCTAGGGTTGATATTTACTCACAACGACCATAATTGGAACGCTCCGTTTCCAACTAAAATCTTTAGGCATTTTTTATAACTTGGAACGACCCGTTCCACTTTTTAGAACGGTCCATCTTGGGCTATCAAAATTTTATGAAAAAATATATTTTTTTTAATAATATTTATTATTTAATTGACATACTCATAATTAAAAACTTCCAAAATATTATATAAAAACTCCTTTAATTAATTATAAGAAAATAATCTTCATAAAAATAAATAATAATTAACTATTATATTAGTAGAAAATTTAGAATGTTACAAACGATAAAGATTCATCCACTAAATTAATTAAAAATTTATGAGAACGACATTCTTTATAAAAAAAAAAAAAGTTATATAATATTATACATGTTAATATCAATTCAACTTGTGTATTAAATAAAAATATAGACATTGACTTAAAAATTATAAAACTTGATTTAAAAATATCAAATATCTTTTTAATTATATTTGTTAAGAATGCGTGACGTAAACTTAACATATTTTTATTTTAAAAATCATTATCATAATTTGCAAAATCTTAAAAATGATATTACACACCTCAAAATGAAACTAAAAATTAATATCTAAAATCCACAATCCATTAAAAAATATTTATCTATTTACATATTTATTAATGCATAAAATTAGTATAAAAAGTTAAAATATATATATATTATTATATTAAAAAATATATTTACCTAGATATACTTTAAGTCTATTTTCCCCTATCAAAGCATCACTTAATAATTTAAAATTTAAAATCATAAAATGAACCCTTCTACTGTTAAGAACATACATAAGCATACATCCTAATTATTTTAATTAAATATTACCTAACTTTTCATATTAAAACAAATCTTAATTAAATATCACAAAAAAAATTATAATAATTTTTTAAAAAAATCTTTTAAAATCTCAATTTAATACACCCATGAAATTATCAAAAGATAAGATTGATGGCCTATAAGCAAACTACTATTTCAGTCAACCTAAATTTATTTGATTTTGACATTATGACCCCAAAGAATTTTTCACTTAACTATCACTCCCAATCTGAAAATTAATCTCAATTATATATGTAAAAACACCACAAAGGTAATAGAATCCACTTATAGCCTTTTTTATTATTTATTTCCATGTTAGTCAAAAAAATAGTTATTTCCATTTAATAACTTAGTAATACAAATTTAAACAATAATATAATTGGAACAAAAAGCCCACTAAAAATCCACTATGCAATAACTTAGTTAGAAAATATTCGGTAAATACTTAGTACCAATAATATAAGAGTTAATCATTCATATACGCCCAGTGTAAAAATTTTTACACTGACAACCAATCATATCTTTTAAAATTACTTATTTTATTATTATTTCATTAAATAAACAACTGACATGACACTATTAAAAGATATGATTGGTTGCCAGTGTAAAAAAACTTTACACTAACGGTGTATAAGTGATTAACTCATAATATAATAATAATAATAATAATTACATTATGATTTCACCCTTTGATCGAAATCAATTTAGTGCCAAACACCCTGTATATATTAATTTCATAGTAAACGGACAACTTAGGTCCTGGCCATTCTAATAGCATAGCTTTTGAGTTTTTATGAGAGCTAATCTTTTATATCCAACCATGACACATACAACATACAAGTTTAACTTAATAGACGGGAAAGAAATGTGAGACGTCACTGAATGATACATTGCTACAAGGGAAAAAAAATGCTTCCCACTTAGGTAAGTAAGTGATGCTATGAATATATTAGATTTGTTTCCCAATTAAATGTGAATAATATAATAAGGGAGAAAGCAAGAAAAGAATACCACCACAATTTCAGGTAGTATTTTATATGCTAATTAATTCTATAAGTAGATCAAATGCTCTCTAACACTAATAAGATTGTTTCTTAGCAACAATCAATCATTCTGTGAGGACACCACCATGCCGTTGCATAGCAACAACTGGCTCACTGCACCTGGAACACCTAAATGATGGAGCAGCAGCACATCGTGTCCGAAGACAATAGTAACAATATCTGCCACAAATAAATTGTGAACCATTGCTTAGTACTCTTATAATGAGAAACAGCTGAATTTGAAGCATGAATATAATACATAAAGTTGACATCTACGAGCACTCCATAGCCATAATTATAAACCCTCTGAATTAACAATAGGAAAGTTTCTAGCGGCAAAACAATAATGTGAAATGAGTACATATCTAGAGAGATGAACCTGTGCTGACAAGGTAGAGCAACAAAAGGAATGGTTGGAGTAGCCTGGCAAATGGGACATGCTGTGCCATCCTCGGCTGAACTTGATGATTTATCTTTAGAAAAAGGTCGTAGGAGATTTTTCACAGATGATGAATTAAGAAGAGGAAGAAGCAATAATAACATTTCCTGCCATCAGAAAATGACATAATTAGCTCCAAGGGATTATAAATTAAGAAGTGAAACATTCTTGCAAATTTACTTGCCATCAAAACCAGAGGGACACATCTAGTTTCAAGATAGCATGCAGCTGTCGTAAAATACCCAAAACAACTAATAGAATCTCTCAGGACGCAACAAACATTTTTAGTAATTGGAATAGACTGTTTGAGTTAATTTAATTAAGCACTTATTCAATAAGTTAATCAAAGGAAGGTTTATTTATATGTTTGATTGTGGTACTGGTTGAAATAAGCTAAAAAAAGCCCCAAACTATTCGGACACAGCCATCATAACCTTCGGTCTGGCCCTTCCTTATATGACAAACATATAACTAGTTCCCCTCCATTCTTAATCACTTCCAGCCTAATTAACTACTAACTATTCTTGGGCCCTCAAGTATAACCCTGAAGTGATTTAGGGGCCGCAAGGGTTCAGGCAGTGTTTTAAAACCCGGACCGACCCGGCCGGTCGGACCGGTTGGACCGGGAACCGGTGGTCCAGCCGGTTCGAATCTGAAGTTGGATCGGTTATGCAGTCGACCCGTTTCAAACCGGATTGAACCGGTCAATTTTCCGGTTCAACCGGTGAACCGGTGGGTCAAACCGGTTCAACCACTTTTTTTTTTATTTTTATTTTTAATTTTTTTAAGAGACCATAAATCACAAAAATAATAATAATAATTGAATCTTTTAATGAAAAAGCAAGGAGTCTTATAAATATAACAATGACTACTTGTTCTAATATATTTGTTTGCAATATATACAACTTAAATAACTTTTATAGTATATTATTAATTTTAAATTATATATTTAATAATGCAATATCTATGTAAATATTACATATATTATTTTGTGATATTAATTGCAAGCATATTATATATGTACATATTATTTATATTTTTAATTTGTATTAATATACCGTTTAACATGTAATTTTTTTATGTATTTTTTTACAAAATAAAAATAAAAATAATTTTAAATAAGATAGAAAAATTAAAATTTAAAATAAGATATGAATTTATTAAAATTTATAAGTATAAAATATATTTAATATAAATATTTTTTAATAAAAATCGAGTCATGCGGTTCAACTAGTGACCCACCGGTTCAACCTTTGACCCACTGACCCAGTACCTTAACCGGTTCGATGACCGGTCCGGTTTTTAAAACTATGGGTTCAGGTGTGGGGTCCTATCACATTCAGTCAGCTATGCCCATTTTCATATCCATTTGTCTTAAAGAGTAAATAAAGGAAAGATCTCATGTAACCCATATGATTCCACAAATTCAGTACAAATGAATTTAATGAAGGGGCGGAAGAAGTACCGAGAATTCATTCCAAACTAATTGCCTGTTCATATATTCAAAGCTAACAGCTCGATTCATATTTGGGCTCCCATATACAAGCCTAGCTCGTAAGGCTCTTTCAATAAGATTCCGATATCTGATTCACAATAGCACACAACAACAAGGTAAGTTTTGCAGAGCAAGTCAACCATCAGTTACTCTCATCCTAGAGAACCCCAATAAAAGTCCAACTAAATGAAAACAATTATATGCTGGGAATATATAGATAGATAACTTAAGAGGATCCATCGAACATTCAAACAGAATGAGCACACTCTTACACTATTCAATAATATTTTATTAAACAAGTTTATCCTAAAACTCACCATTAGATTAACATTTCTTATCACGTAAATAATATTTGCAAAATTATATAGATCAATCCAAAATTATTTGATATGTTACTAATGTAAATTGAAATTACACGTTTTATATACTTTTGAAATAGGTGTAAATAAGAATCATTTGATTATTTTCTTATATTTGTTCAACTTTCACAAGATTTGGCACAAATAAACTAGGTAATATAGTTATAATAGTTAAATTGATGAAAATCATATTTTATTCAAAATTATTAATGGTAAGAATAAGTGTAACTCCCTAGTATAAGTTGATTTGTCCTCACACACACACACACATAAGGCATATCAAGTGAGAACTCTTTTTATTATGAAAATTAAGAACGGTAAATCTAAATCATATAACAGTATATGGATGGTCAAGATTAAAGTTAGTTAGTGATTGACCACTTAAAAAGTAGTATGCATTTTTCTTTTAATCTTAACCATTCAAATATGATCTATATTTGTAGTTCTCATTTCTCACAATAAGATTTCTCATTTGATACACTCCCTATAATATATATATATATATATATATATATATATATATATATAAATATAATATTAGTGACATATCAAGCGAGAACTTTTAGTTATTGTGAGAAATGGGAATGATAAATCCAGCTCATACAACTATACATGAATGGTTAAAATAGTTAATTAGTAGCCATGTGACTACTTAAAAATGTCATGCACATTTATCTTTTAATCTTGACAATTCAGACACGTGTTGTGTGAATTGTTTGGAGTTGTTCAAAGGAATCACCTTCCCGTGCAAAGAAATATCAACAGGTTTCCAAATGAAGCAGCTCTATAAATTCCTTCTATCCGTTGTATCAAGGTCCATAAACGCCGTGCCAATGGTCTCTGGAAAAAGAAAAATTGAAAGTCGAACTAGAGATCAATTCAATTCAATCCACTTTGGTCTATAGACTTTCAAGATGGCAGTGTAAGCTTAAAAAGGCCAACTTAAAAAAATACCTGCTCAGTATCACCCCATCTACGAAAAGCAGAGAAGGATTGTAGGCGAGCCCATATATACTGACCACCAACAGTGGCAATACAATACCAAAGCTTCTGAGCAACAGTGAGTCCAGGTCCCTCCAGGCCTGTTCTGACTGCATAGAACGTATCACATAAATAAGAATGAGAAGTTAGCAGTTAGGATGAACATAGAACAACGATGAGCAATACTTCAATCATATACATGCACTGGTAACAGACCACCATAAAAAAAATGTACACTTTAATCTTCCCTGCTGTTGGTTTGTTAAAACAAGGAAACACCTCAAAAAATTATACAATTTAACACCTTTAGCAGTATTCTTTATGACCTTGATGCAGAATACAGATAATCATAAATGATGTTTATACTTATGGTTACTCCGAGAAGAAAAATGTACAACAAATACTTGAAAAACACTTTTGAACATGAGTGTCATGAAATTTCTTATTCAAAGGAATCAACAGGATATCATCGATTACACTTATTTCAGGGCACAATCATTCATGATGCTGGTAATTTCAACAATATCTGGTGTTTTCCACATAGTTGATTACATGTGTTTAATTTAACTCTTACAACTTACTGAAAATGAATTCGAATTGAGAACTATCTCACAACATTGAAGACATGCTTTCTCTAAATAGCACTACAGACAGATGAGCTTCAGACCTTCCTACCTTTATCTCTTGACTCTACCGCACGCTCATTTCTGTACCTCAGGTTCATGAGAGCAATGCCAGGGGTTGGCTTATCCACCCAAATTGAGAACCGCCAAATAAGGAACTCAAGGAAAGCATCAAGCTCCGCTTCATACTGAAATAACATTCCTGGCTAATCCCAAAAATCAAAAGAAATTTAAAGATGTTGAAGCAGTTCCAAATTGGTAGCAAAATACACATTCCTTTCACACAATACTAACTCAATTCCCTACATAAGCGTACCTTCATTAATGAAAACACTTTAACCAACTGTTCCTTCAACATGGCTGACATTTCAACGTCCAGTCTTGCTGCGTCAACTTGGTTAACTCTTGATATAGAAATTGGGATCGTTGACTGCAGAAAACCCCACATAGACAAAAAATAATATTTTTCATGACATTAGCGATTCTTGCAGAAATTCAGGTCGAACAAGAAAAACCCACCCCATGAAAAAAAAAAAAAAAAAAAAGTAATTTTGATCAGAAGGGGGAGAATATTAGCGAAAATAAAAAAGAGGCAGAAAGTAATAAGGGAATAGGGTGATGAAAATGAGTAAAGAAAAGGCGGGGAAACCCTAAATGAGGAAAAAAAGGACCTGGTGAGAGAGGGAAAGGGATTTCCATCTGGGGAGGAAGTTGTTGGAAGTGTGAATCCAAGCATCGTGTGGAGGGAGAGACATTGCGTTGCGTGATGAAGATGAATTTCGTTGGGTTTTGTGTGTCCATGCACCGCCTCTCTCTCTCTCTCTCTCTTTTTAGACTTTAGAGAGAGAAACAGAGATTAGAATGGTCTGGTCATTGCGCAACAAAGCAGGGGCATTGCACTCTTCACTCTACCATCTCTCTAACTCTAACTAGCAATTCCCACTCCCAAACGGGGTTTCTTTCGTCTTTTCGCTTTTCTCACCCAATCCAACTTTCTTTACACAATATTATTTACGACAAGACAAAATATTATTATTATTTACAAATTATACAATAAAAATTAATCATGACAATATTTTTATATTATTATTCAATCATATTTAACATTATTAATTATCTTAAAAATTATATCATCAATAATTTATAAATAATGAACTCTGTTGTAGACAGCAAACACAAAAGAATAACACTTCTAATCACACACACAGAGTAATTGAGTGTCAGGGAATTGAGAGAGAAGAATGTATTCAAGTATCTTATTACGGAAAGTTTACATCATTATATATCCATTACATTGCAACTAACAATTGCCAAACCGTTTATAGCAGTAACAACAACAAACTAACAGTATAGGGACTAACGAACTGAATTACTATTACAACACTCCCCCTTAATTCAGCTTCCCTATGTACTTGACCCCAAGCTTATCTCTTAGCTCTTCAAACCTTTCCTTTTTCAACGGTTTAGTCAGAATGTCTGCAATTTGGCTCTCAAACCTGCAGAACTCAAGTTTCAACTTTCTTTTACTTATTTGGTCCCTTAGGAAGTGGAATCGGGTCTCAATGTGTTTACTTCTACCATGTGCTACTGGATTTTTAGCCAGATTTATTGCAGATTTGTTATCCACCATTAACAGCATCCCTTCCTCAGTCTCTGTCTTCAATTCTTCAAGCAAAGTTTCCAGCCATAATGCTTGACAGGCACCCATACTAGCTGCTATATACTCAGCCTCACATGAAGACAAAGCCACAACAGATTGCTTTCTTGAGCACCAGGAAATTGGAGCATCTCCAAGCATGAATACATAGCCTGTGGTGCTTTTCTTGTCAGCTTTATCTCCACACCAATCAGCATCAGAGTATCCAACCATATTGTGATTAGGACTGCTAAATTTATTAGGAAACATCAGTCCATAACCAATTGTTCCCTTAACATACCTGAGCAACCTCTTAACAGCAAGCAAATGAGATTGCTTTGGTGTCTCCATATATCTGCTCACAAGCCCTACTCCATATGCAATATCAGGCCTCGTATTGCAAACATATCTCAGAGATCCTACCATTTGCCTATATAAAGTCTTGTCCACCATTTGATCTCCCTCAGACTTGTCAAGTGTATTTCCAGTATCAACAGGTGTTGAAACTGGATTGCAGTTCAGCATCTGAAACCTTTCCAACACATCTATAGTATATTTGCTTTGATGCATAAAAATTCCACCTTTAGTTTCCTTGAACTCTATTCCAAGAAAATAAGAGAGTTTTCCCAAGTCAGTCATTTCAAATTCAGCCTTCATATCCTGCTTGAATGCATCAATTTCTTTAGCTTTGCTTCCTGTTACTAATAGGTCATCAACATATAAACATACTATTAGCAAGTCAGTCATATTCAGCCCCTTTGTGTACACACCGTATTCAGTAGTGCACTTCACAAATCCAAGTTGCAGTAAGAAGCTATCAATTCTTTTATTCCAAGCTCTTGGAGCTTGCTTCAGGCCATATAAGGCTTTATGCAATCTGAACACCTGTTTTTCCTTGCCTTTAATTTCAAACCCAGGTGGCTGTGACACAAATACTTCCTCCTCTAGTGGCCCATTCTTGCTTCAGCATCCTTTCCGCCATTCCCAGAATTGAACCTGCACTCAGATGCAAAGTGACCAAAGTTTCTGCAATTGAAACATTGTACCTTTTTTCTATCAACTTTCTTCTTGTTCTTTCTGAATGAGGACGTTGAACTCGGGTCTTGATTGGCTCCTTCATAATGCTTTCCTTTATCGTTTTTCAATTTGCCTTTTCCTTTTCTTTGCATGTTCCCCTGTTTAGAGGATCTTTTGCTTGATTGGGCCTGTAGAGCTTGATCAGAATTCTTGTCAGGATTCCTCTCCTTAATCCTCTGTTCATGTGCCTCTAAGGAACTCTGCAGTTCATCAATCTTGAAGGACTCAAGATCCTTTGACTCCTCTATTGCAACCACAATATGATCAAATTTGGAAGTTAATGTTCGAAGCACTTTCTCAACCACCAATTGATCCTTTATTGCTTCTCCGCATCCTTTCATTTGGTTTGTTAAGGATCGAATCTTGGTGAAGTAACCAGAGATAGTGTCACTTTCCTCCATTTGCATAAGTTCATATTGCCTTCGCATCGTCTGGAGCTTCACCTTCTTGATTTTTTCAGCTCCTTCATAGCTTTTCTCCAAGCTATCCCAGGCCTCCTTGGCAGTTGCCGCACCAGAAATCTTCTCAAAGTTCGCATCATCGACACACTGATGAATCAAGAACAATGCCTTACAATCTTTCTTCTTGGATTCTTTGAATATGGACTTTTGGGCATCAGTCGCTCCGTCTCCAACAACTTGATAGCCATCGTGCACAACTTCAGAGACCTCCTGGAAACCAAATATCGCATTCATTTGGATACGCCACCTATCATAGTTCTTGTCATTCAAAATCGGTAATGACATAGTGAACCCACCGTTGTTGGTCATGATTTTCCAATCAACACATACACTCTCTCTCTCTCTTTCTTTTACTCACTACCCATTGTGTGGATTACTCCCCGGCGTTAAAAACTTCCCAACATTGGTATCAGAGCCGATGGTTCGACCAAGTGACTGGTGATCGGCTCAGACGAGTATTGGTTGGATCTAAGAGTGAGATCCTGAATGGAATTGGTAGGAGATCCAAGAGTAGGATCATCCCTTGTACTGAAAGTCTCCCTAGAGGTGTGGAGGACGTGTGTCGTTGAAGTGCAACGATAGTGCAAGTAAGGCCACCATTGAATACTCGTGGACGAAAGAAAAAAATTTCTGCTTGAGGGAGAGCGTGACCATGTGGAAGGGATTCACACTTGAGGGGGAGTGTTGGAATTCAAGTGTGAAGCGAAGTCCCACATTGGTTAGAGTTGGGCATGTTGAGTAATATATAAATGAGAAAGACCCACCTACCTAATGCCTTAAGGTTTTAGGTTATGTTGTGGTGTCAAGCTCTGATACCACTGTTGTAGACAACAAACACAAAAGAATAACATTTCTAATCACACACACAGAGTAATTGAGTGTCAGGGAATTGAGAGAGAAGAATGTATTCAAGTATCTTATTACGGAAAGTTTACATCATTATATATCCATTACATTGCAACTAACAATTGCCAAACCGTTTATAGCAATAACAACAACAAACTAACAGTATAGGGACTAACGAACTAAATTACTATTACAACAAACTCTATGTTAATTAAGCTCTTTAAATGAGTTTTCAATTTTACAGCGATATGCATATTTTTTTACCTGAGTTTCTCCTAATAAACAGAGGATTTTCCTCCTTCAAAACACCAAACTAACAATTTGATATCATAGGTGTCTTGACTGTCTTCTGCAAGTCTGTCAAATCATATTATATAATTGACTAATCTAAAATTTATACAAAAAGTATAGATTAACTACCTTCCAAATTCCAATACATTAGAATTAGAACTGTCTAGCGGAGAATGCGTTGGTAATATGTACTTTTCTCATAAAGTCAGAGTAAATTAACTATAAATCAAACTTCTTAAACAGATATTGTAAAAGCAAACGAGTTTTTGATTCATAACAATATCAATGGTATAAGTATAACATATTCTAATCAAGTCATCTTAATCAAACCATATTTCAATGTTGCTGTAAAAAAAAAATTGGATAGACACGTGGCAGTTGGCAGGACTTCCTTCTGCAGCTAGCTACGAAATAAAAAAAATAAATATTTACAAATTGACTAAATGGTCAACGTATCGAATTGGGCCCTAGAGAACTTAGGAAGCGTCTTTGTGTATTCATGGCGAAGTTCTTTAGCAAGGGCCTCTTCCCCGAAACTCTTGAGCCCATTAACCAAAACCTTAACCACATACTCATCGGCCTCAACAACCGACCCATATCCACTCTTCTTCATCAGCCCGTAAATCCTCACCGTCGATTCTCTCCTCTTGGCACCAACAACGGCCTTGATCAAACTCACGAGCCCCTTGGGATCGTCGCACCGGATCCCATCCGCGTCCTCCAGGTCGAGGATCAGACGGTCCACGTGTTCCGGCATGTCGGCGGCGGCGAGGGCCTGCACCATCTCGGCGTAGAGGGAGAGATCCGCGCCGTATTCGGATCGGAGGGTGGAGAATACGCAGAGGGCGAGGGTGCACTGCTGCTGGCGTAGGAGCTCCCGCAGGGTAGCGACGAGGTCGAACTTGATAAGGCGCGTGAGGGTGTTGGACACGAGGTCCGGGAGGTTCGGAGGGTTGGTTCGGTTTAGGCGCTTGAGGGTTTGAATGGCTTGGATAGCTTCGATGCTCAAGATTCGGCCTTTCACCAGCGGTCCACGCTGGGACCGCGGTCCGCCGCACCGCACCGGAATGTAACCCCCGCGCGTGGTTGTCACGGTTGGGGCCTTGGGTGGGAGTATAGAAGATTGGGGTTTAAGGAAGGTTGGGTTTTGGAGGAGAGACCAAGCCATTGCTAATGTCTGTACCAAAAGATAACAACGCTAGAGTCACAGAGTTTATCTAGAAGCTTGTTAGATTCTGTGACTTGGATACTCAATGACGGTTTTACCCTTTTCAAACCCAATTCTTGTTGGGCTTCCAAAGCCTGTTTATCTGTTATGTTATGGGCCTGCCTTTGCTTCACTGGGCTTAAGAAATTGATTCTAAATTTAGAAATGGTTAAATTGATGTAATTTTAAGTAATTTATGTATTGAATAAAAAAATTATACTTTTTTTTTTTACTGACGTACTTTTAGACCAGTTTGGGATTAAAAATTATTTCTTAAAAAAAATATACTGTTTGGTAGTACTTGGCACCAATGTGGCAATGCTTTACATACTACTTTGGGATTATGGTCGTTTTATCACTTTTTACAGACAACGCATGATCTTACTTTTCTATTCGCTGAGAAAGAGAAACATAAGCCACGCCTTCAATTCTCAATTATTGAATAGGATAATATTTACATCGTGGTTTTTTGAATGCAATGATTATCAGGTAAATGCCACAACTGTACGTTACTACTTTTTTAGAGATATGAACAAAGTCTTTTAGATGGTGTTCTTTGGATTGGCATTTGAACAATTTATAATGCATTCATGAACTCTTAATGCTCTCATCAACATCATTGAAACTTTTGATAGTCTTTTCTAACTTAACAATTTTCCACGCATATAGATTCCACTGAGAAGTTACTTTGCTCTTGTAGATATGGAACGCAGCTTTGTCCTCCCTCCTCGTAAGGGTCATGAGGCTATGTATTGGAAGCTTTTTTAGTGGGAGGAGTTGGAAGGGCACTTGGTTAATTGGTGCAGAGAAAGAGGCTGAAATATTATGGTCAAGTTGAATTGCTCAAGTTATCTTGGACCATAAAAGAACAAAGAACTACTAACTTAGAGTAAAGAACATATAGGGTTTTTTATTTCTCAGCAAAAGGCATGGATTAGACTTGAAAAAGAAGCATAATAATGAACATTTGAATTGGCTTTTTCCAAGAACTGAATTTTATTTAATTTTAAAATTTTAACAAGACAATATATAGTACACGTCAAATATTTGTTCAGTTTATCACGGTTCTAATTTGCGATAAAAGCAGACGCAGAATTTATGTAGTAGTGATCGGTAGCCAAAAACAAAAACATATTATTTTCTTTTTATAAATTTTCTAAACATTCAAACAAACAAAATTTCCTTTTCTTTCGTTTTTTTCTTTGCTGCATGAACAACCTAACTCCTTTACTTTTCTTTCACTATAAGAAAACGATAAAATATCATTAACCACGACTCTGACACTAAATATATACTGTTAATAACAACTAACATTAAACCCGTACTAATATGTTTTCTGTAAAATTTTAACAAACAAATTTAGTTAAACATCATGGCCGATACTTCTGATACTTTAAAAAATAAAAAGTATTATCGTCATCCAGCAATACTAATAAATAATTATAAAAGGTTATTATTAGAATTAACTAGACAATTTTACTTATTAGCATCCACGTTAGAGTTGACAAATAGGAATGTGACAATTAACAACATGTAACATAGTTGATGAATGTAATGTCTGTGTGTGAATATAAATTTAAAAGTATTTTTGAGAATTTATTATTATTATTATTTAATAAAAAAAATTTCAGAAGTAGTTCCAACTTATATCCAAATAGACTTGTAGTCAAAAGTTCAATTCATAATGAATGTATATGAATTAAATATTTGTTGATAAAACACAACCTCTTAAATGGATGTTCATTAGTACCTTGATATGCATTAGTCATGAAGAAAGATATCCGAGTTATGCAGCAGCAATTTAAAAAAAAAAATGGAACTAGCTGGTAACAGTTTCAATTATATATGCATATTGGTAACGTTTTGATTTTTTTTTAAAAAAAAGTAAAGAATGATAGACAGAACTTGAAGTATACAAAACCAGAGATCCTTCTTCTGCCGTATGGTACGTACCCCATGCCATGCCATAATTTGATTGTAGAAATATATCGACTGGATTTGATATATTTGGCCAGCCATGACAACTAAAATGAACACTCCCAGAACATTTGATATAAACTGTACTGCAGCACACTAGTACACGTACCAGGATCGAGTTTAACTTTTGCAGTCATTGATTGATCGATGTTAGTTTATGAATATCAAATAGTAAAAATTTATTTAATTGGTAGAAAGAACGAGAAGGTAAATTTATAATGATTAGAGCTGTCAAAACGGGTTATCCGACCCGATCCACCACGGGTTGGTCATTTGGTGGGCTAACCCAACCCGGCCAACCCAACCCAGCTCATTTATCAGTGAACTCAAAAAAATCAGGCTCGGCCCGGCCCACCACGGGTTGGTGGGTTAAACGGGTTGGCTCACCTTTAAAAAAAAAAAATTATTTATTTTTTTCTTAATATACAACTAAAATCCAAAAATTTAAACTTATTTTAAAAATCTGAGATTCTTAATTAAGACATCCTTAAATGAATCATTCATCCCAAACATTAAATGATAATTTTAAATACAATCAAATCAAATCTAAATAATCTCAAATAGATAAATATAATCCAAAATTATCTTAAACTTCAAATACAATCCAAAATCACAAAAATTACAAATCACAATCCAACATTAAATTATTATTGTCTCATGTTGGACTGCATCATGACCCAATAATTATTGTATTTTTTCAAAAAAAAATTAATCACGGTTTGGTGGGCCAGCCCGGCTCACCACGGGTCCAACCCGGGTGAGCCGGGTTGTTAGTGAGCCGGGTTCAAACATTAAATGAATCATTCTTAATTAAGACATCCTTAAATGAATCATTCATCCCAAACATTAAATGATAATTTTAAATACAATCAAATCAAATCTAAATAATCTCAAATAGATAAATATAATCCAAAATTATCTTAAACTTCAAATACAATCCAAAATCACAAAAATTACAAATCACAATCCAACATTAAATTATTATTGTCTCATGTTGGACTGCATCATGACCCAATAATTATTGTATTTTTTCAAAAAAAAATTAATCACGGTTTGGTGGGCCAGCCCGGCTCACCACGGGTTCAACCCGGGTGAGCCGGGTTGTTAGTGAGCCGGGTTCAAATTTGACCCGTATTGAAATTTTCAAAAAAAATTTCACCCAACCCGGCTCGAACCCGTGGTGAGCCGGGTTGGCTCACCGGGCCAAGCCCATTTTGACAGCTCTGATAATGATAGGCTTAGTTGAGAGGAAACTAGCTTAGAAGAATAGTTAGAATAGATTTGAGTAGTAGAAATGACTTACTAGTTGTTTCAATGCAAATGTTGAGTACATGGCTTATTTATAAGCCTCAACACCATCATTTATGTTTTATGTGTAGAAGATTCTAGAGATATCTATTCTAGAGTAGAGCTGTCAAAACGGGCTACCCGGCCCAGCCCGGCCCGGCCACCACAGGTTGGCCATTTGGTGGGCCAACCCAACCCGACTCATTTATCAGTGAGCTCAAAAAAATCGAACCCGGCCCGACCCACCACAGGTTAGTGGGTTAAACGGGTTGGCTCACCTTTAAAAAAAATAATTTTTTTCATTTTTTTTCTTAATATACAACTAAAGCCCAAAAATTTAAACTTATTTTAAAAATTTGAGATTCTTAATTAAGACATCCATAAATAAATCATTCATCCTAAACATTAAATGATAATTTTAAATACAATTAAATCAAATCTAAATAATCTCAAATAGATAAATATAATCCAAAATCATCTTAAACTTCAAATATAATCCAAAATCATCTTAAACTTCAAATACAATCCAAAATCATAAAAATTACAAATCACAATCCAACATTAAATTATTATTGTCTCATATTGGAGTGCACCATGACCCAATAATTATTGTATTTTTTTTAAAAAAAATTTAATCACGGGTTGGTGAGCCAGCCCGGCTCACCACGAGTTCAACCCGGGTGAGCCGGGTTGTTAGTGAGCCGGGTTCAAATTTGACCCGCATTGAAATTTTTAAATTTTTTTTAACCCAACCCGGCTCGAATCCGTGGTGAGCCGGGTTAGCTCACCGGGTCAAGCCCATTTTGACAACTCTATTCTAGAGTTTTGTATCATCTAGTAGTTACTAGCATACATCTATGTATTTTCTATAATGATCTAGCTTATTCTAGAAGTTTGTATCACATTTTAACACTTCTCCTTGATACAAATTTCTTTAACTTCTATCATCGTGCAAAACTGTTTGAATCTACCTCTCGGTAGTGCCTTTGTGAATATGTCAGCAACTTGCTCTTCGGTCTTCAATACTCCATCTTGATTTTTTTAGTTGTTTCTGCTTCTCTTATGAAGTGATATTTAATTGCAATGTGTTTTGTCCTACTATGATGTACTGGATTTTTTGTCATTGCTATTGCTAATTTATTGTCGTAGCCATCTTGTTGTTCTCCCATTTCTACAAGTATTCTTCGTAGCCAAATTGTTTGACTTGTAGCTTCAGCTACTGCAACATATTTTGCCTTTGTAGTTGATTGTGCAACTGTTGCTTACTTTTTTGATGCCCAAGAAAATATTCCTAATTCGAGTGAGAAGGCATAACCAGAGGTGCTCTTCATGTCATTTACCGATCCTGCCCAATCACTGTCGGTGTATCCGAATAAACTTGAGTTGGTCATTGTTTTGTACCAAATACCAAACTCATTCATATGCCTTGTAGATATCTTAGAATTCTTTTAGCTGCTCCAAAGTGAATTTGGCTTGGTCTTTGCATAAACCTTGATAAAAGACTTACAACATATGTATACATTATGTCTGGTCGTGTGACTATTAAATATAGTAAGCTTCCAATCAAACTTCTGTAGTGAGATGCAACGGCATCTGGTGCTCCATCATCTTTTTGTAGCTTCTCCTTTGTCACAAGCGGAGTAGTGACAATTTTTCAACCACTCATCTTGAACTTCTTCAAGAGAGCTTCAGTGTATTTCTTTTGACAAATGAATATCCCTTTCTTCTTTTGACTTACCTCAATACCAAGGAAGTAGTTCATCAAGCCAAGGTCTGTCATTTCAAATGTCTTCAACATGTCTTCTTTGAATTTTGTCATCATCTTCATATTGTTCCCTGTGTAGATAATATCATCTACATATAAGGAGACAATGAGAGTGTCATACTGACCTTGGGTCTTGATGTATAGTGTTGTCTCACTCTTACTCCTCCTGAATCCATGATTGGTGAAGTATTGATCTATTCTATTATACCACACTCGAGGAGCTTGCTTCAAACCATATAAAGTTTTTCTAAGCCTTAGTACTTTGTCTTCATTGCCTTTATTTATGAAACCTTGTGGTTGCTCTACATAGATCTCTTATTGTAATACTCCATTAAGAAAAGCATACTTGACATCTAGTTGGTAGATATTCCATCCTTTTTGTGCCGCAAGAGCTATTCGAGCTCTAATTGTATTTAGGCGTGCTACTCGGCCAAATTTCTCGTTGTAGTCGACTCCAGGTTATTGTGAATAGCCTTTAGCTACCAACCTTGCCTTGTGCTTTTGTATGGTGCCGTCAGGATTGAGCTTTGTCTTATAAACCCATTTTACCCCGATAATATCTTTGTCTTTTGGATAGTCTACTAGATCCAATGTGTTATTTTTCTCAATCATTTTTATCTCTTCTTCCATAGCCTTGACCCATACTTGTTGCTTTGATGTTGCTTCAAAGCTTTCAGGTTCAAGTATGGCCAGGTTGCAGGTTTCATATATATCCACCAAGGATCTAACTCGTCTTGGAGTAGACTCTGGTGATAGAGTTTGTTGTTGTGGAGGAGAATGAGGCCCACCTGGGACTTTGTAGTTTCTTCTTCTGGTTGCTGAATTGAGATAGGAATGTTTTTCTCTAATTTCTCATCATTCCAATTCCAAGCCGCATTTTCATGAACTTCAACATCTCGGCTAATAATTAGCTTCTTGGTTTGCAAGTTGTAGACTCAGTAGCCTTTTGACTGTGTGTTATATCCAAGGAAGATACCTCGTATTGTCTTGTCTTCTAGCTTGTGCCTTTTCTCTTCTAGAACGTGTATGTAGCAAATAGATCCAAATACCCTTAGGTGCTTTGCAATTGTTTTATTCAATTCCAAGCTTCAATCAAAGTCTTATCTTGGACTACCTTAGTTGGGCATCTATTAAGTATGTAGACAACAATATAAACTGCTTCAACCCAAAACGTGTTTGGTAATCCTTTCTCCTTGAGCATTGATTTGGCCATCTCCATTACTGTGCGATTTTTCCTTTCAAATACTCCATTTTGTTGCGGAGAATATGCAACTGTAAGTTGTCGCTCAATGCCTTCATCTGTTGTTATGGAGTGACGACGTCCGCATTGGTCCACATATATCTATATGGATCAACTCCAACAAGTCCTTTGCTCTTCATGCTTTGCCTTTCTTCGTCTCCACCATAACTGTGCCTTTGCCTTTTGATTCAACGATAGTGTCGTTCCCCATTCGGACTTTCACTTTGACGGATTCTTCAATATCCTTGAAGATGCTTGCATCTTTGGCCATATGATTGTTACAACCGCTATCCAAGTACCAACTTCCACTTGTTTTACTATTGGAATCTTGGCTAGCATAGAAAAGATATTGCTCACCTTCTTTCTCTTCAGCAAAGTTTGCTTGATGCTTATTTTTGTTGCGACAATACTTCTCCACATGTCCAACTTTATTGCAGTGGTGACATTGTGGTTTTCCACAATATCAACAGTCTTTCTCGGCATGATTTGTCCTCTTGCAAATGCCGCATGGAGGATATTCATTCTGATAATTTCTAGAGAAATTTCTAGAACTATGTTTATTTAGAGAAGTTTCTCCATTATTCCTTTTATCTTGATTTTGAGACCGTAATTTGAGCTTTGATTGAAAGGCATTTTCAATTGAGTCCTTATCATTCCTATTCAACCTTTGCTCATAAGCTTCAAGTGACCTCATCAACTCTGTTACTGATAAGGTAGATAGATCTTTTGTTTGTTCAATCGTTGTCACAATTGGATCATACTTACGGGGAACACTAATTAGAATTTTCTCCACAATTTTCTTATCAAGAATATTTTCCCTGTACGCTCTCATTTGGTTAACTATTTCTTTTATCTTAGAATAGTAGTCCTTTACGGTCTCAGATTCCTTCATATTTAACAATTCAAAGTTACGCCGTAGAGTTTGTAATTTTACGGCACATACCTTTTCACTTCCTTTGAACTCCTCTTGCAGTAGTCCATGCTTCTTTGGCTGTTGTTGCACCATTATTCTCGAAAAAATTGTGTCAGTCACAACTTGTTGCAAAATAAATAGTGCCTTTGAATTCTTTTGTTTGTTCTCTTTCAACTCCTTTTTTTGAGCCGCAGTAAGGGATGAGGTGTCTTCTAGAGTAGAAAAACATTCTTCTATCCTGTCCCATAAATCTTGGAAGGTGAAATATGTCTTCATTTTTGTACTCCAAAAATCATAATTTTCACCATTAAAAATGGGAATAGGGATAGATGAGGGTTGAATGGTGTTGGCCATGGATAAGAATTTTGTTTCGAAAATGGGTAGAATATTGAAAAAAAATTTGGAAGTAGTGGGGTAATATTTCTACGTCAAGTAGATGACCGAACGTACCTCTGGTATCACTGTTAATTAGTTTATGAATTATCATATAGTAAAAACTTATTTGATTGGTAGAAAGAATGGGGAGGCAAATTTATAATGATAGGTTTAGTTGAGAGGAAACTAGCTTAAATGAATAATTGGAATAGATTTGAGTAGTGAAAATGACTTACTAGTTGCTTGAATGCAAATATTGAGTACATGGCCTATTTATAGGCCTCAACACTATCATTTATGTTTTATGTAGAAAATTCTAGAGATATCTATTCTAGAGTTTTTTATCTATACATAATTTTCTACATAATTCTTGTATCATCTAGTAATTACTAACATACATCTATGTATTTTCTATAATGATCTAGCTTATTCTAAAAGTTTGTATCACATTTTAACAATTGAGGACAACCATAAAGGTCCTTACGCAAACTTCACTTTTTTTCACGCATAGGAAAATGTTATGATTCAACAATTTCATAATATGTATTCGTTAGTGTATGTCGACAAATTTCATTATTTTAATTGATATCTTTCACAAATTATGTGCTAATACAGCCTACAAGTGTATGTTTATTTTGCCATTAGTGACAACACAACTTACTGCATGTCTTTCTTTCTTTGGTATATATAAAAATGATGTATAGCATAATCACCGCGATTAATCAGAAATGCATTGTCTTTCTTTCGTTTGGTATTGAGAATATTAATGCATTGTGGCATCTGAAGCAAATAAGATGGCAACAAAATGGAACAAACACACCCACATGTCATATCGGATCTAGAGGTCCATGCATATATTATGAAACAAATAAAAAGAGAGAAAGTATACATGTTGAAGGCATGCATTGAAAGGTTTAGTGATGGGGTAGTGCACAACAAATAGAATCCGTCTTTAGTGGTACTTGAAAGGGAGATACCATATAGCGTTTAGGTTGCTTATCTGGTCACCATTTACAGCCTTTATGTGCACTGTAGCAATGGTGCACGGCAAACTGGTCCTACATGTTTCACACTTTAATAAATAAGATAGTTATAACGAAGTAAGGGAATCGTATGTTACCATCAAAATTTTGAATTATTTTTTAACAATAATAAAGAACGAGAAAAATTAATGTAAAACAACAAGATTGACATCATAAAAAAAAATATTTGTATGAATAATATTTCTTTATTATATGATGCATGCGTTAAGGTAAGAAATGAGGATTTTAGTAATAATATTAAGTGAAGCGTGGTTTCCTTTTCTTTCTTTCTTTTTCTCTTTTTCCTTCGGTGTACGAGAGTGAAGTTTTCACTGCATATATACCCACTTCAATTGCTATTAATATTTAGGGAAGTTCATTGTCTTTTTTGCCAATTATACAGATTAATTTCTAGCACGAGGGCGTGGAAATTAATGTTGGGGATCCATTGGTATTAATTGGAAATACGTACTAGTGGTTTGGTTTGGTCATTTTGATGGAATTACAAGGCTGTGAAATTAAAGACTAGTTTCATATATTTTCATCAGATAGAGCTAGCATAGCAATCAATGATATCTCAACTGTGGAATTGCCCAACTGGCAAAGCCAAACAAAAAGCTCGTATCTTTTGTAAAGCAATCTACCTATTGCTTTTATTAAAATGACGAGCTAAATAAGAAATTGATGCCATCCATATGTTTGGCTTTGTTTGTTTGATGTGACTGAATCATAACTCTTGTCTCCTAATCAATCAAGTTCATGGAATCAATCTTCTTTCAAGTATGAAGTTGTAACATTTTTGAATATTTTACTTTTTAATAAACTAATGCGATGTTATTAAAGGAGTCTAACTTAGTTTATTCAACAAAGTATGTGCGTTATTGTAAAAAAAAAAAATTGTACTCAAAATAAATAAATAAATATATATATATATATATATATATATATATATATATATATCTGTTATACTCAAAATATTTAAAATAAAAAAAATCTGATTTTATTTTATTTTCTATATAATTTTTGGATTTTACATAGAGATTTCTGCTAAAATCATATTCCTTTTCGTTAACTTATCACCAAGCTTTTGTTTTGGAAAAGGGAGAGAGGGTAGGGGTCTCTAATGTCTTAGGTCATTAAATCAGCATATTTAATTTTTATTTTTGTCAAAGATCATTTGTATTGGATGAGTTTGAATGAGTAAAAGACGTACGAGAGGCAACAAATATAATTATCTATTTATAGTGTTTAAATTGAGTCAAATTAATTTATTTGATAAAATTCAATCTATTTTTATTAAGTAGATTGATTTTTTTAAAAATATGAATTAATTTTTTTAAAATTGAACGAGTTTGATACAATATAATTATATGGATTATTTTTAAAAGATCAAACTGATTTATTCATTAAAAATGAATTGGATAATCGAATTAATTTTATAAAATAAATCAATTTAATTTTAAAAAAAAAAAATCAAAATTTTTAATATGAATTGAATTGATGTGTATTTTTTTGCAGATCTCAATCTATGATGATAGCTAGAGAGCCACGTTTGGTTTTGCAAATTAATGTTTTCCAGCTATACAATATTGAATCCTTTAATAAGGCTTTAACAAGGGACACTATAGTCCATATGCATATATACTAAAGTCACAAACCTGTTATTTTCATCATAATCTAACCCATATGGTTCCAGCAAAAAACAAAAGCTCGTTGAAATGCAGCATAATGGACCAAAAACATGAATAGAATAGACTTACGCTTTTTTCATATCTTCTTTTGTCATATATATACCACCCTTCAAAAATAAGAGTGACTAGCTACTTTTGTGTGAAATATTCTGGAACATTAACTTTTGGCTTAATTCCCAGACACAATATGCAGATTCATCTAATTAAGCATATATGGTGGATCGATGCATGTTTTCCCATGCATTTTTGGTCCCCATAGCTAGTGCCTTCAAGAATTTCCTCACTTTCTTCATCCATAGCTAGCTACAGAGATTGTCGACCTTATTGTTTTTTTAATAATCTATCGAGTAATGTCTATATATTTAGTCACTCGACAAATAATATATACCACGTATATTGATTTATTTATGCTTTTATGAGATTTTTTTCCTTCTATTTCTTTCTTGGTTAAAGAACTTAAAAGTTAAAAATAAATAAATAAGAAATTTACATTGCTTCACAATCAATTTAATTTATTTGTACATGTTCTCACGTTTAGAAATTAATTCAACTTTATAAAATTGAATTAAAAAGTAAAAAGTATTTTTTATTTATATACATTATTTAGATCATGATATAATTTTTTTAACACATTTTACTCATGTCAAATATTAGATAATATCTATAGCTTAAGATTTATAAGACTGAACATTTGAAATTTAGATTTTCTCCATCTTTTAATAACCATTTTGTTCATTACTAATGTTTTGAATGAATAAATGATATTGATAATTTTTATGATGAACATTATTTAACTACATATGTACATTCTAAACAATAGAATTGTATAGAAAATAAAATCGAAAAGATCTTAAATGGAATATGTACAAAACATGTGTTTTTTTTAGTTTAGCACTGTTAAATTTGATGTGGATATAAAATGTAGGTAACCATTTTATGATAGGCTCATAAAACTTTAAAGTTTTTACATTTAATTTAACTTTTCTAGTTAAAACAACTTTAATATCAGCTAAGTATTAGTCAAACTATATTCGTGGGAAATATTGAGCCTAGCGGCTGCAGCCCTAGCCCTGTTTGGTCAAACGGTGTCCCTTGGCATTGGCTGGTGAGAAGATGTGGTGGGAGGAGAGTAGAGTTAATGATCCCAATTTCCTTGTAACCATGTCAACAAGGAAACACCAACAAAAAATTTTAAATTACTAAAGTCAAAAACAGTTAAGGTTCATTTAAATTGCGTATAGTACTTTATATAATAAAAAGAATCGTGTGATAAGATAAATGATAAAATAAAAATAAAAAATGTTATGAAAATTTTGAGTAAAAACTATACCCACTATATATGGGTGACTTTGTTTATATTTTCTTAAAAAAGTGTTTTTTTAAAAAAATAATTTAGATAAACACATTCAAAAAAGTAAAAATATATATTATTAAAAAATATTTTTCTAGGAGGAGAAAAAAGTTTAAACAAACTCACCTTGTATATTCTGTGCAAGAAAAAACGCATTGGAATACTCCACAAGCCATCAATTAAATTCAATTAATTTTAAAACAAGCATTAAAAGATCTTTTGATGATTCCAAATTGTAGAAGACTAATAATTGGTGGGAAATAAATACATATAATAGCAATTTCTTCTTACTTCCCCCTATTTTAATTTGTAAAAACAAGTTTTTAGGTTTTCAATGAGGTGCAAGGTTTAAAAGTCAACTTCAGCCTCAATTTTAGACAATTATAGAGAAGGATTTGAAGTTACAAATTTTTTTATTGATTTTAACAAATCACTATATCTATGATCTTAATTAATCATTATATGACTTAAATTTAAATTTCTTTCTACAAAATAAATTTAATATAATATTTGATTATATATGATATTGAAACTAGTTAAGAATCATATAACCCAAAAGAACAATATATAATATAATTTTTCTCGAGAGGGAGGTCTTTCCTCTATTTCCATTAACGAAATTCATAGTGATGACTATCCTACATAAGTGGCTTTCATAGTATTTTTTTGTGTCAATTTTCTAAAAACATTTATAAATTTATAAGTAAATCAATTTAGGTATCAATTAAAAAAATCATTTATATTATTATTGGTGCATTTCTTTACATCAATATCTAATAATATTTAATTAGTTTACCATATTATCCAATTCACTAATAAAAAAAATTTATACTAGTAAATCAAAACTTATATATATATATATATATATATATATATATATATATATATATATTACAATGTTGTAAAATTATTATTTTTACCATCTACAATGCATATGATAATTATTTATTTTGATATAACTAAGTTTATAATAAATAAATATTTTAAACATATAAACTATCTTTTGATTTACTATAAATAACTTATATTGTGATACAACTTATTTTTAATTATTGATAATTTTTTAAAAATTATTAAAATAAATATAAAAATTATATATTTAAAGAGACGAAAAGTTGAAAAATATTAAAACAAATATAAAAATAGTACATAAGAAAAAAATTTAAATTTTAAAAATAAAATATATTTTATTTTGATATTGAATAATTACTTCTTGCTAGATAATATATCAATCACTTGATATGAAAATTATAAGAAATATTTATATGATTTATACATTAAGGTTCTCAAAACATTTTTCCCGTGTTTTTCTTTGGATGATGTTTATATGATCGTGGCAATAACCAAATGACATTATTAGAGTATTACTACTTATCCATTAGATACAAGTGAAGATGAGATTAGGAATTTCCTAGCAGATCTTGATACATCTTTACTTTTCCTAGCGCACACAAATTTTGTGGTTCTTAACTCGGAGAACTAATGAGTTCCATGCATGTCTTATATTCGCAACCCATTATGGCATTAACTATGGTTTAATTTGTTTGACATTGTTCGGAAAAACAAGAGAAAAAAGAAAATATCTGAAGACACAAATGATAAGATACGCAGAATTGTCTGCCAGTTAGGGTCTCACTTTGTATTCAACTAAAGAATGGAGATTCACCTCCCTTTCGTCTATCATCTATGTCGTGTATCCACTCTTACAAACTTATTTATTCTTATTCTTAATGTTTTTCAACTTGGGATGTCGTGGTATGCTATGGTGTGCGTCTAACTTGCGCCGGGGTGCTTTTTAAATTCTAGAATTAATAAAGTGATGGAGATGAATTTTAAAGAACCCAATGGAGTTATAGTACTAGTAATTACTTATTAACATCTTAATAACTTCATAAATATACAATCAATGATTTTAATTGCACTAGATGATGATTAGGGTAATAACCATGAGTATGAGTAAAATGCTGCCCGGAATTCTTGTCTGTGGAAATATTCAACAGTGCTGTCATACAAGTTTTTGTGAGTGAATTTATTTTACTATTTATTTTGGTATACAAATGATACAGTAAACCGAATTTCTTAATCTGATAAAACCTACTTTAGGACATAGGTCCGAAAAAAAAATATATTAATGCAGCAAATGTATATTTTAAGAATGGCCAAAAGAAAGAATTACTTGGGGAAGATTCTTTACTACATAAAAAAATATATATATAAAAAAAAAAAGCTCCCAAAAAGTTGGTAGCATACCATACAATAACTGTAGTTTAAACTCTCATTTCTGACTTCTTCGTCTGTTCTGTTCTTGTATATATAAATACATCAACACTGAACACACATACGCACAGTCACTTGTTTAAATAATTTCCTGTTGCATAATTCGGAACCATTCACTCTGCGATTTTGATGTCAACACAATTGGAACATGATTACATAGGCTTAACAGAGGGTCCATCCATGGAGAAAAGCTGTGACAAGATATCCTCTTCAGTCTCCTCCAACCTCTCCTCTGAGGATGAGAACACTTCATCTCTGAACTTCAAGGAGACAGAGCTGAGGCTTGGTCTGCCAGGTTGTGGTGAGTCTCCTGAGAACAACAACTCAGGATCAGGTTCAGGTTCAGGTTCAGGTTCAGGTGCAGGGATCTCTCTTTTTGGCAAGGATTTGCAGAAGAAGCATAGTGGCTATTCTGCTTCTTCCAAGAACCTCAAGAGGGGCTTCTCCGATGCCATTAGCTCTTCCTCTTCTTCTGGCAGATGGATCTTCTCAGCCAGTGATGATGCAACGGATGAGGCTGATTTTGGAAATGCTTCTGCAAGATGCAACAAAGAGGTTGCTATGGTCCCTCTTCCTCACTCTGAGAAGCCACCTCAGGTTGCTGCAATCAATGACCATGCCACTGCTCCTGCTGCAAAGTAAGTTTTCATCATATACTATACGGAAAAATATAGTAATAAGGCCAAAATAGAACATAGAAGTAATGATAATCCTAACCTTACTAGTCTTAGGGTTGAGTTTGGCTCCAAATCACAAACTAAGATATTATCAGTGTCTATTCTAGATGCATTAAGGGTCATCCACGGTATTATTCACTCATAAAATCCAATAGCTTTCTCCACAAATTAACATCTATAGAAAAAGAAAATAAGAAAATAATGAATTGAACTTTTCTTATAGACTAAAATCACTAAATTTGTTTTGTTCATTTTTCACTGATTTTTTTTATTCTATTTTTAGCCTGCTGATATAGTTTGTCTGTTGAAGACGAAGTTTTCTACTGAAATTAAATTAAATATATTGGCTGTTAATTTTTAATTTTTTTTATGGATTGATAAGTGAAGTATGAAAGTTTTTGTTGTAGAGCACAAGTTGTGGGGTGGCCACCAATTCGATCTTTTCGTAAGAACACGATGGCGTATAATGTGGCAAAAATGAATAACGAAGGTGAGGTTGGTTGTCTGTATGTGAAGGTGAGCATGGATGGTGCACCATATCTCAGAAAGGTTGACCTGAAAACCTACACCAACTATATTCAACTTTCTTCTGCTCTTGAGAAAATGTTCAGCTGCTTTACCATTGGTATGATTCTCTAGTCTATTACTTTAATTAAAATGTTGTAACACCTATATGGAACGAATCGGACACCTAGCTAACCAATTATGACTCAAGTGTCATTACTGAATTAATGATGATCAAACTAGTTTAAGCTAGTAAAAACTTGTGTACGAACAATATTTAGTCCCCTTTTTGACGAAATTTTTGTTCATGAAATCAGGTCAATGTGGTTGTGGTGCAGTTCCAGGGAAAGAGGGATTAAGTGAGAGTGCTTTCAGGGATCTTGTTCATGGCTCTGAGTATGTTCTTACATATGAAGATAAGGATGGAGATTGGATGCTCATGGGTGATGTCCCTTGGGAGTAAGTTATCTTCTTTGTTTCTAAATCCTCATCGTCAATAAATGACATCTTTTTTTACCATAAAAGTTGGTGCTTCAACCGGTCAACTGTAGTTTTCTTTTCAACTGTTTCCTACATTGCTTTCATAGACTTAGTTTTGTTCAATCATCAAAAACTTGTTTCTTTTAAATAGTAACGTCAATGAGTTCAATTTTATGTTTTAATCATATTATAGTTTATAAAAAAAATATATTAAAAAAAAAAAGTGATCAAAACATGCTATTAGTCATATGCTACAAATCTCATAGAATCATTCCATTACAACTGTAATAATTTGTGTCTTGAATCATGTTCCTTGCCTAATGCTGTGATAACTTGTCACTACAGGATGTTCACTGAGTCATGCAAGAAACTAAGGATAATGAAAGGCTCTGAGGCAATCGGGCTAGGTACATATAAACTTTAAACTCGCTTTTCAATTATGGCAATTTTTTTATGTTTTAAATGGAAGATTAATTAACTAAAAATATGTTGTGAATTGAATTTCGTCGCAGCTCCAAGGGCCATGGAAAAATGTAGGAGCCAAAACTAGTGGGAGATTCTGCTCGATCATTGGGAAGCATATAAAGGAGAATTTGGGTTTATGGTTCTGTAATAAATAAAACAAAACATGCGTATTGCGTCATGTAGCGTTTCAATTTTTGTGCGTTTAGAAACACTGATAAGTTTCAGTATCCTTGTGAATGCGTAGAAATAAAATATTTTTCTCTTTACTGTAACGACCCGGCTGGTCACTACACACACCACTGTACACCAAAAACGCCAGACAGAAAGGACAAGTATATAAATATAAGATCTAGAATATAAATATATACAAAGTCTCTATCCGACTAGAGTTAGAGTGTACAACACAAAGTCCAATCAATGCTACTATCCCAAGTAGCTACATAACAAAATAGTCACAAAAATGATCAGCTCTACTGGTCCGCCGAAGACTCATCCTTAGACGCCCACCTATCCCTGCTCTGCTCTCATACATAGTATGATCATCGCAGTCCAATATCATGGAGACAACAAAAGGGTAAGCTAGTGTAATTAAAAATTCAACATACAAATATATATATATATATATATATATATATATATATATATATATATATATATATATTCAACATAAATAAACAATAGATACAATTATCAACACACTTATACAGCTTATACCACTCAACAATATCAGCACCGCAATGCGGCAATATCAGCACTGCCTTAGCGGTTAGAATCAGCACCCATATGTGGCTAAAAACAGCACCGACTTAGCGGCTATAATATCCCCCAACTCAGCACAGCCCAGCACAGCACAGCACAGCACTTCAACACATCAATCAACTTAACAAAATTCATTTAAAGTACCACATTATTTAGCCATAACAGCACACATCTTCAGCATACACCTCATCAATCTTACAGTATAATCAGCAATCAGCACACAATGCGTCGTCACGCATATCAACTCGGAGATCTCCTACAGCAACTCAGCCATTATGGCCTACAACAACTCAGTCATTATGGCCTACAGCAACTCAGCCTTTCGGCCTACAACAACTCAACCATTATGGCCTACAACAACTCAGCCTTTCGGCCTACAACAACTCAGCCATTATGGCCTACAACAACTCAACCATTATGGCCTACAATAATTCATATCAGCATTCAACACAACACAACTTTTGCAACTCAACATATCAACTTGCAACACAACACAACTGGACAACTCAACATCAACTTTCAACACAACTCAACTGTACAACTCAACATCAACTTTCGACACAACTCAACTGTACAACTCAACATCAATCAACCAACATCATCCATTAGTCATCACATTATATTCATCTACAACTCAACTAAGCATAAAACAACATTAACCAACATATATAAATTTCTCATCTCCGCGCCCGGCGCACTCATGGTCGCGCCCAGCGCGGTACAACCAGAGAGCACCAGGGGCTAGCGCGCCCAGCGCAGGTATGCCTGCGCCTGGAGGGACTCAGTCAGAGAGCCCAAGGCTCACACGCGCCCAGCGCATGTCAGGCAGAGACTCCCAAGAGTCTCGCGCGCCCGGCGTGCCCATACCCGCGCCCAGCGCAGGGAAGGCAGAGACCTCCCCTTGGTCTCGCGCCCAGCGCAATTCAAATTGCGCCCAGTGTTGAGTGTCTTTTTTGTATGATTTACACTCAACTTTTGGTACTCTTTTTGGTAATTGTAGATATTATATATGTTATTTTACCCCCCTTTATTTAAAGAATCAAGTTATACTAAAAGAGTAGAGGAGTAGTAGCAAAATCTTAAGGAATTTTCTCATTTTTTGCAGGTTTTTTAGGAAGGCAGAGATCCACAGCCATAGCTGTGGATCTGGAGCTCGAGCTGTGGAAATCTGGGGAGAAATTGTGAAGGTCAGAAACTTGCAGCTATAGCTGTGGTTCTGCAGCTATAGCTGTGGTTCTGCAGCTATAGCTGTGGAAATCTGGAATGCTCATTTTTGGTTCCAGAGACTTGAAGCTATAGCTGTGGATCTGGAGCTCGAGCTGTGGAAGTCTGGGAAGAATATAGAGGTCCAGAAAGTTGGAGCTATAGCTGTGGATCTGCAGCTATAGCTGTGGAAATCTGAAATGTACTTTGAAGCTCCAGAGAGTTGAAGCTAAAGCTGTGGACTCACAGCTAAAGCCGTGGAAGCACCCAGGACCCAATAAAAACTCCAGAGACTCACAGCCATAGCTGTGGCTTCACCGCTTGAGCGTTAGAAGTTCCTTAAGATTGAAGGAGTTGTCACAGCTATAGCTGTGAACCCACAGCTGCAGCCTTGGAGGTTTCTTCACCCTGAAGGACTCTCCACAGCTATAGCCGTGGATCTGCAGCTGTAGCCGTGGAAATAAAAGTTACTTTTTGGCCTTGTTTTAAAGCTGATATAAAAGGGAACATGGGGGATGATACGGATCACGAATTTAACAGAGAAAAACAGGGGAAAAGCTTGTGAAGAAGGAAGAACGAAGGAAGAACAGAGACTTGGAAGCTAGATCCTTTGGGAACGAAGATCAACTCCATTTCTTCATCCTTTGCTTTGTAATTTCTTCTTTTCACTCTTTGATTCTGTAATGGCCATGGGTGGCTAAACTTCTTAAGGATTGGTTAGATGTAACTACTAACTCCTCTTCTTCTTAAATATATGCATTTTGATCTCATTATTTGTGTAATGATTCTTCGCTTAACGCTTATATCGGCTTGATCAACCGTTGTATGATTTTTGGCTTTTGAATCCAGTTGGAAAACGCTTTCGAAAACCCGAACTGAATCTTGCACCTAATCACCTCTTGTTCTAGGAATAGACTTGATTTGGTTAGTCACATTGTTCAAGTTATTGTTCTTAATGCGAAGTGTTAGACTCAAAACATTGAGGAATCATGTTTTGAGCTTAATGACTTTAGGATTCAACCTTGAGGAATCTTGTTGGATTATTTAATGAACGTGGAAATAATGAAATTAGAATTGCATTTATGCTAAGAAGATCTATGAGTTAGCAAGTGCATCTGAGCCAATCCTTGTTTCTTAATCATTGTCTTTACTACATTTGTCTTATTGTGTTGTTTGAATCTGTTTTCACTCAATTGAATTTTTAAACTCATTCTCTTTTAAATCATTTGAGCGAGAGTTACTAAACACGCAAATCCCTGAGGACGATCTTTAAATACTACTTCGAAACTTGGTTCACTTGCCAAGTGATAGGTTTGCGAAAATCTTCATCACCCAGCGCCCACAGGGCAGGGACTCCCAAGGAGTCTCACGCCTAGCGCGACAAGGGTCGCGCTCAGCGCAACGCATCAATATCAGCATATACATATATATCCATTACAGTGTGGCATTTCATCATCAACAACATAAAATAGCATGATCAACAATTTCACAACGTACGACATGTTCAACACATACTCCGACCCAATCCTCTTATTTACAAATCATCTATCTTGTCAAATTACCCACCCAAACAACACCAATCAACCTAAGCACCTAAAACAACTTTAAACTTAACCAAATCACTAAATGGAAAATGGCAACCTTCACAGAAAATAACACATCATGAGTTATACTACTCCTACCATGCTCATCCTTATCTCATATGAAAGATAATCAAATTTCCTACAACTCTCATGAAGACACCAAGTCCTAATTCTTTCCTCTACCTTGTTAAAAATTCTAAAAATCGCAACAGCTATACGTAATGCTGGCAGCTTGACCTCTCTTTACTAAAACAGCCATAACTGGAGTTCTAAAACTCCTTTTTGGGTGATTCCAGCGCCATTGGAAAGCTAACATCCAAGGCTACAACTTTCATGAAGACTATGAAGTCAATTTCGGAACTTCAAATGCGCGCTCAGCGCGTTCAAGTGCGCGCTCAGCGCGTCTCAACCAAAGACCTACAAAGGTCTATTGCGCCCAGCGCGGTTCTCCCCGAGCTCAGCGCGATTCACCCAGTGAGTCCCCATTTCAAGTCGCGCTCAGCGCGAAGAACTGCGCTCAGCGCGAATTCAAACAGCAACTCTCCCCAGTTCGAAAATTCCATCCAAAAACCTGCAAAATCAACTTTCCAGGCACATGCAATCGGTCCAAAGCATCACATTTCCATCCAAGAACCCAAAAATACTACCTTTTTCAACATGCAACAACAAATCACGGATTTCCCAAATTTTCTCAAAAACCCCGAAACCCCCAAAAACAGGTTCTCATTCAACACAGTCACGAATCAACCATCCATAAGCATCTAATGAGTTTCTAGAACTCATCCACAGCCAAAAACAGCGACAAAAGAAAGAAAATTACTAGCTTCCCTTACCTTGATGCGAAAATCCGAGCTTCGGGACCACGGAGATCGGAGAAGAAGAGGAAACTTGAAAACGAACGGAGAAGAGAGACAATCTTCAGCTAGCTCTGCCTAAGCTTGGTCAACACCTTCAGTCCAAGGTCACCCCAAAGAAGAAAACCAGCAACAAGAAAAAGGAGAGGGTGAAAGTGAGAGTGAGTTGAGAAGAAGAAAATGAGTAAGGGGTTCACGGGTCTCACATTTACCTTTGTGGTGCACCTTTTTTTTGGATTCGTGTCATCAAGTTATAAAAGAATTGCTTTTTTTTCCTTCCTGTTTCCCTGTAGACGATTCTTCCCTGATTTCTTAAAAGTTTTGAATTGATTAAATTTTTTAAATAGGTCCTTTAACTAAAAATAAATTAAATTGAGTATTTCTTTATGTGAGTTTCTAATTGAATTTCTGGGGATTTTAAAATCCCTATAAATTGTCATTTTTTATCGTTGCAAGTCATAAAAACTAACTTTAAAGGTTTTTTTTTTTTTAAGTTTAGGGATCCAATTGAAAGAAGAAAAAAAATTATAAGAACTTATTTCAAAATTTTCAAATGTTTCATAAACCTCCTAATATATTCTTCTTAATATGCATTTGTTGAAATATAAAAATGATAAACATTTTGTACTTTGACCAATATTTTAATTTTGATGGGCATTTCCGATTAAGCCTTGAATAGGCTAGAATTTTTGATCTGGGAAGCAAAGATAAGGTGCAAATCAGCCCTTTTCCTTGAGAAATGAGAATCTTTGGAAGTGAAGTAGTGATCTTATTTCCTGTGAATTTGATTTGTCCCTTGTGTTCATTGACCTTTACTTTCCAGTAGCAACGTACAGCACCCAATACAAAGATAATCTTACCTTATAAGCATGTCGAAAAAGTCCAGCATTAGAACATAGGACTATGTTACTGTCTATATTATTCTAACTCTTCATCACTAGACCGATCATGGTGATTCTATTGTTGGAAAAGATTAATCCTTAAATATATATCTGTCTCGAAAAATTAATACTTGACTTCTGGTGGAGTGATACCTTAGGTTAAAAATAAGGAATATTAAGTGGAAAGACGTTATGGGCTCAAATACGTCGGCCCAATAGCAAAGGATAAGAATGCATGCGATATGTATTCATTTTTTATTTTTTTTTGGTGAATATGGGATATGTATTCATGTCACACTGCTTCTGACACTTTCGAATTTATGTGAAATTCTCTTATTTTTCTTATTTGAACTTTCAGTTTTATGTTAATTTCGTATGCTATGATTTTATGTATCCCATGCAGTCTCGTGTGTTATACTGTAAAGTCCAAACCCTGGGAGCAATGAGGATTGAATATAGTCTTGTCCTCTCTCTCTCTCTCTTCATCATGATCTAAAAGCACGTGACTCTCAAATGGTTTTCCCTGGCTTGTATTGATTGGAAGTTTACATTTGAAGATTAATAATGCTCACTTTATGGCCCTCACCAACACCTTTTAGACATTTGCGACAAACATAAAGTCTAGGCTATCCCATCTCCATGGAATTCAATACTTATGTTGACACTTAGCATCAACCAACATACTATTTGATTGTGCATGTTTAATAACAGATTATTTCTAAGATACAATTGATTAATGTTTTCAAATTTCTCCCAAAAAGTTTGACAAAAATAAATGATTATTTTTTTAAAAAAATAAATAAAATCAAACACACACTTGGTTGCTAGAATTCCCATTTCTAAGCACTAATAGACAGTGATAGTCACGTCACTCTCCATCGTACATACGGTATTCAACAGCTAATTATTGGCATTTTCCCTGTGTTTTTATCAACACAGTGAGGCACTTAACCATTATTACTATGGACAATTTCAAAAGAATTATAAGTTATAGCCTTATAGATATAGTTTTTTATTTGAATCTGATTTGATTTTCTTGAACCATCCATGCATTAATTTTCAGTGTTACAAGAATGTGAACTTCTGCATAGTGATAAATGCCGGTGACACAATAGTCCTAGTGCATGGAATCCAAATTAAAAGGAAAACCGAAAAAGTAAACCTTTGGAAACAATAAAGCACTTCTACTGCACACCACCAACCTCTTCAATTCTTACCAAATTAAACAACCACTGAATGTAGCACACTTTACAAATAAATTAAAAGTGAAAAAAAGGCTAAAATGGGAAAAAGAAAGAAAGAGAGAGAAAAGAAAGAAAAGCAAGAATTGCTTTTCTTCCTTTTATTATCAAGAAACATGAATTACACAGGCCATGATCTAAATCAAATCAAAATTCACTGGAAAGAGGTGCATGGTCAGAGCGAATGAACACATTGCCGTAGATGAGGCCAGCCAAACCACCACCAATGAGAGGCCCAACCCAGTAGATCCAGTTGTCGTGGAAGTCACCACTAACAACTGCAGGCCCAAAGGAGCGTGCTGGGTTCATTGACCCACCAGAGAATGGGCCTGCAGCCAAGATGTTAGCACCAACAATGAAACCAATGGCAATGGGTGCAATGGTCCCCAATGAACCCTTCTTAGGGTCAGCTGCTGTGGCATACACAGTGTACACCAAACCAAATGTGATGATGATCTCAGTAACAACTCCTTGAACAGCTCCAACCCCAGAAGCCACACTGTGGATTGGAGTTGCCTGACAACATGTAACAACAATTCAGTTTATAATTTCAACAAAAAATAACTAAACATTATGCTACTATTTTAACTTTTTTCAGAAAGAGATATCGGTATATCTTTAACGAAAAACAATTTTATTCGAATCAGATAGCATTATTTTAACTAACAAAGTTCTAATTCCAATTATTTAAAGTCTACATACTCAAAGTTTGAACTCAAAATCAATACATGATTAAATTAGAACAATTCTATATCCGTAGGAGGTTGGTTGTGTTTGTTATAGTATAATACTAAATGGAGGGTACCTTAATTATAGATAGAAAAAAGGCATGTATATATGTCCTTGGTTATTTACATGCATGAAAGCTTCTTATGCAAGGAAAAGATTTGACAAGTAACCATATGTTGATTCCACAAGTGATTTTGAACTATTTGTGGATGTGTTCAGATTAAACTTACCAAGCCTCCTGTGACATAATGGAGAAGAAAGCATGCCACAATGGAGCCAAGAAGCTGTGCAATCCAGTAGAAGATGCCAGTGAGGATGGTGATTTGGCCACCAAGAGCCAATCCAAAAGTCACAGCAGGGTTGACATGGCCCCCAGAGATGTTGGCACCAACAGAAACTGCAACGAAGAGAGCAAAACCGTGGGAAATAGCAACTGCTACTAACCCAGCAGGATCAAGTGCTGCATCTGATGTCAACTTACCTGCAAACAAAGAGAAAGAAAAGAAAAGTCAAACATGTTGAATGTAACTGAAGTGATAAGGATTGAGGGGTTGAGACTTGAGACAAAGATCTTAGGTTAAATTTTGTTGTGAAGCAAAGAAAACTAACCGTAGGCAATGGCTGAGCCAACACCAGCAAAAACAAAGAGCAAGGTTGATATGAACTCAGCAATATAGGCTTTGATTGAGCTTAAACTGAAAGAATCATCAAAGCGTCCGAATGCAATGCCAGCCATCTTCAGAAGCTTATGGGGGAACCGTTGAAGAGGGAGGGGAGGATAAGGTAAGGAAATGTTCCAAATAAGAAATGTAGTACAAAAGCTTCTATGGTGTTTATATATATATATATATGAGGCAGAAGTTGTCACATACAGTATTAAGGTTTATTTAATTAGTTGAATACAGTTATAAGATTATTTTAGTGTATGTTTGTTTGCATGATAAAAGGAAATATGGTTATGTGCAACATATATATCCATGCATATCCAATCAGGCAAACTTAGCTGTCATTGGCGTGCTTTATTAGAAGTGTCCGGAAGCTAATGAATGATTCCTCCATGTGAGCAAGAGAGAGTAGTGGTAGAGGTGATGTTTGGTGGTGGGGTAGAATGTGAAGGAAATAATCATAAAAGAAAAGTAGGAGTGGAGAACATGAATAGCTTTGGGCCACAAATAGCACCGTCCATGCTCTAAAAAATGGCAGAGAAGTTGTGGAATTTGAAAATAAGTGATCACAACTTCCTGGGTGCATAAAATTTTAAGTAATTAATGTGTCACATATTGGTTGTTTAGGTCCATATTATGGATAAGTTGGTCGGCCAATTAGTGCCAAGCAAAGAAATCTTTTGGACTTTTTGGCGCTTCTGTTAGAAGTTTTTTCTTTCTCAATAAAAGGTTTGGTTAATTATGATGGTATGATCATTAATTTATATAAACCAACAAACCCATTATTAATTAGTTGATGTTATCAATGAGGAAAAAGAAAGGCACTTTTGTATATCTATAGGTAATGCTTTTGTCAAAGCTGAACATGAAGTGGTTAGTGCCAATGGCTTTGTTTCCAACAGCGTTTAAGCAGAAACTGGTCTCTAGCTATAAACTCTAGTAGGATTTAAGAGAGGCTCCACTATTAAAGTGACAAGTACATAAGGATCCCCCCTTAGAGGATCCAAGGATAGGAAGGGAAAAAGAGAATGGTAAAAGAATATCCTTTCAACTCACACATCTTTAAAAAAAATTAAGTGAATGTTTTAACCAGAGAGCTAGGCACAACCCAAGGATGCTAGTCAAAGTGGTTTTGTACTTGATGTGCTTCTGTGATGCCATTGCAGCAGGACATGTTTTGTGTAAAATGGTTACATGTGTATGTTTGGATAAGCTTATCCAAGTAAAAGAAAAAAAAAATTTACAATATTTTAAGCTAAAATTGGTTTATATATGAATTAAAAATAAGATTTTAAAGGAAAAAAAAAACCTTTTATAAATTAAGTTATGCATAAATTATTTTTTACTTGTAAAAAAAATTATTTCACTTTTTTTCCTATTTTCTCTCTTAAAAGTGGTTTTAAAGAAACTAATGAATTGGAATCCTTATCTGCCAACTGTTGTTATTATTAGAAGAAAAAAAACCACTAGTACATAGTCAGAACCCAATTTAGTAAAACGTACGTTTACTTCCCTTCCAGTTTTTGAAGATTATGTTCCAAGATAAAACTGAACCTGCATCTTAATAAAATTGGATGTAACATTTGACGAAGTAATTTCCGATCTCAGTTTCAGATGAACTCACTTTTGTTTTTTTCTTTTTCTGTATGGCACTCTCTATTGCCAGATCTGATTTTATGCAATATACGTCAAAATCAAAATAATATAGGAGGGATTCTCTGCCTTTCAATTTCAAGGTGGACAATTTTGATGTCCCGTGTGTTTTAGAAGTATCACTTTCTCGTCTAAAGTCATGCTATTTGACATGGAAAATAACAGCAAAAATATTATTTCATGAAGAGTTTTGTTTTTCTTTTACATTAAAATCCAAGAATAATTTTAAGATGAAAAGTGTTAGCAACATATTTTTTTAATATATTTTTCAATGTTAGTTAAATTTTTTTGGAATTACAAAATTATGAGTATAACAAGAACATAAGTTAATTAAATTTGTAAATTTCAATAAGTTTTAGTTAATTATAAGGGTATGTTAGAAAGAGTGTATATACAAGAGGATGTACTGCAATCACTAATTATCTTTTATCATTAAACTAGAGAAATCTGCTTTGGTTGGGTTTTAGGTTTGGAGTTACCTATGCAATAATGGGTCTCGGTAGCAGACAACAATATGGATGGAAGTGGGAAACAAAATGACAGTGTATATATCCTTTAGGCTGTAATCAATCATGGTTTCTCATATTTCTGTTGATTATTGCTAGGCATGGCTACGTGTATGAAAAAATGGGAGGCCAAAAAAATAAAACATAGAGGCAAAAAGAAAAAAATATAGAGTTTAATGGTAGTGTATTGTTAATATAAAATAAAAAATAAATAAATAATAAATAATAAACTTTACATTGTAAACCAATAAAAGATCATCATTTATATGACTTAAAATAACTATCTTAAAAGTTAGAAAACTTACTTTAAATAATGATTTGTAATTAGATGATTGTGTAAAACTGTTTTAATAAGAGATTTTTTTATGTCAAAGGTAAAATTCTTTTTATGAACTTTTTTTTATCTCATTTTAATAAATGAAGTCATGGATTAAAATGGATATTATTGAATTTTAACTAATTACTAAATAAACAATAATATTTATTTAATCTTTTTTTCTCAAATAAATATATACTATATATACTCATTATTTATATTTTTTTTGTTTTACTCTAAAACTGAAAAATAACTACTCACTGAATAATTATTTTTTATTTTTAATACATGAAAAAATAAATAAAATAATGAGTCAGTTTGTTTAAACTTGAAAATTGTTTATAAATCAGTACCTTTAAAAAATTAGTTCTTTAAAAAATAGATAAAAGTTACTTCTTGAAAAGAAAAAAAAAACTGCTTATTTAAAATAAAGTTTAGATAAACACAAAAAAATAAACTTTTTTCTTATTAAAAAGAAATATTTTTATAAGAAAAAAAGTTTATGCAAACTAACCTAATATAATAAATACTTTTTTATTTAGTAAAGACATGAAGTTTTTTTCTTTATCGATAATCATAATATAAGAATTTTTTTGAGTTAATCATTTATATATTGCTAGTATAAAGTTTTTTACACGGGTAACTAATCATATCTTTTAAAGTTACTTATTTTATTATTATTTTATTAAATAAGCAACTAACGTGACACTATTAAAAATATGATTGGTTAATAGTGTATAGGTAATTAAATTAATTTTTTTTTTGTTCTTTTATGTAGTATTCCCGTGCGTATCGGCGATTCTAGGATTGAAATTCCTCAAATTACAGGTAAATTTCATTTGGAATATGTTTGGATGGGGAATTTTAATGGAGTAATTCATTTGTTTGAAGAATTTCAAATTCTTTGAGGTGAAATACTTTGTTTAGATGGAGAATTTACAAAGAATTTGAAATCCAAGCATTTGTGAAATTCTTTGAAATAGTAGAATTTCAAATTTTCCTAAAAAGATAAAAATTTGAAATTCCTCATATTTTTTTCCCTTATTTCACTTATATATTTTATCTTATATCTTCATATTTTTAATTATTGAATATTCAAAAATAATTTAAAAATTATTAAATATTATCTAATATTAATTTTTAAAATTATTAAATATTTAAAAATTGGTTAATATTTTTTTTTATAAAATTTTATTTAAAAATCTCAACATATAAATATATTTTTAAAATCAATTTTATCATGATAGAATCAAATTATCATATCTAAATTAACAATTTAAAATTTTAAAAAAATTGAATTGACTTATCCAAAAAAAAATATTTTAAGAATGATAGAAATTGAAATCAAAGTAATTCAAATACTAAGAATTTCAAATTCCTTGAATTTGTAAAATTTCTCATCCAAACACACCGTTGAGTTCATAGTTCACCTCTCTACTACAGTCAACTAAATAGTAATCAACTATGGCAGTTAAAAGAACTATAATTGGATAGGTACTGACAAGTATAGTGCAAAGTGCATCGATGACCCACAATTAAAGAGAAGGTGTACATGGGAGAAGTCTCTTTGGCAGAAACTTGGGAGCACTTATGGTTATTTATAAAAAGTGAGAGGCATTGCATTTGAAGATTTCACAGTTTGGCCCAAGGTGGAACAAAATGGGTGAAACTTGTAAGTTGGGCCTCATCATCAGACTTTCACTTCACAGCCTGCAGCAAGGAAAAATTCCATTCTCATAGGGAGTAGCTGCCTTTTGCACCCCTATATTTTTCTTTTTCACACTATATTTTCTTTTCAGTTTTAAAAATATCTAAAATATTATTCCCCTATCTTTTTCTCTTTCCTCACATTTCTCCATCTCACTGCACCTCTTGTTTTTTTGGGTGAACATATCTAAAATATTATTCCCCTATCTCGCTCTTTTCTTGTGATAATGTGCAATCTTGGGCTAAAGCCATCCTTTCACAATAGATTTCAATTTTGGTGGCTTCTGTGGTGTGATGGGAATAGGAGATCACTTGTTAACTAAGATTCTGGTTATTAAACATGGGCTTCAACTTTGTTGGGAGAAAGGATTTCATGCAATTCTTTACGAGTTAGATAATCTTGAGAATGTTGAAACTCTCAAAGTTTGGAACCCATGGAGAGTTGCACTTCATAGTCACTGTGATATTTTTTGATGGAGGTCAAGGAGATTATGCAATGTCAACGGTCCTCCTGCATGTTAGAACATGTTTCGTGGGATTTTAATTAATATAGTATCAGACACTTTAGCTCGATGGGAAACACGCAATGCTCATTGGAATCAACTTTGGAGCACTCCTATATAGGTGCCATCTTATAGTGGCTTATGATAATGACTTGTTTTTAGTTTCTTGCCTTTATTTCATTACTGTATACAAAAAATTAAAGAAATTATTAAGTAGTTTGAACTTTGAACTACCACGTTTTCATCGTTTCAACTTCAACCAATCTTTATGTAACACAATCAAGCTTTTAATTTATAAGAAAAATTAATAATATTTTTCAACATATATCATGTGAAAAATAGTAAATTTTTTTGCAAAACATGCAGGTTTTCAATTTTCCAAAAAAAAAAAATGTGACTGCGTCACGCGAAAAATAGTAAAAATTATAATATCTTTTTACAGAAAAAAATTATAATAATTTTTTAAGCAACCTAATAATTTCTTTTTTAATAAAATATATTTCTGGTAATAAATATATTTTTTATCACCAAGTCATTAATGAATGATGGCCTCTCCATCCAACAATGACTCCACCAAAGAAGTAAATTTTTTTAAAAAAAATTAGCTTATTAAGTTTAGTTCTATTTGAAGTAACAACTTATTAGTTATAAAATGTTTTAAAGACACTAATTAAAGAATAAAAATGATTTTTTATTAAAACTATAATAATATACTATAATATATTCTTAAAAAAATTCTATTTACTCATTAATTAACCCGTATCTAATGACTTAAAAAAAAAAAAAAAAAAAGTAGTTGTGTAAAACATGTGACCCGTAATCAATTTAGTCTCGTACCTACTTTTCTGTCTTATCGGCCCCTGGCTACGGATCCCATAAAGACGCATGAAAAACGAGTGCACAAAACATTTAAAAATTATACTCCGATTTTTTTATAATCGTTTTGTCAAATTTTATTATTATTTTTTATTCTTATTTTTTTAAAATTAATAACTTATTAATTTTTTATTTTTATTTTTGATAATTAATATATGTTTACTTAATAATATATTTATTTATTTTTTAATATACTTATTTCTTTTTAACTATTTAAAAAATATAACAGAAAAATATATAATAAATACTTTAAAAAATTAACATATTAATTATTGTCTTAATTTTTGTACATAAACTTTAAAATTAATTAAAAATAAATAAAGGGGTACTAATTATTTAATACTATTCTATTAGATTGAAACAAACACGCGTATCTACCAAATAAAAACACATATAAGTTGAAAGATATTTGAAGCTAGTGAAATGATTTTTTTATAAACATTGAAACATTAAAATTAAATAACTTATATGTATATTTGGTTCACTCAAACTCTATATTATATTTAATCACCATTTTCTTTACCATTTCCGTCTAGATTTATAACTTTTGACAATAAATATTATATAATAAATTATGTTTCAATTACTAATGAACACCTTAACGAATCAACCTAAAAATATTTTAGTTTAACTAGTTTTATTTAATTTTGAATTTATAATATTTTTTTAAGGAGATTTTACAAATTGGATTGAATTAGATTTAAAATATATTATTGTATGATTCGATCTAATCAGTTTTAATTAGATTTAATTAGATCTTCTATTCAAATCAATTCAAAATTCAATCCAATTATATTTAATTTAGATTAGATTGGTTCATTAGATTTTTTTAAATATAAAAATAAAAAATGACAAATAAAATCACATTAGCCAATTTTTAAAATATATTTTCATATTATTATCTAATAAAACATTCAATATAATAAACTTATTTATCAACATTTTAAATTACTAATTAAAACATTAAAAGTTACAAACTTAAAAGCTAATCAATATCATTAAATTAAAACTTAAATAAATTCAACATCATATTATATAAATTTATCATGTCATCCTCAATATTACAAATCGAATAAAATATTTGAAGTGTTATAATAAATATCACAAAAATCATAATATATAATTAATACTTAACTTCACAGATCAATGACACTCATAATAAGCCAAACAAAAAAAATTATCAAATTGGATCAGATTTATAATCACCCTAATATCAGTGTTTTAAAACCCGGACCGACCCGGCCGGTCGGATCGGTTGGACCGGGAACCGGTGGTCCAGCCGGTTCGAATCTGAAGTTGGATCGGTTATGCAGTCGACCCGTTTCAAACCGGATTGAACCGGTCAATTTTCCGGTTCAACCGGTGAACCGGTGGGTCAAACCGGTTCAACCACTTTTTTTTCTTATTTTTTTTTTAAATTTTTTTAAGGGACCATAAATCACAAAAATAATAATGAAAATTGAATCTCTTAATAAAAAAACAAGGAGTCTTATTAAATATAACAATAACTATTTGTTCTAATATATTTGTTTGCAATATATACAACTTAAATAACTTTTATAGTATATTATTAACTTTAAATTATATATTTAATAATGCAATATCTATGTAAATATTACATATATTATTTTGTGATATTAATTGCAAGTATATTATATATGTACATATTATTTATATTTTTAATTTGTATTAATATACCGTTTAACATGTAATTTTTTATGTATTTTTTTACAAAATAAAAATAAAAATAATTTTAAATAAGATAGAAAAATTGAAATTTAAAATAAGATATGAATTTATTAAAATTTATAAGTATAAAATATATTTAATATAAATATTTTTTAATAAAAATCGAGTCATGCGGTTCAACTAGTGACCCACCGATTCAACCTTTGACCCACTGACCCAGTACCTTAACCGGTTCGATGACCGGTCCGGTTTTTAAAACTATGCCTAATATGGTTGGAGGAAGACTTGAGATAATAAAATCATAAACGTAAGTTTAGACTTCACTACACCATTTTTATAATTTTTTCCATCTGTACCAAAAAATTATTTCCTATAATTTTCTTTAGAAAATAGGCTATACATTATTAATGTAAAATCATTCTATAAAAATAAATAAATAAAATTGATATTATAATCTTTCTCTAAAATATATATTTCTATCATCAATCAAGGTTGAATTGAGCATAACTACAATTAATCAATAAAAATCCATTGCTTTATATTGAAAATTTCGGTGATATTTATTAAATAGGCAACTAATGAGAAAATAAATAAATATCAACTTTTACTATTAAAAAACTAAATTAATAGCAATTTAATCTGTTAAAACTCAAATATTAATTTAATCTATACCATAACATAATTTATTACGTTCCATCAATTCAAAACAATTTTTATGGACTAAGAAAAATAATATAATATTTTTTTATACATCTACAGAATTTTCAACCGACCATAAAAAATTAATGGAATTAGTTTTGTCTTTTGGCTAGAGGAATATTACTCTACTATAATATATATATATATATATATATATATATATATATATACACCATATGACACCATATAATTATACATTAAATTAGCTTATAAATACAATATTATTTAATTAAAATTAGACGATTTTATAACTACTCCATATAAATATTTTAACAGAATACCTAAGACTTATTTTTAAAATTCACTTTTCTATATTATAAACTTATTGTAACAACCTATCAAATTATTATATTTTGTACTTAATTATTCGCAATAAAAAAGTAAATAATAAGTATTTAACTTTAACATTCAAATGATTTTTGAAATATACTTATAAAAATAAGTGTATAGAGATAAAATTAACTAAAAATTTAAATGTTCATAGATGGAATTATAACATATCATGAATACATGTATACATATATATGATTTAAAAATTGAAAATATAACCGATACTATCGATCAAGCAACACTACAAAATATCTACATAAGGGTAGCATCAATCTACAGTGCCAATTCAGCATAGCTCTCAACGAACATGTACTTTCAACCTATCCCTATCCTATTTCTATATAAATATAATCATCATAGTCCAATTACAAAAAAACATGTAATGGTAAACTAGTATTCAAAAGAATATTCACATTACAAGTATAGGAGTAAAAATAATTATACTACCAACATCATTATTATGCAAACCACACAACACCATATCTCATGGCTTACAACTTTAGTAACACAACAACAATTTCAACTTTCACCACAACAATTCAACATAGCATATGAACAACACCAAAATCAACACATCATATGCATAACACAATAACTACATGCGTTGCATGCATTCAACTAAGAGATCTCTTATAACTTAAGTGAGTAATCTTAGTGACTTAACCCTAGTGAATCAACAACAAATGCAATCTTTTTACACTTGTTAAATCAACAACTAATTTGGATAAAATCAATAGCATGGTTTCCTTAGATTTTGCTACTTAAATTAAGAAAGTCTAATATTCCTGTCAAGGTAGGACACAACATTAGCATGCATAATTAAGTCTCTTATGGGATTAGTCCACCGACTGTCCTCTAAATACTACGTCATTTTCAGTACTTAGTTAAAGATTTTGACCTCTAACCTCATACCTTACTCGATTTTGTCACTTTATACATGTATGAATCAACATGACCCCCATACAAATTAACATTAGTCACTTTATAATCAATATAACTCAAATTGGCTTCTATAATGTGGTCACTTATAAATTTACCCCCATACCACATAAACTAAGGTCCTAGAAAAAACTCAATTAATTATCCACTTTTTAATTTCTCAAAAAGAATTTTCAATAATTGGACTCTTAGAATACCACAACAATATTCACACAATGGGATATTAAACTTTATAAAACATCATCTCCTCTAATCCTAAATCAATCAATACAACATACCTAATGTCTTAAACATTCTCAACACCATCATCTCAACATTTCAACAATTTAATCATCAATATAGATTAACTTAGATCAATGTATAAAGAACTAGCAACATACAACATGTAATAAATTTAACTAACCTATACATGTTCAAAACTTTGGTGTGTTTGGGGAAGTGATTTAATAGGGAATGAAGAAGAAAGGGGGGACTATCAAGGAATTTTTATAATAAAAAAAACATGTGTGTTTGGAGGAGTTGATTTAAGTGGATTTGTGAGAAGATTGTGGTGGGGCTCATGTGGATTTAATTCTACTATCCTAAGGGTGAATTTGTGTGAAATTTTTCACCAAAAAATGCGTGAACAAGACTACCCTACACTATTGTCTAAATAGTTAGTTAGTAAAAGGTAAAAAAGTAGTTGTTTAAATAATATATTTTTCATGAAAATATAACTATATAAAATACATTTTTAAAATATCAATTCCTCTCAATTTCTCACCTTATTATATTCTACCAAAATAACTACAAATTTCACATTATTTCTTACCTATTTTCTATCAAATGAGTTTTTTTTTATTTATTCCCTTTCATTCCCTTCAATTCTTCCCTCTCTCCCAAACAAAACATTAGGTTAGAAAACAACACATTTTTCATTAAGCAATTCACACCAAGGTCATTCTTCTCACGCTCGACGTCATTGAGATAGACAGTCTTTAGCTTGCTCATGCTTAACGGGTGGATGAGACAAAAAGATTCTATTACTCTCAAGCTTGACGTGGTCAAAACCTATGCCCGACCTTATTTCAAGCAAAGAGTCTTTGTCTAACTTACACTTTACATCACTAAACTAGCACCCGATGTCATTTAGATAGAGAGCTTTTCTCTTTATCATGCTACATGTTACTCAACTATGGTTTAATGTCACCAAGTTAGGAAGCTCCAAGGCTTCCACATCTGACATGACGAAGTCAAAAAACTCTCCTCAAACTCACGCTTGACACTGCCAACCCCACGCCCAACATCAGTGAAGCAGAGAACCCTTAACCCATGTCATGGTTGATGCCTTGAAGTTGCACTTGACGTGATGAGGAATTCTACACTTGGTAGAATCTAGATTTTGGCTCTCCACACTTGAAACTCAGGAAATCCACTCATGCAATGTACTAAACCATACATAAGCATCATAAACAACTCGAATTCAACCAGATTATCAACTTATAACCACCAATTGATTAAAACCATCAATTCACCTCAACATGCTTCAAAATGCCAAAGCTCACCATACACCATTTTTAATCTAAACAACTATGAATTCTAAGAATTTCTAACAACATACACATCACAAATCAACAAGGAAACGAGTTCTAACTTCCCTTGCCTCTGAATCAAAGGGAAAAAAGTTGAAGGGAGAAGAAGACTATCCCGAGCTAACTTTGCACGGAACACAACCATAACTTTGAGGTCTCTGATGTAGAGCTCACCAAGTTTGAATCTCTTCCCAAGAACTTAATCACATTCCGGGGAAGATCACTCATTCAAAAGAAGGTTTAGGAAATAAGAGGTTCTCTTAGACTCTAAAGCCCTTCTCTTTAATCCATCTGTATATGATTTCTTAAGAATAAATTTATGAAACTCAAATCTTAATGAAAACCTTATATATTTTTTTCCTATAGGTCTAACTTGACTTTTGCTCAAAGTCATTCCTAAACAACTAAAACTCATTAGAAATTCTAAAATTTTAGAATTTTTAAACAACTAAATCACAAAATCACCACAAATACAAAAACAATAGAATCAACAATAATTAATAAAATATTGAATGTTACATTTATGAGTTTACTTTCTTTTGAAATAAAAATATTATCAACACAAAATGTATAAAAATATGCGTTAGTGGTATGTCAAGAAAAATAAATTTTAAAAAAACATATAAGAAATATAAATATGATAAATAATGTCATAAAGATTAAAAAAGATAATATATATATATAATTGACAGAAAAATATATCTTTTACGTATGTTATTGAGATTTGATTATTAGGTTGTGATTCACTCGAAAAGATATATATTTTAAGTATCTTTAAAAAATATTAAAATATAACTTTAAAATAATTATTGTATATATAAATTTGTGATTGAATTTTAGTACAACAAGTGTATACAATAATATAATAAGTAGCATTAAGTAAATAACTTTTTTTCCCAGATGAAAGAAGAGGAAATCAAATTACTGTGAAACTTCATTCCACGGGTTTGTATTCGCAATTTGGTGCCACAAATTGTCTTTTCTTTCTTCCCCAAATCCCAAAACTCCGTCGTGGGGGGTTCGTGTTTTTGGTTAAATTCACATCAAAATTTGGCGACTTTTCAAACCCCTTATTGACTTTTCCATCGGGTCCTCCATTCACCTCACCCTGATCGATCCGTGGGTTTGATATTCAGAGAATAGCATCAACTTTGATCGCAATCAAGTTGGTGCATTTAAAATCTGAGTGGGCAGGTTTAGGGTTGTTGTGATTTGGGGAAAAAAATGGAATCGAGTCGAAGAGCGGTGGAATCGTACTGGAGGTCGCGGTTGATCGATTCAGCTACGTCCGACGAAGATAAAATCACGCCCGTTTACAAATTGGAGGAAATCTGCGAACTTTTGCGCACTTCGCATGTTAGTATTGTGAAGGAGGTTTCGGAGTTTGTCTTAAAACGTTTGGAGCATAAAAGCCCAATTGTGAAACAGAAGGTACATAAAAGCTCATTTGTTTTTGGTTAATGTTTCCTGCTTGAGGTTGGATGAGTTGGATCTGGGTACTACAAATTTTTTTTTTTTTAATGGGGTGTGGGGAATTTTTAGAAATAGCTGTTAGTGTTAGCATAGGGCATGAAAGAGATAGTGAATTTGAAGTAGTTGGAAACTTGGATTTAGCTTTGTAATTATACAGCGGAAAGTTGTAGTTGGGATATGAAAAGGATAGAAACTTGGATACAGTTTTAGGTACCCTCGGTGTTGATTTCTAATCAGAATCGGAGTGTTGTCTCGACAATTGGCCTAACAAAGGTTTGTATTACATGTCTATATATATTACCGAGTTGAAATTTTAATTCTAATAGAAGAACACCATCGAAGTACCTAATGAACTATATCCAAGTTTTGTCCATATGAGAAATGATCATAATGATTTTGAGGTCAGAGCTTGGAAATTGCATTACAAGTTCATTAATTATTTGTCTTTACTCTTTAAGCTGTGCTTTATATATATTTCTGTTTATGTTGGCAGGCTTTAAGATTGATAAAGTATGCTGTTGCGAAGTCTGGTGTTGAGTTCAGAAGGGAAATGCAGAGACATTCAGTGGCAGTTCGTCAATTGTTTCACTACAAGGGACAGTTGGATCCTTTGAAAGGTGATGCACTAAATAAGGCTGTGAGAGACACTGCTCATGAGGCTATATCTGCCATATTTTCAGAAGACAATAATAAGCCAGCACCTTCTGAAGATCTAAACCGGCGGATACAAGGGTTTGGGAATACAAACTATGAACCGCCAACAGAAGATAAGAAATCTTTTATCAGTGAGGTTGTTGGTATTGGAAGCGCTTCTATTAAGCAAGGACTTAATAGCTTAACACAGGGGCATTCGCTAATGAAGAATAATGATCCTGGAAGCTACAAGAGTCCAAATCTTCGAAGGTCGTTGACCAATGAAGCAGAACACAGTGACAGATATGAACCGGTCGCATATCGCAATGAAAGTCAAAGTAGTTTTGGAGTATCAAAGAATCAATCAACTGGTCCTTGGATTCAGGATTCAAGAATAAATAAGGTGGAAACAACAAATGGGGAATCTGGTGCAAGTTCTGTAGAGAGTAAGACAAGAGAGGAAAAGTTGTTGGAGACAATTGTAACTTCAGGAGGTGTTCGCCTGCAACCCACACGAGATGCCATTCAAGTTTTCCTAACAGAGGCTGCAAAATTGGATGCACTGGCTTTATGTCATGCCATTGAACTAAAGCTCCAATCTCCAATTTGGCAGGCATGTCTGTTATGTTGATGTTTCTATAAAAATATAAATTCACACATGAAAGACCATATAAAGTATAAACTTTACAAACATGCACTTGTTTATTTATCAAAAAAAATAAAATTGCGGATTAACATTTTTTTTCAAGTATTTTGGGATAACAATATGGTGGGACATTACATGAACCTTTTCTGGTGATAAAACATTTTAACTTTAATGGGTTTTTTTTATGTCTCTTAATTTAAGCAGCTATATCCTTTTTCCCCCCTAGTATTATACTGCCTTGCTATATCAGTTTACATACAAGTGGAGACTAAGAATTTTTAGGAGTCTTGCTGCATTACCTTCATTTTTTTTTAACTTATAGTGAAATCATTTTCAGGTTCGCATGAAAGCTGTTTGTGTCCTTGAGGCCATCCTTAGAAAGAAGGATGATGATCATTTTTCACCGGTGGAATATTACTTCACTGAAAATAAAGATGTGGTGCTGAGATGTTCTGAATCTCCCCAAGCCTCTTTAAGGGAAAGGGCTATGAAGGTACCCTCACTAGTCACTACCAATCTAAATGAATAGTTAATTTTTGAAAATTCCATCTTCTCTATCATTTTTACATTTTACATTTATTTCAAATAAGTTACCCTTAATGGCAGTAATGAAAAAAGTAGTGAACTAGGAAGAAGAAAAAAAATGGTCATTTAGAGTCTACTAATTTGTACTGAATTTCTTCTGATTATATATTTTATGTGGTACTTTGGACATCACCAAAGGATTATAAGCTGATGTTATGAATAGATTTGGTAGCATGCCTTTAGTGATTATGTGGCTTTGGAGATCACTAAGGGTCTGTTTGGTTTTTGAAAATATTTTCTGTTTTCATTTTCTATTTCTATTTTTTAAAAATCATTTTCATTTTCAAGTATTGAAAATTAAAAAATATGTTTGGTTTGAAATTTTGATTTCTATTTTTAAAAAATGAAAATTGTTTAGTTTAACAATTTGTAATAAAATTATTGTTGTGTAGGAAAAAAAAGACACTTCGTGTCCCTGTATATTTGTTTTTGAGGGATTTTGGAAGTAGATGATTCTAAAAGAACTAAGATTTAAAAGTAGGTAATTAGGTGAATTTTTTTACTGCAGAGAATGAGTAGTTTCAAAAATTATAATGTGTGTATTTCGAGCTTAAAGATAAACTAGTATTTTAGCATGTGCAATTCACATGCGACATGTTTATTATATATAACTAAAATTTATAATAAATTATATATAGTAATAAATTCTATATTTAAATATATAAATTTTGTATAAATAAATATTTTAAGATAATAATATTTTAGATTTATGATACATAATTTATATTGTGATACAAGTTTATTTTTAATTATTGAAAATTATTTTTAAAATATTAAAATTTAATTTATACTTAAATATGATAAGTAAAAAATTGAATTAGATAAATTTTTTTTAAAAAACTCTAAAAGTTCTCTCATTGAAAAAAGTGGTTAAAAACACTCTAACTAAAAAGAAATTTCTAAAAACACTATCTTATCCTATTTAATACATACAAGTGGACGTGTCAAATCAAAAAATGGAAATAAAAAAAAGTAATTGCTAAAATGTATTTCCTCCATAATAGATATAGACTTTCAAAAGTAAATAAAAATAAATACAACTAACTTTTTATTTTAAGTATCACAAAATAATATATAAATATAATTAGTACCATTTGTCTTAAAAAATGCATTTGACTGTGATATTGTTACCAGAAAGAAATTGGAATAAAATTATGAGAAAATAAACTAATATAAGAATAAGTGTTGCAAATAAATTGCCAGAAAATTGACAAAGAACTGCACACAATCTAAACAGGAAAACGATATAATTTTGTTTTCATATGAGCTTTTCCAGGAAAACGATATAATTTTGTTTTCAAAAGAAGCTCTATTTTGAAAATATATTTTCAAAGAAAATATTTTCTAAAATTAAAACTAAATGTATTTTCTCTTAATTTCTGTTTTCTTTGGAAATGAAAACAGAAAATACCTAAACCAAAAACAGACCCTAAGGTTTTTTGTTCTCAAGGTATTGGAGAAGAATGTATTTACAGGTTACGGATGGTTTGTCATGTGAAAACTAGTTAGACTGAGAAGGTAGGATGCTGATTATTAAAATGGAGTCTAATTGCAAAACAGTCTTTATAATTAAATATTTGGTGGATAGCCATGGATTATAGATACTGGTGATGGATTTATTCTAAATCTCAAACCCTTGTAACTGTGTAGATGTTTCTTTTTCTTTGTCAATTATGCAAGAAATGAATTACCTTATACCAAATATGTAAGTGTTTTTTAAATAAAAAATCTAAGTGTTATTTATAATTTTTTAATATTTTAACAATAATAATTAGACTTCTTTGTAAATGTGACCTAAAATCTTTTAAGAGGAATCACTGTAATTTAATTTAGCACGTGGTTCCTTGATGAACAGGTTACTGGTCTTTTAGGTGGAGGCCAACCAAATAGCTGGGCAATTAATTCAGAGAAGGCTGTAAAAACAGAAAATGCTACTGTTGCTGAGTTGCCTGACTTGATAGACACGGGTGATTCAAATGATTATCATGGAACCAATGACACTGTAAAGAGTACAGCTGATCAAAATATAGCAAATTTGACATCATCCAATCCTCCAGTTGATGATTTATTTGGAGATTTTAGTGGCTCTATTAGTGCTGTTCAAGAATCAAAAAGTGATGATGATCCTTTTGCTGATGTGTCATTTCACACTAGTGAGAACAATGAACATACAGATGATCTCTTTTCTGGGATGTCTGTTGGTGGTGATAAACAGGATGATCATGAGAGTCACAGGCAGGGGAATATAAGTGATCCTCAACTTATTGACATTTTTTCTTCCAATTCTGAGCAAGAAAACCATAAGGAGCTTGTTACTGATTTAATGTCTGGTCTGTCAATGGATGAAAATACATCAAGTATGAAGCAGAAGGGAACATCTCCTTCCCTGCAATCTGAATCTTTATTTTCAGGTTTAAATAACCACATCGCTGACAATACTTCAGGTGGCATATTGAACTCTCAGCCAGCGGGGTTCAATGCAAATCCCATGTTTTCTACTGGTCCTCTGCCTTATAATTTACAGCCTGGTTTCATGCTGAACCAACCCTATTTGTCCCAGCCTCTTAATTACGGTGCCATGGGAACTCTTTTGGCCCAGCAGCAACTCTTAGCTACAATGGCTAATTTCCAACACCTTAGTAATGTCAATGCGCGAGATGATGGTTTTGCTCAAATGGCTGGACCCAATGGAAGTTCACCTTTGCCAGACATATTTCAACCAAATTTGCAAACTCAAACACCTACCTCAATGATCAACACTTCAAAGAAAGAAGAAACTAAAGCATTTGACTTTATCTCGGTAAGTTTTTTGTAAGTACTTTTCAAGTACCTTTTGTTGGTTTAACTTTTGTTAAGGGTCTGGTTTGAATTTAATGCTTTGTGAAATACAGATTTGTTAATATTAAATTTAGCTAGTTTAATGAAATTGAAGTCTGATTTATCTTCAGAAAGAAGCCAATTGGTATTTTACAGGCTGTTCATGAAATCATAGGCTTGAAACAAGAAATTCATGACTGAACATATAGAAACGCATGAATAATTTACCTTGTTAGATCATGGTGTTTTTGCTGGTTTGCATTTTTTTGGTTATATCATGCCTTTTTTGCTGATGAATGAAGTATATTAGGGTAAAATCTGTTAAAATTGATTTAATAATCTGGATTATTATAATGTCACTAATTCTCAGTCGGTTCCCATCTATGCATCGGATGGGTGATTTTCAATATTTAATGCATTTAAGTTTAATAAAACATAAAGTATGCTTTGGGCAGAATTGATTGAGATGATATATATTTATCATAGAATGCTTTGTTTAGCGTTTGTTGGATTGACATGATCACATTGTTTATGCTTGTAGGATCATATTGCCTCCGCACGTGATTCAAGGAGAATGATTTAAACTATCGATCTTGTGCTGTTGTGGATGATATTTACGGTGTGGAATTGCTCGGTTGACTTTAATAGAACAAACGTTTTATAGTTCCTTACCTGTGCAAAAAGTTGGTTTTCTCTTGCCATGATGGAGCATTATAAATGAGAATTCTACATGTCCATGTTGATAACAAAGTAATAAAATGAGAATACATTTTGGACATGGAAGAAGAGATTCAAAATGGTTGTTTTTTGTCATTTAATTAGATTTTAGCATGGGAATGTTGTGTAGAATGCTTTATTTTCACGAGTATGTTGCGTTTGTAGTCAATGGTTGAGATTTTGCAACTGTAATTCAGGCGTCAAGTAAAACACAACTCAGATTTTGCAAATGTCTATTCATATTTATTGGTGTCAACTATGTGTGATGGATAGTTTTATAGGCGCACAGGAAAAGAAACCAGAGCTCAAGCTGTATAGGAGAAAGAACAGCAAAACTATTAGAAAAGACAAGCCTTGAGGAATGAGGATGATCCTCAAACATGTTATACTGCTCCTAATGAGAAGCTCCATGGATTATAGCTTTGGAAGAATCAGATTCTCTAATGTTTTGAATGCCATGATCAAATCAAATTCTAGATTAGTCTTTGATAGCAACCATTTCATTATAAAGATGAACTCCGATATCAAGAAAATTATTGATAGTTTATGCGGATGCGAATCATGACCCAAACAGTGGAGATACGAATACGTACTTTCTAGATTCATATTTTCTGCTGCTATATAAATCAGTATTTCATATAGCTTAAAATATAATATCGACTTAGGAAATCAAAATAAGCATCTTTAATTATTAGGGTGAACTCCTATTTATGAACCCTATACGTAATCTTAAAATCAATTTGATACGAGGTTCGGTGAGGGGAATGGAGCTGGCAAATAGGGTGGATATGACTGAAGTAATTAATCAACATGGATGAATCTGCATTTGAACTTTCTCAAACAAGTTTTGAGGGTAACTGAATTGAGTATAGCAGGGATATATAGACTGAAGCAATTAATCAATAGGGATGAATCTGCATCTGCATTTTGCCAAGCAAGCTGTGAGGGCAATTAAATTCAGTATTGTAACATCCATTTTAACGTTCAAATAACGTGATTAGAAAATCAACAGGGGTGAATATGAAGTGTTTTTTTTTTCTTCGGTCACTAATTATGGTATTCTCACTGCCATTGAGGCGACACTAACTGCTATGGACACTGTTGAAACTTGGAATGCCTTTGAACTAACTGTCCTCTTTAAGGTTTGAACTAAACCACTATGAAGTTTGATTGGAATGATTAAGCACTAAGCTAAATATATCTGAGACTTGATCATAGTCCAGAAATGGTTGCTGGTTGATCTTCAAGGTCAAACTGTGCCAAATGTAACTGATCAGCCATCTCTCTAGTTTGCTTTATTTGCTTTACAACATCCAAGCGCTCTGAAGAATAAGAGGAAGGTATCTGCAGACAGTAGCAAGCATCATCAGTAGCGTAAAAGAAATAAAAATCATGATGGACAAGGCAGCAAAAAGTTACCAAGAATGGCATATACTTCTTTATAGCTGCTAGGATAGCTGCATGGCCTATAGCTGTTACCTGTTAACATGATGAATATCAACGTTTAATTGAAATACTTCGGCATATTTCTTCTACGTGTAACTATTAGTTATACTGTATTATGATTGCACATTTAGCTAAAATCATATAACCCTTTGTTTGGATTCCAAAGGAGGAAGGAAAATTTGTTCTATTCCTCTCAGTCGCACTTTCTTTCTCACCAGATTTTGTTTCTCAGACAAAGTGATCATCGATTCAGAAAATGCTAAAGTGGGTTTTAAAAAAATGTTAATATATGTTAAAAAAAGAATTATACCTCGTATTAATGGGTAGTTTAGCATGGCTTTAAAAGTGGGGTGGTGTGTGTGCCATGTGAAAAATAACATTGAAAATTCATCTTTCAATTTTTCACTCTCATTTTTAAGCGTTTGATCCTTAAATAACTTGCATTCTACCAAGTCTAAGTGTAAACTCTTTCATCACACACATAAAATAAAAATTAGCTGATATATATATATATATATCTCCACATTTCAACAACCCTAAAGTTTATTAATACATTTAGCAACTAGAAGTTAACAATAATTATTTATTCAACAGTGGTACCGCTTGGTTGTTGTCTCCAGGATATTTCTCTCAACTGCTAAAGATCAGAATTCGAAATCCCCCTTATGTATGGTTATGTTAACATGGAAAACATTCAACAAACCAAAGCAATTGAACAAATTGCATTTTAACAAAACATCCACATTCAAGTTTTGTAATTTTGGGTTCACTATCTTAAACACAGCTTTTGTCCTTTTCTAGTCTAATATTTCTACACACCAAGATGATAAACTAGTTGATATTACATTCAAATAAGAGGAAACAAGTAAACTAAATCACAAGTATCCGAAAGGGTAAAGATGCTCACCGGAAGTAGCATCAAGATTGTCACCGGAATTAGCACAATTATGTCTGTGATAGTTCTGTTCAGCCTCTTTTGTTGACTTCCTGAAGGCTTGTAGCCATGCACTTTCCTTACAAGTAGCTCTAAGGCAAGCATGATGTCTATGAAGAGCAACAAAGTACCCATCCGGAGGTCCTAGTAAAACATTCCACAGATTAAGAGCCTAGAGTCAAGACAATCTGCAGTACATTTACCAGAAAAGATGATTAGAAATCTTACTGCACTTGTGGATGCCAACTTGGTGCTGTATCTCTTGATAAAACTTTCACGCTGACGATTTGGCTTGTCAATGCAGGAATCTTTCCCATATGTTTCCTTGTTTGTGATTGCTGGAATTGGAGCCTATGATCAAAAAAATGAGAAAAAAAAAATGGTTACTAAAAGGAAGGCATATGTATGACTGATGTTTCCCAAAGTTGACACTCAAAAACACTAGTTAAAAAATGTAGGTTATTGGTTTCCTATGGATTGTTACGCACCAAATCTTGTGCAAATATATTTGGTGCAGAATAGGGAATCTTCTTAGCATGTAGCATGCATCCATGACATGCAAAAAGCATGTGCAGTAACATAGCTCGCCATTTTCTGAATTCTATATTATGCAATTTACATCAATAAAACCGATCCTCTTATCAAAATAGATGAGCTGAAATCCCAACACAAAACAAAAATCAATTCAAAACCTAGTGAATGAATTCTAAACTTGAGCAGTGAACTCACACAAAGCATCAACTTACATCCCTAGTTTAGTAAGATAATGCATTTCCTTAACTTAGTATCTATCATGTTATAACAAATAATGCTACCTAAGATACCTTTTTGAATATACAACTGTTTCGAGAATTACTCTTTGGACTTCCTTCTGTAGTTAAATCATGTGACATCTGCTGCACTTCATACACCAGAGGTAACTTGGGTCCATTTATATTTCCCATATATGACGTGTTGTCAAATGCAGCATGATCCACAATATTTAGTGATTCACTGCAAATAGGCAATATTCAAGTATCCACAATATATAACAAGTAAAAGCATCCTATGAAACCAGCCTACCCTGATTTGTCATATGCAGCCCAGTGATCTTGCAGACAAATACTTAGCAGACCCTGACTAGGAATGTTGAAAAACATACAAGGTTAATAATAACTATAGGCAGACAGAGAAACTTGAACTAGTAAAACTGATGTATAGATTAAATATTACCACTGAAGCAAGTACATCCGTGAAGCTATGCCCAATGACTGTTGAGTTGAGCGATTGAAGTGCGCAAACCCAGAGAAAACATCATAGCACACAGTAAAAACTACAGAAGAAATTATCTCTTTCTCTGCCTGGCGTGCATTATGTTTTGGCCTTTGCTCCTTGCAGTTTAGTTGAACATATGAAGCATAAAAATCAAGCCATCCTATCTCATCAGTTACCACCTAAAGACAGTACAGGTTAAAATTAGTGACATTTAATCCCAACATAGAAAAGGTATTCAACATTGGCTGAACTAACAAACTAACCTCCATGAAACACTGATACACTCGGATTGAGGAAAATTCAGGATAAATGAAAAGAATGCCACATTCCAAGTAACTTAAACCAAAGCATTGAATCTTCATATCAGTATCTTAAAAAAAGAAATGGTTAAAATGTAACAAACGAGCAAAGAGGTCAACCTGAGGAAGTCCTTAACTATTCCGTCAAGATCCTTAATGCCCATTGCTGATAAAAATATTCTAGTCCTTCTTCCAAGATATGTAAAAAGTCCTAATGTGGCCAAACTATCTGTTGGAATCTGTAGAAGGTACACCATAAACAACTATCTGACTTCAGAATGATATATAACCACTGCACCTATAAAATAACAAGATTAACAGACAGGGTATTTAGCAGGCATGCGATCATGTAAATCATGACTAGGAATGTATTCTCTCTGTTTCATAACACTGAAAAAGAAAAATGCACAATGATAAAGCATGTTCTTCATAATGTCCATCTAAAGAACAGGACTAATATGTATTGCTTAAATGTTTCTGCCATCACCGGGTATGAGCAAAATTTCTTAAGTAGATATTATACTCAGATTAAGTTCTATCAATTCATGAATTTCTGCATGAGTCTGCAAGTTGACCTTTTGCTGAAAATTTTGCTTCTTTGAAGTCATGCTTTCTTCACTGAAAGCTTTCAATAGTTTCCTATGGGCCAAACCGATCCAAAACTCTAGGTCCTCAGTTTTATCACTGGGAAAAACCTTCCCACCAAAATGTGACAAGAAATTTAGTTCAAATCCTGCCTCAGTTGCTAACTGATGTAACTTGTCCAGAGATGCAAGACTGAGTGAAAAATCCATGAGCTTGACCAAAACATCTTCGAAAGACAATACAGGTAAGTGGCAGCAGCTGCGCCTAGAGCTCAATTTCACCACTGCACTACAACAGGTTATAGCCACAATAATTCCTGCAATACCGCTGAATAGTTTTCTGTCAGGCTAAATTCCTTCTCCTGAATATTTGGCGAATCTAACAAAAATGAATATAACACCATCAACTTGAAGAATAACTTTGGAAGTCAAACCAATGCGCACATTTGTTGACTAAGAAAAAGGATTTTCAATCCAAGGTTCAAATATATGTTTCTGAAAACTAAGTTGTTTCAAACAAACCTTCCTGCATATTCCACGGACCACTTTTTTAGAAGTGCAATAAAATATCCTGCTATTTGCGGCATTTCAGTGTCTCTAAACCACTGCACCAAATATGGATGCTTCATTTTCAGTCGAATTTCAATGTGTTCTCCCATTTGATTCATTAATGGACTCAAACTGAAACCAGGGAGAAAAAGTAACTCAGATATGAGCGATGCTTATATGAGTTATATCAATTGTATTTGACAATGTCACGTTTACTATTACTAGTCATAACTTGTAAGGGAAAAGTGGAAATAGTAAATATAATATAAAATGATGCACAATTATTCTTCCAATCATAGGGTTGATAAAAGTTTAACTTGTTACATCTCTTGTATATATGTCAACTTTATCATTTACAAGAAAAGAAACCTTTCATAGTTAATGTTATTTAGTAAGTATGCAAGAGAGAAAACAGTAAAAGCTTACATCTCTTTAACAGGGGAAGATTCATTTAGTCGGTCGTGTGAAAGCAATATCTCCAAATCAATTGCTGCTTTCATTAAAGCATAAACTGCAACCTGTGTGAACATGTCATCAGTTATATTTTCTATTGGATCCAATAAACTATTCATGATAATTTCTCAGGGAAGAAAATAAGTATATGCACCTTTTCATTAACAGGCTTATATGCAAATTGCTGGCTAATAATGTATATAAAAAAAAAAAAATTAACTTGTTGGACAAAACTACATATTTCTTTACTAAAGAACATTTTGCGGCATATACTCCCTCTGGAACTAAATATAAATAATAAATGTTTAAATTTTTTGGACTAGAATATATGTAAATTTCAATCAAATCAACTTTATTTAATACTTTTAATTCAAAAAATAATTATAAGATAATACATAAGAGCACTATCTACAATAAATGTGATTAACGATATTTTATGAAATGTAGTATATATTTTTTAAGGAATCATGAAAATTAAACACATTTAATTAACTTTTTTAATCTGTGTGAAATTGGTCTTTTTTTGCTTATATACAGGTCCAAAGAGAGTACCTGATAAGCAATACGTCTATGCCACTCATGCACATCCTTCCCAATCCAAGCCATTGCAAGAGCAGGACCACTCCTTGCTAGTCCAAGCGAGTTGATAGCTTGCGAAAAGCTCCTAGAAGATTCATGCAATAACCACACAACACAATCCACTCTATTAAATTCCATTCGCTGACTACTGGTACTGGATGAAACATTGGTAATCTCATCTGCTTCTTTGCTTTGATCAGTACAGGAAAAATGAGTCTTAGTTGACGCTGTCAATGAGGAACACTTCTTTAAGGAAGTGTAACATACAGAAAAAGATCCAACTAACAGGCCACTGTTCAAAGAAGTATTGTTTCTCTCATCTAATCCATTTGAATTGACATGTTGAAGGGCGTGAGCAGTTGTTTTTCTTCTGATATCTAATCCCACGGATCTGCTGCAAGAAAAAGCAAGGGATGCATGAACTTTTCATGATATGCAGTCTTAAATTCATAACTACGTAACATACATCGTAGATAATAATACAAAGATATTAGCTGAAAGTAGCTACTAATATAGGAAGCTGCTACTTGATTTCACACACAGGGACACTGAGACAATATACATTTATGATAATGAATTTTTATTTTTAAATCGTTACTATAGGGCAATACAACTCACAAACTTGTCGGTTGCCAATAACGCATTATTACCAGGACATCAAGTGCAGCAACTCAAGATAAAATTTGAATTTTGTAGAAAAGGTCACCTTTCAAGTTTCAATAACAGGTGTTTTTTTTTCTTTTCAAAAAATTTGGCATTCTGATTAAACGATAAATGGTTTATTTCTGAAGAAGTTTTAGTAGAATGGGGAAATAAAAACAAGAGAAGCTTAAATTCATAAGGAGGCAAAAAAGGGGTAGCGAAAGAATATATACCAAATATGGAAACTCATTCTCAAAACTCAAAAAGTTAGTAATTATCCTCTTCATAACCTGCACAAATCCTAATGTCTGTATGATGAAAAGCAAATTGAAGTAGCAAAATCTCCAAAATGGAAAAGATTGTTCTTCATCTTAACATTAATATGTAATGAGTTTAATAAAAACATAAATTATTATTCATTCTTTCACAGGACGTAAGGGGTCATACTATCATTTTGAAGCGTTTGTAACAAACGTTAAAGCAAGAAAAAAAAATAAAAAAAGAGGAAGCTTACGAGTAGTTGAATAGTTGATGTTGCAGATTGAAGTGAGTAGCCATGGAAATAGGAAAAGAGAAGAGAAAAGGGCAAGAAACATCGGTTCGACCAGATAAATAATGAAGGAGCGGTGTCATCGAGGCACAGAAAGAGAGAAAAACAAATTTATAAACAAATCATTATCCAATGCCCTTCGCATTTAGCTCCTTTTGCTTCCTAACTTTGCAAACAACAAAAACCATAACATAAAACCACAAAACAAAATTAATGTAACTTATATGAAGTTGTCGAAACAAACTATAAGCTTGAACTCAAGGGTGCTTCATGCAAGTCAAAGTCAACACCAAACATTGTTCTTAATGAAGTGTCAGGTGGAATTGGAAACATATTCGCTATCAACACCAAACATTGTCTTTATTCTCATAACCATTCGTATTATGTTCGGGGTTTTGCGTTTAATACCTCAAATGCACCTACCTCAAACACTACAACATGATTTTACTTAAATTTGAACTACATTTTTTCAAAGACAAATCTCTTTCTTTCGATTTAACTTTTAATTAAAATTAATTTTACATAATTAAGTTCCCCTTGAGATATCAAATGATTATAAAATTGTATTAATCCATAGTCGTACATAAAACACCAATTTCGTGTTTATTTTAATTTCTTTTTTCAAAATGTAATGATATATTTCTAACATTTTTCTTTTTAAATAATAACTATTTTTTAAAATTTGAGTTAAACAAAACACTAACATTTGGCAGATGCGAAAGATCCGAGTTTATTAAACTGGATGCAGCCTTTTGCTACCATTTGCAGTCACCGTGGCTAGTAAACATTTTTTATTTTGATTTTTTCTCTGTTTTTTATACAGGCAGAGTAAACATCATTTGTAATTAAATTAAAAATTAATAAATTATTGACCTTTTAAATATCATATCATATTCAATTTAAACCGCGCAAATAATTCGACTTGTATTGTATGGCCAAATATTTACACGACATAAGAGATCTTATTCAAGAACACATTTCAATATCATTCTTTACAGTTGAGAAGAAATTATAAATGAGTATCTATTGACAAAGTTGTATTAACTTAGAAAATTCGAAATATGTTTCTCATCTTACAATATTTTTAAAAGAGGAACTTATCAAACTCCACCGAGTATATTTTTAAAAAATATTTTAGATATAATTTATTAATATATTCTAACTAAAAAAAATTAAGTGTAGATTAACAAACTCCACAATCATTTGCTAATTTTTTAAAATGAGTAAGTTAAAATACTACATTTGGGTGGATTTTTAAAATAATTATATTTATAACTTGTTAACTTATTCTTTCTATAAAAAAAAAATATAAGTCGGTGTAAGTTTGCAAACCCCTGTTATAAAAATAATAGTTTAACATAAAATAATAAAAAGCTTGAGTATAACAAAACATTAAATTAACACGAATTTTTCATATTATACATGTTGCATGATGAAAAATTGACAAAAATATGCCAAAAAGTAATAGTAAATTATACGCCAACTTTATTGTTTAACATTAGGTCTATTTGACTAATAAAATGCTTTTGATTGAATAAAAAAGATTAAAAACTTGTTTCGAACCAATTCAAGGACGGGCTCAACAGGTCTTTTTGGTTGAATAAACCAAATAACTAACTTGTTCATCAATTTATCGATTGAATAGACTAATCTAATCCGGTCCAATTTTTTCATCATTGCTAAGCACTTTTACTTTCACTCACTGCATAGTTTTTAAAGGACAAAAGCCACGAATGAAATGCTCTTTGCATCAGTTATCTTCTTTCATATAATCATAACCACGTTTTTGATAGAGGGAAGGGAATGAGACAAACAACCTATCATCTTTTGTTCACTATCATGCTATTCGAATGGCACCATTGCATACTCAGTGCATGGTTATACATTACTTATCAAATAATTGAAATTTGAAGACAAAGGAAAATAATGGCACTATTAAAACTTAACCTCAAAAGTACTTTCATTCTTAATTCTTCGGGTTCATTGGTCTTGATTATCAATTCTCTCGGTAATTTTCCCTCAAGGAGTTTCTACTTTATTTTCCTTGAAACCAAGTTCAGCCAAGTCTTGCTTTGCCATCAAGTTCCTGTAAGATGCCAATTATATAGTTCATGGACAACCATTTATAAAAAAATTAGTCAAAACAAACCTAAGAACTATATACACCAAAAACAATATCCATAGCACAACATATCAATATTTTACAACGAACAAGAAAACAGATCAAAGATATCCACTAAAATCACCAACTTTGTTACTTCAAATTTCATCTTAAGAATTATTTTGGATTATATAAGATGAGATTCCATCATTTCATTGCAAAACGGACAACAAAATTATACAAAATGGGATTCTACTAAAGACTACCATCTTGTTAAGCTCCCACAGTGTCATAAAAACAATACACATTACAGAACAACAAATGACAAAACTACTACCTAGGCACAAAGATTAATAATGGATGCCAGAGGAATTACAGGAGTTAATCCTCTATACAGTGACCCTATGCCTATTATTGTCTTTTTTGGGTATAAAGATATGGTTGTACGTGTATTTTCTTTTATTTGATCTAATTGCATAGTTAATGTCACAATTAATGTAAACAAGCACTGCTCACTCGAACAAATCACACTCAAATTTAGAATGATCAATTCAAATCTACTAAGTGGTAACTCATAAAGTTACACAACAAGTTTGATTTCTAAAGAGTAGCCTACTTAACGCGAAATAGGAAAAAAAGTGCATTAGAAGTTGTGACTATATTAAAAAGAACTGACTTGTCCATGCGACACTGGAGGTATTTTTTGGAGAATTGCCTGCATTTCTCAGACTGGTGTGAAGCGGTCTTCAGACAGTTGATATATTCTCTTTTCTCCTAAAAAGAGGCGAATAGAGGAATTAGGAGAAAGGCATAATGAAAAAAGAAAGATATAAGTTAAGATAGCATACTAAGTCACACAAGTGCATGTGGTCCAATGGGAATATCCCCTTTTCGGGAGGCACTGGACGGAGCCCCCTATTGCCACCAAATGCACCGCCTGCACCATAATTACACCCAACAAGTAAACATCGCAATAACAATATTTCAAGTGAAGGAGAATCACATACCTGCGCCACTCATTTCTAGAGTTTCATGCGTCTCACAAATTTCAACTCGATTCAATTAAATACGGTGCACCCTGCAACAACCAGCAGCCAAGTTTTGAAGCATCAATATTCTTTTACCTTTTGGGGGTTAAATATTAAAATATCTGTTATCTATAGACCTAGACATACAATAAACTACACATTTCTCTATAGTCTTTAGGATGCATATTTTTTTTTGATTATTTTATTCTTCAACTGATTTTATAAACCATTCTTTAATTCTTTAATTACAATAGTTATTATGAAACATATTTCTTGTGAAACTCTTACCACCTCAACACATATATAATAACAATGTAAATAAGCTAAAGAATAAAATTTTCAACGTTGGTAGAAGGGTTCACATAAAACCTTCATAATTGTTCTTTAATATCCAAAATAATTGAAAATAAAACTTGAAAAGTAAAACTTAAGAGTTTACAAATTATTTTCAAAAGAAAAGGTACAACTCTAAATACATATAAAAATTTATATCCTAGAATTCTCTACCCCGATGTCACAATACTAGAACATACCCACAATTCAATTGACATTCTAGATGCCACTCAAAACTGGATCTTCCTCACCTAAAACATCCACAAATTATACGGTGAGAAAATAAAACATTTATATGTAAAACACATACAAACACACCACAATGTAATCTCATTAGAACTCATTATATAATGAAATATTTACAATCATTTGTACATATCATAATTCTATCAATCATGCATCAACTTCACATCACAATTTCACAATCACACCAATCCATCATAAATCTTGCAAATAATACTATGCTAAGGCCACGCCACCCCTGTAGTAGCCCAAGGTCGTGCTCACCCCTGATATAATAGGGTGCCAAGGTCACGTCACCTATGTAGCATTTCTTGCCCAAGGTCGTGTCACTCCTGACATAAGTGATACATATTAATTGCCTCACACATCCCACACTATGTCAAGATCACGCCACGCCTGTAGCGTCACTTACCCAAGGTAGTACCACCCCTGGTCATAAGTGTGAGGAACCACAACCACATTCACATTCACATTCACACAACACATACACTAAATCCACACAAAGGATTCACATATCCCTCAAGCAAATCACCATGAATCCACATCTAGATGATCAATTCTTATCATATAATATAACAATAACATTTATAAATTAATATAAAACCCAATTGATTCACTAATTTAATAGAATATTAAATCAAATAGTAAAATCTCCTATTTTTTTCAAAACCTAACTTACACGCACTTTTATACAATTTCTTCTCTCAGATCATCATTTTTACAAATTAATTATATATTCATAATCCTAAACATATACAGAATATCATAAAATTATTAAAAACTCTACAAGAACTCTTCTCCACCCGTACCTCAATAAGCAGCAGCTGAAATTAGAGCAGGATCTGGTTGGTCTACTTCTCTAGGTTTCCCTTGATTTTCAAAAAATGTAAAAAGAGTGCCAGAACGCTGTATATATAGGCATCAGGAGTGTCCGGAACGGGCCGTTTCAAATCCGGAACGGGCCGTTCTGGACTCTTCGTCATGTGTAAAATTTCACGTCCAGAACGGCCCGTTCTATAACCAGAACGGGCCGTTCTGTTGTTACATTTAACTCATAAATTCCATGTCTGGAACGCCCGTTCCAAATGAGAACGCCCCGTTCTCCATCAAAATTTGTAGGAAATTTTAGTATTTTGGAACGGCTCGTTCCACTTTGGGAACGGCCCGTTCCAGTTTGGGCTTATATATAGTGTCCAAGACTCCTGGTATCAGACAAAAATTAAAAACCCTTTGACATATCAGTTCTTGAAAATGAATGTAACCAACACTGGGATCAAGAGGAATATAAACATTTATCACCACTATGATAATGTATTGTTACATATCTGCAGCTACGTCTAACTTCTAACTTTGCTAAACGAGCTAAAACTCATTGTTTTACCCTTACTCCCTTAGCCCATGATTCCTAAGTCAAGAAAAAAATATTCATGGTGTAATAATTAAAGATATAAATCATCGTGCCCATGCCAACTGCAAGGAAAAAGGCATAAGCATATAATGCAGGTATAATTGATCATCTAGTAGTATTCATCGTGTTTCCCATGGAGATGAATGAATTTGTATTAAGACCGGACACAACAAAACGGTCGGCGTTATGAGGAAAAGCTTTGAGCTTTCTTAGCCTTTATGCTCGAGGATGCTGAATGATTACCAATACTTCATCTTTGAAGCTTTCATTGTGAGAAGTAGAAGTTGGCTACACAGGAAGATAAATCAAGCCAGCAAAAGCTTATACAATTACAAATTTGCAAACTTTTAGACTAGATTAATTCTTCAATTATCTGTTTTGAATATGAGAATGAGACCTAGCATTCTAAGCTTATCAAAGTGATTATGTTAAAAGGTATAAATTGGGATCCTTGTCTTCCAAAAAATAAGGCTTGACAGAAGAACAAGTAGGGGATTCAATCCTAAAGAGAGGCTAGATTGCAAACATCATTTACAACTGATTTCTTACGACTATACCTGAATGTTTAGAATTCATATATTGAAAACATTTTTGTTATAAATGTTCCGAGGCACAGTTGCAATCTTAACTTCTGCACCATGTGAAGATGGAAAACTTGCAATACTGGATATGGGAGGCACCAGGGTCTCGCCTGTACGTTTTGTGGTAGGCATAACAGAGAAGTTTGGTGCCAAATCTTGTGACCTGAAAATCCATCTGTAGGTAAAGGAATATATTAAGAGCTATTTAAGGTTAGAAAAATGATCATATAGTTGGAGGAAAATCATATTGAGTGGTTTTTTGCCAACAAATTTTATAAAGTTCAGAGAATTCAAGTGTTATTGCACTGGAACACAGATATACACACCCAATTAATCTACGCAAATATGCAGGATTGTGCCCACTCTCTGATCAATAAACGAAGCCAGTAATTCTTTGAAGACTCATCCATGTTCATATATATCTAAAATTGATGAGCTTGTCAAAGTCATATATTTATATATATCATTGATCGTTTAAGTTTATAAATAGAAACCCGAATAATAATACCACAGTTTCTACCGCAGCTACTATTTGCATTGCACCCTGAAATTTCCTACACAAAGGAAAGCATGTCGACTATTATTATTTAAATATGAATTATTGTTTGGCTGCATGAGTGAAATATATCTATTCATTTGGAAAGAAATTACTCATACAATTCTCAGATATATGGCACTTACTTGAACATTGTGTACTTTTTATACACAGCATCATGCATTGCTTGAATATCCTCATTTTCGATAATGCTCAATTGTTCTTGCAACACTAATAGATTTTGGGATATATGGTGGAATATTATTTAGAATGAAATAAAATAATTTAGTAGCAGAAGAACCTGCACATTTGATCAATTATGAATTAGCATCAAAGAATCATGCAGACTTATTGTTAATAAAAAATATAACAATTTTTACCAGTTAACTTGCACATTATATAGATCAGCTAAGAAAAACTTACAGAGAAGTATGGCACACAAGCCTTGTAACCAACTAGAGTGAGTAAAAGACACATGCAAGTGCAGCAGTTGAACGAGGTTCATTTAAAAAAAAGACTCACACATGATGCAATAATCATGAGAAATGAGCAAAAAGGAGACAAAAGCAGCTATCTGAACTAGCACCCCCTGTTACATACACCCCAAATGACATCCACAAAGAGCATGCCCAAAAATTGAAATAAGAATACCGGCAAGAATAGTGTCATGAGACCCAATTAGGTAAATTTTTCACGCAAGAAAATACAACTATACACATTCACCCTCACTTTGATCATGAGTTATCCATGACCTATTATCTATCATAAACTTTTTTCCGGGTATAATATGATTATTTCAAGTCTAACATGACCTATTAGTCTATTTAAAAATTTATTTTATGTTAATAATGTTAATTAAATCAATAAATTTAATTTTTAAAAATCAATAAATTTATTTTTAAATATGTTACTATGAGTTATTTTTTATTTTGCATGATAATATATAATTTACTCAATATTATTAAAATTAAAATTTTGAAATATACACAATCTCACAAAAAGAGGAAAAAGTAAATTTTTTTAGAGAAACAATTCATGTACAGTCATATATGTTACATACACATAAGTCGTAAGTTTATAAATTTATAATGAAAAAGGATAATCATAAAAAAATATTTTAAATATTTCTTGTACCAGTCTTATCTATGATAAAATTGAGTTTAGTTTATAGCTCAACTTTCCGGAGCCAAGACAGGAGACGCGGACCTCAAAATGGGAATATTGGATTGAACTTATGATGTCAAGTGTGGACCTCGGCACACTCATGACATCGGATGTGTACCTTATCATGAGGATGACCAATTTAATCGCTAATAACTCTCCAAAGTAACGACTATGACGATTACATGAAAAGAGAACAGACGATAACGAGAAAAGACAGGTAATTATATAAACGATGGACAATGTTAACAAGGGAGACTAACTTGATCATTGGAGTCCTTTTTGTAGGTACATCCGAGGTGCTTGCAGAACAAAGACCAATCCTGTGGACCAAGATCAAAAAGACGACTAAGGAAACCGACCTGATCCTAGTAAGAACATCTCCTATATCTAATTTGGCATATTCTAAATAACCAACTCATATTTTAACAAACTAAAATAATTATGATAACAACTTATAAACTAAAAACAAATTCATTGTACATGAAATGGTCTAAGGGATACCAGGGACATATACAATATCACAAAGAAAAACTAGATGAAATTGTTTTATATTAAAGGGATAGCTTATGTACATTCATGTACGCTTACATATAGACTATGATGAAAGAGAATAATCTTATTCAAATAATATATGTATATTAATTTTTTATTATATTATATAGATAAATAGATTGACCTATCAGACCTAATAGACTTTTTTACAAGTCTAAGTCCAATTTTTTTTAAATGAATAGGATTTTTTAAAAACTTAAACCTAACCTTTTTATTAAACAATAAAATTTTAAAGAGGTTAGGCCATAAGCCTTGTTCAAGATTTGGCCAATTTACATTCCTACTTCTTACATATTTCAGTAGATAGTTTTAATTCTTTTGGTTTTCATGTTATTTTCTTCTCCCTTATCTCTTTCATTTTTACATGCACCTAGATCATAAAATTGGTGTGTGACAGCATTGTCAAATATTGTATGTTGAGCTTGAAGAAAAAATACACATTTGGCTCAACACCTTCAAACTGTCGAGGCAGTCACATTGTTGGTTTTCCAAGCAAGCGCAGCCAAGTCTCTGTAATATAGTTAAAAGGTTGTCGATCCTCAGGGACTTGTGAAGTAGATTTTGATTTCTATTATGTTAATTGTTACTTGTAAATTCAAAGCTTGAATGATCACACATGTTAAATATTTGATGTGAGCGGTAAATTAAACTAAGTAACCAAAATTAAGTTAAAATTAAGAAAAACAGACATGAGAAATAGTTGGGATTAGATTTCATCAATCTCCCTCCTATGCATTCCTATTGATTCTTTAAAATGATTCCATTACTCATTGTCATTGAGTTCTCTATATCCATTCAGACCCAATTCCTTGGCATAAGAAATTCTAAGATATTTAACTCAATGAATGATTCCTCACTTCATTCAGTTAAATATCCTGCATTAAGAGTCAAAACTTATTACAACTATTAATTTCAAAATCATTTCTGACTTTCAAAACTAATAGGTGATTTGTTCCAAGTCTAGATTTAGAAAATATTTTCCAACCAAATTACAAATCTGATATCAAAGATAAATGATCAATTTATCAAAGCATTAAGAACAGAATACAAATTACTGACATTGAGTAATAGATGATATATATATATATATATATATATATATATATATATATATATGAATCAAAGAGGAATACAAAGGAGTTCAATGATTACATCAATCCCAACCCTGGAGCTTTAGCTCTCCATAGAAGAAGAAAGCACAAGATAACAAGAGGAAAGGTAGAAGAAAGAGATCCTCCGAAGAACCGTGTTCCCACGAGCTCCAAGGTGCTCTATTTTGTCCCTTCATCTCTGTTTTTCTCTCGTGCAACTTCTAATCCCTATTTTCTCTCTCTTCTGCCCTTTTATAGGTGTTGGAATTAAAACAGAGTAGGCAAGAAAGAGAAGGAACTGCTCAACGCCTTGAAACGGCTGAGTGGTTTGGAAAATTCTTTAACATGAAGTAATCTGAAGGGCTGAGCCCCTCAAATCCGCTGAGTGCCTGAGATGATTCTTCACCATTAAGCAAGCAAAAAGGGTTGGGCGCTTCAAATCCGTTGAGGGCCTAAGAGGCAGAGAACACTCATTCTTTCAGGGCCAAAACTGCTCAGCGCTTGGGAGTGGTTGAGCGTCTCTACTTTGGCGCACTTGCTAAGCTCTCTGACTTGAAAGCGCTCAACCCTTTTGAAGGGCTGAGCAGTTTGCCTCCAGACTTCAAAACTTACAAAATAAGCACAAAATCTGATCAAAAGATTCAATACTCCCTGTAATAACATAAAATAAGAGTCCCTCTTTGATTCTAAGTATATTGGCCAAAATTATATCAATATGTACAAAAAATTGTGCTAGACAAGTGTCTCAAATTTATATTTTATCAGATTAATTAGACACTTATCACACGCGTGCCTATAACGCTATTGAATATCAATTATGTTGAGCTTAATGCTGTTGAAGCTAAGTGAGTTTTGATGATCACAACACAAACAACAACTTGGAAGCACAAAAAAAAAGTCAAAGAAGAGTCAAGAAAATGCTATGAATTGGAGCTGTGTAATAGAACTTAGGAAATAAATTGTTTTGAATGTGTTTTTATATTTTGTGTGCTTAGTATGCTTTGTGCATAAACAAAATCTATGTCTAAACTAAGTAGAGAGTATATGATGATGAATTAAGAAGATTGGAAACTTATTTTGAGGTATAAAATGAAGTTTTAAAAACTAACTCAAAATAATCGATTATCGTTAAATATAATCGATTATTCCAGCTAATAGGCTAAGTGGAATGCCTTGCTGTAATAATCGATTATTTGTCAAAATAATCGATTATCCCAGGAACAACTCTCTAGAATAATCGATTATCCAGCAAAATAATCGATTAAATTGTTCTTGGTTGGTTTCCAGAAAACCTGAAGAACAAAATAATCAATTAATCTTTAAAATAATCGATTATCTGCGTCTGAAACTTTTATAAATAGTTTGAACTGATAATCATTCTGTGAAAAGCGTTTTTGTGAGTCTTTGTGACATCTTGGAGAAGTTTTCTTTGTGAAATCCAAGAGTAAAAACGTTTGTGAAAAGCTTTGTTAGAAAATCATCATCATCATATTCTTGAAAGGGGAAGATAAAGATTTGTTCAAGAATTCCAGGTGAATTCGTTCCTTTATTCTTTGTGAATCTTTGTAAAAATCTTGAGAAGGGTTTCTCAAGTGGTAAGGTTTCTTGTAGTGGGTTCTACAAGGGGTGCTTTTTTGGGGTCAAGAAAGTGGTTATCTTTAGTGTTGAAGTATATGCATGTGTGTGTGCTTGTAAACCTTCTTGCTTAAAGATAGTGGAACAAATCTTAATCAGGTGTTGATTAAGGACTGGATGTAGGTCACATGTGGAGTGGCTGAACCAGTATAAACGACTTGTGCAATCTTCTTGTACCTTATCTTTTACATTGTGTAATTTCTTGGTTGAACTTTAAAGAAGATAAAACTTGATTAACAAGTGTATGTGAATCTTGATGGTTTAAATCTGAATTAGTGCATTGTTATTGAACCTCATTATGTTATAATCAAGTGGGCAAATTGCATTCATATTTTCATAACAAGTCTTTAGAAAAGTTTCATTTGGAAATTCAGTTATAGAAAAGTTTTAAGTGAAATAAAGATCCTAGAAACTCTGATAATTTTTTAAAGGGTCATAGAATTCAATTCACCCCCCCTCTTGGATTGTGCCATTCTTTTCTATCAAATTATACATCTTGGATGCATGTGAAAACTAAAAAAGGTAAGGGAGAGGGTAATAGTGTGAAAACTGAAAGAAAGAATCAAAACTATTTATAGAAATAGATGAGAAATGGAAAGTAAAAGGTACATGGAAAAATTGAAAAGAGAAGAGAAGAGGGCATGTGAAAAAGAATGAAAAAGTGTTAAATTAAACATTAGAAGTATATAATTAAAAATTATAAAAAAAAAATTTAAAATTTTATTTTAAAAAAAATGTATCTATAAAGGGAAAAAAAAAAAGAAAAAAAAAAGGAGGTGTAGATCTTGAGCCATGTTTCAATGTTTTTGTCCAAGTGCCAAAATCTACCTCTTGCTTGATCCGTTTCAGTGCCTTGGGTAGTTATTTTCGGCCGACAAGGACCGTTTACTTATTGCCAAAACTTTGGGGCTCATGATATATATATCTATTTTTTTTATAAATATACTTTTTTTATTTTATTTTTTTAAAATTATAAAATATTGTAGTTTTTTTAATTTTTTAATTTTATACTTCTAACTTTCAATTTGTTACATTTTTTCTTTTTTTCACACATATTTTTTTATTATTTTAATTTTGACATACTACCAAATTAGGTAAGGTAGAGGAAAGGTAAATGAGTACATATAAAAATTAAAAAAAAAAAAGAAAAGATGCGTGAAAAAAAATACTAAATTAAATATTGTGGATGTAAAATTTAAAATAAAAAATAAAAAAAATTAAGAATATTTTAAAATTTTAATTATTTATTAAAAAAAAAAGAGTGTACTTAGAGAAAAAAGAAGGTGTATATATGATGAACCAAACTTCGGATGATTGGGCCAAAACATCGTTTCTAAATCGTTTCCGAAACATCTTTTTAAACTGAATTCATTTTGTTGACCGCAGAAAAAAATAAAATCGATCCATCTACCTTTTTTTATTTTCAAAAAAAAAGAAAAAAAATTCCAACAAATCGTTCTATTCGATTTTTTCTTTGTTGACGATCTAACTTGTGCATAAACAGTAAGAATTTACCGAGCCTGACACGAACACGTGTTGTAGCTCAATATCTGTCCAGGCATGTGGTAAATATAGGTCCGTTTATTTAAATTTTAAAAACGTGTTTCTAAAAAATAATTCTTTCGATAAAAGTTGTTTCTTAAAAAAATAGAGAAAATTATTTTTAATAAAATAGTTTAGAGAAACTCATGAAAATTAAAAATTATTTATTTTATTAAAAAACCTTTTTTAAACAAAAAATCAAACAAATGAACTCATAACTCTCACTCAAGTAGTCAATTAAGAAAACATATTGAATTACTTAGTTGAGAGTTATTGTTCCTATACAAGGGTACATCAGTAATTTAATCGATTTCATCATCATCTTCTAAGTCCTTGCCTAGATATTCTTCTCCTTGTCTTCAACTATTATCATCGGAAGGACAGCAGTGACTAAACTCCTCGCTATGAGCGAGGATTTAACGCGGCTGCATACACAAGGCAGGATTCGAACCCCTGACCTTGCTTAAGCGTGGATCAACCCTTACCGCTGAACCACACGCTTGGGGTTGTTTAAATTAGCCTTTGAATCCAAATATATCAATGTAATTTTTTTTTGTTGATAAATATAAAGGTATTTATTTTTCTTTCTAAACATTCTTATTTATACTATGCTCAATTTAAACCTATAGAATAAATCATTCATGATTATAACACATTTAATAATCTTTTAGACTTTAGAGAAATGTTCAATTTTTTTCTCTTTATTACACCACTCCGGTATAGTTATAAGATCAAAATTGTAAGTAATGATATTTAATTTTTATATTTTATAAGAAATGTAATTTAGTTTCATATTTATTATTAAAAATAAAAAGTATGCAATTTTTCTCATTCTTGGAAAGTAAAAAAGAAAAAAAAATGTTATAAAAATATTATATCTTATAAAGATAAAATTAAGCATTTTTACTTGGGAAACGACAATTCATGTAAAGGAAACCCCAAATTCTTCACCTATATTAAAATCTTGGAATTATAATTGGAAGATTTGGTAAGGTTTTAGGTAAGAAAGTTTATTCTGCGTATATTATGAAAGATCGCGTCGCGTACGTATGTGGGTCTAATAAAATTATCAAATGTCATTACTTTTACCAAATTCAATCTTTAATGACATCCTACAAAGGAAAATGCTAATTAATTGGATCATGCAACGCATTGCCGTTGGTATATAACTGTTCATGATAATTACTTAATCCATTATTGAAACAAATCAGTTTTTTCTTTCTTTATTTTACTAATTAATTTGGAATTTAAGCAGGGCAACATTCTTAATTACCCAATTGGTTATTGTTTAAAAAACTGAAAGCGATGCAAATTGAGAACGATATTATATCTTAATATTAATCAAAGACTTTGATTCATATAAGTTAAGAAAAATACAACGCATTGATACTTAATTGAGTATTTCTTTAGTACATTTGTTATAAACATTGACGATAGATCATTGGCTTCAATTCTGCACATTTTTATAAATAAGTGATAGAATGAAAAATAATTGACGTTACCAAAATTATTTGCAAAACCTTGGATTTTATAAATTAAAACAACAATAAATTTTGTTTTATACCATCTCAATTATGTATATTAGTTAGTTGATTTCCTGTCCATTTGTCAATTAAAAAAAGGATCTCTATACATGCAGAGAAAACAATCACATATAAAATAAATAAATAAATAAATAAAGTGTATGTTTTATTTTCGTTTAAAACTACGTCTAACAACAATTAATGTTACAATTTCTTTTGGTCACGAACGGCAAATCAAACACACTGTTAAACTGTAGTAATTGAAGAAAATTTTTTTTTTAATGGATTAAGATTATTTATAAGTCAACAATTAATATATTTATACTTTGTAAGTTTTTTTAAATAATTAACTTGGAAAATTATTTAAAAAACTGTGTCATAATAGAACCATTTAAATAAATATAAATCTACTTTTAAATAATTTAATTGACCTAAACTTGCTGCAGGCCAATGAATTTAATAATTTGAATTGACTTTATATATATATATATATATTGAAAATTTAATGTACTTTTTATATTATTTGTATTTACTTAAATAGAACAGTTTGTTAAAAGTAAAAACTTTTTAAATGCTTTGAACTGTACTTTCTAAAATTTTAAATTGAACAAACTTTAAAAAAAATCAGTTAATAAGCAAACTTCGCCAACTATGCTTAATAACTATTAAGTAGTTATTTTTGCGAATAATTAAGATCGACTTAGTATGAAAGTCGAAGTAGTATAAATAAAATTCCATGTTAACCTTTGTTATTGTTGTTATAATTTTCTTCTATGAATTAGAAAGAAAAATGTTTCCGTAAAGCCTCAATCACTAACTGCCTCGAAAGAAAATAGTAATACTAATGACTTAAAACAAGAACAAGTCATGGCAATTTGGAAGCTTTAGAATTAAAAAGAAAAGAAGGTCATAACACGTGAAAATTCATTGATAATTTGGCCCACAGTCACACCTTCACGCATAAGTGTATAAAAAGATATTTTTAAAGTTATAAGTAGATATATACTTGGTTTTGATATCTTAAGTTATAAGATGTATTGATATTTGATGGTTTGGGTGAGGGCCATAGGACTTAAATAATAAGAATATAGTGAATTAACATAATAACTAATTATTAATATTTGTCTATTAAAAAAATATATAAAAAACACTATCGAATACTAATATATACAAATCTTTTAGAAAATATTCTAATCAATTTTGATTTGTCATTAAGACAGATTAACTTTTTTCACTAAATCAAACCCTAGTAGTTAAAGTTAAAATAATATGCGATCTTATTTGAATCCTATTATAATGTTTATATTGTTTGTGTGCATAGGATCGATCCAACCTTAAAACTAAACAACTCCTTATTTTAGGTCTTCCAAAAATATATATATTTTTTAGTATTTATACTATTATTTGTTTTAATATAATAATATGTGACCGGCCCTCGTGTGGATCCATTGATATTTAGATGTTAGAATCATAGTTAGTGATGAGCAATTCGAAGAATGAATATGTACTAAAGTAACCTTCACTTTACAAGCCGATTTTTTAAGGTTGAGTTAAGCTTAATCCACTATTCTAAGATGATATTAAAAATAGGTCACTCACCATTCATTGATACATGTACCATAGACATGAGAGGGTGTATTCAAGTCCTACCATTGAAAATGTTGGACGTGAGGGGAGTATATTGGAAAAAATTCAAATCCTACGTCGATAATCCACTATTCTAAGAGTTGGTGAGGACAAATTGCAGAATTGCTTATACTACATTGCAGAATTGTATGCAGCAGTAGCAGGTTTGTTGTGTTCTTGGAGGACAAATTGGACTTGCTTAATTAATGGTTGCAAGACACAGTGGGAGATGGCTTGGACCCATCATGCATACGTTAGCTACTAAAGACATTAATTTTGTGCCCAACCTGCCAAGCATGAAGTCTAGTGTATTACCACGTTCATCACATTTTTGTTTTACAAGACAACTTGTTTTCATATAAGTAACAAATATTTTTCAAAGTTCTTTTTATAAGAATAAAGATTTTTTTAATGAAAATATTTTTTAAATCTGTATCTAAACTCTTAATACAGATCATTCGCAAGTCATCCAACAAATCGAATTTAAATCATTTTAGGTAAAATATATATATATATATATATATATATATATATATATATATATATATATGAAAGACACGTGAGCGCCATCATATAATAGTATTATCATGTGCTGATAAAATAAAAATATTATTTTATTAATAATACTTGCCCACATATATAAAATAATACTCATCGTACATCTACTACAATACAATAAATTTTTAACAATATTTAAAAAATATTACTTAATTATATATAAATATTACTAATTTATTTTTATAACATATTATCAAATATTATATATAGTTCATGTTGTATAGTTCATGTTATTAAAGTCTTTTAATGACATTTTTATACAATTAGGCAATATTTTATAAAGTTTTTGTTAACTTTATAAAATGATAATTAATTTTAATTTAGATATTGTTATCAATTATTATATTTTTATGCTTCTTAAACTCTTAGGAGTTAAAAGAGGGTTGAAGACATTTTTAATTAGTTACCAATAATTATATATTAAATATCAAAGTTCATTTATTTTAAGTATAACTATATAATTATATATATTCTTTATGAATCATTCATTTATTCGATATGTGATTATAATTATGGGTAACAATTATAAATGAGATAAATATATATTTTTTTACTTGAGATTTTGATTTTAAAAGCAATTAGAAAAAATATTGTTAAAATAAAAAAAATGTTACTTATGTGTAGTAACATTTTTCAAAAAAAATGTTGCAAAATAACTAATGTGACATTTTTTTTACTCGATATGAGACTTTGATTTTGAAAACAATTAGAAAGAATAATATTAAAATAAAAAAAGTTATCCTATCTATAGTAACATTTAAAAAAATTGTAAAATAACCTATTTATTCAATATATAGTAACATTTTAACAAATATAAGAAATAAAATGTTGCTAAAGAATTAAAATGTACTTGTGATTAATTTTGCACAAATCTCATATAAAGAATAGAGATAATAAAAATAAAAATGTGATAAAATGATTAAATGAGTAATGTGAGATACAATCAACTTGAAAAATATGTATAAGTAATATTACTTTTTTTTAACAGCCCCTTTTAAGATGATTTCAGATACTTAAGGATTAGTTGACTAGTTAAAATTGAATGAAATTATTTGTGATTCATGCTTGTTATTCAGCTAAACCTTTACTTTCTGTTTTTCTGTTGAAGCATATCTTTGATCTTTCATCTAATAGTATTATAATACCTCATCTTTCTATCACCTTCTATAGAATTATATAAAAAAAAACTGGGGACTAATGATTGGAGCATATATATTTCTTCTTTAAGTTTTTCATGAAGAAATCTTTACATCAATTAAGTTGTTTAAGATGTAATTCAAATGCAACACACATAGCTAGAACGACTCTGATTGTGGTCAATCAAACAATTGACAAGAATATCTCGTTGAAATCAATGTACTTTTTCTTAGCACACCTTTTAGCCACCAATCTTGCATGATACCGTTCCACTTATCATTGCCACTTCATTTGATCTTGTAGACTCATTTACACCCAATGGCATTTCGACCTTCTAGAAACTCAACAAGTTCTCATGTCTTATTTCTATGTAAGACCTCCATTTCTTTCTATATTGTTGTCATTCATAAAGAAGCATCTGAACTCCTCAAAGCCTCTTGAAAGGTTGATGGTTCTCCTTTTTTAGTTGGAAGATAATATACATCATGGCATTGCCATGACATAATCTGAGTGCCAAGATGGTCTCCTTATCTCACATCTTGTTTATTAAGCTTCTTCGTTATTGGTCTCATCTAGTACTTGTTCTTCATACTGTTGTTCTACTTTAGAAGTGTTATCTTTTCTAAACTTCTTTTCTATCACCATTATAATAGTATTTTTAGTAGTGTTCTCATTTTTCTTCTCCCTTTGCAATTCATTCTCTACAAACACTATATCCATGTTAACAACAACCTTGTGGACAATGGGATTCCACCAATGATACCTCTTAACATTGTCAACATAATCCAATAATGTAAACTTTCTAGATTTTGGATCCAACTTCGTTCTTTTGTGGGAGTTGTACATCACATACACATGACATCCAAACACATGTAAGGAAGAATAATCAGCTAGTTTGTCTCTCCACATCATCATTGGTGTTTTCAAACCGATTATTGTTGATGGTGATCGATTTATTACATAACATGGGATTTTAACTATTTCTACCTAGAAAGATTTAACAACTCTCGCTATTTTTAGCATAACTTTTGTTCTATCTAAAAGAGTTATATTCATCTACTCTATTACAACATTCTACTAGGGAATACGTGACTTTGTGAATTGCCTTGAAATATCACCTTGCTTGCAAAATGTCAAAAAGTCACCATCTACATATTCTCCTCCATTGTTTATCCTCAAGCACTTAATGTTTTCCTCAAATTCAAGTTCCATTTGTGTTTTAAATTCCTTGAATACTGGAAACACACCTAACATCTTCTTGATTGGGAATACCCATAAACTCCTAGAGTAATCATCAATGCATGATACAAAGTATTTTGCTCCTTTCAAAAATATTTTCGGCGATTTCCATACATTAGAATAGATTAAGTCAAGTATATGTTTGTTTCTCATAATTACTTTGGCAAAATTTAATCTATGATGTTTGCTTGTTACATAGTGTTCACAAAATGGTAAATTTATGTTTTGAACCCTAACAAAAGATTGCATTCTACAAGAATTTTTAGGCCTTGCTTTAACATATGACTAAGTCTACGATGCCACATCATCGTTGCTTCCTCTTGACTTCTTATTGTAATTGATGCATTTGCTTCTTGCAGCGTATCTTCTAAAAACATGTATAAATTGATTGTGATGTTCTATACTTTCATCATCACTAGATACCTTCAAGATTCCACCTTCATTGTGGATCTTGAACCTGAAGTCATCCGATTGCCCAATGGACAATAGATTTTTCTTTAAGTCATTAGTGCAAAATAGTCTTGGTGTCGAGTCATGTACCAAGTTGGAGTTGATGTTACTCCCTTTAAATTTCTTTATCTCATATTTTGTTGCCATGATTTCTTTATATTTTTTTTCTCTCAATTAAATTGATTGATGCAACTTTCATCATGAATAATATTGCTTACTGGAACAATGACGGTTGTTTACGGTGGAATTTGTTTACGGATTCTTTATATTCGGACTAGCACTACGACAGTTTCAATTTAGGTATGAAGTTCAATAATCACTAGTTTCCAGATATTCATCAACGATTATCAACAAACAGTGTTCATGCACATAGATGCTTAAATAAACAAAATGAACGATAGATATAATTCCTAGACAAATCATAGTTCATGGTCTTCAAGCATTATAACGTTATCAGAAATTACATGAATGAAAATTAAGTAATTACAAGAAACATTAAGACTAAACTAATCCTAACCTAGAAAGGAAAAAAGAAAAGTGGTCAAGAAGCAACCATACCCAAACACGATTCCATGCACGAAAGCCATATGCGCAGGCGGAGAGTACTTCAGAGCTCTATTCAAGTATGAGTTTTTCCGACCTTTGTGACAATGCAGGCTTCTTGAATTTATAGAGTGAATCAATGACGGTTAACTCACTCAGACGCTCGTGCACGTAGGCCACTATGAGATAACCGCTACCCACTATGCTCATTATGTGGCTTCTAAAGTGTAACTTCTCATAACCGTTCTTCGCGTATACTAACTTCTCGACTTGGACGCTAACTGTCTTTGTATGATCCTAAGCACCCACACAATTTCACCAAATCTCGAACATTGTTCAACTCGAAATAATTGTCTTCGATCTCGAATCAGCTGTTATTGGTAGGAGTTGATCTCAATATTTTTTGAGAAGTTTTATGTATGCTTCAAACTTTTCGACTATATTTCTAGCACGAATACATACAACTCCTAAAACGTTCCAGATAGGTGTTCATCCTCCTCCATCTTTCGATTAGCTTCATAAGTACATCTTTCGATTTCCCTGATTTTCGAGTAGTCTCAACAACGGTAGACTGTAAACTAGTACACACTAGGTAAGTTCCTAGGAAAGAGAGGTGGGTCACTAATGGACACACTTAAATACCAAGTCTTTCCTTGCCAAAACTTTTTCCAAATTTGCACTTTTACACTACCCACATTATATCCAGTAACAAGAATAACTCTTTTCTAATGTAGCATATCAAACAATAATGCAATCGCGAAACATACTAAAAATTTTCTCCAACACTATATTAGTGTTCATCACAGTAGAATAAGACCAACCTATGGCTTTGATACCAATGTTGGGTATTAGAATAACTAAATAATAACACAACTAAAATAAGATATGAGAAAATAAGAGTAAAAAGAGACACTAGACACAATAGAAAAACTTTACTTAAGAGAAAATTACATTACTTCTCACTCTAAAATTCACTCCTTAAAACAGGAGAATACTACTACATAGAAAAAACTCTCAAAGTAGATAAAGAGAAGGGGAAGATTTGGGATGATTTTAAGAGGGGGACCACTAGGCTTTATTTATAGCTTAGTGGGGCTCAAATTAGAAGTTCTCACCAATGTGAGACTTTTACATCTAACATCTCCACCATAACATTTTTTTTTTATCAACAAGACTCAAACTAAAGATCATGCTTTATGAGATTGAGATCAATTTCACTTGAACTAATAATTTATTTGTTGAGAGCTCTTATTTTATCAATCACATATAAAATAAGTGATATAATAAAAAGTAATATATAATAGCAAAAATATATTATACAAATAATATAACTCATCTTTTTTTAAAAAAAATGAAAAATTACTGGTCATGTATAAAAAAATTCATTCTATTTTTTTTTATCGATAACAATGATAATTACGATTAAAAATATTTGAGTATAAAATATTGTATGTATTATACTAAGACTTCATCACTGAACAAACTATAATATTTTAGTTAAAATTAGTAATTTATTTCTGAAAATGTCTTTATTAAAATCCGTAGTTCTAAGACCATGACAGTGAGGGTTATTGTGAATTGTGACTCTACTTTAAGCTCGTGCATTCGAATATTATTTGAAATGCCTCACCCACGGGTATCCTATATTGAAATCCAGTCCGTACCTATGTTAGCCATGTATTAACACAATTTTAATGACAATTTGAGAAAGATATTTATGGTGTAATTTATATTTATAAAACGGCATGTGAATTCAGCAAAATAATAGGGCTTACATCAACGAATTCTCTCAATTATTGTATACTAATATGTACTACTACTGATAATATAATGCAAACCAACCGCAATATGAAATAGAAAAAGACTATTTATGTAACCCAGATCCGTTTCTTCCTCAAGCAAACGTGTAAGACTTAGCACAAATTAAAAAGAAAGTTTTTCTGATGACTCGTGTTAGCGACCATCGTTTCTAGAAATACCTTTCTGTGCTGAACCACAAAAATAATATAAATATAAATATCATTTTATGCTTGTGCATAAATAACTATACAACCCTTTCTTTCCCATGTTTTGTCCTTTTCCTTTTTGTGTTTTCGAGGCCCCCATAATGATCACATATATGAAAGACAAATGTGAATGATAATGGAACCTAGTTAATAGTAATAATTATATTATTATCCCGTACCATTAAAAGGATTGTATTACTAGTATATATAGTTTGTTTTTTGTCGCCATTAGCTCATTAATTAGCAACAAAAATAAGATTTCCATTCCATCCCACGAGCCAATTTTAACTGTGAAAATAGAGCTGACTTTATTTGAATACTACTGTTTATATCAGTGGTTGAACCTTCCTAGTGTTGTTTACCAAAGTGGAAATTCCACGTTTTATTATTTATATATTTACCATTAGACAATAGACACACCCCAAGTAGTTGTATGGAAAATCGATATGATTTTTTTTTTCTTTTCAACCTCCACGGTAAGAATCTTGGCTCCAAATTATTGACCATGCATTTTTGTGTTACATCTAATAATGAATTAAACATCTAGGGCATTGAAATTAATCCTAGAGTAATGCTATTGGTATGTAGTGGGGAACAATAGAAGCCAAACATGCAGATGGTAGATATGTTTCTTCCTCCGTTATTAGAAAGGATGATTAAGACACTAATTTGGTGCATTAGACAACCCAAATCCTAGTGTGGGCTAGGGTGGATATGGTCGTTCCTCTTTTCTCACAAAAGGATGGAAGGTTATGATTCAAATTCCTTGATTTTCATCCCGAGTCATTGTCCCCAAATCAATGCACGATAATTGAAAAACTAGGAGGAGGAAACGAAACGAGATAGAAGGAAAAAGTAAGTGATGGTGCACAAGACTTTGTCCAAGGCTATAAGATAAAAAAAGAAGGTGGAAAAGAAACACCAATGGGTTAGTGAAATTTGTTGGATGAGTGAGGAATGGGGTTTGGACAAAAGAAGAGACAATTTGATCGCAATAGCAACGGGCACAAGAAATACGAGATGTGGACTTTTACGAGACTTAGCCAGAAATGATATAATGAACGTTGGCGCTACAATGTTTGTGTGGGGCCACTTGTACCTTCCTCCAATCCATCCTCCACACCTATGTGACACTAGTACTTGTCAAAATTAATATTCCACTGACAAAAATGTTATTTTTAAACTACTCTCCTTGCATCCTTTTAAATTATTGTAAAAACCAGACACGTGGAAGTGAAAAAATTGCTGCAATTTCTTTTTAATTTCTTATTTGTTTTAGATTGGATTTAAAACTCAATCTATCCAGTGGACTCATTTATTAGATTTTTTTTCATCTATCAAAATCACCACTAGAGATAGATTAATAGTTAAAGAAAAAAATAGTTTAAATAAAAGTGGGAGTATCTAAGTTTAGATAAAAAAATTTCAATAACTCAATATATTATTTCCACTTTCTAAAGAAAACCCCTTTATCATTTACTATAGCTTGATTCTAGTTAAGTGTTTATGATCATATATACATGCATTTATTTTAGGCACATGAAAGAATCTCATACTTCATCTAGTTCAGTTTTAGTCAACAATCCCTCTTAAACATGTTGACTTGGTCTATCCGAGACAAATAAATATTTTGTCTGTTATTTTTTGAATAATTTTATCTCAAGTTATTCATTATTTTAAAAGCATTGGAAAAATATTAATTACTTTTTCAATAATACCGTTAAGAAATAAATATACTGATAGATATACGTTGTTATTATATAGTATAATAATAAATAAAAGCATCCAGTCAAATAAAGTTATTTTATTACGAAATTTAGTTTACTTTATTATTTTCTTAATATTTATGCATTGTTTTAAATGAAAAGTAAAAAAAAAATGTAACTATAAAACGACAAACAAAATAAGTAGAAAAAAGTCGCTATTTTTACTCCAAATATTTGTAAAACGTTATTAACGTGTTTCTATACTAGTCTCTCGCTAATAAAAGGGTTACCCAAGGTAGTTGATGAAGTGCACATCAATTTTTTTGTGTCAATCATAATTAAATGGAAAAATAAGATTATAAGTTCTAACAATATATAATGGAACGTATTCTTATATTAGGAGACACACCTTATAAATCACTCAATTACCACAGTCTTAATTCTCGGTTGAAGTCTTCGCATTTTGTTCTAGGTAGTCAAAGGAGGGGGTACCTGCAAAAAAACACTTCGATGTTCAAGTCAATAAGTGATTGGCGTATTAAATGCGGTAGTTCAGAATCGATTATGTGCCTTATTGAGGGTCTATTTATACTAGTTGTTGTTGGGCCGTGATTAGGAAATGAGTCCTAAAAAATTAAGAAATTAAACCGACGTATTATGTAAATTAATCTCATCTTAACTCACCTGACCTAATTATGTATCGTCGAATATGTGGATCTTGTTGACCGAGTCGGCCGATCCCGATCTTACCGAGTCGGTCGGGTCAACCATACTAAGTGTTCTCGATTGGGTCGACCGCATTAGTTGTACTCGGCTAGTTGGCTAAAATGTATTTTAAAAAGTAGCAGTAAAGATTAATTTTGTAATGAGGTAATTTAACAATAACGAAATGCATGAAGTAATTTAATTTAAAATTAAGAAGAAAAAAAAAAAGAAAATTAATATATCCTTCGAATCAAATAAGCCGAATCATCCTCCGACCAAAGATAAAAGTTTTTAAAATTTAAAATTAATTAATTTATAATCAAATGCAATGACAGGTGTAAGTTTTTAAATGAGTCGACTATTATTTTTTCGGCTCAAGTTTTCGGAGGAATTAAATTTAAAAAAAAAAAAAAAAAAAAGGGTATATGAGAGAGCAGTGTTTTAAAACCCGGACCGACCCGGCCGGTCGGACCGTTTGGACCGGGAACCGGTGGTCCAGCCGGTCCAAATCTGAAGTTGGATCGGTTATGCAGTTGACCCGTTTCAAACCGGATTGAACCGGTCAATTTTCCGGTTCAACCGGTGAATCGGTGGGTCAAACCGGTTCAACCACTTTTTTTTATTAATTTTTTTAAGGGACCATAAATCACAAAAATAATAATGAAAATTGAATCTCTTAATGAAAAAGTAAGGATCTTATTAAATATAACAATGACTACTTGTTCTAATATATTTGTTTGCAATATATACAACTTAAATAACTTTTATAGTATATTATTGTACTGTCCAGGTTAAAATCCGATTAGGTTTTCTTCTCGGGTATTTCCCGACTATCGTATCAGGCCACAAGCCCTTTCGCCTTCTCGGCTCAGGGCTGGAAGGCAAGTGTGCCGTCCATGTCGAAATCCGACCTGCACCTCTATTCGGCAGTGGGGCGACCATGCCTACTCGGCACCAACCCGACCGAGGGCTCAGCATAGACCTAGTCGGTCATGACTCGACTCGACCTGGGGGACTCGATTCCTCTCGCCTAAAAGGACTAAGGAGACTACTCGGCATTAACCCGACTGGGTCCCCTGCGCGGACCCAGTCGGTAAGAACCCGACTAGACTTATCCCCTTTAACCTTGCGCCATCAAGATAAGAACGGTTAGGGAAATCCCTTTATTCTCGGGGCCCAAGAGGCCCATGAACGACGTACCATATAACCCAAAACCCTAGAATTGAGAAAGGAGATTACACTTTTGAATGCTCTGGCTTTGAGGCTAGACCTAGGCAGAAACCCTAGTCCATCCCTTGGCCGGAACATTTTGGCGCCCACCGTGGGGCTACGGTAAAACTTTTCCAACGCCCCAACAAATACAAAAAACCTACACTCTACTATGGCGAGAGGCGGCACATCCAACCACGACAACAACACCCTACCATGGAGGAGATGATGGCGTTGATCAATGGCTTGAAAGAGGAGCGCGACCCAGAGAGAGAGAAGGAGAGGAAGTTTCCCGCACAAAAACAGAGTGGGCTCTGTGTTTTCGTCGGTGTAAGGTCTTGCACCGTTGGATCGAGCTGATTTTTGGACTGTAGGTTCCAGAAATGTGGTTCTTCATTCTGACCGTTCAGATTATTAACCGGAGGCCTGGTTTGGGAGAAACCAGCTTCATATCAGTAGGTGAAAGTGTTCCAGCACAAAACAGAGCTGGTATTGTGTTTTAATCGGTGTGAAGTCGTTCACCGTTGGATCAGGCTGATTTTTGGACTATAGGTTCAGGAAGTGAGGTTCTTCATTCTGACCGTTCGGATTATTAACCGGAGGCCTGGTTTGGGAGAAAACAGCTTCATATCAGTAGGTGAAAGTGTTCCAGCACAAAACAGAGCTGGTACTGTGTTTTAATCGGTGTGAAGTCGTTCACCGTTGGATCGGGCTGATTTTTGGACTATAGGTTCAGGAAGTGAGGTTCTTCATTCTGACCGTTCGGATTATTAACCGGAGGCCTGGTTTGGGAGAAACCAGCTTCATATCAGTAGGTGAAAGTGTTCCAGCACAAAACAGAGCTGGTACTGTGTTTTAATCGGTGTGAAGTCGTTCACCGTTGGATCGGCCTGATTTTTGGACTATAGGTTCAGGAAGTGAGGGTCTTCATTCTGACCGTTCGGATTGTCAATCTGAGGACTGGTTTGTCAAAGAACAGCTTCGTATCAGCAGGTGGAACCGTTTGACGCGAAACAGGATCCTAGTCAACATCTAATGGACTTTCGTGCTCAGATGTCAATTCGTGGAGGAAGCATGGGAGTCTGCTGCGAGGGTGTTATGCTAAAAAGGTTTTTAATGAGGTACCATCAAATAATAAAATCATTATTTTCAAATTGATTCTGACTTGTAGGCAAACTCGTGATTGTCGGCAATAGTCCGGCTGAGCGAGTATAAATAACTTGAAGAACTCGTGATTGTCGGCAATAGTCCGGCTGGGCGAGTATAAATAACTCGATTGATAAAACTCGTGATTGTCGGCAAAAGTCCGGCTGGGCGAGTATAAATAACTCGAAGAACTCGTGATTGTCGGCAAAAGTCCGGATGGGCGAGTATAAATAACTCGAAGAACTCGTGATTGTCGGCAATAGTCCGGCTGGGCGAGTATAAATAACTCGATTGATAAAACTCGTGATTGTCGGCAAAAGTCCGGCTGGACGAGTATAAATAACTCGAAGAACTCGTGATTGTCGGCAATAGTCCGGCTGGGCGAGTATAAATAACTCGATTGATAAAACTCGTGATTGTCGGCAATAGTCCGACTGGGCGAGTATAAATAACTCGAAGAACTTGTGATTGTCGGCAATAGTCCGACTGGGCGAGTATAAATAACTCGATTGATAAAACTCGTGATTGTCGGCAAAAGTCCGGCTGGGCGAGTATAAATAACTCGAAGAACTCGTGATTGTCGGCAATAGTCCGGCTGGGCGAGTATAAATAACTCGATCGATAAAACTCGTGATTGTCGGCAATAGTCCGGCTGGGCGAGTATAAATAACTCGATTGATAAAACTCGTGATTGTTGGCAAAAGTCCGGCTGGGCGGGTATAAATAACTCGATTGATAAAACTCGTGATTGTCGGCAATAGTCCGGATGGGCGAGTATAAATAACTCGAAGACATAGATTACGATACAAGCAATTCTTTAACTTAGCACATTTTATTCACCCGTGTTAATCAGAATTTTGACGATTCCAGACACACAAGTCGGAGCTTGGACGACCCGTGCATATAATTGCAGCTCAATGTTGATCTGACAGTTCTATTCCATTATTTGAATTCTGCTAGTTCATTTTAAATCTAAAGAAAGGTTCACTTATTGTTTTTGAGTCGGCGTTGGGCCGATTGTATGGTTAAATTTCGCTTGAACTTGGAAAATTTTTCATTCACTATTTTGAGTCGGCGTTTGGCCGATTGCATGGTTAAATTTCGCTTGAGCTTGGAGAAGTTTTCATTCATTATTTTGAGTCGGCATTGGGCCGATTGCATGGTCAAATGGCGCTTGAACTTAGAAAAAATTTCATTAATCTATCACTTTTGCAGTCGGTATTTGGCCGATTGATCCGCTGGTTTTGAAGTTTGAAAACTTAGAAAGAATTTCATTCATTTATCATCTTTGCAGTCGGAATTTGGCCGACTGATCCATTGATTTTGAAGTTAGAAGTTAGAAAAAATCTCATTTATTTATCACTTTTGCAGTCGGTATTTGGCCGATTGATCCGCTGGTTTTGAAGTTTGAAAACTTAGAAAGAATTTCATTCATTTATCATCTTTGCAGTCGGAATTTGGCCGACTGATCCATTGATTTTGAAGTTAGAAGTTAGAAAAAATCTCATTTATTTATCACTTTTGCAGTCGGTATTTGGCCGATTGATCCGTTGATTTTGAAGCTTGAAACTTTGAAGCAATCATTTTCATGTATTTATTATTTTCCTAGTCGGTATTTAGACGACTATTATCACGTTCAACTTTTTACTTATAAAAAATTAATTATTTTCCTAGTCGGTATTTGGACGACTAGATGATTTGATATTCAGGTTAACTTAGAAAAATTTTGGCCAACTAGTGACATTGAGATTCAATTTTTAACTTAGAAAATTTGTGGCATTTTCCTAGTCGGTATTTGGGCGACTAGATGCTTTGAAATTCAATTCTTAACTTAGAAAAAATTGTGACATTTCTGGTCGGTATTCGGCCGACTAGTGACATTGAGATTCAGTTTTTAGACAAATAAAAAATTCCCCGTTCGTTAGGGTCGGAATTAGGACGACACGTTTTGCAACACTACAATTTATATATATAACTTGTAAGAACGAGTATATAAGAACAGCCAACCATGAAGTTATGTGAAAGAAAAAGATACCTCTTTTAGGGCTCCGGAAAACCACGGTCCCACGTGACGACTTGATTCTCGGCGTTCTCCCGACACCTATTCCCGGCCCATGGTCGTGGAGGCTGCACCGTCTAGATCAAAATCCGACTTGATCTTTTGCTCGGACAATACCCGACCAGGTTACCCGGCTACAAGCCTTCTCGCCTTACAAGCTCAAGGCTGGAAGGCAAGTGTACCGTCCAGGCCGAAATCCGACTTGACCTTCTGCTCGGACAATACCCGACCAGGCCGCTCGGTTACAAGCCTTCTCGCCTTACAGGCTCAAGGCTGGAAGGCAAGTGTACTGTCCAAGTTAAAATCCGATTAGGTTTTCTTCTCGGGTATTTCCCGACTATCGTATCAGGCCACAAGCCCTTTCGCCTTCTCGGCTCAGGGCTGGAAGGCAAGTGTGCCGTCCAGGTCGAAATCCAACATGCACCTCTATTCGGCAGTGGGGCGACCATGCCTACTCGGCACCAACCCGATCGAGGGCTCAGCATAGACCTAGTCGGTCATGACTTGACTCGACCTGGGGGACTCGATTCCTCTCGCCTAAAAGGACTAAGGAGACTACTCGGCATTAACCCGACTGGGTCCCCTGCGCGGACCCAATCGGTAAGAACCCGACTAGACTTATCCCCTTTAACCTCGCGCCATCAAGATAAGAACGGTTAGGGAAATCCCTTTATTCTCGGGGCCCAAGAGGCCCATGAACGACGTACCATAAAACCCAAAACCCTAGAGTTGAGAAAGGAGATTACACTTTTGAATGCTCTGGCTTTGAGGCTAGACCTAGGCAGAAACCCTAGTCCATCCCTTGGCCGGAACAATTATTAATTTTAAATGATATATTTAATAATTCAATATCTATGTAAATATTACATATATTATTTTGTGATATTAATTGCGAGCATATTATATATGTACATATTATTTATATTTTTAATTTGTATTAATATACCGTTTAACATGTAATTTTTTTTATGTATTTTTTTACAAAATAAAAATAAAAATAAATTTAAATAAGATAGAAAAATTTAAATTTAAAATAAGATATGAATTTATTAAAATTTATAAGTATAAATATATTTAATATGAATATTTTTTAATAAAAATAAATAAAAATCGAGTCATGCGATTTAACCAGTGACCCACCGGTTCAACCTTTGACCCACTGACCCAATACCTTAACTGATTCGATGACCGGTCCAGTTTTTAAAACTATGTGAGAGAGTGTGAAGGGTTTGATGTGAGGTAGTCAAATCACGTTGGATGAGAGTTGAATTGATGGAGAGTTAAAAGGGTTGAAAAAAAAGGAGAGTGAGGTGTGAAAAATAAAGAAAAATAGAAAATGGTAGGTCAAGGGTCGCTGTAGGAGAGCGTAATATAATTGAGTAGAAAAGGAGGAGGGCACAATCGGTGTTCCTGCATTGGCCATTCCCCCTTATCTCCGAATACGTTGGACACTTGGCCTATATGCAAACATTCGCCACTCGGAGTTACAATGACACAAACAAAAACACAAACACAAACACAAACAACAACAACCTCTAGGGAAACAAACTCTTCTGAAACAACCTCCTCCTCATCCTCAGGCTCACATTCCAATTCTACAACCTCAAAGGCCCAGAAGCAGAGCAGCAAGCACCCGGTGTACCACGGCGTGCGGAAGCGCAACTGGGGGAAGTGGGTGTCCGAAATCCGCGAGCCGCGCAAGAAGTCACGCATCTGGCTGGGAACCTTCGCCACTCCCGAAATGGCGGCGCGAGCCCATGACGTGGCGGCTCTGACCATCAAGGGCCACTCCGCCATTCTCAACTTTCCAGAAATTGCGGACATGCTCCCCCGGCCTCTGACGTGCTCCCCGCGTGACATCCAAGCGGCCGCAACCGCCGCAGCCGCAATGGTTAAATTGGACCCCGTCGCAGAACCCTCGGACTCGGAGTCTTCGGAGCTGAGCCAGATTGTTGAGCTTCCCAACATCGAAGACAACACCGTTGACTCCTCTGCCACGGACTTCCTGTTTGTTGACGTTGTGGACAGTTGGGTTTTTCCATCGGAGACGGAGACGGAGACAGAGGGAATCTTGTTTCCGCAACAGATAGAGTTGGAGATTCCCATTTGCATTTGGGATTCTATTTGACTCACTCCACTTTTCCTCTCAATTTCACTTCCTGTAATCTCTACTCTCTACTCTCCTCTCTATTTCACACCCTTACCTTACCAACTTCTCTTCTTTAATCCCTTTCTACTTTCTTCCTTCTATGCTATTGCTACCTAGTAGAAATACAAAATCTCAATGCCCAATAAAATACTTACTCTCTCTACACAACTATACTTTCACATTTTCACCCTAAACTTCTTTTTTTTTTAAGTTTGACAGACGATTGTACATGTCATAGATTCTTAATAGGCAAACATTACCGATTAGTCACTACTATTTTAAAGCTGTATTTATATATCTTATGCTCCGCGCCAATTCTACACATTTTTAATTTAATTTATGTACATATAACACATACATTTAATTTGGTTCTTGTATCGTTAATTTAGCCATTCAATATATTTTTAAATATAAAAAACCAAATTAAGAATAGGTTATAAAGTCAAAATATAGACAAGAGATTCACTAATTATAAAAATAAATTTACTTAGACTTATTTTATTCAATAATTTAAATTCTATATCAAATTTTAATGATTCATTTGTTAAAGTAAATATTCTTAATATATAGATTAAGTTTACAAATTTTTAAAACATTCAAAAATTATATAATACTCCATTTTATTAATTCAAATCAACATATAATTATTTTTATAATTATATTTTAATTTAAATTAATGAAATGAAGTATTAAAAAATTTTAAATTTTTAAAAAATTGTAAATTAGATTTGTATATTAAGAACTTTTAATTTAACAGTTAAATCATTACAATCTAATATAAAATTTAAGTTATTAAGTGAAGATAATATAAACAAATTTACTTTTAAAATAAATGAATCTTCCCTTAATAATATATATATATATATATATATATATATATATATATATATATATATAAACTAAATTAAAATCACGTAAGGAAATAATCATTAATATAGATCTATAGAGACGGTGTCATGGTGGGACTAAATAAAAACTTGTGTACATATGTAGCTAATTTAATAAAGTTTTATATTTAAAAACTAAATTGAGAATTTATTTTTGTTATAATTACGACGATTCTAGCATACTTGTGAAATTTCTAATTTCTAAAACATAAAACTTAATTAAACACAAGTTAGCAAATTAAATGGCCCAATTTCTTACTAAATTGATGTATATATATCACTACCTAGTATTAGTATACTAGTCTCGTAGGCAAAATGAATTTCAAATCACACTCCTAGTAAAACAAAATATACATGCCCCTATCAAATTAAGTAATTATTCTGATGCTTACTCAAATTCAATTGGTTTTCCTATTAAAGATTATTTTTTTGTTTACGCTATAATAAATAAGATACCAACTATATTAAAAAAAAAAAGTTATCCTACTCTAAACTTTTATTTTTTTAAAAAAAACTATGATTAAAAAACACGTTATACATATGCAGGGACGGAGCCAGGATTTCAATACTGGGGGGCCGAGAATAAATAATATATAATTTATAATAAATGAAAATTAAAGTATCAAAAGTGATACCACATAGCAGGCCGTACCAGAAGTCCAAAAGTTGAATAAAAAAATAAATTTGGGTTATTCATTTAATTATACATATGAGTTTATATTAAAAATAGGGGGTGCCATATAGTAATATATATGTATATAAAAAAAAATTAAAATTGTTGGGGGGGCCGTGGCACCCGTAGGTCCCCCCTTGGCTCCGTGCTTGTACATATGATATTGATGTAGTACGTAGTGTAGTATATAAAGCTATAATGCTTGGAAGCTTCACTGGATGTATTAATGCACTATATACTCTTACTTTAATATATATATATATATAGAGGTTAAAAAGTATAATGCACTCTTACATTAATTATTGATTTTCTTAAAATGATTTTGCTAACTGTCGCTCATAGAAAACAACGGATAGATAGACAGTGGAAAGTTATAATTTAAGAACTTAAAAGTTTTTCACTTCTGAATTAACTTTTTTATTCCTTAATTAATATCCTAACGGATCATTAGTAAAGTCATGTTTTCTTAATTTAAAACATCACATATTCATATATTTATAGTAAAACTTGTTTATAAATTAATTATTAATTAGATACAGAAAATTAAAATGTATTATATAGGTCATCATTTGCCCCTTCTAACGCGTTCTGACTATTAATTTTCAAATAATTAGATAAAAAAAAGTATTTTTTTTCATAAATGACTTCAATAATTATATGGTGATTCTATTTAATTTTTTTTATCTCATTCATTTTGCTTCGTTCACTCATTAAGTATGTAAACATTACTTAGAATAATATTGTTAGAGTAAGTGAATCAATAATAACAATAATAGTAGAAAAAATAACAACAAGTAAAGAAATTAAATGATTAGTGAGTATGAATTAATCCCTTAAACTGTAAATAATCCTTCCATTAAAAGAATGCTAGAAATTGACTGAAGCATGAATGTAAGACAGAGAGATCCTAGAAGAGAAAGGATGGAGCTGTAATGAGTGGAATTAATAAATATAGTACTGCGGCAAGTTACAAAACAATTAAATTAAACATGACAAAGGAAGTTCGAATATTAATTAATCTTAGCATAGAGGATCTACAGCAATTCAATACATGATTTATTTATGATGACAACTTGTCGCCACATCATCCATGCGTCCTTCTAAAATGCTCCAAGCGTGTGGTTCAGCGGTAGGGGTTGATCCACCTTTAAGCAAGGTCAGGGGTTCGAATCCTGCTTTGTGTATGCAGTCGCGTTAAATCTTGGGGCCAGCTATCTCACCCTTTGAGGTGCTTCCAACGTAGCGAGGAGATTAGTCACTACTGTCGGCGGTGAATACTCCAGGGACGAAAAAAAAAAAAATGCCAAAGAATTCATGGCGGTTCAACTTTCCTTTTTATTTTCGTTTACACTAACATTTCATGTTTTTTATTGGATTATTATTTAATGATTATGGATGGGAAAATTGACTAAATTGAATGTATCTCAACAATTTTATTTATTATTTTTATAGTGATTCTATGAATCTTTTCTTTATTAAAATGAACTTTTTATAAAGTAGTAATTAATGTATTCATGAGTCAATCTTGATAGAGGAAAAATAGTATCTTCAATTACAGTTTCTTACAAACAAAATAAAAAATCAAATTTTAATATTTAATTAATAAATACAAATATAAAAAATGTGAAAATTTTGATTATTTTTCATCTCTTTATTTGATATAATGACATTGTCATTTCTCTTAAGTTAATTTTATATTTTTATTATTATAAATCCATCATTTAAGAAAAATAAACCCTTATATATAAACTATAAATGAGTATTTTGTATGAAAATATTTTTAGGAATTTTTTTTGACAAAAAACTTTTTAGAAACCTTTTAGTTTTATATCTAATTTAATTTTTATTTATCACACTTATTTATAAATTAAATTTTAATATTTAAAAAATAAATATTAAATAAATAAAAATAATTTTGTACTATAATTTAAATTATTTATCATAAATTTAAAAAATAATTTATATTTAAATATAGTATTTATTTATGTACAAAATTTATTTATAATTTTAGCCGAATATGAGCATTTACTCTATGTATTGTACAAATAAAAATATTAATTTATTATAATTGACAAATTGGTTGTTGTGACCAATTTTAACTTTAACCGTTGTTTTACTTTATTGTTTTCAGTCTTTTTAAATGTGCAATTGTCAATTTGTCATTAAACTATTATTATATCCGTTAATGTGTTTGTGTCATATTCCATTTCACGCTCATCGCCTTCATCATTAAGCGATTCAGCCCCTCTGTCTTCTAATTTATCATAAATGTTTAATTATTTAAAATATAATGATAAGTGCTTTTAAAACGTTTTAAAAGATTAAAAAAAAATATTTTATAAAATAAACAAATAAAAAATAACGAAAGTAACACACTTTAATTGATTAGCATAATAAACTAATCCCTTCAAGAACTCTTCAATTTTTTTTTAAGTAGGTGGTAAAATTAATCGTTGAAACTCTATGTCGTTATTAATTTAATTCCTAATTTTAATAAAATTTAAAATTTAAAATTTAATATGTTTCTCATTTAAATCTTTCTATTAAATAAGTTTTGTTTTTATAATTAAAAGTGTCTATGTAGCTTAATAATATTATATTATATATACATGATATATATGTAAAGTTTTATGTGTCAGGTAAGTGTATCACATAATATATATGTTTCATGTGATATATGATTATAAAATATAATATTAATTTAATTCTTGAATTTGTAATATTATGTCATTTTAGTCACTAAAATTATAATTTAATATCATTTTAATTCTTAAAATTTTAATTTGATGTCACTTTAATTTCAAATATTATCATAATTTTATTTTAATCAAGTAATTATGACTTGAATATTTTTAAAATAAAATAATATTATAAATAAATAATAAATATTATATTATATATTTTATTAATATATTTATCATTATATTTATAATATTAACTTAATTTATTTTGAAATATATAATTAAATTAATATTATAAATATGATAAAAAAATATATTAATAAAATAGACAAGTTAATATTGAATATTTATTATCTCATTTGCAATATTATTTTAATTATTTATTTTATTATGTAAATATTCAAGTTATAGTTATTTGATTAAAGTGATATTGAATAACAATTTTAGAAACTAAAATGAATACTATTATAACTTTAAAGATTAAAATAATATTGTAGTATATATGTTACGTAATATATATGTATTAGTTGTATGTCACGAAATTATTTTTGTTTGAAAATTAAAATTTATTTAACAAAGATATTTAAATAAGTGACATATTTTTTTAGTTTCATTAAAATCAGAAATAAAATTGAAAATGAGATATAATTTTAAGGATTAATTTAACTTTATTTTAACTAATTCGTTTGGCTAATTCAATCTCTGGCGTTGCTGCTTTGGTTATTTGACCTGGTTTGGTGTTTTAAATTAATAGTGCAAGTTTATTTTGTTTGAACAAAAGGCTTGAGAGAGACAGAAAGAAGTAGTATGAAACAAATCTGAAAAAGTTAACCCAAAAAATTAACAGAAATTTTGAAATTAATAAGAGAAGGATTGCGCTTTGGAAAATGTACCGTTGTAAGGTTTTGAATTTTTTCACATGTCTCCTTCTGATTAAGCCGTTGCAGTGTTTTGAAATTCTACGTCACAAGAAGAGTGCGTCATTTTAGAATTTAGACCCTAAAAAACAAAACATGTTTCATTCACGCGTCCAACGCTTCACTAAATTCTAGAAGTAACAACTTTTTCACATTCACATGATTAATGCAAAATCATTATCCAAAACCTAAATTATTGATTTTTAAAATTGAATCACACATATCAAGAAATACTTTTATTTTTTTTTCCTACCGCGAGTATTTTTCGATTTATTAAGGTAGAAACTAACTTAGCTTCTATTAGTGTAATTAGCTCGATGAAATTTTGTACACGATAAATTTGTCATATAAATTATTCTTGTAATGTGTTAAGACAAGATGTTTAACCATTTCGTCAATTAGTGATACAAACCTATGACTTTGGATCAATGAGGATAGTTTATTTAAAAAATATATATTTATTATATATATTTTAAAAATATTTAAAGACATAAATACTACACAAGAAAAGGAAAAAAAAAATCATTAAAAATGAAAATTGAGATGTAAAGAGATCATCATATAAAAAATAAATTAGTCAATATAAGACAAAAATCAACAAATTAGATATCAGAACACTAAGTTAAAAATATAAATTTAGAAGAAGACAAAAATTCATAATTCAAGACACATACACATATTATTGTTGATCAATATCAAAATGAAACTATTATGTTTTGATGATTATAAATGTAATTGAATAAACCTTTTGATGATTAAGAGTGCAACTTATAATTTGTCTTGTGATTTTTGTTTTATGCATGTTTAGTTTCATACTTAGGTGTTAAATCATTGGTTAGTCTATTATAAGTTGATGGTTGATGATTTAGGTTAATAATGAAGAGGTTTAAAATTTATTTAAAAAATATCTGGAGTGAAAAATTGAAGCATTAAGTTTTTACTCAAAGTTACAAAAATAATCAATTATTTGGTTAAATAATCAATTATTTCAAAAAGGAAACTTCATATAACATTTTTCATTTTCAAAACTAAGAGAGAACTGAACTTTTACGAATTCTAAACAATTGAGTGAGTTGTGAGCTAAGTTTACTTAAGTAGAAAGGCGTGTTACCCTTTGGTGGAACCTCTATCATGAATCAAGAGAATTGGATCACCATCATCAATCTACATGAAGAATTGTGGCTAAATGGTTTAGTCTTTACACCTATTCATATTTTTTGTACATCAGGTAATATCTTTCCTTGTTCTTTCAATATTTTTTGAGTAGGTTTATCAAGGTAAAAAGGTTATTGAGTAGGTTTCTTGTGGTGGGGTTCTACAAGATTTGCTTCTTGGGGTTCAAGAAGTGGTTTCTTTAATTTTGTTGAAGTGTAATGCATGTGATTTGTGATTGTAAGCCTTCTGAAAATAAAAGATTTACTAAAATACTCAATCGGGTTGATTGGAAATTGGATATATGTCACAGTGGTGGTGGTGGTTGAACTAGCATAAATCTTTGACACCTGTAGTTTTATCCTCCAAAAAAGAAAAAGAAAAAGTTGAAGTATCAAGCTCTGATGACTTAAACATGGAGCATTTCAATCTTATGGTAAGGAAGTTTAGCGAATTCTTGAGGAGAAAGAATAAGGCAACTCAAAGTTTCAACAAAAGGAACAACAAAGTGGAATAAGGAAATGTTGTTCCATTTAATTGCTTTGGATGTGGAAAGTAAGGGCACATTAAGGCCGATTGTCCTATCTATCTAAAAAAGCAACAAGAAGATAGGAAGGACAAAAAACAAGCCAAAGGAAAGATCTATATGGCATGGGGGGACAATGATACTAGCTCCTTTAATGACTCAACAGAGGATAAAGAGGCTAATTTGTGCTTGATGGTTGGAGTGGATCAACAAAATATAGTAAGTGATTCAGACCTTGAATCTACCCTAGATTGTGATTAGCTACAATAGGCACATGTAGGATAATATGGTTTGCATACATATTATAATAAACTTAGCATATTAAAAAATAAGTGTTTTCACTACTTTTTGTATATTTTTGTTGTAAAAAAAGTTAAAATTAATATATTATTTTTCATGTATATTTTTTTAAAAAATACAGCTAAGCATATCTTGCTAACTTATCTTTCTTAAAAAAAAATAAGTGAGTGTAAATTATCAAATACTTGTTAAGTCTGCTAACATACACCCATTTCTTTTTTAATAAGAGTATATTAACAAATTATAACTATAATATTTTTAAAATGCACGTAAATGTTACTTGCTAACTTACTCTTTATAAAACAAAAAAAATAAGTGGATGCGAATTAGCAAACTCACACTCACACACATACACAATATATATACGCACACACGCACACACACACACACACACACACACACACACACACACACACACACACACACATATATATATATATAGAGAGAGAGAGAGAAGAGATCCTTTTACTTTAGGAGTAAGTCTACCTAGACTTACTTCGTTCAATAACTCATGTTCTACATCAAATTTCAACGATCCAACCGTTCAATTTAAAGTTCTTAATGCATAGATCAAATTTGCAAATTTTTAGAAAATTTGAAAATCATTTGATACTTTATTTTCAAATTGACGGATAATCATAAAATCATTTTATACATTGACTCCAATTAATGAAACAAAGTATCAAATGATTTTCAAATTTTCTAAAAATTTGTAGATTTGATCTATGCATTAAGAACTTTAAATTGAACAGTTAGATCGTTGAAATTTGATGTAGAACACGAGTTATTGAATGAAGTAAGTTTAGGTAGAATTACTTCTGGAGTAAAAAGATCTTTCCTCATATATATATATATATATATATATATATGTATATATATATATATATATATATATATCATGTTAATTATAGTTAAGTAAGCTTAGTCAAGAGTTGATGGCTTACCCAAGTCCATATTATATTTTTTTTTAAAATAAAATAAAATTTTAATGTGAGAAAGGAATGATTAACCGATTGCTTAAATACTTATATTAAGAAAAATAATAATGAACGTGTTAAAAATGAGATAATTATTTAATATTAAATATGAAATTTCGTAAAAAATAATTGCAATGTATATTTATATTTCAAAAAATATATTATATGTTTATTACTACAAATTTATGTATGAGTATTATCTTTACTACTTAAAATTTTTTAATTCTTCATTGTGTATGACGTGTTTGGTAAAATTAGCTTATGAGTTTATTAAAAACTTATAAATTACAAGATAACTAGATATGAGTTGAAAAACCAAAAATTTATAAGCTAGCTTATTGTATTGAAAGATACTGGTAAAATTAGTTGTTAAGCTAACTAATTAATATAAAATGATATGTTTATTTATTTAACAAGGAGAGAAACAATAACATACCGACAAAATAGTTACTAAATTAAAAAGGGTAAAAAAAAATTCAAGTAGATTAATGATAATGAAAAAAACTAAATTTTTATAAGACATTAATTACTTCAATTAATTGAAATTTATAAAAATAAATTATAAACCCTTAAAATAAACTCGTATATTAAACAAATTTCTATTAATAAAAAGAGCTTATAAATTTGTAAATTAGTAAAATGAGTTTATGTCTAGTTTAACACATTCTTAATAATCATATTATTGATGCAACATGTAGTATTTATCAATAATTTTAATTAAATTTAAAATATTAATTATATTTATCAAGTCTTATACATAAACACTAAATCTTGTAAATAGAATAGAAAGAATATTTAATACCCTCCGTCCCTCCTTCCCACCTCGTACTGAGTGACATCTAAGGTCTTTTCACGTAAATTAAGAAAAATAATTTATTTAAGAGAATAATATTAATTAGGATCAATTTCTCGATATAATAGAACTTCTCAGGAGGCAAAATGAAATAAATCCAAAGAGTTGTCTTCAACTTTTGTCCAATTAAAAATCCTATCTAATTTCTCCCGGAAACTTCAAATAACCATTCTTTAAAGACGAGAATACCACCTTCAAAATAAAGGTAAAATAAATAAATAAAACATTAATTGCACTGGGTTAATATAGTGATCTAACATCCATATATGTTAAAATAATATTTAATCTATAAAAATTATATTTCATGAGTATAAACTAATCCTTATTTATAAGTGGGACACTACATAGATTATGTCTATGAAGAAAAAAAATACATTAATTGTGCCAAAGAAGTTTTACTAAATAAAACTAATCGTTTGCATTATTTTCGGACCTACTAGCATTAATAACAAAATAACAACATTACAATCGGACTGGTAATCCCACTAATTTTTAGGGTTTAGGGTTTCTTATTTTGGAGGACCTCTACTTCAAACCCATTAATGAAACATATATAGTTGCTTGGTGAAAAGTGAAAACAAAAGCTGGCTAGACTAATAGCCAAATTAACAAGTTGGTGGGACAATAAATTGTCCTGAGTTAATGCTTGCTAACTAGATAAAAGAGACAAAGATTGTCACCTCACTGTGACTTACAAAGCTGGATTGTGTGTCTTCCTTAAAAAAATCCGAATCAAATTTGGGGTTTTACTGATCAAATCATGCATGATCATGATCTAGTTATTTTATTCGCTGTTTAAAAATATCAGTGGTGTATGTTTCCTTTGATCTGCATCCAACACTTTGTACCACTACTCAAAAGATAAGATAGGTCACTTAGCTAGTATATATTGAACACTAGACTATTTAATAATTAAGCTCCCTTGTCATTTAAATTACTATATTGCTTGAGAAAACTCTAATTAAAGGGACGCACCTAAGAAACATGTAAAATGGGTAATAGTAGCAATAACTTAGCTCACCAAAATAGGAAAGTTGATTCAGTCACGATGCTTTCAAAAGTGGGAAAGGAAACAAATTTTGCAAACGTGTATGAATACTTAACAAAATAAAATTGAATTGTCGAACATGCCCTTTTGATAATCATATTCGGGACATACTTCATGCTATTTTTTGTTTTATATCACAAATTTCCATATAGCTTTTAGGTGTGATATTATTCATCCAACAAATTAAAATATAAAAACTAATGCTTTGTTTTTATAAATATACCTCATCATATATGTACAAGGTCCTTCAATCATTAAACTCAAACTTATTCCTTGAGCTATTCGATGCAAAATGTGTACTATTGATGATTAATGGCCCTGTCTGGTTTTAAATTATTTGAAAATTACAGCCACCACTTACAATAATGCATGAAGATTAAAAAAATGCCCTTTTAAAAGGAGATATTGTACGTAGATTTTGATCCAGAAAGTAATGGCAGTTTTATCAAGTGGTGGGATCATATAATCAATGTGATGTCATTGTTCTACATTGAGTTTCTTAACTGTCTTTTGTTTTAAAGTTGTACAAAAAAGAGTAATAATCGATTGGATGCATGTTAGATGCGAGGATTGATATGAAAAGACAAACACACTGACAGAGGAGAAACCCAGATATTTAAAAATTGATCAAAGACTAGCACTAATTGATTGAATTATTTACAATAAAGCCCGTGCTAAAATCAATTCAATTAAGCATATATATGTTATTATATATATAGTTGGTACCAAGAGATAATTAAACAATCATTCATCTAGAGAAAAAAAATAAGTATCAATTATTATAGCCAGAAAACAAATTTTTGCATAACCATAAGAAAGGAAGCTGATATATACACAGTTACCAAGTATGGATTTATTTAGTTTCAATATCTTATGTCGCTTCATTTTCTATCACACACATAATGCGTATATTCAACTTGAATAGATTGGTGTTGGAATTTCTTTATAATTGATGAAATGGAGAAAACCATAAGGGTCATACGAGGAACTATGTAATGCAGAGGAAATTATCCTCAAGATAAATATTTTTTTCTAAATCAAAGGTGATTTGGTTATCTCTTAAAAAAAATACATACACAAATCTCCAAAAAATTTAGGCGAATATCTTTATATTTATAAATTGTTTATTGTCTTTTTGTAATTGGAATAGAGAGGAATCCAAGAATAAATAAGTGAGAATCCTCCTTGAGATAGATTTAGGCCTCTCAAAAAAAAAAAAGAAAAAAAAAAAAAGAAACACATGTAATACAAATGAATAAAGAAAGAAATGTATTTTTACCATACATGTTAAGATTGAAAATTCATCTTGTACTAAGAGAATGTAATTATAAAATTAATAGTCTAGATTTATTTGGTTTTGGACTAAGGTCTGAGAGTTCTTCCTTACATTAAGAAGATTTTGTACTTTAAAATTCTCAATATTATTTTTCTTTTCTCACATACTTTATTTACATGTAATATCTATGTTAAATTTACAAAGGAAGAAATTTATCTAGTTGATTTCCAATAATTGGCTATAGTACGTTGAAGGGAGAGGTTGATTCCTTTTGGTGGGCTCTATCAATAATTATAATGTTTATGTGCCCAATTATGTTTATTACACGAGTTAATCACTTATATATTGTTAGTGTAAAGTTTTTTTACACCAGTAATTAATTATATCTTTTAATTGTGTTATGTTACTGTAAACACATTTACTTTTAAATGTAACATAACATAATTAAAAGATATAATTAGTTGCCAATTTAAAAAAATTTTACATTGATAGTGTATAAGTGATTAACTCATATTACACTATCCATAAGGTGTCACATTTTAGCTTGGTCCTACTGGTTTTTAATCTTTTTTCCTTTTTCTTTTTTACCTAATTGGACCACGTGGCTCGTTTATAGAAACTATATCCAAATAGTTTCATTATTCTATTAATTTGGTTAGACCCATTTTTCATTTTTCCTTTTAGTATTTTATGGCAGTGTAAAGCACGCTGTACTTTTTACGAGTATTATACACTAAATAAACAAAAGCCCATTTCTCATTTTTCTTTGGTATCTTTTCCTCCTTTCATGGAGGAAATTGGGCATAAATTTACCAAATTCTAAACAAGAAGCAAGCATTTTGCCTGTAAGAAAAAACAATCTCTCTCTTTTTGGGTGCTACAAGAAAGGTTAACTAGTAAATGCAAAATCAAAAAAAAAAAATGGCCTTAAACGAGTTTGAACCTTTGGTATGGGGCTTTTGAAAGCCCAAATTTCAGCCTTTTCCGATTTGGGCAATTAATGGGAAAGACATAAAGTGGGCTCACTGGGCTGTGCATACGAAGGTGATTTTAATGGGGGTAAAATGTGATGTGGTGTGAATAGTACCAAAATGAATCCATCCATTATTATACAAACATATCAAGTACCATGGTTTTCAATATATGGCCTGATAGCTTTATCATAGTAAATTTTACATATACAAAAATAACACAATAAATGATGAGGAAATCAAGGTATATATGATTATAAATAGAGGACAAAAATAATAACACAATATCAACAAAGTAGAGTTCAAATGCTAATGCTAATACCTAGACAAATTAGACTCCAAAAGCAATTAAAAAAAAACTAGTTAAGCACTGTGACCAGAAGAAGAAATTAAAGTTCAAGATGCTAAAAGCAGCACAAGTACTAGAAATGTGGTGAAAAGAGCCATAATGGAGGAAGAAACCCCTGAGCTATGAGAAGTTGGAGGAGACAATGGTGAGGAACCTTGTGGTGGAATTGAAATAGGTGGTGGAGAGTTTGGAATTGTGTGTGGAGACATCACCTCTACAATCAACTTTTGTCCATTCTGGCAATGATCTTCAGTTCCACTGATGAAGTAGAATGCTCCAGGGCTATCAAGAATCACTGTGCTGTTCCCATCATCAAATGTATTGATGGGATCGTTTGAGTCACAATGAAAGTATTCCCATTTCTCCACATTCAAAACTGTGTCATTCTGGTACTCAAAAACTGCACAAAACAACATGTCTGTATTAAGATAAAACTTATATGCGGTAACATAGGTTTATTTGGTACTGTTTGATAATCATAATTGGAATTCACCACCATAAATATAAAAAAAAAAATTCATTAAATGTCAATTATACATGCAACATTAACAATTACTTAATTTTTGTCCATTATACAACACAACACAACACATTGGTTTCTATTTTTATCCATTAGACACATAACATTTCTCTCTCCCTTTTTCTTCTTTCTAATAGTTGAAACTTGAAACCTACCTACTTAATTTCTGAAGTAAAGACATATGACAAAATAAAATAATAAACTGTAAGACGCAGGTGACAAAGAAAGGTTGCATGGTCCCATGCAAATGCAATGAATAAATGAGTGGTGTAACATTTATTACCCAAAGAGTCACCAACTTGAAACCTGTTCCATGCAGCCCATTGATTATAAAATGCAGTGTCGTTGGGATTAGGTTCATGCCAACCCACTTTGAATTGCTTAGCACCTTCAACCGGGGTATCCATCACAGCCAAGACAACGATCCAAGCAACACAGAGGATGCTCAAAAGGGATGCCATATTTGTGTTCATCTTAATTCCTCACTCTCAAATGCAATAACTAATGGTCGTAACATTGTGGAGAGAAGTACATATAAGAGAGTGGTGTTTTACGTGGGGGGCGTGACGGTTATTATCATTAGGAGGTTTTGTTTTGTTGGCAATTACGTGTGTGAAATGTTTGTGGGTTCATGGGTATGTTCATGCTGGCAAATTGGAATTATAGAATTTTCAGGAAGACTTATGTTATGTCATTCAAATTCTGAATTGAAATTCAGCAATCATAGATAAGTGAGCATGCTTTTAATTTGAGCTTATCACTCGAACAAACGTAACAGCGGAAAACAAGGAGAATAAATAATGGACCCCAAAAAAGGGATCATGTTCACCTTTGTGGGCCTAAGCCTGAACAGAATTTAAGTCATTAAATCATTGCTTTGAATTGGATCTACTATGGACTCCAAAGACACGATAACAAAATTGGTCCCTTACAATCAATGAGTCGTACGTAAGTTATTTAATGGAATAGGGAAAATGGCCTACACTGTTTTCAGACAAATATTTACTAATATTTATATTTCACTTATTTTAATACGAACTTAACCGTGAAAAAAAAAAACAACTTAATTTTGTGACATATACATAGTACCAATCAAATGTAATATTAATATATTAGTGCCTTAAATCTTATTTTTTTTAACATAACCCTAAATTACGTTTTTATGTAATTGTTTACAATATTTTCGTTCAAATTTATTTTCTTCTATTTTAATTTGGGCTTTCTAACCTGGCGTCAAGTTTACCAAACTTATTTAATCGAAACTTTAGTTTATGTTTAATTTGATTTTCTAACATTTCAACTCAATTAAATGATCAGATTTACTTAGATTTGTCACTAGTGATGTTCTAACATTATAATGAGAATAGATAAATATATCCTTTTATTTTAATTAAATTACTAATATATATTTAAAAATATTGTGTTTTGTACTTCTTAATTTTATATATTGAATTCACTAATGATCGTTTTTAATTTTTTTTGTTTTATTCTTTGTATATACGATGATGATTAATTTTTAATTTTTTTAAGGATTTAAGATTTGGGATTTAGGATTTAGAATTTGACACCAAGGCTCGAAACTAGTGTTGACATTTTTAAAGCCTAGGCGAAACTATCAATATAGGCTTATAATTTTTTAGATATGGAATATTTGTTGGTTTCACCAATATATAATTGGTTTTCTTGATACCCTACTTAAGCAAATTGAATCCAATACTACTTGAGCTAACGCCTTTGTTGCTATTAATCCTTATATATAAACATTTATAACAAATTATATGTATATGATTTAATTAAAAATAACATACTTTGTTACATTAAATAAATAACATAATGTTAACAAATTAACAAATATTTATTATATTTTTCATTCAATTTATTACTTCTATAATATCTTTTATTATAAAATATTTATAAATAACTTTGAGGACCAAAAGTGGTACATCTCTAAATTAGGACCAAAACAGGACAAAATTTTTTAAAGACTAAAGCCAAACTTAAAAAAAATTTATAGAGACCAAATACATTTTTATTTTGATTTATTATTAAGGAGTATTCTTTATCATATATGATAATTGATCTTTTTTAAAAGTTTGACAAATATAAGATAAATGAACATTTTCTTTCAAATTTACATTTTATACATACGATAATTTAAATAAATAAATATATATATATATATATATATATTATTTTATTAAAATATAACTTTTATTTTTAAAATATATTATTTTTTGGATAAAAAAAATATGTATGTGTAAAATGGTAGTAGGAACACTTATCCCACTACCCTCTATGTAGATCTGTCCCTGATCAGAACATACTTATTTTATGGAAACTAAAATATAAGTCTAATTTTATTTTTAAAGACAATACAAAAATTATCTCACAATTATATATATATATATATATATATAATTGAGCCTTTTTAGTTATGGATCTATAATTGATTCCCTTTTGGTCATGGGCATGGATGGTCGCACCTCTGGTTAGGGCCCGCTGGGTAGGGTGTCAAGTTTTGTTCTTGAAATGTTCAAGTACCCACCTTTTCTATTTCACAATATTGGATATTTTAATCTAAATTTATATAATGCTCAATCGCAATTTTAAAACTAATCCGTCATATGTTGTAAATTAGAAGTCATATTCATAATAAATTTTAGACATCCATTAAAAAATTTAAAACCAACTACAATTTGAAAAAAAAAACATTAATATTAATTCGAATAACTAAAGCCTAAATCTAAAGGATAATAGAAGTATTAAGCCTTATTTTGTAGTTTCTAGTTTCTTGAGCAAGTTACTAGTATGTAATTAAAAGTTAAAAGTATAAGATTGCTTATAGCAATCGTATTGCCATATAATTCATTCACATATCACAAGTCTTCGTAACATATGAGAAATAACATCTGGCACACAAGATGCAACGTTTATGAAAACATGAACACTGACTACAAGGTCTAAAAGGGTAAGGAAGATATTATAGTATGACATGTTTGGTTACATTTTCCGTGTAATATAAAACATTTCAGTGTTGGGATAGCCATATTACATCCTGAACAGCTGAGGTAGCTAGAATAAAACAGCTGGTGAAAGTGAAGGCTATTGAGATGGCAACATGGTCACAAAACTTGTGCAAAGGCTTGCAAAAATTTGGCAGAGCCGTGTGTCTAATTCCTGTGCGATTCAGATTGGTCACTCCAGATGCAGCAGATCCAGCACTCATCAATGCATAAGCAAATGCCTGCAATTTCATCACAATTTAACCCTTATAAAGTAGTACCACTTTATTATGGAGAAGCTAATCATGGTAGCAAGTTGTAAATAATTTAGAAATGTGACATAAAAGTAAGTCTCACTCCCCATAATGTTAAACTTTAATATATTATATGTATTAATTTTGATCTCATGAAGAACCTTAGAAACATGCATAACCATATATACCTGATCCCCAGCAAAAATAAGCCATGCATGATTTCTGGAAGGAATCACAGAAGACATCCTAAGAAATCTCGATGTGCCAATCAGTAGTTGCAACAAGGAATGCGCTGCGACAGCAGCTGAAACCCCAACAAGATATCTGCCAATGACAATTTGACAACAATCACCAAACATTCTTATAAATAACACTAGTTAAGCAATAAATTTTAGATTGAAGAGGTTATAGTTTCAATTTCAAGTTGTAGACTAGTATGTCACAAATTTGAGGGAAGTTAAAAAATTTGCATAGTCCAAAACGACATAGAGGCAAGGGGACAAAGAATCACTTAAAAAATGTGCAAAAGAAAGGGAAAAAAGAGAAATTCCATCACGGGCCTAAGACTGTTCATTCAAATGTCATCATGACTAGAAAAAAAGCCTCGCCAAGGTCCCACTTTTTACAGTCAAATTTGTCTGCAACCCACAGCCCTAAGATATTGCTGGCAAAAAAATAATAAATAAAATAAAATAAGAAAAGCAAACACGCATCAACTAGTGAGAAAATGAAGCATCGGTTTTTAATATGAAACTTGATAGCCTATATTTCGAATTTAACTAGCTCTTTCCTCTTAGTTCTAATTTTCTTGGGATTCTTCTGAGAAGAAACATGTTTTTAGTTAGTTCAGAAACACAACTTACATGACATTTTTTACTTTTCTCTCTTCTCTAACAAAAAAAAAAAAATAGGGCGAAAATTTATTATAAAATAAAAAACTAAAGAAACAACAAAACCCCGTTTTTTTTTTTTTTTTTTCATGAACAAACCATCAAAATAGCATAACAAAAAAAGGTTTTAAAAAAAAACGAAACGCAACAATTAACAAAATAGAAAAACAAAACTTGAAGCAACAGATAAAAAAAAATGGAAGAAGCGTACTGATAGGACTCAGAGAAAGACCACTTGGAGTGAAGAGGTAAGAGAAAGCCATAGATGGAGACAGAGCTAGATTCCTTGGCAGTGACCATTAGTGAGATGGCAACAACAGAGGAGGCCATGCACAATGCTCTCAGAACCAATTGCATGGCCTCCACCCTCCGGCGCCGGCGGGTCCCTTCGGCGGCTTCGACGAGGGGTCCACTCATTGTTCCACTGCTCTCCAACGCCGCCACCTTCGACTCCTCTGGTGTTCTCTGTTCAGTCACCATCTTCCACTTTGTACTCTGTTTTCCTTACCCTGCTTTGCTTTGCTCTGTTTTTTTTTTTTTTTTTTTTTTTTTTTCTAAAAGCAGAGGAAATGGTGAGTTTTATCGGTGACTTGTGTTGAATGATTAGGTGAACGCTTAAATGGGGGCTGACAGAGTGAGAATGGGAGAGAGACTGCGTGTTGCCATGGGAGCTCTCTTACCAATTCTATTTATACACTATTTATATTAGTATTTAATTCACAAGAAAAAATACTATCATAATATATATATATATATATATTTAATAAATTTAATTTAAATTAATAATTTATGTTTTATATCAAATTTTAATAGTTTAATAATTAAAATAAAAAATTTGATATATAAATTATGTTTGTAAATTTTTAAAAAATTTAAAAATTATTTAATATTTCGTTTAATCAATTCAAATCGATGGATAATTATAAAAATATTTTATTAATTAATTTAAATTAATAAAATGAAGTATTAAAAAATTAAATTTTTAAAAATTTGTAAATTTAATTTATGTATTAAAAATTTTTAATTCAATAATTAAATTATTAAAATTTGACGTAAAAAATAAATTACTAAGTAAAATGAGTCTAAATTGATTTAGACTTAGAGTTAATGGATTTTATATTGAGAAAAAAAATGAGATATATGTGTACTTCAAATGTAAGTTTTGCTAGACTTATTTCACTCAATATCAAACACCATCGATCTAATAGTTGAATTAAAATTTTTAGTACATATATTTAGTTTGTAAATTTTAAAAAAATTAAAAATTGTTTGAAATTTTGTTTCATTAATTCAACTTAACATATAGAATATTTTTATAATTACCCATCAATTTAATTAAAGAAACGAAATATCAAATAATTTTAATTAATGAGACGGAATATTAAATATTTTTAATTTTTAAAAAAATTTATATATTTGATTTATACATTAAAAACTTTTAATTTAACGATTGAGTTATTAAAATTTAATATAAAATATAAGTTATTGAGTAAAGTAAGTGAATTTTTCTTGTCTTTATATACACACATAAGAGGAGGGATCCACTTATTCTAAAATTAAATTTTGATATACTTATTCTACTAAATAACTCATATTTTATATAACATTTTAACGATCCAACAGTTAAATTAAATTTTTTTATGCATAAATTAAGTTTAAAAATTATAAACATATGATACTTCATTATATAAATCAAATTAAAATATAAAATATTTTTATTATTTATCAATATGAAATTAATAAAATAAAATATCAAATAATTTAAAAAAATAAAAAAAATTTATAAAATTAATCTATACATTAAAAACTTCTAATTGAACGATTTAATCGTTGATTTAATCGTTGAAATTTAATGTAAGAAATAAGTTATTAAATAAAGTAAATTTTAATTTTCTTTTTGGAATAAATAGATTTATTTTCTATATATGTGTGTGAGAGAATTTTGTCCACACATTATTCACACTGAATTTGAAATGAAAAAAATAATATCCCATCTGTCTTATATTAAGTATGTATCCTTCTAGTTTTATATATATATATATATATATATATATATATATATATATATATATATATATATATATATATATAAATAAAAAAATTAATAAATAAATAAAAATAAAATTTATTAAAATTTATTTTGTAACTAATCTTCTTTATAAAAAATGATGCAAAGCAAAAATATTTTTTTATATAATAATATTAGGAACATAAATATAAAAAAATAAGTAATTAATACTGTATTAAAGAACTAACATCTTATTATAAGACTTATTTTTCTTTTAATGTGACACTTATTATAGAATGACAGAAGTAATAGAATATTTATGTAAAAACTTTAAGGAAGAATATTTTTAAATAGTAATATGTTCTGATGTTTTAAAATTATAATTAAAAATGAATTTTAAATTATTCTGTGAAATTTTAGTAAATATTTTTAAAAAACGTAGTAGACTATAATTTTTTAATCTTACATATTAGCCATATATATTTATATGTAGATTATCACTGGATATTAAAATTCTTATTAAATAATAATATTAAAATTAGAAATTTTTTAATATAAATAAACCTGGAAAATTAAACTTCAACTTTTTTAACAACTTAAATATATTTCGGGGAAAAAATTAATATTAAGAGCTGCTAGGAATTATTTTATAAATAAATAAATTTTAACTAAAATCTTATTTAATTTATTTTTGTTTTCTTTGTTTAAAATATTTATAGAAAAATTTTGGAGTACAACATAATCACTATATAATTATGGTGTTTTGCAAGTCACGGGCGTTGCGTCGGTGAGCAACTCTGTTGGTGGGTAGCCCATTCTTATTTTATTTTCACTTCTTTCTCATCTCTCATCAATAAAAATTAAAAGTAATTCATCATTAAATTAATAAAATATGCACAAATTATAAATATTAACTTTTCTTAAACGTGAATCAAGTTTAAGCGTTTAAAGTCATCCAAAATTTTAAATTTAAATCTCTTTATCATCATTATACACAGATAAAAATATTCTCTCAAAAGAAGTTAAAAAAAAACAAAAAAGGGAAAAGGAAAATACAATCATATGATGGAGTCATATTGACTAAGGACTACACATATAAAGAATACAAACGTGTACTCTTTCTGGACTGAAATATAATATTATATATATTAAATTAGTTAATTAACATCATTTAATTAACTTTTCTTTCTTAATTATCCTTTATTAAAACTTGTTATGAAGAAAACCTCAAAATCCTAATTTTCAATTATCTGAAAATGTTTAACATTGAAACAAAACAAAGGGCCCAAAAAGATGTCAACAAATTAAAGCCCAGATAACAGCAGTCCACACAAACACATATGGTACTTGTAAATTCTAAGACAGTATCTTAAGATTCTTAACATCCTAAAAATTATATGAACACGCTGGGGTAGGCCCACTACCCAAAGAGTCCTACGGTTGTTTGTGTAAGCTTGAAATCATGCCCTAAACCCAAAAAATAAAAGGAACGAAAAATGTACTTGATGGTGCCTTGAAAACCCTGCACTTTATTTGCAATATTTTTGTTTGACATCACTTGCATGAGAAGAAAAAAAAAACAAGAGGAGGAATTGAATACAATGGCATGCATTAATCAAAAGGGTGCAGAAAGGGGTTGCTTAAATAGGTTTTCAGTAGTGCAAGCGCATTGGCAATGGCAACCTTTGTCGTCAGGGATAGTCTCAGACTTCTTCATGCAGTCAAGAAGAAGCTTCTCATGAGTTAGGGTTCCATTTTCATCATCCTCCTCCTGTATTGGATGAATCAGTCCCTTCATTCACAAACATTAAGCAAAAAATAGTAAGCACATGTATTGCTACTTTCAACAAAGTCCTTCAAATTTCATCTTAGTAAAACTTATCAAGTCTGTGTGGCTTTTCCTTCAATGGGCCAATTTATTTATTTATTTTATTCATGTAGTGTCTCAACATTGATAATTAAATATTAATTTGAACTTATAAAAAGTAACTTTTATTAGTCAAATAACTTGAAAGCACTAATTTAACTCTTTATATCTCAAAATAGGCCTTAGAGTCAAGAAACTTGATTATAAACAGATTTATTTATATTTAATAAAGATATAAAATTTGAATCTTTAATTATTTTTCCTTAGAGGAAGAAACAAATAGATTTTGTAAAAAATGTATATATGTGCATTCCTAATATACAGATACACATTAATTGGAAGGTGTTTACATGGTCAACCTTTCATCTTGAATAATTGTATACTTTTGATGAAATTTGAAGAAGTAGTAGTATAGTACAAAATAAAGTAAAGATATGCATATGATTGGTGTATATGGATTTTGGCCGCCTTTAGTTATGATGAGAAGAAGAAGTACACTGAACATGTGTTGTGGGCTTTACTTCCACTTCCTCAGAGGGATGGGACCTCTTTTATTAAATGAGAGTACAACAAATACCGATTATTGTACTAGGTGACCTAAGTATGTTGCCCTATAGGTTGGGAATTAATTAATTTCACTATTCTCTTACTATAAATTTATGATTGTTTAAGTAATTTGCATTAGTAAAACTGTGAATAATCAGCAACTTGATTTTCTATGTTCAAATAATCACAAGTTAAATCTAAGTTTATATTTGAGGCAGATAATAATTACATCAGTACGGAAGATAGGGGCTTTTTTAAAGGAGGGTAACCGGATTGCGATTTACTTGGAAACTCAGTCAACCTAATCTAACTACATTTTAATATGTTAACTTGAGTTCATTTCAGCTGACCTTATTATAATTGGATTAAATGTGAGGTTAATGAGTTTCAAATCTGTTTTTAACTTATATGTTAATGAGGTATTACTATTTTAATTAGTCAATTGGACTATTGAATCTAAAATAAGCAACCCTTCCTCATTTCTCTTTATTGATTTAATTATCAACAAAATCCAACAGTAAATACTGGATTCACCGGTTATAAAATTCTTCTAAGCACATACACAAAAATGTTTTGGGATTGGAAATGATACCTCAATAAACAGAGCTGATGCTTCACATGGTTCCAACTTTTGAACAACCTCTGCAGCTACTTCCTGCAAGAAACAACAGAATATTAGGAAATTTAGCCTCCAAAGCAAACTCAATGAATGAATAGTGGCGTAAGAAGTTATGTACCCTTGCTTGTGTGAGCTGCACTTGATTCAGTGTCCTAGGCTCCAACTCAATGGGGCAAGAAGTGTTGGCCATAATAAGTAACAAATAAACTCAGATATGATCTCCAAACTAAATAATTTCATCAGTTTCAATTGTAGTCCATCACCTAAAGCAATATATATTGTGTTTTATATAACCAACAAGAAGCATGATATTTTTCAACACATTCACGGGCTCTTTGTGTTGTGCTAACAAGTTTGTGGCCAAAATTAAGACAAACATGTTTCATATCCCGTGGCTTAGTTAAGGATAAAGTTTCATCCTTGCTTTTCACTTCAAATGCTCTTACTAATCATTTCACGGTCAGTATCTATGTTTGGTGTTTACGAAGTGTTTCATTGGTTGGATTATTGTGGCCAACAAGAAGCAGAGGGAAAAGGGTGCACGTGCACATCAGACTTTGATACATACTTTTTTATTGACTGGTATTTTGTGCGACTTAGGTTACCTTCATGCGTTCCTTACATATTAAGGGCAAACAGAAATGTAATCACAAGCAGCATATTCTAATTTGATTTGACTGTTCAAAGGTTAGAAAGGTCACTGGATTCTTCAATATTTTGCCTTAGATATTAAGGGCCATGATCAATCCTACTTCTTAAGAATTTGGCTTTAGTTGTGATAATTAAAGTCATAATTTCAAAAGAATAACAATATAGATTTTTTATTTGGTTTTAGACCTGTTCTGCACTTCCTGCAGTGTAATACCAATTTTGGACATGGGAAAAAGGGTCATTACTATTGGGAATAGGAGCTAAGAGTTAACCTTTAGGTCCAATTCTTAGGATCCATGTTGAGAAATAACGTTTGCAAAATTAAACTTTGGAATTGTAGTTGTGAACCTAGCTAGTGCTACAAACACACACTATTCACTGAGTTACAAGTATGAGCATACAATTATGTCAAATAGTTAGGCCCAAAGAGCGATGGTTGTGGTTGATTTGGATCATATAATGACGAATTAATAAAATATGGGCTAAGTGAAACTAGATTCTCTGAAACCTTTTTTTTTAAATACCCTAAAATTTGCAGCTTTCTTTGGGCTGAAGAAAAATAAATTCTCTCTTTCACTTGGTTTATAATAAACTACCTAATACTTTTCCATTACTAAGTAGAGCTAGCATTTCTCGTTGAACCTTTTCTGAATGAAATATCTTTTCCTTTCTTCTTTACTGTAAATCATAAAACATATCATGCTATCGACACAAGTTTGACTAAGTAATTATGCACGACACTGTACATTATAAGTGCCTTAACAATACCAATAATTATTCATGGACACAGCACACAAGACACCTAACATCTAAATGACACCAAAAAGTGAAAAAATGTAAGTATAAATGAGATACAATAAAGGAGAAATATAATAATAATAATAATAATAATAATAATAATAATAATAATAATAATAATAATAATGCGTATTAACGGAGTATTTGATATATGTGAGTATTAATGTGTCATTGCTCTAAAAATACCAATAGAACTCCTGAAAAACATATAGTCAGTTAATCTGGCATAGCTAGGGCATAGCCATTTTGCATTTCAATTTTTTAGCAAACAAATTGAATACAGTGACGACCAAACTGGGTCATTATTCCTTACCATAAAGCAGGTCAAACACATACATGTTCATTTTTTTTCTCTCATGTGGAGTTGTATAGGAAAATATACAGTAGCAGTAGGTGATAACTCTAAGTAGTTGAAAATTAAGGTCTATGATCGATGCTATTCTCTCTATCTCCTTTTTTAATTTAGACATAGGTTGCTATTTTATGTAATACATGGCACCGATCGCGCATATGTATTTGTTGTCACCTTTGATTTATGTGAACTGCGTATTATAATATTTGTTTTGCCAGTTAATAAGGTCAGAACCTAATTCCATATATTTCAAGCAAATCGCAAATGGCATATCCTTAGCACGTGAGGGGAAGGTTAAAAAATTTGCAAAAATAGGCTTCTTCTTCTAATCTCTCTCTTAATTTTGACCTTGCCATTTTTCCATATGCATGCCCTTTGATGAAACAGTATACAATTTTTATTTTTATTTTCCTTTTCTATACAATGAAAAGTTGTTCCTCAAAGGTGTGGTTAATTTAGTTAATCAAACTTTTAAATTAGTCAAATAAATGAAAGATTAGCTTAAAAATCTTCTCAAATATACTTCTATAATGCTAAATGTTAGTGATTAATCAGTGGTATATTTTCTTTCTATATTATTATTATTACTATATTATTATTATTATTATTATTATTATTATTATTAATGCATGCGTGATTTCTGTCAAATTTTGATACTCTTATTGACATGTACCAATAAAATAAATAATTATTATTTAACGAAGTTATATCAGTATTTTAAATAATTTTTATTTTTATTTAAACTTTTATATTATTTGTGTTTAACTCTTTGTTTATTATATTTTAAAATTAATAATAATAATTATCAATTTAAAATTGTTGAATTTGTTGAGGGTGACAAATTTTTGATCAAAACCCTATTTTTTTTGTCAAAATGTGTTATACACGAATTTTCAATCAAAGGGTGTTTTATACAATTTTTCAATCAAAGGATATTTTATCTGGTTTATGATCAAAGAGTATTTTACATTAAAATCATACAATTCTTCATAATAAAGAAGTTCGTTTAGAGTGTGAATGCAATTTTTTTTTATCAAAGGGTGCGATTTTCTGATCAAGTGGCACAATTTTTCAATCAAAGGGTGTTATTACGCAATTTGTTGACCAAAGGATTTTTTACGTTGTTTTTGATCAACACTAAAACTCTACAATTATTTTCGATGAAATCGTCTTGTTTTTCATGCTATATCCCATCTTTGTGTTAAACAAGTTAAACATTATTCCACTATGTGATTTTACCAAGTGACATTGAAGTTCTTACCTTCATTGCCATCATCAAAGCGCACCAAAAGCATATCACCAACGCGATACTCGATCACGCCTTAAAATTTCCTTTGAATTTTTTCACGCCATGGATAGAACTTTTTTGGATTCGAAACTCCTTTGTAAAATTAAAATTAAAAATTAATATAAGTATTTAAGGATTAAATTAAAAATATAATAATTTTAGTATTGAAATGTAAAATGATAACACATAGCAAAATTGATAATATGATTGTATTTAAATACTTACAAGTACGGTAAAAAATTTATAAATACTTTCATGTGTCATAAATAATTTCTTGGTAAAAGTGTAATGTATTATTTATAACAAATGGAATATTATTTGTATACAATTTGACTTCCTATAAATATGGAGAGAACAGCACATGGAAGAAGTGAGAAACCAGTTATTCAGACAACTTTCAATTATAAACTTCCCCGTATAAAGTTCCACAGTCTCGTAATTTGTTTTTGTTTTTCATTTTTTTCATAACTCAAAGTAAACATTAACTCCCTAAATAAAAATTACAGATAGGCATGCATTTGAGCTAGTTGTTATCGACCTTATCCATGAAAGGTTGGAGCCAAATCACGTACAATGAAAGAAGTTTACACAAACCAAACAACTTTTCCAAGAAGCCATAATGTTGCTTGCTACCTTTGTTTATCACCTAACGACAATGACTCACCAATAACCCTCTACATGTATAAACCCGTGCTTTATGCTATAACAAATTAAAATCCTTCTTCAAAACAATTGTCGAAAATTACATACCTTTTTTTATATAGAATTTACTAAATAAATAAAACAAATTTCCGTTAATTGAGATTATTTTCCTCATAATTAACTAATAAAAAATGATCTCAAATTTTTTTACATGTTAACAAAATATTTTTAAAAATTTAATAAGAATGTGAAAGGTTGAAATTACGAGGAGAGCCGAGGGTGTGGCATTTACAATTTGCATTAGCAAAAGAGGGAAGTAAGAAGCAGCATGCAATAATTGAAAAGAGGGGTCACAGGGACAAGAACCCATTATGAAGAGCATCGTCGTTTATATTACTTACACACAGAGAACATGAAAAGATCCCCTTGACAATGGGGCATGCAGCCATATCGTTAAATTTTTGGATATATTATGAGCAACACATTACACAGTAACAGTCATGCACGTCACGTACCACATGTGCTTGGTTTCATCACCCACATGCATGCCCCTCTTACCCATTCATCATCTGTCCCTCTTCTTCTTCTCCCTTCTCACTTCTCATCCACTCTCAACTCTCAATTCACCATCCTGTAAATAAATTAATACCCACATTGCATGCTACACTACACACTAATGCGTACATACACTGTACTTCCTCTGTACTCTTTCTTCAAAATGTACTCGCTTTCTCTAAACCTAAACTCTATTCTCTTTGTATAAATAAGGGAGCCATGTAACTCATTGCATCATCAAAACCCTCATCACTCATAACTCATCACTATTCATTTGCAAGACTCTGGATAAATATCACTGTTTTTCCATGTCTAAGACCAGTTTTCTCTTTTCTATAAATATCTCAGATTCTTATAAATAAAAAGAAAAAAGTAAATCTATGGTGAAACTCATAAAATGAATTAAAAACTTATGTTAGATTATTTTATTGAAACAAAAAATAGAAAAAAATTCTTAAATCGTGAAGGCCACACAAAGGGTGTATTAAAAATTCAAAATGAGTTCTAATGTTCTAACATCCTTAAACATTATATTAACTTCTAAATTATTTTTTTAAAAAAAAAACATTGTCTGTTACTTGCTTACAGTTCAACTTTTTTTTTTCCCTCTTGCCAATTATTGATTGAAAAACTTTCATATAACCGTTTGTAACAAAGATTTGGTAAATTACAATTAATACTGTTTCCTTTTTCGGCTTTGAAAATTAAAAGTGAGAATCACATGGTGTTCAGTGTTCTAAACGTATAACAAACATTAGCAACGCATTTTTTTTCAAATACTTATTATTAACCGGAAATTATTTAAACTTAATTAGTATGACCGAAAATTTTTAATTATATATATGATTCATTTTGTGATGTAAAATATATATATATATATATATATATATATATATATATATAATTGTTACATAGTTTAAGGACAGATGTCAAGTGCATCAAGCCAATTCAAATAAATTTATATATCCTTCTCTCTCTCTCATATAAAAAAATTCGATTTTTCACGGGTATCTTCATTTGTCACATTCTTTGGGTGATAATAGTTATTTTTCTAGTTTTGTTTTACTCGGGAAATCACCTGTTGACAGTGAGTACAACAAGTTAAAACCTATCAGTTAGGAAGATGAAGGTGACGCGTCCAAAATTGAAATTAAGAAATTGTCACCGGTGAAAAATTAGTCTTTTATGTTACCGCTTTCTTGTTGGTCATAAAGACATTCAACGTAAAAAAATATGCGATGACATTTTTGAAATTAATCTAAACTTTTTTACGTTGGACCAAAGGGGATCCGACGTAAAAATTAAAATCTACGTCGGATATGAAGTACATTTTGACGTAGATTTCAATTTTTACATCAGACCAAAATTAATAATACAAGCACCTTCATCTTTTTCGTGCGTGCAAGTATTTTTACATGTTTTTCTCTGGCGATTTTTGGCGACGACAACGACGGTGAACGGCAATGACAACGGCGACGAAATCCATTTTTGATTATGAACCTATCTCTCCGATTGGGTTGAAGCATTTAGGCGTTTTCACGAATTGAAGTTAGTGCTTTCATGCGTGTGTTGATCTTTTTGTGTAAAAATGTTGTTTTACTCCTGCACGCGAGTGTTTTGACACTGTTTTCCTCTCTAACGATTTCCGGCAGCAGCAGTGATAGACCTTTGGGTGTTTTCCGTTCACGGTGCACAGCAGCAAGACCTATTTTTTATTCTGGATCTATCTCTCCAATTGGATTGGAGCATTTGAGTATTTTTTGGACATGTTTACGAATTGAGATTATTTTTTTTTATATCTGTCAACTATTTTACGTTGGACGTGGAGATGTCCGACGTAATTTTACGTCGGCTAAAACACTCGACGTAAATTTACATCTTCTGTATTGACGTCAAACTTTTTTCCGACATAAAATATCTCTTTTGTACTAGTGTGTTTTACTATTTTTCATATTATTTATTTTTTCGCTAAACCATATTAATCAAAGGAGAAGTGATTAGAAAATGAATATGTTAGTCGTGTGCTTCTCACATCTATATTGTTCTATTTTTAGTATTCTACTACGCATAGACGCCATAAAGGAATCTATTATTGGTTCATGATTAGTTACTTTATGATGCACAACGTTTTAAACTTGAATTTGTTTTAGAATGGAAGAAAATAATTAATAACAAGAGTGCATAGAGTGAAGATAGTAAGCGAAGTAGCAGGATATGAATTAGTTATAAATTGACTTTGATGAGCATGCTTAATGGGAACCTAGGAATATGAATATGAGAGATTTGACCCATAAATAGTATTGGGGGATGAAAGAGTGGAGCCATGGAAGGGGAAATGTCTAGGATCAGGTGGACAGTTATATCAGCCCTCAATGTGTACCTAATTCTTTGTTTATTTAACAATCCCTCACATGACCTTGCTGCACCATTTTGCAAGCTAAGCACCAATTTATTATTTAACTAATTCATCTTAATATATACTACATTATTTTTTTGCCTCTCCCACGTTGGTTTCATAATTTCATTCTTTCCCTTTCCTTTAACGCACTTCCATGTAGATGGTACGTACAGAGGACGATGCGCAACTGGCCACTGGCTAACCCATGAAATCTTTCAATCAATTTCACTGAAATCCATGCAATCCTTTATATATTTCATACTTATTTCTTCCCTAATCCCCACCAATTTGGGTCCTCGGTACTCACTAACCATCCAAGGACTTCAATTCGGCCTCAAAATTTGTCGGTATATATATCCTTGTCCGTAAAAATGGGTAAAGTTCTGTGTTACAACCAAGATATCAAAGACAAAATTTCAAGAAAGAAAAATGAACATGTAAAATCATCACTTGGATTCACTTTGCGAGCACAAAGAAAAAGAATTACATCAATCACGAGTTTGTATAAATGATGAACACTAGCCCCTTTTTTGATAAGGCAAAAGATGAACACATTGTTTCATGATTACAGATTGACCAAATTATGCATCAAGCAACCATCTATTGTTGCTTATTTATTAATCATATACTATTAGTATGAGTAAAGCTACAAACCCATGGTGTGTGAGTGTAGGTAATCTGGGTTCCATGTATACTTTGCCATAAACCAGTGCATTTGTGAAAAGTCATGCCGGGTTTTATTTTTTTCCCTTTTACACGCGTATAAGCAGAATTTTTTAATCATATTTTTTATAAATTTATATGCACAACAATAAATAAATAAATAAAATCTTTACACCGGTATTTTATTACTATTATATTATTGAAATTTACTGTAATAATTGAATAAAAATAGTTTTACGTTGACCACAGCAGTAAATTCTTTTTTCCCGCTGTTCAGCAAATCATATTTTGGTTCTTCATGAACTTTTATTTTATTTCCAATAAAACTAAGATTTTGAGTCTAAATTTTCCAAATTGGGCAAAAAAAGAAAAAGAAAAAACAAGCAAGAGTAGATTCTAGAAGCGAATGAAGCTCGCCCTTCCTCTCCCCATGATTCTATTTTTGTGGCATAAAGGAAAAAGAGAAAATAAGAAAAAGCTAAGAATTGAAATTTATAAGACAAAATTTTGGAGATAAAAGGAAAAAGGAGTGGTGAAGGTGACGATATAGTTTAAACTTTAAAGTTGGAGGTGCAGCCTAAATAATAAAAAAAAAAAAGAGTAGGTAGGCTAAATAACGTGTCTAAAATCGGGGCCACAGTGGTGATGGTGGTGACGATGATGATGGATCAAGAAGTCATCACCACCGTTGGATACGCCGAAAATTGAACTCTGACTCAACAACTGCTGATGCTGCTGTCGCTGCATCTCCTTCTGCCGCCTAAGCTCCAAAACCTTACGATGCGAATTCGAATGCTTCGTCGACACGAACGTCGGGCTCGCCGCCGGCCGGTACTCCGGCACCAACCGCCCGGACTTGAACCTCACGCCGCACGCATTGCACAGCGTCTTCGGTCCCATCGGTCCCGTCCGCCATTGCGGCGTCTTCTCCGCGCCGCAGTGCAGGCATTTCCGTCCCGAACACTCTGCATTCGCTCCCTCTCTCTTCTTCGCCGCCGCCGCTGCCGCCTTCTCCTGCTCCGGCACCACCAGGTGGAGCAGGCGCGTCGACCAGTCCCCCGGCGCCGCGCGTGACCGCTTGCTTCGAGCCTTCCCCGGGAGCGGCGTCTCCGAGTGGAGAAACGGCGCGTTCCGACCGGCGTCGTCGGACGCGAACGGCGGAAGCGTGTCGGTCGAGGAGGACGACTCCGGCGTCTGCGGTTTCGCGCCAATGGCGGTGGAGCCGGCGGCGGCAGCGCCGGAGAGTAGCTGCAGCGTCTTCAGCTCCTCCTCGGCGGAGAACGAGTCTTCGACGAAGTTCGAGAGCCATTCCAGTTCCGCCATGTCGTCGTACTGTTACAAAATAACGCGCCGAGAAAACTCAATTTCAACATTAACTAACGAATTCAACTTAACTCATTCGAATTATTGCAGTAAGTGTGTAATAAATACGGAGAAATGAGGATTACCGGAACGCAGAGCTCTCCGGAGAATTGAGGATCGCCGGTGAATCCGCGAGGGACAATGGCGGCGGTGAAGCGGTTGTCGCTGCCGGAAACTGAGGAGTTGCAGCTGTCGACGGCGGTGACGGTGGAGGAGTCGGTGGAGTTGGCGGCGACATTGTCGAAGAAACCGTCGGACATAATGGCGTCGGCGTGGGAGAAGTCGAGGAGGTCGTCAATGGCGAAAGGCTCCCCAGGCTTCTGGTCGGCGTGGCGCTTCTCCGGAGGCGAGAATTGGTCGAGTCCTCCGGCGCCAAAATAGCCTCCGACGAAGTATTCCGGCGCTTCCATATAGCGTAGGAAGTTAGAGAGAGAAAGAGAAGGTGGTGTTGTGTGTTAGAGAGAGGAAGCCGAGCGCACCGTTTTGATTGAAGGATTGCTGTGTCTGAGACTCTGAGAGCTGTGGGAGTGATGGGTGGGGTTTTGAGGAGTAAAGGAGTGGCACTACTGAAATTTCTCACTCATTCGAGCATCTTTTTTCATGCACGTATATTTTATTTTTTATTAATAATTTAATATTCAAAATAATACGCTACGTGACTTGCAACTTCTGTAAAGTTAATTAACACACTTTCATTTTCTTCCCCTTTATTTTTCAGATTTTCTTTTCTGTTTCCCTCTCTTTTGCTTTCTAGCAATGGTTTAATATTCTTTCAAACAACCCCAAATTATTGTTTCCCTTGCTTCTTCCTTTCGACTGAAGTGAAGTTGTTGCCATGTGTGCCCTTATCGATCTCTAACTAGGAACACAACCATAATAATGAGTTACTAGTCTTCTTTTGTGTTCATTAAAGGATAACCATATCACCAACCTCACATAATATAGGTAGTAATTAAAGTGCAATTGCATGCAAAATAGTAAAGCCTAGGAGATACTAAAATGTATGTTGCTTGCTATGCTGATTTCTCTGTTATTTTTAAAAAATATATATTGTAAACATTTTTTTTTAATTTTTGAAGACAAAATTATTAGTTACTACTATTTGTCTTGTCTTTAATTGATTGGTTGATATACGAAATTGTCAAGTTGTGGTTAGAAGAAAATTTGATGCTGAGGAAATTAATAACATCACACACACTGACTTGGTAGTGATTACTTTGGATTGGTATGTTAAGAATGTTAAAAGTTTTGTATGTAAAGTAAATTAAAATTTTGAGAGGAAAAAGAAGGGATTAGTTGATGCAATGAATAATGATCATGTGGTGTTGAAGAGGAATCAAGTGTTAAACACAGCAGCACAATGGTGGGCTGTCACTTGGAAAGAAAACAGCTATGGCCACAGACACCCACTGCTCACTTTCCTCAACATGTCAGTTCGACACACTAAAGTAGTAGTAATGTAAAACCACTCCCCCAGAGACCTCAATTATTTATGCATTTACATCGTAAATTATTGGATAATTAATGCCTTAATTAACAATCATTAAGAGGGGTAGTAGTAGAAGAAAAATTCAACCCCTCAAAGAATCCACCTCTTGCAGATTTTGTCGCTGTGACTCCTCCAATAGTGTCCAAGTTTACACCCCGATTCCTCTGCTGCTAATAATATTATTACTTAGGGACCTGTGCAAAATTTTAATTTATTTCCCTCATTCTGATTTATCACATTACTTTAGCTCAATTAATTGTACTTTCTACCCCTCATGTCCTCTTATTATATTCCCCTTCTCACGTTTCAGCACGACGCTTACAGCTCAACTTAATCCATGATCTCATCCACGTGGCTTGTTACCATCATTTTTACTTTAATCTCGTTCTATCATTACTTTTTTCTTTCCTTTTAACTGCAATGCAACCTTTGTTAGGTTTGCTGTTAGCAACATACCCATTATACTATTAATCGCCGAGGATAACCAAGTCTAGGATCTTTTCTTAGCTGGTTTTTTTTTATTAATTTGAGGAATCTTGTGTGTAGAATTGATAACGGCTAGACTTATCTGCATGATTAATCTTAAGAAGTGTAATTAACACCTCGTGAAAAAATGTTTAATTAAAATGGGCAGTTAATTAGATTAGCCTTCATGTGAAGCTTAATTAGTCTAGGCAAGGGAAAATGAATAATATTTTGTTTTGGGTCCTTGGAAGATGTATATCTGGACCGAGAACCGACTTCTCCGAATTCAAAAAACATTTTGATGTAAAATCATGTGGCTGTTGGTGATTGAGTGAGCATTTTACTTTATTATTCGCATTTTATATATAGATTGAGATAAAAACAAGGATTGGGTCAGATGCATGCGACTCTGATCCCCATGTTAATGAACCCTCGGTAACTCATGGATAAGGTTTGCTTACACAATTATTACCGTCACACCTTTTTCAAATTTATAATAATAGCAACATTTTCAGCTGCTATTTAGGGCTCACATGTTGCATATTCAAAGTGGTATTAGAAAAGTTGGGGCAAAAAATTTGAGTTGTATTGGGAGTGGTTTCTCTTTAGTGGTGTGGTTTTGAATTAGAAAAATAGAGAGGTATGCAGGGAGCACGCGAGAAAGGAAGAAAAGATGTGTGTGTGTGTGTGTCAGCGATCATGTGATTGTGAGTTCCAGTTTATGAGGCTTCTCAATTAAGCTTGGGTTGGTTCCAAGAGGATACTCTAATTTTAGGGTTTTTAATTTCTATTTTTAGACTCATTTTCCTTCCATGCTTCCTCCCACACGTGCGTAACGTGCTACCACGTGCACCGCACACAATTAATTCTATATACACACACCTTCAAATAGTTTATGAAATCAAACTCTATTCAGTTTCAGATGGTTGAGTGGCTCATATGCAATGCAGTAAGGATAATGGGCCATCTTTTGTTTGGTACTGGGCTTCTATTTTAGCCCACTATTTCCTAAGCTTTCGGGCTTTTGCAATCCAAAGCAGTTTTGACCAAAACATTTGTGCTAAGAAAACACTGCAATGATTACCCAAAAACAAGATGAAAAAAAAAAAAAAGAACATGGTGCAATGGGGTCTAAGCGTGCTTGCTCAAGACTAGGGATGGTAAATAAACTCGTACCCGTGGGTAATACCCGAACCCGTCCCGACTTTGACGGGGAATACCCGCTTTGACCGGGTACGGGTACGGGTACGGGTAAAACCCGATAAATTAAATCGGGTACGGGTACGGGTACGGGTATATACTTACCCGCCCCGTCCCCGTCCCTGTCCCCGTCCCCATCCCCGTCCCTGGTTAAATACCCGTCCCCGGTTTAATTATTTAAAAAAAATTAAAATTTTAAAAATAATGTCTCTAGTCTAAAGTGACTCACTCCAGCAACACGATTATAGCAAGTTTAGCAACACGAATCACACGATTACACTCCAGCCTCCACGAGTTAGGGTTTCACACTGCGCACTCCAGCCTCCGACGGACGAGCCACTCCAGCCTCCGACGGACCAGCCACTCCAGCCTACATTTTCTCCCTCCGAGCGGCTCCCTCACCACACTGGTACGTCTCTCTCTCGCTCAATCTCTCTAGGATCTCCTTTCGCACAAGCACTCCGTAGTTGGTATCTTGAGCCTTCCGACTCAAGTATATAATCTGATTATCTGGGTTTCTCTCTGTTTAAATAGGGGAACTGGAAAGAAGTGTACTTTTGTTTCCCTCTCTTTCTTCAGTTTGTCTTGCCCTTTCATGTGAACTGTTAAGTGATATAACCTGTTTCACAATTTCTCACTTGAACAGTGAGAAGGATATGGTTCCAGTTTGGTTTGGTTAAAATGAAATATCAAATTCGAACTAAACTGACCTTTGTAGTTTGGTTTGGATTGGTTATCTCGGTGTTTTGAATTTTTAAATATATTTTATATGACTTTTAATTTTTTAAATAACTAAGGAAATAAATTGACACAATGCTGAATCTAATAAACACATGAAAGTTTTAGTTTGCTGAATCACGGCCGTGACTGAGAATCACGACCGTGATCTTCTCTGGAGCACATCTATGAAGGGTCAGTGGCGTTCACGGGTGTGATTGGGAGTCACGGCCATGATTTTCTCTGGTGAATCACGGGCGTGATTTAGAATCGCGGCCGTGATTTTCCCTGTAGCTCAGCATTTCCCTGTAGTTGTTTAATTATTAAGAAGTCTCTTGATTAAAATATGAGATAGACAAACAACCCAATTATCATTGTAATATAACATAAAAATAAGTTAAAAAAATTTTTGTAAAAAAAATTATTTTTTTTACGGGTACGGGTACGGGTACGGGTATACCCGATACCCGACGGGGACGGGGATGGGACAAAAATCCCATACCCGACGGGTATGGGGACGGGGACGGGTATGGGTTTTAGTCGCGGGGACGGGGACGGGTATCATCAAACCCGTACCCGCCCCGCCCCGTTGCCATGCCTACTCAAGACCCAAAAACCGGCTTATTGCACATATCCACCCTTCACTACGAGAATACAAGTAAGAAAAATATGAGCACTTATATTCCTAAAAATCAATAACTTTTTTAGAATGTTTAGTCAAAACTCAAAACTTGTATTAAACACGAAGATGAGTTCTGAACATGCATGTATGCTAAATTAATCAAAAAAGAGACTTTTGCCACTTAGAATTGTTAGGATACAAACAAAGTCTCACATCATTCAAACAAGAGAATGAACATGGGTTTATATACATATAATTGTCATCATTGGTAAAGAGACGTTTTGGATGATGTACAAAAACAAAATCATGAGCTGGGCTCAAAGTTAACAATACTTTATCAACGTAGAGACACGTGTATGTGTGCGGTAACTCCCGGTCTTCAACAAGAATAAATAGTCTTACTCGATTTAAATTAATCTGCCTTCAATAGAAAATATTTGTTGTTTATACGAATAAAAACAAATATGAAATTGTTATAATCTCATATCCAAATTCTCATAAATCTTTCTTCATACCTTGAAACAAACAAAAGTTAAGGAAATATTCGTTACAAAATGAAAAGAAAAAAATAAATAAATATAAAGAGGAATACATAAAAAGGTGAAGTGTGAAGCGTGAATACTTAATTTAGTACAAAATATTTAATTACATAAAGAACTATAATTATTACAGTCCTTATTTACAGTATCGCAGACTGCAAAGAAAAATTAGAAGCTTTGCATATTGCATGCATGCATGTTATATTTTTTGAATTGTTCGTATGCCAGAAAAGCGTAGGCAACGAAAATGACTATTTTATATGCCATCGTTGGAAGCCATAAAGATGAAGACAAAATGTCATCAACCCATCACGTGCAACTAGATAATGTTACTTCGGTTAAACAAGGTAAGTTTTTTTTTTACCTTGTTGAATCATGTGAGTGGATTTTCCTCTTTAGCCTCTTCATAGCTTATAGGATGTTGCTTTTGTATTGTCGAAAATTTGATTTGCAGAATTAATGTTAGCAAAATTTTTAAAAAAATTTAAGAGTTGATTTTTTGAATGACGAAGTAGAATAATCTTTAATCTTGGTATATTTTATATGTTTTATACTCGACATCAATTCTTATTCACGAAAGAAAAAAAAAGTTATAAAAAAAAAAAAGAGAAGGTTTTATCTCTCTCGATATTAACTTTAACTATAACAAATTTAATTTTAAAATCCAAAAATAATTTTAAAATATTTTTGGCTTCCATTGTAATCTTGAAAAGTGACCAAAAAAACTTAATATATAATAATATATAATCTCTTATCTTCACAGGGAAAAACAAAAAAGGCTACACGATATATAATAATTTCCTTTTCAAATTTTTTTAATTATATTGAGACCACCATTGTCTAAATTTGGTCTTTTCCAAAATATATTTTCCGTCTTTCCTTTTATGCAAAGGTAAAAGAAATGATGATGAAATCTCCAAGAGATCTAACTAATGTAGCAAAAATAATTTATGTTCAGTCGAATATAGTCAAATCTATTCTACACCTAAAAGAGAAAAAGAAAATGCAAATGTAATGATTAATATAATGTGAAAAGAGAAGACAGAGAAAAATAAAGAATGTTAATTAGGCAAATACATTATATAAGAAAAAAGATAAAGTCAAAATATTCATTCCACTTATAGTATATTCAGATACAAATTTTTAAAATTTTAAAAAATTTATTTATAAAATATACTCATAAAAAAGTTTTAAAGATATTTTTAACTTATATTCAAACATATCATGTGTCTATAAATGAATTGTATAGACAGTAAGCTAAAAACAATGCTCAAATCATGAGTTCACTTTCTCATTACGGATTTGTGGTCTAATATCATAACTTAATTATTTTGTTACATTTGATGTGGAATTATTGTTAAAAGATTTTCAAAACAAAAATAGCAAGAAAAGTATTAGAAAGAAAATGTTATATTTAGTGAGACTAGTTTTTATTTTTTTTAATTGAAAGATGTACTATTTATCATCGAGCAATTGTCGAACAGTATGGATAGTTTCCAAAAGAACAAAAAAAAATCATAGAAGACTCGAGTCAAAGAATTGAATAATGAAGGATAAAGAGTTGCAACTTGCAAGACCATCATTGGAAAAAGTCATGAGAAAACCAAATTTGTGCCATTATTTAGCCTTTATTTACTTCAGAAAAAAAAATATATATATATATATATATAAGGAGCAAACCAAACTACTGGAGAAAAATGAGTTGAACATCTTTTACCATTTACATGTGAAAATAAAATCGAAATTATGAAAAAATGTATCATGTGAGATTGTGTAAAAAAAACTAGTCCATCGAAATTGATATTTTTTTTAATAAAATTCTTTTGGTTATTTTAGTTCCTATGATTTAATATATATTTTTTGTTTTTATAATTTTTTTTATGATTTTAGTACCTAAAACATATATATTTACTATGTTATTGATAATTTTTTAAATTTATAAACTTTGATAAACTTATTACTAAATCAATAGAAAGACATTATAAATGAGATATTAAAAAGTGTAACTAACATTTATAATAAATCATGTCTAGTTATAACTCTTACAAATTTGTTTGGTAAGTGGGGAATCGAGATAAAGAAATAAAAATGAGCGAAAGTAAATAAAATAGAATTATTTAGTAAAAGAAAATTGGAGAGAAGTGTAAAGAAATAAAAGTGTACTGTATACTTATAATAATAATAATAATTAAAAAAAAACTTATGCTAGTTCATAATAGCAAGTGAGGAAATCACGACACATGAAGTGTGTACATTACTAGAATTTCTCTTATTACATGTGATTTTCATTGCGAATTTTTATAAAAATTCGCAGGAAAAATTATTCCTGCAAATTTTTCCGCAAAATTTTATCTGCAGGTAATACCTTCGTGGATAATATTTTTTTGTAAATTTTAAAATTTGCAGGAAATTTTCCTGTGAAATTTCTTGCGAAAAAAATTCGCATGAAAGTTTCTTGCAAAAAAAAATTGCACGAAAGTTTCCTGCAAAAAAAAATTGCAAGAAAGTTTCCTGCGAATTTTTTCGCAAGAAATTTTTCAGGAATATTTTTTACGAAAAAAATAAAGAAATTACTATAAATTCTATCAATAATTTTTTAACTTTCAACTGCTCACAATGAATTCATCTGAAGCATCATGCCTCCAACATGTGATACATAATCTTTTAAATTCTAAGATGGTAGATTATAAGTCTAACACTCAACCATATAAATCAACTTGTAAGGTAAGTGTTGTCCCAACTTATATACTCTTTAATTGCTTTATTTTCAATCGATGTGAGACTTGAAGTTTTTTTAAAATATTAAACTTATAAATTTAAAAAAAAATATTTTTCTTGCAGATTAAAATTTGCAGGAAAATCCGCAGGAAAAGTTACCTGCAGAATTTTTCTACCATTTAGTAAACATTACTTGCAAATTTATTTTTGCAAGAAAATAAAATAAAATTCTTACAATATTTTCTGCAAATTTTTACCATGGAAAAAAATTTATATGATTATTAAAATTGTAGCAAAATTTGTAAGAAATATCTGTAAATTATTTTTCGTAAATAAATTCGCAAAAAAAATTTGCAAATATTTTTTTACAAGAAAATTTGCAAAAAAATTATGAGAATATTTTTTTGCAAGCAAATTCGCAAAACAATTTTACGAATATTTTTTTGCAGAAAAATTTGCAAGACAATGACACTTTTCTAGTAGTGATAATCGATGATTCTCAATCTAATTATCAAATACATGTGTTTGTGGGGGATTTCGTTCGTAGGTTCTTTTTGTTCGAACTAGCACGAGTTCACATTTCAATTTGTGGTGTTCGTGACATGACAGAATCGAAGACTTTCAGCGAAAGAAAATAAAATCGTACAAGCAGCGAATAGAGTTAATTTAGGGTGTTGTTTCAGCACGTCAGAAGATCTATGCTCAGCGTTTCGAGCACTTCAGAAGATTTATGCTGGTTTGGCACATCAGAAGATCTATGCTCACTATTTCGAGCACGTCAGAAGATCTATGCCAGTTTTAGCACTTTAGGAGATCTATGCTTGTTTCAGCACATCAGAAGATCTATGCTAATTGTACAATCAATTTCATGCATATAATAATTAATGTGAATCGAACAGATGACATGTATATTGACTGCAGAAATCATATCCTTCATTAAATGGTAACAGAATTACAATTCGTAAGGATAACGAAACATGTTCAGAGTGACTACACTAGACTAGACTAGATTATGCTATGCTACGCTACTCCTAAAAAAGGAAAGAAAAGTGGTCGAGAAATCGTACCCAAAGCTGTCTCGTATGCACGTTGTGCCTTGTGCGCCGGCGAGGAGTGCGTGTGGGAATTAGATTTCTGACCCCTACTACGAGCAAGGCTCGTTTAATTTATAGACAAATAGACAAAGATTCAGGTAAGTTATTTCTGACGTGCCCCGGAAGTGCATAACCGTTCTAAACTTCCACATCGTGGCTTATTCCCGGGCACGTCTTTGGATGATTCATGGAACTGCTCACTAACTTCCCTAAACCGTTCTGCAGCCTTTGACACTTATCCTATGCTACTTCGACCACTCTTAGATCGTGTCTCCATTAAGTTCTTCATTTTGAGAGGTTACGAAGTGTATTCGTGTATGTCCGGATTCTTGGGATTTCGAGTAACCAACGAAAACTATATTTGAATGTTTCCTGATTTTTTGCTTGTACCTTGAGGGGTTGCTAGGCTGAGTCCTCCTGAATAGCATCCTTCCTGGTGTCATGATTTCGAGAACTTCACGAAAGGTGTCTTCGAGTATCCTCTGATTCTCTTCATTTCTGAGACCTCCTTTGCCATTTTCCAATCAATTTAGATTTCGAGCGCCTCTGTATTTCGAGTGTCTCCGAATTCATTTCCTGGTACTAACAACATGTAACATATATACAACGATTAACACTTCCCCAATAAACTAATACTAATTATATAATAATAGTAGTAATTATTATCTACAATCTATACTATTATTTATTAACAAGCACGATATATATATATATATATATATATATATATATATATATATATATATATATATTACATATATTCTATTGAATATTATATTTTTTAACATTTGGAATACTTTTTCTCTTCTATACTATTTTTATTTTTTAGTAAATTTATTTTAAATGTTTTTTACGTTCTTTAAATAACTACTCAAAAATTATTGAGATATTTAATTTTAATTATTTATCATTTATTTTATTTTTTGAGCAAGATACATGAAGACAGATATTTTTTATATTAATAATATATATATATATATATATATATATATATATTTTGCGCATATTTTAAAAGACATCATATTTTTATTTTATATTCTAATTTTATAAAGAAAACATCATTTTTTATTCTTATTTTGTATTCTCTTTTTCTTCTCATTATTGAATATATTAAGGATGAAATGTGTATATGTAGCCTCCAAATCTCCAATTTGTCGAATTGACCGATCAATAACTCTACGTATTGCTAACACTCGAGCCAAGAGGGTTGTGTACCCTCCGGATCTCCAATTTGCCGAGTTGAACGATCAATGGCTCTACGCGTTGTTAACGCATAAGCTAGGAGGGTTGTGTACCCTCCTAGTCTCCAATTGGTCGACTAGGTCGAACAACACATACTTTCCTAGACTCCATCCGCCAAGCAACCCAAACTTTAGGCTAGCCATTGGTATATTGGCGAGCGAGTTCCGGTAAAACTAATCAAAATTGTGATTCTCGTGATTCTTGCGTAGATTTGATTACGATTATAAATGCGTTTCATAGGCTCATTACAGAGAGAGATCCGCACGCATTTAAGGGGATGAGAATCAAAGATTTGTATCACGTATATGGGAACCATATAAATAAGGAGAAAAAGGACTGGTGAAAGTCAGGGTTTTTCTCATTCTTAAATGTTCTAGGTCAGGACGGCAGCTAAGTTCTCTTAGGTTTCACATCACTAAGGATTCTTCGACCGTTATCCCTTTACTGGAACATTTTGTCGCCTACCGTGGGGCACAGGTAAAACTGTATCCCACACCTTGGTTGCCTAGCGTGGACGGTGGTTCACGATGACAAAGCCACTAAGAAGCAATGGCGGTGTAGGACAAGGCAATGTCAACATAGCTGGTGGTCCTAATATTGTTGGAGCAGACGAGGTTGGTCCTCCTCCTATGGATGAACCTACATTATGGGAGATCATGACTACCATGGAAGCTTTGCGAAGGAGAGCAGAAGATGCAGAAAGACAACAAGAGGTAAATAGGGATGCCATGCGGCGTGAGAACGAGGAGTATAGGAGAATAGCAGAGGAAATAAAAGAGGCATTGCGGGCACAAATCATAACGCTAAGCCAAGAAAAGAGGGAGGAAGGAGTAGAACCTCCACGAGCCTTCCAACCTTTCTCAGAGGCTGTTCAAAGAGAGGTGATCCCACAATATTTCATTGCTCCAAAAATGCAACCCTTTGATGGATCATAAGACCCAGATGAGCATTTGATCACCTATAGAGCACACATGCTAATCAATGGAAGGAATGATGCAACACAATGTAAAATGTTTGTAGGCACGCTTACAGGTATTGCATTAAAATGGTTCAGTCGATTACCTGATAGGTCAATAACCGATTTTAATGTTCTATCGCGAAAGTTTGTCACCCAATTTGCAGCTAATAAGGTCAATCCCCCAACAATAGTCGATTTGTTAGACGTTCATCAAGGACTAGGTGAAACTCTGAAGGAATACTTGACCAGGTTTAGTCAAGAAGCCACTAAGATCCCCGACATAGATGAGAAAATGATCGTTGTAGCGTTAAGGAAAGGCTTAAGGTTGGGACCATATGGTGAATCACTAATTCACAACGCGGTCAAAACCATGACAGAAGCTCTACCTAGGGCGATGTATTACATAAAAGTTGAGGAAAGTGAAATGAGGAAAAGAGAGATGGAGAAACAAACAATCAATAATGCTAAGCCCTTGGGTGGAAATCAATACTTAAAACCTAAGAGTAATTGGGCCAAGAGAGAAGACTAAATTCCAATCCCTAGGCGTGAAGAGCGCTTTAAGGTCTTCACCAACATACACCCTTAGCACCGAAAACGCGTTTTAAGGTCGACTAAATTTCGATCCCTTGGCGTGAAGAGCGCTTTAAGGTCTTCACCAACATACACCCTTAGCGCCGAAAATGCGTTTTAAGGTCAACTAAATTTCGATCTCTTGGTATGAAGAGCGCTTTAAGGTCTTCACCAACATACACCCTTAGCGCCGAAATCGCGTTTTAAGGTCGACTAAATTCTGACCCCTCGGCGTGAAGAGCGCTTTAAGGTCTTCACCAACATACACCCTTAGTGTCGAAAACGCGTTTTAAGGTCAACTAAATTCCGATCCCTTGGCGTGAAGAGCGCTTTAAGGTATTCACCAACATACACCTTTAGCATTGAAAATGCGTTTTAAGGTTGACAAAATTCTGATCCCTTGGCGTGAAGAGCGCTTTAAGGTCTTCACCAGCATACACACTTAGCACCGAAAACGCGTTTTAAGGTTGACTAAATTTTGATAGTTTGGCGGGAAGAGTGCTTTAAGGTCTTCACCAACATACACCCTTAGAGCTGAAAACGCATTTAAAGGTCGACTAAATTTTGATTCCTTGGTGTGAAGAGTGCTTTAAGGTCTTCACCAGCATACACCCTTAGCACCAAAAACACATTTTAAGGTCGACTAAATTCCGATCCCTTGGCGTGAAGAGCACTTTAAGTTCTTCACCAGCATGCACCCTTAGCGCCAAAAACGCGTTTTAAGGTCGACTAAATTCCAATCCCTTGGCGTGAATAGTGCTTTAAGGTCTTCACCAACATACACCCTTAGCGTCGAAAACACGTTTTAAGGTCGACTAAATTTCGATCCCTTGGCGTGAAGAGCGCTTTAAGGTCTTCACCAACATACACCCTTAGCGCCGAAAATGCGTTTTAAGGTCAACTAAATTTCGATCTCTTGGTGTGAAGAGCGCTTTAAGGTCTTCACCAACATACACCCTTAGCGCCGAAATCGCGTTTTAAGGTCGACTAAATTCTGACCCCTCGGCGTGAAGAGCGCTTTAAGGTCTTCACCAACATACACCCTTAGTGTCGAAAACGCGTTTTAAGGTCAACTAAATTCCGATCCCTTGGCGTGAAGAGCGCTTTAAGGTATTCACCAACATACACCTTTAGCATTGAAAATGCGTTTTAAGGTTGACAAAATTCTGATCCCTTGGCGTGAAGAGCGCTTTAAGGTCTTCACCAGCATACACACTTAGCACCGAAAACGCGTTTTAAGGTTGACTAAATTTTGATAGTTTGGCGGGAAGAGTGCTTTAAGGTCTTCACCAACATACACCCTTAGAGCTGAAAACGCATTTTAAGGTCGACTAAATTTTGATTCCTTGGTGTGAAGAGTGCTTTAAGGTCTTCACCAGCATACACCCTTAGCACCAAAAACACATTTTAAGGTCGACTAAATTCCGATCCCTTGGCGTGAAGAGCACTTTAAGTTCTTCACCAGCATGCACCCTTAGCGCCAAAAACGCGTTTTAAGGTCGACTAAATTCCAATCCCTTGGCGTGAATAGTGCTTTAAGGTCTTCACCAACATACACCCTTAGCGTCGAAAACACGTTTTAAGGTCGACTAAATTTCGATCCCTTGGCGTGAAGATCGCTTTAAGGACTTCGCTAACATACACCCTTAGCGCCGAAAACACGTTTTAAGGTTGACTAAATTCCGATCCCTTAGCGTGAAGAGCGCTTTAAGGTCTTCACCAACATACACCGTTAGCATCGAAAACACGTTTTAAGGTCGACTAAATTCCGATCCCTTAGCGTGAAGATCACTTTAAGGTCTTCACTAACATACACCCTTAGCGCCGAAAACACGTTTTAAGGTTGACTAAATTCCGATCCCTTAGCGTAAAGAGCGCTTTAAGGTCTTCACTAACATACACCCTTAGCGCCGAAAACGCGTTTTAAGGTCGACTAAATTCTGATCCCTTGGCGTGAAGAGCGCTTTAGGTCTTTACCAGCATACACCCTTAGCGCCGAAAACGCATTTTAAGGTCGACTAAATTTCGATCCCTTTGCGTAAAAAGCGCTTTAAGGTCTTCACCAACATACACCCTTACGTCGAAAACGCGTTTTAAGGTCGACTAAATTCCGATCCCTTGGCGTGAAGAGCGCTTTAAGGTCTTCACCAGCATACACCCTTAGCGCCGAAAACACGTTTTAAGGTCGACTAAACTTCGATCCCTTAGCGTGAAGAGCGCTTTAAGGTCTTCACCAGCATATACCCTTAGCGCCGCAAACGCGTTTTAAGGTCGATTAAACTCCAATCCCTTGGCGTGAAGAGGGCTTTAAGATCTTCACTAGCATACACCCTTAGCGCTGAAAATGCTCGAGCCAAGAGGGTTGTGTACCCTCCGAATCTCCAATTGGCTGAGTTGACTGATCAGTGGCTCTTCGCTTCGCTAACGCTCGAGCCAAAAGGGTTGTGTACCCTCCGGATCTCCAATTGGCTGAGTTGACCGATCAATGGCTTTACGCGTTGCTAACGCTCGAGCCAAGAGGGTTATGTACCCTCCAGATCTCCAATTTGCCAAGTTGACTAATCAATGGCTCTACGCATCGCTAACGCTCGAGCCAAGAGGGTTGTGTACGCTCTAGATCTCCAATTTGTCGATTTGAGCGATCAATGACTCTTCACATGCTAACGCTTGAGCCAAGAGGGTTGTGTACCCTTCGGATCTCTAATTGGCCGAGTTGACCGATCAATGGCTCTTCGCATCGCTAATGCTCGAGCCAAGAGGTGTGTACCCTCCAGATCTCTAATTTTTCGAGTTGACCGATCAATGGCTCTACGCGTCGCTAACGCTTGAGCTAAAAGGGTTGTGAACCCTCTGGATCTCCAATTTTCCGAATTGACCGATCATTGGCTCTTCGCATTGCTAACGCTCGAGCCAAGCGGGTTGTGTACCCTCTAGATCTCCAATTTGCCGAGTTGACTGATTAATGGCTCTACACGTTGCTAACGCTCACCAAGAGGGTTGTGTACCCTCCGGATTAGGGATGGCAAATATACATGTACTCGCGGGTAATACCCGAACCCGTCCCGACTTTGACGGGGAATACCCAGTTTGACCGGGTACGGGTACGGGTACGGGTAAAACCCGATATATTAAATCGAGTACAGGTACAGATATGTACTTACCCGCCCCGTACCTGTACCCGTACCCGTCCCGGTTCCCATTTTTAATTTAATACTCACTTTTAATTTAATTATATTAAAGAATTTTAATATTTTTTATTTGTGATTATTTATTATAATATAAGATAAAGAAATAACCTAATTATAATTATAATATAATTAAAAAAATAATTTAAAAATATTATATTTTTTAAAAATAAAAAATAAAAAATTTGACGAGTACGGGTACGGGTATACCCGATACCCGACGGGGACGGGGATGGGGATGAAAATTACATACTCGACGGGTACGAGTATGGGTACGGGGACAGGGATGAATTTGGCTAGCGGGGACGGGGACGAGTATCATGAAACCCGTACCCGCCCCGCCCCGTTGCCATCCCTACTCCGGATCTCCAATTTGCTGAGTTGACCGATTAATGGCTCTACACGTTGTTAACGCATAAGCTATGAGGGTTGTGTACCCTCCTAGTCTCCAATTGGCCGAGTAGGCTGAAAAATACATACTTTCCCCATCCGACCGAGCAACCAGAACTTTATGCTAGCCATCGGTATATTGACGAGCGAGTTTCAGTAAAACTAATCAAGATTGTGATTCTCATGATTCTTGCATAGATTTGATTATGATTATAAATGCGGTTCATAGGCTCATTACAGAGAGGGATCTGCAGTCTGCACTCATTTAAGGGGATGAGAATCAAAGATTCGTATCACGTATATGAGACCTATATAAATAAGGAGAAAGGGGGACTGGTGAAAGTCAGGGTTTTACTCATTCTTAAATGTTATAGGTCAGGACGAAGATTAAGTTCTCTTAGATTTCACATCACTAAGGTTGTGTTTGGATTGAAGGATGAATTTGGGAGAGTGGAAAAGGAAAGATTTGAAGAGAAAGAGAGTGGAAAGTGAGGTTGTTTGGATTAAGGAAAAGATAGTGGAAAGTGAGTGGAAAGTTTGTGAGAATTTGTGTAGAAATTGATTGATGTGATAGATAAAAATTAAAAATTTAATAGATGAATATGTAATTTACACTTTTACCCTTGGATTAAAAATGAGTAAGATATTATTTATTGTAAATAATAATAATTACAATAAAATTATATATATATATATATATATATTTTTTTGAAACAGCAAAAATGAATTAATATTAATTAAGGCACTAGGGGTGCCATAACCCTGTTTACAAAGATTTTGGTTAGATATAATATAGTAAGATAACTATATTACTAGCTAACCAATTAAAATTGTCAATGATGGTAATCAAATACTCGTGAAGCCCAACACCTTGTACCTACAGTTTTGATCCATTCCCCATATCTACATATTCTAGTGTTCCTTCGTGGCCCAATGTGGTACTTTCTGTGATTACTTCCAACTGTCCCAGATTTGGTGAGACACTTGAATGGCATTAAAGCCTTGTCACTCATCCGGAAAGACCCTGGATGCATGCGTGTCTTTTCTTCCTCAATAGACCTAGTTAGGGTTGCCATTTCCCCTCTCCCAAAAACTGGTACCTCAAATGTTCTCACCCACAATGTTCCTCTTTGTTGAAACATATGTCACCTTCATTTTCCTATTAATGCTTTATTAAACAGGTCCGTATCTTTAATCCCCATTCCTTCTTAATCCTTTTGTCCGCATTTTTTCACCTATCCAATTGTTCCCCCATTTTCATCCCATAGGGAGTTTCTCCTATTTTTCTCCACATACTCTAGCATAACCTTTACATAAGGCACTCACCTGGGTTTATGGACCACTGCACAAAGTTATAGTTAAATTTCTTGTCCAGACTTAGCCAATTCCATGCAGTGACATGAATATACTTTATCAATTGTTGTGGCTGGAAAGCTTTTTCCTTAAACACACAATTATTCCTAGTCTGCCATATGTTCCAGATTGTTGCACACCAAATAACCCTCCAATTTTTTGTGACTTCCTTTGAGGGGCACAATAAATAATAAATAGGTATAATTTATTAAAAAAATAATAAATAATGATAATAATAATAAATATTAGAAAAATAATAAGAATTATAATAAATAATAATGATACTAATTATAATAAATAATAATAATATTAATAATAATGATAATAATACTAATATTTATAATAATAAATAATAATAATAAAATATATTATGATAATTATATTTTCTAATATTATTTTATTAATGTTTATGAAAGTGTTGATGAGGTTATTTTTATGGTACTTGTCTGAGAGGATATTTTATGAAATATTTTTATAAGGTTATTACACAAACATACTCCACAATGATGAGATATTGTCCGCTTTGGGCCTTAGCCCTCACGGTTTTGCTTTTGGTCATCACCCAAAAGGCCTCTCAATCATTGAAGTATGTTTGTATTATATAAGTTGTTATTTGTTGTATTATTTTATCGATGTGGGACTTGTTTGAATCCCAACAAGTGTTATTATTTTAATTTTATAAACATGTATTACTTTATTTTTTTTATATTTCCACTTTTTGACAGACCTGAGAGAAATAGGATCCATGCACAAACAAAACTTTGACCCACATTATATATTATCCACATATAAACTCCACTAATGTATTATATTAAATATTGAATAGACTCCCTTCACGGGAATGGACATTATAACAGTGGCCATTTATTTATTAAAAAAAAAGTTGGCAATGACATCCGACAATGGTCAAAGTGACATCAAATTAGAGTACAAATTAATTAATTAATTAAACTAATAAAATAGAATTAAAGAAAGGGCGTGAGCTGATTAGATTTTATAGAATTAAAAAACAAATAAAAAAATGAAACGAGAAGCACAAAATCATCCTAACAACCCCACAACCCCACAACATCGACGAGGAAGGAACGCGCCTGGAAGCAAAAATATGCCACCATAATTGATTATGTATGGCACATAATCGATTATGCTGGCTGGGGGTTCAGTTTTTCACCGCGGTTTGCTCTCCATTCTTTATTCTCATACCTTGGCTACCCTCCCTCATGCATAAAGAAATGAAGCTTACCTATAATGGCACAGTCTCTGCATGCATGATCATGGCAGAGCTTCATCTCTTTTCAGCTTTTGGGTAGGGGTATTATCGGGTTTTCTCATTTCTTACGTAACTTTCATCTCTTTTCTTCACAATTTCGCGAGGAACGGCCACGCGGGTTCTCCCGCTTTTCTTCGCTTTTCTTTCAGTGCAAATCAGCAGAAACAAACGTCAAGTTTTTTCATCTTTCGTTCGTCATTAACAGTAAATCCCTTGAAACAAACAGGGACTAAGAGTTCTCCGACTGCTATCCCCTTTGTATATAAAGAAAAAATAATTGTTGATTCTGTTATATGTGTATTAATTGATTTAATTTTATAAATAATAAAGGGTGTGCGAAATATGGGATACATACTATATAGGAAAAAAAGCATTTTAAGGCGACAGATGGAAGTATGTAATGACATTTGACAGTGCATACCTACCATTCCATCCCATCATGTCACATCCCATCCGATTTTTGTTTAAAGAATTGGCATGTGACGACTCACATGTCCTATTGAGGGTCATGTCATGGCATGTATGGCATATGGATATGCCATTCCCATCGATTCCCTTTAAAATTTGAAAGTATAGCTGTCTTGTTTGTATTAAAAAGTGAGTATATTTAATAGAGAGACGCATGCGAAAAGGTCATGATTGTGTCTTAGTCCCACGCACGCAAACGTAACCCTTTTCTGCATTTTAAGACTCTCATCCCTCATTTTCTATTCTTTTTCTCTTTCCCCCAACGCATTATGCATTATGCATTATTCCCGTTTTCCCTTTCCCTTCCACTCCCAAATCACAAATTCATGCCTCTAATATGTAATGACGCTTTTGCCATTTCTCACTTTTTAACCTATCATTTTTAGTAACACCGTGGCCAAGCTCCCCTTTCCCCACGCTCGGAAACTCATACCCACCTTTTAATTTCTAGATTAAAATCGCACTACCAATCGGATGGACAAAATTTTTAATTTCTATTTTTTTAAAATCAAAACTCACCTTTTGCTTTGGTAATCATCAAATCTCTTACTCTTTATCATTTAAGATCCGAACATTTCTTTTACTCTTTATTTATATATATTATATATATATATATATATAATAGTGAAGTCGAAATATTTTATCTTTATTTTAAAAATAAAATAAATAATGAAATTATGTAATAAAATTATGTTGGTTAAATTGGTGTTATACAATATGACATTAAGATATGTTAATTAACTTAAAATTTGAGCAGAAAAAATTGTTTTAAAAATCGAAGATCCCACATAGAAAATCTTGAAATAGTGTTCGAGTAGTCCATTGTTTAGAAAATTCTCGATGAATAGACATGTCTCTTGGAGTGGATTTTAAGGTGTATTGAGTCTCTTTTATATCCTTAGTTAGTGGTTGAGTAAGGTAAGAGATCAAAGGCTGCAACCCTTAACCAAATACTTGAAAAGGTTCTGTTGTTCATTAAGGATGACCAGTGTGTTAACTTTACATGTGACTTGATAATGCATGTCGATGTTATAATATGCCTATAACCAACTGTATCATTCCTAATCGTGAAATCGGACTTTCCTAATATAAATGAAAAATTTTCAAGAAATCATATTGTTGGGATTAGTAATCCAATTCAATTGATGAGTCTATTTATTATAGAGATGATTGAGTTGATAAGTCTATCTAGTCTAGAGATCAAATCACATTGTTTGAGGTGTTTGCATATAATGTATGTTGTTGTGTGTTTATATGCAATGTTAGATATCTTGTGTTACATGGTTTGAATGAGATATATGTTAGCATTGGTGTTTTTAACTTTCATATATGTTTATGGTGATGTTATATGATATGAAATTATTTTCTATACTTACATGTTTTTGAAATCTAACTTACCCTCCTGTTTTCAATGTGATTTGGTTTGTGATGATTATATGTTGTATAAGAGGAGATCATGATTAAGTTAGAGGAGTTGCTGATGTCAGGAGACTTATGATGCCTTTTTGGTTGATATCAATACTACTGTGATACTTATATAATTGAACTTGACTAATAGTAAAACACATTATTATATTTGAGATTAATATATATATATATATATATAATTTATTTATATTAGTTTAGGTGTTTTATTTTTATACTTAAATTTTATATACGTGTATGACTTGTTTCTTCCTATAATCCTGTATATTCTAATAATTTAATTTCCGTTACTAATTATATAGTAATTTCATTTAGAGTTATGGCACATCGTTACCATTCTTGCACACAATTAAATTACAGTTTCTGTGGTAGGAAAAAAAAGAAGAAGATTGTCATACTTATCGCTATCATTTTATTATGCATACCTTTTCACAAAATAAATAAATATGAATTTTGCCACCTATCAATATCAATGTCTTGGTGTAAATGAAGCTATCGAGCTAGGTCCAAATGAATACAGCCAATGGAAATGAATGATGGCATTTTGACTTGACAAACTTGACACTGTTTCAAGTTTCAACCAAACCAAGGAGTTCAAATAAGTTATCATAAATAAAAAAGAAATATTAATAATAAAAGTCGTATGAAGGAATACAAATAATTTTAGTATAAATAAATAGTATATTAATTAAAAATAGTATCAAATTTCCTATGTAAATTAATAGAAGAAAATTAAAGAAATTATAACGTACAGTAATAATTAAACTAATTGTAAAAATAAAAATAAAGTTGAATCAATATTTTAAGAATTGAAGAGACAGAGACAATGCAGGAGCAGGAGAAGAGAAAGAATTACAGTAGAATAGAAACATGAAAAATAAATGCATTGTGTATGCTTGTAGTAAAGTAAAGGAATAGTTATAGTTAAATAATGACACAAGCGCCAAGTGGCGCCGCTTGATAAGGGTATTTCGGTCCAAGCATTCTCTTGTCTCGTGCAGTTCATTCCTGAAAATGTATTACTTTTTCATTTTTAATCTTTGTTTGTAGGAGTATAATTAAAATAAAAAATAAAAAATAAAAAATAAAAAAATTAACAGTGGGTGGAATTGGGTACAGAGTAGAGAGTGAGGAAGCACCGAAAACAGTGAGCAACAAAAGAAAAGAAAGGGTGAAGTTCACAGGCACAGCGCACCAGTGGTGAAAGAGCGACCTAGGGTTTCAACTTTCCACTTTTCTCTCAAGAAAAATAAAGGTAAAAATCGCAGAAGCAATTCAATTTAATTCTCTCCAATATCCATGTCTTATTCACGCTTCGCAGATCGAGCAGAGTTGATTGCAATCCCATGGAGAGAGATCGGTGAAGCGGCGAACCAGATCTCCACGTAGAGGTAGAACTTGAACGGAGTTAGGTATTGGAGCGTTCAATTGGCGGCGGCAATGTCCTGCAAGGATGGTAGCAAAATCGGAATGGATAACGGAAAGTATGTCCGTTACACGCCTGAGCAGGTTGAAGCCCTGGAGCGGCTCTATCACGATTGCCCTAAACCCAGTTCCATTCGCCGCCAGCAGCTCATACGCGAGTGCCCCATTCTCTCCAACATTGAGCCCAAACAAATCAAGGTTTGGTTCCAGAACAGAAGGTACCCACTCTAACCTCGCCCTTTTCGATTATTTTTACCTTCCTTTTTGCCCAATTTTTTATTTTTTATTTTTAATCCATGCAATTCATTTTGTTATGTTGCTATTTGAGTGTGGTTGTTGAGGCAATTGGAAAATCAGTGCCAAATGAAGTTTTGTTGAGGTAACTCTTGTTTTGTTTTGTTCTTTTGGGAGTTTAGATGTAGAGAAAAGCAGAGGAAGGAGTCGTCGCGGCTGCAAGGTGTAAATAGGAAGTTGACTGCGATGAACAAGCTGCTGATGGAGGAGAATGATAGGTTGCAGAAGCAGGTCTCTCAACTGGTGTATGAAAATGGTTATTTTCGCCAACACACCCAAAATGTAAGAATTTTGTTTCTGATTATTATTGCTACTCTGATTTTGATTGGGTTAGTTGGGATTCTTTAATCTTGTAATCGATGATGCCCACTCTAAAAGACTCCAATTCTTCAATCTTTATTTGCGTAGTTTTAGCAAATTGCGTGCTCAATTCTTTCTTTTCCTACACTTTCATGGTTTTTCCATGTTGAGCCCTTTAGAGTTGAGTTTGAAACGTGCTTTCTCTGCAGACTACGCAGGCAACCAAAGACACAAGCTGTGAATCGGCTGTGACGAGTGGTCAGCACAATTTGACAACTCAACATCCCCCACGGGATGCGAGTCCTGCAGGGTTAGTGGGAGTATGATTATTGAGTCCCCTTCTGTCACTGGTCTGTGTGACAACCTGGTTGTATATTTATGGCTTATGGAATCATGTCTTGTTCTTTTTCCCCAGGCTTTTGTCCATTGCAGAAGAGACTCTAGCAGAATTTCTTTCTAAGGCTACTGGGACTGCTGTTGAGTGGGTCCAAATGCCTGGAATGAAGGTGTCCCAGTAACTCTTTCCTTTAGATGATCAATTATTTATTTTATTCTCCACTTATTTCATTATAAATAAACCATAAACAGAATGGTAAAAGAATTATAAAAATGTCATCTTGGTCTTGGCATAACTTGCCCCCCATATTCTGATAATTGTTGTCAATGATTTCTGAATAAATTAGTGGCATACGTATAAATTTATAAAATCACATTCCTTCACTGATTCTTGTTAAATGTGCACAGCCTGGTCCGGATTCCATTGGAATCGTTGCTATTTCTCATGGTTGCGCTGGTGTGGCAGCAAGAGCCTGTGGTCTAGTGGGACTAGAACCCACTAGGGTAAGTGATCGAGATTTACTATTATTTTTATTACTGATTGTCTGGCTTGGGTTTATCAGTATCATGGCCAAACATACTCTTTACAGGTTGCAGAAATCCTCAAAGATCGGCCTTTGTGGTTTCGCGATTGCCGAGCTGTTGATGTTCTCAATGTGCTGCCCACAGCAAATGGTGGAACCATTGAGCTGCTTTACATGCAGGTAAAGTAAAAAACTGTTGTGTACGAATGAACTGTTTATCTCAATGCATTGTAACCAGAACACTTATTCGTGTGCTTACCTGTTACCATTGATGATCAGCTATATGCACCAACCACATTGGCACCTGCTCGAGATTTCTGGTTGTTGCGCTACACTTCTGTTTTAGAAGATGGCAGCCTAGTGGTAAATGACTCTAAAAATTCCTTATCAAATTTGTATTTGATTCATATTGTAGTTATTAGTTAATAACAGACCTCACCTATGCAGTGTGTTAAATTCTCCTTCAAAACATATGTCTAAATCATTCTTAACGTGTGCCTTAGATCTGTGAGAGGTCTCTGAAAAATACTCAGAATGGTCCTAGCATGCCTCCTGTGCAGCATTTTGTTAGAGCAGAGATGCTGCCTAGTGGGTACCTGGTCAGACCTTGTGAAGGAGGTGGTTCCATCATCCACATTGTTGATCATATGGATTTAGAGGTACATTAATTCAACTTTGTTGCATTAATAATTAATTTTTGCATTTAACTTGAAAATAACTTAAGCATGTTCATTTATATTATTGTTAGCCTTGGAGTGTGCCAGAGGTGCTACGTCCACTGTATGAATCATCAACAGTTCTGGCTCAAAAGACAACTATGGCGGTATGGTTCCCTGGTGATACAACAACATCTATATTGTGTTTCTTTATGTCCCTATTTGCATCTATATATTATTATTGTAATATTTGATTTTATAGTAAAATAGTGGATTTTAAAGGGCTATGCCATCTGTATGTCCTTTTCTCTTTTGCATAGGCCCTGCGTCATCTAAGGCAGATTTCACATGAAGTTTCTCAGTCTAATGTCACTGGGTGGGGCAGACGACCAGCAGCTCTACGAGCTCTTAGCCAAAGATTGAGCCGGTTAATACATTTCTACTAAAGGGGTGTGATATTGGTTCCAATTCATTGCAAATAAAATTAAAATCTTACATCTATTTCATGACAGGGGTTTCAATGAGGCACTCAATGGATTTACTGATGAGGGATGGACAACGATCGGCAATGATGGTGTAGATGATGTTACTATTCTAGTGAATTCATCCCCTGACAAGTTAATGGGTCTGAATCTTTCTTTTGCCAATGGATTTCCGTCTGTCAGTAATGCAGTGCTATGTGCCAAAGCATCAATGCTATTACAGGTCAGGACACAGAAATTTCAATGAAGTTATTTTAAATTGTAAAATAAAATTCTGAACAATCAATTATGTCTATTTTGTTGTTATACACAATGTTTGGATAAGGACACAGGTCAAGATCATATTGTGGTGTAAACATCCTGTACATTATGTTTACTGCATGGTGTTTTCTTTTCTATCTGGAAAAAAAATGATGTAACTCAAATGATCAATAGTAACCACCAAATGCCTAGTTAACAAAATATTGCTCAGATGGGATAAGGACTTGTTTGCTTAGTAATTAACCTTCGAAATTGATTATTGGTGAATGTGCCTTATTTGTTATGTCGTTACTATTAATGTTCTTTGCTTCTCCTTCTAAACAACATCATCATCTCTCAGTAATTTGTTCAACTGAAAAACGGTTTCAGTTGCACGTGTCCAATTGTTTATTTTAAGTTTTAGGTCTTAACATTATCCTGATATTTGACTGTTGCCATGTGCCATTTCTCTTGCCTAGAATGTGCCCCCAGCCATTCTCCTAAGGTTCCTGCGGGAGCATAGATCGGAATGGGCAGACAACAATATGGATGCTTACACAGCTGCTGCTATTAAAGTTGGCCCTTGCAGCTTATCTGGATCCCGTGTTGGAAATTATGGAGGTCAAGTTATACTCCCTCTAGCACACACAATTGAGCATGAGGAGGTGATAAATTGGTACTAATTATGCAATAGAGCTAGTATTAATTTTATAATTCAACATTTACAACTTTTATCTTATTCTTGCTAGTTTTTGGAAGTCATTAAATTGGAAGGAGTTGCTCATTCTCCTGAAGACACAATAATGCCCAGAGAAATGTTTCTTTTGCAAGTAGGCTATTTTTTCCTCTTACTGCTTGCTCTATGTTTCACTCTTTCATGGATGCCAGTTACCCAGTTTGCTTGCTCTGATTTATGTATGGCACAAATGTCTAGAAAGCTTATTTTGATGTACCAGTCATAACACTTGCGTGGAATTTGGAACAGGTCATAGCGTTCTTATTTTCTCCCCCCTATAATAAGTTTTGCTGACCAAATATTTTGAAATTTGAACTAGTTAAGGATTTTAGTCATCATGCAATACTCATGTCCAAAAATCTGCTTTGAAACTAGGAATACATATCGGAACTCAGGTGTGTCCCATGGTCCAGTTGATATGATGTTATTATTTTGTTTTCCCTCCATCATAACCAAATCACCAATGTCCATATAGGCACTTATTAGTTGAAATTATGAATGGTGTTCACTTGCTTCTTTCTTTGATCTCTGATGAGGGAAAAAAAATACTATATCCTCAAGCCTCTCAAATAGATAGTTTGCTATTCATATGATTCCTGCTGTTATTAGAATGAGGAAACTTTATGTTTATACTATTCTTATGGTTTCTAGGATATCTTTGTGACTTTCTTTCTTGTAATCCATTTGTTGTTTTGGTAGCTCTGCAGTGGAATGGATGAGAATGCTGTTGGCACCTGTGCTGAACTTATATCTGCTCCAATTGATGCTTCCTTTGCTGATGATGCTCCCCTTCTACCTTCTGGATTTCGCATCATTCCTCTTGAATCTGGAAAGGTTTGCCTCATATAGTTGAACCAGTTCAGTTGTTTCTATTTTTCCCCTCAAGAATCTTTTAATTGTCGATGAGTTTTTTGCAGGAAGCTTCCAGCCCCAATCGCACCCTTGACCTTGCATCTGCCCTTGATGTTGGCCCCAGTGGAAACCGAGCTTCGAATGAATATGCTGGAAATTCCGGCTGTATGAGATCTGTGATGACAATAGCATTTGAATTTGCATTTGAAAGCCATATGCAAGAGCATGTAGCATCTATGGCACGTCAATATGTTCGGAGCATTATATCATCAGTCCAAAGGGTAGCATTAGCACTTTCTCCATCTCATTTGAGTTCACATGCAGGGCTTAGGACACCATTGGGTACTCCTGAAGCACAAACCCTTGCTCATTGGATCTGCAACAGTTACAGGTTTGTAAGCTTCTCTGTCTTCACATCACTGAGGGTGAGGCTTGTGCAATGTAGTTTACCCTGTGTGAAACTGTTGTTATTCATGATTTTTATATGGATGAGGGCAAAATTTAATATGCTATCTCATTCAATAAAGTAATCAAGTATTTAAGTTAATGATAGGTTTGGTGAGTTGCCTGAAGAGTGATTGTGAGTTCTTGTCTTCCAAACAAATCCCGTCTACCTCATATTTGTATATTAGGGGAGAATAATCTTTACCAGCACAGATGTCAAGTTCTGCAAATAAATACATGGGCAGCATGGCACCAAGTTCTGATGTAGTTTATTACTACCTCCATCCCTAATCCCTATATATAAGCTCCTTTTAACTACTTTATATTCTTAAAGAAAGTTGGTTAATTTAGTTAATGGCATTAAACTTGTTAAGAATTTGAATTGTTTTTTCAAAATTACTCTTAACATTTTTGAAATTAATCTCTCTTTCTACTTAATTGTTTCTCACTTAATTAATTAAAGTTTGAAAACTGTGTCTACTCATCTTTTTCAATTCTAACAAGAGAGAGAAAGGACTTATCTCATTAATTTCCAACATTTATTATTTTTTGCCTAAAAAATTTGTTAATTAATTATGGGTATTTACTATTTTAGAAGAAAAAAAATAACTAAAGCAAGAGACAATTCGAAAATGATCTTATAAAAAGGAACAAACAATAAAGTAAAAAGGGTTTTATATATAGGAATGGGGGGTAGCAATTTTAAGTTAGAAACTGGTTGGCACCGGAAGTCATGCAAATGCCCTATATAACTTGTAAAATCTTTTGTTGTCTAATACTATGACAAGGGTTAGTTAACAGACTTCGTTTTCAAATTCAAGACCTGTATACGCATTGAATTGGCATTTTTATTACATCTTTCATAAATTCACAGTACTCACAAATTTGTGATCCAAAAGTTCCCTCACTATTTTTATAATTTTTTTTAAATGGTGTTAAAAAAATCAAGGATATTGTCCTGGTTCAAGATAGTGAAACATAGGATTTATTTTCTAATTCGCTCCAGCCTTTTTTTGCCTGTCTTCTTAAAATGAAAAATTAGGTCAAAACAATTTTTTTTAAGCTCTTAAAATTAAAAGTAGCCTTTTTTTAATGATTAAAAGGCAAAAAAAAAAAATTAAATAGAGACTTTCAAAAGAAGCTAAATGGAGGATTTTCACCTTTAAAGAGAAGCTCAAAAAAATTGGGCCCAATGTTTCCTAAGTAGTAAATACAGTTTTATGGAAATTTTGTGCAGTTACTTGCTCCATCTAACTTGAAAGTTGTAGCAGAGAACTAAGAAGTTACTGTAATTTTTATGTACCACCTCCTTTTCAATATCATGGATATATTTGCCGAAACTGGTATTTTTAATACAGAGCTATTGTCTGACTGTTTTAGTTTTGTAGGTGCTACTTGGGTGTGGAGCTACTAAAATCTAATAACGAGGGGAACGAATCTGTGCTCAAGTCCTTGTGGCATCACTCAGATGCAATATTGTGCTGTACTCTAAAGGTATGCTTGATATTTATTTCAATTTCATAGCACATGTATCTATTTTGTGTATCTTCTCTGTCCATAGTGAAATTCAAATTCTCTAACCTAAGAAGGTTTTAAAGAAAGGTTCTATTCTGAAATAGAGGGTGTCAACAATTGAACAATTGTCAGCGTTCAAGTCAAGTGTTTGTTATTTTCAAAGCTACAGTGCATATAAGTTGTATTACACAAGATGTGGACGACATTATTTTATGCTCGGTCTTATTTTGTTCTTACAGTGGAAATGACTTGAAAAACAGTTTCAACTGTAACTATATCATGATATACCATCCTGTTTGAGGGCACATATTCATTTAACTTCTGTTTATGCAGGCATTGCCAGTGTTCACTTTCTCGAACCAGGCTGGGCTTGATATGCTGGAGACCACCCTAGTTGCATTACAGGATATTACTTTAGAGAAAATATTTGATGATCATGGACGAAAAATTCTCTTTTCAGAGTTTCCCCAGATTATTCAACAGGTCTACTATTTTTTTTGTTGTAATAAAGCATTGATTGCACTTCCATAAGGCTTGCTATTAAATGTTTTCTTGCTATAAGTATGGCATACACATTTCTTGTACTTGTTGCATATTATTCCGCATCTCATATGCTTCACGTAATAAATTATATTTGCAGTGGGTGAACTTGCTTTTTTTTTTTATATATATATTTTTTTATCTCTTTAACTTCTTTCTTTCCCCCGCTGAATTGGGTGCATGCTGTCAACAGAACTGATGCTTATAATTAATTTCTCCTCTTTTGGTAGGGTTTTGCATGTCTTCAAGGTGGTATTTGTCTTTCAAGCATGGGGCGACCTGTCTCGTACGAGAGAGTTGTTGCATGGAAGGTGCTGAATGAAGAAGAGAATGCTCATTGTATTTGCTTTATGTTTGTGAATTGGTCTTTTGTTTGACATTTTGTTCTGACTACACTTGTGCTTATATTTAAGTGTTAGATAAAGATTTACTCTAAGACACTTGTGCTTTGTTGGTTGGTCTTAAATTGTATTTGCTCTAAATACTTGGATTGCATATTATATGACTATATATGTCTAATATTTAATGTAACTTGTTTCCTTATTCAACCTTCATCTAATATTTAATGCTTTCTTAAGAAGTATTGCTCCTACCTAAGGGAAGAAAATTGGTTGATCATCCTTAAATCTTTAATTTCCAAAGTATAGTTATATGTCGCGTGTCAATGAGAAGATATATATATATATATATATATATATATATATATATATATATATATATATATATATATATATATATATTTTCTGTATTGTTGGGCTATGCACAATTTACAATCATCAAACAAACCGGAGACTCGCAATCAAACAAAGACGAGTAACAATATTTACTTAAGCACACGAATTATTGTTTTGATTAATTTTGGGAAGAGAGGCTGGTTTACTACCATGTTAAATAGATGTTTGGATGTGAGGCTGTTTCGGTCGGGACCTTTTCTTGTCAGGAGAATGTAACTTGGATGGACGCATGAATAAATCTAAACACAATAATAGTGCATAAATACCTTGCTAAGGGTAGTGTTGCTCATTAATCTGTGCATTATGCTCCCTGTGTATAACACTGCCCGATTTTTGTGCTCTATAAGGGAAGTGGTCGAGGAGGACTGACCAACTGCTTCACTGACAAGGGAAATCAAAACTCTGGTGTAGCTTCAAAGGATAGGAAAAATTGTATATGGTGGGTATACACAAATATACAATTTTAGTTACATGGGGTAGCTGAACTTCGAAATTACTGATGTTATCGAGTCAAAATCTCTTAATAACTGCTGTCCTCGATGACATTTACTTATGCGTGGACCTATATAAAGATGAAAATGACGTGCTTCACAGCACCTGAGCTGTAGAAAACGAAAAACACGCATCATTTCACCAGAAAATTAATTTCTTTTTGTTACATAAAATGAAAGGCAATTAAACTGCACCTGTTCCTTTTGGCTTGGGCTAATGTATTAAGCTTTTGTTTCTTAAGGGTGTATTTGGATGTTATATTTTAGAAAGTATAGGATGAGGGATCAATTTTTCATGTCTAAAATATATTAGCTAATTTGAATTTTTATTTAGGATGAGGGATCAATTTTTTCATGTCTAAAATATATTACCTAATTTGAATTTTTAAATAAAAGAAATAAAATAATATTGACTTAAATTTAATGTCCTTATCTTCTAATTATTTTTATAAATATAACTTATTTTTCAAAAAAAAAAAAAGCTGCTCTTTTCTGTTTCCCTCTGAAACTTAATTCCCAAACACACCTTAATGAGATGACTGGCTTAATGTAAAATTATTCATCTACTCATAAGTTTAAGGTATAATAATAATAATGATGACATGATCATCATGAACAATGTGTGGATGGATGATTCTCTTCGTCACATGTATCAAATTAGACTAAGGCATAATGTCATTCACATATTCATTTCTTTAGCACTGCCAGATGTTTCTGCAACATTTACAAACCCGTATGAGAGAAGCTTCAACTTTAATTTTATTAATTAGTATCTTTCACGCACCTATAACTTGAACTACTTTCCTTGTACCTTTTTTATGGTTCAGTCCTCGTGAAATGAAAGTTCATGTATTTTGAGGAAGAAAGCTCTCGCCTCGCCTCTCGTATATCTATCTAGTCTGTTCCTATCCTTCTTTTTGGTGTAAATAACTACCACTAAAGAAGAAAGCCGAAGCCAAGTATATACATATGGTTTCACTATGCTAGCATGTGAATACCCCACAACTTGTATTGGTATTGGACCACATCTCATCAATTTCGAAAAGGAAGAACTTTTTAGAAACCGAAAGAAACTCATTCACTGCATCAACTATGAATATACTCATACCTAATTATCATTCTAACCAAAAAAGGATGTATCTCAATAATATTTCTGTGTACGTAGCTTGTCACATTCAAATTAAACCTAACATGAACATTACGATTTTGCTCTGGTTAATGCATGTCAAACTTAATTTTAAGATCCATTGTCTCAAACCAATTTCATGACATCAATAAAGTATTCAATTTTTCTTTGTACTTTTTACCTAACGAATGACCAATAAATAAATAAATAAATATATATATATATATATATATATATATATATATATATATATATATCATTTTATATCTTTATTTTACTCCCTCACGTGTTACATATCACACCTTTTTTATAATAAAAGGAGGAAAGATAAACATGAGTTTAAATATGTTTTTAATCTCTTAATTTTAGAGTAAATATATTTATTTTTGTTCTTTAAATTTTAAATTAATTTTTGTTTTTATAATTTGAAAAAAAAACTTATTTTAATCCCTCAAACCACTAGTAATATAACTGATAATGATTAATTAAGATAATTATGTCACATCAACGAAATCCAATAGTATAATTGATAGTGATAAATTTAGATAATTCTATAATATTAATTAAATTTAATATAATATTTTTACTAATAAGAACAGTAATAGGTGAAATTTGTGTGAAAATATTTGACAAATTCATTGACAATATTTTAGCAGAAGAACTAAAATAAGATCATTTTCAAATTATAGGACTAACAAAATTAATTTAAAATTTAAGAGATAAAAACAAATTTATATCATATTTAAGAAATTAAAATCATATTTAGAATAATATTGTGTTTGACAAAGAGGAAAGAAATGAAAGGAAAAGAAGAGAAAAGAAAAGAAGTACGGGGAAGTGTAGGAAAATAGAGTAAAAATAGTTTGATAAGAGGGAAATAGAATGAAAGTTAATTATTTTTGTTATTATTTTTATTTATTTAGTTATTATTTTACTTTATCATATATATATATATATATAATTAATCATTTTATTTTAAATACAATAAATACAAATTATATTCATTATTTATTATTAATAATATTTTTATTTATTTATTATTATTATTATTTATTTTCACCAACTTTCCTACACTTTCTCTCATTTTAGAGAAGCTTTTTGGTGTAAATTCCACCATAATATTTTTACTTTTTCTCAATTTTCTTTTACCAAATAACACTCATTTTTCAATTTTCACTATTTTACACAATTCTTTTTTCTTCTCTACTCATTTCCCAAAACGTACTCTAAAATTAGGAATGAGATGGGAAGTCAGAAACAAACATAGAGACAAGTATATATAGGGAAAAGTGAGATGTGAGATAAAGTGTACGATAATATCAATGCTCATGCGTAAAAATTGCAATTTTTGAACTTTTTTTGTACACAATTTCTTATATATATATATATACGAGTAGGTGAAATTAAACATATTTTTTTAATAATATTTTTATATAGATATTTCACTTTAGTTAATTAATCTTGCCAACATTGCCTTGGCCAAATTAATTAAATTATAAAAGTTTTAGTGTTTGTTTGTTTTAAATGTATGTATAGAATTGATTTTAAATTGTTAAAAATGATTAGCTAGGATGCATGACTAAATTAATACCATACAGAAAGTTACACATAAATTGAAAAGAGTGTTTTATGTATTAAATCAAACATGATATCTCTTCCACCCAAAATGGGGTGGAGGTAAATTAGTTTCCTATCTCTTTCTAAAGAAAGCATGCATTGCGCTGCATGCAGCATGTGTCTTAACCTCCTTTTTGGACACAACGTTAACACAACTACCAAGCACGGAACTGCACTTGTAAGTGAAATGAGTATATAGATAACAACAAAAGAAGCTAACACACAAATCTTTCAGATTAGATGCACATTTATTTCAAACTTCTAAAAGCTACACAACCCCTTGCTTTCTCATTAAACCTTTCGTGAAAAATCTAGCAAGTTCACGACCATGGATACCGACCCTCCAGTTTCTAAGATCCACCCAACTTCACACTCCTTAGATTCACCCAACCAAGCTGAACCAGTATAAATACGATTACCTCTTCCTTCTTCTGCCATATTAATTAGACACTGTTCAAGTACTCTCTCCATATAGTGTATCATTGTTTCCAACACAAACAACTCTCTTAAACTCAGAGCCAAACCCTATTTTGCAGCAATCAAGTTCTACTACTCTCTCTCACACACACACATACATATTATGGCACCTCATGGTGAGTCTTTGTCAAGCTCTTTCTCTAGGAACAACAACATATCAAAGCCTCCGAAGCTCTCATCCGACAACCTTCAAAGAACTATTTCTGACATCTCCTTTGAATTGGCAAAAGAAGAGATCGATGATTTGAAGCTGCCAGCGATATCTGAGGTGGAGAATGCCAAGTGTGAGTGCTGTGGCATGTGTGAGGAGTGCACGCCCGAGTACATAGAGCGCGTGCGTGACAAGTTCAACGGGAAGTGGGTGTGCGGGTTGTGTGCTGAGGCTGTGAAGGAAGAGTTGGAGAAAAATGGAGGGAAGAAAGATGAGGCCTTGGGTGCACACATGAGTGCGTGTGTTAGGTTCAACAAATATGGAAGGGCTTTCCCTGTTCTGTTTCAGGCTCAAGCCATGAAAGAGATGCTGAAAAAGAACACCATAGATGGAAGAATAAGGGCTAAGTCCATTAGCCCTAGGGACAAAGTTGCAGGGCCAAAGAAAGGAGGGATTGCTCGTAGCTCCAGTTGCATTCCAGCTATCACAAGAGAGATCAATGATATCAAAATCGCCAATTGATCAATCATGTATTAGCAATTTTTGTTTTTATATATATATATATATATATAACTAGAAAATATAACTCTCCCTTACTATGTCACTTTTTAGGAATAAAGTAGTACCTTCCATCTGACTTCATGTCCAAATTGAAAATTCAACACCCATGCTAACAGCTTTCGGTTGAACTAGTGTAATTAAGGGGACATGATCTTTAATTAGGTGTTTTGTTTATTTTTATTGGCTGACTACTCTAGCTATAGCTAGGACTTCCATTGAATCTGTAAGTATTAATGAAGAACCCCACGCACATCTTGTTGATCTGGTTGGTGATGCTTCCATTGCTGTCTTTCGGGATAAAATATGGCCTTATGTCGAAGAAGACCGAAGTTGACTTCTGAGGTTTTTTTGGTTTAGTACCTTTCACACCTTATAGGGTGGTTTCTTCTGAGATATTGTTTGTGTTTCCTTACTAGAGAGGGTTCTTTGTTTTTTGTTCAGTGGTTTCTCTGTTTATTTTGTAATTTTGTGAGATGTATTCTACGTATTACCAATCATATGAAGTGGAATAAATTAATTACCAAACACGAGGAGTCTCTACTCTCTAGTCTCTACTATATTTTTATTTGTGTTGTACATATATATATATCATTAACATCTCTATTGCTTAGTAGTTAGTAGGAAGATAAAACAAAATCAGAGGTAACAGCTAGCGTTAAATGATTATAGTAAATTTAAAAGAATGATTAATATTAAAAACTATAAATGAATTTCATTCTCTAAATTATTTTTGCAGTTACATATGAGAACGATAATCGTCATTGTAAGCGCGTTTGGAGAGCTGTCCTAAAATCCTACAGCGCCGCCCTGATTGGCGGCGGACACGGCCGCACGCCGGAAATGATGGGCAGTAATTAGAGTGTACAACCCACCGTTGTTGTTGGTATGAGATAACGCCACCCATTGTGATTGCCATGGAAATTATTGGAATGTTAACATGGGGTGAGATAAGGTGGGTAGATTTTGCCAAAGATAAATAAGAGAAAATAGCTAAATATATTTTTTTTTTTTATATTTAAAATACAAATAAAAATTATAAAATGAGATATAAGAAGTTCAGGTAAAAAAAAAAAAAAAAAGTTCAGACCCTACATGCATGGACACAACGTTAAAATCAATAATAAATCTTAAGTAAATTCAAATTAAATTTGCCTAAAAATTAAGTTCAACTACAACTTATGAATCACAAATCACAAGTTCATCCCAGGTCGCAACCAATTACATCGTTGTTACTGTATTTGTTATTTCAAGTCAGTTCATATCAATTTTAGGTTAAATATATGATTTAGTCAATTTAATAGAGAGAAAGGAAGAAAGATATAGAAAAATGAAAAGTGTTGATAGAAAAATATAAATTGTTCAAAAACCATTGCTCTTAATATTTCTCTTCATCCATATGCAGTGCTCTAAATCTCATATTTCTAACAGCACGAATTAATGTACATCTCAAATCAAGATGAATTGGAGTGGATAAAAAAAGGAGAGAAAAGATAATTAAAAACATGGTAAGTGATGTAACAAAAGGGAGAGACTGAGGAAGAAAAAAATTGAGGAGGATGAAAAATTAGATTAAGGGCTATTCTTTCTTTGCATATTTTACTTTAAAATGTTTGTGTGCTTTTTACTATTGTCGATAGATATATGTATTTAATTGGTATCTTATTTATTAAGTCATTTAATATTATTTATTTATTAATATTGTAATTAATTAATGACTTATTAATAACTTTTTTTAATTTTTATCTTTTTTTTATTCAAATGTTTGTTTTCCTTTATTTTTTTTATCTAAATAATTTTTTACAGTAGAATTTTTTTAAAATAACTAGTTATTTTTAATTTTTAAAATATTCATAAAGTAGAAATAACTAAAGTTATTTCAATTTCATAAATTTTAATTGAAAAACATAAAATAAATATATAAATATATATTAATAGCGTACATTTACATGTATACGTATAAATTTCTTTTTTATTTTTTTATAATATTACATTTTACTATTTTTTCATACCTTACGTTATATTATTTTAAATTATTAATACATTATCATTGCAGTAATATATATTTTTTTATTTTTTCAATTTATAGTATTGATATATACTATTTGCTTTTTTATTTGAATTATATTGTCATATTTCTTTTAAATGATTTTTTTTCAAAAAAAAGAGATATTAATCGAAATAAATTTTTAGAAATTATTTCAATTTCATACTATTTAACTAAATTATATATATATATATATATATATATTAATAATTAGACTCGGTACCTTATATAAATGTGTATAAATATTTTTATTGTCTAGTAGTTTTAGTTTTTATAAATTTTTTAATTATCTTTATTATTATAATCAAAATTTATTAACATATATTACTTTTTAATACGTTTATTTCAGAATATTATATTATATTATATAAATTATTAATATATTATATAAAAAATATTTTTATTTTTTAAAATTACAATACCAATATACTATTAGTTTATTTATTTTTAGCTACTAATGTTTATATTTGTCATTGAAGTTAATTTTTTTTCTTTAAATTAAATTTAAAATTATAATATATTATTATTTTCTTAAAAACATTAATCAAAATTTTATTATAATTTTAAAGGTATTTAGATTGTTTTAAATATTTATTATAGTATTAATTTACTATTATTACTAAGTGATATTATCAATTTTCTATCATAGCTAATTTGAGTTTTAAGGTTAATTTAATTTTAATTTGAAATTAATTTTTAAAAATTTAATTTTCACATGATATATAAAATTTAATGTATTTTGATTAAATAATTTATTTTATATGTTATCAATTGAAAATATCTTAATAGATTTTGACATCTTGATTTAAGTAATGTTTTTTTACATCTTTTTTGTTTTTTTTTTATCAATTTATAATATCTAACATGTTTAAGTTATATTTTAAATTTTCTTTACAATATTTTTTTATTATTCTAGAAACAAATTATTATAATGCGTGAATTTTTTAATTATTTATTTTACTTTATAATATTTTCTATTATTTTAGATGTTTTAAGAAAAATAGTTATTTCTTAATTATAATAAATTAATATTATAATTAATGTTTAAGATATGATAAATATTATTAAAGTAATAATTAATTTTTATAAGAATATAGTTATATAAATTATAATTTTCATCCAAATAAAAATTATTAATAATTTATAAAAATTAAAAAATTAAGATTAAAGCAATCCTACACTTTCAAGAAAAACCTATTATGATGTTGACACTTAACGGTTCAACTATAAGTAATGGAAAAACATATATATTCCTACCTAAGATGAATATAAAATAGTTCTTGGATATACAAGTAATAGTATATATACATGTACAATAGTTTGTACTAATAACTGAAATACTATACAAGTATATATATATATATATATATATATATATATATATATATATATATATATATATATATATATATATATATATATATATATATATGTAGATAAAGTAATTTAAAAGTTGCAATATATAAATTTAGGTTGTCGGCCAACTAACATCTACCAACTAGCATGCTAGTTACTCTAAAGTAGCCTAAAGATAAGAATTGTCATCATCAACATGACCTCAAAATAACTTTATCAATAATAGTTTATCTTTATTTTACTCTTATACCAAGTATGATAATCATAGCTCAAATCACATAAAAATATGTAAAAGTAAGTTAGTATTCAAAAAAATCAACATGAACAATATAGAAGTAAAACCTACTATACTATCAACATAGGCAACTCAACTTATTTCAACACATTACAATATATATTGCAACTTGAGCAACACAATAATACAACTCATCATAATTCAACATAACATGTAAACAACATAGATATCAACACATCACATGCACAATTTATCATTCACTTTGCACAACATCTCAACATGGCATATGCATAATACAACTCAACCACATATGTACAACAAATCAACTTCATAGTTGTCACGCATTTCAACTAGATGAGTAGTATAAGTAGTAACCCTACCAAACTAACAACTTGATCTTTTCAATCTAGTTAGATCAAACAACCAAATTGGATAATAATCCATAATAACATGGTTTCTCGAATTTTGTCACTTAAATTATGAAGTCTAGTATTTCTGTCAAGGTAGAACAACTTAGGAGTGAGCCTACCACAACATTAGCTAATACAATTGAGCCACCTATAAGATTAATTTGTCGACTACCCTCCAAATGTTCTGTCTTTCTAGTACTTAGTTAGGAATTTTGACCTCCTATCTTATACCTTACTGTGTTTTGATTGCTTTATGCTTGTATGTCTCGACTTTTTCCACATACGAATCAATAGTGGTCACTTATAGTCGATATGTCTCAACTTGGACCACATACTGCATCAGCTAAGGTCTTAAAGGAGACTTAACTACTAACATCAAGGGTCAACTTTTCAAGAAAAAATTTCAACAAGTTGGACTCTCGAAGCTCCACAACACAATATCTTCACAATGGGGTATGCAACTTTAAAAACAATCTCTCCTTTAGCTAGGTCAATCAAAATAATACAATTTCAATGGCGAATCATTCTTAACTCAACTACCATAGTTTTTCAACATACTTGTCAACTCACAATAACTTTCAACCATTTCATCATCTATATACATAATACTAGATCATTGCATAAAGATTCAACATCATACATCAATATATATATATATATATATATATATATATATATATATATATATATATATATATAACACAATTTTAATCATCATACAATATGTAAAGGATTCCACTAACATATACATATATTCAACTCTTAACAAGAAGTTCAACATACATTCATAAGGTAATCCACACCCGACGCCATTTTCCCCTTACCTGACGTGAAATGAGATAGAGATCCCTATTTCTCCCATGCCTAACATGGTAATTTCCACACGTGGCCCCATTTCAGACAAAGACGATTCTCTTTCCTCACGTCCAGTGTCACTACATTGGTGCTTGATGTCATTTAGATTGAGTTTTGTCTTGATCATGTTGGGTCCCACACAACTTGGGGTTTGGTGTCACTAGGTTAGAGACAATTCTCTTACCTTACGTCCAACGTGACCAAGTCATAGGTTATTTTCCATCCTCAAGCTCGACACCACCAATCTTGCCCTTAGAGGGGGCAAGACAGAGAAACCTTGATTTGAGTCACGTTCGACACATAGAAAACCCACGAATTTGCTCTATCCTACTTGAAACTCATATAATACCAACATGTAATACATGAAAACACATCTATGCATCAACACCAACTCATAAATGTCACAAAATTCAACATGCAACCATTCAATAGTTTCAATTTATCAACTTTTCCTCACGTGTTTCATAAGCCACAAACACCAAGTTCAACATTCAATTTAAACGAATCAACTAGCCAACAAAGCCACAAATTGATAAAATTCAAGCACATATATCATATAGGTTCACAATTCAAAAAGTTTTGAAATCTAGCTTCCCTTACCTCTAAGTCCTTAAGAATTAGAGGAGAAGGAAGAAGATAATGATTTCTAAGCTAGTCCTGAACCAACCTTGATTCACAACTTCTAGAGCCTCAAATCACCTCTCAACCACCAAAAATCACTCTCCTATACTCAACTACACATCTCCGACGAACTTGAGAAGGTTAGGAAAAAAATGGAAGAAAGTTAGGTCCAAAGTTCTTCTCTCCAAACTTTATGAAGAAATAAACTTATGAAATTTACTTATAAAAAAAGACCTTTATGTCCTTCCTTACAGGTCAATTTTGATCTCTGCTTAGAGACACCTCTAAATAATTAAAAACTCATAAATAATCTATAATTTTTTAGTTTCTCAACAATTTTAACAACAAATTTACCACAACATATATTTTCTCTAAATCAACAATAATAACTAAAATTGTACAGTGTTACAATGACTACAATGATAATATATTAATAATAGTAATAAAATAAAAATCTAATAGTAGATTAATCCCATAAGTTAAAAAAATAATATTAAACTATTAAAATGTTAATATCTTGATAATCTAAACAATAGAAAATAAATATAATAAAAATAAAATTCTAAAAAATAGATGTATCTATACTCATGTATATACAAATACCAAGTTTAGATGTTAATATATTTATTAATTCTATGTTGTTTAATTAAAATGAAAAAATTAAAATAATTTTAGAAATTTGGATTTTGATTAAAATTTTAAAAATAAAAAAGGAATAGTTATTTAAAAATAGTTACTTGTAAAAAAGTTATTTATTTTTTATTGATTAAAAAGAGAAAAATAACATTAAATAAATAAAAAATAAAAAGAAAAATTAATGATATTAAATGAGATATGAATTAAATAAAATCATTAATAATAGAAAGAATAATATGTTTTTAAATATAACATGCAGGGCCTTAGATATTAATGATAATAATTTTTGTAGTTTGAAACTAGGTGAGAGCTCCTTTTGGTTTAGAAACTGTGACGTGACTCGTGAGGTTAGGCTAAGTAGCTTAAGGCAGCCCCCACCAATAAAGATGGGTAGTGGGTTGAAGAAACCACAACAAAAAGAAAAAACCAAATAATATTAAATATTAAAATATCTATGCCTATGGTAGGTTTCTTCAACTTCAAGTGCAAAAGCAAAAGCTCCAGATTTTTCTTCACCTCCTTTTCCCCACACACAATATATATATGCCCCCCCTTCCCCTCTTCCTCTTCAACCCATGACAAAAAAAACTCTCTCTCCCTCAAAAATTAATTCCAAATAAAAAAGAAATGGAAAGCAACACAGGAGTAATAGCAAAGAGAGTGTGGCACATGATACGTGTAGCCTTCTTCATGCTGAGAAAAGGCATAACAAAGGGCAAGCTAATGATGCACCTCAACGTCATCCTCAAACGCCGCAGCAAGCTCGCCGGCAAAGCCATCGCCAACCTCATGTTCCACCACCACCACGCCGCCTCCGACACCCGCCTCCAATTCTCCGCCGCCAGGGAGTACGAGTTCAGCTGCACCAACACTCCCAACAACTTGTTCACCAAACGCCACCGCCACAACCCCTTCTTCACCTGCGCCCACGCGCCTCCCACCCTTGACGACGACGCCGCCACCGCTAACGCCATCAAGAGCGTGTTGGAGATGCTCAACAACGAGGCCGCCGTGGAAGCCTCGCCAGCAGCGGCTCTTCCTGGGTTGGGACGAAGCCCTTTGGTGGTGAGGCAGCTGAGGGTGACTGACTCTCCCTTCCCTCTTGCTAACTCCGAGGATGACAGGGACCACCAAGTGGATAAGGCTGCTGAAGAGTTCATAAGGAGGTTCTATAAAAACTTGAAGAACCAAACTTAATTCTCTCTCTTATTACTTTGTTAACAAAACAATCTTCATTTTCATTATTGACGTACGTCGTTAACGTTATGCTTGTAAGCAGTTTTGGATGTATTATTTTTATCATAATGTGTATGTCTTATTGATCGAGAGGATGCATGTTTATTAGTTGCATTCAGGAATTTTGTATCTTTTGTTTTTTTGCTTATATATCAACAATAAAAATCAAGTTAACCAGTCTACGTACTTACCTCCACGTCTCTCTTTCTCTTCGATTTTATTTTCCTTTTATTTATGTGTCCAAGTTTTTGATGGACCGGAAGGTATATGCATTAACACCTACCTACATGGGGCTCTTTCTGGTTTGAAGATTTGGAAATGACTCTAACAACATCAAGAATCGAAAGAACAAAGTTTGGAATTAATTGAAATTCTATATACTATCTATTACATATATGATAGTATTTCAAAAGAAATTTCATGTTATTTAGAATCAGTAAAACGTAAGTGTTTATATACTAAACTATATTTTACACTTTTAAAGAAGTAAGTATAAGGTGATGGACTCACATCTATAAGAATGAGTCTTGTGAATTTGTTAAGTAAATCCTCTAATTTACCCCCTATTTATACAAAATCTAAAGGAAAGGGAATATTGAATCTTTGCATTTGGAAATGCTTGTATAGCATAAGAAAATAAGAGTTGAATCTTAAGGAAGGGAGATACTCCCTTACAAATAAGGATTAATTTTAAAGAAGGATACTTGTGAAGAAGAAAAAAAGTATAATATAAGAAAATAATCCATATAGATACCTGATATCTAGATAATACTTAAAAATTAAAAAATTGGAAATATAATATTGGTGATAAAACTAAATAAGAAATAAATAAATGGTGTAATAATAGGTTTTGATTGAGTACGTGATACATTTTCTTTTATTTTGTCACAGATACTTTTAATTTATTAGATCAAACACTAATCTCATTTATGATATTATATTATGATTGATCTAATTTTTTTTGAACAATGTATGTAATTCAAACTAGTGTTCATATATCATCACTCAAAAAAACATCCCATAGCTTGCAAAATTGTCTATAATCAAGTTTTTTTTATTAAGAAACTATTATTCATAAATTCTCCTTGGATCTTTGTTTTGTATTTTCTCTTTTTCTTTTTGACTTTTCATTAATTATGTATGTTCAATCAGTTAATATAATTTATTATTTTCAAAATTTAATGGTCTTAGCTAGTGTAAATGTTTTTATATTAACATTATATATATAAAAATCTCTATTAATATAGTTTTTAAAATAAATTTATAAAAGTTAACAAATTTATCAATAAATGATCATTTGTGACAGTGTTTTACATTGTCAGTAAGTAGCTTTTTTTCTCTCTTATTTTAGTAAAATTAATTGTACATGTGTCTGTCGTGTATATATAGCAGACTCCAAATTATAATGACCTCAGTTGGTGAGAAATTATTGTAGTACGTGTTTGTCCCAAAATGAGGACTAGAGTGAGATTTGGACCCAAGGCTGATTCGGTTTAAAGTTAAAATGGCTTTAACAGCGAGACCACCACTACACTACATTGTCTTCATATGCTTCCACTAATGTCAAAGTGAACACCATATAGCTGGCTCCCTTTCACAACTTTTCCTCTCTCTTTTGCTTTTACTTTTGTTTTTCTGCATTTAACCACTTTTTAAGTTTCATATGCTTTCAGCGCCTCCATGGGAAGAACCAAGACCCACCAACATATATTGCCCTTGTTCATAATTTATTATTTCCATCTTTTCATTTGCACCTATATGTACCAGTACGATACAAATCATGTGGTTGTAACTTGTAATATAAAAAGGATTGAAATCAATATTTTGATTTTGTAGTGATTATATTGTTTAAGCCGTAGTAGTTAGAAAGATGGATTCACAACCATTTACCAACTGGATGAGATATTTGGTTGAGTTTAATTTGGGCTGCACTGCACCTGTATATATAATTAATACGGCTATTCAAACAAATTACGTAAATATGTCAGTAGGGTCAGCTATTAAATTAATTAAATATCTTTCCAATTAGAGAAATCACATGAAAAATAATTATTATTTTTGTCCCGTTTCAAATTGGTATTGTCATGAGAAATAAACTTTTAGAGCCAAAAGTTGCAGACGTAATCATTGTTGTGTTTTACTACATGCATTCTGACAATTATCTATAGACCTCGTCATATTTTGAGGAATAATAGTTCCCACGGAGTACTGAAATATGATTAATTGATCATTAGTAAGAAAGTACATAGTAGGATTAGAATTATTAGTTACTATCAATTGAAAAAAAGCAGTGTCAAATTAATATTAAATTCAGTTAATTAATTAAAGAATTACCTGTCATGCATTGCTAAATTTAAATGTTGATTAATCTCAGTAAATAGTAACTATATATGAAAGCAAGATGGATACCTAGAATGTTTTTTATTAGGGGTAAAGATGGAACATTATTCGAAACTAGGAAGTTATTTGTTCCAACTTTATTCACTACGAAAGCTGGCAACAAGGATAGTCTCACAAAACCTATTCACTACGTAGCAATGTTTAGCTCAAAAGTTGGTAAAACTGTCAAATAGTAATTGGTTTTTACTCTAAAAGTTTTTTTTTAAAAATAAAATAAGCACTTTTTTTATTTTTTTATTTTTTAATGTGTTTGTTTAAATTTATTATTATTTTTTAAATAAGTAAATTTCTACTTTTTTAAAAAGCAACCCTTATGTGATTTTCAAAGAATTATTATAAAAAAAACACTTATTTTTAAATTTAAACAAACAAAACTAATATCATTCATACACTCATTCTTTTATACCATTTTTAATTATACTTATTAAATTCGTGAAAAATACCAAAAAAGTTTTTTTTCTCTCTCTTCTTTCGTGTAAAAAGTAAGTGAAAAAGCTAAATAATAAATAAAAAATGTGTCATTTTCGGAAACATGCGTGTCGCTTTCAGAACGATTACCTTTGACTTTTCTTATTTCACAATTTCACAACAATCGTCTCACATTATAATTAGGCTACCAAATCATTTGTATTTGCATGACATTTTGATTTATAGCTTTATAAAGTTGTGCACTTCAGCTTTTAAAACAAACAAACAAACAAGCTATTTGTGTGTTACGATTGTTCATATTATTGAAAAATAAAATCTGGCAACTTGTCCGACAAAACTTTTCTAAACTAAAATTTAATATATATTTTTTATATAAATGCCAAATTAATTGTCACATGACTCAACTTGGGTTCTTAATTTTAGTAGGTCTCATTTTATTTTCCCCTTTCATAAAAACTTTCATTTTAACTTATAAATTGTTTTTCTTTAATGAGTAACATTTGTTATAATTTTTTATATAGATAATTTTTATATAAACTTTATAAGATTTTATTTCAATGACATGTTTAAGCTATTTAACATTAAGAACTAACATAAACAATTACGAAAAAAATTAATAGATATTTTATATTATAATATAATTATAAAAAAAAACAAAAGTATGAAAGGATTAATATTATTAATAACCATGTAGTTATAGTTTAATGAGGTCTAAAGGGATTGAATATATTTAGTGGGCGCTTGACTTTGTTGTTTCAAACGTGATTACTAACTTTATTAGCATGAGAAGACATTTAAAGTTTTTGCATGGAGTTGACTGTGACTAATATTCCACATGACGAAAACCGAAGCACCCCACACACCTTACTTCTTTAAAGTTTTATCGCACGCAGACATGCTTTATACCTTTCTTAAAGCTCATTCAATTATTTTCTTCTCCTCTTCGTGCTCAATTTTTCCTTCTATTCTTTTCTATTAATTCAAACTTCGTTTCTAATTAGTAATAGCTAGGCTTCATCCTCAATAAATTATGTTAGACAGTTAGCATAACATAATGATCGGTCATTTAATGTTCTAGATCGAGGATATATATATATATAAAAGGGAGTTATAATTATATCGGTGTAACTTTTACTAAGTATTACACCGCTCAATAACTTTATATTAAATGTGAATTTTGTAAATTTAACCGTTAGATTGAAAGTTTATATCTTTAATTAGATCATATACACAAAATTTTATATTAATCCAAGATGATTTGATACTTCATTTTTATAAAACAAAATTTACGTAATATATTCATTTCAAAATATACTAAAATATAAATAATTTGATTACCTTCAAGTTGTTGTTCAATTTTAACCAAATTTGATATTCAATCCTTGACCTCCTAGTATTAGACTCAGTTCAACACATTTTTCAATGCTGTACTCCAATTCCTACCACTTATTATGCAAACTACTCTTCAACAACAACAACATCAACATCAACAACCAAACAGACACCAACAAGACCAACAACAAGATAATCGGCAACCAAGAGAGGATGAACAAGATAATGATCAACATCAACAACATTCACCCGGATATTCAGATTATTAGACATTATGTTATAACTCTACTGATCATACTATTTTTTTTTTTAATTTGAACCCTAAACTTTATTTGTTATGTATGACACTTTATTTTATATGAATGATTAAACTTGTTTTGATTTACATAATTATGATTGATTTAATATCTTTAAACAAGATTATTATTTAATACAATTTTGATTTTTTTTAAAAAAAATATTATCAACAATCACTACAAGAAAAATGATAAATTGCGACGGACAAATTGCGACGGTTATCTAGAAACCGTCGCCGCTTTGATATTGCGACCCTTCATACGATAGTTTTTCAAAACCGTCGCAAAATTGTTCAACATTGCGACGGTTTATCGTAAATCGTCGCAAAATTTGTTTAATATTGCAACGGTTTATCATAAACTGTCGCAAAATTTGTTTAACATTGCGACGGTTTATGATAAACCTCCGCGACGGTTTATGATAAACCGTCGCAAGTTTAACATTGTGACAGTTAATCATAAACCGTCGCAAATTTAACATTGTGACAGTTAGTCATAAACCGTCGCAAAATTTTCAGCATTTTTTTTTATTAGATTTTAATTTTTTTTTTTGAAGTATTATGTATATTATCTTAATGAACTTATATTTTATTAACAATTTTATATATACTTTCTTTAACATGAGGTACACGATTTTTTTTTCTTTATATAATTTCAAAATCGTGACTATAATATAAATTTATCTTTCAACAAACTTATAAATTTATCTTGTATGTAAGATGTGTTAGAGTATATAAATAAGTATAATTATCATTTTATAACTTAATTTTTGAGTTATCACATCACATATTATTGAATAATTTACAATGTTAAATTTTATAAATTTTATTTTAAATGTCCATCTTTTTAACACTATTAAAAATATAAAAATAAATATGTTAAATTTTATAAAAATCCAGTTTAATTTATTTATGATATAAATATGTTTTTAATATCTAATATATATTTTTAGATGATAATTTATTTTAAAATATATCTTATAATAACAATTCTAAATGGAACATAAATCTTCTGATTTTTCTTATTTTGATTTTTTTAATCAATATATACAATTTTACTATTTTGATTTTTTCAATCAACGTATACAATAAATAAAAAACACAAAAGATAAACATGCATGGTAAAAATTTTATTTTATCAAAAAACTTTTTATTTTAATATATTACATAATATATGTGAATATTAAGACATATATATATATATACATATATATTATAATTAAAAAAATTTAAAAATTAATTCATTATTAAGAAATTTTTTTTATTACATGAGAATTAATTTCTTTCAAAAATTTGACAGATATAAAATAAATAAACGTTTTTTCTGAATCTATATTTTTATTTTATTAGAATATAATTTTTATTTTTTAAAATATATTATTTTTTTAGATAAAAAATTATTTATATGTCAAATAGTAGTGGGGCAAGTGCCCACTATTCCAAACGTACATTCGTCCCTGTATAATTATACCAATGTAACTTTTATTAAGTATTATGTTGCTCAATAACTTTATATTAAATGTGTATTTTGTAAATCCAACCGTTAAATTGAAAGTTCATATCACTTTATAAGTGTATATCAAATTTTGTTAAAATTGAACAACAACTGGAAGGTAATCAAATTGTTTATATTTTAATGTATTTTGAAATGAATATATTACATCAATTTTGTTTTATAAAAATGAAGTATCAAATCATCTTGGGTTAATATAAAGTTTTGTATATATAATCTATGAGAGATATGAACTTTCAATCTAACAGTTGGATTTACCAAATTCACATTTAATATAAAATTCTTGAGCAGTGTAATACTTAATTAGTAAAAGTCACATTTAATATATATATATATATGAGGGGGTTTATAATTACATCAGTGTAAATTTTACTAAATATTACACCACTCAATAACTTTATATTAAATGTGAATTTTGTAAATTTAACCGTTAAATTGAAAATCTTTTACTATTAAATCATATATACAAAATGTTATATTAATCGAAGATGATTTCTTATAAAAATTAAATTAAATCTGTCAGAAAATTTATATTTTCGATGAGAAATTTTTTGTAGGAAAAGCTATATTATTGATGGAATATTTTAGAAAAATTTATATTTGTCGAAAATGTAAGAACTGGTTTTAAATTTGATATGAAAATATTATGATATAATTAGATAAGATTTTAAGTTAGTATTTTATTAATATTTGATAATTAAAAAATAAAACAAGGATAAATACATTTTTTGAATTTTATATGTTTGATTTAAGATAACTTACAAAATAACTTTTGGTAAAGTTATTCCGCTCAATAAATCATAGTGTGTGTTGAATTTCATCGATCCAATTAATTGTTAATTTAAAAATTATTAAATTTTACTAATAATTAATATAAAAAAATTAATTAGTTTTGGAATAAATTATTTTCTAATTAACAATATAATTGAAACATTAATTATTTTAAATTATTTAACTAAAATTTTATTGCCAATTTACTATATGATCTTAATATTTTTGTATAATTAATATCTAGTTTTAAATTTGATATGAGAATATTATATATAATTAGATAAGATTTTAAGTTAGTATTTTATTAATAGTTGATAATTAGAAAATAAAACAAGGATAAATACATTTTTTTTGAATTTTATATGTTTGATTTTAGGTAAATAAATATATTAAATTAATTAATAATTTATTTAAAATATTAAAATTTAATTTATAAGTATGTAATAAATAAATATTTATAATTTTATAAATTATATTATCATTATAAATTAAAATTTTTAAATAATTTAAATTATAATTTTAAATCGAAATAAGTAGATGTTAATTATAAAAGTAAGTACATATAAATAAAGAATAACTAAATATATTATTATTATTATTATTATTATTATTTGTAATATAAAATTATTATATATTATTATTATAGTACAAATATGAGATTGTATATTTGAGAATGACTTAAATGAATTAATTTTTACAAGTTATACTGACAACATACATATACATTTCGGTAGCTTACTCATCAGAACTTCACAGTTAAGCGTGCTTGACCTGGAGTTGTACAAGGATGGGTGACCTTCTGGGAAGTTTCCCAGAAATTGCACAAGTAAGGATAAAACATGCTAAACAGTGAAATATCGTGAAATAAAATCCTTGAAAGGCCAAATATGAGGATTGTTACATTAATAAATTTATTAAAATAAAAAAAATTATAATTTCCGACGGGTAAAAAAAGGGTTGTAATATTAATTTAGAGGTAGTTGGTGCGACAGTTGATGAAAGGGTCGCAATGTTAATATAGAGGCATTTGGTGCGACAGTTGATGAAACGGTCGCAATTCCAATTTTGCGACGGTTTGTGCAACGGTTCTGATAACCGTCGCAAAATTTCCTGGTGACGGACGATTCTGCGACGGTTCCGTCGCAATGTTGTCTTTGCGGCAGTTCTACCCGTCGCAATGTAGGCCATATAACCGTCGCAAAATCGTCATTTTCTTGTAGTGTACGCACAGAATTACCCACGGATAAATTTATGGGTAAACCCGTGGGAAATTACCCATAGATAAATTCATGGGTAAATCCGTGGGTAATTCTGTTGAAAAGTTATCCACGAATTATAATCCGTCGGTAAATATTTCAGACGAGCAATTTACTGACGGATTGTTGTCCGTCTGTAATCCGTCAAAAATGAAGTGTTACCCACAAATTTTTTGGATTACCCATGAATTTTGGCCGTCTGTAATCTCGAAATTTCTTGTAGTGCTCTCTCCCTCTCCCTTTCTCTCCCCTTCTATTTATCTTTTTCCCTCTCTCTCTCTTCCTCTCTCTCCCCCTCTCATGAGTCCCTCTCCTTCTCTCTCTTTCTCCTTCAACCTCTCTCTTTGTCTCTCTCACTCCCACTCTCCCTCTCTTCCTCTCTTTCTCTCTCCCTCCTTCTCATATCTCTATTTCTCTCTCTTTCTTCTATTTCATTATTTTTTGATCTTGTCAGTTTTAATATATTAAAGTTTGTTGTTTCTACAATTTAATGGTATTTATTAACACTTATTTATTTATTTATTTGAATGAAATAAAATAATATATTTTTATTTTTCTTAATTATTATGAAACATTTTTTTTTGTTTATTTCTTTTGTTGAATTTTATATTTAAATAATTTTAATTATAAGCTTTCAATTTTATAAAATAATTTAATGTCATATTTGTAATAAAATTCAAGTAAAGAAATATATTTAATAAATTTATTCTAATAAAATATATTTTTGTAAAAAATATTTATATATTCAAAAATATAATATTATAATTAAACATGAAAATCTTTAATTATCAAAAAATTTATATAAATATTCTCATAAATCTTTATAAATAATCAAATATATTTTAACTATAAATTTATAAGAATTATGATTCTCAAAATTTATAATTTTCATAATTATCATATCAATGAGTGTCTCCCCTAGGAAATGACTTTATTTGATCTTTCATCTCTATACATAAAGTAGTAATTAAGTTACATGTCCGGGTGGTTTATATGGTATATTGTTACATTATAAGGTAAAGCTCCTTTAGGGGTGAAAGTTTAAGTAATATCTACAAAGTTTTAGTTAATAACTTTATTTTCGTAATTGTAAATAAATAAATAAAAATATGGAAGTGATTTCAAACCTCATTTTAAATATATTTTTCATTTTTTTTATAATTTCTTTTTCAAGTATCGTGTTATTGATACCCAGAACAAAATTCCCTATTTCTATTTGATAAACTTTTCAGCAGGACATAAAAAAAAAATTAAACTTTAACAATACTTAGTTAAATGAATTTAATTATATATTTTTACACAAAAGAGATGGAAATAAAACTAAGTCATCCTAGTGTGAGTTGTACATAAAGTTCTTATTTGAATATTGTTGCTTTTATTATACACAAAAAGAAAACATAAAAAAATGTAATACTCACATATTATAAAAAAAGAAGAGTATAATTTATTGGATAATATTCTTTAATAATATTAAATTAAATTAAATTAATTATATATTTTAACATAAAAATATTATATTCATAATATTTTAGTATGTGCAATGTAAATTTTTTTTATATAAATAAATTTATAATAAATAAATATTTTTGTTTACATATGCATATATTGAATTATAATTAAAATTTGTAATAAATACTGAATTTTGAACATATAAATTATATTTTAGATTTATAATAAATAATTTATATTGTTATTATAAAAAAATTAACTATTGAAACAAAAAGGAAAATAATATTCAAAAAATGAGATGTTAAAAATCAAAATAAATATGAAAATGATATATTATATTGAAATTGATAACAATTTGAAAAATATTGAAGTAAATATAAAAAATATTGCATATTAGGAGAGTGGGATTCACTCCTTGTCTCCTTCACAAAAGAAGTGTATTCAAATAAAAATGATATGTATAAGTGAGAGTGAGACACAAAGCAAATTTTGAAAGATGATTTTTTTTTTCTTTAAATAAGAAAGATATATTATATATTTTTACTTGAAATATGAATCTTGTTATCAATATATTTGACATTTTTATTATAAAAATTAATAGCGAAACCTTTATATATATATATATATATAAATTGGCTAAAAAACTTAAAATTTAACCCTTAATGAACCTGCATATTTATTTGCAGATGAAAATATGATATTGTTTTACTACAAAAATATTTTATTCCGTCGGTACAATGACTGTTTTCTCTACTTTTATTATTACTTCCTTTCTAAACATTGAACCCATCGCCATCACTCATGCACTTGTGTTCTTTTTGGGGAATGTTTTGTCTTTCAATCAAAACAAAAGTGGTACATTTGTTTAAGTTATGTTAACGTATACGCATCGACAAGAATATCCAGAATATTCACAATTAAGAATTCACGATTAAATTTTAAGGGGGTGTATTGGTTTAGGATTTCGTAGGATTTTAAAAGACTTTTTTTGAGTAAAAAAGTCCATTGGTATTCAATCAGGATTTTATGTCACTTAAAAACAATCCAGTGGTATTCAATCTGGATTTTTAGGATTTTTTAAAGAGTCCATTAAAATCCACTGGTATTCATTTGAGATTTTTTACAACTTAAAAACAATCCATTGGTATTCAAAAATTTAAGGATTTTAAAGGATTGTTGTGTGAGAGGGATTTTGAAAAACTTTCTAGTGTTATCTATAAATACCAGATTCATAAAACAATCCCATCCAAACCCATCGGATTTTGAAGGATTGTTTGAAATGATTTTTCAAGTGTTTTAAGAATTTTCAAGTGAGTTTTTCATCTTTTTTTTCTATGTTCCTGTCTTCTCCATTTTTTCTCTACTAATAATACTACATTATTGTTCATTGCTCATATATAATACTATTCTCATACCATTCTCCTATTTTGTGAAACTCTAATATGTAAATGATAGTGTCATTGACTTGTTTTATTTTTCTGTTCGTTCTCTTTAATTGACTTACTTTATTTTATTCTATGTAGTTGAATTTGTTCCTTTATATAACACAAAAAAATACTTGAAATTTTAATTTTTAAGTGGTAATTTTTTTTATGACACACGTTAAGAAAAGAAAAAGGTGAAAGATGAAATTGATATCATAATCTCAACAATATATATATATATATATATATATATATATATATATATATATATATAAGATGAATTTGTTAGGGTTTTTGTGAGTAGAATGAGATAAAAATGGATCTTAGTAGGGGGAAGAAAATTATTTTATTTTATTTACTATGAATTTTTCTTTTATGACTCAACAATTATTTTATTTTTTTTACTATGAATTTTTCTTTTTTATTTTTATATTATGAAATTAAGATTTTTTATATTTTAAAAAAAGAAAATTAACATAAGACATTGCAATATCTAATTTTTTAGGGTTTAGGATTTATGCCTTTATTAACTTATTTTTTAAAAAAGAAAATATTGTTAAAATATTTGTTAGAATAATTTATATTTATAAATATCGTTAAAAATTATCATATATATATATATATATATATATATATATATATATTCTCTATATCTAAATACTTCTGTTTATATAAAAAAAAATTATATATCTAAATATTTTTTCAGTATCGAATATACTAATTTTTTTATATAAAAAATTATCTTATGTTTCTATATTTTCGTTTTTACTTTTTTTTATTTATAATAACTGAGGTATTTGATCCATTTGGATAGCAAAAATATATTCGATCTTGTATGATGGTGTGCTTCTAAAAATAATAATATAATTTTATTGATTTTGTCTATTATCCGTAATTATTTATATAACTATTTTTTAACATATATTGTTTTAGTAATTCAAATGAGAGATTCACAAGGAAATAATAAAGAAAAATGAAAAGAGAAAGAAAACTATGAAGCTTGGATTAAGGATGATTCCGATGAATTGTTACAATTGATAGTGAATGCTATAAAAAGAGGATAGAATATTATAGAGAATTATTATTATTATTTATCTAGACACTATTTTTTTTATTTATTATTTTTATCTTGGACTCTTTTTAAATTTGAATGTATAATTTTTTTTAAATCTTATCAAATGTCAAAACTCCACAAAATCCCACAGAATCCATTAAAATCCTAATTTAAAAGTCTTGCAGAATCCATTAAAATCCTGATTTTAAGTCTTGTAGAATCTTGCAAAATCTTAAAAGTCATGAAAATCCTACAAAGTCTTTTAAAATCTGCAGGATTTTTTTTAACTAAAAAAGTCCTTTAAAATCCTAATCCAATACACCCCCCTAAATGGATTAGTTGGATTGCATTAGGGTCCACTTAGTGGTAAAATTTGAAATAAAATGTAAAATATCTTAAATTTAAATCTTAATTTCATTATTATAATTTTAATGAATAAAAAATAAATTAGGTTATTTAATATTGAAATTGACATTAATTTATTAAACTCAATATTTAAGATCGTGTTGATAAATAGATATGCTTATTTTTTATTCAGAGTGTATTTAAAAGGATATAAGTTAGCTTTATCTTTTTCTTTTATGGAAATTTATTTTAGTAGTTTTAATTTATTTAGATAAAGTAATTGAAGTAGTTTATGAAATAAATTATCTTATAAATACTTTTTTTTTTTCATTTTTATCTTGATTTTTTTTAATTCAAATAATTAAATATGTTTGTTATGTTCTTTTACATTTATCATATAAATTATTAGTTAATTTTATTAAAAAAAATTAATCCAATTAGTTAGTTTATAAAATTTGTTTTTTAGTCCATAACTTATAGTTTATAAGCTCTAACTAGATTAGTTTTACTAAATACATTCTTAATATTTTTTTTTTGTGAGCAAGAGGGCTAAAAACCGTCTGAATCCTCTAATAAAAGAAGAAGCAAACCTAACTATAAGTAATATAACTTGAATAGAATAAGGAGAAGAATAAAAAATCTTCAACTCTTCTTTTATAGGTAACTTAAACTTGAATCAACAAATACGGTTAGTTTTCCAAACAATATGATTACAAGATAAAATATGCTCCTAGTGAACTAATCTTGATACTTCTTTGACAATATTAAAATAGGGATGTGATCTAAGGCAACTTTCATCGATGTGTTTCACAGTTAAAGACAAGTCAAATTTGATCAAAATCCTTTCACTAAGCCTTCTGTAACAGCCCAAGCAACCCGCATGTGGATATTGTCCGCTTTGGCCCACGGCCTCACGGTTTTGCTTCTGGCAATGGCACGCATGCCACCCCAAAAGGCCTCCACACAAGGAAGGTATCCACACCCATATATATGGCATGCTTCGTTCGCCTTCCTAACCGATGTGGGACTATATCCACCCCCCCTCAAGGGAGTCCAGCGCCCTCGCTGGCACACCGGCCCGGGTCCCGGCTCTGATACCAAATGTAACAGCCCAAGCAACCCGCATGTGGATATTGTCCGCTTTGGCCCACGGCCTCACGGTTTTGCTTCTGGCAATGGCACGCATGCCACCCCAAAAGGCCTCCACACAAGGAAGGTATCCACACCCATATATATGGCATGCTTCGTTCGCCTTCCTAACCGATGTGGGACTATATCCACCCCCCCTCAAGGGAGTCCAGCGCCCTCGCTGGCACACCGGCCCGGGTCCCGACTCTGATAATGTAACAGCCCAAGCAACCCGCATGTGGATATTGTCCGCTTTGGCCCACGGCCTCACGGTTTTGCTTCTGGCAATGGCACGCATGCCACCCCAAAAGGCCTCCACACAAGGAAGGTATCCACACCCATATATATGGCATGCTTCGTTCGCCTTCCTAACCGATGTGGGACTATATCCACCCCCCCTCAAGGGAGTCCAGCGCCCTCGCTGGCACACCGGCCCGGGTCCCGGCTCTGATACCAAATGTAACAGCCCAAGCAACCCGCATGTGGATATTGTCCGCTTTGGCCCACGGCCTCACGGTTTTGCTTCTGGCAATGGCACGCATGCCACCCCAAAAGGCCTCCACACAAGGAAGGTATCCACACCCATATATATGGCATGCTTCGTTCGCCTTCCTAACCGATGTGGGACTATATCCACCCCCCCTCAAGGGAGTCCAGCGCCCTCGCTGGCACACCGGCCCGGGTCCCGGCTCTGATACCAAATGTAACAGCCCAAGCAACCCGCATGTGGATATTGTCCGCTTTGGCCCACGGCCTCACGGTTTTGCTTCTGGCAATGGCACGCATGCCACCCCAAAAGGCCTCCACACAAGGAAGGTATCCACACCCATATATATGGCATGCTTCGTTCGCCTTCCTAACCGATGTATATATGGGTGTGGATACCTTCCTTGTGTGGAGGCCTTTTGGGGTGGCATGCGTGCCATTGCCAGAAGCAAAACCGTGAGGCCGTGGGCCAAAGCGGACAATATCCACATGCGGGTTGCTTGGGCTGTTACATTTGGTATCAGAGCCGGGACCCGGGCCGGTGTGCCAGCGAGGGCGCTGGACTCCCTTGAGGGGGGGTGGATATAGTCCCACATCGGTTAGGAAGGCGAACGAAGCATGCCATATATATGGGTGTGGATACCTTCCTTGTGTGTGGAGGCCTTTTGGGGTGGCATGCGTGCCATTGCCAGAAGCAAAACCGTGAGGCCGTGGGCCAAAGCGGACAATATCCACATGCGAGTTGCTTGGGCTGTTACACCTTCTACCTTGGACTATTCATAAACCAAGAAAATTGACCTAAAGTTTTGTTTGAATAATCAAACAACTTCCTAGGCAACAAGTGTAACCAACTACGAATCTCCCCAAGTCATCACAAATCATTCCACCACAAGAAGCTTCACTTCTTTTAGTGACTGTCCCATCACAATTAAGATTACATGACCCATAGGAGGACACTTCCACTAAATCTAGAGATCAATCAATCAAACCTAGATATTGAACCCCCTGACCCTCCAAAATAAAACCATTCATAATAGCAATCACTCTTGCAATTATTTTCGCTACTAGTTAATATGATGAAACTTGTAATTTTTGAAATATAAACTTGTTATGTCTATGCAAAATAGAATCAAGGGTAATGAAAAAACGACAACTCTAGTTCATTGGCTAGGAACCCATCTTAATCAGATTCTTATGTAGCCATACATGCAAGGATTCACTAAAAAATTGCACTCCAACATAGTTTCTAAAAACCCTCTTCCAAACTTCGGTAGCAAAAAAGCAATCCCATAATTTGGGGCGACTTGTGACACTCATCTACCTCCAAGAATGAGTATCAATTAATTTCATAAAAATAGTTCATAATGTCTCAACTCATCCTCATTTAAGCTTATAAATAAATAACCCAGTTCATCGAAAGAATAAACAATAAAAGTAAAAAAAAAATCAAATTACAACTCAAATGTACTAGACTTAAATCAAAGAGATAACAAAATTCGTAAACTACTTTCAAGCCCTGGTATTACATTAGCATTAGACTCTCCACAACCACACCTAGATCTCTCCCTGTTCCTCTCAAGACTGAGGATCCTCTTTTACTAAATATACAAGAGACACACAAAAAATAAACAAGGAGTGAGAACAATCACACTCTATAGAGAATGGGCCGCAACCCTTGACATCCCAATATCCCACCTCTTCATGATAAATAACATTTTAATAACGATTAATACTTCGAAGTATAACAACACTTGTTTTAATTAATTTAAAACAAGTGTTGGTGTTTCTAAGTGAGAATCGATAATTGGTGTCGTTATCCCTGAATGGGAGACTAAATTTTGAAATTTTTTTTATTACTGTTATAATCGTTGTCCCCAATGAAATTTTTTTATATTATTATTTTTTTTCTAATGTCCTAGCTAGTCCCTAAAAGAGGGACTCTATTATTTTTTTTTTAATATATAGTGTCCCTATCTTCAGTAAGGGGGCTTTTTTTAAAAATTATTTGTTGGTGACACCACTTGGACTAGTTAGTAATTTTTTTAATTTAAATTTATTTAATTATTTTAATTTTTATTATATTGTTTAATAATAACTTATTAAATTTTTATTATATTAATTAAAAATAATTAATAATATTATTTAAATTTTATTTTTTCAAATAGTGGAGTAAAAAGTGTTGACAATATAAAAGAACTTCATTATTGACATCTAATTTATTATCAAGAAGCTAAGATGATCGTGTTGATTATTGTTCTCTTCAATTCATGATGTAGAATACATGTCTTTTGTATGTAGAGAATTTTATAAAGTATGTTTGATTGAATTATATGCTAAGATTAAGCGAACTATATAAGATATTTTGTGATGTTTATGTCTATCACGAACTCTAGAGAAAATTATTGTTTGCTTACATGAAAGTATGTGTGATGATGATTCATGAACTAACTTATGTGATCCATAATGTTATGTTTTTTAATAATAAATAATTTTTTATGTATTAGATATATTTGCATTTTTTTAGTTTTATTTAAATTGGTTATGTTAAATTATATAGATGATTATAGATTTATTTATTAATTACAATTGAATAAGTTATATGTATAATTAAATCCACAATAATTAAATAAATTTAAACCAAAAATAAATGAATGCATTATAAAATATTTGTAACTTAAAATTTTAAATTTAAATAACATTATATAATATGTTTAATTTAATAAATTATTACATATTTATTAAAATTAATATCTTTTTACTTAATATAAATTGTATCAATAAAACAAAAAAATTACTTAATTAAAATGTTAGCCTGTGCATCATGTGCTGTTACACGGTACAATGGCAAATACTGAAGAAAAAAAATACTTAATGCAATTCAAATGCATGCAGTCGTCCAATGCATGCCATGCTATCCATTCTTGCATCAAATCAATGGCTGCTAGCTAGTAGCATCATTTTGTAAATCGATATATGCATGTTGCCACATTCTAAAAAAAAAAAAAAGTTCTTTTATTGGAAATAGTGGTATTACATATTGTTCCAGTATTGAAGATCGCCGTCGAAGAACCCTTAGCGATACCGAGCTAAAGAACTTGACAGCAGTCTTGACCTAGAACATTCGATGAGAGTAATCTGCCGCCTTAGACCTAATCATTGCTATATATAACGGTGTAGCGTTATAGACATGAATCGCACTTATGATCCCATAAATCACGTCCCATTATGGACTCGTAACTCCTGGTATTTATTACCGTTCCCACGGATCGTGGGATCTTATTGATTGTCCGAGTGAGCCAGTTAATCTCCCCATATTTGGGTCCCTCTTGTGTGATCGGCATTTTACCGACCTGCCTCTAGTCGGCCAATCTGGTCGGCCAATGGGAGACCACCACGGTACATAGCCCTCCATGCTCGAGCACTAAGGTGCGAAGAGCATGTTAGATCGGTATTTTACTGACGTGCCTAGGTCGGCCAATCTGGTCGGCCAATGGGAGACCACCACGGTACATAGCCCTCCATGCTCGAGCACTAAGGTGCGAAGAGCATGTTAGATCGGTATTTTACTGACCTGCCTCTGGTTGGCCAATCTGGTCGGCCAATGGGAGACCACCACGGTACATTTCCCTCCATGCTCGAGCACTAAGGTGCGAAGAGCATGTTAGATCGGTATTTTACTGACGTGCCTTGGATCAGCCAATATGGTCGGCCAATGGGAGACCACCACGGTACATTTCCCTCCATGCTCGAGCACTAAGGTGCGAAGAGCATATTAGATCGGTATTTTACTGACGTGCCTTGGATCGGCCAATATGGTCGGCCAATGGGAGACCACCACGGTACATAGCCCTCCATGCTCGAGCACTAAGGTGCGAAGAGCATGTTAGATCGGTAATTTACTGACGTGCCTTGGATCGGCCAATATGGTCGGCCAATGGGAGACCACCACGGTACATAGCCCTCCATGCTCGAGCACTAAGGTGCAAAGAGCATGTTAGATAAGCGCTTTGTTGACCTTTTCCGACCTTAAAGTGCTATTCACACTAAGGTTTTGGGTCGTCTAAATTCTGACCTTAAAGTGCTCTTCACACCAAGGTTTGGATCATCAAAATGCCGACCTTAAGTGCTCGTTGCACCAAGGTATTGATCTTCTAAATTCCGACCTTAAAGTGCTCTTCACACTAAGGTTCGGATCGACAAAATGTCGACCTTAAAGTGCTCTTCACACCATGGTCTTGATCGTAAAAAGTCCGACCTTAAGGCGCTCTTCACGCCAAGGTATAGGTCGTAAAAATTCTGACCTTAAAGCGCTTTTCACGCCAAGGTATAGATTGTAAAAATTCCGACCTTAAAGCACTTTTCACACCTAGGTATAGATTGTTGAGAATGCCGACCTTAAAGCGCTCTTCACGCCAAGGTTGTAGATTGTTGGTAATGCCGACCTTAAAGCGCTCTTCATGCCATGGTGTAGATTGTTGAAAATGCCGACCTTAAAGCGCTCTTCAAGCCAAGGTATAGATTGTTGAGAATGCCGACCTTAAAGCGCTCTTCACGCCAAGGTTGTAGATTGTTGGTAATGCCGACCTTAAAGCGCTCTTCACGCCAAGGTGTAGATTGTTGAAAATGCCGACCTTAAAGCGCTCTTCACGCCAAGGTATATATTGTTGAGAATGCCGACCTTAAAGCGCTCTTCACGCCAAGGTATAGATTGTTGAGAATGCCGACCTTAAAGCGCTCTTCACGCCAAGGTTGTAGATTGTTGAGAATGCCGACCTTAAAGCGCTCTTCACGCCAAGGTGTAGATTGTTGAAAATGCCGACCTTAAAGCGCTCTTCACGCCAAGGTATAGATTGTTGAAAATGCCGACCTTAAAGCGCTCTTCACGCCAAGGTTGTAGATTGTTGAGAATGCCGAAATTAAAGCGCTCTTCACGCCAAGGTGTAGATTGTTGAAAATGCCGACCTTAAAGCGCTCTTCACGCCAAGGTATAGATTGTTGAGAATGCCGACCTTAAAGCGCTCTTCACGCCAAGGTTGTAGATTGTTGGTAATGCCGACCTTAAAGCGCTCTTCACGCCAAGGTGTAGATTGTTGAAAATGCTGACCTTAAAGCGCTCTTCACGCCAAGGTATAGATTGTTGAGAATGCCGACCTTAAAGCGCTCTTCACGCCAAGGTTGTAGATTGTTGGTAATGCCGACCTTAAAGCGCTCTTCACGCCAAGGTGTAGATTGTTGAAAATGCCGACCTTAAAGCGCTCTTCACGCCAAGGTATAGATTGTTGAGAATGCCGACCTTAAAGCGCTCTTCACGCCAAGGTTGTAGATTGTTGGTAATGCCGACCTTAAAGCGCTCTTCACGCCAAGGTGTAGATTGTTGAAAATGCCGACCTTAAAGCGCTCTTCACGCCAAGGTATAGATTGTTGAGAATGCCGACCTTAAAGCGCTCTTCACGCCAAGGTATAGATTGTTGAAAATGCCGACCTTAAAGCGCTCTTCATGCCAAGGTATATATTGTTGAGAATGCCGACCTTAAAGCGCTCTTCACGCCAAGGTACATAGCCCTCCATGCTTGAGATAAACTTGAAAACAAGGGAGGAGGGATAATCAAATAAGCAAATATTAAGTTCTAAATGCTTTCACTAATAATTTAGAATTATAAGTTGTTAGCACAGTGGCAATTGAGTCTCCAAGTTTCTACCACTACCTTTATCCAAGAGATATATGTAATTATCAAATGTGTTAAGAAGAATGCATAGCAACAATCACAAATGAAAAACAAGTTATTTTACTTCTCAGAACAAACAAAATCCAGAGTTGCGGATACTTTATCTTCACTTTTCAGTATTCATTTCGTTAAACACCATCCCATGAATAATTCATAATATCATAGCACCTCAAAGAGTAAATGTGTTTATTTCACTAGTGGAACCACTAGCAAACCTCATGTTGGACCAGGGAAACTTAGCGATAGCAGCAGCCTCGGGGCGGCCCAAACGTGGATGGTTGTTGCGGGCCCCGAAGGGTTGTTGGGCCTCCTTCTTATGATCGAGCCAGTGAGTGGTGACGTGGGCCTCTTCTTCGACGACGTTGGGCTTGGTTTGCTTGCTCATCCTCATCTTGTCATCTTCAATGATTCGGATCGGGTAGAGATGCGTGGAGATTGAGAGCGGGCTCCTGAGGGTGACGTAGGCCTTCTTGTAATCGGGTTTGGTGATCAACAAGCCACCGCGCTTCTTCTTTTTTTCGTCCATGTTTAGGGTTCGAACCTTTTCGACCTCGAAGCCGTAGAGGGACTCGAGGACGCGCTTGATCTCGATATTGGTGGCGGAAGGGATGGTCTTGAGGGCGATTTCGCGGATGTTGGTGAAGCTGTTGGGCATTAGAGGCTTTATCGGTAGGTTCGCGAACTGCACTACTCTTCTTCCCGATCTACTTCCCATGCTTCTCTCTATGCACTCCAACACAACCTTCCGCCGCGGAAACCTTTTTCCTTTCGTTTGTTACCGTCAAATACCCAACTCAGAAATCCTCATGGCATCTCCTTGACGCCTTTTGGTTAACCTCGATCATACTTATGCCTCTTCTTTCTCGATAGTTTTTATTGCTCCTTAGTAACCTATGCATCGTGACCTTCCGATCACACAAGGCAACCAAGGTGTGGGATGCAGTTTTACCTGCCCCACGGTGGGCGCCAAAATGTTCCGGTATTGGAGACCGCCGCCGAAGAACCCTTAGCGATACGGAGCTAAAGAACTTGACAGCAGTCTTGACCTAGAACATTCGATGAGAGTAATCTGCCGCCTTAGACCTAATCATTGCTATATATAACGGTGTAGCGTTATAGACATGAATCGCACTTATGATCCCATAAATCACGCCCCATTATGGACTCGTAACTCCCGGTATTTATTACCATTCCCACGGATCGTGGGATCTTATTGATTGTCCGAGTGAGCCAATTAATCTCCCCATATTTGGGTCCTTCTTGTGTGATCGGCATTTTACCGACCTGCCTCTGGTTGGCCAATCTGGTCGGCCAATGGGAGACCACCACGGTACATAGCCCTCCATGCTCGAGCACTAAGGTGCGAAGAGCATGTTAGATCGGTATTTTACTGACGTGCCTAGGTCGGCCAATCTGGTCGGCCAATGGGAGACCACCACGGTACACATATATATAAAAAAAGAATTGAATTCCTCTTTTAGAAACAACGTCGACATTAAAAAAATAATATAATTTTTTTTATTAGAAACAACGACACTAAAGAAATTAAGATTACAAAAAGTTAGTCTTCTATTTGAAGATAACGACATGAATTATTAAAAAGAAATTGATCTTCAGTTTTTACAACATCACTTATTTTAAATTAATTAGAACAAGTATCGTTAATATACACGGCTTGACTTCACTTTTAAGTTATTTTTGAAAAATGAAATTATGTGACATCTAGTGATACAATATTGACCAACAACACTCTCATTAACCACCTCAAAATATAAATAAGATTAAAAATGATGTGATTTATATAATTAGTTTTCATATTGAGTCTCCTTACCTGAAAAAGGCAGTAGAAAGTGAGTTGGAGGGTTGAATTGAATGAGGAAAAAGTGGGTTTCTTTGATGCTAAGGTTTCCCCTCCTTTGCCCACTATCAAATATCAAAATATAAGTAATTCAACAGCGCATGAGAAACATGTTTTCAATACACTCTGTTACCAATTTCCTCAACACTTTCAAAAATTAGCATACATATTCAAACTACACCCTTAAAAACTGCTCGCATGTTCTGCGCAAATCATTAATTCAATGATCTAAGTAAAATTAAAGTGTTCAATTTTGTTTTTTTTTGAAGAGTTATTTGTAAAGATATCCAATAATACTTCCTTTTTGAAATAGATTAAGAAATGTTTAATAAGTATAAATATTATTATATTTAATTTAAAATATTTTTATCTAATGTAAGATACAAATGTAATTTGATTTTGTTATTCATATGCTTCTAAAATAGATTTCATCTGTACTATTTTTCGTGAAGATCAAATTTGGTTGTTTTGAAATAATTATAATAATAATTGTTAATTAATGATATAAGGAGAAAATAATTAATTAAACTTTATAAAATGTAAATAATTTTAGAATAATGGAAGTAACATCTTTTAGAATAATGTATATAATTTCCTCGGTTTTAAAGAAAAATATATATATATATATGAAAAAGGCTTACCCAATTAGTATTGGGCTGTAAGGAATGATCATGATCATCAAAGCATTTGACTATATGGGCCTGTCTCCTTGTTAATGACCCATGAATATGGGCCTTTCTTCTTGAAGAAAAGATCAAAAGGTCGAGAATTGAGATAAAATCCAACAAATATAAAAACGCCCACCGTGGGGCTCGAACCCACGACCACAAGGTTAAGAGCCTTGCGCTCTACCGACTGAGCTAGACGGGCTATTGAAATTGTTTTTGCAATTTACTTTGTTTATTTTAATTATTAATCACCATCTCTCATCAAACACGCAGCAATCGATGATTATATTTGAAAATAATAGTATATATTAATTTCATTTACAACTTGTATAATCTATAATTATTTTTTTTGGTCTTTTTCGTTACCTTATTTTTTTTCTCATTTTTTTTGATAAGCATTACCTTTATAAATAGGAGGAGTGGTGTAGTTAATTTATGTAACAAAAAAAAACTCAATTAATCATTGTAAATTTATAATATGATTTATATATTCAAATATGTTTATTTATGTTATAATTAATTGTATAAAAAAAATATTGATCATATGGAATACATGTATAAAATTCTAGGAGCAAAATATGTTTTAATTCCTCTAAAATTTTCAAAATTTGAATTCAATCAGCTATATGAAGTGGACTATGATGATAAGTTAGTTTATAAGTTACTTTTTTATTTCTATTTTTATCCTTATTAATTTATCTAAAATCTTTTGTTATCTGAAGTAATTAATTATGATATTTTAAATTATTTGACTAACTTATTAATTTATCAAAACTTTCAATTCAATTACTTAACTTATAAATTTCAAAATTTTAACTATGAATTTATAAATTAATTTTACTAAACACATCCAATATATGAAAAACATTGCTAATTAAAATTCTTGTAGGTGCAAACTAGCCATGATTACATAACACAAAAAGGATTAAATGATTTCTATTTTTGGATATAATAAATTTTTTTATTTATTTGAATTTTCGTATTAGTCTTAAGAATACTGATTAATACTAACACTTGTTTTATTTTAAAACAAAACTACTCAACTCTGTGATTCATACTGAATAAATTCCAGTTCAGTTTGTTTTTGGTTTCACTGAGATTGGCTAACAGCCCATTATATTCTACAAAATTTTCAAAACACCTTGTATTTGAAAGAAATTATTTGATCAACAAAAAATGAACACCAGATTCAATCTAATTCAAAGTGTTAGAACTTAGAGGTTAGGGAATCTTGGATGAAGTACATATGAATTAGTATTGACTTACATTATTGATTGTCTGTTGAGTTTGTATCTGTCCATGTTCATTGCACAATGTGAGTATGTTGCAATAATCAACATAGAAAAATGGACAACAATAAACATATCAGTGTAAGTTCCAGCTAATTGATTTGGTTAGTGACACTACATCATGAACTTAAAAGCAGAGCGTATAACTAAAAGTACATGGTTTAAGGTAATTGATTTGGACACTTAATTTGTTCCAAACAAAAGTACCGAACATAGTACAAGCTCTATTCTAGATAGAGGGACCAGAGTTGTGGCATAGGCGACCTAATAGAATGCATTAAGCTCGTAATCTCCAACATAGATAAGCTTATTGAATAGAAATTCACAAGGCTTTACTTTTTGCAAGGGACTTCAAACATTCAACTTCGACCTTAGTTTGAACCCACCAAAACAAGAAATCAATTTAAAGTGTGCACTGCACTGACGATAGATGGTATCAGAATTAAGTTATAACTATGGAGTTTTTAATGCCTACATCTAAGTTACTGGCTGATACATTTTGCAACAATTGTCGATAGTAACATCTATCAAGACTAAATGCTTAGAAGGATTATATTTTAATCTGCATCAGCCAAATTTATTTAATCAATAATGAAGTGTAACTCCTTTTGTCAGATCCACTTTTATAAAATATAGTGTCATACATAAGATTGTGTTTAGTTCGCGTGACTAATAATCTGTTTACGTTTGAAAACTTGGACGTGATTTTGAGAAGCAACTATTAGTTGCTTTTGCTGCGTTATAACGTGAAAATAGGGAAAAATGTGGATTCCAAACGTATTACCAAACACGCACTAAGACAATATCATTAAGACCATTTGCCTTAGACCCTGAACCGGATTTTTTTTAATATATTTCTTTTAAATTAAATAATGAAGTAATATATTTTATTATATGATGATTAATTAGTTAATGCATGACATCATATATTTATTTAAAATTTATATATAAACACATTAATATTATAATAAGATTATTAATTTTTAAAATTTTATTATAATTTAAAAGTTATTTTTATATTTATTTTAAATTTTAATAAAAAAATGACATTAAAATGAATATAAGAATTAATTTATATAAAAATAATATGGTATATATATATAAATTAACGAAAATAATAGTGATAAGATGATAAGAATATTATGTTAATTTGGTTCTTCTAAAAAAATATTTTATAGTTTTAATTATTTTGTATTAAATATTAAATTATTTTTATTTTATTATATTCACACATATTATAAAAGATTTTAAATATGAAATCACTTTAAAAAAATATTTGAATTTCAATAAATAAGATTTTTTAAAAAATATTGTCTTAATTTTAGTGATGATGAATTTTTTCCTCTAATTTAAAAATTTTAAAAATAACTAACAAAACAAATTAGTGTTTCATTATAAATATTAAATGTATTTAAAAATTAATTTATGAAATATATATAATATATTTGAGTTCACTGCAAAATAATAATTGAATTAATTACCATTAGATGTTGAAACTTCTTAATTATAAAATTTACATTTAATTAACAATTTTATTAATTAAAAATAAAAAAATTTAATTAAATAAGATTAAAACATAAATATTTTTTTTTCCTTAGATGTAAAATTTATTAGACACCACCCTATTAATTATGTTGCAATGGTAATTTTGCTTTCAAACAACATCGAATGCTATGGTGATGGAGTCAGAGGAGGTAAAAACGGTGAGAATGGAGGCCATATGAAATCAATTGCAGGAGTGTAAAGAGAGATTAAAAATAGTGTCACAACTTACTAACATTATTCGTAATTTTTTTTTTAGAGGAACATTATTCGTAATTATTATAGCATCAAATCCACTTTTTCACATTTTTGTTTACTTTTTATGTTTATATATATATATATATTTTTTTTCTTTCTTTTTTTCTTTTTTCATATCAATTGACATTATAATATTAAATTAGTAAAATGACACTTTAAATATTTTTTATAACTCAAATTTAATTATTATATTTAATAATATTTTAAATTAAATTATATATACAAAATTATATATAATTATTAAGTTATTTAATAATTATATTATATTTCTTTATTTTAACATATAAAATGATATTTAAAATATATATAAATATATATTATTAGATAATATATTCGAAAGATTTCAAATCATTTAAAATTTGATATGCATTATTATGAGTATAATATAATTAAATATAATGGTTGAATCAATTAAAATTTATTATTTTACATCAAATTTTAATTTATTTATTATTTCAACAAAATAACATTAAATTTATTTATATATTTTATAATTTTTTAATCAAGTTAATAAATGAGGTTGTAAAAAAAAATAAAGTGAATAAATGATATTGAAGTAAAAATATTAAAATTTTATAATATTTTTTTTAGATATTAAATTATATATTTAATATAATTAAAGAGTGAAGGTACAATACCCTTATTTCTAAGAAATAAAAGCATAATTTTCTCTATATTTTAACATATAAAAGAAAGATAATGTAATACTTACATTTCTTACAAGAGAGGAGTGTAATTTACTTAACGTTGTTAAGTTAAATAAATCAAATTATATATTTTAACATAGGAGAGAATAATAATGTAATACCCTTATCTTTATCTTTTAGGAGAGGATATCATAATTTACTCAAATATACAATATAAATTTAAACTAATTATATATTAAATATGTTAAATTAAATTAATATTTATATATTAAATTTCAAAACTATTTATTGATATAAATTAAATATATATTAAATATTTTATATTAATTTATTATTTATATTTATATAAGTTTTAAATTAAATATTTATACCTTATATCAGTCAAATGTAAATATGTCAATAACATGTCGATGTTAATTTACTACTGTAATTAATTTTTATAATATTACTATATTATATTCATATTAAAATAATATTGATAGAAATTTTAAATTAGATATTTTAGACCTGATGATATCAGTCAAATATAAATATTTTAAAAACATATTGATATTAATTTAATGAATATATTAAATATTTATTTTAATAATACTACTATATTATATTAATGTGTTAATATTAATATTAAATTATTATATTTATTTATTTAAAATTTAAATTTAATTCTTTTGACCTGATATTAATAGAATATAATTATTCTTTTTATATTAATTCAGGATAGCAAATTAGCATCAATTTAACAGAATATATTATATAGATACAATATATAATATAATATAATATAGTATAATATAATAAATTTATTTATATTTTAAAATTATTATAGAATATAATAAATTTATAAATATAAAACATAAATTTTTATAAAATTTTAAATGATAATACTAATAACATCCTTTTTATTTAATAATTACAATATATTTTGTTAATAGTTATATAAATTTTAAATTATTGTTTTTACTTTAAGTTAATAAAAATATATTTTATTATATCAATCTAGGTTATTATATTAACATTGATTTAACTTTATATTCTATAAATATATAAATATAATGTAAGTTATTTATAAAAATATAATAATTTTTAAAGATTTTAAATAATAATAATATCCACAACATGATTAATATCACACATGTAAAAAATATAACAATAAAAAATAATTACAGTGACTGTTTTAAAATTGGCGTTATGTGAAAATGAAAACCACTTACCGACCGCTTAAAATTGTTATGAAGTGTGAAATTGATACTTTTTCCGATTTCATTAATATGATTACACATTTTTTAACAATCAAAATATCTAATTAAATATCTTTAAAATGGATACCTAATTCAATAATCTTGAATTAGTTTAAAACTTATTATTTAACGAAAACCACTTTTAAGAAAAAAAATATGTAACTCCTTACCAATTGTAAAATATCTTTTTTATATTTATCAAGTTAAATAATTTAAAAATAGATACGAAATTGAATAATATATTAATATTCTATATTTATAAATTGAAAGATCTTGAATGAGTTTTCTCTTTGACAAAAATAAATCTGTATTTGTTAGAAATTATTATTCAACAAAACTTAAAAATTTAGTCTATAAGCACCAATTTTAACAAATCATTTTCATTTTCATTTTTAAATCATATTTGAATATTTTAAAAGTTATTAACAATTAAAAAATTTGTTATATTATAGTTCGAATTATTAATCTTAAATATAAAATATAATTTACGTATTCATAAATATTTATCTATTGTATAAATGTGAATCATAACATAATTTATATATTTAAAAGTATTTATTTTTATAAATTTAAGTTATATAAAATACATAATAAAAATAAGTATGAATAAAAGAGTGAAAATAATAATTTAATCATAAATTTTTGTTGTATAGTTTTGGTAGTTAATTTTACTTATTATTTGAAAGCCAACTCGAATCACACGAATAGATGTTGGAAAATTATGATGACAAATCCAAAAGCCCCCTAAATTATTTAGAAAGGAATAAAGCCCAATAACGCGGTCAAATTTGAAAGCCATCTGATTCTCGTTGAGTTGACTTGGGACCCACGAGACCGTACAATCGAGGAATGAACGGTGGAGATGCGAGCACTCAGCATCCCCAGCAGAAGTACGATGGTCGATGGTGCAATGTAGCGGTGCTACAGAATCGAATTAATTAATAGATATAAATTTTGATTAAAATGAAAAAAAAGCCTAACCGTCCAATGGTGGAGATGGATGGATATAAAAATGTAATGGAATTAATTTCCTGAAAGAGAAAAAAGAATAATGAAATAAATTGGTAGTTATGAAAATGATATTATTATTATTATTATTATAAATTATAAATAAAAAACCTCGTGTTCTGTGTCTCAGCAAGTACTCAAAAGCCTTTTTCTCTCTCTTCCTCTGGCTATTGGCTATGGCTTCTTCTTCTTCATCTTCTTCTTCTTCATTCTCTCTGTGATCGTTTTCGGAACCCTAATTCAGCCGCCACGATCACCGCACGCACAGATTCTACAAACCTACGTCTCCATCCAGAAGCCTCTCAGCCTTGCACATTCCGCTCCCTTGCGTTTATTTGCGATTTTCATTGTTCGCCGAAAGACTTTTTCGGGGTTTTAGGTGGATTTCGCGTGCCAGTCTCTGATCGGGGTTGCGAGTGGCAGAAGTATCGTTTTTGTGGTCTTCGTCGGAATTTGCTGGAGGATGGGATTTGAAGGATGAACGATGCCGGTGCTGCGTAGTGGAGCGCGCAGGGGCCGGGCAGCAGCGAAGCAAGAACAGCGGCACCAGCAGGAGCAGAGTCCGGTGGTGGAGGGGGAGGCGATTGCGACGAGGACGCGCCGGAGGCGTGCGGCGGCGGCGGCAGCGGCAGTGCCAGTGCCCGTGCCCCTGCCTAAGAGTAACAATAACAATAACAAGCAGCAACAACCGCACCAGGTGGTGGTGGTAAATGAGAACGTAGTTGTTGCGGCCAAGGAAGAAGAAGAGAATCGGGTATTGGAGGGTGGTGGAGCGGAGAAGGAAGAGGTAGCGGAGAAAGTGATGGATGGGCATGCCAGTGGTGGCCGGAGCAATGATAAGGCCAATGCAGGTGAAGATGACCCGAATACGCCTCAGATTCCTCAGAAGGTTTCTTTCTTGATTATTCATTATTCATTCTCATTTTATTTGTGATTGGATGGTTATCTTGCTAGTTTCTTGTATAGGTTTATGTGTTGTTTATATTGCTGCTTTGTGCTGGAAACACTGATAGGAAAATATGGAAATCATTGTCTTTGAAAATGCGCGTTTTAGTTTGGCCGACACTAACATTTTATGGGTTAGATCATTGAAACGATGATTAGGGTTTTTCAGTACTAGGGTTTTCCTGTGTCTTATTAGCTGTTGTGATTGGGCCTTGCTTGTGGAGCAAAGGCTTGATACATCCTGATGCTTTTTAAAGTAAGGAATCTGCCTGAGAAATGGACTCCTTGATCACAGATAGGAGTTGGTTCTTGAAAACTGACTGGACATTCTGTTGTTTCACTTGGTAGAAGTGTACACGTGAGAGTGGATGTCATGGTTGACAATGTTTGTTTCTGTGCAGTAATTCCTAGGTTGTATTTGATCAGAGAATGAGAATTATCATATCATTCTTTTTTGGTTTCTGATAAAACAGATTTTGGGTGTGTTGTTGATGTGGGCTTTCTGTTTTGATTTTCTTTTAACGCATATTGGTGTGTGTTGTCACACGTTCAATACACACATAATCATGCCAATTTTCTTCAAATAATCAAAGGCTGTACGTTGTTGCTTCTGTATATTGTCACTTTCGTATAACATGCGTAACATTCAAGACTGGGGCGTAACATTTAAGACTGATTCTGAAACAAACACCCTAATAGCGGTGCAGTTGCTTGTATGTTTTGTTTCTACACGCACTCAACCCAGCCTTCCTATGAAAGAATCCACTGCTAATACTATTTATCCATATACATATGAAACAATCCTACTTCAAGTACCAAGTGAATTGTGAATATTTTATCATTTAGTATGTTGATATGCGTTTGTCTCATATTTGTGATCATGCCCATCCCAACCTAATACCTATCACTCTACTTGAAATTTAGCTGGCACCACTTAAAAGTAGTCAACATTTCATGGTCTTACAAATATGATTTTGCACTAGGAATATTTTATTATGAATTTTTTGTTCAATGGCACTTCCTTGCATTTTAGAGTAAAGGTAGGAATGAGACTGTAGATGCAAACCAAAGAATGTGTTCGGCTTGCTGTGTAATACCAGCAGTTTGAAAAGTCACATTAATAAATTTTTTAAAAAAAGTATAGATATTAAAAAAGCAATTGTTTATCAGTCTTGTCGGAGGTTTCAAGGAATTGTTTTCTTTTTCCTGTTAATATTCTCAGATTTCTCCGGTCATGGATATGAATAAATGTAATTCTTTGTTATAAAAGTTCAGTTGCCCTAATTTAATCTTGAAAATTATTAAGCAAAATCATGCATTATAACTTTTGTTCTGTTGATACTTGTATCCTAATTTTGTTTTCTTCTGTTCACAGATTCAAGTAGGTAACTCCCCTTGGTATAAAGTAGAAAGAAAACTTGGCAAGGGAGGATTTGGTCAAGTATATGTTGGACGACGTACAACAGGTGGAAATTTGAATGAGAGAACTGGACCTGGAGCTGTAGAGGTATGTGTATCCTCTTAGTGTTGAATGATAAGTTATGCTACCTCCTCCAGTCTTTATTATAATGCACAATTTAGAAATAATTGTTAGTCCTTTTTGTAGGTATTTTACAATTTCTATAAAATATTAATTTTATTTTTCATTTTTTGCTCCTATTAAAGATTGTCAAAGTATATGCTTCTCTCTCTCAGCTTTTAGACTCTCCAATTGTCATTTATCATTTTTATTGGTATTGGTGCATAAACCTACACACAAGGTAATATCTTCACCTCATGGAAATTTAATGATAAGTAAGAAAGGTAAAATTGATAAATCATGATTTTGTATGTGTGATTCAGTTAAAAGTGCCTTATAATAAGGACCGAAGAGAGTATTTCTTATTTTTAAATACTTAAATTTTTGTAATTTAAAAAATTCACATTTTTTTAAAACTATTTGATCAGGTTGCATTAAAACTTGAGCACAGAACTAGTAAAGGATGTACCTACGGACCACCCTACGAGTGGCAAGTGTACAAGTGAGTGCTATTCTTGCTCCTTTTTATATTTTCCCTGTATTTTCCTTTAGGCCACTGGTTCATTTATTTTTCTTTTTCCCTCTTATTTATACAGCACTCTCGGTGGCAGTCATGGTGTGCCTCAAGTACACTACAAGGGCCGACAGGGTGACTATTATGTCATGGTATGTTGTAGAGCCTTCTTTCTTGAGTGTTTGTTCATTATTATGACTATTATTTTAAATGATGATTCAATATTTTTTTTTTCTAAGGTTGCCATGGTTAAAGTTTGTTTGACTTAAGACATTCATATGTGTAGGTTATGGATATGCTGGGACCTAGCCTGTGGGATGTTTGGAATAATAACTCTCACACGTAAGTACTTGAAATTATGTCAGATATGAATAAAATTGTATTATTTTTAGTTGATTTTGACTCAGTTGGCCTGTTAATGTGTTTTTGTGAATTCCAGCATGTCCACTGAAATGGTTGCTTGTATTGCCATTGAAGCAATCTCTATTTTGGAGAAAATGCACTCTCGAGGGTAATTTTCATACCACCCACACTAGATAATTTCCATACACAAACCACGTTTGCTTCAACATACTTGAAAGATGAAAACTATGTTTTTCAAACTGTGGCTACATTATATTGCAGGTATGTGCATGGGGATGTAAAGCCCGAAAATTTTCTGCTCGGTGCTCCTAGCACACCTGACGAGAAAAGATTGTTCCTTGTAGATCTTGGATTAGGTATGATTTAGTTGTCAACTAATTTTTTTTATTTATTATATTTGTTTATTTTGGTGGTATTCAATTACTCACTTCCTTTGCTATTTTTGGCTTACAGCTACAAAGTGGAGGGACAGTACAACAGGCTTGCATGTGGAATATGACCAAAGGCCAGATGTTTTCAGGTATTTATAATTGAATTTGGATCATGTAGAAAATGTTCATACATCTATTTATACAGTTTTCTGTATTAGTATTAACTTGTATGGAAAATGTTCAGAGGCACGGTCCGCTATGCTAGTGTGCATGCACATTTAGGAAGAACTGGAAGCAGGAGGGATGACTTGGAATCTCTTGCATATACACTGATTTTTCTTCTCCGAGGTCGCCTTCCCTGGCAGGGGTTCCAGGTTGGACACATTAAAATAACTTAAGTTTTGTTCTTATGTTCTGAAGGTTGGTCGTTAACAGTTAAAACTATTTTTCTCAGGGAGAAAACAAAGGATTTCTGGTTTGCAAGAAGAAGATGGGAACATCTCCAGAGAGCCTATGTTGCTTTTGTCCCCTACCTTTTAAACAGTTTGTTGAACATGTTGTGAACTTAAAGTTTGATGAAGAGCCTAACTATGCAAAATACATTTCTCTATTTGATGGGATTGTTGGTCCAAACCCAGATATTAGGCCAATTAATACCGAGGGTGCACAAAAGGTATCAATTTTGCTATCCCTTTGTACTTGTGTTCTTTTTATGTGTGTTCAATGATTTTAGTAAAGATACTTGATATTGGTAATTTTGCTTTGATTAAAGCTTATTGGTCATAAGAGAGGCCGGTTGGTGATGGAAGAAGAGGACGATGAACAACCCAAAAAGAAGATTCGTATTGGATTGCCAGCATCCCAGTGGATAAGTGTTTACAATGCTCGTAGACCAATGAAACAAAGGTATATATACCCATATGTCAAGAAATTTGTTGTCATTTATATGATTCTATTTTTTCAGGCATTTTAAAGTGATGCATTGGGGGTGGTATATACTCATTTCCGCATCTTCAAGATTAATGATATGTTTGGTTTAGAGAAGAAAGGGAAAGGAAAGTGGAATGATCTTATAGGCTGTTTGGTAGTAAAGAAAGACAAAAAAAATTCTTCCCCTTGTTTGACTATGTAGAAAGTGAAAGGAAAGGATAAAAAACATGTACATAAAAGGCCATAAATATCCTAAACAGAGAAGAGAAGTATATAAAAATAAGGGTATTTTAGTCCTTTATTATACGAAACAGTTTTCTGTTTCTTTTCTCTTCCAAAATGGAGGGATTACTGCAATTGTGGGCCCCACATTTTTATTCATACTCCTGTCTCATGTTGAAACCCAATGGGGGAAGGATTGTAACTGTTCTGTCCTCTGTCGATCCTTCACTTTTCCTGCGTAAACAACACAGCATAACTGTTCTACAATCTCTTGTGCGTTTTTGTAGTACTGTATGTTTGATTTTGGATTTTATGTTTCAATCACAGAAATTATATGCCAAAAATTATCCTGTTTTGAAGTTGTTGATTTAAGGGAGTTGTGCAGTAGGACTGATTGTGTTTTGGATTGTAGATATCACTACAATGTATCAGATGGAAGGCTATCCCAGCACATTGAGAAAGGAAATGAGGATGGTTTATATATTAGCAGTGTTGCTTCGTGTCAGAATGTATGGGCCTTAATCATGGATGCAGGGACAGGTTTCACTGCCCAAGTTTATGAACTCTCACCACTTTTTCTCCATAAGGTAAATTACTAAATTTCTACCCAGTTTTCTATTTGAGGATTGTTTAGAAGGCATGCTTGCAACACACTTACCAATAGACTTACAATTCATCCAATAATAAATAACTTATTTGAAAGTGTCTGAAAGTATATAGACATTATATTGTGTTTTCTGCTTACTGTGATTGTAGTCTGTAGATTTGTTAGAATATAATTTCAAGGCATGCCTATTAATTGGTGATTTTTGGTTTTGGCTAACTCGAAGGAATGGATCATGGAGCACTGGGAAAAAAATTATTATATAAGCGCAATTGCTGGAGCTGCAAATGGGAGCTCGCTAGTAGTAATGTCTAAGGGTAAGTTCTAAAGCATATATTGGCTATGTCATTGGCAATTTTCAATTTTGTTTTGTGCTGACTATTATCTTGGACTCCAGGCACACAGTATATGCAACAATCATACAAAGTTAGTGATTCATTTCCTTTCAAGTGGATTAACAAAAAGTGGAGGGAGGGCTTTTATGTGACTGCAATGGCCACATCAGGGACGAGATGGGGAGTCGTTATGTCTCGTGGTGCAGGATTTTCAGACCAGGTCATTGTTAGACTGAGCTATTATCTGTCGGTAGTTCAGTTCATAACAATGCAATTTCATACTAAAACAGTCTCCGTTTATGTTTTTATGAATTTCAGGTGGTCGAACTAGATTTTCTCTATCCCAGTGAAGGGATTCATAAGCGATGGGATTGCGGGTATCGAATCACTGCTACTGCTGCAACTCTGGACCAAGCTGCTTTCGTCCTGAGTGTGCCAAGGAGGAAACCCTTGGATGAAACTCAGGAAACACTTAGAACATCTGCTTTTCCTAGCACACACGTAAAGGTGGCCAATACTACTATTGTCATTGTTGCTTAGAAGCTGCTTGCATACACGAGTTTAGAAGAGTTTTTGAAAGTTTCAGTATTTAAAAAATCTCTTTTTATTTAGTAAAAAAGCTTTTCTAAAACTCTTATGCATATAGTTATTTCTGTTAATTAAGGTCTCAGATCATATCATACCTTGTTTTACAGGAGAAGTGGGCAAAGAACCTCTACATTGCTTCTATTTGCTACGGACGTACAGTTTCTTGACCCTGCAAACGTGGCTGCTGTGAAGCACAATCCGCTGAATATTTCAAGTGGTCCAGGCCCCAAGAAATTTTGATGACTAAAGTTTTAATTATTTGTATGTAGCAGTATCAATGTCTCCAGTGAAACTAAAATAACCGAATTCGTGTGGAATTTTTTTATGTCAATGATTAGTTAAGGTTATGCAGACGGACGAGGCTCTAAATTTTTTCAATCACCTAGTTAAGGTTTAGTGTCTAACAACATAGGTACGACGTAATTTGATTCACAAAACATCTAACAATAGAATCAAGAGAGAATGGATTTTTTTTTAATTGCAAAATAAAATTCTTATTAAATCGTACTCAGTAGAGTACAAGATGTACCAATAAAGTATACAAATACAAAGATTGTGTAATAATACAAAGACATCTCAAAATACACGAGTCTCACAATAATTGTGTTATTTTATGATATAAATCTAAGTCATCTACATGTTTTTCAAAACAAAGACTCTTCAAGTGTTCTCACTCTATCAGACCATGCAAAATCTCACCAATTTCTCTTAAACTTCAGAAGAGAACCCTTTTAACAAATCATGTCCACCATTTTCTCTTGCACTCCTGAGGAACCCTTTTAACCAATTCAAGTTCTAAGAACTAGCTAAGTGCTGTTATGTGAATGGATTATTATATAGACAACAACTGGGGACATGATTGAAAATTTATATATAACTAGATTTATACCTGCATCTTATTCAAATGATCTACAGGATTTGTATATTAATTTTTTATTGAAAAAAAAGACTGTTTTTTCACCCATGATATAGCTTTAATTTATTTATTTTATTTAATAAATTCATTATTGAACATGTCATTTCACTTGATGTTAGAATTATAATTATTAAATTGTAAAATTTTGGAACGATGTATTAAAGTTTCTTATTTAGAAAATCAAGATTAAACATGTATCAAATGGGAAAGTAGATTTTTTTAATAAAATTTTATTAAAAAATTTAAAGACATTGATTTTATTATTTTAGCTGGTTACAAATTTATATATTTTAAAAATGATTTAATTTTCTAAAAATAACTTTAATTTATTGTGTAACTTTAAAAAATACAAGTAATTATTAATTATAAAATATTATAATATAAATCTCTAACTTCTAAAATAATTTGATATGGTAGATCCAATTTTTGAATTTATGGGATTTATATTCTTATAAAAGTTATTAAGGAGAGGAAATATTCTATGCTTACTTTTAAAATAACAATTTTCATATAAAATAAAAGGTAACAATTTCATAATCTTATGAAACAGATTGAAATTTTTTTTATATTTTCTTTGGTGTGTTTGTCTTGGTGTTATTAACTCAAATCTGACGCCATTTTTGTGAAAACAATAAAATATTGCAGAAGGTATTTAATTCTGAAGCATATCAAGTAAGTGAAAACACATATTCAAACATGTCATTTACTGACGTTATGATTTGTTTTACAGCAAAATTGTTTTTCAAATAATAAAAATTCCTAATAATTTACCTCTTTAAGATTGTGTCTTTGAAATCAAATTTTGGTAGAGCTCTAATATAATTTAATATCTGATTTTTAAAGATTTACATAATAATGTATCTAAATTCATGTATTTGAGGTTAAACTATATTAAAGTTTCGTAAACAATGTCTAAAACAACACATTGTATAAAAGTGTGGGATAGATAGAGAGAGAAGAAAAAAAACTGTTTGAAATTTGAAAAAATTGTTCAAGATGTCTCGAGACTCACTTTTGATTTATATATGTAAAATATGTACATTTGATTTGATAGCAATGGTGTATAAATGTCTTTTAAGTTTTAATTCAATAAAACAAACAAATATAAAAGAAAGGAAAGTCTAATAATGCCTCTTGAACACAATTTTGTAACATCAAATATTTCAATGGTACAAAGCAATTGATGACTTTTAACATAGCAACAGAAGTTATAGAAGAAAAATGTTCAATGTGTAATCCAAAAGGAAAGAACTAATTAACATTTATGTTTTTATTATTTTCTCAATTTTCTTAGTATAGTAAGTGGCTCACTAAAATAGTACAATTTAGCTAACATATAGGTTGTGTTTGTGAAAACATAACTTGCTTTTAATCAAATAGGATAAAAGAGTTACTTCTCGGTTTGATATATTAAAATATGTAAAAATTTACTGAATAGAGATCAAATGATAAACCAAACACATATATATTTGGTCTATGTGAGTTGAACTTGAATTCCTAATGATCACACAATGAAAATTTTTGTTAAACTCAAAAATATATTAAAAGTGGTTAATCAATTTTAAAAAAAATAATTATCAATAAAACTCATAGTATTTCATACCTGTTACTTGATTAAAATAAAAAAAATAGTGTAACTTTGAAAAAACAAAGCAAAATAATAATCAACATGTTAGTAAAAACTCCACATTTAATTTGTTAGAGTTGTTGAGTTATTATATAAGATTATGTAATAAACTTAATACAATCAATGCTCAAAGAACATTCTCAACAACAGGATGAAATTAACTTTTTGTTAAAGTTTTTCCATGAAGTTTGAACATGGTATACTATTTAAGAAAAAAAAAGTAGCTTCTAAGCTAACCGTAGTATAGTTGTCACTATTACTTGAATGGATAAAATATGTATTTACGTTCTATAAAAATGGTTAATTTTATTTTAAATTATTGGTTTTGGTCTTCATAAATTTTTAAAAATTTAAAATAGTCATTAGGTACATGTCTTCTTAGAATGCTATTGGCATAACTACATAACATACTTGAGTGTATGTTACTCTTCTATAAGGAGTGATACAGAATAATTTAAATATTTGGAAGACTAAAATTAAATTTATAATATTTACAAGTGTTAAAAATATATGCAGCCTTGAATTTGTTATTCTGGATAGGCAATTTGATAATCCCTCATTAGTCATTGGTCTAGTTGTACTTGCAATATAGGTATTCTTGGACGACGAAATTTAAATTGTAATTTACAATTTCAATTCCAATTCGAGCGAAATCCTAATGGGTTTGGATTTATAAATTTTAGTGGTGTTAAGAACTAAATGTAGAGTTAAAATTATAAATTTAATTCAAATTTTATTGAGTAGACATAAGTTGTAAATTGTGAACATAAAGTTAATTACAATTATCTCATTAATTTTTTTTAATAAGTCTTAATTTAAATATAATTATATAGTTATTTGAAAATAATACTTTAATTGAGTTGTATGATATATATAAAAAAATTGACTTAGTTAATCATATTTAATAGTGGTGTTTGTCGGTTTAAATAATTCAATAAAATTAATGATTCAAATTAAACTAAGTTGATTCATTTTTTTAATCAGATCAAATCTTATTCAGATAAATTAAATTTGACCTTAATTAGTTTAGATTAGGAATTTATATTTTACAAATTGGATGGTTTGAGAATCAAACCAATTAAAATTATTGATATTACTATATTAATATAATAATTATTATTTTAATATTATGACATTGCATGCAATTGTATCAAGAAGAGAAAAAAGAAACTGAAAATTATATTGTATGCAAATAATTAAATGGTTTCTGTCACCACTAATACTTGGCTTTCAATTCAAAATATTAATTAAATGTGTGTGATTGCTCATTATATTGATGTTGAATGGAGATTAAACAAAAAGAATTACAATTTGGTTGTATTGTTGATCACAAAGGTGACACTAGGAAAAAGCCTAGAGAAATGGTTGTTGGATTGGGGTATTACAAACGTTTTTTGTGTGACTGTTGATAATGCAAGTGTTAATAATTTAGCCATATTATAGTTAATTAAAAGCATGAGTGATTGGAATGACAATACTTTGTTAGCCGAAGTTAATGCATATGAGGTGTGTTGCTCATGATTTGAACTTGATTGTAAGTGATGATTTGAAAGAAATTGATCCCTCTATTAGTAGAATAACGGCTACATGTAAAATTGTTAGGTCCTCTCTATCTAGGTTGGCTACCTTCAAAAGGTGTGCACAACAGCACAAGAGGCAAGTATAACTAGTGAAGTTTCTATTTCTCTTGATGTATCAACTAGGTGGAACTCCAGATATTTAATGTTGGAGGTTGCTGAAATTTTTGAAAAATCGTTAAAAAGACTTGAATAGGAAGATCATTAGTGCTTGATAGCTCTTGCAAATGAAGGGGTTGTCCTAACAGTGATGATTGGAAGCGTACTTGGAATATGATATTGAAGACTCTGATCCTAATGATGAATTTGACATCTTGGTGGAAAGGAAACTCATTCAAATATTATGTTTTTTAGCACATGGCTAAAGACATATTAGTTGTCCCAGTATCTAGTGTATTATCTGAGAGTGCTTTTAGCAAGGGAGATTGAGTCCTTAACTCATTTCAAAGTTCCTTAAAGGCTAATATGGTTGAGGTTTTGATTTGTTCCAAAATTGACTAATGACTAGTCATCATGATTGAGTTACGAGAAGTGATGGATCAAATGCAAAAGTTTGAATTAGGTATAAAAATCGATGTTTTTTATTCATATTGTTTATTGGTTTGTATTTATTGAATTGTTGTTCTATTGTATTTAACTTGTATCATTGGATGTAAATGATGGTGCAGTTGCTAGTATTGGACCTAGATTCAACTCAACTAATACATCTAAAGGTTGTGGAATTACTTTTAATTTTAAAATTTTAGTTGTAGACTAAATACTAAATAATTTCTGACATTTATTTTTACTTAATATATTATTTGCAGCTTGACATCCAAGTTGAAAAAGAAATTCGTAAAGACAACATAGATTATAATTATAACTTATAAAATTTAGTTACATTTAAATGACTACCTTAGTTTTAAATGATGAAGTACTTTAATGTCAAATATTAGATTATAATTGTTTACATTTATTTTATATTTTCTATATTAGTTTTTTATTTACGTTTTGAATGTTATTTATACTCTTTTAATAATAAATTTTTATTTAAATTTTGAAAAAATAATATATTTTTTGTTTAAAGAAAAATGTTTTAAAAAAATAATATATTTTGAGAAAAATTATTTGTTGTCAACCCATTGTTAATTGATTCCATTTGACTTGGATTGCAAAAAAAAAATTTAGTAAATCCAATCAAAATTATTAGTTCCAACTTCAATTTACCCCTAATCCAATCAATCAAAACTATGAAAATATCCGGCCCATTTGAAGCCTCAAATAAATACAGGGTGGCCATTGGCAGGAGTTAAGAATTGCCGCGGTAATGATGGCACTGTTAATTGAAAATGATAGTAATATTTAATTAACTCAATGTTTTGGTATTTTAATTAATATTTATAACATTATAAATAAAATAGACCAATAAAAGAAGACATTCCAAATTCCCTGGCTGTTTTTCAGATCAAAATCTTACCATCTTACATTGTAATAAACATTAACCAAAAGTAACGGAAATACGAACAAAGTTGGCTCTTTTTATCCCCACAAGGATTCTATGGGATTTAAGGTGGGATTTAGGGTGAAATTAAGGGCAGGATTTGTGTAGACCGCAGGTTCCTCTTGTGTAGGCCTACAGCATAACCTCTTCCAAGAAACTCCTTCCTGACATAGGCATATGAAACAACATCAGGTAATGGTAATATAAGGATTTACCTAACAAAGGACCAAAAACGGGAGAAAAAATTGATAGCATAAATGCTCATGACATGGTCATTGTTTGGGGGCATAAGAACATAAATCAAAGATCACCTCAGTGTTGTCATGGACAAATCGGACAATGAATGTGCACGTACAGTCTTCTGGATCATGTATCTTCCTCTGGACTTTTACAACTCGAGCATCACAATAGAGGGCATAATCTTCTCTTTCCTGCGAAAAAAACAATAAGGCCTAATAAGTTCCAACAGTTAAGGAAGTTCTTGAGCAGCAATCAATGCCTATTTGGTCATATTCGTAGATTATGAACAACCTGACCGGATTTCAAGGAAAAAACTGGTGAATCTGGTCAGGTATTCAGATAATTCAATGGTGGAGAATAGATACAAAACTGGTGGCTTGTTATTTATTTTTTTGTTATCTTTTTTTATTTTTTATTAAACCAAAAACCTTTCAAGTTAAAAATTTCCGCATGAGGTCTACCCACGATTTTTTATTATCTAGCTTATTATTATTGATTTTTTATCTTGCAATGCACATATGATATAATATTTTCTTATGATTTTGCCCTACTTTATTACTTCATATATTATACAATATTAAAAATAAATATATTTAGTTATCACTGATTCCATCGTGATCAAATCTATGAAACACGACCACTAAAAGTTTAAAGAGCAGTCCAGTTCTGCAGATATTTTAACCATGTGGATACTCGACAAACACATTGAGTAGATAAATTGAAGCATAATAACAGGTACTAGCGTTCCCTTACCAGAAAACATAGTACAAGATGCCCATCCTTCACCTTGTGACACTCTGAAGGTTCTAACGGAACAGATCTCTCCCGCACCCCCTCTCTCACATTCATCCACTCATCCTGCTCTTTGCCAAATCCAGCATATCTTACACGGGCCTCCTAAATTGTATGCGACAAGATCCATTAATTGGTTGCTCACAGTATCCAAAAAATGCATCCACTAAGCCAGTACTGCTATTTCAAGATGGCAGGATAACTTACAATGTTCACAGGTATATAAAATTATAAATATAATTTGCATAGTCAGTTTTCTGACTTTTCCAGTCTTTCTGAATGAAGTAAAGGAAAATATGCCTAACAACAACATGCAATGCAATCAATTGTATACGAGATTTAGTTTTATAGAGCTTACAGGAACATTATGTATTGAGTAAATCACAACTAACTTTCAGCTTTTAAGAAACATTTACTTTAGTGGGAAGAATTTTCTAAATCATTTTCTAATAACCTCTCCCCCCGCCCCACAAAAAAAAAAAAGAAAAAAAAAAAGAGAGGAATAGCATAAGCGTGAAGGATCAGATCATTTTCACCAAAACTTGCTTACCTTTAGCTGAGTTATACTTAAGGGCAGCAGGAGATAGGGGGTGGGGAGGAAAAGGAATAGCCTAGCTTCTAAAATTATGAAGCAATAAAAGAAATTCAAAGGGTAACCAGTTTAATCATGAAAAACCTGTCACTAGGTGGGGAAAAGCTTGGTTGTTCTTGTTGTATTGTAATACAATTTTAGATGCAAGGGAAAAAAACTTCCTACACAACCAGTATTGCAAGTACAAACCTAGAAAATAATCATAACATCCCGTCTATATGTACTATATAAATATTCAAACAAGTATTGAGCAGCAACTTATGGATAGATATTTTAGGTAAAATGAGGCAGGCATGAAACAAACTATCACTCCTCTTTTTATTACAAATAATAAAGATGTATAAATTATCTCGGTTTCTTTACAGCATAAAATACTTAAATTAGAAGAATCTTACGAGTTCGCCTGTGCTCAGAACTCTATAGTTAAGGAACATTGCAACATCATGCCTGTAATTGAAAAGAAAAATCAGATGTTGGGCACAAAGTATGTAACAAACTAACAAAAAAGTGATAAAATTGGTTCAGAATCTAAAGGAAAGAATAAATTTTTATTGATTAACTCTAAATCCCAATTGCTATGGCAATGCAGTAGCATCCTTAGGCTAGGGTACAAGATACAAAATGAATGATTTCCCTGGATATTCAAGAGACAAGGACTTTACCCACTCTCTAAATAAATTTTTATTGATTAACTCTAAATCCCAATTGCTATGGCAATGCAGTAGCATCCTTAGGCTAGGGTACAAGATACAAAATGAATGATTTCCCTGGATATTCAAGAGACAAGGACTTTACCCACTCTCTAAGAGTCTAATTCTTTGATTTCTTTCTCAAATTACAGATGATTTCTCTCTCAACCTTCCCCTCTTTATTCATAGGCAATATGCCTTATTTGTTCTACTATCTCAAGCTGCCCAACTAACCAAACGAACTAACTCCTCACTAACACACTGACAGAACCCTAACTAACTACTAATGGTATCTTTCATAAAGGCTTTCCATGGAGGGGACACGGATCTAGGGGTAGTTTATTTCCTGATTGGAATGAAACAAACAAAAATCAGACCACAGATTATAATTCTCATACAATGCATTTTATGGCTAAACTCAGAAAACAGCTGCAGCCTAATTAGATTATTCCTTACCATGCAACATCTTTAGTAGATCTTGCTTCAAATGCCAACTCTGAGAGATCTGCAAGTTAAGAACAGAAATTCTAATTACACTATGTAATTTTTAAAGCCAACTAAGGACATGACTGCTAATCATCAATTATTTATTAATCAGTTCTACGTTGCTCGTCACTGCATTCTATTGCTTGCTGAAACTAATCCAAATCCTCATACAACTGTTATCAATACTATTACCATTATTTTTAATATTTTTATTTTTGGATCCACATCATCATGTCTCTTTCATTCTGTCAACAACCCTCACATGACATATGAATGCTACAAATTCATGACCTCACAATTTCTCCAGCCACATAAAACAACACAGTCAAGTATGAACTATGCCACTTGCATGAGGTGTTTATTTCCATTAACCGTAATAAAAAAATCACGATTTGAAAGGAAGAATACTGATGAAAGTAAAATAATTATTCACACCATGCATAATATTGCTTCTAGTCAATATGTGGTGTAATAATATCATGTTAAATATAATATAAAACTGGAAACTGCATAATGCCACTTACATAAAAAGAAATGAAAAATCACACAGCAAAGTATGATTAATGAATGCTACTATTAACAGAGATAGGGTATAAATGGAATCTAAATAAATAACACCGCATGCCAAATGAGAATAGCAGCATTATCCCTACATATTAAGCTTCTGTTGTTGGTGCTATGCTCATTTAACCTAAATCAAGTGAACCCTTTGTCCCCAAAGGAAATGATAGTGTGATAAGACTTTGAAGGCTTCAAGCAAATGACTTTAAGTTCATGGTGAATTTGAATGAGAAAATGTTCCAATGGTTTAGTTCCAGAAAACAAAAAATTTAAACCAGAGGAAAAACTACCCAATTCTATCTAGGGACCTTTTTATTCCTTTTCCAAATTCATAGCCATGATAAAGTCTAACGGAAAGATGGGATAACCTTTTGAACTTGAAGAGTTTCCATCTCCACTTCCTAAAAGAAATGAATGTGAATGATCAGGAGATAGCAGGCAGGGAGATGAGCTATCTTTAACCTGTGTCACTCTCTGTCTATTTCTGAACCACTGTTGCACCTAAAATCCAATAAAATCAATGCAACATTATAACACACTCGACATAAATAACAAATGTACCTAAAGTGAAATACAAAATTTAACAACCTGTTGCCATGATAAGGAAGTTTTACTAGCACCGTTTGAAGAGGAACTACAAAATTAAAGCAAATCAAATTATGGAGTATCATTACATACAAACACAAAATCCTATTTATGGTAAAGAAAGAACCTAATTTACCTAAAATTTTTAGCAATCTCCTGGCAGAGCATCCGATCTAGTGGTTTTTCTCCCATATCTTTGTAGATGTTTTCCAATTCCAGCATCTAGGATAGGGGTGGAGCAGAGGAAGAGTGCATCGATTAGCCAATAAATGTGGAATAATGCAATGACAGTGGAACACAAAAAACATTCCAATGATGTATATACTATTATTACCTCATCAGAAGAGAGCGTAGGGAATGGAGATTCAGTTAAACCTAACTTATTCATCCTTGAGGAGAGAACCAAATGGAGAGAGATGAATATCCAAAATGACAAAAATCCCCTTTCCACTTTCACTTTAGGCTAGCTCTACCACGGAAGGTAGTCACTGTCATATATACGTATTAAGATTCAGAAGCAAAGATTTAGCTTAACAAGATAAAAATCAGAGCCCAGTAAAATGCATAGACGGCAAAAAATAGAAGAAAAATTTCATCCTTATTCCCTCAAACCACAGACTTTCATCATCTTTCCGTAAAAAGCTAACATAGGTAGGTAGATAAAATGGTCCTACGTTAAAAATCAGTTATGATTCCCTAAAGGCTAAAACCGAAACCACGCAAATATTACAAAAAAGCCTAGAAAACTATATGAATTAATTAATAATTGATGTGAATACTTAGCAGCGGCATTAAGAGGTGTTTGAAGCAAAGATGGGTCCTGGTAAAATGCAGAATACAATTTCTCTATTCCACTCTCTATTGCCACGGTTTTAGTGTGTGTGATTGATTATCAAAAAAATATTTAAAAAGAAGGGTTTAATCTCTATACACAATTATCTCCTAATCAAAAATTAAAATTATTATTATATAGTTAAGAGATTACCACGCCAAAGATGAACGAAAGAAAAAAAATGTAGAAGTTGTGGATGGAATAGGGAAGGAGCCGTTGCAGACGAATCAACTTGAATAATGTAAATGTTGCAGTGCTTCAAAACTTAGAGGTGAAAATATGTTAATTTTGTTTAAGAGTTTAATGGGCATATATAATACTCAAGTATATATACACAACTCAATCACTTAAAAAATACATTTGTTTGTTACAGTTAATTTTAATTAATCTAGGATGAGATAAATATTTTATAAATAATTTGTTTAATTAATTAAAGGTAATCGTCTTATGATGAACGTTGTGAAATGCTAATACCTTCCTCACAGGTAATCGACTCCTGAACTCAAAAATTTGGTTTTCGTAAGCTATTTTCTACTTTATGGTTTTTCCGTAAAAAATAACATTGGTGGCGGCTCCTTATTTTTTTAATTTATTTTTGTCATCTCGTTGCAATCTCGGTTGCGACAATTTTTATAATTGCATAAGCATTTTTTTTAATTTTATAAAAATAGACCATGTGAGTAAAATAAAACATAAATAGTATACAAAAACTAAAATAAAATATTTTATTTACAATAGTTAAAAGATAAAATTTACAAAAATATAATTAAACTATAAACAAAGAATTTAATGATAATAATAGTTATTAAATCCATTACAAATAATAAATTTGTTGATATTAACTACTTTAGAATTGTTAAAAATCATATTTTTTTTAATTGATTGAGTTGTGTATATATACTTGAATATTATATATGCCCATTAAACTCTTAAACAAAATTAACATATTTTCACCTCTAAGTTTTGAGGCACTGCAACATTTGCATTATTCAAGCTGATTCGTCTACAAAAACTCTTTCCCTATTCTAACCACAACTTCTACACTTTTTTCTTTCGTTCATCTTTGGCGTGATAATCTCTTAACTATACAATAATTATTATTATTATTTTTGATTAGAAGATAATCGTGTATAGAGATTAAACCCCTCTTTTTAAATATTTTTTTGATATTCAATCACACACACTAAAACCTTGGCAATAAAGAGTGGAACAGAGAAATTGTGTTTTGCATTTTACAAGGACTCATCTGTGCTTCCAGCGCCTCCTAATGCCGCTGTTAAGTATTCACATCAATTATCAATTAATTCATATAATTTTCTAGGCTTTTCTATAATATTTGCGTGGTTTTAGTTTTAGCCTTTAGGGAATCATAACTGATTTTTAACGTAGGACCATTCTATCTACCCACCTATGTTAGCTTTTTACGGAAAGATGATGAAAGTCTGTGGTTTGAGGGAATAGGGATGAAATTTTTCTTCTATTTTTTGTCGTCTATGCATTTGACTGGGCTTTGATTTTTATCTTGTTAAGCTAAATCTTTGCTTCTGAATCTTAATACCTTCTGTGGCACCAAGGGTGTGTTTAGAGCTAGCCTAAAGTGAAAGTGGAAAGTGGATTTTTGTCATTTTGGCTATTCATCTCTCTCCATTTGGTTCTCTCTGCAAGGAGGAATAAGTTAGGTTTAACTGAATCTCCATTTCCTAAGCTCTCTTCTGATGAGGTAATAATAGTATATACATCATTGGAATGTTTTTTTTGTTCCACTGTCATTGCATTATTCCATATTTATTGGCTAATCATTATTTACAGAAGTCGACCTCATGTTGGTTAACTGCCCACCTCACAAGCCTAGATATTTTTTTATACAAATTTCAATAGTCAGTTATGATTATATTACATCAATGTAATAGTTTCACATTTGAGAACAATATAAATTTAATATCCACAAAACAAGTCTAAATCATTAAATGATCATTTCCAAAGCTGATTACTGGAATAGGCCATATAATTAATGACTGTTCATGCTCTAGTCAAAATATACAGTATGCAGGTGTTCATTTAATTGTTTCTTTATTCTTTCTTCATCAATGACATTTGCTTGAAAACTAAACTTCAGAATCATTGAGCTTACATGTCCATGCGGGAATGGATATCTAATCAGGAAGGTAACAACGAAAGGCCCTAACATGACTCGTCCATATTACAAATGCCCTGGTTCTGATAAGGCAAGTCATGCCCTGGTTCTGATAAGTCAAGTCATGAAATAATTTTTGTACACTTTTATTCAAATGTTATATCTTAACATTTATTATTTGACAAGAAAATAACATCAGTGATTGTAAATTCTACTCATTTGAGGATGAACTCAAGCACAGTCCCTGTGGAAGTGGCTTTTGTCGCACCGTCTTTCGACATAAAATAAAATTTCGGTGTTGTTGTGTTATGGTGAGAATTTTAAGGGCTATTATATTCAAGTATGTTTGTTTTTAGAGTTGTATTAAGTCCATGTGTGTATGGGCAGGGAGATGGTGATTGTGGATTCTTTAAGATTATTACGTCAACCTGGAAATTGCCTTCGAGTTCCACTCCCCCAGCTCAGTCTCAGCCTTCGAGTTCCACTCCCCCGGCTCAGTCTCAGCCTCCTTCTAGTAGCCAGGGAGCAAGGAGCAATGTGATGACGAAGCATGAACTACTTGTACGATCTCTCAAAGTAGCTTAATCAAGTTCTACAGCCTATCTTGATCTTATTAAAGAATTTGATGACTGTGGACTAGAGGACTAGAGCATGAGCAGTCATTAATTATATAGCTTATTCTAGTAATCAGCTTTGGAAATGATCATTTAATGATTTAGACTTGTTCTGTGGATATTAAACTTATATTGTACTCAAATGTAAAATTATTACATTGATGTAATATAGTCATATCTGACTATTGAAATTTGTATAAAAAATATTTAAGCTTGTCAGGTGGGCAATTAACCGACATGAGGTCGACTTCTGTAAATAATGATTAGCCAATAAATGTGGAATAATGCAATGACAGTGGAACACAACAAACATTCCAATGATGTATATACTATTATTACCTCATCAGAAGAGAGCTTAGAGAATGAAAATTCAGTTAAACCTAACTTATTCCTCCTTGCAGAGAGAACCAAATAGAGAGAGATGAATAGCCAAAAGGACAAAAATCCCCTTTCCACTTTCACTTTAGGCTAGCTCTAAATACACCCTTGGTGTCACGGAAGGTAGTCACTGACTCACTGTCATATATACGTATTAAGATTCAGAAGCAAAGATTTAGCTTAACAAGATAAAAATCAAAGCCTAGTCAAATGCATAGACGGCAAAAAAAAATAAAAATTTCATCCCTATTCCGTCAGACCACAGACTTTCATCATCTTTCCGTAAAAAGCTAACATAGGTGGGGAGATAGAATGGTCCTACATTAAAAATCAATTATGATTCCCTAAAGGCTAAAACTAAAACCACGCAAATATTACAGAAAAGCCTAGAAAATTATATGAATTAATTGATAATTGATGTGAATATTTCTCTGTTCCACTCTCTATTGCCAAAGTTTTAGTGTGTGTGATTGATTATCAAAAAAAATATTTTAAAAGAAGTGTTTAATTTCTATACACGATTATCTCCTAATCAGAAATTATAATAATAATAATTATTATTGTATAGTTAAGAGATTACCACACCAAAGATGAATGAAAGAAAAGAATGTAGAAGTTGTGGATGGATTAAGGAAGGAGTCGTTGCGAACGAATCGGCTTGAATAATGTAAATGTTACGGTGCCTCAAAACTTATAAATGAAAATATGTTAATTTTGTTTAAAAATTTAATAGACAATAGACATATATAATACTCAAGTATATATACACAACTCAATCAATTAAAAAAAATAATGATTTTTAACAATTTTAAAGCAATTAATATCAACAAATTTATTATTTGTAATGGATTTAATAACTATTATTATCATTAAATTCTTTGTTTATAGTTTAATTATATTTTCGTAAATTTTATCTTTTAACTTTTGTAAATAAAATATTTTATTCTAGTTTTTGTATATTATTTATGTTTTATTTTACTCTCATGGTCTATTTTTATAAAATTAAAAAAAATACTTATGCAATTATAAAAATTGTCGCAACCGAGATTGTAACGGGATGATAAAAATAAATTAAAAAAAAAATAAGAAACCGTCACCAATGTTATTTTTTATGAAAAAGAATTGAAAAAACCATAAAGTAAAAATAGTGTACGAAAACCAGATTTTTGAGTTCAGGAGGCGATTACGTATAAGGAAAGTATTAGCACCTCATAACGTTCATCCTAAGACGATTATCTTTAATTAATTAAACAAATTATTTATAAAATATTTATCTTACCCTAGTTTAATTAAAATTAATCTCTAACAAACAAATGTATTTTATTTAACTAATGCATTTATCAAAAATATATTATTATTATTTTTTTGGCTCGACAAGGTTTATTTGTTATTTGTAAAAAATATTTGTGTGTTGATATTTTATAATTAAATTTTATTTTTGTTAAATTTAAGATTCTTGAAATATCTCAGCTCATTCATCCCCAAAAACATAAAATTGATTGAGGTATATACCAAAGTCAACTCAATAAAATTTTAATTATAATTATTGTTATAAATATTATTATCTTAAAAGATTTTTTGATTGAACATTTTTGTTTTTTCGAGAAAAGATTTAAAAATATCAAGTTGTCACAACTTGTATTTTAAATTTAAAGATTAAAAAAATGTCACATCTAATTAATCATTCTTCTAATAAAATCAATAAAAATTTTATATTTATATTGAATATTGTAACACTATATTCTGATATTTAATCATATTGCACCTTTAAGCTCTAGGAACAATAGAATGTTATATTCAAATAATCTTTTGTAAAATAACAGATATTACTAATATAAAAAGAAAATATAAAGAAGTGAGTTCAATTTACTCACTATTCTTCGCTAAAGAAGTGATAAGTTGCTAGACTCTTCCTTTGAATTCCTTCTGGTCTTCAGAGAGTGTAGAAGAGGAAGAAAATCCAAAGTCGAGATGTCTGGAGCCTTTTGAGAAGCCAAGGCGCTTGCTCCTATTTATAGATTTTCAGCAGTGACCGGAACGGCCCGTTCCGAACTCGGAACGGGCGGTTCTGGATTGTATCTGTACTCAAAACGGCCATATTGGGAACGCCCGTTCCATTTTCCGGAACGGCTGTGGTTGGAACGGCCCGTTCCATTTTCGGAACGGCCGTTCTGGGATATGGTTGGAACGGCCCGTTCCAAATTGGGAACGGCCCGTTCTGATGTAGAATATATAGGTCTTTTTTGTATCTTGGAACGGCCCGTTCTGGGTTATAATTTATAGTGCTTTTTAGTAGATTGGAACGGCCCGTTCCAGATTGGGAACGGCCCGTTCTGGTATACTAAAATCACATGCAAAATTACTAAATTACCCTCCATAAAATATGAAAATTGAGAAATTTGAAAAAAAAAATAGTGAGAAGATTAATAAAATAAAATTGGTGTTTACAAAAATAAAAAGAAAAGTGAATACAATTATAAAGATTAAAAGAAAGAAAAAATAGTTTAACTAAAATAGAAATTTTATAATTATAATTTTTTTTTTAAAATTGTAAAGTTATAAAAACAAAAATAAAATTAAAAATTATTTAAATAATAATGTGTTTAAAAAATATTAAAAGTCTCCCCTTATGTCTTTATAATTAAAATATTTTATTTTAGTTCTTATATATCACTTTTGTTTTCTTTTAATTTTTGTCATCTATTTTTGTAAGAATTAAAAATGAAAATTCATTTCATTATAGACATAAAAAGGAAAAATACATGCAATTGTAAACACTAAAAATATGGTTTATATACAAATTAAAATATAAAATTTTTAATTATAAGAAAAAAAAAGATAAGATTTGTAATATTATAAGATAAAAATTAATTAAATGATGTTTAAATAATCTAACGTGTTTAAAAAATTCAAGCTCTACATTTGGCATGCTACTATTATAGGTAGGGGTGAGCATTAAACCGACACCTGAACCGAACCCGAAAAACCCGATAAAAAATATTGTTTTTGGGTGGGTTCGGGCGGGTCTTATGGGTAAATCGGGTTAAAATTTTGATTTTATAATGGTTATATTGGGCGGGTTCGGTTTTGAATTTTTAAACCCGCCAAAAACCGAACCCAACCGAAAATGAGATAAGTTTAAATTTTTATTACTTTTGTATAACTAAACAACAATGGTCCAAACTTAAAAATCTTTATTTCAAGTATAATATAGCCATCAATTTGTAACTTATTTTTTTTTCCTTTTTCTCATAACTTAGATATTTATTTTGTCTTCTCCTTCCTCATTCAACTTCTCAACACGCTAGTTCATTTTTAGAGTTATCTTTTTGCTTCTTTCTTTGTCTTTTTTTTCCATCTTCTTATCTCCATTTTGAGTACATTTTGTGTGACTGTGATTTCTTATGATTTTGTAATCTAACTTTATATTTCTTTTCCATGTAACAACTATGAATTTTGTTATCTTTTATTTTTGCTTCTTTAGTTTGTAAATGTTTCAACTACGAATCTACTTAAACCTTAAGATAAATTGGTTTACAAAAAAATTCAAACCCGATTATACCCACCCGCTTAAATCCGAATCCGTTTCAACCCGAACCGCCTCAAATCGAAAGCTCAGTCGGTCGGATATGAGTCACATTTTTTCAAAGTCGGTTTACAATGGGTTGCACATTTTTCACCCGAACCCGACCAAACCCACCCGTTGCTCACCCCTAATTATAGGCTCTTTTTTTTTTTGCCAACATGTCTTTTTGAAAAGGTAAAATACACGTCCCTTTTTAATAATATTTTTTTTTACCTATTTTTGTCGAAAAAAAATTAAATATATTTTAACTTAAATTTATTAAAATAAATTTGTTTTTCAAAAAATAATTAATTACTCTATTTCTCCACTTTTTTCATCAATTTATTCCTCTTGGGTATTTTTTTTTATTTTACTTTTTTTTATTTATTGTTTTTCTCCTAAAATTAAGATATTAATTATTCATTGTTCATATTTATTATTAGTATTTTAGTATGTGTATTCCACATGTTAAATATTTATTATAAATATTTAAATTTATGATAAATTATTTATACAAATAAATATTGTATTTGAATATATTAATTTTATATAAAATTTGTAGAAATATTTTTTAAAATATGTAAATTATATTTTAAATTTAAAATAAATAATTTATATTGTGACATGATATTATTTTAAATTATTGATAATTTATTTAAAATATTAAAATTTAATTCATTAATATATATGATAAATAAAATCTTGAATTGGATAAATTTTTTTAAAATATATCTAAAAGACTCCCATCAAAGAATGACCTTAAAAACACTTACACACAAGATATATAGTCGTTCGTGTTTAATATATGGAGATTAATTATTTAAATCTTGATTTTGTACTCTTAATTTTTTGACACGACAACATTATTGATTTTTTCAAGACATCATTTCAAAAGATATGACTCATTGATTTTACGATGAATGATCAATTAATAACCATGGAGAAAGAAAGACAATAAAAGATGAATGAATAGTATCAATTCAAAACTCAACACTTTTTGGTAAGAAAAAAGTTTTTTCATACTATAAATATTTATACTCTTGAGAATAGCTAAAATTTGTTTGGTTATTTATAATGGTTCCTGGGAATATTTATATAGGATTTCCAAAAAATTAATATTTTCATGTTTGGTTATAATAGTATATTCTTGGGCATATAAATACTTTTTACAAAAATATTTTTATTAAAATAATGTCATTAGATGTACTTATCTACTCAAATCTTAATATAAATATAACATTGAACTATTTTGAAAAGTTAAAAATTTATAGTTAAAATTATTTAAATAATTTTTTTTAAATAAATAAATAAAATGCTACGTGATAAATAAAAAACATAAAAATATATATTTTTTCATTTCATTCGAATAAATAAATAAGTTTTAACAAATACCATTATATTGTATAAATAAAATAGACTTTAATAATATTATTAAAATTGATAAAGTCAATAAATAATGAGATACAAAAAAAAGACACAGAAAAATATAGATATGGGATGAAGATAGAGGTAGTGGGAGAGGGAGGGAGGAGGTATGAGAGTGAGAATGACTCTGTAGACCTTAAGTTAATACACAAAGTTAAAACTAAGAAATCACTTGTTGTTTCTCTTACTCACAAGACATGATATAACCAGTTTAAATACATCAATTTATAAAATAAATGAAATAAATTTTTACAATAATTGCTTTTTCTTATTTTTGAGTCTTCAAACTTCTTTATACATGTGTTTTACGAAGATGTTCATTGCAAATCCTTAAGTTTGTCTCACAAACTTGTTTCATCTTTTTTGTTTTCCTTTCTTATAAAGTAAAATGTTCGTTGGTGCAATAAATATGAACATTAAATGCATTTCATCAAAGTGTCTCTTCTTATATTATATGATAAGGAGATTACTTATCACATTTAAGGTACAAAATGAGAGGAATTGTTACATGTGTTAGTAAAAACTAAATCATTTATACGAGACTTCACTTACTTCAAGATATCTACTTGTCCTTTCTCTAACAAAAAACATATCTCTATTTGTTTTTTAAGTTCATGTTCCAAAGAAGTTTTTATTCTTTCGATTTCTTAAGGAATAACATAGATAAAAATGATTTGGTTACTGGACATCATAAATTATATATTTAATGCATTTGTCTTAAACAAACGTAGTGGCTTGTTTGGTAAACTATACGTCATTGTAACCAATTTATTTAAATTCATCTTTCTATGATCTTAAATCATTTCTTAAACAAAAATATTCAAAATTATTAACATTAAAACTTATATTATGAGAAATTTAAGATTATTTTTTATTTAACATAAATAATATATTTTTATTATTAATGGAAAGTAATTTTCAAATTTTAACTCTTAAAATATATTCTTAAAATCACTTTTAGAAATTATATTTATTCTTTTGAAAAGTACTTTCCAAACAAATATTTTTACTCTCTTAGAAAATTCTTTTCAAATGTATATTTTTACTCTTCCGAAAATATATTTTATAAATAACTTTCTACTTTCATGAGAAATATAAATATACTTTTATAAAGCATTTAATAAAAAAAAACTGAAGAGTATTTTGAAAGAAAAAAAAATAACAAAGAGGGTATATTATTAATTAATACATATGTATTTTATTTTTAAAAAAATCTTTTGAAAATCTAATTTGGTTTGATTAAAGGTTCATATCATATATAAAAGGTTTATATATATATATATATATATATATATATATATATATATATATAAAATTAAATATGACGTATCTTTAACAGTCTAATAAAACAATAGGTTAATTAGTGAGTGATTATTTTTCCATGTATAAAATAACTATAAATTTTGAAGATTAGAATAACTACTACTTTTTTGTTAAGAAAAACATCTACTATTTTTATGAAAAATAAAAAATAAAAATAAGTGTTACTCAAGGCACGAGACAAAGAAAAAAATAAGTACTTTTGATTCTATAAGATAAAACAACTTATTTACATGATATAAACTTCTTTTAATTTGTGTTTGATAAATAGGAAAGAAGTGAAAAAAAAAAATAGAACAAAAATAAAGGTTATTTAGTAAAGTAGAAATAAATAAGAAATAAAGTAAAAATTTATTAATAAAATTATTATTGTCAAAAAATAATTTTTTTTTATCCAAAGTGACCCATGACAGTGCATTCTGTTCCTTTTCCCTTAAGCCGGTTACATTTCTCGACACTTTCCCGAAGCTTTTATTTATTTATTTATTTATTTTATGTGGGTTACACTTCTTTTTCATCACAATTTTTTACAATTATCCTTTAATAGACAATACCAAAATTTTAATTTTTCTAAATTTTCCTTCTCTTTCTTCCCTTTTATCTCTATTTACCCTTTATTAATTAAGAGCTTAAGGATTGATATAACATTTATGACAATTATTTAAAGAGATTCAATAATATACAGTCATTTATTTTTAGTTAAAGTATATCAACAAATTACATTATGGGTAGAGATGTCAAAATTAGTTTGACTTGTCAAGTTAGTCTATTGGTCTATTAGATTAAACTCTTTATTGTTAGGTTTAAAAAGATTGAGAACATTTAAATGAACCAATAAAAAATAGACTTTTTTTTTTGTTCGTCTTTGGAGTATTCACCTCAAAGGGTGGGATAGCTGGCCCCAAGATTTAACGCGGCTGCATACACAAGGCAGGATTCGAACCCCTGACCTTGCTTAAGCGTGGATCAACCCCTACCGCTGAACCACACGCTTGGAGTTTAAAAAATAGACTTTAGAAGTATTAAGCTTATTTATTTGACTTGATTTTTTTTTAAATTATATATTAAATTATTAAAAAAAGAATAACATGGTCTAGTTTAGCCTAACTTAATGGGTTAACAAATCAAATCAAACTAAAGAAAACACAAATTCTATAAAATCTAGTCTTGTTCAACTTGTTTCTCATATTTGATGATGGTTGAACTAATTCATTTTAACAACTTTAATCGTGGGTGTAGTTTTAGAAAATTATAGTTATATTTTGTAAACATATTTCAACTAATCCACTAGAGTTGGTTTAGTGGTAAGAGGGAGTTGAGGCAACATGCACAAAATTTTATATTCCAATATTAATCATTATTGTAACATTTATTATGGATAAAAAAATGCACTTCAAGTAAAAATACATGTAATTGTATATGTTGACAAACCTTAGAAACATTTGCTAGTGCACACTCACTCGATTTTGGGTTAGAGTTTCTTAGCAACCCACACAACACCAAAATTTAAGATAATTCTGATTATAACTTGCTAAATACCCTAACAACAAAAAAAGTAGACATAAGTTAATATATCCCTTATTTGAAAGTTTATTTTGCAACAAGATCTTTAAATAAGACGTATTTATATTTATCTTTTAATAAGTTGATAGACTTGCATTTTCATACATATTAACATTCTTAATATATAAAAGGTAAAAGTTAAATTGCCTTTTTATTTCTCTATGATATTCTATATGTAATTTTGGTTTCCTAATTTTTAATTTTATAAATTTAATCGTTGAATATTTACATATTTAATATTATAATTATAACATTAAACATCACTTTACATTAAGTAAATATCATGTGTAATGAATAATTAATTGAAAAAGTAACTCTTTAAACTTCATCTCTTTTTATAAATAAATATATTTAAATAATTTAATTTTAATTAATCATTAATTTTTATCTTTCTTACAAATTAAAATCTTAAATTTAATTTCATCTGAATTAATTTATAAGTTTTATAATTTCTCCTAATAAATATTATTTTTATAATCAAGAAATTAAAATTAACAATTCAGACTATATACTTAATTACACTTTACGTGTCATTTTTAATTAAAAAAATGCGTATAATTTATAATTAGATATATGATTTAAAAAATTCAATTTAATCAAATAAAAGTAAAAAAAAAATCACTTATTACGCTTTTATATATCATTTAAATTAGTCTCTCAACTATCAACTAAAATGGTTCAATAATTTAAAATTACCATAATTAATAAAAAATAAAATAATTTTAAAAGTATTAGATATTAAGAAGAAAAAAAAGTTTGTTATCTATAGTAACTTTACTTAATTCGATCACGGTTGCTTTTGGAGTTCCCATGAATAATATCTGTAATTTTTTTAAAAATAATAAGAATATCGTCATTATTATTTAAATGTTCTGAAATAATCTTTAATCTATAGTTAAACATTCCAAATTCAATTATCCGAAAATATCACCAAACTTATGTTGAGAATGTGCCTCCAAGTAAGCCAAAAAGCAAGAACTCATTTTTCATTTCTTTTATGTAAGTCAAAGCAAAACTAAATTTGCCCAAACCAAAATGAATGGCAGATAAACCAAAATTCTCCACTTCTAGTTCTGTGAAAATGGTCACAATAACCTCGATTTGTAAAATAAATAAATAAATAAAAAAAAAGCACAAGTATTAACACGTGTACAAGTGTTTGTGAAACTCAGGTAGGTATGGATGTGTATTTAATGAAGTTTTTTGTAGGCAAAAATGATGAGATGGTAGACAAGGGTGAGAATTAAAGCCAAGATGAGTTGGTGGGCAAGTGAAATAGTTCTTGTTCCCATACTTGTTTGAAAATTGTACTTGTTGGTGTTTTGGGTAGAATAGAGGAAAGCCATTGAAATGCTCTCTTCTTTGTCTCCTTTAAAGATTGGCCTTCCAATCACCTGCTTGTACTGTCCACCACTCAATATCTGTTGGTCAATTCAGACACATTAGAGCAACGGTTCAGAATTAAACTGTCATGGAAAATAGTGCAGTAATCATGCTGACCTGGGTTTGATCTCCAGCAGTGACTATAAGGGCACCTTGGTGAGGGCAAAAAGAGAGCCAACTTTTCTTGGAGTAAAGATGAAACTGTGAAGAGGCATTGCAAACATGGAAGCACAATGAATGGGAGTAATCTGTTCCTCTGATCAGCATTCTAATGACGTCGTATTTCAGAGAGTTAGCCCATCGATCGCTATTATCTCTGCGATGCTTGTAAACGCAGCAAGTATTCCCACCCACAAATTCTGTATCTGTAATCCCGTTTTTCAATATCACAGGCAACATTTTCATAGCCACCATCTCTATGCGTGACATCACTTTTTCCATCTTCTCACTGCAAATTCAATCATCCGTAATTATAATAATGTATTTGAATGAAAAATTTAAATAGAGAAATTTATTTATTTAAAGAATTTTAATTTTTTTGAAGTAAAATATCTTGTTTGGATAAATAATTTATAAGGAATTTAAAATTTAATTATTTATAAAATTTTTTGAAATATTAAAATTTTAAATTTTTTCAAAAAAGTAAAAATTTAAAATTTTTCATATATTTTTTTCTTATTTTATTTATATATTTTATTTTATCTTTTCAAAATTTTAATTATTTAATATTAAAAAATAATTTTAAAATTATTAAATATTATCTAATATTAATTTTTAAAATGGGAACTACTACGGTATCCATGAAAACGAAATGATTTTGGTGCATCACATTATGTGAACAAATAAATTTTAAAAATAAATTTAGAACAACATAAATTTTAGATTAAAAATTTATATAAAATAAATCAATCAAAAAGACTAATTCAAAACAAAATAATCAAAAGGTCAATTTTCATAACAAATTTTATTTATATCTAACCAAATTAAAAAATTAAAAACAAAAAATTATAATAATATTATAAAAACATTAAAATAAAAAAATAAATAATATAACTGAAAAACTAATTTATACTATAAATTTAAAAAAGTTATCACCAAAGAAAAATTAAAACATATTAAAAAAATATTAATATTAAACTTTTTAATTATAATAGATGCTATATTAAGATATAAATTAAAAAAATATAAAAATAATATAAAGATATAAATAAATTATTAAAAATATTAAATTAAAATAAAAATAAAAATAAAATAACTAATTATAAAAAAAGTAAAAATAAAATAATTGTTCCGGTATTCCCATAATTATAGTGGGTACCATAGAATTTCTCTTTTAAAATTATTAAATATTTAAAAATTAATTAATATTTACTTTTATAAAATTTAATTTAAAAATTTTAACATATAAATATATTTTTAAAATTAATTTTATCATGATGAAATCAAATTATTATATTCATTCCAATAATTTAAAATTTGAAAAATTTAAATTAACTTATCTAAATAAAATATTTTAATAATAATAAAAATTAAAATTAAAATAATTTAAATATCAAAAATTTAAAATTTAAAATTTATAAAATTTATAAAATTTCTCGACTAAATACAACATAATACTTTTTAGTTTCAATATTGTAATAATAGGTTACAATAATTTAGAATATAACCTGAAATTTGGATATCCAGTTGACCAAATTCCCGCCATTTTGGACTTGAAGTCGTCGTCATTGCACCACACGAATTCCTCGCTACCTTCTTCCTTCTCCTCCTCACCGGCGTGGTACTCCTCGAATCCCCAGGGCTTCTCCGGCGACCTCGTGGCGGCAGCACGCCTCGCCGGCGGCACTCGGAATACCCCGGCGGCAGCCTCGGCGGCCTCCTCCATGAGCTGCGGCGGAATGCCGTGGTTGAGAAGCTGGAAGCATCCGATTCCGGCTAGCGAGTCGGAAACGACGTCGCGGAGGGCGCGGTCGCGGTGGAAGCACAGCGCGACGAAATCGACCTCCGGAGGCGCGTGGAGGTGCCTCTGCTTGGGGAAGATCTTGTCCGGCAGCACGAGATCGGGGACGCGGAGCGAGGCCTCGAGAAACTCGGTGAGGACGTCGTCGTTGGTGACGGTGGATCTCCTGCCGGAGGCGACCGGAGAGGGCGGCGGAGCGCGGAAATCGACGGTGATTTCCGGCATAGTTGACGGCGTTAATTGGAGGGTTTAGAGTTGAGAGCGAGAGTGAGTATTTGAAAGGAGTGGGGAAAAAAGCAGGCATGAATGATGATAGCGTGTCTCTCCTAACGCCGACATTGCCTCCGCAAATCATCACCACGTCCTTTCCTTTTCCCCTTCCTTTACAGCCCTGCTACCGCAACAAATCATTATCATTACTAGTTACTACTTCTTTTTGTAGGGCCATTTTGCCACAAATATTCATTCATTTCTTTTTGCCACAAATAAAAGATGGACTCGTTTGTTTCTTATCGTGCCATTTAAGCTAACTCTCTTTAGGAACAGAGAAAGCAAAAAAGTGGAACAAAAAGCAAAAGCTCCTTAATCCAATGCCAAAACTAATGTTGCCCCAATAATCTAAACAAGCGCCAAATCTAAATGTTACTAATCATTAATCCGCTTCTCACATGAGCAATTCAACAACAACAACCACCGGAATGGACTACAATGCATGTGGTACTCACTAATTACTGGTTACCATATGATATGAGCCTATTGTAAAAGATTATAGGTTCATGATATATTCGTTTTTTTTATAAGTATATTTTTTTTTTTCTTAAAAAAAATATTTTTTTAAAATATTTTTAATATTTTTAAAATTTTAAATTTTACATTTTCAACATTCAATTTAATTTGCTCCTCTTATCAATTTTCATATACATTCTTTTGTTTTCTTCATTCTTTATCTATTTGAATAAATAGTTTTAATTCTTTTAGATTTTTACATTACTCTCTTCCTCTCTCTTCTTTCAGTTTTTAGATTATTATCCTTAACTGAAATATAGAACTAGTGTCTAACAACATTGTACGTGTGAGTAATTTTTTTGACAGTGTTAAGGTGCTGAACCAAATATACATTTTTCTTTGAGCACTTCTCCCCATTTAAATGTTTAGAAATTAAGTTTAGTGTTCCAAATAATTTGTATTTGGAAAAATAATTTCAAAATAGTAAAATTAGTGTTCTGCAAAGTACTTTCTAGAAATGTGCTGTTTTACATAATTCCAGAAAATCCTTTCTAGAATAAAAAATTTAATATTTTGAAAACTATTTCTTAAAAGAATATAAAAAACACAATTTTGAAAGGAGATATATTTGAAAATTGAAAGGAGGGGTGAATGGAATATGTGAAAAAGAAGAAAAAAATAATAAATTGAAAGTTGGAGATATAAAATTAAAATATTAAAAAAAAGATTAAAAATATTTTAAAAATTAAGAAAAAATAAGAAAAGTGTACTTATTAAAACAAATGAGGTGCATATATATATGATGAGCCAAGATTATAGCCAAACGAAGATTGGGCTTCCTTCAATTCAAAACTGGATCGTCTTATACAAAAAACCAATGACAGTGGGCTTATACTTAAATTACTCCATGTCCGGTTATGCGTTATACAGTAACTTATAAGCGATTGGACGCACGTCACTTTGAAGCATGATGAAGTAGCTTCTGCGTTTTTTCTACATATTTCTTGTGAAGATTTGCATATAAATTGGTGCCCGTCATTATCATGACTAAAATATAAAATTGAATTGTTTATAACTACTAACTGTTTATAATAATAAAATTGTACTCCAACTTGCGCACATTATTTGCAAATAAATATGTTTTTTTTCTGTAGAACCAAATGTATCTGGTCATTCAATGTATTGGGCTCTTCACGAGTTAATCTACGGAAAGCATGTTTAAAATAATGCTATTACTTGCCATTAAAATAGAATACTATTAATTAAAACTTTGTCTTCTTCGGTTGCTGATGGCAATGAAGGCTCAATTACTACATCTTTTTCAAAAGAAGTCTATCTTTAAAGAAATGAAGGAGAAGTTCCAAATAAAAAAAATTCTTTGAAAAAGACGACATGCATTTGGTGTAAGATAGAAATGTTTTAACTTCCCTACGGAAATAAAAAAAAAAAAATTTGTGTAATATGTCATGACATCATTAGTCATCCGCAAATTGGACATAATTTGCAATTGAAACATCTCGATCAAAGATGAGTCATTAAGAAAGAAAGTTGAGCGCATAAAAAGGAAAAAAAAATAAATGGTAGTGAATGGAAGAAAAGTGTTGTCAATATCATAAGTAGCAATGTCTTGTGTAATATTTCAGTGACTACTCTCTCACAAATTTTAAATCCCATTATGCCCTTTTCTTTATTCCCATTATGCCAACTCGTCAGTACTCAATACTGAATGCCCATTCTTCACTATTTACGTATACTCCATCTGTCTTAATTTAATTTTTCAAAATATCATTTTTTTTATTATTAAAAACAATCCTATTTGAGTGCAAGTGATATATATATTTTTTAATATTTAACGTAATTATATATTCAGTCAGACTTTAAATATTAAGAAATCAATGTGCATTATGTTAAAAGTTTAATAATATAAGATGGAATTAAAGAATACTCTATGGTGTGTTTAGTGAACATTTTTTCTTTTATGTTTTTACTCTTACACTTTGTTTAAAAAAACAACGTAATTTATATTTGTTTCTCTGGTTGTTTTGATTTTAAGAGGGAAAAAATGCTTTAGAATTGGACTCATACAATTTTCAACCCATAGATCTAAAATGGGCAGAAAGCAAATGAGATGTTTCTTTTGTAGAAAATAACTTATTTATCTTCACTTTGTATATTTCTTTATTTGTAAGGTTAATAGTATAATTTTATACGCATATTTTGTCTTCTCTTTCACATTCTGCAAACTCAAAACAAACAGAAGATTTTATTTAGTTATTTATTATAATTTTCTTTCTATCAAACAAATTATAAAATCATATTATTTTGTACTTTTTATTTTCTTTTCTTTTCTTTTAGATATTCTTGAATGAAACATATGATTAGCATAGGTACTAGAACGTCCAACATCTCCTAAACAATAGGGAAGTGGCATGAGGAGGGACACTAATAAAGTGTTTTTGTTCTTACCACCAGTAAGATATATCAGATAGCGTATGTCATATATGATATATATAACTATAATTTTACATGTTAGTTAGAAAGTTCCAAAAGCACCACATGTCTATGGTACTTCCTACTTCCTATCAAAAGGCATAAGAAAACAAACGGCATCGATCAATGGTGTGAATTTGAAGTTTGAAGCACAAAAAGATAAAAGACTTCCAAGACCATTTCTTGCTTCATATTCGCGTGTGGAAAGAGGTGTTCGTTCCTCCAACTCCTCTTTTTCAGTTTTTAAATTGATGAATGAACTTTGAACCACACAAATATTAGATTAATTTCGTCACTCATCAACCGTACTTCTTGGTTTTCCAACGAGACTCAATTTTATCTTTATAATAAAACAAGAAAAGTCTCTAAATTTATAATCCTTTATTAACATTATATGCGACACGTTAAATGTATATGTAACACAAAATATATTTGTATAATTTACGTGACATGTTCATGCAGTCTCTGTGTGTAAGGAATTATTTTACAGAGTTTAAAGTTATGTATATGAAAAATTGTAGGATGAAGTCCTGAATATCTGTCAGATCGGTACTAGAAAAATGTCATTTTTTTTCGAGTTTTTTTGTAAAAAAATATTCGCAGAAATTTTTTACGAATTTTCTTGCAAAAAAAATATTTGCAGAATTTTTTTGCAAATTTATTTACAAAAACTAATTTACAGATATTTTTTACAAATTTTTTTATGAAAAATAATCTACAAGAAATTTTTGCAAATTTTGCTATAATTTTAATGATTATAGAAAAAAAAAATTTCCATGGTAAAAATTTGTAGAAAATATTGTAAAAATTTTATTTTGTTTATTGCAGATTTTCTTGCAAAAATAAATTTGCAAGTAATGTTTATTATATGGTAGAAAAATTTTGCAAATAACTTTTCCTGCAGATTTTCCTACCAATTTTAATCTGCAGGAAAAATAAAAAAAAAATTTAAATTTATAAGTTTAATATTTTAAAAAAACTTCAAGTCCCACATCGATTGAAAATATAAAACAATTAAATAGTATAAGTTAGGACAACACTTACCTTACAAGTTTATTTGTATGGTTGAGTGTTAGACTTATAATATACAATCTTAGAATTAAAAGATTATGTATTACATGTTGGAGGCGTGGAAACAAATGCTTCGGATGAATTCATTGCGAACATTTGAAAGTTGAAGAATTATTGATAGAATTTATATTAATTTCTTTAATTTTTTTCGTAAAAAATACTCCTACAGAATTTCTTGCAAAAAAATTCTTTTCTACGATTTTTTTTTGCATCTGCAAATTTATTTTGCATGAAACTTTCTTGCGAATTTTTTTCGCAAGAAATTTTCCTTGCGAATTTTAAAATTCGTAAAAACATATTATCCACGAAGGTATTACCTGCAGATAAAATTTCGTAGAAAAATTTGTAAAAATAACATTTCCTGTGAATTTTTATGAAAAATTTGCAAGAAATGTTGCATGTAATAAAATAAATTATAATAGTGGATCAAGATCTTAAAAAAAAAAAAAAAAAAAAAGACAGAAAAGGGGGGTATATAAGACATTGAAACTGGACAATGTTTCATATGCGACAAAATCAGAGTTGGAGGAGGTTGAGAGTGATACACTGCCAAAAGGACATCCATTGCTACCCGTGATCTTATCCCTTAGTTCATAGTAACATCATTTCTTTTTCTAGTCATTTATTTTTATTAGAACGGCTAATCAATGTCTATTAGTAGTCAGCATTAGCATCTCCTCTATTTAATAACCTATTAGTGTAATATAAAACTTTAGGTTTAACCTTCTTGTCTTTTAACAGTTTTTTTTTTCATTTATGAAAAATTATTTAATCTATACTTGTATATTAATATTTATGACACTTTTAAATTTTTAAAAATTTGGACAATAATAATTAAAAAAATAATTGTATGCAGTTGATGAATACGAAAACAGTTTGAGTGTAGGTTGAGCAAACAAACGAATCCCGTCGCAAATATACTCGTACCCGCAGGTAATACCCGAACCTGTCCCGACTTTGACGGGAAATACCCGGTTTAACCAGGTACGGGTACGGGTACGGGTACGGGTAAAACCCGATATATTAAATCGGGTACGGGTACGGGTACGGTATGTAGTTACCCGCCCCGTACCTGTACCCGTACCCGTCCTCATTCCCATTTTTAATTTAATATTACTTTCAATTTAATTATATTAAAGAATTTTAATATTTTTTATGTATAATTATTTATTATAATATGAGATAAAAAATAACCTAATTATAATTATAATATAATTAAAAAAATAATTTAAAAATATTATATTTTAAAAAAAAATAAAAAATAAAAATTTTGACGGGTACAGGTACGGGTATGGGTATACCCGATACCCGACGGGGACGGAGATGAGAATGAAAATTACATACCCGACGGGTACGGGTACGAGGATGAGTTTGGCTCGCGGGGACGGGAACGGGTATCATGAAACCCGTACCCACCCCGGCCCACCAAATGTTTAGATATAGAATGCCAAAGCTGAATATTCATACGTAGGACAATGTCTTAATTAGGTCGTTGCTACCTCAAGTTCATAACTCAAAACGACCGTATATGTTGACGGACTACTCCTTTCTGAAATTAAAATAAATATTATAATTCATCTATGTATATACAATATTACTTTAAGACTCCATAAGCAAACATGTATTTGAGATTGGTGTTTCTTGTACCCATTTATTATATAAAATATTTCTTTACTGTTCAAAAAAAACTTTTAAGACTCCATAAGCTTCCTTTTTTATTTTATATATACTAAATAGATTCCCGACAGGCAAACGCAAAGGGAATTAGAAATCTATACGTGTAAAATTGGAATGTGTTATATTGATTACTAATTCAAACAAAGAATTAGTCATCATATATTTAAACAATTTGATTTGTGTTTCTCGTCTTAGCTAAATACTCAGGTACGATCGACGTAAGAGTGTGGATGTGTTGTTTGTCTGTTTTGTACTTTTAGTGGTAACATATATTGTATTAAAACTAAATATATTTATAGTACAAATAAATTATATCAATTTATTCTATATAATTAAAATATTTAAATAATTTTAAACTAAAGTAAGTTACCACAAATATGAGTATGAGTATATGAACATTCCAGTCTAATATTTATATTTATATTTTTCAACTTATTATAACACTTGGAATGTAAATAAAATCTCACACTGTTAAAATAGAATAAGAAATATAAATTTATAAATCATAATGAAGTGTTCTGTTTGATGATAAAAAAAAATAAATTTATCAAAATTTAAATTTAAAATTAATAATATCATGTGTATCATCGATAACAAAATTTTGCAGCACGTAAAGACGTTCATAGATCAAATGTTTGAAAAATTCAAATCAAATTGAGTCGATCCGTTTTATAAAAGTGAATCAGTTAACTGATATATTTTTTATAAAGTGGATCGATTTGATTTTTTTAAAATATAAATAGATTATTTTAAAAGTGTATCGTTCTGATGTGATATAATTATCTATTTTTTATTTATATATGGGTCAATTTTTTTAAAAATTAAATTAAATTGAACCGATTCATTTTGTAATATTAGATCAGATAATTGAACTAATTTTATAAAGTAGATTAGTTGAGATTTTTTTTTTCTTTCAAAAAATGATCGAATTTTCGTGGTTTTAAATTAATTGGAATTTGTTCACACTCCTAAGTCCTAACGGCAGATGCGTTGATTGGTAAGTATGAGGTTACTTTTTCGATCCCAATGAGAACATGAACAATCACTTTCAAGATGCGACTGTGAAATGGAAAACAAATATTGTGGGCCAAGGTTAATTTGCCGTCAACTCATGTTGGCAGACTATGGGAATGCATTGCATTCGCATCTGGCGGCGTCTAAGCATCTCCCCTTCAAATGAAACTTTATCTATCATAGTCTTTAGAGTTAAGGATATTTAAGATACAATTTTATAATTGTTATATATTAATCACATTAGTTTATCTATTTAAATATTTTTTATTAATATTAACCATGTATATGTGGATCACACATGATATCTAATCAATTAAATTAAAATGAAAGTTCTTTTTAGTTGATAAAAGCTTTTAATGTCACCAACACAATGTATATATAGAAAATATAACTTAATTCAATATTATTGTCTTGTCATTTTAATCTCTCTGCATACTTTATATTTTTGGTGTTCTGTTTTCTTTTAAAAGCTCTCCTTTGTGCTTCTAACAAACTTCTATGAATCATATTTTCATTCTCTAGACAATCAAATTGATGAGGGGGAGAAAAATTGAAAATCTTATTTAATTAGTAACAAATTAGACGCATTAGAAAACTAATTAAAAACTAACTAGATTTAACATGGATAATAAATTATTTTTCAACAAATACTTTGAAGTAATGATATCAAAAATAGATTGATCATTGACTCTATTAAAGTATTGAATTAATAAATAAATGAATTACTAGTTGAACAATATAAATCTATATATTATTGTATATATAATTTATATTGATGATATCTCAAACTATTTTATATCATTCGAAATGATTGAGTGATTTTCAGGTCAATTAATTAAATTCACATATCCGAATTGAGTTTGATTATATTAGTTGATCTATATATATATATATATAAAATATTTGTTTAGAAAAAGTTGATATCTTAAATAAATCTCAATATATTTAATAATTTGTCCTTAACAAAACTAATTAAAATAACTACAAACAACTAGAAATTAAATACTTTAAATAATATTCATAACTACATAAATGTTTAGTGCGGTGGCTAATACCTTAAGCTAATTAAACTAAAAAAATCGTTGCCAGATGAATATTTTGTTGCGGAAACGTCTAGCAAATTTTAAACCAAAAAGCAAAACAAGAAAGAAAGAACACCAAGAATTTAACGAGGTTCAGCCAATTATGCCTACTTCCTCGGACACTACCAAATATATTTCACTAAGAAATATTACAATAGAGAGAGAAGAGAAAACTACAAGCCTTAGAAGTTACAAATGAACTTGTAGTTGGGATGATTTCAAAGTGAAGGGAAGGGTTTCTATATATAGAACCTAAGGCACTACACATTCCCAAACCTATCCAATGTGAGACTAATTTGGCCACATCAAAAAAACTTATTCGATGTGGGACTAAATTTGCCACACCATATTCAACAAATCTCCACCTTGGCAAATTTCATATTTTCAAATCTCTCATCTTTGATAGTGTCTACCAATGCAGTCTTCAAATTTTGATAATATTAATCAAGTCCAAACAGTGTTGGAACTTGATTGAATCTACTACCTTTGTCAACATATCAGCTGGATTCTCTGTGGTCCTTATCTTCTGGATAGCCACTCCACCTTCTTCGATAATCTCTCTTATGAAGTGGTAACGAACATCAATATGCTTCGTCCTTGCATGGTAAGTTTGATTCTTTGCCAACATGATTGCACTTTGACTATCACAATGCACCTTCACATGCTTTTGTAGAATTCCTAATTCACCAAGCAACCCTTGAAGCCAAATTGCTTCCTTCACAGCCTCTGTCAAAGCCATATACTCTGCCTCTGTTGTAGACAAAGCTACAGTTGACTGTAAAGTAGACCTCCAACATACCGGTGCTTTTGCCAAAGTAAAAACATAGCCAGTAGTTGATCGACGATTATCCAGATCTCCAGCATAGTTGGAATCACAATATCCAACCACATTTTGACCATCTTGTTCCTGCTGAAATACCAAACCAACATCTACAGTGTTCCGAATGTACCGTAGAATCCATTTCACAGCTTGCCAATGCTCTTTTCCTGGATTATGCATGTATCTGCTCACAACCCCTACTGCATATGAAATGTCAGGCCTTGTACACACCATAGCATACATTAAGCTTCCAACAGCGCTAGCATATGGAACTTTAGACATGTAGGCTTTCTCTGCTGCATCTCTTGGAGATAAATTTGCACTGAGTTTAAAATGAGAAGCAAGTGGTGTACTAACAGGTTTGGATTCATCAGATATGCCAAAACGTTTTAGTACCCTTTTCAAATACTCTTTCTGAGTTAAACAAAGTCTTCCCAATTTTCTGTCTCTACTTATCTCCATGCCAAGAATATTCTTTGCTTCACCAAGATCCTTCATTTCAAATTCACCATTTAATTGAGTTTTTAACTTCTCAATTTCCTCTTTGTTCTTGGAAGCAATCAACATATCATCAACATAAAGAAGAAGATATATAAAAGATCCATCATGTAGCTTGCGCAAATACACACAGTGATCGTACTTGCTCCTTGTGTACTTTTGCCTCAACATAAACTTGTCAAATCGTTTGTACCATTGTCTTGGTGATTGCTTCAATCCGTACAACGATTTTTCAAGTTTACAAAACATATTTTCTTTTCCAGCAACCTTGAACCCTTCAGGCTGAGTCATATAGATTTCCTCCTCCAAGTCTCCATGTAAAAATGCCGTCTTTACATCCATTTGAACCAGTTCCATATCCAATTGTGCCACCAAAGCCAACAGAACACGGATGGAAGAGTGTTTTACAACTGGAGAAAACACCTCATTGTAGTCAATTCCTTTTTTCTGAGCATAACCTTTGGCTACTAACCTTGCTTTGTAGCGCACTTCTGACTTGTCAGGAAATCCATCTTTCTTTGCATATACCCATTTGCACCCAATTGCTTTCTTTCCCTTTGGAAGATTTGCTAACTTCCAAGTCTGGTTCCTTCTAAGGGACTCCATTTCTTCGGACATGGCACTTCTCCACTTATCTTCTTCTGAACCTTTGACTGCTTCAATATAAGTGGTAGGAATGTCATCACTTGCAACTGGAGATGCATAGGACACCATATCAACATAACGAGCAGGCATTATGGTTGTCCTCTTTGGTTTTCTTAATGCAATTGATTCAAGTTGCTGTGGAGGTTCTTGGATATGAACCTCTTCTTCATCTGACTCCTCATCTACCATAGGAGTTTTTTCTTCATCATTTGCTGGAAAAACAATCTTCCTTTCAAACTCCACCCGTTTTGGAGTACCATTCTTCTTTTGTTCTGTTGTCACCTTTCCCAACATGGTAGATTCATCAAAGGTGACATCCCTGCTAATGATTGTCTTCTTGGTCTCTAGGCACCAAAGACGATATCCTTTTACACCAGATGCAATCCCCATGAAAATTGCTTTCTTTGCACGAGGATCCAATTTTGACTCCTTAACATGATAATAAGCAGTGCAGCCAAATACATGTAAGGAATCATAATCTATAGCAGGTTTTCCGAACCATTTCTCTAGTGGTGTTTTGCCACCAATTGCACTTGATGGTAGGCGATTGATAAGATAACTCGCATATACAACAGCTTCAGCCCAAAACTGTTTGCCCAATCCAGCATTGGACAACATACACCGAACTTTCTCCAGCAATGTTCGATTCATGCGTTCTGCCACTCCATTTTGTTGTGGTGTGTGCTTGACTGTGAAGTGTCTGACAATGCCGCTTTCTTCGCAAGCCTTCTTAAATGGATCACTCGTGTACTCCCCACCATTGTCTGTTCGAAAATGCTTGATCTTTCGCCCAGTTTGGGTTTCCATCCTCTTTTTCCATTTAAGGAAAATTCCAAGCACCTCATCCTTAGTCTTCATTGCATACACCCAAATTCTCCGGGAAAAATCATCAACAAAGGTGACATAGTAGTGGTTTCCTGCCAATGATGCTGTTTTTGAAGGTCCCCACACATCAGAATGAACATAATCCAAAATACCTTTAGTATCATGGATAGCTGTTCCAAAATTCACCCTTGTCTTCTTCCCTTTGACACAATGCTCACAAAAGTCCAATTTGCAAGCCTGATTATTTTTCAACAATCCTTGTTTCATGAGTAAATTCAAGGATCTTTCACCAGCGTGTCCCAGCCGCATATGCCATAACTTGGCCAACTCCAACTCCTTCTCGTCACTGGATGCCACTGCTGCAGTTCCAATAATAGTAGTACCTTGGTAATAGTACAACCTATTATTTTTCCGAACTCCTTTCATTACCACCAGAGCTCCAGAGATTATCTTCATTACTCCACCTTCTGCGTGCACCTTGAAACCCTTCTCTTCTAAGGCTCCCACAGAAATGAGATTTCTTGATAAACTCGGGACAAAACGAACATCCTTCAAAGTTCTGATTGCTCCATCACGATTCTTCAATCGAATAGAACCAATCCCATGTGTGGTAAGAGGAACATCATTTGCTGTATAAACAACTTCTTCTTCTAGTTCTCTGAAATCATAGAACCATTCTCGATTAGGACACATATGATTGCTGCATCCCGAATCAAGAAGCCAAGCACTAGAAGAGCTGGTTGAACCAGAAACAGCAAGTGAACAATCTGAGTCATCAACATACTCAGCTACATTTGAATCTGCAACAGTCTTAGATTGACCTTTGTTTTTTAGTTTAGGACAATCTTTCTTCCAATGCCCCTTTTCTCGACAAAAGGCACACTCATCTTTCCCAACTTTAGCCTTCGACTTCGATCGCTTCTTCTTTCCTTTCGCCTGGATCACCGGACGTCCTCTTGCAACCAAAGCTTCATTAGCCTTCTCTGAGCTATCTTTTTTGTCTTTTCTCCTCAGTTCATAGCTGTATAGGGCTCCACAAACTTCATTTAGAGACACAGCAACCTTCCCATGGAGTAGAGTTGTTTCCAGAAACTCAAACTCTTCAGGAAGTGATCCCAACAACATTAGGGCAAGATCCTCATCTTCAAAAGTCACGTCCAGGTTTAACAAATCAGCAACAAGCTGATTAAAACTAGTGATGTGATCATTCATTGTGGCACCAGGAATGTAAGTGAACCGAAACAGCCTTTTCTTCATGTGAAGTTTATTCTGACTGCTTTTCTTCAAGAACTTTTCCTCCAACTCCGTCATCAACTTACTAGCAGAGGTCTCTTTGCAAAATGCATACTTCTGCTCTCTTGATAAGCATGACCTTATTGTACCACATGCCAATCGATTGAGGGTCTTCCAATCTTCCTCTCCCATACTTTCTGGTTTCTTTCCTTCAATTGTAATGTCTAGACCTTGCTGAAAAAGAGCATCTAGAACCTCACTTTGCCACATGCCGAAATGACCGCTGCCATCGAAAATCTCTACCATCAACCTTGGATTCCCACCAACAGCTCTTTGCAAAATGCTTGAAGAAGCATTCAAAGTTGATGATGTAATTCTAAGTGGATTTTCTTCGTTTGCCATCTCAGCTCAATTCGAAAAGAGTGTTTAAAATTTGTTAAATGTCAAATAATAAAAATAGGTCCAGGATTAAGGAAAAATTTTCTGATGTGCCGACTATAGAATACCTACAGCGCACAGAGCATAGTGTTTTTTCCTTAAAATAACCTGGCTCTTGATACCAATTGTTGCGGAAACGTCTAGCAAATTTTAAACCAAAAAGCAAAACAAGAAAGAAAGAACACCAAGAATTTAACGAGGTTCAGCCAATTATGCCTACTTCCTCGGACACTACCAAATATATTTCACTAAGAAATATTACAATAGAGAGAGAAGAGAAAACTACAAGCCTTAGAAGTTACAAATGAACTTGTAGTTGGGATGATTTCAAAGTGAAGGGAAGGGTTTCTATATATAGAACCTAAGGCACTACACATTCCCAAACCTATCCAATGTGGGACTAATTTGGCCACATCAAAAAAACTTATTCGATGTGGGACTAAATTTGTCACACCATATTCAACATATTTAGTATTAGTGTTGTATAAAGTCGGCGTCGATACTATAATTAATGCTCATTCCTAACATTATTCATAGACTTCTTTTGCGCTAAAACAAAATAGTATCAACAAGACTAATGCTATACAGTTATGCTAAAATGAGTCTAAATTAAAAATATATTTATATTTGGTCATAATCAATAATAAATAATAAGTATAATATATATATATATATATATATATATATATATATATATTTTTTTTTAAGTGTCACTCCATTATAGACGAAACCTAAATACAATTTAATTAGCTGTATTGTTCATGGGTAAAAATTAAAATTGCATTTCAATAACCAACACAATAAAAATTTATATTGACAAATTATACAAAATTTAAAAATAAACTTCTAATTCTAATTAAAAATTAACATGTATCTAAAAGAGTATATCCATTTTGTCCCCTCACTATTACTATTAGAGATGCGTTCGAGTTTTACTTAAAGCCGACTTTGTCTTATATACATATAAGCACTTCTCTAACTAGGCGGCGGCTGCCTAGGCACTGTCTTGTCTCCTTCTTCCTTTCCTTAGTCACTATGTCCAAAACATATTTTGCTCTCTTTACATCGCTCCAATTAATTACTTAGCTATAACGCTAAATTAACCGATTAAATGTCTTGTATAATTGATGGATAACTAATTTATTTCTTAACTATATAATTATTGTTTGATATCTAGTTAATTTTTATATATAAATATTTTGTTTAAAAAATATCAGTCACCTAATAAATAGATTCTAATATTTATAGAAATTAGTCTTTTAATTTTCGGTTAAAAAGAATACTCTAATTCAAAGGCAAAAAGCTAACTGCAAATTGAAATTATAAAACTTACTCCAAATAACTATCGGAAACAATCCTTCACAGAAAAAAAAAGAAGAAGAAAGAAAAAGTGTGGACACAAACATATTCTGGTCAGATCATATACCTTGCTTACCTACATCTAGATGGAGCTTACCTTTGGCTCAGAATAAGTCCAGAGTGGGTTGGTATGTGTTGATGTCACAGAGATAGATTGACGATTCATAAAATCCTTAATTCTCCTACTTATTTCAATACTCTTATTCAACTTTGCAATATATCCGAGTCAACCTAGATAAAAAATAAATAAAATAGCTTCGTGTATAGTCTACATACAGTAATTAATAGAGCAATGTTTTAGTTGTTACCAACAACCCCTTAGTTATTTCAGAACCAAAAGAATTAAATAAAAGAATTACGAACTTCGTTCAATTCTAATATACATTGTCAACTATGGTTAAGAGTTAGTGAACCGTTAAATACATAATCAACTATGATTTATTAATTTTGAGAGACAGAGAAAGGTATTGAACATGAAAAATTCGTTATTTGGTTGCCTGTTTGTTGTTGTTTAGTGCTAATTAAAGGTAGCTAAACAACTTCAATTCGACAACAGTTAAGACGATTTTAAAAATAAAAAAAAACTGATAAACGGTGACAACTAACAATTGAATTATAAGTATACGTGGAAGTGGATTACAAATTAAATTATAATCGCTGCTGCTCACTTTCACGTAGACTCGACTATTCATTCAACTCAACTACTCACTCTTCTATTAGAATGGTGCTAGCTATCACTGTTTTAATTACATATTTTCTTTAGTAAATGTATATTTCATACACTATTTTTTCCTATATTAATTCATTATCTAATCAGGTTTATGTTGTTTGTTTGGTATCTAATTAGGTTAACATTATGTTTGTGATGACAAACACATGGAAGATATATATGTAAGGAGCAGTACTGTCTGTAATCTGTATATATATAATTAAGTGTTATGATGATAATAGCAGAATATGTAGATATATATTTTAGTTAATTTTGTCAAAACTGAAAGACCAATAAAGTGGATCATGATATTTATTAATTTGGAAGTCAAGCGAAAAGTTGAGCTTGAAGTCTGAGTTCTTGAATTTCTGTTGGATCATTGAGGAAATTAAAGGCTTCTAGATGGAGCATCATGAGATTGACTCAGCGTATCCAATTCTAGAAGGAAACACAACCAGCGTGGGTTAAACGCTACGTACCCTAAACCACAGGACTTTTGAATAAGGAAGGAAGGAAATTAAAAGAAGTAAACTAACCATGTAGGATTACATATATTGGTAAATATACATACATTATGTGTGAAGTCTTTGACAATAAATACCACGACATTCACATTAAATTCTTGGATTCAAAGGTCGAACAATGCAAACTCATTTAAGTTGTCAGAATATAATATATTTTATGTATTAAAAAAAGAAAACAGACTAAATAGACTTAGTAGTTTCTGGACATGGGTCTAGTCTCATCTAACCCTCCATTAATTTGCCCTGATTCATTTAACTCTCTAATTTAAAAGTTTGATTAACCCATTAGACTAGATCAACTTTGATATAACTCTAATGTACACTCCTTGATTATAAACACTTATTTGATATTTTTTATTTGTCTATTATTTTATCACATTACAAGTCAAATCAACATCCTCTCCATCAAATTTTCCTTCCAGCCAAAATCTTGCAAGATTTGAGCCCTTAGTTGGTTATGTTACATTGAAAAATGTAATCTTTGCTAGAGAGAAAAACTTGCCAAAATGAGGCAATAGAGAATCCATGCTCTTACATAACATACATGTACATTCTCTACATTTTTATCTCTTACTCCCTCAAAGTGTGCAAATAACCCGAGTTGTTCATGCATCATTGTTCAATTTTTAAGATTGACAAAGCATAAATTACCTTGCACAAATAGCAGTGGCAAAGTAGGTTATATAGGTAATGGACAGCCCAAATTAAAATGCATAAATTAGGAAGAGTTTTAAATAGAATGAAATAGTATTTCTCGTTTTCAAATCCTAATTTACTTATATTAGAGTATTTCATGCACTTACCATTTTGACACCCTCGATTTGAATTGACCAACATATAATTTTAAAATAATGATCATATACATATAATGTTAAAATACAGTATAATCCCTGTAAGTAAAATATCCATGACAAATGGCGGTAAGAGGTAATGATAATTATTCTAGAAGCCCTCCAAAGACTTCCATAATGTTATTTATATATTTTACGTATAATCAACGTCTTAATAATGTAACGTCTTGTGTTGAATTACTTTTCTCTTCGATAGAATAATGATATTTTGTTCGTGATTGCTTCAGTATTTTTATTTATTTACTTATTCATAGTGCCTTTATTTTAAGTGAGTATCTGTATCTTTCCATATTGAAACAACAAAAGACAATTATACGTACATTAAAATTACATTATAATTAAATGAGTTATTATAATTTAATTTTAAAGGTTTTTATTGGCTAATTTTAAAGCTGTTTTAAATTTTATAATTATAAACAATCCCATCAATCGAGATTTATTTCAATATGAAAATATTCAAGTATAAGTGGAATCTTAAGACAAAAAATTAACAAATCCTAAACAATAAGTTATATTATTGAGTGTTTAATATTTATTAGTCAACTTAGAAAGAAAATATTGGCAGCCTTAAAATATACGTTTGGTAATGTTGACTTGAGATTTTCTTTAATTTAGATCCATGAGTAAGTGTCTGCATTTCCTTGAGAAAAGAATATGTGAATTATTAGGGAACATGGTCTAGTGATGGATGAGAGAATTCCAAGTCCATGTCCTTAAATTTATCAGTCTTGCTCTGATGATTCAGTTATGAATACACATATCTTGCAAAAGATACGCGAATTTGCAGTATTTTTCCCCCTTGACTTTTGAAATCATTACCAATTTTTCTAATGATGAAATTGAAAAGAAAAAAAAAATTAGAGGTGGACCAACTTTGATGTTCAAAGAAAAGCTCAAGTCACTTTTGTTCTTCAGTTTGAACGGGAAGTTTGTTTTAGTATATGCTAAAAATGTCTCGCATTGAAAGACAGAGTTAATGTAGATGTGTAATTATATTGTCTTCGTAGTTCATGCATTAATTAAAGGGTCATTTAGATATATCCTCTTCACTCTTGATTCTCCTATATCCCAATACTTCCTTTTGTCACCTAAATACCTACAAAAACTCATTACTTATATTATTAACTATTTAACCTAATATTAACATCACTAAAACATAATTAAACAAAATATTCACCCAGCTTACTAAAATTAAAACAACTAATTTATATGCCAAACATCAACACACAAGGCTTTTTTTTTTTTTTTTTTTTTAATAAAAGAACTTACATATAAATTTGATTTCTCATTGTACTAGAAGATATGTAAGAGCAAATGTCTACCATTTCCGATTTACAAAGATAACAATAATCACTTTTTTCTAAAATAAAAAATGATTAGTAATAAAATTTATATTTTAAAATAAAATAAATAATATAAAAAATAAATATATTGTCTTTTAAGGAGTAAAGTAAATAATTTAAAGTTATATTTTGCAAATTTACTTGAAGGTATAAGTGCTATTTTTTTTTTACATGTAATCGACTCTCATATAATTGTTTTTGTTTGTGACCAATTTCTAGTTTTTTTGTTGTTGTAGTTTTTACATAATAAATTATGGTGGAAGCTATTATATGTAATGATTCAAAAAGTTATTATACTTAGTATATAACACAATATAACATAACAAAAAATACTAACGTTAGTTAATTATTCTAGGATTTTCATGTAACAATTATCTGGTCATTTAAGTAATTTATACATATATAAGATAAAAAACATTGTGTTGAAAACATAAATTTCATTATAAGGTAACATATACATCTTATACACATATAATTTACATAAACTACATAATTGTACACTAAAACCCTTAATCGTTAGTCAAACATCTATAAATCAGACATGTTATATCAGAGTAGTATCCTCAAAATTGAGTCATCACCAATATAACCCTCCACCAATTAACCAAGTCATCTTGTACTACTCTCATACAAACTATGATCATTGCAGTTCAATCACAAAGAAAAGAAAGGATAAGCTTGTGAAAAAATTCAACATGCAACAATAAAAAGTAATACCGTATGAAACTTAAAAAACAATAATTACTTACGCAACACAACTTTAGCTCATCACCAACTACAACCCAATACAACTTACAACACAACACAACTTCACAACTTTAACATAACAACATCTGGCTCCCAATGCCTTTACCTAACTCATGCCTATCAATACCACATTGGCTCCCGACGTCATCTAGGCCAAGTTCTGTCTTAGTCAAGTCAAAAATATTTCTCTCTCCCTCACGCTCGATATCATTCAAACCATGCTTGGCGTGATCAATTCATTAGCTTTTATCTCTCCTCACACCTAACACCACAAGTACTACACTCGACGTGATCAAAGTGAAACGTCTTGATTTGAGCCACATTTGATACCATGAAAGCGTGTCTAATGTGATGAGAATTTCTACACTTGACAGAATCTCATTTTAGCTCAATCCACCTGAAACTCATAAATATATCAACATGCAAAGTAACTATCCCCACATTAGGCATGACAATTTAACTCGCTCCCATGGGTACCCACTCAAACTTGCCCCGATTTGGACGGGAAAAACTCGTGTTTACCGGGTTCGGGTTTTCTCCGATTGATAAAATCGGGGGTGGGGGCGGGGACGGGGATGTCAATACCCGTCCGCCGACATCCCCGTCCCCGCCCCCACCCCGTACCTGTCCCCGCCCCGCTTAATAATATAATTAAAAAATTATATATATATATATATATATATATATATATAAACCAAAATTAGAAATATTTATATGTAAAAATGTGTATTATCTTACTTTTATTTTATTTTTATTTAATTTTTTTAATATTTATTAGAAATAAAAATAAGAAAAAATAAAAATAAAAAGGTAGGAGCAGGGGCGAGGGCAGGGCAGGGAAACTCGAACCCCATCGAGGATGGGGATAGGTACCTAGATTTTACCCCCAACGGGTATCAAGGGTGAGGGCATGGGCGGTTTAAATCTGCGAGGGCAGGGCGGGGAACATAAAACATGTCCCCGTCCTGTCCCATTGCCATGCCTACCCCATAGGCATGGCAACGGGGCGGGGCGGGGGCGAGTTTTACGTTCCCCGCCCCGCTCCCGCAAATTTAAACCGCCCCCGCCCCCGCCCCTGATACCTGACGGGGATAAAATATGGGTCCCCATCCCCGCCCTCGGCGGGGTTCGGGTTTCCCCGCCCCCGCTCCTATTTTTTTTTTCTTCTTTTTTTTTAAAAATAAATATGAACAATTTAAAAAAAAATAAAAGAAGTAAAATAATATAAATTTTTACATATAAATATTTCTAATTTTGGTTTATATATATATAAAAATAATTTTTTAATTATATTATTAAGCGAGGCAGGAGCGGGGGCGGGTATCAGGTGGGTATTAACATCCCTACCCCCGCCCCCGATTTTATCAATCGGGAAAAACCCGAACTCGAACCTGAACCCGAACCCGATAAACATGGGTTTTCCCCATCCAAATCGAGGCAGGTTCGGGCGGGTACCCACGGGAGCGGGTTAGATTGCCATGCCTACTACCCCACATATAGCACATATACCACCATTTCAACATAAAACATAACATAAGCATCCATCTTAATCCAACAATCACCATTTTCACCAAAAATCACTTCAACAATTACACTTTACCATTCCTCATGATTTCAATTAATCTTAACATAATTGATGATTTTCAGGCAGTAAACAACAACTACCTACAATCAAACAATATTCAATCAATAAACTTCACTTAACTCTAGTATATCCAAAATAGAAGAGGGGAAGAAGAAAACTCCCACACAGTTTTGACTTCGAGAATCCAACTTCGGGAGCTAAAATCTCAAGCAATTGGATCAACTACAATGGAGGCTTGAAGGAAGAATTCAAAAGAAAAAGGAGAGTTCTATGGACTTCAAAAATCTTCTCTCTAGTTTTTCTTAAAATATAAACCTACGAGATTCACATCTTAAAAAAAATCTTATATACCATATCCTTAAGCTGCACTAACCTAACTCTAATTCAACTATCTTAGAGACAATTTAACTATCAAAATTCCTAAACTCTCATAACTCTAAAAATATAACATCAATAACAAAAGAACAACATTCTAATAATATATCACATATAATTAAATTAAAACTCCTAAAACACACAGTGTTACATATGTTTTAGTATATTTTTCATTATGTTGACAATGATTCGAATAACGATTTTGACATAAAAAAGTCTTGTACATTTTAAGAGATTATATAACAATGTAATAACTTATAATTTTATATTTTTATAATAAAAATTGTGTATTTTCGATATTAATGGGTTTATATCATAAGAATTTATAAATTTTAAAAAGACTTTGTGATTTTATAAAATTTGAAAGGACTTCATAGATTTTTAACAAATATTAAAAATTATAACTAAATGAATATGATAACAACAATAATGGTAAAGTTTGAGTTTGGATAAAAAATAAGTAAAACTAATACAATTTTTTTAACTACTAATCTTTCAATTTCTTATTAAATGAATATAAAATCTCACTTTTTTTTTAATTGAAGAATGAATAATCACTACAAAAGTAGCCTGTTGACTATGCAGTAAACATAAATTTTGTGGAGAAAACATGGTTAAATTTAAGACACAATACTTATTTATAATAGTTATTGAATATCACAAGATTTTTTTATGACAATTTTTTAAAAAAAGTTTCAATTCAATACACCTCTAAATAATAAAAATGTAAATTTATTTTTTCTAATAATTTTTCTATTCCAAAACAACTAATTAAGAAGATGTTACATATTGATTTTATTTGTTTTAATTTTTTTTAATAAAATAAGTAGTTTTCTATTTTTTTAAAAGCAAATTCTATGTACTTAAAAAAAAGAACTTGTATAATATATTTTTTATAAACATTTTTTTTAAGTTTAAAGAAACTGATCATTATGTCTAATATACTAGGACATAATCAAATTAGCAAGGAAGCATATGAAAGAAATATTTTAAAAATAATATGGAGTGTTTCTACTCTGTAGGATTACTTATGTAATTTTAATAAGGAAATCCAAGATCTCCAAGAGAAGAGGAGTAAAAGATATTTATATATACAGTGGGTAAATGGATTGGTGGGTGGAAGATAGTACGAGTCGTCGTCACCTTTCATTTTAGTTGCCAGAGAAGACTTTTTGTTCTCTTTCACCGGCTAATGCAACTATGCCACATACAACCTAGTCAAATCCGTGAAAATCAGGAATTCATGATCAATTATTTTCTCCTAAACACACTTTACATGTCAATTACTCAATTTCATCCATTGAACTATTCACGCCTATTTCTTCATATGTACTATTCATACATTTCTTTTTTGTTAGGCTATATAGTATTCATACTTACAATTTTGACCAAATCTTTGCACAGATTTTTAAGAAACAAAAATGCCACAAATATGATTTATTCATTCTATTTACCGAGTTTTTAATTATGTCTTATAATTTATTTGGCTGTGGAATAGTCCGAAAGAAGGAATAACTTTCCATTTTATTACTCATGCCTAACGAAAATTTAAAGATTAATCTATTGCTATGTTCTCTAATTTTGAAATATGACATTTTAATTAAATTTAAAAGGCTTAAGTTTAACTCATGTAACAAATAGTAAATACATACTATAATAAACAAATAGTTTCCCGGCAATTAAATATTAATTTCCAAATATTTTTTCTCACTGCTAAGTAATATGATTACTAGCATTTTTTAGCAGGCTGCAGGAAACTATTTTAATATTTTTTACTGTCAAAATATTAAAAGTTTCCCGTATTCCAAGTTGAGTCACATGGCATAATTGTTCGTTGGTGAATTTTAAAAGAGAGAGAAAAGGCCACAATTTTTTTAATAAGAAAATAAAGGATTAATATATTCTGTGTATTTCAAAACAACGCATTTGTTGTAGGAAGCTGGTGCGAAAGCGGAAACGCTGGTCATGTTTGAATGGACTTTGTTACAGTGATTGCATTCAACCCAAGGAACGTGTTTTTTTATTATTATATCACAAAAGGGTGCTCATTATTTTTCTCATTGGAATATAGGTTTAAGAGTTACGACAATTCCTCCACTACTTGATAGCCACTCTGTCCCACACACATATATATTGAGATAACAGTTGTAACACATGCACCTATATATGTTCTTTTTCATTTAGAACTCAAACTCAGTTCAGGTCAGTTAGCCAATAACTCTTCATCACTCTCATGAAGTGAGAATACAAAACGAAAAACAAAACAAACAAGGGGAGAAGAGTCTTCATACAAGTAAAAAACTGAAGTTTCCAACCTCCTTTAGTTGAGTAGAGGATTCTTTTACTCCTTGTTTTGTCATGTAAGTATATACTCTTTCATGTTTTTTGTTTAGTTGGTTTACATTTGAGATATAGAAGAACAAAAAATGGTGTCCGATTCCCACCTGTGCAAAAACTTGTCAGACTAGCAATAGTTACAATATCTCAACCGAGATTAATCTTTAGTTTAGTGGGTTGGAAGAAACTGTGGCAGGACTAAAAAAGAGGATGGTGTTTTGTTTTGTTTATGACAATCCGTTAAAAGAAATGGTTTTTGGTTTCCTTGAATGCTTGATTTGGAATTTGTGAAGCACCCTTTATTTGTTATGAGAAGAGTAATATCATGTTTCAACTTTGATTCTATTTCAGAACAAGGGGAGGCAAGATGGATGGGAATTTCACCAGAAGCATAAGCAGGAGCTTAAGCAGGTCAAGTTGGAAAATGGAAGAAGTGTTTGCAAGTGGGAGGTATTCTAGAAGGACTTCTCATGTTGATGAGGATGAGGAGGCTCTCAAATGGGCTGCCATAGAGAAACTACCAACCTATGATAGGCTACGGACAAGTATCATCCAAACCTTTGGTGAAGGTGAACAACCTGGAGTGCACAAGGAAATTGATGTTAGGAAGCTAGATGTGAATGATAGGCAACAAATCATTGACAAAATTTTCAAGGTTGCTGAAGAAGATAATGAAAAGTTCCTCAAAAAGTTCAGAAACAGAATTGACAAGTGAGTCTAGTCTTTAACATGTGCTGTTCCCATTTCCTCACCTACCTACCCCACTCACTAAATCAGATTTCAGGCTTCAAACAGAATTGGAAAGTTTTTTTCATGACTAACTATAAACAGATTAAATAAGTTTCTGGTCTCAATCTTTTGAATCAAGATTCAAGAACCTATTTAGATAACTTATACTTTGTGCCTTCTTTCTTTTTATCCAACTATATTATCATGTTGAATAATGAATGTCATTGTCACTTGATTAAGACAACATCGAGTTGAAGAACAATTTCATTTTAGGCAGTAGAAGGGACCAGATCTACTACGCATAGATATTATTGCAGATGTAGTTTAAACTTTAATTGTCTATTAATTAAGATTTGTTTTAAAGCTGTGTTTTCTTTAACCTTTAAAAATCAAGCGTCATATTTCAAACTTAACATTGTCAGTAGACATCAAATTAAAAGCATACCTAATATATTACTCTTTTTGTCAATACCATACTATGGATGAAATTGCTGCTGATGAAGGTGAAATCAGCTTTTAGAACTAACTTATTCGGTAGACAAATTAATGTTGTTACATGATTGAATTGTTTGGACTTTGGAGTAATGTTAATTACAATTAGTAAGTGCACATTTTTGTTTAAGTTATTAACCAAATGGTATTTATTTCTTTTTTGTTTTTACCAATTCCAGGGTTGGGATTAGACTTCCAACAGTAGAAGTGAGGTTCCAAAATTTGACTGTTGAGGCAGATTCCTACGTTGGCAGCAGAGCTCTGCCAACCCTTCCAAACGTTGCAATGAACATTGTTGAATCAGCTCTTGGCATATGTGGGATTAGTACTGCTAAGAGGACAAAGCTCACAATTCTTAAGAATGCCTCTGGCATTGTTAAACCATCAAGGTACCATAACCAAGTTGTTATCAATATTGCGTAATATGATCATTGGAATAATATTAAGAAAAAGATTTTGCAGCCTAGGGGACCTTATATAGTTTTTTGTTTTATTTTTCTTCACAGGATGGCCCTTCTATTAGGCCCCCCATCTTCAGGGAAAACGACCCTTTTGTTGGCATTGGCAGGAAAATTGGACCCCGAATTGAGGGTACACTCCAACCCCCATCATTTTACTTAGATGATTATTCTTCATACATAATAATCATGAATGATGAATAATAATAATAATAATAATAATCATGATGGATAAGTGTTAATTATAAATGATTGGTTTTGATGAAACAGGTGAAAGGAGAAATCACTTACAATGGACATAAACTTAATGAGTTTGCGCCAAGAAAGACTTCAGCATACATTAGCCAAAACGATGTTCATGTTGGAGAAATGACTGTAAAAGAAACGCTGGATTTCTCCGCTAGATGCCAGGGGGTTGGAACTCGATATGGTAATTGAATCAACATTTTCTCTTTAACCCATTTTTCTTTTTATTTTTCCCCTTTAAGTAGTTCATTAAAAATTTTATTTTGGTCTAAAATATTGTCATTATAGATCTATTGACTGAGCTTGCCAGAAGGGAAAAGGAAGCTGGTATATTTCCAGAGGCAGATGTTGACCTTTTCATGAAGGTATTTTTCATAAAATTCCCAATTAATTTTTTAATATTATATATATAATACTGAATGAACTAACTAATAGTCCATAATTGTCTCATTTTTTATTAATTCACGGAAGTGTTCTGACTAGTTTGTTACATTGTAGGCCACAGCAATGGAAGGAACAGAAAGCAGTCTCATTACCGACTACACGCTCAAAGTAAGTAATTTCTCTTTTCAACGTTTCTGTTTGGCGGAGAAAAATGAGGCAGAGTTAGTAAGATATGTTCTCAAATGTTTTCCACGTATATGCCCCACACAATATAGATTAAGCTTTTCCGAGTAAAAAAATTCAACTCACCTACCCCCGCAATGTTGACTGATGTCAACATATTTTTGGCCAAGTTAGTGCTGTATATGGACTACCCTATCTGCCCTCATAGTTACTTTAAATATTTTATTTTATAACATAATTATTGCTAAGTTACTGTGCTTAACGGTTTGTTTAATGTTCTAATTCTAATTAATCATTCTTGTTCCATGTTGTGTGAAACAGATATTGGGGCTTGATATTTGCAAGGATACCATAGTGGGTGATGAAATGCACAGAGGTGTATCCGGTGGCCAAAAGAAGCGTGTTACCACAGGTTAGAAGGACTAAAATGTCCAAAACAAAATATCCTAGATCACTTGGCTCCAAATTATTAGAACATCTAAGGTTATCTGTATCTGTTCTCATATTTCCAAGTCCAACACTAACTAAGGAAAGCTTAATTTAATCATGTATTGGGACAACTTGTATATATATTATATAGATATACTCATCCAGATAATATTTTAGGATTAAGAGAACGTGGTCCACATGTACTTTTGTCTTTTGCCAACCAAACAGTTTTTTGTTTGACTTGGTCCTTCTCCTTCACCTGCCAACGTAGTTTGTCTTTGAAAATTCTTAAAGGACTTCTTTTTATGATTTTTATCTTTTAAATACTTATTTAATCAGGAGTTATTATATAATTAAAACCTTATGTATTTTTATAATAATTACTTTAAATAATTTTGATTAGTTACTAGTTTATTAAAATTAAACTTTTTATTTACTTTTTTAAATTTTAAATAATCCATTCAGATTCTACAATACTTTTTCTTGTCTTTCATAGTTTGTGTATCGAGCTATATATGCCTAATTTAGATTATGACAATCCAATGATCAAATGCTTTACTATCCAAATTATAATGATTTCTTACAGTGAAATGATTTTGATTCTATACAGGAGAGATGATTGTTGGGCCCACAAAGACACTATTCATGGATGAAATATCAACGGGTCTTGATAGTTCCACAACATTTCAGATAGTGAAGTGCTTGCAGCAGATTGTGCACCTTACTGAAGGAACTATCTTAATGTCCCTTCTCCAACCTGCTCCTGAGACATTCAATCTCTTTGATGACATCATCCTCATATCAGAGGGTCAAATTGTGTACCAAGGTCCACGTGAGCACATTGTCGAATTCTTTGAGTCCTGTGGTTTCCGTTGTCCTGAAAGAAAGGGAACCGCTGATTTCTTACAAGAGGTGTGTGATCATCGTAACACCACCTTATTTATCATACACCTTCAGTCCTTCATATACCTTATCAAACATCACATAACTTACCTATGTCTTGTAACTTACCAAACACCACATAACTTATGGCACATTCCAATTATGGAAACTTATTTGGTTTGAAAAGTATGAAACATGTTAACTTAAAAAAAGAAAAGGAGATTATTTTAAGTGATTTTTTTAAATATTCAACTAAATAAAAATCATGTTGTGTAAAAATTAACAAATTTCTCATACGTGATAATTCTGATAGACTGATAGTGAAACTTCTTAATGGTTATATTATCTTCTCAAAACAAAAATGAGTATAATTTTCTAGAATAAGTTGATATAATTTTAAGAAAAGAAAGAGTGAGAGAAATTACAATGTTACTTTGACATTTTGAACAGGTTACTTCAAGGAAGGACCAAGAGCAATATTGGGCAGACAAAAACAGACCATACCGTTATGTTACAGTGACAGAGTTTGCAAACAAGTTCAAGCGATTCCATGTTGGAATAAGGCTTGAGAACGAGTTATCTGTCCCATTTGACAAGTCAAGTGCACATAAAGCAGCTCTTGTATATAGTAAAAGGTCTGTGCCCACAATGGACCTTTTCAAAGCATGTTGGGACAAGGAGTGGTTACTGATCAAGAGGAACTCTTTCGTCTACATATTCAAGACAGTACAAATATGCATCATTGCCATCATAGCCGCAACAGTGTTCTTGAGGACTGAAATGCACCGAAATAATGAAGATGATGCTTCACTTTACATTGGTGCAATTTTGTTCTCTATGATCATGAACATGTTTAATGGTTTTGCTGAGCTAGCACTCACAATTGGAAGGCTTCCTGTGTTTTACAAGCATAGAGACCATCTTTTCCACCCTGCTTGGACTTACACCCTCCCTAATTTCTTGTTGCGTATCCCCATTTCTGTGTTTGAGTCTCTTGTTTGGGTGATTGTTACCTACTACACCATAGGATTTGCTCCTGAAGCCAGCAGGTAAACTCAAATCCTTTTTCTTTTCATTTTTGTTCTTGTCTTGCTGCTCTTGCATGTACATTTGCAATTTTTGAGAGTTTATCTATTGATATAAGAGTTTCTCTCTTCAAAATAAAGAGTTATATATATATATATATATATATATATATATATATATATATATATATATATATATAGAAAAGCTCTCAAGAGCACTTCTAAACATGTACAAACAGACTCATAATGAATAATATTATGATATGATGTGATGTATTTATAATTACTAAGTGAGCATTTGTTTGCCTTTTCCAATTTTTAGGTTCTTCAAGCAACTATTGTTAGTGTTTCTCATCCAACAAATGGCAGCTGGGATGTTTAGGGTCATTTCTGGAGTGTGTAGGACAATGATTATAGCCAACACTGGTGGAGCCCTCATGCTACTTCTTGTTTTTCTTCTTGGAGGTTTCATTCTTCCCAAACGTGAGTGAAAATCTAAACTCTTTAAGCAAGTGTGTTAGAAATCTGACTACATACTTACATTTGTTAAAGAATGTGCTCACACAAATGCTTAATGGCTATAGGTGAAATTCCTGACTGGTGGGTGTGGGCTTATTGGGTGTCACCATTGACATATGCTTTTAATGCCTTGTCTGTGAATGAAATGTTTGCTCCAAGGTGGATGCATCCACAGGTAAATAGCTGAAGTTTTTAATTAGAAAAATGAAATGAATATGATTTACTAAGAAGAGACTTGTTAGTTTCTAACATGAACATGCATTTGATTGCAGACTTCTTCTGATAAAACTACCACATTAGGTCTATCAGTACTAAGGAACTTTGATGTTTATGCTAATAAAGGATGGTATTGGATAGGAGCTGCTGCTCTTCTTGGTTTCACAATTTTGTACAACATTCTCTTCACCCTTGCGCTTATGTACCTGAACCGTAAGAGCTCACATTTTGATCAATCTTTCAAATGAGTTACTTTTTTCACTTTCTATATCTTAATAAACATCTGTGTTTGCTATTTGGTGCACTAGCTCTTGGAAAGAAACAAGCAATTATTTCTGAGGAAGATGCAAGTGAAATGGAGACTGGAGGAGATAACAATGAAGAACCTAGACTTGTAAGGCCCCCACAGTCCAATGGAGATTCAATGCTTCGATCATTATCTACTGCTGATGGAAATAATGCAAGTAAGTGTTAAAGCATACACCATTAATAATATTTGATGGTTTGGCTAATAGTATGTTCATATTGATGTAATGTGGTTGGTGCTACTTGAATCATTTCAGGAGAAGTGGCAATGCAGCGAATGAGTAGCCAAGCTAATTCCACTGGATTAAGAAAAGCTGACTCAGCACATGATTCAGCTACTGGAGTTGCCCCTAAAAGAGGAATGATTCTACCTTTTCAACCACTTGCAATGTCATTTGACACTGTTAATTACTACGTTGACATGCCTGCAGTAAGTATTTGTTTAGTATAATTTCATAATCTACACCATTAAGGTTTTGTTTGGGTAAACTTCTTCATAAGTACTTTTAGGAGAAAAAATAGAAAGGAAAAATGACATAAACTTCTCCAAAAGCTAAAATTAGCTTATAAGCTATTTTGTAAAAAATTTCTCCTATTTAATTTTCCAAAATCTTATTGTTAACTTATGCTTAAGCTAGTTTTAACTTATGGAGAAACTTATTTTGATTTTTCTTCCTATTTTTCTCTCCTAGAAGTGTTTTTGAAGAAGCTTATCCAAATAGGCCTTAATTAACAATCCATGGTGTACTTATAAAGGAAGTTCTAACTCTGATAACTTTCACAGGAAATGAAAGAACAAGGAGTGACAGAAGATAGGCTACAACTGCTTAGGGGAGTAACTAGTTCCTTTAGGCCTGGAGTCCTAACTGCACTAATGGGAGTTAGTGGAGCTGGAAAGACAACTTTAATGGATGTTTTGGCAGGAAGAAAGACCGGTGGTTACATTGAAGGAGATATTAGAATCTCTGGGTTCCCCAAGAACCAAGAAACCTTTGCAAGAGTTTCTGGTTATTGTGAACAAACTGATATTCATTCACCCCAAGTTACTATTCGAGAATCTTTGCTTTACTCTGCCTTCCTTCGGTTGCCAAAAGAAGTTACCAAGGAGGAAAAAATAGTAAGTACTCAGCACTACTACATCTTTTGATTATTCTCTTAACAAGTGTTCATAGAAGGGTGAAATAAAAATATCATTTTCTTTATCTTATCAGCAATTTGTGGACCAAGTGATGGATTTGGTAGAGCTAGATAGTCTCAAGGATGCTATAGTAGGGCTTCCAGGAATTACAGGGTTGTCAACCGAACAAAGAAAGAGGCTAACCATCGCGGTTGAGCTTGTTGCTAATCCTTCAATCATTTTCATGGATGAACCCACTTCAGGTCTAGATGCAAGAGCAGCAGCTATTGTTATGAGAACTGTGAGAAACACTGTGGACACTGGAAGAACAGTTGTCTGCACAATTCACCAACCTAGCATTGATATCTTTGAAGCCTTTGATGAGGTACCAACCAACTTGTAAACCATTTATGTCTTTCTTTTCTTTGTATCTTATATCCTCTTTGGTGATTAATGAAATATTGTTTTTGTGACAGCTTTTGTTGATGAAAAGAGGAGGGCAAGTGATTTACTCAGGACCATTAGGACGGAATTCCCACAAGATTATAGAATACTTTGAGGTATTGCAAGTTTACAACTAGCTGGTTATGTTTATTTGATCATGCACTTTAACATAGGGTTTAACATCTAGTTTCATCCCATGTCCTTGGTCGCAGTCAATTCCAGGGGTCCCAAAAATTAAAGAGATGTACAACCCAGCTACATGGATGCTTGAAGTGAGTTCTGTAGCAGCTGAAGTTAGGCTTGGAATGGACTTTGCTGAATACTACAAGTCATCATCTTTGTTTCAGTAAGTCAACAAACAATTAGAATGCCTACATTGTCAAATGCGTTTGCATTATTTTGTTGGTTTGATCTAACACATATGCTTATTGAACAGGCGAAACAAAGCTCTTGTTAAGGAGTTAAGCACACCCCCACCTGGAGCTACTGATTTGTATTTCCCCACCAAGTACTCTCAATCCACATTGGGACAATTCAAATCATGTTTTTGGAAGCAGTGGCTAACATATTGGAGGAGTCCAGATTATAATCTTGTTAGATATTTTTTCACCTTGGCTTGTGCTCTCATGATAGGGACAGTATTTTGGAAAGTTGGCAAACATAAGTGAGTTACTTACTTCATCAAGAGCCTTTTTGAATATAAGCTATAAGTACTTTTGAGAGCTTTTCTATGTCCAATAAAAAAGTTCTTAGAAGTGCTTTTAAACTTATATTCAGACAGACTCTAAATTTAACCCTAGTATTCAACCATTAGTTTTAGACTTCAACTAATTTTTTTTTCTTGTTATTCTTGTTTAGGGAGAGCTCAACCGACCTGATAATGGTTATAGGAGCAATGTATGCTGCTGTCATTTTTGTTGGAATTAACAACTGCCAAACTGTTCAACCAATTGTAGCTGTAGAAAGAACAGTGTTTTATCGAGAAAGAGCTGCTGGAATGTATGCTCCTTTGCCTTATGCCATCGCACAGGTTAGTCGACTAATTTACTTCAACGAACAATGTTTTGTAGTATTTGTTGCTTGTTATGATGTCATTGCCTTGTTACGTTATCCTCATACCAATGCACTTCCAATTGCAGGTATTTGCTGAAATACCATATGTGTTTTTCCAAACTGTATACTACTCACTACTAGTGTATGCTATGGTGAGCTTTGAATGGAAAGTGGAAAAGTTCTTTTGGTTCTTCTTTGTCAGCTTCTTCTCTTTCCTGTACTTCACATATTATGGAATGATGACTGTTTCTATCACACCAAACCACCAAGTAGCATCAATCTTTGCAGCAGCTTTCTATGGACTCTTTAATCTCTTCTCTGGATTCTTTATCCCAAGACCGGTGAGTTCCATTCAAGTTTGGTTATTATATTGAAATTTTAAACACATAATCATATAAGAGAATATCTTGCATGATCTTTACTAATACAACTTTCTACCAACTTTGGCTTTTCAGAAAATTCCTAAATGGTGGGTATGGTACTATTGGATTTGTCCAGTGGCATGGACAGTGTATGGATTAATTGTCTCTCAATATAGAGATATAGATGACCCTCTTTATGTGCCTGGGAGTACTCAAAATTTCACTCTCAAAGGATATATTGAAGACCACTACGGGTTTAAACCAGACTTCATGGGTCCAGTTGCTGCAGTTTTGGTAGCTTTCACTGTCTTCTTTGCCTTTGTATTTTCCTTCTGCATCAAAGTACTAAACTTCCAAACAAGATAAAAGAGCTACAATGTTGGAAATGCAAGTTATGTTATGACGAGTTGTAGCAGTTTAAATGACTTGTGTATGTAAATAACTGAGGCTGGAGTCAACGCTCAAGATTTGTGCAACATCTTTTGTATGCTTAATAGATGACCACGATAGTTTTGCTAGCAGAGCGTTGTTTAGCAAGTGTAAATCATGTCAAATGTGCTATTATTAGTTTGGTTTGCTACCTAAAAGCAATTAGGTGTTTCTTATGGTCAATTCTTGCAACAATATTAATTGTTATAAATAAAAACTTATTCTTTTACATTTACTTTTTATCAAGGAAATTATATTCTTGTTTTCTTATTGCAACATTCTCTAATTAACTTTTTCAATTTTTCTTAAATGAGTTTTACTAAATAATTGAGACCAACAATGCTCTATTAAATAATGTAGTCAAATGGTATTACTGGATTTACTCAATACTAGCATCAGCATAGAGATACATCTTTATTTTAAACAATTAATAATTAAAGTAACGATTGATATACATCTTTATTTTAAACAATTTGGTTAACACTTATTATTATATTTTACCTTTATTTCTTATCACTTTATATTATATATTATACTTACATTATCCGATATATCTCACTCTAGAAGTCAAATATTTTTTTTAAGTATCAACTTATCATTCTTGTAATATTTATTGTACTATCCGTACCACCATGCCGAGCTCGAACTCGGCATCTCAGCGCAAAGTGACCTCGGACACGCGCTATACGACGTCAGCTTGGCATTCAAATAGGTCATAACTGATTTCAGGCCCAAGGTCCAACAAAACCCTAATTCATACTCAGGTACGTGCATTACTTATACGAGACTCATACATCCACAAAGACTAACTTTAGCATCGGAGTCTCTTTTGCAGGTACCACCCCCATCTTGGAGCAACCAACGTACCAGCGAAGGAGGCTCGCCGATCTTACCCAGCGGATCATCTCTACGACAGATCTCCGGTAAGAACATTTGGCGCCCACCGTGGGGCCGATCAAGACAACTCTTATCGGCCACGCTTATGGTTTTCACCAGAAGCCATAGCAGACGCACAACTGACGACCTAGATCACACAACTAGCATGGACAACAAAGCAGCATTGAGACGACTGATCGAACAGGTCGAGCAGATGCGGTAGCAACACACTGGCGTTCTACAAAGCATGCGTGCCAAGCACGAAACTGACCTAGCAGCAATGCGTACCGCTAACGAAGCTGACCTAGCGGCGCTGCGTGCTGAGAATGAGCGTGTTCGCGCTCAACTCACTCGGTGCTCCTCTGATCAACCCCCTCAACCGAGTAACCACCAATAGCACCTAGGGCACCGACCCCCCGACCTGCTACACACCGATCGCACGCACCGACAAACAGGTCGGTTCATGAAGTCAGCATTGCTCCAGCCCAGGTGGACGGTATCATGGAGACACCTTTGCCCTTTGGATAGAAGCCCCTCCACATCGACCGCTACGACGGTACGACGGACCCAGACGAGCACGTCGACCTATATGTCACACAGGTAAACCTTTACACTAACGACGATGCTGTTTTGTGTAGGGTTTTCCCGACCTCACTCAAGGGGGCTGCATTAAACTGGTACACCCAGTTACCTGCTAAATCAATCGACAGCTTCGACACCCTGGTTAGGCGATTCACGGCACAGTATGCCACGAGTTGACCTCACCACGTCACCTCCGCCGCCTTGGCCAATCTTAGGCAGGGCGACGATGAACCGCTGAGGGCGTTCATGGAACGTTTTGCCAACATCTCGGTTAAGATTCAGAACCTGAATCCTGAAGTTGCCCTGCACGCCATGCTCATGGCACTCAAGCCCGGACCGTTCATCGACAGCCTATGTCGTGAAGCTCCTCGCGACATGGACGAGCTCCGCGCCCGTGCTGCTGGGTACATCCAAATGGAAGAACACTCCGCCTTCCGTGACCAGGTTCGCGGAAAATCACAAGCGAAGCCTGACAACGGTCACAAAGACAAGTTGAAGGTCACCAATGACAGCCAGTTCAAGAGAACCGCCAAGGCAAGCAGGGGGGAGATACGACTCCTACACTCCCCTGAATACGCCCCGAGTACACATCTTGGAGGAGGCCAGTAATAGCAACCTGCTCACACTGCCACCACCAGGTCACACTCCCAATTGTGTGGACAAGTCCAAGCACTGCAGATACCACAGAAATCACGGTCACACCACTGAAGAGTGTCGCACACTCTGAGACCGTATCGAAGAACTCATTCAGGCAAGTCACCTCGGCCAATATGTCCAACGACAGCAGGGTCACAAAGGAGGCTACGGTGGACGAGGATGAGGCAGAGGTCGGGGTTCGGGAGCTCGCATGGACCAACCCTCTGACTCTCAGCAAAATGCCGGTGGAGTAGTGCAAGCCGAGGTAAGCCAGGAAACAGGGTCAGCTCCCCTACGGGGAATAATCAACACAATTGCAGGTGGCTTCGCAGGGGGAGGCTCTAGTAACTCGGCGCAGAAACGACATTTGCGCAGCATCAACAATGTCCACTCCGCCACCTCGGCCTCGCATCAAAGCTCGCCTCCGATCACCTTCACTAACGACGACTACGTTGGTGTCAGTCCCAACCAGGATGACCCAATGGTCATCGCCGTGGAGGTCGCCAATTGGGAGGTCCACAAGACATTGATTGACCAAGGGAGCTCGGCTGACGTCCTGTATTGGCCAACATTCCTCAGGTTAGATATCTCTCACTCCCTCATCCAACCTCACACAAAGCCCCTAGTCGGTTTTGTAGGAGAGCGAGTACATACTCGAGGGTACGTGGACCTATTGACAACTTTCGGGACCTCTCCGGACACAAGGCGGATTATGGTCTGATACCTCCTCGTGGAAGCCAACACCTCCTACAACATAATCATTAAGAGGCCGACGTTGAACCAACTCGGAGCGGTGGTGTCCACCCCACATCTCACCATGAAGTTCCCAGGGAATGACGGCAAGATCATCTCTGTCAAGGCAAACCAGAAGACGGCTCGGCAATGCTATGCCGAGAGCCTGAAGGTTTCTTCATCCGACGAGTTGCAAGAGTGATCCCCCACAGTGGCTCACATCACCCACGTGGATATCACTGGCCTCGACCCGAGGTCCGACTCCCATGATGAATGACCGAGTCCCATCGACGAGCTCGATGACCTCCAGATCGGGAAACTCCCTGGACAGTGCACAAAAATTAGCAGGCAGTTGAGCTCAGAGTTACGGCAACAACTCGAAGCTGAAATCCTCAAGAACGCCGACCTCTTTGCATGATCCAGTGCCGACATGCCAGGTATAGACGCTAACTTCATTTGTCACAGGTTAGCAATTCACAAGGAGGCAAAGCCCGTCGCTCAGAGGAAGCGGAAGGTCGGTGGTGAAAGGCGGGAGGCCATCATCACTGAGGCGCAAAAGCTGCTAAACACCGGCTTCATCCGTGAGGTCAGGTACATCACATGGCTGACAAATGTGGTTCTGGTAAAGAAGAGCTCGGGGAAGTGGCGCATGTGCGTCGACTACACCAACCTAAACAAAGCATGCCCCAAGGACTCATACCCCTTGCTGAGCATCGACAGGCTGGTTGATGGAGCATCTGGACACGCCCTTCTCAGTTTCCTTGATGCTTACTCCGGGTACAACCAGATCATGATGTACCCACCAGACGAGGTGCATATGTCATTCATCACCGATCACGCCAATTACTGCTACAGAGTGATGCCCTTCGGCCTCAAAAACACAGGGGCCACCTACCAGCGGTTGATGGACAAAGTTTTCCACCAGCAGATCGGACGAAACATGGAGGTCTACGTCGACGACATGGTGGTCAAGACCACCTCAGCCGAAGCTCATGCTGCCGACCTGGCCGAGGTGTTCAGCCAGATCAGGAAGCACAACATGTGTCTCAATCCAGAGAAGTGCGTCTTCGGCATCCAGGGGGGTAAGTTCCTTGGCTTCATGATCACTAGCAGGGGGATTGAAGCCAACCCGGAGAAATGCAAAGCCATCATTCAGATGCAAAGCCCCCAGACTGTGAAGGACGTCCAGCGTCTCGTTGGAAGGTTGGTCTCCCTCTCCCGGTTTATCCCCAGGTTAGCGAAGAAGGCAGGCCCAATCTTCACCCCGCTACAAAAGCCAAAAAAATTCGAGTGGACGGAACAATGCGAGGAAGCTTTCCGAAGCTTCAAAACCTTCCTCACAACCCCGCTAATCCTTCAGAGGCCGGACCACCAGGTCGACCTCCTATTATATCTGGCAGTAGTAGAAGGCGCGATCAGCGCGGTTATCGTACAAGAGCACCAAAAAATGCAGACATCGGTCTACTTCATCAGCCGAGTCCAACAGGACGCTGAGAAACGATACTAGACGATTGAAAAGCTGGCACTAGCAGAAGGCGCGATCAGCGCGGTTATCGTACAAGAGCACCAAAAAATGCAGACATCGGTCTACTTCATCAGCCGAGTCCAACAGGACGCTGAGAAACGATACTAGACGATTGAAAAGCTGGCACTGGTACTTGTTACCGCAGCTCGGTGTCTCCGACCTTACTTCGAGAGTCACCAGGTGGTAGTCAAGACCGACTACCCAATCAAGCAAATCCTGCGAAAGCTAGAGCTCGCCAGGCGGATGATAGCATGGTCGGTCAAATTGTCTGAGTTTGGCATCCAGTACGAAAGCCGCGGTGCTTTGAAAGCTCAGTGCTTAGCCGACTTCGTGGCCGAACTTACGCCAACCTCGGTCAAGGAGCCACAGGTATGGACTTTGTATGTTGATGGGTCCTCCAACTCTAAGGGTGGCGGTGCAGGTATCAAAGTGACGAACAACCAAGCAGAGTACGAAGCTCTTCTAGCAGGGCTAAGGTTAGCCCACGATCTCGGAGCGCGAAGGGTGAGTTGCAACAGCGACTCAAAGCTCATGGTGGAACAACTCAGTGGAATGTATCAGACCAAAGACACCCTACTGCAGAGGTATTTTCATCTAGCCACCCAACAAATCTCCTCTTTCGACGAGTTCACAATCCACCATGTACCCCGCGAGCAAAACGCAAGAGCCGACCTCCTATCCAAGCTTGCCAGCACAAAGCGTCTCGGGCAACACTAGACTATCATACAAGAGACCTTACATTCACCCAGTTTGGATGACAAGGTCGTCAACACCAGCGACGGAGGAGAGCAAGGATGGATGACAGACATTTGGAATTACTTGAAAGAAGGAATCTTGCCCGAGGACAAGGATGAAGCTCGGAATGTGAGAGTCAAGTCAGCCAAGTTTGTAATTGTCGGAGACGAGCTGTTCAAACGCGGCCTCTCCACCCCTTTGCTCAAATGTCTAACTGCACCTCAAGCCGCATATGTCATCGAGGAGATCCACCGAGGTATATGTGGCATGCATTCTGGGGCACGCTCGATGGCGACCAGGGTACTCCGAGCTGGATACTACTGGCCCACTCTAAAGTCGGATTGCCATGCCTACGTGCAAAAGTGCGAAGAGTGCCAGCAGTTCAGCAATACACATAGACAGCCACCCGAAGCCCTCCACTAGATGATGTCGCCATGGCCTTTCACCCAGTGGGGAATGGACATCCTAGGACCGTTCCCCCTGCAAAAGGTTAGCTCAAATTCCTCCTGGTGGCAATTGACTACTTCACCAAGTGGATCGAAGCATGCCTACTAGCCAAGATCACCACTGAAAACGTGCAGAAGTTCACCTGGAAGAACATCGTATGCAGGTTCAGAATCCCCCATTCCCTTGTTACTGATAACGACCGACAATTCATTCTGTAGAGCTTCGAGGACTTCCTCCGGGAACTCGGAGTCAAATACCTCTCGACCTCAGTAGAACATCCACAAACCAATGGTCAAGCTGAAGCTACAAACAAGGTGATACTCCGAGAACTCAAGAAACAGCTAGTAAACGCCAAAGGACAATGGGCCGACGAGCTTCCCAGCATCCTATGGGCGTATCATTGCACCCCCAGTCAACAACGCAAGAAACGCCTTACAGGCTGACTTACGGAGCTGACGCAATGATTCCAGTGGAAATCGGAGAGACATCTCACTGACGCCAGGTCTTCAACAGCGAGCAGAACGCTCAAGAGTTAGTAGCTGACCTTGACTTAATTGACGAGCTCAAAGATGAAGCTCAAATCTATGAAGAAGCCTGCAAGCTCCGAGCTTCCAGAAGATACAATACGCGAGTACGACCTCGCTCCTTCCGAGTTGGCGACCTGGTATGGCGAATGTTAGGCGAAGCACGGAAAGACGCATCAGACGGAAAGCTCGCACCCAACTGGGGTGGCCCATTCCGAGTAGTAGAAGACTTAGAAAATGGGGCATACAGGCTAGAGGAACTCAGTGGCAAAGTCATTCCACGAACTTGGAACGCCACACATCTAAAATTCTATTTCAGCTGAACTTGTAAGAATGAGTTGTGCACTTTTTTCCCGCCTCAGCTTCTTGTCCCAAAAAACAGAAAAATAGGTTTTGGCTGAGAGGGTTTTTAACGAGGCACATATATACAATCAATAAAGTAACTCATTCCTTTCCATTCATATTTTCTCAATTTTGCATTATTTTACCATGAGATGGTTTATGCTGAATCCGAGGTCGAATCCGAACCTTAGCACAATACGTTTACACCAACATATCTCGCCCTTAGACAAGGTCGAGTTCAAACCTTAATACGTTTCGCTTAAACCAGAGGTCGAGTTCGAACCTTGATGTAATCCATATTACTCTTAAGCCGAGATCGAGTTTGAACCTTGGTACAATTTACTCTGCTTTACGCCGAGGTCGAGTCCGAACCTTGGTACGATTTATTTCATTCTAAGCTAAAGGTTGAGTTCGAACCTTAGACCGAGTTACCTTACGTAAAATCGAGGTCGAGTTCGAACCTTAGTAAGACTTGTTCCACTCTAAGCCGAGGTAAAGTTCGAACCTTGGTACAATTTACTCTACTTTACACCGAGGTCGAGTCCGAACCTTGGTACGATTTATTTCATTCTAAGCTAAAGGTCGAGTTCAAACCTTAGACCGAGTTACCTTACGTAAAGTGGAGGTCGAGTTCGAACCTTAGTAGGACTTGTTCCACTCTAAGCCGAGGTCAAGTTCGAACCTTGGCACAATCTATTTCACTCTAAAGCCAAGGTCGAGTTCGAGCCTTAGTACAATTTATTTTGCTTTACGCCGAGGTCGAGTTTGAATCTTGGCACGATTTATTTCATTCTAAGCTAACGGTCAAATTATTCACATCAGGCCAAGTTTGAGCCCCAGCAAAGCGCAAAACGCACAAGCACAAAACACATAAGTTCAAAAATAGAAGAACTATCGAAATCTCGAAAGAAAAAATGATATATATACAACAATTTCACGAGTTCAATACACGAATTCAAAGAAAATGAAAACTAAACCAAGATATTGCAAAGGCGGCCTAGGCGGAGGCGTTTTCACTTGAGTTGTCCTCGAGGTCGTCCTCCTTCACCAGCTTCCCAAAGTGGACCTCCTTCTCCACATGCATGGCGGAGAGGTCGAACCCCGGTGCGAGAAGCCTCGCCTGGCGAGCTGCCTTGAGGAATCCCCTCTTGTGCTCAAACACGACAGCCCGCTCAGTTTTCTCAAGTTTCTTCTCCAGCCCCTCCTTCGCCTCCTCTAGCTTCACGAGGTCCACCTTCAAAGCGGCAACCTCCTCTTCTTTCCCACTGAGAAGGACCTCGTCGCAAAGACGCTTCTCGGCCGCTGCTACCAATTCAGCCTTCTGCGAGGTGACCTCGTCCTCCAAGGCGCGCGCCCGAGCCCGGGAAGAGCTGGCGAGTTCCTGCAACTCACGAACCTGAGCAGCATAGGTCTCATTAGACCTCAGAGCAATCTCCAAGGACTTCTGGACCCTCTCTAGCTCCTTCCGGGTAGCCCGAAGCTCGACCTCATTCTGCATCTTGGCGTCGCCGAGAGCAGCTGCCAATGCCCTGTTTTCTTCCTTCAAGGGCTGGACTCGCCCTTTCAGCTTCACCAAGTCCTCCTGCTGCTTGACCCACTTGTGTTTTCAATGATCCACAATGGCCATCATCCTCTGCAGGAAGACTTTAGCAAAATCGAGACCTCCCACCGGCCCGGCCGACTCGATCATGGCTTGATCAGTCGTGCTCAGCGAACTCCTGAAGAAGAACTTCTCCGCAGTTACCCTCGCACTCCATAAAGAGTCTATGTCCTCTGAAGCGCTCACATGGTCCAACTGCACCTGGGAGGAACCCCTTACAAAGCGTTGGGCGAGGTACTGGCTTCTAGGGTGCTCCTTCGACGAGCGGCGGCGCCGAGCTTGCAGGAGTGGGAGTCGGGACCTCGGAGCTCGGTCCCTTTCCACGATTATCGGCGGAGGCAGAGGCAGGCACCCCTTGCTCAACAATGGGGACACCCACCCCATGGTACCTCCGAGCTCGAAGCCACTAGGACCTCGGTAGCGTCCCTAGCCTGCAAAAGACATTCTTAAGTTAGAAAACCAAGAAGTGCAAATATAAAAGAAAAGCCACAAAGCATGGCACCAACCTCGGTGGCCTGGACTACCTGGTCGGCAGCCGGAGCAACCTCCTCGGCAGCCACTTAGGGAGCCCTCTCCGGCGGCGGACTCCCCGTGAGGTCGACCGTGTCAGCGTCAACGACCTTGGAAGTAACCACCTCAGCCTCTCGAGGGGGAGAGGTCCCCCCGACCTCCTTCTCTCCCCTCTTTCTTTTCCTGTGCGTCTTCAGGGGGGCCACGTCCTCCTCTTGAGGCTCTGGAACCTCAATCTCGGCGACGTTGTAGCGGTGCTTCAACTCACGCCATTTGTTCCTGCCCATTATGCATGCGAACACAAGAAATTAGATACATCAGTAACAAAAACTCCTACAAACCCTAAAAAGAAAGACGAGATACTCACTCTCTAAGCCCCTCTCCTTGTATGCCGAGTTGGCAAGCAACAGGACAAGCTTGCAATCTAGGATGAGGGAGCGCTTCAAGGTTTGCAATGGCGGTGGCATCCGAGGCCGACAATTGCAACTCCCCCACTCCGTGAAACCTAGCCGGGACTGGCCGCCAGTAGAAGGGAAACTTCGGCAACCCACCAAAATAAAATGCCCCATCCTCTAACGGGTTGACATCCACAAGCGCCACCCGGAAGAACTCTTGTTTAAAATTTTTATATGACTAGGAGTAAAGGGAAAAAAGACCCCCAACCTTACTCCCATTCAGGGACATCAAGCCATAAGGAGGAACACCCATTTTCAACTGGTAAAAATGAAGGAAAACGGGTAGAGACACCTCTATCCCCAAGGCCGAACACAGGACCTAAAAGGCCCAACAAAACCCCCAGCTATTGGGGTGCAACTGGCAAGGCGCCGAGTTGATAAAATTCAAAAAGTCACACTCAAATTGAGTGAAAGGAAGACAGACACCTAAATCCCTAAAGAAACACTGGTATACATAAAAGAAAGAAGGGTCAGAAGGACCCCTCATATAGACACGCTCATCGGGCCGACAAGGCTCGAGCCGGATGAACTTGGAGACGGAAGAATCACAGATCCTATGCGACTTTCGAATCGCATTAATCTCCATGAACGACCTGAACACACTCTGGCACTCCCCCACGTCACGCCTGACCCAGTCGTAGCTAGGAACACCGGGGACGAGATCCTTAGGTGGGTTCTCTACCTTTTTCTTTTCGGCGGAAGCTGTTGAGTGTCCTTTTTTGTATGTTTTGCACTCAACTTTTGGCAATCTTTATATATAATTGTAGATAATATATATGTATTTCACCCCTTTAATTTATAGAATTAAGTCATACTATAAGAGTAGAGGAGTAGTAGCAATCTTAATGAATTTTTTCATTTTGTGCAGGATCTTTTGGCTAGGCAGAGATCCACAGCCATAGCTGTGGATCTGGAGCTCGAGCTGTGGAAGTCTGGGAAGGATTTAGAGGTCCAGAGACTTGCAGCTATAGCTGTAGTTCTGCAGCTATAGCTGTGGAAATCTGGAGTGATCATTTTTGGTTCCAGAGACTTGAAGTTACAGCTGCAGGGTCCAAGGCTTGAGCGTTGAGGCTTGGGAAATCAAGGTAAGCCACAGAGACTCACAGCCATGGCTGTGGTTCCACAACTACAGCTCAGGAAGTTGCTTAATAATGAAGGAGTCTCCACAGCCATGGCTGCAGAGCTATAGCTGCAGCGCCAGAAGTTACTTCACCTTGAAGGATTCTCCACAGCCATAGCTGTGGTTCTACAGCTGCAGCGGTGGAGTTAAAAATTTCACTTTTTGCCTAGTTTTAGAGTTGATATAAAAGGGAAAAAGGAGGAGAACCTGGATACATAATACAGAGCACAAATTTAACAGAGAAAAACAGGGGAAAAGCTTGTGAAGAAGGAAGAACGAAGGAAGAACAGAGACTTGGAAGCTGGATCCTTTGGGAACGAAGATCAACTCCATTTCTTCATCCTTTGCTTTGTAATTTCTTCTTTTCACTCTTTGATTCTGTAATGGCCATGGGTGGCTAAACTTCTTAAGGATTGGTTAGATGTAACTACTAACTCCTATTCTTCTTAAATATATGCATTTTGATCTCATTATTTGTGTATGGATTCTTCGTTTAACGCTTATTTTGGCTTGATCAACCGTTGTATGAATTTTGGCTTTTGAATCCAGTTGGAAAACGCTTTCGAAAACCCGAACTGAATCTTGCACCTAATCACTTCTTGTTCTAGGAATAGACTTGATTTGGTTAGTCACATTGTTCAAGTTATTGTTCTTAATGCGAAGTGTTAGACTCAAAACATTGAGGAATCATGTTTTGAGCTTAATGAAATTAGAATTGCATTTATTTTAAGAAGATCTATGAGTTAGCAAGTGCTCTGAGCCAATCCTTGTTTCTTAATCACTGTCTTTACTACGTTTGCTTTATTGTGTTGTTTGAATCTGTTTTCATTCAATTGAATTTTTAAACTCATTCTCTTTTAAATCATTTGAGCGAGAATTACTAAACACGCAAATCCCTGAGGACGATCTTTAAATACTACTTCGAAACTTGGTTCACTTGCGAAAATCTTCATCAGCGGCCGTTCCGGTAGCCACCGCTTTGCCGCGCGCCTTACCCTTGGCAGGCGCAGAAGATGCGGCACCACTCTCTCTAGCCATCAAGAAAACAAAAAGACTCGAAGAGGGAAAGATTGGAGAAGAAAGAGAGAACAGGGAAATCGAAGTACCTGGTACCCCTTTGACAAATGAAAGAGCGATAAGGAAGGAGGAGAACCCAGTTGCCGGAAACGGCGACGGAAACAGAGAAGACGAAGGTGGGAAATGAACAGAAGCGAGGAAAGCAGTGTACGCAAGAAGTCACGGAGAAAGAGTAAAGTGAAAAAAGGAAGAGGCACGAGAGAGAGAGAAAAGGGCTTCCCAAAATTCAAACGGCCACGACACGTGTTGGAGAGAGAGAGCACCTGATGACACATTTAATGAAGCTCATTAAGATGAGGCGAAACCATCATTGCATAACCGTCACCCCCATCAACACGCCGCACATGCGTTTCGGAACACGAAGTGACATTTATGACACATGGCGTCTTGACAGGAAGGCGTACACGAAGGGTCACTGCTCTCTGATGAGCTCGGTCTTAACTCCTCGACCCATGGTCTTCGGAGCTCGGGGGGCTAGTGTACTATCCGTACCGCCATGCCGAGCTTGAACTCGGCATCTCAGCGCAAAGTGACCTCGGACACGCGCTATATGATGTCAGCTCGGCATTCAAATAGGTCATAACTGATCTCAGGCCCAAGGCCCAACAAAACCCTAATTCATACTCAAGTACGTGCATTACTTATACGAGACTCATACATCCACAAAGACTAACTTTAGCATCGGAGTCTCTTTTGCAGGTACCACCCCCATCTTGGAGCAACCAACGTACCAGCGAAGGAGGCTCGCCGATCTTACCCAGCGGATCATCTCTACGACAGATCTCCGGTAAGAACATTTATAATTATATTTTATTTTTCATAATGTACCATTTCGTTTTAAATAATTTAAGTTCAAATATTATGTTATTTTTATTATATAAAAATTAGAGAATAAATTTAATGAGAGTTCGAAATTTTTACATTGTTAGTGCAAATTTTTTTAATATTGCTAATAAATTAACAATTATTTTAAATATAATTTTTAAAATAACTATTATAAAACTCAATATATCTTCACACTTATAACAAAAATATAATTAGATTACAATTTTTTAAAAATGTGATAACATGATTCGAATCCAAAATTTTGTATAAATTACTTAAACCCAATTCTATTAAGTGGTTTAGATTATAATATAAAATATAAAAAAATAGTTGATGTACTTATAGTATAAAGAGTTTTCACAAAGTCACTCAATAAAAAGTTGTGTAATAGAAATATTCAACTTTTACAAAATCACAAATAATATAATTTATAATTAATTAATAGTATAAGGTAATAGTAAGATGTTAATAGATATTATATATACATATATGATAAATCATGCTTTTTTATTTATAAAATTATAATGACAACATTAAAATTAAATTCAAAATTTTCACTGCTAAATGCACATTAGTGATTATGAGTGTTTGATTCTTGTTTTCTTGTATTTTTGTTTTTTTTTGTTTTTACTGATAAGTAAAGTGTATATCCACCGTTCTTAAAGAAGTTTGACATTGTTTAAATTAAATTCAGTCGTAAAAAATCATTTAATAACATAATTAGAAACGGTGTTTATCCTGGGAAAAAAAAAGTATATAGGTAGTATCATTCATGGTCCACTTTCCTTGTCACGTCCCCTGCCTCCATCTATTTGAAAAACAGGGGAAGAGGGAAAGAGAGAAAGAAAGAAAAGTGAGGATAGCTTCCTCTGTCTCCCCTGAAGACTCTCTCTTTGTCTCTCTCCCTCTCATTCACACCGCAATTCTCTCTCTCACACACATTTGTTTTGCCACCATGTTCTCCTCCAATGCATGCTCCTTCGTCGTAAACTATAACATTTCCAATCCACATTCCACACACACATATACACTAACTCCTCTGTTCCTTCTTTGCTTTCAATTCGGTATAACACCAACAAAAAGAAAACGATTTTTTTTTCCTGATTTCGTTGAGATGAGTTTTTTGTTTACCTGGGCATTCATATAATTTTCTCCTCTTCCCATTTTCGTGTCAACTTTGTGCACAGTGCGAGTCACGCATAGGTGGGTGGTCTTCCTGTTCTGCTTCACAGAGGAATAGGTGTTCTGCTCCTTCCAAGGTGGTGTGTTGTGCTCCAACCAGTGGCGTTTTGATGGAGAAAGAGATAAACGGTGGTTCCACGGTGGCTGACGTCGATGACAACGCCACCTCCTGCGGCGGCGGCGTTCGCGACGTGTACGGCGAGGATAAGGCCTCGGAGGATCGGCTTGTCACTCCATGGAGTGTCTCTGTTGCTAGGTAAGCTATGAAACGCCTACACTTCAATTTACTTCATGTATCAATATCCGATACTATACTGATACTCTCAGATACTTATCTGTGAGTTATCAAAGCCTTTAAAAATATTGCCATACTCTCAGATACTCATCAGTGAATTATTCAGGCCTTTAAAAATATTGTGAAATTTTATCCAATCTCGATACTGTGCATACTTCACAGATAGTTATCAGTTATAGTAATACATATCGGTGAAGTAATATAAACATGGTTAATGTAGGAACATAGAAGCATTGTGGCTTGAAGAATTAAAAATGGAAATTGTCTTCTTTATGGATTATCTTCCATCTTCTTGTTCATGTTTGTGGTTGTTGAATGAATGAATGAGTAAATGGATTTTTTATTTTTTATTTTTTGCTTTTTAGTGGGTATACTTTGTTGAGAGATCCACGCTTTAACAAAGGGTTGGCCTTCACTGAAAAAGAGAGGGATGCTCATTACTTGTCTGGCCTTCTTCCTCCAATAGTTATTTCTCAAGAAACTCAGGTTAATCATGTCTAACCTGTAGCTATTCTTTTTAGAAAGAAAGGAAAAATGTTGCAAGTGGTTCGCTTGTGTATGACTGTGATGGTTATTTGTGATTCATTTGTTCAGGTGAAGAAACTGATCCAACATATACGCCAGTATGAAGTTCCATTGCACAAGTACATGGCAATGATGGATCTTCAGGTGGCCTTGTCAACAATTCCTTTTCTTACTTTCTAGGAGAGTTATATAATGAATTTTGCTTTCAGTCTGTTGCTCTTTAGTCCATTTTAGTTTAAGTTGGCAGTCGCCTTACTTGTTATTAGAAAATAATACATTTATAAAAATTGGTGAAATTATTCGTTTGGTCTGTATAGTTATATCCTTACTAATTACTATAATATCGTATCTTTGGAGAACATTCTATGTGATTTGATTTGCAAATTTTTGGATTGGATTATAATGGAGTATTGCTTTCCGTTTGTTATTTGATGTGTTGCAGGAGAGAAATGAAAGGCTGTTTTACAAGCTTCTACTTGATCATGTTGAGGAGTTACTTCCTGTTGTGTATACTCCAACTGTTGGTGAAGCTTGCCAGAAATATGGGAGCATCTTCATGCATCCTCAGGGTCTTTATATAAGTTTGAAGGAAAAGTAAGTTCGAGTTCAGTTGCACCTTTATCCTCCTAGAATTCTCTGTCCTTCTAACCTTTTAGATGAATGTGTTGTATCTATTATTTGTCTAAAAGTAATTATTCCATTTTCTCTTGGATGGGGTTTAAAGAGGGAGGATTCTTGAAGTGCTGGGGAATTGGCCTGAGAAGAACATTCAAGTCATTGTTGTAACTGATGGAGAGCGAATTCTGGGTCTTGGGGATCTTGGCTGTCAGGTAATTTTATCATACTTGTTCACATATAAAAATTTATGATGTTTGTATTATATTATCTAATATGGTAATTTCTCCTTCGGTAACTAATGTTGTATTATCAGGGAATGGGAATACCAGTAGGAAAACTTTCTTTATATACAGCACTTGGTGGAGTTCGGCCTTCTTCTGTAAGTATTTTCAGTCTACTATGCATGCTGTCACAAACTTCTTGTAATCTGTTACTTCATTTTAATATGTGGCTTGGCTTGCACTTCTTATTACAATCGTGTTATTATAATATCAAACTGTTTCAGTGCTTGCCTATTACCATCGATGTGGGTACAAACAATGAGAAGTTGTTGAATGATGAATTGTATATAGGGCTCAAGCATAGACGAGTAACTGGTCAGGTTGGTTCGTAATTTGTTTTCTTTACTTGGCCTCATTTTTAACTTGTCATCTAATATACCATAATAGTAAATTTCCTTCAACGTTTTCGGTTCCAGGAATATGCTGAACTTCTGAATGAATTTATGACTGCAGTCAAGCAAAATTATGGTGAAAAAATCCTCGTTCAGGTACTAAGCAGTATATGCAAAGATATCATTTCTTGCTTTATCAGACAGGAAGTGCAACACTTGTAATTTCAATTTTCCTATTTTCTGATTCTGTTTTGCCATATTTTAGTTTGAAGACTTTGCAAACCACAATGCTTTTGATCTACTTGAAAAATATAGATCAACACACCTTGTCTTTAATGATGATATTCAGGTAAGAATTTCCTTGTTAAATAATGAATTTGGATACTTTGGTATTTGATAATCATCTGTTATAATCTATCCACTTTGTTGCAGGGAACAGCATCAGTGGTCCTTGCAGGACTAATTGCAGCTCTAAAATTGGTTGGCGGAAACTTGACTGATCACAGGTTCTTATTCCTAGGTGCTGGAGAGGTAAGTTAATACTTAATACCATTTTGGCAGGAGTGTGAAAAAATGGAACCAATACAAAACTAAACTGAATTATAAAAGTCTAACTGTTTTAATTAAGAAAAAATTTGAACCGAACCATTATGTAAATACAGTTCGGTTAACCAAATTACTTATATAAAGTGGTTTGGTTCTTTAAAAAATATATATGTATAAAGTGGATAACCAAACCGCACTCATTTATTTGGACAAAAAATCAAACCATTTTTAAAATTTGACCGATCCACTTAATAAAAAATGGTTTACTGAATTGTTTTTATATAATGGTCGGGTTCAGTTAAGTTTGGTTTAATTTTTTCTAAAAACTGAACCGTGAACATCCCTACATTTTGGGATCATTTTTCCTTCTTCATGGTTTCTTAGTGATAGGAAAGTTTAATCATTCAACATCAGATTAAAATGGTGGGAAAGAAAAAAAAGAGTATTGAACATTATCAGATCACTTCGAATTGTTCACTTGAATTGCATGGTTTGTGGTTGTCAGGCTGGCACAGGAATAGCAGAACTCATAGCACTTGAAACATCAAAACGGGTCAGATACTTGGATTTATGATGTCAGCATTGCATGAATGATTTAGATTTATCCAGAATCTAACTATTGTTTTTGCAGACAAATACCCCATTGGATGAAGTGCGCAAGAACATTTGGTTGGTGGACTCAAAGGTTGTACCAAATCCAATTTAGCTCCTTCCTGTAGAAAGCAATTGTTTGCTTTCCGTTGTATTAATCTTTTATTCGTTCCTACTTTTTCAGGGTTTGATTGTGAGTTCCCGTAAAGAATCACTTCAACATTTTAAGAAGCCTTGGGCTCATGAACATGAACCTGTTACGGAACTTGTAGATGCTATTAATGTATGATCTGTGTCTCTCACTCACCCATCCAGAGAGAACAGTAGCTTCAAATTTCTCACATTTCAATGTTTTCTTCTCAGCAAATTAAGCCAACAGTGTTAATTGGAACATCAGGGCAAGGGAGAACTTTTACTAAAGATGTCGTTGAAGCCATGGCTTCCAATAATGAGGTAATATTCCAATCTACTTGCTATGCCTTTTGAAGTCCACCGGAGCTAATCTATCTATCGTTTGTAATGTTTGTAGAAACCTATTATTCTTGCTCTTTCCAACCCAACATCACAGTCTGAATGCACTGCGGAGGAAGCATATACTTGGAGCGAGGTAATGTACTAATGTGAAAAAAAGTTATACTGTCTTCCTATTATAATAATCACAATATCACCTAGCTATATGTATAATTAGATTGCTATTATTTGGTTGGAAATTGACATGGATGAGTAGTGACTATTTCCATTTCTATAGGGGCGTGCCATTTTTGCTAGTGGGAGTCCATTTGCCCCAGTTGAATTTGATGGAAAAGTGTTTGTGCCTGGCCAGGTCTTGACAAAGTTTTTAGACATTTTAAAAATTTGTCATATCATACGAATGAATTTAAATTTGAATGTGTTCTTTTTTAATCAGGCTAACAATGCATACATTTTCCCTGGATTTGGTCTTGGTTTAATAATGTCTGGAACCATTCGAGTGCATGATGATCTGCTTCTGGCAGCTTGTAAGTGCATTAGAAAGATTCAAACATTTCCTCATATACTAAGCTTGGGACAATCTTCTAACTTAAATGACAAATCCTATTTCTTGGAACAGCTGAGGCATTGGCTTCACAGGTGAGCCAGGAGGACTATGACAAAGGGCTCATATACCCTCCATTTACTAACATCAGAAAGATTTCAGCACACATAGCTGCCAATGTGGCTGCTAAGTCCTATGAGCTTGGTGAGCCTTAGTTTTCCTTTTAAATACCTAAAGCCCTTTTTCTATTCATGAGAATCAACCACGGTATCAAGGATTTTTGTAACACTCACACACCCTGATCAACTAACTGAGTTTATATTTCATTTTTCTAATACTTTTTCCTCCTTGAAATATTGTAAATAATTTTAGAACAATAATGAAATTGAATTCACATTCTTGCTCAGGTTTGGCCACTCGCCTTCCTCAACCAAAAGATTTGGTCAAGTTTGCTGAGGGCTCTATGTATACTCCTGCCTATAGATGCTACCGGTGAAGTAATAATAGTGCATTTTTCAATTTTTGGGTTTATACCATACTACTTTTTTTGGGGTCCCTTTTGTGTTCTTGTAAGTTATTGTATTTGGTGGGATAGAAGTTTAGGTGGTTGGTACTTGGTAGCAGGAGTAGATGGCTTGAGTATAGCTTGAAATATTCTGTATTTGGATATAATATGCATGTGACAGTATTTAAAATTAGAAAATGAAGTATTTGAAAGCATCCACGAGCATAAATGATGCTTGTGTGTCCCAAAAAAAAATGTATACTATTTTTTTTTTTTCGCATGGATCATATGTATCATCTTTAAAAGGTAATCTTATTCGAGATAAATGTATATAATTATGCATGTCTCGTATCCTTTATCTCTTCCGTTTATTATTTCATTAAATAATTAAGATTTTGTGCACCTTATCATGTGCTACATACTCCTCAAGAAAGCATCACCATATCTAATGTGCTGAAGAGAACTTGTTCTCCCGTGTAGCACGCTTCTGAGTGTAGAAAATAATTTCCTTGAAGTTGGGCCAAAGAAGGCCTATGCAGTTGGATTTTTTATTACTGGGCTTTATGCCCATGTCCAATCACTTTCAACGTGTTAAATTGACGCTTTTCGTTTGGACGCATTGGTTTGGTCTGAACAATATTCATTGATGCTACGCCCATGTATTGATTGACGTGTTGTGCTCAAAATATTCTCCACTTAGGTCTGGATTGGACTATTTACGCTGTTTATATGTGGGCCAACATATTCGGCTTTATTAAATGGGTGATGATATATACACCTCCTATTTTTTATAAATACACCTCCAATCTTTTTTTTATAAATAAAATTCCTAAAATATTGATGGAATCATGCTTTGAAGTGCAAGAGGTGACATACTCAAAGAACCAAGAGGAGTTGGCTAGACATGAAGGTTTGGGCCAGTCAGGGCCCAATGGGCCTTATGGGCCTGGGAAGGCCCAAGTTGAACTTTTCATGGGCCATAGTTTGTTATAGCTATTTTCATATGTTTTGTATACATCATGTTAGTATAGGTATCATATATTTTGGTCTTGTATTTTGGACCATATAGAGTAGCATTTTAGGTTATAGGCTAGTTGGGCCTAGTTTTGGGCTTCATGGGCCTTTGGGCTTTTGGTACCCAATATTGGGCTCATTTTCATTCTTGTAATTTTTTCTTTTCCATTGTATTTGTTGGACCATTGTATTTGGGTCATTAGAGTAGGATTTAAGGAGGAATATTAGTTTAAGAGGATTAGGCAAAATTAGGTTTAATTTAGCATGCATTTAAGTTGCATTTTGAGTCACATGGATTATGCCACCTTGGCTGAACATGTGTGACTTAAATTCAACCCTAAATGCACACTAAATCAAAGCCAAATGCACCAAGCACCCATGGGACCGGTCATACACATGTGTGACAAGTTTTGAATTCAAATTCAAATTTGAATTCAAAACTTGGCGCCAACATGGTGGCCATTCATGTGGCGCCAAGTGTTCACCTAATTTTCGGAAGCTATATGTTCCCTCCTTCACCTTATTGTACTCACTTTGAATATTGAATGAAATTTGAGAGCCTTTGGCCGAGTTTCCCCCTTTCAAAGTCACCTTGAGAGTTCTCCTTCAAACCTTAGGATTTCACCTTTCTTCCTTCTCTTTGAAGTGAGCACTCCATTGATGCTTGAGCTTGGATACTTCCATCCAAGGCTTAGGCCTATTCCAATCCGTGATTCATCCTTCCCAAGTGCTTGAAGTGCAGTTCCAAGTCTCCTTTGAAGAAGATCCGAGTTAGAGAGAATTTTAGGAGAAGTTAATCTTTCACTTTTCCTAGTGATCTCCATCAAATATCCTTCTAATTACTAAATATGATTATGTTGATGGAAACGTTAATTTTAGTATTTCGGAAAGTATTATCTAGAATAGTAAAATTATTGTTCCGGAAAGCATTTTCTAGAAGTGTGTTTCTTATATAATTTCGGAAAGTTCTTTCCGGAACATTAAATTTAGTATTCCGGAAAATATTTTTCGGAATTATGTAACAAGAACACTTCCGAAAAATACTTTCCAAAATAAAAAATTTACTATTCCTAAATATACTTTCCAGAACAAAAGCTTTATTATTTCGGAAAATACTTTCCGGAAGAAATAGTGAGATAAATTACTTGGAGGAAAAAATGCATATGGTTTGACACATTTCCCTTCAATATTGAACCCACTTACAACTTATAACAAAACTAAAAAGGGAAGAGGATAATGCAGAAATTGAAAAAGGAAGAAGGGGAGGTATGGAGGTGTGGAGAAAAAAGTAAAGAAGAAGAAACAGGATGCACAAAGAAGAAAGAAGAACGGTGAGAATGGATGTGTGAATCTGAAAAATTATAAGTTAGAAAATAATAAATTCCTAAATTATCCTCAATATTTTTCTAACTTATAATTTTTCAGATTCATACTTCCCTTCTCACCGTTCTTCTTTCTTCTTTGTGCACCCCGTTTCTTCTTCTTTACTTTTTTCTCCACACCTCCATACCTCCCCTTCTTCCCTTTCAATTTTTACATTATCCTCTTCCCTTTTTAGTTTTGTTATAAGTTTTGTTATAAGTTGTAAGCGGGTTCAGTATCGAAAAAAAAGGTGTCAAACCATATGCATTTTTTCCTCCAAGTAATTCTTCTCACTATTTGTTCCGGAAAGTGTTTTCCGGAATAATAAAGCTTTTGTTCCAAAAAGTATATTTAGGAATAGTAAATTTTTTATTCTAGAAAGTATTTTCCGGAAGTGTGCTTGTTACATAATTCTAGAAAATATTTTTCCGGAATACTAAATTTAATGTTCCAAAAAGAACTTTTTAGAATTATATAAGAAACGCACTTCTAGAAAATGCTTTCCGGAATAATAATTTTACTATTCCAGAAAATACTTTCCGGAATGTTAAAATTAATATTTCCATCAACATAATCATATTTAGTTAGAAGAATATTTTAAGAATTTTATTTTAAAAAAAGAAATTAAAGATGTATTTATAAAAAATAAGAGGTGTATATATCATCACCCTTATTAAATTTAGACCAAGTATGTCATAGGCCCAATATGTCAGTCCAAAATACTTTTCCTTTCAGGTTTTCATTTCGATCGTATTCTCTTTTTAACATTTGCTAGTAATTGCATAGAATTTTTTATAAAAAATAAAAATAAAAATCGAACTAAATAGTAATATTTAAAGATTATATATTTTATACAAAAATATAAAAGTCTATATATATAAATTTAATTAAAAAAAATTGGGAGAGGGGGAGACTGCCATTAACCTCAATTATATTAACAACTCCACTTCACTATGCATACTTTTACCTTGTTGTTATGCTATGAATTTTACGGATTTGACTTTCGAATTGTCTTTATATGTATCGATCCCAATCATCTGGCAATCCTATCATCAAGGAGAAACAACACTATCACAAGTAAGAGAAGAGATTCCGTGGATAACTCACATCTTAGCTCTTACAAGCTACAAGCTCTAAACATTAATTATCTCTTTTCAACAATTGTGCATATCAATTATGTTTTACTATTTTCCTAATACCATATTTCTTTTTTCCCTAATCCTTCGAAAATGATCACACCTTACCTTACTAACAAAACTGTGTTCGTTTTAATAAATAGTTAAAAAAAATGGTCCAAAGGGTCAATAAGCAATCATTAGTGGTTTGGTGTTGTTGCAGATTATAATCAATTATTGAGCCTTGTTTCCAAAGCTTGATTAGCCGAAGGATGATTCAATTCATTCTGGTTTCTGAATCTCGAATTTTGTTTAGCATTGTATTTCCTTTCTGCAGAAGAATAACAACTTTATGACAACATAGTAGCATATTAGGCCATGATTGTATTGGCATGCTGACAACTGCATGCATTTGAGTACCTAAAGCAGTGTTTCTTTTCATTGATTTGGCCAGTTCTCTATCGTCCTTTGTTGGCATTTGATGTTGTGTGTTTGGTCCCTGCTTTTCCAAGTTTACTACGAGGATCATGTCTTATCTTATGTTGGATAAAATTTTGGAGAACAGATCAAAAGTTGTCTTTAGTGGCATGCTAGCTGCTTTCAACCCTAGCAATGGATTCTGTTGTGAAGAAGATGAGCAGAATTTATGCTGCCAGAGAAGTCACTTTGAAAGCAACTTCAGCTAACCCCTCTCTCCATACCCAAATACGTGTCAGAACATTCTTTATGAGGAAAGGAAAGAATAGGTATTACCTTTTTTCAGGTCCTTCACTTGCTGATGCTTCAACGTGGCAACCCATATCAGAAGCTTATTCTTTGACGTGACACTCCTTCTATGGCACAACCCAATGCATTGCGTCCGTCTCCCTTTTTTCATGGGATCTTCCCCGCTTTAGCCTGAAGCAAATAGTAGATGCAATCAATGTTTTTTAAAGATGGACATGAAGCCACTTCCACGTTTTCTGTTAGATTCTTTTATTATGGTGCCTACTTTCTAGTTTAGTTTACAACATTTAAAATTAAAGTTTCTTAAGTACATGAGAAAAATGACATTATGATCTTTTTTTTATTTCATTTGGTTATGTTGGTATTAGTGATTTGTATACGTGGTTATCTAGAGACAAACCTCCTTGAGTTGAATAAGATCAGTAAAGGTTTTTTTAGAATATTTAATACAATTATATATCAAAGATTTAAACTCAAAATTTATAGTTAAGTTAGAACAATTTCACATGAGTTAATTCAAGCCTTGAATGCTGCATCATAGTAAAAGCATTAACATCAGCATATGCTGTGTTTTCTTCTATCATACCCCACTTTCATATGAGCTTTAAATAGTTTAGACATGTATTTCTACAATTGGATGAAGGAAAAAAAAATGAATACCTTACTGCTAGTTCCTGTTAGGTTGGTGACGCAAGTATAGGTAGGAATGATAATTGTCCACGGTGGGATCCTTATCAAGATAGGAGATAGGAGATAGTAATGAGAGAAAGGAAAAAATAAGCCACAATCTGCCAAACTTGAAAAAGACCAAGAAACCAGATTCTGATCCGCTTCCTTCCACCACTCAAAACATTAAGATTTTTAACTCTTTACGAAGGAACAGATGTGACCACTCACATGCAAGAAGAAACAATATGCTATTGGAGAAGGGGTTGAATGAGTCCTTTCACTTGAGTGTGGCGGAGGAATAAAGAAAGAATAGAGAGAGTATCTCTTCTCCAACACTTATTTCTCCTTTTAAACCGTTTCGCTTTCCTGAAATTGATGAGAGGGACATGATGGACCATGGTAAAATTCTCATGTCAATCATTAGGAATTTTTCTCTCTTAATTTGTTTCCCTCTTTTGGTCACTTGCTTTCATTATTCTCTGTGCACCATGCCTTGCCACAGTAACCATGTTTGTTCTGTCCAACTTATGCTAGTTTTACATGCATAAACACTGAACAAAGATAGCAAGTGGAGTACTTTATATATGTAATATGTAGCCCTTCAGGCTTGCCTCTACAGTCTAACATTATTGCTTGATCAATTAATTGCCTTTTTGTAGCAATTGTCCATGATCTTTAGATCTCAACAAAAATGCACTTGCAAAGACAACACAATCAAATAATTGAATTGGACACTCTTAAATTTGAGGTTGTTTTCCCCGTTGCCATCACATTCAACTAATTGGTTAAAGTGCAACGGATATCAGTGTTTCAATATTCCATTTGGAACAACAAACAATGCGCCACGTGTCTTACAAAAATCCTGTGTAGAGTGAAAACCAGTTGACTTTTTTCGCACATTTTCTTTTCTTTTTACATAAATATTAAGATTATTGCGTAATAGTGGGCGAGAGTGCATCTTTTATTTACAAGAATAAAAAAGAGATAATGATATTTGTGTGCAGAAAAAAGGACTGGTTAGAGATTTGTGGGAAATAGAAATTAAATAAATAAATAAAAAATAGTGGAAGAGAGTGATTTAAAAGTAAGTTATAACAATAAAATAATTCAAAAAAATTTGTACACACAAATAAATTAACCTCTTTATATATTGTTATGTTATAGATGTGGGTATTTTCATGAAATCAAATTCAAGTATTAAAGAAGTTTACAACACCTTGATCAATCATAAGTTTACAAGTTTATATTTTAGTGTTGATTCTTAAAACAAAAATGTGATTATCTACTAAATTATTAGAGTTACATATAAACAAGTTATAATTTCCTACATATCACTATTACAAATTTTAGGGAATAATGTGTCCACATTCACATTCATATGATATAAAAACCATAATTAATATATTTAACTAAATGCTTTAAATTATATTTTAAGGGGAAGAAGAAAAAAATTCATGCAGAGAATCATGATTTTAAAAAATAATTAAATCTGTTTAGTTTTTCATAAATATTTTGAGAAATTATTTATAAATGTTATTCCTTCAACTAAACAAACTTATTAATATTTTTTTAAAACAATCTTTTTAACTTAGAAGTGTTAGATTTTCACCTACCCTATGTGAACAATTTGGCAAAAACCTATATATATATAAACATCCCCAAAAAATTATATTTTCTAGAAAAGTTATCTTTTAGATAATAAATTCTAAGAAACAAACATTTTCAATCTCAGATTTCTAAAATAGTAAAAATATTTTGTATATCAAATACCTCCTTACGAGAATCTTAACAAATATTTTCAATATACTAGTCGAAAATTAATCATAAAAATACTTTGATTTAAAAATATTAGTAATGAAGTTTCATTGTGATTTCTAAAATTATCACTTGTGCAGTGTTTGAATATGTAGCGGAATAGAGAGATAGAAAGAAAGAGAAAGGGTAGAAATAAGATGTTTGAATAGGTAGAAACAAAAATTATATTTCTTTATTTATTTGGATGGGTGGAAAAAAGAGTGAAAAAAATGAATACATTATAAAAAAAAATATTTTAACAACAATTAAAAATGTAATCTTTTTAATACTTTTTTTGCATAAAACTATTAAAATAAACAAAAAAGGAGATATTTTTCCTTCTATTTCATTCTAATTCGAGAGACAATATTTCTTACGAGTTTTACAAACTAACTTTTTTTTTTTCATTTTTATTTCTCTCTTTTAAATAAACAATGAAAATTTAATTAACTCTTTGTTGTCACACTTTTTATTTTTTATTTTCATTCAATTATTTCTATCCAAACAAATTTAATATAGAAGAGATGAAAGATAAACAGTATTGTGTGACAATATTTTCATTCGAAGATGAATAATGCTATTTCCCACACTTGATCACGTCTTTACATTTACAGTAACTATAATTGTATCACATCTGATATTAAATTCATATTTTTGTTCAAGAATGGGATAATATGTCTCCATCAGACAAGAACCAGGTTTAAATATTAGTAATGTCTTTTCATAGAATCAACGGTTTGCTTCACTTTTCTTTCTCGCAAGTTATTCCTTCTACAAATCTTATTAATTAATATGTGTAGTACTATTTTTTCTATATAATGATAAAACTTATAGAAGGAATACGATTTGCAGTACTACACGATAATGGTAATATAATGCCGTACTAAAAGAGAGAATTTTTCTTCTTTTTTTTTTTTTTTTTCTTTTCAATCAAATGGCTTATTTATATGCTTTTTTTAGATAACTCAAATATTTTTATTTTATATATAAGGTTAAAATATTTTTATAATTTTTATAATTATTTATATTATTTTTTTAGTTCTTATATTTAACTTTATTGATGGTTTTTTTTTTGTCTTTATAATTTAAAATATACATTCTTAATCTTTACTATGTTGTAAAGTATGTTAGGCTTGAAAGTTGTAATAAAGTAAGATGTGATAGTGTTATATTACTTCTAATTGTTTTATATTATTGAATGAGTTGTTAATTAATATTGAGAGATTTGGAGTTTGAAGATCCTTTAAGAGGTTCAATAATATCAAGAGGATTTTTTCTAGATAAAGATTTAATTCGATCCTGTAAGAGAGAGTATATAAGGTTTCTATTTGAACATAGTCTCATAAACTTATTTTCCTTAAAAGTCTAAAGAGAGGATTCTAGAGAGAAGATCTCTTATTTGTGAGTTCTTTTCTCTTAATCTTCTCATTTCTTCCTTCAATTTTCAATAGAGTTGTTCTATTGTTGAATTCGGGTGCTTAGGAGCCTTGAATTGAGTTGAAGGTTTATTCAAAGTTGTGTTGTGAAGTGCCATTCTTCTCCTTCACTAGTTCATCTCGATTTCAAGGTAAGAAAAGCTGGAAATTTATGTGTGTTGGATGAATCGAGGGTTGGTAAGCTATTTTTGAGTTGTATGTAGTATGAAATCTCATTTGTGTGTGGCTATGTTGATGAATTCGAAGTGGGAAGCATGTTGAAAATTGGGTTTTTGAGTTGTTGCCTAAAATCATTTATTCTTTGCAAATTCTTGGTTGCATGTTGAATTTGAGCACATTGTTGAGTTGATTGTGATATATACACTTGTTGCTTTGTGTTGGATGTGTTGGAAACTTGTTGGATTTATGACTCAAAATCAGGTTCTACATATGCAGAATTCTGATGTTGCGTCAAACATGCCTTTAAAGTGTTGGGCCCTATTCTAACTTGAGGTTCTCTATCTCGTTCACGCTAGGCGTAGGATTGGTAGCGTCGTATACAAGGAGAGAGACTTGTTTCGAGTTGGTATAATGTTGGGCGTGGGTAGGAATGAAAATAAAACAGGGCAGGAGCTTTAAATATATAGGTTGAGCCTGTTTTACAAAAATTAAAGCCTAAATCTGACCTATTATTTATCATAGACTTTTTTTATAGGTCTAACCTGACCTTTCTAAAGTCTAGCCTAACCTATTAGCCTATTTAAAAACATATTTAAATTATTAATGTTAATTAGGTCAATAAACTTAATTTTTAAAAATCGACAAAATTATTTTTAAAATATAGTTTACTCAATATTATTAAAAGTTAAATTTTAAAAGAAATATTGAAAAAAAATTAAATCATTTTCTATTGAAAGAACAATTTATGTGTAATCATGTATATTAATGTACAATCATGCATAGGTCGTAATACAATTTATGTGTAACCATATATGTTAATGTACACTCATGTGTTTTAAATATTGATAATTTATTTTTGTTTCATAAAATTATTTATTTTTTTATATTTTTAATAATATATATATATATATATATATATATTAATTTTTTATTATATTATATAAATAAATAGATTGGTCTATCAGGTCTAATAGACTTTTCTATAAGACTAAGCCTAATCTTTTTATATAAATAAGCTTTTTTAAAGGTCTAAACTTAACCTTTTTATTAAACAGGTCAGGTTAGGCCAAGTTTTAAAGAAGTCAGGTCATAGGCTCTTATTTAAGGTCTGACTTATTCTCATTCCTAGGCGTGAGAACCTTAAGAGCTTTCTGACTTGGTGACGATGAGCTAGAGCTCTCTATCTAGATTTTCTTGGGCACCAATGTAGTGACGTTAGACGAGTATCAGGCAGAGACTCTTTGTCTAAGATGGGATAAGGTGTGGTGTTTTACCACGTTAGGCACGAGGTCTTAGAGACCTCTATCTTAGTCACACGGGGCATGGGTTATGTAGCGCATGATGTAGTTTATGAAGTGTTGATTACTTGTTGATTTAAGTTGTTAAATGAAAATAAGATGAATGAGTTGTAGTGATGAAGTAGTATGTGATGATTTTGTTGTGAGTTTTTAGTTGAGAAGATATGAGTTGTATGATGTGTGTTGACTGAATTATATGTTGACTGTGTAGTTGTATTAAGCATACGATGTGTTATTGAGATGTATGTTGATTAAAGAGTTGAATATGAGTAGTAATGATTGAGTTATGTATGTTGATTAAAGAGTTGAATGAGTAATAATGATTGAGTTGTGAGATGTAAAGTTGTATGTTAATTTTGTTGTTGTGAATATAGCCTACATAATCATAATTTTGAATCATATTATTGATATTTTAGTTTTTACTAATAAAAATAAATAAAATATTACTTTAATAAATTAAATTTAATGTAACTCTTGAATTCAAACAGTGTGTTTTATTTACAATTTGTGACGAAACAAATTTTATGAAGGAGGAGCTGAGGGTATATGCCAATTTGGTACATGTCTGTCTCATATTAGAAAGATTATTATTATTCTGTCTTGTTTCGTGTCCATAACCTAAGCCTACTTTTTCAATCAGATTTTTTTAGCAGTTTGCATTAACGTGGTGTGACATGATGATGACACGAGACAAATGCTGTGTAGCGATATGAATACATGGGATGAGATATTAAAGTATTTATATTCGAGTTTTTAAAAAAATCTTCACTCAAACCCAACTTCAATTTAATATAAGTACACTCTTTCACTTAGTTTTTTTAATATTTTTTATTTTCTCTTATTTGAATATATATTTTGTACAATATATCCCGGTTAGTTAGTAAGTAATTATAAATTAATAAGTTGTTATTTTAAGTGGTTTTAGAGTAGGTTTTAGTTTTTTTTTTGCTAAATTATAATTTTTTTTTATAATATTAAACTCATAATTTTAATCTATTCATTTTAAATTTCACGATATTAGTTTTTAATTTTATAAAATTCACTATTTTAATCTCTTTACTTAATATTTATATTTTGATTATTAAAATTGTAACATTATTAATGATTTAATATTAAATAGATAACATAATTATTAATATTTAAATTATATTATATTTTTAATTTTTTTGTATTATTTTCATTTCATTTTATTAATCTTTTGAGATAAAATTAATTTAATTATCATAAAATTTTAATTATTATATAGACTACTTAAAGTTCAATCATAATTAATATTATAATTTTAGCCACCAATTGATAAGTGTTTAATAATAAGACTAAAATTGTATAATTAAAAATAAAAAGATAAAATTGTGAATTTGATACTGTAGACTAAAATTACAATTAGCCTAATATTTCTTAATGATAAAAATTAAAATAAATTTTAAGTTTAAAATAATAAAAATTAAAATATTTAAATATATTTTTAGTTATGGTGTTAGGAATTCAAGTTTCGATTATACTGGCGCCTGCAATAAATTCTTAAACACTTTTAAAAATATATTAAAAAGACAATTCTGTAATATATTTGTAAAAAAAATCTAATTTTTATATATTAGTTATATAATAAATGTATAATAAACACGAAAACCCACATTTATAATTTTGAGAAAAAAAAATATTTGAACACCTACAAATAGACAAAAAAAATCTCTTGGACACTCATTTTATTTTAATTAAAATTTTAAATTAATACTTTAATGTTGAATCAAATTCATTTTATTTGTGTTATTAGTGTGTCTAACAATTAGAGAGTGTCTAAATTTCTTGACTCTTATAATCTTATAATTTTTTATATTCAATTATCTCATGCATAGTTTTTTAATGTCTTATAAAATAACATTTCTCATAGCAGTTTTCCTTTAAAAAATAATTTATAAAAAAATAAATATTTATTAGATTCTTATAATTTCATAAATTTTATTTTTTAATAATTTATATAATTACAAATAATTTATTTAACTTTTAAGTACAACATTTGTTTTCTTTTTCAAGAAAAAGGGAAAATAAATTATATATATATATATAGAGAGAGAGATGGATTCAAATGATATCGGTGTAATTTTTATCAATTATTACATCGTTCAATAAATTTTATAACAAATGTAATCAAAACTTATCATTAATTTGAAAGTTCCTTAGTTTTGGATCATATATACAAAATTTTATAATAATCCAAGATGATTTAATACCTCATTCTTATATAACAAAATTGACATAATATATACATTTCAAAATATACTAAAATATGAACAATTTGATTACCTTCAAATGGTTGTTCAGTTTTAACAAAATTTGATATACACATACAAGGTGATATCGAAGTTATAATTCAATGGTTAGATCGACAAAATTCACATTTAATATAAAATTATTTAACGATATAATAATTAGTAAAAGTTACATTGATATTATTTATATCCTCCTCATATATATATATATATATATATATATATATATATATATATATATATATATATATATATATATATATATATATATATATGTGAAAAAAAATTATGGCAATTAAATAAAAAAAATATTTATACCTTTTAAAAAATAGACCTTAGTCCAAAAACTAATAAAAGAAATTGATGCATGAATCTACTTTTTATTTCCTTTTAATAAAATAAATGATAAAAATAATAAGAAGATTCAAAAATTAATATTTTATGCTATCCCGTCTCTCACCGCTTAAACCCTTTATTGTCTAATTTTGTGAAGTACAAAAGGTGTAATATTACATATTTTTGTTAATTGTTCTTTTCTTTCAATAATTATGAGTTGTGGTGTTTTGGATGTTTTATATTGAGAAACTCTTATAATTAAGGAATTCCCGTGAGTTTAGATAGTTCTTAGAGTTTTTCTAATTGGGGATCTAATTGATCATGAAGAGAGGAAGTATATAAGGTTTCTTTTGAGACTTGAGCCTCATAAGCTCATTTCTTAGAAAATTTTAGAGAGAGAGTAGTGAGATAAGCTCTAGAGCTCTAAAAACCTTTCTTCTTCTTCTTCTTCTTCTTCTTCTTCTTTTTCTTCTTTTTCTCATATTCCCGAGAGTCGTAGAAGATCATTGTTGAGTGTGATTCAAAGCTCATAGCTGAAAATGAAGGTCATGGTGTTATGTGGAGTTTCCTACAACTTAGAGCTTGTTCTTCTTCCTATTCTTCATTTCTTCCTCTCTTTGCCTGGAGTTGAGATAAAGGAAGTTAGAACTTGATTTTTCTAGATTGTGTAATTGCATGTGCTTTGAATTTTGTTAAATGTATGACAGTATGAATGATTGGAGGTGGGTGTTGTATTTTGTTGAACTTTGGTGTGTTTTTAACTTATGAAGGTGATTCTTGATGATTGATTTGTAATGGTGTTGCATGTTGAATATGAGTATGGATATGAGTTGGTTGTGATGGATATGGTTGTTTTGTTTTGTTGCATGCTTGGTTTTCTTATTTTTCAAGTGGCTTTGAGGCAAATTTTGAGTTTATTATGTGCAAAACTCATCGTCGCGTGAGGCGCACCTTCAAGGCACCAAACGTGGCTTCAATTAGGGGGCCTCTATCTTACTTATATTGAGTGCAAGATTAGTGGTGTCAGGCATGGGGAAAGAGAATCATCTCGGGTCAAGATCTCATCAGGCATGATTTAAATGGTGTTGAGCGTGAGATGAGAGAATTGTCTCTACCTAGATTGGTGTCAAGTGTCAAAGGAGTGGCATCAAACGTGAGTAGAAAGACTCATTTTTATCTAGTTTAGGGCTAGGTATAGGATCTTGCCACACTAGATGTGAGGGCCTAGGGACCTCTACCTAATTGTTAAGTCTCATTTATACATATGTTTAGATAAGAATTATTGAACAATTTCACTCACCTCATGCACTCTTGCAATATAATTATTCTCTTTTTGATTCAATTTTTGTGCAGATATAGCTAACCCAAAATTTATCTAACAATACCTTGATACACCTCATTTTTTGTGCAGGTATTGAGTTAGAGAGTTGAGATTGAAGACTCATAGGATTGGAAATTTAAGGAACTAAGGAGCAGGAGAAGAGTACCTGCACCGGGCGCAGACTACCCGCGCTGGGCTTGAGAAACACAGAGAGAATCACCTATGCACTTCAGCATTGCACCGAGCACAAGAGCATCCGAGCCGGGCATAATTCAAAATAGAGAGCACTTAAAACTCTCTAGAAGACATTGCGTCGGGCGTAAGCACATCCACGTCGGGCGTGATTCGAGACAGAGAGTAATTACCTCTATGGAAGACCCTGCCTTAGGCGCGAAGTATAACGCGCCGGGTGCGAAGTATAACGCGTCGGCCGTGTAAACCCTATCCTATCTCCCCCAGCTCGTATTTGATCAAATCTTCGAGACTCATTCCCTCATTCACACTTTGGGCGACTTCTAGGAGCTGTGGAAAGGATTCCCGATGCTTGGGACCGTTCGTGTGTGGGTCTTTCCTTCGGTTCTTTCATCTCTCTTCCATCTCTATTTTTGTTTTACCCTCATTGTTTTGAGCGGTTCTACCCATTGTTTTGTGGGGTTAGATGTAACCAACGAAACTCTTTTGTAATCTTCACTTTATTAATGATATATATATGTTGTTTTATTCATTGTTGTGTATGTTTCTATTCTTAATGCTTGTTTTGGATTGATTCTCCTTTGCTTGATATAGAGTCCATTGGGTATTGGAAAATAGCCTTTTAAACTAGCTCTGAAACAAATACCTAGTGGAAAATGTATCTAGGAATGGAGCTTGGCCCATTAGTAATCTTAAACCCTAACCCGTAATGCAGGTGTAGGTATTGGATACTCAAGGAATTGATATTCACTATTTGCACCTAGGCTCTTGCTCTAAGGGATTAGGTTTGAGTAAACTTATAGGTTGACTAGGCAATGAATGTAACAAGAGAACAAAGATTCATCAGTGTGAAGTTCGGTAATATCTGACCCCACAATCTTACAAAATCACAATACCATTTTTATCCCTTCCACACACAGACAAAGTATATTATAGGTTTGAAATTCCAATAGTCATAACCTTTATTTGATTTGCATGACAATCTATGAAAAATTGGAATTATTCTTTAGTCACAAATAGTCATTAAATACTTATTTTACCTACTAGTCCCTATGGATACGATTTTAATTTACTACTTGAACGACCGGTATACTTGCCGTGTTTAAGTCCGTTGATAGAATAAAATTGATTTATAACAAAGACAGAAACTAATGTCAACGGAAATCTCAACACTAATCCACATTGGAAGTGGGTTGAATGATGTTGGACATGGGCAAGGCAAGGGGTTCTTTGACTCAATGGCATCGTGCGTGAGGTGTGTGGCACTGAGCATGGGTTGCTTTGAAAATTCTTGTTATTTGTATGATTAAATAGTGAATATGAATAGGTTAGGTGAATCTATGTCATGTTGTATGTTGATTGGTGATAATTGTTCTGTGTATATTGACATGATATATATAGGTGATTGTATGGTTGAATTTGTTGAGATCCATTGATATATTGTAAATTAATTTATGTTGATAGATCTACTATACATTGACCTATGATAATGCATATAGATAATAATTGTTGAGGTGTGATATTGAGAATTTTTTAGACATTTAGGCATGTTGATTGACTTGAGACTAAAAGAGAAGTTTTTTTGAAAGTTGGATATCCCATTATGTGGATATTGGTGTGGTGTCTTAAGAGCTCAATTGTTGAAAAGCTCTCCTTGAGTAGGTGTGTTATCTCTTGGAGTGGATTGTTAAATTTCTTATAGATCCTTAATTGATGTTGGAGTAAAACATGAAGTCTAAGGCTACCACCCTTAAGTAATAAATGAAAGAGTGTGTGGTATCATGAGAATAGTTAGTTGGACTGTAATCCATAAAGGACTTGTTTAATGCATGTCAATGTCATGATAAGCTCACACCCAAGTTATGTTATACCTGATAGTGGTATTAAACTTTCTTAGTTTAAGTGGTGACATTCGAGAAATCATGTATATTAGATCAATATCAAAACTTAGCAGTTGACCTAGTAGGCGTGTAAGGTGAAAAAAAGATCATGTTGATTTAGTAGAATCAAGTCACTTAGACTGTTCATCCTATTTAAGAGATCTTCACAAGTGAATACGTGACAATGCATTAGTTGAGATGTATGCATATGATGTGGTATGATTTCGTATTGTTCATATGTTTTAGTAATTACATGATTGCATGACATGATTGTGTTGTAAGTTTGATTTGCTTGAGTTGTTTGTCTTTAAAATTTATTAATGTCGTGTTTAGTGTTGTATGATGTGAACCATAAGGTACATGTTGGGTGATTTACATATTATTGTTGGTAGTATAGTTATATTTCATATATACTTGTTATATGTTAATTTTTTTAAAATCTATTTTACCCTTATATATTTTCTGATGGTTGAATTGCGATAATCATATTTACATGAAAATAAAATTGAGTTAGTTGGATATAAGTTAAAGCTTTAATGAGTCATGTTATCGACGGTTGATATCTAAGATTCTTATTTTCTTATTATGAATTACTATATATATATATTCAAGTGATGTAAATATATTAATATTAAATATTTTAATTATTCTATTACTATTAGATAATTTTATTAAGGGTATAAGGACAATAATATATTGTTACATAAGAAATGTAAAATAATAAAAAGAAGAAACAGTTAGGATTCAATGGATTTGAGCTGAAAAAGCGTCCACGTATGTATGTCATTTCAATGTTCTGTAGTAGTGTTCCCTATCAACGTAACGATAATGCTATGCGATGCTCAATCGTGGCTCCCACCGTTCCGTACACTCACTTTTTTCGGCTCTAATTAAAAGAATTCAAATGTAATTTTGTTATTTTATACCTTTTGATCGGAAGCACTAGACTTAACTCCTGTTTGATAAAGGGGAAAAACATATGTAAAAGATTACAATGGAGAGAAATAAAAAATAAAGAGAAATAGGTAAAAAGTAAAATTGAAATTTAATTATTTTGTTAAAAAAAATAGGTGAGAAATAATATATATATATAGGGATGTCAATGGAGTCTCATGGAGGCGAGTAATAATAAACACGTTCCCGCCCTACTAGATGAAAATTGACTTTATACCCATCTCATATCCACGCGGGTATTCATTAAGCCGGTATTCATGAATTTCTTGAATACTCACGGATATCCATGGATATTTATAAATTTTTTAAGAAATAAAAAAAAAATATTACAAATAATTTTAAGTTTATATTTAATGTCATTGAAATATGAAAAATAAAATTTCAATGTTAATTTTGAACTTGTATTTAATGTTAATTTTGTTGAAATAATAATAAAAAAGCAAGATAATCAATAACTTAAAATACATCAATCTCACAAGTAAGTGAAAGTCTCATATCACAAAGATGAGAGAGTATAGTTTTAGGATTATGTGGTACAAGGATAATTAAGATATTTAAGAAATATTATTAAAAGGGTACCCGCGAGTATGAATATCATCATACCCGCCCCCGCCCCGTTTATAAACTGGTAAAAAATTATCCGTCTCCATTATCTACAGGTACCCAATTAGCCTATCTATTTATTATTCATAGCGGATTTTACCTGCAAATACCTGCGGGTACGGGTATTTTTGTCATCTCCATATATATATATATATATATATATATATATAAGAGAGAGAAATAAAAAAAATGAGATTCATTATTTTTAATTTTTTTTCTCTCTATTTTTTTATTAAATAATTTCTCTCATTTTTACTTTTTTATTTTTACTCTCTCTACCATATTTCTCACCCATTTCTTTTCTACCAAACAATGATTAATTAAATAAAAATTACTTCATTAAGTAGAAGTACGTGAACTTGAATTTAATTTTCATTACAATAATTTTAATCATTTTTACAAAAGTTACCTTCTGATCTTAATATATATATATATATATTAACAATACAATCCACGAATTTAGAATCTCATATAAACTACTTGAATTTTTATCATTAGGTCATTTTTCACAAGTTAATTTTTAATAAACTAAAAAACTATAAAATTTTTGAGAAAAAATAGAGAAATTTAGTTTTTCTTAAAAAAATCATACATATTTTTTACTGGAAATAATTTTGTTCAAATTGAGTAAGATACAGTAAAATTTATTTTCATATTAATGTTAACATAAAAACTAAATTTATAATTTAAAAAAATGATCTTGCACAAACAAATGTATTACAAAGTCTTTACGATATATATATATATATATAATCATTCATGTACTGATAACCAATTATATTTTTTAAATTATTTTATTTTATTTTTATTTTCTTAAATAAACAGATGATATGATACTATTAAAATATATGATTGATTGTCTGTATAAAAAAGTTTTACATTGACAGTGTATATGTTTTATTTTATTTTTATTTTATTAAATAAACAGATGATATGACACTATTAAAAGATATGATTGATTGTCAGTATAAAAAAGTTTTACATTGATAGTGTATAAGTAATTAACTCATATATATATATATATATATATATATATATTTTTTTTTTTTTTCCTCATTACGATCATCTTTGTAATCTTTCTTATCTTTAAAAATATATATATATATATATATATATATATATATATATATATATATATGTTTTTTTTATCACTTATCAATTCTCATCCGGTCATTATAAAAAAATTCCTAGTCTTACTGCAGTTTTTTTTTTCTAAATGAATATATCTTAAAGTCTGTACAAGATTGTAAAATTAAGTACTTGAATTTTAAATACTTTGATAGAGTATCAGATTATTCTGTCGTTTTACTCGTATGAAGAAAAAAAAAAGTTTATTGTTTTGTCGTAAAACATGAATTAGTCGAATCTAAATTAGAATATAGTTAAGTATTTTTAAAATTTATTATATGTAATAATATTATTTAATTTGATTTGAATAAAATTATTTCTCTAATAAAAATACATGTAATTTATATATATAAAAAATTAATTAATCACATCAAATTTATTATTTGGTGATCACTCAATAATAAATGATCCACAAATGAATTTATCTAGACCCGATGTTAGTAAACAAATTGTTAAAATAAGTATCATTACTCTCGTATTTGAAATATTTTAGTAGATTATTTGATTTTTTTAGTTTTACGAAAATAATAATTAAGACTTTTATCTTATGATTATAAAAAATTGAATTTCATCCTAAAGCTGTCTTTTTTGGGGGAATAAAAAGACATGTATTTTATCATAGATGATATTTATTCAAGTGGAGCAATCAAACTTGTTTAGATAAATTTTTTAAGAAAAAATAAATAAACTTTTACATAAATTAAAAATTTTAGAAAAATTATATGAAAAAATTTTTACAAATTAATTTATTCATAAACTATTTTTAATTTATCTCATTTTTTATTTTTATTTTTCTCTTTCAAAAATATTTTTTACAAAAATTTATCTAAATAAATCCATATAAATATAAATATTTAATACAATTATATTAGAACCCAAACTCAATACCTCACCTCAAGTTTAAACAACGTGAGCTGGATGGTCCTAAAGTTTTTATTAGGTAATAACTCACTAAATAATTAGTATTTCACATAACCTCCTCACTTGAGCTTGGATTCCATTTAAAAAAATAAATAAATAACTTTTCGCAATTCAAACTGATAAAGGTTTAATTATTGATGTTTATTGTTTTAAATTCCAGATTTTGTAAATGAAAAAAAAAAAAGAAGATTTTAGGGGAGTTTCTTATATGAAGAAAACTAAGTATTAGGACAGTTTTACTCGGTGTTTTAAAACCCGGACCGACCCGGTCGGTCGGACCGGTTGGACCGGGAACCGGTGGTTCAGCCGGTCCGAATCTGAAGTTAGATCGGTTATGCAGTCGACCCGTTTCAAACCGGATTGAACCGGTCAATTTTCCGGTTCAACCGGTGAACCGGTGGGTCAAACCGGTTCAACCACTTTTGTTTTTTTTTTAATTTTTTAAGGGACCATAAATCAAAAAAATAATAATGAAAATTGAATCTCTTAATGAAAAAGCAATGAGTCTTATTAAATATAACAATGACTACTTGTTCTAATATATTTGTTTGCAATATATACAACTTAAATAACTTTTATAGTATATTATTAATTTTAAATTATATATTTAATAATGCAATATCTATGTAAATATTACATATATTATTTTCTGATATTAATTGCAAGCATATTATATATGTACATATTATTTATATTTTTAATTTGTATTAATATACCGTTTAACATGTAATTTTTTATGTATTTTTTTACAAAATAAAAATAAAAATAATTTTAAATAAGATAGAAAAATTAAAATTAAAAATAAGATATGAATTTATTAAAATTTATAAGTATAAAATATATTTAATATGAATACTTTTTAATAAAAATAAATAAAAATCGAGTCATGCGGTTCAACTAGTGACCCACCGGTTCAACCTTTGACCCACTGACCCAGTACCTTAACCGGTTCGATGACCGGTCCGATTTTTAAAACTATGGTTTTACTGTGAACCTTTTTTAAGTTTAACTAGAAAAATAAATTTTATGGTTTTTAGATAACTAGAAAATAAGTATAAAGCATGATAAAGTAGGATATTTTGAAGCTATAATTTAAAAAAAGCGCAAGTACGTAATCCATCAATTTGTGTATATCCATGAGAAGAAAATATAGAAGTGGTGATATGATATATTAAAATGTGCAAATACCATTCAAGAAGATACTCTCCCCATTAGTGCTTATGATCGAAGTGCAGCTTTCCATATGACACTGAAATGTCCGAAAGAGAATGCATGGAAATGCAAATGCAATGCAACATTCGAATAGGCCCACCCTTGAATGATGAAAAGGAAAAGTTGAAGCTTTTTGTCTTGTGCTTCTCACTTCTTAGATCCTAGACACCTGACATCTTTTCTCTCCTATAAAACCCTTCCTCTCCCCACCTTCATATCATGCATTCCCACCCCACTCTCTTCTCACAATTCACATGGACACTAACCATTCCCGCAGGCAGCTTGCTGCAATGAAACAGTCCCTCTTTGATCAGGTTCTTCTTCCTTCCTCCTACCACTTTTATACTTTATTTTCCTACAATTTGCAACATACCACAAATGTTGGAGATCATAAGCTGATTACTGATATGGCACACAACAATTTACTCCTTACACCTTTGTCTCAAACATGAGGAAAGGAAGAAAAAAAAATACAAGTTTATCAAAATCTTTTCTCTCATTTGATAGCCAGGAAAACAATAAAAGAAAAAAAAATGGTGGGCTAACTCAAACATTCTTTCTTCTAATTTGAGAAAGAGAATGAGAAAGATAAAAATTAATGCATAAAAAACTATAAATATCCTTATTTATTGTTATGCATATTTTTTAATTGAGATATTTATGTCATTTCATATACACATTTCTACTCCTCTTCTTTCCTTCATTTTTCATTCTTCACTCTTTTTTAGCTTGTGCACTAATCTCATTCATTAGCAGAGGAAGAAATGTCAAGTCAATTGGTAGTTAATGCAAATTACATATTCCATTGCTTCATAACCTGATTACCTTAAATCACAAGACACACAGGAAAATTGTGTTTTTGTTCATGGCACCAGTAACTGATGAGGGAAGCATCATTCATGCATTGGAATTAATAACAGATAATGGAGAGAAAGAAAATTCTGCTAAACTTAAAGAATCCACGCTTTCTGATGATGACATTTGTGCAGTTATAGCAGACATGAATGGAATGCATACTATTTATTATGCAATGTTCTGTTAGCTCCATAACTGTTCAATTTATGGTGAATTGGAATATTTTTCTCTGCAGGGATTGCTGGATGAACAATTTATACAACTGGAAGAGTTGCAGGATGATGCAAATCCTAACTTTGTTGAGGAAATTGTGACTCTTCACTACCGTGATTCATCACGGCTTATCTCAAGCATAGAGCAGGCTCTGTAAGTTAACTAACTTCACCATTCTTTGTACTTTCTAGACCTATTTCTTTTTTGAAGAAAAAAAATTGATAAATAGAGTTAATTCATTTTTGTGCTTGTAGCAAAGAGAGGAATCTGGATTTCAACAAGCTGGACACACTTATGCATCAGTTCAAAGGAAGCAGTTCAAGGTAAATATAGGATTAGGATAGTCCAACAGAAAATATTAACCATAGTTATACTAATAAGTTAGAGTTAATTATATTTTAAGTATCATCAGGTACATACTGTGTTGGCTTTATCACAACAGAGAATCCTAATTATTTGAACTCTTTCTTTTGTTTCTTTTATAATGGATTGCAGCATAGGAGCCAAAAAGGTGAAAGCAGAGTGCAATTTGTTCAGGGAATATTGCAGGGCAGGAAATGCAGAAGGGTAATAAATGATCCTTCCACAACATAACTGAAGCCTTAATGCATTTTGAAATTTCTATATTTACAAAATATATTTAATATTTCATCTTATAAATTAATTTTGTAAGGTTGAATTAGATTAAAATTTATAAAAAATATTTTGTAAAATATGTTTAATCATTTTAAAATATGAATTTTGACTTAATTTTATAAAATAAAAATTACTCTCACTTATATATTTTATTTTAATCATATAACAACTGATCTCTATAAAAACATGACATTAAAAAAAATGTTGCTTCACTGAGCCAATGAGAAATTTTCCTAAAAATGATGGTAGTGTTTTTGCTTGAATATGCAGATGCATGAGGAGCTTCCAACAATTGAAAAAAGAACATGCTGCACTGAGAAAGAAACTTGAAGCTTATTTTCAGGTGTCTAGAGTATAGAAAAATGTTTGTACTGTAAAATTGTTGTGTTTGGCAATGTGGTGTTAAACTAATGTTCCTTCTTTTGTGCAGTTGGCGAGGCAAGCTGGACCCCGCGAAACAGCATGTCGCTCCAAATGAAGACCTAATGAAAAATATGCATAATAAGGCAAATGTAATTGGTGAAATTTGTATCATAGAAAAATATATGTATTTATATATATTCACCATAGGAAAGTGATGTTCGCCCTTTTCAGATATTTTGTTTCAGAATATCAGTTTTGTTTTCAAATGTTATAGGAATATTACTCTTCCACTTCATACTATATATAATATATATACATATAACCCGGCAATCCATGCATGGGCTTGTGTAAAATAATGTTCTAATTCAAATGTTTCAAAATTAATTTATAATAGGTTTAAATATATTTTTAGTTTTTATAAAATTGATAATTTTGATTTTGATCTTTTTAAAAGTTTTTTTTCTTTTTATTTATATAAAATTTATGAATATTATTTTTGTTATTGTAAAATGATTAAATTTTAATTTTGATTCTTATAAAATATTTTTTTTTTATCTTTTTAAAATCTAAATCAATTATTTTTAGTCCTTAATGATCATTTTAAGATGGATAAATAATATTTATTTTAAAAATTATAATTTTCTTTTAAAATATTAAATATTAATATAATATTAATAATAATTATAAATAATACTTAGGATAATTATTTAAATTTTTAATAAATAAAAAATAGTTAAAAATATCATATAAAAATAAAGACTAAAAATAATAATTTTAATTTTATAAAAATAATTTTTTTTATAAAACTAAAATTAAAGCTTATTAATTTTATAGAAATTAAAAACATATTTAACTCTCTTTAAGATGAGACTTTTAGACATTTTAAAATTTACTTAATTATATACACGTTGTGACCGTCTTTTTCTAGACAAATCACTCGAGTAAAAGATCTAGAATCTTGGACCATAATCGTGCATAAATATAATAGAAATCATTAAATAAATAAAAAATGTCTTTAGATGAAAGTTGGGAACTTGGGAATTTCAATACACAATTTTTAACTTCAAACACAAAAGAAAAAGATAAACTTTATTGCATTTTAGAAGCTCGCAACAACTGGTATAGATATATGTACTAAATATAGTGTATGCACTCGTATTATAAATATAACGAACTTTTACTCAATAAATTGACATGTACAATTATTTGGATTATTTTCTAATATTTATGTCAAAAATCGTGTTTATTTTAATCTCATAGTGTAAAATCCTTTATTCCAACTTACATAAAAATTAAATTTCAAATAAAATGTGTGAAAATATCTTCCCAATGACAGTATATCCAAGAGGACCAAGACGATAACATAGAGGTCAGCAATTAAAATGAGTTTTTTTTTTTTTTTTCATTCAGTTGATTCAAATATCGGAAATAAAGATTTTTTTTCTTTCTATTTTCATCGATATTCAATCACTTTATTAAGTCATTTAAAATATCATTTTATAATAAGATTCTTTATTAATAGATAAATTGAATTTCTTTTAATAATTTTTAATGGATTGTAAATAAATTAATACATTATTTTTAATAAAAAAAAGTATATTCTCTTAAAATTTATTAAAAAAATTAGCTCAAACAAACACAGACACAGATACCAAACAAACACATACACTCTTTTGATCCATTCATAACATTATTTTTAAAATTGAATATTTTTCACACTCTTTTAATCCATTCATAACATTATTTTTAAAATTGAATATTTTTTTATGATTATTTCAAAATAATATCTAATTTATCAAAAAAAATTAAAAGTTAAAAAAAAATTTAATTCGCTTTAAAGAAATGATTATTTGTTTTTTATCATTTTATATAATTTTAAAATAAAATCGTTAATTTTATAACTTAAACCATTTTACGTAAGTCATGAAATTAATATTAAAAATATTCTAAAACTTTTTAACTGTTATTAATATTGTCCATAGGATTTGAATTAAATGGGTAGATTGTCGTCCATCTATTTAATTATATAAACTTTTCAAAATCTAATAATTTTTTAAAAACTAACTTAGTTTGTATTTGGAAAAAAAAAATCCTAACATTAAATTGTTTTGTTGAAAAAAAAAACTGTTCATAAAATAAGCATGATGTTTGACAACTTCTGTTAAAATTTATAAACAATTTTTTTCTTAAAAATAAATTATTTTTAAAATTTGAAATTTTGAAATCTATAAATATCCTTCTAATAAATTTTTTTCTTAAAATTAATTTACAACATAAAAATTGATTTTTTTTAATATACAAATAAAATTAAATATTACAAGCTCGTTTTTCAACAAACTTATCAAACAAAAATGTATTCTCATTATAATCAATTATCACAATAATTAATTATTAAAATAATATAATTTGGACAATTTTTTTAAACACACTCTTATCGGATTGGATTAAATTTTATATGGGTGGAATGAATGGATCATGTATAAATAGATCTTTTTATCACTCTTAGTTAAAATCAACCCAACCTTTAAATAAGTTAAATAAGATAGTAATTTTTATAAGAGTTGAAGTGAACAGGTTAATTTTAATTTATAAGAAAAGTTCATTATTTTATTTTATTTTTATAAATACTTTATAAGTGTATTCAAACATAACTCAAACTTGATAAATACTTTACTATAAAAAAGGAAGGTTTTGTTCTCTTCTTTTAATTTTATCATCAATTGGATTCCAAAGGTTTTAAAGGGCAGACCCTGATCATTTGATAAACATATTCTCATTCTTGGTATCATTATGGATGATGAGGTTCAAAATCAAATCATTTTCTATAAGGTACCATCTTGGATGCAAGTTCATAATCTTCCTATAGGATTTACTACTATGGTTGTTACTACAATGCAAATTCTCATTCTTTGGCGTACATATATGAGAATTTGCATTGTTCTTGATGTTCGCAAACCACTAAAGCATCAAAACAAAATTAAGAAATCTAGAGAAGAAGTCAAGGAACTATTTTTTCAAGTATGAGAAGTGGAGGTCTTTTTTTTTTATTTGTGATTTGTTAGGTCACGCCAATAATTATATTGAGTAATTATTTATTGTTGAGAATGAGGATGGGGAAGAGGCTTGTTAGGATGCACCAAGAAAGTTTTTTTTGAAAGACAAATAAATCACACACACATATATATATATATATATATATATAATGAACAAGGGGTACCTTAACCATTTTAAAATAGATAGGAAACATGGTAGCAACATATTTGTGACAATCCGACAAGACACTACCAGCCTAACACATTCTAGCTCCCAAATAAGCATGTATATGTCAATACTAATTCTTGGCACAATAGCATAGACTAGGTTTTCTACTATTCCTCTGTCATTATGCAGCAATGAGACACAATAAGCTAATACCAATTTACCGAGTTTCAGCCCCCCTTACACATATGTCCATATTGGTATAATATTATCTATTTTGGACCTAAGTCCTTATGATTTTACTTTAGGTTATTTCTAAAAGGTCTCATACTAATGAAACATATGTATACTTTATAAACTTACGGTTCTCCTCCTTTTCACATGATGTGGGACTTTAATTGCACTTTCAATAATCCTCCCATCAAATAAAAGATCATGGTGGTCCCCAACTTTTCCACCATTAATTCACGACAATGAGACATGTTCCTAACCTCCTTGTTACCAGGACAACCTCCACTTACATATATGGACTAACCGTCAGAAGCCACCAAATCTATCATACTTGTTTAGGTTGGAGTCGATTCTTCATTGACCTTGTCACCGTTTCTTCTTGTATATCAGGATTCACACTTCCCCACACACAATGTCAATTGTTAGGGTGCACCAAGAGGGATACCCTACATACATGTTCACATTGGTATGATATTATTCACTTTGGACTTAAATCCTTATGATTTTGCTTTTAGTTATATCTTAAAAGGTCTCATACCAATGTAGTATGTATGTACTTTATAAACCCATGGTTCTCTTCCTTTTCACATGATGTGGGACTTTGATTCCACTTTCAACAAGGTTATAGGGTTAAAATAAATCTATGTACAACTACATGTAGAAGGCCACATTGAATGCACATTTTAAACACAATGAGGTAAGCACGTTACACCCATAAATGAAAGTGGAGACTACAAATTAAATGAATTGATGAAAGTTAATTTTCTAAATCCTAAAATTTCATTCTTACCATTATGTATTCAATGAAGAAACAAATTTTGGTTGATGAATATAAAAACAAAATGTTGTTCTTGTACATGGACCCATCATTGATGTGAAAAATAATGACCCATCATTAATGTGAAAAATAATGCAAAAACATTAATGCTAGCAAAAACACTCTAAGACATTCATTTTAATGGGTTGAAATTTATTTGAAAACATAAAAGTTGGTAGGTCTCATACCCTACTTAATGGCACTTTCTTTTGATTTTGTGATTTTCAATAAATTTTAACAAATGAGAAAGAGATTATTAAGAGAAGTTGATAAATGTCCATTTTACTTAGAAATTATGACTATTTTGACACTTATCTAACTATGTTTAAAAGAAATATATATTTTAACCACTAAAATATTATAAGAATCAAAATGATGTATAAAAAGGGTACTTTATGAAAAGTTGATGGATTTTTAATTGATGAACCCTTGTTTTCAGGTAAATTTGATAAAGTTATAAGATCCCAAGATTTCTCAAATCAGCTCAGCCGTTTAGAAAAGGCTAAGTGGATTGGGTTCAAAGAAAAGTTAAAATTTTTATCCTCAAGGACTCATCAAATTGGCATTGACTTGGTTGATGGAGCTTTCTTCACTATACAAAGAATTCAAAAATTTGTTCAACCGTTTGGAAATAGTTGAGCGAGTTTGTCTCTTTCATGCTTGCTCTATTTTTTTTTTTTTTACATATTTAAGGGATCAAGAGAGAGAAAATTAACAAGAGCTAAAATAGAGAACATGGCGAGAAGTATAGCTGAAGGAAGAAACTCTAAAAGTCATATGGGAACAAGGATTCTGTGTTCATTTTCTTCTTTTACACTTTTTATGTACATGGAGATTGCTCTCGTTACTATGAGTAACTAATCCACTCTTTTTGTTGAGATTGAATGTAATTCCATTAAAATTCTTATGTAATCCTTTTGATTTATATATATGATCGTATATTATTTAGTATTAGTGATTTGATTCTATTCTTAATGCTTGAAGTGGATTCATCACTCACCTTTTGATTTTTGATTTAGGTTTTGGTTGAAAAACATTTGTTAAATCCATTTTGAATCAAATCACCTAATAATTCTAAAGGCTAGGAAAAGATTTAAAGTCATTAGTTGAACAAATTCTTGTACTTAATACAATGTGTACTATCCGTACCGCTATGCCGAGCTCGAGCTCGGCATCTCAGCGCAAAGTGACCTCGGACACGCGCTGGGCGACGTCAGCTCGTTATTCAAATAGGTCATAACTGATCTCGGGCCCAAGGCCCAAGAAAATCCTAATTCATACTCAGGTACGTGCATTACTTATACGGGACTCATACATCCACAAACACTAACTTTAGCATCGGAGTCTCTTTTGCAGGTACCACCCCCATCTTGGAGCAACCAACGTACTAGTGAATGAGGCTCATCGATCTTACCCAGCGAATCGTCCCCTACGACCGATCTCCGGTAAGAACATTTGGCGCCCACCGTGGGGTATAATCAACTCAAGGTCGAGTTCGAACCTTGGCATAATCAATCCAAGGTCGAGTTCGAACCTCGGTATAATCCATTCAAGGTCGAGTTCGAACCTTGGCATAATCAATCCAAGGTCAAGTTCGAACCTTGGTATAAACAACTCAAGGTCGAGTTCGAACCTTGGTATACTCAACTCAAGGCCGAGTTCGAACCTCGGTATGATCCATTCGAGGTCAAGTTTGAACCTCACTGCGAAACATCTCAATTTCTCCCAAGGTCAAATTTGAACCTTGGAACAAATCACTTTGCTCTAAAACTAAGTTTGAGCACCACAAAGTACAAAAATACACAACAAGTACTGAACGTGTTTTTCAAAACGCGCAAACAGGAAAAAATCAAGCCTAAAGCGTAAACGCGAAATTAGAGGTCCAAACAAACTCATCAAAAGTGCAAAGGCAAATATATACACAACAATGTTTGCAGAGTTCAACACATGAATTCAAAGAGAAAAATAAAGCAAAGAAAAATAAACTAGGCTATTACAAAGGCGGCCTAGGCGGAGGCATTTTCACTATAGTTGTCCTCGAGGTCGTCCTCCTTCACTAGCTTCCCAAAGCGGACCTCCTTCTCCACGTGCATGGCGGAGAAGTCAAACCCCGGTGCGAGAAGCCTAGCCTGGTGAGCTGCCTTGAGGAACCCCCTCTTGTGCTCAAACACGACGGCCCGCTCAATCTCCTCGAGCTTCCTCTCCAGCCCCGCCTTCGCCTCCTCCAACTTCGCCATGTCCACCTTCAAAGCAGCATTCTCCTCTGCTTGGCCACCGAGAAGCACCTCGTCACAAAGACATTTCTCGGTCATCGCCACCAGCTCGGCCTTCTGCACGGTGACCTCATCCTCCAAGGCGCGCACTCGTGCCCGGGAAGAGCTGGAGAGTTCCTACAAATCACGAACCTGAGCAGCATAAGTCTCGTTAGATCTCAGAGTGATCTCCAAAGACTTCCGAATCCTCTCCACCTCCCTCCGAGTAGCTTGAAGCTTAGCCTCGTTCTGTAGCTTGGCGTCCCTGAGAGCGCCCGCCAAAGCCCGGTTCTCATCCTTTAAGGCTTTGTTCTCCTCCCTCAAGGCCTTGGCTTCTTCCTTCAAGGGCTGAACTCGACCCTTCAAACTGACCAGGTCCTCCTGCTGCTTGAACCACTTATGCTTCCAGTGGTCCACAATGGCCATAGCCCTCTGCAGAAAGACCTGGGCAGCGTCAAGACCTTCCACGGGCCCGACCTCTTCGATCATCCCCTGGTCCTCTAAGCTCAGCGAACCCTTGGGAAAGAACTTTTCAGCGGTCACCCCCACACTCCACAGCGAATCCATGTCAGCTGAGGCACTCACATGGTCCAATCGCACCTCATAGCGGTCCTTCTCGAAGCGGTGGGCAATGTATCAGCTCCGGGAAACCCCCTGTGATGGACCAGATGACGGCGCCGAAACTGCAAGCGTAGCTGTTGGGACCTCGGAACTCGACCCCTTGCCGCGAGCCCTGGCAGCAGTAGAAGCGGCAACAGGCATCCCCTGCTCAGCAACAGGAGCACCTGCCTCGGGCACCTTCGAGCTTGGAGCCACCGGGGTCTCGGCAGCGTCCCTTGCCTGTAGAAAACGACCCTATGTCAGAAGACAAAAGAACAAAAAAGAAGATAGGAGAAAAAACAAAAAGCAAGGTACTCACCACGGCGGCCTGGGTCACCACCTCGGCAGCCTGAGCAACTTGCTCAGCGGCCTGAGCCATCTCCTCGGTGGCCACTTGCGGAGCCTCCTTGGCTGGCAGACTCCCAGTGAGGTCCACCGCGCCAGCATCAGCAGCTTTGGAGGTTACCTCCTCAGCATCCCGAGGGGCGGAGGTCCCCCCGACCTCCTTCCCCCCCTCTTCCTTTTCCTGTTCGTCTTCAGGGGGAAACCTCCTCCTCTTGAGGCTCTAGAACCTCGATCTCGGCGATGTTGTAGCGGTGCTTCAGCTCACGCCATTTGTTTCTGCCCATAATGCCTGCAAACACAAGAAATCAAATGCATCAGCAAAAGAAGCTTTTTCAAACCCTAACAATCTAAGAAAGACAGGATACTCACACTCTAAGCCCCTCTCCTTGTACGCCGAGTTCGCAAGCGACAAGACGAGCTTGCAATCCAGCGGGCGAGGAAGTGCTTCAAGATTTTTAATGGGGGCCGACTAGGGATGGCAAATATACCCGTACCCGCGGGTAATACCCGAACCCGTTCCGACTTTGACGGGGAATACCCGGTTTGACCGGGTACGGGTACGGGTAAAACCCGATATATTAAATCGGGTACGGGTATGTACTTACCCGCCCCGTACCCGTACCCGTCCCCGTTCTCATTTTTAATTTAATATTCACTTTCAATTTAATTATATTAAAAAAATTTAATATTTTTTTATGTGTGATTATTTATTATAACATGAGATAAATAAATAACCTAATTATAATTATAATATAATAAAAAAAATAATTTAAAAATATCATTTTTTTAAAAAAAATAAAAATAAAAAAATTGATGGGTACGGGTACGGGTATACACGATACCCGACGGGGACAGGGATGGGGATGAAAATCTATACCCGACGGGTATGGGGACAGGGATGGGGATGAGTTTAACTTGCGGGGACGGAGATGGGTATCATAAAACCCGTACCCGCCCCGCCCCGTTGTCATCCCTAGGGCCGACTCTGAAGTCGTCAATTGCAACTCCCCCACTCCGTGAAACCTAGCAGGGACCGGCTGCCAGTAGAAGGGGAACTTCGGCAACTCACCGAAATAGAATGCCCCATCCTCTAACGGGTCGACGTCCACAAGCGCCACCCAGAAAAACTCTTATTTAAAATTTTTATACGACTAGGAGTAAAGGGAAAAAAGACCCCCAGCCTTACTCCCATTCAGGGACATCAAGCCATAGGGAGGAACGCCCATTTTTAACTGGTAAAAATGAAGAAAAACGGGCAGAGACACCTCTATCCCCAAGGCCGAACACAGGACTTGGAAAGCCCTCAAAAAACCCCAACTATTGGGGTGCAACTGGCAAGGAGCCGAGTTGATGAAATTCAAAAAGTCACACTCAAATTGAGTGAAAGAAAGACAGACACCCAAATTCCTAAAAAGACACTGATATACATAGAAATGGGGAGGATAGAAGAACTCCCCATATACACACGTTCATCGGGCCGACACGGCTCGAGCCGGATAAACTTGGAGACGGAAGAGTCACAGATCCTATGCGTTCTTCGAATCGCATTGATCTCCAGGAACGACCTGAACACGCTCTGGAACTCCCCCACGTCACGCCTGACCCAGTCGTAGCCAGGAACGCCAGGGATGAGATCCTTGGGCGGGTTCTCCGCCTTCTTCTTTTCGGAGGTCGTTCCGCCTTTCCGCGCACCTTACCCTTGCCCTTGGCAAGCGCGGAAGATCCGACACCACTCTCTCTAGCCATCAAGAATGAAAGAAGATTTGAGAAGAAGGAGAAAGAAGACTACAGAAAGGAAGTACCTGGTACTCTTCCTCAGAAAAAACCCTAACAACAACTGGGTTACCGGAAGCGGTGACGGAGATAGAGAAAATGAAGATGGAAAATGAACAGAGGCGTAGGAAGCAGCATGCGCAAGAAGTCAGGAAAGAAGAAAAAGCGAAAAAGAGCAAAGTGAAAGGGGAAGAGGCGCGAGAGAGAGAAAAGGGATCTCCGAAATTCAAACGGTTATGCCACGTGTCAGAAAGAGAGCAACCTGACCACGCATTAATTGAGACCCACTGTGATGGGTGCGGCCATCATTACGAAAACCGCCAATGCCCATAAACACGCCGTTCAGGCGTTTCAAAACACGAAACGACAGTTGCGACACATGGCAGCTCAGCAGGAAAACGTACGCGAAGAGTCATGACCCCCTCCCGAGCTCGGCATAAACTTTTTGACCCATGGTCTTCGGAGCTCGGGGGCTAGTGTACTATCTGTATTGTCCTACCGAGCTCGAGCTCGGTATCGCAGCGCAAGACAACCTCGGATACGCGCTAAGCGACCTCGGCCTAGACGAGGTCCGTTATCCAAATAGGTCATAACTGATCTCGGGCCCAAGGCCCAAGAAAATCCTAATTCATACTCAGGTACATGCATTACTTATACGGGACTCATACATCCACAAACATGAACTTTAGCATCGGAGTCTCTTTTGCAGGTACCACCCCCATCTTGGAGCAACCAACGTACCAGTGAAGGAGGCTCATCGATCTTACCCAGCGAATCATCCCCTACGACCGATCTCCGGTAAGAACATTTGGCCCACTGTGGGGCCGATCAAGACAGCTCTTATCGGCCACGCTTATGGTTTTCACTCGAAGCCATAATAGACGAGCAACAGACAACGTCGATCATACGACCAACATGGACAACGAAGCAGCATTGAGAAGGCTGATCGAGCAGGTCGAACAAAGGCGGCAACAACACACCGCCGATCTGCAAAACATGCGTGCCAAGCACGAAATTGACCTGGCGGCGCTACGTACCGCTAACGAAGCTAAGCTAGTGGCGAACGTATTCGTGCCCAACTTCCTCGGCGCCCTTCTGATCAACCTCCTCAACTGAGTAACCAACACGAGGAAGAGGGGCATTCGGTTTCTCAGCCACCAACAGCACCTAGGGCACCAACCCCCCGACCTGCTACACACCGTTCACATGCACCGACGAACAGGTCGGCCCATGAAGTCAGCATTGCTCCAGCCCAGGCTCCAGGCAATCGGACGAGCATTCGTCGCCACCCCTTTGTGGACGGCATCATGGAGACACCTCTGCCCTTCGGCTGGAAGCCCCTCCACATCGACCGCTACGATGGCACAACAGATCTAGACGAGCACATCGACTTATACGTCATGCAGGTAAACCTATACACTAACGACGATGCTGTTCTGTGTAGGGTTTTTCCGACTTCGCTCAAGGGGGCAGCACTCAACTGGTACACTCAACTGCTGGTGGAGTCGATAGACAACTTCGACACTCTGGTAAGGTGATTCACGGCGCAATATGCCACGAGTCGACCTCACCATGTCACATCAGCCGCCTTGGCCAGTCTCAGACAAGGCGACAACGAATCACTGAGGGCGTTCATGGAACGCTTTGCCAGTATCTCAGTCAAGATTCAAAACTTGAACCCCAAGGTTTCCCTACACGCCATGCTCATAGTGCTCAAGCCTGGACCTTTCATGGACAGCCTGTGTCGACGATCTCCTCTTGATATGGACGAACTCCGTGCCCGAGCTGCAGAGTACATTCAGATGGAAGAGCACTCTGATTTTCGTGACCAGATTCGCGACAAACCACAAGGAAAGCAAGACCAAGGTCAGGCCACAAACATTTAAAGTTGGCGACCTTGTTTGGTGGGGTGAGAGAGGCAAGAATAGACCCCTCCGAAGGGAAATTCGGAACTTGGAATGTCACCCACCTCAAATTTTATTAACTTGTAAATTCAGGTGATGTATTCTTTTTCCTCCTCAGCCTTTTTTCTCACTAAAGAAAAGGGTTTTTGGCCAAGGAAGGTTTTAACGAGGCACACCTCAGAAATAATCAACAAAGCAACTCCATTCCCATACATTTTCGGTATTGGCACATTAACCGTGACGACTTGCCAAGGTCGAGTTCGAACCTTGATGTTAAGGTCAAGTTCGAACCTTCAAGTACAAATTACGTTGCCAAGGTCGAGTTCGAACCTTGCTATGCCAAGGTCGAGTTCGAACCTTGTTATGCTAAGGTTGAGTCCGAACCTTGAGACTACATTTTCTTAACCAAGGTCGAGTTCGAACCTTGTTATGCCAAGGTCGAGTCCGAACCTTGAGACTACATTTTCTTAACCAAGGTCGAGTTTGAACCTTGTTATGCCAAGGTCGAGTCCGAACCTTGAGATTACATTTTCTTAACCAAGGTCGAGTTTGAACCTTGATATACCAAGGTCGAGCTCGACCCTTGAAGATCACATCTACTTAACAAGGTCGAATTTGAACCTTCAAACAACAAATTTGGGAGCTCCTCAGAAGCCCCTTCGCTCTTACATAACTTGGTGCTTGGGGGGCAAGTGTACTAGCCAGCCGAGTTGCCGAATTTTCCCTCACCAATCTATTGACTCAATCAAGGGTTTACCAGCCTGACCAAGCAGTAAACTCATTATTGCCGAGTTCCTCAGCTCGGCCATGAAACATGGACATCGGAATACCACATGGCCCAAAGAGGCCACGTCATCAAACAGATAAAAATATAATCTTGTCACCGCACCGCAATCACAAGGTAAAATCCTAATATTACCAAGGTACGTCTACATAACCGTCACCTCCCATTAACACGCTGCCTGCGCGTTTCGGGGAGCGAGGTGACACTTATGACACATGGCATCGCGAGAGAGAAGCGTACGCCAAAAGTCACGACCCTTTACCAAGCTCGGTATCAACTCCTCGACCCACGGTCTTCGGAGCTCGGGGGCTAGTGTACTATCCGTACCGCTATGCCGAGCTCGAGCTCGGCATCTCAGCGCAAAGTGACCTCGTACACGCGCTGGGCGACGTCAGCTCAGTATTCAAATAGGTCATAACTGATCTCGGGCCCAAGGCCCAAGAAAACCCTAATTCATACTCAGGTACGTGCATTACTTATACGAGACTCATACATCCACAAACACTAACTTTAGCATCAGAGTCTCTTTTGCAGGTACCACCCCCATCTTGGAGCAACCAACGTACCAGCGAAGGAGGCTCATCGATCTTACCCAGCGAATCATCCCCTACGACCGATCTCCGGTAAGAACACAACGAATTGAATTTAGTAAATTGAGGAATCAATTATTAAACTATAATCCTTAGAATTTATAAACACAAATAATTGATTTATAATGATTTTTGTGATTTCAATGACACTAAGTAATAAAAATCATATATAGATAATTTTAAGAGATCATAAGAGTGAAATAGATGAAATTCAATCCCAATAGCTTTTCTCATTGTTATCCTTCAATTTTATACTTTCTTTTTATTGATATTTTATTTATAAATTCAATATTGAAAATGCACAACAATATGTTTATATTCAATGTGCATCTTTCTTTTGCAAGTTTTATCTATGATAATATAAATTACAAAATATTTTCAGAGTTCTTGTGGATCAACAACCTCTACTTCTATTTATACAATAGCAAATTTGGTGCACTTGCCACAAAATTTTAACAGGAGTGTTTTAGAAAGTGTGTTGCTCTACCATCCATATGTTACATTTCTTTCTTAAACTTTAAATCATTCTAAAAGTATTAAAGAAATAAGAATATAAATTCAATAATCCATGTACAACTACATGTAGAAGGTGCCACATTCAATGCACAATATAAACACGTGGAGGTAATTATGTTACGCCCATAAATACCATAAAAATCTAAATGATGAGCCCTAAATCAAAGTGAAGACTAGAAATTAAATGAATTGATGAAAGTTGTTTTTCAAAATCCAAAAATGTTATTCATTATCATTACGAATTCAATGTGGAAACAAATTTGGTTGATGAAGATAAAAACAAAAGACTGTTCTCCTAGGTGGGCCATCGTTAATGAGAAAATAATGCAAAAACATTAATACTAGCAATATTCTTTATAACACATTCATTCTAATGAGATGAAATTTATCGAAAAACATAAAAGTTGATAGGTCTCATACCTTATTTAATGACACTTTTTCTTGATTTTGTGATTTTTAATAAATTTTAATAAATGAGAAAGAGAGTATTAAGAGAAGCGTGTTAGAGGATATATTGTTTTACCACTCATATTTTATGTTTCTTTCTTAAACTTTAAAATTCATCCTAACGGTATTAAAGAAATAAGAGTATAAATCTATGTATAACTAAATATAAAAGGTGCCACATTGAATGCACAATTTAGATTATGGGAGGTAATAAGCATCAAAAAGAGGTAATTACGTTATGCCCATAAATGATACAAAAATCCAAATGATGAGTCCTAAATCAAAGTGAAAACTAGAAAACCTTCTTTCAATTTGAAGAATGTTTAGATAAAGCGTAAGCCAAACAAGATTAGTTTAAAACCTTCCTTTAACACCATCTCTTAAATATTGTTACTAACTTATTTAACCATTCTTCAATTTTCTTAATAGTATTTTAGTTTGTGCAATGCATAAGTTAAATGTTTATTATATATAACTAAACTTTATAATAAATCATACATACAAATAAATATTATGTTTTAATATATACATTATATTCAAAATTTATAAAATAGATATTTTTAAGTGTATAAATTATATTTTAAATTTGTGATAAATAATTTATATTGTAGTGTAAGATTATTTTTATTAATTGATAATTTATTTTTAAAAAATATAAAAATTTAATTACAAATAATTATAATAGAAAACTAAATTATGTAAGTAGTTAAAAAAGATCCTAAAAATCTTTTCATTAAAAATATTAAAAATACTCTCACAAAATAAAGAAATTTATGTTTAATATGTAAGTGTTGAATCATAATTTTTTTTTTGTTTTATATTCAAGCTAGTTTTACCCTAGATAGGAAATTGAAATATGAAGGGGATTCGAACCTTAAAACGCATTTTAATAAATAATTATTTTATATATTTAAAATACACAAAAATTAGACTAATGAGAACAAATTAAATTTTAAAAAATAATATTATCAAATAAATAATGATATTTTTAATATTTTAAAAATAAATTGAACCAAATACATATTTATTGTTATTTTTTTGGTTTTACAATATTTATTTATATATATTATAAAGGAGATATATTTTGATAACTATCCTTTTAGTCTTCACTTTTTAGTGGATGATTATACTCCTTGAATATAAAAAAAAAATATATATATATATTTTTTAAATAACTATCTATAATTTATAATATTTATTTGTGTGTAATTATTAGATATAGAAGTATCTTGACCTCTCTAATATAAATAAATAAAATTAATTAGATTTATTAACACTGATATTTTATTTGCTTACAATTACCATAAAAATCTGTGTTTCCCCAAAACAAAAGAAAACCCTCCAAGTCCGATGAATGATTAGCGAAATTGAAAAAGGAAAAAAGAAAATTAAGGCATAAAGCAACAGGAGGAGCAGTATTGATAAGCAAAAGAAAAGAAAATCGAGTGTTTCAATTCGGCGTCGTCGTCTTCTCTTGTATCGTATCAGTGTCACAACCTGCTTCTCTGCGATTTGGCGTTTCCACACGAACGACGCGACCATGATTCGTAATGGGAGCTCAGTTTGTTTTTGATTATTTATTGTGTCTGTTCTAGGGTTTAGGTGCTGTGTTCAACTTTCAGAAACGAAACCCTAGCCAATCAGGAATGGCCTCCTACAGGCCCTTCCCTCCTCCGCCATCGAGTCAAATTCAAAACCCTATCGCAGGTGCGAATCATCAGTACAATAATCAAAATTGGGGTGCTTATGGAGATCCCTCCACTTCTTCATTCCCCCCAATCCCTCCAAATTCCAATTACCAACACCAACATCACCATGTTCCATATGCACCTCCGAATCCCCATCATGCTCACTATCCTTACCCACCACCTCCTCCTCCGCCGCCGCCGGAGGCTTCATACCAGCCTCCGCCGCCACCACCTCCTCCCATGTATTATCCCTCCAACAATCAGTACAACAACCAGCCCCCTCCTCCGCCGCCTCCTCCCTTGTCGCCGCCGCCTCCACCACCCCCGGTTTCGCCCCCTCCTCCCCCGGCAACTCAGAACAACGAAGAGCGGCGCTTCAAGGAGCCTTCCACGTCTGGGCGGCGTGAATACGAGCATTCCAATCATGGCATTGCTCACAAACAGCACAAGCATCAGCAGCAGCCTCCTTTGCCGGCGAAGAAGATGAATGGGCCTCCCGGTCGGCATGAGACCGACGAAGAGAAGAGGTTGAGGAAGAAGAGGGAGTTTGAGAAGCAGAGGCAAGAGGAAAAGCTTAGGCAGCAGCTCAAGGAGTCCCAGAACACTGTTCTTCAGAAGACTCACTTGTTGTCTTCTGGGAAGGGCCATGGTATGGTTGCCGGCTCTCGAATGGGAGAAAGGAGATCTACTCCCTTATTGAGTGCTGAGAGGGTTGAAAATAGGCTCAAGAAGCCCACAACATTTTTGTGTAAGCTCAAGTGAGTATGTTGATATCGTTTCATGTTTGAATTTGTTTCTTTCTGAGTTCCCTTGCATCATGTTAGTTTTTCGATTCAAGTCACATTTTATTGGTGTTGTTAATGATATATTATATTGTTGTTATTGGATGATGCATGATTTCGTCTAGTGTTTACTTCTCACACTAACACATTTTCTGTGTGTTTTCGTTTTAGATTCCGAAATGAACTTCCAGATCCAAGTGCTCAACCTAAGCTTATGTCCTTCAAGAAAGATAAAGATCAGTATGTAATCTTATTCTCACTTTACTGTATGTTGCTACGAAATATACGGATAAAGGTCAGTAAGTAATCTAATATGAATTTTATGATTGTTGTTCAGATATGCAAAATATACGATCACATCTCTGGAGAAAATGTACAAACCCAAGCTTTTTGTGGAGCCAGATCTAGGGATACCTCTGGACCTGCTTGATCTCAGTGTTTACAAGTAATGTCCTCATTTCCTTTTGTAAATTTGAATACTTGAATGGATTATGCTGACTGAGAAGGTCTCATGAACCGTTTTATACAGTCCTCCCAGTGTCAGACCACCTCTTGCTCCAGAAGATGAAGATTTGTTGCGAGATGATGAAGCTGCCACTCCTATAAAGAAAGATGGCATTAAAAGGAAAGAGAGGCCTACTGATAAAGGTGTAGCATGGCTTGTCAAAACCCAATATATATCTCCTCTAAGCATGGAATCAACAAAGCAGGTATTGACCATATATATTGATATGATGATGGATTATTACTCTCGCAACAAGCAATAACTTATGAACATGTTATTTCTAGTCTTTAACTGAGAAACAAGCCAAGGAGCTGAGAGAGATGAAGGGTGGCCGCAGTATTCTGGACAATCTTAACAATAGGTATGTACATACCACCCCATACAAAGTCAATTATAGGCAGATAAATTACTTTGTGAAAATAATTAATATCTTCTAAGCTCTTACTATAATTGAATTCTCTCTTGTAGGGAAAGACAAATCAGGGAAATTGAAGCATCGTTTGAAGCAGCTAAGTCTGATCCTGTCCATGCAACCAACAAAGATTTGTATCCTGTTGAGGTTATGCCATTGCTGCCTGATTTTGATAGGTATGGCATCATATATAATATCCATTAAAATATTACTCACCCTGGTGTAATTTATTATTTGGTGTTAAGTTTGTGATCTTCAAGCTTAATCTTTTGATACTAGATAATACAAACTGCTGGACATTATTCATATTTCAAAATAACTGAGCTACCTTCTACTGTCCTGCTTTACAGGTATGATGATCAGTATGTTGTTGCTGCATTTGATAATGCTCCCACAGCTGATTCAGAAATGTATACTAAGTTGGACAAATCTGTTCGTGATGCCTTTGAATCAAAGGTAAGCTATGTTGCAAGGATGAATGTATTAATAACTCAAGTTCCCTGTTTTTCAAAGGTTAAAAGCCACGATCAGGTTAAATGCTTATATGATAGTATTAAAAAGGAAATGTTTTGTCACAAACCGTTTGCAACCTTGCATACATTCCCTGTCATGTTAATTTTCTCTTGTAGTTTTGATTCAATGTGTTGGAGTTATCTACTTTTTAAAAGTTCAATTTAACTTTGTTGGTAGGATAAGGATTGGCTAAATTACCCGTGTCTTAATTACCTGATTGGTGGTCTTTTGATTCTGTGTATGTTTGAAAGTAGCAACTTACGAAATGCATTAAGTGTATGATTGGTGGTTTTGGTTTCTCTGTTGACCAATGGTGCTGATTGCTGAATATTTGTAGACTGATTCCTATCCATTTGTGTCTTTCAGGCACTTCTGAAAAGCTATGCTGCAACTACTTCGGATCCTGATAATCTTGATAAGTTTTTGGCATATATGGCCCCAGCACCAGGAGAGGTATGCATTTTAAATTTAAATATGGATTTCAATTTTGAAACATTAGTTGTTGTACATAGTTCTGTGATAACTCGTGGATTTATCTAAACTCTGTGATGGCAGCTGTCGAAGGATATATATGATGAAAATGAAGACGTCTCATACTCTTGGATTCGCGAGTATAATTGGGATGTATGTAGAAATATTTTGAACATTCAAAGAATATTGCTACCGTAAAATTACATCATGATTCAGTTTTAAATTTCCATAACTAATTTTAAGTCATTAACTTTTTAAATTTAAATTCCCCTTTCTGACACTATTTTGACTTTTTTTTGGTAACATTTTAATAGGTTCGGGGTGACGATGCAGATGACCCTACAACATTCTTAGTTTCATTTGATGAGTCAGAAGCTCGTTACTTGGTATATCCTGGGGCCAATATCTGTCTTTCTCAACTTATGGATTGGAACATAGTTTCTTGGTTACGCAGTGTCAATGTGTTAATTTTATAGTAAATTTCATATGCAGCCTCTTCCAACTAAACTTGTTTTAAGAAAAAAGAGGGCTAAAGAGGGAAGATCGGGTGATGATGTTGAGCAATGTCCTGTACCTTCAAGAGTGACTGTAAGGCGGAGGTCTAGTGTTGCTGCGATTGAGGTGAAGGATTCTGGGGTACGACTCTGAATTTGTCTCAAGTTTGTCATTGCGATTGAATGTATAAAATATTTCTTATATACTATTATGCTTTCAACTTTCAAGGTTTATACAAGTTCAAAGGGCAATTCCTCAAAGAGAGGTGGTTTAGGAATGGATGATGGTCTCGAACACCGACATAGAGTTGCACCCGACCATGACAACGATCAGTATAGTGGAGCGGAAGATTACATGTCGGATTGATTATTTGATAAATACTGCTGCCTTAAAGCAAATTGGTCCAACGAAATGGTGGTTGGACTGGCCACAGATAGCCGAATTTGTAGTGGTCTTTGTGCTTCAATGAAGAATAACCAATGACAAATCCCATATTTTTTTTATGCCCATTTTAACTTAATGCACATACTTTCAGATTGTAGGCAGCTGTTAAATCAATATAGATTTTCTTCCCAATACCATTATATTAGAAAATATTGAAAAATAATGAATTGTAAAAAGCATGTCAGACTATATGGAATCCTGTCATTGCTGTGAATTTTTTTCGTGAACATCTTGTGCTTGTTAATGAAATTACTCTGGTCCCGGTTATCGTTGGCCATAATGTTGTGACATTCTGATTCTGATATGTTTGCATTAATTTACATTATGATGTTATGATAGTTTTTTAATAACGAAATTTAAGTTCCAATTGGTACATTGAGTGAGCTCAAACTATGACCGAGTTCGCTTACAGAGCACTAGTAAAATTTATTGGTACCTTTCAAGATGGCCAAGGTATCATCGTGCCATGAGTTGATGGTTGGTTTTTGGTATAGGAAATCACTCCACTACTTGGACGGTAAAGATGTTGTAAGATGTACGGGAATTAACTCTAATAATTTTAGGTAGCTATTTAGTATTACAAACACGTGAAAAGTTTATAAGTGGCGTTGGTATTTATATATGTGGAATTGAGAGCATGGTTATTATAAAAAATTAAGATAATTACATCTTATTTATTCGAATAGTAAAAACTGTATCATTAGGAGAAATGGAAATAGTGAATATAAATTATTAAGTTCTATTTGGATGATCAAAATTATGTGTGCCTGAGCATGACTTAAATTTTATTTTAACAGTAAAATTTGATTATTGTAAAAAATAAAAGTAAAAAATATGGATTATTAAATTTTGTAAGAAATATAATTAAGATTAAAAAGTAATCCCTTAAATATTGGAAAAACCTTCATATTAATTCCTATATATTAATACAAGGCTATATTACTAAAAAAATATTTTTAAAATCATATCAATCATCAAACCGATTAAAATATTGATTAAAAGTTTAGTAATTTAATCATAATTAAATCATATAGTTAAACTAGTATTAATAAAATAATATTAATATTTAAATAATACATAAAATAATATTACATAATCACAATATCATAATTTTATAATGTTAAAATTAAAATAAAACATTGTTTTATATTTTTATTTTTTAAAGTGTATGTACAAGTTTAAATATAATATTTAAGTTTAAATTCTAATAAAATTCTATATATATATATGAGGAGGGTTACAATAACATTGACGTAACTTTTACTAAGTATTACATTGTTCAATAACTTTATATTAAATATGAATTTTGTAAATCCAACCGTTAGATTAAAAGTTTTTTACTCTTAGATCATATATACAAAATTTTATATTAATCCAAGATGTTTTTTTTGTTCGTCCCTGGAGTATCCACTGCCGACAGCAGTGACTAATCTTCTCGCTACGTTGGAGGCACCTCAAAGGGTGGGATAGCTGGCCCCAAGATTTAACGCGGCTGCATACACAAGGCAGGATTCAAACCCCTGACCTTGCTTAAGCGTGGATCAACCCCTACTGCTGAACCACACGCTTGGGGTTTTAGGGTTTAGGATTTATGTCTTCATTAGCTTATTTTTTAAAAGAGGAAATATTGTTAAAATATTTGTTAGAATAATTTACATTTATAAATATCGTTAAAAATTATCATATAATATTTAACTAAAATAATATATATATATATATATATATATATATATATATATATATATATATATATTCTATATATCTAAATGCTTATTCTTTAAATAATAATAATAATTATAATAATAATTATTATTATACTAATATTATATATATTGCATATGTAATTAGGTAAATATTTTTTTTGGTGGATTGTGGATTTCCTAATCGACGCCAATTTTTAGCTCCATTTCGAGGTGTAAGATATCATCTACAAGATTTTGTAGGTCGGGGTAATGACCCTGAAAATGAGAAATAATTGTTCAATATCTCCGTCATGCGTCTTTAAGGAATGTGATCGAGAAAATATTTGGTATTTTTAAATCAAGGTCCACAATTTTTAAGTCAGCACCTTCATTTTTATTTAAGACACAAGTAGAACTTGTGTTAGTATGTGCAACACTACATAACTTTCTACGTAAAGAATGTCGTTCTGATGAATTTCCAATCGAAGCGGTGGATGAACCTTCATCTTCAACGTTACTAGTTAATGAAGATCATACTTTTGAACCTATTATTCAAACCCAGGAGCAAAAGCGAAAAGACGCTAATGCTTGGAGGACTAGTATAGCTATGGACATGTGAGTGAATGCTATTTAAGAGGATAAAATATTATGGAGAATTATTATTATTATTATTTATCTAGACATTATTATTTTTTATTATTTTTGTCTTCGACTCTTTAAATTTGAATGTATGAAATTTTTTTTAAAATCTTATCAAATGTCAAAAATTCAAGAAAATTCTACAAAGTCCCATAGAATCCATTAAAATCCTGATTCAAAAGTCTTGCAAAATCCATTAAAATCCTGATTTTAAAAGTCTTGTAGAATCCTGCAAAATCTTAAAAGTCATGAAAATCCTGCAAAGTCTTTTAAAATCCGCAGGATTTTTTTAAACTAAAAAAGTCCTTTAAAATCCTAATCCAATCCACCCCCTTAGATGTTAAACTCAATTATATGTTTAAGAATGTATGTTAATTGATACTTCATTCTAATAAAATAAAATTAACGTAATATATTTATTTCAAAATATACTAAAATAAGAACACTTTAATCACCTTCAAGTTGTTCAATTTTAACAAAATTTAATATACACATAAAATGATACAAACTTTCAATCTAATAATTGAATTTACAAAATTCACATTTAATATAAAGTTATTAAGCGGTATAATACTTAATAAAAATTACACCGGTATTATTATAACCCTCATATATATATATATATATATATATATATATATATATATATATATATATTACATGTAGAGTAGAAAAATCTCAAAACATAATATAAAATGTTATAAATTAATATAAATAACTAAATTGTATCTTTTATAAAAAAAATAGTAAATAACATAATTGATTCAAATTTATAATTTTTATTAATATATTTATTTATTTATCATAAAATGTTTTAAATAATTTTAGAAAAATAAAATATACATTTTTTAAAGAAAAGAACCGGTTTAACCCAATTTTTTAAACTGATTCTTAACTGATTTTGAACCCGTTGGTCCAGTTTCTGACCTATTTTTTAGCACTTTGATTTTATAGTTCTTCCAAACTACTAGATTGACCAATTCCCGATCCTGATTCCTATCGCATCATGTGGTATTAATACCAAATAAAACGGCTGAGAAGAGTGATGTAGAGAAGTAACATGAGAGACAATAACAAAATGCACATTTAACACCAATGGAATACACCAGGCCTCTTTGCTAGCTACAAATCTTACAACATAAACCAGCATTTACACTTCAAAATTTTCCAATGAGAGATTATTTCTTGGCAATTTCATATCTTTAATTTATTCATCACAGGAAGCTTCTTCCAGCAGGTCAAGAAACCCTTTCTGAGTATTTTTTTGAACGGTGTGCAACTTGGGTTGACACCCCCAACTGGATGCTGCCTCAAACTTTGTCCATAACTCCTTCTTCAAAGTATTTTCACCAGGACCTTTCCCTGTTCGAAACGAGCTTTCAGGCATGGGAGTGCTCTCTATATGTGATAAGTTGCCAACGAAATGATCTGCACAGGGCAGAAAAATATCAGCTATTTTCATGCATGCGACACAAGTTAACCCAACAATTGCAATAATAGACTAAGGTCATGTTTGAATAAACTCGTCAATAAACACTTAAATAGAAGAAGAAAATAAGAAAGTAAAATGCATCAACCTCCTCTTGCAAGTTAAAATTAACCAGTGCAACTCAACTTTTATAAAAGCTCCTTCGTTTAGATTCCTCAAAAACTAAACTGCATAAATTGATTTTGCTTATTGAGAAATTTATCCACACAGAACCTAAGCAATTACAATTATCATTACCTTGCTTACACATTTTTTTGGCTTGATTATGATCCTTGGAAACATCATCATCATCATCCTTAACCTTGCTAACTTGTTCATTAAGAATGTTGCCAGTTATCTGTACACGTGAGTGACCATCAAACTTTTCATCAGGTGGCTCCAGCAAAACGCAAGTTTTAGGAGGCGAGGTAAACCAATCCGGCGAGGCCTCCACTGTTTTCTTTCCAATTCCCACCTTTGAAACACCGTTTATACCAAGGAGCTCCGGATACATCAATGCCAAACCATCACCACCAGGAGACTCAGAATCCTCAGAATCACTGAAATGAACCCCAACAGGATAGGGAGTGGCCTTGCGAACCTTGTTATCACCCAAATGATGCATTTCGGATATGGGTTCAAGCAAAATGCAGGATTTAGGAGGCGACATTTTCAAGCAAGGAGTCATCATAACAAGGATGGATCCATCTTGATTGCTTGGCATTTGCTTAATTGGGGTTGGTTTCACTACAACACTATTGGTTGATGTGGAGGGAGGAGGGAAAAGTGGTTGTTTTTGGTGGTGTTTGGATGATAATGGAAGAGGTGTTAGCATGAACATTTGTCTACCTCTCTCGACAGTACAATTGGCACGCCATGAAACAAGGGGCGAAGGAGACACCAAGTTTAAGGTTGTCTCTTCAGGACTGTCACACTCTCTGATTTCATCCTCAGAAACTGTGTCTGCTTCCTCAGGCTGAAGTGCATTTTGAAATTTGGGTACCCATGGCTGCAATTGTAACAAAGCAAATAAGTGAAAAACGATAATAACATCTGAAGAAAGAAAAAAGTAGGGTTTTTAGGGTTTGACCTTCAGAGAAGAGAGCATGTCAGAAAGGACACGGGAGAAAGACTCGATTTTTGATTTGCCCTCTTTGCTTACTCTCTTCTTCTTGTTCACTTCAATGGCTTGCACGACAAGCTCGTCAATCTGCGAATCATTTGATTCAATCTCTTCCGTAAAATTGGGCGTTAGGTTAAAGGGTAATAATCAATGGTTGCATTGGTTCACTCTTATTCAACGGAGTGGAGAAAGAAAGCATTTTGCATTTTGCATTTGCGAAAGGGTTGAATTGAAAGAAAGGAAAAGTGAGAGAACGCACCTGATGGAGAAGAGAAGAAAGATCGGAGCGAAGGCGATGAAGATGGTCTTCAACCTCACAACCCAAACCCATGTTCTTCTTCTCTGCAACCTTTTCTTCCTTCGTCTCTGCTAATTTGAAATTTTCGCCAACGCGGGCTTCCATCAAACTACGTCGTTTTTTGTTTATATTTTCTAACAAACTTATTGCCCCTTCGGTTTTGTATTGGACTTCATCGGCCCATATACTTGTCCTTTCCGCTACTTCAAATTCCATCCAATCCCTTTACTAGTATTTTTTTTTATATTAATATGAAATAAATAGAATACAATATTTTTTTTTTTTACCTTTTTGGTCTCTTTTTTAGTAGATGATTATACATCTTGAATTAAAAAAAAAAAAAAAATCTTCTCATATTTTTTCTGAATAACTATTTATTATAAACCAACATTTTAAGATAAATACATCATTCAAATTTACTATCATATTAAAACATCTTCATAATTAATTATTTAACCAAAAAAATTCAAAAATTGAGTCGATGCATTCATTTGTAGATGTGATATGTTGTACACCACTTCTACGATTAGAGTAAAAACAATAGGATTAAAATCATCTTATATTGATGCATTCATTTCATAATATCACTGGAAATATAAAATCAAATGCTAAATAATTATAAGTATGACAATAAAACAAATTAAAATTATGTAAGATATATAATATATTAAGTATCACTTTTCTATCTCAAATTCCGAAAACTTCTTTAAAGAACACTTTGAAGTGACATCGGATACTTGTCTTTTATCCTCTGTAGTATCTTCAAACCAGTACATGAAGTAGCCCTTGAAATAACAAGGTACAACTCTCCTAAATTCTTAAATGAACGATTGTCCTTAATTCTTATTTATATAAAAACGAAAATGAAGAATTTTCAAATATATAGACTAAATGATAAAATTTGTATGGACACCAAATGAATAATTAAATCAAACCATAAAATGAAGTAATAATCACATCATGCCTCAGCATAACTCTTCATGAAACCCAAAAAGAAAATACAACATAAGAAATGAAAGGAATCAAAGAATATAAACATACGTGGATTAATGTCGATTGTCGAATTACAACTTATATCAATACAAATCACAGAGCAATATAATCCTTCCTTAGCTCCATCACAACACACTAAATTACATCCAAAATTTTCTACATATATTAGAATGCAGGTAAACAAAATCAAGGTATAGCTCACAAGATATTCAGAAAAATAAATGGCCAAAAATAGACACTGACCCACCATGTCCCAGCTCCTATGGATCAATCACTATCAACCAACCAAAAAGGTATAGAACAGGATGCAGAAAAAAAGAATCCTGCTGTTTAACTATCTTCCCTGAACAAGGCCACTGAAAACCTGGCTATTCCCAGCTAGAGTTGCTTCCCACTCAACAGAAGATAGGAGAATCTGTGAGAGGGAAATCACAACTTGTCTCATATCAGGTCGTACGATGGGGTCCTCATCCACACATTGCTTTGCCAGCATCGCCATCTAATGTTCCAAAACATCAAATGAAGAATAAGTTACAATAGTAAAACCTCATGCAAGTTGTTATCCCTTTATAAAATATGAGTCAGTTATTTCTTCAAAATAATGATATCGTAATATGAGAAACCACACAGTTGCATGGATGTGTCAGGTATGTAAAAATAATTTTACTTTGATTATGTTTTGAGTTGAACAATCTTCAATTTTTCAGGTTAGTACGTATTCAAGATCCCCAAAACCACATGGCATAAAAAATATGAGAAAATGGAGAAACTAACTTGCCTTAAATACACAATCATGGGGATACAGATCCATCATACTTGGATCGATATAATCTCTCAAACTTGACATGCTCATGGAATCAGGTGAGTTCCTAAGAACTGACAGCATCTGCAATTGGACAAACATCAAGGCAATACCCAGAAAAAACAATTGTTACCAAGAAAAGCATATTATTGTGTGAAAAAATTATCTTTACTTAAAAGATATCTCAGGACTTTTATTATTTATTTTTTGAGGCAGGGTACTGGGGAATACAATTTAGTTGTTTCCAGTCCTACTAACATTCTGAACATTGAATATTAGTGCAGTTATAATGAGACAATCATCACAAGTGACTGCTCAAGTTACTCAAGCCCTTACAATCTTTCCTGTAAATCAAGGGAGAACTATATGCTTGTATAACTGCCATCCAAAACAATGTCTTATAAGCACAACTTACTATGGATGCCAGTGAACGTCTTTCAGGATTTTTTGTCATTGCGCCTTCTGATTGAATGATGGCCTCCCTTCCTGATATAATCTCAAAAAGGACAACACCAAATGCATAGACATCACTCTTAGTGGTTGCAAGACCGTCACTCAAATATCTGCAAAAATATAAGAAATAAAAAATTAAAATATTATCTTATACAGGAGGAATAATGTTTACAAAAAGAAAAAAAAAACTGTTAGCGGACATTACTTACTCTGGAGCAAGATATCCATATGTACCAACAACTTTGGTTGTTGAAATTTCTCCCTCATTTGCTTTCCCAACAAGTTTTGCTAATCCAAAATCTGAAATCTAGAGAAGCAGAAAGAGATCTAAGATCAATGACAAACAACAAATGTACAAACTTCAAAAAGGTGTAGTTGCGTATAAATTTGTTATTACCTTTGCTCTAAAGGAAGCATCAAGTAAAATGTTACTTGTCTTGATATCTCGGTGGACATAATGAGTTTTTGTGTGCTCATGTATGTATTCAAGGCCCCTAGCAGTATCGAGCGCAATCTGGACCCTCATGATCCAAGAAAGTGGGGAATGACCTATAAGCAAGACACAAAATAGACATAAACTATAAATGCACAGCTTAAACTTGTTCATACAATAAAACATGGAAATTAGGCAGTCCTCACACCAATTCAAGCCTCATCTTTGAATATCATGCAAATTTTCTTAGTGCCGTCTCCTCTAGGACTTTTATTCAAGTATTTCAACACATAAGAAATTGCATCATAGAGAAATAGCCGCTAGCTGCCACATCAACTATCAACTTGAATCTGACTCTGCTTGACAGGCTACAACATCCCCCAAACAAAAGATATTGAAAAGAGTAAAATATAATTTTGGTTTCTCAAAATTTCTCAAATTTGGTTTAGCCCCTCGAAAAATGTCATATTTTGATCCTCTAATTTGGAAAAACACCACTTTTGATCTTTAAAGTGATTTAGATAGTTCTCTATAACTGCTTTTAACGCTATCTAAAACACTTTTTTTTGGTGAATCCATCTAAAACACTTTTAAGGACCAAAAGTAATACATTTTTAAATTAGAGGGACTAGCACCAAATTTCAAAAATTTTAGAGGCCTAAAAACATATTTTATACCATTGAAAATAATCAATTGCTCATAGTAAAAAATGGTAGTCTGCAGACTGAGTTGGATGAACCATGAAAATGATCTCTCTATAGTGGAAACATTGGATACAGACAGCAAATTTAAAAAAAACAAAGGCATTCCTTGAGTTGAAAAACTGGTCATAAGGAGGCGGTTAGGCACAAATGCCAATCTTTCACCATCAACTTTCTCAATTATTGCAACATAATATCAAATCACAGTCAGGGACACAATGAACAAGAGGAAAATAGGACAAATCCAGTCTCAAACAATTTAGGCTTCAAAAGAGTGCTCTCAAAATAAATGCTGGTATTATTTTTCTTATTGCACAGTCGCACATCTCATCACAATACAACAATAGCCTTATCTCACAAGGTATATCTCATCACAATAACCAGGCAAAATGCTGTAAGCAGTTAATTTCCAAAAAATTGCACTGAATAAAGCATTGCATTAAATTTTGGCAAAAATATATTTTTCGTCCCTTATATTATTTATTAGTGTCAATTTAGTCCCACTTTAATTAATTGAATCAATTTAGTCCCACATCTTTAAAATGTATCTTAATGTTTGATTTTCTGTCTCTTTCATTTAAATACTTAACAAATATGACACGTGTCATGCCACATGTATGTTGTCATGCCACACAGATGGACATCACGACACGTGGCATGACACATGGCATGATGAATGACACGTGGCATGACACATGATATGATGAATGACACGTGGCATGACAACATGAAACGTGGCATGATACGTGTCAAATCCATTTAAGTATTTAAACGGAAGAAACGGAAAATCAAACATTGAGATACATTTTAAAGATGTGGGACTAAATTGATTCAATTAATTAAAGTGTGACTAAATTGATACTAATAAATAATATAAGGGATGAAAAATGTATTTTTGCCTTAAATTTTCAAAAATGAAAATCTAAATATAAATTTAAAAGCACCAGGTCCACCCAAACAGTGGTGATTAATATTCCACAGACCAAAGCATACATGCATAATCTTACCCTTATTTTGTGGATCATGCAAATGGCTTCTAAGTGAACCCTTCTGAGCATATTCATAAACTAGGAAAAGCTCCTCATGACTAGCTGCATAGCCAATCAACTCTACCTTGACAACATCAATCAAAAGTACAACTCAGTCTATGGAAATGGACCAAGCAATTGGCTACAAAATCAAAGCATAATTTATTTTGATTAAAAAGGAAATTACCAGATTAGCATGATGAACCTTGCACAAAACTTTCATCTCTGACATAAATTCTTTTGTTTTAGTAGCTGTCATTCTTTTAATAGCAACTTCCTACAAGGATTTAATAAAAAAAGGTCAGAGAAAAAAAATACTCACTTTTATATTATAAGACTTAAAGTATACAGCCAAAACCTGGTCGAGAAGGAGGCTATAATAAACAGAACCATATGTTCCATGCCCAAGTAGATTTGAATCAGAGAAACCATCAGTTGAGGAAAAAATATCTTCGTATTTAAAAACTACAGGCTTATCCATGTCAAATACGTCAGGCCCTAGAGCTGCAACCATAATATGAATAGAATATTATGCATATATTCAAAATTTTAAAGGATAAATCATTAATGTTGTTACACAGATGTATTATAAAACTAACAGTTATATATCCAAGTTCAAAGAATAGCATGTATACAGGATTTCATACTGATAATACACATTCATGAATATATAGAATAATATTCAAAATTTATAACCAAGGGATATTTATAAGTTGGTAATAATGCATCTTACCCTGGACTTTGCATCATAACATCATAAAATCCCAACATAATTTAAGTACAATCAACTTGCAGCCAGAATGAAAATGAATGCAAGTTATACAATACCCTCCTATGTGAGTAAAGCTTTCTGATATTCATGTTTTAATTTTTAGAAAGTGCACGACCATATGTTCCATCATGCTCTTCTATATCAGAGACTGAACCATATGACCACCAATCATCCAGTGCAGTATCTATTGGTACTCAACATAATCTGATATAAAACCCAGCATGGCAACAGGCAAAAACCTTTCCCCCTATTCCGGCTTAATCAAAATTGAAAAGGAATCTCTAAACAGACAAGACCACAAAATATTTTTAGCAGTGTGCTTGAGATGATAGAATAAAACATGCAAAACATGATTACTTCACACTGTAATCATAGGTACGATATAAAACTTGAGAATCCAGTAAGTAGGTTAGTTACTTGAAGCTTTGGGAATGGTAATCGTGTGATTGCTGGATTCACCATCCGTTTGCTTCTGGTCAACATGTTTGCCACATATGTACCTTCCAGAACCACAAAAAAAACTTGGGTTCCGAAGAATATGGAATTTATGAGAGATCTTGCTCTCAGCATTTTTCTCATCAGTTCTGGCATCAGCAAAACAATTTGATGATCTCAGACAAATGCAGAGAACCACAGTTAATATTATTAGAAAGAGGCCAACTCCTAAACCCCCAATGATCCATCCGTAGGGTACATGAGCCTTATGATTGACTTGATCAGCTGTAACCAAAAAAATTAAATAAATAAAGTGCACATTCTATTATAACACCAATAACAAGGAAATTCTTTTCCTAGGTTGAGTGTTATCAGAAGAAAAGCTCAAAATGATTAAAAAAGAGAGAGAGAGAGACTAGGCATAATAGAGGGAAAAAATAAAACCAAAAAATAAATACAAATGGGTGAAGATGAAGATATACAAATAACGTGTTGAATTGCAATTCATTAAATAATAGACACAGACCAGTAACTCAAAGTAACATTTTTCAAAATGCTGCTCAATAAAATTAATCAGTTAAATGAGAATATATTTATAACTCCTTTTTATTATCATTGAACATGTGGCATCCCCAAACCACTCTACCACCACTTGAGCTAAACCCCAAGACTACTTATATATCATCTGTCACAAATAAAGCCCCATATACCTGTCCACGTGTTTATACATTATATGTGCAAAATCAAAATGTCTCCTTCAAAGAAACATTTTTTTTATCAGTACCTTCATAGAGATCTACCTAAGTTTACATGAACCTCTTATCTTCACTTCATTTTAAAACCTTTTATTATTTAGACAAAGAAGCTACAAAAATAAATTTATTTTATTTGATACAAGTGAATTAGAAACATGATAATTTTACCTATGCAATTTTGATGTTTCAAAATAAACAATAAGAATCAGCTTAACCTAAAAGCAAAGATAACAGACTGTAGGCTTGAAAACTTGTTTTTTGGTTATTAATACTGAAAACAGAATTTAACCTCTATAATAGGAGAAATTATTAGATAGTCCTGGACCACATGGCCATTAATATCTATATGACTTGTAATCAAGTCTTATTAAATTTTTCTTGTAAACTGAAAATATCAAATACAGATTGGCTGGAACATAGGCACTTGGTGGTCCTAGAACTAATAATTTCTCCTATTATAGACAAATGACAGACAAAATACAAGCTAAAGGAAAAGGAAAAGCTATTTTCCTTTTTACAGCATATGTTGATCAATACCTGAAAAATTATCAAAGGATGGGGCAGGAACAGGAGCTGGTGGAGCTGCATTATTCAGTGGATAAGGATCACCAGGAACTGCAAACCAGTAAAAAATTCAAATTGCAGTCAGGATTTGAGGGTGCCTAATATTATTGCATTTTGCAAATATAATCGGAATATAGGTTCATCACTAAATAATGATCAGGGAATATAGACAAATCTGTTGCATGTAAAACAATGAAGCAGTGGATATAAGCACAGATATTTAAATGAGCAGTGACAGCTAGGTCAATTCAACAAAAGTAAACATCATCCGATGCATATTCTCCCAAATAAACTGCATTGCAGAATATGTAACAAATCCACCTCCCTCAAAGAAACTGATCATATTTGTCCCAAATATGAAGAAACTAAAATATACCCCATAGATAATGTTCCTCAATTTAAGCTCCAGGTCTCAAGACAGATTGACATCAACATAGAAAATAGGATATTCTTCAACTTTCAGACCGCATGGAGAGACTAACATAAACACTGTTTGAAAACAATATCCTGCGAAGATAACACTACATACACTTTACAAGTTGGCTTAATATTAAAATTCAACTCATTAACAGAATGCAACAGTCCTCAGGCTTAAGACAAGATGCAAAGAAACATCTGCGGTTCAGAAATTTATTTGCAGTCAGCAATCCCTCCAATCTAGTTCCTTGTCTGAGTGATCGATGCATGATAAATGGACTATACTCTGTTACTGTTTCAAATTTTTAGCAATTGATAGTAGGTATTTCCCTTTAATGCATGAATTTCTCTGACACATTAAATGCTACCACACATGACAAACCAAGAACTTCCCCAATTCCCAACTACCTCAACTATATCACTTTCACTTCATTATCAGCTCGTTACATGTACACATCATCTTCACACATTTCACTTTTCATTATAAGTTTATAACCTATCTAGAAATCCCCTTTTATCATGATGAAGCATATCTTCTTTGCTTAAGTCACAAAAGAACATCTTAAAATTACAATGCTAAAAAACCACTACACACAATCACTTTTTCCCAAATCAAAATTCCAGAACCCTCAACATCCCCAAGTCTCACACCCCATCCAGATTTTCCAAAATGAACAAGCAGCTGCCTAAAGCATTATAAAACTAAAGCCTAAAGCATCCTCAGCCAAAACTGAATAGAACCAACCAACTAACCAAAACAACCCTCAGAAACATATATGAACATACACACGAGAAAGTTTGAAGAAAATTGGAGGGAAGGACTAACCTGAATCCAATGGTATATAATAGAGTGAGCCAACAGTGACATTATCAGGACTACCAATGCCATTCACAGTCTCAATGCTACCCATACTAACCCCAAACCTACTTGCCAAGGACTCAACACTATCCCCGTCTCTCATCACATAACTGACCAAATAGTTCCACAGTCCACTGGAGCAGCCACAGAACAACCTCAGTGACACAACAGCACCATTCCTGGCCTTCCTGGTGGTGTTGGGGAGAAAAGCAAGGCCGTCATAGGCATCCATCACCATATCATACACCAACCCTTCATTGGATTTCACAGTGAATGTGGTGTTGGACACGTACTTCTTGATACCAGCAGCACAAGAACAGTTCTTCCTTACGAACAGGTAATCCCACCCGTTGCCTTCCACTGTGATGTCACCAGGCAACACATCAAACATGCTCTGAATCAGAGCCAGTGAGTGGTTCGCCTCGGGCTTGAAGGCCATGAAAGAAGTGCAAACGCGGCTTGTGTCCGTACAGTTCATGGGTTCTGTGGGGTAGCAGGTGCTGCAGTGAAGGTGGAGCAGAAAGAGAAGATAGAGAAGCAACCCCCAATGGGATTTTCGCACCAGAGTCATCATCGGTTGGTAATATTTAAGTGACGAGGATTTTGAGCAAAAGGGTCAATGGAAATGAACCAAAAGAGCGAGCTTGAACCAAAGAAAGGAAGCAACTTGATCTGAGTTTGAAGTTAAAGAGTACAGGGGAGTACAAATTCAGGTGGTAAAAAGGAAAGATTGAGCAGAAACCAGAAAGCAAAGTGGTGAGATTTTGATGCTCCAGCTTTTTTTCTCTAACAATTTGATGAAAGAAGACAAAAGAAAAGAATGGGAAGAATGAGAGTCCAGGAATGAAAGTTGAGAGAGGAAAAGGTGGTAGTAAGTAATACTAATAGTTATTAGTTAAGGGAGGAAGAAGAGAGTGTAAACCAAAGAGAGCATTTGTTTTGTTTTGTTAATCGAAACTGTTTTGTAGTCTGATAAACCGCTTAGTGAAGACAGTAAAAAGAGAAAGCGACCTGCAAAGGCACCTCACCTGGCAGAGTCTAATGTTTCCAGGGACATTTTCTCTTATGACACTTTCACCCTCCATCCTCTCCAACTCCAATGGATACTTTAATTGACAATATTCTCAAGTTCCTGTACCAAAGAATGGTTTCAAAATTAATGTCAACTATTCCTATAACTACATTGTGTTGCGTGTTTTTACAGGGTAAAATTGTTATTTAATCTAATGTGATGCAACGTGACATTTCTCAAAACTTGTTAGCCTCTTACCACACTTGAGCTAGTACAAGTGTTAATTATTATTTGCACAAATGTTAATGTATGTTAAAATGTTATTTTCACAACTAAAATAACCCTTTAGTCTTGCTCAAAGCTACATAATCAAAATACATTTTGAACAGACTTTTAGTGAAAAGAATTTGCAGAAAATAAGAAAAGCAATAACTATTGGCATTTAAAAGTTTCCTGAAGAGAATACATGTAAAAATGCACATACTAATGTAATGCAACCCAAAATAGAAAAAGGCATGTATGTAATTATTAGCATTAATGGTGGGAAAAAAAATAAGCAACTAACATTTTAAAGAAAGAAATTACTTTGATAATAAAACGTAGCACAGGAACCCTAACAAAAATCTTGTTTATTTGCTGTGAGATTTTTTTGGGGCGAGGATAATATGGGAATTAAACATATGGTTACGGAAAAAGGAAGGCACTACACAACGAATAGCTGGCAATAATAAGCAAATGAAAAGGACAGTTTTGGGAGTGGGTCCACACAAAAGGAGTCTCCAATGTCACCAAAGGGTGATCATAATCTTCTACTCGTATTAGGGTGAACTAAGATGAAAACACAAAAGTAACAAGAATAAAAATAATATAATAAAATAAAAAATAGAAAATGGATAAAAATGATATTAACAGAAAACATATTAGAAAATAGAATAAAAAATGAAGAAAATTTGGGTGGAAGTAAAATAGAAGAGAATATATTTTGGATGAGGAATTCTGAAATCATGGGAGACTCCTCCATTATAATTAATAAGGTAAGAAATCGTTGACCTATGAGTTGTTTGACTCGCTGAAACCGACACAGAACAGAACGAGAGATATGATTCACTGCTTCTCACTGTAACTCAGAGCTTACCAGCTGGAACCTCAACTTTCACCAGCTGGTTGTAAAGTGGAAAAGGATGAGAATACTATATTTCAATAAACATAAAAACCACTAAACTAATACTCATTAAATATCTTTTAAGTTGATTAATTTAAATGTTTAAAAATTATTTTAACTGCAGGAATTAATTTTGATAATATTTGATTGCCTCAGTTCATTTTATTCATTACAGAATGCTTATTGGCATTAAATTTTTGAAAAATTAACATAGACCGTTTTATTCTTTATTCTTTGCACAAAACCTCATGCATGAATATTCACGAAACAATATTCTTGGTTGATTCTATATTTGACTGTTACCTCTGTGTATTTATATACATGCAAGCAGTGAGCAGAATTGTAAATGTTTATGTACTTGAAGTGTATCACCTAATATAGTGTTAATTGTAAAGACATCAAAGACTATTGTTCTACTCGCACTCATGTATACACACAATTCATTTGGTGTTTTGGTGTCCATAATCTATGAGATATGATAATCAATTTAGACTAAGTCGTCAAAATGCGTTATTGTCTCTTATCAACAAATGCACAAGTCAACGTAGTCATGTATTGGATGTTCTTCTCGCACTTAACTTATTAATCTAGGGCCTTTATCATGTTTGAATGAAACAACACAATAAATTGAAATGTATCATATTGTTATCAAATAAAAGTAAAATATTAATATAAACAAATTCAGTCAAAATACATTAACATCTAGGACTTACACTGGACCATATATAGTTTTGAAAACGTGTTTGGAATTACGTCAGCGATCTACGTATGAACACATTTTCGCGTATAAATGAAAGAAAGATGGAGAAGCTACTCTGCATAACGTTGGTATTGACGTGATTATTTTACGTCCAAAATATGTTTCTCCACACACTATCCGCGTGTTTGAATTCGCGTCAGTAATTCACGTTTTGACAAATTTAACGCGGAAACAATAGTTTCTTATTTTCACGTTTTGTACGCGCGTTAAGTTTCGTAAACGTCAATCCAAACACGGGCTATATATATCAGTTGATCTGAATGAAAAATCAATGAATCAGTCTAGTGTTTGATCTACATAAATCACCAAAATTACCTTGAGAGAAACCTATAGTGAAATGGAAAACTATCTTGTGATTAATATACGAATATATTCCATTAATTATCAAGATACTCCACTAATAAAAACTAATAAAATTTGGCAAAACCTAATATTATAATATGATTTAAAAATCATAAAATTACCTAATATTTTAGCATGTGCATTTTACAAGTCAAATATTATTATATATAACCAAGATTTATAATAAATTATATATAAATAAATAATATATTTGAATATATGAATTATATTTAAAATTAGTATGTATATATATATAAATTATATTTTATATTTAAGATAAAAATATATATTAATTTTAGTAAGCTTTTCCATATTTACCAAAACAAATATTATTTTAATTATTGATAACTTATTTTAAAATTATTAAAACATAATTCACAAATAAATATGATAAATAAAATTTTGAATTAGATAAAAAAAATTGTAAAACAATTCCTCAAAATGCATTTGTCAAAAAATAACTCTTAAAAATGCCCTTATGCAATATAGTTATTTATGTTTAATATATAAAAATTGATTCATAAAATAACTCAATGAAAATTTTTAATATAACATCATTTTTTAATTATAAATAATTAATTGATGGTATTTGCTATTTTTTATTTTGAATCTGAACTTGTTTTTATTAATAGATTGATAAAATTTAAATTCAAGTATTAATATATATTTCTTTTTATTTTTATTATAAAATTATAATATTACATTTTAAATATCATTTTATATATTATATTTTATTATTTTATTAATATCGGTTCAACTTCGAAATGTGATACCTCGAATCATTATCTTCATTGATTTAATAACTAATTCAGTTTTAAAAACCACCATTTTACTATTCCATTGGAAGAAGAATCTTTTCTTTATCCTCGTAATGTCTCTAAAAGATTCAATGATCATTCCGAGGGTTTAGAAAATGAAAAAAGAAAACTATTTTAAAAAGTAAAATAAAAGGGAACAGGAGAAGAGTTAAGAAAAGACTAGTTAGAAAGAAGTCTCACTTTTTCTTGATTGAATGATGCAATAAAACTGACATAAACTCCATTATTGTTGAAGTGCAATGAAAGTGAAGAAAATTCTTAGTTGTTGCCATTAACGAGGGAATGCCTGAAAAAGCATGCGACCCTCCAGTGGAAGATGAAATAGTGTTGGCCTCTACTCTGTAACTAGACCCTACCATTATAATCACATCTTTCAATTCAAGTTAAAGATGGCATTTCTTTTTCTTACCAAAACACCTAATTTTCACAGTTGCTGGTGTGAGTAATTTGTTTCTTTAAAGTCTCGTACTTGAATAATATTTTTAAAAAACATAGTTATTTCTTTAAATTGTTATACTAGACTAGTATATAACTCATAGCTTTGAGGATGAAAGTGAAGGAAGACTTTGTTTGAATGCGAAGTGTAGTGAAGGAGGTGGTGTGGGCTTGTGCAACTTTTAAGAGTGGATGAGAAGGACATGTGGAGTTGAACTAAGGAGCCATACGGTGTCCTATACACATTACTATGTTTTAATTCTTTAACAACATTTTCTTTCTTACATTTATTAAAATATTATTATATATTAAATAAATAGATAGTTTTGTAACATTTTTTTTTGAAAAATGTTACTATAAATAAAGTAGTATTTTATTTTAATATTATTCTTTTCAGTTCTTTTTAAAATTAAAATTTCATATCGAATAAATTATTTTACAAAACAATGTTACTACAAATAAGTAATATTTTTTTATCTCAACATTATTCTTTTTAATTGCTTATAAAATCAAAGTTCTACGTCGAATAAAAAAAGTATATTTCTTTCATCTCTAATTGTTATCCATAATTAAAGTCTCATATCAAATAAATGAATGACTTATAAAGAGTCTATATGATTATATAGTTTTACTTAAGATAAATCAACTTTAATATTTGATATATAATTAGTGGTGACTAATTAAAAATATCTTTAACCTTCTTTTAAAGAACTTCAAGGAGTTCAGGAGACATAAAAATATAATAATTGATAACAATATATAAATTAAAACTAATTATCATTTTATAAAATTAACAAAAACTTAACAACATCATTATGTTACAAAATACCACTTTGATAACATTTAAAAAAATGTTACCTGATTGTGTAAAAATGTTATTAAAAACCTTTAGTAATATGCACTATGCACAACATTTGATAATATGTTACAAAAATAAATTATCAACATTTTTACACACTACAAGAAAATATTAAAATAGTTTTGAAAAATAAGCGTCAGTTAATAGCTGACGTAAATATTGTCAAAAAAGCATACGTGTTTTAAGATGTAGTGTCGATTTTTTTGACACTAAATTTAAATTGAGTTTAGTGTCAGAAAAGCTAACATTATTATTTAAATATAGCGTCAGCTATTAGTATCAAAAAGGTCAACACTATGCCTAACGAAATAGCATCGACTTTTTCGACGCTAAACTCAATTTAAATTTAGTGTCAAAAAATCTTAAAATAGTGTCGGCTTTTCTGATAGTATACATGCTTTGAGAGAGATAAAGATTATTTTTTGAATATAGCATAATGTGTTGTGGTGCACTTGATTATCAAGTTCATTTAAGACGTCAAGGTTCCAAGATCAAATCTCAAGAATGTTAAAAATACGAACGAATAAATGATAAACTAAAAAAAGAAAATAAAAAAAATAAAAAAATAAATTTTGTGTCGACATAGTGTCAGCTTAACTGACAATAAAAATTAAAATAAATAAAATTGTTACTAATGACTTAGTCGACAAAAAAAAAATTATATCGATTAACGATTGACAATATTAATTATGTCAGTTTTTGTATTGTGTACCGGAGAGACCGTATCGGTCACGTGGGCCAACACGTGCCATTTCGTCAGACACCCATGCATAGCCACGAACAAGCATCACCATCAACGTCGGCTCGGCATGAGGCCGAGAACCGACATCAGTCTGGTTAATGCAAATATGGACCATCGTCATTCATCGAGTCGGCTCGGTCAGGTACCGTTCCGACATAGAACATACCGGAAGTATACAGGCTGCCGTATACGGACTAGACGGTTCGGTCATTTGCCGTTCCGACTAGTATTGATTAGCCGGCTCGGCCTCTTGCCGAAGGGTTAAGCAAGTCATAACAAGTAATCACAATCAAGAAAGGTAAGTACATGATTAAAGCCTAAACAACCAATTAGTACCGTATTACCTAATTTGGTAAATATCTGAGAGGGCCCATCACGCTCAGGCCCATGTCAGATGCTATAAATAGGTCACACGTAACAAGGTATGTCACTGTTCATTCATTACCCTAGAAAATCGTGCCCACACTGACTTAAGCATCGGAGTATCTTTTGCAGGTACCTCCCCCTCCGAAGAATCCACCTAAAGCTCTCGTTCGGTCCTCATATTCCCCTGAAGATTACGAGTGTACCCTCAGGCAGGTACATTTTGGCGCCCACCGTGGGGCCGAACCGATAGCTCTCGAGAAAGACGTATCCAGCACTGTTTCGACGTCATGGTGAAGACAAGGAAGACTAACGCTGAACACCAGTCCGAGGAGGAGCATCAGTCCGGGGCCGAAACGGTAGAGGAGACAAACTTGACCGATGTGGTACGGCAAATGAAAGAGGAAATGATTGCCATGAAACAGCAGCGAGAGAGAGATGCCGCCGAAATGGCTGCATTGAGAGAAGAAAATGCTGCCCTGAAAAACCAATACCGAGATCCCACATGGAAACCATCCGAGACGACCCATACTCAGGGGTCGTTTCATTCACACGGACACCACACCCCTGCCAACCACACCTCTATTGCCACCCCAGCCGCTCATGCTTCAGCTAGTAAGCCGATACTGCCGATACCGGCTGGAGCACATCGGCATCCCTTTACATCAAATATCATGCAGACCGCGCTTCTTGATCATTGGAAGTCGTTGCCTCTCGACAAGTACGATGGGACCACTGATCCCGATGAACACGTAGATGTGTTCTTGACTCAAGTCACTTTAAGCACAACCGATGATGCCGCCTTATGTCGAATTTTCCCAACATCGCTAAAAGGACGAGCTCTGAGTTGGTTCACTCGGCTTCCGGCCAACTCAATTGATTCGTTTAGTACATTGGCCTCCCAATTCACAATTCAGTTTGCTACCAGTAGGCCTCACCAACTGACCTCGTTGGCTCTGGTAAGCATTCGTCAGGAGAAAAAGGAATCCCTTCGGACATTCATGAGCCGATTCAACAAGGCGGCACTGGAAATCCGAGACCTAAACCCGGCCGTCGCCCTGCATCATCTGACTACCGCCTTGAAGCCAGGTCCCTTCGCCAACAGTATTTGCAAGAAGCCACCATCCGACATGGATGACCTTCGGCGACGAGCCGATAAGTATATGCAAATGGAGGAGCTAGCTGAGTTCCGCAACCAAGCTAGAGCAGAAGTAGCGGCAAAGCCTGAAAGGCCAGTCGAGAATAATTTCCGAGGTCGCCCGAAAGAATTGGTACCTCGGGAGAGACCCCCTCGTGGCCTAAGGTATTCCCAGTACACACCACTTAACACTAACAGAGCAGCCATACTAGAGCAAGCGCTGGCCTCGGACGTGTTGGCCGTTCCAAAACGAGCTTCTACCCCCCCCAGGGCCGACACAACAAAGTCTTGCCGCTACCACCGCAATCGGGGGCATTCGACAGAAGAATGTGCGGCTTTAAAAGACAAGATCGAAGACCTAATCAAACAAGGCCAGCTACAGGGTTTCATCGACCGACCGCACACAACTCGGCACGCCGACCGGTCAAGACGGCATGACCCTGAGCAAAGGAGAATGGAACCACGTCAGTATAGAGAACGGAGCCGGTCCAGAGAACGACGAGATGTCGAACCCTCGTCACAGCCTCGGCGAGTCATCAATACCATAGCAGGTGGATTTGCTGGCGGTGGCTCATCTTCCTCATCGCAACGGAGGCATCTACGGGCCGTTCGGCATGTTCACGCCGTTAAAACAGTCCGTCGGCAATTACCTACTATCACCTTTACCGAAGCCGATTTCAAAGGCATTGATCCGGAGCAAGACGACCCAATGGTAATCAGTGTAGAAATCCATAACTGCATTGTGCGTAAAACGTTGGTAGACCAGGGGAGCTCGGCAGATATCTTGTACTGGAACACGTTCAAACAGTTGGGTATTCCAGAATCCGAATTGGTCCCCTACAACGAGCCACTGGTGGGGTTCTCTGGTGAGCGAGTGAAGACGAAGGGGTATATCAAGCTGTCCACACGGTTCGGATTTGATGAAGCTGATCACCGCGATATCCCAGTCAAGTACGTAGTGGTGCATGCCAACACATCTTATAATATTCTGCTAGGACGACCGTCCTTGAATCGGCTCGGAGCCATTGTCTCCACTCCTCATCTGGCCATGAAGTTCCCGGCTGAGTCCGGACGAATCGTCACCATACACGCTGACCAGAAAACGGCGCGCGAATGTTATTTTAGTAGTTTAAGGTTGCCGAGAATGGAGGAGCCAACCGAATCGAGAAGGGTGCACTCGGTTTCGCAGCAGTCGGCCATCGACCTCGATCCACGAATCGATCAGGAGGAAAGGGTAGAGCCCATTGAAGATAAACAACCCTTCCAAGTAGGAACGACAAAATCCCAAGTTACTTACTTGGGAACCTATTTAACCGAAGGGGAGCGCCTAGCCATTCAGCGTGTGGTCCTCGAGAATAGAGACTTGTTCGCTTGGCACCCATCTGATATGCCTGGCATTGACCCTAATTTCCTGTGCCACAAGCTCTCCGTTAGCAAAGAGGCTAGGCCGATTGCTCAACGGCGCCGGAAAACGGGGGAAGAAAGAAAAACCGCCATCGAAGCAGAGGTGACCAAGTTGCTAGACGCTCAGTTTATCCGAGAGGTGCACTACACGACTTGGCTGGCTAACGTGGTCATGGTTAGAAAGTCAAATGGGAAATGGCGTATGTGCACCGATTATACCAATTTAAATAAAGCCTGCCCAAAAGACGCCTACCCACTCCCGAACATCGATCGGCTCGTCGATGGGGCATCCGGCCACAAATTCTTGTCTTTTCTGGATGCTTACTCGGGATACAACCAGATCCGGATGCACCCCCAAGACGAAGAAAAAACTGCATTCATCACCGAAACAGCCAATTACTGTTACCGGGTGATGCCGTTCGGATTAAAAAATGCCGGGGCCACATATCAACGTTTGATGAATAAAATCTTCCGCAACCAGATCGGCCGAAGCATGGAAGTTTATGTTGATGATATGGTGGTAAAATCAAGTGATGTATCGGCACATACGCATAACTTGGCCGAAGTGTTCCAGGCGCTTCGGCAACATCAGATGAGACTCAACCCCGAGAAATGTGTGTTTGGAGTTTCGGGCGGCAAGTTCTTGGGATTCATGCTATCCAACCGAGGCATTGAGGCGAATCCGGATAAATGCCAAGCCATCTTGGACATGAAAAGCCCGACAACGTTGAAAGAGGTTCAAAAGTTAGCCGGACGGCTCACTTCGTTGTCTCGCTTCCTTCCCTGTTTAGCCGAGATTGCCGGGCCGATCCTACTCTTGCTGAAGAAAACGCAACGATTCAAATGGACCCAAGAGTGTGAAGAAGCTTTTCAGCAGTTTAAAAACCGGCTCGACATGCCCCCAGTATTATGTAAACCGGTCGTCGATGCAGATATGATTATCTATTTGTCGGTTTCGGACAGCTCCATCAGTGCCGTTATGATGCAAGAAAACCAAGGTCAACAACTCATCTATTTTATTAGTCGGACGTTGCAGGACGCCGAGCGACGTTATCAATTGCTCGAGAAGGTTGCCCTAGGACTCGTCTACGCCGCCCGACGGTTGAGACAATACTTCCAAAGCCATAAGGTTGTCGTCCGAACCGACTGTCCGATCGCAAAGGTCCTTCGGAAGCCAGAAATTGCCGGCCGAATGATGGCGTGGTCGGTTGAGTTATCTGAATTTGACATATCCTTCGAGCCAAGGGGCCCTATTAAATCACAACACTTGGTAGATTTCGTCAACGAGCTCACTCCTCCAGGATCTTTCGAAGACCAACCTTGGATCCTTCATGTGGATGGATCATCTAACGCCCAAGGTAGTGGTGCAGGCATAATCCTCGCTAATCCTTCAGGCATCACAATTGAGCAATCCCTTCGGTTCGGCTTCCACGCGTCCAATAACCAGGCCGAGTATGAAGCTTTAATAGCCGGACTTAGATTAGCAACAGAGATGAATGTTAAGAAGGTCATATGCTGGACCGACTCGAAAGTAGTTGCCGAACAAGTCAACGACAACTTTCAAGTCAAAGATGCTAATTTGTTGCAGTATTATCACCTCTTCCGAAAACTCAAAGATGATTTCACCGAGGTTCAAATTCGGCATATCCCAAGAAGTAACAACGAACGAGCCGATCAGTTAGCTCGGCTCGCCAGCACCAGAAAGCCAGGACAGCTAAGAACAACAATTCACCTCGAAGTCCCCTCTCCAAGTGTGGCCGTCGAGTGCATGGCTGCCGAGGTCGAAGTTCCAAGCTGGCTGACTCCTATTCGGAACTTCATCCTCCAGGGAGAATTGCCAACTGATTCGGTGGAAGCCAGAAAATTGCGAACCCAAGCAGCTCGGTACTCCATCATAGCCGGCGAACTCTACAGGCGCGGATTCTCCACCCCGTTGCTTAAGTGTATTGACAATCTCCAGGCCGACTATGTGATGAGGGAAATTCACGAAGGCATCTGCGGATCCCATTCCGGAGGCCGAACTCTTGCGGCAAAGGTATCACGAGCCGGATATTATTGGCCAACTCTAAAAGGAGATTGTGCTGAGTTTGTTAAGAGGTGCATACAGTGTCAACGGCATGGGAATCTAATCCACGCCTCGGCCGCCGAACTGCACAGTATCAGCTCTCCATGGCCGTTTGCGTTATGGGGAATTGACGTACTTGGCCCATTCCCCATGGCGAGAGGACAAGTTAAGTTCCTTCTCGTGGCAGTAGATTACTTCACAAAATGGATTGAGGCCGAACCACTTGCTTGCATCTCTGCTGCTAACGTCCAAAAGTTTGTATGGAAGAACATCATCACCCGTTTCGGCATCCCATATGCCATCATTTCAGATAACGGTCTCCAATTCACGGACAAAAGGTTCAACTCATTCCTCGAAAACCTTGGCATTCGGCACAGGTTCACATCGGTTGAGCACCCTCAGTCGAATGGCCAGGCCGAAGCGGCCAACAAGGTTATCCTTACCGAACTGAAAAGAAGACTCGGCTCAGCAAAAGGAGTATGGGCTGATGAATTACCAGAAATCCTCTGGGCATACCGATGCACACCACAGTCCACCACTAAAGAAACCCCCTTTCGCCTAACATATGGTGCCGACGCAATGATACCGGTTGAAGTAGGGGAGCCATCATTCAGACGACAACATTTTCAAGAGGACTCCAATGACACATCTCTTCGGGCCGAACTAGATGTTCTTGAGGAAGTACGGGACAATTCGCAGGTGGTAGCCGAAGCATGCAAGCAACGCATGAGTCGGCGCTTCAATTCTAACCTCAAACCAAGAACATTTCACGACGGAGATCTTGTATGGAGGGCAACCGGCTCGGCAAGACGCAACCCGTCTGAGGGCAAACTGGCAGCCAATTGGGACGGCCCGTTTCGACTGCGCCACGCTCTTCATAACGGGGCATACAAGTTGGAGGAGTTATCCGGCAAAGTTCTCCCACGAACATGGAACTCTACGCACTTGAAGACTTACTATAGCTAGTTGTCTATTTCACAAACTTGTAAGCGTTGTAAGGGTGCACTCTTTTCCTTGAACCGGTCTTTTTCCCTCTTAAAAAATAGTGAAAAGAGGTTTTGGCCGGCAAGGTTTTTAACGAGGCATCCATTTATCAATAACAACACGATTCAATCACTCATGCTTTAATTAAATTATTCAAGTCTTCCCTCCCGAGATGTCTCTCGGCCAAGGATGTGGCTTTAATTAAATTCTCCAAGTTTTCCCTCCCGAGATGTCTCTCGGCCAAGGATGTGGCTTTAATTAAATTATTCAAGTCTTCCCTCCCGAGATGTCTCTCGGCCAAGGATGTGGCTTTAATTAAATTATTCAAGTCTTCCCTCCCGAGATGTCTCTCGGCCAAGGATGTGGCTTTAATTAAATTATTCAAGTCTTCCCTCCCGAGATGTCTCTCGGCCAAGGATGTGGCTTTAATTAAATTCTCCAAGTCTTCCCTCCCGAGATGTCTCTCGGCCAAGGATGTGGCTTTAATTAAATTATTCAAGTCTTCCCTCCCGAGATGTCTCTCGGCCAAGGATGTGGCTTTAATTAAATTATTCAAGTCTTCCCTCCCGAGATGTCTCTCGGCCAAGGATGTGGCTTTAATTAAATTATTCAAGTCTTCCCTCCCGAGATGTCTCTCGGCCAAGGATGTGGCTTTAATTAAATTATTCAAGTTTTCCCTCCCAAGATGTCTCTCGCCCAAGGAGACGGCCCACGCAAGTTAAGTTGTTAATCACCACAAAAGATTACGTCAATTATAACATAAAGAACAGAGAAATTTCATTAAAATCGAAGGGTACATTATCAATGGGCGCTATCGGCCCCAGGATACAACACATTTAAGACACTACTTCTGCCTCCCCCTGAACTGGACCATCCTCAGGCGCAGCCTCCTCGTTCAGAGTCTCCTCTTCGTTCGGCCCAGCTGGCCGAGCCGGAGCCTCCTCGTCGGCTTCCTGATCAGGTGGAATGGAGGTCATGTCCACCAACTTCCCTTGGAAAAAATCTTTTGTCATGTCCAGGTGGAAGTCAGGAGGAAAGTCGCCGAAATAGCAAGCCTGCCGAGCAGCTTGAGCAAAACCGGCCTGATGCTGACTGAGAACCTTGGCGCGCGCCTTTTCCTGATAAGCACCAAAGGCAGCCTTTTCAGCATCCAGCTCCTTGCTCAGAGCTGTCACCTTATCAGTCTCGCCCTTCAGAGCAAGTTCGAGACGCTGTACCTTTAAGGCCAAGTCATCAGCGGTTCTTCCTCGGCGATCCATCTCAGCCTGGTACTTGCTACTATCCGTCTGGGCGTCGGTCAAAGCAGCCAGTGTCTCTTGAAGAGACTTCTCCTGCTCAGCTAGCTGTTTGCGCAACTCGTCAGCCTCACCGTTCGGCTGCATGACAATACTCTGTGCCATGGCCACAGCGCGCACTTGGAACTCACAAAAGAAGCTCCATTTCTGCGCCGAACTCATTCGGCTCAGCAGCCCCTGGCCTACCTCGGAGGTCAGGTCTTGACTCAGGAAATCCTGAGCGTTAACATTGCCAGCCAAGAAACTTGGTGCCGACAAGCTTTCGGGAACAGGGGGGCTGGCCACTCGGCGCTGTTTTGCCCGGCGACTCTCCTCCTCGGCCCTAGAATCAGGCCTTCTTTTTTCAGGTTGGGGCCGAGTGGTCTTCTTCGGCCGAGACGCGGGTCCGACCCCGCTACCTTGACCAGTTGGTCGATTCACGCGCGCGGCGGGCGCAGGCCTATTCGCGGTATTCGATGCAAGTTGGTTCCGAAGCAAGTTGCGGATATCCAAATCATCATGAGCCGCCATTATACCTGCACATCATTAGTCAAAATCAATGATAACACTCGAATTCAAACAAGTAGGAAAAATACCATACCGATTAATTCTTCGACCACATCGGCCGAATCAAACAATCGGACAAGAGGACGGCATGGTAAGGGCCGAGGCAACTTGTTTAAAATATCAAGACTTCCTCTCTCCTTTGGGGACATGCGTGACTTGGAAACCGTGTCATACTTGCGCGGCTTCCGGGTCCAGTAGAAGGGAAATAGTGGATTTCCCTCAGCGTCAAAGAAATACTTATTCCCTGGTTCCGGCCGAATCATCACCTTCATAAATCCCACTTTAAATTTTTTGTAGGAGGTGGTGAAAGGTTGTAGTAGACAATCACTGTGGCGAATCAAAGACAGCCACTTGGCCTTCCTCGTCGGCCGAGAAGTATAGAAGTGCAAAAATAGATGTGGAGTAGGAGAAAGACCGAGACCCAGACACAAATGCCTGAACCCTTGCATAGCGGCCCAGGTGTTCGGGTGAAGTTGACTCGGCGCCACATTCAAAAGCCGAAGTATACCCATGAAGTAATCGTCAAATGGGAGAGATATCTTCAAATCCCGGAACATATAATCATACACATAGAAAAAGGGGTATTTAGAAGTCCCCTGACTCAAATAAACAAAATCAGGATTGGACACCCCGTCGCCTCGGCATGGTTGAAAGAAGATGGCAGAAGGCTCCTCATCTTCAGGAAATTCCAAAAACTTCACGGCCGATACAAAATCCACCAGAGATTTTTTACTTGTATACCGAGAGTATACACTACCAACCTCACTGTGCACCCATGAATATCCTGGAGTTGATATTGGAGGGAACACTCTTGATGATTCTCCACCCCGACTAGGTTGCTCATCGGAACCTACAGCCGATGCCGACTCATTCCCGCTTTGCGACCGACCGGACCCCGAAGCCGACTCTGTGGAATCGTCCCTATTTGAAGCTGAAGCCGACGCTACCTCCTGGTTCGGCGTCGTCCTTAACCTAGATTCCTCTTCGTCCCCAGAGGAGTCAACATGAACAATGTCCAGGTTAGCCATTACGTACCTGATGATTGAACTTGACCAATTGCTGTTGAGTACTCAAAACGCTCGCAGATATCTTCGGCTCGGAGCAGCTAGTAAGTTTGCGTGTGGAAATCCTTCCTCCTACACATCTATTTATAGGCGTTCTTAATAGGCAACTGAAGAGACACCCCCTCGTGCCTACCGTTGGATCATTTAGATCCAACGGTCTAGGGCGCGCAACTCTTCATATCCCACCATAACTTCTCGCGTACGCCATCAAATACCCAACGGTTACAACTCTTCATATCCCACCATCAGTTGTAACCCTTAGCTTCTTCTTCACGACACCGACTGAAAAATCCTCTTTTTATTTCATTAGCCTTTCGCGTCACTTCGTTCCTCAAAGGCTGGGGGGCTTGTGTACCGGAGAGACCGTATCGGTCACGTGGGCCAACACGTGCCATTTCGTCAGACACCCATGCATAGCCACGAACAAGCATCACCATCAACGTCGGCTCGGCATGAGGCCGAGAACCGACATCAGTCTGGTTAATGCAAATATGGACCATCATCATTCATCGAGTCGGCTCGGTCAGGTACCGTTCCGACATAGAACATACCGGAAGTATACAGGCTGCCGTATACGGACTAGACGGTTCGGTCATTTGCCGTTCCGACTAGTATTGATTAGCCGGCTCGGCCTCTTGCCGAAGGGTTAAGCAAGTCATAACAAGTAATCACAATCAAGAAAGGTAAGTACATGATTAAAGCCTAAACAACCAATTAGTACCGTATTACCTAATTTGGTAAATATCTGAGAGGGTCCATCACGCTCAGGCCCATGTCAGATGCTATAAATAGGTCACACGTAACAAGGTATGTCACTGTTCATTCATTACCCTAGAAAATCGTGCCCACACTGACTTAAGCATCGGAGTATCTTTTGCAGGTACCTCCCCCTCCGAAGAATCCACCTAAAGCTCTCGTTCGGTCCTCATATTCCCCTGAAGATTACGAGTGTACCCTCAGGCAGGTACATATTGTAATGACAATATCTTCCTGCATTGCACTTAGAGTGAATTTTAATGTTAAAATAAATTGAGTGAAAGTATAAAATAAGGTGATGTGCAAATTATAATATTTGCATGGTGATTATTACATGACAGATTACTTCCGAATGCCAATTTATATCAAAGAAATCTTTTGTGGAGAAAGACATATGGTGTGGAATTAATTAATCATATATTTGTACTATAAATTCTCATAGTTCTCGTAAGTTTGGCCAATTTATCTAAGATTGGGTGAGTTGTAAATAATTTTTTTTTAAAAAAAGGCTCAAGTTCAATTTCTTCGATTTATGGGTTTGTTGGGAAGCAAGGATATATAGATGAGAAAGGAAAGAAGATTTGGTTTATTGTAGTGTATATTATATGGAAAGTTCATATACTATATGGGGGCCGACCTGGCCAAATACTCGACCCCTCGAATACTCGGGCCGAACACCCGATTCCTCGAACACTTGGGCCGAATACCCGACCCCTCGAACACTTGGGCCGGATACCCTCAAACACTTGGCCGAATACCCTAACATACCGATCACCCGAAAATCGAACGGAGTACGTCGGTATGCTCGGCCAAAACCATGTGCTGGCCCCAAGATGATTTCAAAGAGCTTAATTAACGTAATGCATTGGATTAGCCCCCTAATTTCCCGGGGCCCAGTCCCTAATCACGGCCCAATAAGAAGTCCTATAAATAGAGTCCCAACGAGGTACGTAACCAACTTTTCAACCACCGCATTTAATACGCCGAGCACTTACTTGAGCGTTGGAGTGTCTTTGCAGGCACCCCCCCTCATTTCGGACTACTCGGAGAAGGACGAGAAGACCTAGACCCCGGACCCGACCCGCTACAACAAGGATAATTGGAGTGTGTATCCTAACACAGGAACATTTGGCGCCCACCGTGGGGCTCGAACCCACGACCACAAGGTTAAGAGCCTTATGGGGGCCGACCTGGCCGAATACTCGACCCCTCGAATACTCGGGCCAAACACCCGACCCCTCGAACACTTGGGCCGGATACCCTCAAACACTTGGCCGAATACCCTAACATACCGATCACCCGAGAATCGAACGGAGTACGTCGGTATGCTCGGCCAAAACCATGTGCCGGCCCCAAGATGATTTCAAAGAGCTTAATTAACGTAATGCATTGGATTAGCCCCCTAATTTCCCGGGGCCCAGTCCCTAATCATGGCCCAATAAGAAGTCCTATAAATAGAGTCCCAACGAGGTACGTAACCAACTTTTCAACCACCGCATTTAATACGCCGAGCACTTACTTGAGCGTTGGAGTGTCTTTGCAGGCACCCCCCCTCATTTCGGACTACTCGGAAAAGGACGAGAAGACCTAGACCCCGGACCCGACCCGCTACAACAAGGATAATTGGAGTGTGTATCCTAACACAGGAACATTTGGCGCCCACCTTGGGGCCGAAGAGACGTTTTCAGCCCCTTTTTACTCTACGACTGAGACCGAGATATGGTAACAACGCGCAAAGGACAATCGACGACGACTCACCCGATTCCTAACCCCGAAAGCAACCCCTTCATGACCAACCAAGAGCGCTACCCGTACGGGATGCCTCGGACCCAACCGGAACCTGTGATACAGCAAGTCCAGCCGAACACCAGTCAAACTCAACCGAACTTTCAAGACGACTTGTGAGCACTTCGTGAGGAAATGACGGCCATCCAAAGGCAAAGAGAAGCCGACGCCCGAGAGCTGGCCGAGCTACGCCGGCAAAACGCTGAGCTCCGGCATCTGAACCAAACATACGTGCCGTCCACTCCTACGCTCGTGGAAGAGTCCGCCTATCACGCCCCGACAGACCAGGTCACCCGAACCCCAGTCACTTCTTTGATAGCCAACAAGGCCGACACCACCGTTCACTCCCTAAGGCATCCTTTTTCCAGAAGAATAATGGAGGCAACACTGCTGGACCATTGGAAGAGCATGCCGATCGAGAAGTACGACGGATCATCCGACCCAGAAGAGCACTTGAATGTTTTCTTGACTCAAGCAACTCTCTCCACTCAAGACGACTCGGCTTTGTGCCGAATATTCCCCACGTCTCTGAAAGGAAGGGCCCTGGTTTGGTTTACAAGGTTACCGAGCTCTTCCATCGACTCGTTCAACGAACTGTCTTCCCAATTCACTCTCCAGTTCGCAACGAGCAAGCCGTACAGGACGACCTCACTAGCCTTAGCGGGGGTTCGTCAAGAGAAAAAAGAGAGTCTGAGGACTTTCATGGACCGGTTTAATAAAATCGCTATGGAAATCGGCGACCTCAACCCTGCCGTGGCAATGGACCGGCTGAGCACGGCACTCAGGCCCGGACCCTTCGTAAACAGTTTGTGCAAAAAACCGCCGGTGGATATGAATGACCTCTGACGCCGAGCAGAAAAATACATGCAAATGGAGGAGTTGGCGGAGACCCGGAATCAGGCCAGAGCCGAGGAGGGTTATAGCCGAAAGGAGCCCGGACAAGAACCAATGAGGAAGACCAACGCCGAACCCCTAAATACCCGCCCCCCGAGAGGACCCCGCTATACAGCATATACTCCCCTCAATGCAAGCAGGGCCAAAGTAATGGAGCAAGCTCTTGCGTCAGAAATCCTGGCGATGCCGAAAAGAGCGAACACGCCCCCTAGAGCCGACAAGGCAAAGAATTGCCGATTCCACCGAAACAAGGGGCACTCCACCGAAGAGTGTTCGGCATTGAAGGACAAGATCGAGGACCTCATCAAACAGGGTCACCTCAAAAGCTTTTCCACCTCCCAAGACCACGGGTCAAGGGAAAGAGAGCATTTTCGTGAAACTCGTCCACCGAGGGACCGACGCCGCCGATCCCGTTCGGCTGAACGTCGAGACCGATCACAGCGTCCCAGGGAGGACAATGTCCGAACACGAAAGGTGATCAATACAATAGCCGGGGGATTTGCCGGAGGCGGTTCCTCCTCTTCAGCACGAAAGCGACACCTCCGAGCTATCCGATCAGTGAATAATGTGAACCAGCCAAGAATGCCAAAGATGCCACCCATCACTTTTACTGACCGAGATTTTCATGGCGCCGACCCTGTACAAGACGATCCCATGGTAATTTCGGTCGAAATGCATAACTGCATCGTGAAGAAGACGTTGGTCGATCAGGGGAGCTCGGCCGACATCTTATATTGGAACACGTTCGTGCAACTAGGAATTCCAGAAGAAAGCCTAGAACCATATCACGAACCGTTAGTAGGGTTTTCTGGTGAAAGAGTAATGACGAGGGGGTGCATCGACTTGTACACTCGCTTCGGTTTCGACCAAAAGTCTTCCCGAGAAATCAAAATCCGTTACATCGTTGTGCATGCGAACACATCCTACAATGTCCTGCTCGGCCGACCTTCCATCAACGCACTCCGAGCCATCGTCTCGACCCCTCATCTGTGCATGAAGTTCCCGTCGAGAGATGGACAGGTAATAACCGTTCATGCCAACCAGAAGACAGCAAGAGAATGCTATCTCTCTAGCCTAAAGGTCCGTCCCACATCCGACCCCCCGTCAACGTTGTCAGGCGTAAATGTAATAAGACAGATGACAGAGGGCTTAGATCTCGACCCACGCCTGGGTGAGGAGGATCGAATCGAGCCAGCCGAAGACCTCGTTCCTTTCCAACTCGGGCAAACACCCGAACAGGTCACACACATAGGATCTCAGCTGAACGAAAATGATTCGAACCGGGTGAAGCGAGCGGTTCAAGACAACAGAGACTTGTTTGCATGGAAAGCGTCGGATATGCCGGGGATAGACCCTAGATTCCTATGTCACCGACTAGCAGTATGTAGAGACGCTCGGCCAGTCGCACAGAAGAAAAGAAAAATGGGCGACGAAAAGAGAAAGGCAGCCGATGCCGAGGTGCAAAAATTGTTACAAGCAAAGTTCATCAGAGAGGTCACTTACACGACTTGGCTAGCCAACGTAGTGTTAGTCAAAAAAGCCAATGGGAAATGGAGAATGTGCACCGACTATACCGACCTCAATAAGGCCTGCCCCAAGGATGCCTACCCACTCCCTTGTATCGACCGACTAGTCGACGGAGCGTCCGGACATTCAATCTTCAGCTTCTTGGATGCTTATTCCGGTTACAACCAAATAAGGATGCACTCGGCCGGCGAGGAGAAGACGACGTTCATAACCGAGAGCGCCAACTTTTGTTATAAAGTGATGTCGTTTGGGTTGAAGAACGTCGGAGCGACCTACCAGAGGTTAATGGACAAGGTGTTTCAGGGTCAAATCGGCCGAAACATCGAAATATAGGTGGATGATATGGTAGTCAAGTCCAACTCTCTGTCCGGACACTTAGCCGACTTAGCCAAAATCTTTGGTGAGCTCCGCAAGCACAACATGAGACTCAATCCCGAGAAGTGCACCTTCGGGGTCAAAGGAGGCAAATTCCTAGGTTTCATGCTATCCGCGAGAGGCATAGAAGCGAATCGAGACAAATGCCAGGTCGTGTTAGACATGCGAAGCCCGAGCAACCTCAAGGAACTGCAGCGCCTCTCGGGAAGGTTGGTCGCCCTATCCCGATTCCTCCCACGGCTAGGCGACAAGATCAGTCCGATGACAAAGCTCTTGCGAAAGGCTTCGGCCTTCTCATGGGATGAACAATGCGAAGCCGCCTTCGCAACGTTGAAGACAACCCTGGCGACCCCGCCGACCCTCACGAAGCCTGATCCTCTGAGTCCGCTACTTGTGTACTTGGCCGTGTCCGAGGAGGCGATCAGTTCGGTTCTGGTGCAAGAAAAGGAAGGCACCCAGGCTCCTATATATTTTATCAGCCGACAACTGCAGGATTCTGAAACCCGATACCAATTAATAGAAAAGCTGGCTCTCAGTTTAGTACATGTTTCCCGACGCCTACGTCATTACTTCCAAAGCCACCGAGTTATCGTGCATACCGACTGTCCAATCGTTAAGGTATTAAGCAAACCCGAACTCGCCGGAAGGATGATGGCCTGGTCAATGGAACTCTCGCAATTTGATATTACCTTTAAGCCGAAGGGACCGATCAAGGCCCAATGCTTGGCCGACTTCATAAACGAACTTCACCCTCACGGCCAATTTGAACAACACTGGTGGACTCTCCATGTAGACGGATCCTCAAACAACCAAGGGAGCGGGGCAGGGGTAATCTTAGAAGGACCGAGAGGGATAACTTTAGAGCAATCTTTGCGCTTTCGGTTCAAAGCTTCAAATAACCAAGCCGAGTACGAAGCCCTATTGGCCGGATTAAGGTTGGCCGAGGACATGGGTGCATCAAGAATCAAGTGTCGCACCGATTCCAAAGTAGTGGCCGAGCAGGTGGGCGGAAATTTCCAAGTAAAGGACCACAACATGATGAGATACTATCATGCCTATCAAAAATTGAAGGCGAATTTCCAGAAGGTGTTGGTCGAACACATCCCCCGCGAAGACAATACCCGGGCCGACCAGTTGGCTAGGTTGGCCGCAACCAAGAAGCTGGGCCACTTGAGAACGATCATTCAACAAGAGATCGACCACCCCAGCATTGAAGCCGAGATGGTAGCAAATGTTGACGCTGAGCTAGCCGATCGTGACGATCCCCCTGATTGGCGGGACGAACTGAAGGCATACCTCACCAGCGGAATCGCGCCCACCGAATCGACCGAGGCCAAGCGATTAAGAACCCAAGCCAGTAGATACGTTGTCATCGCCGGCCAGCTGTACAAACGCGGTTTCTCTACCCCACTACTCAAGTGCCTAAATCCCGCCGAGGCTGACTATGTGACGCGAGAAGTACATGAGGGTATATGCGGACTGCATTCGGGGGCGAGGACGACCGTCTCTAAACTTCTACGTGCCGGGTACTATTGGCCGACCATGAACACCGACTGTGCAGCGTTCGTAAAGAGATGCCAGCCATGCTAGAGACATGGCAACTTGATTCATCAACCGGCTGAGCAGCTACATTGCATTCCTCCAGCCTGGCCGTTCGCCACGTGGGGGGCCGACATACTCGGACCATTCCCGCTTGCCAAGGGACAATGCAAGTTCCTCATCGTCGTCGTCGACCTATTCACCAAATGGATCGAAGTCGAGCCCTTGGCATGCATTTCGGCTCATCAAGTCCAGAAATTTCTATGGAGGAACATCATTACCCGGTTCGGTGTCCCACACACTCTAGTGACCGACAATGGCCTTCAATTTACCGACTGAAAACTAAATGAATTCCTGAACGGCTTGGGCGTACAGCATAAGGTCACGTCGGTCGAACACCCGCAGACGAATGGTCAGGCCGAGTCGGCCAATAAAGTCATCTTGGTAGAGTTGAAGAAACGCCTTAGAGAAGCAAAAGGGGCATGGGCCGAGCAGTTACCCGAAGTGCTATGGGCCTACCGATGCACCCCCCAGTCGACTACGCAAGAAACTCCTTTTCACCTAGTCTATGGATCCGATGCAATGATCCCAGTGGAAATCGGGGAACCTTCGTTCCGCCGAGCCCACTACGACGAGTCGAACAACGAAGTCGAGCTCCGGGCAAACCTGGATAGCGTGGAAGACATTCGAGACCAAGCACAAGTTGTGGCCGAGGCCACCAAGCAACGTTACAAAAGAAGATTTGACAGCAGGGTAAAGCCTAGAGAATTCCGCGCAGGCGATCTCATCTGGAGAGCCACAGGCGAGGCAAGGAAAGATCCGAGACACGGCAAACTCGCCCCAAACTGGGACGGTCCCTTCCGAATCCGACACAACCTGAACAACGGAGCGTACAAGCTGGAGCACCTATCGGGAGAACCAATTCCGAGAACTTTGAATTCTTCTCATTTGAAAACGTATTACAGCTGATGTAACGGTGCACTCTTTTCCTTAGCCGACTCTTTTTTCCCTAAGGAGGGTTTTGGGTCGGCAAGGTTTTTAACGAGGCACTTCATTAATAAAAGTTCCAAAATCTTATTATATCGTTTGCAATTTTATTGTATGCCCAGGTCGAGCACTACGCGTGGAACCAGTGACACCGACCAACGTTCGGTCGACGACGAAGAACACACTCGCACCCCAGGCCGAGTACTACGCACAACGCGTACTAAAACCCGAGCAATCCTCGGTCAAGTTTGGAATGTGCACTCGCGCCCCAGGTTTCCCTCCCGAGTACCCTCCTCGGCCAAGGATGTGCCTGGGCCGAGCACTATGTCGACGGCGACGACACCGACCAACGTTCGGCGACGACTAAACACACACTCGCGCCCCAGGCCGAGTACTACGCACAACGCGTACTAAAACCCGAGCAATCCTCGGTCAAGTTTGAAATGTGCGCTCGCGCCCCAGGTTTCCCTCCCGAGTACCCTCCTCGGCCAAGGATGTGCCTGGGCCGAGCACTATGTCGACGGCGACGACACCGACCAACGTTCGATGACGACTAAACACACACTCGCGCCCCAGGCCGAGTACTACGCACAACGCGTACTAAAACCCGAGCAATCCTCGGTCAAGTTTGAAATATGCACTCGCGCCCCAGGTTTCCCTCCCGAGTACCCTCCTCGGCCAAGGATGTGCCTGGGCCAAGCACTATGTCGACGGCGACGACACTGACCAACGTTCGGCGACGACTAAACACACACTCGTGCCCCAGGCCGAGTATTACACACAACGCGTATTAAAACCCGAATAATCCTCGTATAAACACAAGCTGAAGCTTCGATGACCTAACGTTCACGGAAACCGAACACACTAGTATAAACAAACACAACGCGCATCGAACCGTCACAAATCACAAAATCCGACCTTTCGGCCACACATACAACTCGGTTTATGTTAATATCATTGAACACGTAAACACGGAAAGTTGAAAAGAAAATTCAATTAAGTATTGTCGACCAAAGCGGCTACTTACAAAAAATTAACATCTACCGGCGCCGATGGCCAAGTTACAAAAGGCACTAACGGCCCGGTTACAAAAAGCAAGCAAACCTACTCTACCAGAATCGGTTCCTACACCGCGGCCGAGACATCCGGATTACCATCACCTACCATGTCTATAGTTGGATCATCTTCCTCCGAAGGCGGAGGTACCGGCCCCTGCGTGGAGATTCCTCGGCGAGGAGCCTCGTCATCAGGGCTGGCTCCCTTTGGGAACTCGCCATAACTGATGTACTTACCCCCGTAAAAATCTCGACTGACGTCAAAGTTAAAGTCAACCGGGATCTCGCAGAAGTACTGGGCTTGCCGGACTGCTTGCTGGAACCCCGCATCATGTTGTTCGAGGATCTTTTCGGTGGCCTCGGCTTTGAGTTTGGAATGCGCCTCGGTCAACCGAGCAATCTCAGCCGCCGTAGCCGCGACCTCAACTTTCATCCTCTGCACCGACAGCTTCAAGTCATCGGCCTCCCTCCTATAGCCATCGGCCGATTTCTTCAGTTCGTCGGCCGACTCTGCAGCTTTAGCATTCGCAGCCAAGGCCTCCTTCACTGTTGCCTCGGCCTCCTTTAACCGGGTCTGAAGTCGCTCAGTCGAGACCGCCGACCTCATCATCACGTGATTGGCCACCAGCGAAGTCCGCACGTCGAGCTCGCAGAAGAGCTTGTACTCGGCCTCCATAGACATACCTTCCAAATACTGGAGCCCCCCTCCGGTAGCGAGGTCCGGGCTAACCAAGTTCTCGGACTGGACGGCCGAGGCCAAAAAATTTGACCCTGCAACAACGGCCGGGATAGCAAACCCCCCACATCCGGAATGTTCCAGTGTTATTTGTTTTTGGCGTTTGGAGGAGGTGCCTGGCTGATCGGTTTCCACGTTCTGGTCGGTCTGACGTGACCGAGAGGTCCCTGTCCTCTTTCTCTGGTCGGCCAACGAAATTATTACAGGCGATGGCTTATCCCTCGTAATCCTCAATGCCGACTTCGTCGGTGGCACCTTTCCACTAGCCTTGGCATCTTTGGCTCGCTTGGCGAGCATGGTGGTCACGTCGAGATCCCCTCCGACCATCAATCCTGCAACGAAAGAAGTTTTAACATCAATTCAAAACACTGCTACACTACCGAAGCCTAAAACACATACCTAGCAAGGCCATCTCGAAGTGAGATGTTTCGAATACGTCCAAGAGGCCTCGGACAGGTAAGCCCTTCGACAAATTATTAAGAAGCTCCACAATTTCTTTATCCTCGGCGGGGAGCTTGGAAAAAGGTATCGCCTCGAAGCGCGTCGGCCGCCTCGTCCAATAGAAGGGGAATAGCGGATTGTCCTCCCGGTCAAAGAAGCAATGTCTCAAATCCGAACCCCAACGAACCTTAAAGAACCCACTCTTAAATCCCTTATAAGAAGAGGTGAATGCTCGGAGAAATCCACGCTTCGGCACTCGAGCTAACGACACCCATTTTACCGGCTTGCTCGGCCGGCAAATATAATAGTAGAGGAAGGCGAGAGGTCGAGGTGTTAGACCGAGGCATAAGCATAGATTACGGAACGCTTGCATGGTCGCCCAAGCGTTAGGGTGCAACTGGGTCGGCGCCACGTTCAAAGCACGGATGACTCCCATCTGAAAATCATCGAAAGGCAATGTCACGCCGAGATCCTCAAACCAACACATGTAGGCGTAGAAATAGTCATCCTCATCGGACCCCCGCTCCAAGAACACGAAATCGGTGTTCGGCCCATCATCCTCGCACGCCTCGGCAAGCAACGAGAACTCGTCCTCCCCACTCCCGAAACATTTCTCTAAAGACACGAAAGTATCCAACAGCTCTTGGTCGGATAACTTTGAAAAATACACACCGACCTATCCGTCTACCCATTCATACCCGGGCATCTCCACCGTGCCGTAATCAATCTTCACCTTTGGCTGAGTCCTCGGAGCGGCCACTGCTTTGCCCCGACCATCGTCAACCACTACCAAAGCATCTTCAATCGCCTCGGCGTGAGTCACCCTCGCCGGAACGCTTTGTTCGTTGACCTGTCCGAAACCCCTTTCGTCCACCTCGGTGGCTCGTGCTAAGGCCACGGCCAAAGTCAACGGGGGTGATACTTCTATCACTTCGTCCCCACTGTCCTCCTGCTCGGCAAAATCGGAAGGAAAGACCACTTCACATTGTAAGGGAGGCAACCGTGATACTTCACTTGAACCCGATTCCTCTCGATCAGACGAACGGACCGACGCCTCCGAAGATGTACAAGTCCTACCCGAGGAATAGTCCTTATCCATTTATTAAGTAGAATAAAGAATACAAAATTTACCTTTGATCGGTTTACTCGATCACTTCTGAAGTCGAGAGCGCTCGGCGAATTTACAGCATGTAAATTCACCAACAGCCCCCCTCCTATTTATAGGCAAGGTAAATGGGGGAGGTGAAAAGACGTCCCGACACCCCAGCCGTTCGATCTAGGTCATCCAACGGTCCAGATTTAGTAACCGTTGGACCTGTAACCGCTAGGGCTAACCTGGCAGGCCACACCCGCCGAGGCCTCGGCACAAACTCTAATGGCTTGGGACCCCGGCATACATCTCTCTCACGTGGAGTCAGAGGTCTCGGCCTACATTTATCTACATGAGATCGCGATATTCGCTCCATGCGTCAGAGGGCTCGGCCTAGGATCTCTCTCACGAGATGTCAGAGGTCTCGGCCTACATTTATCTCACCGAGATCGCGATTTTCGCTCCACGCGTCAGAGGGCTCGGCCTAAGATCTCTCACGAGATGTCAGAGGTCTCGGCCTACATTTATCTCACCATGAGGTCGCGATATTCGCTCCACGCGTTAGAGGGGTCGGCCTAAATCCCTCTCACGTGGTCAGAGGTCCCAGCCTACATTTCAATCACCCGAGGCCCTGACCCAGGTCACGCCACGCTGAGACTTATCAAAACCGCCCCTGCCTATCCGACGACGACCAGGATGTCACACGGTTCTTACCGTCTTCGTCTTTCACATCCTCGACGCTACGGGGGTTGTATACCGTATGGGGGCCGACCTGGCCGAATACTCGACCCCTCGAATACTCGGGCCGAACACCCGACCCCTCGAACACTTGGGCCGAATACCCGACCCCTCGAACACTTGGGCCGGATACCCTCAAACACTTGGCCGAATACCCTAACATACCGATCACCCGAGAATCGAACGGAGTACGTCAGTATGCTCGGCCAAAACCATGTGCCGGCCCCAAGATGATTTCAAAGAGCTTAATTAACGTAATGCATTGGATTAGCCCCCTAATTTCCCGGGGCCCAGTCCCTAATCACGACCCAATAAGAAGTCCTATAAATAGAGTCCCAACGAGGTACGTAACCAACTTTTCAACCACCGCATTTAATACGCCGAGCACTTACTTGAGCGTTGGAGTGTCTTTGCAGGCACCCCCCTCATTTCGGACTACTCGGAGAAGGACGAGAAGACCTAGACCCCGGACCCGACCCGCTACAACAAGGATAATTGGAATGTGTATCCTAACACAATAACAGTTCAAATTATTATGGTGTTTCAAGACAATAAGATTAACTTGATGGATATAATATAATCAATAAAGGGGAAATCTTTAAATTGGTTGAGAGTGCGAAAAAAGAAATTTACTCACTCATTAGACTCTTAGATGTTAAACTCAATTTTATGTTTAAGAATGTATGTTAATTGGCTAAAACGTGATAAAGTATCTAAAAGATAATATTCGATGATTATTCTACTAGTATCACATAAATCATAATTATTTTCTTTGTATAGTTTAAATTTTGTACGTAAACAAACTTTATTTTTGAAGCCATTTAACATATTGTATTAGCTTACTCTCGAAATAATAATAGTAAACTTTGAAGAAAAAAATTCCTCGCATAAAACAGCTTCTAGTGTGTTAGAATTAAAAACTTAATTTTAATAATCTTGATTTTATAAAAAAAATGATTTTAATTAAAATTAAATTTAAAGCAAAAATAAAGTATATTCATAAGCTTTTGTTTTAAAAAAATAAAAAATATATATATAAAAAAAAAACTTCACTAAACACAATTTTATTTTCCCAATTTCCTACTCAAAGTACTTTTGGTAATATTTTTGTATTTAATTTATTACAATTAAACATGCAAACTACAAAAAACACGTTTGTAACGCATCAAACATGCATGAGCTCACCGTTCCCAGAATGACATGAGAAATTGATCAGAAGTTATTTTCTTCTTCTTATGATATCTTCCAGTCAAGAGCTAAAAAATTAATTTCCTAAGTTATAAAGTTTCATTTTAGAGACTAATGATCTTTTTAAAATCCCTAACTATATGTTTATAAAGGTATTATCTGTAATATATTATATCATGTCAGTGATTAAAAGGGCCTTATTCGAAGACTCACGACATTGGCAAATGAACTAAACAAGGAACCAAGTAGATCTTTTCCAGATTTTTTTCCTTAATTTTTTTTTTTAATTTTGAATTTATCCAAAATACTTTTATAGAGAAAAGTTGTGAGTGATTGATTGGGTATAAACTAAAGTGAAATTGGCACAAAGTTGAGACAATAGAAAGCCGACATATTGGAGGTTGGAGGGACAAAAATTGGGGGCTTGGGTAAGTCTTGCACGTGGAGCCTAGACAACTGTAAAATACTATCTTTTTATGTATTATCAATGCTAAACATACATCTCACCGGTCACTGCTGACGGCGGTGGATACTCCAGGAACGAACAAAAAAAAAACATACATCTCACCATGCATCTAACACAAAAAAATTTAAATATGATATTAGTCTTCTAAGTAATTTTTTTCTTAAATTTAAGATTTGTGTTTTTATTTTTTTTAATTTTAATAAATATTATTTTAATTTTTTAATATTTTTCTCTCATATTTAAAATATGTGTTTTTAATTTTTGAAATATAAAAATTATTATTTTAATTCTTCAAATATCTTTTTAACCTCTCTAATTTAAAAAAAAATTATTTTAATCTCTTATAACAATTAATAACATAATTAATCGTGACACTCACAAGTTGAGAGATTTATAATATCAATTTTATTTAATATATTATTTTCACTATAGTAATAGAAGCGATTTACTAATAGAAGACTCAAATAATTATATATATATATATATATATATATATATATATATTACAGATTAAAAAAACATGTTTTAAATTTGAAGGTACAGAAATTAAAAAAATATTTTTTTCAGATTACAGGATTTAAAAAGATAAGTTTTAAATTTAAGGACCAAAATAATAATTTTTATTTTTAAAAACTAAACAACATAAGTTTTAAAATTTAGAGATAAAAAATATATTACTCAAATTTAAAAAACTAAAAACATATAAAATTAAACCCACAAAATATTATACTATCAACTAATTAGAGTTTATAATAACTAAATCTTTTAAATAATTATTATAAGTTATTATTGTAGTTTATCTCTTAAGAATCTAAATTAACACCTCTCTCATCTAAATCCTAAATTAAAATGTGAAAAAAGGATTGACATTTATAAGATCATTAAAATCTTATTTTAATATATATACATAATATGTATATCAACTTAAGGAGATTCCTAGGTGTCAAAATTAAAATTCTTCTAATATCTTTACTTATTCTCAATTTCTCAAGTAAAAGTCTTGAATTAGACTAAATTGTTGGAAAAAAAAATATGTGACTTAGATATATGATTTAATTATCCTATAAATCTAATTAATTGGTTGATAACAAGTTGTTTCAAAATAATAATAATAATAATAACTATTAAAAATCATAATAAATAATATTTTATTAATTTTTAATAGAAGACTATTATAAAAGATAAAAAGTCGCTACTCTTATCTATAAAAAAAGCTTGTTGTATTTCATTTAAAAAAAATTATAAAAAATTTCTTTATTTTTTAAATATATAAATAATATTATATATTTAATAATTTGATAACAATAAGATTTGCGACTTTGTTATTATAAATTATAGATTAGATTTTATTTTTCTTATACATACACTACTGAATATTTTGTGTGAAAATTTTAACATATTTTTCGCTTCTTATCCAATAGTCTTAAAAACATTAGCTTATATATAAAAGAAAATGTAAAATAGAGAGAGAGAGAAGGGGACAGAGCAATAGATGCAGCAAATGATGATGAAAGAGAATCATTTTCAAGTGTTCTTAAAGTATGATGAGCAAGGAGAATAAACTTAGGTGTGTCTTGTTGAATTAATACCTAATCAACCTAATCCGTGGAACATAATACAAAACCAAAGCTTTGGCAAAATAAAGTGGGTCCCATAAGTTACGTCAGCTGCATGTGAATCAATGTCCAAAGCCACAGCATGTCATGTGAATGGAACCATCATCATTCATCATACATACAACTCATTATTTACGCTTCTTCCTAATAAATTAAGCAAAACCCATTGAAGTTTCCCATATTGTTTTTTTCTAGTTAGTAAGTAATCAAATCGTTGTCACACAGACTGGATTTGTCGTGCACAATAATAATAATAATAATATATGCTAATACTTCATCAATTCAAGGTTCAAAATTCACTATTTAATATCCCATGTATAAAAAAATATCATAATTCTTTTTTGGTTGTTCCCACAACACTTGGATCTTGTCTGCGAAGCGTGAAAACTTTGCCCTATTTTAGCATTCCTTAAAATACAACAGAGGATATATGGTTTTGGTATGTTTTAATGACGGAAAATATATAATGGTATGGCTAGCTATACACGCTTAGAATATTTGTGACAGCAAACAGAACTTTAATAAATTGATAGATTGATTGCTTCTAACAAGCTCTTACTGACTTATAATAAAAAAAATATTTTCAAAAGCTGTGTGATTGTTTTGAATTAAAGTTTATAAACTTAAGTTTAAATGAATTTTATTTTATAGACTAAATTTGTAAAAATAACCTCTCACTTTTTTTGCATTTCAAACTAGGATTTAAGATAAAATTGAGACAAATTTTAATTTAAAACCTGACTAAAAAAATATTATAATGTGAAATTAAAAATTCAAATCGACAAAATTGACTTTAATATTAAGATTGTCTTTTATATATATATTATATTTTCTTTTGATTTATAATTAATGTGAGAATTAAATTTTTTTATATACTTCTCACATTGGTGACATTTTTTTAATAAATTCTAAAAAAAAATCTGATACTGTATTAAAATGTGGATTAGATGAAAAGAAGAAAAAAAAAACTAAAAATCATATTAAATGCAATTTATAAGGACTTTTAGAACATTTTCTATTGAAACAAAAAATATTTTTTAATAAAAAATTCTTTAAAAAAATTTCCAGACATGTTCTAAATTAATGATAAAAAATAACATGATAAGAATAAGAAAGGTGTATTAATTTTTTCTTGGTACATGAAAAAATGTATATTTATATAGCATTAGTTTTTTATTTTTATTTTTTTATCATTAAACACACTGATATCTTGCACTTTTACACCGTGAATGTATTGGACAATTAAAATACAATTTTATTCGCAAAATAATAAATGTACCAAGTTAGACGTGTATTTTTTTTTCATCAATCATTTCCTCCTTTTAGACTCTTATTAGAACATTAATTTTAGTGTCTAAAAAATACTTTCCTGAAATATTACTTTTAGTGTTCTTGAAGGTATTTTTTAGAATACTAAATTTAATATTAAAATTTTTAGAAGTGTGGAAGGGAAGGAAAGAAGTGTTTGAAGAAAAAAAATACACATTTGACTTAGTATCTTCATTATTGAAGAAAAAATCTCATGTGCTAACAATATTATTGCACACCAATTTAATGTTTTGAGTGCATATGAAAACTAAAAAATGAGAGGAAAAAATGAGTAATGTGAAAATAAAATAAAAAATTAAAATTACCTATTAAAATAGATGTAAGTGAGAGGAAGATTAGATTTACATGTAAAAACTAAAAGAGAAAAAAATGTATGAAAAAGGAGAAAAAGCTGAAGATACAAAATTAAAAAATTAAAAACAAAAATTTAGACATACTTTAAAATTAAAAAATAATAATTAAACAAATGTATAAATCATGGGCCGATAAAAATGAATATGTGCACCTCGACTCGATTGAGTTGAATACGGCCCAATGTACTCACAACTTATGTCGGAAAAGTTTCAAATATGATTTAGATGAAAAAAATAATCTTTCTTAAATTTTGCTTAAGCTAGCATTTTAGCAATGTCCACGATAATTATTAATTTTATATAGCTAAATTTATGATAAATAAATATTTTTATTATATGTATTATATTATAATTAAAATATGTAATAAATAAATATTTTTAAATATATAAATTATATTTTATATTTATGATAAATAATTTAAAATTATTTTCAATTATTAATAGTATTTTTTAAAAATTGAAATAAATATAAAAATGATAAAAGAGATAATAAGTTAAAAAAAATATTAAAGTTAATATAAAAGTAAGACAAAAGAATAATATTTAAATTTTGAAAATAAAATATGTTTTATTTAGATAACTAGTTACTACTGAGTAAATAATATATTGATAGTTTAAATTTAAAGTCTTTAAGCTTGTTTCTATACAGGCTTGAAGGGGAAAATAAAAGATGAATAGTATGGTGTTTGTTGCTTCTTTTTCAAACTAAACAAATAGACTAGACTAGAGGACCAAATGCAGTAGCCTTAATTAGTTCCTGGTCCACTCTGTTGAAGGCACTGTATATTGTGATAAACAAGTACTTGAGGTTTCAACTTAAAATGCTCCAAAGGACAATATTTAGCATTTAGGTACCTAGGTTTTAAGAAGAAAAGAAAGAGGGGGAAAGGTTTACATCATTAATAAATATTTTCTACTGTTTAGACAACTTTGTCAAATTAAAGAAATAAAATGATAAAATTAATACAAGTTAGTGAGACTCGTGAAAAATATTATTTGAAAGTTTGGAATTACTTTAGTTAAATATATTTTAAATTTATTTATTTTTATATTGATGTTTTATTAGTATATTAAAAACAAAATTACTTTTATTAAAATTACTTTAGTTAAATATATTTTAAATTTATTTATTTTTATTTCTCTAAAATTTGAAATAATTAATTTTGGTTTGTAAAATATAAACAATTGAGTTTATATAAATTTTTTTAACTTTCATCACTTTAAAATATATATAGTTTTGTTATTTTTAAGTATCTAACGTTCATTTAAAAATAAACAAATAATATTTATTTTATAAATTTATAAAAATATTTAGAAGTGTCATATTTTATTTATAATCTATAATCTAGGATAGTTACCTAATCTTCGAATAAACAACACATGAGTGATTAATAACAATAGGATATAATATAAACTAAAAACAATAAATTCAACAAAAAAAAACAGGTTAATCAAAACGCAAAATGTTAATGAGAAAATCATGAGTGGACACATCTATCAAGTTTTTCTTACCCTATTTTTTAAGAGAGAAACAATTGGAAACTTCACTAAAAACAACAACCTCATACAAACATTACTTATAAACTGAACATTTCATTGCTTGATCGAAACCAAAATGTCAAATAAAAACACTCTTCAACTTTCGTCATGGAAGAAGACCTCAAACAACCTCATCTTTCACTTCTCCTTATTGTCAAGTCAAGTGGTGTAGCTAGTTTTGCTTACTACTATCTGAGAACAAGAACGTTTCTTCAATCATTCATCACAACCAAAACAAAACATAAATTCTATTAAATTAAGTTTAAGACTCCAACTCACGGGTAAAAGCAGGAAGATCAGATCTCTTCAACACCCTCAACCTCTTCACTGTCGACACAAACATGCTGCCAAGAAAACACATTAATATGGAATCATATAATAGTAGCAACCATAGATGCTATAATCGCACATTTCTAGCAATAACTAAATTATAAACACAAAATTAAAACAATAACACAGGAAACCAAAAGGAAAAAACTTAGATACAATACTTATAATATTATTATTATTATTATTATTCTCTAATTAAAATTGAAGTTTTAATTAAGTAACATACATAAACATTTAATAAAATCCTATATTATGAATATAGGATGAAACTCTAATTTTAATTGAAAAATAATACCAACACTTATGGTAATTTCATGTAAGTTTTATCTAGGAAAAAAAAACACAATACTTGGATAAAGTACCATAGGTACTTACATACCGTTGTTACTAGACTCCAATTAGAATTGAAAGAGTTATTTACAGTTTTCATGTAAGAAACAGACATTAATCTGCATGGTAATGTAGTGCTAGGCATTTATGCATAGCAAAAAGGCTGAATATATATATATATATATATATATATATATATATATATATATATATATATATATATATATATATATATATATATATAAGTGTATATACCTTGGCTCCAAACTATAGACATGGAAAAAAATATTGAATTGAATAAGATAAAAATGCATTAGATCCACATTGATAAGGTGCTTACTGCCACGGTACATCTCCTACAAGCATCCTGTCTCCTTCATTATCCTCATAAACAAGAGTATATTCCCCACTTCCAACCAATAAACCCGTATTGGCTTTCTTTTCCTCTTCCTTGTTTTGATTTCCACCAGCACAGGAATCTCTTTGACCAGAATAGCAGCTAGAAGAGCCAACGTGAGATAAATTTAACTCTGCATCAAGTTCCATTGTCACAAAAGAATGAAAAAATATGAAAGCTAATTGGTATAAAAGATCAGTATTTTACTTTAAAAAATTTGTTAGGTGAAAAAAGATTGACTATTAGTATAAGCTAGTGACTATTCAATTGCAGTAATCAAGATTGAGATTTAGGCTTAGTTTAGATTAGCATCTAGCTTGAGAGCTTTTTGATGGAGATAGGTATTTGATTCCTTAACTTGCAAAAAATCCCTTGTAACTTTATAGGTGTTTGTGAAAAAATTAAATGAGAAAGTTTGTGAAAAAGTTGATATTACATAAGGTAATTTTGACTTACATATGAGGAGTTTATTCAAATTAGCTCTTCTCTCGAGAGATTAATGTTGAATTATCATATCCAACACAAGAACACATTTTGCCTTAAATTTAATAACATGACTACTAGTTGGTCAAAAGATGTAGCTAACAAAAACATAATGACTAGTTTTCATTCCCAAAGAAACAGATCTCCAATTTCAAACAAATGTAACATATGAATAAACAAGTGTGATTAAATTGAGCACACGGACACAATTATAGGACCAAAACGGCAAGAATAATATTACCTACTAGGAGGCCTCTAAAGAGCTCATCAACAGCAGAGGAAAGTTTTTCATAGCTGTCATAAGCATTGATGTCCACTTTTCTTCCAATGGGAACACCGTCCATATTGATCTTCACAAACAAGCCTTTACCAGAGTTCTTGCCAGCAACCTTGTCCTTAACAACATGTTGATGTTGGTGGGACCCAGAAGGCAGCTTAGAAGTGCTTCCACTTGCAATGTTCTTCCTGAAGGAACGAATTGGAGGCCAACCCACTACTGGACCAGAAGCCGTTCTGTTTTTGGTGGGTCCATATACAAAAAAGTTAGGCATGAAAATGAACAGTGAAAACAGTAAGCACTACACTAAGATGAAGACAAAAGCATATCAGCATCATCACAAGCGTACAACTGAGTTATCATTCAATTTCTCATATTTAGCACTTCTCATTATTCTATTCAAAACCACCACAAAAATACCCTTTAACAAGATGGGTTATTTTTTATTTGTTTTTGAAGAGATATATTTTTATCATAGGAATTTGATATCTTGTTATGCACTAAAGATTTATGAACGTATTTAGATTAACAAGATATTGTCCACTTTCACATTAAATTCTAGTAAATTTATTTTTGTCATCATTTAAAATATTTCATTCTAATGGAGATTTTGTATGTTTTATACATCAATGTTTCTCCTCATTTCGTAAAATGAGGTGAGAATTTGTTTGTATCCAACGTAACCATGAGGGACCAAAGAAGAAAGTGGAAGAAGAGGAAAGAGAGGGAAGAAAATAGAGGCAGGGTGAAATTATCACATGCCATGGCCATGCCAATGTCAAATTTCAAGATTAGATAATGAAGCCAAATAATAAATGACATGCTATGGTTAAGAAAATATACAAAAAAAACCATGCCGCAATTAACAATAAAATGAAGAGCTTCGTAAACAATTCTTCACTGAAAAGTGGTGTATGACATTATTTTAGAAACACATCTTTGCATGAACCACAACAACATCAAAGATGACTTTAGGAATGATTGTACTCTTAAAAAAACTGAATAAATGTATAGATACAAGATAGAAAAGAAAGAGTACCTTTTGGACACAGCTGTATTTGCAGAAGAGGGTGAGAATGTCTTGTTCTCCACACAACAGAGTTGTGGCACATCCTTTCCCATCACTATCATGTTTTTGGGGCATGATTGGAGCTGAAGAAATGAAGCTTTGGCTTTAGGCTGGTGTTGGTGGTAGGATGTGGAAGGCCATGCAGAGGGCAACATAGCCCCACCTGGACCTGGCTTGTCAGAAGAGGAAATTTTTTGAGTTGAGAAGTAACCAAGAGTGAGTGATGATTCATTTCTTTCCCTGTTGCATTTTTTGATGCTTTCATTGGGAGACTCTTCACCAGGTGGACCTAGCCTAAGCTCCAACTTCCTCTCCTCTGAAGACTTATGGTTTCTTTGCCACATCTTGCTTGCAATTATGCTCCTTTCTTACAACCAAGCTTCTGCTTCTGTTTTGAAAGTTGAAACAAAACGAGTAGTTGAAGTTGAACCTTTTGATATCTGAAGAAGAACCTGACACAAGAATCTATGATAACTATGCCACGTAATAAAAGACCAAATCCAAGACAAATATGACCACTGCACAAGAGACACCCCACCAAGAGAAAAGAGAATAACACATTCAAAGGCAAAGCAAAAGGTAGAGATGGATGGAATTGTTGACTTGACTAGCTTTGCTTTTTTATTCACACGCTTGGTGTCTTTCCTCTTTTTAAGGAGAAGTGAAGAGGGGCATTTTCAGAAGTGGCAGTGATCGATGAAACTAGTGAGATTCTCTTTGGCCTAACATTACCAAAAGAAGAGAGGAATTAGAGCATGGCGCACGCAACCTGAAACAACAAAGTTAGGTTGCTTGGCATAGAAAGTAAAGCAAAGCCTTGTATTGCAGCGCTGACCTCTCATAAATACATATATATTCCTCATGCCTTTGACACAGTAAGCTAAGCTACAATGACTTTGCCTTGATGGCACTCTACTTACTAACATAACATAACATGCCCTCAACATCATAACTTTTGCATCTTTGGTTGGAGTCAAAGTTCAAAGTTGGAATAAAAAGAGGGGCACTAGCACACTCAAGTTCCTTCCTTGTTGGCACAAACACAGCCAAAGTTTAGTTACCTTTTGTCAATGATGTTAATTAGTATTCCCATAGCTGTTTAGAAAAGTGCCGGTTAAGTTAGTTAGACCGGATGAGACTTCAGATTGGACATGAACACTTATTAAGGGCTTAATCAAAATTTAATTAAGTTGGTCACCTTTATTTATGTGGCAAGATATTGAATCGATGGATGGGATTGCCACGGTGACTTTTCTGAATTTCTTTCTTTTTACTAAAACTTTTACAACTGAGAGGATTTGCATGATCCTTACTCAGCAATTAAAAAACCACAGATCCCATGATTTTTGTCCGATCTGTAACTCTGACATGTTCTGGGACTTTCACTTTTTTCTGTTTCTCTCTACATTTCCTAATACAATATATTAATTTTGTCTGGACATGGAAACTGGTAAGGGCGTGCGAGCTTTAACTTGAATAGGCTGAATTCATTTTCTAAATATAAAGTCTAAAATTAACTTGCTATTTATTATTTAATATAGGTATTTTTTTAGTCATGACATATATTTTTTTAAAAGTATCATTTAGATTGAAAATATATTTAAAGGAATTATTTGACAATGAAGTTTTTAATAAGTGTTGAGTCGGAATATTTAAATAAGCTAGGAATTCAAGCCATAAAGTAAAAATAAAAATAAAAATAAATAAACTAATGGGTCTCAAATTTAAAATATATATATATATATATATATATATAAATATTTTCAAAAGATAATATATTATTTGTAACAATAACAAAATAACAATAATCTCTTAATCATACTTAAACAATTATTTCAAAGTTTATTTTTATCTGTATAATTGTCAGATTTGAGTCTTATACATGGAAAAAAAAATATCTGCGAGAAGAAATTTAAATAAAAATAATTAATCAAGTACTTTCATAAAAGATAATTCATCAACAAAATATGGGAATATTTATTAGTAATAGTGTGGTAACTCGAAAATTTGACCTAAAAATGTTATATTTCCCCTTTATAATTTAAAAAAAAAAATAACTTTGAATTCGGATCATAACAGCTCAAAGAAGAATAATTTTTGGTGTTTTTTCCTGTTTAAATTTTTTTTTAAAAATACTTTATTATACAAAAACAAATTAATACATTAATGGAAATAAAAAAGAAAAAATGAACATATGTATACCTTAGGGGGAAAAAGGTTTCATTTTAATTATTATTTCATGAATTAAAAATAACCTTTTAACCTTGATTAAAATAAGAAAATACTAGCACAAATGCTGTTATGTTCTTGATGTTTTAGATTAAAGAATCAAAAGTGAAATTTATGAAAAAATATTATCATGATTTTCAATACACTACATTATGATTTTTAATAAAAAAGAATGTATTTACTGATTACTTGTTGATATGATGCAGATTAAAGTCCTTGAAAAGCCAAATAAAAAGGAGGAATAGACAGGCTAGAGAGAATAGATTGCCAAATTGCATATGGCAACTGAAGGTGAAATTGGCCATCAAATTTACCTCAAAAGGCAAGAGTGTCACATGGCTGCTTCCTTGCACATTTGATCCAACAACTCCTACAGACCTATGGCCAACAAAGCCAATAATTTTGGCATAAAAGGTATCCTATCCTTATCCTAACAAAGTATAGAGCCAGGTGATGTGAAATATGATGTTAAGGCTAACACGGCAAAATGCAGAGTTCTCCTGAAAGAATTAAATACATCAACTTAAAGAAATGGTGTTGAGTAAATGTTGCAAAGATTGGCTTAAAAGCTGTGTACAAGTCAACCCTCCCAACTCCCAAGACTGCTGGGGTCATAAATGGACCACAAAAATAATTGATACAAACCCCAATATCATGATCATTATTGTTAACCATCAACTTGGGAGTGAGAGGCAGCAAGAAGAGCAGCACCAATGCCTGAACCATCATTGGAATGCTCAATGATAATACTTTCTGAGACATCTTCACCAACCAATTCTTTAAGGGTGTTCTCTAGGCATTTGCTATACTCGGTGTAATGCTCATACAATCCACCATCCATGGCTATCACACTCTTCTGACCCTCACCATCACTCATGGTATCTTTTCCCAGCTTCTTCAAGATACCCAAGATGCCAGCAGCAGAAAGACGAGCACCACGGGTGGCAACAATGTTGCAAATCTCCACAACCACCTTCCTCACTTGTAGGGAGGTATCAGATATCTAATATTAAAAAACAGAAAGGACAAAGATAAGTTGATTAAAGTTTTAATCATGTTGCAACCTTTAAAATTTGAGAGTCTCAACTTGAATCATATGTTTAGATAGAATTAAAATATTGAAAATTTGGACACTATTATTAGTATATAAGCTTTCTAACGTCAATGTACACATGCTGTAAAAGGCCTTGTTGGAAAATCTTAATCCAAACAGAATAGAGGATTTTATATACCTCGAAAATGTTCTTCAGTTTGCTTCCTACCACATTGAGATCAGCAGATGAGTCATGATGCATTGCAGACATGTCCGGCGTCCTGCACATCCGATGCTGATGGTCATGGTACAAAAACTTGTAGACAATGCCAGTAATTATAAGCAGCGCAGTAATTTTGGGATTTAGGATTCTTATTGAATCATGACCTAGTGTAAGCAATATTAAAATATTTAGTATCTCTGATGGACCAACCAGTGAATGCTCTCAAATTTTACCCTCTTCTATCTTGTCTCATGGCCACTTAACAAAAAGGACAAGTACAGTGAGAATCTCATATCAAGAATTAAACCAATAAAAGAAAAGGCGAGATGCTCAAGCATAAGCATCTTGTAATAATGATTTAGTTTACAAGCCCAGAAACGTAACATTTTTTTACCAAATCTGAGGTGTTGATGGTAAAAAATTATTAAAATAATTTTGGGAAAATGTGATAAAATCATAATTTTAACAGGGGTGAAACTTTAGGCATCCTCTGATGTTAAATTGCAGTACAACAAATTTGTCTTTGGTATTGCTAGTGGAGTTTGCCCCAGATTCTATATTTCTGATTTGCAATATACTAATTCAGGTTAAGGGAATTTAAATAGGAATCTAGCAGGGTACATGATCTTTCTGGCCAAAAAAAAAAAAAGATAAAGCACAACATCACCCATTGCATTTGCTGTAGAAACTTGGCATGTAGAATGCGTAAACAGATCCAGTAAATGATATTAATGTTTGTCAGGAATGAAATAAAACCAACACTAAATAAAGGAAAACAAAAGTTAGGGGACAAAATCGAAGATGGAACGGAACATTGATGATAAAACCGAATTTTGGTAGAGAGAATTTAAAGGATTATAAAATTAGTCAAATCCTTTAGTATAACATGATTTTGAACATTTTTTTTTGTCAAATATACCACACCCTTAATTTCATTTCATTTAGAATTAAATTAGAATGTACTAATGGTGTAAAGACATTTTACATTGTCATGAGTCATCCAATCCCAAAATACCATATAAAGTTTGTTAATTTTTTAAATAACTACATTAAAAGTCATATTATGGGATGATTTTTGAATGATTGATGATATAAATTTTGTACACTATCTAACAGTGCTTGAAAATTAAACTTTTTAATTTATCACTGTTTCAAGGATGGAATATCCATATTCATAAATAAAACAGAGTGAACTAAAGCGATGGTAGCAGACGTGATGATCCTGCATGATGCACAAGACCCATGAAACTATGTGACACAGTCTATTATAACTCTCAAATTAGTATATCAGATGGAAAATACACACATACAAAAAAAAGTGATTGAGTTTATAAGTAATCCAGAAATATTTCTCTCCACAAGTTTGATAAATTCCTAATGGTTAACCAATTTCATGTGTTCCACTGAGACTGATTACCAAAAAGGTACGCGACTTTGTAGTCATAACAAATTACATAAGAAGAAATGCTAAAGGAAGTTAGGATAGCTTCCTTAAACAACAGAAAAACCTTAGTATAGAACATATGGAATTATTCTTCATGTCTCCCATGGAGGAACCCCGAAATAGGCCATTTGGTAAAAGCTAAACGGAGGCACAAAACTATGCATTCCCGGAGCAAATTTATGGTAGACAATTTCCTTTGAATGTCCAAGCATTTTGTGTTGGATAATCTTAAATTTTAGAGATATCCGAGTTAGTTTATCTGTTTTGTTTGTTTTATTTTAGATAAGATAGTTTTTTGATAAGATCTGTTTTGATAAGATATTTTGTTATCGTTTTGTTAATTCGGTACGTTGTACAATGACTATTTAAAGGTCATCTCTTATTCAATGAAAGTACAGTGAGTTGCTACGTTCACACAATTTTTAGTATTACTCGTGATGGAAATCTAATCCCCAAGGATCCATTTGGAAGAGGTAAGACCAAGAAAGGTGAAGGTTGATCCAAGGAGGCTCATCCATGAAGACCATTGGGCCTTTAACTAGGTCCATGGTTAGGAAGCTAGAGGAGACTTCTATAGAGGAGGTGCTTCTTAGACCTTTGATCCTCATGAGCATTGATTATGATTCATCTTATTAGTCTCTTGAGCTTCCATTGTACATACATTGTATAGTTTGATTTCTTGTACCTTGTATATAGTAGATACTTGTATAGGTGTATTTTTGCCTTTGTATTTGTGAGGCACTTTATTTCCTTTTTAGTAGCTATTGTATATTGTTTCTAGGGTAGGTTACTTGGGCACTTTGACTCCATTTAACCTAACCTAGAAATACATTCTTTTCTTAGTTTTCTAGTAGTAGGATTGGGAGTGGCATTAGCAAGCTAGAGAGTGCCATTAGCAAGCTAGAGAGTGTTACTAGCAATTTAGCCAAAAGGTGGTCCTAGGCTAAAATTTACATATTGGACTCATTTTACTCCTAATTTTTCATAGATTTGATTTAGCTAGGTTCCATTCACATTGGATGAACCTAACTAAACCAAATTATCAATTTCAAAACCGGTTGAAGTAAATTAAGTCCAAAGAGCCGCCCACCTAGAGGTGTTCACACTTGTGTTCACATTTGTGTTCACACTTGGCCAAATAGCTTGGTTCTTCTCAAGCTTGGAAGCTTGAAGCACAAGCTTCTCCTTAGCTAGCTTACCAAGCAAGCTAAGTGAGGAGCTTGCTCTCTAAGCCTCTAGACCATGGGTGGTTAGCTAGACCTTACCATGGTTCCTAGTGAACCATAGTTAAGACTAGCTTACTCTCCAAGCTTCCTACTCCTATATTTTCGTTTTTCCCTCTTTGTAAAACACTTTTGGATGTATTGAGATTTCATTTCTGAAAATATTGTTCAGATTACTCTCTCCTAAAAGTCCCTAAACCTCTTTGATATTCATCCAATTCTCTTATCCCTTCATAGAAGAGTGTGGTGAGAATTGAAGTGGTTTATCTCTTCATCAAGGAGTGGCGCCTCTTGGGAGTGTTCTCCACCAAACCGTGGTGGTCCTAAGGTCTCCTCCTCCCTTGGAGACCTTAACCAAGCCTAGGAAGAATTAAGGAGCCAAAGATCTAGGGAGGAACTTGAAGAGGATTCACATCAATCCGGATTCTCCAAGCAAGTTTCCATCAACTCGTCTCTTATTTTCTACAAATTGGTATCAGAGCTTTATGCTCTGAGTGCCGAGTGTGAGAGGAAAGCAGTGTGCGCCTGTGTGTGTTTTGAAAAAAAAAGGAGAGAGTAATGGCGAAGGTTGTTAATGGAATGACCGTACCACAACTGTCAAAGAAAACCAATTATGATAATTGGTGTTTACAGATGAAGACCTTGTTGGGTTCCCAAAGTCTATGGGACATAGTGGAGAAGGGGTTCCAAGAACCCGAGGAGAACGAAGACCAATCTGTGGCTCAGATTGCCACATTGGAAAAGACACGAGTAAAGGACAAATCGGCTTTGTATTTTCTGTACAATGCCGTGGATGAATCAGGTTTCGAGAAGATTGCAAACGCTGCGTCTTCAAAGGAAGCATGGAAGATCTTGGAGGTTGCGCACAGAGGTAACCACCGTGTTAGACATATTCGACTTCAAACTCTTCGAAGAGAGTTTGAGTGTTTGAAGATGGAGGATAAGGAACGAGTATCCGAGTACATAACTCGGGTGGAGAAGTTGGCTAATCAACTCGGAAGGAATGGGGAGCCAATGCCAGCAAGTAGAATTGTGGAGAAAATCTTGAGATCATTAACAGATAATTTCGAGAGCATTGCATGCGTAATTGAGGAGTCAAAGGACTTGTCACTTCTCTCAGTGGAAGAGCTCGCTGGGTCACTCGAAGCCCACGAACAAAGGAGGAGGAAGATGAAGGATACTCTTGATCAAGCATCACAGGCGCAACTTGATTTGAATGGAACTCGGAACACCCAAGGTCGAAGATCAAGTGGTCAAGGACGAGGTAGAGGACGAGATGATCATGAAGGTTGACAAGGACGAGGTGATCGTAGCCAAGGAAGTCAACCAAGGTCGGAGGTGGAATGTTATAAGTGTGGCAAACACGGCCACTACGCAAAGGAATGTGGACAAGGATGAGGTGATCGTAGCCAAGGAAGTCAGCCAAGGTCGGAGGTGGAATGTTATAAGTGTGGCAAACACGGCCACTACGCAAAGGAATGCAGATCGGCAAATTGCTACAACTGTGGCAAATACGGTCACATAGCAAAGTATTGCCGAGCTAAAAGCCGAAGTGAAAACAAAGAGAAGAATCTTCTCACAGAAGAAGAGGACGAGGAAGCAGGAATTTTGATGATGACGCAAAGCTCGGAGACCAAGCTACGTTCGAGTTGTGCCTCCGAGGTTGAGCTAAACTTGAGTTGTGTGGAGAGATCAGCAGTTGAGCTTCCAAGCTCAGATGAGAAGTCAGAGGCCGAGCTTGATTCGGGTTGCTTAAACAACTCGATCTGGTATTTGGACACTGGAGCGAGCAATCATATGTGTGGAGAAGAAAGTTTCTTCAACGAACTCATCAAGGTGAAGGCTGGATTCGTGTCATTTGGGGATGATTCCAAGGTGGCAGTAAAAGGGCATGGAACCATCAAGCATATGCAGAAGGATAGACGAGTTGGAGAAATAAGGAATGTCTACTACGTTCCCGAACTTAAGAGCAACATCTTAAGCATGGGGCAGATGATGGAGAAAGGCAACTCGATTCTGATGAAGGATCGAGTACTTTATTTGAAGGACAAGCATGATCGTTTAGTAGCCCGAGTAGAGATGAAAAAGAATCGGATGTATAAATTGGAGCTGAACATCCTTCAAAATAAGTGCTTGAAGCTGGACGTGAAGGATGAAGCCATGACGTGGCATTTTCGTTTTGGGCATTTAAACTTTGGAGGCTTGACCGAGCTATCAAGGAAGGAGTTGGTGCTCGGACTACATGGTGTTGAGTTTGACAAAAAGTTTTGTGAAGCGTGTGTACTCGGAAAGCATTCAAGAACAAGTTTTCCGAGCTCGTCCGAGTACAAAGTAAAGGAGCAACTTGGCCTGATACACACTGACTTGTGCGGACCGATCTCTCCTGCATCCTTCAGTGGTAAGAAATATTTCATCTCTTTCATAGATGATTTCTCTTGAAAGACCTGGGTATATTTTTTGCAAGAAAAATCAAAGGCATTTGAAGCTTTTAAAAGGTTTAAAGTCATGGTGGAGAAAGAGACTAACAAGCAAATTAAAGCTTTGAGGTCGGACAGAGGTGGAGAATTCACATCGGCAGAGTTTATGGAATACTGTGAAGAGCAAGGTATAAAACGTTTTTTCACAGCTCCATATTCACCACAACAAAATGGATTAGCTGAAAGAAAGAATCGGACTATTCTTGATATGGTTCGAGCTATGCTTAAAGGGAAGAATATGCCTGAGAAGTTTTGGGCAGAGGCAGTGCAGTGTGCTATATATATACAGAACAGGTGCCCACATTCAAAATTGGATGATGTGACACCTCAAGAAGCATGGAGTGGACAAAAATCGAGTATACATCACTTCAAGATCTTCGGAAGCCTTGCTTACGGTCATGTTCCAGCTCAGCTCAGAACGAAGCTTGAGGATATGAGCAAGAAGTATATTTTGATCGGGTATGATGAAAAGGCAAAAGCCTACAAATTGTACAACCCTGTTACAGGCAAAATTCTGATAAGTCGAGATGTCCAGGTAGATGAGGAAAGTGAGTGGAGCTGGAGTAACTCTGAAAAGACTTCAGGGAGCTCAAACTCTGAGAGGGAGAGCTCGGAGATAATAGGGAGAAGCTCGGATAGGACCAATGAGCATTCCAAGGAAGATGATGAACCTGAGCAGCTTAGAACTCGGAGCTTGCAAGACATCTACAACTCCACTGACGAGTTACATGTAGTATGTTTATTGACAGGAACAGAAGATATAAAATTTAAAGAGGCCGTACTTGATGAGAGATGGAAGAAAGCAATGGATGAGGAGATCGGATCAATTGAGAAGAGTGAGACGTGTGAAGCCGAGTATGTAGCAGCATCTTGGAGTGTCCAACATGCAGTTTGGCTTAGAAACTTGCTAAGCAAACTGGAGATTATGAAAGCTGAGAAAGTGTTGATCCGAGTAGATAACAGGTCGGCAATCGAGTTAGCCAAAAATCCAATCAATCACGAAAGAAGTAAGCACATCGACGTCCGATTTCATTTCATCAGGGAGAAGGTGAAAGAGGGAAGCGTGGAGCTCGAACACGTAGGAAGTAAAAAGCAAGTAGCTGCAACAACATTTCAGGAGTTAAGAAAGTTACTCGGAATGAAAGAAGAAGGAGAAACTTAAGCTTATGGGGGAGTTTTGTTGGATAATCTTAAATTTTAGAGATATTCGAGTTAGTTTATCTGTTTTGTTTGTTTCATTTTAGATAAGATAGTTTTTTGATAAGATCTGTTTTGATAAGATATTTTGTTATCGTTTTGTTAATTCGGTACGTTGTACAATGGCTATTTAAAGGTCATCTCTTATTCAATGAAAGCACAGTGAGTTGCTACGTGCACACAATTTTTAGTATTACTCGTCTCTTATTTTCTACATTTTGCTCTGATCATAGAGACCCCAAAGAAATGCATATAAGCAGGAACTGTTTAAGTCTGACGACATACTAAAGATTCGTCAACAACAACTAAGAGCATCTGCAATGGGGGTTGCTTTGGAGATGCTCTAAGAAACCTACTCCACGTGGGAGTGCTTGAGGAGCAATGTTAAAAATTCTCCCTTAATTTTCCATAATTATGGCTATAACTGCCTTATCAGTTGTATGATTTCCTGTGATTCTTGTTAGGATTATTTTGTCGATATTTATTTGAAGTAAGGGGATATTTATAAGGTTGTTATTTTTATAAGGTTATACACAACTTCAAAATGGTGAAATATTGGTCATTATAACTAGTTGGTTATCTCCCAAAAAGTCTCTCAATTATTGGAGTATGTGTAAGTTTTATAAACTATTATTTCTTCTCTTTTTTTCTTTATCAATGTGAGACCTTATTTATATTTCAATTATCCTTCCCTCAAACAAGGGACCTAACCTCTCATTTAGCGGAATGAGTCTTTGTATATCATTTTATCACTTATTACTTTAATTATAACTTGTTAGTTGTCACCAAATCCAACCTGCAACTCTAAATCCTCCTCTTAAATAAGGAATCTAACCTTTTATCACTTTAATTATAACTTGTTAATCTACAACTCTGAATCCCAACAATCCTCCTCTTAAATAAGGGACCTAACCTCTCATTCAGGAGAAGATAGGGTTATTTTATCGGTATTTGTACTCCATAATAGTGAGATATTATCAGTTTTAGGCCTAAGTCCTCACGATTTTGCTTTTGGTCATTCACAAAAGGTGTCTCAATCATTGGAGTATATGTGTGTTTTATAACTTTTATTTCTTTTCTTATTTTATCGATATGAGACCTTATTTATATCCTAACAATTCTCTCCTCTGTACTACCCACATTCGGTATTTCTTTAAGAATGGACAAAAGCCAAAAGGATAATTCTATACCCAGTAGAACAGCACAAGAGAATTCTTTGTATATTCAATAATATGCAATTGAAAACCGACCACTCACAATATAGTTAGTTAGTAACTATATGCAGTCAGTTTACATTCTAAGTGAGGTCATACTTCTTTGATTCAATGGATAAATGTTTACCCCATGGAAGCTAATTCATACAAATAAATAATGAGGCACAAAAGTTCCCTCTCTTCCGTATTGTCTTTTTGCTTCTTCCTTTTTTTCTGGACAATAGAATCAAATCTATACAGGAGCATAAAGGGGATGCAATTCGTGGTCAACATATTTTATGCACATAATACTCCATGGTTCATAGTTATTAGCAATCGATGAAATAAGTTTTCTTCAAATCCAACAACTGTCATAAACAAGTTTTAGGGGGACGGAGGAGAGACAACCGAAAGAAAAATAATAATGAATAAAAAAAAATCACATTGACAAAGTGGCTAATCAAACACCTAACGTTATACCTTAGCATAAACGGAACTCTCAGTTTTGGGGGAACATCATCACCAAAAAAGAAAGCTTCTTCAGCCATCTTGCATAGTACTCTACGAACAATGTCTCCCAAGTACATGCCAGAAATTATCTTCTCAAAAATCTGAATTATGGTAAAAAAAATAATTATGTAACCTCATCTATTAAGGAAGAAAAGATGGAACATAGAACTAACACAAGCTCACCTGTTCACCGGGGTTTAAACTCTCAGCATCTAATGCATAATCATACTCAGTTAATGGAAGGTGAGATGAACGGAAGTTTCCCCACTCCATGTTGATAACCTAGAGTCATCTCATATATCTTCAATATTCTTAATCCATCATTCATATCAAATAATATGTAGCCATTGTTAAGACTACACATTCAACCAAAGGAAAGTAAGACAGGAACTGCTCACCATTTCCCCAGAATTTGGCAAAGGACCATGCCATTTTGGTATTGCTTGAGCACGTTCCACATAAGCTGCATTTGTTCCAGTGCCTAAAATAATAGCAGCAATGACATTGTTGTTTTCATATCGACCTCCTGCTAATGTCCCAACTGTATCATTGACCTAGAATACATACTGAATAAGTAGAGTCTACATTTGGCTTGAGATCTATAAAAACTCTCAAGAGATTTGAAAGCCTTGTGACTTAATTAATGTTATACAAAGGAGTACAAAACTATAATTACCAGAGCTGTTACATGCATATCAAGACCTTGTCTCTGAATAGCTTCTGTTAATTCCGCCACAATATCTTGACCAACCTATTTAAACAACAACTAAACATAAATACAAATGCAAATGTGAAAGAAAAATAGTTTCTACAGTTTAAATCCATGATTTTCAAAAATGATTTGTTTCAACAATATTAACGAGGAGATATTGAGTCTGAAAGAATGTAAAAAGCATCAAAGCAATCGGGAAACAGGATTTACTGCGTCATCTATGCTGAACCCTTTTGTCCACTTGATAAGATTCCCAGAAGCAATTGACGTTTGCATGACAGGAAAGGAAAAGGTAAAACCTAGCTCTCTCTGTCTAGCAGGAGGTTGATTTTCTTGAGCAACAAATTTTCCAAGCTCTGCTGCAATATAGTCAAAGAGTGCCTGAATCACAATTTTTTTAGATTGGTCTTGTTTCTCATATGATTTGCACAAAGATCAACATTTGTTAGGAAAAGAAAAAAAAAGTAAAGAAAACAACTGTAAGCAAAGAAAAGGAATTTCAAATTGAGTGGGAGTAAAAAGGAGCTTACATCTGATGTCCCAACCATCAAATTAGGAGGAATTGACACCTCAGCAAATTCTTGACTAATAATACCACCATCCTTGCCTCCCAATTGCACACGTAACACGCGAAAATTAGTCCCTCCAAGGTCCAATGCATAATATAGTCCTTCCTCGTTCCTAAAAAGGTGATGAGGAATACATAATAGAAACCAAACAGATTCAGTACGGTCTTAGCTTCCTAGCCACCAATTTTAGTAACACAGGCATATCATTAACTATTAGCCGCTGACCGATGCAAGTTACTTACAACTTCCTTTTATAAACACGGCATTTCATTGATTTCAATAATCAACGAGCAGGAATAACATAAAGAATTTTATTTCCAGTTTTCTATCAGTATTATGTACTATTTACACGGTCAAACAAATAGACATCGTCCATAATTATTATAAAAATCATAAAATATATCATAGTTTGTGATTAGACGACAATGCAAAACCTCTCCACACAACACTACCTTATAGTGCATACAGCATTTACTTATAGCATGTAATCATCCATACAAGAAAAAATCTAGCATCTGAACAACACTTAATTATTTTCAAAAAGGAAGAAATGCAGATATGGAATTGGATTTAGATTGATCTAATAAGGAGAAAAAGATCTCAAAGGAAGGAAGGTAGATTGGATCAAGAGAAGAATGCGATACCCGGTGGGGAGATTATCAACGAAAGTGATGAGCATCTTGAGCTTGCTACCACCTTCGGAAGCAAGGCCAGCGTGCATCTCAACGACCATGGCATCGGCAACGAGGTTGAGCTTCCACGTGGGAGTCGCACACTTCTCCTCCAACTCCTTCACAATCTCCATTGCTCTTCCCCATCGTCGAGATTTCGCGACGTACCTCTGCACCACCACCGCGGCCACCGCGCAGGCCGTCGCCGCTCCGATCACCACCACCACCTTCCTCATTTTTATTTTGGGGACTTAACGCACAAGTCACAACCAACAAGGCTTTCTCTTTTTATCATGCTACAGTATATAAATAGAAATTGACCACTGCGACTGCGGCTAATTAGGAAAGCGAATAACCAATTTAATTAATCTTAGCCACGGGTACTAAGTACTCCTTGATTGAATTGACCGTCAAATGTAATAATGTTCAAAATTGAAATCATGTTGGGTGATGCCGACGTGTCTACCGTATACGAGGCCAAGGGAGACGACACCGAAAATTGGAACAGCACTGTGACAAAACAAAAACAAACCAAATTGTCCGCAAACAACCTCCTCTTATCCCATGTTAGAATTGCTTTTCGATACCTGTTGAGACAAAGAGCAGTTGAAGTAAACTGTCTCCAAAAAAAAAAAGCTAGTTTAGGTAAACAAGTACTTTTCACTTCGTGTACCTGTCTATTTCTGCATGCAAGTTTGATGCAAACATGAATGGATTAATGTAGTTTTATTTAAAAAGTTGTTTTCTTCTTTTTCTATTTAGTTAGGATATGTTTAAATAAAATTTTATAGAAATAATTATATAAAAAAAATGAAATCAACATTTCTATAAAATAAATTTATTTATACATAAATTAATTTTTATTTCCCAAATTAACTTCTATAAATATTTTTTATTTTATATATAAGTTAATTTAAATTTAAAATACTTTAGCTTATGTTTAAATAATAATAAAAACAATTTCATTTTACTAATTATTTTTACTTCTATAAATACTTCATTAAAAAACTTATTCATAGTGTGTTTGAAAATACGTTTCCACATATTTAATCACGTGAGTTCGAGATCAAAAACGTGAAAATAAGAAGCAAAAATTTTTTACTTCTCCGTTAACGTGATTTTCAAACGTGTATCCAGACCCACTCTCAATCATGTCTTTAATCAATTTCTTAATCACTTATATAAGAAATATCAATAAATATTATTTTCAACCTTTTATGCATAAAATAAGTTCATGCATTCTATCACCACACAAAAAATAGGTATTTACTAAAAAAAATTATAGGTGCATAATTTCTTCCACCACGAAATATAAATATCTACAAAAATTTGTATCAAAATCAAACTAATTAAACTAGTTTGATTTTTTTTCAAGTGCAATCCAAACCAAACCGATTAAAATTTGATATTGATTAGTTCAAGTATCAAATTTATATATTTAAAATCTTAATCAAATTAATTAAATTATTATTATTTATTTTTATTTGATTAATAATTAATATATATATATATATATATAACGTTTTGATTATTTTAAAAACGTTTTATTGTAATATGTAAGTTTTTTTCATTTATTTTCTCAAATGTTTAAAGAAACTAAGAGGAACTGCATTATAAATTTATTAATTTAGTTAATTTTTAATAATATATTAATTTAGTTCATCTAAGAAAATCTATTTACTTTTAGAAAAAATATTATTTTTTAATTATTTTCTTTTAAGTTCATCTAATATTCTGATAAAAAATAATCTATTAATATAAGATTGATTCAAATCAAATTAAGAGAAAAAATTAACAAATAAAACTAATTAAATTTAATTAATTTATGTTAAATTTTCATTTAAACTCAAACCGATCCGAACATACAAACAAACAAAATTCACCTTAGTTGTTCACTTTCTTATATGGTGTTTTGATTGACCAACCACTCCAACTTTTGCATCGAACATAATAAGTTTATAATATTTGAGATAAAATAAAATTTTAAATCAAACATAATTGCAACTAAAATTTAGAATCAAACAAGAATAATATTTATTACTCTTCCAAGAGAAAAAATAAATAAATAAAAATGTTAATTGATTTTTAATTTGTAAAAATTTATTTTTGCTGTAACCTAAAATATAAAATCATAACATTTAATACTTATACATTTAAAAATAATTCTTAGAAATGCTATCCAAATAATTTCATGTTTAAATCACTTTTAATTGAATAATTTTAAACAATAATTAGCTCAATCAAATTATTTTTAAAATTAAAATTTTAATTCATATCTAAAGATCTCCATTAATAACCCCAAGCGTGTGGTTCAACAGTAGGGGTTGATCCACGCTTAAGCAAGGTCAGGGGTTCGAATCCTGCCTTGTGTATGCAGTCGCGTTCAATCTTGGAACCAGCTATCCTACCCTTTGAGGTACCTCTAACGTAGCGAGGAGATTAGTCACTACCCTGGATACTCCAGGGACGAACCAAAAAAAAAAGATCTCCATATGTGATAATACTTAAAAGTCATATTTAACAAACATTAATTTTCCTTTAGGAGGTTTCTCTCTCTCTCTTCTCTCTTTTTTATAGATTTCGTTATTTTTTAATTTTATCAATTTAATAATATTATTAAAGTCTATTTTATTTAAACATTTTAATGATATTTATTACATTTTTTAAAAAAGTTATTATTAAATTTAATTAAATAATATATTTTTCATCTTAATTATAATATAATATTTTTTTATTAAACTTTATTTAAATTTTTAAAATAATCTAATGTCATATTTATAATAAAATTTTGAGTACATAAATATATTTAATAAATTTCTTTTAATAAAAAATATTTATATATTCAAAAATATATTATTATAACCAAAAAACACCGTAATTCTCTAAAATACTATATGAATATTATTAATAAGAGAATAAGTATCTTCAAAAATCATGATTCTTGAAATTTGTAATGTTCAAGAATCATTATTTCTAAATATGAAAAAACTTCTTTCCAACTAATCACTCCCTTAAGGAATAGTCCTAGGTATGCGCAGCCTAAAAACGATGACGTGCATTAAAACATTCGTCTCAAGATTAAGATAAATTTTGGGATTTTATATTATTCTTTAAATTGGGAGTTATAGTGTAAATAGAATTGTCCAACCTTGTCCGGGTATAACTTCTGAATTATGTGCACTGAAAAGTACGAATTAGAAGGAAAGCAAATTTGTTAGTTTCCAACATGCAACTACACACAATATTGATAATATAGAATTATGATTGATAAAATTCGTTCCGTATTAACTATTGAAATCCACGGTTTTGGAAGTAGCCAGTAAAATTACTAATTGAATAATTGTTTGATGATAAGCAAATGACCAAAAAAAAAAAAAGAAACAGGGCAGATAGTTAAGATCGCATTCGCAGTTGCCATATTATCAAGTTTTATATGGTAACCTCTGAGAGGCAGTACAATATCAGAATAAAGTTGCACATAAAGTCCCTTCTGCTAGAAAACACTAAACAACCCCCCCAACCCTCCCCAGACTCTAACTATAAAAAAGGAAAACAAAGAAATTAAAAGGAATAAAAAAAATACCAAACAATAGCAAAAGCCTTTCAAATATGCCCCTATATCATGTTTAGGGAAAATCCTAAACAAAACTCTAGAGAAGTTAGTTGGGTCAAGAGCAAAAAAAATGCAAACTGTACAAAGGGCTGCTTGATCTTTCAGCTTGATGCGGATCAGTTCCAATTTGCATGCTTGAATGGCCAAGCAAGCCTGAATGAAAAAATTAGAGAATTGAAAGCCAGCATTTAAATTAGTACTTACCCAAATTGCTGGCTCTCCTCTTTTCCCCACTGCACAAATGTCCACTTCAAGACATTGCTACCTATCTCTCACACTGTCGAGGCTAGACTCAATCTCCTATTACACAACAAAAAGCACAAGAGACAGCATAAAGACGAATTTGAGATAGACAAGCTGTAAAAACAACATTATTAAACATGAGCATGCCTTATCACCGGCTCTTGCACAGCTTCTGAATGAAGCTTTCCAGCGGAATCAATAACCATCCCTAGCATTGCATTTGGCTTCACAAAAAAGCACCGGAAAAAGAAACGGTAAACTGGTCAGTTCACAGCATTATCCATAATAGTTAAGAAAATCGAGACAATATAGCAGTAAACGTGCAAAATTCTTGAAATGTACACTATAACCCCTCTATTAGAGGGGTATATTGCTATATTGTCTACTGTTTCACTGAAATTTAGTGAAGATATAATGCATCACTAAAAGCCATAAAATCATTGCAATTTAGCTTTACAGTAATCTTCAGGGAAGACCTTGTACATCACATCAGTGCACTTGGCTGTACAATCTATATACAGGGTTGCAATGAAATGAGGAAAACAAGAAATGATGAAATGGCTAAAAGTACTGCACTAACAAGGCAATGGTAAAATATATTTCAAATAATCAGAAGAAAAAAAAAAAGTAAAACAGTGAATATTTGGAAGGAATTGAAAGCCAAAACCTGCAACTGCTCCTGTAGCTCATTTAATACTTCATTTCCATTTTCCGCTCTGTTTTTCACAGGTGAAACAGAATCATTCCCATAAGTAGTATCCTCAAATCGCACATTGTCGATCATCTCAACACCCCCTGCCCTTGATACATATCCATTGTCTTCAGAAGAACCACCATCATTTGTAATAACACTAGAATTTGAGGCAGGTTCAGGAGACTCTGTTCTATCCAACTCATCTTGACCACTGTTTGACAAATGATTGCTCTCCACATTTCTCAATTCTTGACTATCAGACACAGCATCAACTGAGAAACCACCAGCACCAAGGCTGTTGTGTCTTGCCAATCTATTCTCAGGAGGACTAGTAGATTTCCTTTTCAATAAACCATTCTGCATCACACCCACCCCATCATCATTCTTCCTCTTACGAATTCTCTCATGTACAGCCCGAGAAACCTCCTCTTCATGAAATAATTTATGATTCTCATGTGATGTTGGTCTTGATGGTCGAGATCGTTTATAACCATCAGGAAACACATAGCATGGGATTTGCCGTCTGCGAACATGAGAAACATAAATGCCCATCCCAGGTTTCCAGAACATGTACATATTAACAGAATGCCGAAATTCCTCAACTGTCCCTCGTATATCAAATTGTTGTCCTTCTTGAACAACCTCTCCCTGCTTCCTCTGCAGACCCATAAAGAAAGCACAATGAAAACAGTGCCTTGAAGTATCCATAAACTCACGATGATAGGGATGGCACTGCAACTTCCCAAAGGTGTCACGCTCAATCTGAAAACATTAACCAACATCATCCACTGAGACTAAAAATAAGGTTGATCCTGGCCATTGAGAATTCAAAAAAATCTAATGTACCAATTTAAAAATGTCATAAATTTCCCCACAGAAAAAAAAAAAAGACAATACCATCAAAGTCAGCTGCCGAAGGCGTGATTCCACCCAACCTTTCCAACTACGCAAGTCATCAACATCAGCAGCAACTATGTCAACTTGCAAGAAATTTTTATAGCTTTCAAAGAATTTGTATGGTTCAAACAGAGCCTTCCAACAACTTTTGTTCAGTTCTATTTCCTGGATTTGTTATAGGCAAAAGCAATCAATCATCAATTATTTATAACAAATAAGTATTAATATCCATAACATGAACAAACTCAACAATGAAAGTCTACCCCACAGATCCGGTTGCCATATTGGAACTGTTCCATCATAACACGAAGTGTGCTTGTAGAAACATTATAACTGGAATTCATACAAGGATAGGCAGGAGTAATAATTGGCATATGATGGGAACGGTCTCGAGGATTTTTACGAGGATGCCAAACAGGAAACCCAAGCTCATTCTCCTCTATTGGGCATAACATAACAGGAGTTGGCCACCCCCACTGTGTATACACTCTAAAGAAACGAGAAACAAGCATACTTGGAACTGCATTTGGATAAAACTGGCACACTTGAGCAACAAGAATTGCCAAGTTAACACCACCAAGAAAACCTGTCACCTGAAAATAAACATTGAAAAGGCATAAAAGAAATATTATTAAACAACTGGTAACCATATTAGTAGACATTCAAAGCAAACAAATGAATTAACATGATTAGTGAGGAAGAAGAGGATTAAAAATTAAAATATCACTCACATTGGAATAAATGCCTCGCCTTTTGGCCCAGAATTTCAAGCAACGAAGTGTTGTACGAAAATGCTTTAATTCATGCATGAAAAAGGTATTAGAGGCACCATAAATATTATGAAATGGACAAATTAACACGATAAAAAAACAAGCAGCAACCTAAAAAATACCTGAACATTAGGTACAAGCTTTAGAATTCGATCTGCAACTCTGCAGCCATTCAAACTTCGCACAGTAGGCTCATCAACATTGTGTAGAACAGAGACATCAGATATATCCAAATCCTGTTAATGAATTCAAAACAAAACAAAGTTCCAAAATATGACACAAACTACAAAACCTGCATGATACAGGTCACTAGCACATTATAAGCAAAGATACTGATTATAAATGAAATAAGCTTGCTCCTTTCACTTGGGAGACTCTTTTGATCAAGCAATGAGTAGAAAAAGAAAATGCTTTCACTTACTGCAGGTACAATCAACCGAGAAATACTAGCATAAAGGAGGTCAATTGATATTCCATCAAACTTGAATTTCATAACTGGGACATGAGCATCTGGAATTGGTTGCAATTCTGTGACTTCCTCCATGTTAGCTAGGATATCATGCAATGTGTAAAAAAAATCCTCCTGATGATGAAAATATGAAAAACCAAACAAAAATTAAGAATGATTTTGTTGTAGAACACGGTAAAAAAGATTTACACTCTCAAATGTACCTCCCGGTTTACATAGGAGGGCCCTATGCACAAAGTGTCCAAGTCAGCCCCAGGACCATGAACCTGCAACATAAAAACAATAAAAATGGGTTTTAATTAAAACATTAATAAAACAATCAGTGCAGCAAACATTCAAAAGTAAAAACAATGTTCAGCAACAAAAAACCAATACAATAACTTGCAAACTGGTAAGATTATTGAGTTCCCAAACAGTGTAAAAAGATGCATAAATTGTTGTTTGGGTCAACAACAAATTATACAAAACATGAAGGTGTGCATGTCAAGAAGGGAAGTAAGATACTAACCCCAAGCCGATAAGAACCAAAAGTCAAAATGACAGCATTCGCATCTTCCACCATTTGATCAGTGTATCCCCTTAGGTGGGTTAGTTGCTTCACCCAATTTTTTACTATCTGAAAAACAGAAAACAAATTAAAACTGGATTCTTGTTAAAAAGATCATTTACACAAGCTGCATTAAAACACTACAGAATAGCTTCAATAGACAGTAAATCACGCCATTCAAAATCAGGGCCACAATAAGTGGACCACGTCAACTGATACAGCCCCTACATACATCTACTTGCGGTGGCCACCACAACCGTGTAATGCCCAACACAACCACAATTCAAACTATATTGATAATTATCACCAGCAGGATAAACTAAAAAAAATATACAAACTATAAATAATATTATACATGTATTAACACTCGATTAGACCAAGCCCCCCATAACAATAACAAACACCCAGGTAATTTCAAACATAGTTCCATATTTTCCACTAAAGCTCCTAGTTTGACATAATCATCAATCGATACAAGAATATCAACATAAATGGTTGCCACCGATCAATTAAATCGACTCAGCAACACAACGAGGAATCATGAAAACAAAATTCTCTCTAACTATCCCTTTACCTGTTCAAGTCGGTGAAGAACCTCTTCTCTCTTGTCAGCTTCCTCCACGCTCTCGTAAAGCCCCGAATCAGCGAGAAACTTGCACAGCCAACAAAGAATTTTTCAGATAAATAAACAAATCAATAACCCTTGAAAAATAAAAATAAAAAAGCGTGTTGTGTTTTAACACAAATACACAAAACATTGAAATTAACTAACCTTTTCTAATTCGAGAGTCCTTTGCAAATCAGTAACCGTTGGGCCAGCCATTGATATGGGCTTCGTCACACCGTGTTCCTTCGCCGGCGTTCCCAACCCTTCAGAGCTCCCCATGATCTCAGCGCACAAATATCCCAAAAACGAAATATATTTTTTTCTCTTTTTTTTTCTCAGACTAATGAAAGCATCAAACAATCCGAAACCCAGAAAACAATTTTTGATCTTTTTTAAGAGGAATTGATGGAAAATATAATTGAAGGGGAAATCGGAACCCTAGAAAGGAGAAAACAGAAAAAAGTGAAGCGGTGCAAGTAAAGGGGGGAATTAAAAGCCCTAGATCCTAACACCGAAGAAAAAACAAAAAGGGAAGAAAAATAAAAGGAGAGAGAGGGAGATCTGAAAGGCGAAGGGAAGAAGAAGAAGAAAAAGGGATTGGGATGAGAAAGAGAGAGGGTTAGGAGACTCAGAGAGAGAGAGAAAGCGCGGTGAAGGCAATGGTGGGGTTAGGCGTTTCTTGATTTTTCTGAGATATTTATAGCATCACAATTTAAGGATTTTTTTGGGTTCATTCATCTAATATTTTATATTCACGTGTTCATATTGTTTTCGATTCCCTCCTATATTTCAATGAAATATTTTTACTTATTAGGGAGAGTGAGGTACTCGCGACTCAGTTACATACACATGGATATATTTCTTTATTTTATTCATTATTTATAAAAAAATTATTATATAACTAAATAGAAAAAGAAAAAAAAAATAATTCAAACGAGAAAAATAATTCTATTAATAGTTATTATTAACAGTTATCGATACAATTACAACTAATTTTTAGTCATTATTCTAACCATAGCTTTTGCTCAAATATATTTTATCATAATTTCTTGCTGATTTTTGTTGGGGGATTCCCTCATCTACAGTAATATTCGAATGAAAATTGTTGCGAGATGAATTGAATTGAGATTCTCAAGGATTTTAAAAGATTTTTTATTATAATTTTTTTATATTTAATTAAGATAATTATAATTTTTTAAAATATTCAATTAAGATAATTAAGATTCTTTTAGGAGTATATTAAAATCTTGTGATATTTCATTAAGGTTTCTTTTTACTTGAAAAAAAGTTTATTGATATTCAAAAACATAAAGATTTTAATATATTATTTTAAAAAATAGATTTTGTGAGATTTTTTAATAGAATTTTTATATTATTCACTCATCCAATAATTTTATCAAAATTTTTGAAATTTAGCAGATTTTTTTTCTTATTTTTTTTTTCTCATTTTTTTCCTTGTCTTTTTTCTTCTCTTTTTTCCTCTCTCTCTTCTATTTTCTCTATATTTCTCCTCTCTCTCTCATCTTTTATTTTCTTACTCGTTCTCCCTTCTCTATCTCTTCTCATATCTTCTCTATCTTGTATTTTCTTACTTTTTTGTTCATCTCTCTCATTTATTTGTTATTCTTTATCTCTCTATTTTTTCTCCTATCCTTTTTATGTATCAAAAAAATTAATTGTATTTTTATTTATCAATATTGATGTATAAATTATCAAACATATAACTACAAACCATCTTATCAACTTTCACCATTTTAGAAATGTAGTCCACTATCTAATCCCTTTGTAAGTTTGAAGGTTCCTATTGAAAAAGTAAGTCGTTTGAAGAGAAGTAAATCCAAGTGTGGAAGGAGTTCTAATTCAATTGGTACCAGCAATCATGTCAAAGTTCTAGATACTTTTTTTATTGGCATTGGGACCATCGCTGTTAATTTTGAAAAATATCTAAAGAAAAAAAATAGGAAGAAAGGAGAAAAAGATTAAAAGAGTGAGAGAAAGAGATAACAATTTTTAGGATGTTATAAAAGAAATATCAAATTTGGATGACAAAATTCATTTTATGGTTGCTGATTTACTTGATGCTAAAGCAAAGAAGGATATTTTATTTAAGATGTCATTAAAAGAACATTCATCTTGGATAAACTTCAATTTATGATGATTAATGCTTTGTTGAACAATATTTTTTTAAGTGTCATTTTGATTGTATTTTAGTTCAAGTATTTGGTTTATATTTTGGTGGAACTATAATGGTTGAACTTTAATAATATTTAAAATAAATTTGGATTGCATTGGAGTTATTGATGATACTTATATTCTAACAATGGTGAGGGAATAAGATGTAAACAATTATCATAATCATCATGGAAAGATATCACAAAATATTTTAGTGGCTTGTAAATTGATTTAGAATTCACGTATGTTCTTAGTTGATACGAGAGATCAACTCATGATTCCAAGTTATTAAGCGATGTTTTGATAATGAAAAATGAACTTAAAGTGTTTCAAGGTAAATATTTTTTAATAATAAATAAATAAATAATTTGAGAGAAAGATACACACTATAAGAGAGGTTGAAGAGTGTATATCAAAAACTCGCGCTTTTAATATGTGGTGAAGTAGTAGAAGTTGTGACAGATGAAATATTGGAATTTAATCCGATGAAGGGACACAAATATTTTATATTGATTCAATGATAGCTTCATCTTTTTTACAAACCTCTTCAGACTCAATCCTTACAAATAAATTTTACAAGAGTTACAATGATAGCTTCATCTCTTTTAGATGTGATGTTATGGAAATACAACACAAGTAAATTACAAAGAACTATGTACAAGATTTACAATGAAAAGCTTCTTTGTAATGCTTCAGCTTTGTTCTCAAGATGTTTGATCAGTGTAAATTGCTTAGTGAATGTCGATCTTTTTATGTTCAACACTTTTATTCGTATGTGTATTATGTGTTCTCTTCTTAGTGTTTGAAGGTTTGATCCTTAAATAGTAACTTTAGAGAAGATGATCGTTACAGTAACGTTGAGTATAATCCTAGAGATTACCATTGATAGATTAAATGCAAGCATTAAATGTCTTTCAGTGAAGCATGTATCTCTTATTTGGTCTTGATAGCTACTTATCATCATTTCCTTCATAGCAAAAGTAGTGATAGAGCAGAGTAGTTGAGTTTGGCACAAGTCTTTTGTAGTGTCTTTTTCGTGATATTCGAGATTTTTTTTCTTTTTATCCTAACACAACGATTTGACATTTCCTTTATGCAAGTTTTCATTATTTTTTAGGAATCTTCTTTATTTGATTTGTTAAGGAATAAAGTATTAATGTTTTTTAAAGAATAATTTGACTTTTTTAACGAGAAATGAATGTATCATTAATACAAATTTAATGCTTCGTCGGGTGTATTTCATCTTATAGACAAAATATGATATATGTTCCATCTGAAATAGTCTCCTGAAAAGTTTTTTTTGTTATCATAAAAACTCATAGCTTCTTGAGGAATTCAAGATTGTCTTTTGATTTTACAAGCTTCCTTTTTGATTTTACACAAATATATATATATATATATATATATATTATATTTTTTTTTCATACTAATTTTATGTGTTGTATATGTAATTCGGTAAAAAAATTTATAGTGAACTGTGAATTTCTTAACAAACGTTAATCTTTAACTCTATTTTGAGGTGTGCAGTGTCATCTTCAAGATTTTGTATGTCATGATAATAACCCTAAAAATAAAAATGAAGTGCTCAACTTACATCATGCATTTTTAAGAAATTTGATCGAGATAATATTTAGTATTTTCAAATCACATTTCACAATTTTTAACTGAAGGCCTCAATTTCTATTTGAGACACAAGTTGAACTTGTATTAACATGTGTAACACTACATAACTTTCTTCGCAAAAAAACGTTGTTCTGATGAATTTTCAATAGAATTAGTAGATGAATTTTCATCTTATAATATGCTACTAGTTAATGAAGATCACAATTTTGAACATATTATTTAGACTCAAAAGCATGAAAGAAAAATGTCAATACATAAAAGACTGATATAACTTTATATATGTGGAGAAATGTTAGTTAGGAGAACATTAGAGTCAATTATTTGTCAAAAGATGAAAAAAAATGTGTTGATTTTATTTTTCTTTATTATTTATGTTGTTTTCTTTAGTAATTCTTGTAGCATTAAATGTATTTTACAAATCAATGTTTTCACGTGAAATTCATAAAATCTTTTAAATTTTATGATATAAATCTATTAAAATCGGTTAAAATCTATTAAAATCTGAATTATAAATTATTGATTAAAGTTCATACTTTAAAAGTATTTAAAAAAAATCTTAAAAATCATGGCTATCCTTCGAAATCTTTTAAATTTTATTAAAATTTACAATATATTTTTGTTAAAATATTCTTTCAAAATCTATATATAATACACCGCTTAAAACACTAATGATTTTATTGTCGATTAATTTTAAAGTTATTTTAAATATATCAATTTATTGCTACGTTATGTAAATATTACACGGTCGATATATTCAAATTACATTATATATTTACTTTTACATGTCTTTTTTTTTTTGGCTTTTACTGTTGATTTTTAAAATACATTTGAGGATGGTGGTAAAATAAAATATAAGAACAAAGTAAAATAAAACTTTCTTTATATAAATTAAAATAATTTTATTGAGATTATTTTTAAGAACTATATTTTAACAAGTGGGTTTTATTTATTTTTAAATAATAAAAATTTTTAAAGAAAACTTTTTATCTCTTTTAATTTATAATTTTTATTTTTATTTCAAAATTAAATTTTAATTTTTAAATAAAATTTATATTATAATATAAATTATTTATTATAAAATTATTATATATGTAACACTGTGAATTGTATTATTGTTTAATTAATTTTAACAAGTAAATGATTTTTGTGAATTGTTGTTTTAATTTTTTAAAGTCTAAGGATAAAAGAATTCTTATGAATTTATGAGTGGTTTTGTGTTGATGTTAAAGTTGACAAAGTTTATGAAAATATATATAAGATTTTCTTAAGACTTCAACTTTATAAATTCATTTCCTTAATAATTATAAAAAGGTTGAAAAGATAGACTTTGGAGCCATTAGTGATCTTACTTCCTACTAACTCCACAGTTGAGTTTTGATCCTTCCCCAAAGCTTAGATTAAGTTGTTATATTGTGATTCGAAGTTGAGAAGCCAAGAAAATATAGGACAAAGTTGTTGTACGAGAATTTAGGATTTCTCGAGTTTTCTTTCCTTTTTCCTTATTCTTTTTTTGGAGCAATTGAGGTAATGGAAGTTTTTAGTTTAATATTCTATGTTGTATGAGTTGATTTTGTTGAGTTAATTCATGTTTTTGGATGGTATTGATGTTGAATTTGAGAGATGGAATCTTGATATCTTGTATTTTAGGGTTTTTCTTGCTTAAAAAATAAATTGGTGAATCTTTGATCAGTTATTATTGCATGTTGTATATTTTGATGATTGAGGTTTTTTATAAAGATATGTGTTGATTTACGAATTGCATGTTGAATTGTTGTAAGAATTTGGTTGAATTGGTAGAGAAAAGATGGATTCCAAGGGTGTGAAAATCGCATTCGCATCGAACACAACTTTATGACGTTGAACATGATGCAAGTTAGAGGTTCTTTGCCTCATTGGTGTTGGGCGTTAGTTGAGTAGCGTCAAACATGAGTCAGTTAGGAACTCTCTAATTTAGTCACATTGTGCATGGAATAACGGGTGTCGGGCCTGATTATATTAGGAGCTCTTTAATTTGATGACATTGAGCGTAGTATGAGTGGCGTCAGGTGTGAGAAAGTTAGAGGCTCTTTGCCTTAACGACGTCAAGCTCAAGTTGTGTAGTGTCGAGTGTGAATAAGGTAGTGACTCTCTCTACCTTGGTGATGTTGGCATAGGATTGGTGGTGTTAAGCATGATTTACACAAAGAATTTTTGTCTCATTAACACTAGGCATGGGAAAGTGGCACTAGGTGTGGATGTTGGTTGCAGGTTGATCACGTCGAGCATGAGTGTATTGAATATATGTGTTATGTATTGTTGTGTGTTATGTTGTTAATGTATGAGAAACACTATAAAGTATTGTGTTGTGATATGAATGATGCATGATGTTGAATTGTTTTGTAAACTTAGGACTACGTGAGAGATGTTACTTTTAAAGTTGAAATATCTCATTATGTGAATGTGTTGTAGTGCTCTAAGAGTCCAATTGTTAAAAATCTTTCTTAAGTATATGATAAGATTCCCAATTGCACAAGGGTTGAAGAAGGATCTTTTGGGTTCAATCTTGGACTTAATTTCTGGAATGTAGGTAAGGAAATTAGATGAAGTCCTTTGAGTGCTCCCATCAGATTCACATCAGTATATATATTATTTATTATAATTATTTTTTACTCTTTATTTTCATTTTGTTTCTATCTTTATTTTCGATGGCGACCCCAATGTAAAGATGAAGATGTTTGGGGCAAATGGAACAAACACATACCACATATTTTCTTCTTCTAATGAGAGCTTGACTTCAATCCAACACTATCACACTACCTATTAAAAATTACAAATAAAATTAATATTTATTATAAATATTATTATATATTAATTTTATGTATATAATACTAAAATGTGGTTAGCATTATAGTTTTAATAATTAGAAAGATAAATATCTCACAGTTAAATCAAAATTATAAGTTATACAAAATAAAAAAATTAAAATTATCAATTTAATAGTTAGAAAATTAAATTACAAATCAAAACAATCTTTATATATTAAACATAAATTATTATCTTGTATGAAAATATTTTTAATAACTTTTATTTGATAAAAAAATAAAGATTTTTTAATTTTGTATCTAATTTGATTTTTATTTATTATAATAATCTATAAATTTAGATAAATTTTATTCTTCATTCTTGAAATAACAACATATAAATTATTATTGTGTTGTTTTACAATAAATTATAAATAACACAAAATAAAAGGTAAAATATATAAAAAGTACATAAATTGATTCTTATTGTATTTTCTAAAGTATCTTTCTGTGTATAGTATTTTTTTAAAATCATTTAAAATTTCAAATGATTAACTTTTTCTTTTACGTCATTTATTTGGTTGAATACTTATACCATTATTATTTTCTCCATCATTATATGTAAAATAATTATATTCCCGTCTATAGTTTAAATTTTCTGTAATATAAAATTTAAAAATATTATTGAGGTATATTCATGCAATGCATAAAGTAATTATAAAATATTTTTTTATGACATTTACAAAGAAATAATTTAATTTTTTGCAATAAAATTATATTTAATGAATTAATTATTCTTGTAATTTTTAAAATATTAATCTTATTTAAAATATTACATGAAGACAAATTTTTAATTATAACTGAAAATTATTTATTCAAAAATAGAATGTGGGCAAAGCTTAAAAACCGATAACAACTTTTTCTCCAACCTTAAAATTGAAAGACGTGTGCATCGTACTTCCGCAAGTCACCTCATTCAAAAAATTTATTATAATAATTAGTGGAATTGTCAGCATTACGTGATTTTATATTTTATTTAATAAAAATATTTAAGAATTATTATTAGTTATTAAATTAATTAGTACTGTGTTTAATCTTTAAATCTTAAATTTTAAGTTCAAATTTTGTGTTTATAAATTAATTAATTTTTAATATTATATTTTATTATTTAAAAATATAAAGGTAAAATCATTTAAAATAATGTGTATACAAAATCAAGTTATTATCTTTAAATATATTATAGATTATAGACAATAATAACCGTGGTTTTGCCACTTATAAGGTAGTCCACTTATATTATTTGTGTTTGCAATAAGAATGAAAGTAAAAAGAAATAGAGGAAAATGTGAGAAGAGAAAATAAGTAATTAAGAAATAAAATAAAAATAAAAGTTGTTTGATAGGAGGAAAAATTATTTTTATTGGATTAATAAGTTAAAATAATGTTATATATTAATTTTCAAAAATATATTTTATAATTAAATTGTTGACTTAAGTATTTTTTAATTCTCAATCAATATGATTGGTTATGTTCAACATTTAATCCATTATATAGACTTCCGACAAGCACAAAAATGCAAGAGAGGTCTATATAATTGATCTTGTGGTGAACACAATCGATTATAACATAATAAATTATATGGATAACCTAAATTTCGTAGAGTAATGAAAAACATTTCATAATTGATCATGACAAATTCTTAATCAATTAAGACTACCTTTATATGAAAAGAACTTAGAAAACTTGAAATGTAGTCATAATCAATTATGTAGTTATAATAATTGATCGTTATTGTTCACAATTGACATCGCAACACCTATGAAACTTATTATTTGCTTTCCATAATCAGTTATGTAATTGCCATAATTGATTATGATTGCTCATCACATCCATTAGAATACATTAGTTGGCATCCATACTCGATTATGTAACTACTACAATTGATTATGGCCACTCACAATTGGCATATCAACACCTTTGGAACATATTATTTGGCTTCTATATTCGATTATGGTTGCTCAGAATTATGTAATGGCCCTCGCAAAGAACAATTAGGCACTTGTTTCACATGAAAGATATAAACAAAAAGGCTAAAATGGTAAAATAAATTACAATCCTTACAAATCTCCTCATTTCACCAGTGGTAAAAATTGTGTGTCCCACCAAAAAGATATTTTCTTCCTTATACTTCATTCTTCTTAAACAAGACACAAAGTCCAAGATCTTCATAATCATTCATAATCTACTCAACCCCCTCTGTCCTTCTCCACTTGAATTGTTGCTGCCAAATGATCTATTAAATCACCCACATTTTTTTAGTATTAGTACCATTGTAATTAGGATTTTTAACCCCCAATAATGTCCAAAGATATCTCTCACAAACTTCGATCTTTTGGACTGACTATGAGACTAATTCTCCATTAGGACTAATAGTCACACTTAAAGTTCATTGCTCCTTCCCAATAGTGTGTTATGGAGTATTAAACCCAAATTCTTCATCAACAAACTTATTGTGTGTTGCCAATTGAACTACACCCATCAGGTTTTAAAGTACCTATAGTCAAATCTTAAACATGTATCTTATTTTACTTTATTGCACACTACACTAACATATCACTTAGAGCATGTTTAGAAGAAAAAAAATTCCATGATTTCAATTGTTTTTGAAAGAAAAAAAGTTGTTTGTTAAACAAAATATTTGTTTAGGACAACAACTTAAATTTGTAATTTTTTTTCCTTTTGAAAAATTAGTTACTTTTTTAATCTAAAAATTTGAAAGTTTGTAATTATTTTTTTGATAGTTTTTTCTCTCCTAAACTTATTTGCTACATAAAAGTCATTTTTTGGTTATATCTAAATGAAATTAAACATCTCAAAATTACTTAACATATTTATTCTAACAAAATCTCATTTTGATTATAATGATTATACGCATAATCAATTATTAAAATAATATAATTTTCACTGTTAAATAACCTTTTTGTTTTTACATCGAGATAAACTCGATAAGTATTTATATCTCACAAATTTGACCTTACTCCACTTCATTTGAATGTAAAGAGAAAATGAGATAAATAAATTAAAAAATAAAAAAGCCAAAGTAAGAAATTAAGTGAAGACAACTAAGGTGATTTTTTTATTTATTATTTAGATAAGAATAAAAAATATATTTATATTTCTTTTGCTTCTTTGATTGAAAAGAAAAAATATATCAAACTGTATAATGATACATCTTCATAATATAACAAATTAACAAAACAATACATAAATTAAAAAATCTTCTTAACAAAATTTGTGTAATAAAACATGTATCATATTTTCATTTTAAGCTATTTTACACATAATCATCACTCCTTAGTCTTTATTCTTAAACTACTTAAAAATTAAATTTGTGAAATTGATTATTTTGTTTGATTCAATAGATAAGATGCAAACTAATTCAATTTAATTCCATTTTTATACAGCCATGAATTTAGAAACTTGACAATACTTGTTAGATTAGATCAAATTGACCGGTTATTGTTTATATTCTATAATAAGAAAACTTATCAAAATAAATAAGTTTATTAGTTTTTAAATCTAAATTTCACTATATTGGAATCTCCAAGTTATCTAGTATTATAACTTTGCTTATGATTAATTATTTTAATGTAGAAAATATTATAGTAACGATGGTTTACGATAATTAGTATTTTAATTTAGTATGCTAATATATATGTTAAATATTTATTGTATATAACTAAATTTTAAAATAAAATATTCATATAAATAAATATCATTTGAATATATAAATTATATTTAAATTTTATGATAAATAATTTATATTGTATTATAAAAATTTTTATTGATAATTTATTTTAAAAATATTAAAATTAAATTTATAAATAATTATAATAAATAAAAATTTAATTATATATGAAGTTAAAAGAATCTCTAACAATCATCTCAAAGAAAAATACTCTAAAAACACTCTCATGTAAGATAGTTGTTCATGTTTTATATATAAAAGTTGATTTTGAAGGTCGAAGTTAAAATTGAAAATTAGAAATTAACTTATGTTTAGAAGTTTTCTTCTTAGCAATTAAACATATGTTTAAAAGAAAACTAGAGATAGGATGGAAGACCAAAAGTTGTTAACTCAAGTGATTCACTTATGCTTTTTAATGTGACTATAAGAACCACTTGAAGCGTTCTAGTCTTTGGTCGACTACTAGGATTTGGTGATTAGACTCTTGTGCCACTATTAGAATAAAACTCGATTGATGATTGACTCATTCTCAATAGCAAACAAGACAAGGCGTTCAGACCTACAAGATCACGCATTAATAACATGATTTATGGTATAATGATCCTAATGACATGATTTATAAGATTATAAAGGGCAATAAGTGGCATTTTGTGACATAATACACTATTTGAATGTTCTGGATTTATGACTCTAGCCATTGTTATCTGGAGGCAATCCTTCATACTAGAACACCATTTCACCTCCATAATGTTGATTTAGTAGGAATGGGTTATACCTATTTGCCAAACTAATAAAAGAAATGGGATGGAAGAGTTGGACAAATCTCTCACTATGGGAAAATGTAACTATTATATTTTTTTTTTGTCAAAATTAACATGATTCTTTTTTAGACAAAGATCTCATATGTGAAACCAAACATAAATGCAATATCAATTATTGCACACTTTTACATATAACCAACAAACACGATTTAACACCACATAACTTGACCCAAATCAACATCATTAAAGAGGACTAAACTATGCTCACTTTGACAGTATATTGTTTGTCAATTACATTCTAGTAAAGAGATACATGCTAAGTGTAATGACCCACCAGGTCATTGCACTTTAAGGTTCAACTACTCCCGACAAAAAACATAACTATAATTGCTTAGGATTAATATGTGAACAATATACAGTCAAAACTTTTTAAATTAATACTCGATAAATTAATAAACTCTCTAAAATAATAATTTTGTCCGATCCCGACTTGGGCCAATGTAAAAAATTGAAAAACTCGATAAAATAATAAGATAATAATTTTTCGGGAGATCCCTTTATAATTTTCGGTCCCAAGAAAATCATAAATTAATAATTCATAGAAACTGAAAAAAATATATTACACTCTAACACATTCATGTAATTTATATATGTCAAACTTGCTTAAGAATACATTGAACACATTTGTTCCTCTTGTTTACATTTACTGTACTTCAAAAGTCATTATTGATTTCCAATGAATATGTACTTCAAAAGTCATTACGTATTGATTTTCAATGCATATGTACTTCAAAAGTTACTAATTTACGTTGAGTCTCAAGGTTCGCTACAATGTAATTCTAAGAGGCATAGACTAATTTGCCTTTTTATTTGGTATGTACAGTGTCGTAACCGGGATCACGACGGGATGACGCTACATTTTATTTTTCAATGGAGCCGCCACCAATATTTTAATTTCAGGGAAAAACATTGGAAAACCCTTTAAAGGATAATCTTTAAAATTAAAGTTGGGTTCGGGAGTCGATTACGTGTAAGGAAGGTATTAGCACCCTACAACGCCTGTAAAACAGTACCTTTATTTAATTGCGCAACATTATATAAATTTATAAATATTTAATTTATTCCTCAAAAAAACGTTGCCTCTTTTTTTATTTTTATTAGAAAATTATAGGGATTTGGGTTAGCAAATGGCTAATTAATAAACTCTTCCAATAACATGAAAGATAGAATTGCTATTCAATCCATGTTATTGACTTTTATTTGTTGATACTAAATTATGCTTAAAGTGTAGGACAATGAATAAGTATTATATTAACTTTTATGGTTTACATGATATTAAAGGGTAGAAGTGCTACTCAATTAATATCATTAACCATAAAAATAAGTGTACATAAGAAAATTTATGTTTATATTTTTATTGAAAGAAATAGATTTTGCACAAGGATCCAAGTTAGCAAATGGCTAATCAATAAATCCCTCCAATAACGTTAAAAATAGAAATGCTATTTAATTAACGTTATTGGTTGCAACAGATCTTTACCTTTTAGAAAGAAATTTCATATAAGAGAGTTTAAGCTAGCAAATGACTAGTCATTAAACCCCAGGACCTAATAATGTTAAAGATAAAAATGTTATTCAATTAACATAATTATTGGTCGTATATTAAATATATATATTTTTTAATAATAATCTTAAAGGGAACAAATCGTATTCACTATGTACAAACCATAAACAAAAATAAATAAACAAACAAACAAAAATAAAATAATAATAATAATAAATAAATAATTAAATAAATATAAGAAAAATTAAGAGAAGAAACGATACCAAATGAGTTGAATCTTTGAATATGATCAAGAAGGTGCTTTTTGGCTACCTTTCACACTACAGAGGTGTCTCACAGATCTTAAAAAATACAAAAGAGAGGGGGAAGAGAGAGAAAAAAAATTTCGAGCTCTGAAGAGTACTGGACGAAATTTTTCGGCCTGGAGAAATGAGCCCCAGCTGTCTATTTATAGACTTCGGGAAGGGGTCCAGAACGGCCCGTTCCAAAATCGGAACGGCCCGTTCCAAAATCGGAACGGCCGTTCTGGACATGGCCGTTGTGTGAAAATTTCGTATACTGGAACGGCCCGTTCTGAAATCAGAACGGCCCGTTCCAGCATTGAGAATAACACCCAATTTTTTAGACCGGAACAGCCATGGAACGGCCCGTTCCAGATGTAGGAACGACCCGTTCCAGATGTAGGAACGGCCCGTTCCGTTTTAGGAACGGCCGTTCCAATATTGGAACAACCCGTTCCAATTTCGGAACAACCCGTTCCAAATTAGGGTTTTTGGCCTTTTTGGAGCCTTGGAACGGCCCGTTCTGGACCTTGGAACGGCCCGTTCCGGGCCAAAAAAAAAAAAACTTAATTTGTGCTTTTGGGCCCTCTAAAGTCCTGTCTTCTTGTCGGCATGTTTCGGAAGCTCCTTCCCTTCATAGTAGATGTCTATTTCATCACTTTTGTGAGTCCGGATAAAATTAATTATTCACAGTATCTGTCGCCACCCGCCGAAACGGACATTGGCATTCGCGACGATGGTCGGACTCTTTTTAATGTTTTGAAAAATGATGGATTGTTAGAACGACTTATTCTCAAACTGAGACCTCATCGAACTAACAATTTTATTAAATGATTCACCAATCCATGTTAATCCCAAGCGGGACCCTCCATGGATTAATGGTTTTCGCAAAAAGAAGGGTTCTTGGAGTCGCCACCAATGTTTTACTCAAAACATTGGAAAAAGGGATAAGGCAATTGATTTTCGCAAATCAACCTTGGCCATTACAACCAGAGTTGGGTAAGGGAGTCGGTTACGTGCGGGGAAGGTGTTAGCACCCCACAACGCCCCTTTCGGGTTCCCTATGATGGATTATTTCATAAATAACAGTGTAAAATTACTAAATTACCCCTATTTATTAGAAACGATTATAAGCGGAATATTTACATGATGAAAATTCTAAATATGCAATGCAACAATCAGAAAGCGGTAAAAGAAGGGATTTGGAAAAGAAACCTTTGAAGCGTGCTTTTATATATTTAAACAGACGTTAGGAGGCTTTTTGGCGCTCCTTCCCACTACACGCTCGCTCGCTCCTTCCCTAAAGATTAATTTTTACTATGGAAATCAAAAAGATTTCCCTTCGACTAGTTCGAATCCTCAAGCTAAATGCTCAGAACTCAAGAACTTCGTCGGATCGGCTCTCGGAGAGATTTCTAGGGCAGAACACTGCTCAAAAACCCTAGAATACTCAGCCAGAGGGTGGAGAAATGCTCCAAATGTGTGGAATGACGTCCTATATATAGGAGTGAGGCGCAGTACGGCCTCTGACATCAATACGGCCCGTACTGAAGATTTGAACTACAGTACGGCCGTATTAAATTCAGTACGGCCGTACTGAAGTTTCAAAAACTTCAGTACGGCCGTATTGGTTTGAGTACGGCCGTACTGAAGTTCAAAAACTTCAGTATGGCCGTATTGGTTTCAGTACGGCCGTATTGTAGTTCAAATTGTTCAGTACGGCCGTACTAAACTTCTAGGAGGCTGTATTGAGCTTCAATCCTCCCACATCTTTATTTTAAGCTACTCTAAGACTTCTAAACCTACGAATAATCATCCTAGGGTCTTCCAGGGTCTTCCAGGAGTCCTTCCGGCTGACTTTCCTTCGGTCTTTGAGAGTCTTCGAGTCTTATTTCCGACCCGGACAATTTTAGGGGTCTACAGCTGCCCCCCCTTTACTTAGTCAAACGGCCTTTTGGTGTACCGGTTGACAAGTAAAGGAGTTGACCCAATTGTCCGGGGAATGAGCCATCCTTCTGACTTGTAGTGTCTTCCGGTGGAAAATTGTTGAGTAGCCTCTCCAGGTTGAGTATTAGTCGTCGCCTCTCCAGGCTCGTGCATACCTCGGTGTTTCTGACAACCTCGGTAGCTGAGTACCGCCTCTCCAGGCTTAGCTTCACTCGTCGCTCGAGCTGGAAGCTGCATACCTCCGTGTTTCTGACGACGGGGGTAGCGTGAGTATCGCCTCTCCAGGCTCTACCTTGGTGTTTCTGACAACCTCGGTAGCTGAGTTTGCCCTCTCCAGGGTCTGCGGTTTGCCCTCCCCAGGGTTGCATACCTCCGTGTTTCTGATCACTTTGGTAGCGTGAGTTTGCCCTCTCCAGGGTTAGCTTCAGTCGTCGCTCGAGCTGGAAGCTGCATACCTCCGTGTTTCTGACGACGGGGGTAGCGTGAGTACCGCCTCTCCAGGCTCTACCTTGGTGTTTCTGACAACCTCGGTAGCTGAGTTTGCCCTCTCCAGGGTCTGCGGTTTGCCCTCCCCAGGGTTGCATACCTCCGTGTTTCTGATCACTTTGGTAGCGTGAGTTTGCCCTCTCCAGGGTCTGCGGTTTTCCCTCCCCAGGGTTAGCTTCACTCGTCGCTCGAGCTGGAAGCTGCATACCTCCGTGTTTCTGACGACGGGGGTAGCGTGAGTACCGCCTCTCCAGGCTCTACCTTGGTGTTTCTGACAACCTCGGTAGCTGAGTTTGCCCTCTCCAGGGTCTGCGGTTTGCCCTCCCCAGGGTTGCATACCTCCGTGTTTCTGATCACTTTGGTAGCGTGAGTTTGCCCTCTCCAGGGTCTGCGGTTTGCCCTCCCCAGGGTCTGCCTCCGTGTTTCTGACGACGTTAGCAGTTGCACACCTCCGTGTTTCTGACGACGTTGGTGGCTGAGTACCGCCTCTCCAGGCTCTGCCTCTATGTTTCTGACGACATTGGCAGTTGCATACCTCCGTTGTTTCTGACGACGGGGTAGCTAAGTATTAGTCGTCGCCTCTCCAGGCTCGTTGCATACCTCGGTGTTTCTGACAACCTTGGTAGCGTGAGTTTGCCCTCTCCAGGGTCTGCGGTTTGCCCTCCCCAGGGTTGCGTACCTCCGTGCTTCTGGTCACTTTGGTAGCGTGAGTTTGCCCTCTCCAGGGTTGCGTACCTCCGTGCTTCTGGTCACTTTGGTAGCGTGAGTTTGCCCTCTCCAGGGTCTGCGGTTTGCCCTCCCCAGGGTCTGCCTCCGTGTTTCTGACGACGTTGGCAGTGTGAGTTTGCCCTCTCCAGGGATTTGTGATGATTTTGTCTCCACAGTCCACGATGCTGCTTCGACGATTGTTTTTGATTTTTGTGCCACTGAGGGCTGGATAACGCAGGGATCCGTCTAGGGGATGTGCAGTTACTCATAGGTTCTTGTGTCCCAACTTTCCATTGCGTAGTTGGTGCCCACTGGGGAATTTCTGATTCCTTGGGGGTGCAGACACAAAGATGCTCCTTTTGAGGTGAGCGATGCCTTATGATTGGCTGACGTCCTTTCGACGTTGGTGGAGTATCCCGGTTATCCTTATTCGGGTGACTCTTTTGATTTTCTAGTTTTGTTGCCTCTGCGTAGGCTGTTATCCGCTGAGGGATTCTATTGTGATGATTTTGTCTCCACAGTCCACGATGCTACTTCGACGGTTGTTTTTTATTTTGATGCCGCTGAGGGCTGGATAACGCAGGGATCCGTCTAGGGGATGTGATGGAACTAGGTGAGGAGATTGATGATTCCTTCACTTGCTCCATGCTTAGGACCGTGAATGCTATTGAGGTTAAGACTCCAATGACTCTTTGAAGCTCCTTGAAGTGTTCTTCAATGGAGAAGAAGCCTTGAAGTGGCTCGGTTACTCCTTAGCTTGAGGTAGAAGCTTAAGGAACCAAGGTAAGGTTGAAGCACCTTTGGAGAGAACTTAGGAGAGAAAGTTCTCTTCGGTTTTTGTGACTCTTGATTTAGAGAGAAAATTCAGATTTCATTTCTCAAATTGGTCAAAAGTGAGTACAAGTGTAGGAAAATCAAATATATAGGGGAGAGTAGCTTGTAGAAGAAGTTATCCTTAACCATGGTTCACTAGGAACCATGGTAAGGTTAACTTAACTCCTACGGTTTAGCTAGCTTGTAGGAGAAGCTAAACCTTGACCATGGTTCACTTAAGAACCATGGTAAGGTAGGCTAACCTTACTTGAGTTTAGAAGCTTGCAAGACAAGCTTCAAAACTCAAGAAGGGAACTTAGAAAATTCGGCCAAGTGAGAGCTAAATGGGCTAGGCGGCCTTGAACCAAAAATGCTCCATGAATTAATTTGAAAATCTTTGATTTGTTTTAGCTAGGTTCATCATATGATGATGAGGCCTAGCTAAATCAAATTTATGAAAAATTAGGAGCAAAATGAGTCCAATATGCAAAATTTTGCCTAGGCCCAACTCAGGCCCAATTTCTAAGCACACCCTCAAGCCTTGCTAAATGTCACCCCCTTTTCCCTACTGAAAAAATACAAAATGAAAGTATCAACTAGGGAGGTTAAATGGAGTTAAACTCTCCAAGTAACCTACCTTGAAATCAATATACAAACACTAACAAAAAGCAACTAAAGTGCCTCACAAATACAAAGGCCAAATAACCTATACAAGAGACTAATATATGTACAAACATATGAAAAGGTCTTGAAGATCATCCCATTCCTCTTGGTTCTTTTAGGATATCACCTCTTGGATTCCTTGGCCTTGGCCATAGTCTATCAGGATGTGCAGTTACTCATAGGTTCTTGTGTCCCAACTCTCTATTGCGTAGTTGGTGCCCACTGGGGAAATTCTGATTCCTTGGGGATGCAGACACAAAGATGCTCTTTCTGAGGTGAGCGATGCCTTATGATTGGCTGACGTCCTTTCGACGTTGGTGGAGTATCCCTGTTATCCTTATTCGGGTGACTCTTTTTTATTTTCTTGGTTTTGTTGCCTCTGCGTAGGCTGTTATTCGCTGGGGGATTCTGTCGTTAATTTTGATTAGCCTCTTCTGTTAGGCGGATCATCTTGACGTTCAATGATTGGCTGAATGCCGAATTCCGCTTGGGGAATGGTTATTGATGTTTTTGATTTTTCTCTTTTTGAAGGAGTGCCTCTGAGTAGGCGAATGATCTTGATGTTTGGTGTTCGGCTGAGTGCCGGATTCCGCTTGGGGAATGGTTGTTGATGTTTTTGATTTTTCTCTTTTTGAAGGGGTGCCTCTGAGTAGGCGAATGGGGATTAAGGATCTTATGTATCCCAGAGTATTATTTAGAAAGCCTCTTCAGGCTTAGCTTCACTCGTCGCTCGAGTTGGAAAGCTATCTTCCACTGAGGAAGTCTGAGTCCTTTGACTCGGATATTTCGTTTGGATGATCATTGCTTCCATTGGGGGATCTTACTGATCTTGCTTTGATAGCTCTTACTGGGGATTTGGTCCAAGAGTGTGAGCTGAGAAGTCTCTGGGGAGTATTATTTCAGCAAGCCTCTCCAGGCTCAGTTATTCTGTACGATTTATTGATTTTCTGTTCAGCCCAAGAGTGCAAGCTGAGATGTCTCTTGGGGAGTATTATTTCGGCAAGCCTCTCCAGGCTCAGTTATTCTGTATGATGAGGGGGTATTATTTCGGCAAGCCTCTCCAGGCTCAGTTATTCTGTACGATGGGGGAGTATTATTTCGGCAAGCCTCTCCAGGCTCAGTTATTCTGTACGATGCGGTTGATTTTCTGATTTTTTGCCTTTTTTGTCGTTTTTTGGCTTTTTCTGTTGACTGCTGTCATACACAAGCAATTTTTTTCTATTTTTCTATTTTATGCGATTGCCTCATGATAAGGTCTTTAAATGTGCAACTAAAGGCCAATACGGATGTATCCATTTCAGTACGCCTGTATTGAGTTAAAAATTTGTTCATAACCCTAATTTTAGTACGGGCGTACTGAACATGGTACGGGCGCATTGTTTTTTCTGAAGTTTGATTATTTTTTTTTTTGATTTTTGGTTTTTTCAATAAACAGAGAATAAGTGATCTTCCAGTACACCTATCATCTGTATGCATGTATGCGGTATGATGCACCTAATTCTATTTGATTTATTTTTTCAAAAGAATTAACCGATGCGTTTCTTTGCTTGGATTTTGCCATTCCTCTAGACGGGCTGTGCGCTGCCGATTTATGTAACCGAGGAATGATGCGTGTTATATCGAGATTGGCGTCATCAACCAAGTGATCCTTTCCTTCCTTTAGAAAACGTGTCAACCCTCCTATTGACCACTATATCTCCATGTTTCCACTAGATTATTCTAAAATCGTTTGGGACAAGAGAGAAAAGAAAGGAAAGATATTTTTTGTTCAAAAGTTTGTGTTTTAGAGGGGATTATTATTGTTTTGAAAATGGTTTTTGTAAGAATGGTTGGCCGAGGTAGGCTTATGTGTTTAGGCTTGTTTGATTAAACACTTATGAAGTTAAGAAAGTCTTGTTTATTGATGTTGTGATTCGACAACTTAGATAGCTTCCCTTGAACCTTTTTTGAATTCGGCTCATGGTACCATCATGGATTTCTTTTGCTTTTTTGATTGTCCTTATTTTTACCTAAAACACCCTTTCGTGGCGTCTTAGCGGACCTTTGTTTTTGTTTATTTTTGTAACCCTAACTTTTGCCTAGGTCACCTTTTTGTGGGATTCCTAGCGGGTCTTTTGCTCTTATTTTTGCACAGCCCCCTTTTTGGGTTTCCTGCCGAGCTTTTTTTGTTTTTAAAGGATTTCTTTTTATCCATGATGGCACTTGTCGAGGCCAAGGGAAGGTGCTCCAAGTTGTCACACACACTTCCACATAAAAATGATGCGAGTTTATTATTATTAAGATGATTTTAACCTCATTCATGTTTATTCAAACGGGGTTAAAAATAATGCGGTTTAGAAATTTATTGTAAGCAAGAAGAGAAGCAGTAAGAAATAATAAAGAATGATTTTATTATAATCATAATGGAAACATGTGCCCTATCGAGGCTCGGGGGTCGGGCTGTCCCCGAGGAGTAATCTCTAATAGTCATCAGATCTATACATCCCTATCGGAAGGAGAAGAGCACTTGATGACGACGACCGGCCTTGACGCTTGTGAACCGGCCTTCCTAAAGATCTGGCTTAAAGAACGTCGAGAAGGATCTTGGTTCCTCTTCGTCCTTTGATCTTTATCCTCGGATTCTTTATTTTCCTTGGTTTTTTTCTTTTTCTTTATTCTTGGGAGCTTTATCATGAAAATCTTCGGGAGTGTAGATCCTGCCACTCCTAGTCATGCCCCCAAGTCCAGCGATGTTAGAGATATCGCTGTCGGCAGAAGAATGGATGTCGTATATCCATGGCACAACCTTATTTGATTCGTAGGGAAAAGGTCTTGGAGCAGTGATCCTTAACGGTGTTGGACCTTCCCCTTTGTTTGTCTTGATTACCAACAACGGAGTTGACGTGTGTTCGCTTGGCGCGGTTGTTGGCTTGCATTTAATAACAAATGGCGTGCGATCCATCCTGAACATACGCATCGCTTAATCCTTTCTTTTTATTACTATTATTAATGAATTACTAGGAGAGATGTATGAAATGCAAACCTAGATCCCTCCATGATCTTTGATAAGAATGCATGATATGAGATGATGGCGTTGAATATGCATGCATTGTGTTTATTCAACTAAGCATTATCATGTTTTCAGGATGTTCCTAAGATGATGCATGATATCGCTTGGTTTGGATAAATAACCCTTTTTCTTTTTTGGGTATTTTTTATTTATTATTTTTTTTTTGTATTTTTGGGTGAAAAGGGAAACTACCTATATGAATGTTATGAAGGTAGATGTTAACACCATGTAATGGAAGATTCTTATTCCTATTTATTCTTATTTTAAAAGGGAATGTTGTATGTTTAAAGAATGCAATGTATGCTCAAACAATGTCACATAAACAATGCACAGACAATTCACTCATCCACGAACAGTCACGAGCGAATCACGAGGTAGGGGTATCCTGCAGAAAAGTGCATATTCAAGGTGGTTCTAACTGTTCTCACTGGTCTGAGGCCCCCAAGGTGCCCCCATTATAGGGACCCAATCCCTCTCGTCGTAAGTCGATGGAAAGCTCCAACGCACTGTCGGACTTGAGTTCATGGTTTTCACCTTGAGTGATGCTTTCCGACAACGGTCTACGGGCACCTATAGACCCATTCGACAACCGGCCGTACTAACATCCACTCCCTATGGCTTTCCGCTCATGCCCCCGGGTATAGAGGGAACTGTTGTGTGCAAAGGTTTGTGTGCAGTTTTTATTTCAAACAATTGCAAAAATTTAAACATTCAACAGTTATTAAAAGCCACATAGATAAAACATATTATCATACAAGCGAGGGGTAATGAAGTAATTTTAAACTATTATTTTAGAAATAATCCATCACTAAATGGGACTGACTCTCGAGGCTTCCCCAGCGGAGTCGCCATCTGTCGCCACCCGCCGAAACGGACATTGGCATTCGCGACGATGGTCGGACTCTTTTTAATGTTTTGAAAAATGATGGATTGTTAGAACGACTTATTCTCAAACTGAGACCTCATCGAACTAACAATTTTATTAAATGATTCACCAATCCATGTTAATCCCAAGCGGGACCCTCCATGGATTAGTGGTTTTCGCAAAAAGAAGGGTTCTTGGAGTCGCCACCAATGTTTTACTCAAAACATTGGAAAAAGGGATAAGGCAATTGATTTTCGCATATCAACCTTGGCCATTACAACCAGAGTTGGGTAAGGGAGTCGGTTACGTGCGGGGAAGGTGTTAGCACCACACAACGCCCCTTTCGGGTTCCCTATGATGGATTATTTCATAAATAACAGTGTAAAATTACTAAATTACCCCTATTTATTAGAAACGATTATAAGCGGAATATTTACATGATGAAAATTCTAAATATGCAATGCAACAATCAGAAAGCGGTAAAAGAAGGGATTTGGAAAAGAAACCTTTGAAGCGTGCTTTTATATATTTAAACAGACGTTAGGAGGCTTTTTGGCGCTCCTTCCCACTACACGCTCGCTCGCTCCTTCCCTAAAGATTAATTTTTACTATGGAAATCAAAAAGATTTCCCTTCGACTAGTTCGAATCCTCAAGCTAAATGCTCAGAACTCAAGAACTTCGTCGGATCGGCTCTCGGAGAGATTTCTAGGGCAGAACACTGCTCAAAAACCCTAGAATACTCAGCCAGAGGGTGGAGAAATGCTCCAAATGTGTGGAATGACGTCCAAATGACGTCCTATATATAGGAGTGAGGCGCAGTACGGCCTCTGACATCAATACGGCCCGTACTGAAGATTTGAACTACAGTACGGCCGTATTGAATTCAGTACGGCTGTACTGAAGTTTCAAAAACTTCAGTACGGCCGTATTGGTTTGAGTACGGCTGTACTGAAGTTCAAAAACTTCAGTATGGCCGTATTGGTTTCAGTACGGCCGTATTGTAGTTCAAATTGTTCAGTACGGCCGTACTGAACTTCTAGGAGGCCGTATTGAGCTTCAATCCTCCCACATCTTTATTTTAAGCTACTCTAAGACTTCTAAACCTACGAATAATCATCCTAGGGTCTTCCAGGGTCTTCCAGGAGTCCTTCCGGCTGACTTTCCTTCGGTCTTTGAGAGTCTTCGAGTCTTATTTCCGACCCGGACAATTTTAGGGGTCTACATACAGTATAATTACTTAAAAACTATTTAAATTAATAATTATTAATTTATTGATAAATTAATAACTCTCTAAATTAATAAATTTCTCCGGTCCTGACATTATTAATTTAAAGAGTTTCTACTGTATGGATATATGCACAATAATTATATGTGTAAAAATTTTGTGTCAACAACTAAAGTAATATAATTATTATGAACGTATAAAAATATGTACAATAATCTAGTACTGAAATAATAACCCCAAGTGTAACGACCCGCCTGGCCGCCACACTACAGAACAACACGCAGGAGTAGAATATATATACATATATCTAGCTTGAGGCTCAACAAGTCAAGTATCTAATACTAAGAAAATTCTACACCAAGGTAGCCTACACAAAAAGTCAGCTCTAATCACCACCTATGACACTACCGCTACTCTCCAGCCTATCCTTGCTCTGCTCCCATACACAGTATGATCATCGCAGTCCAAATCACATGAAAACATGCAAGGGTAAGCTAATGAAAATAATCAACATATAGATATAAACAACTTACAACTTCAACAATAGAAATAACATCTTCAACAGTTCAACGTTCAACACGTAACAACACCCAACTTAATCATAGCTTCACAACATCACAACAGATATGAAACTAAATCAACACATCAACAACTTATGCGTCGTCACGCATTTCAACTCGGAGATCTCCTACAACGCAGTGAGTAGTCTAAGTGGCTAGGTCCTACCTAGGGGTGTGCATAGTTTGGTTTTTTAAAAAAACCGCACCAAACTGCACCACACCATTTTAATAAAATAAACTGGTTTATAAATTATGTAAACCACTTTAACAAACCAGTTTAAAACTGAATTACTTTAATAAACAAGTTTATAATCGGTTTAAAACCAGTTTCATAATAAAACCAATTTTTGAACCGGTTTTAAGAAATAAACCAGTTTTAACTGAGAGAAATATGAGTAGTTTCTTGATGGATTTGGAATCTTTCTCTCTTTTAGGAGCTTGACGTGTGCAAACAATGGTTCCCTAGCAAATAACGGCAGCACCAATTAAAGTAGGTAAAACAAAAGTTAAACTTTATAAATAAAAGTATCCAAGTGCAATGGACAAAAATAATAATTCTAAGCCCGTACCCTTTCTTGACGTTGTTTGCAAAGCCACTCAGGTATGATGTTAAGCAATGCCAGTAACTCTTCAGCCACAAAAGAAATTATATAAATTGGAACCTACAAATAGAAAAATTGCAATTACTAAATATTAGAACTTAGAAGTCAGTGAGTAATATCCAAATGTCCTTTTGCCAGATAGTCATGTTTATTCAACTAGAAAATTAAATGATTTCAAGTTCATAAAAGATGGAACTTTGACATTCCCTGTCTTTCCCAAATCCCATTAGAAGCACTGAAACAAAAAATAAAAGGATTTGGTCTGGTCTGTGTCTTGACAAACAAAATTAGAAAATCAAAAGAAGAAAAGCAAACAGAACTTAAAGCTAATGCCACGTATAGTAAAGAGAGGCAGTTTACAAGCAACTAAAAAGGATGAATATGGGGCACTGCAGGACAAGGCTAATTAATAACACCCAAAAAATTATTCCAAATTTCCATCATAGTTTTTCTTGACTTTGATAACTGATTAATAGAAAACATAGACAAAAAAAAAGAGGATACCTTCATATCTGAAGCTTCAAGTAATGTAGTCATTTCCTCCAAAAGAAGCAAAACAGTTCCAAGTCGGTCTAAAGGAATAAGAACTGAACCACCTTCATTGATACAGTCTATTGCACATGAGCATATGAAAACCAGCTTTTTCTTTTCTTCTGAATTCCCATCAAAGTTATGGTTGAATCTAGCCAAATCTTGAGAACTTCAGTAATAACCAACATGGAAATCAATATAAAGACATAAATATTCATTACTGCAACCAGTGGATGAAAACTTGAATAACAATAACTTTAAGTGTCTTGTGGATACAACATAAAATTTGAAAGGGGATAAAATTTCATACCTCATAGGTAATAACTTATCAGTAGTTAGAACATAGTTACTATCCCCATCCTCGCCATCTTGAGTATCACTAAAGGATAAGAAGTATGAATAAATTAATGCACAAGTCCCCTGTAAACTGCGGTAATCAAAAGGCATTGCATGTGCAGAAATGATGTTGGATCCCGAAAGATAAGAAATATCTCCCTTTGGACTATTTAGAATCCAATTACAACTTCCTATTTCTGTAACGGAGCTGAATGCTTTTATAACCAATGTACCATTGTAGCATGCTTCCTCAACATAATTAAGCTTCCTATTTCAATGAACACGCTTTCACATATAATTCTTTTACACTTAAAACACATTGGAATGATTTGAATGAACACAAAATAAATCACAACATATACATATTTGCCATTTTGGAGTTTCCTCTGGCATTTTCATCGATAAAATAGATATTTCTAGATGACATTAGAATGAAAAGACAGAAAAATATAAAAGTGAACACGTTTGTAGTTTCTAAATATAAAAGAAATATATTTTTTATGTATTCTCCTATTGTTTGCTATAGACAGATCAACAATATCTTTTTAGTAATCAAAATTTAAATGATGTACTAAAAGTTAAAAGAGAAAACTGTCCAAGCAAAAGGAGATTACATAAAATAAATATTTCATCCGTGGAAAAGCAATCTTTAACAGAAAAAATGACATCTAATAAAGATCAAGTATTACATTTAGATTGTCCCTCTCACACTGTTAATTTCCAAGACAACAAAAAATTCAAAACAAAACTGGAATAAGGATAAAGGAAGGAAGAATATCTACAAATATACTTAAGGAAGATCAATTCCACAATAACGCATTCATATCAGGGAACCATCACCAAAAGAATTTATGTCTATCCTCCTAAGTTCGAATAAAATCTAATACAAAAGCCACAGACTTTGAGATGTACAATAAAACTAATTGTTTCTGATGAGAAACTAAATTATCTAATTGACTACAATATAATAATAAAAAAATTAATAAGAAAAAACAAAGTTTGGTGTCTTTGGTGGCATCAATACAAAGTAAAATGATGTTCAAATTTCAAAATGTAACTTGATGATTTAACATCAGTGGTCCACCTCAACACAAGAAACAAATAATGACAATTAGACAAAAATAAGAAAGAAAAACAAACCTTTGAATCAAGGTATTCTAATGCTTGCTCTTGCGTATATACCTTACATTTTGTACATTCCTGATTATGGGGCACAACATATTTCACAGTTAATTAATAGCAAAAGTAATAATATAATTTACTGTACATAAACTAAGAATGAACAAGAAAGCATGTAATGTATCACAGAAGTCCCTTGTTTCTCCAATTTCTTATAATTTATTGTTGATAGAAGCATCATAGCATTTGACATAACAAGTATGGATATTAATTACCTCAACAGAGGGCAACAATAGCAAACTATAATAAGGATCTCTTCCAACCATCTGTATAACTTCTTGATCACTCTCCATCCCCATAGCTTTCATAACTACCATAAGAGGAACCTATAATATTACAGGAAAAGAAAATTACAAAAGCCTAATTGATGGAAAGAGAGAGCTAAAGGTAAATTATCCATATTTAAAATGAGCAAAAAGTAAAACCTTCTTAGGAAATTGATTCAATTGTAACCACAGCTTCTCATTTTCCATCCCAATAACAGTTTTTGTTTTTATTTTCTCCGTGCTGCATGTAACAGATGCAGTAATGCTGAAAGCCAAAATAGGAACCAAACACTTTAAAAGTTAAAACAACATAAAACAGAATCATTGGTAATCTATATAGAGGATATGAACGTACAAAATTATGTTTTTCATAAACAAAAGAAAACTCATAAAAGGAAAAAGAGAATAAATACAGCTAGGGGAAGCATAAGATAATATCAGACCAACCAAAAGAAATGAAAGATACTGAATTACTGAAGAAGATGAAATGTATTACAGAGATAAAATCTGCAATACCCATAGAGCACAACTCCTGACCCACTACTAACAAAATTCCCCAAAACTGCCTACAACTCCCATTCCTTCTCTCTCTCTCTAAATGGGATTACACAAAAGCATAACAAATGTAAACTACGATGTAAGTGTTTCTCTAATCATCATCAAGTGTGATGGAGGAGGCTGAATAAGCACCGTCTTGTGAGGGGACAATATCTGCAACATAAAGAAAAATATTCAATTAGTAGCTAGTCATGTTATATTAAGTAGATAATAAAATAATAGTGTAAGGCAATTAAAAAAAATTATTACCTTGTTCAAATTTCTCAAGCTCCACAAAATCCTCTATTTCATTCAAGGACAATGGTGGAAGTCTCCCTTTGAGCCAATCTTGCGTGCAAATAAGTGCTTCCACCATTTGTGGTGTAAGAGAACTACGATATGCATCAAGAACTATTCCTCCGGTACTAAAGGCAGATTCAGAGGCCACAGTAGAAACAGGTATAGCAAGTAAATCAGCAATTACTGTTCACAACAAAAAAATATCCTCCGTGAACAAAAACTAGATTAAAACCCATAAGCTAAAGCTAATCAAAGTAACAGAAGCTAATTAAAACCCAGAAGATACTACAGCAAAAACTAGGGTTCCGATAGAAAAGGAAACGAAAGCTAACCTCCTTGAACTTGTGAAACTACACCAAATATTAGGGTTCTTCCTCTGATTTCACTTGGAAATTTGGGGCTTTGGGTACTGCCATTGCCAACTATTGAGAATGGGTGATGCAAGTGCGAGAGACAGAGAGAGTGCGACCGTCTGAGAGACAGAGAGAATGCGAGAGATAGAGTGAGTGTGAGAGACAGAGAGACTACGATGCGAGAGGCAGAGAGAGTGCGAGTTCGAGAGACAGAGTCACAGAGAGAGTCTCCTCTCCGAGTCCAAGCGAGGAGCGAGCAACAGAGTGAGTGACTGAGTGTGAGTCCGAGCGAGCAACAGAGTGAGTGTGAGAGTGAATGCGAGTGTCTAGCGAGCATCTGGAAATCCAAACATATTAATAAAGCAAACCTTTAAAAAAATAGGTTTATTTTTTTTGTTTTATTTTAAAAAATTAAATCTAGTTCAGTTTTATTATAATTGGTTCTAGTTTTTTAAAAATGGTTCGATCTAGTTTTAAATTTAGTTCAGTTTTTTTAATTTTTTTGAACACCCCTGGTCCTACCGAACCGACAACACAAAACCTTTTTGGGCTTGCTAGGTAAATAACAAATTTGGATAGAAATCCACAACACGATAACAATTTCTCAGACTTTGCCACTTAAACAAGGAAGTATAGTATTCTGTCAGGATAGCCTACCACGACTTAGCTAGCTTAACTAAGCCACCTATGAGATTAGCCTACCGACTATCCTCCAAATACTACAACCCTCCGATACTCGGTTAGGAACTAAGTTCTCGACTTCATACTTTACTCATATTGGCCGCTTGTAATCGATATAGCTCGGCCTGACCCCTATACCGAGGTTGCTTCATACACGTGTGCCTCGACCTTGCCCACACAGGGGACCAACTAAGTCCTAGAGGAGAACAACACATCATCCACTCAGAGGGACAACTTCCCAATGAGGGTTTTTCAACAAATTGGGCTCTCAAAGCACCACAACTATCTCAATTCGCACAATGGGATGAGCAATTTTGAAAACATCTCCTCTAGTCCTATTGATCAACAACTCATCATCATAGCACGATCAACACAGTTTTCAACTCATCATCTCAGTCAACTTTCAACTTCACACGGGACCAACTAAGTCATAGAGGAGAACAACACATCATCCACTCCAAGGGACAACTTCCCAAAGAGGGTTTTTCAACAAACTGGGCTCTTAGAGCACCACAACTATCTCAATCCGCACAATGGGATGAGAAACTTTGAAAATATCTCCTCTAGTCCTAGTGATCAACAACTCATCATCACAGCACAATCAACACAGTTTTCAACTCATCATCTCAGTCAACTTTCAACTTGAACAACATAGTTTATCAACACAACAACTCATCAACATTGTTTAACAACACATTTTAACAACACAACATCTCATTTCAACATTAAACAACACAATTATCATCTCATCAGCTCAACTATCAACTCAACATCTCAATTCATAATTTATAACTCAACCATCACAAATTAATGTCTTTTCAACACAAAGTACAACATACAACTCTCATCTAATAACTTAGCAACACAATCTACTAATAACTTTTGTATCATCTCAACACCTCTGTAAACTTCACACAACTCACAACTTTATCATCATGTACTTCACAAATCTCCACTAGATCATCTCATAATATTTCACAAAATATAGATAGTCAACACATAACATAAAACAATTTTAACAACTTAATTTCAACATGCTTCAACAATATCATAGATCAACACACAACTTGTAAACAACTTCACAATTTAACTACAACATACATCTCATATACATCCCATCTTCATCACAAAAGCATCACTAACAACATCATTAATAAATATTTAATCATATATTAGCAACACACAACATTTTCACCACATAACACAACTCATACTACATGTTTACAACCCATCTATCATGCCAACTTACACACCCAAACAATACCAATCAACCTAAGCACCCAAATGAGTTCTCAACTCACATACAACCAACAAATCTACAATCTAGCTTTCCTTACCTGAATATTGGCTCTGAACAGCCAAAAATTTGGGAATAAGAAAAACTTTCCTCCGAGCTTGACTCCCAAACTTCAATCAAAATCAAGCTTCCTAGCCCGGAGTCCTTCTCTCTAAAGCTTCTCTCTAAAACCTCTCTCTAAGTTCTCCTTCTTTCTCTTCAACTACATGCATGATGCCTATTTATAGAATTCTGGAGTGTCTAAAATGGTCCGTTTCAGATCCAGAATGGCCCGTTCTGCTCTCCTTCATGTGTACAACTCACATGCAGAACAACCCATTCTGGAGTTGGAACGGCACGTTCTCAACTAGGATTTACAGGCCTATTTAGTAGTCTAGAACGATTTGTTTCAGTTTAGGAATGATCCGTTCTGGGCTACTAAATCACCATTGTTTTAGTAGTTTGGAACGACCCGTTCCAAATTTAGAACTCCCCGTTCTAGTCTACTAATTGCGTTACACCAAGTCACCGGTTAGCAACACAATTAAACTAGCTACATCAGAGTAGCCTAAAAGGTCGACGTTTCCATCATCCAATATGGCCTCAAAACAACTTCACTGCCAACCTATCCTTACTTTACTCTCATATAAATATGATCATCGTAGTCTAAGCACAAGAAAATATGCAAGGGTAAGCTAGATTCAAAGAAATCAACATATCTAGTATAGAAGTAAAGTGCAATTATACTACCAACATCAACATATCAATTGAACAACAAAACCCCTCATGGTTTTCAACTTTAACAACACCTCAACTTATCATTCAACAACAAAGCAACTCACTAACCATTCAACATAGCATATGAATAACACAACACAATCAATTCATCATACGCATAACACTGTAACTATATGCATCATCATGCATTCAACTAAAAGATTTCTTACAACACAAGTGAGTAGCCTAAGTGGCTTGAACTTACCGAATTAACTAACAATGTGATATTTTTACGCCAACTAGATCAACAAATAATTTGGATAAAAATCCATAACAACATGATTTCTCGAATTTTGCCACTTAAATTAGGAAAGTACACTGGTGGAAATAAAGCTTTTAAAATCGGTTATTTTCAACTTTTAAAATCGGTTAAATAACCGATTTTAAAAGTTAACTTTTAAGATCGGTTGTTTTATAATCGATCTTAAAAGTCTTGTCTCCGAAAAAAATTAAATTGGAACGAGCCATTCCAGGTTGTTAAAAAGGGCTAAAAAGAAAGTGTGGAACGGGACATCAGAACGGCCCGTACTCCTTACAGTACGGGTCGTTCTCCCTGAAGAACGGGTCATTCTCCTTGCAGAACAGGCCGTTCTCCTTGAAGAACATGCCATTTTCCTTGCAGAACGGGTCGTTCCAGATTCTAAATTTACTCAAAATGAACCTACAACGAAAATAGAGACAAGAGAAGATGAGAAAACGAAAAGAGACATAAGAAGAGCGTGAGAAGACGAAAATGAAAATGAAAACGACAACGAAATTTACCTTATTAGAGACTTTAGAAAATGAGAGCGCTAGAGAGTAAAAAAAGGAATGGAGGAAAAGATTAAAGAGAATGAGAATGGAGGGAAATATAAAAGGTTTCTGACGATACTTTTAAAATCGATTATTTAAGAACCGATTTTATATACTACATACAAAATCGATTCTGAAATAACCGATTTTAAAAGTAGCACTTGTAACATAACTTTTAAGATCGGTTCTTTTGTAACTGATCTTAAAAGTTGTGTCAGACATACCTTTTAAGATCGATCATAAAATAACCAATCTTAAAAGTGTTCATATTATTTACAAAATTTCCACCGCGTCACTTTTAAGATCGGTTATCTTGTAACCGATCTTAAAACTCCGATTTTAAATCTAATTTTTGCACTAGTGGTATAATATTCTTGTCAGGATAGGACAACTTGGGTGTGGATTTACCACAATCTTAGCATGCATAACTAAGTCTCATATGAGATTACCTTGTTGACTACTCTTCAAATACTACAACCTTTCTAGTACTTAGCTAGGGATTTTGGCTATCGACCTTGTACCTTACTTTATTTGGCCGCTTTGTATACATATGGCTCGACCTGGCCCCACATGAATCAATGTTTAGTTTCTTTATAATTAGTATACCTCGACTTAATCCTTATACTATGGTCACTTTATAGGCAATATGACTCGACCTTTGTCCGCATACCTCATCAACTAAGATTCCAGAGGAGAATCATCTATCCACTTCAAAAGTCAAATTCTTAAGAAGAGTTTTCAACAATTAGCCTCTTAGAGCACCACAACACAATATCCTCACAACGGGATATTCAACTTTTAAAACACTTTCTCCTTTGGTCCTAAGTCAATCAACGCAACACAATGTAATGACTTAATCATTCTTAACACCACCACCTTAACATTTCAACCATCAATATACATTATACGAGATCAATGTATAAAAAACTAACATCATACAACATGATAGATGTTCAACAATATATTCGTGTCCTACACTTAGTCAATCATTCAACACACATTCATTAGGTAACCCACGTTGGGGCCATTCTCCCCATGTTAAGCGTGAAATACAACAAAGATCCTCTAACTTGTTTACGCCTAATGCCAACCTATGCCTGACGTGAATGAGATTAGAGCCCCTATGGCTATCACGCTTGGCGTGGTCAAAACCCGCGTCCAACCTTGTTTAGATAGAGTTTTTCCTTAACTCATGTCCAACGCCACTACATTAACATCCAATGTTGTCTAGGCAGAGAGTCTTTATCTTGCTCACACCTGATGCTACTTAACTAGGGTCCAACGTCAGCAAGTCAAAGAGTTTTTAGGGCATCCACGCCCGACGCCATTCAACCCACATCTAATGTGATCAAGTTAGTGAGTTCTCCTCGAACTCATGCCTAATGCTACCAATCCCACGGTTGATGTTAGTGAGACAAAAAGCCTCTGGCATGCATCACGTACCGTTTTAAAGTTGCACTTGATGCGATGATGAATTTTGCACTTGATAGATTCATGAATTGGCTTAAACCACTTGAAACTCAGAAGAATCCAAGCATGCAATGCAACAAAACACATCCATTCATCATCAATAACTTATTTCCCACCACGATAGCAACATGCAACTTCAAATTGGTTGAAAATCACCAAATTCACCCTGACATGCTTCCAAAACACCAAACTTCACTCATGACATTTTCACTTCGTAATCATCAACATAACAACAAATTTAGATAAATTCAAGCACATTAACATAGATAAACAAAAAATGGTGATCTAGTTTCCCTTACTTCTAAACCCACAAGAATTAGAGAAGAAGGAAGAAGCGAGAGCCTTTGGGAAGCGTCACATGACACCTTATAACTCCTAATCGAAGATCTCTAAGTTGGAATCTCAACACTACAACTTTAATCAACTTCGAGGAAGGGATCAAAGATCAATTATGGAATCAGAAGGAAGTAAGGTCACTTATGGTTCCAAAGCTCCTTTCTCTAGACTACCTCTTCAAGTTTTTTCAAGAATAAATTTATGAAGCTTAAGTTTTAAAAAAAAAACCTTATATACCTTATCCTACATGTCAAACTTGACCTTTTCTCAAAAAAACTTCTAAACTCCTAAAACTCATGAGAATTCATAAATTATTCTAGTTTTTTCAACAATAAAACAATAATTATTAGGAAAATATATAGTGTTACACAAACCACTTAAGAATGGTACAAAAGGGCGAAAAAAACTACAAACATAGAAAAAAAGGTTCATAGAATTTGATCCTAAAATATTATCTTACTTTCTAATTTTTCCTCTTTTCATTTATTTTATTTTCTTTATTTTCACTTTCTTCTTCAAAGTGCACAGTATTTTCAATTTTCTTAGAAAACATTATTTTTTTCCCTAAAAAATTACCATTTTTTTAGAGTTTATGAAATGTTTAAAGATATGATTATAGGAAGTTTTGTTTTTGTATAAACTTTTCTACCTTTTTTATTTAAATCATCCGATCATTGCATTCTTTTCTTTTTATTTATTTGTTGTAACGAATAAAATTAAATATACGCATTGATACCAAAATCAAAAGTCGTTAACTTTTGTGGGTTAACATAAATGGTACAAGATTCAGCCCAAACGTGCAATTCCCATGACATGAGTTCGACATCCCATGCAACCATAAAATCCTACTTTGGTGGACATATCTACTCAAGGAGATCTCTTGGTGGCATAGGTGAAATTTCTATGGTGGGTCTATGTTGGCCCTCAAATCGACAAGTAAAGTCTTGGGTCAAATTAAACATTGTTGAACTTTGACTAATCACTAAGTGGAAAAATGCTGCTTGGTTCAAAGATTAGCATGTCATTGGCTTCTTATTCAGTAGTCATAAGGGTGTCACCCCTCTATCATTATTCTTGATAATAAAAAAATGATTTAATATTTATATTTTATAACAAAATATTTGGACATAAAACAATTGAATACTTCAAAACAATAATTAATACCATGAAATAAAAAATTGTAGCAACATTATCCTTTCATAATTAATTAAACACCTAATTTGGTCTCTAAAAGATGGTAGAGATGACCAATCGATTCTTGAAAGTTTTTTTTATGACTAGTCAATAGTTAGTTATTGTACCTATTCTCTCTCTTAGTTGGTTGTTCTTTCTCCTAATCACCTAATATGGACCATAATGCAAAGTTTTGTTACTTTCCAATCAACAATGAACACTTCGTCATGTTTAAATATTATGGCTATGGGTGCTCTAATTAAAATAGGAGGTTGTTGTTGGATTTCGTAGGATTTTCTATAGTTGATTTTTTGTGTGTTAGTCATCCTTAATTTCTTTGTCTGTTTTAGATACAGATTTAAGATTATAAACTCTAAATTATTAAATTTTGAGTTTATCAAAATAAGTTGTCATTCTGAAAGATCTAAAGCATGGATGCGTTAATCAAATATGGGTGCTTCTACTATGTTTAATGAATTGTAAAACTGATAGATGTGAGGAAGAACTTTATGCTTCTTATTTTACTTAGTTAAATTTAAGTGTCATTCATTGGCTTGAAAGATATGAACCCATGAGAATTATATTCTAAGAGGTAAAATAATGAGATGATAAAACACAATTGGATATTAACAAAATAACATGTAAGTGTCGACCATAATTGCATACGCATTAAAGAACACGAGTTTCATATATTTTTGAGAATTTTGAGATTAAATTACATGATAACATAACTCAAAAAAACATAATAACATTATTGAAATTTAAGCTTAAATTATCTAATAATAGAATCCATAAAAACATAATAACAAAACTAAAATTTGAGCTTAAATTACATAATAAAAATTGTATTAAACATAACACAGAAAAATAAATAAACCAATTATTTTTTTTTACAAAAAATAGTTGTGTAAATATCCAGTAAATTTTGAACTCAAATTTTTCCCAATTACACTAAAGTGTGGTCTTCACTTCATTGTTGGTTAAGCCATGGAGTTGGGATGTATTGAATTGGTGACAGTCCATGACTCACATCCTAACTTTGAGAGTGTTTAGAATTTGAGGCAGATTCGGACAAATATATTTTAGCTTATTAGGTTGCTACTTCATGTGGAACTTGTGCTTCTTCTTGTGTTGCTTCAACATCAACATTTTTAGTTCAAACAACTGCTGCTCTAACCTTTTTTTCTTTCTTTTTCTTCTTTTGCATCTTTTCTAATTATGCCTTGATGTCCAAACCTTTGCATTGGACAACAACATTTTATTTTTAGCTTGTTAATTTGAACAATTTTTTTAGTGTCATCTTTCCTTGGTTGTGTTTTGGGCCTCTGTGGATTCCTCTTAACTTGTGGTGGAACTGACCTAACACAGTCAAAATTTTGTCAATATTGAAAACTTTGGGTTGGTTGGATAAAATATTGATATGTTGTTGATAAGTGTCTAATTAAGCTTGATTTAACAACCATTTGAGACACTTATCTAGCACATTTTGTGTACATATCAACATTATTTTGATCTATATATGCTTAGAATCAAAGAGGTATTTTGATTGTGCAAGTACATGGAATGATGAAGCTTTTGATCCATTTTGGTGTGCATTTTGTAGGTTTTGGAACCTGGAGAAGACTGGCTCATCCATTCTAAAGCGCCCAGCGGATTAGCTTGTGCTGGAGAAGGAGTGCTCTCTGCCTCAAATCCGCTCAGCCACTCAAATCCGCTCAGCGGATTTCATCCAGGAACAAGGGGTGCTCTCTGCCTCTAAAGCGCTCAGCGGATCTAAGGCGCTCAGCCATTGAGATTTCTTCAGGGTGAAGAATTCCCAATCCGCTCAGCCGTTCCAAGGCGCTGAGCGGATTTATCTTTTTAGTGTTACCCTGTTTTCATATATATTAAAAGGAGGAGAGAGAAAAGGGGGAATTAGGCTGCACGAAAGAAAAGAAACAGAGGGGGGAGAGAAACAGAGTGCTCTGGAGCTCGTGGGAACGCGAATCTTCAAGGGATCTTCTTCTTCTTCTACCTCTCAACCTGGGTTTTGGTGATTTCTTGTAATATGGAGAGCTAATCTCCAGGGTTGGGATAGATGTAATCATCAAACTCCTATGTATTCTCTTTGATTCATATATATATATCATCCATTACTTGATGTTAGTGATTTCTTCCTGTTCTTAATGCTTTGATAAACTGATCACTTATCCATGCTTTTGGGGTTTGGGATTCGGTCGGAAGACGTTTTGCAAGCCTAGACTTGGAACGAATCACCTATTAGTTTTGAGATCCAGGAATGGTCTTGAGATTAATAGTTATTTCAAGTTCTAGTTCTTAACGCGGGATGTTTAACTAAATGAAGTGAGGGATCATTCATTAAGTTAGATATCTTAGAATTTCTTATGCCAAGGGATTGGGTTGGAATGAATTTAGTGAACTTAATGACAATGGGTAATGGAACTTTTGAAAAGAATCAATAGGAATGCATAGGAGGGAGATTGATGAAGTCAAATCCCAACTGTTTCTTATATCTGTTTTTCTTCAAATCAACTTACCTTGTGGTTTCCTTTTAAATTTGGAAAATCATCCATAAAAACCTGAACATGTGCAATTATTCCAGTTTTCACATTATAAGTATCCATTAATATCATAGAAATCTGAGTTATCTCACAAGTCCCTGAGGTTCGACAACCTTTTATTTATACTACAGAGACTTGGGTGCGCTTGCCTATTAAAAATCCGAACAAGTTTCTTGGCGCCGTTGCCGGGGACTTGTGTCAAGATAGTTGTGATTTCTATTGTATTAGTTGGATCTTATTGTATATATTTCTTAGCTTTTATTGTGTGAATATATTCTTTACCTGTTGTTCTAACTTTTCTGTTTAAGTTAGTCTTTGTATGCGAGGAAAGATTCCTGCTGAGCAGTTGCTATTTGATCCAGAAATTGAGAAAACAGCCAGGAAAAATAATTGTATAAGAAGGCGACAAAGGAAGCTTGAACAGGAGAGACAGGAACAGGAGGGTACTTCCACTTCAGTTGCAGCTCAACACTCTATTTCTGAATCAATGGCTGAGGAAGGACAGGGTGGTGGTGACAGACCTCATCATCAACCAAGGAGACTCTTAGGAGAATACAATCATCAGTTGGGACCTAGGCATTTCTCCAGTATAGCTAGACCAACCAAGGGAGTGGAGATGAAGCCAGCATTATTATCTCTCATCACTGCCAATCAATTTGCAGGAATGGACCATGAAGATCCCTACACACATCTGTCTACTTTCTATGAGCTTATTGGTACTATGGGTGTACCTGGAGAAGATGAAGAAGCAGTTTATTTGCGATTGTTTCCTTTCTCTTTGACAGGTAAAGCCAAGACATGGTTGCAGGCCCATCCGAATCAGAGCTTAACCAGATGGGAGGATGTAGAAAGGAAGTTTTTGGCAAGATTCTTCCCTCCTTCCAGATATATAAGTGCCAAATCAGCAATTGCAACATTCTCTCAAGGTGCTAATGAGCCTTTGTGTGAAGTTTGGGAGAGATATAAATCCTTGCTGAGGAAATGCCCGAATCATGGGTTTGATGATGTGGCACAACTTAATATGTTCTGTAATGGGTTAAGACCACAGACAAAGATGTTATTGGATGCTTCTGCAGGTGGTTCAATGATGATGAAGGATTCTGAGGAAGCAATTACCATTATTGATGCTTTAGCAGCCAGTGACTACCAAGCTCATCATGATAGGAGCCAGCCTTCAAAAAGGGGAATTCTGGAATTGGATACCCAAAATGCAATCCTGGCCCAGAATAAGCTTCTTTCTCAGCAAATGGAAGAGATAAAGAAGCAGATGTCCAAACTGCAAGTAGGGTCATCTTCACGCTCTCAGCAGGTAATGAGATGTGATTTTTGTGCAGGTGATCATCCAAATGGGCATTGCTCTGTCTCTGAATCAGAACAGGAGGAGGAAGTTAATTACATGAGCAATCCAGGAAGGCAAGGGAATTTCTCTGGTAATTATAATCAGAATCAAGGCTGGAGGAGTAATCAGAATCAGTATTCTGGGTGGAAACAAGAAGCAGGGCCTTCACAAAGGCAGCCCCCACAAAAGCCATATCAAAATCAGTCTTCTTATCAGCCTGATAGGTTGTCAAAAATGGAGGAGGCTCTTACACAATTTATGCAGGTTTCCACAACTAATCAGAAGAACACTGAAGCGTCTATCAGAAATCTGGAGGTTCAAGTAGGGCAGCTAGCCAAGCAGTTGGCAGATCAACAAAATAAAAATTTTTCCGCCAATACACAGGTCAATCCGAAGGAGCAGTGTCAGTCAATTACAACAAGGAGAGGCACTGTGATAGGTAAGGGGATTGGTGACAATTTGAGAGACAGTAGTGTTGGGGAAGAAGAGAAAAAGAGTGTAGTTGAGTTAGAAAGTGAGAAAGAGGTGGAGTTGAATAAAGAGGAAGAAAAAAAAGAAAATAATAAAAAAGAGAGTGAAAAAAATGAGAGGAGAGATGGAGATGTGAGGGAGGAGAGAAAGAAGAAAGGGAAAGAAGTCATTAGGCCTCCTCCAGTGAAGAATCTACCTTACCCACATGCTCCGTCAAAGAAAGACAAGGAACGCCAGTTTGCAAGGTTCCTTGATATAATCAAGAGGTTACAGATCAACATACCTTTTGCAGAGGCCTTGGAACAGATGCCATCTTATGCAAGATTTATGAAAGATCTTTTGACAAAGAAGAGAAAGTTGAGTGAAGATGGAACAGTGGAGTTAGAGGCAGGTTGCAGTGCTATAATTCAGAAGTCACTTCCACAAAAGTCTAGAGATCCAGGGAGTTTTACTCTGCCAGTCACTATTGGAAATGTTTCTGTGGGGAAGGCATTGTTGGACTTAGGAGCTAGTATCAATCTGATGCCTTTGTCAATGCTACAGAGGATAGGTGAGGTGGAGGTGAGACCTACTAGAATGACTCTGCAGTTGGCTGACAGGTCCATCAAGTATCCTCATGGTGTTGTTGAAGACCTCTTAGTAAAAGTTGATAAGTTTTGGTTCCCAGTAGATTTTGTTGTCATGGATATGGAGGAAGATTCTAAGGTTCCTCTTATTTTGGGACGACCATTCATGAAGACAGCCAAAGTTATTATTGATGTTGATGATGGGAAACTCAAGGTTAGAGTTCAGGATGATGAAGTGAACTTTGATGTCTTTGAGGCCATGAAGCATCCAAGTGATAAGGCAGGTTGTTTCAGAGTGGATGTGATTGATGAGCTGTGTTTGGAAGCTCAAAGAAATTTCTCAGTAGCTACACCATTGGAGAAGGCATTGATGAGTGTGGTCAGTGAAATTAATGATGAAGAAGAAAGAGAAATTCAGAAATGTCTGGAGGAGTTAGACAAAGCCAAGGAGGTTTCTACTAATCCTGCAAGTGTACAAGAGTTAAACAAAGGGGACAAGTCTCAACCTCAGCAGCTAGAATTGAAGCAATTGCCAAGCCATCTCAAATATGTGTTTTTAGAGGCAAATGGTGGAAAACCAGTTATAATTAGCAATTCTTTATCTTCGGAGGAGGAAATGAAGTTAGTTGAGGTTTTAAAAGCGAATGAAGGGGCTATTGGATGGACATTGTCTGATCTTAAAGGTATTAGTCCTTCATACTGCATGCACAGAATCTTGATGGAACAGGATTATAGACCTGTAGCACAACCTCAAAGGCGCCTCAATCCAACAATGAAGGAGGTTGTCAGAAAGGAAGTGATTAAGTTACTTGAAGCTGGAATGATTTACCCTATTTCTGACAGTGCATGGGTTAGTCCTGTTCAGGTGGTACCTAAGAAGGGAGGCATGACGGTGGTGATGAATGACAGGAACGAATTAATTCCTACAAGGACAGTCACTGGTTGGCGGATGTGTATTGATTATCGGAAGCTGAACCAGGCCACAAGGAAGGATCACTTTCCATTGCCCTTCATGGACCAGATGCTAGAGAGGTTGGCGGGTCAGGTTTTCTATTGCTTCTTGGACGGTTATTCTGGGTATAATCAGATAGCAGTTGACCCGAAGGACCAGGAAAAGACAGCATTCACATGTCCTTTTGGCGTTTTTGCATATAGAAAGATGCCATTTGGATTATGTAACGCACCAGCCACGTTTCAGAGGTGCATGTTGGCCATATTCTCTGATCTTGTTGAAAAATGTATTGAGATTTTCATGGATGATTTCTCAGTGTTTGGATCATCATTTGATTCATGTTTGGAGAATCTCAACATGGTACTGAGGAGGTGCGTAGAAACAAATCTGGTTCTTAATTGGGAGAAGTGTCATTTTATGGTGACTGAAGGAATAGTGCTTGGCCACAAAGTTTCTGAGAAAGGTATTGAGGTGGATCCAGCTAAGGTTGAGGTCATTTCTAAGCTTCCTCCACCATCAAATGTGAAAGGAATTAGAAGTTTTCTTGGACATGCTGGATTTTATAGGCGGTTCATCAAAGATTTCTCAAAGATCGCTAAACCGCTCAGCAATCTCCTTGTGAAGGATGTTAAGTTTAAATTTGATGATAATTGCTTGTCTGCCTTTTCACTCTTAAAGCAAAAGTTGTGTTCAGCACCCATAATTACTAGCCCAGATTGGAATTTTGATTTTGAGTTAATGTGTGATGCTAGTGATTATGCAGTGGGTGCTGTGCTGGGTCAAAGAAAAAACAAAATTTTTCATGTCATACACTATGCAAGTAAAGTTTTAAATGAGACTCAAATGAATTATGCAACCACAGAGAAAGAGTTACTTGCAATAGTATATGCACTTGAGAAATTTCGTTCTTATTTGATTGGTTCAAAAATTACTATATTCACTGACCATGCAGCTATTAAGTATTTGCTAACTAAATCTGATTCCAAGCCCAGGTTGATAAGATGGATTTTGTTGTTACAGGAATTTGATTTAGAGATAAAGGATAAGAAAGGCTGTGAGAATCACATCGCAGATCACCTATCAAGATTAGAAAATGAAGAGGTGACCATACTAGAGAGTGCTATCCATGAAGAATTTCCAGATGAAAAGTTATTCTCTGTGCAGGAAAGACCTTGGTTTGCTGATATGGCAAATTTTAAAGCAGCCGGGGTCATTCCAGAAGATCTTAATTGGCAACAGAGAAAGAAATTCTTCAAGGATTCCACTTACTATGTATGGGATGATCCTTATTTATTTAAGATTGGTGCTGATGGTTTGTTGAGAAGATGTGTTTCAGGTGCAGAGATCAGGGATATTTTGTGGCACTGCCACAATTCACCTTATGGAGGTCATTACAATGGAGATCGCACAGCAGCAAAGATTCTTCAGTCTGGATTTTACTGGCCTTCTATCTTTAAGGATTCTCATGAACACTGCAAGAATTGTGATAAGTGTCAGAGAACTGGAGGAATTTCCAAGAGACATGAATTACCATTGCAGAATATCCTTGAAGTTGAGGTTTTTGACTGCTGGGGAATTGACTTTGTAGGACCCCTTCCATCATCTTATTCCAATGAGTACATTCTGGTTGCTGTGGATTATGTTTCCAAGTGGGTGGAAGCTGTAGCGACTCAGAAAGCTGATGCACGAACGGTGATCAAGTTTTTGAAAAAGAACATCTTTACCAGATTTGGAACACCGAGAGTGCTCATAAGTGATGGTGGTTCTCATTTCTGCAACACACAGTTGAAGAAGTTGTTAGAGCACTATGGTGTGAGGCACAAAGTAGCTACACCTTACCATCCTCAGACAAATGGACAGGCAGAGGTTTCCAATAGGGAGTTAAAGAGGATCTTAGAAAAAACTGTAGCCAGCTCAAGGAAGGATTGGGCTGTGAAATTGGATGATACATTGTGGGCCTACAGGACAGCATACAAGACTCCAATTGGACTATCTCCATTCCAGCTTGTGTATGGGAAGGTCTGCCATCTACCAGTTGAGTTGGAACATAAGGCCTATTGGGCCTTGAAAACTTTGAATTTTGATTTGAAGGCCTCAGGTGAAAAAAGGAAGCTCCAGCTACATGAGCTTGAAGAAATGAGGTTACAAGCATATGAATCTTCCCGGATTTATAAGAACAAAGTCAAGTCTTACCATGACAGGAAGATTGTCCAGAGAAATTTCCAACCAGGCCAACAGGTGTTATTGTTCAATTCCAGGTTGAGATTATTCCCTGGAAAGCTCAAATCCAAATGGTCAGGCCCCTTTGTGATCAAATCAGTCAAACCATATGGGGCAGTGGAGTTGGAAGAGCCAAATTCTGGAAGGTCTTGGATGGTGAATGGTCAGAGAATTAAGCCATACTTGGGTGGTGAGGTTGAGAAACTCATCACAGTTGCTCATTTAAATGATCCATGACTTGAAGGAGTGTCAAGCTAATGACAATAAAGAAGCGCTTTCTGGGAGGCAACCCAGTGAATATGTTTTGAATTTGGCTTTGATTATTCACTTTTTGCATGTTGATTTGATTTTATGTTAGTACTTAGGAGTAAGTAGGATTTAAAACTTAGTAACTTGCTTGTATGCTTGTTTGATATCATACATTCTCCCTTGATGTTTGATGTTTGTTTGCTACAAAATTATGTAGAAGAAGAATTTTAGGAATCCTGGATCAACACTTAGTTAAATTTAGAAACCAGAATTTCTGATCCAGGACTCAGTGGCTCAGCCACTCAGAGGCGCTCAGCCCCTTATATCAGTAAGTAAACCAGATGAGTCCCTGGAGGACAGGCGCTCAGCGCCTTGGAGTGGCTCAGCGCCTTAGATTTGAATTGGCCTCTGGAGGTAAAGCGCTCAGCGCTTGGAAGGCGCTCAGCGCCTGGAAATGAGAAAAAAAAAACCTGGAGCTCTCTGGAGCCAAATGGCTCAGCGGATTTTAGGCGCTCAGCGCCTTGGGGAAGATGAGCTCTCTGGAGCTAAACAGCTCAGCGCTTCCCAAGCGCTGAGCGGATGAGTGTCGGGCATGGGCCTTACTTAAAAGGTATTAAAACATAAAACCCAATGGCCCAAGGAGTAAGAACTGCCTATTCCCATTCTTCCACTTCTACATCCCACTACTTGTAACTGCTCTTGGCACGCGTTCTTATTATTCCCCTTCACGCATTTGCTCTCTAATTTTTTCGATTTTGTGGTTGATTTTCCTGTGTACAACGAGACTACTCTGGTTCAAGGTATGTCCACTCTCACCCCTCTATGGGCAATAGCCCTCAGCTTTGATAGGTTTAGGGTTTGATTCTTGTTCTGCTCTCACCATTTTGGGGTTAAATTTTGTTATCCCAGTGGTCTCGTTCAACAATACATGTTTGGGGTTAAAGTTTGTGTTAGGGTTCACATCCTGTGTATAGTTGTGTGGCTGTTTGATAATTGTACAATGCATGCTCTAGGATTTCAAATTCTGCTGCTTTTCCTTGATTGTCTTTCAAAAATTTGAAGTTGAGAAAAGTTTTCATGAACTAGGGTTCTCAAGCAACCCAGAAAATTCCAGATTTTTTTCAAATACAGAGAACCCTAATTTTTCAAACCTGGAGTAAGGCGCTCAGCGCTTTTGAGGCGCTGAGCGGATTAGGGGCAGAAACCCAGTGCTCAAGGCGCTCAGCGCTTTCAAAGCGCTGAGCGGAAAGAGGTCAGAAACACATCCTTTTCAAAGGCGCTCAGCGATTTTGAGGCGCTGAGCGGATGGACAACAGAGAGTCATAGTTCCTTGTGTTAAATGAATTATTTAACTTTTACCTAACACTTGTGGTTTGCCATTGTTTTTAAATGAATTGCAGATGGGAAAATCGAGACCCACTCATGAGATCCCAGCTAGTAAGAAGAGGAAGGAGGCTGCTTCTTCAAATCCTCCTCCACATGAGTCTGAAACTGAGGAACCTACTCAGTCAACTGTGGCTTCAATCCGTCTGGATAGAAGCAGATTCATGACCAAAACTAAGCAGCAGCGATATACTGAGTTGGAGCCCCGCCAAATAGTTGCTGAAAGACGGGTGGAGTTGGAAGCTGGAGAATATATGGAATTTCAAAGAGAACTGACTCACAGGAAATGGAATAAACTGGCTACTCCTGAGAAGAAATATAATGAAGAGATTATCAAGGAGTTTTATGCCAATGCTCTCCCACTTCAGAGGACTGATAAGAACAGAACTAGCTGGGTTAGAGGAGCCGTGGTCAGTTATTCTAGAGATGCCATTCAGCAATATTTGAGCACTCGTGATGTTATGGGAGGTGATGGTTTGGATGAATATGGCCGGTTGAAGAAGGCCCGAGCTTTTAATGCTGATAAAATGGCCAAAGTGTTGTGTCTACCGGGCTGTACATATACAGTGGGAATCACAGGTAACCCTGTTTCATTCTTACGGAAGAACCTGACTACCATTGCACGTATCTAGCAAAATTTTTTATACTGCAATGTGTACTGCATCACCCACATATCTGATTTGAACATGCCCAGAGCCACACTTCTTTACTCCATTTTGCAAAAGACTGAGATAGATATAGCCACTGTTATTTCAGATGAAATACATAAGATTGTGCTATCCTCTTCTTCTTCAACAGGTGTTTCTAAACCTTTGGGTTTTCCAGGTTTAATTATTGGTTTATGTTTAGTTAATGGTTCTCGTCTGCCTGGTAATTTAAATAAATCTCTTAGACCTCCCATCAATGCTGCATATATTAAAATTCATTGTAAAAGTGAGCCGCACGGTGATGCCTCTCAACCTAGGCCTCCAAGGCAATGGCAAGGATCTTCTTCCTCCCAATTACCTGGCCAAGAGTTCATGGTTGCCCATTTTCACCATATAGAGCAGCAAAATTTGGCTAATCATCTGGCGTTGATGTCTCTCAACACAAGCATGTATCATGCTCATCAACAACAGTTTCATGGAGGACCTCCCTTTCAGTGGCCATCTCCAGAGACTTTCCAGCAACAATTCTATTGGCCTGGGGACAGTCCTAACTTTGAAGGAGGAGAGGAGGAGCAGCATGAAGGAGAAGGTGGAGCTGAGGATGAAGAAGGAGAAGGTGGAGTTGAAAGAGAAGAAGAAGGGGAAGACCATGATGAGGAGGACACTTGAGGGTTCTTTAGCACTTTAATTTGTTATTTTGCAATAGCTTTAGTAGTTGTTCATTTACTTTCAGTACTTTAAGTTGCAGTTATTTTGGGTACAGTAGTTGCTTAGACTTTAATTTCTTGTCTTTGGTTTAATTACTCTTTTGTGGTTCTTCAGTTGGTTGGTAAGTACTTTTTGGGACAACAGTATAAGTATGGTTGCTTTGTTTTACCTTAATTGCACGTTTCAATTACTTAAGCTCATACTTGTCTATTAATATATATATATATATATATATATATATATATATATAAAAATAAAAAAATAAAACACACACACACAAAATTCTTTTTGGGAACTTAACTGAAAAATTTTTCTGGATGAAGCAATTTCATGATTCAAGCTTTCAATGAGCAGTGTTTTCTGATCTGGAAATTTACATTGTTGCACAAGTGGTTGTACATGGTTGATTTTAATTGTGTGCCTCAAGTTTGTTCAAGTGAAGTTGAAACGAGTCTTAAGTTGTTGATGTCTAGGGCACTTAACCAAGCCGTGTGAGTGAGTGAGCCAAACAGTTGAAATCTAATCTCTGAGAGTCATCACTGGTTCATGCGGTCAGTTTTGTTTGAGTCTCCCATGAGTTGTAGTTAAGCTAGCCTGGAATGCATTAAGGCAATTGTTTTACTTAGCCAGGAACCAAATAGCCAACCCTTGAATTATATTTGATCTTTAATCAGCAAATGTGAGCCTAAACAGAACCCCTAAGTTTAAGAAGAAAAACCATGATTGTCCCTAGCCTTTTTGGTAAGAGACATTCTCATGAAACAAGTGGGATTTGAACCAAGTTGGGGGTAGCTTGCATGAAGAAATCATTGGTTGGAGCTGAGTTGTACAGGCAAAGTTTGTTTCTTGGGTGAATCAATTACTTGATGTTAAAAAAAAAAAAAAAAAAAAGAGATAAAAATTTCAAGAGTTAATTTTATGCTCAAAGTTCCTTGTTACCAGTTCATCAAATTGTAAATAGTCTAAAAGGGAAGGAACTAACAAACTTAATCAAAAGAGGGATGAAACAAAAAAAGAGTCAAGAGAGTTTAAACTAGTGCAGGAATTTGGAATTAACACATATGAGTGAGAATGTCTCTTGTCAAACAGGCCTTCAGATTCCCAAAGAAAAACCAAATCTCTGATAGCCAGGCCACACTACAACCCTCTTAAGTCCTTAGTGATCCATGTGTAGTCTTAACAATAGATTTGTGGGAGACGAATAACAAAACAGACTTAGCATGTTTTAGTGCATGAAATGAGAGAAACACTCACCCTTCACAATATATCATTGAGAGATACACTTTGGTGAGGAATTTTAGTGCTCTTGACTGAAAACAATGGAAGATGAGTGAATATTGCCCTTGAGTGTGCTTGAGGTTTATAATTTTTGTTATCATGTGGGCACCATTTGTTGTAGCATGTACTCACTGGATTTGTAAACAAGTTTTCATTGGACTCTTTGAAATCATGTAAGTGCATTAAAATATATTTTTTGGGTGAAACTTTTAGTGATTCACCGGATAGAGATAAGTTAGTGATATTATACTCTCAATTAAGACCTTTTGTTTGAGGACAAACAAATTTCCAAGTTGGGGGTAGCTTGATAAGTGTCTAATTAAGCTTGATTTAACAACCATTTGAGACACTTATCTAGCACATTTTGTGTACATATCAACATTATTTTGATCTATATATGCTTAGAATCAAAGAGGTATTTTGATTGTGCAAGTACATGGAATGATGAAGCTTTTGATCCATTTTGGTGTGCATTTTGTAGGTTTTGGAACCTGGAGAAGACTGGCTCAGCCATTCTAAAGCGCCCAGCGGATTAGCTTGTGCTGGAGAAGGAGTGCTCTCTGCCTCAAATCCGCTCAGCCACTCAAATCCGCTCAGCGGATTTCATCCAGGAACAAGGGGTGCTCTCTGCCTCTAAAGCGCTCAGCGGATCTAAGGCGCTCAGCCATTGAGATTTCTTCAGGGTGAAGAATTCCCAATCCGCTCAGCCGTTCCAAGGCGCTGAGCGGATTTATCTTTTTAGTGTTACCCTGTTTTCATATATATTAAAAGGAGGAGAGAGAAAAGGGGGAATTAGGCTGCACGAAAGAAAAGAAACAGAGGGGGGAGAGAAACAGAGTGCTCTGGAGCTCGTGGGAACGCGAATCTTCAAGGGATCTTCTTCTTCTTCTACCTCTCAACCTGGGTTTTGGTGATTTCTTGTAATATGGAGAGCTAATCTCCAGGGTTGGGATAGATGTAATCATCAAACTCCTATGTATTCTCTTTGATTCATATATATATATCATCCATTACTTGATGTTAGTGATTTCTTCCTGTTCTTAATGCTTTGATAAACTGATCACTTATCCATGCTTTTGGGGTTTGGGATTCGGTCGGAAGACGTTTTGCAAGCCTAGACTTGGAACGAATCACCTATTAGTTTTGAGATCCAGGAATGGTCTTGAGATTAATAGTTATTTCAAGTTCTAGTTCTTAACGCGGGATGTTTAACTAAATGAAGTGAGGGATCATTCATTAAGTTAGATATCTTAGAATTTCTTATGCCAAGGGATTGGGTTGGAATGAATTTAGTGAACTTAATGACAATGGGTAATGGAACTTTTGAAAAGAATCAATAGGAATGCATAGGAGGGAGATTGATGAAGTCAAATCCCAACTGTTTCTTATATCTGTTTTTCTTCAAATCAACTTACCTTGTGGTTTCCTTTTAAATTTGGAAAATCATCCATAAAAACCTGAACATGTGCAATTATTCCAGTTTTCACATTATAAGTATCCATTAATATCATAGAAATCTGAGTTATCTCACAAGTCCCTGAGGTTCGACAACCTTTTATTTATACTACAGAGACTTGGGTGCGCTTGCCTATTAAAAATCCGAACAGTTGTATTGTATGGACAACCAAACATCACAAAAATCCTTTGAAAGCACATTTTTGTATGCTATTGTTGTTCATGAATGTCGACATTATATACCTACATAGTGTGCACCAAAATGTTAATCTATGATTTATTTACACAAATTCGGTTAAATAAAATTATAATTTTTTTTAAAAAATATTAGATATATTTGAAACGTATTAAAAGTTTTTTACATAATATAATTGTTCTATTGTTATTCATATGTGTACTAATGAAAAATAACTCTTATTTTTTATAATTTATTTGCAAAATTATTTTACCTACCACAATCTTAGTGGTTTAAACGGATTCCATGATTTTGCAATTGATAATATTGAATAAATAAAAATTCTAATAACAAAATGACAGTTATATCATGTAGAAATAGATTATACTTGTGGAAATTATATTATGTGCACATATTGCATTATATGACCAATTTAAGTTTTGATCCATGTGTAGGAATCTAAGTATAACAATTTTTTTTATTAATCAACTTAAAAAATACTGCATTTATAATAGAAATAATTATATTGTTAAAAAAAACAAAAATTATTTATAATTGATAATGTTGAATAAAGAAATATTTTAATAACAGCAAGATAATTATATTATGTAGAAATATATTATATTTGTAAAATTATATTACATGCACATATGTATGTGCATTATAAGGACCAATTTAAGTTTTGATTTATGTGTAGGAATTTAAGAGCTCATTTTTGTTTATATTTCAATTATTACTAAAAAAATTCAGTATGTTGATCTAAAGAAGTGTATCAGATAGAGATTTTATAAGATTTTTTTTTAGTACAAAAAGTCTTGTGAATTTTAAAAGATTTTGTAAGAATGTAATGATTTTTAATTTTTTTAAAAGACTTTTTTAATCAAGATTTTACAATATAAATTTTAATAAATTTATATATTAATAATTTATAAGATTTGAAAGAATTTTATTAGATTTCAAAGGATAACATAAAATTTTAAAAAAATAATACAATTTCTCTACATACAAAAATTATAAGGTTTAAATAAAAAATAAAATCAATTTTTTTAATATTTTAATAAACAATTGATTCTAGTTTCATATCATCTTAAGTAACATTTTTCTATATACAACCCTCTGTGTATTTATATTTTTCATTCATAGTATTAAATTTGAATTGTTCAAGTTTATCATATTCATTAACAAGTAGAATTGTCAAAATATATTTTTAATATATATTTAATAAACAATTGATTCTAGTTTCATATCATCTTAAATAACATTTCTCTATATACAACCCTCTGTGCATTTATATTTTTTCATTCACAGTATTAAATTTGAATTGTTCAAGTTTATGATATTCATTAACAAGTAGAATTTTTAAAATATATTTTTAATATATGTTAAAACATTTGAAATTTCAATATGAAATTTTATTGAAAATAAACATTTTTTAAATTTTAATAATTTGAAATTTTAACAATATATAATATTTAATAATTCAAAAATAATTTTAAATACTTATTAATTAAAAAATAAATATTGATAAATTATATATTAATATTGATAAACAGAAATGTAACAAAAAAATATTGATAGATAAAAAATATGATAGAAAAAAATAGAGAGAAAAGTAGAAGAAGAAATGAGATGAGTTAAGGAAGAGAAAGTTGATAAAGAAAGAAAAAAAAAGATGAGAGGGAAAAAAAACAAAAGAAGAAAAAGGGAGAGAAGCAAAATAAGCTAGGGAGAAAAAAGAAAGAAATAAGAAAAAAAAAATCGTACAAAATCTCAATAATTTTGGTGAAATTATTAGATAAGTTAATCATTTTTAAATTCTACTAAAAAAATCTCATGAAATCAATCTATCAAAATAATTCATTGAAATATTTATGTTTTTAAATATCAATTGATTTTTTTAAGTAAAAAAAAATCTTAATTGAATACTACAAAATTTTGATATGCTCTTAAAAAAATTCTTATTATTTTAATTGAATATCACATAATTTTTGATATTAGAAAAATCTTGATTGAATACTAAAATAATTTTTTAATATAAAAAAATCTTTTAAAATCTTTTGAAATCTTAATCTAATACATCCATCTAAATATTAAAGATTTTTTTTTAAACTTAGAGTAGATATTTATCCTCAAGAAATACAACATGTTTGTTGCCACAAACAAAATTATTAATAGAAGCATAACCCCAAACAAATGAAACAAATGTTGTTGTCAAAGCCATGTTGATGTTCAAATTAACATTTAATTTTTTAGTGAAGTTTTGAAACTCACATCTATCACCATCTAAATCTCCTCCTAACCAAATAGGAGTCCATAAACTATTTTTTCTTTTTTCTTTCTCCAGCCTAGTTTATTGCATTGGAACTAAATATCTAGGCCTCCCAGCAAGCTTCATCTTAGTTCTATGTTAAGGTCAGCCTCTAACTTCCTCCAAACAGGTTAAAATAGGTTTTTCCATGTACTTAACAATCTTAACATTAAAAAACTTTACAAAGGTTATTCACTATGTTGTCAACCTTACAAGTCTCTTCGAAGAAGGTCTTTGACCATGAATCAAGCCCTCACCTTTTAAGATAAAAATAAGTAACCTCACTTTTTTCTCTAAACTTTTGCATATGTATTTCAAACTCAGACAAAGTAGTTGACTTTGCACATTAACTGACCAATGCTTTACTCTCATTGTCCTTCCATTACTTACTGAATTTCTTCCACAAATGCTTCACACAAAATTTGTGAGGTATAGCAGACATGACCTCCTTCAAGGTTAGAATCAACCATTGCATGTGAAAAATTAAATGGACAAATTAGTCTTTCATATATTGCAAAACTAGAAATTATATCCTCAAAACATTTAACAAATAAGCAAAATTGTCCACGACATTGCATGTACATGTACTTTTTGCATGTCACTCATAAAATTCCACTTGTTGGCTGCGTGACCTCCAAGGTCTTCTTGTAGCAGAGTTAAAAACCACTTCCATTATCTTTGTTTTCAACATCCATTATAACATAGGCAATTACAAAAAATTGGTTGTTTGCATCTTGGCTAACAACCGATAGCAATTGTTCACCAAAATACCCCTAAGAAAACAACCATCTAGTATAGTGAATGGTCTACACCTTGCCTTAAATCATTGTTTGCATGCATTAGACAAACATGTAACTTTTGAAATTGAGGAGCAGCTACAGGTGTAAGGAAGGGCACTTGCATGTAGAAACAGGGTTGCTCCTAACACCTCGTGTGCATAGTTATACACTTGGCCATATTGTACCTTATAGTTACCCTTAATTCTTTATCTAGCTTCTTTCATAGCTTGAAGATCTTAGTTTCCTCAACATGAATTCTAAATTCCCTTTCAAGGTAGTTAAATACTACTATAGAGGTCATTGTAGGATGTATCTCGAGTTGCTCCTTAATTTTATCTCTTATTCATTTATGTGGTGCCTATTGTATCTTAAACAATTTGTTGCACACGTGTTCTTTCACATATGTCTTTATTTGAAAAATAGTTCTATCATCATTCTTGGCATTAATAAATTGTCCATGGACATTTCTTTTTCTTGCACATGAAGCTCTAACCCTAATCAAGTCCTTTTTCACCCACTTAATTTCTCTACAAATGTTAATTGTGTAATTAGAAGGAACTTTTTAAATACTTGTAGGTTGGAAAATTTCATCTCAACCTCCAATTTAATGCTGTTGAACTGTGCATTTTCATTAAATTGTGGGAAAACAAGTCTTCCTCCTTTATTGGCATCTTCATCCGAACTTGTTGGTGATCTTAGCACCTCAAACTCATATTATGATCATGTGTCAACATGATTAGTGTCATCAATAGCTTCATCTACAAATATAGTTAGTTATAGACCAGTAGGATGAGTCTTTTGTAGTTGATTTTGACTTTCTTTTCCCTCAAATGATGTAGATTGCACCACAATTTGATGAACATTGTCTTCATTTGATGAATTCTCTAATTGAGCTTGGAATGAAAAGTTTTACGGTTCATTAAACATAACAATAATTAAAGATTTACAATTTTAAACATGTAGTCAAAATAGAGGAAAAAAATTAAGATTGTTTGAGATAGAAAAATCCAACTATAGAAAACCATAAGAAACCTAACAATAACCTTCCATTTTAACTGAGTACCTTTGGCCAAAATATTTAAACGTGACAAAGTGTCCATAACTGATTGAAAAATACCAAACTCTTGCATAATGATCCATATTAGGTGATTATGAGAGAAAACAACCAATTAAGAGAGAATAAGTACTAACATAAACTTTGCATTATGGTCCATATTAAGTGATTATGAGAGAAAACAACCAATTGAGACAGAATAAAAACTAATGTGACAATTAATTTTTGATTAATCATAAGACTAACTGAGATAGTAATTAAATATAACAAAAAGACTAACTTGTATATCAGGATTAAAATATAAGATCTCAAATGTTTCAAGAAAATCTTTTAGGACTTATTGATCAAACTCTATCATCCTTCAAGAATCAAATTGAACAACTTATTAAAATCAAAAGTCATTAATTTAAATGATTTAATATTTTAATTATTTAACAAAGTATTTAGACATAAAATCATGGCATAAAAGATACTAGTTTATCCCGATCTCGGCTTGTACATAAAATTGCGGATCGGTGATTTACAAATCTGTTGAATACTTTCAAAACAATAATAGAATGAAAAAAAATTGTAGCAACATTATCCTTTCATAATTACAAACATTTCAATTTCATCTTCCATCCTTATAACCAATGCAAGGAAGGGCACATTGAATTCAATTTATTAGGATTCCGACTGTCTGCCAAAATCTCCGGAGAAAATGTTTCTTATCCCATAGTATTCCCTCACCTCTTTATGGGTTCTTACACTAGAGGTTTATTTTGTCTTTTTATTCCCTTTAATCCTATGCCGGTTAGTATTCTCTCATAAATCAGCCAAAACCTTCTTGCACAAAAGTTAAACAAAAAAAAGGGGTAACAATGCAACCAACCAAAATCTCCGAAAACTCCCCAAGACACTGATTAAAAAATATTTAAATTCAAAATTTGAATCTTAACCCAATAATTAATCACCCAAATCAGATCAAGAGAGAGGCTTAGTTGAAGAAGTAACAATTGATTTGGAGTGTGTAAAGGCACTTTTGAGAGGCGAAAGTGTGGCAGAGAAGGTAAGCAATGGAAAATAATGATGGCGAGGGGAGAAAGTGTTTTCTGGAATGACTGTTGTTAAGGTGATACGGAAACTGAAAAATGTTTTGGCAAAGAAAAACCTCAGACCCAAATTTGGGGTATTATTTGGGACAAAAAAGATTATATAAAGCAGCCCTTTTAGTTGGTGAAGCCTTTAATGAGTGGTACACAACACAGTGTACTATAAATGAGAGCAAGTTTTTTTATTTTAGCCTTTAAAGTGGTGTTATTCGGTTCCAGAACTTAACTCACAGTCCAGTTTTTCTTTCAAATAAAGCAAGGTAATGAGAGGGACTCAATGCCTGGTTTGAACCTTTACTCAATGCCGGGTTTGAACCAAGCTCACGGGATTGTTGTCAGTGGGTATCTTTCACAATATGTACTACACGTTGCTCCAGAAAGTTAGAGAGAGGGTTATTGTAGAATAACATAACATAAAGTCATAAACATAATACAAAGTGTGAGAGAGAATTGGTACTTGGTAGTGTTATTGGAGTGAGTGGGGTGGGAAGGGAATTCGGCGCTCTTTCTCTTTTTTGAATTTAAGATAAGAAGCTGTTTTGGGTGTTGGGGGCTTTTCCCTATGATTATTATTGTCACTTTTTTCATGGGATTTCACCTTTGTGCTTTGTCTGTAATTCTTGTCTCTTTACTCAACCGGGTGAGATTTTGAAGTTTTTTCAACTATTTTAATGTTTTCTCATTTCAGCCTCTGCTAACTTTCTGTGACCGCTTTTTGTCCTCTAATGCACTTCTTCACGAGGTCCTGTCAGAGGTTTATTTTCAAAAAAACGTTCCATCTTTATCCATTTTAATTCTTAAGCCCGTTTTATTAATCTTTTCATCCATCTTTCTCTCATCACTTCTCTGCTAGATTCTTTAACACTCCACCTGTTCCTTTGCCCCTCCATTTTTTAAACCAAGATTGTTTTCTTTTGTTTTCAGTTTTTCACCCCTCCCTTGTGTGTATATTCAAACATCTGGCTTCACTTGGTTACCACACTTTCACACTCTAAATAAAGCACTTATCTTTGGCACCGTTTCTCATTCCAGATCGTGACCCAAGAGTTGTGAAGTTATGGGGAAAGCTAGCAGGTGGTTGAAAGGGTTGTTGGGGATGAAGAAGGAGAAGGACCACAGTGACAATTCAGGCTCATTGGCTCCTGACAAGAAGGAGAAGAAAAGGTGGAGTTTTGCTAAGCCAGGGAAAGATGTGGATGTTCCTGCCACAGATAACACCTGGCTCAGATCCTATATTGCTGAGACAGAGAATGAACAGAACAAGCATGCAATTGCCGTGGCAGCGGCCACCGCAGCTGCCGCGGATGCCGCCGTGGCCGCCGCGCAGGCGGCCGTGGCGGTTGTCAGGCTCACAAGCCAGGGTAGAGGTGCATTGTTCAGTGGAAGCAGGGAGAAGTGGGCAGCTGTGAAGATCCAAACTTTCTTTAGAGGCTATTTGGTATGTGTTTTTGTCCTTTTTTGATGGTTCAAATTCAAATCAAATTGGTGTCGGTGACATGGGTATGTATGTCTGGTTTCTTTGTTTTTTGAAAATGTTGTTTCGTAGATTGTTTTGATTTGTGATTGTGGTGGTTCTGTCTTGGACAAATATATTTGGTTGGTGCAAGTCAAATGCTTTGCTTGATTCCTACTCCTTTGTCTCCTCTCAAATAATATTTTAGATTCTTAATGAAACAGTACATCTACCTTTCTGTTTGGAGGGTCATTGGAACTACCATTTGCACTTTCCATTCTCACGTTCTCCTTGACTTGTCTTGTTATTCAAATTCAAATCCTTATTCTTTTGTTTGATGCTCTTTTAAACCATATTAAATTTTTGATACATTTGAGCAAGGCTAATGATTTTTTTTTTATCTACCTTATCAATTTCATAGCTTGGTTAAGTTCTACTAGCACTTTTGATTTAAACTTGATGTCTTTTGCTTTCAGGCGCGGAAGGCTCTTAGAGCACTGAAGGGATTGGTTAAGATACAAGCTCTTGTTAGAGGGTATTTGGTTAGAAAGAGGGCTGCTGCAACTCTTCACAGTATGCAAGCTCTAATACGAGCTCAAACTGCTGTTAGAACACAACGAGCTCGTCGTTCCATGAGCAAAGAAAACAGATTTCTACCTGAAGTTCTTGCAAGAAAATCTGTGGTAAAAACTGGTTTTTAGTCCCGAATGAATACCAACTTGAATCACTAATCTGTCAACAAACAATGTCTTATTTGCTTGTGTCATTTTTTACTTTTAGGAACGGTTTGATGAAACAAGGAGTGAATTCCACAGTAAAAGGCTAGCTTCATCCTATGAAACATCCTTGAATGGTTTTGATGAAAGCCCCAAGATTGTTGAAATTGACACATACAAGACCCGATCAAGGTCTAGGCGTTTTACCTCAACAATGTCTGAGTGTGGAGAAGACATGTCATGTCACGCAATCTCATCCCCTCTTCCTTGTCCAGTCCCTGGTAGAATCTCAGTTCCTGATTGCAGACATCTTCAAGAATTTGATTGGTATTTCAACGTTGACGAGTGCAGATTCAACACTGCTCATAGCACTCCACGTTTCACAAACTGTGCAAGGCCTAATGCTCCAGCCACACCAGCCAAGAGTGTTTGTGGTGACACCTTCTTCAGACCTTGCACCAATTTCCCCAACTACATGGCCAACACTCAGTCATTCAAGGCAAAACTAAGGTCTCACAGTGCTCCAAAGCAAAGACCTGAACCCAAGAAAAGGCTCTCACTCAATGAAATGATGGCTGCAAGAAACAGCATAAGTGGTGTTAGAATGCAAAGGCCATCATCCAATTTCTTCCAGACTCAAGAATCCTGGAATTTTTGACAAACACAAATTTGTGAGGCAATTAGAGTCTAAATGGTGTTAGTAATATTTAGAATTTGTTTTTCTTCTTGTGCTTATTACAACTTATAAACTAAGGGATGAAATTCTCAATTCTGCTTGTGTACATTCTTTTTAATTAAACAGTTCTTTTTTCCAATCATGCCCTTTCTCTTGTACCAAATGATTTACATCTAGTAAAGAATTTGGCTTGGTTATTTTCAAGAACATATGGCTTTGTATACTAATTGCTGGCTTTGGAATATAGATCCAAGTTCCAACAAATTCACTTTCACAGTGCATGTTGATGTATTGCTTTTGGAGACCAATGAACAGAAAACTTAAAATTGGTTTGTGCTAGTAACCCGTAAAAGGAAAGCTTGGTGAGGGAAAGTTCATTGTTGTGGCTTTCAAAGTCCAAAAGAAATGATGAGTATGTGGGGTATCATATTCCTGACTGGGGTTAGTTTCAGTGACTAGTAATGGTTGAAATGTCTGTGTCACTGAAAAATGTGTTTACCATTGATAGTACTTCATGTGTTGGGCAATGGACAGTGGAAGAACGTTAGTTGGGTGTTCAGAAAAATTATTAGCCATAAATTTGACCAAAATTTGAAACCCAATGCAATGCAATGCATGCCACTAATTTATTTACCAATGCTCCTACTTATTTTGCCAGCTAGTTATGTGAATATCTACCCACTAGAATTTAATTAGTGCCGTTCAAGTGGGAAGAATATGAATATCTACAAATTGCGTGACAACGACACTACTAAATATGTTCCCTTCCTTTGTCTTTTCTCATCATAGTTGGCAATTTATTTCGATACAATTTTCTATCATTAATTTTAGGTGTGTGTAGAGTTTATGGGGTGCCCTTCAATCAACAGAACAGCAAAGATCTTTTCCGAGAAAGAAGAAACTTAATTCTAAAAGGATAAGTGAATTTATCTTATTTTGATTAGTACTAGGAATGGTATTTTTTTTAACCATTGGATGAATAAATATTTTTATTTAATTATTAAAATTACAATCAGATGACATTGTTAACATTAAATGCTGTATTTTTAATAAAAAAACTATTTTATTTTTTTTATCCATTATCCTTGATTGACGTTTAGTAAAGATTTTCCCCCCTTCTTTTTCCCCTTTTTAATTAAATCTACTTGTTTAAGAAATTAACGAGTTTTTAAGGAGCAAGATTATCGAGAAAATTTTCCAAAATATGTGTATTTTGATTATTTTCTAACCTTTTTTATAAGATTAATATATTTACCATCATTTATCATGTAAAAAAAAAGTAACTTCATATTTGTGAATTATTTTAAATAAATTTTACTAATGCGTATAGTTGTTGACTTTTGTAATAAAATTAAAAATTATTTTGTATTAATTAACAATCTTTTTTTTACATTCAGAATACATAAAATTTATTTATTTTATTTAATTATTACGAAAAACATATTCTCACTTATAAATTAATACTTTTCTGAATCTTGTATGAGTAAAAAAATATTATCTTCTACCAAATATAAAAATAAAAAGAAAAATATACTACTTTTAAATAAAAAAAATGTTAAAATGTTTCTCATACTAAATATCATTTTAATCTAAATGAAACCATACATTTCTCGAAAACATATCACAAGTTTCGTAATAACGTTTTTCCTTTTTATTTCACCAACTCTTTCTGTATATTTTTTTCTCAACATCAATCGTGTATTTATTTTCCCAGATCTGCAGAAGCATTTTAAATTCAGGAGTCAATTTTATATTTTAATCCTTGGCGTACCATGCAAATTTGCGTTTAAACTGCGCCATTATAACTCTTTACCCACTTACGCGATACATAATTATGCAGATGACATGATTATATTTCGGTTCTAGCAATCATAAACTATTTAAATTCAGTTACAATGGCACCAACATTTTGAATAGCATTTTTGAAAATACAAATGTGTAAAGTAAAATTACAGTTTACGCAAACCCAATTTCAAATACCAAAGAAACGAAATAATCAGCCCTTGTTGTTGAATGTCATGAACTCATCTCTCATAAGTCTTTAGCAAGAAGAAACAATTAAGGGGTAAGCTAAGGTAGTTCAAATCTAATTCAAGTTTGAACATACCATGTAACAAAACAAATAAGAACAAAAATGAATGAAAATGAAAAAAATAAGATCAAATTTTGAGCACGTGGTCCCCACGCGTTGCTGAAGTGCGTGGAATGGAGATGGAGTTTATAAGTCTAATCGGAAGGCAGTGTTTGAATCTTAAATTTCATATCAGCAATGATTAGGGTTTCATTTGACTGATGGGTTTTGAGAACATTTTTGTTGTTGTTGAATTTCGAGTCTATTCCTATTTCATGCATCAGTATCACATGCTATGATGCCTCACGTGCTTGCGAATGAAAAGTTTTAAGGGGGTAATATCGACAATTCACAGTTTCTTTCAAGAATAATTATGCCCTCATCCATACATCATCGTCAATATTTTCGTGCAGAGTGTCAATATGGACCTTCTTTCTTTGCTGTCTTCAATGCTTGCTCTTACCTATTTAAATAAAGAGTATTATAAATTTATATATTTTTAATAATTTAAAATTAATAATATGTTTTAATTTTTAAATTGTTGTGTAAGACTACTAGTTAACTTCTGCCTAAAAAAATATTTATTGGTGCATTTATATAGTAAAAGAACAATATATTTAGTTATTATTTTACAATATAAATGCAATGATAAATATTTTCTCTCTCTATTATACTCTTAAATAATATTAGTGTATGTCTTAATTATTAGTGAGAATTTAAAAGGTTTAAAAGTGTATTAGCAACTTATATGATTTATTTTACAAAATTAAATATATCAATTATATTTTTTAAGTCTCTTATTAAAACTTTAAAGATCAAACAAAATAGAATGAAAAATATATATACAAAATTCTAAATTTTTACTCATTTTGTCATCATTATAGAAACAACTAATAACTATTCATTTTGTTTCTTTTAGTTGTCAATTTTTTTTTTGTAATTTTTAATATCATTTTTTAAAGTTTAATATTTTTTTTTGTCAATTGTTTCCTTACATATTTCATAAATTTTAATTAGTTTATACATTTATTACTAATATATATTTATTATGGAGTCAAAATAAAAAAAAAAACAAAATCATTTATCAAAAACAAGAAAATTTGTTCCATTTATTAATTTGTATAACACTATTAATATAGAGAGTATTAAATAGACTAAAATTTTCTTGTTAAACTAAATCTGTATACTCTAATTTCATAAAGTTATTCTTATGTTTATTATAAATCTGTACATTAATTGATTAAAAAAAATCATAAAAATAGTATAAAAAGTGTACAATTTTTTATTATTTTAAACCGCTTTTCAATTACTCTAATTGGTTGTGCAAAACAATAGTATTGATTATTGAAATACTACTAATACACTTCATTTTACACCTCTAACATACTTTTAATAAAAAATATCATCATTATTGATGATTATTATTATTATTTCTTTAACTAATGTCCCTATAACACTAATCATTAAGAATCTTTAAGATAACTTCAACCTCTATTTAATTTCACAACCTATTGTTTGAACAGAAAGAAAGAGACGTTGAGAAATGGCCAAAAGGAAATAAACTATTAAAAAAAATCCTGTTGTTTTCTTCCAACACCAATGAAACGGATTAAACAATTAAGTGCTTCCTTAATCAAACATTATACCCGTCAGTAACTTGTGATTCCAAACATTAGCAGAGATTATTTTATAGATGTAGTCTGCAGAAGCACTTAGTTCAAGAAAATGGAGGTTCAATTTATTTGGCCAAGGATCTTAAATATTATGCTGCTGCTTTCGTCACTTCATGGAGCTATTCAGATTGTTTCTCCATTTCTTTATACACATCATATCCGTTCTGCATTTGGTCCACCTAATTCGTATTTCGAGTTCTTCATAAATGTTTCAATAAATATTTCGATTAAGTGTTTTTGTGTAAGAATATTATTAGTGTAAAATATTGATTAACTTTATCGATTATTAATTTTTTTCTGAAAAATCTGATTAATTATTTTTTTGAATCTTTCTTGTCAATTATGGTTTTTTTAAGACTTAAATGTAAGATCTTATTAGAGAAATCGAATTTAATTTTATTTAAATCAACTACTTGTTAATTATACGAAGTGTATATTTAATAAATTTGTGAAAGGTGTTTAAATTTGTTTTATTTAATTTTATAAAGCATATTACATTTTTTTTTTGCATAATTCTTTAATAGATTATATGAAAAATTTATTGAAACTTTTTTTAACTTTGTTTTATGTGATCTTAGTTGTTAGTATTATAAATAAGCTTTATTTTAATGATAATTTGTGAATAAATGTTTAATTAAGTTAATTTGCTACATGCATTTATATTAAACACACTCTTACTTAATAAGAGCTGATCGTTATTAAGTTTATCAGGAAAACAAGTCAAAATAAGCTTAAAATCTATTACAAGACAATTTTACACATTAAAATAATGTCTTTAAATACTTTCATAAATTTATTTTTTTAAAAATATATTTTTTGGTTATTTTTTAGAAAATTTATGAAAATATATTTCTGAAGAATAAAATTACGATACTAAACACTTCCTTGATTTAATTTCAATTTTTGAAAAGATGGAAGATGCTGTGAAATAGTTAAAATTTTCCTTCACCTCTTTATACATGGATCCATTACATCTGTATATCATAATTGACGGTATATGAATTATAATGTTTAACGAAATCATTCAATTTTATCAAATTTTAAATGCTTATAATATTTAATAGTGTAATCCTTATAATGAGTTGGAGCAGTGATTAAATACTCTACGTTTACACCTTATATGATATATAATTTAATTCTTCACTTCGATATTTTGAACCAGCAATCGTGATTATGAATGGAAAATACCCGTGAAAAAGAACAAAGAAATCCTTATATGATAGATATTTACAAACTGAAGTTTCTTGTCTTATAAAACACTTCATACTTCATAGCTGTTTATTAGTATTACACTTGAATTAGAATTTTAATTTCTTGTATTTTGGTTGTGGAAGTATGCGTCTCATCTCATGTGGCCATTAATATTATTTTTATAGAAATAGGCCTTTTGTCCATAGTGTTGTGCTCTACATATCTATCTGTTTCTGAATTGGATTTCTCCCAGGTTTGGACCCATAAAAAGGGTTCAATCTTCCACCAAAGTGTTTTACTTTAACTACTTTATTTGTATCTTGGTGTGGACCCAGTTAATTAGGGTTTGGACCACCAATTAATGAGATTATTGCTTTTTATTTAATGCCTTAAATTATGGATTCGATAAAAAAGCATAAAAAGTTTTCCTTAAATTATTGCTTAAAAGTTAAAACTTTTCAAACAAACAAACAGAAAAAGATACACCACATTCCATTGGTAAGGAAGTTTTTAATTTTCCCAGCACTTCATAAATGGAGAAAATTGCACTGTCTTCAACTGCATTCCCTATACATTCCTAATATTATCCAAAGCTATTTTTCTCGAGGACTCTAACCCACCATATGAAAATTTTAAAAAAATACTTGCAAGGTGTAAATCAATCACTTGAAAGTTAATTGATTTCTCTTTTTTGATACTAATTCTAGGAATCAGAAAATAGTTTAGCAAAAGTGAAACTGTGTTTTAAGAACTAGTTTGTTAATTTAAAAATATGATGGATTGATATAGTAGTTATGACATGTTAAGTGAAATAGTACAAAATTAGAAATTAGTTTTAGTAATGTTGGGTGTGAAAGCTTTGGGTGAGAAATGAAGGTGAATATGATTGAATCTACTAGTTTGTACCACTACGTACTTTTACTCTATTTAGCATTTTGTGCTTGTAAGTTTCGAAAACAATTCGATGGTGTCGTTGTCTTTTGGAAACAAACAGGATGTTAGTAATGTGTGATGAAAAGATTCCATACCATTTTGTGAACTAATTAGTGCATGTTTGGCAGTGGGAAACAAAAGAGATTGATTCCGTCGGAAAATTATTCAAATCGAGGCATTACTATTATTGCCCAAAAAAACTTTTCAAAACATCTTAGTTCCCGCCATTTCAATGAATAATTTAAAATCTATAAGATAAAAAAAAATCATGAATATATTGTCAAATAAAATATAAACAAATTTTAATTAGTGTATTTTATATTTTTATTTCATGATATTATCTCAAATGATGTGTTTGAATAAAGTAATTTTAATGGAGAAAGTATTTTTTTAAAAAAATTTAAATTTTTCCTCTTAAAATATCTTATTTAGATGCTTTATTAAAAGAAATTTAAAATTTCAGTGTTTTAAATAGTTCTTTATTATTGACTAAAGGCCTAGAATTATAAAATCTCTCCCAAAATAAAGAATTTTAAAATTTTCTTTAACTTTCTTAAAAGGCGATCTTCTCGACTTTTAAAAATATGCTTAAGAATTGAATGATCCAAAAATATAAATTTTTTATTATTATTTATTAGATATTTTTAATACACAAAATTTAAATAATTTTATATTTTCAATTTATAAGTACTAATTAATATCTTAACGATAGTTAAGGTAACAACTATTAAGAGGTTTTTACATATTAGTAAAATTAATTAGTAGTAATATTATGAATTTTTTCATGGTAAATAAATAAAAAAATAATTAGTTTATTTGAATAATATAAATTATAAATAAAATTTATAATTATTTAATTTAATGAATATTTATAAATGAAACAACTTTATATGTTTTATTTGAATGTAAAAATTTTACATGCAAGAAAAAAAAGGTTAAAAAAGGCATCAGAAAAATATATAATTTTAAAAATGAAGAATTTAACTAACACATTTTTTTAAATGAAGAAATTTAATTCCTTTATTCAAACAAGAAAATTAAAAAATGCAAGAATTTTTATTGAAGCAAGTAAAACTCTAAGAATTTCTATTGGTACATTATAAATTTTTTCATCCCAAGAAATTCATGAAATGATAAATCCTAGGAAACATAAAAACCTGTTTAGTTTATTATAAATGTTTTTGGGTGTGTTTATAAATGTGATGTGGAATCAGATATTTTTATTATATTAAATAAATAAATAAAGGTAATATGTTATTTTTATCACATTGAAAGTTTATTTTTAAATTGGAAACCTATATAAAAATATTTATCAAAAAATAATGTTTCCTGTGAATGCAATAACAAATTAAATAAAATGCGAGAAATTAACATTCTCAACGTCAAAATCTCGATATGTATTGCTAATAATTTCTTTAATGTGTTACTTATATATATATATATATATTAATTTACTTTTTTATATACATAGATTTATTTCATGCTAAATATTTTAAACTTATATGATTTCTGTGTGATTACATATTTGAATTAGTCTGATGGAAGTGGTTGTATGATACAATTACTATATTAGTTGTAATAGTAAATATGAGTTCATTTGAGTTAAATTTAGGAAAAATTTGAATTTAAATATTTGTTTAGGTTTGTTTATTTTGTGGAAGTCAATCTAATCAAGATAAAAATAAGATTACATCGGGAAGGATAAAAATAAGAAAATTAAAATTATAAAATTAGAAGAATATACATTGGTAGAAAAAAATCAATTAGAAATAATAGCAAACATAATTCAGAATTAATGGTGTACCCTCATCGGGTTAGGATCAAGTGATTATAATATGTTATTCAATGTCGATCGAACTGTCAAAAGGAGAGTAATCGACTAATCTATTGTGCTAATGATTGGAACTCAATTAACACGTCGAATAAAAGATATAAACCATTGTCTAATAAGCGGACCCCAATATATGCGAAAACCCAAGGATCGTGAGTGTAATAGAAAAGCGTTGAGATTAATTAGGATCAGGAGATGGGACGAAAAATTAAGACCATGAAACCCTACTGTTACATAAAAAGAGAGAGATGCCTTTAGGGGAGATAGGTCTTGATTCTAGAAACAAAAACACAACTAAAGAGAATAGAGAAAGGAGAATGAAATAATTGATTACTCATAACAATAAGTGATTATTTTAGTTCGAAAACTCTTTATATTGATTTTCACTATTAGAACTTTGTAAGAACGAAAATTTTGTAAAAATACACTCATGAGAGAACTTTGAAAACGTCTTTTTTTGAAAAGAGGTTTGAAAACCTTTGTGGGAACCTTGAGTATGAATCAAGAGTGAATTGTCATCATCGTCTACTTGAAGATATTGGCTAAGCAATTTTATTTTGATTCACCTACTTTGATTTGTTTTGTATTACAAGTGAAATATTTTCTTAATCTTTTTGTCTATAGTAGATGTAAAAAAAGTCTTGTAGTGGGGTGCTATAAGATAGTGCTTCTTAGGATACAAGAAGTGGTTTCTTTAATAGTGTAGGAGTGGATATTATTGGTAGATGAAACGTCTAATCTAAAAGGTAACAGGGTTGAAATTATCTTGGAAGGACCAAATGGAATCCTAATTGAGCAATCTTTTCATTTTGACTTCAAGGCAAGTAAAAAATTGATAAAGTATGAACCCTTATTAGCAGGAATGAAGCTAGCCCAAGAAATGGATGTGATGTGACTAACGAAGATAAGTGATAGACAATTTGGTGACAAGACAAGTAATGGGGGGTTTTAGGCCAAGGATCCTCATAACAAACTAGAAAATATAAAAAACTTGCCCAACATGTTCGATGAATTTGAATTAAAGCATGTCCCACGAGATCAAAATGCTAGTGCCAACTTACTTTTAAAATTGGCTTACACCAAGAAGCTTGGTGTAACCTATTCTGGTCACTAAAATGATCTTGTCATTAGAGCACTCAATCATCATTAGTTGTGTGTTTGTTTCTAGAATCAAGACTTACCTCCCTTCGAGGCATCTCCCTCTTTTTAACCTAGCGATAGCTTTATGGCCTTAATTTTTCCTCCTATCTCCCGATACTGATTTTAACATTTTTCTATTATGCCCATAATCTCTGAGTTCCACGTATCTTGGTTATATTATTCTTATTAGACATTGATTTATATCTTGGGTGCATTAATATTTTGAAATAAATTATCAATAAACAATTTTTTTTGTAACAACCCGATAAACCCCACACTTACAACAACTCAACAACTAAGCAACAAAAAATATAAATATAATTTAACATAGACTTATCATGCAAAAAATCACTGGATATTCATGCAACAATATATATGTAAGGAAATAACAACTGAAAAACATAAAATTCCTTAGTGGAATTATAACTAAATCCTACATACACACTCACAAATATTAGGCTACAAAACATAAATGTCTTAGGTTGTTGGTCAAACAACAACTATACTCATATTGCCTCAAAATAGCACCGCCCAAATCACCACCATCTCCAGCATGTCACTACAACCTACTTACCTTCTAGTCTAATCTTGTCTTGCTCCCATAATAATATAATCATCGCAGTCTAGCAACATGGAAAAATAAGAGTAAACTTGTAAACAATGAAACATGTAATAAAGAAGTAATGCACGAGCTATATTAACAACTTTAGCAACACAACTCAAGATACAACCAAAGTCCAACTTAATAACTTTGATCAACATATCAACATCACTACTAAACAACATATTAACATCACTACTAAAAAACATATCAACTTTTCAACTTAAAATATCACTTATCAACACAACCTGCCAACAATGCAACAACATAAGAACACGAAAAATTAATAACACAACAATATTTTGCGTCTTCACACATTTCAACTATAAGATCTCTTACAACACAAATGAGCAATCTAAATGGCTTGATCCTACTGAACGAACAACAACATGATCTTTTTGGCTTGGTAGATCAACAACAAAGTTGGATATCAATTCACAATACAATATGATTTCTCAAATTTCACCACTTACACTATGAAAGTCTAGCACCCATTGTCAGGAATAGTATAGCTTAGGTGTGAGTCTGCCATGACATTGACATGCATTAACCAAGTCACATGTGAGAATAGTCCACTAACTATCCTAGCGATACCACGCACCTTTCCAATAATTGGTTAAGGATTTTACCCCTCAACTTTATACCTTACTCAATTTGGTTGCTTTTTAAATTAATATGGCTCGACCTAGCCCTATACAGTATCAACTAAGGATTTAGAGAAGACTTAACACTCCATTTCAAGAGACAACAATACTCAAGAATGGTCTTTCAATAATTGGACTCTCAAAGCACCACAACACATATCCACACAATAAAATATTTTTTTTTTAAAATAACACTTCTCCTCTAGTCCTAAGTTCATAACACATTTCAACATCATGTATCATGCATATTACAACATAACACTACACAACATGCCTCATGCATTCACAACACAACAACATAGATAAAACATAACTTATAAGCTATAAATCTCGAGGAGATAGTTGTTTCAAGTTATCTAGAGCACACTTTGAGCGAGCAAATTTTGTTCCAAGTACTCACACCTCACTCTAAGCGAGCTCAAATGGAGAGCACCCATGGGAAATGTGATTAGCTTATGTAAATGAGTAAGTTCTCGCCTTAAGCGATGAAAATTCACTTAAAGTGACCAACAAGCACTCCAAGCGAGTCAAGTCAAAGAAAACCTCTAAAATTATTGCATTAGCTTGCTTAAGCAAGTAAGTTAGCGAGCACACCTAGACAAAAAACACAACTCAAGAACAAAGTTCATCAACTACAATGATTCAACCATTTCAATCATCAACCTACACAAACTCAACATGTATTCTCCAAATTCAACATACGTACATGATAAAGATCCAACCAACCAAGGCAAAAATCCTTTGTGTGATATTGGAGGTCCCATGACAAGATCCAAGATGAAGATGATGAAGCAAGCTTTACAAAGACTAATTATGAAGATTAAGGCAAGTTCAAATTCAAAGAGGCTATACCAAAATGGATCGCTTTCCTACAAGTTGATGAAAATTTAGGCCCAAATTAAAGATAAACATGACAAACCCAAACTCATATATCAAGAAGAAGCATTAATGGGATAAATAATTACTTAAGTCCATTTTCTTATTTTTATTGTAATTTTCATGTTTTATTTTAATTAAATAAGTTTATATGGCTTTTCATATTGTCTAGGTTAGTTTTGAGTGATTTTAGGCTTCTTGGTGAAAAATAAATGTTAGTGGGGATTAGTGAGATTTTATTTCCTAGTGGAACTTAGTGGAAAGTTAATACATGTAAGTGAGATGTTGTTTATCTTAGTTTATATACAGAAGCATCTTGTAAGCATCCAAATCATATTTGAATATTAATCATATTTTGAATTTCTCATTATGAAGACTTTTTCCTTTGTTTTTGGACAAAAATTTTATAGTGTTGGTTCTACCGATAGGTCCCGATTAGGGTCACGATATTTTTTTATATATAACTTTGGTTCTACCAGCGGGTTATGATTAGGATCAAGTTCTCTTTATTTTCTTTAGTTGTTTTCAAGACAATCCTACATCATAAAAAAATCATATTAGTACATGTTAAACAACTCAAATTCATTCAAAAGAATAACATGTAATCAACAAGAAGGTCTAAAATCACCCATTCTCCTTCGAAGAACCAAAGCAACCAAAAACTTACACCATAATGTTTTCCACTTTTCAATCCAACAACAACGCCACTAATTAGCGAATCAACACAATAATCAAGACATGCAATACCATAAAGAATAATCTAATAGCTTCTCTTACCTCAAATCTAAAAAAAAAAAGAGTAAAAAAAGGGAAAATGACGAAGAATGCAACTCTTAAACTCTCATAGCATGACAACTATAAGCCTCTGATTCTCAACTCCCAAGCCTCAAATCCCAACTCAGGTACTACAATCTAAGCTCTAGGGAAGAATCAAAGCATTCTTATGAAGCTAGAAGGAAGAAAGATTTCCTCCAGAGTCTATATTTTTAAAACCTCTCTTTTGATTTCTTAAGATATTAACATATGAGTTTAAGTTTTAAGAAAACTTTATATACTTTCTCCTAAACTTGGTGAACTTTGACCTTAACATAAAACAATCTTTGAACAACTAAACTTATAAGAATTTCTTAATTTTTAGAGTTTTAAAACATTAAAACAACACATTAACATAAGTCATTTAAATAATATAATTAAATAAATAACAATTTACAATAATTTTTCTATAATATAAATTATTTATCATAAATTTAAATTATAATTTATATGTTTAAACATATCTATTTATATAAAAATTAAATATACTGTATATATTTTAATATAGTATTTATTTATATATCATTTATTATAAATTTTAATTATATAATAAATATATTTGTATATTGAACAAACTAAAATACAAATTAAATAATTTCTTATTCATAAAAGTTATAATAAAATAATAAAGGTTAAATTCTTTTTACATAATTTCAGAATTTAAGATATTTTAAAGAATCAAAAGACTAATGTGAACATGTTATTAACAAAATTCGTCAAGGTTCAACGAGTGAATTGCGGACGTTGCTATTGTTTGGGCTTCCAATGAATTGAATTTTAAGGTCTTGACTCAGTTGTGCATGTACCTCGTATCACGTGCCTATTGCTGAATAAGTGAATACTGGTTGGATATGATTGGGCCTGAGCCTGTTTTGCTTGCTATGTGCATTTCGCTTCCCTTTCACCCAAAAATACCTCTCTATTTATTTAGATATAAAATAAGGATCAATGTATTAAACGAAAAAAAAAAGAGTACATTTAAATTTAAATTTAAATATAATAATATTTTGAATTAAATATGTTTTAATTCTGGTAAATAAAAAAAATATATTTTATTTTCTGTATTTTTAATTTTTCATTTATTTAAAATTTAAATTACTAACTTTAATTTTTATAATTATACGATATTTTTAGTTACTTATTTTTTTTTATTAAAAGATTAAGTGAATATTTTGTATCTTATCATGTCAACACGTTACATTTTTAAATTTATTTAAAAATTATTAAACAAATTTTATTTACTTTTAAAATGATTATTACCAACTAAAAATGATAAATTTAAATTTCAGAGGATAAAAATTAAAGAAAAATATTTTATAAAAATTAAAATTTGTTCATTTTTTATAATGACCAAAATTATTGTTTAGAAATATTATAAATATAAAAATAAATTTTTTTTATAGAAACAAAAACAAAATTCAATTATTTTACAGGAATTAAAATCATATTTAAGTCTAATTTTACTTTAATTTCTTTATCATTTAAGTACATTAATCTTAAAAATAAAAGATAGGAGAATGAGACAGTAATATTATTTCATATAATAAGTAATTCTATTAATATCCAGTCACATTCTTTAATAAAGATTAATAATATAATAAAGTTGCTAAATATCTTAAATCAACAAATTATTACGTAGTAATTTTATGGAAACCACGAAAGAGATCATACAAAGATGCTAGTTTGTGCAATTTCTTAACTCTTAAGTGACTTGAGTTTGGCATAAAATCACAAACCATACATAGAATGCTCCTTGGCAAGTCTTAAATATATTGTTTATTTGATGGAGAGGAGCAAGGTAGAGCATAGAGAGCTCAACTAATGTAGTACATGGGATCAGGCAACTTAAATGTTCTATTGCCAGTGTTGGTTCCCAGAAGATCGCTCCATTGGTCTCCAATGTTTCCAATGATGTTGTAACCCTCTTCCTCCAGCTTCTTTCTCTCAGCTGATTTGTATGTAACTGCTGTCGTACCAGAATATAAAGTTGTATTCCTACAACCAAAACCCAATTGTTTTTAGTCTATCTTGTAAATTCTGCTGCATAAAAACAATATGTCAACAACATCACACAAAAATTCTCATTAACATATTTGTTTCTTTTCACGATTCATTGCTTTCCATGGTCCATAGTATCACCTTTAATATCCACCAAAATTTGTCTTATCTCCCAGTCCCTTTCTGCAATTTTTTCCCAATCACTATCCCACTATCTAGCCTATATGTGAGAAATTATTGAGTAGTACTTATATCATATTTGTTTATAATTAATCTATATAAAATATGTAATTAAGTATTATTAAATTTTTTAAAGGCTTAAATATATTTTTAGTCCTTACAAAATTAACAAGTTTTAATTTTAGTTTTTATAAAAAAATTTCTTTGTTTTTCATCCTTATAAAATTAAAATTATTATTTCTATATAATCATTTTTAATTATTTTTTATTTTTTTAAAAGTTAAATAATCATTTTAAAATTTATCTACAATCATCACTAATATCATATCAATATTTAATATTTCAAAAATAATTTATAAATTCTTAAAATAAATTATTTATCTACCTTAAAATGATTATTAAAAACTAAAAATAGTTAATTTAGATTTTAAAACTAAAGAAAAATATAAGGATCAAAATTAAAATTTAATCATTTTATAAGAACAAAAAAAATGTTTATAAATTTTAGAAAGATAAAAAATAAAGAAAAAATTTTAAAAGGGCCAAAATCAAAATCATTAAACCTTTTTTTAAATTAAAAAATTTAATTGCATAAATAAATAATATTTATTATTATATTAAATTTGTACGTTATAATGTATTAAAATCACACATTTATTTATTTATATACACATATATATATATATATATATATTTATTTATTTATTTATTAAATATTAAGTACATTGATTAATAATAAAAGTAAACTCTATAAATTTATTCAAAGATAAATACAAGTCAAATTTAGAGATTTTATTATAAAATATATTTTTAAATAAATTATCATTATGAATAGGGATGGCAATGAGGCCTCATAGGGGCGGGTAATAGTAAACCCGCCCCCATCCTGCTAGATGAAAATTAGCCCCGTACCCATTCCATATCCGCGCAGTTATTCATTAAATGAGTATCCATGAATTTCTTGAATACCCACGGATATCCGTGGATATCCATGGATATTTATAAATTTTGTAAGAAATTAAAAAAAATATTATAAATAATTTTAAGTTTATATTTAATGTCATTGAAATATTAAAAAAAAATTAATATTAATTTTGAACTTGTATTTAACGTTAATTTTGTTGAAATAATAATAAAAATGCAAGATAATCAATAATTTAAAATACATCAATCTCACAAGTAAGTTAAAGTCTCATCACAAAGCTACAATAATTCAATCTCATAATTTCAAACGAAAGTAGACAACTTAAAGTACATCAAAATTTATTGGTTCAATCAAAGCTAGAAAATTAATCAAATTATATCCAACATAATTCTATAACATGCTTAACACATGTTGGTAACTTCATCAACCTCACTTTTGTAAGAAAATAAGAAGAGAGAGTGTAATTTTAGGGTTATGTGGTACAAGGATAATTAGGATATCTAAGAAATATTATTAAACGGGTACCGCGACTATGGATATCATCATATCCGCCCCCGCCCCATTTATAAATGGGTAAAAATTATCCGTTCTTATTATCTGCAGGTACCCAATTAATCTATCCATTTATTATCCGTAGCGAATTTTATCCGCAGATACTCGTGAATACGGATATTTTTCCCATCTCTAATTATGAATGTGATATTAGTTCTTAAAAATATTTTTATATTAGATGATAGTTAAGACTTTTATGAAAATAATGTGACCTTTAGAAGAACTTATACTAACTAAACAAGTTAGACTTCAGTTATGTATTTTCAATCAAGATCAGATTAAGACTAACAAAGTCTAATTTGATTCGACTGATTTTCACTGATAATGAAAGATGATATTTTTAAGTGGAGTTAAATAATAAGTGAATTCCTTTACAAATTATTTTATAACAATAAATTAAAAAAAAAACAGTTTTATTTGAAAAAAGAGAGAGAGAGAAAAAAGAAACTCACTTGACAATTTTGTTTTTTTAAAAAAATCATTAAAAAGAGCAATTATTTGTACAGAAAAAGTGTGGAAAGTATGGTATGAAATTATGTGGTGTGAGACTCACTTGACAATTAACTTTAACCAGGTGTGGTATCCAGCATGCTTTAAGTTGGCAGTTGTTACAGTCTCTTGATTGAGTGGTCTTCCCGTTAAGAAAACAATCTTCACACCAAGACCCACCAATTTGTTGTACAGTTTTAGACTCTCAGGCAGTGCTGGTGCCTCCCCAAGGTTCACCCATTCATTAAACGCCGTCTCATTATATGGTTCCACCCTATGTCACAAAATATATATCCATATATAAATAGTTGACAATAAACCATAAATAGCAAAAACAAAAACTATAACATATACCCAAAACCATGATCAGCATAATATTCGAGGTTAGACAAGGTAGTCTCATCTATGTCGAAGACCCATATGTCTTTGGCAGTGATATTAAGGGTTTTAGCATACAAATAAGCCTCACGACACACTGTTTTGGAGTCAGATCTATATTGGTCCCCTAGAAGGTAGTTCCCTATATACCCCACGCACTCCTCAGGAATGCTTTTCCAATCAATGACGTTATGTGCTTCCACACCAAGTCTCCAACTTTTGCATGATACCTCCGGAATGTAGTGCCCCCCTAACCCAGTTTTCATCCTCAGAGGGAAAACCTGGAAGTTTGCACCATGCTCTGAGCCATGGCATTGGTATGCTCCCACAATTATAGCAACCAACAAAACAACCACCTTCATAGCTACCACCACAAACTTCTGCAACTTCCTCATACCTAGCTTTTCTTCTTTAAATAGACTACTTGTGAGGTCCACATGATAATTTTTATTTTTATTTTTTCAAAAAAGTTGTCTGTCACATTTTGAAATCATATTACTTTTAATTTTAATTATAAACATAAATTATCTTTTTCTCGATTATAAACAATAATAATTATTTTTTAAAATTAAAAAGTTAAATTCTTTTTATACTTTTTATTTATATTGTTAACTTTACTTTTTATATATTCACTTATAATTAACATTAAATATGGCAATTATTTAGAATAAAATTTAAATTTGTGATATAATTAATTAAAAATAATCATATTAATTATATTTCTTAATTTTACTGATTTTTTTATATTACTCATAATTACAAGAGAATTTATTTATCCTGTTTGTCTAATAAAGCACGTGTTTAAATTTTGTTTTACATCCACGTCATTACCTATTGTGTGAATAAAAAAGAAACATCATTACCTATTGCGTGAATAAAGAGTAATGATAAACATTTTGGATAAAAATTTCTGACTGGCTCAGAAGCATTCAATTATTCACCTCTTAAAATTTTTGAAAAAAATAATTCTTTAATTTTATTATTTTAAAGTTTTAATTTTAAACATTTGAATTGAATGATGTTTGAGTAAAAAGATTTGGGAGGATAAGATGAATAAAAGAAAAGCATTATTACCTATTGTACAAAGCTACAATGAAAACGACAAGACATTGAATACGGAATCTTTTTTCAACGTGTGGCTGTAGAAAGTTTGTTCGTTGATAAAGGATGTGTGATTTGGAGATATTTTGTTTACTTGGCAATGTAGCCACTAAACAGAACTGTCATCTAATTCGGTGACCCATGCCGGGATTCCTCTGCCACGACCTAAGAAAGAAAAATGATAGATCTTTCAAAAGCAAATTTTAAAAATAATTTCAAATGATTAAAATATTAATTTAAATTATAAAATATTAAATTAAATAATTATTTTATAATAAATTTATTTTAAAAATATTAATATTTTAATATTTTGGAAGCTGATTGAAACATCATTTTCGAAAGATGTATCATTATTAAAAACATGACTGTTTTGAAATATTTTGGCTTTGTTTGGATTTGAGGATGGAAAAGGGAGAGTGGAAAAGGAGTGATTTGAAGAGAAAGTGAGTGGAAAGTGAGGTTGTTTGGATTAAGGAAAAGTGAGTGGAAAGTGTAGAGAAAGTTTGTGAAAGTTTGTGAATAAATTGATTGATGTGATAAATAAAAATAAAATTTTAATTGATAATTGTGTAATGTTACTATTTTGCCCTTAGGTTAAAAAAAGTTTATAATTATTATAATTAAAAGATAAATATATAAATTTTAACTAAAAAATTATAAAAAATTAATTTAAAAATAAATTAATTTAAATATTTGCTTTAAATTTAATGATAGATAAAAAATAAAATTTAAGAGATAAATATATAATTTACACTTTTACCCTTGGATTAAAAATGAGTATAATATTATTTATTGTAATTAATAATAATTACAATAAAATTATATTAATAGGTATAATTTATTAAAAAAATAATAAATAATGATAAGAATAATAATAAATATTAGAAAAATAATAAGAATCATAATAAATAATAATGATACTAATTATAATAAATAATAATATTAATATTAATAAAATGAAAATAATAATATTTATAATAATAAATAATAATAACAAAATATATTATGATAATTATATTTTGTAGCATTATTTTATTAATGTTTATGAAAGTGTTATTATTTTAATTTTATAAACATGTATTACTTTATTTTTTTTATATTTCCACTTTTTGATGTTAATATTTAAATAATAGAAATTTGTTAATATAAAAAAAATGTACAATAAAATTTTTGAAAGTTAATTAATAAATTAAAAAGTTTAATAAATCATTAACATAAATTACAATGAAATGAAGATACATTTGTCAATTGTACAAGTTAATTTTTACCAATTAAAAAATTAAAAAATTTATAACATTACAAAGTAGATGGGTAATAACATATTTGTTAATTGTCATTACTCCTACTTGGGTTCGCATTTGTATTTGACTTTGTATTTGTGTAATTAAATTCAAGTCCAAATCATTATCCATTTCTTCATTGTCTAAACTAACAACATCGATATTTTCGTCTGACATCTGAATATTTTTCGAAATAACAAATTTATTATTCTAATCAAATATGATTAAAAACGAAAATATAAACCCTAAAAATATATAACCGAACTTTAATATATATCAAAGTGAGAACATAAAATTATTAATATTTAATATTATTATTTTATTTATATATATAAATTAAATAAATATTTAATTTATATATATATATATATTAAATATTAAATATTAAATATTTAATATATATATATATATAAGTTAAATATTAATATTAAATAATTATATTTAATTTAAGGTATTATATATTAAATATTAATATTTTATATATATATATATATATAAACGGTATTAAATAATCATCATTAATAACAAATTAATGTGGCCAGAACGGCCCATTCTCAGACCAGAACGGGCCGTTCTGCTTTCGCATATTTCTCATAAAATGCATTTTTGGAACGGGCCGTTCCAGGGCCGTTCTGGGTTCCACTGGCAGCGAAAATACCCTGCATAATCGATAATGCTTGGCCACATAATCAATTATGGCCTTGCATAATCGATTATGCCTCACCCATAATCGATTATGCAAGGCCATAATCGATTATGTGGCCAACCATAATCAATTATGTTCCTTTGTATATACCAAATGAGATCAAACTTACCTTCAAATGGAGGAGCTCCTTCCACAATCACTCACCACCAACACCCACCAGCCACCACCAGCCACGCACCAGCCCCGTAACGTCGAGAATCAGTCACCAGCCCGTGGAGAACGTGGAGAATCAGTGAACAACACCAACCACCAGGCATAATCGATTATGCAAGGCCATAATCGATTATGTGGCCAACCATAATCGATTATGCTCCTTCGTATATACCAAATGAGATCAAACTTACCTTCAAATGGAGGAGCTCCTTCCACAATCACTCACCACCAACACCCACCAGCCACCACCAGCCACGCACCAGCCCCGTAACGTCGAGAATCAGTCATCAACCCGTGGAGAACGTGGAGAATCAGTGAGCAACACCAACCACCAGCGTCGAAATTCTGTGAAGAAACACCACAAAGAGAGCTTCCAACTCTCTTATAATATTATTTCAAACGCACTCAATGACAAAGCTCCTTCAACAATGGCAGTCAACAATGGCAGAGATTCCTGGCAGTATGCATGCATGAGACAAGGATACAGGGAAGGTCCGTGAAATGGCAGAGATTCCTCTGCTGCATGCATGGCACATGCATGGGAGGGGCATTTTCGGGCTTTCACAAATTCTACGTGTCTTTCAGCTCCTTTATTCGCTTTTGTGTGAGGAGAGCAATAGTGCTTCTCCTCCCTTTTCTTCGTCTTTCCTTCGTTTCAAATCACGGGAAACAAACACATATTTTCCTCGCCTTTCGTTGCTCGTAAACATTACATCCCCGGAAACAAACACTACCTTAAACAGCCCCATGACTTTTTGGCCATTTTAAATTTTAAAAAAATTATAAAAAAAATATTTAAAAATTATTTACCTAAATGAATATTTTTTTTGCCGTGTTGGCATCAGTGCAATGAAAACGCTATTAACCTCAAGTGTCGTGAGTTGAAAACAAAAAATAACTTGAAATGCATAGGTTAAGGGTGTTTTTCATGAGCACCAGAAATAACCAAAAAGACATTGGGGAGGGAGGTGTCGTCCGTCCACATAAAAAATAAAACAATGGATATCATTAACATAAAACAATATGGCTCCAGTAGTATATAAAATAGTAATATGATGTATTTTTGTTAGATTTTACTAGAAACCTATCTCTTTCGAGCCAGAACATACTTCCAATTAATATTATATTGTAAGCGACGAACATACAAGCTTGTGAAGCCTTTGTGGACCATCAATTGATAGGGAATACGATTAATAATATATATATATATATATATATATATATATATATATATATATATATATATATAATTTTCTCCCATTGTTAATAATCAATATATATTATTTTTCTTTTAAATCTGCAATAATTTAAAATTAATGTTTTTATGTCATTATAATTTTTTTATATTAATGTGTTATTTAATTATATAATTACATAAATAATAAAATTTAATTTTTATTTTATAACATCTTGCATATGAAAATAAGTTGGAGGAAAATTTTGTAATTACAATTTTTTATTGGAGAAAATTATTAAAGAAAACAAATATTTATTTTTTTAATTATTTTTTACGAACAATTTATTTTATAATACTGTATAAAACTAATAATGATTAGTAATTTATTTTACAATATTTATTTTGATATATTTTGCTTAATTATTTTGAGTAGTAGATTATTTTATAATATTGTGAAAATCTAGTAATAATTAGTAATTATTAAGATATTTTTATCCAAATTTTTTCCTTTTAGTTTGATATATTTGTTTTGATATTGTAATGTTGTAAGTTGTGGAGTGTTATGATTCTTTTAATTATTTCGTATTGTTAAGTTGAATTATTGTTCAACATTGAGAGACTTTGGGACCTACGCAACCTTTAGGAGTTTTAACGATGTTGAGTTTCTCTATGCATAAGGCCAATTTTACCTCAAAAGGAAGAGTATATAAGGTTTATGTTTAGAATTGAGTCTCATAAATTCAAGTTCATATAAATTCTAGAGAAAGGATTTTAGAGAGAGGCACTCTGATTTGTGAGCTTCCTTCAATTTTGAATTTTCTTCTCTTGCTTTCTTAATCCTAACTAGTGTTGTGTTGTTGTTGAATTCAGGGTAGTAGTTGTTGAAATCAGTTGAGTGAATTATAGAGTTTCGAGTTTTCTTCTTCTACCTCTGTTTCGTGCTACTCCCACGTAAGGAAAGTTGGATTTATGATTTCTTAGTTCTATGTTGGATTTGTTAGATAATTATGGTGCTGAATGTTATTTGGATTTCAAAATTCTATGACTGAGTCAATTAAAACAAAGAAGATTTATGTGAAGGTTGAGGTTTGAAGTTCATAGCAAGAATGTGATTATCTTGAATGATTATGGTTGCATGTCGATTTTTAGTGCATAGGTTGGATCTTTGCTGGAATTCAAGTTTTGAGTCAAAATTAGATTTTGCATATGCAGAATTCTAATATTGTGTCAGCATTATTCCAACTTAAGGCTTTCTATTTCGATCATGCTAGATGCAGAATCAGTGGCATCAAGCGTGACGAGAAAGACTTATCTCAGGTTGGCATGACACTGAGTGTTGTTCAAATAGCATTGAGCATGGAAGCATTGGGAAGTCTCTGAATTGGTGACATTGAACCCAAGGTTAAGTGGCGTCCAACATGGCCAAGCTAGAGCTCTTTGTCTGGATGATGTTGGGCGCTAGTATTGTGACATCGAGCGTGATTCAGGCATAAACTCTCTACCTGAAACGAGGCGGAGTGTGGAATGAGGTCTTAGGGGCCTCTGTCTTATCCACGTTGGGCACAAGTTGTGTAGTTTCGAGCATGGGCAAGGCAAATAGTTCCCTACCTCAATGGTGTCGGGCATAGAGTGTGTTGTGTTAGGCACTGTTTGCAAAATGATAATTGATAGTGCATTTTGGTGAGTAGTTTTGTATGAATTTATTTGGCCTTTTTGACCTTTGTATGTATCTTATATTCATGTTTTGGCTTAGATTTATGATAGTGATATTATTTGATAATTGTTGTAATTTTTACTCAATTTTTGGATTTTTACCCATTTGAACACTCTGCCTTGTACAAACCATATCTAAAGCTCCCAAACTTGGATTGGGACTCTTAGGAAGCTTAGAGAGGATGCTACAACTTCTTTGTTGAAGTCCAGAGCCAATTTAGATCAGAAAAGGTATAAAAATACAGTGTAAAGTTGTAGTCCAATGTAGTTTTATTTTGTTATTTCTAGTTTAAACTTTAATGACTTATAACTAGTGTATTAGTGACTTAATTAATGGGCTATGCTTTGTTTAATCAGAATTAGGCCCATTTAGCTGTCTATATATAAGTGTAATTACATTGGAGTAAAAAAAATTACCTCATCTTTTTCAAATAAAAAATAAAAAAATTTACCTCATTTTTTTTCAAATTCAATTTTTTTTGCGTTACAAGTTTCTCTCATTTTCTCTCAACTCTCTTCTGTCTCACGAGTTCTCTCTTTTCTCTCTTCTTTGGTCAAAACTCTTCATCTTATCTTCATACAAATTTGTGAGTTGATAACAATGAAGATGTGCAGCTAAGTTCGATTAGTCAATTAAAGTTTCCAATTATGCGGTAAATTCCTCTAAAATATAAAATTTCGTCTTTTCTTCTTTCTATTCTTCAATTAATTTCGAATTCAATTGATGACTATGGACTGTGTTTTTTTATTAATTGAAGAACAAAATTAATTCAAATTAATTTGAGAGCACCGAATTGGATTCAATTCGGATTGAAACAATATAAAGCAGATTTGTCTTCGTAGGATTTTTATATAACATGATTGCATTCTTCATTCCTTAATTCAAATTGAATATTAAACATAGAATTTGGATTGTTTCTTAATATTATGGTAGTTAGAAACTTGAATCGGTGTTTTGTCCAATTAGATTGTCAAATTTGTGATTTTGTACAATTAAATCACAGTTTTACAATACATTTTAATTACTGCACATAAATTATTTGTGAAAAATTCCCTTGTTAACTCTTGATAAAATTCAAGTTCATGTGAATTATGTCTTCTAAAAATTTGACCTAGGGTTTCTCTATATTGCAAAATTTAGGGAAAACTATTATTATTTGACCGCTTTCAATGGTGTGTTAAGTCTTGTGTCATTGTCAAGGACACAAGTCATTGTGTTATGATTTTATCATGTTTATTAATTGTTTGATTAATTGTTTCAACATTTACTAACCTGTATGTGGAGCATTAATGATTTAATTTTTTTTTTTCTCGTTTTTATATTTGTCTCTGTTTTCTTTTCATCTCTATTTTGGTCTCTAACATTGTAGGTTGACTGCCAAAATAGAGAATGAAAACATGGGAAATAGGGGACTAGTAGAAATCATAGGAGTAATAGAAATCAAAGTTTTCTCTATTTTTCGTCTGTAAATCTTATCCGATTGAAGTAAAATTTAGACTTCAAAGATAAAATGTGATTCTAAGAAAATTTACCCCCTTTGATGATAAAGTGACCTCAAAATTGTCAAACTCCTTCATCTTTTAGGAGTTTCAAAAACTTTTATGATAGGAGTATTTTGGTCATTTGACTCAAGTAGTTCCAATTGGGTTAAAATTTTGTTAAAAAGTGTAAAAAATTCATGCATTAATAATAAAATAACGATAATAAATATAAATTCATTCAAAAAAAAAAATAATTTATTATCATAATTTTCATTATAATACATAAATATTATAAATTATTTTAAAATAACAAAATAGCGATAATAAATATAAAACATAGTCATGAATTCTGTTATTATTCATTACATTTATGTTTTAAGGTAACATAACAATTTATCATTATGATATATATTTACAGTAATTGTTATAAAATCGCAATAATAAAAACAATTACCATAATTATAAAACTAAATATACATAATAGTTTATAATTAGAAGATAATTTAATTTAGAACCATTACCTTAACCATATATACTTGCATTTTACTCTAGAAAAGAGATTGGATGATGAAGCTTTGCAGTAGTAAGAGCACTGGAACGGTGTGGGCCCGTGGGAAGAGTCGAGAGACGAATGAGGTGTGGGCCTGTTGGACCACCTTGAGTGAAACTGATTTTTGAGTCAGGATCGTTGATATGTTCTAAAAAGTATTTTTGAAAATATCTTTCGAAAAGTTCTTTTTTAAATACAAAAATTAATGTTATAAAAATTGGGTGCAAGCGAAGGAAATGATGTCTGAAAATTTTAAAATTATATGTTTTGGGAGAAAAATTATAATTATAAAAATTTTGTCCATTTTAAAATCTTAAAAAATGGAGGAAAAGAGTGAAAAAAGTGCATGTGAAAAAAAGTGATTGTCTCAAAAAAAGAAAATTTGAATGGTAAGGGTAAAGAGAGAAAAAAGGGAGTGCATGTGAAAGGTGGGGTGAGTGCTTGATAAAAAAAAAATAATAATAACTTTGAAAGTCAAAAATTAAAATATAAAAAATATTAAGGGTATGTATTTTGGAAACAAAAAATGTATAAAGGAGGTGTATTATTAGTATAAGAAAATGTATATATCACAAGTCATGTAAAACTCTTAAGTTGTGTCTAAATAAGGATTTTAGAAATTCAAAAGAAAAAAACTTTGATTTCAACTTTGTTTGAATAAATCAATTTAAATATCTAAAGTTTTTAATTGTTACTTTGGATAAAAAAATTTAGTTTCCAACATAAGCAAAATAGGTTTTAATATATATATATATATATATATATATATATATATATATATATATAACATCATTCTAAAATTATAAAGAGTTGAAATATTTTTAGATAAACAGATTTAAACTGAAAGTCAATCAAAACTTGATCATTATTCTTTGACATAATCAACATATAATTAATTAATTCTAATAAAACAATCAGGTCTTGAATAGATCCATGTTTCCAGCCAGATTTATAGGAAGCAACATTAATGGAGTTTTGACTTTTGTGGGAGGAGAAATTTTTTTTCTTTTAATTAAAAGAAAAGAATTATTATTAGGACATATAATATTTGGAATATCTTTAAGAATAGGAGTTCGGCCTAATTCAACCTTATGCACTTGTCTTCAGCAGATATGCGATTGGTGCATTAAATTTATACAATTTTATTCATTACTTTTAATATTTTTCACTTAAAAAAATGAAGCGGATTGTGAACTTGTGAAACAAGTGGAAAATCCGTTACAAATATGCACATAGTTTTTCACTTTTTCTTTAACATTTTTTTAATCTAATATTAATTTTCTTTTCTTTCATCTAATTATCTTAAATATTCTGCGACATGTTAATGTTTTAACTTGTGAAAAAAAAAAAAAGTAACAGCCCTTGATTGAACAGAAGAAGGACACGTAGTTTATTAAAACCACGAAGGAGAAAACAACGTTGTGCAGTCGCATACCACATACAGCAAGTGTCCGTAGGTTAAGTGTCTCCATTATTGAATTCATTGATAGGAGGAAGCTAGTTAATTAAAACACAGAGAGCTCAACTAATGTAGTACATGGGATCAGGAAGCTTAAAGGTTCTATCCCCTGTGTTGGTTCCCAGGATATCGCTCCATTGGTCTCCAATGTTTCCAATGATATTGTATCCCTTTTCTTCAAGCTTCTTTCTCTCACTTGATTTGTATGTAACTGCTGTCTTACCATGGTATATAGATGTATCCCTGCAGCCAAACAAACAATTTTCTTTTTTGTTATTATAAATTTAGGAGAAAAATACCGTTCTTAATTTAGTCTTGTATATTTAATTTTTTTACATCGACTATAGTAAAAAATAATACATAAATTATCGGTTGATTTTGTAAAATTAAATTAGATTTAGATTCTCAAGAAATCCATAGCAAAACAAAAGTCTCCAAACTCCAAGAATACTTGCAAAATACTAATGTTTACCTCAAAAATCAGTTGTTTAAAATTTAGTTTGAGCATGCAAAATTCTGATGCACTAGGATGTGTCAACATTATCATGTAAAAAGTGTTGAGTCTCTTGTTAAGTTTGCTTCCTTTTACTTTTTTACAGTTCATTGCGCTAGAACTTGTCTTCTCTCTCAAAGAGTCAAACTCTTTCTGCAATTTATTCCAAGTCTGTTTTACCACTATACTTGGCTAAGTACGTCTCTTTGTCTTCTTAATTGCTTGTCGCAATGAACAAAACATATCATATGCCTTTTCATAACACTTTCCCTTTAATCTCTCTAATAAGTTAAAATAATACAATATCATATGGTAGTAAACATTGAATATTTTGAAAATGAAAAATATATTAAATGTTTTATTCTTTTAATTAGTTAATAAGTTAATACTTAAGACAGCTGTGTTGTCAAAATATTGGAATTATTTAAACCTATCCACTCGTTTTTCTACGCCTCTATATTTGTTTAATGTTCAGAACACGTTTCAATTGTGTTATAGTTATATATAATTAATGGATTGAATGAATCATGCATGACTAAAATTTTGACAGATATAAAAAAGTTAAGTAACATAATATATATTCGATTACTTTATTTAGATCTCACACTAATTATCAAATTATTGTATATACCTATATATAAAAGTTATTTTTTTTTGTGTATATAATTTTTTTAGATTATTTTATTTTTAAATTATTTAATAATAAAAATTACTTTTTTAAAAAAAAAATTTAATATTCAAACTTGAAATTTTAAGATTTGATGACTAAACATAACATTAATTAATACAATAAATATTGATAATTTTTAAATATTTTTAAATAAATATAAAAATATAAAAATACGGAATATCTCAATCCTAATAATAAGAATAATATTTATTTTATAAAATAGTTTATAAAATTAAATTAAACTCCAATCTACTTTATTAAAAAATTAAAATATAAAACTATTTTTTTTTACATCAATGTAAAATAATAATTCATATCACATCAACCAAAGTTCTATACATCATTTATTCAATGTCATGAATTTGATGACACGTACTATATTATATATAAATAGAACTAGCTGAATTATTGTCGAGGTAGAAAAAAATAATAGATAGGTCATTCGATAAGTCAAAAATGTGTTAATTACGATTATATATATATATATATTAAAGAGCACTCAATCAACGTACAAAAAGTAAATTACATGATATTACTGTGCTTTTAGACTTTTAATATTTATTCTATTAAGGAAGACAATATCTTATTTTTTAGACTATTTTATTTTTGAATAATTTCCAACCCACTCTTTCCCTATCGTCATCGTCTTTTATTTAGTTTTTATCCTCAATTTTGTCTACTTTTCCAAAAGTTCATTTTTCAAATCTTTTACGATCTTCAATCAATCAACCCATTTCATTATTTTTTTCTTAATAATTCTAACTTTTCTGTATTGAAATATACTAATTTTATTGATCTAGACAAACTATTCTAGAATTCATACTAAAACTGTTTAATCAATCATCTTACCATAAACTACCAGTACCATATGTAATAATTTTTTTAATTTTGTTTTACAATGATCCATAATATGAATGAAAAAAAGTTTTATAGAGAAAAAGAAACTGACTTGAGAATCAACTTGAACCAGGTGTGGTATCCAGCACGCTTTAAGTTGGCAGTAGTGACAGTGGTTTGATCGAGTGGCCTTCCTGTTAAGAAGACAATCTTCACTCCAAGAGATAACAATTTCTTGTACAGTTTCAGAGTCTCAGGCAGTGCTGGTGCCGTGCCAAGGTCAACCCATTGATTAAACGCCGTCGCGTTGTATGGTTCCACCCTATCACCAAATTCAAAATTATCAACAACACCGTCAAAGGAGATCGCATACATACATACAGTTCAATAATGCTCATCTGGACATTTTAAATCAGCTATATACGTTAAAAACATTTAGTTTAATTAATGTACAAAGTCATATAAACTGTGTACAGGGAAAGAATGTTGAGCTAGATAAAAAATAATCAAATCATTTCATTCCATCCCAAAATCAACGAAGTTGTCAGATATTTGGTTTTTTAACTCCACACCTAACTAATCTCTGAATCAATATCGAATCAGCAATTAAGAAATTAAGGTTTATTTAACGAGTTATAATTATAAATCGTATAATTATACATGAAAAATTAAATTTTATGATTGCTATGTGAAAACTTTAAAAACTTATGAGTATTTTTTAGTCATTAATATTCAAATATAATCTAATATTATAGTATATATTTGTAGTTTTCATTTTTCATAATAAGAAAAAAAATTCATTTGATATTTAAAGATATTCATTTGATATATATATCTTTAAAATAAATAAATGTTATTTAAATAAAAGTAAAAGAACATAGGAATATGGCAAAGACGGAAAGCAGAACGTACCCAAATCCATGTTCAGCATAATATGGGAGATTAGAAAGTGAGGTCTCATCTATGTCGAAGACCCACACGTCTCTGGAAGTGATATTAAGGGTTTTGGCATAAAAATAAGCTTGTTGGTTAACTGTTTTGGAATCTGATCTATATTGGTCACCAAGAATATAGTTCCCTATGTATCCTTCACAGGAAATAGGCACAGTTTTCCAATCAATGACATTATGTGCTTCCACACCAAGCCTCCAACTTGCACATGACACTTCCGGAATGTAGTGGCCACCGGACCCAGTTTTCATTCTGAGAGGGAAAATTTGGAAGGTTGCACCATGCTCATGGTCTGAGCCATGGCACTGGCATGCTCCTACAATTATAGCAACTAAGAAAACAAGTACCTTCATTTTGTTTATGCAGCTTCTTGCCGTAGGGTTTCTTCTTTAAATAGACAATGGCTATAGCTAGATAGAGGATATAATATTCGTGAACGGTATACGTATGTGTTTTTTTAATGGTCCACGTGATATATATGTTATTCTACTTAGCGTATTCTGTTTAATCAGAATTATTTTATTAGTAAAGGAGTTAATGAGAACATATAATTGATTACATGCACGCGGTGACATGTATGTTATGTTTAACAAGAACTAATTTATTAGTAAAGGAATTAATAATGATGAAATGATTTATTAGTAAAGGAATTAATGATGAAATATGATTTGCTTGATAATAATTACATACTTTATATAAGTTTTATTTTGCTTTTTTTTTTCTTTTGGTTTTTCCTTCCATAAATGTTATAGTTAACATTTCAATTTATATATGTGAGCCCACTAAATTTTCAAATCTTAAATTAATTTTTATATATATATATATATATATGCCATGTATTATATTATTTTTATTCTTAATAATGTATATTTTAATATTATAAAAAGTTAAGTTATTAGCGGGATTAATCTACTTTCGTAGGTATAACACTATCAGTTCATAACCTTGTTGTTTAATTTAGCAGACGTTGTTAAGAGCTTTGGGGTTGAAAGACCTTGAGACTATGTTAATCTCTAGAAGGCTGGATCATAGATAAGAAAAGGCGGTTCAAGAAGCTATAAAATAAATTTTTTTTTCAAGAGACTCATAACTCAGTTCCAAAAGCTATAAAGAGAAGTTAGAGAGAGATTATCTCCTCCTTCTCCCTTTCCTCTTCTTCCTTCTCACTTGAACCATTCCTTTTCTACTATTTTCTCAATTGATTCTAGTAGAGGTGGTGAAGAATCTGAGCTCCAGAGTTGGAACTTCAAGCTAGTGGTGTGGGAAGTCGCTTCTTCTTCTCTTCTTTGCGGATTTTCTCTAGAGATAAAGGAAGTTGTGATTTTAATTTCTTATGTATGTTGTGGGATTGTAATGCTGAAATAAATTGATTTTGGATTGTTAAGATTAGATGGTGAACATGATGAAGTTGAGAGGGTTATTTTATAGCTTTGAAGTAGTGCATGAGAGAGATTGAGTTAATTCTTTATGGATTCTTGTTGCATGTTATTTTGATGATGGAATTGTGTTGTACATGTTGTATATATGTTATTTATTGTGTTGCATGTTGTTGGGATTTTCTGACTTTTAGGAGATTTGGGCAAAATTGGGTTTTGAACAAGTGCAAAACCTGATACCGTGTTAGTTGCGCCTTCAGGGTGTTGAACGTGACTCCAAAGAGAGGTATCTGTGTCTTACTCACACCAAGTGCAAGATCTATGGCATCGAACGTGAGAAGGGAGACTCGTTTCGGGTTGGAATCATGTTGGGTGTGGGTTGAACGACATTAGGCATGTGATGAGAGACTTGTCTCTATTTGGATTCACGCTGGATGCCAAAGTGTGTAGCATCGGGCGTGAGTCAAGTAGAGAGTTCTCTGCTTGATTGGGCTAGGCGTGAGTGTTATCACGCGAGGCACGTGAATGTGGGACATTTTTTGCCTCAATCATGGCAGGCATGAGTGGTGCAACACCAAGTGCTCAGTTAGTGACGTCGGGTGTGTGAGTTGTAGGATGAAAAGTTATTTCTTAAAGTTGTTTTATAGTTGATTGACTATGAATAAGTTGTATAAGTGATGTTGTATGATGATATGTTTTAATATGTAGTAAGTTGATCATGTTGCAAAGTTGTGAATTGTTTAAGTTATTTAAACTGATGTAGTTGTCATTTTATCAAAGTTGTTCTTGTTATAAAGATGTATGATTGTATGAAGAAGAGAAAAAGATTGAAAGAAAAGGAGTTCATGAACTAATGACTTTCTCTCTAGAATCCTTTCTCTAAAAAGTTGAGGGAAATGAGTTTAAGAGACCATATGTTCAAATATAAACCTTATATACTCTTTCCTTCGAGGTCAAACTAGATCTCTGCCTAAAGAACCCTCTCTCAATATCATTGAAGCTCTAAAGGGATCTTCAAACCCTTGAGTCTTTCAACACTGACAACTCAACTTAACACAACATAAAACAATTAGGGGTAATATAACATTATCACTACTTATAGTGTTATACATGTCATGTACCTGCTTTGAGAAAATAAAAATATTAAAACCATTCATGATAATGACAAATTTTATATTTTATTTGTTTTAATAAAATATATAAGTAAAGTAAAACGAACTTAATCTATTTAATTATTGATTTAAATATATTTTTCATCCTATAATTTTATAAATGTACAATTTCAATCTCTAAATTTTTTTAAATGTAAGCATTGTTGATTTATTCATTGACATATCATACAAAACTAAAAAGAAAACATTCACTTGTTCATAAATAACATTATCTATCAATTATTTAGCCATATTTATTTATATGTCAAGAATAACATTATTTTTTAATGCAAATAAGTTATGTTTCTTTTTAATTTCAATTGAAGAATAAATTTATTAATTTATTAATACTATTATTTTTTAACGTAATTATCTAACTATTAAGTAATATTGTTCATATATATATATATATATATATATATATATATATATATATATATATATATATATCACCATCTTCTATTTAATTTTGGATGATATATAAATAAGTGAACTAACATTGTTTAATTTTAATATATAAATATGAATACATCTATGTTAATATTTTATATAAATATTGTTTTTTTTCTTCTCAAATATCTAAAATATAGAAGTCCAATTTTAATTGTTATTATTCATAAAATATATTTTTCTTTTTGCATTATAGGCTTTTGCTAAAAATTAGGTTTTGCATATGCAGAATTCTAATGTTGCATTGGACACGCCTTTAAGGCGTCAGACACTGGTCTAACTTGAGGTTCTCTATCTCAATTATGTCAAACACAAGATTGGTGGCCCCGGAAGTGAGGAGAGAGACTCATCTTGAGTTGAAATGACATCGAACGTGGTTGAATGGTGTCGGGTGGCATGGAAGTCTTAAGAACTCTCTGACTTTGTGATGTTGGACCCAAAGTTGATTGGCGCCTAGTGTGGCCAAGCCAAAGTTATTTATCTAGATTTCGTTGGGCGTCAAGGTGGTGACACCGAGCAAAACTCAAGCAGAGAGTCTCTGCTTGAGATGGGGTCGGACGTGGTGTTTTACCATGCCAGGCGCGAGGTCTTAGGGGTCTTTGCCTGAGTCACGTCGGGTGTGAGTTGGTGTTATAGCTACTGAAGAAAAACTTGATGATATGGTTGATGAAGTGTTGATTCCTTGTTGATTTAAGTTGTTCCGTGACATATCATATGATGATTGAGCTGTAAGATGTAAAGTTGTGCATTAATTTTGTAGATGTGCTGAATCCATAATGAGTTGCCTTGTTATTGAGTTGTGTTGATCACTTGGAACTAGAGGTGATGTTTTCGAAAGTTATATATCTCATTATGTGGATATTGTATTGTGGTTTTCTAAGAGTCCAAATTTATTGAAAACCCTTCTTGGAAAGTTGACCCTTGAAGTGAATATTGTATTGTTTCTCAGATAGGACTTTGTTGGTATCGTGTGTGGGCAAGGTCGAGGCACACATGTATGAAACGACCATAGTATTAGGGTCAAGTCGAGCTATATACTGATTACAAGTGACCAACCGAGTAAAGTATGAAGTTGAAAACTTAATTCTTAATCGAGTATTGTAAGGTTGTAGTATTTGGAGGATAGCTGGTGAGTTAATCCCATAGGAGGCTTGGTTAAGCTAGCTGATACTATGGTAGGCCTAAACCCAATTTTTTTATCCTAACAGCAATATTATACTTTCTAGTTTAAGTGGCGACATCTAAGAAATCAATTTGCTGTATTATGGATTTTTATCCAATTTGTTATTGATCTAATTAAGCCCAAAAAGATCATCCCTGTATTGTCAATTCGGTAGGGTCAAGCCACTTAAACTGTCTACCCTGTGTTGTAAGAAATCTCCTAATTGAAATATGTGACAACACATATAATTGCTATGTTGAGCATATGACGTGTTGAGTTATTGTGCAATTCATATATTGTGTTGAATTGTGATGAAATGTGTTGCTATGTTGGATTTATGTTATTGTGTTGATTTGTGTTGTATACTGTGATGTTCTACCACTGTGTCGTTAAAGATGAGATGATGTTGTAATTTTCATGTGTTGTGTGTGTATATATATATATATGTTGCTTATTTTTTACTCTAACTTACACTTAGATGTTTTCATGTGATGTAGATTGTGATGATCCTACGTGGTATGAGAGTAGGATAGGGATAGGCGGGAGAATTATATTGTGGAGGCCACCCAGTGGCATAGGAGCTAGAGGATACTTTGTCAACTATCCGGTGGTGGTAGATCTATATAGACAACGTAGTTGTTTAACCAATAACTTAGAATGTATAGTTACATTACTAGATTACTGTATTGTTTGTGGTGGAATTCGTTTACGAGTTCTTTTTACTCAAACTAGCACGCAATTGTTTCAATTTAGGTATTTACGGTTTAAGAATAGTGACAAAGACAAGAGAAGGTGACTAATAAACATTCATTTCCAGACTTTCATTAATAAATATTAAGCAATAATGTTCATGCACGTAAATACTCAAATGAATAAAATGAACAATAAATATATATTGGCAATACAAATCATAGTTCATTTCGCATAAAGATCCAATTACAATATCAGGATTAAACTAACTACGAATTGAAACTAATTACACTAATCCTAAGAAAAGCAAGAAAATATGGCCAAGAAGTAGTCATACCCAGCAGCAATCCCATGCTCGGAAGCCATATGCTCAGGTAGAAAGTGCTTACAAAAGTGTGAGTATGAAGTTTCCGACCTTTGTGAAGGAGTTTGTCTCTTGTATTTATAGAGTTAGTCGAGAGCGGTTAATTCTGTGCACGTACATCGTGGGTGCGCAACTGCTATCTACTATGCCAACGACGTATAATCTCTCAACCGTTCACCCCACGTTTATCAATTCTTCGACCAAATAACTACTACTCAACTGCTCAAAACCTCCAATAACTCCTTCCTTGTATTTTTCCGATTGATCATCAAATAGGCATGCTTTATGGTCTCATTCTGTTTTGGTAGATATCTCGTCCAATCTCCTCTTTTTTCGAGTAATTTCGAATATTTTTCAAGTGACCCTAACATGTATCTATATTACATCTATTTATTTAATTGATTGCCTTTATATGTGTGCATAATAATTCACGTTCTATTATTTGTATATTTATAATTTTTAGTTAGATATTTTTTTTCTATCGGTAGTTGTGTCTTACAATATAAGAATTAAGTCGAGTCGATATGTATAATTTCTATATTTTATTAATATTATATCTAAACGTAACTTTCATTGACCACTTTTTATTTTATTTTATTTTATTTTGTACTATTAATATTATTGAAAGTGTTGATTTACAAATTTTAATTTAATTTTATCTCATATTGACAAATGACAATAATTCATTTTTCACTGTGAAGCTGCTGGCGTTGCTGAGGGTGGCGTTAGGTATGGATTGTTAGATTTGAATAATATACTTTTTTAATGGAGTGGTTATGGGTCTTTTGCATGCACCCTCCCGCCTCCTTTTGAGCGCATTCTTTGTTTATGAAAAAGAAACATTCCATGATAATATTGGAAATCCAAATAGATTCACGAGAGTGGAAATAGAAGGACTTTTTTAGTTAAATATTAATTTTTTTTAACAAAATATCATGTTCCGAAATATATTTATCAAACTGTTATATTTATTATTCATATTGAATTTTTTTTTTATAATTTTGTTTTTTATAATATTATTATTTTATAATATATATTTTTCTATTTAATTTATTACCTTAAAAATTAGTTAATATATAAATAAATTCATAATTTTTATTTTATAACTTTAAAATTTTGTTAAAAGAGATTATAAATAATTTAAAGATGTATAAATTTCTTATATGATACAAATTAAAGAGTACACATACATCATTGAAAATAAAATTTTAAAAAATTAATTACATTGCAATATATATATATATATATATATATATATATATAGATTAATTTTTACATATATGTCAAAATGATATTCATAGTGCAAATCACACATAATTCAAAATAAAACATAGATAATTAACTTTTATACATTCTTGAAAATTAAATTCATAAACAATAATTAATAATGCATGTGTTCATCAGTATCAAAATGGTCTTTGTTTGATCTTAAATAGGAACGAGTCAATTAAGAGTGTATACTTAAGATAATGTTACATATTTATAAATTTTGTGAGTGTAAATTATTCTTGTTAATTTTAAGTGAATAATATTCATTAAAAAAATATTTATTAAACTATTATCGATTTAAGTTACAGTGATTCATATAAAATTTATTAAATAATGAACAATGTGACGTGATTAAATATAATCAATCACGTAAATTATTAAATTTATGTTTCAAAAAAATTATAAAATTATTAATCAAATTTAATTAACTCAACTATTTTTATTAATCTTCATAGATTAAATATTTGTTGTATATATATAGATAATATTATATCTCTTATATAAAAAAATGTTAAAAGAAATACTTCACTGATGTTTTTCATTATTTTGTTACTTCTCCATTCACAACCCTCTACGTTTAAGTAATAATAAAATGAAAATCGTTAAGTTGCAGCTCCCTCTTTGTTTAATATATCCACACGAGTTTCACAAATTCACGTGATTTTTTTTATATAAAAATTATACTATTAATATGAAATATCAATTGACTTAATTTATAATTAATTTTTTAAAAATTTGAATAATTATTTTTAGTGAAATAATTATTTTTAGTGGAGTATGTATTTTTAATCATATTCTTTTATATATAAAAATTTATTTTAATACTTTATTAAAGAGACCAAATTTAGTTCCAACTCTTCCAATGCTAATAACGTTACTCGATGATCATAATTTACAAACATGATTTACTTATTAATTTATTTTTTTAATTGTTTTAAGGAAACAACCATAATTTACTTCTAACTTATATGCCCCTCAGATTTGACATGATTTTATATTCATAAATGCAGATTCTTTTGGGTCCCCTCTTGTCTATAAATATATAAAGACTGGTTAAGCCTCGTGATCCATGCAGAGATTTTATATTTAAAAATCTACGGCATATCTATATAGTTTATATTTTAAAAGTATAGTTGCATTGTTTCAGATTATACTATTTGATATAGATGTGCTTCTACCATGAAGTACTTTATTATATGTATCATTTTTATATTATTAAATTGATTTATTATTATCAATTAAAATAAGAAGAAAAAAAAAATAAAAGTCACCTCTTTTGATTATCACGTTGTCACGGTTTTTGCTAGAAACTTTACTCGGTCGTTGTCGTCACCGATTAATTCACTTGTGCGATTAATTCACTTGTGCCGCTGACAAGGTCATCGTCGCTACCAATGCCGCGCAAGGCCATGGACGGCGAGAATGTCGACACGTGTGAGCTACGATGGAGGATCTCGGATCTGCGAGTCTTGAGGAGTGAGAATGATCATCGCTGCCACTGGCACCAGCCCCATCCACCCCTCGTACATCGCCGCCATGGGCAACAAGAACGTCGACATGCGCGAGCTGCGACGAAAGATGGTGACGCGATTCTTGGAGGATCTCGAATCTGTGAGCCTTGAGGAGAGAGAAGCGATCATCGTCGCTACCGGCACCAGCCCCATCCACCCCTCCTATACATCGCCGCCACCGACATCACGCAAGACCATGGGCGGCGAGGATGTCTGTAACGATCCGGCTGGTTACTACACTCACAACCACAGCACACCGGAAACACTAGACATAATAGAACGAGTATATAAATATAGGATCTAGAATATAGATATATACAAAAGTTCCAATCCGACTAGAGTTAGAGTGTACAACACAAAATACAATCAAAATAGCCAGATAGTGGCTTAACATCCAAAACATCAGCAAGTTAAGACTCCCCCCTCTGCCAGCTGCAGACTTGTCTCTATCGCCAATCTAGCCCTGCTCTGCTCCTATACAACGTATGATCATCGCAGTCCAAGCACATGGAAACAACAAGGGTAAACTAGTGAAAAGAATCAGCATATAAACATATATATGAAGTATGAACAGCTACCCCTTATTAGCACAACATCAACAATACATCTCATCAACTATACAACATAACGGCGATGAGCACAAAATGCGTCGTCACACATATCATCTCGGAGATCTCCTACAACAACTCAGCCTTACGGCCTACAACAACTCAGCCTTACGGCCTACAACAACTCAGCCTTTCGGCCTACAACAATTTATATAAACATTTTCAACACAGCACAGCTTAGAAGCCTACAGTTCATCTCATCTTGTCAGCACACAACACATCACAACTTACAACAATTGCATCTAACACAGCTCAACATCATCAACATCATTATCTACTAATCAATGCATCATGTTCATCAATTTCGGCTTACATTCAACATAGAACAACCTCTAATAGCATTTAGTGAAATCAAGTCTTCGCGCCCAGCGCACTCGTGGTTGCGCCCAACGCGGTACAACCAGAGAGCACCAGGGGGCCAACGTGCCCAGCGCAAGCATTCCCGCGCCCGGCGGGACTCAACCAGAGAGCCCAAGGCTCTCACGCGCCTAGCGCAATAACCAATTGCGCCCAGCGCATGCCAGGCAGAGATTCCAAGGAGTCTCACGCGCCCGGCGTGCCCAAACCCACGCCCAGCGCGGGGAAGGCAGAGACCTCCCCGAGGTCTCGCGCCCAGCGCAATACAAATTGCGCCCAGCGTCCACAAGGCAGAGACTCTCAATGAGTCTCACGCCCAGCGCGACAAGGGTCACGCTCAGCGCCGAACCAAGAATCCCAAAATATATTACAACTGGTATCGCGCCCAGCGCGGACCAGCCAGAGACCCACATTCGCAAGCGTGCCCGGGGCACCCATCATTGCGCCCGGTGGGCTTGCCTAAATGGAGTCCCCTGGTGGCCACGCGCTCGGCGCGAAGAACTGGGCTCAGCGCAAAGCTCAGCAGCAACACCAGCAAGTTCAAAAATTTCACCCAACCCTGCAAAAAAACTAGAAAACCAGCATGCAAACCAAGCAAAAACTAGCATTTTCATCAAGCATTAAGAAAAACACTTCATTTCCAACATGCAACCATCAAACAAGTGAAATCCCCAAGATTTGCACCCAAACCCCGGAAACCCAAAAACGAAAATTTCCTTCAATCACAGCCAAGAATCAACCTCTTCAACAACTATTGAGTTACTTGAACTCAATGGCATCCAAAAACAGCGAAGAAAACTAGCTTCCCTTACCTCGGTTCCAAAATTTCCGAGCTCCAGGAGGCACAAGGAAGAAGAAGCTTGAAAGAGATGGTGAATGAAGAAGGAAGAAGAATTCTGGGCGTCAGCAAGCTCCTAAACACCTACTCAGCACCTTGAATTCCAAGCAACGAGAGTGAATTTAGCCAAATGAGAATGGAGAGGGAAAAAGATAGTGAAAGGGAGGGTTTGAGTGAGAGTTAGGGGGGAAAAATATGTATATCAGCTACGGGTCTCACAACGTCGATGCGCGCGAGGGTGGAGGACCTTGGATCTGCGAGCCTTGAGGAGAGAGAAGCGATCATCGTCGCCACCAGCACTAGCCCCATCCACCCCTCCTACATCGCCACCACTGTCATCACGCAAGGCCATGGACGACGAGAACGTCGACATGCGCGAGCTGCGGTAAAGGACAATGGAGATTTGGGAGTTAGGATTTGGAATAAAATCAAACCTTCCGATTGCTGGTCACAAATCTCAGCCATTCAATTTTTAAATAATATATTCAATTGTTAAAAATAATGTTTCATCCATGTACGATATTTTATACTGCTTCATGTTAAAAATTTATTTTGATATAGGAAAAAAAGAGAAAAATGAAGGTAAAAAAAAAGTGAAATGATTTTTTAAGTTATATAAAAATGAAAAAGAAAGAAACATGTTTTTATTTATTTATTTATACTTTGTTTAGTTAGTTTTTGTAAAAAGTGAAAAAAGAAAGAAGTGTAAAGTGTCATGATTATCTTAAATAAAGGAGGGATGTGATATAAATAAAGTACATTTACTTTTAGATAAAAATAATATTTTCTAATTAAAATATGAATAAATTAATATTTTAGTTGCTTGCTACTATTTTGGTTAATAGTTTTGTTAATTGCGTCTGCAGCTATTTGCATAATTGTATTTCTAACTAAACTAAAACATTGGTGTAAAAAAAAAACTAAACTATAACAATTAAAAGATCTTATAATTATTTAGTTTTTTTAAAATATCACGAATTTAGATAAATGGTATTTATTTTTTGTGAAGTGAAATAAAATAGTAAGGTTAAATATTAAAAAGGTTGCCTATTAAAAATAGGATTTATTTTATGTGTATTAAAAAATATAGTTGAACATCAAATTACTTAATTAGGTGAGTGTAGATTAAATTGTGATAGAAAGGAATTAGTTGGGTTGAAGTACACAATCCAGTGTTTTAAAACTCGGACCGACCCGGCCGGTCGGACCGGTTGGACCGGGAACCGGTGGTCCAGCCGGTTCAAATCTGAAGTTGGATCGGTTATGCAGTCGACCCGTTTCAAACCGGATTGAACCGGTCAATTTTCCGGTTCAACCGGTGAACCAGTGGGTCAAACCGGTTCAACCACTTTTTTTTCTTATTTTTTTTAAAAAAATTTTAAGGGACCATAAATCACAAAAATAATAATGAAAATTGAATCTCTTAATGAAAAAGCAAGGAGTCTTATTAAATATAACAATGACTACTTGTTCTAATATATTTGTTTGCAATATATACAACTTAAATAACTATTATAGTATATTATTAATTTTAAATTATATATTTAATAATGCAATATCTATGTAAATATTACATATATTATTTTGTGATATTAATTGCAAGCATATTATATATGTACATATTATTTATATTTTTAATTTGTATTAATATACCGTTTAACATGTAATTTTTTTATGTATTTTTTTACAAAATAAAAATAAAAATAATTTTAAATAAGATAGAAAAATTGAAATTTAAAATAAGATATGAATTTATTAAAATTTATAAGTATAAAATATATTTAATATAAATATTTTTTAATAAAAATCAAGTCATGCGATTCAACTAGTGACCCATCGGTTCAACCTTTGACCCACTGACCCAGTACCTTAACTGATTTGATGACCGGTCCGGTTTTTAAAACTATTTTAAAACTATGACACAATCTTTTTCTTTTGCTACCCTAAAATTGTACGACCCAAATTGCTTTAAGATGTATATATATATTTTTCTTTCTATTCCCTATATAGGTGACAGAAGCTACTTGAGCCCATACGTCTTTTCCTTTGAACTTTGTCTGAATTATTCTGCCATCTTCGTCCCTTTTTTACCCGTCATTTTCCATTGTTGGTTGTTTGAACTTTGAGGTAGTGTACTGTTATGCTGATTTATTGTTCACGATAAACGAAAGACGAAAAAAATGGACGTTTATTTCTGTTAATTTGTGAGGAAAGAAAGGTGAAGAAAAGCGGGAGAAGCCGCGTTGCAGTCCTCGCGCTTTTGCGAAGAAAAGAGATAAAAACTACGTAAGATTTGAAAAAACTCGATAATACCTCTGCCCAATGCATGCAGAGACTGTGCCATTGTAGGTAAGCTTCATTTTTTTTATGCATGAGGGAGGGTAGGAATGAAGCATAATCGATTATGCATGCCACATAATCGATTATGGGTCACATAATCGATTATGCTGAGACATAATCGATTATGGCAACCCATAATCGATTATGCGACATACATAATCGATTATGGTGGCACATTTTCGCTTCCAGGCGAACTAAAAACGGCCCGTTCCAAAACTGGATTTTATAAGCAATATGCGAACTCAGAACGGGCCGTTCCATTTTAGGAAATGGTCGTTTCACACATGGCCGTTGTGGGTTAATTTGTAATCCCAGAACGGGCTGTTTTAGTCTGAGAACGGGCCGTTCTGGATATGAAATTTTTAAATATGTTTTATTTAGTTGCAACATTTTTCATTTCTATTATTTTATGTCATATTTAATTATTCTTTACTTAATTGATGAGTGAATTGTATTTTCTGTTCCATTTTACAAATATGTTATAACCCATCTACTTTGTAATGTTAAAAATTTCTTAATTTTTTAATTGGTAAAAATTAACTTGTACAATTAACAAATGTATGTTCATTTCATTCTAATTTATGTTAATGATTTTTCAATTTTTTTAATTTATTATTTAACTTTCAAAAAATTTATTGTACATTTTTTTTATATAGGAAAATTCTATTATTTAAATATTAACATCAAAAAGTGGAAATATAAAAAAATAAAGTAATACATGTTTATAAAATTAAAATAATAACACTTTCATAAACATTAATAAAATAATGTTAAAAAATATAATTATCATAATATATTTTGTTATTATTATTTATTATTATAAATATTTTTATTATTATTATTATTATTATCATTGTTATTAATATTATTATTATTTATTATAATTAGTATTATTAATATTTATTATGATTCTTATTATTTTTCTAATATTTATTATTATTATTATTATTTATTATTTTTTTTAATAAATTATACCTATTAAAATAATAATATTATTTATTTGTATTATAAAACTGCTAATAATAAAATTAAAAAAAATCTTAAATTAATTTTATCATTAAATTTAAAGTAAATATTTAAATTAAATTATTTTTAAATTAAGATTTTATATTTATTTTTTTAGTTAAAATTTTTATATTTCTTTTAATTATAATAATTATATAATCTAAGGGAAAAATAGTAATTTTACAAAATTATCAATTAAAAAATTTATTTTTATCTATCACATCAATCAATTCACTCACAAACTTTCACAAACTTTCTCTATATTTTTTACTCACTTTTCCTTAATCCAAACAACCTCACTTTCTAATCAATTTCCCTTTAAAATCCTCGTTTTTCACTTCCCATTTTCTATCCTCAAATCCAAACAAAACCTAAGTACATTCAGTAACAAGTTTGAGCTTTAAGCGTGAAGGAAGGACCAATTTGAATTTTGAAGTGACCGTCTTTCTATATATATATATATATATATTTTTTTTTTTATGAAACTACATCTGGTCTTTATTGTAACATCGAAATAACGATTTCATTAATTATTTTCTAACAGCAATAAATATATCTTAAAGCTACATATATCTTAATTTTTTTCTAACAGCAATTAATAAACTTAAGCTTTAGATCCATCCATTAAAAATTATTTATTATTATATTTTATAAAAAAAATCCACATATATTAATAAAAGTCCAAAACATAGTTATTTCATTTTAAGTATAAAAATCTCTCATAAATTTTGCTTTAGACCAATAGATCTCCATCATTGTTGAACACATCGTGCTAACATGTTTTTCTTAGGGGGGTGTATTGGATTAGGATTTTAAAGGACTTTTTTAGTTAAAAAAAATCCTACGGATTTTAAAAGACTTTGCAGGATTTTCATGACTTTTAAGATTTTGCAAGATTCTACAAGACTTAAAATCAGGATTTTAATGGATTCTGCAAGATTTTTAAATTAGGATTTTAATGGATTCTGTGGAATTTTGTGGAGTTTTGACATTTGATAAGATTTAAAAAAAATTATACATTCAAATTTAAAAAGAGTCAAAGATAAAAATAATAAATAAAAAAAATAATGTCTAGATAAATAATAATAATAATTCTCTATAATATTCTATCCTCTTTTTATAGCATCTACTATCAATTGTAACAATTCATCGGAATCATCCTTAATCCAAGCTTCATAGTTTTCTTTCTCTTTTCATTTTTCTTTATTATTTCCTTGTGAATCTCCCATTTGAATTACTAAAACAATATATGTTAAAAAATAGTTATATAAATAATTACGGATAATAGACAAAATCAATAAAATTATATTATTATTTTTAGAAGCACACCATCATACAAGATCGAATATATTTTTGCTATCCAAATGGATCAAATACCTCAGTTATTATAAAAAAAAATGTAAAAACGAAAATATAGAAACATAAGATAATTTTTTATATAAAAAAATTAGTATATTCGATACTGAAAAAATATTTAGATATATAATTTTTTTTATATAAACAGAAGTATTTAGATATAGAGAATATATATATATATATATATATATATATGATAATTTTTAACGATATTTATAAATATAAATTATTCTAACAAATATTTTAACAATATTTTCTTTTTTAAAAATAAGTTAATGAAGGCATAAATCCTAAACCCTAAAAAATTAGATATTGCAATGTCTTATGTTAATTTTCTTTTTTTAAAATATAAAAAATCTTAATTTCATAATATAAAAATAAAAAAGAAAAATTCATAGTAAAAAAAATAAAATAATTGTTGAGTCATAAAAGGAGGAGAGATAAGAGTAACAAATTCAAGGGAAAGAGAGAATTCGCAATTTTTATGCTAAGAGGGTTCTTCCCCCTACTAAGATCCATTTTTATCTCATTCTACTCACAAAAACCCTAACAAATTCATCTTATATATATATATATATATATATATATTGTTGAGATTATGATATCAATTTCATCTTTCACCTTTTTCTTTTCTTAACGTGTGTCATAAAAAAAATTACCACTTAAAAGTTAAAATTTCAAATATTTTTTTGTGTTATATAAAGGAACAAATTCAACTATATAGAATAAAATAAAGTAAGTCAATTAAAGAGAACGAACAGAAAAATAAAACAAGTCAATGACACTATCATTTACATATTAGAGTTTCACAAAATAGGAGAATGGTATGAGAATAGTATTATATATGAGCAATGAACAATAGTGTAGTATTATTAGTAGAGAAAAAATGGAGAAGACAGGAGCATAGAAAAAAAAGATGAAAAACTCACTTGAAAATTCTTAAAACACTTGAAAAATCATTTCAAACAATCCTTCAAAATCCGATGGGTTTGGATGGGATTGTTTTATGAATCTGGTATTTATAAATAACACTAGAAAGTCTTTCAAAATCTCTCTCACACAACAATCCTTTAAAATCCTTAAATTTTTGAATACCAATGGATTGTTTTTAAGTTGTAAAAAATCTCAAATGAATACCAGTGGATTTTAATGGACTCTTTAAAAAATCCTAAAAATCCATATTGAATACCACTGGATTGTTTTTAAGTGACATAAAATCCTGATTGAATACCAATGGACTTTTTTACTCAAAAAAAGTCTTTTAAAATCCTACGAAATCCTAAACCAATACACCCCCCTTAGTGATGTTTAGGGTTGGTTATTAGACTTGATAACATCACAAGACTTCTTTTTAAATAAAACTAAAAAAATATATTTAAGTACATGAAATAAAGATTAAGAAAATATTGATAATAACTGGACAATTTCGAGGTGCATCAAGTATAAGGAAATTTTTGATAAATATGATCCTTTAAGTTAGATAAGTAAAATAATAACTAAAACTATAACAATCATAAATGATAAAATAATAACAACAATACTAATAATAGTATTAAAAAACCCAACAATTTGAATATATTTTTAATATATATCATGATTCATGAAAGATAAAATAAAAAATAAAAAATCAACACAGTATTAAGCATGATGAGCATTTTTTAATTGATTAATAATATTTTTAGTCCCTAAACTATCTAAATTTAAAAAAAAAAATTTTAAAAATAAATGAACATCTAAAATAAAAATTTATACAGGGATCAACAAAACAATGGATATTTTAAAAGAAAATACCGGAATAAAAATCAATGTTTCAAAAGTGAATATCTAAAATTAAAATGTAATATTTTTGAAGGAGTAAAATATTTATTATTATTTTTTAGAGATATTATTTGAATTTTTAGGTAACGAGAGTACGGAACTGTGTGTGTGTTCCTCATGGAGTCATGGTTGTTGCGTTTTTAGTCATCCATCCCTCTGTCAGTAAATTATTTCGTAGGCCAACTCTACTGACCCATTTATTACAACTGTCGGCCCAATCTCCAACTTCCTTCGGCCTAATAGCTCATTAATTATGATTGTTAATTTAATTTTTCAATTATTATTTATAAATCATTTTATATTAATTCCAGAATATGGCAAGCTCTTTTAGACATCGGGATAATATTGTTTTTATTTATTTATTTATTTTTGAAAAAATGTCATTCTTTAAGTTTTATTTTTATTTATTTATTTATTTATGAAAAAATGTCATTCTTTAAGTTTTAAAAACATTGCTAATTATTGTTGTACTTTGTTTAAGACTTTGGGTATTTTTATTATAATAAAAGGGAGGAAGACTGATACTCTCTTTTCCCACTCAAAATAAGGTATTTATGTAACTTTATCTTATTATAATTATTTTAAATTTAATTTTTTAATTTAATAAATTCTAAACCTTTAGTACTTTTGAAGAGAAGAAAAATCCTTCTTCCTTTTTGTTTTATATGTTTCCCATAAATTGCTTTCACTTTGTCTTCCACTCAGAGAAGCAATTATGAATATCTATTTCTTATATATTGGTTGCAGTTTTTCAATTTTAATTAGTCTTAACTATCTTCTAATTTTTAAGGTATTTTTTTTCTTCAAAACTTCATTCTGATTATCTTATTCTATCATATTATTTATTTCTAAAAATACTCTCTCTATATATACATTGCCCTGATTTGGGTACTTTTGTACTTCTAATATGAGGATTCATACTTTCTGATTTAGGTAAGCTTGTATGAAGTTTTAATTTTAAAGGTTGGTTGTTTCAATGTTGATGTATAGTGAACATATTATTAAAAAAAATTCCTTTTTACTTTCATCTTCTTTTTAGAGGACATTACTCAGAGGTTTACATTACTAAAGGACATTACAGTAGGAAAAATTGATTAAAAGATAAGAGTTCATATAATAAGATTGTGGGTGCTGCCAGAGTTTAAGAATCAATTGCAAACAAATTCCTTGGAGATGATTTTGGTGGATGAAGAAATTTTTTTTCCATAAATTATAACAATTATAAATTTCATTGTTGGATAGTGTAACTTTTTGTTTTTGCTTCTGTTTAAAATTTACATCTTCACCAAAAATTTATGATTAGTAAGGATATTATTTTCATAATCAATTACAATGAGTCAATGATTTTAATAAGGACATTGATAAGTTTTTTTTTGCACATATGTTGTTTTTTTAGAAGCTAATATATTTTTTCCTTCTATTCTTTTTATTGTTTTTACCTATTATAATTCAAATAATAACCTTATTTTAAAATAAATGAAATTTTAGTCTGATTCAAATAATAACCCTTTTGTAAATATATTGCTTTAATTCTTTATTTTTTATTCATATTAATATATTTTCTCTTTAATAACCTTATTTAAAATAAAATTTTCTTTTTTACTTTTATCTTCTTTTTACAGGACATGACTTAGAGGTTTACATTATTAAAGGACATTGCAACAGGAGAAATTGATTGGAAGATAAAAGTTCGTATAATAAGATTGTAGAGACTGCTAGAGTTTAAGAATCCATCGCAAACAAATTTTTTGGAGATGATTTTGGTGGATGAAGAAGTTTTTTTTCTTCATAAATTATAATTATAAATTTCATTGTTGGGTAGTGTAATTTTTTGTTTTTGCTTTTGTTTGAAATTTTCATCTTCACCAAAAATTATGATTAGTAAGGATATTGTTTTCAGAATTAATTACAATGAGTCAATGATATTAGTAAAGACATTGATAATTTTTTTGCACATATGTTATTTTTTAGAAGTTAATGTATTTTTTCCCTTTATTCTTTTAATTATTTTTACCTATTATAATTCAAATAATAACCTTATTTTAAAATAAATAAAATTAGCCTGATTCAAATAATAACCCTTTTGTAAATATATTTCTTTATTCTTTATTTTTTATTCATATTAATATATTAGCTTTTACTTAATAGCCTTTCTTTAATAGTTATTATATCTAGATTATATTCTTGCATTTTTAATTGATAAAATCCTATTTAGTGTTGCTAGATTTTTTCAATTTGACTTTTCTATCTTGCTGTCAAATCATTACATGACCTAAAGTTTAATTTTTTCTTCTAATAATATTGTTTTAACCTGAATGAAAAGTATTTATACATAACTTAAAGCACTTTTTAACATGATTGTATATTAAATAGATATTAGTCTTTTTTTAATATGTTTTTAAGTTCATTGTTATTACTATAAATTAAGTAGATTGATATTACTAGGTTTTAAAATTAAGTAATTCTTATTTCCTTTTCATATCAAATTTCTTAATTTATTTTTGAGTTGATTGACATAACTTTATTGTTTTTAGTTGATTTATATATTACTCTCTGCTGAGACGTAAGTTAACACTTATCGCATACAATTATTAATGACCTTAGTGTAATTGCTAATTTACTGATTTGATTCAATTAAGATATGAAATAATGTTTAATTGATTCAATTGATGGATTTATCTAATGCATCGTATACTGTGAGTGATTATTGGTTTCTAAAATTTAATCACCATCCAAGCTGAACATGTTATGCCTCATACATATATTGAATTTTTTTTTGAAAAATTCTGCTGTATATATATTTCTTCCTCTGTGACTATTCTTCTTGACTTTTTTTTTTCTCTTTCAATGCTAAATATCCCATTGCCTCATTTATTTACTGCCAAATATATACCATGCAAGTAATTTTTAAATTATCTAACCTTTTATTTGCTTGCCAAACTATAGTTTTCTAAATGTTTATGATTTTGATTCATATTGAAAAGACAAAGGGTTGTTGTATAACTCTTTATAGTTGTTTGAAAGGTTTTAATTGTTAATTTAAAAGGAAAAAGGGAACTTAATAGGTGGACATTTGGCTTTTGTTAGTACACTGCATACCCTTATGGTAGTATTGTCCTTTTAGATTTGGCTCTAGAGCGAGAGTCATTTAAGAAAATAAATAAATAATTTTATTTATTGATAAGTTGAACTTTTTAAATTTTATTTCAATGCTAAACATTATAAATTGTTTATAATAGATATTTAACATTTTTTTTAGTTTCTTCAAATTGAGTATTCAAAGACAAATAGTGTTATGGATGATAATGTTAGAAAAAATAAAATAACTCAAAATCATCCGGTAAAGATATTCAATATTGTAATTGCATAAAATATGTCAGAGTGTGTCATTCAAATATCACCAATGATAAGTGATAATATGTCCCAATGTTACATATTAAAAATAAGAAATAAACGAATTTGGACTTGTTTGAACTAAAAACATCATCCTTATATATCTAACATCTTAAGTTTTTTCAAGCCGGCCCGCAAATGAATCATACTCATGCTAAATAAACGAGTCACGGTATTGTATGCGACTTTCAAGTTTGAAGTCTAATTTCACGGTTTGTAGGAATTTTAATAATTTCAATACTGGATCAAGATCATCCTAGCAAATTTTCCACACTAAGAATAATCCCAGTGGTGTTCAAAACCAACTCAAACATCACTATATCATGAACAATCCATTCCAGCCGGTTAAAATTCAACATAATGCAGTGTAAAATCCATCATAACTCACACATATATATGATAAAAACAAGAAACTTAATGCAGAATAACTAGACACATCTACATCCACACAAATTTTCAACTTCAAGTTCAATAAGCACAACCCAAAAATCTCACTGGCTATTCTAACCAGCATTTTAAAATATCAACGTTTCAAAAGTCCATTAAATTTTTTTCAAGGAATAAAATATTATTGTTTTTTATTTTATATTCAAACTACTTTCAATTAGGTTGATTTTCAGATTACTACCTTCAATTAGGTTAGTTTTCAGATTACTACCTATTAATTTATTATTTTTTGTTTTAAATACCTGACAATTTTTTTTCTTTAATTTAGTACCTGATATTGGTTCCTCTCTATCAAGTAATGACGTGGCAGTCCATCATCCAATAGTGTTTGCCACGTCATCACCATGTCCATGTGGCAGTCTCTTAGATGATGTAGCAGACATTGTTAGGTGATGACATGACAATCCGTCTATCACGTCATCACTTAACGGAGGAAAATTAATGTCAGGTACTAAATTAAAAAAAAAATTATCAAATAATTAAAATAAAAAAATTAAAAGGTAATTATCTAAAAATTGACCTAATTAGAAGTAATTTAAACATATTTAAACCTTTAATTTTTAGGTAACGAAAGTACGGAACTGTCTGTTTCCTCATGTTAATGTTTTTGTTTTTTTAAGTGATCCGTGGTCGAACAGCGTTGTGTGTGTCACTGTCAGTTAATTATTTCCCGACCAACTCATTACTGACCCATTATCGCAACTGTCGGCCCAATGGCCCACTTCTCATTTTTCCAATCCTTTCTCCGCGTCCCTTTATTTATTTATTTTTTATTTTATTTTTATTTTTTTAAGGTATAAACTATAACCTACATGAATAAATAATAAATTGATATTTTCAATAGTAATTTTATATATTAACGGAAGAGCAACTCTTTTCCTTAATTGAGCGATAAAAGTATCAAACAGTTTGAGTAAAACATTTTTGGTCATGTCTCTTCTTCTATAGTAGTATATGTTATTAGCTCATTATTTTCTTTCTAGTTTTCCGCAACTCATTATAAATTATTTGATTTCGTTATGTAATGTTAGCAGGGTAAAAAAAATTTGGTGTATATGTTTCTTTTTTCAAAAAGAGGCAATGTAGTGAGCATTTATTAAAAGAGTGGGGAAAAAATGATAAAAATGTTAGTTACTATTTTTTTTTCTTTTCATTTTTTAAGTAAATAGAATGTGGTTACCATTATAGACAATATAGATTAATATATTTACATGCATATATAATTATTATTTTAAATTTTATTATTAATTTTGCTAAAATAATTATATGGAGAGGGTTTTAATTACACTAGTGTAACTTTTACAATTGTCACACTTTTCAATAATTTTTAATTTGATTTATAAAAATCTATTATTAGATTGAAACTTCATTTTACTTAGATCATATATTGAAAAAATTATGTTGATAAAAAATTATTAAATACCTCATTCATATAAATCAAAATTGATGTAATACATGCTTTTAAATTTTTTTAAAAATATAATAAAATATAAATAGTTTGATTAAATTTTTTATTATTATTCAATTTTACCAAAATTTAACATACACATAAAAAATAATACAGAATTTTAATCTAATGGTGAATTTTGAGAAAACATCATTAAATTAAAATTTAAATATTTTAAAGGATAAAATAACCATTAAATCATTTTTTTAATTTACAAGTTGCAAAAATTGACCGATTTTTCACATCTCATGTTATTGGTGCAACGACTTTTATAGTAGGGTCTTTAGTCTATATATATAGAGAGAGATCAAGTCTAGTTATTTAAAGAAGAATGACTGGTTGACATTTTATCATATAGTTAAATATAATGTTAACATTTATTTAAGAATAACAATAATTATTTTGATTTTTATGCATTTATTTTTCAACACGTGATTTGTAATAAATAATCTCCAATATAAAATAATTATACTAAATATTAATTTAAAAGTTCAATTCTTATATATATATATATATATATATATATATATCCCATGATATTCATATGGCAAGCCCTACTACTTACTCTAGACATCGGGATGCATTTTTTTTGGAAAATGTAAATTACCTTTTTTTTCATGTTTTAAAAATTTAGCTGATTATTATAATTAGTACATTGTTTAAGACAATTACAATATTAGTTTTAGTTTAATAATAAACTGGTTTAATTTCAGTTGAAAAAGTAAAAGAAGACTTTAAAGGGAGAATTAATCTGTAACCGGAAGAAGGGCATACTGTAGTTTATTAAGCAAGAGCAAGACGCGAAAGAGAAAACATGTCCCTAATTACGTGACTTCACTTACATACGTACACCCCAACAACACACTTCATACATGAACATGATAGGTGGTGCATGGCATGCTCCTATATATTTGAGTTATTTAATATATTTATATAGGAGTAAGCTATGCATGTTAAGGTAGATGAAGGTGATCAAGCAATGAAGTACATTGGGTTAGGCAACTTAAAGGTCCTGAGGCCAACGTTGCGTCCGGTTATATCACTCCACTGGTCTCCAATGTTACCAACGATTCTCCATCCCTCCTTAGTCAGCTTCTTCCTCTCAGCTGCTTTGTATGAAGCTGCGTTCTGACCATTGTATGCAATTGGATCCCTACAATAATATATACGTCCAACATCAATATATAAATTATATATAGCTAGAAAATAATAATAATAATAATAATAATGATCAAGTCACTCACTTGAGAATCAACTTCTCCCACGTGTGGAAACCAGCCTCCTTCAAGTTGGCTTCGGTTACAGCCTTCTTATCCACTGTTCTTCCTGTTAGGAACACAATCTTGAAGCCAAGAGACAACAGATTGTTGTAATTTTTAAGAGTCTGTGCCAGTGCCGGTGCCTCACCCTTCAGAACCCATGCATCGTACACAGTCGCATTATATGGATTCACCCTATAATAATACATAACTTTATTTCATTCCATATATAGCATGCATAATTGCTTATAGTATAAACGAAGAAGAAATTAAAGAGCATGCATATAAATATAAATATATATAATATACGTACCCATATCCATGTTTAGAATAATATGGGACATTAGACAGTACGGTTCCATCTACGCTGAAAATGAAAACGTCATTCTCATTCCTTTTGATGGATTTAGCAAAAAAATAAGCTTGTTGGTTAACATATTTGGAGTCTGAGTCATATTGATCTCCTTGGATGTAGCTTTCTACGTATTCTGCGCATTTTTGAGGAACAGTTTTCCAGTTAATATAGTTGTGTGCTTCCGCTGCAAGCCTCCAACTTGGGCACCATACCTCTGGAGGGTAGTGGACAGTGAGGCCATCAGATCTCAATTCCAGAGGGTAAAATTCGTATTCTGAGCCATGGCACTGTGATGCTACCAAAATTGTAGCAACAGCCAAAACAACTGCCTTCATATTCATCGATCTCTTCTTCTTCTCACAACTCACAACTAACTTTTGCTGCTTCCTTCTCCAAGCTTTGCCTCTTTAAATAGATATATACACAACACCTCCTAGCTCGCTAAAGGGTCAATTTTTTTTTACGGTCTGCTATTTTGTTTTTTCTTTTATGTGAGCAAGAGAGACTCTTTTTTAAGAGATAAAACAAACACTACCAATTGTAAAAAGAGAATTTCTACGGTACCCCGTGTAAAAGAAGGGTACCGGTACTGTTGATGACGTGTCGATGATGTGTGATCCAAATCACTTATAATTTTATAATTATTTACAATTCAATATCCACGTCAATTATAATGAAATTCAAGTTTTTTAATATTTTTTCGGAGTGTTTGCTTCGTGTTTCTTCTTTTTTTTTGAAATGTTTGCTTCGTGTTTCTTCTTCTCAGCGGTAATGGTCCCCAATAAGGTTATCACAGGGCTTGGGAGGGGAACCAGTGAGGAGCAAGATGCGGGGTTTACCTCTCACGAAATTAGGGTATTCGGGGTTTTGGAGGAGCCAAGCCTTGCGTTCTTCGTCCCAGTTGCGGATCTTGGGACCCAGGCTGTAGGTCACGTTAGGGTTCAAGGGGGCTTGCTCGTCGGGGTCGTTGGGGTCGGCGTCGGAGCGGATCTCGGCCAGGATGCAGTTGGTCTCCTCCACAAGATTCTGGTTGACGGCGTCGGCGTCGGAGGAGCCAAGGTTGACGCCGATGGTGCCGCGGAGGACGAGGATGTCGTCAGAGACAAAGGTAACCTTGGAGGAGTCATGGTCGACGGTGGAAAGGAGGGAATAGTGGAGGGCGGAGGAGGAGGGGAGGGAGGAGTGGTAAATGGCTGTGGCGAGGGAGTTCAAGAAGTAGGGAGAGGGGTTGAGGCGGAGGGGAGGGGAGAGGTGGGAGACGGACACAGGGGAGAGGTGGGAGACGGATGGAGGGGAGAGGAGATCGTATAATTATAAAAATATTAATAAAAACTTAAAAATAAATAATGTAAAAATTTAAATATAAAATAATTTTTATTTAAAAGGTTGACATGACATTTGACATGGTATTTAGATGATGTGTACATATACACATTAGCTACAATACCAAAACCCCTCATTTATCAGGGATACAATAGCAACTCCCTTGTAAAAATATCCATGTTGATATTGTATTTAGATGTCTAATAAATTTTGAATGCAATAAAATATAACTGGTACAGCCAAATTTAAAGTTTAGAGTTTAAGATGATCACAATAATGAAGGTGTGGTGGTCACAACACTCATGGTTGAGTGAGTGAGTAAAATAAATTCAGAAAATTAATTTGATACCTGAGTGATTATGATATATTTTAATGAAAATAATATTTTATTTTAATTTTATGATTTAGGGTGATAATTTTTATTCCTATAAAAATGTTATTCTGACGTTATATATGTAGTGAGAATTTGTTGATATTATGATATCAAATTAGTAAAATAAAATTTTTAATAATTTTTTATAGGTTACAAATTTAACTAATATAATTGTTGTATTTAATGATATTACAAATTAGATTAAGTATATATAATTGTATATAATTCTAAAATTATTTAGTTATTTATGATATCATTAATTTTATTTTAGCATATAAAATAAAATTCAAAACAGATATAAATATCTATTTTTAGATATTATATCTAAAAAGAGTCTAAAAATATTTTAAAATTTAATATACATAATCATAAATATAATATCATATAGTTTTTTTTAACTTATTTTAAAAATATTAAAATATCATTTATAAATAATTATGATAGATAAATTAAATAAATTAAAAAAATTCTTAAAAAAATTCTCATAAAAAATTCCTAAAATATATCTCCAGTACAATGGTTCATATTTTATATAAAAAAATTATTTCTTTTAAAAAAAAAATACAGATAAACACAAAGTGTGTCTTGAACACCAACAAATAATAAACACACTTTCTTTTGGGGTCCACTATAGTGACCTATCATCTCAATATATGGATGTTAATTAGAGCACGTGATACATGCGTTCACCAAAAACATCTATTTGTTTTTATTACTAGAAAAATAAGTCATTCTCACTTGTTGATCTATTTTGTAATTTAAATGACATCTCTAAAATTTATATAAAAAATAATAATTCATAAAAAAAGAGACATCTCTAATATTTAATTATATTTTATAAATAATTTAAAAATATTTAATATTCGTAACTTTAGTCCGGGAATTAACATACACTTTGCTGACATAGAGGGATTCATTTGAAGAAAAAAAAAACTTACGGAATTATGTCACAATTTTTAATACTTTAGTTTGTTTTATAATTTTAGTAGTTTGTGGGCTATTTAGGAAAAAAAATATACTTCTAAAATCAAATTAATAGTTTATCTTATTTTAATATATATATATATATATAATATTTTTGAAGAATGCTTAAATATATTATAATAGTGATTTTTTTTACTAAAAATATTTGTTTTATTATTTTAAAATTTATAAATATTATTTTTAATTTATGTAAAGTGAATAAATTTTGATTTTGATCTTCATAAAATATTATTTTAAATTTTATTCTTTTAAAATTTTAAATCAATAATTTTAGTCTTTAGTAGTTATTTAAAGATATATAAATAATACTTCTTTTAATAATTTATAAAAAAACAAAAATATTATATACTAACATTGGAATGTAAGATATAATAATAAATATATCGAAACTATCATTTAACTTTTTAATAAATATATAAATTGTTGAGATTTATCTCAAAATAGTAAAAATTAAAATGGAAGTTATAAATTTTAGAAAAATAAAAAAATAATTTTTTTATAAAAATCAAAATTAAAACTATTTACTTACGTATGTCGAAAACATATTGAACGCTACAAAGAAATTAAATTTATGAAAATAAATATTTCCTAAGATAATGACCAGCAAACGACATGACATTGGCAATAATGTTGTCAGACAAAGGATAATGTCCTTTAAAAATTATGTGCAAAACGACACAAGCAAAGTGACATGGCAATGTTATGTTACCATGATGCGAGGGCAAGGATCGAGAAACTACTTCATAGATTCAACTGGATAAATATTAGCTTTTAAACATATTTTTAAATATTAACTAAAATTTAATAAAATAACAAAATTATTATATCTGTTAATTTACTTATTTTCTTTATCTTATCTTTTTATTTTATTTCTTTAATTTCTTTACGTTCCTGATTCCTTGTACTACCTCCAAATGCGTTTCAAAGGACTCAGCTTTGTCAGTACTCACTTTTTTTTGCTACATGTGTGTGTAAATTAAATAATCCATCTATATTTCTTTTAGTTCTTGATTTTTTTAAAGAATTGTATCTTTATTTATTTATAATTTTAAAATTTTAAACAATATTATTATTAGTAATATCCTTAATATTAATTAATTTACATATTTACAACTAATATACATTTATTATAAATAAAAATGAAAAATTTAATAAAAAACTTCAAAATCATTTATAAAAATAGAAAAAAAAATATTTTTTTGTGTAATTTTAAATTAGTTTTATAAACAAATGGAAGTAGTATAACGCAACAAGGAAAAATAAGTTTAAAAATAAGTATTAGTTTATTTTAAAGTAATATTGTTAATTGTTTTTTTTTTTTACATTTATATCTATTAATATTTTACATAAATTATTAATATGTTGTATTGTTTCAAACTTTCATGATGTTATTCCATTTTATTTTATACAATATTTTAATATAAAAAATTCATTTTAGTTACCATTTCGAAATACCAATAAAGTACTACATTTTTTTTATTCTATTTTAGATATTTACTATAAAGTGATCATAAAATAAATACAAGGAAAAGGATTTGATTAAAAAAAAAATATTGAAAATTTATGTAGTCATATTATAAGTTTAATATATTAACAATTACATTTTTTAATAATATTCTCTTTCATACCAAATTCCAATTTTGATATCTCTTTCTTAATTTAATATCTCGTCTTCATTGCATTTATTATTTTCTTTCTTTATCTTTGTTTCCACGTCAACAAGTCTCTAGTTTCTTCGTCAAAGTAATGGTCCCCACACCACACCTGATAGAAAAACAGATAAAGTAATAAAGGCACTAGCTGTGAGTAACAATTACTGGATGGTGAATCTTTAAGGTTTTACTGTGTTTGGTGGAAACGTGTTTTTTATGCGACCCAATGCTTTGTGGTCCAAAATTTAACCGTACAATTCACAATTACTTTTTTCGGATAACATTCTAACCACTACTAAGCACCACAACCATATGTTTATTGTAGATTTTTTGTTTAGATATTATTTTGTATTAATAATCTTACCAATATATTTTATTCATCTTACGAATGTAATTGATTTTTCAAATGTTTTTTTAGCATGATACTGATAGGAAACAGTAAGATCACTGTATTAAGATCATTTTTTCAAAATCATTTTTTATAAAAAAAACTCAAAATTCGAATTTGAAATCTTAAAATTTGAAGATTAATAATTATTGGTTTAAATTTTTCTAATATAATTAGTAGCTTAAGTTCAGTTCTTAAATATGCGCGTTGAATATTATGGGATTTTTATCCTTCAAAACCTTCTTAATGTCATTGGGGCAAATTATGTCTAATAAAAAATATATGTGATTTATAAAAAGAAAGTTAAATTCATTTTAAAATTTTTAAATGTGTAATATTAATTTTCATAAAAAAATATTATAATTAGTTCGTCTATTTTAAAAATTAAGTAATATTAATTCATTATTAATATGTTATTCAAAATTAAACAAAAATTGTTAAAGAGTGTGCATGAGTGATACTACTTGTAGTTATTACTTAGTCAAGTAACAAAATTGTGATATTAAAATTAATTTTTTTAATAATTATAAATTAAAATTAAAATAAAAAATAATTTAGCATATATGTAGTAAAAAGATAATGTTATTTTTTTTTACATGAAAATTAATGTAACTAAATAATTTAGCATATATGAAAGTTAATATTTTCTGTTTAATTTTGAATGAGTTGTTAATAGTTACTTTTTAAAATTATGGGGACCAATATTGTAAAAAAGGAAACTGAGAGTCCAAAATTATTTATACATTTGCAAAAATATAAGAATTAAAAGTGAATTTGAGGGAAGAAAATACTAACAATTTTTTGATGTGTAGTATTTCTTTTTAAGTACAGATAAAATATATAATGTATAAATTGGAAGTAACTAAAATTTACTCAAATAATATAATTATAAAAAAATAATTTAAAATTAAATTTAATTAATAGAAGTTAGAATAATAATGATATAATTTAGTTAAAGTAATATTGTATTCATATTCATGTTTATACGTTTTTAATATTGTGATTTTAAATCCAATAGGTGTAATTTAATATGCTGATTTCTAAAATTTATGCAACTGGTAAGATAGTGAGATTTTGGGTTGTGCTGGATGAATTCGAAGTTGAAAATTTGTGTGGATATAGATACGTGGATAGTGTTTTTTTTTTAACTGCAGATACGTGCATAATTATCCTGCATTAAATTTCGTGCTTTTGTGATATGTGTGTGAATACATCTCATATATAAAAATAAAATAAAAAATTGATGCTGGTTGATCTACTTGAGTTTAGATACATTTTATCTTGTACTTTTAATATTTTCAATGATATGAGTTAATTTTATTTGTTTAAAAAAATGAAAGTTTTGATTGGATGATCTTGAGTATTGAATTTATTAAAATTCCTGCAAGCCACGAAGTTAGTTTTCAAAGTCGCATATGCTACACCGTGACTATATTGGTATATATGTTGAGCTATTGATTCAAAATTGTGTTGCATGTTAAATATGAGAATGTTTGAAGTTGAAACCATGTCAAGTGGGGTTTAAATGATGCTAGGTGTGAAGTGAGAGAATTGTCTCAAGTTAGATTGATACTACGTGTCAAAGGAGTAATATAGGACGTGAGAAGAGAGTATCGTCTGGAATTAGTTTGGGGTTGAGTGTGGAACTTTCACACACTAGGCATGAGGGCCCAAGGGGCCTCTACCCAATACACATCAAGCACAGGTAGTATGATGTTGTTCTATGTATATTGATATGTGATGATATATGTAGATAATTTTATGGTTGAACTGTTGAGATTGATGCATTGATATGCTGTGAATTAATAATGTTTTTAGATCTATCTCCATCGACTCAGGGTAATGCATGTAGATGAATGTTGTTGAGGTGTGATGCTAAGAATGCTTTAAGACAATTAGGCATGATTTGTTGATGTTGAGAATGTTATGGGCATTAAAACATGTTGATTGACTTAGGATTAGAGGAGATAGTGTTTTTTGAAAGTCGAATATCTCATTGTGTGGACATTGGTATGACGCTTTAGGAGGCCAATTGTTGAAAAACCCTAATTGAGTAAGCAATAACTCTTGAAGTGGATTGTTAAGTTTCCTTTAGGTCCTTAGTCAATGTTGGAGTAAGGTATAAAGTAAAAGACTACAACCTTTAACTATTTACTAGAGAGATGTGTGGTATTCTGAGGATTGTTAATTGATTAATTTTATAAGTGACTTGGTTAATGCATGTCAAAGTCGTGATAGGTCCACACCCAAGTCATACTATACCTAACAGTGGTATTGAAATTTTCTAGTCTAAGTGGTGACATCCGATAAATCACGAGGTAGGGATTGATATTTCAATTTAATTGTCGATATAACAAGTGTGTAAGACATGAAAATGATTAGTTGGTTCAATAGGTCAAGTCACTTAAATTACTCAAGTATTATAGGAGAACTCTGTAGATGAATGTGTGATGATATATTAATTGAGGTGTATGCATATGATGTGGTGTTACTTGGTGTTGTTCATATGCTTTGGTGATTACATATGGTTGTGGTGTAAGTTTATTTTACTTAAGTTGTTTGCATTTTAGACTTGTAGATAACTTATTGAGTGTTGTATGATATAAGCCATGAAGTGCATGTTGGACTATGACGGTCATGCTTACATGGGAGCAAAGAGTGATAGGCTAGATGTTGCGTATTTTGGAGTCATGTTGTTGGCAAGTAGCTTGGTGCTATTGTTGGTGTTAGTGTGGAGTTTTGTTGTAGTTGTTTGATAAAAAACTCGGGATTTTTATTTCACAATAGATAGATTATTTAACAAAATCTCTCATCTAGTCTTAAGTTCACAATAACTCATGTTTCAAAATAATATCTCTCTTCTAGTCCTAAGTTAACAACACAACTCAATAACGCAACTCAACAATGCAACTCAACAATCCAATGAACAATAAGCTCAACAACATAGCTTAAAAACACAATTTAGTGACACAACTTAACTATAAAACACTAGTATCATCTATAGTTCAACTTCCTACAACATGATTCATCATCAATCATAACAACATATTACAACATATTTCAACAATATTTCATCTTATCTTCTCAATAATATAATAATAAGCATTAAGTTTAAAAGTCACAAATTAGGACTCTCGTTGAGCAACACTACTTGCTAAGCGAAAATGGGATTCTGGACAGATGTTCGTCTATTCTTGAATTGGCATTGGGCACCATATGCCTACGTTGGGCAAAAACAAGGGTCTTCACCTACAACACCCAACTTCTCTCTACAATTCCAACCATTAATCCGTACTAATTCATCATGTAACATTCAAATCAACATTTATACATAATAGACAACTCAAATTTCAAAAGAATTACTACATGTAACAATAACATGATCAAAGATCATCAATTCTTCTTCTGTCGACAAGAAAACCCCAAAAATGTAGCACTTGGTTTCAACCTTTCAAATTTCAACATAAAACACCATTCAAGCATGAATTCAACACAACAATTCAACATATTCATCTTAGAAATCTAAACCACAAGTTTCTCTTACCTCGAATCTCTATAAACAAGAAAAGGAAGAAGAAATTTCTCAGAACCCTAAACTTTTGTATGACGACTAGTCCTTTTGATTCTCGACTCCCCAATTTTAAATCTCTACTCAACTATAACAATCTCTACATTGAGAAAGGATCAGGACACTTGTAAGAAGTTAGAAGAAAGAAAGATTTTCTTTGGCTTTGGAATATATCTTTCTAAAACACATTCTAGGAATTATGAAAAATTAACTTACGAAGTTCAAATTCTCAAAAAATATTATATACTTTTTTTTCTAGACTTAGTCAACTTTAACCTCAACACAAAATAACTTCAAGCAAACTAAACTCGTAAAAATTCATTAATCGATAGAGTTTTAAAACATTAAAAAAACACATCATCATATATCAATTAAATATTGAAGCTTAAAATATTCAACAAGTTACAACACAATGTTACATTTACTCACATTCTCAAAGACACATTAATATATATTTTGTTTAATTTGAATAACATGTTAAGAGGGGACAAACATAACTTAATTTTAAAAATTAGAAAGATCAAATTAATTTTAAAAAATATATATATTTTGAGAACTAAAATTATAAATTTAAAGAAACTAAACGGTCAAAATAGTGAGTTTAAGCCAATATAATAAGGATGATAACCATAAATTTTTAGCTCAAACTAGTGAAAATTACCCCTTGCTTGCCAAAGTTCCCTTCTGAAGCTGTTACCATGATAGGAGGTATCCCTTCTAGTGAAGAAGTGTTTACAGCTTTGAAAAGTATGGCCTCCTTTAAAGCACCAGGACCAGATGGCTTCCAAGCAATTTTCTACAAAACATATTGGCACATTATTGGGGAGAAAGTAGTTCAGGTAGTGCAAGAGGCGTTCATGCGTGGTTCTTTTGATCCATTTTTGTCAAATATACTCATCACACTCATTCCAAAAGTGGAAGACCCCAAAAGGCTTACGGAATTCTGTCCTATTAGCTTATGTAACGTAATTCATAAACTAATATCGCGAGTATTAGTGAATAGACTCAGACCATGGTTACAAGACATTGTGAGCCCTCTCCAGAGTAGTTTTATTCCAGAGCGAAGCACTTCAGATAATGCCATCATTCTCTAAGAGGCTCTTCATTCTATGAAAAAATCAAAAAAGAAGAAAGGGGATGTTATTCTTAAATTAGATATCGCTAAAGCTTATGACACGATTGAATGGGGCTTCATTAAACAAGTTCTTGTAGAGTATGGTTTTCCTCAAAACATTATCCAGCTCATTCTAAATATGTTGTCTTCTCCTTCGATCTTTATTCTTTGGAATGGGAAGCAAACACCGACTTTTTCTCCAGTGCGGGGGCTTCGACAAGGCGACCCTATTTCTCCCTATTTATTCGTGCTTTGTATGGAGAAACTAGGGGCAATGATCACTCAGGCAATCCAACATGGGAAGTGGGGTGCGTTTCAAGTCAGACAAGGTGGGCCGAAAATATCACATCTGTTTTTCGAAGATGATGTTTTGTTTTTCATAGAAGGAAAACCTACGCAATTCAGGCATATGATTTCCCTGCTTGACAGGTTCGCCTTAGCATCTGGGTTGTGTGTCAATCCTGCCAAATCAAGGGCATTTGCGTCGAGTGGCATCCCACCTAGTCGTAGACAAAAATTATCACTCATTTCAGGTATAGCCTTTTCGGATAATATTGGGCCTTACTTGGGCTTTCGGTTGTCTATGGGAAGGATCACAAACAACATGTTCTCACATGTGATTGACAAGGTGCGATTACTAATTCAGTATTGGCGTCACTACCATCTTACACCATGCAGGTCCAATGGCTCCCCCAACATGTTTGTGATACTTGTGACAAAATGGTTCGTCAGTTTATTTGAAATGGAAACATGCAACGTGGGTTCCACTTGGCTACTTGGGATGTCATTACGCAACCAGACAAATTTGGTGGTTTGGGTGTCCACGTGGCTTGCCTCCAGAATACAACACTCCTAGGGAAGCTAATTTGGGAGTGCTATAATAATGAAGGGAAGTTATGGGTTCATCTAGTTAAAGCCAAGTATCCGGGTGACTCGCTTCAGGAGTGTTTACAAGCAAAAGGATCTTTTTTTTGGTCTTCCTTATTTAAAGCCTTTGGAATTCTTCGGGAAGGTTTCCATCTGCAACTAGGACAAGGTAATGTTTCCATTTGGTATGACAGATGGCTAGACGCTTCTCCTTTGTGCTTAGCTGTCCCGTATGTCCATTATCAAGATGTAATGTTGAAGGTGAAAGATGTCTTTGTTCAGGGGCAATGGCGCTTACAACAGCTTTACACGCCAATAACGCCCACGTTAAGTGATAAGATACTCTCGAGTCACGTATCTTTACATGCCTCTTTACCCGACGTTGTGGTGTGGAAGGACTCACTATCAACTGTCTATTATGCAAAATTGGGATATAGATGGTTGTTGGCTCGTTCTGGTCGCGCCTCAAGGGAGTCTTGGACTTGGCTTTAAAGGTTGCAGGCACCGGAAATGCTGAACTTTTTTGCATGGCAACTTGCACATGGCATTATCCCACTCAACAGTTGCTATGGGCTAGGCACGTGGGCCCGGATACAGTTTGTTTTAACTGCCACTCTAGTCGTGAAGACTTATATCACATGTTCTTTGAGTGCAACAGTGCAATGGTTGTTTGGGCTCGTATGGGTATCATGGTTTCAGTGACGAGAGCCACTTTGGCGGAATCTGGTTGGTTAAGAAGTTGCTATAATGTACATGGTGTAATAGGACTGGTGGTATTATGGGAAATTTGGTTGGCAAGGAACTCTCTTCTGTTTAAAAATAACAATATCCCAACGCATGTGATTGCTTCACGTACTCGGGGCTTATATGGTCTAATCTTGAGGACTTTTCATCAATTGGTCATACACCAGGAGGAAAGATGAGTACCTTGTCTCCTTCCTAGTTTGGCCCAGGTTGTGATTCACGTAGATGGGAGTGCGCTGGGTTCTCCTGGTCCAGCAGGATACGAGGGATTATGCAGGGATAACTCTGGGAGGTGGTAATGTGGTTTCTATGGTGATGCGGGAATTACGGATAATCTTCAAGTAGAATTGAGAGCTATTCAAAAGGGATTAATGATTGCTTGGCAAAGAAACTTTAGGAACGTGATATGCGTGTCTGATTCCCTCCATGCTATCAACCTAGTTTTGGGATCAAGGGAGCCTTTTCACAGGTATGCGGTGTTGGTCGCAGAGATAAAAGATTTGTTGGGTCGTGAGTGGAGGACGTTGTTGGTGCACTCTTTACGCGAAGGTAACCAATGCGCTGATTTTCTGTCCAAGTGGGGTCCAAATTGCGTAAACGAGCTAGTAATCCCTGTGGGGTTGCAGCCTCTGCTTCAAACAGATAGTTCGGGTGTTTTGTTTAAGAGAATTTACTTTCTTTGTGTCCTCTCTTTTTTCGATTTTTGTGTTGTATTACAAAAAAAAAAACTAGTGAAAATTCGATTTTATATGAATTTTTGAAATTGTTATGTTTAATTTGTCCCGAGTTGATAATGTATACGAATTAAAGTTCTTTTACACTGTATTTTGATTGTATAAGAATATAAAGGGTATGATTGATTAAACTTAAAAAGAAGTTTTTTTAAACAAGTGTTTTTCTTTTAAAAAAAATGATTTTTTAGGAAGTAGATAGGAATTGTTTCTTAAAAAAAAGAAAATTATTTTTTAAAAAAAAAAAGATATATGTTTAGATAAACACATTAACAAATAAAAATAAAATAATTATTTTGTTTATACAAAAACACTTTTATAAGTTAAAAAAAATTAAACAAATAAACATATAAAGTACTCCATTTAATCTCTATTATAAACAATAATAATAATAATACACATTTTTTGCTCTTAAAGATAAACAAATTTTGACTACACTTTTACCTAATTTAATTTAATAATATTTTTTCTTTAATGTATAATCTCTCAATTATACTATTTCTTTTAATATTTATAACAAAAATAGTTTAAAAAAATATAATGAGACCAGTAAAATTTAATGTTAATAATTAATTTTTTAATATACATAAAATTATTATTATTTGTTTATAGAGAATAGTAAGTTAATTATACACTGTTAATGTTCATTCTTGTAAAATTCATTAACGCATTGATTGCATTTTCCAACCTACTACATCGCATACACGAAACTAGGATTTTACACTATTTATAATTATAACTATCATACTTCTATCACTTAACACTGTCCATTTAAACTATATATTACGACTACATTGTTACTAATTGAACTATAGTAATGTATATTATTTGAAAAAAAAAACTCAAGTAAACCATTAGGTGTTAATTCACTTTGATTATATATATTTCAATCTACCTTTTTAAAGTTATTATAAGTTTTTTCCCCCTTTATTCTCAATATAAACTCTACTCAAACTTTATTTTGTTTTTTCAAATAAACACCATAAACTTTAATTTTATTATAGTTAATCATTAAATTTTATTCTAATTATAAATAATAACGATAAAATTTAATTTTATTCTAATTAATTTTTAAATTTTACTTCTTTTACAAATGAACATTTCATTCTAATTGATATAAGCATTTAATAATTTATTTTTTACAAACAATCTTTTTTTAATTTAAACTTAAATTATTTATCTTAAACATCAATCATTATTTTTTTGGTGAACGCATGTATCACGTGTTTTAATTAGCCTCCGTATATTCGGATAATAGGTCACATAGTGGACCCCAAAACAAACTGATTTTATATTATCAATGGATAGAAATGGTGTAGTGATGAATTTGTAGCATATGTATATCTTAAAATTGTTGTGGTTCTCGTTATAATTCTTATAGATAATAATATATATATATATATATATATATATATATATTAATAATAAATAAATAAATAAATAAATAAATATATATATATATATATATATATATATGATTGCTGGGCATAAAGCATGTTTAATTTGTAGAAAAAAATCTAATTTATAAAATAATTATGAAAAGGCTAATTATTTAATCACATATAATAATTTATAATTAAATAATAATATAATTTTTTGAATTTGACTCCTTTAATATAACATAAATAAAAGTTATTAAATTCAATATTTTACGAGAAAATAAAAGTCACTTACTTATCAAATTAATCTTTTAAATTTCTTTTACTTACTCATTTTTTTATAAGTATTGTCACTATCACATTATTACTATTCTTGCAATCAACTTAAACTCTAAACTTTAAATTTGGAAACTCCAATATTTTATTAGATTCAATATTTACTACACATACAATATCAACATTGATATTTTTACAATTGATTAGTGTTTGCTTTATCTCTTAAAAAGAGTTTCTCTTGCTCACATAAAAGAAAAAATATACTAGCAGGGCGTAAAAAAAAATTGACCCTTTAGCGAGCTAGGAGGTGTTGTGTATATATCTATTTAAAGAGGCAAAGCTTGGAGAAGGAAGCAGCAAAAGTTAGTTGTGAGTTGTGAGAAGAAGAAGAGATCGATGAATATGAAGGCAGTTGTTTTGGCTGTTGCTACAATTTTGGTAGCATCACAGTGCCATGGCTCAGAATACGAATTTTACCCTCTGGAATTGAGATCTGATGGCCTCACTGTCCACTACCCTCCAGAGGTATGGTGCCCAAGTTGGAGGCTTGCAGCGGAAGCACACAACTATATTAACTGGAAAACTGTTCCTCAAAAATGCGCAGAATACGTAGAAAGCTACATCCAAGGAGATCAATATGACTCAGACTCCAAATATGTTAACCAACAAGCTTATTTTTTTGCTAAATCCATCAAAAGGAATGAGAATGACGTTTTCATTTTCAGCGTAGATGGAACCGTACTGTCTAATGTCCCATATTATTCTAAACATGGATATGGGTACGTATATTATATATATTTATATTTATATGCATGCTCTTTAATTTCTTCTTCGTTTATACTATAAGCAATTATGCATGCTATATATGGAATGAAATAAAGTTATGTATTATTATAGGGTGAATCCATATAATGCGACTGTGTACGATGCATGGGTTCTGAAGGGTGAGGCACCGGCACTGGCACAGACTCTTAAAAATTACAACAATCTGTTGTCTCTTGGCTTCAAGATTGTGTTCCTAACAGGAAGAACAGTGGATAAGAAGGCTGTAACCGAAGCCAACTTGAAGGAGGCTGGTTTCCACACGTGGGAGAAGTTGATTCTCAAGTGAGTGACTTGATCATTATTATTATTATTATTATTATTTTCTAGCTATATATAATTTATATATTGATGTTGGACGTATATATTATTGTAGGGATCCAATTGCATACAATGGTCAGAACGCAGCTTCATACAAAGCAGCTGAGAGGAAGAAGCTGACTAAGGAGGGATGGAGAATCGTTGGTAACATTGGAGACCAGTGGAGTGATATAACCGGACGCAACGTTGGCCTCAGGACCTTTAAGTTGCCTAACCCAATGTACTTCATTGCTTGATCACCTTCATCTACCTTAACATGCATAGCTTACTCCTATATAAATATATTAAATAACTCAAATATATAGGAGCATGCCATGCACCACCTAGCTATGCATGTATATATCATGTATGAAGTGTGTTGTTGGGGTACTGTACGTGAGACATAATATAAGGCAGGTAGTGGTTTTCTCTTTCGTGTCTCGGATAATAAACTATATGGATGCCCTTCTTACACCACTTGTCCCTTTAAAATAAATTTCATCCTAAGTGGTTTCGGCCTAAGTAATTAAATAGTGAAGTTTGTAAAACTATATATATAGATGGTTGAGTAAAAGTTCAATAATAAACGGTCCATAATTAATAACTCAATAGGATAAGCACAATAATTTATTAGGATATGTTATAATAATATATTAGAATGTGAGTTTAGTTTAACACAATTCTATAAAAACATGTTTGTAAAATAAAAATTATATTAGTATGTTCATCTCACTAATTGATTTGTGATATTGAAGAATTTTCTTTCCCTTTTTCAATTTAAATTAAACTAGTTTATTATTAAAAATAATATTGTGAATTTTAACAATCTAGTAAGATAATCTGCTAAATTTATAAAACTTTAAAAAGAAAATATCCTTGTGTCTAAAAGGGCTTGCCATATTATGGGATTTATATATTGGAATTGAAATTTAATTTTAAATTGACAGGTATTGTGGTCATTTTATATTAGAGATTTATTTATTATAAACCACATGTTTAAAATTAAATGTATAAAAATTAAGATATTTATTTAAACTTAAATTACTTTTAATTAAATTATATGGAGGTTAACATTACATTTTAATTTAATATAAGACTTAATTATATTTTTAGTTCTCTAAATTTAGAATAATTATGTTTTTGTCCCCAAATTTAAAATTTATATTTTTAGTCCTGTAATTTTAAAATAATATTGTTTTAATCCATGTATATATTATTTTGGTCCCTTAAACTTAAAACATGTTTTTAGTGTTCAAAATATAAAAATTATCATTTTAATCCCTCAAATTTAAAATTTATCACTTTAGTTCCTATATTTTTAAAATATTATTTTAGTCTCCTATAATCACTAATAGCATAATTAGTGACAGATTAAGATGAAATTGTCAGGTTTTCCCACAATTTAAAAATTGTTTGGTTAAGATGAAATTGTGAGGAGAGGAATAAAAATCACACGAAAATTCTTTGAAGTTGTGTAAAATAAAGAAATGCTGATATGACTCTGGTTTGCCCTACTTCTCCAATTTGCAAGCAAAAGAGGATAAAGATGCACCCTCATGTGTGTACGAATCAAAAATACGTTTTCATTGCAGTGTCATCGCTGATTTAATCGTTTGTCCCTCACATAAGTTACAACTATAGGTTAAATTGGCTTAATAATGTATTTTGTTCTGTTTTGTTTCCATAATCAATTGTATCATGCTATTCGATCGTTTTTATATGCAAGAGAAAAATACTTTTTTTAACCTAATTTCTCCTTTTTTTACACGAACCCAACAGCTTATTTTATTTCTTTTCAATTTCTATCGAATCAAACAACTTAGAATCCCTATTAATTTCTCCCTTTACTGTTTTCATCTGATCTATTTATTTCCTCTGCTGTCTTACTCTTTCTATATGTTTTTCAACTCTCATTGAACTAATACAGTACTAGTGAACAGGCCCATTAACCCATCTACAGGCCCAATGGCTAACCTTAGATTTTTGTTTTTCTTTTACGATGTCCTTTTATCTTATACTCCTTGCGTATTATTATTAGCTCATGAATTTTTTCAAGGATATGTTGATTTTATACAACATATAATCAGTTCTACATTTTCTTCATAAATTAAAATACTTTATTATTTATCGTGACATATAATTAATTGTTATTTAATGTTTTTCATAAACTAAAAAACTTAGATATATATTTATAATAACCGACTGAAATCATAGCCACATATATAAGTCTTAAACCATGTAACTATTTACCGTTGGACAGGTTTACGAATAATCTTAAAATTTCACAGCCATCCATTTTATGGCACGTCTTAAAAATGACTTAATAACTTTTAGTTTTACATTTTTAATTAAGACTTATATACTTTATAATAATAACAAACTACTTTTACTTAAAAAATGAAAACATGAAACGGGCAATTTGTAAATGGAACGAGGGCTCATAACTTACCAAACCACGCAAAAAGAAAGCAACGATGTGCAGTCTCTTACACGACCCAAATTTCACACCCCAAAACAAGACAACATAGAGTGACATAGTACATAGCTAGCTAGTGCTCCTATTTTACCACATAATGTATCTTATTCCTTAGATAGGAGCTAGAGAGCCTGAAAAGCTCAACTGTAGTACAAGGGATTTGGCAACTTAAAGGTCCTAAAGCCTTTGTATCTTCCCACAATATCACTCCATTGGTCTCCAATGTTCCCAATGATTCTGTATCCACTTCCCACCAACTTCACCCTCTCAGCTGATTTGTATTCAAATGTATCATCACCACCAAAGGAAGCTGGATCCCTGCAATCATAAGCCATTTGTTTAGACTTAATAATAATTACTTAAAAAGTTGTGTATAAAATAACTTAACTGATTAATGACTTAAACACCTTTAGACTTAAAATGGGAAGAAAATTTTATAGCCAGAAAAGGAAAAGTCACCTGACAATTAACTTTTCCCATGTGGGGTACCCAGCATCCTTCAAGTTCTTAACCAGAACATCCTTTTGATCCAGTCTTCTTTCTGATAAGAAAACAACCTTGATGCCAAGAGACAAGATCTTGTTGTAGAGTTTAAGGGTCTCGGGAAGTGCAAATGCTTCACCGGAGGCAACCCATTTACTAAACGCTGTCTTGTTATGTGGTTCCACCCTAAGATGACGAGAAAATGGTTACACTAAAAAACCAAAAAGAAGAAACGTTGAAAATAAGTTAAGAAAGAGAAGGAACGTACCCGAATCCATGGTTAGCAAAATAAGGGAGGTTAGAGAGTAGGGTCTCATCGACGTCGAAAATGAAAATATCTCTGTTAGTTAAGTTAAGTTTTTTGGCGTAGAAGTAAGCTTCACGACAAACGGTTTTGGAGTCTGATCTATACTGGCCATCAAGAAGGTAACTGGCTATGTATTCTTGGCACTTAAGAGGAACGGTTTGCCAGTTGATGAGGTTGTGTGCTTCCACACCAAGCCTCCAACTGGCACAAGATACATCCACGTCAGAGTCAGACCCGGTTTTCATTTGGAGAGGGAAAGTTTGGTACATTGTTCCATGGCATTGCCATGATGCAGCTAGGACCGTAGCAACAAACAAAACTAGCACCTTCATATTCTCCTCACAAATCACAACTCACAACTCACAACTCACAACTTACTTTGGAGCCTTTGCTTCTTTAAATAGACAAGAACCCTAGCTTGAAGGGGTTTGTGAACTGTACGCTAGTTTTTGAGCGCTCCCCTAATTTTACTTTAGGGCTTCTTTGTTTAAGATTATTATTATTATTATTATTAAGTGTGGAGAAAAAAATCAAGCGAAACGTACTACTAGAAATATACTTCTTTTTTTTCGATAAATTTTCTGCAAAAAATAAATTTGCAAGAAATTTTTGCAGATTTTTTTTAAGGATAAAAACTCGTAAGAAATTTCAGTGAATATTTTTACAAAAATTAACACGCATGAACTTTTTACGATTGTTTTTGCATCTATGTTAATTTTAGAATTTTATTTTTGCAGATAATAAAATCTAAGATGATGTTGCAAGATTTTTTTTTTTTGCTGCTAATTTAGTTGCGAATATAATTTGACAGGTAATGAATGGAAGAAAATTCTGTAGGTAATATTCTATTTTACTAAATGGGAGAAAATTCCATAAGTATAATTTCCTGCAAAAAAATTTATGAAGTTTAATCTGCAGAAAAAAAATTATTTAAAATTTGATACAAACTTTTACTGTCAATAAATTAATAGCTCATCTGAAACCAATTTTTGTTGTTGTTTTTGTTTTCTTAATTTTTCAACATGAAATCACAAGTTTGTAATACACAAATTCTATTTGTAATGGGTGCTTGATTTTCCTCTAAACCTAAACTTATATATATGGGCTCATTTTCTTCCCACTCATTCTCTTTGTCCTAACAATTTCTGCGATCACTTTTCTCTCCTCTGTTTCTACTCTCTAGTAAATTACCTTTCTTATAGTAATTTATGTAGGTTTTGCCTCCATTATTGCAATATTTTTCCCTTCTCTCTCAACGATAATAATATTTGCATATTAAAATCACTACAACAAAATTTATTTTTAATGACAATTATTTAATGGCAATAATTTAATTGCCACCATATGTAAAAATATTAATGGCTAATATATAATAGCCACTAAAAATATATTTATATTACACTAAAGTTTACTATTAGCGACAATTATTTAGAAAAAACTTAAGTCCCACATTGATTAGAGATAAGATAATTAAATAGTATATAAGTGAGTAATAACTATCACCTTACAGGTTCTTTTTATAGGGTTGACTTCTAATTCACTATTCTAAATTGGTATCAAATCACTCATTGTTACCAACTTCAATAGTGCTATAAAATAATTAGAGACCAACTTTGACCTTATAAATCTCACATGTCTTAAAAGACAACATAATTAAAAAATAAATTAAAAAATATATAAATAAAAGACAACTCTCATCTTACAAATCTCATATCGAGTAGAGATAAAAAAGTATATAAGTTATGAATTTAGAAAATGAAATTATAGGAATAAATTATTTAAAGTAAAGGAGACAATTGAAAAAAATAACTTTTAATAGCCTTTAAAATGGCTACTAGAATTGCCACAAAAAAAATAAGTTTTTCCGACAATTTAGTAGATCTTTACCGGCATTTTATATAAATGCCGGTAATAGTATTAGCGACACTGGATACACCAGCCATTAATTAAATGCTGGTAAAAAAATTATGGTCATTTATATGGCCGCTAAATAATAAGTTAATTGCCACAAAAAACTAGTTTTGGTGTAGTGAATATTGCTTTCTAAGTTGACAAAGCTTCCTAGGCTTTCAAATTGATTGTTCTTAATTTTCCGATGTTTTCTCCACACGATGGTGTGTCAAGGAATCCAATTATTTCCTATTGACTTGGAATGTCTTGAACTTGAACTTCATTGCGTGCAATTTTAGTTTTCTATTATTCTTAAATTTCCCATACATGTAAGAGTTTAATGAAATGCTTGAGAAACGAAGTTGAGTGCATAAGTGTTGTTGTGCTTTGATTCAAAAACAATAGAAGCTATGTTTTAGACACGTTTAATTTTATTTTATTATTGTACTTTTAGTTTATTTGTATTTTGAGATAATGCATTTTTCTGTTATCAATGTGTATTTTAGAATAATGAATCACAAAAAAAAAAATTACAGCTCGAGAAATAACTATATAAATAAGAAGTAAAGCTTGTTTGTTACTAGATATTCAATCTATATTGAGCCTTAAGTGCTCAAGTTTGCATATTGAGTTGTGTCTAACTTACCTTGTTCTCTTATTAGGTCTTTGGACCTACTTTTTAATCAAAACAGTAAAGTAATTTCAAATTTAGAGTGATATATTGTTGAAGGAGGCTTTGCATCATACCAACACAAATTAAAAAGGTATAAGATTTGGTATATGTTCAACTTTGATAAAATTAAAAAACATTCACAATTTAACATATATAGATTGTTAGCTTCCATGGTCCTTAATTAATTGACTTCTATCAATTGATATTTTCAAATTTTTATGACTTGCACCTCATGCATGTCTAGTAAACCATGGAAATTGAAAACACTATGTAGTTTTCGATTTTTAGTGGCCTGAAAGTTGATCGCAAACGTCTATCTTACATGGAGTTGTAATTTTGCAGAAAAACCAAAGGCTATTATTGTTAGCCAAGTTACGGCTGTTAATACAAGTTCTTTCAAACCTTGTAATCCATTCTTCCTTATTGTCATGCATCCATCATGAAAAATCATACTAGCCAATTAAATGAAGAGGTAAATTGTTTTTCCTTTCAATGACGATGGTGATAGCCTATAGTTGTGCGTAATTGTCAATTTGTACACATTTTAATAAAAGTTACTGGATATGGATTCCTTGCAATCATATTCTCTCTAAAAGTTATTGAATCTGATATTTGAAAATGTTGGTTGGAACCGACCAACTTTTGGTGAGAAACAAAAACAACATGCCTGTTGTTTTTAGAACTGAGATTAGCAAGGGATCCAATCATCAATATTTAGTTTTCGTATTTGTATGAAGATTCAACAATATTAAATCGGTGTTCAAGTTTCCTATTGAATTTCTTATATTTTAGTTGATCAGTGTTTTGATTTTTTTATTCGTAATTGATAAATATGTGGTGCACGTGCAGGTTAATTTAATTTAGTAGTGTTTATGGTCACTTCATCTACAAGGATAAGTTGATTAATGGGCTAAATTATTATTAATGCAACAAAGGAATAATTTGAAACATCACAATACAAGAAAATTGTTAAAAATTGTTATAAAGTGACACACGTCTTATAGTGATAATATATTACGTGTTACTAAAAAGTATTTTTATCTAAACATTAAATATAATACATTTTGGTATATTGTTAAAAAATGTTAGTATAAGTTATAGTGATATACAAAATATGTTATTAAATCATATTAAAAATCAATACTTAAATTGTGTAGTTATATATCAAATAAATATGTATCCACATATATTATATTTATAGTGACATTTTTTATATATTACTGAATTATATATATATATATATATATATATATATATATATAATTTTATTTTTTATAGTAATGGTCGTTAAGGACTATTTGATTTTCATGGTGGTGCGTGGCTACTAATTTTCTCTCCAATAAAGCTTGTTATCGCTTTTTCTCCATTAATTTGAACCTTTTTAATCTATGGTGTGTATCAAGTGTTTACTATTATAATAATAATAATAATAATAATAATAATAATAATAATAATAATAATAATGTTTATGCTTCTAATAGTGTTGAATGAAAAATTAGATATAGAGGTTGGTTACTAAAACTTATCTAACTTTATAATAAGTATAGATACTTCTAGGTAGAGAATCTTGTGTAGTTGATACATGGTGTCTTATGCACCAGTTAAAGGTATGAAATTCGAACAAATTAATGACAAATGACTTTACAGAAAATATCACTTGTTGAATAATTTATTTTTTTTTGGTATGATTCTATATTTATTTATTAAATTTAATTAAGAAACATTAAAAGTAAGAATTAAGAAAGACTACTAGGGTTAGTCTAGTGATTAGGTGAGGAACGATTAGAGTAGTTAGAAACATGAGAACTTAAGTTCAATCCTTATTATAATTATTTTTGTAATTTTTTCCATCTTTACAAAAAAAAAAAAGTCACCCTTAGACAAATAATATATAAAACTATAGTACAATAATAAAATTTGAAATTAGTATAAAACTTATATCGTAAATTTATAATAACTATTATATATAACAACTTACTTATAATTTAATAAACATTTTATAAATTAAGAACTTCTTGATATCACAGAATAAATGAATGAATGAATTTATATGAATATTTTACAAATTCTAAATTTATTTTTTAAAAATAATTATTTTTAAAAAATTGTAGAAAATATATCTGCAAAAAAAAAAGTCAAATTTGGTAGAAAAATTTCTTGCAAATTTATAACTCACAAGAAATTAACTATGGATTTTATTGTGAATTTTTTTTTAAGGAAAATTTCTTGCGGATAAATTTGTAAAACAAATTTAATATCGGTTGGAACTTATTATCTACGAATGAATTATTTGAAGATTTTAATCCATAGAAAAATTTGCAAAAAAAAATGTATTTTCTGCAAAATTTTATAAAAAATTTGTAGAAAAACCTGCATGTAATAAAACAAACTCTAGTAGGAAATGAAGGGGTTGGTCGTTTGGAAAGTGAAAAAAGAAATATGGGTTTGGTGGGGCCTCCACGAAAAATTATCTCTGCAAATGTGATGAGATTTTTCCTTGTTTCGATAAAGAGAAAAAGAGAAGAATGAGGTAAGACATAAAAACAGTAAAAAAATAAGAGAGGATGGGTGAAAACGGATAAATATTTATTAAGTTGTTTGGATTGAGAAGGGAGAAGCTCCACATGCTTTGTTGAATAAAATGTCAAAAGAAATAAAATAATATATATATATTCTTAAGTTATGAGATGAAAAAATAATAATAATATCAAAATTGACTTACATATATTTTTAAGATGAATAAATTTTGATTTTAATTTTTATAAAAAAATTATCTCATTAAAATTTAGAATTATATAATTATTTTTAATAATTTATTTATTTATTAAAAATTAAGTGCTCATTTCAAATGTTATTACAATTATTAGTAATATCATATTAGTATATCACATTTTTAAAATGTTTTATAGATTTTAAAAATAATTATTATTTATATATTTTAAAATCATCATTAGAGATCAAATATGGTAATTTTATGTTTTAGAGAGATAAAAATTAAAAAATACAATTTTACAATGATGAAAATCAAATTTTACTCATTTTATATAAAAAAAAATTATAAAGACAAAAATAATATTTATAAATTTTAGAAAGATAAAAAATAATTAAAAAAATCAAAATTTAAAATCACTCATTTGATATGAACAAAAACATATTTAAACCTAATAGAATTATTACGTTTGAGGATTCTCATTCTTTTTAATTTTCTCAACATTTCTTCTCATAATAGTATACTTTCTTTTGATTTTTTAGTCAATCTCACATAAATATTTTTTCTCTTCTATACTTCTCTCTCCCTTGTCAAATAAGTATAAAATAATTTTTCTTTCTCATTTCTCTTTTTTTTTTCATTTTCTCTCTTCTTAATTTTTATTAAATCAAATTCATTTTTTTTCTTTATATTTTCATTTTATAGAAATATTTTTAGAAAAGATTTCTTAATCAGGTTTATCATCTGTTATTTTTATTTTTATTTTCTTTTAATGTTTTTATGTATAAACTATTATATTTTATTGAGAAAATAGGTTATTTTAATAAAGTTGTATAAAAATAATATATTTATTATTGTTGTAATTTATGTGGGAAAAAAAAAACAACAGTTATTGTGAGAAGGTAAGAGTATTTTACATGATTTAGGAAGCAAGTCAGAAAAATTGTTAGAAAATCAATTGGAAACATACACAAAAAGAGCAAGCAACCTGCGGCTTTGTAACAGGTTTAAATGGGAGTAGAACAATATGATTATGAAGCATCACACTTTTTGACCAACAACATCATCACACTTTTTTTTATTTATTCGATCATGGAGTATTTACCGCGTTGCGTTAGAAGCATCTTAAAGGGTAAGGTAACTGATCCCAAAATTTAACGCGACTGCATACACAAGGCAGAATTCAAACTCCTGACTTTGTTTAAGCGTGAATCAACCCTTACTGCTGAACACACACTTAAGATTATTCAAAAGTTACATTTGACATGTATTTAATTATAAATCATAAATTAATTAATTTAAAAAATTTCAAGTTTTCATCTTTGTTTGGAGGATTATTCAACTTATTTGTCTAGGATATATTAATACTCAATTACGATTAAACAAATTTACATCCTAGTTCATCCGAAAATATGAGTCGAAAAAATAGTGGAGTCATTTAAAATTTACACCTGTTATTATATTTGATTATAAATCAATTAAAACTTTTATCTTTGGCTTATTTGATTCTGAATTTGCATACATAGTACAAATGTGAACTCTGAGAAAGCTGAAAACTCTGTGGCTATTATAATCAGGAAGACCCTTCAGAGGACAGCTGGTAGTGGGTAAATGGAGTTGATGATGTCTGATGTTGACGTGACACTACAATGTAAACAGTAAACAACTGACATGTTAAAGAGATACTATATGATATATGTATAAAATTTGCTAAAATAAAACGTGATGCCCCCCATCGATACCGCTTCATTTGGCAGGGAAAATATGTTTGGTATTTGAGAATTTCATCATCCTCTATTTGGAAAGTGTTTCAAATAAATGAGAAGTAAAGGACTGCGTACTTTTTTGTAGTATTAGAAAAATAAGATTGTAGTTTTAAAAAAGCAAAACTGCTTTGTCATTTCAACAGTCTTGTTGAATTGAACAATGGAGGATTGTTGCCAAGAATCTCGTTTTTTTTATTTTGAAAAAACAAGTTGTTGGAATCCATTTCTCTTTCTTTTACAATTTTTTTTTATGATTATCTCCGCTTTCTAAAAAAAAAGAAATAAAAGTTATAGAAATTATCAATTAGTGTTTTATAATAAGAAAGTGAGTGAATTAAGAGTAATTATAAAGATAAAAACATCATATAAAAATGTCTACACCAAAATATTATATCATTTTTAAATATTATTATAAATTAAAAACGGTTTTAATTTTGATATTATGTCACAGGCACCATAATTATGGGAAATGTTGGTAAGTGGGGTATAATAAAAGTGACTATTTGGTTTATAAGTTGCCGACAATATTGTGAGTTGAATTATAGCGATGATAATGAGACCAAATATATAGATACATATTTTAATATTTTCATCTTTCTCTCTATTTTGATATTATATATTTATTTGTTTTTATATTTGATAAATATAAAATTTGTATCTCATTTTCGTCTTTATTAAATATCACATATATTTGTATTTATCAAAAAAGTAATTAATTTTTTTTTTACAAAAATATAAAAAATAATAATTTTAACATAAATTAGTAATTATAAAATCACATTAATTAAATTTTATTTAAAATAAATTTAAAATAGAGTAAAAATTACTTAAATGTCAAGTAAATTCTTAAAAAAAAACTTCAAGAAATTTAAAACAAATACAGGTATAGGACAAATATGCATATACCTATCCTCATCCCTGTACTTAATCCAATAAATCGGGTATAACCCGTACTTGTTGTAACGTAGCAAGTTATTTTAGAAACTCTAATATAGGTGATTTAGTAGCCCATAACGGGCTGTTCCAAGCTATTAAATTGACCTGTAATTCGTGGTTGAGAACGGGCCGTTCTGGAGGGAGAACGGGCCGTTCCAAACCCCAAAACGGGCCGTTCTGGAGGGAGTACGGGCCGTTCTGGAGGGAGTACGGTCATTCTAGATGGAGAACGGGCCGTTCTGGATGAGTCCCGGAACGGGCCGTTCTGATTTCAGAACGGGCCGTTCTGCTTGTGATTTTTGTACGTGATGCGAGGGTACAGAACGGGCCGTTCCGGATTCGGAACAGACCGTTCTGGCCACTCCAGAACTTCTATAAATAGAGGTTGTGGACAGTTGAGGAAGATGGAGGTTTTAGAGAGAAGTTCTATAGAGAAGGGCTCTGGACTAGAAAACTTACTTTTGAAGGATTGAAGTTCCGGGTTGAGCTTCGGAAAGGGAATTCCGCTTCTTGGCTATTCTGAGCCAATCTTCAGGTAAGGGAAGCTAGATTGTAAAGTTGTTGGTTGTATGTGAGTTGGGAACTCCTTTGGGTACTTAGGTTGATTAGTATGAGTTGTGTTATGCGAGGAAAATATTGTGTGTTGCTAATATATGATTAAATATTTATTAGTGATGTTGTTGGAGATGCATGTTGTAGTTAAATTGTGAAGTTATTTACAAGTTGTGTTGATCTATGATATTGTTGAAGCTAGTTGAAATTAAGTTAATAAAGTTGCTATATGTTGTGTGTGGACATGTATATGTTGTGAAGTGCATGATGATAATATTTTTAAGTTGTTAGAAAAAAGTTGCATAGTTGTATAATTGAATAAGAAGTTGTATAATTACATGGAGATGCATGTTGAGTATAGAGTTGTATGTTGCTATAAAGTTGTATGTTGTGCCATGTGTTGAAAATATATTGTGTTGTTTAAAGTTGAAATGAGATGTTGTTTTGTTAAAATGTGTTGTTAAACAATTTGTGATGAGTTGTTGTGCTGATAAACTATGTTGTTCAAGTTGAATGTTGATTTAGATGATGAGTTGAAAAGTTGTATGTTGTTTAAGTTGTTAAGAAGTATAATATATATGTTGTTTGTCTCGTGTGTCAAATGCGAAGATGATTATATAGTTGTTATGTTGCATATTAAATTATTATGAGTTGTTTATTGTCTCTAGCTTACCCTTGCATGTTTCCATGTGGTTTGGACTGCGATGATTATACGTTGTATGGGAGCAGGGCAGGGATAGACTGAAGATAGTTGCTAGAGGCCACAGGAAGTGCCTGGAGATGGAATTTTTTTTTTGTAGACTATCTTATAGTAGCATATTTTTGTTGTATATAATTGGTTGTAGTTGGTTGCTTGATTAGCAACTTGTGTTGTAAATATTTTATTATACTATTTTAGTATATATATTTTAGTAGTGTGTAGTGTTATTCGTAGTGTGACGACCATGGCGAGTTGTTACACTTGTACCTATACCTAATCAAACTGAGTATTATCTGTCAAAGTAGGGGAGTTCAGACATTATCCATGAATACAAGTTTACTTGTCATTCTTAGGTGTGTTAAATAAGTTTAAGATATTTCAATAAGCATTAGACATAATTTGTTCGTAAAAATTTTATGAAAGTACTTTTTAAAGAAATATATTAAAAAAAAGAGATGAGTTTTTTATAAGTCAAAATTAGATTATATATAAGTTAATCTATAAGAATACTCTCTTATTAGTTTCAATAAAATTTTGTTTTGAATTTATATGTAAGTTAGTGGTGTGCACAAGGCTTATTTTCGTTGAATTTAAATTCCCAAAGTTGTAGGGACATGTTCATGATCTTAAAGATATTGAACACAATGCAAAGAAAGTAAACAAAGTAAGGCAAAAAGGAAAAACTATTCAACCTTGAGGTTCACTTTCTCTCTAAGAATCAAAGCTCCTCATGTTTGAATCTTAGCTTTCTAGTACTCAACTAAGTCTTAGGGTTAACCAAGGAAACTTTCTAGGAAATTAGATCAATGATTAAACAATCTAGCACCAAAGTTTATCTCTCTAAAAACCTCTCTCTAAGAAGTTAAGAAATGAACTCATGAAGTTCACTTTTTGAAATCTACCTTATATTTAAATCTACCTTTTATATCTCGACCACACACACACACACCAAGGAGGGATCCATTTATTCAAAAAGAGTAAGTCTACTTATACTTACTCAACTCAATAACTCGTGTTCTACATAAATTTAAACAATCCAACCATTGAATTAAAAGTTTTTAATGCATAGATCAAGTCTATAAATTTTTTAAACATTTGAAAACTATTTAATACTCTATCTCATTAATTCAAATCAATATATAAAATGCTTTCATGATTATCTATTAATTTGAATTAACAAAACAGAAACAGAATAACAATCACACTAGCTTCTGCACTCGAAAAACCTATTAAGGTAGATAGAAATACTCTGAACATGACACGGGGGCGCTTTGCCCATGTTTGTGTAAAAATTAGCCTAGAACTGCATGTGGTGGGCATGTTTAATTTGAATGGAGAATGGTATAATGTGGAGTATGAGGGGCTTCACCTCCTTTGTGTTTCATGTGGCTATTATGGCCATGTTACACGAAATAACGAGTGAACCCCAACGTAGAAAGATGATCTACTGATGGGAAGAGGCAAGTGAAGTGAAGCTTGTTCTTCCTTTTCCTTCTCCACTAAGCGGATCTTCTTCCTTGAACAACAAATCCAGATTGCAATACGAATTTAGAACAAGAAATGGATGAATCTCTAGGCTAAGATGGACGCATCCTAGCAAGAAACTCAAAGAATTGCCCACGAACTAAGCTTAAAACTTAGAATTCCTAAGGCTAAGGCTATGGACTTTTGAGAGAGACTTTGAGAGAGACTTGGCTGAATGAATTTTCAGAAATCTCTATTATGATTCAAAGTGATTACACGAGGAAGAAAACTAGAATATATAGGCCAGGGATCAATGGTAAAATGGCGTCACCTCTATGTGCTCCAAGTGGCGCCAAATTTGAATTCAAATTTGGACGTCCACTATGCTCTCCCATGTGGCAGCCACCTTTCTAGAATCCTTATTACATTTGAGTGTAATTTAGGGTTCATTTGAGTGATCACATGTGCAGCCACCCTTGGCACAAAACATGTGACTCAAATGTAACTCTAATTACTCTTAAATCTAATTACAATTCTATGATTCATGCCTATTACTTAGTTCCTTTCAATTCCTATTCTAATAGCCTAAATACAATGGCCAACCAAATACAATGGAAAGGAAAAATTACAAGAATCAAAATGAGCCCAATATTGGGTACCAAAAGCCCAAAGGCCCATGAAGTCCAAAACTAGGCCCAATAAGCCTATGGTCCAAAATGCTACTCTATGTGGTCCAAAATACAAGACCAAAATATATGAAACCTATACTAATATAATATATACAAAATATAAGAAAATGGATATATCAAGGTATGGCCCATGTGAAGCTCAACTTGGGCCTTCCAAGCCCATCGGGCCCATTGGGCCTTGACTGGCCCAAAACTTTACGTCTAGCCCATTTCTCTTGGTTCCTTCAAGGTGTCACCTCTTACCCTCCTAGGCATGATTTCATCATCTACGAGATGAGAATATGGAGTCAAACATGGGTGGTGCTAAAAACACCATGGTGAAGCTAGATCAACAAGCAATGACATGATTGTAGAGTGCACCATTGAAGCTGGTTGCATATGAGGATCTTACAATCTCGATCCTCATGGAGATTAGCTAATCATGAAGTGCAAATCAAGGAAACAGATTCAGTAGGGATTCCCGATCAAAGAACGTGACTCATTACATGGGATTTTGGTTAATCACATGGAATCCACACATATGGATACTACATGTGAGGCAAAAACATCTATCTTGTCCCATATGGAAGTGAGACACATGCAATTTTACGTGATCATATCTTTGAATAAATTGCACATGACTGACCTTACTACATGTACTCAAATTAATAGGAAAGAAAAGAAACGAGTATATAAATCTTCCAAGAAAGTCAACTTGGGGTCGATGGTGGAGAAGGATGGCGGCATAAACAGACCCATGGTTCCTCCCAACCACTCATATTGCAGGTGCGAAGTTATCCTACCTTCAGTGCATGAAGGAGGGAATTCTTGCCATTGTTGATCACAAGGGTATTCACGAGTCCGATGATGAAGCTATGCAAGAGGATTTTGACCTTAGAGACGTGGTTATGCTTTCTTGATCTAGGAGTTTTAGGATTTTCCAATGAGTGACACTTTTAATATCATAAGTTAGAATATTAGAGTTGCGACTAACACCTAGGGTAAGTGATGCATTAGGGAGTTTGTGCAATTATACCAACCCTCTATTTTTCGTGTTCATGGAGATATAATGTCTCTTCTTAATGGTGGAAGGTTTTTGGAGGAAGCTTGGGTTCCAATTGCAGCATTAGGTGGCAACATAAGGACACTCATGGGGCATATGGGTCTTGTTGGATTATCAGGCCTCACTTCTTACTAGTGAGATAGCTTTGTATCATCAAGTTATCATGTTTAGGGTGCAACAAGGTCAGAAAGATTGGGCATGCTTGATGGTATATGCGAGACCAAATTCTAACCTTTACATTCAAGGGTGGGTTCACTTATGGGAGATGCGTGGTAAAATCTTAACTCAATGGTTTGTGGTAGGAGACTTTAATAAGGAGTTTTTCTTACCCAAGTGTCGGGGGGACAATTCTCATTATCAAGAGCATCCCAATTTGCTGAACTCGTTGATGAATGTAGCTTGTTAAACCTAGGTGCTAAGGGACTTTGGTTCACTTGGTATAAAAGGAAACAAGGTTTTTTCTTAGCTAAACACTTAGATAGAGCCATGTGCACATCTAATTGGTTGTTAATGTTTTCGGAAGCATTCGTAGAGAACTTATGCAAAGCTTATTCAAACCATTGTCCTTTACTTATCAAGTGTGATGGTTTAAGCGATAAACTACGTGAATTCCTTTTTCATTTTCAAGCATCTTGGATGACATACAAAGGGTTCGAGTAGGTGGTCAAGGATGCATGGGGGAAATGTAGGCAAGATTGAAAGGTGTTTTTCAATTGGAGGTTGAAAAGGATGCTTCTGAAAGTCTCAACAGGTTGGAGAAGCTACTACTTGAGGAATTGAATGAGGTTTGTCTTCAAGAGGAGTTTTTATGGTATCAGAAATAATGAGAAAAATGGGTGAAGTTTGGGGACAAGAAAACGACCTTTTTTCATGCCTGGACATTGGCTCACCAGAGATGAAATAAAATGCATCGACAATTTATTCAAGATGGTTCTTGGTCGACTAATCCAAAAATACTACAACATGAAGCTAGGAGATTCTATGAGGACCTATTTTTTAAGATAATCATGGCAACTTCGTGGACATGCAACTTGGGATCCCTCAGAGACTTACCATAGAGGAAGTTATAGCTTTGTTATCACTTGTTATGAAGGAGATTAGTAGGGCAGTGATGAGTATGAAGTGATTTTAGGCTCTAAACCCTGATGGTTTTCAACCATTTTTCTTCAAGAAATATTGGCATATTGTAGGGGATGAGGTATGTCATACTGTGAATGATGTCTTTCTATTTGGTTTGACTAATCCAGCTTTGCTTGAGGATTAGGTGGTGTTTATTTCAAAGGTTGATAGTCTTGTTTCATTAAAGGATTTTCAACCTGTAAGCTTATGCAATGTGGATTTTAAAGTTATCTTTGCTCTTTTCTATTGGATATTATTGGTCCATTCCAAGGGAGCTTTATTCCTGGTTGAGGTACGTTGGATAATAGTATTTTGTCCTAGGAGGCTCTTAATTTTATTCATAATGATAATTCTAGTGGAGGATCATCGGCGCTAAAGCTGGATCTTGAAAAAATATATGATAGGGTGAGCTGGAGGTTCCTTCAAGCTATTTTAAGTGCCTTTGGGTTCCTTAAGAGAATCACGAGAATGATAATGAGGGGGTTTCTAATTCTTCATTATCTCTATTGTGGAATGGTAGTAAGTTACCCCCTATATCCCAAACTCAGGGTTTGAGACAAGGGGATCCGCTATCCCCATATCTCTTCATATTGTACATGGAAAGATTAACAATGAATTGAATAATGAAGGTAGGTGGAATATGATTTAGCTGGTTCATGGTGGACCTCCATTGTTCCACTATTGTTTATTGATGATGTTTTTTATATTTTGTAAAGCCTTGGATTCGCAAGCTAGAGTGGTGGTATTAATGTTAGAGGAGTTTGCATAAGCGTCGAGCTTAAAAGTTAACCTAGCCAAGTCGTAGTTTATATGTTCGAAAAGAATCTCAAATAAACACATTGAGGACTTGCAAATGATTTTGGGGATATATATCTCACTCACAAAATATTTCTAACTACTTATGGGTACCAATGATTCAAGGCAAGGTCTACATTGCTGATTTTAACTAGGTGTTAAACCGTGTTAATGCTCGTTTATCATCTTAGAAGGGTAAACTCCTCAATAAGGTTGGTCATTTGTGCCTTGTTAACCATGTGATTTCTTTTATCCTTATATATTGTATGCAATCGCTTTGGCTGCCACAAGAAGTGAATAACAAGATTAATCAAGCCTGTCAAAGTTTGTTATGGGCAAAGGATGGTGCAACCTGATTTTGGTCTCTAGTGAACTGGAGTATCATCTAAAAATTGAAGGAGAAAGGGGATTTAGATATCTATGATATTTGGCAAGTGAATATTTCTCTACTATGGAAATTGGCGTGGGGCCTCTTATGTTCGAATTAGAAGCCATGGGTGGGTATTTTATGTGAGTAGTGCTTGCATGGGGAGTTGGTGTTGCATGCTAAGAAATAAACTATAGCATCTTAGATATGGAATAGCATTGTTAAGGCTCTTCCTTATATTTGGGAGGGTTTTAACCTTAGTTGGGTGATGGAAGCTCCTCATTTTGGTATAAAGACTGGTTTGGTATGGGCATATTGAGGGCATAGATACTGTTTGTTCATATTCATGATGAGTAGGCCCTACGATTTCAATAGGTTAGCATTCCTTGCATCAAGAGTAGCGAGGATCATATCTCGTGGAAGGGTGATGTATCATGTTGTTGCACTACAACTTCAGGTTTTCATTTTCTTCAAACTGAGGCACCTTGTGTGTAACATATGGAAGGGTTTATGGAAATTGCATATACTAGAGAAGGTTAAATTATTTCTTTGGCAAGTATTACATAAGGCTCTACCCACAAACCAATTTAGGTTCTCTCGACATCTTGCATCTAGTGTCACATGCCCCATATGTTTGTGCTCAACGGAGACTTTGTTACAAGCCTTGAGGGACTGTCCTCATTCAAAGGAAGTATGGCTACAAATCGGTCAGAGGTTTGCTTGGGTGTTTATGATGAATGGTATCGATACTTGGTTCTCGACTGTCATTCAACATCAGGATGGTATGAGGTTAAGTATGGTACTTTTGTGGGTATGGAGGTTTCGCAACAATATGATTTTCCAAGAAAAGGGATGGAGTATCCAGTATGTGTTGCATTAGATTGAGAAAACTACCGTGAATAATCTTCTATATTTGAAGTAGAGGAGGAGCTGGGAGGAGAATGTGTGTTGGTCCCCCTAGATATTCGTGACTAAAGTTGAATTTAGATGGTAGTTGGTTGAGTGACAAAAGGGTTATGGGGTTTGGAGGTGTTGTGAAGGATGCAGTGAAAAGTTGGAAGAGTGTTTTTGCAAGCTCAATGAGTAATGGTGATCAACTTTGTGCAGAATTATTGGCAATAATGGAAGGTTTGGAGTTGTGCTAACACTCAGGTTGGTGACACATAATTTGCAAATCAGATTATGTTGGGGGCGATGTCGATGATTCAAGGGCCAAATCATGGGAGTTTCCTTCACAAGTGTTGAGATCTCCGTTGAAGTACTTTTGTTATAATTGAAATTTAGTTTAATTCCATCAACGATCTCAAACACGGCAAGTATACCGGCCGTTCAAGTAGTAAAAATATCGTATCCACAGGGATTAGAAGGTAAAATAAGCATTTAATGACTATTCGTGACTAAAGAATGATTCCAAATTGTAGTTCATCATGTATATGAATCGAAGAGCATGACTACTGGAATGAAAGCTATAAATAAATAATGGTTTGTGAGTGGAAAAGGGTAGAAATGGTAATGGTTTTGTGAGGTTGTGGGGGTCAGATTTCACCAAACGTAACACTAATGTATCCTTAATCTCTTGTTGAATTCATTGCTTAGTCAACCCAAGAGTTTACTCAAACCTAATCCCTTAGAGAAAGAGCCTAGGTGCGGATATTGAATATCAATCCCTTGAGTACCCAATATCTACACCCGCATTACGGGCTAGGGTTTAAGACTACTAATGGGTCAAGCTCTATCCCTAGATACAATCACCACTAGGCATATGTTTCAGAACTAGTTTCAAAGGTTATTTTCCAATACCCATGGAACCTTAAATCATGCAAAGGGTGATCAATCCAAAGCAAGCATTAAGAATAGAAACAAACACAACAAAGAATAAAACAACATGTATATATATCATTAAAACCGTAAAGATTACAATAGAGTACGTTGGTTACATCTAACCCCACAAAATGGGTGAAACCACTCAACAAAGAGGGCAAATACAAAATAGAGATGGAAGAGGAAGTGAAGAACCGAAGGAAAGATCCGCACACGGACGATCCCAAGCCCTGGGAATCCCTTTCGCAGCTCCTGGAGGCGCCCAATGTGTGAATGGGGGTTTCTCCCCCGAAAATGGCTTCAAATACGAGCTTGGGGAGTCAGATTAGGGTTTCGCGCCCGGCGCATAAGTCTTCGCGCCCGGCGCGGGGCCTTCCAGATACTCTCTGCCTTAGGACAAGCCCGGCGCAATTCACATTACGCCCGGCGCAATGGCTCCCAGAGGTGAGATACTCTGTTTTGCTCGCCTGGCGCGGATCACCTTGCGCCCGGCGCAGAACCTCTTCTCTGCTCCTTAGCTTCTTAGATTTCCAATCCTAAGAGTCTTCAACTTTCCACTCTTCCTCAATACCTGCACAAAAAATGAGGTGGATTAAGGTATTGTTAGATGAATTTGGGTTAGTTATATCTGCACACAAAATGAACCAAAAAGAGAACAATTATATTGCAATGGTTCAAAGGATGAGTGGAATTTGTTCAATAAGTCTCATCCAAAAAGAGGTAAAATTGAGACTTAACAACTCCCCCAAACTTAGAACCTTGCTTGTCCTCAAGCAAAAGGTAATTAATCTAGCAGATAACAAGCAATGCAAGTGAGTCAATTTCTACATCCTAGTTTACTTGTATCTTCTTTTCGCAAGCATGAACCTCAGATGAATTTCCAATCACAATTATTGCAATAGAACATGACAAGGTGCAAACAAAGGTTTCAAAAGAGATCAAAGAGCTGAGAAGAGTAATGACTATCTGTGTATACATCCTCACTAGGAAAGTGTTTCTCTCTATGCACACTAGTGTATTAGGGTGAGTGTTTCTCTCATATCTACTACTCACGCCACATGATTCAACTTTGCTCTTCGTTTCCAAATGAGACCAGTGGTAAAACAAATGCAGGCACTTATCACAAGGTCTTTATTAGGGCAATTCTGGGTCAAGCAGGGTCAAGCATTAGCAGTTTTATGGTTTTTCAAGGATTGTAGGTGCTATGGCTTAAGAGAGCAAATAAGATTTTACAGTGATGTCCCTTTCCATACCCCATTACACATTTTTGGCACATGCCCTTTACCGGATCCAAGCCATTAGCCTTATTGTTTTTGTTTTGCTTTTTGTTTTTTGTTTTTTGTTTTTTTGTTTTTTTGTTTTTTTGTTTTTTTGTTTTTTTTTTGTTTTGTTTTTTTTTTTGTAATGGCTGACCACATACTTTCTTCTTCCCAAATTTCCTCATTCTTCAACTCTCCCAAACTTATTTGATGTCATCATTTTGCTCTCTTAACCAAGGCAAAGGTTATGGTTAATTTTCTATGGTTTGGGACAAGTGGAAGGTGTGGTGTTTAGGCTTAGGAAGGTATGGGTCAAGTGGAAAGTGGATATGGCTTTTTGGCTTAGATGATTAACAAAATATGGAAATGTAAATGCCTTGATCATATAAGTGCACAACATAAGCAAACCACCAGGGAAACTCAAGCAAAGTCTATCATGCAACCTAAGCGTAGTTCACTCATAGGTATTTAGGCTCAAACCTCACCCGGCTATGCATCCACAAACTATCAAACTCAGCTCAGTTCTATGATCAACATTGAAACCCGTATGCAACTAGTCATGAACTAAAGATCTAATGTGACTTGAAAATGTCTAAGGTACACACACCATAAACATCAAGCAAACTATAATCCAGAATCGACCACAAGCAAAACAAGTATCAACAAGATTAAAAACCATGCTAAGGCAGACTATTCACAAAAAGAACCAACAGAGTAATCACCAAAAGAGATAGATATAAAAATAGTTAAAATACTGAAAATAAAAGACAGAAAAATAAATTGCAAGAAACAAAGGCAAACTAAGGTGAGCTCCATCTGCTTCCATCTATGGGGTCTGGTCATCATCATCTTTAGGGGCTGCTCCACCATCAACGGCTCCGTCTGCATCAGCAGCTCCACTCCCCCAAACTTAGGAGCCTGGTCCCCAGGCCAACCAGTATATGCCTGAAAGTCCTAGAAACCAAGAGTGGTCGCGGAGTATAAGCATGAAAAAGAATGGTGAGCACAAAAATGTATACATAGTGATGACCATGCAGTTATAACCAAGATGAAGAACATCCTTAGACCAAAATTAAGCACAACAAACAAACACAAAGAAGCATGATTGAAAATAGATAAACATGGGGTATCAGGAGAGTGCGCGCCGGGCGCGACACAGGCGCGCCAGACTTGTTATCAGTAAAAAAAATAATAGAGGTTTCAACTCTGATATCGCGCCGGGCGTGACTGATGTCGCGCTGAGCGCAATTCCAATTGTGCCCGGCGTGGTGGTTCCAGAGACCATAATTCGAGTCTTGCGCTGGGCGCGAGGTAAATCGCGCCGGGCGCGTAACCCTGATATGGTCAGTTTTGCCTAAATTTGCTTTGAAAGGAGGCCTTATAACCACCTGGAAACAGAGTTACCTCATCTCTCACGCTCCAAACAAAATGCACCCTATATTTACTCATTCAAACATGATTCAAACACTTAACAATTAACACAGACAACACATAACACAAACAACATATACCACAAAACATATAACACAAAACACAACACATAATACAAAACAACACTTATAACACAGAACAACATGCAACAAAAATCTAAAACACAGTTCAGATCTCTGGGTTGCCTCCCAGGAAGCGCTTGTTTACTGTCCCGAGCCTGACGGTGACCAACTTGAAGTGCTCTACTCTCCTTCTCCTCCTGTTGCTCTTGTTCCTCCTTGCTTTGTGCTCAATCTCATGATTGCTCAACAATTGCTCAGAGGGATTGGTCAATCTTGTTCATAGTACCTAACATACAAGAGAAAGTAGAGGACTAGAGCGCCCAGGTCAGCTTCAACAATTCATTGCTACCATAAAATGAAAATAAAAGTTAAAGAATAAGTCACAAATAGCTATAAATACTAAATCGCCATTCTAATCCCCGGCAACGGCGCCAAAAACTTGTTGAGATCTCCGTTGAAGTACTTTTGTTATAATTGAAATTTAGTTTAATTCCATCAACGGTCTCAAACACGGCAAGTATACCGGCCGTTCAAGTAGTAAAAATATCGTATCCACAGGGATTAGAAGGTAAAATAAGCATTTAATGACTATTCGTGACTAAAGAATGATTCCAAATTGTAGTTCATCATGTATATGAATCGAAGAACATGACTACTGGAATGAAAGCTATAAATAAATAATGGTTTGTGAGTGGAAAAGGGTAGAAATGGTAATGGTTTTGTGAGGTTGTGGGGGTCAGATTTCACCAAACGTAACACTAATGTATCCTTAATCTCTTGTTGAATTCATTGCTTAGTCAACCCAAGAGTTTACTCAAACCTAATCCCTTAGAGAAAGAGCCTAGGTGCGGATATTGAATATCAATCCCTTGAGTACCCAATATCTACACCCGCATTACGGGCTAGGGTTTAAGACTACTAATGGGTCAAGCTCTATCCCTAGATACAATCACCACTAGGCATATGTTTCAGAACTAGTTTCAAAGGTTATTTTCCAATACCCATGGAACCTTAAATCATGCAAAGGGTGATCAATCCAAAGCAAGCATTAAGAATAGAAACAAACACAACAAAGAATAAAACAACATGTATATATATCATTAAAACCGTAAAGATTACAATAGAGTACGTTGGTTACATCTAACCCCACAAAATGGGTGAAACCACTCAACAAAGAGGGCAAATACAAAATAGAGATGGAAGAGGAAGTGAAGAACCGAAGGAAAGATCCGCACACGGACGATCCCAAGCCCTGGGAATCCCTTCCGCAGCTCCTGGAGGCGCCCAATGTGTGAATGGGGGTTTCTCCCCCGAAAATGGCTTCAAATACGAGCTTGGGGATTCAGATTAGGGTTTCGCGCCCGGCGCATAAGTCTTCGCGCCCGGCGCGGGGCCTTCCAGATACTCTCTGCCTTAGGACAAGCCCGGCGCAATTCACATTACGCCCGGCGCAATGGCTCCCAGAGGTGAGATACTCTGTTTTGCTCGCCTGGCGCGGATCACCTTGCGCCCGACGCAGAACCTCTTCTCTGCTCCTTAGCTTCTTAGATTTCCAATCCTAAGAGTCTTCAACTTTCCACTCTTCCTCAATACCTGCACAAAAAATGAGGTGGATTAAGGTATTGTTAGATGAATTTGGGTTAGTTATATCTGCACACAAAATGAACCAAAAAGAGAACAATTATATTGCAATGGTTCAAAGGATGAGTGGAATTTGTTCAATAAGTCTCATCCAAAAAGAGGTAAAATTGAGACTTAACAACAAGCATTAGGATATTATCAACAATATCAAGAAGATGGTGGCTCGCGACTAAAGGGTTGTTTTGTGAGTATCTTTGAAGATATAAATAAAGTGGCTCATGCTCTTATAGGTTGGAGAGCTAGAAATTCAACTATTTATACTATATGGAGGAGTCTTCCAATTTTTAGTTCCCAATTGGAGAGAGGATATTCTCTGTCTGTTGTAGATTTTTTTGTTTGTCTTGTTTATTTTCTCAATACACTAAAAAGAAAATATTTAGAGTAAATTTATTTTTGATCTCTCAATTTTTAAACTAATTTTTTAATATTGTAATATTTTTTAAAAGAAATTGTTTTAATTCCTTACGGTCACAAATATCATAAATGAAAGTAATAGATTTAGATAATTATTTGTTATTATTTGGATTTAATGTGATGATTTTACTAATAAGAATATTATTAGATGAATTTTGTAATACAAGTAATAAGTGAGTTTTATTTGACCGATTCATTAACAAAATTTAAATAAAGAATTTTTTTTTCACATTACATAAGTTAAAGAAATTGATTTTAAATTTAAAAGAGTAGAAAATAAATTTACCTCGTATATAAAAGAATAAAAGTATATTTAAATTTTTATTTAATTTAATCTAGAACGCTAACCTCGTCACTCAATGTAAAAAAAAGGACACGTGTCTTCATGTGTAAAAATAATAATATCATTATTCTAATTGGATGAAAACCAGCGTTACATAGTTTCTAAAAAAATGAACGGAACAAAATGAACCAATTAAAAAAATAAACTAAAAAAGTAATTTAATATTTTTAATTGTTATTTATGAGAAAAATTGAATGAAAAATATAAACTTTTTCTTCTCTTATTTGATCAACCATAAAAAAAAAGATTTATTAAATGAAATAATATGTAAATAAAAATAAAATAACAAATATATTTTCAATAAAAAAAAAAAACTGTCCTTGTCAAGTCAAGATACAATAAATTAACAATAATAATTAATTAAAACATTATTTTAACACTTAAATAAATAAAAACAAAGCAAATAATGCTAATTTGAATATATATTTTACCGCTCAAGAGTATTTTTGTTAAATCACTTATACATATTTTATGAAAAATTGCACTGACCCTCAGGTTTTTTTTAAATTATACGCACATTTCTTTTAATTTTTAAGTAGACATTAACATCTCTCACTGTGTTACATATAACATTTTATATAAGATAATATTATTTATTCACTTTTAAGAGAATAAAATATTAGTGCAAAATATTAATAATTTAATAAAATTTGATCTTTTATTCAAATTTAACTCTTAAATATATTTTAAATATCATGTATGTTGTTATTTGAAAAAACATAACACCTTGAAGAAAAAATTTAAAGAATAAACTGAGAAATTATTATTTTCAAAATTGAAGAATAATAAAAATTTTCATAAAAAAGATATAACATTTTTGTAATGTGGTTTTAAAAAAAATAAATGTTGCTGATTTAGTAGCCCGGAACGGGCTGTTCCAAGCTATTAAATTAAACTGAAACTCGTGGTTGGGAACGGGCCGTTCCGGAGGGAGAACGGGCCGTTCCAAATTCCAGAACGGGCCATTCTGGTTGGAGAACGGGCCGTTCCGGAAGGAGAATGGGCCGTTCCGGAGGGAGAACGGGCCGTTCCGGATGAGTCCCGGAACGGGCCGTTTTGTTTTCAGAACGGGCCGTTCTGGGCGTGGATTTTGTGCGTGAATTGGGAGTTCGGAACGGGCCGTTCCGAACTCGGTACGGGCCGTTCTGGGGCAATCCGAAAATCTATAAATAGGGGTTAGGGGCCTTTAGGAAAATGTGAGTTTTTAGAGAGAAGTTTTAGAGAGAATATCTCTGGGTCAGTGAGCTCCTTTCTCTCTCAAATTTCTCTGTTTGACTCCTTTTCTCCTCTAGACCACTAATGCCTTCTGACTTTTCTTGAAATTCAGATTAGAAAGCTTGCTTTGGGATGATTGAAGTTTCAGGTTGAGCTTTGGAAGGGGATTCTATTTCGTCACAGTTGTTGGCTATTCTGAACTAACCTTCAGGTAAGGGAAGCTAGAATGTTTGTTGTGTAGTTTGCATGTGAGTTTAGAAACTCAATAGGTGCATGAATGTTGAGAATCCATAAATGGATTGAAGAAAATCTCATCTTTTGGGGTTTTGAGAAAAAGGAGGATTTTGATGTATAGGTTGGATGCATGTGAGATTTGAGTTATTTTGAGTTGTATGGAGCCTATGTATTGTGATTTGGTTGCGTCAAACGTGGATACTCTTAAGAGTCTCTGTTTCAAGGACACCGAGCGTGAGTTGAACGCGCTGGGCGTGGATGAGTTTTAGGACTCTCAGGTTGGGATTAGGCTGGGCGAGCTCAGGCTACACCGAGCGTAAATATGTTTAAAAATAATTATTTTAAATTGATGTTTATGCATGTTTAAAGTAAAAATGTTAGATCATATATGTGTGATATATGATGTATGGTGCGGTGTGATTCATATGTATGCTTTGTGATGATACATATGAATGTTTGAATATGAGTATGCTTATTGATCATGATGGTGGGCAGACCATATATGATGTATGATGCATGATTGCATGTGATGCCTTATGGCATGAGTCTAGCCTAGGACTTGAGGAGAGGAAAAATATTTTCGAACTGGAAGAGCTTACATAGAGTCTCTTGAGAGTGGTGCTTGGATAGGCCACTGATATATGAGAGTGGTGCTCTGGGAGGCCACTGGATTTGGGAGAGTGGTGCTCAGATAGGCCACTGGGTTGGGTGAGTCTCCTCTAAGTCCTTAGCTAGTGTTGGAGCGGGGTATGAGGTCGAGGGTTATTCCCTTAACCAAGTACTCATGAAGGTTGCGTGGATCCTTGCGGATAGTCGGTGGGCGAACTCTATAATTGACTTGGTTTTGCATGCCAAGGTCGTGGTAAACTCGTACCTAGCTGTGCTATACCTGACGGTGGATCTGGACTTCCAATTGTGTAAGTGACATCATCCGAGTAAACCCGAGTGAGGATTATATCTTGTTTAGCTGTGACCGAGCGGGCGCATTGGGTTTGAAAACGGTTGGAGTGGTTTCGGTAGGATGGAATGTCACTTATACAACTGTATTGTTATGGAGATCTCGTAGGTGTATGCGTGACGACGCATTAGATGATTGATATGCATTGATATCTGTCATGAGATACATTTATTGCATGATTATTAATATGATGAAGTGTGGTGTTTGACTTCATGATTGGTGGATTATATTTTATGCATGGGTAGTATTGGATAGAGTGTATGGTGTGACTCTATGAATATGATTGATAGTTGGATGATGTGTAGTATAGATTTTATTCTGTACTTGTATGATTGGTTTTGAACTCTAGCTTACCCTTCTGTTTCCATGTGGTGGAACTGCGATGATTATACTTGGTATGGGAGCAGGTCAGGGCTAGCTTGGAGTTGAGGTGTCCGCTGCGAGATGGGGAGTTCTGATCCTCGTGTTAGAGTTATCATTTTGGGTAACGATTTTGTCTGTGCTTGACCGGCACTAGGAAATATTATTTTTGGGATGACTACATATATGGAGTTCTATTTTATAACCAGAAACTTAGTTATTTCATTTTTATTTGTACATGTATTGTAAAGACCATGGCGGGTCGTTACAACAATAATATTAGTAAATAAATTTTATATAATAATATTTAATAAATTTTAATAAAATTTAAGTTTAAAGATTAAAATAAAATTTTAAAATTTATTAAAAAACTAATTTTAAATTTAAATTTAAAATTAAATTTATCTCAAATTTTAAAAAAAAATCACTTTTTTAAGGGTAGGATCCCTCTATTACCGGTAACATGTTGTAGGTTTGGTTGTCATTTAGCACATAATTTGAAAGGACATTATTCTGTCTCTAATAATTAATTAACATTATGGCATGTCCTTTGCTGCTCATTATTTTCAGACTATTTCATCATTCTTGTCCTCTTCCCCATAAAAGCTAAATAATCTGTCACCTTACTGTTTTCATTTTTCTCGCACTACTTTTTTCTACCACTCATTTTTGTACCCTTACTCTGTGATTTCACATGTCAAAATTAATTAATTTTTTTATAATTATATTTATTTTATCTTTTAACTTTTATGATTTAAAATAAATTATTTTAATCTGTATACTAATTTTTATGATTTAAAATAAATTATTTTAATCTGTATATTTATCTTTTTTAACTTTCTAATTTAAAATAAATCTTTTTAATGGTTTTATTCATAGTTATGTAATCTTTTAATTTCCATTGTTAATTTTTTTTAATTATTTTGTATTAACATAATAAAGATCTTTAATTTTATAAAGATAAAAAAATATGTTCAACAATAACATTATTGGTAAGATATAAACAAAAGTTAAAAAATGCGAAGAGACTTAATTTATAATAATTTAAATAAAATAAATTTAATATCAAATTTATAAAGTTGAATTAATATTTTTATTATAATAATATAACATTACAAAAAATGTAAAGATTAAAATTTTGAAAAATTATAAATATAAAAACTAAAAAATTTATCTTAAAGTATAAAAATCAAAAAAGATTACAAAAGATAAATACATAAATTAAAAATATTTATTTTAAATTATAAAAATTAAAAATGTTATTGAGATTCTTTGCTCCGTAAGAATATTTTGCATGTCAATAATTTCTATTAAAAAAGTTATAGAGACTAAAAAATTAAAGAAACCAAATTATCGAGACTAAAAGAAATATTATAAGAATATTTTTATTAAGATTAAAATATTTTTTAATCTTTATAATTTTACTTATTTTATTTTTTTAATCTTAATAATTTAAAATAAATATTTTTTATCGATGTACTTATCTTTTACGGTCCTTTTTAGTTTAGATAGTTTAAGATAAATATTATTAGCCCTTATACTTGCAATTTTTTTTTATCCTTTTAGTTTCTATTATTAATTTTTTTGTAATGTTGTCTCATTTATGTTAGTATGATAAAGGTATTCATTCATCATTTTACATTTGATGTTGAATTTATTTACTAAGACACATTTTTTTATCTTTACAAAATTAAAGATCTCTATCATGTTAATATAAAACAAATAACATTACAAAAAAAATAGAAACTAAAAAGATTATAAAAGTGCAAGTATAAAGACCAGGAAAAATCTATCTTAAATTATAAATAGTGAAAAAGATTAAAAAAATAAGTATGAAAATTAAAAAAGTCTATTTTTAACTATAAGAATTAAAAGTTAAAGTAAATGAAATTAGATAAAAAAAATATTTTAACTTGTGAGTGGGGGCTTGAAATCAATAAATCAACATATAATATAAAAGTTTTGCATTACCATATTAATAACAACTTAATCAACACAATTATCAACTCAAATGCATATCAACATATTAACTCATGACAGAGTACAACAATTTAATAACTTTCATTTCAAAAAACCACATGATTAACAATTTAATCCAAACAAGAACTAAATAACATATCAACTAACAATACAGTATAACACAACTTACCAATATGGCAACATAACAACACAATATGTCATCATATATTTTGACTAAGAGACCTCTTGCAATAAAGGTGAATAGTTTAGGTAACTTGACCGTAACAAACTAACTTAACAATGTGATTTTTTTGGGTCTTATAAATCAATAACAAATTTGAATACAAATCTATAACACATGTTTCTCAAATTTCACTATTTAAACTAGAAAAGTCCAATATTTTTGTTAGGAGTAGAACAATTTGGGTGTAAGCCAACTACAGTCTTAACATGCATAACTAAGTCTATATAAAATTAGTTTGACTCCCATACGATATTAACTAAGGACCAAGAGGAGGCTCGACACTCAATTTCAAAAGATAACTATACTCAATAAAGATACGGGTCTTCTAGTCGTAAGCGTAATGAATTAATGTGGTCCTAAAAAAAATGAAATCATGCAAAAAGTGACTGTTATGAGAATTTTTAAAAAATAAAAGAATTTAATATCAAGATATTTTTGTTATTTATAAGGCTTATTTTTCATATAATTTTTACGATGTTTTTAGTGCTAACATTAATCAAATCATTGTTTATAAAAATTAGATCAAACCAGCCGATTCACCGAGAGTCAGCCTAATGATCGATTGGTTAACTAACAAAAATTAATTTTATAAAAAGTAATTAGTATTTCAATATGATAACATTAACTCAAATTTTAAAATTAAATTGAATATTTAAAATGAAATAAATTTTAAATATAAAATAAAAAACTAAAAGTATAATTTAACGTTTATTTATTTTTACGTGACACTTATTATAAAAGTATTTACTCTTCTACTTTTTTATTTTTATTTTATAATCTAAATTAAAATTTTTGTTCAGTATATTTTATGAGAATTAATCTTAAATATTTCTTATATTTATTTATTATAATGATTTTTCTATTAAAGTTATTCTAATTTAATAATATAATACTATTAAATAAATTAATCACCATTGAATGTGTTAATTAATTAGTATAAAATTATTTTAATTTAATTATAAAAAGATTTCTTTTAAATTTAATAGAAAACACATAATTTATAAACAAATAAATTAATCAACTTTAAATTAAAAAGAGATGAGAAGAGTCACCAAATTCGACCTTATAACAAAAATAATGTTATACATATAATCCTTAAAAGAATGCATTAAAATAATAATAATTTGATATAAAAAATTTACATTAATAATTAGTGACTATTAAACCCTTTAAGTTATATATTCAAACATGTCTTAGTAATTTTATAGGGTTAATTAAAAAAAACCTTTTTAAACATGTAAATTGTATGATTACACTTTTTACGTGGTTTCATTTAAACATGTAAGTGTACGTACAGCTAGAAAAGCTTCAGCTTCTCTTTATAGCCCTGCACTAGTAGTACTACCACTTCCTTTTATTTACTTTTTCGAAATCTCCAACAATAATGGTACGATCCACGACATAGACAGATTCAAATCTTAAAAATATTATCTTTGTAAAATAATTAAAATAAATAGTGTTTATCAAAATTATTTATACTAATTTTTATTTTTACTACTCGTATCTTCTCTCATTTATTTATTTTATAATATTTTTCTATCTGGATATTCATTAATGTAATGTCTCTCTTTTTTTTTCTTTTTCTTTTTTTTATCTTCAGTTCATTTTAAAAGATTCGGTGCTAAATTTTCAAGAAACAAGGTTACTTCATATTTAATATAATTAGTAAATCTTAAATCCTAAATCTTAAATTTGATATATGTATTAAAAAATTTAAATTTAATGATTAAATTTTTAAAATTTGATATAAAATATAAATTATTAAATAAAGTAATATATATATATATATATATATATATTAATAAGAAGATTCAACTCTTTCTCTTTTACAGATATTTTATATCTTTCTTAGTTGTATACATTATGGTTATTTTAGTCGTATAATTATTATGTTGATTATTTAATGAAAAAATTGTAATTATAAATATATTTCATTTTTTTTTATTACTATCGTAAGTGATTGCATTTAGATTTATCAACTATGCGTACAGGTTTTGTTGTTGTTACTATAAGGATTTAGTTAAAGTGATGTTTGATGTCTATTTTAAGCATGAGTCACCTGGAGGTATCATTTTTCTTTTTATCTTATATTAACTTATTTGATAAAAAAAAGTTATATCTGTTTATTAAAAAATTGTTATTATTGTTAATATTCGGTTTTTATTAAATTTTTAAATTAGTTTAGTCTTTTTTATAAGACCTAGTTTCTTTTGCCCCCACCCCTATTTTGACATCTCAAAGAATCTGCAATAAATTGACAATTTCACAACACCCGTCTTAAAAATGACATTTGGAAAATAAAATACAATTCAAACCAATAGCAACAAAACAATAATAAAATATTTAGACATCAATGATAAACACATTGCATAATATGAATTGAATATTTTTAAAAAATAATCGAAAATGTAATTAATTATGGAACAACCCAAATTAATTACATTTGGACGTACATAATTGTGGAATATGTATTCAAATGAATGTTTGGCTGTAATCAAAGTAATCAATTACAACATATCTTGGAATTGAATGAAAATTTTCTTATTCAAATAAGGCAATAAACTTATCGAAATAAAAACTTCGGCATTTGAATAACAAACAGTCACAATTGAATAAGCACATTTATCATTCGAATATAAGAACTAACAATTGAATGCCATAATATGATTTTCCAATACACATCAAACATTCACACACCTCTGTGCATGTAAACCGATGACCATAATCAATTAGCAAATGCTTTAATCGATTATAGTGTCCCAAATTCGTCATTTTCAAACCTAAATTAGACCAATAACTTGACTCCCAACTCTTTTCGATGCCAAAAACACAAAATAATCACATCATGATTATAATATTACATTGACATTGGCAACCTTAGTTAATGTGAGAATTATGATTATAATATTACATTGAGATAAATGATTGAACAAGACATTCAAGGCTTAAACTTAAGAAATTTAAATATATTAATTATTCTTCACTTAAATATATTAATTTGATTATACTACTAGTGATGTAATCATATTTTATAATTAATGATTTACTTATATGTGTAGTTTGTGTGGCTTCCATACACTACCAATTTGCAGCATTTATGGGATTACCACTCGGAGGGGATGAGAAAATGGAGAGCTTTGGTTCCGTTAATTTATTTCTATATTATTGAAGTATTTTCAATCAAACCGTGTAATGTGACAACATAGAAAGGCACAACATGGGTCATGTGCTCTAACCTCACGTTAAGAGAGAAGGACAACATTGATCAGAGCGTTCAACATATAAATATTGTACAAAATGGAATCAACGCCATACTTTTTGTGGTTACAAATAAATTGTTGGCGAGTCTTGAATTGTCGAATAATTCAAATTATATAATGTGGTTTTTTCATTGGAAAAGGTTTTGTCCTAGAAGGGATGTATCACATGGTGATAGAGGGACAACGAAGCAGATTCTGATTTGATGAAAAGAGAAGAAAATTGCACACTGCTTGAAGGTTTTTGATGAAATAAATGGAGTCATTGATGCGGCTGAAGAAACTCCTTCTCCAAGGCAACACATGGCAAATGCCAAATGCTACATATCATGTGCCTCCTATCTATGTCACCTTTTGCTGACTACACACACTATCAATATCATCTACTGTCTATTTTAATTTTTAAGAAAATATTTTTCGTTAATGCATTTATAAACCTATTAGAATCAGAGATTTAAATAATATACATGAGTGCTTAGGTTTATATATTATCGACTCAATAACAAGAAGAATTTTTTTTTAAGTAATGACGTGCTAAATAAATCATTGACGCGTGACATAATTATATCAAGTCATAACTTAATGAAGCAAATATTAGAACAATAATTCAAAATATGCATTTAATAAACAAGCTTCTCATTCTGATGTAAAATCTCATCAAGTTTCAGAAAATGAAAAAAATAAAATTCATAACAGTGAGAATGTAAATGCATACAATGATCATTTTTGCTTCAAAAACAAATATTTAAATTTAGATATGTTATATTTTAATTACACATAAAGTTCAAAAATGCATACAAATAATATTTCAAACCACACGCGCAAACATTATCTTTATACCAAACCTGTTTGTTTTTAATATGATTGGCTTTATTATTTTACTTTTTGTGCAAAGCCAAAAGAAAATAATCTTGTAGTTTTGACATTATATATGTTTAAAATTTTTTAACAAAAACGCTTTTCTGAAATATGTTATAATCTATTTCTAAAAATGAATCAATTAAAAAATCCAAACACTTGTTTACTTTTTAATTAAAGTCACAATTCTAAGTGCTTTATTTAAACAAACCCTACAATGGACATCTCCATGTATACAGAAGTCAATCCTTTAATTTTGAATAGGAGGTCAAGATTAAAAAAATTACAACCAAAATCACATTAACAACGCTCCCAACACCACTTGCATCGGTGGTGGCAGTGGCAAAATGGTCAGAGGAATCGACAATACCACAACCCCTTGAATTATGAAATGGTCTTTTAATCTCATCATTCATTTTAAATTTAAGAGTTGAAATTGATCATTCTTACTTTCACCTTATGTCATCCTAGGATGAAAATTTCTCTCTCTATCTCTATATATATATATAAATAAAATGCTAAATGCTACTAACAGTCGTTATTTCAATTTTCAATACAAAATAAACTACCTGTTAACTGATATTTATATAGGACCTACATAATGATACAAGTCCTACCACCACTTTAATGAATTCTATTTGATATTTACTAAACCCTACATAAATATATCCAAATAGTAGAACATGTTAAAATGTATGATATGATTAATGAGTATATTACTTGCATTCTTTTTTACATATATTAGAAATTATGCTCAAAAATGAGAGAAAATTAATTCATAAGTAAAAAAAAAACTAAGGTGATCATTAGCCTTGAGACCATGCACCTAATACACTAGGCAAATAGTTAAAGAAAAACAAACATGGAACCTGAATAATGGTTCCTCAGATCCGCACAAAAACTTCTCTGGGATTTATTTTCAGCATTGCTGATTCGGTGTATATTGCTCTTGAAAATTGAAATAGGCATTTTTGTGATCCAGAAAAAATGATGAGCTGAAGGTGGATCACATGCAATTTCATTTTGCATGGAAGATGCTGCTAACAGATTCATAACTGGGAACATTCAAGACTGCCACAAAAGAAATTGTCTCTTGGTCAAGACTAGCATTATCAATCAGTAAAGAAATTCTTGAAAGGGAAAATTTGTTAATTACCATCCCCATATGATGCCATGGTCAAAGGTGAGGAAATAATCTTCTGAGAAATTTTAGTGATATCATCCAACGTGATTTCATCAACAACCTTCAAGAATTGTTCCACAGGCTTCCTGAAAGGGTAAGATTACAATTGACAAAGACTTACACTTCCATTCAAGAATTATAGCTTGTGAATAGAGTATATTCATAAAGGTTTCTTCATTATGGATGAGAAATTCAAATGCAAAAGCTTGAATGTTAAAAATAACTCCCAAGAACCTAGCAAAGTTTCCTTGGGAGCTACTTATAAGAAATTGTTTACCTTTCTCCATAAGTCAAAATTTGCCTTCCTATATCTTCGGATGCAATCATCTGCAAAAAATGATTACTTTTAAACATGAGAACCATATGAAATCTAACCAACCCTATTTAGAATAGAGGATATGATACAATCAAAAAGGCAGATGCGTTCAATGATAAAAAGAGTATAAAAGAAAGAGAACTTCCAAATATTTAAAACATCAGTTTATGTATTAAAGAAGGCAAGAGCATACTCTAGATTCCAGATTCATTAGAACTGCAGACTTTGTGGTTTTTTTGGCTCGGTCAAGCTGTACCTGTGAAACTGTCATTGCAAGAAGTGGAAGTTTTATTTTGCACAAATAAAGATATATACTAAAATACTACAGAAACAAAAGAGAGAAGTAAAACCTTGTCCAGGGGATGCAATTGATAGCAGTTCTTTGGCTGCTATTTCCACAGCTTTTGGCACAAAATCAGGGCTCTACATCCAGAAATTTGAACGAGTCAACCTTAGAATAACATATTAAGCAGTGACTATTAACTTATGGCTTAGTTTATTTTGAAGAAATTATCACTTATTTTTTGCAGTTCCGAAAAAGCTTTTGGAAAATAAGTGATTATTCTCTCAAAAATATGCTCTCCCAAACATGCAATAGAAGTGATAAACAAATATTTTAGAGAAAATGAAAATACAGCTATAAGGAGACTGAAATTCCCCTAAACAGATAGGGCAAATACATTCATGTTAGGGAAAATAGAAGGCAAATACAACACTAAAAGAAAACTGGGCCAAGAGTAGTTAGTTAAAATAATTGTATTTGGGCAGATAAAGAGGTAGCAATTAGCTTAAAAAGGAGGATAGGGTACAACCGTACAAGGGGTGGGATTCAGATTTGTTGTCTGATTTGGGAATTGAGCATTAGTTCAGTTGTATAATGGGGAAACACTGTGGAAGAGGACACCCTAGCAAGGTAAACTCTCTCCTTAGGCATTTTTTGTATTTAAATTAACACTATGGAAGTAATATTTCTCTTTTCCTTTCTCTGCTTTTAGCATCATTCTCTTCAAAATCTCAATTGAAAGTAAGAAATTCCCCTAAAAATAAAGAGCATATATCCTACAGAGGTTAAGGAAAATAATTCAGCAAAGCTCTCCAATCCCCCCTATCCCATGAGAATATTACAAATTCATCACACAGCTTAAACAAAAGGGAAAACGAATAGAGTATAATATAGTTGAACTAGTTTGTTTATGACAACCGTAATTCTTGAGAGTGACAATTGAAAGGTCATTGGCAAGCCATGTAGAATCCTCAAACTAGATATACACTCTGATCAATGTTCATCAAGGCAACTTCAACTACTAACTAGTAACTACTAAGCATATTTACTCTAGCTATTATCAGCATTGCATAATACAGGGAACTTGTTCTCCTAGACATACTAAACCCAACTTTCAAAGGGAAGAAAAATAGGAAATTCACATCTATATTTAAAAATATTGTGTAAAGGAATGCCCAAAAACAATGGCGGCTTTTTGCTTACAGTGCTTGCATAAATGCCAAATAGTCCTGTATTATTGAAGATACTGTTGAATGCAGAAAAAGATTGAATCTGTTGATATTCATTCAGCACACGAAGATCTTGATTCAGTTGTACATGCAAAACAAGTTAAAATATTAGAGTTGAGAATGTGGGAAAATAAAATGACAAAAGAGTGTGGTGCACATTAGACAGATAAGCTTTACTTGTTAAATGAAAAAGCTAATTAAAGATAATGACAAGGTTAAAGCACATAGCTGACCAAACTAAACAGAAGACAAAAAGATATAGGTAAAACATACATAGCCTTGAGTGCATCCCTTTTCCTGGGCCCCCTGCGGAGAATGACCCACCTCCTCCCATAAGCATCTGCACAATTCAAGAATTATTACTTCCGTTCAATCATTTTGTACTTTACTTTTTTGTGTAAGAATAGTAAAGATGAATAAACCGAAGCACGTTATTTCTATCAGAGACTCAGACACAATATGAGTACCTGTAAAACAGTCAAAACAATAGCATCTCTCTCTGTTTGCCAGCCGCCAGGCACTTCAAAAGCAATAGCAACATGTGTACCCTGCCCTTGCAACATATATTAGCAAGTAAATAACAATGTGTTTGAAGTGGATAACTGAAAAGAATGAGATTCAAGAAAATGTAAACTTATACAAACCGCTGATTCACCATGACGACGAAAATCACCCCCAACATAGATAGATTTTGGTTCTTCAGGACGAGGAACTTTTGGTAGATCAGAGAGAAGTGGTTCAGCAACAGATAGAAGCTCTTCGTGCTCAACCCCAGATGCTGCAAGTACCATTCTAGGTGCTGTGTAATTCTCCTGAATTTTTACATCAGGCAATAATTAGATTCTCAAATATATTGCAAGGGAAAAAAAACAGAAAGAAAAAACCAAAAAATTACGTGTTGCATAAATTAATACCAGTAGGACTCATGTACTATCAAAAAAGATAACAGATCTTACAGCAACAAATTCCTCTAAAATGGCGCCGTCCAATCTGTTCAGTGCTGCTTCAGGAGCCAAAAGAGGATAAGCCAATGCACCAGAATAACCAGCAGAGTGAATTGCTTCCAAAAGCAAGCCCTGGGGATTGTTAGAGAGTTCTCCAAGCTCTGCTTTCACCTTTCGAAGCTGTTTCAATAGATGGTTCAACAGGTTCAGAAATAATGCTATATAAACTACCAATAAAGAATATTATACTATAAAAATGGGAATGGCAAGCTATTATCAAGACTCTTGCCATTTAAGATCCAACAGCAAGGCATGGGAATTGATTCATATGCTGAACAAGCATGGGATTTCATTAGTTTTATATGCCCTTGGGTTCTCTCACCACAATGGCTAGTTTTCATGGTGTGGTTCTCTCAATGTTGATATCAATTGGTATCAAGACCTTCCAATCATGAGTGGATGACAGGGCTGCAAAGCTAGGTGTAATGCTAGGATTCAATTGTGAGCTACGGGAAATAAATTTGACATTGGGAGTACGAGATTTTTACATGGGTTTATACAGCCTTGCCACCTGAATGGTTTGGCTAACCTTTCTGCTTTTTCAGTGTGGTTCACCCAAGGTTTGTATCAGCTTCTCAGTCCACAAAGGAGAAATGAAAATGGAAGTCAGGGCTAAAAAATAAATAATTTTGCACTCAGCATGACTTTGTCTACCTTTAATATACTTTGTTGGAGCCTTGGAGGTGATTAAAGTGTAACTATACATATAAGAAAGAAAATCCTATATAATACCATAAAGAGAGACTAAAGGTGTTTTACTTTCCAATATTTTTTTATCAACAACATAACATAACCCCACTAGAGGGCCCATAATTATTTCTAGAAAAAGAGTGTAATTGTTCATCAATCCTACTGTAGATCATAAAACAGAGGAGGAAGAAAATGTTTAATAAGCTTGCTGACTTAAGAATTACAAGATCACTCCTTCAGAAAAGAGAAACATAAAAAGAAAATACCTCTTCATTGACCTCCCAATCCAAGAAGGCTGGGTTCCTTACACAGTCAACCAGTAATTCAACCATTTGTGGAACATAAGTCTTCAAGGCATCAAATGTATAACCCATTTGCTCACGAGAGGCAGAGGCTCCTACATTACCACCAATTGCTTCTACTTCCCTTACAATACGGAAGTGACTACGGTTTGTTGTGCTTTTGAAAGCCATTCGCTCTAGCAAGTGTGAAGCCCCACTTGACAATGGGGTCTCATGGATGGAACCACAGTCAAGATATAACCCGATTGAAGCTGCAGCGTTCTAATTAACAACCAAAATGAAAAGGAAAAAATTAATATACTAGCCACACCTCAAAAGCACCATTAAAGCTTACTGTAACATCATCATTGAACATATCAAGACACCAAAAAAGTTACAAACATGCACATACAGTTAAGCCTTACAGTAAAATAGTCATTAAAACTATCAACACACCAAAAAAATTAACAATGCACATACAGTTAACTACTACAGTAACATTGTCATCGAACATACCTAGATGCCAAAAGACTAGAAACATGCACATAAAATTAAATCTTAAAGTAACATTGTCATGGAACACATGAGTCCAAACTCCAAATAACTAGAAATTCCAAGCATACAGTATCATTGTCAAGATGCCAAAAAACAAGAAACATGCACATACAGACAACATCTCTGATGCTACTTTGAGTCCATTGGGGAGTGTAGTGATCTTGGTCTTGCTTGTTTCAACATGATCTGGAACTGGATCTGGGAGAGCAACACCGGAAAGTGGTATGTCCAGAGGAGGAAGGGACCTAGAAGTCTCCCCAGTAAGCCAGCTAAACAAACCACCATTGGAAGCCTTCGTAGCTACAGCAGCTGAAGTGGAATACCCAGTGGATCTCAACTTCCCTCCATAGCCCTGATCACATGGTTTCATTAGACAAAAATCACAAACAGCAGCAGTAGCATTCACCACAAAAAGAATATTCCATTACACCAACGCCACCCCAGCTTTTTCATGGGAATAACAAATTGTCAATTGTAACATGAAAAACAACCTAAACCTGTTGCGTGGGATTTAATTTCGTATAATGAATCCGGGGGGTTCCAATATCCAACCCACCAACCTAATTCCCCAGAAAATCAATAAAAATACATTTTTTTTACGGATCAAAATCAATTTTTTTATCAGGGTAAGATAAAAAAACATGAGGGGTTGAAGATTTCTGGTCCTAAACATTAATAATAATAGAGTTGGGATGAAAAAAAAGGGGGAAGATAGTAATAGTAGTGACCTTGAGATGCCTTCTGAGCGATGTAGCCGCTACTCTGTACATGGCGAGGATGAGAATGAATCCGTAAATGAAAATGGAAGAAGTTGGATGTGGTTTGTTTTTCTCCTGACACCGCCCACAGCCACAACTAGTATGTGTATGAAGCAGGGCAACACAACAGAGAGAGAGAGAGAGAATCAGGTTAGTTTGGAAATGGCCAATAATCAAAATTAAAAATAATAGTCAAGACCAAAAGTACTGACCTGAAGCTACGTGGGCTTTTAGAATCTGACCCAGTAATGTTGGGCCTCACAAGCCCATTAAAGTTTTAAAAAGATAATTTTAAGCAGAGGTTAATAATTTTATAGAAGAAATTATTCAATCCAATTATTTGTTGTCATTATATTTCAGTTTTTTGTTGAGGCCTATCTTATAGAAGTAGCCTAATTAGATCAATGATCGATTTCTAGGTTTCATTGTAAATCTAGTTAATTTAGGATTTAGTACTATTTAATAATTATATATATATTTTTTATCTTAATAGGAAATTGGATAATAATTAATAAAATCTAAAGAAAAAAAATGTTTCAATGAAAATATTGATTAGTATTTATTGAGAACTCAAGTAAAGAAGTAAACCTTTTATTTTAGTTTAGAAGTTTTATAGAATTTGAAAATAAAAACCTCAGTGAAAATGTTTCGAGCCAGAGTTCAAATATTAGACACTTGAGTAATCCATGTCATATCATATATGAGATTACATTTATAATTTTTTTATATCATTATGATAAATGAATATTTCAAATTTTTTTTCATATAGATAAGTGTTAGTATATGTTTAAAAATATAAATAAATTATGAATACTAATATATACAATTTTATACTTACACATATTTTATATCATAATATTTTGTAATGATTTAAGAAGAGAGACACGACATTTGACTTAAAAAAATTAGAAATAAAAATAAGAATAATTTATATTGACACTCCTTGAAATTGCATTAATATCCCTTTTTTTTTACCGTTTGCAATAACCTCTCTCATAAGTTTCAACTATAAGCCACAATAAAATATTTTTCAAATACTCACTAAACTTTCTTATAATGTAAATTTGAGTTTAATCTAATAAAATTTATATATTAAGTGAGAATTATCTTTCATTTATATACTCTATATCTTTATTATTAGAAAAATAAAAATATAAACAAAAAAAATTACAATCTTAAGAAAGAAAACTCCGCAAGAGTTGCCTCATTTGAAATGAGCAAGAATGTAAAAATTTAAAGGAGTAGTTGAAGAAGCTCCTTTTATCAACAAATATGTGCATTGAATAACCTTCCTAAAACATAAAATTAAAGAAAGTTGTTAATAAATCTATTGAAATTATATGTAAAATTAATAAACAAGCCCAATCAACTAGGTGATAAAGTTAGTTTGCTGTAAGCGTCCATTTTTTTTTAAAACATATAAATGAGAAGAAATTGAAAATATAACGTGCGTTTAGGAGGAAAAGGTAAAGAATAGGTTAAATACTTAATTTGGTCTCTTATAATATTTTAATGTTTCAGTTTAGTCCCACTTTAATTTTTAGTTTCAATTTGGTTCTTAATAATTTAAATTATTGTAATATCAGACTTTCTGTCCAAATTTCTTAAACGGAGTTAACTGTTGACCACATAGATGTCACGTAAATGTATAGGTGGATGCCAAATTTCTATAATGCATCTGGAACCAGAACGACCCGTTCTAGTTCTAGAAAGCCAACCAAAATGGTCCATGATTATGTTCACGCCCGTGATTCTAAATCACGATTATGAATCGTGCAAGAAAAAAAAAAACTCAAGGTACAAAGCATTTCAAACATTGGATTTGGTAATATTGTCAATGGGAGATTGATAACTTCAATTGCTAAACATTTGAGCTATACACCATTTCTAGACCAATTGCAAGATATAGGAGTTTATAGAAGTATTAATTATAAGAGTTAATCACCTATACAATGTCAGTGTAAAATTTTTTACACTGGCAACCAATCAGATATGTTAATAGTGCATTTTTTATTTTAATTTAATTAAATGAGCAAATGACATGACACTATTAACAGATTTGATTGGTTGTCAATGTAAAAAAACTTTACACTGGCAGTGTATAGGTGATTAACTCTAATTATAATACTTGTTATGCAATGCAGTGTATCACTAAGGACAATGGTGACAAGTTTTATTTCATTGTTAGTCAAACTAAAGTGAACCACTTACTACCAAATCGACATTATACAGTCAAGGATGAAATGACATGGTGTTTCCCCTTGGAGTCATTGACGGATGTACCCCAACAACAACAATATATCAGTCTTTGAATTTTTGTTTTCAGTCTCTAAACCATATTTTAGTCTTTGAATTTATGTTATGTTATGAATTTATGTTTTCAATCTTTAAACCACATTATTGCATTTTGTTAAAGCATGTATGTGGTTGGCGTTATAGAATGACCCGTTTTAAATCCAGAACGGTCTGTTATAAAATCAGAACGGTCCGTTCTAGTTTCAGAACGGCCCGTTCTGCTGCACTCGTTGTGTGTTAACTAATGCATCTGGAACGGCCTGTTCCAAATGCAAAATTAACACACCACGAGTGCAGTAGAACGACTCGTTCTGGTTTCAAAACGGGTCGTTCTGGTTTCAGATGCATTAAAAAAATTTGGGATCCACCTATGCATTTACGTGGCATCCACGTGGGCAACAGTTAACTCCGTTTAAGAAATTTGGATGGAAGGTCCGACATTGCAGTAATCTAAATTATTAGGGATCAAATTGAAACAAAAAATTAAAGTGGGACTAAATTGAAACTTTAAAATATTATAGAGGACCAAATTAGGGTTTTAACCTAAAGAATTAACTTCAACCTTAATTAAAAAAGTGTATTGGATTAAGATTTTAAAAGATTTTAAGAAAATTATTATATAAAAATTTTATAATATTAAAATAAAAAAGTATTATAAATAAACTTATGTGTTATTTAATTAAGATGATTAAATTTTTTTTAAAAATATACATTAAATCAAATGATATTCAATTGAGATAATCAAAATTTTTTAAAAGAATGATAAAGTAATTAATCAATACTTTTTTCACTTAAAAGAATTTGTTAATATTAAAAAATATAGATATTTCAATAGATTATTTTGAATGTTAGATTTTGAGACTTTTTAATAGAATTTACAAAATATTTGAGATTTTGTATGATTTTTTTTCTTTTTTATTTCTCCTCTCTTTTTTTCTCTCTCAAGTTTTTTGGTTCTCTCTCTTTCTCATGTTTCTCTTCCCTTTCTCATCTTCCCTCTCTTTTTTCTATCATATTTTCTTTATCTATTTGTTCATTTCTCTCTTTATTTATTTTTTATTTTATTTTTTCTTCTATCTTTTTTTATCTATTTGATTTAATATATATGAAGGTTTTATATTGCTTAAAAATCAAAATTAAAGAAAATTTATAAAGTCTCTTTTTCCTTAACATAATAAGATGATTTTTTAAGGACAAAATCATAATAATTCAACAAGTTAAAATGGACAATATTTCACGCAATGTTGAGGAAGAAACCAATTTAAGTCAAACTGCAAGTAAGTATCAAATTAACTTCATCAACAATTCTAAGAGAGTATATATCAACATATAATATCTGAACCCAAAATTCAATTAAAAAAATTAAATTAATTAAAAAATATAACTAAATCTTGTAATTGAGAAATAGCCCTCTCTTAATGTATGATGTTACAAATTCTGTAATAATAAAATGATAAAAAGGAGAATAATAGAGAAAAAAATGAGTTTCATTATTTTCAATTACATAATCTATAACACCCAAACAAAAACCTTAAAATAAAAAAATTACCATATCCCATAAAAAAAATCAAAAGATCAAATAAGACCAATCAAATAAATTAGAAGAAAATAAGAATTATAATTTTTACCTATTATAAGTGTTCTGTTGAAGTCCAAAGAAAATAAAAGAACACATCCAATAGAAAAAGAGATATGAAAAATATTTTTTTAAAAGAAAACAAAGAAGAAAAATGAGTACCTTATTTAAAATGTTGGTTACATACAGTTTATTTAACCTATGATTGCTAATGATATTTTAAATTTTAAATACCATGTAATGAATGGTAACAACGTCAAATATTCATTCCCAAATAAGAATTAATTAATTATTTATTTAATTTTTAAATAAAATTAAATTAACTTATTAAAATATTATTTATTCATTATAAAATTTATTTTTTATTTAAAAATTTTAAAATAAAATTCCACTAACATATTAAAATATATTCATGTATTATAATAATTTAAATATTTTTGTTTTAAATAAAATTAATTAAATTATTAAAAAAATATTTTTTTCTACCATAGCAGCTACGTAAAAAAATAATAATTACTGGTCTACTATGAACCAATAAGTCAATGGCATACAAGTTCACAGTAACCAACATCTTTTAATAAAAAATTAAAGAATTAAATATGTTTTTAGTCTCTCAAATTTAAGACAAATTTATTTTTGGTCTCTCAAATTTAACATTTTTTTTAATTCTTGTAATTTTTAAAATCTTGTTTTAGTTCCTTAAATCACCAATAACATATTTAAAAGTGACTAATTAAGACAGTTATATAATATTAACTAAATTTAATGTGATATTTTTATTAATAAAAATACTAATAAGTAGATTTTTTATAATAATATTTGATAAATTTTTTAATAAAATTTGAATATAAAAATTTAAATAAATTTTTTTAAAATTATAGAGATTAAAAATTATAATTTTAAATTTAAGAGACTAAAAATAAATTTATTGAGGGATTAAAAATATATTTAAGCTAAAATTAAAAATCATTAAATTCTTAGGAGAACGAGACAGATAGTTCCAAAATATGTTGGACCCCAGCAATCGGTTCCTGTCCCTTCCTTTCTAGGTTTCTCTTCTGTGTTCCACCGACTTACGTTGGACTAATACTAAATATCAAATATCAATACTAAATACAACTCTTCCATTTTCAGTAATCAGATTCCTCTGCTTCAATTCAACACACTATTCTACTTTCCCTTCTTTCCAAACTCAACATGCCCAATTCTGAACCCAACACCATCACTGGAACTGCTGGCTATGTCCTTCATGATGTCCCTCATCTATCTCACTACATCCCTCACCTCACTGTAACATACCCTTCTCCAAATTATTCTCTTTCATTTGCTACAAAACATTGAGGAAAAACAAAGACTCTTTATTGCTTCTTGCACGACTTTGTATATCAATGTGTGCCTTCCATTGCTTACTCACATTTTCTGACTCTTTTCTTGTTCTTCTTCTTGTTCATTTTGCAGACATATCCTAATCCGTTGCAAGGCAACCCTTCCTATTCAGTTGTCAAGTACGTTTCTTACTATGTATTAAAATTCCAGTTTAATTGATTCTTCCTGGTGTTGTTGTTGTGTTGGGACTTTGCACATTGCTGTGTTAACTCCATGTCTCAATCTGATTATGATTTTGATTGGTTTATGCATCACCATTCACCAGTCAGCATTTTGTTGATATGGATGATTCTGTTGCGCAACAGGCAAGTTGTTATTGTTCTTGTTGTTGCTCTCTCTTCCATTATACTTATAGTGTTCTTGTTGATTCAATTTTCTTTTTTCTCCTTGTGTAGATAATTGTACACAAGAATAGCCCAAGAGGGACTCATTTTCGCCGTGCCGGGCCTCGTCAGAAGGTTTGTTTGGTGCCACCAATGTTATGTGTGATTTATGGGGTGACAGACTACAATGTTTGGATGTTTGCCAGGTATATTTTGACTCCGAGGATGTCCATGCTTGTATTGTCACATGTGGAGGTCTTTGTCCTGGTGTAAATACAGTGATCAGAGAAATAGTTTGCGGATTGCACCATATGTATGGGGTGAACGAAGTCCTGGGAATAGAGGTGCCAATCACTTTATGTGCCTTCTTTATTTCTAACAAAAGAAAATTAGCAGTTTCATTATAGTTTTTTATGAGCATTTTCTTTCAAGTATTGGTAATGTAGTGATCTTTCTTTCCCTCTACTTCGATTCAATTGTATGCAGGGAGGATATAGTGGTTTTTATTCACGAAATACAATTCCGTTGACACCAAAGGATGTCAATGACATTCACAAACGTGGTGGAACCATCCTTGGTACCTCACAAGGAGAAGGAGGCAATGATACCGGAAAGATAGTGGATAGCATTCAGGATAGGGGAATTAATCAGGTTTACATACTTGGAGGAGATGGAACTCAGAGAGGGGCTTCTGTGATTTTTGAGGTAATTGTTCAAATGTTGGTATGCAAAAATTTGAATGTTTGAGTTAACCAAGGTTTTGTTATTTGCACACAGGAAATTAGAAGACGTGGCTTGAAAGTTTCAGTGGTGGGGATTCCGGAATCTGTTGATAATGACATCCCAGTAAGCATTCTTGAATTGGACATTTGAAGCCTTACAATTGAAGCTATTTTGCTTAGAAAGTAGAAAAAAGGATTTGTTTTTAAACAATCACCTAATTAACCACGTTGTACCTGAATCAGGTTATTGACAAATCATTGGGTTTTGACACTGCTGTTGAAGAGGCACAAAGAGCCATAAATGCTGCTCATGTGGAAGCAGAAAGTACTGAGAATGGTATTGGTGTTGTCAAGCTAATGGGTCGCTTCAGTGGTAAGTATTGCATCTAGTCCTAATTATAAGTAACATAAGACAAATTATCAAGACCAAGAAATGTAATTAATATAGTTATTTTGAATTAATTCTACCGTAATATTGTCATCTTTGGCAATATTCATGCCAAGTGACATCTTTGGTAACTGAAAGGTCTGGTTTTAGTTGTTTTAGAGCCGCCCATTTGACAAACAATTATCCTTTAGTGATCTTGTTAGATTATTCCTCCATATTTTTTCAGTTGTTTCGGGCCTTTATCATTTTTGTAACATCTTCCTTTTAGTACATCAGTGTTTTATCTTTTTTGGTACATGTAAGTAACGTTAGATCTTTGGGCAACATGATAGGTGGGTCTTGTCTTTTCTGCTATACCACCTTCCATGATAAAAAAACATGGAAAAACTTCCCCTAAAGTGAGTTTATCTATAATGTGAGGATGTATCCACCCTTAGATCTTAAGAGTTAAGATCACAATACATGTTTAATTAAATCATGGGTAGATACACCCCTTCTTGTGCACTTTAAAGAAAAGCTCGCTTTAGAGGAGTCTTATCCAAATAACATTCAATTCCAAAACCTTCCAACAACAGCAGAGAACTATCCTATCCAATGGAAATCAGCTAGCAGCTGCACCTTTACCACTATATCATCTGTTCATTTTAGCATCTCCTTTTGTAATATTAGATCTTATGGTTATTTGACATGTCCTAATCATACAGGATTTATAGCTATGTACGCAACTCTCGCCAGCCGAGATGTGGATTGTTGCTTAATTCCAGAGTCACCCTTTTACCTTGAGGGTCCATGTGGACTCTTTGAGTTCATTAGGAAAAGACTCACAGAAAATGGCCACATGGTTATAGTAATAGCTGAAGGTGCTGGTCAGGAGCTTATTTCGGAAAGCCTATCTGCTATGAATAAGCAGGATTCAGCCGGCAACAAGTTACTTCAAGATGTTGGTTTGTGGTTATCCCAGAAGATTAAGGTAAAACTTCTGGAATAATACAACTGAAGTATGTGTTTTTTATTAAACATTTTTTTCCTTCTTGCGTTATGGTTAACAATAGCAATTTTGGAGTAAGTTACTTCCAAGAATCTGAAGAGAGAAAAAAATGTAACTAGATCAAATTTAAAATTCATTGTTTATATTAGCTTACATAGATATATTTATTTATGTTGTAGGACCACTTTGCGGAAAGTAAAAAAATGGCTATAACTCTGAAGTACATTGGTGAGCTCTTCTTTTTTACTGGTGCAAATTATAGTGTATCATCAATATAAACTAAATATTCTAACCAATTGAAAATTTTCCTGTGTGGTAGATCCCACGTACATGGTCCGTGCCGTTCCAAGTATTGCATCTGATAATGTATATTGCACTCTCCTTGCTCAAAGTGCTGTTCATGGTGCAATGGCTGGATACACAGGCTTCACAGTTGGCGTGGTCAATGGCAGACATTCTTATATTCCATTTTATGTAAGTCATTGTTATTTCTAGTCTACCATGTTTGCTATAGCGTCACTAGTGTTTGCTATAGCATGGAGTTATGCTTTAATATTTTTTTCGCCTTTTGTAAGTTAGGGGCCAAACTCTCAAGGTAATTTATGCATAAGCATCAAATTGGTATATAGGGTAAAAATGGGAGTAAGAGAACTTTAAAATGTGGTCCAGTTTTATTAGTAAAAATTTGTATTGAAAACTGATCCATGAAATTTTGACTTTTTTATTCCCATGCCAAACTGATATTCTAAGAACTAAAGTGACAGAGTGGTTATTAACAACTAATCACACTATGTAATGATTTGATCTAATATGTGTAAACATTGAATAAAGTTTAATTTTGATACACTGATTTACATTGTCAACTAGTTAAAGTTATTGTAGATGTGAGTAGATATGATTTTTAAATTAATTACTACAAAATTGACTGTGTAAAAAAGCTTTTAGACTATAAGCTCATTCTAATTAAATTCTATCATATAATCACCCAGATTAGTCCTATGTCAGATTCTCCATTCTTTTTGTGGTTGATCATGATTGTTATTGTAATCTTTTTATTAAAATTTCCTCAGTCTGTATTCTTTAATAGTATAATCAATGGAAAACTTGCTAATCTTGTGCAGTTTTTAGTTCATTGTAAATTGAAATTTTTTGTAATTTGCAGCGGATAAATGAGGGTGAAAAGAAGGTTGTGATAACTGATCGCATGTGGGCAAGGTTACTGTCTTCAACTAATCAACCTAGCTTCTTGAATCCTAAAGGAACACAACTCACCAAACCATAGCTGCTAGTTACTTTTTTTTTTTATTATAAAATTTTTAATATTACTTTTCCTTACTTTTGTGAGATGAGTTAAGGTATAATAATATTGTCAATATATGGACTTTATGACACGCAGTCAGATATTTTGCTAGTTTTTTAGAAGTTTCAAAAAGGGAATTGGATTAAGTAGTGACAATGTGAGAAACTTGCGGTGAAGGGGAAATTAATCTTGTTTATAAACTTTATTTGTGATAACATTTCTTTGTTTCTTACAAATTCTAAAACTTATTTTAATTTGCAGATAGTTTTGAGTCTTTCGTTTTATTTATTCGCGTGGTCAAACATTTGTTTTGTTATAAGCAAAAACATCATTATATCAGAATAATTCTCTAATTTCTTTTTCTCTTATCACGAACCATCTATCTCTTCTTCCTCTCTCTTTGTCCCTTTTTCAATTGTCACCATTTTATAAAACTGAGTTTAATATAATTCTATTGTTGTAAGAGATTTTGTACTTTAAAAATTAAGTTTAATTTATGTGTATTATCAATATAAAAAATTTAGAGTCAAACAATATGAATTTATGCTAGATATAATTAGAGTGAAAATTAATAAATTTATCACAATTGTAATTAAATAATACTTATTCCGGTCTTTATTATAAAACATTTTTAATTGTATCACTTGAAATAATATAAATAATTATTTTAATTAATTTTATTGCGTTTATAAAAGAAAGTTATGATGTACCAATTTTACTCATTTTACTTACTTTTGAATTTTCATGAGAGATGAAAATATTGCACTATATCAAAACTTATGTATTAATACCAATAAAATTGACAAATAACAATTTGAGAGATTAAGAAGTGAGATAAAACATTTATTTATCATATTTTCTTTTTGTTATCCAAGAACAATCTTTAATAAAAAATAAAAAATAAAATTAATGTTTCAGAGAGAGTAGTAATTTTTATATTTATGTGCAAGATTTAAATTTGGGACTTTATAAAAAAGAACCAAATCTAATTTTACTGGACAAACAACTCATTAGTATTGAATAATAATAATAATAATACAATTTTTTTACATTATTTGTATATAATGGTACTTTTGGAAATTTATCTCAAAGAAAATAATTTTTTAAAAGTTTCCACGGTTGCAATTTTTTAAAACTAATTTCTTCTAACTTTTACATGTTTTGAATTTGGTTGGTGGTTACAACATATTGTTTTTTGGCAAAAAAGAAAAGAAAAACTATTTTTTCTACTGTTTGGCGAATGAATAATTGCTAGTGTTTTGTCATTAAAGAATCACCACATCAGAACTTAATTTGTGGAAGAATCACCCACATCGCTCACGTAATTTCTGCAATCATTTCCCAACCGAATTCAGATTTCAGATAAATTTGATTTATTTTTCTTCTTAATTCGAGCTTTTAATGGCTTGTGGTCGCATGCTCCCTTTCCGCGGCCCAACGTAATATACTTCATAGAAATTTCTATGCATGAATGAAGTTAGTTAATTTTAAAGGTCACAAGGCATCTCCGATACTCATTTCAACTACTTCATCCATTAAAAAATGAAAAAGTACTTCTCAATACGTGATGTTAACATTAAACAATTCAAACACAAATTTACTCTAATAATAAAAAATTTTAAAAAATTCAACTTTTAAATTTATTTTTAATTATTTATAAACTAAATTTAAATTTTTATTAAAAATAATAATTACATTATAATAAAAAAAATAAATTACCAAAAAAAATACATAATAAATAAATATTAAAAATAAAATAAAATAATAATAAATACATAAATATTATACAAAATTAATTTTCATCATTATTATTTTCAAATCGTCCCCAAATATATTCAATAAAATTTGCTTGAAACCTAGTAAGGAACAATTACTTGAAAAAATAATTCTCTCTTCTTTCAACAACTCATGTTACTACATCAGAATCATCCAATAATAAGAAACTGGGACTTGAATTATTTCATGAGACAATCAGACAAACAACTTCCATTAGAGTTGCTCTAACTAAATTTTATTAAAACATTTTTGGAAGAAAAAAAATCTGCGAATTCATTCATTTACGTACGTCGGTACGTGGCATTGTTTTCCACATTGACAAATAATGGGCAATTTCTTTCAGAGGAATCTACACGAGTGCTACATCAACATTTTTTTTAAAAAAAAGTAAAAATTCTCAATAATTAGTTAATTACACCATTTATCGCTTGAATAAAGTATATAGGCCAGATAACAGTATGAAAACTTTTGTCTTCTTAAATTCTGGTTATGCAATTCAAGCTCTGCAAATTTGATGAATAAAGAGGTGGGGAAAAGATACTTGGAATAACTGGTAACATATCTTATGGTACGAGCTAAATATTTACATATAAAAATGATTAATATGAAAGATCTGCACAAGCAAAACACAAATATACTGTCTGTGGCCAATCACTACCTTCTCATTATATTGGGGAATACAGTGTTAATAACCTCTTTCAGATTCCTGCAACCAACAACTTTCATCTTTTCTAAACCTTCAGTTCCTAAAGCTTTTTCAGCCACCTTGGGTACTATACACATTCTGAAACCCAATTTCGCAACGGTGTACACCCTTTTCTCCATTCTAGGAACCTGTATCATCACACAAAATAAGAATGCAAATAATAATGAAGTTTTAAATTATGACTTAATGGATACAATCATACAAGCAATGCAGTTCTCAAAAAAGTGCTGGTTTTGAAATACAATTTTTTTTGACAAGCAAAATTTTAAAGCTAACATACCCGAAACCAAAGAATATGATGTCCTAGGTTCATTATCACTATAAAGAAAATGAAACAGCAGAACACTTCGGTGGGCTCATTATCAATATAAAGAAATCTCAAGAAGAAACCAGACTTGAGATCTGACAGGCAAACGACTATTCTCACAAAGAAAAGATTTCATCTATGGGCTCATTGCATTCATCACAACATTATGATACTGAACACCCTAAATTAGCCTTAAAATACCGTAAAAGCAAATATTAACATCACAAAGACATGCTCACCATGCGAAGCTCACCACCAAGGCCAATTTCACCAATGAATGCCACATCATTTGGAATAGGGATTTCCAAGCAACTGGAAAAAAGGGAAAAGACAAAAGAGGTTAAAAAGTAGACTAATTAAGATATAAATCTAAAACAGTACATTGAAGCATATGACTAGGAGAAAAAAGAAGCACATGTGCAACAATTTTTAACTTAACATAAATTGACAACAACATTCACTTCTCCAAATAAGGTGCATGATATGGTCAAAAACACCCTCTTGATTCCTCATATGACAATGATCATTGTCAGATAAAATTTACATAACAGGAAAAAAAAACATCAAAACACAAACCTGCTGCAAATTGCTGCTGCTATAGCAAGATCTCCTGCAGTCTCAGCCAGTGTCAATCCACTAACAACATTCAAAAACACAGCCTGTTGTTGTATAAAGGAAAGACAAGGAAATAGAATGCAATCAATACAAATACCAAAACTGAAAACACATCTCCTGATTATATTATAAGCACCAAACAGGCATTGGACTTCTTAACTGGTTACATGGTTAAGTGATGTGATGGTCGACTGTTTTAATGATAAGTTAACTTACACAAAGCTTTGCTGAAAATTCCAGATAACCATGCAGAAATCAGAAAGAGAAGCCAGATGTGAATATTTTTGTTTGCTCTCAATCTAATTTATTGAAATCCTAAATTCTCAAAAGGAGAGATGCAGCGCACACTAGTATCACTTTCTCCCCACAGAAAAAGCACAAAGTAACTCCTGAATGAAATTATGTTCTTGAAAGTTGAAACCCAAATTAGAGAGCAATAAACCAAGACTTAAGAAAAGGCATGCATACTAGTTGACATTCCCATATTTGGTATAGCATCTCCTTTGGTACATTCCCATAATTTTCTTGTGTTTATGCAGAGGAATTAATTCAGTGAAAATTTCAATATTGATATGATATCATATTTCTAAATCAACTTACATGTTCTCGGAGACGAAGACCTGCTTGCTTTATAAGAACCTGCCGTTCAAGAGGACAGACAGATGATTAAAAACAACTTTACACTTTCCATTTCAATGCAGCAGACTATACGTTGAATTAGAAACATGGTACCATCAAGATCATTTTCATTTATTTTCCATTAAGAGAAGATCAGAAGATAAGCATGTGACATGAAAGCAGGGATAAAAAACGCTAACAAAACAACAGATGTCAACTCACAGATATGATCATATCAGCTCTATTTACTTGGATCCCATTAACTTGCCTTGAACCTGTTGAACCAGAAAGACAGAGTGCCTACAAAATACAATTGGAATTAATCTGCGCTTGCAACAAATTAGACCTTTTAAATATTCATAACTTTGATTTCTTTTAAGAAAGCAAAGCATTTATTCATTTCTTCGTTAGGAAAGAAATAATAAGATGACTACAGGATAATGGCAATTAAGAAGTATAATTGGAGATTTCCAACATAACTACAAAATCATATTGTGATTAGCACTTCAGACACAACCCGTGAAAAGCTCCATAAAAAGGTAGACAGGTGGATACTAGACGATTGTAATTTCATCTTAAGGTCATGTATTATATTTGATCTAAAATTCACAGATTGCAAATAGTGCATTGTTGGCACATATTGAACCATCATTTCTTACAATGGCTTGCAATTTGCAAGATATCACAATTGATGACACGGGTGACTGGGTGATGTTTCACAAAAACAGAATTGTCAAATATTGAAGAAAATCCATGCCGTGCTTAATAACATAAACTGTTTAATATAATGAAAGCACAATAGAAAATACCTGAATTTCAATAAGGAATGTCCGGGACCCATCCATGATTACAGCAACAGCTAGTCCAGCTAAAATTTCTGAATCCATGTGCTGTTCACTGAGAAACATTTCACTGGCATTTGAAACAGCCTGAAGTCCTGAATGTGACATCTCAAAAACTCCTAGCTGACCACATAAATCAAAGACAACACAGATCAAAAATAATTTTTTCCAGATTAAAATAATAAACAAAGAAGCCGCCTATCTATGTTGTTAAATTGAGAGATGAATAAAACACATGTAAAATCCTTCGCATAGTAAACCATATGTTGCATATCACTGAGCCTTAGCTCTACAATAGAACCAACTTACTTTCAGATGTGCAATTTGACTAGGAAAGCTATTAACACCTTTCTACACAAATAAGAGTTCATTCTAAAATTTCAACAATCAAAACCAGGTATTGTTCTGTTTGTATTCCATCCTAGTGTCTGAGACAGTGAAAATAGTTTCTTAAGGCAGGGTCAACATGACTAAGAGGGCAGGGCATTAAGATAAATTTTTCATAATAAAAAAATTATTCATTACAAATAAAATAGTTAAACAAGATGAGTTGGGTGATGAGAATAGGTAGACAGTTCCAGAGATAAAAAATTATTAAGCACAGGTGAAAGGTAAAAACAGATAGACCCCAAAAGAAGAAGGCTAATTCCAGTTCACACTATTTATTATGTATTACAAATAGGTATTTTATTGAAGGTATTGCTAGAAATAAAACAATTACTATCAAGGAAGACATACTAGTCACTAGATCCATAATATAATTATAGTGGGCATACCTCATCGGTGGATCCAAAACGATTTTTCACAGCTCGAAGCATACGATGGGAAGAGTACTTCTCACCCTGAGCATGAAGACAAGCAATTAGCATAGAAAAGATACAGTGATCTAAAAAATCTAACTATAAGCATAGTCAACAACATATGCAAGGTGATGTACAAAACATCCAGATTTTAGTTAAAAAATATAGCAAGACTAATTTTCAAATGGGGATATGAGGAACCATGCAATCAAAACAAATTTGGAATGTACTTAAAATATTATAGACAACAAGAATTTCCTTGATACTTGTCTTGGTCACTAAGAAGTAAGACTATAGCCTTTTGTTGTAGTGTAATATTATATTATTATTGTTCCACTTCATATCATACTATTATTTACTATTCATTGTGACTTCTCAATTTATCATTTATACTTGCACATGTTGTCACTACACTGCAATAGCACAATTGAAAAATACAATTTTCTATGGAAGTAAATTGGTATTGAACAATATACTAGTAAATAGTAATACTACTAAGCTAACAAAAAATCATATAGAATTTGCAATAGACATCAGGTCCATTAAATGTCACAACAACATCTTTCATTCTCTTTTAAAAATTGGAAAAAGTGCACATCCTCTTGTCAAAACTCAATTTTATGCTGTTCTATGCCATAATACACAAAAGATATATGAATGACACATTCAGTAATGTGCCCAATGAAAGCTTAACGGATTTAAGATGCCAAGAGCAAAAACACATCTAGAAGGGTAAAGAAACCCAAGAAATGCAAAGTAGTAGAAAGTATAACGATAAGCACAAATCAGCTTTACCAACTATTCAAAGAAAGAAAGTTGTAACGAGATACCAACTTCCATATACAAAACAACGTCAACAATATGCTCCAAGACACGAGGCCCTGCTATGTCTCCAGACTTTGTCACATGTCCAATCTGAAATACAGAACAAAAAGGTAAAAGAAACTAAAAAAAAAAGAAGTAAATCCGTGATCATGAATGTCAACAATCCAAAGCTTTAAAAGAAATGACCACAGATGATCCATAAATGAAATACACACAAGCAATGACAATCATTATTAAATAATAGACATGTAATCTGTGGTTAGGTTCATTGAGAGAATATTATAGCAATATGAGAAAGAAAAACAAAGGACATATCAGCAAGATTGTCTTACTTAAACAAGTATATATCATGAAAAACATTACAGTACATGAATAGATAAATGTTTTTCCACTTGAGTACATTCATATAAAAGGTATAGTTCATAAAATTGTTTGATATATATATCCTCACCAAAAGAACAGGGATGTTTGTCTTCTTCGCAAATCGCAGTAAAGCTGAAGTACATTCTTTCACCTGTCTCACACATATTAAACGTCATGTACCATGGAACCAAGTGTTTCATTTCACAGTCAAAAAGGTATAGCTGATGCATTTTTCACAGATTTTGTTAGAGAAGATTTAACCTGTCTTATTCATGAACTTCAAATACAAACTAAGGTGTGGCATTATAAAGCAGACTAAATTAACTAATTAAATCATTTAAAGCAGCCGAAGATTACTACACCATGACTAATGGCCTTTTATAATAAAGAATAACGACTTCATCTGGCTATATGATAGATTCCCCACCTGCATAATCCCTCCGGGACTTCCCATTATTTCTTTTAAATAAACAGTTTGTATTGAATCAACAATTAGAGCCCCAGGGGAGAGATACTGAACTTTCTTCAATATGTCCTGAAACCATAAAATATAATAATAAAAAAAAAACAATTGTTCAGACTCAAGACTTGTATATAATATACCATGCTCCTGCCAATTAATTATCAAGAATAACATTATTGTCAAAATTAATGTAAAAAAAGAAATAGCAAAAGAAAATACTAACACCTCAACATCATTACTTGAATATAAATAAATATCCGATTCGATTCTAAGGCGGTCTGCTCTGTTACCAATTTGCTCAACACTCTGTCACATGAAATACCAAAATTAACATAATTGCATACTAAATGAAAGAGTAAAACAGGCCCTAAATAACAGTTGTAAATCAAAGGTGACACTAAACTATCCACCTTTGGCATAATATAATATTAATGCATGAGGGAAACAAGAGGTTGACAGAATTTAAATAAGGATGATAATTTTCTGCAGATTAGCATCACATTTTATTATTTTTCAATCATATAATAGCACAAGTAAAATAAGTAAGACTTTTACAAGCCCAACGAACTTTTCAGCAATTTGGAATATCAGCGAGTTTCAAAATTTAAAACTAGTACAATGCTAGCTAAAAGCAAACCTCTTCACCAGAGACATATACAACTGGAGATGTTTCACCATCATTGTGTCCTTCTGCAATAATTGCAGCTATCTTCCAATTCAAATTAAAACATATGTTTGTCAGTGTTGACTAAGGCAACAAAAAGAAAGTTAACTATCTAAACTCAGTTTTACCATCGCAGAATAATTCATACCTGCAACAACAGAGTACTCTTCCCAACACCAGGATCACCACCAATTAAAGTCAATGAGCCTTCAAACCCAGAATTATAAGCAATGTTAACCATTCAATGCACTTTGTAGCGAGACTTTTAGTGCAGTCGAATTAAGAAAGATATGATAACTGATTAGACAAATAGTTAGAAGCATTCATACGGGTATTCAAATATTAGCATCATAGTAAGACCAAAAAGAACACCAGAAACGAGAAATAATATACCAATAATGACTATCCATTCATATAGAGAAATCACCTAAAGTTGCAACTCTTTGGAATAGTCCACTACACACCCATCAAATATACAATTCATTTCAAACATGATCAAGCCAAAATATTTGTGCAAAAAGGGGTGTCCCAGTTTATGAAGCTCCCAGTCCAAAAAAATTGTGAAGCTAAGCATAAATTAGTTAGAGCTGTAATTAGTTTCTGCAGTCAGAATAGAAGAAACACATTTGATGAAAATAAATAAAAGTGGTATGATAAACAATTCCTAGCAAATAATATATAATTAAAAACTGGTATAAATTAAGAATCCAAATCAAGAGACCATGGTGTTAGGCACCCTTGCTGCAGATCCATCTAACTATTTTGAGCTGAAAATTTCTTCATACCCACGAAAACAAAAGGAAGGAAAAAACAAGATATTCTCAATGAAAATGGTTGCTGGCATATCAATATGGTTAAGAAATTGAGATGAACCTGGTACGAGACCACCGCCAAGCACTCTGGAAACTTCATCTCCAAACGGACCAGACCTGAAATTAAAGCAAGCTACACAGTATAACACTTGAAAAAGTACCCACATTTCCCTGTAGACCAAAAGTGAAGGTACATGCGAAAAGATGCTCTTACACACTAATGTATGTACTACTTACTAAGTTCTTCATATCATTAATCTAGATGATAATCTTTTATTTAACATGCTTATGAAGAAAATAATTTTTCATTAAAATTTAAAACAATAGACTGTAATAGAGCTTGTTTGTTGTAGTTTTTTTAATGAAAAATCACTTTTATTTTGATAAAAAAAAAAAAAAAACACTTCAACAATATTTTAGTGTTTATTTATGTTTTTAAAAAAACAAAATCAGAACCAAAAAAGAAAATCAAATTTGTGATTATTTTAATAAATAACCTTGAGTAGCTTTTTATTGAGAGAAAGTTATGTTTTGATTTTTTATTGGCGTTGGGGCTCCAAATTATGAGATTAGGGGCAGGTCACTTAATTTACTCTTTGAATTTTTTTAATTTTTTTTTTTTTGCACTCTCACTGGAAGGCTCGTCTTGTGGTTTACAAGTTATTATTACTATTAATAAAACTGTTTGGCTTATCAAAAAAAAAAAAAAAAAACCCTTGGGTAGCTTTTAAAGAAAAAGCTTAACATATAACGACTTTCAAAAAAAAAAAAAACTTTATGTTATTGTAACTAAACAAAAAAGAGTAGTACACCAAATAAATTCCTAAAATTACAAGTACCAGTCAATTTAGAATTGGTCCCTGATATTATAGAAAAGCAAATGTAGTCCCAGAACTGTCGTTCAATTTACTCCCTAAAATTGAAATCATCAGTCAATTTAAATAACTAATCCTTGAATTTGACAATTATTACAAATTTAGCCCCTGAACTTGACAGTTATTTTCTTCTCTTACAAGTTACGAGTGTTTGTGGCGAACTTTACCAAAACATTGTCTGGAATAACAAATGTTGAGTTGAGCCTAACAGTGTCAGACTCAAAAACAGGAATAACAGGATACCCTCATAACATCAATGCATCCAACAACAGCAATAAGTTAGCAGGGAGAGAGCGATAGAAACTCACAAAGGAATTCTCCAATGGTGATGATCAAGTCCCCTGTTAACCTCTGCCAATCTCAAGGGACGCATCTCACCTTCCTGTTGGGGGAGCCAAGACCCCACACCATCCTCCAAAACTGAAAACCCACTAACCACACTATCAGAATCATCACCGAATCTGGCCTCTTTCATGGTGCCAGACACACTGCAGGAGCGGCACACGCCCCACCATTGCCCTGCACTGTACCCACAATTGCTGCAAACCCATTGAACCTTCTCCTTCGCATTCTTCTTCTTCTTCCTTCCAATAACAACCCCACCACCACCCCCAATCACTCTCCCACTTCCCTTCCCCTTTCCCTTTCGAAAGTCGTCTTCATGTTTAGCATCCGAGCCATGACCATGAGGGTTGGTTGAATTTGGCTCTTGTGGGGTGTCAATGCCAAAGCTTGCACTTACTCTTAGATATGCTTCTGTTCTGCGGAGTGGGAGTGAAGGGAAACCGGAAAGGGAGAACGAAAGCATTTAGGGTTTGTGTGAATCGGTATAAACCCTACCGCGGGGTTTTAGTTCTAAAATCTCAACTCTCATGCGGGCTACGGTTTCCAATTTCCCACCAATTAACTTCACTAAAGTCGATTATCGATTCAATTTTGAGAATAGCAAAATTTTTAAGTGCTAATTAGTAAATTTTTTTTAGGTAATTTCTACTTGTTATTTTAAGCTATATCGGTACATTTTCACATAGACTAGTCATTTTGTAACAATTAGCAAATTTTTTACATTTAAATTTCCAACTCTTAAATTTAAATAAAATTATAGAATAGTACATATAAAATTATAAATTATTAATTTCGAATTTCAAAACTCTTCCAACCTGTTGTAACATGTCAAATCTTTTAAAGAAATAAAATTGGATTCATTATGGTGTGTGGATAGATTGAGTTGAAGGGATGTTTAGCTATTCTAAACAGTAAAACAAATATGCATTTAGTGTATCACGCACATTGTTCTAGACAACTTTGTCATCATCGACTATAACATTTTCTAGGGCTCCCATTTATGGTCTGTTTATTGTCCTAATTTATTCAATTTTCAATTTATTTCCCCTTAATAAAGAGAAAAATCAAAGTAGATTTTAAAATTGAGTTAAAAATTATTTTAGCTCGATCCATTTCAATTAATAGTTTATGTTTGAGTTACAGAAAAAATTTAACACACATAAATACAAAGGAAAAATAAAAGGATCTTGTTTGAATTTGAAAATTCATGTTTGTTCATATATGTGGTTCACTGTTTAATTCTGCTAAAATAGTTAACATAAATTATAAATTGATGAAGCATGCAAAAGTGAGAGTATACTTCTAAATGAGTTGTTTGTTAAACTTGCGTAGCTTTTATTATTATTATTATTATTATTGTGCCCGTGGCTCAAATTTTAGCATATTTTGATATTTTATCAAATACACCTAGAAAAGTCTCCATTGAGTTAGGATTGAGAAGTGAAAAATGCAGTTCAATTAAGTTGCAACCCTAGAACCCTAAAATTATTAGGTGAAAGCTAAGCCCTCTAATTTTTTTCAATTAAATTATGAAGGAAGTGAGGAAGAGATAATCGGAAGACTCACAGCACTTGAAGAAAGACCTCAAATTGGCCTTAAATGAACACATGGAGCAAAACAAGGACGTGTTTTATGAAACTGATTTCATATAATATTAGGGGATTGGGGTGGGTTGAAGAAAAAGTATGCAAAGCAGCTGGTGTTGAAATAATAAATACAATTTTTATCGATATAAGAAACAAAATTGGAGAGCTCGAGAGAAAAAGTAGGTGTCTTTCTATGGGGAATGGGGAGTTTGGTTGGGAATCAAAGACAACCATAAGAGCTTCAGGGGTTTGACTTGTATGTGGGATAAAAATTGCTTTCATCTTAGAAGCAAGTTTGACACTAGTGGGTACCTAAGGTGTGAAGGGTTTTGGATTGAAAGTAGAAAAAAAGTGATGTTAGTGAATGTATATGCACCATGAGACAGAGTTGAGAGGAGAAATTTATGAGATGAGTTAATATAAAAAAAATAACAATATTCAATGTTGGTGTATACGTGTGGATTTTAATTGTGAGAGACAAGAAGGTAAAAGGGTGGGGGTGAATAAGGAAAGTAATAAACATGGAGAAATGAAAGAGTTTAAAAATTTTATTCAACAAATGGAGCTAAATGACATACCTTGGTTGGGAGGAAGTATACACAGTATAGACCAAATGGTAGAGGGAGAGAAGTAGGTTGGATAGCATCCTGGTTAGTAAAGAATGGTTGAATGGTTGGCCAAATTGGACACAATACGCCCTTGATAGAAATGTTTTAGATCATTGCCCAATTTTGGCAAAAAAAATAATAGTGTTGATTGTGGACCAAAACCATTCAAAGTACTAGATTGTTTGGTTGGAAGATCAAGGTTTCAAGCCATTTGTCATAGAAGAATGGGGGAAATAATTGTACAAGGGTGGACGAGTTATGTATTGAAAGAAAAAACTCAAGGAATTAAAGCTGCAACTCAAGAAATGGAACATAGAAGAATTTGGCATGGTTGGGGGAACGTTAGCTAATATTGAAAAGGTATTGAATGAATATGATAAAAAAAAAAATGAAGGAGATCTTGATGAAGAGGAGAAAAAGAAAAAGAGAGAAGCACGAGAGGAATTGTGGAACATGACTACCTCTTATGAATCATTTATTAGACAAAAGTCATGGGTCAAGTGGATTATGGAAGGTGATAAAAACTCAAGATTCTTCCATACTTGTGTCTATTGGAGAAAAAGAACAAATATATCGAGAGGATTAAATATACAAGGACAATGAGTGGAATAACCTACAAGAATAAAAAAAATGTGGTGAAAGATTTTTTCCAAGAAAGATTCCAAGAGAAGGAGATGAGAAGACCAACATTAGATGGAGTAAGTTTCAAATGTATAACAAGTGAGGAAAATCAAAAATTACTTGCAAAGTTTGAAGAGGTTGAAATATAAAAAAAAATAAAAAAGCAGTTTGGGAATGTGGTTGCTTGAAGAGCCTGGGTCCGGATGGATATAATTTTAAATTCATTAAAGACCTTTTGGGAAATATTGAAAGAAGATATTGTGAACTTTCTTGAGGAATTCCATAGTCATGCAAAATTCTTCAAAGGTAAAAATTCATCTTTTATCTCTTTTGTCCCTAAGGGGAAAGATCCATAGAGTTTGGGAGATTTTCAACCAATCTCATTAGTAGGGTATATGTACAAGATTTTAGCCAAGGTTCTCTCAAAAAAATTGAAGCAAGTCTTAATGGATGTAATACATAAAAAAAAATAGTGTCTTTTTGGAGGGAAGACAATTGCTTCAAAGCGCCTTGGTGGCAAATGAGGTAGTTGAAGAGACAAAAAATCCAAAAAAAAAAGTGTCTCATATTCAAGGTGGATTTTGAAAAGGCATATGACTCAATGAGTTGAGATTTTTTGTTATACATCTTAAAAAAGGTTGGCTTTTGGGAAGAAGTGAAAAGTTGGATCCTACGTTATTTGGAGAGCAATATAGTCTCAGTGTTAATTAACGAAAGTCTCACAAAAGAGTTTTCAATATCTAAAGGATTGAGACAAGGAAATATTTTAATTAGCTTTGTTTTTATTTCTTATAGTGGCGGAGGACTTAAACGATATGATGAGGGGGGGGTGATAAGTAAAAGATTGTTCCCTAGCTTCAAAGTAAGGGTGCAAAATGAGAAGGTAAATCTACTACAATATGTTGATGACACTATATTTTTGGGGAAGGATTTTATGAGAAATGTGGTTACAATCAAATGCAGTTTAAGGTGTTTTGAGTTAGCTTATGGGTTAAAGGTCAATTTCTTGAAGAGTAGATTTGAAGCGGTGGGAGTTCATAGTGAAAAATTGATAAAATATGCAAATTTTCTAAATTGCAAACTTTTGCCTTTTTCATTTACATATCTTGGTATTCCAATTAGCACAAATCCTAGGAAAGTTGAGACTTGGAAACCTATTGTAGAAAAAATAAAAATGAAATTGAATGGATGGAAACATAAGCTTTTGTCTTTTGTCGAGAAGGTATGTCTCATAAATTTAGTGATGACATCTTTACCTCTTTTTTTCTCTCATTTTTTAGAATACCGATGGGAGTGAGAGACGCTATTGTGAGTTTACATGGAAATTTCTTATGAGGGTAAAGGAGAAAAAATAAAAGTGGCATGGGTTAATTGGAAAAAAACTTATCAACCAAAGGGTAAGGGTAGTTTAGGGATCAAGAATATTTCTTGGTTCAATGATGCATTGTTAACAAAGTGGTGGTGGGAACTACATAATGAGTTGTAGGAGTTATGGAAATAAATTCTGAGATCTAAGTATAGAGGTTGGAGGGGGCATGAGGATATAGAGGGTTTGGGGGGATGACAATTGGGTATGAAAATTGACATGGAAGAAAGAGTGGTTTCAATGGGAAATGTAAATGATGGATGAATTATTGGGATTAATAGATTCAGTGACAATTATGAAAGGGATACAAGATAATTCGATATGGTTACAAGATAATATAAGAGTTATACTATTCGCTCAACATATGACACAATCAGGGAAAATGAATCAACTTGCAACAATATTAACATACTCCAAAAATCGTGGATGGTAAAGATACCTCCAAAAGTCCAAATGTTTATTTGGAGAAGGCTTCATAATGCTCTACCAATGATTGACTATCTTAAAAGAATAGGAATTCAAATGCAAGAGGTTGAAAGCAAGTGCTCATTCTATATAAAGGAGGAGGAAACTATGAATCACATCTTCCTCATATGTCTAATGTCAAGGCATGTATGGATCAACTATTACTCGTGGCTACATATACAAATGGTATTATCAACTGACATTCACATGCATTTTTGGCAACATGAAACTTCACACTTGGTACAACATGGCAAATGAAAAGTAGTGTGATGTGTATCACTATGAGTTCTATGTAACATTAGAAATAATGAAATTTTCATGAATATGAAATTTAATATTAACAAAGTAATGTCAAGTATTGTGTTTTATGTGTGGGCTTAATATATGTAGTATGTGGATACCTTCAAGGAACCATTTGTGCAATGGTCAACAAATCCTAAACAATGCATTACAAAACACTGATGTATCTTAGGGTGGATTGAGAACATGTGTGTGCATGGAACAAAGGTGACATGGAAGCAAAATAACTAAATCTATGGGATATGTAGTAATTGTGTATGAAATGCGTATGAAGGAGTTTTCGGGAAAAAAAATAATCTAGTTACTATATGGATGCTCTAGAGACAAAATTATATATTTGTATGACACATATAAATATTTGATAACCTTAGACCCATAGTTAATTATTGTATACATACACTGTACTTTAAGTACATTTACTTAATATGATTTTTCACTTATAAAAAAAATTATAACAAGTTTGTTTTACCTAATTTTGTTTCATATGTTGTCAGATTTTAATCGAGTTATATCTAGAATCAAATAAGGATCTAATCAAGTTTTTGTACAAACATCCGCATACATACTTAATAGTTAAGTTGTGATGTTTTCCTTTTTTAATAGAAAAAAGAAAAGTGTTATTTTGCCTAAAAATTACTTTTTACATGAAATACCAAAAATATTAAATAAGGTTTAAATAACATTTTAGTCCTGCTAAAATGGAAAGTTTTCTTTTTATCCTTTCAAAAAAAGTTATAATTTATGTTTTTGTAAAAAAAAAATTGTTTTATTAAAAAGTTATTATTTTGTTTTTGTAAAATAATTAGAATTAAGATGATTAAAATTAAAATAATCTTATTTAAAAAAACTAATTTCTATTTAAGCTAAATTAACAAAATTTAAATTTAAATTTACACAGATTAAAAATCTTTATTTTTGGTGATTATTTAAAATGTCTTAAACATAAAATTTCAAAGAATTCGTCAATTAAAATTGCATTCACCATCAAATTATGAAGGAAATATAACAAATTCTTAGCAACAAGAACAAAACATAAAATATGACAAAAATGTCACTTAATGAATGATAGCACACGTGCATAAAATAATAAAATAAAAATATTATTGAACTCACATAATAAAGTTACAATCACTTTGAAATTATGAAGGAAATATAATAAATATATAATACCGAACAAAATATAAAATATGACAAAAATGTCAATTAATGAATGATAACACATGAATATGAAATAATAAAAATATTTGTTTTGTGCCTAATATAATCTATAAGAGATATCAATGTAGGAATGATTTTGTAATGTAATTATCATTTGATGTTCTCCTGTTGTAAATGTTACGATTCATTTCATTATCTTTGTCTTATTTTATGTTGGTTTTTTCTATTTATTATATTATATTTACTTTTATACATTTTTAAGAGTGACTTTGTTATTATATGACTTTTACGAAGTTACGTGTTCAATTTTATAATTGTTTTGCTAGTCACGAATGCATTCATCATATTCATTATTTTAATTATGTATTAGTGCATTTATTGTATTTAATAAAATAAATTTTATAAATTTGATTCAAATAAATATTTAGTTCATATAAAATGATATTGATTTCATTTTAATCCTTTTATCTTTTTGTTATTTTTACTTTGATCATCTCAAATTTTTGTTGTTTGCATTTCAATCGTCTCAAATTTTATTTATTTTTGTTTTGATCATTTTCTATTTTAGTTTCTATATATATCTTTTGTTAATCTATTTTAGTCCCTATAATTTTTTTTTTGTCTTTTTTTGTTTGATTTAATGGTTAATTATCTGAAGACAATAAATAAAATGAAATAATTTTTTTTATAAAAATAAAAATGATTTTTCTAAAAGGACTAAATAAAAAACTATCTATTTTTTTTACCATAGTTTAAAAATTTATTTAAACTATATTTTTTAAAATATTTAATACGATGCCTTTTTGCATCATGTTTCTTATCACCAAATTAACAAACTTAAATTTGGTATTAAAAGTAGTTGTAAAAGCAGATGAAGGGCTTGGAACTGAAACAAGTGGAGGAAGCAATCCCACAAATTGAAAAAGAAAGCATCATCAATGGAAATTTCATCATGCATTTAATACATTCATCTAACTCGTTGCCAAATTTGTGTTATATAATTCTTGGTATAAAGGCTAACGTGCCCTTATTATATTCTCACAAGTGGAAGGAAATGCTTATAAACTTGGCCTAATCTACTATTTGTTTTTTTTAACTATTTATCTATTAGGACCGACTTTGACTTAATGGAGCTTATACTAATATATAAATCCAATGTCGGTTACTGTTATTGTAATTATCTTAAATAAATAAAATATAATGCTTAAAGCTTGTTAATTTATTACTCTTTTATCCTTAGATTTTACATGCCATATACTTCTACATGATGTCTTTCTAATTAATTTAATTACTATTTACATTAACAAGGTATGGAAATTAAACTGAGAAAATATTAAAAAGAATATAAATTTAATTAGGATTTAATTTAAATATACTATTAGTATAAACTCATTTTACATTATTATTCAATTAAGGTTGTGATTTATATTAAAATTATTATTTTTAATAATTATTTTAAAATTATATTTAAAATAATTTATAATTATTTTATAATATAAAATATTATATATATATATATATATATATATATATATATATATAGATAATTTAAATATATTTTTAATCCTTATAAACTAAGTACTTGTTTATTAAAAGTTCAAGTGACTATTTTAGGTGTTAATTACAAGTGTAAGTAATATTATATTAGTGTGTCATATTTTTTAAATTTTAAAATAAATCTTAAAATAAATATTACTTATATAATTTAATATCATCATTAGAGATAAAAAAAAATAATTTATAATTTAAAAATGAAAATAAAAAAATATTTTACATGAACCAAAACCAAAATTTAATAAGGATAAAAAATATTTTAGAAAGGCTAAAAATAATGTTGATAAACTTTAGAAGGATAGAAAATAATTTTTTTACAAAGATTAAAATTAAAATACATTCATTTTAGAAAAAAAAAAAACAAATTTAAGCGTATATATTTAATGTCTAAGATCATTCATTATAAAAGATAATTTTTTAAAAAAATTTAATAGTATTTAATATTGTTGCATATCCAAATTATTGCATGTCAATCGGCACTCAAACTTGATAGGTTTTTTTTTTTGTTGTTAAAATATAGTTAATACGTAGTTTTTTTTAATAAGAAAATATAACTTTTCTCTAAGTCAATTTTTATAAAAGCATGTCTATTTAGTTAACATGAATACATGATAAAAAAATATCTATACTAATAATAATACATGAAAATTAAACTCAAATATTAAAGTTAAAATGATTGACTTCTTTATTAAATATTAAATAGTAGAACAGAAAGGTTGAGAAAAAGCAGGAACGCGGCCTTTGGAGGGAAAATTGGAGAAAAATTGAAAGAGCAGTTTCGCTTAATTAGGGTTCTCCGTTTACTATATTTGATCTGATAACAAAACTGTCTCCATAATTACACAACTAAGATGGATAAATTAGAAGAATACTTATTCGATTTTCCAAATAATTTACGTACCTTCGTCACATTTTCACCTTTTCATAATTGGTTTTCGTTGTTACCTCAGGTCCTCAGCGTACCAGAATCTTCTTTCTCTTTCTCTCTCTTACCTAATTTCATTTTTAATTTTTTTTTATCACAATTTCAAGTTCAGTTTGTGTTTCTCCCTGACATGACCCACTTCCCACATCGTATTCACCATATACGTAAGACAAAAATCAATGGGCAGTATTTGTTGGTAAAACAATATACGTTTTTTCTTTTAAGATTGCGTTCATACCCTTTTGTTCACAAGAGGAACATGCAGATACGCTAATCAAACTATTACCACAACACAACAGCATCAAAAAGCCACGCTTCTGTTGAGTCATTTTAATTGAGTCACGAGGCGTTTCATCGTGATCATATAAATGTAAAGTTCAATTATTTTGCTAATTTTCATCATGTTTTGTTGGTTGTGGATCACAATTCATGGACATTGTTTTACAATTATTTCTGTGTTTTCTATACTATTGCTCTTGTGTTGAACCAATCTAACGTGGTAGGTCTTGTATGGTTTGATTTGACGTGGTGCATGTGAGTTTAATGGTTTTGGGGATGTTGGAGTTTGCTTATCCATGATGGTTGTTATGTTTCCAGAAATGGATTTTGTGTTTTTTTGGTGGGCATGACATGAGATGATGGAGGATGATGAAGAAGAGGATCTATGTGATTTCTCTCTCTCTTCATGATGGAAAAAATATTTGGAAGGTTTTTGAAATGGAAAACGAAAGAGGAGAAGAGCATGAAGCCTTTTCTCCTGAAATGTGGTCTTGCTTTGGCTCTTACCTTAGCTGGATTTCTCTACTCTCACGTCAGAACCAAAAGAATCAAACCCTCTGCTACTTCCCCCAGGGGCCACCCTTCAGGTTTGTTTATTCATTATATTAACAATTTTCTTTCTTTTTCCTTTTTCCCAGGATGATGAATGTAAGTTATGTTTTGTATGTATAATGTGTATTCAGATCATGGAAGCGAAGTTAATGTAGGAAGAGGTAACAGGGTTGCATCTAGTTTTTGCAGCACTGTTTCCGAGGAAAATATGTTGGATAATGTAAGTTTCACAAGAAAAGGGTATCTTTCTGGTTGTTATTTCAATTTTCTCATTTTGTTGATAGGCAGAATATAATTTTTTTCTTCATTTGTTTTCTTATGTGTCTAAGATCTCTTGTTCAAACAAATAGATATGTAGCTTTAATCTTCTGATGACGTATCATCTGCTTGTAATATGATTTTACAGAATTAATAGACATTGAAAATTGGTAAAAAGTTTGATAAGATTCTTTTCTTCAACTAACAAAATTGTTAAATTTCTTCTACATCAGGAAGAAACATGCATCAACAAGGTGATTGGTAAAAACTCCCCATTGGGTCTCTCTCCAAGAACTAAACATAGTGGAGAGAAAGATGAGTTCCTCCTGCCTGAGTTTAATGATCTTACCAAGGAAGCAGAGTTTGAAGGCACTATTTCAGGTAGTTCTTTTAAGAAAGAAGTAGAAACGCCAAGGTCAAGAGTAGGATCTCCCATGGCATATACAAGTTTTGAGAAGGATGATTATGAGAAAGAGATCAGGAGACTCAGGAGCATGATCAGAATGCTTCAAGAGAGGGAAACAAATCTCGAGGTTCAATTGCTTGAGTTCTGTGGCCTTAGAGAGCAAGAAGCAGCAGTGATGGAGCTCCAAAATAGATTGAAGATAAGCAATATGGAGGCAAAGATGTTCAATCTAAAGGTTGAGACCTTACAGTCTGAGAATCGGAGATTAGAGGCACAAGTGTCTGATCATGCAAAACTTATGTCTGAGCTTGAGAACGCAAAAGCAAAAGTCAAGTTTTTGAAGAAGAAAATCAGGTATGAAGCTGAACAGAACAGGGAGCTTATCATAAATCTTAAACATAAAGTTTCCAAGATGCAAGATCAAGAACTGAAAGCTGCTGCTAGTGATCATGAGATTCAAATAAAGCTGACAAAGCTAAAGGATCTCGAGTGTGAGGCAGAACAGTTGAAGAAATCTAATTTGAGACTGCAGATGGAAAATTCTGACTTAGCTCGAAGATTGGATTCTACTCAGGTCCTTGCAAATGCTGTTCTAGAAAACCCAGAGGTAATGATACAATCCAATTCCACACTTCTTTAAAATCAATTTCTCATCTAAAATCTATTAAGTTTTGAAAATTGTTTACGGTTCCAGTTAGGAAGACACCCTAGAAAAGTCTAAAGGCTGTCTAAGTTCGTAGCATTCAAACGAGTAACCTACTTCATCTTAAGCCTAGAATCAAATTGCACCACCCTCCACCAGCTCTTTGAGCAACCCTTGTTTACTCACATGTTGAAAAAGTAAAATCAGATTTTGGATATAGAAACACAGCCTCAGTCACTGCCTTTTAAATTTAAACACGGTTTTATCTGATGCATTTGGATGCAGGCAGATTCTTTGAAAGAAGAAAGTGAGCGTTTTAGAAAAGAGAATGAACGGTTGATGAAAGAAATGGAGCAACTACATGCTGATAGATGTTCAGATCTTGAAGAACTAGTTTATCTACGGTGGATAAATGCTTGCTTAAGACATGAGCTACGAAATTATCAACCTCCATCTGGTAAAGCAGTTGCAAGGGACTTGAGTAAAAGCTTGAGTCCTACATCTGAGAAAAAAGCCAAGCAGCTTATACTTGAATATGCAAATAATGACAGGCGAGCCAGCAATTCTGATTTGGACTCTGACCAATGGTCCTCTTCCCAGGCTTCTTTTCTCACAGATTCTGGAGAGCGTGATGACTATTCTCCTCTAGATAATTCATCTGAGGCCAAAGCAAACAATACAAGCAACAAAGGCAAGTCAAGGATTTTTGGCAAGCTTATGAAGCTGATACGAGGCAAAGATGGCCCGCATCATCGTGTTCGAATTCCATGTAAAGGAAAAGCAATGTCTCGAGAAGATAGCAATACTTCACAGTTCAGCTTGAGTATACCAAATGGAAATGATACTGGAATTGAGGGTCTTCGGAGTGAGAATGCAACTCCCGGTGCCACATCTAGAACTTCCTTTGAATATAACCAGACACAGAGTTTGAAGGATGAAAGTAGGAGAAATTCGTATAGCCATACTCCAGGAAGCTCAAAGAATTTGAGTCCAAGGAGAAGAAGTTCAGTGGATTTCAAAAACCGCGTTGATTCTTTCTCAGAATCATCTGGCATGGACAAATCTAATTTGGTGAAATATGCTGAAGCTTTAAGAAAATCAGATGATACTCCCAATCATAAATCGCATAGAAGATCAGCAGCATATAGTTCATTTTAACTTTATAGCCATATGCAAGGATTTTACCTCATTCCAACAGTGAATATTACAGATTAGCAGGTTATTTAGTAATAAATTCTGATGTACAACATTAGTCTTTAGGAGCTGTTCAAATTACCATTAATTAGACAAGGATGCATTTATAATCAAAGGCATGCATTTATGATTAGTAATTCAATTAAGAGTAAGATATGGGATTGAGTAGCATATGCGTCATTTTAAATTATAGTGATTAACTCCTCTTGTTCTTTCTTGCTTCTTCGCAATTGGTAATTTCTTTAGATTAATTATGTTGCAAAATTCTGTTGAAAGCTTTTAAGCTGTCAAAATAAATATTGTTAAGCTTCCTTCATCACGCTTCTTTGCAAGAGAAAGGGTAAATCTGGAATTAGGCTTATGTTGCATTTTCCTCACAGTGCACATGGACTTGATCAAAAAGTTCTCCGTTGACTATTAATCTGGTGAGACAGATTTTGAGATGAAAATAAACTTAGTTTTTGCCCTCTTAACAATTTCATGCTATTTTTATTGTATATATTCGGATCGAATGGGTTATAAAATTCTAATCCAACCCCTCAGGATTTAATTTAACAGCCTCTATTAGATATTTCTTTCCTTGTATGCCAATTTCTCTGATCGTTATTTGTCTTGCTTAAAATTCTCCAAGTATAACTACCAAAAATAGAACAATGCATTTATAGATGATAAACAAACATGTTTGTATTATAACTATTATAAAATGTATTACAAACGAGTTTATCTCAAATTTCTCAAGATCTGAATTACATAGAGCACAGTTTTTTCAGACTAAAGTAAAACAGGAAACTTTTGCATCACTTTCACGATGTGTAGTTGTACACAATAATATCTTATATCTAACACATGAATAATGACGATTCTTTATGTGATAAGAGCTATGCCTTGTAGAATTAATGAATCTGCTAGAACTTGGTTAGCAGCTTCCGAAGGATGCACACTGTCCCAAAACACATATTGCGTGGCATTAGAACAAGTTCCTGGTGACTTTGGATTACACAACAAGGATGTTGTTTCCACAGTCCCGGTACCACAGCAACCTCTGTTTGCCTCAGAAAAACCTATAAAGCATCAAAAGATTGGTTAGAAAAAACAAAATTTTACTGCAAGTGAATGTTACTCTATGTTGAATAATGTATTTTAGTTAAAGTATTATCTACCGAATTTTGAAGGGGATTGAACAAGGTCATAGAGAGGCTTGTAAATGTCAAAAACTGCAATCTTAAGACCGGGAAGTTGCTTTTGAAGATTTGCTGCAGCTGAGTTGATCTTCTTGTTAAATCCTTGGGCATCAGTGTTGATTCTTGAGACACAACCATTCTCATGGAAGCCAAATAAAGTCCTTGCAGCAGGTAGGCAACCCAATGGTGGGAGTGAAGTCACTCCAATTCTCCTTGCTCCCAATCCATACAAGTCCTGTGTCCAAACAAAGAAGTGGAACCATTAACTCATTCCAATAGTGCGACAAAATCTCTTAGAACATGAGTTTTGAGATAAGGGTGATCTTTCACTTATATATACTATTTTTATCATATTACCGATTGATTTGAGATCTTCAACAATAATAGTAGCAGAATACCTTAACAAAGCTTGAAAATTCACCCACTAAGTAGGACCCATACTGATCAGGAGTGACGGCTTTGTTGATCCAAGGATTGACGTAATAGTTTTGCACAAAGTCACTACTTCCAGCACTGAGCAAGTACAATGCATCCTTGATAATAGAGGCTGCTTTTTTACTGCCAGCAACTTTTTCCAGTTTGCCTTGGTATTCCTTGAAATAACTTAACTGTTGGGACAAAGGGATAGCATGCTGCCAAAAGGAACAAAAGAAGTTATGTTGAAATCAGAAATCTTGTAAACCATATGTGAAGTTGTTGATTCCAAACTTACATTCAAAACGGCAGCATTTTGATCATAACCAGATGCAGCTGAAGCAAAGTTTGCTCCAATAAGGAGGTTTTTCCCTGATGCCTGAGGGCTAAGATATGCAGGAGCATAAGTCTTGAAACCCAATGTGTCGGCTACAAAATGGAACATTCCAACAAGTAAGAATGAAAGAAACTTAAGTGCATTAGTATATGTTTAGTGGAACACATGATCTAGTCTAAGCATCTAGTCTAATCTAAGTAGCTAGGTACAAGTACAAGTTGCATATATTACCAGTAATATCAGTAGCTAATTTGCCATTGCAAAACCTCCCAGTAGGTTGGTGGTTAACAAAGTCCCTCCCATAAGGAGGGTAATCAGCCTTGAAAAGGGTGGGGAGATAGTCATTATTCCCTACATCCACTGCGGAGTCACCAAATGTTATGATAGCTGGCACAAGGGTGTCTTGTGCATGCCCACATCTCAGGAGGAAAAATGAAAAGAGTAGAACAAGTGTCCCAATGTTCACCATCTTAAGGCTTTGGGGTGCATTGAGTGCAGCAGAAACTGAGAACTTATATGGCAACTAAAAATTACGCCTATTGAAGGAGGAGGATGGGAGTTAGGCAGGGCCATTAAATGTGAACGCGTAAAGTGGTTATGTATACCCTCCTTTGATATTGATAATGATAATATAATATACTAGATTAGTTACTTGTCTTCTGGTTAACTCATTGCATATACTTTTCTGAAGCTACTAGTTTGTGTACTTGTGTGCGATATTTTTCTCTTTAACTCACAAGTCGACAAGGTTATGACTTTTGGTTTGTTTCATTTACTATGGTGGAGCGAAGTGGTTGAGATTTTGGGGGAAGAAGGTGGCATAGCAATATATATAGGTGATGAATAATGAAGGAGGAGCATGTGCATGAGTTATTTCGGTTGTTGTGTACAAAAAGTTTTGAGCACGTACGTACCCGCTTCAACTTGGCGTCTACAGTGTACCTTCTTTTTCTTATTTTTTTGGAATAAAATTGCGAGGGAATGGTTAATACGTCATCATGATGATAATAGATATATATTCAACTATTTATATTATTAATGTCTATTGTTTTTCGTACTATATACTTAATAATTACTTTTAATACTAAAATAAAGTTACTTAACGGAACTATCTTCTTTTATTTTGTTTTTATCTACAAAATGATAAATAATGAATGACATTTTCCATCGTTAGAAAGAGGAGTAACAGACATTCTGATACCAATGAATCCCCTTGAGTAATATTTTATGATCATAAGGGGTGTAAAACTTACATCACAGAAAATATAAGTTTGGATATCAGTTCCTATGCCATTTATGTCAATGTACTAATTGCTTTATTGTAAAAAAATGAAATAGAATTATAACCGCGTATTCTTTTGATGGTGGATCGAAAATCATAATCCACTTTAATTAAGATAGGTTGGCAAGATGATCTGTCAAAAAAAAAATTCAAGAATTTTATTTCAATATTAACTTAAATTGACAAATTTAGTTAAATAATTTAAATTGTATTAATAATCTATCATGTTTATTCTAAAGTATTTTTTTGACAGGAATTTTAAAATAATCATTCTTATATGATTGTTTTGAAGAAAAAAAAAACTATATTTTAAAACTTAAAATTATAATTGTGATTGTATATATATTGCATTCAAGGTTTTCATTTTTCTGACGTGCGTGAGACCAACTTTTTAACATGTACTAAACGTTTTCTTGATAAAATTAAGTTGTTTATAAATCACCAGTTTATGTGTGCTTAGTGGCATTTTTTTTTTTCATTTTTCGATGGTTAAAAACCACCATTAATTAATGTAATCTGCAAAGAAGCTGCAGTAATAATTTTTATTTTTCTCTCTTATTTATTCTCTATTTTTCTCATACCAAACACCTAAAAATCTACTATATTTTCACCTATTTTCATTTATTTTATTTCTCTTCTTCTTACTTTAATCTACTTTTTCACTTTTCTTTTCTTCCTAGACCCATCCTTAGGTTTCCCATTCATGCACCAATCTCTTAAGGGCAAGAAAAGTCAATGGACTAAATATTATGCTCTATTTACTTTTATTTTGTAACAAAATATTATAAATTTGAATAAAAATGATGAAGAATTTAAAATTAACTAAGAATTATAAATACTCAAAAACCAATTTTTATACAAAATAAAAATATAATTTATATAAAAGAAATCATATAGATATATGTCTTTCCATATTATTTTATATTTATTGTCTAGTTTAACGGTTAATCTAATCCAATATTTCAATCAAATAAAGTGGTTTAATAACTTTTAACTTTCAATTAAAAAATGTTTGCTAATTAACTTGAAATGACTTATAAGATATTTTTGCCAAACAGACAGTGGTGGAACATAAGGATTAGGGCTTACTGGCACAGTACTTTTGAGCAAACAGAGTTGGCGCCAGTTGCCGTCACCATTTAATTCGATCTTACTTTACTTGACACTTATTATTATATGAAAGAAATGTATGAATAAGTAATTTTTTGCTGCGTAATAATTATGGCTACTCAAAGATTATTATATATTTATATATTTAAAGTTATATTCCATCTTTAATCTCCTATAATATTTGTAATTTTACGTAACATTTATAGAGAGATCAGTGATTAACTCTAGACTTACATGAATTTGTACCTTACTTTAACATAATTTTTTTTGAAAAAAATAAACATGAGGCAAACAGTAGAATTTAATTAACTTGTATTTAATATTTTCTGATTTCTCTGTGCATGCATGTGGTTTAGTTTAAAAATTTGTAGTAAGTAGTTTGGTCAACTCGTTGGAGGAGACAACACACGTTGAGTCAGCAATAACTAAGTTGAGTAGACTACATTAATTCGTTGCCCTTGTTCTCAATGGCAAAGGAAATGACTCCTTCAATAGGGTGGTAGCAATACTGCAAAATGGAGGTTAGCTCTTGTCATTTATTGCTTCTTATTACTTCTTTTGTGTAAAAGTAAATGTCTGGTCTTCACAATTTATGTCTCTCACTAGGTTTCCCTGCTTTTCATCCAACAGATCCAAGACTTCCGAATTTACCTTTACACTCTTTTTGATGTAAAGAAAAAATTGGAGGAAATGAAAAGTAATAGGTGGAAAAGAAAAGAAATTAAATAGACAAGTAATAGTCACCGAAAAGTTGTTTACTAACAGAAAAATAGATATTTCTTTCTAAAAGTTATTTATTTTTAAATGAAAGAATAAAACAATTATTCTATCATTGTTTTAAATATAATTATTCTAATCTGTACTGACGAATGATGTCAATTTTTTTTTTAATTCTAAATTCATATAATTGATTATTTGAGCCACATGTAAACAAGAATATGTATATGCATTAGGGAGTGATAATGCAAGTTAATTTATCATGTTCCAATTGTAATCTATCTTAAGTTGAGACGAATTAATCTGCTAAAGAAAATAGGTTGAAAATTTTAACTTACCTTATAGATAGGTTGATCTATCAAGAGATGGGTCACAAATTTTGTTAATTGACGAATCGATCCAATTTAGTAAATTAATAGTTTAAAAATGACATGTTAAAGGATTAAAGTTGGTTGATTGATGGGTTGGCTTACCTTCAACTCACTAAAATAAAAATATATACTTTTATTCCATATACATGAAAATGTACTACTAAAAAATATATGTAATTAAAATAATATACTTTTATTTTATATATAATGAATAATTATTTAAAATGAGAAACTTGTTTGTCCATGAATGTTGAGAATATGAATCAATCTAAACTCTTAAAACCTACGATGCACTTTCTTGAATTCCCATGCAAATCTTCCAAAATATAATAAGATCTTTTCAACAACCGAAAATACAAAATTAGTAAGTTTTTAATCCATAAAGAGAAGAGTGTTCAATGCTTTTGACTCCTACTAAATCTCAATATTTATAGGAGGAAATTCTGATTGTTGTGACTATAATTAATCACAATAATTAAAATCAATTAATTTTAAAATATTTGATCATTAAAATTATAAATATTAGGTTATTATATCTCATTAAAACTATATTAATTAAGCTTTAATACCAATAATTAATAAAATAGTTATTTTAAATTTAAATTAAATTTAAATCCAAAATAATTATTCAAATTAATTAACCTTGAAATGTTTCAAAATATACAATAAAACCAAACTATGAAATAAAAAATTGATTTAATATAAATTCATTATAAACCGGTTGACCTATAGGTTAGCAAATTGGATTCGTTGAATTAGTGAGTTTATTTAGCAAAAAAATTTTTAATACATGATTATAATGTTTGTGATTTAGTTATTTTATACCAAAAAAATAGTTGTTCACAAAAAAAACAAAGCCGTATGTATGAGATAACAACTTAAATTTATAAATAGTTTTTTTTTCTAAAAAATAATTTGTTTTCCTTAATCTAAAAATTTGAAGTTCATGATTATTTTATAACATTTTTTCCTTGCATAACTAATTCATTACATAAAAGTTGATTTTTTTTAATTATTATTATTATTATTATTTTATAATGAGTGAAGATGAATTGTTTAGAATATAGATAAACATTTAACATGAAAAAAAGAAAAAAAAATACAAAGAACAAAATAAGAGAAAAAGTTGTGAATATCTTCTTGGATTTCATAACGAAAATTGTAACTTTGTCAAATGGGGATTAAAATTTTAAGTAGTCAAGAAAATGGAGAATTTAGGTTTAAATTGATAATGAGAAAGAATGAATTGTTTAGAACTTTTAGTAAAAAAGAGATATAATAAAATACAAAATTCTTGACGGTTACATGAGAAATACAAAGAGATAAAGAAGGATTGACACATATTAGAGCAACTCCAATGAGAGTTACTTGTTTCATGAAGCAATTCAAGCCCCGGTTTCTTGCCATTGGAGGACTCTGACGTGGCAACACGAGTTGCTTGAAGAAGAGAGAGAGTTGCTTCCTCAAGCAACTGTTCCTTACCAGATTTCAAGCAAATCTTATTGAACATATTTGGGAACGTTTCGGAAATAATAATGATGAAAATTAATTTCGTATAATGTTTATGTATTTACTATTGCTTTATTTTATTTTTAATATTTACTTATTGTGTATTTTTTCTCGTAATTTATTTTCTTTCATTGTAGTGCAATTATCCTTTTTAATAAAAATTTAAATTTGGTTCATAAATGATTAGAAAAAATTTTAAAAATTGAATTTCTTAAAGTTTCTTAGCATTGGAGTAAATTTGTGTTTGAGTTGTTTAATGCTGACATGGTACAATAGAGACCACTTTTTTCATTTTTTAATGCATGAAGCAACTCAAATGAGTTGCTTCCATTAGAAATTAATGTTCTAATGACGTGTCAACGTAATAGTCCATAACTTTAACTTTTATATTATAAATAAATTGTATATTTTATCATTCAATTTCACTATAAATTCTGTCACTTATTTTAAAAACATGTACATGTTTCCCGCCTAACTTTAATTATTTTTTTCCTGCATATTTTGTCACTCATCCAAAGTTTCCCTTCATCTCTTATCCAACTGATACATGATCAATTTCGAAAAAAAAGAAGAAGAAAGAAAAGCATACATAACCAACCACTTGAGATTCAAACAGAGACAAAGACAGCCAAATTTTGTTGCTTTGCTTTGGGAAGTGAGTTTGTGCTGATGGGATGGTAATGGATTTGTGATCAAAGTGTCTGCTTCTTAGCTTTTGTATGTGAGGTCAAATTTATATACACGGTGAAATTGATTCGTCGATAGTTGAGAAATTTTATAAGGTGTTTCATATTGAGCTTCTCAATTGAAACAATTACACAAAAAGACTGTCTTGAGAGTGTTCTTCTAAATAATGCAACATACTGAGAACAAAACACAATTTCAAGCATAGAAAAAGCATTCAACCAGCACCTAGAGTAAAGCATCTAGTTGCATTTCTATTCAGTAGATATTTTATTTAGGAACCAAATCCCCTGCTTTGAATAAACACATCACTTGCACAGGTTGCACACAACTCTTTTAGTCCTAGAAAGCTTTAAAACTAATTACTTGTACAAAGAATAACACTACAAGATTATCGCATTGGTGGCTACCTAGCCGAGGGAGAAATTTCTGAGTCAATCCGTAATGAAGTAAATTCAAATATAGTTTTTGTTCTTTTGACATGTCTCTGAACTATATCTAATGATAGGCATTCCTTTAACTCTGCCAATATTTGACTTATGTCTGGCCTTTCAGCTGTAGCTGGTGAAATGCATGACAGGGCAATCTCTACAGCTTTCCATGCAGAATTGATATTGAATTCTTCCTTTAATCTCGGATCAACAATGTTGTGAACATCTCCTGTTTCAACCATGGGAATAACCCATTCAAGGATGTGAACATTTTTTTCAGGTGTCCTTGATAGTGCATGTTGACCAGTGATTAACTCAAATAGAATTATGCCAAAGCTGTAGATATCACTCTTCTTATTTGAGTTTCCGGTTCTCTGAAATCTATTAAGAAAACAAACGATTAAATTGCATAAGTGATCTGAAGCTTGTTTCTCTCATTTTATCGCTCCATTTTTAGATTATATAAATTATAAACCAAAACAAATAAGGCTCCTGCTTGTTTCGGTTTTGCTTTTGAACATCACCCAAAAGACCTCTCTACCAATGGAGACAATTGTGTGTATATAAACTCATATTCATTCTCTTATTTGAATGATGTGGGATTTTGTTTGCATCCCAATAATGCTAAATAATGATGTTTCATATTCTTTTCATTCTAAATGAGTAAATTTTGTTGGGTCTCAAGTAGAGTTTCCAAAAATTTTATTTATAAAGAAATCTGCACATCTAGCCTTTAAGGATAGAAGCATGGATAGTGTCCAAAGCTGCAATGAAATTGTAAAGAGCACCCTATTTGTGATGTAATTAGGCCAATGCGATGCACTTGTCATTTATTCAGAGGTGTGGTTTGAAATCCATGAAACTCCCTACTTTAACAGAAATGCTACTAACAAATCTTAGTTAATTTAAATTATTACTTACTCTGGATCAACATAACCTAGTGTACCAGCAGGTAGAGTAGATATATGAGAATCAGTATCGCTCCTAAAAGCTCTGCATAGACCAAAATCAGCTATCTTGGAATGCATGTTTTGATCTAATAATATGTTGGAAGGCTTCAAATCTCTGTGGATCAGAGGAGGCTTACAGCCATTATGAAGATAATCTAGTCCTGGACATCCGTAAGAAACCATAATCACAAGATAACAATAAAAATGGAGCAAGAAACATAATTAAGCTGGCATAGATAAAAATGTAAGTGGATTTTATACCTCGTGCCGCATCAACTGCGATAATAAGTCTTTCATTCCACTTCAAGAAATTTGGATTGTTAACTGCACACAAATAAAGGTTAACGTGCATACCATGTTTTGAATCATTGGGAAAAGAAAAAGACGTAAGTCACTCTTGCAATTCTTTACAAACATTTTAAAAACGAATGAATATGCAAAATTTCTTCCCCTTAGTCTCCCTACCTTTTTGATAATACGATATCATAAATCATGTGCACTAAAAATTTTGCCTAGTTTGTTTTCCATGTGATCACGTTAGTTCGGATAATAATTAATGGAAAATGATTACTAATTAAGGCTAAACTTTAAAGCAGGCCAGTTGGGCGTATTAAATATATAATGCATGCTAACCAATTAAAGAAAAAATGTAATTACCTGATAAGTGCTGGTGGAGACTTCCATTGGCCATGTATTCATAAATCAATGCTTTATTTTCACCTTCGTCACAGTATCCAATCAGAGAAACTAGATTTCTATGATGAACAATCATTAGAAGTTGTGCCTGCATTTCAAATTTCAGCTCTATCAAAGTTAATTGAATAACATTTTACAAGCTTCTAGATTACATACTACTGTTGGGAAATGGCATCATAATTTCCCTTCTCTGTTAACTCAAAATGGGCACTGAGCGGAAACGTAAAATTATTACACCAGAAATTTTAGCGTGGAAAACCTTTCTCAAGGAAAAACCACGGGACCAGTAGGCCACTTAATCTTCCACTATAAAATAATGGGAATACAAAATACAATGATATTGTATCCTCAATTTGTGGATAACACTCACAAATTGGCTCACTATTTTTCTCTCTTAGAAAAACTCTCTCTAAGGCTTTCTCTCTATTTCTTCTATGAGTGGAAATGCTTCACTCTTGGATGATTAAGCCTCCTCTCAAGCCTCCTATATATAGGCTTCAAGAATGCATCATGGCCATTGGATATATGTGGCTAGAAAACACCACAACCATTGATTTGATACTTGGTCATTATTAAGCCACACCTACCACACCTACCTCACCTACCACACTTATCACACCTACCACAATATTTTTCTATGTATGGACCCATCAATTCTCCCCCTCCAGTCATAAAAAGGGATTATCCTTGGATTAGTTTAGGGTTGATGCTAAGCCTGCAACTTCTTTACAGACTTCTATCTTCTCTCTTGGTAGAGATTTTGTCATCATATCAGCCCCGTTGTCTTTGGTGTGTATCTTCTCAATCTTGAGCATTTTACTTTCTAACACATCACGGATCCAGTGATACCTTACGTCGATGTGTTTCGACCTTGAATGAAATGTCGAGTTTTTGCTGAGGTGTATGGCGCTCTGACTGTCGCAGTAGAGAACATAGCTTTCTTGATCTTGTCCTAATTCTTGTAGGAATTTCTTCATCCACAGGATCTCCTTACAACCTTCAGTGATTGCAATAAACTCTGCTTCTGTGGTGCTTAAGGCAATGCACTTTTGTAGTCGTGATTGCCAAGAAATAGCTCCCCCTGCAAAAGTAATCAAGTATCCTGATGTAGACTTTCTTGAATCTACATCTCCAGCCATATCTGCATCTGAATATCCAGTGAGCATTAAATTTCCATTGCCAAAACACAAACAACTGTTGGCAGTTCCTTTCAGATACCGTAGTATCCATTTCACAGCATTCCAATGCTCCTTTCCTGGATTTGATAGAAATCTGCTCACAACTCCTACAGCATAAGCAATATCTGGTCTTGTACAGACCATTGCATACATAAGGCTACCTACTGCAGAGGAATAGGGAACCTTGCTCATTTCTTCTTTTTCTTCATTCACTGGGCATTGCTTCTTACTCAATTTGAGATGACCAGGTAATGGAACATGCACAGATTTGGCGTTATGCATATTAAACCTTTCAAGAACTTTCTTGATATAGTCTTCTTGTGACATCCACAACATTCTTTTGGAACGATCTCTAATTATCTTCATTCCAAGAATTTTCTTCACTGAGCCCAGATCTTTCATGGCAAAGGACTTGCTTAATGCCTTCTTGAGAGCAGCTATTTTTGTTTTATCCTTTCCAACAATTAGCATATCATCAACATACAACAATAGTATGATGGACTCACCATTCTCATAATTCTTCACAAACACACACTGGTCTGCGGAGGTCTTTTTGAAATTATGTTGGGCCATAAAAAGATCAAACTTCTTGTACCATTGCCTTGGAGCTTGCTTCAGACCATAGAGGCTCTTCTTCAGGCGACACACAAGATGTTCTTTGCCTGGTTCTGCAAAGCCTTCAGGTTGCTCCATATAGATTTCTTCCTCTAAGTCTCCATGTAAGAATGCAGTTTTGACATCGAGTTGTTCTATCTCCAAGTCTAGCTTCGCAGCTAGGCCGAGAATTGCTCTGATGGATGTCATCTTCACTACTGGTGAGAAGATTTCTTCAAAATCTATTCCCTTTTTCTGGTTGCACCCCTTAACAACAATCCTTGCTTTGTATCGGGGTTTTGTGTTGTTCTCTTCAGTCTTGAGCTTGAACACCCACTTATTTTTCAATGCTTTTCTTCCTTGTGGCAACTCCACTAGTTCATAAGTTTCATTCTCCTTCAGGGACTGCAATTCTTCTTCCATTGCTTGCAACCATTTTTCTTTATCATTCATCTCAATGGCTTCTATAAAGCTTTGAGGTTCTCCCTCATCAGTAAGATTAACATAATCATCTGAGAAATACCTTTTTGACGGTTGTCTGACTCTCATTGATCTTCTAACTTCAGGTTCTTGTTCTTCCTGATTAGTCTCCATTTGTTCTTCTTGCATTGTTTGACTTTGTTCTGACTTAGGCTGTTCTGTCTGATTAGGTTCATCAATTCTTTGAGAAATCTCTCCCCCTGAATTGTTTATCACTATGGGGCTTGAATCTTGAACCTCCTTTTGCTTTGGCTTCTCAGGTTTCTTGATATCTTGGATCGTTTGATCCTCAAAGAATATCACATCTCTGCTTCGAACAATCTTCTTGTTTGCAGGATCCCACAATCTAAAGCCAAGTTCATCTTTTGGTGAACGAAGGTATATACACTCCTTCACCTTAGCATCTAACTTTGCTCTTTCATCCTTAGGAATATGGACAAAAGCCCTGCATCCAAAAACTTTCAGGTGACCATAGTAGGCTTTCTTTCCAGACCATACTTCTTCTGGTATCTCTCCATTTAACGGTCTTGAAGGTGACAAATTAATCAAATCAGCTGCAGTTAATACTGCCTCTCCCCAGAATGACTTGGGAATTTTAGCATGAGAAAGCATACTTCTGACTTTCTCTGCAATCGTTCTGTTCATCCTTTCAGCTACTCCATTCATCTGAGGAGTCTTGGGAGGTACTTTCTCATGTCTGATCCCTTGAGTCTTACAATAATACTCGAATGGACCTAAGTACTCTCCACCATTATCTGTTCTTATACATTTCAACTTTCTTCCAGTTGCACGTTCAACTAAAGCATGAAACTCCTTGAAAGCTTGAAGAACTTGATCTTTTGTCTTTAATGGATACACCCACACTTTTCTGGAGTGATCATCAATGAAGGTAACAAAATATTGAGCACCGCCAATGGATCTTTCAGATGTAGAGCAGACATCTGAGTGAACAAGATCCAGTATATGCTTTCTTCTTCTTGCATCATCTGGTCTTCTAAAAGATACTCTATGTTGTTTGCCTGCTAGGCAGTCTTCACAGGATTCAAGTGGCTGCCCTTTAATATTTGGAAGATGATCTTTTGCGAGAATCTCCAAGCCCTTCTCACTCATATGGCCTAACCGTCTGTGCCATAATTCTTTGGATGCATCTTGAGCAACATTCATATCTCCCTTACATATCTTTCCCTGCATAGTGTACAAGGAGCCTTCCTTCTTGCCACGAGCAACAATCATGCTTCCTCGACTAAGTTTCCATCTGTCGGCACTAAATTGATTTATCATCCCAGCTTCGTCTAGCTTACTTACTGAGATAAGGTTCAATCGCATGTCTGGAACATGTCTTACCTCCTTCAGCATAAGCTTGTTTCCATTTTCAGTCATTAGGGCTATTTCACCAATGCCAACAATTTTACTTGTGACATGATTTCCCATTTTCACCATACCATAATCTCCTTTTTGATATGATGAAAAGAATTCTTCATGAGGTGTGACGTGGAAAGATGCTCCTGAGTCAATTATCCAAATGCATTCATCAAATGCAATATTCAAATAATTTTCTTCTCCGACAAGAAATACATCATCTGAGGTTACTGCAGTAGTAGTTCCATCTTCCTTCTTCTTTCTTGGGTCGATTTGGTCAGGATGGACTGTTCCAGCCTGTTGGTCTCTCTTCAAGAATCTGCACTCAGACTTCCTATGGCCTGGTTTCCCACAATAATAGCAACATATTCTTGTACGAGATTTGGATCTACCTTGTGATTTTCCACGTCCTCCTTTTTCACGATTCTTGCTCCTCCCTCTATTGTCAATGACATTGGTTTCAAACTGACTGTTTAAGCCTCTTTCTCTTCGTCTTGATTCTTCATTCAGCAAACTGTCTGTTACAGAATCTAGACTGAGCTTTCCTTCTGGAGCAGAATTGCTGAGAGTGATAATTAAAGTGTCCCAGCTTTCAGGTAGAGAACTGAAGAGCATAAGAGTTTGCACCTCATCATCTATGTTTATTTCTGCTTTCTTCAGTTGATTCACAAGACCTTTGAAGGTATTCAGATGTTCGATCATGTTCTGACCGTCCATGTACTCCAACTTTGCAAGTCGTCTGTAAAGGTGGGCTTTGTTCCTAGGTGTCTTCTTTTGAATCAAAGATTCAAGTTTTGTCCACAACTCATACGCATTGATATAAGTTGATACATGCTCGAACAAACTTCGATCAATATATTTTCTGATCACAGCTACAGCTTTCCGATTCAGGATCTCCCAGTCTTTATCAGTCTTCCCCTCTGGCTTACTTTGCTGGGTGATTGGCTCATACAAATCCTTGCAATATAAATGGTCTTCCATCATTGGCTTCCAATATGAGAAATTATCAGCAGTTAGCTTGAACATATCTCCATCATGAGTGGTGGTACTCTCCATCTTGAATTATACAGGCTGAATAGTGTCCAACCACAAGAATAATCTTTTCTGATGTGGAAGATCAGATAAAACTGCAACCACAGAGCATACTAAGAATTTTCTTATGAGAATGACACCTTAGTCTTCAAGAGCTCTGAGAGCTCTGATACCACTGTTGGGAAATGGCATCATAATTTCCCTTCTCTGTTAACTCAAAATGGGCACTGAGCGGAAACGTAAAATTATTACACCAGAAATTTTAGCGTGGAAAACCTTTCTCAAGGAAAAACCACGGGACCAGTAGGCCACTTAATCTTCCACTATAAAATAATGGGAATACAAAATACAATGATATTGTATCCTCAATTTGTGGATAACACTCACAAATTGGCTCACTATTTTTCTCTCTTAGAAAAACTCTCTCTAAGGCTTTCTCTCTATTTCTTCTATGAGTGGAAATGCTTCACTCTTGGATGATTAAGCCTCCTCTCAAGCCTCCTATATATAGGCTTCAAGAATGCATCATGGCCATTGGATATATGTGGCTAGAAAACACCACAACCATTGATTTGATACTTGGTCATTATTAAGCCACACCTACCACACCTACCTCACCTACCACACTTATCACACCTACCACAATATTTTTCTATGTATGGACCCATCAACTACTTCTTTTGTTTATTTTGCTAAAATAAAAAAAATTAATAAATAGATGAAATAGAATAGTAATTTTATAAATATAACCTTATAATTAATCTTTTTTATCAGAAACGATGTAACACAATATCTATTTTCCACATAATATTATTAGAAATATAAAAGGAAAAGAAACAATTAATACTTCATTGAAAAATTAACATGATACTTATTTTGAGATGAATTTTTTCTTCTAATAGGAAACTTATCATGGGACCAAGAGAGTTCAATAAATCAAAATTAGATTTATGGTGTTCAAATTTCAAAGTTTAACAAATGCAATATTTAACCTCAGATCGGAATTCCTTGTAACCTTGCGCTGATGAAGATGAAAGCAGCTTAACAGCGACCTGAGTGTTATCTTGTAGAATGCCGAAGTAAACTTTTCCAAATCCTCCTTCTCCAATAACAGTTTTTAAGTTTTCAGTAATATTGAGAATCTCACTGTAACTAAATGCTCGATACTTTGATGTCAATGATTCCCCCTTCTTTGAATCAGAAAGCATAACTACAGTGGCAAATAAAATCCTAATTAAAACATGCAAATATATATGAAATTGATTATGACTTCGGGGTTAATAAAGTAGCAATTCAGTCATGAAACTAGGGTAAAAGGTACAATTAAGTACCTTTCTGTCTTCTTTTGATTATCCAAAATCCAAGAGCAATAAAGAGGATTACAATCAAAGCTGAAAGTGATGCAACCAGTGGTGTAACAAAGTTCTTCTTATTGCACGAGTCCATGCAAAGATCAGGATTATCATCCACACTGAAAGATGTCAAAAGTGCCATGGTATTAGTTATCATAGGATATGGAATATCATTGAATAGTATAGTGCAACGGTACAACAACCAAATTGCTTTACTAAGACAAATATGTAGTTTAATGAAGATAAATTGAAGCTGAATAACTATATTATATTTTTCTACACCTTTTCTGCTGTGCATTCATAAACATTTATAAATTGAAAATTACTTTTAGAATATTATAACAGTTACAAATGAAAAGAATCTCATCAATATTACTAAATATGACTTGTGAAAACACATTTAACATCACATTATAACAGTACCAAGTACTTATTCCAGTACATTACTCAAAAGTTTACTCAAATTAAGCTCGGAGAGAAAGGTAAAGGAGTACAAGTTATTTGTATTGTGTATGATGTTGTTTAATTTTCTCTTTCTTTGTCACAATTGTGGATCGAAAATTTACATGAGTCTGTTACAAACTTGTTTAATTAGCAACCGGTTTCATCATTCCATTTAATTGGTTGGAGTGAGGGGTAACACCTAATCCTAACAGTGAAAACTTCTGGAATTAATTAGTTTATTGATGCTTCTTAAATATATATAATGAGGGGAATAATCAAATAAAGCAAAAGATGGGCATCAAACAAACCAAAAAATACGAAATAATATATTTAATACCTTAATTGCAAATCTGCCTTTTCCTTGAGAGCCTTAGGAACTTTTCCTGAAAGCTTGTTCCCAGTCACATTACTGCAAAGACGGTGAATATTACTAGCAGGCAAAATTATCAAGTTGAAAGTCATTAGAAATATTCCAAACATACAGAAGTTTTAAGTTTGGCAATTCTGCCAGAAATTCTGACAAAGGTCCTTCCAATTCGTTGAGTGACAAATCCCTGGAACAAAGTAACATTTAAACCTAATTAGTGAATGATAATATTTGAAGTTTGAATATTATATTGAGCGACAATAATCACTACTCACAGGAATTCTAGTTCTGTAAGGTGTGAGAATGACATATTTATTTGCCCCATCAGCTTGCTTGAGCTCAGGTTCCTGCTCGTCGTTTGGGATTAAGAATAAAGTCAGACAGGTATCCTAATCTTAATACAATTTAATTTTACGACGTAACACATGCATGTGTCACGGTGACGTTACTAATAATTTTGTTGGAAAAAAACTATTCTTCGGCACTTTTTAAAGTGTAGACACCAATAGAAAAATTAGATAAATGATTAATACGATGAAAAATGTTGTATTTTCCGACATTGAAAATTCAAAATATCTTCTGAGCCATTAAAATTTTGAAAAGGTAAACGTGAATGAATATTTTATTGTGTATCAGTTTGTAAGTGCCAACTTTATAATAATTCAAAAACTTTTGATTATGTATTTTTTCAGAAGAAATAACATTAGTGTAATATGATTGATAATGTGATATGATGAGAGAGACAGAAAAATAAGAAGTGTTATTAAGACATTCATAAATTACATGTGTCTAATTCATAAATTACATGTGTCTAAATATCATTACTTATCTTGTTCTCTTTTCCTTTTTCTCTTCCCCAGGCATCCTAGAGATGGTGTCGGATTTGGGGTAGTGATTAAATGAAACACTATTATTTTGAAGGATTGCTATGGGACTCATGAAAATTGAAGAATTTTAATACATAAAATTATGTGAATAAATAAATTTTAAAAAATAAATTTAAAATAACATAAATTTTAGATTAAAAATTTGTATAAGATGAATCAATAAAAAGATTAATTAAAAAAAATAATCAAAAGGTCAATTTTCATAATAAATTTTGTTTATATACGATAAAATTTAAAAATTAAAAACAAAAAATTATAATAATATTATAAAAACATTAAAATAAAAAAAATAATATAATTAAAAAACTAATTTATACTATAAATTCAAAAAAATTATCATCAAAGAAAAATTAAAACATATTAACAAAATATTAATATTAAATTTTTTAATTATAATAAATGCTACATTAAGATATAAATTAAAAAATATAAAAATAATATAAAGATATAAAAAAAATTTATACAGATAAATTATTAAAAATATTAAATTAAAATAAAAATAAAACAAGTAAGTACAATAAAAAAAATAAAAATAAAATAACTGTTTCGGTACTCCACGATTATAATGGTACGTAGAATTTTTCTAATTTGAATTCCTCTTTATTTCTCTTTTTCTTTTGCACCCATCATTAATTATATTAATCACTAATTTTTCTTCTTTTCTTATCTCTCTCCGTACAGACACCAGCCTCTTGACTCAGAAGTTTCCAAATATCCTTTTTTCACTTGAGAGTAGATTATTAGAAGAAGTTTAATTTGTACTCACAAAGATGTTATCCTTGGAATGGTGGCGGAGAAGCTGCATATGAGACCCTCCCATGCATATTGCTTTGGAACACATGGGTCTCCTTGCCAATTCAATCTAGAGATCTGGTACGTACTTTTGATGTCCACAATAGCACCAACTAAAACATGCATGTTGCAACAAGTATATAACATAACACATTCATTATTTTAATCATAACCAAGCAGATAACCTATGTAATATATATATATATATATATACATACCATCTGCAGTGTGTGTTGGTGAATCAAGTTGCGTTATCAACTTATAAATCTCAAAGGCGTTGAGGATAGGTGGAGCATCCGATTCTGACGTGGCAGTAATGTTAAATGAAACAAAGCCCCGAGTTGTTTTCTGAGGACTAACGGTGACTGGCTTGAGGTATTCAAGAACCAAAGGGTGTGAGAGGATGGGTTCAAATTCAAGGGTGATATCGATGACTCTCTTTTGTCCACGTGGAAGTTGCTCAATTTCAGCGAAGTGAAAGTAGATGAAGTACTCAAAAGGCTTGTCCAATGGCTCGAAAAAGACATTGTCAAAGTCAAATTGTAATGGCTTCGAGACATTCCGCGTTTGGACCGCAGTTCTCAGTACTTGGGATGGCAACTTGTAATCACTGCTTCCATTGTCAAAGTTAACAGATTTCATATCCAAGCTATACCAATCCTTCATACCGTCCAGGTTATGCCGCCATGTCCGATCATACACGTCATCTTTGTACCTAAAGAATGAACTTTCGTGGAGGAAGAAACAAAAGGAAACAATTTCTTGTTTCAGTCATTATTGGCAATTATATATATGATACAAGAGTTTGGAACGACTAAGTTATTATACTTTACTTTGGTGAACAATTTGTATTTAATATTTAGTTTAATATATTTTACAAGTAATTATTTCTTATATTTCACCATCAATATATAGAAAGAAAAAATTATTTAATCTATCATTTGAAATAGTTTATATCAAATAAAACTTGAACAATTTTACTTCTAAAAACTATGTTAAGAAATACAAATATTTAGAAGTATTTTTCAGTTATATATTTAAAACACGCAATGCATGAAGTACCTGATGGCAAACTTAAGGAAAGTAGCAAAGTTATTTATTTATTTGGTAAAGTAAGTTGTGGTTCGTCGTGTGGTTTGATTTATTTATTTATTTTTCCTTAAAAATGACTGAAATCAAATAATAAAATTGATTGTAATTTAATTTGGTTGAATTTGAATGAATTATGAAATTCGAATCATATTAGATTAGTATTTTGTAATTTAGTTTAGTTTAATTTTTGCAATTTTAAAATTTGTTATTTAAAAATTAATTAAAAATATATAATATTATATTGTTTTTTAAGATTGTATATTAAGAATAAAATTAAAAGTATACAAATATTAAAATATTTCAGTCACACTTAATATATTTAACATCTTATCTTATTTTAGTAAAAATATTTTTTTAATGTAATTTTAGTTATTATATTAAATATTTTTTCTTATACATATAATTTGCCACTTAATCAAAATTATTTTTGAATATTATAAGTAATTTATAATTTTTTATTCTAAAATTCAGTTTAATAATTTACAATTTTATAAAATACTTTTTAAATATTATAATTATATTTGGAGAGAAAAACATATTTTATTAACTTATAATTTTATGTGTCAATTTTATATACGGGCATTATGCATTTGGAAAATTTTGAAACTTTTAAATCTAAACTAAATTGTTAATTTATGATTTTTGATCGGCTTGCATTTTTTTTTATTGATCAACTTTTTTTTTTTTTTTTGAGTTGGTTTGATTTGAACACCACTAAACTAAGATTTTCCCCAAGTCAAATGGTAAAAAGTAAAAACTAATCCGGGGAGATATTAAAATCAAGAGTTGATGGAGCTAAACCATAAAGTAACGAAGTTTTGAGAGTGATTATTACTCGCTATCATAAGGCGGAGGGAGTGGAGGGGTGCCAACGTCAATCCTTAGCTGGAGTATCAACAATTGTTGTGGATCAGTAGGTGGCGTCTGATAAATGGAAGTGTTCAAAGGTCGTAGTTCCAATGAAGCAATGCAAGGGATTGTGGGGCCACTTCTCACAAGACACACATCTATGGTCTGTGTTGAGGCAGAGGGAGCAGTGTGAATAATCTCGGCGTTCCAGTAACCGTTTTCGTAGCCACTGAGGTTGACTTTATGTGCAAGGTTGACTCCAATGTACAAGTCGAAACAAGGGGCTTGGTTTATGCCATCGTAATTTCCATATGAAAAGAGAGCCCTTATGAGGTACTTGCTGCTGTTTTTTGTCTGCTCCTCCTTCGGTTTCAGGCTGTAGCAGTTCCTCTCTCCTTCCGGGAAGCATCTCAGTGTGTTCAACTGTTTCCCGAAATAGCGAAAGTTTAAGTCTACGTTCCATGAAACCATGTGATTGCTTCCTCTTTCCACATAACCATTGTCTGACTCGTACCACATTCCAGATTCGCTGTCCAGGTAATCTATTTCTGATCCACAATCTATGCTTATGAAACCTGAAAATTCTATTCACTCACATCATCATATACATACCAAGTTCCATCTCATACAAAATGTTTTTTTTTTCCCCTTACTTTTTCTTTTAGAAATATTTAAGTCACCTTCAATAATATGACGGGAGTATTCCAATAAAAGAATTCTTACAGCAGCATTTCCAATAAAAGAATGCATGTTCTTAATGTGCTTTTTATGAGTCGCTTATGCCATATAGAATTTAAGACCTATATTTTTTTTCTTTCTCTCCCATATATAGAAGAATTGAACTTGAGTTTTTAATTCATTTTACGTAGGTTCTATATATTAAATCCGTTTTCTTTCTTCGAATCAAACGCGAGTTCTTATTTAATGATCCATTTTCTTTCTTCTTTTTTACAAGTTGGTTCTTGTGGGTTTTTAGATAAGAACCAATTTTACTGTCACTTCACTTCAATGGTAAAAAAAAAAAATAAACTAGTTTCATATTTTAAAAAGTCGTATAAGAATTTTTCATTGGAAATGATTTTATAGCATTTCCAATGGAGAATGATAGTGGTGTATCTTATTAGTAAGTAACAATTTTCATTGAAGTGTGATGACATGACTTATAAAATTACTTAAATAAATAACATTATTTATGAAAAAATTAATATTTTTTAATCTTAATTGAGGATGCAAATCACTTCTACAAATAAAAAAATATATCATGTATCATCAACCTTTCATCATTCACGAATAAAAAATTAGTCATTCAACATCGTTATATTTCTTATGTTTACATAATTTTTTTAATATGTAAATTTTTTTATATGTATTAAATTAATTATGTAAATTTTATTATTAATTTATTATATGTCAAAATATTATTTATTATGTTTAATTAAATTAACACTTAATTATAATAATTATATTAATTTTTTGAGCTGTAAAAAGTGAAATCTAAATAAAAAAACTTATAAAATTATGAGTTTCTTATATATCTCACCATTAGAACAAAATTTATATAAAAAAAATAGTATAAATAGCTTAAAATGATATGATAGGATGGATTTTATTTAAAATAAGATTAAAATTTTAATAAATTACTTATAAGAATTACTATTGAAGATATTCTTAAACATATTTATTAAGAAGTAATTATTATAAGAATTAATTCTTATTTATTTTATCATTGGACATAGTGATATAACTTTTACATATAGAACAAGTTTTTCTACAAGGATTCATACAAACAGAGTTCTTGCAAAAAAAAAAAAGAAGAAGAAGAAGACGAAAGAAAGTGGGTTAATTGTAGAATCCCCGTAGAGTGAATTAAAAACTCAAATTATAAGTTCTTATATTGAAGAAAAAATAGAAAAAAGTTCTTAAATTTTACATGACATTAATTAAAGGGTCCACAAAAGGTAAATTAAAAACTCAAAATGAGTTCTACTTGAAAATGCTTAAAAGAAATTTATTCAAACAGAATATAATTTTTAAGTAGTTGCGGTATGCATACCAGGTTTGTTATTGATCATTTCTCTTGCAACGGGTTTGTCCAGAGCTGAAATGGTATGAGTAATGAAAAGTAAAACCAAGACAAACCAAATCCATTGTGTTTCTCTTTTCATGTTATATATCTGCATCGAAGCTTACTTTAGTCACAAGAAAAAAAGGCACAAAAACCGCAACAAATATGAACTCACCAATAACTTGATATATATCCAAGTTCTATGAATACAAAGACGAGCAGTTTCTAAGATATATACTATTTTGTTATAAATACACACAGCAGGGGCATTGACACCTTAGTTTGACCTAGACAAAGGGTAGTGTGGCCAGAAATAAATCACCAACCTTAAATTTTTATTTTTTTAATGATTAAGAATACATGATTATATTAGGTTACACATATGGGATGATCAAATATTATACTGTCAAATAATTTTATATTGAAAATGAATTTTATCTATCAAAAATTTAAATTATAATTTTATATTATTTTGAATGTATATGTCAAATTTTATTAAAATTAAATAATAATAAAAAATAACTAAATTATTTATATTTTAATATATTTTAAAATATATATTATGTCAATTTTAATCTATATGAATTGATGAAATATCAAATAATTTTGGATTAATATAATTTTTTTATATATGATATGAGAAAAAATAACTTTAAATCTAACCATGAGTTTTAAAAAAATAATTATTCAATTAAAAATGATTCAATGGTATAATAGTTATAAAAAAAATTGCGAATATAATTTGATCTCATGTGTTGAGAAAAATACTTATTCTAAAGGTAAGTTTTAGTAGACTTATTCCACTTAACAATTTATGTACATTAAATTTTAATGATCTAATCATTAAATTAAAAATAATATATAATAATAATAATAATAATATTAAGATAGTATATTTAACTACTATTAATTAAAGTAAAGAAAGTAGTCGATTTAAATATATTGATTTTAGAATGAGTATGATTCCAATATATAATGTTCATGATTTGGACATTGAATTTTTATTTTTTTACAAAAATAGTAATTATAAATAATTTACCCAATTAATTTTTTTATTTCATAAGTATCCTCATTTAGAGGCATAATCGGACATTAGACTAGACAATTTTCCCGACAAAACTTCGAACCTTGGTTGTGATTTCACACCTTATGATTGTTTTTCTTCTATGATGTCATTTCTTATAATTTTTATGAAATTACAATTTAAATATTAATGTTCAAGATGAGTTGAGTACTTGAGTTAGGTGGTTGGGTAAGAAAAAAAAAACATTTTAAATTTACTAAAAATTTGTAACTTTCCCTTACCATGCCATTTTAATTAGCAATTGTGAAAATAAAATTGAAAAAGGAATGTTACTCACTCAATATAACCACATACGGTTGTCTATAAATTTGAATAATAGTATATGGATTTCTTTTTAATTTAGAATAAAACAATTATGTTTCTGAATAAAAAGTCCTATAATGCTTAAACAGCATTGTTTCGGTTTTAACTTTTAAAAACGTACGCAAAATTACATTTGCACGTAATATATAATTGTTTTTCCACATTTCTGGCATTTTTTATTTGGAAAAAAATCTCATGATTCTAAGTGATAAGAAAAAGACACAATTGACTTGGTCTATGTAATTAGTACATAGATACACAAGAAATACTTGACGTTAGTGATACGAACATGACAGTTACCAACTTGACTTTATTATGATTATGACTAGCATGCAATAGAATGGTTCTAGCGTATTAATCTTGATGTTATTGTTGTGCGTAGAAGAAGTGCTCACGTACTTGACTTAATCAAGCCTACCACCACCACTCCACTCCACTAGGGGAGTAGAAATTATGACACAAGTAAGTAAGTGTCTCTTTCGTGGGTTGACAACTTTAATGGAATAACTATGCTATTGGCATAATATAAGCAACAATTTCCTTTTCAATTTGGTTGAAATGAAGGACTCAACAGGTCAAGGTCAAGGTCAAGGCATGCACAACTGCTAACTAACGAAGTTTAAGAAGGCAGCATTCAATTGAGAAGTGGAGATTGATTACTGTGTCTTAATTTATAAGATGGACGCAATGTAATCATTAGTGTGTATACTAAAATAACTCCAAACGTGTGGTTCAACGGTAAGGATTGATCAACGCTTAAGCAAAGTTAGGAGTTTGAATCCTGCCTTATGTATGCAGTCGCATTAAATCTTGGAGCCAACTATCACACCCTTTGAGGTGCCTCTAACGTAGCGAGAGACGAACCAAAAGAAATACTAAAATAAATTTTTATGTCGATTTTAAATCTGTGACAATATAGACAGTCTTAATTTTTTATGTTGACTATAAAAATAAATAACATAAAAACATTGACTTTTTATGTTTGTTATGAAAATAATTGATATATAAAAGTCTTATTTTTTAGTTAATTAATGTTTCTTTATTATACTCTTTTTTTCTTATCGTATCTCTTCATATTTTGCCTCTTTCCTTCTTGTTATTGCATCTCTTCATATTTTGTTGTCATGTTTGTTTTCTTTTGTTGCATTTCTTCACATTCTCCACCGCCCTTTTTCCCTCTCATTCTCAAATTTTCTTTTGTAACTACTGCATTTAGCATTCTGACATTACCTTGTTTACTTCTAAACTGCCACACTTTGAATATCAATAACAACAGAAAACACAAAAAAGAAGGCAAAAGAAGAAAAGAATTTACCTAGCTAGGTGAGTGTGAAGGAGGACGACAAAGAAAAAAATACAATATTAGAAACAAGAATTTGAAATGTAAATTGCATATTTGATTTGAAATCTTAAAGTACTTTTTATGCTAATCCATCATAAAAAGTTCTTTCCATGTCAAGTGTCATTATACAGTCATAGAAATCACCCGTCATATAGAAAGTTTTTTCTATTTCAAGTGTCATTACATCTGTTATAGAATGTGTTGGAAAAGGTCAACAACTATGATGAGTGTAATGACACTTAATATAAAAAGAACTTTCTATGATAAGTGATATAATATCCGACATATAAAATTTTGTCATATCTACTATTTTGCAACCGCGACATATTTTATGTTGCGTGGATTACATCCATTATAAAAATATATTTCATAAAAAAGTTCTTTTTACACTAGTAACTAAAGGGAGCTAACACAATCCTGATCTCAAGTTACAATAGTAGTTGTGGACTAATGATCCGAGTATCATAAATATTGAAATTGTTAAAAAAAATATTCAATTATATATTTTTTGAATTTAATTTAGTCTCACTATTTTAAAAAACTTAATTTGGTCATTTAATTTTTTAAAAAATATTCAACGTTACCCTTCCATAAAAAATGACATTAATGGTGTTAATAAAATTAGATGAAAGGATAACATTGAACATTTTTTAAAAATTAGAGAAACAAATTAAATATTTTAAAAATAGTAGAACCAAATTGAATACAAATTTATCTAACATTTTTTTTATCTGGATAAATTTAAATTTTCTTTTACTTATCCTAATAAGATCATGAATGACAACAAATTGAGTAATTCGAATTAAAAAAATGATCCAAAATAAATGGGTTATCTAATAAAAAGAATTATTAAATTGGTAAAAGAAAAATTAAATTTATCTAAACAAAAGATAAATTTTTGTTCAATTTAATCTCTCTATTTTTATAATTAATTTACTCTCACTATTTTTAATGATTCAATTTAGTCATATAATTTTCAAAATATGTTCAATATTACTCTTCTATCTTATTTCTTTAACATCATTAATTAATATTAATTTGAACAAAATGATAATATTAAATTTTAAAAAAATTAGAGAACAAAATTGAACCATTTAAAAAAGTATTATAAAAGATTAGCACTATAAATATAAATTACTATATCATAATTTAATGATCTTTTAAATGATCGAAATTAAATATATGTGATTCTTTAAAATAAATTATATAATTATATATATATGTAATTTTTTTTATTGTCCATATTGGATGGATAAGATTAAAAAACAGAATTAGTGGTTACCTCACCACTTAAAAAATCATGTACATATTTTTTAATCTTAATAATTTAAATATGATTTAATGAATTACATTTTTTCTTCACAACAAAATAATTATACAATATACTCTATAAGATCTAGTCTGATATATAAGAAAAAAATGTTGATTTATGTTAATTAAGAAAAAAAAGTTGATTTATGTTAATTAAAAAAGTTAGTTAACATTTTTTAATTGCACTAATTTCGTTTAAAGAATAAACTTTTTTTTTTCTAAATGACCTCTATGAAAACTTTGATATCAAGAAGAAAAATGAGTCATTAGTAATAAAATTTCAATCAGATGATTGGTGTTTTTGGAGATGATAACATTAAATAATGTCAAATTAATTGAAATTTATTTATATATATTTTTAATAATAAGGTATATTTTTTTTTTCTAGGTCAAGTTATTTTCTATGTTCTTTTTATAAGATACAAATTTCAAGTGAGGGAATTTATTATGAGAGATGAGAGGGTTAAAATATAACCTTTAGATTAATCAAGTGAGAGAAAATTTGGAGTTTAATCAAGTGAGAGAAAATTAATCTAAGGGTTATATTTTAACCCTTTCATCTCTCATAATAAATTTCTCTCACTTGATATGTTCCATATATATATATATATATATATATATATGAGTTAATCACTTATACACTGTCAGTATAAATTTTTTTTACACTGACAACCAATTATATATTTTAATTGTGCCATGTCACTGTTAAAAATAAATGTGTTTATAGTGACATGACACAATTTAAAGATATAATTGGTTGCCAGTGTAAAAAATATATTTTTTACACTGGTAATGTATAGGTGATTAACTATATATATATATATATATATATATATATATATATATATATATATATATATATATATATATATATAAAGAACCAATATAAAATGTCTTTCTTATTAATTATTATTTTGACAAAAATGCGCTTAACTAATACATTTCTCTTTATTTAATAAGTAATTGGTTGTATAATAGTCTCTTTATGAAAATGTATCATTTTAAGTAAAATTATATATTTATTTTTATTAAATATATGAATATTTTAAAATACTTGTACATAAAATGCCTTTATTTATTACTTCGTTTTGGGTTAATAGAAAATGCCATGATCGGCCAGGTTATATTATCCTTGGGTTAGGGGAAAGAGTAAAATAATAATAATAATTCAGATAAGAGTTTAACTATGATTCTATGAATATTATTTAATAGAAGAATCTTGTACCACAAAAGCATATAAATTAATTAATCTCAAGGAAATGATCGGGTATAATCAAACAGAATCTCGCATATGACAAGATCTATGTTGGAGCTCACACTCATCTTTTTGGATTGATGTAAATATTAGTACATTTGTAAGCTCTCTGTGAGACCAAAATGCCCTTAGCTTTGAACTGAAGCACATGCCACCCCTAAATTTTATAAAGCGAAAAATAAACACATAAATTAATTAATGTGAAACACATCTTCATAGCTTATTATTCCCTCTACTCCAAACTAGTTGGCTTTCATGGTAAATTATTTGTACTTCATATGGCTCCTAGTAACTTTTCACCACTTCAGCTTTGCAGGGAAGTACTGCAACAAAGAAAGACACAACAAATGAAAAAAATTTCAATCAGAAGAAAAAAGTAATGGAAGTCTTCAGAGGGTACTAACCTTTTCAATGAGGGAGAGATAGTATGGTTTGACCCTTTCAGCATCAATTCGAACGTTGCTCTTGCTGTAAAGGTCATATTTGCTGCATGTACATGTAGAACAAAGTTAGAGAAAGCATTAACAAATATTTGCATACTTAATAGCTGATCACCATTCACCTATATATTTAATTAACCAAAAAAAATGTAGTGTTACTTGAAAATATGGAGCCATTTCAGATTCTCAACATCCTCATCATTCATCAAGTGCTTATAGGCTCCTTCCCTGTGTAATGCTGCAAAACAAATAAGTGGATAAAATAAGATTGTAAATGGACCAATTTGATTAGTTATGAGCCTATAATTAATTATGTGTTGGATAAGGGAATTTTTGCTCCTAAGTCCTAAGTTGGACTTACCATAGAATGAATGGTATCTTATGATGAACAAAGCAGCAGAGGGCAGTGTAGTATTATTCTTCTTTGCCACCTAATTACAACACCCAAAGTTCAGACATTTACTTCACAATTTATGAAATAATAACATTAAATATCCTACATAAAATATATATATATATATATATTTTAGACTTACTAGATACATGTAGTCATCATGTCCCCATGACATCATCACATTGTCAAGTCCACATTTCTCGGAATAAATCCCATATTTAGTGTTGTATGATGGATTGTTGTAGTCTGGATTTTCCTTAAAATACTGAAGTGGGAAAGCAACATATGTCAGGTGTTGTTTAATTTCAATTAATTGTTTGTTTTCCACCCAAAAAAGAAAGTGATTTGATAGATTTACCTTGTGGTGAACAATGGATTCATCAAATCTACAACCAACTGGGAATGTGTCCCCTGTAAGAGCATAGTAAATATTAAAGATTAATTAATGCTTTTACTAGAAATTGCGAAGAAGGAATTAGGTATAACATTTTAATCATAAGCATCATTCTTTATAAACATCACACTTACCTACAACAGCCCATTGAGGAAGTCCTCCAAAACTAGGTAAGTTTATCACCTTGCCAAGATCTGCATTGAACCAAACTTGTGATATGAGAAGTGGAAGTTTTCAAGTAATTTCCTCTCTTTCCTTTCCAAGGGTCCATAATAAACCAAAAATACAAAATAATATCATTTTAGAAGGATCTTCAAAGAGGACATCTTTTAAGTGTAGGGAGCAATGTATGTAAAAGGGTCATTAGAATGTAGAAAGTACCATGAATAAGGCCAGTTAAGTGCAACCAATCTTCGTTAGGGTAGTCCCTCCTTATAGCTTCAGCTGTTTGGAGCAAGTGCTCAATTTGAGGTTCTTCCAAGTCAGGGTCACTTTCATCCACCACTTCATTAAGGAGTTCACAACATTCCCATATGCTCATCTCTACTCTGTTCAATTTTGCATACTCGTCTCTCATTTTCTTCACCTGGGTAGACATATTATAATGTTCAGATTAATTCCATGTTTCACACCTTTATAATTTTAAAAATATGTTCAAATTGATATGATATTGATAGTATATGCAATTTGTGTTAGATGCTTACAAAATCAACTGATTGGTAAGTGTGGTTTTTTCTGTAGAAGTTCTCCACTCCTTGTTGTCTTTCACTTTCAGCATCATAAGCCCTGTTTTACAATAGTTTATTACTCATAAGACGGTTCTAGTAGCGTTTAAATGAATGAACATAGAGAACTAGAGGATCTATTCATTTTTCATTTTTACAATTTTAGTAATCCGGAGTTAAAATAGGCGATTGAAATAACAAGTAGTATTTTTTTTTTTTTTTACCAAATATTGTGGAAATAGATTACTAGCTCTAATTGTTTAGTTTACTAGCACTTTTAATAGAAAAGGTTTGAAGAACCTAAATGTGATTATTTTATCCGTAAACATAGTTTACGGGTCGTGGTATATTACTCTCGTGATAGCATAATTGAAATCTAATATTGAATAATACTTCAAATTCCTTTCTTTTTCGTTATATTATATAACATTTTTTTTAAAGAAATTGAGTGGAGGTGATGGGCGGATAATTCATGGGCCTGGCTCAAATTTGATTCAAGCCCATCAGGAGAATGGACAGCGCTCCTTTTGTTCGAAAAAAAAAACTCATTTTGTAATGATATTGATAAATTCCGACGACGATAAGTCAAAACGAAAAGAATGAATTCCCATTATCAATTGTGAAATTAAATGCTTTTTCCATCACAAAAGTAAAATAAAACAAAAAGGCTTAAAATCTCAAAAGAAGCTGAAAGTGAAAGGAAAAGTACGTGAAAATTCAAGTGAAGGATTAGAAGAAATTAATGTTTCTATTTTGTTTTTTACTTTAACATGAAAATTTTTTCTTCTTCCGTTTGGCTATAACTCATCGCGGATTATACCAAGATACCTCCATACTCATCACTAATCAAAAAGGAGAAGAACAGTGAAAATTATAACTAATAACTTTTGATTAAACGTGTTCGTAACGTGCATCCAAACACGCTTAATAACACCCAAATTAATCAACGTAAACAAAATTATAGAAAAGTTAAAATATGCGAGTCCATTTGTCCTTATATATACTTTTGGATAAGAAAAAATGGAGAAAATTAATATATAATGGTTATGGAGATTGAAACCTAAACATGTGCCCAAATGAGTTGGTCTGTGGTATCACAAATCCACCATCCAACACCAGTTCCCTCTCATCTATTGGTGCTGTCTTTGCCTCTACTTCATCCCCTGCAATTTTAAGAACCACACATTTTCCTCTTCCAAGTCAAAAAGTGTGAAAAAGGACAGATTTAATTTGCACCAATTACTATCTTAACACAATGGTACAAAAGAATTCATTAAAAGAAACTATAAACATTGCAGGGACCTTTTTACTATTTTTTGGTTTTTAGCCATTAGATGGATAATTACAAAGATTCCACTAAAATATATATAGAACTTTCTCTATAACTCATAGAGAAAAACAGTAACAATATATTTTGGTAAAAAAAAAAATGGAAGATTACAAAACTAATTACCAAGGTGATCAGGTTGCTCAATGAGGATAGTCATGTTGAGTGGAAGAATTTGGAGAAAGTGAAAGGGAAATATGAATATAAGAAAGAAAAGAGTTTGATGAAGAAAAAAAGGAAGAGGTGGTGGTGTGGCATGGTTGTGGAAATGTTGCTATTTATAGCTGGCCGGAGAGTCCTTGCCTGAGAATTGGGAGTTCACAAGTCCTTCACTGAAAATCTTGCTTTTCATTTCATTTTCTTGTTTTCAGTCTTGAGGACAACACATGTTTATCCACCTTTAATCCTCACTTTAACCTAAATAACTAGTATTTTCCACCAAGTTAAAAGCGACCCAACATTTTAAAACATTGGATAGAGAGAGAAAGTATCACCCTAGTTGGCAACCTCGAAGAGGACAAAACAATCCCATGGAAAGACCCTCATTAGTTGGTTGGGTGACTTTGATTGTTACATAAGAGAAGGTAGATCAACATAGATTCAATCTCACCTATGATAACGTATCTATAATTCAAAATTATGAGTAGGTTTGTTTTTACTATTAGGGTTGGTTTAGCGTTAGACATATATGTGAAGAATTAAGTTTAATTTTTATTGTTGTTTTTCTAATATTTTATATAGATTAAAAAATACGTTTGGTTTACCAAATCAACTACCTTTATTTTTAAAATGAAATGAATTTAGTTTTATCATCAGATTTTTTGTGCTTAAAACTCTCGCACCATTTTTTTTTGTCTATATATTAAGGATTTTTTTTATAGAGAATTTAGGAACTTATGATTGAATTGAAATATGAAATAGTCTTAAAAGTTTAGATGGAAGAAATTCAGTAAAAACTTGATTAAATTTAAATGATCTTATAAGATGCGTGTGAAAATAATTAATGTTTGAAGAGAAAAAAAAACAAAAATTTTAAATTTCTCACTGTTTTAAATAAATTTTGATGCTTTAATTAGCTAGTGAATTTTAAATTCAAGACAGTTTAGTCAATTCAATTTATAAGATAAAATTAATTAATCTATAATTGATGACAGTAAATAAAATGATAACAATCAACAAATAATTAATTCAAATGTTACAAGTCTATTTTTTTCTTAAATAAGATCTTAAAATTAATATTTTGTGTATAAAAAATAATTAATAGGAAATTAATAACATTACACTGTTAACATTTTCAACTTAAATAAAAGATAGTTCTTCTTTTAAAAAGATAGTAATATACATTTATATATATTTAAAATATGAAAGTAAAAATATAATATTATCATATAATATATAAATAATTAAAATTATTTATAAATTTAATATTTAATTTTTAATATATTTTTGAAGTGAAAGATTAATTCTTCTTATATATATACATATATTTTATAAAATGAAATGTGAGAGAATTTGATTTGTGGTGACCCACGTTGGGTGATTTATTGTCATGACTGAGTCAGCTTGAGTTGGATCTCATAATATCTTCTGAAATGTGGGGTCCAGTGACGTGGCATCTAGTCAAGTTTGTACAATACGTGTTGTTTTTGTAAGGCGCTTCATAAATCACAACTTTTTTACCACCGTTCATTTTGTCGGCCCTCAAAAACAGGACACGTGTCCTTCTTCAAATCCAACACGTACACTACAATGCATTCAAGCCTTACACGTCCGAGGAAAATCTTCCGTTACGTGCTTCTTTTGTTAATGAAACAAGATAGGATATATCAAACACAAATGTTGTCAACAATGTTCTCAGATTTAATTTAACACAACTCATATACATACCTTGCATAAGTTGGGGGAAGAAGTGACCAATATCAAAAATAAAACAATGTTGAGGATATTCTGTAATATTCTATATTCTTTCTTATTAGTGATCTTAAACTTTAATGAATTTCAAAGAAGATTAATTGATCATTAAATAAGATGTGGATAATATTTATAATTTTTAATAAATTTTAATTAATTATGAATAAAAGTTAGATAAAATGAGATTAAAATGACACTAATTATAGAATTTTATATAAAATTTATTGTGGTGTAATGAGATAACCACGTAGTGAAGACAATGACAAAATGCATAGAGTTAAGATCTTGACGGTTGAAGCTAATGAAAGAGAACGAGTAGCACGAAAATGGTTTTTTAATGAGGTTATCCAAAATGCCAACACACCTCTCACATGCATTGGAATTCTTTTTAATGAAGCTTCCATTTTCAAGTAAAATTTTAGGGGGTAAAAGCTTTATATTAGTATATTCTATTTTTAAAATGCATTGAATTATATGCATTCGTTGATACGTGATTTCAATGAATTTAGGTTGGTTTCAACATCTTTATCTATGATAGGCTTTGACGAATTAAGTTTAAAGGGAGAGATGAATTTTAATAGAAACATGATAACAGGGTGTATTGTAAATTTGTATTCAACACAATTCTATAAAATCAATTTAGTGCATAAATAATTGATGACTTTTTTAATGAATCTAAAAATGGTAGGTGGTCGTAATTTAATATATTTACGATAACTTTTCGTACTATATATCTTACAAGTGGGTTTCGCTGGTTTCAACCTTCACATGAGACTTGTGTTTTTTTAACAATTCACTCATATTAACTTATTTATTTTTATTGATTATAATTCATTAAAAATTATAAAAATTAAAAGAGAGTCATTAAGAGAATGTGAAAATTTTCAACTTTTATATATATATTTTAATATATTTTAATTAATTAAAAAATTGTTTTTAGAAAATGTGTTACTAGCAATTTTTTTTATTCAATACATTATTTTATGTCTAACATTATTGAGTTTGGTACATAGATAGAGATAAGAATATGTTATGTTAGATAAGACTTTGAATATATAGGTCAAACTTGTTCTACAAAATTAAAGTTAAATCTAACATATTATTTATCATAGATTTTTTTTTTCTAGGCTTATCTTGATTATTTTAAAGCCTAACCTATTAACTTATTTAAAAAAATCTTTTTATATTAATAATTTTAATTAAATCAATAAATTTAATTTTAAAAAAGTCAACAAATTTATTCTTAAATACGTCATTGTGAGCTATTTTTTAATTTGTGTGATAAAATATAGTTTGTTCAATATTATTAAAATTCAAAATTTTAAATATATACATGTCACAAAGAGAAAAAAAATGAACCATTTTCTATTAGAGGGACAATTTATGTACAATCATATATGTTGATGTACACTCATGCACATGCCATAAACTTATAAATCTACTATGAAAAAAGCATAATCATATATGAAAAAACATTTTAAATTTTTCCTATATTTAATTTGGTATATTCTAAATAATTAACTCATATTTTAACAAATTAAAATAGTTATGATAATAATTTAAAAACTAAAAATATAATTATGGTACATGAGGTAATTTAAGAGGTACCAAGTACATATACAATGTCACAAAGAGAATAAATTAAATTATTTTCTATTAAAATGACAACTCATATACATTTATGTCCACTCACATACAGATTATCATGAAAGAGGATAATCTCATTAAAAAAACTTCTTAATTATTTCAATTATCTTATTTGACATACTTTCAATAACTAACTCCTATTTAAAAAAATTAAAATAGCAATGATAATACTCATTTAAATTATTGGTTTAACTACAACAAAATTTAGTAATTTAAAAAGATGGCATAATTATTTAATTCAATCAATTTAACACTAATACAATTATTTGTTTATTTATATTATTAATAATATATATTATTATATTATATAGTAAATAAACTGGTCTATCAAGCTTAACAAACTTTTTTAATAAGTCTAAGTTTAACTTTTTTAAATGAATAGATTTTTTTAAAAGCTTAAACATAGCCTTTTAATTAAATAGGTCATGCTAGATCAAACTTTAAAAAGATCAGATCATAGGTCCTTGTTTAAAGTCAGGCCTATTCCCATTCATATAATAATTGACCAATTTTTAATGGATTTAGGATAACTATGATACCATGTATAAATTTGAGTCTAAGTCAACCCTACAAAATTGGTTTCTAATGGATCTAGGATAGGCTCATGGAACTTAGATACTTTTTAGGGAAAATTGCACTCACTTCCTTTGAAATTTGTTTAAATGATACACAATCCTTTTATTGTTTAAAGACCACTTACCTTTGTCATTGGGTTAAAGTGAGAGATAAAAAAAATAAAAGTCAATTTATATTCTGTTAATCATATACATGTATATTCTTTTATTTCTGAGTTATGTGCAATATTTTATCTTTTTTATGAAAAATTTTATTATTCCTCAATTTTGAAAATAATAATTTCTCAATTTGAAATTATTCTTTGGTATATTTTTGAAATCACAACATGTATGCTATTTAGGGTAAAATTTAGAAGTTAAAGTTGAGTAAGAGATTAAGTTTCATGTAAACACTTGTATTAATAATTTGTTTTCTCATAATAATGCACAATTGGTGTTATCTCATATAAGGAGTTGTATGTGTCACTTAGATAAATAAATAAGGGAGGTTAGTATTTACTTAAAAACTAGATGGAAGGTGTGTCATTTAAAAAAAAATTAAGGAAGGTTAGTGCAATTTTTTTTTCTTAATACACCCTCACACCAGTAATTTTAGATTTAATGCATGTATAAAAACTAAAGTCATGTTGAGCACAAAGAGGCGCATTAAAAAAAATCAAGTCTCACGTCAATTAGAAATAAGACAAAAATAAAATATTACCTCTATTTCTATTTATAAAACCTAATTTAGAACAATTATTTGTTCTTTTATATAAGACTCAATTTATATTGTCTTGTATATTAAATTTTTTTAAAATAAAATATTGTTAATTAAAGTGTTACCTTAATCTAGTAAAATGCATTAATATGAATTCTTTAAAGAACAATAACTTTATTTAGTTAGAGAAATATGAGTGTTAATTAAGGAAGATAAATAGTATAAGATATGCACTATAATTGATTAGAAGACATACAACTATTAATTAAGAAAGATAAATAGTATAAGGATATTTTTTAAAAAATAAAAATAAAAAAATAGATAAATTTATTATTATCAACTATATATGGCACCTATTTTTCTTAATCTTGATGAATTAGGTAATTAAATTTTATATATAAGAACACAAGTAATATATAACTAGTGACAATTCTAAAGTAACAAGTCCCTAAAAGGCAGGTGAGAGTGGTTTTATCCTTCTCGTTTTTGTGTTTCACAGGACAACTAAAGAAAAGTCTCATTAGAATTTTAAAAATATAATTTATATTTTTAAGTAAAAAAATTATTTTTGGAAATTTAATTTTGTGTAAAGATTCTTACATTTAACGGTTCAATTATCGGTAGCGGAAAAATGTCTAATACCTAAGATAAATATATATACAATATTTAGATATATGCATAATATTATATATACGTGTAAAATTTCTACAATAATTAAAAGAAAGCATAATGCTATATAAGTATATAAATATTTAAAATAATCTAATATTTAAAATAATCTAATACTAAATAAAATTCTAAGTTGTCAATCAAGTAACACATCTAAGCTAGCTACATTAGAGTAATAAAAAAATGTTACCACAACTATTGCCAAACATGACCTTAAAAGCACGTCTTTAGCCTAACCTTATCCTACGTACTCCTATATAAATATATGACCATCGCAATCCAAGCATAAGAAAACATGCAAGAATAAACTAGTATTCAAAAGAATAACATATAACAAGTATAGAAGTAAAACAATTATACAACTAACACTAAAATGGAAACCACACAACCACGACAACATCATGACTTACATCATAACATCACAACCATAGCACCTCAACACGATACTCAATAACTTTAAAAAGATAACAATTTAACCATATCATAACATATTAACTTACACTAACAATCATGTCATTTAACAACAAATTCACGTATATAGAATATGAACAACACTAAAAATCAACACATCGTATGCATAAAATCTCAACTACATGCATCGTCACACATTCAATATTTTTAAAGTTACATATCAAAATAAAAATAATATATATAAATATATATATATAAGTATAATAAAATCAAATACAAGTGTTAACATATTATTTAATCAATATAGTTAATGTAATATTTTTTATAAAAATTTAAATAAAATAATATTTTCATTATATAGTATTCATATTATATATAAATATATATATATATATGTTAAATTGATATATTAGTTATTTGATGTTACTAATAAAATATTTAAATAATGTATAAATAAATTAGTGTATTATGATAAAGTATTATTTATTATATTTAATTAATATAATGTTAAAATATGTATATTAAATATATAATTTTTAAGTAAATATATTTATATTAAAAATCTATTATTAAATAAAATATAATTATTATAAAATTATATATATATATGTTAATTTAATTTAAATTTTTTATTTTATTTATAATTTTTATAAACTAATTTAAATTTAATTAAATATTTCACAATTTTTTAATTTAGTGAATGAGGAACTTAAAAATATCTTTAACTATATTTTAATTAAATTATATTTTTTATAAATAAATAAATTAAAAGTATATTTTTTTTTATAAATAATTAAATTAAAAATATTTTTAAAATTTTATAAAGATAATTCTTTAGCGATGTTAAGTTAATATAATAAAAAAGTGATAATATAATACTTGAAATTCTAAGGGACAAAGTGTAATTTATTTTATATTTTAACATATGCAAGGTAAATAATATAATACTTACATCTCTTAAGAAAGGATAATATAATTTGCATTAGTAACATTAAGTTAAATAGACTAAATTGTATATTTTAATAAAAGAAGGAAGAGGAGTGTAATACTCTTGTCTCTTAGGGGAGGGTAACATAGTTTACCTTTTGTTTTAATCACTAAATTACCTTTTAACAACTTTTTAAAAAAATTATCAAGATAAAAATAATCTCATATTACAATTTAAAGTATACTACTGTAATCTAAAATATAATCGATATATTGAAATATATTTATTAATTATAAATTTAATTATAATATAAATTAATATATTAAAAATATTTAATTGTTATAAATTTAATTAAATAAAAACAAATATTTATCATATACAATGTATAGGAAAAAGTATTACAGTTAAATTTAAATATAAAATCATGCAATATTCACAAACGAAAATTTACCAAGCGAATTATAAAAACGTTTGCTTATTATTCTATATTTACACACACAATAGTGCATTCACATTCCTCAGTGTGCAACTTGGTATATGTGATTTCCTTCCCTGCCCTTATCATATACTAGTATCTCCTTATAATATTGAAGTAATCAATCAAGATATTTATGCATTGAGTGATCACTTGTCACTAATGAATTTCATAAGTAACTTTTATTGGATTGAAAAAAGTTTTTACCAAGTGGCACTTAACTTACTTTATGTTTGATTAACTGATTAAGACATCTCAACTAAGATGATATTAAATTTGGGTACTAGCCAATTAAATTTACCTTTCTCCCTCCTCCTCACACTAAATATTTTAAGACCTCTTCGATAAAGAAAATAGAAATTGCTAAAAAAAAAGCATGGACACAGAACTTTCCTTCCAAAGAGGGATATTCCAAAACTTTTACAAAATAAGATCAAAGAAAAAAAAATTGACTATGGTGGGTTTCTTATCAAAGGTCACTATTTACGTCACAACTATAGTTAATATACAGGAATAATGTTAATCGTACTTTTTCTATCATACTTTTTAACAGTTTATTTATTATTAGTTAAAATCAATTAAATTATAAGTTATTTAATGAGTTTCTCCTGATTTTTTTGATAAGGCTCATTAAGATTTATATTTTAAAATAAATTTTAATTTATAATAGATGGTTAGAAACAAAATTTTTGGTTGATTGTCCAAATTGCATGCTATTATTATCCATAAACTATATCGTTATGACGAAAAATATGGTAATGAATTCCACGATGTAGTATCTCATGCAGATTGGCAATAACATGAGGGAAAGAGAGAGTCAGGACAAATATTGTGTCACTTTCAGCAAGCTGTGGGTATCATATCTGTCCCAATAAAACAAGTGAATCCTCTTGTTCTTGTACATTTTAAAATAGAATCATAGTTCCTACTATCAAAGATACACCACAAAAATTAATATTGCAGGGTTCATAATAGACTACACAGTATAGAAAATAGCTGTCCACAAGGATAATACGGAAGTTGCTTTTTATATTTTATGACAGACAACCAAAATATCTTTCAATTTTATGTGGGGTGACGGAGTCACCTGGAGAGATCTATCGGTAACAGTGACTCATTACATGTAGTGGAAACCATTGTTGGACTTGGACCACAACAAAAACAAGTGCTGTTGTTTAATCAGGGTCCTATGTTAACGAAGCCATCATAAAAATATTAGCATATAATCTTAAGACAAATATTTATATAAATGTTTAGTATAGCTCATAAAAAAATGACATATTCATAAGTCGCTTTCAGATAACTTGAGAAATAAAACAACTTAATCTTATTCTCTTTAGAGATATATACCTCAGCAATTCTTTTGTCAAAATCTCATCAACTAGAGCTTAAAAATTCAAGGACTAATAATTTGAGACTATATACATAATTAAAGTCATTTTAAATTGATTTTTTTTAGAGGAAATTGATTTTTTTTTATATATACAAGACTTAATATATTTGTATTTTTATTTCTCAAATATAGTAATTATACAATTTTAATCTCAAATTTTAATTTTATAATTTTAATCTTTAAGTATTGTAGTTGTATAATTTAAAAGATTAAAGTCACTCAATTAAAAATTAAAAAAACAAAATCGTACACAATTCTTGGAAGACTAAAATTCTTTGATTAAAACTTTTATACAACTGTAATACTTAAAAATAAATGAAAAACATAATTAACCTATATAAAAAATAAATAAACTAATAGAACTCAAGTGTTCCTCCAAACAAAATAAAATAAACAATAACGAGTTCAATGATATACTCCCAAAATGTTCCAAATTCAACTCCTTTTCCTAGCTAGCTACTACCCAATTGCTTCCGTTCCGTCTTCAATATTTTGTACATTTGGAGCCGAAAAAGCTTAACAATTAAAACACAACAGATGCCGCAGCTCGCCAAGTTTCTACATGTCAAGAAGCCAAGACAATTCAATATAAGCCATAATGGACGCGATATTATTATACACATGATTCAACAGTAATTCGATTTCGCCATGTGTTCCGCGAAAACAAGGTAAAATAAAAATAAAATGTTCAACGCAAAGGCTATTTTACCAATTAGTTTCGTTTACACTTACAATGGCTTAATAATTACATTGTCTAGAATGAAAAATCAAGAGAACCTCAGTGATAATATCTACATTTATGGCGAAGACAGGAAAAAGAGTTGCGCATTTTTAGACCAGATAATAACATTATGTTAATCATGTTTCAGCAAGAGCCACCTGTAAGGAATAATATACTTTTCCCCAAGCGATTTAAGTATGCCTTTCGTATCAAAATTTCATTCTTTTTGCTGGTCCTTGATCAATTATGGGATCAGCAGTAGGAGCTTGTGTTTCTGCTGCTTCCTGAGTTTCGGTCCCTTTCTCAGTTTCTCCTGTTGGAGGCGGAACATACCCTTCTGGAAATGCTGGTGGAGGAGGAGCTGGTGGTAACTGCAGCACCAAGTTTATCCTCATTTCTCATCAATACTAAAGGATGAAAGCTTAAAAGTTGAGAGAAGAATGTGATACGATAATAGTAAAGGATGAAATCTTAAAAGTTGAGAGAAAATGTCATTAAAAGTTGAGCTGGTTGGCCACTCCTATTTGTTTAAATTTGTTTATTTGGGAAATAAGTGTTTTTTCAACTTACCTTGCGTTGCAAGGATGCAAGAATATGATCCACCCGCTTAACCTCCTTTATGTCGATTGTCTCCTTAACAGTCTTAGATTCCGGCAATGCCGTCTCATTTTCAGAATCAGCTGACCCAGCTAAAAGAACAAGTGAATAACAATTTAAATAATGTGCACAGAAGAATTAAATGTAACAGTTGTATGGTTAAAAACTTCCAAAAGCATGGCTTACAAGCAGGGAAGAACACAGGATATAAGGGGAATAAAATGGGTGTGAAAAATTAGATGGCAAGAGAATAGTAGCTGAGTTCCCTGTATGTTTTCAAGTTGCAACAGCGACATACTGACATTACACACAGCGTAAATGATACTAGGAGTGGCCAAAAAAAAAAAAAAGACTTAATACCAATCACAGTGCAAACCAAACTGGACTAAACCAGAAATAACTACCCGAAGGGGTTTGGCCTAGTAGAAGCATGCTATGTCGGCAAGATATGAGAGTGCACAAGGATACTCCACAAGGAGGCCTTGACTTGATTCATGTTGCTCTAACCCCCAGGGCTGTAAAGTTCCTTTTCCACAATTTTTTGAATTAAAAAAAAATAACTGAGCCTATTATTATGTATTTAAAAAAAGCACTGGACTGAACTGCTTTTTAGAACTGGTTCTATAACCGGAACATTCAAAAGCCATGCGGGTTGATAGTTCATCTAACGAGGTCACCTGTTCTCCATGGGTTTTCCTGTACTCACTAGGCATCCAGATTGTCTCTCTTTAATTTTGCATCTGACTGTAGCCAGTAGGTTTGCTTTGTTTTGCTCAGTTAATGCATGGATATCTAACATCTTGCAGGTGTTAATTTTGGCTTCTAGTAGTTCTTTCCTAGATATGAGATTTCTGGGCTGTGTCTTTTACTTACGCTATGGCATTGGTTTCACATAATCATGAGCTGAATTTCTCTCAGTCTTTCTCTCTGAGTTCAGGTAGTTTCAAGCTCAATTTTGACATTAATGAAACTTGAAGGTCGCTGCTTCTCAGTTTGATCCACTAATTTCGTGCATTTATAGTTATAATGAAATTCCATTTTGTCCAATAGAATAGGAAAAAGAATGGCCTAGTGGTTTAGGATAAAATCTAAACAAAATGACAGAATTGGATGATGAAATATCTTATTTAAGTTAATTTTATGTGTTTGTACTAGCAATTGTTTCTATTTATTTTTTATATGCGTATTTTCACCATCACATTACTTTTGAACTAGGAACCTTAGGACTCTAGTGGCTTTTGTCTTCAATTCTTCATTACTGTTTAGCTGTGCAGGGAAAGGAATCTGTTCTTTTGGGCAAAGGGAAGAAATGAGTATAACATGCTTTAAATACAGCTTGACCTTCTGATGTTTAGCATATGATAATCTCTACATGATAATTAAAATCTATTGTGACTCGTTAATTTGAGTTTGGAAGCGGAGTGTATGAAGTAGCCACTGTATGAAGTATCATGTGTAAATGTATAAACTGTATCAGAAAGAACAACATGCAACCAGTTTAGCAGTTCAAAACCAGATCTGAACTGCTTTAAAACCGATTTGGGAGTTTAAAACAAGAGAAGTTAAACACCAATTCTGAACCAAACTTGTTCCAAACCGGTTTTAAAACTGCTTTCTGAAACAAACCAGTTCATTGGAATAGTAATTGGTTTGTGAACCATTAAAAAAGCAGTTCATTTCTATAAACCAAACCACAATATTGGTTTGGTTTGGTTCTTCAGCCTTAACTGAACCATGATCACAAACCTAATACTAAGATTTCTAGTAACTCGAACAAAAATTTAGCACATTTGACTATCCATTTTGAAAGGCTGTTCTTTTTAAAAGGACAAAAGGAAGGAGGCTAGAAAGACACGGCTTAATCAGAACAAATTATTACAGATGGAAAACTTTATAACAACATTTTTCTAACTCTGTCCAGTTTTTGAAACATTACTGTGAGCAACAATGTGTTACTGTTACCTTTCCACAGAAAAAAAACCCTACAATTTCTGCTTACCATATCCAATCTTCTCCAACTTTGAGGCAGCTGTAGTAAAAGCTTTTTGTATGTAATAAAGGGCCCTTCCCTGCAAGATCAACAACACAACTAGTATTAGACAAAACCTTCTCTCATGATAAAAAAAATTGACTAAAAGCAAAACTACTAAAAGTATAAACACGAGTCATAAAATTTTTTGATGTAGTGTTGCCTGAAATTCAAAAAGGTAACTCGATACACATTAATACTTCAAAATAGTTGGGACCTAATTTAACTTCTGTACAGAAAACAGTACGCTAACTTTCAGGACTGACGAGGCTTTTCTCTAATTTTCACAATGATGTAGGATAGGCAACCAGGAGTGCTCCTCTTGGGCAGCACACTCCTTTGATTAACACAAAACTAAGTTTTAAATTGCAGGCACAGTCTTGTCATGATTCTTGATATTGCAGGCAAATGCAGCCAATACAGCCGCAATAGCAATCATGGTGAGTAAAAAGTAAAGTTAATGTTGTGGTCAAAATCAAAGTTCCAAACCAATTTTTAAAATATTGACAAAACCAAGAATGTTACTCCTCTTGGCAGGATAATCCCCTGATAAACAAATCTAGAATGATCTTCGAGGTGGTGTACTCCTTGTATTCATTTTCCAATACTCCAGTAAAAACAGAAATCATCAATGATGCAAAAAAATATTAGAGCCTATTTTGATAAATTTCTCCATAAGCAATTCTAGGAGAAAAAAATAAGAAGAAAAAATGAAAGAAATTTCTTCAAAAGCTAAAATTAGCTTATGCACAAGCTAAGCTGTAGAAATTCTCTCATATAACTTCTCCAAAAATTGGAAATTATCTTGTGGATTAACTAGTTTTAACTCAGAAAGAAACTTTTTAAATTTTTCCTTAATATTTTTTTTTTCTCCAAGAAGTCTTCAGGAGAAGTTTATCCATTGTCCCTTAATAACATAAAGCACTCTTAAAGAGTATTCATAACCCCAAACATAAAACCCTAGTATATCATGATTTTAGTCAAATAACACAAGGATCCTAGACAAGTCTCAATTAAATAAAATCCCCTAACGAGCACAAGAGTCCTTCTACATGCTCCCTCCGTTCAACATCACAACAACAAAAATCCTCGGTAACTTAAAAAACAATGAAGAAAAGTAACGTACAATTCTGGCGGCAAAGACATTGCATAGCTGCGGAGCCTGGTAAATAGAACCGTCAAGGACGTAATAGGCGAGCATAGGAGTAACCTTGTCGGGGCTATCTCTCTTCTGCTTGCGAATGACGAAGAGGTGCGGCTCCATAACTTCGCTCAGCACGTACTCCGTGCCCGTCATCTTCCTGAAGAGGATTCAAGAATCAATCGATAGCGACGAAGTGAATGGAGAAGGGAATTAGGGTTTGCTAGTTACGAGAGCTGAGAGAGGTCGAGGGGGTGAACGGAGCGCATGCGGAGCTGCTCGTTGTTGCAGGTCCAGTCGTAGAAAGGGGAGAGCGCGAAGTAATCGAACACCAAGTTCCGATCCAGAATGAAGCTGTTCAGCCATAGCTGGTCCCGGAAGCATATTCCGGTCATGTCGGTTCCCGGAGGCTGCGCCACCGCTCCTCCCTCCATCATTGCGTTTCCCGGCGCCGCCGCCATCTTCCACTCACTCCCCAATTCAATCTCTTTGTTTTTGTGTGGGGTTACGTTACGACTTTAAAATAGGATTTGGGCCGGGCCGGGCCGAAGGGATACGCGTTACCCAGCAGCGAAGGCCCAATAATTTGATTCTTCTCTTTCTCCTCTGCGGACTGCGGCAACGCCACCACGCTGGTTCAGCACAATGAGAAGCATTCGGCAGCGTGGGTTTTCGACATTGCTTCCCATACCTCACCGAACCATCCCCGAGGCTCGAGGTCAGGATCTGGACTTGATAACCGTAGCCCACAGCCACGTGATCCACTCCCACTGGCACAAGCTCCACTCTCTCTCACTCTCACTCACACCCTTCCGTCTCGCACACCTCCTCCTGGCCCTCCAAAACGACCACGTTTCGTCCCTGAAACTCTGGAACTGGGTCCTCCAACATAGCCCCTCCTCTCACACCCTCCAATCCCTCTCCATCGTCGCCCACACCCTCGCCAAACACCGCCAATTCAAAACCCTGCAAAGAATCCTCTCTTCGCACCCCCCCTCCACCCTCTTCGATTCCCTTTTACACACCTACCGTCTCTGCCACTCTTCCCCTCTCGTCTTCGACTCCCTCTTCAAAACCCTCGCCCACACCCACAAGTTCCGAGACGCCACCCGCGTTTACGTCCTCATGAAGGAACACGGCTTCTCCCCCACCGTCGAGTCCTGCAACGCCTTTCTAAGCTCTCTCCTCTCTCTTCGCAGACCCGACATTGCTCTCTCGTTTTACCGCGAAATTCGTCGTTCTCGCGTTTCGCCTAATGTCTACACTCTCAACATGGCTATGCGCGCTTATTGCATGTTGGGGGAACTCAATCGCGCTCTTGAAATTTTGCACTCCATGACGGATATCGGTTTGAGGCCCAATGTTGTGTCTTTTAATACTTTGATTTCGGGGTGTTGTAACAAGGGCTTGTTTGGAATGGCGTTAAAGGTCAAGTCTTTGATGGGGGAACATGGAGTGCAGGCTAATGTGGTTACTTTTAACGCTCTTATTAATGGGTTTTGTAAGGAGAGGAAGCTGCATGAGGCGAATAGGGTTTTCAGTGAGATGAAGGTTGCCAAGGTGGTTCCCAATGTTGTGACTTTTAATACTTTGTTGAATGGGTATGGTCAGGTTGGGGACAGTGAAATGGGGAGTAGGGTTTATGAGGAGATGAAGAGAAATGGGGTTAAGGCTGATATATTGACTTATAATGCGTTGATTTTGGGGCTGTGTAAGGAGGGGAAGACGAAGAAAGCTGCGGGGTTGGTTAGGGAGCTTGATAAGGAGAACTTGGTTCCCAATGCGAGTACTTTTTCTGCTCTTATTACTGGGCAGTGTGTGAGGAACAACTCTGAGCGTGCGTTTCTTGTTTATAGAAGCATGGTGAGGAGTGGTTGTTGTCCAAATGAGAAGACTTTCCAGATGTTGATATCTGCCTTCTGCAAGAATGAGGACTTTGATGGGGCTGTGCAGGTTTTGAGGGACATGTTGGATAGATTGATGAGTCCTGATTCCAGTACCTTGTTTGAGCTCTATGATGGACTTTGCAGGTGTGGGAAAAATCAGTTGGCATTGCAATTGTGTAGTGAGATGGAAGCTAGGCGTCTGTTGCCAGAAGGTTTTGACAAAGATAAAATAATCATTACCCTTCCACAAAATGAGAAAACTAACTGAACTAGTCAACTTTTACTCGCCACGTATCATCTTTCAAAGACAACCTTGTTCCAGACATTGAATATGATACTTCTTTAAACGGAAATTTGATTCTTAGTTTTCTTTCTTGTGAGAGACTAATTCTTTCCGGTAGACCCAACATCCGTTTGTACTTGTCTGGTTGTTGTGAAGCTGTACATTACTTGCTTAACCTGTTGGTTCTGCCTTGTTGCATTCACTAAAGTCTTGAAGTTTCATTGTAAAGAATGTTCCATTGAATCAACCACAAAAGATACATATTTAGAAATTGAGCTGTATTTGTTCCGATTGATGCTCAAGTTGTAATTCATTACTAATAATATGAAAAGTCAGTTAGTTAGTTGAGGGCTAGAGGCCTGGACCTCTTGAATACCCAAATATTCTTTTTTTGTAGAGATACATTTGGTCAATAAATAAATTGTCTTTCTTCCATTCCTGATCCGGTTTCTATCATACTATGCAATAGTTATTGTTCTAAATCAACTTACCATCAATCACAGACTATATAGTACATAAAAAAGTGTACTATCGTTTTATATGAAACTTCCTTCTTCCAACTTATGATGAGGCAACCACGTAACTGTCCTATAATGTGAAGAAAAAAGAAACTGATAATGAATGTGCTTGATCACAAGAGAGCTCCGCCATTTATGAGTCTTCGTTACCGAGATCTCCCCATCTTACATTGTGTCTTGCAGCAAGGTAATGTGCTCCAACTGGTCCTCTGCTACCATAGGGGTAGAGCTCTGGAGCAATCCTCTTGTTTTCAATTTCTTTTAGCAGAGGGGTGAATAGTGCCCAAGCTGCATCAAGCTCATCACTTCTAATGAACAGCCTTCGCTCGCCTTCAATAGCATCTAAGAGTAACCTCTCATATGCATCTGGAATCTCTCTTGGATACCTTCACAGAAATTGAAAGTTGTATATTAATGCCCTTATCAAACAATTTTTGTACCTCCTCCAAATATCACGATCATTCTTAGCTGATGGAATTTATAATATTGTTAATGTAGAAGGAAATTTCAAAACAGAGACAAATGGTTAACAAAGATCAACACAGTAGCTTCTATGGAAAAGCTTTATTGGATACCTTCATTTTGAAAAAGAAAAAAAAACCGTGGCCACTGACTGAACTAACTAGATTAACATTTTAACTCTCACTTTATGTTTTTATCAACAATTTTTACATTTGAATTTAATTCTGTCAACTGTATGCAGAACACTCCTAGAAGATCTTATACCTTGCTCGGAAAAGCAAATTTAGGTCACTTCTGTCTAATCTCATTCCCAGACCAGGAACTTTATTGTTGATCTTCAAATATATAGCTTCATCAGGTTGTACACGAAGCACAAGCTCATTTGTAGCCTTGTCCAGATCGGTTCCAAAGTTCCTCTTGTACAAGTTGCCTGGGACATGTCTGAATTGTACTCTGATTTCTGCACTGGATACATTTTTGTTGTTGGAATTTTTGTAATAATTCCAAAGAATGCACAGAAAATTCTAAGACATAATAACATATCTAAATAAAGAAGAAACATTGCACACCGTTTAGTATGGAGAGCCTTGCCAGCTTTCATGAGAAAAGGAACCCCATCCCATCTGGCATTGTCAATAAAAAGAGCTGCTGCTGCAAATGTTGGGGTAAGACTACCCTTTGGAACAGTTGGATCATCTGTATAACCAGGATATGATTTACCACCCTTGCTGTGGCCCTTATACTGACCAACAACAACATTTTCAAGCTGCAGTGGTCTCATTGATCTCAGAACCTTCACCTGAGTTGAGACCATTCTCAGTAATCACTGAACATCATTATATTTGCTGAAATCTTTCCGTAAGATTGTAGGATATTTAGGAGGACTGAATTGAAACAGTAATAAAATATTATTATTATTATTATTTAGGTCTACTATGGATAGACAGAGGAGATGTACCTTCTCATTTCTGATGTCCTCAGCAGCCAAGCTGACAGGTGTTTCCATTGCAAACAATGCTAATATTTGCAGAAGATGATTTTGCATTATATCACGGATGATTCCGTAGTTATCAAAATAACTAAAGAAAAGCACAAAGACTGTTTAATTAGTTGTGTGAATTGTCACATATTTCTTTGGAATACCATCAAGAAACATATATGACATAACAATACATACTCACCCCCCTCTTCCCTCTGTTCCAAAATCTTCAGAAAATATTAGCTGCACATTGCGAATGTAATTCCGGGACCATAGAGGCTCGAAAACAAGATTTGAAAAGCGAAGCACTGAGAGATTCTCCACGAGCTCCTTGCCCAAGTAATGGTCAATCCTAAAGTATTTCCAATGAGTCCAAGTTTTTCACTTTAGCTTGTTAAAATAGAAAAGAACCAAATTCACCTGAATATTTGGTCTTCAGTGAGGTACTGCTTCAAACATTTTGTTAGCTCACTAGATGATTCTGAGTCTCGACCAAATGGCTTTTCAACAATAACCCTTGTCCATCCATCTTTTGAAGAAGCTTTAAGGCTAGCGCATCTCACCACATCAACAAATATATTTGGAGGTATTGACAAATAAAACAATCTGTTTGATAATTTTCCACCCTAGAAGAGACCATTGTCAAATATATCAGTGATCAGTTCCTAGACAGACATCTTCCATGAAGAATTTGATCTTTGTTTGCATGAACAATAGATTAAGGAAATATAAAATGCCTTAAATTTTATGACAGATAATAGAACCCTTTTGTAGCACTACAGTTTTAATTTTCAAATCATAATCTGTTCTAAAGGTTTTTGCACCCTATTCTGAATAGAAGAAAGATCTCCAAAAACCCAGCAGTCAGGTCAGGTTTTGAAGGAATATTGAATTTTATGAAAAAGTAACTGGAGTTCCTTTTTCTGAGGCCAGTTCAACATCCAGGGCTACCTTGAGAAAGTAATTGTGACACAGCTTAGTAGAAGAGATTCGTGTTTAGGGGTATTTCAGTTTTATAAACATATATGTTAAATTTGAGAAACAAATAGCATACAAGATCAGATAACATGATTTATCATGCATTACTTTAATAGCGTCTTTGCTTCTGGTAGAAAATGTCTTCCAAAATTATTTTCATTTTTCATTTTCTGATGGATTGTGATAGAGCATTGAAGAAGATGGAAACATATTACCTCTTTCTCTCTCAGCTTGCTATCCAGTTCTAAGAAGTGTTCCTCAGAATTGTATTGGCCAGAATGGTAAAAGCATCTTTTTAAGAACTGATCCATTTTATCTTCGCAATTTTCCCTGCAAGTTTAAACTTGTATCTTTATACATAAAATGAAAGGAAGTGTTGGAAAAGTACAATGTCAGGTTTAATATCATGTTGGCACAATAACATAAAAGCTAAATTCTACAAATGTGTTTTATTGATAGACTTGAGAAAAGATAAAAGTGGGGAAAAAAAAGTTCATTGAATTTTATCAGTTATGGGTTTACTTTTTAAACCTTACTCCTCTTTCTCTTCCACAATGACTGGTTACAAGATTGTACCAAATAGTATTGCTGCATTGACATTTACCTCTTATCAATTCTGCATGTTAAAGTTTTGCTAATCATATTCCTTAATTCCTCATTGGTCATTTTAGTCCGAGCAAATCCAAACACGAGAAAATTCTGCATAAAGATTACAACCATACAGACTCAAAACATAATGTTTCAAAACATTTAAATTATATAAAATATCCTCTATTCCTCAACGTCTAAGCATCATTTCCAAATGAAACTAAATAATATGACAAGTCAGACCTCAGGTAGCCAATCTTCGTAAAAAAGAGCAAAGAGTGCCGGAAAAATCTTCTTTTTAGCAAGGTCTCCAGAAGCTCCAACAACAGTTATAGTAAGGTTGGATCCTTTGGATTCTGAGTCTGACAAGGGAAATAATCCTTCGAGTGATTGGGGCTTGATATCTTCTTTGGCCAATGAACTTGCAGCTAAACCTACTTAATATGTGGATAATATATGACTTTAGCTAAGCTTAACAAATTTAATGAAGTATAAGTGCACAAGAAGTCAGTAGTCATATAAACACTAGAATAAACAAAGTAATGGGACTGCAACATAATATGATTTCAGCGCCATAGGACGAAATAAAATATACTTTACCTAAAAAAGTACATGATTATTGGAATTAATATAATTCATAGATTCAATCTTGAATTGAAGCTTTAATTAAAATGGCACTATACTTTAGTACATGGGGGCAACAAGAGACCAAGAAGCTAAGGGAAGCAACATGTAGTGATCCCTTGGCAATAAGAAATGCGGATTTCCTAACTAGAGAAATATCAAAATAGTAAAAGTTGAAGAAAACAACACATTTTCTCTCAATATGAAGTCAAGCCCAAGTCTAGTCAGAATTTTCGGTATGATTTGAATTTTGCACTGATATAAGCAAATAATATACCTAGGTTGTGCAACATAATTGAGGTATGAGAATTGAAAGTGATAAGAGGGAAAATCAAGATGAATGCCTAAGGGGAGAAGCTTCCACACAAAAAGAATATAGTCTGAAGTTTTTTTCTGAACAACAAATTGAATACCAAATCCAGGGAATTCAGGAACAAAGTTTGTTGTCTGTGAAACAAGTATGACTAGATAGTGCATTCAATGTTATATCAGCTGGCTTAAAACCAGAACATGTTAGTGGTTTAGACTCTAGACAAGGTGAGTATATATTATCTACCATTTGGCTTGATCAGGAAGACCAAGTTTGTGCACTTAAGTCAGTCAATCAATCAAAGAACCAAGAAATATGACTTTCGTCAAAAGACTACAAACCATGTGTGAGAAGGGCAGGAAGTTGAAGAATAGATGTTCTCTACAATGAAATTAAATTTCACTAGGATAACAAAGCCCATTAAGGAACCTCTTAAATCATAACCCTACTCCAACCAATGTGCGACAATTTTCGTTGAAAATAGTAATCATTGGCCACAGGGAAGACCAATTGCTTGATCAAGCAACAAGGCATGAGCAACCATTTCAATCCAGCTAAAAATCAGCTACATAATAAATACAGCCTAAGAACAATAAAAACCAGATCAAGTAAAAGTGAGGATAAGAACAAACCATCATTAGAAGAAAGAGCATTTAACGGAAGCCCATTTGAGGATTTGAGCAGAAAATGGTTTCTATTTTCAGGGCGAGTGCAAGAAATCCATAATGGGGAATGAGTCACAAGTTTTGTTTGATTCCTGAATGCATAAGAAGTAAGTATGGTTAAAGAAGGACCCAGAATACTAGCCATGCAAGTTGTTGATCTTTAGGAATTCACAAGAAAACCATAAGAAGTGAGCAACAAAGTGAAAATCCAAGGCCAGAAACAGGTTAGTCTAGTACAGTGCAAGAGTATAGTTTATATAGTTAATCGTTGAAGAAATGGATAAATAATAAATATTTATGTATTATGATTTAGGAATGTGACATGATGCCAAAATTGCCCTTTGTGTTGGTGAAACGAGCACATCAAATGGAAGCAGATGAAGGGTTGCTTTGTGATCGCGTGACAAAATATCATGAATGAGAGGCTCAAGTTTTTCTTCCAATTTTTTTTTTAGTTTTCAAAATATCTAAAATAATAATGTAAACTTTGAAATTTCAACTATCCATAATAAAACTACGGGCGGGACCATAGAGCTAAACGAAATGAGACATGAATGCTACACTAATTCTTCCATTTTGTGGGTTCTTTAACTCTTTTAGGATCACACTGCCACCAATCCATTGCAATAATTGCAAAGACTTAGAAAGATGGGTTACGATTGTTTTTAGTTTGTTTGTTGTCCATCATTCTCTTGGGTGTTTGTTTAGCCCATCTTCAATTTTGGGCTTATATTACATTGACCAGGTCGCACATCATAAATGTCGATTACTCCATGTACCCTTCTAAATATTGTCCCCTACAACTTCATATTCTAAAAATTCTTAAATAATCATTCTCTATTTATCACCCTTCCCTTTAGAATAAGTGTTTCAGACTATTATATATATACAATGACTCAATTGAGTTTGTCACTCTGAATTTCACGTCTTGCAGCTAGGTAGTACCTTCCTAATACTAAAAATGAAACATTTCATTAAGTTGTGGTGTGTTTTAATTTCTGTTTGATATAGCTGAATTTATTACAGTTTTTAATTCTATGGACAAATGGTTCTTTTGTTTTGTTCTCATGTTGTTTGGTCCAGCAACTGTACAATGATGTTATATATAAGTCAATATGCTTTGTTTCTATTTTTTTTTAGAAGTGAACGTGTTCAAGACTATATCTGTTTGCAGAATTAAATTCATATCAAAATATCATTTATGACAATATTATTAATTGGTATCACATCTCCATATGCAGCAACTATTTTCCCTATTCTAAATGTCATTAATTATCTATTATTTTCAATTAATTTTGGTAAAACCGAAAAGAAAAGTTAATAGAAGGAAGTTAAATTAACCAGTTCATATACTTTCTGCCACTTCATACATGTTCCGGTAAAAAAAAATAAAAAATAAATGAATAATCTAATTGAAACATATCTAACTATACTTTTACTAAAATATAAATATATTAGATAAGATATGTATAATATACTTATATTTTTATAAAAGTGTATTAATATATAATAAGTTATATTTATTAAATTATTAATTTATTTATAAATATACTAAAAATATTATTGATATTAATTTATCAATAATATTAAAATAATAGTAATATATAAAATTTACTTATTTAGTAATAATAAATATATATCATTTGATATATTAACAAAGTTAATTTAAATAAGTAAATAATTGTTTAATTTTAAAATATTATATATATATATATTAAAATTTTAAAATTATTAATATTTTAATGAGAAAGACTAAAATCACACAATTACAATCTTTTAAGAACTAAAATTATTCCATTAAAATCTTAGGGATCAAAATTGCATAATTACAATACTTGAGACTTGAGAGATCAAAAATATAATTAAACTTTATATTTTTTTAAGAGAAGAAAATGTCTATTTTAATATGAAAAGGGAAGATTATGTAATATTTACATTTATGAATGAATGTTAGTCTAAAATATGTTTTATTTTATTTTTTTATTTTTTGATATGGAAGTTAAGAGAATTTTAACGCAAAATCTATAAAATGAGTAAAATAACATATCTTGAAATTGGTTGAGAAAGAGAATTTTAATTTTTATCATAAGATGGGATGACAGCATAATAACATTCGTATGTTTTTGATGAAGTAGAGAGGAAAAGTATAATTTACTCGTATATATTATATAAAATGTTGAATACAAATTTTATAAGATACATATAGAGAGAGTAAATTAGGTTATTCTCTTCTAAGAGATAAAAGTATTGAGCTAACTTTCCCTTTTATGTCAAGATACAATTTAACCTATTTAAGTTGATATTGTTAATAAAAATCACATTCCTTCTTTAGATAGATACATATTACACTCTCCACCTTTCATATGTTAAAATATCTAACAAATTATACATTTATTCTTTACAAATATAAGTATTTCACATTTTTATTATATTAAATTAGAATATTTAACTTAACATCGTTAAAGAATAATAATTATAATATTTTAAAATATATATTTTAATGTAATTATTTATAAAAATGTATTTAATTTAATTATTCATAAAAAATACTTTAATTAAAATATATTTTTAAATATTTTTAGTTCATTATCGTTCATTCACGTGATAAAAAATCTTAAAATATAATTAAAATTAAATTAATCTATTAAAATAACAAATAAAATAGAAACTATAAAATAAATCTTACATGAATACTAAAACAATAAATTTTAATATAAATATATTTATTTTAAATATATATATATATATATATATATTTAATGAAAAAATTGTATAATATTTAATAAATTAACACACACATATATATATATATATATTAAATTTTGTAATAAATGTATTTTATTCAATAACAAACTTTAATACAAGTATATTTATTTAAAACAATATATATGTCTATATATAAACATTTTTTTATTATATTTTATTAAATATTTAGTTAGTAACATCAATCGAATAATACATTAATACTTATATAATTAATACCATAATGAAAATATTAATTAATAGTTATTAATTGTTAAAAAAATCTTAAGGTGTTGCAAACACCATTGTTTTAACTCTAAACAATGACCAAATAATTTGAATAGCAACGTGACGTGACAAATTGATAACATTATTTTTTAATTTTTCATGTTGTCTTCTCCATCATCATTCAATGAGTTTTGAAATGTAACTTTTGTTTTGACACAATTAATTAGCTCTGCTTTATTAATACATCTTTTCGTTTTTCATCAATAATTATTTTGTAATTTAATTCTTAGGGGGGTGTATTGGATCAGGATTTTAAAGGACTTTTTTAGTTAAAAAAAATCCTGCGGATTTTAAAAGACTTTGCAGGATTTTCATGACTTTTAAGATTTTGCAAGATTCTACAAGACTTAAAATCAGGATTTTAATGGATTCTGCAAGACTTTTAAATTAGGATTTTAATGGATTTTGTGGGATTTTGTGGAGTTTTGACATTTGATAAGATTTAAAAAAAATTATACATTCAAATTTAAAAAGAGTCAAAGATAAAAATAATAAATAAAAAAAATAATGTCTAGATAAATAATAATAATAATTCTCTATAATATTCTATCCTCTTTTTATAGCATCCACTATCAATTGTAACAATTCATCGGAATCATCCTTAATCCAAGCTTCATAGTTTTCTTTCTCTTTTCATTTTTCTTTATTATTTCCTTGTGAATCTCCCATTTGAATTACTAAAACAATATATGTTAAAAAATAGTTATATAAATAATTACGGATAATAGACAAAATCAATAAAATTATATTATTATTTTTAGAAGCACACCATCATACAAGATCGAATATATTTTTGCTATCCAAATGGATCAAATACCTCAGTTATTATAAAAAAAATGTAAAAACGAAAATATAGAAACATAAGATAATTTTTTATATAAAAAAATTAGTATATTCGATACTGAAAAAATATTTAGATATATAATTTTTTTTATATAAACAGAAGTATTTAGATATAGAGAATATATATATATATATATATATATATATATATATATATATGATAATTTTTAACGATATTTATAAATATAAATTATTTTAACAAATATTTTAACAATATTTTCTTTTTTAAAAAATAAGTTAATGAAGGCATAAATCCTAAACCCTAAAAAATTAGATATTGCAATGTCTTATGTTAATTTTCTTTTTTTAAAATATAAAAAATCTTAATTTCATAATATAAAAATAAAAAAGAAAAATTCATAGTAAAAAAAATAAAATAATTGTTGAGTCATAAAAGGAGGAGGGATAAGAGTAACAAATTCAAGGGAAAGAGAGAATTCGCAATTTTTATGCTAAGAGGGTTCTTCCCCCTACTAAGATCCATTTTCATCTCATTTTACTCACAAAAACCCTAACAAATTCATCTTTTATATATATATATATATATATATATATATTGTTGAGATTATGATATCAATTTCATCTTTCACCTTTTTCTTTTCTTAACGTGTGTCATAAAAAAAATTACCACTTAAAAGTTAAAATTTCAAGTATTTTTTTGTGTTATATAAAGGAACAAATTCAACTACATAGAATAAAATAAAGTAAGTCAATTAAAGAGAACGAACAGAAAAATAAAACAAGTCAATGACACTATCATTTACATATTAGAGTTTCACAAAATAGGAGAATGGTATGAGAATAGTATTATATATGAGCAATGAACAATAGTGTAGTATTATTAGTAGAGAAAAAATGGAGAAGACAGGAGCATAGAAAAAAAAGATGAAAAACTCACTTAAAAATTCTTAAAACACTTGAAAAATCATTTCAAACAATCCTTCAAAATCCGATGGGTTTGGATGGGATTGTTTTATGAATCTGGTATTTATAGATAACACTAGAAAGTTTTTGAAAATCCCTCTCACACAACAATCCTTTAAAATCCTTAAATTTTTGAATACCAATGGATTGTTTTTAAGTTGTAAAAAATCTCAAATGAATACCAGTGGATTTTAATGGACTCTTTAAAAAATCCTAAAAGTCCAGATTGAATACCACTGGATTGTTTTTAAGTGACATAAAATCCTGATTGAATACCAATGGACTTTTTTACTCAAAAAAAGTCTTTTAAAATCCTACGAAATCCTAAACCAATACACCCCCTTACTTTTCTTTGTAACAAGCTCGGTTAGTAGTTTTTGTTTTGTAACTCAAGCATAGTAGGGGGATTGAAATCTTTTGTATATGTTCTATATGCAATTTTTTTGGTTCTATATTATTACTCTTAGCTAAAAAATATTGTACGTAGATTAGCTCTTAAAGATGTTTACCTGGTAATTTGGCATGTCTTTTGTTCATTTTTTTTCTTCAGTAAATTACTTTTGTAATTTGCTTCTTATTTTTTTTTATCATTTTTGTTGTTCACCTATGTTCAGTCCCATATTTCTATGTTTGTAGTAAGCATAATCAATAACTTTCATTTTCTAGCGTAAACATAGTTTGTGTATTATATGCATTATTTTTTATTTTAAAAAATTGTAAGTTAATTAGTCCTTAGATGCTAAATTAGTATGTCTTTTATCCATTTTTTAGCAATTACTTTGTAATTTATTTTTAATTTTTGTTGTTTTCCTATATAATTCAACTATTTAATTTCTTTGATTACAACAAACGCAACAGCTTTCATTTTGCAGTCCAAGCATAGTATAGGATTGAAATCTTCTATTTGTTACATTTTATGTACTGTTTTGCTTCTATATTAATATTCTTTGTCAAAAAAAAAATGATGCATTTATAATGTTTCCAAGATGTTTGATAAAATTTCACAATCAAAAGTAGCGTCAGACAAAATATTGTCATTGTGCCATTGTGGAAGTTCGGTGGAAATTAGATGTAGTGGAATGGAAGCGAATTCCAATTGTCCTTTTTACACTTGTAGATAGAAAGTTTGTAATTATTTTAAGTGATGTGAAAGAGATTTTGAAGATGAGTATTACAAGATGAAGATAAACATAAAATACATGTAGAAAAAAATTATTACTGAAGACTAACATGAGTGTTACATAGGAAAATTGTGAGTGGTTGAAGTACAATGATACTACCTTAAAATTGTAAACGTGTTTGTTATTTGAATTTTGATTATTACAACTATGATTAAGTATTCAATTGTATGTAATTCTTTATTATTTAGTGTAGATTCATGTTAAATATGTTATTATCATAGCAATCTTTTTGTGATTTTTTTTAAAATTGTCACAACTTTAGTATTTAATCATCATAATGCCATCTCCTTAAATTTATTCTTCACAATGTCATACCTTTTTTTTTATTGTGTTGAGAAGTTAGGTATCGAAGAATTTTATTCTTCGAAATGTCATACTTTTTTATTCTCAACATATTATTTGTATTAGTTTTTTTATTTTTAAATTTATAAAATGTAGTTTTAATATAATAAACATATATTTTTAAAATATTGAAATATAAATTAAAATAAAATAAATTATTATATTAATTAAATTATTTAAACATATAATGTATTTTAAAATATTAAAATAGTATATATTTAATTTTTATTTAAATAAGTTTTTTAGGGTTATTATAAAAGTTAATTTTTGTGTAATTTTATTAATGCACATAAGATTTTTTTATTTAAATAATGATTCATACTCATATTTTCATATTTTATATGTTAGTGAATATAATTAATAATATTACTTTCTAGTTTTGAATTGGTTTTAGTTCTTGTTTAAAGGATGTCTAGAGTTTATTCTAGGCAAGCTACCAAAGTCAAAGTATTTAAGAATGTAATCTATATCCATTTTTGTTCTAGGGTTACAATTTTTATACTTAACTACTATGGGTTGATGGGTCATTAGAATTTTGAAATTTGATAAGGTAGTTATTTATTAATATGCAATATTGACTAATAAAGATAAGATTTTGTGTTAGATACGAATTTCAAGTCAAATCTTTGTTAACATCCCTTATGGGGTCGATTACTCGATCTATTAGAGGTAAGATTAATGGAGTACTTGACTAAATCCTCTTAGTTAAAATTTATCAGCTTAATCCTCTCAACTAATTAAGATCTCTTGACAAAAATTTGAGAGGGTACACTTGTCCACCAATCTTGAGCATAAAAGGCGTAAAGGTTAAGTTGCACCACTGGATCCAATCCTCTCGACCAAATCCTCTTGGCCCAATCCTTTTGATCAAAACCTCTCGGCCAAAAGACATAACATGCTTAATAAAATATAATTAAAAGAAAAAAAAAAAGACAAAAGTGAGGTATTACATCTTTTGTATGTCACTGTATACAACATATTTGTTATAGTGTTATCTCAATATATATAATAAAAATATATTACCACCTAACATAAAGTTATTTAGAAAATAAAAATTGAAATAATCAAATTCTCATTCATTTAATTTCTAATTCCTTTGACTTTTGAAATTTTCTGATCAAATACTAGCTATCTTTAAAAAAAAACTGATTTAGTCACTCTGTCATTTTCTTCAATACTTTTAGGTGTATAATAAAATTGTTTTTGCCGATTTATACATATTGCTTGATTTGGTCAAAGAAGATAGCTATATTTTTAAATATAGGAGATAATCTATCTTATTCCAAATAAATTAACTAAATGAAGAATGAACCACGTATACTGCACAATGGTCACTAGTAATACCTCATGATCATAGGCTTTTTGACCCATCTAAATAAAAAAAATACACGAAAAAAATAAAAAAAAAGTAATTACCAAAATAGTTAGTTTTGGACACGTAGGCGCCAACGTGGCATTGAAATTGCCTGGGGGTGGGCGTTTTTTAGAAGACGCCTCCACCCCAGGCGCCATGTATGCTGACGTGGCACGGTGAATAGAAAACGCTGGGGGGAAGGCGTGTTGTACACGTGGCAGAATTTCGTTGAAGGCGCCCCACCCCCAGGCGCCAAGTATGCTGATGTGGCACACACTGAAGGCGCCTCCCCCCAGGCGCCATTTGTGTACATTGAAGGCGCCTCCCCCCTAGGCGCCATCTGTACCTCCTTCCCTCTTTTGTGTTTAAATGGTGCTGCTGGGTGGTGCTGGGAGAGGATTATTTTTGTGGAAAAACTCTTGAGGTCCCGACGCTTTGAGAATACGAGTGTGTTACCAGTGATTTTTGCCCACAAAAGTATATTTGCACGGTGTTATCAGGTATGTTTTGAATTTTAATTATTTTAAAGTAAGAAAAAAATTTAAATAGAAAATGTTGAGGGATATTCGTCACTGGTTTGTGGGTGTGGAACGGCCCGTTCTATTTTTGGAACGTGCCGTTCTGGATAAAGTAAATGGGTGTTATTTTGGATGTGGAACGGGCTGTTGTGAAATCAGAACGGCCCGTTCTATTTTCAGAACGGGCCGTTCTGAAAGTAGAACGGGCCGTTGTGAAAGTAGAACGGGCCGTTGTGGGGCCGTTCTCATTGTTTCATTTAGTGAAGTATGGAAGGGTTCAGAACGGCCCGTTCTGCTTTCGGAACGGCCCGTTCCGAAACCCAAATTTATACACTTTTTGTGCAATGAGAACGGCCCGTTCTGAAACCAGAACGACCCGTTCTCATTGCAATAATGAATGATTTCAATTCAAAATGTTGAATTATTATGAGGGTTTAAATTAGGTATTTAGGTATTTCTAAAATTTAGAAATAAATTGTTGTTTGAGTTTATTTAATTTGTTTGTTTGTTGAATTATATCAGGATGTCTAGACAGATTATTCATGCAGGACCTATGGATGATTCATTATTAAGGCTTCAGCCATTCCATATATCTGAGCATATATGGAATGAAGCTGAGGATAGGGTTCTGAAGGTTAGGAGTGAAAAACAATCAGAGTTGCGTGGTGGTGACATTCCAGCCGCTGTTCAGGATCTTTTACAGAGGGCTGGTTTTATGGGGATGGCGCAGATTAGTTACTTTCCTGTGGATAATCATTTAATATCTGCGTTAGTTGAGCGATGGAGACCAGAGACCCACACGTTTCACATGTCCTTCGGCGAGTGTACTATCACGTTGGAGGATGTTGCAATTTTACTTGGGTTGAAGATCTCTGGGGCACCCATTACTGGATACGCAAGTATGGATTGGGGAGCTCTTGTGCAGCGCCTTCTTGGCATGACACCCCCTGAGGCAATGCTTGTTGGGGGTAGATTGAGGATGAGGTGGATTGACCAACACTTTTCGGATGTTTCTGAGCATATACATAGCCAGGAACAGTTGGAACGCTATACTAGAGCGTTCATTTTACGCATGATCGGGGGATATTTATTAACCGATCACTCTAGCTCGTTTGTATCCCTCAGATACCTGAGTTTCCTCGAAGACCTAGATGTTTGTGGTCAAATGAGTTGGGGGTCATGCATCCTGGAAAATATGTACAGGGAGTTGTGTGTGGAGACGAATTATGATCACAAGGAAATTGCTGGGTCAGGTATTTTACTGCAATTATAGGCATGGTATCGGTTTCCATTTATTGCACCACCTCATCCACCTTTATCTACATTTCATGTTCCTCTAGGGGCAAGGTTAGTAACTATATTACTTGTGATCGATTTTAGAATAAATATATTTAGAATTAATTTGGAAATTGAAGATTTAATGGTTTTTTTGTTTTTATAACAGGTGGAATTATGCCTTGCATAAACCTAGAGAGGAAACAAAAGAAAAAATTGTGAAGTATAGAGACTATTTTGACCGTTTAAAAAGAGAGGATGTAAATATATTATTATAATATTATATTGAAGATTTAGATTAAAAAATTGTGATTATAAATGATAATTCTTAAGTACTTAATTGTTTTCTTATTTTGCAGTTTGTATGGCAACCATACTTGGAGTTACTACCTACATTACCCCTTTACTGTTTGGAGGACTCACACGTATGGAGGTCAACAGTCCCGTTGATTAATTTCCACATCGTCGAATATCATTATGCAGATCGTGTCATGCGACAATTTGGGATGGTCCAACACATTCCTGCGCCTCCTATTCATCCGGAGAAATTGCATGATCTTTCGTTGAGAGGCAAGGATAACACGGACTGGTCATGCATGCACGTTCAATTTGTGCAGGAGTGGCAGTCACGTCATCATCGTGTATGGACACAACCTGCGTGTGATACACCACACTTGAGCTATAGCTCAGAATACATGGTGTGGTATAGGAAACATACAAGGCGATGGATTTCTCTTTCTAGTGCAAAGGAAGGATATGTGGTGAGTACAAATGTACGCATGTTTTTAAATAATTACTTGTGACATATTTTCAAATTTAGTGTACTGATGATATTTGTTATGTTATTTATAGACCGATGTTCTAGAACACATTTATCATGGCACCAGTGAAGAATATAGGGATGCCTTTGATTTTACCATGATGCATGAGAGCATCGGTAACTGCTTGCAGTTGCGAGACGAGGTGAGCAGGGTCAGTTTCCCTTTTACACCGGCTGCAGCTGCAGCATTACCACAAGCATACGAAGTTCAGGTGGAGCACATTGGGGCGGGTCGACGAGAAGGAAAGGGACTAAGTCGTCGACGAAGGCGAGTTGAACACCAGGGTTTATAGATACTAGTTCCTCCGACTGAGCCACCAACTGGGACATATTATCCGAGTACATTGACCCCAGATGCAGATGTGACACAATATGTGTATGGTACTGCACATGACACATCTTTTGGGTTTGACACAGCAGAAGTGTCTGGTGCAGGTAATTTCCCGGCATCGGAGTCGATGGGTGATGTCCCGAGTATGTCGGGTGGTAGTATGTTCCAGTTTACACCTTCTCCATATGTTCCAGACATGATCTCTCCATCAGCACCTATGATGGACTATCGAGATTATCGATTTGGACAACAGTCATTTATGGGAGGAGGATTTTATGGTGGGGGTTCGTCTTCCCATCATCCAGGTTTAGGGCATGATTTGAATACAGCATTAGCAGCGGAAGCTGGAAGCCCAGAGGGAGATGGTGATGAGTTAGTTCGGAGGAACCCAGATCGTGGTGCTCGCCATAGACAACGACAATGTATCCTAAGTCCCCATGAGCAGCACATGAGGAGAAATGAATAGGTAATTTGAATAATAAGTTGTTAGTACTTAAACTTAATTGATTGTTCTATATTTATTTATTTACCTAAATGTTAACTTTACTAATATCAAATTTTTTTTACAGTTGATATGCCACCGGACCACGCTGGTTACACGCTCCAGAAAGACGAGAATACGTTGAAGAAGTAAATTGTATATGTATTAATAGTTACTGTAAACGTTGTTGTAATTATTTTATTGTATAACAGAACAATTTAATTAAACTAGAATTGACATATGATATAACTATGGAGGAATTTTATTCTTTAAATACACAGCAACATACAAACTTGTTATGCGTTATTGAATACATCTTCAGCCAGCACAGGGCAATTGGTTCTATTATGCCCTTCACGCCTACAATGTCCACATCGTTGCCTCCTTTGGGATTCAGTCCAATCCATTTCATTTCTAATGCGCGTGGATTTTGGGCGTCCTTTTGTACGTATCATTGTCTCATCTGGAACTATACGAGGTCCATTAGTAGGTTGAATATTTTCTTCACTTCCAAGTGGGAACCATTGACCTGAATATGCCGCTTTGATGTATTCATTAGTGTATGCGACATCAACAAAAGTTAACGGATCTATACGAACATGTGCACAGGCTACTATTGCATGTGAACATGGATATCTATACGCCTGAAAAGCACCACACTCATATTTTCTTTCATTTAGAAAAACATTGAAAACCTTCCCACCTCGTTATGTGACTGCATTGAAGATTTCTTCAACTTCAAATCTTGTAGACTCATAATCATACCTGCGAACGAAATGAGAGGTTGCTTCTTGTTGATTTGTTTCCATAGCATCCATTAACTTCTGACAGTAACGTTTACCCAGAGCAAGGTCAGCGTTTGCCTGACCTAACCTTTGAATAAAATACTCCACCAACCTAGCATACATGCATTTAACTAGCGCAGTTATAGGCAAGTTTCGTGCACCCTTAAGGACTTTGTTGACTGCCTCGGACAAATTTGTTGTCATGTGTCCATATCGACGTCCTTCTTCGTTGTGTGCGATCGCCCATTTTTCAAGGGAAATGCCATCAATCCAACGATAAATTTCAGGGCTGACCTCACGGAACCTTTCCAACCTTCTTTCAAATCTATGCTTGTTGGTTGTGTACCCTGCCATATAAGAAGTTTATGTATTAATATTTATAAAATTAAAGTAAACATTACACCATATAAAAAAAAATAAAGCGTTTAGTACCTATGTTAATCAATTCTTCTTTAAGTTTAGTATTCTTGAATCGGTAGTTGAAGTTGCTAGCGATGTGTCGAATGCAATATACATTATATGCTTGAGGTGGTTGCCACCCTTGGGCATTTGCCACTGCTGACTTTATGCTTTGGTGTCGATCACTTATTAAACAAATACCTTGTTTTCTCGTAACATACCGACGAATGTTAGACAAAAACCATGACCAATCGCTTAGTGTTTCTCCTTCTACTATTGCAAATGCAAGTGGTAACACACGAGCATTTCCATCTTGTGTCGTAGCGATTAGTAGTGTGCCTCGGTACTTTCCATACAAAAATGTCCCATCTATTTGTATAATGGGTTTAGTGTAGTTGAAGGCATCACATGCTGGTTTAAATGTCCAAAAGACTCGACGAAATTGACGGAAATTTGGATCCACTATATTGTTTGACACGTACTCAGTGGTTTCAAGTTTATACACAGACCCAGGACAACATTCAACCATCCTGTCCAACCACCTTGGTAGAAGATCATATGAGTCACTCCAGTCACCATAAACCCTCTCAATTGCCTTTTGTTTGGCTTTCCATGCCTTCCGATACGACACCTTATAGTTGAATTGTCCACTAATTCTTTCTTGAATTAGAGAAATCGAAATGGAAGCATCTTCCCTAACCATACCTACAAATAAATGCTAACCATGTTAGAAAAAGTCATATGATAAGTTTTAACTCCATAGTTAAATATGCACTAACCTAATATACAACAACATATGAACTCAGAGTCCAATTTGTTGTGATCTTGAGATAGCATGGGGTTAATACATGTGTGTGTCCCGCCCCATTTCTTGATGACCCATTTGTTGTTCAATTTACTAGACATAATTGCCCTTAGTTTCCAAGGACAACCTTCATTACTATTAGGGCATTTGACAGAAAAAACCCTTTGGCCAGACTCAACAACAACAAAAGTTTGATGTACATTCATAGAATAATGTTTAACAGCCATCTGTACATCATTTTTTGTGTGAAAATGAAGGCCGATATATAGTTCGTCGCCAACTCTCCAAGAATTAGGGACATCTAAACCACGATACCAACTCTCTTGATCTGGATGATTCCAGTCAATATAACTGTAATGTGGAGTTTCTGTCCAAAATGGATTATTTGAAGGTCCTACATGGGAAAAAAATGTTAACTCAATATCCATATTATTTATCAAACTAATAGAACTTGAAATAAACCTGATTCAGTTGGCTGGGGAGGTTCAACTTCATATGGTGATTGCACGCTGACATTGTTGTTTTCATTGACATCTTCTTCATCCTCTGTATCAGATGAATTCAAATCGTCGGCTTCATCACCTTGTCCCAGATTGATATCATCGTCACTCAAGTTTGTCTCAAAATCAATATTTGAGTCAGGATGATTTATTGGTGGTGAGATTGGAACATTTCTGGGTTGTAAATTAGGGATGTTAGTTACCGGATAAGATGTTGTTTGTTCAAATTCATGATGACTAGTGGTTGCCTGAGTTTCATTAACATGAATTGAAGATGACACAACCACATCTACATGAACATACAATTCAATCATATTCATTTTATATTGTCTCTCAAAGCTATCAAACATACACTCAAGATCTTCATCATCACATACATCAACACTTTCATATGATACAGGATCAAGACAACGTAAATATCTACATTGTATGTTGGAGATAATTTGATTAGCATTAAGATGTAACTTTCCATGAATTTTATTCTTTAAATATTCAACATCAATACCACGACTAATACGTATTGTTTTATGACTACCCACAAATGAACAACCCTCAGCAGTTTGGTTAATTGTACCATTGTAATACACTACACAAATGAAAGACATGATTTAAACGAAATTTAACAGATACTAAATAACAAACACAGCAGCTATGCAACAAATCAGATAACAAAACAAACTAAAGCCAAAAAAGTTGGATGGTGAAATATTTTCAATGGCATTCGTATATTTATAGGCCCATGAACAGTGCATTTGTCTACAAAATACATGATCTACACCGTTGATTATGTGGGTGCGATCAGGGCCGTTCGTTTCCCCTGCTACAAGGAGACAACACATCTGACCGGTGAACAGTGACGTATTTAAATTCGAGATGATCTACACCGTTGATTCTGTCGGTGCGATTAGGGTCGTTCATTTCTATGCTACTAGGAGACAACACATCTGACCTATGAACAGTGACGGATTTAAATTCGATATGATCTACATCGTTGATTCTGTCGATGCGATCAGGGCCGTTCGTTTCCCCTGCTACTACGAGACAACACATCTGACCCATGAACAGTGACAGATTTAAATTCGAGATGATCTACACCGTTGATTCTGTCGGTGCGATTAGGGCCGTTCGTTTCCCCTGCTACTAGGAGACAACACATCTGACCCATGAACAGTGACGAATTTAAAATCAAGATGATCTACACCGTTTAATCTGTCGGTGCGATCAGGGCCGTCCGTTTCCCCTGCTACTAGGAGACAACACATCTGACCCATGAACAGTGACAGATTTAAAAAATACATGATCTACACCATTCATTCTGTCGGTGCGATCAGGGCCGTTCGTTTCCCATGCTACTAGGAGACAACACATCTGACCCATGAACAGTGACGAATTTAAAATCGATATGATCTACACCGTTTAATCTGTCGGTGCAATCAGGGCCGTCCGTTTCCCCTGCTACTAGGAGACAACACATCTGACCCATGAACAGTTAAAAATTTAAGAAATACATGATCTAGACCGTTGATTCTGTCGGTGCGATCAGGGCCGTTCGTTTCCCCTGCTACTAGGAGACAACACATCTGACCCATGAACAATGACGGATTTAATTTCGAGATGATCTACACCGTTGATTCTGTCAGTGCGATCAGGGCCGTCCGTTTCCCCTGCTACTACGAGACAACACATCTGACCCATGAACAGTGATAGATTTTAAAAATACATGTTCTACATCGTTGATTCTGTCGGTGCGATCAGGGCCGTTCGTTTTCCCTGTTACTAGGAGACAACAAATCTGACCAATGAACACTGATCGATTTAAATTTGAGATGATCTACACCGTCGATTCTGTCATTGCAATCAGGGAAATTCGTTTAACCTACTTTATACTTTACATTTTCAAATTTTATTTTTCATTGTAACCAATATATTATCACATTTGTTAATCGCAAACGTAAATATTATTAATACTTCAACACTTTACTACTACATTCAAATTAAGACAATACTTTTAAACTTCAACAAACACTTAATTATTGTTTAACAACAACGACAACAATAACATGAAGTTAACAAAGTAAACACTGACTGTTTACAAAATAAACAACGATACAAACAAGAAAACATTGACTCCACACTTATACGGTAACCTACATGAAGTTTAGTTGTCTTTCAAATGAATTGACCATGTTCCACATCTGTAATTGTGGAGGCTCAAGATCTTCTAAAGTAACAAACAAATTCAGTAGTAATTCATTCGGGTCTTCTGCAAATTTGTGAAACATGAATGCCACATCTTCATCACAAGTTAAAGGATATGGAGTATATTGCTTTCCTCCATCTTCATATCTAACTGGACAACGATAATGAACTTGACTTATGCGTTTGCTATCCCCTTTGATCAACCTCCTATGTACCTCATTCAACAAATCAACAAGTGTCATGTCTTCGTTAAGTTTGATAACTCTCCCACTAGATGGCATTTGTATGGCATAATCAAGACCGTACTGAGTTTGAAATATCTGAACATTTTGAAACACAAGAGCAAACACTGTTGCTGAACCCATTCTTCGAACTCACTACTACAATATTTCTATCTTAAGTTGAAGAGAAAGTGTCTGAACATAAAACACACACACACACACACACTTATATTTATAGGCAGATGGACCCTAACTAAAATAATAAAATAATATGAAGTGCATAATTTAACAATTTTTTTTTTCATTACAAAATTATAAAACAACAACAACAAAATACATATAACTAAAGTGCACAATAAATATTTAATAAATAATAATTTTTTTTTCACGAATATTTAATAACAATATTATCCAAATTTAAATATTACAATCCACAATAAAATTTACATTACAACCATTCGAATTAACAATAAACCTAAAACTAAATTTCAAATACTTTTTCTCATCAAATCAGATATCCTTCGGAATAACCTGAAAAAATTTTAACATACATTTGTTAAACAATATTACTTACAAAATAAATTTTATTTAACTAATACTACTCACCCGTTTTATATTATTTTTAGTTATATCGAGGAAGTAAGGATCACGGAAACGCCTGGGGGCAAACACGACAACCTAAACAAAAAACAAACAAATTCAATTCAACACATAAATAACATATAATTTCATTTTATACAACAAATTTTACCTGTTTCAGAATTAACACACACCCCACAACAATGTCTTCCCCATATTGTTGGTGTTGCTTAACTTTGTAATGTAAGCTTGCACCAATCGCCGCAGTTGGGTCCTGAAATAAATATTTACAATTAATTACAAAACATTTTCTTTTAATGTATAACAAATTCACTAACCATACCTTTAAATTAATAGTATAATTTCCTTGTCCAGTTGGGGTCATAGACTCCACAAAAGCAACAACTGTTGGGACTCTTTGTAAATTGTGGTCGATATTAATCAATGGAGTCACTTCAGGTAGACCTATTGTTAAAAAAAATACAAATTATAGTTAACATTATTTGCATCATTAAATTTACAAACATCAAACTTAATATGCTAAACAAACCTCTAGATTTCACATAATGCATAGCATAGCGCCACGGGTTAGAGTTGAACACCAACATCGCAGGTCCATTAAGATCAGCCAAAAACTCTTGTGTTGGCAACGGATTTTCAGCTTCCCTGTTCCTCATTGTAGCTTGGACCAAACCAGCTGGTCCAGGAATAACACGGCCAATGTCACGTGTACTCGATGTCTCTTCGCCATCATCCCCAAGTTTTGGTGTAGGGGGTGACAACGGAGACAATGGCTCCTGTTCTCGAGCCTCTTCAGCCTGTCTTGCTACCATTGCACTTCTCATTGACGCCAAAAATTGTTCATCTGTCCATACTTCATTTGATGGAACAATGTCTACTTCTTCATCACTATCAGGTACGTAATCAATACCTCTACGAGACATTCCTAATCAAATACAAATCAAATTAAATATTTCATTCATATTGTGTCTCAAATTTTTAAATTTCAAATATTCAGTATAATATCACAACTTTTAACATTGCAATAAATACATATATTCAATTATAAAAATAAAATTAAATAGTTTTTTCATTAAAAAAAATTTTAATTGGGCCACTGGAACGGCCCGTTCTAATTTCAGAACGGGCCGTTCTCATTGTAACAAATGTGTTTGTTCTGTTAACCCAGAACGAGCCGTTCTGAATTTCAGAACGGCCCGTTTTGACTTCAGAACGTCCCGTTCTGATTTTAGAATGGGCCGTTTTGAATTCACAACGGCCCATTCTGATTTCAGAACGGCCCGTTCTGAATTCAGAACGGCCCGTTCTCAGGGAACTAATCACATGTAAATTTTTCATTCAGAACGCCCTATTCTAAAAAGAGAACGGGCCGTTCCAAACCAAATCTTACCAACCTTTCTTTAAAAACAGGAACGGCCCGTTCTGAATACGTGCTTTCTCAGAACGGCCCGTTCCAGGTGTTTCATTCTCGTTTTCAACTTCAAACTAAAAAAAACAATTATCTTTTAATTTTTATACCACTCTACTATACAAACCTAACAATGATACATACATAGAACATATAAAATTTAAAATTTAAATTTACAAATATTTAAAAACCCTTACTTACTTGAAGCACCTGGACCACCAAATAAAAAATACGTTGGACCACAAACCGAACAAATGAATCTTGTGCAACCCAATACATTTAACTAATTTGATAGCGCCTAGCCCTCAGGCATTTTTGTAAATCTGTACTGATGTGTGTACAAGGCGCCCAGGAGGAGGGCGTTTTCTCACCCACACATGGAAAAACGCCTGGGGGGAGGCGCTTTCAGTGTGTGCCACATCAGCACACTTGGCGCCTGGGGGTGGGGCGCCATCAACAATCTTCTGCCACGTGTACAACACGCCTCCCCCCCAACGTTTTCTTTTGACCGTGCCACATCAGCTTACATGGCGTCTGGGGGGAGGCGTTTTCTAAAAAACGCCCACCCCCAGGCGTTTTCAGTGCCACGTGTGTGCTGACTTGTCCAAAATCACCTATTTCGGTAATTTGTTTTTTTTATAATTTATTTCGTGTATTTTTAATTTTTTTTTATTTACTGAGGACAAAAAGCCCATGATCGTATAATAATATCCCTAGTCTAATTAGACAAAATCCTTAAAAGCCTTACAACAAAGGGTTTAACCCTTTATTGTGTAAACCCTTTGTGTTATACATTTCTTAATTAGAGAAATGGCTAAACATTTTTTGTTAGCAATCTCTCAATTGTGCTTGACTCTTGCATCTCTTATTCATGCCCAAGATGTTTTGGTCCTCAATTTCATCTATAGCTAGTACTCTCCCTTTAATTCTTTTGATATATCATCTTACTATACATATATACTTTGTATATATATATATATATATATATATATATATATATATATATAGTTTTCTTCGCTGACCATATAAATTTTCAGGCTTCATTAGCATTGACTACGGACTCGTGGATGAAGCAACCTACCAAGATGAATCTACTGGCATTCACTACAATTCAGATACCAATGCTACAGACAGAGGTATTAGGGTTGACTAAAAACAAGACCAAATAAAGATTTAACTTTAGGTTTTTACCATTAAAAATATGTCCACCGTTAATTTTTATAAAGTAAAAAGCTTTATATGTTGAAAAAAAAAACAGCCTTATATATTAATAAAAAAATCTCGATATATACATTTTTCACTGAAGTTTGTTTCAAGTCTGTTGAACCTATTTTGACAGGTATAAACATGAGCATATCATCCAAGTACAAGGTGAAGTCCCTAGAGAGAGTGTTTTGGAATGTTCGAAGCTTCCCTGAAGGCACAAGAAACTGCTACACCTTATATCTTCCACGAGTAAGTAGCAACAATAAGCGTCTCATAAGGGCAAGATTCATGTATGGAAACCACGATGGAAAAAACACCCTTCCCAGATTTGATTTGTTTCTTGGACCCAACTTGTGGGACCCCATGGAGTTTGAAAGTGCGTCCAGTGTGACAAGCAAGGAAATTCTTCAAGCTAATGCCTCATCGGATTATGTTCATGTTTGCCTTGTTAACACGAATAATGGGACTCCCTTCATATCAGCCTTGGGGATGAGAGTTATGAACGATAATAATGTAGAAAATAAGAGAGACGAGTAACACTAATGTTATGTGATCGTAGCAACTCACTGTACTTTATTGAATAAGAGATGGCCTTTAAATAGTCATTGTACAATGTACCGAATTAACAAAACGATAACAAAATATTTTATCAAAACAGATCTTATCAAAAACTATCTTAACAAATAACTCAAAAGATAAAATAGACTAAACAAATAACTCAGAATAGCTAACTCGGACATCTATAAAATTTAAGATTATCTAACAAAACTCCCCCATAAGCTTAAATTTCTCCTTCTTCTTTCATTTCGATGTCTCTTCCACCAGAGCGCATACTCCTCCGCGCACAATGGCCCCGCGAGCCACGCGACGTCCAGCACCCCCAGCGCCGCGGTGGCTGAGGCCTCTTTTGGGACACAAAAATACCTGTTGTTCTTTGGTCCACCTCTAAACCCAGAAAATACTTCATGATGCCCAAATCGGTCATCTCAAACTTCCTTTTCATCACTTCTTTGAACTCCTCAACTAGCTCAGCTTTGCTTCCCATCTCACTCTTCTCAATTGATCCGATCTCCTCATCCATTTCTTTCTTCCATCTCTCATCAAGTACGGCCTCTTCAAATTTTATATCTTCTGTTCCTGTCAATAGACATACTACATGTAACTCGTCAGTGGGAGTTGTAGATGTCTTGCAAGCTCCGAGTTCTAAGCTGCTCAGGTTCATCATCTTCCTCGGAATGCTCATTGGTCCTATCCGAGCTTCTCCCTATTATCTCCGAGCTCTCCCTCTCAGAGTTCGAGCTCCCCGAAGTCTCTTCAGAGTTACTCCAGCTCCACTCGCTTTCCTCATCTACCTGGACATCTCGACTTTCCAGAATTTTTCCTGTAACAGGGTTGTACAATTTGTAGGCTTTTTCCTTTTCATCATACCCGATCAAAATATACTTCTTGCTCCTATCATCAAGCTTCATTCTGAGCTGAGCTGGAACATGACCGTAAGCAAGGCTTCCGAAGATCTTGAAGTGATGTATACTCGGTTTTTGTCCACTCCATGCTTCTTGAGGTGTCACATCATCCAATTTTGAATGTGGGCACCTGTTCTGTATATATATAGCACACTGCACTGCCTCTGCCCAAAACTTCTCAGGCATATTATTCCCTTTAAGCATAGCTCGGATCATATCAAGAATAGTCTGATTCTTTCTTTCAGCTACTCCATTTTGTTGTGGTGAATATGGAGCTGTGAGAAAACGTTTTATACCTTGCTCTTCACAGTATTCCATAAACTCTGCCGATGTGAATTCTCCACCTCTGTCCGACCTCAAAGCTTTAATTTGCTTGTTAGTCTCTTTCTCCACCATGACTTTAAACTTTTTAAAAGCTTCAAATGCCTTTGATTTTTCTTGTAAGAAATATACCCAAGTCTTTCGAGAGAAATCATCTATGAAAGAGATGAAATATTTCTTACCACTGAAGGATGCAGGAGAGATTGGTCCACACAAGTTAGTGTGTATCAGGCCAAGTTGCTCCTTTGCTTTGTACTCGGACGAGCTCAAAAAACTTGTTCTTGAATGCTTTCCGAGTACCCACGCTTCACAAAACTTCTTGTCAAACTCAACACCACGTAGTCCGAGCACCAACTCCTTCCTTGATAGCTCGGCCAAGCCTCCAAAGTTTAAATGCCCAAAATGAAAATGCCACATCATGACTTCATCCTTCACGTCCAGCTTCAAGCACTTATTTTGAAGGATGTTCAGCTCCAGTTTATACATCCGATTCTTTTTCATCTCTACTCGGGCTACTAAACGATCATGTTTGTCCTTCAAATAAAGCACTCGATCCTTCATCAGAATCGAGTTTCCTTTCTCCATCATCTTCCCCATGCTTAAGATGTTACTCTTAAGCTCGAGAACGTAGTAGACATTCCTTATTTATCCAACTCGTCCATCCTTCTGCATATGCCTGATGGTTCCACGCCCTTTTACCGCCACCTTGAAATCATCCCCAAATGACACGAATCAAGCCTTCAACTTGATGAGTTCGTTGAAGAAACTCTCTTCTCCACACATATGATTGCTCGCTCCAGTGTCCAAATACCAGATCGAGTTGTTTAAGCAACCTGAATCAAGCTCGGCCTCTGACTTCTCATCTGAGCTTGGAAGCTCAACTGCTGATTTCTCCACGCAACTCAAGTTTAGCTCAACCTCGGAGGCACAACTCGGACGTAGCTTGGTCTTCGAGCTCTGCGTCATCATCAAAATTCCTGCTTTCTCGTCCTCTTCTTTTGTGAGAAGATTCTTCTCTTTCTTTTCACTTTGGCTTTTAGCTCGGCAATACTTTGCTATGTGACCGTAATTGCCACAGTTGTAGCAATTTGCCGATCTGCATTCCTTTGCGTAGTGGCCGTGTTTGCCACACTTATAACATTCCACCTCCGACCTTGGCTGACTTCCTTGGCTACGATCACCTCGTCCTTGTCCACCTTCACGATCACCGCGTCCTCCATGATCATCTCGTCCTCCATGATCATCTCGTCCTCTACGATCACCTCGTCCTTGATCACCTCCATGATTACCTCGTCCCTGGCCTTTTGATCTTCGGCCCTGAGTGTTCCGAGTTCCATTCAAATCAAGTTGTGCATGTAATGCTTGATCAAGAGTATTCTTCATCTTCCTCCTCCTTTGTTCGTGGGCTTCGAGTGACCCAGCGAGCTCTTCCACTGAGAGAACTGACAAGTCCTTTGACTCCTCAATTACGCATGAAATACTCACGAAATCATCTGTTAATGATCTCAAGATTTTCTCCACAATTCTACTTGCTGGCATTGGCTCCCCATTCCTTCCGAGTTGGTTAGCCAACTTCTCCACCCATGTTATGTACTCGGATACTTGTTCCTTATCCTCCATCTTCAAACACTCAAACTCTCCTCGGAGAGTTTGAAGTCGGATCTGTCTGACACGGTGGTTACCTCTGTGCGCAACCTCCAAGATCTTCCATGCTTCCCTTGAAGACGCAGTGCAATCTTCTCGAAACCTGATTCATCCACGGCATTGTACAAAAGGTACAAAGCCGATTTGTCCTTCACTCGTGTCTTTTCCAATGTGGCAATCTAAGCCACAGATTGGTCTTCGTCCTCCTCGGGTTCTTGGAACCCCTTCTCCACTATGTCCCATAGACTTTGGGAACCCAACAGGGTCTTCATCTATAGACACCAATTATCATAATTAGTTTTCTTTGACAGTTGTGGTACTGTCATTCCATTAACAACTTTCGCCATTACTCTCTCTTTCTTTTTTTTTCAAAAAACACACACAGGCACACACTGTTTTCCTCTCACACTCGGCACTCAGAGCATAAAGCTCTGATACCAATTTGTAGAAAATAAGAGAGACGAGTAACACTAATGTTATGTGATCGTAGCAACTCACTGTACTTTATTGAATAAGAGATGTCCTTTAAATAGCCATTGTACAATGTACCGAATTAACAAAACGATAACAAAATATCTTATCAAAACAGATCTTATCAAAAACTATCTTAACAAATAACTCAAAAGATAAAACAGACTAAACAAATAATTCAGAATAACTAACTCGGACATCTCTAAAATTTAAGATTATCTAACAGATAATAGTCTATTTGAGTCATTGCAGCTCCTCCAACGTTTTGATGTAGGGCTACAACAGGGTCAAGTTGTAAGGTAAGATATATCCTACATCGCTATGTAGAGTCATAGACTAGATCAAATTAATTACCAATCAACAACAAATTAATTACACCCAGCTAAAATAATGGTGTGTTGACTTAAATTGGCTTTAAATTTTTGTATCTTAAAATTATTCGAGATGAATGAATGGATGAAGTTTGTTGAGATTTCCGTTGAACTACTTTTGTTATCACTTTAAATCATTTTTGTTCTATCAACGGTCTCAAACACGACAAGTATACCGGCCGTTCAAGTAGTAAAATTATCGTATCTACAGGGATTAGTAGGTAAAAAAAGTATTTATTGACTATTCGTGACTAACGAATAATTCCAATTTTGTAGTTTGTCATGTAAATGTGAATTGAAGAGTATGACTATTGGAATGTTAAACTATAAAAATATTGGTTTGTGTGTGGAAAAGGGGTAGAAATGGTATTATGATTTTGTGAAATTGTGGGGTCAGATATTACCGAACATCACACTAATGAATCCTTAATCTCTTGTTATATCTATTGCTTAGTCAACCCATAAGTTTACTCAAACCTAATCCCTTAGAGCAAGAGCCTAGGTGCGGATAATGAATATCAATTTCTTGAGTATCCAATACCTACACCCGCATTACGGGTTAGGGTTTAAGACTACTAATGGGTCAAGCTCCATTCTTAGATACATTTCCCACTAGGCATTTGTTTCAGAGCTAGTTTCAAAGGTTATTTTCCAATACCCAATGGAACCTATATCATGCAAGGAGAATCAATCCAAAGCAAGCATTAAGAATAGAAACATATACAACAATGAATAAAACATGTATATATATCATTAAAACGTAAGGATTACATAGAGTTCGTTGGTTACATCTAACCCCACAAAACAATGGGTAGAACCACTCAAAACAATGAGGGTAAAGCAAAAATAGAGATGGAAGAGAGAATGAAGAACCGAAGGAAAGACCCACACACCAACGGTCCCAAGCTCTGGGAATCCCTTCCTCAGCTCCTAAAACGCGTCCAATGTGCGAATGAGGAGAAAACCCTTGAAGTTTCTTCAAATACGAGCTTGGGGAGTCAGATTAGGGTTACACGCGCGACGCATAAGTCTTTGCGCCTGGCGCAGGGCCTTCTAGGAAGGTCAAGTACTCTCTGTCTCAGGACACGCCCGACGCAATTCCTTTTACGCCCGGCGTAATGTCTTCCAGAGAGTTTGAGATACTCTTTGTCTCGATCACGCTCGGCGAGGGTAGTCTCGCGCCCGGCGTAGCTATGACTTGCAGAGGTGAGACACTTTGTTTTACTCAAGCCCGGCGCGGGTAATCTTGCGCCCGGCGCAGTCACTCTTCCCTGCTCTTTAGCTCCTTAATTTTCCAATTCTATAGATCTTCTATCCTCAACTCTCTAGCTCAACACGTGCACAAAAATGAGGTGTATTATGGTATTGTTAGCTAAATTTTGGGTTAGCTATATCTGCACAAAAAAAGAATCAAAAAGAGAACAATTATCTTGCAATGGTGTAAAGGATGAGTGGAATTGTTCAATAATTCTTGTCCAAAAAGAAGTATAATTGAGACTTAACAACTCCCCCAAACTTAGAACCTTGCTTGCCCTCAAGCAACAGGTAATTAATCTAGTAGATAACAAGCAATGCATGTGTGTCAAATTCCTACATCCTAGTTCACTTGTATTTTCTTTTTAGCAAGCATGAACCTTAGATGAACTTTCAGTCATAATTATTGCAATGGAACATGATACGGTGCAAACAAAGGTTTCAGAAGAGATCAAAGAGCTGAGAAAAGTTAATGACTAACTATGAATGCATCCTCACTAGGAAAGTGTTTCTCTCTATTAGGGATGGCAAACATACCCGTACCCGCGGGTAATACCCGAACCCGTCCCGACTTTGATGGGAAATACCCGGTTTGACCGGGTACGGGTACGGGTACGGGTAAAACCCGATATATTAAATCGGGTACGGGTACGGGTACGGGTACGGGTATGTACTTACCCGCCCCGTACCCGTCCCCGTTCTCATTTTTAATTTAATACTCACTTTTAATTTAATTATATTAAAAAAAATTAAATTTTTTTTATGTGTAATTATTTATTATAATATAAGATAAAAAATAACTTAATTATAATTATAATATAATAAAAAAAATTTAAAAATATTTTTTTTTTACAAAAAATAAAAAAATAAAAAAATTGACGGGTACGGGTACGGGTACGGGTATACCCGATACCCGACGAGGACGGGGATGGGGATGAAAATCCATACCCGACGGGTATGGGGACAGGGACGGGGATGAATTTAACTTGCGGGGACGGGGACGGGTATCATGAAACCCGTACCCGACCCGCCCCGTTGCCATCCCTACTCTCTATGCACACTAGTGTATTAGGGTGAGTGTTTCTCTCAAATCTACTACTCACGCCACATAATTCAACTTTGCTCTTCGTTTCCAAATGGAACCAATGGTAAAACAAATGCAGACACTTATCACAAGGTCTTTATTAGGGAAATCTGGGTTAAGCAGTAGCAATCTTATGGTTTTTCAAGGATTAAATGTGTTATGGCTTAAGAGAGCAATTGAGATTTCTACAATAATATCCCTCTCCATACCCCAATACAACATTTTAGCGCATGCCCTTAACCAGATCCAAGCCATTAGCCTTTATGTGATGCATATTTACACTTTTGCATCTTAATATTTTTGTTTTTGTTTTGTTTTGTTTTTGTGTTTTTTTATTTATTATTATTTATTTATTTATTTTAATTTTTTTTTGAATGGCTGACTACATACTTTCCTTTTCCCAAAGTTCATCATTCTTCAACTCCCCCAAACTTGTTTGATGTCATCAATTACCTCTTAACCAAGCAAAGTTTATGGTTAATTTTCACAATTTGGGATAAGTGGAAGGTGTGGTGTTTAGGCTTAGGAAGCTATGAGTCAAGTGAAATGTGGAGATGGCTTTTTGGCTTAGATGGCTAGCAAAATAGGAAAATATGAATGCCTTGATCATATAATTGCACAACATTAGCAAACCACCAGGGAAACTCAAGCAAAGTCTATCATGCAACTTAAGCGTAGTTCACTCATCAGTATTTAGGCTCAAACTATGCATCCACAGATTATCAAACTTGACTCAGTTCTATGATCAACATTGAAACCCGTATGCAACTAGTCATGAACTAAATTAAGATCTAACGTGACTTGAAAATGTCTAAGGTACACGCACCACAAACATCAAGTAAACCACAATCCAAAATCGACCACAAGCAAAGCAAGTATCAACAAGATTAAAAATCGTGCTATAAGTAGAATATTCACAAAAAATTGAACCAACTAGAGTAATCACCAAAAAGAAACTAAATATAACCATAGAGTTTTAAACATAAACAACTACATTAAGGCTAAATCACGAAAAATAAAAGACATAAAAATAAAATGCGATAAACATAAAAGGTAAACTAAGATAAACTCCATCTGCATTAGTCTATGGAGTTTGGTCATCATCATCTCCAGGGGCTGCTCCACCATCATCAGCTCCGTCAGCATCAGCAACTCCACTACTCCCCCAAACTTAGGGGCCTGGTCCCCAGGCCAACCAGTATATACATGAAAGTTCTGGTAACCGGGAGTGGTCTGGAGTGTAATCATGAAAAATATGGTGAGCACAAAAAAATATATACAGTGATGACCAAGCAAATATAGCAAAATGGAGAATATCCTTAGACCAAAATTAAGCATAACATGGATGCACACGGAAATGGACTGTGACAATGCAACATAAAACACACAAACAGTACATAAAGAAACCTGATTGAAAACAAATAAATATTGGATGTCAGGAATGTTGTGCGCCGGGCGCAAAATAGATGCGTCGGGCTTAGTATCAGTAAGAGTCCAAGAGGTTCCAAATCTGATATTGCACCGGACGTGACTTAAGCGCGCCCGTCGTGGTGGTTCCAAAGACCAAAAATTGATTACTAGGCCGGGCGCAAAAGAGTTACACCCGGCGTGTAGCCACTTACATGGTCAATTTGCCTAACTTTTCTTTAAGAGAAGGCCTTATCTCCACCCAGAAACAGAGTTACCTCATTCCTCACACTCCAAATGAGATGTACCCTATATTTACCCACTCAAGCATGATTCTAACAATTAACATATAACACAAAACAGCATATAACACAAAACAACTATGCATAACAAACATTAGTACTAAAATCTAAAACACGAATGAGATGAGAAACACATAAACAAAGTTCAAATCTCTGGGTTGCCTCCCAGGAACCGCTTGTTTACTGTCCCGAGCCTGACTGTGACCAACTTGAACTGCTCTAATTCTCCTTCTCCTCCTGTTGCTATTGTTCCTCCTTGTCATGTGCTCAATCTCAGGATTGCTCAACAACGACTCAGAAGAATGAGTCAATCCAATTCGAATAATACCTTGTATACAAGAGAAAACAGAAGACTAGAGTGCACAGGTTAGCTCCAAGAATTCATTGCTAACATAAAAATATTAATAACAATAAAGGAACAAGTCACAAATAGCTATAAATACTAAATTGCCTTGCTAATCCCCGGCAACGGCGCCAAAAACTTGTTGAGATTTCCGTTGAACTACTTTTGTTATCACTTTAAATCATTTTTGTTCTATCAATGGTCTCAAACACGGCAAGTATACCGGTCATTCAAGTAGTAAAATTATCGTATATATCCACATGGATTAGTAGGTAAAATAAGCATTTATTGACTATTCTTGACTAAAGAATAATTCCAATTTTGTAGTTTGTCATGTAAATGTGAATTGAAGAGTATGACTACTGGAATGTTAAACTATAAAAATATTGGTTTGTGTGTGGAAAAGGGGTAGAAATGGTATTATGGTTTTGTGAAATTGTGGGGTCAGATATTACCGAACGTCACACTAATGAATCATTAATCTCTTGTTATATCCATTGCTTAGTCAAGCCATAAGTTTACTCAAACCTAATCCCTTAGAGCAAGAGTCTAGGTGCGGATAATGAATATCAATGCCTTGAGTATCCAATACCTACACCCGCATTACGGGTTAGGGTTTAAGACTACTAATGGGCCAAGCTCCATACCTAGATACATTTCCCACTAGGCATTTGTTTCAGAGCTAGTTTCAAAGGTTATTTTCCAATACCCAATGGAACCTATATCATGCAAGGAGAATCAATCCAAAGCAAGCATTAAGAATAGAAACATACACAATAATGAATAAAACAACATGTATATATATCATTAATTAAAACGTAAGGATTACAATAGAGTTCGTTGGTTACATCCAACCCCACAAAACAATGGGTAGAACCACTCAAAACAATGAGGGTAAAGAAAAAATAGAGATGGAAGAGAGAATGAAGAACCGAAGGAAAGACCCACACACAAACGGTCCCAAGCTCTGGGAATCCCTTCCTCAGCTCCTAAAATGTGTCCAATGTGCGAATGAGGCGAAAATCCTTGAAAGTTTCTTCAAATACGAGCTTGGGGAGTCAGATTAAGGTTACACGCCCGACGCACAAGTCTTTGCGCCCGGCGCATGGCCTTCCAAGAAGGTCAAGTACTCTCTGTCTCAAGACACGCCCGACGCAATTCCTTTTATGCCCGGTGCAATGTCTTCCAGAGAATTTGAGATACTCTCTGTCTCGATCACGCCAGGCGAGGGTAGTCTCGCGCCCGGCGCAGTATGACTTGCAGAGGTGAGACACTCTGTTTTGCTCAAGCCCGGCGCAGGTAATCTTGCGCCCGGTGCAGTCACTCTTCCCTGCTCCTTAGCTCCTTAATTTTCCAATCATATGGATCTTCTATCCTCAATTCTCTAGCTCAATACCTGCACAAAAATGAGGTGTATTAGAGTATTGTTAGCTAAATTCTGGATTAACTATATTTGCGCAAAAAATGAATCAAAAAGAGAACAATTATCTTGCAATGGTGCAAAAGATGAGTGAAATTGTTCAATAAGCCTTGTCTAAAAAGAAGTATAATTGAGACTTAACAAAGTATCTATAATTTATATCTTAAAAAGAAAAACCAATTAAAAACAGATAAAGTAAGATAAAACTTTATCTGAAAACATTAAAAAATAAAATATTTATTATATATATAGAAAGTAAAATATTATTTACAATTATGTCTTTTCAGGTAGATGAAAGAAGTCGATGTAATAAGAATATTAAACATTTCATAATAAAGTTATATAAATAGGAAGTTACAGTGTATGCGATGAAAAATACTTTATTATGAAAGATGAACACTAAATAATAATTTTTAAATTATAGATAAAATAATTAATAATTAAAATTAAACTTAATAATATTATTTCTGATATTTGATCATTATTTTTGTTATTTATATAACTATTTTATCATCATCACTCTTATTATTGTTATTATCGATAATAATATTATTTTTATAATTACTATCATTATTACAATTATTGCTAAATTTACATGTACTTAAAATATATTTAATGTTCTATTAATTAATTTTATATATAATTTTTGCCTCTCCTTTATTTTTTCACTTCCTTTTGATTTAGGGACCCAGATGATGCTTATGAGTTATGATCGAATTTGGACACCCTACAATCCATACGGCTGGAAACAGATAAGTACCTCCCTTGCCGTAATACTTTACCTAATGGGCCGGGGTACCCTCGATCGTCCTTAAGACAGCAGCAACACCACAAAATGCGACTAATAATTTGGAATTTTCCTATCAACTGCCAAGTAATATTGGTGTCACCACATTTCATGTATACATGTAATTTGCCGATCGAGATAGAGAAGCTTCTTCCTAATCAAACAAGAGAATTCAATATTTATACCAATATGGGAACCTCTTCTATAGAATGTCCACTTTACTTTTCCTGGGTCGCTTTAATTTGGAATATACTAATTCCAAACCTAAAACTAAGATACAAATATGGTTCAACAGAACAAATGCAGCAACTGTTTCCCCCATTCTAAATGCCATTGAGGTTTATGAAAGGAAGACCCTCCATCTACCTCAAACAGATCAAAATGATGGTACTTAAATAATCTTCAATTTTCTATTTATTGATTATTAATTAAACATATTGCCCTTGACATGTAATATATGAGAGACTCTTGATGGGTTTGTTTTGTACTTCTTGTTTGAGGAGATTTTTTTTTTTCAAGAAAAGTATATGATATCTTTCTTTTAGTGAATTTACTTTTAGTTATTACTCAAAATGTCTTGCACTATTTAAGATTTTGTATATACATATATATTTCTCCTCCTTTTTTAATAATGTTGAGTTTTGTTTCTATCTTAACAATTCTAACCAGGTGCTCGTCATACCTCTTATAACATGACGTACTAGAATTACATAAAAGAGTGATCAATTGATGGTTTTAAATTTTAATGTAGCTTATAAGTCTTAAAAAAAATTTCATGATTCATAATTTTGCATATTTTGTTACTAAACTTAAAAAATTTCATATATTTTTTCAATTTGTTAATTAATCATTTGATGTTATTAGTTAACTATTAACATAACATATTAATGATGTCAATTGATAATCAAACATTCCAATAATAATGTGGTATAATATTTCACGTTAGTAATTAATATACTATATTAATAGATAATTAACATCAAAATATTTACAAATGAAATGATAAAATATGTTAAATTTTAAAAATTGAGTAACAAAATATACAAATTTATGATAAAATTTGTGAAATTGTAAAACATCTATCAGAAAAATGTGTAATTAAGACTTTATGTAATTCAATATCAGCGCATGCCAAATTCATATATAAATAAGATATGACAATGACCCATCCCATTCTTATTATTGTTGTTTTCATTTTGAGTAAAGAAAGAATCAGCTGCATATTCTCCAATTTCTTGTAACGTATCTTTCTAATATTACACGCATATGCATGTTAATTATAAAGATCGGGGTTTCAATACATTTTTATATGTATATTTATAAAAAAATTTAAAAAAATTTAATTATAAAATAAGTAATCTAAATTATACTTATAAAATAAAATGTAAGATAAAATTATAGAGATTAAAATTATAAAATTTTAATAATATTATAAAATATTACAAAAAAAAGTTAATAAATAGTAGAAATAAAAATTTATTAAAATTACAATATAGAAATTCAAAAATTTAAGACAAAAAGATAAAAAATATACTTAAAAAATTAAAAAATTATTAAAATTAAAATATAGAAATTTAAAAATTTTAAGTGAAAAGATAAAAATATACTTAAAAATTATTAAAATTAAAATATTTAAATATATAATAATATTATTACAAATAAATTAAAATATATAAAATAAAAATAAAATGACTAAATAATTTAAAAATTAAAAAAATAAAATATCATAAGTATTATTTAAATAAATTATTAAAAATATAAAATATAAAAAACTGTACTGGTACCCTCTCAAATAATATGGGTACTATAAATTTTCTCTTATATGTATCCCTATGAATACTAGTTTTCACTTTGTGAGTCAATTATGCAGGAACCTCTCCTCTTTTGGTTTGACAGGAAGTATATATAGCACTAGCTATATCCAATCTGAAATCAATACAATATTTGTAAGTATATTATTGGTGTGCATGTGTGAATAAAAATTCTCACATCAAATAGAGATGGATATATTGAGTAACATATATATAAAAATTCTCACATCAAATAGAGATGGATATATTGAGTAACATATATAAGAGAGAAAGACTTACAAAACGCCGAAGATTTAAAATTGTTAGTTTTCCATGCATTGCTCACTTGAGTCACTTCATCTTCAATTTGCACGCAGGGATTTGTCCAATAACAGTTTGACTGGTTCTATTCCTGATTCATTATCTGAACTCCAGTCCCTGAGGGTTTTGTAAGTCATAATATATTTGAGCATAATTAGATTAATGAATTTTGATATTCCCAATCCTATGATTGTCTTTCACTGCAGAAATATAGGAGGAAATAAGCTATCAGGCTCAGTTCCTGCAAAACTCTCTGAGAGATCAAGGAATGGGTCGCTGCTTATTTGAAGGTATGCAATTTTCTATTAAGTCTGGATATTCTAAAAATGGAAAAGTATCAATATCATACCCGCATCAGATACCCAGACTCCTCAGATATTTCTCGATATGTATCAAAATATATCTTTTTTTTTTTTAAACTTTTTTTTAATACTTCTAGATATGCATTTGAAAAGTATCCAAAAAAAACTTGTGTTGAGCTTTTTTACAATCATGTTTTTTTGTCATGTTGTGAAAAAATTAAAAATATAATCTATTATTCATTAATTTTATTAAAAAAAATAAAATGGATCCAAAACGGTAAAAGATTTAGTTTATGAGCATTATTTCAACCTTCAACTTTCCCCTATGAAAGATATAAAGGGTATAAAAAAGGAGAGATTAGGTTGTGGGACACTACTAGAGATATACATCATTCATTTGGTGTTAGACTTCTTGAATTGACAGAATTATTTTTTAATAAGTCAAACTTAAAAAAAAAAAATTTCTAGATGATGATGATAAAAGAGAAGAGAGTGATACAATTAATATTAGATAACAATTTGATAATTGTCACTGATTATTATATAGAACCAATATTAATTTTAAGTCCTACCAAAGATGCATTTATTAATATACTTAACTTGGGACAGACATAAACAGTATTTTGTATTGTTATGCTCACATCGCCGCTGCGTTTTATCTATTGATTTATTGATCTATATCACATTAGATATGTATTATTTTCAACTAATATTTGTGAAACTGAAGAGACAATTTATCGTAAATAAGGATAAAAAAAATTAAGGTAGTTAAAATAAACTTGTTTTATTTGACATATGTCAGACACTATTAATTTTTTATTTTTTGAAGTTTCAATTAACTTTTTAAGCTATCATATATATTACGTTGTTGTATACATGTAAGTGTTGGTGGAAATCCAAATCTTTGCATCACAAGTGCATGCCACATGACAGTTGATGATGTCAAAAAAGGAAGAAGGAATAAGACAACAATTACGTTGGTAGTAACACTTGTTGGAGCCCTCATTCTTCTTTCAGCAGCACTCTCGTTTATTTTTAGAAGAAGACTACAAGGTACATATATAAACAACTTCACATTGATTTATTTTGCATGAACGACGAATTCCAAGACGAGGCATGTGCTGGTCAAACAATTATAAACAAATATGGAGCATATATTACATTTATTTTTTCCCCTAACAAGGACACTGTATTTTGAAATCTATTGATCAGTGGTGATAAGTACGTACAAGTTGAGTTGTTTGAACAAAATAGTGAGCATAGACTCGAAGAAACAAGAGTTCACGTACTCGGAGGTTCAAAGTATTACGAATAATTTTGAGAGGGTTGTGGGTAAAGGAGGATTCGGAACTGTTTACTGTGGTTGCATAGGTGAAACACAGGTAGCAGTCAAGATGCTCTCTCCTTCAACACAAGGGTATCAACAATTTCAGACAGAGGTATGTATCTTAGTTCTTATATATTAGTAATATATAAGTGCATTATTAACTGCCACTATTTTCATACATAAGATGATGGAATAGACTCTGAACTGCAGGCAAAAATTCTGACAAGAGTACACCATAAATGCTTGACTCCACTAATTGGATATTGCAATGAAGGCACCAATACAGCGCTCATTTATGAATACATGACCAACGGAAACTTAGCTGAGCACCTTTCAGGTTTTTTTTATTTTTTTTATCAAATAAAATTTACAAGAACAACATTTTTTAAATTTTAAATTTTATGCATACAAACCCGACCTTTATCATTTTACTTTTTTATTTTTTATGATATAAATACTTATCAAAATTTTATCCAAAACACGTCAAAATGTAATCTTGGAATCAAGACCTTAGTTACTAACACTTTTTTCCCCCATGGCGTTGCCCTTGGATGCAGGTGAAAGTCAAACACTCTTAGGTTGGAAACAGAGACTTCAAATTGCTCTGGATTCTGCAGTAGGTGAGGATTACGGAGATAAAAATAAAAAATAAAAAATAAAAAATAAAAATCACTGGTCTTTATCTTATGCAACACACTGAACTTATGAAGTTACTACCACTTTAATTATGTGCAGTGAAGTTACTACCACTTTAATTATGTGCAGGCTTGGAGTACCTTCATAATGGTTGCAAGCCCCCAATTGTTCACAGAGATGTTAAGACCAGAAACATTTTACTCAATGAAAATCTCCGTGGTAAAATATCTGATTTTGGATTATCAAGGATCTTCCCAGATGAAAGTGATACCCATATATCAACAGTAATTGCAGGCACCCCAGGATACCTTGACCCTGAGTATGTTCTCATGTCAATTATATACTTACCACTTCAACTTTAATTCTACCTCCACTACAAGAAATAAATGAAAGTCTTGATTTTGTTTTAATTATAAAAAACATAATACTACTTTTATTTTTAAATGTATCAATTAGTAACTTTTTTTTATATTTTTGATTTATTACAAGTTTATTAATAAGTCATCTACTCATTAATGTATTTATTAGACAATTAACATTATAAATCATGTTTGATATAAAAATTATTCTTTAACTTTTTGAGTATTGTCATTAAATATAATGATCACTTACATCATTTACTTTTTTTTTTTGGTAGTTTTGGAAAAACATTTTTAATTATGATATTATTAATTAAAATTAACTAATTTAATACTTTCATTAGTCTCAATAAATTGATATTTATTTCTTATATATAAATATAAAAATGAAGGTTATATATTACTAAACTCGCTTAGTAGTACATTTTTTGCTAGAATCAAAAACTAAAAAAAAATTACCTTCATTCTTAATTATAAGATTCAACTTAGAACAATTGATATATTAATTATTTTATACTAAAATACTCTTAATTAAAACATATTTATATGATGAAATATATTAATTACAAATTCTTTAAAAAATATATATTTAATTGATTAAAAGAGTAAATAATATTAATTATTAGAGAGAAGTAGTACAGAATATCCACTCTAATTGAGAGGTAAATATTAATTAAGAAAAAAAATTAATATAAGAGTAGTTTTAAAACAAAATATAAAAATAGAATAAATTTATTATTAACAACTAGATTAAGTACTTTTTCTAATATTGATAAATTAGCTAGGTATTTGAATTTTATATATAAAATCGGAAATAATACATTTTAAGATAAAACCAACGCACAATATAATACCATAAATATTATAAGTATTATTCTTCAATCAAAATTAGAGTTTCACCTCATTAATATATATATTTACATTTGTTATGACAATATGTAAAAGAAAGAGAAGAGAAAGAAGATGACACAAATTACGTGGTTCAGTCAGTGTGACCTACGTCCACGGGCAGTTCAAGAGTTTCTTATTTCTGAATGAATAGAGATATCTGATACAGATGCCTTTTAGCCTTATAACAAGGATAAAATATAACAGCCTCATTACAACCCAAATAATAGTGGAAATAGTAACGGACAAAATTATAAATTCAAGGCATCTCAACAATTCTCCACCTTGACTTGAATTTTCCCAAGTCACCGGTAACCAAGAACAACTCTCCTGCCTATTCTCCTCGAAGGGTCTCAAGCGATGCGAACATTCACCAAGTCCAAGCTATGCTTAAACTTTTCAAAAGACAAAGGTTTAGTCAACATATCTGCTGGATTGTCTACAGTAGCTAGCTTCTCTATGGAGAACAATTTTTCTTCAATTACATCTCGTATGAAATTCAATCTGACATCAATATGCTTTGATCTTTCATGATAGACTGGATTTTTTGCCAAACACAAAGCATTTGACTATCACAATAAAGTATACATCTCTGCACATTCAAACCCAGACTATCAATAAGACCTTGCAACCATATACCTTCTTTAACCCCTTCTGTCAAGGACATGTATTCCGCTTCAGTGGTAGACAAAGCAACAGTAGGTTGAAGTGTTGCTTTCCAACTTACAGCACAACCATAAAGAGTGAAGATATAACATGTCAAAGATCTTCTCCTCACGAGATCTCCACCATAGTCAGAATTTGCATAGCCAATAAGACCAGACCCAATATCATTAGAACCATAAACTAAGCAGATATTACTAGTACCTTTCAAATATCGCATAATCCACTTCACAGACTCCCAGTGAGCCTTTCCAGGATTACTCATAAATCTACTAACCACACTCACAGCATGAGCCAAATCTGGTCTTGTACAAACCATGGCATACATTAAGCTCCCAACACCACTAGAATAAGGAACCGTATTCATATACTCCTTTTCTTCATCAGTACTAGGAAGAGTGCCAGCATCAAGTTTAAAATGTGTTGCCAAAGGAGTCCTAACAGGCTTAGAATTCTCCATTTGAAAAGACTGCAACAACTTTTCAATGTATTTCTTCTGAGATACATAAAGTAGACCTGCATTCCTGTCTCTCCAAATCTCCATTCCTAAAATCTTCTTGGCAGCACCCAAATCATTCATCTCAAACTCACTGCTCAACATAGCTTTAAGAGCATCAATATCAGTCTTGCTCTTAGCTGCAATTAGCATGTCATCCACATACAACAACAAATATATATAGGAACCATCTGATAGCTTCCTACTATAAACACAGTTATCAAACTTATTTCAGACAAAATTATAGGAAATCATAAAAGCATCAAACCTCTTGTACCACTGCCTCGGGCTCTGTTTTAAACCATACAAGGATTTTTTCAGCAAACACACATGGTTCTCTTTTCCGGCCTCAAGGAATCCATCTGGCTGTGACATGTAAATCTACTCTTCTAAATTTCCATGTAAGAATGCAGTTTTCACGTCAAGCTGCTCTAACTCCATATCCAAAGCACTCACCATAGCCAACAGAACTCGAATAGTCTTTTATGTTTTACCACAGGCGAGAACACTTCATGGTAGTCAATTCCTTCTTTCTATGAAAAACCTTTTGCCACAAGTCTTGCCTTGAATCTGGATGGTTCAACACTAGGAATCCCTTCTTTCCTTTTTAACACCCATTTGCATCCCACTAGCTTCACACCTCTAGGTAATGTACTAACTCCCAGGTTTGATTTCTCTTAAGTGACTGCATCTCCTCATCCATGGCAATTAGTCATTTCGATGCTTCTTTACTTTGAATCGCCTCCTTATAGGATTTAGGCTCATCAGAATCAAGATTTTCACCTACTAGCAAGGCATATGCAACAGAGTTACTATCAACATTAGTAACATCTGCATACCTCGTAGGTTTTCTGATTTCCCTTCTTGTTCTCCTTGTTGCTATGCTTTGAGGCTCTTCTTGAACATTACTGGATTGTTCCACAGGATTCAAATTTTCTTTATTTGAATCTTCAACCTCAAACTCCACCTTTTGATGAACTCCCTTATTTGTACTTTTATTTCCTGCAAGATTTTCAACCTCCTCTTTCTGGCCAAACATAGCAGACTCATTAAAAGTAACATCTCTGCTAAGAACAAATTTTTTTGTTCTGTTATTTTCAGTACACCATAATCTATATCCTTTGACACCCGTAGGATATCCAAGAAATATACATTTCATTGCCCTAGGCTCTAATTTACCATCATTAACATGAGCATAAGCAGGACAACCAAATATACGTAAGCCAGAATAATCAGAAGGTTTACCAAACCATACCTCCTGATGAGTCTTTAAGTCAATTGCAGTAGATGGAGACCTGTTCACCAAATAGGCAGCAGTATTAACTGCTTCAGCCCAGAATTCTTTTGAGAGACCAGCATTTAAACGCATGCACCGAGCACGCTGAAGTAGTGTTTGATTCATTCGTTCAGCAACACCATTCTGTTGTGGTGTATGTCTCACTGTGAGGTGCCTGACTATACCTGCTTCTTTACAGTAATCATCAAATAATGCATTGCATAACTCCAATCCATTATCTGTTCTTAGAGTCTTGACTAATTTCCCGGTTCGTTTCTCAACCATAGTCTTCCACTCCTTGAAATTCCCAAACACTTCATCCTTGGACTTCAAAAAATACACTCAAACCTTTCTAGAGTAGTCATCAATAAACGTCACAAAATACTTGCTCCTTCCATGGGACTGAACTGGGGAAGGACCCCATAAATCAGAATGAACATATTGCAATATTTCGGCTGAAGTGTGCTTACCGTGACTGAATTTCAGCCTGCGTTGTTTACCCATAACACAAGATTCACAGAACTTCAATTTCCCTGTCACCGCTCCACCCAACAGTCCTTGTTTACTCAACCCTGCAAGTCCACGCTCACTCATATGTCCCAACCTACAATGCCATAATTTTGTATTATCAACATGTTGCTCTAAGGAATGGGATATAGGCATCGTTCCCTGAAAGGAATTGCCAAGCATAACATAAATTCCATATTGTAACTTTCCTTTCATAACAACCAGAGCACCTTTAGAAACTGTAATTTGTCCATCATTTCCTGAAAAACTGTACCATTGTTTATCTAAGGTACCAATAGAAATCAGGTTCTTCCGTAAGCCAGGAACATATCAAGCATCAAACGTTCTGACCATGCCATCATACATTTTTATCTGTACAGCGCCACTACCTTTTACTCCAAGCTCTTCATCATCACCTAACTTTACACTACCATTCTATTCTTTAAATGAATTGAACAGCTTCTTGTTAAAAGTCATGTGATAAGAAGCTCCGGTATCCATTACCCATGTATCAGCAAAACCAGTAGTACTAACAGTCAAAACATCTCCGCCATCTCCTTCATCTGAACTCTCACCAGAGACAGTTGCACTAGAACGAACAACAGCTGCACTGGCATTACTATTTCTATCTTTCTTCAGTTGTGGACAATTCTTCCTTATGTGCCCCACCTCTTTGCATTTGTAACATCTCACTTTCTTTGACTTTGAAAGTGAATTACTGCGTGTATGACCCTTGCTACTATTTTCTCTCTCCATGCTTCTGCCTCTGCTAACTGTCAAACCTACATCATCCACATTAGAACTAGAGACTACTCTTCTCTTCAATTCTTTAGATTGTAAGTTGTCCTTCACATTATTGAAAGTAATACTATCCTTGCCATACAACATAGTATCAATAAAATTCTCATATGATTTTGGCAGAGAGCATAACAAAATAATAGCTAGATCCTCATCATCAACTTTAACTCCAATACTCTGTAGGTCCAAGATAATTCGGTTAAAATTATCAAGATGATCTCTCACAGACATATTCTCAGACATCTGCAAGGTATAGAGACGTTGCTTCTGATACAACCGATTGGTTAGGGATTTCTGCTGGAATTTATCTTCCAACATCTTCCACATCCCTGCAGTCGTTGTCTCTTCACCTACCTCTCGCAGAACCTCATCAGTCAAACTCAAGAGAATCAAATTGTGCGCCTCTTCCAACATCGCTTTCTTTTCATCATCAGTCATAGTTATGGGTAATTTATCCGCACCCTCCAGTGCTACAGCGCAACCCTGATGCACAAGAACCGCTTTCATCTTCAATTTCCACAAAGTGAAATCATTCGATCCATTGAATATATCAATATCAAATTTGTACGAAGACATTGCGTTTCTTCAGATCAGGCCCTAGCGTAACCTAGAGCTCTGATACCAATTGTTATGACAATATGTAAAAGAAAGAGAAGAGAAAGAAGATGACACACAAATTACGTGGTTCAGTCTGTGTGACCTACGTCCACGGGCAGTTCAAGAGTTTCTTATTTCTGAATGAATAGAGATATCTGATACAGATGCCTTTTAGCCTTATAACAAGGATAAAATATAACAGCCTCATTACAACCCAAATAATAGTGGAAATAGTAACGGACAAAATTATAAATTCAAGGCATCTCAACAATTACCTTGTAGGGCCCGATAGTATACCTGTTGCTCCACCAACCATAGTATGATATTGTCCGCTTTGGCTAGGCCCGCACGGTTTTGTTTTTGGGCTCCTTCCCAAAAGGCCTCATACTATGGAATGGTGAACACCCTTATAAGCTAGCCAATGTTCCTTCATTTTAGGCCCGCACGGTTTTGTTTTTGGGCTCCTTCCCAAAAGGCCTCATACTATGGAATGGTGAACACCCTTATAAGCTAGCCAATGTTCCTTCATTTTACCAATGTGGGACTTGGGATGAATCCCAACAAACCTCCCCTCAGACCAAGGACCACATGTCTTGTGACGTTAACTCTACTGAGGGTCTTCCCGCATCAAACCCGGCCGAACCGTTGGCTCTGATACCACTTGTAGGGCCCGATAGTCCATCGTTAACTCTACTGAGGGTCTTCCCGCATCAAACCCGGCCGAACCGTTGGCTCTGATACCACTTGTAGGGCCCGATAGTCCACCTGTTACTCCACCATAGTATGATATTGTCCGCTTTGGGCTAGGCCCGCATGGTTTTGTTTTTGGGCTCCTTTCCAAAAGGCCTCATACTATGGAATGGTGGACACCCTTATAAGCTAGCCAATGTTCCTTCATTTTACCGATGTGGGACTTGGGATGAATCTCAACAACATTTTATGCGCAGATCTGGTAATATATATTTACACATATTACTAAGATGAATTACATATATTATTAAGATAAAATTTTAATTGTGGTTAAAGAAAAATATTAACCTATGATATATATTTTTCCTGCAATTTATTATAAAAGATTGTGACTACTAAATTATATGAAAAAGCAAACTTATAAGTGATTGTTGTGATGCAGATACAACATAACAAATAGGCTGAATGAAAAAAGTGATGTATTTAGCTTTGGGGTTGATCTGCTAGAGATAATGACGGGGAGAGCCGCAATATTGAAAAGCCCTGAGAGAACTCACATAATTCAGTAGGTAAAATCCATGGTGGATGATGATGATGAAATTGATAGCATTATGGATGCAAGGTTAGAAGGAGAGTATGACAGTGATGATGCAAGGAAAGTGGTGGATGTAGCAATGGCTTGTGTAGCTCCTAATTCTGTTAATAGGCCAAGAATGAATGAAGTGGTGATGGAATTAAAACAGTGTTTGCCCATGGGGAAACTTGAGAGTACGTCCAGTGGATCCATTCAAATTTTCTCCATGGGTTCCATCAGTGGACTTAGCTCTTTAGAAAGGTAAAAAAAGGTTACAAGAAAAAATAAATATTAATTGTATGCTATGCAAAAAATTTATTAAAAATAATGCAGTACAAAATCATAAGATAATTTTTAATTTACACTATGCACTGTTCTTGTCTTGAAGTATTGGCTCGTGTGTTTGTGATCTTTTATTAGTTATAAATTATCTTATATTTTGAAAATATTTTTTTATTTTATATATTATTATTATTGGATTAAAAAAATATTATTAATTTCTTTGACCAAACTAAATATCATTATATAATTAAATAAAAATAGTTGACTATAAATTTTTAGATCATATCATCACCAAAGTAATTATAAGATGTTTTTATTGGATATTGACATTTTAAATTGATTCTTTTTGTTGAGATTTAAGTTGATAAAAAATGTTACAGCAGTGATAATAAAAAAAAATTAAGAAAATATACTTTAGTTTGTTAAGTTTAGAACTAAAAATGAGTCGAGTTAAGTTAATATTAATCAATTTGACTTGACTTTGATTGAGCTCATAACTCAATTCAAATTCGACTTTAACCTTTTTTTAATTTGAATTTAACTCAGTTTAACTATTGCTAACAGCTTGGTTCATGAATCAAGACTCAATTTTTTAATCTAATACATTTCAAAATTTTAATTTAATAATAGATTTTAGATAAAATGATTATTTATTTTTTTTAAAAAAAGATAAAACATAATTTATTTTATTAATTTTCTAAGATTACGAGGTACAACTCTAAAGAAACATGATTATGACTAAAATCTATATAAATTAAAATAATTTCACTTTACATAAAATAATAGAAAACCTAATCCATAACCATGAAATTTTAAATTGCTTACTTCTTTTACTATTATTAATTTATAACTAAGTTTTGAAAGTTTTTTTAAAAATTTTAATAAGCTGAAATTAAATAAAAAAATAATTATATAAATTGTATATTTATATGTTGAGTCAATTCATGAATTAAACAAACTAAACTATATAAAATTTAAATTTAACTCATTTATTTATCGAACTCAATTTTTGTCAAGAATTTAACTCATTTGATTTATGACCTCAATTCAATAAGTTAATTATTAAATCAAATTTTAAACTATTTTTAAATTAATTCAGTTCATTGTTATCCTATTTGAGTTTAATTCTTAAGGATAAAAAAAATAATGATATAAAAAATTGTTTGAATTGATTGTTGTAACTTTTTTTTTAATTTTATTTAAAAAAAATTCTTCAAAAAAAATAATTAAGTAAAGAAATAATACAAAGTTATAAAAAAAATTTCTTTTTTATTTTCTTGGACAAAGACTTGGCGCGAACTTATAAAGATCTACTTGTGAAGTTTATTTATAAGTCATTATTATTTAGTCTCTTGTTATTAATTTTTAATATGATCACTAATTTAAAATCTTACTTATTTCCTTAGTATTGTTAGTACAAATAATTAAATATTTTTATTTTTTTAATCAAGGATCTAAACTCATTTTCTAGTTGAACATGGAACTACAATCATATGGATAACTTTTTAAATAATTATCTTTACAATTACTAGTAAAAAAGAAGACATTTGTATTTTTGTGGTGTCTTCTTTAAGTACACACATGGTAGGGATGGTGTGTAGTTGCAATTAGTTTTAAGTATAAAACTTCTATACAAAAATATTTTTTTGTCTTTATTAATTATTATCATGCTATTAATGTAGTTTTTATAAATGATTAAAATTATATTAAAAAAATGTGTACAGAAAAAAAAAATATAGATTTAATTTTAATTTAGTTTATCTTCGTTAACTAATTAAGAATAGGGATGGCAACAGGGCGAATCGGGTACGAGTTTTATGATGAACGTCCCCGTCCCCGCGACACAAACTCATCCTCGTACTTGTACTCGTACCCGTCGGGTATGTGATTTTCATCCTCATCTCTGTTCCCGTCGGATATCGAGTATACCCGTACTCGTAAATTTTTATTTTATTTTTTGCAAAAAAATATATAATATTTTTAAATTATTTTTCTATTATATTATAATTATAATTAGATTATTTTTTTATCTCATATTTTAATCAAGAGATTTCTTAATAATTACACAATTATAAATATTTTGCATTATAATAAATAATTACATATATTAAAATATTAAATTTTTAAATATAATTAATCGGGTACAGGTATGGGTACGGGTACGGAGCAGGTATGTATATACCCATACTCGTACCCGTACCCGGTTTAATTTATCGGGTTTTACCCGTACTTGTATTCATACCCGGTCAAATCAGGTATTTTCCATCAAAATTAGGACGGATTCGGGTATTACTCATGGGACGGGTTCAAGTTTATTTATCATCCCTAATTAAGAAAAAAGACTCGAATCAGATATATCTAACCAAGGCGGAGAATCAACAGCTACAACATGTACAACTGTCTGTTAAACACAATCAAGTCTTTGTCATTCCCACTTGTCAAAGCCTACAAAAGAATTTTATCTATTCACATTTCCAAGACGGAATTTGGTTATTTGTTGATTATAAAATCAAATCACGTTGACTAAGCAAAAGATCTACCAATCCATTTCACAACAGAATTTCCAAATTTAGCAAGGAACTATAACCCCTTTTGATTCAACCATGGCCAACCTTTCCCCCAATTATCAACCTTCACTCGCAATTTGTCTAAACAAAAAATGAATGGGAACAAGCAAGAGCCGAACCCACGGTATTTGAAAACCCAGTTGATTTTCGTTGATCATGTTGATTGGCTTCAACTTGTGATTTGATGGTTATGACTTATGCATTGTACCACATATAAAGGCAGAAAAAAGTTCCCTCAAATTCTTCATGACACACTAGATTCTCCAATTACTTAGGTTAAGCCGTAGGAAATAATATCTTGAGTATTAATTATGTTTTTGACATACATTAACTATTTGAAGTGCATATGAAATTAACTAACGCATCCTATATGTTATAAGAAAGTTTAACTATATTCATGAATGTTATCCGAATGAAATTGAATTCATTCTTCTTGAGAAATATTTATAGACAAAATATGTGATAAAAATTTCATAAAAAGTAATCAGTCACGTTTTTAAAATATTAGACATTAGTAAAATTGATAAATACTTTATATCAATAATATAATTAAAATAAATTACATTCCATGGGTTTCAATTACAGCTGCATTTATTGATCAGCAATATTATGAAAAGGTATAGACAAATTTCTAATTACAACCAAAGACATTAAAAAAATGCAATATTGTACGGCCCAATTGCGATCGTATAAACAATTCAAAGCCATGTTACATTATTTTAGGCCCATGTGCAATAGTTTAATCGACTTTAACTTACATGAATTATATGTGTGTAAAATTGTTCTAGGCAACATAAAGATTCATTTAACAAAATTGTAGAGGTGTTAACTGTTAAGACAAAAATAAAAAAAAGAATTAGTGGAAGAATTGGGTTTTGTGTTCGTAATCAGAAGTGAACAAAAAGTAGAAATGTTTCTTAAACAAAAGAGATATTTAAGGAGAAGGCTTCATTTTGAACTGGAAATTCCACATGCATATACAGTAACAGTAGCCTCAAACTCAAAGACGTGCTTAATGAAGATATTTGAGCGAAGTAAAATAACCCTGTTTGATGACAATAGCACAAGACTCACATCACGTTTCGTCGTAGCCGTCCTTGTCATAATCATCATCATTAACGATATCATTAGCCACATTAATTAATATATGAGAAAATTGATACACTTTTAAATAAGACAGAGAGCTTTTATATGTATATTGCTTGTGACAAACACTTGTGCTAAAAAGAAGAATATGCACGTGGTGAGCAATGCGTTTGGAGTGAGTTTCAAGAGCACGCGTTGGGTCGAATCAAGGAGACAGGACCACTGACTATGCTCACTAATCCTAAGAGAATGTCTCGTGCATTGGTTAGCCAACAAAGCACATCAATTAAAATATCTTGTTAAAGGCTCTCCAAGAAAAATGCTCCTTAAACTATATATTATATAAACACAAACTTAAAGTGCCAATCACTTTCTCTAGCCCTTTATCTCAATAATAGGCTGCTATAATTGCTAGGCCTTTCTGCATGCTAAAAGGTGAGTTAATTCATTGAGTTTAACTACGATATTAAAGTAGTACAATGCATGATAATTTGTGGTCAGAGAATAGTATAAAAATCTTTTACGTTTTTCTAGTTTATTTCCATAATTTTCACTAGTTGGTGGTAATCAGTTAACCGCACTTTCGATCAATGAAAATGCAGTGACAGTGGTAACATCATGAATAGTGTACCAAAAGAAAATAGGAAAAAAGAAAACTGTATTTGGTCGTGCATGGATGGTGGTGGTGCAGCTGATTAATTATGATAGAAACCAGAGAATATCATCATTAAGATAATTCTAAACAAGTAGCTGATGATTATACTCACGAAGACAATTACTACAATACAAAGATACAAGTCAACAATTAGAATTTTCCTGCAGCTTTGGCTAGAAAATAAAGATCAGATATGTTAATCATTGTGATTGGTAACAAAATGATTAGAGGTCATGATAGTAACCACTTCAACCCTGGGAATGATGGATGTGACTGAGAGGATGCATGGGAAAAGAAGGGTTGAAAGAGAATGCAATGCTAGTAGGAGGACAATTCATTGCATCAACTTTGTTGCCTAGACTTTCTAGTGCCTTGACCTGTGACCTGAGAAACTTGAGGTAGTTTGCAGCCTCATCAAGCATTGATGCTGTGTCCATCTTGCTTCCGCCAGGCACAAGCTTTTGCAAAACCCTAATCCTCTCACTTATTTTCTCTCTTCTGTGCCTTGCAGCCACAGTTTGTGGATCAGATGATATCCTCACATTCTTCCTCTTAGGCTTTTCAACCACCTCCATGCCAAAGTTCACAGGCCTAAAGGCAGCAGCCCTATATATCATTTCCTTCATCTGTGCAATAGCCTCTGGATCAGGTTCTTCAATAGAACAAGTTGGTTGCTGGAAATTGATACTATTTGAAAAGGAACTCCTATCCCATCTGGGTTTCTTGCATTGTGGTGGATCGTCTGAGATAAGTCTGAAACCACCTTCTTCAATAGAAGAAGGATTCTGAACCATACTGAAGCAGGAATCACTAGCAGTGGCACCAACTTTGATCATTTCAGATTGATCATGACTACTCTTTGAACAATTAGTCTTTGACTCTACTCTTTTTCCTCTACCCAAGGTGCTTTGAGAAACTGTTTCATCAACTTCATTGACTGAACACTGCATGTCTTTGTTGTTTCTACCATTGGAAGCATTACTCTCAGATTCACCAGTGGAAGCTGCACTGCCATAACTGAACTTCCACAAGTTTCCACAGTCAGACAAGATCATTGAAATCCCATCATCTTCAACAGAATTGTCTGTGTTGCTGTTAGTAGCTGAAAGCAAGCAATGATCAAAAGAATCAATAGAGCAAGCACCCTTCCCATTTTGTGAGCCATTGACAAGTTGTTGTTGTTGTTGGCGGTGGTGGGCCATGTTGAAATCTGGCATGTAGTTGCTAATTAGGTTCATACTGTGATGAGGTCCATTGATTGATAGGGATGGGTATGATTGGGATTTCAAAGTTTCTCCCCAACTGGCACCAGCTCCTGATTTCACTGGCATGGTTGACACATGCTGTGACAGATTTGTGTTTTGCTTTTGCATCACATCCATTATCTCTGAAGAAGTGGTAGCACCTGCTGAATGATAAATCACTCTTTCAGAATTTGAGTGTGCATGACCTGTTTGAGCCTTCTGCATCTCTTGTATTTGGTTTAGAACATTGGGCATGGAGTAGCCTCCTTCAAAGTCTGGTGGTTGCTGAATAGTACTCCACAGTTGTGAGGCATCCCAACTCAAACCATCCATAGATAATTGTAATTTTTTTATGAAATGAAACTAGAGAAATCTTGTAGGAGAAAGTGATCCTTGTTACCTATCATGTTGAAAGACAATAATAATTATAATATATGAGATGAAATAAGCATACCTCAAATACATAGAGTACAAAAATAAAAATTGAGTTGAAGACCTTACCAGTTACCACTTGCAGATCAACTCCTTCCGGAACAAAAACACTAACCCAAGAGCCAATAGGATTATTAGAATCCTTAATTGTTTAAGAGTCTTCAATGTTAGCAACAAAACAGAGGAAAAAACCCAGCTTTTATACCAAGGTTGTGCACAATCTAGTTGTAGCATTAACTTCCTTCTTGAAATTCAATGACTGTGAGGGTGGGAACGAAAGGAACAAAAGGGTTAGGTCAGATTGAGAAACTGAATTTTATGCAGTGCTAAATTCTGAAAGTACAAGTTGAAGAAGAAGAAGAAGAAAGAGAATTTTTTTTCTGCCCCTTAAAAGATAGATAGCAAAAATACATTTAACAAACTGGAAAGAGAATAGAAAGTGAGACAATAAGGTTAAGGTTGTACCTTCAGCTACCATTGAAGAAATCCAGTACCGGTGCAGCGTGTTTGTTGTGGAGAACCTTGTATAGGTAGGAAGAACAAAAGGTACATGCTTTTATAATAAAACAAATATTGGTACTTGAGCAATTACGTCAGGAAATTGTATAATAAATAGGCCCTTGAACTTGAACATGAAGAATATAAGAGAAAAATAAAAAGGAAGAGGCAATTATTTTATTATATTATATGGTTTTAACAGTCTAGAGCAATATAGTGGGTTTTGAAAAAGGATAATGCTTTTTGATCAGCTAGGTGGGTCTAAAGTTAAGACTGTTTTTGCAGACACAGAGCATGAGATTTCAGAGAAGTGTTTTGAATGTCAAATGACTCGAATCCTCAAATATTTAATCGTAAACTATACCTGTTTTTTGTATTCTTTTTAAGTGCGGAAAGCTCTGACCCCTTTTTAGTTGCTTAGTAAAAACTGCAGTGCAAGTGAAGCATCTTTTCACAGTAATACCATCTTTATAAAAGCTTTCTGTTAATCATGGTTTTAATCATAGCCTGCAATGTTTTCACTTTCTACCTCCATATTCGTATAAGTTGGTAAATATACAGAAAATACTATAATTAATATTTTAAATGGTAAATTATATAATAGTTTAACAGACATGCTGTAAAACATCACTCAAAATCAACGTTCTTAATATAATATTGAAGTATATTTTAGTTATTGTTATCAAATCTTTCATAACACATGTTATCAAACTGTCATCAGTCTATTTGTAAATATTTAATCTATAAACTTTATATTCCAGATATATTTAATCTGCAATATAAAAAAGTATGTTTAAGATTATATATCAATTATTGATGTAACTAAAATAATGTATATAAATGAGAGTTACTTAAACTTTACAGATTAGTTTTATAAAATTGAATTATATTTGAAATGTATTTTTAAGAATACTGAAAATCAATAAAAATTTATAGTATTATTTTTAAAATAATTATTATAAAAAATATGACTATTGAAGTACACAACCATTTACAGTAATTATCCACTCATGTCAAAATCATTATTTTATATAATATCTTACAGAATATTATATAAAGGGTATATGTAAACAAAAATAGAATATATATTGGGTTCTAAAATTTTGTGTAAAAATCAAACAATGTACAAGTAAGAGTATTATACGTGTGCAGCTGAAAAATTATTAGAAAAAAGCAGATAGATAAAGATGAAAAGACGTGGCTTAGAAATATATTTTTGTAGGATTGTTTGTTTTGTGCATAAAACCTGAAAGTGGAGAGAGCCACAGAGCACAGAAACTAGTTGGCAGCAGTCAGATTAGCAGTGGGAGTATTGAAATGTGTCTCATCACATCATAGTTTATGTTTCATTGTTTAGATTTATTTGGGTTTGTATTCACAGGTAGATGAAGTGAGTTCTGATCATAACACTATAGCTCCTTCACATGCACCCCATTATTACATCTTCCAGCTCAGTGAATGGGTTCCCATAGCACATCTTGTACTGTTTAATTTTCTTCACCTGCATTATGTGCAGATCGAGTCATGTTTATGAATGTCAAACTAATATTTTCTTCATTTGAGAGAGACATGTAGTAAAAGAGTCAGAGATATGCAACATAGTACATACACGTCTTGGAGTCAGGTCATTCTTTTATTTTATAGTAATATATATAATTACCGTATTTAAATTATTATTTGTGGCGTCAAGTTTACGTTACTTTGGAGAAGAAAAAAAATTGTATTGTACATAGAAATTAGATGGGTGTAATTCAAATTTAAGCAATTTTAGTACATTTTAAACACTAATTCATGCATGATGATATATAGAAGTTACGTGAGTATATAAATCTACAAATAAACCTTTTTTATATTTTGATTTTCGCAAGTTATATGTATAGAAATTTAGCCGTCTTTTATTCAAATTAACTTTGTATGTGTTAGAGATTATTTTTTAAGACTTAATTTTGATACACTGCTGTTGATATAAATATTTTCATATTATCAATTAATTAGAAATATTTATATAAATTTTAAATTAATTATTACAAAATCATTCTTTATATATATAATTCATGATTAGATAATAATATAAAGGAATTACACTATTAATACATATTTTAATTAAATTATTTTTAAAATAAAAGTCGAATTATTTAATAATAACAGGACTTGCATCTTCTTATATAACATTTTTATTATCAGGTAAAATTTTAATTTTAATTAAAAATATGAGATAAAATAATAAGAAAATGGAGTTGGTATAGATTTTACGAGAAATAATTTAAGTAAAAATCTCACTCTCATCAACAAAGTAACACTTATGAATAAATATAATTTTTTTTATCAGTCACAAATATAATGAAAGGATTAGAGTTCAAACTTATAACTACATAAATATTAAATCAATCTTTCATCATTAATAATTTATGCATTCATAGAATGATCTGTTGATTTTTATAATAATTATTTAAAAAATGTTATTTAATAATAATTTCTAAATAGTTAACATGATAAAAATATATATATTAATATTACATAAAATATAATAAATTATTTATAGGTTTCATTTTCTTTTTATCTCATTTTCTTTTTATCTCTTTGATCCTCCTTTATCATCTTACACTCTAAAAATGGGATTTACAGCATGACTTTCTTCTTCACCTAATGTTCAATAAGTTTGGGTCAAATTTCATGACAACTTTTTAGTTAATATTAAAACTTACTCTTACTCTGTTGTATATAATAAAGAGGATCAAGAAGTAAACCAAATACCCCGGATAATCTCACATCTTTATTATGTAGGTAAAATTTAGAACAATTTTTTTTCTAAAAGACTCGAAAAAAAAAGTAAATAAATTATTTTTTTCAAGTTAACCCACCCCATTTAATAAACTGATTAATGGTGATAATAATTTATTTTCTAAGAATTATATATTTTTGTGAAGTGCAGTAAATAAGAAATGTATGAATCGGAAACCTCCATTGCAATTGCATAGTTATCCAGTGGGCCCTGAAATTGGGCCTAGTGATTTGTCTGTGACAGAATGTCAAAATCTGAATTAATGGTATGCTGGCGCATTCTTCTGCCAAACACCCCCTTGAGCTGTCAGCTCGGCGGCTCGGCTCACCGGCTTCAATCATCAGCAAGTCACGTGAAGTGAACACTCCTGTTCACACGTGGAGACCATTCATTGGTGCAATGTATGATGAGATAGCCTCGCCCACGTGCCATGCAAGATCAAAACAAGGACTATCATCTCCCTCGTTCCCATCTAACTTAGCCTCTGGCTTCAATCCCTTCACAATTATGTAGATTTCTAAATATTACAATTATTCTTTTTTTTTTTTTATCTAATTTATTAATTGATTTTGTCTCATGTGCCAATCAGGTATACAGACTGATTATTAATTGGTAAACATGTTATATATATAACCTCAATTTAATTTATTTTTTTATTAGTTGTCATCAACTCATTCTAGTCATATCATAAGATATGATATGATCATGTGATGATAACATGAATAAAATCATGCCAGTATAATATACCATTTATTAATTTTATTCATGGGTTTAATGTTGCAGATAGATAGCTGGAGATGTGTTTTAGTTGAAAATAATATTGACATGATCATATGCATCATTTTTTTTTAAATAATCAAGTTAAGAAATTCTAATTTAAATTATTAAAATACTTTCAAAAGTGTAGTTTGTAAAAATGTTTATTCCAAAAAGAAAGATAAGTGAAAGAATATTGACATACATAAATACATATTTTTATATAAAAAAAAAAGTATATGATTTAAATTTTTTAATATATATATATATATATATATATATAATAATTTATGTAAAAATATTTACTTGTATGATAACATAAAAGACAATTAATAATGATCATGTAATCAATCAAAATATAAATAATAATAATAATAATAATAATTTTGAGATTAAAATCTAACTTTTTATGATATTATTAATGTTAATTATTATCATTTTTATTATCATTGATATTATCATCACTATTATCATTATTATTGTTATCACTGTTATATCACAATCATTGTTTTCACTATCATCATCATTAATATATCATTAATATTGTCACTATTAAAAATGCGAATAAGTCAGATTTTAAATAAGAATTTATAGTTTAACGTCTTAACATAATTTATTTAATAAAAAAATTCAGTTTTAGGATTTTACAAAATGTCTATTTGGTTAAAAAAATAAATTTAGGATTATAAAAAAGTATGTTAGGCATAATTGGTTGATTTATTTATTTATATGATATAATATACAAAAGAAAAGTTAAATTGTCAATATGTTGTCATTTTCATAATTATTTATATGAAATAAAAAAAAATTAAATAAAAATTTTAGCAGATCTTCACTTGTTCTTTTTTTCTCATTTTTATGATTGATTATTTGAAATACTTCAAATGAGGTATAAGGAATATTTAAAAAAATTTGTTTCTCGATAAAATGATCTTCTTTCATTATAGTTTGTGTGCGCGTGCATATACATTAGTGTAAATGGATATATATAAGTTGTTCTTCGATTAGTTTTTAATTTTTATTTTAAACTCTAAATTTAAAGAATAATAAAGTAAATTATTTTTATCATGTAGATTGAAAAAAAAAACTTACATATGTATTTAAAATATAATTATTAACTTATTTAAAATTAAATTTATTAATTTATTTATCGTTATTAATACAAAATAGGTTTTTGAATAGGTCAAGTTTTTATAAAGCTATACCTATAAAAAAATCTATAATAGATAATAGGTCAAACTTATGTTTTAATTTTATATAATAAGTTTAGTTCATATATTCAAAATCTAATCTATCTTAACCTATTCTCATTTTTAATCATCATTGTTATCATTGTCTTAACTAAAATTACTACTCTTTCCACTATTGTTGTTGTCACAGCAATAAATATTGTTTGTCACTATAATAATGATAACAAGAATAGTGATAATGGTAAAATAATGACGATAACAATGTTAATGATAACAAGGTTGTGAAAGTAGTATGACAAAATTAATAGTTTTATATAAATATTTTTTTTATCAATAAAAGTTATAATATAAATAACAGAATTTAAACCTTCTTATATTTATTATATCAAATTTGTACCACAAAAATAATTCTAATAATTTTTATAAGAATTACTTATTAAATTTTATCTTAACAAATTATCTTTTTATAGATTTACTTAAAAATTTATTGTTAATTATTTCATATTTTCACATAAATAAATGTGTTCACGAGAATCACTATTTATTTATTTTTCTATTTATGTATGTTAATTTCATTTATATAATTAATTAAATATAAATATCTAATTTATTTAAAAATTAGTGGATGTCTATAATTATTGAAATAATATTAAATATTTAATATTTAAATTAATTATTAAAATATAATAAAATAAAATTAATTCAATTAAACTGAAATAAAAAAATGTAGTTATTTTAGGTTTTTGTTTTTCTATAAATTATTTAATTGATTTTATTTTATTTATTTATTTGAAAATTCTTTTATAGTTTTATTTGATTTTGAACACCTCGAAAACAAATGTCGTTTGTCTTATGTAGAAAACTTTGATATGTTTGAATTTGTATATTAAAAAATAATTTATTCAATATTTAAAAAAGAAAATTATTACAAAGTATCCATTTTTCAATAAATAAATATGAGAGGTTGTTGGATAAAACTAATAAATTAAACTATTCATTCATGTCAACAAACTTTTTTCAACAATTACAACAAAATAATATAGCTTTAGGGCATTTCTGTTGAAAAGAGTTCAATAATTGAGTGGCTGAAATTCAATGTAAAAGCATTGATTGAGTGAATATATAAGATAAAGTGATAAACCCAATCATAAACCAACCAATTGTTTGAAGCCTTAACTCCACCGAAACGTTCAGATTGACATAAATATTAATAAATATATTGACTCGGTGCATATATGTAACTATGCATGATGCCATAAAGTATATCTATATATCCAACTTGTTTTCCTCTTCAAAATACATAAAATCAGCAATATTTTGTAAATGGTGATAATATTAGAGGTTGCTCCATTGGTATATAATCTTGCTGAGGAAGAAAAGAAAGAAAAATAAAAGGGATAAAGACAACCGAACAAGATGAAGAATAGTAGACTATCCTAGTCTATGGACCATTGTTTAATAAATATTTAAATATTAAATTTATATATAAATATTCATAATTACTTGTTTTTTAAAATGGTTTACAATATTTTTTCAGAATAAATGTTTTATATAGACAACAATTTAAGTTTATACTTTATAGAGTTTCCAAAATTACATTTGCCAATCATAGTTTAGGTGTTTGTAATATCTTTCATAAATTTATAATGAATTTGATATACACGTTAATCATAATTTTTTTAAAAAAAGTATTATTAAAAATCTACTAAATCAAAATAAATTATATTATTCACCAAATTATTTTGTTAACATAATAACAGTTGATAACCGTTAAAAAGAAAGTAAAAATATCATGTTATTTAACTACAAAGAGATGAAAAAAATAAAAAGAAAATATATATAAAAAGTAGTCGTATAATAAAATAAATTTTATTGATGTGATTTAAAAATCAAAACAAACTCTTATAGTGATTTCAAATTATAATCAAATTCATACAAAGAAAGTCTTATAATTCATTTGATTGTAAATATAATTATTTATATAACTTTTAAAATAGCTATAAATAATTATAAAAGAAAAAGAGACAATTAAAAATGATAAACGATGTTAGTAAACAATTGATTTTTTTAAAAGTAGAAAAATGCAATTTTCTCCTCAATAGAAATCATGAAAAGAAAAATAGAATATGAATCTAAAAAAATAGAATAAAAAATTATAAAAATAAAATAAAATAGTTTGTCAAAGAGATAAATAATATTTAAATATTATTTATTACATTCAAATTTTACTAATAAGATATTATATATATATATATATATATATATATATATATATATATATATATTTCAGGTGTCAAAGCTTCCTAAGCAAACTTCTATAGTGGCCCAATTTAGAATCATTATCATACCCTAAGAATTATTGTAAAACTAATAATAATAATAATAATATATTTTATTTGATTTATCATAATTAAGCTGAGATAAACATCTTCTTTAATTATGAGTTAGTAATCCAAATCAAACTTGATATGAAAAATTTTAACAAACTTAAATTTTATTCAACTAACTTATTTAAACTTTCTTATTTATGGACATAACATATGATACACTCTTTTAATTTGATACTATTGTTACTTTTTTTTTATCTTACTCTTTATACCATGTCGTGATATTATCTATCAAGTATGTATTTATCTTCTTCATTTTCTTGCTAAGTGCATATGAACAGTAAGGGTCCATGGTTCAATTTTAGATAAACAATATAGTGGCCATTGCCAGCTCTTCCATATCTCTTTGAATGCCTTCAAGATGTGCTAAGCTAAGCTCTAATGTACAAAAGTGTGAATGAACATGTCGGCTAAAGATGAGATAAGAAAAAGGGTGTGACCACCATTGTTGACAAAATGGAATTTACATATCAACTATGATTGAAAGAATTTTCCTTCTTTTCCATGGCATTGTGTGCTTTCTTCTCTGTACATTCATGTACAATAGGTCCCTCACATTGAATGGTCTTAGGTCAACAACAACAACCAAATAAGAGAACCTCTAATGGGGACTCTATTATCACTTTCACAAAATAAACCATCACATTCAATGATTCATATTCTCTTTACCCTTTCTAGAAATATTATACATATTTCTATCTTGATTCAATTTCATAAGCTGGCTTTGCCCACTGCAAAAGCTCAAGGGTGATGGTATGATTTTGACCCCCACGTGCACACAATAGGCCCACACAATCATCTATGTCCTTTTCCCTTTTTTTTGGTTACTAGTTTTGGAAATTATTGATCATTGTTAATTACCATTTTAATTATTTAGTCCATCATTTTTTTTCTTTATGTGAACTTTGCTCCACTAGTGCATAAATCACGTGCCAAACACGCTATATACATTTTTTTCAAGGATGATTAATTATTATTGAAACATCTTATCGATTATTTTTAATAACATTTCTCTTCTTAATCATATTTTTTTATATACACATTTTGTATTTAATAACACCAACTAACAAGAATTAACAATTTATCAGATTAAATCATCAAAATTAGATGCTTGCTTCGTGTACATGCCATATGATATTTCTTTTCCTAGGATATAAAATATACATTCGAGTTGTCATTCCTCTCACATCGAGGTACCATTATCAATTATAGGGATTGCAATTTGTTTATACCAGTTTAAACAATTAATGGACGAAGCATCCCAATATTCATACAACGTCGGTATGCAACTTGAACAATCTATAATGTTTATGATATTTTCATCATTTTAGTCAAATAATGTGAATATGAACATGTTGATAATAAATATATAAAGATAATAAAGTTAACCAAGAAACGGGTCCTACAAAATTGTATTCTACTTATACATGAAAAATAAGCCTAGCGAAAATCCACATTAATTGGATGATGAACCGAAAATTGAAGTGGAGTATGCCACAACAAGGTTATTATACAAATACTTCACTTTAAATGGGAATATGTTCTTGCATATTATAGCATTTGGACGTGATTATAAACAAGATTTATTTAACAACGAAACAATTGTGATTTGCTTCGTTAATGGATAGGCTGTGTTATGTTTTGTATTTGATGTTCTTAATTAAACTATTTATGTGAGATTACTTTAAATGCTTTATAATTACTTTATTAAGGAAGATTTCTAAAATGTACCAAAATGATTTTTTTTAAAGAATTTAACTAATATGTAGTATGCAATATTAATATAATTTTTTTTTTTACATTATCAACTAATGAAAAATAAGTCATCCTAAATCTTACTTTTTAAATAGTTACTATAAATGTTATCAATTTTATCATATACGAGTGAGAAAGAGACATTTGTGTCCCTTAGTTTATTTAAATTAAATATATTAAAAAAAGAAGATAATTGAGTAGATAGTTATTTATAGAGAGTGTGTTGTAATGTGAAATACTAAAAAGTCTTAATTTAAATAAAAAATATTAGCAATTGAGGATAGAATGATCTAATAAAAAGTGGACACCAAAATGATTATCAAGAGAAATATCCTTTTATATATATATTATAAATACTAGTGAGAAAGATATACTTTGTATCTCTTAATTTCTTTAAATTAAAAATAAATAAATAAAATAATTGAGTAGAATATGGGAAGTTGTAATGTGAAAGACTAAAAAATTTTAATTTTATTTTAAAAATATTTCTTAGCAATTAAGGGAGTATAATATTTTAATAAAAAATTTCTTTATATATAGTATAGAACTATAGATAAATAACAATTGATGATTGGATTTACCATTAGAACATGCCGTTCCAGGTTCCTACATCCAAAGAAAAGCCCGATCTAATTGGAAAGCCCAAATAGAATCCACTTTGCATCTGGGCTCATGTTCCCAACCCCAATCTTTTTCTTTGAGCTAAGCCCAAATAGAATCCACTTTGCATCTGGGCTCATGTTCCCAACCCCAATCTTTTTCTTTGAGCTTGTAGCCTTCGGGCTTCGAATTTTATTCCAACCTTTTCTGACCCAAATGTAAGAACATTTATAGAAGAAGAGCTGATAAATAAATATGTGTATTTATCTTCATTTTGGGTGTCTCTTTCTTTTATTTTGTTTCTGTAATTTTTTTTAGAAACTTATTTTCTTGTAATTATGGTTTTCTTAAATAAATTGTATCGATAAAGTAAATATGTCTTATATGAAAAAGGTATTAATATTTTATTTAATTTCTTTATCATTTTAAATCTTTTAAAATATAATATTTATTTAATCAACGAGATGACACTTGAAAGTAACTGGTTAAAAGATAATCATGGAAGGTAATGAGACAATATTTGGGGCATGCAAAAGTTGTAATGAAAATTCAAGGATATATAATATTGGAAAGCAAGTAAAAAGCAATATCTTTGACCCTTTCTCACAACTTTCTTGGTTAATTTGGGCAAAATAGAAGAAGGCATAAAATCTATATTCTTTTCTTCTGATTATCTTTGTTCAACCAAACTAAGGACTTTCACACCCACCACTTTTTTTTTTTTTTTCCTAATGAAACACTCATTCATACTAAAATAAATGACTCGTATTAATCTCTTAATAGAGAGAACTGTGTCTTTTTCAAAATAACAACAAAAAAATGCACATAACTATGGTACAAAATTTAAAATATCATATTTCCCAATAATATTATTCTCCCATTAAAACTGATTCTCATTTTAGTAATTATTTTCTATCTTAATTACTAAGATGAATGCAATAAATATCATATTAAAATATTAATTTTAATAATAAAAATAAATAATAACAATAATATTATTTTATAATATTGTACTTAAATTTATCGTTTTTAGCATCTATTTAACACAAATACATTTTTTTTCTATAATTTTATTTACTTTAACTTTTAGTATTTATAATTTAAAATAATCTTTTTTAGTTTATATATTTATGTTTTCTTTAATCATTTTTAGTTTCTATCCTTAATTTATTTATAACACCGTTTTTATGTAAGTAACATGAGTTTATTAAATTCATGAGATAATGATGTATTTGATTTATTTGGGTGACAATGAATCACTTAATAGTTTATTATATATTGATTAATAATTTAATCACTCATCTGAATCATACAGTCATAATAAATATTGATTGTCTACAAAATTATCTCGACTCTTCATTTTTTCGCTCTCAAATTATTAAGTAACACATCACCATTTACAAAAAAAACTAAATATATCACCATTGTATAAATTTAATAAGTTCTTATTACCCACAGAAAAATGATATTACAAAAAAATTAACAACAAAAAATAAAAAATTAGAAAATACAAATATAAAAACTTCAAAAAAAATTATTTTAAATTATAAAAACTGAAATATATTTACTTAAAATTATCTCTGTAGATGATAATGAAACAACTAGGTAACACAACACATCATGAGTTGTGTGATAAATGAGAATTCTATTACTATTAAGAATATTTTAAAACTTCTTAAACAACCTAAGAACGACAAGTGTTTGTGTCACCTAAGCAGGAAAATATTCGTGTGTCTTGGACCAAACTTATCAGTATCCCCCTCTTCCTGTCTCCCTATTAAATCTGCATGTTTATCTTAAGCCAAACTAATCAACCACGTGTTAGTAAAAAAAAAAAAAAAAAAAGAGAGAGAGAAAAAATTGAAAGAAAAATCTTTGTTCCCTCAAGAAAGTTGAAGAAAAGTTGAAAGTTGAAACAGTCGCGAGCAACAGAGATTGTGATGCAAAGCAGACACGATTGGAAGGTGACATGCACGCACGTAGGAGTAGGAGTGGCACTTGTGTTACAAACTTAAAGAAAAATGCTAAAATATACAAAGAAGGACACGATTTTTAACAGATTTTTCGTGAAAGATTGGACAAATGCAACGTGTGGTAACCATGCACTCACATTACCCTTTGGCCTTGCCTTGCACTTCGCCTAAGCCAAAAGAAAGTACATGCAAGAGAGAGAAAGAGAGACTCGGTCACTGCCTCTGTCTCCAATCATCCACATTCATCATGCCATGTTACTCTCCCTCTTATACTCTTAGCCTCCTCTTCTTCCTCACCAATTCAACAACATGCTAGGGTCACTCACAATGCTGCTCTTTCATACTCAACTCTTCATACATTATTGGGTATGTTTCACATTACCTATGGCTTGTTTGGCTCCCTATAAAACAACTACCCCATGTTGCATTCCTTTCAAGTTTTTCTCTCGCTTGTTTGTAATTTTTTATTGGGTGTGCCCTCGTGGTTTTATGGTGGCCTTGCATTCCTACTCAATCTATCTTTTAAAGAAAAGAAATTCTATCATCTCTCTTTGAATTTGCTAGGGTTTTGCATGTGTGTCCTTGTTTATGGCTTAACTAACCTTCATTTGGGTTCATTAGTGTGTTTGTTGTTGTTGTTTGGGTACCATTGTTTTCTTTTCACTTTTCAACTAAAAAGTTTAATTTTTGAGAATTGGGTACCTGCGAATTTGTGTTCTTTATTTTGCCTCTCATTTTATGACGTTTTTTTTTTGTTCCCCTTAATTTGTTAATAATGTATGATCAGAGATGAATAGGATGAGAGGGGAAATTGAAGAGGGCAAGGAGATTAGCCCAATGTTTCCAAGGTTGCATGTTAAAGATGCAGAGAAAGGAGGGCCAAAAGCACCCCCAAGGAATAAGATGGCACTCTACGAACAATTCAGCATTCCTTCTCAAAATTTTGCTTCAGGATCACCATCCTTATTTCCACTCCCGTTCAGAAACTACACAGGTCCTACAGCATCGAGCCACGTGAGTCAAGTGAAGGTCTCTAAATTTTTGCCTTTAATCATGTCATGTACCCTCTTTATCTTTGTCTTATTTCATAGATGGATGGAACAAAACTCACCTTGTTTTTCCTATTTCTATCCATTTCATAAGCTATTGAGAGCAAGTATTAAGCTTGAATAAAGGTATTAAAGTTGAGTGAATTCATGATGGTACCAGACATTGTCACCTAACTTGGAATTTCTTAACATAATTTAAGTAACATCGCTAAAAAAAATTTTGAAGTGTTCTTAAATGATATTCTAATGAAGCACAAAACTGTAACAACTGTGGAATCTCTCTTCTCTTTTAACATCTTTTTCTTTCCTTATTCTCTTTTTCTCTAATACCTATCTGTTTCTGTTCCCTTTTCTGTTTTGAATCTTCGAATCATTAATATCACTATTTTTTTCTTATGGAAGCAAGGGAAGTAGCAGTGCATCTTTTAACTGTCAAGTAGAGAGCTTAGCCATTGCCACCAATATGCTTTAGATATACTTACATCCCCACTTCAACAATCTATCTTATTTTTGTTTTCTCTATTTCTTCAGTGGAAAGCATGGAGTACTTAGCAGGCACACATAAAGATATATGTGATCATAGTTACAAATCTATATCAAATGAATTTTCCTGTTCATCCTTTGCAGCCATTTTTAATTTTGATGTTTACACTATGATGCAGATCAGTAGCAGTCAAAGCATCCAATTCGGCACCTCCATTGCACCTTCTATTCTGCCTGAGAAAACTCAAACATATAATTCCAGAAGGAATAACTTAACCAAATTCACGGTGAGTCATGAGTGTAAACCAATGAAACCTTCAACTTACTGAATTTAAACTTCTTGTTCTCGTTGTCATTGACTAGTAAACACAATTTGTTTCAGCAAGAAGATTTCATCGATAGTAAGAATTCTCTGAAAACACTTGATGGTGAAGATTCTTTTGTAACTTCTGGTCCTGCATATGCAAAAAAATCATGTTGTAGCATCATCCAAAATAATAAAGATGAAGACAAACTTGCTCGTTGTAATTTGAGCTATTCGCTTAAAAGTCTTGATTCATTTAGGAAGAAGGTGAATTCACTTGGTGTTGTTGAACTGAAGTCAGCACAATATGGGAAGAACCAGATGGCAGAGCATATAGAAGTGAGTCAAATTGATCAGAAGATAGAGGAAGGGCTTACTCACTCGTTAGATGGTTTTGGTGGCATGCCAGATGCATCATCATTAATCTCATTGGTTAAAGGTAAGAATTCTATATCAATGAATAAAGAAAATAGATCTTTGAAGGATGAAATTCGAAGTATTTCAGTAGATAGCTTGAAAACATTGCAAGGTGGCAGTGTCCATACACATGAAGATCATGCAGCTTTTGGGGACAAAATCAACTCAAGGGACCATCACATTGAGAAGCCAACAGCTAGTGATGTTCAAAAATGTCCTGCAGAGTTAGAAATTGGTAGAAGGTTCTTCCTGGATAAGGGTGATAGGAATGAAGATGAAGAGACAAACAGGCATTATGGTGCCTTAAATAAAGTCAATTCGGAATGTACAATGGTTATGGATATTACCCCTGACAATGTTGTAGAAGCTATAGGTGTACAACAATTTTGGAAAGCCAGAAGAACTATCATCAAGTAAGTTTATCTGCCAAGTATTATGTGTTTATGATTTGCCCTTTCTCTCTTTCTGTTAAACTACTTAAATTTACAATTAAACTATAATGAGTTTGTTATTGTTCATAGATAATTTCTATAAGTTTATGATAAACTTTTAGTGAATGGTGACCAACATTTTAATTCTACTACTGATGCAAAACAGTGGAAGGCTTAGGGTTCACAACATCAAAAGTAGGGGTTTCCTTGGGTGAAATAAAGGAATTAAAGGCTCATATGGGATCTGTGGTGCTGGAACTGGTTTGCTAGAAGTAGGACAAATGTTAGGGTCAGTAGGTGATTATTAGGGCACTGTAAATTGTACCCTCATAGAATGATGGTTGTTTGGGATTTGTTGAGAACTAGGAAAATTTTGTACAATGATGGTTTAAGATTTGTGACATTGGGAAATTTATGAAGTCGGGCAAACAAATTTGATTATTTGAAAATGAATTTAACCTGGTGAATCATAGTAGATGAGATGGAAATAGAGAGAAGACATCATGTACAAGAAAAAATACATTACACTTCTAGTGGTTGAGGATTCTCTGAAAATAATCTCTCATTAAGAAAGTATTATTGTCAAGTACACCATCTATACTGGACTACTCAAACTTGGGGACTTAGTAGTACACAACTTAAAGTCCTTCCTGAGTTAATTACCAGTCTCCAATGAACATATATAAAGTTTCAAGTAACAATAATAACTGAAGGGAAAGCCTAATGAACCATAACCATGCATAGACAAAACTAAAGACTTAATCACAGTCTTTAAACTAAACCTACCCCTATGACTGAAAATAGAATATTAAGTACAGTTTAGCTTACTAATCCTAATGAACTAAAATCATTATGATCTAGTTAAAAGTTGGACTATAACAATCAGGCCAGATAACAATTTTTGTGCAAACCAGTGCGATTTGTGCATCTTTTAACTTGTGGTTCTATTTTTTCGGCATATCACTTGTGGATTTTACTATTGCTTGCATTAACAGGCCTTTTCAAATATTCATGTTACCTCATTTTTGAACTAAAGGCAAAAGAGTTCCAAACCTCAATTCCTCATTAGCCTTCCTCCACTTATTTAATCATGGACAAGATTCATCCTCCAAACTTAAAGTCTTGCAATTCTCAAATTTTAATGCAGATTGAATCTAGTGAACCATTTCTTGAAGTGCTCATTTTTCATCCACTAATTTATTAAGATGTTTTTTGTATTTTGATCTCTACTTGGACCTGATTATGACTATGCTTTATTCAGTCAACAGAAAATCTTTGTCATGCAAGTATTTGAGTTGCATAGACTGATTAAGGTAATTGCCAGACTAGATATTCTTGACAGTTTGTTCTATCAAATATATGTGTCTTGTTTTTAACTCATAGTAACTAAATTATTTATTAGAAGCAGGTGCAAAGATTAATCGCAGGCTCACCTCATATATTGCTTGAAGATAACCTTTTACTTAACAAGCCACCACCAAAAACATCCACAACCAAGAAATTACAATCTGATGACTTTGTCGGTGAAAAACCATCCTCAGTTGTTAAACTTGACAGCAAATCTGGGAATGCCCCTCCTACCGAGCATGTTACAAACAATGCATTTGGGAAGATTCCCATTCCTTGTGTCAACAACATAACCAAAGGCCATGCTAATCAACTGCCAAACTACAGCCATCATTTAGGAAACCTTGCAGTAGCCTCTGCAGATTCAAATTCCAAACAGTCCCCAAGCTATGTCTACCCCCCACCAGGAAACCAGTGGTTAGTTCCTGTCATGTCCCCATCTGAAGGCCTAGTATACAAACCAATCATAGGGCCATGCCCTCCAAATGCAGGCTTCATGGCACCCATATATGGCACTTGTGGCACAGTGAACTTCAATCCAGGAAGCAAGGATGCTTCTTTAGATGCAGCTCTTGCTCCAAGTTCTCAACAAAAGTTTGGACTCCTTTCTGGTCCATCTTTACCCCAGTTTTTACCACCACCATTCGTGCCTCCATCTTCTATATCAGCTTCAGCTGTTGAGCAAATGGGGCAGTCTAATGGCCCGGAAAATCACCACTCATGTGGAGAAGTCAATTCTGCCATACTGCACCAAAGCTCATCTAACATCTCCAGCCCCACTAGTCAAGTGATGTCAATAAACATTTCAACTTACCATTCGGTGAAAGATAAAGAATTGCAGAGAAGCACAGCTAGCAGTCCATCCAAGAGGACGAGTGGAGAATTGCTTCCTTTGTTTCCTTTGGCACCAACATTTTGTCACACAGAAGATAGGAGCACACAGGTTGAACAACAGCCACGGGTAATCAAAGCTATGCCTCACAATCCAAAATCAGCTACTGAATCAGCTGCAAGGATATTCAGATCAATACAAGAAGAAAGGAAGCATTTGTAACTAATGACATAGTCTGTCCCATGACATGGCATGTCTGTTAATTCCAGATATTTCTAGTTTGTCAATATACTTTCCCTGACACTCTAACACTGTATCTATAACCATTTTTTCTCTGGTAAATATACCTGCAATGTATTGATAATAATACTCAGGACTTTTAAGGAAGAGGCACATGCATGGGTGGAAGCTGAAGCAGCATTGTAAATTCATGATACTAAATTTGTACCAACCACTTGAAGAAATGTAGACACCTCATGCAGCTAGCTCTGCCATGTACAAAGAAGTTGTCATCCGGGAACAAAACACACTCTAGCAAGGCAACTGCAATAATGTACACACTTAATTTTTTTGATACGTGTACACACTTGATTATTTACACATCTGATTTTTTATTTTTTTTTTGTATTTTGATTAATAGAAATAAGTCACAACCATGGTGCTATTATTTTATAAACTAGAAAGAGAGGATATAAATTATCTTCCCTTTTCTTTCTTCTTTTTTTTGTCATCTTTTTTACTTTATTTTAAAAATATATTCAATTTTGTTATAAATAAAAAATAATTCTCCTCATCAGCAAGTTTTGTAAATTATATTGAAACATTAATATAATATAATAGAATATAATATTTTGTGGTGGCAATTGTTTCGGTAGCCTTATTTGTCCTAAGGGCGTATGAAAGGTCATGTATCAAAGGAGGAAAGATATTTTAGAGAAAATATCATTTAAATGATATAAAAGTAGTTAAATTTGTTTATATTTAAAAAATAAAAAATGTAAAAAGAAAATATTATTAAATAATATAAAAGTAGTTAAATTAATTTATATTAAAAAATAAAAAATATATAAAGAAATAATAAAACTGTTTGCTTATAATAGATTATAGAAAGAGTACTAATTATCCATAACATTGTAAATTTTTTAACTTAAGCTCTAGAGTATCTTGTATGTAGTTTGTCCAATCAAGAGATTATCATTATCATTTAATATATTAAATATTAAAGGAGAAAAAGGATAGGAAGCTTTCCATTTTTGTTGGAAAACTTCAAGTGTCTCTTTTCCGATAGGTACATCTTTCATTTTTTTTTCTTTATTTTTGTTTGTTATTTTTTTCCTTTATTTTAAAAATATGTTAAATATTATTATAAATAAAAAAGATTATTTTTCTCAAGTGCAAGTTTTGTAATATATATACTTTTAGTTATGAAATATAATATAATATTTATTTATTAGACATATTTAATTATTTTTATAAATATAAGATATAATATTCCTCGACCAAATCATATTTTCATAATTATAGTTTAAAATTATACGATGCTAATGCAGGTATCTAGCTGGAATTTGCCATATCAAAAGAAAGAGAAACCTTGTCACTCTCTTTTTTTTCATCCCAGCGACATAGAGTGTGTAACATCCCAAAATTTTATTTTTATGTATTGGGATTATTAAAAGGTTTATCATATTTTTATTTAAGTATTTTACTATTTACGTATATTTACTATTCATGTATTTTACTATTCACGTATACATTTTTCACTATTCATAAATACGTATTTACGTATTTGTAAATAGTGTTTTACTGTGCACGTGCACAGTAACTGACGGCTGCGAGGGACGCGGGTTCAAATTTTTAAATAAATTTGAATATAATAATGAATAGTGCATAGTAATTTATAATATTTTTAATGAATAGTGCATAGTGCATAGTAATTTCAGAATTTCTATAAATAGGGGCTAGGGGCTGAAAGAAATTCATAACTTGAGATAAGGAAATTCTGGAAGAGAGAAAGGAGAGAGAGAAAGAGAGAAAGAAAGAGGGGAGGTTCTGCTTTAGTTCCGGTCCTGGTTTAATAGAAAGAAGAGGAGGTTCTACTAAAATTTCTATTTAATCAGGTACGGGGGAAAAGAGGATTATTTATATGTAGAATACATGAGGGTATTGGGTAGAATTTCTTAGAATAACGTTTGATTTATGTGAATGGACGGCCAAGCCTCCTATTAATTTATAATTTAGAATTTATGTGAATGGACGGCCAAGCCTCCTAATAGTTTATAATGTTGAATTTATCTGAATGGAAGGCTGAGCCTCCTATTAACTTATAATTTGGAATAATTAGGGATTTTACTGTTATTCTATTAATGAAGGGAATTGCTGTATTATTGATTATTAAATGAATGATATGGATGTAATATGCTTGAGGGATATGTAAACTCTACTTTGTTAAGTTTATTTGTTGTATGAAATTATATACGTGTTATAAATTTGAATAATTGGATGAGATGTTATATGATTGAGATATTGATTGTGATTGTGATGTCTCACATCGATGACTAGGATAGCACGGCTCTGTATAAGTGGTGCTACAGGGAAGGCGTGACCCTAGCATGGTGTGGGATGAGAAAGACAATTAACACCATCACTTATGTCAGTTATGGCAGCCCTGGCATAGGGTTAATTGCAATAGATTGTATTGATTGTATGTGATTGTTGTTACTCACACTGAAGGATTAAGGATGATACGAACCCTGGGTGGTGGATGATTCAGGGACGAGCGTACTCCTCGTAGATCAGGGATGATACGAACCTTGGGTAGGTGATGCTTCAAGGACGAGCGTACCCCTGGTATGGTGTGAGTAAGGGAGGCAATTAACCTGTATCACTGGTGTCAGATGTGGCGAGGTCTTGGCATAGTGTTAATTGTGATATTGATGTGAATTGTTGGATTGTGATTGATGAATAATTGATACTGTTAATTGTGAGATTGATATGAGTTATGAATGTAGAAATATTATCGTTAAATTATGAAAGTGATATGAGTTATGGATATGGATGGGGAAATAATTGTATGATTGGCATGTATTATTGATGTGATATTATTAATTGTGATATATTGTGAAAATGATGGATAATTGATAATTAAATACATGTATACTTGTATGCATTATACCGTGATGTGTTTGTATGTATTTTGCATATAAGTAACTTTTCTTTTCTCACCGTATAAATTGTGGATATTTTTAGGTGGAGAGGATCCAGCTGCAATTGGTATATAGTATGTCAGCAGTTTTATTTGGGATAATGCTCTGATAGTGTGACATCGGGGCAGAGGATTTCTAGTTTAAGATATTTATGAAAATTCTGTAATATTATTTTGAAAACAATTTTAGAAACTCTTGTATTTTAGGTTTGATATTTCTATTAATGTGGTGTATTGAATTTTTGTTATGTGAACCCTTTTACCAATTTCAAAAGTTTATTTTCTTTAATTTTGTTATATTATTTCGTTATATGTTTTGGGGTAGTAAGGGTGTCACATTTAGTGGTATCAGAGCAGGTCGATTCAATCGGCCTTGAGTTATGAGTCTACTGTGTTTGTTTGGTAAATGAATGATGTGATAAAATTGATTGTTGAACTTATTGATAATATGAAGATAAATTGAATTTATTGTTTTAGAGTATGATTGTTAACTTTTTGGGGGAAAAACAGAAAAACAATGGCAGGAGGTAGAAATGATCAAGCAATTGCCGATGCTCTACAAGCAATGGCTCAGGCTCTGGGTAATTTGAACCAACGACCAGAAGTTGATTGGCTAGAAAGATTCCAACGAAATAATCCACCAAGTTTTCGTGGAGGCTATAATCCTGACGGAGCTACTGACTGGATATTTGAAGTTGAAAAGATATTCCAAGTTATGGGATGTCCTACGACACAGAAGGTGACTTTGGCTACCTTTATGCTCTCTGGAGAAGCTGGCATCTGGTGGCAAAGTACTTGGCAAAGAATAATGGCTCTAGGAACCCAAGTAAGCTGGGATATTTTCAAGCGACTCTTCTTGGAGAAATATTTTCCTCGAGATATAAGTCATAAGAAACAGGTGGAATTTCTTGAATTGAAACAAGGAGAGGATTCAGTAGCTGAGTACGTAACTAAATTTGAAAATTTGGTCAGATTCTGCCCTATGTATGACGGTGTGGGTAATGAGGAGGACAAATGCGTAAAGTTTGTGAGCGGTCTTCGCCCAGAGATTAAACAGGTGTTCAATTATCAAGGGATCACGCACTATCATGACTTGGTAAATAAGTGCAGAGTTTATGATGAGGACAACCAAGCAAGGGTGACTCATTATAAAAGTGGAGGACCAATGAGAAATAATAAGTTTGGTTCATCCAATAAAGGAAAACCTTATAACAAGCCTGTTGGAAATACGAACACTAAAGTAAATAATCAGGACTTTGTGCAAAGGAACCAAGCTAGTCAACTTTCTAGAGGTGGAAATGGGAGTATTATTCCACACAAAAGCTGCTACAACTGTGGAAAACCAGGGCATAGGGCAATTGATTGTCGGATACCAAAAGCAATAATATGCTACAAATGTCAACAGAAAGGACACAAGGCTAGTGAATGTCCTCAGAATAGGAAAGGGACAACGGAGATTGAAGGGAACGCTAGCAAACCTCGAACCACAGGAAGAGTATTTGCTTTGAGTGGTGCTGAAGCTACTCAATCCGAGGACTTAATTCAGGGTATGTGTTTCATTAATGGAACTCCTTTAACCGTTTTATATGATTCTGGTGCAACTCACTTTTTTATATCACACGCATGTGTGTCTAAGTTAAAATTACCTGTCTCTTCCTTATCTTTTGAGTTAATTGTCGAAACACCCACTAATGGTTCTGTAATTACTTCTGATGTCTGTCCAAAATGTCCTCTAACTATTGAAGGTAGAGATTTCCTGGTTGACTTAATTTGTTTACCTCTAAGTCAACTAGATGTTATTCTGGGTATGGACTGGTTATCCTCCAATCATGTCCTTTTGAACTGTGCTTGTAAATCTATTGTTTTTGGTGAACCTGTTGAAAGAGTGAGTAAGGATTATTTGACTGCCAACCAAGTTAAGGTGTCTATGCAAGCGGATGCCCAAGTGTACATGTTGTTAACTTCTTTAAATTCTGAGAAAAATGTTTCAGTAAATGAACTGCCTGTTGTATGTGACTTTTCGGATGTCTTCTCTGAGGTGTCTAGCTTACCACCTAGAAGAGAAGTAGAATTTTCCATAGATTTAGTTCCAGGAGCAGGACCTATTTCTATTGCACCTTATAGGATGTCACCCATAGAGTTAGTGGAACTGAAAAAGCAAATAGAAGAATTGTTGGAGAAGGGGTTTGTGAGACCTAGTGTATCACCTTGGGGAGCACCCGTACTCTTAGTCAAAAAGAAAGATGGTAGCATGAGATTGTGTGTGGATTATCGCCAGTTGAACAAGGTGACCATTAAGAACAAATATCCATTACCTAGGATAGATGATCTTATGGATCAGTTGACAGGTGCTTGTGTGTTTAGTAAGATTGATCTTAGATCAGGATACCACCAGATTAGGGTTAAGGAAGAAGATGTACCTAAGACAGCCTTTAGAACTCGCTATGGACACTATGAGTATCTAGTAATGCCTTTCGGTGTGACAAATGCTCCTGCAATTTTTATGGACTACATGAACCGGATTCTTCATCCATACTTGGATAAATTTGTAGTTGTCTTTATAGATGACATACTAGTTTATTCCAAGACTAAAGAGGAGCATGAGGAACACTTAAGGGTAGTACTACAAACTCTCAGGGAGAAACAACTTTATGCTAAGTTGTCCAAGTGTGATTTTTGGCTAGAGGAGGTGAGTTTCTTAGGACATGTAATTTCAAGTGGAGGAATAGCAGTGGATCCATCTAAGGTTGAGGCTGTGCTTAATTGGGAGACACCTAAGTCAGTTAGTGAGATTAGGAGTTTCCTTGGATTGGCTGGATACTATAGAAGATTCATAGAAGGATTCTCTAAGTTAGCATTACCCTTGACAAGTTTGACTAGGAAAGGAGTTATGTTTGTATGGGATAGTAAATGTGAAGATAGTTTCCGAACCCTTAAGGAAAAATTGACTAGTGCACCTGTTTTAGTATTGCCTGATCTTAGTAAAACTTTTGTGGTTTACTGTGACGCTTCTAAGATGGGATTGGGTGGTGTATTAATGCAAGAGGGTAGGGTTGTATCTTATGCATCCAGACAATTGAAGGTACATGAGAGGAATTATCCCACCCATGATCTTGAATTAGCAGCTGTGGTATTCACACTTAAGATTTGGAGACATTATTTGTATGGTTCAAAATTTGAGGTGTTTAGTGATCATAAGAGTCTTAGGTATTTATTTGACCAAAAAGAATTAAATATGAGGCAAAGGAGATGGTTGGAATTCCTTAAAGACTATGATTTTGATCTTAATTATCATCCAGGAAAAGCTAATGTGGTAGCTGATGCCTTGAGTAGAAAATCTTTGCATCTGTCTTCTCTTATGATTAGAGAGATGGATCTTTTGACACAATTTAGAGACTTGAGTCTGACTTGTGAAGTGAACCATAATAGTGTAAGACTAGGTATGACTCGGGTGACTAGTGAGTTGTTGGGGGAAATTAGAGAAGCACAGTTAATGGATTCATTTCTAGAGGCTAGACGAAAGGATATAGGACAAGGGATTGGAGAAGAATTTACCTTGGGTGCAGATGGAGTGGTAAGATTTAAAGATCGAGTATGTGTGCCTAGTAACCCTACACTTAAACGACTGATACTAGAGGAAGGTCATAAGAGCAAGCTTAGTTTTCATCCAGGAGCAACTAAGATGTATCAAGACCTAAGGAAGATATTCTGGTGGCCTAGGATGAAGAAAGATATAGCTGAATTTGTGAGTGCCTGTCTAGTATGTCAGAAGGCTAAGATAGAGCATCAAAAACCTTCAGGACTACTTCAGCCTTTGAGTATACCCGAGTGGAAGTGGGATAGCATTTCTATGGACTTTGTAGTTGCTTTGCCTAGGACTAGGAAAGGGCATGATTCCATTTGGGTTATAGTTGATAGGTTGACCAAGAGTGCACATTTTCTACCTATTAACATTAGGCATTCTCTAGAGAAATTGGCTAGATTGTACATTGATGAAATTGTGAGATTGCATGGGATACCATCTAGCATAATTTCAGACAGAGACCCTAGATTCACCTCTAGATTTTGGGAGAGCCTACAACAAGCCTTGGGGACCCAACTGAGACTTAGTTCAGCATACCATCCTCAAACTGATGGTCAGACTGAGAGGACTATTCAGTCTTTAGAGGATTTGCTTAGAGCCTGTGTTTTGGACCAAGGAGGAAGTTGGGATAGCCTTTTACCTTTGATAGAGTTTACCTATAATAATAGTTACCACTCTAGCATAGGTATGGCACCCTATGAAGCCTTGTATGGTAGGAGGTGTAGAACTCCTTTGTGTTGGAGTGAGCCTGGAGACAATGTCATCTTAGGACCTGAGATTGTGCAACAAACCACTGAAAAAGTTAAATTGATACAAGAAAGGATGAGGACATCTCAGAGTAGACAGAAAAGTTATGCTGACAGAAGAAGAAAGGATTTAGAATTTCAAGAAGGTGACCATGTATTCTTGAAAGTCACTCCATGGACTGGGGTTGGCAGGGCATTAAAATCCAGAAAACTTACTCCTCGATTTATTGGTCCTTTTCAAATTCTTAAAAGAGTCGGCAATGTTGCCTACCAAATTGCTTTGCCTCCTAATTTGTCAAATCTTCATGATGTCTTTCACATTTCTCAACTTCGAAAATATATCCACGATCCTTCGCATGTGATTGAGTCGGATCATATTGAGGTTAAGGAGAACTTGACGGTGGAAGCTACCCCGATAAGAGTCGAGGATCGAATGGTAAAGCAACTTAGAGGTAAAGAAATTCCTTTGGTAAAGGTTATTTGGGGAGGAGCTATACCTGAAAGTGCTACTTGGGAATTAGAGGAAATGATGAAAGCTTCATATCCATTTTTATTTGCATCAGGTAATTTCGGGGACGAAATTTCTAAAAGGAGGGGAGTAATGTAACATCCCAAAATTTTATTTTTATGTATTGGGATTATTAAAAGGTTTATCATATTTTTATTTAAGTATTTTACTATTTACGTATTTTACTATTCATGTATTTTACTATTCACGTATACATTTTTCACTATTCATAAATACGTATTTACGTATTTGTAAATAGTGTTTTACTGTGCACGTGCACAGTAACTGACGGCTGCGAGGGACGCGGGTTCAAATTTTTAAATAAATTTGAATATAATAATGAATAGTGCATAGTAATTTATAATATTTTTAATGAATAGTGCATAGTGCATAGTAATTTCAGAATTTCTATAAATAGGGGCTAGGGGCTGAAAGAAATTCATAACTTGAGATAAGGAAATTCTGGAAGAGAGAAAGGAGAGAGAGAAAGAGAGAAAGAAAGAGGGGAGGTTCTGCTTTAGTTCCGGTCCTGGTTTAATAGAAAGAAGAGGAGGTTCTACTAAAATTTCTATTTAATCAGGTACGGGGGAAAAGAGGATTATTTATATGTAGAATACATGAGGGTATTGGGTAGAATTTCTTAGAATAACGTTTGATTTATGTGAATGGACGGCCAAGCCTCCTATTAATTTATAATTTGGAATTTATGTGAATGGACGGCCAAGCCTCCTAATAGTTTATAATGTTGAATTTATCTGAATGGAAGGCTGAGCCTCCTATTAACTTATAATTTGGAATAATTAGGGATTTTACTGTTATTCTATTAATGAAGGGAATTGCTGTATTATTGATTATTAAATGAATGATATGGATGTAATATGCTTGAGGGATATGTAAACTCTACTTTGTTAAGTTTATTTGTTGTATGAAATTATATACGTGTTATAAATTTGAATAATTGGATGAGATGTTATATGATTGAGATATTGATTGTGATTGTGATGTCTCACATCGATGACTAGGATAGCACGGCTCTGTATAAGTGGTGCTACAGGGAAGGCGTGACCCTAGCATGGTGTGGGATGAGAAAGACAATTAACACCATCACTTATGTCAGTTATGGCAGCCCTGGCATAGGGTTAATTGCAATAGATTGTATTGATTGTATGTGATTGTTGTTACTCACACTGAAGGATTAAGGATGATACGAACCCTGGGTGGTGGATGATTCAGGGACGAGCGTACTCCTCGTAGATCAGGGATGATACGAACCTTGGGTAGGTGATGCTTCAAGGACGAGCGTACCCCTGGTATGGTGTGAGTAAGGGAGGCAATTAACCTGTATCACTGGTGTCAGATGTGGCGAGGTCTTGGCATAGTGTTAATTGTGATATTGATGTGAATTGTTGGATTGTGATTGATGAATAATTGATACTGTTAATTGTGAGATTGATATGAGTTATGAATGTAGAAATATTATCGTTAAATTATGAAAGTGATATGAGTTATGGATATGGATGGGGAAATAATTGTATGATTGGCATGTATTATTGATGTGATATTATTAATTGTGATATATTGTGAAAATGATGGATAATTGATAATTAAATACATGTATACTTGTATGCATTATACCGTGATGTGTTTGTATGTATTTTGCATATAAGTAACTTTTCTTTTCTCACCGTATAAATTGTGGATATTTTTAGGTGGAGAGGATCCAGCTGCAATTGGTATATAGTATGTCAGCAGTTTTATTTGGGATAATGCTCTGATAGTGTGACATCGGGGCAGAGGATTTCTAGTTTAAGATATTTATGAAAATTCTGTAATATTATTTTGAAAACAATTTTAGAAACTCTTGTATTTTAGGTTTGATATTTCTATTAATGTGGTGTATTGAATTTTTGTTATGTGAACCCTTTTACCAATTTCAAAAGTTTATTTTCTTTAATTTTGTTATATTATTTCGTTATATGTTTTGGGGTAGTAAGGGTGTCACAGAGTGAAAAAAGAAGTTCTTATTATTTTATTAACTTGTTCCAACTTATGATAATACACTCATGGGTTTATTTTAAATTTAACTATATATTTTATTTATAAACTTTATATCATTATTATTATTTATAAAATATATTTTAACAACTAAAAGAAATTAAAGTTTTCAAATAGATATAATTGGCTGGCACAAGCTAATAGTATATATTTAGGGTTTAGGATTTAGGTTGGTCTTGTCCAATCTTCTTATAAGCCACTCATTTTTCAAATTCATTTGTCTGGTTGACTCAAATTGGCTCATTTTATTTTATTTTTTAATTTTATTTAAATTTTAAAAAAACTAAATTCACAAAGATTGATTTAGTTTGTAAGGAATGAAATCATAACTTAAAAAAGTGTGGGTTTGATTCTCACTATCGATGTGGAAACTTTGGTGAAAATTTTATAAGTATTTTTATGTGTTTATAGAGTCTTGAGGTCTTTCCAAACTCCAGTAATTCTTAAGATTCAACTCATCCAAGCTTGTATTTATAAAACAAAATATGAGTGAAATAGACCAAATAAATTTCAAACATGAAAATTAGTGGTTTAGTTATCAAAATTTAGGATTCAAACTTTAGCTTTATAACTATAAAATCAATTATCAATCTTATTGAGAAATTATCAATAATGCGATAAAACTAAAACTTAGAGAGTTTATATGTAAAAGAACTTAGTTTATAGAACTTAAATACTCTTTTCTTTTAGTTTATAGTGAGACATGCATTTTGCACATCTCTTACTCATCAAAATCTAAAGCATATATTTATTTATTAAATTTGATAATCACTTTAATCTATATCTATGCAAAATTAGCTATCCTATAAACTAACATTTCAATTTTTTTCATATTTGATTTTTATTTGCATTTCATATATGTGATCTTAATATATTTGTCCTAAACCATTGAAATTTTAGTTGTAAGTTATTTTTTAGTTCTCTAAAATGTTATTCTTTTATCTTATAATAATTCATCTTACCTAAATTGATAAATTTAAATATATTTTCTGAACTCTTGAATTACTTTATGTTATTTTTAGTTGTGTATTAATCATTACTGTATAATCACACTTTAACAAACTCAAATACATTACTTATCTATCACGAATTTTACATAAATAATTTGTCTTATCTCTAGCATGAATATGATGCTAAAGACTAAAGTGTGCATGGCTAAAAAGAATAAAGTATTTGATTGGAAGTTCAACTATCATTTATAACTACTTTATTCTCTTTACTAATATTTTAGCGCATGGACAATGCACAAACATATTTATTGTATACAATTAAAATTTAAAATAAATTATGTTTCATGTTTAAATATATAAATTATATTTAAAATTAGTATATATAAATTTTTTAAAAATATAAATTATATTTTAGATTTATGATAAATAATTTGTATTGTAATAAAAAAAATTATTTATTGATAAGTTATTTTAAAATATTAATACTTAATTCATAAATAATTATGATAAATAAAAATTGAATTAGATAAGAAGATCAAAAAATTCTTACGCTCATTAAAATAATACTCCCTGAATACACTCTCACGCAAGATAAAAGTTCATGTTTAATATATAGGAGTTGATCACTTGATATATTTTTATAGTTTAATCTTCAAGGTAGTTAATTGAAGAATACAATATTTTTTTTTCGGTGTTGAAAGAATACAATATTGTGCATGTTAATATGATATTAACAATTTTGTGGATAAATTTCTATAACTCATTTGTCTAAGTGCATAGAGTATGGTGTTTACATCCCGTACATAGTTTTGAAAACCAGATCGAAGCAGTTAGTTACACCCTGGTCGACCAAGAACTAGTCGTAAACTAGTTTGAGTGGCCTAAAGAATCAATTTGCATTAAATCGGTAAAAAAATTTGTAGAATCAGTCAAAATCGATTAAAAAAAGGTCAAACCAGTTTGAACCAATCAAGTGAATTTTTATAGTTTATATTTTATTAATTTGGTACATTTTATTCTAAGCAGTGTTTTAAAACCCGGACCGACCCGGCCGGTCGGACCGGTTGGACCGGGAACCGGTGGTCCAGCCGGTCCGAATCTGAAGTTGGATCGGTTATGCAGTCGACCCGTTTCAAACCGGATTAAACCGGTCAATTTTCCGGTTCAACCGGTGAACCGGTGGGTCAAACCGGTTCAACCACTTTTTTTTTTTTTTTTTAAAACTTTTTAAGGGACCATAAATCACAAAAATAATAATGAAAATTGAATCTCTTAATGAAAAAGCAAGGAGTCTTATTAAATATAACAATGACTACTTGTTCTAATATATTTGTTTGCAATATATACAACTTAAATAACTTTTATAATATATTATTAATTTTAAATTATATATTTAATAATTCAATATCTATGTAAATATTACATATATTATTTTGTGATATTAATTGCAAGCATATTATATATGTACATATTATTTCTATTTTTAATTTGTATTAATATACCGTTTAACATGTAATTTTTTTATATATTTTTTTACAAAATAAAAATAAAAATAATTTTAAATAAGATAAAAGAATTTAAATTTAAAATAAGATATGAATTTATTAAAATTTATAAGTATAAATATATTTAATATGAATATTTTTTAATAAAAATAAATAAAAATCGAGTCATGCGGTTCAACCAGTGACCCACCGGTTCAACCTTTGACCCACTGACCCAATACCTTAACTGGTTCGATGACCGGTTCGATTTTTAAAACTATGATTCTAAGTGTAAACTTGTTATTATTAATAGACATTGTTATATTTTATCAAAATTTAAACTTAAATATTATATTATATATAGTTTAAAATTTTACGTACACATTAAAGGTTAAGAATCTATAAATAATATTTTATTTTAATTTTTAGTTTTATAAAATTATATTTATTTAATAATAATTTTATATTAATAATAATTATTATTATTATTTTATTAATATCAATTTGATCACGGTTAAACCATTGAATCTTGAATCAATGCTTAGGTTGATTCAATATCTGGTAGGGGTGAGCACCAACCCAAAACCAAAAAAATCGATAGAAAAAAAAAAAGTAAGTGAGTTGACTCGAATGTGTTAGCGATTGTTGGACTCATGGTACTCCATTACGGTTTAGGTGAGTTAAAAACATGACTTATAATGGTTAATCTTGATCGGACTTGGTTTGAATTTTTGGATCCATTAGTATTCGAATCCAACTGTCCAAATAAAATAAATGTCAAAGTAATTATCATTCAGACCTAAAAGTTAAGCTTATTTTGATTCATCTTTAATCTTTATTGTTGATACACAAAAACTCTAGTTAAGGGGGTAGTTTGTAACTTCCTTTTTTCATATCATGTAGTTAAAAAAAATATTATAATATTTAAATAAATTATTTGAAACTTGAATAATTTTATTCATTTTGAGTCTAAACGAACTAAATACTATTTGAATTGTTAAATGTATAAAGAAGGATACAAGAATTGAAAAGAAAGAGATAATAAATTGATTATAAGTTTTATCTAGGCCAATTAAATGATTCAAAGTCCAATACATTTCTATCATACAAAATCATCCATTACAACCGAAATTCACTCAAATCGAGGTCCGCCTAAATTGATAAGTCATTCGGTCGAGTTTAAGTCTAAATAATGCAATCAGTGGGTTATGTCAATTTGAGCTATATTGACCCAAAATTGACCGTACCTGATCGTTAATCATCCCTAATGTTCTTTCCAATTTTAAAAACATTGATTTTGTATGATATTATACATTCTTCGATTAAATGTTCGTTACTAGAATTAGAATGAGTATTTTTTGTGATATTATAATAATTCATAAATATAAATTCTATTTGAGACTAATATAAAATTTTACATTGTATTTATTCCTTTGTACATTTGATGTTAATGTTTTATTCTCATTTAATGTAAAAATATTTAAGGAATATTTATTTCACAAATAAATAAAAAAAAATGGTGTACGTAAAAATGAGTAACTTACTAGTTATAAATAAAAGGTATTTTTTTCTCAATTAAATTTTTTATAATATATATATATATAGTTATGAAATATAATATAATATTTATTTATTATACATGTTATTAGAAAATTTAAAGGACTGAATCATATTTTCATAATTATAGTTTAAAATATACTCTACGTTAATAACTTGTTGTGCAGGCCTCCTGCCAAAGCCTGTTATGACAAAATCAAGAGAAATTTCATCTTTCTCTTTCCTTTTTTCATCCTGGCAGCATGAGATGAAAAAAGAAGTTCCTATCATTCTATCAACTTGTTTTCACTTACGATAATACACTCATTTGAATTTATTTTAAATTTAACTATATAATATGTATAATTTTTTTTAATTATTATTGTTCGCAAAATATCTTTTAACAACTAAAAGAAATTAAAGTTGTCAAAAATGATAATAGTTGGCTCACACAAGCTAATAGTGTATGCATGTCAGCTAGCTTGGTTGGCCTTGTCCAATTTTCTTACTGGTTACTCTTTTTATCATCTAAATTGACTTGTTGAATTAAGTTAAATTGATCCATTTTTTTTTATTTTTTTATTTAAAAATTAGTTAATAAAAAATGGTTCATTTTGTAAAGAATAAACTCGTATTTTAAAAAATACGAGTTTGATTCTTGTTGTTAATGTTAAACTTTGTTGATGAAAGATTTATAAGTATCATCATAAGTGCTCATATGAGATATAGTATAATTATGGTGAATTCTGATATCCAACTCACCTAAACTTTTAATTATTAAAAAATTAAAAAATTATGAGCAAAATAGACTCCATTAAATTCAAACCTAAAAATTAGTGATTCAATTGTCCTAAGCTACTTTTTTTTTTGAAAATTCAGACCAAGTCATTTTTAATACCCGTAAAAAATTGAGCACAATTATTAAAGTAATATTTAATGTTATCATTAGTGTAAGTAATTTAATTAATCATTAAATGTGATTAGATTCATTAATTTTGATTAAATTCAATGGCTATCATAAACTCCAAGTCTCCATCAACAATAATAAAAAAGGTTCGCATATTCCCACACAAGATGAGAAAGAAATATTATGATTTATTTTGATTTTGATGGTATGATGGAATGCTTCACTAACCATGATAAGAATGCTTCATTGAGGAGGAAGCACAAGCCACACACATTAATTCTCTTGTCGTTAAAAATCCTTCTAATGGAATGCTTATCTGAGGAGAGAAAATTAGTTGTTCTCTCAAAATTTGTTTGTTAGTATTTTAAAGTAATTAATTTAAAAAATAGAGCATAAAATATAATATTTATTGTGATTACTTATTTCTAAAAGAAATATTTAATTATCAAAACTGTATAATAAATAACATATTCTTTCTGTGAATCAATAAATAACATGTTATTACATAATATCAAAATTCTTATTTAATTATCAAAATTGTATAATAAATAATATTAACGTATGAAATTTAATTACATATGATCAACAACTAATACTTGTTCATGTCTCATTTACATATATACTAGATGTAATATACTCGTGGTATACATGTATTCTAATCTAAAAATATGATTTGAACATATTGAAAATATATTAAAAAATAAAATATTTATCAATTTATAATTCATTGTAAATACTATATTTTTTAATTAAATTTTAAAAATATTAATTATCAAATTTTTTAATGAAGTTATGATTACAAAATAAAATAAATCAATTTATTATATTATTTGCATATCTATTTTTTCCATTCATCTTTTAGTTTTGAAACATATTGCTCTCACAGTTCCTTTTTAATTTTCGGATTTTTGAACCATTTTTGTTATTATTTATTTTATTTTTAAATTTTAAGATAACATTAATTATTCATTTATCAATTATACCCTTTCTTTTCATTTCATTTTTAATGAATTTACACATAATTTATTATGAAAATAAAAGATGAAAGGATCTATAATATTGTGATGAAATAATTTTTTTTAAAAACTTCATAATTATTCTGTTGAGATCAAGGAAATTTATTACATTTATTGACTCATATGTAAAAAAATTAAAAGACATATAAAATATGGAGGTAATATTACATTTTAATTATGAAAATTGTATAATAAATATTATTAATATGAACAATATTCTTGTTTGATTTATGAATATAGTTCATACAATATCTTAAAACAGACAAATAAGGATTTATTTATGTTTGATTAAACATTATTTTAATATTAATAAAAATGATCTTGGGAGCATTAGATTTGCCGCATAATAAAACAATTTTTTTTATTCATTAAATGTGATTAAATTTGTTAATTTATTAGATTCGACAATATTATAAAATTTAAGTTTTTATTAAATGTGATTAAATTTGTTAATTTATTAGATTCGACAATATTATAAAATTTAAGTTTTTATCAACTGTTATAATAAGTTAAAATCTAGTTTATATATAGTATTCTATTTTGAAATATCGCAATTTATATTGAAAATATAAAGAAAAAAAAGATAGTTAATTAGGTGTTAAGATAAATGGGAAAAGAAGAGAATCTAATTAGGATTTTTCCTATGTTAAACTTTTGTAAAAATTATTAAAACAACTAATCAATTATAAACTTGTGGATAAATAATTTTTTTATGCAGTACAAACAAAAAATATAATAAAAATAACTACATTGATTAATAATATTTATGAGTGCTACCAAAATTGATATCTCACACTCACTTTGAATCATTAAATTTCTTGAGATAAAATTTATATTGGTATGAACCAATTAAAATTACTAAAAAAAACTGATCTTTCTGATAATTGTAGTCAAGGCATGATGTAGCACATAAGTTTTAAAAAATTGTTTGGTGGCTGGTAAATAATATGATACGATGGCTATCTTGTTATAATTATTTATTTATTGATAATATTAATAGAGGTCACAAATGAATTAAGCCCGTATGGTCCACTTGTCACAAACTCATTAAAAATGGGCCAATATATAGTATATACCGTCTCACATAACAAAAGTGGGCCAAAAGGTTTAACTGTTTCATTTACAACAAATCGGTCTGAAAAAAAAAAAAAGGTTGTAAATCGGTGGGTCAATTCGATTAAAAATAAAAATAGTAATATTTTAATTATATTTATTTATATCATTTATTAAAGATAAATATATTAACTTAAATTTTGAATAATCTTTTATTTATAAACATTAAATTAAATAAATAATTCATAAAAATAAATTAACGTGATTGTTTACGCTTTATATATATATATATATATATATATATATATATATATATATATATATATATCATAATATCATACATAAATTTAAAAATATCAAAATTAATACCGCTATTTAATTAAAATCTTGTATATAAATTCAACATTTATATATATAAAATATGAATGATTATTTTACATAAGAGTGTTTTTAGGACCTTTTTTTTACAATAAATTTTTTAGAGAGTTTTTCAACTTCATGTATAAATTAAATTTTATTTATTATATTTTTTTTTATGAATTTTAATATTTTAAAAATATTTTTTTAATAAATAAAAATAATCTTGTGTTATATAAACATGAATGACTATTTTGCCTTTCTACAAATTAATGTTACTTAAAAAGATGAGTTATAAACTAATTTTAACTTTTCACAAATTAAGATAAATTATGGTCAAATTAATGTCTCAAGTCAAAGAAAAATGAGATAAGTCATATTTAAAATTTGTATAAATCGTATAAATTATATTTTAAATTTATGATAAAAAATCTTAATAATAATAAATCCAAGATAGTCTTTCATTCTATTTTCCCGCTTAATCTCAAACACATTTTTTCAATACAAAAATTTAGGCACACATCAAGTAATTACAACCAATTATAAATTTAAGTCATATAAATTCATGATGAAAATTATTTGTTAAGGATAATTTACCTCTAAACATTATAAATTCACAATTCTTGAATAATTGATATATTAAAGTTATTCACAAAAAATAAAATATGTGTTAAGTAATCATAACCAATGATAAATTTAAACTATTTAATTGTAATATGTATAAATTCATGTATGTTGCAATATATATTTTTTTCCTAACAAGAGTTGCAAACAATTGTTATCCATCCTTCTTATTCATTTATCCTTTTACCTTTTTGAACTTCATTATCTTCTTTTTTTATATGACTTCTTCTATGTATTTAATATGTAATAATTTTAACATATTGAACATGATTATTTAAGTTGATATTATTTTGATTTCCCTATTTGACTTCCTTATTTAAAATCATCTAACTTTCTTATCTAAAACTATTAATAGAAAAGAATTGTATAGGTTCATGGTGAGATGGGAGACATATTATTTATTTTTAAAATTTTAAATGAATATTAAATATACTATGCATCAAACAAGTAAAACAACTAGTTTATATTATAACATAATATTATTTTTATTTATTGATAATTAAGATAAATAAAAACTAAATTAGATAATAAGTTTAAAAAAAATCTTAAAAGTAAAAATTTTCTTGTCGAAAAAAAGACCCTAAAAACACTCTTATTTGAGATGGAGGTTCGTGTTTATTTAAGAAAAATCCAAACCTCACATTAATTATAAATAAAACAATTAAAGAGTATATAAATGGGAGGTAACCCTCATTTTTCAAGTCAATTTTATAAGGTTGAATTAAACTCTTAATTTACTATCTTAAAATGGTAGCAGAGTTATCTATATTTATTTTAAAAGGGTCATCTATCATTGATACATACATCAAGTCTAATCGTGTTGAATTTGAAGGAGTTTATTGGGAAAAAAACTCAAGTTGCATCTATCCTAGATCATTAAAAGGTCACCTACCATTTATTTACGTACCAAGTCCTATAATACTAGATGTAAGAAAGTGTATTGGAAAAACTTAAGTTTCACATCAATTATAAATAAGATAATTAAATAATATATAAATAAAAGTCAACTCTCACCTTATAAGTTAATTTTGTAAAGTTGGGTTATGCTCTTAACCAACTTTCTTAAGAAAGTTTAATATATAAGAGTTGATTCAAATTTCATCTTATATGACTTACTACCACTCCTACTTTCACTATCACTTTTAATGTCATCATTATTATTATGGTCACCATTACCATTATTGGCAAATAATGCATTTATTGTTATGTTAATAAACTTTATGAAATATTCAACAAAAGACTTTGAAAAAGGAACCAAAATAATACAGATATCAATTCATGAAATTTAAATTTAGAAAATTAAAATCACACAATTGTGATACTCAATTGAATCAAAAAAATATAATTAAAAATTTAATGCTTATACATCATTAATGCAAAAAATTTTACACTGTCAACCAATAAAAAGTCACAATTATCACAACTTTTAAGATAATTATTTTAAAAATCAATTTATGATTAAATAATTATATAAAATTGTTTTACATGAATAATACATAATATTTCATCTCTATAATTAAGTAATATATTAATAGAGTGAAATGATATTTAAATTTAAGAATATTTAATACTTTTGATTTTTTAGAAAATTTTTAAACAATAATTATTTTACATGCATTTAATTTTAGCACAATTTTTGGTGCATTGCATTTTATCAAGTAAAGTGTCCTCTTCATTTTAAAGGACTGAAATGGTTTTAAAATAAGTGAAATATACAGTAATTTCATGTTACAGAAATTCTAAATGCACTTGAGCTTACTTTTTGGAAACAGCATACTTGAACCATAAATTAAGGAACAAGAATATGATCATTTTTCCCGTTTTAACCCAAGAATCTTAAATTGAACGTTGGCATCATCACCATGAAAACGTTGAAGGAAAGGAAAAGAATAATCTGGTGATGGCGAATGGAAACTTAATGGGTTGAAAAAGTTTGGTGGCCCCACGAAGCACGAACCCTTGTAAGTTGTAACATCATCATTGGTGAAAAACGCTCAGAAAGAAACAAAACAAACCAGAATCGAACTGAACCCTACACTGACCCATCATCAACAAGTTACTCTCTCTAGAAACCGCTCCATCCCTAATTAAAGAACTTGGTTACAAATTATTAATGAGGAATCAATGAAACTAAATAAACCAATTAAGAAAATTAAATTACAATACAGCACACAATATGGGTATTGTGGGGAATTGCCAACGATCAACATGTGCTTGCAGATAATTATAATTTCCAACAACATAGGCATTAATGAAATCGCCAACACTTGTACCCATTAATATAATAGACCGCATAAATTGGTAAAAACTAAAAAACTAAAAACCAACGACAATGATGTGGGCCGAACCGAACCAAACCCCAAATGACACCAACAACTTAAACTCCCAAAGTAACCGACAAAAATCTTTGAACTTAATGAATTATCTTAGGTTTCAAACCACCATGTTACTGTGAGTATGTTTTTGGGATCGTATTCAAATTCGGTTATAACCCCATAAAAAATTAACATAACCTTAAGTAGACATATGCTATTTTAGAGGTTAAAAATATACAACTTTAATGAAGAGCAATATTTTTTCATATATATTTTTTTAAAAATTACATGTATATTTTTTTATAGTAAACAATCTTACTTACCATATGAACAAGATTATCATTCCAAAATATTCAATACAACTACATTCATATGATTTGAAAATCTTTAATCTATTAAATTTAAACAACAACTGAGTTAGATCTATTGGTTATAAAATTGGAATTTGGATAAACAAATGTAGAAATAAAAACATATTAAATTTTTATAAAGAATAAAATTGAATTTTGAAATTTATTTTTCAAAGAATAAAAATATATTTGAGCCTTTTTAATGATCTTTCTCTCTCCTAGGAGTACCCGTTTCAAGATTCCTTTAAATGAGGCTCCATTCAAAGCCTAAAACAGGAATTGGAAAATTAGAAAAATCACTAAGCACGTTTTTTTGTACAGTGATGAATGAAAGAGTAGAGATTGCAGAGATAGCACAATTCCCACTTCCATTGAAATCTGGCGTAATTCAAGAGTGAGGGAGAAAAGTGTGAAGGGATCCACCAATTTGTTCCTCAACCGGGTTTCTTTGGCGTTGATTGAACTCTGTATATAGCTGGCTTTCGACCATACCCCAACATGCCATCACGGTAATGCGCTTCTCACGCTTCTCTGCTTATTCTTTCTCGTTTTTCTCCCCTCTCTAATCTTCCCTCGCCGAGAAAAAAAAAACTTTTGATTTGTTCAAAAGTCAAAACTTTATGGTCTTTGAACGGTACGAGCTTTGTTGGTTTTGTGGGGAGCTGATTTTCCCTCGTTATTTGATGTGATCTCGAGCTTGCTTTGGTGTTTTGATCTGTTGTTTGAGATGGGTTGTGATTAGTTCTCCCAATAAAGAAGGAAGGGTGCCCCATGTAATAGATAAATTAGAATAGTGTGACACGTTTCTTTTGATTTGGTTTTGCCGTGAAAAAGTGAGGTTTTTGATGCGTATGAGGTGTTTGTGAGATTTGATTATGTGTGAAGGAACGCAAGTACTGAGAATCTAAACTTGATTGGGAGAGAGCAGAGGAAAAACCATGCAGTCTAGGTTGGAGGAAGGGAAGGACCCTGCTGCGTTGAGAACTACTCCTTCTAGGCCCTTCCCTTTGAGACTTCTTCAGTTCTTTGTGCTCTTTTTGGTTATTGGTATTGGTGCTTCGCTTCTTAGCATGTACATGATTAGGCATTTTGGTATTCATAATGTGGGTTTGGTACAGTCTGCGTTTAAGCCTTGCTTTGAGCAGCCGGTAACCATAGAAAGTTGGATTAGGCCTCCATCCAGTTTGAGGCATGCCATGAATGACACTGAACTCTTCTGGCGTGCTTCTTTTGTTCCAAGGACAAATGGTTATCCTTTTAAAAGAACTCCCAAGATTGCCTTCATGTTCTTGACCAAGGGACCCTTGCCAATGGCACCACTATGGGAGAAGTTCTTCAAAGGGCATGAGAAGCTTTATTCTATTTATGTTCATTCGCTGCCGTCTTATAATGCTGACTTTCCACCATCATCAGTTTTTTACAGGAGACAAATTCCAAGCCAGGTATAATCTAGCTTTATTCTATGTGAATTTGTATTTAAATTTCGCATGATGTTAGGTGCTATATTTCGCATGATGATGAAAGTAGCATTATCTATATGGATTTCCATGTTTTCAATTGTTCATTGGCATGTTTTCATCCAAATCTAAATTCTATATTTTGAGCCATAGGCCATAGCTATGCCATTTATTTATTGGTGTTTAAACCCATCCACCCTTATTTATAATGAAGTTTTATGATGGGTGCTAATTTATTATGGTCATATTAAATGATGGTCAGATCCCATTCCTTTGTGTCATATATGGTCAGTATGAAACAAATCTCAATGTAAGAGGCCTATAAGCCCCTTTTGCTATCATACCTGTTTATGTTGAACAAATGTTTTATGTGTTCAATTACAAGGTTTAAGAGAGAAAGGAGAAGAGAAAAAGATAATAACCTTGAATTATGAAAATAATTTGATGCAATGATCTTATTCAAAAGATTAAGGCCCTAACCCTTATTTATACTAATTAATAGACTCCTTATTCTCATTAAATATGGAAAAAATCAAGATAATCGCTAAGAAATTTGTCGTGCTACGACATTGGTTTGGTTCATCACTAAGAAAAAATCGCGCATGTGATCATTGACAGAAGAGATGAAACACATCAGTAAATGCACAGTGTATATAAAAAACTAATTACTAAAGAAGAACGTTGATGTTAGGAACCATAGGAGATGTAATGGTGGTTGTGAAGAGTGTGTGTTGGAAATCTCATATTGACTAATGAAATAATCATAATAACATAAATAAGTGGGAAATAATCCTCACCTTATAAGTCAGTTTTGTAGAATTGAGTTAAGCTCGAAACTCACATTGTAAAAGTGACAAACAACAAGGAACAAAGAGAAGGATTTGAAGCGGAAATTTTTTTTGTTACAATACAGTACCAAATGGAAACTTGACAATGGAATAATGAATGACAAGTTGGAGAGTGAAACTCTCACTCTTCCCATTCTGACAATGAGAGATTCTCAATATTCATTCTCTAGACGCATACTAGCCAAAAAAAATCCCTTCTTAACTGCTCAAATTACCCTCCTTTTATATTTATCTATATAATTGATAATTGATCTTCTAAACTGCCTATCCTTTTCAATCTATTTTTTTTTATCTCTATATTTAAATTAAAGTTCAATAGTTTACTTATCTATTTTTAATTTTCTCAGTTAAAAATATCTTTATACCACAATTTAAATTATACATTATAAATCCAAAATATAAAATTATATATTTAAGGATATTTTTTTTATTATGAATTTTGATTATAATTTATATATTCAAAAATATTTATTTATTATAAATTTTAATTGTATAAAATTAAATATTTATCATGAGTAATGCATGTACTATTATACTAATTATGAATATGATTTGATACAACGATCTTGTTCAGAATACTAAGACACTAACCCTTATTTATATTAGTTAATATACTCCTAATTGTACTTAAATAAGAAGTAAATCATGATAGTTACTGAGAAATATGTAAATTAATCCTAGGAGATATTTTAGGATATGAAAATAATCCTAAAGGTTTAGTCTAAGAACATGTTTTCTCTGCATGCTTTCCCAAAGAAGACAATTGATGTATCTTAGTCCTCTAGTGTTTTGACCTCATCTTCAGCCATGATTGCTCATGTTGGTAATTCTACAATTTGTTTCTCTCAATCTTTGGTTGTTGGTCCCTATATTTTGGTGCTTCTAATCATATAGCTATTAAACCCCTTCTTTTGTAAAAAAATATCTCCTAAAAATCCTCATCACATTATTCTTGCATATGGTTCCAAAATAAAGTCATTGGTACTGGACAAGCCATTCCTTTCCCCCATCTTTTGTCCCTAGATTCTGCCTTTTTGGTTTTTGGTATTCTTTTCAATTTGATTATTTTCAGTCGTCTTACTACTACTCTCAATTGCTCCATAACTTTTACTACTAACTCTTATCATACATGGCTAAAGTATAGGAACGGCAATTAGTGCAGGATATATGTGACATTGAATTTATTATCTTCATTCTTCACCCTACAAGTTGATCCATATAACGCCCCCAAACAAGGTTGGGTTGGGTTACACTTTTTTAACCTTTCAATCTACATAACCCAACCTGTATAACCCACCAACCCGACGGGTTAAATGACGACTTGGGTTGGGTTGGCAATGGCTCGTTGGTTTAACCCATTGGGTTGACCTATTTTTTCTTTGACTTTTACCCATTGACATTGATTTATGGTTCTATTTGTGTTCACTTATTTTAATGTTATAGATGGATTTATTAAGTACATATCCCATTGAACATTTAAAAAGAAATTAAGACAAATAGAAAAAAATACTTTTTATATATTTTTTTAATTGTTTGACGGATCAACCCAATCCAATCCATCACTGGATGGATTTGGTTGAGATTTTTAACTCAATGAAAAAATGGGTCCAATCCAACCCAACTTGTTTATCAGCAGGTTGAGGGTGTGTTGGGTTAGCCTTTTTGACACTCTTACCATGTATTTGGTCTTGTAGATCTTGTAATATTCTTTCCCTAATTATAGGAAGCCCCGTGTATAGTATTTCTACGTATATGATAAAGCTGGGAGATTCTCTCCCAAACAAGTTTTTCACTCAAATATCGTACTTTTTTCTGTTTTAAGTCCGATTCAAATGAAATTATCTAACTCATGAATCTGAGTTATTTTTTTATATTGGAATAAGATACTCTTTGGAAAAGAAAAAGTCATATTCCTGGTTCTTCATATATGAATTAGATCATGTTAAAAGGGGAATTTCTTTGCTTTGGCCTGTTTATGGATTTTACTTAGGAAGGACTCAAAGGAGTGCGTTCCAGCTGTATTATGCTATTTCCTCTATCCATATAATATGTATATGAAAGTCATTTTTCGAAGAATAAACATCGGTGGTTAATTTGACAACTGAATTCCTTCATAAAATGCGTGGCTGTTATTTTTGTGATTCTTCACAAACATGTGTGGCTGTTACTTAGGAAGGACTACTTTAGTTTTTGAGTTAACAGTATCTATTAATGCTAGCATGTCTATGAAAAATGATCATTTTGTCAATTGTAATTTTTCCCCACCTTGAGATAGTTTTATTTACCTACACTTAGTTGTGCTTATAATCTGCCGACAATTATTGTCTCATTTTTCAGCAGGGTGTGCATGTTTTAATAGATTTTGTACAATTTATTAAAGCATTCTAGCTGTAAATTCTTTTTATGAATTAAAATTATATTCAATGAAGACTGTTGGTTAATTGATTCAGTTTGCCAGCATTTTATTTTTACGAAGTACAGCATTGAGTCATTAACGCTGGTGACATGTTTTTGATCATTAGACTTGGTTTAAAAATCCTACTTAATAAATAATCTAGAAGAGAACATTGAAATGCAAACAACACTGATGATTTATGAATTTCTTGATGATGGCAAATGGAAATGAAACAAACGTTTTTGAAATTAGATTATAGAGCTGGGACATGAAAATTGCTGTGTGTGTGATGGATAGGAGTTTGGGGAAATTACGAAATAACTTGCACTCAGCAATTAAATATGCTGCTATTGTTTATCAGCCAAAAGAATATGCTTCTAAAACCAAACAAAATATCAACTTCAACTCCTGGAGAATTTCATTGAATTGTGCAATGCTTTTCAGTTTTGATAGTTATTGTTAGACCAATAATAGGTTTAATGTTGAATATTTTGTGTTTTTAAGAGATTTCTAATTAGCCTTATCCTTCACAGGTGGCAGAGTGGGGAATGATGAGTATGTGCGATGCTGAAAGAAGACTTCTGGCTAATGCATTGCTTGATATCTCAAATGAATGGTTTATCCTCCTATCGGAGTCCTGCATTCCTCTCCAGAACTTCAGTATTGTATACCGTTACATATCACGCTCGAGATATAGCTTTATGGGTGCATTTGATGAACCTGGTCCTTATGGGAGAGGACGATATGATGAAAACATGGCACCCGAGATCAACATGAGTGACTGGCGTAAGGGGTCTCAGTGGTTTGAAATTAGCCGAGAACTAGCTGTTAGGATAGTTGAAGACAGCACTTACTATCCTAAGCTCAAAGAATTCTGCATACCACACAAATGCTATGTGGATGAGCACTATTTCCAGACAATGTTGACAATTAATACACCTCATCTTTTGGCAAACAGAAGCCTCACTTATGTGGATTGGTCAAGGGGTGGTGCTCATCCAGCTACCTTTGGGAAGAATGACATCAAAGAGGAATTCTTCAAGAAAATTTTGCAAGAGCAGACATGTCTTTACAATAACCAGCCAACTTCCCTTTGCTTCTTATTTGCAAGAAAATTTGCACCTAATGCTTTGGACCCTCTTTTAGACATAGCTCCCAAAGCTCTAGGAATTTGAAGAATGCTTGGCTTCTTAGCTGCATCTTTGAAGGAGCGCTGATTGGAGCATGTTAGTTAGCTATCTGCTAACTTCATTTTAGTCACATGATCATCATCTAATCTCCTGCTTTGCAGAAATTTTGAGTTGCTCTCTCCAGCATTTAGATGTGTAGGACATTGAATCTAAACCACATTTCATTTAAGTATTAGCCAGAATATTGACTAATACTTTATTGGATTACTTATTAGTTAAATAAATATTGTAGTTATCCTTTTGGAATTTCTTACCATTGACACAAATTAATCGTTCTGGCCATTCAAAAATGCACTAGCTTATTATTTATAGGCATTCAGTTTGTGGTTCTTTCAATTTGCAGTTTCCATCTCTGCTACTTGGTTTTTCTTGCTACTAAGATAGTAAGATGCCAAAGGCCAGAGCTACGAACCATAAACAGATGTCAGAATTATAGTTTTATTTCATGTTGACTCTGTTGGCCTTATTTTGCTGTGAGTAGTTGTGGTACCAGATTACCAGTGTCACTGTCAAAGGCGTCATAAACAGCAGACATGTTTGAATAGTAAACTAAATAGTGTTTGGAAAGAAAATAAAGTTGTGTTTGCCTTTTAGGAAAAAATTTGCCCTACACTATTTTTTTTAGGGTGGCTAATGCTTGTTATTAGAAAAGGCTTATATTAGACGAGCTTCTTTAGTAACAACATATTGAAGAATACAAAAAATACAGTAAAAAAGTAAACGGATAAAATCTTTCTCATTTAAGTTATTCATAACTAATTTTCATTTATAAGTTAGATTATTTTTAACCTTTTCCATTCTCTTATTTAACAACTTTTTCATCTTTCCTTTTAATTTTTATTTTCCTTGTCTGTGTCTGAGTATTACTCCCATTTTCCCATTAGCTAAATGAACATCTAGTTATTTTAAAGGGAAGGCACTTGGGATCTAACAGTGTGTTTATAAAAAATTTAAGTTCAAGGTAACTAACGACCACTTCAATGAAACAAAAGACTTACTTCAATGTTTTGTACATTAGAGTGAGTGAATGTCCGAAATGGTAAATCAAAAGTGCACTAAATCATGCGACAAATAAACGTGAAATACAATGCCACATTGAGGTCATTGTTGCTACACTACATTAGCTTTTAATAGTTATTAACACTTATAATTCATCATTAGATTTCCTGTCTACCTTGGCTACGTCCTGCTGATACTTAATAAGATAAGTAGTAGCCAATGATGCATGAAGTGCAGCCCCGTAAGGAAGTGCATCTTCGTTGATTTTGAGATAGGGTGAGTGCAATGACCGATGCGTTTCGGGTGAAGCACTCTTCACTCCAAGGGTGGAGAAGTAGCCAGGAATGACCTCTTGATAGAACGCAAAGTCTTCAGCGGCCATGACTGGTTTTGTGTAAGTATTAACTTTATTGATGCCAAGCAAATTCCCAGCAACATCAACAAACAGCTTGTGCAAGTCACCATTATTTACTACTGGAGGATATAAAGGTTTCTTTTCATCAAGGAAATCCACAGTTGCATTACACCTCTGCACAGCAGCTTGACCAATGATAACCTGCATAATGAATCAGCCGTAGCCCCTACCACAAATTTGGTGACAAATACTAAACAAGTGCAAACATTTTTTTTTAGTTGCAACCAAATCTCGTAAGCTCCAATTACTATGGAATTTAGATACCATAGGACAAGAAATTAACAAGGTAAAATGAATGAAACTTTTCCTAAGTCAAAAATAACATGCGTAAGTTAAAATTAACTTTTAGGATAAGTTCAATGAAATAGTATAGTTAAAGTGCACTAGTTGATTTTAACTTGTAGAAAAAACTTGAATCATTTTACCTTTTTATTTTCTTTTCTATAAGTGTTTAATGAGAAGATTTTCCAAACAAGGCCTTAGAAAAGGTTAAATATATGCAGCCTTAGCATAAGTGAACAAGTTGTTTCCAATATTAGGACCCGTGATTTGAAGGCCGTAAGACAACGCAACAGTATTATTCTTACAGTAATCTTAAGGTTCACCCTTTGTAATTCAAGCCTATATGCTCTACGAAGAAAAACTACTTTACAGGAATTTGGTTCCCCAAGTTTATGTAACCTATGCATCTACTCATATGAATATATCAAGATCCAATATTTTCAAATATCATTTTCAATGCACCCAATGACTAGAAGAAGATTTAAAAGAGTTAAAAATAATAATTTGAAGAGCTCAATAGTCCAATACCAAATGCTAAAGATGCTAAAGTGATTGGACTTTATTTAAATGGTTTACCAAGCTTTTGGACTTAAAAGTTACTTAAACCCATTTCCTCAATTTTAATGTGATTTTTGTATTTTATTTTAATTAAATAAGTTTAGATGGTTTTTTATATTGCCTAGTTAGTTTTTGAGTGATTTTAGGCTTCCTATTGAAAAATAATTGCTAGTGACAATTTATTTCCTAATGGAGCTTAGTGAAAAATTACTACATGTAAATGAGAAGTTGTTTATCTTAATCTATAGATATGATCCTTTTGTAAGCATCCATGACAAAATTGAAGATTAATTAAAGTGTAAGTTTCTCATGTAAGAGTTTTTTCCTTTGTTCTTGGATAAGAACTTTATAGTAATGATTTTACCAATAGGTCATGATTAGGGTCATGCTTCATTTTGATAACTTTGGTTCTACTGACAGGTCACGATTAGGATCAAGTTCCTCTTTATTCCTTTACTTGTTTTCAAGACAATCCTATCTAATAAAAATCATATCATTTGGTTTCAGAATTTTAGCTCTTGAATTCAAGTGTTATTTATCCTTTACCTTCTTATCTTCTTGAACCTAAAAAAAAGGTGTCGTATTTTTAATAATGGGTGAAGGAAAAGGAGAAATGGATATTAATCTCAAGTTGTTGACGAAGGAGTTTCAAACACAATTCTAGCTCCTAAATGCAAAATTAGATAATCTTGAATTTGCATATAGATCTAGAAGTGCAAGGCAACACACTTAAAAAGAGGAATATTCAAATAGACACTGCCAAAGGAGAAAAACAAGAGAGTGTGAGAAATCAAAAGAAATTGAAAATGAATGAATAAAAGATATAGAGATGAGGGAAAATGAGTTGAAGGAAAAGGAGAGAGAGGAAGATAAAGAATGCAAAGTTTTATGCTCTAACCCTTTGTTTATTGGTAATAATTCTCTTTTGAAGGGACTTGAAGAAGTGTTTCTCAAGAAGGAATGCAAAGCATCAAATGAAAATGCATTTGAATTTTCAAAGATGCAAATTTCTAAAAGGGTCAAAGGAACTTATTGTGGATTTAATTCTTCTTTTCAACTTAATCTTATAAATTCTTTTGCCTTGATGCAAAACAGGACGATGAGCTTAACTCAAGGATGAATCACATCAAAGAGTGAGAGAGATGATGATAGGAATTTATCAAGGTTCAATATTTTCAAAATCTCCTTTTCAATCAATATGGAAGACCCAATGACCAGAAGAAGATATAAAAAAGTTAAAAATAATAACTTGAAGAGCTCAATGAGTCCAAGGCTAAAGATGCTACAGCGATTGAACTTTATTTGGATGGTTTACCAACCTTTTGGACTTAAAAGTTACTTAAACCCATTTTCTCAATTTTAATGTAATTTTTGTATTTTATTTTAATTAAATAAGAGCATCTCCAGTGGGGGTTGCTCATTGAAGATGCTCTAAGTTCATATGCCTTTTCATATTGTCTAGGTCATGTTGTGGTTAGGATCATCCTTCTTTTTTATAACTTTGATTCTACTGATAGGTCACGATTAAAGTCAAGTTCCTCTTTATTCCTTTACCTGTTTTCAAGATGATCCTATCTAATAAAAATTGTATAATCTACTCATATATGTTGACAAGTTTTTCATATGACAATGAATAAGATACAAATATGATGTAAATGTGAAATTTGAGTCCTTTTTTTTAACTTTACAAACATACAAGTTTATAGTTGATCCTATGAAATTAAGAGTGATAAATGAATCTATTTATTCATTATCCATCTGATTCATTCACAAGTAAATCCATCTAATCTATCCATTAAAATAAAAATAAATAATGAATTGTATTTAATTCATCTATTTAATTTTATGGATGATTAGTGATTCATCTATTACTTTTTTAAAATTTATTGATTACCATATGAGATATTTATTGGATTGAGATTTTAAAAGACTATTTTGACATAAAAAAGTTTTGTAAATTTTAAAAGACTATATATTAAGAATGTGACTTATTAGGAAGAGAGAGAAAAATAAAATATTATAAAAATAAAAATTATTTAATTTTTAAAATATTATCTTATAAATGGATTGGATATCATCCATGAAAAAATTAATAGATGATTTTGATGGATTTTTTTACTTTAAATGAATTAAATTTTTATATAAATTTTTAATAAATCTAAATAAATTAATAAATTATTTTTATCCAATCTATTACAATCCATCTAAAAAAAAATTATCCGATGCATTTGTCACCCTTATATGAAATTCACCATTGCATATTAATAACTAAAACAAGTTGTTTGAAACAAAAGGAAACTAACAAGTTATTCTTAATGTAGCATCCTTTTTAATATCCAATACAATCATAATCAAGCTAGTAGGAATAACAACCAAAAAAAATGATTACTGTAAGGTGATATTGTATATAACAGAAGAGATCATGAATTTCAGATTTCAGTTTATGCATGTAAAATGAATCTAGTATTTCCTTGACAAACCTGCTCAATGCGCTTTTTAAGTTGCTCCAATCCTTCTCTAGAAAAAGCTCGGAAGGTGCCACCAATTGTGACATAATCTGGAATAACATTGAATGCACCACCTCCTTGGAACTTTCCAACTGTCACAACCTATGGAGACATACTTTATGTAAGGAAGACACCATAAACAAGTAAAGGCCTTAAAAATCAAGGCATTTCATCCGTTAAAAAAATCTGAACTTATCACATATAAAAATGTTCACAAATTTACCCGGGGCTCCAGAGGATCAGCCTCACGAGAAACAAGGTGTTGTAAGCTAATAATTACATTAGAAGCTGCCAATAGAGGGTCTATAGAATTTTGGGGAATTGCTGCATGACCTCCCTTTCCACTTATTATTGCTTCAAACACTCCACTTCCTGCCAAGATTGGACCAGAGCCACAGGCCACTTCACCTACTGAAATGTAAGGGTCCACATGTAATCCAAAGATAGCAGCAACATTTTCCAAGGCTCCAGCATCTAAAATTTTCTTAGCCCCTGCACCCCCTTCCTCTGCTGGTTGAAAAACAAGAACCACAGTTCCCTATTTAGACAAAAATAATAATGAACTTCTCGGCAGGTTTAAATTTCGATAAGAAGAAACGGAAACAAAGGAAGCAATATAAAAAAGTAAAACCTGAATCTCTTTTTCATGCTGTTTAAGAATCTTTGCAGCACCAAGAAGCATAGTGACATGAGCATCATGACCACACGCGTGCATCTTTCCAGGTACCTTACTCTTGTGCTCCCACTCCACCATTTCCTACACAGCAACAAATCAATGAAAATAGAAAAATAAAATAAAAATTGCAGTACCCTTATCCCCAAACCAAATGGAACCAAGTCCAACCACCCAAAACCCTGGTTGGTTCAAACACATCAGGAAAAAGAAAGAAAATTGATTAAACCTGGATGGGAAGAGCATCCATGTCAGCTCTTATCGCAACAAAAGGTGGGGTTCCTGTCCCAATGAAGCCAATAACACCAGTGACTGCAACAGGGTGTTTATAGGGGATACCAAGTTTATCCAATTCCTCTCTAATGAGTTTACTCGTCTCATATTCCTCATAACCCAGTTCTGGACTCTCATGAATCTTCCTTCTGATTTTGACCATCCAATCAAATACTTCAGCTTTCTTAGCTATATCTAGGAAGTTTGTGTAGAGTTGGTTTGAGGAATCTGTTAATGAGGAGATTGGAGTTGCAACCAAGACATGAAAAATGATCAACAAATGGAACCATTTGAATCGGAAGAAACACATGGTTTCTTAGGCGTCTGAATTGGAACAAATGAATCAATAACCACACATAGGTAGATATACTTAAAATGAATGTATGAGATTAACGATGATTACTTTATTCTCAAAACAGCCAATATTTGTATTATTATATTATTAGATGTTAATGTCCATTTTATCCCTCGGAGTTTATGATGACTCATCATGGTCATAAAGGTTTGTCCCTTTCTAGTTTCTTGCAATGAGCATCTCTCCACTGGACTTGTTGGTTTGAATGTGACTTTTGACATCCGATTTCTCTATACAAAGATGAATTGCTTTTCAAACTTTTCTGTTGATAAATCAGAATTGGTAATTCGAGATTCTCACAACAATTTTATTTATATATATATATATATATATATATATATATATTTTTTTTTTTTGATTTGTTTAATTCTAATTTTAAATCTATTTTCTTAAATTAATTAAATTAATTTGTGAAAGATAATTTAATAATTAGTGAAGAATTATTAATTTATAATTAATTTTTTTATTTTGTAGAATTCAAGGATTATATTTTAGAAAAATAATCTGATTTATGAATTAACAAATAAATTTTGTTAAAACTAATTTAATTTAGCTTTTGACAATAATTAGTGATTAAAATTATTATTTCGTGATTAAGATTTTTATTTTATAGAATTTAATAATTATATTTAAGAAAAAAGAGAATAATAAAATTTATTGATGACTTTAACTAAATTAAATGAAAAATAGTATAACATAAATATAAATTATAATTATTCTATTAATGTTGCTTCTTGATTGAGACATTTTTTTTGTATGGTTTGGGTGTGATATAATACTTTTTGGATGACCATTTTTTCTAAGATTTATTTCAGTATGTATCCACATGAAGTGTGAATTACTTTTTAGATCTCTTCTCATGTTTAGATTATGATATAATTATGCTCCATTATATTTAGGTTAATACACTTCATTTTCTAGTTATTTGAAGGATACCTCCTATACATTGAAGACACTTTTTAACACGTAGATCAAATATATGTTGCATTATAGTCATGGTGAATATGAGTACATGTTACAATCACATGTGAACATGACATGTGAAATTTTTTAAAGTAACCACAATCACACCACTTTTGATCCAATCTTATTGTAATTTCTCTCGCTGGTCATCCTTCACTTGGATTAATTCACTCCTTGACCAAGAATCTTGTATTTCATTAGTTAAACTCATTGACAAAATGAATGTTTGCCTGACCTGAGTAAAATCGATAGTCTTATTAACAACTTCTGTAAACATATGACTAGATGTATTAATTTTAAAATATTATCAATAAAATAATACTTTTATTATTTAATTTTTTAATTATCCTTCACATTTTAAATTAATTTAATTAATTTTAAGAAAATTTAAATTTATAAACTAGAATTAAAAAGTCAATATATATATATATATATATGTGTGTAAAAGAAAAATAAAGTTGTTGTGAGACATTCGTGCAGTCAATTTTTGATTTCTTGACCGTAAAATTCAAAAATTAATTCATCTTATGTAAAGATATAAGATTCTAAGGGTAGGAAATGTCACTTGTACAATAAAATGTGTTGCTTTAGTAAATATTTTATAACTTGTGCTATTATTGTATATATTTGTCTTTGTTGTAATAAAAAATAGAGATATCAAAGTAAATTCATCATGGATCTATGTTAGACCAAGTCAAAAAATAAAAATTTATACTAAATTTTATTAAATTTCAATTTAACTCACTTAACTCATGAGTTAAAAGAGTTTAACTTCAAATAAATCAGATTAGTTCATTTATTTCGTTATAATTAAAAAATAAAAATTATATATATTTATATTTTATGTATTTATTATTTAAAATCTTGATTAATATTTTTTTTATATTTATATTTGTATTAATGATTGACTTGATTTTTTAATGAAAAAAATTATAACTTTATTTAACTTATTAAAAATATAAATACTTAATTAATTTTTTAATTTTAAAAAATATGGTAAACCAACTTACCTAACCTGTGAGCCCATTAAATCAAATCTGATTAAAATGTTTTTAAGTCATTAGTAAGTCAAATTGAACTAACTTATTTAAAACATGTGAACCAATTCAAGTAAAATGACTTGACTTATTTTAACATCTTTAATAAAAATAATAATAAAAAGTTTATAAGTGTTCACGAAGTTCGGCTACAACTTTTTGGATTATTCTTCCGTCATGGACTATGAGTGAAAGAGGACACTTGGATCTCGATCTCGATGACACCTCATCAAGTCATTGCTCTTGAAGAGTGCTTCTAACATGAAGTAGTTGAGCACATACCTCATCTACAAGGCAATAAAATTATTGCCTGGAAATAACAAGTTTTTTAACTTGTTTAAAATTATAAAATAGTCCTTATATTATATGCGGAGGTACGATGAAAGCGTGGTGGAGGCGGAGGCACGGTGGCAACGGAGGTGTCGTTTCTTTTCACGGTGGTGGTATCGGAGGCGTGACCTCCTTCGCGCAGCAGAGGCGCGGGGTCTTTGGGGTGGTGGCAGCGAAAGCGCGGCCTCGTTCGCGTTGTGGCAACGGAGCCGCAGGCTCCTTCAAGCGGTGGCAACGAAAGCGCGACTTCGTTCGCGCAGTGGCAACAGAGGTGTTGTCTCCTTCCACGATAGTGGAAGCGGAGGCGTGACCTTCTTCACGCCTGGCTCGTCCTCGATGGCCTCGCCATTGCACTCGCCCCCATCAAGCCCTTATCCTCATCATTGGCGTCGTTTTCACTCCTCTCTACAACATCGCCACCGGCCTCCTCTTCAACCTCCCCATGCCCATTCAGCCCATGAAGTCCATTGCCGCCGTTGTCATCTCCGCTTCCCCGCCCCTCACCATCCCCCAAATCTCTACCGTAGGCCTCTTCGTCCTCGTCCTCCTCTTCCTCCTTGACGCCACCGGCCTCATCGCTACCTCCCCCTCCTCATCGTCTGCGACATTCAACTCTCTCAGGGCCTATCTTACGTCTTCTCAACTGTCAACTACATCTGCTATGACCAAAACCTTGCCACCTCCAAATCCAGCCTTCCCCGCCCTTGGCTCGCCCTCGACGGCCTTGCTGTCGCACTCGCCGCTGTCATCTTCCTCGTCCTCACCACCGGTGTCAGCGATCACCCCCCCCACACTCACCACTACAAGAAAACCAAAACAGGAACTAATTTACAAGATACAAAAATATTATTTTCCAAGTTACCAGTAACAAATCTCAACCGTTGATTATTATAATATTAAATATAATAATAAAAAATAATGCTTCATCGATGTACCACATTTTTTTGCTACTTCATGTTAGAATTTTTTGCTCTTTAAAGTTTCATGACTTTCGGTGTTTGTTTTTATATAAAAGATGGAAAGTGGATAAACAACATGATATTTATATCTGTTAACCATTGTAGCGATAAAGATGACTAGACAAGCCAAAACTCTTTGGCCTATGCAGTTTTTTCAATGAAAATATCCCTTTTTTATGCGATTTCTAAAAATATCCCATTTTTATCCGATTAATTAGAGGTTAATGGTAATTTTATAATAATTTAAATAAATGATCAAAAAATATTTGGTTATAGTTGCACTTTTTCCTTGTTCACGTGTGAACCATATGAGGAATTACCTCACCCTAACATTCGTCCACAATTTATATCTAAACCATCTGCTTTATTGGTTCATGGTAGACTTATTGTCCACACACATATATATATATATATATATATATATATATATATATATATATAATTTTAAAAATTATTTAAAATGTTTTCAATAATAATGAAAATATATTTAATAAAAATTATAAATAGATAAAAATACTTTTTTATATTAGATAAAGAATATAAATTGAAATAATTTATTTTTAATACTTTTCTTATAAAATATAATTTAATCACTTATATTAATTTGTAACATTCTATATTTTAAGTGTTTATAATTTATATTATATTAGTTTGATATTTTTTATTTAAAAATAAATTTATTATTATTAATAAACATTTTTATATTTTATTAAATTTGAATTTAAATATTATATTATATGATAAATGATGTTTTATTTTAATTTTGAGTATCATAAGATTATGATATTATATTTAATATTTGTTCTTATCGGAGATTTGAGGTAGAGTTGATCCGCTGGGTAAGGTCGGTGAGCCTTCTTCACTGGTACGCTTGATGTTCCAAGGTGGGGGTGGTACCTGCAAAAGAGACTCCGATGCTAAAGTTAGGGTTTGTGTGAATATGAGTCTCGTATAAGTAATGCACGTACCTTGGTGTGAATTAGGGTTTCGTTGGGACTTGGGCCTGAGATCAGTTATGATCTGATTAGATAGCGAATATCGTCTAGACCGAGATCTCCCAACGCATGTCCGAGGTCGTTCTGCGCTGTGATACCGAGCTCGAGCTCGGCATGGCGATATGGATAGTACACTAGCCCCCGAGCTCCGAGGACCGCAGGTCGAGGAGTTAAAACCGAGCTCGTCAAGGGGTCGTGACCTTTCGCGTACGCCTCCCTGTCGAGATGCCATGTGTCACAACTGTCATTTCCCATTTTGAAACGCGAGGTCGGCGCGTTAATGGGCATGACGGTTATGCAATGATGGTTTCCTCCATCATAATGGGCCTCATTTAATGCGTGGTCAGGCGTGTCCCTTGGGTGACACGCGTCTTAACCGTTTGAATTCCGGAGAAACCCCTTTTCTCTTTGTCGCGCCTCTTCCCCTTTTCACTTTACTCTCTTTTTTTTTACTGCTTGGCTTCTTGCATACGCTGTCTCTTCGTTTCTGTTCGTCTTCCGTCTCCATTTTCTCTGTTTCGCTTCCGCTTCCGGCGACCCCGTCGTCGTTTAGGGTTATTTTCTGAGGAAGAGTACCAGGTACTTCCTTTCTACAATTTTCTTTCTCCTTCTACCCAAATCTTCTTCGAGTCTTTTGTTTCTTGATGGCTGGAGAGAGGGGTGCTGCATCTTCTGCGTCTGCCAAAGGTAAGGGCAAGGCGCGCGGCAAGGCGGTGGCTGCTGGGGTGGTCATCGCGAAAAGAAGAATCCGCCCAAGGACCTCGTTCCAGGCATTCCTGGCTACAACTGGGTCAGGCGCGATGTGGGGGAGGCCCAAAGTTTGTTTAGGTCCTTCCTTGATGTCAATGCGGTTTGGAAATCACATAGAATTTGTGACCCTTCCATCTCTCGGATGATCCGGCTTGAACCTTGTCAGGCCGGTGAGGGTGTGTACATGGGGGGGTCTACTGACCCTCCCCATTTCTATGTCTACCAGTGTTTCTTTAGGGATTTAGGCGTCTGCCTTCCTTTTACTCAATTTGAGTGTGATTTTTTAAATTTTATCAACTCGGCTCCTTGCCAGTTACACCCAAACAGTTGGGGTTTTTTGCGGGCTTTTCAAGTCCTATGTTCGGTCTTAGGGATAGAGGTGTATCTTTTCGTTTTCCTTCATTTTTACCAATTGAAAATAGGCGTTCCGCCTTATGGCTTGTTGTCTTTAAGTGGGAGTAAGGATGGGGGTTTATTTACCCTTTACTCCCAGTCATATAAAAATTTTAAGCAAGAGTTTTTTCGGGTGGTGCTGGTGGATGTCAATCCGTTGGAGGATGGGGCATTCTACTTCGGCAGGTTGCTGAAGTTCCCCTTTTATTGGTGCTCCACCCCGGCTAGGTTTCACGGGGTGGGGAAGTTGGAATTGACGACTTCGGAGTCGGCCGCTATTAAGAACCTTGCAGCACTTCCTCGCCCGCTGGATTGCAAGCTCGTCCTGTCGCTTGCGAACTCGGCGTACAAGGAGAGGGGCTTAGAGAGTGAGTATCTCGTCTTCTTTAGATTGTGAGGGTTCCTTAAAACTTCTCTTGCTGATGTGTTTGTTCTTTCTGTTTGCAACAATGTTGCTACAATGTTGCTGAAATTGAGGTCCCCGAGCCTCGGGAGGAGGAGGTCGCCCCTCTAAAAACAAATAGAAAAAGAAAGAGGGGCGAGAAGGAGGTCGGGGGGACCTCTGCCCCTCCAGATGCCGAGGAGGTGACCTCCAAGGCTGCTGATGCTGATGCAGTGGACCTCACTAGGAGTCCACCATCTGAAGGGGCTCCCCAAATGGCCGTCGCGCACACTGCTGAGCAAGTTGCTCCCTCTGCCGAGGTAAGTGTCTTGCTTTGTGGCTTTCCTTTTTCTGTTGTGTTCTGGTTGGGCTTTGTTTTAAAAGGATATTTTAATTTTGTGCTTGATTTTTTGCAGGCAGGGAATGCTGTTGAGGTCCCGGTGCCTCCGAGGTCGGATGCGCTAGGCTTGGATCCTCCACTTCCGAGCAGGGGGTGCCTGCTTCTGCTTCCGCCGAGGTCCGCAGCAAGGGGCCAAGTTCTGAAGTCCCAACCTCTGCACCAGCGACCTCGGCGCCGTCGTCTGGCCAGGTGAAGGGGGCTCGAAGAAGCCAATACCTCGCCCAGCGCTTCGTAAAGGGCTCCTCCCAGGTGCGGTTAGACCATGTGAGTGCCTCGGAGGACGTCAGTTCTTTGTGGAGTGCGGGGTTACCTCGGAAAAGTTCTTCTCCCGTTCCTCGTTGAGCACGACTGATCAAGCTATGATCGAGTCGGCTGGGCCGTGGAAGGTCTGGATACCGCTGAGGTCTTCTTGTAGAGAAGCATGACCATTGTGGATCACTGGAAGCACAAGTGGTCCAAGCAGCAAGAGGACTTGGCGAAGTTGAAGGGCTGGGATCAACCTTTGAAGGAGGAGGCCAAGGCTTTGAGGGACGAGAATAGGTCCTTGGCGGCTGCCCTTGGGGATGTCAAGCTGCAGAGTGAGGCCAAGCTCCAGGCCACCCGGAGGGAGGTGGAAAGAGTCCAGAAGTCCTTGGAGATTGCTCTGAGGGCCATGAGACCTACGCTTCCCAGGTGCGCGAGCTGCAGGATCTTGCCAACTCCTCTTGAGCTCGGGTACGTTTTTTGGAGGACGAGATCACTGCACAGAAGGCCGAGCTGGTGTCGGCGGCCGAGAAGCGTCTTTGTGACGAGGTGCTTCTCGGTGGCCAAGTAGAGGAGAATGACGCTCTGAGGGTGGACCTCGCAAAGCTGGAGGAGGCAAAGGCGGGGCTGGAAAAGATGCTTGAGGAAATCGAGCGGGCTGTTGTGGTCGAGCATAAGAGGGGTTTCCTCAAGGCAGCTCGCCAGGCGAGGCTACTTGCACCGGGGTTTGACTTCTTTGCCATGCATGTGGAGAAAGTGGTCGCTTTGGGAAGCTGGTGAATGAGGATGACCTCGAGGACAGCTCAAGTGAGAATGCCTCTGCTTAGGCCGCTTTTGTAATAGTTTGGCATATTTTTCATTTCTTTGAATTCGTGTACTGAACTCATAAAAATGTTGTGTATACATTGTTTTCTTGCAATTTCGATAGTTATTTTGTTTTTCGAACTTGTGTATTTTGTGCTTGTGCGTTTTGCGCTTTTCCGGGGCTCAAATTTTGTCTGATGTGACTGATTTGTTCTTAGGCTCGAACTCAACCTTTAGAATGTCGTAAATTGTACCAAGGTTCGAACTCGACCTTGGCTTTCGGGAGAGATAGACCGTGTTAGGGTTCGAACTCGACCTCGATCTGTAGGGTAACATTTATTAAGGTTCGAACTCGACCTCGAGCTGATGATACCGAGGTTCGAACTCGACCTTTGGTTGCTCATACCGAGGTTCGAATTCGACCTCGGGTTCTAGTGTGATATAAATATCATTGCTCATACCAAGGTTCGAATTCGACCTCGGGTTTTAGTGTGATATAAGTATCATTAAGGTTCGGACTCGACCCTGGGTGGGTCATACCGAGGTTCGAACTCGACCTCGAATTTTAGTATAATATGAATAACATCAAGGTTCAGACTCGACCTTGGGTTTTGGTGCAGCGTATTTAGGGTTCGTACTCGACCTTGACTAAAAGCGAGATAAATTGTACTAAATTTCGAATTCGACCTCGATGTGAAGTAAAATAAGTTGTGTCAAGGTTCGGACTCGACCTCTGTTTAGCATAAAACATAAAATGATGTGAGACTAAGAAAATATGAATGGAACAGAATGAGTCATTTTATTGATTATTTGTATGTGCCTCGTTAAAAACCCTCTCAGCCAAAACCCATTTTTCTGTTTCTTGGGATAAAAGACTGAGGCGGGAAAAAAGTGCACAGCTCATTCGTACAAAACTAACTGAAGTAAAACTTGAGATGCGTGGCATTCCAAGTTCGCGGTATGGACTTTCCACTGAGTTACTCCAGTTGGTATGCTCCGTTTTCCAAGTCTTCTACAACTCGGAATGGGCCACCCCAGGTGGGTGCGAGCTTTCCATCTGATGTGTCTTTCCGAGCTTCACCTAGCAAACGCCACACCAGGTCGCCAACTCGGAACGAGCGAGGCCGCACTCGCGTATTGTATCTTCTGGAAGCTCGGAGCTTGCAGGCTTCTTCGTGGATTTGAGCTTTGTCTCTGAGCTCGTCAACTAGGTCGAGGTCGGCTGCTAACTCTTGAGCGTTCTGTTCGCTGTTGAAGGCTTGGCGTTAGTGCGATGTCTCTCCGACTTCCGCTGGGATCATTGCGTCAGCTCCGTAAGTTAGCCTGTAAGGCGGTTCTTGCGTTGTTGACTGGGGGGTACAATGGTATGCCTAAAGGATGCTAGGAAGTTCCTCAGCCCATTGCCCCTTGGCGTTCCCGAGGCGCTTTTTGAGTTCTCGGAGTATCACCTTGTTAGCTGCTTCGGCTTGGCCATTAGTTTGCAGATGTTCCATTGAGGTCGGAAGATGCTTGACTCCGAGTTCCCGAAGAAAGTCTTCGAAGTCCTGTGCGATGAACTGTCGGCCGTTATCAGTAACAAGGGAATGGGGTATCCCGAACTTGCATACGATATTCTTCCAGGTGAATGTCGTATGTTCTCAGTGGTGATCTTAGCGAGTGGGAATGCCTCGATCCACTTTGTGAAGTAGTCGATAGCCACCAGGAGGAACTTGAGCTGACCCTTCACTTGGGGGAATGGTCCTAGGATGTCCATTCCCCACTGGGAAAAAGGCCATGACGACATCATCTGGTGAAGAGTTTCGGGTGGTTGCCGATGTGAGTTGCCAAACTGCTGGCATTCTTTGCACCTTTGTACATAGTCTTGGCAATCCGATTTCAAAGTGGGCCAGTAGTATCCTGCTCGGAGTACTCTGGTCGCCATTGAACGTGCCCCGGAATGCATGCCACATATGCCTCGGTGGATCTCCTCGATGACATAGGCTGCCTGGGGTGCAGTTAAGCACTTGAGTAGTGGGGTGGAGATGCCGCGCTTGAACAGTTCGTCGCCAACGATCACGAATTTGGCCGACCTCAACCTCATCTTCCGAGCTTCATCCCTGTCTGCGGGCAAAACTCCTGCCTTCAAGTAGCTCCAGATGCCTGTCATCCATCCCTGTTCCTCACTGTCGCTAGTTTTGACGATCTTGTCGTCTAGACTAGGTGAGTGTAAGGTCTCCTGGATGATGGTCCGATGTTGTCCAGGGCGTTTGGTGTTGGCGAGATTTGAAAGGAGGTCGACTCTGGTGTTTTGTTCTCGCGGTACATGCTGTATGGTGAACTCGTCAAAGGACGAGATCTGCTGTGATGCCATGTGGAAGTACCGTTGTAGGAGAACGTCCTTGGCCTGATACGTTCCGCTAAGCTGCTCTACCATGAGTTTCGAGTCGATGTTACAACTCACTCTCCGAGCTCCGAGGTTATGAGCCAACCTTACCCCCGCGAGAAGCGCCTCATACTCGGCCTGGTTGTTGGTCACCTTGAAGCTAAACTTGAGGGATTGCTCCAAAGTGACTTGGTTCGGTCCTTCCAATATGATACCTGCACGGCCACCCTTAGAGTTGGAGGACCTGTCAACGTGTAAAGTCCATACTTGTGGTTCCTCGGCAGAGGTGGGCGTGAGCTCGGCTACGAAGTCGGCCAGGCATTGAGCTTTCAGGGTGCCACGACTTTCGTACTGGATGCCAAACTCGGATAACTCGACCGACCATGCAATCATTCGTCCGGCGAGCTCTGGCTTCCTCAAGATCTGCTTGATTGGGTAGTCGGTCTTGACGACTACTTGGTGACTCTGGAAGTAGGGTCAGAGACGCCGAGCCGCGGTAACGAGTGGCAGTGCCAGTTTCTCGATCATTTGGTACCGTTTCTCCGTGTCTTGGAGGACTCGGCTGATGAAGTAGATTGGCATTTTTACTTTCTGGTGTTCTTGTACTATGACTGCACTGATGGTGTTTTCTGCCATGGCCAAGTAGAGGAGGAGGTCGGTTTTGTGATCCGGCCTCTGCAGGATTGGCGGGGTCGTGAGAAAATCTTTGAAGCTCTTGAAAGCTTCTTCGCATTGGTCTGTCCACTCGAAATTTTTTGGCTTGCGTAGAAGGGTGAAGATGGGCCCTGCCTTGTCCGCCAACCTGGGGATAAACCGGGAAAAGGAGACCAATCTGCCTGCCAGACGCTAGACATCTTTCATGGTCTGGGGACTCTGCATCTGAATGATGGCTTTACACTTTTCCAGGTTGGCCTCAATCCCCCTACTAGTGATCATGAAGCCCAGGAACTTACCTCCCTGGACACCGAAGACGCATTTTTCTGGGTTGAGGCGCATGTTGTGTTTCCTGATCTGGTTGAAGACCTCGGCGAGGTCGGCAGCATGACCTTCGACCGAAGTGGTTTTGACCACCATGTCGTCAACATAGACTTCCATGTTCCTTCTGATCTGCTGGTGGAAAACCTTGTCCATCAGCCGCTGATAAGTAGCCCCTGCATTTTTGAGACCGAATGGCATCACTCGGTAGCAGTAATTGGCGTGATCGGTGATGAAGGATGTATGCACCTCGTCAAGTGGGTACATCATTATCTGGTTGTACCCGGAGTAGGCATCGAGGAAATTGAGGAGGGCGTGCCCGGATGCTCCGTCGACTAGCCTGTCAATGCTCGGCAAGGGATATGAGTCCTTGGGGCATGCTCTGTTCAAGTCGGTATAGTCGATGCACATCCGCCACTTCCCTGAGTTCTTTTTTACCAGCACCACGTTTGCCAGCCATGCGGTGTACCTGACCTCACGGAGGAAGCCAGCGTTCAGCAACTTTTGTGTTTCGGTGATGATGGCCTCCCACCTCTCGCCACCGACTTTCCTCTTTCTCTGGGCCACTGGCTTTGCCTCCTTGTGAATTGCTAGCCTGTGACTGGTGAAGTTGGCGTCTATGTCTGGCATGTCGGCATTGGACCATGCAAAGAGGTCGGCGTTCTTGAGGATCTCAACTTCGAGCTGTTACTGTAACTCCGGGCTCAACTACCTGCTGATCTTCGTGCATTGCCCTTGGAGTTTTCCGATCTGGAGATCATCGAGCTCATCGATGGGACTCGGTCGTTCGTCGTGGGAATCAGACCTCGGGTCGAGGTTAGTGATCTCCCCGTGGGTGATGTGAGCAACTGTAGGAGGATCACTCTTGCATCGCTCGCCGGACGAAGAGATTTTCAGACTCTCGGTGTAGCACTGCCGAGCTGTCTTCTAGTTTGCCTTGACAGAAATAATGTTCCCACCACTCCCTAGGAATTTCATGGTGAGGTGTGGGGTGGACACCACTGCTCCGAGTTGATTCAAGGTTGGCCTCCCGATGATTATGTTGTAGGAAGTGTTGGCTTCCACGAGGAGGTATCGGACCATAATCTGCCTTGTGTCTGGAGAGGTCCCAAAGGTTGTCAACAGGTCCACATATCTCAGCGTGTGCACTCGCTCTCCTGCAAAACCGACTAGGGGCTTTGTGTGAGGTTGGATGAGAGAGTGAGGGATGTCTAACCTGAGGAACGTCGGCCAATACAGGACGTCAGTCGAGCTCCCTTGGTCAATCAGTGTCTTGTGGACCTCCCAATTAGCTACCTCCACGGCGATGACCATGGGGTCATCCTAGTTGGGGTTGACGCCAGCGTAGTCGTCGTCAGTAAAGGTGATCGGTGGTGAGCTTTGGTGCGAAGCCGAGGTAGTGGAGTGGACGTTGTTTATATTGCGCAGGTGTCTCTTCCGAGCTGAGCTGCTGGCGCCTCCCCCTGCGAAACCACCTGCAATTGTATTGATTACTCCCTGTAGGGGAGCTGATCCTATTTCCTGGCTTACCTCGGCTTGCACTGCTCCGCCGGCGTTTTGTTGAGAGCCAGAGGGTTGGTCCGTGCGAGCTCCTGAACCACGTCCTCTGCCTCGTCCTCGCCCACCATAGCCTCCTCGGTGACCCTGCATGACATTGGACATATTGGGTGAGGTGGCCCGCCTGGATGAGTTCCTCAATGCGATCTCGGAGTGTGCGGCACTCTTCAGTGGTGTGACCGTGGTTCCTGTGATACCGGCAGTGTTTGGACTTGTCCGTGCTGTTGGGAGTATGACCTGGTGGTGGCAGGGTGAGCAAGTTGCTGTTACTAGCCTCCTCCAGGATGTGAACTCTGGGCGTGTTCAGGGGAGTGTAGAAGTCGTATCTCCCCCCCTTGCCTATCCTAGTAGTTTTCTTGAACTGACTATCATTGGTGACCTTCATCTTGTCTTTGGGGCCACTGTCAGGCTTTGCTTGTGATTTCCCGCCGGAAGGCAGAGTGTTCCTCCATTTGAATGTACCCAGTAGCACGGGCGCGAAGCTCGTCCATGTCGCGAGGAGCCTCATGGCATAGGCTGTCGACAAACAGTCCAGGCTTGAGAGCGATGAGCATGGCATGCAAGGCGACTTCAGGGTTCAAATTTCGGATTTTGACCGAGATGTTGGCGAAACGCTCCATGAATGCTCTCAGTGACTCATCGTCACCCTAGCGGAGGCTAGCCAAGGCGGCCGATGTGACATGGTGGGGTCGACTGGTGGCGTACTGGGCCGTGAACTGTCTCACCAGAGTATGGAAATTGTCAATGGACTCAGTTGGCAATTGGGTGTACCAATTGAGTGCGGCCCCTTTGAGCGAGGTCGAAAAAACCCTACACAAAATAGCATCATTGTTAGTGTAGAGGTTTACCTGTGTTGTATACAGGTCGATGTGCTCATCCGGGTCTGTCGTGCCATCGTAACAGTCGAGGTGGAGAGGCTTCCATCCGTATGGGAGTGGCGTCTCCATGATGCCATCCACAAAAGGATGACGGCGGAAGGTTGCTTGACCCCTCGTGACATGAGTAGGGGCCTTGCTGACTTCATGGGCCGACTTGTTCGTCGGTGCATGAGACCGATGCGTGGCAGGTCGTGGAGTCGGTGCCCTAGTCGCAGTTCGGGGTTGAGAGACCGAATGCCCTTCTTCCTCGTGAAGGTTGCTCGCCTGAGGAGGGTGATCAGAAGGGCATCGAGGGAGCTGGGCGCGAATCCGCTTGTTTTCGGCGCGTAGTGCCACTAGGTCAGCTTCATTAGCGGTCCGCATTGCTGCTAGGTCGGTTTCGTGCTTGGCACGCATGTTTTGCATATCGGCGTCGTGTTGTTGCCGCATCTGTTCGACCTGGTAGATCAGTCTCCTCAATGTGGCTTCGTTATCCATGGTATCCGTGTGATCTAGGTCGTCTATTGCGCGTCTGCTATGGCTTCTGGTGCAAACCATAAGTGTGGCTGATAAGAGTTGTCTTGATCGGCCTCACGGTAGGCGCCAAATGTTCTTACCGGGGATCTGAGGTAGAGTTGATCCGCTGGGTAAGGTCGGTGAGCCTCCTTCACTGGTACGCTTGATGTTCCAAGGTGGGGGTGGTACCTGCAAAAGAGACTTCGATGTTAAAGTTAGGGTTTGTGTGAATATGAGTCTCGTATAAGTAATGCACGTACCTTGGTGTGAATTAGGGTTTCGTTGGGCCTTGGGCCTGAGATCAGTTATGATCTGATTAGATAGCGGATCTCGTCTAGACCGAGATCTCCCAGCACATGTCCGAGGTCGTTCTGCGCTGTGATATCGAGCTCGAGCTCGGCATGGCGGTATGGATAGTACAATATTATTTTATGTGTTATTAGTATTTATTAATATCAGTTTTATTTTAATTTAATTATAAATAAAGTATTAAATCTTAAATCAATACTTAAATCGGTTTAATTATCGGTAAAAAAATTAGTGGTTCATGTGAATAAAAAAAATGTTTTGTACATATGTATACAAAATTACCCCTATATATACCACAATAACATGGCAAAAACAAAAAACTAAGTTTATCTGCATTTCATTCTTTTCATTTGTTTTATATTATTATTATTATCCGAAGGATGCAGCCAAGGAATGTGACTTTGTTGGTTAGGATCTCTCCCCCATTAGATCAGACATTCTGCTTACCCTTCAAGCTCATGTTATGTGTGTTCAACTTTCCACTAGTTAGATTACTGATTTTCTTCTTTATGGTGTCTTTACTTTATTATGCAAATATATATATATATATATATATATATATATATATATATATTAAATGACTTAAACTTAATTATTTATTATACATATTTCTTATTTGTTACTTCCCTTCATATATTATTCACCACAAATATCAGATTTCTTTTTCACTGTAATTTTCCTATAAATTAAAAAGGACTTATTGACAATCAAGCATGCCTTGAGCATCAACATCAGCAAATATGTAACATTAATGAGCTTTTACTATGAGCTCTGCAAAGGATTCCGATAACACTAGCTCATCAAAACAACCCACGAAAAAAGTGAAGACGAAGGACAACTTCATTGGTACCATGCTAAAGATAGACAAACTTACATCTATCCAATCCTGGGGTAAGTTTGTTCGGATTTGCGTTGAAATGGATCTTTCACGCCTACTTCCAACCCACATTATGGTTAAAGTTCATCCTAACTTCCTGGAATATGAGGGCTTGCACTCTACTTGCTTTAAATGTGGTACCTATGGGCACAAAAAGGAACAGTGTAGCTTGGGGGCGTCTACTTCATCTTCTGGTCCAAAAACGGCCTCAGTCATCAAGTCTAATGTAGCACCAATGAACCTGTCAAGCAATTCTCAAGAAGATAAGTCCCAGCCATCGAGATAGGAGGTTCAAAAGTCTGGACGAAGAGATGACCACTTTTATGGCCCTTTTGGATGTTGGTTAAAAGAAAACCCAAGGAAAACAAGGGGGCTAAGCAACTTAATATTGGAGGTAAAAATTCACAATAAAAGAGCCTAACTGTTGGGCCTGAAAAAGGAAAAAATACCAAGAAATCTAACATAAAGGCCCTTGCTCGGGCAAAAAACGTGGTTCCTCAACCGGTGAACCCCATAACGGATGAGACATTACAAACTTCCTCCAAGATTATGTATGCAAAGATCAATGAGGAGAGAGAAAAGGCCAAGGAGAGAGATAGAGATATGGTTAGACTTATGTCTATCTTAACAAAACAAAATAGTTTCTTGAAAATCGGTATCCCATGTTTGCACATTGTAAGCATGGATGTTGATGGATTTGAAAAGGTCAATTCAGGGATTTTTTTTGGTGATCCTAACATAGAGTCCAAGGGTGGATCAGAGATACAAGGCCCACTTTCATGCATGAAACGTATTGGACCTACTCCCATGCAGACTAAGGATATTGAACATTCAAATATAGTTAAGGCCTCCCTTGCGTCCCCAAAAACCCTCTACCTTATGATGAACATCATATCGTGGAATTGTAGTGGCACAGGTAACAAAATTTTCCCCACCCTTATCAAAGATCTTGTTAAGAATAATCATTCATCCCTTGTAGTTCTTGTTGTGACTCATGCCAACCATGATAGGTCTCTTCGTACTATCTCTCGATTTGATTTTAACGGTTTTCACATTGTGGAGGCGAGAGGCCATGTAGGAGGGATCTGGATTTTGTGGAATACCTTGACTTGGAGTATTGAGGTGCTAGGTGATTCTCCTTTTCATGTTCACTTGAATGTGCAGTTTCTAGACTCATCACCTTGGCTTTTCACAGCGGTTTATGGTAGTCCCCAGGTTAATAATCATATCCTATTATGGAAACAAATTATTGATATTGCTAGCTTGGTCCAAGGGCCTTAGGGTGTGGTGGGTGACCATCCTACGCTGTCTAAGTACAAAAGGAGAAATACTACTTAGATAGTGTAGGATGGACAACGTAGCTTGGTCCAAGGAAATCTACCTAGAGTCCGTCTTCCTCCCTAGAAAGACCATTACAGTACAAAAGATTGAAGACGAAGGATTCCCAATGAAATACTACTTAGACAGTGTAGGATGGATTGCCTTCGTGGAAATGAGATGTGATCGGTTCCACACCCCATATGCCAATTTCTGGACATCTACTATTTAGGAACCAAACGCCATCTTTGGAACTGTTGAAAATATGGCTGTCAAAATCACTTTTCTGATCATCACCACCATCTCAGGATGCAGAGAAGAAGGGGTGATTTATTCTAGAAATTGGAAGGCTATTGTCACCCAAGACATTATAGACGCACTAATCTAAAGTACCAAGCCTTGCCCATTTGACAAGGGTGAGTTGAAGAAATTTCTTCAAGAGCTGCCAATCTAACCCCTCTGTACAGGTTGTTTTTTATTTTCTTACTTGAACAACTATATTAGTTACTATTTAATGTCATCATTTATGTATGTTGAATTTTAATTCCTATTCATTAAAATTTTATACTATTCTAAAAATTTTATGACTAACGAGATTATGAAATAATTTATGGGTGGATTAAAATCTACTAGACATGTACAATAATACTATAAAAGTACAAAGATATAAAATAAAAAATTATATTTCAAAATTATAAACAAATTTCTAATCCTGAAAACTAAATTACAAAAATATAAAAAGATGAAGAACTTAATTAAAAATATTTTTAATTTAGAACATAATTAAAAATATAAAAAGTTCATAGAACAAACTATATATATTAAATTAATATTACTGAATTTTGAACAAACTCTTTTAAAAAATCATATCATAATTTGAAATGCAACAACGTAATTTTATAAACTCACTAATTTGTCAAAGAAAAAACACTCAGAAATCTAACCCATAATACAAATAATTAATGTCACATATCATGTCATCGTTGAAAAAAAAAATAGTGTGTATTAATAATAAACTAAAAGACTTTTATTATTCAACAACAAATCACATAATAATTTTATATTAATTATTTAAAGGTTATGGACCTATTATATTTTTAATTGACTGATATATAAAATAAAATAAGTTGATATCATACTTATAGATGTGTGTGAATCCTCAACACATAATAAAGATATTGAAATAGTTGGGATGATTATGTGAAATAATTATCTTTATCATTCTTATTTTCCCATAAATTAAAAAAAAAAATACACATGTAATGACATTAAAGGAAAAGTACTTAGAAATCTTATATTGTCTTGTTACAGATACTCTTAATTAACTCACTAGTTTAGAGACCGATTCCGTTCACACTAATGTAACTCTCACTAGTATGAAAGGTTTTCGCAATGATTTCATTATTTCAAGAAAAGAACCAAGACTGTTTTAGCTTTTAATAATTATTAACCTAACTGTGTTACATTCTGCTGATAGTTTATAAGATAAGTAGCAGCTAATGATGCATGCAGTGCAGCACCATAGGGAAGTCCGTCTTCATTGATTTTGAGATAGGGAGAGTGTAATGACTGAAACGGTTCAGATGAATTATACTCCATTCCAAGCATGAATAAGTAGCCAGGTATGACCTCTTGATAGAATGAAAAGTCTTCAGCTCCCATGAATGGTGCCATGTCAACATTAACCTTATCGGTGCCAAGCAAATTTACAGCAACATTTTGAAAAAGCTTGTGCAAGTCACCATTATTTACAGTTGGAGGATAGAAAGGTTCCACTTCACCATGGAAGATGACAGTTGCATTGCACCTCTGCACAGCAGCTTGACCAATGATAACCTGCATAAAGCTCCAACTATAGTCATGAAATGGTGCACCCTTAAACTCATATAAGCTTGTCAAGCATTAAAAAAAATTTAAATACTTGTTTGGTTCCTATAGTTTTATGAAATTTATCTTTTAATTCATATTATTAAAAACATTCTATTTTAATTTATATATATACCATTTTCATTTTTGTTTTTTAGTCGTTTTAGTTTCATAAACTTGACAACAACTTTTACTCTTTACAATTTCACACTACAAGAAAATTGCCATATAGTGACATACACCCTATAGTGACACTATATATGTCACTAAAAATTACTTTTATCCACATAATATTTGTTGGTATATTATAAAAAAGTGTGGGTATAGACTATAGTAACACACAAAATATGTTGTTAAATCTCATTCAAAATCAACACTAAAATTGTGTGTAACTATATGTCAAATAGATATATACTTACATATATTGTACTTATAGTGACACTTTTTGTATGTCACTATGTGTAACATTTCTTGTAGTGTCATAAACTTAACTTTTTAGTTCCTTTGTAGATAGCAAATACTTAAAAAGTTAAGTTTATGTAAAATGAATATATTTTTCTCCGTAACAAACCTGCTCAATGCGCTGTTTAAGTTGCTCCATGCTTTTTCTAGCAAAAGCTCGGAAGGTGCCAACAATTGTGACATTATCTGGAATAACATTGAATGTATCACCTCCGTGGAACATTGAAACCGTCACAACCTGTGAGAAATATACTTTATGTAAGGAAGACACAGGATTTTGTCACCATAAACAATTACATTCCTTCATAAACCAGTCCTATCATATGTTTAAAAAAATCAACAATATTATGACGTATAAAAATTTTCTCAAACACATACATCCTAAAGGTCTAGATTCCATAATTCGGAAACTGGATGGCTTTGACTAGCAAACAGTAGAGTTGTTTTCAACTATATAGTGCTCATCGAAGCTCATTTTTTCAGCCAAGCTAACCACTCAGATTGTTACATAAAATGTAATAGTGTTCTTATTTCTTATTATAATTAACAATGAGCCTTGGAACTAGTGTTTAGTGAACTTTTCAATACTTTCGAAAAGTTCTAATAAGTTCTAGATTTTAAGTGGATATGTCTATTTGAATAAATTTCTACAAAAGCATTTTTTTTTTTAAAAAGAAAAAATAAAATAAAATACATTTCTCCTTAAAATAGAATAAGTTTATGCATAAGGAAATTTATAGAAATTCTCCTATTAACTTCTCTAAAATCTTATTTTTAACTTACGCATGAACTAATTTTAATTTATAAAAAAAATTATTTTAATTTTCCTTCCTATTTTTTCTCCAAACAAAATACTTATGAAGAAATTTATTCAAATAGATTTGTTTAGCATGTGAAAGTTTTACATGAATAGGTTGCAATCATAGGCACTCATTATAAATCCCTTTTACTTCCTTTATGATTTCCATATATAATTTAAGTGAACATGCAGAAGAGAGGAAGATTGCTCTACTATTAGCAGAGTTATAGATTCAGCTGATTGTAAAATTTTCTTAATTTTAGCAATCAAATAAGTATAGATGTGAGGCTCACAAAGGAAAAAGAAGAATTAACCAAATTTACCTGGGGGTCTAGAGGATCAGCCTCTCGAGAAACAAGGTGTTGTAAGCTAAGAATGACACTAGAAGCTGCCAATATAGGGTCTATAGTTTGTTGGGGAATAGCTGCATGACCTCCTTTTCCACTTATTATAGCTTGAAAGACACCGCTTCCTGCCATTATTGGACCAGTCCTAGAGGCCACTTTACCTACTGGAATGTTAGGAAGCATATGTAATCCAAAGATAGCACTAACATTCTCTAAGGCTCCAGCAAGTAAAATTTTCTTTGCCCCTGCACCTCCTTCCTCTGCTGGTTGGAAAACAAGAACAACAGTTCCCTATTTAGACAACATAACGAATTTATCAGGGATCCATCAGAGAGAATGAAAACAACAGAAGAATAAAATAATCCAGAGAAAAGTATGTTTTATACACAATATATGTCTCTTTATATTTGCCATCATTTATTACATCTCATACTTGGCCCTTTTCTCTCTTTTTCTTAGTTGTTAACAAATAACATTTCTATAATAGAAACCAAAGAGCTACATAATAAATTTGTTAGAAACCAGACATTGACATCACTGGAATTCTACAATATATAAGAAAAGGGTATATATATCATCCAAAGGACTGGATTTGACTCTTGAAACAAAGAGTACAGTTTAAAAGATAAATTGCACTCAAAATCGTTTATTAAAAGCTAGCTACTGAGAGTTTTGATAAAATAAAATTTTAAATTAATTATTATATTAATTCATAATTTTTTAATTAATGATTATTATTACACTTTATGTTTAAAGTTGATAGAAGAGTCTAATCTGTTAAATTTAAACCTGAAGAGCAGTATTTAAGGAAAAAAATAAAGCAGAACATAACATCATACATAAAAGAAACGGAATCAAGGAAGGCAATAAAAAAAGTAAAACCTGAATCTCTTTCTCATGCTGTTTAAGAATCTTTGCTGCACCAAGAAGCATAGTGACATGAGCATCATGACCACACGCGTGCATCTTTCCAGGTACTTTACTCTTGTGCTCCCACTCCACCAGTTCCTAAGGTTAAAACACATCACCAAATCAATGAAATATATATCTACATTGTCAATTATTTTATTGTTTTTAGTGCATAGTGTCAATAAAACTTGAGGAAAGGCAAACATAACTCGTTTGTTGTCTTACCCTTACCTCCAAATAGAACAAAACCATAAAACAGTTACTAAATAAAAGAAGAGTCAAATCCTGGTTCAAACATGTCAGGAAAAAAAAAAGACATAGAATTGATGAAACCTGAATGGGAAGAGCATCCATATCAGCTCTTATTGCAACAAAAGGTGAGGTTCCTGTTCCAATGAAGCCAATAACACCAGTGACAGCAACAGGGTGTTTATAGGGGATACCAAGTTTATCCAATTCCTCTCTAATGAGTTTACTTGTCTCAAATTCCTGATAACCCAATTCTGGATTCTCATGAATCTTCCTTCTGATTTTGACCATCCAATCAAATACTTCAGCCTTCTTGGCAATATCTAGAAAGTTTGTGGAGAGTTGGTTTGAGAAATCTGATGATGAGAAGACTGGAGTTGCAGCCAAGACATGGAAAAAGATCAACAAATGGAACCCTTTGAATTTGAAGTAACGCATTGTTTATTTGGTGTTTGAGAGAATGAAATGAAATGAACAATGAAACAACAGACAAGTAGATTAGTTTATAGGGAGTAATGAGTAGTCTTTATATTGTTATTTTGTTATTAAATATATATCTCACAATTTTTCTTAAGTTTTGAATTAATGTAATTACTAATTTAACTTTTTTCTTATGTTTTAACATTTTCTACTAATATAACAATTCACAACAAAGTGACTGTTTACTAGTCTTACATGATTGTGAGGGGCCAATGCATGGTTCCTAAACAACCACCAAGAGATTCCGTCTTTTCATTGTCACACTTTGCCAAAGCATTATTCCAAGAGCTAACCAATGCTTATAATAAGGGTGAGAACTGAGCACCGTTTCGATGTTTTTAGTATTATTATACCATCCACGATTTGCTGGGTCATTATGTATCTCTAAATTAAATTTTAATAATATAAAAATATTTATTATTAAAAAAACTTATATCACAATTGAAATAATTTGTTATAAATTTAAAATATATATTCAAGAATATTTATTAATTGTAATTTATATATTATAAATATTTATTTATTATAAATATTAATTATATAAAAATAAGTGTTAATCTTGAATAATAAATAATTTAAAATACTAAATACTTGTTTTATAAATTAAAATGCACAGCTAAGAGAATGAGACTCACGCTTTTTGCTCTCTCCATTAGTTATTTTCAATATTCTCTCTTGTATCCTTTAAAAGTATATTTCACACACTGCCTGTGTAACTAAACAACAAATTTCAATTTTAACTTTCAATCTAATTTTTTTTAGTAAATCTAGGATATTTCCTAATTGAAAGTCACTCATTAATTTCTTATGATACTTAGATTTATGGTTTAACTTTTTTGGACAAATGTTCTATTTCAACACATACTTATGGATGAAAATGATCATGTTACTATAGCCAAAATATGGCGTGTAGGACCCCATATATAGAGAATAAATTGAAGGTTCTACACATGTCTTGTTTCAAGAAGGAGTCTTTATTATGGTTATTTGTAAAATCAAAAAACCGATCTTTGGTCCCTTAAGAGTTTATAAGTTTTAATGATAACAAATAAAATATTTTTTAAGAAGAGACTATTTCAGACAAAGTAAACATCATATTTCGTTTATAAGATGAAAGACATTAGACGAAGCATACAATCTGACTTTCTGCTAAATTTATTTTTCATTATCAAGTCAGATTATCATTTAGAGCATTAAATACTTTATTCATTAACAAATCAAATGAAAAAGCTTCCTTGAAGACACCAAAAGTTGTTAGGAATGGAAAGTTAATTTTTGCTTCATGAAAGAAAGAGAAAAATCCCATAAATCACAAAAAAAATTGACATGAACTCTGATTACACTAGATTGCTATGATTTAGCCATTTTTTCACCCTACCTAATAAAATGATGATAAGTAGCTGTCAAGATCAGATAAGAGATGGACATTTTCACGCAATGTATTAAATGCTTTCAGCAACGGCTAATTTCTCTCTCTGGTCTTGAAGAGAAGGCAGACAAAGTATCCTAAGAAGATTGTTCAACGGTCATTTTTCTTCCAAGATACTATATAAAGGATTCTCAATCAAGACATCAAAAGAAAGGAAATAAGAGAGACCAGAAATGAACTTACCACATTGTGAAAATATTCTAAGTGTATACCTTATAGATAAATTATATCTTGTACCGTTTGTTTGTACTTAATTTTCATAGCATCACGTTTAAAAGAGACAAAGTTATCCCTGTAACTCTTTTCAAATTTCTATTTATAAGAATTGAGCCTAAAGAGGCTTATAGTTAAAAGAATATTTAGTTATTAAGCATGAAGAGACTTATTTGTTAAAGAATACTTGGGGTTGTTTGCTTGGAGAGGCAAGTAAAAGACTATTTGGGTTTAAGCCAAAAGTGGCTTGTTGAAAGAATACTTATATCTTATAAAAGATAGTGAAACTCAATCTAGTTGGATTGAAAATTAGACATAGTCTCTATGTTTGAGATGAACCAATATAAAAGACTTGTGCTTCTTCGTCTATTGCATTTCAAAACTGTATCTGTCAAGTTTTTACTATTTCATTATTTTCAAAAATGTGAGTTTTTGATATACATTATTCAACCCCTTCTAGTGTGTATCTTTTCTCCAACAATTGGTATTAGAGCTCAGCCTTTGACGAGGCTGAGCATCTAACAGTGTTAAAGGAAAAAGATCTAAAATAGACCATACTTGTCAGAAGGAGTTTCTTTTACAAGGCCTCTAGCCTTCAATGGAGAAGACTACCCCTACTAGAAGGATAGGATGGATATGTTCATCAAATCCGTCTAGTACCAACTCTGGAGGATTATCACCCAAGGTGACATTGAGTTGACCAAGACTAAGAATGAATACACTCAAGAAGATTGTAACATCTTGTAGCAAAATACTAAAGCAAGATATATACTTGCATGTTCTCTATTCATAACCGAGTACAACAAGCTCTGCAACTACTTTACTACAAAGGAAATGTGGGATGTCATCAGGATAACTCATGAGGGCACTAGAGATGTCAGACTCAGACGAGTTGCCACTCTTCAAAGACACTATGAGTTGTTCTCTATGAAGGAGAAAAAAATCATTGATGAAACATGTGTAAGATTCCAAGCAATTCTCAATGGGTTAAAATTCCTATGAATTAAGTTCTCCAAAGCTCAAAATAATTTCAAGATCCTAGACAGCCATCTTAAGGTCTGGGAGCCTAAAGCCACTGCCATCTTTGAAGCTTGAGATTTAAAAGTCTTCACTCTTGATGAACTTCTTGGAGCACTTCTTGTTCATGATGTTCACCTAAACAACAAAGATCAAACCAAGGCAAAAGATACTATTGCCTTAAACAGTGGTGAAATGAGCGGAAGAAAAGAGAAAGGAAAAGCTCTAAAAGTTGAATCTGAGTCAAGCATGTCAGAAGATAGTTCAAAAGATTCAACAGACAATGGAATCTCTCTCATGTTCAAAAAGTTAAAAATTATGCTAAAAAAAGAAGGAAGACTAAGGAATCTACACAGAAAAGAAGAAAAAGGAAGAAAAACCAACAAACTAGAAATCAAGGATATCCTCTGTTATGAATGCAAGAAGCATAGACATCTAAAAGCAAACTGTCCCTTAGTTAAGAAAAAGTGGTCAAATAAAAAGAAATCCAAAAAGAGTCTAATGGCCACTTGGGAGGATCTTAATAGTGAGAGCAACATTTCAGATGAAGAAGTTGCTAACATCTGTCTCATGGTAGACGTCGAGTCAAATGCAACCAACATTGAGGTAAATTCTTACTCTAGTTCATATTCAACTAATTCTGGTAGCGATGAGATATCTTTTGAGACTCTCTTAACTAATTCTCACATGATTGCTTTAGAGTATAAGAAGCTGAAAGAAAAATATAAAGCTTTGGAAAAATAGAATGTTGAACTAAAAAAAATGTTAGATGATGCTAAGGAGATACTATGTCTTAAAAATAAGATCATTAGTTTTGTTCCTCATGGTATAGAAGTCCTAAAAATAAAAAATATTCAATTTAGGAAGGACTTAACTAAATTTGATGATGAATCAACAAAATTAAACCTTTTGTTAAAACTGGTCTTGATTTTGACTTAAGTCTTGAGACTTCTTAGCCAAATCCAAAGTCTTTTCTCACAAAGCCAGTGGTTATAGATATAAAAATTCAAGGAAAAGAAAGACTAAGGGAATGGAAACTAATAAAAAAAAGGATCCAAGAAAATATGAGTACCAAAATCTCAAATAGTTTTTGGTTTAGATATCTTTAGTAGGAAAGTCAAAGGATTCACAATAGTACTTGAACAGTGGGTGCTCGCTACATATAACACGAGAAAAGTCTATGTTCCTACGTCACTACTTTTCACCCTACCTAACGAAATGATGATAAGTAGCTACCAAGATCATATAAGAGATGAACATTTTCACACAATGCATTAAATGCTTACAACAACGACTAATTTACTCTCTTTCTCTGGTCTCGAAGAAAAGACAAACGAAACATCTTGAGAAAGTTGCTCAACGGTCATTTTTCTTCTAAGCTATTGTACAAAGGATTCTCAATCAAGACAATAAAACAAGAAAGGAAATAAGAGAGACAAGAAACGAACTTACCACATTGTGAAGAATTTCTAAGTGTATATCTTGTAGATAAATTTTGTCTTTTACAGTTTGTTTGCGTTTTAATTTTCATAGCACCATGACTAGAAGAAATGAAACTATCCCTATAACTCTTTTCAAATTTCTATTTGTAAGAATTGAGCCTAAAGAGACTTTTAGTTAAAAGAATACTTGATTATTAAGCCTAAAAAGACTTATTTGTTAAAGAATACTTGGGGTTGTTTGCTTGGAGAGACAAGTAAAAGACTACTTGGGTTTGAGTCAAAAGTGACTTATTGAAAAAAAATTTGTATCCTGTAAAAGATAATGGAACTTAATCTAATTAGATTCAGAATTGGATGTAGTCTCTGTGTTTAAAGACAAACTAGTATAAAAGACTTAACCTCCTTCGTCTGTTACATTTCAGTACTATGTTTGTCAAGTTTTTACTATTTCACTATTTTCAAAAATGCGATTTTTTGATATACACTATTCAACCTATTTTTTTGGGTGAATGTTTATGACAATGTCAACTTGAGAAATAGAATAGAGAAAGTGGAAAGGGGTTTCAGAGTTGTAAAATTCTATCTGCTTGTGGTGATCTTACTTTGCATATGTGATGCAATAATAGCTGACATGCGAATACTATTTGGGCCTTTTTTTAACCAAGGACCAATTTAATGAGTTATGAGATTAAAAAAAAAAGGATGAATTAAAAACAAACATAGTAGAAAGTAGTTCAAGTGGCAATTAACATGCCAACTGTGCACTTAGTCCTCAAACAATTCTTACTGTCACTATAGACTATTATGACAGATGTTATAAAACTTTAAAACTTTTCCTGTACTCAAGGGACGAAGTAGGAGAGAGGGTGAAACTCCATAGACAAAATTTCTACTTTTTTCAAATCTAAAACAATTTTATTTACTTAGTCACATGCAAAAGGCTTAGCTTTACATTTAGTTAAAATTTAAACACAAACCATTCAATCAATGCACCAAGTAAAAGAGTGCAAATATCATGTCGTTGCTACAAGAAACAATATATATTGGCTTTTATTTTAATGATTATTAACATTCCTGTTTTTCTACCCAAAAAAAAAAGTGCTGTTACAATTCATCGTGATATTTCCCCTCTGCAGACCGTACATCCTGCGGATGTTTGAGAAGATAACTAACAGCTAATGAGGCATGAAGTGCAGCTCCATAAGGAAGTACATCTTCATTGATCTTGAAATAGGGTGAGTGTAGTTGTTCCAGTTTTTCATGTGAGGGATTCTGCATTCCAAGCATGAAAAAGTAGCCAGGTATAACCTGTTGATAAAATGAAAAGTCTTCAGCTCCCATCGATGGTTGCATGTCATTAACTTTATTGATGCCAAGCAAATTTCCTGCAACAGTCCGAAAATGTTCATGCAAGTCACCGTTGTTTATGGTTGCCGGAAAGAAAGGCTTTTCTTCTTCAAGGAAGTTGACAGTTGCATTGCACCTCAGCACAGCAGCTTGAGCTGTCACAACCTGTGTAAATGAATCAGCCTTAGCCCCTGCGGAATTAATTGTACTCAAAACTGTATAATATGAGTGAATCCCTTTTTTAGTTGAAATTATTACATAAGGCTAAGGGTGTTTCTTGATTCCATTGTAACAAGCTTTTATTGATAATAGCAAAAACATTACTATCTTCATTTCATTTTGTCTCATGTTTTGAAGACTTTGCAAAGGAAATGGTGAAAGTATATATATGGCTGGGCTTATAGGCACAAATAACAAACACATACAACAGACAACTCATGATATAATTAAAAAAACTCCAACCATTTATTTCAGTTTATGTATATAAAATGAATTTATTCTTCTCCATGACATACCTGCTCAATGCGCCGTCTTAATTGCTCAAAGCTTTGCTTTGAAAAAGCTCGGAAGGTGCCACCAATTGTGACAGAATCTGGAATGACATTGAATGCATTACCTCCTTGTAATTTTCCTACAGTCACAACCTGTGGGGGGAGATGCTTTCTATTAGGAAGGCACAGAGGATAGAATGTCCTTGAAATAGCATTTTGTCATATTCAACAAGTAGTAATAATCACATATACACATGTTTTGGCACACGCACAAACACAAAGACATTGCGGAAAAGACCCAAGGTTTAGATCCCAAATCTCTATAATCAAAGAGATGGGAACTAGAGTTGTGTTATGTCATCTCATCTTTTTCACTGGAAATTCTTGTGTGGCCAAAGTTCACCTAAGTTGAGTAAACTAAACGAAAGTTACGTAACTAATAATTATTTATACAGCATTACTATCTCTATTCTTTGATAACATATAAACATAAGAAAATCGAGGAAGTGGATTATTATATATCCATGATCTGTTAATGTTACACATATGTTAGTATTTTATAAACTCCCTAATCCTTGATACTCGCATAAAAGGATTACAATGTTAAATTTTACTCCTAAAGAGTAAGCTTTAGACAATCCAAACTTGAGTTTAAACTCAATGGACATTCAATTATTAATCGGAGAAGAGAATAAAAAAAACAAAAGTACCAGGCTAAATTTTCATTCCACAATATACTTGATACAAGGATGATATGCAACTTTAAGTTCTAAAAGTGACCAAAAAGGTTAGTACATCCAAAGTTTATGTAGATAACACGGAAAAGAAAGCATCGTGAAAGCAAGGGAGCAAGAATTATAAATCAAATTAGGTTTCTAGCACAAGCATTAGTTTTGCATAGCCATAGGCTCAGAAAACTATAAATACTTTTATTTAGCGATCAAACAAGGACATCAGTTGGTCTGGTTGCCACCAGTGTTTTGCCTTTTAAATCCCAATTAGACCTACATAACATAAAGTATAAACTAATAGTTGGTGACAAGGGAAAAGGAGTAAATGAAGTTGAAGCAAATTTACCTGGGAATCAAGAGGATCAGCCTCGCGAGAAACAAGGTGTTGTAAGCTAAGAATGACATTAGAAGTTGCCAAAATGGGGTCTATAGAATGTTGAGGAATAGCAGCGTGACCTCCTTTTCCACTAATTATTGCTTCAAAGAAACCACTTCCTGCCAAAAATGGACCAGATCTAGAGGCCACTTCACCTAATGGAAAGTTAGGCGCTACATGCAATCCAAAAATAGCTGTAACATTTTCTAAGGCTCCAGCATCTAAAATTTTCTTAGCCCCTCCACCTCCTTCCTCTGCTGGTTGGAAAACAAGAACTACAGTTCCCTATTTAGACATCAAAATAACGAAATTATTATAGGTCCATGGCAGGGTGAAAACAAGAGAATAGGACAATTCATATTTCATAATAAAGTAGAGGAGGACATGGGAAACTGTCTTGGTACAGTAGAATGATTAGTTGGTTATCTTTCCTTCTCTTTTCACTTTCTTTTCTCCTTTCTTCAATCTTGTGTTACAATAGCAAGAACCAAGAAATAATTTTTTACATTGGTTCAAGATATATGCCATATGATAGATTGGTTGTAATTTAGTTAATTTTAAACATTGGCAACATATAAGATAATTACCATTATCTTTGTGTGACTGTAATTTACAAATACCATACAAACAGAACTTGTTTTTGATTCTAACATGATTGGAATCATCAGACAAAAAGTTTACATAAAAAACATAATTCATTAATAGGGCCAAATTTCTTGAGTATATGGCAAACAGGAGAGCAATGATTAGTGACCACACATTTTAAACTGAGATCAGAAGAGCAGTATCTGCAAAACCATAGAGCAAAACATCATATTGATATGAAAAGGAAACAAAGAAGGCAGTATAAAAAGTCTAACTTGTATTTCTTTTTCATGCTCCTTGAGAATCTTTGCAGCACCAAGAAGCATGGTCACATGAGCATCATGACCACACGCGTGCATCTTTCCAGGTACTTTACTCTTGTGCTCCCACTCCACCATTTCCTAACATTAGACATGGTAATGAATCAACAAAGAGTACAAAACATCAATAAAACTTGAGGAAAGACAACCAAAACTCTTTAGTTGTTTTATCCCAATACGGAAACAATCCATAAAAATAACACCATCATAAATCAAAAGGCAAAAGCCTGATACATGAAACATATATATGCAAGGTTTTAAAAAAAAAATTGGTCCATGACTACGATTTCGGCTGCAACATCAAGGATTTTTTCTTCTTGATGTACAATGATTGTAGTGAGATTAAAACCCATGATCTCATACATATTATCCTAACCTCCACCACCAAGCCAACCTTAGTAGTTATTGTATTGCAGTTGAATATCAAGGATTCTGAGTCACTTCAATTGTTTGCAATTTCTCGTTATATAAAGAATTGCATAAAACTGCTATGAACACAAATGTCTAAGTCTAACCACTGCTAAGCTATGAGTTAATGTAACACCAATTTAAAACCTTGAAAGAAAGAATATGAAAAGTTATGAGACCTGCATGGAGAGAGCATCCATGTCAGCTCTTATTGCAACAAAAGGTGGTCTTCCTGTCCCAATGAAGCCAATAACACCAGTGACTGCAACAGGGTGTTTATAGGGGATACCAAGTTTATCCAATTCCGCTCTGATGAGTTTACTTGTCTCAAATTCCTCATAACCCCATTCTGGATTCTCATGAATCTTCCTCCGGATTCTGACCATCCAATCAAATACCTCAGCCTTATTGGCAGCATCTAGAAAGTTGGTGGGGAGTTGTTTGGAGGAATCAGTTAATGAGAAGTGGGGAGATGCAGCGAAGATGTGAAAAACGATGAACAAAGGGACCCAGTTCAAGAAACTCATGATAACTTTGCGGAAGTGTAAGAATCAAGTGCAGAAACCAAAGACGCAACACAAGACTAAACAAAACGATTAATTGGTTTTTTATCCAATCAATATTACGTCACGATTTTCATCATCGTTATATTATAGTTACATATTTTAATTTTTAATTTTAACCTTTCAAATATTATAATTATATAATTTAAATTTTTTAAATATCATAATTATATAATTTTTTGATTTATTTAAATTATATATATATTATAATTTTTATTCATATATTAAAATATTATAAATATTTATTATTAACAAAAACTATTTAAAAAGATAAAAAATTTATATAATCATGATATTTGAGAGATTAAAATTATATAATTATAATATTTTAAAATTTAAAATTATTTAATTAAAAATTTAATAATGAAAATTACATAATTATAATATTTAAAAAATTAAATTATTCAATAAAAATTTTAAGAAATTAACATCATGCAAATGTTATATGATGAATTAAAAATGCATTTATTCTGAATATTATCATTAGAATTTAGAACGCGAGGGATAGAGATATTTTTAGGTGCTAGTCTTTATACTATATTTTTAGTCCCAAAAAAAAATTAATGTTGAGTTTTATCTTGGTTCTGCAAAAAAATTCTCTATGTTTTTTAATTCTCTAAAACTTAAAATTATTATTTTTACCTTTAACGATGATTATAAAGAATTTATAATAAAATAAAATAAAAAAATTGAAAGATTAAAAAATTATTTTAAATTTAACAAATTTATCATTAGTAATTATATATTCATCTCATTATCATGAAATATTATGTAAATGCTTATTTCTGAATTTTAAATATTATTTTGATTTAATAATACCAAAAAAAATTAAAACATGATAAAGATTAAGGTTTAGATTATGTAATATAATTCACACAAAAAAACTATGTAATACAATAATTAAAAATATCAGCAAAAGATATAACAAGTTAACAACTCTAAATGGATAAATAAAATAGTGTAATTTTATGATATTTGTTTGAGAAGATATTTTATGAGTTATTTTTATAAGGTTATTACACAAACATACTCCACAATGATGAGATATTGTCCGCTTTGGGCTTTAGCCCTCACGGTTTTGCTTTTGGTCATCACCCAAAAGACCTCTCAATCATTGAAGTATGTTTATATTATATAAGTTGTTATTTATTGTATTATTTTATCGATGTGAGACTTGTTTGTATCCCAACAAATTTAACATTTTAAGTTAAGATTTTATATTCTAATATAAGGTATTTTTATTTAATTATTTATATATAAATAAAGGTGTGGAGTGAGGTGGGGACTATAATACTTATGAGGATTTTTACGGGTAAATTCCTGTTTCATGTTCCATCCAATTATGAGGATTTTTATTCTCGAGACTTTTTGACCTTTGATTCACATTATTCCTTTTTTTCAACTTAAAATTTTTACATTATCCACGATAAACTTGTGCAATTAATTCTTCCTTCTCATATAAAGAGGAGTCTCCAAACTTTTAAAACACACAAAATTCTTACTAAATGAGTATTTAAAAATTGGTGCTAATGATAACATTATTCTCATAAAAGTATTAGGATTATTTAGATTAAGTTAAAGTCAAGCATGCAACGGAATGATTTCCTAGCCTCAAAGTATTTCAATACTAGTCCTTTAGAATCAAGATAACAAACCAAATATAGTTTTTTTTCTTCTTCTATATAAAGACAATTATAAAGCGATCCATGCAACAAAAATCAAGTTTTTTTAAAGAAGTATACACGGTTCTAATTCAATAATTTTAAAGTGAATATTAGAATGTAACTAAGGAATGAGTTATTAAGTTAGTTAACCTACTAAAATTTATTATTAGAGTTCTTATCCTATATATGCATGTTTACTTGTATCCTACATGCTGCTTGTCTCAATAACACTCTCTTAGATGAGTCTTATTAATTAAATTTAGAAAGTGATAGAGCATACAATTGAAGTGATGCAAGAAGTATTTATTTCTTGTTAATCAGTTTATCACATCAATTTATTATTTTTCTTTGTTTTTCTAGATTTTAAACCTTTTGCATGACATTTGTAATATATTTTTTTATATTTCTTTTGAAGTTTTATATAGTGCTTCTTTACCATGTTAAGTTGTTATATTATTTTCTTTTAATAAAATAAACATAAACTTTTGATTTTAAATATTCATGTTGATGTGAATATAGAGGAAAAATATACTAATTAAGATTCCATATAGATAAATGTAAAAAGTACGCTAAATGGAGAGAGGACTTTTTGATCATTGTGGGACAGTTTACTAAACTATTTACATAAATAATTTTTTTTTATAATTATTTACACCTTTAGAGTTATTTTTATATATGTTGCTACACCTTATAGTGACACATATGTCACATGATAGTTTCTGAGTTATGAAAGTCATGCAGTTGAAATCGTTATAACCGATAGTAATTATATATTGTCGTTTTCAGCTATAGCAATTTAAGGATGACTTATTTTTTTATATTGGGTTGTTACAATCTATAACGACTCAATTTTATTTTATTTATTTATTTTAAAACTAATGGTGCTATAGGCCATAATAATAAATAAAAAAAATATATTGTTATGGATCATAGCGATAAAAAAAAAAATAATAGTGTTATGAATTATAACGACTAAAATTATAGGTGTCAAAGTGTGTCAATTTAACTCATATGGGTTGACTCGCCACAGGTTGATGCTTTAAATGAGTCAATCCAATCCGACTCACTTTCTAGTGAGTCGACAAAAAGATTCCAACCTGACTCAACCCACCACAGGTCGGTGAATTAGGTAGGTTGGCTCATTAGATTTTTTAAAAATAAAAATAAATAAATAATTAATTACATGTTTTTGTTTAATATTTTATATTCAGAAATCAAATTTATCATTGATTCAAATGCAAATACATAAACAAATATATTAATCAAAATTTTAAATAAAAATTCACATAATATATATATATATATATATATATTAATTTTTTTAATAGTGGGTTGAATGATTCAACCTACCTTACTTATACTTGAATCTGTTTGACTCATAGGTTAAGTGAGACAAATTGAAATTTGAACCATATTTTGACTGATTTAGAACTTAAAATTCATGTCAATAGGTTAATTTACATGAAAAATATTGAATACAATTTATGTTTGAACTAAAAATAGTCTTATACACTAAAAATTGTGTGAAAATGAGTCCAAAGGGTAATCAATTTTTTTTTTAAATATAATTTTAAATTATTTTCTAGTCTGCTTGTGTGATATAATTTTTATATGGTTTACGGTTATAACTTTTTTGGGTTTGAAAATAAATTGAATTTTGTATTCATTATATAAGTTAATCTTAATAAGATAAGATTTTATAGTCTTAAATCAATTAAATAAAGACTCCAAACTTTTGTTGAAAAATTAAAAATGATTATTATTTTAAAAGGATCAAATTAATCTAAATTTAAAAAAAAAATGAATCTTAAAAATAAAATAAATCTCCAAAAATATAATTCAATTTATATTAATATAGATAACACATATATTAATACAAATATAACTAATTCATATACATATAAGTACATTAATACAACTGATATAAATATATTATGAATCAGCTTGCTATAATAATAATAATAATTTATTTATATAAGAGTAAAAATAGACTAAACTTAATAATTAATACGTTACCATTACCATTACGATTCATCTTCCAATCCCATAGAGCTTTAGTAATTGCATTCCTCTTAGGTCTCAAAAACATATCAATACAATTTTTAATCCATGTAAAATACAACAGTGACAGTAGAATTTGAATCTGAATGTAAGATCATATGCTTTCATATTCAATTTTACTAAGATCAGATCCTAGTTGTTATAATATGAGTATTGTACAGGTAGGGGGGTCGGCCACCACCATGTCGGCCATTGAATGGCAGAACCAGGCAGCCGAATGCTGATCTGCCACCTGGATCGACCTATCGACACTTGTTACCTTTAATCAAGTAATTAGGGATTAATTAGTTGATTAGGGTGTATTACCTAATACGGTAAGTATGCTGCGAGGCCCATGAGGTCCAGAGCCCATAAATGACAGTATAAATAGCTCAGGACAAAAGGTAACGTCACTGTTCATTAATTATCCTAGAGATTCGAGCTTGTCCTGACTTGAACGTTGGAGTGCCTTTTGCAGGTACCAACCCCTTCTTCAGCGTATCGGATTACTGGGTCGGGAGTCTCGTTCGGCCTTCGGACTACTGGAAGACTTAGTGTGCCCATTAGACAGGTACAAGTATATTTGTACCTTGTTGGTCTCCACGCAAGATTTTATTTTGAACTCTAAATTAATACCTTTCCGGTCTCATTGTGTTATGCATGTATTTAAATCAAATCTCCCCCCAATACTTTTTTACAATCAACTAATTAAAAATATATGATTTATTATAAGATAGTTATTATCAAAATTAGCATCGTAATTAATATCTTATTTTCTATAATCATTCATATAACTGTGTAAGCTTGTACTCTTGCAGATCCCGCTGACATACATGCATGAGAACATGCATGCTGCAAGATAAACATTATGTTACCACACGTACGTACGTGTGTATGGTTTGATACTCAGCAACAAGTGGGCACGTCTTATCTTTTTAATCGCATCACGTGTAATCATGATCTCACAATTACCATTCAATCTGTTATTATTAATTACTAGTATATTAATTATATGTATATGCTAATGAAATATCTGTCCCTAAAGAATGTAATGTGTAACTGTCTTCATGCAATTCATTGAGAATGAATTGGAAGATATATACCAATCTACTCACCTTAACATTACATGAAAATTCAAATATCAAAAAGAATCAACCACATTATTATTATTAGGAATTGAAGGGTAACATCATCACACTGCAACTGGAGCTATAGTATAAAGTTTATATTTCATTTTATATTTAAAATAAAAATTAAATTAAATTACGAAACTTAGATATCATTTCATAAATATTATTAGTTTTATTTGGATTAAAATTGATATTTTACTTAATAATAGCTTAATAAATAATTTCAAATCTTGAATATAAGGATAATTTTGTTGTCTATAAATGTAAATATTTTGCCTTATTTATAGTATAGTATACACGTGATTCATAAAAAAAATATTTTAGTTCAGTATTTATTACAAATTAATAGTATTAATTCTTTTGGTAATTAATTTTTTGAATTACTAATTCAATGATAACATATGATTCAAATTGATATAACTATACTTTAATATTTTGATTAATTTGATAAAATAAAATTTAAATGAATAATGTAATAACATATAAAATTTTAAATTTTCACATAATGAATTGAACCTTTTTATATATATTATTCAAAAATAGATATTTATATATATTTTAAATATTATATTATATATTTGAAATAAAATAATATAATTAATTATTAAATAATTTTGCAATCATATAAAATTTGATATACTTTATTTAGAATATATTATCACTTAATTCATGGATTGAATAAAATTATTAAAGGTATAAAATTTACTTTAATTTTTTATGTTTATCCATGGTACCAACTCATAAAAAATATTTATTAAAGGTATAACAAAAAATGTAATAACATATATAATTTTAGATAAAGTTATTTTCATGAAAAATAAAATAAAAAAAGAAAAAGGCACAAAAGTAGGAAGCATGCACGTGGACCAGACCCTATGTTAATGTGTGTTTGTGAGTCTCTCTGTCCCTCCTCAAGAGCTTTCTCTCGAAAATGGCCGTTTGCTAGGCTTAGGACACCTTCCTCAAACTCAATTTAATCCTCATTCTTTCTGTCTTTTTCCTTAGACGTTTTTATCACCATCTCTTCAATTTAATCCAATCCTTTCCTTTGTAATTCTCGTCATTCGAGTTTGTTTCTTTGACCCAACACGTTCAACACACCTTTAATTTTGCACCCTTAGATAGACGGTGCTACCTTTTTCCAACGTAACACCCATTCTTCCTCAAAATTCTTCTTTTAATGCCATTTTCTTCGACCCTTTTGGCCAAAAACAGATCTTTCTTTTGTCCATTTGAACCTTTTTTTCATTTTGAAACAAAGGCCCCTTAAGTTGGCTTCTTGAACAGTTGAACGGGGGAATTTGTTGTTGTTTGGCTTTTCTCACGTGCATTGTTGGGTCAGTGAGGTTAAAGATGAACGAGCATGGAAATGAAGAACCTGTTTTTGAATTTGGGGTGGTGATTCCGAGGAGAGTGGTGCAGGAAAAAGATGAATCTTGGGACTGTGCATCTGTCCTTGTAAAGGAGTTTGAGAAGATGGGGTTTATTGTTGAGAGAGTTGTTGGCATTGCAGATGAGTTCATCAAGGTTAGGTTTTCTTTCTAAAAAGGACTTTTTAAGTAATTTTTTTCCATGGTCTATCAATCTTTTGATTTAATCAAGCCCTGAGTGTCTAATTGAATCTTTTTGATGAGTGGCTAAAACTTATTTGTCATTTGTTTAGTTGGCTGCACCTTTGGAGACACTTGGGAGGGCTGCAGCTGAGCTACAGATCAAAAAACGGACTCTTATTGGTATATGCAAATCCCCCAAAGGGAGAATTTGTTCTTATTACTATTTTTAAGTTCACTGTGTCAGATGGTGCTAACTAGAATGTGACTGGTTGTGCAATTCCCATGTTTCTGTTAATGTGTCTTGTAATAACTGCCAGGTATGGATTTGCAATTTGAGGTGGAGGAGGTGGAAGCTTTTGTGAAACAACCTGATGGTTCTGTTTTCAGTTGGTGTGAGCGTTTTCAGTGCTACTGTCACTTGATATATGGAATAGTGAGTTCTTTCGTTAGCCATTTGTCTTCTCTACAATCGAAATCTCTCTTTGTAATTTGATGTGCTTGTTAGCCAGTTCCACGCATGCTGCATGCTGCATGTTGTTTTATCTGATTCTCAGATTATAGGTGCCTTAGCTTTCTAATTCAAGAAAATATTAGGAAAATGCATTCTTGTGATTATGAATACAAAAAATGTGACATGTTAATAAATAAGCTTTATTGCTGTGCTATGACTACCATGGAATTGCAGTGTTGTATGAACTCTCCTATTGACATGTCGTAACATTTTGGCTCTCTTATAAATTGAATTTGCAGGTAAACAACAGCAAGTCAGCCAAAACCCTTAAATTTGATGGAAAAGAAATCCATTGGGAAATTGGAGAGAATCTTCTTCAGAAATTGGAATCAGAGAACATTGTTAAGCAAGTCTTTCCTTTGCATGGTGTTTTTACTCACATGTGCCATCATTTTTTCTCTTGATTAGTGTGGCTTGAACCTGAACTAATATTGCTTTTGGTTGATAGATGAAAAGAAGAGAAAGAAACTTCTCAGAAGTTGGGCACTTCATTGGTGGGACTTAACTAATCAGCCAATTGATGAGATTTATTCTTACTATGGGGCAAAGGTTAATGTGACTATGACTCTATGAGCTTTATAACATTATCTGAAGATGATATTGTCCATTCTCCTTATCCAATGATGGAATGAATAATGTGCAGATTGCAATCTATTTTGCTTTTCTTGGAATGTTCACAAGGTGGCTGCTCTTCCCTGCTGCATGTGGGCTTACATTGCAATTGATAGATTTTGGGTGAGCCAATCTGTCTGTTTTTGTTTATGCTACCACTTCTTCTATAGTATTGCATCTAGTTAAGTGGTTTTATGGCTCCTCATTACATTTTAGGTCATTGAGATTAGTGGTGCTTCCTGCTTTCTTCATCATAGTGATACTTTGGGCAATAATGTTTTCTCAGTTCTGGAAACGTAAAAATTCTGCACTGTTAGCAAGGTATTGTCTTACTTTTTTTGGGATCAGTACAATCACTTTACTCATTCAATTGCTTTGATTCTTCCCTCTTCCTTCACACCTTTTCTCTTGTGTTTGGTATTGCAGATGGCCTATTAGTTCTGCAGTTGCAGCTGACCAAGGATACAAGATTCTAGGCAGGAAGGCCAGCTCCTGGCAGCCCCCAATGGAACTCTTGAAAGTATTTGAGTCTGATAGAGCTAAAGAGAAGGAAATATTTCAGAGACATGAGTGGCTTGGGCGTCTCATGCGATTCAGAAATGATGCTATAATTATCTTTGGCATCATATGCCTCCAGTTACCATTTGAGTTGGCATATGCCCATCTTTATGAAGTTCTTGGTTCTGATTTAATTAAGTAAGAATACGTATCATTTTTTTTTGTGCTTCTACTTATTAGTGTTAGTTGAGTATTCTGTTATGTCTTTTATGATTTTTCTTTCTCTGTGTTGTTCTCTTTTTCCAATAATTCTATTTTGTTCTTCCGTTCTTGAGTCTCAATTAAAGTATCTTCTGTTGTGTTTATATAATTATTGGTCTTTCAACATTTATTTTCTCATCCTACTATAGTCTTCTTTCTAGCCTCATTTCATGTTCTCTTTTGACTCTTTAGTGGCAATTACCCTGCTATAGTCTTCTTTCTGTCAAACTAAAAAGTTCAACCCCATCTAGTAAAGTAAATCATAATGCCACTGGAATCATTATCCGTATGATACAATTTGCTCTTGATATACCATTTCTTTTTTAATAAAAGACATATTTTCTATTGAGTGTGTTTTTGCTAGATGCAACTCATCCCATGATACATGCATGCCGTTGTGTACATTTTCCTATTGGACTTGTACCTGAGATTAAGGACATGAAAGTTCTTCATTAGTCCCACAAGCATCTCTGTCATCCACATAAAACTCATGAATGCCATTTTTTGTTGGTGGCAAATAACTGAGGTTTTGGATTTTGATCCCATTAGAAAGGGACAACCTTTTCTCAACTAAATCTGTAATTTGATACTAAGAAGTATCTTTTGTTAATCATATTAATTATTTGGTTGAGTCAGATAATTAATTAATATGACTCTTGTTTTGATGTTGGGATTCAGGTTTGGGCTCACTGCTGTTTACCTTTTCGCCATTCAGTATATTACCAAGATTGGTGGCAAGGTGTCTGTAAAACTTATCATGAATGAAAACAACGAAAACACAGAAAAAAGGGCTGACAGCTTGGTCTACAAGGTAATGATGAGGATTCATAGGCACCATACTTCTTTCCGCTGGTCCTAAACATGGAACTCAGGGCTTTACTTCTCCTGCAGGTGTTTGGCCTGTACTTCATGCAGACATACATTGGAATCTTTTATCATGCCCTGTTGCATCGTAATTTTTCAACTCTTCGCCAAGTGTTGATTCAGCGGCTCCTTCTGTCTGAGGTTGCAGATAAAATTTTTCTCTTTACTTTTCTACTTTTTTTCCTGCTCTATAGTTTGAGGTTTTTCCTTTAAAATAGTGGAGTAAAAGAAAACATCTTTCCAGGTGTTGGAAAACTTGTTGGAAAATTCATTGCCATATCTCAAGTATAGCTATAAAAAGTACAGGGTTCGGTAAGCCTTTTCATCCCCTTGGACATGGACTATGCTATGTGGTTGATTTACTTTGTTTACCATGTTGCTACCATGCAATAGCTAATTTATCTTTCATTTCTCAAGACACAAAAAGAATGAGAAAGGAGAAGCAAGAGAAAAATTCCAGTTTACTTCTAGAGTAGAGAAAGAATACCTTAAGCCCTCTTACTCTGCTAGTATTGGTGAGGAACTTGAAGATGGATTATTTGATGGTACTTCCAAATTCATTATACTCCTAAATTGTATATGATATTTAATTAGTTACATATGGAATATATTATAAGTAGTTTCATTTAGATATACATGTGTATGTAGCAGTCAAAACTAGAAAGGCTTTATTTCTGATCATGTTTGAGAAGTGTCCCAAGCCTGATATTATCTATCCTGTTTGCAGATTTCTTAGAATTGGCATTGCAGTTTGGAATGATTATGATGTTTGCTTGCGCATTCCCACCTGCATTTGCTTTTGCTGCTGTGGTATAAATACTTTTGTCTACATCCCTTTTGGAACTTCCTTTCGCTTGCCTTCACCATTGCTATAAGTGCTCTTTAATTCATTGTGGCCTTCTATAAAATATTACATTTTTGACAACTCCCTCGCTGTTCAGAACAATGTTATGGAAATCAGGACAGATGCATTGAAGCTGCTAGCAATTTTGAGGCGGCCTGTTCCTCGTGCAGCTGCAACGGTAGGAGCCTGGCTTAACATATTTCAGGTATCTATTTAGCTACACAGGACTTTGGAAGCTATTTGTCAATTATTCTGGAGAATTCACTTCATATTAATTATAAATTGGAACACATTTACCAAATATCGAACTATATGGGAGGTCCATCTACTGAAATTTTCAGCATGCAACCTTTTTTAAGTTTTAATTGAGAAAGAGGCATGGGAAGGAATGATGTAACAGTCAAATGACATTTCCATTAGGCGTTTGTAAAATTGCATCTTTAAACATGAATGAGTGCGTCGTGGGTAAACTCTACTCACTTATGTTTAATTCACACTGAGTTATACTTGATTTTTACGTTACTCTTATTTGAGGACATTCTTCATTTTGCAGTTTCTTATATTGATGTCTATATGCACAAACTGTGCTCTTTTAGTATGGCTATATGATGAGGAGGGGAAATGGAAAATAGAGCCTGGACTAGCAGCAATTCTAATCATGGAGCATGTCCTCTTGTTGATTAAGTTTGGTTTCTCTCGCTTTGTTCCTGAGGTGATTGTTTTGCCTCACATCCACAATTAGTCAATCACTCCTTTTCAAATTGCTTTATGAGAGATAACAGGATATGGTACTGTGTTCTGCAGGAACCTGCTTGGGTAAGAGCCAACCGTGTAAAACACACTACACAGGCACAGGATATATGTTCTAAGAAGCTTTTAAGGTCCATTTCAGGCGGAGAGAAGACTCTTATGGAGGAGAAAAAATTGGAATAATGCCTTTCCACGTTATCATTTACGTCATTACCAGTTTAACACGAGAGAAAGAAAGCTTATGCTGGATTGTCTTTTAGTTATCTCAGTTTTCCATGGATGAATTGTATATTAAGAAGGGATTTTGCTTTAATTGACCTGTTTGCCTTCCCTCACCTGTACTAACTAACTCATATAACCCTACAGTTCAGTCTCCCTTCTAAATTGTAGATATGAAAATTACGAATTACTTCAAGTGTTATCAAAATGTTAGTGAAATTAGGATTGTCTTTGGAAGCATTTGAATGGAGAGAAAAATTAGTTTCTAATTCCAGATTATATTGAGTATATTTACAATCTCTTTGTGAAACTTAAATGCATTGAAAATTTATAATTTGGCATTCTACCTTCAGATTGACAAGGCATGGTTCTTGTCCGTACAAATGGATGCAATTCCCCCACACAATTATTTGATCTTTGCTTTTTACAAACAAATATACAACCAACAATTCTCAAGGCTACAACCACTTAATCTAAATCTCATTCTCATAATTCCACCAACATTTCTTTCATTAACCAAATCCAAAAGCCATGTTTGTGATATAGGCCCTTAGACAAGAAATTGTTGCTACATAAAGTTAAATTTGTGGCTTAGCCACGAGACTTCCCAAAACGGCCACTTACTTGGCGTGCATATGCAACAACAGCCTTAGCCCACCTCTTGATCTCAGCCTTCAACTTGTTGGAATCCATGTCCTTCAGCTGCTTCCCTGGCTCCAAAGACAACTCAACTGAAGAAAAATAACGATCAAAACGCCTCCGTTTTGAAGGTTTCTGGCCCTTAAGGTTGGTAATGGCACTGCCACCATTCAGAGACACAGATTTCTTAACAGACATAGCTGCTGTGTGATCAGCAGCCAGAATAGTTTGCGGAATATAATGTGGTACAGTAAGTACCAAACGAATCATGAAACCTTGTGCTGTATCTGACTCATTTATAAGGCTAGCGAATTACACTAGGACAAGTAACATGGTATTCCAATGCGTGTAATAATATGCTTTCATTGACTTTAGACTTTGTCAACACTTTTTAGGAAGGATTCCTCAACAAGTTTAAATATTAATACCTTATACTATTCTATTTGATTTTTTTATTAACACCAAAAACCCTTGTAACTTTGAATATAATACGCAGTACAAAAGTTGGCATCCATAGGGATAGTTTTTTACCCTTCTAAATTTGATAAATTCCTTTGTGTACTAGCCCACCAACTACAAAATTCTAATCATTAGAATTTTGTATGATAATACTAAAGACCGCATTAACTTAACTATTAAGAATAATTAGAAGAACAATACAGTTTGATTATTCAAAATTTGTAACAAAAAAAACTATAGCGTGTCAAATTCTTCCGAGGTTGGATTTGAGAAGCCTCCCGACTCAACTAAACGTGAATAGTTTGTATTAAAGATCCGCATTGTAAAAAAAACAAGGAAAAAAGTATTCACTCACCCTAAATTTTACGGTTTTTACAAATAAGCATCCTAAATTTTAAATCTATCTTAATCAATCCTTAAACTTTATTTTATTTGTAGATAGACACTATAAATTTTAATTTTGTTCCAATTAATCCCTAAACTTCTCTCTTTCTTTCTTTTTTTTTTAAATAAACACCTTCAACTTTAATTTCATTATAATTGTTATTTACTATTTATAATTTACAGTTTTATTTTATTAATTTAGAGTTCAATTATTTATTTTAAATATCGATCATTCATTAATTTTTTCTTCATGTATTAGAATTATTTTTAAATATGATAAAATATGATTTTAAAAAGGAAGAATAATAAAAAAAAAATATTTAATTTTTAAATTTTAAATTTTATGGTTTAATATAAAAAATGATATAAAAAAAACTAATGAATGAGTGATATAAAATAAATAATTAGTTTTTTAACCTCAAAATAATATAAGAGATGACTAAATACATAAGAGAAAAAATTTAAGAATTAAGATTAAATTAAAATCAAGGTGTTTATTTGTAAAAAAGGTAAAGTTTAAAAATCAATTATAACACAATAAAAGATTATAGTGTCTATTTACTAACAAGATAAAGTTTAAGGGTCAATTGAGATCAAATTAAAGTTTACAGTATCTATTTGTAAAGGAGGTGAAATTTAAGGTGGTTAAATACTTTTTTTTCACAAATCAAAGTGCCTCAAGCGGTTAAAAACTATCGTGTTGATCACGCAAGACAGTCAGCCGACAATTAAGTCTATTCATAATAAGATTACCAACAATGACTCATCAGCATATTTCAGACACCACTCATAAATGTAACGAAAATGAAAGAAGGTAGTTTTGGAGGCTCTAGGTGCAGTCGTTATATTTATAAAATATCTACATTCTACTTGTTATTATGTGAAATCGTTTACCTAACATACATCTTGGTCCAACAAACGTATATGGTCCGAAACTTCTGAATAGCTTAATAGTTAATACTATTAGCCACGAAGTAAAATACTTTTAGTTGTGGTATATCCCTTTGTTTTTCTATCAACCTTTACACGATCAAATAGCTTCTGGTATGTGAAATTTACTTCTACATTTCTTACACAAAAAAATATTACCCAACCAAAGCCAAAACTAACTTAAGATTAATATCTCAAAAGACGAAAAGAGCTTCCAAATAAATGCACCTGTATTAACAAAGACTTCTACACATTAACATTAAATAGACTCAAACAAGTGGCAATACTTTCCCCCACGGGTTTTTATGAACATGGAAGTGTCAACACATGGCTCATCAATTTACAAAAAACCATTGCTCATCTTCTGATGTTTCATCTTTCAATAGTTGTCCCCATCTTTTGAAGACTGCAACATTAATACGTGCTACTTTAATTAATAAATGGAGGAAACATGATTACGATTGCTGAATCAAACACCCACCATAGGGCCCGTCTTTTTCAAAACAAGAATAGAACATTGATGCATATGGCTTACCGTGCTTCAACCCCAAAATCCTCACTCCAGCTGATTTCAAGGTCCACAAAACTGTTTTCGTTATGCTAGATAAAACTCGAGAAAAACAGATAGTTTCAATCAAGGGTTTTAATGCTAAAGACACTAATCATCCCTACTTTGATGCAATAGCCAGCCACTTTGTCAGTTGACTTTAAACCAACAATAAAGTGATTATATCAAAGACAAACATCAAACGAGTTGTAAGCTATTACATGCTAGTTCCAGTTTCATATTGAATACTAGATAAATAATTGCATCTCAAAACTCAGGAAATCTAAAATAGAGTTCTAAAAAAACAAAAAAAAACAAAAAAAAGGAGGCAAAAACGATGGTCGAATGCAATCTAACTCTTCTCAATTCGCTTTCACTTCCTGCCATGGACCTTCACAGCCTGTCTATTCCTCTTCTTGGCACCAGACTTGGCAACTTTGAGGCTTCTATGAACAACACTCAACCTAGCAAGAGCAGCCTTCTTGAGATCAGGCCTGTAGTAATTTTCTGCCACCTGCAGCACGTTGCATGATTAGAAAAAAGAAATCAGATAAAAGAAACCACATGAATATAAGGAGGTAACTGCACAACAGCATTCTTACAAGCAACAATTCACAAAATATGAGCAAGCATTAATTAGAGATTTTGCACAGTGGGAATATACATAGAAAATAATTATAGATTAAACTAAATAGAACCGTGTATACCTAATCAAGGGTAAAAGAAGTCTTGCTGTCCGTGCAAAACTAATAGTCTAACTCATGGAAACATGCAAAATATTGATGGAAATTCAGACCAAGACAATATAATAATACAGAAAATTTGGACACTTGAACTAAATAATGATTAACCAGCATCGGAAAGAGAGGTAAGCTTTAGTCTATTAACATCAGGAAGGGATCACTGGAATAAATTCATGAATGAATTTCTGAATAATAGAAGCTCAGAAGCCAAGCGTAACATGTATATTTCATTGAAGAAACCCAAAAAAGAATTCTTCTTATATGTTAGAGGCTCATCAACGCTGTGGAGTCTTATTGACCAAGACTCTAACTATAAACAATGTAGAAAACTTGGATACTAACACTAGAGACCGATTAACCAGCATAGGAAAGAGAGGTAAGATTTTGTCTATATTAACATCAGGAAGGGATGACAAGAATAAACTCATGAATGAATTTCTGAATAATATAAGCTCAGAAGCCAAGCGTAACATGTATATTTCATTGAAGAAACCCAAAAAAGGATTCTTCTTATATGTTAGAGGCTCATCAACGCTGCAGAGTCTTGTTGACCAAGACTATAACTATAAACAATGTAGAAAATTTGGACACCAACACTAGAGACTGATAAACCAGCATAGGAAAGAGAGGTAAGATTTCATCTATTAACATCAGGAAGGGATGACAAGAATAAACTCATGAATGAAATTCTGAATAATATAAGCTCAGAAGCCAAGCGTAACATGTATATTTCATTGAAGAAACCCAGAAAAGGATTCTTCTTATATGTTAGAAGCTCATCACCGCTGCTGAGCCTTGCTGGTAAAAGCCCACAAAGTTATCCTTTAAGCAAAAAATGCCCCAACAAATACACAACAATCACTAGATCAAAAACACGAGCAAGGCAACTTCTTTTCATTTATGAAAATGACACCAAAATTGCCACCTGGGGCCGGTTCAGTCACTGACATAATATGGTAAGCATAGATGCAGATCATAATACTATTGTCAATGACACTTACAGGTATAATAAGAACTAGTCCTATTCAACTTTTGGCTACAGAAACTACCAGCAAAAACAAATTAACCAGCCAAAATATACATCATCAAAGGAAAAAAAATAAGCAAAAAAAAACAAATATTTGAAATAGCAATAGAATCAAACTCTCAGGAATTACAACAACAATATCATACACCATTCACAGGCATAACAAAGCTAAACTCTAAGATACTAAGTATTTTTTTGTTTACCTGGTTTTCCACAGCCTTTGCCATCCTCCTGAACTCCTTCTTCATCACAGATTTGTGAAGCAAAGCAGAGGGCTTGTTTTGCTTCTTCGTCTTTGTTGTGGCAAACAACACAGACAGATCTTTTCCAGCTGGCTGAACGGTAACAGTCTTCTTGTTTGCCAAACCTATCATGCCAATGCAAGCAACAAACAATTAAAAAAACAGTGATCCAATCCACAATAGGTTTCTCAGATGTAATCAGCTGAGATCATTAGATAAACCAAGTATTCCTACTCAATGTCATAAAAAGGATTGGTTTTTCTAGGTGCCCATTTTCAAGAATCAAATAACCTCATCCCCATCAACATTTTTTCTCAAAAAAATAAAAATAAAATTGAGTGGTAACGCACCAGAGTACTTGAAAGAATTGAGGTTATAGAGATTGTTTGGCTCTCTGCTGAATTGGATGCTCTGAGTGCCCCTTCCGAACTGTTTCACCAAGAATGAGTTGTTCTTCTTCACGATCTCCCACACGAGCTGCCCTGGAACTGTCGCCATTTTCAACTTCACCTGCAATTCCCAACTAGGGTTTTGCGTTTGGCTTTGTATATATAGGACTATGAAGAAACCCTAATTTATAAAATTGAATAAAGCGGGTTCGGCAAGTTCGACCCGTTTACCCGTAAACAAGATCCGTGTATTTGTGGGTTGGATTTGGATCTGATTACTGTTAGACTAGGATCGCACAGCCCATTTAAACATGTACTTTTATTGAAGCTCATTAAATATGTGCTTGAATAATATAAAATTATTTTACAATTACTTCAAAAATTAAAAAATATATAAATACTTAAATATGAAATCTGAAACAAAAATAATAATAATAAAATATAGATTAGAAAAATTAACCTTCATTTTTAAATAATAAATAAACTAATAAATTAATTTATTTTTATGAAATAAATTTTACTACTAAAAAATTGAGAACTTTAAAAAGGTAAAATAAAAATTCTTGATGTTACATATATTATTATTAATAGTATAGAAAAGTCATGATGTTACATATATAATTATTATTAGTATAGAAAAATCATTCCTTGACTTGGTGTGTTTTTATGTAAAAATAAAATTGGTGTTAAATTTGTGAGTGGTTAACAATTTGATGATGTTAGTAATTTTGAGTAATTATTTAAAGGGTGAGATATTTGAAAAAACAATTATGAAGAAATGAAGAAAAATAAAATAAAAACTAAATAAGGAAAAGAATGGAAGAGAAAGAGTATTTTGGAAATTAAGGGACAAAATAGTCAATAAAATATGTATATCCAAAAGGCATATTGTCTTTACTTTTTTTTTTGTGGGATAGCTGACCCCAAGATTTAACGCGACTGCATACACAAAGCAAGATTCAAACCTCTGACCTTGCTTAAGCGTGAATCAACCCCTACTGCTGAACCACACACTTAGGGTTATATTGTCTTACTAATAACTAAGTAAAATGAGACACTCTATATTTCGTTATTATTTTAAAAAGTAAAAAAAAATAATAAATAGATAATAAAATAAGAGTGAATTTTATATTAGTAGAGTGATTATAGATATTAGTTGAGGCATAAAAGAGTCTTGAAAATGTAGACATCAAAATAACATATTCCTTTTTATTAATAGTGATAGATATAAATTATTAATAATTATTATTGATACTAATAATTTATTTTATCTATGAAAATATTGTAGCTATGTTTTAAAAATCAAAAACCAAACTAATCCAAATCAAAATATATTTGGATTGAATTGATTTTTAAACCAAACAAATTAGATGGTCAAGCAATAAAATCAAAGAGATTGGATAAGATATTTTTCCCCTCAAAATTGCTTGAATCCAATCAATGAACACCTTAAGTACTACATAAATCACTAAATAATATTTACAAATTACTAAATACTATTTTTGTTAATGAGGGGTGCAAAAGATTTTGTCGGAAGAAATAAAACTTATTTTGATAATTTTTACATCTCAAATGTAAGGAATTAGATTAAAGATCAATAATTTAAATGGTTTAACACTTGTATTTATTAATAGATGACTGAAGTTTGATTTTGACTTATATAAAGTATAAAAATATATTTTACTTTTATAAGGACTCATTTGATGAAGAGTTTCACCTCTTTGTCAAACAATTTTTTTTCTTTTAAATGAATATTTTTTTACTATCATTTGAAAGATATCATTGGTGTAGTACAAAAAAAAAAGAATAAATTACACTAATAGTCCCTAAAATTTTGTAAAATTGTACAAAATCCCATACTTTTTCTACCCCTACAATATACTCCTTTAATTGTTTGAAAACTATTACATTATCACCCCTTGTATATTTCTTTAACCCTCTTAATTATTTGAAAAACATTACATTGTGACCTTCTATTTTATGTCTTTGTATTTTTTGTGTAATTTCATAACCGGGGGATTGGGGGAAACAACTAGGATATGAAATTTCATTAAAGAAATGTACTATTAATAAATTAAAATTATTCTCTTCTTTCTTTTGCATGTTACTTAAAATAATCAGTAATCACAACCAGAAACAGCTAATTATGTATTTACGCTAATGAAATAACACCCAAAATAAAGAATCAGCATAGACAACGAAGAAAATGCAAAATAATATGGGCAACCGGCATATGTATTGATATGCATAACAAGGTTCCATACAAACAATAAATTGAAATGGGGATTGATCCAAATGTTCTCATAATTGCATTTTTCTTTGTTTTAGCCTTGTAGGATTCATAGAGGTATAAACTATCGACTCCAAATCCAACATGAGTATAAAATGTAGTTATTGAACCTCCGTAACATCCTAATTCATTACTTTATAAGAACCTAATATCAGGTCAAACACCTAATACTAGACCATATCCCTCTTTACACCTCATCCAATGTTACATTATTTACAGAGCCAGGAGAAGCCTCAGATGATTTATAACTCCCTACCACTACATGAAAATGTCTTGAAAATTGTACAGAAGATTCAACCTTCATATATGTGGGGCTGCAAACTGTGCATATAGTTAAAAATAAGTAGATAATATTATGGTCTGCATAACTAAACCAAAATCTCTCAAATTACCAAAGAAGCATTTATCCGCAGCATCATCCATTCATTCTAAATCCTTCCCAACAACACAAGTCATGGATTAGATGTTGGTATTGCACGGTGTGTGGACCGTGCCTGACCACTCACTGCTTCATGTATCCTACTGAATACCAATGTAAGGGGAATACAGGCTATAACTGGACCCTTCAGCTTATCTACCACCGGTTTTCTCCCCTCTTCTGACTGCCTGTGACCTGTCAATGATGACAATTTCCGAATCTTTTTATTCGAAAGCCCAGATTTTTTCATCTTGGAAGACTTACTAGATAAACGCCTCAAATTCTTGGATCGTATTCTTCCGCTGACCAATTTTGGTTTGGCCACACAGTAGACATCACTAGCCTCCAAGTCACATCCAATGCCACTCAACATTTTATCACAATGACCTTCATCCAAAACCTCAACCGTCAAAGGGTGTCCAATGAAGGCTTTGCCATTCAGTTTGCTCACAAGAGAAACCAAAGGCACATGCTGTGGCCGGTAGCTGGATTTAACTTCTAGCTTAACATCGTATAATGAAGCATCAGAACAATGATTTCTTCCAGGAAAATCTGACATTTGATATCTGGAGTTAACAGTAAAGCGTGAATGGCGATAAGGAAGCAATCTCTGAGGTGTGAGAGATACATCGGGCAATAGCTTTGCCTCCACTGTTGTACCCTTGATATGCTTCAAGTCCCGAAATCCATCTAGTTGGCCTTCAGCAACAGGTTTGCCCTTAACTTGAGAAGTACAATTGTATGAAGTGTTAGGGGCACCCATTTCATTCCAATCAACTTTCTGACCAGCACCCTGATAGATTCCATCTGAGTTTCCTATTCCTGGCAAATAAGCACTGGATTGATGGTCCGTGTCCTCATATTTTCTTGAGAGTTGCTTTATATTTTTACTAGTATGTCTCGATTTCCTCTTTCCTTTTGACTGCCACTTTGAACTACTTTTGTCTGCTCTATGGCCAATATTGTGACCAGCTGCTGAACCAGTACAACCAGGTTCATTCCTGCTCTCATTTCTCAAAGACACATCTTCACATTGACTAGCATTACAAGATGGTTGTCCCAATGCACTAACTTGAGGCTTGCCAGATGAACAAGAAACTAGTACAGATGAGAAACCTGGAAAAAGAAATTACATCAGTGCATGTTAATTATCCATCCCACATCTTTTCAAACCACAACATATAAAATGCAAAGTTGTAGTACAGCTAAATTGAAGCACTACAGACAATACAATTAACTATATTTTACAAGTTTCAACAATAGGTAAAAAAGGGTTTTATTGATTAAAGATAAACAAATGAAAATAAGGGAGCAAGTAGCATTGATATGCAAACCTCAGGAAAAAAAAATCACATATTATGAAATTTATATATTTATTCTTGCACTATAACTGGGTGACGCAACTCTAACCAAACAGTTTGTACACAACTACACATAATATCGGGACATAAGCAATAACCATAAAAAACCAGACAAAAGCAAGCAACAATCACAATGGTGAAGAGAAGCAAGTTATAATCAGATATAACTGTTTCTGCAACATAGGTAACATGAGTGCCACTTGCTCGGGTGCAAAATTTAAAGTTGGTGAATCTTGATATTTTACTTCCAAAGAAGCCAACCATAAAACCATGTTGTAACCTAGCCTATTCAACTGTTATTAGTCTAATGTATGATCACTGTGCCTCTTCCAGAATCCACATTCAATTTCCAATTTTTTTTTTCTTCTGAAATTCATGTTCTGAGTAAGGCAACATAAACTATCTATCATACTTATGCAACACACCCATCTAAAGACTTGAATCTATCAAGAAACCAAAAGGGAGAAATAGAATAATGAGCAAAAAGGAAAGAAAAATAATATTAGCAAGCAGGGGTAGAGAGGATCATGAACTACAAGACATTTCAACGACAATCGTAAACATTGCACTTTACACACACAAAAGAACCTATAGAAATTCAGATACTGTGGCATACCCAGAGTGCGTTTTTCCTCCCCTAGAACCCCAACAAATGGCACATCAAATAGTTTTTCAGGAGAATTTTTGCCCACTAGCTCTGGTATGCCAGAAGTCTCATTCTCCTTGACCCCATGATTGATCTGGGAAGCATCATCACTACCATGGTCATGAACAATTAATGAAGTTCCATTCTCACAAGCAGCCTCATTACCATCTGAATTAAGTGTTGTCACTGGAAAAGTTTTCTTTGAATCATTAGAATCTAATCCTGAAATTCTTCCATCAGTTACCCCACAAAGTGGAGAACTGCTTGAACTGAGAAGTTGATCACAAATGACAGGAACTGACACCATGGCTGTACTCTCCAAAACCTTAGTCAATGGTCGGCGTCGACTTTTCCTTTTCAGGAGTTCAGGAGCATTTGCCACTTGTGATCTCTTCCTTTTCATTGTCGCAGAATAACCTTTACCACCATTTACAGAAGTCCCATTTGCCAGGCAGTTCCCTGTGGTTGAATTGTTGAGTGAAGCACTAATGTGCTGAACAATCTCCGATGTACCTGTACCTTGGACCTTTCTTTTTGACATTACACCAATGCCTAGGTCCTCAAGTCCTCTCATTCGCTTGACTCCTTCAGATCCATCATCTTCTGAATCATTAGGTGTTCTCCTCCTCCTTCCTTGCACAGATTGCATCTTTAAAGAACCATTGTGATTAGGCTCTTCAAAAGATATGCCAGATTGTGACAATTCTGGAGCTGAATTAGAATTGTCATCAGAGTCACTCGGATCATCAATCACATCCTCATTGTCATCTTCAGAATTAGACATAAGTGGTAACTCTCCAGCTGATCCTCCATTATCACTACCAGATTTATCTAATCTGGAGCATAAGCTTAATGGTTCCTTGTCCAGGTGAGCACTCTCTAGTTCAAGAGCATGAAGAATAGCATCTTCCCTGCGAGCATACTTTACTGCCTTCTTGTTTGAATTTGCAGCAGATGCCTTTGCTTTCTCAATGCATTCATCATACTCTCCACAGCGAAAAGCTTTTACCCGCTTGGATTTCTCAAGATTATACCAATCCCTGCATCCCAAAGAAGCTTTTCCAAAATCAGACCTTATGCAAATTTTAAGAAACTTTAATAGCTCAAACAAATTCAAGAAAGACAACTGAAGTGCACAAGCAGATTCAACTTTTTTTTATATCATGACAATGAATCGAATTCGGGAAGTTACAGTGGAAAATCGGTAAGTTCCCTACTGGCAAACAGCTTACAGTTCAGCTAAAAAGGGAAAGCCATGTCCAAAACAGTGGTGACAACAACCAAGTTCTAAAATTGGACCTGATTATTCTGAAAATCTGTTTGTAGCCTAACCAGGAATTATAGATTTATAGGATGTAAGCATCATAATGTTTCTCCAGAGACAGACAAGACTATATGGTTCAATTTTCATTCTGGAAGAATGAAAGGTAGTAACCACAGCCAACTATAATTGCTAGGATCACCACATTTGATAACCTTCCCAAAAGCTTGCTTGGATGTAATAGTAATCAAACAAGAAGTAACTAAAACTAAACCTTACACAAGGTGATTTCTTAACCTATATCATGACACCCAAAAAGTTTCATCCATTTATCTTAAGTAACCAAAGAAAAACAACTTCATAACTGCCACTCTCATCAAAAGTTGCATCTTGATCTTATGCTACAAAAAAAATCAGAAGATAAACATTCACAGAAAAGCCACTCGGGATATTTCTGCATGTCAATGTGAAGGCCCATGCCAAGCAATTGACATTGACCAATCAGTAAAAACAAAGCATTTTCAACATAGTTTAGAACAAACAACAAATCAGCAAAAACAAAACAGTTCCGATCATATATTTGGAGAAACATAAATTAGTTATACTCTTTCCTAAGCTTCACCTAACAGGAAACAATGACAGACACATTTAATACCTCTCTTCAATACCAATAATATTAATTTTATGGTTTAAAACGCGATAGCTCAATGGCTGCAAAATCCCCAATAATTCAAAAAATAAAAACACACGCAACCCCATCAAGTCCCCAATAAAGTTGTGGGGAACACAATTAAGAAACTGAAAGAACAACTCAATCCCACAATATCTCCAATGAACAAAACCAGAAACACCAAAAAAACTGTCTAGAAAATCACTTTAAAATAACGGTCCACACTCGACGATTAGCATAAAAACCCACATCACATTAAAATTACAGAAAAGCTTGTCCCAAGTATCTCAAATTCCCAATCCACTATCTGGACTGAAAACGCCACTTCAATCAAGAACAGTCCCCCCATCCCAACCTCACCCAAAAAAAAATAAAATAAAACTCCAGTGATCAAAATCAAACCAGTATCATATCACATAACCACAACACCATCCAATTAAAACTTAAAAAAAAAAAAAAAAAAAAGTTCAATCAGAAATATGAGCAAGACACAAAAGAAAAAAAGTTGAGAAAAGAAAAAAGAAGCACTGACACGCTTGCATCCTCACGACCTAAGAGCTTGACGGGTGTACCCGATCTCGGAGAAACCAAACAACTCTCCGACAATTCATGGTGACCCATTATCCGACCCGGCCACCAGGACCCGTTTCGGCGTCGGACCCAAACCAAGCCACCGACGGACGCGTCGATTCCGTTCATGTTCGACTCACCGGAGCTACCCATTTCTCAAAACCCCTTAAACCCTCTAAAAAAAATAAGGATCAATCCAAACGCGCCATTGCGGAGCTACCCACTTGGGAAAGGGCCCAAAGGTTTCGCTTTTGCGCCAAACGGGTGAACCCCTCGAAGCCCAAAACCCCTTTGGAATGAGTAATGGCGCATGCAGGGAGAAGATCTAGGAAAGGGATCTACTATGGCGGTGTGCGAAGGGTTTTTGCATTGGGTGCGGTTTCATGAGAGGGTGCTGCTCATCATCGGTGCCAACTTTACTCTGCAGTGTAGGGAGAGTGAGTAGTGAGTGAAGGTTGAGAGAGAAAGAGTGAAGCGGTTTCTGAACTAAGAGAGAGAGAGAGAGAGAGAGAGAGAGATAGAAGGGTTGGGTTCCTTGTTTGGATCAAAACGTGACATTCGTATCTTTAGGCGATGATGGCCCATTACATAAACAAGCAGGGAGGAAGAGATGTCTTCGTTTTTGTTTTTTCTTAAAATTATAATAAATTAATAAATTATTATGTAAATTAATAAATTAATATTAATTTATGTACAAGTTAGTTTGTAAAAAATTTCTTCTATTAATTTTTTCAAATTTATATTGGTTAAGTGAAAAATTATATATAAATTAATTTTACTTTATTTTTTATTTTTGTGTAAAATTTTGTTTTAATCTTTCTCTAAAATTACCTTAAATTTATTTTATCCAAACAAGTCGTGATTGAATTGGGTTCAGTTTTATTTGAAAATAAAAAATAATAAGAGTCTATTTTTTATTAAAAAGAGCCCATTTTTTCAGTTGAAGTGGCACACCGTTTGTCAGGTTTCTCCTGTGTTGTCAGCGTACATGTATTTATTATTATTGAGTTTTTAAAAATATGGTATCAGTTTTTTCCTTTATTGGAGGAGGTGCTTCGGTTTTATTTCTTATAAAATTTGAGACTGTGTATTATGCGTAAAACGTTCCTGGTGTGTTTAGACGAAGAATTTATATAGGATAATTCATTTATTTGAAGAATTTCAAATTTTTTGAGATGAAATGCTTTGTTTAGATGAGGAATTTATAAAGAATTTGAAATCCAAACATTTGTGAAATTCCTTAAAATAGTAGAATTTTAAATTTTTCCAAAAACGAAAGAATTTGAAATTTCTCATATTTGTTTTTTCTTATTTCACCTATATATTTTATCTTATCTCTTCATTCTTTTAATTATTAGATATTCAAAAATATTTTTAAAATTATTAAATATTATCTTATATTAATTTTTAAAATTATTAAATATTTAAAAATGGATTAATATTTATTTTTATAAAATTTAATTTAAAAATCTCAACATATAAATATATTTTTAAAATCAATTTTACTATATGATGGAATCAAATTATCATATTCAACCTAACAATTTAAAATTTAAGAAATTTAAATTGACTCATCCAAACAAAATATTTTAAGAATGATAGAAATTGAAATCAAAGTAATTCAAATACCAAGAATTTAAAAATCCTTGAATTTGTAAAATTTCTCATCCAAACACACTATAAGATTTTTCATCACTTGTTTATTTTATTGTGTTTCTCGTCTCATGTTGTCGGTATTTTATTTAAGCATCTTCTGCTAAATTCTAACTGTTCTTTTATAGGTAGAAGAGAAATTTTAGAAATTAAAAATATTTGAATTTTTTAGAATTTTAATTATTTTTATTTTTATTTGTATATTTTAAATATTTTGCTTGAATAAGTTAATTTAATTTTTTAAATTTTTAAATTCTTATTTTAGATATGATAATTTATTTTCATCATGATAAAATTGATTATATATATATATTAATATTTTAAGATTAAATTTTATAATAATAAATATTGACCAATTTTAAATATTTAATAATTAAAAATTATTGATATTTTATGTTGAATTTAAAAAAGAAGTGAGGGAGGTAGGAGATAAAAAAAACAAAATAGAAAGAAGAAAAGGTGAAGAAAAAAGAGAAATAGAAGAAAGATAAAAATATATATATATATTAAGATTTTTTTTGTTTTTTAGAATTTGAAAATTCTATTATTTAAAAAAAAAATACAAATACTTAAACTTTGAATTTCTAAAATTCTCTATCTAAATAAAATATTTTTATCGTAAAATATTTAAAAATTTTAAAAATTTAAATTACTTTATTTAAATTATCTGTCTAAACACTCTAAATTTATAAGGTTGGAAATAGTGATAAGAACTAATGATAAATTATCACAATCCTGAATTTTTCTCTTTAGTTTTCCATCATTGGGTCATTGTCATTGCAAATTCTAAACATCTAGCCTTTTCATTCTTATAGTCACCACCATCTTTTTTGTTAAAATACTTTTTTTCTCCTTTAATCACCTTTAAAGCACTTCTATGTACCTTCACTTCCATAATTTTCACCATAGGACCACTCTTCACCACTTACTTTGGTTTATATTTTTACTTCATAACAACTGTATATCGGCATAAGCAATAATTCATTTGTTAGGATTATAAAAGTACGTTGATTATTATTATATGGGAAAGTTGTCATGTGTAAGATTTGTAATATGTTAGTTTTAACTTTTAAGATGTCCATAGTGATGTAACCAAATCTCATCCCTAGTTGGCTTTAAATATGTACAAATTATTATGGTTACATACATTGTCACCTTTCTTGACACATTGCTAAAAGAGGTGTTGTCAAAGGTGTCAAACGAGATTTGTTAAAACAAAGCATATGAAGGATGTAAAGATTGAGACTTGAGAGACAATATCAGTGAAAATGTGAAATTTTAAAACAAAAGTGGTAAAGGTTAATTGTGGATGTGAAAATGGGCACAGAAAGAACGTAATCGGGTTAGAGAAATAAATTGATTGAGATAAAATAATCAAACATTTGTTTTTTTTTTTTTTTTAAATTAATAGTAATAACCTGAGATTTTTCTAATCATAGTTGGAATGATCCTCGAAATAATAAATAAGAAATAGTAATAAAAGATAATACAATGCTTTTTAAAGTTTATAAAAAAAATAAAGTGTAATTTAGAGTTTTTCAAACTCTCTTATCTCTTAATTGGGATTTGGTGGAAGATTTTTTTTTTTTTTTACTTAAAACTTTTTTATATAGAAATGGTTAAAATACATTTTCATTCTTTCAACTTTTTATTTTCAAATCATTATTTAATTTTAAAAAAAAAATAGTTCCTCAGAGTGCTTATGTTAAATTAAATTAATTTTTTTGTCAATATTTTTGCATTAAGAAGGATATTTGGTAAGGGAAAAGCATTTTTATATATGAGAATCATGATGTTTGAGAATTAAAAATCTTAAAAATAGCTTAAATTCTTTTGACTACTTATAAAGATTTCTAATAATGTTTATATATGTTTCTTAAAAAATAAAAAAAATTCTATTTAGTTACAATATTACTTTCTTAACTGTATGAATATTTTTATAAAAATATCTTTATTAAAATAACTTCATTTTTATAATTTATAAATTTTAAATAATTATAAAAATATCATATCTTATGAAAATTATATAAATATTTGGTTTTTATTATTAGTTAACAAGATAAATGATAAAAAAAATAGTAATTCTTACCTAATAAACAATCAAATATTTTATAATAAAATAATTTGTTAAAAGTGTATATACAAAATGTTGTATTGATTTCTTTTTTTTTTCTTTTTTAAAAAACAATATCATAAAAAGGGTAAAAAAAATAAAAGGAAAAAATAATATGTCTACAAAAATTTAATTTAATTAATATTTTAATTAGTTAACAAAATTAATGTGTTTTGTATTTTTTGTTCAAATGATAATGGATAAAAAAAATATTAATTACAAAATAAAAAAGCATTTGATGGAATCACAAAAACACACAATTTAACATATCAAACAAATAGATATAAAAAAAATCAATAAAACAGGAAATGATAAAAATAATGAGTCTTGCATTAATAAAAATATTTACATCACACAGAGACATAATAACAAGAAAGATAAAGGCTTGCATGGAATTTATGAGAGAGTACAAGATGTTGTTATCTCCAACTCAAAATTTGATAAATGAACAATGATGTGTGAAAAAATGAAAGTTTTGGAAGAAGATAAATTCCAATTATATGCTTTTCTATTTTAAAAAGGGTTAATATATTTGTAACAACTTGTTATGATCCTTACACTTAACAACTCAATATCTAGCAACGAAAAATAAATAACATCTGCCTAAGGATTACATCAAGTGGCTAATGGATACTCAACTCTCACTATATACATACATATTTACAACTAAAAAGACACATAATATGTGTGTATACCTATACAATAATCCAAATAACCAAGTGAAACTCTAGGTATCAATCAAGTGCATCTATACAAAACTACACAGTAGTAGTATCAAAAAACATCACTCCACCATTTGTCAGATGACCTCTAATGCACAAAACCTTATACCTATCTCTATTTTGCTCTTATATTAAGTATGATTATTGCAGTCCAACCATACGAAATTATGCAAGGGTAAGCTAAAGTTCAAAGAATAAACATAGTTAGAATATAAGTAAAACAACTATACAATTAACATGAATAACTCAATCTATTACAACATAATGTCAACCAACAATTTTCAATACAATAACGCATATTTTCAACTTATACATCACATCATCAACACCGCAATTTGCAACATAATATCACATTTCATCACAAATCCACATTGTAACACAACATCAACAATTCGGATTTCAACACAACAACATAGTATATACAACGTAACAACTACATGTATCATCACGTATTTTGACTAGGAGATCTCCTACAACACAGGTGAATAATTTAAGTGGTTTGACCTTATCAAATCAACAACACAAGGTGATACTTTTGAACTTGATAAATCAACAATAAATTTGAATATGAATCCATAACACAACATGGTTAATCGAATGTCGCTACTTAAATTAAAAAATTTAGTACTCCTATCGAGGTAGAACGATAATGACCTGCCATAGCCATCACACTTACGGATCACAACTGTAACTACTACTTAGGATCATATACTCACAATACCAGGATATGTACACTGTAGTAGGTAAATGTTTAAATATAACTAAAACAACTATACAAGTATATATACAATAATCTGATAAGTACAAAATATAAAATCCTAAGTTATCGATCAAACAACGTTTATATAGGCCAACAAAAGTAGTTGTTAACTACATCGCTAATGATATGGCCTCACTACAGCTCCAAAAGCTCTCTCTCCAGCTAACTTTGCCTTACTCTTATGAAAATCATAATCATCGCAATTTAAACCACATGAAAAATATACAAGGATAAACTATATTTCAAAAGAATTAACATATCAATAGCCCAAAGCCCAATTTAACAAAATAAAAACAACATACATCGTGGAATTTAGAACTGAAGCCTTTAACAAATTACAACTTAGCATATAGGCAACACAACTTTTCAATGATGTGTTACGTCGCTTAGCAAGAAGCCCTAGGGGGCTCAACTCACTCAACTAGATGTTGGTTACTCAACGAGAAGCCCTAGAGGGCTCAACTTGCTTAGCTAAATGTTGGTGGCTCACTTAGATATTTGTCGCTTAGCGAAAGGCTATAAGGAGCTCAGTCTATTGAACGAGGTAACATCCCTTAATGACTATTGCTTGGATGTTTTACCTTTGTGATTTTTATACTACCTTTTTACTAATAACTAACTAATGTATTTAAAAATGTACATGAGATATATGAAGTAATATGAGAAATATGTGATACATGAAGTGAGATCATGTGTATGTTATTGCATCGAGTTAGTCTGACATGCATCAATGACATAAAATATGTTTTTGGGGTATAATGTGGAATACACCGGTAAGAAAGGTCCTTTTTGTAAAATTTTGGGAATCAACCTTAGGGATAACTCAATTTGGAATGTCTTAGTCCTATTATCATGTGCATGGGATATATCTTATACGATTTAGCTATCTCAACCATACTCTGGTAATATGTCCTCTTATTGCGAGTGTGCAAAGAGTGTGACCCAACATGCACTCCTATACTACTCTACGTGTATTGTTAGTGGCAATGGACAAATGTAATGTTTTTACTAATGTCAAATACATGATAACATGTATTCCGTGTCCATTGCATATGCATTATAGTGTTAACTGTTATTATTTATTATGTCATGAATAAACCAAACATGATAATGATATTGTATGTGTATGTTATGTCATATCTTGTCGTATGTCTTATTTGTGTTTGATTATCCGATTTGCATTTCTACACCATGAGTCAAAGTGAGATATTTCTTACACCCTTTTTATATTTATTGTTGCTCTTATGTTTATTTTGCAAGTGATGATCAATATGATGCTGAAAAATGTTGGTGATGAGGTTTAAGCTCCATGTTAGGTTTTTCTGATATGTGACAGTAGAGTATAGTTAGAACTTTGTTTTTGTTGGTTCATTTGGAAAACATTAGTTTTTAGTTTCTTTGTAATTTTTATAGTTATGTTATGTCATTTGTTTAAGATACAAAATATGAGTCTTTATACTTGTAAAAATTTTGAGTTATTTTATTATATTGACTTTATTTAATTTTTATATTTTCATGTGTTATAGTATGAAGGGTAGAAAGTGCCATAAAATTGTTTTATTTTAATTTATATTTATTATATTTTAAATAAAATATATTAAATTTAAAATAATTAAAAATAATCATGTGCCACAATATATATTATTTTATTTATGAAATATAATTATTTCACATGTTAAATATGTATTATATAACTAAGTTTCACAATAAAACATATACAAATAAATAATATATAAATTATATTTAAAATATATTTAAATACATAAATTATATTCTAGATTTATGATAAATAATTTATATTATAATATAAAATTATTTTAATTGTTGATTATTTATTTTTAAAATATTAAAAATTAATTTGTAAATAAATCAACTTCTATATATTAAACGTGAAGATCTATCTTATACGAGAGTGTTTTTAGGAGATTTTTTTCCAACAACAAGATTTATAAGAATTTTTATAACTTCTTATCTAATTTAATTTTTATTTATCATAATAATTTATTAATTAAATATTAATATTTTAAAATAAATTATGAATAGATAACAACTATTTTTTTACAATACAAATTATTTATCATAAATCTAAAATATAATTTATATGTATAAAAATATTTATGTATATTTATTTTAAATATAATTTATATGTTAAAATATAATATTTTTATATATAATTTATTATAAATTTTAATTATATTATTTATAACTATTAGGGAAAAAGGCACTTTGTGCCTCTTAATTATTTTAAAAAAAATAAAAATAAATAATAAATAATAAAATGGACAACAAGTAGTTATTAAAGAGTGTGGCCAACCACTAGGATATTAGTCTAGTGGTTGGGTAGGGAGAGATTGAGGTAGTTAGAAGTATGAGGATCTAGGTTGAATCTTCATTGCGACCATTTTTGTAATCTTTCTTATCTTTACAAAAAAAAAGTGTGGCTAAATTACCGATTTTTTGGAGTTTTTAAAAAATTAAAAATAATGAAATATGTAATTATCGAATAGTGTGAGGAAGTTGCTAATGAAATGACATTATAAACTCATAATTTTCTAATTTTTCCTTAACAATTGAAGGGTTTAATGGTCCAATTGAAAATAGAAATAAAAAATAATTATAAAGAATAATATTTCCTTTGTATACTAATATAAATAAAAATGCATGTGCATTGCATATACTAAAATATTATTATTAAAATAAATAAGAAGTTAAAAGAATTTTTAAAAACACTCTCTTATCGCATAAAAACATATTATATAGGGAAATTTCTAGATATAAGGTAACCAATTCTTAGAGTAATTTAATTTAGTGAAGAGATGAGGAAAACTCGATTAAAAATTGTATTTAATATACAAGAATGAATTTATGTATTTAGATTTTTTTTATATAAATTATAAATTAATATAAATTATATATTAAATATAATATTTATTCATATTTTAGGTTTTTATAATTTTATATATAATAAATATTTGACATGTACATTTTACAAATTAAAATCGATTCATATATATTATACATGAACCTTTACTTTACACATGACTGTTTTTAAGGATTTTTTTTAAAAACTAGAAGGTTTGTAATTATTATTTTTTTATTTTCTAATTTAATTTTTATTTATTATAATTATTATAAATTAATATTAATATTTTAAAATAATTTATTAGTAAATAAAAATAAAAATTGTTTACAACATAAATTATTTATCATAAATTTAAAATATAATTTATATATTATATTATATTATATATATATATATATATATAATTTTAACATACTAGTAATTGTATAATTTAGAATCATATTTTCATCCGAGAGTGATTTTAGGAGGTACAATATTTTTTAACTAGAGTGATTTTAGCTGATTTTTTTAATGGTAATATCTGTAGATAATTTTTAATTTTGCATCGATTTTGATTCATCTTAATTTTATTTTATTTAAAATTTTATCTGATGTATATGAAGTATGAACCCTTGTGGGCTAGTATTATGATCCGATTAGAAAACGAGGTTAGACAAACCCAGATCGAGGACTAGTGGAGAATAGGATTCATATTGGTTAAAACGTACCGTTTAAAGAGAAGCAGTGTTTCAGTGGTTAGGTCTTCTCTGTGCTAAGCTGCACCCTACACACACTGCTTCTTCTTTATTCTAATCCCATCCTCTCTCTCTCTCTCTCTCTACACTTTCAGACGCATCTCCCAATTACTTTCCAACCATGACGGGTAATTCATTGTTCTTAATTTTATTTTTTATTTTTTAATTTTTCCCCCTTTTCGTTTTTCGTTTTGCAAATTCCTCATTTTGTTAATTTTGGACACTGCCCAATACGACACCGTTGGTTAAGCCTTCTTTGATGATGCGTGTCACGCAGACTTCAAACAAGAACAGGATATGGAGATTGAAGCATTAGAAGCTATACTTATGGAGGACTTCAAAGGTTTGTTTATTTATGCCATTTAAGATATTATATATTATTATGCAAAATTTACTTTTTTTTTTTCTTTCTTAATAATAAAAAAGGGCTTGATTTTCTGTTTGACATTCCATGTAGAAATACACTCTGGTGAAAGTGGCCTAAGTACTTCCAATCGGTGCTTCCAAATAAAGGTTGTTGCGCAGGTAAATGTTACCCCTCTCTTTTAGTGTGGTTGCTAATGTTATGTATTTTTGTTTTTACTTCTCATTTTTTAAGTCGGAAGAGTTGGTTTGTAGTAACATGTATGGTGGTATTCTGTGATCCATATAGCTGGCCCTACCTGGCGGAAAATACTTTTGCTGTTGTTGAAATCTATGGCATGGATAACTATGATAGTTGCTCTTATGTAGCTTATTTAATTATGATGGAAGCATTTTGTGTTTATGTTATAGTGATCCATATATTTTAATAATCGTTTAATTTTTCTTATTCTATTTAATGAAGTTCTCCTGTTGTTGAGAAGAAGAGAACATGTCCCGGTTGTTTGTAGTGTTCTGACGCTCATTTAAATTATTTGGAATATTATTAATGTCTTTTTTTGGTATAGAGTAGAGTAGCTTGTTGTGCTCTGTTTGCTGTAGTTTTATCTTTTGGGGATTTGGAAGTTGGGTTATTTCTATTATTCCCCCGCCTGCTGATTGATGCAATGTACTTAGGGAACTGAGATGTCTTCCCTATCGAATAACTTGGCAAAAAATATCCTTATATTTTTTTAAATATTATTCATTTGTTCAGGATGACGACGTAGATGGGCCAATAACTAATCCAGGTTTATTTTTCTCTCTCTTTGATATATTATGCTCTTTTCCATTTTGGTGTTGTACTTCAGATTTTGGAATATCTTGTTTTTCTTCCTAAGATGTTGCTTTACTTTTGGAGATTATTTACTGCATAAAATATGAAAGATGCAATTGATATTTTTGTTGCAGCTCAACTGGCTTTGATCTTTTCACACACAGAAAAATATCCCGATGAACCTCCACTTTTAAATTTGAAAAGGTCAGTATTGCTATTATAGTAATATAATATTTATTATTTTTGTTTGTGTGTCCAGTTAATGTCAATTGCATTACGAATGATTTTGTTTCATTTATTATACACTAATATTACGATGTGGCCATATTTCACCAATACTCAACAGTTTGCAAGGACTATCAACCGAAGATCTAAGGATTTTGAAAGAAAAACTTCAACAAGAGGTAGTCTTTTACAATGCAGTTTTGTTATTTAATGTTTGAGCATATCTGGTCTCTGTGCTATTCTTGCACTGGTTGTCATTCAGATTGAAACACATATTGATAGCCACTTGGAATTTAATATGTCTGCAGTTGTTATGTGTGCATTTTCATGTTGCACAAACAACTAATGGTTATGGAACTCTAGATTTGTTGTGGATTCTTGCTGGGTTGTGGAAATTTTGATGCAAAAATTGTGTTCCACAGGCATCTGAAAATCTTGGTATGGCTATGATCTATACACTTGTTACCTCAGCTAAAGAGTGGTTGGCTGACCGGTTTTGTGAAGATTCTGCTGCTGAGATTATTGAAGCAGAAGAAGCAGCCAAAGATGATGTAAGACTGTCATCTATTTTATGATTTCTTTTGAAATTTTGGTTTGTGTGTTTCAATTGAATTATTTTTAGAGATTATTTCAATTATCAATTATATATAGTTATTTATTATTATAATCAATTATATGAAATTTTAATGTCAGGACTTTGGACATGTTAGGTGAAAACTAGTTTTAAGATAATCTATTTTGTTTAGATTGTCTAAAGTAATCATTTTTGTTATAGTAAAATTACTATAAAAAAAAAGGTATGAGCTATGAACTTATTTGTAGTGGTTGACTCTGCATTTAAATTAATCAATTGTTAGTGACAAAATAGGAAAATAGAAGTTAGCTAGAAAGTTATTTGTTAGGTATTAACCATATTCTTCAAAATCTTGCTTATTTGAAAATAACGTTTTTCTTTGTAATAGAATAATCTAAGATTGTCATCTGCTGTTCACCAATATTACCAAACAAGAGAGAACAATACTATAAACAGTTTTTAAGGAAACAGATTATAATCTCTAAAAATTATCCAATCCAAACTTGGGCCTAGTTGAATGCTTTCTACTTTCCAAGAGTAAAATAGTATAATTTTTTATATTACTGAATGTTAGTAAGCTGCGATGCACCGGTGAATGCACATGGTGAAACAATTGAAATTGTATAGTAGTCAAATTGGATATTCATAGCATATATAAAGTATCAAGATATAGATTAAATAAATAATGCAACTCAAGATAAAGCTTGAATGGCTGAAGTTAACTTGATATGGCAGGATATATAAGCTAATATGTATAGACTGGTGAAAGTTCCTGGAGGAACTGCAATCAGGATAGTTACTAAATGTAGTTATATGTTTCATCTTCTCTGCCATCTCAATCGTTGATGCTATCCTTTTTAGTTTCCATAATATTTTCCAATGTTCTCGTGTTTAGACTTTGGATCTAGCTCCTCGAAGGTGAGAAAATTGCACTTTAGAGAATAAAGTGCAACAATAATCATTGATTAAAAAATCAAAGGTTGATATTATAATTAATTTTAAATTTTATTTAACAAGAATTTGATTTTATCACAAATCTTAATTGTTAATTTTATAATCAGCAATTGCGTGTGGACTTTATCCTTTAAAGTACTCCCCCCTCATTTCAGAAGAGTCAAATCCTTAGACTTTACAGTCTATTTCTTGGGCCCCAACTCCATATTCTGAGTTACCACCAAGTTTCAACTTTCTCGGACATCAAACATCGGAGAATGGCAATTTCATCTCTTCAAACACTAATGAAAAGTGGAGAGTGGGATTCTATCATTCAAATGGATATGAAGGGGTGAACTTTAAAAAGAGAGGAATAGAGTGCCCCAGCTGCTGTAGTGAGGCAGGGGGTTTGTCCAGTTCTGGGACATGGAAAACCCTTTTAAAGTAGAGACTCTCCATCCCATCTTAACAGCCTGGATTTTAGGATTGGGGTCTTCTTTACATTAAGTTGTATTGTATCAGAAATTGGTTTTCTGCCCCCCTGTGCGAATGGACTACTCTTTTCAATCTTATAGGACTGATGAAGGAGCATGATTACCATATCAGCCAGTTTTTAAGGCACAAAACTCCCATCCATTGAGGAGTCTTTCCCCTCTTAGCAACCTGGCACTTAGGAGTGGATTATCCTGGACATATTGAGCTCCACCCTAGTTGGTGTAATACTTCCTCCCAGTATTGGAAGGGACTATAACCTGTTAGATGTATGTGTCTGTGTTACAACATACCTCATTTTAAAACTAGACTGCTTTAATGGGATCATGGGCTGACTTGTACTTGTAGGAAATATAATTGCTAAAAGCTTAAGTTGTTAGTTGTGAACAGTATAGTTCCTAAACGCCTAAGATGCTAACTGCTGGGAATATATTTTCTTTGAATACCAACTCCTTAAATCTTAATCTATTAGGTTTAGGTGGAGACACATGAATGTTTTTAAATTTCTAGCACATTCATTATGCAAAAATCCTTGGGCTCTAAGCATGGCCAGTGCTTAAGACCATCATCTTACAAAATTACAATTTAATTATAAAGAATGGAAATGGCTTGGATGGAACTCAACTTCTTGGTCGTATAAGCTCTTATAACTTGTAAAGAGGCAGGATCTAGACAGAGCCTGCATTTTTTTATTTTTATTTTTTTTATATATCACCATTGAGAATCCCATGTTCTCAAAATTCTTAGTTGTTTTATTCCCTGTTTCATTGTATTTTTTTCTTCTGTAAAAGAGATAGTAACTTGTGTCTGAGATTTATTAGGAGAAAGAGCTGTGTACAGCTTGTAGTACAATTGTGTAGAACAAGATTAAAGCTATATACATTATACAATGATTTCTGATAAAACAATAAATGAGATTGCTACAATTTCAACATAAAACAAGAAAATAGAAAAGGACTTTACCAGAAAATGGTTTAGTTTTGTGTATGGAAGAAGTTTGGCTGTGTAGAAGGAGAAAACGTGTGCTTGTAAATCTTAGGCATCGTGTAGGAGTAGGGACAATTACAGAAGGGTAATAGTCAAGTCGTAGTGAATAAGAGCATGGTTGTCAAACTCGCGAGTCAATTCGTAAACTCGTACGAGTCTACGAGTCTAGGGTAGCCAAACGGGTTAACTCGCCCATAGACTCGTTTTTTGGTAGACTCGGGCTGACTCGGGTAGACTCGGTCAGAATCGCGAGTCTGAGGCCGAGTCCACGAGTCTGGTTCCGTTTTTTTTTCACCCCTAAATGGCCCAAAACGACGTCGTTTTACCTAGGGTTAGGCATTTTTCCCTTCGCGCGAAGATGCCTCCATCATTCTCACGTTTTTGACCTGGTTTCTCTCCCTCCGAGCGTTCGAACACTCATCTCCGCTGGTACGAACGTGCATCTCTGCTGCTACGAATGTCCATCTCCGCCGCTACGAACACCCATCTCCGCTGCTAGGAACGAGCATCTCCGCCGCGTACGAACGCCGCCGCTGCATACGAACGCGCGTCCTCTTGCTGGGAAGGACGCGGGTTTGTTTCTGTTTTCTCTCCCTCCGCTGCATCTCTGCTGCATACGAACGCGTCTACGTGAGTGCTATTTCTCACTCTAGCATTTTTTGATTTTTTGGTCTGTTAGTGTTATTCACAATTTATATACTTAGTCTCTTACTCCTAAAATTAGCAAGATGTCTGAAACCGGTGGTGGCTCAAAGTCTTCAAGCAATGCAGTTTCTTCTTCCAGAGCAAGGAAAAATGCCCTTGAAACCGGTGATTTAGATCTTGTTTTATGTTTTTGATTTGTGGACCTATGTGTTTTTGACTTTTTGTTGTTTATGTATGGTTTAAGATTTGTATTATGACATTTTATTGTCGTTATTTGACTTATTTCAGACTTAGAATGTTGAAATAGTGATATCATATTGTGTGTGTTCATGTTTTTTAATATCTTTTAATATTAGGTAGACTCTTACGAGTCTATGAGTCGAGTCTACGAGTCGAGTCTACGAGAGCTCCACGAGTTTGTGTAGACTCTCGAGTTTGACAACCTTGAATAAGAGGACTGATATGATCAAAGTTCAAAGTCCGATAACCTCCTATAAATTTTTTTACTATGATGGAAAATTACCATTTGACCAACTTATTGTAATATATTAGGTTCAATAACCTCTAACACACTCAGTTTACTATTCCTACTTGGTAGATGTTTTTATTATCTGACTTTCTCTTAGTAATTGTTACAAAAGCTTTCCCACTAGATTGTACATGGTAGTGAGCATATGGAATTATAAACTATACATTCATTTTTATATATAATTACTTCTTGTTTATTAACATGTTTTGGAGCATAATCCTTAGTTCTTAAAACTCATATTCTAAAGGTAGCAGTAATGGTTTGTTTCTTCTGATATTCTTACCTGGATTCATTTTAAGATGATCTATTTCCTATGTAATATATTCTTTTTATGATTTTATACATTTGCATATGAAATTGTGTTGAAAAAGCTGTCTGACAATATTATCTAAGCAACATTTTAGATAGTGATACCCCACGGGGAACCAGTTACTGTTGAAACATTTTTGGCATGGAGAGAGAGGTTTGAAGCTGAACTAGCATTGGAACGTGCCAAGTAAGCTCCTTTTAGTTTTCTAATTCCCTAATCTACAATTTGGAATACAAGTTTTCTGTAGATCGATGAATCTTCTCCATGTGTGACACGTGATTATCTGTGGGGGATGAGAGGATTGTAAATTTGAAATGTAGCAGTATAACAAATAACATAATAAAGAATTAGTCAACCAGTTCCTCAAATTCTGTTTAATAACCTGCCGTAACAACTTTCCTTTTGACACCAAAATAATTTGTTCTAATTGCAGGCTAATGCCAGAGGCTGCGCTCGCAGCTCCCAAGGAAAAGAAGCTCTCTGGTAGACAGTGGTTTGAAAGTGGAAGAGCGGTACCTTCTTGTTCTTACTATAATTATTCCTATCTTGATGTCCGAAATTAATCTGTGTTAAACGTTCAACAACTCAGGCGAAAAGAATCCACAACTTGGATTTAATGATGTCTGAGAAAAGGCCTGTGGCCAAAAAATTATTGGTAAACTGTGATTCAATGCCTCCAAATGAAACATTAAAAATTGAGATAATTATTACAAAGGATATGTGGGCTGTAAAATTTATCCCAATTAGCCCAGTAACCTCTTGTTCACTTCGTATCAAGATTAACCATACTAGTGGTTAATGCGTCCTGGTTGTTGAATATAGTCACCCAAGGTTCCTTGTTAAATGAATCTTGCTTAAAGCACTCCATAACATAATTAACCACTCTTGGTTAATGGATCCCATTTCTTTAAATTTCGTTCCGATTGGCATCTTGCGATAATTCTCTTAAATTTTATGAACATATAAATATACCAGCTATTTTTGTACATTCACAGAAAGGTGCAGCTGCGGTTGCGGAGGAATCTGACGAGGAGGATGAGGAAGATATTGATTTTGATGAAGATGATTTTGAAGGTATTCCCCTCTCTCTCTCTCTCTTTCTCTTTAAACACAGTTTTTCCATTGGAACAAATGCTTTCTTATTTTGAATATAATAAAATACATGTTTTATGTTTGTCATGACAGATGATGATGAAGAGGATATGCTTGAGCATTATCTGGCTGAAAAAACTGATTCATCCACACATTCTTCGAGGAGAGCAAGTTAAATTGAATATGCCGCATATCGCAGTTTATGACTTGCATATCAGGCAGAGTTTTACGGTTTGCCTCACTGACTGAGGCAGTTTCTGCCATCTTTCTAGGACTGGAGCATTTGGTTTTTTGATATTTATCAAGTTACAATGCAGAAGTGTTTGATGTGTGATATTGTAAACACCGTTTGATATAAAAAGATTTTTTTTTGGTTGTAGCCATCATCCTTGAATTGTATGAAATCAGTAACACATGGTTAAACAACTTTATAACCCAATTCGAAGTAGAAATAAGATGATTTATTTCATTGTGAATGTGTGTATCTATTCTGAAGTATCCTGTAAGAAACTAAGAATACAACTGACTTTTTGACCTTTCAAATCGAGTATGGAGATGTCTGAATTTGAGTTCATTCAAGTTTAGACATAAATGGAATTCTTAAATTTTATTTATTTTTATGGGATATGGTCATATTTATCTTGAAATGTAAAACGAAAGTTCTGCTGTGCCCACAGTAACCCAAGTTTTTACGGCATCCAATGCAAGTTATGATTGTATAACACCTATTCAACCATATTTTTCTTAAATATTTCGCCTTTTTTTTTGAAGGACCAGATCTCTGCATCTTAATTACAAATGGGGAGGATTGGTCCATGCTAGCCATAGGAGAGGACCGTTTCACTATGTAAATAAATTTTGCATTAAATTTAAAGTTAAAGGTCAAAGCCACAATAAAGGGGTAGATAGTTTTTCTAAATATTCAATTTACAACGTCAGGCCTATTTGATTATAACAATAAATTATGATTTGATTTATAGCAATAAATTATTTGAAATGTATATTCATATCAATTTTTGTTTTTTAAGAACCAAAATACATATTTTTGACACCAACCAAAAATATTAAATAAAACACTAAATACATCATAAAATAAAATAAGAGGTTATTCCAAGTATTAAATAAGATTCATCCTACTTCAAAACATGATTAAAAATATAATCACTAGTTTAAATAATCTAAATTTTCAAAATATAAAAGTTCATCATAATTTTAACAAGAAATGTAATAAATTGTTTTAGTTTGTAAACATGGACTTGCTAATTTTCTTTAATGTATTCTTTATTTAACAAATAACAAAGAATAAGATATAAGAACAATTTTCAACTTACTAAATAAACTAATACAAATTTAGATAATAAGATTAAGAGAAAGATAAATTGGGGTAGTAATTTTATAAGCATATTCTTACTCAAATAAGAGTAGTATGATAGATTCACAAATGAAATTTTATGTGCATGTAAATTTAGCTAGGATTGAATTTGATTGGATGAGACTAATTTTCAAAAAGGTTCAAATATGTATTTAGTCTCTTAAATTTAGGATAAATTTATTTTTGGTTCCTCAAATTTAAAATTATTATTTTTAGTCCTGTAATTTTTAAAAATCTTATTCTAGTCCTTCAAATAACCAATAATATATCTGAAAGTGATAGATTGATATAGTTATATACTATCAATTGAGTTTAAAGTGATATTTTTACTAATAAAGATACTATTTGGTAGATTTTATGCAACAACATTTAACATATTTTCTAACAAAATTTAAGTATAAGAACTAAAATAAGATTTTTTTTAAAATTATAGAAATTAAAAAGAATAATTTTAAATTAGAAGAATTAAAAATAAATTTATCTTAAATTTAAAAGACTAAAAACATATTTAAATCTTTTCAAAAAATCATATTTGAAATGTGATCCAATAAAAAAAACAAAAACAGGTATTTTGACTTTTTTGTTTGTTTGATTTTTGTATATTCAGTTTTCTGACTTTTTGGTTCATTTTCTTTCCCCAGGTTACATTGAATCGGCTTATGAAAAAAACTTATTTCAAAATTTCTTAGATTACCTTAGAGTTAGGCTGACGCTTAACCTAGGACTTGTCTCACAAAAGTGTGGAAACATGTCTTAATCTAAACCAAAAAACAAAAAAAAAAGGGAAAGAAAATACTTTTTTGCTTTTGGTGTGGGCATAAAAGAAAATGCTTGAATCCCATATATTGCTTATTTTTTTTAGGGGAGAGGAGAGATTCCCTAGTAGAGTAGTAGGCATCTTTCTCAAGGTAATAATTTTGTTCCATATATAAATATAGACATTTATGTTAGCAAAGATTCAAGTCTCTATATACTATCTATGTAAAATATTTTTACACCACTAATTAAATTTATTTTATACATAATTTTTAAAGTACTTTATCTAAGTTTATAATAATGATAAATATACCTAAGTTTATTTCTAAATCTTGAGGGTGATGACTCATTTACTTTAAGAGTGTCTTATTAAATTTGTATATCTTATTAGGCTTTTATAAAACATTGAATTACACCAATCTAATTAATGGATTGAAAGTTTCATTGACTGAAATCAAGTTTATAAAATATAAAAATTAATCGATATTTCATTAATCAACTTTGTTTTAACACATACTACCCTTTTAAAACATAATATTATGTATGAATGGTATATTTATCTAAAAATTGATATGTATAATAATGTAATTATTAATATAATATATGATTTATCAATTAGATTTGATAAATTTGTATATTATAAATAAAAATATTAAAATAATAAGTGTCCAACACTTATTATGACAGGGAAACAAATAGAAGGAAAAGAAGGAAAATTTTGACAATTAAAGTGGGAGGTATTGTTCCAGACTTTCAGTGGCCTATGATTGAATGCATTGAAGAGATGGGAAAGACAGTAAATTTGTTTGCAATGATGTGAGAGTGATAAAGGCGTTTAAGGTTTCGAATTTTGTGTTGAGGGCGTTGTGATTATGAAACATGGGCCTGGAAAAAATACCATACATTACTTGTGAGAAAGAAGATTTTTTTATTGGTTTTAAAAAATCTCTTCCAATTTTAATGTTTTATTTCTTTTAACATTATTAACTAGGCTAAAGAAGTTGAGAACAGAAAAAAAAAAAAATATTTTCGTTAATAGAAATCAGTACATTATAGAAACTAGATTAGAATATATATTTTTATCTGTATCAGTATATTATAGTAATTCTCAGTAGTTATTGGCAAGTTTAGGAAGATTTAATATCTTTTGTACAGACTTTAAATTTTCGAATTGTCTACCAATGAAAAAAAATGCTTAATAATTATACTTAAAATTTACCAGCCAAAATGGATTGCTAATGACAGGAATTGAACCAATTAAACAATAAGCATATTCAATTTCAATGCTAAGCTTTTATTTCAAATATCAATATCCAAATATTTCTCAAGTTTGGAACAAGCATCAAGCAGGGTTTAATAAGCCAAGGACAATTTCTCCTTTTTCTTGGCAATAATAAAGATACCTATTCTGTTGTGAACTAAAATTTGTCCTCTAGATATTTTTCTTTTCTAAGTCTAAATTTTCTTATATTACATATTTTACAAGGCAATGTGCTTTGGCAATCGTGTATCATACTATCATTGACAATTAGACAGTGTAGCATCAGCAATGATTTGGACTATTCAGTGAATGCAGATTCGAACCATACTGCTACGTAAATCAGCATTTAATTGCATTCAAAACTTTGCAGCGTGAACTTTTCTATACAGAGCCTTGATCAGTCATGGCCTGAGCAATAGTTAGAAAGGCAGATATGACCGCTCCATGTACCAGAGCCCTGACATAACAAGCACACAAATATTAACTTAGGCTGCATATTTAGAACAAAGACATTTGAAGATGAATAATCATTCAAACAAAAATCCATTGCAAGAAAAGTACAAAATAATTACAATGACATGTTACACAAAATACCTGTACAACAAAAAACAAAGTCTTATCCCAATAAATCATGTTACACAAGAATGCAATAGGTATAGGTGACTTGAGCTTTTATTTTTTATTTTTTTTATAATAGAAAAACATTACATCTCACCAATGCAATCTTGTTGGTTGAGAAATAACCTATGTTAAGACAGGTCTTGTACCTGATGTGTTTTTGTAAGAAAGTAAAAGTATGATTTTCTTTGCAATTGCTCATATAAGAATCGGAATCATGAATTAATGAACGCTACAATTTTGCTAAATTGGTATACTCAATACTCAGAACTTTAAGACACATCTTCACAGAGGAAAATTGTATATATTGAAAAAGAGAGAAAACTAATCAATATTGAAAGAGGGAGAGAACTAACCAGATAGGATCCCCTACTGGGCGAGCCATTAATTTTGGAAAGAAAAGCAAATAATGTTTAGTATTGATCATTGTTGTAATGCTACTGAAGAAAACACTTACTCAGGGCTTTCTTTTTGATAACCAAAGTCGGTTGCAGCTTTGATAGCTCTCTGATAAGTTTGTCTCATTGCTTCCTGCCCAATGAAAAAGCAAATTTGAATACACAAGTTGATATAAAATAGTGTGTGGCTGATGCTTACTAAAGAAAAATTAATAATACAATTTCTATCAGCTATGCCAAATTTCATCTGGTGCCAGTCATTATCATTCTTAATGTGTGCCATGGACCCAATAATTGTCAACCCCCCCCCCCCCCCAAAAATAAAAGAAAAATGGAAATCACAAATACAAATTATAATTTATTCCTTTGCAAACAAGAAGCATATCAGATTTTATATGATTTGTAAGAGCAATTGATTTCACAAAACTACCTGCAATTTAGATTCAAAGTCCTCTGGTGACCAGTTCATCAAACTGCATTCATGATTCAGTTCAAGTTCTCCAGCCACGACCTGCAAGTAATAAGAACAGAAGATTAAAGAACGGTCCGTCCAAATGTCATGTCTAATGTTGATGTTGAAATTGAATCTGCCATAAGTTGAACTCAATTAAATGATGCTAACCAATCTGTCACGAGCTTAGGATCAGAGTTTCAATCTGCTTATTCAGGAATGGCTTAACTAGAGATTCTAATAGTTCTACCAAGTTATTTTAAGCAATTGCATATAGTTCTTCACAAGGGGAATACACCACAGACACATAATGGACTGATTTGCAGTTCTAGCCCAATGGATTATATAATTAGTCAATTAAACCATCATCAAATGAAACCTTCAGCTTAATGATGGCATTAGTTTGGCAAGTACAAAAGTGTGGGAGTGCACCTCATAATTGTAGGGGCTGAAGAAAGTCAGATGTACACAAACTCTCGTGGATAGAGTCAGTTTCCACAACTAAAACCAACGACCATCGGTCATAAGACAAAAAACTTATCATTGAGGCAAGGCCCTTGCTCATCAATTTAAGCATTCACTATATGCATTTAATGAGGGCCTAATAGAGGGAAGTATTTATTAAAAAACTAATGCTATGCCTGAAATTTGGGGGGAATTGAAGCAAAGGAGAAAGATGTTAGATTCCTCACACAAGGACTCAACATTAGAAAACTACTCCATCTTCTTTCCTGTTCCTCTACATCTCCATGCCAACTGATGCCTAATAACCAAAATATAATACACAACTAACTTTGCATTGACATGCTTAGTTAAAGAGGATAATATTTGCATTTTTCATCATTGCAGTATTAGAAATGAAAGAGGCTGTACACCACCATGATCATTAATGTCGCTGTTGTTTAGGTTACCGTGGGAATATGTTCGCAATATACATAGAAATTGTAAAGTAAAAATCTCACCCCTCCAGCACCAGCAGCCATTGCAGGAGCAATGAGAACACTAGCTTTCCTCAGAATCTGAACTGCCTCAGGGGTACAAGGCATGTTTGAACCTAGGATTCAAATTAAACAAGTAGCTTCCATTAGTATATATGAGAGAGAAAGAAAACAGAAAAAAGGCCATATATATATTGCATCTTACAAAAGCAACTACCTTCTACTAGTATACGACAACCTGAATTAACCAAATTAATGGCATCTGATTGATCAATTTCATTCTGTGAAGCACAAGCAAATGCAAGATCACACCTTTCATTCCACGGTTTTGCTTCATCATAATATTTGGACCGAGCATAGGTCTTTGAATAGTCTCTGCATATTGTCAGTTTTATGAACAAGGACAGTAAAATTATAGACTAAAGAGTAAAGAGACAACGTAAGTGATACAAACCGCAAACTTCTTTGTTGAGCTTTAATGTCCCTCAAAAATGATATTTTCATGAAGTCAAATCCGTCCTCATCAACCAAATATCCTCTAGAATCTGACAAATGCATTTGTTAAAAGAAGATACTTCTTGAAAAGACCAGGAAAAATAAAGGTATTCAAAATAATATGAGAATCCCAGATTCAATTACTACTATATTTGATGATGATTAATATTAAGATGAGAACTCTTATGAGTAACAAAGCACAAATTCTCATTATTGCTAGAGTAAAAGAATTTAGAATACACTGCATCTGCTAAGATGCAGTAGCCCCCATATTTTCATAAAAAACCAAAATTACCTGATACTGAAATTGGAAGAGCACCATAAGCAATTAGCTTCTCTAAAACATGCATTGCAATCTTTCCAGAACCACTCACAACACACCTACAGGAAATTATAAATTATAAGAGGATTCCTGGATCATAAATGTCTGAAATCAATTTAGGAATCACAATAAATTCATAATTGTCTTAAAACGAATTTAATAAGTTAAAAAAACATGGAAAATGGGAGCTTCCAGGTTTCTAATATTGATGGAATTTTGAATATAAGAAAAGAAAACTATATCAAATTAAAAAGAAAATATTCAAATCCTCAAAGGAATATTTAATTATAACAAGAAATGAGGGTCCGAAAGGTAACACCAATAATGAATGAGTTGGTAGCAATAATGTTTATGAAATGGTCTGAATTAAAATAGAAACCTTAATCCTTTAAGTTCTTTATTCATGTCGGCAAGCATGATCTGGGCAAAGAAAACCTGCAGAAGCATGCTAAACTTGTTAAAAGTTTAATAACTTGAAACAATAGATGCAGAGGACTTTTTTATATTGATCTTCTTGTTCAGAATGGACGTGCATGTTACATGTCCTTTGTTCTGAAATGGAGTTGGCTGATATGACATTGTGGGCAACACTGCTTAGTGATTTCTCTTATGGGAAAGAAAATTGAAGGATACTCATTTCACATCTCACCATACATCCATGGAGAGTTAGATAGTAAGATTTATAATTGAAATTACCAGCCCATAGCCAGTAGCTTCGGGACGAAGACTGGATCCAGACCAAAATATCCTTGGCCCTGTAAAACTTCCCTGCATAAGTAAGGCACACATATGAAAAGTACCCAACAAAAAGAAAACATAGTTTTCCTTTCAGCTACAAATGCTAACATAATCAGTATCTTGAAATTTCATGTTCCTTAAATGATTAGATATGTTAGACACTATGCTATACTTGATGCATACCGTGCAAGATATGCAACATTCATTTATGCACAGTAAATCAATGATCCCTGCGCACATAAAAACAAAGAACAACTGCAAACAAAATCCTTTTCTTTTTGCTATTAGATTGGGTCCATAGTTATCAATCTTGAATTGCAGTGCAGAGCAGCCAACCCCAAAATCATTATAATAGGATAACACATGGTGGGATGACATATATTTTAAAGATTATAAACACAAGTTAAATATAAATGGTCAAAAATAAAATAAGTAAAATTAAAGACATTAATAATTAATGGTCAAAAGCCCATCTGATGGAGGAGAACAGAGAAGTCGATAAACACACAAGTTGATAACAACACAAGTCAAGGAATAATGAAAATGGCGTGGTGATGAGGTCAAGACTCAAGTTAGAACTTTGAAAACATGACCCAAAAAAGAATAGACAGAAAAGGCAGAACAATGAAATGAACGACCCTTGTCAATCTGATGGATGGAGATCAGAGAGCTGTGCTGGAGAGAGAGAGAGAGAGAGAGAGAACAGAAAAGAAGGGTAAAACAGGTGTGGGAGTTCACCAGAAAGTCAAAAACAACACCAGAACTGACATCAAAGCTGTGTGACAGAAATGGACATGTTTTCCAGAAACCAAGGTACTCATTGATTTGCTGGTTTCATATTTGTTCTCAACTTCTCGTGACAGAAGCATGGCAGTTCTAATGAAAGAAACCTTATCTCTCAAAAAGAATACTAAAATACCAGCATATCCCAAAAATAGGATCAGCATCCCACAAGAACAGGGTTAATGAGGAGACCTTTCTTCCATCAACAAAAGCAGCTGCAATGACAGTATTTCTGGGAGAAAGGCCAAAGCTTGAAGATGCAACTTCTGCTACATAAAAATGCTCCATGAAAGGTTTAGAATAACAGTTGGAGGCTACTCCACACTGCCACGTCACTATCATGCCACTTGGTCGTTGGGATTTATTCTATTGATGTTTTTACATAAAGTGCAACAAGCAAGCAATATGAGGGATAAATGTACAGAAGAACGCATATAAGAAAAAAGGTAAAATATTTATTTTTCCACCAAATAGTTTGTTAGGATTTGAGAATGTCTGAATTACCTGAAAATGACCAGCTAGACGTCTATACTGTCCAAAAAGATACCCCATTTCTCGGGTACCAACACCCATTTCCTCTGATGGAAGGTCCTAATACACATCCATCACAAGAAAAATACATGAAATAGGCCTTGAATGTTAATAGGTTAAAAGATATAGAAAAAGAATATGCTTTCAATTACCTTGTCAGGCCCTAGGTAACGATACATCTCACTCATGAAACTTTGGCAAAAATGCATAATCTGCCAACTTATCAAGGTAACGTTTAGTAATTATAAAATTACTTTACTACTCGCAATTGAATAAGTTGAAAACTCACTTCATTATCACTTTTTCCTTTTGGATCAAAATCACTTCCACCAGCTGCTCCTCCTAATTTGTACGGTGATAAAGCATTTTTTAAAGTCTGCAGAGAAGGATGTGTCGTATAAACAATAAAGTGATCCAATACAGAAATGCAGCTGGGACAGAATCCAGATTCTTAACTTTTTCTGATATATGAATCTCAGTATATTTGTCAAATATAAACAAATAAAGGCTTACATATATATCATTACTTCTGCAATAGTTAATTCATTAGTTGCAGGAAATAATGCCATATATGAATGCTAAAAATATTCATAATACCTGTTCAAAACCAAGGAACTTGGCAACACTTAAATTCATTGATGGATGAAAACGAATACCACCCCTACATGGACCCATTGACTGGTTAAATTGTACCCTAAATCCCCGATTAACATGTGTCTCACCCCTATCATCCACCCATGAAACACGAAAAACAATCATTCGTTCAGGTTCCAACAGGCGCTCCATGATGTTAACATAACTGAAACATGAGAATATTGATGAGATGCATCCAATACTAAAGCATTGGTCTTGTCATCTGTGGATAAATAAATATATAATTATAGCCATTTGAATAAAACTCACCGAGAATTTTTTGCTATGACTCTTTCAAGGGCTTGAACTGCCTCCTGGACTGCCTGAATGAATTCAACCTCATGAGGATCCCTTTTCAGTGTAGCTTCAAGAATTGATCCCGCTGTTTTTGACATGGCAACTTCAATTATAGAATTGTCAGACAATACCCAAGAATGTAAACATTTTTACAAGAAAGAAGATGACTTATCTTTTTCACATATTATTTTGTGTGTAGATAACCAACATATTTCAAGAATCAAGAAATTGATGATGTCAATTGTAAAATAGAAATTCTTACACACAGAACAACATAAATGAGCTGAAATTTGTCATAGTAATGATAATCTGAAGTTTGACATTTTAAGATGCACCTTGAAACTTAAAAAATGACATTAAATGTTGTATAGGTGAATCCTGTGATCTGAGTGCAGCTCTGGATGTATAGGGAAACTGTGTAGGGCATACAGTTGCAACTGAATTAGTTCAGTTGTAACAGAACAGTTGTGCTACTAACTATCTGAACACTTAAACTGATCTGTTAATTACTTCTCATAATCATAACTAACAGAATGAGGGAACGTATATGTGTTATAAAGCTAACAATACACTGGCAACAATATACAACTTCAGGATACAGACAGTATACAACTACAGTATCAAAATACAATTGTATACTCTAATATTAAATAAAATGACAAACTAATAATATTTTATTCAGGATAAAAGCAGAAAACAAGCATTTAAAAGTGTGCATGAAACTAAGATTTGCAAAGCAACCATTAAACCAGTGGAGGGAACAAATAAAAATAGTTGAATGCCATAGGATGCTGTCAAATCAGTCAGTAATATAATCTCCAAAAAAAGAAGTATAGTTCACAATTACATTCAAATTTCTCTAATAATAACACAATGCTTGCACTTCATACAACTGAAGATCAGTTAAAATGTTGAATGCAGCATTGAAACATATTCATATTACCCTATATAATTGATGAAATGCATCTTTTGTGAAATTTCAACATGACTAACAATATGTTTTTATGAACTTATGACCACAAATTAAAATGAATTGGGGAAGAGCACATCAAATGGTTCAACTCAACTATTAGAAAACACAGTATACATTCATTAAAATTTTCAAAGATGGCTAACCTTTTACATAAACAGGCTTGTCAACCACAATTTTATCTTTGGAGGCCATTTGAAGACGAAGAGCCTCTTTGTGAAGCAAACTGTTATTGTGTTCTTCCAGGGCACTCATCTGCATATTACGACTGCCCTCATTACCATAAGGATTTCTTCTATGCTTCCGGCCATACTCCCTGCAAACAGAGCAGAAAATCCTTGGTGTTCCATCTTTCATATCAACGAAAGCCCATTTATAGGTATCTGCCCATTCTTCTCTCCATCTTTTAACAACCTTTTTCTTCCTTTTTACTTGTTGGGTCTTGGACATATCTTGAGCATCATTAGGAAGCTGAGAAACCATCCCCATCTGCTTGCTCTCACCATGTTCTTCTGCGGAAGATTCCCGCATTGGTGCACCAATTAGAGTAGTGTTACCAAATGAAGGGTCATCCTCCCCAGGTCCAATTTCTAAATCAATCTCCTCACCAATTTCTCTCACAACCAAGTGGTGGTGTCTCTGGGTTTGCTGAATCAAATTCATATCATCCATTGCAGAATTCATCTCTACTCCAATGGTAGGCAACAACATTCAGCATGACAGCCCTCCCCACAAATTTAAAATGCTTTTCTTTCTGCTAAAACAAATACATCAAATCACCACTTTACCTATTTTAGAGTTAATGGAACAAACAATAAAAACTCATTAACAATATAACATTTGTCTGGATTGCTTGGCTCAATTGAGTTGGACTAGAAACACACAACATAAAACTAACCTACCACTCAAGTAGAAATCAAAACAGTAGCACTTCAATAAACAAAAGTACCAAACATGAAAATCATTTCTAGTACTCAGACAACATTTCAATTGAACAAATTCCCCCAAAACTCCCCTCGCCCCAGATTTAGCAAGTACCCATTTGAATTGACAATCGTTTACACCCCAAGGCACAGCATAAACCTCAGAATCCCTCATTAATACAAAAGGCCAGAGTCCACAAACACAACAAGTGATGGAGAAAAAAAATGTTTTTTTGCCAACGACCACAAATCATGATTAAATTTGCAGAGACACCCAGAAGTTGAATTTAATCGATGAGCTCAAATACCTTGAGAATTTGAATAAAAATGGCAAACTTGAAAAGCGGAAGTTGTGAGCATCTCTTTACATATCCGAGACTCTCTTTGTTCAAGTGAGATTCAAAGAGCGAAGATTGCAGCAGCGAAAGGAAGAAAAGGAGGAAACTTTAATTTGAAATTGGGGTATGAGAGTGGAGGGTGATGGTGAGTGGTGAGTGGAACAACACAGAGGTTGGGAGTTTAATGATTGTTTCTGGGACTGTTTGTTTTGTTAGGTATTTCCGGAATCGAAAGTGGGAAGAGTGAAGAGTGACGAGGATGAAGGTATGATCATTTCATGTATGTGATGGTGATGTGATGTGATGTGGATTGTGTGTGGGATCATCATCCATCAAATATGCAAACCAAACACTCTTGCCGTCAGCCTGATTTGATGCCAGAACAAAATTAACAATTAAGAACGTTTTCACCAGCATGATTTCATCTGATAAACATCAAATTTGGATTTTACGATTTTTCAGAATTTGTATTTTACCACATACAATACAATAAATAAAGGACCATTTTTAATATTTATTTTAATCTTATGTTATATATGATAAAATATTTATTTTAATTTTTAATTTTTTATATTTGATTAAATTAATCTTTTTTAAAATAATTATTTTTAATTATATGACATAATTTTGAATTATGAGATTGTTCTTGCATGAAAATTATAAAATTTAATTAAAGTTTGAATTTAAAAAAACTATAAATATAGTGAAAAATATATCATAAGATTAACTAAAAAATAGTATAAAATTAAATTTTTGAATTTTTTACTTTTTTTTATACTTATTTTATACTATATTTATCATGTTTGTAAAACTTGTTAGTTTGAATGTTGATTGTATTTAATATAATGAGATGAGTTTCAAATCTTAAATTAATTAAAAATATTTAAAATCATTTCTTAAAAATTAAAAATTATTATTATTTCAAAAATATCATATTCGTCTAAATTTAAGAGATAAATAATTAAAATGAACATTTTAAAAAATAAAAGATTAAAATAAATTTAAATATAAGATAAAAAAAACTAAAAGTATAATTTATTTTTTTCTTATATTAATATCTAAAGTTAAAACTGAAAAAATATCAAATAAATTATTGAAATTTATCATGTTTCTCAAATTAGAAAAAAAATGTTTTTGAATCAAAATGTTTTTAGACTATTTTTGAATAAAAGTGTTTTTAATTATTTTTTAACACAATCATTTTTCAGAATTTTTTCTATAACTTCTTATCTTTAACAATATATTATTATTATATATTAATATTATATATATATATATGTACATATTATTTTTATTTTTAACATTTTAAAGAAAATATAAATAATCCTTCATTTCATAAAATTTAAAGTTAAAAGATATGTTGATGTGATTATTTCAAATTTCTTTATTTAGCTTTGCATCTCATTTCATGTTTCCTTCAAAAGATCAAGAACATATTTTCTTGTAGAGATGAAGATGTCTTTTTTAGAATAGGCAGCCTTTATTTCAAGGAATTACAAGCTTATAGAACTTTTTCATTTCAAATTGAGTTGCCAAAATTTATTTTAGGATTATTTTCTCTATCTCATTATCACTTACAGTGATCATATCATCTACATACACTTGAAGAAAAATGAGTTTTTCATCCGGGGAATGTTTTATGAATCAAGTATGATAGATTCTATTTGTTTCCCAAGGACTTCATGGTTTAAGTAAAACTTTCAAACCATACTCAGAGAGATTGTTTGAGGCCAAAGAGAACCTTTTTCAACCTACACCCTATTATTTTCGTCATGAGATTTAAATCCTGGGGAAATCTCCATGTAGAGTTCCCCCTCTAGGTCTTCATTCAAGAAGATATTTTTAACATCAAATTGTTGTAGATTCCAACCAAAGTAAACAGCTAGGGAGAAAATGATTTTTATTGTATTCATTTTTGCTAAAAGAGCAAATGTTTCTCCATAGTAATGCCATAAGTTTTTGTGTACCCCTTGTCCATCAATCTTGCCCTGTATCGATCTAATATCTCATCCGATTTATACTTTATTATGTATATCCATTTGGATTCTACAATTATCTTGTCTTTTGGTTTATCAATTATATCTCAAGTTGAGTTTCTCTCTAATGCCCCATCTTTTCATTCATGGTTCTAAACCAAATTCTATCTTTAGGAATTTCTTGTATTGACTTAAGTGTTTTCATTACATCAATGGTTGTAGCAAAACTTTGATGTTGAATAAAAAGATGGTTGGTGCAAACAAATTAAGAAATAAGATACATGACATATGATATCTTCCCTTCCCTCAAGCCAATAAGCATGTCATTTGTAACTTTCTCATCATCATTATCATCCACACGGACATTTACCTCTAGTTTAGACAATTCAATTTGTTGTAGGAATACAATAGGTTTCTTTTTAATATTTTTCTTCCAAAGAATCAATCTTTCTCTTTTGCATCATCGTGATATTCCTTTGCTTCATCATAATGATCTATTTGTGTTTCTTCAAGATTAGTATCTTGTACGTCCTATAAGGAAGGAAGAGATAATAATCCAAAAAAATTTAACTTCTAAAATATAAACCCCTTGAAGTTGAGGGTTGGAAAAGAAGGGTACTATTTCATGAAATGTGACATTCATTGATACAAAAATTGACGAGTTTAAAAGTGATAACACTTGTACCTTTTTTATTATATAGGTAACCAATAAAGATACATTTGAGATTAATACAACAAAATGATAGAAAAATAATAATAAGAATATCACACACAAGATACAAGTTGGAGGCTAAAATGAAATAAGACATATAAGGTTAATTTTTGACACCTCTACCCCACATATCATAACATATAAAAATAAAAATAAAAAACTAAATAATCTCAATATAATAAAATAACTCAAAAATCCTAACAAGTAGAGAGAATCACATTGTGTCTTAAAAAAAATAACATAACACAACTGAAAGAATTACAAAGAAACTAAAAACTGATTGTGTTCAAATGAACCAATAAAATCAAAGTCCTTGACTAGTCCTAACTATGTCTTGATGTCACATGTTGCATCAGAGTAACCCAACATGAATCCTAAGCTTCATCACTAACATCTTGAGCATCATGTTGATCATCTTCAAGACAAAGGGAGTGAAAAACATCACATTCTAGCCTACAGTGTAGGAATGCAAATCGGATAGCCAAACTCAAATAAGACATATGACAAGACATGGCATACGTAGATAATATCATTATCATGCTTGCTTCATTTATGACATAATAAACAATAACAATTAACATTATAATGTATATACAATGAACACAAATTACAGATTATCATGCATGTGGTATCAGTAAAAAACAAAACTTGTGCATTGTTGTTAGCAATACACGTAGAGTAACCTAGAAGTACACGTTAGGTCACACCCTTTGTGCACTCTCATTAGGAGGACATACTACTAGGGTCTGGTCGAGATAGCTAAGTCATGCAAGATACACCTCATACACATGAGGGCATGACTAAGACTTCCAAATTGAGTTATCCCTAAGGACTAATCCCAAAGTTTTTACACAAGGGAGCCTTCCTTGGCGATGTATTCCATATCGTACGTTTAAAACACGTTTTTATGCAAATGATGCATGTCAAACAAACTCGAAGCAGTAACATACTCATGATCCAACTTCACATGTCACATATTCTTTATATCACCTCATATATCCCATGCACATTCTCAAATACATCAACTAGTCATTAATAAAAAGGTAGTATCAAGATCACAAGGGTAAAACAACCATCTAATAGTTGTTGAGCAAGCTAAGCTCCCTAGAGCCTCTTGCTAAGCGAATACATCAAGATGAGCCACCAACATCTAGCTAAACGAGCTAAGTCCTCTAGGACTTCTCGCTGAGCGACCAACATCTAACTGAGTGAGTTGAGCCCCTTGAGACTTCTTACTGAACGACCAACATCTAGATGCATAACTATAAAGGAAAAAATATAATATAAAGTGATTGCATACAAAAAGAAATTTATGCAGTACTAATTAAGGAAAAGATAAAAAAAAAATTCAATTAAGGTAAGTTGAACATGTATAAAGATGACCTTAAGAGATTATAACTGATAATAATGTGCTTTGTCTGACTTGTTTTTAATTTAATTTCCTTTTGTAAGTAATAATTTGGCCAAAAACATTTTATATGAAAGTACTTAAAAAAAAAAGTAGCTTATTTTAAAAATAAAAAAACGTAGTAATAAGTAGTTTTTTAAAAAGCTAAACAAATTTAGCTTAAGCGAAGCGGGACTTTTTTTTCTCGAAAGAACATCCATTCGAGCCCATGCAGGACTTTTTATGGTGCCATGATTTTTTATATTTGCTTTGCCTTTTTAATACCTTGCAAAGGCCACAAATTCCTGTTTTCATTTTTTTTTATTTCTTTTAGTAAATAATTATAGAAATAATATATTCTTTTTATATCTCAAGACTCATATAGAAAATATAATATATATTTATATATTTTAAAAAAATATAATTTAACAATAAGATAATATTTTGTAATTATTTATTTAAACTGCTGAAAAATAAAATGAGAAAATGTTTTATACATAATTTTTATGTTTTACTAGCAAGAAAAATGCATTTTGTGACTCCGTAAAAAAATAAAACAAATTAGTGTTTCCAAAAAAAAAAAGTGGATAGTTATTATTTTTAAAGAGAATAATTTTCTTTTGTATATATATTGTTCCTATTTTAGTCTTAAATATAAATTAGTGAAAAAAATAAAATATGACATAAAGATATAATTGTCTTTGAAAAAGTGAACACCAAAAAGGAATATTCCTTTTATATATAGTTATAGATATATGGTTATAGATAATATTCTATATATAGAGAGAGAAGATTCAAACAATATTGATATAACTTTTATCAACTATTACATCGCTCAATTTCGAAACTTCTTAAAAGTTTGTTACTCCTAAATCATAAATACAAAATTTCATATGAATCTAGGTTGATTTAATACCTCATTCTTATAAAATAAAATTGATATAATATATACACTTCAAAATATATTAAAATATAAATATTTTGATTACTTTCAAATTATTGTTGAATTTTAACGAAATTTCATACACATACTTAAGGTGATATGAAATTATAATTTAACGGTTGAATCGACAAAATTTACATTTTATATAAAATTATTAAATAGTATAATAATTAGTTAAAACACACAGACGTCATCTGAATACTCCTCATACATACATACATATACACACACACACACACACACAGATATATATATATATATATATATATATATATATATATACACTTTTTAATGAACAGGATTACTAGTTTTAAATAAAAATAAAACTTAAAAAAAATAATTGTCAAACATCTTTAACTAAAAAAGAGAGGTTTTAAATTAAAAAAATTATAAAAGCTAACAAATAATTTTTACTTAATTTTTTAAACTTTATTTCTAACTTTAAATTAAAAGTGACTTTTAAGTCAATAATAATTTAAACCGGAGCAAACATACTCGAAGTCTTATTAGAAATCACAACTAAACCTACACCACTAAATACTCGCAGTAAAAAGATTAGGGGCTAAATGAATCTATATCAAGGTACAAATATTTATTTGCATAAATTATGAAAATAGAACAATATTTTATTATCCTCTTTATCGTATGTATCTGCACATTATTTAGTTTATTAATTTTAATCCAAAAATTGACATTATACTTAATACCCCTACCAATTTACACCCAACTCTGAAATCCTTTCTTGATGATTTATTCTTCCCTTCTCAAAATTTAAAACCCTTTAATTCCCTAATACTGTTAGTCAGTTACAATATTCCTCATGACTTGATTTTCTAACTAAGATATCCAATAACATTTTCTTTAAATAAAATGCAAATAACAACTGGTATAAGTACCCAAATACTCACGAAGTTCGGAGAATGTGTCAAGGACATATTTTAAAATGCGAGTTAAAAAGCGGATACTATGGTATCATACTCAAGTCCTATTTTCTTTTCTTCCCCTATTTGGCACCGGTTTTTCCAAAATCACCACGTGACCTTGTAAATCTTCAATGGATGATTGCTACTTCCCTTCTATTCATTTATTTGGTTTGTGAACTTAAAATGCACATTCTCAAATTTCACTAGGACTGTTGAGCGTTGAGACTGAATCTCGGTGAATTTTGTCAAACGGAGTAAAAGAAATATACAATTTATCTAGACATGAACAAAATGAAGGTCGGGCCAAACAAAAAATATGCCAGAACTATACGAGAAAGCAAGACAAAATTTCATTTATACACAAGTATACGGCTCTACCAATAAATAGTACCAAAAGCTAGTATACATCCAACTTACACAAAAATTCATCTACTCAACTGCACATCATGTATCACCCAAAAATTCTAAACCATAATAGTCAATAAGGCTCCTGTATTTTTATCATTTATTAAACGCTTCTGCAAAGTCTTTGATCCTTTGCTTAATTGTCTGCAAGTGGGAAAAAGAAGCGTTAGGAGCATGCAGAAAGAAGCAAAATAACTAAATGATTATGTGAAAAGACAAAAAGTTTATTACTTAATAAAAATGAGTACATATACAATTTTGCCTCCAAAATCTAATTCGTCATGAAAACGACAACTTCAAGAGCTAAATTGTATATATGCAAAAGAACCAAATCCATATAGGTTGATACTTTCAAGGTTAGAGAAACTGTGAATAATTACCTCCACTTCCATATGAAGAACTACAAATATTTTCTTCAATCTCTTGTGTCTCTGCAATTCACATCATGCCCAACGGTTTAAAAGATATATACTAAATACAAGGAGAGCTTTACAAATTAAACAACACATGAAACACTCAGAGAAAAGGTTAAAAAAACTCCAATATCCCAAACACACTCTTGATAAAAAAAAATAAAAAGACAAATCAATAATTTGTTTAACTTTAAATTCAACCAAAATTGCATCAAGTCGCACTCAAGACAATTATCATCAATTGCCATCGCTGGCAATGCAATATCCTGTCACTACTCACTATTTAAATGGATAATAAAATGAACCAGCTTAAGACATCAACATGAACTAGAAGATTAATTTTGTCTAATGCACAATAACTTTCGATAAACATAAATTCCATCAAGATTACCGTACATGTGATTTAGGCAGTACAAGTATTTTCAAAGATTATCATCCAAAACAGAAAGGAAAATGGTCAAGATAAGATATAAGGACATTGAGTAAGAATAAAATATTGAGAAACTGTTGAATGCAGAACAAGAATGTATTAAAATATGATATGATTTATCCAACGTTTGAGCTGTAATACAATTATACAAATACTGCATGCATGGGAAGGAACCAGACAGAACATACCGGTGCACAGTGTCGATAGGATTCCCTCATCTGCTGCAAGATTTCATAATACCTATCCATATCCCTGTCTTTAGCATATTCTAAATCCTTGCCTAGTTTCTGAAACTTGTCCCTACAAATTGTGTAAGAGATATCAGACAAGTAATCATACTAAACATCTAACAGAAAAGAAATGCAACTTTGATTTGTAAGGGAATCTACTTGTAATTCTCCAAAATCTTGTACAAGGAGCAGTAACTATCAAATTTATCACGATACTCCTGCATATATTCTTGATATCTAGCATTGCATAGGAAAAAAATGTGTCAGATGCCAAAAAAATCAAGTAATTAACTCAAAAGAAGCCTATCACAACATCAATCACCAGAACAACAATTAAAAATAAAAAATAATGAATAACTGCTTACTGTGAAAGAGTCCCAATCGGTCCCCTCAATTCAGGTTCATCCTTTTCATACTTCGAATAAGAGCAACTATTTTCGTCTGAAGATGATTCTCTCTTCTTTTGATCACCATGATTTCTATCTGCAAACACAGAATCCTTTCCTCCATAAGCCATCACTTCTACTGAATTAGGTGTTTGTCTTTTACTTTCTTTCATAGGGTAGGAAACCATTCCCCGTTTACTGTCTTGTTTAGATGCATGTGCAGGCACTCTTCTATTGCTTTCATTGCGAATTTCCAAGTCAATATCTTGGCCGGTCCCAGATTCATTATTTCTAAATTTACTGCTTATTTCTGCCAATTTGTTTTGAGATCCTTCTTCTGCATGATCTGCTTTTGAATATTGTGAATGAATCTGTGCAACTCTAGAACGAGATTTTGTTGAATCTTCAAAATGATTATCTGAGTTCTTTTTATTAGAACTGTCCAAATTACTGGGAAAACCAGAATTTACAAATGCTGAGGCTGGCTTTCCTGAATCTGAAGTTGCTTTCAATGAAGGTTTTACTTTAGTAACATCTGGATTCCTCTCCTCTGAAGTGTTTACTCTGTCCTCCAAATGTTTAAATGAACCTTTACGTTCAAATTGCTTTGTTATGTGAGTTTCATCTGGAGTGGACTCACGGAGTTCACCCAACTCCAAGTCTGAAAGCTCTCTTTGAAGAGAGATACCTCGCCCATTAGTTACAGGGGATTGATTAAGACCAATTCTATTTTTGTCCTTAGGTGATGCTCCGAAGTGTGACTGTGTACTTTGTCGGCCTTCTTTTAATTTACCAACCGTTTCACCTTGTTTTTGGTAATAAGAATCCATGGATAGTGACTGTTTACTTCTATTATCATCCCTGGAATTCCTGGGGGCTTTTTTCTCAGTGGCATGAATATCCTCATTCAAGCCATCTCTATGAGATTTATCTTTGTGCACAGAGGCTTCACGAGCACGGAAGTCCTTTCCTGAGTGTTTTTTGCCATGCCTTATGCTTTCACCCTGTTTATCTGATTTTTCCGATGGATAGGAAGGGTATTCTGAAATGGTTTGATCTATGGATCTTCGACCTGTTTGTTCTGAACTAGATTTTCCAGGAAATGCTCGATTGGGTTCTTTGGGTAAGCTAACACTTGAATTCCCTGGTCTATCAGCTCTGTTTGGCATTTGTACATTAGGTCCCTTACAGATGTCTTCAGTAAATTCATCAGGAGATAAGTTCTGAGAATTCTCGAGTGTCTGCACATCCATACTGGGAGAAAATGGTTCACGGCTCAAGCTTCCTGCTTTCAACCTCTTTGCACCTTCTGATTTCTCATCAATATTCTTCATATCAGAACCTCTCTTGTGTTTACCTTTATATAACCTATCAGAGCTGTCAGACTGTTCATGCTTAGAGCTATCTTTAACTTCATTTTCTCTTTCATCAAACAAACTCCCTATATAATTTTGGCGTTCCTGGAGCTGTTGATAGTCAAGTGAAAACGGCCTTGTCTCTTCTACATATTCTCCACCTCTATTAGAAATGATAGCCGTATCTAGAGCCATCTCAGCCTCCTGATCCTCAGGTAAGTCCTTTTCAATTTCAACTGCATCAGATTCATTACCATCTTGCTTCTCACCAACCTCATTCTGAATTGATCTTCGCTCAGGAGATATTACAGGATTGGGTAAGGGCATCTTTTGATCAGAGGCTTCTATTTTTTGTTTTGACTCTTTTTCATCATCACTAGTCATAATATCTACATCCTCATCAGATCCCTCCAGTCCCTCCTTGCTGCTCGATGATACATCACTTTCACTATCACTACTACTCGCACTCCCTGTTCCGGCAGGACTTCTACTTCTACTCCTACTGTGGCTTCCACTATCACTTCCACTGTCACTGCTGTCACTTTCACTGTCACTGTCACTTCCACTATCACTGGAGGTGCCTGCCTGCCCTTCACTATGATCAGAACCTTTTTTGTCAGCAACCATATCAGGAGAAGTATGTTGGGCATCAATTTTTTCACAATTGTTTGGTTCTTCTTCTACTTTGGATTTTACTTTGACCATTTCCTCCAAATCAACATTTGGGGCTTTCTCTTCAGATCTTTCCTGTGGAGCTGATGCCTGATCATGAAACTCTTCACGAGCAGGTATCTGGCTGTGATTGTCATCAGGAGAACTGTACAAATAAAATAATACACCTTAAATGCAGGATAGGACCCATAAAAGTGAAAAACTTAAAGTACTGGTATACCAAAGTGATATGATTTTGGATCTTCATCACAAAGTATAGTTATATAAAAATAACAGGTACCTTCCGCTTTCAGTTTGAGGTTTATTTAAACTTTCCAAATCTACTGCTGGTCTCATAATATACCTTCCTGGAGCCTGATATTTTGCAATCTGAAGCTCAACAATAATTGAAAAATTAGATCACACGTGTATCATAAAACAATAGCCTCAAAAGAATCCCCCCACTTACTTTTTTTATAATTGGCTCAATTTTCTTTATGGAAGTTGGAAATGTGTCTCCAACAGCTTTCTCCAAGGCCTATAATTAAGAGAGAAAGCAGTTAAGGTGTATAATTAGATTAATAAATTTTTTTTAGAGATATTAAAGGAGATTGTATACTGGATTTTGTACCACACCTTCAAAGTCATTCCATTAGGTTTGTCCTTTAGAAGAGAAACTAACATGCCCTGCAAATCAGCTGGTTTAGACCCACTATTTCCCTTGCCTCCCGGTGTGTTCCTCGTGGCAATGTTTGTCCTGGAAGGGATTTCTCTCTCAGAGACAGCATTAGTATCTTGCTTGCCTGTCATTTGTGATGGGACAGCATCCTCAAGGCTCTTGGACATATTTAAAGGTCCCAGTGGAGAAGATGAAGCAGCAAAAGGATCTGGTTGGGATGGAAGAGGAGAGGAATGTCTGCCCTTGGTGGCAGCATTTGTTGAAGTCAATCCAGATCTATGGGAAGATTTTGGGGGTCCGACAACTACTTAAAAAAAAAAGTCCAGATTACAGACATTCAAGATAAATCACTCATGCTAACAGAAATTTATCTTAAAGGTTCCAATACTGCTAAGTGATATCATCTTAAGATTGATTGAAGCTATGTCAGAAAGATGTGAAATTTAATCACCTTGAAGTGTTCCCTCTTTCCTTTTCTTAAGGGCAGCCTCTTTCTTTTTATTGAAATTCTTCCATGGTGTAGCTGGACAAGGGAGTATAAGGCCATTCAGTAAAATATTTCTATATTATAAACATTATTAAACTAAATACAGTAGAACTGGAAGGCTTTGACAGAAGAAAATAGTGGTGATAAGGAGGTGAACATGCCCAATATCAAGAAAAAACTTGAGTTGCTCATCTCAATGACATAAGAAAATAGCAATTTGAAATTTTACACTTAAAAATATTACAGAAAAAATCAATCCATTAGTACAAGATACCGAAAAGAAAAAAAAACAGTTACCCTCAACAGCTGCTAATGCCTTTAGCTGACTCTTCATAGATGGGTTCCCTGGCTCTAAGACAATGGCTCTGTTGCAAACAACATAAATAAATGAACAACTGGCCAAAACCAAGGAAAAAGGGCAGGGGAGATTCATACGCCATAAACAATCACTGCATGGAAAGTATATAAGAAGACAAACCATTTTACATCAAACCTAAGCAATCTAATTAGCAAATAAACAGATGAGTTAATCAAAATTTTAACACTAGAAATAGAGTATTAGTAACCAAGAACCTTTGTTATGGCCAGTTGGCCAAGTATAATGTCATCAACAGTTTGTTAACTTTTTTACAAAAATTGTTGTAAATATGTAAATAGCTCTAATTTCAGACAGAATATTTTCTCTTTCCAATAAATATCCTGGTAGAATTTGTAGTTATTAAAATATATTGTATTGTATTAAAATAATGCTTAGCAAACGGAAGCCACATCTCACAAGTGTATATTAATTTTTGGTTGTCAGTTTTAGGACACTGCGTGAACCATATTCATGGACAAAAAAAAAATATTGTAATTCATTTTTCCTGTTTTTTCATTTAGTAGGATTAACCTATATATTACCATTACATATCGTACATTTTGAATCACCAAATAATACTCAGAAAACTTTTCCTCATATTTCAAGTAAAACAACTAAACTTTGCCTCTTATTTCAAGTAAAACAATTAGGATTAACAATAACTCCCATCGTTGAATCTGAACTATGAATCAACAAGATTGCAAAGCCAAGAGAAAAATTTGTGATGAAAATTACAGGAATAGATCTCTCAACTCCAGGGATTCAAGACTTCCAAAAATCAGTCCACCCCCTAGAATTGCTCTTTCTATTACTCTCCGTCCCTCACCCCTTAATTTGGTTCAAGCTACCACTAAACAATTCAGTTAGAGGCCCCACCTAACTAATTGCTAGGAGTTTGGACAACTTTTAACTGCCAGGTTGTTAAAAACAAACTGAACTGGGATCAGTTGCCAAATGCTGCCGATAATACAATTATTGAAATTTCATCGACTATAGATATTACTAAAATAGAGCTTATAAAGGCTTGGGCAATTCTTGCCTCATAAGCTAGCTTTTAGGGTTGAGTTAGACATAATCCAAATTTAAGATGGTATCAAAGCCTATCACAAAAATTGATAGTGGGCCACCTTTAATTGTACAAAATTTGCCTAACCCTGTGGCTTTTTCAGTGCAATATTAAAAAAACTACCTAGCCCTGCAGTTTTCCCAGTGCAATCCACACACACACACACACATATATATATATATATCAATCCAACAAGATCCATCCTTTAGATGTCCAAAAATATGAGGAGTGTGTGTTGAGATCTCATGCAGAAAATGGTGAAAGGCCAATATCTGATATATCACACACACACACACATATATATCAATCCAACAAGACCCATCCTTTAGATGTCCAAATTCCAGTCCTAGGCACGAGGAGTGTGTGTTGAGATCTCACGCAGAAAATGGTGAAAGGCCAATATCTGATATATCATATAGCAGATAGCATCACACGATAATAGTGAAAGTTGCATAGCAGTTGAAATATATCATATACATCAACTATATATGTATAAAAAGTCAAGTTGTACACAAATAAAATGCTTAAAAAATCCACAATATTAACACAAGTTCAATCGATTCGAGACTAGCCAGAGATGAGAAAAGGATACAGGATGCATGCTGCAAACATGGAAGCCACAATAGTGTACACAATCACGATTGTGGATCCAAGGAATATTATATGTATAAAAAATCAAGTTGGGTGCAAACAAAAAATAAAATGCATAAAAATTGTCATTATATATGTATAAAAAATTCAAGTTGCAAGCAAATAAAATGCCATAATATTAACACAAAAGTTCAATTGGATAGGAACTCCCCAGAGGATACAGGATGTATGCCACAACCATGGCGGCCTGTGGCCACAATAGTGTAAAGAATCATGATTGTGAATCCAAGGAAATATTAAATATGTATCAGAAATCAAGTTGTATGCAAACAAAAATAAAATGCATAAAAAATGTGATAACATTAAATCAAGCCCAATTGGTTGGAGACTAGCCAGAGCTAAAAGATACATGCTGCAACCACAAAAGCCATGGCGGCAACAGTAGTGTGCAGAATCTCAATCATGGATCTCAGGAATTTACAATGCAATAACACTGCAGCAGCTATTTAACAACAATGGACTCAACTAGAGCTTATATAGGGTTTATTAATCCTTGCCTCGTGAGCTAACTTTTAGGGTTCAGTCAATCCCAACCCAAATTCAAGAACACCTACTCACAAAAACCCATAACTCTTCTCAGTACCTAAATATAGATAATATACTGCACATTTTGCTTTTATTTAATAATATGTGAGACAGAATTCCGAGAGAAATAAAAATAGTAGCAACCATAGAAATAACTTATAAAAAAGTTAGCCATCAAGACTTTAGAGTTCAGCTCCAAAATTGTTATCCTAGTAGTTTTTTGAAATTTGGATTCGGATCCTCTAAAGTGAGAAAGGGTAAAGTGAGCAGGCTCAACTGTTTATGAGAAAATCAACCATTGATATTCCAACATATTTATGATCTACCATGCATGTGCACATAACATCAATTGTTGATTTTGTCATCAATAACTAATATTAGTTTACCCTCAAACGTCAATTACTTACTTTAGAGGAGCCAAATCCTTGAAATTTATAAGTGCTCATGTATATATCAATTGAGTTTTATTGCAAACCTTCAAATTTTGAAAATACTAGGAAAATATCCTTTTACTAGAAGTACCATGAGCATTTTCTTATAAATACAAGCTGTGATAAATTAACAAAGAAAAAGGCAAAAGATCACTTAAAAATACAGGGTTCTCAAAGGGTGTAGTGCATAATATGAGGTATGTGCAGTAACAAGGAATATCTCCATTTAAGGCAACATACTTGCGAGACTTCATCTTGCGTTCAGCTTCCTCTGACCGCCTTTTGACATGATTTTTGGTGGACTCATCTAAGATACGCTGCACATTCAGCTTTCGCCAGGCACACCCAGACTCAACAAGCAAACCATTTCCATCTTCGCCACTTCGGCACTCTTCGTAAATATCACAGAGATCACCCAATTCCCTTGACCACGTGAATTTGTACTCCTTCCCACCAACATCAATAATCTGGCACAAATAAAACAACAGCCATTCCAAACTACAGATCAGAAATTGCTTAACAAAAACGCAAACACATGAAAACAAAAAAACGGTAAACACAAACTGAGCCATGTGGCAAAATCACATGATTTCACTCTAGAATAGAAACAACATTGACAAGTTTACAACTCAGTGACTTAGAGTGCGTTTGAGAACTAGTTGAGGTGAACTCAACTGGGATTGAAAAGAAAAATTACACACGAAATTTTCTTCTTTTTTTTTTTGCATTGAACACGTGTTTTTCTGTTGAACTTAATTTTAAACCAATATCCAACCATACATTAGTATTCATCATTGAAACCTGTATCAAATTAGGCACACAATTCAACCAAGTTCCAACAAAAAGTCACTACTTCCCAGTAGCACTATCATTACAACACTGTTGAAAAAGGATAACCAGTAATAAAGAATCGAATTCAGTATCAGAAATTCACAATTTCAAAATTTCACCATAAGCATACATATGCACAATTTCAAATTCTGTTCTGAATGGAGAATTCCCGGTTACCCCAGTTTATATCGACACTACACTTCAAAACGTTTGCGCGTGTTTTTTGCATTAAAAGATTCCGATAAAGCCAAGAGAAAGGGAGAAAAAGAGACAAAAGTGAGCGTCAATGAAAACCAAAAGGAAACAAATAAACAAACACGTTAAATGTTTGATTTGACACACAACACTTTGCGAAGGGTTGGCAGAAACCAATCGAAAATTTGAGAACGAAATTGAGTGAGAAGCTTTACGTTTCCGATGGGATTGTGAGGATTGGGGCCGAACTTCATACGCGCGGTGCCGCCCTGCGCCTCCACGCGCCTGATCTCCTCAACGAGGTCGGGCGCGAGCCGTATGATCATGGAAAACGCCAGCGAGTTGCTGCCGGAGGTAAGGCGGAAGGTCTCCTCAGCCGCCGGCGCCGCCGTCTCCTTCGCGGCGTTGCGGGAGGAGGCGCCCATGGAGAGGCGGCCGGCAGGGGCGGAGGGACGGTTCGGCGGCGGAGGGGGGAAGGAGGAGTGGCGGCGGTTCGGAGCGCCGCGGCCGAGCTTGGAGGAGGCGCCGCCGTACATGTTGCGATTGCTGTTCCGTTGTTTTCGCCACCGAATTGCTTATGATTATATGATGAAACGTTCCACTCTATGCACTACAAAAAAAAAAAAAAAAAATACCACACCAATTAATAATACAATTGATTTGTATATTGCTGTATTTCCTTTTTTTTTCTTTCTTTTGCATTACAAACACTGCCTTTAAATATTTTTAAAAATAAAATAAACAAAAACAATAATAATATGAATTGTTATTCAGAGTTAGTCACCAGTGATTTCTAAGATTATTTATTTATTTGTTTTTTAAATAATTGAGAGAATAATCATTCACAAATTATAAAGACAAAAATTAATTGTGAAAATAAATATTTCAATTATATATTGGTATACATTAAAATGATATCTTTATGATTTTATTATTATTTTTCTTTACACTAATATGCTTTTTTTTACAGTGGAATTTTTATCACACATTTTCAATTGTTTTTTTGTTTCATTTAAATTGTGAAACTTGTATGTTGCTTTTTTTATTTTAATTTTATTAATGAAAAAATATGATAATTATAAAAATAGAAATGATAATCATTAAAAAAAATAGGTACTATAAAATACTCTGGAAAAATATTTTTAGCGAATGAAATGTGCCGGCATGAAGAATTTAAAATAATTATGTATTTTTCATAAGGAATTACAATAACATTAAATCCTATAATATATTTATATATAGATTTAGAGGAGGATATTTCTTTATTTGGAAAATTGGTGTGAAATATCTTATATTTAGATCAAACGTCGTAGATGGATCTTTTATGAGAGAAGTACTTGCATAGAGAGTTGGTGTTGCGTGCTAAAAAACATATTAAAGCATCTCGGATTGGAATAGCATTGTTAAAGCTTTTCTTTATATCCAATAGGGATTTGAACCTTAGTTGGGTGAAAATAACTCCTCATTTTGGTATAAAGATTGGTATGATATGGGCATAATGGGGCATAGGAATCGCTTGTTCATATTCATGAGGTGTAAGCGATAGTGGTGCAATGTTGGAGGAATGGAGCTTGGGATTTCAGGTTCTTATACACTTGGCTTCCTAATGAGTGGTCCCTACAATTTCAACAGACTAGCGCTCCCTCTCTCAAGGGTAGCGAGGATCATATCTCGTAGAAGATTGATGTATTAGATTGTTACACTACAGCTTCAAGTTTTCATTTTCTTCAAATTGAGGCACCTTGTTTGCAACAATACATATGAAAGGGTGTATGGAAACTTCATATACTAAAAAAGGTTAAATTTTTTTCTTTGGCAATGATTACTTAAGACTTTACCTACAAACCAATTTAGGTTTTCTTGACATCTTGCATCTAGTGACTCATGCCCCAGATGTTCGTGCTCAACGCAAACTTTGTTACATGCCTTAAGGGACTGTCCTCATTTGAAGGAAGTATGACTACAAATGGGTCAGAGGTTTCATTGGGTGTTTATGATGAATGATATTGACACTTGGTTCTTGGTTGTCATTCAACATTAGGATGGTATGAGGTTGAGTATGGTCCTCTAGTGGGTATGGAGGTTTTGCAACAATATGATTTTCCATGAAAAGGGATGGAGTATTCAATGTACTACATTAGATTAAGATAACTACTATGGATAATCTCCTATATTTGAAGCAGAGGAGGAGCTAGGGAATAATGTGTGTTAGTCCCCCTTGAATACTCGTGGCTAAATTTGAATGTAAATGGTAGTTGATCGAGTGACAAAAGAGTTATGGGGTTTGGAGGTGTTGTGAGGGATGCAGTGGGAGGTTGGAATAGTGGTTTTGCAAGCTCAACGAGTAATGGTGATCCACTTTCATGCAAAATTGTTGGCAACAATAAAAGGTTTGGAGTTGTACTGACACTTAAGTTGGTGACACATAATTTGTGAATCAGATTATGTTGAGGCGATGTTGGTAATTCAAGGATTGGATCATGAGAGATATCTTCACAAATATTGGAATATTATCAACAATATCAAAAGGATGGCGGCTCGAGACTAAAGGGTTGTTTTTGTGAGTATCTCTCGAGATATAAATAAAATGGCTCATTATCTAGCAGGCTGGGGCTAGGAATTCAACTATTTATACTATATGGAGAAGTCCTTTAGTTTTTAGTTCCTAGTTGGTGAGAGAATATATATATTTTTTCTATTGTAGTTCTTTTCGTTTGTCTTGTTTGTTTTTCTCAATACACCAAAAAAGGAGGAAACACAGTGATATTAAGTACCGAAAAATACATATTTCTCTAGAAAAGGAAATGCAACAATGCCAGATACGCTTATTGTATTTGGTTTTTTCTTGAAGTTAGAAATTTTTCAGATGGGGTAATTAAATATGTGGTATATCTAAGAATCTCAACTAATAGTCGTTGAATATATTAATATTATAATGAACTATCAATATTATTTTTCTAGTTATTGACAGTTGAATAAGTTATAAGAATTTATAGTGTGTTTGAATGACGAATTTAAATGTAATAACTCATTTATTTGAAAATTTTCAAATTCTTTGAAGTGAAATGCTTTGTTTGGATGAGAAATTTAAAGAAATTGAAATGCAAGCATTTGTAAAATTCTTTAAAATAGTAAAATTTCAAATTCTCTAAAAAAAAAGTAAAAAATTGAAATTCCTTATATTTTTGTTCTTATTTCACTTGTATATTTTATCTTATCTCTTTGTACTTCTAAAAATATTTTTAAATATTCGATATTAATTTATTTAAAAGTATTAAATATTTTAAAAAAACTAATATTTTTTTATATAAATTTTAATTTAAAAATCTTAACATATAAATATATTTTTAAAATCAATTATCATGGTGGAATGAAATTACCATATCCAAACTAAAAGTTTAAATTTAAGAAAATTGAATTAACTTATTCAAACAAAATATAAGAATGATGGAAATTAAAATCAAAGAAATTCAAATACAAAAAATTTCAAATTCCTTTATAGTGTGTTTGGATGGAGAATTTAAATAGAGTAATTCATTTATTTGAAGAATTTCAAATTCTTTGAGGTGAAATATCCTGTTTGGATGGAGAATTTATATAGACCTTGCAATAAAGAATTATTTATTATTAATTTTTATGAAGTAAAAACATAATGTATGTTGATAAAAAGAACTCATATGTTAGTAAAAATACTTAAAAACAAATTTTTTGATATTTTATTTTATTAGTTCAAATTGATAGATAATTATAAAAATATTTTATATGTTAATTTAAAAGTTTTTTAAATATCATATGATTTTCCAAATTTTAAAAAAAAATTTAAAACTGATCCATATATTAAAAAAATTATGCAATAATTAGATTATTAAAATTTTATATATAACACGCACATATTTATATACATACACACTCATATAAGAGATATTCAATTATTCTAAGAGTAAGTCTGCTTAAACTTAATATAAGAATAAGTTTGTAAATTTTTTAAAAATTTGAAAATTATTTAATACTTCATTTTATTAATTTAAATTAACATATAGAATGCTTGGAATTAAAGACATGAAATATCAAGTAATTTTTAATTTTTAAAAAAATTTGTAGACTTATCTATATGTTAAAAACTTTTAATTTAACTGATGAATTATTAAAATTTGATGTAAAACATGAGTTATTAAAGTAAATGAATATATATATATATATATATATATATATATATATATATATATATATATATATATATATATATGTATGTATTACAAGAACCTCTACTTTGAGTGAGATTATTTTTAGAGACTTTTCTTCGATGAGAAGATTTGAAGAAATTTTTTTAATTCCGTATCTAATTTAGTTTTTATTATCATGATTATTTGTGAATTAAGCATTGATATTTTAAAATAAATTATCAATAAATAAAAATAGTTTTTTTTTGTTACAATACAATTTATTTTTTTTGCTACAATACAATTCATTTATCATATATCTAAAATATAATTTATATGCTTAAAAATATCTATGTATACGAATTTTAATATATTTTTATATATTCAAACACAGTTTTCATTTATATATAATTTATCATAAATTTTAATTATATATAATAAACGTATGTGCATTGGACAAACTAAAATACTAATTGTATAGGTTAATTGAACAAGTTTCTGCTCCATATAATAATGAAACCAATACTCTTCCCCCAATAGCTTAACCACCAGTCATTGTTTTCATAGTTCATACAATTTCACAAAGGTTGATTAAGCAATAGTGAACTCAGGAAGGAGATAATCACCACCCTCGTATTATAAGGACGTAACACTCTCCTTGAGGAGATCATGTACTGGAGAGGATACCAAGGGTCCCCCATATTCTTTTCCTTGAATGTTTCACTTGATCGACTAACGTCTTCCCCCTACATTTGAAGGCTCCGACAGCTTCCTAGTATTCTCTAATATAAAGAAACCCTAGTATTCATTTTTTTTTCTCCTCAATAACAAAACTATAAAATTATCTTTCTAGTGAAAAAATTATCTTTTTAAAATTTAAGCACATAAAATGCTAAAAACAATTTTTAAGTATATAAATAAATATTTATTTTATGCATTACATGCATTAAAGTATTAGTAAATACCTTTAATTAAGATTATTTTTAAAAATTTAAATTCAATTTAAAAACAAAGGTAGAAACTACAAATATATAAAAAGGTTAAGAGAAATTTCTAAAAAATATTATTGTTAGAAAATAGTTCCCATATTTCAGTAATTTTAAAATATTAATAATTTAAATATAATCATATCATAAAATAAATTTAACATATGCTTTATTTATATTAGTGAAATCGAGATATTTCTTATCTTTATATTTTATTTAATAAAAATATTTAAAAATTATTAATATTTGTTAAATTAGTTGGTGTAATGTTTGATTTTTAAATCTCAAAGTTTATAGTTTGAGTCTTATCTATACTAATAGATAAATGAATTACTTTTTTGCGTAATTATTTTTCATTTTTACAATTATAACTGCTTACATTATTATATATTTTTTATTTCACTTTTAAAAATATTTAAAAGTACAAAGTGCCTCTTTGCTCTAGTGTTTATAAGAGTGATTAATTTTTGATATTTAAAATTTAAAGATAAGATAATTTAAAAATTATAATTATAAATATAGATATAGATTACTGGATTGAGATACTTCGTGTTTATTAAAGATAAAATAAAAATAAAAATTAAGCAACAAAATATATTGATTTAATTAGTGTTATAATTAACTCATTAATTTTAAATTATTAAATTTGATTAAAAATATATATATATATATATATATATATATTTTAAATTTTGAAAACAGAAAAATATTTTTTTTAGAGGAAAACAGAAGAATAATCTTCAACAAAATGTGGTTCCTAAAGAGAAACAATATTTTACTTCAGTTACGATCCATGATGAGAAGAAGAATCTGGTGGAGTTTTGGTTCGTCGGCTGGCTCTGTGACCATAACATAAGCCGAACAGAGAGGAAAAAAGTGGGCCAAACACTCCTCCTGCCCCAAATATAAAAGCCTCACACAAAGGCCTCATTACTGTCTTTCTTTTCGTTTCGTTTTGCCCTTTCTTCACGCCAACCTCTTTCTTCTTTTCTTCTCCTCCCCACTCTCTTCCTTCTCGATCCTCCTTCCATCATGATTACAGGTCACGCACTTTTCCTTCCTCCGATTTTCAGCATCCCACTGTTCACTTCTTCTCTATGCATTCCTCGCTCTCCTTTCGATGCATTTTCTATTCTTCAATTTTCTTTGCCGCTCTATTTTTTTTATTTCTGCTGCGTCCTCCAAATCAAACAGATGGGGACTTCGTAATTTAGGGTTTCTGCTGAAGAGAATGAGAATTTGTTATCGTTTGGAATTCTGACGGGATGTTGCCGTTTTAGCTCGATTTATGGCTTCCTTTTTTAAATTTACTTTATTCTGCGTAAGCTAGGATCATTCAGTGCTGTTATCTTTGCCTGGCTATGCTGTTTTTAAGTTTTTTGGTTCGTTACACGTAGTATTAGTATTATTGTTATTATTATTCAGCATTTATCGGTGTATTTGAGCTTTCGAAAGTGGAGATGTAGCAGCATGTAACTGCTTTTGAAGTTTGGCTATGTTATAGGGATAGAGAGAAAAATTACGCTGGTTCTACAACCACTGTTAAGTATTTTCATTCTGCAGGAAAGTTTGTCTTGTTTTACATCTCTCAAAGGATGTTAGCAAACGAACTGTAGTTGAATTTTGAAGATAATTGTGGAGGTCCTGGTTTTGCCAATGATTTGGAGTTCCGTTTACTGCTATTTTATTGTTTCCTTGTTGATTTTTTTTTAATCTGATGTTATCATTCTGATGCTCACTACTGATCACTCTCTGCAGTAAGTGTAAAATGGCAAAAGGAGATTTTCAAAGATGTAGAAATTGACACTACACAGTCCCCTTTTGTTTTTAAATGCCAATTGTATGATCTGACTGGTGTTCCTCCTGAAAGACAAAAAATTATGGTCAAGGGTGGTCTTTTGAAGGTAAGCAAGCAAACTTAGCCTGACTATGCTTTATCCACTTTGATTTTAATATTTCCTTATTATTAATCAATGAATCAACCTGAGTTGGTCTTATACAAATATTTCTGTATATTAAGTTGGATTGAAGTTGTTTACTAAAGATTTCTGCATAAAAAGTTGGAATGAAGTTGTTTCAAAGCTCTTTTTTATTCCTTTCATTTCCTCTTCTGATGCAGGATGATGCCGATTGGTCAAAATTAGGAGTGAAAGAGGTTAGTGGTGCTAGATTGTGTTTGTCAGTGCCGTTCTACTATATTACCTACATCCTTTTATTTAAATGATCTACGAAATCTCTTTTTTTTTTTTTTTTTCCAGGGTCAAAAGCTAATGATGATGGGTACAGCCGATGAAGTTATAAAGACTCCAGAGAAGGGAACTGTTTTTGTTGAAGATCTTCCTGAAGAAGAACAAGTAGTAGCTGTTGTATGTTTCAACTCTTATATATACGCTCACACACATTACTTCATAAACTACAAAATAATGTGCATGATTCATAAATATCTTAAGTCATAACTGTTGTATAATCTATTAAGATTATCTTTTTCATTGTATTATCTGTCATTTATAGAACACAGAAGGAAAATAATTTTTTCCTTAAGTTTAAAAGTTAATACATGCCAAAAACCTACTCTCGAATCTGAGAAACAGATTGACAATAGTCCATTTCTCTTCATTTGTGTTTTTCTTTTCTTAAAACTCTGACTGACCCCGAGATTTGATTTAAAGAGAAACAATTCGGCATTGGTTCCATTTCTTTTCCTTCATTGTTTTCTTCCATGGAAAGTCTTGGGAGATGGACTAGAAGCCTGATTATGTCAAACACTGATGGTCTATCGTTTTGAACTTGATGAAAGTGAGCTTATTGCAGTTGTCATGGACTCTGCAGTCTGCTCTAACTTATGATTTTGGTTTACTTGATTTAGTATATTCTTTCGAGATGAAGGCTATGGTGCAAAGACTTAACGTGTCTCCCACGTGGGAGACTTTAAATATTAGATCATCTCACTTTTAAATCGATGGTCAATATCTTTTCTTTCTTTTTTAATTTATTTTCTATACTTCCCCCCCTTTTCTGATTTTGCCCTTTTCCCCATCTGTCTTCCCACTCTTCGTTCACGTTGATCAAGGACCTACCAGAATCAATTGTGCAAGTGCAGAATCATTTCTTCTCCCCTTAGTTGTCATGACAGTCTTATCAGAATCACTGTCGATCTCAGAACCTCCAGCAGGTGCGGCATGGCGCAAAGTGGGTGGCAATCTGTTGCAGATAGTGTGCGCAATGTTGTGTATGGAGCATAGTTTAGGAGCACAATGATTGAGAAATCACCTTCAAATGTAGGGACAACAGTGGAACTGTGGAGGGATGTCAGCTATGGAGGGTTACTTGCGACATGATGCTGCCATAATCATGAAGATCTTGCTATTGCTTGTGTTCTCTGGTTTCTAGATTTGAAATTTTTTACATATTTCCATGGGTTCTTGATCTGATTTGTAATGTTTTTGAAAGTTACATGGCGGGGCAGTGGTGGAGGAGTGGGAATGGACCAAAGGGATGGTTTTTATCAATGCCAACGGGGTTAAGGAGTGAGAATGAATCAAACTAGCGACAGTGGAGGAGTGGAATGAACAGAGGGTAAATTGGGAAATATATAAGAAAAAAGAAAATAATAAATTAAGAAGAAAAATCATAACCATACATCTACAAGTTGATTTATGTAATGGTTAGAGTTCGTTTTCCATGGTGGGAGTCAAGTTGAGCCTTCCCACTGTAGCCTTTGTCTTCTTTTGAAAGAAAAGTGTTTTTTAAGTTGCAGAATATGTTTTAAAGACTTATAATAAAGATTTACACCCCCCTGCCCCACAAAACAAAAAAAGAGCAAATACCTCAACAAATGTTCCAGTGCTTCTCCCAGAAGCCAAAAAAATAGGAGCTTTTGAAAAAAAAAAAAAAAAACTGACATTAAAATTTGAGATCTCTGTAAAATTTATATTATGTCTATTAAAATGTAAAACTGATGGATGTTGAGTTTATATTTTTTATTTGTTTATTTTCTTCTGCATGGTTGAGATACACAATTTTTTTTGTCATTTGATTTTTTTATCTTTCCTTTGGGTTGGATCTGTGTGATGGATTATTGGTTCTCCCAGGGACATACTGCTGGTCTTTTCAATTTGGGAAATACATGTTATATGAACTCAACATTGCAATGCCTCCATTCTGTGCCCGAGTTAAAGTCAGCTTTGATTAAGTAAGTATTTTCTAAGGAGACACTATTTGACATTTTATTTGCAGCATTTGAGGCTAACATATGATGATAATTTATGAACTTTCATTGGAATCAGGTACTCAAATTCAGGACGAAACAATGATGTCGATCAGCCTTCTCATATGTTGACCATTGCAACCCGTGACATATTCAATGAACTTGATAAAAGTGTCAAGCCTGTGGCACCAATGCAATTTTGGATGGTACATTATAACTAATTATTCATCTATTTTTGTTAATTTATTTCTTTATATTATATGTTACATGTATGTTTTTGGGTGGGAAGACTTTTTTTTTCTTTTTAATTTTGAAATGTCATAATGATTAGTAAAACAATACAATGGTACATTTGAAACGTAATGGTAACATGATAGTATTGGGTAGTTTTGGTTTTTCTTTAAATTAAAACTTTAAATATAAGTTTATGGTTTCAGGGTCAATTGAAAACTAAGTATCATTTTATAATAACATTTATTTTTTTGTTACTTTGTCTTTTTTCTAATACCTTTAAAATCTGCTTTTTTAACATCAATTTGACAAGGTCTTAGGAGTAATGTATTTCCAGACTTTGGTGTTTGGGGATAGTTATGTTGTGATGAATTTATTCATCACTATTATGTATGGTATATATTTTATAAGTTAAATATCCAGAAAGTGGTAACATCATCAGTTTTGCTTATATTCTCATAAGATATCTATTGTAAATTAATCCATTTGCATTTTGCCTCATGGGAAGTAAATTGTGGGATGTGTTTTTGAATTGACCAAAATACCCCCACCCCCTGCACACAAGTAGATGCTAAACTCACTCCCTGGTTATGATTTCTGCTTAGTATCTGTCCTCGGGGGCTAAATTCTTTTCACAGGGTCTACCTTTTATTGTGGCCCAAATTAACCATTTGTTGGCAATCAGCCACCTGCACTGGTGCTATTCTTCCATCTATATATTTTCTACCACTGAATGTGTATCATTTATGTATTTATGTATGTAGATTGATGATTTTTTATTGTAAGTATAAATCATTCCCTTTTTTTGTGGCCAATATATCCCATGTCCTTTTGAAATTACCATCCAAAGTGTGGAGATTTGTCACTTTTAAAATATGAGGAATATATTGATGTTTATCATCTGCCACTTTTATTTTACTGCTTTTATGTTGTTGAGTAGGATATCTATTGTCTATCATTGTAAATTGAAAAGTTTTATTTTCATAAATATTTTTAATGGTTGCTTACTGCTCTGATCTTGTCCTACTCATTTTGGGGGATGGGGAAATGATGATGTGCTGAATTGCAGTTATTGCGGAAAAAATATCCTCAATTTGGCCAGCTGCATAATGGAGTGTTCATGCAACAGGTTTATAAATTTCACTTCATGCCACCTTATATACTTGCTTTTATTGCTGTGTGAATTTGTATACCTACCTATTTTATTTTTCATGTCTAACAGGATGCTGAAGAATGTTGGACACAACTTCTATACACTCTCTCTCAGTCCCTCAGATCCCCTGGATCTAGGTATCTTTATGCCTATTTCTTGGTAACTGAATGCAATTGTGGAAGTATCTTGCAACTAATATTGTTTAAAAAAAGATGGCATATTTAAATTGAATTGCTAAACAGTGGTCAATCTAGTTTTGTTTAAAATACAATTTCATATTGGTCTACTATATTTTGTGAACTCTCCTGATTTATATATTACTCAATATTTTTTATCCACTTATTTGCATTCAGAATGTTTATTTCAATCGAACAACTTCTGTTCTTTATTTTCAGTGAAAACCCCGATGCTGTGAAGGCCCTTTTTGGCATAGAACTTATTAGCAGGTACAGTCTGAGACTTTCTACACAATTGTTGGTTACTAATGTGCAATATGATAATTACATCCACAAAGTGCTCTTTGCTCAATTTTTTGTGCATATTTGTAGCTAGTGACTTGACAGGTTTGCTTTGAAGGTTTTAATAATCAAGTAGATTTTTTTATTTCTTGATTTTAATTTGTAGACGTCTCATTGTCATCTTCTTTATACTTCATTTTTTCTCCAAACGTCTCTGGTTATTAGGTTTCAATTGCCATCTGATCAATTATTATCTTTTGTGATTTCTTTTCCTGAAGTGCGTTCTCTTGTCTCTAGTTTCTAGCAATTTGTGTTGGTGGGACTTTTAAATGAAAGTATATTATTCACTTATGTTATAAGTTTAGAAATTAAACCTTTTAGTCTAGTACAATATGGTAGCTTGTAGAATATAAAAACAAAGACAACTTTTTATTCACTGCCTGAGGATTGCAACTATGCTAATGAAGAAATTGTTTACCCACTATATTTTTGGATTCGATTCAATTAGGAATTAAGATACATCTGCTTATCAACTTGCAAGAGAAACTAGTTATTCCAGGAATTAAGACATTCATACTTATTTTTTGAATCCGAATAAATGCTTATTGATCTCCATAAAATTGTATCCTGTTATGTAGTCACTTTTCATTTTGATTTGATAACTTGTTAGGATTCATTGTCAAGAGAGTAATGAAGAAAGCTCGGAAACAGAGTCTGTTTATTCACTTAAATGCCACATATCACAGGAGGTGAACCATTTGCATGAAGGGCTAAAACATGTAAGTGCTTAGGCATCTCTCTTTCCATTGACAGCACATGTTTGTGTGTTGGGGGTTGTATACTAAGGATGTTGTATTCTCGTTGCAAGTCAAATCTCTCATTTTTATGTTTTTGATTTGTTTCTCATTTTCATCCTTATTTCTCTGCAAATATGTTCATTTCTTCTCCTGTACTATTCCATCCTCTACCCTAGTTCAACCCTAGATTTTACTGATAATTTTGTCTTGATAAAGCTGTATAAGTGTATAACTATGTTATTAAGCCAGTGAAAGTGTCATGATATGTTGGAATGCTGAAATTTACTTCAACTCTATAATATAATTTTTTCTAATGATTTTTTTTCCCTTCAGTTGCTGAATGATAATTAGCTCTTGGTTATTATGCAGAATCAGTATATTCTAGTTTATCTCTGGTACTGTTATCTATACATATATTTTCTTGGTTTGGTGCAAAGGTCCCAGGTTTAGGCAGGTTCTTTTTGTGGTGGTGGGTTGGCAGAGGTGTTAGGTTTGATTCAAATATGTGCATGCATGCACACACAATCTAAAAGGGAAATTTACAATGAAGGTCTTATTGGTAAAAAATTTCCAGTTTAGATATAATGAACTGGTTAATGATGTTCATGTAGCTGTTAATGTGTAACAGCATATTGACTTTATTAACCATTGGTATGGTTAAATCTAACTAATTTAGACTTGCTAGTATTTTCCAGTTTAGATATAATTAACTGGTTAACGATGTTTACGCAGTGGTTAATGTGTAACAGCATATTGACTTTAGTAGCCATTGTATGGTTAAATGTTACTAATTTAGACTTGCAAGCATTCATACCTTTTCTCATTCCCCCTAAAATTAATGCTAAATGAAAATCCAATTTTATTTTGACATAATTTAGGTCTATCTAATTGTTTAATCATATTATTTTTTCCCCTTATGATGAATATACTTTTAATTAAATTTTATTAACCTAGCTGACTTTTGTAGGGGTTAAAATCAGAGTTAGAAAAGGCTTCACCTGTGTTGGGCCGTAGTGCTACCTACTTGAAGGAATCACGCATAAATGCCCTGCCAAGGTTAATAATCTTTTCTGGGATCGTTTTTTCTTTGTTGCCATGCAATTTCAGTTGGAATACATTTTAAACTATACAAGTTCAAGCTACCTTTGATAGTATAACTTGCATCAAAGGTTTTATAATGAGACCATTCAATGCTAAAATGTTTATGTATTTGAAATCTTGAGATTATATCTTGGTTTAATGATTTTGAAGATGAGCTGCCAAATCAATCCAAAAGTTTAAGTTTCTAGGTGTTATTTCATGAATGATTTTAATTTTTAATTCTTTCCTGAATTCAATAGTCATTTGGGTTTGAAGCAACTAATTGTGAATAATGCACAAGCCCATTGTACTTGAGCTGAAATTTAATTGAATTTTGATGAACAGGAGTCTGGGATATAAAATTTCTAACCTCTTGGTTGGCTTTTGATACCATGTCAGGAATGAAATCAATTCAACCCAAAAACTTAACATGTTCTTTACTGGCTCAATAATGAATTTTGTAATCTTTAATAACAGGAATGATTTGAATCCAATTGTTTTATGTATTTGTGTATTATTTTTTCCCTGGACACCCACACAATATGATGTCAAAACCATATTAATAAATCTAACAATTTCTTGTACCCTATGTAAGAAAATGGTCTAGATACTATATAGACTTGGTTTATAAATTGACTCTACCAAAGCATTGTTCTTCATTCTCTATATATGGTGAAATAGAGTCGGTCTAAATTTGGTTCTTCACTCTAATTCCCATGATTGAGTGTGGAACTGTGGATGGTATTATGTGTCAAGTAACAATTCTAGTCATAACCAGTGAGACCTTATTTTATCTTCTTTAATATTACTAATTTAATTTTTATTTCTCTAAGTAATTACTTGAAAGAGTTAAGATTATATGGCATTACTTATGATCTTTCTTGTGGGTCATAATAAAGTATTGGTCGAGTTTTATAAAAAAGTTGGATCTCAAGATATTGGCCTCGCAGTAGTTCAGATGAAATCCAGTTGTTTCTTTTTTTGGTTTCATTTCTTCATTGGTAATTGTCTAATTGATGAGTGGTGCGTTTTCCAACTTTTCCCTCTTAAAGGTACCTAACTGTTCAGTTTGTCCGTTTCTTTTGGAAGAGGGAGTCCAACCAGAAGGCTAAGATTTTGCGGGTAAAGCTCACTATCTTTCTGCTTTTGTATATTTTTTTTGGATAGTTAGGGTTGGATTGGAAAAATTATCTTGGGAAATATTTGTTTGCTTTCTGAAATTTATTTTACAATGTCATCATGCTTGGTTATCTCAGAAAGTGGATTATCCTCTGGAGTTGGATGTGTATGATTTTTGTTCAGATGATCTCCGTAAAAAATTGGAAGCTCCTAGACAGGTATCCTCAGTCTTGACGTATGAAAATCTTGTTGTTTGTTATATAAAGATGTCTGTTCTGTAAAATGTGAGGTTTTATATCCTCATTTTGGATATTGTGCCTTTAGATCCTAAGGAACGAGGAAGGCAAGAAGCTTGGTCTGAAAGTAAATGAGAAAAGCTCTGTTCAGAAGGAAAATGATGTAAAAATGGCCGATGTTGAGGTGAGAAACATATGCTTTTAAAGAAGACTACTAATAGTCTTTTATTTTTTAATTTGTGTCTACTCCAATTTTTCTTATTACAAACAAAATTACAAAACTGTTTGCATTTTTGGCAACATTTTTTTAATTATCTAGTTGTAAAATATAAAACTAGAAGCATTGCTCCAATAATTTACATCAATATATATAAGTACAGGAAAATGCTAGCCAGTACCATGAGGCACTCGTTAAGGAATGAAAAATGAATTTTTTAATTGAAAAGTATTATTAATGCTCCCCTACCATGATTTCCATCGCACTTCCAGACTGATTTGCAGTGTAGAACCTGCATTTATTAATTTGCTAACCAGTTTCGCGGAGACATTGGTTAGCAAAACCCCATATGGACATGAGAAAAGTAGGGGGTGATAATGGGTAAGGTCCTATATATAGTACCTGTACCCGTGTTTACAAATATCTGTACCCGGCTTCATATATGCGCCGGTAGCAATTTCAATATCCATCTTCATACTTGTTGGGTACTTAGATGCCCATACCTGTGACCCCACTTTACTTATTGTGAGGTTAATAATAATAAATCAATAAATATTAACTAAAACAAATACTACTATTATATTAAAAATTTATTCTTAAATAATTCAAACATAATCTTAAAAGCAAACACACAATGTTAAAAAAAATCAAATATTGTTTTGTTCAAACCCAAGTCATAAAGAAACATTACAAAGATAGTCATCCCACATAACAGTTGTTAAAATTAATGCTTTAATCTTTAACAATAACTCTTATTAAACTTGGATGTCGCGTGACAATACTCTCCGACTCCTGGAAAAAAAAGAATACATTGAAATTGATTAACTTATAATTACGTATTATAAATTAAAAACAAGCACAAATACATAATATATTTCACCTCATCATCAGAACCATATTTCCATATTTTTGAAAACGGTTATCTCCCAAATCTATATATTGCTTTGGTCCACTAATACCAATAGAAACTAAAACATGACCGGACCAAAGATTAGATAATCTAAAACAATTACTAAAACTAGCAATACAAGATAAAACCCTAATTGAGTAAAGAAAAATACTACAATGTTCATTACCTTGTTTATGTTGCAACCTCCTTGTGCACAATTAAGTGCCTCCAACATAAACTCATGAAGTTTAGAAGGAAGAGGATTCAATAACTTACCTCCTGTGTTAAAAGTAGATTTTGAAGCAATACTGCAATAGTTGAAATTGAGATTGTCAAAACATCTTTAGCAATTTTTGACATAATTCGATACTTGATCGCTTTTGTTTTCCACCTTAAAAATGTCAAAATTAGCACTCCTGGACAAAACTTTCTCTTCCAAGTAGAGATCAATTTTAGACTTCGATTGTGCCTCAATTGTACCATTCACAAATGAATGATAGTCATTAGGGAAATTGCTAACGTATAGATTATCCAAATTTGAATCAATATCATTTGCATGTGAAGTTGAACTTTTCATTATTCCCTTAGCCATAGTTTGATACTCTCCAAACAATGAATGCACAATTTCTTAATATTATTAATTTCAATTAAAGATACATAGACGTGACTCGGGAAAGGATTGAGATTAAATTTGGAGTTTCTATGTAATATTGAGTTTCTATGTAATATTAGAGACTTGTGTTAATCTAAAAAAAAATATATATAATTAGTTTTCATAAATATATATTTATTTAATTAATATATTATTTACTTAATTATATTAATATATAACAAATGCGTAGCAGGGTGGGTATTATAGTACCTTGGCCCATACCCACACACTTGCGGATATATACCTGCTCCATACCTAGACCCAAAATTGTGGATAAATACCCGTCCCACTTGCAAATATTTTGTAAGTATTCGAAGGGTCCGGGTACACTTTGCTATACCTAGAGAAAGGTTGGAACTTGTTTTTAGATATACGTTGAATCTACATTTCATATCTAAAGCTGCCAAACAGGGAAATGGGAATGGTCATTCTAATACAGTAAATTCCAGTCTATTAAACCACCATTACATCTATCATATGTTACAATTCACATAAATGAACATTTTCTTTTGTTTCTTTCACTGTTTCAGGGATCATCGAATGGAGGAGGGGAGCCATCTGTAGTTCCCATGGAGGAGGGTAAAATCCTGCAACATGCTTGTACTTATTTATTATTATTTTTTGTCAATATTCCTTCTGGTCTTTACTCTCGATTCTGCGTCTATAGGTGAAAAGGAAACACAGATGACTGGAATTTATGATTTGGTTGCTGTATTAACCCACAAGGGTAGAAGTGCTGATTCAGGACATTATGTTGGTTGGGTCAAGCAAGAAAATGGTTGGTTCTAGGACACAGAATTGTGTTAGTAGTATCTGACTATCTATACTGGTTTCTTTGAAGCAATGATATTTATTTTATTGTTGGCAGGGAAATGGATAGAGTTTGATGATGACAATCCCAAACCTAAAGTAGAAGAGGACATCACTAGACTATCTGGAGGAGGTGAGGATCTACAGAATTAATTTGTGGACATGGATTATATTTAGTTATCATTGTTACTTCCCTTCTTTCCCCAATTGAGCCTAGCAATATCTAGCTTGAATTTTTCCCCCTTGAAGGATTAGCCAATTTATTAAAATTTTAATTTCATTATTAGGAAATTTCAAGGGTAACTGTTATTTTTTTATCAACTTGAAATTTGTTGTATATGATGGTTCAATAAAAAAAAATTGTCTTCTTTTTCTCCAGGTGATTGGCATATGGCTTATATAATCATGTACAAGGCTCGTGTTGTATCTGTTTAATTGCTAGGAAGAGGCTATTTGGTGTTTTACCTCAGAGATTTAAGGATTGTGAGAAGAAATGGTATCTTGTATTGTACTCTCGAGGTTTGAGGCTTGTTAGTCAGTATTTTATTTGTTTTAGGTAATTGTATTTTTTAAAGGATTATTAGGATTTGAATTGAAGCTTGCTACCCTGAATCTCCTCTCTTCCATTGACTTGGTCCATAAGGCAGTTGAATATTTATGATGAATGAAACGCGAGAGCAACGTCCTTTATGAAATGCCTGGGGAGCAGGTTAGTTAAATTTGCATTTGTTGGCTTGAAACCCCACACAAACTTAAAAAGTTACTAATTTTAAAACATTTCTTTTGTCCAAATAATATTAACACTTTGTTCAATAAAAATGAAATAAATAAAGAGAAAAGAAGAGAAGAGAAGCGTTAAAAAATATAAAGAAATCAATAGAAATATAAGTTATTTAGTAAGAGGAAGATAGAGTGAAAGTTGATTATTTTTATAAGTAGTTTTTGTTTAAAAATAAATATATTATTATTATATAAGCAATTTTTTTAATCATAGTTATATAGTTTTTAAATAAATAAATATAATATTTTTCAATAAATCTACTTTAAATATAAATGATCTTATTATTATTATTATTATTATTATATTTTTTATTTTTAGCTTATTATATATATATATATATATATATAACATAATCACCTATTTATTTTAAATATAAGAAATAATGAATAAAAATATATTCTTTATTTATTATTTATTATAATAACTAACTTGCTCTTATTTTAGAGGGAAAGATTTTTGATGTAAGTCCTATAATAACATTCTCACACTTCTCGTCAATCTTTCTTTACTGAACAATATTTGTGGTTGTTTTAATTTTTACACACCTCTTTTTACTTTCGACTCTTCTTTCTCCTTCTCATTTCTCAAACATATCTTAATGATGAACTAAACGTGTATGTCACTATTAAATAAAATATGAGGTCTGTATCGCTTTATCAAGTACATAAAAACAGGAAACATCTGTTTAAAAGTTTGAGGGCGGGAATGAAATTAAGAAAACTTACTAGCGCTTAAACATTTGTATTTATTTATTTATCCTTCCTTTTTTTATAAACTTTTTTTTATAGCTTTTTAAGACAAGTATCGTCCTAATTTATAATTCCAACATTTCATTTCTTCAACCTTTTACTCTTCTTTGTTCAATTAATAGATTAAAGGTTCCACAAACATTAGCCTTTTTTCTCCCAAGTTTTTTTAGTCAAGTTTATCATCACGAGTATACAATCAATCAATTAATCATGAAGAAAATAATTATTTTAATCAATAAAGTTTGAATTTTGGTATAAATTTCTCACTTAAATATTATTGTTTTTTTTCATTATTTTCTAAATTGATTAGAAATATCTGAAATTATGTGTATCGAACTATTACTATAGTAACATAATGGGCATAAACAATTAATATTTTTATAATTATATTCAACACCTGGATTAAATCATGACCATTGGGAGGGAGACTTAATCACAAAAAGTGACTAATTAGGTTCTCTATTGAAATTTAATGTAATTATAAAAAGAATTAGTAACTATTAATGTGATATTTTTATATTTTCTTTTTATATTACTCCAACTATTAAAATTTATAATAACTAAAATTTGCAATGACATTGGTATCTATTTATATATTTTTTTCATGGACATATGTTATATAATATTCTAAAGTTGATAATCAAATATTAATTTTTTTTCATGGACATATGTTATATAATATTCTAAAGTTGATAATCAAATATTAATTTGTATTTACGGATATGATTTTTGTTACTCAAACATTATTTTAATATAAATAATTATTTTTTTTATTCATGGACATGGTTTATGCAATGTCATAAAGTTGACAATTAAAATTAATTTGTGTTCTTAGAACGTGATTTTGTTAAACATTATTTTAACAAACAAAAATCAAACTTAGGAGTATCAAGTCCATCCTTCATGTTTTATAACAGACCTTACAATCATTGGGTCAAGAGATTTAGTTATCTATCTATCTATATATATTTTTTTGTCTATGAACTTGGTCTATGCAGTGTTTCAAAATTGTCAATCAAAGGCTAATTTATACTCGTGGAGTGTATTTTTGTTGGCCAAATATTATATATATATATATATATATATATGTATGTATATATTAAAATTTAACTAAAAGTAATTGATATACAAATTTCTAAATTAATAAGCCTTTCTTTATTTCTACAAATACAAAAATATAATAATTTTGGATGGACAAGTAAATTATGAATAAATCAAATAATGAAAACTTTAAAATTAAAGAATTATATGACGGTCATAAAAATCAAGTTTTTTTTATCTAATAGTTATAAGGTTTGTCCTCGAATATGAGAGATCGACCTAATTATTTTAAATTTGATTTCTCTATAGTAGAAATCACATGAATCATGTCTATGAAAAAAAAAGAGCCATAAAAATAGCTGTATATTATTTATTTTTAATTTTTAAATGTATATTCTCATATAATTAAATATTTTGTTATAAAATCAATAAAATACTTAAAATATATATTTTCAAATAATGAAACTAAATGCATACATTCCAAAAAAATTTATTTGATTTTTAATTAAATTTAATTTCAATTTTCCAATTAATGTATCGCATCAAATATTGAAGAGATATAAATATATGCTTCGGCGTTCCCTTTTAAAAATCACGTGATCATAGTTGTAAAGTAATTAATTCTTAAATTACATATAATTCATTATCTAATTACTTATCTTCATATATAATTGACATATATATTAATTTAAAGAATTTATTTTTAATAATCGAGTAATGCTACTTCACAGATAAATAATCCAACATAACGTATTTGATTCAGTTTCTCAATATCTTCGCTAGGAGCTTATCCTGTTTGAACATAATTATTTAAAGGAGAATTTTTTTTTACTCCATGATCTTGACTCTTGAGCCGAACAAGGTTATAAATAAACAAGAAAATATATTTTTGTTTGATTGACAGAATTTTAATAACATAGGACGTAATGTTAAATTAAACAACAAAAGATATAGAAGTGAAAATCGAAAGAATTTTCTTTAAACAAGGAAAGAAAACCAATCTAAACAAGCCCTAAAAGATTTAAAACATTCGACATCAGTGATCAGTGTAGCTGACAATTAATAAATAAAGGGAATTCTAATGAATATTCATCTAAAAAGTGATTACTTGATATTATACAATGAGTCTAACTCTTGGACCTCAAATCTTGAGAGTCAAATCAAGCTCCTCCACGACACCATTGGCAGGACTAGAATTCTCACCATCACTTAAAGTCTTGGGATTCAAATCATCTGCCATCGTTATGGTTGCATTCCGAGTACTTGTTGAAGATTTGTTTGCTAGGTCAAAATTCCGCTTAACACATAAACTAAGATTTAGTGATAACTGTGATTGTGACTCAGAATTTTGTGCTCCTCCTCTAGATAAAGGAAAAGTAAAAGGTTGACATGATTTGTGGTGTTGATGAAATCCATTCCCTTCAGCCATCAAATCTTGGAAGAAATCAATGGTGGGATGAACACTATTCAAAGTCTGGTGCCCTGACCATGAAACCTGATGATGATGATCATGTTTGAGTCCAATATGATGCCAGTTATAATATTGGGGCTTAAAACGTGTCATGGATAATGGTGAAACCCCTAATGTTTTGGCACCAAACCCACCAAGAAAATAATTTTTGTGATAAGAAGCAATGCTAAGAATCTTCTCTTTTTTTGATGGTGTCCCCTTGCTTGATGTTGTAGCATGAGCTTTCCCATGATTGATTTTTGCTTCACTGCTATTTTCCATTCTATCTTTGTTGTCAAGATTTCTTCAAAACTTGGACGGTTAGTAGCTTTTGGTGGTGTACGAGGCTATTCAAAGTGACTTATATAATAGGTTTCTCCGAAAGTTAATGAATATTGTTGTTTGAAATTAGAATTTAGAAATAATCTTTGTTTATGAATTTTGTAAACTTTCCTTGTCTAATTATCAAGGATGTAATTGTGATGTAATTTATACTGATATTATATGTGTCTACTAATTATTGCGTCATATTATTAATTATATCCGGTGTCATTGCACAACTTTTGATTGATCGCATGAAATAATATTACAAAAGTTTATGATTATGCTAGACTTTTGGATCCAATTTCAATAGAATATTTTGTTAAATTCTTTTTTTTCTGTGGTAATTATTGATATCCAATATACTCGATATTATTTGATTTTAAAATATAAATATCTTAAATGATAAAATTTACTTCTGATATGAACAAAAATAACTAACTCTTATAAATCTTGCAATTTTAGGGACTTTCTTTTGATAAAATTTTGTATTTTTTTATTATTATTTTTATCTAATTTGATTTTTATTTATTATAATTATTTATTAATTAAATACTAGTATTTAAAATAAGTTATCAAAAAATAAAAATAATTTTATGCTATAATATAAATTATTTATCATAAAATTAAAATATAAATTATGCATTTTAAAAAATATATTTATATAAATTTTAAATATAATTTATATACTTAAATATAATATTTATTTTTATATATAATTTATTATAAATTTTAATTATATAATAGACCTATACAATACATCGAACTAAAATACTATTTAAAAGATAAATTTACTTTGAATTAAGTTTTTTTAATTTATGGGTGTGCATAATTTGTTATATTTGATTTTATTCCTTTTAGGATTATGTTAATCCTAAAGATGATGTTGTTGAAAGAATAATAGGAAAGGAAGGTTTAGACCAATGTGTCCTATAGCCTGATGTATATTCTTTATTATATATACATTTACAACTCAATAAAATCTTTCAAAATATTTTTATATATCATTACAAATATCAGTGTATAAATAATAGTCAAAATATCACAATAATATTCAATGGTAATATTCTCTTTATGACCTGGATTATGTTATGATAATAATTGCCTTACAGTTGTAAATAATTAAAATATATAAAATCAATTTTATTTTATGAGGCTTCTTCACTTGCTTTTATATATACTTCTATTTTAATATAAAAAATATTTTAATATTAATAAAGTAATGTCTACATTATTAATTATTGTTGCCGTTAGTCCTCAAACATTAAACATTCAAATTCGTGTTAGATTTGATAAATAAAAAAAACTCTTGAAAGGATAACATTAATGTAATTAAGGTCTCTATAGGGAGACTAATTAATATGATAATGTATATAAAAAATTAATACATTTTTTTTCTTGTTAATTAATTTATTATCTCTATATTTTTTACAATAAAATCTCTACCAAAAGCTTAACATATTCTTATAAGTTTAGACTCAATTTTTTTTACTTTATTAATGTTATATATAGTAAGAATATTTATGTTATCTATTGAAATTTTATTGCTCAATATCATTGATTAAAATATTTTGTCTTTTTATTGAATTTTTTAATCCTGATAAGTTCGTGAAAAAATCACTTCTAAACATTCTTATACAATTATTCAAAAAAATAATCACTAGGGTTAGCCTGGTGGTTGGGTGGGGAGGGGTTGGAGTAGTTAGAAGCATGAGAACCTAGGTTCAATTTTCATTGCAACTATCTTTGTAATTTTTCCTATCTTTACCCAAAAAAAATTGTTCAAAAAAAATATCACATTTTTTTAGTCACCATTCAAGTGTATAATGAATTAAATCTTTATGTCATAATCCAAAATATTTAGTTAATCTTCAGAATAACAATATAGATTGAAAAGTTAGTTTGTGAAGTAGTATTAAACTTTCGGGTATTTTATTGATTTATCCTAACAAATGAATAATAATTATTTTTAAAAATATTTTATAATTTTTTTAGAAAAGTGACTACATAAATAAATAAATAAATTTTTTTCATACAATTAAATTGGTTTTTAAAATTATATAAAATTTTGATGAAACATACAGTAGTTGTTAATTATTTAAAAAATAATTTATACAATATCTTATTAGCGTATATTACAGAAAACTAATGTTATTTAATTTATTATCCCCATGAACTCCAAATACTTAATTAGATTAAATTTTATTTAATTTTTATTGTATCGTAATCTTATCTTATTTTACTCTTATATATCATATATTTTCATATTTTGACTATCAAATGGACCCCAAACATACCTTAAAATTAAATTAAAAATCCAAGAGATTGTACTTGTATTACATTCATGCAGATATAGAAATGGAATAGGTTAGCAAATTTACATTACTAAATTTTTCTAAATTTTTCCAAATGTAAAAAATTGGATTAGCAAATTTATGTTACTAGACTTTTCTAAATTTTGCCACATGTAAAAATTTGGATTAATCAAGTTTTTTTTATAGTAATATTTGATTTTTAGTTTTTTTTAATCTTTTCTAATTTAAAAAATAAAATTAGTTGAAATCCTAACTGAAGTTATAATAAAAAAGAATATTTTATTTTATAATTAAACTCATAATCTAAATCTTTACCTTTTACTTTCTTTAAAGTCACTACCACCATTCTCCAAGTCATCATTCTCTAATTTTTAATAAATATTTTATTTTTTTCTTTCACTTTCTTCAAGTTATATATATATATATATATATATATTCTTATTTACCTTTTTATTTATTCTCTTTGTTTTTTTATTCTCAATCCCTTTATGTGTTTCATTTCCATCTTCATGTTTACCTTATATTAATGTATTTCATTTTTTATGCAGCACACAATCACAAACATAGGTTTGTATTTGATGCTTTTAGTGTTTATTTTTTGTTTCATCACTACACACAGTATAAAATACATACTTTCTTTTCTTTATTTGATTTCATCAATGAGATTAATATATTCTTTGTTTTTTTTTCAATCTCTTTATTGTTTAATAAGATTTTTTCTTCTTCTCCTTATCAAAATACATATTTCTCCATCTTGACTCATTCCAATAATCATCTAACAATTAATGTAAAATTTGGAATTACTAAAAAGTCTTTTTAGTGATTTGTTTAGTTTTTTTTAATGTTTTTTAATTTCTCAAAATTGTTTAAAATAATTGTTTTTACATATATGTCAATTAAAAAAATAACAGAATAATTATGTCGTTTATAAATTTCTTTACTAGAAGAAAATTCTATTATAAAACTAGTTTATTAAGTTATCTAATATTTTAAATTTTAAAATTTAAATTTTAAACATGTGGATTACAAAAATAATCACTATAATAATTATGATATTCATAAATTCTTTCCACAAAAAGATAATTTTATTATGAAAATTTAATTTATCAAATTATTAAAAATTTAAATATGTGAGTTATAAAAATTATCGTTAAAATAATCACGAGATTTGTAAATTATTTTTACTAGAAAAAAATTCTATTATAAAATATTTTTTAATTTATCAAATTATCAAAAATTTAAAAATTATTTTTTTAAAATATTTCAGTTACAAAAAAATCACAAGAAAAATTATGAGATTTGTAACTCTTTTTTAGCTGAAGATAATCCTATTATAAGAATATTAAGTTACTAAACTAAAGCTTAAACCTCAAAGTCACAAACTCCAAAACACTATATCTTGAAACTATAAATCTTAAATCCAAAATTTAATTCATAAATATAAAATATTTTTTTAACTTTATCAATTATCTAAAAATTTATAATTAAAATTTTTAGATATGTCAAATATATAAAAAAGACCAAAATAATTATGAGATTTATAAACTCTTTTTACTGAAAGATAATTCTGTTATAGGAAAAGAAAAACTATACTAAAAATTATTTAAAAGATTATGTGTAGTTTATATTTAAAGTTTAAAAGATAAAAATTTCAAAAAATTAATTAAATACATATGTTATCTAAAATTTAAAAATTAAAAATTAAAAGATATCAGTAAAATAATTATGAGAATTTGAAAATTATATCCACCAAAAATAATTCATTTGCAAGAAAAAAAAAATATAAGAGATAATTCTTAATGGACATGTCTCCAATGATTTCTATTGTAATCTTTTCAATTTATCAAATTAACTAAAAATAAAACAATTAAATATGCTAGTTACAAAATAATTACTAAAAAAATTATGAAATTTGTGACTCCTTGTCACATAATATATTTCTATTGTCATTGTTAGACATATTATAAACTAATTTTAAAAATGTTTGAGTCGCCTACACCTTGGGTGCAAAGAAGAATAATTCTTCCATTTCTTGGTTATTGTTGGCCTTTGAATTCAAAACCAAGATTATGGGTTTGGTGGCAAAAGAAAGATAGGGGTTTCTCAATTATCCATGACTCGTAATACTAAGTCTCATAGGGGACTCAAAACATGACCATGTTTCGCACCAACCTTTGAAACGAGTTGTTCAACTCACTTTCATTCAAGAGATCAGCATAACAGAATCTTGATTTATTTCACTCTCAACATTTCTGCATGGTAATCACTTCTTTGATGAATTCACTAAAGTTATGCCAATGTCAGTGATTCAATGAGATTGGAAATTGGTGTTTGTATCTGCTATGCATAATAAATTAAACTTGTTCTTTTTCTATCATTATCAACTGTGTAGAATTGTTAGTTTTGAAAGTTTCTTTCTATTGGAAAAAAAATGTCGACAAAATTAATTGAAATTGATCATTATCATAAAGCACTACAAGATTCGCCATTTTAAATTCTGCACTATTGCATTGGCGCCACTGACGTTATTTAGATAATGTTTCCTTTTCCTTGCATGCACAACTAAATTGACCCACCAATTAATAACATTAACCACTTCATTACGTTATTAGTTAACACACCTCCAAATGCAAGGACAAGTACCACTGGATTAAATAACCCTAATCAAAATTCATAATGTGTTCCTCTTTCGTATATATGTTCCCTCTCACTCATAAAGATCAAGTTTGAAACGCGAGATGGTAGCTAGAGACTAGTGACTTAAAATATAGAGGATTTGCAAGAAAACAATCGTTAATATGGTGGTAGGAGAGTTGTTTTGAATTAATTTTGTTGAGATCCTTTTTTCAATAGAAAGAAACTTTCAAAACTAACAATTCTACACAGTTGATAATGATAGAAAAAGAACAAGTTTTATTATGCATATATATAATAGATACAAACACCAATTTCCAATCTCATGTAAATCACTGGCATTAGCATAACTTTAGTGAATTCCTCAAAGAAGTTATTATCATGCAGAAATGTTGAGAGTGAAATGAATCAAGATTCTGTTACGCTCTCTTGAACCAGCAAAGTGGCCAACTGATGCATGAAAGTGGGTTGAACAACTCGTTTCAAAGGTTGGTGCGAAACATGATCATGTTTGAGTCCCCTGTGAGGTTGAGTATTACGAGTCATGGATAATTGAGAAATCCCTATCTTTCTTTTGCCACCAAACCCATAATCTTGGTTTGAATTCAAAGGCCAATAATAGCTAAGAAACGGTAGAATTATCTTCTTCTTTGCACCCAAGGCGTAGCTATTAGGAAACTTCTTTCCATCTTTGCTTTCTGCTTCTTGATTGCTTCCCATTTTATTTTTCCTTCATGTATTCCCAAGATTGCTTCCAAATTAAACTATATAAAGATGGGTTCTTCTTGCAAATTTTGTATCTGAAGGTGCAACGCTATTAAAATCTCTTATATATAACTTGTTTCTCTTCAAGTTAGTTAGAATTTATTATTGGCCGGTAACTTTTGAATTTTTTCTTATTTGATTGTCTTGTGATATGTGTGCATTGCTTTGTCAATAGGGAGAGAACAATCAGTTATCATTGTTATTATTTTTATGTTATATATATATATATATATATATATATATATGAGGAGAGTTCAAACGATACCAGTGTAATTTTTACTAAGTGTTATACCACTTAATAACTTTATATTAAATGTGAATTTTAAAAATTCAACCGTTAGATTGAAAGTTCACATCTCTTAGATCATATATATCAAATTTTATATTAATCTAAGATGATTTGATTCTTCATTCTCATAAAATAAAATTGACGTAATATATACATTTCAAAATATACTAAAATATGAACACTTTGATTACCTTCAAGTTGTTGTTCAATTTTAACAAAATTTGACATATATATCTAAGAGATATGAACTTTCAATCTAACAGTTGAATTTTCAAAATTCACATTTAATATAAAGTTATTAAGCGGTGTAACACTTAGTAAAAGTTACATGGGTGTCGTTTGAACCCTCCTATATATATATATATATATATAGAGAGAGAGAGAGAGAGAGAGAGAGAGACAGTTCAAACGACACTGGACATAACTTTTACTAAGTATTATATTGTTTAATAACTTTATATTAAATGTAAATTTTATAAATTTAACGGTTAAATTGAAAGTTTTTTACTCATAGGTCATATATACAAAATTATATTTGTACTATCCGTACTGCGTAACCGAGCTCCGAGCTCGGCACCATAACGCAAGCCGACCTCGAACACGCACCGCGTGACATCAGCTCGGTACTTAAGCGAATCATAACTGATCCCCGAGGATCTCGCCTCGGACGAGGTCCGTTATCTGATCATATTACACCTCATCTCAGGCCCAAGGCCCAAAGTAATCCTAATTCACACCTAGGTACGTGCATTACTTATACGAGACTAATACTCTCACAAACACTAACTTTAGCATCGGAGTCTCTTTTGCAGGTACCACCCCCATCTTGGAACACCAGCGTACCCGTGAAGGAGGCTCACCGATCTTACCTGGCGAATCACCTCTACGGCAGATTTCCGGTAAGAACATTTGGCGCCCACCGTGGGGCCGATCAAGACAGTTCTTATCGGCCACCTGTACGGTTTTCACCAGAAGCCATAGTAGACGCACAACAAACGACGCAAACCACGCAACCACCATGGATAACGAAGCAGCGTTGAGGAGACTAATCGATCAGGTCAAACAGATGCGGCAACAACACGATGCTGACTTGCGCAATATGCGTGCTCAGCACGAAACTGACCTAGCGGCGATGAGAACCGCCAATGAAGCGGACCTAGCGGCATTACGCGCCGAGAACGAGCGCATTCGCGCCCAACTCCCTCGGCGCCCCTCTGATCACTCTCCTCACGAGAGCAACATCCATGAAGACGAGGCACACTCGGCCTCTCAATCCCGGACCGCGACTAGGGCACCGACTTTACGACCCGCCACGCATCGATCTCATGTATCGACGCACAAGTCGGGCCCAGACGGCAGCAGAGCATCCACTCATGCCACAGAAGGCCAAGAAACCTTCCGCCGACATCCTTTTGTGGACGGCATCATGGAGACCCCACTCCCTCGTGGATGGAAACCTCTCCACCTCGACCGCTATGACGGCACGACGGACCCCGATGAGCACATTGACCTGTACACCACCCAGGTAAACCTCTACACTAACAGTGACGCTATCCTGTGTAGGGTTTTTCTGACCTCGCTCAAAGGAGCCGCACTCCACGGGTACACCCAGCTACCCGTCAGATCCATCGACAGTTTCAGCACCCTGGTCCGGCGGTTCATGGCGCAATACGCCACAAGCCGACCTCATCATACAACCTCGACCGCCTTGGCCAACCTCAGGTAGAATGACGATGAACCTCTACGAACCTTCATGGAACGCTTCTCCAGCATCTCGGTGCAGATCCGAAACTTGAACCCTGAGGTCGCCCTGCACTCCATGCTCATGGCTCTAAAAGCTGGCCCATTCGTCGACAGCCTATGCCGAAACCCCCTGCCCCCCGTGATATGGACGAGCTCCGCGCTCGCGCGGCCGGGTACATCCAGATGGAGGAACACTCCGCTTTCCGTGACCAGGTTCGCGGAAAAGGTCTAGCAAAGTCAGAACAAGGGCATAAAGACAAAATAAAAGTCAACAACGACAGCCAGTTCAAGAAGTTAACTAGGGCAAACAGAGGAGGGAGATACGACTTCTATACTCCCCTAAACGCACCTAGAGTCCACATCCTGGAGGAAGCCAGCAACAGCAACCTGCTCGCCCTTCCACCACCAGGCCACACTCCAAACAGCGCCGACAAGTCCAAGCACTGCCGGTACCACAGGAACCATGGTCACACCACGGAGGAGTGTTGCACACTCAGGGATCGTATCGAAGAACTCATTCAGGCAGGCCACCTCGGCCAGTACGTCCAGCGACGGCAGGGTAACCGAGGTGGTTACGGCGGTCGGGGACGAGGCAGAGACCGTGGTTCGGGAGCTCGCTCTGACCCACACCCGGGTCCCCAACAAAATACTAGCGGCACAGTGCAAGCCGAGATAAGCCAAGAGACAGAGTCGGCTCCCTTACGTGGAGTAATCAACACAATTGCGGGTGACTTTGCGGGGGGAGGCGCCAGCAGCTCGGCTCAAAGAAGACACCTGCGAAGCATCAACTGCGTCCACTCTACCACCTCGACCCCGCATCAAAGCTCACCGCCGATCTCTTTTTCTGACGAGGACTACGCTGGCGTCAGCCCTAACCAAGATGACCCCATGGTCATCGTCGTAGAAATAGCCAACTGGGAGGTGCAGAAAGCACTCATCGACCAAGGGAGCTCGGCCGACGTCCTGTACTGGCCAACGTTCCTAAAACTAGACGTCCCCCACTTTCTCATACAATCTCACACTGAGCCCCTAGTCGGCTTCGTAGGAGAGCGAGTTCACACTCGAGGGTACGTAGACTTACTGAAAACTTTCAGAACACCACCGGATACAAGGCGGGTCATGGTCCGATACCTCCTCATGGAAGTCAACACTTCCTACAACATCATCATCGGAAGACCCACCTTAAACCAACTCGGAGCGGTAGTGTCAACCCCACACCTCACCATGAAGTTCCCGGGCAAGGACGGTAAAATCATCTCCGTCAAGGCTAATCAGAAAACGGCTCGACAATGCTATGCCAAAAGTCTAAAGGTCTCCTCGTCCAGCAAGCAAAGCAAGGGGGATCCCCCCATCGCAGCTTCTTAAGTTTCATTTCTTCTTTCAGTATTGAACAAAGTTGTGCACTCTTTTCCCGCCCCAGTCTTTGACTGTGAGGGTTTTTAACGAGGCACACAGGCATAACAAATAAAATTACTCATTTTGCTCAATCTATACTCTTATCTTTCTGCTTATATAAAAGACGAAAATGAACCTTAAACGCGCAAATGCAAATCCCGAGGTCGAATACGAACCTCAACACTCTCGCTAAAGGTCGAGTTCAACCCTTAATTAAATAGTCTATCTAAATTCTAAGGTCGAATTCGAACCTCGGTTTATTAAGGTCAAGTCTGAACCTTCGCGAAAATCTAAGGTCGAATTCGAACCTCGGTTTATTAAGGTCAAGTCTGAAACTTCACGAAAATCCAAGGTCGAATTCGAACCTCGGTTTATTAAGGTCAAGTTTGAACCCTCATTAAAATCTAAGGTCGAATTCGAACCTCGGTTATTAAGGTCAAGTCTGAACCTTCACGAAAATCTAAGGTCGAATTCGAACCTCGGTTTATTAAGGTCAAATTTAAAATCTAAGGTCGAATTCGAACCTCGGTTATTAAGGTCAAATCTGAACCTTCACGAAAATCTAAGGTCGAATTCGAACCTCGGTTATTAAGGTCAAGTCTGAACCTTCACGAAAATCTAAGGTCGAATTCGAACCTCAGTTTATTAAGGTCAAGTCTGAACCTTCACGAAAATCTAAGGTCGAATTCGAACCTCGGTTTATTAAGGTCAAGTCTGAACCTTCACGAAAATCCAAGGTCGAATTCGAACCTCGGTTTATTAAGGTCAAGTATGAACCCTCATTAAAATCTAAGGTCGAATTCAAACCTCGGTTATTAAGGTCAAGTCTGAACCTTCACGAAAATCTAAGGTCGAATTCGAACCTCGGTTTATTAAGGTCAAATTTAAAATCTAAGGTCGAATTCGAACCTCGGTTTATTAAGGTCAAATCTGAACCTTCACGAAAATCTAAGGTCGAATTCGAACCTCGGTTATTAAGGTCAAGTCTGAACCTTCACGAAAATCCAAGGTCGAATTCGAACCTCGGTTTATTAAGGTCAAGTCTGAACCTTCACAAAAATCTAAGGTCGAATTCGAACCTCGGTTTATTAAGGTCAAATTTAAAATCTAAGGTCGAATTCGAATCTCGGTTTATTAAGGTCAAATATGAACCTTCACGAAAATCTAAGGTCGAATTCGAACCTCGGTTATTAAGGTCAAGTCTGAACCTTCACGAAAATTCAAAGTCGAATTCGAACCTCGATTTATTAAGGTCAAGTATGAACCTTCACGAAAATCTAAGGTCGAATTCGAACCTCGGTTTCTTAAGGTCAAATTTAAAATCTAAGGTCGAATTCGAACATCGGTTTATTAAGGTCAAACTTGAACCTCCACAAAAACCTAAAGTCGAGTCCGAACCTCGCGCTATCAAGGTCAAATCCGCACCCTCATGAAAGTTTCAGAAAACAGACATCAGAATGCATACACAACGGAAATCGAGCACAAGCGCAACTCAATCGTTTTCCCTCAAAGTTGAGGTCGAGTTCGAACCCCAACACCCTCACCTATGATCGGATACAAAACCTAACATATTAATCTAACGACGAGTGCGAACTCTCAATGGGTCAAACATATGTCTCAAAGCACGCAAGTGTCGAAAATAAGACGAAGTCGCAGATGAAGAAAAACACATATATCCATAGAAGCAAAGTTTCCAAGGTTCAATACATCAAGTCAAGAAAAGGAAAACATAAAGCAAAAAAGAGAACACGAACGGCCTAGGTTGAGGCATTTCCACTCGAACTGTCATCGACATCATCCTCCCTGACCATCTTCCCAAAGCGGACAACCTTTTCCACATGCAAGGAGGAGAAGTCGAACCCGGGAGCCAGGAGACGTGCCTGACGAGCAGCCTTTTGAAAGCCCTTCTTGTGCTCCATCACAACGGAGCGTTCGACCTCCGCGAGCTCCGCCTTCAAGGTGGCAATCTCGTCTTCACGGCCACCAAGAATGACCTCGCTACGGAGGCGCTCCTCAGCCGCCGCCGCCAACTCTCCCTTAAGAGAGGTCAAACATCCTCCAGAGCCTGCACTTGGCTGCGAGAAGACGTCACCTCATCCTCCAAAGAGCGACCGCGACCCCGAGAGAAGGCGACGAGCTCTTGCAACTCCCCCACCTGGGAAGCATAAGCCTCGTTGGATCGTAAAGCGATCTCAAGAGACTTCTGTACCCTTGCAAGATCGCCCCGCGCAGACCGAAGCTCCACCTCCTGCCGCCTCGCCTCACCAACAACAACACTGAGAGATTTGTTCTCCTCCCTCAGGATCTTATTTGCATCCTTCCAGGGTTGAAGTCGGCTCCTCAGCTTAGCCAGCTCCTCTTGCTGCTTGGCCAGGTCCTCCTGCTGCTTAGCCCACCTAGGCTTCCAGTGGCCCAGGATGCCCATAGCCCTCTGCAGAAGGACCTGGGTAGCGTCGAAACTATCCTCGGGGCTGGCCTCGTCTATCAACCCCTGGTCCTCGGAGCTCAACGCGCCCTGAGGGAAGAACTTCTCGACGGTCACCCCCGCGCTCCACAGCGAGCCCATGTCCGCCGAAGCGCTCACGTGGTCCAGCCGCACTTTTGAAAGGCCCTTCCCGAAGCGATGGGTTAGGTATCGGCTCCGGGAAACCCCTTGTGACGAACCAGGCGGCAGCGCCGAAGCTGCAGCGGTGGGTGGGGGAACCTCACGGCTCGGACCCCCTTCACGAGCCTCAACAGAGGCGGAAGCCAGCGTCCCCTGCTCGGTATCTGGAAGGTCCGCAATAGGAACCTCTGACCTTGCCTGCGAAAACCAGCCCCATGTCAAAAGATAAAATAAGGTGGCATACGGAAAACCACGAACGTCAGGGAACACTACTTACCTCAGCAGCAGGAACAACCTGCTCGGTGACCAGAACAGCCACCTCGGCAGCCTGGACGACCCGCCTGGCAGCCTGTGTCGCCGCCTCGGCAGCATCTCCTGCCTGCAAAAGACAACCCTAGGTCAGAACACAGAAAAACACAATAAACGACACTAAAAAAGCAACAGTAACAGGGTTCTCACCACCTTGGCAGCCCGAACCACCTCCTCAAAAGCCACCCGAGGAGCCTCCTTCGGCGGTGGACTCTCAGTAAGGTCCACCGCACTCGCATCAGCGACCGTGGAGGTCACCTCCTCGGCGTCCGCAGGGGCAGAGGTCCCCCCGACCTCCTTCGCTCCCCTTTTCCTCTTTCGGCTGACCCTTAGAGGGGGAACATCCTCCTCTTGAGGGTCGGGGACCTCGAGTTTTGTGACATTGTAGCGATGTTTGAGCTCGCGTCACAAATTCTTCCCCATGATACCTACAGACAAGAAGCAAAACACATCAGCAAAAGAAAGCTACCCAAACCCCAAGCCACCAAAAAAGAAAATACTCACTCTCCAAACCCCTCTCCCTGTATGTCGAGTTCGCAAGCGACAGAACGAGCTTGCAATCCAGCAGGCGAGGAAGTGCAGCGAGGTTGTCGATAGCGGCCACCTCCGAGGCCGTCAGTTTCACCTGGCCTACCCCATGAAACCTAGACGGTTTGGGGCACTAGTAGAAAGGGAATTTCGGCAACCCGCCGAAATAAAACGCCCCATCCTCCAAAGGGTCAACATTCACAAGAGCAACCCAGAAAAACTCTTGCTTGAAATTTTTATATGACTGGGAGTAGAGGGTAAACAAACCCTCATCCCTGCTCCCATTCAAGGACAGAATGCCATATGGCGGAACTCCTAACTTCAACTGATAAAAATGAAGACAGACACCTAAATCCCTAAAGAAACAATAGTACATATAGAAATGGGGAGAATCGGTAGACTTCCCCATGTACACACCCTCACCAGCCTGACAGGGTTCAAGCCGGATCATTCGGGAGATAGAAGGGTCGCAAACCCTACACGACCTGGCGATCCTGTTGACCTCAAGAAAGGTCCAAAAGACACTTTGGATTCCCCCCACCTCGCACTTGACCAGTCATAGCCAAGAATGCCCTGCTCAGGGCCCCGGGGCGGATCCCTCTTTTCGGCGGCGGATTTCCCGGTAGCCTCCGCCTTACCACGCGCCTTGCCCCGAGAAGGCACAGAAGAACCGGCACCACTTCCCCCAGCCATGAAAAAGACAAGAAAGACTTGAAGAAGGATTGGGGAAGAAGGAAAAAGAAGACTGTAGAAAGGAAGTATCTGGTACTCTCCCTCAGAAATTAACCCTAACAGTGACTGGGTTACCGGAAACGACGGCGGAAACGGAGAAAACGGAGACGGAAGACGAGCAGAAAAACGAGAGGAACAGCGCACGCAAGAAGCTGAAAAAGCGAAAAGTGAGCAAAGTGAGAAGCGAAGAGGCGCGCATGAGAGAAGAGAAGGTTTTCTCCCAAAATTCAAAACGGCCATGCCACGTGTCAACCTAAGGGCACGCCTGACAACGCAATTAATCGCAAATTCATCATTGCATAACCGTCATTTCCCATGACACGCCACTTGCACGTTTCCGGGAAATGAACAGTCGCGACACGTGTCACCACAACGAGCAAACGTACGCGAGAGGTCACCTCCTCCCAGCGAGCTCGGCCTTAACTCCTTGACTTACGGTCTTCGGAGCTTGGGGGGCTAGTGTACTATCCGAACCTCGATATGTCAAGGTCGAGTCCGAACCTTGAGATCACATTTTCTTAACCAAGGTCGAGCTCGAACCTTGATATGCCAAGGTCGAGTCTGAACCTTGAGATCACATTTTCTTAACCAAGGTCGAGTTCGAACCTTGATATGCCAAGGTCGAGTCCGAACCTGGAGATCACATTTTCTTAACCAAGGTCGAGCTCGAACCTTCAAACAACAAATTTGGGGGCTCCTCAGAAGCCCCTTCGCTCTTACATCACTCGGTGCTTGGGGGGCAAGTGTACTGGCCAGCCAAGTTGCCGACTCGTCCTTCACTAATCTATTGACTCAGTCAAAGGTTTACCAGCCTGACCAAGCAGTAAATTCATCATTGCCGAGTTCCTCAGCTCGGCCATGAAATATGGACATCGGAATGCGACATCGGCCCAAAGAGGCCACGTCATCAAACAGATAAAAATACAATTTTGTTACCACGCCGCCTGCACGTTCTCGAGAACGAGGCGACAGTTGCAACACATGGCATCTTGACAGGCAAGCATGCGCGAAAGGTCACTGCTCCCTGACGAGCTCGGTCTTAACTCCTCGACCTACGATCTTCGGAGCTCGGGGGGCTAGTGTACTATCCGTACTGCGTAACCGAGCTCCGAGCTTGGCACCATAACGCAAGCCGACCTCGGACACGCACCGCGTGACATCAGCTCGGTACTTAAGCGAATCATAACTGATCCCCGAGGATCTTGCCTCGGACGAGGTCCGTTATCTGATCATATTACACCTCATCTCAGGCCCAAGGCCCAAAGCAACCCTAATTCACACCTAGGTACGTGCATTACTTATACGAGACTAATACTCCCACAAAAACTAACTTTAGCATCGGAGTCTCTTTTGCAGGTACCACCCCCATCTTGGAACACCAGCGTACCCGTGAAGGAGGCTCACCGATCTTACCTGGCGAATCACCTCTACGGCAGATTTCCGGTAAGAACAATATTAATTCAAGATGATTTGATATTTCATTCTTATAAAATAAAATTGACGTAATATATATATATATATATATATATATATATATATTTCAAAAAATAATAAAATATGAATATTTTGATTACCTTCAAGTTGTTATTCAATTTTAACAAAATTTAATATAAACATATAAAGTGATATGAACATTCAATCTAACGGTTGGATTTACAAAGTTCACATTTACTATAAAATTATTGAACGGTATAATATTTAGTAAAAATTATACCAGTGTCATTTGAACTCTTCTTATATATATATATATATATATATATATATATATATTATAAACATAATTATATAAAAATTTAAATATAAAAATAATAAATTATCCATCGGAATAGATTACAAATATGGTGATGAGAACCATTTCTTCCTTCAACCTAGATGTTAACTCTAATAATATAAAATTATTGCTTTTAAAATTACATCGTCATTGAATTGGTTTATGTGTTGATTTAAGATTTAATAATTTAATTGTAATTTAACTATGATCGAATTAATATTAATATAATAATAATAATAATAATTAATAATTAATAATTTATAAAATAATATTAAAAAAATTTAATATCATAATTTTATAACAATAAAATTAAAATAAAATATCATTTATAAATTTTTTATATTTTATATATATGTAAAAGTCCAAACTAAATATAATTTTGCAGTTCAAATTTTAATAAAATGTAACAATGTCTATTAATAATAAATAATTTATATTTATAATTAAAATGTATCAAATTCATGATTATAAAAATTCATGATGTAAAAAATTGCAAAATAATATAAATGATTAAATTATATTTTATAAGAAAGTATTGAAAATAATTTGTTTTATAATTTTAATGACTTAAATTCACTTTTTGTCACTATAGTTTCATAAATGTGTAATATAAATGTGTAATTTTGGTCTGCAAAAAATATATTATTGCATATTTTGCCCTCTTAGATTTTAAAATCAAGTAATGCTTGTTAACCATAAACATGTCATCTAAAATTAAATAGAAAATATTGATATATAGTGTGAAAGATACTATCTAATAATTATATAGTCATGTTGGCTTTTATGCTAGAAACAACATGTCTTGTTACTACAAATATGCCATATTTCATTTTTTTTATTTAAATTAACCCGTATAATCTATTAAAAATATTATTTTTAAATTTTAATACTATTATTGCATCGGTCCAAGGCCTAGTTTAGCAACACAAAACAAAATATCAAATATGTGGAGAAAAGAGAAATACTAGAAAGGGGTTGAATAATATTAGTCAAAAACTTGTACTTTTTCATAGAGAAATGAAGTAGTATCGTAACAGATAGAAAAGGGCGGATGAAACAAAGAATGAACTCAGAGATTTATATTAGTTCGTCTCAACCATCGAGACTATGTCTAGTTCTTAACATAATTAGATCAAGTTCTACTATCTTATTAAAGATACAAGTATTCTTTATCAGGTCACTTCTAACTCAACCTTAAGTACTATTTGACTTACATCTTCAAGTAACTACCCAAGTATTTTTTTTACATAAAGCCTCTTCAAGCTTTAATACCAAGTATTTTGTTACAAACACCTCCATTTGGACCATGTGGGATGTCCACTTGCTCCTACAAGTGGCTTGGGACGTCTAACATGGAAGGGACAAGGTGTTCCTCTGCTATCCAAGGAGCCAACATGCCACATGACTTTGTCTAGTCATACCAAACACACCATAGTCATGGAAACCTCCCATTGGCTCTTTTAGATCTGGGATGGTGGCATGAGTCACATTTTCCTTGCCTTGCCTTGCCACATGACAAGTTCTCATTAGTTATTCTAGATCTAAAATAGTGACATGTGGAGCTTGGTTGGTTGAACTTAACTATGTTAGTTTAGGATTAGTAGTTTGAGTTTAAGTTAACCTAAGTTAGCTTAACTTACACCACAAGCTACTAACTCCTATATATAGCTTTCTACTTATAATAGATCGTCACTTTTAATGAATATATGAGATATACCATTAAGTTTTCTCTCTTTCAAAAGTCTTAGTTCTCTTTCTTGGAGAATTCTCTCCTTAAGAAATTTTATCGAAGAATTCCTCCTTGTGGCAAGTTCAACACTTCTCTTGCTTATCTTCTACAAGAAGTGGCGCATCTAATTTTGCAGCTTCTCCATCATTTTGAACTTTGAAGCTTTGATTCAACCATGGAAGAAGATAGGTAGCACGAGTTAACGATGCTAGTTGAAGTGTGACACCAATCACAATCAACCTAGTTTCATCATAGAGTCTCTGGCTAACTCATGTCAATCACTATTCAGGTAAAGAATCTTTGTCCAACTCATGTTTAATGCCACAAATCTCGCGTCCGAAATCATCCAGGTAGAGAATCACTAATTAGAGCATAATGATAAACTCGTGTAATATATATCACATAATCAATCAAGAAGTTCTCATAACACTTGACATAATAATATGACGTAATTAATTAACAATTATAATCTCAATATAATTTACGTCACGATTAAGCTATATCCCTATATAATTAAATAAGGTAAGTTTTCAAAATTACCAAAACAAAACTCCACACAAAGATTATTTCTAAATTATAATTTCTAACAACAATTATCAGCATTGGGAGAAACTTGTTAGTTATATAAGTCACTTTGAATAGCCTCTTGCACCACCAAAAGCTACTAACGCCCAGAAATCTTGACAACAAAGATAGAATGGAAAATAACACTAAAGCAAAAATCAATCATGGGAAAGCTACTGCCACAACATCAAGCAAGAAGGTAAAAAATAATTTACAAAGAAAGTTTTTCTTACACAGATTAAAAATAATATTTACAAATTTTAGAAAAATATAAAAAATTATAGAGATTAAAATTGAAACTCGTAAATTTTTAAGAAATTAAAAACATAATTAAATTTATAATTTTAATTAGTTGATAAAATAGTTTTTGCACTAATAATATATAAAAATTTAATTAATAATATTATATTCCAATTATATTTATATTAAAATATAAAATATAATGGGTGTTAAATTTTTTAGGGGTCGGATTAATTTTGTATTAAATTTGTGCTACTTTTTATCTTATCAAATTAAATTTAATTAGATCAATTTGAATTGAAATTTTTTTTTTGATAAGCCAAGAATTTATTAATCCCAAGAAAATTGTGCACAAGAAGTGTAAGTCATAATTAAAAACAAGATAATCCAAAAATAAGAAAAAACAAATTTAAGGGACACTTACATAGGACAAAGGGTTCATCAACCATTCTGAAAAAGAAGAAGACATTATTCTAGTAGTCGTACACCACTCCCACGATCTCAACTAAGCCATAAACACAATTAAAAGATAACACAATTAAAAAATAGAAAGTTAAAAAAAATTAATTAAACACTATAATAACATGATCTTTACCAAATTTGTTATAAAAGACTCGCTAAGAAAGCTTCCATGTTGAAAAAAAGAAGAAAAAGAAAAGAGTTTGAAACTCTAAATTTCTAATCTCAGGGGAGCAACACAATTATATAGAATTATATAAGTGTGGAATGTGGATTGTGATGTGTCGACTAAAGTGTTATAATATTAAAGTGGGTGAAAAATTAGATTAAACTTTTAGTCCAAACTTTAAATTTTTTCTTTTACTAATCTCTAATATATAATAATTGATTGATTGAATTAGATTTTTAACATCAAAATCCGTAATATGATTCAAATTTATTGAATTTGCATTTTTTTAATCTGAGTTCAACCAATCCAAATTTTTGGATTTGAATTCATTGAAATTTTGAATTTATTTGATTCATAATCATCTCTAAAACTTTTAGTAATGTTTTTAATTTAAAAGAACATTAAGAGTAATTTTCATATATATTCTAATACATTTTTCTATTAATTATAATTTATTAAAATTAAATAAGAGGTGAAATTTTCAAAATTTTGAATTTTTTAGTAAATTTTAATGATAATAATACTATATAGTGTATTTGAAGTTATTTAATTAGCATTTTTTATAATTTTATTAAAATAAAATATAATGTAGGTTATATATATAAGGCTAAAACCTTATTTTAGTTCCTTATAATTTTTTTTTGTTTCAATTTAGTCCCTCATTAATTTTTTGTCTCAATTTGGTCCCAAACTAATTAATTGGTTTCAATTTAGTCCTAAATTAATTAATTGGTTTCAATGTGGGACTTTCCGTCCAAATTGCTTTAACGGTGTTAACTTTTGGCCACGTGGACGCCACGTAGATGCATACGTGGCATCCACGTGGATGAGAATTTTTTTGAAAACACCTGGACCCAGAACGGCCCGTTCTGAAACCGGAACGGACCGTTCTGGGTGCACTTTTGGTGTGTTAATTTTGCATCCGGAACGGCCCGTTTCAAGTGCAAAATTAACACACCCAAAATGCACCAGAACGGCCCGTTCCAGTTTTAGAACCGGCCGTTCCGGTTTTATTTTATTTTTTTATATATAAAATATTAATAATTTTATAAAATATATATATTATTAATTATATTTTAATTATGTTATTATATCCAATAAAATAAATATATTAATATATTTTTTTATATTTTATTTTATTATGTTTATCTTATTAATTTTTATCATTTTATTCCTTTAATCTTAAATAAGTTGCAAAAAATTATAAAGTGATATTCCTTTTATCTTATTAATTATTATATTTTTTAATAAAATTAATTAAGAATATTGGTTTAATTGCATTTTTTATCCCTCAAGTATTACAATTGTGCAGTTTTGTGATTTCCAAGATTTTAATTGCATAATTTTAGTCCTTAAAGAATTGCAATTGCGCGATTTTGGTCCTTCAATTTTTAATTGAACAATTTTAGACCCTCAAATATCATAATAGTATGATTTTTGTTTCTCCCATTAAAAATTAATAATTTTCATATATATATATATATATATAATGTTTTAAAATTAAATAATTATTTATTTATTCAAATTAACGTATATTATAATTTTCGATATTATATCAATAATATTATTAATATATTTATAGATAAACTAATAATTTGATAAATATAACTTGTTATATATTAATATACTTTTACAAAAATATAAGTATATTAATTAGAAATATATATTTGATCTTATATACTAATAAAAAGGGTAAAAATATTATTGATATTAATTTATCAGTAATATTAAAATACTAATAATATATAAATTTTATTTATTTAGTAATAATAAATATATATCATTTGATACATTAAAAAAAGTAATATACGTTAATTTAAATAAACAAACAATTATATAGTTTTAAAACATTATATATATATATATTAAAATTTTAAAATTATTAAATTTTTAATGAGAAAGACTAAAATTCCACAATTATGATATTTGAGAGATTAAAATTGTTCAATTAAAAATTGTGAGACTAAAATTACACAATTATAATCTTTTAAGGACTGAAATTACTCAATTAAAACCTTAGAGATCAAAATTGCATAATTATAATATCAAAAACACAATTAAGTAAAAAATATTTTATTCACAGTTCTGGAACGGGCCGTTCTGAAATTAAACAGACCGTTCTGATTAGAGAACGGCCCGTTCTGCTTCACTAGTGGTGTTTTAATTTTGCAACCAGAACGTCCCGTTCTGGTTTCAGAACGGGCCGTTCCGGGTCCAGGTGTATTAAAAAGAATTTTCTCATCCACGTGTATGCCACGTATGCATCTACGTGGCATCCACGTGGCCAAAAGTTAACTCCGTTTAAATAATTTGGACGGAAGTCCCATATTGAAACTAATTAATTAATTTGGGACCAATTTAAGACCAAAAATTAATGAAGGACTAAATTGAAACAAAAAAAAATTATAAAGGACTAAAATAGAGTTTTAACATATATATATATATATATATATATATATATATATATATATATATATATATATATATATATATATATATATATATATATATATATATATAATGCATGTTATGTTCACTAGTAAACAAAGGGATTTCATGAACGATTGCTAGCAATCACTTTATTTGTTGATAGGAGAAGGGATCGGGTGCGTGATTTCCACGGTGGTTGATGAACCTCTTACCTTATCTCTCAGGCAATACTCTTTCTCTCTAAACCTTCAAATTTCGCAACTTTCGCCTCTTTCTTATCTAATGTTGTTTATTTGCCTAACATCATCATCGTCTGGAGATTCCCATGTTTTCTCATTCTGTTTCTTGATGTGTTCTTGTCTGAGGTAGAAAGTATAGGTTAAACTCAAAGTTCAAATTTTTCGATTACTTAGGCGTCAAATTTATGAGCTTTGTATGAAAAGCAAATCCCTGAAAAATTTTAAGCCCTCAATTTTAAGGGATACCAAATTGGTATAAAAGGGTTGGTTTTGTGAGGTGTATATAGCTAAGTTGGGAAATCATTGATAGAATTTAGTTCTTAATCCCTTTTCCCCTCTCCATATAATGGTATCTATATTTTCCCTTAACCATTGCCCTATGTAAACCATTTTGATGCACCTGTAGGAGTAGTTCTTGTGTTATATTTGCATATGATTTAACATGGTCTCTCTGGGTTCCTTTTTTCTGCTATTCTAGTTGCTTTTAGGCATTTTTGTAGTTAGAAAATGGAGCATGACCTAATATCGAATCTGCCGAAGACAATCCTTCATGACATTCTGTCAAGGCTGCCTGAGAAAGATGCTGCTAGGACAAGTGTTCTGTCCAAGGTGTGGGCGGAAACGTGGTTTACGTTTCCCATCTTGTCTTTTTCTGATACTAAAATCATAGGGACATTTCCGCAGCCACAGGGTGATTTTCTGAGGAAACGGAGAAACTTCGTTGATCATGTGAAGAGAACATTGCTAAGGTTCTGTGACCAGGACTTAGCAATCAAAGAATTTAAGCTCATTATCAACTGTTTTGACCTTCAGTATATGTCCCGGGATGTTGATTGTTGGATGAAGTTGGCTAGTGAAAGCGGTGTTGGGGTACTAGAACTTTGTCTGCCTGATGGCCCTGAGCAAGATGAGGAAGGTCAGGACCGGTGCTATATCTTGCCAACAGGTATCATCGAAGCCAAATCGCTTTATAAGTTAGTGTTGATGGGGGGAATCAGAGTTGATCAAGCATTCCTGAATCATTCAGTCAAGTTTTTCTCATTAAGAGTGTTGTCATTGTGGCTCGTCCTATTGGGAGATGAACAGGCGATTGAACATCTCATTTCTTGTTGTCCTTTGATTGAACATATAACTTTGAAGTGCTGTTCTGTATTGCACCAAGGTGGCGCAGGAGGTCTAGTTGGGTCCCAGACCTCAAGGATGCATTCTATACGCATGCTTGGTCTGCCAAAGCTTAAGGAAGTTGATATTCAAGGAATTCAGGAGGTTATCATTGATGCTCCAAGTCTAGAGTATTTCTGTTTTTGTCCTGGTGGTGATTTGAATGCACCTTTTAAGATGGACATTGACAAGTGTAGAAATTTGAGAGGGTTACACTTATGGTCATTGAAGAGCACTACTATCACAGACAAGTGGTTTCTTGATCTATTTCCTAAATTTCCTTTCCTTGAGAGTTTGAAATTCGTCAATTGCACAATGTCCGAGACAATTAATATTTCAAGTGCTAAATTGAAGCTCTTGGAGTTATCTAATTGCTCCAACTTGAAGGAGGTCAACATTGATGCTCCAAATTTAGTGTCATGTGGATATTGTGGTGATGGTGCTTCAAAACCTGTTATATCTTTTCTGAAAAGTTCTAGTCAATTGGAAGTCAATGTTCTGATCCACATTGATTTTATGGATCTTGGTAACTTGAGGGAATTCATCCAAAACTTCAAACCTCAAAATGTTTTGGCGTCACTATCCCTGTTTATCCACCAGCCAATTGTAGTAAGTATAAATTAGTTGTTTGAATGGTTCATTCCATTTCCATATTCACTTATTTTTTAATATGTACCCTGGATTGTGTAGGACGAATTGAACTTAGATGTCTTGCAAGTTTTGTCCACTCCACCAAGCATCAAACATTTGGACCTCCGTGCTGTTCCAAAAAATAAAACTTTGTATCTGCCTCTTGTCAATAGTTTGCTTTCAAGTTGCTGTCCTGCAACTATTTCGTTGAGCTTGCATTCTTTTTTCTGCAGCAGAGCATTCATTGAGGTATGTCTTTTTCTCCAAGATTTTTTTCATTTTAAACCATGCTTCCAAAAGTGAGTGTGAGACTCAAACTAAATTGTGGATATCTTGTCCTACCTGATAAAAGAAGAAAAGTTTGTCTTGCCATGTTTACATTTTATATCAGACATGTTGCATTATTTATGCATAAAAGGTTTTTATGAATATATTTCTAATTCTATTTGTTAATCGTCTTAAACACAGTTTTTCTATGAAACACTTATGAGAAGAAAAGAAGAGGAGTGCTTTTGCAGTTCTGGTCATACAAAGTGTTGGTGGCATGACTTGAAGGATGTCAAAGTCTCAACCTCTACAAAAACCAATGAGAATGTTGATTTCAAGACCATGTTAGATGCATTGCCAACTTTTTCACCTCAGGAAAATATTAGCTTTAGGTTGGAATTGTAAGATTGTTATCAACTGATAGACTGCTTATGTAGAAGTTTGTTGATACAAAATAATATGAACATCCTTCTTGTTCTATTTCTGACTTTAGCCAAAGCTCTTGTATGCAAGCCAAGAAACTGGGTGAAATATAAATAGGTTCCCCTATTGGGTTTCCATCTGTCATAAGTGAAATGAGTGTTCTTGAATGAAAAATAGGGAAGAACAGGTCAGAAAACTGTTGAGAAAGAAAAAAATAATCACCCCTTGACATTAATTTGGGTGAAAGGCACTTGTACAGTAGTAATGCAAAGTTACTGCTTAATGTTGCAATTCATTGACTTTTATAAAAAAAATAATTTAAAAATTATATATACATAATTTGTGATTAATTAATAGTGTAGTTATTAAACTGATTTACTATATACTGAACTATCGCTGTTACGATAGACACCTATGCAGCACTTGCATCTTTTCATAGACCAATTTGGAAAATTAAATACAATAACGCATCTGTTCATCATACTTTTTTAAATTGTTAATTCCACAATAAGTTCAAATATATTAAACATGATGGTGGAGTTCAAGTGTGAATTAGAGTTCTACTATGCATCGATAAAATGTTCTCTAGTGTTTACATCCAGCAGAATTTGGTTTTGATTGGGCATGTGGTTTCATTCGAGTTTGAGTACACATCTTAAATGCCATTTTCTATATGAATCAAGTCAATCTTCATTTTTAATATTGATCCTGATAGTTTGAAGTATTATTTTGAGATTATTTCGTCAGGTTTTCCATCACAAACTTAAGTCTATAATGATGAACAATGTTGGGGGGTTTAGAAGCATTTACTAACCACATTCATGGGTGCTTCACGTTAGAAGCATTCTTTTCCCATTACCAATGGTTTTTGACCCAATGTAACAGCAAATTTTCTTTGAGAATGAAATCATCATATACCAAAAATAACATAGGTTCATTATAATTTTTTTTCTCTAAAAGTAACATAGGTTAATTTAAATAGATTATAAATCCTACATCTGCATATAGGCAGAAAAAATACTAGGAATAAGCAAATAACGAAGAGGTTGTGGTTATAAAATTAACCAGGTTTAAGAGTTTGAAATTAAACCCTAAACTAGAATATATATATATATATATATATATATATATATATATATAATAAAAACAAGAATAATAAATAAAAAAAATTGAAACAACTCTAATATAATATACATCAAAATGTATCTCTTGTATAAAATAAAAAAAAAATAAAAAAAATAAAAAAACATTAAAATGTATCTAACTCATTTAAGTAGTGTATATAAGTTGTTGGAAACTCTTAGAACCGAGAAAACAAAATCTACGTAATCAAACGACTCAGAAGTTCAACGTTCTTTATTTTATTTTGTTTTGTTTCTTTAAATTTTCAGTCGTACCTAGAAAATTAAAAGTCCATCAACTATACGCAGTATTCAGTCCAAAAATTAATAAACAGTTGACGCTTGACACGTATACTTAGAGGAAGTATTTTATTTTGTGCTCTCAAGATTCATTTGGTTCAAGTGATTAAAAAGAATGGTTTATAAAACTAGGAGTGTGCATGATTTGATTTTTTAAAAAAACTGCACCGAATTATACTATACTATTTTAATAAAATGAACTGGTTTATAAATTACGTGAATTATTTTAACAAATTATTTTAAAATTGAACTACTTTAATAAACAAGTTTATAATCACTATAAAACCATAATTTTTAACTGTTTGATATATAAAAAGAAAAGGCTTACTTGAACTTCTTGCGACTCATGTTATATTTTTTCACAATTTTTTTCATTTAACTTTTCGAATTTGCATATCTTATTATTTAATTTCTAAAGTTTTATAAATTTTGTCCCTATAATTAATCACTAATATCACATATCTTGACATGATACATTATTTTTTTATGTGACCAAGGACACATTCTTGTATATCATTGTGGGACAAATGTTCCCACTAACTTTTTAATATACAGTTTCTTTTATATATATGATAATAAAATCTCTCACTTACATGTTAAAAACAAAATCCTCTTATTATTTTTATGTTTTTATTTTGTAAAAAAAAAAAATTTAAGTCAATACTTTAACCTTTTGAAATGTTTTTTTTATACTATTTTGTATTTTCGATTTATAATTTATAATCAATAGCAATTATAAAGACAATATTTTGTTTTAGTATTCACAATTTTTTCTCTTTTATCTCTTAACTAATATAAATAATTATCCACTATTATAGAATTAACTGCACATTCTCTTATTATTATTTTTTTATTTAATAAAACACAAAATGTCTTTTTTGTCAGTATATATAATATTAATTATAGTTAAGTGAAATCAATAAAAAAATAATGGTTAACTTAAGTTCATATTATATTATTTTTTAAAATAAAAAAGGTAAAATTTTTAATATAAAAGATGAATAATTAAATGATTGTTTAATTATTTATATAAAAAGAGATATTTTTCAAAAAAATGAAAGTGAAAAAATCATTTAATATTTTTAAAATATAAAATATCATAAATAAAAATAATAATATATTTATATTTTAAAAAATATGAAGTTATATATATAATATTGTTATAAATTTATATATAAATATTATTCTCATTATTTCAAATTTATAAATTTATAATTTTGATATGACATGATATGTCATATCAATCTATGTCAACGATCACATTTACATCAGTAATTAATTAATAGTGTCAAAATTTGTGAAATCCTAAAATATAGTTGGTAAAAAATACAATTAAGTTGAATGAAAACGGAAAGGGCGAAAAAACAAAACAAAGGCAATTTTTATCTTTTTTATACAATCAAGAAGTATAACTATTTTCTGATGACTCATTTTAGTGATAAAATGATACTTTTTTTTATCTGATTCTATTTTTAATGTAGAAATAAAGTTTTAGTTATTAGTTAAAAAATATTTTTTATTATTTTAAATTTCTTTTTTTTTCATAACTCTTAGCTCTTTTTTTTTTTTTTTCTCTTTTCATTTTTTTATCATATTTTTTAAATCTGGTTTTTGCATTTAAATATAGTGCTAGTTGTGTTTGATTTAGGAAAGAAAATGAAAGAAAAAAAGGAAAAGAAATAAAAAAATGATTTTTAGATTGCTTGATGCTTAAAAAACCCGAAAGGAATAAAAAGAAGGGGAAAAAGTTCCTTTTTTTTTTTTTTGATTTTGTAGAAGAAAAAACATATAGAGAAAAAGTTAGGATTTCTTGAGACTAAGTCTAAGTCTAAATGCTTACACTGTATCTCGTATCTTAAATAATTTTTTATATAATACAAATTTAAATGATTTAAATAGTTGAATCATGTGATATTATATTCAAGATTATGTATATCAAATTTCATATGATTTGAACTTTTTTAAATATGCTTTCCAAAATTAGATATTTACACATATTTTAAATATCAAATGTGAAATTTGATATACATGTTCTTGAATATAATATCACATGATTTAATGATTTAATCAGTTAAAATTACATTATACAAAAAAAATTATTAAACATAAATTTTGGTATAAGTGTTTAAACTTATTCTTGGTGTCAATGAATCACCCACACATATGAGGAGGGATCTACTTACTTTAAGAGTAAGTTTACATAAACTTATTTCACTCAATCATTTATATTTTATATTAAATTTCAACGACTCAATCATTGAATTAAAATTTTTTAATGTATAGATCAAGTCTACAATTTTTTTTAAAAAAATTGAAAATTGTTATATACTTTGTTTCATTAATTCAAGTTAATATATAAAATATTTTTATGATTATTTTTCAATTTGAATTAATAAAACAAAGTATCGAATAAATTTCAATTTTTTAAAAAACTTGCAAACTGGATTTATGCATTAAGAACTTTTAATTTCAACTTATATATAATATATATATATACATATATATATATATGTATGTATGTATGTATGTATGTATATGTACACACACATGTAGAGAGAGAGAGAAAGGAGGGATCTACTTATTCCAATAATAAATCTACCTAAACTTATTTCACTCAATAACTCATACTATATATTAAATTTCAACGATCAAACCATTAAATTAAAAGTTCTTAATGCATAGATCAAATTTACGAATTTTTTATAATTATTTGAAACTTCGTTATATAAATTCAAATCAATGTATAAAATATTTTATAATTATCTGTCAATTTGAACTAATGAAATGAAATATTAAAAAAATTTCAAATTTTTTTCAAATTTTATAAACATGACCTATGCATTAAAAACTTTTAATTCAACGGTTGGATCATTAAAATTTAATATAGAATATGAGTTATTAAACTGAATAAGTCTAGGTAGACTTATTATTGAAATAAGTGAATCCTTTCCTCTATATATATTTTTAAAAATATTAAGTAGACTTACTCTTAGAGTAAGTGAATCATTACTCATATATATATATATATATATATGTATATATGAGTAGGGATTCGTTTACCTTATGAGTAAGTCTATCTAGACTTGTTTCATTCAATAACCCATATTCTATACTAAATTTCAATGATCCAATCGTTGAATTTAAAATTTTTAATACATAAATCATGTTTGCAAATTTAAAAATGAAATCATTTGATCTTTTGTTTCATTAATTCAAATTAACAAATAACAATAAAAAAAACATTTTATATGTTAATATGAATTAATGAAATGAAGTATCAAATAATTTTTAATTTTTTTTAAATTTACAGACTTGATATAAATAATAAATTTTTTTAAATTAATAGTTGAATTATTAAAATTTAATGTAAAATATGAGTCATTAAACAAAATAAATATAAATAAACTTACTCATAAAATAAATGAATATTTCTCTATATATACATATATAATATGAAAGAAAGTGGGTAAACATTATAAAAAGTATTTTGATCAGACAAAATTAAACTTCTTTAACCTTTCTGTCCAAAATGAGGTGATTCTAAAATTTGGACTCGCCTACATTTTTGGGTCCTTCCCTGCAAGATGTGAAACAGTGAAAGAAATTTTTTTCATTTCATTTCATCCCTTCCTTTCTTTTCTTCTTTCTGTATTTTCAAACGATGTGTTGGAATTTTTATCCAATTAATTAATGCTTAAAAAAAGAGAAGTATGTGTCTATTTATCTTATCTAATCATATTAAAAAAGAATTTTTATCCAATTAATTTTAAACATTTATTTTTTTTATATATATAAATTGTTAATTAAATAAGAATATTTTAAAGAAAATATCATTAATGTAACTGATAATTTTAAAAAAAAAGTGTTATAAAAAAAACAAGTAAAAAAATGGAAAGGCTCTTATATATAAGAAAAAAATGTAATTAGTACTTCAATCTTGTATGAAGTTGAAACCGTCACTTGCTACACACATACATTTGCTTAAGATAAGCAATTTGAAAGTTAAAAGTTTATCTTTTTAATTTTCAAAAAAGAAAACATTATTTTTAATTTGAAGCATATTTATATTTAATGTGAGACAAAACTTGATGGCCAAACGTGAGGATGACAATCTGAAAGAAACAATTAATGATGATTGTTGAATCACAGCCTCAGATACTGATTTATCTTTTAAGTTGACGTGGATCACATTTATTAGAGGGAGGAAGCTAAGCCATATCTTCTTCTTCTTCATTTGTATCAATCCTAGTCAAAGCTACCTTGCATGTCGATTGAGATATTCCAAATGTGAAGTTTGAAATTCACCAACACACTTCTCATTTTTCCCTCTAATTCAACGTCAATTGCCACAGGTAAGCAAACTATATATTGACATATCCAACAATTCAGGTTATGTTATGTCCATCCATTTCATAACACAAAACGTGTTTTTCTTTCTGCCTCCCCACTTTTCTGCTTCCCCAACTCTACAATCCAAAGTACACAACCCATAAATATCGTTCCAATTTTTCCATGCTTTTGGAGAAAATTAGAATATTATTTAGTGTTCTATACGATTGCAACTTCATCCTTTCTTTTTGTCAACTCAAAGATAACTTGAAATAGATCGATTGAACATTTTATTCTCGATTCAAATCAAAATATACCATTTTTAACTAGTTGAATAAAATTCTTACAGCCAATCCTAAAGTAGCATGTTTTCCTAACACTCTTAAATATCTTCCTCTACGGTCATTAAAAAAACAAGTATTTCTTATAACTCAGTTATTGTATCGACCCATTTAAGAATAAAGCAGTACATTTAATTACAAATTCATCCTCAAATCGAAAATTAAACTCGATCGTTTATTAAGAAATGTAAATGTTATACTCCTTATATTAATAAGTTTCAAAACTCTTAACTTATTTTAAATTCAATATTACTCTGCATGTATTTTCTTAATATTTTGTTTCAATTTATTTATAAAAATACTACTACAAGAGACATTGCTAGCTTTTTATTTCATTTTTGATAATAGATATTTATTAAGATAATTTGCACAAGTTCCGTATATTAAACATGTACATGAATCTCTCAAAGAACTGAGCTGGCAAGGCCACACATGTGCGGCGTCGTAAATGAAATGGTAACAGAGAGCACACATCATCATGGCATGTGGAGACCACTTGATCATGATCACACATCCATTAAAGAACAAACACTTCTGCATCACAACACATACAATCAATTCAACCTCAACTTGCCTTTAGTTTAGTTATGGGATCAGCACCTTAAGGTACAAATTCGTGCAATATAATCTTTGGGGGATATTGCCAACCCCATATATTCACTCCAAAATTATGTCTATAAATAGAATCAACACAACCACATTTGCCACAAACAACCTAAACTAGAGCCATAATTTTTTTTTTTGAAATTTAAGGTAGAGATTAAGGATGTTGAAAAGGTTAACAAGGGTGAGAATAATGAATGAGAGAAGATTGACCAAGATAGAACTTGAGAGCAAGGAAACAAGGTGTCAGTTGTCAGGTCCTCCATTGATAAGATACAAACAAGATACAACTTCAAACACTGTACTTTAGATTTCCCTATATCAACCCCACATCCCATTAAATATCTAAACATAATGCACAACAAACAACAACTTGTCATGTAAACTTCCATGTATCCAAAGGACGCTTCAAAAGCTATGCAAAAACATACCAAATAACAAGTGATGTGATAACTATCATCATCTCACATATATCCCTCCCAAAAAATGACTTTTTTTTTTCTTCCTATTCTCCAATTTTCACCATTGGTAAAACACCAATCCCAAGCACATAAAAGAAATACAAAAAAAAAAAATAAATAAAAAAACTGTACCTAAAGGATACTGCTTCAGTGAGCTTCTCTGGTGTAGGATCCTCCATAGCATGCTATCCATAGGCTTCATCAAATTATGTAACTCTTTGCACAACCATAGTATCTTGAGTGTATATATATAAATATATATAAAAGAACAATCACCATAATTGAGAAGTTGGATTGTATCAAGGTTCCGTTCCAATAAATTTCTCTATATTTATTTATAGAAGAAAAAATAATGAAAAAATAAAATAAACTAAGCTTTTTTATAAATTAAAATAACTTATGCACTAAACATTTATAAAAAAAATTCTTTCATCTATCTTTTTAAAGTTGTCAAATGCATAAGTTACTTTTTAACTTAAAAAAAAGCCAATTTATTTTACTTTTTTCTTGATTTTCTCTTCTATAAATATTTACAGAAAAAATCATCAAAACAAAACAGAGCTTTTTTTTTTATTTTTTGTCTTTCTCAGATTCTATCGAAAACTTGGGGCAGGTGTGTACATTGCAAGATCAGACCAACCATGAGAACCATTCCAACAGCCCGAATCAGCATTCTGCATTCCAAGAAAACTCTCTGAACTCGCATTACTCTGAACCTGCAACCCCGGGTCGGTACCCGAACCCGAATTCAAACCCGGGTCAGAACCCACGCCCTCCCCAAATTCAGCCATTTTGGGACCCGACCCAGATGGATTGAGACCCTCCAAGATGGTTCCGAAGTGGCCAGAAGATGCCAAAAGGGAACTGAAGCTGCCACCACCAATGGTGAGCACCCCTTGATCAACCGGGACGGTGTGGATCCGGGTCGGGTCGGGGTCGGAAACTGCAGGGGAAGGTAGTGCAGAAGAGCGTTTAGAGGTTGAAGAGCGTTTTGTGGTCTTTCTGCTTCCACCCCCAACGGGGATGTTTCTCAAGGCGCCACCTTTGGTCCAGTACCTTCTGCAGTTCTTGCAGAAGTGGCGTGGCTGAGAGAGGTTGTAGTTGTTGTAGTAGCAGAACTTCGTGTTTGTCGAATCACAACGTGGGCATTTCAGTTGTTCTTGTTCGGGAAATTGGGCTGCCTTCAAACCTTGGAATGATGTTGCGTCTTGCATCCTTAAAAATCGGTTTTTTAAGGTTTTTGGAAAGAGAATCGTGTGTGTGTGTGTGTGTGTGTGGACTGTGGAGTTGAGAGATGAGTGAGGGGTTGGTTGGTGTGGGAAGATCCAAATTGGTTTTGTGTGTGAAGTGGCAAAAAGGAATTGAAGTTGAAGCCGCACCAATGAGGAGAAAGTAGAAAGAGGACAAAAAGGTTGGATTTTGGAGGCGAATCACATGAAAAAGTTTGTGTTTTTATTTTTTTTGTTTCAATCTAGAGGCGATTTTGAGAGGGTTTGTTTTGTAGGGTAATATGAGTGGGAAATGCAGAGAGATTGAAGGTTTTGTTGTGTGGTGGTGAGTGAGGAAAGCAGAGAGATGAAAGATGGAGCAGCTAGCATTGAAGAGGAAACGAGAGGGATGTGAAATTTGGAGAAGAATGGCATGAAAATGTTGACAAAGATGATGATGATGATAATGAAGATGAGTTATGTATATGTTGCCACTCGGTTTATCCGCGTGGGACTGACTACATACTCACACCTCAAAGCCTCAAATAGAATAACTTCCTATGCCAATTTATACATATCATTGAAAATTTATAAAAATCAGTTTTTTATAAGAATAAAAAAAAACTATAATTTTATTGTTATTTTTAATCAACTTTACATGTACATATACATATTCACTACTCAACTAACTATGTTAAGATACTTTTATTTTACTTTGTGGTGTATTTTTACTTTTATTATAAGTTGAAAATATATAAAAATAAGCAAAATATAAATAATTGAATGAAAATATATAATAAATATTTTAGAAATAAAACTATTTTATTTTAAAATAATAAATAATATATATAGATAAATTTTTTACTATTATAATATTTTTTATAAAAAAATTCTATAAATAAAATTTTCTCGATTTATGTACTCGAATAATACTCTTTACTGAAGATGAAATTTTAAAATTTACTCCAAATAAATTTGTAAAAAAATCTTTCTTTACTAAAGATGAAATTTACCATAAAATGCATGTTTTACTCATGGTTACTATTATTGGAAGAGAAATAAAGAGGTGTTATACCTAACTACTCTTCTATTTCCTCTTCTCTCTACTTCTATTTTATCTCTTTTCCACCAAACTGATCTTTAATTACTATCAATTTCAGAAAATTTGATAAAATTTTAATTTAATTAAAAAGTTAACGTCAAAATTGCTTAAATAAATGAACTTAAATTTATTGCTTACATTTCATTATAACATTTCTAAATTATGATTATAAATCATTATATTATAAATTAGGCATTAACGAGTTAAATTATCACAATTTTCTACGGTAAATGTTTTCCTCAAAATTTTGTTAAAAGTACGCGTTAACTGCAATGACATTTTTATGGGAAAAAAGATATTATAGAAACATTTAGTCATTTAATCGTATGTTAACTTGCTTAATGAAAACATTGTTCAAAAGATGTACTATTAAATAAATAAAATTTTAATTATAGTCAAAATTAAATAGACATTACGAAAAAAATGTTAACTATAATAATATATAAAAAATGTCAATATAAATATAATATATAAATATAAATTTATTTAATATATAATAATATATAATTTTAATATTAATTTTTGAATGATATTAAATAATATATATTATGTGTCATTACAATGTATATATTATAAGAAATATTATATATAATAATATATATAAAAAATATTACTATAAATATAATATATATATATATATATATATATATATATATATTTATGTGTGCGTAAATCTATTTAATATAATTGCACATAATTTTAATGTTAATTTTTATTAATAATATATATTACATATTATTATAATTTATATCTATATTTTTTTAATAATGTATTAATATATATTATATTTATAATTTAAGTAAAAGTAATTTTTAGTGATAAATATTATATTATTATATGATGTGTTACTATATAATAATTATTTTTTAATAAAAATAATAAAATCATTTTTAATTATACATTTATTATCTTATTTTTAACATTTAATTGAATGGACTGCTTATAAATATAAAATTACAACATTAATAATAATAATAATGATAATTTATATAGTATAGTAAATTATACGGTGCGTATAATGAACAATTAAAACTTTGCCAATGAATTTTTTTTTATGCGTCAGAAAGATAACTTTGTCAATGAATAATTGATACAAATGATACATGTTAAAAAATTTAAATTAAGATGGAATTTTCTCGAAACTCACAATTAATGAAGTAGGAATATTAATTTATTTATCTTTGTAGAAGATACTTATAGTTTTAGATTAAAAAATAATTAAATATATAATTCTTAAGCAACAATTAATCATTATAGTTATATCTCTAGTTCCAGTTTAAAAGAGGCAAACCATAACTATCGTCTATCACCTATCATCATCCACTTTCCATACCATAACCGAAAGTGCACTGGTAAATGAAGGTATATTAACAACAAAAATTCCCTTGGTAATAGACAAATTTTATCAACAAGATTAATACTAATTTTCTTAACAAAACATTACTTAGTGATAATAGAATGTCTCTATCAAATTAATCAATCCAATAAATCCACCAACCCAAAGCACAACTATCAACTAAGTGTCTAATCTAATAATTTAAGATAATAGTACTCCCTCCCTTTGTTCTATCGTGTAAGAAAAACTAAACTTTAAAATATTTTTGCAATACAATGTTAAATTTTGTTATATCCTAATAATATTCTTTATAATAAAATTTATTTTACATAATTATTATTTTTTCATGTATTTATTAAATTTATTTTGGTCAATGTAAAAAATCTTAAAATAACACTTATTATAAAACAAATGAAATAATTGTTATGAAGATCACATTGACATATTCCGAAATTTGCACTTCACTAATACGAATTTTTTACTGGAATAATATTTTTTAAAAAAAAATTTACAAGAATGATCACTGTGCAGGATTATTTACCAAGATAGAACCATTTACTGTTCAAGCTCAGAATTCGGTTCCCCGGGAACCGAATTCTGAGCATCAAAATGTAATTTTTTTTGTTTTTTCAACTCAGAATTCGGTTCCCGGGGAACCGAATTCTGAGTTGGTTTTAATTTTTTTTTTTCGTGTCTGGGTAAATGTGGACTGATGTGGGAAGCGGAACGGCCCGTTCCAAAAGCAGAACGGGCCGTTCTGCTTAAAGAAACAGAGTGCAAATTCTTTAAGCAGAACGGGCCGTTTCACATTCAGAATTTGCACTCTGTTTCTTTAAGCAGAATGGCCCGTTCTGCTTTTGGAACGGGTCGTTCCGCTTCCCACATCAGCCCACATTTGCCCCATACACGGAAAAAAAAATAAATTAAAACCAACTCAGAATTCGGTTCCCCGGGAACCGAATTCTGAGTTGAAAAAACAAAAAGAATTACATTTTGATGCTCAGAATTCGGTTCCCGGGGAACCGAATTCTGAGCTTGAACAGTAAATGATTCTATCTTGGTAAATAATCCTGCACAATGATCATTCTTGTAATATTTTTTAAAAAAAATATTATTCCAGTAAAAAATCCTCAGTAATACATCAGAGACAAATAATATTAAAAAGTGTGAAATATAACACGTATATTTATCTCGACATTTGACTAACAAAAATCAATCTAGATAGGTTAAGACAAATTATGAATTTCGTAAGATCAACACATTTAATACCTAATATACATTTTGTCACCTGACACCCCATGTAGAGTTCTTTCATAATGATATACGTTTAATTTTCATTTTGCAAAATTTTTACTTAAACATTGACTTTACCATTAAAGTCCTTATAAGAGCACCTTTTTATATAGCTCGGGAAGCAATTTGTTCAGAGAAGTTTTACTTTTTTTGAAGCGGCACGGGTTAAATGAATGTGACGTAGGGCATCGGTTGCTTTATCAAGCAATGGTACTAGTCCTTCATAAATAATTAAAAAATTATAATAATATCGGTGTAACTTTTACTAAGTATTACACTATTTAATAATTTTATATTAAATGTGAATTTTGTAAATCTAACTATTAAATTGAAAGTTCATATTATTTTATATGTTTATATCAAAATTTGTAAAAATTGAATAATAACTTTAAGGTAATTAAAGTGTTCATAATTTAGTATATTTTGAAATGAATATATTACATCAATTTTGTTTTATAAAATTGAAGTATCAAATCATCTTAGATTAATATAAAATTTCGTATATATGATCTAAGAGATATGAACTTTCAATCTAACGGTTGGATTTACAAAATTCACAATTAATATAAAGTTATTAAGTGGTATAACACTTAGTAAAAGTTATATCGGTGTTATTATAACCCTCCTTTATATATATATATATATATATATATATATATATATATATATATATATATATATATATATATATATATATATGGAGAATGCTAATATACTCCCACCTATTTTTTACTTAGAGTATGTTAGCAACCTACACCAAAATTTTAGAACAAGAAAATCACTCATTTCTTTTGATTTGTTTAATTTGTACAAAGGATATTATAGTAATTGAATTTAATTTTAAAATAAAATAAAATATTTTCTCTCTCTTATTAATTTCATTCTCCAACCCATTTCTCTCTTTTATTAAATTCTTTCTCCAACCCATTTTTCTTTCCTATTAAATTCTTTCTTTAACTTATTTATCTCTCTCCTATTAAATTTCTTCTTTAACTCATCTCTCATGATGTCTTTCCTCTCTCTGAACAAATAAAAAAATTAATTAATAGAAAAAAAATAAATGAGTTGGAGAATGAAGTTAATAAGAGAGATAAAATATTTTATTTTCTTTTATTATTAAATTAAATTATTATAACATCCTTTATACAAATTAACCAAATCAAAAGAAATAAGTAGTTTTCTTGTCCTAAAATTTTGGTGTACATTGCTAATATACTCCAACTAAAAAAATAGGTAGGAGTATATTAGCATTCCTTTCTCTCTCTCTCTTTCTCTCTCTCTCTCTCTATATATATATATATATATATTACTGTTATATAACAAGTTATCATTTTGAATATATTACTGTTAAGAATTTTTTTTTATATAAATAAGGGGATATTTTAAGTTCTTTTACATAATTAAAATCTCATTTTTTTTTCTCATTTGGACTTCATTAAATTTTCAACTTCTTTGATTTGTTTTCATTTGATAGATCCAAATCAAAATTCAGTCAATATGAATCCGTGCTTTAATTTAATGTCAAATTATCAACAATTCACATATCCAAATTTTAAAAATTCTCCAAAATTTTCTAACCTACAATACAATCTTAATAATACAAATTTTCAAAATCCTACACCTCCATTTCATCCATATGAAATTAATATGTTTCAATCACCACCAATTAACCCTTTCATTGATCAAGAGTCTTTAATGAGTAGTAGTAACCCTTTCATTGATCAAGAGTCTTTAATGAGTAGTAGTAACCGACAATGTAATGAAAAAGAGTATGATACATCATCCGAATTCATGCCACAAACTCAAATTCCACCATTTTCCATCCAAATTGAAGGAGCAGGAGAAGAAGAAAAATGAGAAAGAAGAGGAGGAGGAGGAAAGGAAGAAGAAAATGAATGTCTTATCGATGCATGGATAAATGTTTCGAAGAATGCAATTGAAGGAGTAAATAAAAAAGGTCAACTTTATAGATAAAAATTACAGAAAATTACAATCAATATCGTGAACAACATTTGAATCTGAAAGAAGTGTCACAACTAAAATATAATGGTAAAAGATCAATGGTAAATATCAAAATTCTTAATGTGCTACAAACAAGCTTGACAAAGAAAAAAGAGCGATAGCTCCAACATAATGTGAGATGCACATGCAATTTACTTGCACGATAAAAAGGCAAATTTCAAATTAGAGACTGTATAACATGTAGTAAGGAAGAAACCTAAATGGTTGACTCAATTTGAAGAATCTAGTAAGAGAACACAAAATTATGCTTTTAAAGCACACTCATCCTCATCTAATCTATATGTTATCAAGTTACGAGTCAACATCACCTAAAACAGATCGTCCAATAAGAACAAAAGTAGCAAAGAGAGCCACGAAAGTAAAGTAAAGGCAAAATCTTTGGATATTATTAATCTCCCAACTATGGAAGAAGTAATCAAGGCGAAAGTTAAATCATTAGAAATTATTGCACATGTCAAACTTGAACGCTACAAGTTGAAGGATGAAGACATCCAAGTGAGGGACAAAGAAATCGACATGCAAATTCTCTACAAGGACATTGTTGGTATGGTCGATGCACAACTACAAATTCATCAAAAGTTGTGTAACAAAATTATAGAAAAATATGAATTGTAGTAATTATGTTAGTTATTGTGTAATTTTTGTTAATTATTTAGGTTTTAATTATGTAATTTCATTAATTATGTCATTTTTTTTAATTATAATTGTGGTTTTATGGAACTAGTCATTGTAATAAACTAGTCATTATTTCAATTAAAAAAAAAAAAAACTAGTTGTGGAAATAAAATAGTCGCTATTTCATTTGTTGTAATAAACTAGACGTTGTATCTTGTTTATTGATTACTTAAACAATGATTTTTCCACATCTCAATTGTGCAAAAGTTGTATCAAGTTTTTGTAAAATCTATAACTTTACGGTGTTGCATAAGATGGACTCTAGTGATTCATCTCTTAAAGATGAACTCATAGAAGATTTTCTAAATGATGATTGTGAAAAATAATATATATGGGGTTGGTAATGGAATGACAACAACAATAATCCGTTACGAGAAGACAACACCCATTAAAACACATTGAAAAGAGATCGTAAAGATGAGCATGATCGATTATTCAATGACTACTTCTCCAATAATGTAGTTTGCACAAATGACCAATTTCGAAGAACATTTAGAATGTGAAAGAATGTCTTCCTTCGTATTGTACAAGCCCTTGAAGATCAATATTTTCAGTCAAGAGTTGATGCAATTGGAAGGATGGATTTTTCCTCGTTTCAGAAATGCACTACTATTATTCACATATTAGATGGATCACATACTGGTAGTGTCGATGAGTATGTTCGAATTGGAGAAACCACAACATTACAATGCTTAGACAAGTTTGTAAGGAGTGTCTACAATATATATTTGGATTTGAGTACCTGATAAGACCCAACAATAATGGCATTCAATGCTTACTGCAAATAGGTGAGCAACATGGTTTTCCAGGTATGATAAGTAGCATTGATTCTATGCATTGTGAATGGAAAAACTATCCAATAGCATGGAAAGGTCAATTTTATCATGGTGATGCCCTGCCGAAAATCGTGTTAGAAGTAATGGCGTCATAAGACTTATTGATTTGGCATGCATATTTTGGGGTTCCAGATTCAAACAAAGACATCAATGTGTTTAATGAATCTCTTGTCTTTAATGAAATTATGGAACGAGAAACCCCTACAATACAACTTACAGTGAATAGAATCCAATATAACATGGGGTACTATCTAGCTGATGGTATTTATTCAAAATAGGTGACTCTTGTGAAGACTATCCCAAGGCCACAAGGGGATAAAAGAAATTTGTTTGCTCAACATCAAGAAGTAACAAGAAAGAATGTGGAGCATGCACTTAAAGCGCTTCAATATTGATTTGTGATTGCATGTGGCTCTACACGTGGTTGAAATATGGACACAATCAAACATTATATGCATGCATCTACATAACAACATGATTTTAGAAGATAAACGACACACGTATAATGACAATTTTGACTACCATTATGATAATCCCATGGATGATGTCTTGACAATTGGAACACATGTTGGTCCTCATCTAGCTCTTAAACAATAGTTGTAAAGAAGAAGAGAAGTTCATGGTAGATGGCATCATCACCAACTTCAAACAGACCTTGTGAAATGTATTTGAAAACATTTTAAACGCAATAATTAACAAAATTAGATATTATTTTATTATGTAATTTTTAATTAACCTAATTATGTTAAGTTGTTTATGAAAGGTTAGCAAGTTTTATCATTTTAAATAAAATATAATTTACTTATATTTATATTTTAATTTTTATTACATGAATTTTCACAATAATAGTCTATAAAGTTTCATAATTTTAAACTTTAATAATTTGTAAATAACATAATTATTAATTAATAAAATAATAAGTTATTAATAAAACATAATAATTTAAGATTTTTGATGGAACTCATTGGAAACAACTTTGAAGAGTTATCACTATTGTATAGAAAACACTTATAAAGTTATTTGTGTTGAGAAAAAAAAATAAAAAAATATACAAGTGGATCCCATAGCAACAAAGTAAGTTGTTACCATTGTGAATGCTCTAATGACTTGTTTGGTAAAAGGGAAGTGGAGGAGAAGAATGAGGAAGTGTGAAAAAAATTTAAAAAGTGATTGAGTTTGATAAAGAAGAATAAAAGAAAATGAAAAAAGTAATTTTTATTTGATATTTTTAAGTGAAAAATTATATTTTTTAAAAAAAAAGTAATTTCCAAAAATATAATAATACATTATTTATTATTTATAAATAAAAATACTTATAAAGAATCAAACTTTGAATAATAATAAATTTTTTACACTTGTGTGCGGTTTTGTTGTTGTAATTTTGTTTAATTTTTTGTTTGTGATGGCCAAACACAATAATGTCTTTTTATGGAAGGTTGAGACTTGAGATGAGGGAAGGGGAGCCAATGAGCCATGGGCCAGGGCACCTCGCGTGCGACCAAAGCAAAGGGACATGATTCAGTTTTCTGGGGAAGATCAGAGCCGTTCAATAGTAGAAAATGGAATCTGGACCGTCGAGGAGGAATGGTCCATTCCATTGCCGTTGAGTTACCGTCACCCCAGCTGAATGTCACCCGCAACACGTGGCGGAACCCCAACAGAGGCCAGTCAGTGCAGAGAGCAGTGACTGACAGCCAGATTGCTGTGCCTTCATCTTCATCTTCATCGGAATTGTTTTTGTCATTTTGTAATGATGCTACTCATCACGTGGCTTTCATTTTATGGAAGATGCTCTTCAACATGCCAAATAAAATGAAACATAATTTAACAATTAATTGAAGATGAAAAAATAAACATACATGTCAAAATATTAATAGAAACTTAAAATAAATGTTTCATTTTGTTATTCAAAACCTTTTGTTACTACAGTATAATATATGTAGTTTACTCCATTTAGTAAACTTAAATGATGCGGTATAAGTTATATTTTTTTTTATTTATTAAAATTGTAATGATAATATCAAAATTTCAACTTAAAATCATGTATATATTATTTTGATTCTCTTAACAATAGGAGAGAGTTTGAATTTAAAATTATATGTATATTAATTTTAATTTTTCATAATTTATGCATCTTATTATGCTTAGTACATGTTATGATTAGATTACAATAATAATTTATCAACTAATAAAGATAGCCGAGTTTTAAGAAAGAAAATTTGTTTTGTAATAGGAAAAAAATGTGATTAAGAGATAAGTTTATTATTAAGTAGAGATTAGTTATGACTTATGAATGAATAAAATTGTTAAATATTTGATATTATTAAAATATTAAACAGTAATATGTTAAGGAAAAGTATATAATTGGGTGGGATGGTACTTATTGGATTGAATTAGGTGATGGAAGGAGCACTAAGAAGGGTGAGTGGAGCCACTTTTTTATGATAAAAATAATTTAAAGGTTGGGATTTGATTTGGGTGATGAAGAGAAGCACAGTGCACCAAATTGTATAATTATTATCTCAGCAACAACTTGGGGGATTATGATTTGAACGATTTGCTCTCTTCACTCAATAATCAATATTTCACCCCTTTTCTCTACACCTCTTCATCATCACCCTCTCTCAAACATCATGCCCATCTTTTTTATTTTTTCCCTCTTATAAATAATTATAAATAAATTTGTGCAAAATTAGTCTCAATTTCATCTTTATTAGTAAAAACTCAAGAATCTAGATTAGTGTTGTGAAAGTTAGAATAAATATACACATGTCTAGATGCATCAAGATTTAATTCTAAACCTCACAATGATAAAAGAATTTGATTCTCACTGTCGTCGTAAAAAGAAAATAGCAGGAATCTAAATTAACTACTTTTAATTGTTACTGCTAAGAAACACAAAGCAAATATATCCTTAAAAGTTTCAAATACAATAACGAATTGAAACATGATATATTAAATCGTACTAAATTATTAAACTTATAAACTAATTTAACTAAAACAAACTTATTTAATAGAAAAAAAATCTTTTAGTAATTTATAATTAATTTTCATAAGATAATTAAAATTGCTTTCTTATAAATTCTTAAATTATTTTTATTTCTTTTTTATCCTTATTAATTTAATTTAATTTTTTATTTTTTAATTAATTTTTTTTTCTACATATTACTATATTTCTTGTTATCAGATAAATAAATATATTATTTTACATTAATTAATTAATACGTAAATAATAAAATTAGTTTATTAGCTTTGACTAAGCTAATAAACTAATTTTATTAAACAACTCTAAAGAGTGTATTTTTTTAAATAAGGTAAAAAGGAGTTTGAATATTTATTTGAGAAAAAAAAAAAGTGAGCAAGCCAACTCAGAAAATATTCTTGAAGCATAATGAAGGGTTTGTTCAATTGAGTCATATGAATATTTTAAGTGAGTGGACATCACAAGTCTAATTTAAAAAAAACTCATTTAAAACCTTATAAAAATAGGGTTTGAAGATAATAGAAAATATTATACATATTGTATATTTTAGATAGGTTTTAGAAAATAAAAGAAATTGTTGGAGATTGATGTAGGTATCTTACTTTACGTAATTCTTGTTTTTATTTGATTGATGTTTTTATTTCGTTAATTGTTTTATTTTTCTCTTTATACATATTTTGTCTTGATCACCTTCTACATGACTCCATAGATCTAATTGAGGTTGTAAATACTCTTTTGAAACTACCTATGGAAAATAACACTAATAACATTAAGTAGGTTATTTAACAAATTTCACCAAGAAATTGAGATTTTCCTTAAGAAATCTAGAATTTCTCAACTAAAATATTAGGGTTAAAATATTTACATTGATTGTTGAATTAACTTGATGGTTATTGAAATTGAATAATAATTGAAAAAGTTACGTGTGAGAAAAGTTAGTAAAATTAATTATGACATTTTTTATTTTAAATTATCAATTATCTTTTTAATTATTTTATTATTTTAAATTCCTAAAAATATGTTTTTTATCTTTTCAAATAAACTTATATTTTTTAATTAATATTAAATTAAATTAACTAGTTGTTATACAAGTGCCGAAGATTTAATATTTGAACTTTTATCTATTTTATTACTTGTGACAATTGGTATTTTTGTCTAATGTTTAATAATAAGTAATTTTAATAAATAAAATAAAATTGATTAACCTAAATATTAAGATTTCAGATTTTAGAAAGGTAATACAAAATAATTTTTTAAACATGATTAATAATTTCTACATAAGAATATGAATAAAACGTTATGCCATATTCCCGAATATTATATTAATTTGAATATAATAATATTATACTTTATAACATGATAACACTTTTTCACATTTATATATTATTACTATTATTTCTGCGACTCTCCATTATAACAATTATTTTATTCCATTTTTTTTCTTCTATATTTTTTGCCGTATTTTTTTTTTCATAGAATAACATAAAAAGAAATGTAGAAATACTGTTTTTCATAAGAATATAGTGTAAGTTCTATGAATTTTCTAGTACATCATTATTTTATAGAAAATTAAAGAATCTTTGAAATTCATGATGCTCACATAATAATAAGAAAGTGTGTACCTTTCTCCATAGTAGAAAACTCCTTTGATCCTTAGAGTGTTTTGATCTTCTTCGAGAAGAGAACCAAGATTTCACTCCCTTTGACTTTTCTTTTCTACTCTCTATCTTTCGTGATGGCTAGGGTTTGAGAGAATACTTTCTGTCAGGGGTGTGGACCTTGTCTCACATTAATGGATATTTATAATCCCTAAAGATTGTTATTTCCATCAAATAACAATTATTCTCATAAATGCTCCATTAAACCCATTTATGATTTAGTCTTTAATTATTTAATTATTTATTTATTAGTCCCTTTATATATTACATATTTCCCACATGAGACATAATTATCTTACATTCTCCCACTTGACTCATGTGACATTTCTCACAACGGACAAATAAATAAATTAATTAAATTAACATAATGCGCATTAAAATGGCTAAATCATTTAATACATTGGGTTCATCATAATTTCATATTTAAAAATATGAACTAATTTGAGTCATGGCGATTGTACATCAGTTTAATTGGCATAGTCCCTTCCATGTACTACAAACGAGTCTTCTTCTTAATATGATCGTTAATAAGGAGCACATAATTGGTCCAACATTATATCTTTATTCAAGATAACACCTGTTTACATTACTCTAACACAAATATGCATAAAACCATAGAAAACAGGTACTCAGAAACATATCATTAATGAGCTCAAAATGTCAATCACTTAATATCAAATAAACATAATACTCAACAATCATTAGTAACAATAATGCCCATATTTTTAACATGCTCAATAAATGTTTTGGGCAGTAATCCCTTTGTTAAAGGGTCAACTATCATAACGTTTGTACTAATATGTTCTATTGACATTCTTTGTTTCTGAACTTTTTCCTTCACGACAAAGTACTTTAATTTCATATGCTTAGCACCCTTAGAGTACTTGTCATTCTTAAAAAAAAAAAATACTGCTGTAGAATTATCAAATTACATTTTTAGCGGCTTGACAATACTGTCGACAATTCCAAGCCCTGAAATAAAGTTCTGCAACCAATTAGTCTGAATTGTAGCCTCAAAACATGCTATAAATTTAGCTTCCATAATCGATGAAGCAAAAATTGTTTGTTTTACACTTTTCCATGATATTGCTCCTCCAGCTAAAAGAAATACATAGCCAATAGTGGATTTTTTTAATCCACACATCCAACAAAATCAAAATTTGAATATCCAATCACCTTAAGGTGATTAGACCTCCCATATGTAAGCATGTAACACTTTGTTCCCTATAAGTATATCAAAACTTTCTTTGCAGCTTTCTAATGTTTCATTCCCGGATTACTTTGGTATCTTCCTAACATTTCAGCTGCAAAACTTATATCAGGTCGAGTACAGATCTGAGCATACATGATACTCCCAACAACTGATGCATACGGAATTGCTCCCATTTGTTTTCGTTGCAAGTCATTTTTAGGACATTGAGTGAGACTAAACTTGTCTCCTTTCTGAATTGGAACAGGCGATGCTGAGCACTTTTCCATCCTGAATCTCTCTAGTACTTAATTGATATATGTTTTCTAAGACAAGCCTAACAGTCCTTGTGATCTATCTCGGAATATTTCTATTCCTATCACATAGCTTGCCTCCCCATATCTTTCATTTCAAAGTTACTAGAGGGAAACTTCTTAGTCTCATGAAGAAGACCAAGATCATTAGTTGCAAGCAAGATGTCATCAACATATAGAATTAAAAATATAACTTTACTCCCACTGACCTTCAAATATATTCATCGATTAACAATGTTTTCTATAAATCCAAAGGAAACAATGGTATCATTAAACTTTAAATACCATTGGCGGGAAGCTTGCTTAAATCCATATATTGATTTCTTTAATTTGCACACCATGTGTTCCTTTCCTTCAACCGAGAACCCCATTGGTTGGTCCATGTAAACATTCTCGTCCAAATTTCCATTTAGAAAGGCAGTTTTCACATCTATTTGATGTAGCTCCAACTCATAATGGGCTACTAATGCCATGATAATTCTAAAAGAATCTTTTCGTGAGACTGGTGAAAAAGTCTCTTTGTAATCAATGCCATCTTTTTGAGTAAAACTCTTAGCAACAAGTCTAGCCTTGTACCTTTCAAGGTTGCCATCAGAGTCACGTTTAGTCTTAAAGACTCACTTACAACCAACTCTCTTGCAACCTTCTGGCAATTCTACAAGGTCCCAAACATCATTTTGTTCCATGGATTTTAATTCTTCTTTCATGACATTTAACCACTTTTCAGAATTATCACAACTTACAGCTTGTGAAAACGAAACTGGATCATTCTCATTAATACTTGAGTCAGTTTCTAACTCATGTAGATATACCATATAGTCATTCGAAATAGCTGGTTTTTTTCTCTTTGTGACCTTCTTAATGCTATTTCTTGTGGTTGTTCTACAATAGGTTCATTATGAATCATGGATTCATTATTGTGTTGTTCTTCTTCATTGTTGTTTGACTCAACAGTTAGAGGAACACTTACTTTATTGCCAGAGGCATAAGTCAAAGGAACTTGCATTCTAACTTCTTTGACTTCCACTTTCTGTGGAATTGTACTCCCACTAACTTCACCATTTTCAATGAACCTTGCATTTCCAGTTTCAACAATTCTCATATTATGATTAGGACAATAAAACATATACCCCTTTGATTTTTCTGGATAACCAATGAAATATTCACTGATTGTTCTTGCATCCAATTTCTTTTCTTGTGGATTATGAATCCTTATTTCTGCCTGACAACCCCAAACATGTAGGTGCCTTAAACTAGGTGTCCTACCAGTCCACAGTTCAAAAGGTGTCTTTGAAACTGCCTTACTAGGAACCCTGTTTAACAAATACATGGCAGTTTTCAAGGCATACATCCACAAATATATAGGTAAAGTTGAATTACTTAACATACTCCTAATCATGTCCATTAATGTTCTATTACGCCTTTCTGATACACCATTTTATTGTGGTGTACCTGACATTGTATATTGAGCACAAATGCCATGTTTCTGAAGAAGTTTAGCAAATGGACCTGGGTGTTGCCCAGTTTCATTATATCTTCCATAATACTCACCACCTCTATCAGATCTTACAACTTTCACTCTTTTTTTTCTAATTGCCTTTCTACTTCATTCAAGTAAATTTCTAAGGCATCGTCTGCTTGAGATTTCTCATGCAATAGATAGACATAACCATAACGTGAATAGTCATCTATAAAGGTAATGAAGTATTTTTCCTTTCCGAAAGAATTGACATCAAAAGGACCACATATGTCGGTATGCACAATTTCAAGAAGCTGAGTGCTTCTTGTAGCTCCTTTCTTTGTATGTTTTGTTTGTTTTCCATTAATACAATCCACACAAATATTTAGATCCGTAAAATCTAGATTTGGAAGGATTTCATTTTTTTATTAATCTTTCCATTCTTTCTCTAGAAATGTGACCTAAACGTCTATGCTACAAGAAAGTAGAACATTCCCAAGGAAGTTCTCATTCACAGCCATTCCAAAAGACTTAAGTCTTGTTACAATATTTATCATCTCAATGACATGCTCATGCATAGCACGTGAACCATCAAACTTCATGATGGTCAATGTACTCATTAGTGTCTCAGCAAAAAACTTATTAGTTGTTTGAGAGCGCTCTCCCACAAAACCCATAAATTCTTTAACATTTTCAGTTTTAGGTAGAGTTGTCTTAATACTGTCAGCAACAGTCATTCTCATTCTCATTAGGCAGAGTCTATTAGACCTTTTCCAAGCTTTATAATAAGCTTTCTCTTCATTACTACTAGAATCAGTAATAGTAGGAGGCTTCTCTTCCAATATAGCAAGGTCTTGATCCAAAACACCGAGGTGAAATTGAACTTGCTCATTCCAGTCAGAGAAATTAAGCCCATTAAAATTTGGAATAGACGCTACAAGAGAATTTAGTGAATTGGGAACAGATACTGCATAATAAAAATTTTTATGAGTGTTTTGAGACATAAAATACATGCTACACATATAATATATTCAAACATCAATTAATAGTATATTGATGTTCTCCTTTGGGTGATACATCAACACACAACATACAAACATAATGATGCTAATAAATTTAATCATTATTTTGCAACTAAACATGCACCAATTAAAATTATCTAATACCTTTGGGTATATAAATAATTTAATAGCACATATAAGTCACACAATTATATTCATTAATTATGAGAACAACTAATCAACCTTTGGGCGATACATAAATGTCTTATAATAATGAATTTCAATATACCCATAAACAAACAAATATTTTATTTAGCATCCATTATTCTATGGGTAACTGAATTAAATCACCATTAATTTGGAATTAAATAAATAAAAAATTTGGCCACTTTGGTGACTAACAAATTCATCATACAATTAATTCCAAGTAAATAAAAACTTTACTTGTCCCAATTTAAAGTCATTCATGAATTTCATAAAAGAAAGTAAAATAAAACTTCATATTTTAGAAATTGAGAACATTGAAATTCTACGTTGAAATACATGAAGGTAACATGCGCAGTCACAAATTCCAAAATTTGATTAAAAGGAAAAATCAATTATTTCTAATTTGAAATATTAATTTCTACGTTGAAACACATAAGAGTAGAATGCGCAGTCACGAATTCCAAAATTTGACTAAAAGGAAAAAAATCAATTCTTTCCATTAATGTGGAATTAAATAAATATAAAATTTGGTCACTTTGGTGACTAACAAATTCATCGTACACTTAATTCCAAAATTTGATTTATAAAAAAATCAATTCTTTCCAATTTGATATACAAATTTAGGTATTTCATAAAAAGGAAACTTTCAAGAAAATAATTCTTGCGCGATTACCACTAGGATTTCGATAATGTGGGATTTAATATATTGATCATAATTCAAAATTAAGAATTACATTCATGATTCAAAACAAACAACATGCAGCGGAAAATTAAACATAATATTGCAACAATGACCTTGATAGAATTATTCCACTTTCGGTGGTACTCAAAGGATCAAACATAACACTTATATAATATTCGTTTATTTATCTATCCTTTTCCTTTTCACTTTTCATAATATTTTCCCACTTCAGGTGAAGAAAATATTCTTTTATTTTCATTGTCGTACAATTATCTCACTTCGGGTGAGAAAATATCCTTTTATTTTCATTGTTGCACAATTATCTCACTTCTGGTGAGAAAATATTCTTCTCACTTCTGGTGAGAAAATATTCTTTTCATTATTGTACAATTATCTCACTTCCAGGAGAAAAAATTGCTTGACATTTCTTGATTTGACAATGTCTTCTTGATCATTGCAAAATCGTTATATATGTATATATATATATAACATTCATGGAGAATTATACAATTTTACAACACATATCATTAACGGAGAATCATTCAATTTCAAAACCTAGCTCTGATACCACATGTAAGTTCTATGAATTTTCTAGTACATCATTATTTTATAGAAAATTAAAGGATCTTTGAAATTCATGATGCTCACATAATAATAAGAAAGTGTGTACCTTTCTCCATAGTAGAAAACTCCTTTGATCTTTAGAGTACTTTGATCTTCTTCGAGAAGAGAACCAAGATTTCACTCCCTTTGACTTTTCTTTTCTACTCTCTCTATCTTTCGTGATGGCTAGAGTTTGAGAGAATACTTTCTGTCAGGGGTGTGGACCTTGTCTCACATTAGTGGATATTTATAATCCCTAAAGATTGTTATTTCCATCAAATAACAATTATTCTCATAAATGCTCTATTAAACTCATTTATGATTTAGTCTTTAATTATTTAATTATTTATTTATTAGTCTCTTTATATATTACATATTTTCCACATGAGACATAATTATCTTAGATATAGTGGCATTCAATATTTGCCCCGTACTATATAATCGAACTAACAACAACTATCCTTCATTTTCCAAATAAATTATTGTCTCAGTGCGATGTTAATTATAAATGATACATGATTGTGCTGCTTCCATATTAAAAAAAAGATCATCTAGATCGCTAAACAGATATCTAAGCTAAATATTCATGAAATTATTAAAGTCTCATTTTATTTATCTCACTAACAATTATTTTGAAAATAATGTTTTTCCTTAAAATTATGTTTAAACAAACATATAAGAAAGATTTATGTTTTATAAGTTTCTCGTACGAGACATTACGAGCAAGAAATCTGCAAAATCAAACATAAAAAGTACTGAAATATGTTACAATTTATACATACAGCTGGGTAGATGATTAATGCATTCAAGAATTGTAACAGTATAATTAAAATTACTCGGTTTTATAATTATAACATTGCAAAGGTGGTAGAGTGATTAACAATGTCGTAAATTAAGGTAGCTGATTGATAAGTACACATTCTTAAATTAAGGTAGCAATTGACTGGCTTTGAGCTTTTATTCCTTTAAAACGTAAAAATTACTTTCATTACCTTTCATGAAAGCCTTTTTAATATTTTTTATTAAGAAAAGTTTAGTTTTATGTTTCAAGAACTACTAGTATTTTACACTGTGCTTGCACAGGCTTATTTATTATTATATAATTACAATTTATAATCAATTATATATATATATATATATGGCTAAAACCCTATTTTGATCCCTTATATTAATTGTTTGTTTCAATTTAGTCCCATTTTTATTTTTTGTTTCAATTTGGTCCTAAACTAATTAATTAGTTTCAATTTAGTCCCAAATTAATTAATTGGTTTCAATGTGGGACTTCCGTCCAAATTATTTAAACGGAGTTAATTTTTGGCCACGTAGATGCATACGTGGATGCCACGTGGAAGACAATTTTTGGCTAAAAACCTATTTTGGTCCCTTATAATAATTGTTTGTTTCAATTTAGTCCCAATTTTATTTTTGGTTTCAATTTGGTCCTAAATTAATTAATTGGTTTCAATTTGGTCCCAAATATATTAATTGGTTTCAATTTGGGACTTCCGTCCAAAATATTTAAACGGAGTTAACTTTTAGCTACGTGGATGCAGTTTTGATCCCTCAAGTATTACAATTGTGCAGTTTTGATCCCCAAGATTTTAATTGGATAATTTTAGTCCTTAAAGAATTGCAATTGCGCGATTTTGGTCCTTCAATTTTTAATTGAACAATTTTAGTCTCTCGAATATCATAATAGTACGATTTTAGTTTCTCCCATTAAAAATTAATAATCTTAATATATATATATATATATAATGTTTTAAAATTAAACAATTATTTATCTATTCAAATTAACGTATATTATAATTTTCGATATTATATCAATAATATTATTAATATATTTATAGATAAACTAATAATTTGATAAATATAACTTGTTATATATTAATATACTTTTAAAAAAATATAAATATATAAGATCAGATATATACTTATATATATTAATATACTTATATTTTTGTAAAAGTATATTAATATATATTATAAAATATTATGATATTAATTTATGATATTATTGATATTAATTTATGATATATATTTTTATAATATATATTAATATATTTTTACAAAAATATAAATATAAAAGATCAGATATATATTTCTAATTAATATACTTATATTTTTGTAAAAGTATATTAATATATAACAAGTTATATTTATCAAATTATTAGTTTATCTATAAATATATTAATAATATTATTGATATAATATCAAAAATTATAATATACGTTAATTTGAATAAATAAATAATTTTTTAATTTTAAAATATTATATATATATATATATATATATATTAAAATTATTAATTTTTAATGGGAGAAACTAAAATCGTACTATTATGATATTTGAGAGACTAAAATTGTTCAATTAAAAATTGAAGGACCAAAATCGCGCAATTATAATTCTTTAAGGACTAAAATTACCCAATTAAAATCTTGGGGATCAAAACTGCACAATTGTAATACTTGAGAGATCAAAACTGCATCCACGTAGCCAAAAGTTAACTCCGTTTAAATAATTTGGACGGAAGTCCCAAATTGAAACCAATTAATATATTTGGGACCAAATTGAAACCAATTAATTAATTTGGGACCAAATTGAAACCAAAAATAAAATTGGGACTAAATTGAAACAAACAATTATTATAAGGGACCAAAAGAGGTTTTTAGCCAAAAATTGTCATCCACGTGGCATCCACGTATGCATCTACGTGGCATCCACGTGGCCAAAAGTTAACTCCGTTTAAATAATTTGGACGGAAGTTCCACATTGAAACCAATTAATTAATTTGGGACTAAATTGAAACCAATTAATTAATTTGAGACCAAATTGAAACAAAAAATAAAAGTGAGACTAAATTGAAACAAACAATTAATATAAAGGACCAAAATAGGGTTTTAGCCTATATATATATATATACCCTATATTTTAATATATAAATTATATTTAAATTTTATATAAATAAACATTTTAAAACATAAGTTATATTTTAGATTTATGATAAATAATTTATATTATAGTAAAAAAGATTCTTAATTTTTGATAATTTATTTTAAATATTACTATTTAATTAATAAATAATTATGATAAATAAAAACTGAATTAGATAAAAAAAATATAAAGAAAATTTTCACAAACTCAAAGAAAGTACCTAAAATCAATTTTGGTTATCATGTTTAACATATAAGAGTTAATTTTTAAAATTAGATTCACTTCAATTTTTTGAAGATAAGAATTTAAAAAAATTAAATAAAATAAGGCGATTTGAATAACCTAAATGTACACGAATTTTTTATATAAAAAATATCTTTCAATCTAAAATCTTAAATTGACCACTAAAAAATAGAAATTCATTTGAAAGGCTTATTCATCTCGATAGATACTCTTTTATATATAAATACCTAAAAATCGAATCACTGAACATATATAATTAAGAAAAATGATTACTAATGAATCATATATTCCTCGCTATAATATAATAAATGTACATACATTTATAGTTTTATTGTGTTATTGTGTTACCTCATAAGTACAAATTAAAGACCAACGAAGCATATGCAAAATGATAACGATGGATTCCATGGTGGTGCATATAAGGATGCATTATATTTATAGACAAAACTAAGATATAATAGTATAGGTGTTAATATTTTTTTTATTATAATTAGAATTTTATCTATGTAATAAAAATTTATTAACTACATTAACATATATTATTAAAGTGAAACTTCACTCTGATTTTTTTTAAAAAGAAAGTATTGACAACATTTTTTATAGTTTAAATATTAACGGTATTTTTTTAAGTAAATTAATTTATTTTCTAACCAGGAACTAAAGAATAGATTTTTTGAAATATTAAAATTTATATAAGAGACTAATTTCTTTTGATAAATATATTTTTATACATGCAAACAAAAAATTATATACCTAAGAGACAAAATAATTTACTACTTGTATGAAATCTTATAGACAATATTAACATTATTATTTAGTTTGATAAGAAGATATAATTTGTTGACTCATTTTTATCCATGATCGATTGTTGTATGAATAAAATGATATCTTGATCAGAATTTCATAATAAATTTAGAGAGAAGAAAGAAGTGAAAAAAAGAAGAGAAAGTTGAATGTGGAGTTAAGAGTTAAGACATGAATCATGAATGGGTTGGTTTGGGAGAGAGAGCAGCGTGTGCATGCTGTCATGTCCATCACCATGTCCTTCTCCCCTCCAACACGCCACATACAGACATGACGATGACGTGCTCCAACACTATCCCTCTATTTTGTTTCTTTTCGCCCAACCATTTTTTACTCATATATCAATTACTAATTTATGTGCCCAAAAACCTATAGATAAAAGGAAAAATAAATACAATAAAAATGAGTTGTAAAAATAAATTATAAAAATGAGTTGTAAAAGAAAAATTAAAATAAATTATCATCTAAAAATATATATTAGATATTAAAAACATATTTATATATAAATAAATTAAACTTGATTTTTATAAAATTTAACATATTTATTTTTATATTTTTAATAGTGTTAAATTATTATAAAATAAACCTTTACAATTGTAGTTCTATCCAAATATTTAAAAAATGTCTATGATAGATAAATAAGTCATATTTACGATATATATTTTTATAAAAAATTAGGTTCAAACTAACTAAATTATAATAAAATATAATATGACCTAATTTATTTTTATCTTTAATAATAATCGTAAATATAAAAAATTTATAATAAATAATTATAATATATATTTATATTTTTAAAAGTTATATAAAAATTTTAATATTATAAATATATAAATAAGTATTGTCTCTAATATCTAAAAAAATCTAGAACATATTCATGTCCAATTTGTTCTGGATTCCAATATAATAAAGGCAAAACGATAAGATCTTATACTTGTATAGTTTTATATTCTCTCTCTTTTTTCCCTCCACAGTTAGTCTTCTGTAGAGAAAATATAATTCGAGAACACTATATATGTAAACACTTGTCGTGACTTTATGGAAGACCAACCTCTTTAACTGTGTCCGACCCAGTATGTATTATATATACAACTTCCCATGAAACATGCATATTTTTAAATTTAACGAGGAACTTAACTCGCTTTCATGTAACCCTATGCGTGAAACTTATGTGAAGAAACAATATATCCTGCTATTTTGGATTCACCTAGGCTTTCTTCTGTTGGCCCACTCACCGACTCAAAAAAACCTCCTCGATATAAATAAATAAATACAATAAAAGTTGGATTCTGACTGTTATGGGTGTGTATAATTAATAATTGTATATGTAATAAAATATACTTATGTAGTTATTACGAGTATTATTCTTTCTTTTTCTTTATTCTTAAAAATAAAGAACTTGATTTATAAGTTTCTTAAAAGTACTTTAAAAAGGTTAAACCAAACATACTTATGTAGTTATTTACATAGGAAAAACAAGTAAAGAGACATTGGAGATCACATGTTCTGATAAAATAGAGGGTTTAGAGAGGCAAGAGGACTAAACAATTATATGAATATAAGCCTATGTGTGAGTCATGATGGTTGGGAAATTAGCTTTGGCATTGGTGAGCCATGTACATGTTGACAGGAATGATGGTGCTCAAATAAATAATTTTGATTGATGCAGTTAGGATGGAAACATGAGCGATGTAGAATGAAGATCTGAATGCATGGAAAGTGACTAGAATGAGTGATCAAAACGTTGAATAGGAAGGTGTGATAGACAAATACAAAAATAACAACTGAGAATGAATTGGTTGCTGATGAATAGCTGAAAACAGATCAGGTTCGTGAGTAGACATGTGGATACAACATGTTTTTCAAGAGTTTAATACGCTTGTCGGTGCAATAGGATTGCATGAGTTACTGCATGTAAAAAATAAGGAGAAAGAGAAGTCGATAGTCTTAACATTAGCTCACCACATTATGTTTCGGTGCGAATGTATTTACTTTAAGATATTATAAAAATCAACAAATTCATCTTATATTATAATTTATAATTAGGTTCTGATATAATTCTGTATACAGTTAGAAAGTGAGAAATTAACTTTATTGATGTAAAAATAATATTTTAATAGAATAAAAATATCATGTTATTTTCATTTACTAATTTAATATGGTAAAAATATTTAATTCACAAGTAATATTTGAAAACATTTTTATAAATATTTATGATTAATCAAACAAATTGTCATAATTTCAATTTTTAAAATTTATAATTTTCAAGAATCATAATTCCCAAAAATCATGTCTATTATATATGAAAAAAAATTTCATGTATTACACATTTTTTTTAAGCTTAAGAGTTATTAAAAAAGCTCTTTAAAAATGAAAGTTCTTTTTATTTCCAATCTTGTATACAAGACATTTTTATCCAATTTACAAGAACTAAGAAAGTTGATTTAGTCATTGATATTAATTTAATATATCTTACTAATCGGTGGGTGTCATTTTTCTTAATCCTCGTGTTACAAAAAATGTTTTTAGTTTACAACATTTATTTATTGACTAAAAAAACCTACAAATAATTAAGAACATTTTGTTAAGAACATTTATTTAAAAAAATCTTTAATATAAAAAAATATATTTAATGGAAAAATAAAAAAGAAAAAAAATTCAAGTCCCTTGAAAATGCTTATTTTCTTCCTTCTTGGACCTCACCTCATTCCTCCAATACTTGGTTAACTTCTAGCCCAAACGCTTTGCAAATGGAATGCTTAGGCACTCACCATGTAAAAATTGTTATCGATTTTCCATTTGTGTATGTTGCCTAAACTTCTAAAAACACGTTTAGTCATCAGAAACAAAAAAATAAAAAGTACTTAAGAAGCCAAGTAACATAAAACACGTTCAGCAACCAAATCACGAAATTTTTTAAGATAACCTTACATTATGAGCAACACACAACATATTAAGAACAGTTAGTCACAAGGCAAAAAATGAAAATAAAAAAAAAATCCAACAAGTGATAAAACCACAAAAATTGGTAGCAGAGACAACCCTGTTTATCCTACATTGCAACCTAAAATTATTACTCCCCTTTAAAATTTTACACAAAAATTGACCAAGTGCAGCAGCAAAAAATGGAGTTTGAAACAGTGTCAAATTAATTCCCAACACAAAGAATCAATGAAAAAATGATGCACTGCAGGTTTCCACTGCTCCATCCCACAAGACATCTGGGTAAAAAGAAAAGAACTACATTTTATCTTTTATCCTAGTGGCAGATATTGAACATCCTTTAGTATTTGTTGTAGGAGAGCTACAATCACATTTTCTTCTTCATTTTGCAAGCCAAACACAATATGACTGCACCTTCTCTTTTTATAAGAAGAAGATACAGAAAAAGGGGGAAAGAATATTAGGGTTGGAAGGAGGAAAATTGAAAAGGAAAAAAAAAAAGAAAAGAAAAGTAGAGATGCTGCCCCATCCAGAAACAAAATAAGGTCTGCCTACCCAGGAATTTTGAAACAGCCACTTCTGGATCTTTTACTAAAAGCTCCTGCTAAAGATTATGAAGGGCACTTGTAGTGTGAGTTAATGTAGCCTCCAACTCAACGGTTGGTAAGAAGGGTAAAGAAGCCTTCTCCACAGCAACCCAAAAACAGCTCAACCAAAGCAAATACTTATACATGTCCTCCAATCATTCTCTTTCCTCAAGCATAGTACATGTATAAGCTATTTGCAGCAGCACAAGCAATTGAATTCTCTGTTGGGTGCCATGCTAAGTGCAGCAACTTTGTTGTGAAATCAAATGAATTCCCATTCGCATCAACGCCAGCACTTTCTGCTCCTGTTCAAGATTTACCAAGATATTGATATGCTACAAGAAGAACAAGCTAAATAATGAAAACTCAATGTTGTTAAATAAAGAACTGACCGCGTCTTACGACTCTTGTTAAACTGTTTCCCAGTGATCTAGAAGGCCTTGAAGGCGTTGGAACCTGGCGTCTAAGGAAATGGAAAAGTTAATGTATAAATGCTACAGTACTTGACTAAAAGTTTATTTGGATACAAGTTAGAAGTGTTTTCGAGAACTTCTTTTTTGAAAAAAAAAAAAACTTATTTTCAGTAGAGAAGCTATAAGAAACACTTCTAAGCTTGTACCCAAACAATCTCTAAACCACAATTGTTTTCAGAGTTTGATGCATAAAATTACCTCATCGGATTTTTACTGGCTTCCAAAGTTGTAGCCTCAGTACTTCCCGGAACACAACCAAACACACGGAATAGATTGCTGGTATTAAATGAAACAAAATAGTATGAATGTAAGATGCAGACACTAGAATAACAGAACCACAGATAGATTGATCAAATTTAAATCACTGACCTGTAAGACCCAGTTGAAACACGCAATCCATCACCGCTTAGACAACACTCAAACTTGTCAAATATTGAATCATTTTCATATAAATCACAAAGCTGCAAAGAAGAAAAGCCAGTTACTATTGACTCGATAAAGAAGCAGAAATTCATGGCTCATTACTCTAATGTAAACAAGGGAATCCAACCTTTGGCCTCAAATACTCGTGAACCTGGAATGTAGAAACTGGGCCAGAATCCATATTGATGTCCCATAACTGGCATACAAGGGTAAAATGATATGAGACTCGAGGGATTTTGCTCATAACAAGCAAAGAGTGTATCCACACAGTACAATAAATGAATGAAATAGCATGCTCTGCCTGCTCAACAACAATTGAATGTTGAAGGTAAAAAAAGTCGTAAATTAAAAAATTGAACAGAAAAACATTGGCTCAAGGGCATCAACAACCCATCACTAATGGATTCTAACAAATACCAAAATTTCCATAAAAACTAGTTGAACTTGAGATCTCTTCCACACAAAGCGAGAATTTTATCATTGAGACCAAATACCAATGTCTCAAGTAGTACAATTCAATAAATCTAAAGTAACTCCATTCAAAATACTCAAAAGCTTTATTGACAGAAGCATGAAATTTTGAATAATAAATCTCTCAAACCTTGAGGGTCATGTAATCACGGCTAAGTATGTATCTCCCATCCTTCCCAAATTTTATGTCTGAGATGGAAGCAATAATCTCTGTAAAAAATGATCTGGATCCAGGGGCTTCCTGTTCCTCAAATCTGAACAGAAAGTAACTTTGTGAGTCTACCAGGCATAAGAAATCACATAAATGTATACATATAATAGGCTCCAGAAAAAGTGCTTTTCTTCATAGTCAAAATCTGATTGCCCCTGTAAAGAAGGAACCAATCATCTACTCCCCTTTAATTTTAATTTTACCAATAAGACTTTTGTTAAGTGTAAACCTTGGGAAAGCAAAAAGATAATCTTACAGTTTGGCATGAGAATCACATAATGCTGACTGCCGCAAGTCAACAAGACGAATTGAACCCTTTGAACTGCTATATGCCAATGTATTACAATGTGTAGGGTGAAATTCTGCTGATGTTATAACCTCTGCAATAATAGTATCTAGGGTCAAGGCTCAACCAAAAGCTACAAAAAAAAAAAAAAAGATAGAAACAAGATGAATAGTTTTAAAAGGTTCAACTTATGAAATCCAATCCACAAGATTAACTCTTATCTCTCTAACATTGTTACTAATTATCTGCCTGCTTTAGTATCACGAAGTTGTTCAGCTCGTTAATGGGTAACACCTCAATCAGCTAGAGATGCTGACCGCTTCTGGCACCTCACCTCAACATCATAGGCACACCATTTTAGCATATTTGCCTACATTGTTTAGTAGAATGATGATTGAGCCTTCATACTTACAGGTTTAGGACTCTATTCCTCTTTTCTGCAGGATTATTTATAGGTCTACTCAAACTAGTGTGATAGCTTGGTTTTAAACAAAAGATCAGACATATGTAAGACAACATACTGCTATATGCCTGAGTGTGGTGCAACCCAATCCATGATGCAATAATTACACATCATATTTTCTTTGTCAGACATCAAATAAAATTTACCCCATAAAATAGAATCCAAAGTCGATTCTTCAATTCTTCCTCAAACCCATTAAACCTAAACCATTAATACCATAGATATTGTTCACAGCAACTGATAGAGACTTGGGTACTACGAGGTGACTAAGACTAAGTCTCACATCAAGTAGTATGAATGCTTGGTGAAGAACTTAAGTGGCTTGGTTCTCCCACTTAACAGCTAGCTTTAAAGGGAGGGTTCCCCAAGTGCTTGGGTGTACCAAACAGCCATCAAGCCAACCATAAAACTTGATCTGATTGGTTGCACATCCCCTTACCAAGACCTACGACCAATGAACCTTCAGTCTACTGTCTACCTATTAATCTACCCTTAATTCACCCACAAAACCCTATTCTTATAGTTATATCCCAATTTCACCGTACCTCAAGATCACAGAGATGAGACTAGAATGCTTTACACGTGTAAATGAACAATACTTAGATAACTACAACTGACATGTTATTACTTCTTTAAAGTACAAGCTTACATGGTGGTGGTGGTGTTCTCTAATCAAAATTGGCCAAGTGTCATATCTCATCTCAGTAACCACTTTCTACTTTCAATATGGCATCAATTTCATCTAGAAAACTAAAATTGGTATCTAGCTAACAAGTGTTTATTGCGTTATACTTTGATTTGATCAGAGAGCAGTAACACCTATCATTACTTATGATACCATACCTAAGTTTTGAACATTTAAATGGATAAATTAAACCAAGTTACCAGCAGACTAACATTTTCAGCAAATCATAAAAAGCACAACAGGGAAAACTTACCAGTCAGATCCTCCATATTTGTAGGCTTTACATCAACAATATTAAAACTTTGATTGCTAATATCCAGGTTCCAAAGATTTATTCGTAAATCATCAGCTGATATGAAAGTTTCGCCATCGCTAGCAGATATTTGAAACATACCATAGTCCAAATTTGATCAGATTCAGAAAAGCATGCAAGACTATAAAACAAGGGTGCAAAAAACCAAGCATGTTACATAAAACAGCACTAAAGAAACAAAACTAGTTAACATTTTCCAGTAAATACATGACAAGAAATAAAGATAACCACAAAACAAGACTTGACACTGAACAGTCTATGATAGGAACCCTCAGCATTTCTCGCACCATCCAAAATTTACTACATAGAAAAATATGGCACACAGCAACAAAAACTAAAATCACCTGTTATTTGAAATAGAATTAATATGATAGTCATGAGCATGGGCATATACTCTACGACATCGAGCCACCAAACTGGTCTCATGGCTGGTTACCTACATATTTTACAATCCATGTGTTAGCACCGCTGAACTACAAAGACTCAAACAAGTCATTGTCAATGTTTGAAAACAGGCTCTACTACATATTAAAACACAAAAAGGATGGAAAAACCAAACAACATATTAAATGCTAATGTTTATCTTTCTTTTTCCATGGAGGTGTCTACACACAAGGGCTTAAAAAATGTCTGTTATATGAGTGATAACTGGAAAAGTATAGGTGTGTTCCACTGTTTTCCTGCAACTTATGCCAACAAGCATCTATGATAGGAATATGATAAAAAAAGGGCCCGAGCCCAACGAGAGGAAATGTGCACGTTGGTTACAATTGGAGAGTGTGTTGCGTGTCGAGGCGAATGAGAGGGGATAGTGTGGAAAAGACACAGTAGTATTTTGTTGTGAAGCAATTTCTTCTTGGCAGAGAATGCACAGATCATTCCACTTTAAGGAGCCATAGACTCTGAGCTGGTTTTTGGTTGAGTTCAATATTCACAGAAGAGGAATAAGCAAAGGTTGGTTGGAATTGAGCTTAAAAGATGAGGGATTCAGAGAGACAGCATCTTGCACTGAACAACTATATTTTGGGTAATACATGCAGACCAATGAGGTTATTGAAATTCAACCTAGCAATTTATGTACATGCCAATGTGCTCACTGGTTGGTGTCTGCTAGAAATGTTCTTTTAAGGAAATACAATTTCAAAAGTGAAATCTGCCATGTATATACAATACTACTGTATTCGGATTTGATGATATCACCTCTGAAGACCCTGATTTATCTTTAATTTGAGGCTTGGCAGAATCAGATAAACCTGTAACAAAGGCACAAGCAGATACTACCCTCACAAGCAGTGATGCTTTAGATAAAGTTAATGGAATGCGTCATGCATTGAAGCAGAATCTATGACAGAAAATGTTGTTGCCCATAGTTCTTTAGTATCTCAAATTGAGAAGGACATCAATATAAGTAGAGAAGGACTTCCCATAAAAAGGGGGGAAAATCAATGCTGTTGAAAGAATGGCTAAAGAACCGAGACATGAATTGGCAAGGTTAAGAGTTGTGTGCCTTGGTGAACAAAGGTTCTGGTATTGAATCAGAAATGGGGGTTTCTCAAGGTTAAAGCGTGAGGTGGAGGATCAATTGCAAAACCTTTTAAATAACAAAGTAGAAATATTATGTGAAAAGAAAAAAGTTAGCAAACTTAAACAAGTTTACAATATGAACTAGAGGTCAAGCTCAAAGCCTTGATTGGGACTTGGGTAGAAGACAGACCAAGTGAATTGGAGAACAAGAAAAAACCTTAGAGGAGGCTAGAGATTGTGATTAAAGTCATTGGATCAAAATTGTGTTTGAATTTCACCATTGTGAGGAGATCATACAGGAGTTTTGCAGTTAAAAGCTCAGGCAGCTCTCCATCCAAAAAGCAGTTGACAGGACTACATATGTAACGTACAAACTAAAAAAACACTTGAAGCAGCAATTGTCGCTTGTGTTCCTAAGAAAATGTATATTGAGGGAACTGGAGACACAGAATATAACATTTCTTCAACCGAGTTCATAGAAGTTAACAAGACAGAATTTAAGATATATCTTCTGGAATGGGCTAAGAGCTTCTTGAACCAAACAGAATAACCCTCTCCTTTCCTCCCTCTCCACCATTAAAACCACACCCTCCAATTCCCTCCTTTGAACCAAACAATGCATAAAATAAGAAATTTTAAGCATCACAATGAAATTCCAAGAAACATGTTTCTTGTAGTGGTACAAGCCATGTACATTCAACCTATATCTTCCAGGAGGTCTATGGCAAATGGAAAGGTCATGACTACATCCCCATTTTGAGAAACCCCTCTCCCATAATAAATATATATAAAAAAAAGCTATAAGTATCTGTTCAGACAGCGGGTAGATCCATGATCCATCATAAGCATGGCTGAACTTAGTCCCTTTCATGTTAATTGACCAATATCTGGGTTGTTCACAGCAAAAAACCATACTATAATTTTTATTCCCAAGAAACAAATATTGGAAGACAAAAATTTGGAAGGGATGAACACAACTACCGATGGTAATCTTAGTGAAGGTATGCCTCCTGGTGGAAATGAGAAATCTTTGCTCAAATAATTGTATGGTCCATCCGGAGATACTCCATTTGCAAGATATGATTTAGAGCTACTGGAATTACTTGAACTTGCAATAGAGCCATTTCCCATTGCCTTAGGATCAACATTCATGTCAGAAACTTTCTTGACCTTCTTTTCTTGAACCTGTTTAAATCCCAGATAAGGACAAAATATGAATAAGTGGCCAGTAGACAGATCAATCATGTGAATTCATATAAGCAAAAATATTAAAGGAAATGCTATCACAAAAGACATTCATTTCGAATATATGCACAAGCAAACACTAAGGGCAGAGTCCATTAGGATTTATTGATCAGCATGGCCATCTACCGTATCTACTTATCCTCGTAAAATATTGAAAGTAACAATCATTTAATCAATTAGACATTACGAGGACATATTGAATTATAAAATGTTCCAACCAATGTAATTAAAAGATCGCATTGCTCAGAAAGGAAGTCATGACATTAATGCACTTTAAAATGAACAGCTTACACATACATGCACCCTAAAAAGTCACCCTCAAAACGCAGAGATATATGATTAACTGAAAAATGATTTAATATATAGTGACCAAGGAATTAAAATATAATTTGTAATTTGCAAAGGCTAAGCCAAAGCAACAGATTCTATTAGAACCCAAATATATGAGCCTCATAAGCCATAACACATCTTCATAAAGAGATATATTGTCAAAGCATGTGAAACAAGAAACCAACTTAGTTCTACAGGAACAGAAATGTAATCATGTCTGTCATCCATAAATAATAATAAAAAATTATATAAGAAAAAGAGCATTCAGCATCCCACAAGTCAGCATTCACTCCATACCTTCCAAAATTTGATGGTTTTATCATTTGTAGACAGAAGAAACAAAGCACCATTAGATGTTTGGCACCACTTGATTTTGTTAATTTTCTCTTCTATTTCCAAACTCTTAAGATAGTCAAACTGAAACAACAATCACGTGTCATAGATGTTAACATTTCTGCTCCATAGGCATTTCAGGCAGTATTAACAGGTGATCAAAAATTACCTCTGGCTCGTGACTCTGAAACTCTGTTTTATAGCGGAACTCAGGATGTCTACTAATAGAATAGTCCATCCTCTCCATATCCCTTCTTGATCCACGAGGCTGCAAATTACAATATACATAGATGTTGCAAAATTAAGGGTGCCAGATGGAATCTTTCAAAACTAAGTACGGTTACAACAGAAACTGCTGAAGCAAAATTCAAACTTACATCTTTTGTATCTGTCCGCTCAAAGAGAACTACTCGACCACCACGATCACCGGTAGCGAGATGATCACCAGACTTGTCAAATTCAATAGCAGAAATAATGTCCACTGTAGAAAGAAAAATCAGTAAATAATTAGGAAACTTACACATTAACCTGCAACAGTGACTAATCCAATTATGTCAATTACTCCATACTGCAAGACTTGACAATAATGGTGTTAATATGCTGAGAATAAATACCAAACAAGAGAACCCATCAGGTCCAAAAGACCAATGTTGGAATTGCTATTCTTTCTATTCTCTTAATCCCATATTTAAACCATGAAATAAATCTTAGTTACAGTTTGACATAAGTACTGCATGTTTGCTGCGAGTTAAATTAACTTTAAAAAAAGGCAGAAGGTTTCTGTGCATAAAGAAATCAAAGTCCATTTTCCGGGTCCAAATCTCTACCACCATAGTCACGTGTGATATTAAGTCAAAAAATTCCAAAACTACCCAGTTTTATAATAAAACCTGTTCAGATAGATACAAATTCAAGAGAACTACGTGTCTTTAGTTCCCTCGTAAAAAAATGATTACATGAATATATTTCAGAATCCATGTACACTGTCAAAACATCAAACATTTATCTCGTCTTTGTGACTCAGTGTTTTCTCTCTTTTGGTGAGGGTTGGGGATTTGAACTTTAATGTTACTTGGTGGTTAAGTTTTCTTCAGTTATCACTCATAAGTCATAACCTATAAATTAGAACACAGCTCTGCCATTTGAACTAGCGACATGCAGCTTTTTTTTTTTTGGGGGGGTGGGGGGGAGGAGGACATGTAGGCTATTAGTTGCGACAGTAAAAATATGAATTAGCAAGAATGTAACGTTGAATCAGCATTATTGTAAAGTAATATGGTGAAGCCATCCAGATGCTGGATGCATACTCATCCACTTCTACCCTCAAAACTATCCAATCCCAAATGCTTCCTTAGTATAAAGGCAACATCGCATATGACAGAAAAAGCAATACATTGCTTCAATTTCATGACATAAATTTTTATTATCTTATGTTGACAGAAAAAAGGCTTTTCTTCCTCTAAGATACAGACAAATTCCCTAAGCTCTCATTCATAAAAAACATCACCACTGGTACTCCAACCAATCCAATCCCTGAAGCCAAATTCCAATGCCACTCACCACACCACACACCATTAAGATCTAACACCTAGCAGCCGAACTCACATTAAAAGCTAAACAAACCAATCCACCACAACAAAAACTGCCAGCAACACAACCACGAGCTAAAAACACAAAAACCAAAAACGACCATCATCAAGTCCAACAACTCAGTTTCACACTCGTATCAATCCAAACAAGTAAAAATCCACAATGCAAAACCCAAACTCGAACCACTACTTCCCTTCCCCCACAAATCAAAAAACACCCTCACAATCACACACCAATTAGGCAATGACCCAGAATCCAAAACAACAAGGGAGCGTCGAAACATGATCCGAAACAGATCGAAAGCAAGGAACCAAACCCTAATCCGAAAACATCAACTGGATCCGACAAAACAACGTAGGAACAATTACCTTCCTGAACTTCTTCCCCCGCCGTACGTTCCCCGAAAACCTGCGAGAATTTCCACTCCAGCGGCTGCGGTGGACCCGCCGGAGCTGCCACGACCTCATCACGACCGTTCATTTCTCAATCAACGGTTCTCAGAAAATCCCAACAATCTCTATCTACCAGCGCGCATCGAAGGTTTCCTTTCTGGGTTTTCACAAGATCATAGTTTCACAGACACCCACCAATCCAAGATGCAATTTTTTCTTAATCTCCTCTCACACCCTTCTTTGGATTTCCAGTTCAACCATTGGAACACCCCAAAAAAAAAACCAAATTTTTTTCTCTTTCTCTCTCCTGAAACCTCAATCTTTTCTCTCTCTAAAAGGAGTAAAATGGGAATTTTTGTGGGATTAAAATGGTGGAGTAAACGGTTCTTTGGGTTTGGAGATGCAAAAAAAACACACACGCACGCACACTCTTCTCTGTCTACTCTCTCTCTCAATAATAGGTTCCTGTTTTGTTCTTTTCGTACGTAAATATATAATTTCCTCGTCCGTGATAACCTCCCGCGTCGGTCACGCGGGGTTGTGAAAGTGCCGCCTTTGGTTGAATTCTGATGGGTGGTGAGGGTGAAATGTCCTTCTATCTGACGTCTGTGATAAACGTGTTGTGAAAAGCGGGTGAGGTTAGATAATAAATTTTAGACTGGTTGAATTTTTCATTAATTAACAAAGGTACTTGTGATAGGACCAGAAATTGTTGATGGAAAAAGGTTAAGGTGAGATTCTGTGAAATGACTCTCATGCCCTTACCTTTTCTCCCTCAGATATTCTTTCACCACCTTTCATCACAGAAAAGTGGGCCACATAGTTGGAGACAATGCCATGATCAAACGGTTCAGAATTGTAAGGGTTTTTATTAAATAATAATGTTAATATTAATAATAATAAAGAAAAAAAAATGTAAGAAATCTTGTAAGATTATGTTACATACATGATAAGAATGGTGAATACAAGGAACAAGCAAGTGATAGAGAGTGTGATTGATTTGCATGAACAGTGATTTGGCCATGACCATGTCTTTTTTTTTGGTTAAGGATTAGGGATTATGTTGCAAGTTATCCGAAAAGAACATGAACCTCAATAGTAATCATGAACTAAGAAGTCTCAACTAATTACTTAGTTTTACTTTCTTTTTTCCCTTTTTGATTCGATTATTTTCTCTTTCTTTTCTTTTACATTATGTTATTTATCTTATCTTCATCATGACCAAACAAACATTTGGGGTCTGGTACAATTGGCCCAAAAAGTGAAAAGCCACGTTCTTGGAAGGTCATGAAGTGATGGTGATTATTTATTTATTTATTTGGTCAAGTTATTATTTATTTATTTATTACACTAAAATAATTATTTCCGAAAATGTGTATAACTTTGTTGAAGATAACTTTTGGATTTTTCTTTGTCGGAAATACAATATAAATTCCTCAAGACAGAGAGAGATGAGTTGATTTATTTGTTTGGGAAGTTCTTTGTTATCCAGAATTATGTACAAATGATGCTTTTTTCTGGCAGATACATAATATTATCAAATCAGCAATAATATGTGAACAGTGGCATAAAATGTTCTGGTGATGAATTATTATTTTATTCCATGATTGCTTGCATTTTAAGTAAAAACATTAATTTCCGTAGTTAATGAAGAAAGCGTAATGCTAATAATCATATGATTTCGTTAAAATACCAAATTATTGTTTTCAGTTATTAATTGTTAATTCAAGTAAATAACTTTTTGCTACTGAATTATTATTTGAGTGTTTTTTAAGAGATATTTAAGGTTAAGTTATGTACCAATAATATATAATTAATAAACTTCAACTTTTCACTTTAAAGGAATGTGATTAGTGGATTTTTTTTATTTATGGTACGAAATTATGCTTTTATGCATATGTACAATAATGATTATTAATGAGAAAGGTTAGAAGTTCTTTCCAATCACAAAATGTCTATAAATGAGAAAATAATGTATGCATTCATTTATAATGAAAAAACTTTAACATAAGTAGTTGGATAACACATTATAAAAATATTTATTTAATAAAAAATATCCAATTTCACCAATAACGATCATAATACTATAAACAAAATTAATCTCTAATATAGTAATTTGAAGATATTCATGATAGTAAAGGTGTTTATAAATCTTTTTACATTAGATTTTACTAAACTTATTATTTAATCCAATTGAAATTATGTAAATTGGATCGAATTTATATAATTTTTGTCAAACTCAAATGAACCAATTGATGGCAATCTTAAGCACTATGAAGGTGGACAATTGGCTTGAGCCCTATTTTGAGTGAGACACCAAATTTTTTAGTTTATATAAATATAAAAAAAATTATATAATTAAATTATATAAGAAAAATATTATAAAAAATATTCAACAACAATGATCGATTAATATTATGTGGTGTTTTTATTTTTCAACAAAAATCTACGACATAATTTTAAGAAAATAAATCAGTGATGTTAAATATAAAAAAAAATATGATGCATAATATATTATTAACTTTTTCTCTTAATTTGAAATTTTTTCATTATTAATAAATAAAAATTATCTTAAACCTTCTCCCTCTCACTTTATATATATATATATTTTTTTTGGTAAACATGTAACCAAAAAAATTAGGAAATAAAAAATCATTTAATAAATCCTTTATATATATTTAATCTTTTTATTCTCTTTGTTCTCATTGTGATATACCACTATAGTTGATTTTTTTTCACACAAGAAATTAGGAATTTAAGGGAAAGGTTTAGAAATAAGCAATCAAATACTATATTTCATCTTATTGTCATTTATTTATTAAAGACTCATTATTTGATTCACGTATTATAATTTTTTTCTATGTCTAATTGTTTGAGTTTGAACATGTTACCTATAAAATAATCTTCTAGACATCTAAAATGGAAAAGAAACAATTTGATATTAATTCTCAAAAGGGCACTCTTGATAATTTTTTATTAATCATCTATAATTTTTTATTTTAAATGATGAAAATCTAAATAATTTAGACTCCAAAACTATAAATTTTGATAATGAAGAACTATATAAGAACAAATAAAAAAAAAAAAAACTTCGATATTTTAGTTAAAAATAATGAAAATAAAGATGATTATCATGATGAAAATGAACATTTTAATGATGAAAATAAACATATTCATGTTGAACAATCTATTTAGTATTACTCATTAAACACTCATGATCCAACTTACATGAAGGTTTATTAAAATTGGTCTTAAAAAAGATGTCTATGCGAATGGTTCTAATGATATTTTTGATATCTTAATAATTTTTACAATAAAAATATAAGAAGGATAATACTGAGAGCATCATTTTTTTGTTTATCTAAAATCTTAGAAAAACTTAGAATTAACCTTGAAATCAATCTAATACTAAATGAGTTGAATTGAAGTAAATCAATAAGATATTTTTATCAAACACATTAAACAATATAAATATTATTTTAGTTTAAATATATTTTTAGTTCTAATAAAATAAGTAAATTTTAATTTTGATCCTTTTTTTATTTTCTTCATTCTAAAATTTATAAACATTATTTGCTATTATTGCGAAATGAGTAAATTCTGATTTTGTTCTCTATAAAATGTGTTTCTTTGATTTTTATCATTTTAAAATTTAAAATTAATATTTTTAATTTTTAATGACCATAATAAATAATATTTATTTTAAGGTTGTATATACTTTTTTTTAAGATGGAAAGCACTTGTACTTTTAAAAATAATATAAAGTTATCACATAATTACATATTATACTTTTTTTAAGCTTTCTTCACCATGAGGCTTTGGGCAGCCATACCTTTGAACAATTTCCTGTGCCGCATATGATATTTGCAATTTCTTTTTTATTTTATTAAAAAATAAAACTCTTTATATAATTACAACTCTATTTACAAGGCGTAAAAAGTGAAACGTGAAATTAACGATTAATTTGAATTGGAAGATAATGTTTATGACATACCAAGAAAAAAGAAATGGTATTGATATTTGAAGCTGACACGCTTTGAAATTGACATTTCACAATGCAATTGCAGCACAGCACCATGTCGGCCAGCTGAACTGAGTTTGCCAAAATTGGCAGAGACAAATTTACTCAATTCACCTTTCATCTTCACAAAACTTTCCTATAGATTTTTTTTAATCTAAAATATTTTTTATAACGAGATGTTCTTAAAAATATAATATCTGGACATATTTATAAAAGTTATTAAATTATCAACTATTTTTTAAAAATGATATATTTATGTTAATCACCACAAAATAAATTATCTATTTTATTTTATTATCGGAAATTTTCATTCCCACTTGTGAAATTTAGATACTTTTTGTTCCTGTGTTAGGATACACACTCCAATTATCTTTGTTGTAGCGGGTCGGGTCCGGGGTCTAGGTCTTCTCGTCCTTCTCCGAGTAATCCGAAATGAGGGGGGTGCCTGCAAAGACACTCCAACGCTCAAGTAAGTGCTCACGTATTAAATGCGGTAGTTGAAAAGTTAGTTACGTACCTCATTGGGGTCCTATTTATAGTAATTCTTATTGGGCCATAATTAAGGACTGGGCCCCGGGAAATTAGGGGGCTAATCCGGTGCATTACATAAATTAACCTCTCCATAATTATCCTGGCGTAAATCCGTGACTTGACCGAGCACACCGACACGTTCCGTTCAGATTGTGAGTGGTCGGTGGGTTCGGGTATTCGACCTGGTCGTCCATGATCTCGGGTATTCGGCCTAGTCGGCCACGAACTCGGGTATTCGGCCTAGTCAGTCACCATATAATATACTTTTCTTAACTAGGGTAGTAAACTATTTTTATTTTATTTAATTTTCAATTCTCAAGCTTCCAGCATTAATAAATCAAATTCGGAAATACATAAAAACGAAAAAAAAATAAAAATAAAAATGGTGACGGTGGCTGAGTTGGGAACTTAGTATCCTAAAATGCCCTTAAAACGGAGCTGTGGGCTGTACTTTCTGCTCTGGGTATGCCTTCGAATGGGCTTTAAGCCTCAATTGTGTATATGGATTGCATCCATCATAGGCTCCTATATATACACTTCCTTTTTTTTTTTTTTTTTTTATAAGTTCATCTTCTATTTAAAAAAAAAATTGTAAAATATCTTTAATTTTTGGTTTTTAATTTTACATCCCTAATATTTTTTTTTCTTTTCCACATTTCCTTTTCTCATCTTTTCAGTTTTAACATGCACATATTTACCTTTCTTTCATTCTCCACGTATTTTAGTAAGTAATTTTAATTTTTCAATTTTACATTACTCTTTCTCCTCCTTTCTTAGTTCTCACACTATTATCATCTCACTCTTCCTCTTTTAGTTTTCATATGCACCTATGACGTATAACTAGTTTTCGGCAACATTATAGATGCGTGTAACTTTCTCGATAATGTCAAAGGTACCGAACCAAATGTGTGTTTTTTCTTCAAGCACTTTCCTCATTTACACGTCTAAAAAGTACAATATCAAATAATTTTAATATTCCTGAAAATATTTTTCAGAACAGTAAAATTAGTGTTCACGAAAGTATTTTTCATAATTGTGTTTTTAACATATTTTCATAAAGTACTTTCTAGAAAGAACTTTTGAGAATTATATAAAATAACACACTTTTGAAAAATACTTTCTAAAACATTAATTTTACTATTTTGGAAAGTATTTTTCTAGAACACTAAAATTAGTATTCAAAAAAGTACATTTATGAAATGTGTTATTCTATATAATTTTATAAAGTTCTTTTCGAAATAGTAGATTTTGTGTTCTAGAAAGTACTTTTTAAAAGTATGTAAGAAATACAAATTTGAAAAATACTTTTTCGAAACACTAACTTTACTATTTTGAAAAATATTCAGGAATAATGAAATTACTATTCTAAAATGTTTTTTTTTTCATAACACTAAATTTAATGTTAAGATTTTTTGAAGTGTGAAAGTGAAGGAATTGTTGGAAGAAAAAACGCACATCTAACTTGTCTACAACGTTGTTAATTATGCACCAGTTATAAGGTTCGGGTGCATATGAAAAGTGAAAGAGGTGAGAGAGTGATGGGGTTATTTTTTATGGTATTTGTTTGAGGGGATATTTTATAAGAGTTATTTTTATCAGAGGAGCATAATATAATTTTATTCACGAGTCTCTATTTATAGAGAAAATTTGTTATACAAAATCAAATATTGATATTATCCTATTCTAAAATAAGGAAATAAATCTTAAAATAGTCAGAACATATTAAATCTAAATATTTGAAATATAAATAAAATATTCTTATAAAAAACTAACTTAATCTCCTAAAGATATTTAGGCATATTCTTCCTTTAGATAATCCCAAATTACTTTTGTCGATTTGAGAGTCATAATCCTGGTGAAAACATTTTGTGAAACACAGGCAAAGAGACAATTTTTTGCCTTTGCCTTCATGATTTTCTTTTCTTTGTGAATTTTCATTTGGGCTATGGTAGAATTGTCTGGCAACGCAAAAACATCATAATCTTCTTCTACGACTTCCCAGAGATAAAAACCTTCTAGGTATGCCTCCATTCTCACCGCCGTAGAAGAAGATTATGATGTTTTCGCGTTGCCAGACAATCCTACCATAAAATATTCCTTCAAACAAAAACCATAAAATAACCCCAACAGTGGTATCAGAGTCGCAGGTTGGATTCGGTGACAACTAATAACTCCCATAAAAAAACTCATAACATATAATGTGCTATATAAAGACAGATTTCGCTGCATAAAAGGTTAGGTCCCTTGTTTGAGGGGAGGATTGTTGGGATACAAACAAGTCCCACATCGATAAAATAACACAACAAATAACAACTTATATAATACAAACATACTTCAATGATCAAGAGACCTTTTTGGTGATAACCAAGAGCAAAACCGTGAGGGCTAAGGCCCAAAACGGACAATATCTCATTATTGTGGAGTATGTTTGTGTAATAACCTTATAAAAATAACTCATAAAATATCCCCTCAAACAAATACCATAAAATAACTCCAACAGAGAGAAAGAAAGTAATGTGAAAATTGAGAGAACTAAAACTATCTACTAAAATAAGTGAGGAATGAGAGGAAGATAAAAGAATGCATGTGAAAAATGAAGGAGGTGTGTGGAAAAGAATAAGAAAGTGATAAAGAAAATTAAAGAATTAAAAAAATTAAAGATATTTTAGGAATATTTTTTAAAAAAATAAAGGATATATATATATATATATATATATATATATATATATATATATATATATATATATATATATGAGTTAATTAATCACCTATACACCGCTAGTGTAAAATTTTTTTACACTGACAACCAATTATATATTTTAATTATGTCATGTCACTGTTAACACATTTACTTTTAAAAGTGACATGACACAATTAAAAGATATAATTGATTACCAGTATAAAAAAACTTTACACTAATAATGTATAGATGATTAACTATATATATATCATGAGCCTAATCATATATTACAAATCCCGTTGACTTCAAGGTTCATTTTTTTCTTCTAAAGCACTCACCTCCTTTTTCACACACTCCTCCTTGTTTACCCACCTTAAACTTTCACCATTAGATAGATTCTACTGATATATGTAAGACCTATATAAAAGTAATAAACATGCTTATATTATTTTATATTTATTAATTCATCCAATGACTACTTTTATCAAATACTTCAAATTCAAGGACTAATTTTATCCAAAACTTTTAAATTTAATTAGTTAATAATCATGTTGTCAGCATTTGGATACTGCATAAATCATGCTTATGAAAGAAAAAAAAAAAGCTAATGATCCTGTTGTGTAATAGGATGAACTTTATAATAAAAAAGGTTGAGATAGACATACAAAAGTTTAGACTAAGATATTACAGTTGTAATAGCTTTTATAGGTAAGAAAAATCAACTAAATGTTTTATCCACTATGAACTATAAATTCATTTATTATGTCTCACGTCAAAAATCAAAATAAGCGAGCTATAAGTTTCATTAAAGAAGATTTTTATTGTACTTTCAAGGGTGTGTATTAAAGAACTTATATATAACTAATTTGTATTTTTCTCATGTTAGAAGTGCTTTCATATATAAACATTTAGAAAATTTTACTTAAAAAAAAACCGTTGATATGTTTATAAGTTATTTTCATATTATTACATTAAGTTCTCTAAAATAACTTTTTTTTTTAAATAAAGAAAATATTATTGAGATATAATCACAACACAAATCGTGCCTGAAATGTGTTAAAAGATTACAAAGCTGTTATATAACCATAGAGCACCAGTAGAAGAAAAATAGCAACTTATAAAAGTAACTTGTATTAAACCAGTTTTACTTTTTTCGATTATAAAAGTAATTTGCATTTAACTATTTATCATAACAAACACTTATTCAATAAGCACTTGATTAAATTGTTTTCCCAAACTCACCCTAAGCTGGGTGCATCGAGGAACTTTGCAGAATTGCAAAACAAGAAAGAAAGAAGGAAAATGACTAGAAAATAAAAGCATTGTTCATGAGTTCAATAAGCAACTCAAATAAAGGAGGTCTTGTCACAAATGTAATCGGCCATTAACTTTAATTAGTAACTAGTAAGTACTGATTATAGAAAAATGTAACAAATATATTATTTAACAAATTTTTATTATCGCCCTATTTTTCATTTGTTTTATTTTCTAAAAAATTACATAATGTGGAGAATTGAAAAATATTTTTTTTAAAAAAAGGCAAAACAAAATGGTACATAAAATAATACCTTCTTATGGTTACATTTTCTTTAATATACATATTTGGATATAGACATGAGTCATTATTTAAAGTGGAGGCCTTAAACATGATGGGATGTCTACAGAGAAATTCATTAGAATTCGGGTCCCGAAGCCCGATACATTCATTTGGGCTATTGGATGTGGGTCTCAAATTCTGGGCTTTTCTTTCCTAACGGTAGATGGCCCAATGAAAAGATAGATTTAGAGAGGGCTAATGATATATACACTTCCTTATTTTTATAAGTACACTTCTTTTATTATTTTTTTTTAAATCTTGAAATATCTATCATTTTTTTTATTTTTAAAATTTTTAATTTTACATCTCTAACTTTTAATTTTTTTTTTTTTCTTTTCACGTACTTCCTTTCTTCTTTTTTCCAGTTTTTACATGTATCATCTTGTCTTCCTCTAATTCATCACTTATTTCGGTTGGTAGTTTTAATTCTCTCAATTTTTATATTACTCTCTTATTTTCTCACCTATTTCACTTTTTCACATGCACCCAAATCATAAATCTGGTAAGCGACAACATTGTAGGTACGTGTAGCTTCTTCGAGAGTTTCTATTAAATTAGACACACTTTTTTTCTTCCAACACTTCCTATCCTTTCACCTCTTTGAAAACCTTAACATTAAATTTAGTAGTATGAAAAAGACATTTTCACTATTCTAAAGTACTATGCGGATAGTGAAATCAGTGAGAACTGAAAGAAGAAGGGAAAAAGAATAATGTAAACTAAAAGAATTAAAATTACCTACCAAAATAGGTGGGGTGAAAAAAAATAAAGAGGGTACATGTGAAAATAATAGAAAAAAGTATGTAAAAAAAGTGTTAAATTAAATGTTAAGAGTGTAAAATTAAAAAAATTAAAGATAATAAAAATTAAGAATAATTTAAAATTTAATTTTTTTAAAATGGGGGTGTACTTATTAAAAAAATAAGGAGGTGTATATATAATGATCCTTTAGAGAGATGCGCAAGCCTCAAGTCATGTTCGTTTTCTGATTTTGCTCCCATATAAAATCCATAAAATTAATTTCGATTAGTTATGAGTGTACTTTTTTAAATTTAACATTCAATACACCATGGTATATAAATAAGTTTAAAATTTATTTAAATAAATAACTTATATATTATAAACTTTAATAACTTTTAAAAATACAATCGTTTGTATATACACACTTTTTTTTTGTGTAATTAAACATTTATCTTATTTTTTGATTTATGTGCCTTAAATTTTTATATCAAATTAAATTAATATTTTACTTTTAGTTAATTAAAATGATAATCCTTGTCATTTATGTGTACTAATTCATCCTCATCTTAACAATGATTTTTATAAGATCGAGTTAAACCTAAATTAAATTTACTTTATTAAGATATAAAGTCTAACAAATGTTGTTTAATTTATCACATAACCTGCTATTAAGTTATAATTAGACTTTACAAATATTTAGTCCTCAATGTGAGGAAAGTGTGTTAGAAATTTGAATCAACTAGTGATATAATCAAAATAAAGTATATAAGTGTAGAATAATCAATTACCTTATAAATAAGTTTTGTAAGCTTGAGTTATACCCTAACTCCCAATTTCACATTTTTAGAGTTTATTCTATTAATTATTATTGTATTTATTGTGCTACTATCTATCAGACTGCTTTTTGATGTTCTATTTAACAAACTTTGCACTCCAAATATTCGATCCTCAATGTGAAGAGGTATGTTAATGTTGGATCGAACATTTATCACTAGGCTAAAAGTTATAATTATTAATCAGAGTGCAACTATTTCTACTTAATCGTAACAATCCAAATACTATGTGTTGAGTGTGACTTAACTCACTTAGGCCTCTGTCATAAGATAATTGGTGCCACCCGACAAACAATTTTCCCCTTAGCAATTGCTTCCATTGGAAATCGATCATGTGACCTTGTCTCTGATACCAATTGTTAAATCAAGCGCTTACCACTAGACAAAAAATTATAACTGTTAGTTTGGACATAACACTTTCTACTTAATCATAACATCCTAAGCGCCACACATGTCGATTGTGACTTGACTCACTTGGATCTCCACTACGGGACAATTATTATTACTTGACAAATAGTTAAAGATTTCACATCAACTATTGACATGATTAAAATAAAGTATATAAATAACAATTATTATAAGTCAGTTTTATAAGATTGAGTTAATTTTATAACCATATTTCTTAATATGTACTATAATATTCGATAGATATAAATATATTTTTAGTTCTTATAAAATGAGTGAATTCTATTTTAATCCTTATAAAAAAATTTCTTTGTTTTTTTATCAATTTTAAATTTATAAACATTATTTTTAGCCCTTGTAAAACAAATAATTTTTGATTTTGATTTATGTAAAATGTTTTTTTTTATTTTCATCCCTCTAAAGTTTAAAGTCATTGTTTTTATTTTTTATTTTTTATTTTTATTTCTGATAGCTATTTTAAGGTGCATATATATATATAATGTTTGTTTTAAAGATTTATAAAATCTTTTTTAGAAGTATCACATGTAGAAAAAGTATTCCGAATAACTAAGAATACCACTTGGATGATCACATAATAATAGAAATTAAAGTAATAGTTTAGAATTTTGAAGGGAATAAAAAAATTTACTAGATCAAAATCAAAACATATTTATTTTACATAAATTAAAAATATATTTAACTTTATTTGATAATATATATATATATATATATATATATATTATTTTTATCTTAGACGTTCATAGAAAATTATATATATATATATATATATATATATATATATATTAATATATTTTGGTTTGATTTATATTATATTTGATTACCAAATTTCAAAATTTCGAGAATAAATATTTCTACCAACATCATATAAAAAAAATTATATTTATTTAATAGTCACGGATCATGGAAGAAGATTAAACTAATGTCTCAACCGCTTCAATCAAATATTAAAAACATATTAACCACATAGACAGGAGAAGGAGCTAGATTCACCCCGACCCACCCTAACCCTAGTTAGTGTGTAAAGAACATCACAGTTTTAGTCATTTTTCAAACAATGGAATCTATACATATCATGTCGGTGGATATATAGTAAAATTGATATTGGTTACATACTTTTAAAGAGAATTATGGAGCACTCATTTCATCAATCCATATATATAATATATGAACCAAAAGAAGGACCATGTGACTGGATAAGGTATAGATCCTATAGAAATGACACAGGCAGAGGAACACCCCCCAGAAATTCGACATATGTTGTGCTTAAATAGAAATAAAACAAACTACTTACATTACATTATATATGTATTGCATCTCTAACACGAGTATTATTGATGGCGAATCCAAGGGTGCCTTATTTCTTTTCTTATTTCAAATTAAAGAATAAAAAAAAGTAGGCCTATGAGATTAATATAGGGTCATGTATTTAAATTCAAATGCGTCAACCTAGTTGGCCATGATGGATGATTAGATTCGGGTTAGTGATGAAATACTAAATCGTCTTTTTTTTTTTCTTTTTTCATTCAAATATATATATATACTAATAAAGGATACTCTTTTCGGTAATTATCTTAGTTTTTATTTTTTTTACTATTATATCATTTTATTTTAAAAAATTAAAAAAAATATTTTTAATTAAATTTAAGAATTTGAAATTAGTAGATTAATTATAATACCAATTAGATCAATATATTTTTATTATTTTATTTTATTTTATTTTTAATAGAGAACGAAGTGTTTTAACTTTACCAGTATATTATAAAGGAGATATAGAGATATGTATCTTTTTCTGGTCTTCACATTTTTAATGGACCATTATACCCCTCAGATATAAAAAAAAAACTTATATTCTTTTTAAATAACTTTATGTAACTTTCTAATATTATATATTCTTATAATTTATTGTTTCACCATTTTGTGCGCCAAAAAAAAGTGGTACAACTTATCTAACCCCTATAAACTTCTTTAATTAAAATAAATATCCTCAAAACATAAATTGATCTCTATAAAATCTTTAATTGATCTCTATAACATCTTTAATGTTAATAAAAGACGGTTGAGTTATAATTTTGTTTTTTAATTTTTACTTTTAATAGTTATAATAAATTTTCTCAACACTTTATCAAATACTATATTGCTTATTTTAATTTTTGATAAAAACACTTGATCTTTTAAAAAAATAGATAAAAAACTAAAATTAATTAAAAGGGAAAATTAAAATATTAAGTACCTAATTTTTTTTAATAATATCAAACCAAATAAACTGGATAATTGTCAGGCCAAGAAACTGTTGATCTAATCGTTGAACCATCAAGTCACTTTTTTGAAACCTAATTTGACTTGTTGAAGTAAAAGTATTATACATAATCTCCAAATTCATTCATGCTAATAAAGAGACTAGATGAGTTCCACACTAGTGACACTACCACCCCTGCATCTCACTCTCACCTCATCACAAATACAATAGCTATCTATTGGAAAGAGATTTTTGTTTTTTACACATGCAATTATTGAATTTTGTAAAAACTTATCTCTTTGTCATGTCATATGGCGCTAGCTCTCTCTCTTGATTAAAGTTTAAGTGCGAATATACATCTGGCAATGTTCTTGTCATGTCTCAGTGCTGCATATTAGAAAAGAAGATTTGGGCACATTGTAAAGCAGTGTGAAGTGTTCTTAGTTCCGTGATATTCTACCGAACTAAGTGTATAGGATATAGCTATCACCCAACTCATGAGAATATGCCCCAACTCATAGAGTGGGATTGGGGCACTTGAAAATTTATTTATTTTTTGTTAAATATAAATCCCATGTATAATAGGAGACAATTATGTTTACTAGTATTATCTACAACAAAGTTTGAAATTCGGAATGTTTTAATTAGTGTAACCAATAAAAAAATTAGATTATTTAAAAATTCTCATCTATTTTAAATCATTAAAAATATCCTCCATCATTTATTAATGTAACATAATCAATAACAGTAAACATGAAAATGTGGGTGAAGCCGTGAAGGTTGTCTCTCTTATATATTCTACATTTCTCTTATTTCCAATACATGAGATCTAGACTTTTTCAATAAATATCATTTAATAAGGAAAATTTTCTTTTCCTTTTCTCTTCTTGCTGGATTTCTTGGCTGAAATTAGAACCTTTCAAGACACGTACATGCATACATTTCGAAAAAAGTAAAACAAGTGGAAGAAACAGGTTTCGTAGTTTAGTATCAATCAAGAGCCACAAACTTGAAAAAGGTTGAAAGGGAAAGTGGACGATTGGAAATAAATGCTCGTGAGGTAGGTTAACATGTGTTTGTGCCATATGAAACCATGATGCATATGGTGTTTTCCAATGCACGTTGTTGTCTCAACATTTGCGGTTTGCACGTAGGAACAAGCTTCGAAGCATGATTTGTTTCGGTTGGTATTATCAATTATGTACGTAAGATTAAGATCACCGTGTTTTTGGATACCACGTGTCTTGAAAGCCAACTAAAAATGTGACACTACTTTGCTTTGCATTTAATCAAAACGCAAAATTTCAGGAACTTTAGTTTGTGTATTTTGGCAAATGACAACTCACTTTCTCACTACCATACCTTCAAATGTCATGCCACCTTTCAAAGGCTAAACAAATGATATTCATAATATTAGTAACTAACAAGGTTTCGTAGAGTTGATCCATAATTGAGTTATTTACGTTTTTCTCTTGGCTGTGTGTATTATAAATTGTTAAAAAAATGATTTTTTTTTATAATTTAAAAAAATAATTTTCGACTATCAATTAGTGATATTATATTATTGAAAAAAACTCAAGTCTCACATCGACTAGAGATTAGGCAATTAAATAATATATAAGTGGAAAACAACCCTCACTTACAAAGCCGGTTTTGTAGGGTTAAGTTAGGCTTAAATTCACTATTCTAAGATGGTATCAGAGCCATCATAAATTCTTAAAAATGAGTCACTTAACATTCATGGACATGAAGGTGTATTCAAGTCCCGTCAATCCTAGATCATTAAAAAAGGGTCACCTACCATTTATCCACATATCAAGCCCAATAATGCTGGACGTGAGGGGGGTGTATTGGGAAAAATCCAAGTCCCACATCGACTAGAGATTAGGCAATTAAATAATATATAAGTGAAAAATAACCCTCATCTTACAAGCCGGTTTTGTAAGGTTGAGTTAGGCCTTAAATCCACTATTAGGCAATTAAATAGTATATAAGTGAAAAACAACCCTCATCTTACAAGCCAGTTTTGTAGGGTTGAGTTAGGCTTAAATTCACTATTCTAAAATATATGTAATCAAATTAATGATACACTAACTTTTGAGTATTAGTTGGAGAATATTCTTAATATAAAATAAATGATGCTAAGAAATGGCCCTTGATAATACTTTTAAAATTATAAGTTAAAAAGTTATTAAATAATTTTCAAAATAAAAAATTATTGAATACTATTATCTTTTCATCTTATCAGTATTTTTTTTTTCTCAAAAACTATATTAAAGATAACAATAAAATAAAAAACTATTTAAAATTACAGATAATTTAAAATAAACTAAAAAAATTTAATCGTCGATAATGATTTTGAGAAGGAAGGAATATTTTTTTTCTCTCCTTTTTCAGAAGATTCCCATCTCCCTGTGGCATTATTGAACACTTGGATGACTTTTATTATTTGGAGAAGAACAGCATAAATGCTTTGTATATTTAAAGTATCCATCTAGTTTTTGTTTTCCTTTGTTCTTTGTTGTTGAAATCTAGTTTATTTAAATTTTAATTGAATACATAAATGTTTCACTTATCCCTCCATTATAATAGCAGTGCTTATAATTTTCCCATGTAATTTATAAGTGAAATTGTATTCAACTCTTCTAAAATTTGTCTAAATGATACAAATTATTTTTTAAGTTTTTGAAAATTAAAGATTTTTTCTAATATTAATTCTATTTAACTTTTTAAATTATAAATAAAGCTAAAAATTGTTCAAGTAAAAAATGATAAATTTTTAATGTGCATAATTTTACTTTTTTGTTCATTAATAGATTTCTTCTTTGCTACTATCTCTTCTTTTTGGTATCTTTATTTAAGCAACTATTTTTAAGTTGTCTTTTTTTTTTTTTATACATAAAAATGTAATTTTGTAAATACTTCATAATTGCTCTTTTGGTGATTTTAATATTTGATAGAGGAACATACTATTAGGACTACAAAGTCACATCTTTAATTAATATATTTAGAATTATTTAAGTTTCTCGAGTTTAATTGTGGGTGATCAATATCATTGATATGATGATTTTTAGATGGGAATAATTAATCACTTGTGCCTTTGGCAGTCCACCAGTAAATAACATTTCTTTTATATTTGTACTATGTCACAATAGAATGAAACCAAGAACATAAATGTGCCCTAATGGTCTGTGCACTTTTTAGATCATAGAAAATTAAAGTTCAAATAATAAAAGAGAATGAATTTTAACATGTAAATGAATTAACATTATGAAAAGAGACGGTATATGAAAACTAAATTATAAAATAAAAAAGGTCATCAACTAATAAAATAAAAGGAAGGTTGATTTAATTTTGACAAACCTCAAAGGAGGTTATAGTGTTATATGGATTGAATGACGTTGAACATGAGGTGAGAGAATTGTCTTTAACTTGGTGACGACAAGCCCTAGGATGTGTGGCTTCTAGCGTGACCAAGACAAAAGTTGTATGTCGAGTGACATTGGGAGCCAATGAAGTGACATTGGGCGCCAATGAAGTGACATTGGGCGCCAATGAAGTAACATCAAATGTAAAGAGAGAATCGTCTCTACCTGAAATGAGATTGAGCGTGGGTTTAGTCATGCTAGGCGTGATTGTCCTAGGGGATCTTTGATCTCATCCATGTTGGATATGGGTTGAATTGTGTCAAACGTGGACGACATGGAGAACTCCCTCAATGACACTGAGCACAAGGTGGATGACATGAGTTGTTTTATGAAAACTTGTTGTTGGATTGAGAAAATGTTGAACATGGATAGGTTAGGTGAACCTATTGTAATTGTTATATGTTGAATAATTGTTGATTGTTGAGGTGATGATGTTGAGAATGCTTTAGGAATTTAGGCATGTTATGTTGATTAACTATTGATTGTTGAGGTGATGATGCTGAGAGTGCTTAAGGCATTTAGGCATCATAGTCTGTTATGTTGATTGACTTTGGATTAGAGAAAATGGTGTTTTTGAAAGTTGGATATCTTATTGTGAGGATATTAGTGTGGTGTTATACGAGCCCAATTGTTGAAAACTATTCTTGAGTGGTTGACTCTTGAAATGGATAGATGAGTCTATTGTAAGACCTTAGTTGATGCAGTATGTTAGTTAGGTTAAGACATACCTGCTATAAGTGACCAATGTTGATCCATATGTGGGCAAGGTCCAGGAATACATGTATAAAGTGACCAATCGAGTAAGGTACAAGGTTGGGGGCTTAGTCCCTAATTGAGTGCTAAAAAAGTGTACTATTTGGAGAATATCCAATGGGCCAATTTCATATGGTCTTAACTGCTTAGTTATGCAACCTAATGTTGTGGTAGATTCACATCTAAGTTGTTTTACCTTGACAAAATATTAGACTTCTTAGTTTAAGTGGGGAAATCTGAAAAATCATGTTGTTATGAATTGGTATCCAACTTGGTTGTTGATCTAGCAGGTGAAAAAAGATCGTGTTGGTTTAGTACGTAGGATCAAACCACTTAGACTACTCACCTTTGTAGTAGGAGATCTTCATAAGTGAATGCGTGACAATACATATAGTTGAGGTGCTATGCATATGTGGTGATATTAGTGTGGTTCATATGCTATGTGATATTGTTGTTGAATGATATGGTTGCTGGTGTATATGTTGTTAAAATGTTTGCCTTTGTAAGGATGTTGAATGCCATGTTGAGGTATTATTGATGTATTGCTATGTTGTATGGATTACATGTTGGCGATTAGTAGTGTAGTTGTCTTTGCTACTATACATGTATAATTATTTGTTGAAATATTAGCTTACCTTTGCATGTTTTCTTGTGATTTGACTATGATAATCATGTTCACACACTACTAGAAAGTTATTGTTCTACATCGTCAATTCTACATCGGTTTAGGTAGAACCGATGTAAAAACTGGATACGGTGGCATATTCGTAAATATGAGTTGAATGTAAAACAAATTTACATCGGTTATATACAAAACTGATGTAGATTTAAATGCGCGGTGGCAATTTTGTAAATATTTACAAATAGATCTACATCGGTTTTCAAAATAACCGATGTAGTATTACCTCGCATGGAAACCCTTTAGCTTCTTCACACATTCTCTATCTCTATGCTAGGGTTTCCTCCTCTCCAAATCCCCCCAAGATCTCTTCCAATTCTCTGACTTCTCCAACCCCGTTGAGCCCCTCTCCGCCCTCCCCCTCGCCCACGACTCCATCCTCTTCCTCGCCTATGACGGCAAGCACCGCGTCCCCGGCCCCGCCTTCAACCCCGCCGGCTTCTTTGGCCATGGACAACCTCATCGCCAAGTAGATGCGCGTCATGCGCCAGGAGAATCCCCACTGCCAACTCGTCTCCTTCGACCGCGACTGCACCAACGCCTTCCAGCACTACGTCAACGACACCCTCGCCTTCGCCATCAAGCGCGACAGCTTCATGTGCGGCACCGTCTCCGACAACGGCAAGGTCGAGGTCGACTTCATCTATGAGCCTCCCCAGCAGGGCTCCGAGGACCTCCGACAAGGAGAAGCTCGTCGATGCTATTGTCGTCGGCTTAGGGATGCGAAAAGCTGGCTTCATTTTCACGCAGACCATTAGCTTCAGGCTGAGAGTGGCTTGAAGGAGTGGGTTACTGCAGTTGTCAAGCTTGAGGTCAATGAGGACATGGCCGCCAATGTGCATTTTGAACCGTTTCAGATGAGTGATGTGTGTGTTAAGTTGTTCAAGGAAGGCTGGTTCGAGACAGAGATAAAGGCTCCTATTTGTTTAATTTAGTTATTTATTTTAAATTAAGTTACATCAAGGTATATTTGTATCTTTGTATGTTGATAACATTTTACCCTATTTTTTAGATTGTGCTTCATGATTGTGGCAGTGAAAATGTTTATGCAGTCGGAGGCCAAATTCATGTACCAATTTTTGGCAATGCAGAAATATCAGTTCTAAACAGTAATATTGGAAGTGTTGAAACCCAGAAAAAGTATGTTTCTATTTTTGTTTAATATCTTATTTGTAAGTTTCTTTGGTGATATTTAGGATACTTTTGTTTTGTGATCAGTATGTCAGTTGATTCGCATTCTATCATGTGTTTGAAGTCTTAACTGAAATATGATTCATATTTCTGCTGCGTTTCTACTTGTAACTCTTGTATGCTTTTGATTTTATTTTTTTTAATTTTTGACTTTCATTTATTCTTTACCTATCCAGGCTAGATTTGGCTGGAAATGACGTTGTTTCACTCTCAGCTAATCACCTACAGAAGTTGAAGTTGTCTTTCCAATTGACAACACCTCATGGTCATGTTTTTAAGCCTCATCAGGTTTGCGGTTGAGACATGAGACAAAGGTTGAACACGTCTTTGTGGCTGGAAATACTGGCAAGAAGTTTGAGATAATTCTTGTTAAGTATCTCTTATAATATTATTTCATTGTCTGGGTTTTTTGAGGTCTTTCCCTGAGTACTTGTTCAGTTTGTTACATAGCTATTATACTGTTGAATTCACATAATTAATCTCTATGGTATGTATATTTTTCGATATAAAGGAAGATTAAGAGATGAGCATTATCAAATGAAAAATTATTTACTGATTATACCATATTGCAACTTTGATCACTGGTAAGGCAACAACAAGATTTTTTTTATCTTTTAACTTGGAATTATTGACCTGCTTTAACACTGCTTTTGAGCGTGGCTGTAATACAATTGCTTATCATTTTTTATTTTTCTTTTATATCAGGGAATACTATAACATTATTTTGATTCACATTTTCCTCCTATGGTTCTCTTTCTCTCTCTTGCTTTGCTTACATTGTTATTTTGACTTGTAGGATTTTCTTGGCTTGGTGGAGAAACTTTTTTATCTCTCGGGTAGATATGTGGATTCATTTGTTTGGGTGGAAGCTCGTGATTTGTTTAACCTCCCATTTTCTTCATTAATATGTCAGTTATGTAATTGGGATGAAACTATATATACTAATTATTTTTCCCCAATTTAAGGGATATTAAATGTGCAAATATATTGGTGGATGCAAGAGGATCAGTCAAGCTTGCAGATTTTGGATTGGAGAAGGCAACCAAATTGAATGATGTTAAATCAATGAAGGGGACAACATACTGGATGGCTCTTGAGGTTTGCCTCCAATCTAGGGAGCTGGTGGAATTTCTTGAGCTTGTTCTAGATTGGTAAGAATATTTTATTCTGGATTTATTTATAATTTTTTTAGAAGGTATGGATATGAACTATGAAATTATATTGATTTGCATAATGTAAGTCTATAGCTTTTGTATTGTTGCATACGATTCTTATGTTGTATGACAAGTACGGTTCTACTGAGTGGATAGAGGACTATCAATAACAGGTGTTCTTGAGATATTCAATTTGATTTATGAGTTGTTCTCACTTCTATTGTTATTGGACCCCTCAATTTCTTTATTGAGGTTGATGGATTCGGTTGGTTCTCTGCTTTTCGATGCCAATATCTGCACCAGTGAGTGGCAGCAGTGAAATCAACTAATCCAAGATAGCATTAATGTTACAACATGCAGGAAATTAAACATGTAGTATGAACTGTGTGTAATCAAATTAAAACAAACGTGTCAATGTCAAAATGAACCAAATGATTGCTTATTTCCAAACCCAAGAAACTATGCATGATAAATATGAAATTGAGTGGAAACTAGTCTTTATAAAGTTACTGTGGATGATTAAAAAAATAGCTTTCGTAGAAAGTTGTCATAGTAGTTCCAGAAGTTAGTGAAGGGAAATAAAATGTTATGAATGCCATGATTTATCATTATTGCAAATCGCAAGAAAAAAACAGATTTTATAGAAAATAGAAGTGGCATGACAAAGCATATGGCATCCCAGTAGTCAATAGTTATTAATTTGATTGTAGTGTTGCCTTATTAATGCAAAACTATTGCAGTGGATCCCCTTCTTCACCTTAACTATCACCTTTCTTATATGCTACACAATACAGATATAATGGTTGGCTTTTGGGTCTTAATTTACATACTACTTTTATTATTTTATTTTGTTAAGTTTTCACCACACTCTTTTTTTTTTTGGTTTCTTTGTCAATTTAAATTCCATGTTGTTCTCCATTTTTAATTGCTTGCATATTTTCATTGGCCAAATATTATTACAACGGTAAAAGAATCAAAAAACAAGCATATTTTTTTTTTTTTAAAAAAAAAGCAATCTACATCGGTTCTCAGGAGAACCGATGTAGATTTAAGCATAAATCTACATCGGTTCTCCTGAGAACCGATGTAGATTTATGCTTAAATCTACATCGGTTTTCCAGAACCGATGTAAAAATGTATACATTTTCTACATCGCTCTATTCTACATCGGTTTCAGAACCGATGTAGATGACTTTAGAGAACCGATGTAAAATATGCTTTTTGTAGTAGTGACATGGGGATAGGATAGGGTTAAGCTAGAAGCAAGATGCATTTTGTGAGGTCATGCCAGTGGATGGCTCGCTACAATTTGTTGAGTTACTTTGATGTAACCAATTAGTGTAGTTGTTGTTTGTCTGATAACTTAGAATTTTTATTTTCAATACTTGATACATACTTATATAATTTTATATTGTTATTTTAATTCTTTAGTTGTTTTACCCATACATATATAGCATTGTACATATATCTTGATAGTGTGTGCATCTATCTATCTATCTATATATATATATATATATATATATATATATATATATATATATATATAGGTGGTTGTAGCTTTATTTTCTATTAGTTAAAGTTGTCAAAATGGATAACTCGACTTGACCCACCACAAGTTTATAAGTGGGTTAACTCAACCAAGTTTACCTTTGGTGAGCTTAAAAAAAAATCAACCTAATTTGGCCTACCATGAATTTGTGAGTTAAGTAGGTTGTCTCACTTGAATTAAAAAAAAAAATACAAAAATTATTAAATTTTATAAAAAATACATATTATACTCTTATATTTGAGAATTGCAATTATGTTAACAATAAGACAAACAAATGCAAAAAAAATAGACATCAACTACAATTAGCTTATATTATCAAAGTTGTTACGTGAAATATTGATAAATAATATCAAATTGATACTTATTATCATAATTTACGGTTAGTAGGTACAAATTTAACCAATGATATAAATGTATAGTTACATAAATTAAGATTTGAAAATCTAAAAAATAAAAATTAAAAGTATGTGATGAGCCAAATTATAGATGAGTTTGACAAAATTTTTCTTATAATTAAAATTTACCAATTTTTTTTTATCTTACCCAAATCAAACTTATTATAAATTGAGTTGACTTACAGATTTTAACTCACTTTAATGATATTATTACTAATAGATCATGATAAGACGTTACAATTATTCATCTTCAATTATTATTGTTAATTGAAGGCATTCGTTTAAAAAATTAATTAACACTTACAAAGTTATTATTGTTAATTTTTTTTATTCCTTACAATAAAATAATATATCCTCTGTTCTAAAAAAAATATATAATCTGTGGAAAAGTTAAAATCACAAATATAGAATCATCTCAAGTGATACTATTAAGTATTATATTTATTATTTAATAGACTGTCATATTGTACTCGTGCGAGAGAAAGATGTTTCGTTATCGATCCTAATAAAGAAAAACAGATATATGTTCCTTTTATAAAGATCGAATATGAACATAAGTAAAATTAAAGAGGAATATATTATTCACAATATATATTATTTCTAACATACTCTCTATTATTAATTAATACAGTATCATTTAAAAATTATAAAAATATTAATTAAAAGTGAAACCTATATAATTTTTGTACTACCTTTGTTCCAAGCAAATAAAGTTTAGCTAACCATGGAAATATGTTTAATTAAAAGAGTAAACTAGTGAGCTTTGTTAACATTTCACAAAATTTAATTATGTTGCTAATAAAGTGTACACAATTTAATTAAATAAATAAATGTTTAAATTTAATTTATTGATCAAAACTTATAACAGTGAGATTGAAATTTAATAAAATTTGTACATAAATAAAAAAATACTTCAAGGAAATTTTATTGATATGCATTTTTCATTTTTTTTAAGTTTAATACTATATGTAATAAAATATGTAGCTTTTAATTTGATTAAACAATATATTTTGATTTTATTTGTTTAAAATAACTAAAAAACGTAAATATAAAAGTTGAAATATTAAAAAATGAAAATTCAAGAAAAATATTAGGTTACAAAGAATTCTAATTTAAATAAAATTTAAAATATGAGAAAAATGACACATGACAACTTAGGAAATATAACTCAGGATATATGTCTACGACTCTATTACACTTGCGATGAGTGCGATAAACTTGGTTAAAAAAAGTGAAATGCTGAATCCTACGCATTAAGGAAGGATAGGTGTAGGTGTCCCCACAATTCTTTTTTTCTAAAACATTTTTAACACAATTTTCATTATCAAATAATTCAAGCAACGAGAGAGTCTCCTTCCAAAAAAGAGCTTCACAAAGTTTTTAAATTCAAGCAATTATGATTATGCAATCCATTAACTCAGACTTACGACCTAGGGATAGAATATTACCATGTTTCAGAAGATTGTTTTTGTTTCTACAAAATAATCTAGAATATTAATCACGAGTTGCAAATTCAATTCACGCAACAAGTGACGATTAACGCCAATTACATGCAAGTACGATGCAATGGATGTGGTCAAGATTGATTGATTCTATATACGGTATAAAAAAACAAGTTGCAATAGATTGTAAGTACATGTTTAAATTCACCTTAAAATCATTTAACATGATTTTGATTAAAAAAAACCACGTAATATTGATATTAATCTCTTCAAATTATCAAAACATAAATTAATTTGGTCCAAAACGAATATGATTCATAAGGCTGAGACAACAAACACTAGCACAATGGTGTACAAATACAATAAGCATATTGGGTCCCCTGTGTTGGTCATCACCAACTAATTATAATATACAAATCAGCGGATTACCAAATTTAAGACGCAAAAAAGTGGCAGAAACCCATTAGCAGGTCAAAACCACTAATAATAAAGAGAATCACTATCTTGATGATATGAGATGTGACGAAGCAAAATAGAAGAAGAAGATGACAAGATAATAATGAAATAAAAGTAGGGTTTAACAGTGATATATTTTCAACTAATAAAACATCATGTTTCTAAGATAATTATTATAAAAATTAACAAATTTATAATAATAAATGATGGTATGCGATTAAATGGTTCTTAAAAACTGATTTTTATACTGTTGATGCATAGTTTTTATTTATCTTCATAAAAGTATAATACATAAATATTCGTGAATTGTGTCTTGGTCCCTTGGATAACACTTGAATCCAAACACATGCATGTTGATAATAATAAAACGTGTCGTATTGGTCCCTTGGATAACACTAGAATCCAAACATGCATGTTGATAATAATAACAAAACGTATCGAGGTGTGTCTCTTGAATCTTACTCAAACCCACTGAATATTGGGGACACGAATGGTTTGGTTTGATGTTATTAAGTAAATGTTTGAGCGTGAAGTGGTAATCCATTGCATTGAATTTGTCAAAAGACAAAAGAAAGAGATGTGTAGGGATGGGAATGGAGGGTTTGACATGTGTTGTGTTATGCTTGAAGTCTTGAAGGGATAACCTCATGCTGCTCTTTGCGTGTCCCTTACTCAGTAAGCATGCCAAAAGGGGCTTGGCCTTGAAATCTTTCTGCTTCTGTCTTTGCAAAATCTCAGCTTCCATACATATTTCACACTCTTAATATGCATTATCTTATTAACACGATTAAAGACAATAGTAATAAATTGTGTTTCTTAGTCTATTGTCGAAAGTTTACATTATGATTTTAAGTATAAAATATACGATGATGGGAGAAGAAGTTTAAATCATGATGTTAAGTATAAAATAGACGATGGTTGGTTGGAGAGAAAGTTTAAATTATGATTTTAAGTATAAAATAAATGATGATTGAAGGAAAATATTCATTTTATTATACTTGTAATCTTAAAAAAAATAGTATTATTTTTAAATAATGTATATTTCTAACCGATAAGTAGTTAAAAAATAAAACAATCTTCAATTAATATTAAGTATTATTGATTTTATTTTATAAATTAAAAAAACTTAAATACGTACTTGTCAAAATTAGGTGACCATAAATAGGTAATGATTTTATATTCCTAATAGTTTTTGATATAGGGTTTAAAATGGGGAGGAATAGTTTGAAATTTTAAAACCCATACTTATTTTTGTTGGATTTTATGAAGTTTGATATCCACAACCACCTATACTCTATCGATATATATCGATATGGTGATAATCTTTTTTTTCTTTGATAATTTCAATATTCATTTATTAATATTTAATTTATACCTTAATCCAATCTATGGGTAATTCTTTTTGTAACTCAACTTTTAATAAAAGTACCAATTACTTGTATAATGTATAAGTTAAATGTTTATTATATATAAATAAAATTTATAATAAAATAACATATAAATAAATAATATATATCTTAATATATAAGTTATACTAATTTAAAATTTATTTAAATAAATATTTTGAAACATATAAATTATATTTTTTTTATAAAAAATAATTTACATTATGAGACAATATTACTTTTAATCACTGAAAAATTATTTTAAAATTATTAAATTAATTTATAAATATATAATAAATATAATTTAAAATAAATAAAAAATTAAAATATTAGTCTCTAAAACATTTTAGCTTAAGATACTAATTGGTATCATACATACATATATATATAAAAGATTAAATTATTATTATGATAATTTAATTATTAAAATAATTAATTTGTATTTTAATAATTGTAAAAAATAAATCCAACCGATATGAATTAATATCTTGACGGGTTAGTTGCTTACGTTAGCCTAAGTAAACTGAATAAGTGGAAAATATGAAATGAAAAATGGAAATTATATTTTCCAGTTGTTTCAACAAATGTTTCCAAGTCTATATAATTTCTAGTTGAAGAAAAATCATCCAGTTTAAAACGTGATCTTGTTTTTCTAATTTATATATTTATTTATTTTGGTTGAACTTTAATTTACATTTACTAATTATTTCTTTGACAGTAACATATAAAAAATGAGTGGTCACGAAAATTAAAATAAAAAATGTGAAAGGGAAGAAGATCGTTGACAGCAGGAGACCTTGGAAGTTTGAATTTTGACCTCTCATTTGCAAAGCGACACAGGAAAGGGAAAGGAGCACGAGATAGACTTCAATTTAATCTCCATTTTTCATCAGCAATTTAACATCCACATGATATTGGTTCTTTTTAAATCATCATATGATTATACTTTTCTGATTTTATATTAAAATCTATAATCATAAAAAAAACAATTTTTAATTAGTAGTTAAGGAAATAAAAGTATTTACTAAAATGATTTATCATGTTAAAGTTATTAAACTTCTTTAATACTAACCTACAAATGACACTTCATTGTGAATTTTGATTAAAAATTAAAAATAAAATAAATAATAAAAAGTAATTAAATTTAAATATGATAAACCGATTAACAATGAGTGTGAGTAGTTTTAGATAATTAATTAGAGGATATAATAAAAATAAAATAGAAAAAGTGTTTTAAAAATTACAGGATAAAATAGTCAACAAAAAAATATACACAAAAAATATATGCCTTTATCAATTGTAGATACTAGATAAAAAAGTATTTCTCTTATTTTAAAATAAAAATAAAAAGATAACGAGTCTTCTTAATTAAAAAAAAATAATTAATGATTACTTAAAAGATAAAAAAATTAAAAAGTAAATATGAATAGAAAAAAGAGAAAATAAATAATAAATAATAAATAATAAAAGAAAAAGTAATTTAAAAATATAGTAAAAGATTCGCTAAAATTTTTATACACAAAAAAATATTATTCTTTTTTATTAATAATATAAATTTATCGATTAAACTGATTAACTATATTTTACAAGATAAACTAAAATATCTTTAGCTACTATTTCAAAATATTCATCGGAAGAGTAAAAACAGTTTTTAAAATCATTACTATTTCTTTTAAAAGATAATCAAGGATTTTTTTTTTTATATAAAAAAATATCTACTTTTTTAAAAAAAACATTGAAAAGTAGATGAAATAAAAAAGTAAAATAAGATAAAATACATCGGGATGATTATCTTATATTAAAATATTTTAAAGATTTTTTTTACTAAAAAATGTTTAAAAATTATTTTTGACCAGAAGATTTTTATGAATTCTTTTAATTTTTTATAGATAATTTAATCTTTATTTATCATAATTTTTATGAATTAAATTTGAATATTTAAAATAAGTTATTAATAAATAAAAACAATATAATGCTGCAATATACTTATTTTATTAATTTAAAATATAAATTATATATTTAAAAATATTTATTTATACAAATTTTAAATATAAATTATATACCTAAATATAATATTTATTTATATATAATTTATTATAAATTTGAATTATATAATAATAAAAGCAGTTACTAGAATATGAAGCAAAAGATTAAATTTAATCTAAAATCCGATATTAAAAGTCTTTAATTGTAGTTGCAATATTAATTAATTTGTTTATCTCTGGAATAAAATGCATGAAATAATTATCTCTGGAACCGGACTATACCCAGAATATTCTGGTGGATTGCGTTGTATCTGTTGGTGAAGTGCGTTTCTTAGTCATTAGAGGCAACTCAATTCAAAATCAAATGCATCCAATTCCCCTCTCGAATATTCCCTTTTATTCCCTCTCTCCTACACCCTCCGATCCTTAACCAACCCTATTTTCATCACATCCAACGCTTCGGATTAAACTTCAATTTACACTAAATTTTTCATGGCCTCCTTCTCCCCTGCCAGGAACTATCCATGTGCCATGTAATATTCCTTTCGAATCAAAGATTCCTTTTTCGTTTTTGGGTTTAGGGTTAACCCTCTTCACTATAAATACCCTTTTCTCTCTTCCCATCAAAACCAAGCCAAGAACCGATCTTTAGAGCACTTCCACGCACCCAAATAGATTTCTTCTTCTGGGCCACTCACATTTTCTCAAAATGTCTGGAATTGTTGTTGTGTTTGACTTCGACAAGACCATTGTTGATGTCGACAGTGATAACTGGGTTATTGATGAGTTGGGTTTCACCGACTTGTTCAACCGGCTCCTTCCCACCATGCCTTGGAACTCTCTCATGGTAACACTTTTCTGTCTTGTCACGTGTTCTGTTTTTTCAATGTAACGTTTCTCATACTTCTTTTTTTGTTTTTTTAATATAACTTTGAAAAGTGCATTGTCTTAAGGGAGTGTCTTGTGTTTCTGTTTTGGAATTACAGGACAGGATGATGATGGAGCTTCATTCACATGGTAAAACAATTCAGGACGTTGAACGTGTTCTGCGTACGATCCCCTTGCACCCTAGAGTCATACCTGCTATTAAAGCAGCTCATGCTTTAGGGTATGTGATTATGTTATGAATCTTTTTTTTCTTGTTTTCAATATTTCCTTTTTTTTTTTTTAATTTATTTTTTAATTTAAATATGGAAATTTATGGTGGCATTTGTTTTTTCAGGTGTGATTTGAGGATTGTGAGCGATGCCAACATGTTTTTCATTGAGACCATTTTGAACCACTTGGGGATAAGAGCATACTTTTCGGAGATCAATACTAATCCTGGTTATGTCAATGAAGAAGGAAGGTTAAGGATTTTACCTTACCATGACTTCAACAAAGCTTCACATGGCTGCACTTTGTGCCCTCCAAACATGTGCAAGGTGAAAATATAAACATGTTATTCGTCCATTACCTTATTTTTCTGATACAAAGATAAATATTTTTTTTTACATGATTTGAACCTGTCTTTCGTCGGTCAAAATCATGGTGGAAATTGAAAAATGTACTTAATTCTCAATTGAAACTCTTCTTAGTTTAAAAAATAAAAAACCAGTTTGTATGAACAGTTGGCAACAATAATACACGTTTCTAGATATAGTTTTCAAGTTGATCTTAACTGGCTCTACCTTCTGGGAAAGTGTTTTTTTGTTTATATTTAAATTATGAAGATAGGTGCTAACGTGACTCAACATGTTCGAGTCATGCATTGATCCTACAACAATGGAGTGCTGTCTTCTGAATTTTTGGCCATTCAAAAAAAATTAAAAAATTTTGTTTAATCAACCACTCTATTGTGGTTTTCGTCTCTAATATGAGCCCACCGGATTTGATTGAAATAGAAAATAAAGAATAAATTTTGACTTAGACCCACCAATAGTTCAAACAAATAAATGTTAAATAATTACGTACCAAAAGATGTTGGGTTGAAGCTTCTTAAACTGATTAAGAAGATTCTTTTATTTTCAATTGTGACCAATTACCATAAACTAAACTCTTATTTTATTTGTAACCATTGCAGGGTTTAATCATAGACAGAATCCAAGAATCAATTTCACAAGAGAACAAGAGGATCATATATCTTGGAGATGGTAGTGGGGACTATTGCCCAAGCTTGAGGCTGAAAGAGAATGATTTCATGATGCCAAGGAAAAACTTTCCTGTGTGGGATTTGATATGCAAAGACCCTTCAGTTATTAAGGCTGAAATCAATGGCTGGAGTGATGGAGAAGAATTGGAGCAAGTGTTGTTGCACTTGATCAACAAAATTTCCATTGAGGAAAAGGCTCACTTAATTTCATCTGATTGCAAACTACAAACTCTGTCTGTCTCTGCTTTGGAGTCTTTGCCCAAAGTCCTCCCAGTTCGGCCATAATTTCCTACTTTATAGTATCTATAAAAATGTATCATAATAACTCAAAAGAGGGTTTTTCTTTTTTCGTTTATTAACCCTACACTAAATTAGCTAATGTCGGAATTGGTCCAAGGTGGCTGTCCATGTTCCAACCATAATTTCTATTAAATAGTAATACCTGTTTGCTTTAGATCCTTGCAGATTGGTTATTTTTATGTGCTGAACATTATTTTACTGTGGAAAGTATTTAATTAGAACTTGATATTTTGGTTCTTGGCAAACATACCTGACACCACTTTTGTTTTCTATTCGGAATACATAACACTGATCTAAAACATCTTCAATGTTGGTCTTTGTATAAATTAATACTTAAAATCAGACAGGATAATATTGAAAATTTTAAAAAATAATGAGAAAAAATTGAATATTTTAAAAATAAAGTGACATAATTGATTAACAATTAAAAAAAAGGCAAAAGAAAATATTAATTAGGTAAAAAAAATTAAATTTATTTAAACAAAAAATAATGTTAAATAAATTATTATTCAATTTGATATTTCTATTTTTTAATATTCAATTTAATCTTTTAATTTTTCAGAAAGTTCAATGTTGTACTTTTATGCAATTTTGTAAATGCCATTTGTATTAATTTTCATAGAACGGCAACATTAAATATTTTCTGAAAACTAAAAAATTAAATTAAATATTTAAAAATAATAAAACTAAATTAAATCTAAACAATAAAAAAAATTGAAAGTATAATTTAACTTTATTTTCTTTACCTATCAAAATTATAACAAATAGAATATGAGCTTCTTTCCACCTCAAACATAGGTCGAATAATTATTAGGGTTAAGTTAGTAGTTGGGTGGGAAGGGGTTAGGGTAGTTAGAAGGACTTAGGTTCAATCTTCATTGCGATTATCTTTGTAATCTTTTCTATCTTTATTAAAAAAAAACATAGGTCGAATCAATAGTGCTAACATGGTGTTGTTTTGTAACCAAGTATCGAGATATATAGTTGTTTTAATTAATTGGTAATAATTTTTTACCTGTCATAACAAACTAACATAATTTATTATGGAAAATTTCTGGTGTTCTAAAAAATCTACTAACGGTAATTTTATGGTTGTTTTTGAGACCTCCAAAAGATATTCTTAGTAAATAAAATAAGGTTAAAATAAATTTTTAATTTTTATAATTTTATTTCATCTTTTAATTTTTATATTTTAAAATAGATTTTTTTTTTAAGTTTTTAAACTTATCTTTTTTTTTTTTATTTTAAAATTCCAATATTTAAAGATAATTTTTTTAGTCTTTATATTTATAATTTTTTTAATTCTTTTTATCTCTATCGTTGATTCTTTTATAATATTTTTTTATTGACATGAAAAAAATATTAATTCAACTTTATATATTTTATATTAAATTTATTTTACTGAAATTACTCTAAATTAAATTTCTTAATATTTTGTGTTTCTTTTATATTCTTATGTATGATATCTATGATTAATGATAAAGAATTAAAAGATTAAAAACCTCTGTAGGCATAAAGATTTAAAAGATCTATCTTAAATTGTAGAGATTAAAATAGATTAAAAAATAAATATAAAAAATAAAAAAAAATTATTTTAAATTATAAAGACTGAAATATAAAATAAGTATAGGTATATAAATTAAAAAAATATTTTAACTATAAAAACAACTTTTTTGCGAGTAACTAATTTGAAAACAACCCTATGACAATAAATAGCTTAAGAATGTCCCAAATTGGTGAATAATTCGTCATTAGATTTCTTGCAGACGCCTTCAAGACTTTGTTGATTTTCTTAGTGGACTTCAAAAGCAACAACCCTTGATTTCCTCATTTCATTTTTGTTATCTCCAACACAAGTAGTAACTTTGATTTCTAAAGCAGGTAACTCACTCCATGTTTCTTTTACAAACTGATCACTAAAATATATTTGTTTCAAAAATTTTCACCACTAGTAGTTTTCAAAGATTGCTGGAAAATGAATGCTCACAATAAGGGGTGATATGCAAATTAGGTGTTTTTTTATTTATATTTTTTTTACCAACTATGTACTAAAGTATATTTACTTTTAAATGACATTTTTTTTAACTTTTGAAGGTCAATTTTTGATATTCTTAAAAGCTTTCATTATCAACATTAGTTTTCTGACATTTGTTTTTAAATAATCGAATCATTTTTTTTATTATCACTTAAAGATGTTTCTAATTTATATAAAATGAGTTAGTTTTGATTTTTATAAAATAATTTCTTTGTTTTTTATCTTCTAAAATTTTTAGATATTGTTTTTATTTTTGTGAAATGAATAAATTTTGATTTTAATCCTATAAAATATTTTTTTTTAATTTTCATGTATATAAAATCTAAAGTCTTTATTTCTAATTCCATACGGTTCTTTCTAGGTAGATAAATGATAAATACTTTAACGATTTATACAAATTTTGAGAGGTGTGAAACACCGGTATGAGTTAATAGTTGTGAGATTGCAAATGATTTCTCAAACACCATCGTAGGTGATAGCACTGGTCATAAAACAATGATTTAAAACAACACATATCTATTTAGTTTAAAAAAACCTTAATAAATTGAAAAATAGCATTGTTGTACATTGAAATTTTTTGATAAATGGCAATCACCTATGGTTTCATATGATTAGGTAAATTAATTGTATGCACACAAATCTGGAAACGGACTATACCCAGAATATTCTCTTGTATCTGTTATTGGTGCAGGGAAGAGAAGTGCATTTCACAGTCAGGACAGTTAGGTTTAGGCATCCAATTAATTCCCCACTCATATATTCCCTTTTATTCCCGCCTTTTCTTCTCAACCCTATGATTCTTTGACTAGCCCAAATTTCAGCATATCCAACGATTCAAACTTACCCAAATTCTTATGACACTTTCAAAGTTTCAAATATCCATGATGCGCAATGCAACATTCCTTCTTTTTTTGGGGTTTTAGTTTCACTATAAATACCCTTTTCTCTGTGAGTATCAAAACCAAGCCAAGAACCAATCTTGAGTCCTGACACACCCAAATAGATTTCGCAAAATGTCTGGAATTGTGGTTGTTTTCGACTTCGACGACACCATTCTGGATGTCGATAGTGACAACTGGGTTGTCGATCAGTTGGGTTTCACCCATTTGTTCAATCAGCTACTTCCCACCATGCCTTGGAACTCTCTTATGGTAAGCATTTTGTTGTCTTGTCACATGTTCTGGTTTTTCAATAACTCTTTTATTTATTTTTATCTTATTTTGAGTAAGTCTCCGTATCATTAATTCAAATTAATAACACCAGTACTTGAATTTGACGTAGAATATGAGTTATTGAAAGTAGTTTTGAAAACGGGTCTATCTATATATATATATATTTCTGAAACCTTGTCTTTCTTTGTGTTTGGGTTTTCCATTTATAGGACAGGATGATGATGGAGCTTCATTCACATGGTAAAACAATTCAGGACATTGAGCAAGTTCTGCATAGGATTCCCTTGCACCCTAGAGTTATACCTGCTATTGAAGCAGCTCATGCTTTAGGGTATGTTTGTAACTATTATGTTATGCTTTTTTTTTCCTTGTTTTCAATATTCCTTTTTTTTATTATTTAATTTAAATATGGAAATTTAGGGTGGCATTTGGTTTTCCAGGTGTGATTTGAGGATTGTGAGCGATGCCAACATGTTTTTCATTGATTCCATTTTGAAGCACTTAGGAATAAGGGAATACTTTTCGGAGATCAATACTAACCCTGGTTATGTCAATGAAGAAGGAAGGTTAAGGATTTTACCTTACCATGATTTCAACAAAGCTTCTCACGGCTGCACTTTGTGCCCTCCAAACATGTGCAAGGTAATTCAGATATCGGTTTTCATGCATTACCTTATTTTTCTTAAATGATGTGAACCTGTCTTTGATTGGTCAAAATCATGATCAAAATTGAAATTTCAAAAATCGATTTGTGTAAACAGTTGGCACCAATACACGTTTCTAGATATAGCTATCAAGTTGATCTTAGTTGGCTATAGCTTCTGTGAAAGTATTGTTTTTTTTATTTTTTATTTTTTATATATTTTTAATTACGAAGTTAGGTGCTAACGTGACTCAACATGTTCATGGGTCATGAATTGATCCTATACCAATGGAGTGCTATCTACTGTTTTACTGACCTTTAAAAAAATTACAAAAACCAGCCAACCACTCTATCGTGGTTTTCGTCTCTGATTTGAGCCCACTGGGGTTGATTCAAATTCAAGGCAAAGAATAATTTTGACCTACTCCCACCAATAGTTATAAATAAAGAAAGAATTATCTACCAAAAGATGTTGGATTGAAGCTTCTTAAACTGATTATGAAGTTTCTTTTATTTTTAATTCTTACCAATTATTATAATTCTAAAATCTTATTTTATTTTAACCATTAATTGCAGGGTTTAATCATAAACAGAATCCAAGATTTAATTTCTCAAGAGGATAACAAGAGGATCATATATCTTGGAGATGGTAGAGGGGATTATTGCCCAAGCTTGAGGCTGAAAGAGAATGATTTCATGATGCCAAGGAAAAACTTTCCTGTGTGGAATTTGATATGCAAAGACCCTTTGCTTGTTAAGGCTGAAATCCATGGCTGGAGTGATGGAGAAGAATTGGAGCAAGTTTTGTTGCAATTGATCAACAAAATTCCCATTGAGGAAAATGCTCAGCTCATTTCATCTGATTGCAAGCTACAAACTCTCTCTGTCTCTGCTCATAAGGCTTTGCCTAAAGTCCTCCCAATTCGGCCATGATTTCCTAGTATAGTATCTTCAAAAATGTATCATAACTCAAAATTATTATTATTATTATTTTTTAAATAAATTTAAACCTTCACTAAAATTGCTAATGTTGGAATTGCTCTAGATCCTTGCAGCTTGGTTATTTTTATGGGCGAAACATTATTTTACAGTGAAAAATATTTGATTATGATCTCAGTTCCTTAAATGGATATCTGATCCTTCAAAGGCTGATTTGTATTGCAAAAGGCATAAAGTAACTTGCCTCTTTCGAAGTTGTCATGCATTCTTGTAGAATGCGAAGGACACCCTCCAAAGTCGTCCTAAAAATTCAAATTGGATAACATGCGATCCTTTAATAATTTTCCTCATTTTCTTTTCTCACCCCATTTTTTTAAAATTTATTTTCTTTCTTAAATTCAGATTCAAACATCGTCGTAGCATTCTTCCATTTATGACCAAGCTACACTAGTGTCAAAACACGGATGATCACAAGTTGCATTTAGAAACAAAAACATAACATTCCCAAGCAAGTTGGTGTCTACAAAAATAGGCAACCAATATATATATATATGATGGAATAGTTCATAAATAGCATTTGAAAAGCAAACTCATGCTAGGAGCAATGTAATACAAGCAAGTTGGCGGATCCACCCTGAGTCAGTGAGGACAAGCTTTTTAAAAAAATAAAAACTAGTAATAATATATTATATTTATAAAGAATGTATGAATAGAATTTTATAGTATAGTGACTAAGTTAACTTTTTACACTCTTCAATTGTGGCTTGATTCATGCTAAGAACTATTGTAACACTCCAAGTTTTTTAAAATTATTAAAAAAGTATATTTTAATTAATTAAATGAGTTTTAGAAAATATTTTAGAGACTTTTAATAATTATGAGTGTTTTTAATAAATGTTTACAAAATTATTTTGCATAATATTAGTTGGAGGAAAATATGTGTTTTTGTTATGATTATTTTATGCATTTTATTTATAATTGTGTTAAAAAAATATGTTTATTTTATATATTATTTATAAGTTTTAATATTTGAGGGAAGGAAAGTGTGACTATGGTTAAATTGTTTTACTAAAGGGGTTAAAGATAAGTTAAGGAGTTAAAAGGAGTTATGTATTACGCTTCTCATTTTTCATCTCTTTTTGTTTCGTGCTCTAAAGAATTGGGAGAGGTTGCTGAAGATCATCGGAGATAATTGTTAGGTAGTAAGATTTACTACTAATCTCTTTTCTCTTCTGTTGTATACATTGTATGAAAGGAAAATCCCAATGTGTGACTTATGTTGTAATTTTATCTTCCATGTTTCTTCAACTCTCTTAGTAATGTATTAAACATATATGCATAGTTAGTTTCATATATTGAGCTAGTATTGTGAATCTTCGATTTCTTGTAGGCTTGTGGGAATTCTAAGGGAATGCATTTGGTAATTGTACAAGCACTAGCGCAAAAATTAGATTTAAAATCGGAGTTTTAAGATCGGTTAAAAGGTAGCCGATCTTAAAAGTGACGCGGTGACAATTTTGTAAATAATATGAAAACTTTTATGATCGGTTAAATTTTAACCGATTTTAAAAGTACTTTTAAGATCAGTTATTTTATGATCGATCTTAAAAGGTATGTCTGACACAACTTTTAAGATCGGTTACAAAACAACCGATTTTAAAAGTTGTATCAGACATAACTTTTAAGATCGGTCATAAAATAACCGATCTTAAAAGTACTTTTAAAATCGGTTATTTTATGACCGATTTTAAAAGTACTACTTTTAAAATCATTTATTTAAGAACCGATTTTAAAAATGTTACGTTTAAAATTGGTTATTTAAGAACCGATTTTGTATGTAGTATACAAAATCGGTTCTTAAATAACCGATTTTAAAAGTATCGTCAGAAACCTTTTATATTTCCCTTCATTCTCATTCTCTTAATCTTTCCCTCCATTCCTTTTTTTACTCTCTCGCGCTCTCATTTTCTAAAGTCTCCCATAAGGTAAATTTCATTGTCGTTTTCGTTTTTGTTTTCTCATGCTCTTCTCATGTCTCTTTTTATCTTCTTATGCTCTTCTCGTGTCTCTATTTTCGTTGTAGGTTCATTTTGGGTAAAATTTGAATTTGGAATGGCCTGTTCTACATGGAGAACAACCCGTTCTGCATGGAGAACGGTCTGTTCTGCATGGAGAACGACCCGTTCTTAAAGGAGAACGGCCTGTTCTGGATTGGTTTTAACTCATGCCAAACTATGCTAGAACGACCCGTTCCAAATTATAATTTTAGGCCTTTTTAACAATCTGGACGATCAATCTTAAAAGTTAACTTTTAAAATCGGTTATTTAACCGATTTTAAAAGTCTAACTTTTAAAATCGACTCTTTTAAAATCGGTTACAGAATCGATTTTAAAAGTTAAAAATAATCGATTTTAAAAGCCTTTTTTCCACTAGTGGAGAAGTTGATGAGTATGTAATTATGTGTAATTTGTGTCTTTTATAAGTGTAACTTGACCTTTGGAGTGCTCTTATCAATTGGATTTGGATTGAAGGTGATAAAGAATGGTGTAGGGAAGGTCATAGTCTTGTTCTAGGTGAGCTAATCTCGCTAAAACAAATAATTAGCTCACTTAAGTAAGTAAATGGTTGAATTTTCTTTTGTGGTCTTCATGAAAGTTGTGTCATGGACGTTAGCTTTCAAATGTCGTTGGAATCATTTAAAAAGAAGATCTAGAACTTAAGTGTAATTAATTTAGTGAGTGAAGATCAGATTGTCAAATTCAAGCTAAAATGATGTGGGTTTGTAATTTTTAAAAATAGTAGATGATAAAATTAACTCTTAAAGTCAACATAGAAGTTGTAAATGATTGTCTTAACTTTATAACAAAATTAAGATCAACCTAATAACATGTATATAGCTCTAGATATCGTGTTTGGACCACACGAGGTCATAAAAGATTTAATTATGAAAATGTAATTTGTGAATGGTGGTGGTAAATGACTTTACCCTTTAAATGTTTGATCTTATGAATGGTTTGAGATACTTAAATCAATACTTAGGAAAGAGAAATAATAAGAGATAACAATGGTGAATAAGTTATGATGTGAGTGATTGCTAATGACTTGAAGTGTTTTAGTGATAACGATGCCTAAAGAATTAATGTGTGATATCAATATATTGCTAGGCTAGTTAAGTTATTAATTTAAATGCTTAGTTTGATATTGATCTCTTAGTAGCTATGATTGAGTTATTAACATATGATTAGATGATTTTATAATGGTTCAGTTAGAGGTATTATCGAGTGATGTCGTGGACATAGTGTGTTTGAACTGTGAACATGTACTCTTGTTAAATAATTGTAATTGATGATTAATTGGTTACTTTAAACTGTGAACTGTGAGTTATGTATGATTAAATGATGTTAACTGACATTGGTTTCAACAAAGAAATGTGTGGATCTTGTAAGGGTCATGTGATGGTAAATTGAAAAATCGTTATGTGTGGATCTTGTAAAGGTTATGTGATGAAAATTGGAAAATTGTGAATATTCATAATGATAACCTGATATTGTATCAAGTCTCGTGTGACATACATTATATGCATGCAAATTGACAAATTGGCAAATTGATACATATATGATTTTATATATGTTTGACTAACACCACATACATATATAAATCGTATTCCATGTCTATTGCATTACACATCTGAATGTGTATTATGTGATGTGATAAATCATGACTAGTCTAATTGCAACTTGTTGTTATTAATTTAATTAGGTGTGTGTATATATATATATATATATATATATATATATATATATATATATCTTATTATTGTGTGTTGAGCTATCTCGCCTTATTCTACATTGTGAACCAAAGTGATGTTTCTCACTCTTCGTTTATTGTGTTTATTTTATGTGAATATTATTGCAGGTGATCAGTCTCATCACGATGTTGATGATGCAAGTAATGATGCCTAGACCTTATGTTGGATTGTGCTTTGATAGGACATGACATTGGAGTTTAGTTAAGATTTCTATTTTGTTGGTTTCTTTCCGTTTAAGACTTCATGTTAGATTTTATTTTGCAATTACTATGTTGGACATTTGTTTTAGTCTTTTAGTGACATATTACTATGTGATACCTTTATTTAAAGTGATTTTTGCAAATCTTTGTTTAATTAATAAAATTTATTTTCGAATACTTTTCTATCTTCATTATATTATACGTCAATGTTAATATGTAGAGTAGAAGGTGTTACAATTATATTTTTATTAAAATTTTTTTTTTACAATAGCCACAAGGGTATTATATAATATTACGGGTGCAAGATACTGAATTTTTACATATATACTAATAATTTATTTAAAGTGAGAATGTACATTTGTTCACTGTTGTGTAAGTGTGGGCCATATAATACAAGCCTTTATGGTGTAATTTTATAACATCTATGTTAAAAGTAGAACCCTTGATTAATAACTCAAGCCCTCCAATGCCAATAAAATAAATAGGAAAATTAACTTGTTAATGTCTTTTTACATTATCTAAAAAATGAACAACTGTTTTAGATTATTCTTACACAAAGAAAAGGAGTGACCATGAGACATTGAACTGAAATGTTGAGCCTTGCAGAACTCTCTAATGATGGTTTGATTGTTGAATTTCTCTACCTATAGATAATTTTCCTTGTTTATTAGAGGCAATACAAAAATTTCACTCCTATCTTATAATGTCAAACTTTATTTTTACCCCAAGCCCTATAATTCCCAAGGGCATATTATGGTTTTGTAATAGAAAATTTGAATAAAATTGTAACTTTTGCTATTCTACATTTAAATCTTATACATTTAAACATACATGTAACTTAAGTTAGGAGGAAATGTCACTTATTGTCAAATTTTGAGGAAAATTGTTCCCATATTAGACTAAGAATACTTAATAATGAACAATTTGTTTTAAAACATGTATGTATAATTTGTCAAACGTGTAAATGTATATAATATAACTAATAATAGAACATAGCTAGGTTTGTGAGTGAGACACAATGTCACCACCTAATTTTGTCTTATTTATTTTATTATATTAATTTTCCTACTTTTTTCTAATAATAATAATAATAATAATAATAATAAATATTTAATAATTTTATTTCAAGCTCAAATAACAAAATGAAATACATGAGAAAAGATGAGTATAAAAGATTTAGAGGCAATGTTCTATAGAAAATTGCAATCCAAATTCTCAATCTTCATAAAAAAATATACATAAAAATATTAAGTGTGATCATGGATTAGGTAAGGTTGAGTTTTTATCAAATCTATTAGTTGGAACTTGTTAAATTTGTGGAAGAGGAAGAGAGAAAAATCCTTCTTCATTCAATTTTAGTTTTCCTCAAATATTGGGTGAATTTGGAAGTGAAGGGAAAGATTTTAAAACATTTTCAAATAATATATAAAATATTTTTTTTTATATTTTTAAATTTAGAATTATAAATATAAAAAGGTATTTGACTTTTAAAATCCTTCTATTCTCCTTGTGAATCAAATAAGAAAAATATATATCTCTTCCTCTTTTTACAACCAAATTTTTTATTTATCCATTCATTATTATTATTATTATTTTTTATAATTCTTCCCTTCCTTTTCTCATTCTTCTATTAAAATATCTCTTCTCCCCACCCCTCTTTTGATCCAAACGTATCCTTAAACAATAAATACTATAATATTGATATTTCATATTAAATCAATCGATACTATATAATTATCTTAATTTATTACAATTTTTTTTATGTTATTAGTGGTCTTGAAACACTAAAATAAGATTTTTTTTTTGAAAATTACAAGAACAAAAGATAAGTTTTAAATTTAAGACACTAAAAAAAGATTTTTTTTTAAATTTTGGAAACTAAAACATATAAGTTTTATATATGAGAAAAAAAAAACTACTTCAAATTAAATAAAAAATCTTAAAAATTAAAATACACACTATTAATGAGATGGGTTAAATTGGCAGGTTCAACACTAAAGCCTAATATATAGGTTTAATTGAATAGGGTTAGATTCTATCCCTTATTTCAATAGTAGGATTCCACTTGGAATACATGATACTAGAGCTGTCAAAATGGGTAATCCAGTCTGGCCTGGCACGGCCCACCACGGGTTGAGCATTTGGTGGGTTAACCCAACCTGGTTCATTTATTAGTGAGTTCAAAAAAATTGAACCCAGCCCGGCCCACCACAGGTTGGTGGGTTAAACGGGTTGACTCACCTAATTTTAAAAAAATGTAATTTTTTTAATATACAACTAAAGCCCAAAATCATAATTAAATGATAATTCTAAATACAATCAAATAAAATCTAAATAATCTCATGTAAACAAATATAATTCAAAATCATCTCAAATATTCTTTTGGGCCCAATAATTCAAATATAATTCAAACCCTAATGCTCATTTGGGCAATTAGGGCCAATAAAATGAAAGCTGAAGCATAAGTTTTTTTTTAACGGGTTCAAAATTGGCCCGTATTAAAATTTTCAAATTTTTTTTGGCCCAACTCAACTCGAACCTGTGATGGGCCGAGTTGACTCACCGAGCTAAGCCCATTTTGACAGCTCTACATGATACCCATATTATTATTAATGAATGGAAGGGACAGACGTAAGAAGCATTGTTTTAGTAAGTGTTTATACTTTATACAGAGTAGTTTCTAGGGATGGCAAAACGGCTTCGGCCCGCATGTCAGCCCAATGTTCCGTTAAAAAATATTTGGCTTGAGTTATATACTTTAGTCTGTCAATTTGTTTGGCCTACTTCACTTGTCACGACAAGTTGGTCCATTGGTTTACTTATGTTTTAATATTTTTATTTTTATTGTTAAGATTAAATAAGTCATATAAGATTTATTATATAAGTAAATTATGATTTATTATATAATAAATATATTGTGTATTTGTAATATCTTAAATTTCTGATACAATATTTTCAATTTTATTTTTATTATCTTATTCTTAAAATAATATATATATTTATTTTTAAAAAAATTTAGTTACCATATTTAAAATAAATAAATATGGATGTTTTTATTTTGATATCTTATGATTTTTTTTTTAATTTTTAGCAAATTAAAATAGAAATATTTATAATTCAAATTTTTATAATTTTTAGAATAATATTTTAATCATTATATATATATATATATATATATATATATTTTAATTGTTAAAATTTTAAATGTTTAATGTAAGTAAATATATTAAATTTTTATACATATAAACATATTATGAATGGTTAAAATAAAAAGATATCTTATCTACATTCTTATCTACATTAAATGTATAGATAATGCTTATCCATAACATTTATTGCATGGTAACTAAGTTGTAATGGGAAGTAAAAATCCAACTAAATGATACAAATTCTCCATCAAATGCTAACTAAGTAATCATTACCAAATTTGCTATAAATAGGCCATGTGGTGGGGGAATATAGAACTAAGAAATTTTGAGAAGAGAGAAAGAGAGAACTTACGGAGAGAAAGAATATTAAGAAGGAAGAGAGAAAAAGAAAAAGAAAGAAAGGAGAAAAAATATATACACAATTTTAGAGTACTTCCAAGTCATTTCATTTTTCTACTAAGGTAAGGGGGAGGAGATCTTTATCCTTTTAAATTCTATATATTATTATGTTTATCTATTTTGTTATATCTATGTGTATTTACTTAGTGAGGTATCCCTAACCTTATTTATTTGCTTGATCTATGATACTTTTTACTCTAAATAATTAATAAGGTGTTGTTAGTTTATGTTATTTAATTATTTTATGATATTTATCACTGTCATTTTACTTGATTAATATTCTTTAATACATTCCATTTACGTAAACTACATTACATTAAATTTTAAATAATTAAAAATACTCAAACTTATTTATCTTAATTATTTTTATATTAATATTAACTATAATATAGTTTGGTTAAAATATCCTAAGCTCACCTTGTTGTTATTTCTTCATACAGTATAAAGATAAATGTTATTCTATGGCCATAAGAAATAAAGTTTGAATTAATTTGTAGTTGGATGTTTAACCTTGAGGATTTAAATGAGTAAGGACTTAAGGTGAAATATCCTTTTGTTGGTTGATATTATGATGCTCATTTATCCTGACTAGTTACTACTAAAATAATTCAAATTTTATCATAACAAGACAGTCTAAAATATATTTATATGTATAAATATTTACATATATATTTAATATTGGTTATAAATAATTCTATACATTCTATTTAAATATTTGTATTTATTGAATATTTGTTCTCACTCCTTATTTTTTTGTTTTTAAAATTAAATATATTATAAAATAGATGGATCTACTCGCGATTCCAAGTCCTTTTATAGTTGTTAATACTATTTCAAAATATTTTTACCCAAATAGCAACTGTGCAAATTTATTTCCCCAACTAGCACCGTTTACTATTCACGTTCAGAACGGGCCGTTCTAATTTCAGAACGAGCCGTTCCAGATTAAAAAATAACACATGACGAATAGATCAGAACGGACCATTTCAGATTCAAAATTAGCATATAAATAAATTTTTTTTTCTTTCGATTTTCACTTGTCAAATACCAAAAGTCAGAAACTAACATCAAATAATTAAATTTATTGAATATTAACATTATAAATATAACTAAATAAATTTATTAAAATTCAATACAACAATAAAGATCAATGGTGGTGGAAACTGATTATATTGTTCTCTAATGTCCATCTCTGTAAATCTCCCAGCAGGTCATGCGAGCAAGGGATATGAACTTTCTGAAACTTGCCACAATCATACCACATTTCATTTAGCCTTACTGTAAATCTCCCAACGGGTCATGCGAGCAAGAGATATGAACTTTCTGAAACTTTCCGCAATCATACCACATTTCATTTAGCCATACTGTAAATCTCCCAACGGGTCAAACTTCTCTCAGGTATTGCGTTTCTTCAAACTTTGTGGCCAAATCCAAAACTCAAGAGAACTTTCAAGGGTCAGCCAAAGTCTAGTAGGATTAGAACATAGATGGACATTAGAGAACAACATAATCGTGTAAAAAATTGTTCCTATTATCACACCCCTGGTCACACATTAGGAAGACATATCCAAATATTGGTCATGAATTCAATTTTCGCCACCATTGATCTTTATTGTTGTAATGAATTTTAATAAATTTATTTAATTATATTTATAATGTTAATATTCAATAAATTTAATCACTTGTTGGTAGTCTCTGAGTTTTAGTATTTGATAAGTGAAAATCGAAAAAAAAATATGGTATGAATCTATAAGCCAGAACAACCCGTTCCAGATTCAGAACGGCTCGTTCTGGTTCCACTTTTTATGTGCTAATTTTAAATTTAGAACGACCCGTTCTGATCCATTCGCCATGTGTTATTTTTTAATCTGGAACGGCTCGTTCTTAAATCAGAAAGGCCTGTTCTGAATGTGAACAGTAAATGGTGCTGGTTGGGGAAATAAATTTACACAGTTGCTATTTGGGTAAATTTTTTTAAAATAGTATTATTTGAGTAAAAAACTCATTTTCAATCTATATATATATATATATATATATATATATATATATATATATACGTATAATATTGGGATTAATATTTATACGACTAGACGTTACAGTATTTGATTTATTTTAATTGTTATATGTAATTTGATATTTTTTATGTAGTAAATATGTTAAAAGAACTATTATTATCATATTACATATTTATTTTATTATGTAATAAATTTGAAATTTATTGTGCAACAAATCAAACAAAATATGTTATAATTTGAGATTTATTTTATCAATTAACTACACTAATTATGTGGGTCATTTAAATATTGTGAAAGAAATATGTTGAAAGAATTGTTCAAAATAAATAAACATCTTTTATTTTTATTTATTTGGTGGATTGGCTAGTCGACTCATCAGCTCATCCTTAGGTGAGACATGTTAAGGTGTCTAGCCCGTTTTTACTTGGGGAATTAATTTTTCTCAACCCATTTTGGGTAGACTGACAATAGGATGAGGTTTAAACAAGCTGAGTTAGCCCATTTTACTATTCTTAATAGTTTTTAGCCACATTTTTTTTATTATTTTTAAGTTATATAATAAATATATCTCTCTTTTCTACTAAGTTGAGAAAGTACTTCTAATGACATATATTTTAGTTCAATTTTACTTTCCAACCTATTCGCTAAAGCTGTAGTAAGCAATTTCTACTACCATCTTTAATAATAATTACTCCCTATTCTAACATACAATTTACAAAGAATTGGTACTCTTTTTATAAGGTATTTTACAATTTTTTATAAAGCAGTAGTTGTAATTTTTATTTTATGCCCCTATAAAAAGGTTGTATGAATAAGTGTTTTTCTCTCTCACTTTTTAAACTCTCTAATTATTATCTATTATTTTTACTGATATTGGTAATTTCTTTAGCTCTCATGAAAATTTAATGACAAATAAAAAGAATAAAATTAATAAATCATAATTTCTTTTATAAATCCAAAAATAACAAGTAAAGATGATAAAATTGATAAATTGTAATTTAACTACTTATATTAATTTGTGAGATTTGGTGAAAAATGCAAGGATTGATAGAGTATTAATTAGGTTGTTATGCACAAGAATCATTTTTCACAAGCAAATAAAAAATAACTAAAAGCGGATGGCAATTTTAGAATTAATAAGTGAAAACAGAAAATAAGAATACAGGCTTAAAAAGTTAAGAAAACTATATAAAAACGTTTTGTTAGTAAAATTCTTAAAAATATTTTTATTAAAAAATAATTCTTAAAAGCATTATTATTTAATATAGTTATTATATTTATATACAAAGATGATTTCTTTTGAAAGGATACAAAATATGATTTTTAATAAAAACAATTTATGTAAATTAAGTCTATACAACATTTTTTTTATTCTAGCTCTCCCTCTCATAGAAGGATATTCATCGTATTAAATTCATGTTGCACGAGGGGTGAGTCACGAGTACCCTTTTCTCTAAATTGCTTGTCCCAATTAACAAAAGAAAATGTGAAAAAGTGGAGAGAAAGTGGCTTTTCCTAACTATATCTACAATAATATCATCGGAGTCTAAGTACATCTCTAATGGAAGCAACTTATTTGAGTTGCTTCATGCATTGAAAAATGAAAAAAGTGATCCTGAGTGTGTCATGTCAGTATTAAGCAACTTGAATACAAATTTACTCTAATGGTAAAAAATTTTAAGAAATTCAACTTTTAGAATTTTTTTTCTAATCATTTATGAACCAATTTTAAATTTTTATTAAAAAGAGTAATTACACTACAATGAAAGAAAATAAAATACGAGAAAAAATACACAATAAGTAGATATTAAAAATAAAATAAAATAATAATAAATACATAGACATTATACAGAATTAATTTTCATCATTATTATTTTTGAAACGTTCTCAAATATGTTCAATAAAATTTGCTTGAAATCTGGTAAGGAACGGTTGCTTGAGGAAGCAACTCTCTCTCTTCTTCAAGCAACTCATGTTGTCATGTCAGAGTCCTCCAATGATAAGAAACCGAGACTTGAATTGTTTCATGAGGCAAACAACTCCCATTAGAGTTGCTCTAAATGCTCCAATTATCATGCTTACGTGTATGCTCTAACCTTCTTTTCCTATAAATACCCTCTCTGTTGGTGTATGACCTCACAGTTTAATATTATCTCAACATTTCCTTAGGTTTAGGTGCATTCAAATGGCTGGGATTGTACTCATTTTTGACTTTGACTCAACAATCATTGAGTGTGATAGTGATAATTGGGTGCTTGATGAGACTGGTTTAACTCAAAAGTTCTATCAACTTCTTCCTAACATGCCTTGGAATCCTCTAATGGTTTTCTTTTATTTTTGAACCTTATTTCTTTTCATGTCTAGGTTATATATATATTTTTTAATTTTGTTTTTCCTAAAACTTTGTAGGATAAGATGATGAAAGAACTTCATTCAGAAGGGAAAACCATTGAAGACATTATAGAAATTCTGAATAGGACTCCTATGCATCCCCGCATTGTCCCTGCTATTGAGGCAGCTCATTCTCTTGGGTATTTCTCTCATTCTCTTTCAGTTTCTTTGGTACATTTTTTTTAATATGTAAGAATTACAATAATAATAATAACAAAATTTAAATTTAAAACTTTTTACATATCACTTTAATCTCTCATAACTATGTTAACATTAGTGATTCTTCTTTGTTACATGTTAAATGTGCCTTTTTGCTTTTGTTGGTTGGATGGAGATACTAAATAATTCTTATGGAGTTGTATTCAGGTGTGAGTTGAAGATAGTCAGTGATGCAAATGTTTTCTTCATTGAGACAATTCTGAAGCATCATGGAGTATGGAATTGTTTCTCAGAGGTCATTGCCAACCCCAGCCATGTCAACGAAGGGAGGCTCAAGATTTGTCCATACCATGATTATCTCAAATCTTCTCATGGATGCAATCTTTGTCCACCAAACATGTGCAAGGCAATTGCATTAATTCCTAATATCTATTTATTTATGGCCAAGATATTAATTATCACATTTATTCTGCTTACATATAGTTAATTAATCACTTAAGTTTTTGTTATTATGCTTTTGAACCCCAAATAAACCTACTATTTTGCTTCCTCAGTAGTCAATATTTCGCTAATTAACAATAACACAGAATCCAGTTACTGGAGATGCTTTTGGTGAATTTCACTTTTGATAATATTAAATTAATATAGTACACTTTGTGATTATTGACCTCACATCCATCACTTTTCTGTTCTCTGTCTGTCTGTCATATGTATGTTACAATCCAGGGGAACCATGCAACGTGCATTAATATTTGACAAAATTAGCCTCTGTTTACGGTTTTTATTTATAAAATTATCATTTTATTTCCCATTTTTCATGACTTGTATAGGAAACAAATAGAATAAGAAATAAAAACACAACCTTTAAGTCTCAAAAAAATTCAATAAAATGTAAGATACTTCCTAGAAAAACAAAAATTCATAAATATTCTTTGTTTGTTTAGTTGTCAATATTGCTCTATAAATAATTTACTTGTTGGAAGTTTTTTTTTACCTCACTAGTTCTCTAATGGTATATAGGGATTGGTGATAGAAAGGATCCAAAATTCCCTTGAAGCAGCAGGAAAGAAGAAAGTAATCTATCTTGGAGATGGAAGTGGAGATTTTTGCCCTAGTCTGAAGCTCAAAGATGGTGACTATTTGATGCCAAGAATGGACTTTCCATTGTGTGATTTAGTTTCAAAAAATTATAACAATATAAAGGCAGAGGTGCATGGTTGGAGAGATGGGAAAGAGCTTGAACATTTTCTTCTCCATCTAATCAACAAAGCTATTGGTGAAGGAGACAACATTAACAACTCCACTAGAAATGTCTCTGTAATTGATTGCAAGTTGGAGTCAATTCCAATTGACACTCATCAACCTTTGCCAAAATCTCTTTCATTTCCTCATTAAAGGTTTTTTTTGGATATAAATTTCGAATAAATTTGAGAATTTCTTTATTAAAAATAGTTTTTTTAATAAAGAAACTTTTAAATTTGTTATAGTATCCAAACATGTTTTATATAAGTTAGAGTAGTCGTTGCTTTTGCGGGGGATGAAGGATGTTAATTTGTTACTAAAGCTATTATATAGTGTCTTGTAGCCCTCAAATATGAAAAATAAGAGCCATTATATAGTCTCTTGTCAACTTCTGAATTATTTTAAAGTACTGTTGTTGCATTATAAGGTAATGTATGAGGCTGTGGTTTGGTCCTCGATGATAATAAAAATATGTTGTGTTGAATGAAAGTATAAAAGGCTAAAGTAATTTGTGATGCGTGCCCATTGTTAGATAACATTTTGTCTTAATAAAAACTTGAATTATTAGTTGAAAAGTTAAGAATTAGACTTTTTTTTAATCGATTTTTTTTTTGTTTGAAGCATAGATGAATGCATTATTGGTTCATGTTAAAATTAGTGTAAATACCAAAATTGTGATTGAGAGGAAAAAAAAAAACAATACCATGCAATATCAAGTCAACCATCAAGCTGGGGATTGATTCAAGTGACATTAAATGTAAATAGACCCCCTAAGTAGGAAATTCGTTAATCGAATTAGATTTAGATTACATGGTTACCTAAAAAAAATATAGATTTGGATGCTCTCATTTTTATTTAATATTTTGATAAAAAAATTAAAAGTATACACAAATATTCGTATTAAGATAAATTATTATCGGTGTAAAACTTTTTTTTTTGTTGCGCTGATAAAGAGGTATACTGTATACATTGACACACTTGTCATTTTGAATCTTCATATACTAAAGAAGAATTTTCACTTTCACCAACGGATTAAGTTTTAATTTTACATACACTAGCTGACTAGCATTAATAGATTAGAAAAGGGTATAAAATTGATAGAAAATGCTAACAATATACTCTTTATCACACCCTTTTAATCATACTTTCGTTAAAATTTATTGAAAAATATAATTTTAGTAGATTTTACATTCTATTTATAGTAACTTTCTCTCCTATTTTTATGATTTTTTTTAATAAATTTTAATATTTAAGAGTGAGTATGCTAGGCACTCCCCAACATCTATTCCAACATATATACCTCCTCCAATCTTCTATTGTCATAGCTAATGAAGAGTTAAATACAGTATTACAGTGACACTCATATATGTCATTTTGGATCGTCAAATATTATTAGTTCGTGTTGTTTCTCATGTTGATGGACAATAGAAAATCATCATATACCTATTATATAAATTAATGAGTTTAACTTATATATATGCAACAATTATATCAGTCAATAAAAAATTATAGTTAATATAATTTTTTAAAATAATTATGATAAAAAGTTAATAAAATTATTATATATTTATTTATAATTGAATGACAATGCAAAATCTTTTACACTTTACAATTTTTATTTATTTATGAAAATCTTTCATTTCATTATTTTTACGAAAGTTTTATTTTCTCATAATATATTCTAACTTTGGACCTAATTGTTCTTTTGATGATTGATTCAACAGAATATAAAGATCTATCTTATAGTTATCTGAATTATACTTTATTCCATCAACAAGTTTAGTATTGAGTATAATGTCCCTATTGTTTTTTGATGGAAAGAAACTTATCACTATCTTTTTGAAAAAGTTCTAAACGAATAATTTCTACTAAATATTTTAATTTCTTATTTTATGAGATTGTTAGTATTTATTCTTAAGATTTAAATATGTTTAGTTTTCTAAATTTGAAATAATCTTTATTTGATCTCTAAATTTGAAAATATCTTTTTAATTTATGTAATTTTAAAAATGACTTGTTTTAGTCCCTTAAATCACTTGCAATATCACTTAAAATAAAGACTAAAACAAATTTACTAACAACGTTTAACTAACTAAGTAGAAAAACTAAAATGATTATTTCTGAAATTATCATTTTAGTGAAATTTAGTGAAAAATATATTATTTCTGAAATTTAGTGAAAAAAAAATTTACCCAAAATTTAATAAACTAGAAACAAATTATCATGTTATATTATTTTATCTCTATCGTTTAAAAGGGATCCAAATCCAAATGGTGATCATGCAAAATTACAAATTCTAAACCTTAGACAAGAATTACAAAAAAAAAAAGTCTCTTCTGCCCTAGTGCTAGGACAGACAACTTCTGTTGAAAATTTTGAAAGAGATTCTTAATTCACTACAAGAAATGTTACATATAGCGACATACAAAAAGTGTCACTATAGATACAATATATGTAGGTATATGTTTATTTGACATATAGTTATGCACAATTTTAGTGTTGATTTTAGATGAGATTTAACAACATATTTTGTGTGTCACTATAGTCTATACCCACACTTTTTTAATAATATACCAACATATATTGTAGTTATTGTGTGGGTAAAGTAATTTTTAGTGACATGTATAGTGTCACTATAGGGTGTGTGTCACTATATGACAATTTTGTTGTAGTGATTACCTCACCACATTCTTTACATAAAAGGATACCCTTAGATTTAGCGGGGCCTTTTATTTTCTTTTTCAAGAGAAGCAGGGCATTATTCCAAATTACTTTCCACGTTAATTAACGTATGTTTCAACTATATATAGTTTTATATTATATATATTAATGATAAAATGAAAATAGATATGCTACACATGCATGAAAATCCACCAATTGGGCAATTATAGAACGAAATATCAGACAACATACTATTCATAATTTCGGTCAATGCTTAACTTAAAAATTAATTAAAGTTCAATCTCAATCATCACTTTTTTCATGCACTATGCATGACGAATTTGTCATCTTCTTTGCTTTCTCAGAAATTGCTGGATTTATATATTTAGTCTGTTCTTCAAAGTAGACGCAATTGAATCAAGAAAAGCTATGTCAGTGTTTTCCTTCTTTGAGTAGTGTATCTATCATGCGCACTAAACCACCTTTAGCTTGCTTTATACTACCATTAATTAGGGAATGCACACAAGGTTGGATCTCACTTCACAAAAGGATCATAAAGCCTATATACATATATGAAAACACTATAAATCATAGAGATTATCAAGCAAATAAACCAATAACACTAGCAAAAAATACTGCATTATTTCTCAGGATCATGTTTTCTTGTCCAAGTCTTTTTGCTATGCTCTTCCTTTATGACAAACAATAATGCACTTATTTTTTTTATATATGTATAGAACTTTATATTTTGCACTATTCTTGTAATGTAACCAAATTTGACAATATTAATTAATTCCTGCAAAAAAAAAAAATCTACCCGCACAGAAAGTTGGAATCTCAAGCACTGAACAGGAAAATTAATAGTGCAAAAAATAGTTTTAAAGGGAAAGTCATGTACAATAGTCATTCCCCTTGTTGCTGGAAGTCATTCCGTACAAGTAATGTGGTCAAACTTTTGGTTTTTGTTTTTATACTTTAGAGCAGTTGTGTTGTGTGAAATACATGCAGCATGGTTTGGACATCCACCACTAGCTACCAAGTGTTTGGAAGAACCTCTACGAAATTTATTTGGGTTTATGAAATTATTATTACTTTTTTTATAGTTTTTTAATAGACCACCAGCTTCTTGGCCTTCCAAGGGTCGAATAGATCTCCAATCTCTAGAGGTAGCAAACTAATCAAATATATGCTTAGATGATTGCCCCTCTTTTTCTATCCATATTCATAACAAACTACCGAGTTTAAAAAAATGTGTATGCAAACCAATTGTTGAGAGACCCTTTCAAGTACTTCACAGAACACAAAATGTCGTGAATCTTCCATGATGTTTCGTCTTTCTTGACTAGCTTTCAGTTTTAGTTATGAGTTGATGAAAGCAAAGGCGATGTAGGAGTTACAAATTTGCTTGGCATGTGCGGAAGAGGAATAATATGACATTTAAGATTTGTGACTATAGGAATCAGAAATACATTATAAAATAATATTTAAATATTTTTGTTGATATGATAATGATGTAATATAGAGTCAACTTTTACATTATAAACAGATGATGCTTATTAATAATTTTTGGATAACAATTAAAAAGTAAAATTGTGAGAATTTATATTTAAAATAAACAATATCTTATTATTATGAAATTATGTGTAAAATAATATTATAAAAATAAAAAAATTACAAATCCTTTCTCTTAATATAAATATTATAGAGTTATATGTAAAATAATCTTATAAAAATAACAAAGTTATAAACCTCTACTCTTGATATAAATATATCCTTTCAAATAAGTTAAAAACATAATTTCAACACTTTTTTATTTATATCATTTATAAGTTACAATCATTTTAATATTAAATTATATTTTTTTACATGTAATAAAATTTATATTAAAGTACTCGTATCTTATATATTTTTCTACTAGCCTGAGTATTTAAATATATTTAAATGCCAAAGTAAACACTTAAATTTGTCTATAAATTTGAAAAACTTTCACATATTAGTTCTTGAAATTATGAAATTGTTAAATGTATCTATAAAAGTATAAATTCATAATCATGTTAGTCTAAAATTCAAAAATACGTGAGTAAAGCGATAATATTGATTATATTTAAGGACCAAAATCACTATATATAGTTAAATTTAAGAACTTATTTAATATTCTAGAGACTTGATAATTTTTTAGTTTTAAGTACCAATATGACGGTATCTTCCAAATTTAGGTATCAAAATAGGTGTTTACTCATAAATTCACCACCTCAAATACTTGGTCCTTTATATCCTTTAGTCAACTCTCCCTTATACTCACTTGATGGCCAAATTGATGCAACATGTAGGCTAAATATAGACTCTCTCACATTGGACCAACTAAACATTCCCCCTCTTGGCCGAAGATCCAACAATTGGATTGTCTATGAGAAACAATAAACAAGACTTCACCATCTATAGGCGTGAGCATGACTCACATCCCCTGGTGTATAAATAGAGAATCGCATCCAACCAGAGTTGATGCCATACACTACAATTTAAACCATGACGAACAGCTAACTAAATACAATCACATGATTTAAATCACAAAAAGGAAAAATGGTGTAAATTAAAAACCTCAGGTGCATTAACAAAGATTAATGCTTTTACTTTGGGTTTCTATATTATAAAGAAAATAGATGTAATGAAAATTATTCAACCCTAGATAATTTCGTATATATGTAATGAAAATTATTCAACTTTACATACTAACTTTCATATTATATTGCTTCTTCTCAGTGCTAATGTTGATGCATGCTAATCTTTTTGAAGCAAATTCGTATGACAGTTGGACCAATATTCAGCTACCAGCTTAGAGAATGAAGAGTTGGTATCAATAAGCTTTGAAGGCTTGTCATACTCAACCAGTTTCCCTGTAATTATCAGAATCAACATGAGGAAAAAGGTATGACTAGAGAAGTAGCATAGATGAATCTAAAAGAAAAATTGAAACGAACAACCAAGTAACATACCATAATTTGTTATCCCCCTTCCCCAATAATAATAACAACATACCATAAGATAGGACCATGACCATGTCACTGTCTATTACAGTTGGAACTCTATGAGCCACAGTTATAACTGTGCATTCTGAAAATTCTTGTCTGATGACTCGTTGTAGAATAACATCTGTGGCAGAATCAATGGAAGCAGTAGCTTCATCCAGAACAAGAATTATGTTTTTCTTAAGAAGTACTCTTCCTAGACATATGAGTTGGCGCTGCCCCACACTCCAGTTGTCACCTTCATCACTCACTGTTAAATTGATCAGAGTGAGATTGTTTCAGCAACAAGTGTATTTATTTTTTTGTTGATACGCCATGTGTAAAATTTTAATTTGAATAATTTGAAGTCATTGTTTCACTATTGTAACCAAGATTTGCATCCTCTCATTGTAGCTTTAAAATGATCTTATTTCAAAAGATAGACAAAACACTGTCTAGAAAGGTCTTGCATTTCCCACAAAGGGTCCCAGATTCCTATACTAGGATTCCACTGTCTACCCCTCTTCTAAAATTATATGGAATCAAAATGAAAGAGTCCATATCCCTACAACCATTTTTTTGAAGTTTTTCTCTTTGGTATATTGTATTTCTCTACCTATATCTTGATCTGTATCCAAAATTTACATGGCTGGCCTGAACCTTAATTTATTTAAAAGGTAGTTTGGTTTAAGTAATCGACAGTTCATGTAAAATTTTGTCAAATCTTTAATAGTGTGGATCAACAATACAGTTCTAATAATTTGATAGAACCAACTACATTTATTGATTGATTCATGAGGCTGGGCCTAACAATTGACATAAAGTTTGGTTGTTGTCACTTCCATTTAATTTTGTATGCTTAAAAATTCATAGATTTAACTCACCAGAAGTGTCCAAGAGATTTGGTAGACTACTAATTATTGCCTTAAGCTGACATTTCTCTAAAGCCTGTACAAATGAAAGCCAACAAAACCTTTTTTTAGTGAAAAGAAAAATGAGAAAAACAACTGAATTTATTGCTTATGTTTTTCGATTGTAGAGCCAGTTCACTTACCTTCCATATTTCATCATCAGAGTACAGGGCTAGAGGGTCCAAGTTGTTTCGAATGCTACCCTTGAAAAGAGTTGGTTCTTGAGGAATGATGCTTAGCTTTGATCTCAAATCTTTTAGCCCTATTGAGCATATATTAATCCCGTCTATAAGAATGTCACCTCTACTAGGCTCAACTAAGCGAAACAAAGCACTTATAAGTGTAGTTTTTCCACTTCCAGTCCTTCCTACAACTCCCACTCTACTCCCTTCTTTAAACGTACAAGAGATGCCCTTAAGGACTAATGGAGCATTTGGACGATATCTAATCTGAAATCATTCTACAGCAAATCAGACTTGAATTCTTTTGTCATGAATATGGATAAAGGTGGAAAAGAGGGGCAATCATATAAGCATATATTTGATTAGTTTGCTACCTCTAGAGATTGGAGATCTATTCGACCCTTGGAAGGCCAAGAAGCTGGTGGTCTATTGTCCTCTACAATTGCAATAGGCTCTGCTGGTATGTGAATGAATTGCTTGATTCTTTCAACCGAGATCACATAGTTTGATAAGTTGCAAAACATTCGAGTCAGGTGAACTTGGGTTGCTGTCAAAGAAAAAGCATAAGACAGAGAAAGTCCCACAAGGCCTGTAACCAGATAAACACAAAAAAAAGGCTAGAAATTATCAGCTAGACTCAAATATATGCTAATTTTGTTAAGTAACTAAAAAGTTAACCGTACCGGGGGCCACATATCCCTTTGGAAGTAGAACAAGAAGCAAAGCTGCAGTGAAGAGTGTCAAATTCTGAAGTACTTCAACCCATAAAATTAACCATTCAATGGCAGCATTAGAATGAAAGAACATCGTGGCATCTGTATCAACTAGGTTAAGGTAGTTTTTGAAAAATCTGTCAGCTATGTTGAAAGCTCTTATAGTAACCACACCAAGTGATGTCTCAGCAGTAAAATTCATAAGAGGAGCTTTGGTAGTTCCATTGATTCGTATAATTTCTCTTGCAGAAGCTTGATAATAGCCCTTACATCCAGGAAAAAAGAAAACACAGGTAAAATAACAAAACAATCATTACTTGTTCCCACCATTTGAGCAGGGCTAGGAAAAAAATACCTGAATATATTTTGAAGCCACCATAGCAAGAACTGCAACAATGAGCACTTGCCATGTGATAGAAACCATTATCCCAATCATAGTCAGAAGTTCAGTTACTTCAGCTGTTACGGAAATGGTGGTAAAAGGGATATCAAAATCTAAAATACTCAAATCTGACGAAGCCTGCAAGTGAGAGACATGTTGGGTCAAAGAATAGTCATAAGAATAGGAGTCTGTTTGGGTAAACTTCTCTATAAGTTAAAATTAGTTTATGCATAAATTATTTTGTAGAAGTTCTCTTCTATTAGAGCATCTCCAGCGGCAATTCTTATTGGAGTTCTTAAACATATTTCTCAATTTCCAATGTTGGAGTATGCCAAGTGGCTTCTACATGTAAGTTACGTTGCTTAATTAAGCAACCGTGTCTTAACTGACAAAAGGAATAAAAAAATATATTTTTACAGTAGGATGACAATTGATGGAGGACAGACTGCATTGGAATACAGGAAAAATATATTAATTATAGGCTCCATAGTTAAGTTAAGAACTTAAATAAGAAATTTACCATTGGAGCAATATTTTGTAAAAATTTCTAAATCTTACATGGAATAATGGGGTCCACTAAAAAAATCTAAGAAATTCACTTAAGCAACTAAGCATTGGAGATGCTCTTAGTTTCTCCAAAATCTTCTTTTTAACTCATGCATAAGCTACTTTTAACTTGTGGAGAAACTTAGTTTGATTTTTCTTCTCATTTTTCTCTCCTAGAAGTGCTTCGAGAGAAGCTTATCCAAACAGGTTCTTGATATCAGTCTTCCGATACAGAAAGGAATAAAGAAACCTTACTCGGGTCAAAATCCTCCCTACTGGGGTTGAATCAAAGAACAACATAGGAGCATTAAAGATAGCATCAGTGAAGGCACAGAAGAAGGCTTTAGAAGCTTTTAAACCAAGATGTGCAGCAAAGTAAGACCTCAAATATACAAAGATAATGCTTAAAAAAGATATCACACTATAAACTCCAATTAAGATGCTGCTAGTTACTTCTGAGATTTCACTGGCTAGAGCAAGCCAATAAGTTGATGCAGCCTGCAAACCTACAAAAGCCAACTGTCCTAATACGCTCAAACATAGAAACAAAGATCCCTTGGGGAACAAAATATAGTCACAAAAAGGCTTCCATCCAACATCACCAATCTCCTTTTCTTCTTCTTGTGTAAGTTGAACCTTGGTAGAAATGTCCCCATCACTTCCACCTTTAGCGAGATTAAAAACATGAGAATCCTCAGGCTGAACTGTAACCACATTTTCAAATTCTCTTTTGTTTGCACCGCTTTTTTCTATCCCTGTAATTGCCTCTCTATGAGCACTCAAGAGCTGTTCAAAGGCTGTTCCAGCTGTCAGCAGATCTTCATAACTACCCGATTGAGTGATTTTACCTCCTTCCACTACCTAAAATTGCAGACACAATTTGCTTACTAGCGAGTTAAGATCAAATAGAAATAGAATTTGAATATGAGATAGTACCAGGATTTTATCAACTTGTGAGAGAAATTCAACTTGATGAGTCACAAGAATAACTGTTTTCCTTCTTAAAGCAGTCATGACACAATCCTGAAATTGCATAACATAAATCAGAATAGTCTCCAGAATATGAGGGTATGAGCCTATGGTTTTCATCATTTTAAGAATCAAAAAGTGGTTCAAGTTACATTAAACAGAATAGAAGCGGTATGAGCATCTACAGCACTAAAAGGATCATCTAGGAGATAGATATCAGCATCATTATAGACAGCTCGAGCAAGTTGAATCCTTTGCTTTTGTCCTCCACTCATGTTAATCCCTCGCTGACCTATTTCTGTAAGATCACCATGGCTAAATCCATCAATATCTTTATCCAATGCACAGACCTTAATGGTATACTCATACCTGGTTTCATCCATTGGTTTTCCATAGAGAATATTATCACGAATTGTACCACTTTGGATCCAAGGAGTTTGCGAAACGTAGGCAAGTGTTCCACCTACACTAACCTGTTTTCCATTTTCATAACAACAGAAAAGAAAAAAGAAAAAAGAAAAGAGTTTAAACGTTATCACAATTACTTGGTTGTTTCATTCTTGACATGATAGTATACTAAATTTGCATGGTCAATAACTCACAGTTCCTGAAATTTTGGGTATCTCTCCAAGTATTGCATATAGGAGAGATGTTTTTCCAGCTCCAACTGGGCCACAAACTGCCACTGTCTGCCCCCACTTGATCGCAAAATTCACATCTCTCAAAGTTGGAGGCACTGATTGCTGATCCCAACTGAAGTTGCCTTCTAGGATTTCAACACTTCTGCTGCAAGAATCTTGTTTTGAAGTTCTTCTAATATCATCACTTTTTATCTCATCATCAAGCAAAAAGGTGTTGAGACGATCAAAGGATACCTTAACTTGGATCAGAACAGAAAGTGCTTCTGGAATCAATGCGACAGGCTCTCCCATGCTTCTCAATGCTGCAATAACTGAGAAGATAGTTCCAGCATTCAAAGGGGCACTCTGCAAAAGTGCACAACCCATGAAAATAACTGAAGAAATGATGGAAGGAGACATCCAATAAATAAATGCTCCATAAGCTTTCATGAACTGTGCTTCAGCCAGACATTTAAACTCTCTAGCACGAAGTGATTCAACTAACTTCTTGAACTTATCCTCCCATGATTGCAGCTTTATGATTTTCATACTACTTAGAATCTCTGAAGTTGACCTCAGACGCTCATCTTGTGCAATCATAAATTCTGACCTCCATTTTTGAAGGATCTTTGCATATGGTACATTGAGAAGTCCACAAATGAGAAGAGGCACTAAACCAGGAAGAGCACCTAAACCCACAACTGTAGAAAAACTAAGAGAGACGAGTAACACTAAAATTGTGGGTGATCGTAGCAACTCACTGTGATTTTTATTGAATAAGAGATGACCTTTAAATAGCCATTGTACAACGTACTGAATTAACAAGAAGATAATAAAATATCTTATCAAATCAAAACTTACCAAAAAACTATCTTATCTAATCTGAAACAAAATAACTCAAAATCAAATAATTCCAGATAACTAAATCGGATATCCTGGATATCTTGGATATCTCGAATATCTCGGATATCTCGGATATCTCTAGAAATTTAAGATTATCCAACAAAACTCCCCCATAATCTTAAATTTCTCCTTCTTCTTTCACCTCTCCTCATGTACCCTAGAGGTTGCTTCACGTAGACTTCTTCCTCCAACACCCCATTCAAGAATGCTGACTTCACGTCCATTTGTTGTATCTTCCATCCATGCTGAGCTGCTAAGGACAGTAATAATCGAATCTTTTCCATCCTTGTCACGGGTGCAAAAACTTCATCATAATCAATGCCTTTCTGCTGTTTATAACCCCTCGCCACAAGACGAGCTTTGTAGCGCTCTACTTCGCCATTTGCATTTGTCTTCTTTTTGTATACCCACTTCAAACCAATTGGCCGAGCTCCTGTGGGTAAATCTGTCAGCTTCCACGTCTCACTCTTCTCAATTGATCTGATCTCCTCATCCATTGCTTTCTTCCATTTCTCATCAAGTACCGCTTCTTCAAACTTTATATCTTCTGTGCCTGTCAATAGACATACTACATGTAACTCGTTAGTGGAGTTGTAGATGTCTTGCTCCTTTGCTTTGTACTCGGACGAGCTCGGAAAACTTGTTCTTGAATACCCAACACCACGTAGTCCATGCACCAACTCCTTCTTTGATAGCTCGGTCAAACCTCCAATGTTTAAATGCCCAAAACGAGAATGCCTCATCATTGCTTCATCCTTCACGTCTAGCTTTAAGCACTTATTTTGAATGATGTTCATCTCCAGTTTATACATCCGATTCTTTTTCATCTCCACTCGGGCTATTAAACGATCATGCTTGTCCTTCAAATAAAGCACTCGATCCTTCATCAGAACCGAGTTTCCTTTCTCCATCATCTGCCCCATGCTTAAGATGTTGCTCTTAAGTTCGGGAACGTAGTAGGCATTCCTTATTTCTCCAACTCGTCCATCCTTCTGTATAAACTTGATGGTTCCACGCCCTTTTACCGCCACCTTGGAATCATCCCCAAATGACACGAATCCAGCCTTTACCTTGATGAGTTCATTGAAGAAACTTTCTTCTCCACACATATGATTGCTCGCTCCAGTGTCCAAATACCAGATCGAGTTGTTTAGGCAACTCGAATCAAGCTCGGCTTCTGACTTCTCATTTGAGCTTGGAGGCTCAATTGTTGATCTCTCGACGCAACTCAAGTTTAGCTGGACCTCGGAGGCACAACTCGGACGTAGCTTGGTCTCCGAGCTCTGCGTCATCATCAAAATTCCTGCTTCCTCGTCCTCTTCTTCTGTGAGAAGATTCTCCCCTTTTTCTTCACTTCGGCTTTTAGCTCGGCAATACTTTGCTATGTGACCGTATTTGCCACAGTTGTAGCAATTTGCCGATCTGCATTCCTTTGCGTAGTGGCCGAGTTTGCCACACTTATAACATTCCACCTCGGACCTTGGCTGACTTCCTTGGCTACGATCACCTTGTCCTTGTCCACCTCCATGGTCACCTCGTCCTCGACCTCGTCCTTGATCACCTCCATGATCACCTCGTCCTTTGCCTCGTCCTCCATGATCACCTCGTCCTTGTCCTCCTGATCTTCGGCCCTGAGTGTTCCGAGTTTCATTCAAATCAAGTTGCGCCTGTAATGCTTGATCAAGAGTATTCTTCATCTTCCTCCTCCTTTGTTCGTGGGCTTCGAGTGACCCAGCGAGCTCTTCCACTGAGAGAACTGACAAGTCCTTTGACTCCTCAATTACGCATGTAATACTCTCGAAATCATCTGTTAATGATCTCAAGATTTTCTCCACAATTCTACTTGCTGGCATTGGCTCCCCATTCCTTCCTAGTTGGTTAGCCACCTTCTCCACCCGAGTTATGTACTCGGATACTTGTTCCTTATCCTCCATCTTCAAACTCTCAAACTCTCCTCGGAGAGTTTGAAGTCGAATCTGTCTGACACGGTGGTTACCTCTGTGCGCAACCTCTAAGATCTTCCATGCTTCCTTTGAAGATGCAGCGTTTGCAATCTTCTCGAAACCTGACTCATCCACGGCATTGTACAAAAAATACAAAGCCGATTTGTCCTTCACTCGTGTCTTTTCCAATGCGGCAATCTGAGCCACAGATTGGTCTTCGTCCTCCTCGGGTTCTTGGAACCCCTTCTCCACTATGTCCCATAGACTTTGGGAACCCAACAGGGTCTTCATTTGTAAACACCAATTATCATAATTGGTTTTCTTTGACAGTTGTGGTACGGTCATTCCATTCACAACCTTTGCCATTACTCTCTCTTTCTTCTTTCTTCCCCCTTCACAGGCGCACACTGTTTTCCTCTAACACTCGGCACTCAGAGCATATAGCTCTGATACCAATTTGTAGAAAAACTAAGAGAGACGAGTAACACTAAAATTGTGGGTGATCGTAGCAACTCACTGTGATTTTTATTGAATAAGAGATGACCTTTAAATAGCCATTGTACAACGTACTGAATTAACAAGAAGATAATAAAATATCTTATCAAATCAAAACTTACCAAAAAACTATCTTATCTAATCTGAAACAAAATAACTCAAAATCAAATAATTCCAGATAACTAAATCGGATATCCCGGATATCTTGGATATCTCGAATATCTCGGATATCTCGGATATCTCGGATATCTCTAGAAATTTAAGATTATCCAACAACAACACCAAAAAGGACACCAACAGCCAGAAAAACTTGCAGTGCAGAAAACAATAATGTATGAAACCACCACGGAAACTCTCCCATTCTGTAGGCATCAACTGCAATGTAATTCACAATCTCACCAGTTGAATGCCTTCTCCTACCCAAAGCTGAAAGTTTTAGTTGCTTTTGATACACTGCAGCCATTAAAGCAGATCTCATTTTCATTCCTAGCCTCCTTGAGTTAAAAGACCAATGCCTCTGAGACACAGACTCAACCACCTTGGCAAATATAAGACATCCTACAATGGCCATACCTTGTTTTAACTCTTCCTCAATGCGACTGGAATAGTTTACAAAAGCATAGACAAGTAAAGGAGAAACAACAGCACAAATTGTCCTGAGAAATGCACAAATGGCTATGAAGATGTTTTCTTTCAAGTAAACTTGAGCTATGGACCATAGAACCAAGTTTCTAGAATTGTTCCTGCCCCTCTCCATCAAAAGGGAATCCCATGCACGTGCAAACTTTTGGTAGGCATAATCAGCTTTATCTTCAGAAACAAGAGAAGGGATGTCTTCAAGTTCTAGTGGCTTTGAGTAACCCAAACTTAGTAAAGCATTCATCCAAGAGAAAGTGAATTTACTCAGAAAGGAGGCCTGGCCTAGTCCTGTTTGTTTATGGTTGACCTTATGACCTAATAATAGGGGCTCACATAAATTGGCATTTGGGGTTTCTTGTGGGACAAAGTAGCCATGGTTTTGGAATACACAGAGAGCAGTTAGAATGTGGACTGGCCATATTGCGATATCAAAAACTTGAAATGTATGATCTTTGAGCAGAATTTCAACATTGAGTGCCGAAACCAATATACATGAAGACACCCACCAAATAGAGCATAAAATTTTAATCCATTGGGATCTTTGAACAAATAATGAACCTGCTAAAGAAATCCAAACTAGTCCTCTCACAATGCAAACCAACAAGTTCAGCTGATTGAAGCCAATAGTTTTTTTGGCTAAGAGATTCCACAAACCAACAATAAAATATGCAATGCCTAAAAGAGTACAACAAATTGAAGCAACTACATGAATCCATCCCTTTCTGTAGCTACTACTTACAGGGCTTTTCTTGATCAGATTGGTGAGCAAGGATGCATAAAAGACACCCAGAAAAAAAATGTTGACAATGTCTATAATGCACCTTTGGGTGGAAAAGGAAGTCAAACTGAAATCTCCAAGGCAAATGCGTGAGAAGTTATCTGCAAAATCAGTAAGAGAGAAACGAGAGTTCATTATCTTTACATTCAAAGTTTGAAAACTTAAATAAGACATGTTTTGTACAGGAGCACTATCCCATTTCTCAAAAATTGCATTTTTTTTCTTCATAGAAATGGTTCACGCATTGTGCTAAAATCGATAATCAAGTACTAATCTACTTCGGGTGACTTGAGTTCCTTTGATCAAACATTATTTTAGTAATGAACGGAATCAATCCTAAGAACACTAGGAGGACCCCTATGTCCCAAGGCATGTCTTACAAGTACTATGGCAAAAGAGTTTGTTTCAAAAGTTGCATCTGAAGACGAGGTTGTGTTGAAGAAGAGCAAGAAGTAAAACACCATGCACACACATCTACAACTACAAGAGGAAGGGAATCAAATATATGTGAACTACAAGAGGAAGAGCAAGAAATATACTATACCTGTTGTTCTTCCCAAACATGCCATTTGTGCAGTCCAGACTTCAGAGAGTGGCTAGTTACATGCACAGCAATGAGTGGTTCAATGAAACTATGAAAGAACTTAAGTTTTGAAGAAACTAGATAGCTGAAGAAGCAAAAAATAGAACAAGAAACAAACTACTAAAAAACATAAATGCAAAATCGAGGAAGGACTGAAGGAGAGAAAAATATCTAAGAACAGCCAACGAGTGTACGTAATGTACAGTAGCAGTAATGGATAACGTACGATGAACGTAGTTTAGTTAAAGAGGTGAAATTGGATAACCCAAATGAATAAATAATTTATGTTTGGGAACCATTTATTAATGTTATTCAACAATCTATCATCACGTGTATGGCAAAAGCTACTCTCATCATTCTCCGCATTTTGTTACACTTTTTTTGTCCTATTTTTTCTTTATGTTTGTTACTCCCTTTTTTTGTCATTTTTTTTTGCACCAAAAGGTACTAAATTCATGCTCACATGTTAAGGGGTCATTTATTTGTCATCCATGTCACACTGTATTGGTACACTGTTAATTCAGCTTTAATAATGTAAAAGCATTTATATTCATGACAGAAAAATATTATTTGCCCTAGTACATTAAAAATTGTTAACGGTTGAGATTTTTCTATTATTATAATTAAATATTTTTAAAGTCTTTGTAGTTTTTTTATTTTGTTTGTAAATTTGGTTATAAATTACTTATATTAAAAAAAGGAAGTTATATTGATAAGTGATATTTACTTGTTTGTTTAGTTATATTTTATTATTTACTTTATCCAATCGGGATTAGTTAATTTTAATATTTAAGCACTTTTTATAAACATTTTCAATGTGTGCAAATTGAATTCATAATTCAAATATATCATATCAAATTTTACTACCTTTTGTGTGTGAAGTTGCAAAGTATAATCTCAACCTATTATATTTGTTCTTAGTCATACAACCCTGTTTTTCATGTATTTTTTACATGGTATCAAGAGTTTCATTGATCTTTAAGGGTTTGTGAGAAGAAAAAAAACAAAAAAAAAGTAGCAAGAAAGTTCATACAAAAAAAACTTTTAAACACAAAAATGGCTTCTAATAGTAATTCTTTATCTGTAGAGGTTTGAATCTAAAATCTCCTCTCTTGAAGAGAATAAATTTTTTTCTAAAATATTAATTATAGAGCTTGTGAATGCGTTACAAGCCATTGAACAAAGAAGATCTTTAAGGATCGAAGAAAATACTAAAAGTACTTATGTGGTGTACATAGGAGGAAAAAAAACAAGAAGGCAACAAGCTAGCAAAGAAAAAGGTTGGAAAAACAAGTTTCTACCATGCCACCATTGCAAGAAGAACAACCATACTTAAAATTTTTGTTGGTTTAGGCCAATCATTAAATATAGGGGTTGCAATCAGTTTGGTCATATGGAGAAGGTTTGTAAAAATAAAATAAACCCACAAGAACATCAAGCCCAAATTGCAAAGCATGAAGAACAATATGAGAAACATTTATTTTCTATTACACGATATTCAACAAGCAAACACAAAGAAACATAACTCATAGATAATGGATGAACAAATCATATAACTTATGATGCTGCAATTTCTAAGAAATTAAATTAGTCCAACATATCCAAAGTCATAATGGAGAAAATGTTGACGTTAAAGGTAAAAGTTGTTGAAACTCTTTCAAGTATCAAACATATTTTAGATGTTTTATTTCTGCCTAAAATATATCAAAACCTTTTGAATGTGAGACAAATGCTTGAAAAGAATTGTTTTTTGTGTTTTAAAAATATGAGATACACCATTTTTTTATCCTTTTGAGTGTGAGACAAAAGTTTTCCAAGAGAGTGGAAGAAAAAAAAAAGCCACAAATGATTTTTAAAAAAAGATGAGGATTTGAAAAATAGGTCACTTGAGAAGGTATTTTAGATGCTAAAATGTGATTCAAATGGGCTCACAGTTGAAACTACTCAAGAGAATGTGACTTTTGGGCACACCAAACTTAAAAAGAATAAGGAAAATAAGGTTTTAAAGCTTTTGGAATTTATGGAGCATCCTTTTTTAATGGGTCATGAAAGTTGTAACAATCATGATTATGGCTTTTGCCAATGGAGGAGATAAATTTTTTAATTGTCAAAATTTAGTTAAAATTATTATACTTCTTCTTATCAATTCAACAGTAAGTTTTGTAAAAAAAGCATAATGTTGATAATGTTACTACAATTCTTATGAAAAAGGTTTTTCAAGATGAAAAATGGATTAAGAAAATTGCAAGGATTCTTATTTCAAGTGAGAAAATGAATGTTAAACTTAGAGATGTTAAATTTGTTGATGCTTATCTACTTGAAAGAGATCCAACAAAAAAGTGCAAAGAATAATAAAACTCGAAGCTTGAATTGATGAAGGAGGAGTGTTGGTAGTTAAGATTTTTTCACCGTCATAATTAAATATTTTAAAGCCTTTACAGTTTTTTTGTTTTGCTCGTAAGTTTAGTTAAAAGTTGTTTATGTTTTTAAAAAGAAGTAAATTGTGCAAATAAACCATGTTTGTTAGTTAATTTAATCATATTTTACTGTTTACTTTACCAATTAAAAGTTAGTCAATTTTAATATTTAAGCATTTGTTATAAATACTTTTAATATGTATAAAAAAGAGTTCATAACTCATCAGTTTTCTCCCTTTTGTGCATAAAGTTGCATATTATAATCTCAACCTATTATAATATTTGTTCTCAGTCAAATACTGTTGTTATTCATGTTGTGTTTTCTATAAAATTAACTACTTTTTAAAATTTAAATGAGAGATTTTTTAGCTTAAAGTTGGTCAATGGATACATATATAGTAAAATAATTCGCGGCTTAATGTACGGGTTGAACTCTTGAGGATAAAGATGCCAGTCAAATTATGCATCAGGGTTTGAAATTTTGTGAGTTGTGAATTCTATAGATTTCATTGGTTTTAGTGTCACGAGTTTATTTTATAATGCATCTATGCTGAAAACTGCATCAATGCATGCAGGATACGTGCCCTGTACTCCAGAATCATGTCCCCTTATTACTATACTACTCATATACTATAATAATCCATCACCAATTACAGCGCATTATTCAACCAGTCTAGTCTAGAATAAACACCAGTGATTCAAACTAAGAGTTCAAAGACAAGCAAGTGATAATTTTGGTAACCAAAGGCAGTTGGATTTAAAGTTTCTTCTTCCGATAATTTTCTTAATTTTGTTTCAAGTAATCTTTTTCTATATTTTGAGAATATGAAAGTTGAAATATTTATCACCCCGTGTTTGTTAGAAGGTTATAAAAAATATTCCCATGTTTGTTAAATAACATTCCTAATTTTATTATTTATGAGAATATGAAAATACAATATTATATCTTGAAAGAAACATCCTCCAGATCAAGTTGAGTTATTGTTATTTATGAGTCATTGTCACATATATGTTCTTCAACATATATCTAATGTAAAATTTCTCATTCACACTGACATACCAACATGTTCCATTAAAAAAATTTTGCTAATTAAAGGTAAACCTAGCCTATATGAGCACAATATATTGTTAACTAAGGTTAAAATATTTCAAAGAACACAAAATACTATTAATTGCGAGTTGGATAATTTAATAAAAACTTTACATGAAGTCATGACTCGGGTAGACAGTTTCTTTGTAGGCTTAATCAATAGAGTTATGTGTACGAACGCCACCAACTAAATGAAAGTATACACACACTTCTAAAATTTGAATCTATTCGAATTTTCTTCTATTAATTTGTTCTCCCCTTAGTGATCTCCCTTTTCCATAGTGTTATAATTCAATGTTGCAGCCTACTAATATCTGAGGAGGAATTCTTCCTGCAGCTGGACCAATATTCAGCTACCAGCTTAGAGAATGAAGAATTGGTCTTCATTAGCTTTGAAGGCTCATCATATTCCACCAGTTTCCCTTTAGTAACCACCAAAAATGAGGTAATTAACTGAGTGAATTAGAGAAGAGAACTAATATATCCCAAAAGGAGAATAACAAAATAGAAAGAACAAGTCATGAGCATACCATAGGACAGGACCATGACCATGTCACTATCTATTACAGTTGGAACCCTGTGAGCCACGGTTATCACTGTGCATTCTGCAAATTCTTGTCTAATTATTCGTTGTAGAATGACATCTGTGGCAGAGTCAACGGAGGCGGTAGCTTCATCCAGAACAAGAATTTTGTTCCTCTTGAGTAGTATTCTCCCAAGACAAAACAGTTGGCGCTGTCCCAAGCTCCAATTTCCTCCTTCATCACTCACTGTATAACAAGTCAGAATTAGACTTCAATAGCTGTTTGTTCCAAATTCTTAATTTGGAAATTTAGTTCAAATATGATTTTGTATTCCCCCTAAATGTTAAACCTCTTAGAAGACTAATACTACAATAGATTGTTACCAAAGGCTGCTAAGAGAATTGACTAGAAGTTACTCATATCAGATTTGTAGCATCAAATATGTGAAGTTTACTCACCGGAAGAGTCCAAGAGATTTGGTAGACGGCTGATAGTTTCCTTAAGCTGACATTTCTCTAGAGCCTAAATACAAATTAAACATAATCAGACCTGTGTTTATTGATAAGCTTATGCAGAATGTAACATATTTTTCAACTGAAGAGCTAGTTCATTCACCTTCCATATATCATCATCTGAGTAAAGGCCTAGAGGGTCCAAGTTGGTTCTAATGCTGCCCTTGAAAAGAGTTGGTTCTTGAGGGATGATGCTTAGTTTCATTCTCAAATCCTTCAACCCCATTGAGCATATGTTAATTCCATCTATAACAATATCACCATTTGCTGGCTCAACTAAGCGAAACAAAGCACTTATAAGTGTACTTTTTCCACTTCCAGTTCTTCCTACAACTCCCACTCTACTCCCTTCCTTAAACGTACAAGTGATACCCTTAAGCACTAATGGTGCATTAGGACGATATCTAATCTGAAATCAATGTAGAAAAAAATGTCCATAAGACACAAATTGACAGTAATAAAATAAAGAAAAAATATTGTAAGACAAGTATAAAACTTTACCTCCAAGGCTTGAAGGTCAATCCTGCCTTTAGAAGGCCATGAAGATGGAGGTCGGTTGTCCTTCACAATGGAAGGAGGCTCCGCCGGTAGGTGAATGAATTGCTTGATTCTTTCAACAGAGATAAGATAGTTCAATAAGTTGCAATACCATCGAGTCAAAAATATTTGGGATCCTGTCAAGGTGAAAGCATAAGAGAGTGACAGTCCCACAAGGCCTGCACGGTCCAATAGAATTGCCAAAAAAAAAATATTAGCTTGTTAATAGCATGCACAAAACCTTACCGAGGTAATTAACATTTCAAATAATTATACCTGGAGACACATATCCCTGAGGAGCTAGAATAAGCAACAAAGCTGCAGTGATGACTGTCAAATTTTGAAGTGCTTCAATCCTTAAAACTAACCATTCCATGGCCACATTAGAATGAAAGAACAGTGTTGCGTCTGTCTCCACAAGCTTTAAGTAATTTTTAAAGAATCTGTCTGCCATATTATATGCTCTTACAGTAACCACACCAAGTGATGTCTCAGATGCAAAATTCATGACAGGAGCTTTTGTGGTTCCATTGATCCTAATTAATTCCCTTGCAGAGGCTTGATAATATCCCTTTTAGAGAGTAAAGGAGATTAAGAAATTGTTAACTTTCTGATCTAAGCAGGGACAAAATTAGAAAACCGAGAAAAATTAGAAGGTTGATAAACCTGAACATATTTTGATGCAACCATTGCAGGAACAGCAACAATGAGAACGTGCCATGTTATGGAAACCATTATATAAATTATCGCCACAATTTCAATTGGAACAGCCGCTACAAAAGTGACGGAAAAAGGTATATCAAAGTCCAAAATACTTAAATCTGATGAAGCCTGCAAGATAGAAAAAATTGATCAAAATTTTAAACATGATTAAAATATTAAGGAACACACAAAAGGAAACTGTTTAATTTTTTTTCCCATTGGGGTTGAAATCTTACTCGGGTTAAAATCCTTCCTACAGGGGTTGAGTCAAAGAACAACATAGGAGCATTGAAGATAGCAGTAGTGAAACCTGAGAAGAAGGCTGCAGAACCTCTTAATCCAAGGTAAGCGGTAAAGAGAGACCTTAGATATACAAACGCAGAACTAGCAAATGAAATTAATGAGTAAACTCCAATCAAGGTGGCACTAGATAATTTTGGAACTTCAATAGCTAGAGCAAGCCAAAAAGTTGATGCAGTTTGCAAAGCAACAAAAACAGATTGTGCTAATATGATACAACACAGCATCAATGTACCCCTGGAAAATGAAATATAATCCCTGAATGTCTTCCAGCCAACATCACCAATTTCTTTTTCTTCTTCTTGTGTAAGTTGTACCCCAAGTTGACCCTCGTTAGAAATCTCCCCCTCACTTTGGTTTTCATCGAGATAAAAACCTTGAGACTCTTCTATATGTCTTTTGTTTTCATTATTTTGATCCAACTCGGAAATTGCTTCTTTATGAGCGCTCACAAGTTGTTCAAAGGGTGCCCCAGTTGTCAGGAGATCCTCATAATTACCTGATTGAGTAACTTTTCCACCTTCCATTACCTAGAATTTGAGTCATAACATTTCATGTTAATTATATACTAATGTAATTTAATGTAATAGGCATCCATCCAAGTGAGATACTTTACCAGGATTGTATCAACTTCTGAGAGAAACTCCACTTGATGAGTCACTAGAACCACTGTTTTCTCTCTTAGAGCCGTCATTACACAGTCCTTCATGTATGTAAATGAAAGTGGTTTGATTCACTGAAGTTATGATAACAGTTTCACTAAAGTTAAGAAACTAAAGCTGATATCTTCTTACATTGAACAATATAGCAGCAGTATGAGCATCAACTGCGCTGAAAGGGTCATCGAGGAGATAGATGTCAGCATCATTGTAAACTGCACGTGCTAGTTGAATCCTTTGCTTTTGCCCTCCACTCATGTTAATCCCTCGCTGACCTATTTCAGTAAGATCACCATGGCTAAAATCCTTAATATCCTTATCCAAAGCACAAACTTTAATGGCATTCTCGTATCTTGTCTTGTCCATGGGCTTGCCGAAGAGTATATTATCTCGAACTGTTCCACTTTGTATCCAAGAAGTTTGAGAAACATAGGCTATGGTGCTGCTCACATTAACCTGTTTACCATTATTGTGAAATTTCAGGAAGAAAAAGGTGTTAGATAAAAAGATTATAAACATGAATTCGTCATGACAAAAAACTTGTTTTGTTAACAACTCACTGTTCCTGAGATCTTGGGAATCTCTCCAAGTACTGCATGCAAAAGAGATGATTTTCCAGCTCCAACCGGCCCACAAACTGCAATTTTCTGTCCCCATTTGATTTCTACATTCACATCCATTAAAGTTGGGGACACTGATTCATGATCCCAAATGAAGTTGCCACCTTGGATTTTCACTGCGTTAACTGAACTTCGCTTTATATTTCTTCCATTAGTATCACTATCTAGCTCTTGGTCAAGCAAAATGATATTGAGACGATCAAAGGAGACCTTAACTTGGATCATATTCGATAGAGCTTCTGGGATCATTCGAACAGGTTCTGATAAGTTCCTCAATGTTGCAAAAACTGTGAAAATGGTTGCAGCATTCAATGGGGCACTGTTGAAAAGAGCACAACCAAGGAAAACAACTGCAGAAACGACTGTAGGAGACATCCAATATAGAAACGAGCCATAAGCTTTCATAATCAGTGCCTTGGACAGCCAAATGAACTCTTCCTCCCGTAGGTTTTCAACCAGATTCTTGAATTTGTCCTCCCAGGATTGTAACTTAATGATTTTCATGCTATTTAGAATTTCTGAAGTTGATCTAAGACGCTCATCCTGTGAAATCATGAACTGTGCCATACAATTTTGTATTATCCTGGCAAATGGTATATTGATAAGTCCACAGATGACAAGAGGGACTAAACCGGGCAGAGCACCAACACCCACAACACCAAAAAGGATACCAATAGATAGAACAACTTGCAATGCAGAAGTCCATGTCATATGAAACCACCATGGAAATTCTCCCATGCGATACGCATCAACCGCAATGTAATTCACAATTTCACCTGTTGAGTGCCTTCTCCTTGCTGAGCTTGAAAGCTTTAGCTGTTTTCTATACACTGCCACCATCAGAGCTGATCTCATCTTCAATCCTGACCTCCTGGAATCAAAAAACCAATGTCTCTGGAACACAGAATCGACCACTTTGGACACAATAAGAAAACCCATTATGGAAAGACCTTCTTTGAGATCTGTACCCTTTCTATTTGAGTAGTTTACAAAAGCATACAGTATTAAGGGAGAAACAGTAACCGCAATGGTTCTGAGTAATGCATAAAAAGCTATTAATATGTTTTCTTTTAAGTGAGTTCTAACAACAGACCAAAGAACCAAGTTTTCGGATTTGTGCTTGCTCCTCTCCCTTGCAAGTGATTCCCATGCATGCATAAAGTTTTGGTAGGCCAAGTCTGCTTCATCTTCAGAGAGAAGGGAAGGGATGTCTTCAAGAGCTAGTGGCTTTGAGTAACCCAAACTTAGTAAAGGATTAACCCAAGAGAAAGTCAACTTGCTGAGAAAGGAAGCATGGCCTAGTCCTGTTTGTGTAGTGTCAATTTCCTCAGCTAAGAGTGGCTCAGATAAACTTTCTGGTACACTTTGAGAGACAAAGTAACCAAGATTTTGGAAGGCACAGAAGAGAAGAAGGAAGTGTACGAGCCATTGTACGATATAAAAAATTCCGATTGCGTGCTTTCTAAACAGAATTTCAATGTTGAGTGCTGAAACCAGTACACAGGAACATGTCCACCAGAAGGAATTTAGAATTTTGATGCATTTGTGTCCCTGAACATGCAAAGAAACTGTCAAAGAAGTCCAAATGAATCCTCTGACAATGCAAGCTAGCCAGCTCAGCTCCTTAGAGTTACCAGTTTTGGCTATAAGATTCCACAAGCCTATACTGTAAAATGCAAGGCTAATGGTTGCACAGAAGATAGAGACAAGAAGGAAAATCCTACTTTTCCTGAATCTACCACTTGTAGAACTTTTTCTGATTAGACTAATAATTACACACGTGTAGAAGACACAGACTAAAAGTAGATTTATTGTGTCTATTGTGCTCCTTTGAGAACAGAAAGAAGTGAAATCAAAATCCATCAGACAAATCCATGAGAAATCACCTGCATGTCCATTAAAGAGAAATCATCAAAGTTAATAAGAAACTATCCATGAAAGGCTGAGACATTATTTAAATGAAGAAGAAGGAGCTTTCAAAATCTCCTCAATTTACATATAAAAGTGTGACATAGATGGTGCAGAAAAGCAAGAAATCGTTACATAATATAGCAAAAGAAGATTGCAGTTGCATATCAGACATAAGTACAGCACCCATTTGCACACACTCAAAAGGAAACTTACCTATTGCTTTCCCATAACTTGCCATTTTGGGACCTTGAAATTCAATGCTTAATTTATTTCTTTTTTTAGCCTTTCAGCAGCGACACGAGTATTTAAAAAAAAAAAAAAAAAAAAAACTCGTGGACCACTCGCTCCGTTGACCTGACCTCGTGTATTTATTGCAATGCGGATCAAATTAAACATTTTTAATAGCATCAGAATTAAGAATTTAAGTGAACCAATAAAAAAACCAAAAGACTAGTTTATTCTATAATTTACCTCTATTTCGAAAGAGCAATTAATAAGAATAAGAAACCTTCATCAAAAGAGTAATTAACATTCACAAAAAAAAAAATGATTTTTCTAATATATGTCCGGGCACACTTTAACAATGATTAAAATTCACTATCTAATGTTTATCTTTAATACATTTATTATGTAAGAGAGTAAAAAATAATAAATAACATTAATTCTGGTTTTTAAAATTAATCTGATACCATTTTTAACTTTGTCTTTTCATTTTTTTTCACTCCTAATTAAAGAAACAAATTTTAACAATATTTCACTTAAAGTATTAGACATTATTTTATGTATTTTTAACTTTGTTATATTTTTATTGTTGCTGATTTAATAATATTTTATATTAATAAATTAAATATTATGTGATAAAGTTAAATTTTGAATATAAGAATTAAAATAAATATTTTAAAAATTTTAAAAATTAAAAATATATTTAAATCAATTTTATTTTAATTTTTGTACATGTTATTTATTCTTTTTTAATTTTTAATTTTTATTTTCATCAAAACAAAAAAGTAATTTTTATAAAATTATTCATAGACACTAGTATAATACTAGAAAATGAAGAACATATTACATTGTATTATAATATCAATATAATTTGAAACATATCTTAATAGAAAAAGAGTTAATCACCTATATATTGCTAGTATAAAGTCTTTTTTACACTGACAACCAATTATATTTTTTAATTGTGTCATGTCACTATAAACACATTTACTTTTAACAGTGACATGACACAATTAAAAGATATAACTGGTTGCTAATGTAAAAAAATTTTACACTGACAATGTATAGATGATTAACTCATAAAAAAAACTAGCGATAACAAAAACATAAAATAATGTCTAATGTTTTAAGTGAAATATTGTTAAAATCTGTTTTATTATTATTTTAATTGGAAGTGAAAAAAGCAAATTATAAGATAGGGTTAAAAATGGTATTAAATTAATTTTAAAAACCAGAATTAATGCTATTTATTACCGTTTACTCTCTCACACATAATAAATGTACTAAAAAAAGACATTGGATAATAGATTTTAATCATTATTAAAATGTGCTCAAGGCCAGGACACACATTAGAAAAATTGAGAAAAAAAAAAAAAAAACAAATAAGAAACCTACTCTAACTTTAACTGTATGGACGTTGCATTGAATGCATGCACATCGTCTTTAACATGTGCTTCTTAATTTATAGGGATATTTGAGTCGTCACCTAATTTGCCTTGTATTAATTAATACTCGAGAAGCATGCATGTCCCTTCTATTAGTATCACCAACCCATCGAAGACGGTTGAGAAGGTAGGTTAAATTTGATGGGTCATTTTTAACTAATCAATTTTATTAAAGTAGGTCAGGAACAGGTACGCGGCAGATACGTGTAAGGCGAGGAGAGCAATTAGCTGAGAAAGTTGCCACGCGTACGGCATTAACACGTGTGGTAAAGATAGCGTATACGTAGCACATAAATTTTTGTGTGTGTTTGTTACATCAAACCATGTTATGATGGAACCAATGTTTTTCTTGTTTTTGGTTTAACCAGGCAGAAAGGATGACGGCACGTGATCCGGTGCACAAGGAGATGGCAACACAGAAGAAAGACGCAAGGATGACCGAGGCGGAGCTGGAAAAGCAGGCGGCGCGTGAGCATAACGCGGCGGGGCACATGGGACAGGGTCACTATACCACCGGAACTGGAACTGGGACCGGAACCGCCACGTACTCCACAATCGGGGAATATGGGCAGCCCATGGGGGCCCATCAAACGTCGGCTATGCCTGGTCATGGAACTGGGCAGCCCACGGGCCATGTGACTGAGGGAGTGGTGGGCTCGCACCCCGTTCGGGCCAATAGAGGCCCGAGTGGGACAGCTACGGCCCATAACACTCGTACCGGCGGGAACCCAAATGATTATGGGTATGGAACCGGTGGTACTTATAGTTAAGTAATGATGATTATATCATCAAAGTTTATTAGCAACAGTTTAATAACAAGGTATGGTTTTTCCCTTTTTGTTCTTGTTTAGTTATCTTCATGTTTGTCTCTCTTTTCTCTCCATTTTTGATGTGTGTTTTCATATTTCTGTATCACTTTCGTTTCAATAAATAAACGAAAACCTTGGTTTTGTAAAATAAGTAGTATTTCTCTTTGGTTTAGTATTTCACTTCACTCTGATATTTCACTTCACTCTGATAAATCTGATGGAGATATGGGTAGAGTGTTTTCATATTTCTGTATCACTTTCGTCACTTTCCTTTCAATAAATAAAGGAAAACCTTGGTTGGTTGTGTAAAATAAATAGTATTTGATATTTCACTTCACTATGATAAAGTGTATCACTTTCGTCACTTCATTCTGATATTTCAGTCACTCTGATATTTTATTATAGTCGATTATCATAGTCAAAGTGGAGTGATATTTCACTTCACTATGATAAAGTGTATCACTTTCGTCACTTCATTCTGATATTTCAGTCACTCTGATATTTTATTATAGTCGATTATCATAGTCAAAGTGGAGTGATCACACTCTTGGGGTTTGGGGTTTGGGGTTTGGGGTTTATTCGAGATCCATCCCATATTATTATTATTGTATTGTTAATGATCAAATCCCAAATTAGAAAGTTGTCATAATGTTAGCTCTTTTTGTCAAATTCAAAACAATGGATATTTTTAATTTATATATTTTTTTTTCAATTATATGCTTACTTTTAATGGGTATTTCTTTTACCAACTGTTAACTTATTTTTTTACAAAAATAAAATAATAAAATTGAAATATTAAATAAATATATTTTTTTAATTCAAGTTCATATTTATTAAGTATCTCTTAATTTATATGTATTAACTTCAAAAGACTAAAGATTTAGTAGGTGGAAGCAGTATATTAATAAGAAAATTTTATTCTAAATCTTATGAGATGGAAAAATGAATTAAACATATCAATTAAGTAAAAAATGAGATGATAAGTCTCAATATTTGTACAGTTAATTTTGAAAAATTATTTATTTATTTTAATAGATTTGAATCGGTTAAAACAGTTTTGTAGGGATGGAACATATATTAATTATTTTGTGGCACATGTAAATGATGTTGTCAAACATTTTTCTTAAGAAAAATAATACATCCTCCGAAAATAATCTCCGATACATATTAAGATCCAACATATCAGTTAATAAATTAAATATAAATAAAAATTTTACTGTGTATTCGGACGATGTTTGGACTACAACTTTGTAAGAAATAGCATCACTCTTTCTTTAAATTTCGGAAAAAGTAAATGCTTTTGATAAAGACGAAAACCAAGAAAATTTTAAATGATATTTTAACAGCACATTAACACAAGAACAAATTCTCTCGAAAACTCATACACAAGAACAAATATTTTAGCAATTAAAATTGTAGGGGTTTGATGTTAACATGTAACTTTAAGTTTGAAATGGAAAAATTCAACTCCTAAAATTTTAAATTTAAATATACTTTTTCTTCATGATTTGTTTCATATATTTTTTAAAATGGGTCATTTATTTAAATTAATTAAATTTATTATGTCATCTCTGATGCTTCTCTCGAGTTACACCTTCATCCAACCCATATTTCTCCAATGGATATAACGTATTTTGCATGGAGATTATTTATTTAAGAAAAAATAAATGTGGTTCTGAAGCGTGATTATGTGAGTGGAATTATGTGGCAAGGTGATATATAGAACTTGAAGTTTTATTGTGGCTGTGTCTGTGTGGAGAGGAAGTTGACCACACAGTCTTTGTGAAATTCATAAGACATTAAATTTTTATTGTACTTTTAGTTTTTCAAGCTGGTTGTATTATTAACATGATTTTAATTTGAGACAAAATCAAATTACTAAATTTGTATATACTAATTTAATTATCATTAAATTTTAAGAGATATTGAAGAATAACTAAAATTAAAGATATAAATAATCAATATGTCATTTGACGTGATAATCATTGTCTGATTATTTTTAATTATTATATTTTTATATATATATCAACAACAATGAAATCAACATTAATTTTTCTTCATTTATTTTAAAAAATATTTTATAAAAATTAGTATAATAACTTAATTTTTCCATTCATCCTTAAAAAAATTCCATTCATTGCTATATAATATTGTGTTATTATTAGTCATCTGAAATTTTATACAATGTCAATTTAAAAATATTCTTATAAAATTTAACTGAATATTTTTTTTTACAATAACGTCAGTTATTGACATTCTTCAATCCATTCCATTGTTGAATGTTAATAATTGTGTAATTTTCTTTTCTAGATCAATTTGTAGATAATTCAATTAAAAATATAGTATTATATATTCTTATAGTATAATATTCATTAGCAGATTTATTAAAATTATTTAGTTCAAGCTCAATTATATATTATTGTGTGTAAAGTTTGATTATCATTTTCAAACTAACATGTAAAAATAAAAATAAATAGAAAAGGTAGAGAGAAAAAAAAAATATAATACAATGTTATTGAAATCAAATATACTTTTATTCATTTTTTAAAAATGTTTGATGAACAATTTTTTCTTATAAAAACTTTTATATTTATACATTTCTTTTTTGAACATTTTTAAAGTTCTAATAAATTGTTTTTAACTTTGTTTTTAAACTATTAAATAAAATGTTACTAATACTTTTAATTATAAATAATTATCTAATAAATGAGATTATTTATGATGATTATTAGTTTTTAATAATCAATAATTATATGTTAATTATGTTTCAGTTTATAATTAATAATAATTAATTATTATTTAATATTTTTTTTTCTATAACTAACATTCTAATCCAATTCAGTCTCTTAATTTATGATTAATTAATATAATTAATATTATGTATAATTACTTATAAAAGTATCCATTATTCTATATTAATTGTAACAATATTGTAGTATTTCAATTTATAACTTTTTAGGTTTTGGGAAAGCAAAATTGCTTAATGATTGTATATAATTAACATTAATATTAATATTAATTACTATAATATTTATTATCTGTTTTTTTTATCTAAAACAGAGAATTTAATCCCTTAAACAATAAAATTAATAATATATATAAATACTAATTAAATAAATTATAAATTAACAGATATTTTAATCTCTTAATTAATAAAATAATTATTTTATATATAATTTATAATTAAACATAATTTCAAATTATTTTAACCAACAATTTTTTTCTTATAATTAATAAATAATATCTATTGTCTTTTATTTTTTATAATAGACATTTAAAGAAAAAATTTAGTCTCTTAATTAGTATTGTATATATATATATATATATAATTATTAATTTAACACAATTGGAAATTATTAGTTATTTAACAAAAATCGTAACGATATTATATAATTTATCATAATTATTAATATTTAATAATAATAATATAATAATAGAAAGAAAAAGGAATTAAGTTGATTTATTTAATAAAAAATACAAAATTTAAAAATGAGAAATTCAACAAAAAAAAAATTATTAAGTGATTTGATATAGAAAGATGACAAAATAATAATATAGAAAGCGTTATATAAAAATATATCATTGTCACTTTCAATTTTAGTAAAAATTTAAAACAAATAAATCATATCGACAATGAATATACAAATGAATATCCAATTTAGCATTAGCAATTTATTTTTCCATCATTTTCTAGCAAGATTAATGCTTACATATTAAAAAAATAATTTAAAATTCATGTTCAATACATCAAATCTACAAATAAGAAGAAAAAAAAAAATAAAGTACTTACCTTTATATATTCTTTTTCTACAATTTTAAAGTCTATTAAATTCTCACTCTTTGGACGTTCATGTTGCGCATACCAAAACAAAACACACATTGAAACAAATTATCATAAATTTGGTTTCATTATAATTGGGTATCAAATCCCATATTAGTGTGAAAAAATAAGAATAGTGAAAATAAAAGAAGAAAAAGTTTTGCCTTCTATTTCTAACAAAAATTGTCATGTGAGGTGAAAATTAAACAAAGAGAGTGAGAGGTAAATTAGATAAAGTGTGAAAATGTAATACACAAAGGGTAAATGAGAGATGTAATAGAAGATAAAGATGGAAAGAAATTGACACGTAAAATAAATTATCAAATATCAAATTATGTGTAATCAAAATTGAGAAAAATGATTAAGAAAAAAATAGTACCTTTTCTAATGATGATGATGATTGTAGTGGGATAAAAATTAGACAATTGAGGAGTTAGAATTGTGTACGTGTAATCAAAATTGAGAAAAAAAAACATGAAGAAAAAATAGTATCTTTATGATGATGATAATTATAGTGGGATGAAAAGTAGACAATAGAAGAATGAATTGAGAAAAAATATGAAGAAAAAAATAGTATATTTCTAATAATGATGATGATTTTAGTGAGATAAACTTAGATAATAGAGAAGTGAGAGTTGTTTGTAATAAAAATTGAGAAAAAAAGATAAAGAAAAAAGTAGTACCATCAAGATGATGATGACTAGAGTGGCATGAAAATTAGACAATAGAGGAGTGAGAGTTGGATTGAATAGAATGAGAGATGTAATATATAAATGGTGAAAACAAATATAATAGAAGATAGAAGTGTAAAAAAATTGACACTTAAATAAATATGTTGGTGTAATTACCTGTAGTTCAATTTTTATATTATATTATCTCTTAAGCCTAAAAGAAATATATTTTTCTTCACCTTGATGGTAGAGGAACATTCTTAAGAAGAAAGTAGATAAGTTTGGAGGAGGAGGAGATTGTTTTGAGTTAGGCATGACAAGTCCGACTTCCACCAGATTTTCACAAAGAAAACCTAATTTGATTAGGTATAAAAGATTCTTGTTATAACATAATATATATATAATATAAATTAAAGTTAAGATTTTATTTTATATTTATATTTTTATAATTATTAAAATATAAATTAATTATTTTAATGGTTAATTAATTTAAATTGTAACAATAATTAGGTAACAAACTTAAAGTTATATATTCAATTACCATAGTAGGTTAACACAAATGGTCTATGATTGGTTCTAAGTTTGTGTTCTTTATGACATGGGTTTGATACTCTCTCTATAATTTTTAAAACTCTATTTTGGTAGACATACCTATCTAAGGAAACCCCTTGGCACTAAAGGTGAAATTCTTTTGATTGGAATGTCATGAGTTAAACTGGACACTACTAAATTTTGGCTAATCACTAAGTAAACAAGTACTTGGTCTAAGGATCCCAACATGTCATTAGCTCCCTCAAGACTACTTTAGACATTTTATTAACCTTAAATGAAATAATGAATATGGACCTTTATAATTAGATATATGATTTAATTAAAAATGACATATTTTGTTACATTAAACAAATAATATAAGTTAACAAATCTAAAAAAAAATGTACTATATTTTTCATTCAATTTACTTTTGTATTATTATTTATTATAAAATGTTATATAAATTATTTCGAGAATCAAAAGTGATGAATCTCCCAATTAGAAATATCAAAATATGATAAAAAAAATTGAAAGACTAAAACTAAACTTGAAAATTCTAGAGTCCAAAAACATATTTGAATAAAAACTGTAACGTCTAGTCGTATTATTATTAATCTCGGTAATATTTACCACTACGTGCGTAGTTGTTTATTTTTACATATATAATACATATTTTTGGAAACATTTATAATACGTGCCTATTTACATAATTTAGTTTCTTTTTCTATTTCTAATATAATATTTACATGGGTGGTTGAAACAAATTTACAATTGGGTTCACATGGTTAGCAGGCGGTAAAAAGAAAGTGACTATTATGGGGCCGTCGATCATGGTAGGGACTTCTTGGTTTGGAGAAAAGGTAAAACTCGACACTGCTACTCTATTAAATGTGACTGCATTTGTTACCGTATCAACACTCCACGTAGTCCCAGAAAATACTGCAGAAATTACTGAAGGAAAAGGAGTTGGGATCGCTGGAACATCCATCTCTATTTATTTAATTATTTTTATGATTATATTACACAAAAAAAACATAAGGAGTGAGAACAATTTTCAAATAAATAATTTTAATCACATAATATGCGTAGCAATAATTAATACAAAAAAAAACATATAATATATTAATGATGATTAACATTAAATTTTGAATTATACTTGTAGTGACTAGTCAGGATAAATGAGCATTATCATAATATCAACCAATAAAAGGATATTTCACCTTACTCAACAATAGAATATTTTACCTTCATTTCTTACTCATTTAAATCCCCAAGGTCAAACCTCCAGCTACAAATAATTCAAATTTTATCTTCTATGGCCATAGAATAATATTTATCTTTAAAACGAGTCAAAGACATTTTAATATAATTATATTATAATCAATCATAAAAATAACCACGCTAAATATATTTGAGAATTTATCATTATTTAAGCTTTAAATAAATGACATATACGTAAATAAAATATATTAAGAGCACTAATTAATTAAATGACAATGATAATCATTATAAAATAATTAAACAATATAAAATATGAACATATTAATAATTATTATGGATAACAATAATCATAGGTTAAACAAATAAATGAGGTTAGGGACACCTCACTAGATAAATGTACAAAGAAAATAACATAAATAAATAAACATAATAGTAGATAAAATTTTAAGGAAACAAAGTTCTCCTCCCCCTTACCTTGGAATGTAGATTTATCGAGACTTTATTTTCTCACTTCGCTGCTTTCTCTTTTTTCTCTCTTCTCTTCCTTCTCTCTTGTTTTCTACTCTACATCCGTTACTTTGTGCCTCTCAATTTACTGTAATTGAGGCCTATTTATAGGTAAATAAGGGCTCACTCAGTTCACTGATTTGAGATAACATTCTTATCCCCGTAATAATTTAGTGTACTTGCCTATATACGTAATCAGATGAGGTGAGGTAATTCTTATTCTTATCTCTGTGCTGCTCAGTAAATTTTTATCTCTGGACTGTGCAAATTCCTTATTTTTGTGCCAAGTAAATGCTTACGTTACTTTGCCATGTAAATGCTTACAGCACATGCTCATTACTTTGCCACGTAACTGCGTATATATTACTTTATATACATAACATTGAAATCCGCTGCACATTCCCAATTAAAACTTGTAGCACATTCCTTTTTTCCCTAATAAATTATTGCAAATATACATATATATATACGTTACATAGCATTGAAATCCACTGTACATTCCCAATTATTGCATATATATATATATATATATATATATATATATTTAGTTTACTAAATATAAATAAAAATAGCCTACTAGTATCTACCTATTCATTTTAAATATACAAACTAAAATTTTAAGAGTTTGATTTAAAATAATAATAATAATAATAATAAAATTATGAATATTAGATGATTCTATTTTATTAATTAGATCATAATAATTATGTAATTAGGAATAAATATTTTATAATTTTATTTTAATAAAAATTTGATATATATATTTATTCTCTATTATACACATATATATATATATATATATTATAATAACTAAAAAATTTAATTACTATTTTAAGAAGAATTCACTTAATAATAATATTGAGAATATTGTTATCTAAAAATTTAAGACATTATAAAAACAAACTCTCTTTCACCATACTTTGGAGGATATAAAATAAGGTCTAAATATTGGCATGATGCTCTTGGTGGCAAGAGGAGTGGATGACTCTATGGGGTTGGATACTCGCGATCGTTATAAGACAACAAAATTACCAAGGAAAAACCAACAACAAGACACTATAGATTATGTTGATGATTAGATTTTATTTAAAAAAATATGTATTATTTGTCTTAACCTTTGTAAATATATTGTTTTGATATTTTGATAAATTTAGATTGGATTTATAGTTATTATGATCATTTAAATTGATTTTGTATAGGTTTTTTATTTATATAATATTGTTAATTTGTAGCGATGTATAATACTGTATTATAATTAAATTAATAAACTTAAAAATAATAAAAAAAGCATTAATGGATAATTTTCTAATAATACAAATAATAAAATTTAAAAATTACTGATGATGAAACTAACTTAAAAAGTTTGTTGATCATTATCAATGGATATATTTGTCTAAAACTCAATGTGCGTTACCGACATATTATTTGTTGATGATAAGAGATTATCAATTTTTGACAAATTATTTGTTGATAATTTTCAAAGGTATATCTAGCAAAAATTATAGATGAATACTTTCTACGAAAATATCTGTAAAAAATTATCGTCAAATAAAATTTTTTTGATAGTTTTTTTTCAACAACCATATTTCTGACTCAATGTGTATTACCAACATATTATTTGTCGATAATAAGAGATTATCAATTTTTGACAGATTATTTGTTGATAATTTTCAAAGGGTATATTTAGCAAAAATTATCGATGAATACTTTCTATGAAAACATCTGTAAAAAATTATCGTCAAATAAAATTTTTTTGATAGTTTTTTTTTCAACAACCATATTTCTAAAAAAAATTATGTCTATTAGAAATTTCATATTACCAATGGATTTTCATTTTTACCGACAAATTTTAACCATCAATAAATTCCACTTTTTCTTATAGTATATAAATTATGTGATTGAACAAGTGTTGAATAGGCATCGAGAACACTTTCATAATTAAACAAAAGAGGCATCAAGAGAACAAGTGTTGAATAAGCATAATTTCTCATATTTAAACTCTAGTTAAAGGATTTAAGGTATAAGGTTTAGAAATAAATAAGCATGTTCCTCTTTTAACTCGAGTTACAAAATCATTCTCTCATAATTAAACAAAATAATAACTTATATAGTATATAACATAATACATTTCTCTAATACCCATTATACAAATAATTTATCTACCTTTACTTAATTAAAAACATTTATAATAATATAAAAGCCTCTAATTATTTTTAAAATACAACTAATTAATTTAAAAATCTTTTAAAATTTAATTTAATTAGAATGCATAATTAAAATGAAATTATAAAAATCTATCAAAAAAATTAAAACTTTAAAAACAAAGGAAAAAGGCAGCATGCCTGTAGAGAATAAAGTGCAACAATTTTAATTCTTAATTATATAAATAGTTTTGATCTTTATGACTTAATTAAAATTGCCACCAAGATTTATATATATATTTTTAAAAAATATATTATTAACATTAAAAAAATAACAAATTTTTTTGGTGCTTCATTGACCTTCATCATCGTTGATTGTTATTCTTCATATTTTTTGTTCTTAAGGTTCTTTGCACAATCTTGTAGAGCTCAATCATACAATAATAAAAAAAAAAATCATCGTTACTCTTAATATTATTTTTATTGACTCAATCGTCCAATAAATGCATAAGTATATTCTTCATTGATTTCACATATAAGAGAAAGTGGAAAACTTGATAAAAACATAATTTAATAAGGAATACATTTGCATATCTATTGGATGATTAAGCTAATGGAGATACTATTAAGAGTAACTACAATTTTTTTTTTATATCAAATGATTGAGCCCTACAATGTTGTGCAAAGTTATTGTCAAGTATCAAGAATAAGAATAACGACAAATGTGAATAATATTGATTAACAACAATGAAGATCAATAGAACATAAAAAAACTTCATTTTTAATGTTAATATATATATATATATATATATATATATATATATATATATATATATATTAAAAAATTATTAAATTTATGTGACAATTTTAATTAAGTTGGAAAGATTTGGACTGTTTATATAATTAAGAATTAATATTATTGCACTTTACCCTCTAAAGTGTTTACCACACTTTAGAGGAGCCTTTTTCTAAAACAAAAATGTAATAAATTCCCTTAGATTTACTTGAACCTAATAAAAAATAATAGAAAAAAGTTAAATTATATTTTCTATTTTAATCCTCAATTAATGCCACAGAATTAAAATAAAATCATTATCTTATTTAAAATCACAAAAATTAATCTTATACATTAGGAACACAGTTTCGGATTTTATTATGGATTCCTCACTTGTAAAACAAAAGAAAACTAAAGGTTTAGCAAATATAATGAAACATCCTACGTATTCTTGTTTACCGAAATGATGATTTGAAGAAGATCAAACCCAATTTCGAAGCCCAATTTTTAAGGCCCAAGCAGAGTTGCTGTTTTTTGGCCAGTGCTTAGTGCAAGCTTGGACGCTTATATTTAATGAAATTTATGTGACTCTCTTAGCTGTTTTTGAGGTGACTAGTCATTAAGCTGAAACTTTGTACACAGTGTCTTGAATTTTTTATTTTCTTTTTTCTTTTTAGAGTTCGTTTGGATATTAGTTTAGAAACATTTTTTAAGAATTATTTTGCTAAAAAATTCAAAATTCAAAGTTTATATTTAGATAAACTCTTATATTTTTGTAACTTAGTATCCTCTTTATGCTTGTACCGAAATTATCTAGAATTTGAGTGTCTAAAATTTTCTTTTCGACGGGACTAGATGATGTTGAACTAAATTTTATGTAAATATTTTCGGAATCTATCCATTTGTATTGTATGTTCCTTTCTTAGTGTTTGTTTTTTGCCCTTAACACTTTTTTAATGAAATGATCAACTATGAATTTAATTTTGGATTTACTTTTGTATTGAAAAATCATTAGTGAATCATGGTATAAAATCTAACATTGATAAATCTTCTTTCTAGGGATAGAATAAGGTTTGTTAGTAATGTAAGAAACCTTTTTCTTGATACAATTAATTCACCTAAGGAATTTGAGGTTATTAAGGAAATAATTTACCAAAAGTATCAACTAAAGACACGGGTTTGATTTCAAATTTCTTATTGACGAATGTTAAACAGTTGCTGGTCAAGTGTGTTTCCTTTGACCTTTGTTAAGGATTTACGACACATTTTTTATTTATTTAATCTCATTTTCTTAGAATTTTGTCATTTCTCATTGAGAGCCTATTTTAGTATGTTTCACTAGGCTAAAGCTTTGATCTAAAAGATTTGAGGACACTAAGATATATTGGACTTCCGTAGACTCTTTATGCCTTATCTTTGTATTAGGATTCAGTCATAAGATATGAGAGTTGAATCTTACGTTAGAATTATGAGTTTTGAGAGATATTTAAGATTATGGACTCTTTAACTACAATCTTTAGCTTTTTGTGGTGTGGTTCTCCCAAGGTTATTATCATGTTAATCTCAATTCTCAAGCTTTTCTTAAAAAAAAAATCGTTGCATAAAGGGAACTTCAAGTTCTCAAATTAGGTTTGGCACATTTGGACAATCTTAGACCTTTGTACATGTCCTATTTTGGTTTATAGTTGTTGGGTACCACAATAATAATACAAAACTAAAATAACAGATAAAAAAAATAAAAACAAAATGAGACAATAACATGATAGAAAAACTTTATTGAAGGAGGAAATTACACAACTCTTCACTATAAAATTAACTCCTTAAAATAGAAAAACACGCTTATTGAGAGAAATTTCTCAAAATATATAAAAGAAAGGCGAAGAATATTTAGGGATGATGGAAAGAGGTCCACTAGGCTTTATTTATAGCCTTAGTGGAGTTCAAATGTGAAGTTCCCACCAATGTGGGGCTTATTCTAACAATTTTTTCACTTGAAGATTATGATTAATATAATCATATATATTTTCACACCACTCTTTGTTCCTTGTCATTCCATGTCGCTTACGTTTTTTATAGGTCATATGAGGATTGACACCATATAAATTTGTTAGTGTTGATCGACTTTGTCATCACATTTGTTAGGTTGTCTTTGGTATGAATCTTTACATATCCACACTTCATTCTTCTACTACTCCATGAACAAATTGGTATTGTATACCTATGTATTTTGTCTTGGAATAAAAGGTTGAATTCCTTGCAATGTTCAAGGCATTATGATTGTCACAATACATAGTAGCTTTCTATTGTTTGTGCCGAAGTTCCTCCATTAGCCTTTGAATCCAAATTGCTTTCTTGCATGCTTGGATAGTTACGATGTATTCAACTTCTGTAGTATATAAAGCCATTATAGTCTATAACTTGGATAACCAACTTACTACCATTTCAACAAGTGTAAACACAGAACTAGTAGTAGATTTCCTTTTATCCAAATCACTTACAAAATCTGAATCGGTATAGCCTCTGACAATAAATTCTAATACTTTAAAGCATAATGCAACATCTAAGATTCTTTTAATGTATCTAAGGATCCTCTTAACAACATTTCAAAGCTTTCTACTAGGATCTATCATAAACCTACTGACTACTCTCACTACTTGTGCAATGCCTGGTCCTGTACAAATTATGACATACATAAGACATCCTATTGATGATCATATGAAACTTGAGACATTTTCATCTTCTTCACTTCATTGTTAGGACTCATACTTGATGAGGATAATTCATAATTGACATAAAGTAAGGTATAAATTGGCTTACAATCTTGTATGTTGAAATGCAACAAGACATTAGTAAATAATTATTCTGAGAAAAAAAATCTTCCTAACTTTTTTTGTCCTGGTGAATTTGCATCCCTAAAATCTTGTTGTTGGTCTCAAGTCCTTCATATCAATCTCCATAGCCAATTGTGCCTTCAATTATTTGATCCAATCTTTGTTCGGACCTACCACCAACATATCATCCACATACCATAATAAAATGATGAAATCATTATCAAACTTATTGTAGTATACAGAATGGTGTAAACTTAGTCTATTATAACCAAGACTAATAATGATGAAATCAAATTTCTTGTACCAACATCTCAGCATCTGCTTTAGATTATACAAAGATTTGGTCAACTTGCAAATCAAGTTTTCTTTTTCTTATTTTTTAAAGCCTTCTAGTTGAAGCATATATGTTTCTTCTTCAAGTTCTCCATGAAGAAAAATAGCCTTTACATCAAGTTGTCCAAGATGTAAATTAAATACAACACACGTAGCCATAACCACTATGATTGTGGTCAAACAGATAGCTAGTAAGAATATCTCGTTGAAATCAATGTCTCTTTCTGAGCATATCCCTTAACCACCAATCTTGCACAATACTACTCCACTTGATCATTTGTTTGATCTTGTAGATCTATTTACAACAAATGGCTTTTTAACTTTATGAAAGCTTAACAAGTTCTATGTCTTATTTCTATGTAAGACCTGCATTTCTTTTTGCATTGTTGTCATCCATAAAGAAACACCTGAATTCCTCAAAGCCTCTTAAAAGGTTGATGGTTCTCCTTTTTCAGTTAGAAGATAATATGCATTTTGACTTGCCATGACATAGTCTAAGTGTCATGATGGTCTCCTTATCTCACATCTTATCTGTTAAGCTTCTCTATCATTGGCCTCATCTGACTCTTGTTCTTCTCTAAACTTCTTTTCTATAACCACTATAGTAATGTCTTTGCAATTCATTCTCTACACATCCCTGCTAACAAAAACCTTGCGGGCAGTGGGATCTCACAAGCGATACCCTTAACTTTGTTAGTATAATCCAAGAATATACACTTTTTAGATTTTGGATCTAGCTTTGTTATTTCTTGGGAGTTGTACATCATGTACATAGGATATCCAAATACATGTAAAGGAAGAATAATCATTTGATTTGCCTCTCCACATCTCCATTAGATTTTTCAAACCAATTGTTATTGACAATGATCACTAATCGATTTATTACGTAACAAGAAATTTTAACTACTTTTACCTAGAAAGATTTTGCCACTCTTGTTGTTCTCATAACTCTTGTTCTATCTAGGAGGGTTTTGTTCGTCCATTCTGCTTCATCATTCTGTTGAGGCATGTGTGGCATTGTGAATTTCCTTAAAATGCCTTTTTGCTTGCAAAATGTTAGAAAGTGACCATTTACTTGTTCTCATTCTTTGTATGTCCTCAAGCACTTAATTTTTTTCTCGCTTTTAAGTTTAAATCATGCTTTAAATCCCTTGAGTATTGAAAACACAATCTAACTTCTTCTTGATTGGGTAGACCCATAATATCCTAGAGTATCTCCTATAGATACTTCTAGTGGTTCCTATACATTAGAATATATCAAGTCAAGTAAATGTTTGATTCTCGTAGTTACTTTAGCAAACTTCAATCTATGCTAGTTAATAGTCACACAATGCTCACAAAATGATAAATTTACCATTTTGAGCCCCACAAGAGATTATGTTCCACAAGAATTTTCAAGCCTCACTTTGACATATGACCAAGTCTACAATGTCATATGATCATTGTTTCTTTTGACTTGCTGTTGCAATTAAGGCATCTACTTCTTGTCCCAAAATCATGTATAAATAGGTTATGATCTTTTTTGCTTTTATCACTACCATATTGCCTTTAACTACCTTCAAGATTTCACCTTTAGTGTGGATCTTGCACTTGAGGTCATCCAATTGCCCAATTGCCCAATAAATTATTTTTCAAGCTTTTCGCATGTTGTTCCCTTTGAATTATTTAAACAATACCATCATACATTTTCAATTTGACAGTATCAACTTCAACAATTTCTAGGGCATGGTCAGTTCCTATGAACACGAATCCTCTAAAGATAGGTTTATAAATGCAATACCAATCTCGAAATGCAATCATATGTCAGGTTGCACTTGAATCCAATATCCAACAATCATAGTATTGTGTCCCACCACTAGAACTCATTACTATACATAACTTCCACATCATTTGAGGTACTCACAACGCAACCTTGATAAGTTAATGCTTTAGAGTTTTTCCCTTCATTCTTCTTGTGCCAACAATCTTTCTTCACATGCGCTCTCATGCTACAATTGTAGCGTTTGATTTTTTTTTCCTTCTCCAAAATTTTGATCTACTATGATTTAGACTCCCATTGGGGCTATGTTTTGTTCATCTATCTCATCATTGTTAATGCTTATGTTTGTTTAGAATTTTCCAACCTATTTTCCTTATTATTTTTCTTGGATTCTTCTTCAAGAATAAATTTGGCAACATCCTCAAAGGATAGATGATTAATGACATTGTTATTTATTATATTGATGATAAGTTGATCATACATATGAAGTAAAAGCTCCTCACATTCATATTTTGCTTTGTTGAAATTTTACATTACTAGTTGAGTGAATCTCATATTTAGATTGTGGATGTGATTCGTTACCGACGTGGACTAACTCATTGAAGAGTGTAGAGTTTCCTTTTTAAGAATATTTTGGTGTAAAGTGACTTGATCTCATACAACTTGATGAGAGTGTCCCAAGTGTCCTTCACAATCTTCTTCTCTGGAACACAAGACAAAACTGAATACACCATTGCTAAATGCAAATTGGCAACAACATTAAATACTTAAATATCAAGTCTTTTTCTTAAATACCAGGTAGTTCCCAACAAAGAGAGGTGGCGACACTAATGGAAATACTTAAATACCAAGTCTTTCCTTACCAATACTTTTGCCAAATTTGCACTTTCATACTACCACACTATATATTCAGTAACAAGAATAACTATTTTCTAATATGGCAAACCAAACACTACTACAACCACAAAACATACTAAATTTTCTCTGGCACTATATTAGTGAGCATCACAACATAATAATATCAACAACTTGTTGGCCCTAGTGTCACTATTGAATACCAAAGATACATGCACAATAATAACTCAACTAAAATAATAGATGAAAAAATATCAACATATTGCAGAAGGAAATTACATGACTCCTTAAAATAATAGAATATTACTACGGAGAGAAAGCTCTCAAAGTAAATAAAAAGAGAGGAGGAAAAGATTTTGGGATGATGAAAAGGAAGACCACTAAGTTTTATTTATAGCATTAGGGGGTCCAAGTGTGTTGGGATACAAACAAGTCTTACCTCGATAAAATAAGAGAAGAAATGACAACTGATAAAGTACTCATATACTCTAATGATTGAGAGGCTTTTTGGGTGATGATCAAAAGAAAAATTGTGAGGGCTTAGATCTAAAGCAGGCAATATCTCATCACACCGATATCTCATTCCACCAATGTGGGACTTCTTCTTGAACAATAATTAGTCACTAAAGAGAAATTACTGGTTAACTAAACCCTAAACCTTAAACCCTTATAAAAATAATCCTTATAAAATATCTCCTCAAACAAATATCATAAAATAATCTTATCAACAATATTAGAACCGGCGACAAATACCATAAAATATCCTCATAAAAGTGTGAAGTTCCCACCAATGTGGGACTTCTTCTTGTAACAATAATTAGTCACTAAAGAGAAAACACTATTTAACTAATGCACGAGAGCATATACATATTGACTAAAAAGAGAGCTATGTGCAGCAAGTCACATGTGTTCTTCATAATTATGCAGAACTTATATCTTAAATCCATCACTATGCTAGTTTAGTGTTATTATATTGGGAATTAGACACTAGGGAAATCCATTTCTACTACAAACCAACGACACTATATGTAGTAAAATGTAATGGATCAAAAGCTTATGCCATTTTAAATTTTTGCATGTCAATCATTAGAGGTTTCCATTGAACTACAACCAACAACTGTCCTCAATGGCTATTGGATCCCATTAGTATAATATTTTGGAAACAAGTTATTTTCAAGGTATTTTAACTGTACAGGATTTGTCTCACAATTTCATAAAATTTATAAGTTGATGTAGATCAGATCACTACTTAAATTTAAGGTCCATAGTTGAGTACAACCTCACATACAAGGGGTTACTCTTCAGAAAACAAACCATTAGCTTTTCTGCTCAGTTTCTGTACTCTAGTTTTTTGTTTGGCTTGTTGAATTGGCCTAAAGAAAAAAGAATCTTGGAGATATTGTGGCCCAATGTGGCTATTCAGATTTGTTAAATGAAAGGGACTATTGGAGTGGCAATAAGCCTTTGGCTAACATTTTCACTTGCCTATAATCATTCACATTACCACTTTCTAGCCTAGTTGTTTGGGTCCTAAATCATATTGTTAACAAAGGCAAGGGCAACAATGTACCCAATTGCGAACTCAAGAAGGCATCTTGATCTGCACAGCTATGCAAAACCATGGACTGTTTTGCTGAATAATTATGCAACACCCACTTAGAGCTTCATCTTAAGATAGTTTGAAGTAAAGGCACAAATTGTATGTCTCACATTTTGGTTGTTCTTTAGTTCTAACATGTATATTTATATGCTAAGATTGCTTAAAAGTTTTACCAATACACCATCTTTTAGGAATTTTTTCCTAGCACATAACCATTTACCATTATTTCCTTGTGTTAGTATGAAGAATTAGAATAAGCAAAAAATGTTCTTTCAAGATTTCAACTCAGTCCTAGTTACTCATTAACTCAAAATTTAATGTTAGAATTAAACAATCACATTATTCCATCTTAAAATTTTCTGATATTACTCTCTAAGTGCTCTTAGCCTTCTAGAATCTTGACTAAAATTATGAATAATTGGTTTATCCAGAATCCTAATTTATCTTTTAAGTTCATTTATAAGTACTATCCTATTTAGCTTCTTCTCCAAATAAAAAGTAGTTAAATTTAATTTAAATCAGTTTATAGATATTGTATTATTATCATATTACATAGCAGTATTAACAAGACTAATTATACCAGTTTTCGTTCACTATTTACCCCACACAACAGTAACCAAAACTTGTCATGTAATTCCTCATTCAACAGTTTTTGGCCAATCAGTTCAGAAATTTGAAAATTTAGGCACAACGACAATAAAATGGAAAGAAAAAGAATAATCAAGCAAGAATCGATCCAGGCAAATTATCACACACACACACAAAAATAAAATCAAAGACATAAATTATTATCAAGCAACTCAATATTTAACAATACAACCAGTAAACTCTGAATCTGAAGCATAGTACTCCCAAAATCATGTTGTAACTACTGCTCCTGTCGCATTGGATACTCGTGAATACTTTTTTACATAGATGATTCTTCGGACCAATAATATGATCATAATAAAATATATAAAATAAAGATTTTATTTCTTTATACATAAAGGATGTCCATCGTTTCTTTCTTCTACCTAGCGTTCTCAAATTTTATTTTTTAATAAAAAAGTATAGATCAAGCGATATGTCATGGATAACAATAACGAGAAGTGGGAGCACTTTTTCCGAGAGCATTCATAAAGGTCTACAGTTTGAAAATGAAAAGTTGTTTGTAATTATTGTCGTATATTATATTTCAAATGGTTAATTTATTTATAAAATTATTTTATTAATTAGATTGTTGTTCATAGACTAATGACTATTTTAAAGGATTTATCCACATACTTTCAAGATATAACAAGATCTTTCCACTATTAGACTAAGGCCATCTTGAAAGAACTTATTGTCAACCTCTTTCATATATAAATCTACCTGATTCAGAAGTGAAGAACTTGCATCAGTATCTCAATTTTCATTCAAACATGGGTTTGATTCATACTCCATGTTCTGAGAAATATTTACCATCCGAAAAAAGGAAAAAACGGAATCCTTGTCTAAAAAAATTTCTTGAAAAAGACAGATGTATAGAACCTTTCAACAGGATAGTGCTTTTTCAACTCTCTCAAAATGGAATCTATTCCAAACATATATACCATGGTTCCTTACCTCAACAGGGTACAAATTTCTAAATTTCATATTTTAAAATACTTTTTCAGACCTATTGCCGATACTAAGTAGCTACCAAAAGTTTGTATCCATTTTTCATGATATTATGCATGGGTCAGATATATTATGGCGAATTCGTCAGATTCCATTGTGGAAGACACAATAGAATCTGATAAGTGAGATATGGAATCTGATAAGTGAGATTCCAAGTAATTTTTTACATAATCTTCTTCTATCCGAAGAAATTATTCATCGAAATAATGAGTTACTATTGATATCGACACATCTGAGATCGCTAAATGCTCAGGAGTTCCTCTATTCAATCCTTTTCCTTCTTCTTGTTGTTGGATATCTTGTTCATACACATCTTCTCTTTGTTTTTCGAGTCTACCATGAGTTACAGACAGAGTTTGAAAAGGTAAAATCTTTGATGATTCTATCATATATGATTGAGTTGCGAAAACTTCTGGATAGGTGTCCTACATCTGAACTGAATTCTTTCTGGTTAAAGAATCTCTTTCTAGTTGCTCGGGAACAATTAGGAGATTCTCTAGAAGAAATACGAAGTTTTTCTTTTGGTGGAAACATGCTATGGGGTGATGGTCCTGCTTATGGAGTCAAATCAATACGTTCTAAGAAGAAATATTTGAATCTCATCGATCTCATAAGTATCATACCAAATCCCATCAATCGAATCACTTTTTCAAGAAATACGAGACATGTAAGTCATACAAGTAAAACAATCTATTCCTTGATAAGAAAAATAAAAAACGTGAATGGTGATTGGATTGATGATAAAATAGAATCCTGGGTCTCGAACAGTGATTCTATTGATGATAAAGAAAGAGAATTCTTGGTTCAGTTTTCTACCTTAACAACAGAAAAAAGGATTGATCAAATCCTATTGAGTCTGACTCATAGTGATCATTTATCAAAGAATAACTCTGGTTATCAAATGATTGAACAACCAGAAGCAATTTACTTATGATACTTAGTTGACATTCATAAAAAGTATCTAATGATTTATGAGTTAAATACATCCTGTTTAGCAGAAAGACGGATATTCCTTGCTAATTATCAGACAATTACTTATTCACAAACCTTGTGGGGGGCTAACAATTTTCATTTCCCATCTCATGTAAAATCCTTTTCACTCCGCTTAGCCCTACCCCCTAGGGGTATTTCAGTGATAGGTTCTATAGGAACTAGACGATCCTATTTGGTCAAATACCTGGTGACAAACTCCTATGTTCCTTTCATTACAATTTTTCTGAACAAGTTCCTGGATAACAAACCTAAGGATTTTCTTATTGATGATAGTGACGGTATTGATGATAATGACGATATCGACCATGACCTTGATATGGAGCTGGAACTTCTAACTATGATGAAAACGCTAACTATGGATATGATGCCAGAAATTGACTGATTCTATATCACCTTTAAATTTGAATTAGCAAAAGCAATGTCTCCTTGCATAATATGGATTCCAAACATTCATGATCTGGATGTGAATGAGTCGAATTACTTATCCCTCGGTCTTTTAGTGAACTATCTCTCAAGGGATTGTGAAAGATGTTCCACTAGAAATATTCTTGTTATTGTTTCGACTCATATTCCCCAAAAAGTAGATCTAGCTCTTATAGCTCCGAATAAATTAAATACATGCATTAAGATACGAAGGCTTCTTATTCCACAACAACGAAAACACTTTTTCACTCTTTCATATACTAGGGGATTTCACTTGGAAAAGAAAATGTTCCATACTAATGGGTTCGGGTCCACAACAATGGGTTCAAATGTACGAGATCTTATAGCACTTACCAATGAGGCCCTATCGATTAGTATTATACAAAAAAAAATCCATTATAGACACTAATATAATTAGATCCGTTCTTCATAGACAAACTTGGGATTTGCGATCTCAGGTAAGATCGGTTCAGGATCATGGGATACTTTTCTATCAGATAGGAAGGGCTGTTTCAAAAAATGTACTTCTAAGTAATTGCTCCATAGATCCCATATCTATCTATATGAAGAAGAAATCATGTAACGGGGGGATTCTTATTTGTACAAATGGTACTTCGAACTTGGAACGAGTATGAAGAAATTAACGATACTTCTTTATCTTTTGAGTTGTTCTGCCGAATCGGTCGCTCAAGATCTTTGGTCTCTACCCGGACCTGATGAAAAAAATGGGATCACGTCTTGTGGACTCGTTGAGAATAATTCTGATCTAGTTCATGGCCTATTAGAAGTAGAAGGCGCTCTGGTGGGATCCTCACGGACAGAAAAAGATTGCAATCAGTTTGATAATAATCGAGTGACATTGCTTCTTCGGTCCGAACCAAGGAATCTCTTAAATATGATTCAAAATGGATCTTATTCTATCGTTGATCAGAGATTTCTCTATGAAAAATATGAATCGGAGTTTGAAGAAGGGGGGGAGTCCTAGACCCGCAACAGATAGAGAAGGATTTTTTCAATCACATATCGTTTGGGCTCCTAGAATATGGCGCCCCTGGGGCTTTCTATTTGATTGTATCGAAAGGCCCAATTCATTGGGATTTCCCTATTGGGCCAGGTCATTTCGGGGCAAACGGATCATTTATGATGAAGAGGATGAGCTTCAAGAGAATGATTCAGAGTTCTTGCAGGGTAGAACCGTGCAGTACCAGACACGAGATAGATCTTCCAAAGAACAAGGCTTTTTTCAAATAAGCCAATTCATTTGGGATCCTACAGATCCACTCTTTTTCCTATTCAAAGATCAGCCTCTTGTCTCTGTATTTTCACATCGACAATTCTTTACAGATGAAGAGATGTCAAGGGAACTTCTTAATTACTTCCCAAACAAATCTTCCTACATCTATATATAAACACTGGTTTATCAAGAATACGCAAGAAAAACATTTTGAATTGTTGATTCATTGCCAGAGATGGCTTAGAACCAATAGTTCATTATCTAATGGATTTTTCCGTTCTAATACTCTATCTGAGAGTTATCAATATTTATCAAACTTGTTCCTATCTAACGAAACGTTATTGGATCAAATGACAAAGATATTATTGAGAAAAAGATGACTTTTCCCATATGAGATGGTTGTTGTTATCTGCTCCAATAACGAATCATTGGTTTAACTGAATAACTAAAAAAAAAGAAGATAGACCTTTCTTTCTCTTCGTCTTAGGTCGATGGATCTTCTTAATTGAAAGATCCCCTATATCGATAATACACATTCTAGTTGACCGAGTCTAATTTGAATTGTTTTGTTCCGAAGCAAAGAGATCCAAGGGGCAGTTTGTCCTATTCAGATTTTCACAACCAAGAAAGTGATACCAATAATTGTGATTCTAATTAATTATGATAATTAAAATATTTAATAATTAAAATTAATTAAAATTACAATAGTTAGATTATTATATTTTATTAAAATTGATATTATTTAGATCTTTAACACTTTTAATTAATAAAATAATTATTTTAAATTTAAATTCAAATTTAAAATGATTTCACTAATTATTGAATATATAACTTTATTAAATGTTCCGTTGATTAATTTAAATTCAAAATGATTTCAGGAATTATTAAATACATAACTTTATTAAATGTTCAGTTGATTGTCTAAGTTGTATTTTTGTGGTTTAATAAGCAAAGTTAAATTCATATATTTAAAAAAAAAAAATGATAAGGTATGCACATATAGCATAAGACATGTCAAAACCCCTCTGCATCACCAACTGTCTATTAAAGACATTTGGATAAAGCCAATACTCCAACCCTACAACATCCATAATTAACCTCCAAAAAGGGAATATAGGATGGACCAAAATTGACCTTCTATAATGGAAAATGCACGCCACTAGACAACATATAGGACAGACACTAACATTCCACAGGATCAAAACATCGATCTTAAAAAATCAAATTGCCATGAGGATCAAAACATCGATCTTAAAAAATCAGATTGCCATGACTGATAATGGCAAAGAGGCAAAGAGATAGAATTGTGGATAATGTCGGTAACACATTTATAATATGGGGGTTGCTACTGTACCCCTGATAAATAAGGGGTTTTGGTACTGTATCTGATGTGTATGTACACATCATTTAAATGCTATGTCAGCTTTTTAAATAAAAATTATTTTGTATTTAAATTTTTACGTTATTTATTTTTTAAGTTTTTATCCACCTTTGCAAACTTGTTCCTACTGAGGTCAAGTGTTTCAATCGCGGGAAGAAGTTGCAGAGACTCGTCCATGAGAACCAAGCCAGTACACGCACATGACACAAAAGACAAGCGGTTCCACTGCGGAGACTTCTTCACCTCCGTTATCCTACTAGCAAACACGTGCCACAGAGCATCCTAATAACAAAACTCAACACTCAGCAAAATTGCGAAGAAATAAAGCAAATAGAAAATGAATACGACTCACGGTAGAGTTGTGACAAACGATCTTCTCAAGTGTGTGGCGGAGCTCGAGCAAGCCTTTGGCGGCGGAAGTTGACAAGTCGCAACCTCTGAGTTCGAGAACCTTCAAGCACCCTAACGGAAGAAACGAAAAGGGCGTTGGATCCCTGATTGGATGAGGCAACACCGAAACGACCTTCAGCGAGGTGAGGAGGCGCAAGATCCGGCGGAGCTGCTCCAGGGCGCGGTGGTCGCCGAGGTCCGACACGTACGCTCGGAGGTAGTCCACCGGAGCGCCGGAAAGGAGGCTTTCCAACTCGTGCAGCGCCTTAGTGAAGACCCGCCGGATTCACTTCAACACCAAGGCTCCTTCGATCAGAGGTCCCGCCTGGTCCTCCACGAAGTGCACCAACTTCTCGAGGTACCGATCTCCCCGATCACAATCGCCATTCTCCGCCGATGAGGTTTCCGCGCACACGTCGGGGATTAGGGTTTTTGCAGCGAGGGAAGAGATAGGAAGGCAGAAAGATTCGAAAAAAAAAAATTAAAAAACGTAAACATCACACGTGGATGTGAATTTTAAATAATTAAAAAATTATAAATAACTTGAATTTACACGTAAGTGACACAGTGACACATCATCAACAGTACCGGTACTCTTCTTTTATAAAGGGTATCGTAGAAATTCTCTTATAATATATATATTAAAGGAGTTTGTCTCATTTAACCTATATTTCTTTTAGATAATTTTATTTTTAAATAATAAAAAATAATATTAAAAATTAATTATTTTTATAAAGATAAGACTCGAATTCAATATCTTTAAATTTAAAAACTAAATATAATATTAATTAAATAATTAAATATTAATAATTTTTATACTTTTATTAAATAAAAAATAGAACATAAAGTTATTCGATTCACTGGTATAAAATAATATAATTAAATTATACGTTTTGTAGTTTGAACTCATGCATAGTTTAATGCAGGAGTATAATAATTGCAGGTATGCATTATTCACTCTTTTCCCCTACAAAATAGCAATTGATCCACTAGTTACGACTTTATGTAAATCTATTAGAATACGAAATTAAATGTAATTGGAAGTCGGAAATCTTTGCTGACATCAATATCTAATATCTCATCCAAATAAATCACGTAGAATTTTTCTTCATCTCTTTATCTTTTGTTTCTTCTTCTTCTTCCCTTTATTTTTCTATTCCATGGGTCATTAAAAATTTTGAGCTTACTTCCCATGGTTTTAATGAGAAAATATGTTATACACTAACTTTATAAAACAATTTTATTATTTTGACCGTTACAAATAATTACTTTTTTAAAAGTCATATTAATAGTATTTTTTTTTAAATTTATGGATGCATGTGATAAGGGCTGTTGGAGGCTGATGATACGAGGATGTGAACAGGAGTTGTGCATAGGGACTGGTTGGTTGGGGTGACATGGAGTGGATTGAAGTGTTGGTGTTGGGGGAAGGTGGCTAGATCTTGGACCTATAAATTAAAAGCATAATTGTTTAACATTCTGTTTCAATTCAATTTATAAATGTTTTTGAGAACCTCTTTAAGAAAAATAAAGAGTTTTTTTAATTAAAAAATTCTTAAAAACACTTTTAAATTTGTATTTAAACAGATTTTAAGTTTTAAATAAAAGCTTACGTACAATATATATATATATATATATATATATATATATATATATATATATATATATATATATATATATATATTTTATCTATGACCACTAGATCTAGATATTTATAGTCTCAAACAATTATCTATCTATATATATGCTTATTTGTCTATCTATATATATGAGAATATTTTAAATGAGAACACCTCTTATAACGAAAACAAAAAAATTAATAACACTTCTTATATTAAAATAAAAAACTTAAATTAAAAAAGAATCAAAACAAGATTAACAAATATTGCTATCATATTTATAAAGCATTTTTTTTATCAAGGACCTTGCAAATTTCGGTTGAGATGTTGTAAGATTGTCACGTATATGTGTTTACGGTGGAATTAACCATCAAATCCTGGGTTCTTTTTATTTAGACTAGCATACGAACGTATTTCAATTTAGGTGTCTCACTGCGCGTTATCGTGTTACCGAGAATGGAGAGTAGGATGAAAAAGTCTTAGCAACTACTTGTTTCGAAATATTCTTCTATTACTACTAACAAGCGATGCTCATGCAAGCAAATAATAATATGAACAGAGTGAACAATATATATGTTAGCAATGCAAATCATAGTTCATTTCGTACAATGATCAAATTACGTTACACATGCGAACATATTGATTCCAGTACATGAATACACTACGTAATTAAACAAAGAACAAGAAGACTATTCTACTTCTACTCCTAAAAAAAAGAAAAAAGTGGCCGAGAGTCAGTCATACCCAAAAACGATCTTGTGCACGAAAGCCATGTGTGTGTGTAGGCAGAGAGTGCTTCAGAGTCCAATTCTAGTATGAGTTTTTCGACCCCCGTAAAGGTCCGTACTCCTTGTATTTATAGAGCAATTAAAGGCGGTTGATTCTGTACATGTACGCTTTTGACTCAACCGCTATCCACTATCTTTGCTACGTGGTCTTGACTCAACTTCCTTTAACCGCTCTTCCCACGTTCCTTGTTTTCTCGATTGATTTTTTAGTAACCGTTTTGGCTTAACCTCCATGTTCTGACGGTCTCAACTTTTCAACTATTTTCGAGCAACACTTGTTTTTTTCGAGTCCCATAATTTCATCATGTGTTGATTTTACTTCTCAGGCAGCGCTATCAATCTTTTCGAGTCACATGATTTTCGAGTATGCCTAACAATATGATTTTTATTTTTATTTTTATCAAGGGAGATTACGTAAGTATGATATAGAGAATATGTCTGCAATTAAGAAATAAGAGTTAATTTAAACTTGAAAATATATATTAAAACACACTAAAAATCTCAAAAGTTTTCATCGTATACCTAATGTTACATTAATCGTATGCCAAGAAACTGATTTTCACTTTAAAAGTCTCGGAAGAAACTTAAAGGTGCATCATCAATTTCATACAAAAAATGATACAATGCAAAACTTCAAAAAATAACAATTGGATTTACATGCTAAATTAACTTTAACTCTGATTAGTTAGCTAATTAAAGAAGAGATGTCATCAACTTTAACTTTAGAACATAGTCTCTATATTTTACATAATTTTGAGGGTGCAAATACCAAAAAATAAAAAAAAATAAAAAAATTATTGGATGAGTTAGTTAACCGTATTCCCTCTTCCCTTAGTAAGGAATTATACAAACTGATAAAACAATAGAAATCAACTGCAACGAAACATAATGAATTGTTCTTCTTCTTGTGCTACAAATTCGTCAATATAACTATATCTAAATACTCATCTTCTATTTCCCTTAACTCATCGATTTTGCTTTCACTATGAAAACATCAATTTCAGTCATATTTTTACATTAAAATTTTTCATGAGATTAAAGATATATAATAAAATTATTTAAGAAATGTTGTAATTTTTTTAAAAGAATATTACCATGCATGCTATCTCTCTCTCTCTCTCTCTCTATATATATATATATATTGAAATGTATTGCTAAAAGATTGAAGAACTAATATATCTAATTTATATATTTAATGAAAATAAAAAATGTTAATATTTAATAATATTTTCCTTCAGATAAAAATGAATTTTACAATCAAATGTTATGGTCAGTAAGTGATTGTTAAAGTATAATATATGTAATTCTAAATAAATTATAGAATTTTTTCATATATTTTAACTGTTTGTACAGTTTGAGAGAGAAGGGTTGGTGAGGGTAGGTGGGGGGGACAAGGAAAACAAAAGAAAATAATTGTAATGAATAATGTAAAGAGAAGAAAAAATGGTTGTAATGAATAATGTAAAGAGAACCTCTAAAAAAACTAATGTAAGGAGAAGAAAAAATAAATAAATTTTAAGAAGTATTTTAAAGAAGAGAAAAAAAATAATAAAGAAGATAAATAGTGATCTTGAAAGTTAAAAAAGAATTAATAATATAATTAAAAATATGTCAATTCTCATTAAATATAATAACAATATTGAGAACTTTACATGTGTGGTTAATATTGTTAAGCAGTGTTGTGTAGTTGTCGTGGGACAACATTCTTTTCTGTTTTCTTTTCTTGTCTTTTCTGTTATGATGCTTTGCTGATTTTCTCGCGTTAACAACTAGCGGTCATAGAAAACTTCTAGATACTCCCAAATAATCCTTCTGAATTTTTAAAATAATAATTTAAATAATATAATATTAAATTAAATAATTATTTTATAATAAATTTATTAAAAAAATATAAATATTTTAAATTTTTGGACGCTGTTTTCGATTGTTTTTTCGGAATGTATAATAACTCTCATATATATATATAGATATATTTATTTATTGTTAATTCAACTATTAAATTATAATTTTAATCTATATATATATATATATATATATATATATCAAATTTTGTTAAAATTAAATAATAATTTAAAATAGTTAAAATGTTTATATTTTAATATATTTTAAAATATTATTACATTAATTTTATTTTATAAAAATGATATATTAAATTATTTTATATTAATATAAAATTTTGTATATATGCTTTGAGAGTAAGAAATCTTCAATTTAAGGTATTTTATAATATTTGTCTGACAGAATATTTTATGAAAATTAAGATAAAGGTTATAACTTTGTTATTTTTATAAAGTTATTTTATACACAATCTCACACCTTATATTCCTCATGGTTTTTGCTTTTAGTTGTCTTCCAAAAGATTTCTCAATCATTAAAGTATGAATGTATTTTATAAGTTGATTGAAGTATGAATGTATTTTATAAATTGTTATTTTTCTTCTTATTTTATTGATGTGAAATCTTATTTGTATTTCAACAGTAATAATTTGTAAAAATTATATCAATATTGTTTGAATCATTATCTATACATACACATATATTAACAATTCTTTTTATATTTCCATTTTTAATCGGACACTTTTACTCCTGAATAAAACACTTTTTAGAACTATTCACACTCTCAATTACTAATTTATATTGTTACCTATTTTAAATTTTAATATTTTTTTTTACAACTATTTTCTTAAAAGTAAATATAAAGAGACATGAAGTCTCTTCTTTTTTTTTGTTCGTCCCTGAAGTATCTACCGCCGATAGCGGTGACTAATCTCCTCGCTACGTTGAAGGCACCTCAAAGGGTAGGATAGCTGGCCTCCTCAAAGAGTGGGATAGCTAGCCTCAAGATTTAACGCGACTGCATACACAAGGCAGGATTCGAACCCCTGACCTTGCTTAAGCGTGGATCAACCCCTATCGCTGAACCACACACTTGGGGTTGAAGTCTCTTCCCTTTACTAGTAATAATAACAAGGGTGATATAAAAGCATTTTTAGCATATAGAGAATAGGATGGTTGTTATATATAATTTTTTAAGATTCTTATTTTATTTAAATAAATTTTTTATGCCATATTATTTTTAAATAATTTGCATTACATTTTTACAAACTTTTCTTTAATAGTAGAATCTTATAAGTAATCCATATTTTTATAATTTTTTATTTATATTTCACTTTTTGACAACTTAAAAATTAATATAATTATTATAATTAAATATTAATTTAATTAAATATAATAAATAATATTTTAACATATAAGAATTAATAATAAAATTTACACAACTAATTTGATGTATGCGTATAAAAATTTAAGGGAGAGATGAAAGATTGATGCATGCATGCTTGTTTTTTATTTTATTTTATTTTATTTAATAGAGTGGTTTGGATTATCTATTGTTGATTAAAAAAAATAGAGACTGAAAAGGATTATTTTTTTTATTCATTAACAATGTTATTTATTTAATAGTCGTTGCTAAACAATCAATATATCATGTTATTACATTCTCATAAGAATTTATGATAAATATTATTGTTCAATAGTAAGATATACCACAAGCATTCTTAATCCGTGTTAAAGATACTCAAATATCAGTTCAAAAAGAGAAATCATTACTCCAATAAATCTAATGCCACGTATGTTAAAAGAGAGTTAGTACCCTCTCTATTTCCTTTTCTCTCTATTTCTTCCATTATTAAAATTTTAAAATTATGAATGTAAGTCATCCTAAAGTATGCATTAATTTCATTTATTTTATTTTATATTTTTTCAAAAAGTAAAAAAAAAATGGAAGAATGGAGAAAAAAAAATAGAGAAATCCATTTTCGTCAAAAGAACCATCTTATCATCCTTTGTCAAGAGAGGAATTGTTTTACTTTCACTATTTGTTTCGAATTCAGTACTCTTAAATATTTATAAGTAGTTTTGAGATTGCGTTCACCTAGTGTTTATATAATATATTTATGTTATTGTTAAAATAGTGTTTAATCAGTAAAATTTATGTTATATAATTATAAATTAGTTTTTAGTTATCTATTTTAAAATATTATAAGAATCATATTCATAAATAAAAAAACCAAAAAAAAATATTCAAAAGGAAAGTTTATTACTTATATTCTTATATGACTCCAATAAGATCGTCTCTCATGAAAAAATAAATGTGGTTTATCCCAAAATATTACTCTAATAATAATTTTAAAAGAGTTATTTTTCAATTCTCAATTTCTCGATTTTATATTGAGTAATGATTTATGTCTAATAAAATTGTACAATAACTTTTATAATATTATTTTTTTATTTAATTCTCTTTATCATTATTAAATATAATAAAATGAAACTATAGAGAAAAATAAATATAAAGAATAATGATGTTGTACACATTCAACCTTAAATCTTAAGCTTTAAACTCTAATCCTTAAACATGTATCATTTTGTTTTACATGTACGTATAGACATTTCTTTTTCTCAATCTAACTGTTAAGTGAATAATGAATAAAACTGAATAATAACTATTTTTAAATTTATTGTTGAAGTAATTGAAGTTTATTTTTTGGTGCTTAATTATTAGTTAATAGAAGATGTATATGTAATTGCATGTAAATATATATAAATGTATTTCACAAATCAGATGATGGTGACTGGTGAATGGTGAGTTGGTGACTGATGATGGTGATTGGTGAATGGTGACGATGACTCAGTTAAATATTCTTATAAAGAAATCCATATTAAAGGCGATGTGCATATATTAAATGTAGGAACGAATTTAATTAGGATCTAGTCTATATCATGCTCAGTATGATCAGATCTTATTCAGATTTTTATCAAAACATATTTACCAAACAAAAAAAGAACCTTTTAAACTTAACATGATTAGAAGTTTTATTGTGAAATAATCTTTTAAATAAATTATCATGAATATCGTATTAAATTTTAAATATAAATTTATATTTTATAAACATATATATACTGTTATAAAATCTAAATTACTTAATTCCAAATCCCCCTCTTAAGCCTTGAGAGTAGTATCAGTTTTAATTTTTATATATAGTTCATATAGTTTTTTTTTTTTTTTTTTATCATTCAAAAAGATACAAAACATACTAACTTCTAACAAAAACTATTCCCATGATCAGCCAACAAAAGAGAAGAAATTTCCTTAGGACAATCATTCCCAATTGACTAATGATGCAGATACAGAAACCCCGTATCAAAGAAATTTAATATAGTTTATTTCGCAGTTATTTTCCATTCACTTAATTATTATATAGAGAGACACTTTAACATGAAGTGGTCGTTTAAGTATGTTAACAAATCAAAGACTTTAAAGAAAAATTAGCCCGAGCCTAAAAAAATATCTCTGCTATAATGCAGGTAACAAAAGGAACTTGAGTGTTAAATTAATTTCAACATTACCAACATTCTTTAGTTTGATGTTATGATAGATCTTCAAGTTTTAAGATTTAAATTTGAGTCTTGAATCCGATAAAAAAAAAGTTTTAAGAGAAATTAGGTTCAGCAAAGTCAAAAGATACTCTCACTTATAAATATAAAAAAAATTAACTTCAAAGTCTTAAGAGAAACTAATTTCGACAGTCATTTAAGGATACTCCCATTAATACCATCTTAAAAATAATGACAATTAACTTCTACTTTTTTATTAAAATTTACAACTGATCATTACAAATTATGATGTTACTCCATGAGATGTTGTGCCAATAATTTGAATGAAGAATTGTGTTGTTGGAATAATGTTACTAAACTCAAATATGATTATTTCCGGTGAAAGTTACTTGTGATCTATTAAAAAATAATTCGTTATCCACGAGTTTGTTTTTTAAATAATCTGTGCTACTATTCAGAGGCTACTTTGCTGAAAAAAAAGGAGCACATATACCAAAGCTGCAAAAATGGCTTACGTTGGGAATACAATAGGTAAGCTTATGCTACACTATGATTCGTGCTTTTTTCATGTACAAAAAGATAAATGGTTTGTGTTTTATTTTGAACGTGTGCAAATGGATGGTGAACTTATGTCAATTATGCAACTACAATCTGCAATTACTATAATATGTAACGTTTACTTGCTTTTATGCACCATTTATGTCAGCGTTCTTATTTTATATGCAAGGAGGAGATTTTGAAAGCTCCTTTTTCATGTAAATAATGTCTTCGTCTTTGATGGACAGTTTTTTTTTATTAACTTTTCAAACTTTGAACTGCTGCGTGTAAAAGTGTACGTTGATCAAACTTTGATGGTTTTTCTTTAATGGATAAGCAGATGATTTCTCATGGACATGTCTGAAGGATTTTGATTTCACTTCTTTCTGTACTCAAAGGAGCATCATAGACACTGCAAATCTACTTTTTGCATGTGTCTTCTACGCGTGTTTGATCATAAGTCTAATCAGAACCAGTTCTATCTGTGGTAATCCAAGGAAAAGCTGGATTTTCATTATTGTCTCAATCTGCTGTGCTATTATTAGCATTGCATTTTACACCATTGGCTTGTGGAATCTCATAGCTAAAACTGGAAACTCTAAGAAGCTGAGCTGGTTAGGTTTTGTCAGAGGATTCATTTGGTCTTCTTTGACAGTTTCATTGCTTGTTCAGAGACACAAATGGATCAAAATTCTGAACTGTGTCTGGTGGACATGTTCCTGTGTATTGGTTTCAGCTCTCAACATTGAAATTTTGTTCAGAGAACATGCAATAGAAATTTTTGATATTGCACAATGGCTCGTACACTTTCTTCTTCTCTTCTGTGCCTTCCAAAATCTTGGTTACTTAGTCTCTCGAAGTGTACCAGAAAGTTTATCTGAGCCACTCTTAGCTGAGGAAAATGATACTAAACAAACGGGACTAGGCCATGCTTCCTTTCTCAGCAAGTTGACTTTCTCTTGGATTAACCCTTTACTAAGTTTGGGTTACTCAAAGCCATTAGCTCTTGAAGACATTCCTTCCCTTCTTTCTGAAGATGAAGCTGACTTGGCCTACCAAAACTTTATGCATGCATGGGAATCACTTGCGAGGGAGAGGAGCAAGCACAATACCAAAAACTTGGTTCTTTGGTCTATTGTTAGAACTCACTTAAAAGAGAACATATTAATAGGTTTTTACGCATTACTCAGGACCATTGCCGTTAGCCTTTCTCCTTTAATAATCTATGCTTTTGTGAAATACTCAAATGGGAAGGATAAAGATCTTAAAGAAGGTCTTTTCATAGTGGGTTTTGTTATTGTGTCCAAAGTGGTTGATTCTGTGTTCCAGAGACATTGGTTTTTTGATTCCAGGAGGTCAGGATTGAAGATGAGATCAGCTCTGATGGTGGCAGTGTACAGAAAACAGCTAAAGCTTTCAAGCTCAGCGAGGAGAAGGCACTCAACAGGTGAAATTGTGAATTACATTGTGGTTGATGCGTATCGCATGGGAGAATTTCCATGGTGGTTTCATATGACATGGACTTCTACATTGCTACTTGTTCTATCTATTGGTGTCCTTTTTGGTGTTGTAGGTGTTGGTGCTCTTCCTGGTTTAGTTCCTCTTGTCATATGTGGACTTATGAATGTACCATTTGCCAAGATCCTACAAAATTGTATAGCGAAGTTCATGATTTCACAGGATGATCGTCTTAGATCAACTACAGAAATTCTAAACAGCATGAAAATCATTAAGTTACAATCCTGGGAGGAAAAATTCAAGAATTTGGTTGAAAATCTACGGGCTGAAGAGTTCATTTGGCTGTCTAAGGCTCAGATGATGAAAGCCTATGGGTCATTTCTATATTGGATGTCTCCTACCATAGTTTCTGCTGTTGTTTTCCTTGGTTGTGCTCTTTTCAAAAGTGCCCCGTTGAATGCTGCTACCATTTTCACAGTTTTTGCAACATTGAGGAACTTATCAGAACCTGTTAAAATGATCCCAGAGGCTCTCTCTAATATCATCCAAGTTAAGGTCTCCTTTGATCGTCTCAATGCCATTTTGCTTGATGAAGAGCTAGATAGTAGTGATGGTAACACAAGAAATATAAGCCGAAGTTCAGTTAATGCGGTGGAAATACAAGATGGCAACTTCACTTGGGATCATGAATCACTGTCCCTAATTTTAAGAGATGTGAACTTGGAAATAAAATGGGGACAGAAAATTGCAGTCTGTGGACCAGTTGGAGCTGGAAAATCATCTCTTTTGTATGCAATTCTGGGAGAGATTCCGAGGATCTCAGGAACTGTGAGTTATAACTTACAAACCAAACAATTTTAGTTTTATGTCATGCCAAATTTATGTTTATAATCTTGGAGTCTATAACACTTTTTCTAACTGAATTTTCACAATGACGGAAAACAGGTTAATGTGAACGGCACCATAGCCTATGTTTCTCAAACTTCTTGGATACAAAGTGGAACAGTTCAAGATAATATACTCTTCGGCAAGCCAATGGATAAAACAAGATACGAGAATGCCATCAAAGTTTGTGCTTTAGATAAGGATATTAATGATTTTAGCCATGGTGATCTCACAGAAATAGGTCAGAGAGGGATTAACATGAGTGGAGGACAAAAGCAAAGGATTCAACTAGCTCGTGCAGTCTACAATGATGCTGACATCTATCTCCTCGATGACCCTTTCAGCGCAGTTGATGCTCATACTGCTGCTATTCTGTTCAATGTAAGAAGCTATGAACATGATTTTTAGATTCTTAACTTTAGTGAAACTGTTATCATGACTTCGTGAATCAAACCACTTGCATTTATTTGCTTACAGGACTGTGTAATGACAGCACTTAGAGACAAAACAGTCATTCTCGTTACTCATCAAGTTGAGTTTCTCTCAGAAGTTGATACAATCCTGGTAAAGTATCTCACTTGGATGCTTATTACATTACATTACATTAGTATATAATTAACATGAAATGTTATAACTCAAATTCTAGGTAATGGAAGGTGGAAAAGTTACCCAATCAGGTAATTATGAGAATCTCTTGACAGCTGGGACAGCCTTTGAACAACTTGTGAGTGCTCATAAAGAAACAATTTCAGAGTTGGATCAAAATAATGAAAACAAAACTCATACAGAAGAGTCTCAAGGTTTTTATCTCACTGAAACCCAAAGTGAGGGGGAGATTTCTACCGAGGGTCAACTTGGGGTACAACTTACACAAGAAGAAGAAAAAGAAATTGGTGATGTTGGATGGAAGACATTCTGGGATTATATTTCATTTTCTAGGGGTGCATTGATGCTGTGTTGGATCATATTAGCACAATCTGTTTTTATTGTTTTGCAGACTGGATCAATGTTTTGGCTTGCTCTAGCCATTGAAGTTCCAAAATTATCTAGTGCTACCTTGATTGGAGTTTACTCATTAATTTCATTTGGTGGTACTGCATTTGCATTACTAAGGTCTATCTTTGGTGCAAAACTCGGATTAAAAGCTTCTACAACCTTCTTCACAAGTTTCACTACTGCTATCTTCAATGCTCCTATGTTGTTCTTTGACTCAACCCCTGTTGGAAGGATTTTAACCCGAGTAAGATTTTATTCCCCATGAAAAAAAAATTAAACAATTTCCGTTATTTTGTTCCATACTATTTAATCATGTTCAAACTTTTGATCGTTTTATTCTCTCTCGCAGGCTTCATCAGATTTAAGTATTTTGGACTTTGATATACCTCTTGCCATCACTTTTGCAGCATCTATTCCACTTGAAATTGTGCTAGTAATTTGTATAATGGCTGCCATGACATGGCAAGTTCTCATTGTTGCTGTTCCAGCAATGGTTGCATCAAAATATTTTCAGGTTTATCCACTTTCTAATGTTTCTCGGTTTTCTATTTCTGTCCCTGCTTTGTTCATAGAGTTAACAATTTCTAAATCTCCTTTTTCCTTGAAAGGGATATTATCAAGTCTCAGCAAGGGAATTAATAAGGATCAGTGGAACCACAAAAGCTCCCGTCATGAATTTTGCATCCGAGACGTCACTTGGTGTGGTTACTGTAAGAGCATTTAACATGGCAGACAGATTTTTCAAAAATTACTTAAAGCTTGTGGACACAGACGCAACACTGTTCTTGCATTCTAATGTGGCCATGGAATGGTTAGTTTTAAGGATTGAAGCACTTCAAAATTTGACAGTCATCACTGCAACTTTGCTACTTGTTCTAGTTCCTCAGGGATACGTGTCCTCAGGTAATAATATTTCATGAAATGTTAATTACAATGTAAGGCTTTGTGCATGCTATTAAAAAGCTAATAATTTTTGGAAATTCTATTGGTTTGTGCAGGCCTTGCAGCACTGTCGCTCTCTTATGCTTTCTCCTTGACAGGAGCACAAGTATTTTGGACTCGATGGTATTGCAACTTATTGAACTATCTTATCTCTGTTGAAAGAATCAAGCAATTCATCAACATACCGGCAGAGCCTCCTGCCATTGTGGAAGACAACCGGCCTCCCTCTTCATGGCCTTCCAAAGGCAGGATTGACCTTCAAGCCTTAGAGGTAAAGTTGTATCCTATTTTTAATAGAGTAAATTATACTCGAGGTTTCGTGAAATTGCACTAACAGTAGCTATTTTTTAACGTCTACAGTAACCTCTCTAACAGGAATCATAATGTAGTATTTTTTTAATGTAATGTTTTATGAGTGTTAGTGTAATGTTCAAATAACTAAAGGAGTTATTACAGGGGAGAAAAAGTACGGAGTGTTTGAGTAATCTCACGAAATCTCAATGGGGGTTTATGTAATTTATTCTTTTTCTTTATTTTATTACTGTCAATTGGATAGACCAATTTGTCTAATGGCCGTTATTTTCTACATTGTTTTCAGATTAGATATCGTCCTAATGCTCCGTTAGTGCTTAAGGGTATCACTTGTACGTTTAAGGAAGGGAGTAGAGTGGGAGTTGTAGGAAGAACTGGAAGTGGAAAAAGTACACTTATAAGTGCTTTGTTTCGCTTGGTTGAGCCTGCAAGTGGTGATATTGTTATAGATGGGATTAACATATGCTCAATGGGGTTGAAGGATTTGAGAATGAAACTAAGCATCATCCCTCAAGAACCAACTCTTTTCAAGGGCAGCATTAGAACCAACTTGGATCCCCTAGGCTTGTACTCAGATGATGATATATGGAAGGTAAATGAACTAGCTCCTCAGTTGAAAAATATGTTACATAAAATACCTCTATCTTCTGCATGAGCTTATCAATAAACACAGGTTTGATTATGTTCAATTTGTACATAGGCTTTAGAGAAATGTCAGCTTAAGGAAATAATCAGCAGTCTACCACATCTCTTGGACTCTTCTGGTGAGTATAAACATCACATAATCTGATATGAGTATCATCAACCCAATTCTCTCATTAGCCTTTGGTAACAATCTATTGTATCATTAGTCTTTTAAGAGGTTTAACATTTAGGGGGAATAAAAAATCATATCTGATCTTCGTTCTGTACTTCTAAAGTACTCAATTTCCAAATTAAGAATTTGGAACAAATAGCTATTGAAGTCTAATTCTGACTTGTTATACAGTAAGTGATGAAGGAGGGAATTGGAGCTTGGGACAGCGCCAACTGTTTTGCCTTGGAAGAGTATTACTTAAGAGGAACAGAATTCTTGTTCTGGATGAAGCTACTGCTTCCATTGACTCTGCCACGGATGTAATTCTACAACGAATAATTAGACAGGAATTTGCGGAATGCACAGTGATAACCGTGGCTCACAGGGTTCCAACTGTAATAGATAGTGACATGGTCATGGTCCTGTCCTATGGTATGCTCATGACTTGTTCTTTTTATTTTATTTTTCTCCTTTTGGGATATACTAGCTCTCTTCTCTAATTCACTCAGTTAATTACCTTTTTTTTTTTTTTTGTGGTTACAAAAGGGAAACTGGTGGAATATGATGAACCTTCAAAGCTAATGGAGACCAACTCTTCATTCTCTAAGCTGGTTGCTGAATATTGGTCCAGCTGCAGGAAGACTACTCAAATACCAGACAGCAACATTGAATAATAACACTTTGAAAAAGGGAGATATAATAATTTGAAGGAAAACTGAACAAGTTGAAATTTAAAAGGGTGTGGATACTCATTAAGTCGGCCTTCCGCATTGTATCTTTATTTTATTCATTAGGATAATTGTAAGTTATTGTTGGGATACAAACAAGTCCCACATCGATAAAATAAGAGAAAAAATAACAATTTATAAAGTACACACATTATCTAATGCCAGAGAGGCCTTTTAGGTGATGACTAAAAGCAAAATTGTGAGGATATAGGCACAAAACGGACAATATCTCATTATTGTGAAGTTGTGTCTGACAAATACAATATGTTTTATTTTAGGTGATAACTAAAAGCAAAATTGTGAGGATTTAGGCACAAAACGGACAATATCTCATTATTGTGAAGTTGTGTCTGACAAATACAATATGTTTTATTTTATCAATTAGGATAATTGTTAGGAATATCTTTGTAGCCTTTTTAAAGGGCAAATCTGATTGAAATTGTTATGAATGGAAAATATCTTTCAGAAAAATTTGGGTTAATTTAGAAGTGTCAAGGACGAATCTACTTCTTGTTTTCACTATCTATTTAATCACTAGCATTTTCAAATCAAGGACTAGATGCCATTAAAAGACTAGAAGAGAAGAATGTTAAGGTGGAAAAAGAAATTACATAATTGATGACATGAACCATAGTAGAGTTGGTTGTTGTTATTGCCGAGTTATAGCATGAATCTCTTCGACCTAAGGTGCATATATGAATAAGGAATAAATGTGTTGTTAGTCAGGGATTGTTATTATTATTAATTATGAAAGAATCAGCCAAATAATTGTATATAATTAGAATTCCTATTTTAGTTTGTTCAAGTTAGGAATTACAGTAATTAGCCTTTAAGAGCTATTGAGAATGTACTATTTATAAAAGGGAATATGAAAGAAACACAAAGTCATGATTTCTTGACATGTGTAAGTGTTCTGTTTTGAAACTTACCCTTTTCCTTGTAATAAACATCATTCTCATAATTTTTAGTTCTCATTGATCTCAATCTTTAACCAAATTTATCTCTCCACTCTGTACACGAGCATCTAGTGCCTCGTTGTTATGAGTATTTTTCCACTAAAAAAAGTTTCTATAAAATGTTTTAATGAACTTTTTTTTTAAGAAGTGGGTTAAGAGTCTAATTTAATATTATAAAATTAACTTGTAAGATGAAGATTATCTCCCACTTATATACACTAATTTGGTCATATCACTAGATATTATCTTAAGAAAGTAGTTTGAAGTTTAACTTAATCTTATAAAATCAACTTGTAAGGTGAATATTATTTCCTATGTAGATACACAAATTTAATTATACCACTAATCAATGCGATATCTTCAACACCCTCTCACGCCAAGGATTGAACACCTCAGGCATGAAATTTGCAGGACTGGACATGTGCAAGTAATCCAATAACGGATAATCTGATAAGTCCACTAACAATTGTTAGGATAGGCTTTGATATCACCAAACTTATAAGATGAAGATTGTTTCTCGCTTATATGCATTAATTTGATCATATCACTAATCGATGTAAGATCTTTAACACTTTTTTGTATGGTTCTATATTCTTTTAGATAAGGTTTTGTAATTTATTTGGATATTAATGCATTCATATTCATGTATTAGCCACTAACAAGTGTGTACTTTAATATATTTATGCATGTTATTGTATATATTTTTAAGATTCATACCTTTTTTTATCATACTCTAAAAAAATGTTATTATATATTAGTAGGAAAAACAAGCACTTTGTCTCTCTAAAAATTACATTACTCCTTATGTGCAATGATGGTGAGCACTAAGATCATTCGAGATATTATCTATTTTGTTACTAGTTAGGCCTTCGTGGTTGTGTCTTTGAAAAGACACTTTGGTGAGTTAAAGGAAAAGTGTATTTACTCTTATGTAATTTAGAACTTTTTAGACCTATAAGAACAAGTTCTCTATGGAAGCCAAGAGATAAGAGTGTTTTAGGTCCTTCTTATAGCATCAATGTTTTGATTTCAAGTTTAGTGACATTGTTAAAGTTGTCGCATTTGAGATATTAGCGCATGTCCTCAAGGGAAAAATCACCCTTCCTAGGCGAGCCACCGACATGGCCTTTCAAAGGCGAGCCTTCGAATATTATATTAAACATTGTAGGAATACACAAAACGCAATTGAAAGCTGATACAAATTCTGCTCATAAACATAAAACTAAATGACAAATGTAAATACTTATAAAATTGTAACAATACTTATAATTCCTATAATTAAAATTCATAACCGTATAAATTTTAATAATGTTACATTAATATGAAATAAACTCAAATAATAGATGTTGATTCAGATTCTCAACACTCTTCCTTGTATCAGTAGCTATTGACTCCAAGTTTCCCTCTCAAGTTCTCAAACTTTCCTTTTGGAAGTGCCTTTGTGAAAATGTCTGCCAATTGATCTTTTGTCTTGCAATATACTAACACAACAATATCTTTTTTCTGAAAATCTCTAACAGAATACAGCTTAACATTGAAGTGTTTAGTCTTATCATGAAAGACTGAATTTTTAGAAATTGCAATTGCTGCTTGATTGTCTACAAACACCTTAGTTGGATTTGTTTGAACCACTGGTAGATCATCTAGAATTTTCCTCAACCATAAAGCTTGATTAACAACTTCAGCAGCAGCTATGAGCTCTGCTTCTACAGTTGACTGTGCCATATTGTCTTCTTGCTTTCTTGAGGCCCATGAAAACATTCCTAAACCTAATGTAAAACAATAACTAGAAGTGCTTTTCATATCATCCAATGGACCTCCCCAATCGTTATCAGAGAATCCATGGAAATTAAATTCTTGATCATATTTGAACCTTACTCCATAGTCAAGAGTACCTTTAACATATCTTAACACACGTTTAGCAACTTGAAGATGTACTTCACTTGCATGATGCATGAATCTAGAGAAAAGACTTACAGCTTGCAAAATATCAGGTCTTGTTGTTGTAAGATAAATTAAGCACCCAATAAGACTTCTAAAATTAGTCTTATTAACCTTTTTTGCACCATCCTCTTTGCAAAGCTTCAACCTTTGAAACATTGGAGTACTTATAGGCTTAGAGTTTTCCATTTGAAACTTCTTCAGAATTTCTTTTACTTATTTCTTTTTACTGATAAAAACTTATTTATGGTCTTGTTTGACTTCTAGGCTAAGAAAGAAAGTCATTTTTCCACAATCAGTCATCTAAAAAGCTTTCATCATATCTTGCTTGAACTCTTCAACAAACGCAATACTGCTTCCTGTCACTAAAAGGTCATCCACATACAAAGAAACAATTAAAATTTTAGAATTCAAGCATTTCACATAGAGAGTTGACTCACTAAGACCTGAGACTTTTTGTGAAGCCAATACTCAGCAAGTACTCATCAATTCTGCTATACTTGGCCCTTGGAGCTTGCTTCAAACCATACAAAGTCTTCTTTAGCAAATAGACCTTGTCTTCTTGTCCTTTAACCACAAAGCCTTCAGATTGCTCAACATATATCTCATTTTCTAAATAACCAGATTTTACATCTAGTTGAAACACATTCCAACCATTTTGTGCTGCAAAAGCTAGAACCAATTTGATGGTATCAAGTCAGGCAATGAGAGCAAATGTTTCAAAAAAATCAACTCCATATTTTTTAGCATATCCCTTCACTACAAGCCTGGCCTAGTGCTTATTAATGGAACCATCTACATTGAGTTTGGTTCTAAACACCCATTTAACACCAACAACATTTTGATGTTGAGGTCTAGAAACCAATTCCCAAGTTTGGTTCTTTTCAATCATGCAAAACTCCTCCTACATTACAACAATCCACTTTGGCTCCTTTTCTGCTTCAAAAAATCTACAGGTTCTAATATAGCAGCATTACATCTTTCATAAATATCATAAAGTAATCTGGTTCCTCTAACTGGTGGATCATCAAAAATTTCATCTTTTTCTTCTATAAAAGAAAAATTAGGAACCTACTTCCAATCATCTTTCTCCCACTCCATTGTTTATCTTCAACAAAAGGGACATCTTTGCTTATGAGAATCTTACCAGTTTGTGGTTGATAGACTCTATAAGCTTTTGAAGGTGTGCTATAGCCAATGAAAATTCCTACTTTTGCCCTTTCGTCTAGCTTATCTCTTTTCACCTTTGGCACATAAGTAAAACAAATACAACAAAAAGCTTTGAAGTTTTGAACAAAAGTTTTATAGTCATACCATGCTTCATAAGGAGTTTTTCCTGGCACAACTTTTGTAGGAAGCCTATGTAATAGAAACACAATCGTATTTGCAACTTCAGCCCAAAACTTCTTTGGAAGTCCTTTCTCATGCACCATGCTTCTAGCCATCTCCATTATCTTTCTATTCTTCCTCTTACTCACTCCATTTTGTTGCAGAGTGTAAGGAGTAGTAAGTTGGTGCTCAATCCCAGTTTCTTCACAAAAAGAATTAAATTAATCTAAAATATAATTTTTTCCATTATTAGACCGTAGAACCTGAATTTTATAGCTAGATTGATTTTCAATCCAAGCCTTAAACCTCCAAAAAATTCCTACAACTTCAAATTTAAATTTTAAGAAATAAATCCAACACATTCTTGTCAAATCACCAATAAAGAAAATGTAATATTTACTTCTATTTAGAGATAACTCAGGTAGAGGTCCTCCAAGGTTTGTGTGAATCAATTGTAGTTTCTATGATGCTCTCCAACTAATTTGTGGAAATGGTAGCCTGTACTGTTTCCCATATTGGCATGCATTACAATTATTTAAGTCAGCTTCCAATGATGGCAAGCCTTCCACAATATTGTGTTTCTTCATGTTCAGTGCAACATGGTTAAAATGACCCATTCTCTTGTGTCAAAGCTCAGTGACATTAATCGTACTTGAAACAACAGCTTGCACCTCCTCCATTAAATTTAAAGAGAAGTTTTATCCCTTCATTTTGACCTTGAACAAATCATGTCCACTTGCATCTTTGATCAAACACATTTTGTCTTCAAACAAAATTTTGTAGCCTTTTTCAAGTAACTGTCCAACACTTAACAAGTTTTGATTAATTTTAGGTACATAAAGTACATCAGTGATTATTTTTGTACCTGAACAACTTTCAATTGCAATAGTATCTTTCCCTTTCACAGCTATACACTCTCCATTGCCAATTCTGACTTTTGAAACAATTGTTCTATCCAGCTCCTTGAACAATTCTTCATCATAGGTCATATGATGCGTGCATCCACTATCAATCAACCAACTCTCACAATTGTTATTGGTGGCAAAACAAGTTGCTGCAAATAACTGATCCTCCTCCTTTTGTTGGTCAGCCACTTTAGCCTTTGTTTGAGATTGCCTTTTATTATTGCAAAATTTTGCAATATGACCAAGCTAGTTGCATTTGTTACAGCGTACATTGGGTCTTCTCCAACATCTGAAGTGGGGATGGTTTCTCTTTCCACAATGCTGACAAGGAGGATGATTTGATTTCCCATTATCTCTTTTACCACCTTTGTTGATACTTTCTCCTTGCTCAAAGTTGTTCCCTTGAGCCTTCTTTTTCTTTCCTTTGTAACCATGACTGAGTTTCAGTTTGGCATGTAAAGCACCTTCAATAATGCCTTCCTCCCTCATGAGTCTCTTCTGTTCTTGGGCTTGCAAAGCATACATCAATTCTGCCAAAGTTATATTTGACAGATCCTTGGAATTTTCCAAAGAGGAAATGGTGGATTCAAACCTCTTAGGAAGAGTCACAAGGATTTTCTGCACTATCCTTGTACCGGAAAATTCTCCCCAAGCAACCTCACCTTGTTTACAATGCTTAGAAGTTTGTCAGAATATTCTTTCACCCTTTCTGACTCCTTCATCCGTTGCATCTCAAACTCCCAGATCAAATTCAACACTTGCATCCCTTTGACTCTCTCATTTCCTTCATACTCTTGTTTGAGAAAATTCCAGATAGTCTTTGCTGACTTTAGAGTCACAATTCTAGTGAAGATTGATTGAGAAACAGCAAAAAATTAATATACAAGACTTTGCCTTTGATTTTCGCTCCTTTCTTTCCTTATGATACTTGTTTGATTAAGTGTTGGATTTTCTGGTAATTGACCAACCTCATAATCCTCCTCAACAGCTTCCCAAAGATCATTTGCATCAAGAAAAATCTCCATTCTAACTGCCCATATAGGTGACAATTCTCACCATCAAATGCTGGTAATGTTTGGACTGAATAATCAGATTGCATTTTCAATTCTCAATATAAAAGTGTTTAGGTGTTTGGTGAAACTCTCAAGCCTACCAAGTCCCTTAAGAACAAAATAAGCCCTTGATACCAATTGTAGGAATTCAGAAAAATTAGAAGGTTGAAACTCATTTATTTTTATTCATACTTACAACCTTTAAGTATACAAAATACAATTGAAAGCTAATATAAATTTTGCTCGTAAACATAAAACTAAATGATAAACATAAATACTCATAAAAGTGAGCACCTATAATTCTTATAATTAAAATTCATAATCTTAAGAATTCTAATAATTTTCTATTAGTCTGAAATAAACTCAAATAATAGATGTTGATTCATATTTTTAACAAACATCCCATTCTCGGAATTATAATATTTTGGGTAGCCCCGACAATAGGATTTGAGAACTTTCCATCTTCTCTTCAGGAGTTCAAGCTCATGATAATGTTCTTTTCATAAAATATTGTTAACTGAAAAATACATCTCTTTATTATTTTGCAATAATGATTTGTCAACGTAAGTCGGTGTAGATAGTTTCATTTTGTAGGCTTAATCCATACAGATAAACTTCTTACATTTCAATTCAATCTATTCGAATTTTCTTCTATTTATTCGTTCTCTCCTTAGTGATCTCCCTTTTCCATAGTGTTATAATTTAATGTTGCAGCCTGCTAATATTTGAGGAGGAATTCTTCCCGCAGCTGGACCAATATTCAGCTACCAGCTTAGAGAATGAAGAGTTGGTCTCCATTAGCTTTGAAGGCTCATCATATTCCACCAGTTTCCCTTTTGTAACCACACAAAAAAAGAGGTAATTAACTGAGTGAATTAGAGAAGAGAACTAGTATATCCCAAAAGGAGAATAATAAAATAGAAAGAACAAGTCATGAGCATACCATAGGACAGGACCATGACCATGTCACTATCTATTACAGTTGGAACCCTGTGAGCCACGGTTATCACTGTGCATTCTGCAAATTCTTGTCTAATTATTCGTTGTAAAATGACATCTGTGGCAGAGTCAATGGAGGCGGTAGCTTCATCCAGAACAAGAATTCTGTTCCTCTTGAGTAGTACTCTTCCAAGACAAAACAGTTGGCGCTGTCCCAAGCTCCAATTTCCTCCTTCATCACTCACTGTATAACAAGTCAGAATTAGACTTCAATAGCTGTTTGTTCCAAATTCTTAATTTGGAAATTTAGTTCAAATATGATTTTGTATTCCCCCTAAATGTTAAACCTCTTAGAAGACTAATACTACAATAGATTGTTACCAAAGGCTGCTAAGAGAATTGACTAGAAGTTACTCATATCAGATTTGTAGCATCAAATATGCGAAGTTTACTCACCGGAAGAGTCCAAGAGATTTGGTAGACGGCTGATAGTTTCCTTAAGCTGACATTTCTCTAGAGCCTAAATACAAATTAAACATAATCAGACCTGTGTTTATTGATAAGCTTATGCAGAATGTAACATATTTTTCAACTGAAGAGCTAGTTCATTCACCTTCCATATATCATCATCTGAGTAAAGGCCTAGAGGGTCCAAGTTGGTTCTAATGCTGCCCTTGAAAAGAGTTGGTTCTTGAGGGATGATGCTTAGTTTCATTCTCAAATCCTTCAACCCCATTGAGCATATGTTAATTCCATCTATAACAATATCACCATTTGCTGGCTCAACTAAGCGAAACAAAGCACTTATAAGTGTACTTTTTCCACTTCCAGTTCTTCCTACAACTCCCACTCTACTCCCTTCCTTAAACGTACAAGTGATACCCTTAAGCACTAATGGTGCATTAGGACGATATCTAATCTGAAATCAATGTAGAAAAAAATGTCCATAAGACACAAATTGGTCTACCAAATTAACAGTAATAAAATAATGAAAAATATTGAAAGACAAGGATGCAACTTTACCTCTAAGGCTTGAAGGTCAATCCTGCCTTTAGAAGGCCATGAAGACGGAGGCCGGTTGTCCTTCACAATGGCAGGAGGCTCCGCTGGTAGGTGAATGAATTGCTTGATTCTTTCAACAGAGATGATATAGTTCAATAAGTTGCAATACCATCGAGTCCAAAATATTTGAGCACCTGTCAATGTGAAAGCATAAGAGAGAGACAGTCCCACAAGACCTGCACAGAGCAACAGAATAGCCAAAAAAAAATATTAGCTTGTTAATAGCATGCACAAAGCCTTACCATGATAATTAACATTTCATGTAACATTACCTGGGGACACATATCCCTGAGGAGCTAGAATAAGTAACAAAGCTGCAGTGATGACTGTCAAATTTTGAAGTGCTTCAATCCTTAAAAGTAACCATTCCATGGCTACATTAGAATGAAAGAACAGTGTTGCGTCTGTGTCCACAAGCTTTAAGTATTTTTTGAAAAATCTGTCTGCCATGTTAAATGCTCTTATAGTAACCACACCAAGTGATGTCTCAGATGCAAAATTCATGACAGGAGCTTTAGTGGTTCCATTGATCCTTATTAATTCCCTTGCAGAGGCTTGATAATATCCCTTTTAGGGGAAAAAGGAGATTAAGAAATTGTTAACACTATGAACTAATTAAGCAGGGACAGGAATAGAAAAACGAGAAAAAAATAGAAAATGGATAAACCTGAACATATTTTGATGCAACCATTGCAGGAACAGCAACAATGAGAACTTGCCATGTTACGAAAACCATTATACCAATTATCGTCACAATTTCAATTGGAATAGACGCTACAAAAGTGATGGAAAAAGGTATATCAAAGTCCAAAATACTTAAATCTGATGAAACCTGCAAGAGAGAAAAAGTTGATAAAAAAATTTGATCATGATTAAATAGTAATCTAAGTACAAAAGGGAATTGAATGAAATCTTACTCGGGTTAAAATCCTTCCTACAGGGGTTGAGTCAAAGAACAACATGGGAGCATTGAAGATAGCAGTAGTGAAACTTGAGAAGAAGGCTGCAGAACCTCTTAATCCAAGGTAAGCGGTAAAGAGAGACCTTAGATATACAAACACGGAACTAGGAAATGAAATTAATGAGTAAACTCCAATCAAGGTGGCACTAGATAAATTTGGAACTTCAACACCAAGAGCAAGCCAAAATGTTGATGCAGTTTGCAAAGCCACAAAAACAGATTGTGCCAATATGATCCAACACAGCATCAATGAACCCCTGGAAAATGAAATATAATCCCTGAATGTCTTCCAGCCAACATCACCAATCTCTTTTTCTTCTTCTTGTGTAAGCTGTACGCCAAGTTTACCCTCGTTAGAAATCTCCACCTCGCTTTGTTTCTTCGCGAGATAAAAACCTTGAGACTCTTCTGTACGAGTTTTGTTTTCATTCTTTTGATCCAACTCTAATATTGATTCTTTATGAGCACTCACAAGTTGTTCAAAGGCTGTCCCTGTTGTCAGGAGATTCTCATAATTACCTGATTGAGTAACTTTTCCACTTTCCATTACCTGTAGTTTGAGTCATAACATTTCTCAATTCAAATGTTAGTTATATACTAATGTAATGTAATTGATAGGCATTCAAATGAGATACTTTACCAGGATTTTATCGACTTCTGAGAGAAACTCCACTTGATGAGTCACCAGAATCACTGTTTTCTCTCTTAGAGCCGTCATTACACAGTCCTGTAAGTATGTAATGCATGCGGTTATTTGGTTCACTCAAGAGAGGACAACATAATAGTTTCACTAAAGTTCAGAATCTAAAACTGATATCTTCTTACATTGAACAGAATAGCAGCAGTGTGAGCATCAACTGCACTGAAAGGGTCATCCAGGAGATAGATGTCAGCATCATTGTAGACTGCACGAGCTAGTTGAATCCTTTGCTTTTGTCCTCCACTCATGTTAATCCCTCGCTGACCTATTTCTGTAAGATCACCATGGCTAAAATCCTTAATATCCTTATCTAAAGCACAAACTTTAATGGCATTCTCATATCTTATTTTGTCCATCGGCTTGCCAAAGAGTATATTATCTTGAACTGTCCCACTTTGTATCCAAGAAGTTTGAGATACATAGGCTATGGTGCCGCTCACATTAACCTGTTTTCCATTATTGTGAAATTTCAGTAAGAAAAAGTGTTATAGCTAGACACCAAGATTATAAACATGAATTTTGCGTGACAAAAACTAAATTTGTTTGATTAATAACTCACAGTTCCCGAGATCTTGGGAATCTCTCCGAGTACAGCATACAAAAGAGATGATTTTCCAGCTCCAACTGGCCCACAAACTGCAATTTTCTGCCCCCATTTTATTTCCAAGTTCACATCTCTTAAAGTTGGGGACACTGATTCATGATCCCAAATGAAGTTGCCATCTTGTATCTCCACCGCATTAACTGAACTTCGGCTTATAGTTCTTAAGTTACCATCACTACTATCTAGCTCTTCATCAAGCAAAATGGCATTGAGACGATCAAAGGAGACCTTAACTTGGATCATAGTAGACAGAGCCTCAGGGATCATTCGAACAGGTTCTGACAAGTTCCTCAATGTTACAAGAACTGTGAAAATGGTCCCAGCATTCAACGGAGCACTATTGAAAAGAGCACAACCAATGAAAACAACAGCAGAAACTATGGTAGGAGACATCCAATATAGAAATGAGCTATAAGCTTTCATGATCTGTGTCTTAGACAGCCAAATGATCTCATTAGCACGTAGGTTCTCAACCAAATTCTTGAATTTGTCCTCCCAGGATTGTAACTTAATAATTTTCATGCTATTTAGAATTTCTGAAGTTGATCTAAGACGCTCATCCTGAGAAATCATAAACCGTGCCATACAATTTTGTTGGATCTTCGCAAATGGTACATTGATAAGTCCACAGATTAGAAGAGGGACTAAACCAGGAAGAGCACCAACACCCACAACACCAAAAAGTATACCAATGGATAGAACAAGTTGCACTGGACAAGTCCATGATACATGAAACCACCATGGAAATTCTCCCATGCGATACGCATCAACCGCAATGTAATTCACAATTTCACCTGTTGAGTGCCTTCTCCTCGCTGAGCTTGAAAGCTTTAGCTGTTTTCTATACACTGCCACCATCAGAGCTGATCTCATCTTCAATCCTGACCTCCTGGAATCAAAAAACCAATGTCTCTGGGACAAAGAATCAACCACTTTGGCAAGAATAAGAAAACCCACTATGGAAAGACCTTGCTTAAGATCTGTATCCCCGCTATTTGAGTAGTTAACAAAAGCATAGAGTATTAAAGGAGAAACAGTAACGGCAATGGTTCTGAGAAATGCATAGAAAGCTATTAATATGTTTTCTTTTAAGTGAGTTCTAAAAACAGACCAAAGAACCAAGTTTTTGGTATTGTGCTTGCTCCTCTCCCTTGCAAGTGACTCCCATGCATGCATAAAGTTTTGGTAGGCCAAGTCTGCTTCATCTTCAGAGAGAAGGAAAGGGATGTCTTCAAGAGCCAGTGGCTTTGAGTAACCCAAACTTAGTAAAGGGTTAACCCAAGAGAAAGTCAACTTGCTGAGAAAGGAAGCATGGCCTAGTCCTGTTTGTTTAGTGTCAATTTCCTCAGCTAAGAGTGGCTCAGATAAACTTTCTGGTACACTTTGAGAGACAAAGTAACCACGATTTTGAAAGGCACAGAAGAGAAGAAGGAAGTGTACGAGCCATTGTGCAGTATCCAAAATTTCTATTGCATGTTCTCTGAACAGAATTTCAATGTTGAGAGATGAAACCAATAAAAAGGAACATATCCACCAGAAAGAGTTGAGAATTATGATCCATTTGTGTCTCTGAACAAGCAAAGAAACTGTCAAAGAAGTCCAAATGAATCCTCTGACAATGCAAGATGACCAGCTCAGCTGCTTAGAGCTGCCAGTTTTGGCTATGATATTCCACAAGCCTATACTGTAAAATGCAATGCTAATAATAGAACAGAAGATAGAAACAAGAAGGAAAATCCAACTCTTCCTGAATCTACCACTTGTTCTGATTAGACTGATAATCACACACGTGTAGAAGACACATGCAAAAAGTAGATTTGCAGTGTCTATGATGCTCCTTTGAGAACAGAAAGAAGTGAAATCAAAATCCTTCAGACAAATCCATAAGGAATCACCTGCATGCCCGTTAAAGAGAAATCAACAAAGTTAGATCAACACTTTTTCACGCAGCAACTCAAAGTTAGAAAAGTTGATAAGAAACTGTCCATAAAAATCACCAACCAAAGTAAACTGGCTGAATTAAACGAGACAGATACATTTTTACATGAAAAAGGTGCCTCCAAAATCTCCTTATTTTATATAGAACTAGAACGCATGAAAAAGTTACATATTGTTGCAAAAGCAGATTGTAGTTGCATAACTGACATAAGTGCACCAATATCCATTTGCAAACGCTCAAAATAAAGCACAAACAGTTTATTTTTGGTAAGGTAAAACCCGAATGATAGTGAAGCATAAGTGTACCTATTGTATTCCCAAAGAAAGCCATTTTTGGAGCTTTGTATGTGCACCTTGTTTTTGCAGCAAAACATCCTCTCAGTAGCAGCACCAATTATTTAAATAATAAACTCGTAGACTAATTGCCCTCTGCTAACTACAGGCAAATAACAATCAAATTTTTCCACTCCACGCATCTTGGTGAGACAATACAACTACTACAGATAATAAATAATATTTAATATAATTATATCTGTAAATTTTTCTAAATATTTAATATAGTTATATATTTATGATATAAGTTAATTTACAATTTAGTAAAAATGATTTCTTATTAATTATATATATAGCCTGAGACTTGAGAGTTGATATGATATTTCATAATATTTTAGTAATGTAAAAATGATATTTAGTCTAAAAAATTACACTTTACAAATATAAATTAATCATTTGTTGTTAGTTTTGAAACACTGCATAAGTTACTATTATCATATAAAAATATATATTACAATTTAGCAAAATCACCATCTGTAATGTGCAGTTGTAATTTTTAATAAAAACGTTTTATTCCTTAATTAGCAGTCAGAATTATTAGCAAATTTTTATAACAAAATTACTTCCTCTTTCATAAAAAAAAATAAAAAAGAAAAAAAGAAAATGACGTCCTCTTTAATTATATGCACTGCACATACATTCTCTTTAATATGAATGTGTTTATTATTATTAAGAATATTCAACTGGAGTGATCGTGAGCGTTCTGTGGTATATGTGATCTGTCAATATTATATCACTGTGTGGCCTCATGTGAGTAGTCTGTCCTTAAAAGTTGTTTTCAGGTTTCAGCTTCAACTGTTGTAGCCTTTTGTAACTCTTGTTCCATTAAAGAAAAAAAGACAAGACAGAAAAACAACAGGAGACACCGTATTATTGACCTTACTATCTTAATATACAAAAGGAGTGGTTGGTATTAGTGCATGTCTTTATTATTCTTTTTTTTTTTATTTCTCTATCCTATAGTTTTTTTTTTAATAAATTCATGTTGCTGAGTCCAGTCGATTAACAATTTGTTAGTCTTTATGTTATAGTTGATATATCTTAATGTCTCCTCACTTATTATTTAATGATATACATACATATATGTATGTTATTTGATAAAATTTATTTATTAATATCACTGTTAATACAAGTATCAATTAGCAACTTTTTAACTTTTAATTTTACTTTTTCTTATTTAAATATTATGTCTCTTCTTAAATTTCCAATGAAATAATTTTTAATTGTTATTGTTCATAAAATTATATTTTAACGTAATCCAATAAAAAAGTAAAAGAAACAAAGACTCAAATATTTATATAATATTTAATGTTATTAATGTAATATTTTAAATATATAAATAAGTATTTTCTTAAATAATATGATTTATTGCATTTATTAAATACATGTGCTGACCTATAATTGTTAATAAATACATAAAATCGTATTATTTAAGAAAAAACCTTATTTATTTACATATTTAGAAAATAATATTATTTCTAAATACATGTACTCATCTATTATGGTAAATAAATTAAATAAATAATATTACTTAGAAAAAATTGTTATTATTATCTGTCATGTGAATCTTGATTAATATTTAATAAGAATTTAATTATTTTTTAATCATATTATTAATACTTCTTAAAATTTTATGACTAGTACTTATTATGCTATTATTTTTTATCTTTTCAAAATAATTCTTAAAATTTATTTATTTGTCCTCATATTATGTATTAATATTACATTTATCGTTTTTCTCTTCCAATTTTTTCCTTCCCCCTCAATATATATATATATATATAAAATTAAAAAATTATGAAGAAAAAAAAGGAAAAATTTATTTAGAATACATTTTAATTTAACAATCAATTACTTACCACAATATCTATTTATTTATATAACAATAGTAAATTCACGTTTTTATAATTTTAAAGAATTTAGTAAGATATTTAACTTACATTAAAATAAATATTGGTCACATATAAATTAGATATATTAATTTTTCAATTATTTTAGCAAGATTTTTCAAAAATAAACAATAAAATGTTATACACACATGATTATTTTTTTCAATTATTAAATAAATGTACTCACTTATTATTTTTAACAACTAGCCTCAAAGCTTGGTATCTTACAAGGTCTACGCATGCCCTGAGACAGTGGTTTTGGTTTTATAATATGTGAATCTGACTCCATGATGGTGCCATTAACATGATCCATAATGATAACACTGCTTTTCCTCTCTTCTTCTGCATTATATTAGATTAAACAACTTATCCCTCATGTAGCTAGGACTCCTTTGTAATTGCTTAATTTTTTTTGTATCCTGATGCATAAAAGATACAATTAAAAGTTTTTAAAAATAATATTATTTCTTAATACATGTATTCACCTATTATTGTTAATAAAAAAATTATTTTTTTAAAAAAAAGTTGCTTGTTGATATATTTAGATTGTATTAATGAGAATTATTAATATTATTATAGTACTTCCTCCATTTTTTTTTGTTTGACGTTTAAAGTTTATGCACAAGAATTAAGAAAATGATTAATATTTTAGTTTTTCAAGGTATTTATTACTTATTTTCCTGTTATACCCTTTAAGTGGTTGGAGAAAAAATAGATAAATTGAAAATGAATAAGCACATTGTTTAGTAAACACATTAATTATCAAGGATAAAAATGAAAAAGAAAATTAATAAGTCATTAATTTTAAAAAAGTGACAATGAAAAAAGAACAAAAAAAATATTGTTCAAGCGACTATGAAAAAAAAACGTAAGAAGTAGAAAGTTGGAGTAATATGATAAAATTTGAAGTTGTAATTATTGCAATTCTTATGAAGAGTATCAAACATAAGTCTAAACACCAAAGGAGTAAATAGATAATAAATAAAATTCTGATAGTGGATTTTAATTTGAAAATAACTTTTAATCAATTTAATTTATAAAAACTGAGAATCGTTAGTAGTGAAGAAAGTTTGAAATTTGGGTGTGATGTCTTGACTTAAGGGGAAGAGGAACTTCCAGAAAACTAAACACTTCTTTTCTTTTCCTCAGACTCTTAAGAGAGGATCTCTAAGACTTGGAGTAGAGAATTTCGTGGTGTAGCTACGGGACTTAAGTTGTTGAAGCTCAAAGCTATTTCCTTCTCATTTTTTTCTTTCACCTTAGAGCAGCTCAAAGATCGTCTTCTCCATTCTCTTCTCCTATGTTCTTCTTCTACTTCCTCTTCCTTAGGGAGCTTAGCATTGAGGTAAGGAAAGTTATAAATCTTGGATTTTTATGATTTATGGGGTTGTTGATTGAATTAAGAACTCAAAATTGGTGAGAATTTTGAAAATCTGAGCTAGGGAAAGGAATTTGAAGTTGTTCGCATGTGAAAGCTGAAACCTTGTTCTTGATGATCTCTTTGAAATCTTGATGCATTCATGTTGTATTTCTTAGGGTTTCTAGGTTGTATAAACAAATTAAGTAGAGATTATGAAGGTAAATCATGTTTAGGGTTAAAATTGATGGATTATAGGTGAAAAATGAAGGTAGGAAGCCATGAAAGTACAGAAAGCTCTACACATAGCGTTGGAGTGCTAGCTGTGAGAGAAAACAAGGAGGCCGAGATCCAGCGCTGCAGCTCTAGGTTGGGTGTTGTAGCCTTGGGAGGAATCTGGCAGAGATCTAGTGCTGCAACTCCAAGTTGGGCACTGTAGTCCTGAGAGAAAACGAAACTGGCAAAAAGCCAAAGTTGGAGCGCTGAATTAAGTACTGCAGCATCAAGGGTAGATGATCGAATTTGGTCTTGAGGTCTTCATAAAAGTTGTAGCCTTGGATGTTAGATTTCCAATGGAACTAAAATCACCCCAAAAAAGAGTTCTAGAACTTTAGTTATGACCTTTTTAGTGATCTAAGGTCAAGCTGTCAGGATTTAGGTAAATTGTTACGGTCTTTACCATTTTTAACATGATAGATGAGGGAATTAGAACCTGAGTTCTTCATGAAAGTTATAGAAAAAAAAAAATTTGTCTTTCATATGAGATAAGGATGAGCATGATAGGAGTATTAAAACTCCCTATGGGTTGTATTATGTGAAGGTTGTCAGTGTAGGATAAGTGATTTTGATATGTTATATGTTGACACATGTTGTATGATGGGTGAATTTGGTGAACATGAATAGAATGCTTGTGTCTATTATATTTTTTGTGTTATAGAATGATGATAATAAGTATTGGTATGCTATTTTGTGTATTTGAAATGATAATAAGTATTGGTGTGCTATCTTGTGTATTTAAAATGATAATAAGCATTGGAATGTTATCTTTGTGTAATTAAAAAGGTGATGAGCATTGATATGCTCTGTATGATTGGTATGTTATTGTTGAATGAATGGTGTTGCATTGATATGCTATTATTGTATGAATTTTTATGCATTGGTATGTTATTCTTGGTTGAGGTGTTAAGCATTGGTATGCTATACATGATTGATGTTATTGATCTCTATATGCATTGACTGAATGTGATGTATATAATAGATACATGATGATGTGTGGATGCTGAGAATGTGGTGTGGCATTATAGCATGATGGCTAACTTAGGATTTGAGGAGAAAAAATTATTTTAAATACTGAAGATCCCATATGGGGTATCTTGGAGTGGTGTTCGGGTAGGCCATTGTTTGAAAAACCCTCCTTGCGTAGGTGCGTCTCTTGGAGTATGTTTTGAGGTGTGTTGAGTCTCCTCCAAATATTTAGTTAGTGGTAAGGTAGGATGTCGATGGCTACAATCCTTAATCAAGTACTTGAAAAGGTTGTGTGATTCCTTGAGGATAATCAGTAGACGAATTCTATATGTGACTTGGTAATGCATGTCAAGGTCATGGTAAGCCTATACCCAGCTATACTACTCTTGATGATGGAATCGAACTTTCCTAGTGTAAGTGATAAGATCCGAGAAACCAAAGGAGGGATTGATATCCCATTTTGTTGTGATCGAGCTAACGTTTCGGGCGTGAAAACGATTAGGTTGGTTTGATAAGATGGAAATCAATTAGACTGTTCATGTTATTAAGATATCTCCGTAGCTAAATGTGCGATGACACATTGTTTGATGTGTTTGCATATGATATATGTTGAGGTGTGTTTATATGCATTTTGATGTCTTTTAGGACATGATTGGGTGAGGTACATGTTTGTTTTGCATGTGATTAGCTTCCATGTATGATATCTAGTGTGTTGTTGTATATTATAGACTTGTTTTCTATATGTACATGTTTTCGAACTCTAGCTTATCCTTTTTGTTTCCATGGTGATTCGGACTGCAATGATCATACGTTGTATAAGAACAGATCAGGGCTAAGCTTGAGGAGCTGATGTAGACAAGTGTTGTGACCTTTTGATGTCGGTACTACTAATGTGTCTTGTATAGGCGTGCTTGACCCACATTAAAACATATGATTATTTAGGATGAATATATATATATATATATATATATATATATGTGTGTGTGTGTGTGTGTGTGTAGTATATTTCTTCCATTATCTTGTACGCTCTAGTAACTTAGCTTTAGTTGCTAGTAATAGTAATTTCAAACAGTGACGACTATGACAGATTATTATATAGGAACATATATTTTTTGTCTCCAAAATTAAAAACTTTTAATCTCTAATTTTTTTTATAAATATTTTTAAAAATTTTAATTTTAAAAATTATTATTTTAGTCTCTTTAATTTTAAAAAATATTATCTTAATCTATTAATATATACATATCTTAATAATAATAATTTTGCTCCAATGAAATATCAATGGCTAGAAAGGCTAAAATAATATTTTTAAAGTAATGCAGAAATTAAAAAAATTATTTTAAATTTAAAGAATTAAAATAATTTTTTTGAAAATTACACGATTTAAAAATATAACTTTTAAATTTAAATAACAAGAAAAGTGTACTCTATATTTAGAGAATTAAAAATATAATTCAGTCATTTTAAAATTATAGAACAAGAAAAATTGGGAAAGTTTCAACGAAGATAATAGATACATAATGATGATTTCCTTTGTCCTTTCATGATGGATAAGTGATTAAGTGCAGACTGCAGACAACGGATTGCAATGTTTATGAGATGTGTCAGAAGCAGAAGATGTCATTATTCTTGAAGATAGAGTCGTGGTTAAATTTGCTTTAACAAATTAAATATTCTAAATCTTGGAAAAACCAAAAATAGATTCGGCACATTTGATATATATGCATTATATTTCATTGAATCACATCATACGTTACATGCACGTCTAAACTTCTTTAACACCTTATTAATTTTCATGTAAAAGTCATCCTTTACATTCCCTGAATAAAAAATTATTAATAATGTCTATACAAAAAATAATAACAGTATCAAGATTAAAAAGAAAGAAACAATATTTAGTCGTGAAAGTTTTATTTATTTATTTAGGTTTTTTTACTTTTCATATGAATTCTTATAATTTTATTTACTTGAATTTAAATCTTTAAACTAAAATAATAGTTTTCATTTTTTCAAACTAGGGTATCCAAGCTGGAAGCTAACGAAAATAGTCATTTAAATTTTATTGTTACAGCTTTAACTCGAACCTTTATTTTTTTAATTTAATAATTGTACATTGTTATGTAAAAAATAACTGTTTATATAACTTTTAAAATGGTTAGTATAAAAAGTCAACTAACTTATTATTTATGATTAATTATAATTGAATAACTATATAAAATTATTTTATATTATGGATCACCATTAAATTTGTGTTTTTAGTTAAGTATTTATATCTTTAATTTTTCAATTAGTAGCTAAAACTAAAATTAATAGAAGAATATAAAATTCAAGACCAAAAAATTATATAAACATATGTTATATATAGAGAGAAACTAATATATACCTACTTATTTTGTAGTTTGAGTAAGTTAATAAGTTATAATTAAAATTATCTTAAAATACGTTATAATATAACTTGCTAACATACTCTAATAATTTTATTACATTCAATTTAAATTTAATTTCTTATCTTGTTTTATATCAAAATTTAAAAGATAGATTTAAATATGTTTTAATCTTTACAAAATAATCAAATTTTGATTTTGATCCTATAAATTTTTTTCTTTATTTCATCACTCCAAAATTTAAAATTATTGTTTAGTTTTTATTATTATGTAATTATTTTTAACTATTTATTTATTCATTGAAAGGTTAAGTGGCTCTTTTTATAACAACTCAAACATAATGAGAGGGATCCACATATTTGTATTATTTATACCAACAAAGCGTGTGTTTGCGTTAGAGTCAAGAAGTGATTTTTCAAGTTTAATTAGAAGTAATAAATAGTAGCTTTCATGTAAATTCACATTTGGATGTGCAGAGAGAAGAAAAAATTACGTTAAAAAATGAAAATCAAACACGTATAAAATGCATTTACTTTTTGGTAGCTCACTACTTAAAAACTTCATAGTTAAAATGTACTTGGTTTGGAGCAATTTATGGATAGGTAACCTTCTAGAAAGTTCTCAAAGAGTGTGTAAGTGCAGACAAAATACGTTAAAAAGTCTTGTGTTTAATTTGTGAAGTTAATCGTTGATCCTAAAAGCAAATGAACATCTAAAAAAAGGCTACCCACAAAGTTTTTTGATAGTGAATGGTTCTAACTAACGAGAGATTATGTGAAGTGTCATAGAGTGGAATTTGTTGAGAGTCTGAAATGTCATAATCTAAAGGATAATACACTCTTACGAGTTACTCACAATTGTTAGAGATATCATGTTAATGTATGACACCTCTAAAAAAATATATTGGTCCTTAAAATAAAGGAAAAATTGTTATGACCTCCCTTGAGGACTTGAAGTTTATCAAAATGATACCAACCTCCCTTCTATTTTATTAGTTGACACTTGCTTCACTTATTTTATAATTTAGATTTCACATATCACCCTTTTTCATAATGTTAATTCATTTACATGTTAAAATTCATTCTCTCTTACTATTTGAATTTTTTTTACTATTGAAAAAGTGTATAGAGCCATTAATGCATATTTCAACTATTGGTTTCATTTTATTGTGACATAGTACAAATATAAAATGAATGTCATTTACTGGTGGTCAACACAAAGATACAAGTGGTTAATTATTCTTATCTAAAAATCTTATCGATGTTATTGATCACTCACAATTAAATTCAAAAAACTTAAATAACTTTAGGTGTATTAATTAAATATGTGACCTTGTATTTCCAATAGTATATTCCTTTATCAAATATCAAAACTAAACCTCTAAAAAAATATATAGGTCCTTAAAATAAAAGAGAAATTGTTATATCCTCCCTCAAGGTTTGTCAAAATGACATGAACCTCTCTCCTATTTTATTACCTATTTCCCTTATTTTATAATTTAGTTTTCACATAACACTCATTTTCATAATAATTCATTAACATGTTAAAATTCATCTATTTTACTACAATGATTTTTTATTTTTTTTTTGCTGTTGAAAAAGTGTACAAGGCCATTAATGTGTATTTCTACTCTTGGTTTCATTCTATTGTGACATAGTTAGAGGTATCAAATAGGTCAGGCTAGCTTGACCCAATTTTGACATACATGAGTCAAATCCTATTTTATTTTAGGTTTAATTAGCTTGGCCTATAGTTTTTTTAGATGTCAGTTTTTACCCAACTTGACTCATGTTGGATCATTAGACCATCAAAGCAAATTAGCCTAATTAAAAAAATACATTAAAAAAATTAAATCATTTTTTACAATGAATATATATATATATATATATATATATATAATATGATTTATTAATACTATATACTATCATGAAATGCCTAATAGTTTTACATGTATATAATTTTTCACAACCATTGCATTTGCATTTATTCACCCCATCAACTAGACCAACCTTTTTATAATAATTTTATACCTTAAAGGTATTTGACTTAGTTTTCTTAATATTTTTAGTATCTTGGTCTTTGTCATTAATATCCTTAATCTTGTTTTTATCGTGACTCCATGAGCACATGCATGAGCATAACTACATCTTTGTCTTCTTCGACAAACAAAACAAAGATCAAGTCATCAAGGTTGCAACAAGAGCAACAAAACTCTCATTAGTAGCTAAGTTGACTCTAAGTTTGTAATTACAACTCTGTAAACGAACATTAAAGAGTGGGAAACTATTACTATTATTATATTATATTATATTTTATTATTTTATAATACATTATAGATTTACAAATTGACTTATTCATTTAATGGGTCAACCTATAAACATGTGGGCCATCCTGACCTAAGCCCATTTGACTTGTCAAGCTTAATAAGTTAGGCCAAAATGATCTAATTCTATTTAAGTCATCTTTTTTAAGATTTAGCCTGACTTTATTTGCAAGTTGGTGGGTCAACCCATTGGCTAAGCCCAAATTAACAACTCTAGACATAATACAAATATAAAAGAATGTCATTTTCTAGTGGATTGCACAAAGGAACAAGTGATTAATTATTCCTATTTAAAAAATTTATTAATTATATTGATCACTCACAATTAAGTCCAAGAAACTTAAATAACTTTACATGTGACTTCGTATTCCCAACAAAAAGTTTTTCCATTCAAATATCAAAATCACTAAAAGAACAATTATGCAACATTTATGAAACTAAATTTTTGTTTGCATAAATAAAAAAAGAAAACAATCTAGAAAGATTTGCTTAAATAAAAGCATTCAAAAGAAGAGATAGTAGTGGAGACAGGTCTGTTAATGAATGAATGAGAAAAGTTATGCACATTAAAGATTTATTACTTTTTACCTAGATAATTTTGTAGTTTCATTTATAATTTAAAAAGTTAAATAGAATTAATGTTAGGGAATGTCTTTATTTGTCAAAAATTAGAGAAGTGATTTGTGTCATTTAAGCAAATTTTAGGAGAGGTAAATGCAATTTCTCCTAAAATAAAATGTTATTTTTATATCTTATAATTATTGTTAAAGACAAAAAATAATGATGTTAAATTTTAGAAAGATGAAAATTAAAGAAAAAATACATTACATAATTAAAATCAAAGTTTACTCATTTTAATAGGACAAAAAAATATTTTATAAAAACAAAAAATAATATTTAAAAATTTTAAAAGGATATAAAATAAAAAAAAATTACAAAGACCAAAATTAAAACTTATTAATTTTATAAAGACTAAAAAGTAAAAATATACTTATTAATTAAAACTTATTAATGCCACACAGATCAAAATCCTCGATCTCCAACTCCTGTCCCCAAACATGTCTCTCTAATCATAAAATACCATCTTAATTAAATTACCACGTCATTATTTTTAATTTTTAAAAAATGTAACTGACGGTAAAGAGCACGTAGCGAGGCACGTGAGGGCCGGCGAAGTACCTCAGCGTGAAAAGCACCATGCCCATCGTAAGAGACAGCGAGATCAGGTAAAACACCCACATCTCTCTCGTGCGATGTGGAATCACTGACACTGATTGGAGAGGTGATAGATCATAGATCAATTGCGTCGCGTTGCAACATATGAAGCATCCATGGAAGGGTCTTGTTGGAACATGTCGTTGAAGGAGTACAAGCGATTTGAGAAGGAAGAGCAACGCGACACACCAATTGAATGCGCTCCTGAAAGTGTTACCATTTCATCTATTGACAAACCCTTTTTGGAGAAATTACTAACGAGTTCATCGGCACTAGAGCGTGGTCCAGGAAGATGTAGAAAATAAGAGAGACGAGTAATACTAGTATTGGGTGAACGTAGCAACTCACTGTACTTTATTGAATAAGAGATGACATTTAAATAGTCATTGTACAACGTACCAAATTAACAAGAAGATAACAAAATATCTTATCAAAACAAATCTTATCAAAAACTATCTTATCTAAACTGAAACAAATAAAACAGATAAACTAACTCGGATATCTCTAAAATTTAAGATTATCTAACAAAACTCCCCCATAAGCTTAAATTTCTCCTTTTTCTTTCATTCCGAGTAACTTCCTTAACTCCTGAAATGTTGTTGTCGGTATGGTTTTGTAAAGATATCAGCTACTTGCTCTTTACTTCCTACGTGTTCGAGCTCCACGCTTCCTTCTTTCACCTTCTCCCTGATGAAATGAAATCAGACGTCGATGTGCTTACTTCTTTCGTGATTGATTGGATTTTTGGCTAACTCGATTGCCGACCTGTTATCTACTCGGATCAATACTTTCTCAGCTTTCATAATTTCCAGTTTGCTTAGCAAGTTTCTAAGCCAAACTGCATGTTGGACACTCCAAGATGCTGCTACATACTCGGCTTCACACGTTGATAGAGCTACGATTGGTTGTTTCTTTGATAGCCAAGTGAAAGCCGTGTTTCCCATGAAGAATACGTACCCTGCTGTGCTTTTCCGATCATCCACATCTCCACACCAATCACTGTCCGAGTATCCAGTAAGTCGGTAGTTGTCCGACTTAGTGAAACACAGTCCAAGTGACATCGTCCCCTTCACATACCTTAGTATCATCTTCAATGCTTTCCAATGAGAATACTCGGATCCTCCATAAAGCGGCTTACAATTCCCACACTTAGCATCAGGTCGGGTCTTCTACTTGTCAAATACCTTAGACTTCCGATTAGGCTTCGGTACCTACTTGCATCAACTTTTTCAGCTTCTCCATTTTTAGATAACTTCGTTCCAGGTTCCATGGGAGTAGAAACTGGATTGTAATTCAGCATCTTTGCCTTGCTCAAAATCTCCTCGGCATACCTCTTTTGGGACACAAAAATACCTGTTGTTCTTTGGTCTACCTCTAAACCCATAAAGTACTTCATGATGCCCAAATCGGTCATCTCAAACTCCCTCTTCATCACTTCTTTAAACTCCTCAACTAGCTCAGCTTTGCTTCCCATGAATATCAAGTCATCCATGTATAGAGCAACGAACAATATATCTCCTCTGCACTTCTTTAAATAGAGAGCATGTTCATAAGGACATTGTTCATAACCATTTCTCTTGAAATAGGTGTCTATTCTCTCATTCCATGCTCGAGGAGCTTGCTTCAAACCATACAAAGCCTTTTTGAGCTTCAGCACCTTCTTCTCTTCACCTCTCCTCATGTACCCTAGAGGTTGCTCCACGTAGACTTCTTCCTCCAACACCCCATTCAAGAATGCTGACTTCACGTCCATTTGTTGTATCTTCCATCCATGCTGAGCTGCTAAGGACAGTTATAATCAAATCGTTTCCATCCTTGTCACGGGTGCAAAGACTTCATCATAATCAATGCCTTTCTGCTGTTTATAACCCCTCACCACAAGACGAGCTTTGTAGCGCTCCACTTCGTCATTTGCATTTGTCTTCCTTTTGTATACCCACTTCAAACCAATTGGCCGAGCTCCTGTGGGTAAATCTGTCAGCTTCCACGTCTCACTCTTCTCAATTGATCCGATCTCCTCATCCATTGCTTTCTTCCATCTCTCATCAAGTACCGCCTCTTCAAACTTTATATCTTCTGTTCCTGTCAATAGACATACTACATGTAACTCGTCAGTAGAGTTGTAGATGTCTTGCTCCTTTACTTTGTACTCGAACGAGTTCAGAAAACTTGTTCTTGTATGCTTTCCGAGTACACACGCTTCACAAAACTTCTTGTCAAACTCAACACCACGTAGTCCGTGCACCAACTCCTTCCTTGATAGCTCGGCCAAACCTCCAGAGTTTAAATGCCCAAAACGAGAATGCCTCATCATTGCTTCATCCTTCACGTCCAGCTTTAAGCACTTATTTTGAATGATGTTCAGCTCCAGTTTATACATCCGATTCTTTTTCATCTCCACTCGGGCTATTAAACGATCATGCTTGCCCTTCAAATAAAGCACTCGATCCTTCATCAAAACCGAGTTGTCTTTCTCCATCATCTGCCCCATGCTTAAGATGTTATTCTTAAGCTCGGGAACGTAGTAGACATTCCTTATTTCTCCAACTCGTCCATCCTTCTGCATATGCCTGATGGTTCCACGCCCTTTTACCGCCACCTTGGAATCATCCCCAAATGACACAAATCCAGCCTTCACCTTGATGAGTTCGTTGAAAAAACTCTCTTCTCCACACATATGATTGCTCGCTCCAGTGTCCAAATACCAGATCGAGTTGTTTAAGAAACTCGAATCAAGCTCGACTTCTGACATCTCATCTGAGCTTGGAAGCTCAACTACTAATCTCTCCACGCAACTCAAGTTTAGCTGAACCTCGGAGGCACAACTCGGACGTAGCTTGGTCTCCGAGCTCTGCGTCATCATAAAAATTCCTGCTTCCTCGTCCTCTTCTTCTGTGAGAAGATTCTTCTCTTTCTCTTCACTTCGGCTTTTAGCTCGGCAATACTTTGCTATGTGACCGTATTTGCCACAATTGTAGCAATTTTCCGATCTGCATTCCTTTGCGTAGTGGCCGAGTTTGCCACACTTATAACATTCCACCTCCGACCTTGGCTGACTTCCTTGGCTACGATCACCTCGTCCTTGTCCACCTCCATGATCACCTCGTCCTCTATCTCGTCCTTGATCACCTCGTCCTTTGCCTCGTCCTTGATCACCTCGTCCTTTGCCTCGTCCTTGATCACCTCGTCCTTGTCCACTTGATCTTCGGCCCTAGGTGTTCCGAGTTTCATTCAAAGCAAGTTGCGCCTGTAATGCTTGATCAAGAGTACTCTTCATCTTCCTCCTCCTTTGTTCGTGGGCTTCGAGTGACCCAGCGAGCTCTTCCACTGAGAGAACTGACAAGTCCTTTGACTCCTCAATTACGCATGCAATACTCTCGAAATCATCTGTTAATGATCTCAAGATTTTCTCCACAATTCTACTTGCTGGCATTGGCTCCCCATTCCTTCCGAGTTGGTTAGCCAACTTCTCCACCCGAGTTATGTACTCGGATACTTGTTCCTTATCCTCCATCTTCAAACACTCAAACTTTCCTCGGAGAGTTTGAAGTCGGATCTGTCTGACATGGTGGTTACCTCTGTGCGCAACCTCCAAGATCTTCCATGCTTCCTTTGAAGATGCAGCGTTTGCAATCTTCTCGAAACCTGACTCATCCACGGCATTGTACAAAAAATACAAAGCCGATTTGTCCTTCACTCGTGTCTTTTCCAATGCGGCAATCTGAGCCACAGATTGGTCTTCGTCCTCCTCGGGTTCTTGGAACCCCTTCTCCACTATGTCCCATAGACTTTGGGAACCCAACAGGGTCTTCATCTGTAAATACCAATTATCATAATTGGTTTTCTTTGAAAGTTGTGGTACGGTCATTCCATTAACAACCTTCACCATTACTCTCTCTTTCTTCTTTCTTTCCCTTCACAGGCGCACACTGTTTTCCTCTCACACTCGGCACTCAGAGCATAAAGCTCTGATACCAATTTGTAGAAAATAAGAGAGACGAGTAATACTAGTATTGGGTGAACGTAGCAACTCACTGTACTTTATTGAATAAGAGATGGCCTTTAAATAGTCATTGTACAACGTACCAAATTAAAAAGAAGATAACAAAATATCTCATCAAAACAAATCTTATCAAAAACTATCTTATCTAAACTGAAACAAATAAAACAGATAAACTAACTCGGATATCTCTAAAATTTAAGATTATCTAACAGAAGATGTTGTATCACTTCGTCACCGATTGAGACACGACCGTCTCTGCGTCCTGATGGGACCTCGTAGTTTGTGCCACCAACTTTCACAACATTATCTTGTGCGTTGGTTACATTTTTTTTAAATCAAAATTAAAATTAATGATGTAATAATTTAATTAAGATATTTTATAATTGGAGGGCAGGTTTGGGAATAGGGATTGAAGACAGAAAATATCTCCGAACAGATGCATCAAATCAATCAACTCACTTAAAAAATAAGTTAAAATAAATCAGACAAACTGAACCAATGTATTTTAGATCATGAGCCACTTTCTAATTTAAAAAGTTAAACTCATCAATATATCATGATTTCTAATAAATTTCGAATATGGGATAAAAGTTAAAATGATAGTATTTCTAATTTCCATTCATCTACTCGATCGGTTCCGGATCGTCCGGCTATATTTACAATTAGACATTGAAGCAGTTTTACGAATCAATTTGTAAGTGTAGGTTGAGAGAGAATTAAGAGTAGCAATAATATGTGGTCGGTCTGGTTACTATCGAGAACCATACAGCACATGCTTGAAAGGTATTTGCGTGGATCATGTCGAAGGAAGCCAAAACGAATACGGAACAGGTGAAAAAGGTTGACAAAACAACAACATCATAAGACAGAAAGTGCATGTAATGTAAGATCAATGACTTTGGACCATGATAGGTTGTATCTAAGTGCATGTACGTGACTAAGGAATATAATATTCATAGTTGTGTTGTGATGAAAAGGTTAAGGCCATGATTATGAAGCTGGGCCTGAGATCATATCAGACAAATAATCTTACGAGGCCTAAAACAAGCTGCGTTGGCAGTCGACAAAGATTGCTTCTTCTATTCAACTTTCGTCACACATATAAGAATCATTCCCATTTAAAATTCATGCTAGTTGAACTATGTAACATTCTAGCTTATTCAATAAATACCGCATAAAAGAAAGGGTGGGGCCTTATAGGATATAACTTAATTAAGGTCAAATTTCTAATAATTATTGCTGCAGCTGGATCAGTATAACTATTCACCGACCTAGGAGAATCAAGAAGATTTGGCGCCCATAAGTTTTGAAGCTTCATCATACTACAATAATATATATATATATATATATATATATATAATACTAGTATAACTTTTATTAAGTATTATATCACTAAATAATTTTATATTAAATGTGAATTTTTTAAATTTAACCGTTAGATTGAAAGTTTATATTACTTTATATATTTATATTAAATTTTGTTAAATAATAACTTGAAGGTAATCAAAATGTTCATATTGTAGTATATTTTAAAATGTATAGTTTACGTCAATTTTGTTTTATAAAAATAAAATATCAAATCATTTTGAATTAATATAAAATTTTGTATATATAATTTAAGAATAAAGAACTTTCAATCTAATAATTTTAATAGATATGGTAATTCACTAATAACCTCCTTGAGTAGACACATCTCTAAAACCTATAGACAAATGAAAAGCTTTAGTTAGTGGTTCAATGCTAAAAGTATTGAAGCCTACACATAATGGCTTGCACCTATTTGAACACATTAAAAAATATGCTTAATAACTAAAAGGGAGTGTTTGGCATACTCAATTATCAAACCTTCCTTATCTCACTATCAGAGAATTGGTCTAGTAGATCCAAGTTGGTTCGAACACTTCCCCTAAAAAGAATTGGTTCTTGAGGGATGATGCTTAATTAGCTTCATCCTTAAATCTTTCAGGCCAATTGAGCATATATGTTAAAGCTCAAATATAATAATTTAACCACTTTTAGGCTCTACCAAATGAAATAAGTACACTTAAAGGATTGTTTTTTCACTCCCAATCCTTCCTACAACTCTTGGTCTAATCCCTTATTTGAAAGTACAAGTAATTTTATTTAGAACTAATGGAGCATTTAGATGATATTTAACCAGAAAATAATTGTTTGTCGGTCTAAACTATCAAATGTGGGATAAGTGACAAACCAAGGTTGACTAGAATTCCTGCTATATAAAATTTTGACTAAAATATATTTTTGGACTCATTCTCTCATCTTATTTTTTTTATTTTAGTTTGATATTCTAAGTTTAATTTTTTTTATTATTTTAGTTTGATATCCTAAGTTCAAAAAAATTTACTTTAATTTAGTCTTTGAAGATGTCTTTCTTAGATCAAGTTGGTTCTTCTATTTGTTAATCATACTAACTTGATAAATTTGGTGATTATTCATGACAAACATTAAGAAATTTCTTACTAAATGGACATTTATTACATCACAATCAGCAAAAATTAACATCGCTAGTGCTAACAAGAGACAGAGGGAACAATTTTGTGTTAGAGATACTTTAAGAGACAAAAATGAAATTTTGAAAAGAGTGTTTTAATCTAAAAATATTCATTTGTTTACCTTCAAAGCTTGAAACTCTATCCTGCCCTTGGAAGGCTATGAAGATGGTGGCCTTTCATTCTCCAATATTTTTGGAGGCTCATGTGATATCTGCATGAATTGTTTGATTCGTTCAACAGAGATGATGAAGTTTGAAAGGTTACTAGATCACTTAGTAAAATACAACAAGGATCTTGTCAATAATGGACCATAAAACAGAGAAAGTTCCACAAGCCTTGAATACACCAGAAAAATATTGAAAAAACATGTCAAAATCTTATAGAACTTGGCCGTAACTGGACACAAAATATATTATAGTATCATTATTTTAATGTCACCTAGAGTTATAGATCCTTTGGGAAGAAACACAAAGAAAGAAGCTGCAGTGAAAAGGATCAAATTTTGAAGCATTTCAATTCTTGCTTGTAACCACTCCATAGCAGCACTAGTATGAAAGAAAAGTGCAGCATCTATGTTAGCTAGATGTAGGAAGGTTTGGAAGAATATGTCAACCATCATAAAAACTCTTATTTTGTGACCATTCCTATTGATGTCTCCGTTGCATAATTCACAACTGGAGCATGCAAGACACTCCAATGTGTTGACACAACACAAACTTATTGTAAAGGAGAAGCTACAATGTGTTGACCACTCTGCTGATACCTTTGTGTTGACACAACACAAACTTAAGGAAACGATCTTCTTGATCAAGTAAAGGAGAAAATCAAGAAGTGTATCAAGTGAGCTCCAAGAGTATGTCATTGCTAAAGAAACTCCAACGATTCACTTTTTCTCACGCCTCAAGAACCATTAACAAGTTGAAATAGGGAGGTGATTCATTTAATGTCATAATCAAAAAATGGTACAATGATTTGTTGGAAATATAAACAAAATTTCACATTCCTAGAACGAAAAGATGAATACTAATTTATAAAAAACACAAAATCTTTCTTTATTAATATGAATTTTTTTGGATGATAACTAAAATAAATTTACAAAGACTTCATTTCAAAGTGTACAATATCATATCAATATAGAAATGTGTGTAACTTTTGATACACAACAAAGATATTATATTCCTCTTAAAAAAATATATTTCTACAAAAATAAAGACAAAACAACTCAACTATGGTATAAAACAAGAAAGTCCCACATTATAAAACAAGAAATTAAAAATGACTTTATAAAACAAAATCTTCATTATTGATTATTGATATGAGATTTTTGGAGTAATGATCCAAAACACTATAAAACCTCCTCTACAAAAATACATCTCCCATTGAAAGACAGCATGCTGCACTAAGGACACATGGTTGACCAAAAAAAATACTATTCCACTAGTGTTTTTTAATTTTTGGTATACAAATTTTATTACATAATTTATCCTTATATACTTAATTCAGGTCTGTATTTTTAAAAAAGAATAAAGCTTGCATATATATTTTTAGTTTAATTTTTATCTACCGCAAAAAAAAAAAGTCACTGTCAATTTTAGAAATTATGATAAACATAACTTTTAATTTTTTTTTGTAAAAATTAATAAATTTATTATACATGATGATTTTTTATTAGATAAGAAATAGTATAAAAAAAATTACATTATTGATGCATAAATTATATATTTATATATATTATAAATGTATCATTTTATAAAAACTCTATAACAACTTTATATATCTATAAAAAAAATTTATTGTAAAAATTAATGAATATTTTTATTTGAGAACACTTTTTTTTCAGAAAAAAAACAATATAAGTTTTTTCTTTGGAAAGTCGAGTATTATTTATTTATTTATTTTAGAATTAAGAAATCGTAGAATTAGTAGGTACTTCTAATACTATCATGATGTCAATAACATGTTCGAACCTAAGTAGGGTATTATTTAGTTTGAGAAAATATTTTTAATTTTACTTTAATTATTAAATAAATTACTTTTCTTTAACTTTATTTTCTATTTTTAAATTTTTTTAAAAAATAATAAAATATTAATATTTTAGCATGTATAATATAAATATTGTCAAAAAAACATGTATAATGTACAAGATATATGTTTATTTTATATAATTAAATTTATAATATATAAATTGTATTATAATTAAATTTATAAAAAACTTTGAAGATATAAATTATAACTAATATTTATGATAAATAATTTATATTGTGCTACGAGATTATTTTTAATTATGAATATTTTTAAAATTATTGTTTAAATATAATGATAAAAGAATGGTAGATTAAAACTTATAGGCAGCTGAGAAAATTAAGTATACAAATAAAAATAAGGTTATTGACAGTCGAGAAAGAGATTTGTCGTGCTAGTTTTTCAGTTAAATTAAATTATTTTAAAAAATAATTGACTATCCATTATTAATTTTTAAACTAAAATATCTTGTAAGTTTAACACACTTCATATTAATGACAAATAAATCGTTATTTAACAAAAATGTAAGAAATATATAGTCGGTTTGTAATAAGCGGAAATTCGGGGAAGTTTAGTTGAGTAGGACTTCCTTAGAGCCCATTAAAATTAAAGTTGGGCCGAAAGCCTTACAAGCTCCTTCTTTATTAGGCTCATGATATATATACTTTCTTCTTTTTTTTTATAAGTACACCTCTTTCTTTTAAAAAAAATTATAAAATATTATAAATTTTTAAAAAAAAAATAATTTTACACTTTCAATTTTCAGTTTGCTACTTTCTTCTTCTTATTCACACACTTTCTTTTTTCTCTTTCAATTTTCACATGCTACCAAAATAGGTGGGGTGAAAGAAAAATAAGGGGGTGCATGTAAAAATTGAAAAAAGGAGAAAGATATGTGAAAAAAAAAGTACTAAATTAAATATTGTGGATGTAAAATTAAAAAATTTAAAATAATAAATTAAGAATATTTTAAAATTTTAATTTTTTTAAAAGGAGGTGTACTTATAGAAAAAAGGAGGTGTATATATCATGAACCTCTTTATTATTGGGTTTGAAATACTCGATTAACATTATATATTTAGATATGTTTAGATAAATTTTTTTGATAGCACTTTTTGAAAAAAAAAATCCCCATAATCTAAAATTAGTTTATAATTGGACAAGTTAAAAGTATTCTATAAAAGTTAATATAAAAGAACTTGTTTAAATTAGTTAATTTTAACTGTTAAGAAAATTTATTATATCTTTTTTCTAAAAATATTTCCTGAAAAACTTTATCCTAACATTTTAACTTGGCTTCTCATTTGTTAAACAGTTTCTTCAATGTTATGACTACGGTTTATTTTAGCTCAGTAAAAGATGGCAGAATTTCTATTTCTATTGGGCATTTGGCCCAATACGATTTTTTTTGTCCTCACATATATCCCCTTCATCTCCAATCTTGTTCGAATCAATTAATCCAAAAAAAAAAAAAAAAATTGTGCACACCCCCTCCTCTGATGGTTCTCCACATTTTTGTTATAAGAAACTAGTTCATTCCACTAAACCTAATCTCTATTGGTAAAAATTTTGGGTCATTTCTCAATTTGTGTGCATGTCATCCTCTTGGATGAATATTCATGAATTCTCAACAATTTTATGTTTTTGACACAAAAAGTGGAATTTAATGATTTTCCTTTGGCCAACCTCAAACACAGGAAAAACTTATGCTCATTGTGTTGTTCCCAACGAATAAAATGCAATACAATCAGCCAATTAGTCAAAACTACATGCCAATTAGAAAATATTGTTTTGCTGGATCGAACTGAAGTTATCTGTTGAAATTTGAAACTACAAAACTAAGTTTTATGAATGTCGGCCAAATATAACTGATGGACCAAACAAGCAAATGATACAAATGAAAGGGGCAAAACAATAATTTGGTTTTGGGACAATAATGGTCATAAGTCAACGTATTTCATGTGTTTTGTCACTTTACTGAGATGAATTTGTCTTACTAGCAGAGTATGCAGCCAATTCGCACAGTGTAATATAATAGTAAAATTAAATTGAGCAAAAGAAAACAAGAGAAGAATTAAACCGAAAGTTTTTTTATAATCATAAGTAGACAAGGTTTGATACTGTAATGTGCTTATTGATTTTGCAGTTTACAAAGCAGCTGCATGGGGAAAAAAAAAATCTTGGGTATGGCTAGAATTAGTTATTAAATGTTTCTTGAATCTCACTTGGAATTTCCATAGAATCATTAATAAAGCTCATAATTGAAAGAGACATAAAGCAAGTATGTGCAATGTAGGAAGCAATAAAGGTCCTCTCTAGTGGGGGAGGGGTTAGGGGCTTAGAATAGAGGGTGACCTAGTCAAGATCATCATTTAATAGACACAAGGTAGGAACATATTGGGGGTGTAATGTAACATGTCAACCCTACGTGAGAAAATTTTCATGTGGCATAAATGGCCCACCCATGAGGGCTTGCATTATTGAGTGTGTCATACATTTGGTGGGGTCTTTTTTTTTTTTTTAATTTCCTCTGATATTTTAATTTATTCCTTATCATGGGTTTTGTAGAAGAGGTAGGGTTGTGATTGAATTGGTAGCCAAATTCTTGAATTTAGTTTAATGTAGTTGTACCATTGTTCCCTATAAACAATAATGGATTAGAGAGTGACCAAGAATAAAGATGGCTATGGTCGAACCCACCAACTCTTCCTTCATTTTTCATTCTCCAACGCTTAGGTCGATGTATTAATATGACGTTGTTTTAATTTAATTAATAACTTTAAGTCCAAATCTAGATATGTAGTTACATTGAATATAAAATGGGTATACAATTGTGATGTATGTAAAAAAAATATGATTAATTTATAAATTTTAACATTATTTTTGGATTCAGTTTTGAACATTAATATAAAATTATTACCAATAACCTCTTAAAGTTAATGATACCATTGTAAAAAAAATGAAAAAATTAATGATATCATAATAACATGAGACCATAATAAGAATTAGAATATAATGCTTAAATATTTGAGCTATCAATCTATATTGTATGATAGAGATAAAAATATTTTTATCATAAATAAAAATATGAGTTATATATTTAAAGTATTTATTTATTCAAATTTTAAATATAATTTATATATTCAAATATAATATTTATTTATATACATAATTTATTTTAAATTTTAATTATATAATAATAATAAATATTTAACATATGCATTACACAGACTAAAATATTAATTATCAAATTAAATCCAAATTAGTGAAGGAAATTATATGTAAAGTGTGTTTAAGATTGCTTTTTTTTTCTCTTTTATCTCACAAGTATTTTTTTAAAATATTTTAAAGTAAAATTAAACATTGCTTGGAATATGAAGGTATTGTTTGACTTGATTTTTTCAGTTTCTTTTCTATCTCAAAAGTATAAAATTCTTTTATTTAACTTCAATAGAAATTCTTTTTCACCATTTTCTTCACATAAAACACTATTTATTTTTTAGAGCATTTTAAGGACTGTTTATGCCTTGTTAAATATTTTGGGCACACTTAGGTGAAATAACTTCCGTAAAATGTTATAAGTCACTTTCATAAGGGGAAATAAATTTGTTCAAGTTCTTCCAAAAACACATGTATGTTGGCCACAAGCTTTATAATTTAGTTCTGCTGGTATTTTTTTTTTCTATTAGTGAGGTAAAAAAAATATTTTAAATATTTATTTTGCATATATATTAATAAGTACCCTCATTTTCAATTAAATGTAAAGAATAGATGAGTTCAAGCAGCATGCAAATTACTCAAGGGCTTAATTGAGTTTTTTTTTCACACTGCCTATTGTTTTTGTTCCTGATCTAGATGACTGTTTTACCCTTTATGATGAATCAAATTGTTAGGTAATTCACGTTCGAGCTCGTCTTTTCCCAAATGACAAACCATCAAATCAAGTTTTGCTTTTAACTGCCAAACCCACTTTTTATCACACAGATGACCCAACAAGTTATAAATAGCAAATGAGATTCCTATGAAAAGAAGTTAACATGTTTTTTATAAATAAAAAAAAATGTTTTTAAGTTTGTATAAGATGAGTGAATTTTAATTTGAATTTTGTTAATTTTTTTATTTTTTATATTTTTAAAATTTATAAATACTTTTTTTAGTTTTTGTGATATGAGTAAATTTTAATTTTAATTTTTAAAAATATTATTCTTTAATTTTTATTTTTAAAATTTAAATTCATTATCTTTAATTCTTAATGATATTTTAAGATAAATAAATAACTTCTATTTTAAGAATTTATAAATAAATAAATAGAATTAGAGACATCAAACACATCTTCAATCATATATAATACTTAATATTACCACTTAACCTTTTAATAAATAAATAATGGTTAAAAATGACCACGTGAAAAATAAGAAATAAAAATAATTGTTTTAATTTTAGAGAGATAAATAAAATAATTTTAAAGGAAGCAAAATAAAAATTTATCAATTTTATAAAGATTAAAAAATATTTATTATGTTTTAATAAAAAGATTTTTTTCTTTTAATCTCAAATTAGTTTCTATAAAAATAAAGTAATATTTGTAATGGTGACCTCATACTCGAATTAAAAATTATACCTTCATCTTCAATTAAAGAAGAGTCAACATCGATAGAATAGAAAAAGGAAGAAAACATGCACTATACAACTAGGCCACACCACGCAGCTTACACAATTATATATATATATATATATATATATATATATATATATATATATATAATTGGAGATATAACTTTTTTTTTTATTGAGTCAGTTTAGTTAAAAATAAAGTAATATTTTCAATCAAGATTGAATATCTAAATTAAAAATCAAATTTCGATACATAATTGATTAAATACAAGTGTCAGGTGACAATAATTAACTTCCAGTATTGTTTATGAATATTAACATATAATAGTTGTTAACAATTTGTAAGCTTTATTTTTAGTAGGCCTCAGATATATTTATAATGATAAATAATTTTGTTTAAGTTGAATAAAATTATATAAAAGATTTTTTTAAAATATTCAAAACAATTATTTATTCTGTTCACCATATTGATCAGGCTAGGGTTAATCATGCGCCATCCAGAAAATTCACCTAACATATTCGTCCTAATTTGACATTTAAACCTTTTTGGTATGATAGTGTACGAAAAACGATATCCAACAAGTTAACCATAATTGTTCAATCAATGTCTGCATGAAAAGAAGTTTATGCAACGAAATCTTGTTGTTAGGACCCGATTTTGAGCATCATGTACCAAATTAGCCACTCAAACTCAAGAATTGGACCCATGTGCTTATAGACTATGGTACTAATATAATAAAAGGACCCCACCACTCTCTAACAGAGACATAAATAGGTAATCTTCTCACTTTTCAGTGTAAACTATATAACCAACTTCTAAAATATGGTTAAGAATGAAATAAAATTAATATGTTTTTCAAAATTACAAAAACATTAGCTTCACAAAAAAAAATGGTATATACTAACGTAAAATAGTCGTTACACACTTGAATTGATGTCATTTTTAAGTAATGAAAATTATATTATAAATATTATAAATTTACGCTAAAATTGTACACCAAAGACTGACAGAAGTATATTGTAATTGACTTCCATGTAGACCATGTCTATGAATTAAAAGAAAAATATGGCAATATTGACAACAAAAGTTAAAAAATAAAAAACTATTTATATAAAAGTGACAAGAAATATTCTCAAACATTTGATACAATAAGAATAATATATAATAATATTTTATGTACTAGTATTGGAAAATATAAATATATATTTAATAAAAAAATAAACACCTAATTTTATTAAAATGGTTTATTATTTTACATACATAATAAAAATTGTTTGGATTTTTTTTACTCTCTTGATCATATGCACAAGGCGATCTCTCAACCTCTGAAGACCAAGCGAACATGTTATAGTGTCGTGTCAAAGACAATTCAATGTTCATTAACAGGGTTGTTTTTTTAACAGTAGAACCAAAACAAAATTAAAAGTCATTATCTTATATTATATATAATAAACTAATGGTTTTTAAATATGAATACTATGGAAAACGAGTAATTAAAATAAAAATTTTATAATGATTCTTACTATATATGAGTAGTTGGTCTAATTTAAAACAGTCAGCTGTTCTTAATTAATTAAATATAGATAAGAATGGTTCCAAATATAAAAGTTATACATTTGGTTGGGAGCACGAGTAGCACATAGGACAAATTCAGGGCATAGAAAACTAAACTCTGTTGTTAGATTTACACACTTTGCTCGATGAATATAAATTTATAAAATGACTTTCATGAAATTTAGGTCACCATTTTGTCTCTTTCTGAATGTTTATGTTTTGTTTATGCGTTTGAATAAACTAGAAGAGTAGAAGAGGAGACAGACAGTTTGGGCGTGCATTGCATATTCTTTTTTCTCTTAATGCAATGAATTTAACCTTTCTGATTAATTAAAATCTTATCACTATATGTTATTATTGCACTAGATTCAATATCACTTTAGAGTTGTGTGCAAACTGTTAAAATAATCTTAATAATGTATAGTGAGGTGCTCGAGTTGGATAAACCTCGTTATTTGCATGGCATTGAGTCTGGAACACGCTTTCTTAGCATGCATCTATTATTATATAATAACATTAACGTTACATTTACATCAGATTGTTTTTGGTTTTCCTAGTGAAAACAAAAGACAAAAAATAATCATGCATGTTAAACAATATTGGGAACGGGCATTAATGCTTTTTTTTTTTTAATGTATTCCTGCATTTGTCTAGTGAAAACAAAACTGAGTATTCAATAATGATTAAATTTGAATATATGCTCCTTAATTCAAATTTAGCTTTGAATTCAATCTAGGTTTTAGTTGATTCTCTACGATTAGAAAGCCTCAAAAAAAAAAAAATTTAAGGCGAGATGACCATATAATGTGTGACATCTTCGCTAATTTTTTTTATTAATAAAAATTATAATCACAACAACATAATTTTAACATAAAATTTTATATATTATTCTAATTCTCACCATTAAATATTCATTTGATTTACATCTCCACTAATCTATGATCCCAATAATATTATAAAACTTTGATAGATATTGCATCTGTTTGTTTAAATTAAAAATAAATGTTTCTAAATAAGTATTTTTTTTAGAAAAAAAATATTTTTAAGAAATAGATAAAAGTTATTTCTTAAAAAATGTTTTATTTTAAACAAAAGAAGTTTAAACAAATGTAATGACTTATTTTGATCTTTACACTTAACAGAACAACATCTAACAGTGAAAAAATGACTAAATTACCTAGAATTAATATAGTCATAATACCTGGATATATATACTATATGTAATAGATTCATCTAACATATTCATGTTTACCAATTAATCATATAAATAAGAAGTTGTTATAAGGCAACTCGCACTCGACACCATTTCGGTAGGGAATCCTCTACCTCGCCCTTGCTTGACGTGGATGAAGTAGTGACCCTTAGACCCTTATGCTTGACGTAACAAAGTCTCACACTCGACCCCAATCCAAGTAGAGATGATTCTCTCTCTTCATGTCTGACGCTACTCCTTTGATGTTCAAAGCCTATTTAAGTGAAGTCAATTCTCTCACCTCATGTCAAACACCATTCAACCCATGTTCGACGTTATTTTAACTCAAGATAATTCTCTTTTTTCATGCTTGACACCACCAATCTTGCGTCCAACGTGAACGAGACAAAAAACCTCTAATTGAAACCATACCTAATGCCTTAAGGTTCACCCGACACGACAATGAGTTCTACACATAGTAGACTCACGAATTGGTCCTTTTTTACCTAAGATCTAGGAAATTAAATATGCATTGCACCAAATACATGTTTACACATCACCAAAATTCATATGCCACGAGGAATTCAACATGAAATCGCCAATTTGATCAAAACCAACAAATTCACCTCAAACATGCTTCAAAGCACCAAAACTTAACAACTTCATCATACAATCTAAATCCAACCAACATGATACCAAATGGATGAAAAGAAATCAACATACATCTCAATTAACTCAAATCCAACTTCAAAATCTCCACATGCAACCAAGATTATTTAAAATTCACCAAGTCCTCCTCTTGAAACTAAGAATACCCAAACTCCACAACCAAGCATCAATATCATGCAATCCCACCAACATAGTTACAAATCAAGCATGCAAAATAACTCAACACTCAACAACAATTTTGATTCTAACTTTCCTTACCTTGAAATTGAGAAGAAATGAGAAAAAGAATGGAGAACAAGCTTTGAGCTTCTCCGAGAAACTTTCCATGACTCAACAACTATGATTCATGATTCAATTAACTTGAATCAACAAATATAACTAATTATAATTTCGGGAGGAATAGTCACTCTTTCAAGAGAAGGTTTAAAGATGAAAAGAAATTTACGAACTTTAGAGCATTTTTATCTAGCTTATCTTTATAAAATTCTTAAGAACTAAATTTATAAAGTTTAATTCTTAAAAGAAATCTTATATGTTTTTATCCTCATAATTAAATTGGACTTCTAACCAGAAAAAATTTAAGAATCACCTAAATTCATAAGAATTTCTTAATTCTCAGAGCTTCTTGATACAAAACACTTAAAACACTACAATTCACAATTATTGATAAAAATACAATAATTAACAAAAAAATTTATAATATTATAATAAACATAAAAAAATGTTTATTTCATTTTTTAAAATATTTTTTTTTTTTTTAAAACAAGCAGATCCATTAAATTTAATAGATACTTTGCGATTACAAATCACAATGGATATCTTTATGTTTGTAAAAAAAAATGGATATCTTTATTTTATTTTATTTTAGTGTACGACATCTTCGTTAATCTATAATAGTAATTCAAAAGTAATATATATATATATATATATATATTAAGAAATACCATGTAATATAGGAAAATCGACTTATTGGTATAGATTGATTGTCAGTTGTCACGCACTTATTTCATGAACAAAACATATTTGAAATTAGTAAAATAAAAACACGACTTCCCAAACTTATAATTAATTAACATTTGCATTTTGCCACTCCCATCGAATTAAATAGATAATAAAAACTAACTGATTACGATGCAAATATCATGTGCTAAATATTTAATGGTGTTTACATTTTAGACGCAAATTTAGACGAACATAAGAGTGATAAGCCTTTGCTAATAGCAGGAAAATGTTGACTAACATGCCTAATATGATTATAGATTTTATGCTTGCTAATTTAGCATGTCCAATTTTGTCTCCTACGGTGCATGTCAAAAAAGTCAAATTATTCCAAGTCCAAAATATAAAAATTAATGTAGTTGTTTTACCACACTAGTTGATAAATTAAAATGAAAAATATTTTATGAATTATCAATACATTTTATTATGATTTTCAAGAGTTTAATATACTATAAGTATAAACTTTTTCACAATAACAACTAATTAAAAATGATCCTAAATATGATTTTTAAAATAACTATTACAAAAATCAATATTTTAACTGTACATAATAATCTCTAATTATCCTGTCAAAAAAATTAATCTCTAATTACATGACGATATAAAAAAAAGTTATATTATAAATAAATTAAATTTACAATAAGTTCCTAACGGTTTTTAATTACTTACTATCATCATTTATTTAATTAATGCCTTTACATATATATAATACTGAAGTGATCATTAATAAAATCATGTATAAAATTGACTATTAATAATTAGTTGTTTTCGGATATTTTAATTATTATCTATTCTAATATTAAAGGAGCTGGTTACCTCCACAATTTTTTAATATATTTTACTCTTAATAACTATTAAAAAAGTATCATTAATATAAAAATATAAAAAATATTATAATTTTTTTTCTCTATATTTTTAGAGAGACAAAATCTGTCTTTTTATTCCCGCTAGTATTAATAAAGAATATTAATTCAGTTGTCTTGTGTCTGGCCAAAGAGATTGAATTGGTACCTTTTGTAAATGATTATTCTCTAATTTCTTATTGTTTAGATGATATTTATTTATTTTAATCAGAATTTGCAAATAAAAAACGTTTCGCAGGTTCCAAAACTACAAGACACGATCCGGGGTACGTGGAGTTAAACAAAACGTTTCGTTGAGTCATTATATTTATATATATCGTATACCCTATAAATTTTGCGAATATATATTTTTTATTAATAAAACTTACAACAAGATTCCAATTTAAAATTTTATGTACAGTATCTCACTTTTTCACGACTCTAATAATTCAAATATGTGATTATCTAATGCCACACAAGTCAGTTTCTATAAGGCTATAAAATCAATATATCTCATTTTAAATTCATATTATTAAAATAAAACAACTTACATAATATCACAATTCATGTTTACAAGTTGTAAACTAATGGAGAAATTAAATTAGTATGATATAATTTAGTAAAAATCTATGACATGATAATTTTTACAATTTATTTTAAACTGAAACTACTCCTAATTTATCAAATCCACGTGCTGTTATAATAACTTATTAAATATCAGTGTTTGTTAATAAGTTTAGATTATTGAACATTTTATGACTTTCATTTTGATTTTTTTTTTTGCTTTAAGCATTTAAATTTATTTATAAGTATTCATTATTTAAAAACAAGGAAATATTAATTATTTTGAATTATAACTTTTTTTAATATGTCTACTATTCTATAATAAGACAAAATATTAGCAAAATAAAAGAATAATTTAATAAAAAATGTAATAATATAACTCTATTGAGAATAAGAGAGGTTTAGACACTAAGAAGAATTGTATCGATGGATCATGTGTAATTGATAAGTGAACTTGATATAATATTTTAATTTAAAATCTTAAGACATTAAATTTATGATTTTTTTACTTATATTTTACTTAATATATCCTAGGAAAAGCTTTATGTTAGAATACTAAAGTGTAACATTGATACTACTATTTTTACTGACTTTACAAATATGGGACTTATTGTATTCGTGTTCATCTTCATGACAAATTCTTTTTAGTTTTAATCGGTTGGAGTCAAGACAATATTATGTCTTCAAAAACAAAAGTAATGACTTTATTCAATGCATTAACATGAGTTACATATATGAATCATATATAAATATAATTGTCAAAGTTATAACGTGCAAAAAAATTTATGCATAATAAAACTGACTCTATTTTGAGGAAGTGCGACGATCTTTTGATTACAAATTTGAATTATATATATAAACAAATTTGTTTGTAATTAAGCAAACCAATTGAGTCAGCAGATTTATAAATATGCATTTTTTTTATGAAATCTTTTATTATAAATAAATATATATGATTTACTTCATCTTTAATATATATATATATATATATATATATATATATATATATATATATATAAATATATAATTATCAACTTCAGTTGCTGTAAGGAGTAATTAAGTGATTAGGGTTTGACTCTTACAAATACAAAAAATCTAAATTAAAAGAAAATATTTATTTATTTAATATTTATCAAAATCTAAATAAAGATTGTTTCCATGTTCGGAAAAAATATTTTTTAATAATAAAAAGTAAAATTCATTCACACGTATAGACTAGCATATTCAAACAAATATTTTTGTTTTTTTTATTATGTGACGACAAAATCTGAGTTTAAAATTCTATGTGAATACTAAAATACTCTACAGTACAGACCAAATGAATTTGTGTAGGGTATCTGACGTAGTAAATTTATATATACCCGTGACAAGGAAATAAACTATATTTATTCATACCGGTGGGATATATAAATAAATAAATATTAATTTTTTATTTAATGATTCTGTTATAATAAATGTTTTACTTTATAGTTTTTGTTTCTTAATTCCTGAGAAAAGTCTTTAATTAATAACTTTCAATTTTAATATTACAATTTAAAATTCAATTCAAATAATTAGACAAGTTTAGTATTCTTTTTTTTTTTTGTTCGTGCCTGGAGTAGGAGGCACCTTAAAGGATGAGATAACTGGCTCCAAGATTTAACGCGGCTGCATACACAAGGCAGGATTCGAACTCCTGACCTTGCTTAAGCGTGGATCAACCTCTATCACTAAACTACAGGTTTGGAGTTAGACAAGTTTAGTATTCGAAACAAATAAAACTTTTGGCTCACATAAAAAGGATGAAATTTTATGTGGGGAAGAAACTGAACCTTCCTAAGTTAGAATATTAAATGCTTGAATTTTGTTAACGAATGTGTTTAAACAAATAAGTATTTTTAATGTATTTTATTAAATAATTAAATTATATTTAGAAAAATATTATATAATATATATATTTTGAATCGACTTAAAGTGCTGGAGTGGCGGTGGATCCCACGTTGTCAGGAGCGGAATAGGGTTTGTTTGGTTTGAAAGTATTGAATGTTACTAACGGTGACGTGACGGTGCATTTTTAAAGTTTAACTGCTATGGCATTTATGGTATATTATATATTATATATGGCAAAATCCAAAAACCATTTAATTCAATGGCCTCACACAACTAATTTACTATTTACTACTCACACTTAATGCACATTTTTTTTAATTTTATTTTATTACAATCTGCATCGACTTCATAGCTACCTTCACCACGAGCTTCGTGCATCCAGCATAGGTGGCTTCTTTATCCAAATGGTGTAGTTTTTATTATTAAAATCTGGAATAATAATTTTTTAAAAAAATTTCAAATTAGGGTCCGTTGTGCTTATGAAACATCACTTTTAACGTATAGATATGACTTGTACTTTTTATTTTTTTTAAATATTAAAGTTTAGTTTTTGTCTTATTTTTTAAAAGTGCATAAGAATTATTATTTTAATATTAAAAGAACAATGGGAAAAAAAATATGAGTCATGTATAGACTTGGGACTTAAAAAAAAAAAAAACTAAAGTCATATTTTTATATATATTTTTAAATATTAAAGTTTAGTTTTGGTCTTATTTTTTTAAAAGTGCATAAGAATTATTATTTTAATGTTAAAAGAACAATGAAAAAAAAAACACGAGTCATGTATAGACTTGAGACTTTCAAAGGAAAAAAAAAAATTAAAGTCATATTTTTAAAATAAACACAGTTTCTATTTGAAAGTTGTGTTTCTCTAACACAACTTACCTTCTTTCATAATTTTTTTTAAGACTCATCCCAAATTTTTTTTTTAAAAAATTATATAATTTAAATGAAAAGATCTAAATGAACATAAGTCAATATAGTTTATATATAAAATAAATTATATTGGTAGAGAAATGTTTACCGTACACATTTATGATTTTTTTTAAAAATTAGTTATTATTTATAATGATATATAATTTATAACAAATATTATGATAACAAAAAAAAATTGTAAGATACAACATATACTTTAACATGACTAATACATAATTAATTATTTTAAAAGATATATTAATACAAAGTTGATTATAGAATGGTGTATATAATGAAAATAATACTTATTATTATTTGGTTAAAGATTTATTTACTAGTATTTTAATCCGTACAACGCACATACATGTTTATTATATATAATATATTTAAAATTTATAATAAATTATATATATAAAAAAATATTATATTTGAATACATAAATTATATTTTATATTTATGATAAATATTTTTATTGTAAAAAAATATTTTTATTTATTAATAATTTACTTTAAAATATTAATATTTAATTAATAAATAGTCACGATAAATAAAAAAACAAATCAAATAAAAAATTGAAAAAAAATTCTAAAAATATTTTCATATAAAATAAAGATTCATATATAATATATAAGAATTAATTATAAATTTTAAAAAACTATATAAGAACTTTTTAAAATGAATTATCGGTTGAAAAATGTCTTTAATACTAATACTAAAAAGTTGTTTATAAGAATTTGATAAATCATTTTTCCCCAAAAATTATCAATATCTTTGTATAAGTAATTTTTGTTAGAATATCCTTTCAAATTTTATGTTATTAGATATTTAAACTCAAAATCAATATTTTTGATTAAGTTAAAAATCAATTACTAATTAATCATTCGGACTATAAAACAATTTTATTAATGAATTGTTATTTTATTTTTTCATGTCCACAATATGCTTATTTTAAATGTCGTAAATTGTGAAAACATGTTTAATGGAGGGAGATGTATTTTCATTTTGAGAAACATGACTGGTCTACGTGCCAAATTATTATTATTATATATATATATATATATATATATATATATATATTTTAAACAATAAATTTTAAACAAATAAATTTATATTAATTTTAAAATATTTATTTTTATAAAATTTAAGATAATTTATTATTTATTGTTAAGATGTGTCTATACAGAAAATAAATGAATAAATAAATGTAAAACAGAAATAAATGTATATGGTAGTACTTAGTTTTATAAGATGCAAATATTCTTTTATACAATTAATATTATATCATCCTAGTTGTCATAGTTATTTATGACACTATTGATGTATACATGACACTTGAAAATATGATGTTCATTTGTTACTAATGTTTACATGCCTACATCCCTATTCTAATCATTGAACATCAATTATACAGCACTTTAAGATCGATGTAGCAGCAAAACCAATCATAAACTAAATCATGAAGGGAAGATCTGATAAAGGAACAATAACAACGTTGGACACAAGATGAAGAATCCTTTTTAATTCAAATAATGATGAGACCCATCCCAAATTCCCAATTACACACCTTAAAAAGCATAAACACATTGTCCGTTTGAGTTGAGGTGATGTCACCTAGATTTCCCTCCCAAACTGTTTTGGTCTCAATACTCAACCGGCACACAACTTTAGGAAGAAGCAAACTTTAGAACAAAACAAATGTTACTCTTTAATTTGAAATTTAAGATGAGAAGAAAAAACAAATACCCGAATAAGATCGTGTAGGTCCCCCACACGGTTTATCTTCCCATTGCTCCAAGTAACATATTGTTTCATTCGGCAGTGAGTTTGTCATAATAACCACATCCATAACACGACACTGTCCCTTTATTAATGACATATAAGTCATGAAAGCATCAATGCAGTTCAGAGCAGAGAAACACCTTATAAATTTTCATGGATCCCGCCCATGAACCAACATTTAAATTTTCAAGAATCTTCAAATTCAAGGCTTAAACGACACGTTTCAGTCTATGAACAAAGTTGAGGGGCATGTATGAAATTAAGGGAGAAAAGGGGGGCATATTGATTTCCAAACCCGACCACCCTTTGAAGGTGATTTTATTGCAGAAATCAAAACTGATCCGAGATGAGTTGCCAGGTCCCTCTGCATTTCACCTTACGTTGTACCATGTACACCAAACCAAAGAGGATCACCATTGCCTTTTCTATCCAAATTTACATTTTTCTTAAAAAAGAAAAATAATATTATAAGTTAAGAAACATGCATTCTTAATATAAAATTGATTAAAATACCCATTTAATTTATTCTTTATAATTAAAATATTTTATTTTAATCCATGTATATATCAATTTTTTTATAACATTTATTTATTATAAAAACTAAAATAAAATTTATAAAATTAATCAGACTAAAATGTAAAATTTATTAATTATAAAAATCAAATAGGTGTTTATATATATATATAGTTTTTTTAAAAAAAAATTATAAAAGATTTGTTTAAAAATATTTTATTAACTTTTACCATAACTATTTTAAAAATTATAAATATAATGATTTATAAATTATTATATGAACAAAGGAAAGATTTTTACACCACAATGCGTGCATATGAACCTCAAACTAATAAAAAAAGTATTTAGTATAATTTTGATTGTAATTAGTTTATTGATAAAAAAAAATAACTTTCATGAGAATTTGTAATTCAATTGAATGAAAATATTAATATTACTATCCTATATTTTCTTTTTTATATAAATTTTGTAAGTTTTGTTTTGGCTGTCTCCAATTCCATTGGTCACTCACTCAATAACAAAGCTGACTTTTTCTTTTCCAGAAACCATTTTGTATTTATTACTCATTTTCCTCTCAACCAACACTGCTTTCTCTTTCAGGGTTGGCTTATCTTTTGCTAAAACCCTCAAATTTATTTCATTTTGGTGTTTCTCTGCTATTGCCCCATTTTCTTATTTTATTGGGGGAAGAGGCCTTTTGATTGAAGTTGGTTGTTCAGGCTTGTTTTAGCTGAAAATCAAATTTTAAGAGAATCTGAAGACAATAATTGTGAGCAAAAAAACAGTTTTTTTTTTTTTTTTTTAAGTGTGATATTCCATTTTTTTGTTTTTTCGCTGGATGTTCATTTGTCCACAGGGACTGCTTGAAGGACCAATATATAATATAAATAAATGTAATAAAAAAAATTGAAAGTTTTGGACTGGATCTTATTTATTCGGGCCTTTCCTTTTTTCTTGTCTCAAATGAAGCTTTTGACCTTCTAAACCAACAAAATGGCGGTTACAAGTAACTAGTAAATCACTAAATCATATCATATGTTTGTACATGTAGTTATTTATTTATTGTCACACACCTAACCCTGCAATATTATTATTAGTATTTTCAATTTTTCTGAATCTGGGAGTATGCAGGGTGAAAATTGAGGGTGAACTTTCAAGGAGGCAGAAAGCTAGATGACCTATATCTCAAGTCATATTTATGTGTCTATGAGGTTCAGGGGAGATTGGATTGGATTGGATTATTTTCTGTTGTAGTAGGAAGGACAAGATACTATTTATGCAGAGGAATCTTTTGTGGAGGCTTCCTTCAAGGTGTTTTCGATAGTAGAGCCAAATAGTTGGATCCAAATCACACACTCCTTTACCTTTATTGTAGCAGATTCTTTTCGACTATTTTGACTTGGTAGGTGGTTATTTGAAGTCACAAAAGGCACAACAGCTAGTGGAGTGAAGGGTCTCCTTTCAAATCTCTCATCAAGCAACAAGCAAAGTAGTGTGTTGTGCTAGCTTTCACTGTTTTGAATCTTGTTGGATTTCAGAAAGCTTTTGCATTTTGAACTGGGAGCTGCTGTATCAACCTCTTGCTTTCTGATCCACAAAAGGGTATCTTATTCTTATCGGATTTTATACTACTTTGGGAATGTACTTGTAGGTAATATAAAAGAAACAAGATTCTGTGAACGTTGGGGGAGGTTTTACTTTTGAGTGTGTGATACTGATACATATGTTTTGAATTTGGTTGTAAGAATTTGTCTCTTTTATTGCCGGGTGGAATGTACAAGCATGTTGGTGATAAGATAAATAATAATAATTGTACTGGTGGGGCAGGCCGATGATTGATAAATATGATACTAAACGTCTTCTTGTGTATCAGTTTCTCCTATATAGGAATTGGCAACGCATATGCTTTTGGTGGTCGTTAAGAGTTGAATCTTTTGAGCAAGTTAGTTTTTGAGGCATTGTTATTGGTGCTGAATCTGATGAGTCGAGAGCAACAGAAGCGGGGGAAACAAGAGAAAGGTTCTGATGCTGCCGAGAAGGTCATTGTTGCCGTTAAGGCATCAAAGGAAATTCCAAAGACTGCTCTTGTATGGTCCTTGACTCATGTTGTTCAACCTGGAGATTGCATTACACTGCTAGTGGTTGTGCCTTCACAAAGTTCAGGTGATTGTGCTTCCTCTTTCGCTTGCATTTGATCTACTTTTGGGCTTCTTTTTCTTGCTGGATATTGTTTTTCGTGGAAAATTGGAAAAATGGTGAATTGTTTCCTTTGATTCAGATGTGAGTATGTGACATGGTCAGTGGTTGAGGTTTCTCATATATATTACCCCGCTCTTTTATCATATATGGGGATTTTTTCTGGGTATTGCATTTTGAAATCATGTCATGGCAGTGTGATAAGAAATGTCTATGAGTGCATTCCTGGTTCTAAACTATGAACTTTGCTAGTGTTTGTTTTGTGGGAATTTCAACCTTCACCTTGCTGTTATGTGTAATTGACTGTTCTTCTACTTGTATTCAGGCAGAAGATGGGGTTTTCCAAGATTTGCTGGTGACTGTGCCAGTGGTATTAAGAAGTACCCTCCAGGAACAATATCAGAGCAGAAGAGTGACATTACTGATTCTTGCTCTCAGATGATCCTTCAGCTCCATAACGTCTATGATCCAAACAAGGTTAGTAGCCTTGGTGTGTGCAAGGTTCATGCAAATTGAATGTTGAGGTTGTATCCTTATTCCAATCTTTTCCCAACAGATAAATGTGAGGATTAAAATTGTTTCCGGATCACCTTGTGGAGCAGTGGCTGCTGAAGCCAAGAAAGCACAAGCCAATTGGGTTGTATTAGACAAGTAATAGTCTCTCTTATCTTTTCCTTACTAAGAAGCATGCTACTGTAACCATGAAACTTGGTGATATCTCCATTTTTTGTTTATTGTTGATCTGAGGATATAATTGAGTTTGTGTTATTGTTTTTGGTGTTGCCTTCTTTGCAGACAGCTAAAAAATGAGGAAAAGCGATGCATGGAAGAATTGCATTGTAACATTGTGGTTATGAAACGTTCTCAACCAAAAGTACTGCGCTTGAATTTGATCGGACCACAGAAGAAGGATGTTGAAGAAGCAGGTCCATCATCTTCTGAGCAAGATGAAATGCCTGAAAAGAAAACCAAACAAAAGCTTGATTCCTTAAATTCTATAAAAGGACCTGCTGTAACTCCAACTAGCAGCCCTGAGCTAGGGACACCATTCACTGCAACTGAAGCTGGCACTTCATCAGTTTCAAGCTCTGATCCTGGAACTTCACCATTCTTTATCTCAGAGATGAATGGTGAGTGCAAAAGGGAGGAAACTATCAAGGAAAGTCAGGAACTTGGTGATACTAATTCAGACACAGAAAGTGAAAGTTTGTCCACATCTTCAGCAAGCATGAGATACCAGCCATGGATCACAGAACTGCTTTTGCATCAACAATCATCACAACGCAATGATGAAAGATCTGATATATCTCATGGTACGCCTCAAACGTCTACAACCAGAGGTTTCCTTGAAAAGTATTCTAGGCTTGATAGGGGGGCTGGATTTGAAATCTCAACCTATAGAAACGACATGGATTTCAGTGGAAATTTGAGAGAAGCGATAGCATTATCCGGAAATGCCCCACCTGGTCCCCCTCCATTATGTTCAATATGTCAACACAAGGCACCTGTTTTTGGAAAACCTCCAAGGTGGTTCAGCTATGCTGAGTTAGAACTTGCAACTGGTGGATTTTCACAGGCCAATTTCTTGGCAGAAGGAGGGTTTGGATCTGTTCACAGAGGGGTTCTACCAGAAGGACAAGTCATTGCTGTCAAGCAACATAAATTGGCTAGTTCTCAAGGTGATCTTGAATTTTGCTCAGAGGTGGAAGTCCTAAGCTGTGCTCAGCACCGGAATGTTGTTATGCTCATTGGATTCTGTATAGAGGACAAGAGAAGGCTACTGGTTTATGAGTATATATGCAATGGATCATTGGATTCACATTTATATGGTGATTTCTCTTGCTCCAATACCAGATTATCTCATGATAGAAATATATATTAAATTGACTTGAACTTAGTGATAAGACATTGATATATAGTCCATAAACTGTCAAGCTCTTAAGTATTTATGATATTTTTTAGTGTCATTAAACACTTGGAAAACTGTATTAGATAATTTAAAATCATTTTTTTGGTTATAAATGGATATGTCAACTATCATGATATTTTTTGTCTTTAAAGGCTACATTCATGCATATTATGTTAACATAACAATATTTTCATGTTACATTCAGTGATGTGGAAATGGTGACTTGATTGTAAAATGATTTAATACTTTGAAGTATTTCAGGGCGACAAAGGGATCCACTAGAATGGTCTGCCCGGCAAAAAATTGCTGTGGGGGCTGCTCGTGGGTTACGATATCTTCATGAAGAGTGCAGAGTGGGTTGTATTATCCATCGTGACATGAGGCCAAACAACATTCTCATAACTCATGATTTTGAACCGCTGGTAGGGTAGTGCTTTGCTTCCTTTCTACAATGTTGTCATAGTTTACATATTGAAAGACTTCATTATTGAATATTCATCTCACTATAACACTTTCTTGCCTCCAATTTTTAGTTCATTAAAATAGTTGTGGACTGCTTGAAAAAGTACTTATTAAAGGAAAATACTTTTTCAGTTTCCCACAAATCATAATTTTAAGTCTGTTTTGAGGTGCATCAAATGTGTGCTTCATTTTCTAACAGTATAGTAATTGTGCTGAATTATGTTATGGCAGGTTGGTGATTTTGGACTAGCAAGGTGGCAGCCTGATGGAGATACTGGTGTGGAAACTAGAGTGATTGGAACATTTGGGTAAGTGCCGTATTGATCTTGAATTAGTTTCATTGTTAAATTTGCATATACAATATGGGATTGCAACTAAGCTATGCTTTTTCTGTGTAGGTATTTGGCTCCTGAATATGCTCAAAGTGGCCAAATCACTGAAAAAGCTGATGTTTATTCCTTTGGGGTGGTACTAGTGGAGCTTGTTACAGGGAGAAAAGCTGTGGATCTCACTCGGCCAAAGGGTCAGCAGTGCCTTACTGAGTGGGTAAGTTAAGAGTATGATAATAACCAACTTGTTATGTTATTGGATTGTTGGTTGTTGGCACCATTTCAAGATTGAATAGTAACATTCATGATAAACATGAAATTCCAATTGACAAACATAAAAAGCTTCAATTTCTTTTGTTGTTTATGCCTACCCTTGCCTAATTGTGTAAACATTTTGGATATTAAACAGGCACGTCCACTGTTGGAAGAATATGCCATTGAGGAACTGATTGATCCGAGGCTTGATAATCACTATTCAGAACACGAGGTGTATTGCATGCTACATGCTGCATCCTTATGCATACAGAGAGATCCACAATGTAGACCACGCATGTCACAGGTAAAGAAAGTTTTTTGTTTTTTGGTAAACTTTGCCTGCTCCAAAGACCAACTGCATGTCTTGCCTAAGTACCTAAATGTTTCCATTTTCCACTTTACTAATGTGTGATACTAAAATAATTTGTTGCAATTGCCATTAAAAGCTGAGTGTTAGTGGAATAATTTTTTAACAATGTAACACAAAAGGCTTAGTAGTTTGGACATGTTGCTGTGCTCTAAAACAACCTAACCATTTTGGCACACCTGTGGTTGTTTATTCAAGGTTCTCCGAATACTAGAGGGTGACATGGTGATGGATTCAAATTACATCTCAACTCCAGGTTATGATGTGGGAAACAGGAGTGGTCGAATCTGGTCAGAGCCGTTGCAAAGGCAGCAGCATTATAGTGGTCCCTTGTTAGAAGAGTCTCTGGAGTCCTTCAGTGGGAAGCTATCCCTTGACAAGTACAAGTCTTCTTATTGGGGGGATAGGGACAAGGCTAGACGGGCTTCATGTGAAGATGATATTTGAAGTGGTTGATGATGCAAATTGCATTCTTATGTTAAATATGTTTGTTGCCTACCTGTTTTGTTGTTGTCTTTTCTGCAATTGGGTCTAGTTTTGCATCTGTATAGCAGAGTGAAAGTAGGATAGGTAAATATAGAAGTTTTTGAAAAAAAATTAAGGAAATCATGTAAACTAGTGGCTAAATGTCCTTCAACTCTCTCTCCCTGATCTATTACATGGTCCAGGAATATCATGGTCCCCCACTTATCTCTACGTATTACATAATTGAGTTTTATTAGCACTTTCATGTAAATGGAAATATCGATTGTATGTAAGATAAAGATCGGCTTAGGTCATAAATACGGAACAATATTGAATTATCTAATAATTTCTCTTTTCTTTGGTTTCAATGCATTTTTGTGCATAGAAATGCATGTTTGTGCATAGAGATGCATGCATTAAGAAGTGAACAAACTTGTTTCAAGATTGTCATTTGAACTAACAATCAAGACAATGAGAGTGTCAAATCAGTTAGTTTTAAGCCTCGAGGTAAAATCAGATTTTATCTTTTTTTTTTTTTTTTGAACTTTCTGAAGCTTGTAAAATCAAAACATCTTGGTTGGTTGATAATGACAATGTAATTTTCTTGAATTCTTGACGTTTGCAGCATGTGAAACAAAATTTATTGGTTGGCTGATGGGGACAGGGCTGAGAGGTTCAGACATAATACAATCAAGAGACATGTCAAGTGTCTTGTTTCTTGATTATGTATTGACAAGTTAAAAACAATGAAACTCCCACACCTTATCCTGAGGACGACTCTGTCTGATTCTTGTCCATATATCTTACTTATTAATCAACATCAACAACAAAACTTTGCAGAACCCACAACTTTGATTCTTCCAACATTGTTATGTAAGTTTCAAAAGAATTTGATGCAAACCTTTTAATATTAGAGGCCCAAACTAGAGATAGATGACATTTAGAATAGAGTGGTCACAAAATGTATTGCTTTCAATTTTCTAATTATACATTGTTGATGATATTAGTGAAATAGGTAAATAAGGTTATATATAAATATATAAATATATAAATATATATATATATATATATATATATATATATATATATGTTTTGATATGCCTAAAAAGTTTCACATCATTTAGGAATCGAAATTAAGGATAGTATATAAACACATTTTCTCTTTAACCCGCCGAGATGCCTTTTCAAGAATAAAACCGTGATGATCCAATGAGTGCCAAAACTGACAATACCTCAGATGCGATGACTCTAATGATGACAGCGAACTTACGATCGAAAATATATATATATATATATATATATATATATATATATATATATATATAGAGAGAGAGAGAGAGAGAGAGAGAGAGGTTATAATTACATCGGTATAACTTTTACTAAGTATTACACCGCTCAATAACTTTATATTAATTGTGAATTTTCTAAATCCAACCGTTAGATTGAAAGTTCATATCACTTTATACGTGTATATCAAATTTTGTTAAAATTGAACAACAACTCGAAGGTAATCAAAATGTTCATATTTTAGTATATTTTGAAATGAATATATTACGTCAATTTTGTTTTATAAAAATGAAGTATCAAATCATCTTGGATTAATATATAATTTTGTATATATGATCTAAGAGATATGAACTTTCAATCTAACGGTTGAATTTACAAAATTCATATTTAATATAAAGTTATTGAGCGGTGTAATAGTTAGTAAAAGTTACACCAGTGTCGTTTAAACCCTCATATACATATATATATATATATATATATATATATATATATATATATATATATATATATATATATATATATATATATATATCAAGAGCAATCCTAAGGCCATAAAGTATTTACATAGTCAACAAAAATATTATACAAAGAGGAGTTCTAATTGTTAAATTACAAACTAAGTTTGACACCATTAGAATAAGAAAAAAAAATTATAGAGTACACGTATATTTTATTGGTTAGAGACTTTTTTTGATGATCAAAAACAAAATTGTAAGGGTTTAATCCTAAAGTGAATAATATCTTATACCAATGCAGAGATGTATGTGCAAATAGTCTAATAAAAATAACAAACTATAACATTTCACTTGATAAATATATCCTCTCAAAACAAAAATTCCAAAATCATAACCGTAACACTAATACAATTGTTTTAATTCACTCTTTTACTATTTTTTATTTATGAGAATTGAATTTAGTTGGAAAACATCGGAGATCTGGGCTGCTCCAGACAACATCGGATAAAATTCCAATTCAAATTAGATGATAAAGATATTCAGTCAAAAAAAGTGTTAGAAATATGTTGAAATATCTTTAGGTGAATAAATTAGTTTTGATAAAATATTTTATTTATGTGATAAATATTTAGATTTAATCTATTTTGATTATTTCATAATTTGTTTCCTTATTTTTAAGATAAGATGATATTAATATTTAATTTTATATCACAATGACATATGATCCATCTACCTTCATATAAGAACTTGCTTACTTTTTCGGCATCTCTCGCCTACTCTTTTCAGCCTTCGTCTTATAACAGGCAAACTTATCATAAATCCTAAGGACCGAAAATACTGGATCAATGGTTCATAGCGTTCTGTTGTACTACCTAAGGATGCTTAAAAGATTCTATCTTCTCAATGGTCTCAATGATCCAAGTCTAAAAAGCACCTATGTAAGCTCACTTCCTGCAGAGTTCCAACCAGAACTCGCCAGAATGGCTACCGCAGCCAACAAAGACTTTACAGCCTTAACCATGGGTATGATGAATCCAGAAATCTTTCCACCTCACTTTTGGAAAAAGGAGACTACATACTTCATAGCTGCTGATGGAAAAACCTTTAAAATAGAGGTTATTTCCCGAGCATCAGTGAGCATCAGACTCTTCAAAGACTGTATTATTTGGTCCAGAGTCATTGGAAGTAAGCTACCCAACAAAGATCTTCTAATAGGAATGGATGTCTTCAGTTTTGTCCTTAAGGCAATTGGGATTGGATTTTGAACAGTTTTACACCATATGGCCCAAAGAGTTGGTTCAGACAGATCCCACCCAATTTCACAGAATAATTCGAAGATCCCGGAGTGGTCTTCTGTAGGGTCAAACATAGATGGAGGAACTGTTTTAAATCTTAAAGTCTCATGAAGATAATAAAAATAATGAGCTAAGTTTACTGCGTGGGTTTGTAGCTTGTAGATGATCTGGTAATGAAGTGTGGCACAGACAACATCAGAGATCTGGGCTGCTCCAGTGATCTGGACTTGAACCTTTAGTCGGTCTGGCATGGTGAAGTCTTTTAAACTAACATTATAGTTGGAAAATAATGTTAATACAACACTCCCAGCATGAAGTGTGGTTAAGACTGTGCCCATCACCACATTTTCATAATGGAGGTAGCTAGTGTCTAGCAAGGAAACCCTTACAGAGACGGGAAGTTCACGTCTTTCATGAAGTGTGAGCATCAATCTGATGGCTCCATAATGAAGATGGGTATAGTGTCACTCTTTTGATAAAAAAATATATATACCTTTATAAAATACAAATATAAAATAATTCATAAATATGCACTTTGATCGGCCGATAGCCTACTTGTCATGTTTCGAATGAATGTATTCCTATCAAATAGGTAATGTGTTTCTTATTTTAATATTTTTTTGAATATAATTATTTATTTAAAATATTTTCCTCAAAACTAAATATTTTTTTCCTACTTAATAATAATTGCTCTTCAAAATCTTCCATTAGAAGGTACAAGATAGTTTTGGGCCCATCCTCAGACTTCAGACCCTTCAAACCTGGTCATTGCATAAAGTAACAAAAGAAGCAAATATATGTCTGCAATTTGCAAGCCTAATTCATCCATCTCACTTGAATTCATTTTTTATGAAGTTGAGATTTATCATTAGCATGCTAGCATTGTTGCTGCAATTTATTATGGAGTCAAAATAACAAATTAAAACAGGTTATATATTTACAATTCGCGAAATTAAATAATTCATCTCACTTGATTAGATTGTTGACACCATATTGGTTAGATCTTAATTTATTTTCAATATTGTTTTCTTAAAGTTTCATACTAATTAAAAAAAGAGACCCCAGGGAGTAGTGAATCACTAATAACAGGATCCGGAAATCTGGGGATGCAGGTGCAAGTACACCCTACATCTCCATGCTACTAGCAACCATTGGGAGATTAGGAGATACCCTAACCTAAGGATAAAAAAACAAAAGAATAGAAGGTACATATTTATTCACTTCACACTTCTATTATACACTCTTACCTTGGAGTAGAAGTTATGTTGAAGATCATGCTGAAAATTGAAGTCAATCTGAATAACATGAAGATTCCATTTTTTGGATTGGTGTTCAATACAAATATAAATGAACCACAAAACACAGTTTGGTCTTTTTTTTTTTTTTTTTTTTTTCTGCTTCTCCTTTTTACATACAATGTATAGACTTCATCACTTTATTTGATGGTTCAATAACATGTTAATATGAAGAAAAAAAAAAGTTAATTTATAACACTTCATCACTCTTATTTGGCATGGTTCTACCAGGACGGAGCTAGGCCATTTTATTTGAAGGATTCAACCATAAAAATTGAAATGAAATTATAATTGTAAAATTAATATATTAAAATTAACTAATAACTAAAAGATCTATAATAATTAACCACACCAACATTTATATTTTGCATAAAAGTGTTTTTAAGAGTTATTCTTTGATGATAATATTATTTTTTTTAACTTTTAATCTAATTTTTTTAATCATATTTATTTATAAATTAAATATTGATATTTTAAAATAAATTATCAATAATTAAAAATAATATTATGTAATAATATAAATTATTTATTTTAAATTAAAAATATAATTTATTTAAAAATATCTGTTTTTATAAATTTTACATATAATTTACATTCAAATGTAGGATTTATTTGTAATATAATTTATAGGATTTGTAACTAAGGAAATATAAGATTTATAGTTATAGAGATATATTAAAGAGGAGAGATGCGTTCACTTTAGGAGTAAATTTATCTAAACTTACTTCATTCGATAATTATAAATCAAATTTCAACTATTAAATCATTGAATTTAAAATTCTTAATACATAAATAGAGTTTGCAAATTTAAAAAAAATTAATATTTTGTGTTATTAATTCAAATCAACATATAAAATACGTTTTAGAATTATATATCAATTTGAATTAATGAAATGAAATATTAAATAATTTTTAAAATTTTTAAAAATTTACAAATTGAATTTAAATATTAAGAACTTTAAATTCTACGAATGAATTATTAAAATTTGATCTAAAATATGAGTTATTAAACGAAGTAAGTCTAAACTTATTAAAATAAACAAATCTCTCCCCTATATTAAAATAAGAGAAACATGATGTTAAATTTTTTTACTAACATGATAATATTTTTAATATATTTTAGAATAAAATATTGACGTAATAAAGAGTAGCTCTAATATAGTTGATGTAACACCTTATTGAAACTACGTTTTCTCTATACAACTCTTTAGTACCATCGATGATTAGCTCTGAATCTCAGTTCAAACTTTGGTAAATAAATTTTTTCCTAGTTCATAGTAGAATAAATATGTAAAACATCAATCATTCAACATTATTTCTATAACCAATCATTGTTGTCGGACTTTGATTACTTTTGGAACTGTCAACTGGATATTATCTTTGAGAATAAGGATAGGTAATTGAATTTGACAAAACCCTGGTGCTCATTCAACATACATTTGGTTTTGCAAAAGCTACGACAGACGATTCGACAAAAATGGGATACATTACTATTTCGCAATGAATTAACGAAGCTAACATTATTTCTTTAATTGGATCATCTCTGTATCTACGTTAATTCACTATGCAATGCAATTCTTTTTGAACATAGGTGATCATGTTCCATGTAGGATCACCAAGATTATCTCGATTCAATTTTCATCTGCAGGGAATCCTAACCATTAAAGAAAAACTTTATACAATTTTGTCAGTAAGAAACTCTACATTATCGAATTTGAACTGCACGACCTTATAATTCTTGATGAACAGCGGGAGATCGTATTAAAAGGGAATATCTAAAGTGTGCAGGTTTACAAAAATATCACCACTATCGTATTATTTACGTCCCACTTCTCAGACCTATTTTTTGAGAACTCAACGCTTGTTAAAAACAGAAAACCATTTCCAGAAATCTAAAATTAAAACTACAGAAGCTTTGTGCCAAAACAAGGCAAAAAAATGTATTTGGGCTGTAACAAAGATTTATCTAGTTGTTATAAGTTTTAAAGACGTGAATTAAAAAACATTTAATGAAAAACAAAAAGAAACAAGGAATAAATCATCTCATATTGAATTTTCACGTCACACTATTTCCTTGACAACATCTTGAATCAGCTCCATACAGCAGAATAAAAAAAAAACTTGGAATAAACAATAGTGGGTTTCTCATGAGCATCATCCGAACTGTAAACTTATCAGAGTAGATCAATTTTGCCACTCTCTACAAGTGCCTTTATTGATTTATAACATATGAAGTGCAGGACACCTGGCTCCATCTCAAACAGCTTCGACCTGCCACAATAGTCGATTGAACAATTTTTTACCTTTTTCTAAACAGAGCAGAATAAATTCATGCAAGAATAAGGGAATTGCCTGTCATCAACAGGTCCATCTTCGAGTTGAATTCCCGTGAGATACTCTTTACTTCTACACAAAACAAATGTGTCTAGTTGTGGTTCTGGGACTGAAATATACAAACAAAACAAGTGTCACAGCTCACAATAGATGGTTCTAGTTCATTTAACAGTTAGTTATACTGAAATACCAAAATCTTATTTAGAAAGCTGGAAATTACACGAAAAGCTACAAGCATAAAGACCAAAATTATCAGAAAAGTACTACAGAACTTATCATCAGACTTTTTAATCTAAGAAATGTAAATTATTTCACGCTACTTATCAAAATGCCAACAGGGTAATAAACAGGCTGCTAATTTCAAGGTTATCAATAACGAATAACGGTTCACTGTGGTAAGCCAAAAATCTACCATAAAACAAAGTTTTAGGATGTATGACTTGTGCTTACTACTTAACATTATGCTATAAGCGAAACAGAATTGGGAACAACCTTATAGGTTTAATGTAGAAAATAACATAACAGAAAACATGATAATGAAATTCTAAAATACAGAGAACTAAATTCCAAAATTTTGAAAAACAGAGAACAAAAACATTGAACAAATGAAGAACAAGAACAATCATACCAAGAATGAGAGAAAAAAAAGAGAGAGAAAGAAATGAGGAACATCTGAAGAAATGAAAAAAAGATGAAAAAAACAAAGAAAAGGAAAGAAATTTAAGGAAGAAGAAAGAACAAACAGAAAACAAAAACAAGCCTTATGAGTCACTGGATTTGTTTGCCAAAAAACTTTCTGAAGCTCAGGCCACCATGGTTCAGGTTGCCGGTGAGGCTGGTGGCCTAAGAAGGCTCACCATAGTTGTCTGTTTGCAACTTAGGAGTTTCATAAGAGAGAAGATGAGAAGAAAAAAAAAAGGATGAGGAGGAATTCTGCCATGAGCACCACAAAGTCATGGCCATGGCAGATATGGTGGGTTACATAGCGGATATGGCAGACACTGTTATATAATGGAAAATAAGGAATAGCGAATGGTGGAGGGGTTAAAAAATGTCATGTTATACCTTTATGACGGTGCCATAACTGTTATTTGTTAATATTGGCTGATTTTCAGGCAAAGCAAATTTGATTACCCATTCAAACACATAATGGTCCAAAAGAAATAATGAAACAAAATAACCTATATTGTCTTCTCTAAGGATGAAAAATTATTAAATTACCCATATCATCCTCTCCACTTGTTACAGATTGCTTAAGAACAGACTGATAATTTTCAGGCAACTTTGACAGAACACTCTCCTCCAGATGTTGCTTTAGGTCTTCTATACACCTGCAAGCAGAAAACTAGATTCAAAAACCACAAGTATGCTTTAATGCTATCAGTTAAAACACAGACCTAGTCAAAAAGCAAATTATAAAAAAAGACAATTTGAAAGATAGCTTTACGCATTGGTGAACTCTTTCTCGTCTTTAGATAGCCTGTTCCAAAGTTCATTAGTCTTTCGGATGTGGAACATGTACTTTTCAATCTACAATAAAAAAAGTGACTATAACATTATTAGAAAATAAAAAATAAAAAATATAACGAACAGAGCAATCAGTGAAGTCAATTCCAGCTAGCCCAGTCTTCAAATAGTTCGCAACAAACATGTGCCATAATTATTTTAACCTATTATAAAGGTAGTAAAAATGAAAAACACAAAACTATTATCAGAGACAAAATATTTAACGAAAAGAAAGTCCATAAAGAAAATTCAATTTACATCTAGTTGAAGAATCACTCTATCATTGCTAATACTCGAGGTTGAGACTACAATAAATTTCAACAGTTCATTTTTCTTTTATTTTTGGTTTAATTAATCATTTGGTCCTTAGAACGATACAATTTTTACATTTTAGTCTTTACACCTAGAAACTATTCGTTTTAGTCCTTACTGATACATTTTAATTCATTTTAGGTGTAGGAACTAAAATGTAAAGAAACCAAATATGTAATTAAACCTTCTTTATTTATTTACTTTTTGTTCTTATATCATCTTCCTTTGAAGACAATCCTATTCGAGGCACTATCAGACACTAAATGTAAGCACCACCTCTCTCAGCAGATATTCAAACCTTGATTTGTTGCATTGCAGAAACTAGTCCTATTCACTATTCAACTACAATTTTTCTTAATTCTTATATTCTTTTTAATTCAAAAAAATTATAAAGACAAAAGAAAAAAAAGAACTAACTAAGAGCCTAGTTTTTTGCTTAATTGTTATGTAATAAAAGAATTTAGAGTGAACCTTTTGGATGCGGATCCGGAGATATGATCGGAAGAGAAAGAGGGTTCTGTCCAAGTCCATCTGATAGAGAGAGAGCGAAAGGGGGTCCGTTGCGGCGGTGGATTTATCTTGGATGGTTTCTTCCATCAGTTCAATCTGTTCTCTGAGGCGGGAAATCAACTGGAATTCGAATCGGAGAACCTCGGGTGCTGCCTTCTCGTTGCGCCACGCTCGCTTCAGAAGCTCAACGTCCGTCGTCGAAATCAGAGCCTCGTAATCCTCCATTGAATCTCCTTCATTGCCTGAGCTTGAAGCCATTCAACTCTCACAAGGGTTTCGCTTTCTCCTTTCTCCTTTCTCCTTTCAACAACAACAATAATCAATTCTCTTGGCGCCAAAGGGAAACATATTGTGTGTGGGGGACCCTATGTTAAGGCCTCTGCACCCCTCAATCATTTAATTTTAATGGATATAAAATAATTCAATTTAAATATGTTTTTAATTTTAAAAATTTCTTTGTTTACATCATTCTAAAATTTAAATGAATTGTTTTTAGTTCTCATTATTATATTTGTTTATTTAAAGATTAAGTGATTATTTCATTTTTCTTTCACTTGCAAAGAGATGATAAAGATTAAATTAAATTTTTTTACTTTTAGTTACTCTAATCTCATTCTTTTCAACCATTAAATCATTCCCAATAATATCATTTCAAGTGTTTTTCGTAACTCTTAATGTTAGTATAGGACATTTTTAAAAAAATTTGTAGATCTTTGGTACTCGTTCAATCTCAATCCAATTTTGAAAAATCAAGTTCGAGTTTTTCTCGACTTGAAAAACCGAGTTTTGGATGCGATTTTGGATATGCAACTTCCTGTCCCTGTCTTGAGTCTTGCATAAGTTAATTAAAGTTAAAATTTTAATTTTATCAATATTAAAATATAAGTTAATTATTTTATTAACTATATAATTTAAATTATAGTAATAACTAATTAACAAATTTAAAATTATATGTTTAATTAAAAATGTAATTTAATTATTAATTTTTTTATGAGTTATTTCTTATTTATTATTTTATATATTATTTATTTTATAATATAATTTTAAATTTTAAATTTTATTTATTTTAAATGCATAAGTAAATTAAATTCTAAAAAAAGTAATGAGTCCCCAAAAGTCTACTCAAACTCAATAAAACTTGATGGGTATGGATTTTAAAAATATAAATATATCCCTTTAAAATCCAAACTTAAACTCACCTTGCCTTTTATAAAGATGAGGATGGGAGAGGAAAATCTGTTATCTGTTATCGATCGTTTCATTGTCATCCCTAGTTAGAAACCAAAATTATTGATTTAAGAGATATTTCACATGACCAAAATAAAAGTTTACTCATTTAAAGGATATAAAATATTTTATAAAGATAAAAAATAATGTTTACAAATTTTAAAAGAATAAAAAATAATAAAAAAATTCACAAGAACCAAAATCAAAACTATCATACAAATACTAAAAATATATTTAAGTGAAATAATTACTAAGAATTACTAAATTAGTAGAGAAAGAAGCATTCTATCCATACTTATATCTATGATTATTAGTAGTTGATTGTTTGTCCATTTTCTATTTCCATTTTCAATGAAAATAGAAAATATTACGAAAAATAAAGAGCTGAAAATTTTGAAAATGAAGTTACGTTAATGTTAAACCTAAAATTTTATATGTATTGTCCTAAATTTGTGACCTCTAATTATAACAAATTTATATTACATAGTTAAAAAATTAAATTTAAAATAAAATTAATAAAATGAAATATTTTATAATTTACTTTTTTTATCCGATGCGCGGGATTATGTGTATTTATTTGAAGAATATGATGTGGAGGGAAGCATTGGCACAAAAAAGCAGGTGAGTGAAGAAAGCTCCTCTGATAGTATAAATAGGTATGCAACTCATTACTCTCCATTCATCTCTTATAACAACATTTCATTTCTTTTGACTAAAATCTCTTAGTAGTCTCTAAAGGAATAAAGGTATTGGAGAAAGTGATGATGAAGGGTCTCCGAGAAAAGGGTTCGGCAAAATCCAAGGGATCGGTCAGCAGCAAAAAGGTGAGGCCTTTCTTTAAATTGTTCCTTTTTTTTTATACTACCGGTGTTCTAATTGCTTACTGATCAAATTCTTGAAGACCTTTCAAAGTTATTATTCAATACTAGCTTTCTTTTCACTTTGAAACAGCCTGCATTGAACCCAGAGCCTGTAGAATCATCTTTATCAACTTCATCTGAAGATCATCCTGCTGAGGTTGGAACCACTTTGGAGATCGATGATTATCTAAACAAACTTGATGATAATCCCTTTGCGCTCCTCGATTTCTTATCAAGTGATGCTTCAGTTTCATCCATGCTATCCCAAACCACAATTCAACAGCCTGTGTCTCCCTCAACTGAAAACGTTTCTACCATTCTTCAAGAACTTCGATCTTTGGCCTTCTCTCAATCTTTCTTGCACAACATTCATCGAGTTGAATACAGAGAACAGATTCAGGAATCTTTGAAGAAACTTGAGAATCATGTTCAAGATCTATCTGAGGGCCAAAACAAGGGGCTAGATGAATTCAATGCTCTCTACAAAAAAGTGGAGACAATTTGCATGGACAAATCCATGAATGAAGAAAAGGCCAAAAACATTGAAACTGAGAAAAAACTAGCTTTTGGCAAACTTCTAGATTCCAAATCTAAAGTTGAAAAGCTCGATGATGTTGTTTCAACGAATAAGGTTAAAATTGAGACTCTGGAAAAGCGCCAAAAGGAGATACAAGATGCCATCAAGAAACTTGAAGAAGAAAATGAGGGCTTGAATAAAGAGAAGACTGAACTTGAAACTGCCAACTCGAAGCATTTGGCTATTAAAGAAGAAATAATTGAATCTGTCAAGCATGTTTCAACTTCATTGGGCAAGGTAGTGAAATATCTTGCTGAACTTGACAAGGAGAGATTAAAGTTGAATGCGGATTTTGAGAATCTGAAGGAGCCTTACAAAAAGATGAAGAGAAACCCTCCATTTTAATTTTGATCCTTTTCCGATTTCTATTGTGAGTATTTCATTTTTACGGGCTCAAAACAATTATTGAGATTCTTTCTATGATTTTGATTTCTGTAGTTACTGGTTTATATTTCTAAGATTTTACCATTTATCGACGTTATTTCACCGTTTGAATGATGTATACGTGCATATATTTTACTGAGTTCTGACCATTAGGACCAAAAATCTATAAATAGGGAACTAGTGAATCATTAACACAACTATTTCAGTCGAATATAACCCTAAACCTTCATATAAGTCACGTGAAAACATGAGAGGATTCACTACAACAGTTCTATGATCCGTTTGCTTTACAAAGAGTCATGGGGTAGAAATTATCTGAATACACTGTTACAAATGTGGCTCACAACTCTAGAGTGCTAATGGTTCTGTGTAATAGTGAGATTCTTTTATTTTTTATGCAAAGCAAGGGTGTGACTTGGATTTTGTCCTGTGGGTGGAACCGTGGAAGCATTTTAATTATTGAGAATTTTCAAATGCAATCTAGACATGTGACATAGGACACTTTGAACTCTAGCCCTCCCACAACAGTTATGGGAACATTTTAACAGAAATTCTAGAAAATCCAGTCATTCTTTTTGTTCTTGAAATTGGTTTGTATGGTTTCTAAGGAGGCTCTAGTTGGCATAAGGTGCCAGTAAAAATTGTTTAATTCTTACCATTGAGTTTTATATGTGATTGTAGGTAAAGTGGTGGAGTATGAACTTTTACATATGGAGACCAAGTCTTTTTCATCCAAGAAATTTAAGACATTTGGCAAACTTCTTCATAAACACTTTTAAAAGAGAAAAATAAGAATAAAAAATAAAATAATTTTTTCTATAAACTAAAATTAGCTTGTGTCATAATTTGTAAAAATTCTCTTATTAATTCCTTCAAAATCTTGCTTTTAACTCTTACATAAGCTAGTTTTAGTTTATGAAAAAAAAAGTATTTTAATTTTTCTTCTTATTTTTCTCCCATAAAAGTGTTTGTGGAGAACTTTATCAAAACACACCATTTTTCTGAATTCTAAGGCTACCACCCCTCCCTTTTTTGCAGTATGCATGCCTGCCTTTGTAGTTGATTGTATGTTTATCTTTAGTTGAGACAAAAGACAAAGAATGTTCATAAAGAAATGACTATTCAATAAGCTAGACTCTGATGGATAACCACATGTGCCTAAATTGATTATCCACAGAATACTCCAACTAGCCTGATTTTTAAATGGATATGATTCTTAATCATTCAAACACAATATAGATAGAACCAATAGAAGTAGTTCACGATCTATGAAATTTGTATACAGCTAACAACAGCAGGCAGCAATCAATGTCTGTCATAGTTAAAATGAATTCTCAAAGGAAAAAAGTGCAATTCTTTAAGAGGAAAAGACAGTATAATTAAGCATCAAAGAGAAATAAGTGTAATTTTGGCTTGAATGCATTAAAACTGATGTGGTTACCATTTGCCATAAAATAAATATGCAGAGTGGTTTTTCTGCCGATAAGGACTCATGTAGTGCAACCACAATTTAATTACAGCACAGTAAATGGTTCTAGGCATAACCATAAAAATGTCTACTGCAACCATTTTGCAAAATTGGCCATCTTTCCCTACATGTTGCAACTATATTTTATATGGAATAACTAGATTGTCCAGAAACTGTTTCGCTCCAATTTCTCCTAATGCTTCCTCATTTTAGACCTCGCATATCTAGAGAGCCCGGTAAGAAAAGAAAAAAAGAAGTTAGAAATATAAAGTATCCAATCATAACAGAACAAAAATCAACAGAATCCGTTAGGTCAGAAAGATACTCTATGTGCATGCCACCCCGATCTGATGATGGCAACAAGCTGCCCTGAAGCTCCTCCAAGACCTTAGCAGCTTGATCAATTTCCTGTCAAAAGAAGAAAGGTTGATAATATAATCAATAATTGAGTAAAAATTCAGGCCAAGGTTATTTGCAGATATGGTATGCTAAACTATTTTTTGGTGACATAGCAATGAAGAGGGCAGGGGTGTATGGGACTGGAAGGTAATTGCAGCAGTCAATAGGGTTTGATAATATTTAAATAAAAAATACCAACCAGCAAATGACCTATGCCATGATGTTCTCATGTTTCTAAAAGGAGTTGCCCAATTAGTGTTTGTGTGCACTTTGTGAAGTTCCCATTAATCAGATTTTGCTCAATAAGACGTTTATGGTCGGCTGAGGAAATGAAGCTATAGTTTCCTAGATGGTTTTCTCATCTCAAAATGATACATGGAATTAGGCTTTCAAGAAACATGCTTCAAAATTGATGATAAGAACTATCCATGATCATATTATGCTATACAAAAAAAGTAGAATTTCTATATAAAGAACTCAACACATCACTCCAAAGAAAAGAAATTGATGGCTGTAACAGGAGAACTTGTTGAAAGAGCAGGACCAAAAAATTTAATGTTATAATCTGCAAAGTAAGACCCAATAGTTTAGTCTGCTTGAAACCAAATCCATAATGTGAATCATCACTCTCTCTCCACTTCCAACATAAGCAACAAGTAGTAGCTCCTCCATCAATTGATGTGATTTTTGCATGGATGTAGATCCCAAACATGCATCCAAACACGCCCCTAATCTCATTTCCTCCACCCTCCATTTTATCTCCCTTCGACATCCACACACAGTATATGAATATTATAAATGTCTACTATTTTACCAATGACTCCTATAGTTTCCTGCTAGAACCAACTTACCTCAAAATCAGCAAATGCAACAGGCATTCCTCCTCTGGAACGCATTTTGACCATGTTGAATCCAGTATATCTGAAAGAATGAAGATGTTTAGTTCTATGATCAAAATCAAGTAGATGAAGAACATTGCAGGATCTAGATATAACAAGAACCAGAATGTTCAGCACAGCTTCAATCTGAATAACAGTACCAGAGGCCTTTGCAGATTCATCAACAGGAAGAAGAAACTTACACAGAGAAAGCTTGCTTTAGTTCATCTTCGGTGCAGGTTGGACCAAGATTTGCAATAAAGAGAGTGGAACACAGTCCTCCATCACTGCCCTTTTCATATTGCTCCTGTGGCCAATTTGAAACAAAATTTCTTAATAGGAAAGGAAGTAACATCTTTTACAAAACTACACAAATTTTCATCAGTTTGTTCACACAGAAGGAAGTGACATGAAATTCAATCCTATGTGCTGCTTTTAAGGCGGAAGAAAATATTGGATGGTTTCTACAAATGCAGTAAGCTGACAAGTTCCAACTTATTTCTAGTTTTCACTTGAACTTACCACAGGTACAGCATTTTCAGAACCAACAGCAGTTTCACCACTGCACACAAACAGAATATTAGACTCACTGAACCACTAGAATATTCAAAGTACTGGTATAATCTTATCATTCATGTTTTTGTATATGTAAACAATATGTAAAATTTTGAACTTTTGAGCTAAGCAGTTATTGAAATTTGTTGTACTCTCAACCTTTGCAGGGTTGCTGGATCACCATGGTTGCCACCACTTTCGGTTGGTTCATCAGGGTCACTCTCACCTAAATGTGAAAGATGTGCGGGTGAGACACAGAAAAAAGAAGGAAAAGAATATGAAACTTATGTTTCTTGTGCTGCTCCTCTCCCTTTATCCCTTTCTAATCTTACCCACCCCATTTAAATTGAAATAAAAAGGACAATTAGCTATGGGTGCATACAGTAACATAGCAGGAAGCTAGATCATATTCATTTCAGAATACACACAAATTACTCTTAACATAACAGAGTAACATTACCATCATCATCACTTGATGATCCCTGAAGATCAGGCTCCCCTTTGGACCTTTTATCTATAACCACGTAGGGTCCACCACCTGTGCAAAATAAAAGTCCAGTAATCATCCTGAAAAAGGCAGTAAAACCATAAAAGTAAAACAAACTGAATTCCTCCAGAATTCATCGAAAGGAATTATGTAAAAACATTAATTGGGGGGGAACGGAAGAAAAGTTACTTGAAGAAAAAACTGAATGTAAAAGTTAAAAATGAGAAAATATCTAGATTCTATATATGCATTATAGCTGGTTGATACTTTCAAAATTTCCATTCCTCCTTTTTTATTCATCCCTATTTCCTAGTCAAGCATGAATAATATATATACCTGGTTTTCGCTTCCTCCTAGAGTTTGACCTGGCAAGTTCAATATGTAAAACAGATCCACTTTGAGGATCAAATTTCACACCCTGGTGATGATCATCAACGAAAAAATAAATTAGACAGAATCCCAATTTCTATGAATTGCAAACACCTCAGTAAAATACGGTCCATTTCGTTTCATACTCTATCAGAAATTCCACAAACTCCTAGGATTTCCTTTTGAGTATATGTGCTCAAGGCCACTGCAATTTACATTTAGTCCAGAGTGGGGAACATAATACCAAAAAATTCATTCTAAAGAACAAAAATTAAAACAAAATAACTGTATTATTATAAAATGAATAAACCGTTAATTTGGTCCATCTAGTATTACTTTGAATTCTAGTGTCTAAAGCAATGAAAATATATAAGTAGTCCCCAAAGTATTAAATATCCATTAGCTTAATCCCTAATTTAATATAGGATCTAATTTGAATAAACTTCTCCATAAACATTTCTTGAATAAGAAAATAAGAAGAAAGAATAAAACAAGTTTCTCCATAAGCTAAAATTAGCTAATACACAAATTAAAAAAACATTTTGGATAAACTAATATGAGAAAGTTTCTTCTACAAATTCACTTATGCATAAACCAATTTTAGTTTTCAGAAAAGTTTATTTCATTTTTTTCTTCTCTTAGAGGTGCTTTAGAAAAATTTATCCAAATAGACCCATATTTTACTAGCTTCTAGAGACTAATTTGAAGAGCTTGTCACGATTTCTAACACTCAATGGACTGCTTGAATAATTTATATACTTTGAGATGAAATTGATGGTTTATTCTCATAAAACTACGCTAACAGTGACTAAATTCGTAACCCTAAGTTCATCACGGATTATGCTGTTCGAACCTACGTACTCACATTCAAAGCGTGCAACGCTGCCATTGCTGATTGATGGTTGAAAAACGTGGCGAATGCTACGACCTGAAAAGAAAAGGCGAAATTGGATTCAATATTTACAAAATTCACGAGTTTCGAAGCAGGAGAAAAGGAGTGGCACCTGGTTGGCGCGGCCGGTGTACTTGAGTTGGCAGGAGTCGAAGCCGGGGCGGCGGCGGAAGAGGTTGTGAATCTCACGCGCCTTCACGTCGTCTGGGAGGCCAGACACGAAGAGCGTGTTGATGTTGCTCCGTTCATCCTGTTGATACAAGTAGTACGGATCGAATGCCGGCTGAGCCATGCGTGCCGTCGTCTACGGCGGCGATGATAGACGCCGGAGAAGACTGTGACGGAGGGGTAAAACGAAAACGAAAACGAATTTCTTTGTATCAGTGTCGTTTATTTACTTCGCTTTATTTCTATCGAACATTGTATCATAAGGGTGTTAAACTATTTAATATTTATTGTTAATTATTGATTAAATTTTATCACATCTATAACTATTATAAAGGATATAACTATTATAAAAGAGATATAAGAGATGTAACTATTTTTTGGTCTTTATTTTTTAATGGACCATTATACCTCTCAAATATAAAAAAAAAATCTTAAATTTTCTTTAAATAATTATACACAACTTTTTAATATTTTATTAGTGAATAACTATTAGAGACACGAAGTGAATCTAGTACTCATAAATTGAATGATGTTAATTAAATATCAATTTTACATAATTTTGTGATGTGATTTTTAATACCATCTCATTTATAATAATAAGTTTCTCATGCTACAAATAAAATACGAGAATTTAACAAAAAAAAATATGAAGTTGAGATTAACATATAAAAAAGAAAATTATTATTTTTTATTTATTAAAATTATAATGAGAACATACTAAAATTGTATGCATGTTATCCTTATCCTACCACTATATTTAATTAGAATAGAAATAGAAAGAAAAGGGTGAAAATTAAAAAAAATATATTAAATTATATTTTTAGTCCTTCTATTTTTATTAATTTATAATTTTTTTTATTTTAAAATAAAAAATACTTAATTTCTTTAATTTTAAAAATATAAAACCTTAATTATTGCATATATTTAATAATATAATATTTAGACATTAAAAAAAATTAATATATAAAAAATATTAATAAAATAAATAATAATCACTTGTTAATATATAAAGATATTTTGTATGATATTTTTTAAAATTTTATTCCAACTTATCACATTACTTAATATTATGTTACTTAAGTAATATCATATTATTAAAAAATGTTAAAATTTAATAATTAATGAACATCAAATATTGATAATAAAGATATAACTTTATATTTTTAAAAATAAGATAATTAAATATTTATATTTTAAAATAGATAACTAAAATTATGAATTGGAAAATTTAGAGAGACAAAATTACAATTTAGTGTAGAATGAATGTGATTTTTCATATTTAGATCTCATGCAAATAAGGAAAGAACGAATAATTTAATGGTCTCTATATTAAATTCAAATTCTTTCAAATTTAGAAAAAATTGGAAGAAAAATGTGAATTTAAGTGAATAAAAAGACATAAATGTCTTTAAATAGCTATTTTTTATTTATAAGTTAACTTTGATAGCTTTTAAAAAATTGTTTAGAGACAATTTAGTGAGATAATATTTCTTTTATTATAAAACTATTTTAATTTATTTTAATTTATTTATTTGATAAATTATTTCATGGTCAACCATTTTTTTATAACTTTTTTTCCCTAAAAAACTATAATCCATTAAGAGTTGGGTTGGAGTTTCTAATTCAATCTTAACATGGATTCAATCCAATTCATTTTTTTTTTAATTTATGATTTTGGTCATTTATTTGACATGCTCATCTAATGTTTAAATGGTTATGAAATGATAATTTGTGGAGATTTTAAAAATATAATAAATCTAATTATAATTTTTTTAGTTTAAGCTGTTGAATCATGCTTAATTCATATTGTAATAATGACAAATTTTAAATTTCAAGTTTTAATAATGAAAAGTTCTCATGTATAGTACTAACAAATTTGTTCAAGTATCTCAATTTTATTTTATTCAATATTCAAAAGCTTAACAAGTCTTACAACTCGGAAGCTTCAATATATATTACTTGACTTGTTATATAGCATCATGGTCTTGGTTTTTTTTTTTATGAGCACACAATGACTGCTGATCAAAGGATTTCAAAATGAACATTTTGTCTCAAAGAAAATGCCTTGAAGACTTAGTTTAAGAATCTAGTTCTTTGAACCATTCATCAAAAAGTTTCAATTAAAACTAAACTTCCCAAAAGACTAATATTGAAGACTCTACTTAAAAGGTTTGAGGATAAGGTTGCTTAAAAGGTAATTCAGAAAGTAACAACTTCTTAAGGAATTGTTGACAACACTAAAAACTAAAGTACAAGTTAATGTCAACATTGCTTAAAAATTAAGCTAGCCTCGATGAATCCATTTTAAAGACTATAAAAGGATGATGAAGGTTATATTTTTTAAGCAAGTTAGATCAAAGAAGTAAATCAAAACACAAGCTGTGAAAGTTGTAATCCTTACTTCATACTTTATTTTTCTAGAAAACTCCATTTTTACATTTGTATCAATCTTGCAATAGAGAAAACGAAGTGTGAATCCTCTTTAGTAGAAGCTCTAGTTAAGAGAAACTATTGTAATCATAACTGATTGCTAGGATACACAAAATCATTCTTTGTAAAAGTTTTTCCTACATAGGTCTAAGTTGTAAAGGTGTATGAAGGAAGGAAAGAAGTCAATTAGGTGGTTGTAGAGATCTTATAATAGCTGATTGTGAGGTTGGGCATCTAAACAAGTTGTTAAGGGAGAAATTTCAGTAGGTGACTAAGCGGAAATCACTAATAACAAGTGGTTGTATAGTGATGAATTTGTATCAGTAGGTTGTTGAAGTTGCAAGTTGAACAATAGTGACTTTGTTAGTAGAAAATCTCACAATATTGTGTGAGAGTTAGATGTAGCCTAGTTTGGGATAAATCAGTATAAAAAATTAATGTACAATCTCTTTGACTCTATTTCCTTACTTGTTGCATTTACTTTATTACCTTATATATATTATTGCATAATTTATTATCAAAATTGAACTGCTTAGAAGGTAATTTTATAAATAAAAAAATTGAACACTTAGAAGATTTACCTTGTGAAAGACAAATTTTCATAATTTTTTTTTAAAGAATACAATAACTCAACTCTCCTTCTTATTACTTAACATTGACTTTATAAGTATTTGATTAAAAATTTATGAACAATTCACAAATTTATCGATTAATTTAACTAAAATTTAAATATCTTTCTGTTTATAATTCACATAATTCTTTTTTATTATAAAAAAGAAAAGTCTCTTTATATTTAAATTTTAAAGTACACAATCTTTTATACTTATTTTTTTTTTTAATTTTGTTAAAGCGTTAAAAAAATATTAAAATTACTCTTTTGTTATTTTGATTAAAATAGATAATGCAAGAATTAAATTCAAAATATTTATTACTTTACATTCTTTTTATAGTGATAATGTCATAATTTATGAACTCATGCATCTTATCCCAATTATCGTTACTACTTAATTTGTTTAATTCATGTGAACCATGATTAAGATTTTAGCTACCATCCAAATTTCATTTTCTTAACAACTAATTAGCACTATGAAATAAAATTACTTTTTTTTTCCTATTATGAATATCTCTTTGCCTATTAGACCAAAGATTAATCCAATTAATCCTATTTATAGTCTATGACTATTGTTAACCTAAAATGTTTCCATACATAATGTGTATTGAATATAAGATTTGTTTGTTAGATAGGTTGTTTTCCAATGTGTGAACACAAATGTTTAATTATTAATCCTACAACTATGATACACCTGATTAAATTTTATCTCTTCAACTAGTTAAGATTTGAGATTGAATTCAATTTCTTGTATTTTATATCATTTCATACAAATTCTCGTTGAAAATCTAAAAATAGAATAGAAAATCTTTATTCTCAAAGAACTGGACAAATAACTTCCATTTACACGAGATAATACTTTATCGAGTAATCATCTAAACTTTTCAGAAAAAAAATATAATTATTATTTTAATCAATCGAATTAATATTTCTCATCAATTATATAAATAAAACTATAGTTTTAATTCTAAGATAAAGTTTATTTTTCTTTTAATCGGAATGCATGTTAAATTGGATTAAAGACACATAATTTAAAGTCTTGACTAGTTGTGTGGTATTAAAGACCCTAAACACAGTCATTAGGTAACCACCTCCCATTCAGATTTCCCTCCCAAACACACCCATTTCATATTTCAGTTTTCCCCTCCCAAACCAAACCCACAGGAACTCAACTAAATGGCACAAATCATAGTTAGAACAAAATATGAAACCCAGGCAAAAAAAAAGAAAAAAAAATTATGTAACTAGTAAAACTAGCTAACTACAATACAAAATAGATCCATCCAAAAAATATAATAATAATAATAAACCATAAAAAAAAATAAAAAAAGAAAAGAAGAATGATGATGACGATGATGATCAAGCAGCACCGGCCAAGCCAGCAGCAGCTTCCTCCTCCTCGCCCAGGAACAAGTCCTCCGTCCTCCTCAACGCGGCGTGCGCCACCACGACCGCCACCCCGACCGCCACCGCCACGACAATGTTGACGGTGGCGTCGGTGAGCAGCAGCAGCGCCACCGTGAGCAGGGCCATGGCGAGGAGCACGAGGCGGTCGTCGACGAGGTGGCCGAGGAGCACCAGCGGTTCGTCGCGGAGGAAGTAGAGAAAGAGCCAGGCCGCCATGATGAGGAGAAACACTATGAGCGAAATGGGGTGCCACAAGAGACTCAGAAACAGAATCAGCAGCCCCACCATGGCGTAGTTCATGCGAAAGTACGACACGTTGATCCTTACCCTGCAAATCGCCTCCGCCACGCCGCCGCCGGGGAGCTTCAGCGACCGCAAGTTCACCATTGCCCTCCACGGCCGCCGCGTCCCCAGCCCCGCCTTGATCCTCTGCTTCGCGCGTGAGATGTACTCCAGGTTCGGAGCCGCCGAGGTTGGGATCGTGCCGTAGGTTGTTGTCATGCTTCAGAAAAATTAAATTAAATAAATAAATTGAAATTTGGTTATGTGAGTGAGTCACGCTGTGAAATGGTTTTGGGGTTTGTTTGATAATTATAGGGGTGCTCGGGTCCTACTCATTTGTGACTTTCTTTGTTTTTTTTTTTTTTTTTTTTTTTTTTGCTTTTGTGGGTGAATTATTATGGGGTTGTGGTGCATGATTGGGTTTGGGTGTATCGTTTGATGTGAATTTGAGTTTGGTTTGAGCTTCTGGATTACACTTCCCCTTGCGCTCGTCCAAGGAAAAGGGTGGAGGGTGGTGTAGTTTCCAAACGAGTCAAGACATTCGTGGGGAGTGTGTTTTGTTGGGTGATTTGGAAGGAGGTTGGTGTTGTTTTCTTTGTGGACTTGGTTGTATTGTTTAACCTGTTTTATAGTGTGGGTGAGAAATCTAATCTTGCACTTCAATAGTTACTTACTTTGTTCGTAGATATTTGTAACAGAATTTTATTTTAGTCTATATCATGTTATTCTCAAAGATCACATTTAAAAGTTTTTCTTCTGAGTATTCAATGTATTTGCATATTTAAGACATGAACTTGGGACAACTAGTTAAACTGAAATAATCTTGTATCACATATTTGAGACTTGAACTCTACATTATTGGTTCACATGAAGTCGATATTATGAGCTAAGTTGAAACAATTATGCACTAGTTGATTCATGTGTGGTTAACAGTGAGAATTTGACTTAAAGTGGTGTTTTATTTTATTTTATCTCACTTGAATTGTTGGTTTTCTTTATATATGTACAAATACAGAACAATTAAAGTGATACATTTGTTTAAAAGTCCACTTGATATCGTATTTGAATCCTATGATAGGTAGCAAATGAAGAATGGAGCAGCCAACAGCCTCTTCTTAACATTCATAAACTCATTTAACTTTAAAGCTCATTGGAGGCACGAAAAGTTGTTAAAAGGGAATGGAATATGACACAGATTCTGATTCCCTTAATTCAACAACAGAGCAAATGATGTTCCTTTAACTATAATGCTTGATGAACAGCTATAGCTTATAGGCCCCATTGTTACACTCATACATGGTTCTGAAATCATGATTGATTCTTTCACAAAGAGAGTGTATACATTGGAGGTTGGAGCCATAAAGTCGTATTTCGGCAGGCCTAAGGTACTGTTAACAAGTCATGCGGGGTCATCTCCATACACTAACTGTAAGCCGTTTCATTTGTTCTGGCTATTATAAATTTGTATAACAGAAATTGAACTATATAACACTATAGGTGTATTTTAACAATATGTATCTCACAAGAAAAATGAGCAGTGGATACCTCAATGTTATATATTCAACACCTTGGGAGAAAAAACAGAAATATAGATATAATAGATGACATGTGAAGAAAAAAAATCGAGAGAAATTATATGATGGTGATACATTTTATCATTACTTTTTCAATCCTTTTGATTAAGAATCGACAAACAGAAAGTTAAGAACCGATAGAGAAGAATTTTTGAGTTAAACTATCATTTTTCAATTGAAAAAACAGGTTAAAGAGAAGATGATTTAAATTGATATGAGTGGAATGGAGGTGAGAAACAAGATGATATTCTTGGAGGGCAAGTCCATGTTTCATGTCAAACTGAGTTGTTATTTTATGTTTGTTGTATTGCATGTGACACAGACTAAAAGTTGCGAGGTTATTTGGATAGTGGGATACGAAGACTCTGTTTCAAAGGAAGGATCCCACACTTCCAACTAACCTTAAAAGGATAATATTAAGTTGAATTATATAGTGCATTATTCAGACCACATTACACCCTATGGGGGGTAGTGAAAGCAAACCATAAGCCACGACAAGTAATAGCGACTTAAGAAGAAGGGTCCCACTTGTCCACGTTGGAATCTACGAGAAAGTTGTCAAACTCTTTTATGTGTTTTCTTTTGCTTTTGTCAAATTAAAGATGTACATTGTATCTAGCGACTAGCTTCTTTCTTTATTTCCTTTTCTTTTTCTTTCATTCTATTGATTTAAATCAGACAGGCTTCACAACAATTTCTTGTTGGTCTTGTTATATGATATGGTTCTTGATGGTAATAAATTGTAGCCCTTATTTTGTTTTAAAGTAAAAAAAAAAATCAAAATTTCAAACTTCTCAATGAAAAACATAACTATGGGTGAGCATTTGAATTGTGATGGGAAGAAAGCTTTTGCAACCCCCCACCATGTGGATTATTGGAAACAACAACCTTTTGTTGAAAGGTGAAGTCTCAATTGGTTCCTATGCCAAGGCTCAAAGTCGTCTATGGTTAAGCCCCACCCGCACAATGCACTATACACTTGGTAAATTTATTTATATGTTTCCCTCTATTGTCTCCAGCAATGACATGAGATAATGAAAGCATTATTTTGAATTTGTTTGTGTAGAGAATGATTATGGGGGTTCAAAAGCATTATCTTCATTCATGTAGAAGTTATTTTTAGAACCACTTATTTAGTTTAATATATATAGTTGTATTAGTTACGAGCTTTAAGCAGCACTAGTTTTGTCATGCATTAACTATGATAACATCATCTATTATACTGCCAGATTTTTTCACCATCTAGATATATTAATTCTACCATTTGCTTATAGTTTAATCATAAAAGGTCCTGCCATCAAGCATTTTTGTTCTTAAAGTCTTGAGGACTTGCGGTTACGTAGAATAACATGCACGTATAATAAAAATTGTGCACAAATTCAAATACATGCTGTCAACTTTGAGACTAATTTTTTTTTTCTTTATTTTTTAAGGACCTGTATACGTTTGTGTTGCATAAAGTAGCTAGAGTAATGTACCGTGTTTGAATGAGCTACGCAAATGGTTTTTTGGACTCAAACTTAACCTATATATCATTTTTCATTTTGAAATGAAACAACATAGTACTTGTAGTGTTATTTTAAGCTCGAGTATTAAAGACATCGAACTTGAATTGCTGTTGTGTTCACTTTTAGCACTGTATTGAAGAAAGAAAGTCAAAGATAGTTCATCTATTTTTTCCCCTCCATCCTGTTTGACAATTCAAGCCAAGATAAGAGCACTTAACTATAAAAATAGTAAAACTCAATAAGTAAATTATCAACATCTATTATTGTTGATTTTTATTTTTTGTTTATTTTTGGTGAAGGATTGGCTCTATTGTTGTTCATTTGGTACCATATGAGAAAGAAAAAAAATGCTTACAACAAAGAAGACAATATGAAAGGAATGTGCTTTCCGTATCAAGAGTCTATCGAGCTACAAGGTGATATGTAACGATTTCAGCATCGACAAAAAAATATACAAGAATGGCGGATTGGGGCCATATAACATACTTGATATTATGGAGCAAGCATTTCATCGCATTTGAGTTGAGAATGAGACGTTGATGGTTTGCCAAAAGCCCAAAACTTTGCCAAGCAATCACTAACCCCGTCAAAAGATGACTTATTGACACTGTATTGGTCACATGATAATATATATATATATATATATATATATATATATATATATATATATATATATATATATATATGGGTAAGAGGGTATTTTATTCTAAGAGATTAGATGATTAAAATATAATTTTTAGATTAATTTAACGAATCAAATTAAATAAGATAATTAAATCTTTAATCATCCAATACTCCTCCTTCCTTTGTTACTCCCTTATTTTTGTTTTCTCCACGGCCTCCTCCTTTTTATTCTCTCATCTCCTCCCTTCTAGTCAACATCGATCATTGGCACAAACCTGCAAGGTATGCTTACATCTCATTCTCCTATTCCTTTTTACGTTTTAAATTGTATAATAAGAAAATGATTTTATGTTTTAATGTTTTAGCTTTCATGTCATTGTTGTGTTTATAATTTCTATTTTTATATTCCTAGTTATAATGATATTTTTTTTGAATGGTACCGTGTTTATGAATAATTGAATTTAGGGATGTATGTATCTATGTAAAAAAAATCTCTCATCATCAATGACTTGCCCTTCCCTCGACATTGATATTGAAGAGATTCAAAGCTCCCAGTTCCACATTTCTTCCGACCTTAACTCCACGAGTCTTAGGCCACCCACACTTCAAGTAACTTTGTTTGATTGTAAAAAAGCTATTATTTTATTATTAACACCATTTTTTTCTATTATTTTATTTAAATTATATATTTTTTACTTTTTAGGAAAATGAATGGGTGTCGAATTGTGATGAAAAATTGAAGTCCAAGGTTGGTCAACAATTTGATACCTTAAAAGAAGGTGACATTTTTTACAAAAGGTATGCACATAATGTCGGATTTAGTGTGCATTGCTCAGCAAAAACTAAAGGTAAAGATGGTGTGAAGCGTTGGAAGTATTTTGTTTGCTCAAAAGAAGGTTATAAACCAGATAAGAAAAAGGTTATGGAACAAAGCAACTCAACTACTAAGTCTAGGCAAAGGAGTCTTACAAGAGAAAGATGCAATGCAAAGGTTGTTTTCAAACTGGTCGGGGAAGGTAAATATGAGCTAATTCGATTTTATGAAAGTCATACACATGTCTTTGCTTCACCTATTAAGAGACAATTTCTAAGATTAGCAAGGAAAGTGAATCTTGTTTGTAAGAGTTTATTGCATGCATATAATAGTGTTAATATTGGACTTTCAAAAATGTACCATCCATTGATAAATCAGTTTGGTGATTATGAAAATATGGGGTGCACACAAAGGGATCTTCAAAATTATTCAAGAGATTTGAAGATCCCAATTAAAGGTTCTGATGCACATGTATTTATTGACAACTTTAGGAAGAAGTGAGAAATTAATCCATCATTCTACTATTCATATGAGGTGGATGGAGAAAGTAGACTAAAGTATGTTTTTTTGGGTGGATATCATTTCTAAGAAAAATTATTCCTTGTTTGGGAATCTTGTTTCATTTGATACCACATATGAAACAAACAAATATTCAATGATTTTTGCTCCATTTCTCGAGTAAATCACCATAGGCAATGTGTTACATTTAGTGCGGCCTTTTTAGCATATGAGAAGGCTAAATCATTCATTTGGTTGTTTGAAAAGTTTTTAGGGGGCATCAACCAAATCTTTTAATTACTCATCAAGATCCTACCATGAAAATTGTTGTAGAAAATATTTTTAATTCTTCTTCTCGTAGATTTTGTATGTGGCACATTATGAAGAAAGTTTCTGAAAAAGTAGGTGTGTCATTGAATGCTAATAAGGAGTTCAATAGTAATTTCAAGTCATGTATTTGGAGATTGGAGTCACCAGATGACTTTGAAGAAACATGGAAATCTATAATAATTAGGTTTAAATTAGAAAAGAATGACTGCTCTCACACATGTATGATATTCGAAACATCGAAACATGTGGATCTCAGCTTACTTTAAGGACATTTTTTTAGTTGGGGTATTGAGAACAACCTTAAAACTAGAAAGTGAGAATTCTTTTTATAGTAACTTTTTGAATCCTCGTGTTAGCCTAGTTGAATTTTGGATGAGGTTTGATTCTACAATAGAAGCATAGAGGCAGAAGGAGTTACTTGCTGATAATGATTCACTTCATTCTATACCAACATTGAAGTTGGATCGCGATTTAGAGAAGCATGGAAGAAATGTTTATACTCATGAGAATTTTTATATATTTCAAAATGAGTTATGGATTGCATGTTTAGATTGTGGAGTTGAAAATAAGAAAGAGGAAGATGGAAAACAAATATTGCAAGTAATTGATAACAATTGTGAATGGTAAAATACGAGAAGTGGTTTATAATCCTTCATATCACAATGCAAATTGTTCATGCAACATGTTCAAATCTCATAGAATACCTTGTAGACACATACTTTGTGTTCTACAAGGGAAGGGTTTAAATGAAATACCAAGTAATTATATTGTGAATAGGTGGACTAAGTTGGCAAATAGAAAACCTATTTTTGATATTGTTGACAATGTCTTGGAAATGTGTTCTAAACTAGAAAGTGAGAGCAAGCTCATCTCAGATGCATGGAAAAGCTTTTTAAAGTGCATGGACAAAGCTGGACAAAGTAAAGAAAAAAATTGCTTGTTGTGATAAATGGAAACATGGATAATGAAAAATAATTGGCTGATTTTGAAGGGGATTCTAAACAAACTAAAATAAATGATTTACAAGCCTTTACTAGATCCAATATTCCTAAAGAAGCGGAGATTTTTCCACCACAGTTTTCAGATACAAAAGGAAGCGACAAACGAATTAAAGGTGGTAAGGAGAAGGTTGTTGAACAAAAACAAAAAAAAGACAAGGCTTTGTAAAACATGTGGACAACATGCATATCATGATAGCCATAATTGTCCTCTAAAATCATCTCCTTAATTTTGGTAAGAAATCTAATTTTTTGTCCAATATAATATTTTACTGTCCAGAACATTATGCTTGTTGTCCATTCTTATGATCATGTTTTATTTTCATAAATATGATTGACTGTCATAATTCTTATGTTTGTTTTCTTTTCATATACAGGCTCGACTCATAAATAATATGGTGGAGATCACTTGCCTAATATCTCCTCAGTTTGGTTTCTCACTTAGAATATGATTTAGAATTTGGTTCAAATTGTATCTAGACAAATGTGGTTACATTTCATTTTTCTGGTTTTTGTCATTTAGATAGAAAGTGAGTTTTCTCAAGGGATCTATTTTCTTTTTTATATTCATATATGGATTTAAGGACCTTTTCCATTATTACAGTATCTGTGTGATGATTTAGTTCAAAATTATATGGCAGACAGAAACAGAACAAGAAAAGGATATGACAATGGGAATGACAACCCAAAAACTGTTATATTAATAAAAAGCTTAATTTATATGTGGCTAAAGCCTATTTACATGGATATTTACAAGAATAAGTAAAAATAAATAAAAATATAAGCAATTGACTTTCTAAGCTTCCTTTTAATTTTTCCATCTCCAAAGCTGCCTCTAGGTCACTCTTGCAATGAAGTCAAGATCTGTATTTGGCTTCTGCCTACAAATTAAGATGCTCAATTTTCAACTATTGCTTTATCCATCAAATTTAATAACATTGATCTAATCAACAATTTTAGAAAAATTTTATGAATTATATCAACAATCCATCCATTAAATTCATGCAATCCACATTTGTAGTTTTAAAGTAGATTTATTTGATAAACATCACTTGACATCACATATTGTAGAGTACGTAATTAGTTATATTGTTCATATATATGAGCTTGTTGGGAATACTTTCTCAAATTAAAGGCTAGCTAGGAAATGACATACATATATAGTCATAAGTTTCAATATTCTTCCTGGGAGTTCGCTATCTACTTTTTACTATCCGAAAGGATAAATAAAGATATATATATATATATATATATATATATATATATAAATAACATTTTAAATCTAGAAGGGTGAACCATACTTGGCAGTTCACACTACAACATGCTTCTACAAGTGGAGCAAAACTCCATCTTCTATTTGCAACGATGGTGAGTCGTGACTGAACGACAATGGGCAGTTTCCGTGATGGTGGCAAGTCGTGGTTGAATGACGATGTGAATCATCTTTCTGTGACAGGTAGGAGCTTTTTGTTCGATGGTGGAAGATGGTTGGGGCTTTGAGATGGTGAATCAATGTGACTAAGGTTTGGGAAAACCTGGACACAAGGGAAGGAGGAGGGGCACGTGACAGGTTTTTAAGAAGTTTTAATCTAATTCATTAAATTAATTTAAGGATTATATTTAACCCTCTCATCTCTCACAATAAAATACCGTCTCACCTGATACGCTCCATATATATATATATGATGGATTCGTTTACTTTTGAAGTAAAACCTACTTAAACTTACCCAATTCGATAATTAATGTTCTACATCAAATTTTAACGATTCAATCGTTAAGTTTAAAGTTCTTGATACATACATTAAGTCTACAAACTTTTAAAAACTTTGAAGACTATTTGATACTATATTTCATTAATTTAAATTGTGAAAATTTGATGTAAAATATGAATTATCGAATAGAGTAAGTTTAAGTAAACTTACTTTTGGAATAAACAGATCCCTCCTTTTATATATATATATATATATATATATAGTTAATTCAATGAATAGTCAAGTTTCAAAATATGGATGTAAGTTGAAGAAAAAAGGACAATTTTTATATCAATTAAGAAAGGTATGATAATTATTAAAGATATTCTTACATTTTAGAATTGGATCAAAATCTTCTTCTAATAATTTGGACCGAGTCAAATTGATTGTTTAGACCATTATGTTAGTTTATGAGTCAAGTCAAATTGTCTTACTTTATTTAAATTTTACATAAAAAAATAAAAATAAAAATAGTAGACAAAAAAAACCTATAAGTTTCGGTCTAAAAATTAATGGTTCAACTTAATCTAATTGGTTTATTAGGACAAAACAAATTAGCTTAATTCTTTATCGAGTAACATTTATGGAAATTGGACTTGAGATCAGTGTTTTAAAACTCGGACCGACCCGGCCGGTCGGACCGGTTGGACCGGGAACCGGTGGTCCAGTCGGTCCGAATCTGAAGTTGGATCGATTATGCAGTCGACCCGTTTCAAACCGGATTGAACCGGTCAAATTTCCGGTTCAACCGGTGAACCGGTGGGTCAAACCGGTTCAACCACTTTTTTTTTTTTTTTTTTTACATTTTTTTAAGGGATCATAAATCACAAAAATAATAATGAAAATTGAATCTCTTAATGAAAAAGCAAGGAGTCTTATTAAATATAACAATGACTACTTGTTCTAATATATTTGTTTGCAATATATACAACTTAAATAACTTTTATAGTATATTATTAATTTTAAATTATATATTTAATAATGCAATATCTATGTAAATATTACATATATTATTTTTTGATATTAATTGCAAGCATATTATATATGTACATATTATTTATATTTTTAATTTGTATTAATATACCGTTTAACATGTAATTTTTTTATGTATTTTTTTACAAAATAAAAATAAAAATTTTAAATAAGATAGAAAAATTGAAATTTAAAATAAGATATGAATTTATTAAAATTTATAAGTATAAAATATATTTAATATGAATACTTTTTAATAAAAATAAATAAAAATCAAGTCATGCGGTTCAACTAGTGACCCACCGGTTCAACCTTTGACCCACTGACCCAGTACCTTAACCGGTTCGATGACCGGTCCGGTTTTTAAAACTATGCTTGAGATAAACTATTTTTAGGAATTTCTCCTTGCACCCATCATTTTATGAAGTTTCCAAATATACCATTTTCTTTTTCTTTGTCCCTCCTTCTCTCCATATACATACACCTTTTTATTTTTTATTTTATTTTTTTTGTTCATTTTGAATTCACCAATTTGAAATGTGTAGTCCTAATCTGGATCCCCAATTAAAAAAAAAAAAACCCTATTTTGGATTGGCCAGTCCGGAATGCAATCTGTACACCCCCACATTTTCTAGAATAGCCGATCTGGAATGGATAAATGACATTCTAGTTTGCAATTAAAACTATTACAAATAAGAATAAAATTAAAAATTTGTTAACCTAATTTCGAAGAAAATAAATAATTTGAAATAAATTAAAATAAAATTTATAATTATATGAAAATATATGATTATCAAATTTTGAGTTTGACATTTTACATTACTTTTAGTAAGAGACCACACATATCTTTTTCAAAAAATAATTTTATTCGAATCAGTAGAATTATTATGGACACTGAAATTTTTCATCTAAATATTTTATATAACTATAGTTCGAACTTGCCATTTTACATTCAACAGATAGTTCAATAATATAGTGTTGTTCTTGTTTTATTTTTAAAAAATTATAGCTTTGGTTCATGTAAAATCCTTTGCTTTCATTTTAGTCATTGCCTCTGTTATGTGATGCATGACTAAAAGAAATTGAATTAAACAAACCTAATCTTTTCTAAATAACTGACTAAATAAAAATCTTTCAAGATAAGAGAAACCTATATTGATTGTTTATAATTTTATAGAAATTAAAATAGTAACATCAAAGACTAAAGTAAAACAAAACAATGTCATAGGAACCTAAAACAAGAAAAAAAACATTTTAAAATAACAAAAATGAAAACAAGTTAAATCCTACTAAAAAGTTATTGAAACCCTAATTTATTACACACTTTTTTTTTTGAAGAATTTTTATCACACACTTCTAATTCGATCAAACTGACTTATGAACTTTTAGGCCCTAACTTCCAACTAGTTTTCAATACTTAACGAACTTATCCGTTAGGTATGCTAAACTGACGCATGTTATGTTTCTAACAACCCACAGACAATGAGTAATATACAGCCAACTCAATTTCTTTGGTCTGTGCTAGAGATATGCCAAAGCAGGGTCATATGACATAAGGACACGTTATTTTTTTTTTTCCTAAAAATAATTTTGGCCATAATTATAAAATAATTATCCTCCTAAAAAATTATATATCGGTTGAATGACAAGTATATGATGTATTCAATGTACTAAGAGTGTACAAGACCTGTATTTTGACTTGTACTTACTGATTACGGTAAATTGAGATTTGGGTTCAAGAAACTTAGCTTCAAGCTAAAACTTGTGATGGCAAATACTTGAAGCTTGGATTGTGTCTGCATAAATGCCAAGTTACACCACTTTTTACACTTTCAATTGCATTCCAAGGTTCCCTTTGCTTCTTCATCTGCAACAGCAAACTCACTCACCTATATAAATGTCACATAATAATTGGTTATTGTAAATTGGCACGAAATCCTTCATATGTTAAACCAAACTCAATAGTTATCTATCTCCCCCATTTCTTCCTCATGAATACTTTAGCCTTAAAAGTTATAGAGGAAACTCCTAAACTCCTCCATGGAACAATTGAAGCTACCATCTTCAATGCCTCACCATACTCACCTTTGTTTCGCTTCCATGTAAGTTCCATAATCAACACACACATGCACACATGTTATGTCAATTATGTGCACACAAGTATTGAGTGTGTGCATAAAGCTACTAGCACTACAATGAAGTTCTTCATTGTTTTCATGAAGTCATGCCATGTATTAATTTTTTTTTTTTTTTTTTTCAGTGTTTTTCTTGTTTTAGGTTCATATGTACAAATGGAAAGCCTGCATATGTGACTATCAAGATAGATAACCAGAAGTTTGCAAAAACTAGCCAAGAAAGCAACCGTGTGTGGAACCAAACCTTTCAGATTCAATGTGCTCATCCAGCTGATTCATGCATAACTATTACACTGAAAACATCATGTTCTTCTATATTGGGGAAGTTCCATATCCAGGCTCAGCAGCTACTGAAGAAAGGAGGCTTGATCAATGGATTCTTCCCTCTCCTCATGGACAATGGAAAACCAAACCCAAAACTTCAGTTGAAGTTTCAGTTATTGTTCAAGCCAGCAGAATTGGAACCAAGTTGGGCAAAGATGGTGAACAATGACTGGGAATTTCAAGGGCTGAGGGATGCTACATTTCCACTAAGGTCCAATTGTCAGGTCAAACTTTATCATGATGCTCACCATTCTTCTGCTTTCCAACCTCCCTTTGATCTATGTGGAGCTCCCAAAAAGCTATGGGAGGATATCTATAAAGCCATTGAGGGTGCCAAGTATCTAGTTTATATTGCAGGGTGGTCCTTCAATCCCATGATGGTTCTGGTAAATTCAATGTCATTTCATACTTAATTTCCTTTTATATAGGAATGGATCCTCTAGTGATAAATTTTTTAACAAGACCTTAAAATAATTCTTTCAACAAAGGTTAATTCAGTTAGTATGGATAGGACTCATGTCCCACAAGGACGCGAGTTCAAATCCCGCTGCTAATATGAGAACTTTATTATTAGGTAATTTGTTAGTACCTAAACTTATTTCAGTTATTTGTAATAGTTTGTCATAAATCTATTATAAATGTTATTTGGGTCATGAGTTTTGCTCTACCCTTGGCGAGCATACATAACGTAACTCACTTAAACTTTTTATTTACTAATTTATTTTAAATTGATCAAGTCATGTTTAAGTTTTGTGTCTAGCTGATAGGTAAGGCTTATTTAATATTTATGAGGAGAGAGACACACAATTTGAATACGACATCATGTAATGAGAGGATCCACTCCCCTTTCACAGTGATATACAATTTTTTTAGAAGCTAATATGCTACATGACAGGTTAGAGATCCTCACACAGAAATCCCACATGCCAGAGGGATAAAGTTAGGTGAACTATTGAAGACGAAGGCAGAGGAAGGTGTGGCTGTGAGGGTTATGCTTTGGGATGATGAAACATCTTTGCCCTTTGTTAAGAACAAAGGTGAAATAAACAACCAAGATGAGGAAGCTTTTGCTTATTTCAACCACACAAAAGTAATATGCAGAAAGTGTCCCAGATTACACCATATGTTCCCCACACTCTTTTCTCACCATCAGAAGACTATAACAGTGGACACAAATGCACCCAAGTCTGTTGGTGACAACAGAGAACTCATGAGCTTTGTAGGAGGCTTAGATGTTTGTGATGGCAGATATGACACAGAGCAACATTCATTGTTTCAAACACTCATAAGGGAATCACATTGTTATGACTTCTACCAACCAAGCATTGAAGGAGCTAGCCTCAACAAAGGAGGGCCAAGGGCACCTTGGCATGATGCTCATGCTTGTGTTACTGGTGAGGCTGCTTGGGATGTGTTAACAAATTTTGAGCAAAGATGGACGAAGCAGTGTGATCCATCTTTTCTAGTCCCTTCTAGCACCCTGGTAAATCTTATGCCTAGGACAAGCTCAAGCACTCTTACAGAGAGGAATTGGAAAGTTCAAGTATACAGGTCAATTGATCATGTCTCAGTTGGTGACTTGTCCACAAAGTCAACTGTGGAGAGGAGCATCCATGAAGCTTATGTTGAAGCAATTAGGCGTGCTGAAAGGTTTATATACATTGAAAACCAATACTTCATTGGGGGGTGCCATTGGTGGAAGAAAGATAGGCACTGTGGCTGCACTAATCTAATTCCAATTGAAATTGCACTCAAGGTGGTGAGTAAGATCAAAGCAAAGGAGAGATTTTCTGTGTACATAGTGATACCAATGTGGCCAGAAGGAGAGCCTGAAAGTGAACCTGTTCAAGATATACTGCATTGGACTAGAGAAACAATGGCAATGATGTATAGGTTGATTGGAGAAGCAATACAAGAAAGTGGAGAACCAGGACACCCTAGAGACTACCTGAATTTTTTCTGTCTTGCAAATAGGGAACAGAAGGGTCAAGGGGAGTATCTTCCACCAGATTCTCCCCAACCTGAAACTCAATACTGGAATGCCCAAAAAAATCGGAGATTCATGGTTTATGTTCACTCCAAGTTCATGATAGGTATATTGCAGCATTATTCTTTAGTTATTATGTTCTATTTCACTTTTTGATCTTTTCTTGTTCTTGAAAGGGTCCGATATCTTTGACTAGAGGAATTTTACAGTTTGTTTGGATAAATTTCTCTATAATTAAGGGAAGAAAAATAAAGTAAACTTCTCCATAAACTAAATTTAACTTGATATAAGTTAAAAATATATTTTTAGATAAACTAATATGCAATTAGTACATATTAACTCCTGCATAAGTTAATTTTAGCTCATGAAAAGCTTATTTCATCTTTTCTTTGTATTTTTTTCCTCCTAAAAGTGTTTATGGAGAAATTTATTCAAATAGACCCTTAAATATGTTGTGACAAGGTTTAAAAATTGAGTTGGTAAGTCTCAACTTTTTGAAGTCATCTACACCATTGTCAGCATGTTATACTATTTAACCATGTCATATTTGCAGAAGTGCTTATTTGGAATGTTGTTTGCATAGTATTTTATTCTATATGTAAAAGGATAAACTCCTAATTCAAAGTACTTTAATGGTGCAATTGTTGAATTGTGGTTGAAGTTAACAAATTTTGTTTCATTGCATGTGTAACTAGTGGACGACCTATACATTTTGATAGGATCAGCTAATGTAAACCAAAGATCCATGGACGGGCAAAGGGACACTGAGATTGCCATAGGATGCTACCAGTCTCAAGATGAAGCTGATACACAAATGAACCTTGATGAAATTCAAGCATACAGAATGTCTCTATGGTATGAGCACACAGTGAGTGTTGATGAACTGTTCTTAGAGCCAGAAAGATTGGAGTGTGTGGAGAGAATGCGGTCAATAGGAGATGAAATGTGGGGAATGTACAGCAGTGAAGAAATTGTGGACATGGAAGGTGTGCACCTTGTAAGTTACCCTGTGAGAGTAACACAAGAAGGGTATGTGAAGGACCTCACTGATGGAGTTCATTTTCCTGATACAAATTCTCTAGTCAAAGGAAAGAGGTCCAAAATGTTGCCCCCTATTTTTACCACTTAAGATATATATGGTTGAGTTATGACCACCAAATCACACTAGTGTTCTAATAAATATGGCACTGAGAAAATAAAAGCCCTGTACATGAGCCAAAAATACTTCTCATAGGTCAGTTTGTTTGTGAAATATACAGGTAATGATTCATACATGTTATTAAATTTTAGTGAGTTCAAATCATAATGTGTTTTAAATTAAACTGATAATAGATACATTTTTTTTTATATGTTAGTTTTAAGTCTTATTTGGTGTCAACGATATTTGATGTATAGACAAAGAATTTAACAAAACTTATTTCGGAACTGAACTAGGTGTTTTTCATTAATTTGATTTTGGTAATGGAATTTGAGATTTATGATTTCGATCATTCAAAATTCGACAAAAGTGATTAAACATATAACATTGAAAATTGACAAATGTCAAATTAATTATTAATCTTTCAAAAACACGAAGCATGAACGAATTTGATATTGGAGTTGATTCCGACTGAATGGGAGAAAATTATATCTCCTACTTATAATATATATATATATATATATATATATATATATATATATATATATATATATATCACCTAAAGTTAAAATATTTTTACATCAAGATTTTTGAAAAAAAAAAGGTATCAAAATAAAAAGTTTTGGTGGCTAAAATAAACAATTTATTTATATAAATTTAATTTGTGTATATTGTCCGTATATTTTTTTTATACAAACATTTAATAAAATTTAATCATTTAATAATATTATTTTATTTATTAATGTAATATCTATTAATTTTCTCAAAATCTTATTTTTAATTCATACATAAACTAGTTTTAGTTTATGGAGATGTTTATTTTGATTTTTTTTTCTTATTTTTTGTAACATTGTACGTTTTTCTTTATCATTGTATTTTACCAATACTTATGTGTGTTGTGGTATCTTAAGGTATATTATTAAGATTCTAAGAATTAAAAAAAACCCCGAGGAGTTTTTAATGTTTAGAGAGTTTCTTTGGATAGAAATCTAATTCGACTATGACAGGGAAATATATAAAGTTTCTTTTGAGAATTGAATTTCATTAGTTCATTTTCAAGATTCTTAGATAGATAAATTAGAGAGAGGAACTTTGAGATTTTGAAGATCTTCCTTTTTCTTCCTAGGCTTCCCAAGTGCGTAGGGATTGTTGTTGGTTGTTGATTCAAAGCCAAAAAGTTAAGAATTAAGGTTGGGTCATGTGGAGCTTCCTAGTGCTAGCTTAGAGCTCGAAACCATTTCTCTTTCCTTCTCCTTCGTTCTCTTCGGATACGAGGTAAGGGAAGCTAGATTATTGGTTCTTGTTGGATTGTTTAGTTGCTTGTCGGTTGATTTCATGATATGGATGCTAAATAGTGTCAATTATGTTGTTGAATAGCATGATTTTGAATGGTGATAGTTGAACTTGGTTGTCTTCGATTTTCAAGAGAAGAACTTGATAATCTTGAGTAATGGTGATTGCATGTGTTATTTCTTGTTGGAAATGAGTTGCTAGTGATGTATATATATGGAATGTTGTAATGCATGTTTGGTATTTTCTAATTTTTGGGTGGTTTGAGTCAGTTTCATGAATCGTCAAACGTAGAATTCATCATCACGTTGAATGCGCCTTCAAGGCACCGGACTTGGATCAAATCAAGGGCCTTTTATCTTACTTACGTCAAGCATAGGATTAGTGATGTCAAGCGTGAGAAGAGAGTATTATACCTTTGACCTGGTCCTACCAGACATTAAGTTGAATGGCGTTGAGCATAAAGAGAGAGAATTGTCTTTGCCTAAATTGATGTCAAGTGCTAATGAAGTGGCGTCGAACATGAATCAAGTAGAGACTCTTTGCCTGAAATGGGGTTGGGTGTGGGCAAGGCAAAAAGCTCCTTGACTTAATGACAATAGGTGTAACGTGTATGGCATCGGGTGTGGAATGCATTATGAAAAATTGTTGTTTGCTTGATTAAATGGCGAACATGAATAGGTTAAATGAATATATTGCATTTTGTACGTTTATGGGTGTTGTTAGTTATATGTATATTGATTTGGGATTATATATATATATATATATATATATATATATATATATATATATATATATATATATATATATATATATATATGAATATTTTGTTGTATTGTTGATGTGTGATGTTGAGAATACTTTAGACATTTAGGCATGATATGTTGGATATTGTTGAATTGTTGAGGTGTTGATGCTAATTAAGAATTAGGCATGATTGTTGATTGACATAAAACTAGAGGAAATGGTGTTTTTGAAAGTTGGATATCTCATTGTAAAGATATTAGTGCGATACTTGATGAGCCTAGTTGTTGAAAAATCCTCCTTGAGTAAGCATTATCTCTTAGAATGAGTTGTTGAGTCTTCTCTGGATCCTTAGTCAATGTTGAGTAGGATACGAAGTTGATGGTTAAACCCTTAACTGGTTACTAGAGAGGAGTGCAGTATCGCAAGGATAGTTAGCAAGTTAAGTCCACATTGACTTGGTTAATGCATGTCAATGTTGTGGCAGACCCATACTGAAGTTATGTTATACCTGAATGTGGTACTAAACTTTTTTAGTTTAAGTGACGACATTCAAAAAATTATGTTATAGGGATTGGTTTCCCAATTGGTTGTTAATCTAATAGGCGTAAAAAGATCAGTTAGTTCAGTAGGGTCAAACCATTTAGATGGCTCATCCTTATTGTGAGCGATCTTTATAAGTGAATGTGTGACGACATATATAATTAAAGCATGTTGCATATGATGTGTTGTTTTGGTGTGTTCATATGCTATGTGAAGTTGTATGTTGAGTGACATTGATGTGGTGAAATATGAAGTATCATATGTTGTAAGTTGCTTACTTTTGTAAGGTTGTTAAAAATCATGTTGAGATGTTTGTTGTATTGATATGTTGTAGCTCATGAGGTAATATGTGTACAATTTACATGTCGTGGGAAGTATAGATACTTCTACTTCTATACTCATATTATGTTTTTTTTCCTTTTTGTATATTAACATACCCTTGTATTTTCTTTGTGATTGGACTGCGATAATCATATTTATATGAAAATAAAATAAGGTTAAGCTAGAAGCTTCTATGTCTTTTATGATAGTTTTAGTAGTTATTGTTTGACCAACAACTTAGAATTTTATTTTACAATGTTAGATTACTATACGTGTGTATATATATATATATATATATATATATACTTATACAGTTATTTTATTCTCCTCAATTGAATTATACTTATATATATTTTTATGGTGCATATGTTCAAGTATAGAGATTATATTAATCCTAAACAATTAATTATTATTTGTTGGTTCTCATTAATTCTGTCAAGTGTAAGATAATGACTTGTTACACTTTTTTCTCCTGAAAGTACTTTTAAAAAAAACTTATTTAAAGAATCTTGTACCTGCTCAAGGATACACGCGTAGTCTTCTTGGTAAGAAGGGCCGAACGGATACTTCAAACGGATTCGTCAGAGGGGGGAGGTACCTGCAAAAGGTACTCCGACGCTCAAGTCAGGACAAGCACGATATTCTAGGATAATTAATGAACAGTGACGTACCTCGTTGCGTGTGACCTATTTATAATACTTGACATGGGCCTGAACGTGGTGGGCCCATTCTAATCTTTACCAAATTAGGTAATACGATGCTAATCAGCTAATCATGTCTTAATTAGGCGCTTGTCCTTGTTAACTATGATTTGTACTATAATCCGCTTAACCTATCGGCACATTGCCGAGCCGACAGGCTAATGCTTGGGAGGTTGCATGTCTTCGACTGTTGACCGGGTCGATAAACGTTTACTTGGTAATCCTATCGGATCGGCATTTGGCCGAGCCGATACGTAGGATGCGGGGATGCATCATGTCGTTTGCATCGGCCTTCAGCTGGGCCGATGCTAACGTCAACCTTGGGTATGGTCCAGTTCGCATGGGTGTCTGACGGAACGGCACGTGTTGGTCAACGTGACCGATAGGATCCTCCCGGTACACAAGCCCCCCAGCCTTGAGGAGTGAAGCAACGTAAAGGATAAATGTGAAGGGAAATAGTGTACTTTGGCTGCTGTTTTGGAGGGAAGGCCAAGGGTTACAATCATTGGTGGGAAACGAAGGGTTGTAACCGTTGGGCACCGGGCGCATGCGAGGAGTTACGGTGGGAAACAATTGTAGCCGCTGTGATAATACCAAAGGTTATAACCGTTAGGTATTAATGACGCATGAGAGGGGTTGCGCATCGCAGACCGTCGGATCGAAATGATCCAACGGTGCACAGGAGGGCGTCTCTTCAGATACTTACGACAAACTCCTATAAATAGGTGTATGGGGGGTGGTCCCAAAGACACTTATCAGTTACTCTAAGCCGAGATCGTCTGCATTTGAGCACTCCACAGCGATAAGTCAAGTTCAAAACTCAGGTACGTAATGGCTAATCTAGGTGTTGTTCATGTTGACTCCTCTGGGGACGAAGGGGAATCTAGGTTGAGGGCGACGCCGGACCGAGATGTTGCCTCGGCCTCGGCTTCAAATGGTGATAATACGGGATCCGTTTCTGGGTCTGAACGGTCGCAGAGTGGTGATTCTTCGTCAGCTGTAGCTTCAGATGATCATCCGAGTATGGGTGGCGGATCATCAAGGAGTTTTGCTCCCATATCGACCCCTGGATATTCGTGGGTGCACGGCGAGGTTGGTAGCGTGTATTCCCCATACACTGATAATAAGTCTCTTGTTAACTTCGTATCGGCCACGAGATTCTTAAACTTTCCTGAAGATGAAGAGCCCTCCGCGATCTTCTTCCAGCCGTGCCGAGGTGATGGGGCGCCGAACCCGGATTTTGTATATTTGGGCCAAGGGTCGTCCAAATATCCATTCTTTTACGTGTATGATTATATGTTCCGGGATTTGAAGATATCCCTCCCTTTTGACAACTATTTTATGGGTATACTTCGGCTCCTGAACGTGGCGCCGAGTCAACTTCATCCAAACACTTGGGCGGCAATGCAAGGGTTTAGGCATCTGTGCTTGGCTCTCGGCCTCTCTCCTACCCCGCATCTATTCCTGCACTTTTATTCGTCTCGGCCTACCAAGAAGGCGAAGTGGTTGTCATTGATTCGGCACCATGATTGCCTGCTTCAGCCGTTCACTACTTCCTACAAAAAATTTAAAGTGGGGTTTATGAAGGTGATGATTCGGCCAGAGACGGGTAATAAATATTTCTTTGATGCCAAAGGGAATTCACTTTTTCCCTTGTACTGGACTCGGAAGCCGAGAAAATATGACACGGTTTCTAAATCGCGTATGTCCCCGGGGGAGAATTTGAGTCTAAAATTTTTAGAGAAGCTGCCTCGGCCTCTACCTTGTCGTCCTCTAGTTCGATTGTTTGAATCGGCCGACGTAGTCGAGGAGCTAATTGGTATAGTACCTTTCTTACTTGTTTAAATTCTTGTGTTATCATTGATTTTGACTAATGATGTGGAGGCATAATGGCGGACCACGGAGAGGACGACTTGGACATCCGCACGATAATTCGCAAACAAGTGGCTACGACCACTGGAATCAATGCCCCGGCTGCCGGGCAAGGGAATCCGCCAACTGTCCAAGGCGGTGGGGCGGGGCCGACAAAGCAAAGGAAACCAACTCGGCCCCATCCTGAAAAAAGAAGGCCTGACACAAGGGCCAAGGAGGAGAGCCGTCGGGCTAAGCAGCGCCGAGTGGTTAGTCCCCCTGTTCCAGAAGGCTTGGCTGCGCCAAATTTTTTGGCTGGCAATGTCAATGCTCAGGATTTCCTGAGTCAAGACTTGACTTCCGAGGTAGGTCAAGGGATGCTGAGCCGTATGACTGCAGCTCAGAAGTGGAGCTTTTTCTGTGAGTTCCAAGTGCGTGTCGTGGCCATGGCACAAAGCATCGTCATGGAGCCGAACGGCGAGGCCGATGGACTGCGTCGGCAACTTGCTGAACAAGAAAAGTCTCTCCAAGAGACGCTAGCGGCGCTAACTGACGCTCAAACGGCCAGCAGCAAATATCAGGCCGAATTGGATCGCCGAGGCCGAACCGCCGATGACCTTGCTTTGAAGGTTCAGCGTCTCGAATTTGCCCTGAAGAGTGAGACCGAGAAGGTTGCTGCTCTGGGTAAGGAGCTAGATGCCGAGAAAGTGGCCTTCAGAGCTTACCAAGAGAAGGCACGTAACAAAGTCCTTACCCAGCATCAGGCGGGCTTTGCTCAGGCGGCTCGGCAAGCCAGCTATTTCGGGGACTTTCCTCCCGACTTCCATTTGGATATGACCAAGGATTTTTTCCAAGGGAAGTTGGTGGACCTGGCTTCTATTCCAGCCGACCAACCAGCCGATGAAGAAGCCCCGGCTCGGCCAACTGAGCCAATTGGGGAGGAAACGGCATATGAGGAGGGTGCGCCTAAGGACGGCCCAGTGCAGGGGGAGGCCGAGGTGCAATCTTGAAATTTCTTCATGTTTGGCGAGCCGATAGTGCTCTTTTAATTTTTTTGCTTTTTGTATAAGTGCGTCGATAGTGTCCTTTGGTGTTTTTCCCGGCCGTTAGTGCCGTAATGAATTTGGGTTTTTGACTATTGCTTAGTTGTACTTGCTTTGCCCCGCGTATTAAAATTTTGTAACAAGTTTGAACTTTAATAGTAGTGACGTCCTTGGCCGAGAGGCATCTCGGGAGGGAAGACATTTTAATAAGCCACGTCCTTGGCCGAGAGACGTCTCGGGAGGGAAGACTTGTAAATTTAATAGAAGCCACATCCTTGGCCGAGAGACATCTCTCGGGAGGGAAGACTTGTAAATTTAATAGAAGACACATCCTTGGTCGAGAGACGTCTCGGGAGGGAAGACTTGTAAATTTAATAGAAGCCACATCCTTGGCCGAGAGACCTCTCGGGAGGGAAGACTTGTAAATTTAATAGAAGCCACATCCTTGGCCGAGAGACATCTCGGGAGGGAAGACTTGTAAATTTAATAGAAGCCACATCCTTGGCCGAGAGACATCTCGGGAGGGAAGACTTGTAAATTTAATGGAAGCCACATCCTTGGCCGAGAGACATCTCGGGAGGGAAGACTTGTAAATTTAATAGAAGCCACATCCTTGGCCGAGAGACGTCTCGGGAGGGAAGACTTGTAAGAACTTTAATGGTAAAAATGTAAAGCAAGTCAAAGATAATTGAATTGTGTTGTTATTGATTGGATGCCTCATTAAAAACCTTGCCGGCCAAAACCTCTTTTCACAATTTTTTAAGAGGAGAAAAGACCGGTTCAAGGAAAAGAGTGCATCAGTACACATAGTTGAAATGTAAATACACGAGGTTGATTCAACTGTAATATGTCTTCAAATGAGTAGAATTCCATGTCCGAGGAACGACCTTGCCGGACAGTTCTTCTAACTTGTACGCTCCATTGTTGAAGACATGCCATATCCGGAAAGGGCCATCCCAGTTGGCTGATAGCTTCCCTTCTGAAGAGTTGCGTCTGGCTGACCCGGTTGCTCTCCATACAAGATTGCCTTCGTGAAATGTTCTCGGCTTAACACTTGAATTGAAACGGCGTGTCATGCGTTGTTTACATGCCTCGGTCACAATCTGTGCTTTTTCCCGTGCTTCATCAAAGACATCAAGCTCGGCTCAGAGCGAAGCATTGTTAGACTCCTCATGGAAGTGTTGTCTTCGGAATGATGGCTCTCCGACTTCAACCGGGATCATGGCGTCCGTGCCGTATGTCAGGCGAAAGGGTGTCTCTTTTGTTGCTGATTGTGGTGTACATCGATACGCCCAAAGGACCTCTGGCAACTCTTCTGCCCATGCCCCTTTTGCCGAGCCGAGCCGTTTCTTTAATTCGGTGAGGATAACCTTATTGGCCACTTCGGCCTGGCCGTTCGACTGGGGGTGCTCAACTGATGTAAACCTATGTCGGATGCCAAGGTTTTCAAGAAAAGAGTTGAACTTTTTGTCCGTGAATTATAGGTCGTTATCTGAGATGATGGCATATGGGATGCCGAAACGGGTAACCATGTTCTTCCAGACAAATTTCTGGACATTAGCGGCGGAGATGCAGGCAAGCGGCTCGGCCTCTATCCACTTTGTGAAGTAATCGACAGCCACGAGGAGAAACTTAACTTGTCCCTTCGCCACCGGAAATGGGCCGAATACATCAATGCCCCATAAAGTAAACGGCCATGGAGAGCTGATGCTATGCAGTTCAGCGGCCGAGGCATGAATGAGGTTCCCGTATTTTTGGCACTGAACACATTTCTTGATAAAGTCGGCGCAGTCCCCCTTCAGAGTCGGCCAATAATAACCGGCCCGCAAGACTTTAGCTGCTAAGGTTCGTCCCCCGGAATGAGAGCCACAAATACCCTCATGGACTTCCCTCATCACGTAATCTGCTTGGTGACTATCTATGCATTTGAGCAGCGGGGTGGAGAACCCCCGTCTGTAGAGGTCCTCGGCTATCATGGAGTACCGAGCCGCCTATGTTCGTAACTTCTTAGCTTCCAACGGGTCGGCCGGTACTTCGCCGTTAGTGATATAGTTCCGAATGGGTGTGGTCCATGAGGGTGATTCATCTATTGCCATGCACTCGGTTGTTACGCTTGGGGAGGGAACTTCAAGATGAATAGTGGTGTGCAGCTGTCCCGGCTTCCGGCTGCTGGCGAGCCGAGCTAACTGATCAGCTCGTTCATTGTTGTTGCGCAAAACATGCCGAACCTGAACCTCGCTAAATTCATCCTTCAATCTTTGGAATAGATGATAGTATTGTAATAGGTTCGCATCTTTAACTTGGAAATTATCATTGACCTGTTCGGCCACTATCCTTGAGTCGGTCCAGCATATGACTCGCTTCACACCCATCTCGGTTGCCAACCGCATCCCAGCTAGTAGGGCCTCGTATTCCGCTTGGTTATTCGAGGCACGAAAACCGAACCGAAGGGACTGCTCGATTGTGACGCCTGAGGGACTAGCCAGTATTACTCCTGCTCCGCTGCCTTGGGCGTTGGAAGACCCATCGACATGCATGGTCCACGGCTCGTCTTCAAAACATCCCGAAGGGGTAAGCTCGTTAACAAAATCGGCCAAGTGCTGCGACTTGATGGGACCTCTCGGCTCAAAAGACAAATCGAACTCTGACAGCTCAACCGACCATGCCATCATTCGGCCGACAATCTCTGGTTTTCTTAATACTTTTGACACTGGGCAATCGGTTCGAACAACTATCTTGTGGCTATGAAAGTATTGTCTGAGTCGACGAGCAGTGTAGATGAGTCCTAAGGCTACCTTTTCAATTAACTGGTATCGTCGTTCGGCCTCCTGCAGAGTCCGACTGATGAAATACACTAGTTGTTGCCCTTCTCGGTTTTCTTGTATTAGCGCAGCGCTAATTGAGCTGTCAGAGACTGCTAAGTATACGATCATGTCAAGGTTGGCAACTGGTTTGGAAAGGACTGGGGGTGTACTAAGGCGCTCCTTGAAATGTTGGAATGATGTTTCACACTCCTGGGTCCATTGGAACTGCTCGGTCTTCTTGAGCAAGAGGATCTTGGGTCTAGCTATCTCAGCTAGGCAAGGAAGAAAGCGGGAGAGCGAAGTGAGCCGGCCTGCCAACTTCTGAACTTCTTTCAGGGTACTTGGACTTTTCATGCTTAAAATGGCTTGGCACTTGTCAGGATTTGCTTCAATGTCGCGACTGGACAACATAAACCCTAAAAACTTGCCGCCTGAGACCCCGAACACACACTTGTCGGGGTTGAGTCTCATTTGGTGGTGCCGAAGCGCGTGAAACACATCGGTTAAGTCTTGTGCGTGTACAGATACGCTACTTGACTTTACTACCATGTCATCAACATACACCTCCATACATCGGCCAATGTGGTCGCTAAAAATTTTGTTCATCAGCCGTTGGTAGGTGGCTCCGGCATTTTTCAGGCCGAAGGGCATAACTCGATAACAGTAATTGGTCGTTTCGGTGATGAACGCCGTTTTCTCTTCGTCTTGAGGGTCCATTCGGATTTGGTTATATCCGGAGTATGCGTCAAGGAATGACAGGAATTTGTGGCCAGATGCCCCATCGACGAGCCGATCAATGTTTGGTAGCGGATAGGCATCCTTCGGACAGGCTTTGTTCAAATTAGTGTAGTCAGTACACATGTGCCATTTCCCATTCGGTTTCTTGACCATGACTACATTAGCTAGCCAAGTTGTGTAGTGTACCTCCCGGATGAACTTGGCTTCTAGCAACTTACTCACCTCGGCCTCTATTGCCGCCTTCCTGTCCTCCCCAGCCTTTCGACGCCGTTGAGCGATCGGTCTTGCTTCTTTGCTTATGGACAACTTGTGACAGAGGAAACTAGGATCAATGCCGGGCATGTCGGAGGGATGCCAAGCAAATAGGTAACTATTTTTGAGGATCACTTGGCTGACAGCCAATTGTTCCCGCTCGGACAAGTTGGCTCCTATATAAGTGACTTGTGACTCCAACACCCCTACTTGAATCGGTTGCTTGTCATCAACAGGCTCGACTCTTTCCTCCTGATCGATCCGGGAATCGAGGTCCACAGTCGATTGCTGGGACACCGAGTGAACCCCACTCGGCTTCCTAGGTACCTCGTCTTTTATCCTTGGCAGTCGCAAACTAGCGAAGTAACACTCCCGTGCCATCTTTTGGTCGGCATGAACCGTGACGACTCGTCCTGACTCGGCCAGAAATTTCATGGCCAAATGAGGGGTAGATACGACTGCTCTGAGCCGATTCAGGGATGGTCGTCCAAGGAGAATGTTGTAAGATGTGCTGGCGTGTACCACCACATATTTAACTGAAACATCTCGGTATTCGGCGCCTTCAAATACGAACCGAGTCAACAACTTGATGTATCCCTTGGTATTGACCCGTTCGCCGGAGAACCCGACCAAGGGTTCATCATACGGAACTAGCTCGGACTCCGGGATGCCCAGCTGCTTGAACGTATTCCAGTAGAAGATGTCGGCCGAACTTCCTTGGTCGACCAGCGTCTTGCGTACAATACAATTGTGAATTTCAACGCTGATTACCATAGGATCATCCTGGTCCGGATCGATGCCTTTAAAATCAGCCTCTGTGAAAGTTATAGTGGGTAGGCGGCGACGAGCGGATTCGATGGCATGTACATGCCGGATAGCTCGCAGGTGTCTTCTTTGTGCAGATGAAGACGAGCCACCTCCAGCGAATCCCCCGGCAATGGTATTGATGACTCGCCGAGGCTGTGTCGAAGGCTCATCCTCTCTTCTATCTCTAGACCGACTACGTTCTCTGCGAGAACATGTTTCTGTCCTTTGTTCGAGTTGGTCGCGTCTCCGTGACCGGTCTTCGTATCTCGATCGGTTTGGACGTTCAACGAAACCTTGCAGCTGTCCCTGCTTGACTAAATCTTCAATCTTATCCTTCAAGGGCAAACAATCGTCAGTTGAATGCCCACGGTTGCGATGATATCTGCATGACTTGGTCGTATCGGCCCGACGAGGGGTTGATGCTCGTTTTGGGATTACCAGTATATCCGAGGCCAGTGCTTGTTCTAATACTGCTGACCAGCTAGTATTGAGGGGCGTGTATTGTGAGTACCTTGGTCCCCGAGGAGGCTTCTCGCGGGGAACCAACTCTTTCGGTCGACTCCGAAAACTCGGCTTGGTCAGCTTGTCGGGTTTTGCTGACACTTCTACTCGGGCTTGGTTCCGGAACTCGGCCAGTTCCTCCATCTGCATGTACTTGTCGGCTCGCCTACGCAAATCATCCATGTCTGTAGGGGGTTTCTTACAAATGTTGTTGGCAAAAGGCCCTGGCTTCAAGGCAGTAGTAAGGTGGTGTAGAGCTACAGCAGGGTTTAAGTCTCGAATTTCGAGTGCCGCTTTGTTGAATCGGCTCATGAATGTCCGAAGGGATTCCTTCTTCTCCTGACGAATGCTTATTAGTGCCAACGAGGTCAATTGGTGAGGTCGACTGGTAGCAAATTGAATTGTGAATTGGGATGCCAACGTACTGAACGAATCAATCGAGTTGGCCGGAAGCCGAGTGAACCAACTCAGAGCTCGTCCTTTTAACGATGTTGGGAAAATTTGGCACAGGGCGGCATCATCAGTTGTGCTCAGCGTAACTTGAGTCAAGAACACATCTACGTGTTCATCGGGATCGGTTGTACCATCGTATTTGTCAAGGGGCAGGGACTTCCAGTGGTCTAGAAGTGTCGATTGCATGATGTTCGGCGTAAATAGATGTCGGTGTGCCCCGGCCGGTATTGGCTGTGTCGGTCTTCCGATCGAAGCATGGATGCTTGGGGGCGCGACAGAGGTATGAGGAAAAGAGGTGTGATGACCGTGCGAGTGGAACGATCCTTGAGTGTGAGTCGTCTCAGATGGTTTCCATGTGGGGTCTCGGTATTGGTTTTTTAGAGCAGCATTCTCTTCTTTCAATGCTTCCATCTCGGCGGCATCTCTCTCTCGCTGTTGTTTCATGGCGATCATTTCCTCTTTCATCTGGCGTACCATATCGGTCAAGTTTGTCTCCTCAACCGTCTCGGCCCCGGACTGGTGCTCTTCTTCGGACTGTTGCCCTTCAAAATTAGTATTCCTTGTCTTTACCATGATTCTTTTACTCATAAACTTTCGGTGCTTCTGCAATGCTATCGGTTCGGCCCCACGGTGGGCGCCAAAATGTACCTGCTCAAGGATACACTCGTAGTCTTCTTGGTAAGAAGGGCCGAACGGATACTTCAAACGGATTCGTCAGAGGGGGGAGGTACCTACAAAAGGTACTCCGACGCTCAAGTCAGGACAAGCACGATATTCTAGGATAATTAATGAACAGTGACGTACCTCGTTGCGTGTGACCTATTTATAATACCTGACATGGGCCTGAACGTGGTGGGCCTATTCTAATCTTTACCAAATTAGGTAATACGATGCTAATCAGCTAATCATGTCTTAATTAGGCGCTTGTCCTTGTTAACTATGATTTGTACTATAATCCGCTTAACATATCGGCACATTGCCGAGCCGACAGGCTAATGCTTGGGAGGTTGCATGTCTTCGACTGTTGACCGGGTCGGTAAACGTTTACTTGGTAATCCTATAGGATCGGCATTTGGCCGAGCCGATACGTAGGATGCGGGGATGCATCATGCCGTTTGCATCGGCCTTCAGCTGGGCCGATGCTAACGTCAACCTTGGGTATGGTCCAGTTCGCATGGGTGTCTGACGGAACGGCACGTGTTGGTCAACATGACCGATAGGGTCCTCCCGGTACAAATCTTAAATACTAAATTGAATTGTTGAATAATTTATTCTAAATTCGTATAGTTTGTAGCCTATATAAATTATACCCAATTCAGCAAATTTAAAACTTAGCACATGTTTGGTTTATTTATTTTTTGACAATTAATAATTCATTTTAGAAAAATTCTAAAGATTAATAAAGTAAATAAATAATTATTTTACAATTAATAAATCATTATTTTTCTAAAGAAAAATAATCTGAATAAAATACTATTATTTTAATAATAGATTAATAGCATTTTATTTTCTTGTAATGTTTTCGTCGTATTACATAAGAATATTTAACAAAAATATATAATAATTATTTCATGCTTTGTTTATTTAACAAATTAGTATTAAGAAGATGTTGCATAAGAATTTAAAATCATTTTAAAAAATTATTTTCTGCTTTCACTTTGTTTTTGCGTGTGGCAGGCTGGCAGCCAATGTTGAAGCTGACTAGGAAAGCATTAACCTTAAAGAATCGAACTTGTTAGGTACGAGATTAATTAATGGATCGTGGATCAATCATGGACCTTTAAATAAATAATGTGATGCTTATTTGACATTTGCATCAACCATTCATGTTTAAATTATACTAATTTTTTTTTCTCTACTTTAAAAATTATACTTTAATTTTTTTCTTAAGATATTGATATGTATTTATAATTTAATCTAATTCCGTTGATATAGTTAATCCACGTGGATAAAAACTAGTCACTGATATCATTAATAATTAATAATTATTCCCGTAATTCTTAGTTTAATCACATTCATTTTCAGCCCGTGGTGGGTTACAACTTACAAGCCTTGGCCCTGACCACGAGCCTTCGCATTCTTATTTATTTTTTTATTTTATTTTTTATTTTTTTTATTACCTTCTGCTAAAAATATATAATTCTTTCGCATCAACTGATGTCTTTATCACGAATTCATGTCTAAAATGGAAATAAATTTTGGTCCAATCTGACAATTAGTTAAAGATTTCATATATGAGCAAAATATTACAACTAATATTTATTACATAACATAAATTTTTATTTTTATATGATTTTTTTTTTAAAGATAGGAAAGATTACAAAGATGGTCGCAATGAAGATTGAATTTAGGTTTTCATGCTTTTAACTATCCTAATCCCTTCCCACGCAACTCTAAACCTTAACCCTAGTGGTTTATTTTTATATGATTCAAATTTTTAATAAACAAATATAATATGTATAAACAAATTATTTCTTATTTAAAATAAATCATTTAAATTGTGACATAAGACTATTTTTAATTATTGATAAATTTTTAAATATTAAAATTTAAATTTAAAATAAAAAAAAAGTGATAAATTGAAATAAATATATAATTAAAATGATTAAACATATAGATAAAAATAAGACGATGATAGCTTAAAATGGTTGAGAGAACTTTTTTGTTTAATTGTTGTACCTCTAAATTAAAGAAGGGAAAAATATTAAGAATATTTAATCGGGAAACTAAGGAAAGTGAGAACCTTATATTTTTCAAATTATACATTCTAGTTATTATAACCTTTGTCTAATTATGAGACTTTTTTTTTAAAATAAATTATACCTTTAAAAAATTAGCTAATTTTGTTAAAAAAATTATATTTATTAATAATTTAAATCACTTTTTTAAAATTAATCTTTTATCTTTCTATTAATATTTTTCACTTAATTAATTAATATTTATAAAATATATATTTCTATTTTTCTTCTTCCTAAAAGAGATCATTTTCATCCTCGAGCATTTATTATCTTGTGTAAAAAAATCATTAATTAAATAAATATGTTTTAAAAAAGATATAATTAATTCAACTGAGAATTAAAATAAATTCTAATAAAGTGTATATATTAATTTTTATATTTGTTATAAATAACTAAGATTAAAATATTATAGGTTTTTTTTTAAAAGATATATGTTGTATTAACGTAGGATAAGGATAATTATATCTGTGCGGAAAAGTTTTGGATGATGAAATGGAGTTCTCAGTGGCGCGTTTATCTCTGGCTCTGGTAATACACTCTTTTTTTCTAAACTGCGATTTCCTTTTGTGTTTGGTTATGGTGAAAAGTGAATTGTGAAGTATGATTGATTGGTCTCAGAGATCGAGTTTGACGTTCGGAGAGGCGCTATGCGCGGTCTTCATTCCGCTTATTGGAATCGTGGAAGCTGTTTTCTTCACCTTAGCTGGTTGCTTCGATCTTCATTCTCCCAATAACAACAATCCCTCTTTTTCCTTCCACCACGTTCTCACCCTCGCCAATCAATCTCCATGTTCGTTTTTTTTCTGTTCCATTTCATTTTTCACCCTTTTGTTTTTAATTTTATAGTGCTATTTGAGTTCCTCATTTGTATGTCGCAGTTTCTGTTAATGAAATTGAGGCGTTGCATGACTTGTTCAAGAAGTTGAGTAGTTCAATCATTGATGATGGCCTCATCCACAAGGTAGTTTGGCTTAAGTTAGTTAACTGCTTAGATTGGGATTTGGGGATCAATGTGTCTTTTGATTTTTAAGTTTGTGCATTCTTTTTTTAGTCTTTATTTTGAGATTGGGATTTGGAATTGTTGAGATTGTGTCCTTTTAACTCTTGTTTGTTTCTCTTGCGAAGGAAGAGCTCACATTGGCAATGTTGAAGACCACAACTGGCGAGAATCTTTTCCTTGACAGGGTATATAACCATTTTCACTACTCTTTTTTGCTTTCTATTTTCTTCATTTCATTTGTGAACCTATGATCCAAACAACTAAAACAAGGGACTATTGTCTATTGTCTATTGTCTATTGTCTATTGTCTATTGTCAAGAGCCCTCCTCTCTCTCTTCCCCTCCAAACAAACAATGTGTTATTGTAAGGAAGGTAATTTTGATTTGCAAGGGAAGCATCTTTCTAGGGACCAAATTAGTTCACACCCTTTGATTTCCTGTGGCATCTGGGTAAATCAGGGTGGCAGTATTTTCCTACTTCATACTGCTTTTTTGTTTTTGTTCACACGACTCAATTCTGTCGTTATCAGTTTAAGAGTTTTCATCCATTGTAACTGGTGAACAAAAATTACGTAACCTATCACCAAATCCAAACCTGCCTCCAAGACTTCTTTATCAAGTTCCACCACTTCAGCCAGATATTTGCTATGTCCGATTTTGTCTTGGGTTCTATTAAGTTTAGAATATGGTTTCTATGTCGGACTTAGAGCTCCAAATATGGATTTGTTTCAGTAAAATGGTTAATTGATGCATGATGCTTTATTTTATTTTTTTTGCAAATAGGATGCCACTGCCTCAATACAAGTTTCTGCTTATAATTTAAATTTCAGAGCTACTTGGCATTTTCCTTCTAAATTTCCTTCAGAATCCCCTGTGGAACATTACAGGCTGTTTTAGACCTAAGGATGCTTTTACTAGTCTAATACTCTGATATGTTATGTGAAGTGTGATCAATGAACTCTAGTGCTTTTTTGTATCATTCCTTGGAAGTCTTATACCGGTCAGTCCTTTTGTCCTTTTGTAAATGATTGTTGCCACATTGACTAAGGTCTCAAATTGTTATGATAAGTTGATATTCTTTTCTAGCTTTGTTTGTCATATATATTATTATGAAAGATCAAAGGTGCATACATGTTTTTTTAATAGAGAAGTTGAAAGATTTATTGTACGTATTGACAGTATTTCTGTTGTTTAAATATCTAATTTTACATTGTTGACCTTATATAGCATAGCCAATGCCCAATGGTTTCTGGAGACATTGTTCTATGCATATTCTCCCTATTTCCCTGTCCTTTAGAAGAAATAAAATGCTGTATACACTTGTTTTGCAGAAAGTTCTGTTGTTTACTGCTGTTTTTCCTTCTTGAATTGTATAATTGAGTCCATTTTATTGTTTGTAAATTTTTTTAGGTGTTTGATGTCTTCGATGAAAAAAAGAATGGCGTAATAGAATTTGAGGAGTTTGTGCATGCTCTCAGTATCTTTCATCCTTATACTCCTCTGGAAAAGAAAATTGATTGTAAGACTTCAGTAAGAGTTTTTCACTTGTATTTTTATATTATCTATTTTATTTATATTAGTATGCGTAAAAATTATCAATATTCTTTTATTGGTTTTCTTGTAGTTGCTTTTAGATTGTATGACTTGAGACAGACTGGATATATTGAGCGAGAAGAAGTGAGTATCTGGGCATGTCCAGGTTATGAAGATGTTATTACTTGAATATATTTATTGTCATCATAGAATAATGTTGCACTAGAATTCCCTTACCACAATATCAATTTGATTTGACAAGTTTAACAAAGAAAAGTGATGGTGGTGGTTTCTGTAATTCTGTTTATGAAGTCTATGGCAATCTTATGTCCATTGAATAATTGTAAAATTCAAAATAACCATGAGGAGGTCTGCTATTTTATTTAACTTGTTTTCCCCTATTGTTTTCAGTTTACCAACATCTGGAACTGTTTTGTTAACCTCCGACTTTTTCCAGGTTAGGCAAATGGTTGTTGCCATTCTATCTGAATGTGGCATGGATCTGGAAGATGAAGCCCTTGATACCATTATTGATAAGGTAATTGTTTGCAAGAACACTTTTTCCCTGTGTTGATTTTCGTTTGGAGCCTTTAAGTAACCTTTTTCTTTCATAAAAATTATCAGACATTTCAAGATGCTGATACTGACAAGGATGATAAAATAAGCAAAGAAGAATGGAAGGCATTTGTTATTCGACACCCAACACTCTTGAAGCACATGACTCTACCTCACCTAAAGTAATTAATTTCTTTATATTATCATTTAATCATCGATCAAATTTAAACTCAATATAATAACCTACCCAACTCAAACTGGATTGACTCCGGTGGAAGATACATGTAATTTAGACAACAACAAAAAATCCAACTAATAAGCATCACCAATGAGTATATTTCAATCTGATGGTTTGCAGTGCATTGGTTGGGACTGAATTTTTATGGTTTCCATTTTTGTTTGGTCACTGGTCAGGGACATCACCACACTTTTTACCAGTTTCATTTTCAGCACCCAAGTTGATGATTCCCACTGGCATATTAATGGCAGTCATAAACATTGAGGAGTGGAAGCTTGTTCTGTTGCACCAGCTGTTGTTCTGAGAAGTAGAATCCACTCTCCCAAATCCCGTGTTCATTCCAACGAGAGAATTCATGGAAGTGAATCAAACCACCGAAGTGCGGTAAAAATCTGATTCAAATTGAATCAAATTATGGTTTGGTTTGATCAGCGACTGTACAGCTCGTTTTGGTGCAGTGTACAAAATTTATTTGTACGATAAAAATCATTTGAAATATTTAAAATGAAATGTGTTTATTATCATAACTAAAAGGGTTTAACTATATTTACACAATTTTAAGTTTTAGTTACTACGAAAAAATATAGTTTTAGCCCCTACATCAACATTAAAGTTAAGTTTTGGACTCTTTATTAATGCCATTAATGATGTGATTAATGTGCTGATGTGGTAAATAAGTGGAATTTATGTGAATGAGTTTGATCTTTAAATATGTTAACATGTATATAATCTTAATGCATTAAAATAAAAATTTAATACTACTACGGAATAATAATATTTATGTAAAAAATTAATGATAATATTAATGGTATCATTATAGTATTTCTATATTTATAAATAAACTGATTTGTTAAACGAAGCCTTTGGTCTAATGATTATAAGGCCTCTCTTGAGATACAGGGATAGATATAGTAGTCTCTGTATTAAAAATAATGTTTAGTCGGTAGAAGTTATGTTTCGTGAGTGACTTGTTTTGTAAGTGTAAATTAATCTTTAGTTATAAACTTTTACATGCTGCATAGACCGTATCATGTCCATTGGAAAAAAAATATATACTGATTTATAAAATTTAGAAGTTTGTTTTTGATAAATAAATGGTATTTAAAAAATTTATATTCTAATTATTATTATTCTTTTTTAAAATTTTCTTATTTTGGTAATATTAAATGTTTCCTTTATATTGAGGTTTCTATTTTCATTCCTCAAATCTCATCTTTACTAAATTCTAATTTATTTCTTTTTTATTTTGTCATTTTAAACACCATCTTACACTTTCAAATTAAAACTTTATTTTAAAATACTTTATTCTTCTTAAATCTAAATTACTTATATACTCATTTATTTAAATTTAGGTTTAAATATGTTCAAATTACCTTTAATTAAGTCGATTTTCAGATTATTACTTTTTAAAAATAAATTTGTTTTAATTACCTGACACTTTTTTTTTGCAATTTAGTACTTGACGTTAGTCTTGCTCCGTTAAGTGATGATATGACAAACGGATTGCCACGTCATCATCCAACAGTGTTTGCCACGTTATCTAAGGGACTACCATGTGGGCATGGTGATGATGTGGCAGACACTGTTGGGTGATGATGTGACAGTCCGTCTGCACATCATCACTTCACAGAGGGGGACCAACGTTAGGTACTAAATTAAAGAAAAAAAATTAGTCAGGTATTTAAAATAAAAAATAATAAATTAATATGTAGTAATCTAAAACTGACCTAATTGAAGGTAGTAATCTGAAAATCGACCTAATTGAAGGTAGTAATATGAAAATTGTCACTGAAGGACAACCTATTTTGAGGCCACCATATTTTGATTGCATAAATTACACTGGGCGAAAGGAGTGTATACGAATATTCATACAATCCACCGACTTCAAACTTTGGTTTGTCATAAAAAATGGATAAAAAATTTCAATAAAGATAGTGAAAAATGAAGAAGTGGAGAAAAGTGAAAATTAATAAGATGTAGAAGACATAAAACACCTATAACTAGAAACAAAAGTAACAAATGTTTTATATTGTGGCATGAATTAAGATACTTTCGAAAAAAAATTCAAGTACAACTTAAATATATTCAAACTACCTTCAATTAGGTCAGTTTTTCATATTACTACATCCAATTAGGTTAGTTTTCAGATTACTTTTGGGTTTTTCTTTTTATGCCACTCAATTATTTTTATTTAATTCGGATCGTTTACTTGTGGACTTGTGGTTTGTTTTCTATTTTTATTTTCAATTTTTACTTTTTAATTATTTAATTATCAACTTATTTTTAATCTCTCTTTAAATATTTATACGTGAAACAGAGAAAACAAATAAAATCTATTTTCAATAATTTTTGTACAAATCTTTAAAAATAGGATCAAATTGAAAACAAAATGATAAATTTGTGATTATAAAGTAAAAACAGGAAATAAAAATCACGAAATAAATGCACAGATATTTACCATCCTATTTTCTTTTCTATTTTTAGATTTGTTCCCTTGGAAATTATTCCCACCCTGACAGAGAAAAAGGACAAAATTTCCATCAATTATACTTTTTCATACACACCAAGCCAAAAGATTAGCTCCCCTTCCAAACAAAAGAATGTTTAAATATTTTTCAAACTTTAGAAAAAATTAAAAATGTTTTCTATTTTAGTATAAATTAAAGCATTCATTTTTTATTTTTTTTGCAAAGTAGCAGATTTAAATGATGGTTCGAACGATAATTTATGTCCTGTATATGTTAAATTCATAATCTGGAATTTCGAATAAAAAACAAAATCAAACACGCTACTAACATGTTTAGGTGAGAATTTTTTCAAAAGCCTTAGAGCAATATAATGTCAAAAAATTGTGTCTCGACGCACTTTATTGAATAGTTACCTTTTTACCTTTTAATGCCCGTCCATTGAAATTAATATAAAACAAACAGAAGGTTAAGAGTTAAGTGTTCAAAAATTGTTGCTTCAATATATTCGAGGGGTAAAATAACATTATTTCAAATTTCAAGTACTTTGTACTTTTGACATTTTTTATTGGGGTATGCATAATAGATAAGTACTAATTTTAGGCTTTTAAACTCCTAAAAATACAAAATAAAAAGCCTAAACTGGTTAATGATGGTTGTTAACCTTTCGCATCACATAAAAGTCTTGCCTTTAATTCTCACTCATGGTTTTATACTGACAGATTATTTAAACGTTTTGTTGTTACTTGTATCTTTTATGTGTAATTTTTTTATAGGTTGTTTACAAATATGATGGTATGTTCTTGACATTTTGTTAAAGCTTTTGACATATCTTCATCACTGAATTTAGAACGCTACTTTTTATCTCCTCGAATTTTTTTAACAAAAAGGAGGGTTAGGAATATGTATTTATCAGTCATAGCAGCAAAAATAAATTCAAAATGATTAAGCCCATGAGTTAGATTATTTACCAAAAAAAAACATTGACGTATTCAACTACAGTTTGTGTTAATCTTACTTGTGATGATGTTCTTCTAGGTATACTTTACCATCCTTTCTCAAATTTTCTCTAACTTCTTAAATTCCTACCTAGGTAAAAAATACTCATGTCTTGATCCTTGTTTTATCTTCTTAAATAAATTATATTTTAAAATTCAATATCAATATTATTCATTTATAAATATTATAAATAGATTTGCACAAAAACAATTTGAAGTTCATGGAGAATCAAGAATCTTGGATCCATAAATGATTTTAGCGCCTTTTTTTCTTCTTCTCTGGTTTAGATGATTCACATCATTGATCAAACTAAAGGGTGGTGGATCTTGTGTACATTACTCACTTTTCTTTCCCTCTTCAATCATCCCTATATAAAGTATGAATAAATGCATATTTAAAATGGACCTTGACAAGTTGTCCTAAGAATATCATTATAATTTATGGGACCCTTAAACTCAAACAATTGTCGTAGGTGTCCACTTATTCAATTCTATACTCCCTCCCCTGCTCTTCTTCCAAAGAAAGGAGAAAAAGGAAAAAGAACAAAAAAAGGTGGTGAAGTGAAAGGCAAAAATAAACAAAAGGAACTCTGATTCAAAAACAAGATAAAAGTGCTTGCTACCCCTTACAATCAACCTTTATTTTCCTACCACACTAGGTAAAATGGGAAAGAAGAATTGGTGAAAAGTAAATACTACCTAATTTAAGGGTCCCTCAAAAGATGAAACTCTCCATTGTCTTCATGTGGAAAGACTAATGCAAGGGGACAAAAAAAATAGCTAATGAAGCTAACCACACGTGTGTCCACATTAGCCAATCTTTCTGGTCCCCTACCCCTCAATTGTTTCTTCTTACATTTTGTATTTTTCATACACTGGTTGTTCTGTACCCTCATGTTGAAGTGGCTCCACACTTTTTGGCCAAGGAATGAACCTCAAGATTCCACTCTCCTTACCATCACAGGCATCCTCCTTTTCATTCTTACTGTAGGGAAGTTCACTATTCTATCTTCTTCAGCATGCCATCTGCATGTACAACATTAAATTTCAAGATGTCTCATTATAATTGCATGCATCAAATTTTTACCTTTTTACATTTTTTAAAGTTTCTCTATTAAAAAAACTTTATTTTTTGTTGAAAAACTCTCTTAAGAGCTTTTAAACTTATATCTCTTAATTAAATTTGAAACAAGCTAGGCAGAATGAAGTATTCAAAGGTGTTAGAAAAGCAAAGCATACAATGCACTATTGGGTTGCACGTTTTGCAGGCCTAGCTAGCAAAAACTCTATCTTTAGGCTGCTTGACTAACTGATATCATCAAAGGCTTTTGTCACCCTAACATGATTTGACCAGCATAGCTCGTTATTGTGGTATTTTTCATTTTTTTAGGCCATACATATCTTCATAGAAGCATGTACAATTAGAAGTCAAAACCTATAGTCCTAAGGATAATATAAAATAAATGCTACATATAAAAATAAAAAAAAAATGGTTCTCAATGGCAGGTATTTTTGCTTCCCATTTAAACAGTGCCAAGAGACAGTAGTTGAATGTACTTCTCTAATGAAATAACATTCTTTCTGTCTTTGTAGGTACGATGTTGAACCATTGTCACCAGTCAACTCATATCTGATTCACGTGTCATTAAAGCTAGTGTGAAATTGCAGCATGATTATGATTAAAATTCTTAAGCCTGGTACTGTACTAAGAATTAGGATACATTCAAGAAGTATCATGGCTTTCCTCACAGTTAGGATTGATTTAGAAGTAGTTTAATGACACATTAATTATTATTATACACCAAAGATTAGTATGAAATGGCTTTTAGGAATTCTAACAGCATGTAAGGCTTTCTGGCCCCGTAAAGTCGTAAACTTTACAACTTGGATTCCTCCTTTGTCCATATGCAAGAAAGAGACATTTTATGCCTTTGACCCACCCGGATATTAATATGTGGAATATGTAATTTTCAGCAACCAGTTTTAGTTTCAAAAGAGAAAATCATGAGTGAAAAATGTAAAGTAAAAAAAAGGTCCATGCAAAGCCACTTGATCCGCAGAATGGCAGAAATTTTCGTGTCTGCTGTTATGATTTTGCCTTTGCTCCCATGTCACAAGGAGAGGTCAAAAATTTGTGCATGATGACATATAATAATGATTCACTGTGTTCACTCATTAGAAAAGAAGTGAAGAATGATTACCTGAATTGAGTGACAAAATGGTGTAGGAAGATGGAAGCTTCCAGCCTGGCCAAGTCAAGGCCAGGGCACAGCCTTTGTCCCCCTCCAAAGGGAGTGAAATTGCAACTGCTCATGTCTTTGTCCTAAAGTTCACCAATCCATCACTTAAGCTAAATAAACAGCATAAAATCTGTTTGGATACAAGCTTAGAAACTTTTTTTAGAGCTTTCTGAGTGAAAAAAAAAAAAAAAAAAAAAAAACTTTTTATTTTCGGTAAGAGATACATTAAAAAATGCTTCTAAATTATATCCAAAAAGACTCATACAAATAAAACATAAAGAAACTTTCAAATAACTTAGGAGTAGGTGATGTCTCTTACTTGCCACCTCCATGGATTGAATTGATATGGACATTCATAGTTTTTGTCATCTAGATGAACTGATCTAAAATTTGTAAACACACACCACCCTTGAGGTATTAAGTGCCCTTTTATTTCAACATCTTTTAAGGCCTTTCTCATAACTCCAATTATAATATTTCCCATTCTCAAAGTTTCATTGATGACCTGCACAAGTAGAGCACACAATTAAGTTAACTAAAAATTATGGATTATTTTTACTTGTCTTTGATGAGGAGCCAACAGCCATGGCGGTCTTACTGTTTGAGTAAATGGCAATGATAAGTAATCGCTCCAACACAAGGGCTCCCCAACCTGATCTTGAAGTTTCTTAAGCTTCAAATTTTCCTCCTGAGAATCACCAAAAGTAGTTTGGCAAAAGCTAATCAGGAAATTAGTTCAAAGACTTTATTAAAGGCACATGTTGCAATCTCATATGATATGCCACAACCAGAGATTATTCAAGAGCTTTAGTAAATGGAAGGGCAAAATCCATACGTATCTGCCAAGAGTGTGATGTTGGCCACTCTTGAGGGTTCAGTCATATAGCTAGTGTAGAAAGGACATAACACTATCAGTACTACCCAATTGTGCCTAAGAAAAATACAAAATCTTTAATACATGGTGGAAAAGAAACATAATGGTAACAACAAAATGTTTTTCTACTTTTAGACTAGGCCATTAGGAATCCTGTGCTAAACTACTAAAACAAAATGAGATTATTAAGAATTCAACGATGCTTATTATCTGTGATAAGGTGAATTCCATTATAATTTGCGAAGAGGAAATTTAGAATACCGTCAACTGTTGCAAAGCAGCAGGACATTCTGATAGATATTTTGTAGCTAGAGTCATAAGAACTGGCACTGAGTCTTCCCCTGGAATCATCATATCAATAATATTATCTGCTATTAAATCATCTGTCAGTTTTTCACTTGCATCATTAAGAAGCACATCCACCACATCTTTTGGAACTTTGCAGATGCCACTATTTCTTTTAGCTTGGATAATTCTCCGCACTAATTTCACCATTTTCTTTTTTGCCTAAAACCAAAAAGTGAAAGTCATTATTGCCAGGTCCATCATGACATGTATGGTAAAAGAAATCAATATATATTAATGGACTTGCCTGCAAAGATTGATAAAGTTTAGTTCCTGGTAGATTTATTGGTAAAGCCATGAGGCCAGAGATAAATTCCTGAAAATGTTTCTTTAGAAGCTCCATTTCTTCTCCTGGATCCAAACTAATCAATGCTTTGACTAGTACATGAAAAGCAATCTGGGGACAAAAAAGGAGCAATTGTTGGTATCTTTGAAAAGAGTAAATTATTATTGATAATCTCAATTTCAATGTAGCATGATTACTACAAAAATGATTACGAACCCCGTAAAGATAACTAGGATTTTCACTTTACAATTATATCATCTTGAAACTTAAGTAGGAGCAAAACTGTCCGAAAGATAACTCAATCACCAATTATTACTTCAGTAACTCATGCATAAACGTTAGGAGAAAGTGCGGTGATTTTGTCATACAACTTTGGAGGAGTGGATGCTTTCATATAAACAACATGAGCATAGAAGAAGCAGCCAAATATAGATTTAAGAGAAGCAGCATCTTTTGTTTTATCTTGTGTCTGTTTGATGGAACTATTCTCAAGAAGCCACCGTGAGCTAACTTTGGAGCTAGATTCTGACTTCTACACCACGTGGGAGATAGAGGCAGACAAAGATAAGCATAAACAATTTTTTTTGGGGGGTGAATCCAAAGTGAAAGTGAGAGATTAATCTCTAGAGATATAGAGATCCATTAAGGAGTTCAGTTCGACTTCTTCTAATGGTTATTCTTCCATACACATAGACCTGGTGATCGAACACATTTACAAACACTCACGCACCCTTCAGAGTCAGAGAGAAGAGAAGGAAACAGAACTAACCTTTTTTGTTTCATCTTGTATGTACACGGGGCTGTCCTCTCTCCAACTTGCCATTGATTCTTGGACATACTTTTGCATATCCCTGGTGATCTGAGCCTTTAGCTGTTGAGACTTGAAGAAAGCTCCAATGAGACCATGTATTCTCCTCTGAAGGCTTCCATTGATGAGCAAAATAGAAGACTCCCCCATCAACTCAGTAAGAGACTTGGGATAAGAAGGAACAAAAACCTTTGCATCACTTTGCAGTATAAACTTATTCACATCAGCATCCGTGGAAACAATTGTGGGGCTTCCAAATATGTGTGACTTAAACACCTTGCCATACCTGCAAGTAGCAACACATCATAATCCTTGTTGAAAACAACAAAAATTTCTAGATACAACATAAAACCAACACATGGTAAGACTTTTATCAACCAAGATGGTTTTCCTTTTGAAGTCCAACTTTCGTATGTGATGGCATGGAAAAACCTGAAGCTAACTTGTAATGAAGCTGAAATAAAGTGCATGCTTAAATCAGTGGTGCATGGAAATTTATTGGTGATGTGAACTTACATGCTGCGTCGCTTGTCCATGAAGCTCTCAGGGCGATCAGAGTAAGCACAAGAAACAAACTCAATGGTTTCACCGATAAGAGGCCATCCAAGAGTGCCTAATGGAAGTTGATTTCGATGTTTTGATTTGAGCATAAGGCTAAGCCTGTTTCTGTAGAGTATCACAGTGCACAAGAGAAATACTGACACAAACACAATCCAAATATTGTCCATCATTTTCTCACACACTGTCTATAATACTTCTAGCTTTGGCTTAAATATGCGTAATCATATGGTGGCCACAGCCATAACCACGTTTTTCTTTATGAAAGATTTCAGTGTGCATGTGTGTTTACGCGTGCAAGAAGAGGGAGAAGGAGAGAGGTTTTGTGAAGTCTTAGCTAACTTTTAGCGTTAGAGAGAATATAAATATTTATGCATACATTAAGAAAAGCATAGTATGGAATTATTTTATTCTCAAGGCACAAAGAATTTTAGTTCTACCTTAGTCCTTGGGACTTAACTGGGTCAACAGTTTTGCAATGGGGCTCCAATATCGGGTTGGGAATGTCGGTCTCAGATCAGTAGCTTATTATCTATATCCCAAATTCCAAGAAATGCACACTATCTATGATAATATATCAAATTAAGTCTCAAAAAGAAATGTAAAATGTAGTAAAGTGAGAGAATAAGGTTTTTATTATATGTTTAGATCGTGAAATATTAACTGATAATGAATGTCTGGTTTTGCTTAGTTTATGATTTTGTTTCACATTATAGAATGAAAGAAGTCCCCACAGAAGGGCATGATTGTTGGTGTAGCACATTGGATTATGGCCTTCCTTTTCCTTTGGCAGTAGCAGTTGGATGACCTCGTGCCTTCATGTGAAACTCAATAAGTCCAACCACATTCATCCATCATCATCACCCCGCCACAAAACTACTCTCTCTCATCAACATTTTGTTCAATCTATTTTGGTCTTCTCCAACCTCTCACGTTATCATCATTTCCTTCCTTTCTCATATTATATGCTAGAGGCCACATACCCTTTTCTTTCTCTTTACTATATAAAATTACTCTTATCATCCTCTCATTAGGATGTCTTTATTATGTATTAGTTTTTTATTTATGTACATGATTTATGTTATTCCAAAATTGACAATTAAGGATTAATATACATCTATTTGATGTGATTTTCATTAATCAAATATTTTTTTTAACATTGCAATAATATAATGTATTATTGTACAGTAGCAGTGGTAATACATTACTTTAATGGCCCAAGCAAGAATAGGAGTGCCATATTTGCATGAATATAATGGTATTTAAAGATAAACCTCCTCTTCTCCAAGTAGATTATTTCATATCATGCCTGCCCAACTTTGATTAAGCTTTTATAAATTTCTCTTTGACTATAGTCAACAATTGTTTTATTTTTTATTTTTATATTACTATCAGAATGGACGAGTTCTAGTTATATAGTTTTTATAAGGCTAAACCCAATTCATGAGTTAGCTTTTGTGTCTTAGTTTAAAGGGGAACAACCTATCAGATTCAGGCAACCAATTCAACGTTCATACTTTAATATCATTTTGGCAACAGAGATTATTCGGCGCTGTGCTGAATTTTATTTAACTATCAAACAAAATCAGTGAAAATCCCAGAAAGAAATTCATATATATTGTATATTCTCTTGGAGTTTGAGGAGCTTGACCATCAACTACAAGAAAAGCAATTTTTTTCTCAAAAGAGAAAGAAGGAAAGAAAAGAAAATAAAAACTAGCAGTTGAGAAAATAAGTTATAGTATTTTAGTGGTTAGCTTCCTTATGGAGGTTTACTTGCATGCATATTGTGGGAACCCTGCCAGTCTGCATAGTGCCATTCATGTCCACATCCTTTTGGGGATTTGTGCACGCTTACACTAGGGCCATGTGAATCTCTAGGCACTCTTCTCAAACCTCAACATGATGAATATGCAATTCTGCTCCCCAAAAAACCATGGAGAATATGCTTGGCTTGGATATTAGAAAATAACCAATAAGATCAAAGGGAGATAAGTTGATGATAGATAAAGGTCCATCAGTTCAATGTTTTACTCATGAAACTATAGAGTAACTTAACCATAAGAATATTATTCAGAAAACTTCCCAACCTTTCTATTTATGTAGATTCGAGATTCTAATTGAAACGGTGTCTTCCATGAACTAATTTGAAATAATCTGATCAATAAAAATTCATTGCGTTTGCATTATTTAATTCTTACCCTCATCTTAGTGCTTTAAATTACCTAAGCAGAGATGCTCACTAGCCATGTGCTGAGGCTCTAACTCAAATCTGGCTTTATTCACAAAAAGTAGTAAATATATTGAACATGGGAATTATACATCAAGTGCCATCAACTTGACCATTGTCAGAACAAAAAAGAACCAGTGAATCACATCCCAAATTTTGCAAATGACAATTTAGGATGTCAGTGATGCTGAACTCTCAAATCTCAACAAATGTATCATCTAAAGTTCATCAACAAACCAAGTAAACAGAAAAGAAAAGCATTGGATGAATCAATTCAAGAACTTTTTTTTTTCTCCCCTGCTGATAAATATAAGCAGAACATCTTTAGACACTTGGGATGGATTTTGACCGAATAAGCTTTTTAAGCAGAGCTTTCTCTTCATCAATTTTTTGTTTCTCCTCTGCATCTTTTGCCTTGACCTTCCTCTTCTCTTCCAATATCCACTTCAAGAGTTCACGTTGTTGGTTTTCTGGAATTGATTCTCGTTTGATCACGGGATTTGTAATAGGTGGTGAGGGCACAGATGTCTCAACAACAGGAGCAGTAGCATCTTTAGTTGAGACGGGACTTGCATCTTGCTCCTCCTCACCAGTATCTTTCTTATTCGTCCTCATAAACAGATAAGCTACAGAGTTCAGACAATCATCAGTCCAATATCTAGCAACAAGAACTAATAAATATGTTCTTACAACAGAAATTCATTAAGTTGTGATCAAACACAAGCGATATCTAGTAGACTGAAAAATGACATGCTAGCAGAGCAGAGTAGTCACTTGTTCAAAATATATTAAATGACTCATGTTAAATGTATTCAGTGTATTACAATAAGTTTTCAATATATTGTACAGTTATGTGAATCCTTCATTGAGAAGCTTACTTTGGCTAAATTACTACTAACTAAATCACCACCCTCCATCAAGTTATGATCTTCTCACTTACCAAACTCATGAACAAACATGTCAAAGTGAAATACAGCCTAATTTTTCAATATATTGTGTATTTTGCATGTCTTTGATTATTATACCCTTTCTGCTCTATCTTATTAACTAAATCATGTAAAGGATAATCAAGTGCTTGCACAATATATAGTGAAATCCTGTATTACAAACAGGCACACGCCAGTCAATCATCTTCCATAAGATTAGTGGCAAATACTGTAGTTTGTTTGAACACATTATTTTAGTGAAATTTAAAAAGTATAAAGTTATTGATCTTTTGCAAAATTGTACATAGGATGATGTATCGATAATTTATGGAATTAAAATGATTACAGCATGCTGTAGTCCAATTATACAGTCCCAAAAATGATTAAGGTATCAGCTTGATTATTTTTGTTTGTCAAACCTTGATTCAATGAATCAATATAAAAAGAATGATAATAATTGTCAAAACCACAAACCTTCAGTTCTAAATGCAACCTAAAAATCACAATGATAGGAAACTAGCACACTGATCTCAGAAATGATGCTTCTAACAACCTCAACTATCATATATTAAGAAAATAACAACCAAGCATGCATCGTAGCAATAAAGGCATAGGGTAGCCTCTTTTTTGGCCTTTCATAAAAAGAACCATCCTTAGACAAAAAGTCAAAGCTTTCCTTTCTAATCATGTGCTTTCTTCTTCTTCTTTTTTATTTTTTTTTTCCTTTCATTAGTCATGGCCACCTCCAATGCTTTTTAACTTATGATCTCATTGGCTTCAAACCCTCATATGTAGAAGCAGATATTGTACCGCAGAGCCTGAGGATCATTAAATCCATCATCCCCAAGAAACCACCACCCTCATCAAGTTATTATCTTGTCACTCACCATACTCATGAACAAACATGTCAAGGTGAAATACAGCTTAATTTAGTATCAACTAACCTACCTCAACCAATATCAGCACATTAATTTTGAGGGAGTATTTTGCAAATAAGAGGAGCAAAATAAACATTGATAGGCCAAACCAAATGATACCTAACTCAAGGTGTCAATTTAGCCTTCCTCATTTGCCCACAAATGAAATCAAATATTCCAACCCATGAAATATCAAACCCCAAAAAAAAAATGTTTTTCCCTCACCCCATGATCAATAATAAGTAACAACCCATGGTTATTATTCATGGTAAAAGGCATCTTCAATCTAAACAAACCCCATTTCATAAATTCCTGCATGATCACCAAAAAACAAAAAAAAAACAAAAAAAAAAACAAAAAAAAAAAAAAAACACGATTTTTGGTCATTGGGGGTGAAGAAAAGTCACCTCCGACACCGAGATTCACAGCCAAAAGCATAGGCCAAAGGAATTTGTAGCGCCGAACAAAGGGCTCCTTTGGCGGCGGCGGCGGAGCAGCGGCTGGGCCGTGGGTGCCCGTCGCCGTCGGCGAGGAGAAGCCGTTGGATTTCTGTTGCCCTCGAACATGCTTGAGTTGCGCTGTTACGAAAGACATAAACCTTAAATCAAAATAAGAGTTTGGTTTGATTTGATTTTGCACAAATTTTCTTAGCAAAAAACAAACCTTTTCGGGGCTTGTTGGTGTATAGCTTTGGAAGACCTTCTTCACTCATTATTTTCTTGTCTCTCACTCTTCACTCTTCACTCTTCACCCTTCGCCTTACTTACAACTCTGCTAGATCACCTTGCTTCCCATGCATTACTGCATAAGCAATTCAACCAGTCTCTCTTTTCTCTTTTATTTTTGGTTTAATTACTTTTTCTTTTCTTTTCAATTAAAAATATTTCATTTTATTCTTTATATATACTATTTTATCCTTTATAGTTTTAGTAGTCTATTTCTTAAAAAAAAAACCAAAAAACTAAATTTATACAACTATCGAAATTTTTAAATATATATATATATATACAAAAATGAAAATAAAATATTTTTTATTATAAAGACTAAAATATAAAGTTTATGAAATTATATATACCAAAAAGATAATTAAAGTTTTTTTTTTCTAAAATTAGTTGAGTCGAGAAGAAGAAAACAATCTTGTTCAATTATTTTGATTTTTTTTAATTTACCATTCAATAGGTTTTAGTTTAAGATTTAAATATGATCCAATTCAATTTAAAGATTGGATTTTTTTATTATAATTTTAGTATTTATTTTAAAAAAAATAAAATATAAGAATATTAATAAAACAGTTAAATATATAATAAACATAATTAAAATGTAAAATATTTTATCTATAAATTATTAAATAACTAGTAGTAATATATAACTCTTTAAATATAGACTATGAAACTAAACTTACACAACTTAATAATTACATATATATATATATATATATATATATATATATATATATATATATATAAGTATTAATATGAGTGAAATTATAAATTATAAATAAAAATATCTACATACATAACATTTGCATCCTACCTGACATATTATGCTTTCTCATTTTGCTGTTAAGTATTCATTTGGTTTTAAAATTATTTTTAACTATCAAATTTATAGATAAAAATAAAAGAAAATATCAATATAAAAAAAAAAAATATATATATATATATATATATATATAATGATTAAAAATTAAAAATATAATAAAAAGGTTAATTTGGAGTGATTAAAACAAATATCATGATTAATTAATTACACGACATGTGAAATGCACATTTTAAAAAGGAAAAATAACATTATAAATGTCTAATTTAAAAAATGAAGAGTAAAATCTTCATTATGTTCCAAATCATGTATTCTAATTTATACATAAAGAGAATATTTTATTTTTAAGTATAAAGCATTTTTTTTTGTATTTTTTAAAATGATTTTAGATAATTATTTATTTATTTATTTACTATTTCTCATATAACTATTTACAAATAGAAAATAAGATAATTTTAAAAATTGAAGTAAAAAACAAAAAAATATTTTCTCAAATAAAGTCTTCAATTTCCAATTACTAAGGTTAATCTAGTGATTAGGTGAGGAAGGAATGAGATAGTTAAAAGTATGAAAATCAAAATTTAATTATTATTACGACTATCTTTGAAATTTTTCATATCTTTAAAAAAAAAGTCTTCAATTTCCGAGTACCAATGACAATGCAAAATAAAGAATAAATAAATAAATATTCCATGTGTAAAACCTCTAAACCAAGTATAACAATAATAAGAAAAAATAACAATAATGCAAAATAATATGAGATAATCATTTATACACTTTTACACTGGTAGTCAATCATATCTTTTAAATTATTTTTTTATTTTTATTTGATTAAATAAGCAAATGACATGACACTATTAAAAGATATAATTGGTTGCCAGTGTAAAAGAACTTTAAACTAACAGTATATAAGTGATTAACTCAAATAATATACACTACTCTTGTTTTCTGCAAAATGAATTGTTGTGGTATGAACTATATAACTTATGAACACTTGTCTGATCGTACATGATCTATGGACATTTGAACAAAATAAATTTTAGAACAATACGGAATTACTATTACTACTCTTACAAGTTTACAGTAATTAGCGAGACTATATAAAACGTCAGTAGTAACATAAAGGGCATGATTATCGGGATTTCCACCGTCAATCAAGTTTATTCATCAATTAGCTCCATGGACGAGAACTGCCATAACCCCTCCCACGGTCTTGGAAACCTCGGGGACCTAATTCATTGTTCACAAGAATAAAGGAGAATTTCAGAAAACCAAAAGGGTGCAACAAACATGGCAAACTAGTATAATTGCAGTATGTTGCAATTTTGACTAAAGCCCCAGATTCCACGGACAATAAAATGACAAGATAAAAACGTTGACCAGTGGTCATAGTTCTACATGAAAGATTAATCAATTTTTGAAGTTAGAATTTTTTTATTTTTATACAGAATTCATCAAGAAAGATGACAGATAAAAAAATAAAAAATAAAAAAGTAGAGGATAAGCGTGCCAATCTCTGAAGATCTATCAAAGACCGCCCCTGAAAAGACCAATAGCAGAACACCACAAAGATGCTAGAAAAGTAACTCCATCCAAAATGAGTTCAAAAGTAGACTGCCATCCATAGGAATCAAATACACCAATACAGTAACAAAGCAAACCCCTCGCAAAACTAATCAAACACAATGATATGTGAATGTTATTCTTTTGGTATTGTCCATTGATTCTGCTAGGTGAGTGTATCAGATTATACGCGTAAGCCCCTAGCAATCAAGTACACCCTTCACAACTACATCTACAATCAAAGAAGAGCTAGGGAACCAAAACATTATATGTATATTGTAAGTGCATATTATACTTGGGTCAGGTTAACTAACCCGAAGGTGGAGGTGGTGCACCACGTCCCATTGCTGCTAGTTCAGGACTAACTTTCTGTCCAGCTTCCTCAAGTATGGCTATAAGTTCCTTTGCAAATCTGGCATTAGCAGCTGTGAAGAATGTGTATGCAGTTCCTTTTGCACCAGCTCTCCCAGTCCGGCCAATGCGATGAACATAGTCCTCAAGTGACCCCGGGAAGTCATAATTTATCACATACTTCACATCCTTCACATCTGACAGTAATCAAATAGTAGAAAGGATTAAGATACATATGCAAAGCTACTGGTTATCTTTAATCTTTAATCTTTAATAAGTGACAAAGTAGAGTGGAAGTCATCGGTCAAAAAAAAAAACTTTGGTCTTTTGTTACAACAAAAAAGCTAAGACTTAATAATGAAGAGATCCACCTCTAGCAGCAGTTGGGCACTTTCAAGTTAAAAAGGGCAAATAATTCATGCAAAAATCTAACTAGTAATCAAAGGCCAGAAAAAAGTAGATAAAAATATTTAGTAAAAAGTTACTTAATATACAGGATTGAAGGCAATCAGGATAACAATAACTTAATATTAATATTTCAAAAAATATATATAAGCACTGAATATTTCCATAACTATAACTACAACACTACATTTTCAATTCAGTGAATAAGAATATATGCCAAATAATTAAGTAAAGAAAAGGTTTTTGCACCTAATCCACGAGCTGCAACATCTGTTGCGGTCATAATAGGACTTTTGCCCGATTTAAATTCTGAGAGCACCCAATCCCTTTCTGCTTGACTTTTATCTCCGTGAATTGAGAGTGCAGGCCAGCCATCCATGCGGAGCTGCCGAGTGATCTGATCACATCCTTTTTTGGTATCCATAAATATCAGTATTCGACTGCCATCCATGATGTCCTCTAGCAACTTCACCAGTCTGACAGATAGGAAGATTATATTAGGTGGCCCTATGTGAAAAATCCAACAAGAATGAAAATAAGGTAGAAAACATCTTACTTATCATATTTCTGCTTTTCCGAAACAATGTCAACATATTGCCGTATTGCATGGTTAGCTTTTAAATCTGAAGAACCTATAATTACCTGCAGTGATTGCAGAAATTCTTATTTCAATTACAAATAAAGTTCTCAAAAAATACAATGCTGCTATACATAAACAAAATCACACATTTTTCTCAAAAGATAATTTATCTCTGAACCATTTCAACATAGAGGAATGAACTTTAAAAGGAAATAAATACAATTACATATCCCAACAAGGAAATATCTTACTTTGTATGGGTTATAAAGAAACTTTCTTGCCAATTGTTCAACCTCCTTTGGCCAGGTAGCACTCCAATACAAAGTCTGACGGTCCGGACGAATCTAAGTAAAACAAAAACCAAAAAGTGATCAGATGGCCAGAAGAATAAAGAAATTATAGTCTGCAGCTTCAGCAATGTCTTTTCTAAGTCTAAATCAATTTGGATTAATTAGTAGGTGAAGCTAGTACAATAATTACGGTACAAAAAAGGAAAATGTCATTGTTAATGGGATTGAAAATCAAAATAAAAAAATGTAAAAAAATAAAATAAATAAAGCAACATAGCTAGAACATTACTCATAATAGAGAATGAAGCATCAAGAAGAGCAATATGACAAAAAAATACTATTTCAAAATATTACTCCATTCATTGAAATTTTACTATTTCAAAATATTGACCATATAAAATAAAGTTAACCTGAGAGACAATCTTCCGAAGCTGAGGATCAAACCCCATATCCAACATCCTATCAGCTTCATCCAACACAAGGTATGTGACCCTCTGCAAGTTAGTATGATTTGACTCGAGCATATCAATTAACCTCCCAGGAGTGGCAATTACAATTTCAACACCTAATCACAAAATTAACAAAATCAAAATAAAAGTGATTATGAAAAGTGAAAAGAAAAACTGTACAAAGGGGCATCAATCAGTCCATAAGTTATTTAACCAAAGCCAGGCTTTGAATGCTTCAACACATACCTTTCTGGAGATCACGCACCTGAGGTCCCTTTGGAACCCCACCATAGATGCATGTACTCTTAATCCTAGATGACGCACCAAATTTAGTAGCCTCTTGTTGTATTTGCACAGCAAGTTCACGAGTTGGAGCCAAAATTAACACAATTGGTCCATCTCCATGATCTGAAAATATTATAAATGAATGGACAGCAAAACAAAGGTAGCAAAGACGGAAAAAAAAAAAAGGCACCCTTACATCCAATATGAAATCTAATCGTATCAGTTGTTTCCTTATTTCCTTACCTAGAATTGGCTGAGCATTAACATGAACAATGGCAGGCAACAAGTAAGCAAGTGTCTTCCCTGATCCTGTTTCTGCAATTCCTATCAGATCACGTCCCTTCAATGCCATTGGCCAACCTTGAGATTGAATGGGTGTAGGTTCAGTAAAGCCAGCTTTTGCAATTTCTTGCATTACATATTCTGGAACAAATCAAGGCTGTAAAATCAGTAATCTTTTGAAACATAAGATCACATTCCCATGACCAGATAATAAATTTTGCAAGACAATCAATTATAAACAAAATGATCTTTTCCTTTCTTTTGCCTTATATTCTGCAAAAGGGAAGCTTTTACCACTTTAATCTAATGAAAATGAAATAACATGCTGTCTTTGGAATAAAATACGTCAACCAACTTCTCAATCAATAGGAAAATACTTTTAGCACACTATTTTTCCTGACAATCTTGCCCACACAACTAATAACCCCTCCAAACTACCAGCTCTTGATACACTTTTGTGCAAAACGAAGCAAAATAAAAAAACTCAAGCCATAAAGAGGTGAGTCATGTACTTTAAGATGAAGAAGGTGCAAAGCAAAAATGAAGAAACGAAAAAGAAAAAAAAGGAACAGAAATACCTGGAAAACCAGCATCATGAAAGGTCTTGACAGGTTTAGGGACATCTCGACCTTCAACAGTTATTTCCCTCAGCTGCCGGTACTCATTAACCTCAGCATCTGTCATTGCCCTTACTGCTGAAGACTCAATGTAGAAATTTTTCTCAAAATGAGGTAAACCATCCAAACTGAGGTTCCTTGGCGACGCACCACCATCATAATCCTTCCTGTTTGATGAAGAGTGTTGAACAGAACCCCCAAAACCTGTAGGTCCACCTAGCCCAGAATCACTAACAAAACAAAAGCAGTTATTCAGCAAAACATTTTAATCAAATATAGATAAGATTATCACTGTTGAAAATTATAGGGATTTGGCTAAAAGAGGAAAAGAGAAGATAAATTCTTAATAATAGAATATAATTTTGATTTGTGGTTGAATAATAGAATGTAATGTGCAATAATGAATCACAAAATACAATGCAATATACCCTTAATTAGACTAATACTTGACAGTCTAGACTTATAATCATAACTAAATAAGTAAAGAAATGTGAATTTATCAATCTCAGATTGCAGCAGCAGCAGCCAGCTTTGAAAATGCTATATCAAGATAGAAGAAGGCGGAATGGCCACTATTTTAAATATTATAATACAAGCTAAATAATTTATACTACACATAGAATACTCAAACAAAACAGGACCCAAAATTAAAGAAATTCATGTCATAGTTTACACACAAATCACCATCAGTCTAGGAGCAATAAGAACAAAGAAATGAAATCAAAATTTGAAAATGAAGGTGGAGTTACTAGAAAAATAACACTAAAAATTAGCAGAATGTGAATCGGGAAGTCTAAAGGAAGATGAAAGAATAGAACATAAATAAAAATGGAAAATAAAAATAGTGCTAAGTATGAAGGAACGGAGGCCTAAACAGGGGGTAACTTTTGATGGAATGGTCAAAGAAGAAGCCTCTCATATTCTATTGTTTCAGAAGCAAAAAATGCATTACAAAATGAGGTTGAAATCACATTTGTACCCAAAAAGAAAATCCTAAACAACATTATTTCAGGAGTTAAAATGGGTTTTTTAAGCTTATGTTATGCAATGGTAGCACCCCTACAACATCAAAAAACAGTTATTTTGGCTGTATTCCAGCTGCAATGACTGCTACTGAAAACCACTGCACTATTTGAACCCCATAGCAACCTAAGGTTGCTCCACTCCGCTATTCTGCTAAGCGCAATATTGACTCATGAAATATTTTAACATACAATACAATAATGTGATATTACTAGGTATTTTCTAGATAGCCTAATACTCCTCCAGGGAAAGCTCACAAAGTTGTAAATATGTTGCTACACATTGTGGAAGTTGACAACCACATTAGATGACAAAAATAGATTACACCACATCCCCTCAAGTCAGCTCAAATAGTTAGGCTTGCAGGACATCAATTGTGAGCGTGCAACTTCAACCCCCCAAAATGAGCTCCATCCCTCCCCTCTCTCCCTCTCCCTTGTAAGGTTAGGCCTACTATGAGTCTCTCCTCGCCTCGAATCCCAAAAGATAAAATAAATAAAACAAAACAACCATGAATGTGAGTGAAATTAACCTAGCAATTGATCAATGGATTGGGTTTATTGACACCGGATCATTCAGTTGTAAAGATACAATTGGACCTAAGGCGAACTAAACTCGTAGTTGCAAACGTTTCATTCTTTAACAAACCCTAAAAATCTACACTCTAGTAAAACTAAAACAGAAGATTGACTCGGAGATAAAAAATTTTAAAAAAGAAAACGGGAACATTCAATTGCTGAAGTCATCGTCAACGTCAACTAAAGCTAAGAATGAGAAATTATAAGAATCTGAGCAAATGAGCGCGCAAAAGCAACAAAACTAGACAGTGTAAAAAAAAGATTATGAATAACGACGAAGCAAATTGAATTAAAACAGAAAAGAAAATTAGGGTTGAGAATAAAGTGGAAGCGGCGGTTACCTTCTCCGGTCGCGGTAGGAAGCGGGGTCGCCGGAGCGGCTATCGTAGCGGCTCATGATGCTTTTCGCAAACACACTCTTCACTTTCTTCCTCTCCTTGCTGCAGCTCCACAAAGAGCAAGGAAGCGCTTTGCAGTTTCTCTCCAACAAATTTTGGGCTTTTCTTTGCTGGCCCAACTTCGATTTTTATTGGGCCATTTGGGCCCAACCTAAGCCAATGCAGAACGGGTGGGACTAATGTACATTGGGTGTGTGGATAGCTATTTGTAACATTCATTTGGAAAGAGTTGAGCAATGTAGTCCAATTATGTGATCATAAAGTTAATGATGTCTAATCATTTGTAATTATGTGCCATATTATTCAAAACGAAGTCATAAAAAAAGGTTGTGATTCCGCTTATAAAACAAGTTTTGTCACCAATACGATTAGATGCGTTATGATTAAGAGATAATTTTATTCTTTAATTATGAGTTGAAGTGTTTGATATGAAGATTTATGTGTATAGAAAAATATTTGTTGAAAGTCCCTTAAATGAACTTCACTATTTCAAGAGATTAGTCATTTTGACTTGTAGTTAAAGGATAACTTAGTTCACCCAAGAAAAAAATTATGTGGATTGATTATAAAACTATTCAATATTCATTTTTATGGAAAATAACTTCTACTTATTATTAACTTTTTTATATTTACATTTTTCTTATCTTGTTTTTACCTGGCATAATCAATGTTTTGAACTGTCTTTAAACCACATTCACATCAAACAGATCAATTTGATGTACAAGTAACCAAAACTTGCTTCAGAAAAATGTGGATGGAGACAGATGTAACGAGAAACCAAACATGTACTTAGAATTATAGTAGCTTAAACACATGTTATCGATAATATAACCCCTCTCTCCTTACCACCCCCATAATGAATTGTAAATTGAAGTATATCATGCCTAGTCACTTGCATGGTCACAATAATAATAAATTATATTTCTTTTGATATGATATGCATAATGCGTTTGATTCTTAAATTTTATCCACAAAGGTCTTTGAAGAGACTGTGTGACAAAATAGACTTTGATGGCAGCATAATGGATAAGGCAAAGGCAAATGGATAATAATGACTCAAAAAGAGGCCCAGAATGCTATAAGGTGAAGTTGCAATTGCATTGCATTGCATGGCTACTCATTTGGATCAGGTATGGTCATGCAACTTGCAAAACTTTTGGAATATGGATATGTTACAATATAGGGCCTTCCCATGCCAAATATGTGACATTCCTTTCGGCTGAAAAAAATTTAAAGTAGAGTGGCATTCCCATCATAGGCAGATAATCTGTCTATTTCTTCCTATACAAAGAATTTTGGATAGACTGAAGTGATGTCTAGTACAGAAAATCTTCAACTACTTTTCCATGAATGGGATTTCTACAACTACAATTTTTGGGGAAATTTATAAAATATGGTTAGTGATTATTTGATTTTTTTTTATGAACAACATGTTTACAGTCAATTGTCATGAAAAAGTTAAAAAAACTTATTCCTTAATTACGATAGGTGAGTTTTGTTCTTACTTACAATGGTGAGAAAAAAAACTATTTCTATTTATTTACAAATTATTATCCTCAAGATACGAATTAACAGTCTTTAGATTGTGTTTATGCAACTTTCATGTCATCGATGTAATCTTAGGAAACAATAATTTAGCAGCAGATTAGCAAAATAGTCTATCTTTGTCCTCCATCACTGAGTAACATAATCAGAAACCAAAACTTTGGTGAGAAAAATAAATATAAAATGAAACAATTGTATGCATATAGGTTGATAGGCCTATCATACATCACTTAATAATACAAACAGGTTTCTGATACTTAATGATAGTTGCTGACTGTAATGGATAAAAGCAAAAGTGTTTGCCTTGTGAAGGGACTTGTCCAAGTATAGATAAGATTGAGCATCTTTGGTCCTCATCCTCCAATCGAATTGATTTTTTTAGTCATGTATTTGTTTAAATCCGTTACTAGCTTAATTAAACCACGTTATGCATTTTGTGCAAAGAGAACTGATCAAGGAAACCAAAACTATATATCTAGTATCTACCCCAAAGTGCGTGGTATTTTCCTTTTTCATAAAATAAAGTTGAAGAAAGTGTTTAGTGGCATATGGAATTGGTGTTGTGGTCCATGAACTAAAGGTAACATACATGGTGAGGTTCTCTTTCCAACCAAAACAAGCATAAAATCTGTTGCAATAAACAACAAAGCCCTTTGCTCCTATTCTGTTTAAGCCAATATTATCTTTTATGTTCGGTTAGTTTGGTTCATCGGACACATGATCCTTAGTGGCATTGTCTTGTGAGGGAATATGAAATGACATTAAACGAAATAATGCAGAATTTTAAAACTTTAGAACATGGAACTGGCCCCATCTCAACTTCTAAACAAGTAGACTAAAGGAGTGACAGGGAATAAGCAAACAGTGAACTTTGAGTTATTTTTAAGCAAATAATTTAGCATTGGAGCTTCAAATCTTGTAGGGAAAGCTTATTTCTGGTTGTTGAACCAAAAGTGTATGCACCACAACAAACTGGCTCTAACTTCTAACCACTTTATGATTTTTTTGGTCTCAAACAACCTTAACCAAAAGTGGACATGCAGATTCTAGCCAAGTACATCTTATGTTTGCTAACTCCAGAGAAAGAGGTTTCAATGATGAAAATAGTTAGTAAAAAAATCATTATTCTTTTACTATATATGTTTTCTGCCACAAGTGACAAATAAGTTAGGTACAGTTCAACTTCAATTAATTAATTAATCGATTAATAACCAGAGATTAGTACAATGATTTAAAAATTAAAGCATAATAATAAGGATACGCTAAAGGAGTAAAGGGCATATGCATCCTTTCAAAAAAGTAACATGTACCCATTAAATATATGATCACAACAATATGAATAGAAACACATTCTTAGTTTTGTTTTTAACTTTTTTCTTTTTAACGAGATTGATGCAAATGTCCTAAATGTCCTTTTCTTTTTTGGTCAATATTGATGCAAATGTCTATGTGCTTAAAAAAATAGGGAAAACAAGAGGGTGACTGTTGAGACATCACATTATGAGGTATGGACCCTTGATGCTCATTATAACCGACCAAAATTGATGATTCTAGTCGTATAGTTTACAGCTAATATTAATTAATCCACTTTTATTTTATTAATTTGAATTTTATTATTGAACACAAGCATTTTGAAGAGTTATTTTCTTCTTTGTTAAGTCACATATATAACTTCTTTTATATTAACTATTTTATTTTTATTTATAATTTTTATTCATTTCAAGCAGGGTTACTTAAATTTGATTAAATTTTGAGCCTTGCTAAACCACATCAAGTTGAAAATATACTTTAAGATAAGTTTAATTTTAAAATGACTATAATTTTAATTGATCCTCATTAAAATTTACTATATTAATAAAATGGTGTACCTTAATTCCAATAATTTATTCTTGTGCAATAAAATAAAATTTTATTAATTAAGAATGAATGTATTATTTTCTCTAATTTTATTTTATTTATCAATTTTAATCAAATTTAAAATTTTGGGCACAATATTCGAAAAGATTGCTAATTACCAATAAATAGTTGGCATTCATTTCATTTTCAGGCCCCTCATATTAGACTCAACCCATCCCAAGTCTCAAATCTCAATTGAATTTTTTTTTTTAAGAAAAATAAAATTATACCATTGGGTGCTACACGACGAAAAGTAAACCTTCTCTTCTTTATGAAACGAAATTAAATATAAAATTCAAGTTATTAATTAAATTAAATACACATCCAAAATCTAATTAGTTTTGCGCATTAACTAAACTTGTCACAACTACTCTCCTCTCTTTAATTGAAGGGGGTTGTGTCGATCTTTTCTTTGAATTAATGTGAATCAAATGAATGAAGACAAGTTCAAAGCTCCACCACATTTAAAAAATAAAAATAAAATAAAAAAAAGGTTAAAAAAACAATACAAAATGAATGCATGCACATAATTTTAAGAAATCTTGATAGGCACTTTTTAACAAAAGGAAATCATTGTTGACCCTTCCCTTGCTAATAAAAATTGGCATCAATTTAGTGTGTATGACTATGACACCACGAGTCTTTGATGCTTCTAATTTATAAGATCATAATGTCTAGGGTTTATTGACAATATCTGATTGCCGTGCACAACTCAATCTCCTAAACTTAGAATAATACTTAACTTACCTAAAGTATCTTAATAATAAATCCCCATGATTAACACTTGCGTCATTTCATATTTTAAAATGCCCATCTAATTAAGTCAAGTACAACAGTTAATAGTCTCTAACAAAAACTTGCAAAAACAAAAAGTAACACTCGATGGAAAACATGGTTTTTAGATCGTAATTGTAATAAGCATCAATAATTGAGTTAATGATGGATAAGAATTGGAATTGGTCCTTCTTCGCATGCACTTTTATACCCACACATTTTTGTGTCACTGTTGTGTTGGATTAATTATACGTTAGGCCCTACCAGATCCAATAACCAGTGATGCTGACATTAAGTGCTGCAATGCCCCATTGTTTGTGTGCCAAACTCATCCTCTTAGAAGCTACTTTCCTTTTTCCATATTATTCTTTTTATAAATTAAGATTATCACTTTAATATTTTAAACTAATATAATTATCGATTATAGTTTGAAAAATATTTTTCTTTTATGTAAGAGCTAATATGATATTATCTTTTAATTTAGAGAAGAAAATGAAACACCATGCTGATTTGTTAATCTCATCTTGGTGTGGTCCTCAATATTTTTATGTTGCTGATGTGTTAGTCCTCTTTTCTGATTTTTGATAAGTACAGTCAGGTACCTTCATTCTCATCTTTTTCTTATCTTTCTATGTGCCATAACGAAATTAATTAAATATTACATATGATTGTGAAAAAATATTCTTCGCTTGGTTTGAAAGCTAAGGCAATTAATAGAATTCTAATTTTGTAAATTTCAGTATAAATTTATAAAAACAGACGAAAGACTCGTTTTCTATTTCAGGATAAATTAATAAAATTCTTTGTCCGGTTCACCTTCCAATACTATTACAAGATTTTTTTTATCAATTAGAAGATAAACAATATGTTCATTGTGTGTTTTTTTTAAAAAAGAAGTTGTAAAAATAGCCCCTTATTATTTATTTTCCAATTATCTGGAGAAAAAAATTGTCAACGTTACAATCACCTTCTACTTCAATCATTACTTGTGCGTAATGTATTTAAGTAAAAGATTCCGAAAACAAATGAAAGGTTGAAAGGCTAGTATAGTCTACTTTCTATTTGTTTAATGTTTGGTTTTTATTGTATAATATATATCGATGGATCTTTGAATTTTTTTTTAAAAATTGTAATTAGGTTCTCATACTGAAAAAATTTAACTGGGTTATTAATCTTACACAATTTTTATAATTTAATTTCTAAAGCTAGTTTTGAATGTTTGAAACCATAAAAGTAAATAAATAAATAAATAAAAACAAAAACAATTTTTAACAATTTTACCCACAAACCCAATTATAAGAATTGTAAAAATCACATAATTAAATATAATTGTTTAGTTTAAGCAGTAACAACTATTTTGATGAGATGAGCCTTCTATTGGGTTGTTTATGTGTTAAGGTGGTTTTTTGTGAATTGGAGTTCTCTTTATTCAAACCTTTTTCTTTTTCTCCTTTTGTAGCTTCTATTAAGTCTTAGTCTTCTCCCTATAATTTAAAATTGTGGGTTGATTTAGAGCTTGGATGATTCAGAACTCATAATGGTTTCTCTTTTCTTCTTCCTTTCCTTTACTTCCAAGAAAGCTTAGAGTTGTTTATTCTTCCCTCTCCCTCTTTCCTTCATTTAGGTGACCGAAGCTCTCATAGTTCTTTGTTCCCTTTTTCTCCTTCTTTTTCATTGGAAAGCTTGAAGTTAAGGTAAGGAAAGCTAGATTCTTAATTTTCAGATGAGTTGTTTGGTTATTTGTGGATTCATGAAGCTAGATGTTGTTTGAATTCCTAAAATTTGTGAGTTGGTTGAGTTTAACTAGATTGCATGTTAAGTTGGGGTTGTGGGTGTTCATAAATGAGTTGGAGCAAAAATAGGTGATATTAATACTTTGATGGTTGCATGTGGTACTTTACGAAGTCTCTAAGTTTGCATGTTTGCATGTATGAATCTGGTGATGAAAATGAGTCGTAGATGGTGTTTAGGAAGAAAATTTGTGAAGTGTAGGTGAGAAAGGAAGGAGAAACCATTAATATGCATAAAAAATCTTTGTACTTAGCGTTAGATAGTTGGTTTTAACACTAGAGTATTGGAAATACCCCAAATAAGAGGCTCAAATAGAGATCAAGCGCTACAATGGCAAAATGAGCACTACAATAGTGAAGAATAAGGTTTGGCAAAGATCCAACACTGCAACAATGGTTGAGCACTGTAGCAATGAGGGAAAACTAGGCTGGCAAAAATCTAGTGTTAGATTGAGCGCTACAATAGCAGGGATAGATGATCAAATTTGGTCTTAAGGTCTTCATAAATTTTGTAGCTTTGGATTTTAGCTTTCCAATGACTTTATAATCACCTAAAAAGGAGGTTTATAACTCCATTTATGACCTTTTTAGTGATTAAAGGTCAATTTGTTAGTATTTAGGCAAATTGTTGCAATTTTTGTGATTTTCAACATGGTAGATAGTGGAATTAGAACTTGAAGTCTTTGCGAGAATTGTAGAAAATCTTTTTGTCTTTCATATGAGATAAGAATAAAAATGATAGAAGTAGTAGAATTTCTTATGCATTGTTTTATGTGAAGGTTGTTATTGTATTTTGATAAGTCATATGTTGATACATGTTATATGATGGGTGAATTTGGTGAACATAAATACAATACTTGTGTCTATTGCATGTTGTATGATGTAGGATAATGATAGTAAGCATTAGTATGCTATATTGTAGTTGAAATGGTGATGAGCATTAATATGTTATGTATGATTGATATGTTATTATTGAATGAATTATTGATCATTGATATGTTATACTTGGATGAATTGTTAAGCATTAGTATGTTATTCTTGGTTGAGGTGTTAAACATTAGTATGTTATACATGATTGATGATGATTTTTATAAGCCTTGATTGGATTTGATGTATATAGTAGATGTATGGTAAGGTGTAAATGTTAAAAATACAATGTGACATTAAAGCATGTTGACTAACCTAGGACTTGAGGAGGGAAAATTATTTTGAAAACTAAAGATCTCACATAGGGTATCTTAGAGTGGTGCTCAAGTAGGCCATTGTTGAAAAACCCTCCTTGAGTAAACGTGTCTCTTGGGGTGGGTTTTTGAGGTGTGTTAAGTCTCCTCTAAATCCTTAGTTAATGGTTGAGTAATGTAGGAGGTTGAGGACTACAACCCTTAACCATGAATCTAGAAAGGTTGTGTGGTTCCTTGAGAGTGGTTAGTGGGCTAACTTTACATGTGACTTGGTAATTATGCATGTTAAGGTCGTGGTATGCCTACACCTAATTATATCACTCCTAACGGTGAAATCAAACTTTCTTAGTGTAAGTGATGAGATCCAAAAAAACTAGAGGAGGGATTGGTATCCCATTTTGTTGTGTGATCGAGTTGATGTTTCGGGCAGGAAAACGATTGGGTTGGTTGATGGGACAAAAATCACTTAAACAACTCATGTTGTTAGGGGATTTTCGCAGGTGAATGCATGACGACGTATTTGTTAAGGTGTTTGCATATGATGTATGTTATGGTGTGTTCATATGCATTGTTGGATGTCTAATGTGACATGGCTTGGATGAGATACATGCTTGCTTAAAGTGTTGTAGTTTTTATATATGGTTGTGGTGCGATGTTATATATTATAAGATTGTTTTCTATATGTACATGTGTTTTGAATTTTAGCTTACCCTTTTTGTTCTCAAGTTAATATGAACTGTGATGATCTTACGTTGTATTAGAAAAGATTTAGGACTAGGCTCGAGGAAAATGGCGTGATTTTTTGTTGACGGTGATGCAACTGTGTGTAGCTTGTACAGATGTGCTTTATCGACAGTAAAACATAAGATTAGTTGGGATTACTATATGTTCTAGTTGTATGTTTTTCACTATTAGGAGTAGTGATTTCATTGAGTGTAATGATTATGACGAATCGTTACATACACACTTAACTAAAAATTCTCAAAAATAATAATAATAATTGATTGATATATAAGACCTATATTATTAATTTTTTATATCCATCTAAATAAAAAAAACTACTTCTTTCTTATTCTTATATTTAAATAACATTTTTTATTTTATTATTAATTTAATTTTCACTTTTTTTCACATGATACTTATCTTAATTCCAGGATTATTAGAATTGACCTAATACTATATTAATAGATTTAAATATATTTTTAGTCTTTATAAAATACCTAAATTTTAATTTTAGTCCTTGTAAAAATTTTCTTTATTTTTCATCCTTCTAAAATTTGTAAATATTGATTTTAGTCCTTGTAAAATATTTTTATTTCTTGTAAAATGAATAAATTTTGAATTTAGTTACTATAAAATAATTTTATTTTTATTTTCATCCCTCTTAAGTATAAAATAATTTGATTCCTAACGATTATTTTAAATAAATAAATAATATTTATTTTAAGGACTTATAAAAAATTTAGTAAATAAATAAATAAATAAAAATTATTATATAATAACAAGAACTAAAAATAATAGTTATAAATTTTATAAAAATAAAAAATAATTTTTTTTAAAAAAACTAAAATTAAAACTTACTGATTTTGTAAAAATTAAAAATACATTTAAGTTTATTAAGATAATATCCATAAATTTTAGTTCGGTGTGGCCATCAAAGAAAAAATCAAAAAAGTGTGTCAAGTTATCCTTGAAGGTACTATTGAAATAAAAAAGTTTATCTTCCACACTTTATTTTATTATTATGAACAAAATCTAGCAAATTTTTAGATAGGCCAAAATGCAATATACTTGAAGTTGAACACATTTACAATGTGTTTGGAACATACCAAATGCATGGAAAGATGGGGTAGAAATAAGAGGCAAGAAATATTTTTATAAGTTTAATAAAGCTAAGTTTTGATAAGTGAGAAATTTATAAACGTAAATTTCAATTTTGCAAAATTTATTTGCAAGAATGAGAGGAAATAGTATAAAAATTGAAGAAAAAGTGTAACATTACTATTTACAATCATTCAATTAATCTGTAACTACCAAAAGATTTTTCTATACTCAAAGAAAAATAAAAGTTTACTTCAAGAACTTAACCACTCATGTCAACCCAAATTAAGAATGCCATCTTGTATTAGAGCGTAAGTTCCACCTAAAATAAATACTTCACATTCATGGTTAGAAAATAAATAATAATTTTAGGATTTTATTATTTTAATTAACAAAATGGTTAGAAAATAAATAATAAGTTATTTCTATTTTAATGTCTCTAAATTAAATTAGGAGAGAGAGAAAATATACTTAATGAAATAGAATACAATACATTTTATCAGGTTTCATTATATTTTAAACAATTACAATCTTAACAAATAATAATCCACTTTATTATTTTTTTACGTTCCATTTCTTTTTATTAATCCAAATATGTGAGTTATTTATTTCAAGGCAGAACTATTTTTCTTGAAGTCTTCAAATTAATAATGAATTAATGATTCTGAATCCTCTTATATTCAATATTTCGATCGCATTTAAGTTGGATCCCTTTTCATGTGTTTTCTCTGTCCCTTGATGTTTTTCTATTCTAGCCTACGCACTAGCTAATACCGTCTCCATTTGAAAGTTTGAAAACAATTTGGACCTCAGCTGTTTACAAATTAATTGTAACAATTTTACGCGGTTGCATAAACAAGACAGGATTCGAACCCCTGACCTTGCTTAAGCGTGGATCAACTCCACACGCTTGGGGTTAAATTAATTGTAACAACTATTATAATGTTTATATTCCTTCATCATTTTCAAAAGTCAACAATGCAAAAACTGAATATAGAATATACACGTAAGTCTTAAAAAAAATTAAAAAAAAATGTCCACATTGCAAACACCCCATTTACCTGCTTTGTAGGAATTGTCACTAACAAAATTGGATCACCATCAGTTAATGTGCAACGTGCATAGGATGTGCCATCAAATAATTAGGTTACCAGCAATGGACTTGGCACTAACATGTTAATGTTAATTTAATTAAGCTTACAAATGGATTTTCTTCTCTTTTTTTGTGATGAATTATATAATTGGGATGAAAGATAAATGAGGTAGATGGCTTTGTATATTATGGTCATTTTGGTCAAGATAAAAAAATGGTAGTGCTAGCTGGTTACAAAAATATGGAAGCAAAAGGTTAAGTTAGGGTCCACATTTGTTTAGAACATGACTGATTCACAGCTAATTTCCAACTATGTGGATGGGGATTGACTAGGGTACCTCTACACTACTCTTAGCACTTATAATTTCTTTGGCTTACTACCATGAAATGCACAAACCTAATATCAACTTTCTCTTGCTTTCAATTAGATTTTTGTAATATTTATAACAACATATTTTACAAGGAGATACAATACAATTTTTTTTAAATGATTAAAAGAATTAATATAATATGTAAGAAGTGTTTTAGTATAATTTACTTAAAGATTTTGGTAAAAGTTGAAGATGAAGTTAAGTTGTTAGAATTGAAAGATGAAGAGAGAATCATTTAACGGTTGTAGAGCTACCAATGGCATGAAAGTGATGGAGCAACAAAAGATGATGAATAAGGATTAGTGGAAGACAGCATCTAATATAAAACTTTTTTTCCCAACTTGCTTTGACTTTTGATGCATGTGCATGATCCCATGTGAGAAACAGAGGCTTATCACAAGAAGAAGAAAAAAACTATACTCATTTGTTTTCATAATTAGAAATATATAAATTGAAGCAAAGACATAATTTGAGAGAGTTTAGCATTAATTAATACATTTCATGCGAATTCTGATGTATGACTGACAGTATCAACTTTTTCTTGTTGCATAACTGGCGGACTCAAGATCAAATCCGTGAGGGAAAATTACTTTATTTATAGTTAACTTATTTGCCACATTTTAAGGATCTCATTCATTTTAGATACTACTTATCCCATTGTATTTTAATGTTTCTCTAATAAATTATAAAAAATCTTTAAAAAAATTATCCTACTTATGCACCTCTCATTGGTCATCATAGATGTTTTATATGGTTTGCTAATGTATAATAATTTTGTACAGTTATAAAACTATAAATTTTGCCTTCCTGTTTCGTGTATAAAACTGAATATTTGTACATAATTGAATGGTTTAATTTGAAGCAAAAGTTTGACTGCGATCATATTGTGATGAATATTGTAGTTATGACCGATCCCATGCAACTAGAACATATTTTAAATTTATAGATAATCAATTAATTAGTGTACGTGCCTGATTATATAGTAGTTTCCAAGATCTAATTTTATGACTTTTTCTTATTTGAATTTGAATGGAGCGTCTCGCTATTAGGGTGGACCCTATAGAAAAACCACACTCACAATGGGAGACCAAACCCACACACTTATTAATATTTATACGTCCATACTTAATAATATAAGCCATTGTTGATGATTAATCTATACTTAAATAATTTAATAGATCATTTTTTGTGGGATTTCCTTTACTAATCATGTTTTTTTAAGTTCGATACCATTCATACCAATAAATTTGTTGATAGCATTACAAGGATATTTACTTATATATTTTAGATAATTTTACTTTAAAATGTTTAAGAAAAAATAAGATAATCTTCATAAATTAAAATTATTTTATGTTTAAATTAAAAATAAAATTTTAGAAAAAACTAATATGAGAGAGGTTCTCTAAATTTACTTGTATATAAGTTAATTTTAACATATAGAAAAAATTAATAATTTTTTTTCTATTTTATTTTTATATAAGTATTTTTAGAGAAGTTTGTTCGAGTATATCTAAACTTGTGTTAATTATATCACTATATCACTTTTGTGTATATTTCTTTTTATACATTATTAGTATTGTTTATGAGGAACAAATTTATTTAAGTCAAATAAAACTACAATGAACTTTAATTTTAAAGATATTTAACATAATCACATATCTAAAATATAAATTTAATACCACTAATTAAACCAAAATAATATGATATAAGTTAATCAATGTTTTGATGGATAGTATGTATGTGATGTGTAATGCCCAATGAGAAAGTTGTGTTAAAATAGAAGGATGAGGTAATAATAGGTGAAGAAGTGGTGTTTTGAAAAGAGGCATGTGAAAGGGATAAATGCCGTATAATACAAGTGCTTAGTACAATAGTACTTATGAGGCCAAACTACCATATATTAAACTTTTCCGTGGATGGTAAGCTACATAAACTAAACGAAAGCGACTTCATTCGTGACAATCATTAATGCTCTATAATCTGCCCCTTCCTAAGTTTCCTACTTTTTTTTAATGCTAAGGTAAGGGCTTCATGCCCAATTTTGACCCTCCCAAGGATTTCAAATTCAAACTATTTATAATTGAGTTAATTACTTATACACCGCTAGTGTAAAAAAAAAATTATACTGACAACTAATTATATTTTTTAATTATATTATATCATTGTTAAAAATAAATGTGTTTACAGTAACATGATACAGTTAAAAGATATAATTGATTGTCGGTATAAAAAAACTTTACACTAGGTGGTTAACTCTTTATAAATTATTATTATTTTTTTTTTTCAAACCACACTGAACACACTCGGTATAGTTTGGTGCCCCTACGTGTGTAAAATACTGAACCGTATACGAAACTCCTTGTGATGTGGACGGTCACATTCTCCGATAACTCTTAATTTAAAGTAGGTATGTAAGTATGAGTAATATGTGAATTTAAACATACTCAATAAGCTTGAACCACATTCTTTAGTGTTTGAATAAGATTTACTTTAATATGATCAAAATCTGATATTGTTTAAGTCAGTTAATGAGTTTTTTTTTTTTAATCTGTGTGTGTCCCAATTCGACACAATTATATATATATATATAAAATAAGTTAGTTTAATCTTTAGCTTATGGAAATATTATTTTTTTTCAATAATAAATATTATTTTTTTAATAACATTATAATAATATAACATATTATTTTAAATTTATTTTTATATTAATATGAATTATTTTAATCAATAATAATATAACAAATTAACAAATTTATTTTAAAATTTAATTTGTATCATTAATTATTTTATCAATTGATAACATTATATTTGGAAAAAAAAAATATTAAATAATTTATATCAATTATGAAATATTCAATTTTTTTATAAGAAAATGCATAAATTTAAATATATTACTTGATTGTAATTTGATTAAATTAAGTTGAATTAAAAAAAAAAAATCAATCGTATATAATCTATTTAATCGACCCGACCCGCTGAGGCCCCTGATGGAAAGTTTATTGGAAGTGTACTGGTATGGAGACAACAACCTACTAAAAACGTAGTTTCTAAATTACTCCACTCGTGAGAAATTTCACAATTTCTTTGCCACACATTCATTCTTTGCTTTCATGCTAAAACCAACCAAACCAACTTATTATTTTAAATATTAGCTACCACAGTGTTTTGCCCATTCTCCAACCATTTTTTAATTTTTATTTTTCCTGCAGGATTTTTTCCCACGCTATTGATGTAAGATATTTATTAATTTTATTAATAATTCATTTTTTCTATTAAACAACTTAACTAAACACTTTAATAAATTCTCTCATTCCAAATACATTATTTTTATGAATTATGTAATGTAGTATGTTGGTACAGGATTTAGTGAGTGCTAGTGAGAAGAGTATATAAGGTTTTCTCTGATAATAGAGCCTCACAATCTCATTTTCAAAGAAAGCTAGAGAGAGATTTTAGAGAGAATGACTCTAGGTCTGTGAGCTTCTTTCTCTCCCAAATTTATCTGGTTGATTCTTCTTCTTTTCTAGATCACTAACTCCTTTCATTTCTTGGAATTCAGGCTAGGAAGCTTGATTTTGAGGGATTGAAGTTCGGGAGTCGAGCTCGGAGGAAAATTCTTCTTCTTCTCAAATTCTTGGTTGTTCAGAGAAAATCTTCAGGTGAGGGAAGCTATAATGTAGGTTGTTTGATTGTATGTGAGTTCAGAAACTCCATTGATGCATGAATTTTATGAAGAAGTGGTTGAATTGGGTGATTCCTCATTTTCGAGGTTTTGGGAAAAATGGAATTTTGACGATTTTAATGCATTGATTGGTTGCATGTTGAATTTGAGCTCATTTTTTAGTTGTATGGAGTTTATATGTTGCATTTCTTGTATTGCATGTGATGAAAATCTTTTGATTTTCAGGTTTTGATGAAATTTTCAAAGTTTCGGGAGTTGCTGTTTGAACTTGCGACCGAGCGCAATTCTTGGCGTCGGATGACCATTGTTAAATAACGCTGGGCGCGAGGCTAGTCGCGCCGAGCACGATTTGTAATGGGAGCTCTCTGGATGAATTGCGTTGTGCATGTGAGAACCACGCCGGGCGCAATATCAGATAGTGGCCTTGTTGGGTGTTTTATTGATGTGGCGCTAGGCGCAGGGTTGATGTGGCGCTAGGCGCAGGGTTGATGCGTCGAGTGTGGAGACCCTTGGAGGTCTCTGTCTGACATTGCGTCGAGTGTAAGGTTGGTGTGCTAGGCGTGGAGACTCTTTTGAGTCTCCGAATTGGGGGCACCGAGTGTAGGGTTGATGCGCTGGGCGTGGAGAAACCTTAGAGCTCTTGGGTTGGATATCATTAAAGGTGAAAGATGGCTACGTCGGGCATGAGTATGCTGAATGATTTGGTTAAGTTGCTAAGTTGTTTGATAAAGATGAGTTGAGTAGGTGTTGATCTAAGTTGTTTATATGTTGTTACTGATGAAGTACGTATAAGTTAGAGTAGTTTATTGTTGTAAAGTTGTAAGTTGCTCTAAAGTTATTGAAGTTTAGATTTTGATGACTATAGTTGTTTAAATTGTTTACTCAAGATGTTATTATGTTGCTTATTTTTGTAAAGATGACTATTGTTGTAAAGTTGTTAAGATGTCTATTGTTGTAAAGTTGTAAAGCTGGGGACATATGGTGAAGATATATGTCTTATGTTGAGATACATGGTACTAAGGTGATAAGTTGAAAGTTATTTTTAAAGTTGAATCCCTTAGTATTGTGTGAGCGACATGGAAGTAGTTGATCCATGTCATGGTTGAATGACCAATTTAAGTAAGGTATATAGTTAGAGATGTAGTCTTTGACTAAGTACTGGAGGGTGCGTGGTACTTGGAGGGAGTGGGTGTGCTAATTCCATATGTGGATTGGTGATGCAAGCCAAGGCTGTGGTAGGCCCATACCCAAACCCTTCTGTCTTGATAGTAATACTGAACCTCTGAGTTTAAGTGGCACACTTGAGCAATCGCCTATTACTGTCTATACATGGTTCTCTTCAGAGTTCCTAACGATGCCATATACCTGACTTGGTTGAGATAGGTCAAACGTTGGATTTGGTAGGGTTTATGCCACCTAGACTGCTCAACCTCAGTTGTTAGAGATCTCCTAGTTGCATATGCATGACGACGCATTAGTTGAAAGTTGTATGTGTTGTTGTATTCAAGTTGCTTATAAGTTGTATGAATGAGTTGATAGTTGAGCTTTTATGATGAATTGTGTGGTTGTGTTGTGATAATGATTGGATGATTGAGTAGTATAGATTATCATTCTATACTTGTATGGTTGTTTATTGAACTCTACCTTACCCTTCTATTTCCATGTGAATGGACTGCGATGATCATACCGTGTATGAGAGCAGATCAGGGTTAGGTTGGAGCTGGCTGTGGTGACCGCTGTGGGAAGTGGAATTTTGTTCCTAGTGTCAGAGTTACCATCTTGGGTAACTATCTGTTGGTGCTTGACCGACATTAGGATAGTATTATTTTGGATGACTGTCTATGCATAGTATGATATTTTGTATGAATATTTATTATTCTTATCCCTTCTTATATATTTATATTCTGTCATCCAGTCTAATATTTTATTTTAGTTCACTAGTATGTTAGTGCGATTCCACTAAGTGTAGGGACCACGACGGGTCGTTACAAATTACTTTCGTATTTGTATATAAAACTTTTTCCATTTTTTCCCTTTTTTATAAGACATATTTTTTGATTGTCAGCTATATTGATTATATATTTTTTAAAATATTTTTATTTGATAAACAATTTTTTAAGATAAAAGATAATAAATATTTAAAATTAATTAGCTGAAAATTTTCTATATCTTATTAGGGTTGGACAAGATAAATAGATACATGAATATCTTTATCTTCCAAACATTAATTAATTATGTGAAAAATGATTAAGTGAAAAGAGGAAAGGCTTTATTAAAGAGATGTTAAGGATTATTTTTAAAAAGTAGTTTTTTTTATTTACAAATTTAATCTTCCGGACTAAATAAACTAATTTTCTTGAAAGATGTAATTTAGTTTAAATGATCTTATAATTAGGGTCGGAGGTAGTATAATATTGGTTAAAATACATTTTTAATTTATATAGTTTCATTTACTTTATCTTTTAGTCCCTATAATCTAAAATAAAATTTTTTAGTTCATATATTTGTCCTTTTCAATCTCTTTAATTCATGTAGTTTTAGATAAATATTTAGTCTCTTTACTTATATATTTTTTTAAAATTAGTCCTTGTTAATTACTTTTCTTTTTGTAACATCGTGTGTTTTGTGTTAGTGTGGTAGAGGTATTTAATTTTGTAAGGATAAAAAAAGGACATCTCAACAAGAGCAGGAGTATGAAAGAGATATAGAGCGTCAAGAAACTTAATTTAGAGTAACTTTAACAAAATACACTGACCATAAAACACACAATACACAAAATTGAATTAATATCTTTGTTAAGTTCATATAAAAGAGATAATGTTATATAAAAAAATTAACAATAGAGACTAAATGGATAAAAATCTACAAGTATAAAGACTTAAAAGATCTATCTTAAACTATAAGTATTAAAAATGATTGAAAAAATAAATATAGAAACAAAAAAAGTTATTTTAAACTAGGACTATAATATAAAGTAAGAGAAACTATAGGGCCAAAAAAAAATATTTTAACCAATAATATTTTTTGTATGTCTAAAAGTCTCATTACTTAAAAATCAAGATAAAAATTAATTTATAAATATCATATTCCTTTAACTCATTGTGGCACGCCTTTTTTAAGAATAAATCCATGACAATTCAACAAGTATCAAAGTGAATGATATTTTAAATGTGATGATCCTAATAATGTTATTAAATTTATGATCACAACATTAACACTATAGAGATAATATAAGCTACTTTTGTCTTGTAACATTGACCAATAAACTTATTTTTATTATACTTAAAAGCTTTATGTTACTTAAAAATTGAAATCAAATATAATTTATAAATATCATTTTACTTTAACTCCCAAAATATCTTATTAAAGATAAATCTGTGATGATCTAATAAATAACAAAATCGATAATATTTTAGATGTATCACTAATAATGCTATCGAACTTATGATCAAATAATATCATACTAATCTTAAAAAATAACCTTAATTTAATTTATGATGACTTTTTATATAATAAAAAAAAAGACACAAGATGACAGATATTTCAAAAGAGGGTGAATGTAATTTGAAAGGTTATCATCAGTCTACTTATGCTACTCCTGCTCCTTAATCCTTAGACACATATTTCAAAATTAAATATAGAAACTAATTATATATATATATATATATAAATTATTAAATTAGTTTTTATATAGTGTGTTTTTAATATAATCTCTATATTGTAACGACCTGTCGTGGTCCCTACACTTAATGGAATCGCACCAAAATTTGTAAACTAAAATAAATAAAATTGGATAACTCATAAATACAAAACATGGAAATATATATAAATAATTAAGTTTTTAATTAATAGTATTTACACAGTTATCCAAAACTACTATCTCCTAATGTTGGTCAAGCACAAAATTGTTACCCAAGATGGTAACTCTGACACTAGGAAACCAAAAATCCCACTTCTAGCAACAGACTCAGCCAACAGCTCCAACCTAGCTCTGATATGCTCCCATACACAGTATGATCATAGCAGTCCATCCACATGGAAACAGAAGGGTAAGCTAGAATTCAATAATCAACCATATGAGTATAGGGAAAAATACTATACTACACATTCATTCCATCATCATCACAAACAACCATACAATTCAACATAAAAACACAATTCATTCATACAACTTAGAAGCAACTTTAAACTTTAATACAATAACAACAACCACAACAATATACAACTTAATATTTAATGCGTCGTGATGCATGTATAACTGGGAGATCTCCAATAACTGAAGTTGAGCAGTCTAGGTGGCATAAACCCTACCGAATCCAACGTTTGACCTATCTCAACCAGGTCAGGTATAGTACAACGTTAGGAACTCCGAAGAGAACCAGGTATAGACAACAATAGGCGATTTCTCAGGTGTGCCACTTAGACTCGGAGGTCCAGTACTACTGTCAGGACAGAAGGGTTTGGGTATGAGCCTACCACGGCCTTGGCTAGCCTCACCAATCCACATGTGGAGTTAGCCCACCCACTGTCCTCCAAGTACCACGCACCCTCCAGTACCTAGTCAAAGACTACATCTCTAGCTAGATACCTTACTCAAATTGGTCATTCAACCATGACATGGATCGACTATTTCCATGTCGCCCACACAGTACTAAGGGATTCAACTTTAAAACAACTTTTCACTTATCACCTTAGTACTATGTATCTCAACATAGGACATATATCTTCACCATATGTCCCCAACTTTTCAACTTTACAACAATAGGCATATTAACAACTTCACAACGATAAACAACTTACAACTTTACAGCAATAGACGACTTATAACTTTAAGCAACTTACAACAATAGGCAACTCATACAACTTTAAACAACTTTTACAACAATACACAACTTCAACTTATACATCTCAACTTATTAATAATTCAACAATAAACAACATAGAAACAACTTAGTTTCACAACGTATAACAACTTTAACAACATATCACATATTATCAACACACAACATATGAACATCTTAAGCCAACAACTACTCAATCCACAAACAACAACTTAACCATTTTCAAATAAAACAATGCATGAAGCTTCTCTAACTCTCCTAAAATTAAACAATCTACATTCTAGCTTCCCTCACCTGAAGATTGGCTCAGACTAGCCAAAAACTGAACAGAAGTAGAATTTCCCTTCGAATCTCAACTCGAAACTTCAATCCACCTAAAACAAGCCTACTAATCTGTATTTCAAGAAATGACAGAAGGCATTAGTGGTCTAGAGGAGAAAAGGAATCATACAGAGAAATTTGAGAGAGAAAGGAGCTCACAGACCTAGAGACCTTCTCTCTAAAACTTCTCTATAAAAACTCACATTCTCCTCATGGCCCACAACCCCTATTTATAGGCATTCCGGAGTGGCCAGAACGGCCTGTACCGAATCCGGAACGGTCCGTTCTGTACTGCTTCTTCATGTGTAAAAATTACATGCAGAACGGTCCGTTCTAAAATCAGAACGGCCCGTTCTTGAACTCATCCAGAACGGCCCGTTCTTGAACTCATCCAGAACGGCCCGTTCTCCATCCAAAACGGCCCGTACTCCCTTCCAGAACGGTCTGTACTCCCTTCCAGAACGGTCCGTTCTCAACTACAAATTACAGGTCAATTTAATAGCTTGGAACGGTCCGTTCCAGATTGAGAACGGCCCATTCTGGGCTATTAAATCACCTACATTAGATTTTCTAAAACAACTTGCTACGTCACATATATAATGACTAAATAAAAAAAATGTGATATATGTTAAATATTTTAAATTTAAAATGTACAAGAGATTTAAAGATATAAAAGACTAAATTAATAATATTTATATATAAAAGAAATATTTAATAAATATTTTAATGTGCAAGGACTAAAGTGAGAATTTAAGGAATTAAAAAATTAATTAAATGGTGTAAGAAAAAATGAATTAAATAGTTAATATAAAAGAGAAGAGTTTATTCACATGTAGTCTTAAAAAAACGTGCCAAGGAATTAAAATAAAATAGTATTGAAACAGTTGTAGGTGTTAAAAAAAAAGTAAAAGAAGTTAAGAAATGCGAATATCAAAATCTGAAAAAGTTGCAGTGACTTATGACTGACTAAAAGGAAGGTGGTCGTGTTGTGGATATGCTTCACGCAGCCCTATGAATTTGTTATCTGCAAAACTTGTCCTCTTCAATTATGGCGGGAACTACCATCCTTTTAAATTTCATGTTTTTCTTTTTTAATCATAATAGTAATAAAAATATTTAAAAGTGAGCACCCATTTTTGTCGAAAATCGTAAATATATGTGAAGTAAATAGTTTATTTTATATTTAAAGTTAATTTTAGATAATTTAATTAAAAATATAAATTATTATTATTATTTTGGTCGAAATTTTTTTATTTATTTATATAAATTAAGGTTGGTTTTGGGGGCAGTACATTAAATTTATAAAAAAAATCTTGAAAATTTGAAGCTTATGATTATTTTTTAAATATTTTTTTTTCTCTTTTAAAACTAATTTACTACATACAAACTAATTTTTGGTTGTTTCTAGACAAAATTAAATATTCCAAACTTGCTTTTCATCAAATTTATCACGAATCATGATTATAATAGTTTATAACAATAATTGATTATACATATAATTAAATATTAAAATAATTTATTTTTTAAAACTTCTTTAAACACACTCTTAGTGTTTTTAATAATATTTATTTAATAATTTTCTCAATATGTTGGCAAGAAAAAGTGTGTTTTCTTTTTTTAATAATTTAAAATAAAAAACACAAACATTTTGGGCCTAACGTTTTATCTCGGTTAATATATTTTTTTATCTATTAGAATTAAACTTTATATTAAGAAATTTGCTAGTTTGCAGGTTGAACCAACTAAGTAAGTGTCCGGTTTTAGGTCAATTGATCTAAACCTTACAAATACCTTAAATTTATAAACATTTTTTTCTCTATGAATTTGAAGCTTATGGTTGATTTTAGTTCAATTAATCTAAACCTTTTAAATATGAATACAATTTAAAAATATTATCAATAATTTTAATAATAATAAATATATATAATAAAAAAATAATAATATTATAAGATAAATTAAACTAACAATTATTAAAGTTTAATAAAAACACGTCAAATACTACAAGGAAGGTGATTAATTTGGTAATGATAAACCTATTTTTGTTAGCGACCGACTTTTTCACTTGATGTGTAGAAATAAATATTAGTTCGATCGCTATAATTGTTTAGTGACTAGGTATTTTGTGATCAACTTAACTTGTTTTTCATTGTAACTTTGTGGTTGTTATGTTGTTTAGTGACCGATTTGCTAAATTTAGCGACTAAAAATAGGGGCTGCTAAATGATGTTTTTATAGTGATTATTGTTGTTGTTATTTATTTATTTATTTATTTATTTATTTATTTATTTATTATTATTATTATTATTATTATTATTATTATTATTATTATTATTATTATTATTATTGGTTATAGCTAGGAGTGACAATGAACCGAATAAACTAAAAAATAGTTAAAAATTTGATTCAATAATTAACTCGTTAAATTTAGTTTATAAATCAAATGAGTTGAACTTTAGTTAATGATTAAGTTTAATAAATAAATGAGTTAAATTTAAGTTGTGTATAAAGGTTAACAATAAATAAAAGAAATAAACACTTTACAATTTCATGGTTATCAATTAGTTTATATATATATATATAAGGTGAAATAGTTTTAATTTATAGACTTTAATTATAATTATGTTTTCTTTATTGTCGTACTTATAGGTGTTCGTGGTGTGGTTTGATTCAATTTTTACCTTAAAAGTCATCCAAACTAACTAGGAAAACCAAGTGCAGTTCGATTAAAATGAATTATGAAATTCAAACCAATCTTTTGTGGTTTGGTTTGATTTGATTTGTGTGATTTAAAAATTTTGTCATTTAAAAATCAACTATAAATATGTAATATTGTGTTAGTTGTGTTAAGATCACATGTCAAAAATAAAACTAATAGTATATGAATATTAAAATATTTTGATCACTTAATACATTTAACAATAATTCTTATCATATAATTTTAGTACAAATATTTCTTTAATACAATTTTAGTTATCATATTAAATATTTGTTTTCTCATGTATATAGTTTGTCACTTCAAATTTTTTTCAAACCTAAGAAATAATTCATAATTTTCTATTTTAAAATTCAATTAAGTAGTTTACAAATTTATAAAAATTTTAAAATATTATAATGTATATTTAAAGAGAACATCTTTTACTAGTTTACAATTTAAAAATACCTTTTTATGTTACATGTCAATTTTGTATACATGCATTATGCATTTTTAAAAAATTACAACTAAGTGTGGTTTGGTTCTATTTGGAACGGTTCCAATTTGAAAATCGAACCAAACTGTGTGGTTTTAGAAATTTAAAAATCAAACCAAATCACAAATTTGTGACTTTTCATCAATTTTGATTTTTTTTTATTTGCAATTTTTTGTTTTGGTTGATTTGATTGTGAACACCCCTAGTTGTACTTTATAATCTTACAAAATTAATAGAATAAGTTATGTTTGTCTTTTAAAAACATAAACAATAATTTTATCCAAAATCTATTATTAAATTGAAATTTTGAAATGTATAAGATGCAAAAAAAAAAAAAAATTGATTCTTGATTCATGCGATACAAGCTACCAAGTTAACAATTTGAATTGAATTGCATCGAGCTTAAATCAAGTAAATTTTGATATGGATAAAAGGTTCACATTAAACTCGGATCACATTGCAAGTTGAGTCAAATATTATCGAGTCGAGCTCAGTTCTACTCGATTAACTTCGAGCCCTAATTACAATCTTACACATACTTGCTACAACTTATTTGGGACATGTTTAGTAAAATTAACTTATAATATGACTAGAAACTTATAAGTTAATTAAAATATTATGTTATAAGTTAGGGCTAAAGAACTACAAGTTTATAAATGAATTAATTGAATTGAAAGTATTTTGTAAAATTAACCGATAAGTTAGCCAGTGAATATAAAATAATATATTTATTTACAATGAGAGTCAAAAAATAACATATGAGTAAAATGATTTTTAAATTAAAAAAAGATAAAAATGATTTAAAGTAAAATAATATGGATAAAAAAACTTATAAACTATTTCAATTAAATAAATTATCAATTTTTAAAATAAACTTATATACCAAATAAATTTATTTGCAATGAAATTAACTGAAAATTTTATTAAACGAATTTTAAAATTTGTCAAATACCTCCCGAAATAGATAGCATAAACATATAAGCTGATAATATAAACTTGTATCGCACAACATTCTCCATTAGATGTCTTTATTCGTTTGTCAAGCCACTAAACATGGGCCACTGAGGTAAAAGCTTGTTTTGAAGCACAAACTGACGTTTCTCACCAACTAGGCCAATGCCAACATATGCTTTGTTTGGGAGACCACAAAGAATTAAGAAGAATAAATAACAGAATATGTGAGTATTGATGTGATAAAAAATAAGTAAAATATAATGCAAAATTTATAATTATTTAATAAAATAAAATTAAGTTAAAAATAAAGAAAAAAAATATTTTAAAAATGTGGTTTATATAGTTAAATTTTTATATAAAAAGATATTCTTTAAATTATTATGTTTTTATTTTTTACTAACTAACTACTTAGACATTAGTGTTAGGATAATCTTATCAATGCATATTTTGGTGAAAAATTTCACATAAATTCATCATTAAGAGATTGAAATTAAATTCACACTATAATTTTCTCACATATTTATTTAAATCATTTCTTCTAAACATACATTTTTTTAATTCCTTAATAATCTTTCCCTATCTTCATCATTTTCTACTAAATCACCTTTTCAATAATAATCAAGGATCTTTCTTGTGACATATGTAAATATATAAACTCAGTAAAAATTTGCATGACATAGCAATGCATGCACCACAAGTCACAATTTATACAATAGTGAAGAAAAATGATTATTTTATTACACAATTACTCACAAAATATTTTAAGCATGTTAATTAACATATTAGCCTATGTTGAGTTAGCATTACAAGCTCCTCCAACCTAGATATGAAAGCCTTTTGCTTAGGTGCATTTAAAAGCTATGATGGGTTATTTGGCACTAAGAGAAGCAATTCCTTGCAAGATATGTATCCTTTGATCTCATCACTTTAATGAGTTGTTTGTACACGCTTTACTCACCTTTTGTTTATAATACAAATTATTTGATCAAATAGTTCCACAACTTCCGAATATATTTCATGTTGATCTACTTCCGAACAAAAGGAAGTTTCCCACACCATTTAAAATTATTTCAATAATTGCCAAGAATCAACTTTTTTGGATTTAGTCCACAAAGGTTATTTTGTATTCCTTCAAATGAAGCAAATCTTATCCACATAATTTATTTTTTTGCTTAATTTGTTTTATTATTGACAACTAATTATATTCTTAGCATTTCAATCTCAAGCTTTTTTGGGAAAACTTTCTTCCTTCCTCGGACTTTATTGGTGTAAGGTGTAGAACTATAATATTCCTTTAGAGCATTGTGATTGTGTATCACAAATACTTTCCTAAACATTTCAATATCACACAATGTGAAATATGCCTAGATGCGTGTTTGAATTCACTTTGATTCACCCAAAATTATATTGTGATAATTGCTAATTTGATTTTAAATAAATATTTAATTATATATTAGTTTAACATTGAATAATTCATTATGAGTTAAAACTTAAAAATTAATTTTAAGCTAAAGTAATTTGAGGCTATAAAAATGATTTATACCGACTTTTACCATTAGCTTTTAATATAAATCATATCACTTCAAAAATCAATTTTATAAAAGATGATGCAACCAAGCACTTAATAATTTACTTTTGGATCACTGAAGCAACCCTCAAGGTACTTTCCATCTTAATACAATAATAATCAATTGTTATTATATGTACATACTAACAGCTATTGTTTGTTTTGTGTATTTTGAAAATTTTCAAAAAGAAAAACCAATTGATTGGTGGAAGGTGGGAAGTCAAATTAAAGATACCCTTGATGTCAAAATCCTCACACATGCATCAAATTAATCACAACATGGATGGCTTTAACATAGGGAATTTATTTGATATATCCATTAATTAATTAGTCTATATAGAGTTGTTGAGGAACATGAAAAATGAAGGGAGGTGAGGTTGCCACTTGGCAGGTTGGTGTTGACAATCATGCATGGAGTAGTAGTGAGTGAGTGGGAGAAAAATGCATGCATAGTTCATATTCATATTCATAACCTTTTTATTTTTTATTTTTTAATTTTCTTTGGTTTGCTTTGTAAGTGGACATGGAAGTTATAACGGAAATCCAATAATCATATGATGCTTATAGTTCATAAAGCACCTCGGTTGTTGTTTCTTTTCCCTTTCCCTTCCTCCTTCCGGCAAGTAAACCATCAATCCCCTTATGATTTCCGAAAGAGAAAGGTTGCTTCTTGCTTTTCCTTATCGGACTAGGTTGTTACATTTTGATAATGGTGACAAATAGACACATCAATTTTGTTTACGTTTCTGGAAATTTTGAGCATACAAGAAGATTTTGAAATTTGGAAAACAGTGTCATCCACACCAAAAAGGATAAGTTTAAAACATCAATGTTCTGTCTTCCATATTTACATATCAAATCATTTTAATAATGAAAAATTTTGAGTTTAGTTTTTTTCAATAGAAAAAAATTGAATGATTTTGGTTCCTAACATGTGTCTCAACACTAAAAAAAACACTTACAAATATATTATTATTTATAGATTATTCTTTAACAAAATTCTCACATCAATGATAAAATCAAACTATGTTCTTTTAAAGTAGGCTAAAATATCTTTTTGTCTCTATTTATTTTTAAAATGTAATTTTGTCTCATTACTTTTATATTGTTCAATTTGATCTTTTAATTTTTTTAAAGGTGTTTTATGTTGTTCTTTCATCTAAATTAATGTAAATAATGTTAATTAAATTAGATAAAAAAAATAACATTAATCATTTTTTAAAAATTTAAAAATTAAATTAAATATTTTAAAAATAGTGAGACTGAAATGAATAATAATTACTAAAATAGGTAAAAAAAAATTAAATAGGTGAAAGAAAATTCAAATTTATCTAGACAAAAAATGCTAGATAAATTATTATTTAATTTGATCTCTATATTTTTTAATGTTTAATTTGATTTTACTAATTTTAAATTATTTTATTTAATTATTTAATTTTAAAAAAATATTTAATGTTGTCCATCTAGTTGATGTCAATTTGAATAAGAAAAAATATTGAATATTATTTTTAAAAATTAGAGAATTAAATTAAACCATTTAAAAATAATAAGATCAAATTAAATCTAAAAAAAATTAAAAATATAACTTAACCCTTAAAAATATGAATCTGAATCAACTTTGTTAATATTTTAGTTTAGTTATACGATGTGTTATTCATCATGTTATTAACTTATTGTTCATTTATATGTGCAATGAAATAGAAAAATACTTGAATAATGGTTGAAAATAAAAAAAAAGTTTTTTTTAATAGAAATTAACTACTTAATACTATTATGGTATTTATTTTAATACAATAATAACAATAATGTTAGATCAAAATTAAATAGAAAAACCACATTAGTTTTTATTTTCAATGTATTTTTATTGTGGTTTACAATAAATAATTATTTATTAAATATTTAACTATTACTCTTTAAAACGCTGGTCAGCAAAAACCTATCAAAATAACTATTGAATTGCATCGAAAAATTTGGACTATTTGTACATGTTATAAATGAAATTTGCTATTATTGAATATTGATGGTGGAATTTGAGTTTAAAAGTAAAAAGGAAAAAAAAAGGCAGCTGAATTTACCATCGCCAAGAGTTATGGACTCTAATAATTGGAAGAAAAAAAAAACAGTTAAGAAAAGAAAGCTATCTTGAAGAATAAAGATATATATTTTTTGGTATATTATGTAAAAGCACTTTTTATAAAATACTTTTTGTTACGGATTAAAAATATTAAAAATATTAACTATGTTTATAAGATCATGGAATGTTAATTCTTGAGTAAGATTTTCAATTCAAATATTGGCAATAAAGCAAAAACACCTAAATTTTTTTTATCTCATAATTGATATACTTGTCTCAACTAGACTTAATGTAGCTTTCACATGTTGAAAGTTTCAAATATTTTTTTAAAATATTAAAAATAAAAATTGCATTTCTTTTAATAGTGTAATAAGTATCCTTAATGCATTCATTAATAAAGTTAAAATTTGAATATGAACTATTAATATATTTTGATATACATTTGCTAAGTCCCAACCAAATAGTTGCTGCAAATTTGAAATGACATAAATATTTGAGGTTTGTCGTAGTCATTGAATTGAAAATACCGTAAGAACTCAAAAAGTGCAATGAATGAGCACCCTTTTAATTATTGCAAGTCTTCTATTCCCTTCCAACTCTTCCTTATGCCAAACAGAACAAACAAGAATAATTGGGTATATTTGCTTTGATTGATTTAACAAAAATTATTGAGAATTTCTTTTTCATGAAATTAGCTAATTTTAAATGAAAATTATATTCAATTAGTATTAGTCAAATTAACTTGTAACAAAATAAACAAAAAATAAACCAATAAATTTGTACCTTTTCAGTTAACCTCATTTGATGCACTTAGAATTAATTTAATTGAGTTTGAGATAGTTGGAATTGTCTAAAAAATAATTCATATTAACTTCTTTATTGGATAAAATAAATTTTGAAATTTTGTTTACTTAGATTTATTTTTTTATTCCTCATTGTCAATTGTCTCTATGAGAGATATTTAAATTTTTTACTGTTCCAAATTGTTCTATGATTTTTTTTCTTTCTTGTTTTAGTTTCTTTAATTTTATAAATTGTAGTTAGTAAATATTGAATTTTGGTTATTGAGAATTATTAAGATTTCATTAATATATTTTTATTGTCAAATTTCACTGATCATGCCGAAAGAATCTTATTATATGTTATTTTCATTACAAATATATTTATTTTTATTCAAACCAGTATTACAAATATATTAAAATTTTCTTTATTATTCTAAATAAAAGATGTTTATATGAAAATAATATATAGATTTGTGTACCTATTTTAATAATTATACATTTAAAATTAACTTTTGATAATAAGTTTTTAAATAAAATTTAATATAAGAATACATTTATTTAAAATAATTTTACAAATTCATAATAATTTAAAATTAATTACCCCCAACATACATCCAAACACACTTTTACTTATTAGCTTCTTCTCACGTGAATGGATTTTTTTTATAAAAAAAAAGCATAATTAATAAACAAGTTAATTTGTTGTGTTGTGTGATTCAGTTTCTACGGTGCGCGTGAAAGTGGAATTGGGCGGAAAATCTTTTCGTCGTTACTCGTTTCGTTAAAGATGCCACAGAAAACGCGTTTTCAGTGACGGCATGAATGCCAAACACACCTTCAACAAAATGGGGTTTTCCATTATTTTACCACTTCGGATAATTGGATTTAGATTTGCATGGTTAATATCAGGATATGATTTTATTAGATAAATAAAATTTTATTAAAATATAAAATTAGAAACATCACAAATAGCCATGATAGATTTTTTTTTTTACTTTTTTCCTCGTTAATATTATTAAATGATTCCAAAAAAATGTTTAAAGTGATAAATTAATTAAGTTTTTATCTAATAAATTTTATTACATGAAAACTTATATCATAAAAGTCATTATAAAATTTATTGAAATTAGTTAAGAAAGTTATTTTCATAAAATTTTTAAATACTTACAAAAATAAATTAGAAGTAGTTTACAAAGATCATCTACAACGTATTTCCGAAAATATTGTTTGATCACATAAAAACTCAATTATTTATTAGTAAATTATAAATATAAACATATTATGGTAAAAATAAATGAAATGAGCGTGATTAAACCCAGCAAGTAATTTATAGATACAGAAAAAAAAAACTATTAAAAAACCTGAAGGTGGTTGGTAGTTGGTAAAGATAGCACTCATATCTCTTACAAAACTGTTTGAATTTTTCTTGGAGGAATTAGTTAATAAATAACATATAAATTTTTTTAATTAGAGTTTAGGGTCTTTTAGTGATTCTGATTTTTTTTAACCCTACTTAATATTTGAAATTTAACTCAATTTCGCATGACTCTTTCTTGTTATATGGATTTTATTTAAAGGCAAAATGATAATTTTAGTAATGATGTCATGTTCAAGTTGAGAATTAAATTAGTTTTATTTATTTATGAATATGATTCATAAAATATCTTAAAAGGAATATCTAAAAATTAACATGTATTTGTAAGATGTGAATTCAAATTAAGTAAGGTGATGAATAAACATAATTTAAAAAGATTAATGATAGTTAAAAAAGAATTTGAGTGGATGAAGTATGAACAAGGAATGGGTCCCAAAGTTCCATGAAAAGTAGGTCCCAAACTCCTCAGTCCTCAGTGTTTATAAAAGCAGCTGCAAAGCACCACCCTTTGGCTCCAACACAGAACCTTCACACAAAGCATCTCAATCCCCCAAAAGGGTGAAAACAGAACAAAAGAGAAAATAGTATCACTGTCTCTCACACTTTCAACCTCCCATTTTTTTTTTCTTCCTTTCACATTTTCCTCTTCAATCATTCTGCAAAAAGGTTGAGACTAAGCACAGAACAAAAGTGGTGGACAAGACAACCACACTCTTCTTCTCCGCCTCTTGCATTTCTCTCTCCACACGTTGAAGCATAGAATAGAATAAAGTGTGCAAAGGCCACTGCTTTACCAAGCTGAGGAACAACACAACAAGGGTGTTGTTTTTTATTATTATTATCCATTGCTTGTTGTCATGGGCTTAAACAAGCTCATGGAGTGGAATGTACCACTATTGTTTGTGGTGGTGTTTGCATGTTCATTGATTGGTCATGCTTCAGCTTCTGTGTCCTATGACCATAAGGCTATCACCATCAATGGACAAAGAAGGATACTGCTTTCTGGCTCCATTCACTACCCCAGAAGCACCCCTGAGGTACTTAACTCAAATGTGTTTCAGGGTTGGTTCTATTTAGACCTTTTATCAAATGGGCACCTTAAAGTTTCTTCCTTTTCAGATGTGGCCAGATCTTATTCAGAAGGCAAAGGAAGGAGGTTTGGATGTCATTCAAACTTATGTTTTCTGGAATGGACACGAACCTTCACCTGGCAAAGTAATTAACAATGTTTGCTTGCAGTGTTTGAAAAATGCATTTATTGTTGTTATTATTTTTTTTAATGAGTTTAAGACCTTAGGTGTTGGGAATAATCAATAATCAATGTTTTTCTTTCTCTTGGTTACTGTAGTATTATTTTGGGGGAAACTATGATCTGGTGAGGTTCATAAAGCTGGTGCAGCAAGCAGGCCTCTATGTTAACCTCAGAATTGGTCCTTACGTTTGTGCTGAATGGAACTTCGGGTAATGAAAGAAATGAATTTCCTATTTAGTATTTGCATAGGCAAAAATCCTTGTTGATATAGGAACTAGGAAGTTTCATAACAGCTTAACCTTATTCATTTTTCAGCGGTTTCCCTGTTTGGCTCAAGTACATTCCAGGTATCAGCTTTAGAACAGACAATGGACCGTTTAAGGTGAGATAACACTCAATCTTATACCTTTTAAGTATCATAAAAAAAGATCTCTTATATATATATATATATATCCGTTTTATGTTACTAATATCCTTTTTTCCTTAATGATGCCGTGTTGAAGTTTCAAATGCAAAAATTTACCAAGAAGATTGTCGATATGATGAAAGCAGAAAGGTTATTCGAGTCTCAGGGTGGTCCAATAATTCTATCCCAGGTAGATTATATATGCAGTTACCCTTTTGCTCAATCCAATCACTTGTTTTATATTTTCTTGTAGCGTTTTCAATTTGAAAAGAATTATAACCTTGTTACTCATTGAATAAATGTGGAGATAAGCACTAACCTTTTTATACCATTGTTTTTGTACAGATTGAAAATGAATATGGGCCTATGGAGTATGAAATTGGTGCCCCTGGTAGAGCATATACTCAATGGGCAGCACATATGGCTGTAGAACTTGGCACTGGTGTTCCATGGATCATGTGCAAGCAAGATGATGCTCCTGATCCTGTGGTAAGTTCAGCTTATTTGTACCTTTTATAGACTTGTTCAGTAATCTTTATAGCTCTGTCCTTGGTGGGGATACTAGACAGTATGTTTTGTCCATATTGCTATTAGAGGAAATGAATACTTATTCTTCATTTGCCATCATTGAGATCTTTGTTCAGTCCTTCCAATACTATTCTCTTTGTGAAGTCTGGGCAGTCTGGCTATTGACTATTATAACCATAGTGAAATTACTATGATTACATGCGGTGAAAATTTAAAACTTGGCATTCTTGTCAATTTTCATTGTTAGTGATGGAGAGAGAAATATATTGTTCTTTATACTCGATAAATGTTCTATTGCATGAGTCTGGTCAGAGTCAAAGTCTGGCTCCTGAATCTAATATAAAATTTTGCAGATTAACGCTTGCAATGGCTTTTACTGTGATTATTTCTCTCCAAATAAGGCATACAAACCAAAGATGTGGACAGAAGCTTGGACTGGCTGGTATAATTAATTTGTAGCTTGTATTTAGTGCCTAAGTGCCTTATATTACTTCTTAGGATTTTAGGTTTTGCCTGAATGCTCATTGCCTGTGTTCCTCTTTTAATTGTAGGTTTACTGAGTTTGGAGGTGCAGTTCCTCACAGGCCTGCTGAGGACTTGGCATTTTCAATTGCAAGGTTTATACAGAAAGGGGGATCATTTGTTAATTATTATATGGTAACTTCAACATTTGTTGATTTTAATGTGTGGATTTGATTCACCCTTTTTACGTCAATTAAGCCCTTCTTTTGTTCATTCCAGTACCATGGGGGAACAAATTTTGGTCGAACTGCTGGTGGTCCCTTTATTGCTACCAGCTATGATTACGATGCTCCTCTTGATGAATATGGTATGCACCAAGGATTTTATAATCTATCTTGCTCCAAATATGGTACATGTAATACTGATTATCAGTAGCTGACTGCTGCCAATGGTGGCTTGAGGTTGCCGACTTTATAATTTGGATTGTGATATAAATATGGCAATTCTGAAAGTCTCATTCGTTGGATTTCTTGCCTTGACAATGCTACATTCATTTATTTTGTGTAAACAACTTAAACATAGTTCATATGTATTTAAATGTCTGAGTAAAAGCAAAGATCTTATATGTTTTTCATGCTTGATTTTAAGTTATATATTATTTCTTTCTCTGTGCAGGACTGCCCAGACAGCCAAAGTGGGGCCATTTGAAGGATTTACATAGAGCAATAAAACTCTGTGAACCTGCTTTAGTATCTGGAGATCCTACTGTACAGCGGCTTGGAAACTATGAAGAGGTATAACTTGATTCAGTTATCTGGAAATTATCAATCATAATCTAAAATCTTTGTAACTAGACTAAACTTTTGACATTCATAACTAATGTACAGGCTCATGTCTTCAAGTCAAAGTCTGGAGCTTGTGCCGCATTCCTTGCAAACTATAACCCACAATCTTATGCAACAGTGACATTTGGAAATCAGCATTACAACTTGCCTCCTTGGTCTATAAGCATTCTTCCTAACTGCAGGCACACTGTTTATAACACTGCAAGGGTAAGACAAAAATCAAACAAACTTTTATTTCAGATGACTGGAGCTGGGTTAGTTATATTATATCTTAAAATGGAGATTTTATTACTGTAAAGCTTGATCAAGTATATGCTATTTAGTTGGACTGAATAATTTTCTTTATCAATTAATTACACATAGTTTTGTGACTTCTCTATTTTGTGAAATTAGACATACAAAAGGGAAATAATATTGTTCTTTGGAGTCTTATTTACCTTGCTCTTGTTTGGTCAAAGTATTATTTACATTGAAGAGAACACTTTTTTTTTCTTCAATAATTCTTTAACAGAAGATTTCAGCAATAATGAGAATTCCATCTCTCTTTACAGGTTGGTTCCCAGAGCACACAGATGAAGATGACTCGTGTTCCTATTCATGGGGGTCTCTCTTGGAAAGCGTATAATGAAGAGACAACCACCACTGGTGACAGTTCCTTCACGGTGACTGGCCTGTTGGAGCAGATTAATGCAACCAGAGATTTATCTGACTACTTGTGGTACTCCACAGAGTGAGTGTGACCTATACATCTTTTAACTCTATTCTCCTACAATCATGGTTATAACCTTATTGATATGTCTACTCGTTTTCATTTCTCCATGTTGAATTCTTATCTTGTTCCTTTTCTTGCCAGTGTTGTGATCAATCCCAATGAAGGATTTTTGAGAAATGGAAAGAATCCTGTTCTTACAGTTTTGTCTGCTGGTCATGCTTTGCATGTTTTTATCAACAATCAGCTGTCAGGTGAGTAGTATTGTATAGTGCTGGTTTACACAATTTCAGTAATGCTAGTTATTTCAACTACAAAAGACCATTTTTTCTGGAGTATTACAGATATTCATTTTCTATAATTGTATTTTTGTTGGTTTGATCCGAGAGGAAGAAGGGGGAATCCTTATATTATTTCAATGGATTAGACGACTTTTCTTTATATATCATGACCTGATCAATTAATTTATCCAATACTTGGTGTCAAATACCATAAATAACGAGTTTTCACAAAGAGATGAGGAAACCAGAGAAAGGAAAGGAAAATAATGCTTTGTGCAGTGTTCATTGAATTATAGACAAAATGATCTTCTGCTCCTTTCCTAGTGTTTAAGCTAACCGCCTAAATAATTCTGTAACTTAACTACATTTGACCAACTCTAACTACTTTGTCTTGTTTCCTTTTTTTCTTCTGTCATGGATCCTATCGAGAACACTATTTTACTTTGGAAGCTAGTATTTGTCCAATAGCTTAAGCATAATCGTTCATACATTGAACCTACTGAATATTTTCTTGTGATCAGGAACTGTATATGGAAGCTTAGAGTCCCCCAAGCTAACCTTTAGTGAAAGTGTGAGGCTCAGAGCTGGTGTTAACAAAATCTCCCTTCTAAGCGTTGCAGTTGGGCTTCCGGTTTGTTCTCTCTTTCTCTCTCTCATGTGCACTGCATGCAGGCACTGACATGTCTAAATGATATTGTCAGATCAAATGCACCTTTGTACTTCCAAATTAATCTGATTTTTCATAATGATGATCTCTGAGTCTGACTTATACTAAAATGACTATATTTACTCATCTGTTGCCTGTTATTGACATGCAGAATGTTGGTCCACATTTTGAAAGATGGAATGCTGGTGTTCTTGGCCCAATTACATTAAGTGGTCTCAATGAGGGGAAAAGGGACTTGACTTGGCAGAAGTGGTCATACAAGGTTCTTTTCAAACATTCACTGTGCTATCTCTTTCTCACCATTGCTTCGGCTTGCTTGAGATTCATTTGAATGCATATTTCATTTAGGTTGGTCTTAAAGGTGAAGCCTTGAATCTTCATTCTCTTAGTGGAAGTTCCTCTGTTGAGTGGCTTCAGGGGTACTTAGTTTCCAGAAGGCAGCCATTGACCTGGTACAAAGTGAGTATTGTGATGCCTCTACAACCTTTAAATGTTACAGAATCATGTTTATGCCTGCTTTAACATTTGTATAAATTTTCCTATTCTTCTTAATACACTACTGGAAGACTGGGTTACCATACATGGATAAGTTGGTATAAATGCAAGAAAAGAGACCCTTTTATGCTGCACTTGTTGAAAGGAAGGACTTAATATAACAATCTTTTTATACTATTACAGACTACCTTTGATGCCCCAGCTGGAGTTGCACCACTGGCTTTAGACATGGCCAGTATGGGAAAAGGTCAAGTGTGGATAAATGGACAAAGTCTGGGCCGCTACTGGCCTGCTTACAAAGCATCTGGTTCTTGTGGTTACTGTAACTATGCAGGAACATATAACGAAAAGAAATGCGCAAGTAACTGTGGCGAGGCTTCTCAAAGATGGTGAGAAATATCTAGCTTGTTCAAAGTTTGTTAAAATTCTTGACATTACTAATTACTGGTTGATAATTCCAGGTATCATGTTCCTCACTCATGGCTAAAGCCAACTGGAAATTTATTGGTCCTGTTTGAGGAAGTGGGCGGTGATCCAAACGGGGTCTTTTTGGTGAGAAGGGATATAGATAGTGTATGTGCTGATATTTATGAGTGGCAGCCAAATCTTGTAAGTTATGAGATGCAATCTTCTGGCAAAGTCAGAAGTCCTGTGAGACCAAAAGCACATTTGTCATGTGGTCCTGGACAAAAAATCTCATCAATCAAGTTTGCTAGCTTTGGCACTCCTGTAGGCTCTTGTGGAAACTACCGTGAAGGAAGTTGTCATGCTCACAAGTCATATGATGCTTTCCAAAAGGTATTTTACTTGTCCTATGTTTTTTGAGCTTAAATATGTTTAGTCCCTCAAATATGCAGCAAATTTGTCTTTAGTTCTTCAAATTTAGTTATTCCCTGTACTCAAATGTCGTTGGTGAGTTTGTTACAGAAAATTCATCTATTAATGTTTTTGTTAATGAAAACATTACATTAAATCTAGCTAATGTTGCACAATTGATTCAATTTGTTATTGTAAGTGATGTTGCTGGTGGTTGAGGGGCTAGAACAAACTTTTTTTAAAATTATAAGGACTAAAAAAAGTTATATTTTAAATTTAAGAGATCAAAAGCATATTTACTTCAAATTTGAGGAGTTAAAAACATATTTAAAGCCTATCTTTCTGGGTGGGTAGGGTGCTTATATAAGGAACATTATTAATGTTTTTAGTGACAACTTAGAGTTAAATTCTGCAGGTCAAACAATCAGTTTCATGTTTATGGTCTTCTTTACTGAATACATTATTGAAGAATGACTTTGTTATTGCAGAATTGTGTTGGTCAGAGCTGGTGCACAGTGACAGTGTCACCTGAAATTTTTGGAGGAGATCCATGTCCAAATGTCATGAAGAAACTCTCAGTGGAGGCTATCTGCACCTGATCATTTTCAACCTCTGAAAATAAATGGAATAAGGGTTCCATAGTGATTTTTTCTGCAATTGAATACAGGGTTTCATATTGATTTGGCTTTACCGAGGTGAAGTTGCAGCTGAACACAACACACCATATGGTTGAAAGCCTGTGGAGACTGCTGGGGTGATTGTGGATTTGTGTGTATATATTGGTGTTGTGCTTGTTATAGTTATACTAAGGTGGAGAAAGGTGAAAAGTTACCTAATGCACATTGAGACGACATTGATTGAGTCCATGTGCAAATTGGTTTTTGTTTGTGTGGAAGTCTCTTGCTTCCTTTAATGTTATATTATTTCCATGTAGCTGTAAGGTGAAAGCAATTTAGTGCTTTCTTATAAGAAAACTATCCAATGTAATAAGGATCAGCCATATTAATTCAATCATGTTTCGCTTTTACTTGTTCTTATTTAGAGAAAGTATTGCCAATACATATTTCTACTTAGTTAAAATTTATTAAAAATTATAAAATGAGTAGGATTTAATTAGATCATAACAAATTTTTTAAAAGAATGTATTAGAGGACATGTAAGCTTTTTTGTGTGTATTTCATGCCTTGATTTCCTCCTCATCTAATTTCGGAGTTCTAAACACTAGACCAATGAAATTATCTACTCTTAAAATTTCTTATGGAAGAACAAGATATTTTTGACATGGTATTGAACAGAGTTTAAAACTAAGATCCATTTAGTTATAATTTGCCGTTGTTGGCTTAATTTGGAAAAGTCTTTCTTTTGTTAAACTATCCAACTAGATGGTTAATTAAGTTCTCATATCTCAATAATTTTGACAGTAGCAAAGTAGCTTCATGTGTAGAGCGATTTTGTTTTCTTTTTTATGTGATCATCCATGATTACAATACGAATGATTATATATATATATATATATATATATAATTTTTTTAATTGATTCATTTCAATATAGCAAGGCTTATTATACTTGTCTTACATCGATAATTTGATATACGACATAATGTGTTTTAAGCATATATACTTAAAAAATAATATCTATAAGATTATTAAAAATGATATTAAAGTTTGAATTTAGAATTTTATGCATATTATTTTAATCTTTTATCATCGATTTTAGTAATTAACACATTTGTATTTTTTTTATTAATATATGTATTATAAAATTGTATATTTATGCTTAATATCGTAAACTTACTTTAAAATCTTTCTTGTGATAAGTAAGCTAAAGATAAGTTAAAATACTTAATTGTATCAAAATTGTTGCGGTGAAAATTCTTCATGTTGTAGGAAGTGGACATAACTCATTAAATTAATAAAAAAAAACTCATATTAAAGATTTAATCAATATAAATTTATGTGTATATTGACTTTCTAGTTTTTACACTTTATTACATATTCTCCTTTGAAAACTGTTTTTGTTTAGCATTTAGCACTCTTTTTTGGATAAAAATATAAATATGTTGATGATATTTAATCCCAAATTAGGAAAATTTAAGTAAACATAAGAAGGTTAGAAGAATAGTAAAGATTCGATGAAAATTCTCTCTCATTTTGTAGAAATAATTGGAAATCAGCATTCTGCAACCATGGTTATGGATTTACAGCCATAGTCGCTAGAATCTAGAGTGTAATCAAGAACCAACATAGAGTTGCAATCATAGCCGTGGATTCACAGCTTGAGCCATGGGATATTGGAGGGACAAAAAAGGTTCCAGAGGGTTGCAGCCATGACTGTGGATTCACAGCTCAAGCCATGGGATACTGGAGAGAAAGAAAAGGGTCCAGAGAGTCACAACCATGGCTGTCAGTCTATAGTTGTAGCGCTAGACTTACTTCACCATGAAGGAACTTCCATAGCCATAGTTGTGGCCATGTAGATTACTTGACCATGAAGGACCTTTCATAGTCATGGCTGTGGATCACAATTGTAGCGGTGGGATTAAAAATTAGATTTTCCCCTATTTTGGAGGCCAATATAAAATGGGAATTAAGAGAGAGAATGGGGAGATATGAAGCCGCAGAGAAGAACAGAGGAACAAAGCAAAATAGAGCCAAAGAAGAGATCTTGAGGCTGGATTGCTTGGGAACAAGGATCAACTTCATTTCTTCTTCTTTTCCGTTGTAATTTCTTCTTCTCCTTTGATTTTGTAATGGCCCTCACCATGAGTGGCTAGATCTTTTTGGATTGACTTTGGTGTAATTACTGACTCTTCTTCTTCTTGATTATGTATGCATTTCACTTTCATTACTTGTGTCTGATTCTTCTCTTAATGCTTATTTTGGTTTGATCACCCATTTTATGATTTTTGGTTTAGGATTAATCACCTTAGGACTCAATTTTGAGGGACCTGGTTGAGTTAATTAATGGACGTAGAAGTAATGAAACTGAAATCATATTTCTTTAAGGAAGATCTAAGGGTTAGCAAGTACTCTTGAATCCAATCCACTCTTTATACAATTGTTCTTCTAAACTTTATATTGTTGTTCTACTTTACTTCATATTGAACCAACTTTCAACCATATCAATGTTTTTCTATAAATCATTAGAATAGAAATTACTAATATCACAAATTTTTGAGGACGATACTAAACTACTACAAGGAAACTTGGTCCGCTTGCTAAAGATAGTGAGAAAATCTTTCACCAAAAACCTTTCTATAAACACTATAATAAAAAAAAAATTGTTTGTGAAAGTTTTCAAATTATTTATTACACAATTCAATCTCTTTTTTGAGTTTTTATATATTTACTTTAATTCTATCTTAATTAATTATACAAACATCACATAAATATTTGTGAAATAAAATTTATTATATTTAAGTATAATCAATCACAATATTATGTCTCTTCTAATCGTAAGTCTATTAGATTTGTTAGAGTCATTGTGTCTGAGATATTGTAGGCTTTGATGTTTGTTGGACCTTTATGATTTTGTTTTTGAAAAGACGTTTTAGTAGGTTAAGGGAGGAGAGTGTTTATAAACTATGATTGGTCTTGACTCAAGCTTAAAAATATCACATCACTTAGGAATTGAGACCAAGGAGTTAAGGGTAATTTATAAATACTCTTCCCTAAACCACCGAGACACCTTTTAAGAACAAAACCTTGACAGTCAAGCGAGTGCCAAATAGACAATACTTGGAACGCAATGATCCTAACAATATTAATAAATTTACAATTGGATACATTAACCTTAGAAGGAGAGACTAGATCACTTTTATCCCTTAGCCTCGACCATGGGCTTGTTCCCGTATGTTTACTAGTCTCACATCGCTTAGAAATAGAGACAAGGGATAGTTTATAAATACTCTCTCTTCTTAATCCACCAAGGCACAACGAAAAATACCTCGAACATAGTAATCCTAACGAGTCTAACAGACTTAGACAAATGATAATTTATAAATACTCTTCTTTCTTAACCTGCTCAAGCATCTTTCAAGGATAAAACCGACAGCCTAATGAGTATTAAAATGGATAATATCTCGAACACAAAATTGTGACAATCCAACAAATTCAAAGCAAACAATACTTCAAATATAATGATCCTAACAATATCAGTAAACTTACAATCAGAACATGCATAATTCTTTACTTGATTTTTAGCAACTTAATATATTATTTAAATTAACTAAAAATTTATTTTATAAATCTAATAAAATCAACTTTATTCAGAGATCACCCTTCAATAACTTAAACAATTCAGTAAAAATGCAGGTTAAATGTATGAAACACAAACACCCTTTGTTATAATTTAAAAACCATTCGCACGTCTGCTCCTGTATAAATACATGATCACTTTATTCATAAAACACCCTACCCTTGTATATATAACTCAAGAACCACACATATTTCCTATAGGTATATAGGAAAACTTTATTCATGAACACCACACTACAACAGAAAAGAAAAGCCCTCCATTTGTTGTCAGGATGCTATCTCCTTCACCTATAATTGGATTCCGACTCCTCCTATTCCTTGAACCTTGATTTTTTTTCCAAAAGAAAAATAAAATACGTTAATTAGTAGCAGAAAGTATAATCTTCAAACATGGAAAATGAGTCCAATCTATTCATTAGTGATGAGTAAAGGATTCAGAGCTATTAAACCATATTGTATAAGGCGTGAGAAAACGTGACACTATCAAACTTGGGCATTTTTATAATTTTGTAGATGGGCCAGTTCTGACAACTGTGACCTCCTGTGCATTATTGAATCGAATCTATTATAATTTCTAACCTTTTTTTTTTCTTTCTCAATTTCTCAAAATAAACTTGTCATGTTATCTTTTGAATTTAAATATATTTTTAGTCCCTTAAGTTTAAGGTAAAATTTGTTTGTCCCTTAAACTTAAAATTGATCTTTTAGTCCCTATAATTTCAAAAAATATTGATTTAATCCTTTAAGATCATCAACAACATAATTGATACAATTATATAATATTAATTAAGTTTAATATGATATTTTCACTAATAAGAACACTAATAAATGAATTTTGTATGATAGATTCAACAATAGGTAAATTTTTCTTTTAATATTAACTATTCAAATATGATCTATATATTTATAATTTTTATTTTTCACAAGATTTCTCATTTGATATGGTCTTTATATATTTGTGCATGTGTGTCCCACTTATATTATTTGAATTTATATGTAATATCTTATCATCTTAAAAATTAGGTTTAAATATGTTTAGCCCCTTCAAAATGAACATGTTTTGATTTTTGATTCCTATAAAAAATTTTCTCTGTTTTTTATCCCTTTAAAATTCGAAACTATAATCTTAGTCCTTATATTATGTGACTATTTTTTTTAACTATTTATGTATTCATTAGAATATTATGAGACTATTACTATTTTGTACATCTCTCAATTTGCTTCTATCCCTCTATTAGTTAACATCTAGCTTAAGAAATGTCTTGAGGACCTTTTCCAATACATGATCTTTGTCAGTCAATGTCTCGACAATAATCATCTACATACAATTGGACAACTTCTACCATCTTATTAAAGACCTTTATAATCATTCTTTGGTTTGTCGGCTAAGCATTTTTTAGCCAAAGTGCATTATTTTATAGTAGTACACTCCATTATTCGTCAAGAAGGTTGTTTTGACATTGTCCTTCGCGTACAAGGGAATTTGGTAATAACCAAAATACGCATCTATGAAAAATAAGATCTTGTAGTTCGAGAAATCGTCAACTAACTCATTAATTGGGACAACATTCACCAACCACACGAAATATTGAGTTTCTAAGATGAAATCAGCCTTCAGCAACTTAGCAATCTATTCCTAAGAATCTTTTTAATTTTATAACCAAATGGCATACTTTATTGCTATGGTCCCATATGTATCTTCTTTTGTGCCACTAGATTGAAGGTCAAATTCACCAAAAGTTAGTTGCAGTAAAATTCTGAATCAATGCCTAACAAGTCTGTCGTTGTCTAGGCAAACAAATCTTTGCTTTTCATGATCGAGTCCTCAAATTCAGTACCCACGTTTGTAATTTTTCTTTTGATTCTTCAACTTGAAAAGGCTGAGAGTCATCTACTATTACTAGATGAGGATTCTACAGGTTAACTTCATTCGTGTCCATACTTGGATCTAAATCTGCCCAGAGAACTTCAAGTTGAACTGATTTATTAGGCCTTATCCTTTAAATCTGCCGAGAGAACTTCAAGTTGAACTGATTTATTAGGCCTTATTCTTTTTCAATGTTTGTATGTCCTTTATCTTTAAGCTGAGATTGTATTGAGCTACTTGTTGGTCCCCTCTCACAGTCAACACCTACCTGAGATCTTACTCTGAGGAACTTCATAGTAAGATGTTTAGTGGAGTAATCACGCATCGTACTTTCTTGGAAATCTAGCACCAAAAACATAGATGGCATAAATCTTTTTGCCACCTCATTTCCTACAACGAGCAATGTTTACCAGGTTGCTCTCATACGGCTCAAGTTTCTCAATTCCAATTCCAATACGACTGAACTCTTCATCTACAAACATTCTCCCCACATCAACATTTTCTGTGATGATATTCCCATAATTAGATTATGTCATCAATTACATCTTTCAAATGAATGCACTTATTGGTTGTATGACCATAATCATCATGAAAAACAAAATACTTCTTTATATTCTTATGCTTCCTCCTCAAGGACCTGCAATAAATTAGTGAAATAGACATTATCATACATCCAAGATTGATTCATCACCAAGGGAGCATAGTTGTAAAACTTTCGCTTTTAATTCCCTCCTGTCAGTGTCCATCATAAGGAACATTGTTCTTTTCCCGATTCTAAAATCTATCTTGGCCTCAACCCTTGGTTTGGCCATAATGATGTGTGAGAATTGTTTGAGGGACTACCATACTTCTTGTAGATGTTGCTCCTGACTGACATATCTTGCAGCCCAAACTCAGAATTCCTCTACACTTTTGTACTTCATTTTGCCAAAGATAACGCAAAAGATGTGTTTTTTCTAATTGACTCTACCACAATACGGAGTGATATGACCTAGGTCAAATTTGGCAACAACTTTGCCTCTATGTAGATCCTTTCGAAGACTTAGAGCTATTAGACGGCCCTAGTCAATGTGTGAGAATCTTTGAGAGTTTATATGTCTGATAAAATGTAGAGCGAAAGCTGTCGTGCAACTATGAATTGACCTTTGAGGAAGGAATCAGAATCAATTAAGAGATTCTCCCTTCAACTTCCAAGGGAAAGTTCTACAAACAATTGCATCTGGTACTCCAATGAACAACATCTCGTTCAAGAATGCATTCAGATGCTTACTCGGATCTTTTTCTCCAGTGTAAGGTTAAATGAGGAAAGGAACTCGTCACTAATTTTCTATCTAGACAATAGCCAAGTGATTTGCAAAAGGATGTTGGAAGGGAACAAATCATGACCTAGTCATACAAGTCTCATACGAAGCACATGTCAGGCGAGGTCCAACATTCTTCATGAAGCATTTAGGACAATGTATGATCTAACTGCCTTGTCTATCCCTTTTGATAATTGATTGTATTTTGTATCCTTTTTCCATTTTTTCTCCTTTGTGCCTTTGGTTTAGGTCTTTAAGGGTTTCCGATCATTATCCATAATTAAGGATTTTGTATGGTATATTTAAGGCATGCGTTTCTGGATTGGATGATGATTTACACTTAGTGTTGGAGGTACATTAGTCGAGAATTGAACATATCTATTTATTTATCTATCTATTTATAATATAAAAGTATAGTTAAGCTGTATTATGACAGTATGTCATTTTAAAATAAACTTTGGGCATTGCCATGTCAGCAAAAATGCACCATCCACTTTGGAAAACCTAACCTCTCCTGCACCTCTCAAACAGATTGATAGTCCCGCCATAGTTGCTGCCACACTCCACCTCTTTCTCAATGACTACCTCCTCCTCAATATGATGCTCCTATATATCCTCCTCTCCTCCACCTCCTTTAACATCAACCTCTCCGTGCCAAGATTGTGTTCGATGAAGATAAGAGGTCATCCATTTCTATTTTGTTTTCTTTTTCCTCTTTTAGCCAGATTGACAACCCTACTATTGTCGTTGTCACGCTCCACTTCTTCCTCAACAATTACCTCGTCCACAATATGATGCCCCTATCCTACTCTTCTCCACTGCCTTCACTTGGCCAAATACAATGCTAACATCAACCTCTTTGTGATAGAACTGTGCTCGATAAGGATAAGAAGTCATTCATTTTTATTCTATTATTTTCTTTCTCTTTTGATTTTGCAAATGACTTATTCTTAAATGTATTATTAACTTGTTATATGGATGAGACAATGTTGTGTATGAGATTCTTGTTGGATAATTCAATCCTACACTTGAGATCTCTATGGATGGGTTAACACTGCATAAATCTCTTATGGATCTAAATTGTGATTGTTGATGGATAAGGTAACACTACGAACCCTAATGAATGAGAAAATATCGCGCTGCAGGATCTCGCATAACATTAAACAATAGACTTTGGGAGAATTATGAAGCTAAACTTCAAACTTTGGGAGAATCATGGAATTGAACTTTTTCTTCATCTTTACAAATTTCCTCCATTATTTTAATTTGTATGTTTTTTGTTATTTAGAAGAGTTTTAGAATTACTTTTTGAAACTATATTTTTATATTTATTTAATTTTTTTTTAGAATCTTAAAAATTTTTGTTATATAATTTTAATTGAACAAAATAAAAATAATTTGAATTTCATTGCATTTTGTTGTAATTGTTGGAAGTATTCATTCCTACTCATATTTCATTAAGTCCTTGTAGTTGATATTTAAATTATTACCTCTTATTTTTCTTCATTCTAATTATAAATCATATTTGATTTTTTTTAGTCTTTATTTAATATCTATTGTCATTTTCTTTTTAAAATTCTTTTAAACTTCTTTTTTCTTTGAGAAAAAATGTGCAATGCTAAAGAGATCAGATGAGACATTGCAAAACATGATGATAAAGAATTATAAAAAATAAAATGTCAAGTTATCAATAAATGATGATAAAGAATTATAAAAATAAAATGTCAAGTTATCAATAAATAAAATAAGTTATTTTTCCCATTATTTGCTAAATTAAATTATAATCAATATCTCTTAATTACAAATTTATCATCAATAATAACTTTTGATTAATTATGATTTAAAATTATTTTATAAATTACAAATTGTAACATTTCATTATGATTATTAATTATGACATGATTGTTTAAATTACAAATTATAATTGTTATAATTAATTACAATTTAAAATTATTTATTATTAATTACAATTTTTTGATCATGACTATCAATTTTTTTATTACATGATTCTATAAATTAATATTGTAACTAAAATATTCAATAAAATTTTTAATTTATTTTCTTCAATATTTGATACCCTATACATATATTTAAATTAATTAATAAATTTAAAATATTATTTAAATTTATACTTCTAAAATATATTTAAATTTGAAAAAATCATGCATAATATATCATCATACTTCAATTTCAAATAATTCTTCATTCATTATATAACAACTCTAAATTATATCATATATATATATATATAAATATAATTAAAAAATAATTTGTATAATTAATATAATTTTGATTAATAACTATATTTTTACCAATAAATTTAAAATTTTTCTACAATTCGTTAATTTTAATATTTAACATAATGTTTATTTTTAATTTTTAAATATTTTTAATATTCTCAAATTATAACATATATATTTATTCATACACCCATACATCGTATGGCTCAATATCTAGTTTATAACTAAAGTCATGTAAAAATACAATAAAATGAAAAACCAAATGTGTCTAACAAGCTTATTTGTTGATATGATATAAATGATATTTAGAGAACAAATTAGTCACAAGTACTAATAGATTTAATGTTATAAAAAAATTGTTTAAGACATTAAATTCATGCAAGTCTAATAGCCTTCATCAGTTGATTTAAATGAAGTTCTTACCTCTTGTTGGAACATCTCTCTTATAGTGGCATTAAGATCTTCGTGGAAGAACAAATCATCATTTGGATTAAGCGACATTTGAACTCCTACAAAAGATTTTGCATCTATGCCTCCTTGGGAAAAATATTTCATTCTGGGGCATTGCCATATATGCACTTTTATCAAAGACGATAATTGCAGAGTATCACCACCTGAATAAAAACATATCAGACTCGGTAAAGAATCAAGAACAATGGTGTTGAGCCACTCAAACTTAATGGCTTCTGAAGTTGAATCTTCGGGTTTAGCTATTATTTCTTTCACTGATTCACATTCCTTGATTGTTATCTCCTCAAGGTTCATTAGCTTTTTTGCCATGAATGATGTAAATAAATATTGCAATTGGGGACAGTTGGATATAGACAATTTTTTCAGACAAGAGAAAGATATTGTAGCAGTAGAATGTACTAATGTTGACAAATCAGGACATTCACAAACATATAATTCGTGGAGCTTCTCACTGATTGTGTTCAACCATGATGAGTCCTGTGGTTTGATGGATTGGAGCTCATGTACTTTGTATAGTGTCAATATTCTTAACTGTCCAAGCATCCTGTCCTCACCAATTTTGGGGTTTTCAACAAGGAATATATCAGGACTACTGCGATATTTTATGCTCATTTCTGTTAAATTGGGTGCCTTTCGCAGTATTTCAATTGGCAAGATAGGCTTCTCATTCTCATCAGTGTTAAGGAACAGGGAAATTTTATTTAAATATTTGAGGCCTCCAGTAAATTGCTCTGACCTAAACCTTAAGCTTAATGCCAAAATGTGTTGCCAATCAAGTTTCAATTCCTTCAGGTTGGAAATGACCTAACAATTAAAGGCAAAACAAATCATTTAGAAGATTGTTAGAGAACAATTTTAAATCCTTCTACAAAATCTTGCTGATCTTCCTATTTGTTTTGAATGGTAAATATTAATTTATTTATTTTTATGTTTTCAAGATATTATACATTCATTTTTTTTCCATTTAAGAATTTCTTTATAAAGTTCTAGAAGATTCCTAAGAAGATAAGTAAGAAGACAAAACATTACAGGAAAATTAGAAGATGAAAAGAGAAGAAAGTTGAGTGCAGATTCTATCATGCTTACCTTTAAAAATGACATAGAAGGCAGTCTGTTAATTGAGGTACTACCTTCACGCTTACCCTTTGAGTGTGCACTTTCAAATAACTTCAATTTATTACAATCCAACACAGATAAGTTATTTAACGCAGGACATTCCATAGTGAATGTTTGAGGGTAAAAGTGAGCAAGTTGTGGCAACTCATAAAGGTTCAACATCTTTAAATGAGGGAACACAAACTTTTCTGTTACATTTGTTGCTGTGCCTTCTTCCTTTTCAACAATTTCATGCAACTTATCACAAGATTCTATTTCAAGTTTCTCAAGCTCCCTAAGATTTTTTGCCAGCAAAGCAGGAAATAAAGTTTGCAGAATTTTACAACCGCTAACAACGACCTGTTGCAGATTTTGAAAAATGAGAACTCCTTGACTATTATTTTCCCATACATGCTTCAGCTCCGATAGCCCTTTTAAAGTCAATATCTTCAGGCGGGATGCTGTCTCTATTATCTCAGTGTCATTCATTTCAAAAATTCCCTCTACTTCGTCAGAATCTTGCACTTCCAACTCTTCCAAGTTCTTTAAGAAAGGAAGAATACTAGATGGAATTGCATACTGTAGAGCACACTTGTCCAGCTTCAAAATTACCAAACTTTCAAACACATAATTTTGAAGATCAACATCAATATGTAACTCAGAAATATATACCCCATATCCGGCTTTTAAAATCTCCTGTAAATATTACAATACATTTATCATCAGATATATCAAATTCATTGCTTACTTTGCGCGACTCTGTCTGCCTATAAACAATGTTAGAAATTTACAATCCTTTTCGTTCTAGCATCTTCAAATTGGAAGGAAAAACTAGAGTGAGTAATTATATAAATTGCAAGAAAGTTTAATCCAGGTTGCAAATTCTGATTGTCATTCAATTGATCTTTTATTTAAAGAAATTGAGATCTATTACATGGTTTCAAGAACACATTTCAGAAAAATCCCACTTGAACATAGCTGCTGATTTTAAAATGTACTAATTTTAAAATATTAGACAACTTTCAAAGAACATCCTTTTTAAATTTGGTCAACAAAGAGTAGACCAAATTCTACATTTATAAACAGAAATCATAAAAAGTACTATTCTTTTATCCATAGGAATAGAACACAACTACTGAATAAACTGAACTATACCCCTTGATAGAAAATAAGTATTATATAAATATGAAATAGAGAGAATTATATCATCTTAATAAATTTGTAATTGATTATGAATAGTTTCATAACATATTTTATTTGAATTTTTGTATTACAATTTTTCTCTACAAATAGATATCATGTGAATAAAATTAGATTAAGCTTTGAGAAAAATATACCTCTACAAAACATACAAGTACAAAATAACCCTAACACTTCATATATAATTTTTCAAAGAAAAGCTACAAAATTAATTCATAAGTTACGTACACAAAAATAAAAAGTTGTTAACACGGAAGAACTCACTAATATGATATAAATGATATTTAGAGAATAAATTATCAGTAAATAATAAATGCTAATAGATTTAATATATTATAAAACATTGTTGAAGACATTAAAATCATGCAATGCTAATAGAGGAGACTTCATCAATTGATTGAAACGAAGTTCTTACCTGTCGTTGGAACATCTCTCTTATAGTGGAATTAAGGTCTTGGCGGAAGAACAAATCATCATTTGGATCCAATGACTTCTGAACTCCCTGAAAGGATTTTGCATCTATGGCTCCTTTGGAAAAATTCTTCAAATTGGGGCATTGCCATAAATGCACTTTTATCAAAGACGATAATTGGAGGGTATCATTGCCCGAATAAAAATCTGTAAGACTTGGTAAAGAATTGAGAACAATGGTGTTGAGCCGCTCAAATTTAATAGCTTCTGATGTTGAAACTCCCTGTTTAGCAATTATTTCTTTCACTGATTCACATTCCTTGACTGAGATCTCCTCAAGGTTCATTAGCTTTTTTGCAGCTAATGATGTAAACAAAAATTGCAAATGAGAACATTTGGATATAGACACTTTTTTTAGACAAGAGAAAGATACTGTAGCAGTAGAATGTACTAATGTTGTCAAATCTGGACATTCAAAAACATTTAATTCTTGGAGCTTCTCACAGATTGTGTTTAACCATGATGAGTCCTGTGACTCGATGGATTGGAGACCAAGTACTTCGTATAGTGTCAATATTCTCAACTGTCCAAGCAGCTTGCTCTCACCAATTTTGGGGTTTTTAGCAAGGAATATCTCAAGACTATTGCTATATTTTATGCTCATTTCTGTTAAATTGGGTGCTTTTTGGAGTATTTCAATGGGCAAGATAGGCTTCTCATTCTCATCAGTGTCAAGAAACAGGGAAAAATTATTTAAATATTTGAGGCCTTCGGCAAATTGCCCTGACCTGAACCTTAAGCTTAATGCTGAAATTTGCTGCCAATCAAGTTCCAATTCCTTCAGGTTGGAAATGACCTAACAATTAACAGAAGAAAAAAAATGAAAAACTGTGAATTAGAGAATAATTTAAAATTTTAAAATCCTCCTTCAAGATCTTACTAATCTTCCTATTTGTTTTGAATGGTAAATGTTGATTTTGTTAATTTTTTTTAATATATTTTCAAAATATTAAATATATTTGTTTTTCATTTAATACATTTTGTATACAGTTTCAAGAAGATTCCTAAGAAGATAAGTTAGAAGACATAACATCATTACAGTTGAAATCGAAGATGAATAGAGAAGAAAGTTGAGTGCAGATTCTATCATGCTTACCTTTAAAAATGAGGTAGGAGGCAGTCTGTTAATTGAGGTACTACCTTCATGCTCTCCCGTGGAATGTGCTCTTTGAAATAACTCCAATTTATTACAATACAACACAGATAAGTTATTTAAGGCAGGACATTCCAGACTGAATGTTTGAGGGCAAAAGTAAGTAAGCTGTGGCAAGTCATAAAGGAGCAACATCTTTAAATGAGGGAACACAAACTTTTCTGTTACATTTGTTGCTATGCCTTCTTCCTTTTCAACAATTTCTTGCAATTTATCACAAAATTCTATTTCAAGTTTCTCAAGTTCCTTAAGGTTTCTTGCCAAGGAAGCAGGAATTAAAGTTTGCAGGTTTTCACAATCACTAACAACAATCTGTTGCAAATTTTGAAAGATGGGAACTCCTGGACTATTCTTTTCCCAAACATGTGTCAGCTCCGATAGCCCTTCTAATGTCAATATCTTCAGCTGGGATGCTGTATCCATTATCTCAATGTCATTCACTTCAAAAATTCCCTTTACTTTGTCAGAATACCGTACTTCCAACTCTCTTAAGTTCTTTAAACAAGGAAGAATACCAGATGGAATTGCATATGGTAGAGTACACTTGTCCAGCTTCAAAATTAACACATTGCTCAACCATTTACTTTGTGAAACAACCTTACCATGCCAGTATGCTCCAAGCTCATGATCATCAGAAAAACACTCCTTGTCCACAGATTTAAAAAATTCCTGTAAATTTTACAAAAAAGTTTATCATCAGATATATAAACAACGTTACATATTTGCAATGTTTTTCATTTTAGCATCTTGAAATTGAGAGGAAAAACTACAGCACATTATAAAATGGATTAGAGTGGAATCTAACTTGCAAATCAAGATCATCTTACGATAATTTATCTTTCATTTCTTGTAACTGAGGTCAATTTAACTTGGTTTCAAGACATTTTTCAAAAATTTCTAGCTAAAAAATTGTTAGGTTCTTGACAAGGTCCGAAAGAGAAAGGGAATTATTCGTCCCTGAGTTTATTGAATCTTTTGAAAGAAAATGATTACACAAAGGAGGCTACTCCTTTCACACTGGAATCAGTCCAGTTGTTCACTTACAATAGTAATTCCTTACCCCCTCAGCCTAAACAACCAAACTATTTAAAGAAGACTGAAAAACTAACTAACAGTAACCGTGAACCTAACTAATAGGTCAAAGGGTCAAATAGATTTAATTAATTCCTATTTGTACCCTTCTTCCTATAATACACTCTTAACCCTCTATTTATCTCCTGTGGTTCCTGATGTCTAACAAAAATACATTTTAATTTTAAAATATTATCGAATCAAAATAGCTTTCCCTTTAAATTTAAAACTAACTAAATGTGCTATGCTTTTCCTTTTGTTGCGTAATTATTAAACTATTTGGGTGATATTTCTAAAATCTTGGAAGAAGCCCTATAAGCATTAATCAGTCATGCAAGAAACCAGAATTTTTTCTTATTTTTCTTATTAGACTTATGTCTCTGTGCTCTTAGCAGTGGATCCTATGCATATATCCTTTTAGACTTCAGTGCGGGATTTTAACCACAGGTCTTAAACATCTTTCTAGACTTTGGTTCTAATGATTTTTAACCACAGGTTTTATGCGTCTTGTTGACTTGAGTTCCTAACTTCCTATGCCTGTAGCTATGAAGACCCAATGCTGGCAAAAGCACTTGGCCTTCGCTTAGGTTAGTGTTTTGCAATGCATGGACCTGTAATTTTGCCATTTGGAAGTACAAGCAAACTTCCTGAGTACTGCATAGAAGGAGAAGACGACTTCAACTAATCACAGTGAGATTTGAAGAGTGTAGGAAACCCCTCCATGTAATCATCTACTGTATATTGACTCTAGTTCATAAAATGTCAATCATCATTCACAAAAAAGAAAAAAAAATCTTGTAATGATTGGCTAACTATCTATTCCTTTAACAGGAAGGTGAATAAATTTGATATATTGAGTGGCCTAATCTAATCCAATAGAAAAGTTCATGGTTAACTAGTTTTAATAATATCAAAATCAAAGATATTAGAAACAAATGTTGATATGAAAATATTGTAAAAGGAAAAATCGTATGTATTAAGCTAATTTTTAAGTATGATATAAAAGATATTTAGAGAGTAAATATTAGTAAATACTAATAAATTTAATATACAATGCAAAAAGCTGTTGAAGACATTCAATTCACGCAAGCCTACAAGACTTGTTCAATTGATTCAAATGAAGTTCTTACATGTTGTTGGAACATTTCTCTTATAGTGGCATTAAGATCTTTGTGGAAGAACAAATCATCACTTGTATCCAGCGACATCTGAACTCCCAAAAAGGATTTTGCATCTATGGCTCCTTGGGAAAAATACTTCAAATTGGGGCATTGCCATATATGCACTTTTATCAAAGATGGTAATTGCAGAGTATCACTGTCTGAATAAAAACATATAAGACTTGGTAAAGAATCGACAACAATGGTGTTGAGCCGCTCAAATTTAATGGCTTCTGAAGTTGAATCTCCCTGTTTAGCAACTATTTCTTTCACTGATTCACATTCCTTGATTGTTATCTCCTCAAGGTTCATTAGCTTTTTTGCCATGAATGATGTAAATAAATATTGCAGTTGGGGACAGTTGGATATAGACACTCTTTTCAGACAAGAGAAAGATATTGTAGCAGTAGAATGTACTAATGCTGACAAATCCGGACATTCGAAAACATTTAATTCTTGGAGCTTCTCACTGATTGTGTTCAACCATGATGATTCCCGTGACTTGATGGATTGGAGCTCTCGTACTTTGTATAGTGTCAATATTCTCAACTGTCCAAGCATCCTGTTCTCACCAATTTTGGGGTTTTCTGCAAGGAATATATCAAGACTATTGCGATATTTTATGCTCATTTCTGTTAAAATAGGTGCCTTTTGGAGTATTTCAATGGGAAAGAATGCTTCTCATTCTCATCCGTGTCAAGGAACAGGGAAATTTTATTTAGATATTTGAGGCCTTCAGTAAATTGCCCTGACCTAAACCTTAAGCTTAAGGCCAAAATGTGTTGCCAATCAAGTTTCAATTCCTTCAGGTTGGAAATGACCTAACAATTAAAAGAAAAACAAATCATATACAAGATTGTGAATTAGAGAACAATTTTAAATCCTTCTACAACATAACTTACTAATCTTCCTATTGGTTTTGAAAAGTAAATATTTTTTTTTTTTTTTTCTTTTTCTGTTTTCAAGATATTAAATACATTTTTGTCATTTAATACTTTTTGTATAAAATTTCAAGAAGACTCCTATGAAGATAAGAACATTACAGGTGAATCAGAAGATGAAAAGAGAAGAAAGTTGAGTGCAGATTCTATCATGCTTACCTTTAAACATGAGGTAGGAGGCAATTTGTTAAGTGAGGTACTACCTTCACGCTCTCCCTTGGAGTGTGAACTTTGAAATAACTCCAACTTATCACAATCCAACACAGACAAGTTATTTAAGGAAGGACATTCCAGACTGAATATTTGAGGGTAAAAGTGAGCAAGTTGTGGCAACTGACAAAGGTGCAACATCTTTAAATGAGGGAACACACACTTTTCTGTTTCGTGTGTTGCTATGCTTTCTTCCATTTCAACAATCTTTTGCAATTTATCACAAGATTCTATTTCAAGTTTCTCAAGCTCCTTAAGATTTTTTGCCAACAAAGTAGGAAATAAAGTTTGCAGGTTTTTACAACTGCTTACAACGACTTGTTGCAGATTCTGAAAGATGAGAACTCCTTGACTATTCTTTTCCCATACATGCATCAGCTCCGATAGCCCTTTTAAAGTCAATATCTTCAGTCTGGATGCTGTCTCCAATATCTCTGTGTCATTCATTTCAAAAATTCCCTCTACTTTGGTAGTATCCCGTACCTCCAACTCTTCTAAGTTCTTTAAACAAGGAAGAATACTGGATGGAATTGCATAAGGTTGAGTACACTTGTCCAGTTTCAAAGTTACCAAATTGCTCAACCATTTGTTTTGCGAACCAACATCACGATGCCCCCATGCTAGTAACTCAATATCATCAGAAAAATAGTGCATGCCGTCGACTTCAAAAAAATTCTGTATATATTACAGATTTACAATAAGTTTATCATCAGATATGTAAACAATGTTACAAATTTACAATGCTTTTTCATTTTAGCATCTTTAAATTGAAATGAAAAATAAAAAATTGCAGCAAGTAACAAGATGGATTAAAGTGGAATCTAACATGCAAATCATGGAATCTAACAAAATGTATTAAAGTGGAATCTATTATGAATGTTCTATTATATCTTAAAATATTTTCAATCAAGTTTAAAATAAAGTAAAAATAAAATAGATTTAAATTAACGTTATACTTTCATTATGTTAATTAATGTAATTAATGTAATGTATTTATAAAAATATACAGAAATATAATGTTAAAAATAATAATATAAAAAGGTGAAAATAATAAAATCCTACTTTATGAGTGGAAGAAGAGAAACAAAAAAATTCAATAAAATCCTACATTAAATAAAAAATAATAGGAATAAATTTAATACATATGTTAAGGACAAAAGGGGAATAAAATATAAGAAGTTAGAAGCACGTGTTTAAACAAAAAATGTTACTTGAAATTTCAAATAGTGCCTCAAAAAATGATATAAGCTACTAAAAAAAAATATTTATCAAATACTACTAAAGATCAAACAAGTTTTTCAGCTAGTAAAAAAAAAGCTAAAAACTAGCTGAAATGATATGACAAACATAGAGTATGGTTGGATAGAAGTTTAGAACAACTTTTAAGAACTTCTCTATTAAAAAATATTCTTCATTTTTAGTAAAAAAACTCTCAAGAGTCCTTTAAGATTGTATCCAAATAGACCCAGTCATATTAAATTGCCTTATTTAGTCTAGTAAAGAGGTTAATGGTTAATAAATATTTTTAATAATACATATTTAATATAAATAATGATATTAAAATTGTTAACATTAAAATATAGTGAAAAAAATACATTCAACTAACAAGCTAATTTGCTAATATGAGATAAATGATATTTAATTTTTTCTTTTGACATAGAAAATGATATTTAATTTATAAAACAAAAAAGTTTTAAATACTTACAAATTTGATATATTATAAATACATTGTTGAAGATATTAAATTCACGCAAAGCTAATAGACTTCATCACTTGATTCAAATGAAGTTCTTACCTGCCGTTGGAACATCTCTCTTATAGAGGCATTAAGATCTTGGTTTAAGAGCAAATCATCATTTGGATCCAGCGACAGTTGAACTCCCAGAAAGGATTTTGCATCTATGGTTCCTTGGGAAAAATACTTCATTCTGGGGCATTGCCATGTGTGCACTTTTATCAAAGACAATAATTGGAGAGTATCACTGCCCGAATAAAAACATATCAGACTTGGTAAAGAATGTAGAATGATGGTGTTGAGCTGCTCAAATTTAATGGCTTCTAAAGTTGAATCTCCCTGTTTAGCCACTATTTCTTTCATCGATTCACAATATTTAACAGTGATCTCCTCAAGGTTCATTAACTTTTTTGCCATTGATGATGTAAATAAATGTTGCAAGTGAAAACAGTAGGATATAGACACTTTTTTTAGACAAGAGAAAGATACTATAGAAGTATGATGTACTAATGTTGTCAAATGATCACAATGAAGAACATTTAATTCATAGAGCTTCTCACTGATTGTGTTTATCCATGATGATTCTTCCGACTCAATGGACTGGAGCTCAGATACTCTTTGTAGTGTCAATATTTTCAACTGTCCATGCATCCCCTCTTCTCTAAATTTGGGGTTTTGAGTAAGGAACATGCCAGGACTATTGCAATCTGTTACAGTCATTTCCATTAAGTTGGGTGCCTTTTGGAATATTTCAACTGGCAAGATAGGCTTCTCATTCTTACCAACGTTAAAGCACAGGGACATTTTATTTAAATATTTGAGTTCTTCCGTGAATTGCACTGAGCTAAAACTTAAGCTTAATGCCGAAATGTGTTTCCAATCAAGTTTCAACTCCTCCATATTGGAAAAGACCTAACAATTTAAAGCAAAGAAAATTAGAAAGGTTTATGAATCAGAAAATAATTCTAAAACCCTTAAAGATCCTCCTATTACTCCGCCCTTACGTGTTTTGTATAGTAAGTATTGCATTTTTTTTAATGTTTTTAAGGCATTAAATGCAATTGTTATTTCATTTAATACTTTATTTACAAGCTTTAGAGAGATTTTGTATGAGGATATAACATTACTGGTGAATTGAAAGATGAAACGAGAAGAAAGTCGAGTGCAGATTCTATCATGCTTACCTTTAAATACAAGATAGGAGGCAGTCTGTTAATTGAAGCACTACTTTCACCCTCTCCATTGGAATGTACACTTTGAAATAACTCCAATTTATCACAATTCAACACAGATAAGTTATTTAAGGCGGGACATTCCAAAGTGAATGTTTGAGGGTAAAAGTGAGCAAGCTGTGGCAACTGAAAAAGGTGCAACATCTTTAAATGAGGGAACACAAACTTTTCAGTTATGTTTGTTGCTGTGCCTTCTTCCTTTTCAACAATATTTTGCAATTTGAGACAAGATAATATTTCAAGTTTCTCAAGCTCCTTGAGATTTTTTTCCAGGGAAGCAGGAAATAATGTTTGCAGGTTTTCACAGCTACTGACAACGACCTGTTGCAGACTTTGAAAGAGAACTCTTGGACTATTCTTTTCCCAAACATGCGTCAGTTTCGGTAGCATTGTTAAAGTCAATATTTGCAGTTGGGATGTTGTTTCCATTATCTTGGTGTCATTCATATCAAAAATTACCTCTACTTTGTTGCAATCCAGCACTTCCAATTTTTTTAAGTTTTTTAAATGAGGGAGAATACCAGATGGAATTGCATATGGTAGAACACACTTATAGAGCTGCAAATTTATCAAACCGCTCAACCATTTGTTTTGCGAACCAACTTTACCATGCAATGCTGCTTTCTGGGACTCCTGTAAATGTTAAAACAGGTTTATTTATCATCAGATATATCATATCAATGCTTGCTCTGCGTGACTGTGTCTGCCAATAAACAAAACTACAGATTTACAATGTTTTTCGCTTTTGCTTCTTTTAATTGAAAGGAAAAACTAGAACACGTAATAATAATCTGTAAATCATTATTGTCATTCATTTATCTTTCATTAAACTGGGGTCTACCTCTCGGTTTTCAGAAGACACTATTAAAAAAAAATGCATAATTTTTAAGTTTAAAATATAAAATCATCAAATATTTACGGCTTAAATTTAAAACTTCCTTTTTAACTTTAAATTAAACACTAAAAAATCCGACCAAACGGTACCTTATGAACTGAAATAAGTAAAGCAAATATTATATAATCGTAATAAATATGTTTTGCTTTTCGTAATGGAGATTCAAATCGTGGTTTGTCATGCGGAGAATTAGTCCTTTTATTAAATCAAATTGCAATTGGTTTAATAAATATGTAATTTCTATAAATAAGTTTCTGCATATTTCTTCAAACAAAAGCTACAAAATTAATTCGTTAGTTACTTATGAACTAATGAATAATAAAATTTACAAGCTCGGGATTTTTTTTTTATAGAAGTTACAATAATAAAGACAACAAGTTTAAACTTAAGATTTTGTGTTCGGAATTATGATATAAAATTATGATTTAAATATATTTTTAGTTCTTCACATTTAACATAAATTCTTTTTTGAAAATTAAAAAAATGTTTTTTTAGTCTCTAAAATTCTAGAAAAGGGTTGTTTTGGTCCCGTTGACCACTTGCAACATTACTGACAGAAATAGATCAAGTTAGTTGTACAATAATAATTGAATAAGATGATTTTATTAACAAGAATACTAGGAAGTGGATTACATGTGACAACGACATTTGGACAAAAAGAAAAATAAATTATCTAAGTAAATACTCAATTTAGTTCCCGAAAGATAGTAGAGGTGGGAGATAAATTCCTAGAAGTTTTTCTTGTGTCATCTGAATCCTTAAATTATTGAATTTAAAGTTTAGCAAAATAAGTAATCATTATGAAAGATCTCAAGCGAAGAAGTAACAATCAAATATGAGTGCTTCTATTATGTTTAATGAATTGCAAAATTTCTCTCATAGACGTGAGACAAAGCTTAGCAATAATAGGAGTGAGTGGAAGAAATAAGTCATTCAAACGTCATATTTGTTCTTTTTAAATTAAATTAAAAATTCTTACTTTGTCACGTGTTTGAATAAGAATATGTCAACGTGACAATTAATTATTGATTGGTCATGAGACTAACAGAATTAGAAATTGATTATAATGGAAGAATTAATTTGTATAACAAAATTAAAATTTAAGGACTCAGATGTCACAAAAAAATTTTCAAGAACATATTTGTCACCTCTATCATCTTTCATGAATCAAATTAAATATTTAATACAAATTATTTTTGAAAATTATAAACACTAAAAATATATTTAAATTTTAAATTTTGGAATAAAAAAAAATAAGCTAATGCCAAATTTGAGTAGTAAAGACATATTTAAACCTAAGGTTATTAACACACTTTAAGTTACTACTAAGTGGATCCTATATATTAAAATTAACAAAGAATTATGCTTTTATTTTTTTTTTACTGTGTAATTTTTGAATTATTTTGGTTATATTTTGTAAATTCTCAATATCGCTTATATAATTAATTAAAGGGTGATACTTTGTAAGTTTGAGCCAGTATTGATGCTTAGGAAAGAATATATATATATATATATATATATATATATATATATATATATATATATATATATATATATATATATATATTAATGGAAACATGTTAGTGGTTAACACAAATTCGTTGCCTATTGATACTAAGGAAAATAAAATGTAGCCACAGAATGAAAAAAAAAATAAAAAATTCAGTCCTCTCTATATATACATTAGAAGTCATTTTGAAGGAGAGTACTCTTATGAGTTTTGTTTTTAACAAAAAATGTTTTTAATTTTTTTTTTCTTATCTCCTGATTTCTTTCAATCTATTATTTTCATTTTTAATTCTAAATTTATTTTTTTAGTTATTTTTTTTAAATTATCAATAATTAAAAAATTTATCAATATATAAATTACTACTCATTAATCTAAAATATAATTTACAAGTTCAAAAATATCTATTACAACCAAAAAGAAATATTTATCACAATTAACTATTATATAATTTATATTCAAAAATATATTTATTATAAACTACTTACATAAAATAAACATTTATCTTATATTTTATAAAGACTAAAATTTTAAAAAAGGAGAAAGTGAATGTCGTCCAGGAAAAAAAATACTAACCAAAAACAAGTCTATAAAAAAGGAAAAAAAATCACTTTTTTCAAAGAAAGCCAAGACTTGTGGATGCTATTTCGAACATCTCAGTATGATTCATATAAGAAAATACCTCTGCTTTGTAGCTATGCCGTCCTTCAAATCCTATTAAGTTCTTGAAGGGAGGAAGAAGACCGTATTGAAAAGGTGTAAAAATATAGCTCTCGTGCAAGGCTTCCAAAAACTCCTGTAAATATTGCAATAGGTTTATCATTAGATATATCATACCCATTGCTTGCTCTCTGCGTGACGGCGTCACAAATTTACAATGTTTTTCGTTTTAGTATCTCTTTAAATTTTAAGTAAAAGCTTAGTGCTAGCAATAAAATGGATTAGAGTTGAATCAAATTAAATTGCAAATTCATGATTTCATTTCATCAAAAAAAATTTACAAATCATGATTGTCACTTTGTCAGTCTTTTATGTCATTCCATAAAAACTGTGGTCTTTAATTACATGAGTTTTTGAGATAAATATATTGAAGTCTACATTTAGCAACAGTCATGAATTGATATTTGGTGCCAAATTTCATGCTTACACAACCAACATTATATTAGTCCACAAGAAACTGGACTCGAATTTCTTACCTGGCATTGGATCATGTCTCTAATAGCGGCATTAAGATCTTGGTTTAAGAGCAAATCATCATTTGGATCCAGCGACATCTGAACTCCCTGAAAGGATTTTGCATCTATGGCTCCTTGGGAGAAATACTTCATTTTGGGGCATTGCCATATTTGCACTTTTATCAAATAAGATAATTGCAGAGTATCACTGCCTGAATAAAAACACATTAGACTCGGTAAAGAATTGAGAACAATGGTGTTGAGCCGCTCAAATTTAATGGCTTCTGGTGCTGAATCTCCTTGTTGAGCCACTATTTCTTTCATCGATTTGCATTCATTAACTGTGATCTCCTCAAGGTTCATTAGCTTTTTTGCCACTGATGATGTAAATAAATATTGCAATTGGGAACAGTTAGATATAGACACTCTTTTCAGACAAGAGAAAGATACTGTAGCAGTAAAATGTATTAAAGATGTCAAATCAGGACATTCAAAAACATTTAATTCGTGGAGCTTCTCAATGATCTGTGACTTGATGGATTGGAGCTCAAATACTTTGTTTAGTGTCAATATTCTTAACTGTCCAAGCATCCCATCCTCAACTATTTTGTGGTTTTCATCAAAGAATATCTCAAGACTATTGCAATATTCTATACTCACTTCGGTTAAATTTGGTGCCTTTTGGAGTATTTCAACAGGCAAAATAGTCTTCACATGCTCATCAGTATCAAGGAACATGTAAATTTTATTTAAATGTTTGAGATCTTCAGTAAATTGCCTTGACCTAAACATTAAACTTAATGTCGAAATGTGTTTCCAATCAAGCTTCAATTCCTTCAGGTTGGAGACGACCTAGCAATTAAAAGCAAAACAAATTATATGGATGGACTGTGAATTAGAGAATGATTTTAAATCGGCCAAGTAATCTTTCTACTTGTTTTGAATGGTAAATATTAAATGTTTTCAAGACATTAATGGCATTTTTTTATATTCAATACTTCTTTCATAAAATTTCAAGATTATTGTAGGACATAATTACTAGTGAATTAGAAGATGAAAAGAGAAGTTGAGAGTGCACATTCCATCATGCTTACCTTCAAATATGAGATAGGAGGCAGTTTGTTAATTGAAGTACCATTACCTTCATCCACTCTCTTGGAATATGCACTTTGAAATAACTCCAGTTTATCACAATCCAACACAGATAAGTTATTTAAGGACGGACATTCCAGACTGAATGTTTGAGGGTAAAAGTATGTGACCTGTGGCAAGTGATAAAGGTTCAACATCTTTAAATGAGGGAACACAAACTTCTCTATTACATTTGTTGTTGCGCTTTCTTCCTTTTCAACAATTTCTTGCAATTTACGACAAGATACTATTTCAAGTTTCTCAAGCTCCTTAAGATTTTTTGCCAAGGAGGCAGGAAATAAAGTTTTCAAGTTTTCACAACCATTAACTACGACCTGTTGCAAATTTTGAAAGAAGGGAACTCCTTGACTATTATTTGCCCAAACATGTGTTAGCTCCGATAGCCCCATTAATGTCAATATCTTCAGCCGGGAGTCTGTATCCAATATCTCAATGTCATTCACTTCAAAAATTCCCTTTACTTTGTCAGAATCCCGTACTTCCAACTCTCTTAAGTTCTTCAAACAAGTAAGAATACTAGATGGAATTGCATATGGTAGAGTACACTTGTCCAGCTTCAAAATTAACACATTGCACAACCATTTACTTTGCGAAACAACTTCACCATCCCAGCATGCTCCTAGCTCATGATAATCAGAAAAACACTCCTTGTCTATGGCTTTAAAAAGTTCCTATAAACAATAATTTTATCGTCAGATATATCATATCCATTGCTTGCTCCGCGTGACCATGTGTGCCTTTAAACAAAGTTACAAATTTACATTGCTTTTCAATATTTTAGCATCTTTAAATTGAGAGGAAAATCTAGAGGAAGTAACAAAAGGTAATAGAGTGGAATTTATGTTGCAAATAATTTGGGTGTTTTTGTTATGTGTATTTTTGCCTTTTTTTTACCTTTTCTTCTGTTGACGGGTAGTGTCCTGTTTTTGTATTAATATAATTGTTTTTCTGTGCCTTCGGGATATAGTGCAAAACTTTAAGCCGGACTTTAATATATATGCATTGTATAAAAAGGTTTTACATAATTACATTGACGATGCATATAAATTAAATTCTTATGAGACTTGGTTTATTTGCTTAGTTTAATTGTGATGCATTGTCAACATAAATTTTTTTAATGTAAAATCAGAAAACATTTTTAACGAGAAAATAGTCTAAGCACTTGTTATCCAATCACAAACCATTATGTATAGCAAGTTTGTCAACTTTTATAATTATTATCTTGAAAATGATTTTAACAGTGATTTTTTTATTAGTTAATGGTATAAAAAAATTCACACTATTGAACTTGTTTTTTAATTTTACTTATTTAAAAATATACTTAAAATACAAGAACAAAATTTTAATTAAAATCATTAACTTCACAAAATAACTTGAGTGATAATCAATTGATTCAAAGTTCTTACTTGCTGTTGGAACATCTGCTCCACAGTGGAGTTAAGATCTTGGTGGAAGATCAATTTTTCCTTTGTATCTAATGAGCCCTGAATTCCCAGAAAGGATTCTGCATGTATGTCTCCTCGGGAGAAAGTCTTCATGTTGGGGCATTTCCAAATGAGCACTCTTATCAGAGTTGATAATAGCAGAGTGCTACTGCCTGAATAAAAACATAACAAGCTTGATAAAGAATCTAGAATTATTGTGCTGAGTCGCTCAAATTTTATTGCTCCTGAAGTAGTTTCCTCTTGCTCTTCTGCCAATATTTCTTCCATTGATTCACATTGCACTATGTACATCTCTTCAAGGTGCACTAACTTTCTTGCAGCCGAGGATGTAAATAAATGCTTCAATCCATGGCAATCTTTTACAGAAAGTTGTTTTAGATTGCAGAATGACACTGCTGAATGTACTAATGTTGTCAAATGATGACACGAGGAAACACATAATTTATGCAGCTCTTTACAGACAAAGAAGAAAGTTTTCAAGTGTTCATGCATTCTGATTTCACCTTGTTCTGGTTGAGAGGCTCTACATTGGCTTATTTGAAGATATTCTAAATTAGATGCCTTCTCATGTAACTCAACAGGAAGATTGGATACCTGATTCACATCAATAAAATCCAGCTCAAGTTCGACCAATTTATGAAGCATGTCTTCCAGAAATTTTCCATTACATAGCATCCTAGCGTTTTTCCAATCAAGCTTCAATGACTCCAAAATGAAAATAGCCTAGTACGGGCAGAGCAAAAGGTGACAATTAGATGATAAATAGAAAAGATACACAAAAGGGTAAAAAAGGCAAATTACATTACAAACCTTTCCTTCAGAGAAAATGGGTTGTCGATTGACTGATGTAGAACTTTGAGCCTCTTGCTGACTTTGAAATGTCTCCAAGTTAGCACAAAACACCACCTCTAAATGATTTAAGTTGGGGCATTCCAGGCTAAAACTTCCAGGATAAAAGCAAGTGAGTTGTGGTAACATACGCAGATTCAGCGAGGTCAAATGAGGAAATGAAAATTCTTCTACTGTTGCTTCTATTGCTGCATTATCCTGTTCAACAATTTTTAGAAACTTTTCACAGTGGCTTATTTCAAGCTTCTCAAGCTTCTCAACTTTTTTAGCCAGCTCCATAGGAAACAGAGTTTCCAGATTTCTACAATTAGTAACAATTACTTCCTGCAGATTTTTAAAGCTGAGAATTCCTTTGCAATCCTTATCCCATACATGTTTCAAATCCGGAAGCTCACACAAAGTCAATTTCTTCAGTGGAAATTAAAGCTATATCCCTTCATCTCAGTCCCCAATATACCAAATATTACCTTTACATTGGTGCTACGTACTTCCAATTCTTCTAAGTTCTTTAAACTAGGAAAAACAACAGTTGGAATTGCTTGTTGTTCAAGCTGACAATTCACCAGCTTCAAAGTCTTCAATTGAGTGCTCTCGAGTGTTTCGTAAGGATGGGAAGCTGCCATTTTGTCTGGATCAAGAGCCTGTAAATAGGTTTAAAGTCAGAAATATCCTAAATACCTGTTGAAGTCTTAATACTTCATTAAAATGCTTTTAATGTAGGCTATGGGCGAATACATCTAGGAAGAGAGAGAGAGAAAAAAAAAAAAGAGAGATAAAAATAGGTTAAAAAAAAGGTAAAAATATTGGATAGACATATAAATGCCTTTGATATTAAAAATATCTCATTTTCCTAAATGATTCCCAAATATGCCACAAAATTATATCCTCTAAAGTGAATAAATGTGTTAAAAAAAAGTAAAATACATTTATCATTCATTTGAATTAAAATAACTCATAATCTTAAGTTAACAATTTAATACATATTTTTTCATTTTGTACATTTACTTATTTTAGAAGAATTAAAAATTCAACCAATTCAAATAGATAAATCAAATAAAAGGCACGAATTGTGATTAATTCATGTGTGCAAATTGAAATTTCAGAAGTTATTTATGATGGCTAAATAATACCTGACAAGGCTAGAGCATACATGTATCATAGAGTTGATTAGACACAAATAACATCACATCTCAATTCAGAAAACCCTTCTTTAAGACGAAAAATCATGTGAAAAGCTCTAAACAAATTCTTTTGCCTAAGCTTTACTTAAAATATTGGTTTTCATTAATGTATGCCAAGGATACTTATTAAAAAAATTAAATATTTTTAAAATGAAAATTAAAATACTTAATATATAACATTCTTAATTAACAAATTAAGAACCTACTGATAAAATAAAAAATTAAAAACTTAAGAATTTAAGATGATTTAATGAAAGGCAAAAAAATATCTTCTTAACGTCTATCAAGATAATCAAACTTGAAATTTTAAATAAACATGAAACTCAAATAAATTCCTGTAGAAAAAAAAAAAGAGAAGATAATGCTGTCAACTGAAGAGTATTAGTATATTATTAACACATTTCACTGTAATTTTTAATTCAATTCCATCGTAATTTTAGTAAAAAAAATTATCTATGAATTCTTTAATCAAAGTTTTTAATAGGATCTCTCAAAAAAAAATCAAGAAAAATAAAGAGTTAGTCAATAATTGTGAATAATGGATACGTACCCAAATCTTGTGCATGTGTCGTATCGTAACATTTAAATCACCTTTCCAATATTTTTTTTCCTCCTTTCCATGTCTAACACATATTTGTTGTAACATTGGTGTCGTGTTGATTCGTTCAGAGAACGTGAAGGTTTTCATATTGCCGCACGTGCTCACTACGAATTTTTCCAACAATGGAAACGCAAAGGCACAACGATAGGAACTACAGAAACTTTCAAGTTTATGCAGAGCTACAAGTTCCATTTCTTTCAATTGTCTGAAAGTAATCTGTTCATCACTTTCATGCCATGAAACAATGGTCTCCATCAATTCACATTGGATTACCTTCATGGTGGTGAGTTGAACCAAGCTTTTTGCAGTTGATGGTGTGATCAAATAGCTTAATTTACTACAATTACTGACTTCCAAATTTGTTAAGTAAGTGAAAGATACAGAGGAAGGCGCTATGGTGTTCAGACATGGACATTCCTTTAAAATCAAGCACTCTAAACTTTGAAAAAGTAATGTGTCTTCTTCAAAGTCTATCATCTTAAGTGAAGGTAAGTTTATTAACTTCAAGCTTCTGAGCTTTGGAACAACCCCCGAACTTTCTCCAATAAGGCTTCTCGAAGGCACTAACTGCTCAAAGAAACAATTACTCAACAATAGACTTCTTAGATTAGGATTTCTGTGGAGGAAAAAATAAAGAATCTCAGTGTCAACTAGTCTAGATAATTGAAACTCTTCTAATTTCTGCATTCTGTAAATGCCCATATATCTCCTTAAGGAAATTGCTTCACGTGGCTCTATTTGCATGGACTTCAAGCTGTAGATTACCTAAGATATGATGGATGAAATAAATAAAGGTAAGTTAATGTAAAAAGATAATATATGAAAATGCATCTTCCATGAAATTCAGAAATTCGTATTTGTTTTCTCCTTTTATCATTCTCAATCTATATCTATGAATAAAAAATAATGCACAAGACCTAAAAGGCCGATTAATACCTTTTCAGGCAAGAAGACTGACTTAATTTCTGGATTTGCAATTTCCATTTTGAAAAGTTTGAGCTTATGACAAAGTTCCACATATAAGTTCTTCAGTGCTGAACAACATAATTCATGTGTTCCCCTATAGAAACACTCAAGGTTTGGTAGATTTGAGAATCTGGTGGTGATTAGTCTAGGAAACTCAAACGAAATGCTACTCTCATTGATTCTTTCCCCCCTGCAAACAATTTCCTTCAATTGGCCACAATTCCAGACCTCAAGGTATTCAAGTTTTTTAAGACCCAGGGCTATAGAAACAGGAAATATATGCTTTAAGTTGAGACATTCTTGAATCCGAATCTTTTTCAAATTTTTGAAGTTAAGAATTCCTTCTGGGTCTTTGTTCCATACATGCTCCAAAACTGGCAGTGCTCCTACATGAACATTTTGCAAATTGGTCATATCCTCAGCATCTCGTTTTTCACAATCTTGGAGGTTAAATATCTCTTTCATTGACTTGCAATTAATAACCCTCAAGTTGCATAGACTACGAAATCTTCCAACCATATAAGAAGGGAAAACATTTTCAAGCTTATCACATCCCTCAATGATCAACGCATCCAGTTTGCTAAAGGAATGTAGAGAAAATTTGGTCCATATCTTTTTCAATCTCTTTATGCTTTTCAAGTTGATACTCTTCAACTTTGGAAAAATGTTTTCCTGCTTGGTTCATAATTGCCATAAATTTAATTAAATCAACAACTACAATAGATTGACTAAACAAACCAATAAAGAAAGAGGAAAAATAACTTGCATTATACAACAAAGTTTAATTTGTGGTTTGAGTAGCTAATGGCTATATTTGTTTATTGTCATCGCCAATAGGTATATATTCTGTTTTCATGAATTATGACACAGACAAAACCATGAAGTTGCATGCTGCAAGATAACAATGATTAATATTATTATTAATTTGGTTAGAAAAATTTAAAAGAAAGGATCAAAGAGATTCCCCATTCTATAAAACAAACCTTAATGATAAATTACATAATGGTATATACAAATGGCCTACTGGTTAAGGATGACATAAGAAATGCAATTTAAAATACTGACTGTAGGAATTTAGAGGTACACAAAATCAAATGATTTTTGGTAGTACTATGACCCCTATGACTATGGTATCTTAAATTTCACAAACTGAAAGAATTTGACATGAAAATATCAGGCATGAAATACTTGCACATCACATTAGGTATCGGTATAAGCTTTTCCTTATCATCATATATAACAAACACAAATTTTAAATTATCTAATATCTAAGATATGGATATCAGCTACATATCAATATAAAGGTATACTAAAAGATCTCAAATATGTGGTAATCCCATCAACATACCTCAATTTCGATCATACTATCTTCTGTTTCGATAAATATGCTCTCCATCATCCCACATTCGCTTATGAAAAGGCTTTGGAGATTCATCAAACTTTTCGACATTGAAAGGGACAGTAAGTATCGCAAATTCCAACAATCATTCACATCCAAATGTAACAAATTTTGAAAGTAAGATCTTGTTGAAGGTTGGTCACTCCATATTTTTTGTATTTTGATTGAGGACAACTCCATTCTCTCTAATTTGGGAACTACAACCTGCATCATCACACAAATATAACTAATGTCACAAAAATTAAAGAAATTATTTTGATTTTCTCAAGTTAATATTTATGATATGGGGACAAAAAAAAAAGAATGGTTTCATAGAGTAGAATAAATAGGCAACCAAAAATTTATTTTTTAAATTATTCATAAACTCTTCCTTCTTGATCTTAACAAACATGATATCTAATTTTTGAAAGTTCATATAAAACAAACCAAATGAACATGAAAATTTTGAGCACACCTTTCCATCAAAGAGTCCATCGGGCTTCCTGTTTGGCACCTGTTCTGTTGATGAACCAAAGGTATAAAATCCAATAAATTCAGACAAAGATTGTAGGGTTAAGGAGCGCAATTCAGGAAAGTTAATTTCATCTTCAATGCTTTGCATTTCCAAGGTAACAACCTCCTTCAAAGAGTTACACTCATAAACTTCAATTGTTTCAAGTGCAGAAAGATGTTTGATCATAGAAAAGAAGACATTCTTTAATTGACCACAGATTTTGAGCTTGATAGATTTCAATTTGCAGAACGAATCATTTGTAAGTTCACTGTGGCATATATACTCCATGTTGTTGACTTCATAGAGAAACAATGACTCTAATTTGGGAAATGCTTGCTCAAGATGTTTTTGGTTCTTTGAGTTGATGATGGACTTCACTTTTGAGTTATTTACAATGGACAAATATTTTAGATATGGAAATCCTTCATAATTCAATTCATAGAAAATATCTTCGACATCATTTAGTTGTCCCAATAACAAATTTTCAACTCTTCCGAATAGTAATTTGATCCCCTTTTGATAATGAATGTTAAAGCCTTTTTCTAGCTGAAGGGCCAAATATCTTGATGATTCACACATCTCTAGCATCTTGAAATCCCACACTGGATATGCATTGAAATCTCTAATGACGATCCTGTAACTATCCAACTTGTCAAAGAACAAGTTCTTAGGCAAATGGGTAATTTTTGGGATCTGCATGTCTAGTGTTGTTAACTGATTAAGTTGCTTTAGTTCAGAAAGACTTGCATTTCCAATGTGATTTACCAGTCCATCTTTCCATTGAATCGGGCTATTTCTCAAATACAACTCTTCCAAACATGTCAAACTTGACATTACATCAGCAGGAACAACTTCAAGTTTAAAGCAATTACTTATGTCAAAAATTTGTAGCTTAGCTAACTGCCTCAATTCAACAGGTAAGCGATCAATATCAGATCCTGCTAAACTAAGAACTCTTAATTTTTCCAGCTCTCCTATTATATATAAATGCTGACCTAGCTTGCATCGCTCCAAACAAAGCATTTTGAGTTTTGTTAAGCTTTTAATTGATGAAGGTAAGGTTGAAAAATGAATGCCAATCAATATCAACACCCGGAGTTCTTTCATTTCATTAAAAATCTTGTCTGGTAATCTCAGAAGTGGATCCTTATTGTCAAGATGGAAGACTCTAAGTCTAAAACAATTTACTTTTCTAGGAAACTCCTCGATGATGTCAGTCACATCACAATGCTGTAAGGAAATAGAAGTGTACCTTTTAAGCTTAGCTGTGCCACCCATTTGATTTGCTGATTCATAAAGTTTGGAAAGTGAAAAGGCTTTCATTATAGTAGTAGGTTGGAACATTCGTATTAACATTTGGATATCATGCTTTAATCCTCCCAGAAAACAGCTAAGAATATAATCTGCTGCTAAATCCAATTGATTAATTATGGCATCAAATTCTTCATGATATATGGTAACAGTAGAATGTTGCCTCAGATTCATCAATTCAACCATGGGATCTTCAAAAATTCTTCCAAATCTATCTTTTAACAATTTAACATATGCAGTCCAAGTTGGCCAATTATCGTTTTTTATAGATTTTGAAAAAGCATGATGCCATTGCATAGCCTTGCCTTCAAAATGCACAACTGCTAACCGCACCTTGAATTCCTCAGGAGTTAGGTCAATTGCAAAATACATTTCACATTGATAAATCCATTGATTCACATTTTCACCATTGAATTTAGGGAAATCAATTCTAGCCAACCTAGTGCCACAAGCGTAAGGAGCCCGATAATGAGAATGATGATTACCAGAACCAGAATCATGATCGCCCTCTAAATTTTGATGCCTGGGTCTCGATCCACAATTATCATGACTTTCTTGCAACAATTCCATTAATGTCCTTTTCAATGAATCGTGTAATGTCTTCTGCATCGCACCCGCAAGTTCCACCATCTTCACTTCAATTTTCTCCGAAATGCGAGTTTCCAATCTTTCTTCTAACTCATGCAAAGTTGCTTGTGATCGCGTAGATTCTGCCATGGTTGTAAGAAATGTGCCACAGGAACAAGACTGCTGATACCAGTTGTTACGGTAACTAATAGAACACAAGATACTAGGAACGAAGAATCTCAATTTGCAAAAAGCTCTATAAAAGAAAGAACCTCAAGACTTTATTACTTGAGAGAATACAGGGAGAAAGAATTACGATTGTTATCCAAGATTCAGAAATTTCTTTCTTTATGTCTCAGTTAGCTGTCATCCGCTAACTAATTCAATTATAAAATTGACTATTACAAACAGCTATCTAACATAGTTCTAGTTTCTGCCATCAGTAATATGACAATACAGGTGCCTGAAAAGGTACAATCATTGAAAATAATGTTTACTTTCTAGAATATTGACTATTGAGAGACCAAACGGTGTGTTTGGTTCCGCATTCAGAATTAGAACCATCATGAGTTAGAAAGAGAAAATCGATTTCCTCTTTTTGACCTCATAGAAACAGATGAATTTCACTAGGATCATTCACAAGATAACAAAAATTTCCAATACTCATGATCAATTAAGCAAGCATACTGAAAAGTCAAATAAGATTAGCAGTTACCAGGTTGATTATTTTGGATTGAAAAATGCATGCAAGTGGTTGTTCGTCTCCTTCACTTGAACAAACTATTGGGCTGCAGAAACAAAAAAATTGCACCTCGTCAAATACAAAACCATTTTTATTTTAAATTTTAAACTCAACCCGCCACCACCGGCTTCTGTCAATACATTATGCGTAATTGTCTTGTATTTCGTAATTTTATTCTTTTAATTATTATAATTCAACTATTTTAATCTCTTATTAAAAGTTCAATAATTTTAAAATTACACACACGTATATATATAATATTTTTAAATTATATAATTATTCACTTATTTAACATAAATTATAATTTTTATTAATATATAAATTTATTTATTTATTATTAAATAAATAAAATTTATATATATTATTAGTACTTGTGATAAAAAAAAAGGATATTTCGTATTTTTATGAATTTTTTTAGTATTGTTCATAAATTCTAACATGTTTTAACCTTCCGTGCACAAATGATGAATTCAAACACAGTATTATATAAACTTTGAGAAACAAGCCAAATTTTTCTAATAATGTATACATAAAATCATATTAGTAGTTTTTTTAATAATTTACTCTATTTTTTTTTAGAAATATTTTCTAATAATTGATGTGACACCCTAAATCTAGACTTGTACGTGATCAGTATTTAAAGTTGATTTTTTTTTCATGTGATTGCTTCGTTTTCTTTAATGAATCATGCAAGTTGAGAAAATATAAGCTTAAATTTAAAATAAATAATTAAAAGAAAACATTAATTAGTTCTAATGTTAACACCTGTTAGTAAATGAAATGTTCCATTTTAAAATTTCAAAAAGGAAAGTATAGTATTATCTTGTTTTCAAGCATTTGTTCAAAAAGAGATTAATATAAGATAAATGCAATATTTTTATTACAACACTTATAAATACTCAAAAAATAAGAAGTATCATAGCATAACTATTTTTCCTATGCAACCCCAAGTATAAAAAAAAAAATATATAGTAAAAAGAAAGATGATTTCATATACATATGCCAAAAAAATTTAAGCTAAGGTCTACCTAGGTCAAACACATAGAAGAAAATGGTCCTAAACTTGGAGCAATCATTGCTAAACCAATTTCTAGATGTGAAACTAAACCTATGAAGAAAATAAATAAATACAAGGGTGACAAAAGTGAATAAGAAATATATCTACAATGTCCCTTGGTACTACCATCTCGTCCTAAAAATTAAATGTAAAGGTGAATCTCCTTGCTTTGTTAAGCAAACAACGACTTTAATCAAAGTCTCACACACAAGCTAACAATCTACTCGATACATTTTGAATTCCCCCTCATTTTTCATTACAAAACTTCTTAATTATTTTCTATTGGTCAATTGTCATTAGAACTTTGAAAACTCAGTGGTCTTACATTATTTAGTTTGGATGACTTTTCGGAATACACTCCTAACCACAATATAATGGCAAGCTCTCACCAGTTGATGATTGCTCATACTCAGTTGAAATTGCCAAGTCGACTACATGAAAACTGTTGTCACAACCCAGTGCCTACATCTCCAAGGATGATCATGTCGTACACATCAATCTTTCTAGGTACCAATGGTGATCATCTGCAATTTGAGGATTGACTCCTCAACACACTCCTCACCAGTTGATTTACACATTCGTCAATGTAGGGTTCCATGGAATAAGGTACCAGACAACAATGAACTAACATACAAGCATTGAGACCTTGTCAAACACTCCCCAAATATAACATTTTGATGACCTTGTCTTCCACACCCCACTTGATGTACATGCCATTTTGCCCCCATAGAAAGTTATCCAATTAGACACTCTACATGATTTTTAGACACCCCACTTCTTTTTATTTGGTCTTTTCTTACAACATCCCGCTATTGTTAAGTCTCATTTATACTGATTTTTAGATAGGAATTATTGAACAATTCCACTCACCTCATGCGCTCTTGCAATAGAATTGTTTTCTTTTGATTCAATTTTGTGCAGATATAGCTAACCCAAAATTCATCTGACAATACCCTGATACACCTCATTTTTTGTGCAGGTATTGAGTTGAAGAGTTGAGGATGGAGACCCATTGGATTGGAACTTAAAAGAGCTAAGGAGTAGGAGAAGTGATATCACGCTGGGCTTAATAGTACCCACGTCGGGCTTGTGCAAGATAGAGAACAACACAATCTGCATCTCAGCATTGTGTCGGGTGCAAGAGCATCCGTGTCGGGCGTGCTTCAAGACAGAGAGCATTTAAACTCTCTGGAAGACATTGCGCCGGGTGCAGGAGTATTCGCGTCGGGCGTGACTCGAGATAGAGAGTAATTACCTTTCTAGAAGACCCTGCGCTGGGTGTGAAGTATAACACGCCGGGCGTGTAAACCTTATCCTGGCTCACCCAGCTCGTACTTGATCAAACCTTCGAGGCTTTCTTCCTCATTCACACATAGGGCGACTTCTAGGAGCTGTGGAAGGGATTCCCGGTGCTTGGGACCGTGTTGTGTGTGGGTCTTTCCTTCGGTTCTTCCATCTCTATTTTTGTTTACCTTCATTGTTTTGAGCGGTTCTACCCATTATTTTATGGGATTAGATGTAACCAACTAAAATCGTTTGTAATCTTTAACTTATCAATGATATATGTTTATTTCATTCATTGTTGTGTTGTGTTTCTATTATTAATGCTTGCTTTGGATTGATTCTCCTTTGCTTGATATAGAGTCCATTGGGTATTGGAAAATAGCCTTTGAATCTAGCTCTGAAACAAAATACCTAGTGGGAAATGTATCTAGGAATGAAGCTTGGCCCATTAGTAGTCTTAAACCCTAACCCGTATTACAGGTATATATATTGGATACTTAAGGAATTGATATTCAATATATGCACCTAGGCTCTTGCTCTAAGGGATTAGGTTTGAGTAGACTTATGGGTTGACTAGGCAATGAATGCAATAAGAGAACAATGATTCATTAGAAGGAAGTTTGGTGATATCTGACCTCACAATCTCACAAATTCACAATACCATTTTCTATCCCTTCCACACACACAATTAGTTTTATAGGTTTAAAATTCCAACAAGTCATAACCTTTATTTCAATTGCATGACAATCTATGAAAAATTTGGAATTATTCTTTAGTCACAAATAGTCATTAAATGCTTCTTTTACCTAACTAGTCCTTGTGGATACGATTTGAATTTACTACTTGTACGACCGATATACTTGTTGTGTTTGAGTCCGTTGTTAGAATTAAAATGATTTATAATAGAAACAAAAGTTCATTTCAACATAAATCTCTACAACTATCTCTATTATGACTGTACTAAGGTAAGTTGGGTAAGTTGCGAGGGTGTCTAGCCAAAGGTTCAGTTGACCTTGAGAGGGGAAGTTATATAAGGTTCTATTTTGAGTTAAGCTTCAAAAGTTCATAATTTTTAGACCTTAAAGAAAGAATTTATAGAGAGAACCATTTCTTATTTTCTTCTTCCTGTCCCTTTGGTGCATGACGAATGTTGTTGGACAGTGGATTCAAAGCATTTGAAAGTTGAGAATCTGAGTTGGGTGGTGCAGAGCTAGTGGAGATCAAAAGCTCGAAGCCTCTTTTCTTCTTCTTCCTATCCTTCTTTTTCAAAAAGCTCAAAATCGAGGTAAAGGAAGTTAGGATGAATGGTTGATTCAATTGTTGTGTTGTATGTGAGTGAGATTATCAATTGTTTCATGAATTAGAGGATTTGTAGATTTAAAGGTTATTTTGGTGGGGTTTGGTTGTTCTTGAGGTGGTTGAGATGATTTTGATGATCTTGACATCTTTTGTAGTTTCATGTGGTGGTTTTGGGGAAAAATGAGTTGTTGAGAAGGTATATGTATGAATGATTGAGTAGCATGCATGAATTAATGTATGGGCTAGGTGGATTTTTGGATGATTGAAGTGTTTTGCTGGGTTGATGTTCTTAAGCTTTGAATCTACATATTTTTTGGGTTTGGTCGCTTAAAGCGCCCATGGGGGTCGCTCTAAGCAAGTCTTGGTGGTTTCTCAAAGATGATATCTCTCATTTGGGTCGCTTAGAGTGAGTTTTCGAATGCTTTGAGCGAATTGTGATTGCTTAGTGTGAGCTATTAGTCACTCTAAGCGAGTTGACCTCGCTTAAGTAAAATATTGACTTGTTTAAACAAGTAGATGGACGAATTTGCTTTTGTGGTCTTCATAAAAATTGTAGCATTGGATGTTAGCTTTCCAATTACTTTTAAATCACTTAAAAAGAAGGTCTAAAACTCTAATTATGACTTTTTTTAGTGAGTAAAGATCAAGTTGTCAACATTTAGGCAAACTGTTACGATTTTTGTGATTTTTAGTATAGTAAATGATGGAGTTAGAATTTGAAGTCTTCAAAAGAGTTGTAGAGAACCTTTTTATCTTTCATGTGAGATAAATATGTGTTTGATTAGGGTAGTAAAACTCCCTATGCATTGTTTTATGTGAAGGTTTCCATTATAAGATAGTTGTTTCTAATAATTAAGTTGTATGTTGATACATGTTGTATGATGAACATGAATATATGTTTTGAGTTCTATTTCATGTTTTATGGTGTATGATGATGGTTCTACATATTTTTGATTAGATATGACATATGTAGATATTTTTATGGTGTTGGATGATGATGAGTATATGTATGTACATAGGTATGATGTATGATTTTGGAAAGCATTGATATATCCTATATGGATGATGTTGTTGTTGATCTCTATATATATTGACCAGATGTGATGCATATAGATGATGAATGATGAGGTGTGGATGCTGAGAATGCGATATGACATTAAAACATGTTGGCTAACTTAGGACTTGAGGAAAGAAAATTATTTATAAAAAAAAAAAAAAAAAAGATCCCGCATAGGGTATGTTGGAGTGGTGCTCGAGTAGGCTACTATTGAAAAACCCTCCTTAAGCATGTGTGTCTCTTAGAATGGGTTTTTGAGGTGTGTTGAGAATACGTATCCTCTAGGTGCTTAATTAGTGGTTGAATAAGGTAGAAAGTTGAGGACTACAACTCTTAACCAAGTACTCGGAAAGATTATGTGGTTCCTTGAGGATGACCAGTAGGCTAACTCCACATGTGACTTGGTAATGCATGTCAAGGTCGTGATACACCTATACCCAATTGTATCACTCCTAATGATGAAATCAGACTTTCTTAGTGTAAGTGAACCAAGAAACCAGAAGAGGGATTGGTATCCCATATTGTTGTAATCAAATCGACGCTTCGGGTGTGAAAATGATTGGATTGGTTCGATTGGATGAAAATCACTTAGACTGTTTATGTTGTTAGGAGATCTTCTTAGGTGAATGCATGACAACGCATTAATAAAGGTGTTTTCATATATTGTATGTTGTGGTTCATTCATATGCATTGTTGGATGTCTTGTGTGCAATTGCTTGAATAAGATACATGTTTGCTTGGAGTGTTGTATTTTTCATGTATAGTTATGGTGTGATGTTGTATATCATAGGATTATTTTCTATATGTGTGTGTGTGTGTATTTCATGTTCCTTCCCTTAATCTTGAATGTTCTAGTAGGCTAGTTTTTGTTACTAATAGTAGGGATTCCAGGAGTGTAGTGGCCATGACAAGTCATGACATCTATTTCACGAGCTTTAACATTTTCTCTATAATAGTCTAAACACACCGTAATGAGAGGATTCTAGAAATTTGTACAAGTGTGAGATTATACAGTTAAGGATGACTTAAAAGAATTAATTTGTACTACCAACAAGATGCATCTACTTTTCGGTAGTTCATCACATAAGAACTCTACAGTTAAGCATGTTTGGCGTGGAACAATTTAGGGATGGGTGACCTTCTAGAAAGTTTCACAAAAAGTTTGCAAGTGAGAATAATGCATGTTGAAAAGTCTTATCTTGGTTCATAAGGTCAATCATTGATCCTAAAAGCGGACAAACATTTTAGAAAGGGCTACCTATGAAGGGTTATGACCGGTGAAAAGATTTGACCAACAAGGAGTTGTGTGAAGTGTCACCATATGAAATGTTGTAGAGTGGAACCGTTGAGACGTCAAATATAAGGGGTGTTACAAATGGTATCAGAATTAGTTCCCTCTCCTAGTATGGTGTGGTTTGGGGATGAACTAGACGGAAGCTGGTGAGCTTGTAACAGCCTCAAAATACTGGAATGAGAAGGATCCAAAGATTTGTATAAGAATGAGATTATATATTTGATTATGGCTTAAAGGAATTAATTTATATTACATATACCAACAAGATGCATATACTTTTCGGTAGCTCATCACATATAAGAACTTTACAGTTAAGTGTGTTTGGCTTGAAAAAATTTAGGAATGGATGACCTTTTGGGAAATTTTCCAGAAAGTGTACGAGTGAGGACAAAATACACTAAAAAGTCTTGTGTTAGTTTATGAGGTCAATTATTAATCTTAAAAGCGGACATACATCTCAAAAAAGACTACTTATAAAGAGTTTTGACTTATGAAGGATTCTGACTAATAATAAGTTATGTGACTCTTTTTATTTTGTACTTGTAACATCCTACTATGCACTCATGTTTCCATACATGCATTTCAAGTTAGGTCCTCTTACTATTACTAGAATGAGGCTCTAGTCATTCCAAGTACTCATAATTGAGTCCATGAGAAACTGCCACCAATTCAATTATACAACAAAAGAAAAATTCTATTCCAACTACTCATAATTGAGTCCATGTGAAACTACCATCAATTCAACTATACAAAAATAAAAAAATAAAAAAATCTCATTAGGGTTGAAAATCAACCGTATCACACAAACAACCACACGTGCATACATTTCAAATGCTTGAGGTTCATAACCCTCTCGATCTCCAATACAGTCTCACTTCAAAATAAATGCATTGCATGCATCAATTAACATTTGCTTGGAATTCACACTTCCCAAGTCTTTTAATTAATTTAAAAGAGCAAATAAATACAACAAATAAAAGATCACAATACATTCATGTTAACGATTTTAGCAAGTTATACATTTAGCCATCACCACATTTGATCATGAATGATACTATCTAGCATACCACAACTATTGTACTAGTAAAAAGTCCAGGAAACATGCTTCTAAGGAGATTAGTAAAACATTTTTCATCTAAATACTTTTATACATAGATCAAGTTGATTAATCTAGTTTTCCAAAATGGTGTCCCCCTTATTAAACAAAAATAGACAAAATTTCACAGAAATTCATGGTAAAATGGAATCTAGATTTGACATGGTTCAAAGATTTTCAATTTTCTCCCTCTTCCCAAACTCAAATTGCACGAGACTTGTTACACATTAAAGCCAACACATTTATCTTTCTAGAAAGGTCAAGTTTGTGAAAAAAATAATAATAAACATGTATGCAAGATCTCCTCAATAGATTTCATCAAACCGAATTTCTAGCAAGAGATTTCAACACATGCATGATACATACTATGAAAGAAAACACATGCAATGAAGAGAACCAACATTCCCATGACTGAACTCTCCATAAACACAAGAGAGAACACCCTTTACCTCAACAACCAAGCTTCACAAAATGTTCAAGAGAGGGAGATGAAGACTTTGATGGAGAGGAAGACAGGAGCATTGGTGGGGTGGAAAGAGTTACATGCAACCAAGGAGCACTCCTTTTCCTCCCTCCAAAGCTCACGACCAGAATCTCCAAATAAAAAGGAGAGCTTGTCTCTAACTCTCTCCAAGTCTCGATTGCTAGCTAGTGTCATATATGCAGCAGGCAAAAATGCTTAGGTGTGTCATGTTGTTTTGTGATTGAAGAACATAATATTTGAAAAAAATTTATTGTTCATTATTCGATGTCAACGTATTTATCTATAACAATAGAGAATATATTTGGTGCAGTAAGAATGAAAAATATATTGGCACATGCTAAACAGCCTGTTAATTGCGACAAAATGCGTTGAAGTCCACTTTTGCAATAATTTGCACATTTTCTTATCATATTGAAAAGGATTATTGGTTTATAATAAATCAATTTGTGGCTTAAATTACTAAACATCAGTTTGATCTATCACCCATGTGTTGACTTTTAGTTCAATGTTCAAACGATTTTTGAAGTCATTTTAGAAAATACATAGGAGTAGCTGTAATTCAAGATCCACATATCCAACCCAATATCGATCCAGCAATATAGTAATCAAACGTGGCTACCAACAATTAAAAATAAAATAAAATTAGGCAAATGCTAACTAGTGGTCTGTTTCAAGAATTAAAAGTAATATTTTATATTAAAAAAAACATGAATACACTCTTTATGATTTCTAATGTACATTTTCAGTATGATTTTCAAGAAAAAAATAATTATTTATTGATTTCCTAACAAATAGCCTTAAGATATACTGATTAACAAGATGTATAAAAAATACTGATTAACAAAATAACAAAATCCAAAATGTTATCACCCAACGATTTGTAACAAAAGTAGCTGATGACAAAAGTTTATATTAACATAAATACCATGTATTCTCTATTATCCAGAGAAAAAACATATATGTTTGGAACTTTTATGAGTGTATTGGATTAAAATTATTTTAAAAAGTTAAATAAAAGTTATTATTATTATTATTTTGGTATTTAATTATTTTTTTTTCCTCTCTCCTCGATCTTTTATCGCTTTTCTCCATTCTTTCTCTTCTTTTTTTTTTCTTTTTCATCTCTCTCACTTTCTCTGACCTTTCCTATATTTATTATATTGACATAAAATTAATCAATATTTATATTTTAAAATTATTAAATATTTAAAATACTTGAATTAACAAATATTATTTATTGTTATTTTTTTAATTATTAAATATTTAAATTTGACCGATGTTTATTTTTATAAAATTTAATATTAAAATTTCAATTTTTAAACATATATTAAAAAATGATTTTTTCATGAAGTAAAAATTAAGTTGTCGTATCTAAATTAAGTATTTAAATACAATAAATTTAAATTAAATCATTCAATAAAAGTAATTATAAAATAAAGAAAATTAGAATTAGAATAATTAAAATTTTAAGCATTTCAAATTTTAAAATTTCTTATCTAAACACAACTTAAGATAAGTTTTTTTAGGTTATTTATAAAATTAATATATAAAATGTATTCTAAAAATAACAAAAAAAATATTTAAAATATATAATTATATATATATAAGGAGGGTTCCGTTTACTCCAAGAGTAAGTCTATCTAAACTTATTCTATTCAATAACTCATGTTTTACATCAAATCTTAACGATCCAATTGTTAAAATTAAAGTTCTTAATGCATAGATCAAATCTATAAATTTAAAAAAAAATTGAAGATCATTTAATATTTTGTTTCATTAATTTAAATCAATGTATAAAATATTTTATAATTATTCATCAATTTGAATTAATAAAATGAAGTATCAAATGTTCTTTAAATTTTTAAAAAAATTTGCAGACTTAATCTATGCATTAAGAACTTTAAATTTAACAGTTGGATCATTAAAATTTGATATAGAACATGGGTTATTGAACGGAATAAATTTAAGTAAACTTACTCCTGAAATAAACGGAATCATCCTCTATATATATATATATATATATATATATATATATATATATAAGTTTCACTATTTAAGTACACATGAAATCATCCACCCTTATTGTTGAGTTATAACATTAGACCAATGAAATCATCCACTCTTATTTTCTTTTTATGTGATTATGCATGTATACAACATGATGATGACTAATTTATTGGATCAATTCATTTTAATATAATAAGGACATAATACTTTTATCTTACAATGATACTGAAATTAGTTTAATGATGTAAGATTAAAAAAAATATAAAATTTTAAGTTTAAATCTTATTATTGTTATTGTAATTATGATAGATTAAAAATATTATGTAATATATCTTTTTCCATCTAATACAATAGAATGACAATTTGTGACCTAACTCCATTTTTTCTTGGTAACGTATGTTGTTAACTATTATATAATATTGTTATATTTATATTTATATAAAGAACCTTAAATTGTTAACTATTTTTAAAGTTTTATCTTTTATGTACAATGGAAAAGGAAAAAAAAAACCAATAATAAAAATATTTTCTTTGTCGCTAAAATTCTAATACTCACTCTTAAAATATATTTTTATTTTTTATGTTAAAAATATATATCCTCCTTCTAAAAATGGTTCTAGCTTAAATATATTTTTGATTGTTCAAGTATCTTAATCATGCAATTTTAGTCATTTAAGTATCACAATTATGTAATTTAGATTAGTGACGGATCCATAAATTTTAGGTAGTGGAGACAATACTTACTCATATATTTGTAGTATTAAAAATTTTACATATAACTTTTAAAAGTATAAATATATATCATAATTATTTTTACAAATTTTTTATATCTATAATTATGATTAATGATGGAAATAAATCGGGTAAGACTAGATTATATTATAATTTAATAGATTTGAACCTAACTTTCTTTAAAATTACATGTCTTTAATATGACTTATTTATCTGTCATAGATATTTTTTAAATATTTGGTTAGAACTACAATCTTAAATACCTACTTTATAATAATTTAACACTAATAAAATCATAAAAATAAATATGTTAAATTTTATATAAAAAAAACAAGTTTAATTTATTTATGATATAAAATATTTTTAATATTTGATATAAATTTTTAGATGATAATTTATTTTAAAATATATTTTATAATACAAATTTAAAATAGAATATAAATATTCCAACCTTTCCTATTTTGATTTTTTTAATCAACATATACAATCTTACAATCTTTACTATTTTGATCTTTTTAATCAACGTATACAATAAATAAAAAGTATAAAAGATAAACATCCAAATTTTATTTTATCAAAAATTAATTTTTTAACATATTACTTTATATAATTGAACATTAATATATATATATATATATATATATATAATATAATTAAACTTTTTTAAAAAAACTAATTCATTATTAATGGGTATTCTTTATCACATATGAGAACTAATCTCCTTAAAAAATTTAAAAAATATTAAATAAATGAATACCTCCTTCAAATTTATATTTTATACATATGATAATTTAGCCAGATGTCCCGGTGGTGGATCTAGGGAAAACGAGAAAGGAGGAATATGCAGATGAGCATGCAACAATTAAAACCAGATTTACGCGGCGGTAGTCCGCACAATACTGGGTATCAAGGGCACACCTGACGAGTCAGGCTTACGAATCCCAGGTTTTCACAAAGTTTTATGATGCAAGAAATAAAAGTAGAAGAAAGAGTAATACAAAATTGTTGTATTGATTGAACAAGAAGATACAAAGGCAAGAGAGAAGGAGGAGGTTCTCACTCTAGACTCTCTTTTCGCTAACCGGTGCCTCTCTTCTAGGCAGGATACAAATTTATAGAAAACTTAAAGTTACTATTACAACAGTGATTACTATTACAACAGTAAAATGAGTTTTCCGCTACAGTGAACAGTACACTTCCGCAAAGCAAAATGAGCAGTAATTGTTGACCCTGGGTTGTTGACTTCTTTCGTCAGGATGACGTCAAGATGTCGTCAATATTCAGAGCCGGAATAGTGCTTTAACAGCGATTGGAGGAACTCAGTCTTCTTCAGATGCTTCATCAAGGTTGATTCCGAAGCAATCATCTTCATTCTGGAAATATGACCCGGATGAAGAGGATGGAGAAGAGACTTCCTTCTTGGCTTTTCCTTTCGACGAACTGGACTCCGAGTCTGTCTGCAGGAGTTCAAGAATTTGATGAAGATTTGTCGCTAAAGCTTCATCATTTGTGGATGCTGCAAGGGCTGCTGCGATCTTAGCCTTTCGATTAAGAAACTGGCAAGTTTCTGGATCAGCGACCTTGAGGCTCTTTGGATTCTTTTGGAACCAAAGCGCTACTCCTTGTGTATTGGCTCGGGATGCATCAAACTGATCCCACCATTTGACAGAGGCTTGCTTGCCTAAGATTGGAAGAAGCTTGGAGGTCTTCTTGAACTGGTGTTGCCAGGCAAAGATCCAAGCTAAAGAGAACTTTGAGAAGAAATGAAGAGATGTATGGAACTGGCTGGTCCCCTCTTCAAACCTTGATTTGAACTGATTATATCCTTCTCTGATGTCTGGGGGAAGGATACTCAGGATAGGTCCAAAATACTCCCACCACTCGGCGAACCATTGTGGAAAGAAATACCGAATATTTTGTTTAAAATAAATAAGCCAGGAGTGCCTGTGGTGTTTGTTTTGAAACCAAAAAACATTTGTCCAGGCATTAAGATAATCCCAGTAATTGTACCCAATTGGGTCAAATGGCTGAGAAAATTTTCTGACTTGATTGGGTTTATTGTCAAAATCTTTGAAAGTCAAAATTTTGAGGATTTGAATTGTTGAGTGCGTGATAAGCTGGTTATCATTTTTGTCAAAATTGTGTTTAATTGAAACAGATTTGGAATCCACCAGTATGAATTCGTAAAATCTCCTTGTCTTGATAAGACTAAGGGGTTTGAAAAGAAAACCTGGTGGAAGGATTTTTTCGCAAATCTTGTTTGGATTTGGATCCCAAAATTCGGGTTCCATTTGGATTGTAGGATAAAACCTTCCTTCTTTTGGTAGATAGGAAGATGGTTGTTTTTGGGCAACTGGCTGAGGCTGCTCAACCAAGTCTTCTGATTTGGAAATTTTTGAAATAATTGATTTCAGATATGGGTCAGGTTCTTCTGCAAGAATCTGTTTCCAGGCCTTGGGAGGTTGTTTTTGGGTGATTGGTTGAGGCTGCTCGACCAATTCTTTTGGATGTAAAGTTACCTTTGATTTGGAAATTTCTGAAATAATTGATTTCAGGTTTTGATCCCAGAAGAGGTCATTAGGTTCTTCTGAAAAAATTTGTTTCCAGGATTTGGAAGGGAGGTTGGTTAACCCACAATCCTGAAGGGCTAGAAGGGTTGGAAGTGCCATGGCATAGTCCGATGGCTTGGTTTGATGGGTAGATGACCCTGCTTTGGTTTGCTGAGTAGATGACCCAGCGATTGGTTTGTTTTGCTGAGATGACCCAGCTCGGGTTAATGACCCTTTGTCTGAGGTTTCTGAGGAAACCTTGATTGATTTGTCATCCTCAATTGAGGATGCTGATTTTGCTGGGCGATTTGGTTTGCCCAGAACGATTCCCTTTCCCCTTCCCCTAGAAGAGGATGATCGCGGCCTTAATTTAGGCGTCATTGCATTCTGTCTTTCCCTGTAGAAATTCACGGGTAAGATAGTCAGGTAAAGTGTTTGAGGTGCCTTTGATATATTCAATGTCAAAATCAAAAACACTTAAAATTGCTTGCCAGCGGGCAAAGATTTGTTTTGATGCTAAATTTTTAACATCTTTTTGCAAAATATCTTTGGCTGATTTACAATCAACACGGACTAAAAATTTTTGATTCAACAAATCAGATTGAAATTTTGAAATACATAGTACAATGGCCAAAACTTCTTTTTTCACAGTAGAATAATTTTGTTGGGCCTTGTTCCAATGTTTTGATGTGAAAGCAATGCAATTTTCAGAATCATGCATGGCTTGTTTGAGAACACCTCCATAACCAATATCAGAGGCATCAGTTTCGACAATCTTTGGGAGATTGGGGTTGGGTAGGTATAGACAGGGTAAAACTTTAACCTGCTGTTTGATCTGTCTGACCACATTGGTATGGACAGTAGTCCATGGAGGGGGAGATTTCTTGAGCCTTTCATGAAGAGGTTTAATTATGTTACTGAGTTGGGGAAAAAAATCAGAAACATAGTTTAAACAACCAAGAAATCTTTGAAGTTGTGTCTTCTCAAGAATCTGATTGGGAAACTTATCAGCAAACTCTATGACTCTACATATTGGTCGGATAGTTCCCTAAAAGATTTCATGACCAAGAAACTTGATCTTTGTCTGAAAAAGACAGATTTTGGTTTTAGAAACAGCAAGGCCATTTCGTTTAATTACCTTGAAAAATATTTCAAGATGTTTGAAGTGCTGATCAATGGATGAGGAGAAGATAAGAACATCATCAATATAGACAATGCAGAAATTTGAGTATGGATTGAAAATATCATTCATGATATTTTGGAACTCCGAAGGGGCATTCTTAAGACCAAAGGGCATCACGTTCCATTCGTATTGCCCAAACGGGACAGTGAAGGCTGTCTTGTAGCGATCACTGGGATTGATTTGGATTTGCCAAAATCCAGATTTCATGTCGAATTTAGAAAAGATCTTTGCCGAATATAATCGGGAAAGAAGATCTTTCTTGTTAGGAATTGGATATCTAATCCATTGAAGGGCTTGATTAAGTGGTTTATAGTTGATGACCAACCTAGGAGCACCACGCTCGATTTCAGAAGCCTTGTTGACATAAAAGGCTGCACAAGACCAGGGACTCTTGCTTTTCCGGATTAAACCTTTGGAAATAAGATCGTTGATCTCCTTTTGACAGTGGATGACAAGTTCATGACTCATCTGGATTGGCCTGGCTTTGGTTGGGATCTGCCTATCAGTAAAATCCTTTTCATAAGGAAGGCTGACCATATGTTTCTTTCTATCCCAAAAAGCATTAGGAAGATCGGAACAAACATGACATTGAAATCGATCATGAAGACTCATAATCTTTTGTTTGATATGGGATTGAGAAAGCTGACTTTCGATATGTTTGAAAGAGATTTCCTCCTTAAGGAAATTGATTTGATTAAGCTTTCTATCAACCTGATTGATGTTACGAAAGAGGGGTTTATTCAGAAATTTGAACATGATTGTTTTTCCTAGATATTGGGTAGATATACCTTCATCAGATATCTTAATAGGGAAAATGGATTTAATGAATGGTGTTCCAAGGATTACATCATTCTTAAGATTTTTTACCAGGAGAAATGGAGTTTCAACCTGGAGATTATCATTTTGAATGATTGCAGAAGGGAGCTTATACTGGATTTCTAGTCGAGAACCACTAGCAGTCCTAAGTTTCTCGGAGGTTTTGTGGAAGTATTTGGTTGGAATGAGTCCTTCCAGAATACAATTAGAATCAGCTCCAGTGTCAAACAGAGCGATTGTTTTTAAGACAAAATCTTCGACTGAAATAGTAACATCAATATAGAATTTTTGAATGCTACAATGATTGATCAGAGCGTTGAAGAGGGTATCATCATCAGTGGAGACATGGTCAGATTCATGGTCATCACTGGGATTGTCATGGTCATGCCGAACCACGTTATCGGAAAAAGCTTCAGTTATTTGAGATATGAAAGTTTCATGTAACTGTTGCTTCTTTTTGAGGTCACGAACCTCAGATTTAAGAGAACTGATTTCAATCTGTAGGTCTTGAATTGTAACTGGCTTAGCTGCAGTTTTTTCAAGGCGTTTGAGGGTTTGAGTAAGAGCAAACTTATTGTTAACAAACCTATTATCAAGCTGTGACTTGTTAGGTTTATGGAGGATTGTCTTGAGCTTTTCAAGATAATCATCTCTTTCATGGGGATCTTGAATGGACTTTAAGACATCAAGAAGAAGATTTTGCTCATCATTGTGGATAACATTGATGAGAGGAGAGTCAGAGCTTTCGTCACTAGAGGAGGAAAGGTCATCATCAGCTTGAATATCTTCGGAGGAAGACATAGGTGTATCAACATCTTCATTGCTACTATCAGAGGAGTTGATTAGAAGGTTGTTAAGCTGATCCTGGATGGTAGAATCAAGATTAAGTTCTCTAACTTTAGAGGAGATTCTGCAGAATTTTGCTAAGTGACCTTTACGGCCACATTTGAAACAAGTCCTAGTTTCCCTAGGGTTTGTGGTAGGATTGAAGCCCCGAGGGGTGGGTTTAACCACAGGAGGCCTACTGGTTGTGTTAGTGATTTGTCTAGACTTAAATCTAGGGGTTCTTTTACCAGGCTTGTGAGAATTACTCAATTGGAGCCTAGAGGATTTTCTGCGTTTGGTGGGTTTACCAGAATCCTTAGAACAAGGAAGACCAAACTGCTGGCAAAAATTTCCCAAATCTTTGCGGTTTTGGGCCTTCTCTTTGGCCAATTGTTTCTGGATTTTGTCATCTTGACAGATTTTGAGGGCTACCTTTTGGACGTAAGCTATGAGGTTGCCATAACTTAACTGGCCGTAAGGGATGTCACCATTAAACTGGGATCTGATCTTCTCCCTAACTTTATCTCCTAAAGATTTTGGGAGACCAGCTAAGAATTTTTCTTTCCAGAATGGTTGATTACTATCATCCCGGGTGTAGACTCTTGTAAGGAAGGTATCCTTATACCACCTAAAGTCTCCTAAGGTTCTACACTTAAGATTGGACAGGAGTTCACCAGATCGGTCCTTCCAAATACTGGGATCTCCGATAAAATGTTTGATAATGGCCATGATAAGGGTATTTACAGCATCGGGGATAGAATCACCCTTAACTGTGGTAATGATGTTACCCTCGGCATCAGTTTTGACGGCAGTGAGAATTTCATGCTTTTCTTCTTCAGAAACATAGTTATCCCACCATCCTTTGAGTTGTCCAGAAAAACCAGACGTCAGGATTTCAACAATAGCATCATCAGTACTATCAAGAGCAGTTTGATATGCTGTAGAAACCATTGTCATATGTTGGAGAGTACTGAGGATATTATACTCGGTTAAACCATCTATATTCCATTCATAGATGTTTGTGGCACTGAATGATCGAAAACTTTGATCATTCCTTTCCTCTAGAAGGAGATCAGGGGCAGTGGCCCGATTATAGTAAAGTTTGGATGGCTGCTTCCAGTTCACAGCCTTAGTGATTACAGGATTAACCTGGAGAACAGGCTTATTACTGGGTTCAGTAACTTCAGAATCAGATCCTATAGAAGAGGTTCCTAGCTTGTTAATCCTAAGGGATTGGTCTTTTTGGGAGGTACTCCTAGTGACGGGTCCTGTCTTGATAGATCCGACCTGAGACGAACTAGGGGTATCAGGGATAATAATAGAGCTATTTTTGGCTTCTTTAGTTTCTTCTAAAGACTTAGTCCAGTTAAGATGGATGGCTCTAAATTTGTTTTTAGTCTGACTGTTAAGACTAAAAGGTTTGAACAAAGGTTTGATAACCGAATCATCATCCTTAGTCCCAGAGGATGAAGGTTTTCTAACAAGATTTTCTCCTAGAACTTGGAGGTACTTGTTGGTGTAGTTGTTTTGTTCCATAAGGGCTTTAATATCCTGAGCTCCTATGGTTTCATCAGATTTATACTTAAAGGGCGAAGCTAGGTATTTGTCCTCTAAGTTTGGGATAAAATAACTACTGTTAGGCGGAAGGTCAGATTTGACCAATTTCCCGTCCTTACGGTGCCAAACAGTAAGTGTATTGACAGAAAGGTCTTCTGTGATGGTAATAACCCAAGGTGGGTGGATATTATTCCTTCGAAGGTAAACATTTAACCAATCGAAGAAACAAACATGGGTTTGGACATTATTGAGGAAGGTATAGAATAAATCTATGATATCAGACCTACGGTCACCCTTAAAATTACTAAGGAACCACTTCCTCTGAGTTGTCCAAACATCAGAGTAAAATTCCTTATGAAGGGATGGTTTATCTATGGTGTAACTATTCATAGATGACCATATTGCATTTCAGATTGAGTAGGGGAATGGATTTCAGTTGTGGTTTCTTCTTCAGCCCTACTATAGATTGATCTAGGGATAGACGAAGAATTGTCTAAACCCTGAAGGTTGGTTTCAGGAATGATGATCCTAGGATTCCTAAAAGATTGGGATGCTACAGAAAAAGATCTTCTAGCACTATTGTACTCAGATCTAGTAGCTTCAGATCTAGTGGAAAAAGAATTTCTCCGATCAAAAATGATCTCTACCTTACCAGCCTCAGATTGCCTAATCTCTTGGAATTCAGGGGCTTGTCTGGGCAAGGTTGGGGTTGCTTTATCGATTTGCCAGGATGTGGGTAATTCAACTTCATCCCATTTTATAAGTTTGGGAACAGCCACGTTGGCCTTTGCCATGTCAGTGACAAACAAAGTGGTTTCCCGATCGGTTGTTTTAAGGAGAACCCTTGAGTTGCAAGTGTTCATAACCTTGTATTGGATCCTAAACAGGAGTGCTGCATGGATAGAACCTTCTTTCATGTTTAACCCATGCAATCTGATATTTAAAAATAATGAATCTAAGACGTTTCTGTCTAAGAGACTCACAGTTTTGTTTGGAAAACAATTGAAGTAAACAGGACCATGTCCTAAACTTGTTTCTACGGTTCCTATAAGGGAATCATGGAAATCATTGTGCCTAATATCTCTAAGACACATGAGGATTGAAGCGTTAAGCCCTTCTCGGACGAGGGGTTTAACAGCTACCTGGACACAACCTATATGAAGGTACTTGTACTTCCTAGAGTGTTCGGTAAGAGATTGCTTTGAGAGAAGGTGAAATTCTTCACCAGCTTGAGGATCCAAAGGGATATTATTTTCAGCAGTCTTGATAATATAATCAGAACTGCGGACATGTTTGTTTTCATTAGGGATGTAAAGCTCATCTTGAGGGATTTTGGGGATTTCCCAGTTGTCGATTGCTTGATTAATATCTTCAAAACAAACTTCTTCTTCAAAGATATTGTTTTTAGGAGGAATTTCCTCCATAGATTGGTTTTGCTCAGTGAGTAGATTTTTGGAAGATGAAGAAGAGGAGGAGGATGCTTTGACAGTAAGACGGCGAGAGAGAGAACGAAGGAAGCTACTCATGATAAAAATAAATCCAGTATCATCACCCTCATACGGTTCCATAAAAAGTTATAGGTAGACCTAAGTTGATTTTAATACAAAATCATCATATAAAGTTACTGATGAGTAAAGGATCATGAACTTGTTTTACCCAGAAAAACTTTTTTTTTTTTTTTAGTTCGTGGCGTTGTTGGTGACCCAGTAACGAGTCTCTCTGGGGGTGTTCAAGAGACACTCTTCTGAACCAGAAGATCCAGAGTTTTCCAGCCAATAAACCATTTCAAGGAAATCTTTACAAAGGTTTTCAGATCTGATAATCATTCATGGTGATCTACGGTCAGCGCATAAACTCCTTGACTTACTGCTTTTCCATAGGCCTTACTGCATCGCGCCCCATTCCAGAAACACCATGGACCATCTTCAGATCCAAATAAAAGTTCACAAAATTTATAAAACAGAAATTAAATAAAGCAATAAAAGGTAAACCAAAATTCATAGATCCAGAACACAATAGCCTTATAACATGATTTTAATATTAAAAGTAAACTTAGATCTAGCCATAATATATATATATATTATTAGAATATAAATTTTATTTTTTAAAATATATTATTTTTTAGATAAAAAAAATATGCATAAAATGGTAGTGGGGACAAGTGCCCCCACTATCTCCTATGTAGATCCGTCCCTGATTTGGATCACTTAGTTTTTAATTCAATAATTTTAGAATCTCAAGTGTTGCATTTGTATGATTTTAGTCTGTTCTATTAAAAATCTAATTACTTTTTTTATGAGTCACTGACGGATGATATGATATATCATTATTTTTAATTAATTTTAAAATATTTATTTTATCTAATATATTTGTATTTTTGTAAGAGTAATTTATTTATGAAAATTTTAATTTATCTATAGTTATACTAGTAATATTAGTACTATTAATTTATCAATAATATTATAATTATAATAATATATAAATATTTTATTCTTTTAATGATAATAAATATATATTATTTGATATATAAATAAAAAATTACAATATATGTAATATAAATTGGACAATAATTGTATAATTTTAAAAATATTGTATGACAATATAAGTTGCGATAGTATTATATTACCTCTAGTTGTTTTATGTTATTTAGTTGAGTTATCAGTGTTAAGAGGTTCAAGGGTTTGAGAATCCTTTATAGCTTCAGTGGTGTTGAGAGGAGATTTTCTAAGTAGAAACCCAGTTGGACCCTAAAGAGAAGAGTATATAAGGTTTATATTTTGAACAGAGTCTCATCAACTCATTTCCCTGAGCTTTCTAGAGAGAGGATTCTAGAGAGAAGGTTTATGATCCGTGAGCTATTTTCTCTCAATCTTTTTCTCTTCTTTTTCCAATCCTTTCTAAGTTGTTTTGTTTGTGATTCATGTAGTGGAAACCTTCAATCATCTCGTTGACTCATGCGGAGCACCAATCGTTCTTCTTCTTCTACCTCGGAACCAAGCTACCCAAGGAAAGTTTGAAATTTATGGGGTTTTGTACGAATTGAGGGTTGGGAAACCATTTTTGAGTTTTTTGTAGTGTGGAGTCGCATTATGTGTGGTTGTGTTGATGAATTTAAAGAGGAAAACAAGTTGAAAATGAGGTTTTCGAGTTGTTAGCCAAAATTGATTATTTGCAAAAATCTTGGTTGCATGTTAGATTTGAGTACATGTTTTAGTTGATTTTGATGTATATACTTGATGTTTGATGTTCCATGTGTTGAACCTTTGTTGGATTTCAGGTTGTGGTTTAAAATCAGGTTTTGCATATGTAGAAATCTAATGTCACACTGGGTGCGCCTTTAAGGTGTCGATCACTATTCTAACTTGAGGCTCTTTATCTTGATCATGTTGGGCGTAGGGTTAATGGCCCTGGGCATGAGGATAGGGACTCGTCTTCGATTGGAATGGCATGGGTCATGGAAGCCTTGAGAGTTCTCTAACTTAGTGATATCATACCCAAAGTTGTGTGGCACCCAATGTGACCAAGCCAAAAGCTTTTTGTCTAGATTTTGTTGAGTGTTAAGGTGGTGACGTCAATCAAGACTTGGGTAGGGACTTTATGCTTGAGAAGGTGCAAGATCTTAGGGGCCTCTACCTTAGCCATGTCGAGTGCGGGTTGTGTAGCGTCGGGCATGGAAGGGGTGGTAGAGGCTAACTACCTAGATGGCGCTGGGTGTAAGGTGAGGAGCATCGGGCATTAGTTGTTGAAGAAAAAAATTATATGGTTGATGAAGTGTTGATTTCTTGTTAATTTAAGTTATTAAATGACGTAGTATATGATGATTGTGTTGTTGAAAACCTTTATTGGGATGTTGACCTTGAAGTGGATGTTGTGTTGTTTCCTGTCTAGGACTTTGTTAGTATCATGTATGGATAAGGTCGAGACACACATGTACGAAACGACCATAATATAGGGATCGAGTTGAGCTATACTGATTTCAAGTGACTAATCGAATAAAGTATGAAGTTGAGAATTTAGTTCCTAACTAAGATTATAAGGTTGTAGTATTTGGAGGCTAGTCAATGGGATAATCTCATAGGAGACTTGGTTAAGCTAGCTAATATCATGGTAGTCTCATACCCAATTGTTCTACCTTGATAGTAGTAAAATACTTCCTTGTTTAAGTGGCAACGTCCGAGAAATCAAGTTGTTATATTGTGGATTTATATCTAATTTGTTGTTGATCTAGCAAGCCTAAAAAGATCACCTTGTGTTGTCGATTTGATAAGGTCAAATCATTTGAATTGCTCACCTCGTATTGTAGGAGATCTCCTAGTTGAAATGCGTGATGACGCGTATAGTTGTTGTGTTGAATATATGATGTGTTAAGTTGATTGTGTTGTTCATATGTTGTGCTAAACTGTGATGAAAATGTTGCTATGATGAATTTAAAGTTGTTGTTATGTTGATCTGTGCTATATATTGTGTTGTCTTGTTGTTGTGTTGTTAAAAATGAGATGATGTCATGGTTTTTGTGTTATATTTATGTCATTTATTTTTACTCTAATTTATCCTTACATATTTCATAATGGTTTAGACTGCGATGAGTATATGTGGTATGACAATAAGACAAGAATAGGACTGAAGTGTTGCTATGGAAGCCACTTAGTAGCATAGGAGTGAGAGCATGTTTTGTTGATTACTCGACAATGGTAGATTTGTATAGACAATTGTAGTTGCTTGACCAACAATTTAGAATGTATAGTTTACTTTATTGAATCATTGTATTTATGTTGCTCTTATTTATTTAATTGATTTTATGCATGTAGTATAATACATTTTTTTGGTATTTATATGTCTATAGTCTAAAGTTAGAAGTTTTCTATTGCTAATAATTGTGCCGTATAATATAGGGGTCAAGGTGGATAATTACATTATAATTTTTAAATTATTAAATTTTAATAAAACAAAATTAAAATTAAAAATGTTTAATCATCTACATTTTATGTTTTTTTTAATATTTTCCTTTTGATTTATATATTTAACATTTCACTTATATTATTTAAATATCTTTTAATTTTATATTTTTATCTTAATAGAAAAATATTCATACAATGTAAAATTGTATTTGCTAATTCTTTGAAAACATTAATTATAAAAGGAAGTATTAAATATTTTTAAAAATTAATTAGAATTTTTATTTTTAACATTTTATGTAATTATATTTTCAAAGCAGCTAAAATAAAATATTAAACGCCGTCTGTGGGGATCGAACCCACGACCACGTGGTTAAAAGCCACGCGCTCTACCACTGAGCTAAGACGGCTTGGATGTTAATAAAGTACTGTGCATTCAACTTTTTCATATCTTACTACACGTGCAATCATGGACGTGAAATTTTAGGGCAACTGACAGAGAATTAAATATCATCATTGCTATGGAATAAGTGCCATATGTAAAACACAAGAGCTTGGACTAAGGGTAAAATTCAAATATATTTTTTATTATTAAACTTTTAACATAAATTAACGCTTAGTAAAAACATATTTTTGAATATAAAATACTTTCATATTGTTTAATTTGAAATCTTATAGAAAAAATATAATAAATTTGATTTATGTTTTTTTTTGGTAGTTAAATTTGATTTATGTTTTGCCTATATACTAAAATTATATGGAGATGTATTTTCTCTGTAAAAAAAAAGATTTACATCTAAATGCTCTTTACATTTCACTTGTCAACGTTTAAACGTTATAAATTTATGGTTTTAAATTTTCTCATAAGAAATATATAAAAATGAATTTATTAAACTCTACGCGAACGATGATATATTTTAGTATAATTACTTTTATATCATTTACAGACAGACACGAGAAAGAAACGGAAAAAAAAATTTAAAAAATTTTAAAAAAAATCCTAAAATTAAATTAAGGCTAAAAACTTATTTTGGTCCCTTATAATCTTTTTTTGTTTCAATTTAGTCTCTCATTAATTTTTTGTCTCAATTTGGTCCCAAACTAATTAATTGGTTTCAATTTAGTCCTAGATTAATTAATTAGTTTCAATGTGGGACTTTCCGTCCAAATTGCTTTAACAGTGTTAATTTTTGGCCACGTGGACGCCATGTAGATGCATACGTGAATGCTACGTGGATGAGAAATTTTTTGAAAACACCTAGACCCAGAACGACCAGTTCTGAAACCGGAACGGGCCGTTCTGGGTGCACTTTTGGTCTGTTGATTTTGCATCCGGAACGCCCCGTTCCATGTGCAAAATTAACACACCGAAAATGCAACCAGAACGGCCCATTCTGGTTTCAGAACGGGCCGTTCCAGTTTTATTTTATTTTTTTAATATATAAAATATTAATAATTTTATAAAATATATATTAATAATTATATTTTAATTATGTTATTATATCTAATAAAATAAATATATTAATATTTTTTTATATTTTATTTTATTATGATTATTTTATTAATTTTTATCATTTTATTCTTTTAATCTTAAATAAGTTGCAAAAAATTATAAAGTAATATTTAAATATTTTTACCATAAAAAAATATTTTTTAAAATTATTATATTTTTTAATAAAATTAATCAAGAATATTGGTTTAATTGCATTTTTTATCTCTTAAATGTTACAATTGTGCAGTTTTGTGATCTCCAAGATTTTAATTGCATAATTTTAGTCCTTAAAGAATTACAATTGCGCGATTTTGGTCCTTCAATTTTTAATTGAACAATTTTAGTCCCTCGAATATCATAATAGTATGACTTTTGTTTCTCCTATTAAAAATTAATAATTTTAATATATATATATAATTTTTTAAAATGAAATAATTATTTATCTATTCAAATTAACATATATTATAATTTTTGATATTATATCAATAATATTATTAATATATTTATAGATAAACTAATAATTTGATAAATATAACTTGTTATATATTAATATACTTTTACAAAAATATAAGTATATTAATTAGAAATATATATCTGATCTTATATATTTATATTTTTGTAAAAGTATATTAATATATATTAAGTTATATTTATCAAATTATTAATTTATTTATAAATATAGTAAAAATATTATTGGTATTAATTTATCAGTAATATTAAAATACTAATAATATATAAATTTTATTTATTTAGTAATAATAAATATATATCATTTGATACATTAAAAAAATAATATATGTTAATTTAAATAAACAAACAATTATATAGTTTTAAAACATTATATATATATATATATATTAAAATTTTAAAATTATTAAATTTTTAATGAGAAAGACTAAAATTGCACAATTATGATATTTGAGAAATTAAAATTGTTCAATTAAAAATTGTGAGACTAAAATTACACAACTATAATCTTTTAAGGACTGAAATTACTCAACTAAAACCTTAGAGATCAAAATTGCATAATTATAATATCAAAAACACAATTAAGTAAAGAATATTTTATTCACAGTTTTGGAACAGGCCGTTCTGAATCTAGAACGGCCGGTTCTGAAAGCAGAATGGGCCGTTCTGGTTTACCCGTTCTGCTTCACTGGTGGTGTTTTAATTTTGCAACCAGAACGGCCCGTTCCGATTTTAGAACGGGCCGTTCCGGTCCAGGAGTTTCCAAAAAAATTCTCATCCACGTGAATACCACGTATGCATCTATGTGACATCCATGTGGCCAAAAGTTAACACCGTTAAAGTAATTTGGACGAAAAGTCCCACATTGAAACTAATTAATTAATCTGGGACTAAATTGAAATCAATTAATTAGTTTGGGACCAAATTGAGACCAAAAATTAATGAGAGACTAAATTGAAACAAAAAAAGATTATAAAGGACCAAAATAAGTTTTTAACCTTAAATTAAATAGTTTGCTTATGTCCTCACTAGTCACTACCAACTCATCGCAGTCATATCAAAAGAGTGTAACCTGGTCCGTTTTCTAGCCAAACCAGTGACCTCAAATTTTTTAGTGAACCAATATATTGCAAATTATTTTGGGAATTTTAAGGTATACCATGCTCTCTCTCTTTTATATATATATATATATATATATATATATATATATATATATATATATATATATATATATATATATATAAAACATATCAAATAAAAAAAAAATTATTATGAGAGATGAAAGGATTAAAATATAACCTTGAGATTAATCAAATTTTCTCTCACTTGATTAATCTAAGAATTATATTTTAACCCTATCATCTCTCATAATAAATTCTCTCTCACTTGATATGTTTCCTATATATATATATATATATATATATATATATATAATTTTTAAATGTAAAACATCCTCATGCCAATTGCTGATTCAATCAATATCCCATGATTTGCTTTGGTTGTCACGTAGAGATATGCAGACATATATCATTACTTCAGAAACTACCACAACAATATTTGAAAACAGTGTAACAAATTAACAATCCATCTGTCCGCTACTCTAACAATAAACAAAAAGGGTTTTCAAGGGTGGGGGAAAGGTAACTATGTCCTCACATTGTTACAGCCTCTCTCTCTCTCAGGTTCCGCTGGAATCATCACCTATATGATATCTGAAATCAATCAATCTTCACCGAAGAGTAGATCTTGCGAACAAACCAGAAGCATGCATAGAAGCCAATAGTTCCCGTCAACACAAAGAAGGCATATGAAACAATGATCATATATCCAAAGTAAAGGATTCCTGAGACCAGCTTTGAAATTTCCAACTTGGTAAAGAAGTAGAAAATTGAGTAGAGGAAAAGGTACAGAGCCGAGGACCCAGCAGTGAGGTAAGATCTCCACCACCAATTGTAATCCTCACTGCACAATTGGAAGTAGCAAAGCACAATAGTAATCTCTGCGCAGGTGATTAGCAGAATAACAAAAACTATGAAAAGGAAGCCAAAGATGTAGTAGAACTGGTTCAGCCATATTGATGTCAGGATAAAGAAGAGCTCGATAAACACTGCACCAAATGGAAGAATGCCTCCAATAAGAATCGAGAAGACAGGTTTCATATACCATGCCTGCTCAGGTACCTGCCTAGGAATTTTATTAGTCTTCACTGGATCTTCAATTGCTGGTTTTTTAAAACCTAAGTAACTGCCCACAAAAACCAAGGGTACCGATATACCAAACCATAAGCAGACCAGAGCAAACATTGTTCCAAAAGGGACTGCCCCAGAGGACTGCTCCCCCCAGATTAAGGCATTCAGCACAAAGAAGACAGCAAAAAGAATGCCTGGAAACATAAATGCAGTTTTCAAGGTATTCCTTTTCCATTCTGTGCCCTTGAACATCTTGTACAAACGTGCTGAGGCGTACCCAGCAAATAAGCCCATAAAAACCCACAATAGAACCATCGCAGTCATGAGACCTCCCCGATTAGATGGAGACAAGAACCCTAGCAAAGCAAATATCATTGTCACAAGTGTCATTGCAAAGAGCTGAACACCAGTACCGACGTAAACACACAGCAAATTTGAATTGACTGGTGGCCTGAAAACATCTCCGTGAACAAGCTTCCACCCTGTTTCTTCTTGGGCCTCATCTTGGGTTTCTAGTTGATTATAATTGGCAATGTCTCTGTAAAGAGTTCTCATCATGATCATGGCCACCATTCCAGACAGGAAAAGAACAATCATCAGAGAGTTAATGATAGAGAACCAGTGGATCTGATCGTCATTCATTAAAAGATATGTGTCCCACCGTGATGCCCATTTGATCTCACTTTCCTAAAAAAATACCAACAAACTGGTTTATCGTATCATATAGTGAATGAGGTGAAAGTTGTTGAGCAGCCAAGATTTTAATCAGCAATACCTTGAAGGAAACATCATATGTGAACACGATATCCTTTTTTGTATCAACTTCTTGTGGGACAGTACTACCTTGCATCAAATTCTTGGTATCTTTATTGCATGTTGTTACCTGTGGATTCTTGTCATTCCACTCCTTGAATTCATGATTTATACTGTTTACAGTTACAGAGTTCATATAAGAAAGACACACTATGCAGTGAATTGAAATCAAACAAGAAAGCAATCAAACATACAGAAACACAAAAGTTAGATATAAATTTGAAAACATCTCCATGAACACATCTCCGTGCTTAATTTTAGAGATATAAATTCAACACATACATAAATACAGAAGTTATGAGTCATGACACTTACCAAGAAAGAAGTACGGAACATCTCAGAGCCCATTTATAAGATATCTAATGCCAAAATATTATTTATCTTCAAACAAATGCAACATCACAAAGAAGGTAAGATCTATTAGAGTATCGTCCAACTAATATTTTTCAGTTTTCTTTCTTACAAACAACATCCTATTCCAAATACAAAATATAAAACCCAACAAAGATCAACCATGTTAAGCCGACATAAGAATGCAACACCCCCTTAACACACACACACCCAGAGAGAGAGAGAGAGAGAGAGAGAGAGATAGTGGAGAAAAGAACAAGACCTGTTTGGTGTGACCTCAAATCCAACAATACGTGCAGCACCAGTTTCAGGATCCTTGTGATACATGACTCTAAAGCTCAAGTGGTTATTGATAAAATATTTCTCCTCCTTACTCTGTAAGAAAATAGAAAATTTGTTATGATATGTTGCAACAAAAATGATATATGAAACTTCAAAACAAAATTAAAACTAAGTTATACCCCTTGATAGTTTCCTTTGAATCCAACACGAAAACCATGTTCATATGTTGTTGATTGACTTCCATCCCTCCTTTGTCTAAGAACAGCAACTGGAAGGTTATCCAAAATCCTGCACGTTCAATTCAGAGATTCAAAGGGTCAAGATAATACAAAGCAGAAAACTATAGACAAGCACCCAACAGGCCAATGAATCTTATCAAACTAATTAAATGAACTCATGCTACAAAACTAAGCACTAGCTCCACATTTACCACTTACATGTTCACTCGATATTCATCATCAATTTTTTCTTTAAAATTCTTCGCAGAATCAGCATCCAAAGTTATATGACAAACAACAGTACAAGACTGTTCCTTCCTCATATGAAACTGGAAACAAAAAACAAATCCTTTAGGTTGCCAGAACAAAACAAGGAAACAATGGTCACTGAATTTATGCTGCCATGTTATCCAAGTGTTAAAGGATGAGGTAACAGATGCTCACTGTATATACTGAATTCTCAATGCGATCACCTCTAAGAACCTCTCCCAAATTTTCCGCACTGTTCAATATCTTCTTGGGCTTGCAATAGTTCAAGTAGTAGTAGTCATATGGAAGCTGAGTCTTCGTAGACGACAATTTGTTCACTTTGACATAGAGGGGGTCACCCTGATCCCACACATGAAACAATAACTCAATATCTTCATTCTCCAAGCACAAACAATCAGCAACCAACAATAACAACATATTGAAACATCAAAACACTCTAACCTCAACCAATTTTTCTCAAATCTACAGTTACAATTCGCAAATGACACACTACATTTTTCATTTCCTAACACAAAATAAACATAAAGAGCCAATTACAGAAAGAGTTTTTCACGTTCACCTATAAAAACACAACCCAGTTTCATCACTCGTCACCAGCGACGAAAGAGCTCGAAACCGAAAACACAAAAGATCTCCCGATATTCCGTCTTCAGAATTAGCAACACGAACACGACTATCATTCTACGGAAAAAACTAATAACGATTCCATAATAACACACAACATTCTAAAGTCAAACAAATCACGCAACGATAAATCAGTGCTTTCACGAACACAGCGGAAAGCGGATTAAAGAGCGATTGGACGCAGATCAGAGCTAAAACCCTAGATCCGAGCAGCCGTAGGAGTGAGTAAAGGTGATCTCGAAAGGAAAGAAGCATATCGCGAGGAAATTGGAAGAAGAGCGGAAAAGTAAAGGAGAGGAGAAAGGGAAAACGTACAATTTGGAAATCGCGAGGAGCGACGCCGGGGAGGTAGAAGGCGTGGACGGAGGAGATGAGGAAGAGAGCGGAGAAGAGGAGGGAGATGGCGGTGGTTGCCATCATCTTCTTCTTCATTGGTTTGGTGAGGTGAGAGAAAGAAAGATGCAGAGATGATATATAGATAGATATGGAGAAAACCAATGAGGTGTCACTGTTAACTGGGCTAGGCTACTCCTCCTAACTCAATACACACCCAGATACTTGTAATAAACCTTCTTTTTTTTCTTAATTTAATAATAATAAACTAATAAGAAAAGAGTTTAATGTCATGCAATCTGCCAATATCAACTATAAAAATAGTATACAAGTTTAAAAACTTACCATATATAATTTACAATTTTATACATTATTAATGTATAAACTTTTTTAATAAATATTTGTGGGATGACAGACCTAAATAGTCTAGGATTTAGTTTGAATTCATGTTTTTGAAATTATTTTTTAATAGATATATCTATTCAAAATGTGTGTTTCGTGTAAAAAAAATTAGTATTTCATTAGTTTTCTGTTAGATAATTATGAAAAAAAAACTTTGCAAATAACACCCAAATAATTTATACATATATATGCAATAAAGTTTTTGCAAAAACAACTAATCAACTATACAAACTCCAAAAATTATACATATGACCCTAGGTTGCTAGTCAAGCAACTTTGCCAAAAAAACTAAAAGAGTAGTTTCCGGCTACATCGTTATCCAACAACATGGCTTTGTACCTTCCTAACTCCTCAAACTTATTCCTACTTTGCTCCCATGTAAACATAATCATTGTTGTCTAACTACAAAAAAGAAATGCAAGGTAAGTTAGATTTTAAAAGAATAAACATATATCAACTACCGAAGGAATGCAAGTATATTATAAATATCAACATGTAAATCATGTCATATCACCTCATGGACTAAAACACCATAACAACTCAATCATGGCATCAACAAGTTTGAAAGACAAACAATTCAAGTGTATCAAACTTACACCACAACATGTCATTTAATAAGGTAACCACCCATGCATATGAACAACACAAAATCACACCACATCATATGTATACACCTCAAGTGATGTGTTGTCACGCATTCACCTATGAAAATCTCCTATAGCAAGATGAGCAATTTATGTGGTTTAATTCTATTGAATGAACATCACCTTTTTACACATGTTAAGTTAACAACCAAATGGGATACCAATTCCTACAACATTATCTTAAGTATTGCTACTTAAACTAAGAATGTCCAGTACCACTGTCAAGTATAACATAGTTTGGGTATGGATTTACCTCAACATTAACATGCATTAATTAAGTCCCTTACAAATTATAGCTTAGCTAATTATCCTTACGATGCCACAAATTTCTCCAATAATCAATTAAGGGTGCAACTACCAACTTTATACATTGCTCCAACATTAACTAAAGATTTAGAGGAGACTCAACAATCCACTTCAAGAGATAACACCTACTCAAAGAGAGTTTTTTAATAACTGGACTTAGAGCACTATGCCAATATCCACACAATGAGATATCTAACTTTCAAAACCACTTTCTTCTCTAGTCCTAAGTCAATCAACATGCCTAAAGGCCTATAACATTTTCAGCATCACACCTCAATAATATTCATCCATAGGCATTACCCTAGGGTAATGAATATAGATCTAACAACACCAATCAATTTGCAACAAAATTGCGCCTCACCAACTAAACCATACAACCATCTACATATATTATGACAAATAAATAAATAAATAAATATATATATATAAACATACACAAACATTTATATATACACTCAACCACACTTAGCAACACACAACATGCAATAAATTCATCTAACATATCCATGTTCAGATAATTAGAAATGACAATTTGGTGAAACACATTTATTGCATCAACAAACACTTTTTTTGCAAGGAACAAAGATGAAGACAAACGAAACAAAACTTGTGGGAGATGTTCAAGGATTTGTAACGATCATCTTCGTGAAACAACAATATAAAAAAAAACTTGAAGATTCAATCGAATATAAACACTCATATAAAGAAACATATAGAGAGAACAATTGTAAAACTTTTATACATTTTTTTCTATAAAAAGTTTTATACTAAATTGGTTGTGTTGCATCTTGATAAGAAGACGAAACAACAAAGTGATTTCCTAGCTTTAATTTTGTGTTATTATTTTGAGCACGAAGAGACTTAACTATAAAAGAATACTTAATTATTGGAACTTTAAGAGATTTGATTATAAAAGAATATTTGGTTATTAAAGCCGAGAGAGGTTTTGTGTTTAAAGAATATTAAGGTAATTGCTTCAAAAAGCAAATCAAAAAACACTTAACTTGAGCCAAAAGTTACTTGTGAAAGAATATTTGTATATTTGTAAAAGATAATAGAATTTAATTAGGTTGATCAAGAACAGTAGTAGTCTCGATGGTTGAGACGAACCAATATAAAAATACTGTTTGTTCTTTTTTCTTAACTTGTTGCCTACACTCGTGAGACTTTGTGATAGACTATGGCCATGGCCAAGGAATCCAAGAGGTGATATACTAAAAGAACCAAGAGGAATGGGATGATCTTAAAGACCTTTTTCTTATGTTTGTACATATAGTAGCTCTTTTGTATAGGTTATTTTTGTCTTTGTATTTGTGAGGCACTTTACTTGCTTTTTCTAGTGTTTGTATATTGATTTTAAGGTAGGCTACTTGGAGAGTTTAACTCCATTTAACCTCCCTAGTTGATACATTCATTTTGTATTTTTTCAGTAGAGAAAAGGGGGGTGACATTTAGCAATACTTGAGGGTGTGACTAGTAATTGGGCCAAAACTGGGCCTAGGTAAAATTTTGCATATTGGACTCATTTTGCTCCTAATTTTTCATAGATTTGATTTAGCTAGGTCTCATCATCATATGATGAACCTAACTAAACCAAATCAAATATTTTTGAAATAAATCTTGGAGCAATTTGGAGCCAAGGCCGCCTAGCATTCTCTCTTGTTCATGGCCGAAAATTACTAGTTTTCCTTCTAGTTTTTGAAGCTTCTCCTCCAAGTTTCTAAACCATTGTTAGTTAGACTGACCTTACCATGGTTCTTAAGTGAACCATGGTCAAGGATAGCTTCTCCTACAAGTTTTAGAAACCATGGATGGTTAGCTACACCTTACCATGGTTCCTAGTGAACCATGGTTAAGGTTAGCTTCTCCTAGAAGCTACCTTCCCTATATATTTGTAAAACCCTCTCTTGTAATCACTTTTGGACATTTATGAGAAAAAGAATTCAGAATTCTCTCTCATTTTCAAGAGTCAAAATTCGTGAGAAACCTCTCTTAGGTTCTCTCTCAAGGTTCCTTCTCCTAGAAGCTTGGTTTCTCAAGCTTCTTCACTTCTTCAAGAGGTAACCGAACCTCTCTTAGGTGCTTCTCCACCATTGGAGAATCCTCCAAGGTGATTCCGCCACCTTCAAGGAGTTCAACCTCATGGAGCATTTCGGTCCTTGCATGGAAAGCTTGGAAGAATATCAATCCTTTCCAAGTACTTCCATCACTTTGTAACTACCTCACTATTTCAAAAAAAGTGATGAGCTTTTGACTAAAATTATTCAACCTTTCTTCTAGTATTTTTTCTTTTCTCCACAACAACAATTCATTTCGCATAAGAATTCTAACATGCAACCACAATTCTCAAAATCACCAAGTTTTTCTCCTTGAAACCCAAAAACACCAAGTTCAACTACACATTTAGAATCATGCAATTCAATAATATAATTGCAACTATTTAACATCCAAGTCATGAAATCAGCCCACTAGTAACCTAACAATTCAATAAGAGCGAAAGATCTAACTTTCCTTACTTTGAGGCCAAACTGAAAGACAAGCTTCGCACCAACATTGATCTTTAGCTTCAACAACTTTGAATCACAACTTTTCTAATCAACAATGATCTTTTATGCCTTCATGGAGTATATAAAGAAGAAAGGAAGAACCAAGGTTCTAAAGTCCTTTTCTCTACTTTATCTCTCTATATTTTTTAAGAAATGAGTTTATGAGGCTCAAATCTCAAAAGAAAACCTATATACCCTCCTTTCAAGATTAAATTGGACCTCTACCGAAAAAAATCCTCTAAAACACCTAAAGACTCTTCAAAAGTTCCTCAACTCCTAGAGTCTCTAAACACTACACCTCAAAATACCTCAACACATAATTATTGCTAAAAGATAACAATTAACGAAAACTTACAGTGTTACATGTTGAATGTGGATTTACTTATATAGAAAAATTTCCAATAGAGATACACATAAAAGCAATGATAAGTGTTCAAAACAATTTAAACATTCAAAAAATTTGTGTGTATCTCTCTTCCACAATAAAAACAAAGAGAATACACACTAGTTGACCACTCAAAATGAATCTTAAAAATTCTTGATAAGACATGAGTTCACTACTTTTTTTATAATTAAAATGGTAGATAATGGATGATATTTCCATAACTATCGGGTAAAGAGTCAATGACATGTTAAAGATTCTCAGACCAAACACCATTGTCCACTTAGTGTTTAGTCAAAGCTCAACAGTCTCTAATTTGATCTAAGACCTTATTTGCCAAATTAGCCCACCAAAGAAATTTCATCTTTGGTGCCAAGAGATTTTATTGAGTAGATATATATGCGCACCAAAGCAAGATTTTATGGTTTTAAGGGATGTTGAACTCGCATCATGAGAACTATAAACTTAGATCAGATCATGTACCATTTGTGCCAATCCACAATGACATACATGAGTTCACTATAAGAATGAGTAAAATGAACTGAATTGATAAAAATTACACTAAATTAAAAAAATTGTGTATATTGAATAAAATTATATATTAGTTTAGACAAACTAAATTTTAAATTTTTTTGTTTTATTAAATTCAATTGTACTTTGTGGATTAAATTATTTCGATACTTTGAATAAAACTATTTTAGTCCGTTAGTTTTTTAAGATATGCCATATTCATCTAATTTATTTAATTTTCTATTTTATTTAAGCTTTAAAAAAGAAAATATAAAAAAAGAGTCAAATAGACATGGCTTCAAACCCTAAAAGTTAATGCTTAACTTTTTTCAATAGATTTATTAAGTTTAACTAAATTGACACAATAAATTTTTGGATTACTTTTTTTTTAAGAGTTTTGGTTATTGAGTCTTTAAGTCAGTATATCGAAATAAATTATTTTTTTATTCTAGATCTTAAATCTTAAATTCTAAGCATTTTTTTTATTTTTTTTATATAAAAATATTTTAATTTTTATAATTTAGTTTAATTTTCAAACACTTCAATTAATTTATTTTTTTTAAGTTGAATTTAATTTTCATAGTTTGTTCATCATCAATTTAGTTCGCTTTTTTTTCCCCAACCCCTAAATACCAGATGAGAATAAATGTCTTGCAGAGTGCTTCGTAAAATCGTAAAAATTAAATAATTTTAATAACTAATTATATGAATGATAGATTATTGCCATACTTAATCCATTATAATAAAAAAATTATTTGAATAAATTTGCTGCAATGTAACTTCAAGAATGTTTAATTTTATGTGGGTATAATTATAAAATTAGTTTTTATGTAATAAATTAATTTTAAAGGAAATTATTAAAAAATAATTATAAACTTTAAATTTTTAACTTTGTAAAAACAACTTAGTTATTATAGTTATAAAGATAGTTTTTGAAAAAGCCATCGAGGAATAAAAAGTAGTTTGAAATATTTATTTAAACAAAATTTTCTAAAATAATGTAAATAATGTATAAATCAAAATATCAAATAAAGTAATTCCCTTTGTAAATTAAGTTTTTTTAATTACGTATTATTGAATGCTCATTATATTAGTCACAACATACTGTAACACGATTGCAAAGGAAATCTCTACCAAAGTAATGACTTCATCAGCTTCTCAATTCTTCTTAGGTTCCACTTTTTTTTTAATGATATTTAAAATTATTTATATACATATTGCTTTACTTTTAAAGTGTTTTTTTTTTTAATTTGATGATACATCTCAATTAAATAAAATTTTCATTCACTTTAGAAATATATAAGACTGATTTAGAAAAAGAAATATATAAAGTGAAGAAGATCGATGAAATGATACTCTCTCTCCCTCTTTAATTATGTAGTTGATGAATCACCATCTCTCTTTTTCAAATTTTACAATGTTTTGATACCCAAACCATTTATCTCATTTTCAATTAGTTTAAATACCCAAATCTAGTTGTACCATACATATTTTAATTTATAATAGCTATTTCAAAATATTTTCATCATTCGCTTTTAACGCTTTATTTAGAATATCAACAAAGTATAAAGTGTGACATGTTCGGTATAGATAACTTTAATTTTTAATTATGTAATCATGAATTTAATTATTAGTGTATCTATGAAAAGTATTGTTGAAAAATAGATCTTAGTCTCTATGAATTAATGTTTAAGTATGAGATAAGAGAAATAATACCCCTCCAAAATGTCTTTCATACATGATACATATACTTTCACATTCATAAGAATTTCATGAACACACACTTAATAATATACTAGGCAAAAATCAAATGCGCTTAAATTCGGTGAACAACCTCGTCACTAAATGCAAACTTTATATGATTTTTATATTGAAATATTATCACTTGCAAAAGGGGGGGGGGGGGGGGCGAAGAGGTTAAATTCCAGTTGTTATTTGCGGAGATTTTCTTAATAGGAGAAAATAATCAATTTAATTATTAATTTTAAGGATTAAATTAACATTTGTAAAAATTCCTAAAACCCCAAACTAGGTTTTCCAACACAAAAGTACAACTAATGTCCCTCGAATTATAAAAATGTTATGACAAAGTTGCACCTTTATTAATTGAGCCCAGTCAAGTTCAATCAATCCAAAAAAAAAAAAAACAAATAGAGAGAGATATTAGGGAAAATACAGAAAAAAAAAAGTTTTAACCAATATATTTCTTAAGTATGCTTTTAAGAGTTTGATTTATAACCACTTATGTGAAAAGTGCTTTGTTAAAAAAAAAAAATAGCTTCCGATTATCGATTGAAAAATATTACTATTAGTGGGAAAAAATAAAGGCTTTTCACTCATTTTAGGATGGAGGAAATGAAACGAAGAGGTGTCCATTGAAAGAAGCAACACAAGTCTTGGAAGGACAAAGGCACACAAAGACACATAATTTTCCAGCATTTGGTGTTGTTAATGGCTTGACATTCATGCTTATGCTTCCGATTCCTTAACTCCCCTTTGTGTTTGTCACTTTGTGTCCCATTTCCAATGCTTATTGTTCATGCGAGATCTCGTTCCCTATTATGGTCTCCACATGACCACCAACCAATCAATAATAGAGTTCGCAATTTCATTTCGGAACTCAAATTTACATGTATGTGTAAAAAAAATCAAAAATAAAAAAAATAAAAAATCCTTTGGACAACTAATTTCATATAGATTAAGAAAGAAAGATAGTTAAATATATATAATTTTCATAATTTCATATAAAATATATATTATATTTAGTTAAATATCTCTTGTAATGATCTGACATATCATTACACACACTTACTATTAAATAACTACTGTGTAACAGAAGATTAAGCAATGTAGATCATAACTAGAATCTATAATATGACTAATAACTAGTATCAAATATATACATATTATATACAAAATATAATACCAATTGCAATATAAACCTAAATGTCGGTCAACATCTATACAAAACTCGACTACATAAAAGTAGCCAACAACAACAAAATTAGCCACCTCTAGCGTGATGATCTTCCAACTGTGCAAGCCATCTTGATAATCCTATTCTCCTCCCATATTAAGTATAATCATCGTAGTTCCAACAATAAGGAAATACAGGATAAGCTTGTAAAAATAATTTAACATATAATTAGCAATAATCACCTTTTAGCAGCTACCACATAATCAATAGGAAATTAACATACCACAACTCACAACATAACAACAATTTCAACATAACAACTTAATCAACTTCAGCATGTTCAACATTTCAACACATATAATTACATCTAATGCGTTATCATGCATATCAACTATGAAGATCTCCTACATCTTATGATGAGTAATTTAAGTGGCTTGACCATACCGAATTATAATGACTAGTGTAAAACCAAAAACAACGTCTAACACTAAAGTAAAAAACAATGGCTAATACTAGGTTAGAAATAATGACTAACATAAGTTAGATTGATTTTTTAGGTTTTTTCAGTTAAATTAGGAAGTATGGTACTATGTCAAGGTAGAACAGTTTGTGTATAGACCTACCACAACATTAGTCAGTAACACTAAGCCACTTATGAAATTTGCTCACCAACTACCCTTCAATACTAGGTTAGAGATTAAGTTTTTGACTCGGTACTTTACTCGGTTGGTTGTTTCATACATGTGTATCTCGATCTTGCCCAAACACGAATACCACAAACAACCTAGAGGAGACAACTGAAAAAAAAAAAAAACAACTTACCCACTCAGAGACCAACTTACCTACTGAAAGGTTTCAATTAAGCTCTTAGAACATTACAATGTATATTCACACAATGAGATATTCAACTTTCAAAAATAACTTTACTACCCTCTAATTTTTTTATGCATCGTAACTCAAAGATGTACCTAACCATATATCTAGAACTTAACAACTTTATCAACATGCAACTTATACAACATTTTACTTTCAACTTTACAACATATTCACTTAACCCACATACATCTTTTCAACATTTACAACTTGGTAGAACATCATCGAGAATTAACTTAAGCAACTTAAAACAACATACAAATTCATAATGTATTCAACGTACTACATATCAACACACATAACATCTTACATCATCATTCATACAACTATGTCATCATAAATCAACTGTTTAGACAACTTTAACAATCAACTTTACATCATACAACTAAATAAAAAATTTATATTATGCAACTTTGCACTCGACGCCACTTCTTGGATGCCTGACGCCATGGAGGGAGCTCTTTGTCTCGGCCACGTTTAGTGTCGCACCACTCACACCTCGCGTAATTGAGGCAAAGAGTGTCCCATACTCTCGTGCCTAGCATGACAACCCCCACACCCGAGCCCAATTAAGTAGAGAACTCTTTGCTTGACTCACGTCTGGTGCCACTCTACTAACACCCGATCTGAATCCAAATAGAGACCAATCTTTTATCTCACACCCGATGTCATTCAACCTTCGTCCAATGTGATTCCAACTTGAGATAAGTCTCTTTCCTTACGTTCGACGCCATCGATCCTGCACATGACATAAGTGAGACATAGATCTCTTTTAGAGCCACACTCGATGCTCTAAAGGCGCACCCACTGCGATATCAGGTTTTGCACTTCTACAAAACTCGATTTTGCCCAATCTACTTGAAATTCAGCAACCCCAACAACATGCAATCCAATAAACAACATATATACAACATATATACAACATATACAACATGATTCCATCATCAAAAACAACATGCAACAATTACCAATCAAGATTCAATTTCTAATACTTCTCTCCAAGGCCACAAAACCCTTTCAACTTCATCATTTTATCACTCAACACCTTCAACCAACTCATTCCAATCATCATAACCATGAAATACACCCAAATTTGAATTTATAACTTTCCTTACCTCTTAGAGAATTAATTCGTATGAGGAGAAGAAGAAGAGCAATCTCGCACACCACGAACTTGAAGTTTTGACCTTGAAGCTTGGATTTCTTCACCACCTTCACTAGAGTCAACCAAGGAATGGAGATAAGGAAGGTTCTAAGTGAAAATGAAGAAGGAAGAAAAGAGAAGGATTCTCTTTATAACTTCTCTTTAGGGTTCTTGAAAAATTTGAGTTATGAACTTCCTTTTTGAAAAATTTGCCTTTATACCTTTCTTGAACTGACTTTACTAATCTTTTGGTCGGACCTTCCAGAAATCAACGTGCTCTCAAGATTTTTTGACCTCACAGCTCTCAACAACAACTATCAAGTCAAACAACATGATTATGAAATAACAATGTTACATCTTCAATAATATTATTGTAGATAATGCTCTTATCTATTACCTTAGGAGTATTTTTTAGATTAAAAATATTAAATAAAATTAACTTAGTTAAAATTAACTTATAATTAAATCTAAAAAGTTTAAGTAATTTTTTTCTTGTAAAGGTCCACTTATGAACTATATTATTCAGATTATTTCATTTATTTACTCCTTTGAAATGGGCTTTTTCTTGAATGTTTATTAATTATTATTGTCGACTTTGCAAGCAATGTTTATAATCATACTTAATGTGTTACATAATAATGCTAGGTGACATCATGCAATGATCAATTCCATATTTTGTTAAAGGAAAAGAAAATTCTAATATTTTTGAAGGATGAGGGAGTCCCTCTTAAAAGATTAAAGTCACTCAATGATACAACGAATTTTGATAAAGTTTCTCTTTCATCCTTTTTTTTCTCATTTGTTTTTTTTTCTTCTCATGGGCTATATAACCAAACTTTCTCATTAGAATACTGATGCAGTTTCTTTTGAATCATTTATTTGGATCTTGCTTGTCGATCTAAGTTCATTTTCATTTGGTTTGAGAAGCTTCATTACGAGTTTATTATTTTCTTCGAATTAATTATTGTTGGATTGATTTTGGGCTCTTGATTGGGTTGAAAAATCAATGAAGGCTAAATCTTTATTTTTTTTTTAATACTAATTGCTTGTATGTGTGTCTAGCAAATTTTTCATATCAATAACGAGGGAAAATGCACAAGCAAAACAATGAATTGTTGCCTTAGCACGGATCTATTCTTGTCAACATATAAGAACCAAACATGCACAATATCTAGTAATGACCTCAAATCCAGTTATTATTATTATGAATAGAACACTTTATACTACACGTACCTTCAAACATTGTGATTATTTATTTCTTCCTTTTGTTTTATATGATTAGCTTAAATAAATAAGGGTTTCTTTAATATTAGTGAAGCTTTAACAGGTTAATCACCCGTATACTACTAATGTAAAGTTTTTTTATACTGATAATCAATTATATCTTTTAATAATGTTATGTCATTTATTTATTTAATTAAATAAAAATAAAATAAAATAATTTAAAAGATATGATTAATTATTAATATAATTTTTTTTATACTAACTGTGTATGTGTATAAATAATTAATTTTTTTTAATATTAAAATGGTTTTGAACAGTGAATAAGGAAGAAGAGAGTGTGTGGGATGCACGCTCTCAGAAAAAAAAAAAAGTTGCATTTCCACGTTTGCCGAAAGCAAGAACAAAGGGCGGCAATTGGGTCCCATTCTTCACCGACCCTTTCCCTCAATTTAGAGCATTTTCAACTAATACTTTGCTACTTCATTATTTTATATTTATACTCAAATTATAATTTATTATAACTTTTTAATTTCATCTTCAGCAATGACTTTCTTTTACAACTTTTCATAATTTATTATTTATCACTAATTATATTTTGAATGATAAAATGTTTTACTTAAGAATTTCATTTTTATGTATAATCAATATAAAACTATTATGTATACCAACATATTTATAGATCCAACACAATTATTAAACAGTGAGTTTATTTATGTTGACAAATATTTAATTTTTTGGTCTAAGCATAATATTTTTTTTTTGGAGAAAATATTGTTAAATAAATTCAATCTTCCACTATTGATCGGTAATAATTTTTATTCAAAAAAATAATAATAATTGTGTACTACTATTAACGAATGAAAAATTATCATTAAATAACTTTTAAAATAGTTATTGTAAAGTCTTGTTAAGACGCATTTAGTTATTAGTTAAAAATTAATATAGAACGTTTTTTTTTATTAAAAATTGCTTAAGTTACACTCTTTTTTTTATTTATGGATAATAATATATTGGTATGAGCTTATAATAACTAATTTATCGGTTTGATTGATTATTTTTTGTGATTCTCCCCTCTTTCCCCTTTTCATCATGTTTTTTCTGTTATAACTTTTGTTTTGTACAACTAATTGTTATCAAGTTAACTTATTTTAGAGATAAAATATATCTCTAATTGTGTTTTCATATTTAGGATAGGTATGAAATCATAACCTTGATTAAGACACAAGGTGCCTAACAACTTTTGCCACATTAAAATTACATGAGAACATATGTTGTTACACTTCTTAATTAAAAAAAATAATTTTAATTTTTTAATCGATTTTCCTAAAAATATTAATTAACTTTTTACATTATAATAAAAGTTAATAAATTAATTATACATAATAATTTGTGATTAAATAATAACATAAAAAAACACATATACTATTTACTCTTATTTTATTCATGCACTAAAATTTAGATGAAAAAATAAAATTAAAAATAATATTTTTTAAATAATTAAAATATAAATATCCTTGAAAAAAAAATACTCATTGAACAAAACCATGAACATCATACTATTTTTTTTTTATAAAAAAATTAACATTATATTAAACCTAATAATAAAATGTTAAAAATAACTATTTTAAAATGTATTATGATCCATCTCTCTAAAAATATTTCTTAGATCATGTTAGCAAGTGTTGCTTATTCATACAATGCATCGTGCCACAAATAAAAACACACCAATTGGTCAGATACTATCTTGTACACGACATCTTTGGAAAATTTTTCCATTTGCCTTAATTTTCATTAACTCTGACCCATTTTCTAGGTAAGTGGATATAATTTTTCAATAAAAAAAATACAAATAAGAGTGTGCAAAGAAATTTTCAACCTAAATTTAAGGTAAAAATCTATAAAAAAAACAAGAAATCAATTTGATTTTTTTTAATTGAATACATCCAAAATCAGAAACAATAATAGAATGAAAAAACTATTTCCAATTTTTCAATAATGAATTAATTCAATTATGAGTGTGGGCGACCCATGAGAAAAAAAAGTTAAAAAAAAAAGAAAAGAAAAGAAAAGAAAAGAAAAATAGAAGCATAATTTGGAATCAAGTATATGTGTGCGTAGTTATGGTGATGGCATGGCAATGGTAATGCTCCTGTGGGTCTGAGATCGCCCTCTTCCTTTTCTCTCTTTCGATCTTCCCTATCGCATTTCCCAAACCATCGTTTCCAATCCCACGCTGATGGGTACGTCTTCATCGTCGATCTGATTCATGCTTTTTTTTTTCTTCTTTCTCATTCTGATCAAACCTTTATTCTCCACTTTTTGATTTCTGTTTGCTTTCCCAATTCTAACTCGCATCAAAGTTTCAATCTTTTATAGATGACGGTTGTTGGGTGTTAACGGCACTTGCATGCGTTTTTTTGTTTTGGGCTTTTTTTTTATTTTTATTTTTTTTTTTACAACTGTTGTGTAACTTTATTGTTGTTTTAATTTTATTTTTTCAGTTTCTGTGATGTGATTGATTTTGACAATTTGATCCATAATTTTGTTTTGTGTGGTTAATTGGTTGGATCCGGGGCAAGGTTTAGCTTGTTGCCATGTCTTTAATTGTTAAAGGGGAGAAGAGAAGTTGAGAAGAGAGTAAGGTTGGTTAATTTAATTTAATGTAATGGAGATTAGTATCCCTAGTTTTGTCTTTTAATGCTAGTGGAAGTATTGGGCTTGAATTGATGGAGTGTGGAACCAGCAAACAAGTGTAAAGATTTATTTATTTATTTTTGGGTACTGAGAATGAAAAGCAATGTTCTTACCACGGATGCATGATCAAGCTGAATTTCCTTTTCCTGATTAAATGTGTTTCTAGCTGTTTATATGTTACAGTGCAATGCTGCAATGCAATCGCACCTAGGATTCTGGTTTTGCTTGTGGATCTCAATTAGTGCTATGCTTGAAATTTGTTTCAAGTATTTTGCAGCATTTTTTCCTCCCTACTAACGTGGAGTTTCTTCTTATCCAGCAAATAGTGATAGTTGTTGTTCAACTCAGCTTATCGATGGGGATGGTACATTCAATGTTTCTGGGATTGAAAAATTCATGAAGGAGGTGAAATTGGCTGAATGCGGGCTTTCATACGCTGTAGTTTCTATAATGGGTCCTCAAAGTAGTGGTATGCTATCTTGGCTCCTTAACCTTATTTTCTTCCCTTGCCTTCTCAGCTAATTGAATTTTTTGATTGCTTTCAACTGTCTTTGCATCTGAGGATCTTTAGATAATTTAAGACATTTTACTTGACACTGAATGGTGGAGGTGATTGGTATTTGAGATTCATGGAAAGGTTAAAAGAAGTTTCTGGCTTATGAAGTAATGAATAATTGCTTCCTTGTAGTTGAATTTGATAAATTTATGATATTTTATTACATGAGTAGCAGTGAGGTTAGAACCTAATGCAAATTAGCCAAACTGCTCTCACCACTAGCCCGATCATAGTGGTTAGATTTATGGCTATCGATATAAAATGGGGATTTCTGACTATTAGGTTTAATCTCTCGTCCCTTTTAATTCTTATGAGAATTTTATTTTATTTTTTAAATTTATTTCTCCTGTTTGATTTTATCTTTTATATTTGTTTTAACTTGGTATAACAAGATGTGTACTATTCTCAATAAAAGGATCTATCTCTTATCTAGTTTTTTATTTTCTTTGTTCTGGGCAGGCAAGAGCACGCTATTAAATAATTTGTTTGGCACCAACTTCAGAGAGATGGATGCTTTTAAGGGAAGGTATGTTATGGCAATTCTAACATGTCACACAAAACTTGCTCAACCAACAGGGTGGTGAGCTGATATGTATGCTTGTTTTCAGGTCTCAAACAACCAAAGGAATCTGGATGGCTAGATGTAATGGCATAGAGCCTTGTACACTTGTGATGGATTTAGAGGGTACAGATGGAAGAGAACGTGGCGAGGTTTTTTTAATTTATTTTTTATTTTTTGGTCATAGATTAACTTTGATAATAACAGAGGTCACAATTCAGTGTGTTGCCAATATCCAATTGCCATTTGCATTTGTTTTTTAATTGGGAATGCAAATAAACCAGTTTGTTTCTGGCCCCTGTGGAGCATATGATGTTTATTATAAAAATTGTGGAGCTCATAAACTCCTGTTGTTCAAGATTTACTTGTAACTTACATTCTTTTCCCCCTTTTTTTACACTTGCAAAATAGCATTTTTTAATTTTCTTTTTATGGAAAATGATAAATTAGAGGTTCAATTATCTCAACAGTTTCTCTCCCTCTCTATCTCTCTGAATTTTATTTGTGTTATCAAATTGGGACCAGAAGAAAGAGTTCCATAACAATTTTAATCTGTGTTAGCACTGTGATGGTTTAGGAATAGTTACTAATAGTTAGAACTCTATTTAGTGGTGCTATTCTCTTCCATTTACAAAATGTAGAATAAGCTATGAGAAATGGATAGTTCCCCATTTCGTTCTCCCAGTATACTGAAATTGTCTTTTTCTCAGGATGACACTGCTTTTGAAAAGCAGAGTGCTCTATTTGCTCTTGCTGTCTCGGATATAGTGCTAATAAACATGTGAGTTTTTCCCCCTCTTCAGTTCTCATCCTTGATACATATTTAATAGTGACTAATTTTAGAAAGTTTCAAGTCTGTAGCTTCTTGTACTTCTTGTTTTAATGTTTTTTCAGTTGAATCTTTTTTCTTTGTGAAACTAATTCGCCCCTCTGCAATGCTTGTAAAGGTGGTGCCATGACATTGGCCGTGAGCAAGCTGCAAATAAGCCACTTTTGAAAACTGTCTTTCAGGTATGTGTTGTTGGCCTATTGGCAACAAGTAATTATCTTGAAACTTAAAACTTGTCAATTTTCATTTATCTAATTTCTTGGTTGATTTTGCTTTCAGGTCATGATGAGATTGTTTAGTCCACGAAAAACAACATTGTTGTTTGTCATACGTGATAAAACAAGGGTGTGTAATAGCTGTTTATTCATTTTTTGTAATTATTTGTTTGTTATATATTTTTAATTTTAATATTTTTTGATTTGTTAATGTGATCAACCTTTTTTCCCTTTTATAGACACCACTTGAAAATTTAGAACCTGTTTTGCGAGAAGATATTCAGAAGGTAATGCAGGGCTTTCATCTCCATATAATGTTATTGAATTGTTATGGGCTTTTTACTTACCTTTCTTGCTTTTACTTTTTTCCTCTGCAGATATGGGACTCTGTTCCTAAACCTCAGGCCCACAAGGAAACCCCACTAAGTGAATTTTTCAACGTAAGTTCTTCATTTGTTTGGTATCGCTAATCTTACTGATGTTCTGTATAGCAGGATTTTATTTGAAATTTATAGTAATTGTTTGCACTTGACATCAAATGAACAGGTTGAAGTTGTTGCTCTTTCTAGTTTTGAAGAAAAGGAAGAGCAATTTAGAGAGCAGGTATGAATGTGCACCAGTTCTTTGGGTTTACTTGCTAATGGTATTAAAGGACACATTATAAGATTTTTGTTGTTGTTTGTATCTCCATATCTGCATCAGTGACTATGTGCCCTTGTGTCTCAATCCATGTGCATAAATTATTGTACTAATTTGGCTTTCTTAGCGGGAATTAGACTTTTTTTATTTCCCTTTTCTGGTTTACTGTCTGTCTAATTTTCCTATATATTCTGTTCTGGTTTATTTTGAATGTAGGTTGCTAGCTTGCGACAACGATTCCATCATTCTATTGCTCCTGGTGGGCTTGCAGGGGATCGGCGTGGAGTAGTTCCTGCTTCTGGCTTTTCTTTTAGCTCTGAGCAAATATGGAAAGTCATTAAGGAGAACAAAGATCTCGACCTTCCTGCACATAAGGTAATATACATGCTATGATGATGGCACTTCTATTTTAATGTGATATACATGCTATGATGATGCCACTTTTACAAAATAGTCCCATTGTTTATTGTCATTATAACAGTGTCAGTATTATTTTTGTAGGGACTAAATTGGAAAAATGTGTGTTAGGTGTAGGGACCAATTTGTAGATATTTTTTCTTGGAGGGGACCAAACAAAATGTAAATTTGTTTCATATAGGGACTTCAATGAAAAATACTGTCAAGTATAGGAACTGAATCTAATACCGTTGTAATGTTGTAAAACGGTGGCAAGGACTGTTTTGTAAACACTTTTTCATGTAGGACCCAAATGTAGTGTTTTTTTTTTAAATATTTTTTTATGCAGGAACTAAAATGAAAAGCAATGTCAGGTATAGGGACTAAATTTTTAATGTAACCTTGATTTTGTTAATGATTTAAGGCTCAACCTACTTGTAGGTTATGGTTGCTACTGTACGTTGTGAAGAAATTGCCAATGAGAAATATGCCTCTTTTGTTGCAAATGAGGTATTGACATTTATTATGGTGCAATCCTCTTACATATTTTGACATTCCGAATTACTAATGCTGGGAAAATTGCTTTCAATTACCACTCAGGATTGGTGTCAATTGGAAGAGGCTGTGCAATCTGGCCCTATTCCTGGATTTGGGAAAAAGCTCAATTCACTCCTTGATACTTATTTATCGGAGTGAGTATAGTTCAATTTATGTAGCATCTGTATTTGCAGTGGCTCAGTTATTGAATACCACATTACTTTATAGTATGTTATTAGCTTTTTGAATAACTATGTTAGCTTTTTGCAATATTTAATTTCAGTTCTGTTGAGTAGAGCAGAGCAACAGGATTTCCTCACCCCCATGCTCCGTTTTAATATTTTTTCATATTTTGATGTCAAAGTTTGACTGAATTAGGTGTCATGAGTGAAGTTGTAGCTTTAGAGAAACCGAAAATATTTTATTTCTCGTTGTCATGATACAAAGTCAAATGAGTAATTCTGCTGTAAATAGGGAAATAAACAAACAAATCAGGAGAGAAATGAGGAAATAAACCATAAAGATACAGAATTTTCTAAACATATCTGAATTGATGTGATTCAGATATATTCTTCCTATAGCTCCTATGAACCTGAACAGATTCCTCTACCAGATTCAACAGAAGTTAATGGTTTTGATTGTTCAAGGTGGTAGAAAAAGGATGGGCATTCATTATTGAATGGAATTTTTATAGGAATGCCGTTTTTAGTTTATTTATTTTTATTTTATACTGTAGTCTTAAATTTGGTAGTTACATGTGCAGAAAGTAAATGCCATCTAATGCTTTCTGGTTTCTCTTCCTGTACCACATTATTTTGGATATTAAAGACCAGTTTTATTGCTGTGATTTTGTGTGTAATCTCCAAGTAAACTGTAGCTTGAAATTGTATCTTAGAAGTTTAGTCTTATTGTATGCTGTTGCATCATGCAAGAATAATGTGAAGGTATATTGAGCTATTGTGTTTTCTTTTAATATAGGTATGATGCTGAAGCCACCTATTTTGATGAAGGTGTGAGATCATCCAAACAAAAGCAACTACAAGAAAAATTGTTCCAAGTAATCCTTCTCAACTGGGCTCAACCTTTTCCCTTCTTCATAAACATAAATTAATTTATAATTATTGAAAGAGAAACGAATAATTTTTTGAATCAATAGTTACTATTTTATATACTGGATTATCTGCCTTTACTTCTTTCTCTTTACTAGCTTTTATTGAATATGATGATGAATTGTGAGGTTTATAGTGGTGCTTAACGCCTTTTCAATTGGTTAGCTTGTCCAACCAGCATTCCAATCTGCGCTGGGACATGTAAGATCTGGAACTTTGGATAAATTCAAGGAGGCATTTGACAAGGCTTTGAATAGAGGGGAAGGGTTTTCTGTGGCTGCTAATAATTGCATTGAGTCTTGTATGGCTCAATTTGATGAAGCTTGTGCAGGTAATAAATAATTTTTTTATTCTGTTTATTAATAAACAATAAGTTTTTGTTGAAGGCCAAAGCATATAATGAGCATTTAGAAAGGGAAAAATGAGAATATGGATAAACAGGAAGGTGATTGTGTACAATGATTAATTTGGTGTTGGGTGCAGAATTGCTAGGGTTCAGTTCATTTCAATGTCTACTGTCCAAGAAGTTAAAACTTCATAATATTGGTTGCAAGCACACATCTTACTCTAAACTGACTTACAAAAAGAACTGATATATAATATTATTGTTGCAGATGTTGTTATTGAACAAACAAACTGGGATACCACTAAAGTACGAGAAAAACTGCGGCGTGATGTTGATGCACATGTTGCAACTGTACGTGCAACCATGATTTCTGAACTTACTTCAAAATATGAGGTACGTCTCTAGTTTTGATCATTCATGTCTCATCAATCTTTAAAAGCCGAGCACACTAATGACACTAAGATAGTAAGATGTCATATTGCATATACAATATAGTAAGTAGTTGTGCCAAAAAAACGATTTTGAAATATTTAGTGGTAATATGGGATGAGAACTTAGCAAGAGTGTCCACTAGCTATACAGTAATCCTAGTAAGGGATTCATTGATACAATGAATGTCGTCAATACTTTTTCCTTTAATAATGACCAGTCAAAAGTATAAGATACTTCTCATGCTTAGTGACTGCAGTGATTTAGGCAAGTAGTTTAGGAAATTTTCGTAGTTGTTCCGATTGGTTTGCTTCTTGATTTGGAGGACTAACCTCTTGGGAAGTTTTCTGATAGTAGCACTAATACTATTGCAGGAAAAACTTAAAACAGCTTTGTCTGGACCTGTCGAAGCTCTTTTGGATGGAGCTAATAGTGAAACTTGGCCATCAATAAGGAACCTTCTTAGACGTGAGGCTCAATCAGCTGTTTCAGAGTTCTCTGCTGCTCTTGATGGGTTTGATATGGACGAAGAAACACGGCAGAAAATGATTTTGAGTTTAGAGGATCATGCAAGGGGTCTAGTAGAAGGAAAGGCCAAGGAAGAAGCTGGAAGAGTTCTAATCCGCATGAAGGACAGGTATGAATCTTTTGCAACTTCTAAGTTGACTTTTACCTTTCCCTTTGAGTCTTACTTTAGATGCACTTACCTTAACTTTGAAAGCAGGTTTACGACGTTGTTTAGCCATGATTCTGATTCAATGCCTCGTGTTTGGACGGGAAAGGAAGATATTCGAGCCATCACCAAGACTGCTCGCTCTGCTGTATGACATGATAATCATCAATTATTTGTTATTGAATTTATATCGTATTTCCCCCCCTTTTAACCATATTTAACATTTTGCAGTCTTTGAAGTTGCTAGCTGTTATGGCTGCAGTTCGTTTGGATGATGATGACACTGACAATATTGAAAAAGTATTATCAGTTGCATTGGTGGATTCACCATCAGGCAGTGCTGCTACAAAGAGCATCACAATGGTTGATCCACTAGCTTCTAGCAGCTGGGAACAGGTGCATTTTAATTGTTGCTAGTTCTATATGATGAAGTACTGATTCTGTACCTATTTTGGTACATGACTTGTTAATTGATTGATATATATATATATATATATATATATATATATATATATATATATATATATATATATATATATATATATATATATATATATATATATAAGGCTGCAAAATGCTCTATTTTGGTTTCTCTTGTTCATTTTCAGAGCATTTTTTTTATCATGGGCACTGATCTGTTGTTTGTGAAATTTCCATGCAGGTTTCATCCTCTAAAACACTGATTACACCTGTCCAGTGCAAGTCTTTGTGGAGGCAGTTCAAGACAGAGACAGAGTACAGTGTGTCTCAGGCCATTTCTGCACAGGTATGATGTTTCATATTTGTTAAAAGTTTTTAAATGTTCCTTTATGTATAGGAAAAATGGAAAATCTATTTCTATTATGATTATGGGAAAATTAATATTAATATTTATCTAAATCCTATGCTTTTCTTTTGGATATTATCTTTTTGAACTTGTAAAGCCATTTAGTTTAATTGTGTTAAGGAAATGAGGCAAGTTTATGCTCTTATATTTTCACTTCGGATGTTGTCTGTACATATAAAGTTGCTGGCATGGTCCAAAGGATTTTGCTATTTTGTGGTATTGTTTAGGTTCCATTTGTAAAAAATGCATAATGATTTGCTAACTAGCTGATATAATTAGTTTGATAAAAATCATGGATGCATAAATTATCTAGACATTTGAATTTTATTCTTCTTGTTGGAAAACATTTTACTATTTTTTTCTTACTGATGTAACATTCTTTGTATTTTCAGGAGGCCAGCAAGCGCAACAACAATTGGTTACCTCCCCCATGGGCAATAGTTGCTCTGGTTGTCCTTGGATTTAATGAATTTATGACACTTCTAAGGTTTGTGTCAACTGAGCTCATCTGCTGTATATTTTCCAGCTTTCCTTTTGTTTCACTTGCTTTTAACTATTTAGTGATTGTAAAATAAGAGTATACTTTGTGTTGGAGGTTAACTGTTTGAGTATTTGATGACCATTCTAGTAACATAATAATGTTACTTAAAACACAAAATTAAAGAAAACTCTTCACTTTTATTATACTATTTAATTGATCAAGTTTAATATTTTCCGTGGCAGAAATCCCTTGTATTTGGGTGTCATCTTTGTTGGCTATCTTCTCATTAAAGCCCTATGGGTGCAGCTTGATGTTTCGGGCGAATTCCGCAATGGAGCTGTGAGTATAATACATTGTGATCTTTATAATTTCTTGTTCAATCCCTGTATTGATAATGTGTGTCTATTGGATACAAGGTTAGAAGAGTTTTTAAGAACTTGTCTAATGAAAATAAAGAACTTTTTTCTGGTAGAGAGACTCCCAAAAACACTTTTAGAGTCTTGTCTGTTTGAATTTAGTTGCAATGTATATGAACATCAGTAGGAAGTTCAGCTAACTAGCTACTAGGCATTGCATAGGGTTCAGGTGTTTGTTGTCAACCGGTCAAGTTTATAGTAGCCTTATTTCTTACCTTATTTTTTCTTCAGCTTCCTGGAATCATATCCTTGTCTAGCAAGTTTCTTCCAACTATCATGAACATTATGAAAAAACTAGCAGAGGAGGGACAGAACACTACAGTTAACAATCCTCAGAGAACCCCATCAAAAAACAGTTACAATGACGGTCGTCGAGCTGCGCCATCTAGCGCATCATCTAACCTGACCTCATTGGACAACGGTGCTGAGCAGGAGAGTCCATTGAAAGATGACTAGGTGAAGAAACTGATCTTACCGTTAGAAGATGGTGGTGTGCTGGTGGCATCATGTTGTCCACAACATTCATGACTTGTGAGCATTGAAAGGCATTGGTTTTTTTGTGCAAGTGCCATATACAGTGGGGGCAGTGTTTTGTTGCCAGGTAGTCCCCCTTAAGATAGTTCTCTTTTCCAATTTAGGTGTTATGTAAGTAGGACAAGTTATAGCTTATTTTTCAAGCTCTTTCATGGTTATGCAATCAATTTTGTTTGTAACTTTATCACTTCACCGAGTGTTTTTTCTGGAAAATTTATTAATTGGATTCGTGTGTTTATATTAGATTTTTTCTAATGAAATACTAGAGCCCATCGTGCTCCTTGCTTGTAATGCAAACTATTGTTTCACGTGTAACGTGGTGCTGGAACATGGGATATTCATATTCTATTCTATTTCTGGGAAAATGTTTTTGATTAATATATTAAATTTGATTTTTTTTTACCTACTTAATAATTTATTTTATTAAATATCCTTTTTCGTTTCCAGTATATAATTTGTTGTTATTTATGATTGTATTAATAAAAGTAGTAGAAAATTTAAATTTATTTAGATAAAAATTATTAGATAAATTTTTATTTAATTTTATTTCACTATTTTGAAAAATGTTTAATTTAATCTTTTAATTTTTTATATGTTTAATTTTTTAAATATAATTTTATTAATGCTGTTAATATCATTTTAGATAAAAAAGATAATATTAAGTAAATATTCTATGAAAATTAAAGAATCAAATTGAACTTAATAAAAGACTAAACAATATATAATTTAACCATTTTTGTTTATCCATTCTTTATCAATGAATAACATCTGGAAAAAAAAAATTGAATAACAAAACCGTGTTTTGTGGTGATACACGAACAGTGGTCATTACTCATTACATGTTTTGTTGACACGGATGTCATTACGAAGGAATAAATAATGCAAACATGAAAGTAATAGCCTGTTTGAGCTGAGAAAATATTTTTATGTTATTGCTTTAGGTTTAATTACAAAAATATTAACTAGTTTTTGTTTTATTTTACGTTTCTGAAAGTTAGTATAAATTTAGTGGAGATATTCTATAAAAATAAAAATGAGTTAGTATTAGTATAATTAAAAATAAAAACATTATTTTAAAATTAATTTTTTTCCTATATTTTTAAATTAGCGTTATAAGAATAATTTTACAAATCTTAAAATAAATGTGTTGATATGTGAAAATGATTCACAAATGATATAATCCACTACTTTACGGTGATTTTTTTTTTTTGAGAGGGGGGTTGGGTAATATAAATAGCAATAACTTATTGTTCCTTTATTTTAAGTTTAAATAGAATTATTATTTTTTGATAAAATTAACTTTAAAGTATTGACAAAAATTGAGAAATATACTCGAATTAATTTGTTATAAATTTTAGAACATGATTAATTTTTCCTACTTGTACATGTTTAAAAAAAAATTGTACAAATGAGAAAAATTAATTATGAACATGAAACAAACAAGTCCTTAATATTTATGATTTTTAGAAAATTTAAGAAATATTTAGCTTCTGTATGTGTATTTCTCCCTGCAATCTAGCTAAGTATTATGACTATTTACTATCTGTTTACATAATATTATAAGATTTTATATTTTTCTAATAATCTTGATATTTGTAATATGATCGCAAAACTTGACAAGTAAAATCTCGTTTGCCAAATTATTGCAATAGGTTATTAATTACTAATATTGAAATTATTGAATTTTATAATATCTTATAATATTATGTAAATAGACTAAATTGTCTTTACACTTTATTGGGTTGCACATAGTAAGAAGAATATTCTTGGATCTATAGAGTGTCAATAAAACAAGATGAATTTTGCATGGGTGGGTACTCGTGTAAACATGCGCTTGTGCGTGTGGGTGGGTGTGTGTCTAAGATGAGGAACTAAATGACTCAAAAAGTAACTCTTGTTAAAATTATTTACTACTTACTCTAGGTAAACTTACCCTTAGAATAAGTGGATCCCTACTCACTCCTCATATATATTCCAAGAATAAGTCTAGACAGACTTACTTCATTCAATAAATCATGTTCTATATCAAATTTTAACAATCTAAATATTGAATTAAAAGTTCTTATAGCATAAATCAACTCTACAAATACTTAAAAAAATTGAAAATAATTTGACACTCCATTTCATTAATTCAAATTGATAGATAAACATAAATGTATTTTATACATTGATTTGAATTGATAAATGAAATATCAAGTAGTTTTCAATTTTTTTTTAAAAAATTTGCAACATTAATAATTTTAATTTAATAATTAGATTTTTAAAATTTGATGTAAAATATGAGTTATTAAGTAAAATAAGTCTAGTTAGACTTATTTTTGGAGTAAGTGAATTTCTCCTCATATATGAGAGATCAAATGACTCCAAGAGTAACTCTTGGTAAAATTACTTCACTCAATAACTTACTGTGTATGTTGATTTTCAATGATTCAATTGTTAAATGAAAAGTTTCTAATGTATATAGTAAGTCTACAAATTTTAAAAAAATATTTAAAAACTATTTGATACTTCTCTACATTAATTTAAATTAATGAATAATCATAAAAATATTTTATACGATGATTTGAATTTATATAATGAAGTATTATATTTTTTATAATTAGTTCTAGTTTGTATTCTTAATATTTAAAGTTATGTTTGTTTTGATATTCCATTTTTTGTTTTAAGAAAAAAAAATATTGAAAGTATGTTGGACTTATTTATTCATTTTAAATAAACTAAAAATTTATAAAATAGTCTTTACATAAAAGCTTAAAATAAGTTTTAAATAATAATTTTTTTAATAAATACTTTATAAAATTACACAGGAACTTAAAATGTTTGAATTTATATAATTATGAGTAATCAGATAATTTATGATTTTTTTTATCATACCAACAACAAATATTTTACAACTCATATATATATATATATATATATATATATATATGAGGAAGGTTATAATAACATTAGTGTAACTTTTAATAAGTATTATATCGCTCATCCAACTGTTAGATTGAAAGTTCTTTATTTTGAGATTGTAATTGTATGATTTGAGATCTTTATGAATTTTTTAGGAAACCCTAAGGGAATGCATTTAGTGATTTTATGATGATATTAATCGGGTATGTAGTTATATGTATAAATTACGTCTTTTAAAAGTATAACGTAACCTATAATGAGTGTTTATCAATTGGATTTAATGTGTATGGATCTTATGAGGGTCATATGATGAGAAGTCTAAGCAAGTTTAACTATGATATGATATGATAAGATGTGTGATCTGTTATGGTATAAGACCATGTGAATATAGTGCATAGAGTCTGTTTGACATACATCATATGCATAAAATGTTTTTAAAGGGTACGATATGGAATACACCATCAAGGAAGGTCCTTTGTGTAAAAACTTGGGAACCAACCTTGGGCATGACTTAGTTTGGAAGTCCTAGTCCTACTCTCGTAAGCATGAGATGTATCTTACGCTGCTTACCTATCTCAATCAGACCATAGTAGTATGTTATATCACCTTGTATGTATTGTTTGTGTTTGGCAAGTTGATTTACATTCTTGCACCATGAGCTAGAGTGAGATGTTTCTCACTCCCTTTTCTTTTTGTATTGTTTTCTTGTGATTTTTGCATGTAATCATCAGCATGGTGCTAAGGATGTTTGTGATGAGGCTTAATTCTCAACTTTGAATTTTGTTATGATAAACACGTGACCACAGGGAATTAGTTAGGACTAGTTAGGATTTGATTTATGTTATTTACTTTAAGTAGTTTAATTTTAATTCCTTCGTAATTTAATATTTTTACTAAGTCTAGTTTATGTTAAAATGTGATTCTCTTTATCTATGTGAAATTTGAGTTTATTTATTATATTGAGGTTATTCAGTTTTATATTATATTATGACATGCGAGATAGAAGATGTCACAATATACATTTCAAAATATATTAAAATATGAATTCTTTAATTACCTTTAAATTATTATTCAATTATAACAAAATTTAATATAAATATACAAGGTCATATTAAATCATAATTCAATAATTGAATCGATAAAATTCATGTTTAATATAAAATTATTGAATGATATAATAATTAATAAAAGATATACCGATATGTTTGAATAATCTTTTATTTATATATGTATATATATATATATATATATATATATATAAATAAATAAATAATCCCCTTATTAAAGTATATTTAATTAAGTAGACCGGTGATGTACAAATTGTAAAGCTAATAAATATTGCATTTAAAAGAAGTATACGTGTACTCTCTCATTCTTGAAATAATACCTTTAGCTCCGTGAAATAGTAAATTACATTGGAATAATGTTGTTTAAGTATAGATGATTGGTACGTATGTGCAGAGAGAAGTTGGTTTTGCCACAACAACAATTAATTGTTTGGATGTACCAAAATTAATACACCGTTGTCTTGTCCCCTACGTTATCCCTAAAGTACTGAAATTGCCCATTAGAGTTCAGCTTATTTGGTACACATACATGACGTGGACTTTGAAACAGCCAATTGCGGAAGAGATTCAATGTTTCGTGTTTCCATTGCTTGTGTTCACGTTATGTTATTTGAATGGAATAAATACACCTTATATACATTTACACACATTCAATTATAAATAATTGTTTGAGGTTGAAATTCAATCAAAAGTAAAATAAAAAGAATATTAAAATAGTAATTATTTGTTATTATAGGAAGAGTCGTAATTGTTGATTTATGATGATATGTATAAGTGAAAATCAAATTTTAATTAAAGATCATTCATTCACTTAAATAAATAGAGTAATTGAAGATGGCTTTGATATTAAAAAGTAAAATTGACTATTCAAGAATGAATACTAAAGTTTCGCATTTTTTTTTATATTATATTGATATAGACATAATATAAATACTTAACTTTAACACTGCAGGATAAATATTACATTTATCTTGATATAACTTGTTGGATGATTTGACATGCTCGTAATGAAGTTATTATTTTCAATAGAAATACTTGATTGTCTTGGTACATTTGCAACTAAATCATGTCATTGATTTAGTTACTATAGGAGACATTCAAAGTTTAACCTCAATTGAAGACTTCAACTCTTATTCAGTGGATGCACCTCCCAATGAAGTTATTAAGATTAATACTAATGGAAGTTTCTTTAAGAATCTAGGTTCAACTATGTTTGGAGGTAGTCGTCATGATTCTTTGGGAGATTGGATTTGTGGTTATTCGGCCAGTTATAGTTTCTCAACTATTGTCATTGTTGAGCTTTATGCCATATATTTTGCTCTGAAAAGTAGCTAAAGAAATTGGATACATGTGTATCATACGTGAGACGAACTCAACACTTTTGCTCACCTTCATCTTCAATGAAATTGGTGTTTATCATCTACATGCTAGCATCATTATTGATATACAATCTCCTGTGGACTTCTCTTAGGACCTCTCCTTCAAGCACATTCTAAGGCAAGACAATAACTTTGTAGCAGATTGGTTAGCAAAAGAGGGAGTTAAATTTGCTTGAGTTTAATCTTATAACTATATGTCCAGCGGCTCTCATTCCTTTTGTTCTAGTTGATGCTATGGGTACTTTGTTTGTTAGGCCATAGTTTCCTCCCTTAGGTTGTTCTATAGACTTTTTATGCATAAAAAAGATATAATATACACACAATAATATAATAATCATGGTAATCGATATAATGCAATTTTTAACTTATTAAACTTGTACTGTAATTAATTAAATAAGCGCCTAATAGTATCCTTTTTTAAAATAATATGTTGAAGATCTTACATTGACTAAAAATAAGATCATAATAATGTATTTTTAAGTGGAAAATAACTCTTACCTGTAAGACAGTTTTGTAGAGTTGAGTTAGACTCTTAATCCATATTCTAAGATGATATAGAACATATTAGAGCCTATATACTAATAATTATTGATTGTTAGTTGTCTTATCAAACTACCTACTATCAAGTTATTATCGAATCATCTGCAAATGTCAAGTTATGCAAATTTTATGCTCGAAATATCCAATTCTTAATGTGAGAGGATGTGTTAGAAATCTATCATCAATTATAAATACAACCATAATAATATATTTATGTGGGGATCAACTCTCAACTTACAAGATAATTTTATAAGATTGATTTAAATTCTTAACCCAGACAAATTCAATCCTTTTTGCTATGCTCAATATATCTCATCTATTTCCATGATTAATAATGCAAAAATAAATAATAGTAGTACTCATCACCTTCTTATTTCTCTTCATTTTAATTCATTGATACTAAATACAGACTTATTTTCACCGCACCAGCTTCCATTCTTCTCTTATTTCTTATCCATTTCATTGATACTAAACAAGGTGGTCATGAGTAAGTGCAATTTTGAATTTTGGAACTTTTTCTTTTTCAAATTTCTAACCAAACATACTTTTACTTATATTTTCCGTTTTTATTTATAAAAAAAAAGGACAAATCATACAACACCTTAATTTTATCTATTTCTCAAACTAGTTTAATCAATGGTTATTCTGTGAGTTCTTTTATTACGCACTAGTTCTTATTTCTTTTTCCTTTCAAAGATGGTTGTTCCCTAAAAAAAATGGCTGTAGAGTTAGAGTCAAAAAAGTCACGTATTAATAAAAAAAAGGTCCCGTATATCGGTAAAAGACCTAATATATATTTTTCTCACATTAAAAAAATTTCTCCAAAATTCATTTTAAATTTCACTTATTTTTGGGACGAGAATCGGTTACTGTATAAGAGCCAAATTATTGTCAAATCTTATCAGAAAATAGGGAGGAATCAAAAAAGAAAAGGAATGAAAGGAAAAGAGACATGGACTTTAAAAAGAAAAAAAGAAGAAAAACTTAAGAATGAGATTGAATCTTGAACCAATATAGTAAAAAGTAATAAACGTTCTTAAATCAAGTTTGGCTCCACAAAAATTGAAATAAAATTCCAAAATGATGAGTGTGATTGGGGCAAATTGAATTAAAATTGGTGGTCCAGAATTTGTACCTCGTCACATAGGTATTGGACTGGTCCTAGCTTTCTTAGTTATGCTTTTCTATTGGAAAATATGGCATTCAATGCTGTGCTTTGGTCCCTCTCATAAACAAACATTGTTTCATCACGTACAACACTAATCTTTCCTTATTTGGATACAAATAATTTTAAAAACACAACAAAGATTTCATTAGTACCGATAAATCCGTTTTTTTGACTCAACCGAAAGTGAAAGAAAAAATCCACTGCCTGTGTGCTTTTTATTTTAAAAGCTTTAGTAATATTTTATTACCCTTTATTTATATTGTTCCCAAGCAACCAAAACTCAGTGTTCTCATTTAATCTACGTTCAATTTAAAGTTTTGATTTATCTAAAATGAAACGTACACCTTAAACTGTTACTCGAAAAGTCTTTTAAAATTATTGTGTGTTTGTTTTATTGTGTAGTGTATTATTATATGTGATGATATAATTTCAACGGTATAATTTGAGTGTAAGATTCTTGTTGTAATACTATTTATGCCAATTAATTAAATTTGATGTAATACTATTTGAATTTTGTACAAGTGTAAGTTTTCCAGAGTGGTTACTAAACTTCAAATCTCTGGAGAGTAAAGTATCAACAAGTAGTTTTTTTGTGTCTAGAGGCATTGTAATTGTGATTATGATGTGTCTAGCTATAACAACCACAAGTATCACTGAATTTAATGTGCACGAAACTGATTAAGGATCAAATTAATTAAAATTTAAAACAACCACATGGACTAAGCATAATATAACTGTTTTTCATTTTCAGTAGAACAAATGAATTTATTAACATATTAAGCTCCATTTGAATTGCTATGGCCATATTTATCTTTGATATCTACAAGCTTCTAGAGTTTTGCACTTGGCAAGAGTTATTGCATATTTGGATTAGAATTTTTTTAGGTGAAAATGAATCATTTTTCCTTTTCACAAGCCCTTTAAATGCGCATATTTTGCCAATAATACATGCATGCCAATACGTATATAGACACATATTTTGCCTTAATTAACCTATCTTTGCATGATATATAGTACTATCTTGCAACAAAAGCACATGAATTTGATAACGAATCAATTCAACAGAATAATCGTGTTGGTGATCTAAAGTTACGGAATTCACGAACCTTGGATGGGTATGCATTAATGTTGTTATTGTGACTTTGGTGGATATAGGAGAACGTGAGTACCATAAATCTGGTGACACGTGCCAAACTTTTAAGTTATGTGATGCATATTGCATAGTTACATAGTAATAACTGTGACAAGGTGATGATGAAGCTCTGCGTGATGTGCCACCGGTGTTGAATAGCTGTAAATCAGTGAAAACGATGGTTGCACAAATTTATATTTCTATACTTGATCAGTTTCAGCACTTTACAACAGGTTTGACTGAAATTCAATTGCTATTCAACAATTCTTCATTAAAATAAATAATGTTAATGTTTACTTTTATCCTTATATATATATATATGCTCAACAATCATATTAATTACACTTACATTCACCTCATCCACATTGTTATAATAATTTCATTCTCCTAAAATCCGATAGATGTATGTTTTCTACGTATAGTTTACAAAAAAATTAATTTTTTCATAAATATTAATTTACAAATAATTTATTTAATTAATATAACTTTGGAAAAATAAATTTATGATCATGTTATTGATATAAAGTATCTACTAAATTTGTCAATGACTAATGATTAATTTTTATTAGAGAACTTGACCGATAACTTTTAGTAGAATTTCTCATCCTAATAATATATTTTTCCTATATATAAAATTTAAACTCAAGATTTTACTTAAAAGATAGAATTTAATACTATTCGAACCAACAACTTATTAGTTATAATTTTGAAAATATATATGATTTCAACAAATATTTTATAATGATTTATTTTCATAATTTAATATAATCTTATATTAATTTTGAAAAATATAATAATATAATATTTACAAATGTATATTTTTATGTATAAATTCAACAACTATTTTACAATAATAACATAACACTTCTTCGTTTAAATATTTATAATTTATTTAAATTATACCATGTATTTATTTATAGATCCGAGCAATGTGGGGATAATATCTAATCAAGATAATTTAAAGAAAATGTAACTTATGTCGAGAGAAGCTAAATCAAGAAAAGTAAATAAAACAAGGAGAAATTAGCAAATGTACACCATTTAAAAAAAAAATTGTGTCATACAATATTGAAGTGACATGACACCTAATAATACACAATCCTTGCTAATCCTCTAACCAAACAGGATACGTGACAACGTTAAACTACTAAACACGTCATTATAAACATCACTACATCGTTATCATGAAAAGATGCGTTACTTTATATATATATATATATATATATATATATATATATATATATATATATTATTTTTTTTTTCTTTTTTCACTAGGGTTTAATCTATGTATGCACGAAACGTATATTTAATTATGAACTCATATTTTTTTATCTGAAAATTTAATGTTTAAAATTGAAATTATGTTTTTAAATGATTTTGTATTTTATATGCAAGAAATAATAAAGTAATTTAATTATTTTATAATTATATTGTGAGTAGTTTTTTTATTAGCATCAATAAATTTAAAATTTATGAACAATATTTTAAATACTTCAAAATACAAAATTAATTAAATTAGATGCAAACTAGTATTAAAATTAAATATTACTTAAAATAAATTAGTACTTTAATTATCTATTAGATAATTTATATTTAGAACCATATTTCTGTCATTATAATTTTAATGTAAAAAAAATACTTTATATTTATGTAAGATATATTGCATTTAATAAAATATAACTCATTATGAAGTATAAATTGTTTATCGAAATAATAATTATAAATTTTCTATCGAAATAATAATTATTTTTTGAAATATTTTAACTTTGACAGTTTGAGTTTAATTTAATTATTTTTTATATTATTCAAAATATTGTTCATTAACTTTAAATGTCATAAAATTTAATATATTTTTACTTAAAATATAGTGAATTATTTTATCATTTCATATTTTTTAAATATAGTAAATAATATAATGTTTTAAATTACTTTCTTATTACTATTAGATGTTAAAATGATTAAATGTATTATATATAATTTAATATTCCACTTAAATTCAATTGTTATTGTAATTTTGAAATATGAATTGATAAAATCAATTATTATTTTTCATTATATTTAACAAAAATAATTTATATGAAGTATTTTAGCATGTGCAATGTACGTGTTAAATGTTTATTATATACAATTAAGAAAATTTAAAATAAATTATGCATATAAATAAATATTATGGTTGAATATATAAATTATATTTAAAATTATAATAAATAGATATTTTAAATATATACTTATATTTTAAATTTATGATAAATTATTCATATTGCATCATCAAATTATTTTATGGTTTAAATATGTTTTTTTGTCCTTACAAAATGAACATGTTTTAATTTTGGTCCCTATAAAATCTTTTATTTTTTTTTTCATCCTTTAAAATTTGAAACTATTATTTTAGTTTATACTATTATGTGATTTTTTTTAATTACATGTGTTCATTAGAGTGCTGCGACTATTTCAAGTTGTACTCACAACTATTTGTGATACTTTATCTGCATTATCTAATTTATTTTTAATAAAATTTTAAAAATAGTTATATATATACTTTAGAATATCATTGGAACAAAAAATAACGATTTTAAATTTTAGAGAGATAAAAATAAAAACAAATTTTATAGGGATCAAAATCAAGATTTAAGATTTATTTATTTTGCAAGGATAAAAAACATTGTTTATAAACTTTAAAAGGATGACAAACAAAAAAAATTACAAGGACCAAGATCAAAATTCGTTCATTATATAAGGAATAAAAATATATTTAATTTTATATTTATTTATTGATAATTTTTTAAATATTAAAATTTAATTTATTAATAATTACAATTAAATAAAAACTAAATTAGATATGAAGTTGAAAAAATTGCACAAAAATTATTTAATATGGTTCGACCTTCATACCAACATTCATAAAAATATTAATTATCTCAAATGTATTACATATGTTTATGAAGATTTTTCCTTCAAGTGTTACAGATAAAACTTGAAAACCTCTTCTCACAAATTTTATCGATGTAACTTGGAATCCTTCCTCATTAGTTATGTTGATGAAATTTGAAAACCCTCTAGATAAGTTTTCCAACGAAACTTGACAAACTTTCCTTTACAAATTTTCTAGTAAAATTGTATAAACACTTAGTTACAGATTTTTTTTTATGCAACTGAAAAACTCTTACCACAAGTTTTATGAAGAAACTTGTTAAATTTTCCTCCATATGAATTTCTTTATAGATTGAGTATTTTTTTTTCTCATTTTAAGAACATTTATTTATTAACCTAACATCTTAATTTCAAAAGCGAAAATAAATTTATAAAATAAATATAATATATTTTAATTTTAATCAATATCCTAAAAGAGAAATAATATTTTTAAAAATTTAAATAGTGTCTTAAAAATCTAAATTTAAAAATTAAAAATATTTTTTCAATAAATATAAATAACATGCATAAGAAAAATTAATAATAAAATAAAAAGGTACACCATATATTATCCATATATATAATTAATGATAGTTTATTTTTTTGGTGATAAATGTAAAGAAAAAAAACTAAGGAAGATCAAACTAAAAGAATCCTAAACAAAACAATCCAACCCTACAAGTGGGGGTAGGGAGTTCTTAATGCATCTACAACTAATAACAATTGAATAATAGTCTTTGTTTTTTCAATGATCACTAAGAGAGTATCTGACGTCGAACCCCTCTTTGCCAACCAATCTGTACATGAATTTCCTCTCCGAAATACATGAGTAAAGGAGCAACTCTATGGTCTACTCAACATCTCTCGGATGAATGTAATTTCATTTGCATAATGATGTTGAGGATTGGTTTTCTCTTAAGCAAACTGAACCAAATAAAGATAATGTAATTGACATTTGACATGAGAGAACCTCTTCTCCCAATATAACTCTAATCTATTAACAAGCATGAATGTTGTTCGAAATGTCAAGGCTTCTAAAAAATTCAAATATAATTAATGATAATTTTTGTTGTAAAAACTTTTCAAAAATAATAAATGAATAGAAAAAAGTTCTGTGTAAACTTCTCATTAAATAAATTTTAAATTTTTCCATATTTATCTAATATTAAGTGAATGCCAAAGTTTGAGTAACAATCATCCACAACTTCATTCTTGATTCTTCCAATAAATCTTAAACAGACTTGTAACGATAACGACCAGACTCGATCAACAATTAGCAAATAAAATTGATTCAGTTGAATGCTCGTGAAAGTTGAACCAAACTCATAAACTTTAGGCCTTGAAAGAGAAAAGTTATGGGAATGGTTTTAAATAAAATGGTAAAATGTGTAGTTACCCACCTATACAATTTCAAAGGGAATTAAGGGTTCATATTGTTTTTGCCCAACTTTCCCTTAGAGAGAGGTGGAAGCACAAGTATAATGATAGATTGGGAATTTGGAACAATTGGCATAGACATTACAGCTCAGCATGGGAAGCTTGGAACAACCAACCTATATATCATTTATTTGAGGCTGGCGTGGGCCCCACCCTTTCCCTTCTATTTTTGCCCTACGGATCAACATATCACTATAAAGTAAGTGCAGACTTTGTAGCACCATCTAAGCAGCACAATGCCTCAATTTTAAATTTTTGCCTTCCACACACCATAACTTATTAGCTTAAATACTTTAAGTTAAAGTTGATCTTCCATTTTGCCTTTGAATACTTTTGTCATACATGCATCATGCATGCGTTGTCATGAGATCCAAGCAAGTCATTCTTTGCAACGTAATATTAAATTAAATAAATGAATTTTCTCCTCTTGAATTTGTGTCATTCATCATTTTGTTCATACTCATTAGTTCTTCTTTCAGTATTAGAGTGGTCTAGTCCAAGTCATAAAGAAGCAAACAAAATAATAATATTAAACAATAATGATAATATTATTTGATCCATCTTGAATTTGTGCCTTTCTCAACAAGCTTCCATGTTAGGATGGACCCTGCCCTTTCCAATGGCTCTTGCCCCACAGCGCAGAATATGCACAAGTTAGGGGTTGGTCCAATGACATCAAAATTAAACACATAATTAGTCAAAAGGGGTTAGTATTTTCTTATATTTGATTCAAATACGTTAACCAAAATAATTAATGGATCGTTAATTGTACCCTTTACACTTTCCTTGACTTCTATTGCCATGATATGATATATCCATTCAATGTGATGAATAGAATCACCAAACAATACCAGCAGTGATGCAGACCATCACCCCAGAATATCATGTCCAGAATAAAGCAAATGCAAAGCAGAAATTTCTGTTCCCATTAATAGCCCAAAATACAATATATTTTTCTAATTTCCATTTTTTTTGCATTTTATAGGTGCTAAGTGAATGTTAGTATTAATCACTACCAAGTCTAGTGCAAGGGTTAGTTGAAGGGACAAAATCCAGGAAGTGCCCCCTAATCTAATCATCCATGATAAAGGGGAAAAAAAATGAAAATAATTCACAAATTTTTTGGTGGAATATTAAATATGGAGCTTTACTCCTTAGTGTGTAGGCTGGTGAGTGAGCTGTCTTTGTACAAACTCATGAACGTGATCTCAAAATACAATGTCTAATCCAACGACCACAGACTCTTCACTCTAACTGTGGCATTCATTTCCACATTTAATGCCTCATTCACTAATCTTTTCCGCTGTTTCTAAAACTATGTTTTAATTTCTATTTCCATCCTAATTCACAAGGGAATGATATTACTTGTTTTATATTTTTTTACAAAATATTAATTTTATTTATCCTTTGTTCTTATTAATGAGAAGAAAAATATGAGAAATACAATTTTTTTCTCATCTCTTAACTTTTTTTGTTACCATATCATTTATTAATTTTATTAGTATTAATGTATAAATTTAAAAATTAAAGATTATTTGTACTTTTCTCGTGACAATTTATTGATAAATATGAAAGATAATATTAATACATCATGATTTTATTATAAAATCAATAAATTTAACTAGTACAACTAGTTATATTGATATAATGATTATATAATTATAATAGATTATTTTATAATAATATTATCTTAATGACACGGTATATATAGGTTCGTGCACACAAAACAAGGCCAATGAGAGGCAGGCACTTATAGTTTGGGAAGAAGAACTTTCTTCAGAGAGTGCTTTTTCTGTCCCGCTGTAATTTCATGGCTTCAGTTTGTGCAATCAAATTCTTGCTGTGTTTAGTTTTATGGCTCTGCAACTCTCTACCTCCTTGTCAAGGTTGGTTATCTAACCACACCTTCAGCTTGTATTTTCAACATTAATCTCTTGGAAATATTTTCCATTCAAGATACATAGGAGTTCTCATTTTTTCAAGGCTAAAATTCTTTTTCTTTGGTGTACTTTTGCATCTCTTTTTTTCGTTACATAATGGCATCTGGGTTTCTAGCAGATAGATGGGAATTTGTGAATGTAGTTTGTGGCATCAATCTATCTCAAGGAATCTGGTCAAATATGTAGCCACTGGTCCTAGTTTCTTCTACGTTTGGAGTTTCATTTCAAGAGCTTATATAAGTCTAGATCACAGACAAATGTTTAATTTTCTAGTTCTCTTTGAACATATACACTTTAATCTGATTTCTTCATTATGGTTATATCACTAGTATGTATGTATATGTATATTATTAGTAAACCAATAAATCATGTGGTATGATGTTGTTTCAGTTTAAGCACTGGTTATGAACATGGTTGTCTCCTGTGGAACAAACTTATAGTTTATAAAAAAATAAAAATGTATATTATTTGTATGTATGTATACACATTTCAATCAAGAAAGAGTTTCTAGGCATTAGCCACCTTGTTTAACCATATACTAGAATATCATTTCTCAAATTTGTTTAAACTTTTTGTGGAGGATGGCTTAACTCTAGATTGAACTGAAAATGAAATTATTATAATAGAGATGATGAGACTGGCTAGGAAATTTGAATGCAGGAAAGCAGAAGTGGCATGAAAACAGATACCCTTTTATCAGAAATGCAAGCTCATTCTCATCACCATCAATTTCAACTACCTCCACCAATAATGCTTATGACTATATTATAGTGGGAGGTGGCACAGCAGGGTGTCCTTTGGCTGCAACCCTATCTCAGAACTTCAGTGTTCTGGTGCTTGAAAGAGGGGGTGTTCCTTTCACCAACCCCAATGTCTCATTTCTAGAAAACTTCCACATTACCTTGGCAGATATTTCTCCAACTTCAGCTTCTCAATACTTCATTTCAACTGATGGAGTCTACAATTCAAGGGCAAGGGTCTTGGGAGGTGGCAGTTCCATCAATGCTGGCTTCTACTCTAGAGCAAATCCAGGGTAATTAACTTCTTCATTTCCTCATTTGCATTCTTTTTTTCAAACTTTTTTTGGATTAGAATTAACATATCATATGCCATTCACTTTTATTATTCTTTTCTATGAGATATAGTTGTGCTATGTACTATATCATCAGACCCTATTAATTATTTGTCCTGTTCTTTGGAGGTCAAACTTCAATATCAAAAAATACACAGCACATAATATTTTATATTTTTGGTTATTATTAAATGTTTTCTGAGTGATCCTAACCACACATTTTAACGGAGACATAATACATAATATTTAATAATTAAATGTGAATTGTATTTTTACTTTTTTTTAAAAAAATTTACTTACTGCTGTCATTTTCATTTGTTTACTTTATTAAGGTGGACCAACCTAGTAATGAATTTGCTGCCGATGGATGTTAATAAAGTTCAACTACTTTTTCGTTGTCTGTTAAAAAAGAAACACCTTATTTTTCAACCGAAGAAAATAAAACTTTGGGTCTGTTGTTAAACTCTTAAATAATTAAATTTTATATTTTGTTTTGGATAATATTTATAGAAAAATAAAATAAATTATAAGTTAATTTATAAATTTTTTTGATTTTTTTTAATTTATGCATAAGATCATTTTAACTTATAAAAAAGTTAATTTTTTTTCTTTACATTTCCTTCTTTTTATAAGTGTTTTTCTAAAAATTTATCCAAACGAATATGTTAGCTAATACCAAATATAAATTATACATAAACATCCAATGTATATATATTTTTTATTTATGCAAGAGATCCAATGCATATGTTTTCCGCATATAAAATTCAGGAGAGGAAATGAAATTTTTTTTCTCAATATTATCATTATTCATAATTTTTAAGACTTTAATATTTGTGTTAATTAAGGACTTGTTTGATTTTTTTTTCTTCATTTTTTGTCTTCATAAATAGTTATAAAAACAAACTTTTTTATTTTCGTTTATATTTTTCGGGATTTGTAAATAAAGTAATAAAAATAATAAATAAATAAATAAATACTTTGTTCATTTTTTGGGATTTATATTTTACTATCTAGATTTAAGCGACATTATAAATATGAATTTTCATTTAATGATTGATTAAATCAGTTAAGTGGTTCATACTTTAAACTAATCCACCACCTATGTCATATTTTGTAAAATATTATTATGTATAACAATCACTGATTTACTATGTTGATGTGCGTAGAAATTTATGGGTCTATGGGAATTTTAATCTAATGTCAGAAGTGTAGTAACATTCTTTTAAACACACATATCTTGATTATAAAAGCCCACACATATATTCTTTATTATTGATTATAAATTATTAAAAAATATAAAATTTGGTAAATGCCACTTCTTATTTAATATTGGTTCTATTTATAAATTTATAATAAATTTAAATTAATAATTTTTTATCTATCAAAATTATAATGACAAGTTTAAATTTAATATTTTGTATTCTATTTCAACTTATATTACATTATGCCGACTAATTTAAATTAATAATTGAGATTAGAGTGTCTTTAGTATAATATATATGTTGTTGGTATTTTTCTGAAACTATTAATTATCAATGAATACGTTAATCTCTTGAATTTTCAAGCTTTAAAACTATTTATTAATACTATAATTAAATAATTGTAATATTTCACTTTTAATAAATAAGATAATTAATCCAATCAATAAAGAAGATGTTCAATTTATTCAATTTGTCTGGTTAATATATAAGAGGACCCTACACTATCTGCACTTTTAGTGAATAATTATTGAAATATGAATGTATAAAATTTTATACAAAATTAATGTAAATTATTTAAGGGTTTATCAGATGTGCACTTTTTTGTACAAATTATACTATTAATTAATTAGAAAACATACTAGGAGTGTGCATTATTCTTCCCGTACTATTAATTTGGTTCGACTTGTTATTGATTTTCACGTTTTAGAAACTAGACTGTGAAATATAAGATGTTTATTATATATAATTAAAATTTATAATAAATTATATATAATTAAATATTACGTTTGAACATATGAATTATATTTTAAATTAGTATATATAAATATTTTTATAAATATATTATATTTTATATTTATGATAAATAATTTATATTATAACAAATTTTTTTTTATTTATTAATAATTTATTTTAAAATATTAATAAATAATTATAATAAATAAAAATTTAATTTTTTTACAAATTCTCTCGTTGAAAAAAAATTTAAAATAAAAAAATAAAAATTTGTATTTAATATATAAAAGTTGATTAATTTTAAAAAGATGTTAAAACATGTTTTGGTCATTCCAACTTCATATTGGGTCTTACATTTTTAAAAAAAAAATATGTTTTTTTTAACAATTGGGTATAACAATAAAACTTTTGATTTAATAAATAAATTTTTAGTTTATGTAAAATGAGTAAGTTTTAATTTTGGTTATTGTATTTTTTTTTTCATTTCTATAAAATTTAGATTTATCAAATTTAGCCTTTGTTATTATATAATCATTTTTAGTCACTCTTTTGTTTGTTATAAAATTAAATAGTTATTTTAAATATTACTTATAATTGTTAATAATATTATATCAATTTGTCACATCACTAAATTTTTTTTATAAATTTTTGAAATAAACATTATTTATCTATCTAAAAATCAATGTGAGAGAACAAAAGGAATAATTTTAGATTTTAGAGGGATAAAATCAAAAGAAAAATATTTTATTGAAATCAAAATCAAAATCTATTCATTTTACAAGAACAAAAAATATTTTAGAAGAACTAAAAATGATGTTTATAAATTTTAGAAAGATGAAATATAAAGAAATTTATTTTACAAAAACCAAAGTCAAAACTCATTCATTTAATATGAATTAAAAAATATTTAAATCTAATAAATATTATTTTAAATAACATGATATTATATTAATATATGTTACTTATTTAAGTCTAATAAATATTATTTTAAAATATATAATATATCTTAATTTAAGTTTTATTTATTTTTTGTTTATCTATATATAATATTAATAATGATTTATTACATTAATAAATCGGGTTGACCTGAGTTATCCCATATATTTAAAAATTTCATCGTATCAAATTCAAGTTTAATTAATGATTTTATGAAAATCTCCTACAAGATTATCCAATTTTACATATGCATTTGTTTGCTTATTTTTCACATTGTTCATGAATATTCCATCTCAAGCTTAGATAATGTCATATCATAATTACTTTTTTTTTTCTTCCCTTTTTGCTGTTGAATTATTGTGTCTCTGTCGATACAGAGGAGAGATTAAATTAAACTTGTATAACTTTCGCTTTACATTAATTATTATATCATCAATATTTTTATTAATCTTGAATTATAATTATATATTACTTATGTAAAATTAAAAAAATAATATATAGGTAATCAAATGAATTATTATGTACATAAGGTTTTCAGTCTTTTCGTTGAGGGGTCTAATCCTAATAGTTTAAATGTTCAATAATACATAGTTAATTAATATAGTAATAAAACGTAGTTATGAGCCGATGTTAGAAGCATGCACAATTAAGAACAAAAAGGAAGAAAAAGTTTAGAGAAAATGACATAAAAAAGTGGTTAGAACCCTTGGAATTGATTGGTCAAAGCTAGCAAGAGAAAATAGTTGAAAGTGAGTATCCTCATATTCACGACATTAATTGGCATGATGGGATTATTTTCAACAATTAAATGCTGCTTGTGGTCCTTTGTTACACTATTTTATGCCATTAGAATTTAGAAGTGATTACGTGCAAGTGTCAGATCTATGGGAAATGAAAAAATGAGAGACATTCATTGTTACAACGAAGAAACTTTCTTTCGGTGCATCTCTTTTAAGATGCTCCATCTTTGGAACAAACAACCCCTTACCATACTTTGTATTTAAATTTTCTCTTTCTTACATACACAGGTTTCTCCAATTCATAACCTACGTTTTCTTATCAAAAACATCTTTAACTAAATACGCGAAAATTTATATAAAATGTTAAAAGAAAATCGGTTAAGGAATTTGATAGGCTGACTTTACTAAATAAACATGTGAGTTATGTTATTTCCAAGTCTATCTTTGACATTTGTAAATCACTGTTCAGGAATTAAAATAGTTTCTTTTAAACAAAATGCTAGGTTATGAGTTAGAAAAATATAAACATTTTTTTAGAAGTTAAATATATAATTTAGTTCTTAAACATTTTATATTCTAATTTAGTTTTTAGATGTAAAAATTTGTTAATCTGATTCCTATACGGGCAAACATTAGCGGTTTGATCATGTCATCTTCCTGAACAATGATTTAGCATAGTAACTTCTAATACAAACACCAGCTTATAAATTTGACTTGGTTGAGGCATCAATCAATACAGTAATAAAAGGAGTTTCCGCAACATACTCTAACAGTCTCCTTTCAATATGTTAAATTTTGTGTTTTCTAATAAATTTTGACAAATAAAAAGAGTGATTTAAAAGAGTAGGAAGAGATAGAGTGTGTTGTTAACATTTTTGATGATAATAATCATGCTCTCTAAGCACATTTATCTTGGTCTCAAATGTGTTATTTTTAATGGAATGCAGGTTTATAAAGAAGGTGGGTTGGGATGCGAACCTAGTAAACCAGTCATACCCTTGGGTTGAGAAGCAAATTGTTCACCGTCCAACGTTTTCAGCTTATCAGAGAGCAGTGAGGGACAGTCTTCTAGATACTGGCGTGTCGCCTTTTAATGGCTTCACCTACGATCATGTCTATGGAACAAAGGTTGGTGGAACCATTTTTGACAGATTCGGCCGCCGCCACACGGCTGCTGAACTGCTTGCCTCAGGGAACCGTGACAAGCTAACTGTTTTGATCTATGCCACTGTCCAAAAGATTGTGTTTGATACAAGAGGTACATATAACATATACATAGAGTATGTGTGCATAAACTTCTCCAAGAGCATTTTTAAGAGAAAAAAATGAAAAGAAAAATCAAAATAAGTTTCTCCATAATAAAATTATAGAAAAGTCTGTATTAGAGAACTTCTACAAATTAGTTTTAGTTTACAGAAGAAACTTATTTTATTTTTAGTTCATATTTTTCTCTCTTGGAAGTGCTTCCAGAGAAAGTTTACTCATACAGGCCCAAAGTCAAAGATGTATACTTAAGTTTATGGCTTTGCAAGTAACTTAAATGACTAAAATGAATGCTTCTGTTGCAGGAAAGAGGCGAAAGGCTGTGGGGGTTATTTTCCAGGATGAAAATGGGAAACAGCATGAGGCTACTCTGACAAATGATGGGCATAGTGAAGTTATAATGTCTAGTGGGGCAATTGGGACTCCTCAATTGCTAATGCTTAGTGGAATTGGGCCAAAAGAAGAACTCCAGAAGTTGAACATCTCAGTGGTCCTTAACAACCGATTTGTTGGGAAAGGAATGGTAGACAATCCCATGAATACAATGTATGTTCCTTCTAATAGACCAATTAATCAGTCACTCATAGAAACAGTTGGTATCACTAATATGGGTGTGTACATTGAGGCTAGCAGTGGGTTTGGTCAGTCCAATGAAAGCATTCACTGCCACCATGGTATCATGTCAGCTGAGGTATGCAACGTTTCACTAAATTTACAGATTGTGGGCATAAATAATATGGACCACATTGGTTTCCTTGACAATTACTTCCTCCATTTTGAAACTAGTGTTGTTTTAACAATTATTTTTGTTTCAAATTATCTGTCAATTTTACAATACCAGAAAAGTATTTATGATATTTTCCTAACTTTGCCCTTCTGACCTAATGTTTAATAATTATTCATCTTTCAAGATAAAATACTAAAACACATAAAAAAAGGATCATTTAGCCCTATAGTCATCCCTCTTGAATAATATAGGATTTCCTTAATCTTAGAGTTCAAATCACCAATCTTGCAACATTAGAGTCCAAATTCCACATAGTATTTAGGGCATGTTTAGTTCCACATCCACGATCCATGTTTAGACAAGAATCACATCAAAATTGATGCAAAATTAACTAATTGTTGCTTCCACCGATCCACATCTAATCAAAATTGAGGTGAATCCAAATTTGAAACACGCTCTTAATGTATTAGAATGGTATGTGATAATGTCTGCATTGTAGGTTAGCAATAAATTCTATGACTAGTCATTTTCATTTTTGATATGATACGCACCAGATTGGGCAGCTGTCAACAATTCCTCCTAAGCAAAGATCACAAGAAGCTATTCAAGCCTATATCAAGAACAAGCGAGACATACCGGTTGAAGCATTCAAGGGAGGCTTTATTCTGTCAAAAGTTGCCAACCCTTGGTCGGTAGGTGAGCTCAGGCTGATCAACACCAATGTGAATGACAACCCTGCTGTTACCTTCAACTACTTCAGCCATCCATATGATCTTCAGCGCTGCGTTAAGGGGATCCGCATGGCCATTAAGGTAGTCCAGTCACCATACTTCACAAACTACACTTTGAGTGACAGAAAAACCAGAGAGAAACTGCTCAACCTCACTGTCAAGGCTAATGTCAACTTAATACCCAAGCATCCCAATGACACTAAGTCAATTGAGCAGTTCTGCAAAGACACTGTGATCACAATTTGGCACTACCATGGAGGTTGCCACGTGGGGAAGGTTGTCAGCCCTGACTATAAGGTTCTCGGTGTTGACAGACTCCGTGTGGTAGATGGCTCAACATTTAATGAATCACCAGGAACAAATCCTCAAGCCACTGTCATGATGATGGGCAGGTATGCACTCTGGGATCATGAAACTGAATAAAATTTTATTACCAAAGTTAACACTTGCATTAGCATGTCAATAATCTATCTATGTTTGTGACAGGTACATGGGACTGAAGATTTTGAGAGATAGGTTGGGGAAATTAGCTGGTATATAATAAGGATTCATCTTGTGTGAAGTCCATATTCATATCAAATCTTGAAAAGGTGTGTAGAATGAAGATAAGAGAAGCACTGTTGCACATCAAGAAAAAAAAAGTTAGTAGTAGGACTGGAAATGAATGTAATCTGTTGTAATTTCTAGTAAAGGTTAATTTATTATTAGTCAAGAAAGTCATGGCTTTTTTGGGACGAAAAAGTTACTGTGATGATTTGTTTTAAGTTTTTCTATTTCCAGGCAAAAAGATGTTATTCTGGATTTTTAGAAACTTGAGGAAAATATTGGATAGAGGGAAAAAAAGAAAATGGTAGTGTCCTATTAACGCAATCTGTGTTAAAGCAAAAGTTGTTGCTTTCCCTCCCTATTTTATATATATAACATATCTGCATGTGTCACTTAACTCCTTTCAACCAATTAGTTCATTTTAAAGAAGGTCAGACAACTGTTATTATGGACATGTACCACTTGTTACTATTCTCTATAGTACCAATTGTTCAGACATAGTTACCTAGAAAAAAAAACATGATTACGTAGTTTATACATTGATAAGTAGTTGTAGATTGTCTTTTTACATTATTATCACAACATTTTCTTTCAAGCGAATCTAACATGTGATTCGTGGAACGATGATTTCGGTATGCAAAACACAAAAATATTGAAAGCTTAATGGGATCCAGGCCATAGTTTAGTTGAAAATCCATGTTCACTGGAGCTACCTCGAGACAAACTTCTCAACTTCTGCCAGAACTGTCTTTTCTTCCCAATAGTTAGAGGTCCCGAACGAGAATACCTCCTGAATGACTCAAATTCCTGACCTGAAGTACCAAGCAACTCTGATGCAGATAATGTTACCTTTTCTTCACCAGATTGATAGCCAGAGAGAGTTTTTTGATACTCCGAAAATTCCACTCTTTCACCTGAAGCTTCAGAAAACCTTCCTTCCACATCAGTTAGAAGACCCTCTTCTTGAAAACTCTTTGATCTTATATAGTCTGTTTCTTCAAACTCACTGCATACTAGCTTCAAGGCCTGAACAACTTCTCCCATGAAAGGACGTTGAGAGACTTCTGGTTGCACACACATGGATGCAATTGCAGCAACTTTTACCACAGTATCAACAGAAATGTTAGGCTTTACAAATGGGTCTATTATCATCTGCAAACCCTCCTTACTTGTGAGAAGTGGACGAGCCCAAGTAACAAGATTTTCTTGACCTGGTGGTTGTGACAAATCCACAGGCTTTCTTCCGGTTAGGAGCTCAAGGAGTACAACTCCATAACTGTAAACATCACTCTTGACCAGAAGATGGCCAGTCATTGCATATTCAGGAGCTAAGTAGCTGCAAAACATGTCAATGAGATGAATTCAGTTTCCATATTAAGGAATGGTTTAAGATCTGAAATAAAATTTATTACATGCCATCACCTAACCACTTAAGTTTTGGGAAAAGTTGGTTCATGATATAGTTTATGAAATTATGACCAAAAAGTTGAATTTCAAGAGTAGATAAGGTGGGCTTGCACATTGTTCGTGCTTCAAGTCCCATGGGGTCTGCTAAATAGGTTATAATAAGACCATGTTCCTTCATCAAGTAGCTTAAGTTTTTTGGAGAGTTGGTTTATGATAGGAATGCATAGATAAGGTAAAGTACCTATACAATAAAAATTCAGTGGTATGCTAAACATAAAAGAACTCTATAAAAGGAGTACATTGCATGCATGTTTAACTATCACATTCATCAAAGCATCAACATGATATGGCTAGCAAGGGATTATTACCCAAATGTTCCCATAACATGTGTGGAGATGTGCTTGTTTTTCTCATCCAGTGCTGTTCTAGCCAATCCAAAATCTGAGACTTTGGGTGTAAAATCACACTCCAACAAGATGTTGCTGGCCTTGAAGTCTCGATGTATGACACATGGATTTGAATCTTCATGCAAATAGGCCAATCCCCGAGCTGCACCAAGAGCAATCTTCATCCGGGAATTCCAATCCAGTGGATCAGTTTCCTTGTCAGCTCCTGGGAAATAGAGGGTACTTAAAGTCAGTTTCCGAAAAAAGAATGATGATTTTTTACTTCCAAAAGTATTGATGAAATTCTTGAACGGTGTTCATGTTTACCATGTAAGTGGGATTCCACACTTCCATTAGGGACAAGCTCATAAACTAAGCAGCGAGTCTGTTTCTCAATGCATATACCTATCAATTTAACTAAATTTCTATGGTGTAGGCGGCTAAGCATCTCAACTTCTGCCAAGAATTCACGGCCACCGCGATGATCATCTCTTTTGAGGATCTTCACAGCTACATCCCTCCCATCATTTAGAATGCCTTTGTAAACAACTCCAAAGCCACCTTCTCCTAATATTCTTGAAGAATCAAAGTTATTTGTTGCCTTCTCTAAGTCATTCAAAGTAAAAATCTTAGCAGACCCTGTATATGTTATTGTTCCAAAGTTGAAGGACCGTGATCCAGAACTTGGCCTGGTCCCATGAGCCAATGACCCAGCAGGCCCTGCTAATAGTAAATTTAGTTGTAGATATTTACAGTGAATTCCAAATACAGTCAAAGAAATGTTTTATGACACTAATCATTATAGAAAAGAACTTTCGTTGTTGTACAGTCTCTAAACTGGCAACAAAGTTTTGACAGAGTCATTAATAGCACTTACTTGATTGTTTTGAAGAGGAGGAAATTAAACCATCCGGAGCTGATTCATGTTCATGAACATAGGCACGACATTTCAGCAGACAAAGCCAAGCAAGACCAATGAATAAAACTAAAGCAGTAATGGATGACAACACAATTATAAGAATTATTCTTCCATTGCTCCCTTCTTTTTTCTTCTTTGAGACATCTACTCCTAAAGGTTTCAACATCATTCCATTGTTGTCATGTCCAGGATTTGGCCCATCATCTATACTAGAGGCATCTGAGGGTGTTGAAGGTGGAGATGGTGGAAGACCTGCATTTGTTATCCAAAAGTATGAATGTAGAGGGAGATATCAACTAATGAAACCAAACATAACGTATAATATACTTTATAAAAAAGAGAAGTCCTAACAAAGTCATCAATGTATAACCTGGGTAATGAACATAGAGTACTTCATAAGCACCAAAGACTGAAGCATCTATCAGAATCTCCCTGTGCCAGAATTTCTTATATATTAAAAATGCGGTGGTATCATCAAATTTTACTCCTTTGGGTACTAAGTCTATCAGAACAGTGGTTTTCTCTAGTTGCTGACTAGCTGCATCAGCTCCCACAATGCGAACCTGGGTATGGTTCAGCAGAACACTTGCTGCAATTTCCTTGGCTAGCTGTGAAACCAAAGGAAAAAACTTGTATATTGCAATGTTGATATGGAGTTTAACTTGAAGTGGCCATACACAACCACAAGGTGATCCAGGAGGTGTATATGTTAAGGGCTCTGAGCAAGTCAGCGACAAGCAATCTACATGTAGGATGAACATCAGATAGCTTTCTTGAGATGATTGAAAAGGAAGAATCGAAGAACTGGTGTAATTTTAACAAGACTCTAAGTTAATAGAGTTACAGGATTAATATAAGAATACTGAATACCTTTATTAGGAGGTGGAGGTGGCAGAACCAATGCATATGCTGGAGGTGGAGCCTTTTCCTTCTTCAATGATGAACCTAGAGGAGAAATTCTAGGTGAAGAAGAGGGTACTGATCCAAAAAAGATATAAAAAACAGTCAGGTTCTATTTAACAAAATATAAGAAGTTAAGAACAAAAGTGAATTGTAAAAGGAATGACATAAATATGATTTTATACCATCCACGTGGTCGGGCAGATCTGTTGGTGATGGTGCAGGTGCAGGGGCACGAATATCCTTTATATTTGATGAAGAGAAAGGAGGCTGTGATAAGTTTGAAGGACCTATTCAATAGAAGTTTACAGAAGAATGAAATTAATTTTAACACTCTAGTGTCAATAAATGCAAAAATGTGTTAAAAAATTATTCAAGATCTTCCAATCAGAGAATCTAACCTTGATGACTGTATGTAGGAGCCTGAACTGGGTAGGTTGGTGCTGGAGTTGGATTGCGGAACTTTCTTTTGGAATGGTGATGCTTATGATGTGATACAGGAGAATCCACAGAACCATGTGTCCATATAACTGTAGGAGCTTTGTGAATTGATTTGGAAGGTGAAAATGCAATACTTGCAGGTACACCAGAAGATGACTCAGATGGTGGTTGTGCAATACTTGAATGAACTTCAGAAGATGACTTTGATGGTGGGATTGCAATTTTAAAATGGCTTCTGTCACTGGAATGTAGTAGCTTGGTGGCTACAGATGGAAAGATAAGTTTTAATTTAGGATAATTATGGGCATGAAACTTCCTATAGAGGCGGTTATCAGCTATAAAATAAATTAATGTAAAATTTCCTTACTGGATCCAATTGTAAATAGATTTATGGATAGTTTGGGGAGGTGAGGGCCTATGTAGAAAGAAATTATGGTGGAGAGATGGCTTGTGCTCCTTGTTCTAAAAGATCCATAAAATCTATTTCATTAATTGTCTATACCTTTTTCATGATCTTCAACATGTTCTGAGGGTATAGCTAGTTCCTTAGAAAGCTAAATTCCTCAGAGTAACTGCTTTGTTTAATTAACCGGAACTTTACATATCCTCATTGATTTTATACTACAGCCATGGCCTGTTGGGATTTCATATCAACCTTGTTACAGAGTAACCAGGAAAAAGTTTAATACTGAAACACATAACAAAACATTGATTTGAAAATTGATATTATCACTGAGTTCTCCAGTGTTTGACTCTGGTTGCACGCTTGCCCTCCATGTCAGTAAGCATTCAAGATCAAAGCAGTAAGAACATTTGTTTTATTATTGGTGTTTCATGTTATTCATAATATTTATCAAATACATGAAATTTGAATTAGTATCTGGATTATCCTAAAGAAATACCAATGAGATGACTAGACACAAAATTTGATGTAGAAGTAAATTGTTCATGCAGCAAGTAATGGCAACCAATGCCACTCATACGGTGATATCACAGATCTATGCGAAGCTAAAACATTCATAGCAATAGCAAAAACAAATTTCGTTGCTGATTTTTCAGCGTATTACTTGCACTGATTATCAAGTTACTAAATTATTGCCACTGTCCCCCACAAAAAGTGAGCAACCTGCTTGGTGCTCATAAAATCCAAAGCTTGCTGTCCAACCAATGGTTGCACAATCACTATCAAATACACTAACCAAAACGATTGCCATGCCTAAAATGTAAATACTGAAATCTAAGGCTATTACCACAAAGTTTTTTTAGCTATACCGATCTTGATCCCATGTGAAAAGAATGGTATCTGAGTTTCTTTTGAAGAGAATTGGACTGCAGTAAAATTAGAGGTTTGATCATGATTTAAAAAAAAAAAAAAACATTTTTCCATTGCGAGTAGTGAACAGTGAACCTGAACTAAGGAGAATCTAGCATACGGGATAGGTACTGGTAGGCCAAACTTTGACACATGAACTGCACAACTAGGAACTTACATTAAGCTTATTTTTATGATCAACAATCTTAAGGGGAGAATCATCAAAGAAACCCATATCAGCAAAGATTATAGACATCCGAATACATAGAATATACCAATTGTAACTGCTTTTAAACCACACGCATAAGCAAATACAACACTCAAACATTAAGTTTAGGATTAATTTATCATCTGCCCAATTTGATCCAACATTCAAAAACCATCTTAGAAAACCTGAATTATGCTCATACCTGCATGTTCATGCAACTGCTGAGTGCTGACAACTAAATGCAGCTTAAACAGCAGAAAAATCAGCTTTAGCCCCATTTTCTCCTCTAGGAAAACTAGATCAACTCTGAAGATTTTCAGCTTTCACCAACAACCCATGATGGAGAGCAAAATTGAAGAGAATTTGGTGGAAGCAGAACTTGCTTGTCACATCCAAGGACAAGCATGATAAACTCTGCAATTAAAGCATAGCCTCAATAATGTCAACCGAAGCATTAAGACAGCTATGAAATGGCGCAAGAATGAATGATCTTGGTGGAAGACACTCGTGTTTCCACCTTTTATCTATTTTTCAGAACTAAAGCTCTATGGCTTGCAGACATGAGAGTTGTGATGCAACTGTTTTCATTGTTGTTCAGAAAAATCTAACAGCAGATGGAACCAAAAAGCACAACCCCACTACACTTTAAGCAGGAAAAGCACAGTCACTATTCCGTAAGAGTTTGTGGGGTTGAACATGTGTGAATGTGTGTGCTTGATTGAGAGAGAGAGAGCCATAAATATTGGCTATAAAGTAAAAGACTGATCATTAAATATTTAATACCTTAATGCTTGTCCTTCTTTTCAGTTTATACTGGCAATGATTCACCAACACCATGTCCATGGTGGAATTTATATATATATAAAAGATGAATGTAAATAATAACGGTTGAAATCAAATTTCAATCATTCAATAATGAAATTAAAAAAAATTAGTATGTAAATTAATTATGTTATTTTCTTTTAAAATATTAAAAATAAATAATATTTTATTTCATTAATTTAAATTTATAAATAATTATAAAAATATTTTTATATATTGATTTAAATTAATAAAATAAAATATTAAATAATTTTTAAATTTTTATAAATTTAATTTATATATTAATTTAATTTAATAATTCAATCTAACATAAAATATAAATTATTAAATAAAATTAGTTTAATTAATTTTTTTTAAAAATAAATGAATTTCTGCTTATATATATAAGCAGAAATCCTAAACCCTAAACCTTCAAAATATATATATATATATATTTCACAATAATATTAAACCAAATAATAGTAAAAGTGGATACATAACTACTTCATAAGTTCCACTAGCGAATCTTATATTGAAGGTTGGTGGTGGCTCACACTAAAATAAAATGTTTTCAGCTTTGACGTAATGATAAGATCACCACTGGACTTAATTCCTATTTATTTTATTTATTGTTAAGAAAACAAATATTTTATTTGTTTTCTTTTATCTTTTGAAGAATCAATTCTATGTAACTTTAATTATTTAACGCTCAACGAAAGGTCTACTTTATAGGCTCGTGTTTGGATGGGTTCTTTTTTTACTACATTAGTACATAAAAATCTTAAAATAAACGAAGGTTACTAAAAATCTTAAATAGCTTGTTGAAATGGTGGTTTCTGCTCGGTTTTATTTTATTTATGGACAAAACGGAGTTAGGAATCACAATTAGAGAAATGTAATTCATGCATTTCTTATTACATACTTCATGTAAAATAAAATAAATAAGAGGCACATTTGATTATTTATTTTTTATTTGTATTTTATAAAGAAATATATTTTATAAGAGTAGTTTATTAGTATTATTATGTAACTTTCATATGAAGATTTTGTATGTAATTATAAATTTATGTTCTTTTTTAAGTAACATCGTGACTTTAATATCATTAATGTATTTTAATTATATATATTTAAGGAGAGTATATTGTTATCAAGTATTTATACATGTTTTTATATTGATATAACATTATTTATTTTAAATTAAATTTTTTATTATAAATTTTATGCGTAAATATAAATCTATGTTATTTTTTTTACTTTAATAATACAAACTTTCTTTTTATCCCAACATTATTTACCTTTTTGAATAAGTGTCAATTATGTAACAAACATTAAATAAGGATATCAACAAGGTTTAGCAAGTTGACATATAATTCTTTAAATAGTAGATTTAACTCTAACTCAATCTTATAAAATCGAATTGTAAGATAAAAGTTATTTTTCACTTATATACTATTTAATTTTTTAGTCTTTATTCGATGTGAGACTTTGACCTTTTCTAATACACTCCCTTACATCTAGCACTATTGAGTTTGGTACGTGGATAAATGTTGGGTGACCCTTTTTAATGATCTAGGATTTGCAGGACTTGAGTTTTTTTTTTCTCAATACACCCCTTCATGCCCATGGTGCATGTATCAATGGTGGGTGACCCATTTAGAGTGATAGATCTAGATGAATTTGATATCATTATAATAGTATATTTGAACCTAACTCAACCTATAAAACTTATTTGTAATGTGAGGACTTGGATTTTTTTTAATACACCCCTCACGACCAGCTTTATTGGACTTTGTGTGTGGATAAAAGGTGAGTGACCCTTTTTAATGATCTCAACCCTATAAAACTTATTTGTAATGTGAGGATAACTTTTCACTTATATACTATTTAATTATCTAATATTTAGTCGATGTGAGACTTGAATTTTTTTTAATACATACCTCACGTCCAACTCTATTAGACTTGATCGTGTGTGGATAAAAGGTGAGTGACCCTTTTTAATGATCTCAACCCTATAAAACTTATTTGTAATGTGAGGATAATTTTTTACTTATATACTATTTAATTATCTAATATTTAGTCGATATGAGACTTGAATTTTTTTTAATACACCCCTCTCGTCCAGTTCTATTGGACTTGGTGTGTGGATAAAATGTGAGTGACCCTTTTTAATGATCTAGGAATAATTGATTTTTTAAAACATACGGATAGAAATTTAATTAATAGAATTAGTTTTCAATTATTGGTAGAAGAATATTCTTAATAAAACAAAAAATTAAAACAAATTCATGTAAAATAAAGAACATTTATATAAGAAAATAGTTCTTTAAATAAAATTTCGTAATTAGAGAGATTAACACATAGACATCAAAGAATCTCAAATCTGACTATGATGCAGATAATATGAATTAGTTAACGATAAACCCGTCTCAATAATAATCTTGTTTATAATTTGACATAATGAAGACACATTCATTTATACGTATTGATGAGCCAACAACATTTTGTTGGACATTACTTAAATGATGGTGACAAATTAAGGATGAATAGGATTTAACTATGGATCATATAATGTCAATGTCACAAATATTTTAAATACTATTGATGAATTGGTTTACTTTTGCTTATTGATCGTAGAATCGGTAAAGATAATATTATATACAGGGAGAAAAAAAATCTAATTATTTTAAAAATAAATTTTTATAGATTTATTTTATTTAATATTTTATGCTGTATATCAAATTTTAACAATTAAATTTTTGAATAAAAAATTTAATCCATAGACCACGTTAATAAAATTTAAAAATTATTTGATAAATTTTTTTTATTAATTTAAATCAACATGTAAAATGTCTTTATAATTATTTATCAATTTGAACTAATAAAACGGAGTATCAAATAATTTTCAAATTTTGTAGAAATTTGCATACTTGATTTATACATGAAGAATTTTTAATTTAATGGTTGAATTGTTAAAATTCGATATAAAACATAAGTTATTGAGTAGAGTAAGCTTGCTCTTGAAATAAGTGAATCCTTCATCTTTATATATAAAAGAGATTTATTTACTCCAAAAGTAAGTCTAGTTATACTAATTCCACTCAATCACTCATGTTTTATATCAAATTTCAATGATCCAATCGTTTAATTAAAAAATTTTAATGTATAGATTAACTTTGCAAATTTGAAAACTATTTGATAATCTGTTTTATTAATTTAAATCAACATATAAAAATGATTTTGTAATTATCTATCAATTTAAATTAATAAAATAGAGTATCAAATAGTTTTCATTTTTTAAAAAAATTTATAAACTTGATCTATGCATTAAGAACTTTTAATTTAATAGTTAAATCATTAAGATTTGATTTTAAAAAATATAAGTTATTGAGTGAAGTAATTCTAAGTAAATTTACTTTTGGGATAAGTAGTTCCACTTATTTCAAAAGTAAGTTTACTCAGACTAACTTCATTCAATAACTCATATTCTAAATTAAGTTTTAAAGACCCTACTTTTAAATTAATTTTTTTTAATCATAGATTAAGTTTGCAAAATTTTTAACAAATTTAAAAATCATTTGATACTCCATTTTGTTAATTCAAATGAATGTATAAAATATTTTTATGATCATCTGTCAATTTAAACTAATGAAATGAAATAAATAATTTTTAGACATTTAAAAAAAATTTAGACTTGATTTATGCATTAAGAACTTTTAATTCAATGTCTGAATCATTAAAATTTGATGTGAAATATGAGATATTGAATAGAATAAGCTTAAGTAAACTCACTCTTAGAATATATATATATATATATATATATATATATATATTATCTAATTATAATTTATATAGATGATAAATTTGTTGATTATATACAATTTACTATAAAAAGTCATGTAAATCGTCATTTCCGATTGATTAACGATATAAAATTTTTACATCAATAATGTATTACACTACTTGTGTGTCAGTGTGTGTTTGTGTTTAAGGTTTAGATTTTAGGATTTAAAATTTTTTAACTTAACAATTGAATTATTAGAATTTAACGTAAAATATAAATTATTAAAAAAATTAGTAAATTTACTTTAACTTATTCTTGGAATAAGTGAGTTCCTTCTCATTCTCTCTATATATATTTCTCTTTAAGCTTTTTTATTTTATTTCTTTATTCTATTTATTCTTTTTAAACATTGTAATTACTTTTAGTAGGATATATACTTCTAAAATGAGACCTTTTTTCTTGTGTGTATGAACCTATGCATTTTACAATGATCCATTGATATACTAGACATATATATATTTTACCTTATGGGAATTTTGTTTAGGGAATGAGAATGAATTTGTCACTTTCTATGTTAACGGAATAACCTCATATATTAAGAAAAGGAACCGAAAAAGATGGTAGTTAAGGAAAAATTGGTGAGATACACATGGTGATGAAGTGTCCCCACCAGAGACACAACTTTGAGATTTGGTTAAATATTTTGGAATGCGGTGTCGGAGTATATATATATCTTTTGCTTTATCAGCCCTCAAAACATAAACGTGTCACCCGAACCATGCATGGTCACTGGGTAACCACGCAATTCACTACTGTCGGTGATTTTGTTCATGATTCATTTTTGCTACCATGTTTGAAAATGACAAAGCCTCGTTGTTGGATTAAATAATTGACACTGATGCAGTTCATGAATCCAAATAATGCATTCATGCAAGTGCATTATCGTACAAATTGAAAATAACTTTCCACACTCATCTTTTTCCAAATACCTATGTTTAAATTTACCACATGAAACTAAGTAAAAGAACAATGCATTCCAAGTCTTTTAAACCAACATTGATTGTTTGGTTTAGTAATAGTATTGTAGAATTTAGTTCAAATCAAAATAATAAACAGAAAATTACTAGCTTGCTCTCATATATATTCTATCCTTTGTTTTGTGTCCATGTATGATAATTTTTTTTTATCTTTTAAAAATATTTTTAAATGTTGTTCCTGACTTGTATATATACACACTATATCATCGAATATATATGAGTAGTTCAATAATCGATAATCTTAAAAAATTTCTTTAAAATTTGTTAGAATTTTTTTTAATAAATATAAAATAGATTATCATACCTACCATTTTAAGAATATGAGCCTCAGTCTAATTCAATTTTATACATCTATTTGTAATATAAAATTTTTCTTCACTTATATCATATTTAATATTTTGACCATATCATTATTTGGACGTGAATCTCCAATAATTTGAGTTAATAATTTGGTTGATTAAGATAAAATCAAGTATGTGAATATTGGTGGTGGGGAAACAAGCTAGTGAAAAATTTATTGATCAAAATATGTTGTAATATAGTCCATACTGAAGCAGAGCCTCAAAGGTCCGTGGGCTGGGCTCCTGATGATTAAAGTGGTCCACATCAGAATTTGGGCTTGGAGCCTCAAAGGACAAAAGCTCCGGACCAAGCCCTCAATTTGTCCTCAATGCTTTTTCTGATGTTATTTTATATTTCCTTAGTCACTTTTTATTTTTTTTAATTTCCTATCGAATCTCAAACTTTCACTTTATATTAATATGACTTGGTTGAAAATTAAGTAAAATTAATAAAAGAAATTATTTTCATTAAATATCAAATTCAAATTCAAGTATTACCTAAATAATTTAACATTGGAATTAATTATTTGTAAATCAACTCTTTGATTCTTAGTCAATCTGATAAAAATATTTACAATGATAAATTTTTATGATGATAAAATATTTTTTATTATAAGTAGAAATAAGAAATAATGATTAAATGTTTATTATTAATTTTTGTTAATTCTCATTTTAATACCAATAGTTAATTATTTTAAATAAATACTCAACTAAAACAAATATTTTTTTTATTTTTTTTAATTTTTTAAATAAATTAATTAAATTTTCTTAAAAACATTTTCACTTAGTATGATTTAAATTGTACTTATATAATTAATTATAACAAAAGTTTATTATAAACACAATTCATTACTGATTTTTTTTATACCATAAAATTTTGATTATATTTATTGCAAATTATTTTCTCCTTCATTGGGTCTTCAATAATTTTATATTTATTTTAAGCTTAAATATGATTTTAATTCTTGTTAAATGAAAAAAAATTGATTTTGATTCCTGTAAAATATATTTATATATATATATATATATATTATTTTTCATTCTTCTGAAATTTAGAATTATTATTTTAAGTCTCCATTATTATGTAACCATTTTTATCATTTGTTTGTTCATTAATTAAAAGGTTAATGATTATCTCAAATATTATCTACAATTATTAGTAATTTTATATTAAGGTGCGATACCTATCAAATATTTTATAAACTCTTAAAATAAATGTTAGATGTATATATTCAAATCATTAGAATTTTACATATTGAGTTTAAATTTAAGAGAGGTGAAAATTAAATTTTTTTTAAAAGGGATTAAAACTCAAATTTAATTATTTTACAATAATCAAAAATATTTTTTTAAAAACAAAAATATAACGTTCACAAATTTTAAAAGAATGAAAGATAAAACAATAAAGACTAAAATCAAAATTTATTTATTTTATATACTTAAAAATATATTTAAATCTTTATTTTATTTAATGTTTCCCGTGAAAAAGTGAAATTGAAGTCAATTACCTACCCCACGTCATTTAAGAGAAGTGATCATATACGTGCAACACCAATTTAACTCATCATTTTCTTCTTATTAGAATCTTGGAATTCATTCAACCCTAATCATTTAATGTTTCCTTTAATAGGTTTATCTAACTACACTATATAATTGATTATAATTTCATAATGAATGTTTCAAAGTTTAGTTGACAAGTCAAAATTAACTTGAGATAGGAATAAATAAACACTCTTACTCTCTCAAAATAACAGTAAATTATATAATCAAATTTATTTATAATACACCAAAATGAAACTTCACGGTGGTAAAAATTATTTCACCGGTATCCATTTTAAACTTTTGTCTCAATGTTGCTTCTATTTAATTTATATGAGAAATTTAACATAAATTTCATATATAAAACAAATTACATAATTTATTTAACTAATTGGACTGGCATTATTAAAGAAATATTGTTCAAATGCCTTTTTAGACCCAAATGAAGTTTGATACCCACAGTGGAATTTGAATAATTTATATGCCATGTTGAATTCAATGTGTGATTATGGGATCTGAAGCAAATACTCATAATGAAGACATGTGCAACTTGATAAAAGAGTGAAAAGACCACCATCATGGTTAAATTAAAGAAATATCAAATCATAAGGCTTGTTATATTTGTTTAGAAGAAATTCCTTCCTTAATTTTCTTTTTCTTTCTGAATATAGAAATATAATTGTTGATGTTTCCATATATAAACCTAATTACAAACAAATCTCATACACTGAAAAAAAATCTCATACAAAAGGGACACATTACCAGAAGGATTAGACTATCCGACAATGATTAATTAAACCAGAGGTTATTGTTTTAAAATTCATCACATTAATTGTTTACATTTGATATATTAACTGTTAATTAAGCTGTATTTAGATATGTATTTTCATGTCTTTCGCTTCTATATGAAAATTATATGAAATGGTTCTTAGAATATGTGAGCATAACTGTTATATATTGATCAATAAATTTAATATTAAGTTGGTCTTAGTTTTAATTTGATTGAAAGACCAACAATATCTGATGATTCTAAAATAATGATTTTGTTAGTTGATTTTTAGTGCCTTATTTAAAATCTTACAAGTCGATCATCGTATATACCGTTCATCCATAGATTTTAGCCGTGAATAAAAAGAAAAGCCTAAAATGCACTTATTCTTTAAATAATAAAAAAATGTAGTTGTACAGTTATGTGTTTCTGAAGGAATTTAATAAAAAAAAGCTATTAGTTTTTTAAGAGCAAATTTGTTCCGGTCAAAGGGTGGACTATGATTTTTTCTTAGATCGTGCCTTAGAGTCAGAGCATTCAAAAGTGTAATATGCCTTCTTAGCTTTAGGGTTTTAGGTTTTATACTTTCTCGTTCATGGGCCTTACGGGCCCCATGAATGTGGGGATCTCCTTAACCGTTATTATTTGGATAACACTTGGTTGACGCGGGGATATCTTCGATTAGGTTCTGACCGACCAGACCCATACCGAGGGAGTGGTCGGGTATTTGCCGAGCGGGGTCTTAAAGGCGGGGGGATCAGAACAGGGCCGATCTGGTTCAGGAGAGGGTAAGGTCGGATCCCGATCAGCCTATGAAGGTAGGCAAAATCGGGAATCGGCCGAGACGGTACACTTGCCTTCCAGCCTTGAGCCTATGAGGCGAAAAGGCTAAAGCAACTATACCTCTTGACGACATCGGAAATAGGCTGAGAGTACGTGTCGGGGATTGGTCGAATTCCGATAGGTTGACTGTGGGTCTTAGAGTGTTGCACACGAAAAGTCACGTATACCCTGTCTCTTCACCTTACCCTTGAAGAGACACCCATTTATTGTAGTGCCGTCATCGCAGTAGGCACATTATTACTGTGCCACGTGTCGTGCGTTTCGTGTGACTTGAGCGTGTGGGGCCCTTGGGGTCACAAGGGCGTGGCGCTTCACGCGCGTCGTCCCTTCACGCCATTCCACGCGCACCCTTTCAAATCTATAAATATATGCCCTTGGTGAAAGGCAAGTGTTTTTTCCCCCCATTTCCTCTCTTTTCCGTGCTTCGTCTCCGGCGAGTTTTCTCCCTTTTTTGCGCCTTCTCACGGTGGTTCACGGTGGTTCTTGTGGCAGCCTTGAGTGGGGAAGAGGTGTTTGTGAGCCTTTAGGTACGCCTACCTATTTTATCGCGTTTGTGTCTAAGTTTTCTGGTTGTTTAAGAAATTTGGGTCTTTTTAAAGCATGGCGTCCGTAAATTATAGGGAGATTTACGAGTGGGTGAAGGATGATGTACTGAGGTGTGAGTCCTCCATAAATTCGTGGCCTATAATGGAGAATTTTAATAGAGAACACGTAGTGTCGCGAGGCCCCGAGGACGTCTTAGTGTGTGAACCTTGCGTAGATAGGGAGTCTGTGTGCGTGAGTTCGGCTTCTGAGCGTTTCACTTTTTGTTACGCCACTCTCATTTCCAAACTCAGGGTTAGGTGGCCCCTTACCGAGTGTGAAAAAGGAGTTCTCCAGAGTTTGAATGTTGCCCCGACCCAGTTCCACCCAAACAGCTGGGCCTTTGTCAGGGGCTTCGAGATATTGTGTCTTGGGCTCGGTATAACTCCGACCACCAATGGTTTTTTTTACTTTTTTGAAGGTCGGTCTTCTAAGCTTCGTAGTTGGATGTCCGTGAGTGGGGTGTCGGGTCGGGGATTGTTAACCTTATTTCAATCGTCTTACAAGGACTTCAAAAAGTCTTTTTTCCGCGTCCGATGCCGTCTAGGACACGAGGACGTATTTACGGGGTATCCCCTTTTTTGGAACAAGCACACAACATCCTATGGCGGACTAGATCTCGAGTCATTCTCCGGGAAAGAACGAGAGGACGTTAAAAAACTCGAAGATCTTAAAACTATTTTCAACACTGCCAAACTCCTAGATCTAGAAAATAGGCCTCAAGAATCGAAAATATACATAGGTATTATGTTGTTTGAACGCTTTACACTGTTATGATTTAACTTTCGCTCCTTTGTAACTTGTGGATGCGTTTTGCAGAGAGGATGGTTAGTCTAAGCAATCGGGAGATGGCAAAGTTGTGGAAGCAACAAAAGGCTTCCCAGGTCGCCGGGTTGGAGGAGTCGGCGACCAAGAAGGTCTTCATTGCCGATAGGCCGACTCCCTTGGTCAAAAATGTGGTCGAGACGTCCCACAAGCGTCGCCGAGAATCCGACAAGCCTATCTCGGTGGTGAACCTGGAAACACTAATAGATGCCGAGGGAGATAAGGGCGAGGCTGAAGTGCAATCTACTGAAAGGACTTTGAGCATGTGCCTTGGGGATAATTGGGACCCTGTGGATCTCGGGTCTGATCGTGGTAAGGCTTTATCTTTCTGGGATGAAAAATTTAATCATTCCGCCCATATTCGTGAGACCGACCTGCTGGCTGGAGACAAGGATGACTTGGAAAAGATGAGCGCTTTTTCCATTGCCAAGGGAGTCGAGTCCTTGACGAACCGGCTTTCTGCCCTTTCCTTGATTAATGAAGACAAAGTTCGTGAGATGGCTAGGGACCTCAAGCTCCAAGGAAAGAAACTCAACTCTTTGGAGGGAGAATTAAGCAAAGTGAAAGGGGACTTGAAATGGGTGACCTTCGAGAGGGACAGGCTCCTGGAGGGGCGCCGAGCCTTTGATGCCGAGAGGGAGAGCTGGGCCGCCGAGAAGATGGCGATGGAAAAAGAATTGGATGAGGCACGCTTGGCACGAGACAAGTCGGCCGATGCTGCGAATGTCTTCGAGAGTGATTTGTCCGTGGTGAAGATGGAAGTGGAGAAGCTCGAAAACGACCTTCAAGCGGTCAAGATGGATTCTCTGAAGAAATTCATGCAAGGTTTTGATGCCGCCACAAGTCAAGTAAATTTCCTCCATGCCGATATCGATCTCGGTGGACTTGGCTACTTCAAGGAGATTGTGGATGGGGAACTTGTGGACCCCCCCGAGGACGATTGATCTTGTCCTTCAAACTTTGTATTCGCCCCTTTATCTTCAATTTCTGTTGTGTTGCCCTTACCTTTTTGTTGTCCTTGTCTTGAAACATTTTATGAAATATGTTCTTTTGCTTTTTACTGTGCTTATTTTAACTTAGGAGTTCTCAAGTATATTTTGCCGAAACACCAACTTTATACGCAAAAATTTCTAAGTTAAGAAAGAAGAGGTTTCCAAGTATTCGTCCATACGCCAATTCAGAACTGATCGCCCATATGACGACTCAAAATATTGAGCAAAAATATTTCTAAGTTATTTAAAGAAACTTAAACAGAGTGATCTCCCAAATGACGACCCAAAATAATGTGGAAAATATTTCTAAGTTCAAAGTGAAATTTAACCATATGATCGCCTAAATGACGACTCAAAATATTGAGCAAAAATATTTCTAAGTTATTTAAAGAAACTCAAACAGAGTGATCGCCCAAATGACGACTCAAAATAATGTGGAAAATGTTTCTAAGTTCAAAGTGAAATTTAACCATATGATCGCCCAAATGACGACTCAAAATATTGAGCAAAAAAATTTCTAAGTTATTTAAAGAAACTTAAACAGAGTGATCGCCCAAATGACGACTCAAAATAATGTGGAAAATATTTCTAAGTTCAAAGTGAAATTTAATCATATGATCGCCCAAATGACGAGTCAAAATATTGAGCAAAAATATTTCTAAGTTATTTAAAGAAACTTAAGCAGAGTGATTGCCCAAATGACGACTTAAAATAATTGGAAAATTTTCTAAGTATAAAGGAAACTTAACCAACTGGTCGGCCCAATGCCGACTCAAAAATAATTTGAAAAATTCTGTTTAAATGAAACTTAAGCACGTGATCGGCCAAACGCCGCTTTAATATAATAACGAAAAATTTCCAAGTTAAAATGGAGTTTAACTAAGTTGTCGGCCCAATGCCGACTCAAAGGTAATTGTGTAAAATTTTCTAAGTATAAATGAGACTTAACCACGTGATCGGCCAAACGCCAACTCAAAATAATAAACGGGAAATTTCCGTGTTAAAATGGAGTTTAACTAAGTGGTCGGCCTAATGCCGACTCCAAGGTAATTGTGGAAAATTTTCCATTCTGACATGGTTGAAGAATGGGACTTTGGTCTGAGTAATCGTCCAAATCCTGAATCAAACAGTGAACATTCGAATAGGGGAATCGTCCTTACCCGACTTGTCCGCCCTGAGTCGCCGTAATCCCGACGAGAAGGATGAATTAAATATGAACGGGTCATGCAAAATCTGATTTGTATATCTCGAATCTCCAAAATTTCGGTTAACAATGGTGAATAAAATGTATCGAGTTAAACATCAACCTGGATCATAAACTTTGTCTTCGAGTTATTTATACTCGTCCAGTCGGACTTTTGCCGACAATCACGAGTTTTGTCTTCGAGTTATTTATACTCGCCCAGTCGGACTTTTGCCGACAATCACGAGTTTCAGTCTTTGAGTTATTTATACTCGCCCAGTCGGACTTTTGCCGACAATCACGAGTTTCAGTCTTCGAGTTATTTATACTCGCCCAGTCGGACTTTTGCCGACAATCACGAGTTTTGTCTTCGAGTTATTTATACTCGCCCAGTCGGACTTTTGCCAACAATCACAAGTTTCAGTCTTCGAGTTATTTATACTCGCCCAGTCGGACTTTTGCCGACAATCACGAGTTTCAGTCATCGAGTTATTTATACTCGCCCAGTCAGACTTTTACCGACAATCACGAGTTTTGTCTTTGAGTTATTTATACTCGCCCAGTCGGACTTTTGCCGACAATCACGAGTTTCAGTCTTCGAGTTATTTATACTCGCCCAGTCGGACTTTTGACGACAATCACGAGTTTCAGTCTTCGAGTTATTTATACTCGCCCAGTCAGACTTTGCCGACAATCACGAGTTTCAGTCTTCGAGTTATTTATACTCGCCCAGTCAGACTTTTGCCGAAAATCACGAGTTTCAGTCTTCGAGTTATTTATACTCGCCCAGTCAAAATTTTGCCGACAATCACGAGTTTTGTCTTCGAGTTATTTATACTCGCCCAGTCGAACTTTTGCCGACAATCACGAGTTTCAGTCTTCGAGTTATTTATACTCGCCTAGTCGGACTTTTGCCGACAATCACGAGTTTTGCGCCTTTAAAATAACACATGTTAGGAGTCATAAGAGAAAACAATGAGGTGATATTTATTAGAATTGAAAAAGAGGTGCCTCGTTAAAAACCTTCTCAGCAAAAACCCCTCTTATTTTTACGGGGAAAAAATACTGAGTTAGGGAAAAAGTGCACCTAATACAAATGGAAGAAAAGACTAGCTATAGTAGAAGCGTAAATTTGCAGCGTTCCAAGTTCTCGATATCATCCCTCCATCCAGCGTCCTTAGTCGGTAAGCTCCCTTGCCGACCACATCATCAATTTTATAAGGTCCGACCCATTTAGGTGATAGCTTGTCCTTATCTGTGTTAGCTGAGCACGCTTCAAAATGAGGTCTCCTACAACAAAGTCTCTTGGGACGACCTTTGTGTTATACTTGAAAGCTGCTCTTCTCTGAGCTGCTACTTGATTTATCCTTGCTCTCTCTCTTGTCTCTGCAATCAAGTCCAAATCAACTCATCTTCCCTGGTCGGATTCCTCTTCCGAAAAAGCTGTAGTGCATACTGAAGTGATAGACTATGGCCAAGGCCAAGGAATCCAAGAGGTGATATACTGAAAGAACCAAGAGGAATGGGATGATATTAAAGACCTTTTTCATATATTTTGTAAATAGTCTCTTGTATAGGTTATTTTTGCCTTTGTATTTGTGAGGCACTTTACTTGCTTTTTCCTAGTGATTGTATATTGTTTTTAAGGTAGGCTACTTGGAGAGTTTAGCTCCATTTAACCTCCCTAGTTGATACATTCATTTTGTATTTTTTTCAGTAGGGAAAAGGGGGTGACATTTAGCAATGCTTGAAGGTGTGCTTAGAAATTGGGCCTGAGTTGGGCCTAGGCAAAATTTTGCATATTGGACTCATTTTGCTCCTAATTTTTCATAGATTTGATTTAGCTAGGTCTCATCATCATATGATGAACCTAACTAAACCAAATCAAGGATTTTCAAATTAAATCATGGAGCATTTTGAGCCAAAGGCCGCCTAGCCCTTCCTTTCCTCTTTGGCCAAAATTTCAAGCATTCCTTCTTGAGTTTTGAAGCTTGTCTTGCAAGCTTCTAAACTCAAGTAAGGTAAGCTTACCTTACCATGGTTCTTAAGTGAACCATGGTCAAGGTTAGCTTCCCTTGTAAGCTTGCTAAACCGTAGGGAGTTAAGTAAACCTTACCATGGTTCCTAGTGAACCATGGTTAAGGTTAGCTTCTCCTAGAAGCTACCTTTTTTCTATATATTTGTAAATACCTCCTATGTACTCACTTTTGATGAATTTGAGAAATAAACTTCAGAATTTCTCTCTCAAGAGTCCTCACAAAAACCATAGAGAAACCTTTCTCTCTAAGGTTTCACCAAAGATCTTCTACCTTTGCATTGGTTCCTCAAGCTTCTACATCAAGCTTAAGGAAAACCGAACCTACTTCCAAGACTTCTTCTCCATTGAAGAATACTTCAAGGAGCTTCAAAGAGTCATTGAAGTCAAGACCTCAAGAACATTCACGGTCCTAAGGATGGAGAACTTGAAGATCATCAATCTTCTCCAAGTGAACTCCATCATGAAGGCTCTTCAATTTCGATCGGGATCATGGCGTCTGTTCCGTACACTAGATTGAAAGGAGTATCTTGGGTCGACGAATGAACAATTGTGTGATACGACCATAGCACTCGGGGAAGCTCCTCCACCCACGAAGTGCTTGAGTCTTGGACGCGTTTTTTCAGTCCCGAAAGAATAACCTTGTTGGCCGACTCCGCCTGGCCGTTAGATTAAGGGTGCTCGACGGAAGTGAATGTCATTCGGATGCCGACCTGTTGACAGAAATCACGGACTCTCGCACTTGCAAATTGTGTCCCATTGTCAGAGACTATAGCACTTGGGGAACGCCATATCTGCACACCACATTCTTCCATAGAAATGCCCTAACCTTCTCTTACACCACTTGTGGAAAGGCCAGGGAGACAAAATTGAGTGAAGGCGCTCAGCTGGGGAATGGTGAAATGTTGCGTGTCTTTGGCATCCATCACACTTTTGGACCCAATTGACGCAGTCATTCCTCAGAGATGGCCAAAAGTACCCTGCCCGAGCAACTTTATATACCAGAGCTCATCCTCCGATATGACTTCCACACGTTCCGCTATGCACTTCGTCCATCACTCTTTGCGCTTGTGATTTTGTCAAACACCTCAAAAGGGGAGAACTGAAACCTCTTCGATACAACCTTTCATTGATGACGACAAACCTGACAAACTCTCTTTGTATCAGCGACGCTTCCTTTTTGTCTTCTGGCAACTCCCCCCGAGTCAGGTACGCAATATAGGGTACCATCCACGAATTGAGCTCTTCTTGGATGAAAAGGACACTCTCCTGTGGCTCATTTATACTCGGCTGAGCTAAGGTTTCTTGGATGACCGACCGAGTGGCTCCTGGCTTCTTTGTTCTTGCTAACTTGGAGAGGAGATCTACTCTCGAATTCTGCTCCCGCGGTACATGGTTAAGTGTGAACTCTCAGAAATTTTTCGATAAGAGCTTAACTTTTTCCAAGTACTTTGCCAATTGAGGATCCTTCGCTTGGAAGGTTCCCGCGACTTGTCCAGTGATCAACTGGGAGTTGCTTCTAGCTGACAAGCTCGTCCACCCCATCTCCTTCGCCAAACTCATCCCTGCCAACAACGCCTCGTACTCGGCTTGGTTGTTGCTTGCCCGGAACTCAAATCGTAATGACTGCTCTAGTAGTATTCCTTCCGGGCCTTCCAAGACAATTCCAGCTCCACTTCCTCCTAGATTCGAAGCACCATCTACTGATAGAATCCATTGGGTTTCTCTGACCGTGCCTTCCTCAGCCGGAGGGGTCAACTCCATCACGAAGTCGGCTAAAGCTTGAGCTTTGATCGCCCCTCTTAGTTCATACTTGATGGAGAACTCTGATAGTTCGACCGACCACTTCATCATTCTTCCTACCAGATAGGGTTTCTGCAAGACTTGGCGAATCGGATAATCAGTTTGGATTACCACCTCGTAGCTCTGAAAATAGTGCCTCAGCTTCCTAGCGGTAACTAGTATCGCGAGGGCTAGCTTTTCGATCTTCTGGTACCTTGTCTCTGCTCCCTGTAAGACCCTGCTCACGAAGTAAATAGGAATTTGTGAACCTTCCTGTTCTTGTACAAGTACTGAGCTGACTGCTCGGTCGGATGCCGATATGTAGACCAGTAAGGGGAGGCTCGTCCGCAGCCTTGTCAGAATCGGCGACGATGACAGAGACCTCTTAAGTTCCATGAAAGCTTCCTCGCACTCGGTGGTCCAAGTGAAGCGGTCGTTCTTCTTCAAACATTGGAAGAGTGGTAACGCCTTATCAGTTGCCCTTGATAGGAAACGAGACAGGGACGCCATCCTTCCTGCTAGTTGTTGGACTTCCTTCACCGTAGATGGGCTCCTCATATTGATGATGGCTGAACACTTGTCGGGGTTTGCCTCGATGCCTCGATGAGTTAGCAAAAAACCAAGGAATTTTCCCGCTTGGACCCCGAACGAACACTTCTCGGGATTCAACTTCAGCTGGAACTTTCTGATAGTGTCAAACAATTCCTGTAAGTCGCCGAAATGCCGATCAATACTGGCCGACTTCACGACCATGTCGTCTACATAAGCTTCCACATTTTGACCCAGCTGATCCACTAAGACCTTGTCCATTAGTCGTTGATAGGTCGCCCCCGCGTTCTTTAGGCCGAACGGCATGACCCTGTAACAGAAATTGGCCTGATCTGCTATGAAAGCTGTCTTGTCTTCATCCATCGGATGCATGCGGATCTGGTTGTAACCCGAGTAGGCGTCCATGAAACTCAACAACTCGTACCTCGACGCCCCATCGACCAAACAGTCTATGTTGGGCAGCGGGTACGAATCCTTCGGGCAAGCCTTATTGAGATCAGTGAAATCCGTACACATCCTCCACTTCCCATTACTCTTACGAACCATCACCACATTCTCCAACCATGTCGGATACTGGATCTCTCGGACATGTCCTGCCAGTACTAGCTTATTTGTCTCTTCCGCAATGGCCCTTCGTTTCTCCTCTCCGAACTTCCTCCTCTTTTGGATTACTGCTTTTGCGTTAGGGTCTATAGCTAGTCTGTGGCATAGGAAGTCGGGGTCGATGCCCGGCATATCGCTGGAGTTCCATGCGAAAGCCGACACATTTTTCTGCAGAACCTTGATCAATCTTTCCTCGTTTTCAGGGGTCAACGAGGTGCCAATCTTCACCGTTCTTCCTTCCATCACCACTACTTCCTTGACGTCTTCCGCAGGGGCTGGTCGGTGATCAAATTGCCCCATCCTAGGGTCCAACTCGATGGAGTGAATGTGTCTTTCAGCAGGTGCGGTGTATAAACGCCTCCTCGCCTTCAGACTATCCACATAACACTTCCGGGCGACCTCCTGGTCCACCTTGATGACTCCGACCTCTCCATTTGGTAACAAATACTTCACTTTCAGATGCGTCGTTGATACAACAGCCCCTAATTTATTCAACGTAGGCCTGCCGATGAGTATATTGTATGACGATTGAGAATTCACCACCAAATACCGAATGGTCACCGTCTTCATCTGTGAGCCCTGACCGAAGGTCGTTTCTAGATCGGCGTATCCCTTAGCTATAACCTGATCTCCTGCAAATCCCACCAGTGTTCCTGCGTAAGGCACCAGCCGGTCGCTGAGGATCTTCATTCCCACGAAAGCTTCCCAAAAGAGGATGTCGGCTGAACTTCCCTGGTCGACCAGAACGCGCTTCACATTATAGCCCATCACTATCGTCGAAATGACGATAGGATCATCCTCGTGAGGAGCTACCCCTTCATAGTCGGCATCCGAGAAAGAAATTGTGGCTTGCACTGGTCGGCGAATTTTCGATACGGATAAGACGAAGCGCGTGTACCTTTTTCGAGCAGCCGAGGTGACTCCTCCTCCTGCAAATCCTCCTGCCACCATGTTGAAGTCCCCATGGACTTCCTGCTGATGGACCTCCGATGACCCTGTTGGGGTGTTCTTGGGGGGAGTTCTCTCTCTGTGTCTATCCCTCCTGGTGTCGTCTCGTGCGTGCCTATGTCGCCTATCCGACGAACCTTCTTCCTATTTCCTTGCCACAAACTTTGTCAGACGCCCCTCCTTGATCATACGCTCGATCTGTCTTCTAAGGACGAAGCAATTTTCTGTAGAATGCCCGTGGGTCCTATGAAACTCGCACCAGTCGGTCTTGAAGGGACCCAACTGGCGCTCTGTCGCCGCTGGGAACTCGAATAGCGACGCGCTATTGACATCATGAAGTATCTGCCTTCTAGGAACATTGAGAGGAGTAAACTTCTCTTCATCGTTATTACGTGTCCACTCGCCCCTTGGTCGACCACCATGATCGGTCTGTCGGTAATTGCCCTCCTTCATGTTGTAATGGTCGCGTTGCTTACTCCAATCTGATCGCGGACGGAGATGCTTGTTTCCCTCCTTATTGCTGCCCCTTGCTTCTCGGCTCTCCGCCGCTCTTTTGCTGATCTGCCCTTCCTCCGTCTTAATGTGGCTCAGCGCGAAGGCTCTCACCTCCGACATCGTCTGGCAATTTGCTCTCTCTAGCGCGATGTCGAAAGCTCCAGACCTCAAGCCCTTCTAGAATGCAATGACAGCCATCCTTTCATCTAAAGATGCTATCCTCAAGGCGACCTCATTGAACCTTTGCAGGAAGTCCTTCAGCGATTCCTCCCGCTGCTGCTTGAGATCGAACAAGTCTGACGTGATCGGCAGCTTCTTCTTGTTAGCGGCAAATTGTGCCATGAAGAGCCGACTGAAGACATCGAAGTCGGTGATGGATCAGTCAGGGAGACCACTGAACCAATCGAGTGCCACCTTTTTGAGCGTCCCCATAAACAGTTTGCAGCGGACTTCCATGCTCCCTCCACAGATCAACATTTGAGCTCGGAAGTCCGTCAAATGCTGACTGGGATCCTGCGTTCCATCAAAAGGTTCCACTTGGGGTATCCGATGGTCCCTGGGGATGATCTCGGCTTCTATGGCTTCCGAGAAGGGTCGAAAATCCCTAGGAACTTCCATCATGACGTCTTCTTCCACCGTCCTGGTACTGGCCGCTATTCTGGCCTGCATCTCATCCGCTCGCCTCCTGATCTCCTCGTTTTCGCGTTGAATGGCCTCTTCTCTCTCCCTGGACCGCGCATTCTCCTCCCGTAAGCCATTGATCATGGTCATCATCTCCTCCATGGTAGGGTGTTGTGAATCGTTGTTGTTGTTGCCGCCTCTTGCCATGGTAAAGTGCTAGTTCTTCTATGTGACTTGGGGCGTAGGAAAAGTTTTACCGTAGCCCCACGGTGGGCGCCAAAATGTTCCGGTCAAAGGGTGGACTAAGGTTTTTTCCTAGATCGTGCCTTAGAGCCAGAGCATTCAAAAGTGTAATCTGTCTTCTTAGCTTTAGGGTTTTAGGTTTTATACTTTCTCGTTCATGGGCCTTACGGGCCCCGTGAATGTGAGGATCTCCTTAACCGTTATTATTTGGATAACACTTGGCTGACGCGGGGATATCTTCGATCAGGTTCCGACCGACCAGACCCATACCGAGGGAGTGGTCGGGTATTTGCCGAGCAGGGTCTTAAAGGCGGGGGGATCGGAACAAGGCCGATCTAGTTCAGGAGAGGGTAAGGTCGGATCCCAATCAGCCTATGAAGGTAGGCAAAATCGGAAATCGGCCGAGACGGTACAAAATTAAAATAAATTTTTTATTAAATCATTATTAATAAAGGTACAATATGTATCCATGCCATACAGAGTCGTCAATTCATTGTAAAGTGGTTAATTAATTGAATCACTTAATTGTGGAGAAATAAATTTTATAAAAATTAATAAATTTTACATGTAGCAGTTCAGTGTTGAATTAATGTATATATAATATAGGTAGAAAACTAGGTATGAAATCAATTTCACTGATAAAAAAAGGAAATAATGACAAGGTAATGAATCAATTTGGCATTAGCTGGTTGGTTACTTCTTACTTAACTTTCATTGTGTTAATGATATATTAATCAATTAATACGATTATTCTAAGGGAGCACTGGTTGCAAATTCATCAAGTTGCAACAAATTTATTTTCAATGGGACTGCTGACCTCGTGGGATCTTATTTGTCTTTTTGCTTAATTATTTATTTCTAGATATTTGAGCAATGATTTAGTAAGGCACTACTTAAGTATCATAGATCACTGCTCTAATTAATGAGGTAGTCTAATAAATTTTGTCTGCAGATTGATACATATTGTGATGATAAAACAAATTTTGCAGTTTAGATAATTAATCGGCAATTAGAATTGGGAATTTCTGATGTCACAGGCAACTGCATTATAATCGAGTTGTTACTATAATTTTAGAGAATTGAAATAGCAGATAATTAACAGAATAAGTATGGCAGCGTTTAACATCATATAACATAATTATCTATTAACTAATAGATGGGGAAGATAATATATACTGTATAGGTTCACTCGTGCATGCGCGCACGTTGCTTTGAAGTGTGAATTAACCCTTCATTTTATTCTCATTCATCACTAAAATAATGCATGCATGTACTGATGTACAGTGAGATACCATACTACTGGAGCTAGGTAGGTAGTATGCGTCACGTAATTCAATAATAATATATTACCTATATTATATGATTTTTATTATTCAATTAGAATTATATGTATGTCATGTGTGAACTAACATGTGGAAATATAGTCTTTAAGAATCTTAATTATTTATTTGATATAATTGAAATACTATAAAAATAATAAAATGAAACCCTTTTAAATCAGGAGGCTAAACTGATATTAATAAATAAATAAAATAAAATGTGAATTATATACCTTAAATAACTTTGTTTTTAGGGAAAAATAACTTTTTCTTATATATTCATTTTATAGTATATATATAATTTTTTTTTCTTATATACATGAAATGTTTGATTAATAATGTAACATTTTACGTTGAAAATACATAAAAATGAAACTCACTATAGTTACTAAACATGCATAAAATAAGAGTCATCAGCCAGAAGTTATTAATATAAATAATTCAATACATATATTTTTAATTCAGATGAATTCATGTTGGATCGCATGGTGAAATGACAAATAATTTAGTAGAAAAACAATTTTAAACATACATGATTAAGTCTAAATATAATATCAATTAATATAATAATAATAAAAACATGGCAGAAAATAAAATGAAGCATGATACATATTTAGAAAATGAAGTTTAAGTGTGATATAGAATGTACGAGTGTAGTTTTCTTGTATCTGTCTGATTTGGTTAACAAAAGCAAGTTGTGGTTAAAGGAGAAAGAAGTAACTAGAATGAAGTGAGAGCAATGTGTTGGAATGTTGCAATCTGTTGTTCATTTGGTACCCCAACTCCATCCTCCTAATTGACTACAACACTATGAATCCATCAATCTTTTAACTTTAATCCACACATAAATTAACCCATCCCATACTACTCCTAAACTTCTCCCTCCAATATTCTATACACACAAAATACAAACCCTAAACCCACCAAAATGACTGATAGGGTTCACCCTGCCGCCAAAACCACCACCCCAAAGCCAACATTCCCCGCCGCAAAATCCAACCTTCCCGGCGCCACCCGCCTCTCCTACCGCCCCCAACCGCCTCACCGTCGCCGCAGCAGAAGCGGCTGCAGCCTCTGCTGTTGGCTCCTCCTGATCCTCCTCTTCCTCCTCCTCCTCCTGGGCGGCGGCGCCACCGTCTTCTACTTCCTCTACCACCCCCAACGCCCCACCTTCTCCCTCACCTCTCTCAAACTCACCACCTTCAACCTCACCTCTCCCTCCACCCTCGACGCAAAGTTCCACCTCGCCCTCTCCACCACAAACCCTAACCCTAAAATCCTCTTCTCCTACGACGCCACCTCCGTCTCCATCCTCTGCGGCGATACCGCCCTCGCCGCCGCCACCATCCCCGCCTTCCGCCAACCCCAGAGGAACACCACCGTGCTAGAGGCCACCGTCGCGAGCACCGAAGACGCGGTGGCGCAGCTGAAGAGGAGCAAGAGCGAGGTGGCTCTGAAGGTGGAGTTGGAGACCAAGGTGGCGGCCGAGACGGGGGTGCTGACGACGCCGCGCGTCGGAGTGAGAGTTTTGTGCGACGGCATCGGCGTTTCCCTACCCGACGGCGAGAAACCGGCGACGGCGATAACTGAGAATACGGAATGCGAAGTGGATGTGCGGTTGAAGGTGTGGAAATGGACCATTGGATGAATCATAATATGAGGGTTACAGACACAGACTTATACGTGTGATGCTATTATATATATAAGTTGTGGTTCTTGTTTATTTTTTAATAATTGTTTTTTTTTTCCCTTTTTCATTTGTGGTAATTCTGATTTTCATTGCCATATTTTTCTGAAATTTGTTGAAGATTAATTAAATGTTTGTAATTTGGATGCAAGGACCATGATTCAACTTCTAGCGAGAGACACCTAAGGTGCCAAAACTGCTCATGAGCCGCAGGTCGGTCCATAAAAAATTGGCGGTTCACGAGTTTGACCTGATTAGTCTGTCAAGTCAAATAATGGATTGAGAAAGATAAACTTGTTATCTGTCTAATTTATTTAATTTAATATAGGTTTAATTACATTATTTTATATTTATTTTATGTGTAATATGTTATTTATTGTGTAGCAAATTTATTATGTATTTAATTTATTTTATTATATGTAATTTGAGATTTATTGTAAAGTAAATTAAATAAAATTAATTATAATTTTTTTATTATTATTTAGATATATTAATTTATGTAAGTCATTTAAATATTAAGAAAAATAATATATATTGAAAATGTAACTCAAAATAAATATGTAATTTTTTTTTAATTTTTTTAAATTTTTTTAAATTTTTTTAAATTTTAAATTTTTTTTTTAACAAACTAACCACCTTTAGATATGATAGATAAAAGTGTCCAACCCATTTATATCTACCGACTAACTTAATTCAACCAATTTTTGACAAGTCGTACGTGAACTGACTTGACCCATTTTATTATCTTAGAAATAATTAAGGATATATACTTACAGTTGGTATAATTTTTTTATGATATTTTTTTCAATGAATTTTTAATGATGTTAATTAATTAAAAATATATATTTATCATGTTATTAAAAGGTAGTTATTATTAAAATTATCGATATAATTTGGGATTGAATAATAATATAAAATATATTAAGTCATTAGCCTAGTCACAATGCTTGCAACCACTATTGTAATTTAGAGACATATGGTAGTTAATTTTATTATTATATGTAATTTTATAGTATTTATCAATCAAGAAAAGTATATTTTAAAAATTTTAGATGATATATTTTTCATTATTATTATATTATGTAATTTTTATAAAAAAAATTTATAAAATATATTTAGATTCATCACTTATTTCCTTTTCTGTCTTTATGATGGTGTTAAAACTTCTTTATGTGTTTTTGACAATTTTCTAATTTCTCACAAAATCTTTCATGATAACAATAGTAATCTATAGTCACGAAAGAAAAAGAGAAGTTGTCTTTTTGTTAAACTAACTCTTAACTTCCATAACTTTTTTTCCAAATTATTTATCTTTATAGCCAAAAATTACCCTTAATGAAGTGAGAAGGAAGAGATTAACTTATTAATAACTTAAAAATCTTCTCCAATGACTCTCTTAATATATTTTAAGTCTAATAACTATCACATTAGACATCTTTTCATTAAAAGTCATTCTTTAATTACATAAGTTATTATTAGATTAAATAATTTAACATTCTTTCACTTGACTTATGTGATGACTTGAAGATTCAACTTTAAAATGTAAGAGCGCACCATACATTAAAATTAGAATTTACCATCTTTATTAAATTAAAATGATTGAATCGTGGTGATTGCAAGTTATCTTAACTTGGCTCTTATTATGTATCATAAGTCATTCAATTTAAGTCAACTTTAATTAATTCTGTATCTTTATTGTCCTTTCCAAGACACATTTTACGATCTCATTAAAGCAATAATGTATATCATATAATGTGAATTGTAACGACCCGCCATGATCCTTACACTCAGTAGAATCACATTAAATACACTAGTCAACTAAGAGAAGATGTTAACTGGATAACCAAATATATACATATATATTTAAAGTAATAATGAACTACGTGTCTATGTACAAAACATAATACTATATATATATATATATATATATACACACACACACACAAAGTCATCCAAAATATCCATACTCTCTTAGTGCCGGTCAAGTACAATCAAACAGTTACCCAAGATGGTAACTTTGACACTAGAATAAAACTCCACATCTCGCGCGTCGGTCACAACAACCAGCTCCAACCTAACCCTGACCTGCTCCCACACACAATATGATCATCACAGTCCATCCACATGGAAATAAAAGGGTAAGCTAGAGTTTAAAAATCAATCATGTAAGCATAAAATAAACATCTATGCTACACCATCATCAAATCACCAACCATTCTCGTAGAGTCACACCATACACTCTATCATACACTACTCATGCAATAAATACAACTCATGACAAATATCAATGCATATCAATCATCTAATGCGTCATCATGCATTCACCTAGAAGATCTCCCTAATAACAGAGCAAGATAAGTACATCTCATCATACCGAAACCACCCCAACCATTTTCACGTCCAATTCACCTGCTCGGTCACAACTAATCGGGATATAAATCCCCACTCGGGTTTACTCGGATGATGTCGCTTACACACTTGGAAGTACAGTTTCACCACTATAGTATAATTCAATGGCCTATCCAAGCACCACTATAGTATAATTCAATGACCTATCCAAGCACCACTCTCAAGAGACTCTATGTGAGCTCTTCCAGTTCGAAAACATTTTTCCTCTCTTCAAGTTCTAGGCTAGACACATACCATAAGGCATCACATGCAATAATGCATCATACATCATACATGGTCAATCCACCATCATGATCAATATCATCATCCTCATATGAAAGTACAGACCAAATCATGTTTTAACACATTCATATATATCATCACCAAGCATACATATGAATCAAGAACCAATCTTCGTCATATATCATGCAAACATGATCCAACTTCAACATTAAAACATGCGTAAGCATCATATTCAATCATAAACCAAGCACACTCACATCTGATGCAAGTCAGCTCTCACCCGGCCAAAACCCAACCTGAGAGCTCTAAGGTTCTCCCACACCCGGCGTGGAATTATCACGCCCGGCATCATTTAGACAAAGACTTTCAGGGGCCTTCACGCCCGACGCATCCAGCTCTACGCCTGACGCTATATCAGTAAAACACCCTATAAAGTCACCATCTAATATTGCGTTTGGCGTGGTTCTCCTCACGTCCAGCGTGACTCATCTAGAGGCTCCCATCTTAAATCGCACCCGATGTGATTAGGAAATGACTACTTCTGATGAATGCATGCCCAATGCCAAGAACGTGCGCCCGACACAAATTTAAGCAACAACCCCCAAAAACTCAGAATTTCTATCCAAAACTTGAAAATCAGAAGATCTAGCCACATGTAGTCCATTAAACATAATACATAGACTCCATACAATTTGAAAACAATCTCATATTCAATATGCATTCACCTGATGCATCAAAATCACCAAAAAACCCCATTTTGCCCGAAACTCCGAAAATGAGAAAATCCTTCAATTCAACCATTGATTCCCAAGACTCATGTACCAATTGAGTTCCTAAACTCACATGCAACCAAAAAACCTACATTCTAGCTTCCCTCACCTGAAAATTAGCTCAAAACAACCAAGAAATGAGAAGAAGAAGAATCCCCCCTCGAAGTTCGACCCGCAGACTTCAATCTTCCAATACAAGCTTCCTAGCCTGAATTCCAAGAAAAGACAGAAGAGATTAGTAATCTAGAAGAGAAGAGGAATCATGCAGAGAATTTTGGGAGAAAAAGAGCTCACGAAACCAAAGCCCTTCTCTTTAGATTTTCTTTGAGAATGAGCTTATGAGGTTTCGTTCTCAAAGAAAACCTTATATACCTTTTTTTCTAGAGTTAACTAAACTCTAAACAATAACTTACTAAGTTACATGAATGACAAGATAAATAAAAAAAACTTCAATTGAATTTAGAAGTGTCATACAATACAAGCATTATAACTATAATGTATATATACACATCACTCTACATTGTTAACAAGGACTTATCCATAACACCCCATCCTATCAACATGACCAATGAATATCTTGGGTGGTAAAACTTTAGTCAATGGATCCTCTATCAATAATTTTGTACCAATATGCTCAATACACACTTTATACTTTTATACTTCTTCTTTTAGTGACAAAAACTTTAAATCCATATGTTTTGCTCCTTTAAAGTATTTATCATTCTCAAAGAAAAAGACAGTTGTAAAGTTATCACAATAAATCTTCAACGATTTGGCTATACTATCAATAATATCAAATCTTAAAGTAAAGTTTTTCAACCATAATACTTGAATTGTGGCCTCAAAGCATGTTATAAATTCAGCCTCCATGGTAGAAGTGATAATAACATATTGTTACATTTTTCCATGACATTGCTCCTCTAACCAAAAGAAAGATGTACCTAAATGCAGACTTCCTTGAGTTCACACATCCAACATAGTTTGAATCCAAATAGCCAACCACTTCAAGATGATCTAACCTTTTATATGTGAGCATGTAATCTTTTGTGCTTATATGCCTCTATTGTTAAGGAACTTAGCAAATGAACATAGATATTGTCCACTATCATTAAATTTTCCATGAAATGCGCCACCTTTATCCAACCTTACAACTTTCACTTTTCTATCTAACTATCTTTCTATCTCATTAATGAACACATAAGACATCCACTAATTGAGACTTTTCATGTAGTAGATATGAATAACAATAACGTGAAAAGTCATCAATAAAGGTGATAAAATACTTTTCACTACCCCGAAATAGAACATAAAAAGTCCACAAATATCATTGTGTATCAATCTTAGAAGTTTATTACTTCTTGTAGAAGAATTCTTTGATATTTCACTACAAGAAAATGACGATTTTGCGACAGTTATATGACCTACATTGCGATGGTTAGAACTGCCGCAAAGACACCATTGCGACGGTTCACCAAATGTCGTAGAAATGTCCGTCACGAGTGAATTTTGCGACGGTTACTGGAACCGTTGCACAAACCGTCGCAAAATCGAAATTGGGACCCTTAAAGCACCCGTCGCTAAATATTTATTTTTTATTTTATTAAATTTTATAGAAGTCTCAAATTCGATCACTATTCTTCTCAAGGATTCTATTTCACAATACTTCACTTTTTAACATGTTTTGTCCTCACACAATTTCTGGGAAACATCCCATAAGGCTACCCATCTCTATATTTCTCCAAGTCAAACACAATTAACTGTAGAGTTCTGATGAGATAAACAACCGAAAAGTAGATACATGTTGTCAATATAAGTAGTACAAATTAATTCATTTAAGTCATTCTCAATTATAATCTCATACTTATACTATCTTTGGATCCCTCTCATTCCGGTGTGTCCGAACCGTTATAAATATATAATAATTATATTACTAATAATAATTATATTATATTTAATTAATATTTATTTATATATTTACTTACTTTTATAATTAACAATCTACTTATTTCTATTTAAAATTAATATTATGATACAGTTTAAATTATTTATTATAAATTTAAAAGTTTAAATAATAATTTATATATTTTAAAATGAGAAGGGTTATAATAACACATGTGTAACTTTTACTAAGTATTACACTGCTCAGTAATTTTATATTAAATGTGAATTTTGTAAATCCAACCGTTGGATTGAAAGTTCATATCACTTTATATGTTTATATCAAATTTTGTTAAAATTGAACAACTTGAAAGTAATCAAAGTGTTCATATTTTAGTATATTTTGAAATGTATATATTACGTCAATTTTGTTTTACAAGAATGAAGTATCAAATCATCTTGAATTAATATAAAATTTTGTATATATGATGTAAGAGTAAAAAACTTTCAATCTAACGGTTGAATTTATAAAATTTATATTTAATTTAAAGTTATTGAACGGTGTAATACTTAGTAAAAGTTACACCAGTGTTATTATAACCTTTCTCTTTTAAAATATTATTTTTATAAATTAAATTTTAACATTTAAATAAATTATTAATTAACTTAATTTATTTATTCATCTTAAATTTAAGATATAAAAATTAAAAAATGTATTTATCCTTATTTTATTTTCTAATTATCAACCATTAATAAAATACTAATTTAAAATCTTATCTAGTTATATCATAATATTTTTATATCAAATTTAAAACCAGATATTAGTTATACAAAAATATCAAGATCATATATATAGTAAATAATCAATAAGATTCTAGTTAAATAATTTAAAATAATTATTTTTTTTAACTATATTGTTTGCAAATAATTTATTCCAAAGCTAATCAATTTTTTCTATATTAATTATTAGTAAAATTTAATAATTTTTAATTTAATAATTGGATCGATAAAATTCAACTTACACCATGAGTTCAATATTCTCGATTTAATCTACAATTAAGATGTATTATTAATTTCACTAACACATAAAAAAATGTAACATATATATATATTATAAATTTTTAGCTTCCTAGGATTAACATAAAACTTTTTTATTCTAAAATAATTTAAAAGATAGAGAAATAAAATTAATATAGTATATTAAAGTATTTTTTTAACATTTCTAAATGTAATTACATGTCATTATGATTTTATTTTTCTATTTTTTATTGAAAGTAAAATTATAGAATTTTGGAGTGTGCATGACTTTGTGTGAATTTTTATTTCAATTTTTGTCTTGTAGATTGCGATGATTTACTACAAACTGCCTCGGTATAGATAAATTTTATGGTAGTTATTTGACTCTGTCGCACAAACTGTTGCAATGTTGGAAAATTTTGCGACGGTTTAGAGAAACCGTTGTATGAAGGGTCGCAATATCAAAGCGATGACAGTTTCAGGATAACTGTCGTAATTTGTCCATCACAAATCATCATTTTCTTTGTAGTGTTTGTTTAGTTTGTTTTCCTTTAATGCAATCTAAGCATATATCCCAGTTACTAAAATTTAATTGAGGAAAATTTTTATTTTTCATTAACCTCATTATCCTTTCTTTAGAAATATGACCTAATCTTTGATACCACAAATAAACAGAACTATCATCATGTATATTACGCTTGTTACTGACATGTTCAACATTAAACAATGATTCTTTAAACTTTACATCAAGATTGAAATAATACAAACCATCTATTAAAGTACAAGATCCATAATAGTACATATCCTTAAACACAGAAAATATATAATTTTTAATCTTGAAACTAAAACCTAATTGATCCAACTTTACAATATAAACTAAATTCCTAGCACATCCAGGTACGTAGAGACATCCTTCCAAATCTACATGACACCCTATCTCAAAGACTAATATGTACATTCCAATATCTTTTATTGTTGCCTTCATTTTATTTTCCATATGGAAAATATTTTAAGTTCCTCTTATTGTTTGAATTGAAAGGAATCTCTACATAATATGTGACACATGAGTAGTTTCTCTAAAATCAAGCCACCAGGTATTATTATTAGGTACGTCAACAAGATTTAATTTATTCAAAATTTACAAATATATAAAATATATTATTTTCAAGCCATTTGTTTCTTTTTGGGCAGTTCTTCTTGAAGTGACTACTTTGTTTTAAAAAGTAGCACTTCTTTTCCTTACAGACCCTTCGTCTTTAACCTTTAATTAGAATTTTCCCTTGTTCTTCTTACCCAACTTGTTTTTGCTAGTACTGGCTCCATTATAAGTCATAAGATGAATTGAGTTTGTCTTTCATTTTCTTTAACCTCCCTTCCTTTTGAATTAACATGGCCTAAATTTCTTGAAAATTTAGTTTTTCCTTAAGAGTGTTATATTCACTTGAAATTAGCCAAATTCAACAGGAAGAGAGTTCAAAATAAATTGCACCAAAAAGGACATTTTTCACTTCCATTCCCATGAAATTTAACTTTGTTGCCAGATTAGTCATTACTGTCACATGATCATGAATTGGTTGAGACGTACCAATTAAACTTTTTGTTTGTCAGTTCACTTGATAAATTCCCCATAATTGACGTAAATTTACGTCGAACATGGTGTGTCCGACGTAAACTTATGCATTTTTTTTTTAAATTTTTATTATTTTTTGATACACCCAAAACCTGCATACAGTCCATAATGCAAAACCTAACCCAGGCAGTCCATAATACAAATTCAAATATAATTTGTATTTCAAAATTGAATGACAAAAAGAAAATAATATATAAATCTTAAAAAGCATAAATTAAGACAATGTAAATCCTATTATCCTAAAAAAGCTATAAAACATATGTTTGTCAATGTTATCAAACTAGAAACATAATATCCAACTAACTAAACTTAGAAATCTAACTATTATATACTTTGAAGAAAAAAAGTTGCCCATTGTTCTCTTATCTTGATGATTTCATCTTCGGGCAATGGAGATGGATCTTGAAAGACCTGAAACATTAATTTAAGTGTCATTAATATGCAATGTTAATTATCATAAATATAAATATACTTAAAAATAAATTTTGATATGAATTACCTGCCCCCAAGAATTAGTAATACCCGCAGAAACTATAGCACTTATCCAATACATGATGTAATAGTCACATTCAAACGAGTCTTGTTGCTTATTACACTAAAATGAAAAACAAGTAACTATTATTTCCAAAGTCGATAAATTCAAATATTATTTCCTCTATTAATTAATTTGCTAACCTTAAGGTATATGAATTGCAATATCTTTGATCTAGCTCTTCCACTTAAAATATTAGCTTCAGACACGATTCTAATTAATTGAAATAAAAACATATGTTAGCCAATATATATAGTTACAATTTAAAAACATAATGAAAAATTTTAGCTACCCTTGTAATTGGAATTTAATTTCGTGGCTTGGTTTTCGATGTAGTGAACAAAACCACACTACGGTGTATTCCTTAGGAATGATTATCATTAACTGCCAATGGGACCTACATTGTATGACAAACAAATTAGTTATAAAATTACCATGATTAAAAAAACAATTAAAAAACTAACCCGTCAATGTATGGAGCCATGTATATATCTCTTCCTGATTCACTTATCCATGTTTGCATATATTGCTGAATCTAGACCTGAGTGTTTCCTGATTTTTGGATGGATTGAGGCTCAATAAATCCATATATTTGTGCTTGTGCTTGCTCCACACTCAATTTATCTATGTACCTAACACAATTAATTATTATAAGTTAAATGTAATTATTGTAATTTTAGACTCATAAAAGAAAATATCACTTACATGGCCCACAGTTGTATGATAGATATATTTAACATGGAGTTTCCCCCAACAATCTCTAATGTGTCGGGCAGGGATATGTATAATGGAACATTAGAACTATCAACTCCAAAAACTCTAATGTCCCACTGCAATTGAATTGGTTTCTTCTTCAATCGTGGTAATATGGTTAGAAGCCTATATATGGGATGATCCTCAGCTTCTGCGATATCAACATCATCAACAACAGGTTCTCTCATGACCTCCTTACCACGATTGATAAAATCCTAAAGAAAGAATCAAAATTAGTTTAACAATAATAAAATTATAAGAATATAAAAGAGTAATAATAGAATTACCTTTGCCCGTGATGAAAGCGGCATCACCAAACGTTTTGGTTAAGCTAAGAATGTGTCGGTTGCCTGCCCCACTAGTTGAACTTCTGTATTGGGCAAAGGCACTGGAGCAGCAGCATCTTGAACTTGGTCAACCACAACCCGTGTCCAGTCTGGCTCTAGAGGGACACCATGGATGGTTGAGCCACCCTCAAATACTCAACCAATAGCCACTAACCGTGGGGGTTCATCCTCAACATATAACTCACACTGGTTTGGTACATCAGTGTGAGTCTGTTCCCCTGAGGGATCTAGAGCAGCACAACTCCCTTTAGTGCTGACTCGAACACCATCATGAGCAACTGTAGTCTGTTGCTGAGAACGATCCAAAAACTCAAAATTCTGTTCAAACTCTTCTCGAATGTTCTTCAATTTCTCTTCAAACTGCAAGAGTCAACAGTATTGCTCCTCGATGGTGGTGCATCAAAGTAATCTCGGTGACTCCAAGAACCACCAATACCACGCACACGCCCTGCGTGCTCTGGCCTTCCTATGGCCGTTGTGAGTATATCATCCCGACCATGGGGAAAAAATGAGCCATGGGTGGTCTGCTCAACTAAACCCTCCTGCAACATATTAACAATAAGTATACCCTAAACTACACTTATGAATTGAATGAGTTAAAATGAAGAGTCTTAGTTTGTATATTTTTACTTACTATTTTATCAGCAACGACCCTTGCAAACTCAGAAGTCATTTGCCCATTTGATTTTGTTCGAGCTGCTATCCACATCTCATAGCGGGGAGGTGAATCCACATGGTCAATAGACTCAACCCCTGATGCCTCTATCCTAACCTTCATCAATTTTTTTTTAATTCATATCCCCCTCTTGACAATAGATGGGATGCATCATTCTTGCTCTGTCGTTCTTGGGTAGCTACTCTTTTGGCCTACAATAATACAAATAAGAAAATGAGATTAATTAAAATATACCTTAAGTATTTGTGTCAATGTAAGAATTATCAATAACTAACTTGCCAAGAAGAGTCCAATCGAGTGGCACGAAATTGTATCCACTCCTCATCAGTAATCTGGTACTTTAGACAAGGAGTCTCATTTTGTCGCTCTCCAAATACATACTCCTGTGTCAAGAAAGTCTTGAAGTCTCTCCACCTGGTAGCAAGGGCAGATAACATCTTCCTCCTCATGACCTCAGTGTTGGGAATGTCAAAATTTTGCTATCAAAAAAACAACAAATAATAAATAACGTATTTAAGTTATATAATATTGAAGGGATGTAAAAGTATATACCTGAATATCCTGCCACATGAGGTTCTTGTCAACCTCCTCAACGTCATCCCATGATGGAATGATAATATAAACATGACGTTAAGCTAGGACTCCCAAATAGCTCCTAAACTTTGCAGCATTTGGGGTTGACGCCTTGCCAGAACGAGGATCCACCTCAACCGGTTTCCTCTCCTTGGCAATGCGTCCAGCTGTCAACCCAGACAATCGGGTGATAGATCTACCTTCCCTCCTTCCATTGTCAGACCCCGAATATGCCATAATCCTGAAAAAATCAAACTCTCATTATTAAAACAATGAATTAACTGAATAGACGAATAAAGTAAAAAAGATAATAACAATATAGCAACAAAATAACTAATAAAAAAACAACTAATTTGGTCCCTCTTAATAATTAAATTCTCCTTCTTTAGTGCATCTGGAACGGCCTATTCTGAAACCAGAACAGGCTGTTCCAGATAAACAATTAACACAAATTTAATGTGTCTGGAACGACCCGTTCTGAAAGCAGAACGGCTCGTTCCAACTGCATTATTTTTGTATTAATCGTTAATCTGGAACGACCCGTTCTGGTTTCGGAATGGCCCGTTCCAGATGAACAATTAACAAACAATAAATTCAAGTAGAACGACCCGTTCTGGTCGCAGAACGGGCCGTTCCAGATGAACAACTAACACAAAATAATGCAAAGAAGAGAACTAAGTTGAAACTAACCTCAAACGTGCAGACCCAATGCAAAACAGCTTAGAAGAGAAAACAAGTAAACTTAGATGAGAAAACAAGTAAACTGAGGCGCGCGCGAGAAGAGAACGAAAGGGCATCATATAAATAATATTTTACGTCGGACTAGGTGTGGTCTGACGTAAATTATACAATCTACGTCGGACTTGTATTGTGGCCGAAGTAGATTGTATATTTTACGTCGGACCACACCTAGTCCAACGTAAAATATTCCACTTTTATTTACAAAAATGTCACCACTTATTTTTTATGTCGTGTTTTTGAATATCTGACATAAAAGAGGTGACGTAGTATCCTTATTTTGCACTAGTGCATGAAATGAAATAATTGACAGCCTATCCCATTCAACCTTATTGTGGGCACAAAAACTCAAACATTTGCATCTCGAACCTACTTAACCTCCACCCATACCATACCATCTTGTATGGTCTTGTGGTGTATGGTTGACCCCCAACTTATATACTCTGCCAATAGTCACCAAATGGACATAATTCTCATTTATATAGGTTCATCCAGATCAACTAGTGATTCATTAGTTAAATCATTGACCCACTAACCTAACATTATGACTAAGTCGATGATCGATCTAATTTTGATAAAATTGCTACAAAATATTATTTAGGATTGGTTGAGTTTTGTTTTGATCATGCCTGATGAATTACTTATGTTATCCTTGATAAATATAGTTCATACTTAAATAATTGAACCTAAAATTGACCCAGGACAATTAGAATAACTTAATGCTTGATCATACTAGCTATGATATCCATACCCAATTTATGCCACTATTTCTTATTGGTTGCACGTCTTTAGATTGAATATGCAAGGGTTCTTCATGTTGACACCTGTTCATAAACAACAACATTTTTACACAAAAATGTTATTCTTAATTTAATGTAACAAAATATGCAACAACAACAATAAAGTTAAATTAAGTATCCTATTAGTGTAATAATTGTTAGGAAGATTACCTCAACACTTTTGTTTCTTCTGCTTCCAAGTTTGAAGTTTCGAAGATACGATACTTGGAATTTTTTGTTGGAGGAAATATTTCTTCTTGATCATTGGACTCATTGCCCTTTACTTCATGAATTTCCCTATTTCTTTTATATTTACGTCCCCAATTTCTTCTGAGGAATCAATCCAACGAACCCAACTATCTTTTATGATCATTGCTTCCTCATTATGTTGGGATTGAACAAAAAATTTAAATGTAAGCTTTGGATCACCACTATTAATAGCTTTCCTCTCTTTAATTACTTCCACTATTTTCTTGCAAAGTCGTGCATCATACCATAAAAATATGTGATCTGTCATAAATTTAAATGGAGGTGGATGAGAAAGCATAACAGTTTCATTTAAAAAGAAACTTGTTATATTGATCCTTTCATCCCAACTAGTTTCCAAGTAGCATTCACATCCAATACTTCCACAACATCCAATGTGGCGTGATTGGATTGGAGAAACAACCAAATAGAAAATGAAACCCAAAAAATCAGGTGGAAGTTGTTCAATAGGGACCAAAACCTGTGTAGAGTGGTGATGAAACCAATCTAGAAATTTTCCACTTCTAGCTGGTAAAGAATAACAAATCTTTGTTGATTCACATAAATAATTATTCATGGATGTATCTTCTTTATTTTCTGATACAACTGCCGATGTTGTTTCTGTTGCAAGTTTAATCATAACAATGGCATCATTCAAAATTGCATCATATGAATGATCATCCAATGTTAAGCAGTTAGGAAGCAGAAAAATACGTTCAGGTGTTTTAAATGGTTCAATTGTGGAACATAACACTCTCTGAAGAGATTGGCACCTCCAAATGTGTAAGTGTTGAATGGATTGTGGAAGTGCAGGTATACATTGAAGCATTTTGCATTCACAAACTTCAACAACTTTGAGTCTTGTCAGATGCTTGATGCTCTCAGGTAAGCTTGTGATGGCGCAACAATAAAAGGTTAAGTATTGCAATGATGATAACATGGAGATGTTGTTTGGGATTGCAGTTGCACACAAGCTTAGACAATCCTCAAATACTATACCTGTTAGTGACTGAAAGCCAGGGCAAAGAAATGCCTTTTGTAAGATCAAGAAAGTGTCACCTTTGTGTTTCCTTGACTCATAAAGCACAATTTGTTGAGAAAAGTTTTCAGGAAGATCCACAAGACCATAACTAATTGTGAAAGAAAAGGCTTTGAGATTTTTTATAAGCAAAATTGATGGGGGAAATTCACTCAAACCTGATAGTCCTAAAAACAATCCTCGAAGAAATTGTGAACAAATGTTGCTGCCAAGTGTCTTAAGTGATGTGCACTCGGTTAAATTCAAAATTTCAAGCTTTGGGAGGGACAAAATTGATGGATCAACATAAGTTAAGCTTTCACATCTACTCATTCGTACATGACTAAGTTTTGGGGCACGAGACAGATTTGGACACTCCACAAGGTGTTTGGAGCCAGAAAGGTTAATTATCTCTAAATTTGGAAAATTCTGCAACATATAAAAGCCCAAATATTTGTTAGTACATTTTTTATGGAAATTTCATTTTTATTTATTTATTGAGATACGCTTCAATTTCTATCAAAAGAAAAATTGAAACATAAATACATAATTAATACATGAACTACGCGTACCTGTACTCCATGCCAAAGTCTTTCCACATTGCTATGTCGCATGGAAATCTCAAAAAGATTGTCAGGGCAAAAAGTTGATGGTAGAGATTCTAAAGGGTACCTGTTCCACACTAAATATCTTAAGTTATTAGGTAAGAATTCAAGACCCTTTGGAAGGTATATTGAATTGATTCTCTTTGAATCTCCATTGAGGGATCGAAAAACAAGTAATCTCAGGTTTGGCATCTCTTTGAATACTCCAGAGCTTAAATTTATATTTGTAATTTGAGTCATATCTAACCATATTCCTTCAATTTCATGATTTCCCTGACAAATAAAAAAATATAATTATATTCATTTATATAGTAATAATTTGCATTTTTTATAAAGAGAAAATGCATATCATATTCACTTACTCTATTATTTGTCAATACATTATAGACTTCCTTAGGATCCCACAATCTACTACATTGCCCATGACTTTGAATAGATTTTTCACGAACAATTCTTCTACCCATTTCTTGTATCATATCTTGCATATCTATGCAATTATTGTATGGAGTAGTAACAATAAGAGCTTTGTCTAAAAGACGCCTTATCCCTATATCTGCAGAAAAATCACAAGCATTTAATAATTTTGTTATATGGTCTCTTTTTTGTCCTTTGAAGAAACAAGCTATGTCAAGGAAAATATTTTTCTCATCATCATCTAATCCATCATAACTCAATCTCAACACTTCCTCAATTTCCACATTAGGAATTTTCTTCAATTTATTTAGTGCACTATCCCATTCATTTTCACTTTTGGAACGAAGGTATGATCCCAAAACTTTCAAAGCTAACGGGATTCCTTTGGCATACTCTATTGCTCTTATTGATAACTCCATATATTCCTTCGTAGGATGGGTTTTGCGAAAGGCATATGAGCTGAAAAGTTCAAGGGAGTTTTGAAAGTTCATTTCCTTGACTTGATGAATTTTGTCAACATCTCCACTTATAAGCACGTGTTTATCTCTGGTTGTCACAATGACTCTGCTACCAGCTCCTAGCCAGTCACGATCCACTCCAATTAAATTTTCAACAAGTTCTGAAGAATTGACATCATCTAGTACAATGAAAACTTTCTTTCTTCTGAGCCTTTTTTTAACAATAGAGGGTATCAGTGTAGGAGTGTCAATACAGATATCTTCCTGTAACAACTTAGAAAAAACTTTGTTGCATATGTAATTTGGTCCATGCCTTTTGGACTCCTCTGCCACACTTTTTAAGAAGCAAGTGCCTTCATACTGACAAGAAACCTTTTGGAAAACAGCAGTAGCAAGTGTTGTTTTACCGATACCTCCCATGCCCCAAATTCCAATGACTATAACTTCCTCCGAATTAATTTTCAATAAAGATTTAATGTTTGTGTAGTTTTCATCAGATATGAAACGACCTCTAAAATCAGTTGTGGGCTTGTGATTTAGTTTTTCGGAAATAACTTTGATAATGTGTTCAATCAAGTCAGATTCAGTCCTATACAAAAATAAACAAAAGAAAAGTAAAGTTTCAATAAAAATATATAATTTTTAGAAGATAAAAGTTGAATTGAAGGACAATTACCCTTTCATACAAACAGGCAAATTAAACAAATAGAATTTCCTCCATGCTTAAAGTAAAAGAATGCAAGATCAACTTATAATATACAGATTTATTTGTAGAAATTTGATTCCAAAGTTTATTTTGCAGTATTTGCTTAGTGATAATGAACAACGTCTAGCATGGGAAAATTAATAATCCTTAAAGGCTTAAACATTATAATTTATATAATAATTAAAAGCAGAAGGATATATGGTAATATATATGAGACCTGTATTTGTGAGAATGGAAGCCTGATAAATTGGCTGCATGAACGAGAGTGTCCTTCCACTTTTGCATCTTCTCCTTACTCACCTTCTTATCCTTCTTGTGCTTTGCGAATGCTGCATGGTAACTCCCTCTCTGTTTACGTACCTGAGAAGGGTCTATCTTATAGAACACAGGAATAACATGAACGTCTTCTTGTTGTTGTTTCTTGCATTCCATCAGTTCCACAAGTTCATTCAAGCACCAACTTGAAGACGCGTAGTTCTCTGAGAAGATAACCAAAAAGAGAGTGGAGTCTTTGATGGCTTTCAGCAGTTCCACCCAAAGATCTTCTCCTTTCTGGATTCTGTAGTCTATGTAGGTTTCCATGTTGTTTGTGCGGAGAGCAGCATAAAGATGGCTGGTGAAGTCACAGCGAGTGTCCTCTCCTCTAAAGCTGATGAAAACATCGTATTTTTTTGTAACAGCTGAGACTGAGGAACAAGTACAAGTCTTAGTCATGTGTGGGTTTGCGATAGAGAATCGAAGGTTGTTGTTCTTCTTAGGTGTGAAATGTGAATGTAATGGAGGTAGTGACTAGTGAGTACACGTACACCATCTATGCACGTTCTAAGGAAAAGGTGGACCCCGTTTTAATTATTGTTAATATAAGGCATCTTTTGACAAGAATTCCAATGTGACCTATTAAATATAAGAATGATGCTTGCTTTAAGCTTTTTTGTCGTACCATTTTCATATGGATGATACCAAATCAGAACCGTTTATTTATATATATATATATATATATATATATATATATATATATATATAAAAGTAGATATCCGTTTATTCTAAAAAATAAGTATTAAATAATTTTAAAATATTTTAAAAATTTGTCAAATTGATTTATGATTAAAAAATTTAAATTTAATAATTAAATTGTTAAAATTTGATATAAAATATGAGTTATTAAACAGAATAAATTTAGATAAACTTACTCTTAAAATAAATGGATTCTTCCTATATATATATTATCATTTTAATAAAAAAAAAATTATACATAGAATTCCAATGTGACCTATTAAATATAAGAATGTGACCTATTAAATATACCATTTGCTTGTTAATATATATATATATATATATATATATATGGGAGAAGATATCTGTTTATTCTAAAAAAATGAATTAATAAAATGAGTATTAAATAATTTTAAAATATTTTAAAAATTTGTAAAATTAATTTATGATTAAGAACTTTAAATTTAATAGTTGAATTGTTAAAATTTGATGTAGAATATGACTTATTAAACGGAGTAAATTTAGATAAACTTACTCTTAAAATAAACGGATTCTTCTTATATATATATTATCATTTTAATAAAAAACAATTATACATAGAACGTGTATTATAAAAAAGAAATATTTACAATTTTATCTTATCTATTGGAAATCTTGTTAAATTTTAACAAATAAAACTTTTAACAATTTTTATTTTACTTAAGAAAATATATCATATGAAAAATTAAATTTTTGAATAACAAACAAAATTAAGTATAACCAACATCGGAACCATCATAGTATTTTAAATTCTATTCAAAAATAAAAAAATAAAATTAGTTATTGGATTGTTTATTATTATTATTATTATTATTATTATTATTATTATTATTATTATTGGATATGTATAGTTTATAAAGTGAATTAGAAACTCAAGTTAGATTCTTCAATTAAAGATTAAAGTAAAAATAGATAAAGTTTGCTGTGACCCAAGTGAGCTAGATTGAGACATCTAAAAAAACAAATAGTTTAAGGATCCATAATTGAATTCTATTATTGAATATGTTCTAACTAATTTTTTATATTATAAAATTGATAATAACCTGTTTGATCTGTATACATTTTTTAGTTCAAGAAAGTTGACGATGTCGTCCTCAATTTTTATTTTTAATTCTAGTAGTCGATAATAACATTATGAATTTTAAATTAAAAAATAAAAATATCATTATCAATTTTATTATATATATATATATATATATATATATATAATTCATAAAAAATTTGATTATTTTAAAGATTATTTAATTTATATCAACAAGTCGTTGGTCTAAGTGACATTGAACTTAATTTCTTTAAGTAAGGTTTCGAGTTCAAGTCTTGTGTAACACCTTCTATCTCGTATGTTATAACATACAAATAAAATCAATTGAAATACCTCATATAATTAAAAGGGCTCAAAATTCATAAAGGTAAAAAGAGTACTATAAATTAACTTGCAAAAGTAATAAATTACAAAGGAAATAAAAATAACTACTCAATTTAAAATAACATGAACCAATAGAACCTAACGTTGAGGATTAAGCCTCATCACCAAACACAAATAACATATACGGTAAGAAATAGCATACACATTACACATTATCATCATATCTAATTCATTTATAACATAACAACAACAATAATAACATATAAGATCATGGTGCATATGCAATGAATACATACTACATGTTATCATGCATGTAACGCTAGTAAAAATTTCACATATCACACTTGTGCATTGCCACTAGCAATACACTGGAGTAGTCTATGTGTACATACTAGGTCACACCCTCTACGCACTCTCACTAGAAGGACATACTACCTAGGTTTGGTCTGGATAACTAAGTCGCGTAAGGAGATACATTCTATGCTCACGAAGGCAAGACTGAGACTTCCAAATTGAGTTATTCCCAAAGTTGGTTCCCAAACTTTTACATAAGGGACCTTTCTTAAAAGTGTATTCCATATCGTACCCTTTAAAAGCATTTCATGCATATGGTGCATGTCAACAAACTCTATGCATTACATTCATATGATTCTTTTACATAAGGGACCTTTCTTGGTAGTGTATCTCATATCGTGTCCTTTAAAAGCATTTTATGCATATGATGCATGTCAAACAAACTCTATGCATTACAATCATATGATTCTATGATCTCACATTTAACATTCTTCTCATATCACATTACCTTCATTCATATTCATATATTCATAAATTGATATTAATTCATATCACATTAACATCATAATATACGATCGCAACATAGAATTCAACAGAAGCACAATAGGAGATTCGTAGGCAGGATGGTGCCTACGACACACATCCCGCACCCAACATGAGTCCTCTAGAGGACTACATTAGTCTCTGTCTGAACCTCTCCTGACGTGACCGAGTCCATGCCTAGTGAAAACAACATCGAGAACTCTTTAGAGTGTTCATGTCCGACGAGAGTCAATTCACTCTCGACGAAAGTGCCACAGAGAACCCTTGGAGCTTCTACGCCAAACAAATATCATACAATACTCGGTGTGAGAGACCCCAAGAGAAAACCTTACTCTTGGCCTCAACAATGTCCAGTGTGCTCCAAGTGGCGCCCAACGATGTATGAGAAACAACATGTAACAGAAACAAAATTTTTGTGGGTCACATTTCAAATCACCCAAACATACAATTCAATTAGTAAATATGTTCTATAGCAAACAATTAACATTCAATATCACTCAATTTACATATACAATCAATAACCTTACTCAAAATCACATCAATTTCCCTTAGGGTTTTTCATGAGAACCCATAAGGACCTCAAATCATACAACTACCATCCAAAATATAAAATTAATCATACATTCTAACAATTCATGTCATTAATCACGTACAAGACGAACAAGAAGTAAAACAAATACAATTGGGAAAAGTCTTTCATACATGAACATACAACACACATAAGATTGAGGATCAATCCCACTATCCGACATACAAACTTACATCCAGAGCGATGTTTTTTACTCCCCCTTACCTAGATAAGCTCTAGACAATGGGTGCACGACTACATAGTGATTTCCTTCCTACTTCTATTCTTCAAGCTTTAAAACGCGAATGTGAAATTAGAGGTGTAAAAAGATTTGATCAAAAAATTATTATTATTTTTTTAAATCTTAACCTTCTTTTAACCATCATTTAGTTAAAACACTTAACCACAGTTACAAGTCCCTTTTCCCTTAATAAAATATTATAATATCTTTAATAAAATATCATATATTATATTATAAAATATATTAAATAAATAAATAATTAACAACTTTTATTAATAAAATAAAAATATTAAAATTATTAATAAAATATTTATATTCTCTTTTATGAAAAATGGGATATTACGTTATATATGAAAAAAAAACGTAATTGAAAGGAAAGACTCGACTAAAAATGATCAGTCAAATTTTCTATAAAAATTAGTCATTAACAAAGTTAATAAATATTTTATATCAGCTTTGTGGCGGACAAATAAAATAATACGATGTTGGATAAAATATTTGATATAAATAACTTATAAGTAAAATAAAAAGTGTGCAAGTGTTAAGAATGAAATATTTTTTATGAAAGCTTATAATCTTTTATATCACAAATGGCTATATATCAAATGTTTGTTCTCTTCGTTGGATTGTGGTTGGCTTTAATTTGCATCTTGGCTATCATTCTGTATAGTTCTACACCTTGTTCGTGGCTGCTATCTCGTTGGAATTTAGTTTGACAAAGTTCCACAAATTAAAAAATTAGTTTAGTACGCAAACCGTGACAATCAAGTTGTAATTCATGTCTATCTGGACCTTCGATCAATTATGCAATTCTTTTTTTAAAAAAAAAAACACTTATTAAAGTAAAACAATGTTATTGCCGTCTTTTAATTTTCTTAAACAAATATTAAAATCGATAATAAGGTTTTAAATAACATTTATTAAAGCCAAACAATGCTATTTTCAATTTTCCAATTTTATGAACAATAAAAATTAAAAATAAAAGGTTTTTATATTTATTTAGTCAAATTCAAAATAATAAGTAAGCATAAAATTATATATATATATATATATATATATATTATATTCATGTCAAATTGACGTAAATGAGAATTATTAAAAGATACTTGAATTTTATAATAGCCGTTTAAAATTAATGACTTAATTATATTTAATGAATTTAATTATAAACTTAAATATGTTTTAAGTATTGAGAATATATGTTTAAATATCTTTAGAAGAGTAAATTAGTATGGATAAGAATCTTTTATTTATATTTTAATTATTTAGATTAAATCTATTTTAATTATTTTAAGATTTGTTTATTTATTTTTAGAATAAAATAATATCAATATTTGATTCTTCTTCTTGTATCACAAATTTTTTCTATATATAAATAGTTCATGAGTAAAATTAGATTATATTCATTTGATAAAAATAAATTTCTGTAAAATACAAATACAAAATAACATAGAGTTAAGAGACATATATAGAAAAAAAAAAAGAAGAGAAATATATAGAAGCTTTAGATCTAGGAAGTTGTGAAAGAAAGTTATGATATTTTCGCATTGTTAGAAATTGTAATTACAACTTAAATGAAAATTCATTAAGAAAGAAAAATCAATCAGTTTTCTATTTGTCTATGTCTTGTAAAAGTGTTTTAATCAGCACTATTACTCTTAAATCACCAACCAAAAATAATTTGGAATTACATGAAGAAAGAATATATAAAAGATGAAAAGATTCAGAATGCGTAAATATTAAATCTAATGAAGGAGTATGAGATAATTAAACATACTCAAACAAATTGTTTGACATCGTTAATAAGATATGCTTGCTAGAAACACAAATTTTAATTTAATTTTTTTTTTCTTCTAAATCTCTTACATTCTCATGTTAACCACTTAAAAATTGAGAAGGAGAGCGTGTCTCTTTGAAGGAGGGCGTGTCTCTTTTCCTCGACTATCTAATTAAATGGATATGACTTTAATTTGGTGTTGATATGATGGTGATTTGTTTGTACAATTGTTAGAGCATCTACGATGGGAGTTGCTTATAAGTAACTCCCAACCATTTTAAATGGGTCTTACTGTGCCACGTCACTTTTAAGCAACTCATATTATATTTTTACAATTTTTACACCAATAGAAGTTTCTTATAAGTACTCTTACTTTTTTACAACTCATACTACACTTTTTGACACTTCACATTATACTTTATTATAAATTTTTTAAAAATTAATTATTATGAATAATATATATATATATAAATAACAAATAAAAAATTATAATAATAAAAAGAAATAGCTTAGTATATCCTACAATAAAAAATTAAAAAACTATTTTATTTGAGAAAATATTTTTTATTTTTATCTTTAAAAATATTTTTTATTTTTGTCTTTAAAAATAATTTTTATTTTTATCTTTAAAAATAATTTTTATTTTTAAATTTTTAGATTTAGAAAACTAGTTTAGTTTGAGTTCTTGTTTTCTATTTAGAAAATAAAAATACTGAAAATGTGTTTGATTTAATTATTTTTTAATAAAATTTTATGAAATGTATTTTTTTATTATAAAATATAAAAAATAAAAATAGAAAATAAAATGTAAAAAATAAAAATAGAAAATAAGATATAAAAATAAAAAATAAACGTCTCTCGTTCCCTCTTTCTTTTTCAGCTCTCTTTTTTCTCTCTCAATCTCTCTCTTGTCTCTCATTTTCTCTTGTGGTTGGTGGCTGGTGGGTGTTGGCCGTGGCTGGTGACTGGGGGCTGGTCGGGGGAGCGCACGCGCGACTGAGGGGTTCGGTTGGGGTTTCAGCGCGCGCGGCTGGGGTTTCTGGTCGGGGGTTGCGCGCGGCTGAGGGGTCTGGTCGGGGTTTCGCGCACGCTGTTGGGAGGTCCGGTCGGTCAGGGGGTTCCGTGCGCGGCTAAGGGGTCCAGTCGGAGGTTTTGCTCGCGGCTGACGGGGTCGGTCAGGGGTTGCGCGCACAACTGAGGGGGTTCGGTGGGGGGTTTCCGCACGGCAGAGGGGTTCCAGTCAGGGGGTTTCGCGCGGCGTAGTTTTCCAGACATGCATGCACTCTGAGAACATGGCCAACGGAGGGAGTCGACCAAGAACAATAACAGGTGAGGGAGGTTTTATCAGTTTTTTTTTTTGCAAAACCGTTCCAGCGTGGATGACCCTCATCCAATCAAATCTCTTCATTTTTAATTTGTCAGGGATAAGAACCGTTGCTTCTGCAAGCAACAAAGAGAAAAATTTAAGAACGAACGCAGCCTACAGATTTACTCCAACGAGGATTTCTTGTAAGCACCGTTGCTTACAACTAAGATACGGAACAGGCACCTCCCGCTGGAGGTGCTCTTAGTTGGAATGGCCGACAGGATCATGCTTTTGAAATTCTAACCACAGATCTCAACCTTTTCCAATGCTCCTTTCTTTCCCTTGTGCTGCAACTTTAAAAGGTTTATTACTAAGATTTTTTATAAGAAAGAAATAAGAAAACAAAATAAAATAAAATTTATATTAATTCAAAATAATTTCATATTTCATTCTTATAAAATAAAACTGAAATAATATATATTTTAAAATATAATAAAATATAAATACTTTAATTATTTTTAAGTTATTATTTAATTTTAATAAAATTTAATATAATCATATAAAGTGATATAAAGTTATAATTCAACATTTAAATTTATAAAATTCATATTTAATATAAAGTTATTGAGTAATATAATATTTAGTAAAACTTATATTATTATCGTTTGAGCCCTCCTTTATACACATATATAGAGGACTTTTCCCTTTCAAACACATAAAAAATTACAACGGTTTAGGTAGGAAAGGAAGATTTAAATAATATAAACCCAACTTTATCGTTGTTGAGTTTGGAAAATTTAACCTACTAAGTTTTTTTTTTGTTTAAAATTTAATTAACTTATACATTAAACCATATATTGTTATTAATTTTATTTTAATTTAAATAATATAAAATTAATAAATAAAAAATCAAGAAAAATGTTTCAAAAATTAAATTAAAATTTAGTTAAATGTATTATTTAATTGTTATAAAAAATTATTATTTAATAATTAAAATAATTAAATTATATTTTTAATTTATATTAAAATAATTACTTTTTCTAAAACATAGATATTAAAAATAAAAGCATGAATATAAAATACTAACATATCATGGTCTGAGTGGTATGATAAGTGTCTAATTAGTTTGATTTAATACTCACTTGAGACACTTATCTAGCACATTTTGTGTACATATTGATATTATTTTGATCTATATATGCTTAGAATCAAAGAGGTGCTTTTGATTAATGTTAGTATAGGGAATAGGAAGCCTTTGATCCAATTTGGTGCTTATTTTGTAGGTTTTGAAACCTGGAGAAGAATGGCTCAGCCATTCTAAAGCGCTCAGCGGAATCAGGTCAGAGAACTTCCCAAACTCAAGGCGCTCAGCCACTTCAAAGCGCCCAGCGGATTGGCCTTGGAGGAGAAGGAGTGCTCTCTGCCTTCAATCCGCTCAGCCATTCCCATCCGCTCAGCGGATTTCATCCAGGAACAAGGGGTGCTCTCTGCCTCTAAGGCGCTCAGCGGATCTCAGGCGCTCAGCCCTTGAGGTTTCTCCATGGTGAAGAACTCCCAATCTGCTCAGCCGTTTCAAGGCGCTGAGCGGATTCTTCTCTTTCCTGCCTACTCTGTTTTAATTCTAGCAATTATAAAAGGGCAGGGGGGAGAGAAAAGGAGGGGGGAGACGAAAACAAAGAGAAAAACAAGAGCTGGGAGCACAGGAGGAAGAAAGAACAGAGTGGGAACGAAGATTTGGAGGCTGGATCACTTGGGAACGAGGATCAACTCCTTTTCTTCATCTCTTCCTTTGTAATTTCTTCTTCCACTCCTTTGATCTTGTAAATGGCCATGAGGGGCTAAATCTTTGAGGATTGGTCTAGATGTAACTACTAACTCTTCTTCTTCTTAAATATATATATGCATTTCATTTTCATTACTTGTGTTTGATTCTTCTCTTAATGCTTATATCGGCTTGATCACCCGTTGTATGATTTTTGGTTTTTGAATCCGGTTGGAAAACGTTTTTGAAAACCCGAACTGAATCTTGCACCTAAACATCTCTTGCTCTAGGAATAGACTTGATTTGTTTAGTCACCTTGTTCAAGTCATTGTTCTTAATGCAAAGTGTTAATCATAAAACATAGAGGAATCATGTATTAGATTAATTACTTTAGGATTCAATTTTGAGGGATCTTGTTGAATTACTAAATGAACGTGGAAGTCATGAAGATGAAATCATATTTATTTTAAGGAAATTTAGGAGTTAGCAAGTGCTCTAGGGTCCAATCCTTATTTCATATAATTGTTCTTATAACTTTTACATTACCGTTTTAATTTTGCCTCACATTAGCTCACTTCCAATCATATCAACATCTCTATATTAATCATTAGAGTAAGAATTACTAAATTCTCAAATCCTTGAGGACGATACTTAAATACTACATCGAAACTTGGTCCGCTTGCCAAGTGGAGAGATTGCGAAAATCTTCATCATGGTATTAAAATCGACACTTTTAAACAAAATTTCAAGTTTGAATTTTGTGTATGGAAAATATGTAGTTAAGAAGAGAGACCTCATCAAAGATGGTCAACTAGATTCTCCAATAGAGATTAGTCATTAGCGAAGTTGGCAGATACTTCATATCAATAATATAATTGTCAAAATAAATTCATAAATATAATATATAATAGAATAGTATAACATATCATATATAGAAGGTGAGTTTGACAACAAGAGATAAAGATGGAAATAGAACATGCTAGATCAAACTTTAAATATATAGATTTGACTTATTTTATAAAATTAAAGTATAAATCTGACTTATTATTTATCCTATATTTTATTTGTAGACTTAACTTGACCTTTTTAAAAGTTTAATGATATAAATTCATTTAAATGCTTATTTTATATTAATGGAGTCAAATGACACAAAATTTAATTCTAAATTGATCAACAAGTTTTTTGTTTAATCTGCATGGTAAAAAAAGTGATTAATACTAAAATTTAGTTTTAAAAGAATTAAAAATAAAAAAGATAAAGTAATACAATATACGAATGCTTTGTTTGGGAGAGGGAGAAGGATTAAAGGGAATGAGAGAGAATATGTGAGAATTAATTTGATAGAAAATAGAATAAAATTTGTAGTTGTTTGATAAAGTAAATTTAGGTAAGAAATAGAGAGAAATTAGTAATTTAAAATTATATTTTTATATATCCAACCATTATTTAGTAGAATAAGACAAAAAAATAATTAATGTATAAAAATTTGTCTCTTCTTAAATTTTTAGCAAATCTCCTTTTTTTAGGAGATTTTTTTTTCTTTATGGACCTATCTCTATTTATCCTCAAATTCTCACAAATCATTCTCCCAAATAACCTAAATTTTTTCAATTCTCTACAAATCATCTCTCTTATCTGCTAGTTCACTTTAAATGATGTCCCTCAAACACACTCTAAAAGTGTATTAAATATAGAAAAATGAATTGACCTATAAAATCTAATAGATTTTTTATAAGCATGAACTTAATTTTTTAAATAAAAAATTTAAATGACTTTTTTACTAAATAATTTGTCAAATCAGACTTTAAACAAATCAAATCATAATCATCTATTTAAAGTTACCCTCATTACTATTAAAGGAGGATCAATTATATCCCCACAAAACTTTGTTGCTTTCACATGTTATGAAAAATCTTGACTCAATCTTCCATTATACACAAATTCAAATTTGGTTATTTTAAAATTTCAAGATGTGTACATGAAAATTAAAATAAATGTTTTAAAATAAGAAATAAAAATTATTTAAAATAAAATAAAAACACCATTAACAAATACTATAGCAATATCTTTAGACACTGTTTTTTAAACATTCTATCAACTTCTTTCATATTTTTTTATTTTTATTTTTTTTTATCACAATATATCATTTATTATATCTATATTTCTCTCTTTTTTTCTGTATCTCACTAATAGAAATGAAAATAAGTCAGGTCAAGTTTGTTCTACAAAATTAAAGATTAAGTTTGATCTATTATCTAATTAAATTTTTTATAAGTCTAACTTGACCTTTTTAAAAGTCTAACCTGATCTATTAACCTATTTAAAAACCTATTTTACATTAACGATATTAATTAGGTTGATATACTTAATTTTTTATTAATCAAGAAATCTTTTTTTAAATATGTTGTTGCAAGTTACCTTTTTAATTTGTGTGATGAAAAAAGGTTTTTTTTTATCCATTTAAATAATTTTTTTAATTTTTCCTTCTTTATTTAATAAAAAAGTGATATTTAGACTTTTAAAAAATCTTATTTATTTAAAAGATTAGATTTATGTTTGTAAAAAAGTTTGTTAGGTCACCCTATTTATCTATATAATATAATAAAAATTAATATACATATTATATTGTTAACAATATAAATAAATAAATTAGTAAAATAAAAAATAAATTATCAATATTTTTTATCACTCTACTTGAACGTTCGACATACCCTTTTCGTACAAAATCAAGAATAGAAACTCTAGCAACCTCATCTCCATTTGCTTTCTTCCTTCATCTTCATGGATGACTAAGTGCCTCCATCTTCACTTCTAACTTCAACTTCAAAGTTCAATTCTTCATTCGTTTTGTGGCTTCACAATTACCTTTTTGATCTTTAATCATCTTCTATCTTCGACCTTTATATTTGAAAGTCATCATTCGACTCATACAAAAACAATCAACTACAAGTCCACAACTCACCACCATATCTATATATTTTCCTTCTTCCTCTCACATGTAGCTTTGTTCATCTGTTTTCTTTTTTCATTTTTTCTATATTTTTCTATAATTAGATGATTCTCATTCATATAAGTTGCCTAAACTATTTTTTTATTAGTTTCACATTTCCAAGCTAAGAAAGATTCAATATTTCCTTTTTATATTAAAGGCTTAAATTCATGTTTATTGTCATGATTATATTATTTTTTTAGTGTCAAAGAATAACTTTCCTTTTTGAGAACAAAGTTGTTGCATTTATCCTTCCAATTGACAATGGGCAGAATGCACATGAACAGTACCAACAAATCCAAGTCAGGTGGGAAGCAATGCACAACAAAGTGAGAAAGATCAAGTGATATTGTAGTGATTAAGAAGAAAAGGTAAAAAAGAAAATATATTAGTTGTTTGAAATGATTTTGTTGGAGATCCCAAGATGGCCATACTAGTGTTTATAAGTGAGGAGAAATTCTCACCTTATAAGCCAATTTTTTAAGGTTGAGTTAAGCTCTTAACTCACTTTCTTAAGATGACATGTCTACCGTAGTGAGTGAAATTAGTAAAAGCATAAAAAAAAGTTGTTTGCAAATACTAAAATGATAGACTTACAATTGGTGTGATAAGGGCTAACACTAACCATCTAAAGCAACCCAATGTGAATTCCTAGCAAAGGAATATACACATGACTATAGAAAAGAAACAAATTATCATTCAATTTTAGCCTTTTAATCATGGTAATCCATTTATAAGCTCTGGTTTTAGATATAATAATGAAAGAAATACTTGTCATTATTATTATGGTTCATGAACATCCTTTTGGCATTATTGAGGATGAGGTTTAAATATGGGAGTTATGATATGCAAATCTAAAGTTTCAAAAGGTTAGTCATCAAACAATAAGGTGTGATTGTTTAACAATATATAAGGCTGAGAAAAAAATAATTAAAGATTTTGTTGAAAAATGTGAGCAATAAAATTAGTTTAACAACAAATGTGTGGAAATCAAGTCACCAAGTAGTTGAATATATGGTTATTATTGGCCATTTAATTGATGCGACATAGAAACTTCAAACAAGAGTTTGGAGTTTTTGAAAGTTCATGCTCAAGGTGTGAAATTGATGTAGTTGATGAAATTTTAAAATGTTTAAAGGCTTGGGTAATGAAAATATTTTTTCAATATTTGTTGAGAATGCATCTAATAATGATTTGTGTTTGAGAATTCTGAAAGAGAATTTATCACCAAGTGGTAAGTTAATTTTAGATGGTCCTTTATTTCACGTTAGATGTTATGCTCAAATACTGAATCTACTAGTGCAAGTTGAGCTGGATAAGATTTGACTATTATTTTTAATATATGTGAGCGTGTTAAGTATATTAATCATAATAATTCTAGGTTGAAGGATTTTTGTGATGTTGAACAAAAACATTTGAAAGATAGAAAGTTAATCATTGATTTTCCCACAAGATAAAATTCCACCTATGTCAAACTACTTTGAAATTTAAAATTGCTTTTACAGCTTACAAGGAAAATTATGATTGTGCAGTAAGATTATAATATGATATATGAAATTGATAATTATTCAGAGTTATTTATTCGTGGCCCACGCCCACCAAATTGGACTTTGGTCCCGTAATTTACGCTGCCCCGCCCTTTCAATTTATGGTTTTGACTTTTGTGTTTTGTTTAACCATCTTAATTTTTCATATCCCCCATTTTTACATTTTAAAGGAATTATGGTGTATCTGGTGAAAGTGTTGATTAATAAATACTCCAATGGATAACCGGGGTGCAAGAACTTCTTAAGAAAACTTTTCCCCCGTCCACCTAAATTACAAAATTTAGGAACATAACAACTAGATTAGAGGGATCAATAAGTTCATTCTTCTTCCTTATAAACATACATCACTAATTACATTCTTGCTCACAGTGATTATACAATTAAACATAGAAAAGTGAAATGGTAGAGTCAAATCTGCCTGAGCTACAAGCAGAATGTTAACAATATCCAATTTACCATCAGGCTGTTCTAAACAAATATAAATTTAATATGTTCCACAATGTACACGTTATTGACAAACACACATAATATGTTTGGTAAGGACGAAGGAGGTGATAAGGTAATAAAAATATTATACAAAAGAAAATATACCAACAACAGAACAGAAATACACTAATTGGCGATGGGTGAAAATGTGAAATGCTACCACTGCACTCGTTGAGCATGTGGTGATGTTCAAGGTCAAGGCGATGTTGGGTAAAATAAAATAAAAAATTAAAGTGATTAAAGGCAAATAAAGATTACATTTACAATGAATTGAAATGCAAGTATGTAGATTTGTTACCTGTTGCAAAAGAACAAGAGTATAGTCTTGTGTTAATTATATGCCTGAAAAAGAAAGTTTACTCTTAAAATAATTGAGCTTAAAAATGACAAACAAGAAAATGGACTTAACGTTTGATCATACCATATTCACACACTACTGATGCTTCTGCTTTCTATTGCTTGCATGTGTTCAGATTGCAACAGAGTGCTATAACCAGGGCACCACAATTTTATTTTGTTATGTGAGATCGATCTCGACCAAATCAAATATGCAAGAGTTCAAGTAAATGCCTGTTCATAACCAACGAACTTTTTACACATAAATGTTACTATTAGCTTTTTTTTTTTTTTTTAAGACAAAATACAACAGCAACGAAGTATGTAAACTAAATTAAGTGCTTTATCAGTATAATGATTGTTGGGAAGATTACCTCAACGGTTCTTCTGTTTCTTCTGCTTCCAAGTTTGATGTTCCAAAGACATGTTGCTTGAACTTTTTTGTTGGACGAGGTGTTTCTTCTTGCTCATCATCAACTTTATTTCGGACAACATTGGTTTCTACTTCATGAATTTCCCTTCTTCTCTTGGATTTACGTCCTTTTTCTTCTAAGGAATACATCCAACGAAACCCACACTCTTTTATGACCACTGCTTCCTTGTTATCTTCGGTTTGAGCGAAGAATTTAAATGTAAGTTTTGGATTATGAGTGGTGCTCTTGTCATTAATGACTTTCCTCTCTTTAATTGCTTCTGTTATCTTCTTGCAACATTGTGCATCATACCATAAAAACACGTGATCTGCCATAAATTCAAATGGAGGATGATAATTAAGCATGAAGCATTCATCTATAAAGAAACTTGTCATATTGATCATTTCATCTCGACCAATTTCCAAGTAGCATTCACATCCAACACTTCCATAGCGTCCAATGTCACATGATTGGACTTGAGAAACAACCACGTAGAAAATGAAACCCAAAACATTCGAGGGATATTCAATAGTTACCACATATTGTGTAAAGTAGCCATGGAACCAGTCTCGAATTTTGCAACTTCTAGCTGGTAAATAGTAGCAAAACTTACCATTTTTTACTGATTCATACAAAGAAAAAGAATAAATATTATCATTGTCATCATTGTCTGTGGACGCATCATCTTCATTTTCTAATACTGTTGCTGACGTTGGTTTTGCTCCAAGTTCAATTCCAACAATGGCATCTTTCAAGATTGCATCATATGAATGCTCATCTAATTTTATACAGTTAGGAAGCAGAAAACTACACTTGTGTCTATTGAATGTCTCGACCGTGGAACTTAACATAGTCTGAAGAGATTGACAGTTCCAAACACGAAAGCATTGAATGGATTGTGGGAGTGCAGGTATACGTTGAAGCATGTTACACTCATCAACTTCAAGAAGTTTGAGTCTTGGCAGATACTTCATGCTTTCAGGTAAGCTTATAATGACACTATAATGTAGGCAAAAGTATTGCAATGATGATAACAAAGAGATTTCATCTGGGATTTCAGTGAAGCTATGACAACTCACAAAAATTAGAGTTGTTATTGATTGGAAGCCCGAACTAGAAAGTAGCTTATGTAAGGTGAAGAAAGAGTCACATTCATGTTTCCTTGACTCAGTAAGCATAATATGACGAGCAAAGTTTTTAGGAAGATCCACGAAACCATAGTTAATTGAAAAAGAAAAGGTTTCGAGATTTTTGATAAGCAAAACTGATGGGGGCAGTTCATTCAAACCTGAATCATATAAATACAATTCTCGAAGAGACTGTGACCAAGTGTTGCTGCTAAGGCTCGTAAGCGAAGTGCATTCGCTTACATTTAAAAATTCTAGCTTTGGGAGGGACAAAATTGATGGATCAACATAAGACAAGCTTTCACATTTGTTTATTCTTACAAATTTAAGATTTGGAGCAAGAGACAAATTTGGACACTCCATAAGGTGTTTTGAGCCACAAAGGTCAATTTTCTCTAAATTTGGCAAATTCTGCAGCAACATATAAACCACTAAATAAGTTAGTATATTTCCTAGAAATTTCATTTTTATTCAAATAGACTTCAATTTCCAATAAAAGCAAAATTGAAACATAAAGACATAGTCACTATGTGAACTATGTGTACCTGTACTCCATGCCAAAGCTTTTCCACATTGCTATATTGCATGGAAAGCTCAACAAGATTCTCGGGACAAAAAGTTGATGGTAGAGATTCTAATGGATATCCATTCCAACCAAAATATCTCAAGTTTTTAGGTAAGAATTCAAGGCCCTTTGGAAGGTACACTGAATTGATTCTCTCAAACCCTCTTTTGAGTGATTGGAAAACAAGTAATCTCAGATTTGGCATCTTTTTGAATGCTCTGGAGCTTAAGTTTATATTTGTAATTTGAGCCATATCTAACCATATTCCTTCAACTGCACTAGTTCCCTGGCAAATAAAAATTAGAATAATGTTAAATCTTCTGTAATAATTTGCATCTTTATACAAAGACAAGTGTTTAGGAATGCAAGTCAAGGTACAATTTACTTACTCTATTATATGTCAATACATCATAGACTTCTTTAGGATCCCACAATCTACTGCGTTGACCAGGATTTTTAATAGATTCTTCACGAACAATTTGTTTGCCCATTTCTTGCATCAAGTCGTGCATATCTATGAAATTATTTCCTGAAATGGTAACAAGAGCTTTGTCTAAAAGGCTTCTTATTCCTATATTTGCAGAAAAACCACAAGCATTTAATATTTTTGTTATATGATCTCTTTCTTGTCCTTTAAAAAAACAAGCTATGTCTAGAAAAATGTTTTTCTCATCATCATCTAACCCATCATAGCTCAATCTCAGCACTGCCTGAATTTCTGCATTGGGAGTTTTCTTTAATTTACTTAGTGCACTATCCCATTCATTTTCACTTTTGGAACGAAGAAATGATCCCAAAACTTTCAAAGCTAAAGGGATTCCTTTGGCATAAATCGTTGCTCTTTTTGACAACTCCTCATATTCCTTTTTAGGACAGGTTTTACCAAAGGCATTTAAGCTGAAAAGTTTAAGGGAGTTTTGAAAGTTCATTTCCTTGACTTCATGAATTATGTCAACATCTTCATGTGTAAGTAAATGCTTATCTCTGGTTGTCAAAATGACTCTGCTACCAGCTCCTAGCCAGTCACGACCTTTTCCGACCAAATTTTCAAGAAGATCTGAAGTATCGACATCATCTAGTACGATGAAAACTCTTTTACGTCTGAGTCTTGTTGCAACAATAGAGGGTATCACTTTACAAGTGTCAACATGAAGATCTTCCCTTAGTAACTTGGAAAGAAGTTTATTGCATACATAATGTAGTCCATGCCTTTTTGTTTCCTCTGCCACATTTTCTAAGAAGCAAGTGCCTTCATAGTGAGAAGAAACCTTATGAAAAATGGCAGCAGCAAGTGTTGTTTTACCAATACCTCCCATGCCCCAAATTCCAATTACTCGAACTTCCTTTGAATCAATTCTCAGTAAAGATTCAACGTTTCTATAGTTTTGATCAGATATGAAAAGGCCTCGAAAGTCATTTGTGTACTTGTGATTTAATTTTTGCAAAACAACTTTGATAATGTCTTCAATCAAATCAGAATCGTTCCTATACAAAGATCAAATAAATAAAAAAACATATAATAAGTGAGAAATTAAATAAGAGTTAATCAGTTATACACTACCAATGTAAAATTTTTTACACTAACAATTAATTATATCTTTTAGTTATATCATGTCAATATTAAAAGTAAATATAATTATAGTGACATGATACAATTAAAAGATATAATTGATTATCAGTGTAAAAAAAACTTTACACCGGCAGTATATAGGTGATTAACTCATTAAATAAAGGTAAACTTTTAATTTAAAACAAATCAGTTTTGAGAAAATTAAAATCAGTTTTGAGAAGATAAAAACAGACTTCAGAACAATTTCCCTTTTGTACAGCACTGGATTTCACTAGTAGAAACAACAAAGAGAAAAATTAGAATTTCCTCGATGCTTAAAGTAAAAGAATGCAAGATAAACATTTAACATAGTCTACAATGACCGTGTAATTTAATTTGGAAATATGATATCTCCTTTTTCTAATACTACGTAAAAATCATACGCCCAATAACATGATTTGATAAAAATATAGTTTGCAGGGTTTCTTACAAATAAATTTCTCTCACACTGTAACCCATTCCCCGTCTCAAATTGTGATTTTTTTCCCCCACAAGTATTAGATTATCGCACATTTGTTCAAATTTTCGTGATTTTATATTAAAAACAAAGTCTATACATTTTTTTTAATATTTTCAGAAATTTTTAATATCTTGCAATAAATATAAATATAATACTAGCTAGTGATAATATTTAATTAAATTTGGAATGTTTTAACAATAAAAAAAAGAAAGTAAAGAAAAAGTTAGGTATCCAAAGATGATTTTTTTTTATCAATAAAAATTACAATAACTATAACAGAGTTCAAACATACAATCTTGTGCACATTATTTCAATTCCATTTTGTGGCAACAAAGTGAACAATATGAAGACATATGTTCTAAATTTTCTATGTATAGGTGATTGGGAGTTAGAAAAAATCTACATGTATTAATATACTAAGTGAAAATATTTTTTCAATCTTATCTGTGGTTTTTCTCTTATCAATTGAGGATTTTTCACATAAAATTATAGTGTGTTCATTTCTATTTTTTCATTTCTTATTTAGTTGAGAGTTATTATTTTGTTACTTCTATATCTAACACAACCTACCCTAATGATTACCAAGTATGATTTAATGTATCTTATATCATCTTTGAAAATGAATAAAAAATAAAGTTTGAAAAACATCCTAAAAATATTGTAAAAAGAAATAATTGATCAAAGTCTTTTTAATGGTAATTATTAATTCAGTAGTGGTGTATTTATTTAGAAATTTTTAACTTTGTATTTTAAAGTTAGAAATTAACTATGTCTAATTAACGCATCCATTGTGTAACGATAGCATAAAATGCTGGATTGACCCACCTATGGACTGTCTTCATATGCCATAACAAGTTAATTATGTCTTGTGTTGGAATTAAACTTACGATTTTACGTGTTGCTTTTGCTACATGTCGTATGATGCATGTATATATGCTAGACATTCGTAAAACATGGTCGTGTTTTTGCATATAAGGTCTTATCATGTCATTGGGCGCTTTTCTTTTGGTAGCTGTCATTGGGTGTTTGAAATATGCCCTTTTTTTAAAGTTTATTGACGTATAAGACACTATGTAATTGTTTGTTGCTAGATTTGACACAACTTGTCCTCAATTGAATTTCTTAATGAATCTTTAGTTTTTTTAAAAAAAATAATATGACACATTTTTTTTTTTATAAATTTAGGAGTTAAAGTGAATAAATGATATAAATATTTAAGGCAATAAAAGCAGAAGTAGCATAATATTTATATATAAGTTATAAGTGTTTTTAAGAAGTTTTTTTTTTTATCGAAAATAAAAAATAATTTTTTTATAAATAAACTCATAAAAACACTTCTGATATGTACATGTGTGGCGACATGCACCTGTATACGTGAGAATGGAAGCCAGATAAATTTGCTGCAGCAGAGAGAGCGTTTCTCCATTTTTGGTTTGTGATTGCCGCTTGATAACTCCCACTCTGTTTGCGAACCTGAGATGGGTCTATTTTGTAGAACACAGGAATAACATGAACGTCATCTTCTTGTTGTTTCTTGCATTCCATAAGTTCCACCAGTTCATTCAAGCACCAACTAGAAGAAGCATAGTTCTCTGAGAAGATAACCAAAAAGAGAGTGGAGTCTTTGATGGCTTTCAGCAGTTCCACCCAAACCTCTTCTCCTTTTTGGATTCTGTAGTCTATGTAGGTTTCCATGTTGTTTCTGCAGAGAGCAGCATGAAGATGGCTTGCGAAGTCACAGCGAGTATCCTTTCCTCTAAAGCTTATGAAAACATCATACTTTTTGGTAAGAACTAAGAGAGAGGAACAAGTAGAAGCCATGAAATATGGATATGCTGTTACCAATTACCAATTCAAATATATCTTTGTTTTTATATAAATAAATGTCTTATACTTCTTTTTTGGGCTAGTCATTGCTTTGTCTTCACAATTGACTTCATCATAGTAGTAGTTGGAGTCATGGCCGACCAGATATCATGCACATAGTCATACTGTGATGGTTATGAAATTCTAACTAGGGATGCCAATTTTTTCCACGCTCCTTTCTTTACAACAAATTTTCAATGGGGAACAAAAAAGAAAAAAAATGAATAAAGGGTGCGTTTAATAAAATTAGGGTATGCATTCGATTGGAGTTTAAAAAGATTTTTTTTTATCATAATAAAGTCTTATAGTATTCGATAAAGACTACTTTTTTAATATATAAAAGTCTTGTGTATTTAATTAAATTATATTTTTTTTAAAATTATGTCAAAATTTGATGATACTCAATTATGATGATGATAATAATAGTGATAATGACAATGGTGATAATAAAAACGTTAACACCATCATCACTAATGTTATCTTCATCATTGTCATTATTATAAATTACCAATATCATTATTGTCATTATCACTGTTACATATAATAACATAATAATAATGATAGGTGATGATAATTGTGGTAGTTAATTTTAATATTCAATTAACTTTTACTAGATAATAGGTCATTCTTTTGATTTTAAAAAAATATATGATACACTTGAATTTGTGGTTTCGGATTCACCTCTTATGAAATGAATGAGTGTATTCGCGATTTTAAATGAGAATGAATGCAAGAAAGATGGAGGAGAATGAAATGTTTACAAAGATGTGTGTGTTAAAATATATAAATTTTTTTTTATGTTTTCTTCGACAAGAATTACTTTATAAAATCTCTTATTTCTTTCAATTTTTTTCTATATTTTTTTTAAATTAAATTTGAATATTTTTTAAATTATCAATAGTTAAAATAACATTATCATTATAAAAATTTGTCATATAATAACATACATTTTATAGTGGCATGATATTTAACACTAAAAGTTAATTTTACTTACACTATAAATATAATATATATTGATTTATTATTAAAAAATGTAAATACATATTATAATGACACGTAATATATGCATTCAAAATCAAAACTAAAATTATGAATTATTATATATCAAATAAATTTATATCTATATATTATATCTATAGTAACACTTTTTGTATGTTATTGTATTTAATATTTCTTGTAATGTATATTATAATAAAACATTATTTATTATAATTATAAAAATATATATTTGAAATATTTATTAGGTATAAATTTATATATTTACATTATTCATTATAAAATTTGTTATCATTATATTTTAATTAAAAATAAAAATTAGTTATGTAATTTATAAATTTAAGTTAATATTGTGATTTTGAATAACTATCATTTTCGATGGGATGTAGTTTTAAGTATTTTCATTCGATAAGAGATTATGTTCACTCGGTTTGTTTGTAGCTGTGAACGATTAAGATCGATCGTTCATAATCATGGGCATGGCCTACGAATTTGGACCCTACCTAGTTCCCTGCTGCGTACGCTGCCCATTATTCAATTTTTTCTTTTAATTTCAATTTCAATATTTCTCCTACTTTCTGGTTTTTGACACACAGAAGTTATCTAATAGACGAATTTGGTTTTGCTAGGGTTGAGTTTATTTATGGGAGAGGTTAATCGGGTTTTGTGTTTGTTCATATTCCATTGTTTCAAAGTGTGAAACCAACTTATAGGAATTTGAATCTGTCACCAATTAAGTACTCACTACGGACATAAAAGTGTTTCGTAGTTGACTATTGCCGATTTGTGTCGGGATGAAATTTCCTTCATATAGCTGAAATATTTTTACGTAATATTTTAACAAATATTTATTATGGGACTAATTATATTTTTATCCATCTATTTTTTTTAATTTATAATTTTAATTTTTTATTTTAAAATAAAAATATTTAGTTTTTCTAACTTAAAAAAAAACGAACATTTGGCTTTCTGGCCAATTTTGATCTTCTTGTCAATTTTTGATCTCCTTATAAAATTAATTTATAATGTTTGTTTGTACTTGAATAATGTAATATTTAGTAACATGACATTTATAAATAATAAAAATATATATATATATATAAATAAGATTTTTATTAATAAAATAAATATTAATAACTCATAAAAACATATACAAATACTAGTACAAAAGACCCTTTTTACGTCGGATATTTGAAGTTTTTTACGTCGGAAAAGGCTCCGACGTTAATACGGGAGACGTAAATTTACGTCGCCTAGAAAAGACGACGTAAATTTACGTCGAAGATACCTTTAGCCCGACGTAAAAAAGGGCTTTGAAAGGGGAAAACTGACGCGTCAATTTACGTCGGACTATACCTTGTCCGACGTAAATTTACGTCGGTCTGTGCTAGGCCCGACGTAAATTTACGTCGGACAAGGTATAGTCCGACGTAAATTGACGCGTTTTTTTTTTTTTAATTTTGGTTGTTTATTGATATACCCAAAACCTGCATATATAGTCCATAATATAAAACTTAAACCAGACAGTCCAAAATATAAAACCTAAACCAAGCAGTCCAGAATAGAAATTTAAATTATATTTCAAAATTGAATGACAAAGAAAATAATATATAAATGTTAAAAAACATAAATTATAACAATGTAAATCTTATAATCCTAAAAAAGGTATAAAACATATGTTTGTCAATGCTATCAAACTAGAAACATAATATCTAACTAACTAAACTTAGAAATCTAACTAATATATACTTTGAAGAAAAAAAGTTGCCCATTGTTCTCTTATCTTGATGATCTCATCTTCGGGCAATGGAGATGGATCTTGAAAGACTTGAAACATTAATTTAAGTGTCATTAATATGCAATGTTAATTATCCTAAAGGTAAATATACTTAAATAAATTTTGATATGAATTACCTGCGCCCAAGAATCAGTAATACCCGCAGAAACTATGGCTCTCATGTAATAGCCACATTCAAACGAGTCTTGTTGCTTATTACACTAAAATGAGAAACAAATAACTATTATTTACAAAGTCAATAAATTTAAATATTACTGCCTATATTAATTAATTTGCTAACCTTAGGGTATATGAAGTGCAATGTCTTTGATGATCTACTTCTTCGACTTAAAATATTAGCTCCAGACACAATTCTAATTAAGTGAAATAAAATTAGATGTTAGCCAATATATATAATTACAGTTTTAAAAGATAATGAAAAATTTTAGTTACCCTTGTAATTGACATTTAATTTCGTGGCTTGGTTTTCGATGTAGTGAACAAAACCACACCACGGTGTATTCTTTAGGAATGATTACCATTAATTGCCAATGAGACCTACATTGTATGACAAACAAATTAGGTATAAAATTACCATGATTAAAAAACCAATTAAAAAACTAACCTGTCAATGTATGGAGCGATGTATATATCTCTTCCTGATTCACTCATCCATGTTTGCATATATTGTTGGATGTGGACCTGAGTGTTTCCTGATTTTTGGATGGATTGAGGCTCAATAAATCCATATACTTGTGCTTGTGCTTGCTCCACACTCAATTTTTCCATGTACCTAACACAAATAATTATTATAAGTTAAATGTAATTATTGTAAATTTAGACTCATAAAAGAAAATATGACTTACATGGCCCACAACTGTATGATAGATATATTTAACATGAAGTTTCCCCCAACAATCTCTAATGCATCAGGCAGGGATATGTACAGTGGAATATCAGAGCTATCAACTCCAAAAACTCTAATGTCCCACTGCAATTGAATTGGTTTCTTCTTTAATCGTGGTAATATGGATAGAAGCCTGGATATGGGATCATCCTCAGCTTCTGCGATATTAGCATGATTAACATAAGGTTCTCTCATGACCTCCTTACCACGATTGATAAAATCCTAAAGAAATAATCAAAATTAGTCAAACAATAATAGAATTATAAGAATATAAAAGAGTAATAATAGTATTACCTTTGCCCGTGCTGAAAGCGGCATGACCAAACGCTTTGGCCAAGCTAAGAATGTGTCGGTTGCCTGCCCCACTAGTTGAACCTCTGTATTGGGCAAAGGCACTAGAGCAGCAGCATCTTGAACTTGGTCAACCACAACTCATGTCCAGTTTGGCTGTAGAGGGACACCATGGATGGTTGAGCCACCATCAAATACTCGGCCAATAGCCACTAACCGTGGGGGGTCATCCTCAACATATAACTCACACTAGTTTGGTACATCAGTGTGAGCCTGTTCCGGTGAGGGATCAGGAGCAGCACAACTCCCTTTAGTGCTGACTCGAACACCATCATGAGCAACTGCAGTCTGTTGCTGAGAACGAACCAAAAGTTCAAACTCTTCTCGAATGTTCTTCAATTTCTCTTCAAACTGCATCTTTATTCTCTACATAACCTCTTGACTGCAAGAGTCAACAGTGCTCCTCGATAATCGTGCACCAAAGAAATCTCGGTGGCTCCAAGAACCACCAACACCACGCACACGGCCTCCGTGCTCTGGCCTTCCTATGGCCGTTGTGAGGATATCATCCCGACCATGGGAAACAAATGAGCCCTGGGTGCTCTGCTCAACTAAACCCTCCTGCAACATATTAACAATAAGTATACCCTAAACTATACTTGTGAATTAAATGAGTTGAAATGAAAAGTGTTAGTTTGTATATTTTTACTTACTATTTTATCAGCAACGACCCTTGCAGACTCAGAAGTCATTTGCCCATCTGATTTTGTCCGGGCTGCTATCCACATCTCATGGCGGGGAGGTGACTCCACACGGTCAGCAGACTCAACCCCTGCTGCCTCTGCCCTAGCCTTCTTCATTTCCTTTTTTTTTTCCTTTCATATCCCCCTCTTGACAATAGATGGGGTGCATCATTCTTGGCCTGTCGTTCTTAGGCAGCTATTCTTTTGGCCTGCAATAATACAAAAAAGAAAATGAGATTAATTAAAATATACCTTAAGTATTTGTGTCAATGTAAGAGTTATCAATAACTAACCTGCCACGAAGGGTCCAATCGAGTGGCACGAAATTGCATCCACTCCTCGTCAGTGATCTGGTACTTTAGACAGGGAGTCTCATTTTGTCGCTCTCCAAATACATACTCCCGTGTCAAGAAAGTCTGGAAGTCTCTCCACCTGGTGGCAATGGCAGATAACATCTTCCTCCTCATGACCTCAGTGTTGGGAATGTCAAAATTTTGCTATGAAAATAACAACAAATAATAAATAATGTATTTAAGTTATATAATATTGAAGAGATGTGTAAAAGTATATACCTGAATATCCTGCCACATGAGGTTCTTGTCAGCCTCCTGAACGTCATCCCATGATGGAATGATAATAGAAACATGTCGTTGAGCTAGGACTCCCAAATAGCTCTTAAACTTGGCAGCATTTGGGCCTGATGCCTTGCCAGAACGAGGATCCACCTCAACTAGTGTCCTCTCCTTAGCAATGCGTCCAGCTGTCAACCCAGACAATCGGGTGACAGATCTACCTTCCCTCCTTCCACTGCCAGACCCAGAATCCTCCATAATCCTGAAAAAATTAAACTCTCATTATTAAAACAATGAATTAACTGAATAGACAAATAAAGTAAAAAAGATAATAACAATATAGCAACAAAATAACTAATAAAAAAACAAATAATACACAAACAGAAACCTATTAGGTTGGAATGTTTTCCCATATTCCTTCATCATGATCACTTCGAATAGCATGTATTTCATCCACTTCATTGTCCGCAATAGGACCAAATGATCTGGTAGAGAAAGACGGTGTCTCATGCATATCTAGAGACTCATCTTCGTGAGTTCCATGCATGGTTCTTCCTTCGAGGACCACTGACCATTTCTCATTACATGGATCCTTGACATAAAAAATTTGTCTTGCTTGATATGCCATAATAAAAGGTTCATCCTTATAACCGACCTTATTCAAATCAACCAAAGTAAATCCTAAATCATCTGTCCGCACACCCGTATTGTCATCAACCCATTTACACTTGAACACAGGCACTCTAAACGTAACATAATCAATTTCCCATATGTCTTCTATGACTCTGAAATAACTCATGGATGCTGTAATGGGATTTTTATCTTTTGAACTAGCAAAGTGCACAACCTCAGCCTGAATTGTAACCCCACTATTTTGTACTCTACTTTTGTCATCTTCTGTCTTTGTATAGAAACAATATTTGTTAATGTCATACCCACCAAATGTAATGACATCATTGTTAGGCCCACGCGCGAGTCTCAAAAGTGTATCAGAAGCATTAACCTCACCATAAACCTTTTTCTTAAACCAAGCTAAGAAACTCTTGTTATGTTCATTCAATACCCATTTCTCATTCATCCGGGGGTGTGCTATCTTGATTTCATCTATGTGTTCAGATATGTAAGGAATTACTTCATCAGTGTTGTTCAATATGTACAAATGTGTTTGGTCAACTTCTGTTCGACTCACAGTTCTAATCTTTAAACTTCGAGTACCCTTACCAAATTGTTTCCCATCATGTCGAGTCTTAGGAATTCCTATTGGTTCTGATTTCGACATGTACCCTGAACAAAACTCAATGGCTTCTTCTGCAATGTACCTCTCCACAATAAAGGCTTATGGGCAGTATTGATCCTTGACATATCCTTTTAAGATCTTCATGTATCTCTCAACAGGGTACATCCATCTAAGATAAATCGGGCCACACAATCGAATCTCCCTAACCAAATGAACTATCAAATGCACCATGATATCAAAAAATGAAGGTGGAAAATACATTTCCAATTGACACAAGATTGTGATTGCTTCATTTTCTAACTCATCTAAGTTTACAAGGTCAATTACTTTGTTGCAAATGGCATTGAAGAATAAACATAATTGAGTAATAGCAACTCTAACAGAAGATGGTAAAATGTTACGAATAGCCACAGGCAAAAGTTGTTGCATTAAGACATGACAATCGTGAGACTTTAAACCAATTAACTTCAAATCTTGCATAGACACCAAACTCTTAACATTTGAGGAGTACCCTTGTGGAACTTTCACACTGCATAAGCACTCACAAAAGCTTTTTTTTTTCTTTTTTTGATAGAGTATGACAAGCTGGAGGCAAGTAAGTGCGTCTTCCAATAGACTGAGGATGTAACTCAGAACGTATACCCATGTCCACCAAATCTTGTCGTGCTTTCACTCCATCTTTAGTCTTTCCTTTGATGTTTAGCAATGTCCCAATTACACTATCACAGACATTTTTCTCCACATGCATCACATCTATGCAGTGTCTAACATCTAGCTTGCACCAATAACGAAGATTAAAGAATATTGATCGTTTCTTCCAGATATTTTTCTCAGTTGACTTCTTTTGCGTCTTTCCGAACACAATGTTAATGTTCTTGACCCGCTGATATACTTCTTCACCATTGCGCGATGTCGAGGCAATTTCATCCTCCTGACATCCATTGAATGCTTTCTTCAATCTACGGTATGGATGACTACGAACAAGAAACTTACGATGCCTAGTGTACGCAGTCTTTTGCCCATGTTTCAATTGGGTATAACTTGTGTTTTCTTCACATATAGGACATGCATAATGACCCTTCACACTATACCCACTCAAGTTACCATATGCTGGAAAATCATTTATTGTGCAAAATAACATTGCACGCATGATAAATTTTTCTTCACGATATGCATCAAAGACCTCCACTTCTGTCTCCCACAACATTTTCAAGTCATCAATCAATGGACTAAGATACACATCTATGTCATTTCCTGGTTGTCGGGGTCTTGATATCATCATAGACAACATAATATATTTTCTCTACATGCATAGCCAAGGAGGCAAATTGTAAATGACCAACAAAACTTGTCATGAACTGTGTTTACTACTTAAGTTCCCATAAGGATTCATGCCATCTGTAGCTATACCAAATCTCAAGTTTCTTGACTCTGCACCAAATTCTGGAAATGTTTCATCAATCCTCTTCCATTGCGGAGAATCAGCTGGATGTCGAAGAAAATTATCACATTTTCTACCATTTTCATGCCATGTGAGGTTTTTTGCATCCTCTTTAATGGCAAACAATCTTTTAAACCTAGGTATTATTGGCAAATACCATAAGACCTTAGCAGGGGGACCCTCTATTTCTTCCTCACCACTACTTCCATCTGTTTTCTTTTTGAACCGCGACAATCCACATGTGGGACACACTTTCAGTGTAGCAAAATCATTTGTATACAATACGCAATCATTAGGGCACACGTGTATCTTCTTATACTCCAAACCCATTGGACATAGTATCTTTTTTGCCTCATAGTTGCGATTAGGTAACGTGTTATCTTCTGGAAGCATGTCCTTCAACAACTCCAACAATTATGTGAAACTTTTATCAGTCCAGCCATTTCTTGCTTTTAAACTAAACAATTTTAAAGTTGCTGATAATCTTGTAAACATAATGCATCCTGGGTACAATGGTTGCTCAAAATCAGACTTTAAGGTATCATACACATGTGTTCTTTCAAAATTTTCTTCACCAACATCACGTATCATCTCTTATAAGTTATCGTCCATCCCTTCAAAATTTTTAGTTATTAACACTGTTGGAATGTCTAATATTTCTCCGTGCCATGTCCATACTGTATAACTCTTCACAATACCATATATAAACAGGTGATCACGTATTTCTCCAACTTCTTGACGTATCTGATTCAAACAACGAACACATGGACAATAATATGCCCCTTTGATGAGTTTCCCATTTTCTCTTGCAAATTCCAAGAACTCTTCAACTCCATTTCTGTACTCTTGACTAATGCGACTTGCATTCATCCAACTTTGATTCATTATCTATATATTAACACAAATTAACTATTTACTCAGTTATTCATAATTTTTCTAACCTAAACTACAAACCTAAAAAATTGATAGTAATTTTGGATAAAATCCATAAATATTTCTACTAATACGATGGTAAACTAAAGCTCAATGCCTAAAAAATTCCATCTTTAATGCATCTGGAACAACCCATACTAAAATCAGGACGGGCCATTCCAGATCAACAATTTACAATACAAAAAATTTAAGCAGAACGACCCGTACTGCTTGCAGAACGACCTGTACTGCTTGCAGAACGGGCCGTTCTGCAAGCAGAACGACCCATTCCAGATGAACAAATAGCAGAAAATAAACCAAAAATTTGCGTAAACAAGAAACTAACCTCAAACGTGTAATGTGCAGACACTTAGAGAGTTACAAACGTCCAATTTAGAAACAAACGCACTGGGAGACTTAGAGAATGAGAGAAAAGGGTTATTAGTTTTCGTAAACAGGGAGCGCGGGAATGAAAAATTAAAGGTGCATGATTTTAGGGGCATATTTACGTCGGGTGGGGGTGGCACGACGTAAATTTACGTCGGACAAAGTTTTCGTAAACAGGGAGCGCGGAAAAATGAAAGGTGCATGATTTTAGGGGCATATTTACGTCGGGTGGGGGTGGCGCGACGTAAATTTACGTCGGACAAGGGGGGTCCGACGTAAATTTACGTCGGCCAGTGAGAGCTACGACGTTAATGGGCTAATTTACGTCGGACCCCCCTTTGTCCGACGTAAATTAGCTTCCCATTATTATTTACCATTTTGCCACCGCGTTTTTATAACGTCGGTGGTGCCTTGTTCCGAAGTCATTTAAGTGACGTAAAAGCGTCTTTTTGCACTAGTGAATGAAGATCTTTAGTATGTTATTTTTTAATTTTTATTTATATATGTAACGTTATTAAATATTAGGTTATTTAAGTAGTGATGGATCATCATACAATATCAAAATTTAACGATAAATAAGTATCAAATTAACGGTATGATCAAAATTTCGTATTTTTTAAAACAAGAGCTAAATGTCTTTATTTTAAAATAAAGGAACAAAAATTGCATATTAACAAAAATATGAGAACCAAAAGTGGGATTTAGCCTTCATTATTTTAAATAACAATACGAGTTTTTAGAATCGATAAAATGAGTGAGACTTGTCAAACTAGTTTGAACTTATTCAATAACTTATTTGGATCTAAATTTCAAGCCTAAATAAAATGCAAGCCATTTTAGCCTAGTTCAATAAACTAGTTTTGTTATAAAAAAAATTAATATTTTATACTTTATTTAAAAGTGAGCAGTCTAAAAACTTAAAATAAGTTATAATTAGGTGAAACACTCAAAAGTTTAACATACTCATATAGTTCTACACATAACTTTCTTTCTTTTCGTTTACCAGTAGAAGTTTTTTTTGAAATTGTATTGTGAATGGTTAAGGATTGCTACGACCTACAAGCCTACAGCTCTAACTCTCAATAATTTCTCTTTATATGACAAGTAAACTCACTCTAAACCATCAAATGTTTAGGACCTTAGACTTTAAATTTTACAATGTTGATTTCGCATATTTAATATGTGAAGGATCAAACAAAACTTATAAACTTACATTTTGTGCATCTATGGCTATTGGCTAGTGCATGTCACACACATGCACACATATGATGACTGCTACTATTGATAACTTTTATAGGTGGTCTACGATATGCATCATCTTTAATAACTATTAAATTTATCTTTTTCTCTATTGTAGTATGATGTATCTTCAATACAAGATTATTTTCTTCTTCATTGTCAACTTGTTGTTCTTTGTCTACATCTACTCTCTATTGCGACAGATCTAGCAAGCGCATTGCGCTCGAGTCATGCTTCATAGTGTCAAATTTGTGCTCGCTCAACTTTGTGGCATTGTGATGCTCCTTTGTTGCATTGCACCAAATCTAAAATGGCATGCAACTCTTTACATAAAACTAGCAAATGAAAATCCAAACTTAAAGAAAAAGGGGAAGAATAAGTGAAAAAAAGAGGAAAACAAGTGTTGTAGATGCACACATTCTATCACAGCTTGCACTCGCGTCACAACTTACACCCATATCACGGCTCAAACTCACAAACCTCTTAAATATGCAAATCAAAACCAACCCAAAAAAAAGGAAAGAAGAAGATAAGGGAGAAGGAACAAGTGAAAAAAATGGGAAAATAGGTGGTACAAGAGTAGGGATGTGAAAAATATCCACACCCGCGGGTATTTGTGGGTAAAATTCGCTACAGATAATAAATGGATAGACTAATTGGGTACCCGCGGATAATGGAGACGGATAATTTTTTACCTCTTTATAAACGGGGTGGGGGCGAGTATGATGATATCCATACCCGCGGGTACCCGTTTAATAATATTTCTTAAATATCTTAATTATTCTTGTACCACATAATCCTAAAACTACACTCTCTTATCTTATTTTCTTTCAAAAGTGAGGTTGATGAAGTTACCAACATGTATTAAGCATGTTATATAATTATGTTGCATATAATTTGATTAATTTTCTAGCTTTGATTGGACCAATAAGATTTATGTATTTTAAGTTGTTTACTTTCGTTTGGAATTATGAGATTAAATTATTGTAGCTTTGTGATATGAGACTTTCATTTACTTGTGAGATTGATGTATTTTAAGTTATTTATCTTGCACTTTTATCATTATTTCAACAAAAATAACGTTAAATACAGGTTCAAAATTAACATTGAATTTTTATTTTTAATATTTTAATGACATTAAATATAAACTTAAAATTATTTGTAATATAATTTTTTTAATTTATTAAAAAATTTATAAATATCCATGGATATATATGGGTATTCAAGAAATTCATTGATACCCGTGCGTATATGAGATGGGTATGGGGCTAATTTTTATCCAGCGGGGCGGGGACGAGTTTACTATTATCTACCCCCATGTGGCCTCATTGCCATCCCTAGGTACAAGTGACATAATATATATACACACATATATGAGGAGGGGTCCACTTACTTCAAGAGTAAGTCTATTTAGACTTATTTCACTCAATAACTCATGTTTTATCTCAAATTTTAATGATTGATGTGACACCCTTACTACCCCAACACATACATCATAATAATGTAATTAAATAAAAAAAATTAAACTTTCAAAGTTGGTAAAAGGGTTCACATAAAACTTCATAACTGTTCTTTCTTCAATATCCAAAATAACTGGAAATAAAACTTGGAAGGTAAAATTTAAGAGTTTACAAATTGTTTTCAAAATAATAGGTTCAACTCCATATACAAATACAATTCATGTCCTAAGAATCCTCTGCCCCGGTGTCACAATATCAGAACATATCCATAAATCAACTGTTGGCATTCTAGATGTCACTCAAAGCCAGATCTTCCTCACCTAAAACATCCACAAATTGTACGGTGAGAAAAGAAAACATTTATATGTAAAGCACATAAGGAAAACAAAACATAATCTCATCATTATTCATTAATGAAATATTCACAAGCATTTATTTATATATCATAATTTATCAATCATTCATCATCTTCACATCTCAATTACATCAATTCATCACAATCCATACAAATCTTACAATTAACACTATGCCAAGGCCACGCCACAACTGACATAAGTGATACAGGTTAATTGCCTCACTCATCCCACACTATGCCAGGGTCACACCCTCCCTGTAGCATCACTTACCTAGGGGTCGTGCCATCCCTAGTCATTGATGTAAGAAACCACAATCACATCACAATCCACACAATCTCTTGCAATTAACTCTATGTCAGGGCTGCCATATTTGACATAAGTGATACGTGTCAATTGTCTCACTCATCCCACACCATGCCAAGGTCATGCCCTCCCTGTAACATCACTTACCCAGGGGCCATGCCATCCCTGGTCATTGATGTGAGGAACCACAATCACAATCATAATCATATCCACACAACATCTCATCTCATATCTCAATTTCATATTACAAACACAATTTCATCTCACCTACACCACAGATAAGTCCAACAAAATAAGGGTTTACACACCCTTCGAGCAATTCACATCTAGATCATCAATTCTTATCAAGCAATATAAAAATAACATTCATAAATTAATATAATGATCAATGGCATCAACAATTTAATATAATCTAACATAAACAGTAAAACCCCAAATTGTTCCAAAACCTAGCTCACAAGCACTTTTCTACAATTTCGTTCTCTCTCCCGGATCATCATTCTTACAAATTAAATATATATTTCTAATCCTCAATACATACAGAATCTAATGGGATTATCAATTTCTCAAACAGAAATCATCCAATTTTTCACAACCTAACTTACAGGCACTTTTCTATAATTTCGTTCTCTCTCCCAAAGTATCATTTTTACAAATTAATCATATATTCATAGTCCTAAATACATACATAATCACATAAGACCAATAATTTTTCAAATAGAAATAATTATAAAATTATTCATAATCCTACGGGCTTCCTCTTCTACCCAATTCCCTCATGTAACTTTGCATACAAATAATCCCCTTTTCTCCCGTACCTGGATAAACAGCAGTTGAACTAAAATAGGAATCTCTTGGTCTCCTCCTCTAAGTGCCCCTTGGTCTTCAGAGAGAAGAAGAGGGAAAGAAGAGAGAACAGAAGATAATAGGAAGAGAGAATGAGAGATGTGTGAAAATGACAAGTGAGGGGCGCTATTTATAGGATTTCAGGCTCACTTACCGGAACGGCCCATTCCAAAAGTGGAACGGCCGTTCTGGACCTTTCGAAACTACGCAAAATTCTCAACTGGAACGGCCCGTTCCAAAAACAGAACGGCCCGTTCCAAAAACAGAACGACCCATTCTCAATCCCAGCAAAACGGCCCGTTCTCCCACCAGAACGACCCGTTCTCCAAACCACAATGGCCCGCTCTCCAAACCAGAACGGCCCGTTTTGCTTCTCCAAATTTGGGCATTTTTCTTATTCCGGAACGGCCCGTTTCACTTTTGAAACGGCCCATTTCGGGCAATCAATTGGGCCTCTGGCTCAGCGATTTTGGGCTATTACAATTGAACGTTAAATTAAAAGTTCTTAATGGTTAGATCAAGTTTGCAAATTTTTTGAAAATTTGAAAATCATTTAATACTCTGTTTCATTAATTCAAATTGATGGATAATCATAAGAAAATTCTATACATTGATTTGAATTAATAAAACAAAATAGCAAATAAATTTTTCTCTATCGTAGTATGGTTTATCTTTGATACAAGATTTTTTTTTCTCATTTGTTGTCAACTTATTTTTGTTCTTTTTTTATATCCGCTCTCCATCACGACAGATCTACCAAGCACACCATGCTCAAGTCATGTTTCATAGTATCAAATTTGTTCTCACTTAACTTTGCGGCATTATAATGCTCCTTTGTTGCGTTGCACCATATCTGAAGTGACATGCAACTCTATCCGCCAAATCAACAAATGAAAATCCAAACCTAAAGAAATAAGGGAAGAAGAAGTGAAAAAGAGGGGAAAAAAATGTTGATGCGCATATTCTGTCACAACTTGCACTTTTGTTATGACTCGAACTCGCAAGCATCTTAAACATGCAAATCAAAGCCAACCCAAAAGAGAAGGAAAGAAGAAGATGAAGGAGAGGGAACAAGTGAAGAAAAAGTGGGAATAAGTGGTACAAGTGCCAGAATATATAAATATACACACATATATGTGAGAACGAGTCCAATTACTTCAAGAGTTAGTTTACTTAAACTTACTTCACTGATCAATACCTCATATTCTATATCAAATTTCAATGATCAAACATTTGAATTAAAAGTTCTTAATGCATAGATCAAGTCTACAAATTTTCAAAAAAATTAAAAACTATTTAATACATTGTTTCATTAATTCCAATTTTTAGAAAAATTTTAGGCTTGGATTTATACATTACGAACTTTTAATTTAATGGTTAGATCGTTGAAACTCGATGTAAAACATGAGTTATTGAGATAAATAAGTCTAAGACTTACTCTTGTAGTAAGTGGATCTTCCTCGTGTATATAGGCACATAGATACATATACACACACACACATATATATATATATATATATATATATATATATATATATATATATATATAATAAAAATGTTATTATACTAAAATTAGTTATCACAATAATTGTCAACTTTGAATTTTGGATAAATATAAAAAAAATTCAGTTATTAAAATGATTAAAGAAATGGGCTGGTTCAAAAGTATGTAGCTCACATAGGTCAAACTTGGACATCAATTTAGAAGATCGAATTCAATCCAAACCTTTTTGACTCAGCTTGTTATAGCTTATGGCCCTTGTTGAGCCAACCCACGATGGACCAAATAGCATGTTTTGCCAATTCTACATGTTTTGCTGACAAACTTGAGAATAATGGTGTGATGTCTACCAACTTTTATAAAATATAAAAGGAGCGTTTCTAGAACATAAGAATATATATGATGATATTTTACCAAAAGTTATTAGTACAAATAGTTTGATATTTATGATGATATTTTACCAAAAGTTATTAGTACAAACTGCAGTTTAATGTTATAGTTCAGACACAAAGATGTGATTGAATGTATCACTTAATTTATAAATAGATCAAGCCTAGGGAAAGAGATTATATTTCTTTATTATTTATCACAATAGAAATTTACATGTAATCATCTTATGGAGCCAACTACTAAGCATTATTCGTTCATCATCATTGATTCACCTCAGTTTATTGTTGGATTATTTATTTAATTAATATTTTTATGGATTAAAATTATTTAATTATTAAGAATTATTCTTTAATTTATTAATATACTAGTTACAGTCAATGTACCACCCAACTCGATCAAATCAAACTGGTCTCGTGATCATATATATGAGTCGAGCACGACATAAGCTCGTCCACACTAAGTCCACCAGCCCAATGCCATAGAACAAAACCCTGGACAAATCATCTTAACAGTTGTAGGGAGACATCCGCACATAAGGACAATATTTCCACACAATCACCAGAATATATCACCAAGATATCATACAACATTACCTCTATGTATCATATCTCCCACAATTAGGTTCACATTATCAAGAAGAATATATCTTTGTTTATTAACAAGAATATCTCCTAAAATTACACAACATTATCTCTAAACTTAGAGATAAGAACAATCACTTATATATAGGGCATCATGTATCTTTGTAACTATAATCTCATTCTTAACCTAGACTCTCATCTAACTTCGGCATCGAAGTGTCTTTGGTAAAAACAACCAATAATTATTTTAATACCTAATTAAATGATGAATATTATGTTGGACTTGTACTTTGAATAACCTATGATTATTTTAATATGATGAATATTAAATGATGGGTTGAGTTATTCATTTTATGCCCAATGAGAGATTTTTTCCCTTATACGATAAGTTACTTAATCGTTGTCCTATTAGAGAGAATTAATATGGACTAATGAACTAATCATGATTGAGGCGAGTCTTCTCTTATTCTAGTTTTTGATATTTTGATTTAGTGAGTTTATGAAAATACATGAGTAATGTTTTTTAAAAAAAAATCATTTTATTATCATATCTCTTATAACATTTTCATTTGCTTGGATCATCCTTAGAATTGCATATTTTTGTTAATCCGTGAGAAAAATAAAAATAAAAATTTTGTTTAAAATTAAAAGTATTTTATTTAGCAAATTTATTAAATTATTTATAAATATTTCATTCAAATTAACTTTAATTTCAAATATTAGTAATGGAAACATTTATTTTAATTAAATATATAAATTAATGATAATGAATTTTAATTCAATGATAATTTTCAAAATAAAATTATTTAATAAAAATAATTTTTTTTAATATTAAATATTTTAAGAGTTAATATAATTTTGTAGTTCAATATAATACCTTTTTTTTTCTAAGGATATGTTTTAATTAATATTGAAAAAAAATATAGTCTTACATCCTAAAGATAAGATAATTAATGTGTATATAAGTGAGGAATAACCCCACCTTACAAAGCTAATTTTGTATGATTGAATTAGATTTAAAACTCACGTTCTAAGAGTTCAAGAGATTTGAATAATATGTTGGAGGCTTGAAAACAAATTTTTTATGCTTCAGATGAATTAGGCATGGCAACGGGGCGGGGCAGGATCGAGTTTTACGTTCCCTGTCCCCGCCCTTGCAGATTTAAACCGCCTTTGCCCCCACCCCCGATATCAGCTGTGATAAAATCTGGGTACTCATCTCTGTCCTCGACAAGGTTTGGGTTTCCCCGCCCCCACTCCTACCTTTTTTTCTTTTTATCTTTTAAATAAATATGAACAAATTTTAAAAAATAAAAGAAAAGTAAAATAATACAAATTTTTACATATAAATATTTTTAATTTTGGTTTATATATATACAAAAATAATTTTTTAATTATATTATTAAGCGGGATGGGGGCGGGGGCGGGTATTAACATCCTCGTCCCCGACCCCGCCCCTGATTTTATCAAGCGGGAGAAAATCCAAACTCGAACCCGAATTTGATAATTACGGGTTTTTTCCATCCAAATCGAGGCAAGTTTGGACGGGTACCTATGGGGGCAAGCTAGATTATCATGTCTAGAATGATTTATCTATAAACATTTAAAAGACAATAATTGAAGAATTATCAAAAGGTGATTTCACACTTACAATTATAATATAAATTCACAATAAATTCAACAAAAAAGTTTACACAAAAATTACTTATAAATTTTAAATTCACTAAAAAATCTCTTAAAAAAAAGAATTCGCATGAAACTTTTTTTCATAACTTCTATATTTTTCTCGCAATAAATTTTTGCGAAAAAATTCATTGAAAACTTCTTACAAATATTTTTTATAAGAAATATTTCACAAAACAATTTCATGTCAATTTTAAAACTCACAAAAACAAATCATTCATGAAAAAGTTTCCTAGACATAAAAATTCTTAGGAAAATTCACAAGAAATATGTTTTTAAAGAATTTTTATGCAAAATTTACATAAAAATTCCCATGTAATAGAAAATTTTTTAGTAGTAATTATCTGCCGCCCCGTTGGTTCATTTCAAATGAGCTTCTGATATGTTGCCTAGTGCATGTATTATAATGTTTGACCATGTCATGCTGTTTCTAGCTTTGTGATTCCAATATAGACTGTTTCTTATGCTTCTTACCATATAGCATGCTTCATATACCAAGTTCTCTTACTTTCATTAACTTGCGAGAGTTCTCATTGAAATGCGAATCCAAATCCAAAATAAAATTCAATGCATAAAAAAAAGTTGAAGCAACAGAAAGTTAAACTAGCATAACAAAATATCCATTATCCCTGTAAAATTTGTACACGTACGTAACTCCTTAAGCCTGTATAATCAGTCTCAGCCACTGATATATATTACACATAATCCCTTCTCCGAATGAACAGCTCTATGTTGGTCAAACGCTATAACTATACGAATTGTAATAAGTAATTTAATAAATGATTATCTAGAAGTTTTGCCTAGGGTTTTAATTAAATCCTAAAAAAAACATTAACAGATGAAAGAAATAGATGGTGCACTATTTGAGGGTCCAGCATGAGCCAATAATAACAAGTTTTGTTTTGCGAGTCCAAAAATAACACAGTGAACCGTTAAGATCCGTTGGTGAAGTATATCTATCTGTCGAAGGTCCTCCCATTTCTCTGCATCTCCCATTGCTGAGAGGAAACAAAGCCGAGAAATTAAGGGAAGAGAAAAAGCACCAGAAAAGGTCCCCCCTTAAGCACGTTCCCCGCCGGAGATGCAGCCGAAATCTCACACCCCTCTTTTTGTTCCACCCCAAAAAGCCATGAACAGAATCTCATCATCAAGAAATGGCAACAGCACAACGCAGGCATGTGCTGCATGCAAATACCAACGTAGAAAGTGTGCACCTGATTGCATTCTAGCACCCTATTTCCCCCACGATCGCCAACGCCAATTCCTCAACGCACACAAACTATTTGGCGTCAGCAACATCACCAAAATCATCAAGTTCCTCACCCCTCACGACAAGGACCAAGCCATGCGCACCATCATATACCAATCCGACATGCGTGCCTCCGACCCTGTCGGAGGCTGCTACAGGTACATTCTCGACCTCCAGGCCCAGATCGAGTACTACCGGGCCGAGCTCGAACTCGCCCTTCAGCAGCTCGCCATCTTCCGAGCCCAGGACCAGGCCCAGCACCAACAACACGCCGGTATCTATGCTGCAAACAGCAACGTTAACGTTGCTGTCAATGGCGATGGTGAGGTTTTGAACGCTGATCCGCTAGGGTTGTATAACCAGCCACAGCATCATCAGTATCAGTGTCTGCCACTGCAGGAGCAGTATGTTATGGTGCATGAGAATGTTCATGGAAGCCAGAACAGCAACTCCAACACCCCTTTGCAGGAACAGATTAACACGTGGGCTGTGCAGAACACTGCGGTGTCGCTTTCATCGTTGTCGTTGCAAGGGCAAAGTAGTAATGTTAGCGATGAGTATGATCTCAAGCCCGGGGTCATTGACTTGGATTCTGATGAGAGAAGTGAGTTAGGATTCGAGTCTGAAGAATTAGTCCATCGCAGGTATGTTATTTCTTTCAATATTTCCATGCATGCATCTAGAATCTCACATTTTTTCTCTTCTTTTCACGACACATATCATCTATTATATACATATATACACTTTTCTCTCCTCTCTCTATTTCTTTTCCTAGATGTTAAATAGAAACTAGCAAGGAACTGTGCATATGTAACATTTTCCTCAAGGAACATGCACTTGTAAAGGCATTTTGTACATTGGAATTACTTAATTAGAATGATTAAATTAAATAGATGTTGTTGGTGATATTTTTCTATCAGAATTAAAATTTCATCTTGCAAAATTATGCATAATCTATAAATAAAAAAATTCATTAAATATCATATAAAGATAAAATTTTAATTTTGATGGAAAAAAACCAGAAATTAATGGGATATGTGATAAGTTTTGTCTTAATTAGAAATTAATGGAATGTGTGATCTAGGATCTGGAAAGGCATTGATTCCAACAAAATGAATAATTAAATACTCATTATGCGTGAGGTTTATGATTATCATACCTTGTTTACGTTTCTCTTTAATGTGTAACATCTTCAGATATGATCGCGCTTTCTTTTTTGGTGATCTAGTTTTTTTCTCATTAAGTTTTAATTTGAATAATTTGCAGTGATGAAGCAGTCTTGTTTAAGATAGATGATGCAGTAATAAAAGCGGAGGCTGACTCATTCAACAAGCTCAAGATTATGACCTGAAAGGTGCAGCAACATCGTTTACCCTCACAAATTGTACTTGCAGATGAGGTGTTAATTAGCATAGATTGTAGAACATGCTTCCACATCATTTTGTTGGCAGTAATTAGGACATTTCCTCTCCGTTTTGAGGTTAAAATTTTGCAACAGTGGCTAGAGTTATTTACACGAATTCTTTCAAAGGATGTCTTTTTATTACAGTTTTTTTTTTTTTAATTTCTTCTTATAATCAATAAAAAACTAATGCTATTCATTCCCTCTCCTAGATGTCTGATTCAATGAAAGGAATGAACAGATTAGGTTTATAATGTGCCTCTCACGAGGTATTGGTTTACAGCTAAAGCCAGGGTACATGCACAAGAATTACAACCTATAGATAACACCACGCAACTATATCAAACTTAGTCCAACAGAGAGTGGGATAGAGTAGTACTTTAATATTTGCTAAAGTAAATAAATTAAAAAGATGGAATATAGAGAAATGAGAAACACTCCACTCTAAAAAAGAAAATTGTTTTTAATTTTTGACTCAAATCCAAACGTACAATTTTATGAGTATTTATATAAATATATATAGAAGATACCTCTTGATACATATGATATCATACAATGAATTATATAACTCCTAAAAACTGAGTGCTCATCATATATTAAGATATATGCATAAGGAAATATTATAAGCCACAGTATATGAATGAATTAATTAGGTACTTATGTAATTACTCTGTTAGCGTAATCATTCCATTTTCCCACTCTATTAACATAATATTATTCCAATTTCCCACGCCATTTTCCAATTTTGCATAATTTTCAAACTTCAATACTCCTAATGAAGTTTTTGTTTTAATTAATATGGATCAATGATATTGTGCAAGATGCCGCTTCTTATGGTTTCGATGGTTGATGAAATAATTTTGTTATGGATGTAATTGGACCAGCTATTTGATGGACATATCACATCCCCAGATATTAACATATTTTCTTTGTTCGTATCATCACATTCAAACATAGTGATCTCACTCGTATAACATCAGTTTTTTGTTTTTTGTTTTTTTATTCATAGAATTTAAATATTTATTAAAGAAAATACAACACATTTATGACACCATCAGTTAGATAATTATTAGTACATACACAAGTTTACCCATTATATAGAGGAGATTTCTTTCAAAACGCTTTCATCCAGTCACTGAAAACCCTCGTGTCCACTGTCCATTATATTCCAGCAGAAAGCATAAAATATGTAAAGGTGAATACGATCCATGTAAGGAGTTAAATGCAATTAAAGGTGAATGATTAGTAATATTCCTTAATAATACTACGTATTATTAAAACTACAATTAGAACATAGCATCAGAGCTGTTAAAACAAGTAAATATTAATTGAATGATTAAAATAAGAGAACCCAAAATGAAATTTGGTTAGTAAAGCAAATCGCATTTTAATAAAGGGTAAAATGGAGCAGAAACACGAGTTTCAATAGTTATTTGATTTGCACTGGTTACATAAATTGTAAGAATGACACCTATAGAATGAAACAAGTTTTCATCTCATCCTATTGATAAGAATAACGAGAGTGAGACATCATTTTTGCTAAAACATTATAAATAGAAGATGGCATAATTTTAACCTCACTCCGCAAAATACAAAGATTTTGCCCCCCAAGTTTATACCTCAGCGACATCCTTAAAAGGAAAGAGCAAAATCTGATATTGGTACACAATTGTTTTGATCATTTGGTGAAGCAGGTTAGAGGTCCAAATCATCCATATCTGGCACCCGACTGGGAGGTTTATTTTTGTCATTCGGATTTTCCACCACAGCTGCCTCGGTTGTCGTCAGTAGCAATGACACACTGCATGAGAACAAAATAGTTAAACATGAGACTAAATTACACCGACATTCTTAGAAGTTTGTAAAATTACACTGACACTCCCTGCTTTTATAATATTTACAGTAACATTCCTTAAGAGGTGTCACGGTATAATGTTTTTCAAATAATTAAGGAGTGTTAATGTAATGTTTTAAGGCTATTTACGGTTTTCAAACAATTAAGGAAAGTTATTTATTATAGGGATAGAAAAAGTAGGTGCTTGTGCAATCTCAAAATCTCAACAGGTGTTGATGTAATTTACTCTGAACATAATATCAGTGATACTCAAAGTCAATTTGTCTTGAAAATGCACAAGGCTGGTATTCACCCTTGATTTAATTTAAGATATACATCATGTTTATAACCCACTAAAATTCCACATACACGTGAAATTTATAGACAAACCTGGTTTAGTGAAGTTTTTTCCAATACTCTACGCAAAGAAAATGCAGTGCGATGATATGACTTTACCTGGCAGCATCTACCAAAGCTGTTCTCACAACTTTAAGAGGATCTATTATTCCAGCCTTTACCATATCAACATAGACACCTGTTTTAGCAGAATAAGCTCCATCATCCTTCAAGCACCAACTAAGCATAAAAGGATAACTTAAAAACAAACATTCCGTAATAATTATTCAGAATTTTTCTTTGTTAATGTCAAGTGTAATAAATAAGACAGCAAATGGTCCAAACTGCAAACTAGTAACAAAGGTTGTAGCTAGTAACAATATGAACCAAAACAAGCAACCAACCGACAGGAATCTTATTCCATTATCTTGGACAGAAGTCAAAGAACAAAGTAATATTAACATATGACAATAATAATCGTAATGTATTTCAATGTAATTTTATATGCAAACTGATTACAAACCTTTAGCAGCATCAAAACCTAAATTACAATCATCTTGTTCCAACAATTTGCTGTGGACCAAAGCACCATCAAAACCAGCATTTGAAACTATTGTAAAGGTAGGCGCCTATGATAAATAACATTAATTGTCAGGAAAGATGAAAAATTACCAAGTAAAAATATCAAAATAGAGAAGAGAGAACGATCCTTTATATGGAAAAATAAAGCAGGTGCAGCAAATGGTACTACCTTGAGTGCGTTCTGAATAATTTGTACTCCTCTTTTCTCATCTTCATTTTGAGTTTGAAGGTTATCCAAGACTTTGCTAGCATATAAGAGAGCAACTCCACCACCTGGTTCAAACAATTGCAAATTAACTTTAATAGATGAACAAGTGTTCTCAGAATTGGACTATGGGAATAAGAAAATAATATAAAGTGCAATCCACTTGCTTCCTCCATATACTTATTATCCCATCAAAAAGATGGAAAAAATGAATTACCTGGAACAATTCCCTCTTCCACAGCTGCTCTAGTGGCATTTAAAGCATCTGTTACTCTATCTTTCCTTTCCCCAACTTCGGCCTCACTAGCCCCCCCAACCTGAAGATTAGGTTGCATCTTCCACATAAGGTAATGAATATAAATTAATCATTACAGACAAGTATTTCTAAGGATGAGTGACAAACTTTGAAAACAGCTACACCACCAGATAGTTTTGATAGACGTTCCTGTGCTTTTTCTTTATCAAACACGGCAGAACTCTTGTCCATAGCTGCCCTCAGCTACAAAAGATATATGAATAAGGCTCAGAATAAGGCTTAAATTAAGAACCTAGTAATTCTGTTCATTAAAATCATTTAGAAAACATATATATGTATATAAAAGACTACTCAGCTGAATTATTAGAATATTTAAAAATAAATAAATTACAAGTATAAAACTAATACTTCAAAAAATAAATCAATGATTCAATATATAAAAAAGATACCTGTTCACATCTCTCTTCAATGAGCTTCTTATCCCCACCACCATGTAGAATAATAGTGTCATCAATGGTGACTGTAACCTGTTGCACATTAAATTAATTATTATATATAACAGTTTGAAGAACCAAATATTACTTATGTTGGTACTTGGTTCAAGCCACATACCTTTTTTGCAGTGCCAAGCATTTCTGGTTGGACTTTATCTAGAAACAAACCACGCTCTTCCGTGATGACCTGTTTTCAAATTCATCATAATCTTTTTCATAACATACAACAAGCTGTAGTTCCAATTGCTAGACCTTGAATAGACGAGTTGTTATTAAAATCTTGAAAAGAAAAGAGTGCACCCTTAAGGGGAACACAACTGCAGTATCTGACAAATAAATGTGTGTATAAAATCACCTCTCCTCCAGTAAGAATTGCAAGATCATCTAGATTTGCTCTTCTACTATCCCCAAAACCAGGAGCTTTTACAGCACAAACCTAAAGTACAAGAAAGTTGAAATCAAAGAAAGTGGAAACTGGAAAACAAATGTGTACAAAATAAAATTCCAAGTAGCTTGTCATATTATGGTCAAGCACACAAGACATTTACAAATCCATAAATAATAATTGCCTTAAACAAATTTGAAAACAAAAAAAGCAAGCATGCGCCAGATACACACACATGAATACTACCACCGGAATATTCACTTAAGGTAACCAAGATTGCTCTACAGATGTCAAAGTTAAGTAAACATTTCTGTAAATATGCAGGATTTGAAAAATCTAACAAGCGTCCAGTCAATTAAGCATATGTGTGTGTATAAGAAATTCATTCTAAAAGGTTTTGAAGCATATTTTTCTCACTTCCAAGTAAATATTATCAACTAAATGAAAATTCTAAAGTGGTTAGAATTTGGAACATTTAAGGGTCTTTGGATGTGAAGAAAGAATATAATGACAGTAGACAAAAAATGCACAGTTTGAACTACCTTTAAGCAGTCACTTACAGATGAGGTGTATTGTTTTTATTTTGTTTGGATTGGACTCATCATTATCTTGTTCTAAATCAATCTACTAAACACTTATCCTCGTGTAAAACCACACATAAAATAAAGGGAAACAACACATAAAGAATAAGAGACAGGAGAACAAGGCAAGAAAGAAAATCCAAGTGGTAGGCAGCATAAAGATCACTGCCTATTAGTAAATTGACCATTAGCTATTACAATGAAACCGATTTAAAATCAAAGGAGACAACAACCCAGCAATCAAGTTCATTGAAGCATAAGGTAGCAGCAACTATAATTAAGGCAAAAAGCTGTGTGAACACCTTAAGTCCAGCGTGATGCTTGTTGAGTATGAGCATGGCCAATGCATCACTCTCAACATCTTCAGCAACAACTAGGAGTGGCCTTTTTTTCTGATAACATTAAAATAATAAAATAAATAATGAGAATGCTCAAATTGCAAATGAAAATGAGCATATTGAATCAGGATTAGTTTCTCCACCGTTACGGACAGCTCCAATATTTTCAGCAGTGAATTCATGTCTGAAATTTTCTTGTCATGTATGAGAATAAGTGGGTTCTCCAATTCCTAATAAAATCAAAATTACTCTTATTAATATCACATACATCTGAACCCTAATAAAATTTAACCAAATTGAACACATTTTTATTTACATGACATGCAATATTTTTAAATAAACCAAGATACTTCTGTCAAATTGAATCTATAGCTAAGCATTTATTAATATCGCATACATCTGAACCCTAATAAAATTTAACCAAATTGAACACATTTTTATTTACATGACATGCATTATTTTTAAATAAACCAAGATACTTCTGTCAAATTGAATCTATAGCTAAGCATGAAGCCATATGATGCCATAAATAAGGCTACTTTTACAGAGCAAAGGGATGAACTTCACAGCAGAAAAAGGAGACTTTGTAATACATACTAATCCTAATAAACACCTGTCCAAAAGTAGACATCGTTAGTCAAAGGTAATTCTATTGTAAGATGGCATGCTAGTTCCTAGTTTAAAATGTTTGACTTTGACATATTACATATATGCTATTGACCAAAGAATAAGTCTGTGCTTACACATTTCCGGGTCTTCTGATCAGTAATAAAATATGGAGATATATAGCCTCTGGTTAACTTCATTCCTTCTACGACTTCCAACTCATTATCCAAAGTATTCCCATCCTGAAAGTATTAAATTATAGATACCCTGAACTGAAATTCTGTCATGTAATAAGTTCACAAAAATTTACAAAATTGCTTACAGCAACAGTAATAACTCCTTCCTTCCCAACTTTCTCCATTGCCCTTGCTATCAATTCTCCAATATCACGCTCCCCATTTGCAGATATAGTTCCAACCTACTAGTCATATAAAAGAAATTAATAGCCAATAAACAAAAACATAACCCAATTAATGAAAGGCACTTCATTTATCCATCAGGAAGATAAGTAGCAGTACAGCTTTTGCATCAAACAACTTATATATATACTTATCAGACAAATCAATTATGAGCAATGCCTCAAATATTCAATGTTTGCTAACCTTAAATTAAAAATAGGAGGCAAGCAACAAGCAACTTAGCAACATACTGCAGATCAATTTTCTTAACTAAAATTCATTCAGAAAAGGAAAATTTTTCTTGAGAAGTCCCTGCACCTGGGTTATCTCTTCTGGTGTACTTATCATTAATGCTCTGCTTTTCAAGTCGGTAATTACAGCATCAACTGCCTTATTTATTCCATTCCGTAAATCCATAACATTTACTCCGGCCGCAATTGATTTGCATCCTTCTGTGAGTATTGCCTGAGTTAAAACAGTTGCACAAGTGGTACCTGGAATCAATGAAAAAAACATTGACTTGTACGATATGATGGGTATAAAAAAAAAAAAAAAAGGGAATAGATAAAGGCACGTATAAATGAGATCTCTCTACATATTCCTCCCAACATGAAATAGGGTAGAAATTTTCAGAGGAGATTATCAAAATATTTCCAAACATCTTATAAATTATAATACTAGAAAATATTAAATTAAGAAATTTAATCAAAGCGTGATGTCTACCATTGGACATGATCTTCTTTGTTATATATTATTCTCATCCGTTTGATAAGAATTTGAAATCACATAAGCAAGTTATATACTAGTCAGTGATTACTCTTGATTAATTACCCTGGGACTGAAATAATTCCCTATTTTTTGGTCCCAAAAAGATGCTTGTAGAGGACTTATGCCAAAGTAACATTATGAAAGAAAATCAAAACCTCAATGAACAATGATAGGATACTTTCAACATAAAAAGGGTTTCGGTTAGAAAGAAAGTAATCACCGTCTCCGGCAGCAGTGTTGGTAGCCTTGGCCACCTGCTTCACAAGATCCGCACCAACATTTTTGGCTTTGTCTTTAAATTTGATACTTTTGGCCACAGTCACCCCGTCCTTGGTGATCCTTGGGTTCCCACGACTTCTCTCAATTATCACATTGCGACCCTGATTCAATCAATTCAAAGCAAAAGAGTAACAAAAAAGTTACTCAACCGTTCTTCATCACATCAACTTCTCTTGTCAACCATTGTAATCCAGACAAGTTACATCAAAAAATGATTTATTTGGAACGAACAACATACAACACTTATATCAATGGAAATATCCACCGGGTGTAACTTACAAGCACGTGTAACAATTTTCCAAAAGGAAAGGTTAGACACGTCGGCAAAATTGAATTCAACAACAACATAAGGCTACAGCATCATGAGCAGTTACACTAAATGAGCAAAATATATGTATACCTTGGGTCCCATGGTAACTTTGACAGCATCAGCAACCTGAGTTACACCTTGAAGGATGCCAGCACGAGCCCCAACCCCAAAGTTGATATCTTTGGTAACATAATTTCTGGTTAACAATACCCCACCATTTACCTGCACCAAAAAATCAATGTAACTGTCACTGACACAGTGAGATAACATGATAACCTTTTAATCAACCATATGAGTATAACACAACAAAGCAATGACAATTCAGATTGCAGAAAAAAAAAAAAATCTCAACCACTAGTAGCAAAGCAAAGGTTGGTCTTACGATGTTCTTGGCGGAGGAAGAAGCTACTTTACGAGCTAATCGATACATTGCAATTGCAGTTTGCAGCAACGCAATGAGGAAATCAAATTCAAAGGAAATGAGATTAGAAATGGCGACCAATAGAAGAAGAAGTAGGGCTTTACAGAGGGTTTAAGTTTATGCGTGTGACTTCGCTGCTGCATTTTTTTATTCTTTTTTGTTTGGGTTCAGGAGAACTCCTTTTCCGCTAGGCTCGGCCCATAATCTTTTCAATGGCCCGGCGGCCCAATCTAGATAAAAAAAAATTCAAAGGGCCTACCTCCCAAGTCCAAACTCATAAGCAAGTAAAGGTTTTACTTTTTTGTTTACAGAGAATGTAAATCCACCGGAGAAGAAGTCAATTCCCTCCGATTATTTCCCTTCCCTCTTTCTTGGAGTATACAGAGAGAACCTTTTAGTGTGTTTTTTCTACACGGTGAAGGCCTTAAGCGTGTAGTGCGTTGGGGCGCTCCCTCTTCCTTGTTCGGCTTCAGGAACTTCACCATCTTCTCTAGGGTTTTCCTCTCCTCTCCTATGCTATGCTGCAATTTCTTTTAGATGCGGAAATTTTGACACCACACTTATCAAATATATGCATAATGCTTATCAAATAACTTGGTTAAAAATAATTTCATCTTTTATTTAACTGATATATACGTGTGATAAAATGAAAAGTTCCAAGTTAGGAAGCTACAGGAAACTAATATACATTTGTGGTGCGCAATTTTTCAAACTATTATGGATTTTTTCTTTATGAATGTGTATGTTGATAATTACTCATCATTGGCCTTCCAGATGCACATTTTTTATGTTCATTGTCTTGTTTCATTTCAGATTGGCTTAATAAACTTGGAAACCGAGGACTTTGTGAAACAACTAGCGGAAAAAAAATTCAAACTAAATTTCAGGTAAGCAATTAAGTTACTGAAGCTACTAGGTTATAATAGTACCATTGGGCTTTGGGGTTCTTGTGGAATAACCTTGGAACAATGGGAATAAAAGGGGCATATTTGTTTTTTTAGGATATTTCTCTGGTGTAATTGGTTGTAGGGGAAGAGCATATCTTAGAGGTTGTATCTCTGCCGTTGCTTTCATTATGGGATAGGATAGCCTTCACCACTCTTTTAGTGCTCTTGTCATTTGTTTCAATGGAGTTTATATTAATGATAATTACTAAGCATAGGAATTAGACAATGTTCTATTATCTCTACCCTTATATTCATTATGGGATAGGATTGTCTTCACCACTTTTTTAGTGCTCTAGTCATGATTTGTTTCAATGGAGTTTATTAATGATAATTACTAAACATAGGTTTAGGCAATGTTTTATTTTTCAATTTTCATCCACTTTGGCATGTTTGCATCTCTGGAATTCCTTCACATGCAAGAGCCCTTTGGGATTAAAACATGCACAATGAATAAGAAAGATCAAAGTTTAACTCACTTGGCAGTGCAGACTTGGATACTGTGTCAAGAACCAACCATCCCAACAGCTTAAACTATTAGGTTAAGACATGAATGGTTTGTTATTACGCCTCTAACTTGCATTGTGTTTTGCTGCCTTTGTTTAATAAGGATGGGAAACATTTCACTTCATCTATATAGTTTGACTGTTTTTTTTTGGTGAAATATGAAAGATAAACAAAGCAAACAACTCAAGACATAGAGTCTCTTCTTAATGGAAGTAAAATAAAGTCTGGAGGACTCCTCCAAAATACATTGGAACCTAAGTTCCCTACACCCCAAGTAGCAAGCGTATGAGCTACTGAATTAATCTCTCGAGGAATATGACTGACATAAACTACCCAATCCCGAGCAAGGAGTTGCTGAACACGACAAATAACATCATAGTGCTTGTGCAGGTAATCTCTGTCCGTTGGCCGATCTTGAAACAACTTTACAGCTCCCAGGCAATCACATTCACAAGTCACCATCCGAAAACCACCGTCCCAACAAAACACTAGGCCCTCCTCCAAGGCCAACAACTCAACACGTAACGCATCCCCATGTAAGACTCCACGCGAAAAGCCCCCCCGCCACATACCTGCCCAATCACGGATTACTCCACCCATTCCCATAGCAGACGTCTCCCTCAACCAACTTTCGTCCGTGTTTAGCTTGATCCACGGGTGCTCCGGAGGCCTCCAAATGGCTTGTTCCTCCCATAGGCGCCTCTTAACGTTATACACACTGTTCTCCACCATGGATAGTATCACCTTCTGACGGACCACCGAAATTGGCCAGAGGTCATCGTTAAATACCATGTTATTCCTAAAACACCAGACCCACCACAAGGTGATGGATAACGTAGTAGCATCCTTGTGCAAGATGATCCCCTTCAGCCACTGAAAACAGTCCATTTCAAAAAAGGACCAACCCACACTACACCCACCAGACATCAGCACCTCTCGCGAATATGGGCAATCCCGAAGAGCATGTAGAATGGTCTCATGAGGGCAAGAGCAACGCGAGCATGCACCTGACTCTGCCAACCTCCTGTCAACCCGAACCTGATTTGTTGGGAGGGCTGAATGAAGGCATTGCCACAAAAAGAACTTAAGCTTCTCAGGAATCATATTCCTCCAAAGTTTCTTCCAAACAGCAGCCCCCTCCGCTGCCAGCCCTCGGGTTAGAAAACGATACCCAGATGCCGCTGTGTAGCAACCCGAGATATCACCCCTCCAAGCAAAATGATCCCACCCAAAAGGGGAATTGCCAACACTCAACTGTTGGACAGAGTTTATCAGTTCAGTTGAAAGAACCGTATACAAGGCATTGAAGCTCCAATCTCCACTAACCCAGCAGTCGGCAACCTTTTTGTTGGTATCCGCGATATGAACAAAGGGGACCTTCCCGCACCAAAGCCCATTACCTGACCAGTCCTTGTACCAAAGTGATGAGTCTCCTGATCCTAGATGAGGCTTGAATCCCTCCCGGAGTGAGGGAAGGGCCTTAAGAATACTCGACCAGACTGAAGAAACACCCCGCTTGTTTTGAGCACTCAGGACAGAAGCTCCATGTAGGTAGAGGTTGCTGAGGAGTTGAACCCAAGGCTTCTGTGGAGCCGAAAGCAGGTCCCAAGCTAGCTTTCCCAGGAGTGATACATTCACCCTGCGCGCCTCTCTAACCCCAAGACCACCTAACTCTTTAGCTTGAGTGACAACATCCCAACTCACTGGAGACCAAAACCGAGTATTATCAGACTTAGCCCAGAGCATGCGACGGCAAGCCTGATCGATTCGATTACACACTGCTTGGGGAAGCCACAATGATTGCATGCTATATACGGGAATAGAGGAGATGGTAGACTTCACCAGACACAACTTCCCAGCCTTATTGAGAAGCTTGGCCTTCCAAGCCGCCAGTCGACCCTGAATCTTATCCATCACATCATAGAAATCTGCACACCTCGGCTGACCATGAGTCAAGGGAACACCCAAATACGTCCCGATCCGAGCTGTAAAGCTAATCCCTAGCAGTCCTTCCAATGTTTCAATCCTCCTCTGTGAAACTTTCCTAGAGCTCACAAACTTAGACTTAGTCAAGTTGACTCTTAAGCCTGATAAACGCGAAAACTCCTCCAAGATTGATGCCACCAAACGAGCCTGGTCTTCTGAGGCTTGACAAACCAGTATATATAGTTTGACTTTATGGTACATAAGTATCTTTTATTTTATTTTATTTTCTTCTTTTATCAATGATTATAATATTATTGTTGTTTTGTTATATTCCATTCCCATCTATTTGATTATTTCTCAATCCCTCTGTAGCTTATCTATTTTGTTAAGAAATCAATAGTATTTCCATATAAATGGGTCCTTGTTCAGTTTGGTGCTTTCATAGTTCTATGTGGAGCAACACATCTAATTAATTTATGGACCTCAAGTCTAAATTATTGAATGGAAAATAGAAGTATCATGGCTCTCAAGTCTAAATTATTGAATTGAAAATAGAAGTATACTTACCCGTAAAATGGTGGTTTAGCACTATTCATTAGGGGTGTTCAAAGAACTATATTAAACTAAATTATTAGGAAAACTAAACTAAACTAGACTATAAAATACTAAACTAATTTTTATAAAAACTAAACTAAACTATATTTTAAGTTTTAGTTTTAAAAACTAAACTATTATAAAAAGTAGTTTAGTGCACTATAGTTCTAAATAAATAATTAATTTATAGGATTAAAAAAATTATTTTTATTTATTAATTGAATAAAAATTTATATACCTTTCGTAATTATTACTCTCTCAATATTTTTAATATAAATATTATAAAAATTAAAAAAAATGTATTATATATATATATATAAACTTACCTCTTTATTATCCAAATAATTTTATTTTTTATGCTAAAAAATATTATTATTTTAATAAAAATAATTTACAGATATTTCCTATAAATATTTTTATGAAAAATAATCTACAAGAAATTTTTGTAAATTTTGCTACAATTTTAATGATCATAGAAAAAAATTTCCATGGTCAAAATTTACAGAAAATATTGTAAGAATTTTATTTTGTTTCTTGCAAATTTTCTTGCAAAAATAAATTTGCAAGTAATGTTTACTAAATGGTAGAAAAATTTTGCAGGTAACCTTTCTTGCGGATTTTCCTATCAATTTTAATCTGCAAGAAAAATCAAAAAAAATATTTAAATTTATAAGTTTAATATTTTAAAAAAACTTCAAGTCTCACATCAATTGAAAATAAAACAATTAAAGAATATATAAGTTGGGGCAACACTTATCTTATAAGTTGATTTGTATGGTTAAGTGTTAGGCTTATAATCTACAATCTTAGAATTTAAAAGATTATATATCACATGTTGGGGCTTCAGATAAATTCATTGTGATCATTAGTGATTTCTTTAATTTTTTTCGTAAAAAATATTCTTGCAGAAATTTGTTGTAAAAAAATTCGCACGAAACTTTCTTGCGATTTTTTTTTTGCAAGAAACTTTTCTGCGATTTTTTTTTGCAAGAAACTTTTCTGCGATTTTTTTTGCAGGAAACCTTCCTGCGATATTTTTTGCAAGAAATTTCGCTGGAAAATTTCTTACAAATTTTAAAATTCGCAAAAACATATTATCCACGAAGTTATTACCTATAGATAAAATTTCACAAAAAAATTTGTAGGAACAACGTTTCCTGCAAATTTTTATGAAAAATTCGCAGGAAAAATCGCATGTAATAAAAAAATTATAGTAGTGTTAATTCATCATTAATATCAATGATTTGGTAGCTCAATTTAAAAATGTTGATTTTAAATTTTTTTTTTAATGTAATTCAATTTAGTTTATAGTTAATAATAGTTTTATTTAGTTGATATTATAGTTTAGTTCAAACTCCTTTAACTATAGTGCACTAAAGTAGATAATAGTTTAGTTTAGTTTAGTCAATATTTATTTTAGTTCAATTTAGTTTGATGAACTATTTATTATAGTTTAGTTTAGTTTTCTTCTAGTTTAGTTCAATTTAGCAATTTGAACACCCCTACTATTCATGACATTGAGAGACTTATAGATTTAACTTAACTCCCACCAAACTAAAGTCTCTTTCCATTTATAATCCATATTTTTTAGATAATTAAAGTTACTATTGTTGAAAGGTATAGCCTCACTTTACTTTCGGCTTACAAGTTGGTTCCACCCATTTTTGTACTTATTATAGAACCATACATGTTTATCTAAGAGTTAATCATCAATACACTGTCTGTCTAGAATTTTTTTACACTGTCAACCAATTATATCTTTTGATTGTGCCATGTCACTGTTAAAAGTAAATGTGTTTACAGTGACATGGCACAATTAAAAGATATAATTGGTTGCCAGTGTAAAAAAACTTTACACTAGCAGTGTATAGGTGATTAACTCTTTATCTAATTAACATACATGTTTATACATTTTTCACTAGATCAGCTATGCTAAAGCAATTATTTTTCAACAGATGTCATTATTTTTAAGTGTCCTCTTAATGGGGTAACCTCAGTACCTCACTTTCTTTTTCACTTCCAAGTTAGTTGAACCCATTTGTATGCTTATTATAAAAGCATAAATCTTTATCTAGTTAATTGAAATGTATTTATGGTATATAACTCTTTATCTCTATAATAAACTATTTTATGCATTTCTCACTGGACTATGCTATCATAAGATATTGTCCCCCATGTCGTGATGAAAGGTCTTTTTCCACTTTTTTTATTGATGTTTTGATTAATAAGAGAAGTATTTTAAATACATTTTTTCTTTTTCAGCTGACTGTCATTAATTTAATGCACATAATAAGTTAGTGCATATCCTAATTAGAATTTGATAATGAAAGCTAGCTAGCATTTTTACCTTTGAGATCATTGTTTTTTTTTTTTTTTTTACTATTTTCTTTTGTTCTACAGAGATACCAGATCCAATACATGTAATTCATTATGAGATCTTAAAGTTTTATTAACCTTGATTTGACAGGAAGCGTACAAAGAGTGATACTTCTGTTCATAACATCAATTGGTCAGCACATCTTGTTTGTCATCTCTTCTTGTTAAGGTACCTTAGACTCCTTAATTTCAAAGCATTGCTACATTTATGTTTGTATTGAACTGAGTAGAATAAGTATTGTTTGAAAAGTTCTTCTAGGATTGTATACAACAAGTACCATGTTGGATTGTGTTGAGCTTCTAAGTATTACTTAAACTAGTTTAGTGACTAAGTTTAGTGAAACTATTTTAGTAATCAAATTAATTGTTTGAAAATGAATGGTTCTGAAAAATTAAACAATCTTTAGCACATGATGATGAATTATATAGGTTACTTTTAGTGTAAATGTATGAGAAACAATAATCTAATTTGGATTTAGCATTAAATTGTTTATTCTAAACTTAGTATTTCTCTTGTTATTGAAGGCATTAACCTAGTTGATATAATCTAATTTGATTCATATAATAGAGCTTCTATCACACACACGCACGCGCACACACACACCCATATATATGTGTGTGTATGTGTGTGTATTAAGAAAAGTTAATTTTTTTTAGAATGTGATTGAGTATCAGGTGTGTTATAAAACAATATTCCATAGATATAATTACTTTAATTCTCTTGGCATGAACAAATATTGTATTTAATGGATAAGTCTTGGATTGACTTTCCACGGAATACACTTCAATATATGGAAGGAATGAATAAATTCTTGGAATTTCCATTATTCTGATTAGGAACTTAAAATACCCAAATAAAATTCCCATTTGGTGGGAGTAAGTGGAAGGTTTTCTGTATTTTAAATTCTTTGGTACATGTATTCTCACATCTCAATCAACCTGAAAGGGGTTTAATCAATTTGCTGATGCAGTATAATCATAGAGAGAGATGGATCACTACAATTCTCCTGGAGGTAGTTGGACAATGATCCCAACCCACAATTCCAATATCCAATCCCAATCACAATCCAATCAGGACCCTAATCTCTTTATTCAACAACAACAGTTTCTCCAGCCGCAATCTTTTCAGCAAGCACTACCACCCCAATCTCAATTTCAACAGCACCAGCACCTTTATCAACAGCAGCAGCAGCGTCTTTTACAGCAACAACAACAGCAACAGCAGCCTCAGCCGCAGCCGCAGCAGAACCTTCACCAGTCACTGTCCTCTCACTACCAACTCTTACACGTAATAGAACCCCTTCAAAAACTTTCATTTTCTTCTTTTACTTTTCTTTTCAATAAAGGGAATTGTTTGTTGTGGGCACAGTTGGTGGAGAATTTGTCTGAGGTTATTGAACATGGAAATCCGGATCAACAGTCAGATGCATTGGTTTGAAGTTTTCCTCTTTTGGCTGTTTTGTTTGTTCCCTTTTGTTTTTGGAATTGAATTTTCCTTTTAGGGTTTTTAATCTTTTTCTACTGGTTGATTTCATTGGCTGAAGATCAATGAGTTGAGCAACCATTTTGAGAAGTGTCAACAGCTTTTGAACTCAATCTCAGGCTCTATTAGCTCCAAGGCTATGGTAATCTGCAGTGCTCTAACTTTACCCTTTCCCTTTTTAATGTTAATTGCTAAATAGGACAGCTGAGTTAGTTGAACACCTGAACTTCAAATTCTGAGTTTCTAAAGTCTGCTGAAACTGAATGGTTCTACTTTTGTTTTGCCTTTAATCATATGCACTTTATGTTCTCTCTACACCTCTAGCAGCATAGATAGTCAAGTCTGAGTTTTTACTATTTGATAGGGACTTGGGTATTATGGGGTGCCTTAATTCCACATCAATTAGTATGGGATGCTTGACAGGGTACTTCAGTTGACAGCTAGCTTTTAAGGGGGATGAACCAAGCCACTTAATTGACTCGCTGACCATCCCACACTACTTGATTCATAGCCAGCCCATAATACTCAAATTCCTATCACTATTTTTTGTTATGTGGTCCATGCATGATAAACAAAATCCACATTATTGATGTTGGAAATCTGCTTTCATACATCTCAATATGGTTGTTCTCAAAGTTAGGGTTACTCTTGCCTTAGTTGATTTCTTTTTGAATGCTGAATGCAGACTGTTGAGGGACAGAAGAAGAAGCTAGAGGAAAGTGAGCAGTTGCTAAATCAGAGAAGGTCTGTCCAAATTGTATTAAATATTTCTGTGTGGTTAAGTTTCTAGATGCTAATTCAATGTGTTTGTTTTCCCATGTTACAGAGATTTGATTGCCAATTATAGAAAATCTGTGGAGGAGCTTGTTAGGTCTGAGCCATAAGACTGGCATGTATTCAGATGGTAAGGAACTTTAAATGGGGTTTTATTTCTTATTAGACTGTAGTCTTCATGTTTTGCTAGGAAATCACCAAATTTTTTTATCTTAAAATTAAGATTAGCAGAAATGCTAATAATTATTTATATCTGATAATACTTAAATAGGTATGTCTCAATACATGTTCTACTAAAGGATGAATGTGTATAGTTATAGAGGAATTTTTGTTATTCTTTACTGCTTTTAATTTTTATTTTTATTTTTTGGCACATGGTAAACCTAATGGTACTTTATGCATCCAATTTTGAGTCATGCTTGCCTGTATTCTTGGGTTGGATTAGTCACAGGAAATCTTGAGCCAGAGACTTAGTAGAAGCTACATACAAATAAGATTAATCAATAAACTTTGAATTGCCACTTTGAGAAACTCGCATTAATCGAGTCTCAATTGTATATTTGTGTTTTAGTTTAAGAAAATATCATTATTTCTTTGTTTTTATATCGTTTAATTGATTGAACAATTCAAGTCCCGTCTTTTAAGTTTTTCAAGAGCTAATAGAAAGAAGGGAACAAAATTGTTTGGTCTTGTATATGGTTCTTTTCATCAAATTCCAAACCACAAAAGATGCACACTTATTTACTGGCATTCTCATCAAAATTGTGTGCTACCATCTCAAGATTCCATCCTATTTGTTGCCTTCTGGTCTTGTTCGTTGATCCGAATATTTTGTTGATGGACTCCTGGCTGAAGCTAATCACCAGCTTAGTTCTAAAGAGAAAAATAACTTTAGTATTTTGTAAAAAATGTGGTTTGCATTTCCCGTTTTAAATAATTAGGAAATGTAGTTATGATTAAGAGCTCCAATTCCAATTTTCCAAATCAAACTTGGTGCAAGAGCTAGACTGAGTACCCTAAAGATCACTTTCTTCCATTTAAAATCTTGATGCTCGCCTTTAGTTTTGATTCAATGTTTGTGTGCTAGTTAAATTTGAAGCTTTTTGTGACCTTAGGTTTATATTACAGGTTTGCTGTGGATGTGTGCTATAAATTTCTCGGTTCTTGCAGAACGTTTAGGGACAATTTTGTTCAACTACTTTGGAGATTTAAGCCTATGCCGTGAATTTATAATTCAATAGATGTTCTGTAAGTTACTTGTCGATGTTTTGGCTCCTAGATGTAGGGTGTTAATATCCATGAAACAAGGACAAAGTAGGGTAGGGTAATCAACTGCAAATTTTTAGAGAGGCAGGGCATTATTATATTAAGAGCAAACTGGTATTTTTGATGAATATGATGTAACTGATAGATGGTATAACAATGGTTAGCCCCCTGCGTTGTATTTGAGCCATTTTTCTATAATGCTGGATTACCGACTGCACATTTTGAGTCAAATTTCTGTTTAGATTGAATGCATTATTTCATTTATTAGACAAACCAAAATTGTTTAAAGAACATTGAATGTTGTTGCTAGACCGAAAGGAATTAAAATTGAAGATAAAATGCAGTTCTCGCAAATGTGATGAAATTCTTGTGAATTGGTCGTTCTCACGGCCCAGGGGTGTGTGAATACTGACTGAGTGACGGTGTATCTGGTGCTTACTCAACGAGCGTCAATGGTGTGTGAAGCACTATAGAATGAGCACCGATTTGGGTTATAAGTTAAATAACTTTTACATGCATATATCACAGTTTCTATTAAAAACTTTGTTAATGTCCAGTCCCATTGAACTGGTTTAAACTGATTTTTTTTAAAAAAAAAATTGATTTAAAACTTTATTTAAGTATTTTTAATTTTTAATAATAATAATAATAATACGTATAAAGATTATAAATTAAAATAAATTATTTTCAATACTTTTGTTATTAAAATGTAATTTAATCTTTTAATATTAATTTGTATTTTATATCTTTAAGTTTTTATAATTTATATTATAATAATTTGGCATTTATTTTACATTTAAACTTATTATTGTTAATGGACATTATTGCATTTTATTAAAGTTTGAACTTGAATATTATGTTATATTTTGTTAGGATTTAGACATATACATTGAATTTTAAGAATGTATAGATGATGTTTATTTTAATTTTTAGTGTAATAAAACTAGATATTATATTTATTTAATATTATTTTTTGGATTATTAACTATTACTAATGTACAAATCTTACGTATGTTATTGAAATATAATAAGTAGAAAATTTAAATTCAATTCTATTAAAATTTTATTTGAGAGTTAAAATATTATATTTTGAATTTTAAAAGTGGTTTTTCTCTTTTTTTCCTATTTAATTATGATAATGTATGAATTTATTTACTTTACATTTATTGCCTGATTCTTATTTTTTTCTTATGTATATTTTATTTAACTGTTGATGAAAAATTGTGCCTAAAAGTAAAAGAATGACTTGAAATAAGTGATCAAAAGCAGTTGAGAGTGAATATATGCTTTTTATATATCACTATAAATTGAAAACTATATATTACATCATCACTACTCTTAATAGGTTGAATGACTTGAAATGTTATAATAAAATTTAAATGTTATTAGATTTTTTAAAAATAATATTCTTGAATAAAAATACAAATGTATTTAATGTAGTTTAATTTTAAAAGTAATCATTTTTACCAAATTTTTAATCATTTTTAATTAAAAAATATTATTTTTTAACGTTTGAACTATACATGGATCAAACTTAGTTAATTAATAGAAAGACTAAATTTGAAGCGTTTAATAGTTCATGTACACATATTACTACTCTCTACGACTATTGTTATAAGACACTCTTAATCAAATCATATATATCAACATAAATAATAGTTTGGTTATTATTTTTATTACTATATATAAGACCTTTTTCACTTTTTTGTTTGTCCCATTTTATTGGACTCTTTTCTAACTTTTAACTGGATCAGTTATACCCTTTCTAAAATATTCTTATTTAATAAATAACTCTTTTAAACAAAAGATAATAAATATTTGAAGTTAATTGAATAAAAATTCTCTCATTTTATTATTGGAGAAAACAAATAGACACATAAATATCTCTCTCTACCAAACATTAATTAATTAGGTAAAAAATGATTAAGTGAAAGAAAGAAAGTTAATTTTAAAAAAATAATTTAAATTATTGAAAATTTTAATGCTTTTGACTAAATTAACTAAATTATTTAAAAGGAATAATTTAATTAAAAGAGTCTAATAATTAAGAACTTAGATAATACTTAAATTTATTGTATTTATAAAACAAAATCACAATTTATCAATTTTATACTTCTTACTTATTATTAAACTTTCATGAGAAGTGACTTATGTATTAAAAAAATGATAAATTTTAATTAGAAAAAGTTTAAGAAGTAAAAGAGAAAAACATATATTTTCAAAATCTAAAATATGGACAAATAAAATAATAACAATTTAATATTATATAAAAACTATAAAATACCTCGTAAAAAAGATCAAAAAAAAATTCTAAAGACAAAAGGGAAGTATTAGTTACAAATATATGAAAGAATTAATAAATAATTATTAACATGTTTAGAATTATCAACATTAGTATAGGTAAAGTAAATTATCTGGCACATGAATTTAGCAAATGGTTCGTACAAATTGGCGATAGAAAAGCATTAACATTATATATCAGAAAAAATATTTTAGCCGATAAATATGTAAAGTTAACAATTAATATTGTTAATTTTTGAAAAAGTTATATATTACTTATGAGTTCCACTGTAAAAATCAGTTACCTTTAAAAGGGTTATTTGTGTGAAATTATACCTTGGTTCATTCATATTTACAACATTTTCATGTTTTTTGATTTAATGGATTGTGAATCTATTTTCTTTTCTCTCACATTGACATGTTATCACTTATCAGTCATGATAGGTTCTTGAAGGTTAAATAAAAAAGGAAAAAACAATGAGAAAAACGAAAAAAAAAATGATTGAAGAAAAACATTTTTAAATAAAAATCTAATTATATAAAATATAATTTTAAAACATCAATTTATTTATTTTTCACCTAATTTTATTCCATCTAACATCTACAAGTTTTATTCTATTATACTAATATTTTATCCCTATTTCTTTTTAAATATATATTACATATTTTCTTTCATTTTTTTCGATTTCCCTCTCACTCCTCCAAATAAAATATTAAAAAATTGTAACGAAGTATTTATAATAAAATATAAATTAATAAAAGAAATTGTCTTAACAAAAATTTTACATATTTTTTTTTTCACATCCAAATAAATAGGTAGTAAATGTATTGTATTTGCATAAACTGTAGTTGGACTTGTACAAGCGAAGCAAAGCCTTAAGCCTGCAGTGAAAAACGACGTTGTCGTTTGGAACAATCACATAACAGCGCCTCCTTGTTTGTAGGTCCGAGGTTAAGGGAGAATCATCGGTGAGGTTTAGATTCACTTTCCCTCTTTCTCATATCATTTTAAAGCTTTCATCTTTCACGTCCACCCCCTTTCTTTTTAATTCCAGGTTTGATTTTTATCCAATTTACACTCTTTTATTTGGAACTTTTTCTTTATGTTTACATGTAAACTCTACATGTCATCCAATTTTTTTCTCATTTTTTTCTTCTTCTTGAGAATGGCTTCTGTATTAGGCTTAGAATCAAAGCCATAAAAGGGATAATTTTATCCAGACATGAATTTAGGGAAGGATAATTCTCTTATCATTTGATGGAGTGCGCAATTTTCAGTATCTTTTATAGCAGATACCAAAACTACATTTATTCATTTTCAGAGGGTTTCTGAATTAGACAATGACAGAGAAGGATTTGTGAAATACTAGTCTAATTGCAATACTTGGTGAAGAAATTGGAAAACTGGGGGGAAAAGTATCTGCTCCCCTGGCATTGTAGGGAATATTATAAGGGTTTGTTTAGATTTATAGCTTATTAGACTGATGACTGCTGGGAAATATTGTAATTGGCAAAGGAAATAAAAAAAAGTGCATTGAAAATTTGAAACTGAATTTATAAATTCGGTGCAAGAATACAGAAATACCATCTATTGTCCACCAAGGAGTCACACTCACTGCAGGCCATAGTAGTTTGTTGTTTTAAACCTATTCTGATGTACCTTCAACACAAATAGCTTGAATCTGGGTGAGTGCATTTGAGGAAAGTAAAGCATTTTATTATTGGATAGCTTCAAGGAAACTAAATTCACATTAGGTGTTAAGGGGAGTTAAACTTTCCTCTTGATGTTGCCTTTGTTTCCTTTTCTTTGTGTTACAGTTCTTGGTGGGCATCATTTCATGGCAACAGGTAGCTTTGGATCTTCTTCATTAGGTGGTTTTTAAGTGTACATGTTCTGGTTAATTGCATTATTTCTGAAATTTTTATTAGAGATGAAGGCCGAATTACAGGATCAACAAAGTTTTGGTGTTTGAAAGGATTACAATGTAGAAGAATCATATTTGTACCACATAAGTTCAACTACTACTGCAAAATACAAGTCTAAGGAACAGAGAGAATCAACTACAATGTTCTCAGTTCTAAGTTTTAACCCAGCTCTCAATCATTATTCTACGATATCAAATTGTTGATGTTTTTGTACTGTTGAGTGTATGCCAGGTTATCGGCCTGTGGATAGAAGGAAACAGTTAGGGGGCATAACAGAACATGACAGGTGGCATTTGATGATTGGAGATAGGAATTATTTCTATATATTTGACAGGTGGGGTCAACAAGGGGTAGGCGAGAATTGGGTAGTGGTGGGAAGGCTATGGACTTGGTGAGACTGATTTCTTCACAGAAAGCGCAATCTTGCCTGTTTTCTTGTCTGTTTCCAATAAATACTATCAAGTTTATCAGAACTTCATCTCTAAAATTCCGTATTGTTCTGTTCTGAGTTTCATTTCTGGTTCCTATCACTAATCTTGTAATTGAACTCTTTGATGATAATGGATTGAATACAACAGCATCCGTTCCGTGCCTTATTCCACTGTAGGGGGTTTTAGGGGGTCAGATACATGGATTGATTGGTGCCATGAGATCTATCAAAAACCAAATATCAGAATACAGAATGGATGGAAGGTTTTAATAATGATACCTTTAGTATTGTGGTGAAACCATCAACTTTTGTAAGGGATAAGTCATCTGTGAGTTTTAGTTTCGGTTTGGGCATTCCATTCTTCTGATCATTCCACAAAAGCTTAATCTAACCAAATTTAAAATGTGTGGCTTGAATACATACCATAAGAAAGTGAAGTTCAATAATTCTCTTTTTGGATTTGATATATTGCTTCATGCGTACCATTTTTCTTTCTTGTGATCTATGCATATCATTTTTGCCCCTGGGAGTTGTTTTATAATCCTTTTTTCTTTCTTTCGTTACAATGACGGTCGGTAACAAAGTTCGAATATAAGATCTTGTACATATTATCCTAATTTTCTCCTCCCTTCCCCCACCACCATTAGCCGATCTTAGTGTTCTGTTGTTTTACAATCCTTTGTAATACCAAACAAACTGTTGGTTAAATATTGGTTTTAGTTGACATGATCTCTACTAGGGGTCAATCAATTAAATCATGAACGTTCGCAATTGGTTGGTTATTGGTATGCATTTAGATTGTTGATGTTGCTACATTGATGGAAACCATGATATGGCATGCTACATTCATGAACTTACTTGGTTGTGAAGTTATGAAGGTGATATTATTTTGACTTACTTTTTTACAGATAGATATGGCAGTAAAACCAACAGTTGCATTAAGGGCTATTCTTGTTGGAGGCATAGCAGCATTTGCTAAAATAGCTGGTGCAATGAAAGCTGCAGGTGGTGCAAAAATGGGTGCAGCAGCAGCTGCCATGACGGCCGCAGCAACTGCAGCTATGACGGGGTCAAAGCAAGAGCAAAATGATGCTTCTCAACAGTCTGCAAAATAACTATCTGCATCTTTTCTTTTCATTTCTTCCAGTTTGACATTGTGTGTTGGTAAGTTTCTGTAGCTTAGTTGAATATCTCCACATTTAAGTGGAAGAAAGAGGCCATATGCGAATTATAGTCTTGACATGTAATAACCTCTTAAAGTCTTTGTAATAAGATTACATTGAATTTACAGAGTTCCTGAAGTTTTAGACGGAGCTATGTATGGATTCTGAGACAAAGCTAAAAAGTCTCAGCCGAGTGGTATGTGAATTAGATTTTGTAAATCTTTGCTAAGAAATGAGTTTTCTTTAAAGTAATTCACGTGTTTGAATATTATTGATAAGATTATTTTTGAAAGTACATTGGGCTTGTTTAGATAAACTTATACAGAAACTCTTTTAAGAAAAAGAATAGAAAAGAAAAATGAATGTTTTTTTATAAGTTAAAATAAGTTTATAGAGAAGTTAATCAGAAAGTTTTCTTCCTTTTTTCATCTCTCTTGAAAGTGATTCTAGAAAGGTTTATCTGAATAGATTCATTTAAGAAAAGAATTTGGATTAGATTGTATTTTCTTAAAAAACCATATATACTTGCACTCGGTCGTAATTTTTGCACGGGAAGTGGATTCGCACAGTTCCTTTCTGTCAGCTGAGTTATCTGTCCTCACACTATCAATTTAATTCCCTTTTTTTGGCGTAATTATCAATCTAATTCTGAATAAGAGGAATGTTACGCATGTTTTGACACCTTTTTTTTATAAAATTTATTATTATTGGGTACTCGTTAGTTTTATTAAACGACTTGGGTCTATCTTCTATTAGTGGGAGTGATATGAGCTTCGACGTAACAATTAAAACGTCTTGCAAGTTGCAAGCCTTTTAAGCATGATAAATTCAAGTATTTTAGCATCGGTTTCATGGGCTCAACTTTTTTATTCTTCTCTTTTGGGCGAGGGGAAGGGGTGGTTGGAGTGGAGAACGTACTTGGATAACCACTATGAAGTATTCATTGAAAGATGTAATTAATCTCAAATCTTGGATAATTTGATTAAGAGACAAATCATTTTTTTTTGCCAATTAATGTTATGGAATATATTATGCAATATTTCAATAACAACAGAATATAGAAGTGTGTAAAAAAAAAATGTATATGACAGCAATTTGTACTGTTGTAGAAATTGCACTCTAAATAGCTGGAAACAATACCATAGGGAAAGGTTCATTAATACCAAAATAAGTACATGACCTCATAGGAAAGTAAAACAAGAACATTCAGAAGAGATAGAGACAAAGTGCAGAGGGGAATTCATGACAGTATAGTATTTGCCACCCCTTTTTATTTTCTCCTATTCAAATACCCATCTTCAGTCCCAAAAATGCAATGGCCTCTATGATTCTGTTATTCTTCATTTGTGCTCGTTGCAATGTCTCCCCTTTTCTCGGATCAGATGTCACATGTATATTAGTGGTTCCACCAGATATTTATCTCATCATAACATGGTGGAGAAGAAAACGTTTGGGCTTATTGTTAGAGAATTATTCTACCAGGATCCATAATTCTTGGACAAAAAAACAACGGAGGAGACTTCATAACATGATGGAGCATCGGATGGCCCACGATTTTCTTCCCATTTCCAACCTTTATATATATATATATATAAACTATCATTGTAGTTCTTGAAATTATAAAGCGATGTTATTTATAGTAATTAATGGAATTAGAAAATATCAAATAAACTGATAAAATTAAAATTTGTTTCGACCTTCTTTGTTTGATATGTATACCCCGTAGTAATCTCTAATCAAGTTTGGCCTAAGATCTCAAGTCATCCTCTTAAATAACGCCTACGAAAAAGGAATATACATAAGCATTATAAAGGTGGATATATGTATATACACACATATATGAGAATCATGACAATAGCTAGAAGAAAGTTCTAGATACATGCATCAAGGAAGTTACACAGGTACTCTTGGAATGCCTCTAAGAGGAAGTCCATTTTCTAGAACCATTCTTAGCATCCATTCTCTAATTACAAAATACTAGAACCCGCTATATTGCATAATTCTCTAGGAAAAAGAAAAGGAAGTAAACGACATTTGAATTAAAGGAAGATGTATGACTTTATGGATGAAGACCTTGGAAATGAAGTAATAATGGATTGGGAGAGAGAAAGCGTGAAGATGTATATATAGACGAGAGAAGAAAGAAATGAGGGATTATTAGTCAAACATGCAGAAAAGTTAGCATTGTTTTAGGACAAAGGAGAGAGGGAGGGAAAGCATCCTTTTAGTATTTTATACAATGACAAGTCAACTAGCTAGGACTGTAAGGGCATTATTAAAAAACCAAGAAAAGCCCTTCAATCATTCTGGCAGCTCTCACAGCTTTTAGAGGTAGCACTACATATTGTTTGTTGATTTTGCCTTGTGCTTCTAATTGAGACTGTGCCAGACAAAAAGCACTTCTACAACCGATACAAACAGTAACGGTAGAGAAGAGGAATATATATATCTTATGGCCATGGCCATGGCCATGGGGGCTTGTGCTTTTTGCTCTTCGTGCTTGCTAATGCTACCCTACCACCCTTCCCTTTTTTCTTCTTTATGTATCTTTCTACCTTCCTTTCTATCAAACAATTCTCACTACTTGCATATATATCTAACAAACAACTACTTAGCTTCAACGTTGTTAATTGCAACTTAATAAATAAATTATACAACCCTCCCTACCCCCTTTTTCATGTTATGCTATAAAAAAAACACCAAATACCAAACACCCTCTAATAGGATAAAAATCCAACCATCCTCAAGTATGAAAGTCTTTTTCACCAAACACTACAAAGTCTAAGGACCTTCAATTATGCATGTTACTTGTTGGAATATAATAAAAATCTCACATCATTAAAAAAATAAGAGATTAAGCATGAATTTATAAGCATATAAATGATTCCATTGGTAAAAAAAAAAAATTAAGTAATGATTAAAAGTAAATTTATAAGAATTTTAGTTTCAAGTAAACGTATCATATTAATGTAAAAATAATTGTACGAGAATATACTGTTCTTTTACTTAATTTTTCAATAAATTTACATGATATTGAAGTCTATTCAAAAGCCATTGAAAGAAAGATAATTTCAACTTATAAATTAGTTTTATAGAATTGATCTAATTAAATTCAAATCTACTTTCTAAGGATCTCGTGCAAATCAAACATTTGATAATAAGTTGCATGTCTTCAATGCTTTGCATATCATTTTTCTACGTGAAACGTTATTCATATTTTTCTACGTGAAACGTTATTCATATTTTTCTTTTCCCTTAATAAGTCCTATAGGGTTTCTTTTGGTTGGAAAACGTACGTTTTAAGATGTTTGATTTGGAAAACTAACTGAGTGGTGTCTCCGAAAACTCAATTTCCATTGCTAACGAGAGAGGGGGTAATGGTAAATTCACCAATAATTCGTTGATTTCAACAAGACAATGGCTGACAAGGACAGAACAATCACTCTGAAAAAATTGAGCATGCACCACACAAAACCAATGCAATCAAATTTTCAAACCATTCTGTCCAAACAATTTTTCCAAATTGACTCAACATGCGTAGCGTACAGACAGTTTCTTTCATACCAATTCAAACATCGCTGCCTTCATGTTCTTGTGTCTTCAATGCGCAGAGATATTGATAACAGTTTATGTTGTGACTCTGTTCACAAGTTTAAGGTTACTTAATGCACTTTTATTCATGTGTTTTCATTTTCTATTATTTTCACTACAGAAACAAAAGTAAAACAAAACATGTTTTTTTTTTTTTATAATTAGAATGCAATTATAGTATGCAATTTATCACAGTGTAGGAATAATTATTTGCATGAAAATTAATTTTTATTTACAACATTTTGTATCTACTTATTATATTATTCACCTTCTGCTACACTCTAGCTTTTTCATCTCTCCCTTGTAAAAAACATATAGAGATATTTAGGTAAAAGATAACATACTCTTACTTGACTCTTTCCTTTTTCATGTATAGATTGCATCGGGATTCAGAGGAATCTTTTGCTGCACATATGTTTTGCCTTTACAAACCAATGAAATTAGATGTGCCAACGCCACTTTCAAAGTTTCCTTATTATACGTATATATATCTACTGCATTCACCTAACAATGCCATATACCAAACAAAATAATATAGGGTAGGGTTCACCATCTGTGTCACATTTCCCATATTACTCTAACAATTATTATTATGCTATTTTACCTCCATTAATACATCCCTTATATATTCTAATCCTTCATAACACTTTGAGTTTCTTATCAATATTAATTAATCAACTTTTAGCTTCTTCCTTCATATGCAATTGTTCTAATTTAACCAATAGTTTGAGTTCTAAATATATAATTATATAAAATATTTTTTTCAAAAAATCTATCTATAATAATTTTACTCAACTCAAATATAAGTAAATGTCTACAATTTGATTAAGAACACAAGTAAATATCTCCTATTTGATTACATGTTTTATAAATGTTTAAATTATGTAAAATTTTATATACATGGTTATCAAAATAACATATATTACATAATTTAATTAATTAGATGAATAACTTTTTTTTGTTAAAAGTTATTAAAATGCGTTGTTTTACAAAATTTAACAATTAATATCAATCGATTATATATATATACATATTGAACACTAATATATTTGTTATGAAAAAAGAAAGTAATAGATATAAAAAGTAAGTGAAAATATATTAGTAAATTTCAGAGAGACAAAAGTTGATGAAAAGGTTCGTCCCTCGGGATTGAATACCATTTGTAGGCACATCAGGTATCAAAGGGCATCTTCTTTTTTTAATTATTTTTTTATTTTAATTTCTAGAAAATCACGACAACATATATTTAAACAAGGGGAACATGCTTTGATGCATTTCTATGACATTTACCAATCCTTTCCATAGCAAAGAATCCAATGCTTTTTAATGCACCATACCCTTCCCATGGTATATCCATTGTTTGTGACAAACTTTATACCCACAACACATTTTTTTTTAATATTCTTATCCAATACTAGTAATTCACTGGTTCATAATGTAAAAATATTTTGTACTAGTATTACATATTAATTATAACTTTTAGTTAAACAGTTATATATTAATTAAAATAAAATAAAAACAAGTGTATATATAATTAATTATCTCATATTTAAAATTACTGTTTTATTTTTATCAATAATTATAATATTTTACTTTTTTCTCAAATGAATTATTGATTTTAAAGGACCTAAATCCTCAAACATTATTCTAGGAGAACACGCATGTTGCTGTGAACATGTGTCGTGGCCAGGTTAGGTTTTGTCGTATGCTTTTGTTTTTATCTTCTATTTGGTTATTCCTCCCAACTTCTCAAATTACGTATCCAATTAGTTAGTTGAATAAGATTAACATTAAAATATTTTTTTTCAATTATACTTTTACTTACTTTTCTATTTAGTTTTTGTGGTTTAAAATAAATATTTTTAATTTATATACGTATTTTTTTAGTTCTATAATTTAAATTTTTTTTTTATTTTTATATTTATAGTTTTTAATCATTTTAATTTTTTATGATCAATCTTTGTTTGTTGTTTGTTTTGTATTGATGTGATAAGAATCTTTAATTTTGTAAAAATAAAATAAAAATGTTTCAATAATGAGTGTTAACAAATGATAATATAAAGGAGACATAAATTGTTAAAAGATCTAATTTAAATCAACTCTAAAAAAATAAATTTAATAACACACAAAATTGAATTAAGATTTTTATTATGATAATAAAAAAAGACAATGAGACAACAAATTAAGGATAAGAACTAAAGGAAATAAAAAAAATTATAAGTATAGAAATTAGAAATATTTATCTTAAATTATAAGAACTAAAAAAATTAAAAAATAATAAATATAAAAATTAAAAAGATTTATTTTAAATTATAGAAACTAAAAATTAAAGTAAAATAATAAAGATTAAAAAAAATATTTTAACTTAAGATTAATTAGTTAAATGAGAAGACATTTATTTTGGCATATTAAATTCAGCCCAAGTTGATAAATTAAGAAATTAATAAATAAAAAAAATTGGTTCCTATCGTACTGCCTAAAAAAGATCTCTATGAATATGATGAAAGAATTTTTTTTGAGAATAAGAAAATTCAAAGTAATAATGTGGCAACATTCCATTTCATAATTACCAAAATTAATGACAAATCACTAATCGATCGTGAAAAGGTTATGCAAATTTGATAAAGTAGAACCACTTGAACGGATTAACAGTAACATCATAATAAGAAGTCAATGGATACACAAAAAGTTACTTAAACGAAGCACTCTCTTGGTAATTGGTTTAATCATGAAACTCTTCTTTTTCTTTTTTGGCTTAATTATTGAGCTTCAGAAATTAAAACTCCTTTTTAACTGGAATCGTATGCCAGCAATTTTTATTAGGCATTAGAAATTAAACAAAAAATGAGATTATAAACTTCTGAATAAAACGATATAATCACATGTACACCACGTAAATATTTTAGCGATTTCAAATAACAATTTTTCTTTCAATTTTTTGAAATAGGTGTATTTTAATGTTGAACAGAATATCAAAACCTCTGACAATTTTCAATATATATTTCGATAGTAATTAACTTTGAAATTCATTTATATTACGTAAATCTTAAATGGAAAAAATTATGACATTGATAACTAAATTTATTCTTTCGCAAATTAGTATTTTGGTTATTTTGCCACTAAGTAATTCTTCAATCCATATTTTAATTCCTCACTTATCTAATATCCATTTCAACAAGTTCTTTTTTTCTTAATATCTTGAATTCATAAATCATCCATTAGATTTTACGAAATAACTTTTAGTTACTAAAACTGAGTCACTTTTAAGTTTTTTTTTTTTGTAATTATTAAATGTAAAACTTATGATTCACCAAAAAAAATGTAAAATTTTTATCTTCTCAAAATATATTTTTAAATGAACTTCATTGATTTCTATAATGATATTGATAGTATTTTACATCTTGCAGAAGTTCCATATTATTTCAAAATTTCATTAGATTATTTATTGAATTAATAATTTTTTTTACAGTAATTGAGTTAATAATTTTGATTCTTGTAAAAAAGTTATTTAGAGTTCTTCATCGGCCCCTCTAAAATCTCAAAATACTTTTTTTCTTGTTCCTTACCACTACATAACATTGATTGATTATAGTTACGTGTTTAAAAAAAAATTAAGTGATTCGTTGTTACACGTGACTCCAGAAAAAAAAAGAAATTTAAAATTTTTTTTATACGTTTGAAAAATAAAACAACTGAAAAAATATGTTATTTTTATGTCTTAAAATGAATGATTTAGTTTAAACAAACAATGTTTTTAATTTTTTCAAAGATAAAAAAAATCATAGAAATCAAAATAAAAATTTGCTTATTTTAAAAAAGACCAGTATTTATTCATTTAAATTAATTTACAATATTTCAACACCAAAAAAAATATATTAAAGAATGGAGTACTAAGGACTCACCGTATATCTATCAAAAGTCAAAACAAATATATCTCAACTTCCAACTAATGTTAAAAATTACAAACAGCTAAATATTTCCGAAACATAATTAATATATAAAGAGTTTAACTTTAATACGTTATCTGTGTAAATCACTTTGTACTTTTAATCAGTTAGAAACCATTTTATACATGATAATTTATGATTAAATGTATTTTAATAAATTCAACTGTGAATTCCATTGTATATAATAATAAAAACTGTATTTTCTACATCCCAAAAATTAGATGATTTAAAAATAATAGTTATATAACAATTGTGAAAGGACGTCAAAATTAGATATTATTGTCCCACGTATGTAATATATAGATTAAATATTTATTATATGTAATATAATATTTTTATTAATAATTTTTTTAAAATATTAAAATTTAGTTTATAAATAATTATGTAAATAAAAATTGAATTAAATATAAAGTTAAAAAATTCTAAAATCTCTCATATCAAAGAAAAATGTCTAAAAACACTTTTGTGTAAGATAAAGATTTGAGTTTAATAAATAAGAATCGATTACTTAAAATAAATATTTTTAAAATAATTTTTTTAATTCTTTATTTATATTATACTGTCTTTTTTTTTTCTGATAGTAATAAAAATAACAGTCAGTCACACCAATCACCATGTAATCAATTTTTCTAGTGCAACGGTTTGATTAACAAAAAAGTAATTGATGGACTTATGTCGTTTGATTTTGAAGTTCACATATTACAATCAGATGCTACTAATATTTTGTATTGATATAATATATTACTATAATTATAACTATAATATTCGTTTACCATCTAGTCTTGTTATATAATTCACTTATATATGAACACAATATTGCGATTCGTAAATAAGTACATAAGGAATGAAAACATTGGGATCGATTCAGAATGGTCCTTCCCTTTGGGAAGATCGAAAGGATCATAAACGAAAGTTAAACTTAAAAAAAAATTATATAGTGGATTAAAAGAAAATGAAAATCCATATATATATATATATATGGAGCTAGGTAGCTATAGCTAACCTTGCCATGGCTTTTGAGATTGGTTTTGCTGATCATGGATGCAGTTTCCAATGCCAGCAATGGTGAGAATATCAGAATGAGAGAGAGGCCTGAGACCCAAGAAATCTCTGGTCAACCCTTCATTTCCAGCACCACTTGTTTTGGAGAATGTGTCATGCAAATACAAGTTGTTGTTATCATCATCATCGGCATCAGCATCTTTCTTAATGCCACCAAAGGCAACATCCTCAAAAGGGGTTCCTTCAAAGGCAGAAGGAGAAGAGAAAGAGTTGATGACATCATGAAGAAGGGATGGAGCAGAAGACAAAGCAGCAGCAGCAGCAGCTTTATGTGATGATAATAATCCATGGTTAAACAGTGTTGCAGTGGTTGTTGTTGAGGTTGTGGTGGTGGTGGTGGTGGTGGTATCTTCACGTGAGGACAAGTTGAAGCCAAAGTTATTAGCAGCAGAAGAAGACACGTGAGCATGATGGTGGGGCCTTGTCATGGTTGCACCCATCTCAGCTGCTTTCTGCAGCAATGCTGTGGCTGACATGTGTGGGACTGTTTGGTACCCAGCAAGAGTGGGACCAAGGCTAGGGTTAGGGTTTTCTTGGTGTGGAGAAGGAGAGAACATTATGGATGAGGATGAGAGATGATCATGATCATGATCTACTGTTATTGGTGGACCAAGCCAAGGGGGTAGGATTTCTGGCCTAACATTGAAACCTTGTTGCTCTTTTTTCAATGGGAAGGCATGCATGTGATCTTGGGGGTTGAATTGGGTTATGTGATGAGAGGTTGAAGGTTGTGGCTGTGGGGGAAGAAGTGTGTTGTTGCCTGTGCCTGCACCCATGGCTCTTGCACTCTCCTCTGCTAATGCATCACAGAAAGCTCTGTGGGTTATAAAACTGTCCCTCCTGCAACTCATAAACAAACAAAATTACAAAACCAACAAATGTTACTTAACTTTTATCTCTTGGCAACAGTCTAGCATTATTGACTTTCTTACTCTCTCTCTCTCTCTTACTTTTCAACATTTTTTAAAACTCTAAAAGACATGTAGATAGTCTTAGACTTGGTCCATTAAAAATATTTTCCATACTAGGAATTTCCACTCTCTCTAGGGAGGGATCATGAGAGACTGCTATATCAATGTATTGAATTTAATGTCTCTTCAGTGTATACCATGTAAGAAGGGATAAGGATATGTGAAAAAATATATAAAAAATTACTATGTGAATTCATCTAGTCAACCTAGGATTCAAATTCATCCTCCATAAATGAACGTGTCTTGACTATGATGCCTTGATAACTAAACTGGACTTATAATTCTTCACATGACATTGATTTGGGTTAGTTACCTTGAGAAGAGGGTTCCACAGTCACATCTGTACTCCCTAGTGCCACAGGTTTTGGAGTGAGCTTTCCAATCTGATTGAACTGCATACTTCTTGGAGCACTTGTCACATTTCCACTTCTTCTCACCGTGCTTTCTGCAGAAGTGCTTCTTGATCCCAGTTAGGTCCCCCAGGGCCCTTGATGGGTCATGGTGCACACAGGTTGGTTCTGGACACACATACACCTTCTTCCTCACCTCTTTGCTTGTTCTCTGCTTCAGCTTCCATGGCAAATTATGGCCTCTTCTATGCAGTTGAAGGTTCTGATCTCTTTGAAATCCTTTGTTGCAGATCTCACAAATGAACCTGTTTGTGGCAAGAAGACTCTTGGGGGACAAGGCTATAACCTCAGCATCAGGGTCTGAATAATTAAAAAAGAAAAATTATTAACAGACACATTAAAATCCGGATAAATTAGACAAACACAAAACATGACATGTATATTAACCAAAACAAAACAAATTAAGGTTTAGACTTTTAACAGGTAAATAACAAACAAACAAACCTGGGTTGCCAGGGAGGTTTCTCTTTTTCTTTGCTGGTTGAGTCTGAGTTGGTGGTGGAGCCAAGTATTGTTGAGGGTAAGTACTGGTTCCAAGTTCAGTTCTATTACCTGAGGAAGCACTAGCTTCACCAGATGCAGAAGTCAAATTTGACATGTTCTCCTCCACTACTTGTTGCTGCTGTTGCTGGTTAAGCATAAAACCTTTCATCTCCATTTACTTGCAAGTTTTAGAAACCTAAGGCTGTGTTATAGGCCATAGATCTTGGTTTTTCAAATGTTGGGAAAGGTTTCTGGGATCTAAGGACACAAACCTTACCCAAAATAGAAAGGGAAGAAAAATGGAAAAGCTAGACTACAGTCTACAAAGGTTAGACTGGAAAGAGAAAGAACAAGACACAACAAATTAAGAGGCAAAATATATTAACTGATATTCAACTCAGGAATAAGTTACAAGACTCTCTCAAGCAAAGAAATAAACAAAAGAGAAAGAAAGTTGAGAAGATATAGTTATGGTCTCTCTATATGACCACTAGAAAACTTGTAACTAGTTTGGCACTGAGCCAAGAGACAAGTTTTGCTTTTATGAAAGAGCAGAAGAAACAAGTAAGAGGGAGTGATGAGAAGTGAAGGTGGAAGCAGATGGTGGTGTTGGTGTAGCCGCAATCCGTATTTTTCTCCTTCATGGTTTGAAAACCATGCTTGATAATATGATAATATTACCAAGGAAAATCCAAGGATAGCCACACAAATATGAACAAAAATATAGACCCTGTTGTTTAAAGTTTAAACTCATTATCAGAAAGAGAGAGAGAAGTGTGGATGAGAAGAGGATTCTCTTCTGAGTGTACCTCAGCTAGTCCAAAACCACAAACATAAGGGTAACCTTACGGCTAACTCTGACGTTGAGCTTTCTGTCTTTTCTTCTGTTCTCTTTCTCAACCCCAGAAAATTATCACTTCTCTCTCTCTATTTTGTGTTTTTCTTTGCTTCAAAAAAAAAAAAAAAGTTAAAAAGTTTTTGGCTAAAAAAACTTTTTTTCAAATACACCCTTCTTGCTTGCCTTTCCCTTCTCTTGTGTAAAGTAAACACAAAAAAGGGAACAAAAAAAGCAACCACAAAAAGAGAGTATCATTTGTATACACAGATAGAGAAAGAGAGTGTGTGAGTGAGAGAGGGAGAGAAGAAGCTTAAATTCTATTATTTAACTAACATCATGGCTGTTAGACTCTTCTAGTTCTCGGCTTTCTACATTTTACAGCGACATGATTGATCCATTGATTAAATTCTAACAAGCATGGCTAAAAGCTTTTCCCTTAATTCTTTTTAATAAATTATCTCTATTTAATTCAAAGCTCTTTTCATCGCCCTTCATTTCACTATCATTGTAACTATTGACCTTAAAAAAAGCTGAATTTTCTGACAAATTTTGCATGGTTCCTTGTATTAAATAAATTAAATTTTAAACAAATAGATCTTGTTAGGTTATGGATCTAGAAAGGCAAAGCTAGCTAACACATAGCCACCCCTCTTTCTCTCTCCAAATTTCTTATTCCCATCGTATCTTTATCAGCCACAATTTTTGTCGACCCAGTCATTTTCATTTCAAATTGGTCATTATCAGTATGGAACAACTAATGATGCTACAAATTATGATGTGGGAGTGGGATCGATCAATTTCATCTTTAGAGCATCAACTTGAGGATTAACATCAATTCCTTGAGACTTGCACTAAAGTTTATTCCACAGTCAAAAGTTGCAAAATTTAATTTTGTGATACTAGTGTTGAGATGTGTTGAATATTCATAATATTCTCTTTAAAGAAATCACAGCGGTTAAGACATTTTTTTTAGTAGTTACTATATTCATGTTAATAGTATATTATTGTGAATTAGAGTATATAAGATAAGATGTCACAGTGATAAAGATTAAGAGCATAGTTAATAGTATACACGAATCTTGAATATAGTATATAGTACTCTTGCAAAACTACATTGTTTTCTGTTTGTTCAGCTTTTCGAAGGGTTGTGTTCCCTACACCGTGACTTGGGTTCAAAATTGTGGCATTAGAAAATCATTTTAATTTTGTCTTGGTCTTGTGTTATTCTTCAATGATTAATTTTTTGAAAACGGGATCCTACACGACCCAAGTCTCAATATGCTCTCCCAGCTCATCCCTGCTATTAAAATAGTATTTAGCTAGCATAAATATTTAGAACTAGCTGGTGAATTCAATAGTTCATTTATCATTCAAAGTGCGGGACAATATTTTAATGTTTCTATTTTGTAATATATGCAAAAATAAATTATTATTATTATAATGGCATCATGCACATTTTACACAATCCATCTCATATATCAATGTTTATCGTAGAAAATTGAATATAAATGCTTTCGATTTCTATTGCTTTGAGGTGAATACATAAAAAATAGATTATAAAAATAAGACTCAGATTATTTTAAATTAGTAACAATTTGAATACTTATCTATAATTCAAAGAAAGTACACTCCAAATTAATAATAACATATAAGTGTACACAATTCCTTGAACATAGGAGTTTAGTTTGTTGGGCTAATATGCCTCCATAAGATTAGAGTAAGTATATGATAAAGAGAATGTCAATTGAAATGTGTTTTATACGATTGTGATGTGCTGAATTATGAGTAAGGTACGTGACTCTCATGTTGTCACAAAAAATTAGTGGTGCCTTAGAGGTGGTGACACCTAATTTAGCTAGTAATGTGTGATACCTTTTTATCTCAAAAGATCTAATAGATAAGTTATAATAAATTTTTTAAAAATAAAAAATATAAATTATAATATTTTTTCTCGTAAAACTTGTTAAGGGTTCACATTTGCATCTATTACTTAAATCATAGAAAACACATAAAACATTATTTTATTTTAAAACTAAGAATAACCTTTTGAATTAATAAAGTTCTAACAATAAGACAAAATTAAATAAAAATTCAACTACTAATCCTAAAACAGAGTCCTGATGCCACACTATCAGAACAAGACCCCTTTTATATTTTTCAATCTCAAAAACATCATTCTATACCTGTTCTATTTATGCAAATGATTTTTAACCCAAATACAAACATACAAATATAGGAAGTAATTAAGAATACACATCATTCATAACAGCTTATACAAAGTATAAAGATAGACACACACATAATGACAACGATGTTTAATTCACGTCTGGCGTGGAGAGACCAGGGCCTCTCTACCAACCTCATACCTGGCGTGGGATCACCCCGCTCAACATGACAAGATCTAGGACCTCTTTGTCTCAATTTCATCCAACGTGGTCAAGGCCACATCCAAGATTGACCTCTTCACAATTTCGACATCAAATGGTGTTAAGTGCAACACCTCGCATCCTACACCGAGAAGTTTAGAACCTCTCTAGCAACCCCATGCCCAACGTGGTCATTCTCACACCAGGGACCTGCACATCACAAATTCACAATTGCACATTTCATCTCCTTTATCATTCATACCCATATAGAAATCATCAATACATATCATTTTAATTGACCAATTAACAAATTCATACTCAATGAACATCGAGACAACATCATTCATGGAAGTTTATATATAGTCATTTAAAATCTCCAAAAATTCATATAGAACAACTTTAACCCTCAAAATGTACAATTGCAATATCAATTTAATCCTACACAATAAGAATCAGGATATATAATAGCAACATTATTCTAATTGGTATTCATACATATAAGATTCTCCTCAAATAGATAACCTACAAGCTTAGGGATCATCACTTTACCCTTATTTATCATATATGCATAGGAATCAATAATATCACTCCTCCTACATGAAGTGACAAGTCTTAAGAAGTGATCCTCCAAGTTTAACCTAGAGTCTAGTACAAAGATTTTTGATGAGTTCTTCTTCTTTTATATATTTTATTAATAAAATATCTCTTTTTATTTTTAATTATTCTAATTTATTATATATTTATTTAAAAAAAATGATGATACATAATGCAAGTGAGTTATAAATTAAGGCATATAGAAGAATAATCAATCACGTATTAGTTACAATCGTGGAAACGTGCGATAAGGGCACTACAGCTAATTATGTTTAATATATGCATGGGCCAAATTACTCCCATACCTAGCTCTTAGATTTAACAAAAAAAAAAAAAACTTTTCTATTTTCAAACCTTATAGGAATCTTTTATAACATCGTATATTTTTTCAGCTAATACATTTTTTTCTTAATAATTTATATTATCATAAAATCCAGAGATATTAAAATAATGTTAAAAGAAGAAGTATTGAATAAAATATTGTTAAATTTCAAAGCATGTGAATATAATTCATCTTAATACATATTATTATTTATGTCAATAATTGGATGGCGACTCCAAATAATTATTAATTCTGTTAAGTGGTTCAGTGGTTGGTGGGCAAAAGTTGTCTTTGAAAGCACGCTTAATTTTCATATATCGGATGCTGTGACGTTGTTGGTTGTGTAATATATATATATTGGAGTTTATATCAATTCAAACATTTTAAAAATACAGATCAAATTAAATAATAATTGAGAAAATAATATATATTATGTACATATCATATGTGTAATCTTTAAATAAGTGTACATTATTATATATCTTAAAATTATTTTAGATACAAATTAAAACAATAAAAAGAAAAAGATAATTTTGTTTAATTACCTTAATTTCTTTTGTCACATAATATTTGTTACTGTATAACTTCCATAATAAACAGATAAATTGTTGCTGATCAATATAAAATAAATATTTTTTTTTATGAATTTTTAATTTTTTAGTGATATTTTCTTTTTGTGGGTAACTACAATTCAATTTTGTTGTAATGCTTAGTATCATCGATCGTATTCATATCTTACGATCATACGTCTCCGTAGGTATAAACGATGGTCAATTTGATTCGGATCTAATGCCAAATTACAGTTGAATAGGTAGAAACATTTTTATTTGGGTCCTCATATGTTTTTTTTTTCGGACTCAAACCGATCCAACCCATTAGGATTCGGGGCAATTAATTTTGGGGTTACTTGGCAAAGAGAGAGAGAAATTGAAAATTAAAAAATGAAAAATAAAAAAGGGATTTTTTTTTTGGTTCGTCCCTGGAATATCCACTGCCGATAACAGTGACGAATCTCCATTAGAAGCATCTCAAAAGATGGGATAGCTAGTCCCAAGATTTAACGCAGTTGCATACACAAGGCAGGATTTGAACTCCTGACCTTGCTAGGACACGATTACATGACATTTTTTTAACTTTTTCATTATTATACCCAAGGATGAAAAAAGCGTGTTTGTTTGAATTGAATAATAAATAGATAATTTAAATAAATATTTGCAAATAATATATACAGATATTTTTTTTATTTGTTTATAATTAAGGTGGAACGAATATTGTAATATCTATATTCTCAGGTGATAATTAAATAAAATTATTTAAATATTTATATTTTATTTTTATTTTTTTATATTATTATTAATATTTTAAAAATTAACATTAATTGTAAGTTTAAAAATTAATGTCAACTATTTAGAACTTTAATATTTTAATATAATGAATATTAAATACAAACTTAAATTTATTTGTAATATCTTTTTATTTTTTAAAAATTCATAAATATTTATAAATATTTATAATATTTACAAGTATTTATAAAATTCACGAGTATTTGTATGGATATGAAATAAATATAGATAAAATTTTATTCGAGGAACAAATACGAATATCATACTATCTGTCCCAAAAGTCACATTGCCATTCCTAATTATCCTTTATTTTTAAAAAGAAATGTGAGAAATAAATCACCGAAAATTGAATGAATAAAGAGGAAATTTTGAACATGAATTGGTGCACCACTATCATCCTTTTTCACACAAGTACGATCAAACTCATTCTTATTACAAATACAGGCCCATGGGTGTCGAGAGAATTTTCTCTTGAAAAATTACACATAACATCACCCCCATGCATCTATGTGCTTATGCCTTGTGGTTGTGCAAATTGTTGCATATATACATATATGTTTGGATCACCCAATATTTAAGCCTTTATATATCAAAGTGTTTCTAACACTTTCAAAGGGACAAATAAATGGTGTTGGACTCGCACACATGAGAATGAACTTTGTGAGCTCGTTGTAGTTCAAATCTATCTTATTTGAAATATGTCCATTTTTTATGTTTCAAATTAAGAGTTAACCTGATCTTAAAAATCTCGTCTGACCCTACCAGATCTAATATTCTATTCTCTAAATTTTGAATGGTTTACGAGCTTTTCTATAGCTCCATGTGAGATTCATAAAACATTGTTTCATCACCCCGAAAACCTTTTCACTCTTCTTTCTCTCTATTCTCTTATGAGTTCTTATTTGTCTCTTGTCAGTTCTGTTCCTCAAATTATTTGAGAAGACTATGTTGTATCGTGAGGGGCTTACATGTATCTCGCAGTTAAGTCCTTAAAATTAGTATCATCATACGCCTTAGGAGAACAACATAAAGTAAGAAGATAATTGTTTCACATGTCAAGTTAAATCTTAGTCCAAGGACAAAACTTGTGGTTTCTTTGAATATGATTGATGTTGTTTGAAATTTTCCCATGGTAAGATGCATTTATATAAATGAAAGTATATTAATTACTTACGACAACATTGTAAGCTGTTAGCATGGGCCGAAAAGATGATGAGAGTATAATTGTCGCATACAAGAGACAATGAGAAACCCATAACAAATATATGGTGTGTATATAGAGAGATAGAGGAACAGTGATGCAATGAAAAATGCAAGTACCAAGTGCAGAAAGAAGATGAGTAGACCCCGCACAAAAAATCATGAAGAACTTCAGGTGGTTTCCACTCCATATATTGTCCATTTTTTCTGTGATTTGTTAAATTACTCATTATCGATCAACTCTTGAGTACATGCTTTAATGTTATGTTTTTTAAGTCTTCAACATTAAACATTGAGGTAATGAGAATTTTGAGGTTTGTTATCAGATTTTGGAGGATAGGAAAGTCCACGTGTACGGTTCTGATGCGTGTTAATTACTCTGGCAAGAAAGTGGAGCCCTCTGCATGCACAATGCAGAATCACATTACATTACATTATTATAGGCATAGCCATAGTCATATGCATAGCCACACCCGTGAAGGGTGAAAAGGACACGTGAAAGGGAAGATGATCCCATCCCTCTCAATCTCATGTGCCAGAATATATCCTTTTATGTTATGTCATTATGTATTAAGTTTATGCCATTCATGCTTTTATTTATTTATTTATCAAAGATTCAACACATTTTTGTAAATAGTTAAAGGGTTTGATTCTCTTGTCTATGTAACGAGAAGACTTTGTTAAGTGGACGAAATTTACTTCGATGATATTTATGTTTTGAAAAAAGAAATAGTTTTCGATTATGTCAGTTGAAGAATATTTTAATTGTGCAGATAAAAAATTTGTCATTCGTGTATTTTTTTTATTTGAATTTCACTAGATATATTGTATAAAGATTGTTATATTATTATTTGTTTATAAAAATATTATAAATGATAAGATTATTAACCTTTGTTATAATTAATTTAAGAATTCTACATAAAGTGAAATTTAATTAATAATATTAAAAATTTTACTACAAAATTTATATGTTTATCATGTATCTCACATTTATAAAATTATTATCTTCTGTCGTTAACTTTTTTTTTTAATGTATTTCACATTCACTCAATCATCAATTTTAAAGGAAATCATATAAAAACGTAAATTAATTCTTAATTATCAATTTTAATCTATGTCCATTATTATTAAAAAAAAAAAAAGCAAGCAAACAAACCTTTATTGTCATTTTCTAATTGCAATATGTTCGATCACAAAAGAGTATAAAATATTGAAACAAATCACATAAATAGATTGAACGTTGTAAAACTTTAATGTATTTTCTTTTACGCAACAAAACTTTAATGTATTAAATATATAATTTATTGTCCTATATTGATCGGTTATTCATTTTGAGGAAAAAAAATTTTCCCCTTCACTCTTTACTTAACACCAACAATGTGGGTTGGGTACACAAACTTTGTGGCGGTGGCTTAGTGTTTTTTTTTTTTGTAGTAGGAGACAAACAAACAAGAAAAAGAAACAAAAATTAAATTCTCAAGAAAGACATGTGATCTCTATCATTCCAAAGAGCATCCATCAAAATAGACGGAGGTTCTTCAAACACAATCAAATGCCTATTTGTTATGGGTTCTTTCTTGGCAAGAATATCAGCACACTTATTCCCTTCCCGCAATGTGGGCATAAACTCCACCTTCCAGTCTTCTTTTACAAAATCTTTAATGGATTCAATAAGTGTAACAAATGCGTGAGATATGATGGTTGGTTGCTTGATCAATTGAAGTGCATGCAAAGAATCCGAGACACACACCACATCCTTATAGTGCAATTCCCAAGCCAAGTTCAATCCTGGAGTATGGCAGTTAATTCAACATGAAGGATGTGTTGAGTTTATTTGGACAAAAGTTGTTTTTGTTATTGACATTGTTAACCTTATAATAATTTTTAGATATAACTTTTTTACCACGTCGATTATATGAGTAAAATAATATTTTTAGTTGTAACTTTATATTAAACTCGAAAATTGAATTATGACTTTTGATTAGTTAAATATTTATAGGAAAAAAAGGAAATTTGAAAGAATGAAATAATTTTCCATAATTTGGATGAGGGCAGATCTAGGAGGGTCAAAATTAAATTTGTGAGTTCACCACAAAAAAAATTCCCTACGAAGTCATGAACAAATATTTAAAGATAAAGTCATGTTTATAACATATAAAATTAGTAATTTGTAATTAAATGAGCAATCTTTCCATTATTAGTGCGTACACTATTTACTCATAGTGATTTAGATCAGATGTTTATCTGCAAAATAAGAACTTGCAAATAATTGCCCTCAAGTAAATGCACAACTCATTAAAAGAACATATTATGCAAATGATTATACACTCAATAGTATTTATCTCACAGTAGTTTTTAGGCATAATAATACAATCGATGAGGATGAAAATAAATAAAATATCTGCAAAGTATAACATGTTTTATTATTAATATATATTTACTCATAAGTACGTATAACATGTTTTATTATTAATATAAATTCATAATATTTATGTTAATAGCTATCAACGAAAGTTAATGGAATAGTAACTTATTAGCAAATAATTATTTTTAGTGTTATCTAAAGAACAAATTAAGTTAAAAAGATTGTACACGTTATGAATAATTTAATTATGATCCTTAATGATTGTGCCTTAAAAATGTATACGGAAAGCGTTGTGGGTTCTGAATTGTGATATGACGTAACATGAGGCAAACCAATCCATGCCCAACTTTTCAATTTCTTTTTTAAATTACATACACTTGTATCATGTATGATTCTATTTTCCTTAAAACAAATAACCGATACTGTACAATCTTTTTATTCCTACACTGTATAAATATTTTACATACACTAAAACTCATACATACTTTTTGTAATATCAAATTTTTCTAACACAAATTAGCCCATCACTAGAATAAAATATTATTTACTAACGGATAAACCCTTGATATAATATAAACTATATATTAGTACAATCAGTGATCTTAATAATGATACGTATCATTTTTTCATACCAATAGAATTAACTTTTAACATGATGTATCGTTTCATATTAGAACTATGTAAAACATGTAGTTGGAACTAAAAAGTATATCCCAATTAAAAATCAATTATATTAAAATCAATTCATGGGCTTGTATTATATGTGAATTATTTTAGTATATATTTTTAAAAAATGTTTAAATACTACACATTAGCTGTATCATTTTGTTAAAAAAAACATAAAATCTAATAAGTCTACATAATAAAATATTTAATCTTGCAAAACTTGATATGCCTTCTCGATGGAAACTTTGTTTACATCATTTTCTCGGTTGATAACATGAGTTATCTCAATCAGGCTTCGGTTATTATAATAATTTGGGATTTTAAATTTTATCAAAAACATCTTGCAACAAGAATTACAACATCCAAGGTATGAGTATAAATTAGTTCCAGGTACACAAAAAAAAAAAAAAAATCCAATCAAATCAAAGAAAAATACAAAGAAGTTGTGAGCACAAGGAACATAATAAAAGAAAAGAAGAGCAGAAGTTCACTCAAAATCCCAAATCTCTCGTTCAAACACTCAAACGAACATGAGAATTTTGTTATCCAACATTTTGACTAGACCTATTTTGTCATATAGAGTAGAGACACTTCATACTTCTATTTATTTTTCATAAAAAATAAATAACTTTAAAAATTATTGTGTATCTATTATAATAAGAGATTTAAAGGGGAAAAAAAGGTAATTATGTGAGCCATGAAAATTTTTTGTTTATAATAAAAATGTAACTTATAGTTACTTAAGAAAGTTAAAAAAAACTAAAACATAAAAACAAGAGTTTAAATATAAATAAATATATTTATTTTTTAAGAAAATTGTGAAGAATAAAATAGTCACATTAAAAAATTGGAGATAAAAGTAATTTGAGGGGGGAAAGAATCCCCTTTTGTTTTTGTCATAGATTATTCCAAAACTCTGCAAAATCTATTGTCCACTCATAAAAATGCAGGTATTACGTGATCCATCTTGCAACCAATAAAAAAGAAAAATAGTAGCTTTTGTGAACTTATTACTAATATTTGGTTGACTTGGTGCATAGAAAACATGGTGGGCCATAGTCTCAACGTGAATTTCTACGTGTATAGGCCCCAAAAATACAAATTATACATCAATTGCGTTTATGATGGGGCAACAATCAATACATATATTACATGAAATGTCTGATTGTCACTGTCAAAGTACTGATTCCAACCCAGTGATCCAGATCTACTAAAATTCAAACACTCGTGCAAACACGACAGTTCTGTCCTCCAACATTGTTAATTTGTTATACATAACATAGACCTGCTTTTGAGAAGATCTACCCATGAGATTTACCCAAAAGTTACTCTTTTGTTTTATTTTTTTCTATTTGGTTCATAAAGTGTTTGTTTATAAATTTTGGGAGTATCCATTTGGTGTTTTGCCTTATGAGCAATTACGTTTAGAAGGCAATCTCAAAAGAACTAAATGTCATCAACTCTTGAAATAAAATTAGTCTGTGTTCAATTAAAGTTTACAACATTAGCCATCCATATATATAGTACGACCATATAACAAAATTAAATCCTTCATTGCAAGGGGTAAAAAAAATCCTTTGTTACATGTATGGTATCATCCTAGGTGTTTCTTGTAGCCAACAGAGGCAAGTAGAGGAGAAAGAATGATGAATGATGATAGGAAGAAGGTAGAATAGTTGCAGGAACCTCAGAACATATGGACTTGTAATATCATTTGAATGTTTATTAAATAACTTCTCTTTGAGGAAAAAATGGTTGTCTTGTGAATGAAGCTGTATACAAACTAAAGTCTGATCGGTATACGAAGGCCATCATAACTCAGTTGTGCATCAAGGCCCTCAGACTCCGATAGTTTCTTAAGGTAGTCATTCACTTCTTCATGATCCATCAGATGCATCATACCTTCAAATTACCAAAAAGAAGATATCGAAAATTTATTTTTCTAAAACATTGTACATTGATGGAAAAAGTAAAAGTAATATTAACTGCCCCACAATTTTTATTTACAAATTATGAACTTCTTAAGGGGTTCTATCAGGCTTTTCCTAATTGCATGATCAATGAACTGAAATAGATTAAGGCAAGAAAGTAAAGCAAGCATTATGCTAACCAGAAGGTTTAAGCTAAACTTACCAGTAAAAAGTGTTCTTTTGGGTTGAATTTTTCGCACTTCCTCCAACGCCTGAAATGGAATATCAGAATAAATTTCCTTCCTCGAAGAAAAGTTTTAACAAATATGACACGGATTATTACCCTTGGAAGTCCAAAATGTGTGGAAGTAGAGCGATCAGGCCTCAAAGCATCCTGTAGAATTACACGCCATATGAGTGAGGGAGAAATCATACACGTACTCCCCAGTAATTTCATGTAAAAATTAGGCACATATGCGGCAAGACATAAAGGATTGGAAGATGGATCACCATGATCAGAATTTCACAGTCCTTTAAAAGTGGATAAGTTTCTTCCGGAATTTCACTGACATCACTGCAAATTTAGACACGAGATCAGCCCACATAAATAGATTAAAAGGATGAACTGAATTATAAGCTAGTGTTTTTCCATTCAATTAGAAGCATTACCTAATGTAACATATATTACCAAAACGAAAACCAAGGGACCGATAATCCTGGCCGTGCCACACTGGTAATGGGGTAATCTGAAGTACAATAATAAAAGAAAATAATTGAGCCAAGCCCCATTCACTAGAAGGAACATGACAGAAATTAATTGATTGAGCAATAAGTGAGAAAATCGATAGAATGAACAGGGAGAAAGTACAAAAACACCCATTTCAAGCTATTAAAACTACCAATAATAATAATAATACTGACCTTCAATCCATGTACAAAAAATGGTTTTTCCGATATGATATTGAATTGCAACTCTGACACTTTGGCACCGGGTAAGATAACACTAGTATCTACTAAATAATAATGGGTCTTCTTCATCACCTGCATATTTCAATAATGAATAAAACAATCCATTAAAAAACATATGCCAACAGTAGCTCATTGAAGTAATAAATGGTGAATGATTCAGCTGATTATTAAAAATGAAAAGCACAAGCTTTCATTGTTCTTACTTTTTCCCCTCAACTAAGGGTAAAGCCACATGGGCTATTAAGAGTCTATTTGGATACAAATTTAAAAGTGTTTTTAAGAGCATCTTTATCAAAAAATAAGTTTTATTTGCAGTAGAGAAACCTTCAAAAATACTTTTAAGTTTATATTCAAACAAACTCTTAAGAAAAATTCCAAATTCACAACACAAAAGAAATTAAATATCTCAAATGAGAGACAAGTAAATCTTAAGAAATCGAGCTTATTATGCTCCATCCTGAAAGTTAAAATATTTGAAAAGGAAGAAATTTCCTCTAAATCGTATCTTCATTTTTCAACTAACTGCAATCTAAATATGGAAATTATCTTAATAGTTGAGTACATTATTAAGAGACAAACATGACTATAAAGCAGGATGGGCAGCTTCTCACTTAGGAATGATTTCGGAAGCTCTTATAGTGAAAAAAAAAATGTTTCATTGTGTGAGATACAAAAATATTGAACCTGTGAAGATATTAGATAGGATTTTCTGATACTTAATTTTCTGGTCCTTCAGCCTAAACCAGAAGAGAAAGATTTGATTTCTTCAGATAGATATTATTATTAGGTTTCAGTACACATAATTTTCAGTAGATTAGTTTAGGAGGATAACTAGGTATAACTAAATCCACCTTTTAACTACAATTAGTCATATAAATATTTTCTAAAAGTATAATGAATTTCTGTGGTGTAAATGCTGAAGCAGATGCAAAGATGATGTTAAATAGCCACAAATATATACTTCAATGACATCAGTGGTATACTTTCCTTCGGCAATCTCAGAAAGAATGAATATCAGATGCAACATGCACAATTTTCAATTTCTCTGAAATGCATTAATTTCTTTAATATGATAAATAGATATATAGAAGGCCTTTAATATTTGGAAGGGAAGCAGATGGTAGAGAACCTCAAAGTCACGCTTGGCTACATATATTGGAATATGAGGCTGAACATTGTTTGTCCAATCTCTAAGATCATCAAGACCTGGAGAGAAGAAAGAAGCAGAGTTAGTTTATATGACCAGTCAGATTTCTTATTATTTCAGCCAAGCATTATACATGTCATATTGATATTAATTATCCAAAAAAAAAATGCCCGAGACCTCCAATTGCATCAGCATGAGAATGAGTAATAATGACCGCATCAAGTGTTCTTATCCTGACAGACATACAAGTTAGAAAGACATTAAAGCAAGGCAGAAAAAATTGAAAAATACAAGAAAATATGCAAGAACCCTATCTACTTCATAAATTATAGGGTCAATAATCAAGACTCCTCAAGAAAAAACATTTAAAACAACAAATAAATTTCAATGATGTACAAGTCTTCTAAGATTTTTGTTTCTCTTAAATTGTTCAGTATCAAAATGCATTTAGATATTTGATAAGCCCAATTCATTTTGCACGGGTATTGATACTTGCACAAACCTACGCTCCTTACATACTTACACGCAAGATATTAGATAACCTTAAGGCCCCTACTATAACTTTCTGGATGGTCCAAATTGCACATATACCACACATAGTTTGTGCAAGTAATTTTTCCTAATCTGCATGTACTTACCTAACCATCGTTATTAATGTTGCGTCATACCTTTTCCCAAAAGGAAAAACACTAAAAGACGAAAAATGGAGAAGCCATCTCAAGAAACATCAATAAGAGCTACAGAACCGAACAGGTAGATACTAACCCAAAAGCAGGAAACCACCGGAGAGCACTTTGATAGAAAAACCTGCAACAAGTAAATTAACATGTTATAAGCACCCAAATGAAGTAAATGCATGATACAATCATATCAAGGTCTTCCTTGAAACTGAACTCAAGCAATTTTAATTCCCATCTCACAGTTTTAAAATCTTCAATATATCCATGGTTCAGACACTACTATATCCCAACACACAGCATATATATTATCAACATGACTGGGCAATTCGGGCTTAATTAGAATCCAATCAACACATACAAGACTATATTTGAGGTAAACAAGAAAAGACTTATTAACACCCATAATTCTATCACGACCAAGATGCATACTTTACAAATCCATGTACATGCCACCAGCTCATCACTTGAAGCCATTGAAGGTTTTTCTACTGCATAAAGTGTGATCACAAACAGTGGAGAATCCTTCGATTCTTAATGAATCAATTTTAGGCTTCTTCAGCACACAACACAAAAAGTATACTAGCAACATATCCAAGTAAAGATACAACAGTTAACTATTAATTTGTCCATGTTCCGGCAGAGTTATGAAAAGTTCAGAAAAGCAACCTAAAACCAATCACCAAATCCCATCAATACATGGACTAACGTTAAAACAAAAGGAAGATAAAGCTCATCCTCCTAATTCCCAACCCAACACAATCGCAATGCATATTACATAGGGCAATTAAAAACTCACTTTCCAGCATCTATAAGAATATTCTGTGTTCCTGAGGAATTGGGGTATCGAATGAGGACGCTTGTGTTAAGTCTCCTATTCTTATTACCCGGTTGGGCAGCTTTTGAACAAACCTGCAAAAACCAAATCAATAACCCCAAATATTCAATTCCATAATGCTACACTCATTCATCAATTACAAGAAGAAGAACACGGTTAAGCTGAATAATGCTATGTACCTCACATTTGTTCAAAGGATTAGTCAAGCAGCTAACACGTGGAACCCCTTCACTGGTTCCAGTCCCCAAAAATATAAGTTCCGCTTGATCACCACCTAATTCCACTCCCTTAGTAGAACCTGCGCCAAGGCGAACTCAAAAGTCAACACAAATTTCATGTAATAATTCGACTATATATAAAACTAGAAAGGAATGAACATTTTTTTTTTAATTTTTCAGACAAAGAAAAAGTGTAATTAGCAACATCTGTAACAGACAATAGTGGTCGAATCGAAAAGATAGCTTAAGGTTAAGTTGCGATAGGAGAAGTAATTGAAAAGGAAATGGCGGAAGCAGTGATTACTGGAGTGGATGGAAGAGGGACGGCAACGCCATGAATAGGAAGAGCGACGAGGAGCGAAAGAGAGGAGTGGAGAAGGAAGAAGACGAATGGACGCAACCACCATTGATATTTGATACAGAAAAAATTACATTCAAATCATATATTATTGGAACATATTTTACACTTACAGCCCTTAAAAAATATTACACCACTATCATATTTTTCTTTATGCATTTATTTATTATTATTTTAAAATATAATAAATTATGCTGAATTTAATTATGTATTTAAAAATATTTATGCAAAAAGTACTTTATAATAATCAAATAAATATTTAAGTAAAATAAAATCCAACAAATGTATTAAGGTATTATTTAATTGACTTATTAAAATAATATTCTCATAAATATTTAAGTAAATTGGTTTTTCAAATATAATATCAATTATTATATTTATTAAATATAATATATAATTTATTTTTTTGATATTATTATATGTTATATTTTTAAATGAAATGCTAATATATATATATATATATATATATATATATATATATAAACCCTAAATACATATATACATAATTTTATAATAATTATAATTTAATATATATATATAGATAGATAAATAGATAGATAGATATGTATATATAATTTATCTCATAATTTATATCTTTACGTGTTTTTTTAATATATTGCTTTTAATTTAATTATATTTTCAAAAACAAAAATCAAGTGAGTGAATGACAACTTAATAACTAAAAATTTTGGGTAAAAAATACTTTTAGTTTTTCAAAAAGTTTTCAAATTCCTTTTTAGTCCTTTTAAAAAAAAATTATATTAAGTTAGTTTCTTTAAAAATAAAATATGTTAACTTCAATTCTTATTTATTAAAATATATGTGTGTGGTTGATATCTCTAAGAGTATAAATAAGGGTTTAGGATTTTAACATGTTTTATTTTTTTTAGAGACTAATTTAATATAGAATGTAATAAACGGTCGTGGTTCCTATATTGTATGGTACAGTTATTAGTAACGAAAAATATCTAATTTAAGACTACAAAATTACGATTACTAGAAATTTGTACTATATTGCATGCATATAAAGGTACACAACTACATAAATATGTGCAATATAAATACAAAAATTTGATAAATGTAAACTATAGATTCTAAGTTGTTTATACAAATCTACCACCATCGAATAGTCAACAAAACGCCCTCTAGCTCATGCGCCACTAAGTGGTCTCCATAGCAACACTCTAGTCCTAACCTTATCTTGTTTTCATATCACGTATAATCATTGCAATTCAAACCATATGAAAACACATAAAGATAAGTTGGAGTAAAAAAACATATATATAATACAAAAATATCACATCATCATCTCATCTTTAACTACATAGCAACAGGGCATCACAATATGCAACACGGATCAACACAACAACTATAGTTTGATACAACAACACATTTCATCACAAATCAACACAATATATGAACAACAAAATCAACTCAACACATCATACATAGTAATTATATGCGTTGTCATGCATTTCAACTAGGAAATTTCTTACAACATATAGTGAGCAGTTTAAGTGATTTGACCTTACCAAATCAACAACATAGGTGATCTTTTTAGGCTTGCTAGATCAACAATAAATTGGATAAAAATCCACAATATAGCAACTTGATTTCTTAGATGTCGCCATTTAAATAAGAAAATATAGTACTAATGTTAAGGTAGAACAACTGGGTACGATGTAATATCCCAAAATTTTATTCAAATGAAAAGAGTTATTTATTATGTGAATAAGTATTTTATTCCCGTATTTTACTATTTATGTATATGTATTTTACTATTTATGTATACGTATTTTACTATTTATGTATACGTATTTATGAATAGTATTTTACTATTCATATGAATAGTAATTTTGAAAAAACGTAAGCGCTTACGCAAAACTCAAATTATTTGGATGAATAGTATTTTACTATTCATGAATAGTAATTATATTATTATTTTAATGAATAGTGCATAGTGCATAGTAACTTCAAAATTTCTATAAATAGGGGCCTAAGGTTTTGGAAAATTTAGAATTCTAGAGAGAAGGAAATTCTAGAGAAATAGAGAGAGAAAGTAAGAGAGAAGGTTCTGCCTAGGTTGTGAAAAGAGGAGGAGAATAGAGAAGGTTCTGCTCTAGTTCCGGTTCCGGTTTAAGGAGAAAGAGAGGAGATTCTGCCCAAATTCCTATTTATCCAGGTAAGGGGGGAGTGGGAAACCTTGCTTGGGGGTGTAGAAATAATTGTTAAATAGTCTGTTTGTTGGATTGGCTCCCGATCCCTTGTCTGTTGTTTGATTATTTGAATATATATTATTACTGTGTTTTGTTTGTACTACTTGATTTTCTTGTTGCGGTAATTAATAATTATAATTAATGGATAACTTCACTTTTACTATTCTAAAATATTCATTGAATGGAAGACTAAGTCTCCTATTAACTTATAAATTTAGACTTTATTATCTAAATGGAAGGCCGAGCCTCCTTATTTTCATTAAGCTTCCTATTTTACTTAAGGATATAATTATACCAGGAAATATAAATTATATGATCCCTAAAGACCTTTGAACTATTGGACCCTTGACTTAATGACCTTGGACTATTGAACTGTTGGACTGTTGGACAATGGACTATTGGACTATTGAACCTTTGGACTATGGGACTATTGAATTATTGGACCTTTGGACTATTGGATTAATAAAATATAATATAAGTATGAATTATGCTTATGATATGGTATATTATAGGAAATTCTGTAACATGTGAAATGTTAAGTTTATGATTGTATGACATGCATCATATGCATATATACTCCAGGTGTGCCGCTGAGGCCGCATACCCACGACTAACAAGGTGTGCCTTTGGGTCACCAATGATGTAACCAGGTGTTCCTTTGGGTCACCCACGATATGCTAACTAGGTGTGCCTTAGGGTCACCAATGATGATATGCGAACTTCCGTATGGCGCCACATGCATATATTTATGAGTTGAGTCTATGACATCATTGCATGATAAATAATTATTATATATGATAATGATTATGTGTGTGTGCTATTTAACTTTTATTTCTTCATCTACAACTGAGTGAGATGTTTCTCACTCCCTTGTTATTTTTTTTTGTATATGTTTAAATTTATGTTGCAGGTGATCATCATCATGAGGATGTTGGTGATGAGGCCTAAAGGCTTCTTGGGGCATGCTCTGATAGGATGTGACATCGGGTTTAGCTAGGATTTCTCTTATGTCTTTATTGTTCTAAAAATATTTTCTTTTCTTGTGTAATTTAATAAATTATAAATTGATTCCTAACTAGGAGGCACTGCCACCTTTACTGGGATTAATTTATAATCTTTGTTTTATAATAACTTCTTGAGTTTAATATTTATGTGTATGAATTATGAATGTGCATCTTCTACCTTATGATACTTATTGTTTTATATCATTCTATGAAAATCTTTTATAAATATAGTTTATGTTTATTAATGATGTTGGGGTAGAGGGTGTCACATTTAGTGGTATCAGAGCCTGGTTGATTTTATCGGCCGTGAGTTATGTGTCTACTATATTTATTGATAAATGAATTGATTGTGAGATCTATTATGTTGATATGATGCTTGCCTATGTCTATTAATTGTATTATTTCTTTAGAATATGGCTGGTAGAAATGATCGTGCGATTGCTGATGCTCTCCAAGCATTAGCCCAAGCTATGAACAACAATAATATGAATGGAGTTGCTCCTAACTGGTTGGAGCAATTTCAGAGGAATAATCCACCCACTTTCAAAGGAGGTTATGACCCAGATGCCGCTATGAATTGGTTATCAGAGATCGAGAAAATCTTTAATGTTATGGATTGTCCCCTTACAGAGAGAGTGAAGCTAGCCACTTTCATGCTGACAGCTGATGCTTACTTTTGGTGGGAAGGAGCACTTCGGAGGATAATTGATGGAGGCGTACATTTGAATTGGGAGAACTTCAAGAGGGTCTTTCTTGAAAAATATTTTCCAGATGATGTAAGGAGTAGGAAGGAAATGGAATTTCTTGAACTAAAACAAGGAAACGATACGGTAGAGGTATATGCTGCAAAGTTTGATGCTTTGGTCCGCTACTGTACACACTATCATGGTGAAGGTGGGGAAAGGGCCAAATGCATAAAGTTTGTAAATGGTCTGCGTCCTGAAGTGAAAACAGCAATCAACTATCAGGAGATATATCATTTTCCCACTCTGGTTAATAAGTGCAGTATTTATGATCGTGACAACCGTGCTCGTGCTGCTTTCTATAAAGGAGCTGGAGGCCCTGCTCGTACAGTGAATTCTAATACTTCTGGTAGAAGTAAGCCTTATTCCAACCCTACAAGATTTCAAGGGAATATGACTACTAATAATAGAAGTAATTCCTTTACTAGAGGAACCACTGTAAATACTACTGGAAGTGTTGGAGGATCTACTTTTTCAGGGAGATGTGGGAAGTGTGGACGTGTTGGTCATAACAAGTCAGAATGTCGTGACAAGGAGATTACCTGTTTCAACTGTAGTGGTAAAGGACATATTAGCACTCAATGTTCTGAACCACCAAGAACACGTGTCGTTGGATCAGGATCGCAAACCGAACGACCAAAGACTGTAGGAAGAGTATTTGCTCTTAGTGGGTTGAAGCTGCTCAGTCAGAAAATTTGATACAAGGTACTTGTTTCATAGCTGAGACTCCTTTTGTTGTACTATTTGATTCTGGTGCAACTCATTCCTTTATTTCCATCTCTTGTGTCCAAAAACTGAAATTGCCTGTGTCTTTGTTAAATTTTGATTTAGTTGTTGAAACCCCTACTAATGGTTCTGTAACTACATCCCTAGTGTGTTTAAAATGCCCTTTGACAATTTCTGATAAACAGTTTCTAGTTGACTTAATCTGTCTGCCTCTTAGTCAATTAGATGTAATCCTTGGTATGGATTGGCTATCTTCTCACCATGTTCTTTTAAATTGCTTTGATAAATCCATTTCATTTTGTGAATGTAAGAGTACGGAATTTCTTAGTGCTTCTAACATTAAAACTTGTTTAAAGGAAAATGAAAGGGTATACATGATCTTATCTTCATTAACAGTTGAGACTGAGAATAAGCTAGATGAGATTCCCTTAGTGAGAGAATTTCCAGAAGTATTTCCTAAGGATGTGTCTAGTTTACCACCTGAGAGAGAGATTGAGTTCAGTATAGACTTAGTGCCAGGTACCGCACCCATATCTATAGCACCCTATAGGATGTCTCCTAAAGAGTTAGTTGAGCTTAAGAAACAGATAGAGGAACTACAAGAGAAACAATTCATTAGGCCTAGTGTTTCACCTTGGGGAGCGCCTGTTCTATTGGTCAAGAAGAAAGATGGGAGCATGAGATTGTGCATAGATTATAGACAATTGAATAAGGTAACCATTAAGAATAAGTATCCATTGCCTAGAATAGATGACCTTATGGACCAGCTAGTTGGGGCTTGTGTGTTTAGTAAGATAGATTTGAGATCAGGTTATCACCAAATCCGAGTGAAATCCGAGGATATCCCAAAGACTGCTTTTAGGACCCGCTATGGGCACTATGAGTATTTAGTGATGCCTTTTGGTGTGACTAATGCACCTAGTGTTTTCATGGACTACATGAATAGGATCTTTCACCCTTACTTGGATAGATTTGTAGTGGTCTTCATAGATGATATCCTAGTGTATTCTAAGAATAGGGAAGAGCATGCTGAGCACCTTAGGATCGTTCTTCAAACCCTTAAGGAGAAACAGTTGTATGCTAAATTGGCAAAATGTGAATTTTGGTTGGAGAGTGTAAATTTTCTAGGGCATGTGATATCCAAGGATGGGATAGCTGTAGATCCTTCTAAGGTAGAGGCGGTTCTTGAATGGAAAACACCTAAGTCAGTTTTTGAGATTAGGAGTTTTCTAGGACTAGCTGGGTATTATAGGAGATTTATAGAGGGTTTTTCTAAATTAGCTTTACCTTTGACCAAATTGACTAGGAAAAACCAACCTTTTGTGTGGGACTCTAAGTGTGAAGAGAGTTTTCAAGAACTTAAGAGAAGACTAACTAGTGCCCCTGTGTTAGTATTACCTGACCCTAGCAAGACTTTTGAGGTATTTTGTGATGCTTCCAAATCAGGTTTAGGTGGAGTACTTATGCAGGAGAGAAGGGTAGTAGCCTATGCGTCTAGACAACTTAAAACCCATGAGCAAAACTATCCTACCCATGATCTTGAGTTAGCTGCAATAGTATTTGTGCTTAAGTTGTGGAGACACTACTTGTTTGGATCTAGATTTGAGGTGTTTAGTGATCATAAAAGCCTTAAGTACTTGTTTGACCAAAAGGAATTAAATATGAGACAGAGAAGATGGTTAGAGTTTCTTAAGGATTATGACTTTCAGTTGAACTATCACCCAGGCAAAGCTAATGTGGTAGCTGACGCTTTGAGTAGGAAATCCTTGAGAATTTCTTCTTTAATGATGAGGGAATTGCACATGATTGAGGAATTTAGGGATATGAGTTTAGGGTGTGAACTAACCTCTAAAAGTATTAGGTTAGGAACCTTGAAGGTGACTAATAACTTGATAGATGAAATTAGAAAAGGTCAGAAGGTAGATCCTTTCCTATTGAGTCAAGTTGAGAAGTTAAATCAAGGTGTGGAAAGTGAATTTAAAATTGGAATAGATGGAGTATTGAGGTTTAGAGATAGGTTGTGTATTCCTAGTGTGCCTGAACTTAAGAGAGCAATTCTTGAAGAAGGACATAGGAGTAGCCTTAGTATTCATCCTGGATCCACTAAGATGTACCAAGACCTTAAGAAGATGTTTTGGTGGCCTAAGATGAAAAAGGAAGTGGAGGAATTTGTGTATGCCTGCCTAGTATGTCAAAAAGCTAAGGTAGAACACCAAAAACCTTCAGGTTTGATGCAACCTTTGGATGTGCCTGTATGGAAATGGGATAGCATCTCTATGGATTTCATAGTTGGATTACCTAAAACTACGAAAAACTTAGATGCTATATGGGTTATAGTAGATAGATTGACTAAGTCTGCCCATTTTATTCCCATTAACATTAGATACTCTTTGGAGAGATTAACCAAGTTGTACATAAGTGAGATTGTGAGATTGCATGGGGTTCCTACTAGTATAGTTTCTGACAGAGATCCTAGGTTTACCTCTAGATTTTGGGAGAGTTTGCATGAGGCTTTAGGCACTAAGCTTAGATTGAGTTCAGCCTACCATCCCCAAACAGATGGCCAAACCGAAAGAACTATTCAATCTTTGGAAGACTTGTTGAGAGCTTGCATCTTAGAACATGGGGGTAGTTGGGATAGTTTCCTACCTTTGATAGAATTTACCTACAACAATAGCTACCATTCCAGTATTGGGATGGCACCCTATGAAGCTCTATATGGTAGGAGATGTAGAACACCTTTGTGTTGGGTAGAACCTGGAGAGAATGCTATCTTAGGACCTGAGATAGTTCAACAAACTACTGAATAAGTTAAGATGATCCAGGAGAGAATGAGAGCAGCTCAGAGTAGGCAGAAGAGTTACAGTGATAAGAGGAGAAAGGACCTTGAGTTTAATGAAGGTGATCATGTATTCCTTAAAGTTACTCCTTGGACAGGAGTAGGCAGAGCACTAAAATCGTGTAAGCTTACTCCACGTTTCATTGGTCCTTATCAAATCCTTAAAAGAATTGGTGAAGTAGCCTATCAAATTGCCTTACCCCCATCTCTTTCAAATCTTCATAATGTCTTTCATGTTTCCCAACTCAGAAAATATATCCATGATCCTTCCCATATCATCGAGTCTGACAATGTTCAATTGAAAGATAATCTCACCTATGAAACAGTTCCTTTAAGAATTGATGATACGAGGGTGAAACAACTAAGAGGAAAGGAAATTCCTTTGGTTAAGGTCGTTTGGGGAGGACATTTTGAAGAAAGTGCTACTTGGGAGTTAGAAAGCAAGATGCGTGAAGATTATCCTTTTCTATTTCAGGAAAATTTCGGGGACGAAATTTCTTAAAGGAGGGGAGAAATGTAATATCCCAAAATTTTATTCAAATGAAAAGAGTTATTTATTATGTGAATAAGTATTTTATTCCCGTATTTTACTATTCATGTATATGTATTTTACTATTTATGTATACGTATTTTACTATTTATGTATACGTATTTATAAATAGTATTTTACTATTCATATGAATAGTAATTTTGAAAAAACGTAAGCGCTTACGCAAAACTCAAATTATTTGGATGAATAGTATTTTACTATTCATGAATAGTAATTATATTATTATTTTAATGAATAGTGCATAGTGCATAGTAACTTCAAAATTTCTATAAATAGGGGCCTAAGGTTTTGGAAAATTTAGAATTCTAGAGAGAAGGAAATTCTAGAGAAATAGAGAGAGAAAGTAAGAGAGAAGGTTCTGCCTAGGTTGTGAAAAGAGGAGGAGAATAGAGAAGGTTCTGCTCTAGTTCCGGTTCCGGTTTAAGGAGAAAGAGAGGAGATTCTGCCCAAATTCCTATTTATCCAGGTAAGGGGGGAGTGGGAAACCTTGCTTGGGGGTGTAGAAATAATTGTTAAATAGTCTGTTTGTTGGATTGGCTCCCGATCCCTTGTCTGTTGTTTGATTATTTGAATATATATTATTACTGTGTTTTGTTTGTACTACTTGATTTTCTTGTTGCGGTAATTAATAATTATAATTAATGGATAACTTCACTTTTACTATTCTAAAATATTCATTGAATGGAAGACTAAGTCTCCTATTAACTTATAAATTTAGACTTTATTATCTAAATGGAAGGCCGAGCCTCCTTATTTTCATTAAGCTTCCTATTTTACTTAAGGATATAATTATACCAGGAAATATAAATTATATGATCCCTAAAGACCTTTGAACTATTGGACCCTTGACTTAATGACCTTGGACTATTGAACTGTTGGACTGTTGGACAATGGACTATTGGACTATTGAACCTTTGGACTATGGGACTATTGAATTATTGGACCTTTGGACTATTGGATTAATAAAATATAATATAAGTATGAATTATGCTTATGATATGGTATATTATAGGAAATTCTGTAACATGTGAAATGTTAAGTTTATGATTGTATGACATGCATCATATGCATATATACTCCAGGTGTGCCGCTGAGGCCGCATACCCACGACTAACAAGGTGTGCCTTTGGGTCACCAATGATGTAACCAGGTGTTCCTTTGGGTCACCCACGATATGCTAACTAGGTGTGCCTTAGGGTCACCAATGATGATATGCGAACTTCCGTATGGCGCCACATGCATATATTTATGAGTTGAGTCTATGACATCATTGCATGATAAATAATTATTATATATGATAATGATTATGTGTGTGTGCTATTTAACTTTTATTTCTTCATCTACAACTGAGTGAGATGTTTCTCACTCCCTTGTTATTTTTTTTGTATATGTTTAAATTTATGTTGCAGGTGATCATCATCATGAGGATGTTGGTGATGAGGCCTAAAGGCTTCTTGGGGCATGCTCTGATAGGATGTGACATCGGGTTTAGCTAGGATTTCTCTTATGTCTTTATTGTTCTAAAAATATTTTCTTTTCTTGTGTAATTTAATAAATTATAAATTGATTCCTAACTAGGAGGCACTGCCACCTTTACTGGGATTAATTTATAATCTTTGTTTTATAATAACTTCTTGAGTTTAATATTTATGTGTATGAATTATGAATGTGCATCTTCTACCTTATGATACTTATTGTTTTATATCATTCTATGAAAATCTTTTATAAATATAGTTTATGTTTATTAATGATGTTGGTGTAGAGGGTGTCACATACGAGCCTACCACGATATTAGCTAACTTAACTAAGTTTCTTATGAGATTAGCCCACCAACTACCCTCCAAATATTATATCTTTCCGATACTCGGTTAGAAAATAAGTTCCTGACTTCGTACTTTACTCAGTTGGTCATTTGTAATCAATATAGTTTAACTTGACCCCTATACTGTGGTCGCTTCATACGATACCAATAAAGTCCTAGAGGAAAAACAACATAGTATCCACTTCAAAGGTCAATTTCCCAAGAAGGATTTTCAACAAATTAGACTCTCAGAGTACCTCAACAGAGTAACCATACAATGGAATATGCAACTTTCGAAAACATCTCATCTAGTTCTAATTAATCAACATAACTCTTTATATATTCATCATAACAATAAAATCAATACACAACTTTATATCTCACACAACTCTTATTCAACTTTGTAATCATCAAACATCTCAACAACACATCATATATATATATATATATATATATATATATATATAGGAAGCATATCAAGTGAGAAGAATTTATTATGAGAGGGTGAGAAGGTTAAAATATAACCCTTAGATTAATTTTCTCTCACTTGATTAAATCCCAAATTTTCTCTCACTTGATTAATCTAAGGATTATATTTTTACCTTCTCACCTTCTCATAATAAATTCTTCTCACTTGATATGTTCCTTATATATATATATATATATATATATATATATATATATATATATATATATATATATATATATATATATATATATATATATATATATATATATATATATATATATTTAACACAACTATACAGTCAACATACTACTTTATCAACACATAACTCACAACTCACAACAAAATCATCACATACTACTTCATCACTATAACTCATTCATCATATATTCACTTAACAACTAAAATCAACTAGTATTCAACATTTCATCAATTATGATATTATATCTTCTTCAGCAACTAACGCCCAACGCTATACATCCTACGCCCAGTACTATTCAGGCAAGGAGCTCCTAGTCTCGCCCACACCCGACGCTGCACTACTTGTGCCCGACGTGGCTAAGACAAAGGCCCTTGAGACCCCGGGCTTGGCATGGTAAACTACCACTCCCAACCCTACCTCAAGCAAAGGGTCTCTGCCTAAGCCTCACCTAGCATCGCCACCTTGTTGCTTGACGAAATCTAAATAGAAAGCTTTGGCTTAGCCATGTTGAGCGTCACTCAAATTTGGGCCCAACGTCACCAAGTCAGATAGAAAACCTTAAGTTAGAACAACGTCCAATGCCTTAAAGGCATGCCTGACGCAACGCATGCCTGACGCAACATTAGAATTTTGCATATGCAAAATCTAATTTTTGAGCCAAAACCTGAAATGCAACAAAATCCAACACATGCAACAAGGAATAACGATTTTACTCAACACAAGCGTCTCAAATTCAGCTCAAAAACTAACATGCAACAACACATCACAAATCACCATATTCTTCTTTATGGACCTCAAACCTTTATCTTCACACAACTTTTCACCAATTTAAAGCAATTCAATCATAGTAATTTGGAACCCAACAACATTTTATCACTGAAATCTTCCAACAACTCCAACATACAACAAGGAGAATAAAAATCAAGTTTCACTTACCTAAGGGTAGCTTAGGTTTGAGGTAGAAAAGAAGAAAGATCTGGGTTCCGCAACGAAATCAACGACTTGATTCAAGGTTTTTACTACCTGAATTACAAATAACACAACTTAGAAAAGGATTGGAAGAAGAAGGGAAGAAGATTGAGAGAAAAGAGAGCTCATGGACAAAAGACCCTCTCTCTAGGATTCCTTCCTCTCTTTAGAAAGTTGTGAAGAAAGAGTTTATGAGACTCTATTCAAAACAGAACTTTATATATTTTTTCCTCCAAAGTCAAACTAGATCCCTGTCTAGAGAAACATCCTCTCAATATCACTGAAACTCTTAAGGGATCTTCAGACCCTTGAGTTTCAACACCAACAACTCAACTTAACAACTTAAAATAACCAAGATTAATGTAACACTATCACAACTTATAGTCTTATATAAAAATAAAATAAAATAAAATTTGGATGACTAAATATGAATTTTAAAATTTTGAGATGGCTTAAAAATATTCTAGCATATATTTTGATTAAAAACCTTTTTAAAAATCCTATAATAAATATTTTTTTAATGATGTTAAGATAAAAAATATAAAAAAAAAACTAAATTATATATTTTAATGTAAGAAAAAAAATGACACTAATATTTACATTCCCTAAAAAGTGTAATTTATCCTATATTTTGATACATAGGAAAAAGGTTTGCATCTCACATAAAAAGAAGTATAATTTATTACGCTAAATTAAATTATATATTTTGACAAAAGTATTTATTTAAATATACTAAGTTATATTTTAAAAAAAACTGTGAAGTAATATAATTTACTCTTAAATCAATTTTTTTAAACATAATAAACCTTTCTAAACTATTCATACATTTAGAAACAAAATTACAAGTCAGCTGTGACTATAAAAGATTATAATTTTTCCTTATTGATCTCGTATTCAATCATATTTATAAGGACAGAAAGCCAAGTCATAATTTTATAATGACATTATTACTTTTTGCAAATTTTATATTATTGTACTTGTAAGTTTAATATATCTTTTTAACATCTATTGATATTACCAAACATATTATTACATAATATATTTGATAGTATAGCTCAACTAGGTCAATACTCAATAGAGTAGTGTGTGTGAATATAATAAACTTTTTGGTATCAAATTATATTATCGTATTTAAAAAAAAAGTGATAAAGATGTCACTGCATTCTTTCAAAAGATAAAAATGTCTCAAGTTTTGGAAGTGGTTGATAAAAGTTTTACATAAATTGTGAAAGGGCACAAATAAACTATTAAAAACTAATATAAAATTTATTTATGGATTTAAAAAATTAACATTTTTACAAATTTTAACTGTGATTTGACTTTTTTTTCATCTATTGAAGAATTATGTGTATTCATTAATCTTTATATATTAAACACAAATTTTTATTTTGTGAAAGAGTATTTTTTAAAAATATTCTTTGAAAAGATTTTTAGAAATATTTTAGCTTCTTATCTAATTTGATTTTTATTTACATAATTATTTATAAATTAAGTTTTAATATTTTTAAAATAAATAATAAATAAATAATAATTATATTACAATAAATGATTTATTATAAATTTAAAATATAATTTATATATTTAAAAGTAAATATTTATACAAATTTTAATTATAATTCTTACAAGCAAATATAATATTTTATTTGTATATATAATTTATTATAAATTTTATTTACATACAATAAATAATGTAAGGACTAAAATATTAGTGTAAATATAAGTTTACTACTTCATTTTTGTGTAAATATACTTATAAAACTTTTTAAATGTTCATTAGAATGGTATAATCATACATATAGATAGATAAGCGTACACATATCTATTAACTTATTTTTTTTATAGTAAACAATACAATAAAAATCACAAAAATATAAACAAATCGTAAATAGTAAATTTAATAATCGTACATGACACAAATTATTAGGCCCATTTTTTTATACACTTTCTTAAAAAGTAATTCTTGACTCTATATATATTGTCTAAACTGCTTTTTTTAAAATTTAAGAAACAACTCGAATCTACTCAAATTTCTTTCTTTAAAATCGCTGTGTAAACCCATTTTTTTATAATAAAAAATTTTTAAGCAAACTGATCCATTTTTAAAAATTGATTGTTAAAACTTTACATAATCTATTTTTATCAAACCTATTTAAATTTGCTTCTGGTTTTAACAAGAAAAAAAATATTCATACACTTATATTTGTTATTCATTTATGTAATTCATCTAATTCTAATTCTTCTAGTATAAATATAAACACAAAAAAAAAAAAGTAATTAAACACATCAAAGAAAAGCAAAAATACATGGGAAGATAAAGCACTTAAATTGATTTTAATTGATTAATAACTGGAAGTGTTGAATTACTATTAAAACGATAAAATAATAATAGTAGTAATAATAATAATTATTATTATTATATAAAACTTTTCATAATCTAATTAAACACTATTTTTCAATTATTAACCAAAATTAAATTCAGATTATTTTCCTTTAACAGAAACAAGAAATATAAAATAAAAAGGTCTGTATTCAATCATTAGGGGTTGGGGGAACTAAGATGTGACTTTAAAACGAGTCAAGATACAAATTTGCAAAAAGTATTTGAATTTCTATTTCACTATAGCCTGTTTTTCAAAAATCAACCACATATATGAATATATCCCAATTTTTTCCCAATCAAACTATACCAAACACTGAAGCTTGTTTTTAGATCATAAGGATCCAAGTATTGGGGTTGACTTCCATCTCTGCTTGAAACAAACCTCCTTTGGCAAGTATCCTTCAAAATCACGAGGAAGAAGGAAAAAAATTAGTCTGACAAAATAATTCAAAAAAAAAAAGTTTGAAATGTATAAGCCCCAACAATAATGCTAAAGAAATCATTATCTATAAATCTATAAATAAGTTATAAATTAGGAGCTAAAAAACTGAAAATTTATAAGTTTAGTTGATTAAATTAGAAGTTTGATAAGACTAGTTGATAAACTAATTGGTAAATATAATATGATATAAAACATATTTAGTTATTTGAGGCAACAGAAATTTCAAATAAATTAATAAGGATAAAAATAGAAAAACAGTAAAATTTATTTTTTTATAAACTAACTTATTTTCATAAGTTACTTCAAGTAACTTATCAAAATAAGTTAGAAGCTATTAAAATAAGCTTGTATATCAAACAAAAACTAGTTTATAAGCTAGTCAAACTAGCTTTGTCAAACAAACTCATAATTCATTCAAAACAAGTATAAATAGTTGCATAATTATATATACTGCCATTCAAAAATTATATAACCCCGGGCACAGCATAAAAGTACTAAACAAAGGTTTAACAGTAAAACTTTGCAAAGGGTTAATCCTATTAGTTGTCATCTTTCAGTGTGCTTTCATGTTATGGAGCAGAAATGAAAATAAGCCACTCTACAGAATTTCATTCAAAAGAGAAAAAGTGATAAGAGTCCGAGCACCTAAAAAAAAAAGTTTAATATTGATCTTGTAATTTAACACTATGCCTCCTTTGCATAGTTATGAAGTTGTTTGTTCATCTTGTAAAGAATTTTATGGAACGTTATTCATCATTACTGCAAGCCACTCAACACTCCTTACCGGTTACAACCTATATGCTCCAAAAAAAAATGATAAAAACCAATAAATGGTGAAATTCATAGGGTGTTTGGCAAGGCATTGAAAGAACTTACGAACTAATTTGACCAAAATAAATTTGTTTGGTACACAAGCTTATTTTAATGGCTTATTATTTAAGTTATTTAAAGTAGCTTATGAAAATATGTTAGCTTATAAAGCTTCTAGCTTTTTTGTTTTTTTATTTTTAGGCTCATTAATGTTTTTGAAATCCTATTCTACCTCACAGAATCAATTATGCATTTTATGTTATTTTTCCATTTATCAGCTAGCTCATCACCTAATCTTATCAAATACTTTCAATTTGATTGATTAACTTGGAAGCTTTTAGGTTTTCAACTCCAGCTATAAACTTTCAGCTAACTTATTAGTTTTACTTACCACACCCTCATTCTCCACTGCCTACATGCTCCACATTCAACAAAAAATTAAATGCCTAAATACAAATTTAAATTGTCAACTTGTCATTCCATCAAAAATCAAAGTTGGGTGTGTTTGATAAAACTAGTGTAGAAGCTAGCTGAAAACTTAAAAAGTTATTTGAAGTTTAAAAGTTATATGCTAAGAGCTGAAAAGCTAAAATCTTCTAAACAAGATGATTAAATTGAAAGTGTTTGGTAAGATTAACCAATAAGTTAGCTAACAAATGTAAAATGAAATAAAAGGGAAAATTTAGTTGTTTGCTGAAAAAATAGATTTAAATAAATTAGTCAGGATAAAAAAAAAACAAAAGAAATAATAGCTTATAAGCTGGTTTATTGTCATAAGCTAGTTCAAGTATTCATAAGATACAAGCTACTAAAATAAGTTATGAAACACCAGGGACATCGGGCACAACATGGATTAAGAATTATATATTCACATTCTAAAAGTAAAGTTGTTAGGCTTTACAATTTTCATATAACAATAGCCCTCACAATAACGATACTACGAGGGAACGAGAGATATTTTCACAATGCAATCCTTACAAAAAAATAAATAAATAATAATAATAAATAAATAAAAACAAGATAAGAAGATGAAACATATCTCTTAAAACAACTAGTTAAGTCCTATAATAATCCTTACAAAAAAATGCTAGAAGGCATCATCATTTTCGCTCAAATGTTTGTTATTGTCACATTTCAATTCTGTATTCAGATGTTTATTAATATTTTAAATAATTTTTAATATTTATAATATAATATAATAGGAGTGTCGAGAAATGTCCAGCCAAAAGAAGGTCTTAGCTCAGTGTCTTGGCCCGTGTATGAGCCATATCAGAGAAGTGTCCAACGAATGTTGGGCAAGTTTTGATATCTGAAAAGTGTCTTATACATGACATGCCCTTGAGCTGTTGTGTCAGTGTTTCCCAGAAAATAAATTTGCATACCAAACAAGCTTATTCTAGTCAAGGAGATGCCTTTTTTTTCACTTTCAGTTGATACATTTTTCACAAATTATTTAAATAATGCCATATTGTTTTCACTATATTTCCTATTTTTAAGAATTTGCAAAAGAAATTACAAAACAAGATACTCTAAGTTTTACATTAACTAGAATTTCCACAGCTTGTGTGGTACTTGGTAGCCAAGATGGGACAAGGACAGATATGATAAGCAAGCTGAATAAGAGTGGGAAAAAATAGTAAAATACAAGTCTGATGAACTCTTACTAGAGTGTTTGATGCATACCAGCTAACCAACCAAAATATGTTATAAATTGTATTCAAATGACCAAATTACTCTTATGACAAAATCACATACACACATTATACAGTGGTCCATTTTTAAATTAAAAAATATATATTGCTAATAACATCCTCCAGAACACCATAATCAATACTGGCAAGCTTGCAGCTACTTTATCATCACAAGAACCATCACTCTGCTCAAAATGAAGACTACCTATCAGAAGGTCCTAACTTTTTTGCCTTATTACAGCCACCTGTCTCTAAAAGCTCATTCCAACAACCACTTCAAGCACCTCCTTGCCACTCTCTTTGTCTCTCACAGCTGATGGAACTGAAACCTGCAGTTCATCCTGTGCAGAAGGCCCAGGACAACAGTTTGGGTTCAGGTTCAAAGAATAGGACTCTGAACCAAGGCATGGGTCTTCGTAACACAAATACAAACAATGAACTGGAGCCCCAAAATTATCACAAGCAGTGGCAGTTTGAGGTTAAGTTTGAGAGAGTGAAAAGTGTGGTAATTGGTTCATTGAGGGTGGTTTTTAGGCGGGGGGGAGAAATGTTATTGCAACTAAAGTAGGCAAAATGAACTAAACTAAACTTATAAAAACTGTACTAAACAGAAGAAAAAAAAACTTAGCCTAAACTGAACTAAACTATTTTTTCGTTTCATTAAACTGAACTATACTTCAAAAGTTTGAATTGAACTACGATCCAAACTAAAGTAAATTATTTTGGTACTTTGAATTGAACTGTTTTGACATGTTGATCTGTTAAGCCAGACCAAATTCGTCTATTTTATTTTATTTTCTATTTTTGTTTTAAATTTTAAAATTGAAAATATAAAAAAAATATTGGGCCAAACAGACTCGATAGGCTTTATTCAAGTTTAAAAATTAGTGGCCTAATCTAGTTGGTCTACTAGGCCTGGCCAAATTGGCACTTTATGGGCCACTTTTTCAAAGCCAAGGCAATTGGGCCATCAAAACAAACCATCATTGACACCTCTAATATTTGCACTTCTATAAAAACAGTTCAGTTCAATTTTCAAACAATTCAATTCAGTTCAAATTTCTTTTGCCCACCCCTAACTGCAACTCAATGAAAAGGAAGACTAAGTAGGTCAAGGAAGAGAGGGTTGGGGGTGAGGGTGGGTGGAGAAATTTTTATCTATCCTATCCTACTTTCTAATACCACTTGATAAATTATGTACTAATGAGCTGAATAGCATAAGCTTATTCTATCCTATTGGATCACCAAACAAGGGATTTGAAATAGGATGGGATACCTTATCCTACTCAATTTTTCTTATCCTAGCCACCAAAGGCCAAACAAGTACTGAAAAGAGAGATGATGCAAACAAATAGCAATGACCATATTAAATAGTTCATCAAACTTTTGAACATGCTAAAAAAAGTGAAAATCAGTAAATCCGGACTACATACTAAAATTAAAGGCAATCGGTATAGTTGTCATCCAAAAATCTCAAGTCATAGAAAACCTATATGAGCAGAGTAAATGTAAGAAACTTGGTAGAAACTTGATGGAGTTAAGTATTATCCACTGATTAGAAACTTCAACCAATCATTGAACATATTTTTTGAATTTTATTTTAGAGTGACATATGATCAGCTAAGACAAGCAAAGTAAAGGATATAATTGCATTACAAATACAATCCAAAAAAAAATTATTATAGTAATAAAGAGAGAATATATTATTTAGGAAAGAAGGGGATTAATGAATACCTTTTAGACAGTCATAATCTCGAAGTCTGCATGCTGAGAACAATTGCGGAAGTAGGCAGTTATATGGTCAAGGTTGTTGATGAAGATTTTATATGTTGATCCCACTCCAAAGTTCAATGACTTCAATTTACTAGAAGACGAACGTTCTGGCTTTAACAGGGTTGCATGTCCACAAGTAACCTGAAATTGAAAAAGTTATTTTTAAAGATTAAACACAGGCCAACAAACTATATTTCATTTGACAATTCAACACAAAATCCCATTCTCCCACAGACACAGAATACGTGTATGTAGTCAAATGCACATACGTATAAACGTACAAATAACTTTTTTTCCATACCTTTACTGTACAGAAGGATAGTTTAACAGCTTCTGCACTATGACATCCCCGTGACATACTGATCAAACCATGTAAAGTCTCCTCTATTTTCCTTGGACGACATTTTTCCACTCGATCGTGTGGTTCATGGATATCAATGATTAAGCCATCATAAGAAGGAAGACAAAACTCAAAGAAGGCACAAGGTGTAGAATACAAGTAAGTAAAATTGGAAAGCTGTGGTGCAGCAACTACAATCTTGCATTTGAAGCGGTTGCACACTAGATTCAAGTTACTGAGTTTAGGGGCAGATATCACAAAATCTTTAGGGTTCAAATCTGACTTAAAGGACATTTCACTTAAGTGCAAAGTCTTCAAATGGACACAATTAGCAAATGGATCCAGACAGTCAAATCCTGTATAACACAGAGTGAAGCTATTGAGATGCAAAGTTGTCAATGTAGTAAAACCAAAAAGTTCTGCCAAACTTGCAAATGGATTTGAAAAGTCAGATGTAACAGGATACATTGGAAACTGTTCCAGATGCAACATGTCCAATGATTTGCAACCTATAGGGGATGACACATTTGTCGGATGACAATCTTTTAACTCAAGCTTTTTCAAAGATGGGCAAGTAAATAGAGCCAAAGGAATTTCAACAGGAGGACTGCCAGATGTTTTTGCCCGTAGATTGATTTTGATTTCTTCAACCCCATGACATGTTGCATACTCAATAACCTTATTCAATAAATTTTGATCCGTCGCATAATCCACCCCAAATCGATAGTAAATAAGAACTTTGACATGAGAAACTTCACGATGGTTTAGGACCCACAGCACAAACTTCTTGAAATCAACCAACCGCAGGAATGGTTTGCTGGTAAAGTTCAGGCAGGGAACTGAAGCCCAAAGATACCTCCACCTCTTCGATAAAACACAAGTTTGAATAGCATCTTTTGTTTCCATGAATGACAAAATATGATGGATAAGACAATCCGGCATGTCGCTAAGTCTGTCCTCACCTTCTGCCATTTCACAATTATCTACATCTTGAGAAGCCAAGGTTTCGGTCTTTGACTTCTTCAAGACAGGACCAGATTCCTGGGAATCAACTTTCTCTATTCCAGCTTCACAGCACTCCATTGAATCAGTCTGGTTGAAGCTGCCAATCATATTCCCTATCAAATCATTTCAATTTTGAAATGATTCAATGATTAGCAGCACTAATCCTCTATAAAGAATCTGACAAAACAAGAAATTGAAAGAAAAGAACGATTAAGAAAAAATGTTAGTCTGTTCAGATAACAGAATTTATATACACCTTATAAATAAAACTAAAAATCTTACCTTGAAGACTCAGGATCAAAATGAAAAAAACAGGACAAATTGTGTTTATCTTTTTGACACACCCTTCAATAATAATTGAAACACGACAGCAAAAATAACTTGCCCTACCCATCAAAATTCCTCGGTTCAAAACCCTCTCCTCAAACACACTAAAGTTTGCATCTTGAATCCCAAATCTAAGTATCCACAAACCCCATAAGTAAAATTTCCAAGTCAATCAAATTCAAGTCATCAATAAGAATATAAAAAACCCAACTTTACCATTTCATGATTGAAAAAATCGCAAAAAGTCACACCCCCAACAAATTGTGAATTAGAAAAAAGAAAAGAGAAATTAACAAGCAAGGAAGAGGGGCTTTGCACCTGAGACAGGTCCTAAGAAGACGATGATGTCGTTGAAGAGCACGCGCGCGGAGGGGCGAGTGTGTTGGAAAATTCGTGGTGAAGAGAGCTTTTTGTTTGTGCTGTGTGAAAGTGTGGAAAAATGGGAGATGAGGTTGAGTCTCTCTCTTATATAAATATTACTACTAACTCAGCTTCCAATTCATTAGTTTAATTGCATCTTTTTGGCTAAGACAAAAGTCTCTCTCTCTCTCTCAATTATGTTCTTCTTAGGCCTTTTGGGCGCTTTCTTTCTCTTCATTCTTCCTGTAATTGGAGCTGAGAGAAAAAGAGGAAACAATAATCTTTCCAAACCAATTCTCACAATTAAGGCATGCTTATGATTATTTTTCATCAATTCTTATCAAATCTTCTCCATATTTATTTATTTATTTATTTACTTATTCAATTTAATATCTACGTATTGTGTAGAAAAATTTATATTCGTCACTAATCAAAAATTATAGTAACCATGTTTTTTAAAATAATTATTAAGTCTAGTCTCTATACAATTAAAAACATTTTATTTTGTTATATATATATATATATATATATATATCATTTTTATTTGTTTTTATAAAAACTGTAGGAATTGAAGAAAAACTAAAAAGTACATAAAGAAATTAAAATGTGATATTTTTAATTATAGAAAAAAAATAAAGTTGATGAAAACATAAACATCAAAAAGTAATTAATATAAGTATTATAAAAATTAATAAATTTAACATATTTGATAGTCGAATGATAATATAAATACATATATTATTTATTGTTAATTATTTTACCAAACTAATCATTAAATTAGATAAATTAAAAGGGGTTTGGTAATTAAAATTATTAAAGTTGATTTAGTAATGAGAGTTAAAATAATATACATATGATCTTAAATATTATTGTAATTTTAATAAATAAAAAGTATTGACAATTAAATTAGATAAATTGAGGAGGGATTTAATCCAATAATTTGTACAATTTTATCATCAATAAATATAATAAATGATATAATAGGAAAAAATACACATAAAAAATATATCGTATAAATTATTGTATATTTTTTTCTGTACAAATATCATTTTCCTACTTCGATTGATGTAAATTATTATTATATAATAATGACAATGTGAGTGGTATGACCTTTGATAAATATTTTTACTTGGGGCGTATTAGCGTATATGTGATGAGGGCTTTTTTTACATAAATCAAGGGATAACATTTTACAAAATTTCTAGAACGGTTACATTTCTAAAAAAAATTGAGAATATAAGTGGTGTTTTGTTTTTTACATCATACATAAATAGTGCTAGAGAAGACGATATTTAAAGTGTCATATTTTATTATTTTTAAACCCGACTTATGACTTAATTTTTTAATTTAGATTAATATAAGCCATGTTTTCACCACGTGATATTTTGAGTTATTTATTTTTTAAATTTTAAATATATTTTTTTTACATTTTAAAAGTTGTGTTTTCAATAAAGCTATTTTTTAATTTAGTAATGTTTTCAGTCATTAACATTATGTTCAAGAATACCTGTTTTGGAGTGTGAGAGAATTTTCCCTTCTTTTTCTTTCATTTGGGGTTGAGTATGGAGTTAGGAAGCTTGGAGCAATTCTTGTTTCTTTCTTTTTCTCTTGGGATCAACTCAGAACTGAGTTAGCTAGAGTAGTGGAGAAGTTTGAGTTGATGAGTTACGACTTGTCTTCAAAATCAGAGCAAGTGGAGCTTTTTTCTCTTTTCTTCCGCTCTTGACAGATTTTGGTTCTTTGAAGAAGTAAGGGAAGCTAGAACTCGAATCATTATTATATTTTGAGTTGCATGTGGTTGGATCACCACTAAAGATGTGGTTCATGAGTAGGTTGGTTGAGTTGAGTAGGTTGCATGTCATTTGGAGTTGTGGGTGTTTTTGAATGATTTGGGTAAAATTGGATGATCTTGGTGTTTTGATGGATGCATGTGATGTTTTATGACATTTTTAAGTTGTATGTATGAATCTAGTAGTGAAAAAGAGTTGTAAATGGTGTTTAAGGAGATAAATTGTTAAGGGTAAATGAAAAATGAAGGGGGAAGCCATGAAAATGCAAAAAATTTCTACATTTAACACTGTAGTCGTGGTTGAGTGCTACAACGGTGGGGGGAAATGGGATGGCAGATATCCATTCTTGCAGTCGTGGTTGAGTGCTACAACGGTGAAAAAAATGAACTGGAAGAAATCCAGTACTATAGTTATAGAGAGAAAACTATGCTAGCAGAAATCCTATGCTGAATTGAGCGTTGCAGCGATAGAGGTAAATGATTGAATTTGGTCCTAATGTCTTCATAAAAGTTGTAGCCTTTGATGTTAGCTTTTCAATAAAATTGGAATCACATAAAAAAGAGGTCTAGAACTTCAATCATGACCTTTTTAGTGAGCAAAGGTCAAGTTGTCAATAATTAGGCAAACTATTACAAATTTTACAATTTTCAACTTGGTAGATGATGGAATTAGAACCCTAGTTCTTCACAAAAGTAGTAGAAAATCATTTTATCTTTCATATGAGATAATGATGAGTTTGATTGGATTAGTAAAACTCCAATTATGATGTGTTATGTGGGAGTTGTCATTGTATGTTAATTGTTAGTTACATGTTGAAAATGATTTGTACTAATTCCTTTATAGCATATGGCAATATATGATGTCCCAAGTTATTATATGATGAATTTTTTATATGGATGATGATGTATAAGGATGTTTAATGTTGTTTAAGTCATGATTGAAGTTGTTGTGTTTGAAACTACTATACATGTTGTAAGTTGTGTCTTAAGTTATTTAGTTGTTAAATTGTTTGGCTATTTTCAGTTGATTGTCAAGATGTTATTTCCATTGATGCATGTTTAAAGTTGTAAAGTTATTTTGATGTTGATTTTTTATATTACTTTGATGTTTTAAGTTGTCTTATAGTTGTAAGATGGATGTTGACAGTTGTTAAAGTTGAAAGTCGCTCTAGTTGCTTTAAGTTGATGTATGATGTTGTTTTCTCAAGATATGAATGTTGTAAAGATAGATGTATGTTATTTAAGTTGACATGATGTGACGTTGAAAGCTAAACGTTGCATGTCATTAAAGTTGTTAAGTTGAATGCTGAAAGATAAATAAGTTATTAAGTTGATAAGCTATAGATATGTGGGTTACATACATATCTTAGCTGCAATACGTAGAAACTAGAGTTAAAGATGTTTTTGAACTTTAATATCTCATTATGTGGATATACACTATGTTGAACACTTCAGTAAGTTGACTTCTGAATGAATACATTATTTTTAGTTTTCTCCTTTAGGTTCTATGTGGCAATTCGTGTGTGGGCAAGGTCGAGGCACACATGTATGAAGCAACCATATTATAGGGGCCAAGTCGAGTTATACTGATTACAAGTGACCAATCGAGCAAAGTATCGGATCAGGGACTTAGTCTCTAACCTATTATCAAAGGGTTGTGGTATTTGGAGGATAGTTAGTGAGTTAATCTCATAAGTGGCTTAATGTTATAGACTAATGTTACGTTAGGCTCATACCCAAATTGTGAAAGATAATATAGTGTTCATAACACATACATGCGGAATAATAGGATCTATTTGCATATAAATTATATTAAAGTTTGTGATGAAAACTTTTATCAGACAATTAGCTTCTCTTCAATAATGTGAAGATATTACATGTATCCACACCGAGACCAACCTTTATTTTTCAAACTCTTTGAAAAAGTAAAATAAAAATAAAATGCTTAAGAATTATATGTGAAAAAGGAGGTAGAAAAGATGGTAGAAAAACACATCTTCTTTCTGTGCAGTAGAAAGTCATACTTATAACACAATAAAGATCTTCTTTTCCTAAAATTAGGAAATTAGTAAAATATTTTATTTTGGATTTTCAAATAAAAACAATATCAAATATGTATCTTTATGAGATTGTATCATTTTTATAAAGATTATATTTTATTTTGTTTTTCAAATAAAAAATATCAAATATGTATCTTTAAGGGATTGCATCCTTTTTTTATAAAGATTCATATTTTATTTTGTTTTTTAAATAGAAACAATATCAAATATGTATCTTTGAGGATTTTCATCTCCTCTTATTTATCAGTATAAACAATATTGATCAAGTCTAATACTTTAATTATATATTCTTTATCAACTACTTTCTCCAATTTGAAATTCAAAAACATTCCAAAAATACTCTAAGTGCTAGCAAATAATATAATAATATTTCACTTTAAATTATTTAATTTGATCAAATTAAATACTCTTATTTAATCATCAAATGTTAAAATAATTCTTTTAATAGAGATTAGAACACTCGTTTGTGTGTAACCCTGGATGTTCAATACTAAGCTGGTAATAGATTAATCAAATTAATATATTAATCAAGGTAGACATCTAGCAATACTCCTTAACGTCCATATAGTATGAAGTAATATTTTACTTTCAAGAACTTAGAAGAACATATAATATTTTTCTTCCATCGTTACAACTCTTAGTTAACTCTAGAGCATGGTATTATTGTCAAACTCCATTAAGCTAACCTATCACGACTGACTTGAGAAATTCATTTCTTTTCAAAAAAAATTTATTGGCTAGGATACTATTTTATTAATAGAGCTCAAACTCATTACCAAGAGTTGATGGAATCCTTCTTAATTTATCATTAATTCTACAAGCATTTGATCATATCCAATATTCATTCAACTAGTGCCCTAAGGCATTAAATGTCTGAAATTAAAATATAATAAATTACTCGTTAATCATTGTGATAATCTCATGTCAAAGAAAAACATTTAGTTTCTTCTTGAGAAATTTTTATTGACGAATTAAGGTAATCTTAACCATTAGAAATCCTCAATTGAGTCAGTTCAAATGATCATACTCACATATGAATCATTTATATATGTAATTAATAAATGAAATCTATTAATCTTTATCCTATAAAGACATTCACATATATATTGATCTATTCAGATTTATTGATGTCTCATATACAATAATACTATGATCAAGAACAATTTAGATTAAAATAATAACATATTTTTGCTTCTCATTATCATAATCTTTATTATGAAAACAAGTCTAATTTTAATTAAGGACTTTATGTATTTAACAAAATGAAATTAATAACACTTTATCAATTTGGATATGATTACATGATGAATTAGATCTTGAGCATATTTAATTATTCTCCAACAAATTATTCTATCCTGACATAGTACCATACTTCCTTGTTTAAGTGACAAAACATGAGAAATATACTAGTCATTGTTTCTAACCTTGTGCTAGTCGATATTGCTAACCTTAGTGTCAATTGTAACGTAGGAAAAAGGAAAAAAAAAAAAAAAAGGGGGCTAATTTAGTAGCCTGGAACGGGCCGTTCCCAATCTGGAACGGGACGTTCCAAGCTATTAAATTAAACTGAAATTCGTGGTTGGGAACGGGCCGTTCCGGAGGGGAGAACGAGCCGTTCCAAATTCTAGAACGGGCCGTTCTAGTTGGAGAACGAGCCGTTCCGGAAGGAGAACAGGCCGTTCCGGAGGGAGAACGGGCCGTTCCGGGTGAGTCCCGGAACGGGCCGTTCTGATTTCAGAACGGGTCATTCTGGGTGTGGTTTTTCTGCGTGTTTTGGGATTTCGGAACGGGCCGTTCCGAATCGAAACGGGCCGTTCTGGGGCTGTACGAAAAATCTATAAATAGGGGTTAGGGCCTTCAGGAAATTGTGAGTTTTTAGAGAGAAGTTTTAGAGAGAAGGTCTCTGGGTCAGTGAGCTCCTTTCTCTCCTAAATTTCTCTGTTTGACTCCTTTTCTCCTTTAGATCACTAATCCCTTCTGACTTTTCTTGAAATTCATATTAGAAAGCTTACTTTGGGAGGATTGAAGTTCCGGGTTGAGCTTTGGAAGGGGATTCTATTTCGTCACAGTTGTTGTCTATTCTGAGGCAACCTTCAGGTAAGGTGATGTGAATCAAGAAGAAGCAATAATGGACTAGGAATTTAAGTAGTTTGGGACTGAATAATTAATAAGTTCATTATCTTATTTTTAATGTAATTTTCGTTTTATTTTATTTTATTAAATAAATATGATAGGTTGCCTTGCCTTTTAGGTTGCTAAGGGGAAATAAATGCTAGTGAGAATTTATTGCTTAGTTAGTGGGCTAGTGAAGAGTCAATATTAAGTGTTAGTGGAAATTTATGTCATCTTGCCCATCTAAGCTTATAAATAGGAACCATTTGTAAAAGTTTGGGGAGAAAATGAATTATTCAGAATTTGGATATTTTCCCAATTGAGAGGATTTTCTGTCTCTAGGTTCTTAGGAACTACTTTTGATTCTTATCCTTGAATTTCCTAATTCAAAGTGGCGAATCTTCCTCAACTTATCAATCTTTAGGGATTGTGGCGTTGTTCTTCCATTTCTTACCTCAATCCATATTTTTTTCTTTTAATTTCTTAATTATGAGCTTTCCAACCTAGATAGATCCGTAAAACGAATCCATCCCTCTGGGTTCATATCATTTGGTATCAGAGCCTGGTTTAAGTAGTTTGGGACTGAATAATTAATAAGTTCATTATCTTATTTTTAATGTAATTTTCGTTTTTATTTTATTTTATTAAATAAATATGATAGGTTGCCTTGCCTTTTAGGTTGCTAAGGGGAAATAAATGCTAGTGGGAATTTATTGCTTAGTTAGTGGGCTAGTGAAGAGTCAATATTAAGTGTTAGTGGGAATTTATGTCATCTTGCCCATCTAAGCTTATAAATAGGAACCATTTGTAAAAGTTTGGGGAGAAAATGAATTATTCAGAATTTGGATATTTTTCCAATTGAGAGGATTTTCTCTCTCTAGGTTCTTAGGAACTACTTTTGATTCTTATCCTTGAATTTCCTAATTCAAAGTGGCGAATCTTCCTCAACTTATCAATCTTTAGGGATTGTGGCGTTGTTCTTCCATTTCTTACCTCAATCCATATTTTTTTCTTTTAATTTCTTAATTATGAGCTTTCCAACCTAGATAGATCCGTAAAACGAATCCATCCCTCTGGGTTCATATCATTTGGTATCAGAGCTTCGGCTCTGGGTTTGGAATGGAAATGGAAATTTACTATACAAGATGTTTGGTTGACGACTCTCTATTCTTGGTTGCAGTAGATGAATTTAATTTCATAAATGTCGTGAGCAGCAGGGCGGTTGAGAAATTATGTCTGCCCACTACAAATGGACAAGCAATGATTAAATTCTCTATTGGAACATATGAAGATGAAGTTCTTTGTGATATTGCCCCCATGGAGACATGCCATATGTTATTAGGGAGGCCATGGTTGTATAATAAAATTATAAATCCTGAACGACCTTCTATTTCTTTTGTGCATGGTGGACGAAGGATTAAGTTGATATGTCTATCATCCGACGATGTACATGAGGATCAACTGAAATTGAAAATAAAGATAGAAAAAGAAAGAGAAGAGAAGAGGAGAGTAGAAGATGAGATACATAGAGAGGAAGATGACAACTCTAACGTTACATTTTCTTCTTTTGATGTGTCAAATTTACAGGAACAAGAGGACAAGTTTTCTTGTTTGAAGAAGCATGTAAACATCATTCCTAATGCACCTTTATACATTCAGTCCACCTTTCAAAATAAAATTCAAGAGACCTTGCACCTGGAAAATGGAGTTGATTTGTTGTTTGAAGTTACTATTTTCCAAAGCTGCCACTTGAATGGGATTCAATTCCTATTCATTGAGTACGTATGTGGTTATGAGTTTGAAGAGGTTTTATTTGTTTCATTGATGATTAATAACTTACCAACAGGTGAAGCTAGAGATGGATACAAGCGAGATGTCTTCGACCCAGGAGGAAGCATTTACGTTTCGGCAGTAGTTAGTGAATTAAATAAATTAGGAAATAAATAAAGTCTAAAGATTCGGGACGAATCTTCTCAAAGAAGGAGGGTATGATGTGAATCAAGAAGAAGCAATAATGGACTAGGAATTTAAGTAGTTTGGGACTGAATAATTAATAAGTTCATTATCTTATTTTTAATGTAATTTTCGTTTTATTTTATTTTATTAAATAAATATGATAGGTTGCCTTGCCTTTTAGGTTGCTAAGGGGAAATAAATGCTAGTGGGAATTTATTGCTTAGTTAGTGGGCTAGTGAAGAGTCAATATTAAGTGTTAGTGGGAATTTATGTCATCTTGCCCATCTAAGCTTATAAATAGGAACCATTTGTAAAAGTTTGGGGAGAAAAATGAATTATTCAGAATTTGGATATTTTTCCAATTGAGAGGATTTTCTCTCTCTAGGTTCTTAGGAACTACTTTTGATTCTTATCCTTGAATTTCCTAATTCAAAGTGGCGAATCTTCCTCAACTTATCAATCTTTAGGGATTGTGGCGTTGTTCTTCCATTTCTTACCTCAATCCATATTTTTTTTCTTTTAATTTCTTAATTATGAGCTTTCCAACCTAGATAGATCCGTAAAACGAATCCATCCCTCTGGGTTCATATCATAAGGGAAGCTAGAATGTTTGTTGTTTAAGTTGCATGTGAGTTTAGAAACTCAATTGATGCATGAAAGTTAAGGATCCATGGCTGGATCGGAGAATTCGCTAATTGTTCGAGGTCTTGGGAAAAATGGGGTTTATGGTGAATTTGATGCATCAGATGGGTGCATGTTGATTTTGAGTTTGTTTTATGTTGTATGGAGCCATTGTGTTTTGTGTTTGCATATGGTTAGATTTGTTAGTTTGGATGAGAGTTTGAACTCTCTGACTGGGTTTAGGCTAGGCGCAGATTGAGCGCGCCAGGCGTGGGAAAGCTTAGGACTTTCAGGTTGGGATTAGGCTGGGCGAGTTCAGGCTACGCCGAGCGTAAATATGTTTATAAATAATTATTTTAAATTGATGCTTATGCCTGTTTAAAGTTGAAATGTTAGATCATATATGTGTGATATATGATGTATGGTGCGGTGTGATTCATATGTATGCTTTGTGATGATACGTATGAATGTTCGAATAGGAGTATGCTTATTGATCATAATGGTGGGTAGACCATGTATGATGTATGATGCATTATTGCATGTGATGTCTTATGACATGTGTATGATAGTTGATCATGATGGTGGGCAGATCATTATGATGTATGATGCATGATTGCATGTGATGCCTATGGCATGAGTCTAGCCTAGGACTTGAGGAGAGGAAAAATATTTTCGAACTGGAAGAGCTCACATAGAGTCTCTTGAGAGTGGTGCTTGGATAGGCCACTGATGTATGAGAGTGGTGCTCAGGGAGGCCACTGGATTTGGGAGAGTGGTGCTCAGATAGGCCACTGGGTTGGGTGAGTCTCCTCTAAGTCCTTAGCTAGTGTTGGAGCGGGGTATGAGGTCGAGGGTTATTCCCTTAACCAAGTACTCGGGAAGGTGCGTGGATCCTTGCGGATAGTCGGTGGGCGAACTCCACAATTGACTTGGTTAATGCATGCCAAGGTCGTGGTAAGCCCGTACCCAGCTGTGCTATACCTGACGGTGGATCTGGACTTCCAATTGTGTAAGTGACATCATCCGAGTAAACCCGAGTGAGGATTATATATCCTGTTTAGCTGTGACCGAGCGGGCGCATTGGGCGTGAAAACGGTTGGGGTGGTTTCGGTAGGATGGAATGTCACTTATACAGCTCTATTGTTGTGGAGATCTCCTAGGTGTATGCGTGACGACGCATTAGATGATTGATATGCATTGATATCTGTCATGAGATGCATTTATTGCATGATTATTAATATGATGAAGTGTAGTGTTTGACTTCATGATCGGTGCATTGTATGTTATGCATGAGTAATATTGGATAGAGTGTATGGTGAGACTCTATGAATATGATTGATGGTTGGATGATTGTGTAGTATAGATTATAGTTCTATACTTGTATGATTGATTTGTGAATTCTAGCTTACCCTTCTGTTTCCATGTGGTGGAACTGCGATGATCATACTTGGTATGGGAGCAGGTCAGGACTAGCTTGGAGTTGAGGTGTCCGCTGCGAGATGGGGAGAGTTTTGATCCTCGTGTTGGAGTTTTTTTTTTGGTAACGGTTTTGTCTGTGCTTGACCGGCACTAGGGAATATTATTTTTGGGATGACTGTACATATATGGAGTTTTATTTAAAAAAAAAAATTTACAAATAATTTACTTTTATTTGTACATGTGTGTATGAGTTATCCAGCTTAATATTTCTCTTAGTTCACTAGCAGTAGTGCGATTCCACTAAGTGTAGAGACCATGGCGGGTCGTTACATCAATTGATGCTTTTTACCATAGTATTAGTCGTTATTTCTAGTTTTATACCAGTCGCTGTGATTCAGTAGGGTTAAGCCACTTAAATTGTTCACCTCAGTTGTAGGAGATCTTCGTAGTTGATATGCGTGACGACACATCAGCTGTATTTATATGTCTATAGATTATGTCATTCTATTGAAGGTGTTAAGGTGGATGATAGTCGAATGTGTGTTTGTATTGTTTTATGTTGTTTATGATGTATTGATGATATAATTGTACATGTTGTCTAATGATGTGTATACATGCATACTAAAAGTGGTTAAATTGAAGGTATAAAAATGTAGAGGTTGTTATTTGATGAAAGTTGTGAGTATGATGTTGTCTAATGACTTTGTGTTGTACTGTATCTATAATGAAGTTGCTTAGTTATACACATTATTTGAGTGCCTTAAGTTGTATGACAAGACTTGGTATGATGAAATAAATGATGTTTATTTTAAGTTGTTTATGTTGCATGCGCTGTTGTATGACAATAATTTTGTATTACTAGCTTACCTTGTATATATTTTTCCTTGAATGCTATGATCATACTTGGTATGAGAGCAAGACAAGACTAGCGAGCCGAATGGTGTTGTTCAATGGTGAGACACATTAGAAAGAGGTGACTCTCTTTTGTTGTTGCTACCCTAAGATAGCTAAATCTTGTATAGACACTTGACTAGCGACTAGGTTTATCTTATATATAGTAATTACTTCTTTTGTATTAAGTGCATATATATGTTTAAGGATAGACGTTTTATTTCTTACATATATGACTATTTGCATGAAATTTAACTACTTGTTACATGATACCTTGGACTGACATTTGACGCTAATATTTTTGTTTAATTGTTGTTGAATCGTAATAAATATAATGACCAAACAGGTCGTTACAGTCATGAGTTATTTTTATTTTAAATTATAGCTTCCGTATATTGCAATTCCCTACCCTCATTAGTTGAAGAAAAAAAATACTTAAAAAAGGTGAAAATCATGATGTATAAACATGAGTTGTATATTAAAAAAGTCGATACTATTCTCGGGTTTTAACCGAAGTTTCACGACGTAATATGGGTAACTGTATATTATTAAAATCTGAATTTATCTTATAATATGTAGAAGTGTAAATTAGCAAAGTTTTATATTAATATACGTCTATATATAATGTAAATCTCGATAATAATATATATTCAAGTGTATATAAAATTCTAATTTATTGAAAAGTAATATTAATTATATTAATAGTATTGTACTTAAATTTTATCTATTAAAAAAACAAATATCATGTCTTAAACACGATTTTCATTGGTTTAAATTAAAAAAAAAAATACAAACTTCACTTATAAATAATAATATCGTGATCTCAAAAAAATGACTTACCTCTTTTGGATTTTTTTTTAACTTGCACATTATGAGAAATTTGAAAAATTACCCTCTTTGTGTAAAAAAGCCTACCTAGGTACACAACCGTTTCAAGTTAAACGTCTCTTTGTTTGCTTGTATTCCATCAACATACATTTTGGTAATTTACATTTTTTATTTAATGAATTATTGAAAAAATTTTAACATTGTAATTAATAAATTCTATTTTAATAAAATAAATCTTGAAAATAATTGTTAAAAATAAAATACATTAATTTTGAAGATTGAAATTGATGTATTCTATTTTCAATATTTAATATATTTTCAAATCAAAGATTTTTTTCACAATTTACATTTTATTATTTAATGGATCATTGAAAAAATTTCATATCTATAACTAATACATTTTATTTTTAACCTTAAATTCTTTAATTAACTCTTATATATAAAATACAAACTGCAATCTTATTTGAAAGTTTTTTGAGGAACTTTCCTTTGATGGCAAAAATTTTATGAATTTTTTTAACTTCACATTTAATTTAGATTTTTTTATCATAATTATTTATAAATTAAATTTTGATATTTTTAAAATAAATTATCATTAAATAAAAATAATTTTTAATTACAATATAAGTTATTTATTATAAATTCAAAATATATTTTATATATTTAGAAATATTTACTTATTTAAATTTTAAATATAATTTATATATTCAAATATAATATTTATTTATATACATAATTTAGTTAAAATTTTAATATTATATAATAAGTATTTAAGATGTGCATTGCACATATTAACATACTAGTATTAATGAATTTTGGTCAACTCTCTCCACATAAATCACTAGCGCCTAGAAGTTAGTTAAATAATTACAATTCAACGTAAGTGCTTGTCATTCAAAGTCTCTACATTAATCTTTTATATGTGAATTTTTGTTAATAGTCTCAACGTGTCATTAACATTTTATCTTATAGTATTTGGGGTGTCTTTCAATTTTAACATTTTTATTTATTAAAAAATAAATTTTGGTCAAAATGTGTTACCCTTATTATTATTATTAAAATAATCAGTGTAAAAAATTTAATTAATATTATAATATTTAAAATATTATACATTTAAAATGCATAACCTGGGTTATAATTAAATGTAAAAAATTTAGATGAAATTATAATTTAACTAACTATTAATTTACACAATTTATAGAGTCGTAAACAATACATAAGCATAAATAATAGTGCATGAGAAGATAAGGATGAAATGTAAAGAACTTCCTTTAATTACATGGCAGGGATGGCATGCACTAAACTTTTATATAACTTTGAAACTCATTTTAACATAATTCCATGTATATGTACAAGCGAGAGATTCACTTATTTTAAGAAAAATTTTATCTAGATTTATTTTGTTCAATTTATGTTTTATATATCAAATTTTAACGATTTAATCATTAAATTAATTTTTTAATGCATAGAGTGAATATGCAAATTTAAAAATAAAAATAAATTATTTGATATTTTATTTAATTAATTCATCAAATAATTTTCAAATGTTTTAAAATTTTGTAGACTTGATTTATGTATTAATAAATTTTAATTCAATGGTCGAATCGTTGAAATTTAATGTAGAACATGAATTATTGATTGAAGTAAGTCTAACTAGACTTACTCTTAAAGTTACTCCAAGAGTATAGAGGTTACTCTAAGAGAGTTTAGTTAGACTTACTACATTCAATAACTCATGTTCTACATTAAATTTGTAACAACCTATTATGATCCCTACACCTAATAACTTATTAACAAGCAACGAAAAATAGTTAAGCACTTAGGATTATATATCTACAAATATCCAAATATGTATTATATATCATGCATATAGAAGTAAAACAACTATACAAGTATACACATTATACTTACAGTAATCCAGTAAATGCAAAATATACATTATAAGTTATCAATCAAGCAACTCCTATACAATAACTACCAAAAGTAGCTTCAAAAAGAGACATTAACTCCATGATTTGCCAGATGCACTAGTGGAAAAAAGACTTTTAAAATCGGTTATTTTTTACTTTTAAAATCGGTTCTGTAAGCGATTTTGAAATAGTCGATTTTAAAAGTTAGACTTTTAAAATCGGTTAAATAATCGATTTTAAAAGTCAACTTTTAAGATCGGTTATTCTATAACCGATCTTAAAAGTCGGGCGGTGAAAAAAAATTAAACTGGAACGGCCCGTTCCAGTTTTGGAACGGGCCGTTCCAATCTGATTAAAAGGCCAAAATATTCACTTGAAGAACGGCCCGTACTGCAAGGAGAACATCCCGTTCTCCATGGAGTACGGCCCGTTCTCCATGGAGTACGACCCGTTCTCCATAGAGTACAGCCCGTTCTCCAAGCAGAACGGGCCGTTCTGTAATACCCATTTTTTTTATTATTATTAATTATCAATGGCATTTTCGTAAATTTTATAAAGGTATAGGGGTATTATTGTAATTTTATTACTGATGGCATTTTCGCAATTTTTAAAAAAAAAATAAAATTTAAGGGGTGTTTTGGTAACTTGGAACGGGCCGTTCCAAAAGCAAAACGGGCCGTTCCAAGCTTAAAAATTATACTAAATTTTTTTTAGTGAGAGCGGGCCCAGAACGGGCCGTTCCAAAAGGAGAACAGGCTGTTCTGGTTTTGGAACGAGCCGTTCTGGAGGGAGAACGGGCCGTTCCGGAGGGAGACGGGCCGTTCTGGATGAGTCTCGGAACGGGCCGTTCTGATTTTAGAACGGGCCGTTCTGCTTTTTGGGAACGGGCCGTTCCGACTTTGGAACGGGCCGTTCCAGTTTAAAAATTTGCGTACATTTGAAAGATTCGGAACGGGTCGTTCCGAATTCAATACGGGCCGTTCCGGGTGACTCTGGTTGCCTATAAATAGGGGCCAGGGGGGGTGAAAAAAAAAATATACTGAGGGAAGTGAAAATCTTAGAGAGAGAGAAAGAGAAGAGAGAGAGAGAGAAAGAGAAGGGAGAGAGAGAGAGAAAGAGAAGGGAGAGAGAGAGAGAAAGAAAAGAAAAGAGGAGAGAGAAAGAGGAATCCAGTTGAGGAGATTCTGCCCAAGTTTCGGTCCTTGTTTAAGGAGAGAGGTGGAGATTCTGCCCGAGTTTCGGTTCTTGTTTAAGCAAGAAAGAGGAGAAGGTTCTGCCCGAGTTTCAGTTCAGGTTTATCCAAGTAAGGGTAGTGCTTATAAAATTAATCTAGTGTGTATGAGCATGATAGGAATAGTATAATTTTAATATGCTATTTTATGTGGAGATTTTCATTTAACATAATATAATTTGGATCAATTGATGGTTGTTTTGGATATTTAATTATTTATATTATTATTATTATATTGACAAATTGGCATGGTTATGGTTATGTTTAATTATGGAATATGATATGTGTATGTGGTTTGGAAAAGTAAATAGGACTTAAAAGAGTAAGGTTATGGTATGGATTAGATCTCTTGGTGAGATCAGGATATAATCTTTGGAAAAATATGGAATTTGGGAATCCCATGGTGAGGATTCCAATGTGAAACTTTTCCAAAGGTTATATAATAAACCACTTCAGATGTTAGGTGGATTCTGAAGTACTCCTCTAAGTATTCTATTTGCTACCGGTATGGGTCTAGGCCGAGTCATACCGATGGATGAGGTGGCCCCACCAGGGTTACGTGACGACGTAATCCAACTGTATATTTTCCATGAGAGGTTAGGCGTGGGACATGGGTTGCTGACATGTTTCACCGTATCAACACTTGGTTTGGATGGTGTTGAGGCCAACATTTGGTTTGGATGTGTTGGTTACATCATGGATTATACAGTGGTGTGACTTTGTTTTGGATATGGAATATGTATACATATGGTATGGATTGTATACATTGGTTATGGATTATTTTATTATCATAAAATATGTATACATTGGCATGGACGTGTATACATTATATTTTGGGTTGGTCTATATTTAGCTTGAAAATGACTTGTTGGTCTGGATAAATACTGTGGATAAATATTTGTTTAATGATATTTTATTATGATGTACTATGATTGGTTTTATATGTGCTAACCCTTATATTTCCATGATGTGGACTGTGATGATCTCACTATGTGGGGGAGCAGATCAGGTATGAGGCTTTGGGATAACAAGGAGTCTTTTGGATAGCTGCTTTGAGAAGTGGCTAGGTTTAGAGCTTGACCAGCACCTAGGGTGTCTTATTTTGATGTTTTCATGACATTGTAATTATATTATCTTTTTGGATTACTGTATAACTTTACTAAGGATGATGACTCTGCTATAGAAGATTATATTATATATTTTGGAAACAATTTATATGTTATTGTATAATTACACTCTAGCGTAGCTGGCTTTTGCTCTATTTTCTTTATTTTATATTATTTTATTTTGGTTGGTTATTGATGTGACAGCCTAGGGTGGGTCGTTACACGTTCCAGCTTCAAAATTTTCCCAATACGCACCTGCAACGAAAATTGAGACGAGCAAAGAATGAGCAAACAATAAGAGACACAAAAAAAATATAAGCAAAGAAAAATGAAAACGAAATTTACCTGGAGACTTTAGAAAATGAGAAAGATTAAAGAAAATGAGAATGGATGAGAATGGAGGGGAATATAAAGATTTCTGACGATACTTTTAAAATCGGTTATTGAAGAACCGATTTTGTATACTACATACAAAATCGGTTATGAAAGAACCGATCTTAAAAATGACACTTTTAAGATCGGTTATGAAAGAACCGATTTTAAAAGTGGCACTTTTAAGATCGGTTATAAAAGAACCGATCTTAAAAGTACTTTTAAGATCGGTTCTTTTACAACCGATTTTAAAAGTGCCACTTTTAAGATCGGTTCTTTTATAATCGATCTTAAAAGTGCCACTTTTAAGATCGGTTCTCTCATAACCGATCTTAAAAGTGCTTTTAAGATCGAATCTTTTGTAACCGATCTTAAAAGTACTACTTTTAAGATCGGTTCTTTTATAACTGATCTTAAAAGTTCTTTTAAGATTGGTTAAATTTTAACCGATCTTAAAAGTGTTAATGTTATTTACAAAATTGCCACCGTGTCACTTTTAAGATCGGTTACCTTATAACCGATCTTAAAACTCCGATTTTAAATCCAATTTTTGTACTAGTGATGACCTCCTTTGACTATCACCTTTGACCTATCCAAATTCTGTTCTCATATCACATATGATTATCGTAATTCAACTACATGGAAACACGTAGGGATAAGCTAGAGTTCAAAGAAATCAACATATACAATAAAAGAAATATTAACAATAAGGTACATCATCACATCTCATAATTAACAATATTAACACCACAACACATTCAACACTGCCAACAATTAACATCAGACCACAACCAGTACTATCACCATCAACATAAACAACTCAATCTACTACAACACCATATCGACTTGAACCACACATCACCAACACAACAATTTCAAAATATCAACAAATTTTCTCACATGTCAACATCGCATATGAACGACACAATTTAATCAAAACATCGTATGCACAACTATGCAAATATATGCATGTCTCACATTTCAACTAAAAGATCTCTTACAACACAGGTAAGTAGTTTAAGTGGTTTGACCTTGTCAATCCAACAACACATGATGATTTCTTTTGGGCTTGCTAAATCAACAACAAATTTGGATATCAATCCACAACATAATTTGGTTACTTAGATGTTGCCACTTAAACTAGGAAGTTTAGTATTCTTGTCAAGGTAGAAAAACTCGAGTATGGACCTACCACGACTTTAGCTAGCTTAATTAAGTCTCTTATGGGATTAGCCCATCGACTATCCTCCAAATATTATGCCCATCCAATACTCAGTTACGGATTAAGCCCCAAATTCATACTTTATTCAATTTGGTTTAGCTCAACCTTACCCTATATTGTGGTCGCTTTATATATGTATACCTAACCTTGTCCACATACAATACCACTAAGATCCTAGAGGAGACTCAACTATCCTCTTCAAGGGTTAACTTTCTAAGAAGGGTTTTTCAACAAATTTAGCTCTTAGAGCACCATAACACAATATCCTCATAGTGAGATATGCAACTTTTAAAATAATCTTCCTTCTAGTCCTAAGTTGATCAAGACAACTTTCAACACTATGTCTTAAGCATTATCAACTTCACCATCTCAACAACATACAACATAATGCATCAAACATATTCAACACAGATACTCAACTGAATGACATACAACTCAACTCAACTTTCAACTAATCATCACTTGTAAATATCATCCTAAATCAATGTATATAGCATGAACAAAATTTATCAACTTAAAACATTTAATAGATTAATCTACTCTACTCATGTTCACTATTTTTGAAGTTAAACAACAATTTTTTATCAAACAACCAATGCTTAACACCACTCACCCAACACCTGACGCAATCGAGGCATGGAACTCTTCACCTTGTCCACACCTGACACTACATAACTTGCACCCAGCGTGGATTAAGTAGAGGCTCCTGGGACCTCAAGCCTGGCATGGTGAAATTCCACGCTCGACCCCAAGCCAACTTGAGACAATTCTTTTTCTTCATGCTTGATGCCATTCACATCATATCTGGTACCATTTCAATTAGAGACAATTCTCTCTCCTCATATTCAATGTCATCAATCTTGCACCCTGTGTGAGTAAGATAGAGAACCTCATATTGAAGAAGTGTTTGGAACCTTAAAGACGTACCCATCTTGACGAGCATTTTGCATCAATGTAGAACATGAATTAGCCTCTTTTTCACCTAATATTTAGTAAAACCAACAAGCAATACAATACTTAACATATATCCACTATGAGTCAATACATTTACAATATAATTTCAACATGTGTGACACCCTCTACCCCACATACCATAATACTTGAAATAAATAAAATTGAATCAAGAAGTTTATCATAATGAAAATTCATTGTGTTCAACATAGAGAGTATCACATTTTAACAAAACAAAACTAACTAATATCCAAATGAAATCTAATGCATTAAAATAACCATTCTCCAAAAACATAACCAAAAGAAATACAAATTTTAACTAAGCTTTGATATCACATCTTATTAGAGCATAAACGTAACTACAAGATTAAGCCTCACTGGCAACATCATCAACCTTATGATGTAAATCACCTACGAGAACACACATTAGAAACAAACACAGAATAAGGGAAGTGAAAAATATCTTATTTTGCCTCACAATATAGAATATAGTCAAATAGTTAATCATAAGAAAAATGATAAAGATATAAATCATAACAAACTACTAATACAAATATATTGATATAACAAACTATAATTTGATTGATAATACATAAATCATATAACCAATACAACTCATCACATAAATTTACTTGTATACATATACATATGATGCAATGGACATAGACTTCATAGTGCATATGCATGTGGCGTCAATCAAATCAACTATCAACTATTGCCCGAAAGCTCAATTATTATGTGTATGATAAATGTCATACAATAATCAATGTATTATCATATTACAACAATTGATGTCTATAATTGTATGTCAATTCTCTTTTCAATTCATAATCAAATCATAGTTAAGCCTTACTTAGGCTTCTCATTATTTGACCGTATCAAAATCCATACACATCAACTGTATCAATACTAGAGGATATCAATTAATTACTACATTGCTTAAAATCATGTCAACGACATACTCATATATCACAACTAGTTATCAACATTAATTAGTACAATGATTACACATGTTCGTACTTCAAACAGAATAATTGTACAACATCATTTGATACATCTCAAGATAGAATCATTATAAAATTGTCTAACATATGTTAAGACATTATCCATAGTCACTAAGAGATCAACATCACTAATCATTTAAATCAATAACTTAACTAATCTTCAACCTCATTAAGATCACACATTGAGTCCTTAAACATTATTATCACCAAAACACCTCAAGTCGTTAACAATTAACTCACATCATAACTTATTTACACTTATTTTCTCCCATGATTTATATTTCCTAGACATTGATATAGGTACCTCAAACCATTTGTAAGATCAAACGCTTAAAGGGTAAAGTCATTTCTCATTATCATTTACAAACTACATTTTCACAACTTAATTTTCTAAGACCTTGTGTAGTCCAAACACCATATCTAGAGATATACATATGATATCAAGTTGATATTAATTTTCTTAGAAATCTAAGACAATTTTCTACAACTTATATGTTGACCATAGGAGCTAATTAGGTCATGTACTATTTTAAAAAAATACAAAATCTTAACGTTTCAACCTAAATCTAACAGTTTGACCTTCACTCATTAATTTGATCATAATTATAGTTCTTAACCTTTTTTTTAGGCGATTCCAACAAAATTTGAAAACTAATACCTACAGCTACAATTCTTATGAAGATCACAAAACCTAATTCTAACAATATCATGCCCGATGCGGTGATTATTGTGCTCAACGTGGGGAGGACTACAACCTCTCTATCACACTTGTGCCCATTGTGACTAAGGTCACACCTAGTGCCAAAACTCACAAGGACAACATCAAATGGGGCCCGGTGCAGCCCATTTGTCATTTGACACAATATTAGCTCGCAAGAGACTTACGAACTATGCGAAAGTCACACAATACGAACCAAAACCCTAAAACTCCAAACCAATTGGTAAAAATCAGGATTAAAGCTTAGTACCACTCCATTATACCATCAATTACTCAAATTCAACCTCAATTTCAAATATTCATGCAATTAACATCAATCTTCATATTGCTCTATAAACAATGTTTTCCTACAAGAACTACAAACAATCCAAAATCATGCAATTATAGGTCAAAGTTGAAAATTGCAATCATATACATATAGTTGACATCAATTAGAACATACAAGAAGAAATAGAAAAGATAAAGGCACATTTGGAAAAACTCCTCACACACATGACGTACACCAAATACAACATAGAAGGGATTAGAGGTCAATCCCATTACACATATATCTCACGTCCAGAGCGAGACTACTCATTTTTCTCTTACCTCAATAAACGTTTGATGAAAGACGTGGATCTCTGAAGTGTTCTCCTACGAGCTCTAACTCTCCTTCCCGTTCTTCAGAGCATATGCATAATGTGGAAAAGGAGAAGCATAAAAAAATAAAATTATCATAATCCCCTTTTTAAAACTTAATCCTTCAGTAAAAGTACTTTAATAATAATTTTCTTTTCCTTTCCCTCAAATATTAAAATTTATAAATAAATAATATATCAAATAAATATATTTCTCCCAACCCAAATAATAATAACAAAATACAATAATTATATAACTACATAATATATAAAATAAATATATTTCTTCCAACATACTTATAATTAAAATAAAGAATATAAACAATTAAAATAAAAACACACATTTTTCTCTAAAATACATATTATAACAAAATATCAAAAAAATACATATTTCTCTAATGAATATTATACAAAACAATTTTTGTAAATATTTATTATTTCATTAAAAATACTCAAAATTATTAAAAGCCTCTAAAATATTTTATAAAATTCCTTTAATTAATCAAAATATCATTTTAATAATTTTTTAGAAAATTTGGGGTGTTACAACATGCAACTCCAATTGATCGGAATCATCAAATTCTCACACCAGTGATGCTTCACAAACAACCAACTTGATTATATCTATTCAATCCTAAACCAAACGACATACTGCAAGTAAATGAAGATTAAATCAACATGCAACTCATTTGAATTCAACAAAAGCACCATTATTAACTTCCTTTTACCTTGAAACCAAAGTGAAACGAGGCAAATAGGAAGAACTCTAAAACACCCACACAGATCCACAACAAAGTGACTCAAGTTCCTACTTCCTAATGACCTAAAATTAACAACAATACAACACAAATGAGGCTCTAGGGGGAGGATTTCCATCATAAGAGGAGAGGTGGGGATAAAGAGAACTTACAGTTCTAAAGCTTATCTCTCTGGTTCATTTCATTAGATTTCTAAAGACTTAAACTTATGAAACTCAATTCTAAACAGAAACATCAAAAACTACCTTTGCTAGGGTCATATTGGACCTCTATTCAGAGAAACCCCAAAAACTACCTAAACTATTAAGAAATCCTCTAACTACAAAATTTCTCGACACAAAACAACAACTTAACACAACATCACATAATTAATTAAAAACAATAGCAAACTTCTAAGACCCACAATGTTATAAAATTTCAACGATCCGACCAATTAATTAAAATTTCTTAATGTATAAACCAAGTCTGTAAAGTTTTAAAAAAACTTGAAAACTATTTGATATTATGTTTTATTAGTCCAAATCAACATATAAAATATTTTTATGATTATCTATCAATTTGAATTAATAAAACATTTTATCAAAATTTTTAAAACTTTGCAAAGTTGATTTATATATTGAGAAAATTTAATTTAACGATTTGATCATTAAAATTTAATGTAAAATATAAGTTATTGAGTGAAGTAAATTTAGGTAAATTTACTCTTACAATAAATGAATCCCTTCTCTCTATATATATATATATATGTATGTATGTATGTATGTATGTATGTATGTATGTAGAGAGAGAGAGAAAAGAAGGGGAGGGGGAGGGAAACACAAAAATCCTATATCTTTAATAACTTTTTGTGTGATGTAAATTTAAATCATCCAACTATTGAATTATTTGATATTATACTCAGAATAATGTATATCAAAATTCACATAATTTGAACTTTTCTAGATATGTTTTCAAAAATAGATATTTACACATATTTTAAATATCAAATTATAATTTAAAATAAAGGAATATGATGAATTACTAAATAATTTTTTAGTCATGTAATATTTGATATAAATTATCTTAAGTATAATATCACATCATTTAATAATTTGATTAGTTAAATTTACATTATATAAAAAAGTAATCTCTCTCTTTATACACACACATACACACACACACACATATATATATAAAGAGGGATTCACTTATTTCATTCAATAACTCAAATTTCAATAATTTAATAGTTAAATTAAAATTCTTAATGCATAGCTCAAGGTTACATATTTTAAAAAAATTTGATAGTTAGTTGATATTTCATTTCATTAATGCAAATTAATGAATAATTATAAAAATATTTTATTTACTGATTTGAATCTATATAAGAAAATATATTTTAATTTAAAAAAAATTATAAACTTAATTTATACATAAAACCTTTAATTTAACTATTAAATCATTAAAATTTGATGTAGAATATAAATTTTTAGATAAAATATATGAAACACTAATACATGAACTAACTTAAAAAAATTCATATTGGAAGTTGAACTTTAAAATAGTCGTTGATTGGATCTAATTAAATTTATCAAATTGATAATTATATTAACTTAGTGCTTAATGAGACTGTAATATTAACTTCCACATGTCCTTAATTATATTTTTAATTATTAACTAGATATCAATTAAGGTTGAAAAATTAAAAATAATATTTATAAAAAAATTACCAATATTAGTTTTTTCTTCCATAAATCTTAAATACTATTAAGTTTTATTACTAATAATTAGTATTCAACCAAAAATATTTTCATAATATAGATGTTAAAATGATGATGATATATTTATTATTTTTATTTTTATTAGTTTTCAACCACAAATAGGGATGGCAATGGGGCCCCATGGGGGCGGGTAATAGTAAACCCGCCCCCGCCCCGTTAGATGAAAATTAGCCCCGTACCCACCCCATATCCGCACGGGTATCTATTAAGCGAGTATCCATGAATTTCTTGAATACCTACGGATATCCGTGGATATCCATGGATATCCATGGATATTTATAAATTTTGTAAAAAATTAAAAAAATTATATTATAAATAATTTTAAGTTTATATTTAATATCATTGAAATATTAAAAAATAAAAAATTAATGTTAATTTTGAACTTGTATTTAACGTTAATTTTGTTGAAATAATAATAAAAATGCAAGATAATCAATAATTTAAAATACATCAATCTCACAAGTAAGTTAAAGTCTCATCACAAAGCTACAATAACTCAATCTCATAATTTTAAACGAAAGTAAACAACTTAAAATACATTAGTTCAATCAAAGCTAGAAAATTAATCAAATTACATCCAACATAATTCTATAACATGCTTAACACATGTTGGTAACTTCATCAGCCTCACTTTTGTAAGAAAATAAGAAGAGAGAGTGTAATTTTAGGATTATGTGGTACAAGGATAATTAGAATATTTAAGAAATATTATTAAACGGGTACCCGCGGGTATGAATATCATCATACCCGCCCCCGCCCCATTTATAAACGGGTAAAAAATTATCCGTCCCCATTATCTGCGAGTACCCATTAGTCTATCCATTTATTATCCATAGCGGATTTTACCCGCAGATACCCGCGGGTGCGAGTATTTTTGCCATCCCTAACCACAAACATGTTTAATATTTATTATCATTTTTTAATTCATTTTTGTTTGACAGCTTATTTTTCAAATCTTTTAAAATGTTGTTAATATTATAATAGCAGTAATAATGATTTATTTTCATTAATAGCCACCTAAACCTGAAATTTATATTGTTGTTGATAGAACCTAACATAATTTAACGGATTTTTGTCTATTCATACATCATTTAATGATACTAATTAAAAAAAATTGTAAAATAGCAAAGAGAAATCACATATAATTAGATATAATAGACTTGCTAAGTTTCACTAATAAATATGAATAAAATAAAATACTAATCATGTGCTCGTATATATTTAGCAAATAGAATTTTCATGTATAGAATAACACATATTTGTTATTTAATTAAAATTTTACAAAATAAAATTGGTTTAAACATTAGATAGACTCCGGTAGAGGATGGACGAAAATTCTGTTCCAAATGAGTACAATTACTATAAAAGACAAAATTCTTCCTCTAAATATTATACTAAAACTTAAATTTAAAATTATTAACTAAGTTGGATTAATTTTTCAATAATTGATCCTGTGCTTCTCGATAAATTTTACAAAATTTAGTATATAAAACACGTTTTAAAAATAACCAAACGTATATATATATATATATATATATATATATATATATATATATATATATATTTATTTATTTATTTATTTATTGCGAGAACAATATTTTTTATGTCTGAATGATAACAATTTCTAAATTGTTAAATTAAAACAAGAATTTGCAAAAACTCGCAAACTTATCATGAAAGTTGTAATTACTAAACAAAATTCTCTTCCTAATTTTGGGTTTAAAACTATATTATTTCTGCATCCACTATTTTGTCAAAGTTTTGTATGCTTCTTTTATTTATTTTATTCCACTGTATTAAGAAATCTATTTATTTATTTTTTTTTAAGTTTTTGGTTCACAATTTCTTGCGGGATCTACCACTTGTTGGAAAGTATGATATGATATGCTGTCATGGAAATTCTGTTATAATGATAATTGTCACGAGATTATCAACAACTTGAAGATCTTGAAATGTTTTTGGTGTTTCATATTATGTATTTAACAATTTGTTGGTGAAGGGAAATATTCTTTAAAAGAAGTGGTTAGTGTTTAGATTTTCCGTTCTTGTTTTGTTTTGGTATCAATACCATCAAAAACATAACTAATCATTATAAGGTATAGTGTTTTGTATTTACTAAAATTTAATTATAGATATGTAAATTAGATTATTCATTATAAAATTAAGAATATATAAATGATTTTTTTTATTAATAAGAAGCATCTAGCTTTTATAAGAGCAACTCCATGATAATTGTTTGAGTTGTGTAATAATAAAATATTATTTTAATTAGTAGGAGACATGTTATTTTAGATTATTTGAAATTAAAAATAATTACTTATATAAATAATTATTTCTTGTGAGTAGTATATTATTTAACATTTGTGTGTACATGTAAGAGATAAATATTAGATATTGAAGAGAGAAAAAAAAAATTTGTAAGTTCAGTAATTTTTATAAAAACTTTGTATTAGAGTAAAAATTCAGGTAATATGTATAGACTCACTTTAAAATAAAAATAGGATTATTTATTTGAAATGCATTAGAGATGTTATTAAAAGTTAAAACAATCACACACAAAAGTTAGATAATTAATATATTACATGTTAATAAGAAACAAATAGGTTTTACAAAGATTTTTTTATGAATTTAGATATCTCAATCTTAAATGTTAAACTTTTTAACAAACTAAATATTCTATTTCATTTAGTTTTGGTCAAAAAATTAAAACTTCACCTGTGATAATGTAAACACTACTACATTATTTTTTTTAGCAACATTTTTTTCTTACATTTATTAAAATGTTATTATATATAAAATAAATATGTTATTTTGTAACATTTTTTTTTTGAAAAATGTCATTATAGATAGAGTAAAATTTTTATTTTAATATTATTTTTTCATTTATTTTCAAAATCGAAGTCTCATATCGAGTATAAAAATTGTCACATAGGTTATTTTGCAACATTTTTTTTAATGTTACTATAGATAAGTAACTTTTTTTTTTACTTTCTAATTGCTTCTAAAACCAAAGTATCAAGTAAAAAAAAATTATATTTTTCTCTTCTCTAATTGTTACCCATAATTAAGGTCTCACATCGAATAAATGAATGACTCATAAATAATATATATATATATATATATATATATATATATATATATAATCATATAATTATACTTTAGATAAATGAACTTTGATATTCGATATGAAATTAATGGCAGTGACGGATCCAGAAATTTTAGATAGTGGGGACAATATTTATTCGTATATTTATAGTCAGTGATGGATCCAGAAATTTTAGATAGTTGAGACAATATTTATTCGTATATTTGTAGTATTAAAAATTTTACATATAATTTTTAAAAATATAAATATATCATAATTATTTTTTACAAGGTTCTATATCTACGATTATAATTAAAAATAAAAATAATTAGGTCCGACTAGATTATATTATAATTTATCTGCCGTAAAATTTTTTTCAAATATTTGGTTAGAATTATAATCTTAAAAACCTACTTTAAAATAATTTAACACTAATAAAAATATAAAAATAAATGTTAAATTTTATAAAAACCAAGTTTAATTTATTTATGATATAAACATGTTTTTAATATCTAATATATATTTTTAGATGATAATTTATTTTAAAATATAATTTATAATAAAAATTCTAAATAGAACATAAATCTTCCGATCTTTCCTATTTTGATTTTTTTAATCAACATACTTACTATTTTCATTTTTTTAATCGCCATATATAATAAATAGAAAACACAATAGGTAAACATACATGCTACAAATTTTATTTTATCAAAAATTAATTTTTTTTAACATATTGCATTATATATGTGAGTATTAATATATATATATATATATACATATATATATATATATTATAATTAAACTTTTAAAAAAAATTATTAGTTATTGAAGAATATTCTTTATTACATAAGAGAATTAATTTTTTTCAAAAATTTGACAGACATTAAATAAATGAATATCTCCTCAAAATTTATATTTTATACAACCTATAATTTAAACATATATATTTCTTTTTATTAGAATATAATTTTTATTATTTAAAATATATTATTTTTTAAATAACAAATATGTGTGTATCAAATGGTAGTGGGGGCAAGTGTCCCCACTATACATAACCTAGATCCTCCCTGATTAATGGTGACTAATTAAGAACATCTTTAACCTTCTCTTAAAGAACTCTTAGGAGTTTAGGATACATAAAAATATAATAATAATTATACAAAAATGTTATTAAACATTTTTAGTAACATGGACTATATACATAATATTTACAAAAATAAATTAAAAATATTTATACATAATTAAATAACATTTTTTAAATGTTACTAAAAATTCTTTGTGTTTTGTGTTGTAGTGAAAGAACCAATAACTTTAAAGAATTCACACTTTATTCATGTCTTTGTGCTTAATTTTTTTTCCTAACATCAACAATGTTTTCACAAAATGAAATCACTAATGCAATATTTTATTTGTCTAAAAGATTTCAAGATTAGTTCTAATTATAAAATAAAACAAAATAATGTAAGCATTACTACCAATGATATGATATAAGTTAAAACAACAATTGTGAAGATTAATTCTTGAGATAAAAGGTACATTGATGTCTCAAGCTGGCTTAAAAACAATGCATATTTACAGTTCATATTTTAATAAGTAAATTGTGTTGAAAAACTCGTAGATCCAAAAAGAAGATAGTTTTGTGTTGTATTTTATGAAAGTTAAAAAAATGAAAGAAATGAATGAGTCACTTTATTAATATATTATATTACTACTATTAACTTACCATCAAAGTATCTCTTTTTCTTAATTATATTGTTTTTGTCTTCTGTTTGGGAGAAGAAAAAAAAAAGAAAAGGATAACCTTTACAAAGTCATGGTTACAATTAAGTCATGTTTTTGATTATTTTTCATAAATTATTATAAAATAATGTCCACATTTATTTATTTAACGAATTTAATATTTATATGTGTAAGAAAATTATATTGATAATAAATAAAAGTTATAGTAACTATAATTTTTAAAATAATTATTATAGAAAATAATAAATTTAACATATTTAATAATTAGATGATAGTATAAAATATTAAAATCTATATGTTATTTATTAATTTTGATAAATTAATAATTAAATTAGATAAATTGAGGGAAATTTAATATAATATTGTGTAATAACTAATACAATTTAATTATTAATAAATATAATAATGATACGATAGAAAGAAACGTAAATAATATATGTATATATAAATTACATTGACATTTCTTTAAATTTCACTAAAACTCGCACATTTTAAGGTTTACAATAATTTCTCTTATAGAGAGTCATAATATAATATTTTTTTAAATAATTAAAATAAGATTAAAGAATGTTCAAAAGATACTAGTGTGATATCTTTTAAATAATTAAGAGAAATTATTGAAAAGATAAAAAAATATGAAGTATTTATATAATTTTATGAAATTTCATGGAATCTTAGTGTAATATACTTAAAAAAATTATTAATTTTCAGCAACAAAAATGTCTAATGTTTATTTATTTTTATTTTTTTCAAATCGTTAAAAATACCATAAATATTTTTATAATAGTAAAAATGATTTATTTCCATTAATGACCACCAAAACCTGAACTTTATACAGTTGTTTGGAGCCTAACATAATTTAACGAACTTATTTCTATTCATATATCATTTAATGGTAATTAAAAAAATAGTAAAATGACAAAAAAAACTCACTACAATCATTGATCGAAACTAATTAGATATAATAAAATTAATTGTATTAAGTTTCGTTGTAGCACTATACATTTTGTCAATTATTATATTTGATTAATAATTGTGAATTGTGCTAATTATATGGTGTGTGTTGTTTTTGGATTAGTTGTTGATAACTCTAGAAATCAAGGAACTCTTTAAAAGTTTTTGGATGTTTAGATGGTTTCTCTAGGTAGAGGTCAAATTTTGTAACATCCTAAGATTTTTTTAATAATTAATAATTATTAATTAGGGAGGTAATAGTGATTTTATTTTATTTTATGATTAATATAAATAATGAAGATAAGAGAGGGTTTAGTGAAATATGAGTTATATATTAGAAGAGAAGGGAGAAAGGGGATATTATTATTTTGTTTCATTGCACATTCTGTGACGCTCGGGTGCTCTGAAGATAACATATCTAAAGAGCATGAAGGAATCGCCGGAGAAGAGGAAGAAGATTAGACTCATATGTTGCATCACTCTAGGTAAAGGGGGATTGAGAACACTCATTTCTAGGGATTGAATGTATGCAAGAGGGATTGACCCCAATCCCATAAGTTTTTTGTTTTATAAGATGTTATGTGCGTTTGATGTGATTTATTGAGTAGATTCTGAATATGTAATTTATTTGATGATCCGATATTTTTAGAGTAATTAATTGAGTGTTCTATAAAAAGAGATTAGAACCCTAAGGGGAGAAATTTGTTGAATTTAATGGATAAAAGTTGTAAACAACAAATTGGTGAATTTCTATATGTAAAACGAGTTCTAGGGGGTTATAATTTGCGTGATTGATTGTGAAAACGTTTATTTCAAGATCTAGCAATTTTGATGTTGGTGATTGGGTGTTAGATCGCATGCAACGCCGGGCTCAAGTGCTCAAAGTTGGGCATGCCTTCATGCATATGAAGGCCTTGCCTAGACGTACCGGCGCCTGGGCAGGAAAATGTCCACGTCAAGCACAAGACAAATTTGGTGCTCTCTGTCTCAACTTAAAGCCGGGCTTTTTTTTTTTAAGCCAGGCTTGAATTAAGCCCAGCTTGATATTTTTAAACCAGACGTAATTAAGTCGGACTTGTTATTTTTAAGTCAGGCATAATTAAGTTGTGTATGAATTTATTAAGTTAGGCGTGAGTTAACCAGAATGCTCTCTGTCTCGACTTAAAGTTGGACATGGGTTGATTGTTAGAAGACTCCTTTATGATGTTTTAAATGATGATATGATAATGTTATCAATTGATTATGTAGTGATGAATATGTATATATGTATTCATGCCTGATGAATGATGATTTTTTATCTTGATGGATGATAATTGATGTGAATGAGTATAGATTTTTATGAATGATGGATGATATAATGATCACGATGTATTTATATAAAAGCATTGATGGATGATAATTGATGTGAATGAGTATAGATGTTTATGAATAATGGGTGATATGATGATCACAATGAAGTTATATAAAAGCATTTGCATGGTTGTGACATGAATCATATTTGCATAATTCTTTGATTTTGGTGGTAACTTGTTCTGTGATTCTGGTGGGAACATTTTTGTGTTGGTAACCTAAGGTTAACTCGAGACTTAGGTACCAACTGTATATTCTTGATGATGATGGTCGAGTAGCCTATGAATTTAGATGTAGGTGCACATGTATTGCATTTCTATGTGTGTGTTGATGGATGAAATTGATGTTATCTATAATTGAAGTTGAAGTGTGAATTATGATTATTATAGTTTGAAGTATGAATTTTGATTACTATAGTTTAAAGTATGAGTTGTTATTATATTTTGAAGTATTAATTGTTATTATATTTGTTTATAGTGAAGGAATAGGTTGTTGAGGGTTGTGGTCCATTCCCTATAAAGTGAGATTGTTCTCACTCCCTGTTTGTTGTTGGTGTGTCTTCTGTATGTTTTGCAAACGAGGATCCTCAATCCTAGGAGGAGCAGGGAGAGGTGTAGGTTTGTATGGAACTCTGATGCCAATGTGACACGGGATTTGAAGTAGTTTACGAATTATGTTACTTATTTGTCATTTCAATATTTTGAATTACAGTTTGTTTACTACTACTATGTTTATTTATTTTTCAATAAACTGATTTGTTCTATTTATGATTTCTATGAGGATGTATTTGAATTTTTACGATTTTAAATTGGTATCATTTTTGGGGGTAGATAGGTGTCACAAGTTTGACCCTAAAGGGAGAGTATATAAGGTTTTTTTTTATAATTGAGTTTCATAAGTTTAGTTATTGAGAATCCTAGAAATAAAAACTAGAGAGAAAAGCTATGGAGATTTTGATCTTTCTTATTTTCCTCTTAGACTTCTCGGAAAAGCAATAGATCTTTGTTAGGTGCAAGGGTCTTGATCGAGGGCTATTGGTTCAAGATCATCCAAGTATAGAAGTGGTGTGGAGCTTCTTGAAGCTCGGAGTTTGTTTGTTCCTTCTTTCTCTTCTTCTCGATTTGGAGATTTTCAGAGGTAAGGGAAGTTAGAACCAAAATTGTTATTGAGTGTTGAGTTGTTATGCATTAATGAAATGTTGTTGTGTTGGTTGGATTCAGATTAAATGATTAAGATTTGTTAAGTTTTAATGCATGTGAGCATGTGAAGGAAGATTTTGATGATTTTGAGTTATTTGATTGTTGCATGTTGTAATTTTGACTGAAAGTGAGTTGCTGATGATGGGTATATATGGATGGTTGTAATGCGTGTTGGATTGAGTTTTAGTTGCAGATTGGGCCAATTCGTGAGTCTGTTATGTGCAGAACTCACTGTTGCATCGAGCACATCTTTACGGCATCGGAAGTGGCTTATGTTTGAGGTTTTCTATCTCACTCCTGTTGGGCACAAGATTGGTGGCATCGAGCATAAGATAAAGGAAAGTCTCTCACTTGGTTACGTTAGACGTGGTTTGAATGGCGTCAAAGTGTGAGATGAAAAAATTAGCTATGTTTGGATTGGCGTCTGATAATGTTAATTTTTACCTAGAATTATTAACTATTTGTATTAACAAAATTAACTATTCTCTAGCTTTTAACAAGTTTAGTCCTCATTTTTATATTTTTTTGTATTAATTGGATATTACCTACTATCATTTAATTATACCACTAATTTCCAATTTTTTTGTATAACATATGGTCAGGAAGCTAGAAAAACAAGCCAAGTGAGAAAAAGTGCTTGGAAGCAAGAAAGAAGAAAAGTTGAAGAGGAAGTAAAGGCTTTCAGCATTAGGCACCACTCTACCTGTGCCCGACGCTATCTAGACAAAGAGAACCATATTCTTTAGTGTGGGCGTCACTCTACTTGCATCGAGTGCAGTCTTGGCAGAGAATCATTTGAATTTCAACGTTGGGCATAAATCTACTCATGCCCGTTACCACCTTGGTAGAGAGCCTTTATTTTGTTTCTAGATGTTCGTATCTGACATGACTTAACGTGCACTAGGCGACATTTTTATGACATTATAATTTTGGCTCACTTTCCCTCCATGTTGGGCAATGAGAGGCATCCTTTGACTGGGTCACTATTGGTATGGGTTTGAGGGCTCTTTGGGCACTGTTAAGGCTTACTTGAAGACCTCCAATCCTTTCCTTGGCTCTCCATCTTCCACCACACATCTTATTTTCTTTTTGTGATCTTCATGATAATGAGAGGCTAAATCCATTTTGTTGACTTAATCTACATCAAGCAACATTTTTATGACATGACAATTTTGGCTCACTTTTTCCCTCCATCTTCGGGGAATGACATACATTCTTTGACTGGGTCACTGTTGGGATGAGTTTGAGGGCTCTTTGGGTACTGCTAAGGCTTGGTTGAAGACCTTGAATCCTCTCCTTGGCTCTCCACCTTCCACCACACATCTTATTTTCTTTTTGTGATCTTCATGACAATGAGGGGCTAAATCCATTTTGTTGGGATTAGATATAACCAATTGAACTCTCATGTAACTTGTATTGTTATGTATATATATATATATATATATATATATATATATCAATGTCAGTATTTTGTTTCTTCTCTTAATACTTGTTGTGGAGTGATCAACCATATCTTGATATTTGATTCATTAGGTATTGAAAAATATCTTTTGTAATCTTAAATTGAAACAAAATACCTAATGGAACTTTTATCTAGGGATAAAACTTGACTCATTAATTTTCTTAAACTTTTTTTATAAATGCAATTTTGTTTATACAACAATCAAGGGATTGGGGCTTAATAAGGGAACTTATAGTCTCTCTTCTAAGGAATTAGGGTTTGAGTAAACTAGTATGTTAACATTAACATTAAATATGAAAGAAGATTGTGTGATTACATGCATGAGAGTGAGGTGTTGTGAAATCTAATCTCAACATTAACAATCCATACCATTTTCTAATCTAATTCACCTTCTAACTATTCGATAAAGTACGAAAAAGAGTTTTAATTTCTCCTGCATAATATTTACTTCTTTTACAAACCAACACTTAAATCATGGAAACATTCTTTTGTTTAAATTAGTTGTAAATTCTATTAATTTTTGTGTATTACACAAGTATTTGGGAAAAATGATAAAATACTTTCTACTAACTACTTGTACGATTGGTACGCTTGCCAAAATCGCTTAACAGTGTCGGGCGCCAAAGGAGTGGCATTCGGAATGAGGTAGAGAATCATTTCGGAATGGATTGAGGTAAGGCATGGGACTTTACCATGCCAAGCATGAGGTCCCAAGGGTCTCTACCTAATCCATATCTGCGTGGGTATATGGCATTAGGAGTGGACGAGGCAAAGAGCTTTTTGCCTCAATGGCATTGGGCGTAGGTTGGATAGCCCTAAGCGCAATTTTTCTTATGAAAATGTGTTATTTGTATGATAAAATGGTTAACATGGATACGTTAGGCGAATATATTGCATGTTGATTGGTGATATTGTTCTATGTATATTGGTTTGAGATGACATATATAGATGATTATATGATTGAAATTGTTGAGAAGCATTGGTATGCTATAATTTAATGATGTTGTTAGATCTCTATATCCATTGCCTTGAGGTATTGCATGTAGATGACGATTGTTGAGGTGTTGATGCTAAGAATGTTATAGGCATTAAAGCATATTGATTGACTTAAAACTATAAGAGATGATATTTTTGAAAGTTGAATATCCTATTGTGTAAATATTGGTGTAGCACCCTAGGAGACTAATTGTTGGAAAATCCTCCTTGAGTAGGTAATAACTCTTGAAGTGGATTGTTGAACCTCCTCTAGGTCCTTAGTCAATGTTGGAGTAAGACATCAAGTTGAGGATTATAACCCTTAATTGATTACTGGATAGGTGCATGGTATCATGAGGATAGTTGGTGGGTCAATTCCATAAATGACTTGGTTAATGTATGTCAATGTCATGGTAGGCCCACACCCAAGCTATACAAAATATGATGGTGGTATTAAACTTTCCTAATTTAAGTGACGACATCTGAGAAATCATGTGGTAGGGATTGGTATTCCAATTTAGCTATCAATCTAGTAAGCATGTAAGGCATGAAAATGATAAGTTGGTTTGGTGGGATCAAGTTACTTAAATTGTTCAGGTGTTGTACGAGATCTTTGTAGATGAATGTGTGAGTGTACATTAATTAAGGTGTATGCATATGATGTGGTACTTCTTTGTGTGGTTCGTATGCTTGGTTGATGATATTGTTGAATAACATTGGTGAGGTGATATATGAATGTTCATATGTAATTGAATTGCTTACTTTGGTAAGGTTGTTGAATTCCATGATGAATTGGTTATTATGTTGATGTTGACAGTGTAGTTATTATACTTGTGTATGATTATCTCTTTCAAAATCTAGCTTACCCTTACAATGTTTTCCTGGTTGTTGGACTATGATGATCATGTTTACATGAAAGTGGAGCAGGGTTAACTAAAGGCATGTTGTGTTTTATGGAGCCATGTAGCTTGATGCTACTTTTAGCGAGAGTTGTTGGTAGTAGTTGCTTGATCGACAACTTATGATTTATATTTCATAGTTGGATGATTGTACATATAATCATTTAATTTTATTATATTCAATATAAATTATATATAGATATATGTGTGTGTGTGTGTTATAATGTACACATCCAAGCATTGTGAACATATTAATCCTAGGTAATTTAGTTATTTTTGTTGCTTGTTAGTGATCCGTAAGTGTAGTGATTATAGTGGATCGTTACATTCTCTAATAAATATGAATAAAATGGCATACTAATCATGTGCTCTCTCTCTCTCACTCACACACATATATAGAGAGAATTTTCATATATAGTATAACACATTTGTTATTTAATTAAAATTTTACAAAAAAAAAATTTGGTCTAAACTACTAGAAGACTTTAATGTAGGGCCAAAAACAATTATGTTCGAGCTAGGTAGGAAATAAGAACACTATGGGTGACAAAGTTCTCTATGTGTATTTAACATAATTACATATCTAGTATTTGAACCCAAAATCATTGGTTAAGTTGGAAAAAATCTTAATAGTTGATTCTCATGGTCATCAATAAAATTTAGCATATAAAACATGTTTTAAAAACACTTGAACATGTGTGCGCGTGTGCGTGTATATATAGATGAGGGATTTACTTACTCTAAAAGTAAGTCTTAGTAGACTTACTTTACTTAGTAACTCATGTTCCACATCAAATTTCAATGATTCAACTATTGAATTAAAAGTTCATAATGCATAAATCAAGTCCACAAAATTTTTTAAAATTTAAAAATTATTTTATACTTGTTTCATTAATTCAAATTGATGGATAATTATAAAAACATTTAATACATTGATTTGCATACATACACATACACACACAAGAAGGAGTCTATTTACTCTTAGAGTAACTATTGGTAGACTATCTTCACGTAATAACTCATGTTCTACATCAAATTTCAATGATTCAATAGTTAAATTAAAAGTTCTTAATGTATAGATCAATTTTAAATTTTAAAAATTATATGATACTTTATTATATAGATTCAAATCAACATATCAAATGTTTTTATAATTATTCGTCAACTTGAACTAATGAAATAGGGTATCAAATAATTTTCTAAAACTTTTAAAAATTGTCAGACCCTATTTATGCATTATATATATATATATATATATATATATATATATATATATATATATATATATCAAATAGTATCAATATATGAAGAGGTATCTATTTACTCGAAGAATAAGTCTATCTTAACGTACTTCACTCAATAACTCAAGTTCTACACTAAATTTTAACGATCTAACCGTTAAATCGAAAGTTCTTAACGTATAGATCAAGTCTGCAAATTTTTAAAAGTTTTGAGAGTTATTTGATACCCTATTTCATTAGTTCAAATTGATGAATAATTATAAAAATATTTTATATGTTGATCAAATTACTCCAACAATATTTCTTGGTAAAGTTACTCTACTAAATAATTATTGGTGTATGTTGAATTTCAATGATCAACTATTAAATTAAAAATTTTAATGTATAGATTAAATGTAATTTTTTTTAAATTGAAAGTCATATGATATATCTTTATATAGAATAAAATAAAGGTATAAAATATTTTTATAATTACCCTTTAATTTGAATTAATGAAACAAAGTGTTAAATAACTTTCGAAAAATTTAAAAAGTTTTTGAATTTATCCGTGCATTAATAACTTTTATTTTAAATGTTGGATGTTGAAATTTAACATACATCACGAGTTATTGTGGAGCAACTTTCCCAAGAGTCTTGTAGTAATTTGATTCCTACTCCCCCCTCCCTCTACATATGTGTGTGTGGTATCAATGTAACTTTTATCAATTATTACACTACTCAATAACTTTAAATTAAATGTGAATTTTGTCAATCTAATAAATGAATTATAACTTCATATCACTTTATATGTTTATGTCAATTTTTTGTTAAAATTGAAAATTTTGAAAGAAATCAAAGTATTCATATTTTAGTATATTTTAAAATGTATATATTACGTCAATTTTGATCTATATTGTAGTAACCCAATTTCGTCAGGAAAATGTCAATTTTGTTTAAAAAAAAATAGCAAAAAAGGTATATACAAGAAAGAATAAAAAAGACAAAAATATGGAAGCCAATTGTAATGCCTCATTTTTTTTTATATTTTTATGGGGGGTAATTTAGTAATTTTCATATGATTTCAGAACTCCAGAACGAGCCGTTCTAAAACTGGAACGGGCCGTTCCAACATCCCAAAAAGCCCCAAAATTTCTAGCCCAGAACGGGCCGTTCCAAAACAGGAACGGGCCGTTCCAACATTCCAAAAAACCCTAAAATTTCTAGTCCAGAACGGGCCGTTCCAAAACTGGAACGGGCCGTTCCAACCTTCCAAAAAACCTTAAAATTTCTAGCTCAGAACGGCCGTTCCAAAACTGGAATGGGTCGTTCCAACCTTACAAAAAGCCTTGAAATTTCTAGTCCGGAACGGGCTGTTCCAAAACTGGAACTGGCCGTTCCAACCATCCAAAAAGACTTATAAATTCTAGCCCAGAACGGGCTGTTCCCAGAAACTGGAACGGGCCGTTCCAACCTAAAAAAAGGACCTGTAATTTTTAGCCCAGAATGGGCCATTCTCGAACTACCAAAATACCTAAAAATTTTGGTCCAGAACAAGCCGTTCTGAAATTGGAATAGCCCGTTCCGAAAATGGTCGTTGTGAGTAAAATTGCAACCCCGAAACGGGACGTTCCGGATTCAGAACGGGCCGTTCCGGTCCCTCCAGAAAGTCTATAAATAGCGCCCATTGCCTTCCCAAAGGGCACCCACACACACCCTTCCCACACACATCTCCACCTTGGACCAGAGGGAACCCAGAGAAGGAGACCCACTTCTGTAGCGAAGAATTGTGAGTATATTAAATTCATTTCTTTTTATTTATTTATTTATTAATTTATTTTTATATTAGTAATATCTGCTATTAGTTCTTATTTATATTCAAAATGTGATTAAATATCAAAATATAGTGTTACAATATTTAATGTAAATATCTGAAATTATTGTATCAAAAATTTTATTAGAGGAATGGTTAATTAGATGTGACATCTTTTTAACCTTTGAATTTAAAGTACAAGTTGTGACAGCTTATCTTTAAGTTTTTCCTCCAAAAACAAAAATGTTCAACCAAGAAATTTTTTTTAACATCATAACATCTCTAGCAATAATTATAATTAAAATTTTATTGAATTGACTTTGGTGTACACCTTAGTCAATTTTATATTTTTAGGTGAATGAGCTGAGACAGTTCAAGAATCCTATATTTAACAAAAATAAAATTTAATTAAAAATATGAACACACAAATATTTTCTACCATAGAACTACGTGACTCTGATTCTTCATTACACATGAAGATACGTAGGAGCAAGAACTAAATCTTGTCGAGCCAAAAAATAAAAAATATATTATCCTCCTTTTTATATAACTAATAATTTTAACCTTTTTTTCAATGCATAATTTAAATTAGTTAAATAAAATATATTTGATAATTTTAGTGAGATAAATATTTTATAAATTATAAATGATTAGTTTAATTAATTAAAGGTAATCGTCTTAGGACGAACGTTGTGAGGTGCTAATACCTTCCTCATACGTAATCGACTCCCGAACTCAAAAGTTTGGTTTTCGTAGACTATTTTCTACTTTATGGTTTTTCCAATGTTTTTCCGTAAAAAATAACATTGGTGGCGACTCCTCTTTTTCAATTTATTTTTCGCCGTCCCGTCGCGACCGAGGTTGCTACATATATGAATGAGATATCAAATTATTATGAATTAATATAAAGTTTTGTATATATGATCTATAATTAAAGAACTTTCAATCAATAGGTAAGTTTAGAAAAATAAGGCTAAATACCTATTTTGGTCCCTTATAATCTTTTTTTGTTTCAATGTAGTCCCACTTTTATTTTTGGTCTCAATTTGGTCCCAAACTAATTAATTAGTTTCAATTTAGTCCCTAATAAATTAATTGGTTTCAATGTGGGACTTCCGTCCAAATTTCTTTAACGGAGTTAACTGTTGCATAGGTGGATGCCACGTGGATGTCACGTGGATGCATAGGTGGATGCCACGTAGATGTCACGTGGATGCCAATTTTTTGAAAACACCTGGAACCAGAACGGCCCGTTCTTGTTTCAGAACGGGCCGTTCTAGTTTCAGACTGCTAAACATGAACGATCAATGATTATAGTTCACGATTATGAATCATGGAAAGAAAAAGACCCAAGGTACAAAACATTTCAAACACTGAATTTGGTAATATTGTCAATGGAAATTGATAACTTCAATTGCTAAATAGTTAGACTATACAATGTATTATTAAGGACAATGCAATGTATCACTAAAAGATGAACCACTTACTACCAAATTGACACTACCAACTTTTTATATTTTATTTTATTGTTTAATTGTTTTTTATTTTGTGGTAAAATTATTTTCATTTTTAATGAAGGAAAAATTTACTTACTTCAATAGTAAGTCTTGATAGATTTATTCTATTTAATAATTAATGTTCTATATCAAATTTTTAAGAATTTAATTGTTAAATTAAAAGTTTTTCATGTATAGATCAAATTTATAAAAAAATTTAAAAAATTAAAAATTATATAATACTTCGTTAAATTAATTCAAATTAACATATAAAATATTTTTATTTTAAATGAATATAAAAATTTAGAGGACACTAAAAGAAAATAAATTAATAATTTTATGATGTTTTTATCCTATAAATTTTTATCATTTTATTCCTCTAATTTTAAATAAATTACAAAAAATTATAAAGTGACACTTAAATATTTCTTCAGATAGAAAGAGAAAAAGAAAAAGTTATTACTCTATTTATAAGGCAATTGTATTTTATAAAAATAAGTAATTTTAAAATTTTTACCATAAAAAAATATTTTTCAAAATTATTACATTTTTTAATAAAATTAATAAATAATATTCTATTCAGTTTTGGAACGGGTCGTTCTGATTTCAGAATGGGCCGTTCTGGTGTACTCTTGGTGTGTAAATTTCGCATTTGGAACGGCCCGTTTCCGATGCAAAATTAACAGACCGAAAGCGCATCCAGAACGGCCCGTTATGGTTTCAGAACGGCCCGTTCTGGTTTCAGAACGGATCGTTCTGGTTTCAGAACGGGTCGTTCTGGTTCTAGGTGTTTTAAAAAAAAAATTCATCCACGTGGCATCCACGTAGCATCCACCTATGCATCTAGGTGGCATCCACGTGGCCAATAGTTAACCCCGTTAAAGAAATTTGGACAGAAGTCCCACATTGAAACCAATTAATTTATTAAGAACCAAATTGAAACCAATTAATTAGTTTTGGACCAAATTGAGACAAAAAATAAAAGCGGGACTACATTGAAACAAAAAAAGATTATAAGGGACCAAAATAGATATTTTGCCGAAAAATAATCATTTAATTGAAAGTTATTCAGCGGTGTAATAAAAAGTTACACCAATATTATTTTATCCTTTTATATATGTGTGTGTGTGTGTGTATATATATATATATATATATATATATATATATGAGAAGGATTCACTTATTCCAACCGTAAATCTTGGTAAACTTACTTCACTCAATAACTCATATTTTATATCAAATTTCAACGATCGAACTATTAAATTAAATTTTTTTAATATATAAATCAAGTCTACAAAATTTTTAAAAATTTGAAAAAAATTTTATACCTCGTTTTATTAATTTAAATTAATAGATAAACACACAAATATTTTTTTACGTTGATTTAAGTTTATATAATAAAGTATCATTTATTTTTAATTTTTTTAGAAATTTGTAAAATTAATCTATATATTAAATTTTTTAATTCAATGATTGAATTATTTAAATTTAATATAAAATATAAATTATTGAGTAAAATAAATCTATTAAAACTTATTTTTGAATAAGAGCATATGTGTCTTTATATTTATATGAATATGTGAAGAGAGATAGAATATATTGTAAGAACAACATTTTTAATGTGAGAATGAACATTCTAAATTAAAACAAGACTGTGCATAACTCATAAAGTTATATGCTTATCGTGAAAGTCGTAATCGTAATTGCCCAACAAAATTCTCTTCCTAGTTTTGGGTTAAAAACTATATTGTTTCTACATCCACTATTTTGTTAAAGTTTTGTATGCTTCTTTTATTTATTTTATTCCATTGTATTAAGAAATCCATCTTTTTAAGTTTTTGGTTCACAATTTCTTGCAGGGTCTACCAGTATGATATGATACGTAAGCATATATTACTCAAAGTCTCTATTTCTATTCCTAAAACATAAAAATACCAACACAATATCGGTGTAGTACCATTAATAATTAATTGTGGGATGAACTATCACTATTGCATACAAGTTTTCTAAAATGCTTAACTTGGTTGGTTTACTTATATATTTTTAGTCACACATAAGATGATTTGCTCGAATTTGATCTTTGGGTGTTCATACTTTATCACTAACACGGGAACAACTAAATCATTTGACTTATTTGGAAAATGAATAAAAAAAATATATTGTATATAACATGTTGAACATGACCTCTAGGCATGTAAATTTAACACTTTTAATGAAAATAAAGGCAAAAGAAAAAAGCAATTCGGGAAAACAATGTAGAAATCAAAAAGAATAAATAAAGACAGTCATATAAGGCTTTCAATTCACAAAAAAAAACACATGTAAGGCTTTCAATTGTAGCCGAGTCTAGCTTAAGGAGTTAAAATGAGAATATATAAAATGATTTTCAAGAGTTTAAAATACTAATAAAAAAAGTTTTTATTAAAAATCTCATTATAAGCTAAATTGAACCAAAGAATTTCCATCACGAAATAATCAAATATCATGAAAAGGGTTTTTTTTTTTTTTTTTTAAAAAAAAAGGAGGTGTAGAAAGTAAAATTGATTGGTGCAAATAGTAATATGCAAAATGAAAATATACCTATCTAGTTAATCCGTATAGATAGGAGCACGAACGTAAAAAGAAGCCCAATACAATGTTTTTGGAAACTTGGGTGGGTTGGACACTTGGACTGCTTCTACTTGATTTTAATCAAATAAATTGCGAATTGATTGTGTGAACTGTGAAGTGATACTACGAAAGAAAAAAATATAATGAATCGATAATTTCATTATCTTCATGCTATGCAATCAATAATTTATAGAAATTCTAAATATTCACATCCAATTTTGGGGTGTGATTGAGGTGAAGGGAAGAGTGATAGAGTCACAAGAGAGAAGAGAAAAAAAATAATATATGATTTGATGAAAAATACAAAGAAAAATGGAGTAAAAGTAAATTGCATTTTATGGGAGTGAAATGTATGTTTATAAGAATGTCTATAATTCTAGCTGCATTTTTTTTTGTCATAGGAAATAATTGCTATTTAAAAATTCTGATTTTTATAAAAAAATCTCAAAAATTAATTTTTAAAATGTTAATATAAATGAACACTGATTACTGATTAGAAAATTAGTCCCCTGCCAATGTAACGATGATACCTACGAAACACCCCCAATAAATTAAAATCCTGTATTTAATACATGTGGCATAGCATTATTGGCCAAAGTAGAAGGGTATACCAAATTCCTTTATTTATAAAGGACACTAAAAATCAAGATTTTTGACTTAATAATTATAAAGTTTATGTTAAAAACAAGTGTTCTACGCAAATTAATTATTAGTTGTGAATTTTGAAATGCTGCGTGAAGAAAAAATACAAAGGATACTAAAGGGTTTTTCTTTCTTTTTTATTTTCCAATAGAATCTTTTCATATGTATGGTCATGAAATTGAATACTTAAAAGAACTAAATTATTTATCAATTGTGTTAGATTTTGTTAATAAATACAGTGGCAGGAAACAATTTAGAATGAAATCATTCGAAATCAAATGTTTATAGTCTTGATGTTTAATTTAAAAAATATATATATATATTTGACAGAAATTACGCTCTTACCTTATATACAGGATTTGTCCCTTAGAAACTCGTACTTTTGTAGCATTTCCTTAAAAAAACGAAAGAACAAACAATGCTGCTGCAGAGCTGTAAATACTTAGTCCTTTTGATATTTTGAATATAGTGTAATAACTTGCTTGATATACAAAAGAATTACATTGTTTATATGATACATTTTCCTAACATTTTTTTATGATATTATTTTTAAAATAACAAGGGTAATTAATAACTTTGAAATACATCAATATATTAAGATTCACTGAAAATGATGTGGAAGTGAAGTCAGGAAATAAAAACTTTTAATCATTTTGGGAGAGGAAGTCACGAGAAACTTACAGACTTTGTGTAAACGGATATACATGAAGTGAGGTAGTGGAAGAACGTAATGAAGCTCACGTTCATGCATGGTTGAAACAAAATGTGCATGTACATATATCAGTATATGGTTTAGTAAAACTATATTATTATTATAGATATGCTCAAGATGTTGACTACATTTGGAAAATTTTCTTTGTTTTTATCCACATGTTTTGATTTATTGATAGCCTATAAAATATTTTAAATTTATTTTTATAAATTACCATATTTGAATCATATCACCAATATAAATAGTTTTATTTTAATTTTTGCATTCTTTCGTTAAAAAAATGTTTTATATTCTTTTTCATTACTCCCTTTTGTTTTAGTTTCTCTTTTCAAAAATGTTTGTTTGTCTTAATTTTTTTTTCTTCCCCTCTAATTTTTTTTCTTTGTTCCTCTTTATTTATTTATTTTTCATTTTTTTATTAAAAATTAATTATATATTTTTTCCATTACTTCTTCTAGAGGATTTTTTTCCCTCTAATAATATTTTTTAATCAGAATTTTATAGAATATATGGAATTCATTTTTTTAAAAAATTTATGATTCATACATGTTGTGTCTTCATGGTGACTTCCTCTAAATACATACATGTTGCCAATTTGAACTATATATATATCCTCTATATTCAATTTGAATACACCTGGAGGAGGATATAACCACTTGACTTCCCTCACACAAAGGTTTGGAATGAGAGTGAACAAACAGATATACGATTAATTTGCTACATGCATAGAAATATTACCCATTATTTTTTAAATTTCCTTATCCTCTATATTTTGACTTTTAGTAGTTGTTTACGTAAGAGTAAGAGCAGGTGATGACTAGCCTATATTCATGAAATCTAGGGATGGGATGGCACGTTCCCTTAACGCAAATAGAGGAGCAGCCCCATATACAAGTTTGAAGTTTCTATCGATAATTTTACTTTTAATATATTTTTAATGAAGTCAACCACCACGGTAGTTCCAATGTAATAAGAAAAATAATACTCACATATTTAAATTTGATTATTTGTATATTACAACAAGTTATCTTGTATTGATAGAGAAATTAATATCGACAGTTATGTAATTGTCGATAACATTTTCAACGGATAATTAATTAATGTATCATAAACATTTGATGACCGTTGCATAATAAATAGGAATAATAGAAATACAGAAACAAAAGGAATGAAAAAAATTATGTACTAATCGAATATAAATAAAAAGGAATGAGAATTTTTCTTTCATTATTTGAATTACTGAATTCAAAATACTTTATATTTTTATATTTTATTTAATAAAGATGTCAACAAATTATCAATATTTATTGTACTATCTAATGTTATGGTTGATTATTAAGTTTTAAGATTTTAAATTTGAATTTGATAAGGATGATTAATTTTTAATATTTTTTAAAAATTTAAAGGTAAAATTGTCAAAAAAAAAATATAGAGATGAAAAAATGATTTTAATTATGTATTTCCTTTATATATAAGTTATTTAAAAATTTAAAGATAAAATCGTTTAAAAAATGTGAAACAAAAAATGATTATAATATCCTATCCTGTTTAAAAATAAGTATAAATGAGTGAAAAATGGAGTGAAAAGGAACATATAATTTATATTAAAAAAATATTTTTTACTCTATTTAGTATTTTTATCCTATCTCTCTTTTATTTATTTCTTTTTAATTTATTTTTTCCCAAACGAATAAAGGGTATATTTAGGAATTTTTTTTAATAAAAATATTTAGTTTTATTTATTTATATATTTTACTCCCTCTAGATCTATATATATATATATAATTAAATTTATCCAAATTGAATGAGGTAGTTAAATCCATTTTATTTTCACCATTTCATATAAAATATACATTATATTTACTAAAATATCCTTAATCACATTTAACGTAGATAATGTTTTCATTTATTATCTTAGGGTATTTTTGAATTAGAAACATTAAATATAGTTCACTTAATTTGTTAAAATTTTTCTATATTTGGGTCTAGAAATTTTAAGTATTTTTTGCTTATATATAAGTTCAAATGAAGTACAAAATAACTTTATCATAAAATAAATTATTTATCATATGTTCACAATATAATATATTTTTATTTAAATATACTTATTTTTATATTTTTTAATAAAAAAATTATAGGTATCTTCCATTGAAATTTGAAATCCAAAATTTAAATTGAGCTTACTAATTAAACTAAAATAAAATCTTAAATAATTTAATTCATGCACTATATATATAATTACATATCATAATTATAATATATTAACTTGGCATAACATCATTGACTTAGTATGACGAATAATTTTGTATTTGGTAATAAGAAATCTGTTTTTCATGTATTTATATATAGACAATTTTCTATCTAATAATAATAAAAAAAAATAACCTTCTATTGGTTTAAAAAAAAAATATTTAGATGATATGAGTCCTGAAAATTCATTAAGATCATGCTATATATCTCAAGTCTTACAAATTATTTATCAATAAATTTCTTATATTATGGTAGCAAAATAATCAAACTTGCATTATAGTAAGATGTTTGTCTATCTAGTCCATATCAACTAGAGTAACTTTTATTGATTTAAAGAAATTTCAATACCTATCAAGAAAGTTTAACTCAATTGATTGAATAAGGTGCGTATGAATATTGTAAGCTTCTTTAATGTGTTTGATTCCTATAAGTAAATTTTAATACCTTAATTCAAGATTTTAGCCATGTTTAGGAACCCATTTACCTATTGTAAAAGTGCATTTCATTTCCAAAACACAAAATAAAAAAGTAACATTTTATTACTTTCACCTTCAACCATTTTTTTTCCAAGTGGAACTTTAAATCAAACACACCGGTAGCTCTCAACTTAACCTGAAATATCCTTATTCAAAATAAAATTAAAAATTAGGTATATTATTATCATCCGTACCTCAAAAAACCAAGGAACTTATGGTATTGGATGGTTGACTTCAAAATTCTGACACTAAATTATACTATTTACACTTTGACGCGTATAAATTAAAATACTTGTTTTCCGCTTCCGGATTGCTTCTGGGTCAATATGTTTTTGAATTTTCACTCAACAATTATATAAATGTAACACAAATCACTCGGCATGCAGTGATTAATTTATATTTTTTGTTCCATTCACAAAATTCCACCACAACAACCAATATTATCTATCTATATTGTTGTAAAAAAATTATAGTCATTCCAAAAAATACATTTCTCAACAAAAAAAAAAAAAAATTGTTGCATGTTGTGACGATAAGTGTTGTTGCAAAAAAAATTTTTTGACAATTTTAAATATTGTTGTTAATGATAATGTTTTAACACTATTTCTTAACAATTATAGATTAATATTGTTGACATAAAATAGTATATTTTCTAACAACACATAATTTTTGCAACAATATTAATTTTGTTAACAAAAAAAACTCCTATAATAACAAAATTTTTATATTGTTACTAAATGACTGTCGTTACCAATAACTCATTTATTGTTGTAAAGAAATCGTTACAAATAACGTATTTTCTTGTGGTATAAATAGATAGAGTGAGCACCCCTTCTTTCCCCCACATAGCAACGATGACTATCTCTACTATTTTCCTTTTGACTCTCTTTTCTGTGATTTATGGCAGTGGTGCCACGCATCACCTTTTCATAAATCTTCAGACTCTTTCTTCTGATTATTCCTCCAATCAACCTTACAGAACTGCCTATCACTTCCAACCCCCCAAGAATTGGATAAATGGTACCCTTTATTCCTTAGTTTCTTTCTATTATTCTTTCATTTTCTTTTCTGCAATACTTTATGTCTCTAATGGTTTCTTCTTTTGCTTCTTCTTTTTGTCATTTGACATGTTATGATCATGAAATGGACATTTGTGTTTGGACTCGCATGCAGATCCCAATGGTCAGTTCACTTCTCCTATCAATGTCCCTCACTTCAGTTTTTTTCTCTCATTCTTTTTGCAGTTTAATTCAATCCATGTCGTATAGTATATATAACTCCCCTATTCTCATTATTCATTTCACAAAATATATCAAATAATAATAACCATTTCAGAATTTCTGGAATTAAAAATGATTGGATATATTGTTCAAATGTAATATAAGAAAACTATGAAAAAAAATGCAGAAATTTACACTGTTTCACAAACGGCACTTCCCTATGGAAATCAAAATATGACGTAAATATTTTGATGCAGATCCCTATGCATAGATCGAGCCATAGGGAAAGAAAATGAGAGCATCTAATTGATTAAGAAGTTTCCTTCCATTTGGCCGGTTTTCTTAATATTATAAATTTATAATAAACGTGATGGTGCATGCACGTAGATAACAGTGAAGTCAAAATGTTTGTATCTAACTAAAAAACAATTTTCTACAAAAAAAAAAATAATAATTAGGAGAGAAATAGTAGTTATGTGCCATTTTTTCAATTAAAATAATAAATAAAAAAAAGAGACGAGTAGAAAAAGAGTCATGATTTGAATCCAATGATAGGTTTAAAGAATTCACAAGTTGATAATGACATTGATACGTGTTATTAATTAATTTAGCATCTCTTATGATTTTGGGCTGAAAAATAAAAAAATTGTCTTTAGGGCCATTGAGATATGGAGGACTTTATCACCTGTTCTACCAATACAACCCTAAAGGTGCAGTTTGGGGAAACATCGTGTGGGCCCATTCAGTGTCAAAGGATCTGGTGAACTGGGCCCCACTGGATCCTGCCATCTTTCCATCTCAACCGTCCGATATCAATGGTTGTTGGTCAGGATCAGCCACACTGCTTCATGGGAACAAACCCGTCATTTTGTACACTGGAATTGACCCAATGAACCACCAGGTCCAAAACCTGGCCCAGCCCAAAAACTTGTCTGATCCATTTCTCAGGGAATGGGTCAAGACCCCAAAAAATCCTCTAATGGCACCCACTAGTGCCAACAAGATCAATTCAAGTTCATTTAGGGACCCCACCACTGCTTGGCTAGGAAAAGATGGACATTGGAGAGTGCTTGTTGGGAGCAAGAGAAGGACTAGGGGAATGGCACTTTTGTATATAAGCAAAGATTTCTTTAATTGGGTTCAAGCCAAACACCCCTTGCATTCAACCCTAGGAAGTGGAATGTGGGAGTGCCCTGATTTTTTTCCTGTTTTGAATAGTGGCCAATTGGGTGTTGACACGTCAGTGAATGGTGATTATGTAAGCCACGTGCTTAAGGTCAGTTTGGATGACAAGAAACATGATTACTACATGATTGGGAGTTACAATGCTGCCAAGGATGTGTTTGTCCCGGATGAGGGGTTGAATAGTGAATTTGTTTTGAGATATGATTATGGGAAATACTATGCCTCAAAAACTTTCTTTGATGATGGGAAGAAGAGAAGGGTTTTGCTTGGGTGGGTCAACGAATCCTCTAGTGTTGCTGATGATATCAAGAAAGGATGGTCTGGAATTCACGTAAGTTGTTTGCAATTTCTTGAATTGTTATATTTTATTGGTTTGCTAAATTTGCTCACCATGTTCTACAATCAAGACAAGACTTGATCAAATCAACCAAGTGTTGACCCTAGGCTCAATAACATAGATTTCTTCTTCTTCTTTTTTATGATATATGGTTTAAAATAACATGAACCAGCTCATACCATGATGTGAGAGTGAGGTTCCACAATTTGTTTATATTTTTTACCAAGCTTGTATACAATGTTGTTTATAAGTATTGAAATCTTATCTCAATATTTAATAATAAGGGTAATATTATTTTCAGGCAATTCCAAGGGCTATCTGGCTGCATAAATCTGGTAAACAGTTGGTGCAGTGGCCAGTGGTGGAAATTGAAAAGCTGCGTGCAAATCCAGTCAACTTGGCACCCAAACTGATAAAAGGAGGCCAATTGGTTCAAATTAACGGTGTCACAGCAACACAGGTATGCTTTACTTGCTCTATTCTATAAACATTACTACTAGTTTAATCAAGTTTTAATTATATATGTTCTGGATCATGGTTGGTTGCAAAAGTTTTTAAAATAAAATTTAATAATGTTGCGGAAAACTAGGGTCAAATGTGATACAACCACTGGCAATGTTTTTGAAGACCATAAAATCTTTAATATTCACAGCCCCAGCTGTGGTTTCAGACAACTCTTGGTTTAAAAATACTAATACACTTTTATAAGGTTAAATTGCTTAAAGTTCCATAGTTATTTAATAGATATTTTTAATTCATTTACTTATCTCTTTTAATATTTTTAAATTCTTCTAATTTAGAATATTTTTCAAAATTTTATATTTATAATTTTTTTAATTCTTTTAGTCTATGTGGTCATTTTTTTATTATTAACGTGATAAAGGTAAATTTATTGTAAGAGTTCTTTAAAATTAAATTTCTTGATGTCTTGTGTTTTTTTATTATCATTTATTATATTTATCGTTGAGATACATTATTTTATCCTCACAAAATTTAGAAAATAAAATAAAATAAAATTATTATCTTTATTACATCACACAAAATAAATAACGTTATAAAAATATTAATATAGAATAAAAAAAATTAAAAAATATATCTTAAATTATAAAGACTAAAAAAATTAAAAAAATTAAAATTAAAATTATAAGACTAAAATATTATTTTAATTTAAGTATAAAATATATTAATGATATGCAAGGTCCTTGTATTTAATTATTTATATTTGGGAACAATTTGAAGCCGACTCTAAGCTTATTAACAAAAGGAAATGTTTAATCTTGGATACTTGAATTAAAATAGAACCGATAGACATGCAAAAGTATGGGTGTAAAAGTAAGAAGATTTAATATTTTGAAAATATAAATATATCCATTTTTTTCTTCATTTATTAAGTTGGATAACAGTTAGGAAGATCGATTTATAATTATTTTTTCTACACTCATTTTTTCTTTTTGATCAATCCTACAAACGATATTTTTTTTCACTTCGACAGAACATGTTTGTGCTATGGGTGATTAACATGAACACACTTTTTAACATTATCATTTCGATATATTCTAATTTATTAAAACAAATTAATGTATAGTGATTATGTAGATCTCAGTTTTTTTCTTCAAATGTAGAACTTACATAAATTTCTATTAATTAAAAAGAATGTAGGAGAAATTAAAAATATTAAAATAATGTTAGTAGCAACCTCAGATGTTAAACATAAAACTCTTAACTCGCATAAAGAATGTGAAAATAAGAAATTAATATTACTTACTTCTGCATCAAATTCATAAAAATGTGGATGAATTACGCGAATCCAAACAAGTACTTAATTTTAGAGTAAAAAATATCTTTACTACACAGCCAAAAACAGATACTTATTATACTTCTATATTTTTAGTATAATAAATATTTCTTTCTTCAAAAACCATCTTAATACCGAGGCTATAATTGTTATAAAATTTGAGTAATCAATTGTCCTTTGCAGGCTGACGTTGAAATTTCATTTCAAGTGAGCAAGTTGGGAAAGGCTGAAGTCTTGGGCTATTTGACGGACCCCCAAATTCTGTGTAGCAAAAAGGGTTCAGCTGTTAAAAGTGGGCTGGGCCCATTTGGTCTTCTAGTTTTTGCTTCAGAGGGATTGCAAGAATACACATCAGTTTTCTTCAGAATATTCAGATACCAACACAAAAATTTGGTGCTGTTGTGCAGTGACCAAAGCAGGTTTGTTTGTGTCCTCTAATCATTTCCAATTTTCCATAAACTTAATCCAAACACTGTCTAACTTCTCCTCTGATTATTTCCATTTCCAATGTTCCAACTCTTGTGATTTACAAATGCATGATAGGTCTTCCTTAAACAAAAACAATGATTTGACCACTTATGGAACTTTTGTGGACGTGGACCCTCTTCACGAGAAGCTATCATTGAGAACCTTGGTAAGTTCCAATTGATGAAGCCAAGAGATATTAACGTGCATAAACTTTCTTCAAATGAAAAAAATTCTATAGATTGTAATGACTCGAAAAAGGTTGCATTCGAATGAAACTTCTAACAAGTGCATGATCTTACTAAAAAAATTTAGGTATATTTCTCAGAAAATAGTAAATAGTTAATATAAAAATAATTTTATATGCATGTAAACAAACAATTGCGCACACACAAAAAAAAATTGTAAATAAATGATTTAATAGCACTAATAGGAACTAATAAGTGGCTAGTTCAAATCTTAATAATAGAAAAAATGTGATTGAAAAAAAATATTTTTACCAACGATGTCAACTTTGTACCAATAAGAATAAATAAATAAAACAATATGTGTATATGTTAAAAGTCATGGCTATAAGGATTTTTCATCCTTAGTTTTTTTTGTTTTGTTCAAATGATCTTTAATGCTCCTACTAATGCACGAGTTTCTTCCTTCCACAGATTGATCATTCTGTAGTAGAGAGTTTTGGAGGAGAAGGAAGGGCTTGCATCACAGCCAGAGTTTATCCCACATTGGCAATCAATGATAAAGCAAAAATTTATGCTTTCAATAATGGCACTTCTGATGTCAACATCTCAAGACTAAGTGCTTGGAGCATGAAGAAAGCACACATACATTGAAACTAAGCAGAATAAATGGAAGAACGACGAAAGTTCACGATCACAATTCTTTTTTTTACTTCTCCTATTAATGCCTCGAAATATCACTAACGCAACAATAATATGCATGTAGTTCATCTTATATTTCATCTTATATTTAAGTTGACAAAATAAATCAAGAAAAAATATATTAGAGAAGAACGTTGCCGTGACTTTGTTATACTTGTCACCAACGTATTTAACCATTTGTCCTCACCACTTTAACTGCACTTTGAGAAAGATCCATGCCTTGTACGAGGATTATCTTTGACTCCATATATATGCAAATTTTTTATTATAAGAAAGTTTTAACGTGATAAATATTTCAACTTATTGATGATCCATTCTGGTTTACTGTCTATTTGGTCACACGACCCAACCACGGATTGTGTGACAAATATGAATATTGCATCTAAGGACTTCATGTGTGTTGATATTATAGTTACATTTAACGCTGTTGAACAACTTTCCAAAAATAAGCTCGAATAGCTTCAAGAGATGCGAGAAAAACCACGTCATGAAGCTAGACAAAACAGGCACTTAGCGTGCGTTTGTTTTTTCGGTACAAAAATTCCAAAGCAACTCAACAGGACTGAGCAATAACTGGATTGGCGTGCAACGTTGTTTTAAAGGGAGATTCAAACACACCTTCAGTCATTGACACACCAAAGGCACGATCATAAAGTAGAATGTTATATATGGAGTAGTTAAAAATAGTATAGAAACTTAGAAAACAATAAATAAAGATATTTTAGTCTTAAGCTATACAAATTGAATGCTTTTTAATCTGTTAATTAAAACCTTGAGCAAACAATACATCAACAAGAAGGAAAAGAAGGGGGGATCCAAATAAATGCCTAAAAAAAGATCAAATGTCAAATGGAGCTTTACAGTAGATACTTACAAACTATCTGCACTCAATTGTCTCAACTTTTTTAATGTTAATAAATATGCCATCCTCTTCTAAGAATACATTCTTGAACTGGTCTTTGACCAATTGATTATCTACCTTTGTCCTTTACCAACCTTGAGTTATAAATATCAGTATGGTAAGGTCAGAATTAGCTTCGGACTGCTCTAACTAATCTGGTGTTATTCGTAGTCCATACTCAGGTGGTCCTTATGCCTTCGTTTCCTGTTACCCTTCTTTTTCACTTTCTCATTTGGCATTTCTTCAAACTGCTCTGTTAAACATTTGTGCACAATACTTTTCACTTCATCAAGTAACTCTCTATTATAAGAATCCAACCCTTCTGCTGAGACTATATCAGCAATATTTGCAATTTCCCTCATAGCAGTAACCTGTAAAAGCATGTAGCAGTCCAGCATTCAAAAAACATACATTCAAGGAAAAGATACGTAATAATGATAACGAAGCAAAGACATACTGTTCTTTGATACTCTGACTCCAGGGATGATGTGACTCTCCCGATATATTTTCGCGTAATCTTCTGATACCACTGCATGTACTCACCCTCATCTGCAACGTCACCACCTTCAACAATATGAACCCAACGTTCTGACCACTCTTTGAGAGCCAAGTCCATCTTTCCCATCAGGTCTACCCCATGATCCACTATACGACTCTTCCTTTCCCATCGTTCCACGTCTTTTGGGATAGTTTGATGCATGCCAAATTGCCTTAAGCAACGATCAGGAAGGTGCCTTTCTGCCTTGTCAAAACACAATAGCATAGTCCTAGATGCCCGTAAAATTAGACTAGCTTTTATATCTTCTGGTATGGCTGTACACTCCATGTCCTTGTAAGGTAGCCACTGGACCTGTGTATCAACACTAGTAACTCAGATTTGCTGTTTTCTTCTACCTAATTCATCAAATAAGCCACATTATTAACACTTACATCACATGGATTAAGGGAGTCCAGAGCCTTTCTGTAGGACACTACATTACATTTCGTCCTAGAACCACTTTTCCCTTTCCATTTAAGTACAAAGGGAAAGCAATTATTATCAGGTTCTTGATTAAATTTTGGTTGTCCAACATTGAGGCGAGAATAACTCCAGCACTAACAAATAATAATAAAACATTATTCAGCACTGAAACTACCAACAAAAAGAGTAAAGGAAGTAATGTTATACCTGTACTAGAGTTAAACAGCCACTAATAGTGCTTTGAGACTTAAGGGATGCATTGCCAAGTGCTCTATATAAAAATGCCAATGCTCCTGCACCCCAAGCGAACTTCCCAGCCTTATCAAAGTCTTCAAACAGAGAAAGGTACATAACAGGGACTTTGTTCCCTGTTGTTGTAGAAAATATTGTGCTGCCTACTAGGTATAGAAGGTAAGCACGAGTACAGCGCTCAGTTTCCTCCAGTGATGCATCTTCAGGACACTCAGAAAAGAATTCCTTCAGCCAAGTAAGCTTCACCATTCCACCATTCAGGTCCTCTGGTACTCTCCCTAGTAATTTTTCACAAACTGAACTTGGTGCACTTATTGGTCCTATCACAGGTTCTCCATCAATAGCCAATCCAAGTAATAGTGATACATCTTCAAGGGTTATTGTCAATTCTCCAACAGTGAAGTGGAAGGTATTTGTTTCTCTCCTCCACCGCTCAACCAAAGCTGCTATCAGTGCATTGTCAAGACTCATAGCAGGAAGTGATCGTAAGTAACCAAAACCAGCCTTCTCAACCAATTTAATCTGTTTAGGTGTGAGCTTCCACTGATCAAGCATTGAAGTGTGTTCGTGGCATCTAAGTACACCACGCTCCTGAGGATTTGGTATGAATTATATCCAGTAATATGAATATCAAGAAAATTTCTTATGATTTAACATAAATTATAAATAAAGGAATATTGGCATACATGTCCATCCCAAACTGCTGAAGAAACATGATTCTCTTGATCATAAAGTACATAATTATCAATTGGTCCAGGATCTTCATTGAGCTCCATTTATTTAGGAAAGAAACGAGAACTGCCCAAAATACAAGAATCACAAAAGAAATAAATAACTAAACCAGACCAATTTCTGAAGCAATAGCATATTATTAAACTCTTGCCATTCTCCATTAAGCAATGATAAAATAACATGGGACAAGAGCATATCAAAATTGCAACTAATAATTTCGGAGCTGACCTTCAGCTTAAGTGTCAGTTTGATGTCTGTTTTGCCAATTGGAAATTGTATCGCATTAACTTGCACATACTGTTGAGCCATGTTTAAGTGAGGGTCAAAGCATGGTTAAAGTTGCTTGACTTGCTTCAACAAAACTAAAGGGCCAAGGACCTTTCTTCAAACTTATCGCACTAATTTGAACCACCTTGATGAAAAAGAAAATTCTCACATTTAGGATATAAATCCTGGACTATTGTCACTAAAATTTTAAGTAACAAAAAGCATAATTCTGCTTGCTAAACATATATTTACAGATCTACTAGAAATAAGGACCACAACATTAAAGCAGTCATCTAACGGTTTATGTTATTTATTTCTCTTTCTTTTTTAACTTTATGGTCTAACGAAACAAAGGAAGAAAATGAATTCAAATTCTTTTGGCTTTAGGAGCCATACAGCCCCATGATCCATTTTTCTATGGTCACTGCAAAATTCATTGCTATCAAGCAATCTAGTCTTATAGGTGTCCAATAGAATTTTCCATTGAGTTTGATATGCAGATTACAATCATTAATTACACTTGAAGCATTTCTCCAATCTCTGCTTTGTCCACCTAGTCTAAATCCTATGTGCGGCATTCCTGTCACTTCAAAATACAGATTCGAGATACCTAAACAGTGCAACTTGTTATATGATGTGATCCCAATTTTCATCTCCAGTAACATTGCTAACTTGTTCCTTGCCAAACATGCATAATGCATTTTATACTGTCTTACTCTTACATAACCGGAAACCCTTTCATTTCAAAGCTTATCTCTACAACTCCAAAGTTTCCTCAATTCAACTTTTATAATTCCCATTCATGACAACCATTAGCTTAATCATCCAGAGTCTTGATAATTTATCACTATTTTCACCTTGAGATAAAACCCTTGCCGAACTTGGTAAGGTAACTTCTACCTCGGTTATGATTATGGACAAAAAGGAGTAGCCAACCCTAAATGGATACCATGGATTTTCACCCACACGTAGTCTTCCATTGTGACAATAGTGAGTAAGGGTTGGAAAAGGCAGAATTTTAATAGAGTCCAGCTTATAGCTTAATGGCAACCCCCCAACTTCCTTGGGAACCTCTTGATCATGGGTAAGTAGGTGTTCAAATTCAATGCTCTCGCACACCTACCCTACCTTCCCCATCCATCCCCTACTCTCACAAAATGATGAAAATTGCTACAAGTTGCTAGTAATTAAGAGTCTGTTTAGATAAGTTAAAAATATATATCTGGAGAAGCTAATGAGAGCATGAGACAGTTTCTAAAAATTAGTTTATGCATGAGTTAATTTTAGATTTCGAAGAAACTAATTTCATTTTTCCTACTTATTTTCTTCTTCTATAAGTGATCCAGAATAAGTTTATCTAAACACGCCCTTAAATCATCTCACAGGTCCTCTAAGTACAGAGTGTCAATTGCACATTAGAGTCTGATATATTTCAAGTTTGAACACATGTCTCATCTTTCAGACCTTAAATGAGAAACAACACATGATATTTTTGTGTAGACCCTAAAGTGGATACATAGCAGGCAAAAACAAATTCAAGGCAAAATGAAAAACCCACAAAAAAAAAACGTTAATTTATTCATCACGTTGATACAGGAGAGACCGAGAGAGAGAACCTGAGGGAAGGTGGAACTCTGTTGCGTCCAGGTGAATGAGATAAGAAGTGAGTCAACGAGTTTGGAAGAGGAAGAGGAGGAGAAAAATTGAACGGTGGAACATGTGTAGTATTAATCTAATACAAAAATATAAATGTGTTTCGGTTTTGGAGACTGACGACGTCGTTCGGCTTAGCAGCAGCTGCCACTGTCAGTGTTGCCACCCAAAAGAAACTGGAAACACACGCCGGACAAGAGGAGGGATTTGGTGTTTTTTTCTTTTTCTTTTTAATGTTGGATTGATAGAAATTTAAAATAAAATATAATGTAGTTCAATTTTTTTCTTTTAAAATTTTATTAAAAGAAAATACGGTTTTTGTTTTTTAGAAAAAATACTCACAACATTTATGTTGTGTTTGGAAAAGGTGAAAACAAAAATAGAGAGAAAATAAGTAAGTTAAAAATAAGGGAAAGTTTATGTTGTTTGGTTACAATAAAATAGAAGAGAAATAAGGGAGAATTTTTTTTTTAATTGAATTTGATAAATACTAAATAAGTGAACACCTTTCTTTAAGTTTTTTGTATTCATTAGTTTATTATAATTTATGTTAAAGTTTTATAATGTAGTTTTAATATCTTATTTTTAATATTATTTTTATATTTTATTTTATTAATTTTGTTTGATTGTAAGATATTTTTTTTTAATATTTCTCATAAATATTGGCTATCTTATTATTTGAACTGATATTACGGCTATATAGGTCTTTCCATGTAGTTTTTTGACCTTTTTCTTGTTGGTTCATTGTTGAGTGTAAGACATTCAACCCTCGTATGTCCAAGTTTCTTGCACTCATAACAAATGACTTTCTTGTTATTGCCTTGACCAGGTTTCATGAACATGCCTTTCTTTCTGTTGAAGCTCCATAGTCTTCCCCTTTTCTTAAGCATGTTCTTAAAGTTTTAGACATGAAAGATATTTTATCACTTGTTGAGTTTTCAAAACTTTCATCTGAGTTGCTGGACTAATATGAAAACATTAGAACATATGATTATAACCCTCAAATCCAAATTAAATGTCATGATTATTATATCGAGTAAAAATAACATGTGACCACTAATTCTGCTAATTCACATTTTATTCCTACAATGCCTCTTGCCAATTGATATGGTTACTATTAATACGCAAAGTAGTTAAAATTGATATCATGATATCGCGATATGCCAATTTGTTTTAGAACATCAAGGAAGCGTTTTTCTCAATGAAAGAATTGGATTAGAGCTTTACATTTGATTTTGGAAACTCTTTAGAGGTTTCCTTCTTTTTGTGGAGCTTTACATTTTGATTTTGGGGTTCAAAGATGCCATATGAATTTGAAGAAGCATGGAAATCCACAATGATCAAGTTTGATTTGCAAAAGAATAATCGATTTTCTCATATGTTTGACATTAGAGGTATGTGGATCTTAACTTACTTCAAAGACATGTTTTTGGGTGAAATATTATGAATTCTAATGTTTCTTTTGTTTGAATTCTGGATCAGGTTTGACTATGTAATAGAAGCACAAAAACATAAGGAGTTACTTGCTGATAATGATTCATTACATTTTTTACCAATACTAAAGTTAGACCATGTTTAGAAAAACATGGGAGAAATGTTTATAATGTTTATACTAGTGAGAATTTTTCATATTCCAAAAAATGTTATGGATTGCATGTGTAGACTGTGGAGTTGAAAATAAAAAAGAAAAAGATGGGATGGAAACAATATATATAGTTGACAATAGTAAAAAGAATATTAAATTATGAGAAGTAGTTTATAATGCTTCTAATCACAGGGCAAATTGCTCATGCAAAATGTCATGGTCTCAAGCATACCATGTAGACATATACTTTATATTCTAAATGGAAAATGTATAAATGAAATAACAAATAATTACTTTGTTAATCAGTGGACCAAGTTAGTTACTAGCAAGCCTACTTTTAATATTGATGGTAAGGTTTAAAAAAGGGTGTTTTGAATCAAAAAATGAGAGCTAACTTATATTAGACACATGTGATCACTTATTTATTTGTATACACAAGGTTGGGCAATCTAAGGAATTTTTTCTAATAACTAAGTTATTAACATTAAAAAACAATTAATTGATGTGGAAAAAATAAAGATACTAAAAGATAATGTTGAATAGTGTCAATCAAAAACTCACATTTTTCAAATAATCAAGTATTCTTCGAATACAAAGCCTCTTCGGACTTTAAATAACCAAATATTCTTTGAATATAAAGTTTTTTCAACCTTTAAACAAATAAGTATTCTTTGAACACAAAGATTCTTCAAATTTCAATAAAATCAAATATTATTTTACAGTCAAGTATTTCAAGACTCAAGGCAACCAAATATTATTTAAATACAAAGTCTTTTTAAGCTTCAATTAACAAATATTTTTATACAATCAAGTCTCTTTAGATCCAAGATAATAACACTAAGATAAAGTTGGATAAGATAACTGTGTTATTTCGTCTTATTTTTAAGATGTGATACAATAATTTAAGTACACAACTTGTTGATAGAAAAAATGAAATATGTTTTTACAATGTGTTCTTTCTTTCTCTCTCTTTTTTTTCCTGAATCTTCAAGCTTCTTTGTATAAGTGCTTAAGTGAAAATGACCGTTGTTAATCCTTGAGCGTCTTTCATAGACTTATTTTGTCAATCTTCATTTTTGTTCCTTATGAGAGAGATTAGACCTGTCATTTAAAATTAATATTTTTATAATTTTTTATATGTTTAAATATATTTTTAATCCTTCAAATTTATGATAAATTTATTTTTTATCTCTCAAATTTGTAACTGTTGTTTTTAATCATGTAATTTTTAAAAATATAATTTTAATCCCTCACATTATCAATAACATATTTAAAAGTAATAAATTAAAACATTAATGCAGTATGAATTGAGCTTAATGCGATATTTTACTAATATGAATATTAGTTTTTAATAATTTTTATAATAAAATTTAAATATAAAAATTAAAATAATTTTTTTTTTGAAATTATAAAAAGTAAAATAACAATTTTAAATTTGAAGTTGAAAAAGTAAAATTATATTTAAATGTTATTTACATTATTAAAAGCCTAATTTCTTTCCATGAAGGCATGAAGTCATTAACAAAACACATTAAGATATTTAATTTAACCAAAAGGGGGAAAACTCCATAGTCTAGTCTAGTCCTACCCAAACCCAAACACTATCCCTCAGCTCTTCTCTGTGCTCTGCTGGCCACCCATGACGACGTCGTCCGGTTCCGTGAAGAACGCGATGCCCCCAAACCTAGAAAAAGTGCTTCTCAACAGAAAGCACCCCGAAGAAGAAGAAGAAGAAGAAGAAGAAGAAGAAGAAGAAGAAGAAGAAGGTGAAGAATCCAAGTCCAAAGCTGAACCCTCACAATCCTCTCCATCCACCGAAGACGCCGTCGCCGATGACAGCTCGAAGCCCATCGTGTTGATCACCAACAGTGACGGCATTGAGTCCCCGGGCCTCACTCTCCTCGTCGAAGCCCTCGTGCGCCAGGGCCTCTGCGATGTCCATGTCTGCGTTCCTCAATCGTGGGTCCCACCGTTTTCCCCTAAATTCTCACTTCGTTGCGTAACTCGGTCAATTTTGTGGTTTCTTTCTTCTTATTGAATCTGGAATGTCTTTGCATAATTTTTTAGTTCCTGAAAATGGTTGCTTCAGGGACAAATCGGTTTCGGGCCACTCCGTCACTCTTAGGGAAACCGTCGAGGCCTGTTCCGCCCAAATTGATGGTGCCACCGCTTTTGAAGTTTCAGGTTTGGATTCAATTGCATCAGTTTTTACTCTTTCTTTAAGACACTGATTTGGATTCTTAATTTAAGGAGTTTAGCTCACTACTTCACTTACTGTTCAGTGTTTAGAAACGTTTTTCTTTATTTTGTTAGATCCGATGTGTATTGAGTTCATAGATGATGTGGATTTAGTAGTTTGGTTTTAGACTTTTAGTTGTGTAGGAAAAAAATGGGCGAGTTTGTCAAGTTCGTGTAAACTTCGTTCACAGACAATGTGGGTTTGCTGGTTTGCTTCTTGTTGTGTATGAATAAAAAAAAAACACTCTTCATCATAATCATCTGTGGAATTTTGGGACATGTAATGTAGCTAGTGATTTTCGGATTGTATCGGCTGTTACATATAATGCATCCAGAGTTGAGTAATGCTTATTTGGGTTTGATTTATGATTCAGGAACTCCTGTGGATTGTGTTTCACTAGCGTTGTCTGGAGCCTTGTTTTCGTGGTCAAAGCCTATGCTGGTTAGCATTTATATCATACATTTGATAACTATTTGTGGGTTTCTTCTCATTATCAAAATGCTAATGGTTTATGGATGAACATGATGTAAATTTTAGGTTATTAGCGGGATTAACCGGGGATCAAGTTGTGGTCAGCTCATGTAAGTTGTTCCCTTATGCATATTATATTCTATCGTGTTTTCATATTAAGCCTCTGTGAGTCCTTGAGCACGAACAGAAGTTCATTTCACGCTTTAAAATTCACCAGGTTCTACTCTGGTGTTGTTGCTGGAGCAAGAGAGGCGTTATTATGTGGTGTACCTTCATTGTCGATATCATTAAATTGGTACATTGGTTATTATTATTTATATCCAATTTGAACTATATTTTTCCTGCTGGAGATTGTGATTTAGTACCATATTCTGCTGCAGGAAGAAGGATGAAAGTCAAGAGACTGATTTCAAGGATGCAGTAGAACTCTGTTTACCATTAATAAATGCTGCTATCAGGGATGTTGTAAAGGGAACTTTCCCCAAAAGCTGCTTTCTGAATATAGAAATTCCTACATCACCTTTAAGCAGCAAGGTCTACAAGTTTTATTATAATTTACATAATAATATAAATTGCTTTACTGCATTATGAGAATTTTCTAGCTTTGGGCTATATATTGTAGAAAATCTAATAACTAGAGAAGCATAACATATGGTCTATCATTGACCATGTATTTTGTCCAGATATGACAGGTTTTTTTGTTTTACATGTCAGCTTTTTTTTTTTTTTTTTAATTAGACAATGACATTTACACCCTTATCATTCTGTTTCTTTTGCTGCTTGGGTATTATTGTGGTGGGTTGAATATCTTTGCATAGTGACTTAATTTCACTTATCCCTCTTGTTCTGCCGCCACCTGGTGGCATTGGCACCTGCCTTTTTTTTTTTCCCCTTTCCCTTTCTTCTTCACCCATCACTCTTTCTCTTCCTCCTTTCTCGTTGCCATATACTGCCATCCATCTCCTTCTTTATTGTTGAGTGCTACTGCAACCCTGGCAAGACTATACCAGTCACCAGGTGCACAAGGCTCGAGTTTCCAGAGGGAATCCATCTGAGAGTGATTAGAAGCTGAAAATCAGAGTAGAGGGTGGAGGGAAGTCTAAAGAAGAAAAAACAGAATGGAAGCTAGATTTTATTATTTTTTTAATTTATTTTTTCTCCGATTTTTATTTCGCTTTTTTACATGTGAGATAGAAGGAAAGTTGTTGGTATTCATCTAGCAGACTTGAATTGAGACCAAGGAAAAGATTGTTCAGTTTAGGTATTCTACACAGGCTGTATTTGATTGGGATTCGGAATCAGAATGAGATAATGATTCGGCTGAAAGATATGACTGGCATTTCTTTCCAAGTTAGGGACAATTGTGTATTTATGCTGTAATATTTTTTTGGTTTTTAACTGGTACAAAGGATTGCAACTAACTCTTTTAGAACCCCCAATATTTCTCTAATAAATCTAACAGTCATTAATAACTTGTCCACCATAAACCACATTATTAACTTGACCACTGTAGCCTCAGTCCTCAGAGTCACAGTGCTGTGTGTTTAGGTTCTGCTTTTCAAGTTTTACTTTTTGTTACCCTTTTTAGGGGGATTTGTCTCTTATAATGAACGTTGTTGACATACATTTGTTGGGACTTTTATGTACTCACAGAGTACAGATAAAGTCTCAGAGAAAGGAACCTCAAGAGGCTTGGATTTCAATTAACATTTCTTCCCCTGGATGTTGGTCATAAGTTGCACAAAAACTACATGGTGTGTAGGATGACAATATTTATTCCCACATTGTAAGAAAGACTAAATCGTATAGGAGACAACCATAGTGATAGAAACACTAACTATATGGATATGTGAACCTTTTTTTTATTTGGGAAATTTCCTCTTAAAGAGGATATTGAAACTTGACAGTTTGACATTGTGATTGACCTCTATTTCCTTCCCCTACTTTCTTAATTAGGCAATACATTTTAGTTTCACCATTCTTGAAGTTTTGGTTCACTGTATTTACTCTTCAGTGAACTATTTTTGGTCCTTAAATATAATATTGCTGCTGTGCTATTGTTTTGTTGACAGGGCTTCAAATTGACCAAGCAAAGCATGTGGAGATCCACTCCAAATTGGCAAGCAGTTTCAACTAGCCGCTATCCTCCTGGTCATTTCTTGGCCAGTAAACAAGGCCTTGGTCTTCAGTTTGCACAGATTGGCCGGGATGCTTCTGCTGCTGTGAGTGTCCTAAATAATGTGTGTAATCTGGTATTTTTATGCATCTGTTGATACTGACTGTATATTTTTTCACATCTTGGCCAGGGTGCAGCCCGTAAATTAACTACACAGAAAAAGAATTTGGAGATTGTCGAATCAATTGGAGCTGCAGGGAAACCTGATTCCAACAGGGTGAAGAAGTACTTCAGATTAGAGGTAAATGGGAGGGATATATGGCAATATGGGTCAACCTGTCCCACCCTGGTTGTAGGGCAGATTGACCTGTTTTAGAAAATAGGTTTGGAAATGGCAAGGTCAACAACTCATGTCATTTCCAACTTTCCTAAAAACGTAAATAAAAGGGGTGGGTTGGTACAGGGATGGGAATGGGGCGGGAGGTTACTAAAGTATTTAGGCCTTTACATGCATTTAAATAAAAAATCCTGGATCAGACTTGTATATTAGCAGTTAGCAACTTTAATCTTCGTACACATATCTATACACAGTTGGTACCTAATACCTAAACTTATCACGTTTTAGTTAAATGGAATATGCTCTGCCGTTATTGTATTTTCTTTGACAAACTATTCAAATAAGAATATGATAGGTACTGAAATTCATTATAGGAATTATAAAGAAAATTCACAGAACAGAGTTATGATTAGAATAGAGAAAATGCAGGAAAATGTAGAAAAGGAAAGAAAATACCAGAGAATATCCTTCTCTACCTTGTGGCACAGCCACCCCTAAACTACCCAATTGATTTGCCTACCTCTTATTTTCTCCCTCTTCCATTTTATCCTTGCTCAGCCTCAGTGCTTTACACACTTCCTGCCACACATGCAAGTTTGTTGCAACCTATGTAAATTCTTCTTCTGCCCTTATCCATATAAGAGTGTCTAACAGAGTTCTATTTTAATACTAAAATTAATTATGAAAAATCTATAAACGTGCATTAGTTAAAAGTGCAACATCAACCCTATTTAAAAATATCCAAAGATTTTTCAAATACTAGTTATGAAACATAATAAGCCACATTTTAACTAAATTCAAAATCCAACCTAATAAAGTAAAAAGCAATTATATTCAATACAAAAAACAATGCAGTGTTTTAACATTGTGCTTGTAATAAGACCCTAAGGCTTGTATTCATTCTCCAAGAGTTGCCAAAAAATAATATACACAGTAATTAGTTATATATTGTGAAATTGAAAATAACACAAATAGTTAGGTTATTTCACCTCATTGTTAAAATTAGACCGTAAACACTCGTCTCAGGTTATTTCATAAGTCTAAATATTGTTTTGGTCCTCTAATTCCTAGAGGAAGTAAAACATAACAAGGAAATTAGGTGTGGGACTATCTAATTAAAATAAAATGATATACTAATACAAATATAACTGAATGAGAGTAGTCGAATATTCAGTACTTTCCTTTGCATGTTCTATCCAACTTTGTGCATACACAAGTACCTCCAATGTACTCTCATGAAACCTAATCAGGAGGACTAAACATCCTACCTCCTATGCTCAGAGCAAACTTAAAGCAACTGTCAAAATTGGAATAGCCAAAATATCCTTGACAATTCTATGCAATATTGAGTACTTGATTCCATTTGTTTTCCATCATTCAAAAATATTCGTAGGGAAGATCTTCTCTTTTAAGTAGTGATCCTACCAACTCACTTTCATTACATTTCACCGAATCAATGAAAAAGGAGTCTTGACGACCATTAATATTGCTAAAATGTTAAGATTATTTGACCTCTTGTCATTGAACTTTGCACTAGCCCCATGTTTTAGCCAGATAATCTTCAAAAAAAACAATGAGTAGCATATTTCTTGGCATTGTTCATTTGAATGGAAGAAGTACTGAAGCAACTTTAATTTGTATAATGAATTCAGAACAACGGCAATGCCCTCCATGAATAACTGGCCAACATTTTTCTAATTTTGCACTCAGTTTCAAAATCATATTTCTAATAGCTTAAGTTTTATCAACTTTGCCATTACTGCAAAGAATAGGAAGATATATATATTTTTTTCTTTTTCAAAATATGATTTTCAAATTAATTATATATGGCTTTAGTTCTTTTCTATGTGATATTTATCACAATTAAATGATTTTAAATTGTTTCTAGAAGTAAACTTAGCTATACTATACTTGTATCAGCAGTTTTTGGATAAGCAGCAGGAAGATACAGACGACGATCTGGATTACAGGGCACTTGAAAGTGGATTTGTAAGTTTGAGAACTATATTATATTTAAGCATGTTTTTCTAATGTATCATTGATTTTTTAATTAAATACTTTTTTATGCTCAAGGTTGCATGCAAACAATAAAGGTCTTCATTGGGCTGTTACTATATGCAATCGAGTTTATTTATTTCATCTGAACGAACCTTGCGTCTGATTTGAATGAACAGGTTGCAGTTACTCCTCTCTCACTTTCTCCTCGTACCGAGACGGATATTGAAATGGCAGCTTCTGATTGGATTTCATCTGTGCTTCCTGGTGAACAATAGCCTCAAACAGAGTTCAGCTTCAGCGTGATTATGTACATTTGAGATTTGAGATGATTCTTTCTTTTCTATTTTCTTGAAAGCAAAGGTGGAGTAGAAGCGGCATTCCCACCTATTCTATAGTTAATATCAATGTGTACTGTTCTTTTTTGTGCAAGATATTTTGTACTCACCTCTTCGTTGTTTCATTTCTTTTGATCGCTATTTCAGCTGTGAAGCAAATTCTTATTTGCTTCCTGTAATCTCGTAGGCATATTTTAAAAATGCCATTTCATCTGTTTGTAACTTAAAAGCTACTGGCAAAACGCCGGTGCACTTGTCATTGTAAGTTGTAACTTTTCACTAAATTGTTGTTTGGAAGATAGTTTGAAGCTTGGTTTGATGATTTTCGAGACTCTGGTCGGATATACTGCAGCCGTGTAAGCATTTCAACCTTTCAAAACATTTTTCAATGCAAAAATATCAAATGAAATTGGTTAAATGGTTCCTGAATATTATTGGTAATTGCACCACTTGCTGTCAAAAGTGATTGAATTTTTAATTCCAATATTAGTTGGCATACAATAGAATAAATTATATATTAGTTGTAACTTACATATATATATATATATTAAGTTTCCCGGGATAAATTATATAAAAAATTATAGAACTCCGAAAATTAGCTGTTTGTGATTTTATTTTGTTTAGTTAACAGAAAAAGAATATTTATGTTAAATATAAAAGCAATACACGAATTAACTTGTCATTTTTTTTAGATTTTTAAACTTTTATATAATTCAATTGTTTTTAATTTGATATCTATTAAAATTAAGTTATAATTTAATAAGTATTTGAGTTGTTTTTTGCTCTTTAATAATATATTTACATAATTAGTATTTTAACTTGCATTGCACAAGTCAAATCTAATATGTAAATTTTATAATCATACTAGCATTTTGTTTGTGGTGTATGTAGAAAGTGAAAATTGGGTGAATTTTCATATTCTCATACTATTGTATCATTTGTATGTTTGTGATATAACAATAATTACCTAAAAATTATGTAATGATGCATTACATACAAGTGTATAGATTTGATGATTCGATAAAATATAATATATTTTTTAAATTAACAAACATTTTATGATTAAAAATATAAAATCAAAATTATGAATTGAAAATCAAAGGCCATCATCATAGTGATTGGGCGTGTCACCAAAATAAAAGTATTAGTGTTAGTACGAGAGTAACAAAAGACAAAAATAAAATAAAATGGAAGATAGTCGTATTCTATATTTTTAACCAGAAGGATGGCAGTCTTATTTAAAATTCTTTTAGATTTATAGTTGGTCTATATTCCAACATCTTTGAAGAAATATACTCGTGTATATATATATACTTGTTATAAAGTTCTTATAAAAGAGATACGTTTTTAGTAATTATTTTTGGTTTTTTATTTTAATTATATATTTTTATCTCTATATTTATATAACATATATTTTCAATTTCAAATCTTAATATTTTATTTTCTACATTTAAAAAAAAAATCTTTTCTCCAAGCTCTTTCAAAATAAACAAAGTGCTTTTTATTTTATTTTTTCTTACTAATCGAAAATAAATGGGTTACAAGACACGTTCCGGGTCGGGTAATAGAAACCCGAACTCGGAAAGAGGCAAATCTGGGATCCATCAAGGTTGAGACTTGAGAGGTTGGAGATTGGTTTAGGGTTTAGGAAGCATCGCATTGAGTGAAACAATGGCGTCTCTGAGAAGTGGAGCTTCGTTGCTGAATCGCCTTTCGAAATCGCTTCTTCATTCCAACAACCCTAAACCTCTATTATTCCCTTCTCTCTCTAAGCTTCCCGCTGCAATTTCTCCCCAAAACGACGCCGAATTTCCCCACCACCAACCCTTTCTCTACCCATGCGGCCTCCCCTCTCTCCGCTTCTTCTTGCCTCAGGGTACACTCACTCTCACTTTTTCCGATGCTATTCTCGTTTGTTACGTTTCATTGGTCCAATGCAGAATGTGATTCGTGTTCTCTATTGTCACTCATTTTCACTTTTTCATTGATTCACTACGCTTCTTTAAATTTATTTCTCAATCTCTGCTGCTGCCCTTAATTTAATTGTACTTGAGTTTCAAGGGAACTTGGTTGCTTTTTCTTGCATTATGATATTGAAGAAATATTAGTACCCCTAGACGTGTGAAATTAATTTTTAGGGTTTATTGTTATATTTCATGCTACACTTTTCTATTATCAAATAGAGAGCCTGTTTTGGATATAAGCCATAAGTGAGTTTTTCTGCTGAAAATAAAGAGTTATTTCCAACAGATAAGCTCTTAGAAACACTTTTAAGCTTGTAATCAAACATGAGATGCTGTTTTATGAAATTTTAAGCATTTAACTTCCTCCCAGAAGCTTTTAATTAGAATTTCTCTATGTTTTGCAGGGGATGCTCCTTCGGCTGATGAACCGATGCTTTTATTCCCCAAAAGGACATTTCAACCTAGCCTTATTAAACGAAAGAGGAACCATGGGTTTTTTGCCCGGTAAGTCCCTCATCTTTTTAGTTATATGTTCCTTTACTATAAGAAAAAAGAGTTGAAAAGATGGCTGCTTAATGCTTCCTTTTATTCTACATGAGTGGCAAACTTCGTAATTTTAAAACTCTTGCGCAGAATGTCACCATTCTTCAGCATACACTATGACTATGCAGAGGCCTAATTTATGCATAGGATCTGAAGGAATTAGATGATCAATTATTCTTTTGATCTTGTCACATCATTCAATTTCATTATGCCTTCTATTGCTTAGACAACATGGAAATAGCCTAGAATATTCAAAAACCTTTTCGATTAATAAAAAGCAAAACCTATGCCTGAATTATAAACAGAGTGTTTCATTGATTGTGACAATGCATTTGAGTGCTATCTTTCATTGTGTTGCCTATGTCTCTAGACTGTGGTTGCTTTGTTTTTGACATAGATAAATGGGTGCCACATTTTAGACTATGACCAGGCAAAATGGCTCATGAAGTGCATGATTGTTGGGCCAATAACCATTGCTTCTTTTCTTTTTCTTATATATGTGGGTGGGAAACTGGGAATCAAGTTACACTAGGAAGAATTCTTGGTAGAGTTATTTCATTCAATAATTCTTTCTATATATTAAATTTCAATAATCTAGCAGTTGAGTAGAAGTTCTTTTTGAATAGATTAAGTCTATAAATAAAGAAAAAATTGTTGAATGGAGTAACTTTATCAAAAGTTAATTTTGGAGTGACTTGATCCATATAGATATATGTGTGTGTGTGTGTGTGTTTGTAAATTAACTATTACACCATTTAATAATTTTTAATTGGATAATATTATATCCAAATCCACATAGATCATATCTATAAAGTTTTATATTAATCCAAAATTATTTGATACCTCATTTACACACATCAAAATTAATGTAATATATACTTTTAAAATATAGAAAATAATGAATCATTTAATTACTTCTTATTGTTCAATTTTCACAAATTTTGACGCAGACAATTAATGTAATATATCATTCTAATTCAACAGTTACATAAGAATCGCATTTTATATGAAGGGATTGATGGTATAATAGTTTACATAAGTTACACTAGTATAATTTGATTCCTTTCTCTATATATATCTGCGGTGTAGGACTGTTGATGACACACTAATTGATATATCACTGGTCCTTATTATTAAGTAAATGGTCACATGCCTGCTTCCTAATCAGTACGAAGTTGTTAACGTTCACAAGAATTATGCCATGAGGACTGTAGATGACACAATTTTTCTTTTACATGAGCAGGAAAGCAACCAAGGGTGGCAGAAAAGTAATTGCTCGAAGAATAGCCAAGGGCCGGTTTAGGATTACAGCTTAGTGTCCTATTGCTTTGACATTGGAGCTAAATATTCAATCTAGAAACTTAGTGCACTTCATGTTAAGAGCCTTGTGTTTTTCTTTTGGTTTGGTTGGGGTGGGAGAGTGGAGTTGTTCTGACTCCGAGTAAAGTCTGCAATGGGCAATTTTTCAGGCAACTTTTGTGTGTGGATATGTTAAACATTCAGTATATTGTCTATTTGAAATTCTCGTCAGTAGTTGCAATAATTTGCGTCTCTAGTATTAATTTTATGTCGAGTACCGCAGAATAATCTAGCTTACTGGATTGTAAAGAAACTTGTAGCTTTGTGCTTTTTAATGTCCTTTTATGGGTGTGCGAGGATTTTATAGATAAAACTAAGATTAATTCAGCAAAAGAAGTGGTTTTTTGATTTGCGCTTTGGATACTTCCAAATTTTGTTTGGTACAAATTGAGGCATTTTGCTGCTTTGGTTCATTATCCATTTGTGTTAATGATAAACAATCATGCCCTAAGAGGTCGTCTTTCCCAAAATTGTACTATGGATGTCTTTGGCTAATTAGCTTAATTAATGCTACGTTTAGTTTAGGGAAAAAAATTAACGCTATGTTTAGTTTAGGGAAAAAATGAAAGGGAAGAAAATGGGAAGGGGGAAAAAGGTATATAGAAAGATTAGTATTAGCTCTACAGAAATGAAAATGCATATTTTGGGTTGCTTTATGTTAGGCCTGACATGATTAATAAAGTTGAAGTAAATATAATTTCAAAAAGACCTTGACATGATTTATTTAGTAAATAAGTCTATGTTAGGCCTGACATAAAGTTGGTTTGTTTATTTTTCTCTACTAATTATTCATACCATACAATGCTACAATCTAATTCACGCTTTAAATTATTGATGAAAATATATGATTTATTGATTAACCAATTTGTTTTTAAAGATATAGAGTTAAAATCATATATAATCACTCAAATTTATTTTCTATAAATAAGTATAGATTGAATGTAATTTGATTTTTTAGAAATATATGGAAGCATATACATGTGGTAAATTTGTGTACACTCTTTACTTTATATTTATCAAATTAACATATTTTCCATACTTATATATGATTCTTTAATTGTTTTGTTTTAAATATTGGAATAAAAATCGAATTCAATTCAATTATATATTAGAATTCAATTTATTTGTTTCTAGTTTGGAATTATTTTTATTTTGGGTCTTACCAACTTGTTTAAAAGCAGGCCTTAGTTGGGGAGTAATTTAGAGTCAGAATTAAAAGTAATAAAAGTATATGTACAAAAATTAATGTAGCTAATTATCTATATACCTTGACTCAATTTTTATTTTTTTTTTCGTGGGCAAAAGAAACCTCAACTCAAATTGTTAAGCATGAATTCCCTTCTCCTTACAGAATGTGACTCCTCAATTCTACTGGGATACTCACCTCAATTATCTTTTTACTCTCTGTTTTTTTTAATCATTCATTTGATCATGAGTGAACACAATAAATCGAATTGAACTTATAATTTTGCACTGAACTAAAAGAAAAAAAGTTTTCTTGAATTAAATTGAATTCAATATTGGTTGAGGCAAATTAAATTGAATTATTTTCTTTTCTCACTAAACTGTACTATTTTTCTATTTTAAATTAAAGTGTTTTGGTCTGTTAGACTAAACCAATTTAACATAATTTTTTTGTCACTTTTATTTTATTTTATTTTTATTTTTTTATACTCATATTATTGGGTCAAGTTATTTCAACACTTCTATTTTTTACATTTTTATATGAAAATATAATTCAGATCAATTATCATCACAAGTTGGAGTCAATTCGTTTTTTTTTTTTGACTATCCCTACATTTGATTGGTAAGAAATAAATAACCAATAACTAAGAGAAGAAATAAGTAGAAAATAAAACGTTCAGTTTTTGATGGAATGAAAATAGGTTAAAAAAGAAATTAAAAGTTACAAAAACAAGTAAATGAAGGGTACCATTGTATATCCACATTAACAAGCGCATAAATTGCACAATAAGCCTTTATCGACACTTCTGATTATATAGTTAACTCCGAGTGTCATTTTATAGGTAAAATCACTTGTTTTGATGATTTAATCCATTAAATCATAAAAACAAATGATTTTAATTTAAAAATTAATTATAAAAATATTATATATATATATATATATATATATATATTGAAGTTGGATCAAGGAAGAAAGGGAAGAAGGAATGTGCAAATGCAGCAGTAAACCAGATTTACACGGCGGTAGTCCGCACAATACTGGGTATCAAGGGCACACCTGACGAGTCAGACTTACAAATCTCAGGTTTTCACAAACTTTTATGATGCAGAAATGTAATGCAAGAAAGAATAAAGATTTAATACAAAAGAGTTGTATTGATTGAATAAGAAATACAAAGGCAAGAGAGAAGGAGGAGCTTCTCACTCTAGGCTCTCTTACACGAAGGTGTTTCTTACTTACAAGTTCTGCCTAACATCATGGGCAGAGATTGGTATAAATAGGAAAACTAAATTTACTATTACAACAGTGATTACTATTTCAACAATAAAATGAAATTTTCCGCTACAGTGAACTACATTGAACAGTACACATCCGCAAAATGAGCAGTAATGACTGAAACTGTTGATGTCTTCAGATTGGGTAGACGTCTATGTAGACTTCTGGACTGGAGTAATAACGGTAGATGGTGATGACTACCTGTGGTACAGGGAAATCCTGAAATTGAATGTTAATATGACCACCTGGGTATAAGATTATCATGATTAATACATAATTTTATTGATGATTGATAAAGATTAGTCCTCCTCGGATGCTTCTTCAAGATTAATTCCGAAGCAATCGTCCTCATTCTGGAAATATGATCCGGATGAAGAAGATGGGGAAGATACTTCTTTCTTTGCTTGATTCTGAGTCCGTCTGCAGTAGATCAAGGATTTGATGAAGATTTGCAGTTAAAACTTCATCATTTGTTGACGCTGCTAGGGCAGCTGCGATTTTAGCCTTCCGGTTAAGAAACTAGCAGGTTTCTGGATCAGCGGCCTTAAGGTTTTTTGGATTCTTTTGGAACCAAAGTGCCACTCCCTGAGAGTTTGCCCTGGAAGCATCAAACTGATCCCACCATTTAACAAAGGCTTGCTTGCCTAAGATTGGGAGGAGCTTGGAGGTTTTCTTGAACTGGTGTTGCCAGACAAAAATCCAAGCTAATGAAAATTTGGAGAAGAAATGAAGAGATGGGTGGAACGGGTTGGTCCCTTCTTCAAATTTTGCTTTGAATTGATTGTATCCTTCCTTAATGTCTGGGGGAAGGATATTTTGAATTGGTCCGAAGAATTCCCACCACTCAGCAAACCATTGTGGAAAGAAATATCGAACCTTTTGTTTGAAATAAATAAGCCAGGAATGCCTATGATGTTTGTTTTGAAACCAGAAAACATTTGTCCAGGCATTGATGTAATCCCAGTAATTATACCCTATTGGGTCAAAAGGCTGAGAAAATTTTCTGACTTGATTAGGTTTGTTTTCAAAATCTTTAAAAGTAAAGATTTTAAGAATTTGAATTGTTGAATGTGTGATAAGCTGGTTATCACTTTTGTCAAAATTATGTTTAATAGAAACAGACTTTGAATCCACCAAAATAAATTTGTAAAATTTCCCTGTCTTGTTAAGACTAAGGGGTTTGAAAAGAAAAGTTGGTGGAAAGATTTTTTCACAAATCTTGTTTGGGTTTGGATCCTAGAATTCGGGCTCCATTTGGATTGTTGGGTAAAATCTTCCTTCTTTTGGTAGATAGGAAGAGGGTTGTTTCTGGGTAACTGGCTGAGGCTGCTCAACCAATTCTTTTGATTGCAGAGTAACCTTTGATTTGGCTATTTCTGAAATAATTGATTTCATGTTTTGGTCCCAGAAGAGGTCATTAGGTTCTTCTGAAAAAATATGTTTCAAAGATTTGGAGGGAAGATTGGTCAGCCCACAATCCTAAAGGGCTTGAAGGGTTGGAAGAGCCATAGCATAGTCTGATGGCTTAGCCGGTTGGGTAGATGACCCAGATTTTATAATGGCTTGCTGAGTAGATGACCCATCTTGGGTAGATGACCCCTTTTCAGCTTGGGTAGATGATCCCTTTTTGGAAGTCTCTGAGGAGACTTTGATTGATTGGGCATCCTCTGTTGAGGATGTTGATTTTCCTGGGCGAGTTGATTTACCCAGAACTACTCCTTTTCCTCTTCCCCTGGAAGAGGTTGATCGTAGCCGTAGTTTTGGCGTCATTTCATGCTGTTTGTCCCTGAAGAAATTCACGGGTAAGATAGTCAGGTAAAGTATTTGAGCTGCCTTTGATGTATTCTATTTCAAAAATCAAAAACACTTAAGATTGCTTGCCATCTGGCAAAAATTTGTTTTGATACTAAATTTTTAACATCCTTTTGTAAAATTTCTTTGGCTGATTTACAATCAACCCTTACTAAAAAATTTTGATTTAGTAAATCAGATTGAAATTTTGAAATACATAGAACAATGGCCAAAACTTCCTTTTTGATAGTAGAATAGTTTTGTTGTGCCTTGTTCCAATGCTTTGATGTAAATGCAATGCAATTTTCTGTATTATGCATGCGTTGATTAAGGACACCACCATAACCAATGTCAGAGGCGTCAGTTTCAACAATCTTTGGGAGATTGGGATTAGGCAGATATAGACAGGGTAAAACTTTAACCTGCTGTCTAATTTGTTTGACAATATTAGTATGGACATTGGTCCATGGAGGGGGAGATTTTTTAAGCCTTTCATCAAGGGGTTGAATAAGGTTATTGAGCTGGGAGAAGAAATCAGCAACATAATTAAGGCAAACTAAAAATCTCTGGAGTTGCGTTTTTTCAAGAATTTGATTAGGAAACTTATCAGCAAACTCGATGACTCGACAAATAGGCCGGATAGTCTCCTGAAAGATGATATGACCAAGAAATTTGATCTTCGTCTGAAAGAGACAGATTTTGGTTTTAGAAACAACAAGATCGTTACGTTTGATAACATTGAAAAATATTTCAAGATGTTTGAAATGTTGATCAATGGATGTAGAAAAAATAAGAACATCATCAATATAGACAATGCAAAAATTTGAATAAGGATTGAAAATATCACTCATGATATTCTGAAACTCTGAAGGAGCATTTTTAAGACCGAAGGGCATTACATTCCATTCGTATTGCCCAAAAGGAACAATGAAAGTTGTCTTATAGCGATCACTGGGGTTGATTTGGATTTGCCAGAATCTAGATTTCATATCAAATTTTGAAAAGATCTTTGCAGAGTGCAAACGGGCAAGCAGATCTTTCTTATTGGGGATTGGATATCTAATCCATTGAAGAGATTGATTGAGTGGTTTGTAGTTGATGACCAACCTTGGGGCACCTCGTTCGATTTCAAAAGCCTTATTGACACAAAAGGCTGCACAAGACCAAGGACTCTTGCTCTTTCTAATTAATCCTTTGGGGAGAAGATCTTTAATCTCCTTTTGGCAATGGTTAACAAGTTCATGACTCATCTAGATAGGCCGAGCTTTGGTCGGGATTTGTCTATCGGTAAAATCCTTTTCGTAAGGAAGACTAACCATATGTCTTTTCCTATCCCAGAAGGCATTAGGAAGATCAGAGCATATGTTATTCTGAAAACGATCATGAAGACTCATAATTCTTTGTTTGATTTGAGGTTGGGAAAGCTGGCTTTCGATGTGTTTGAAGGATATTTCTTCTTTAAGAAAATTGATCTGATTGAGTTTTTGGTCGATTTGATTGAGACTCCGATGGAGAGGTTTGTTGAGGAATCTAAAAGTAACTGTTTTCCCTAAGTGCTGGGTAGAGATGCCCTCACTAGAAATATTAATAGGGAAAATAGATTTGATGAATGGTGTTCCTAAGATTACTTCATTCTTAAGATTTTTTACTAGGAGAAATGGAGTTTCAACCTGGAGGTTGTCATTTTTTATGATTGCCGAAGGAAGCTTATACTGGATCTCAAGCCGTGAACCATTGGCAGTCCTAAGCTTCTCAGAGGTTTTATGAAAGTATTTGGTCGGAATAATTCCTTCCAATATACAGTTGGAATTAGCTCCAGTATCAAATAGAGCAATTGTATTTAAGACAAAGTCTTCGATAAGAATGGTAACATCAATATAGAATTTCTGGATGCTACACTGATTAATCAAGGCATTGAAGAGAGCATCCTCATCAATAGAATTATGATCGGAATCATGGTCATCACTATGATTGTCATGGTCATGCTGAACCATTTTATCAGAAAAAGCTTCAGTTATCTGGGATATAAAAGTCTCATGCAACTGCTGCTTCTTTTTGAGGTCTCGGACCTCAGATTTAAGGGAGTTGATTTCAACCTGTAGGTCCTGAATAGTAACAGGTTTGGCTGCAGATTTTTCAAGACGTTTGAGGGTTTGAGTAAGGTCAAACTTGTTATTTACAAACCTATTATCAAGTTGTGACTTGTTAGGCTTGTGAAGGATTGTTTTGAGTTTTTCCAGATACTCATCCCTTTCATGAGGATCCTGAATAGATTTTAGGGCATCAAGAAGAAGATTTTGCTCATTATTGTGAATGACATTGATGAGAGGAGAATTAGAGCTTTCGTTACTAGAGGAGGAAAGATCGTCATCCGCTTGAATGTCTTCAGAAGACATTTGCTCTTCTTCTTCATCGCTACTGCCGGAAGAATTTATCAGAAGATTATTAAGCTGATCCTGAATGGTAGGATCCAGATTAAGTTCTCTAACCTTAGAGGAGATTCTACAGAATTTGGCTAAGTGACCACGACGGCCACATTTGAAACAAGTCCTAGTTTCCCTAGAATTGTTAACAGGATTAGGGCTTGGAGGAGTGGTCTTCGTTGCAGGAGGCCTACTGGTGATTTTCCTAGGCTTAAATCTAGAGATCCTGGTTCTAGGCTTTTGATGTTTCTTCAGCTGTGGCTGAGAAGATTTCTTATGTTTAGTTTTAACAGGGTCCTTAGAACAGGGAAGACCGAATTGATGGCAAAAGTTTCCTAAGTCTTTGCGATTCTGTGCCTTTTCTTTGGCTAATTGTTTCTGGATTTTGTCATCCTGACAGATTTTGAGGGCTACCCTTTGAACATAGGCTATGAGATTTCCATAACTTAACTGGTTGTAAGGGATATCGCCATTAAACTGGGATCTGATTTTTTCCCTAACTTTATCTCCTAAAGATTTTGGGAGTCCAGCTAGGAACTTTTCTTTCCAGAATGGTTGGTTACTATTATCTCGGTGTAGACTCTAGTGAGGAAGGTGTCCTTATACCACCTAAAATCTCCTAACGTTCTACACTTAAGATTGGATAGGAGCTCACCAGATCTGTCTTTCCAAATACTTGGATCTCCAATAAAATGTTTGACAATGGCCATGATAAGGGTATTAACAGCATCAGGGATGGATTCTCCTTTGGCAGTGGTGATGATGTTACCCTCTGTATCAGTTTTGACAGCCGTAAGGATTTCATGTTTCTCTTCTTCAGAAACATAATTATCCCACCAACCTTTGAGTTGTCTAGAAAATCCAGACGTCAGGATTTCAACAATAGCCTCGTCAGCACTATCAAGAGCAGTTTGATAAGCTGTAGAAACCATTGTCATATGTTGGAGAGTATTGAGAATGTTATACTTCGTTAAACCATCTATGTTCCATTCATAGATGTTAGTGGCGCTAAATGACCGAAAACTTTGATCATTCTTTTCCTCTAGCAGGAGATCAGGGGCAGTGGCCCGATTATAATAGAGCTTAGAAGGCTGTCTCCAGTTAAGAGCCTTATTGATAACAGGATTAACTTGAAGAACAGATTTACTACTAGGCTTAGTTTCTTCTTAATCAGAACCTATAGAGGAAGTTCCTAATTTGTTAATCCTAAGGGATTGATCTTTATGGGAGATACTCCTAGTAATCGGTCCTATCTTAACAGATCCAACATGAGAAGAACTAGGGGTATCAGGGATAATGATGGAGCTATCTTTAACCTTATTGGAGTCTTCTAAGGTCTTTGTCCAATTTTGGTGGATGGCTCTAAACTTGTTTCTAGTCTGGCTAGTTAGACTAAAAGGCTTGAATAAAGGTTTGGTCATCGATTGAGTTTCATCATCCTTAGTATCAGAAGATGAAGATTTTCCTACAAGGCTCTCTCCTAAGACTTGGAGATACTTGTTGGTATAGTTGTTTTGTTCCATAAGGGCTTTAATATCCTGATCTCCTATGGTTTCGTCTGATTTGTACTTAAAGGGCGAGGCTAAATATTTGTCCTCTAAGTTTGGGATGAAATAACTACTGTTCGGAGGAAGATCAGATTTAATTAATTTACCATCTTTACGATGCCAAACAGTGAGTGTATTAACAGAAAGGTCTTCTGTGATTGTAATAGTTCAAGGAGGATTGATTTTGTTTCTGAGAAGGTATACATTAAGCCAGTCAAAGAAACAAACATGGGTTTGAACATTGTTAAGGAAAGTATAGAATAAATCTATGATTTTTGATCTATGATCACTCTTAAAATTGCTAAGGAACCACTTTCTCTGAGGTGTCCAAACGTCAGAGTAGAATTCCTTTTGAAGGGAGGGCTTGTCTATGGTGTAACTATTCATAAGTGACCATACTGCATTTCTGATTGAGTAGGGGAGTGAATCTCAGATAAAGTTTCTTCTTCTGCCCTACTATAGATAGTTCTAGGAATGGACGATGAATTGTCTAATCCTTGAAGATTGGTTTCTAGAATAATGATCCTAGGAACAAAATTCCTACTTGAGATGCTACAGAAAAAGATCTCCTAGCACTAGTATACTCAGATCTAGTAGCTTCTGATCTTGAAGAGAAAGAATTTCTCCGATCAAAAATGATTTCAACTTTGCCAGCCTCAGATTGCCTGATTTCTTGGAATTCAAGGGCTTGTCTAGGAAGGGTTGGTGTTGCCCTGTCGATTTGCCAAGATGTAGGTAATTCAACCTCATCCCACTTTATGAGTTTGGGAACAGCCACATTGGCTTTTGTCATGTCTGTGACAAACAAAGGTGGTTTCCCTATCAGTAGTTTTGAGTAGAACCCTTGAGTTGCAAGTGTTCATGACTTTGTATTGAATCCTATAAAGGAGAGCTGCAGGGATAGAACCTTCTTTCATGTTTAGCCCATGCAGTCTGATGTTTAAAAATAATGAATCTAAGACATTTCTGTCTAAAAGGCACAGTTTTGTTTGGAAAACAATTGAAATAAACAGGACCATGTCCTAAACTTGTTTCGACGGTTCCTATTAGGGAGTCGTGGAATTCGTTGTGTCGAATATCTCTAAGACACATAAGGATTGAGGCATTAAGACCTTCCCTGATAAGGGGTTTGACAGCTACTTGAATGCATCCTATATGGAGGTATTTGTACTTCCTAGAATGTTCAGTAACAGATTGTTTAGTGAGAAGGTGGAACTCTTCACCAGCTTGGGGGTCCAGAGGGATATTGTTTTCAGCAGTCTTGATAATATAATCAGAACTGCGGACATGTTTGTTTTCATCAGGGATGTAAAGCTCATCCTGAGGGATTTTGGGGATTTCCAGTTATCGATAGCTTGATTGATATCTTCAAAGCAAACTTCTTCTTTGAAGATGTTGTTTTTGGGAGGAATTTCTTCCATTGATTGGCTTTGCTCAGTGAGCATATTTTTGGAAGATGAAGAGGAGGAGGAAAAGGATGCTTTAACAGCAAGGCGTCGGGAAAGGGAGCGAAGAAAACTCATGGTTTAATAAAATCCAGTATCATTACCCTCACTTGGGTTCATAAGAAGTTATAGTAGGATCTAAGTCAGAATTAATACAAAACCATCATATAAGGTTATTCAAAAGTTAAGGTCTATGAACCATTTTTTCCCGGAAAAAACTTTTTTTTTTTTTTTTTTAGTTCGTGGCGTTGTTGGTGACTTAGTGACAAGTCTCTCTGGGTGTGTTCGAAATACACTCTTCTGAACCAGAAGATCCAGAGTTTTCCAGCCAATAAACCATTTAAGCGATCTTTACAAAGCTTTCCAGATCAAGCAACTATTCATGATGATCTACGGTCAGCGCTTAAACTCCTGGACTTACTGCCTCTCACTAGGTCTTACTGCCTCACGCCCCATTCCAGAAACACCATGAATCCTTACTCAATCGGAACAAAAGTTCACAAAATAAATACAAAACAGAATTAAAAGGCAGATACAGAAAAGGGGAAAGCATAGTTAATAGATCCAGAACATAACATCCTTATATAATAATTTTAATAGTAAAGGTAAACTTAGATCCAGCCATAAATTCCTACTTCCCCATCAGGCTCTTATATCATACATCTATCGAAGTTGATTGCAGCTCATCTTACACACAAAAAAGATGGTGATGCTTAATTATTATTTTCACAATATCTTCTTCATTGCAAATATCTGACTGAGGAGCAATTCACCCTTGTTATTTATTTATTTTTTTAAATTTTGTTGATAAAAATATTAATTTAATTTTGTATTTTGATATTAAACTTTATGTTTCTTTTGTACTTTAGGATTTAGGGTTTATGACATCAATGCAAACAACATAAAAAAATTAATAATAGAAATTAAAAGAATTAAAAAATTGTAAGTATAGAAACTAAAGAGACCTATTATTTCAAAATATAAGAACTAAAAAATATTAAAAAATAAATTTAGGAGCCAAAATGCTTATTTTAAATTATAGGGATTAAAAGATAAAATAAATAAAATTATAAAGATAAAAAATATTTTAACTAAATATATTTTATTAATAATTTTATTGGCTTAAATATATTTTTAGTCCCTCACATTTAAGACAAATTTGTTTTTGGTCTCTTAAATTTAAAATTGTTGTTTTTAGTTCCTGTAATTTTCAAAAATCTTATTTTAGTTCCTTAGATCACTACTAATATATGTAAAAGTGACAAATTAAGATGATTTTGCAATATCAATTAGATTTAATGTGATGTTTTCACTAACAGGGACACCAATAAGTAGATTTTATGCAATGATATTTGATAAATTTCTTAACAAAATTTGAATATAAAGATTAAAATAATTTTTTTTTTGAAATTATAGGAACTAAAAATAACAATTTTAAATTTGAGAGACCAAAAATAAATTTACTCTAAATTTAATATACTAAAAACATATTTAAACCTAATTTTATTACATTGATTCACAGTTGGCATCACTTATCAGATGAAGTCTGTGAAGGATTTATTGAATGAGAAATGAGACTCATTAAATAAAAAAATGAAATTATCAAGAGAAGAAGCATGTGGAAAAAATCTTAGGAATAACTTTATAGTTTGTCCTCTGGTAATTGACTTGCATGTGAAGAAAAGGCGCACAAAATGTAATGAATCTGAATGTGGCCCATTAGAAAGATAAACTTTCTGCACCTCTCTCTTTCTTATGAAACTTGTTGGAGTGTCCCCCTCACTCCCGGCCCAAAAATCAAAGAAAGGCCAGCCCACCAATCACTTTCGGGAAAGGACACCTCCTTTTTTATTTATTTATTTATTTATTTATATATATATTTAAAATTTATTTAAATAATTATTTATATTTATTTATTTATTTAATTTTAATTTTAATAATAAGTACATCTCTCTTAAAAAGAATTAAAATATCTTCAATTTTTTTTTAATAATAAGTGCACCTTCAACATTCAATTTAATATTTCTTTCTTCTTTTTCACACACCTCCTTTCTTCTCCCCTTTCAATTTTTACACTATTACTCTTTCTCTCTCCACTTTTAGTTTTTATACCATCCAAGATGTAGAACTAATTTTTGACAACGTTATAGGCATATGACTTCTTTGTTAATGTCAAAAGTGTCTAACTAAATATATGCTTTTTCTTTGAACACTTTTTTCCCATTTATATCTAGTAAGCATACCATTAATTTTAGTATTCTAAATAATTTTAGTGTTTCAGAAATTACTTTTTGAATTAGTGAAATTAGTATTCTGAAAAATATTTTTTAGAATTGTATTTTTAATATACTTTCGAAAAGTATTTTCTAAAATTACTAAAATTAGTGTTTTAAAAAATATTTTTTGAAAGTATGTAAAAAATACAATTTCAAAAAATACTTTTTGAAAAATATTTTATAGAATAGTGGAATTAGTATTTCAAAAAATATTTTTTATAACACTAAATTTAGTATTTTGTTGGAAGTGTGAAAGGGAAGGAAATCTTCAAAGAAAAAATGATACACTTTTTGGATACATGTGAAAACCTAAAGAGACAAAAGAAAAGAGTGTAATGCAAAAATTAACAAAATTTAAATTCTTTACTAAAAAATGAAAAAAAGGCAAAAAAGTATATGTGAAAATTAAAAGAAAAAAAGTAAGTCAAAAAGTAAAAAAAGTGATAAGTTGAAAGTGTAAAATTAAAATTTTAAAAAATTAAAAAAAGTAAAAAGTTGGAAGTGTAATATAAACGGAGTATTTATTAAAAAAAGTGTATGTGTCATGAGAAAAAGAAAAAAGATAATGGACCATACGCCGTACAGCACGAGCACATTTCCACCACTTTCATCTCCTTTGAAAATTGAAGCTAGTTTTGACTTTTTATAAACTTTTTGAAAAGTTCTCATAGGAGAAGAAAAAATATATATAATAAATTTAATATTTTATAATTTTTTTTGGTAAAGTTTTTCTTAAAGGATTTTTCAATAAATTAAAATTAATTTATATATAAGTTAATTTATAATAAAATTATATTAATTTTTTAAAAAACTTTTATTTAACTTAACATAAGATAATTTTATTTTTTGTAAATGTTTTAGAAAATTTTATTCAAACAAGCTTATAACTAACTTTAATAGATGAATGGTATCACATACTTGAATTCTTCATTGTCCGTTGGAGTGACATAATATAAATAAATACCTTTATAAAACCACTTTGAATATGATTTCTTTTTGTTTTGCTTTGGACTAGTTCTCATCCTCTCTTAAGTTTTATTCAAGTGTTAAAAAAAAGTGTATATTACATTGACACTCTTTTAAATTTATAAAATTGCATTGACACTCTTACTTTTTTTAATGCTTATACTTTCTTTACAAATATGACAACGTAATATTCTTCGAATAATTAATAACAATGTAATGTTTAAGGAGTATATTTATATAATTTATTAAAAGTAATTATAATTTTATCCTACCCCACCCCCTATATAAAGAGAAGAAAAAAGAGCATATTATTGAAGGGGCCGGGGCTATGTGGGCCTAAGATAAAATATGTTATGACATAATCATAATCATAATCAATGTGGAGACATCAGGGAAGAAGTACAGAAAATAACAATGTTAACACATGGAAATTGGAATCTCTAAATCATTTTCTACCACTCTATGATATTCACAATAATTAAACAATATAGGAGGAATATTTCTTTTTGGGTCGTACAAATATATGGGAAATTATATTCAGAATCTCTAGTAATTATCAACCTTCATCAATACACAACAAAAATGTAGAACCTAATTAATTAGTTTCAGAGTGGTTAGAGACATTTGTTGAAGTAGAGAAATATAGAACCCACAAGCAGAGAAAAGGTGATTAATATAATATTGACATCAAGATGATAGGAATTTTGAAATATCTCCGACATTATCTCACTAGATTTAGTCTTTTTGACAAATCCAAGCAACTAATGGTTTAATTGGTCTTTCTCTGGTATTTTCAATTGTGTAATAAAGTAGAAGCAACGAATTATTGTTTTTCACAAAAAGGAACAGTTGAACTCGTACATCTCATAAGAAGAAAGTGAGTAGGAAGAAATATGATTGAAAAATAAATATATTTAATTTTTTGTTTTTTTAGACAACATAGTCAAGTATTACTATTTTTTAAATTTAATAGTCTTTTTTGTTATTGTTATTTTAAAGGTTATAAATAATTACATTTACAAGTTAATGACTACATTCATCTTCATTTTATATTAATTTGATAATTAACTAAAATCTATTACCATTGTTAATATAAAGTAAGCTTACAAACACTATACAAATGATTGACACATGTGACAACTTCAACTTTAAGACTGATTAACGAATATTCTCTCATTTTATCACCATTTTTATGTATTCTTTTTATTTTTCTCATATCGTCTTTGTTCTTCTTCCCTGTATGTGAGATTATAATGTAATTTTAGCTTCAATTACATAATCTATATAATACTGTATTAATTTTGAAAAAAGTAAATCAAATATCATTTTTCACCACATGATCATTAGAATTCAATTTGCATTATAAGACAATGTGATCAATTGTCACAATATAACTTAGTAGATTCTTAAAACATTATTAGATTTTGCTACGTATATTTAATTTTTTTTTTTAGATTACGGACAAGTTACATTGTGAGTATATATATATATATATATATATATATATATATATATATATATATATATATATATATATATATATATATATATATATATATATATATATATATATATATATATATATATATGAATTCATTCACTCTAAGGATAAGTCTATCTAAACTTACTCCATTAAATAATTCATGTTCTACATTAAATTTCAGCGATTCAATCGTTGAATTTAAAGTTTTTAATGCATAAATCAAGTCTGTAAATTTTTAAAAAAATTTGAAAATGATTTGATACTTCATTTCATTAATTCAAATTGACGGATAATCATAAAATTATTTTATATATTGATTTAAATTAATGAAACAAAGTATCAAGATAGCGAGACAAGTCTTCTTACCAATCTTTGTACCTCTTCAAGACATTGAGGACTTCTAATTTTAATCAAAGCTTCACACTCATCTGGATTAGCTTCAATTCCTCTACAAGTGATCATAAAAAACTTAAGAATTTTCCTCCTTGAACTCTGAGGATACACTTTTCTGGATTTAGTCTCATGTTGTGTTTTCTAAGTTGTTGGAACATCTCAACCAAATCATCAACATGATTTTTAGCAAACTTTATCTTGACAACCATGTCATCAACATATACTTCAATATTTTTGCCTATTTGATAACTAAACACATTGTCCATTAATCTTTGATAAGTAGCACCAACATTTTTTAGGCCAAAAGGCATCCCTCAATAATAAAAAATTGGATTGTTTAGTGACAAATAATACTGTGCTTTCCTCAACTGGGAGATACATCATGATTTGATTATAGCCAGAATAAACATTAAGAAAACTTAAAATGGCATAATCTGAAACTCCATCTACTAGTCTATCAATACTGGGAAGTGGATATGCATCTTTTAGACAAGCTTTATTTAAATATGTGTAATCAACACACATAGCTATCTTCCATTTGATTTTTTCACCATTACAACATTGACTAACCAAGTTGTATATTTAACTTCTATGATGAAGTTGGCATCCAATAATTTTTTTGTTTCTACTTTGAATGCTTCTCTTTTTTCTCCACCCATTTTTCTTCTTTTTTGAGCTATTGGTTTGGCTTCTTTGCAGAAGAGAAGGGAAGAAATAAAAGTTTTGAAAGAGAAGAGAAGGGATCCACTTCTTCTAAGAGTAAGTTTATTTAAACTTAATCTATTCAATAACATGTATTTTACAGTAAATCTCAAGATACAACTATGAATTAAAATTTTTTAAATACATAAATCAATTCTGTTTTATTAATTTAAATCAACATATAAAATGCTTTTATGATTATTTGTCAACACACACACACACACACAATTCAAGACTTAATTAACCGTTTACTCCAAATATCCTTGTAATTGTAAGTGTAAAGAAATTCTAATAACACACACACACACAATTCAAGACTTAATTAACCGTTTACTCCAAATATCCTTGTAATTGTCAATAACCGTTTACTCCAAATATCCTTGTAATTGCAAGTGTAAAGCAAATCGGATAGTTAAGACTTAATTAAACGTTTACTCCAAATATCCTTGTAATTGTAAGTGTAAAGAAATTCTAATAACTACGAGAAAATCGGATAGTTAGGTCTAAGCCTTTTTTATTTCTATGTAAAAAGAAAAATCCTTTAATGAGTTATAGATAAAAATAGATAAAGTTATGATGATCTAACTCATTTTTAACAATTCAAGACTTAATTAACCGTTTACTCCAAATATCCTTGTAATTGTAAGTGTAAAGAAATTCTACAAACTACGAGCAAATCGGATAGTTAGGTCTAAGCCTTTTTTATTTCTATGTAAAAAAAAAATCCTTTAATGAATTATAGATAAAAATAGATAAAGTTATGATGATCTATGACTCTTTTTTATTTTTATATTACCTTAATTTTGTCTATTTAATGAATGAGTTACATAATGCTAATTTGATTTTTTTAAATTATTTTCTTTAATCGGTTAGGTTTTATGAAAAATAATTATTTATGAGTTGTTATTAATTAATAAAAGTTTTTATTTTAAGAGTTCTTTTGCAATTGTGCTCGCTTAAACTTCTTTTTAATAAGAAAACAAGTCTAAAACAGTTGAATAAATCTAATCGATCTTAAATTAATTTGCTTTTTAAAAACATTAATTAAGGAAGTTGCTATATAAGTTGTTATTTAACTTTTAAATTTAAGTTATTATATAAAATGAAAATTGTTGACTCAAATCTAATATCTTATGAGAAATTTCAAATTAAAAAATTAATAAATATTTTATATTAATAATATAACTAATTAAATAAATTATAAGCATCATAATTTTTTATCCATCTTTTTTTTTTCCATCAAGAGATAAGATGACATTTTGTTGTTCTTAAACATTTGTCAAAGTTTAACTAATTTAGAAGGAATGTACAATTTTTCCTGCTTGAGAAAGCGAATTTCAAGATAGAATTTAGATTTATTGTAGTCAGGAATCTTTGCCATGTTTATGTAATCGGCTAATTAGGATCTTTGGACGAGGATTAGACATTTTACTTTTATTTCAAGAAACCTAACTTAAAAAAAACAAACATTTGAGATGTAGAGCGTCAAATTTCATTTAAAAAAAAAAACTTCATTAATTCGACTGTATAAATGTATGAACAGAGATACTTTTTAGTACAGAAAAATAAACTAAAAAATTAGAGGAATATGCCAAAATATGGTTTCACTATATGGTTTCACTGTTAATATATGCATAGTTTTACGTACCAATCAACGTCAAGGAATCTTAATTAACAAAAATTTTATCTTTGATTACAAGATAGTTAACATTTGTCCATGCTCTAAACAGTTACGATAACCCCATAATGTATAAAGTATATGCATGATGGACTCCAACCTAGGTGACACTTTTTTAAGGACACTTTGTCCTCGATCGAGTTGACCATGATGTGTACGTCTTTTGTCTTTGTTGGGCATCGTCATCCATTAATCACAGAGAGAGAGAGAGGAAGCAATGGAACTATGAGTTAAAGTACACAACTAGCTAGGCACATGATTGGTGAACAAACATATACATGTAGCTCTGCATCAATAATTCATATATAGTATTAGGTGACAAATATGTGAAAGAACCTAGACACATTTATGGAACTTCAGCAGACATCGATTAAAGGAAGAAACCCCTGAACTAGCAAGGTTCAGGTTTACCAATAAAAGAAGATCTACACTTTTGTGCAAAAGTTCAAGAAACAATTAATGCATGGAAACAATTGAGCTCATTGATCATTTAAGAGATTCCCCCACTATTAAATTAAATATACTATAAATAGATAAAATTAAATTCATATCTATATATAGTACCAATGTTCAAGCCTCCCATCCTGAAGGAATAATAGGGTTTTTGACTATTTGGCTGCTTGATACCGATGAAGTTGTTGAAGATGGCAGTGAAGACACGAAGGCATCAATGTTGTTCTCTAATTGATTCGCTGCCACTGCTAGATCTTGTGGATAATACTGAAATTTTGCTGTGGCATCATGTTGCTCCTGTGAAGCAGATGAGTATGGGATGGTACAAACATAGTCCTCAATGCTCTCACTGACTAATTTTGGCTCAGTTGGTTCTACTGAGTGACATGGATCGTATTGCTGCAATGGAGTTGGGTTGATGAATTTGTCAACAACATAATATGAGGTGGTGTCACTTTTGGAGATTTGATTTTCTTGAGTTGGATTGAGATGTAGAGGTACATAACCCAATGACCATGTATCTTCATAAGACGATGGAAGAACTATTTCTGGTATTGGATTCTGAATATGAAGGAAATTAGCATTGTAATTGTTAATGTCAAACTTGATATCATTGCTATGATCAAGACCTTGTAGGATTGGGGATGGTGTGGGAACGTAGAGCTGGTCAGGGTGATGATGAAAGTTTAGGATCACATTAGGGTTTGTAGCAGTAAAAGGGAATAAACTTTCCATGGAACCAATATTGCCTTGGCTGTGAAAATCAGAAAATGTGGCCAAAGGTGGAATAGCATCATGAGCAAGTATTTTCTTCTTTATGCTTGAATTCCAAAAGTTTTTCACCTCATTATCTGTTCTTCCTGGTAGGTGTTTGGCTATCTGAGCCCACCTGTACCCAAATTTGAGAAAAAGTAAATAAAGCAACATTTTGATCATAATGTTGATGATGATGCACATAAAAAGAACAACGGGGACAAAGAAAAGTAGAAAGAAAGAAAAAAGAAAAAAATAGAACACGTGACTAATTAACAATGTCAAGATTATACTGAAATAAACCATGGTTATACCTGTTGCCTAAAATACTGTGGAGTTCGATAATGAGGGCTGCTTCTTGAGGAGAGAAACTTCCACGTTTCAAATCAGGTCTCAGATAATTTATCCATCTTAATCTGCAACTCTTTCCACACCTTTGAAGGCCTAGCACATCATGAAATGAACACATAATAAGAAACTCAAAAGTTTTGAAACTCTTGATTCTGTTTAGATACAGGTTTAAGAGAGTTTTCTTATTAATATAAAGAATTTTTTTCAATAAAAAAGTTCTTAGAAACACATCTAATTTGTATGTAAGCTGAGTCCAACGAAGAAAATGAGAGGTAAGAAGAGTTGAGGTAAAATTGTTAATTGTATATATGTATATTACCTGCAAGTTTAGGGACAGAGCTCCAGCAACCATGTCCAAAAGTTGCGATGTAGTTGATGAGTTTTTCATCTTCTTCAGGTGACCATAACCCTCTTTTGACCTTCTGCTTGTTGCAGCAAGAGTGATGGCCCATGTTTTTCTCTCTTATCTCAATTTCTAGTTTCAAAGTACTAATGCACCCAATGGAGAACAATATGAGTTATTTTTTAAGAGAAAAGGTGAGATGTGAGGACAAAGGAAGCAGTATTAGTGTCTAGGTTTTAGCCCAAACTTACAAAGAGGTTGCATTGAATAATGATGAGAAGAATGGCTATGATTCAGAGAAATGGATGATATGAAGCAAAAGTGTGTAGAGTGAGGTGGTGAATTTAATGTAGCATAGTGGACCAGTTATATGGTTTGTGGAAAAGAGCTAAAAGCTGCTATGTCACCCTGCAAGAGTTGTATGCCTTATAAAGGATCCTTCATTGCTCACAGCCATAATGGGTTGTACACGTGTCACACATGCAGCTGGTAGGACCCTATTTGTTGCCAGGTCCCACCTGTTCAAAATTACTGTCTCTTGTCCTTTAATAGAAATAAGTAATAATATATTACTCTAGTCTTATTTATAAGAAAAAAAGTCAATTAATTGAGTTTAATTTTATTAATTTCATAATACTTTTTAAAAATATTTTGGTTAATAGTAATAAAAGAGACCTGTTGTTAAAAAATCATCTTTTTTATTAAAAGAAGAACAATTTAAAAAATCATTAAATAAAATAAAAGTGATTAAAATTTTTTTATATTTAAAAATAAATGTATATAATTTTTTTTCTTACAAGAAGAAACAAAGGAAGTGTCTTTGGTTTCATATAATTTTTTTTGGAGATAATACTATATAATTATGTATTATCCTATCTCTAACAAATCTCAAACTAGTTTTTACTTGACATATCATTTATTATAAGATAAAATAAGTGATACACCGACATGTAATCATAAATTAATTATTTATAGTAAATTTTTAATTTTCATAAAAATAAAAAAATCATATTAACATATATATATATATATATATTATTTTTAATGTATAATCATTAAACTGTTTTTATAATTTTTTAAAACATTTTCTCTCTGAGTGTTAAGTAAGCCAATGAATTATTTTCCTATTTTGGAGATGGCATATATATCTTTGTCAGTTTTGTCCCTTTGCAAGTGGTAACAATTAGAAAAAGATACATGACGAATGATCATGATAAAGCGGGGTATAGCTTTAAGAATTTATTTGTTTTAATATATATATGATGAGCCATGAGGTGCTAACTACAAGATATATGTCTCTTTTATTGAAAAACTTGCATGCTTGTATTTTGAAAAAGATCTCACGTGAAAATCATTCATAAGTAAAGGTGGAGTTGAGTCGAAGACACACATAGAAGTCAAGACCTAAGTTGCCTAACACAATTAACTACAATAATTATTTTTTCTTACCTTTATGCGGTAATTTCAAATTGCTATTTTCCTTTACGCGGTGTTTGATAGAGGATACGGAAGGGACATACGTTAGGTACGGAACTAGCACTATTAAGATGTGTATTAATACATATATTAAAGTGAAACTTGTAATACAGTGAGTTGCAATAGTGTTATATTACTCTTAATTGTATTATGATGTTAAGTTAAAATGTTTGTGTTGAGGAGATTCATGGGGTCAAATGATCTCTTTTGAGCTTCATTGGTGTTGAGAGAGAGTTTTCTAGACATACCTAATTTGACCATAAAGGAAAGAGTATATAAGGTTTATGTTTTGAACAGGACCTCATAAACTCATTTTCCTTAGGTTTTTAGAGAGAAGGTTTCTACTGTGAACTCTTTTTCTCTCAATCTTCTTATCATCTTCTTCTTAATTCTTTTCTAAGTTTCGTTCTTGTGATTCAGGTGAAGGAAACCTCGAATCAAACTGTTGAATTTGTTGTGGGACTAGTCGTTCTTCTTCTACCTTGAAGTTGAGTTATCCGAGGTAAGGAAAGCTAGATCTTTGTTTCTTTATTATGTGATGGAGTTGTTCGATGATATTGGTGTTGAATGTGGTTTGGATTTCAAATTAAAATGGATGAATTGATGATATTGGTGAAAAGAGGTGTGAGGGTTGAGGTTGAGTTGCATGAAGTAGGAGATGTGATGATTTGAATGTGTGGTTATTGCATGTTGATTTTTGTGCATGATTTAAGTTGAGTAAAAACATTATATTTTGTTGCATGTGTTGGATTTATGCTGGGTTGTAGGTTGTGGCTCAAAATCAAGTTTTACATATGCAGAATTCTGATGTCACGTCGAATGCGCCTTCAAGGTGCCAGGTGTTGTTCTAACTCGAGGTTCTTTGTCTCGATCACTGACATCATGTGTGATGAAAGAGACTTGTTTTGGGTTGGAACTGTATCGGGCATGGTTGAATGGTGCCAAGTGTGGGAGCCTTGAAAGCCCTCTGACTTGGTGACGTCGAGCCTAATGTTGTCAGGTGCCCAGCATGGCCAAGCCAGAGCTTTCTATCTAGATTTCGTTGGGCGTCGAAGTGATGTCTTTAGATGAGACTCAGGTAGAGACTTTTTGTCTGAGATGGGACTAGGCATGGTATTTTACCATGCCATGCATGAGGTCCTAGGTAGGGATGGCAACGGGGCGGGGCGGGTATGGGTTTCATGATACTCGTCCCTGTCCTCGCGAGGCAAACTCATCCCTGTCCCCGTACCCGTACCCGTCGGGTATGTAATTTTCATCCCCATCTCCATCCCCGTCGGGTATCGGGTATACCCGTAACTGTACCCGTCAAAATTTTTTTTAATATAATATTTTTAATTTTTTTTAATTATATTATAATTATAATTAGATTATTTCTTTATCTCATATTATAATAAATAATCACACATAAAAAAATATTAAAATTCTTTAATATAATTAAATTGAAAGTGGATATTAAATTAAAAATGGAAACGGGGACGAGTACGGGTACGAGTACGTGGAGGGTAAGTACATACTCGTACCCATACTCGATTTAATATATCGGGTTTTACCCGTACCCGTACCTGTACCCGGTCAAACCGGGTATTTCTTGTCAAAGTCGGGACGGGTTCGAGTATTACCCATGGGTACGGGTATATTTGTCATCCCTAGTCCTAGGGGCCTTTGCCTTAGCCATGCTGGGCATGGGTTGTGTATCATTGGGCGATGGCAAGGTAATGAACTCCCTACCTAGTTGACGTCAGACGCAAGGTGAGTAGCGCCAGACGCGAGTTATTGAAGTAAAACATGATGGTATGGTTGATGAAATGTTTGTTTTCTTATTATTTTGAGTTGTATATGATAATATGATGAACGAATTGTAGTGATGACGTAGTATACGATGAAGTAGACATGAGTTGTAAGTTGTGTGTTGACTATGTTATGTGTTGACTGTGCAACTATGTTGAAAGCATTATGTATTATTGAGATGCATGTTGATAAATAGTTGAGAATGAGTTGTGATGATTAAGATGTGAGTTAAAAAGTTGTGTGTTGATTTTGCTATTATGTTGAAGTTATAATGAGCTACTGTGTTGACCATTTTGAATTAGAGGAGATGTTTTCGAAAGTTTCATATTCCATTGTGTTGATATTATATTGTGGTGCTCTAAGAGCCCAATTTGTTAAAAAATCCTTCTTGGAAAGTTGATCCTTGAAGTAGATGCTATATTGTTCTCCTCTATGACTTTGTTGGTATTGTGTGTGGGTAAAGTCGAGACACATATGTATGAAACGACCACAATATAGGGGTTAAGTCGAGCTATACTGATTACAAGTGACCAATTGAGTAAAGTACAATGTTGAAAACTTATAGTTCCTAATCGAGTACCGGAAGGTTGTAGTATTTGGAGGATAATTAGTGGGTTAATCCCATAGGAGACTTGGTTAAGCTACCTAATGTTGTGGTATAAGGTCGTACCCAGTTGTTCTATCCTAACATTAGTACTATACTTTCTTGTTTGAGTGGCGATATTTGAGAAACTAAGTTATATTGTGGATTTATATCCAAATTGCTGTTGATTTAGTAAGCTCGTAAGGATCACCCTGTGTTGTCGATTCGGTAGGATCAAACCACTTAAACTGCTCACCTTGTGTTGTAGGATATCTCCTAATTGAAATACATGATGATGCATATGAGTTGCTGTATTGAGCATATGATGTGTTAAAGTTGACTGTGTTGTTCATATACTATGTTAAGTTGAAATGATTTGTGATGTTGTATTGATAGTTAAAATTGTATTGTCTTAATTTATGTGTTGTATATTATATAGTTCAATTGTTGTCATGTTCAAGATGAAATGATTATGTGATATTCTTGTGATGTAATCTAAATATTAGTGTCTTATAGAGAAATTTACCTGACAGCAAAAATAAAATTAATGGCCATATTGTTATGTCGATGATTAAAAAAACAAAAAAGAGATAAACCGTGATTTTCGTATTTGAGAACTTAAAGGAATATGACTCTTCAACTTGGAAAACCTTTCTCGAAGGTTTTCTTTCCAAACATAATTGCTCGGTGTTTGAATACATGCTTTGTAATGATGTTTCATAGACAAATGTCACTCTTATTATTACTAAGAAAATATTCCTTTAAGTTTAATACACTTATATTATTAGTGTAAAAATTTGTAGATTGTCAATTAATTAGAAATAATCTTTAGTTAGATTTTTAAGATATAATTATTATAAAAATTAACACATCATAATTTGGGAGTGAATGATATTACTTATAAAAAATAATTATACTATCAACAAATATATCATTTATTCTTATTATTTTATCATTAAAATGTACGTGTAGGTTGTATAAAGATTTTTTTTACATCATTTTTTAATTATAAACTATCATGTATGGTAAAATAATTGGTTGACTTTTTACAAATACTATATAATATGTGGGGGGAAAATAATATGTAATTATTCATAAGAAAGTATACATATTATACTATTTTCTACATTTTAAATAAATAAATACAAAGATATATATGATTATGTATTAATGTAAAAACTATTAGTGTTTTATCCTCACATCACATGTACACAAATTGCATAAAAGAAGTTAAATATGAATTCCAAACTACACTCAATTTACTCAGTTTTCTTTTAAAAAAATAAGAATAAAATTTATTTGTCTACGATTCATCAAATTATTCAATAATATTATTTATTGTACTTTATATTTTTCCATGTAAACTTAAACTATAATAAAGTAAACTATATATAATTCTACTTATTCGATGAAATTGATGATTGACTCTATCTTATATGAAGTTGTGATTTATCCTAACCTTTTCTTTCATATTTTTGTCGACTCTAGCATTTAATTATAAAAAGATGTATTATTCAAATTAAACTTCCCATTAATTTTCTTTTATATATATAATTAACATGAAACAAGTTTTTTCACGTTAACCCAATTTACTCTATGTTCAAATATCAAGATTCAAAAAGTCTAGTGATCACGCAATACAGGTCAAGAGGTTTCAAAATGTTCATGGAGTTGGATGTCAAATTTGTGACTTATACTTGAGCCCCATAAATGAGCCGTAACGAAAAAATTATAGGTACACACTTTCTCTTATAGTATGCTACTTTATTATTTTGCAAATTTATTGTGGCATTAAAGTGTTTTTACAAGTATTATTTGGCATCCATCCATCCACATTCATCATTAGTTCAGTACTCTAAACTTCAGATCCAATGGAAAGATCATTTAAGCATAATTAGATGATAACTTTTGTTATTTTTATAAATTATTTTGAGTTAATTTTGTAAAAAAGTAAATAAGGAAAATAGTTATATATTATATCAAATATAACTTCAATCAATTGATATTTAAAATGTTTAAAGCAGTTGAGAAAGTTGTGATATAGATTCATGCGGAGGATTGAGAGCTTATATTTTATCCTTAACATCATTATTGTAATATTTTTACTGATAAAAAAGAAGTTTAATTATGTTATTATGGTGATTTTGGGGAGAAAAAAAAGTTAGAGAGAATAATTTTTTTTATTAATATTCGGGAAAGAAAAGATGGTGTGAGGAAAAAAAAATTTAGTAAAAAATAAAAGCTTTCTTAAAATGAAGGCTTTAATTAATGTATAAAGTGAAAAAATTACGGGACCATTTGGAAAAATTGAAATGACTTATCCATCATTTTATTTCGGATTATGAACACATGCTATTAATAGTAAATATGGTCTTACTTTTTTTCTTTAAAAAAAGTAAATATGGTTTTATATCGCACATTTTTTTTACTTGCTTACATTTTTGATCAAACAACTCACAAAAATGTCTCACTTTTTTTTTTCTCTTTAATTTTCTTTTTTCTAATCTACTTACTTTTTTTTCCTCCGATATTTATTATCGAAACTAAACATTATGGAAAGAGGCATTTTTATATTTACTCACTTATTTCATTTTCATATAGTATAACCAAAATTATTAGAGAGATAAAAAACGGGAAAACATCCTCTCCCTTTTTTTTTATTATCTCTATTTATTTCATTTTCTAAAATTTTCAAAACATAAATAAAATGAAGATAATATACGTTATAAGAAAGTGACATTTATATTTTTAAAAATTTAGAAATAAAAATTGAAAAGAAAAAGAAACAAAGAGAATATTTTCCTATGAAAAACAATGATTGGCTCAAACACCAACTACCTTCGATTTCTTGTCAACCGCAAAAACACATTTTAAATATTAATAGTGATAAACACATTTCTTTCTTACTTTATTTTCTTGATTTGCAATTCATCTCATAATATATCTTATTAAGTTATAATATTCATTAGTAATTTTTATTGAAGTGTGATGTTATGATATAAAAAAAACTATTATTTAAAATTAAGTAACAATTCTTAATTAAATAATTTTATTTATAAATTAAAAAATAATATATATTTTTTTAATTTTTCTCCTTTCAATAAATAACAGAAACTACAAATAATTTTCAAAAAAATAAAAAAGTTACGTATTATAAACCTTTCATTATTTAGAAATAAAAAACTAGTTACTTGTTATATATTTATTATGATTATGTAATTTTTTATTTTTAATATTTAGTATTTTATATATATTAAATTAATTATGTAAATTTTATTACTAATTTTTAATATTTTTTTTGAAGGGATTAATTTTTAATATTAAAATATTATTTATCGTGTTTAATTAAATTAATATTTTATTATAATAATCATATTAATTTTTTAAATTGTCAAAAAATGAAATATAAATAAAAAAATTATTACTTATAAAATTCTACCATTAAAGAAAAATATATTAAAATGTAGAATAAGTTACTTAAAAAAATAATATGACATTGTAAATTTCATTTTAAGTAAAATAAGAACTTTAATATATTTCTTATAAAAATCAGCGTTAAAAATACTCTTAACTAGTATTTATAATTTGATACAGCATTTTGTAAACTTTTGTACATTATCATTTATTTTAAATTATTAAAAAATGTTTTACAATTATATTGTTGTTTAGCATATAGTTGCTAAAGTTGGAATGGACACGTGACTTAATTAAGAACCAACCCGGTCACCGATTTGAATAATTCAAAAAATTGAGGAAGCAAAAGAGACCATTTAAATTCAATTGAATAAAAACTTATGTAAATATAACTTATATTTTTAATTTTATTAAATAGTTTCATTCTATTTTTTTTTAAAAATAAATAAAGACTCGTATACAAAATTCATGCATAAATTTTAGTATATATTATCCAATTATTTATTAAATATTTTTTATGTTAAAAATATTTTGTTATTATCAATTTAACATAAAATGTGAACACAACTTTCACCCATTTGATTGAACATTGCTACTTAAAAATATTATCTATAATAATATATAAAAGTGATATAATATTTTTGTATACACATTTTTAAGATATTTTTAACCTTTATTTATTTTAATAACTATATTCTCTGTTGTTTTTAACATATGACACTAGTAAAGTTGTTACAGCCGGTAACGACTTCTACATGACTAAATTCAAGCCATTCTTAATTACAAAAAAAAATATATGTGGTATTGGTGTCGCTATATATACATCATAGCGACACTGTAATAAATTGTCCCAATTAAATAGTTTCAAAACAGCCTTATTTACATAATTAATTTTGAAAAATACTCAATGATCAATCAGCCATAACTTCATTGCAGTTTTGTAACTCTCACACGCACAACATTTACGAGGCATGGAATGTCTTTCCTTTACTAATATTACTTTACTCTAATTTTTGTTTACAATAGGCATCACAAAATTTTATTTTAGCCTAATTAATCCTTAAATTTTATCTGATTTGTAAATAGGAATCATGAATTTTAATTTTGTTTCATTTAATCTTTAAACTTTACTTATTTTATAAATAAACACCCTCAACTTTAATTTCAATTTAATTAATTTTGACATTTGATAATTTATTATTTTTACAAATTTTTCATATTATCAATTTAGAGTTAAATTATTTATCTTAAATATCAATCATTCACTAATCTTTTTTTTATGTTACCATTTTTTTCCCAAAATATAATAAAATATGAGTTTAAACAAATGATAAAAATAATTAAAAAAAGTCTTTATTTGATTTTTTATTCTTCTAAATTATATGGTATTTTAATATATATGAAAAAAAATAATATATATGTACCAAAAAAACTTAATAAATAAGCGTGATTAAGATAAATAAATGATTTATATTTTTTATCTTGGTAATTTAATCTCAATGTAATATAAGATATTTATAAAAAAAATAATTAAGATAAAATTGAAATCAAGGTATTTATTTGTAAAAATAATAAAGTTTAAGATAAATTATAATAAAATTAAAATTTATGATGTCTATTTATTAATAAGACAAAATTTAAAGATTAATTGGATTAAACTTAAAATTTGTAGTATCTATTTACAAAAGAATTGAAGTTTAAAAGGGTTAAATATTTTTTTTTCCTGAAATAAAGTTGTAAAAACTAAATTAAAATTAATAGCACATTAACTTCAAATAGATAAAACTAAACTATTATATGGATAAATTTCCAAGTACACGGCTTTTAATAAGTAATAAAGTAATGAGTAGAATATCATTTCAATCAAAACAATGTAATTATAAAATATGATAATTAATTTTAATTATTTAGCTAAACAGTATAATAAAACTTCAAATAGAGCTAATTACAAAATAAAACAAAGTGAAAAAAATATGTGCTAACAATGTAATCTTATTTTTTATGTTTTCATATTATATTATATTATATTATATTATATTATATTATATAATATTATATATATATATATAATAAGTTTGTTAATTTTAATAGTAATTATCCTAAACCTTATAAGAAGACTAATTACATTAAATATGTGTAACATTCCACTTTTTTTAAATAGGTTAATAAAATATTTTTTAATTAATTAATTGAGATTCAAAATATTCAGAGTGATTTGATAATGTAATATCTATTAATTATCTTTTTAAATTTAAATATGTGAGGTTAATTAGTTGGACTTTTTACGTAGTGACAAACTATGTGTGTGATCGGACGTGGTTCTTTGTTTGAACCTACAAATTTTGTTCATGTATGTGCAGATGGTTTGTGTATATAAATGATTATGATAAGTGAAAGTGATACATGATGAATTGTGAAATAATAAAGAGATAAGTGATAAAACATGATGTATTATAAATGATATGTGGTAAGCGAATTTGTGTAGTAATGTATTGAGTTTTGAATGTCATACATTATGTGCATTTGTGTTTTGTGATGGATATGATGTGAAATGTATCGTTAGAAAATGTCCCCTTGTGTAAAAGTTTGGGAATTAGTCCTTAGGGATATTTTGACTTGGAAAGCCCTAGTCTCGCTCATTGTGTGCATGAGACATATTTTGTGCGACTTAGCTATCTGACGAGATCCTAGTAGTGTATCATTCTAGTGAGAGTGTTGTGACGAGATGACCTGACATATACTCCTAGACTACTTAGCCTTTGAGTAGGGAAAAATGTTTTTACTAACGTTACATACATATAAATTAGGAGACTCTAGTCTGTACAATCATAACATTTTGCTTGTGTTTACACTGTATTTTGATTGATATTGTGATAAAATGAGATATAAACTAAGTTGAAATTATTGTATGGAGTGATGAGTAGTTTAATTATTGGTTTTATATATAATGTTTGTGTGTGACTATCCGGTCTTATTTTATATTGGTAGTTAGAGTGAGATATGTTCTCACTCTCCTATTTTTTCTCGTACGTAGATGATTATATGTGATTGTAGGCGCTTCCTTTTCAGTGGAGTCTAGTTGAATGAAAGGAGAATTCTAATACTTGTGATATCGGGAATATTAAATTATGGTTCATGTTTTATGATTTAGAAATTATAGTTTAATTTTCTTCGAACATACTTTCCTTAAAGTTTGTAATAGCTAGACGCGGGTTTATTTTATTTGAATTTCGAATATGATAATCTTTATCTCTGTTTGAAGTTATTCAAGTACTATATTATTTTTATAATTATTATATTATATATGCGGAATTGAGAGTGTTACAAAATATGAATATCCAACTTAACCCATTATTTCAAATTCAAATTTTTTAATATATAATCGTGTTGAATATTCAAATGAAGAGTTTTGTTCCTATTAGGCTTGAACAAAATTTTCTCTAATAAAAATACATGTAGTGTATATCAGTAAAATAAATATGCATATTCATTAAATTCTTAAAATAAATGCATGAAGAATAAAGTTAATTGAAATAAGAATTTAGTGCAAATACTGAAAGTCAAACAGCAATAGGGTAAGAGGGACATGAAGAAGAATCTGATAGTCGGCAACTTTGTTTAGCAGTACAGCATCTCATTATGTTAGACGGAAAGCAAACCATGCTTCTGTTTAGGGATTCCATCAATCATACGGCTAAAAATAATAGTCTCACCTAATCATTCTGATTCAATATTCTTCATTCTAAAAATAACAGCCTCACCTATATATATTCAAATCAATCAAATTCAATATTTTAGTTCAGATATTAGTTCCGTGATTTGAAACTCCACTTGAAATATTTATATATCAACTTGAACCCCTTCCTAATTTTATTTTGCATGCCCAATAGATGTCATTTTTAGTTAACAGTAATGGTTATCTAAACCATACAACTTGTAGTGTTTGATCTTATTGTGTTCTCTTTGTTTCTGTCCTTGTTGTTACAACCGAGATGCATTATTTTTTGGTCTCGTGTTTTATTCTGATTTATTTCTGAAACGCATCAAACATAAAATAGAACTCATGTTTTGTTTTGTTCCATTCTAACATGTTCACCAAACCGCTACTAAACTTTCTTTTCAAATTTTTACACCATTTAATTAACATTCAGAATAACTATTTAAAAGTCATATCAAAGATTTATTCTGATTGATTAATGGTTTTTTATTTTTACTTTGATAATGATTGTGTAGCAAACTTACTTTAAAGTCAAACTTTTTTTTTTTTGTTTTACAGAATTTTATCAAAATCTTGAGGGTCTAGTAAGAGACAGGCCACAGACACTACATTTGACAGGTGCCGAATATATTCTCATTTCTATTGATCACCTTATTTTTCTATATATGTTTGTTTTCATACTATTGTTAATTGTTTAGTCACTGTTCTTTCACCTTTCAGTGTCCTTCTCCTGAGCTGTTTTCATGATTTACAATTTATACTTTGAAGAAGTAATTAATATATTAATTCTTCTTCTATTGCTAAAGTTTCAATGCCAAATGTATGCTAAATAAACTAATCTTTCTGAACCTTTTCAGCACAGGAAAGAGTCAATTTATTCCCTTGCCTGTAGAAGCATTTTCAATTAAAAGGAAGAGATGGTGTTGCGGTAAAATGGTTCGTGTAACATGTTGCTTCTGAGAGAAAAAGTGGAGGCTTAGAATGCTTGAGTTAGAAGAAACGGGTAGTCCAAAAACAAGATTCGTAATTAATTGTTGCACATGCCGCATTTAATACAACTAGGCTCTTTTTCTTTATTTGTTGAGCCATCAGTGGCGACTATAGTTGTCAGAGTTTTGTTTTTTCCAAGCTTATGGAGAGATCATAACAAGTACATGCAAGAATGCTATGCAGTTGCTTGTCCTGTACTGAGTCCAGATTGGTTTTGGTATGAGTCATTTTCAGTCAAAAACTTGTTTCCTCCAATTCTTTTCCTCTCTCAAGAGGGTGAGGAATTTGTTCTAGTATAAGGAAAGAAATATCAAGATATATATTATACAACAAGATCCGAAAAAAGAAAGTAGGGTTGCTTCTTGCTTACCTAAACTTATCTTTAAGCCACATATATGATACCTTGCTGCATAACCAGATGATATCAATTTGAATACTTTAGATAGCAGAACTACAATGAAACTAAACAATGTTGAATTCACAAATCACCGCATACATGATTTTTTCTTTGGATAGGATTGATATTTATAGTAGTAATGGAACCAAAAGTTGATTTGATTCACACTTTTACCTCAGTTATGCTAGAGATGAATACTTGCTTTGCTTACACACATGCACACCAAGATTGGAATATTGCAATGGTAAACAAGTTTCGACATTGCCAATCACATTTCCATAAAAATAAAAGGAGAAAATGGACAAATATGTATCGGTTTCAACTTTCATGATTCCAATAAAGAATTGGTTCTGATATATGTAACTTAGTATGTGTCTGGTAACACATCTAATGCCACTAAATGTGGATTTACAGGAGCAAAGCAACTATTAGTTGTTTTTCTATAAAATAATTATGTTATTTTTGTTTGGATGTGGATCCTAGACACAAAGTCGATCAAGGCAATCATGCCCATAGACAAAGTTGTCCAATAAATATATATAAACCGAACTAAAAAGGTGGATTTCAAGTTCTGATACCATGTTAAATTTCATCTTAAAATCATTTGATATTAAGCAAAGTTGTCCAATAGATATATAAATCACATATGGAGAATTGAGGCATGCAATGTTGGACTTCTCTAACATTTTCTGCTCAGATTTATAATCATACACTCAAAATCAATTTTGATAACAAGTTTTCAAACAACATTCAATATAAAAATCAAGTTCATATCCTTTGTCATCTAAACGAAAATCACGTTACTTTTTGACACAAGTTTACTCAAGATCAATTCTAGAAATTCAAGTTGATTCTAAATCAATTATATCAACTCATTTTCAAACACATACTTAATGGTCATATTGGTGTCATCATTATTGCTGAAGCAAATAAAAGGAATGAAAAGAAAATGAAAACAGAGATAATATTCTGTTAGACAATGAAACAAAAACAATTGCCCCACAAATAAAGGGTTATCCAAGAAAGTATCCCTCCTGTAGTCTTATGAGAATCCATCTCAACTTCCTTCATTCATAGCAACCCCCCACGAAAGGAAGTTTGCATACTTACTCAAATTAAAGAAAGCCTATCACAGTTAAATTTTTTTCACAACTTTTTGTGGCATCCTGATTTCTTGCCATTGTTAGCGCACGTTCTCACGTGGGAATCCTGTGAACACAATAGCAACCTCACGTAGGCCATGCACTAGACAGAAGTCAAACTTTAACGCCTTTGAGATACTGCATTAAAGTCTTATCAGTTTTGTCCATAGCTCTGAAATTGACCTTTGAACTATTTAATCGTTTGGTCCATTTGGAACCGAAAATATTTTACCACTATTATTTGTGTCCATCAATCTTCTTTCCTTTGATGTTAAACTGTTAAATGACGCACATATGCTTCGAAGTGTTGGTGATGCTGATAACTGTGGTCCTTCTAGAGCATGAGTGACTGGACCAAATGGACCATTCTGTTTCTAGCTGTTGCATCATTACATATTATCATTTCAATTTGGACCACAAGATTTCTCCAATTGATTACTCTATGTTGCTTAAGAGGAGATAAGGCATGTCTAATAATCTTAGTCATTCTAATCTTGAATTGATGGTTTTTGCATCTTTCTCATTATATTGATACTATGGTTTTTTTTAGTTGAAATTTGATAATGCACAACAAAATTTGGGTAGGTGGATGGAAGCCGCAAAAAAACAAAAAAGGTTTAGAGGAAATAAAAATAACTCTGTTATAGATTTAAGATATTAATGGTCGAGAACTCGGGATTTTTTTTGGGTACAGTTAGTAGACTTTTTTGGTACAGTAGAGAACTCGGGATTAACAGTTATGTTGTACACTTGTACTGTATTTCTTGATTTTTTAGTATTTTATCATTTATGCATAGTAGACGACAAAAGTGACACTAGATTTAATATTGCTGATTTATATGAGAAATAAAGGTTAACATTCCAAAGCATGCCAGAATGTTACCGTAAGTCTTAATTTTCCATGAATGTGACTTTTATGATTATTAAAATCAGTATCACAAATTGATACTCAAATGCTTTATCACTTGCCGAAATTACTCAATCCTGAAAGGATTTACGAGAACTATTTTCTTATTTTTAACGGTACATTAGTACAACAAGCTTATAGTAGTTGACAATTACTTAATTTTTTTAAAAATGGTAATGAACAATTCAATGTAAGTCCGTTTAACATAAGCAGCTACATTCAAATTCAGTTATCTTCCATTAAGAGTCAACTTTGGTTTATATATACCAGTAATGTCACAATGCAATTTTCTACCATTAATATCACAAGGAAACCAATTCTAAAAAAAATAAACATGTCTCTCACCTTTGTTGTTCTAGAGATTTTGCACAAACATGGTACGAATGAAACTAATGTGCTATTTCATTCCTCATACAAACCACTTGCTTATATGTATTTAAAATACAAACATGCATTCAAAGAAAAGCTTAAAGTAAGAATTCAGAATCAAGTCTCTTCTTAAAGCTCATAGTTTGCACTTCAGTCTTTCAGATAGTACAACTTAGAACTACTAATTATGAATGTTCCTCCAAAAATTAACATGATTATAGCCCAAAACAAAGAGATACTGATTATAAATTGCCGTAAAAACACCTTATAAATTGAAAATGTGCTTTTCATCTTCACACCAAAGCACTTGTGTTATCCGTATATCAATTAGCAATTATCTGTGTATTAGTACACACATTCATCTGATGAAGGTGACAATGAACAACAAGCTGTTGGCTTATTGAAATAGAACATTCCAGTGATTGTCGTGGCAAAGCAACTACTTATCTTCTAATGTATATCGCTTTTGATAACTTGTCCTAAGAGGTGTTGCATAGACATTCTTCCACATATTGGCAGAAGGATAGGAACCAGAACTGCATCTAGTAACTCCATTTAGTGACACACAATCATCCATGAAGATTCTCTTTGAATTCTGAGAAAAACACCTATAGGGTTTCAGTTTAGCTTTGGTTGATGCTGTCAGATTCATGTAGCTTGGTTTAAAAACATTTCTTTCTTCTGTTGCTTCCACCATAACATTGTTGGTAGATGGTAGAGGTGGTGATTCAGATGTGCATGAAGTTGACATAGGGCTATCATCATACATGCATTCCGAGCTTATGGCTGAAGATGATGGAGTTGATTGACTAGTTGCAAGAGATTTAGATGAAATTCTGGTTGTCACACCATTCCTTCTTGCTTTGACTGAGTCATTTTGTTTATCTGAATTAAAGGGAAGAACAAAATGATCACTTTTACTGGTCACTGGAGTCTTGTCAGGCGAGTCCAGATACATCTCTTCCATCGACCTGCTCTCCCATGGCTTTGCAGCCATCCAGCGTTCTAACATACTCCATCCCGAGCTCTTGCTTTCTCGGCTGCAGTGCTTGAGAGGAATAACTGGCTTAGAAGCTCTTGAATTTGGACTAGCACTTGGTGTCGATTTCTGAAAGCAAACAAAATTTATTGAAGCACAATTTTTTTTAGTAATCATCTAACTACTGACACTCAGAACAAATATAGTAGATCTTCTATTCCATTACCTGCTTAGATAGAGAGTATGCCTTTGTTCTATCTCTCTTAATTGCTCCTTCCTGTCTCATTTGTAATTTCGCCTTAACTTCTTCCACAGTTCCTGGAATGTCACACCACCCTTTCTGACAATGACATGAAAAATTTTGCTAAATGTTAACATCTTAACATGGCATCAAGTATCAACACTACAGAATGTTACACAATGTTGAGTCAAATTGTGAAAAAACTATGATACCTCAGCCTGCTTAACAGGATCATCTTCATTAGCTTTCCCCTCTGGAGAATTCTTCGCATTCCTTGCCTTGACCCGTGCTTGAACTCGCACAAGAGCCTGCATGCACCTTAGAGTAACAGCTGCTTGCTTTCTCACTTGCCAACCGCGAAATATGGCCTGCAACCTCACCACTGCCCTCAGGGCCCTTAAAGCTCGTCTTGCCTGCAACATAAATAAGTTCAAAACAAAGAAATGGGAACAAAAAATATAAAAGCACATGGAACATACTTTTAGCATACTAATCAAACCCCCAACATAATGAATGACCAATGGAGTGGCAGATCTTTCTGTGATCAACCCCTATCTACTTAGTAATAGATATTTTCTGAAAACTATAAGCAATTAAAGATTGCATGTTGATGTCCTACACTCCTATTATGACTAAACACTAAATAGTACTGTTCCCACTTCCCATAGTACAGTAGCCCCGATAATTCCATAACCAACCATTCCAACCATAGCAAGTCAAAGTGAACTTTATAACTCAGAAAAAAGCTTATCTTTAGTAGTTCTAACTTCTAAGTTCTAACCGCTTGAAATTTCACCACGATTTTGCTCATTTCATAATAGTGAAATTAAAAAACCAAAAACACCATGCAATCTATTGGAAATTCTACAAAAGTTCATACTACGATAGCATGATTATGAGGTCCTGGTCCTAAATTGAACTTTGAATCTTGCCTAGCACTAACTCAAACATAGAATGGAGTTGGTTCTGCTTCTTAAACAATTCAACACCAGAAAATCTTAAAAACTAAAAAAACTAAACAAACTTGAACAGAGAACAAGCTGCATCATGATAATGCAAAAGTTTCAATGATATTAACTGATTCAGTTAGTTTATTATTAGTTCTTAATAAATGAAATAAGATAACTAGAGAAGTGTTTAACTTACCAAGAAACCTCGAAACACTGCCTGGATTCGAATGGCAGCCCATTCCTGCTTGATCACCATGAAGTCTTTGAGTGGAGTTCTGACCACAGCAGCCATAGCAGCAGCAAATGCTCCATCATCCACCACAAAGGAAGCACCACCACCACCCTGCCCCTTCTTCATGGAGCATCCAATCCCAAACCCTTCTGAACTGCTCCTCCATAGCTTCCACTTTCTCTTACTCTTATCAACACCCTTCTCCTGAAAAATGCAGAAACATACTGACTAAACATCACAGAGCCAAACACAGCAAGAAAAAAAAAATCCCAACAAAAATTTGCAAACTTGATCAGATGGGGAGGCCTTTCTGAGAGGAATGAGCGACTTAAGCCATCTTCCTGAACCACCCATTTGAGCAAAGAACACGTTTTTGCAAAGTACGAGGTGGCAACTGCAAGTGGAGGTTGAGGTGAGTTTGAAGCTGGTGTTGCTGCTCGGCTTAATTAAGATAGAACGAGAAGACGAAAAAGAAGAAGAAGTGTTTTGAAATTTGAAATGGTTGTGAAAAAGGAAAAGTTGAAATGAACAGAGAAAAGTTCACAAACGGATACGAAGACTTTTTTGCTTTTCTGATTTTCCCATGTCCCACTCAGAGTTGACCTGTCATCAATGCCACCACTGACTACCCAGAAACGCTGTCGTTTCAACAAGGGAGCATCGCAGGCCCATCGAAGCCCATTAGATTGGAACAAAGCCCAAATGTTGATTGTGTGTTATTGGGTCATGTCTGTAGCATAATTTTGGACCCTTTTAACAGAATTTTTTTTTGGTTCATGATATATACACCTCCTTTTTTTTCTATAAGTACACCTCCTTTTTAAAAAAAATTAAAATTTTAAGATATTTTTAATTTTTTGTTTTAAATTTTTTAATTTTACATTCACAACATTTAATTTAGTACTTTTTTTTACACATATTTCCTCCTTTTTTCAATTTTTACATGCACCTCCTTATTTTTCCTTCACCCCACCTATTTTGGTAACATGTAAAAATTGAAAGAGAAAAAAAACGTGTGTGAATAATAAGAAGAAAGTAGCAAATTGAAAGTTGAAAGTGTAAAATTAAATTTTTTTTAAAAAAAATAATATTTTATAATTTTTTTTAAAAAGGTGATGTACTTATAAAAAAAAGAAGGTGTATATATCATGAGCCTTTTTTTTTCCTAAGAATCTTTAGCTATTAATAATAGTTTTTAATCCGTTTTTAAATATAAGAATTAATTCTTATAAATTTTATCATTGGATTGTATTAGTGATGTGAGTCACCCGGTATAAAAATCGTTCTTATATAAGAACTTTGAAAAATTAGCTCTTATCAATAAAAAGTACATACTTCAATAAAAATAATAAAATGAGTAATTTATAAAATAAATTAAAGGATTAAAGTTAAGTTTTTCTATTAAAATAAAAATAAAGAAAATTCTTAAATTTTAAGCAGCTCCGAATGACTCAAAATAATTCGTCTAACCTTACTTTTCTTTCTCTCTTTCTTTCTCAAATTGTTTGTTGATTTTTCATTTTAAATCCCCCTTTCATATGTAACTAGGTATAGACATAATCCACTTACATTATGGAACCACTTGGTATCTCTTAGACAAGACATAAGTGTCCCTTGGATGCTTTTTGGAGATTTCAATGAAACTTCTAACTCCTCTGAGGTTAAGGGTGGATGTTTCTCTATCACAGAGACCTTACATTTTAATGAGATGATTGAAAGTTGTCAATTGATTGACTTGGGCAATTGGTAACAAGTTTACCTGGTTGTGTTGTAGTAAAGGTGTCCGCATAACAAAAAGACTTGACAAAGTGCTTGCTGATAACAACTGGCGTATCATGTTCCCTTAAGCTTTTGTTGAAAATTTATGTCGTGTATATTCTGATAACTGTCAATTACTTATTTGTGTGAAGGGATATTTTTGAGATATTGTCCGCTTTGAGTCTAAACTCTCACGGTTTTGATTTTGGTCATTACCCAAAAAGATTCTCTTACATTGGAATATGTGTATGTTTTATAAGTTGTTATTTTTTTCTCTTATTTTATCAATGTTGGACTTGTTTGTATCTCAACAATCCTTTCTTTTGGACCTAAGTTCTCACGATTTTATTTTTTATCATTACCCAAAAGGTCTCTCTACATTAGAATATGTATATGTTTTATAAATTGTTATTTTTCTCTTATTTTATCATGTAGGACTTATTTGTATTCCAAGAATTCTTGCTAGACTTAAAAGGAGTACAATGTGCATTCGAAAATAGAGAGACAAAGAGTTTGCGCCTGGAAAAGTCACTTCAATATGAGTATGAAGAAATTCTCCTCCAAGATGAATTTATCTAATTCCAAAAGTCTCGAGAAAATTGGGTACGATTTGGTGATAGGAATACAAAATTTTTCCACATCCAAACTATTATTCGTCGTAAAAGAAATAAAATTCATGGTATTTTCATTGATGATGGTACCTGGATTTCCGATCCGGATAATCTTAGGAAGCACAAAGGTTCTTTTCCTCTCTCTTTATGGACCTAAATGTTCGCCCACGCACACAATTCCAAGTTAGATCCATTCCTCAACTCACTAAAGATGGTAAGCTATCGATTCATGCACAAATAACCAATGAGGAAGTAAGAAAAGCCATCATGAGTATGAAATCATTCAAAGCCCTAGGGGCTATGGTTTCCAACCCTTCTTTTACAAACAATTTTGGCCCATTATGGGGAAGGATTTGTGTAGCCTTGTTTGAAATGCCTTTCGGGATGGCCATGCTGATCCAAGTTTACTACAAACTTTACTGGTTTTGATCCCCAAGGTTGAACAACCAAATCACTTTAAAGATTTTCAACCTATAAGTTTGTGCAATGTTGCATACAAAGTGATCACTAAGGTTATTGTTACAAGGATCCGTCCATACTTGTCTAACTTGGTGGGCCCGTTTCAAAGTAGTTTCATTCCTGGTAGGGGAACCACTGATAAAGTTATATTGGCTTAGGAGGCCATTATATTTGTATACAAAAATCAAAAACCAAAAAAGGTATAATGGCCATTAAAATAGACCTAGAAAAGGCCTAGAATAGGTTAGTTGGCATTTTCTCCAAGAAACATTACATTTGTTTGTGTTTTCCTGCGAGCATTATCCAATTAATTATGTGGGGTGTTACAGGCTCCCCGTTATCTATTCTCTGAAATGGTTCTTGCCTTAATGGATTTATCCCCGCCTTAATGGATTTATCCCCACCATAGGCTTAAGACAAGGAGATCCCCTTTTTCCCTTACCTGTTTATCTTGTGCATGGAACGAAACGCTTTAAAAATACATGAAATGATGGATGATCAAGAGTGGGAACCAATTACACTTTCTAGGGTGGTCCACTTCTATCACACCTATTTGCAGATGACCTCCTTTTTTGTAAAGCCTCAACAGATCAAGCTTGGAGAGTTGAGGCTTTTGGTCTTAAGATAAATCTTCATAAGTCAAAATTTATTTGCTCTAAAGGTCTTGATCCAAGAATGATTCATAATCTAGAAAACTTGCTTGGAATCAAACATTCTCGTAGTCTTGGGAAATACCTTGGCCAAAACATTATAATTGGTACAGTATCATTACGAGATTTTGAGCATGTAGTACATAAAGTGAGGAACAGGGTGGCTGCCTGGAAGGGTAAAACTCTAAACCGTGTTGGTAGGTTGTGTCTCACCAAGTTTGTCATCACTTCCATGCATGTATACACAATGCAAGTGTATTAGACCCTACACATCATATGTGATAAACTAAATCAAATCAGTAAGCATTTTCTCTGGGCCAAAGATGGTGAGTCCAGATGCTGGAACATGGTTCATTGGACCAAATAACAAACCAAAAACTCATGGTGGCTTGGGAATTAGAGATGCTAGGAACACCAATACTTCTCGCCTTGGGAATCTTATTTGTAATCTTTTGCTCAAGATTGATAAACCTTGGGTTAAATTTCTCTCACATAAATATTTAGGCCCACACTCTATCATAACTCCTTTTGTTACTAAAGGGGCTTCTTACACATGGAGAAGCATCTTAAAGGCAGTCAATACTCTCCTTCCAAGATTTGAGACAAAACTTGGATCAGGTGAATCATCATCTGTCTTCTTTACTAATTGGCTTGGCATTGGGCCTTTATGTGAAGTTGTCCCCTTTGTTCACATATTTGATACTCAGTTGCAAGTTGCACACTTGTGGTAGGATAATACACGGAATCTTAATGTTCTTAGTACGACCCTCCCACAAGCTATCCAACAAAGGATCCAACGCATTACCATCCCCCGTTTTCCTATTGGATTTGATAACTTTGCATGGACTAGTATCTCTTCAGGTTGTTATACTGCTGCTTTAGCATATAATTGGCTTATAAGTAGTGACTAATACCTTTACCCAATATGGAAGAGAATTTGGCATCTACCTACCCTGAGAAATTGAGATTCTTCTGTTTGCAAATCCTCAATAATGCTCTCCCAATGAACTGTAAACGTAAGGAATGCCATCTTTGTGATTCTACAGCTTGTTCACGCTGCTCTTCTACTATGGAGGATATTCTTCATGTTCTCAAAGACTGCCCTCATTCACGTGAACTCTAGAACAGAATAAGAATTAGCTTGGACATCTGTTTCAACTCTAGCAATGCATTCACTTGGATTATGAAGATTCTAAACCAGAAAGAATCAACCAAGATCATTACAGTTATTTGGTGGGCTTGGAGATGGAGAAACAATATAACCTTTGAAGGAAGAAAATGGAACATATCATATCTTATTCGAAACATCTATAATCCACATACTAGTTTTGCTTTCATGTTTCAAGACCTTCAAGGTGATCCTATGGTTCATCATTAGACCCCATCTACTAGACCTAGTGTGAAGATAAATACGGATGGTAGTTTCGTTCCCCAAATTGGTCGATCGTACAGGGATTGGTGGAATTGCTCGAGATGAAGTTGGGAGATGGTTGCATGGATTCACAAATACAAGCTGAGATTTTAGTTATCCAACATGGAGTTAATGTTAGGATACAAACAAGTCTTACATCGATAAAATAAGGCCTCTTAATCATTTAAGTATGTTTATATTATATAAGTTGTTATTTATTATTTTATTTTATCGATGTGAGAATTGTTTATATCCTAACACTTAATTGGTGTTGGAATAAAGGCCTAAAGAATATTGCATGTGAGTCTGTCTGCTTTGAAGTTGTTAATTTATTAAATAATTGGGATGAAAGTATAGTTAGACATCATACGCATTGTGATCTGTTATGGGATACTAGGAATATCATGGGAAGAAATTGGAATGTTTCACTCCTTCATGTTCATAAAGAAGCCAACTCGGTGGCAAACAATTTAACAGCTTGGGGAGCTAAGAATGAGGGCATTAATAGTTGTTGGGACAATCCTCCTAATTATTTCGTCCTTGCCCATTTAGATAGAGATTCTATAACTATTTGCTAGTTTTTTCTTTTCTTTTCTTTTGCTTGACTTTGTGCGAATAAAAAAATAAATTATTTAAATTAAAAATATATCATTTTATTAGTTAATTAATGTGTTAATTTTAAATATAGTTTTATTTAATTATGTTTGTGGTAGAAAATTAAAGTAACATACATATAATTCTAAATTAGAAACTCATAATATATGTGTAAATTATATTTTCAAGTATTATAAACTAACATAATTTGTCTTGGTATTAATATTTTAAAATCTTATCTTTTAGCATCTTATATACTTTATTATTGTGTGAATAAATAAATTAAAATGTAAAAAAAATTAATACTTGTATAATTCGTAATATTTTTGTAGTAGTTAACATTAAGTTTTGTATAAATAAAATCACAAATTCAAATTTTTCTTTGCATACTAAATTTCTTTTAGAAAAAAATTATAATTTAATGTAACGAAAAACAATACGATTAAAGACATAAGATAAAAGGATCTTAAAAAATGCTCTTGCACATTTATTAATAACTCTTTTTAAGATTGATGTAATTTTTTAGAAAAATAAAATATGCATATATGTAGACGTATAAAATTGAATAATGTAAACTAATATGTATTAAAATAACAATTATGATTGTGTTGGATATTGAAAACATATCTATAATCTATAAATTTATAAATAAATAATATAAAAAGAATAACTTTTTTCTTCCTACCAAAATTTTTCTTTGACAATTCTCTCCAACGATTATTTATAGATAAGTATTATTATAAAAAAAAAATTGTTGCCAAAAATTAGGTTCCATCTTGATAATCACCTTAATAATTAGGTTATATGTTATAAAAAAGAAACTATTTTTGCAAAATAAGAGAAAAAAATGGATAAAAATATTTTAATAAAAATAATTTCCAAAAAAATACTAGAAAAAAGAACTAGATAAAAATAAATATATTTATGCAAAAAGTAATAATTTTTAATTATTTCAACATATTCAACTAAATTAAAAAAGTCGAAACGTATATTAACATTGTCAACATCTTTACTTAAATAAAATCGTTATTCATTATTAAAAAATTCACAAAATAAGAGAAAAAAATTGGATAAAAATATTTTAATAATTCTTAATAATTATTAGATTTCCGCATAATCCAAACATTGTACATTATAAAATTTAATTTCACAAAATAAGCGGAAAATGGATAAAAATATCATAATAATTATTATATTTTCAAAAAAATTCAATCGTTGTATATCATAAAAATTAATTATGTAAGGAAGTGAAAAATTTTGAGTTAAATATTTTAATAATTACTAATAAGTATTAGATTTCTGCGAGAGAAAAAATTAATCGCTATACATCATAAAAATTAATTCTACAAAATAAAAGAAAAAATTAAATAAAAATATTTTAATATTTATTAATCATTTTAAAATTTTCACAAAATCCAAGTGTTATATATTATAAAAATTATTTTCACAAAATAAGAAGAAAATATTGGATAAAAACAAATATACATTTTATGTAAAAGATTAAGGACAACTATATTAACAATCAAAATACTATCCTCTAAAAAAAAATCAAAATACTATATTTTATGTAAACATATTAACATATTAAAACTGGATCCGGAGATTAGATTTCCGCCTTAACTGCTATAATTATTAGTTTTATTAGATTTTTGTTTTAATAATATAAATAAATAAAAAACCTTTTTTCTCCAAAACTTCCCCCCTAACAACTCCCTCTAACAATAATTTATAGATAAATATTATTATAAAATGAATTACTACCAAAAATTAGGCTCCACCTTAATAATTAGGTTATATATCATAAAAATATTTCAAAATAAAAGAAAAAATTGGATAAAAATATTTTATTAAAAACAATTCCAAAAAAATAAGAGAAAAAATAGATAAAAATAAATATATATTTTATGTAAAACAAACTATTTTTTAAATATATTAAAATATTTGACTAAATTAAAAAAATTGAAACATAAATTAATATTTTTAATACGTCCATGTGTTTATTAATTTAGACAAATTCAATCGTTATACATTAATAAAAAAAATTCATAAAATAAGGGGAAATTTTGGATAAAAATATTTTAATAATTCTTAATAATTATCAGATTTCCACAAAATTTAATCATTACACATTAAAAAAATTAATTGTGAAAAATAAGAGGAAATTTGGATAAAAATATTTTAAAAATTACTAATAATTAATAAATTTCCACAAATCTAATTGTTATACATTATAAAAATTAATTTTTCAGAATAAGAGGAAAATGTTGAATGAAATATTTTAATTATTACTAATACTTATTAGATTAAACACAACTATATTAAAGATCAAAATACTAGATTTTATGGAAACATATTAAAATTGGAAATCGGAGATTAGATTTCTGTTTTAACTGATATAATCATTAGTTTCATTAGATTTTGTTTTAATACGATTACTAATAATTAAAAATATTATTAATAATATTTACTAATTATTTTCTCTAATTACACTAGAGTAAATGTTACTTTATAATAAAAATTATTATATTTTAATATTTTAATTATTTAACATTTTACATAATATTAAAAAATGATTTTCTGCAAAATAATCGAATTAAGTTGAATAAAAATAAATACTTGGACATAAAATCTAATTATTATTATATCTAAAATTTAAATAAAAATAAAAATAATCAAAATTATTCATAAAATTAGAAAATAAATTGAATTGCATATATAATTAATTTCTACAAATAATTTATTTAAAAAACAAATTAAAAATCCTTATTTAATATAAAAATTGATTCTGTAAATAAAATAAAAAATTTGATAAAAATATTTTAATAATTATTAATCTTTATTTAATTTCTCAAAATCCTAGGATTATACATTATAAAAATTATTTCTGCAAAATTAGAGAAGAATTTAGGTAAAAATATTTTAATAATTACTAATAAATATTAAATTTTAACAAAGTGCAATCATTATACATTATAAAAATTAATTTCATAAAATAAGATGAAAAAATTGGACAAAAATAAATATATACTTTTTGTAAAAGAATAACGACAGTTATATAACAATCAAAATATTATATTTTACCTCTCAAAAAAAATATTAGATTTATGTAAAAATATTAACATATTAAAATTAAATCTGGGGATTAAATTTCCGTGTTTGTTAATTATATTGAAGTGTATTGATGATGTGAATGACACAGTTTAAGTATCATTCTTATATAAGAATTGTAAACAATTGATTTTTATCAATAAAAAAATATTTACTTCAATAAAAATAATGGAATGTGGAGTCCACAAAATAAAGAGTAAATTATAATCGCACTCTTGTATTTTTATGAAATAACAATCAATACATCTTTATTATTTGGATAGTGAGATCTCTTAATAATTGAAAAGATGTTACACTCACATCTTTTAGATTATTCTTCCTTTAATGAGTTTCTTTAAAAGTTAATAAAAAAAAATGTTATATTCACACATATTTAACTTCTCTTTCATTTGTGGAGTCTTCCTCAAACTCCACTACCACTTCATCCTCTTCCTACCCCTCTAACACCTTGCTCATATATACATATTGCCTCCAAAGTGATCGTGTTTGCTCCCAACCCAAGCCTAAGATGTCCCAAAAGAAAAAACTTCCTCTAATAGTGCCCCCACCCTCACATCGAGATGTTGTAACCATTGCTTACGAGTGTTACTTGTGAAAAATAACATAATAGGCTAGTGTGGCTTACAAGCATTAGCATCTATTTTTTTTATTATCTTATTTTGATGTTAATTACTAGGGGTGGGCAAAAAAAACTAAACTGAACTGAACTGGTGGTGAACTGGTGGTGAACTGTACTATAAAAAACTGAACTGTTTGTAAAAAAAACTGAACTGAACTGTTTAAAAAAAACTGAACTGAACTGAACTGTTGTAAAGTTGAACTGTACTGAACTATAAAAACTGAACTGAATTATAAAAATTGAACTATTTTTTTAAAAAAATAAAAATTAAATGTGGTTAACATGTTATGTCTTAATAAATTAACTCGATAGTTTAATAACCAAAATTTTAGAAAAAAATTGATTTGAAAAAAAATTGTATCAATTTTGTTGAACTTAACAGATCAATTGAGCTATGTTGAACTACTTATTTTTAGGCTTAAAATTCACTGAGTTTGTTTGACTTAATTTTATATTTTTTTCCTTTGAAAAATTTAAATAAAATGGAAAATAAAGTAAAGTTGACAAATGTGTCCTATTTTGATAGATAAATGAGTCAAAATTGTTCAATTCAAAATATCATAACAGTTTAGTGCAGTTTAAATTGCAGTTCAGTTCAAGTTTTTATAGTATAGTTCAGTTCAGTTCAATGACACAAAAGAATAGTTCAGTTTAGTTCATCTGAACTAATATTTAGTTTAGTTCAGTTCATATGAACTACTTTTAAGTTCAGTATAGTTTTTATAAGTTCAGTTCAGTTCAGTTTGTTTTACCCATCCCTACTAATTACTATATCTCTCACACGAACTAGTTCAACTTCATATGTTTTTTATGCATGTTGTAATGGCTGTAGCGTCATGGTGCGAGGTTGGAGGCACTGTTGGAAAAAGGTTTTTTTTCTTGGACTTTAATTGAGAGTAAACTTATGTAGTCAAGATTTTTAGGGGTAGTTGATGTATATGAACAAGGTACTAGAAGGGGAGGAAGAAGAGGAGGACGAGGAGGTGGTGGTGGAGCTCAAAGAAAGCTCTATGAAGGAAGGAGAATCTAAGGGTATGAGAGTAACAAATTGAAAATTTTAAGGGAACTTACTAAATGAAAGGGTACTTATGTAGTATGACTTTAACATCTTTTTAACTTTTAAAAGTATAACGGAGGGATATTGACTATAATTTCAAAAAAAAAAACATCGAGAAGTACAAATATAATTTACTCTAAAATAAATTAAAAACTTAATTTTTTAAATTAAAGAAAAATTAATATAAAAAAATCTTAAATGGCATAAGAGACTTATAAAAATTAAATTAAGAACCTAAAATAATTTGCCTAACTTTACTTTTTCATTCTCTCTTTCTTCTCAAATTGATTCTTCACTTTTCATTTTAAATCCCTCTTTCATATATAATTCAAATTTTCCGTCACATCTTGCAATTTTGTTTCATGGTTGCCCTTCTTTTTTTTCTTCCTATTTGGCCCGTTTTCTAGAGGTGGTTTTAAATCTTTTTTTTTATTGCATAATATGAAATATTTATTAAAATTAATATTTGATTAACGAAAGATAGATTCTATGAATATAAATTAATTTTTAATTATCAGACATTATATAAAATATATTTAAAGAAAACTAAAATATTTATTGGTTAATATGACGTATTGTGAACTCAACATCAGAGAGAGGAAACACTTCTCCCCGTTTTGGGCAAGAGCTAAAATACTATTTTCTTTCCAACCAAGTTATTCTTTACGTTGCGGACATCAGCATTTTTTAAAATAAGTTTTTTGAAACTTTATCTGAACTCATTTATATTAGAAATCTTTGGCTAATTATTTTTTGCAGGCCTGAATAATCTTCTTTTATCTAGTTTTCGGTCAGCTCACTAAGGGATAAAATACTCCCAAATATTGCCTCTATACTAAAAGATTTAGCATGTTAAGCTACTACAAAATAGACTCGTGAATTTTAGTCAGTTTCTTTGTGGACAAGTTGAAAGTTATAATTTTATTTGGTTCATTAGACTTCATCTCCCTAACCTTGGAACACGGTAAGGTGAAAGAGAAGTGCCCAAGTAAAGTTCTCATCACACGTCCATCATTTAAATATGATAAAGAAGAAAAATTCAATGTTAATGATTGAAAATACTCTATAATCCATTGCCTAATTAGTGGAATTTGGTCAATTTGGCTCGTGACTAGGAGACATTTATGTCCTTGAACCAAACCAAACCTTAACCTTTTTGGTCTGTCTTTTCTCTTGGTAACACAAGCCAAATCTTGACTTCAAAATGCTTTAGCCACTCAAATTGCAAACGTACAATACTATCACCAATCGCAGCATTGGCATTACATGTCACTCTAGCATGGCTTGCTTTCAGTATGTCCATGTTATCTGTATGTGGAATATCACACCAAACTATATAATGAGTTAATGACCAATGGTTAAGAAAACTTAATGATGAAGAAAGAGGGAGGGAGAACACGTTGTATAAACTATTTTTTTTAATATTATTTGACTTACAAGAATGGAAAATTGACCCAACTCCTCAAATACAGTTGGGCAAAACAAATGAGTAAAAAAAATGATTCATCATAATCTAAATGACCAAAAGAATGGCCATGAAAAAACTAAATGAAAAAATAAATCATGGGTTAGATATGTTGTGTGGTGTGACCTTTATCCTATATTCTAAACTAGAGGTTGAAATTAAAAGGCTGAAGCAGTGCCTATGCACCTTATTGCCTTGCAACTCAAACATTGAACACACACCTTAAGTAGTAGGTATGTGATTTTGGGCAAATATGTACTCATGTGCTAGGAATTCCCATGTGTGCAAGCCTAGGGGATAGGTGAATTTTTGGACTTGGTCTTGGTGAGGGAATTGGTGCCTTGCTAGCAACTTTTCCAAGGTTGACTCTTGGTGATAGATGGAGTTGTTCAAGTGCCTTAACTTGGAGCTTTGTAGGGTACTCTCTCACACAACCAATCCTAGGACCAACTCCAGTAGTCCATTTTATTGACAGTGGCTTCATCTCTTTAAGTTCTGAAGTTTCCATGTTGCCACCAGAGTGAACCATGCTATCTTGAGTGCATTTTTTGGCAGTGGCAATGTCATTTGAACTAGCATTGTTACCCCTTTTGGACTCAAACTGTAGCTCCTCATCAATAGGTTTTGAAGGTGGGATATCATCATCAATTGCATACTTCTGCACAAGGAAACAATGAAATTACAAAATGTCATGCATATAAATTCAACAAATTGATATAAAGGCTAAATTACCAATCTATACAGAAAAATGGCTTGAAATGGTTCACTCACCTTTACATTTGTCAAGTCCACTTTATGTTCCATCAAGAAGCCAATGAATTCCATAAAGTTCTTCTTTGTAGGACAGTAGTGACCGCTGTAGGGCCATATAGCCTGAATAAGAATTAGTGAACATCAATTCACTTGTAAAAGAAGTAAAATGCTTTTTAACTTTTCTTTTTTGGAGTTGTTAAATCCTATATTCCTCTACATAAATATTTCCCACTATCAAAAAAATGTAATAGTAACAGAAAACATTTTCATTTTATGCTCCCATAAAAAAATACTAGTCACACCCTAGACAAAATTTATTGAAAACTATAAAATGGTGACAAAGATTTATTAAATAAGAAAGGAATGGTATGTATGCATAAAACAGGTGTCATACATCAAGAACTCCATTTTGGGCAACCAATCTTCCAGAAGCAATAGTAGCACCCCCAGCTAAAAAACTTGAGTGCTGAAATTGGCCTTTCTTTTTCTCCCCAACGTACAAAATTCTAGATGAGCTAAGAACGAAAATCCACTTAGATCCCTCAATAGTGTGTACAAGGTTCTGGCTTTTTCTATAAACAAGCCTTCCTCCCTCAACAATCACTTCATACGCTTCCCTCTCTTTCTGCATTTGCAAGAAACAAAGTGAACCTCTTAACATAAAAGAATATTTTGGTGGCTGCTAAATCTTTGTGGAAAGTCAACACTATTGAAAAGCATAAAGACTACTTTTCCCAAGAATAATATTCGTAATTACAGGTCAGGTCTTTAGTGCATTGAACTCATACAAAAGCCCCTGTTTGGTAGTTTACTAATCAATGGATTCTGTGCCTAAATTTGATTTTATAGTCAAACACCACTTGCACTCTACAAATGGCCAAGCACTATATAGTACATGTCCATGCTACGGTCAAAATAAAAATTGCATAAATGTCCCATAATATGTTATGTGGCATTATCAAAGTTTTGAAGTGAAATAAAACAAAAAAACTTACGGGTCCAAGATACTTTATGCACTGCCTATACAATTCACTTCTTGGGCACTCATCAAGATTTACTTCTTTTCCATCTCCAACATCCAACCTTCATTATGAAATCAGAAAATAATTAGAATCAAATATGATTAGACTTTTCTACGAGAATTTATTCTATTAACAGCATTGTAAATAATTTTACCAGTAGAAAAAGGGTTGTGAACTCTGGCTATGAAACCAAACATCATAGTATAAGTGTAGATTGTGCCCATAACGATGACGTGGGTCAATCTGAAAAGCAGAAGGGAATCATAATTTGGCATGATATACTTGCTTGTACTCTTAATTGAATTTAAAATTTTGAAGTTAGTCAAAATGTTGACATATGAAGTATGAACTTACGGCTTCAAGCCAGTGCCTTAGAGCCAATTTCTGCGCCTTATCATCTTTGCACAAACCTTTTCCCACCTACCGATTGGCCCAAAAGAAAAAGAAAAACGAAAGTATATTAGAAACAAAATCCCAAAAGAAAATTTGTCGGAAAGAGAATGAAAACTTTGAATTTGTCTCTATGGCCCCAGTCAAAGATATAATTGGAAAAGCCAAATTGTGTCAAGTCAATTATATTTCAAGCAACTACTAATAAATTTTATTGGAAACCAAAGGCTCAAAGTATTGAGGCAGACAACATAAGAAAGATGTGTCGGTCTTCACAGTTTATTGAATGATTTGAGCTTCCCTCACAAAAAGGGTACCTTAGCAGCCATGGTCCTAGCCCTTGCCCATTTTGCAATAGCTGTTTCTGATTTACCAGAGTCAAAATGTGAAGTGGAACACCGGCTAAGAGCAGCAAAGTCTAATGCCTTCCACCTGTAATCAAGATTTTAAAGAAAACACCCATTGAGGAGAAATTAATTAAGCACTAATCATTGAATTCTAATAGCAGTAAAAGTGTAAATAATTTTTACTCTGTCCATCATATAAGTCATTTTGTATTTGTTTCATGGTTTGTAAAGTGATATTTTAATTCATGAGCTTTAAATATATAAGAATAAAATTTTAATGCAGAAATTCAAATATTAATATCATAATCTTGAAAGTAAATCCTAAAATAATCAAAAACAAATTAAATCTAAATATTCAAAATATAAATAAATAATTTTTAATAAATCTAAATTATTTCTTCATATTTAAACAAAATCTTTTTAAATTAAGTATATTTAGACATATTTCTAACAAAATCGTTATATATATGGTAAGTTTATCAAGTTTTATGATAATTACTTTAAAAGTCTGTCACAATTTCACAAATCCTGATTAATTGACTACATAATTTTTTTTAAATTGACAGTGCATTCTAATGAACATAAAATTCTTTATGCACAAAAAGAATATCAGAAAATGGATATTGAACAAACCATAGCTCCTCACAGACAACTGCACAATCTGCAAGATTTCTTCTAGTCCTGTAGCTCTTGTAAACCTTCTGCAGCTTTATTGCAGCCACATCAAGCTCTCCAATGGACTTTGGTGAGAACAAAATTTCAGGTTTAGGCAACATAATTGTGGGACTTTGTTGAATGAACAAACCATCATCAACTTCCTCTTTTGAACCAGAATTATGAGAAAGTAGATACTTGAAGGAGAATGTGGTTTGCAGCTTCAGATTCCCCACTTTCCTTCTCTTTGAGCTTGTAGATTTTTCAGTAATAACAACCTCATCCAACTCATCCGGCTGATACAACTCATCAAGGTTTCTGCACTTCTTGAAGCTCATTGTTCTGAATGTGATCTCTCCCTCCTTTGACTCATAGTCCACAGGCCTCACCGTTGTAACCATTTGAACACCTTTCCAAACAAATAAGGTTACAGTTTCAGAAGCAATGGTGAGAATTTAAGGAGAAGAAATATCCTTGTCACCACCAATGACCCATTTAATGCATCAAATTCATGAACATGCCATTCTCATAAAGTCGTAAGGTTAAACATTCAACCCTAACAGATGTAGCACTAGCAAAAGAAAATCAAATTTGACCAAGTCAAACATTAAAGATGCTTTTAAACAACATGCAACAAACCTCCCAAATTGAAACCAATTCCTACCACTGAATGATTGTTAAATTACTCCGTCCATAAATTTAAAGAAAGCAAAAAAATATTATAGAAATGTTGTTGCTGCACGCCATAAGTTAAGGAGTAATATATAATTACATAGCACAACATATGATATAATTTATTTTCAATGTGAGTTGTAAAAGTGATCAAAGGCATTACTTCCAACTGAAAACTGAATAATCAAAGAGGGTCACCTTAAAGTTCGAAGTCAGGTTCTCTTTGTGCAAAGATAGCAGTTGATTGAGTTATGATGTTTGAAATGGAGACTTGGCTTCTCTTATTTAAAGCACGAGTTTTGAAGACATGAAAGGTGGGGAAGTTTAGCATAGTAGGCACTTTCAAATACGTAAGAGGCAGAAATTGAGGGAGAATGTGACATTTGGAATTTTTATTACCAATGAACGAGTTTAGTTTGAATAGACTATGAGTCCCATAAATGGGTTATTTTGAATTCAGGAATTAGAAAATGATAGTGTGACTTGCAGAAAGTGTTACATGAGTATATGCGAAAAGTTTACACGCGGAGATGTGAAACAAACAGAATCAGTCAAAACTATGCTATTTTATATAATGGTCCCTTTTATCAAATAAATACCATATTAACGAGGACATGTTTCTTTCTTCTTTTTTTTTTTTAAATTATTTTTGTAAAGTAAAAAATAATAATTTGTTGTATGGAAAAATTATAGAGTGGGGAGCAAGTTATTGGACATTTGTTGTACGGAAAAAATTTTCTATGCGAATCACTATGGTTTTTTCTGGAAATCATATTCCTATGTCAGATTGATAAAAAACAAAAAAAAAAAACCCAATTTTTTTTTTTTTTAGAAATTAATCAATAAAAAATTTATTTATAATTTTAGAAAAATAAATCAATAATATTAAATTTAAAGAGGAAAATGTGAAACATTATTGACTTTTTATTTTTCTCTTAGTGTGAACTTACATAAATGTTAATGTAAAATTATAAATGAGAGTTATAATTTTCTCTTTTTCCTTTATATCTATTTTTTTAATTATGACATATTTTTAAATCGTGACCTATCTTATTTTACTATAATTTCAAAATTAAATCATGAACCTTTATCTCTTTATTGTGAGTTTCTTTGTGACTTATCACTATAATTGATCAATTATTATAATGTATAGTAGTTTTTAAAGATAACTTACAATCTCATAAATTTATTGTACTTTAAGTATTTTTTTTAGTAATTACATGTTTAATTGCTTATGTGTTTTACACTTTTTAAGTTAAAAAATTGAGGTCATAAGTAGTATTAAAATATTTATAAAATATAAATTTTTCTACTTTACTCATAGCACAAAAAACTCAAGGCTAGCCCTGTTTTGATTTATCTATTTTGAACATTTTATTATTTATATTTCTCTTTGCACTTTCATGTCTTTTTTCCCTTGTTTTTTATTCTTTGAAAAAGAATTTTAATAATTATAAAAATGTATTTTTAAAATTAAAAATACAAACAAATGCAACTTAAATATTTAATTTCATATAAATACTTTTAGCATTTTAAAATTAAGTATTCAATAATTTAATGCTTTAATATAATAAATAATTTTATTTCCATTAAATACTTTTGACTTTCTGAATTAATAAAATGGATCGATATTGGTTGTTATTATGGGAAATGTTAATTGTTATGAATTTTATCTCATGAACACCATGCACGAACGACTTGGGTTGATTTTTGTTATTTTTTTAATTATATTTATTTATTAAACTAATATTTTAGTATGCATAAGACATAACATAAATATTGATTTATATAACTAAAATGTATAATAAGTAAATATTTTAATATATAAATTATATTATAATTAAAATTATGATAAATAAATATTTTAGAACTAAATTATATTTTAAATTTAGATAAACAATTTATATTGTGATGCAAAATTATTTTTATTATTTTAATTTTAAAATATTTAAATTCAATTTAAAAATAAAGATGAATTGATGAATTAAAAAAGATAAATAATTAATATACAGTATTAAGATAATACACGTGTCTCACCGACAATGAATCGAACTTCTAAATATACTTTTATATATAAAAAAAAATCTTAAAATAATTCTCATTGAAAATAAATCTTAAAAATATATTCAATATAAAAAATCAGATTTATAATTTATATATATATATATATATATATATATATATATATATATATATTATGATTAAAGAGACAGTAAGAATTCGTGCAATTTTTTACGAAAACTTTTTTTACCAAATAGCAAAGCCTTATTATTATTTGGATTATTTAAAGTAAAATACGATATAATAAAATTATTTTATTTTATTTGTAATTTTATTGTTCTTCATTTGATGTATGAGAGTAACTGATTAAACAAGATAAAAATGATGTATTGTTTTTTTTTACTTTATATCCCTCCTTCAAATCACTGGACCAACTTTGTAACTCCTAAAGAAAAGATTTGTTGTTGATTAATTTCTTGTGATTTCATCAAAGTTTTAATTTAAATGATAAAAGGATTGAGTGGGAAGAATAAAATAAAGTTTCGTATATTAGAAGTCACGTGTTTAATCCTTCATTCATTTAACCATTAATTAAAGTCGGTTTAGCGTGAAATATTTTAGAAAATATATACACATTAAATTCTAATTTCATTTCTATACGCGAGTTTGATACTCTCTCCCACCTTTAAAATTTTATTTTTGTAAACGTATAAATTCAAAAATAACTTTTTTGGCCTCAAAAGATAAAATCTTTCTAATGAATCTTTATTGTGTTTAGTCCAGACAAATAAAATTTTAGATTAAATTAAGTTAATTATTAATGATTTTTATTAATTATTAAATAGATAATAATATTTGATCACAGGATCTTTGATATGTTATTAGCTCTCTAACTAGTAAATTTGGGTGTGTCATCTCCTATCAATAATTTTATTTATAAAAAAATATAATCTCATTATTATTGTTCAAAAAAAATTAATTCATTTTCTCAAGATTCAAGTAAAATAAATGTAAGTTTTTCTTTATAGTATGTTTGGATGTGAAACTTAAATGAGTAATTTTTTTTAAGAATTTCAAATGCTTTAGAATAAAATGCTTTATTTTAATGGAAAATTTGTAAAGAATGTGAAATTTAAGAGTTGTTAAAATTTTTAAAATAGTATAATTTTAAATTCTTCAAAAAAAATTACATATCTTTTTTCTTCTTATCTCATATATATCTTATCTTGTGTTAACTTTTGTCTCTTTTATGCTCTATTTTCTCTATCTCTTCTTTCTCCCTTCTTTTCTCTTTCTCTCTCTCTCCTATTTCTCTTTTCTCTTCATCTTCCTCTCTTTCTATTTTGTCTTTTCTCCTTTTTTTTTGTTTTGTTTTTTCTCCTACCTTCACCTCTCTTTTAAAGTTGACATGAAAAATATTAATAATTTTTAATTATTAAATATTTAAAAATATATTTTTAAAATTATTAAATATTATCTAATATTAATTTTTTTTAAACTATTAAATATTTAAAAATTGACTAATATGTACTTTTATAAAATTTAATCTTAAAATTTATATAAATATATATATATATATATATATATATATATATATATGTGTGTGTGGTGTATTTAAAATCAATCTTATTCATGATTGAAAATAAATTATTATATCCAAATTAAGAATTTAAATTTTAAGAAATTTGAGTTGATTTATCCAAACAAAATATTTAAAGAATGATAAAAATTAAAATTAAAATAATTTAAATTTTTTTTAATTTCTAAAATTTTTCATTCAAATATATTATTAAGAATTTGTTGAGTTTAGAAATTTCTTTTGTCTCCCAAGAGAACACCACCTTCTCTCTTCAATTTTTTTAAACTAAAATAAAAAAATGTAATTATTTGGCCTAACAATATATTTCCAAGACCAATGGTTTGATAGTAGGAGAGAAGTAGTACCCTTAATTAAATTGTTGGTGGTATTTACCGAGAAATAAGTCAATTGAATTATATATATATATATATATATATATATAATCACATATATACTATCAGTGTAAAGTTTTTTTACACTGATAACCAATTATATCTTTTAGTTGTGCCATATCACTATAAACACATTTACTTCTAACAATGACATGACACAATTAAAAGATATAATTAGTTATTAGTGTAAAAAAAACTTTACGCTAACAATGTATAGATGATTAACTATATATATATATTTATTTATTTATTTATTTATTTATTTACGTGGTGATTGAAGGTTGATATGTGCTTGATTTAAAGAAAATGTAAGCAACCAATGAGTAAACTTGCATTGCTACTGATTGAAGGTTGATATGTGCTTGATTTAAAGAAAATGTAAGCAACCAATGAGTAAACTTGCATTGCTACTAATTACGCGGTTTTATGAATTTTATTGTGCATTGCACCGACAAATACTCTTAAATCCTAGAGTCAGAGTTACTCCTTGCGTGTTTAGAAGATAAGATTATGAAATTAATATTACGTTCATCATGCTGCAACTTCACTCTACTTCCGGAAGAGTCCTAAATTTGAGTTTTTTAGACACATAAAAATACTTTCTTCAATATGATAGAAATCGGTTAGGTAGGAATGGTGAAAAAAAAACAATTACCCGCAAATATATGTGAAGAAAATCTATAACAGATAATAAATACGTACTTTTTAGATAGTAATTGAAATAATGTATTCATACTCATTAATAAATGCATTCCATAGATATCCATTTATCTATTATAATAGAATTATTAAATATCTTTATATATATATATATATATATATATATATATATATATATATATATATATATATATATATATATATATGAGGGTTCAAACGACACCGGTGTAACTTTTACTAAGTGTTACACCGCTCAATAACTTTATATTAATTGTGAATTTTATAAATCCAACCGTTAGATTGAAAGTTCTTTACTCTTAGATCATATATATAAAATTTTATAGTAATCCAACATGATTTGATACTTCAAATTTATAAAACAAAATCGACGTAATATATTTATTTCAAAATATACTAAAATATGAACACTTTGATTACCATCAAGTTGTTGTTCAATTTTAATAAAATTTGACATACATATATAAATTGATATGAAGTTTCAATCTAACGGTTGGATTTATAAAATTCACATTTAATTTAAAGTTATTAAGCAGTGTAACACTTAGTAAAAGTTACACCGGTGTCGTTTGAACCCTCCTCATATATATATATATATATATATATATATATAGGGATGACAATGGATCCCATGGGGCGGGTAATAATAAATCCGTCTCTGCTCTACTAGATGAAAATTGGCCTCATACCTATCTCATATCCATGCGAGTATCCATTAAGCGAGTATCCATGAATTTCTTGAATACTCGCGGATATCTATGGATATCCATGGATATTTATAAATTTTTTAAGAAATTAAAAAAATTATATTATAAATAATTTTAAGTTTATTTTTAATGTAATTGAAATATTAAAAATAAAAATTCAATGTTAATTTTGAACTTGTATTTAACGTTAATTTTGTTGAAATAATAATAAAAATGCAAGATAATCAATAACTTAAAATACATCAATCTCACAAGTAAGTTAAAGTCTCATCACAAAGCTACAATAATTCAATCTCATAATTCCAAACGAAAGTAAACAACTTAAAATACATAAATTTTATTGGTCCAATCAAAGATAGAAAATTAATCAAATTACATCCAACATAATTCTATAACATGCTTAATACATGTTGGTAACTTCATCAACCTCACTTTTGTAAGAAAAAAAGATGAGAGAGTGTAGTTTTAGAATTATGTGGTACAAGGATAATTAGGATATTTAAGAAATATTATTAAACAGGTACTCGCAGGTATGGATATCATCATACCCACCCCCGCCCCATTTATAAACGGGTAAAAAATTATTCATCCCCATTATTCGCGGGTACCCAATTAGCTTATCCATTTATTATCCGTAGTAGATTTTACCCGCAGATACCCGTGGGTACGAGTATTTTTATGTGTGTGTGTAAAAATATGATAATATGATATTATTTAAATTTTTTTATTTATACATGTGAGATTGAAATGTTATTATTTTTTAATTTTTATTCTAGACTAGTGAAATTAAATTATTTTAGTTTATTGAATTTGTTAAATTTATGACATTGAAGTATTTTAATAATTAAATTTATTTTTTAAATTAAAGAATCTTGATTAATAAAATTATGTATAATATTTGAATAATTTAAGTTTTAACTTTTAAATTATTATTTTTAAAGAAATTATTAAAATAAATAAAAATTATTACTCAAATATTTTTAAAAATTATTAATAAGAGTTTTTTAATTTTTTTCATAAATATCCACTAATACTCGTGGATACTCACAGATACTGAAAAAATTTGTGAGTATCTACTTAATAAATACTCGCAAAGATAAGAAAACAAGTATATGAAAGATATTTATTCATCAAGGTGGATAGCAAGTAGTAATTACTCGTACTTGTCCTGTCCTATTGACACCCTTAGGCCAAATTAGATTTTGATCGGTTAGGGCCTAATTTTGATTAAAATTACATAACTTGAATTTGACATGTTTAACTTGTCATAATTTTTTTAAAGGTCTAACTTGACCTACATAAAAGCTTGACTTAACATATAAATATATTTAAAGACTATTTTTTTAATAATTTAAAATCAAAAATAAAAGTGAAAATATAATATTAAATTTTTAAAAGTTGAACCTGACTTATGTATGTGATATAAACATATTTTTAAGATCTAATATAATATTCACTAAATTATTTAAAAATATACTTTATAATAACATCAATAAATTAAACAAATTTATATTACAGTAAACATATAAATATATTTTTTATATAAGTCCATATATTTAATATTTTAAAATATATGTGATTTAATATATTATAATAAATTTGGTATAATGATAATAATAAATATTTATTTATTTTATTTAAATAAGTCCATTAGTTAAGTTAAATAGGTTTTTTAAATAGTCTAAAGTTTAACCTTTTTAACTAAGAAAAAATATGTGATACACTAACATTGTAAAATATTTTTACATTATCATCTAATTACAAGCCACTATTTATGGTAAGTTGTCGATTTTTATAATAAATAAGTAAAAAGTCATTCCAAAGATGACATTTAATTGGTTGACAATGTAAAATTATTTTACATTATTAGTGTATGATCATTAAACTCTTTAACTAAATAGGCCTTAATAAAAGCTTTGGCCTATCCTATTTTCTAAAAGAAATAGTTTGACTTGGGTTTGATGTAAACTAGACCATAGACAGATTTGATTTTTATCTCTACTTCAATCTTATATATTATAAGCAAATACTTAATTTATCAAGACCTATAAATATAGTTAAATTAATTAATTTTAATTAATAAAGATAAAATTTAAAATTTTATTTCAAATATATCCATAGAATTAAATAGTGTAAGTGGTATATATATTTAATGACATTATTCATGAATAACAAAATAATGTTTTTAACCCATGAGCATGATGTATAATGTTAGTAGTCAATGCAAAATAATTGGATGACTCATTAATAGACTCATAATAAATTAATGATATAAAAGATTATCAATTAACAAATTTTAAAGTAGACTAGTGTTTCTTATAATTAGGAACAGTGACGGATCTATAAATTTTAGGTAGTGCATGGAGGCAATATTTATTTATTATTTGTAGTATTAAAAAATTTATATATCATTTTTAAAAGTATAAATATATATTATAATTATTTTCTACAAACTTTTATATCTACTAGAACTAGGTTAGACTAGATTATTTATAATTTAGTAGGTATGAATTTAACCTTCACTGAAAATACATGTCCCAAGTATGATTTATTTATCTGTCATAGACATTTTTTCAATGTTTGGTTAGAACTACAATATCAAATACCTATTTTATAATAATTTAACACTAATAAAAAAATGTAAAATTTTATAAAAATCAGATTTAATTTATTTATGATATAAACATGTTTTTAATATCTAATATAAACTTTTAAATAATAATTTTTTAAAATATTTTATAATAAAAATTATAAATAGAACATAAATCTTACGAATTTTACTAATTTGATTTTTTAATCAACGTGTACAATAAATAAAAAGCACCAAAGATAAATACGCATGCTACAAATTTTATTTTATAAAAAATTAATATTTTTAATACATTATATTATATATATGAGCATTAATATATATATATATATATATATTAATTAAACTTTTAAAAAAATTGATTCGTTATTAATTAATATTATTCATCACATATAAGAGCTAACTTCCTTCAAAAATTTGAAAAATATCAAATAAATAGACATCTCCTCCAAACTTAAATTTTATATATACGATAATTTAAACATATATAATTTTATTTCATTAGAATATAACTTTTATTTTTAAAATATACTATTTTTGAATATAAAAAATTATATAAAATTGTAAAATGGTAGTGGGGACAAGTGCCCCCACAATGTTGCACCTAGATCCGTCTTTGATTATGAGAAAAATGAAACTTTCATTTGTTTCTTATATATAAGATTAGTGGTAGTATCTCACCAAAAGTAGTTTTGATAAAGATGAATTTTGGTAAAACTGATAAATATTTTATACTTATAACATAATAATAAAAAAAATGTTTATGAAATTGATTTCAAATTAATATAATTTTATAAAATTATTTTAAAGTAAATGTAAAATTTAAAATAGTGAGATTTTAGTTTGAATAATTGATATTTGTTTGTGTTTAAATATAATTTTCATTCTAGTAATTTAGTGATTTTTTTATGTTGTCTAAGTAATTTTTTTTTAAATTATTCCAATAAAATAAATTTTAGTCTCTATTATCAAACATCATTATAAAAATATTAGTTTATTCGCATCATAAAGTGTCATGTCAGCACAACATGCCACATCAATAAAATAATTGAGACTAAAAATGGGGAGCAAAATCATGGAAAAATTGAAAAAAAAAATGAATTTATATGGATGAAAAAAAGTTACATAGACTAAAAGAAAAAATTTTACATATATGTAGGCACAAATAAATATATAAGCTTTAAATATAATATATAAATTTAATAAATTAATATAAAATAAACTCAAATAACAATATATATGTAGGCACAAATAAATATATAAGCTTTAAATATAATATATAAATTTAATAAATTAATATAAAATAAACTCAAATAACAAAAATTGTGCATTCTCTCATGAAAACTAATACTATTACTTAAGCTTAGTTTTTATGAGCCCAAATACCCTACATACTAACTTAAACATTAAGACTTCTATTAGAACTTTTTGACACTAAAATCAACTATTAATAGTCAATTTAGTGTTTTTTTGGATGGCTAAGGTGGATATAGTTTAGTGACAATTATTATATGTCTAAAAATCCCACATCGCTTAGGAGTTGAGGTTAAGGATAGTTTATAAACATCCTCCCTCCTTAATCCACTAAGGTGGCGACAAAACCGTGACGGTCCAACGAGTACCAAAGGAGATAATACTTCGGATGCGGTGACCCTAACGACGATAACGAACATTTGACACTAGAAGGAGGAGAGCCTAGGCTACTCTTGCCCTTAGCATCGATTGGGAGGCTTGTTCCAGTATGCCTCGAATGCAGTGACCCTAACGGAACACACAAATAGTATTTTTTAATGAGTAAAAAGAATCATTAAATAAAACATGCATATACGTATACAACTTGAATGAATGTATATTCACTTATTCTAAGTCTCATCTAAAAGTCTTACAAAATGTTAACCACGTATGTGAAGACCAAATCTAGCTAAAGAAAACACTTTAACTTGTTACTTAAGTCACAAAATTAAACAGCAAAATAGAGTATTAAATAAAATGTTATCCCCGTTTCACAATCTATGAAAATTGAATTATATATATTGCCAGTATCTATGCATCCTGTGAGACATAACAGTTTAAGGTAAGATTAGACATTTTTATATTTTTTTTAATTTAAAATAGATAATTATATATAATAAATTTAATATGTTATGTGTATGAGTTGGATTATATTGAATTGGATTTAAAAATCAAATCTTATTATCCAACTTGAATATTAACAAGTTTGAATGGGGTAAGTTGTGTTTAACCCAAACACTTAAAAAAATCTAATCCTAAATGATTAGATTGATTTAGATTGGTTTAAATTTACAAATGCTAACATTAAATAACTACTAACTATTTGTTAGAATAATATGATAGTAATAAAGTCTGAATTTAAGATCTTATAAATATTATCTTCAATCCTTTAGTAATTTTTTTTCTTTCATAAACATAATCTAAACAAGATTTCAAAACTCAAAACTAGGGCGTAATGGTATCCAGTTGCATGAAAGATCCGGCGAGTGTGTGTATCCTGGGAGCGACGCAAACTGCAGCATATAAAATTGAAACGTGGATTTTGGGACGTGATTGTTGAAAACTATTTTGCTTTCTTTTCAGTTCTTAAAAGTCGAGTTTTCAACGCGCTTCTCGTCTTGGTGGTCATGTCGAACCGTTCTTCCTCGTGTGTTTGAATTCTTGTCATAACTCATAACTTGGTTGCTCGCACAAAACGTTCAATTGCGTGACTCCGACCTTCCCTCTCGTGATTCACCACTTTCCATTTCGTGTCATCCATGTCTGCATGTGCACCAATTATACCATTAACCAGACCTCAAATTTTAGTATCCTTGTCTTTGCAATAACATTACATCATTAAATGTTGCTACTTGTTAGACATCACGTCGTAGGACATAATAATGTGTATAAGGTCCTACACCATTGGACCATTGGATTAATAGCAATTCAGAAATATCTGAAGTGCTATATATATATATATATATCTATATGTGTGAAAACCCTAAATAAAATATTGACCCCAATGAGCAAGCTGAACCGTGTCAATACTCAATACCATGTCATTGGCTTTCACTCTGGGCTTAGAGACTTTGAGCCCAAAAGGGAACCGGCTCATTCTTCTACAGGCCTTATAAACCATGTTGGCCCATATCTATTTATATTGTAAAAGTTTATCATTATGATCAAATTCAAGTGAGATTGTTTCAAGAGTTTAATGGTGGTGTCCTCTGAGTGTAACTTATTTTAAATCTTCGACCCATAAAAAATTAGGGGTGAACAAAATGAACTGAATTGAAGTTATAAAAATTATACTGAATTTAATAATAGTTCAGACGAACTGAACTAAACTAAATATTAGTTCAGACGAACTGAACTAAATTAAATATTAGTTCAGACGAACTGAACTGAACTATTTTTTTGTGTCATTGAACATAGCTTAACTATACTATAAAAACTTGAACTGAACTGCAATTTAAACTGTACTGAACTGTTATGATATTTTGAATTGAACAATTTTAACTCATTGATCTATCAAAATAGAACACATTTGCCAACTTTACTTTATTTTCCATTTTATTTAAATTTTTCAAAGAAAAAAATATAAAATTAAGTCAAACAAACTCAGTGAATTTTAAGTCTAAAAATAAGTAGTCCAACATAACTCAATTGATCTGTTAGGTTCGATAAAATTGATACAATTTTTTTTATCACTTTTTTTCTAAAGTTTTGGTTATTAGACTATTTTGTTAATTCATTAAGACATAATATGTTAGACACATTTAATTTTTATCCTTTTATAAAAATAGTTCAATTTTTATAATTCAGTTCAGTTTTATAGTTTAGTATAATTAACATTCCAACAGTTCAGTTCAGTTTAGTTTTTTTTTTTAAACAGTTCAGTTCAGTTTTTTTTACAAACAGTTCAGTTTTTTATAGTACAGTTCAGTTCAATTCACCACCAATTCAGTTCAGTTCATTTTTTTTTGCCTGCCCCTATAAAAAATCACACTTTTAAAATAATTATTGTAAAAATTGTAAACTCATATAAATGATGATTTATAATTAAATGATAGTATAAAATCGTATTACATTATCTATGTGTAATTGTTTTTCTCTCGTTTCAATTAATCAATAATATTAAATTTCATAATTAAGGATTAATTTCTTAAGTTCTAATATTCGTTTAGAAGCTTATTATTCTTAACAAAGACTATTTTTTAAGACACAATGATTAAATATGCAACTACGTGTTTAGTGAATATATTTATCTCTCAATTATATTTATAATCGGATTATCATGTCACCAGTGTAAAATGTTTGATTATTTTTAGTAAATTTTTTCTTCTGATTATTATTTTTCCACCAATTAAAAGTCTTATGGAAGGAATTCGAGTTAGTTCTTTTTAAACCAACTACGTTTTATAAATTTTAATTACTTAATGATATAAAAACTTTTCATGTGAACTCGTAATAAAATAATTGGAAAAAAAAGCCCAACTATGTTTTTTTTTTTTTTTTTCCCAAATTTGATTACATCCTCAACTCAAAGCGTGTACGAAGTCACTTCAATGGCAGGTATGGAACCCAAGCCTAAAGACTCGGTTTCAGGTATCCCTCGATCAAAGCTCTCGTCTTTTCATATTTCTCGTTAACAAAATTCTTATACTTGGCGTTTGCTATCACGGGGTTTGATCTTTCAACTGTTGCCATTTCTGATCTTGTGACCTTAGTTTCAAAATATTGCTTGATCTATTAACCGTTCTTGCTGAAATTGAAATTGATTTCATTTACAATATGTTAATAACACCCTTTGAGTTCTCGAGTTAGAATGTGTTGTGGTTTCAGAGAATCTGTGAGAATAGAGAAAATTAGATATTGTCTCTGTATCATCAACCCTTGTTTTATATCAAAAGTGTAACTTCTTAACTTAATCGTAAAACCCATATAATAGAAGAATCCATTTATAGCTCTTGCTTTTTTTAATTCTTATGAGTTTCTTCTGTGTGCCCATTGTTGAAAGTTCTTTTCTTTTTGGTTGTGGACTTATGGAGAGGATGTGGAGGTTATTTGATTTCTTATGTTAGAATTATTGTTTCAAAGTTCTTGGTATATACTAGTTTGTGGACTAATTTCATGATATGCCAGCATTTTTTTTCTTTCAAATATTAAAATTGAAGTTTTAAATCCTTTTTATTTTGTTTGATGAAAGAAAAAGATGTGAAATCTCCAAACATTTTTGAGCGAGCTAAGGAGGAGATTGAGGCAGTGTTTCATCACGACAAATCGCCTCACCATCACAAAGAAACTCATGGAAGAAATGATGACATTGATGAGGAAACTTCAACTAATGAAGTCAAAGCGCCTAATATGTTTGAACGGGTGAAGGAGGAGTTTGAAGCTGTTGTTGAGGCCATTCATCCGAAGAAAGAATCTACCACTCGTGTCTTGTCACCAAAAAGTGATGCCTAGGATGTGTTAATTTTCTAAAATAGGAGTTTGAAGACTTGTGGTGTTAACCATCAAACTACCATGTTTGCTTTGTCCATTGAACTTTCTTTTGTTGTTTCAATTATATATAAATAGTAAATTCTTCTTCTTCTTTACAATTGCTTATTTGAATGCTGAGTCCTTCTTTTCAGAAAAAGAAATTATCCCTGGACCGATACATTATCAATGTGAAAGTTTTATAGTAGACACTTATTTGTAACTTCATCTGGTTTATCAGCAGGATTTATAATTCGCCAAGTATATTCATTCTGTTCTATTGGCGGCTATATTTTTGCAAGCAACACATTTATCTGTATAATTTGGTATTCAATTACACTAAAATTGGTGTTTAACTACATTCAACTCGCATGGCCAATTCTCTCTCGTGTTGTATTTTCCTGTCTCCGATCCATCTTAACCAAATTTAAATTTTACCATGAATGATAAACCTGATCTTGCTGGTAAATTCACCTTATACCTTTAGGCTCAAAGAAAGGTTTGCTTGACTTGTGATTTTGTTTTCAAGTTTGGTATCAATAATGGAGCTGTGGCATATGATGCTATCAGTTAGAGATATTGTGGTTCAAGTTATTGGTTAATGCTAGAAAGCTTGGTATGGTTTCTTATGTATTGCATTAAATGAGCTTTTTTACAAAAGAATAATAATGTGTATATACGATGAGTCTTAAACATCTCACTGGCCACCTCGATACTCAATAGTGCAGTGAGTCAGTGACTGCTTTGCTATTCCTTCATTACCTGATAAGATTTTGTACACCCTATATGCAACGTAATAAAGTACGAGTGTAATAATAATTTATTTAATGTAGAATTAAGTCAATCCTTACATGAACTAGTTTCCACGTTGACTGATATCAAATAACAAAAGTGAGCATACGCACAATCTGGCGTGATTTGTTTAGTACCTACCGTGTACAATCCTAAGTTTTGTTTTTATGAAGAAATAGAGCACAAGAGCGAAGCAGCTTTATAGTTTATACAAAAGCGGGACCAGGAAACTAGAATTCTAAGCCGAGAGTTTGTCTTAAAACACTTTAAAACCTATTTAAAATGTTTTGGCATTCACTTTAAATAGTTATAAATTTTCCTATAATAAGTTATTAAATTCATTCATTTTTTTATATATATATTTGATACTGTACTTTATAAAATAATAAGAGGATTAATAAAAAAGATAAAATAGAAGAATATACCATTACTCTTTCATTTCCCAATTAACGTTATTAGAGTAGCCAAACATTCATGCAAACCATCTAACCCATAATACTTAACTTTTTTCTCCCTCGTTGTCTTTTCTTAACTTCTTTTCAGCAGCCCTAAACTCTATATTATTACTAGGGTCCTTTTCTGTCACTTTCTTGGCAACTGTCTGCAGGTTAGTAGGTGGATAACATCAGCTTCCTTGACTATATGGCACATCAACACATGAAATATCCTTTTACTCAAGTCACTCAGCTGCCCTATAACTATAAGTAATAATTCTCAGACAATAGTGTTCGCCCACATTACACAAAAAATGTACATATAGGTGCATTTGTTATTTAGCCGTTTCTTCCCTTGATAGTCCTTTATCATGATTCATGACTGATTGATTAACTATTCATGTCATTTTTTACTAACCTTCATATAACATCACTGAGTTTATTTATTGCCTATCTCTATGAAACACTTATTATCACACAAATTGCACTGGCTACAGTCAATTACAACACAATAGTGCCTAATAAGCTTAGCAGAAACAATGATATAATAATACTAATACTTAATGGCTAGTTCACCTATAATTCACTGAACCCTCGATGGACCATGGTGTCTTTTGAACCATAATAAATGTTGTAACCGGAATATGCTGTTCATTGAATGTGGGAAAATATCCAGCAGGTGAGGTGGGACAGCCAAATTTAATGCCAAGTAGTAAAGTAATAGCCCAGATTGGATGTTACTAAGGAGACTTGTATGTTGTCCAACAACCACCCATAGAAAAGTTGAGAATCTTACCTTATTTAATTCGTTAACTAACTCATTAAATTTTTCTTTTCTTGCAGAACTGAATGGTTAAGGCTGGTGCTTTTTACCACTTTGAATAACTGCCTCTCTGATGTTGATTTCTTTCTTCCCCATATGGCAATGAAAGCATCAGGAAAAGGGAAAGGCTGAGTAAGTGTGTGGCCTATACGTCAAAGTCATTTTTGTTCTTTTTTAATCTGAAATATCAGATATATTTATGAGGGTCTTGCAGGTGCTTCAGACAATCAGGCCCAAAAAGGGTGCTGTTATTCTGAATTTGTGGACCATCATAAATAGTATTACTAATTTGGATTGATTTGAGAGAGAAAGCTTTGGCTTGTTTTGAAAGGTAAGTTATCCAAGGTTAGAGGCAGAAAGACAGTGGAAAAAAGAGTAGTCTTTGGAGTTCCTACTGAGTTGTCAAATGAAGGTGAAAGTTGCTGAGGTTTTTAACCCTGTGACAAGAAAACTGAATCACTTGCTTGTGAAGCAAAATCTCTCGGCCAATACAAAGGTTTTAAAGTGTAGCCTTAGAATGTTTGGGGGTCCTGGCCTGCTTTTCGGGATTTGAAACTTGCAAGCTCCTTTGGTAGCCTTCATATATTCCAGCAATCATGCCTAGCCACTTGTTGTGACTTGTGAGTGATTCAAATTCTACTCTCTCACAACATCAACAACAAACGTTACTATCAACAACAAGCATCATAACATCCATCATTTGCACTTCTGAAGAAAGAAAAATGATGGCAAGATTATTCTGTTTCCTGCTAGCTCTGCAAATTGTGAGTTTGGTTTCTGCAGTAAGGAAGCCGTTTCTTCCAGGTAAGTTACACAAACCATTTTGTAGATTGCTTGTTTGGGTTCTTTCAATTACTTGCTAAACCAGGACTTGCAAAATGTAACTTAGTATTTGAAAATGACATTTCTCTAAAGCTTTTCAAACATTTTGTAGTAAGAAAATGGCATTGAAAGAGCTTGCCCTCATTACCTTCTTCTAGCTCAGTGAACATTTTTTAAGACTCTTATCACTTCATTATGTTTTAACTGATATGCTTCATTCTTTCTGCTCTATGTTAACTCATCTCTCCCTTCTTTTCAGGTCAAGAAGAGGCTCTACAGTCTCCAAAGGTGTTTATCTCTCTGTATGTTTGGAACTGTGAGTCTAGTTGGTGTCCTAATGACTAACATATTGTTGCACTGTGTCTATTTTGTATCTCTTTTAAAGGGTTTAACGGGCACATCAAAGACAATGAAGGATGCATATGATCGAGGAGTGAGCAAAGTAGGGTCAAGTCCACCAAGTTGTGAGAACAAGTGCTATGGTTGTGTTCCATGTGAAGCCATCCAAGTTCCCAGCACAAGCATCAGGCACAACCATTTGGGCATACAGTACGCAAATTATGAGCCTGAGAGCTGGAAATGCAAGTGTGGTCCCTCCTTCTATAGCCCATGAGCATCGTTCCTATTCATCAAATATTGTTCATATGTATCTCCCTCTCAAGTTCATATATGATATCCCTTTTTAGTTTGTAGAAACAGTCCTAATAATTTGGCAAATCATCGTTATCTTTACATTCAGTACCAAGCAGAAAAATCTCTTAGGCCAATGTCAAAACATTTAAATACAAACCCTCTGCATGAATGGATATATTTGATAAGTTTACTAGCATTAGCTTGAATATTAAAAAAATTCGTTATGCCATTTTACTTTTTATTACCAACTCATCCTCTAATTTAGAACTCATTTGACATCACGGCTTTTTGCAAACTCAAAATGACAAAAATGAAAAGATAAAGTATTACATATATTCCATCTGCAGGGTCTGAGTAACCGATTTATCTACATTTAAGGAAAAGTTTCTAGGGGGAAGCAGTTATATTATAGGTTTGCAGTTCTAGTTTTTGCACTCTTCAGTCTCCCCCCTATCAATTAGTTGGCTCATATTATTGTCTTACCAGGTGCGAGCTTAACCAAAATAATTAGACCAACAAGCATAACTTGAAAGAGATCATTTTACTTTATAATAAAAATATTCAATCATAAATCATTTTACTTTAAAATTAATTTTAGACTAAATTTCACTTTTAATTTTTTTATTTTCACGGATCCACGCTTTTGGACTCTATGGTTTTGATAGTTGTTTATAGGATATATATATATATATATATATATATATTCTTTTTTTCTCAAGAGGAGGATTATATCTTTACAGTTATTTTTTTTATCGGTTATTTACATACATGTCTCCACAATGGTAACATTAGTGACTATTACATAAACGATTGTAAAATTGATTTGAATTACTTAAAATTAAGACTAAATAGTATATTTAGTTATTATATTTTTGTCAATTCGTAATTTTGATCTATCTATTTTAAAATAAAGATATTTAATCTTTTTAATTTTAAAAAAATGAAATATTGGTTTTACTATCAAATATATTAATTATGATGTTGTTTAGTGATCTATTACCACTTAAGTGACATAATATTAATGATGAGACATGTAAATATAAAAATTAAAAAATAATGAATAAAAAATCTTTCTTTTGTATATATTTTAACAAGATCTTTATTTTTATATATTTTAATAAGTGATTGATATTTATTATATTAATAATTTTTTTATTTTAAAATATAGACATTTAGTTCCTCTAATTATATATATATATATATATATATATATATATATATATATATATATATATATATATATATATATGAAAATTTGGTCCTTTCGTTAAATTGACATCTATTAATTTTTATGTTTTAACATTTATTCATATTTAAATAATGTGACATTTAGTAATATGATACTTAGAGATAAAAAATCATAAAAATATTTTTTTTAAACCCTAAACATGTAATATTACTAATATGATTTTACATTTATTCATATTTAAGTAACGTGACATCTAGTAATATGATATTTAGAGAAAAAAAATGGAAAGATTTTTTTTGTATGTTATTTATTTTTTTTATTTTTTTTTATCTTTACATGTCATACCACTAATATCATGTCACTTAAGTGATAACATGTCATTTAACAACATCAAAATTAAAAGATCAACAAACATCAAATTGATGATAGGATCAAAATTTCATGCATATATTTTAAATGAGAAGAATTAACTGTCTCTAATTTAAAATAAAGAATTTATTAATAAAATAAATATTAGTCACTTCTTAAAATATATACAAACAAAACAAATACTAATCTATGGGACATTAGTTTATTTTTTTTCTTTAAATTCAAAATAAAAATGACATTAGAATGAATATTATAATTAAATTTCATAAAAATAGTATTAATTATAAAAAAAATATTTTGATGAATGACAATGATAAAAACACACAATATTTAAAGATTAATATATTTTGTTCTCATTAATTTTTTTTATTTTATGCATATATTAAATAATTTTATTTTCTTATACTCATAGTATATTTTTTTAAAAAATTAAAATATAAAATCAAATTGAATTTTTTACATCAATTCCAATAGCGATCAGCGCACACAGGTAGATATTCTCCTTCTAACATAGTCTATTTTATATAGATGATATTCTCCTAAATATTTTGATTAAGAGACACAAGTCGCTAACATTTGTGTTAACTAATGTTGATTAGTAAACATTAATTTGATATTAGTAGTACCGACTTATTTTCTAAATTGAAAATATTAAAAGAAACACTAACAAAAGAAATTAATGTCTTATTAAAAATATTAAACTATATTAAAAAAATTTACATCCATGTAATGTTTATGGAATAATTTAAATTATTTGCAATTATTGTCACTACAAAATAATTTTCTTAAAATTAATTTTTTATATTCAATTCATATAAATTATATATTTTATGAGATAATGATTAAAATAAAGTACTACTAAGTACGTTTTTCAAAAATATTTGATTATTAAAATTTAATTAAAAAATTTCAATTCAAAAAGTTAAAATAAGTAAATAGATACAATTAAATATATGAAAACATGACTCAAATTTGTCTAAGGCCTCAAATTTTCTTAACATGGCTTTGGAGGTTGATTGGATTCAGTGATAACCAATAACACATAATCCATGCATACAAATAATAACAAAAATACAACACAAAGACAAATTCCACTAAATGAGAGGTTAAATCATTTGTTTGAGGGGAGACTTGTTGAGATAAAAAAAAGATTTCAAGTCATTAGAACAAGAAGAGAAATAAAATTTTATAAAACACACAAATAATATATTAATTAGAGATCTTTTAGGTAATGATCAAAAGTAAAATCATGAGAGTGTAAGTTAAAAGTAAACAATATCTTATCATTGTAAAGATGTATATGTAAATAACAGATAAAAAAACAACTACAAAGATATAAACCCTCCTAAGAAAAAAAAAATCCCATAAACAAATACCAAAACCATTAGCCCAATAACTATGTAGCCACATTTTTTTTAATTAGTGAGAAAACTGAAAAAAGGGAGGCAAAACAAATAACTAGTTGCCTCTTGAGAAGAAGTTTTTTGCAAAATCATCATAAGTAAATAAAAATAAATTAAGGGAACCCGTAAGCCAAATTATTAAACTATCAGCCAATGAGGTACCTTCCTTAACTATCCAATCAACAAATCTATTTTCTTCTCTAAAAGTAGACATAATGTTAATTTTGTGTATGATCATTGTATTAGTATAAGTTAAAGACATACTATGTAGCCACATTTGCATATACATGTATCATGCACAAATCTAATATTTATTTTTCATGTTTTTTTTTGCCTAGAACCAATCAAAATGAAAAGTTTATTATTTTTAAACATTTGGAATTGTTTAAAACCACATTTAGAAATGTCAAGAGTTCGTTTTAATCCAATACTATGCTGGTCCATTAATGATAAAAACCTAAAGCAAAATTTTTAAAAAAACTTTTATACTTGAAATAAAAGAGCTATATGTTGTCCATTTTAACAAAATATATATATATATATATATATATATATATATATATATATATATATATATATATATATATGACTTTTTTACTTTACAAAACTTAATAGAAAATACTTGAAAATAATTTTTGATTAGTGGTCTTATTCTAGGAACGACTTTGTTTTATACTTTCACTTTTTGGATAAATACTTAAATATGAATTTGATATGAGTATTTATAATTAGAAGTAATGTGATTAATATTTAATGAAGACCATGAACATATATAAGGTAAAATTTTCTTTTAGTTTATTCATTTCCATGCTGAAATTTAGGATTTGAATCTTAAATAACTTGATTAATTAAGAGATATAAATTACTATAATTTGTGCTAACTTGCATTGATTTTCGTTACCTTCACTTTGTCATAAAATAATGTAAAATAATTCTCCATGCATATCATAAGGCTATGATCTCATTATTCACTCGGAACTTACCCTATTTAACTAGAGTAAGACAATCTAAAGCAAAACCAGAGCTTTACTTTATCTATAGATAGTTTAAGAATTCTTCTAGTTTTGTTGTCTAACACACAAACCAAACCACTTTGGTAAAGGCAAAACCTATGAAAGCTTAGCACCTTGATTCCATTTTGCTCTGAATACAAATGATGATATGCTATTGTCTCCAAGTTTATAGCCAAGAGTCCAACAACAGTGTCACCTAACACATTTTCAAATCATGAAGCGTGATAACCAAAAGCTGCACATCAAGAAGTAATTAATTGTGATACCTGCGGAGAGTGGTGCTAGAGGTTACATCTATATATGGTTAACTGTTTGAGGTAATTCCGTAAAACATGTCCAAATCCAAACAATCAAAGGCAAAATGTAAAGAGTCTTACAATTCTAGAGCAATATAACCAAAAGCTGCACATTTTCCAATTAACATGTTATTATGTTATGCGTGAAACACCCTTCAAAATTCGGTCTCCTAAGGGCATCATTATGTATATATTCATACATGTTACAAATTGAGGACCACTGAATCATGATCCATATAGTACAATATCAATTATCAAACATGTTTTTGATATAAGCCACTTCACGACTAAGACAACAAAGTAAAGAGGAAAAAGAGAGAGGGATGAAAACATTTTAGGAAAGAGAGACCATAAATTAGACAAGAAAAAAAACTTAAGTACTCTAAAATCTCAAAAGACAGAGAGATGCATAATATCTCTTAACACATTACTGTTTTACCATTAGTGAAATCAACTTTTATTGTTAAGTTGTAACACCTAGTTTGACACAGCCTACTTCCTTTAATCTTCATTGAACCAAATAAAATCATTTAGGTCGATGGCAAGGCAACGACACACACAATTTCACAAATCTTGAGAAGAATGCACTACAATTTACTTCAAAATGCAGAAATCGTGTTGACACATATCTAAACAATCAAGAACCAATACTAATAATGAAGAAATAAGAAAATGAAAATTACCTAAAAACAAAATTTTTGTTCAAAATAAATATCTCACACTACAAGCCACAAATCACCAGTTTAAGTTGACAAAGCATTAAATTATTGAGAATACGTATAAATTATTATATTTAATGAAAAAAATGAGAAATATATTGCTATATTCAACTTATAATTTTATTTTGTATATTTTTAGATTTTTTTTCCTGCGTACAATAATGAAAATAAAAATACAACCTACGACTTATGTAAATTATGTAAACCTCTCTCTCACTAGACTGAACTTAGTTGGTTTCACATATTTTTAGAATACCACTCTAAGTTAATTAAAATATAATTATGTAACCTAAAAATGGAAAAATGTATCATCAAATTAATTTTACAATAACATTTGAACCTTAAAAATATTAGTTTCATATATTTATGGTAATTTTTAGAGAACAAAAGTAAGAGAAGAAGATAAAATAATACAAGGAAAAAAATATGAGTATTAAAAAATTAAAACAACTTAGAAATATTTTGATTTTTGTAATTTTAAAACTCAACTAAATATTGTTTTTTTAAAACTGTTCCCAAAAGTTATTCATACCTAACAAAATTTTTATTTTAAAAACTAGAAAACAATATTATTATTATTTTCTCTAAAATTTTCAGTTCTTGTTTATGCTTTTTGAATTGAGACAATCTTACTTTTCCCACTCATTGTCCGTAGGAGAAATTAGAGCATTATTAATTTATTTATTACATTTAAGAGAGATATTTTCTATTTACCAAATTGCCCTTCTTCCTAACAATAATAATTCATAATTCCTTATTTGCACCTTCTCATCGCAGATCTTCCAAATTTCAAAGCGCAGGCAAACTTCTTCTCTCAGACATGGCATCTCAAGTAAGCCTCTTTCTCTGTCTGCAAAATTTTCGTGTCAAATATATTAATTTTATGTGCACTCAAATCACAATGTAATAGGCTTAGCTAATAGGATAAGTTCATCAAGAACTATGAAATGGACGATATTTTGATCTTCTTTGCTGTCGCAATGGATCCGTAGGCACGTGAGCCTATTCCCGTAAATCTAAGAATTGGGTTTCCAAAAAGTTCTTATTTTGATACTGTTTTTTTTGGATCATCAACTGATCTGGAGTTTGAGTGTTTAAATACATGTGAATGGATGTTTCAATTTGAGATGTATGTCTTAGCTCGTTTCAGATCTGGTTGGAAAACCTGTACTCTTGACTGTTTATTTTTTAAGCTAATGAACTTTTCGACCTGAATGTTTGAATTCGTTGCTGGGTTTTCATCAAATTTTAAAAACATGGTACCTGCTCCTGGGAGAATTGATGATAATTGAGGGAAAGGGTTTTATTGTTGTTTTCATGTACACTAAAGTCTGATGATTAGTGAGTGTGCTGGATAATATATTTGAACTTTATGAAGTGAACACTATAATTGAAAATCTGTTATTTGACTTGGGGTATTTTACATGTGTTTTCGAATGTTAAGTGCCATAATCTGCAGTTTTGCTGACAATGAACTTGGTGGGAAGTGGGAACTAATAAACAAAAAATGTTGATTGCTAATGATGTGTTGCACGCACTCTGCTTGTATTTGCTTTTATGGGGGAGAAGCGTCTGAATTCTGATTTTTGTGCAAGGTATTCGTGATAAATACGGTGCTCCTTCAATGACTTGCTTCTATATTGTTACATTTGTAGGGTTTGTGTCCTTCAATAAAAAATATTCTTCTTTTGGACTCTGAGGGGAAGCGTGTGGCAGTCAAGTATTACTCAGATGACTGGCCAACAAACAATGCAAAGTTAGCTTTTGAGAAGTTTGTGTTTAGTAAGACTGTTAAGTCAAATGCTCGTACAGAAGGTAAGCAGTAGAGTTTCACAACCATCCAATATTCATCCATAAAGTCACTTTGTTTTGTATTAGGTGTTAGGTGTGGCAATATCAATCTAACCGTGATTCTTGATATTTTTGCTTATTGATTAGTCAATTTTGCATCTTGGTTTGATTTTTAAAAACTAATGTTTGTGAATGCCTAGAATTTTATTTACTTTCTCCACAGAGCTAATTTTGTAACTTTGTTAAAATATAAGTCGTAATGTTAGACCTTGGACTAATAATAAATTGAAGTGTTTCCATGACCTTTCTATATCATGGATTAAAGTGGATGTTGTATCTCACATGGTCATACCAGTTGGTGTTTCACATCAGTATACAAAAATTTCATGGAATTCTTTTGGGACAATATTCCTGTCTGCTGCACACCATGATCAGAAATAGATTTGGCCATTCATTTCTTCAATTGTGAATACCTCTCTGACAATGTCTGAAATTTCAAGTGCTCATGTATAAAATTTTGACATCCATTATTTTGTTACATCAGGCAAAAGAATAATGCTTTTTAAAAAAAGCCTTGTGTTTTGAATGTATCAAAATTTTCACGCAGACCAGCCGTACTACTGTATATAATACTACCTCCATTCCTATATATAAGAAACAAATTAGAGTCTTATTTTTTTTCTAATTATAAGAAACAAATGTCTACTTTTAGATGTATTAATTGGTAATTTTCTTTTATGCCCTTGATTCATTGTGAATCTATTAATGAGTTATCTACTCATCTTCCACGAAATTAATGCATTTATTGGGCAACTAACACTATAAGTCGTATTATGAAAATACTATGAGTTATCATTTACACCATTTAATTCTATGGGTGTTTTTGGAATAAAATTTCAAATTATGACATTAATAATTGCAACTAACTAATTTAACTACTTTTGTTGATTTTGATGAATTAGGTATTTGTTTCTTTTATATAAGAATGGAGGTGGTAGTATTTTGGTTTGTCCCTGTGATTTATATTTGTTGATGAACAATAGGATTGAAAAGTTGATTAGCCTATCACTAGTGGTGGTAAGTGATATATAACAGTAGTCTACTGTACTGAACTCAAACATATAATGGGAAAATCCCTAACGACCCTAGGCGTGATTGGTCTTTCTTTTGTTTTCCTTTCTGACAATCAACATGAAACCAATAATTCAATGAAAGCACCTCTCGACATACCATTCAATTGATAGTATCTGTTATAATTGAAGAAAAGGGCAAACTTCCGTCAATATTTATAATGTTTATCATGTTTCTTCTGAAAATCATACATTGTGTCCAATTATCTGCAGCTGAGGTAACACTACTTGAGAACAATATCATCATCTACAAATTTGTACAAGACCTGCATTTCTTTGTCACTGGTGGTGATGATGAAAATGAGCTCATTTTAGCATCAGTTCTTCAAGGTTTCTTTGATGCAGTCACACTTCTGTTAAGGTATGTTTGATCCTAAAATTACTTAAGGACTTAAAACCTGATGCGCCTTTACTGATCATGCTGTGTGTGTTTATTCCTGTGTGCCTTTCACAGGAGCAATGTTGACAAAAGAGAGGCACTTGAGAACTTGGATCTCATTCTCTTATGTCTTGACGAGATTGTTGACGGAGGGTATGCATATATTTCTTGGCCACAACTTTTCTTTCCAAGAATTGTTTAATTTACTCTTTTTAAAAGTTTATTTATTTATTCTTGAAGAATGATACTTGAAACAAATGGACCTCTTATTGCTGAAAAAGTTACCTCTCATAGCTTGGATGCTGATGCCCCCTTGTCAGAGCAGGTAATGCAACTCTGTCTTGGCTTAGTTTCTGTTAGTAACGTGTGCTTTCTATTGGATTTTACAACGCAAATGCACAAAATCTGCCATATAGAATAACATTGGCACGTTTTTTGATCTTCATTCTGATAGTCACTTTCTGATATTGCAGACGCTTACTCAAGCTTGGGCTACAGCCAGAGAACATTTGACAAGAACCCTTTTAAAATGATGTTTGCATACACTGAAAATGAGCTACTTATAGTTGAATAGCCAAATTTTTGTATGTTGATGAGAGTTGTTTCATCCCCTATTTTGGGAGTTATTCTTATGAGCACCATATACTTTTTCCCCCGAGTGTGTTCCTCCTGCATCTTAGCTATTATTTGTCAAATTCAGGGAAGAAGTTATTGTTGTGATTATGTGATATTCAAGTTAAGGTTGAGAACTGGTTCACAGGATTTACTGTTTTAAGTGTGTACAATCCAGTATCGAGGTATTCTTGCATCAATAGGCATATACACATCTATATGAAGTCACATTGTACTTTACACATAATATTAATTAATCCACGTAATATTGTTTTATGAAATGTATTTTACTTTCAACATAGTCTCTTTCATATTTAAGGTCAAAATTTGAATTTTTGACAATATAATTAAGAAATATAAGTTGTTATTAGTTATATCAACTAATATTGGTTTAAATTTTTTTTTTTTAAAAGTTTAATCAATTCATTTTTTTTCCCACTCTTCTTTGCTCTGTTATACTGTTTCAAAACTTCAATTCTCATTTACTTTTTCTGTAACTTTCCTTTGTCCCATTTTCCCATTTTAAAACTCTAATATCTATTTTTCCGGTCACTTCTCTGTGTTGCACTCATTTTTTTTTTCAACCTTTTCCATTTCACATTTCCATGTTGAATCGCAACTTCATTTTTTTCGGCTATTCTCCTCTACCCCCCACCATCCATCCTAAAACTATAACCATCTATGTTTTCAACCATCTTCCCCGACCCACTCATCTCAATCCCAACTCATTTTTCTTTGGTTCGCCTTCCTCCACTTCACTCTTATCTCAAAATTTGACTCTTTTTTCCGCCAACCTAATCTAATCCTATTTTCCCATCTCAAAATATTTAATGGTAATGATTTTAGTTATAATATACATTATATTTATAATATTTATTTATTTATAATAAATTTTAATTATATGAAAATAAGTATTTATCCTATAAAAACATAAAGTACCTGTTTGGCTAAAGAGTTGTTTTTAATAGAGAAACATTCAAAATTACTTATAAATTTAAAAGTTAATCAAATTGGCCTATAAAAGGATTTGCAGCATGGAGGCAAAAATGGCTTTGTAGATTTTAACTAGAGTAATACATTTTTCAAAGTAGTGTAATCTTTAAAAATTTATGACTAATCTTTTGTTATGTAAATAATTTGCAAAATATTTTAACAGGAGTTTTTAATGATATCTTTTTACCATCACTAATATTTATTTATCTCCGATTATTACATTTTAGCATGAATAAGTTGATACTCGATTGATATTTTATTCTTTGTGATATTATAGCAAATCAATGATGGATGTGGAAATTTTAAGTAGTGAGGACATACTTATATATATATATATATATATAAAATTATATTATTATTAAAATTCCTAATAAATAAATATATTTAAATACATATGAACTAAAATTTAAATTTATAATGAGCAAGTTGAATTGTAATGTAAAATTATTTTTATTATTCATAATTTAAAAATTTATTGATAAAAGTGGTATGTATATACGATTAGAAAAATTCAAGCTTATATATAGAAATAAAGAAAAAATGTAGTGTGAAATGAATACTTAAGATTGGTTTTTAAGTAAATGCAGGGATAGTGCATGAACTACAATTATAAACTAGAATAAAATTTATTTTTGAGTCTCTATATATTTATTTTAAAAATAAAATAAATAATAAATATACCAAAATAGTGGAGAAGAGAAAATAATTAAATATTATATTTGTATACTACTAAAGGTAAAATGGTTCAATAAAAAAATATTTAATATGGAATAAGATAAAAGGGAAAAAAGTATTTAACACATCTAATTAAAAAAGTGAAGAGAATAAAACTAAGTAAATTTGTGGCTGAATACTTTTATTATAAGTTTTTTTTCACCATATTTCAAATTATAAAAATAATATATAATTATATCATATATTATTTTAAGTAAATTTATAAGTTAATGGGGGTAATCGCCTCCACACTTCAATATGAATCCGTCACTTTAATAAATTACTTGTCCCATGCGAGAAATTTTAAATAATATGTTACTAGTACTGACATCATAAAGTTTTGAATTTAAATTACGTTGATAGAAAAATGTAGTTAAAATTAAAATTTTATTAAAAATAATGACAATTTTGTTTTTATTAAATCGACAACATTATAAACATTTCATGTGAATAATTTGATATGGTCATAAAAGAATTTTTTGAGGGACGAAAGCAAGGAGAATGAATATATACACCTCATTTTTACACTCCATATCCATGTAGAGTAGGTGGTTAACTATCCGTAAAAATATGGTTAATTTTTTTTTTGTAAAATCAAATGAATTAAATTATATAAATCATTTGTAAATGATTAATCATGTTATAAGATTATTAAAATGTGAAATAGTGATTAACTTTAATCCACAAATGGTTAATAGTGATATGACCTTATTGACTATCACTCTTGATTAACCATATATGTAAAATTAGTTAATTTTTTCATTAAAACATGTATTTTTTTTATTATTGAAGGTGATTTTAAATTAATAATCAAACACACATTTATTCAAAAATCACTGGGGTTAGCATAGTGGTTAGGTGGGGAAGGCCCGGAGTAATTAGAAGCATGAAGACCTAGGTTCAATCTCATTGCAACTATCTTTGTAATCTTTCATTTCTTTAAAAAAAAAAAAAAAACACATTTATTCATTTATTTTACACCTTCAAAGTCCAAACATACATTCATAACTTGAGAAAAGTAGGAAGAAAAATGATAATTAAAGGATAAAGAATTGTATGAAAGTTGGCACGATGCACACGGCAGGTCCACGTCCACGTACGTTATAGTAGTTTTTCCTTAAGCAAAAGTCAACCATAGTAACTCAGCGAGTGCATCTGGAAGCCCAAAACGAAAGAACAGAAGATTGTTTTTCCGTTGGTAGCATAATCATTATTCACGTTAGCGGATTCTGCAATGTCTTCGAATATTCCGAAGAAGTACGATGTGTTTCTGAGTTTCAGAGGAGCAGACACGAGAACAAACTTCACCAGCCATCTTTACACTGCTCTCACTCACAAATCAATCAAAACGTTCATAGATCACCAGCTCAACAGAGGAGAATACGTTTGGCCAACACTTGCCAAAGCAATCAGGGACTCCCACGTCTCAATCGTTGTCTTCTCCGAAAACTACGCGTCCTCCACGTGGTGCTTGAAGGAGCTGGTGAAAATACTCGAATGCAGAAGAGAGCAGGGTCAGGTTGTTATACCTGTGTTCTACAAGGTGGATCCCACCCACATAAGGAATCAGAGTGGAAGTTACGAGAAGGCATTTGCAAAGCATGAGCGAGAACTTGGTGGCAGTCGCATAGAACTAGATGTTTTCAAGTGGAAAGCTGCTCTCAAAGAAGCAGCCAATATATCAGGATGGGACTTCCAAACTCACAGGTAACATCATATTTTCATATACTAAACATGTTTATTTCGGTGAAATTAGCTAACATTTTTTTACGTTTGTTTCATTTGTATGTTAGGGACGAATCTCACGTCATCGAGAATGTTGTCAATGATGTATTGCAAAAGCTGCAGCTGAGATACCCTACTGAACTAAAAGGCCTTGTGGGAACTGAAAAAATTTGTCAGAAGGTAGAATTATTACTGAAAAAATTTAGTGTCATTGGAATTTGGGGTATGGGGGGAATTGGTAAGTCTACTATTGCTAAAGTCTTGTTTGCCAAACTCTTTCCCCAATATGATAATGTCTGCTTTGTGGCCAATTCAAAGGAATATTCCCTCGACAAACTTTTCTTTGCACTATTGAAGGAGGAAGTTCCCCCCTCAAATGTGGTAGGATCCGCATTTGATATGAGAAGGCTCAGTAGTAAAAAGGTTTTCATTGTACTTGATGATATGGATAGTTTAGATTCGTTTGAGTTTTTATGTAGAGAGTATGGTGACTTACATAGCGATAGTAAACTCATTATAACAACAAGAGATAGGCAATTGCTTCATGAAAGAGTTGAGTGGATATACAAAGTTAAGAAATGGAAAAATCCAGAATCTCTGAAGCTTTTTTGCTTAGAAGCCTTCAAGAAAAGCCATCCCCCAAAACGTTATCAGAGTCTCTCAGAAAGTGCAGTTGAATATGCTGGTGGCGTTCCATTAGCTCTTAAAGTTTTGGGTTCATATCTTCATTCCAAAGGCATTGATTTTTGGAAAAGTACTTTAAGAAAACTCAACGAGTATCCTAATGAGAAGATTCAGAATGTGCTAAAAGTAAGCTATAATGGATTGGATGATCTAGAAAGGAATATATTTCTAGACATTGCATTTTTTTTCAAAGGAAAAAAGAAAGATCATGTCATGAGGATATTAGATGCCTGTCAATTTGAGGCAACCAGTGGAATAGAAGTTCTCGAAGACAAAGCTTTGATAACTATTTCAAATAGCAAAATAATTCAAATGCATGACTTGCTGCATAAAATGGGTTTGGAGATAGTACGTCAAGAATGTAAAGGAGATCCTAGAAAACGTAGTCGATTGAAGGATAATGAAGCTCGTGAAGTGATTGAAAAAAACAAGGTAAGGAAAAAGTACCTTGACTTTTTACAAGACATGTTTTTATATATAGATTGTAGCAAACTTGATACCATTTACTTTTTTGTGTTTTGTCAGGGAACTGATGCAATTCAAGGCATAACATTAGATTTGTCTCAAATTAAAGACTTAGTTTTGCATGCTGACACATTCACAAAGATGAAAAGCTTAAGATTTCTGAAATTCTATAGCACCTTGGGCCAGAGTTCTAGTAATACTTACCTCAACCTTCCTGAAACTCTTGAGCCATTTTCTGATAAACTGAGGTACATTGAGTGGATTGGATACCCTTATGAGTCTCTTCCATCACCTTTCTGTGCTAAGTTGCTTGTTGAGATTCACATGCCACGCAGCAATGTTAAACAACTTTGGCAGGGGATCCAGGTAAACAAAAGATGTGTACGTAATCGTGTTTACACTTTTTATTTTTTGAGGATTTTCCATTATGATGTTTCCTTTTGAATTGATAACAGGAACTTGACAATTTAGAGGGAATTGACCTAAGTGAATGCAAACAATTTGAAGAGTTTCCAGATTTGTCAACAGCGCCAAGACTTAAATGGGTGAATCTCTCCTATTGTGAAAGTTTGTTGTATCTTCATCCATCTATTTTATCCTCGGACACACTTGTTACTTTGATACTGGATAGGTGTACAAACCTTAAGAGAGTTAAAGGTGAGAAGCATTTAAAATGTCTAGAGAAGATCAGTGTCAATGGCTGCTTAAGTCTGGAGGAATTTGCAGTGTCATCAGATTTAATTGAAAACTTGGATTTGAGCAATACAGGAATCCAAGCATTGGACACATCAATAGGGCGTATGCATAACCTTAAGTGGCTCAATCTAGAGGGTTTAAGACTCGGGCATCTTTTGATGGAGTTGTCTTGCTTGACATCTCTCAAGGAGTTGAAGCTTTCTGATAGTGGACTAGTGATTGACAAGCAACAACTACTTGTCCTATTTGATGGGTTAAGGTCCCTAAAAATACTATATTTGAAGGATTGTAGTTACTTGTTTGAGCTACCTGACAACATCAGTGTGTTATCACAATTACAAGAACTAAGGCTAGATGGAAGCAATGTGAAAAGGTTGCCTAAAAGCATTAAGAATCTTCAAGAGTTGGAAATTCTGTCCTTGGAGAATTGCAAGGAGCTTCAGAACCTACCAATGCTTCCATCCCTCATCCAATACTTAGGTGCCATTAACTGCACATCATTGGTGAAAGTGTCAAACTTAAACACTTTGGCAACAAAGATGTTGGGAATGACCAAACGCATTACATTCAAGAACAGCTTGGAATTGGATGGACAATCACTCGAACATATTATGGAAAGCCTCCATTTAACAATGATGAGTGCTGCATTTGACAATGTTTTAGTAAGAATCCGTGGGGCGGTCAATGGTTACAATTACAATAGTGTTGAGCTTTGTTTACAAGGAAGCAAGGTCCCATGGCAGATCACTCATAAAACTACTAAGTCCTTCATTAGCATTGAACTTCCCAATCGCTCCAACTTGCTGGGATTAATTTACTCAGTGGTTCTTTCTCCAGCTGGTGGAATGAAGAAGCATGGCACTAAGATAAAATGTAAATGCCACTTTGCAGAAGAAGGTATGAAGGAAGCATGGCTATCTAGTGATATTGGGGGATTGAACTCGGATCATGTTTATGTGTGGTATGATCCATTCCACTGTGACAGTATTCTCAAATATTATGAACCAAAGGTTTGCTTTGAGTTCTGTGTTGCAAATGATGAGGGGGAAGTTGATGGCTCCATTTGTATTAAAGAGTGTGGAATACGCCTTATAAGTGTTTCGGATGTGCAGAGTGTTTTAGAAGAGTTGAACTTGGATTCAAATAAGAAAAAGGACTTTGAGAAGGGAGTGAAGCTGGAAACAGGACAAATGATAACTTTCAGAACAATTGAACAATATGATGTGGAGGAAAGTAATGGCATAAGAAACCAGATAGGGAATATACGAGAGGAATTGAGTGAAGAAAGCTCCTCTGATAGTATAATAGGTATGCAACTCATTACTCTCCATTCATCTCTTATATATAATCTTCAATTATAACAACCTTCAATAACTACTCATAACTATCCACTTTAAATTGTGATGATCATATAAATTTGTTTTGATAAGTTAAACTTAAATTGTACTAACATACCTTTGGTTTCTTTTGACTAAAATCTCTTAACAATCTCCAAAGGAATAAAGATCTTTGAGAGGAAAGAAAATTGGGAAAGTGATGACGAGGAACCTCTTGAGATCTCGAGAAAAAGAAAAGGTAGGGCTAAACCCAAGGGATTGGTCACCAGAAAAAAGGTAAGGCCTTTCTTTAAATTGTTCTTTATATATAAATATATTACCTGTGTCCTAATTTCTTACTAATCCAATTCTTGAAGACCTTTCAAAGCTATTCAAAATTAAAGAAGCTCAAAAAACAGAAAGGATCTTTGGAGGTACTTTTGTTTTAGTCTGTCTGATTTCATTCTTTAAGGAACAATTAGCTTACTCTCGTTTCAATTCTTCTTTCAGTCTTCAAACGATTCAGCTGTTCGACCAGAAACATGTTTTGAAAAAGAACCTACCACTGCAGAAGATGATGGTAGCAAACCAGCACAATTTGAAGCAAAATTTGCTTCCAGTAGGGATGATAATGAATCTCGAAAACAGGTATAATTGACATACTTTTCTGTCTAATATTTACTTTTTTTCAAGTCTCTATAGTCTCGAAAACTGATATTGATTCGTATACAGCCCAAAAAATCTAATAAAAGAATGAAAGTGAAATTTAAGATTCCAAACCTTTCACCATCTGCTTTTGGGGTATGTTTTCTTCCCTTATATTTGTGTTTCCTTTATTTAAATTTTAAATTTTAAATAAATTTTAGATAGATTATTTGTTATCGTTATAAATTTTTATATAGATATTCTTTTCTATGAATTTTTAATGACAATTTTAATGATAAATTTTTATCTTCAATTTTAATTTCAATTTGTCATGATCCAGTTTTTCTTTATTTTTCACAAAATATTTTCAACATTTTCAAGTATAATCTTTTGAGTTTGTCAAGAAACTTATTCATTCTAACTTGATCTCATGTATATCAGAAAGTGGATATGGAATCTGTTTCTGAACCAGCTCAGGGAAAAAGTCAATCCCTAGAGGAAGAGGTAACCCTAAAGTGAACACATATTTTCAAAATTTTCGGACTTTTTAATCAATTTAATACTAACTTTTTTTTCACTCTTGAAACAGCCTGCATTGAATCAAGAGGCTATAGAATCATCTTTTACAAATTCATCTGAAGAAGAAGAAATAGCTCCCAGTGTTGAACCAAACAAAGAGGCATTAGGGGTTTTACCATCTCAAGATCAACCAGAGGTTGGAACCAGTAAGGTGATTTCAGAACACACCCCTATGGAGATTGATGATTATCTAAACAAACTTGATGATGATCCCTTTGCACTCCTCGATTTCCTATCAAGTAATGTTTCAATTTCATCCAAGCTATCACAAACTACAATTCGACAGTCTGACTCAACTGAAAACATTTCTACCATTCTTCAAGAACTTCGATCTTTGGCCTTCTCTCAATCTTTGTTGTGCAACATTCAACGAGTTGAATACAGAGAACAAGTTGAGGAAACTTTGAAGAAACTTGATAATTATGTTCAAGATCTATCTGAGAGCCAAAACAAGGGGCTAGATGAATTCATTGCCCTCTACAAAAAAGTAGTGACAATTTGCATGGACAAATCCTTGAATGAAGAAAAGGTCAAAAAGATTGAAACTGAGAAAAAGCAAGCTTATGACAAAATTCTACATTCCAAATCTAAAGTTCAAAAGCTCGATGATGTTGTTTCAATGAATAAGGTTAAAATTGAGACTGTGGAAAAACACCAAAAAGAGATACAAGATGCCATCAAGAAATTAGAAGAAGAAAATGAGGGCTTAAATAAAGAGAAGACTAAACTTGAAACTGCCAACTCGAAGCATTTGACTAATAAAGAAGAAATTATTGAATCTGTCAGGTATATTTCAACTTCATTGGGCAAGGTAGTGAAAAATCTTGCTGAACTTGACAAGGAGAGATTAAGGTTAAATGCAGATTTTGAGAATCTGAAGGAGCCTTACAAAAAGATGAAGAGAAGCCCTCCATTTTAATTTTGATCCCTTTTCCATTTCTATTGTAATTATTTCATTTTGACGGGCTCAAAATAATTATTGAGATTCTATGTATGATTTTGATTTCAGTAATTACTGGTTTATATTTCTAAGAGTTTACCATTTATCGACGTTATTTCACTGTTTGGATGATATATACGTGCATGTATTTTACTTCATTTCTGACCATTAGGACGAATTAAAAATCTATAAATAGGAAACTAGTGTAGCCATTTTTTCTTGGTTGAATCATTAACGCAACTATTTCAGTCTAATATAACCCTAAACCTTCATATAAGTCACGTGAAGATATGAGAGGATTCACTACAACAGTTCTATGATCTGTTGGCTTTACAAAGAGTCGTCGGGCAGAAATTATTTGAGTACACTGTTAAAAATGTGGCTCACAACACGAGAGTGCCAATTGTAATAGACAGTGACATGCTGATGATTCTGTCTAATTGTGAGATTTCTTTTACTTTTATGCATAGAAGGGATGTGACTTGGATTTTGTACTGTGGGTAGAAAAATTTTGATGAATAAAAATTTCAAACGCAATCTAGACATGTGACATAGGAAACTTTGAACTCTTGCCCTCCCACAACTGTCATGGGAACATTTTAACAAAAATTCAATCATTCTTTTTATAAAGAAATTTAGGACTTTGTCTGAATCATAAGGCTACTACCGCTCCCTTTATTTGTAGTATGCAAGCCTGCCTTTGTAGCTAATTGTATCCATTTATGTTTAGTTGAGACTTGAGACAAACGAAAAAAGAATGTTCAATAAAGAAATGACTCTGATGGTTAACCACATGTGCAGAAGTTGACCATTCACATAATACTCCAACTAGCCTAATTCTTAAATGGATATGATTCTTAATCATTCAAACACAATATAGATAGAACCAATAGAAGTAGTTCACGATCTATGAAATTTGTATACAGCCAACAACTGCAGGCAGCAATCAATGTCTGTCCTAGTATTAGGCTTGTCAGATTATTTGTCTGATGGCTAATATTTATCTGAGCTAGCTTGATGGCCTTCCTTTTTCACTTGAGAATATTTATTTGGCAATTTCGTTCATTTAATGTGGACATAATAAGACAGTTTCATATAAAGCAATTCTTGACAATCTGTAACCAACAAAAAGTTTTACCTGTATTAAAGTAATATTATTTTGAGTTTTTGATTGGTGGCGCCTATCAACACATACTCGTCCAAGAATTATTCCATCTTTAAAACAACTGCACAAAATTCATAACAAGCTCGCAATGTTGAAAGTTAGAAAGAAAACCTCTATTATTAACTTTCAAATTTAATCAAAATCTTCATTTTATAATTAGGTTATTAAAAGGTTAAATTAATGAGTAGACCCTTGAACTATTTGAAATTTTTTATTAGGTTATTAAATTAAAATAACATCGTTGATCCATATCATAGAGATTCGACTGGGGTTTTTTACGCTGGCTTGTCGAATAGCCTAACACAACCTTCACCTTTTCTCCGGGCTTAGGACCGGCTATGTAGTGCCAAAAACACTGCTATGTGATAAAAAGGTGCCTCTTAAGCTTAAAGGAAAGTTCTACCGTACTGCTGTTAGGCCGGTTATATTATATGGGACCGAGTGTTGGGCCGCAAAGGGGCAACACGAGAATAAACTTCATGTAGCCGAGATGAGGATGTTACGGTGGATGTGCGGACACACGATAAAAGATCGGATTAGAAATGAATGCATCCGAGAAAGTGTGGGGGTTGCACTTATTGTGGAGAAGTTGGTTGAGTCCCGTCTTAGATGGTTTGGGCATGTGTGGAGGAGACCGGCTGACGCACCGGTGAGGAGGGTCGATGAGATGGAGGCTACTGTTGGAGCTAGAAGGAGAGGAAGGCCTCGGAAAACTATAGGGGAAACAGTGCTAAAGGACATGAAGATCAATGCCTTATCAAGAGAGATGATTTATGATAGATCCCTATGGCGTCGTTTGATCCATATAGCCGACCCCACCTAGTGGGATAAAGGCTTGGTTGTTGTTGTTGTTATTAAATTAAAAAGTTGTAATTGAATATTTCATCATGAAAAAATTATGTAATTGAGTCTTAAAGTTTTTGAAATTGTCACAAATAGTCATTTTTAAGTTGTTTAAAATCCTGATAAAATAACTTCAACAACTCAATAATAAAAAGAACTACACTATTAAAGAATTAATTAAAATACATTTATAATATAGAAATGACCTATAAAATCATATGTTGTTACACCGATATATTTTTTAATTATACATTATTTGTTGTTATGCTGTTTTATTAATCTTTGTTACATCAACACCTTTGCTAACATGACATATTATAATTTTATATTCTATTACACCTTCTCATTACTAAATTACCTACTCAATCTTAATTTATTTATTTGTTCAATCTTCTATTCATTTCTCATCTCACACTACAATCCTCATAAAAAAAAATGAAAATAGAAGATAATATTTTCTTTTTCTCTTTTTCACTCTTAATTTTTTGTAAAGAACATTTTTCCATTGTGAAAAATGAGTTTTTGACATTTCACCCCTATGTTACACAAGAGTTTATTATAATGTTACATGAGGTTGATGTACAAATAGTGAGAAACATAAATATTATTGGAATCGTAGGTAAATATGTGAGATTAATTTTGTGTCTCCTAATTTCAAATTAATCATTAATAATAATTGATAAGTAAATATAATTTAAATTTATTAGTTACTTTTTACAAATTCTAATATCATTTCATTATCATGTTACAATTTGTAATAGATAATTTTAAATTATATTTAATCATCATTTATTATTAATAATTAATTTGTAATTAAGAGGTATTGACTTTAATTTAATTTGGAGAATAATGAAAAGGCAACCATTACCTAATAGTACAGTACCAATTTGGATTAGAGCGACTAATGAGAGATTTTTGTTGTTTAATTAATTAACTAAGACATGGATCTTAGTTCTCGTTAATGTGAAAAATTCAAATAAGGAGAGTATGTGCCCTTACTTGATGTTTATCAAATCTCCAAAAGAGATTAGTCTACATGTTTAGTGAGAGATACTCATTGATAATAAAAAAAATTGATTTGATTCTTCTAAAATTGAGGACGTACTTTAGAAGATGAAGTATACTTATAATTGTAGATTAAAAAATCAACTATTAACAATCCTGATAAAATCGAACTCTTACAAAATAAAAGCTAAAATTAATTATAATCTCAAAATTTGATATTTTGATTTATTTTCTAAAATCTAATTTTCACTTTAGAGGAGTCAAATTAAAAAAAAAAACGTAATAGTATGATCATTAATAACTACCAATGTATCACATGTGTTGAAAATGATTGAAAAGTTTATAAAATAAAAATAAAACAAAATATAATAACAATGTATAATTAAAAATAAATATTTTTAATAATTAAAATGTTTGAGTTGATATATTAGAAATTATATCATAAAAATTTAAAATTAGTTATTGAAAAAAAATCCATTTATTAAATATCAGTTATTGAATAATAAATAATGATTAATACGTAAAAAAAATACATATCAAAAGAAAACTTTTGAATTAAAACCTAAAAATTTGAAGTGGATTAATCATTATATCTCCTACATTTTAATATAGAATATTAAATATTAATTTAGGAGATATTAAAAATTACTCTTAATATTCTTACAGAATTATATAAAATAAATATATATTCAAAGTTTTTCTCAAAATACAAATTCTACTATACATTCGTCTACAAATATTAATTCAAAAATTATTTGTGCAATTAATATAATTTTTATCAATGTATTTTTTCACATAAATTCAACAACTATTTGATAATTATTTAGTTTTAACATTTAATGCAACATTGTATTCTACTTAATAACATATTTAATTTTAATGATGCACATTTTTAAAAATATTTTTAATTTCTTCAAATTAATTAATGTTGTACAGGTCAATATCAAGTTTTTTTTAAAAATTTTTTTAAGGAGTTTTCTCGGATAACAACGTATTCAAAACCAACAATCGCAATATGTCCACAATAACAGCTTATGAAGTGTTCATTCACATTAATTAAAATAGATAAATAATTTTTAATGATTCCAATGTGATTGACGTTTTATTTTATAATTTAATATTTATTTTCATTTCCTTATTTATTGTTGTAACCACTCATGAATGTGTTTGAAAACACGAGACTGCTCTGCTACTGCAAGGAGCAAACTCAAAGACTGCTCCGCTGCAAAAGAAGCAAGCCATTCAACCTCCAAAAATGACTTACTTTGGGATTAACATAGGTTTACTATACTTGCTCTAACTTCTTTTTCCTATTGTTACTTGTTAGCCATATCATATTACGTTGAGTTTTTGCATTATGGTGTTTTTACCCATCAAATGGCTGACATTCAATAATATATTGATGTAAACTAGTAAATGTAATATTTATTCAATAAAAATAGAAATGATGTGTCATCATTTTATTATAATATATTGATGTTACATCCAAATTAAGCACCAAAAGTTTGAATATAAATCTTTGTATTAAGTTGAGGATTTTTAATTTATCTGGGGGTCATGTGTTCACAATTTCTTTAAGAAATAAAGGGATCTCTAGTACACCTTGTTCCACGCAGTTGGCTTTGGTTTTTGAATATGATAGTTTTTTATTAACTCAGCAATGAATTTGGAATGTTACCTGTGGAAGTGATGAACTTAGAGTATTTCTCTTTTACTGGATATGCAGCGGATTTCTCATGGACTTGCCTGAGAGATTTTGATTTCTCTTCTTTGTGCTCCCAAAGTAGCATATTAGACATTATAAAACTACTTTTTCTCGGCGTCTTCTACACGTCTTTGCTTATTACATTAATCAGAAGACGACCTGCATGTGGCAGCAACAGAAAGAACTGGGTTTTCCCAGTTGTCTCGGTTTGTTGTGCTATCATTAGCATTGCACATTTTAGCAATGGGTTGAAGTTGTGGAATCAGCAGAGCTCTTTAGCTTGTATTTTCAGAGCATTTGTATGGCTTTCTTTTACAGTTTCATTGCATGTTCAGAGAAACAAATGGATCAAAATTCTAAACTCTATTTGGTGGGCATCTTCCTGTGTATTGGCTTCAGCTCTCAACATTGAAATTATGTTCAAAGAGCATGCAGTTGAACTTTTTGACATGGTACAATGGCTTGTACATTTCTTACTTCTCTTTTGTACTTTCCAAAATCTTGGTTATTTTGTCACTTCCCAAGGTATCCAAGATACTACAAGTTTATCTGAACCTTTGATAGCTCAGAGAGTTGAAACTACACAAACACAACTAGGCCATGCTACCCTTCTCAGTAAGTTGACTTTCTCTTGGGTTAATTCTTTACTCAGACTGGGTTACTCAAAGCCACTAGCTCTTGAAGATATCCCATTTCTTCATTCTGAAGATGAAGCAGGCTCGGCCTACCGAAACTTTGTGCATGCATGGGAATCCCTTCAGAGGGAGAACCGCAATAACAATACTAAAAACTTGGTTCTTTGGTCTGTAGTAAGAACTTTCTCAAAGGAGAACATAATAATGGGATTTTACACATTACTCAGAAGTATTTGCATGATAGTTTCTCCAATAATACTCTATGCTTTTGTAAACTACTCAAATAGAACTGAGGCAGATCTCAAAGAAGGTTTTTCCATACTGGGTTTTATGATTCTCACCAAAGTGGTTGAGTCTGTGTCCCAGAGACACTTCTGTTTTGGCTCAAGGAGGTCAGGAATGAAAATTAGATCAGCTCTGATGGTGGCAGTGTATCAGAAACTGCTAAAGCTTTCTAGCTCAGCTAGGAGAAGGCACTCAACTGGAGAAGTTGTGAATTACATTGCTGTTGATGCGTATCGATTGGGAGAATTTCCTTGGTGGTTTCATATAACGTGGACTTCTGTAGTGCAACTTGTTTTGTCTATTCTTCTCCTTTTCTGTGTTGTGGGTGCTGGTGCTCTTCCAGGTTTAGTCCCTCTTCTCATCTGTGGACTTCTCAATGTACCAATGGCAAAGATCATACAAAATTCTCAGTCACAATTCATGATGGCACAAGATGAGCGTCTCAGATCAACTTCAGAAATTCTAAACAATATGAAGATCATCAAGTTACAATCCTGGGAGGATAAATTCAAGAACTTAGTTTTGTCCCTACGTGCTAAAGAATTCATATGGTTGTCCAAGGCACAGATCATAAAAGCTAATGGAGCATTTCTGTATTGGATGTCTCCTACCATTGTTCCTTCTGTTGTTTTCCTCGGATGTGCTCTTTTCAATAGTGCCCCATTGAATGCTGGAACCATTTTCACAGTCGTTACAGCATTGAGGATAATGGGAGAACCTGTTCGAATGATCCCAGAGGCTCTATCTATTATGATCCAAGTTAAGGTCTCCCTTGATCGTCTCAATACCTTCTTGCTTGATGAAGAGCTAGATAGTATTAATGATTATGGAAGAAATATAAAGCAAAGTCCCGTTAATGCAGTGGAAATACAAGCTGGCAACTTCATTTGGGAACATGAATCAGTGTCCCCAACTTTAAGAGATGTGAATTTGGAAATCAAATGGGGACAGAAAATTGCAGTTTGTGGGCCGGTTGGTGCTGGAAAATCATCTCTTTTGTATGCAGTACTTGGAGAGATTCCCAAGATCTCAGGAACTGTGAGTTATTAACCTAACAAGATAAGTTTATTGTCATGCCAAACTCACATTTATAATCTTGGCATCTAACACTTTTTTCTCCCTGAAAATTTCACGATAATGGTAAACAGGTTAATGTAGGTGGCACCATAGCCTATGTTTCTCAAACTTCTTGGATACAAAGTGGGACAGTTCAAGATAATATACTCTTTGGAAAGCCAATGGACAAAACCAGATATGAGAATGTCATTAAAGTTTGTGCTTTAGATATGGATATTAACGATTTTAGCCATGGTGATCTAACCGAAATAGGTCAGCGAGGGATTAACATGAGTGGAGGACAGAGGCAAAGGATTCAACTAGCTCGAGCAGTTTACAATGATGCAGACATCTATCTCCTTGATGACCCATTCAGTGCAGTTGATGCACACACTGCTACTATTCTGTTCAATGTAAGAAAGTATGACTTTTATCTTGTTAATTAATAAAACTAGTGTCTTCAACTCCTCAATTTGGTGAATCAAACTAACTGCATTTACAAAATTACAGAACTGTGTCATGACTGCTCTAAGAGAGAAAACTGTCATTCTAGTGACTCATCAAGTGGAGTTTCTCTCAGAGGTTGATCAAATCCTGGTAAAGTATCTCATTTGAATTCCTATTATATTACTTTAGAATATAATAATGCTATAATTCAGATTCTAGGTGATGGAGGGTGGAAAAGTTACTCAATCGGGTAGTTATGAAGATCTCCTGATAGCTGGGACTGCCTTTGAGCAACTTGTGAGAGCCCATAAAGCTGTATTAACTGGATTGGATCAAAAAAATGAAGATAATAGAGACTCTTATATGGAAGTTATGGTACATCCAAAAGAATCTAATAATCAAAGTGAGGGGGTGATTTCTACCAAGGGTCAACTTGGGGTTCAGCTTACACAAGAAGAAGAAAAAGAGATTGGCAGTGTTGGGTGGAAGCCTTTCTGGGATTATATTTCATTTTCAGGGGGATCATTCTTGTTGTGTTTAGTCATGTTAACGGAATTTGCTTTTATGGCTTTGCAGACTGCATCAACCTACTGGCTAGCTCTAGCCAGTGAAATTCCAAAAGTAACTAGTGGCTTTTTGATTGGAGTTTACTCATTATTTTCATTAGTTAGTATGGTATTTGTATATATAAGGTCTGTCTTGGCTGCTAATCTCGGACTAAAAGCTTCTAAAGCCTTCTTCTCAAGTTTCACTTCGGCTATCTTCAATGCTCCTATGTTGTTCTTTGACTCAACCCCTGTAGGAAGGATTTTAACCCGAGTAAGGTTTCTTCCTTCGAAACCGTATTAATTTATAACATTTTTTCTTTCTGTTAATTCACTTATATCTAACTAACTCCCTAATTTTATGTCATTCTTTTTTTCTCTATCAGGCTTCATCAGACTTAAGTATTTTGGACAATGATATTGCCTATACTCTCCCTTTAGTAGCATTTGTTGCACTTGAAGTTCTGGTGACAATATTTGCGATGGTTTCAGTCACATGGCAAGTTCTTATTGTTGCTGTTCCTGCTATGGTGGCGACAATATATATTCAGGTTTCTTCACTTTCTAAAGTTTTATTTGTTACAATTTTATTGACTTATTAGAATCTTTGTATAGAAAAACCATAGTTCTAGTTCTAGATACATGCAACCTTGAACAATTCACACATAAAGGATCTATATCAAGCTAAATTATCAAGGATTCAAGATTAAATACCTGAATCAATGGTTTTGTAGTCTTCCTCAATCAAATCTTTATTCCTCAATGGGACTCTTGCTGCACCTCTTGATGGAGACAAGGGAAACTGTGTACGATTTGATATTGATATATTGGAGACCATAACCAATTAGCTCATTATATAATGATCTAGTACGGTTCCATAAATCCTTAATGCGCCCATTCGTTAAGCAATATCAATCTTGAAAGTTTACATGCTCACTAAAATTACACCATTTTAAATTTAGCCTACCAAATAAATAGTCAATATAATTGTTATTAAATATGATGCTCACAATAGATGTAGGAAATATAAATATTTTGACATTAATAACTTTCCATTTTCTGTTCCTAATTAGATCATGGATCTAGCAACTTCCAAGCCTTTGTATTTTTATTTTTATTTTTTAACTTTAAAAGGGATATTATCAAGCCTCTGCAAGGGAATTGATGAGGATCAATGGAACCACAAAAGCTCCAGTCATGAATTTTTCCGCTGAGACATCACTTGGGGTGGTCACTATAAGAGCATTAAACATGGTCAACAGATTTTTCAACAACTACCTAAAGCTTGTGGACATGGATGCAGCACTATTCTTTCATTCTAATGCGGCCCTGGAATGGTCAATTTTAAGGATAGAGGTACTTCAAAATTTGACAGTCTTCACTGCAGCTTTATTACTTGTTCTACTTCCCAAGGGATATGTACCTTCAGGTAATAATTCATAATAAATTGTCCATGATTAGGTGTTTTTCATTCATGCTGTTAACATGCCAAGAATCTTGACAATTCTCCTGTTATATGCAGGTCTTGTGGGATTGTCTCTTTCTTATGCATTCACATTAAAAGATATCCAAGTATTTTGGAGTCGAATGTTTAGCATTTTATCAAACCATATCATCTCTGTTGAAAGAATCAAGCAATTTATTCACATACCAGCAGAGCCTCCTGCCATTTTGGAGGACAACATGTTAGGTACAGCTGCGTACAGCTGTCACCACCTTTCGGTGGTTTTCTAATTTTATATTAGAAGCGGGTCCCACATAATAATAAAATAATATTAAAAGTTTAGGAGAAATTACGAAAATGCCATTGGGACTTTCCTATAAATAGGGAAGCTGAAAACCATAATTTTCATCCCAAACCTTCTTCTCTTCTCTCTTCCTCTCTTATACACCTTGAGATCTGTTCTCGGTAGTAGTAGTCTCCTAATAGAAAGGAGTAAGTTATAGAGAGAGAAGTGTTGTAATTTCCTCCCTTTCAGTAAATAATATTTTTACTGTGGTTATTTTCTCCCTTGTCTCTTTTTTACTCATCTCTTATTTTAGCTGTGAGTAACTATTAAGCCTACTCTGGACCTAACAGTGGTATCAGAGCCACTAGGTTGTTTATTATTCCGCTGTGGTGTACATTGGTATAGTATCGGAGAAAATTCTTAGTATGCTCTGTGGCTGCAGTATTGTCTGATCAGTCACATCAGAAAAGAATTATTCTTGTTACTGGATTTTATCATTGTTCCAGTAGGCGGTACTATTCTAGTGGAAGTTACTTAAGTCGGTTTAATAGAAGAAATTATGGCAGCAAAGTTTGAGATAGAGAAGTTCAACGGGAACAATTTTTCCCTGTGGAAATTGAAGATAAGAGCAATTTTGAGAAAAGACAACTGTCTTAAAGCAATTGAAGGCAGGCCATCAGATATTACTGATGAAAAGTGGAGAGAAATGGATGACAATGCTGTTGCCAATTTGCACTTAGCAATGGCTGATTCAGTTTTGTCGAGCATAGCAGAGAAGACAACTGCAAAGGAGATTTGGGACACGCTCGTAAAATTATACGAGGTCAAGTCACTTCACACCAGAATATTCTTAAAGAGGAAACTCTACACTCTTCGAATGAGTGAGTCCACAGCAGTGACGGACCACATCAACAATCTGAATACGCTATTTGCTCAGCTTTCAACAGCTGATTTCAACATAGTGGAAAATGAACGTGCGGAGCTTCTACTTCAGAGTTTACCAGATTCATATGATCAACTCATCATCAACATAACAAACAATAATGTTGTTGGTCGTCTATCCTTTGAGGATGTTGCCGGAGCTATTCTTGAAGAAGAGTCCAGGCGAAAGAATAAGGAAGACAGACTGGAAAGTTCAAAGCAAGCAGAAGCTTTGACGATGATGAGAGGAAGATCAATGGAACGTGGCTCCAGTGGGAGTCAAAATCATGGTAGATCAAAATCTCGAGGAAGGAAGAACCTCAAATGCTATAATTGTGGCATGAGAGGGCACATGAAGAAAGATTGTTGGCACAAGAAGAGTGGAGGAGGGAAGAATTCTGAAGCGTCAACCTCTCAAGGTTGTGTTGCTAGTACCCAAGAAGATGGAGAAATATTGTACAGTGAAGCAATAAGTTCTAGAGGCGAAAAACAACTCCATGAATGTTGGATATTGGATTCAGGTGCAACCTGGCACATGACTCCAAATAGAGATTGGTTTTGCACTTATGAACCAATTTCAGGAGGATCCGTATTTATGGGAAATGATCATGCTTTGGAAATTGCTGGAGTTGGTACTATCAAATTAAAAATGTATGATGGTACTATTCGTACAATTCAAGGGGTACGACATGTGAAGGGCTTGAAAAAGAATCTATTGTCCATTGGGCAACTAGATGATCTCAAGTGCAAGATCCACGTTGAAAGTGGAATCTTGAAGGTAGTTAAAGGCAATTTGGTGGTGATGAAAGCTGAGAAGATCACATCAAATCTATACTTGCTTTTGGGAGAAACGTTGCAAGAAGCAGATGCATTAGTTGCAGCAATAAGTCAAGAAGAGGCAACGATGATGTGGCATCGTAGACTAGGACATATGTCAGAGCGAGGCCTGAAAATTCTTGCGGAACGTAATCTCTTGTCAGGGCTTAAAATGGTAACCTTACCATTTTGTGAGCACTGTGTGACAAGCAAGCAACATAGATTACAATTTGCCAAAGTAACTACAAGGAGCAAACACATACTTGACTTGATCCATTCTGATGTCTGGGAATCACCAGAAATTTCCATGGGAGGAGCAAAATATTTTGTATCATTTATTGATGATTATTCCCGGAGATTGTGGGTGTACCCAATCAAAAAGAAGTCAGATGTGTTCCCAGTATTCAAGGAATTTAAAGCACAGGTGGAACTTGATACTGGAAAAAGGATTAAGTGCTTGAGGACAGATAATGGAGGAGAATATATAGATGGTGATTTTCTGGCATTCTGCAAGCAAGAGGGTATCAAGAGGCAATTTACAGTTGCTCATACACCTCAGCAGAATGGGGTAGCAGAGCGGATGAATCGAACTCTCCTAGAAAGGACAAGAGCTATGTTGAGAACTGCAGGATTAGCCAAGTCTTTCTGGGCAGAAGCAGTAAGAACTGCTTGTTATTTGATCAATCGCTCACCATCAACAGCAATTGGTTTAAAGACACCAATGGAGATGTGGAGTGGAAAACCATCTAATTATTCTTCATTACATGTGTTTGGATGTCCTGTGTACGTGATGTACAACTCCCAAGAAAGAACAAAGCTGGACCCAAAATCCAGGAAATGTATATTCTTGGGTTATGCTGACAATGTTAAGGGGTATCGCTTGTGGGATCCCACTGCCCGCAAGGTTGTTGTTAGCAGGGATGTAGTGTTTGCAGAAACTGAACTGCAAAAGGAGCAGGAAAATGACAGCACTATCAAAGACACCAGTATAGTGGAGATAGGAGGAAAATCTAAAGAAGATGACACCTCTGAAGCAGAACAAGAGCACGATGAACAAGAACCAAATGAGGACAATGATGGAGATGTTCGACGAACAACACGTCAGACGAAGAAACCATCTTGGCATTCAGACTATGTTATGGCAAGTCATGATGCGTACTGTCTCTTAACTGAAGAAGGAGAACCATCAACCTTTCAAGAGGCGTTGAGGAGTTCTGATGTTTCTCAGTGGATGGCAGCAATGCATGAAGAAATAGAGGCCTTACATAGAAATAAAACATGGGAACTTGTTGATCTTCCAAAAGGTCGAAAAGCCATTGGTTGCAAATGGGTCTATAAGATCAAACGTGATGGCAATGATCAAGTGGAGAGATATCGTGCAAGATTGGTGGTTAAGGGATATGCTCAGAAAGAGGGCATTGATTTTAACGAGATATTCTCGCCAGTTGTTCGATTAACCACAATCAGAGTTGTTCTGGCTATGTGTGCTGCATTTAATTTACATCTTGAGCAACTTGATGTAAAGACTGCTTTTCTTCATGGGGAACTCCAAGAAGAAATATATATGCTCCAACCAGAAGGCTTTAAAGAACAAGGAAAAGAAAACTTGGTTTGTAGGTTGACCAAATCTCTGTACGGTTTAAAACAGGCGCCAAGATGCTGGTACAAGAGATTTGATTCCTTCATAATTAGCCTTGGTTACAACAGACTGAGTTCAGACCATTGTACGTACTACAATAGGTTTGATGACAATGATTTCATCATCTTGCTGTTGTATGTGGATGACATGTTGGTGGTAGGCCCCAACAAAGATCAGATCCAAGAATTAAAGGCACAATTGGCTAGGGAGTTTGATATGAAGGACTTGGGACCAGCAAACAAGATTTTAGGGATGCAAATTCACCGAGATAAAAAGGATAGGAAGATTTGGCTTTCTCAGAGGAATTATTTATTGAAAGTCTTGCGGCGCTTCAACATGCAAGACTGTAAGCCAATTTCTACCCCACTTCCTGTCAATTACAAATTATCCTCAAGTATGAGTCCTAGCAATGAAGCAGAGAGGATGGAAATGTCTCGAGTGCCGTATGCATCAGCGGTGGGAAGCCTTATGTATGCCATGATTTGTACGAGACCAGACATTGCACAAGCAGTGGGAGCGGTCAGTAGGTTTATGGCAGATCCTGGTAGAGAGCATTGGAGTATTGTAAAGAGGATCCTTAGATATATCAAAGGAACCTCAGATGTTGCATTATGTTTTGAAGGATCGGAGTTTTTTGTCAGAGGCTATGTTGATTCAGATTTTGCAGGAGATCTGGATAAAAGAAAATCTACTACTGGTTATGTGTTTACACTTGCTGGAGGAGCAGTGAGCTGGTTGTCTAAGTTACAGACTGTTGTAGCTCTATCTACTACAGAAGCTGAATACATGGCAGCTACGCAAGCATGCAAGGAAGCAATTTGGATTCAAAGGTTATTGGAAGAACTCGGGCACAAGCAGGAGAAAATTACTGTGTATTGTGACAGTCAGAGTGCCTTGCACATTGCAAGGAATCCAGCCTTTCATTCCAGGACAAAGCACATAGGAATTCAATATCACTTTGTTCGTGAAGTAGTAGATGAAGGAAAAGTGGATATGCAGAAGATCCATACAAAAGACAACATAGCAGACGTAATGACAAAGCCTGTCAACACTGACAAGTTTACATGGTGTCGATCCTTATTTGGCCTATTGGAAACATAAGCAACATGAAGTATCAATAAAGAAGAAATGGTGTGAAGATATGATTAACTTAATCATAATCTTCAAGTGGGAGAAATGTTAGGTACAGCTGCGTACAGCTGTCACCACCTTTCGGTGGTTTTCTAATTTTATATTAGAAGCGGGTCCCACATAATAATAAAATAATATTAAAAGTTTAGGAGAAATTACGAAAATGCCATTGGGACTTTCCTATAAATAGGGAAGCTGAAAACCATAATTTTCATCCCAAACCTTCTTCTCTTCTCTCTTCCTCTCTTATACACCTTGAGATCTGTTCTCGGTAGTAGTAGTCTCCTAATAGAAAGGAGTAAGTTATAGAGAGAGAAGTGTTGTAATTTCCTCCCTTTCAGTAAATAATATTTTTACTGTGGTTATTTTCTTCCTTGTCTCTTTTTTACTCATCTCTTATTTTAGCTGTGAGTAACTATTAAGCCTACTCTGGACCTAACACAACAGACCTCCATCTTCATGGCCTTCCAAGGGTAGGATTGATCTTCAAGCCCTAGAGGTAAGGAGACTAATCAATAACCTATTTTTATGGATAATGTTGCAGCCTTGTCCTTTTCCTTTTGCACCTATACTTTCAATTTTATCTTCATTTCATTTCTGACAATTGGACAGGCAAATTCAAGTTTTGTTGCTATTTTTTCTACATTTATTTCAGATTAGATATCGTCCAAATTCTCCATTAGTTCTTAAGGGTATAAATTGTACATTTAAAGAAGGGAATAGAGTGGGAGTTGTAGGAAGGACTGGAAGTGGAAAAACTACACTTATAAGTGCTTTGTTTCGTTTAGTTGAACCTTCAAGAGGGGATATTCTTATAGATGGGATTAATATATGCTCAATGGGGTTAAAAGATTTGAGAATGAAACTCAGCATCATCCCTCAAGAACCAACTCTTTTCAAGGGCAGCATTAGGACAAACTTGGACCCTCTAGGCTTTTATGACGATGATGAAATATGGAAGGTGAATGAACTAGCGCCACAACTGAAAATTTTGTAACTACTAAATCTCGTTATCTCTTTCACGACCCATCCAATAAGCACAGTCTGATAAGTTTTGATTTGTATATTTAGGCTATAGAGAAATGTCAGCTGAAGGAAACAATCAGCAAGCTACCAGGTCTCTTGGATTCTTCAGGTGAGTTAACAAACTTAAAGCCCACAATCTGATATAGTCTTGTAAAAGTCACTACTCTACTCTTTCTTCATTAAGTCAAATTTCAAAGTAATTGGAGCTTAGCATTGCTCTTATATAGTTTCTGCATTTTCACACCAAGATTTTGCAACCAATAAGCCATCAAAGTTTAACAAGTTTTACAGTGAGTGACGAAGGTGGAAATTGGAGCTTGGGACAGCGCCAACTGTTTTGTCTAGGAAGAGTACTACTTAAGAGGAACAGAATACTTGTTCTAGATGAAGCTACTGCATCTATCGACTCTGCAACAGATGCCATTCTGCAAAAAGTGATTAGACAAGAATTTGCAGAATGCACAGTTATAACTGTGGCTCACAGAGTTCCAACTGTAATAGACAGTGATATGGTCATGGTCCTGTCTTATGGTACATAAGTTAATTATTTTTTCTTTTCAAATTTTCAGATATACTACAGCTTTTCTCTAGTTCTTCTGCTTCCTCATTTTATTTTGCTGGTTACTGTAGGGAACCTAGTGGAATATGATGAGCCTTCCAAACTTATGGGAACCAATTCTTGGTTCTCTAAGTTGGTCGCTGAATATTGGTCGAGCTGCAGGAAGAACTCCTCCCCAAATATTAGCTAGCAGCAACATTGAACATTAACACTTGGGTAAAGTTAGTACAAATAAATCCTAAGAAAATTGAATAAATTGAAATTTTAGATGTGTGTGGAATGTGAATCCTCTTATCCAAGGGAAGATATAATCTAAAGAAATGTTAAGTTAGGCATCATATTAAATGTATGAACACTCAATCGCAACTTGCAAGTGTACTCTGAGACAAATGTAATGTTATTCCCTCAACTGTATCAGTCCCTTGGCAAGATAAGAAGCTTGAATACTGGGAAATTAGCCATAATTTCAATATGAAAAAGATGGAAGTAAATTATAGGCATGATGTGAATCTAAAAACATGTCTTGAAATATATATATATATATATATATATATATATATATATATATATCATGATATATTACTCTTACTTTATTCCTGAACAGGCTACGTCTTCCAGGACCTCTTGTTCTCAATTCAGATTCTCAGAATTCAATATTTTTCTGAACTGAGCTGATCCACTAGCTTTGAAGTATTCAGCAAGTGAGGCAGAATATATCTTCCTCAGTGGACATTATCATGAACGATAAGCGATATTTCTGATAAATTTCAATTAATAAAAGAGTGTTTAAAAGATTGTGTACCATTACTCTGACAGGAAATTTCCTCTGAGGAAGATGTAGGTGAGAGCATAGTATAGTAGCATTATATACATATTCAGAATCAACGCAATCACAAGGCATAGACCTATCTATGACCAGACATACTTGAGATAAAAACAATAAAAATTATTAGCATACGTACATGATACACCCACTAATATCCCTTTAGTAACTTGAAGGAATAGATTAAAATGAATAGAAATATAACTATATACACCAAAAAGACTTTTTGAAAAAGTGCACAATGGTCAACATATTAAAAAAAACACCATACATAACATGAATTCAATCATGACAATGTTGCAGCAGACATTATTATGGATTTGATTGGCAAACATTAGTTACAGAACTGAACAGGTATCAAAAGATGAAAATCCTCCAGCACATCAAAGCATGTCATCAACTATTTTACATGCAATTCTTGTAATCAACAATTTGCTGAATATCAACACAGATACCTGCTCTTCTTCACGTTACTAGATTGCTGAGGAATGCAATGTAAGCTTCCTTTACTTCAACCATCTTTGCAACATTAGGAGAAATTTTTCTTGGGGTGCCTCTTCTACGCATTCCAAAGCTATGTGTAAGTTGTTGTAGTTCCATGTCATCAAGAATGGACTCAAGTGAGTTTTCTAGTAGGAAATGAAGATTATGCAAAGCTTCCCTTATAGCAACATTGGTTGTAGTAGTTGTAGAAGAGGTTGCTTTTGCTGAGGACTTAGGTCTTCTGAGCAGGATGCTATCAAGTTCAGGAAAGGGATCCTCATCTGAACCATCTTCACCTTCAGCTTTGTAACAAATATCAGTTTCTTTATTTTCATTTTCGTGGTTTGGTTCTTCAACAACATTCATGTTGAGAAATTATGCAAAATTTCTTATAATCAGATTCGTGAGAAACAATATAAATGCATAATAATAACACTGATACTAGAGTTATTCTAATTGTTGTAGATATTTTAATAATAAAAGGAGAAAATATAAAGTGTTTACAAACACTCCTCACAACCCAAATACAACTGGAGAATAAAAATATTGATTATCTAATATTTTCTCTTTCTCCTTTCTCTCTCTCTCTTTCTTTTCTCTCAAGGTTGGAATGCATAAGAAAAACGTAAAGCATGTATTTATAGGAGAATGAAAAGGTTTTCTTCTGCTAATCACTTAGCTTTCCTATTTTTATGTTTTCCTTAATTTTATTGATTTCCTTATTTTTCTCCACGAAAGAACTGTGCTTCATTTCTTTATTTGTTGTTTTTGACCTGTACCTGCCTGAGGGTACACTCGTAATCTTCAGGGGAATATGAGGACCGAACGAGAGCTTTAGGTGGATTCTTCGGAGGGGGAGGTACCTGCAAAAGATACTCCGATGCTTAAGTCAGTGTGGGCACGATTTTCTAGGGTAATGAATGAACAGTGACATACCTTGTTACGTGTGACCTATTTATAGCATCTGACATGGGCCTGAGCGTGATGGGCCCTCTCAGATATTTACCAAATTAGGTAATACGGTACTAATTGGTCGTTTAGGCTTTAATCATGTACTTACCTTTCTTGATTGTGATTACTTGTTATGACTTGCTTAACCCTTCGGCAAGAGGCCGAGCCGGCTAATCAATACTAGTCGGAACGGCAAATGACCGAACCGTCTAGTCCGTATACGGCAGCCTGTATACTTCCGGTATGTTCTATGTCGGAACGGTACCTGACCGAGCCGACTCGATGAATGATGATGGTCCATTTGCATTAACCAGACTGATGTCGGTTCTCGGCCTCATGCCGAGCCGACGTTGACAGTGATGCTTGTTCGTGGCTATGCATGGGTGTCTGACGAAATGGCACGTGTTGGCCCACGTGACCGATACGGTCTCTCCGGTACACAAGCCCCCCAGCCTTTGAGGAACGAAGTGACGCGAAAGGTTAATGAAATAAAAAGAGAATTTTTCAGTCGGTGTCGTGAAGAAGAAGCTAAGGGTTACAACTGATGGTGGGATATGAAGAGTTGTAACCGTTGGGTATTTGATGGCGTACGCGGGAAGTTATGGTGGGATATGAAGAGTTGTAACCGTTGGGTATTTGATGGCGTACGCGGGAAGTTATGGTGGGATATGAAGAGTTGCGCGCCCTAGACCGTTGGATCTAAATGATCCAACGGTAGGCACGAGGGGGTGTCTCTTCAGTTGCCTATTAAGAACGCCTATAAATAGGTGTGTAGGAGGAAGGATTGCCACACGCAAACTTACTAGCTGCTCCGAGCCGAAGATATCTGAGAGCGTTTTGAGTACTCAACAGCAATTGGTCAAGTTCAATCATCAGGTACGTAATGGCTAACCCGGACATTGTTCATGTTGACTCCTCTGGGGACGAAGAGGTATCTAGGTTAAGGACGACGCCGCACCAGGAGGTAGCGTCGGCTTCAGCTTCAAATAGGGACGATTCCACAGAGTCGGCTTCGGGGTCCGGTCGGTCGCAAAGCGGGAATGAGTCGGCATCGGCTGTAGATTCCGATGAGCAACCTAGTCGGGGTGGAGAATCATCAAGAGTGTTCCCTCCAATATCAACTCCCGGATATTCGTGGGTGCACGGTGAGGTTGGTAGTGTATACTCTCGGTATACAAGTAAAAAATCTCTGGTGGATTTTGTATCGGCCGTGAAGTTTTTGGACTTTCCTGAAGATGAGGAGCCTTCGGCCATCTTCTTTCAACCATGCCGAGGCGACGGGGTGTCCAATCCTGATTTTGTTTATTTGAGTCAGGGGACTTCTAAATACCCCTTTTTCTATGTGTATGATTATATGTTCCGGGATTTGAAAATATCTCTCCCATTTGACGATTACTTTATGGGTATACTTCGGCTTTTGAATGTGGCGCCGAGTCAACTTCACCCGAACACCTGGGCCGCTATGCAAGGGTTCAGGCATTTGTGTCTGGGTCTCGGTCTTTCTCCTACTCCACATCTATTTCTGCACTTCTATACTTCTCGGCCGACGAGGAAGGCCAAGTGGCTGTCTTTGATTCGCCACAGTGATTGTCTACTACAACCTTTCACCACCTCCTACAAAAAATTTAAAGTGGGATTTATGAAGGTGATGATTCGGCCGGAACCAGGGAATAAGTATTTCTTTGACGCTGAGGGAAATCCACTATTTCCCTTCTACTGGACCCGGAAGCCGCGCAAGTATGACACGGTTTCCAAGTCACGCATGTCCCCAGAGGAGAGAGGAAGTCTTGATTTGTTAAACAAGTTGCCTCGGCCCTTACCATGCCGTCCTCTTGTCCGATTGTTTGATTCGGCCGATGTGGTCGAAGAATTGATCGGTATAGTACTTTTCCTACTTGTTTGAATTCAAGTGTTATCATTGATTTTGACTAATGATGTGCAGGTATAATGGCGGCTCATGACGATTTGGATATCCGCAACTTGCTTCGGAACCAACTTGCGTCGAACACCGCGAATAGGCCTGCGCCGGCCGCGCGCGTGAATCAACCAGCTGGTCAAGGTAGTGGGGTCGGACCCACGTCTCGGCCGAAGAAGACCACCCGGCCCCAACCTGAAAAAAGAAGGCCTGACTCTAGGGCCGAGGAGGAGAGTCGCCGGGCAAAACAGCGCCGAGTGGTTAGCCCCCCTGTTCCCGAAAGCTTGTCGGCACCAAGTTTCTTGGCTGGCAATGTTAACGCTCAGGATTTCCTGAGTCAAGACCTGACCTCCGAGGTAGGGCAGGGGCTGCTGAGCCGAATGAGTTCGGCGCAGAAATGGAGCTTCTTTTGTGAGTTCCAAGTGCGCGCTGTGGCCATGGCACAGAGTATTGTCATGCAGCCGAACGGTGAGGCGGATGAGTTGCGCAAACAGCTAGCTGAGCAGGAGAAGTCTCTTCAAGAGACACTGGCTGCTTTGACCGACGCCCAGACGGCTAGTAGCAAGTATCAGTCCGAGATGGATCGCCGAGGAAGAACCGCTGATGACTTGGCCTTAAAGGTACAGCGTCTCGAACTTGCTCTGAAGGGCGAGACTGATAAGGTGACAGCTCTGAGCAAGGAGCTGGATGCTGAAAAGGCTGCCTTTGGTGCTTATCAGGAGAAGGCGCGCGCCAAGGTTCTCAGTCAGCATCAGGCCGGTTTTGCTCAAGCTGCTCGGCAGGCTTGCTACTTCGGTGACTTTCCCCCTGACTTCCACCTGGACATGACAAAAGATTTTTTCCAAGGGAAGTTAGTGGATATGACCTCCATTCCACCTGATCAGGAAGCCGACGAGGAGGCTCCGGTTCGGCCAGTTGGGCCAAACGAAGAGGAGACTCTGAACGAGGAGGCTGCACCTGAGGATGGTCCAGTTCAGGGGGAGGCAGAAGTAGCGTCTTAAATGTTTCTTTTGTATTATGGGGCCGATAGCGCCTATTGATAATGTACCTTTCTTTTTTTAATGAAATTTCTCCGTCCTTTATGTTATAACTGGCGTGAACTCTTGTGGTGATTAACAACTTAATTTGCGTGAGCCGTCTCCTTGGTCGAGAGATATCTCGGGAAGGAAGACTTAAATAATTAATTAAAGCCACATCCTTGGCCGAGAGACGTCTCGGGAGGGAAGACTTGAATAATTTAATTAAAGCCACATCCTTGGCCGAGAGACATCTCGGGAGGGAAGACTTGAATAATTAATTAAAGCCACATCCTTGGCCGAGAGACGTCTCGGGAGGGAAGACTTGAATAATTTAATTAAAGCCACATCCTTGGCCGAGAGACATCTCGGGAGGGAAGACTTGAATAATTTAATTAAAGCCACATCCTTGGCCGAGAGACGTCTCGGGAGGGAAGACTTGAATAATTTAATTAAAGCCACATCCTTGGCCGAGAGACATCTCGGGAGGGAAGACTTGAATAATTTAATTAAAGCCACATCCTTGGCCGAGAGACATCTCGGGAGGGAAGACTTGAATAATTTAATTAAAGCCACATCCTTGGCCGAGAGACATCTCGGGAGGGAAGACTTGAATAATTTAATTAAAGCATGAGTGATTGAATCGTGTTGTTATTGATAAATGGATGCCTCGTTAAAAACCTTGCCGGCCAAAACCTCTTTTCACTATTTTTTAAGAGGGAAAAAGACCGGTTCAAGGAAAAGAGTGCACCCTTACAACGCTTACAAGTTTGTGAAAATAGACAACTAGCTATAGTAAGTCTTCAAGTGCGTAGAGTTCCATGTCCGAGGAACGACCTTGCCGGACAACTCTTCTAACTTGTACGCTCCATTGTTGAGGACATGCCGTATCCGGAAAGGGCCGTCCCAGTTGGCTGATAGCTTCCCTTCTGAAGAGTTGCGTCTGGCTGACCCGGTTGCTCTCCATACAAGATTACCTTCGTGAAATGTTCTCGGCTTAACACTTGAATTGAAACGGCGTGTCATGCGTTGTTTACATGCCTCGGCCACAATCTGTGCTTTTTCCCGTGCTTCATCGAGGACATCAAGCTCGGCTCGGAGCGAAGCATTGTTGGACTCCTCATGGAAGTGCTGTCTTCGGAATGATGGCTCTCCGACTTCAACCGGGATCATGGCGTCTGCGCCGTAAGTCAGGCGAAAGGGTGTCTCTTTTGTTGTTGATTGTGGTGTACATCGATACGCCCAAAGGACCTCTGGCAACTCTTCGGCCCATGCCCCTTTTGCCGAACCGAGCCGTTTCTTTAATTCGGTGAGGATAACCTTATTGGCTGCTTCGGCCTGGCCGTTCGACTGGGGGTGTTCAACTGATGTAAACCTATGCCGGATGCCAAGGTTTTCAAGGAAAGAGTTGAACTTTTTGTCCGCGAATTGTAAGCCGTTATCCGAGATGATGGCATATGGGATGCCGAAACGGGTAACTATGTTCTTCCAGACAAATTTCTGGACATTAGCGGCGGAGATGCAGGCAAGCGGCTCGGCCTCAATCCACTTTGTGAAGTAATCGACAGCTACGAGGAGAAACTTAACTTGTCCCTTCGCCACCGGAAATGGGCCGAGTACATCAATGCCCCATAAAGTAAACGGCCATGGAGAGCTGATGCTATGCAGTTCAGCAGCTGAAGCATGGATGAGGTTCCCGTATTTTTGGCACTGAACACATTTTTTGACAAAGTCGGCGCAGTCCCCCTTCAGAGTTGGCCAATAATAACCGGCCCGCAAGACTTTAGCTGCTAAGGTTCGTCCTCCGGAATGGGAGCCACAAATACCCTCATGGACTTCCCTCATCACGTAATCTGCTTGGTGACTATCTATGCATTTGAGCAGCGGGGTGGAGAACCCCCGTCTGTAGAGGTCCTCGGCTATCATGGAGTACCGAGCCGCCTGTGTTCGCAACTTCTTAGCTTCCATCGGGTCGGCTGGTACTGCGCCGTTAGTGATATAGTTCCGAATGGGTGTGGTCCATGAGGGTGATTCATCTATTGCCATGCACTCGGTTGTTACGCTTGGGGAGGGAACTTCAAGATGAATAGTGGTGCGCAGCTGTCCCGGCTTCCGGCTGCTGGCGAGCCGAGCTAACTGATCCGCTCGTTCATTATTGCTACGCAAAACATGGCGAACCTGAACCTCACTGAATTCATCCTTCAATTTTTGGAATAGATGATAGTATTGTAATAAGTTCGCATCTTTAACTTGGAAATTATCATTGACCTGCTCGGCCACTATCTTTGAGTCGGTCCAGCATATGACTCGCTTCACATCCATCTCGGTTGCCAACCGCATCCCAGCTAGTAGGGCCTCGTATTCCGCTTGGTTATTGGAGGCACGAAAACCGAACCGGAGGGACTGCTCAATTGTGACGCCTGAGGGACTAGCCAGTATCACTCCTGCTCCGCTGCCTTGGGCGTTAGAAGACCCATCGACATGCAAGGTCCATGATTCGTCTTCAAAACACCCCGAAGGGGTAAGCTCGTTAACAAAATCAGCCAAGTGCTGCGACTTGATTGGACCTCTCGGCTCAAAGGACAAATCGAACTCTGACAACTCGACCGACCATGCCATCATTCGGCCGGCAATCTCTGGTTTTCTTAATACTTTTGCCACTGGACAATCGGTCCGAACAATTATCTTGTGGCTATGAAAGTATTGTCTCAGTCGACGAGCAGTGTAGATGAGTCCTAAGGCTACCTTTTCAATTAACTGGTATCGTCGTTCGGCCTCCTGCAAAGTCCGACTGATGAAATACACTAGTTGTTGCTCTTCTCGGTTTTCTTGTATTAGCGCAGCGCTAATTGAGCTGTCGGAAACCGCTAAGTATATAATCATGTCAATGTTGGCAACTGGTTTGGAAAGGACCGGGGGTGTACTAAGGCGCTGCTTGAAATGTTGGAATGATGTTTCACACTCCTGGGTCCACTGGAATCGCTCGGTCTTCTTGAGCAGGAGGAGGATGGGTCTAGCTATCTCAGCTAGGCAAGGAAGAAAGCGGGAGAGCGAAGTGAGCCGGCCTGCCAACTTCTGAACTTCTTTCAGGGTACTTGGGCTTTTCATGCTTAGAATGGCTTGGCACTTGTCAGGATTTGCTTCAATGCCGCGACTGGACAACATAAACCCTAAGAACTTGCCGCCTGAGACCCCGAATACGCACTTGTCGGGGTTGAGTCTCATCTGATGTTGGCGAAGCGCGTGAAACACTTCGGCCAAGTCATGCGTATGTGCCGATTCATCACTTGATTTTACCACCATATCATCAACATATACTTCCATGCTTCGGCCGATCTGGTTGTGGAAGATTTTATTCATCAAACGTTGATATGTGGCCCCGGCATTTTTTAATCCGAACGGCATCACCCGGTAACAGTAATTGGCTGTTTCGGTGATGAATGCCGTTTTTTCTTCGTCTTGGGGGTGCATCCGGATCTGGTTGTATCCCGAGTAAGCATCCAGAAAAGACAAGAATTTGTGGCCGGATGCCCCATCGACGAGCCGATCGATGTTCGGGAGTGGGTAGGCGTCTTTTGGGCAAGCTTTATTTAAATTGGTATAATCGGTGCACATACGCCATTTCCCATTTGACTTTCTAACCATGACCACGTTAGCCAGCCAAGTCGTGTAGTGCACCTCTCGGATAAACTGAGCGTCTAGCAACTTGGTCACCTCTGCTTCGATGGCGGTTTTTCTTTCTTCCCCCGTTTTCCGGCGCCGTTGAGCAATCGGCCTAGCCTCTTTGCTAACGGAGAGCTTGTGGCACAGGAAATTGGGGTCAATGCCAGGCATATCAGATGGGTGCCAGGCGAACAAGTCTCTATTCTCGAGGACCACACGCTGAATGGCTAGGCGCTCCCCTTCGGTTAAATAGGTTCCCAAGTAAGTAACTTGGGATTGTGCCGTTCCTACTTGGAAGGGTTGTTTGTCTTCAATGGGCTCTACCCTCTCCTCCTGATCGATTCGTGGATCGAGGTCGATGGCCGACTGCTGCGAAACCGAGTGCACCCTTCTCGGTTCGGTTGGCTCCTCCATTCTCGGCAACCTTAAGCTACTAAAATAACATTCGCGCGCCGTTTTTTGGTCAGCGTGTATGGTGACGATTCGTCCGGACTCAGCCGGGAACTTCATGGCCAGATGAGGAGTGGAGACAATGGCTCCGAGCCGATTCAAGGACGGTCGTCCTAGCAGAATATTATAAGATGTGTTGGCGTGCACCACTACGTACTTGACTGGGATATCGCGGTGATCAGCTTCATCAAATCCGAACCGTGTGGACAGCTTGATATACCCCTTTGTCTTCACTCGCTCACCAGAGAACCCCACCAGTGGCTCGTTGTAGGGGACCAATTCGGATTCTGGAATACCCAACTGTTTGAACGTGTTCCAGTACAAGATATCTGCCGAGCTTCCCTGATCTACCAACGTTTTACGCACAATGCAGTTATGGATTTCTACACTGATTACCATTGGGTCATCTTGCTCCGGATCAATGCCTTTGAAATCGGCTTCGGTAAAGGTGATAGTAGGTAATTGCCGACGGACTGTTTCAACGGCGTGAACATGCCGAACGGCCCGTAGATGCCTCCGTTGCGATGAGGAAGATGAGCCACCACCAGCAAATCCACCTGCAATGGTATTGATGACTCGCCGAGGCTGTGACGAGGGTTCGACATCTCGTCTTTCTCTGGACCGGCTCCGTTCTCTATACTGACGTGGTTCCATTCTCCTTTGCTCAGGGTCGTGCCGTCTTGATCGGTCGGCGTGCCGAGTTGTGTGCGGTCGGTCGATGAAACCCTGTAGCTGGCCCTGTTTGATTAGGTCTTCGATCTTGTCTTTTAAAGCCGCACATTCTTCTGTCGAATGCCCTCGATTGCGGTGGTAGCGACAAGATTTTGTTGTGTCGGCCCTGGGGGGGGTAGAAGCTCGTTTTGGAACGGCCAACACGTCCGAGGCCAGCGCTTGCTCGAGTATGGCTGCTCTGTTGGTGTTAAGTGGTGTGTACTGGGAATACCTCGGGCCACGAGGGGGTCTCTCCCGAGGTACCAATTCTTTCGGGCGACCTCGGAAATTATTCTCGACTGGCCTTTCAGGCTTTGCCGCGACTTCTGCTCTAGCTTGGTTGCGGAACTCAGCTAGCTCCTCCATTTGCATATACTTATCGGCTCGTCGCCGAAGGTCATCCATGTCGGATGGTGGCTTCTTGCAAATACTGTTGGCGAAGGGACCTGGCTTCAAGGCGGTAGTCAGATGATGCAGGGCGACGGCCGGGTTTAGGTCTCGGATTTCCAATGCCGCCTTGTTGAATCGGCTCATGAATGTCCGAAGGGATTCCTTTTTCTCCTGACGAATGCTTACCAGAGCCAACGAGGTCAGTTGGTGAGGCCTACTGGTAGCAAACTGAATTGTGAATTGGGAGGCCAATGTACTAAACGAATCAATTGAGTTGGCCGGAAGCCGAGTGAACCAACTCAGAGCTCGTCCTTTTAGCGATGTTGGGAAAATTCGACAAAGGGCGGCATCATCGGTTGTGCTTAAGGTGACTTGAGTCAAGAACACATCTACGTGTTCATCGGGATCAGTGGTCCCATCGTACTTGTCGAGAGGCAACGACTTCCAATGATCAAGAAGCGCGGTCTGCATGATATTTGATGTGAAGGGATGCCGATGTGCTCCGGCCGGCATCGGCAGTATCGGCCTACTAGCTGAAGCATGAGCGGCTGGGGTGGCAATAGAGGTGTGGTTGGCAGGGGTGTGGTGTCCGTGTGAATGAAACGACCCCTGAGTATGGGTCGTCTCGGATGGTTTCCATGTGGGATCTCGGTATTGGTTTTTCAGGGCAGCATTCTCTTCTCTCAATGCAGCCATTTCGGCGGCATCTCTCTCTCGCTGCTGTTTCATGGCAATCATTTCCTCTTTCATTTGTCGTACCACATCAGTCAAGTTTGTCTCCTCTACCGTTTCGGCCCCGGACTGATGCTCCTCCTCGGACTGGTGTTCAACGTTAGTCTTCCTTGTCTTCACCATGACGTCGAAACTGTTGAATACGTCTTTCTCGAGAGCTATCGGTTCGGCCCCACGGTGGGCGCCAAAATGTACCTGCCTGAGGGTACACTCGTAATCTTCAGGGGAATATGAGGACCGAACGAGAGCTTTAGGTGGATTCTTCGGAGGGGGAGGTACCTGCAAAAGATACTCCGATGCTTAAGTCAGTGTGGGCACGATTTTCTAGGGTAATGAATGAACAGTGACATACCTTGTTACGTGTGACCTATTTATAGCATCTGACATGGGCCTGAGCGTGATGGGCCCTCTCAGATATTTACCAAATTAGGTAATACGGTACTAATTGGTCGTTTAGGCTTTAATCATGTACTTACCTTTCTTGATTGTGATTACTTGTTACGACTTGCTTAACCCTTCGGCAAGAGGCCGAGCCGGCTAATCAATACTAGTCGGAACGGCAAATGACCGAACCGTCTAGTCCGTATACGGCAGCCTGTATACTTCCGGTATGTTCTATGTCGGAACGGTACCTGACCGAGCCGACTCGATGAATGATGATGGTCCATTTGCATTAACCAGACTGATGTCGGTTCTCGGCCTCATGCCGAGCCGACGTTGACAGTGATGCTTGTTCGTGGCTATGCATGGGTGTCTGACGAAATGGCACGTGTTGGCCCACGTGACCGATACGGTCTCTCCGGTACATGACCAATTCTAACAATCTTCCACTTGAAGACTAATTTCAATTTGTCTTCACACCTCGATCAATGTAGTAGTCTTATTTTGTCTGTTATTCTAGTAAGCCAACTAAAGTTGAGCACAACTTCAATTTCTCAATGGTTATTATCTTGGTTAACATGTCTGCTATATTCTTACTTGCTAGAATCTTTCTCAAATTTAGCACTTCATCCTCAAGTAAAGATCTGATAAAGTGATAATGAAGACCAATGTGTTTTGTCTTGGAATGAAATGCTAAATTCTTTGTCAGATGTATCGCACTCTGACTATCATTGTGCAAAAAACTCTTTTCTTGAACAAATCTCAATTCTGTCAACAATCCCTAAAGCCATATCAATTCTTTATTGGCTTCTATTACTTCTACGTACTCAACCTCTATAGTGGATAAAGCAACAATCTTTTATACTTGTGACATCCAACTAATTGTTGTAGTACCAATAGTGAAAATGTAACCAATGGTGCTTCTTCGGTATCTACTTCACCTCCAAAGTCTGCATCTACGTAACCTTGTACTTTTAACTATCCTTTACTAAAGTATAAACACTTCTCTTTAGTGCCTTGTAGATACCTCAAAATCCATTGAACTACTTCCCAATGAGCTTTACTTGGATTTGACATAAACCTGCTAACAACTCTCACTGTATGGCCAATGTCTAGTCTCGTATAGACCATTGCATACATCAAACTTCCAATGGCTGAAACACACAAAATCTTAGCCATGAACTCTTTTTCTTCCTCTATCTAAGGGGACTGATCCTTGGATAGGTGAAAATGACTGGCCAACGGTGTGCTAATTGGCTTGGCATCACCTATGTTGAATCTTTGCAAAACACGATTGATGTACTCCGCTTGAGATAGCTGCAAAATACATTTTTGCTTATGTCTCATGATTTGCATTCCAAGGATCCTTTTTGCTAGATCCAAATCCTTCATGTCAAACTCTTTTGACAATTGTTGCTCCAAGTTTCTGATCTCGTCCATAATTGAGCCAGCTACTAAAATATCATTGACATAAAGTAGCAAAATGATGTTACTAGACTTATATCTCTTAAAGAAACAACAATAGTCTGCATTGCACTTTTGGAACCTTCCTTGTGCGTGAAGCTTGCAAACTTCCTATACCACTGTCTTGGAGCTTGTTTCAAGCCATATAAGCTTTTCTTTAATCTACACACCATATTCTTTTTTCCTTTTTTCTGAGAATCCTTTAGGTTGATGCATGTAAATTTCCTCATCTAAATCTCTATGAAGAAATGTTGTTTTCACGTCCAATTGCTCAAGATGGAGTTCTTCACCAACAATAATACTTAAAACGAACCTAATAGTATTGAGCTTCACAATTGGAGCAAAGATTTCAGTGTAATCAACTCTTTTTTGCTAAAATCCTTTGACAACTAGTCAAACTTTGTATCTCTTAGAGCCATCATGATCCTCCTTCACTCGATACACCCATTTGTTGTGAAGTGCCTTTTTACCAATAGATAACTCTACTAGTTCCCATGTCTGATTGGATATTAAAGACTTTATTTCATCTTTCATGACAAGCTCCCACTTACTAGCATTTGTAGTCTAACATGCTTTCTCATAATTTTCAGGCTCCCCTTCATCGATTAACAATATATATTTAAGGTATTTTCTGTTAGGCACATGAGGTTGAGATGACCTTCTCAAAACAAAAGCTGGAATATAAGGTTTTGATGTGTCAAGTTGTTAGTCATTGTTATTTTCAATTGATTCCTCTAGTTAAGGAGTCTCAATTATAGGAATTTTTGAGACACCATTCATCTTTTTATACACTGGCCCACTTTGTTCTAAGTTGTTAGTGTATGTGTTGTCCCTATCCTTGTACATCACTCTCTCATTGAAGATCACATCTCTACTATGAATCATCTTTTTGTTTTAATTATCCTATAGGCGGTAGCCAAACTCATCCTCACCATAATCGATGAAAGTGCATTTCTTCAATTTAGGATCATCTCAACTACGAATCATCTTTTTGTTTTCATTATCTCATAGGTGGTAGCCAAACTCATCTTCATCATAATAGATGAAAGTGCACTTCTTCGATTTAGGATCAAGCTTATTCTTGCCTTGATCACTAATGTGCACATATATTACACTACTAAAAACTCTAAGATGTGAGAGTTTTAACTCTTTTACACTTCATACCTCTTCTGGTATTTTGTGCTCCAATGGAATCAAGGACCTCGATTAATTAAGTAAGTTGTTGTGTTGACTACTTTTGCCCAGGACTACTTTGGTAAACCTGACTATAAACACAAGTTTCTAGCTCTTTTAGTCAATGCTTAATTCATACGCTCAGCTACACCATTGTGTTGAGGTGTACCCGGTATAGTCCTTTCCATTCTAATCCCATGCTCATAGCAAAACTTTTTAAATTTGGTGTCTTCATATTCACCACCATTATCAGTTCTAAGCTTTTTGATCTTTAATCTTGTCTCGTTTCCTACCATGGCTTTCCAAATCTTAAAAGCCTCAAATAATTTAGACTTATGTTTCAAAAAGTATATCCATGCCTTCCTAAAGTGATCATCAATAAAAGTCAAGAAGTATTGTTTCCCACCAATTGATGGGACAGTCATTGGACCCCAAACATCATAGTGTACAAGCTCAAGTCTCTCTTTCTTTGGGATTTTTTCACTTGTTTGAAAGCTAACTCGTTTCTGCTTTCCAAGTATACAATCTTCACACATGTCAATCTTTATTGACCGAAGACCTGTTAGTTTGCCCTTAGAGTGCATAATCTTCATCCCTTTCTCGCTCATATGGCCTAACCTTTGGTGCCATAGATTAGGATTTTCATTTGTTGCAACTGCAATCAAATAACATGCACCCGCTGTCTTGTAAAGAGTGCCACTTTTCTTACCATGAGCAATTTTCATTGCACCTTTTGAAATCTTCTAATGATCGTCATGGAAGACTATTGTGTAGCCATCAACAACCAACTGGCCTACTAAGATTAAATTCTTTGTCAAGTCAGGAATATGTCGAATATTTTCAATTTCCATACAAATACATTTAACTTAATCTTCACTACACCTTTACCTACAATCCCACAAGATTGCTCGTTATCAAGGTAAACTTTATCGGGGTTTCCGGAAACATAATTCTCAAAGAATTCTTTATGTGAAATGGCATGAAAGGATGCTCCAAAGTCTAACACCCAAGACTCTTCTTTGTTCTCTAAAGAACATACCAATGCATTATCTCCTCCCAAGGTAGAAGCAACATTTTCCACCCCTTTCACTACTTGATTCTTCGGTGCATTCTTGCACTGATTATTATAGTGCCCGGTCTTTCCACAATTCCAACACTCAATTGTCTTTAAGCTATGGAAACTATGATGATTATTGGACCTAGACCTCCTATCCTTGGGTTTACTGCATCCATTTCCTCTAGTTACATTTCTTCCTCTTGACTTTGTATGCAAAATTGAAGAAGTTGAAGATTCACCCAACTCTCTCCATCAAATCTCTTCACTAAGAACCAGATCACGAACATCATTGAATTTCAACTTATTGCTTCCTAACGAGCTACTCACAGCTATGACAGTAGTGTTCCAATTTTCTGGTAGAGAAGACAAAAGTATCAATGCCCGTACTTCTTCATCAAATTCGATTCCAACTGAACTCAATTAGGTTGTGACTATATTGAGTTCATTGACATGTTGCGCTACCGATGCACCTTATATCATCCGCAAATTAAATAACCACCTCATCAAATGAACTTTGTTTGAGATTGAGGGTTTTTCATACATATTAGAAAGAGCCGCCATAAGACCCAACATGTACTTTTCTTTTGCAATATGTAGAATGCAACGTTGTGGGATAACGTCAATCAAATAACTACGAGGGCTTGTCTATCAAGAAAAGCCCAATCTTCATCCTTCATGCCCTCTAGTTTGCTTCCTGAGAGAGGTTGATACTGTAACATCTCAGTTTTCAACATGATTATTACTATTATTATTATTATTGTCATTATTACTATGTGGTATTTGGTCATAATTTGGTGGTTATATTTTACTTCAATTATAGATAATTCACACTCCATTTATGCTTAGAAAGATATGTGTGTTGTTAGATCTAATTAGATAGTTGTGAAATGTTTTTTTTTAGAATCATTTCTCGCTGGGCTGACTGACTAGTCTCAGTGTCCGAGGCATAACTTGGGCTGTGATGGTCCAAATGATGCAAAATTGGTGTCAATGGAAATCTAAGCGAAAAACGCACAACTTTTGCAGAAATAGCCATTTGCAAAATCGGTCGTTTAGAAGGTCAAAATTGGACTTTTATTAATACAATTGTTTCTCGCTGGGCTGATTGGCAAGCCTCGGTGTTTGGGGTATAACTTGGTCGGTGGTTGTTCAAATGATACAAACTTGGTGGCTATGGAAAGATAAGAGAAAATCCTACAACTTTCATGAAGGAAATATTTTCAGCTTCGGCTGTCTATAAGGTCCAAATCAGTAGCCAAAGTCGGTGCGGAAAAGAACATGGCACCAACTCCATTAATTCACACCAACTCCATTAATTCATCCCACCAACTTCTATAATTCATTCCACTAATTCATTCCACTTAGTTTTGTCTATCTTTTCTCCATTATTTTACATTTTTTTAATGTGTTTTGGAGGCTATAAATAGGCCTTCACTTCTCCATTGCAAACCATCCCAAGAAATACTTCTCATCCCTCAATTCTCATTCTCTCTTCTCTCATACTCTCTTCTTTCCCTCTTCTTCTCTTTGAAGACCAAGGGAAATCTAGAGGAGGAGGTTCTGTCCTAGTTTTAGCTCCGGCCCCTATTTTAGACGGAAGGAGCCTTGGGGAGGCAGCTGTGCTATAGTCTCAGTTTCTGCCCGAGTTTCAATTCAGGTTTATCCAAGTAAGGGTGGCATTTATAAAATTAATCTAGTATGCTAAGTAAGGGTAGTACTTATAAGACTTAATCTAGTATACATGAGCATGATAGGAGTAGTATAACTTTTAATATGCTATTTTGTTTGTATGAAGGTTGTTATTTATTTAAGTTGATGGTTGTTATTTATTCAAGTTGGTGGTTGTTTTGGATATTTAATTTGGCATGGTTATGATTATATTTATATATATATATAATTATGAAGTATGTTATGTGTATGTGGTTTGGAAAAGTAAATAGGACTGAGAGGAGTAAGGTTATGGATGGGAGATCTCTTGGTGAGATCAGGGATATAATCTTTGGAGAAAATATGGAATTTCGGAATCCCATTGTGAGGATTTCCAATTTGGAATTTTTCCAAGGATTATATAGTAAACCACTTCAGATGTTAGGTGGATTCTGAAGTACTCCTCTAAGTATCTATTTGCTACCGGTATGGGTCTGGGTCGAGTCATACCGATGGATGAGGTGACCCCACCAGGGTTACGTGACGACGTAATCCAACTGTATACTTTCCATGAGAGGTTAGGCGTGAGACATGGGTTGCTGACATGTTTCACCGTATCAACACTTGGTTTGGATAGGTGTTGAGGCCAACATTTGGTTTGGATGTGTTGGTTACATCATGGATTATACGGTGGTGTGACTTTGCTTTGGATGTGGATTATGTATACATATGGTATGGATTGTATACTAGGGTTATGGATTTCTTTAATTAATATGTATGCTATTGGTTTATATCTATCTTGGAAATACATGTTGGTTTGAATAAATAATTATTAAATGATATTTATACTATGGTTGGTTTTATACGTGCTAACCCTTATGTTTCCATGTGGTGGAACTGTGATGATCTCACTATGTGGGGGAGCAGATCAGGTGTGAGGCCATGGGATAGCAAGGAGTCTTCTGGGTAGCTGCTTTGAGAAGTGGCTAGGCTTAGAGCTTGACCAGCACCTAGGGTGTTTCTGTTGATGGTTAATGTTAATATATGTTGGATGACTGTATAATTTTACTGAGAATGACTAATATACTTATGTTTGCTATTATGAAAACAATTTTTACACTCTAGCGTAGCTGGCTTTTGCTCTAATATTTTTTTTTTATAAATGCTCTTTTATTTTGGTTGGTTATTGAAGTGATGACCTAAGGTGGGTCGTTACAGTTTTGGTATCAGAGCTGGTCAAGTCTCTTTAGGATTTGTGGGGAATGGTCTTGTTATGTTTCCGTTGTATGGAAACGAATTTTGAAAGGAACTTCATGAGTAACTCATGAGTTTCTTAATCTTGATTAGGAATTTCTTATGAGTTTCGTGTAAACTCATAAAGTTCTTTGACCTTTTTAGGATGACTGGTAGGGGAAATCATTCTAATTCTTCTTCAAGCATGGATGGGCGGCAAATTGCTCGAGCTATGGAGCTAATTGCTGCTACTATTGGATAATAGAATACTTTATGGTGAGCTTAGGTAGCAATAGTATGAATAAAGCCTTGATAATCAACTAGAAATTATTGACACCTTAGATTTAGGTGAGACATTGATTTGGCAAGAGTTTACAATTAATGGAATTTAGGAATCTATAGTAGTAGTGATTGAATCCAAAGAGGTTGTATCTGAGAATTGAAGTTTTGATGGGAGATTGGAACGTTCCTTGAGTGTTGGTGCTTGCATGATAACTTTTATGGTTGAGGTAGTATGTGAATTTTATTTTGTGAGCTGTTTTGGTTTAGAATTGTAATGAAAAGCTTGAATATGAGTTTAAGGTGGAAAGGAGTGAGTTTGGAATGATTAAGGTATGTTAGTACACTAATGCTGTATGATATGGGGATTATTTTTGTTGAAATTTTGTTGTGCCAGTATGAGTATCATATTGATAGAATCTGATTTTGTGGTCTTTATGAGAATTATGGCTTTAGATACTATCTTTCTAATGGAACTGGAATCAGGTAAAAAGCAGGTCTAGAACTCTAGTTATGACTGCTTTGGTGATCAGAAGTCTAGTTGTTAGAGCTGAATATACTTGAAGTGATTGTTGAAATTTTAGTTAGGAAGGTGATCTTTTTGAAATCTTAAGAGTTGTAGCTTATTCATTTAGCTTTCATTTAAGACAGGTTTGAAATCATTTGGATGAGTATAACTCTATAGATATATACTGTCATGATAGGCATAACAAGGATAAAATAGATTTGGTGATGTTTTGAGGTTTGGTCATTGAAAGGTTGATTAAAATGATATGCTTGGTTCATGGTGATCAATTCATATATGCTTAGGGATAGTATATGTGAAGGAAGTATTCTAATATGAATTGATATGCAAGTATGTGACCTTATGGATCAATTAGTGGATATTTGTGTGTTAATGAAAGGTTTTGATCTTAGGATGTGATACCATCATATTAGAGTTAAGTGTGAAGATATATCCAAGATAAACTTAGACTAGATTATTTAAGTATGACTTGGATTGTATGAGGTGCGTGTTTTAGGCCATGTAATTTCTTGCGAAGGTTTAACATAGAGCTACCTAAGGTAGAAATTATGCTTAAGTGAGAGATACCTAATTCAATTAGTAAAATTAAGATTTTTATAGGATAATTTATAGGAGATTTATTAAGTAAATTTCTAAGATAGCAAATAGAGGTTTAGGCTGCTCTCATTTCACTCACCTCTACTACAGGAATGGCTTTGCTTTCTTTTCCTATAGCAACTAAGATGTTTCAGTTCACTAAATTGTCTTTTGCCTACCCATGAATTCAATAGTAGTTTGAAAGGTTAACCTATATCAGGAATTTCTGGACCTATGCTTATTTTTTTAACTACCCAAACATTTTATCGCCTACTTCTCTAGGTCATTTACTATTACCTTTGACTGGATTGAATAAGAAATAGTTGCCTTTGTATGGGATAACAAAGGAGAAGGTAGTTTTCAAACTCTTAAAGAAAAATTGGCTAGTGTTAATGCTACTAGATTTTAGTAAGACTTTTGTGGTATATAGTTATACTTCTAAAGATAGATTTGGGAAGAGTGTTGATGCATGAAGGAAAGGTAGTAGCTTATGATTCTAGGCAATTGAAAATTCATGAGAGGAATTACCTTACCCATGACCTTGAGTTAGCAATTTTAATTAAGATTTGGAGACACTACGTATATGATTCTAAGCTTGAGGTATTTAGCGATCATAAGAATTTTAAATATCTATTGACAAGAAGGATAATTGGAATTTTTAAGGACTAGGATTTTGATCTTAGTTGTCATTTGGGCAAAGCTAGTATGGTGGTTGATGCTTTGAGTAGAAGACCTCTAAATATATCTTCCCTTATGGTTAAAGAGATAGATCTTTTGGCTCGGTCTAAAGATTTAAGTTTGGATTATGAGGTTACCCTAGGTATGACTCGAGTAACAAGTGGATTATTGAAGGAAATTGGAGAAGCATAATTAGTTGATTCTGGAAACAAGACAAGAGGATATAGGACAAGGTAGTGGATAAGAGCTGCCTTCGGTATAGATGAGGTGGTAAGACTTGGAGATTGATTCTGTGTAAAACTTACGCTTAGGCACATGATTTTTGGAGAGGGTCGTAGAAATGAAAATATTATTCTGACAGATACCTTGAGTAGGATGATCTTTCGCCTACCACATTTGATGATTTAAGGGTTGGATTTGACTAAAGAACTTAGAGACTTAAGCGTGATGTGTGAGCTCACCCTTAGGAGCATTGAATTTAGTATGTTGAAAGTAACTAATGAATTAATGGACGAGATTAGAGAAGCCTAGGAGTTAAATTCTTTCTTAGTGAACCAAGTGGAGAGGATTAGTAGGGGTGGGTATAAATAGCCCTTTACGAGTGGAAATTGATGATGTTTTGGGGTTCAATAATAGGATCTATGGCCTAGTAATCTTGAATTTAGGAAGATGATCTTAAAGGGAGGACACAAGTGTTCTCTTAGTATCCATTGAGGAGCTACTAAGGTGTATCAAAGTCGTGCAGTGGAAGCATGGTGGCCTTAAGTGTAGAGAGGAATAGAGGATGGTGTGTACTCATATTTAGTATAGTATAAGTCTGAGACAGAACATTAGGTGCCTTTTAGGACTTTTGTAGCCTTTAGATGTTCCTATTTGGAAATGAGATAATGTGTATAAACTTTGTTGTGGGTTTTCCTAGGAGGTTTAGGAAGAATTTTGAACAAGGTACAGATGGAATTTTAAGGTACAAAGGCAGAATTTGTATTCCACAAGATGGAGAGTTGAAGAAGTTGATACTTGAGGGAGGTCATAAAAGCAAGTTGAGTATACATCCAGGTATGACAAAAATGTATCAAGATTTGAAGAAAATGTTTTGGTGGAATGGAATGAAAAGGGAGATAGCTGAGTATGTTGCATCTTGCATTGTGTGTCAAAAAGCTAAAGTGGAACATCAAAAACCAGGAGGTTTGTTACAAATGATGGAGATCCCTGAATGGAAATGGGATAGTATAACCATGGATTTTGTTGTTGGATTACCAAGGTCTGCTAAGAATTGTAATTCTATTTGGGTGATCGTGGATAGATTAACTAAGTGTGCTCATTTTCTTCCGGTGAATATAAAGTGGTCCTTAGAAAGGTTAACTCAATTGTATATTAAGGAGATTGTTAAATTACATGGTGTGCCCTCTAGTATCATCTCTGATAGGGATCCTCGTTTTACATCCCGATTTTGGCAGAGTTTGCATCAGGCGTTAGGAACTAAGTTAAGACTCAGTTCTGCTTATCACCCACAAACTGATGGGCAGTCTGAGAGGATTATTCAATCTTTGGAGGACTTGTTGAGGGCTTGTATTTTGGATCATCTAGGGAGTTGGGAAGAGATGTTGCCTTTGGTTGAGTTCACTTATAATAATAGTTTTCACGCAAGTATAGGAATGACACCATTTGAGGCTCTATATGGGAGGAAATGTAGAACACCTTTGTGTTGGTTTAAAGAGGGAGAACATGTATTTTGAAGGTGACTCCTACCACAGGTGTGGGAAGAGCTATTAAAGCTAAGAAGTTGAATCCTAAGTTTATTGGACCGTATCAAATTCTCAAGAGAATTGGACCAGTGGCATATCAGATTGCATTACCTCCATTTCTATCTAATCTGCATGATGTATTCCATGTGTCACAACTGAGGAAGTATATTCACGATCCGAGTCATGTCTTGGAATCAGAGGCAGTGCAAGTGAAGGAGGATTTAACTTTTGAGAAACAACCAGTTTCAGTGGCAGACAAGAGAGTTAAGAAGTTGCGAGGTAAATCTATCAATTTGGTGAAGGTTATTTGGGATGCAGACACTAATGAAGCCACTTGGGAGTTGGAAGACAATATGAAGGATCAATACCCATATCTCTTTTGAGTAAGTGAATTTTCGAGGACGAAAATTTTTGTTGTTGGGGAGAATTGTAACATCTCAGTTTTCAACATGATTATTACTATTATTATTATTATTGTCATTATTACTATGTGGTATTTGGTCATAATTTGGTGGTTATATTTTACTTCAATTATAGATAATTCACACTCCATTTATGCTTAGAAAGATATGTGTGTTGTTAGATCTAATTAGATAGTTGTGAAATGTTTTTTTTTAGAATCATTTCTCGCTGGGCTGACTGACTAGTCTCAGTGTCCGAGACATAACTTGGGCTGTGATGGTCCAAATGATGCAAAATTGGTGTCAATGGAAATCTAAGCGAAAAACGCACAACTTTTGCAGAAATAGCCATTTGCAAAATCGGTCGTTTAGAAGGTCAAAATTGGACTTTTATTAATACAATTGTTTCTCGCTGGGCTGATTGGCAAGCCTCGGTGTTTGGGGTATAACTTGGTCGGTGGTTGTTCAAATGATACAAACTTGGTGGCTATGGAAAGATAAGAGAAAATCCTACAACTTTCATGAAGGAAATATTTTCAGCTTCGGCTGTCTATAAGGTCCAAATCAGTAGCCAAAGTCGGTGCGGAAAAGAACATGGCACCAACTCCATTAATTCACACCAACTCCATTAATTCATCCCACCAACTTCTATAATTCATTCCACTAATTCATTCCACTTAGTTTTGTCTATCTTTTCTCCATTATTTTACATTTTTTTAATGTGTTTTGGAGGCTATAAATAGGCCTTCACTTCTCCATTGCAAACCATCCCAAGAAATACTTCTCATCCCTCAATTCTCATTCTCTCTTCTCTCATACTCTCTTCTTTCCCTCTTCTTCTCTTTGAAGACCAAGGGAAATCTAGAGGAGGAGGTTCTGTCCTAGTTTTAGCTCCGGCCCCTATTTTAGACGGAAGGAGCCTTGGGGAGGCAGCTGTGCTATAGTCTCAGTTTCTGCCCGAGTTTCAATTCAGGTTTATCCAAGTAAGGGTGGCATTTATAAAATTAATCTAGTATGCTAAGTAAGGGTAGTACTTATAAGACTTAATCTAGTATACATGAGCATGATAGGAGTAGTATAACTTTTAATATGCTATTTTGTTTGTATGAAGGTTGTTATTTATTTAAGTTGATGGTTGTTATTTATTCAAGTTGGTGGTTGTTTTGGATATTTAATTTGGCATGGTTATGATTATATTTATATATATATATAATTATGAAGTATGTTATGTGTATGTGGTTTGGAAAAGTAAATAGGACTGAGAGGAGTAAGGTTATGGATGGGAGATCTCTTGGTGAGATCAGGGATATAATCTTTGGAGAAAATATGGAATTTCGGAATCCCATTGTGAGGATTTCCAATTTGGAATTTTTCCAAGGATTATATAGTAAACCACTTCAGATGTTAGGTGGATTCTGAAGTACTCCTCTAAGTATCTATTTGCTACCGGTATGGGTCTGGGTCGAGTCATACCGATGGATGAGGTGACCCCACCAGGGTTACGTGACGACGTAATCCAACTGTATACTTTCCATGAGAGGTTAGGCGTGAGACATGGGTTGCTGACATGTTTCACCGTATCAACACTTGGTTTGGATAGGTGTTGAGGCCAACATTTGGTTTGGATGTGTTGGTTACATCATGGATTATACGGTGGTGTGACTTTGCTTTGGATGTGGATTATGTATACATATGGTATGGATTGTATACTAGGGTTATGGATTTCTTTAATTAATATGTATGCTATTGGTTTATATCTATCTTGGAAATACATGTTGGTTTGAATAAATAATTATTAAATGATATTTATACTATGGTTGGTTTTATACGTGCTAACCCTTATGTTTCCATGTGGTGGAACTGTGATGATCTCACTATGTGGGGGAGCAGATCAGGTGTGAGGCCATGGGATAGCAAGGAGTCTTCTGGGTAGCTGCTTTGAGAAGTGGCTAGGCTTAGAGCTTGACCAGCACCTAGGGTGTTTCTGTTGATGGTTAATGTTAATATATGTTGGATGACTGTATAATTTTACTGAGAATGACTAATATACTTATGTTTGCTATTATGAAAACAATTTTTACACTCTAGCGTAGCTGGCTTTTGCTCTAATATTTTTTTTTTATAAATGCTCTTTTATTTTGGTTGGTTATTGAAGTGATGACCTAAGGTGGGTCGTTACAGTTTTGGTATCAGAGCTGGTCAAGTCTCTTTAGGATTTGTGGGGAATGGTCTTGTTATGTTTCCGTTGTATGGAAACGAATTTTGAAAGGAACTTCATGAGTAACTCATGAGTTTCTTAATCTTGATTAGGAATTTCTTATGAGTTTCGTGTAAACTCATAAAGTTCTTTGACCTTTTTAGGATGACTGGTAGGGGAAATCATTCTAATTCTTCTTCAAGCATGGATGGGCGGCAAATTGCTCGAGCTATGGAGCTAATTGCTGCTACTATTGGATAATAGAATACTTTATGGTGAGCTTAGGTAGCAATAGTATGAATAAAGCCTTGATAATCAACTAGAAATTATTGACACCTTAGATTTAGGTGAGACATTGATTTGGCAAGAGTTTACAATTAATGGAATTTAGGAATCTATAGTAGTAGTGATTGAATCCAAAGAGGTTGTATCTGAGAATTGAAGTTTTGATGGGAGATTGGAACGTTCCTTGAGTGTTGGTGCTTGCATGATAACTTTTATGGTTGAGGTAGTATGTGAATTTTATTTTGTGAGCTGTTTTGGTTTAGGATTGTAATGAAAAGCTTGAATATGAGTTTAAGGTGGAAAGGAGTGAGTTTGGAATGATTAAGGTATGTTAGTACACTAATGCTGTATGATATGGGGATTATTTTTGTTGAAATTTTGTTGTGCCAGTATGAGTATCATATTGATAGAATCTGATTTTGTGGTCTTTATGAGAATTATGGCTTTAGATACTATCTTTCTAATGGAACTGGAATCAGGTAAAAAGCAGGTCTAGAACTCTAGTTATGACTGCTTTGGTGATCAGAAGTCTAGTTGTTAGAGCTGAATATACTTGAAGTGATTGTTGAAATTTTAGTTAGGAAGGTGATCTTTTTGAAATCTTAAGAGTTGTAGCTTATTCATTTAGCTTTCATTTAAGACAGGTTTGAAATCATTTGGATGAGTATAACTCTATAGATATATACTGTCATGATAGGCATAACAAGGATAAAATAGATTTGGTGATGTTTTGAGGTTTGGTCATTGAAAGGTTGATTAAAATGATATGCTTGGTTCATGGTGATCAATTCATATATGCTTAGGGATAGTATATGTGAAGGAAGTATTCTAATATGAATTGATATGCAAGTATGTGACCTTATGGATCAATTAGTGGATATTTGTGTGTTAATGAAAGGTTTTGATCTTAGGATGTGATACCATCATATTAGAGTTAAGTGTGAAGATATATCCAAGATAAACTTAGACTAGATTATTTAAGTATGACTTGGATTGTATGAGGTGCGTGTTTTAGGCCATGTAATTTCTTGCGAAGGTTTAACATAGAGCTACCTAAGGTAGAAATTATGCTTAAGTGAGAGATACCTAATTCAATTAGTAAAATTAAGATTTTTATAGGATAATTTATAGGAGATTTATTAAGTAAATTTCTAAGATAGCAAATAGAGGTTTAGGCTGCTCTCATTTCACTCACCTCTACTACAGGAATGGCTTTGCTTTCTTTTCCTATAGCAACTAAGATGTTTCAGTTCACTAAATTGTCTTTTGCCTACCCATGAATTCAATAGTAGTTTGAAAGGTTAACCTATATCAGGAATTTCTGGACCTATGCTTATTTTTTTAACTACCCAAACATTTTATCGCCTACTTCTCTAGGTCATTTACTATTACCTTTGACTGGATTGAATAAGAAATAGTTGCCTTTGTATGGGATAACAAAGGAGAAGGTAGTTTTCAAACTCTTAAAGAAAAATTGGCTAGTGTTAATGCTACTAGATTTTAGTAAGACTTTTGTGGTATATAGTTATACTTCTAAAGATAGATTTGGGAAGAGTGTTGATGCATGAAGGAAAGGTAGTAGCTTATGATTCTAGGCAATTGAAAATTCATGAGAGGAATTACCTTACCCATGACCTTGAGTTAGCAATTTTAATTAAGATTTGGAGACACTACGTATATGATTCTAAGCTTGAGGTATTTAGCGATCATAAGAATTTTAAATATCTATTGACAAGAAGGATAATTGGAATTTTTAAGGACTAGGATTTTGATCTTAGTTGTCATTTGGGCAAAGCTAGTATGGTGGTTGATGCTTTGAGTAGAAGACCTCTAAATATATCTTCCCTTATGGTTAAAGAGATAGATCTTTTGGCTCGGTCTAAAGATTTAAGTTTGGATTATGAGGTTACCCTAGGTATGACTCGAGTAACAAGTGGATTATTGAAGGAAATTGGAGAAGCATAATTAGTTGATTCTGGAAACAAGACAAGAGGATATAGGACAAGGTAGTGGATAAGAGCTGCCTTCGGTATAGATGAGGTGGTAAGACTTGGAGATTGATTCTGTGTAAAACTTACGCTTAGGCACATGATTTTTGGAGAGGGTCGTAGAAATGAAAATATTATTCTGACAGATACCTTGAGTAGGATGATCTTTCGCCTACCACATTTGATGATTTAAGGGTTGGATTTGACTAAAGAACTTAGAGACTTAAGCGTGATGTGTGAGCTCACCCTTAGGAGCATTGAATTTAGTATGTTGAAAGTAACTAATGAATTAATGGACGAGATTAGAGAAGCCTAGGAGTTAAATTCTTTCTTAGTGAACCAAGTGGAGAGGATTAGTAGGGGTGGGTATAAATAGCCCTTTACGAGTGGAAATTGATGATGTTTTGGGGTTCAATAATAGGATCTATGGCCTAGTAATCTTGAATTTAGGAAGATGATCTTAAAGGGAGGACACAAGTGTTCTCTTAGTATCCATTGAGGAGCTACTAAGGTGTATCAAAGTCGTGCAGTGGAAGCATGGTGGCCTTAAGTGTAGAGAGGAATAGAGGATGGTGTGTACTCATATTTAGTATAGTATAAGTCTGAGACAGAACATTAGGTGCCTTTTAGGACTTTTGTAGCCTTTAGATGTTCCTATTTGGAAATGAGATAATGTGTATAAACTTTGTTGTGGGTTTTCCTAGGAGGTTTAGGAAGAATTTTGAACAAGGTACAGATGGAATTTTAAGGTACAAAGGCAGAATTTGTATTCCACAAGATGGAGAGTTGAAGAAGTTGATACTTGAGGGAGGTCATAAAAGCAAGTTGAGTATACATCCAGGTATGACAAAAATGTATCAAGATTTGAAGAAAATGTTTTGGTGGAATGGAATGAAAAGGGAGATAGCTGAGTATGTTGCATCTTGCATTGTGTGTCAAAAAGCTAAAGTGGAACATCAAAAACCAGGAGGTTTGTTACAAATGATGGAGATCCCTGAATGGAAATGGGATAGTATAACCATGGATTTTGTTGTTGGATTACCAAGGTCTGCTAAGAATTGTAATTCTATTTGGGTGATCGTGGATAGATTAACTAAGTGTGCTCATTTTCTTCCGGTGAATATAAAGTGGTCCTTAGAAAGGTTAACTCAATTGTATATTAAGGAGATTGTTAGATTACATGGTGTGCCCTCTAGTATCATCTCTGATAGGGATCCTCGTTTTACATCCCGATTTTGGCAGAGTTTGCATCAGGCGTTAGGAACTAAGTTAAGACTCAGTTCTGCTTATCACCCACAAACTGATGGGCAGTCTGAGAGGATTATTCAATCTTTGGAGGACTTGTTGAGGGCTTGTATTTTGGATCATCTAGGGAGTTGGGAAGAGATGTTGCCTTTGGTTGAGTTCACTTATAATAATAGTTTTCACGCAAGTATAGGAATGACACCATTTGAGGCTCTATATGGGAGGAAATGTAGAACACCTTTGTGTTGGTTTAAAGAGGGAGAACATGTATTTTGAAGGTGACTCCTACCACAGGTGTGGGAAGAGCTATTAAAGCTAAGAAGTTGAATCCTAAGTTTATTGGACCGTATCAAATTCTCAAGAGAATTGGACCAGTGGCATATCAGATTGCATTACCTCCATTTCTATCTAATCTGCATGATGTATTCCATGTGTCACAACTGAGGAAGTATATTCACGATCCGAGTCATGTCTTGGAATCAGAGGCAGTGCAAGTGAAGGAGGATTTAACTTTTGAGAAACAACCAGTTTCAGTGGCAGACAAGAGAGTTAAGAAGTTGCGAGGTAAATCTATCAATTTGGTGAAGGTTATTTGGGATGCAGACACTAATGAAGCCACTTGGGAGTTGGAAGACAATATGAAGGATCAATACCCATATCTCTTTTGAGTAAGTGAATTTTCGAGGACGAAAATTTTTGTTGTTGGGGAGAATTGTAACATCTCAGTTTTCAACATGATTATTACTATTATTATTATTATTGTCATTATTACTATGTGGTATTTGGTCATAATTTGGTGGTTATATTTTACTTCAATTATAGATAATTCACACTCCATTTATGCTTAGAAAGATATGTGTGTTGTTAGATCTAATTAGATAGTTGTGAAATGTTTTTTTTTAGAATCATTTCTCGCTGGGCTGACTGACTAGTCTCAGTGTCCGAGACATAACTTGGGCTGTGATGGTCCAAATGATGCAAAATTGGTGTCAATGGAAATCTAAGCGAAAAACGCACAACTTTTGCAGAAATAGCCATTTGCAAAATCGGTCGTTTAGAAGGTCAAAATTGGACTTTTATTAATACAATTGTTTCTCGCTGGGCTGATTGGCAAGCCTCGGTGTTTGGGGTATAACTTGGTCGGTGGTTGTTCAAATGATACAAACTTGGTGGCTATGGAAAGATAAGAGAAAATCCTACAACTTTCATGAAGGAAATATTTTCAGCTTCGGCTGTCTATAAGGTCCAAATCAGTAGCCAAAGTCGGTGCGGAAAAGAACATGGCACCAACTCCATTAATTCACACCAACTCCATTAATTCATCCCACCAACTTCTATAATTCATTCCACTAATTCATTCCACTTAGTTTTGTCTATCTTTTCTCCATTATTTTACATTTTTTTAATGTGTTTTGGAGGCTATAAATAGGCCTTCACTTCTCCATTGCAAACCATCCCAAGAAATACTTCTCATCCCTCAATTCTCATTCTCTCTTCTCTCATACTCTCTTCTTTCCCTCTTCTTCTCTTTGAAGACCAAGGGAAATCTAGAGGAGGAGGTTCTGTCCTAGTTTTAGCTCCGGCCCCTATTTTAGACGGAAGGAGCCTTGGGGAGGCAGCTGTGCTATAGTCTCAGTTTCTGCCCGAGTTTCAATTCAGGTTTATCCAAGTAAGGGTGGCATTTATAAAATTAATCTAGTATGCTAAGTAAGGGTAGTACTTATAAGACTTAATCTAGTATACATGAGCATGATAGGAGTAGTATAACTTTTAATATGCTATTTTGTTTGTATGAAGGTTGTTATTTATTTAAGTTGATGGTTGTTATTTATTCAAGTTGGTGGTTGTTTTGGATATTTAATTTGGCATGGTTATGATTATATTTATATATATATATAATTATGAAGTATGTTATGTGTATGTGGTTTGGAAAAGTAAATAGGACTGAGAGGAGTAAGGTTATGGATGGGAGATCTCTTGGTGAGATCAGGGATATAATCTTTGGAGAAAATATGGAATTTCGGAATCCCATTGTGAGGATTTCCAATTTGGAATTTTTCCAAGGATTATATAGTAAACCACTTCAGATGTTAGGTGGATTCTGAAGTACTCCTCTAAGTATCTATTTGCTACCGGTATGGGTCTGGGTCGAGTCATACCGATGGATGAGGTGACCCCACCAGGGTTACGTGACGACGTAATCCAACTGTATACTTTCCATGAGAGGTTAGGCGTGAGACATGGGTTGCTGACATGTTTCACCGTATCAACACTTGGTTTGGATAGGTGTTGAGGCCAACATTTGGTTTGGATGTGTTGGTTACATCATGGATTATACGGTGGTGTGACTTTGCTTTGGATGTGGATTATGTATACATATGGTATGGATTGTATACTAGGGTTATGGATTTCTTTAATTAATATGTATGCTATTGGTTTATATCTATCTTGGAAATACATGTTGGTTTGAATAAATAATTATTAAATGATATTTATACTATGGTTGGTTTTATACGTGCTAACCCTTATGTTTCCATGTGGTGGAACTGTGATGATCTCACTATGTGGGGGAGCAGATCAGGTGTGAGGCCATGGGATAGCAAGGAGTCTTCTGGGTAGCTGCTTTGAGAAGTGGCTAGGCTTAGAGCTTGACCAGCACCTAGGGTGTTTCTGTTGATGGTTAATGTTAATATATGTTGGATGACTGTATAATTTTACTGAGAATGACTAATATACTTATGTTTGCTATTATGAAAACAATTTTTACACTCTAGCGTAGCTGGCTTTTGCTCTAATATTTTTTTTTTATAAATGCTCTTTTATTTTGGTTGGTTATTGAAGTGATGACCTAAGGTGGGTCGTTACAGATACAACTTCTTTTGATACAAATAATCCTCTATCTGCATCTTCCGAAAACCAAAGTCCACACCATCGAACTTATCAATTTTCACCTTTCTTTCATTTGCAGTCATTGCTCCCACTCAAAACTGACTCCCTTTGAACCGTTTATTATAATAATTACAATTAGCTCTAATAGCCGTTATTGAGAAATTACGCCAAATTTCTTATAATCAGATTCATGAAAAACAATATAAATGCAAAATAATCACTAATAATAGAGCTCTTCTAATTGTTGCAGATATATCAATAATAAAAGGAGAAAATATAATTAGTTTACAAACACTCCTCACAACCCAAATACAACTGGAGAATAAAAATATTAATTATCTAATATTTTCTCTTTCTCCTTTCTCTCTCAAGTTTGGAATGCATAAGAAAAACGTAAAGCATGTATTTATAGGAGAATGAAAAGGTTCTTTTCCGCTAATCACTTAGCTTTCCTATTTTTATGTTTTCCTTAATTTTATTGATTTCCTTGTTTTTCTCCATGAAAGAACTGTGCTTTATTTCTTTATTTGTTGTTTTTGACTAATTCCAACAATTCAAATCATGAATGTCAGAATCAACAATGCTTTATCCTCCTTGTAGGTTCTCATTTTCTTCAAATTGCTTGGCCTCTTCAATATTATCAAAGTTAATTTCTGTTGACTTGTCCTTAAAAGCATTTTCTTCATCAACTAATACTATAGGTAGATGCCATCCAACATCAGATTCAATTGGCTTTCCATCATTTCCTTTGCTTTTGACCTACACAATGTTGATGAAATACAAACAAGGTCTCACATCAATAAAATACGAGAAGAAATAATTATTTATAAAACATACACATACTCCAATTGTTAGATATAGTTTTATCTTATGGGTCTAGGCCCACTACTTTGTATATAAACCTATCTTTTGCTTTGCAATACACAAGGAATATGTTCTCTCCATTCACCATTACTCTCAACATGGTATCTAGAGCCTATCCTTGACTTTCCGGTGGACCCACTGTTCATCGGTGCCCGGAAAACGTGTCTCATTCCATTTTTCGGCTACCCACCTTGTCGTGTCTCTTTACGGCAATTTTTTTCCCCTCCTTTTTAGAGTTTTTCTTCGCTGCCGCCGCTGCCAGATTTCCGGTCGGCGACCCCCCCCACCCAGTTCGCCTCCCTCCGGCGAACCCAACGCCACCGGTCACGCGCCAAACGGAGGTGGCACGCGCCCCCACGCGCCAATTCCGTGCTGGACGCGGTTTCTCTCTCCTCTCCGTCGGCCGCCGCGCGTGGCGGCGCGTCCGGCAAATTTTCCGGCGGCGATAACCGGCACCGGACTCGCCCCGACATCCTCTACCCCATTCTACTATTTTTTTTGTGATCGGACCTCGTTTGGCACGGATCTCTTCCTTCTCGGGCCATTTTTCTCTCTCCTGTTGCTGTTTCTCTCTCCTGTTACAGCACCTATGGCTTCCTCTTCCGCTGATCGGCCTGAATCCTCTATTTTCACTAATTATGCCAATGTTCCTCTTTCCATTGATAAGTTAGATGGAACCAATTATGATACTTGGGCTTCGGATATCAAGCTTTGGCTTAAGGGACAGGATTATGTTGCTCACCTTACCCAGACAACTGCTTTCGTTGATGAGAAGGATCGTCCTCGTTGGTTGAAAATTGATGCTCAAATTTGTAGTGTTCTTAAGTCGACCATTCATCCCTCCCTAAAGCAAATTTTTCGTGCCCATGAGACATGTGTTGATGTATGGGAACAAGCCCGAGTGTTATACACCAATGATACTCAACGTCTCTATGGTGTGTGTCAAAATCTCCAGAATGTCATTTCCCCACAACGCCTTGAGGGCTCCATGGCTGAGTATTTGGGCAAAGTTCATGGCCTCCTACATGACTTCAATGAACTTTTGCCTCCTGCTGCCACTCTTGCCAAGGAACTAGAGCAACGCCAAACTTTCTTTATGTTGATGGCATTGTATGGGCTTCCTGATGAGTACTCTTCCATTCGTGATCAGATTTTGGGATCTCCGACTGTGTTTACCTTGAACTCGGCTTGGTCCACTCTGTTGCGTGTGCCTTGCAAGTTTTCCCCTGACATACCTTCTTCAGCTCCCACTAGAGACTCCTCTGCTTTGATTTCTCAATGTGATGATCGTCAGCGCTCTCGCAAACCGGGCAAAGGTCGTCCCAAGTGTGATCACAGTCACAAACTGGGCCACACAATTGACCGTTGCTACGTCTTACATGGTCGTCCCCCTCGCCCTGCTGCTGCTGTTGCCCACACTGCCTCTCCTGTCTCTACTGCATCTGGTGCTACCCCCTCTGATAGTTCTGGCTCTGGGCCTCCAGCTCTCTTCAATGACTTCCTTAAATGGTATGAGGAACGTCAAGCTTCCAATTCCACTGCTTCTATTGCGCACACAGGCCCTTCGTTTGCTGGTCTCACCCACTCCACCTCTCTTGGCCCTTGGGTCCTAGATTCTGGTGCTACCAATCATATTTCTTGTAATCGGTCTCTTTTCTCCTCTCTTTCTACCTCTGCTTATTTACCCTCTATCACTATGACTAATGGTTCTCGCGCCACATCTCATGGTGTTGGTACTGTCCATTTTTCTCCTTCTCTCTCCATTGACAATGTTCTTTATGTCCTAGAGTCTCCCTTTAATTTATTATCCCTTAGTCGTCTTACTCGCTCTCTTGATTGTCTTATCTCTTTTACTAAAGATTCTGTTTTCTTACAGGACCGGAGTTCGGGATGGATGATTGGCACCGGATGTGAGTCTCATGGCCTTTATCACCTACGCACCTCTGCTCCTGTTGGTTTGGTGGCAGATTCCCCTTCCCTCATCCATGCTCAATTAGGTCATCCTAGCCTTGCCAAGCTTCAACACCTTGTACCACGTCTATCTAAGTTGTCTCATTTGTCGTGTGAGTCATGTCAGTTAGGCAAACATAGTCGTAGTTCATTTTCTCCAAGTGTCCCCAACCGAGCGTTGTCTCCTTTTGCTTTAGTTCACTCGGATATTTGGGGGCCGAGTCGGGTCACGTCCACTTTAGGATTTCAGTATTTTGTAACTTTTATTGATGATTAATCTCGGTGTACTTGGCTATTTTTAATGAAATCTCGTTCCGAATTATTTTCCATATTTCAATCTTTTTATAATGAAATTCAGACTCAATTTGGTGTTTTTATTCGTACTTTTCATAGTGATAATGCTCGTGAATACCTCTCTCACTCCTTTAAAGCCTTCATGGCTTCCCATGGCATTCTTCATCAGACTTCTTGTGCATATACCCCTCAACAAAATGGGGTGGCTGAGCGCAAAATAGACACCTAATTGAGACCACTCGCACCCTTTTACTTCATGGTCACGTTCCTCAACCTTTTTGGGATGATGTTGTTCTCACTGCATGCTATCTCATCAATCGAATGCCATCTTTTGTCCTCAACAATCAAATACCTCACTCTATTTTATTTCCCACTCAACCTCTCCACCCCCTACCCCCTCGCGTCTTTGGATCTACATGTTTTGTCCATAATCACAGTCCTGGTCTTGACAAACTCTCCGCTCGGTCTCACAAATGTGTCTTTTTAGGGTATACTAGGTCTCAAAAGGGGTATAAATGTTTCTCACCCTCCCTTCGTCGCTACTTGATTTCAGCTGATGTCACCTTTCTTGAGTCTTCTCTCTACTTTTCATCTACTTCCTCTTCTCCTACACCTGTCATTGCCCCTTCACCCTTCCCTCTTGTCTTTGATACTCCTCCTGTGTCTGCTGTGTCACCCGACCCACCACCTCCGCCTCCACTTCAAGTTTATCATCGTCGGCAACGCTCCAGCCTTCCCATTGGACCCCCACCCGACTCTACTTCGGTGTCACAACCTCCGTCTCCTCCGGCCCCACCACTTGAGTCTGACCTCCCTATTGCCCTCCGGAAAGGTAATCGTTCTACTCGTAATCCTTCTCCTCATTATAGTACTCTGAGTTATCACCGGTTATCCCCCTCCCTATATACTTGTCTCTCTTCTCTTTCCTCTGTGTCTATTCCTAAAAATGTAGGTGATGCCTTGGCCCACCCTGGTTGGAGACAAGCCATGCTTGATGAACTGTGTGCTCTTCAGAACAATGGTACTTGGGATCTTGTTTCTTTGCCTCCTAGGAAGTCTGTGGTTGGATGTCGATGGATCTTTACAGTCAAGGTTGGTCCTGATGGCACCATTGATCGACTCAAAGCTCGTTTGGTCGCCAAAGGTTATACTCAAATTTTTGGATTAGACTATGGTGACACTTTCTCCCCCGTTGCCAAGATGACCTCTGTCAGATTATTCTTAGCCATGGCTGCTCTTCGCCGTTGGCCTCTCTATCAACTGGATGTTAAAAATGCCTTTCTTCATGGGGATTTGCTTGAGGAAATTTATATGGAGCAACCTCCTGGGTTTGTTGCTCAGGGGGAGTCTTCCGGTTTGGTATGTCGTCTCCGCAAATCACTTTATGGTCTTAAGCAGTCTCCAAGGGCATGGTTTGGTAGATTCAGTACTGTAGTACAACAGTTTGGTATGACTCGAAGCGAAGCTGATCATTCGGTCTTTTATCGACATTCCACTGCTGGGTGCATCTACTTGATAGTGTATGTTGATGATATTGTTCTTACCGGTAGTGATCATCATGGCATTTCTCAGATAAAACAATATCTTTGCCATCACTTTCAGACAAAAGACCTTGGTAAACTTAGATATTTCTTGGGGATTGAGGTAGCGCAATCTACAAATGGAATTGTAATATCTCAAAGAAAGTATGCATTGGATATTTTAGAGGAAACTGGGCTAATGAATTTCAAGCCCGTTGACACACCTATGGATCCTAATGCTAAACTTCTACCAAGTCAGGGGGAGCCTTTCTCAGATCCTGAGAGGTACAGAAGATTGGTTGGGAAATTGAATTATCTCACGGTAACTCGTCCTGACATCTCTTTTGCGGTTAGTGTGGTGAGTCAATTTCTCAATTCTCCATGTGCAGGACATTGGAATGCAGTCATCCGCATTCTAAAGTATATCAAAGGTGCTCCAGGAAAAGGTTTATTATATGGCTACAACAATCATACCCAAGTTGTGGGATACTCAGATGCAGATTGGGCAGGCTCTCCCTCTGACAGGAGATCCACCTCAGGTTATTGTGTCTTTATCGGTGATAACTTGATTTCCTGGAAAAGTAAGAAGCAGAATGTAGTGGCAAGATCTAGTGCAGAAGCAGAATATCGTGCTATGGCCTCTGCTACATGTGAGCTTATTTGGCTCAAACAGTTGCTTAAAGAACTGAGATTTGGCGAAGTTACACAGATGACTCTCATATGTGATAACCAAGCTGCCCTTCATATTACCTCAAATCCAGTATTTCACGAGAGGAACAAACACATTGAAATAGATTGTCACTTCATTCGTGAGAAGATTTTATCTGGGGACATTACTACTCAGTTTGTTAACTCTACTGATCAGTTGGCAGATGTCTTCACCAAATCATTACGGGGTCCTAGGATTGATTATATTTGTAACAAGCTTGGTGCATATGATCTATATACACCAGCTTGAGGGGGAGTGTTAGATATAGTTTTATCTTATGGGCCTAGGCCCACTACTTTGTATATAAACCTATCTTTTGCTTTGCAATACACAAGAAATATGTTCTCTCCATTCACCATTACTCTCAACACCAATGATTGAGAGGCATTTTGGATGATAACAAAAAAAAAAAAACTATGAAGACTATGTAAATATAAATATCCCCTCAAACAAATACCAATAACATAACCCCAACAAATGTAACCATCAAATTGACAATAACATGAGAAATGTTGTCGACACTCTTTCCAAAGCTAATCGTCATATTGACAAAATGATATAATTGAAAGTTGAAATAATGTTAACATGCTAGTGTTACATTTTTTATTTGATACTTTTAAAAAATAAAATAGACTTACAACTTAGGTAGACTTTGTGGATTTTTCTTTGGAACCTCTTATAGCAGTGGTCTGGGTTTCCTTGGGAGCAGATTTAATGCTCTCTTTGATACCAGAAAAATAGTTTTTGCTGTCACTTTGTTCTTTAGCCGATTCTAGTTCAACCATCACTACTAACTTCGATTGTGTTACCAAAACTAATAGAAAAATAGGTAGGAGGAAAGAAGAATTCGACAAAGAAGGCAAACTCGAAAGATAATATGAAGAGACCTTTGACAATATCGGAAATTGTTGACTCAAACTATATTGAATTATAATATGAAATGATTAATAAGAAATGGGGCGAATTACTCTCACACTTCTTAAAGTTTAACGAGATTTCATTCCATACCCTTTTATTTTTTTATCCTATACCAACCTCTCTTAATTTCTTATGCAGTTATATAGATTAAGAAAGGTCAAAGTAATGTTAAAAAAGAAACGAATGTCATATCTAATTTCATTAAATCTTAGAGTTAAAAATATTATCCATAAATATAAAGTTTGTGTGACTGGCAATGTGATAGCAATGGTATATATACCGATTAAGTTCCTTACTTGACTTGTCTTCGGACCCATAATGTTCTGTTAGTTGTGACTCAATAGGGTCGTGGAAACTGGTATTAGGTTCAGCCGTTCAGCTGGTATTCTTATATTTCCTTCGTCTACAAGCTGCACAATCAAATCATTGTATTGACAAATGACATTGTTGAAAATTGAAATGTTGATAAAATGCAAGTAATATTGTATTAATTTTCAACACATTAAGTAATAAGGAAGACCAAGTTTATTAAAAATTTAGAATAATATAAGAACCATTGACTTACATCTTCTGTGATACTCTCCCTGCTTCTAGCATCAATCTTAATTCCCTTGCGAGTATATCCAACGCTCACTTCAGCATCAGAAAAATGATGTTTCCTCCCATTGTCTTCAACTGATTCTAGTTCATCCATCACTGAGTTTGGTTCTGTGAGATAAACAATAAAGAAAGATTATAAGTAGGAGGAAAGAATAACATTTTACCGAAAAAGTAAACCCAAAAGATAGATACACATGGTTAGTGTGTGAACTGTGAAGTAGAGGTGTTCAAAGAACTATATTAAACTAAACTATTAGGAAAACTAAACTAAACTAGACTATAAAAAATTAAACTAATTTTTATAAAAACTAAAATAAACTATATTTTAAGTTTTAGTTTCAAAAACTAAACTATTATAAAAAGTAGTTTAGTGCACTATAGTTCTAAATAAATAATTAATTTATAAGATTAAAAAAATAATTTTTATTTATTAATTGAATAAAAATTTATATACCTTTCGTAATTATTACTCTTTCAATATTTTTAATATAAATATTGTAAAAATTAAAAAAAATGTACTATATATATATAAAAACTTATCTCTTTATTATCTAAATAATTTTATTTTTTATGCTAAAAAATATTTTTATTTTAATAAAAATAATTTACAGATATTTCCTATAAATCTTTTTATGAAAAATAATCTACAAGAAATTTTTGTAAATTTTGCTACAATTTTAATGATCATAGAAAAAATTTTCCAAATTTTATTTTTGTAAATTTTGCCACAATAAATTTTATTTTGTTTCTTGCAAATTTTCTTGCAAAAATAAATTTGCAAGTAATGTTTACTAAATGGTAGAAAAATTTTGCAGGTAACTTTTCCTGCGGATTTTCCTATCAATTTTAATCTGCAAGAAAAATAAAAAAAATATTTAAATTTATAAGTTTAATATTTTAAAAAAACTTCAAGTCTCACATCAATTGAAAATAAAACAATTAAAGAATATATAAGTTGGGGCAACACTTATCTTATAAGTTGATTTGTATGGTTAAGTGTTAGGCTTATAATCTACAATATTAGAATTTAAAAGATTATATATCACATGTTGGGACGTGAAAACAAATGCTTCAGATAAATTCATTGTGATCATTAGTGATTTCTTTAATTTTTTTCGTAAAAAATATTCTTGCAGAATTTTGTTGCAAAAAAATTCGCACGAAACTTTCTTGCGAATTATTTTTGCAGGAAACTTTTCTGCGATTTTTTTTTGCAGGAAACCTTCCTGCGATTTTTTTTTGCAAGAAATTTTGCTAGAAAATTTCTTATAAATTTTAAAATTCGCAAAAACATATTATCCACGAAGTTATTACCTATAGATAAAATTTCACAAAAAAATTTGTAGAAACGTTTCCTGCAAATTTTTATGAAAAATTCGCAGGAAAAATCGCATGTAATAAAAAAAATTATAGTAGTGTTAATTCATAATTAATATCAATGATTTGGTAGCTCAATTTAAAAATGTTGATTTTAATTTTTTTTTTAATGTAGTTCAATTTAGTTTATAGTTAATAATAGTTTTATTTAGTTGATATTATAGTTTAGTTCAAACTCCTATAACTATAGTGCACTAAAGTAGATAATAGTTTAGTTTAGTTTAGTCAATATTTATTTTAGTTCAATTTAGTTTGATGAACTATTTATTATAATTTAGTTTAGTTTTCTTCTAGTTTAGTTCAATTTAGCAATTTGAACACCCCTACTGTGAAGACTATTAAAAATAGGCGAGTCAAATTTTTTGAATTATTACAGGAAATAATTATATAAATGAGTCCTTATAAAGTTTGCGAGACCATTTGTTTACGGTGAAAACGTCGTTTAAGGGTACTTTTTACTCGAACTAGCACGTAAATGGTTTCAATTTAGGATTTGTGATTTAAGAACAGGAAAAGGAGTGAACAACTTTAGTAATTACTTGTTTCTAAAGATTCTTCTATAATTAACAAGCAATAATTTTCACACATAAATGCTAAGATGAACAGAATGAATAATTAAGATACTTGCAATACAAATCATAGTTCAACTTGCATAATGTTCCAGAGTTACAATATCAAAGTAATATAACTACGTGATTAAAGGAAATAAATAAGAGAACTATGCTAATTCTACTCCTAAAAAGTAAAAGAAGAGTGGCCGAGAGTCAGTCATACCCAAAAACGATCTTGTGCACGAAAGCCATATGTGTGTGTAGGCAGAGAGTGCTTCAGAAGTTAATTCAAGTATGAGTTTTTTCGACCTCTGTTACGGTCCGTAATCCTTGTATTTATAGAGCAATCAAGAGCGGTTAATTTTGTGCACGTACACCTCTAACTCATAACTGCTATCCACTATGCTTGCTACGTGGTCTTGAGTTATAACTTCCTTTAACCGTCCTCCCACGTTCATATTAACCTCTCGACCTACCTGTCCACACATATGTTAACTTCTCGATTCAGACGTTTGACCACCTTCATGTGACCATTGGTACTACACTTTTACTAGTTTTCGAGCACAACTATTCTCGATCTCGAATATTTGCCACTGGAAGGTGTCCATCTTCATATCATTTTTCGAGGAATCTATATGATTGTTTCGACTTGTTTGTAGTTTTTCGAGTCGTTTGATCTTGGAGTAAGCCCAACACCATTGTAAAATTATTTATTCTGCAGCTAAGGAAAAGAAGTGAAAACTAAAAAAGAATGCCTTTTGTAAGAAAACCTTAGTTGTATGGTTTATTAATGGTATGTACACATGATTCCTTACATGACTTTTCTTTGGACTCATTTGCCTTGTCTGACTGTGACTCCACGGTTTCATGCAATGTTGTATCTGGTTTATTTGGCGTTTCTTTATTTTCTTCATATATGACCTGCAAAGGTAATTCTTTAACTTGAGAAAAATTTAATGTTGTGCCTTGAATTGCATCAGTTTCCTGACAAAACACACAAAAATGAAACGGTATCAAATTTGCTACAATTTCTATATAAAAACTATTCTTATAAAAGGTCAGCACATATTTTTCACTTACCGTGTTTTCTTCAATCACTTGATGAGCTTCATTATCCTTCAATTGACTTCTTTTTCCCAGATCTCCTCTACATTCTTGACATGCTATCTCCAAACCCATTTTTTGCAATAAGTCATGCATCAGTCTTCAAGAACTTCTACTCCACTAGTTGCCTCAAAACCACAGTCATCTAATATCATTATGACATGATCTTTCCTTTTGTCTTTGAAAAAAAAATGCAATATCTAGAAATATATTTCTTTCTAGATCATCTAATCCATTATAGCTCACTTTTAACACGTTCTGAATCTTCTCATTAGGATACTTGTTGAGTTTTCTTAAAGTACTCTCCCAAAAGTTCAAACTTTTTGAATGAAAATATGAACCCAAAACTTTAAGAGCTAATGGAACACCACCAACATATTTAACTGCACTTTCTGAGGGACTCTCATAACCCTTTTGGGGATGCCTTCTCTATAAGGCTTCCAAGCAAAAAAGCTTTAGAGATTCTGGATTTCTCTCTTTCTTGACCTTGTATATCCAATCAACTCTTCCAACAAGCAATTGCCTATCTCTTGTTATTATAATGAGTCTACTATCACGATCTAGGTTCCCATACTCTCGACATAAAAACTCCAATGAGTCTAAACTATCCATATCATCTAGTACAATGAAAACCTTTTTACTACTGAGCCTCCTCAAAACCATAGTCATCTAATATCCAGCGAATATTCCTTTGCATTTGCCACGAAACAGACATTATCATATTGGGGAAAGAGTTTGGCAAACTAGACTTTTGCAATGGTAGACTTACCAATTCCCCCCATACCCCAAATTCCAATGACTCGAACTTTTTTCAGTAATAATTCTACCTTCTTACAATTGTTTTTCTGTTCCAACAAAGCCTATTAGTTCAGTAGGGTATCTCAGTTGTGGCTTCTGCACTACATCATTGGCAACATTCTCGATGATATGAGATTCGTCCCTAACATAAAAGTTAAACAAACGAGACAAAGGAAAATATTAAATCTATCACGAATGTCAAAAAGTTGCATGCTAAATTAATATCTCTAGTAGAATTTAATTATAATTTTTAATATGCTTTTGCTATAAAGAAATTTAATGCTTAAGTTTTCAAAGTTTAACTCTCAATTTATAACGCTAACTTATAAGTTAACTTTTTTTGTTTTGGTAAAGATAGGAAAGATTACAAAGATGATCGCAATGAGAATTGAACTTAGGTCCTCATGTTTCTAATTATCTCGACCCCTCTCCACCCAACCACGCTCACCCTAGTGGTCTAGAAAGAGGAAGAATTGGTGGTTAGTTACCGATGTTTTGGAGAGTCCCATCAAGAGATATTGGCTGCTTGAGTGAGAGCAGCTTTCCACCTCAACACTTTCTCTTTGTTGGATTCAGTGTTTTTGCCTCCAAGATCTCACTCGTGTCCTCTCCTTTGAAGCTCAGAAACACGTGCTTTTTCGTTTAGGAACACATTTGCGACTCTCACTACTCAATGCAAGGACAAGGACAACCTCTTCTTTATTATTATTTACTCGCAATCGTTGACTTCAATTTCACCATGTACTCCACTCCCTAATCCCTATGCCTTTTGTGGAAAAAATTAAACTAACGTCTTTTTCAAAGCAAGTTAAAATACAATTTATATCTTTCATCTAATTTCTTATTAATTCATTGATAGCAGACAACTCGCAATGCTCTCAAAAAGTTGCATTCTTCATCAGCTTACCATAAACCATTATGATCACTCAAGTCAACTCCCCAATGGCATTACTAGCATCTGTTGTACATATATATGATATTTCAAAACAAAAGAGTCGCACATTGCTTGAATCATTCAAGTGTAGAGTCTTTATATATCAAAGTGTTTCTAATACTCTCATAGGGGTAAGTAAAGGGTGGTAGGCTCACACACACACGTAAGAATGGGTCTTGTGAGCTTGTTGTAGTTCAAATCTATTGATTCCCCCCTGTGTGTGTGAAAATGGGATCTGTCAATTCTTGCTCAGCATCTTCTTGGGTATGTTGTTACGGGTCTTGCTTGGAACAGAAGTTGTAGCATTCAACTCTTTTTGTCCTGGATTGAAACCAAATTAAAAAGCCAAAAGGTTGAATATTCAAATCAAGTTTAGAAATTGTTCTTCTACATTTTCATGTGTGTTACTCAAAGGTTGGCTAAGAAAGGTTAGATGAATATATCTAAAATAATCATTCTGGGGGGCATTTGGATGTTGTAAAAGATGACTTCATTATTTTGTAATATATCTCTCCGTCACATTATTTATTATTTTTATGGATAAATGGTCAATTTAGTTCTAGAAATTGTCACCCATTGTCATTTTAATCCATGAATCTAATTTTTTTTTTAAAAAGTCTTTGGAAATGTAATTTGTCATTAACATTAGTCTCTCCATTGAATGAATTCCATTTTCTTTAGTAGAAGTGTTTACATGACAATATTGTGTCATGTGTTGTATACGTAGATGACACGTGGCACATGTGTGGTGACACTGATTATATAAATGTATCACGTCATGTGAAGTATGCTTATCATGTGGTATAAACTATAATGCAATGTCATTTTACCTTTTGAAATTGTAATATTATGTCATTATAGTTTCTAAAAGTGTAATATAATATTATTTTAATCTTTTAAATTGCAAGACAGTCAATTTAGTATCTGAAATTGTAACTCTATATCAATTCAGTTCATATACATTAATATAATTTTATTCTACTTCCTAAAATTGCAACTCAACATTATTACAATCCCTAAACATTATTATATTCCACATGGTACACCCACATGATGTGTCATCACTCATATATGTTACATGTCAACCATCTATGTGTCATGTAAGCACTTTTATAAATAAATAAAATAAAATAAAAAAAGAAAAAGGGTAAACACTGCATATTTAAGTCACTAAAAGTATATATCACTATCACTTTAGTCCTTGAAAGTAAAGAAATTATGAATAAATCCTTGAAAGTTATAATTGTTTCATTTAAGTCTTTAAAAGTAATTATTTATTGTCATTTTAGTCCCTAAATATACATTAATATTATCATTTAAGTCATGTGTTTTATTGAATTGTAAACTAAAGTGAGTAACATTTTACATTTTCAATAACTCTTTTTAAATTTTTATACTTTTGGTGAATAAAATGTCAATGACATATACTTTCAAGTATCCAAATGGTGTTTTAAAAAAAAAAGAACTAACTTAATGGAAGGAAAAAATGAGTCACATATAGACTTTTTTTTTATTTCATTAAATTCATAAATTGAAATGACAATTTTAGAGACTAAATTAGTCATTTGCTCTACTTTTATTAATATTAGAAAGAGGTAAATATAAAAAATGATGTTATGTTGTATCAATTATTTTTGTAGAAGTATATTTTTTTTTGTTTAATAAAGCTTTAGTTATTTTATTCATTACTTCTAATGCATGGCTGTTATTTTATTCTTATTTTTAACTTTAGTTTCTTTTACATTACTTTTATTGCTTTTCATTTATTTTCTTTCGATTTTAGTCTACGTTAGTTAAATTCTTTAAACCTATTTTAAAAAATTATATGTTGGGGATTTGATTCTAAGGCCTAAAATTTCAATTAGAAACAAACAATAGTTTTAACTTTTGTTATAAAAAGTTATTCAATGTTAACATTTATACCTTATAGATTTTTGACACTTTCAAGAGAGATAGAGGACTAGGTTTGCTAACATGAAAGAATAATGAAGTTGTTGACTGAGTCAGAAGATTTTTAGTTTAGGAAATCTATTTTGAAATTTTATATTTCTGTTTTTATGTGTTTCAATTAATCTGTTTTCCCACAACTAGGAATATGCTGTTAGACGTGGGTTATTTGGCTATTTTCTAGGAATTCAGTTGTAGAGCTAAGTCTATAAACTTGGTTGTTTTCATTTGTGAATGTGAAGTGCTCTCAAATATGTTTCTATCCTTTTGCACTCTATACAATCTGATCTGAGTTAACAACTGGCATCAGAGCCAGGTTCACTATAGCAAGAAGCAGCAGACTTCAATCATGGCTACGGATGGCAATTTTGTGCAACCTGCAATTCCAAAATTAAATGAGCATTATGATCATTGGGCAATGCTCATGGAGAACTTCTTAAGGTTAAAAGAATATTGGAATCTTATAGATCCAGGGATTCCCAAACATGCAGCAGAAGCTGAATTAACAGAGAACGAGAAGAAGAATGTGGAGGAGCTCAAGTTAAAAGATTTAAAAGTAAAAAATTATTTATTTCAAGCAATTGATCGAGCTGTGCTTGAAACGATTTTGAAGAAGGAGACGTCGAAGGAGATTTGGGATTCTTTAAAACAAAAATACCAGGGCACTGCTAGAGTAAAGCGAGCACAACTTCAAGCCCTCCAACGTGAATGGGAGATTTTGCAGATGAAGAACGGAGAATCAGTTAATGACTATTTTCCTCGAACTCTCACAATTGCAAATAAGATGAGGATGTATGGTGAACGGGTGTCTAATTTTAATGTCATTAAGAAGATTCTCTGCTCAATGACCTCAAGGTACGATTATGTAGTGTGTTCCATTGAAGAATCTCATGATTTGGACACCATGACTGTAGATGAACTCCAAAGCAGCTTGTTAGTTCACGAGCAATGGATAAATGGCCACAATGCGCAAGACGAGCAAGTGTTAAAGGTTGCGCAAGATGAGACAGGTGCTAGATGTGAACGTGGAAGAGGAGTTTTTCGAGGTGGAAATGTTCAAGGAAGAGGTAGAGGCAGAGTGATGGAATCATGCTTAGGAAAGCAAGGGGTGACATATTGAAGGAGCCAAGATGAGTGGGCTAGACATGGAGGATTGGGCCAGTCAAGGCCCAATGGGCCCGATAGGGCTTGAAAGGCCCAAGTTGAGCTTCTCATGGGCCATATCTTATTTTAGCTATTTTCTTATATCTTGTATATACCATGTTAGTATAGGTTCTCTATATTTTGGGTCTTGTATTTTGGACCATATAGGATAACATTTTAGGCTATAGGCTTATTGGGCCTAGTTTTGGGCTTCATGGGCCTTTGGGCTTTTGGTACCCAATATTGGGCTCATTTTCATTCTTGTAATTTTTCCTTTCCATTGTATTTGCTTGGCCATTGTATTTAGGTTATTAGAATAGGAATTTAGAAGGATTAAGTATTAAAGCATGAATTATAGAATGTTAATTACATTTAAGAGTAATTAGAGTTTCATTTGAGTCACATGTTTTGTGCCAAAGGTGGCTGCACATGTGTACACTTAAATGAACCCTAAATTACTTCTAAATGCAATTAGAATTCTAGAAGGGTTGGCTGCACATGGCATGTGCAAGTGGACGTTCAACTTTGAATTCAAATTTGAATTTGAATTCAAATTGGCGCCACTTTTGAGTGCACATGGAATGGCTCCAAAACTCCTTTGATCCTTGGCTTTAAATACTTGAAACCTTCACTCTTGTAAACACTTTTGAATAATAGAGAATTTTCTGAATATTACTTCAGCTCCATTCTCTCTCAAAGGTCACCGAAACTCACTTAGAACTAGGAGAACCTATACCTTTTCCCTACTCTTGAAAGTGAGCTTTCCTTTAGTTCTTGAGCTTGGATGCTTCCATCCATAGCTTAGGGATTTTCTTCTATCATTTCAATCATCTTCCTCCATCATTCAATCCGTGGCAAGCTCAAGGAAAAGGTCTTCAAATTTCGGAGAAGGTCACAAGAAGCAAGAATCACTCCATTGCTTCAACCTAAACTCCATCACAGAGGAGGCAGACACGTGGACAAGACGACGATAGAATGCTATCACTGCCATGATTTTGGACATTTTCAATATGAATGCCCAAAGAAACCACAAGACAGCAAAGCAAATTATGTTGAGGTCGATGAGGAAGTGGTGTTACTGATGGCACAACTCTCATCAGATGGAAAATCAAATCCACAAGACATGTGGTTTATTGACTCAAGTTGTAGTAACCACATGACAGGTAGAAAAGATTGGTTCTCCTCTTTTGATTTTTCTTTTTCTGATGAAGTGAAATTAGGGAATAATTGTTCTTTAAAGGTGGCTGGGAAGGGTACTGTTAAACTTTTAATTAATGGAGTTGTGCATTTGGTTAGAGCTGTATTTTATGTGCCTAAACTGAAAAATAATTTATTTAGTGTGGGGCAACTTCAAGAGAAAGGATTGATTGTTGAGATGAAGCAAAATAAGTGTAGAGTGTTTCAAGAAAAGGGGATTATTTTTTAAACCTCTATGACTACCAATCGTATGTTTGCTGTCTATGTTAAATCTGGAGTTTCTCAGCCTTGCTTTCAGGTTAGTTCAGTGCCACCTGCAGAAGTTTGGCACTCTCGGTATGGGCATTTGAGCTACAGCGGGCTGAAAACTTTATTGGAGTTTAATATGGTAAAAGTATTGCCCTCCTTAACGCCACCAACTCATCTCTGTGAACATTGTCTCAAAGGAAAACATCAAAGAGACCCTTTTCCATGACAGAGTAGTTGGCGCGCTTCTCAATGCTGCAATTAATTCACTCTGGCATTTGCGGTCCCATTAGTCCTACTGTAACGACCTGCCATGGTCTCTACACTTAGTGGAATCGCACTACTGCTAGTGAACTAAGAGAAATATTAAGCTGGATAACCCATACATACATGTACAAATAAAAATAAATTATCTAATTTTTTTGTTATAAAATAAAACTCCATATATGTACAGTCATCCCAAAAATAATATTTCTTAGTGCCGGTCAAGCACAGACAAAACCGTTACCCAAAATGGTAACTCCAACACGAGGATCAAAACTTCCCGTCTCGCAGCGGACACCTCAACTCCAAGCTAGCCCTGACCTGCTCCTATACCAAGTATGATCATTGCAGTTCCACCACATGGAAACAGAAGGGTAAGCTAGAATTCACAAATCAATCATACAAGTATAGAACAATAATCTATACTACACAATCATCCAACCATCAATCATATTCATAGAGTCTCACCATACACTCTATCCAATACTACTCACGCATAACATACAATGCACCAATCATGAAGTCAAACACCACACTTCATCATATTAATAATCATGCAATAAATGCATCTCATGACAGATATCAATGCATATCAATCATCTAATGCGTCGTCACGCATACACCTAGGAGATCTCCACAACAATAGAGTTGTATAAGTGACATTCCATCCTACCGAAACCACCCCAACCGTTTTCACGCCCAATGCGCCCGCTCGGTCACAGCTAAACAGGATATATAATCCTCACTCGGGTTTACTCGGATGATGTCACTTACACAATTGGAAGTCCAGATCCACCATCAGGTATAGCACAGCTGGGTACGGGCTTACCACGACCTTGGCATGCATTAACCAAGTCAATTATGGAGTTCGCCCACTGACTATCCGCAAGGATCCACGCACCTTCCCGAGTACTTGGTTAAGGGAATAACCCTCGACCTCATACCCCGCTCCAACACTAGCTAAGGACTTAGAGGAGACTCACCCAACCCAGTGGCCTATCTGAGCACCACTCTCCCAAATCCAGTGGCCTCCCAGAGCACCACTCTCATATATCAGTGGCCTATCCAAGCACCACTCTCAAGAGACTCTATGTGAGCTCTTCCAGTTCGAAAATATTTTTCCTCTCCTCAAGTCCTAGGCTAGACTCATGCCATAAGGCATCACATGCAATCATGCATCATACATCATATATGGTCTGCCCACCATAATGATCAACAATCATACACATGTCATAAGACATCACATGCAATAATGCATCATACATCATACATGATCTACCCACCATCATGATCAATAAACATACTCATATCCTATTCAAACATTCATATATATCATCACTATGCATACATATGAATCACACCTCACCATACATCATATATCATACATACATGATCCAAATCTTCAACTTTAAACATGCATAAGCATCAATTATTTATAAACATATTCACGCTCGACGCAGCCTGAGCTCGCCCAGCCTAATCCCAACCTGAGAGTCCTAAAACTCATCCACACCCGACACATTCAACTCACGCTCGGTGTCCTTGAGACAGAGACTCCTAAGAGTCTCCAGCCTGACGTAACCAAATCACGCCTGGCCCAACATCCAACCCGAGAGCTCTAAGCTCTTCCACGCCTGGCGCACTCAACCTGCGTCTAGCCTAATCCCAGTCAGAGAGTTTAGAAACTCTCATCCAAACCAACAAGTCCAGCCACATGCAAACACAACAAAATAATGCATAGGCTCCATACAACACAAAAACAAACTCAAAATCTACATGCACCCATCCAATGCATCAATTCCACCCCAAAAACTCTATTTTTCCCAAAAAATGAGCGAATCCTCCGATCCAGCCATGGATCCTCAACTTTCATGCATCAATTGAGTTTCTAAACTCACATGCAACTTAAACAACAAACGTTCTAGCTTCCCTTACCTGAAGATTGACTCAAAATAGCCAACAACTGTGACGAAATAGAATTCCCTTCCAAAGCTCAACCCGGAACTTCAATCCTTCCAAAGCAAGCTTTCTAATCTAAATTTCAAGAAAAGTCAGAAGGAGTTAGTGATCTAGAGGAGAAAAGGAGTCAAACAGAGAAAAGGAGTCAAACAGAGAAATTTGGGAAAAGGAGCTCACTGACCCAGAGACCTTCTCTCTAAAACTTCTCTCTAAAAACTCACATTTTCTTGAAGGCCCCCAACCCCTATTTATAGACTTTCGGATTGCCCCAAAACGGCTCGTACCGAGTTCGGAACGGCCCGTTCCGAACTCCCAAATCACACACAAAATCCACGCCCAGAACGGCCCGTTTTGAAATCAAAACAGCCCGTTCCGATACTCATCCGGAACGGCCCGTTCTCCCTCCAGAACGTCCCGTTCTCCATCCAGAACGGCCCGTTCTGGAATTTGGAACGGCCCATTCTCCCTCCAGAATGGCCCGTTTCCAACCACGAATTTCAGGTTAATTTAATAGCTTGGAACGACCCGTTCCAGATTGGGAACGGCCCGTTCTGGGCTACTAAATCAGCCACATTTTTTTTAAAACTACGTTACACCTACCTCTAATGGAAATAAAAGGTACATACTCACTTTTACTGATGATTTAAGCAGAAAAGTTTGGGTATATTTCCTTTTTGAGAAAAGTGAAACGTTTGGTGTATTTAAGAAGTTTAAAGCACTAGTTGAAAAACAAGTTGGTGTTCCTATTAAAATGTTGAGAACTGAAAGAGGGGGAGAGTATCTCTCCAAGGAGTTTGTTAAATTTTGAAATGAACAGGGAATTCAAAGACAACTCACAGCTTCATATACACCACAACAGAACGGTGTGGCGGAAAGGAAAAATCAAACCATTATCAATATGGTTCGGAGTGTTTTGGGAAAAAAAGGAGTTCCAAAAGCTTTTTGGCCAGAAGCTGTAATGTGGGCAGTCCATGTTCTGAACAAAAGCCCCACTCTTGCTGTAAAAGACATCACACCCGAGGAGGCATGGAGCGGAATCAAGCCGTCTATTTCTTACTTCAAGATCTTTGGTTGCATTGGATATGTTTATGTATATAACCAGCAAAGGAGCAAACTTGATGACAAAAGTACCAAATGTGTGTTGTTAGGTGTAAGCGAGGAATCTAAGGCCTACAAGCTTTATGATCCCGTCAAGAAGAAAATTTTGATTAGTAGAGATGTTAAATTTCAAGAAGATGCTGCTTGGGATTGGAGAGTGAAGCTAAAAATAGTAGTATACTTGATACGAGTGAGTTGAATCCTTTGGAAGAGCCTTCACAAGTAGCTGAGGAGAAAACTCAAGACAAATCTAATGATATAGCTGCGACTTCCAGTGCAACAACAACAAACTCATCCTCAAATGTGCCTGATTATTTTGTTCCAGCAGCTTCAGAATCTCATGATCAAGGGAGGACTAGAAGACCACCAAAATGGATGAGAGATTATGTCACAGGTGATGCTCTAACTGAGGAAGATGCCATGAATTTTGCCATGTTTGTTGGTGTAGATCCAGTAACATACAATCAAGCATCAAAAAGTCAGCATTGGAGGAATGCAATGGATGCTGAAATTCAAGCTATTCAAAGAAATGATACTTGGCAGCTGGTTGATCCACCACCAAATTGCAAAGCCATAGGTGTCAAGTGGATTTTCAAGACTAAATTGAAGGAAACAGGGAAGATTGACAAATTCAAGGCTAGACTTGTAGCAAAAGGCTACACTCAAGAGGAAGGCATAGATTACGGGGAGATTTTTGCACCGGTAGCTCGTCTTGAAACTGTCAGGACTGTTATTGCAATTGCAGCAACAAAAAGATGGAGTATTTATCAACTTGATATTAAATCAGCCTTCCTGCATGGAGAAATCAATGAAGATGCCTATCTAGAGCAACCACCGGGGTATGTATGTCAAGGACGTGAACATCAAGTATACAAGCTCAAAAAGGCTTTGTATAGACTTAAGCAGGCTCCGAGAGCCTGGTACAGTAAGTTGGAGTCTCATCTTGTAACCAACGGTTTTCTAAAATGTCCTCATGAGCACACTTTATTTTTGAAGAAGGAGGGAAGTGAAATTTTAATTGTGGGTTTTTATGTAGATGATCTTATATATACTGGTAGTCATTAGTTGATATTTCAAGAGTTTAAGACTATAATGATGAATGAATTTGCAATGACTGATTTAGGCAAGATGAGATATTTTCTAGGCATTGAAGTTTTGCAGAGCTGTACTGGAATTTACATTGGGCAAAAAAAATACATTAAGGATATGTTGAACAAATTTGATATGTTTGATTGCAATTCAGTGAAGAATCCTATTGCTCCATGTACTAGGTTGCTAAAAGAAGATAAAGGAACAGAGGTTGACAGTACTATATATAAACAACTTGTAGGAAGCCTGATGAGGGTTTTTCGCAAACACACCACTTGGCAAGTGAACCAAGTTTCGAAGTAGTATTCAAATATCGTCCTCAGGGATTTGAGTGTTTAGTAATTCTTGCTCTAATGATTCAAATGAGAATTTTGTTATAATTGCAAATGAGTGAAAACAAATTAGAACAACACAATAAAATAAACGTAGTAAGAACAATGATTAAGAAACAAGGATTGGTTCAGGAGAACTTGCTAACTCGTAGATCTTCTTATAATAAATGCGATTCTAATTTCATTATTTCCACGTTCATTAAGTAATTCAACAAGATTCCTCAAGGTTGAATCCTAAAGTCATTAAGCTCAAAACATGATTCCTCTATGTTTTAAGTTTAACACTTCGCATTAAGAACAATGACTTGAACAATGTGACTAACCAAATCAAGTCTATTCCTAGAACAAGAAATGATTAGGTGCAAGATTCAGTTCGGGTTTTCGAAAACGTTTTCCAACTGGATTCAAAAGCCAAAAATCATACAACGGGTGATCAAGCCGATATAAGCATTAAGGGAAGAATCAAGCACAAATAATGAGATCAAAATGCATATATTTAAGAAGAAGAGGAGTTAGTAGTTACATCCAACCAATCCTTAAGGAGTTTAGCCACACATGGCCATTACAAGATCTAAGAAGTAAAAGAAGAGATTACAAAGTTGGAGATGAAAACAAGGGGTTGGGCTTCGTTCCCAAATGACCCAGCTGCCCAAGTCTTCGTTCTTGCTCCGTTTCTCCCTTCAAGTGCTTCTCAATCTGTTTTTTTCTCTGTATATTCGTGATGCCCTGTTTCTTCTCTTTTTCCCCTTTTATATGAGCTTCAAAACAGAGGAGAAGTTGCACACTTTAAGCCCACAGTTGTAGCTGTGGAACCAGCGCTATAGCTGTGGAGACTCCTTCATGGTTAAGTAATTTCTGACGCTCCAGCTATGGAACCACAGCTATGGCTGTGAGTTTTTGTAACTTTTATTGATCTTCAATGCCTCACCGCTCTAGCTGTGGATCTACAGCTATGGCTGTAACTCTCTGGAGTCCCAATTTTGCACTGCAGGTTTTCACAGCTATGGTTGCAGAACCACAGCCATGGCTGCAACTTTCTGACTTCTAGAATTTCCTTCCAGATTTCCACAGCTATAGCTGCAGAACCAGAGCTATGGCTACAGAATTCTTTTCCTCAATTTTTGCTGCACTTAAGAGAGAAAATCAACATTAACTCTTCTACTACTCTTCTATCTTCTAATATAACTTTTAAAGAGTAAATTAGCATAAATATATTTACAATTCATCCAAAAAGAGTGCCAAAAGTTGAGTGAATATATGAATAAAAGACACTCAACAAAGCCTTATGTATCTTACAGCTACAAGGCCGGATATTGCACATTCTGTTAGTTTGATTAGTCGCTTTATGGAGCATCCAAAGGAGAGTCACTTCATAGCAACAAAGCGGATTTTGAGATATTTACAAGGCACTCAAAATCTGGGAATTTTCTATAAGGCTGGAATAAATGAAGAATTATTTGCTTACACTGATAGTGATTATGCAGGAGATCTTGAAGATAGGAAAAGCACATCTGGTTATGCTTTCCTTTTGGCTGGTGGTGTGATTTCTGGGTTTCAAAGAAACAACCTGTGGTTAGCCTATCCACAACAGAAGCAGAATTTATAGTAGCTGCATTATGTGCTTGTCAATGTGTTTGGCTGAGAAGAATTTTGGAGCATCTTGATCACTATCAGGTTGGAGCTACTGTGATGTTTTGTGATAATGTTTCTACAATTAAATTATCCAAAAACCCAGTTTTGCATGGAAGAAGTAAACATATTGATGTTAGATTTCACTTCTTGAGAAATTTATGCAATGATGGTGTTATTAAGCTGAATTTCTTAGTACCAAAAATCAGTTAGCAGATATTATGACGAAGCCTTTGAAGGTTGAAGATTTCCAGCGCCTACGAAGTGCTCTAGGCATGCTTGAAGATTCTGAAATAAACTACTGCAAGGAGCATGCAATTTAAGGGAGGAATTGTTGACTGAGTCAGAAGATTTTTAGTTTAGGAAATCTATTTTGAAATTTTATATTTCTATTTTTATGTGTTTCAGTTAATCTGTTTTCCCACAACTAGGAATATGCTGTTAGACGTGGGTTATTTGGCTATTTTCTAGGAATTCAGTTGTAGAGCTAAGTCTATAAACTTGGTTGTTTTCATTAGTGAATGTGAAGTGCTCTCAAATATGTTTCTATCCTTTTGCACTCTATACAATCTTATCTGAGTTAACAGAAGTGACTCAGTTTCTGTAGACTTGTGCATAGATGTGTAGTGCTTTCAAATCTAAAAGATGGTCCTTGTTCCCATTATATTTAAGATGGATTCTAACATGAAGTAGTAAAAAATATGTCTCATGAATGAATCATTAGTTTTAGCCGTTTAATATATTAATTAAAAAAATCAACGCACGAGATTGAAGGAGATTGAAGGTGGGCAACCCACATAACCGGTAAACTCATTCCTGTCGAACATGCAGTGGCGTCACAGTTGCGGCACATGCAGCGGCGTCATCGTCGCCGCACGCGTAGCAGGCCGAGGTCACCATGGTCGCACGGCCGCACCCGTAACATCACCGTCGTCGCACCGCACCCGTACCGTTATCGCACTCATAATGTCACCATGGTCGCACACCCGCACCTATAGCGTCACCGTTGCCACACCGCACCCGTAGTGTCATTATCGCCACACTCGTAGTGTCACCATGGTCGCACGACCGCACCCATAGCGTCACCGTAGCCGCACCGCACCCGTAGCGTCACCGTCGTCGCACTCGTAGTGGCAACATGGTCGCACGGTCGCACCCGTAGCGTCACCGTCGCTGCACCGCACCCGTAGCGTCACTGTCGCCGCACTCGTAGTGTCACCATGGTCGCACGACTGCACCCGTAGTGTCAACGTCGCCACACCGCACCTGTGGCGTCACCGTCGCCACACTGCACCCGTGGCGTCACTGTAGTTCTTAAATATTTTTTTGATTTTTTTTTTATATTTTTTTGGTTAAAAATTTCTTATTCCCAGTTATTTTAGTGGGTGTTTGGAAACGCGTCCGAATGATAAAAATCACGTCATTTATCATTGAAAACGTGGAAGCTAGAACTATTTCCTTCTATCTCAACGTGAAAATTCGTGTTGAGAACGCGGAATCAAACACGCTATTAGTGTTTCACAGATGTACCACATTTTCACCTGTTTCATGTTTAGAATTTTCGTATATTTAGGCGATTCTACTTTAACTATGATCAACTTTGGTTCTTCTACAAAACACAAATAAAGAAGTATAAGCAAGAGTAAAGAATAGTAAATAAAATAGACACGCATGCTTATTGCAAAAAGACCTTTCGCAAAATGAGAAATAGGGATCGCAAAATATTTAAATTATTACAGTATCTACAATAATGATGTTCGTATACTTACATAACATTGTTAACTCTTGTCATTTTATTTTTCTCTATATTTTTTATTTTATTATTATATCACATCTTTTACTTTTCTTTTTTCTCGTCTCTCACTAGACCTAGTGAGTGTATTAATAACATTTAGCTCTGGACAAATTTTTCTCTGACTAGGTGTGTACTTTCTAACTCTTATTTTTCTCTTTATCCACAAGCACTTTCTAATTATATGTTAAATTTTAATTTACGTAAAAAACAGAAAACTTGTAAGTTGTAACGAAACATTGATTTCAATCAATTTATAAAAATAACATGAAACAATATAGAAAATAAATTTATTTTACAATTATATAGACTTCTTTTTTTTTAATGTTTGGGTCTTCTTGGTGATCACCCCTTGGGCGTAGACCTGGTATACCTCTGACTACACCTAGTTACATTCTAGACTGCAACCAAGTTTCATTAGATATAGAGTCATGTTCAAGCTATCTACAACTTCTTTTTCCTTAAAAAAAATGATAAGTTCCCAAATAGAATAAAGATTGGTTTACATTAGATACCAAGCAAGACAAGAGAAAGGAGAGAAACAAAAAATTATGCAGTTATAATAAATAATATAATGTAATAAAATAAAAAAGAGAAACAGAAAGAAAAGATAGGTGTTAATATATTAGGACCGACAGTGTTCACATTAATCAGTACTCACTCATCCAAATATACCCAACTTGTACCACTATGTACTGAATAGTGAACACACGTACGTTTGACAAATTTAAAGACTCATACTTTGGAGTTTGAGACCTGTGTGGAAAAAAAAGCTCAAATGGTAGTAAAATTGGTTGAAAGGTAAACTTGTCTATTTCTTTTCTTGTCCGATATTAATCTGAAGTCCTGGAGCATGTTTGGATGAATTTATGAAAATGATGCGTCAATCTGACAATTTACAAAGTGTTTGTTAATGTGGTGAGTGTAGTAGTCGAATTTGGAATTTTGGACAGTTCAAGAGAGAATATAATTTGACAATTTTAAGAAATGTGACAGAATTTATTTGTAAAACATAGTTATAAAATCACATTATAACATTTGGGTAGTTATGAGTAGTTATTGAAGTGTGTTATCTATAATTGAAGGTTATGGAGAATAATGAGTTGCATACCGAGAATACTATGAGAGGAGCTGTTTGGTCTGTTGCAAACCCCACTAACTTCACAATGTTCATTTTCTTATCCAAATTCCACACTCTTTAATACAGATTGAACCATCAACTTTCCCTTCCTCTTCATTTGCAACACACAACTCTAACTAAAATATATGCGCGATTATATCATTCAAACAGTGAAATAACGTTGATAAATGGTAAACTCTTAGAAATATAAACCAATTATTATTAAAATCAAAGTCATACAAAGAATCTCAATAATTGTTTTGAGCCCGTCAAAATGAAATCAAAAAAGGATCAAAATTAAAATGGAGGGCTTCTCTTCATCTTTTTGTAAGACTCCTTCAGATTCTCAAAATCTGCATTTAACCTTAATATCTCTTTGTCAAGTTTAGCAAGATATTTCATTACCTTGCCCAATGAAGTTGAAACAAGCTTGACAGATTCAATAATTTCTTCTTTAATAGCCAAATGCTTCGAGTTGGCAGTTTCAAGTTCAGTCTTCTCTTTATTTAAGCCCTCATTTTCTTCTTCAAGTTTCTTGATGGCATCTTGTATCTCCTTTTGGCGTTTTTCCACAGCCTTAATTTTAACCTTATTCCTTGAAACAACATCGTCGAGCTTTTGAACATTAGATTTGGAATCTAAAAGGTTGTCAAGAGCTTGTTTTCTCTCAGTTTCAATCTTTCTGATATTTTCTTCATTCAAGTATTTGTCCATGCAAATTGTCGCCACATTTTTGTAGAGAGCAGTGAATTCATCTAGACCCTTGTTTTGGCTCTCAGATAGATCTTGAGCATAATTATCAAGCTTCTCCAAAGTTTCCTCAACTTGTTCTCTGTATTCAACTCGTTGAATGCTGCACAAGAAAGATTCAGAGAAGGCCAAAGATCGAAGTTCTTGAAGAATGGTAGAAAAGTTTTCAGTTGAGGCAGACACAGACTGTTGAATTGTGGTTTGTGATGGCATTGCTGAAATTGAAACATCACTTGCTAAGAAATCGAGGATTGCAAAGGGATCATCATCAAGTTTGTTTAGATAATCATCGATCCCCATATTGGTTCCAACCTCAGGTTGATCTTCAGATGAAGTTGAAAAGGATGATTCTATATCCTCTTGGTTCAGTGCAGGCTGTTTCAAGAGTGAAAAGAAAGTTAGTATTGAATAATAGCTTTGAAAGGTCTTCAAGAATTGGATTAGCAAGAAATTAGAACACAAGTAGTATATAAAAAATAAATAAATAAAAAGAACAACTTAAAGAAATGCTTTACCTTTTTGCTGATGACCAATCCCTTGGATTTTGCCGTAGCTTTTTCTCGAGGTCTTAAGAGATTTTTCATCATCACTTTCCCAATTCTCTATCCTCTGAAGACCTCTATTCCTTTGGAGACTGTTAAGAGATTTTAGTCAAAAGAAATCAAAGGTAAGTTAGCACAATTTATGAGTAGTTATTGAAGGTTGTTATAAGAGATGAATGGAGATTAATGAGTTGCATGCCTATTATTTTACTTTCAGAGGGCTGTGTTCACTCATCTGGTTTCTTGGGCCAATTCTTCCCTCCACGTCATATTCTTCAACTAGACATATTGTTTATAATAAAGTAAATTATTTAAATTATGAACTACATTATAATATTTTATTAGTTTAATTTTAAATATAATTTTTTAACTATGTAATATAAACTAATTATAATTAGAGGTGTGAAATTTAGGAAAATACATATAAATTTTTTGGTTTAAAATGCAGAACAAATTTTTTTATGTAAAAGAAAATTTTATTATTGCAAATTTTTTATATTTATGTTTATATAATATTTATAACAATAATTTATCGTTTAATCTCTTCATCACATATATATATATAATTAAAATTTTATATATTTTGATAAAGTAATAAAGTTTTGCTTAAATACATTCTTTTTTAATTAGATATTTAAATATATAAATGAACAAAAGTTCATAATATGTGAACAAATTATGTTTTCAAGTATTCTAACCCAAAAAACTAATGTTAGAATAAATAAATTAAATGATATTTAATTATTATTTAATTTGTATTGTCTTTATAATAACTAACATTAATTAGATTAATTTTTTTTGTGTAAATTTATTTTGAAAAAATTACAATTAAACACACTAAAAAGAATATGACTCGTGAGAGAAGATAAAAATTTCTTTTTAAAGGTTTTTGCACATCTATTAATAACTCATTTTAAGAATGATGTAAAAAATTTAATAAAATAATAATAATTTGCATATATGTGTGAGTGTTCGAACACAAGTTAAACAAAATAACATAAATAAATAGATATTTTAAAATAACAATTATGATAAGGTTGAATATCAAAAATATATTAATTATAAAGTGAAAATACAACATAAACAAAACAAAATTATGTGTTATTCTCGTATTTTTTGTTATCACTTTTCCAACTAAAGTGAACAAATTATCTAACTATTTAAAAGAGACCATGTTATTTTTCATTATTAATATTATAAAAATACTTTAAAATGAATATTGAAACATTATTATACATTTTTAATAGGACAAATTTTTAATAGGTTGATCTTGGTACAGATTGGTTATCTTTCAAGCATATCTCATTGGCCTATTTTGATAAAATGTTACTCTTGATGAGAGTAAGAATGTGGAGTTATGATTGTTAACTAAGTTGTAATTTCTTTAAAAGAAATATTCAAGTATACATGATCCCTTTTATTGAGACTTGGGAATGCAGTGAGTTAAGTGACATTTCTTTAATTAGAGAATTCCTAAGTGTTTTTCTTGAGAACGTGTCTAGTTACCTTTTGGGGAGAGATAGAGTTTTTATAAGTGGATTAGAATTATTCCTTGAGTGGGAGGTTGGGTTTGTGAATCATTAAGAAAAGCTAATTAGTGTAAGTTGAATATCGTACTTGCCTTAGTTTCCCTAATCTTAATAAACCTTGTGGTGTTTATGGTGCCTGTGTGCTTGGGTGACTTGAGGAAGAAATAGAGAAACTTGTAGAAATATGCCCTGTGGGTTACCTTTGAAAGTGCTGTATATAAAAGAAAGGTAAAGAGTATGAAGTTAAGTATGGATTACTACTAGGTAGGCTAGTGAGTATGATAATTGAATACATCTTGTTAAGGTAAGGTGAACTAGTTGATTGGAATAAATGTTTTAAGAAGTATACGTTGGAGGTTTTGTGAGTGCAAGACATGATTAAAAAAAATAGTTAAGCATGATACAAGTGAGACAATTAGAACTTCTTAAGAGTTATGATTTGAAACTTTGTGTAGGAAATTGTTAACACATCCATATTAGAGATTTGAACTATGAGGGCAAGGTTTGAACCTTAGTTGACATGCGAGTAACCCTTAGAACATCTTAAGTTGAACACGTCGAAGGGAATTAAAAGCTTAATATATGAGATTGTAGTAAAGGCAAAAAAGTTGAATTCCTATTATTAGTTTCATTTTAGTGTTAGATCAAGATAAGAGAATGGTATCGAGGTGGTATATAAATGAATTTCTAAGATTTTGAGATAATTGGAGTGTGTAGGGAAAACATGGAATGCCTTGAGCTAGTTAAAACCTAAAGAGAACCTTGTATAAGGACTTGAAGAGGCGTAACAAGCTGCTAAAAAGGTTAGACCAAAACAAAGAAAGGATAAGAGATTGATCTAAGAAGATAAATGGGATATCACATGAGGAGGAAATAGTTGAGTCTAGTATGGGATATTATGCATTCTTAAGAAAAAAAAACTCTTGAACTGGAATTGATTACATATGATCGTGCAAGCTTACTTGATGTTTCTTTGATTCATACCTATACTTGAAAAAGAGTCAGCAAAGTTGCCTATTATGTATAGTTTTGCTTCTTTCTCTACCAAACATCCTTGTTGTTGCTCCATGTTATCCTACTCATAAAGTATGTTTGTTTATCTTCTTTTATTTATCTTTTCTTACGAGTAAAATTTAGAGGACAATATTTCTTAAGGAAAGGGGAATTGTAACATCCCAAGTTTTCTAAAATTATTAAAATAATGTTTTAATTAATTAAATGAGTTTTAGAAAATATTTTAGAGGTTTTTAATAAATGTTTGCAAAATTATTTTGTATAATAGTAATCAAAGAAATGTGTATTTTTATTATAATTATTTTATGTATTTTATTATAATTGTGTTGGAAAAATATGTTTATTTTATATATTATTTATAAGTTTTAATATTTGAGAGAAGGGAGTGTGATTACGGTTAAAGTATTTTACTAAAAGGTTAAAGGTTGCTTAAGGAGTTAAGAAGGGTTATGTTAGTTTATATTTTACGTTTTTCATTTCCTTTTCTTTACATTTTCTTGCTTTGAAGAGTTGGGAGAACTAGAAACCGTTAGAAATCACCTGGAGATTTGCGCCTTGTTCATTAAAGTAAGGAGGATTGAGTAATCTCGCTTTAGGCGTGAGATAATTATTGGGTAGTGAAATTGATCCTCAATCCCTTATCTGTTGTATGCATTGTATAAGGAGAAAAATCTCAATGTGTGACTTATGTTGTAATTTTTTCTTCCATATGATTCTTCAACTCTTTTAGTAATGTACTGCACATAGATGCATGGTTAGTTTAGTATATTGACTAATCTCATGAATCTTAGATTGCTTGTGAGTTCCATTTTGGTAATTGTATGGAAAGTTTATTTAATTAGATTATCTTGTGTTTTTTGTGTTGTCTTGCCCATTATTGGTGACAAATTATGTTGAGATTTTGAGTTGATTTGGAGGTTTTGAGGTATTTGGGGGAAAAATCTTAATTTGTACCAAAATATTTGTTATAAGTTGTTTTGTTGTTGAAATCGATGTTTTGAGTTGTATGAGGTATGTATAAGAAGAATCATGGATTACATGTGTTGTATTTGATGTGGGTAGCTAGATTTTGTTGAGAAAAGGTGATTTTCATGGAGAAACATCACATTCTCGCTTAGCTAAAAGTGTATGGTTGCTCAACGATTATGCACAAAGGAAGAAAATCAACCCAATATTTCATATTTTTCCTCAATGGTGAGTTTTGGTCACTTAACAAATGGCTCTAGAGATCTCAACTTGCTCAATTTGAAAATGGTTGCCCAACAACGAGTTTTATAGGGCTCAACTCGCTTAGTGAGATAACATTCATTTATCGAATAGTAGATGGTCGAATTTGCTTTTGTGGTCTTCATGAAAGTTGTAGCCTTGAATGTTAGCTTTCAAATTCCATTGTAATCACTTAAAAATGATGTCTAGAACTCAAGTTATGATTAAGTTAATGAACAAAGGTCAGGCTGTCATATTTAGTCTGGAATGTTGCGATTTTGTAATTTTTTAAAAATAATAGATAGCAGAATTAACTTTTGAAGTCAACCTAAAAGTTGTAGATAATTGTCTTAACTTTTTAATAAAATTGAAATTAACTTGATAATACATATATAGATCTAGATAAGGTGTTTGGACCATATGATGTCTTAAAAGATTTAATTATGGAAATAAAGTTTGTGAATAGTGAAGGTGAAGGGCTTTACCCTTTAAGTGTCTGATCTTATGAATGATTTGAGATACCTATATCAATGTTTAGGAAAAAGATATCATAGAGAGAATGATTATGAATAAGTTATAGAGTTGGTTTATTGTTAATGACTTGAGGTGTTTTACTGAAAACAATGCGTAAGAAATTGTGTGATATCAATAACATTGTTAAACTAGTTAAGTTATTAATGTAAATATTTGGTTTGATGATGATCTCTTAGTGACTATGGTTGATATATTAACATATGATTAGATGACTTCATAATGATTCTATCTTAAGGTGTATCATATGATATTGTGTAATTATTATGATTGAACAATGAATTTGTGACACTTGTACTAATCGTTTGTGGATAATTGAGTATGATATTTCAAGTAAGTATTTATGCTAAAGTGAGACATGATTGATGTAAAAGATGTGAGTTGGTATTGGTGTTGGCAAGACATGAATGTTGCAAATGGAATGTAATTGGCAAATCATTGTAAATAGTAAATCATTGTGAGTATGCATATTAATAATATGATATTGCATTGAATCTTGTGTGTGTCATGCATCATGTGTATATTAGCAAATCATTGTATGTGGATCTCGTGATGGTCATGCAACAAATCGACAAATCATCAAATCGATACTTATATGTTGATACATATATTTGACTACGTGCCACATGCATATGCAAATTGTAGTTTGTGTCCATTGCATTATACATGTGAATGTGATTTGTATGATGAGTTATGTGATGAACGATATAGTTTATTATAATTAATTCAATTGTACCTTGTTATTTATTTGACTGTATATGTATATATATGATGATATTGTGTTTTCTTGAGTGTGTTTGGTTATCTGACATCTATTCTATGTTGTGAGTTCAAATGAGATGTTTCACATTCCCGATTTTACACTCCCTGTTTTTTGCATTACTCTATATGTATGTTCCTCCAGGTGAGGTTCATCAGGATGTTAATGATGTTGGTAACAAGATTTAGTCTTTGTATGAAACTATTTTGATAGGATTGACATCAAGGCATAAATTATAATTTTTTTTTTTTGTTACTGTTGCTTATTTTCTAGGACATGATGTTAGACTACTAGTTATGTTTTACTTTGAAGTTTTATTTTTGTATTGATAGGAGGAATTTGTTATATGGTATCCTTTTTCAACCTTGATTTTACTTAGTTGACTTTTATAAATGAATCCAATTTTAAGTCAAGAAGCTATTAATATTAAATATTGACATTTAAGAAAATATTAATTTAATATAATTTTAATCTCTTTAAAATTTAGCATATACATTTCTTTATCTTGTAATGCACGGGCCAATGCCTGATTTACAGTAATGATATGGAAAAAGCAATTGTGTTTCACCGCTACTTCATAGAACTGTCCCTACAATTTACATAATAATATCACATCAATTAAACTCAATGTACAGGTGCAAACAAACACCAAAGTGTAAAAAAAAATCGAGAAACAAACAATAATCTCTTAAAAATAAATAAATAACTAAAAATATAATCATATATCATATGATCCAATATAATATATAATATAAAGAGGAATGTATGTACTCCTATCTTTGTCATTATTCTACTTTTCATTTATTAGAAGCAGGTTTGTCGAGAAGGATGAAAGTTGTTTGAACACAGGATGTGCTAAGAATGGAAGGAATATAATAATAAGGATGGTGTTGGGCCTGACTTTCAAGTTCTTCAATGTAAGGCTCACCATGTATACACCATTTTTTTTATATAAGTATATCTCTTTTATTTTTCTTTTAAAAAGTTTTTAAAATATTTATATTTTTTTTAATTCTTTTATTTTTTAATTTAAAACCTTCAACTTTCAGTTTATTACTTTATTCTTGTTGTTTCACATTTCTTTCCTTCTTTCTTTAAGTTTTTACATATACTATTTTGTCTTTCTCTAGTTTCTCACCTATTTCAATAGGTAATTTTAGTTTTATCAAGGTTTTAACATTACTTTTTTCTTCTCTCACCTCTTTTCACATGCACTCAGACCATAAAATTGGTACACAATAGCATTGTAGATACGTGCGACTTTTGACAGATTCTATTAAACTAGATGCACATTTTTTTTCGTCCAACACTTCCTCTCCTTTCACAACTCCAAAAACCTTAACATTAGATTTAATGTTATAAAAAATACATTCTAAAACACTAATTTTACTATTTCAAAGTACTTTTTGGGCAGTGAAATTTGTATTATGAAAAGTATTTTTTGGGATTATGTTTTTTATATACTTTCGAAAAGTACTTTCCAAAACACTAATTTACTGTTCTGGAAAGTATTTTCCCAAAGCATGTAAAATAACATTGCTGAAAAGTTTTTGAAACCCTAACTTTACTATTCTAGAAATAACTTTTTGGAATTATGCAAAATAACACACTTACAGAAAGTGCTTCTTGAAATAGTAAAATTAATGTTCTAAAAAGTACTTTCCTAAAATATGTTATTTTACATAATTTTTTAAAGTACTTTTCAAAATACTAAATTTACTGTTCCAAAAAGTACTTTATGAAAATATGTTAAAAATCCAATTTCAAAAAATGCTTTCAATAATAATTTTACCATTCTAGAAAGTACTTTCTGGAATACTAAAGATGTTGTGTTTTTGGGGGAAGTGCTTGAAGAAAAAATACACATTTGACTTACAAAAAATACTTCCTAAAATAGTAAAATTAATGTTCTGAAAAGTATTTTCCTAAAGTATGTTATTTTACATAATTTTATAAGGTACTTTCCAAAACACTAAATTTACTGTTCAGAAAGTACTTTTTGAAAATATGTTAAAAACCCAATTTCAAAAAATGCTTTCAATAACAATTTTATTATTCTAGAAAGTACTTTCTAGAATACTAAAATTATTTGATATTATGTTTTGTGGAGAAGTGCTTGAAGAAAAAATACACATTTGACTTGGTATTTTCGACACCGTTGAGAAAGTCACACGTGTCTATAATATTGTCAAAAACTAGTTCTATGTTCCGGATGCATGTGAAAATTAAAAGAGGGGACGAAGAAGATAATAGTAAGAAAACTGAAAAATGAGGGATGAAAAGAGTAAAAGAATTAAAACTATCCATTGAAATAGATGGAGGTGGAGGAAAGGTAAGGGAATGGAGGAAAGGTAAGGAGGTGCATGTGAAAATTGAAAAGAGGAGGAAAGAAAGTGTGTGAAAAAGAAGAAAGAAAATGCTAAATTAAATGTTAAAGGTGTAAAATTAAGAAATAAAAAATTTATAAAAATTAAGGATATTTTAGAAATTTATTTTTTAAATGAGACGTACTTATAAAAAATAGGAGGTGTATATATCATGAGTCTCAATGTAATTTAGGCAAACAAAAATGGCCCATATCTTTGTTGGTTTGCTCCTACTATTTGCAAGATCCAAGAGTCCAAGAGAGATAACCTAATCGAATATTTGTTCTTCTTCTTCTTCTTTTTAATATGGGGTGTTTCGATCAATATTATTTGTATATTGTTTAGAATTAAAAATATTGTATTTTGTAACGTCTAATGGTATAAATATTAATCCCAATTTTATACGTATATATATTTACATATAATTTATATATATTTATAGATTGAGAACACAAGTAAGTTATTACTAATATTATACGTAATAAAATAAAATTTTCAAACTCACATACACATAATTAACTTATAATGACCTTAAAATATTTGCAATAATATACGTAATTATAAACTACTTGTATCTTACATTATTATTTCTAATATTTACATTACATATTATTCTACTATTATTTAGAGTATATGCCTTACATACTATTTTTTTTTCTACTACTACTACGATAGTATTTACATTGGTGGTGGAAATAAGTTTACAATAGGATTTGCATGATTTGCTGGTGGTAAAAAGAAAGTCACTATAATGGGTCCATCTATAATAGTGGGATTTTCTTGATTGGGAAAGAAAATGAATGAAGATAGTCCTATGCCTTGGAACGTGACTGATTTGGAGACCGCGTCTACAGTCCAATTACTCCCAGGAAAAACGACAGTGATAACTACCGTAAAAAGACCTAGAATGGTCGGTAGATCCATCTATTTTATGATATATGTAATTTTACATAAAAAAAATAAGGAGTGAGAACAATTATCAAATAAATACAATTAATTAAATAAAGAACAAGATTGTCTATAATCAACATAAAAATTAATTTTTTTTATTGTTATAATAAAATTTGAATTATTTTAATAGTGACTAATCAGGATAAATGAGCATTATCATAATATCAACCAGGATATTTCACCATAAGCCCTTACTCATTTAAATCCCCAAGATCAAACCTCCAGCTACAAATAATTTAAACTTTATCTTCTATGACCATAGAATAATATTTATCTTTATAAATACATGAAGAAATAATAATAATACAAGTCAAAGAGACTTTAACAAAACTATATTATAGTTGATTATAAAATATATTTACAATAAATATATTTATGTAACAAGAATATATTAAGAGTATCAATCATATAAATGAAATTGATAATCATTATAGAATAATTAAACAATATAAAATATGAATATCTTATTAATTATTATGAGTAAAAATAATCATAGGTTAAGCAAATAAATGAGGTTAGTATTGAGAAAAACCCAAGTCCCACATCGACTAGAGATTAGGCAATTGAATAGTATATAAGTGGAAAGCAACCCTCACCTTACAAGCCGGTTTTGTAGGGTTGAGTTAGGCTTAATCCACTATTCTAACATAGTATCAGAGTCATTTAAATCCACTATTCTAACTTGGTATCAGAGCCATTTAGATCCACTTTAAAAATGGGCCACCCACCATTGATGCATGCCTCACAGGCATGAGGGGGGTGTATTAGGAAAAACTCAAGTCCCACCAATCCTAGATCATTAAAAAGGGCCACCCACCATTTATTCACGTACCAAGCTCAATAGTGTTGGACGTGAGGGGGTGTATTGGGAAAAACCCAAGTCCCACATCGACTAGAGATTAGGCAATTGAATAATATATAAGTGGAAAGCAACTCTTACCTTACAAGCCGGTTTTGTAGGGTTGAGTTAGGCTTAATCCACTATTCTAACAGTTAGAGACACCCACTAAATAATTATACATAAAAAATAACATAAATAAATAAAATAGTAGTATATAAAATTTTAAAGAGATAAAATTATCCTCCCCCTTACCTTAGAATGTAGACTTATCAAGAGTTAGTTGTGTAAAAATTTTACTATTCTCTTTCTGCTCACTTCGCTCTCTTCCTTCTCTCTTTTTCTCCTACCGTAACTTGTGTCCCCAATTTTACTGCATATGAAGCCTGTTTATAGCATGAGAGGTAATGATTACTTAGTTGCTATCTAATGGTAAATTGATTCCAATTAACTTAGTTTCACTACCATTTGTTTCTTTTGGTTTCTTATGGATAATATAGAATCATTTGAAATCAATTGAGATAAGGTTTATGAACTGCTGAGTTATCCGTGCATTTATTGCAGTGGATTTTTTTTTTAATTTTTATTTTTATTTTTCATATATAATTATTTAATTAAAATTTTGAAATTTAAACAATTTAAGATATATATATATATATATATATATATATATATATAAGATAAAATTGGGAATGTTGTATCACAAATTTAGGATATTACATATTTATTTTAGAAATTTGTTTCCTTTTTTAAGATTAGAATGTTAGGTCAATAAATATAAATTCTTTTGATGAGAAAAACCATCTAACCTATAGAAAGGGGGACAATGCCTTAAATAAGAGAAAGAATCATATGAAAAAAGAGTTAAACAAGTTTCACCATAAAACTTGTATTGAGGGTTTTTAAGTTTCATCCGCAAATTTTGTGAAGAAGAGATTTTCAAATTTCATCCGCAAAACTTGTGAGGGGACGATTTTCAAGTTTCACCTATGAAACTTGAAAGAAAGGTTTTCAAGAACATATATATAATACATTTTGAAATAAAGGAGATCTTTGTAAACATAAACATGAATGATCAAATTACGTCAAATAAATTTTGTTTGACTTTTTTATATTTCTTTATAGTGTTGACTTATTTGTGTTTTTTTTTTATCTTTGCGTAAAAGAAAAAGATTTTTTTTAGGAGAGAAAAGTAAAAATTGATACAACCCTACTAACATACAAGTTAAATCTTATCAATTCAAAAATCAAAGTTTCTATAAAAGATTTATAAAAAAAAAGTTATATAATTTGTTAAAGTAAAAAACGGAACACGGTTGCTTGTTGTGTTTGTTTTTGCCCCTTCTTTTTGATCCACTCAAATGCCAATGCCATGTTACATATATAAGAGCATTTGATAAGTTAAAATTGTTGGAAAATTAAATATGAGAGAGATGTGTGGGATGTGGACACATGACCCACAAAAGTTACGGGAGAATTCACTTTTATAATTATTGGTAGTGGGAAACGCGATACTTTGCTACCTTGATTCCTTATTAACCAAGTTACAAACTTGCATGCATACACAACCTTGTCCTGTCGATTCGTGTCGTGCCAGATACACGTATTTTTCATAATTCACTTTTTTTAATACTACTTATATATAATTCATTATTATTATTTTATTAAATTAATTATAACTAGAATTTGATTTTGTTATAGTAAGTTAATTGAAAAGTAATTTTAAAATAATTAGTTTTGTTTGATTAGGGGGGAGGGTATGTGTGTGGCGCTGAAAGCAAAAAATGTTAAAATTTGGAGATAACATTTTTAAGAAGAAAAAAAAAACTTATTGGAAAATGATTATAGGATTAAACTTTGTTTTTCAAAATTTTAATTACTTATAGTTTAAGGAGTAATACTATGTATTTTAGATGTTGAAATTTAATGATATTTGATATATGATTAAATTGTCAAATTGTTATTTAAACTATTATTTTAGAGTTTTAAGGTTAAATGACTTTGAAGAGCTAAGTTATCATTGAGATAATCTCAAATAAAGTTAAATTGATACAACTTAAGGAAGGATATATAAATGTTTATTTAAGATTTGTGCTTCGTAAACATATGTTTTAAGAAAATCTAGAGAGAAGTTTTCTAAGGCCAAATCTCCTTCTTTCCTTGTCTTCTACTGAAATCTTCCTTTTCGTCTTTCTTGTAGTTAAATCCACTTAACTAAGATGGAAGATCCAAGCTTGTGAAATTGAAGATCTAAGTCGAGATCATGCGGACGGTTCCTATTTTTTCCTCTTTCCTTCTCCTTTTCTTGGTTTGGATCAACAAGAGATAAGGAAAGCTTTGTGATTTGAATTGTGATGTATAAATGTTATTCATATTGTCTAGATTCATTGTTGTATGATTAGAGTGATGAAAATTGTGAATCTAAGTGCAGTTGAAGAAGTGTTCTTGAAGTTGTTATCGAGTGATTCAAATGATTATTATATTTTGTTGGTTGCATGAGTTATTTTGGTGATGTCTATGATGTACATGTGTTGCTTGTTGGATTTCATTTCATTTGGGTTGGTTTGATTTCAAGATTTGAGCCTTTTGATGAATATGCTATGAGCATAAACGAGCATCGCATCAAGTTAAGGAGCTATTTGCCCTAATCACGTTGAGCGTGAGATTGTAGCGCTTGCATAGATTAGTGGGGAGTTCTTTGACTTAGTCACGTTGAATGTGGAATGATTGGTGTCGAGCGTGAAAACTCAAGAATTCGCTAACTTGGTGATGATGAACCTTAGAGGTGTGGTGCCTGACATCAAGCATACGTTGAGTGACGTTGGATATGAGTTAGATAGAGTCCTTCAATCAGAGTAGGGCTAGGCGTGAGCTCTTACCTTTTATTTTTTTTTATCTTATGGATAGACTCCAAAAAATATTTTCATAAAAAAAATTAATATAATTTATATGTAAAGAAAATTAATAGAAATAAATTAATTTAAAAATACATTAAAGAGTTTTAACAATTGGTAGCCTTCGCGAGCAGGAGTGGTAAAAGATTATTTGATATATATATATATATATATATATATTTATTTATTTATTTATTAAATAAAATTTATGTAAATCTCATAAAAGAATATAGTAACTTATCATTTTTAATAAGCCCACGTGAAATTTATATAATAATAGAATTTTACAAAATAAAAAAGAATGTATCGTTAGCTTACTCTTGCTAGTTGCTACCATTATCATGTTATTAGATCATTCCCACAAACTAACCAACTTTTTTCAAAAAAGATTAATACGAGTCTCCATCATAAATCGTATTCTTTGGTTAAGTTAACAAAAGTGGTGGAGTACAAATATACAACGATTGATCATTCCCATCACTCTTCTTTTCTCCGTTTCTTATTGGCAGACAAATTAAAGTGAATTCAATTCGCATCCTTTGTGCTTTTTTGGATCTCAAACTTTGGATATTTCATTATAATTAAACTAGTTCACACCCTCTTCCTTCCTATATCCTTAAACAACACGCTACTTTAATAAAATGGATGGGACTTATCATATTATATATATATATATATGTTATCTATTATGTGATAAAATAGGTATATAATATAGGTTATATATGTTTTCACATTATAAAATAGTTTTATACCTTAGTCACAATATATTATATAGGTTAATATTGTTGATTTTTATAATAAGTATTTTAAAATTTAAACTATTTTTTATGACTGCAAATGATATTAGATAATTTTGTGAGCTAAAGGAGTTTTATTACAAGTTAATCTGAGTTGCAATGTGGAATGCATGTCACGTGGCAGAGCATGGTGTTTCTGACCTTGAGTGGGTCCTAGTCACCCATATAAATTTTTTTTTTTATTTTGTGGTTTTTTCTTTAACGTTTTTCTGATCGATAATTTTCTTATAAAAAATAAGACATTATAAATGATGTCCCTGTAACCTGTTCTGTCTTGTACTACGTACCTACCACAACGTAATCTACAAATATTTTCAAATTTCAAATCGAATTCCAACAGCACATTTTTTTAAAGTACGACTTGTCCAGATCCAACAAGTAACAACAATTTTGTTGTGTCCACGTCAAATCGTGGCCCCTTCTTCATTTCCTTAAAACTTAATTTATAAGATACCCCAAAAGTTATAAAATTATAAATTAGAAATTTTTAAATTAATTGTTGGATCAGAAGTATTAAATAATATTAATTTATAAACTAGTTAATAAATATAATATTATATATAATGAAATTGTAAAAATGACAAGGTAAATAAAAGAATTTCTAAATTAAAGAAACAAATAATTTTAAATAAATTACCAAATAAAAAAAACTAAAAACTTATAACTTATAAAAAATAAATGATAAGATTGTAAAATAAGGTGCCATATCAAATAAATTTACTTTGATAATACTATCTATAAACTAATTAAACTAACTTATAAATTTCTGTATCTTTTTAAATGCTCTTTAAAATTAACTATGGCAGTTGATTGATCAAAGTGAAACGAAATTATAAATTTTAAAAATGAGATCGTTTTAAATTATTTTATTAAAATATGGATGTTTTTATTGAGTTATATTGAAATTGTTAAGTGGAGACTTTTGATAATATGCGATTTATTTTTAAATTTTTTTAAGTGTATGTTTGATTTAAATAAGAATATGAAGGAGATTTAAATGGAGAGAAGAAAAGTAAGGAAAGAAGAAGAGTTAGAGATATTAATTTACATTTTTATTTTTATAATTTTAAATTAAAAAAATATGTGCTTATTGAGTTTTTTTATATTAACATTAATTGTTGTACGATAGAGACTTAGGTAAGTTAAGTCACAATCAACATATGATATTTGACTTATTATGTTTAAATAAAAAATGATAACTCTCTAACTTTTAACTTAATGATAAATGTTTAATCTAATAAAATGTAAGAATATTTTATATAATAAACTCAAAATATTTTAAATTTTCTCGTTTTTCCACCAAATCCTACTAATATTGGAGGAGAGCTAAACTTAAATGAGGTCGTCCCCCTCCATTCCTCCCATTCTCTCCTATAAATTGAGTCACACAATAAAAGTTTGAAAAACTTCTTTCATCCTCTCCATTTTCTTCCAATCAAATACTATGTAATTTACTTGACACTTTAAAAATACAAAGCGAATTAGTGAGTTTTATGTGTCACATTACGTAGATATAAGAAATTATATATATATATATATATATATATATATATATATATATATATATATAAAGAGAGAGAGAGGAAGTCTTAATAAACTTAATTTACTCAATAATTCATATTTTACATCAAATTTTAACAATTTAATAGTTAAATTAAACGTCTTTAACGCATAGATTAAATCTATAATTTTATTTAAAAATTAAAAACTATTTAATACTTCATTTTATTAATTCAAATTGATGGAAAATTATAAAAATATATTATATATTAATTTAAATTTATATAACAAAGTATAATATAATTTTTACAATTTTTAAAAGTTTGCAGACTTTATCATTTTGAATTTAGTGATTAAATTATTAAAATTTGATATAAAATATGAGTTATTGAGTAAAATAAATTAATCAAAATTTATTTTTAAAATAAATAAATCTCTTTATATATATATATAAATAAAAGATTATATGAAATTGTAATTTTTGTAGTCTATCATCCAAGTTTAACATTGTTCCATCACTTATCAACTGACTAGCTTTTTTAAAAATATGTTAACCCTAAAAAACCTATCACATGTATTAGCCCATGCTTAAACTTTTACGTTATTTTAAAACAAATTAAACTTATTTAAGCAAAATCATTTTCGGTCCAACATATTTCCATTTAAATATACGATTCAACTTAATAACATCACAATATTATATTGACAACAATAATATAAGAATTACTTCTATTAGACGTGAAAATTTTATCCTGATGCTGAATTATCACTTTATAATTTATAAATTAACCTTCACATATTTACCATTTCTCTCTTTTTTTTGGACACATACCTTCAAGTTGGACATCTATTATGATAAGCATGACAGAAGAAAAAGGTTAAATGTAAAAAGTAAAAATACTGCCAGTTTCAATTCAATATTATACTTTACAAGTTTACATGAAATTAATTAAAACAGATCCAGCATGTACGATTGGCTCGGGAGAAAAGTTTTTTATTTTGTTACTTTATACTAAGAAAAGTAGCAGTAAGTAATTAATACATAGATGCATGTAGATAACAGCTAAATTTGTTCCATGACAACAGTACGAAGGTACGTGGCAGTGTCAGAGAAAGAAAAAGGTGGGAGCCTCATGTCTGAGTTGAGGGGGCGCCACGTAGGACAAGGTGCTGCTTCATAATCATAATTCACCTTCCCACCCACGTCATCACAATTAATTGCTATCCCATTTTTTTTTTTTTTTTCCTGAAGTATCTACTATCCACGGCCTAATCGGTAATTTTTTTTATTACTAAAGAGATATCTTAAAAGATAGAATAATTGATCTAAAAATTTAACGTGGCTGCATTCATAAGATAGAATTCAAATTCTTGATATTACATAAACATGGATCAACTCCTACTACTGAACCACAGTTTTAAGGTTCCATTTGATTCTATTTGTAACAAGAGTAAAGATTCAGCTCTCATTTTTTTTTTCCAAATCTTCGTCCAAATAATTATAATAATTTAAAAAATTATTATTTTAATTATTCGGACCACGATTTAGAAAAAAAAAAATGAGAAGGTAAACTCTTGTAACAAATGGCCAAAAAAGTTGGGAGCGAAAATAGCTGCGATATTAAAAAAGGGGAAAATATAAATGTGTTGAGACTTGAGAGAGGGCCCGGAAATCGCTGGCATCGGAGGAGGGAAAAAGAAAGAAAAGAGAGTGTGTGTGACTCTCTCTCTCTTTCTCTTACTCTTTCTCTTTCTTTTCTCCTAAAACTAAAACCCTCTCTCTCTTTCTCTCTCCTCTTTCGATTTCTTTCACGATTCTCTCTCTCTCTTCATTTTGTCTCCTTCCTCGATCTGCAACAACACCTCTGCTCCCTCTTCTTCCCTTTCTCCCTTTCCCCATTTTGCCGCATTGCTACGTTCCTTCCGCAACATGAACGGGCCCCTCCCGTTCGGTGCGTCTCTTTTTTTTTTTTTTTTTTAACTGCTTTGTTTTGTGGAAAGTTGGAAATTATTTTTCTATTCAATTTGGTGGATTTGTTTTGGTTGCACTGAATCTTCAATTCGCTGGCATTATTCATTGTAATCAGTTACGCCTCTAGCTGGATCATTCTTATTATTAATGGAGTTTTTAATAAAAATAAATAAGCGTCAAAGGCGTGTTTTTTTTCATTTCTTACATAACGTTGCATTTTCTATATAGCTCCTCGATTTGAATTCTGGTGGGAAAGGAAAGACTGTATCGCAGGATCTCGGTGGTCCGTGTTGAGTTTTCTTTGTTTTCTTTATTATCGTTGTCTTAATTTTTAGATTCTCTTTTAAAAAGAAAAAATTATGATGTCTGGGAATCCCAGGAATTTGAATTTCATCTGGAATGCTTTCGTTTTTTTGTTTTTTGTTTTTTTTTTTCTTATCATTTTTTGGTTTCACATTTTGATGTTTGCATGAATTTAGATTTGTCTGATTAAGTTATTTGCACTCTTGATTTATAATAGTATGTTTAACTGTCAAATGATGAGAGTGTTTATGTATGTGCTCAGCTGAATCATTTTTATATGTGTTGGTAGGTTTTAGGAGAACAAATTGAGGACAAGGGGCAGTTTGATGGTTTCAAAGATTTGGGTTTCTTTGTTAGTGGGTATGTGTTAAGTTAAATATAACTACTCTACGCTGAGCTGAATTTTGGTCAAATGACACGGGGGAGGATAAGGGCAAGGCTCCGGAGGAGCAATCTTTACACATTTGGTTGCCTTAAGCCTTCTACCATTGAGGAACCACCTCATCCACTTCAAGGTCCCGGGTTCACGCGAACTGTGCATTGCAACCAGCCTCAACTCCATGAAAAGAAGCCTCTATATTACTGCAAGAATGATATATCCACCACCAAGTACAATGTTATCACGTTTTTCCCCAAGGCACTCTTTGAACAGTTTCGTAGGGTTGCTAATATATACTTCCTTTTGGCTGCGTGTCTGTCAGCCTCGCCAATTTCGCCTTTCAGCCCACTGAGCATGATTGCTCCATTGGCATTTGTTGTGGGGCTTAGCATGGCAAAGGAGGCATTGGAAGATTCACGAAGGTTCGTTCAGGATGTTAAAATTAATCGCCGGAAGGTTAATCGCCATAAGGGTGATGGCGTTTTTGGTCCCAGGTCGTGGCAGAACATTATGGTTGGGGATGTGGTGAAAGTGAATAAGGATCAGTTTTTTCCAGCTGATTTGCTTCTCTTGTCCTCGAGTTATGAGGATGGGATATGCTATGTGGAGACTATGAATTTAGATGGTGAGACCAACTTGAAGGTGAAAAGATCTTTGGAGTCTACCTTGACTCTAGATAATGATGAAGTTTTTAAAGATTTCTCTGGAATAATACGTTGTGAAGACCCAAACCCCAATCTTTATACATTTGTTGGAAATCTTGAGTATGAGCGCCAGATTTATCCTCTTGATCCTAGTCAAATTCTTCTCCGAGATTCTAAGCTCAGGAACACTGATTACATCTATGGGGTGGTCATTTTCACTGGTCATGACAGCAAAGTCATGCAGAATTCCACAAAATCTCCTTCTAAACGGAGCACAATAGAAAAGAAGATGGATTATATCATATACACCCTCTTCACTGTCCTTATTTTGATATCTGTTATTAGTTCCATAGGCTTTATCATCAAGACTAAGTACCAAACCCCGCAGTGGTGGTACTTACGGCCTGACATTATTGAATACCAGTATGATCCCAATAAGATTGGAGTGGCTGGAATGAGTCATCTGATTACTGCGCTCATTCTTTATGGATATTTGATACCCATCTCACTTTATGTTTCCATCGAGGTTGTAAAGGTTTTACAGGCAACCTTCATCAACCAAGATATTCAAATGTATGATGAAGAAACTGGGACTCCAGCTGATGCACGGACATCTAATTTGAATGAAGAGTTGGGTCAGGTAGATACTATCCTGTCAGATAAAACTGGAACCCTGACTTGTAATCAGATGGACTTTTTGAAGTGCTCCATTGCCGGTACTGCATATGGTGTGCGTTCCAGCGATGTTGAACTTGCTGCAGCAAAGCAGATGGCTTCTGATATTGATGATGCGGATTCAGATCTCTCCAATTTCCCTATGCCTAATACTAAATCGCAAGTTTCATGGGATAATGGTACAAGATCTGAAGAAATTGAACTGGAGACTGTTGTTACTTCCAAAGGAGATGAGGATCAAAAGCATACCATAAAGGGGTTTGGTTTTGAAGATGACCGCCTCATGAATTGTAATTGGTTGAAAGAGCCCAATGCTGATGACCTTTTGATGTTCTTCCGAATATTAGCAGTTTGCCACACTGCCATTCCTGAGCTGAATGAGGAGACTGGTGTTTATACATATGAAGCGGAGTCACCTGATGAAGGGGCTTTTCTTGTAGCAGCAAGAGAATTTGGCTTTGAGTTCTGTAGAAGGACTCAGTCAAGCATTTTCATACGTGAAAAATTTTCTGCTTCTGGGCAAGTGGTTGAAAGGTAAGCATTCATGGAAACTCTTATGTTCATCTACTCCCCCTCCCCCCAAACGTCAGCCTGCATCAATTTTCTTTTTTCAAACACTGTATCCTCTATTTATGTACTTTTGGGCGAATTCTACAGAGAGTACAAACTTTTGAATCTGCTGGATTTCACTAGTAAAAGAAAGCGGATGTCTGTGATTGTACGTGATGAAGAGGGCAGTACTTTTCTTATGTGCAAAGGGGCTGACAGGTGAGATTGCAGAATCAGTTATTCTTTCCTAATGACAGCTGAATGCATGTAATGACCAATAGGACCTTTATCTCAAAATATACCGTAGAATAAAGGAAACTGAAATTACAAAATAATCACCACCATTTCCTGTTTTTGAAGAAAGAATTCTGCTAAAACACACCCACGCCCACATCCACATGAATGTTTTCAGAGTGATATTTTCATCACCTCTCTTTATACTTTTGACATCCATTATTTTATTGCTTGTTATGCAGTATTATATTTGATCGCATGTCTAAAAATGGAAAGATGTATTTGGAAGCTACAACCAGACATTTAAATGAATATGGAGAAGCTGGTTTGAGAACACTAGCCCTGGCTTATAGACAGCTTGATGAGCAAGAGTACTCTGCTTGGAACAATGAATTTCAGAAAGCCAAATCATCTGTTGGGGCTGACAGAGATGCGGTGCTTGAGCGGGTATCAGATATGATGGAAAAAGAGTTGATTCTTGTTGGGGCTACTGCTGTGGAAGACAAACTGCAGAAAGGGGTGGGCATTATCATTCTTTATAGTCAATATATGTTGCTGTTTTTTTCTACTTTAAATATTCGACCAAATTCAATTTTTTGTTCTTTGCAGGTGCCCCAATGCATTGATAAACTTGCTCAAGCTGGTCTCAAGATATGGGTGTTGACAGGGGACAAGATGGAAACTGCAATCAACATTGGGTCTGTTTACCACAAATCATTTAACCTCATGAAACTGTTTCATTTCTGTTCTAAATAATTAGGGGTTAATTTGTTTGAAAATGCCTCTGTTAAAGGTATATATGATGAAACTATTTTTTTTCTGCGGTACAGGTTTGCTTGCAGTTTGCTTCGACAAGGCATGAAGCAGATCTGTATAACTACTCCAGTTTCGGACTCTGTAGCCACTGATGTCAAACAGGTACCATTTTTTCATTGAGAAAGAGTAAAGGAGTTTGCTTTATGGACTTGAGTTTCATCTGATGTTAGGCCTAGTTCTTTTGTTCAACACCCCAGGCCATCAAGGACAACATTTCAAATCAAATCACCAATGGTTCCCAATCGATCAAACTGGAGAAGGATCCTCATGCTGCATTTGCATTAATTATTGATGGGAAAACTCTGACATATGCTTTAGAAGATGATCTGAAGCACCAATTTTTGGGATTGGCTGTTGATTGTGCATCTGTCATCTGCTGTCGTGTGTCTCCCAAGCAAAAGGCATTGGTAAGACCTTTTGCATTTTTCAGTTGTGATATTGAGGTTTTATTCTAATATTCTGCAGTTTATTGTTGGGCTCCTCTATGAGATAAATGTGTGCATAACTACTCACATGGATCCATCTTAGCTAGATAGGAAAAATTAGATCTGGTTAAATTCTGATTGATCCATGAGTTCAGTTGTGCACTTTAATCATTGCATTACTTCTAGGTAGTATTTTTCTAATCTCTGTCAACATATCAACTGTGCGCAATAAAATTGTGTGCTGTTTTATGGTATCAGGTAACAAGGTTAGTGAAACAAGGTACTGGGAAGACTACTCTAGCAATAGGTGATGGTGCAAATGATGTTGGCATGATTCAAGCAGCAGATATTGGTGTTGGAATCAGTGGGGTTGAAGGTATGCAGGTCAGTGGCGTACATGACTGGCTCTTTAAGCATAATGATGTCATATAAAACTTTCACTGTGAATGATGGTTTGCTTTTTAACCTTTAATATTGCTAAGTGCAATGCCATATCTGTTATGTTTCAGATACAAGACCAAATTATAGTTTTATTTAGTTTTAATATTTTAAAAAATAACATGGGTTAGAGAGAGAGAACCTCTAATGTTTGTATTTGCATGTTTTGGCTCCATTTTCAAGCTAGATTGTGGACCAGGCTTATTGTCAAGCCTTTCTATTAGCCATGTGTGATTAGTGCTTATTCAATGTAGTAGAGAAGTGAACTTCTCTCTGCATTGTCAGTAATTATTTGCAGGGTAATTTCTTCTATAAAATGAGGAAAATGTCACACACTTAGCTAATAATTATTTGCAGCTAATTTCTTCTATGATAAAATGAAGAAAATGTGACACTTCATGTGAAACTTACTTAGCATTCTGCTATTTTCGTAGTTCTTTTATTCATTTTAATATGAATAGAATCTGTTTGTATACAAGCTAGAAGCTCTTTTAAAGTTATTCTGTCAGAAATAAAGAGTATTTTTCAGTAGATAAGTTTTTAAAAACGCTTTTAAACTTGTATCCAAACATGTTCATAGTTATTTTTGAATTCTGATCATATTGAAAAGCTAAAATTTTCAATGTCACACGAATGCGTTGCAAACTTTCTGCTGTTCATTGTTAATTAATTTTAGTCATTCATTATTATATGTTAAGTTAAATGTATATATAATACTAGCTTTGTTCTCTCTGGCAATTTTTTGTTCCGACTTCTGAATATGGGGCTGACATAGTGATTGTCAAACTAATCAATATTTAAGTTTACCAATTTATTCCTGCTGTAATGCATAGAAGACATTTTTTGAATTGGCCACATTGTCTAATTCCATTCTAATGTTTACATCATTAGTCTTATATAAAATATAGTTCGGTAAATTGGCCCATGTACACTTGTTAATTGTCATTTTCATACCTGCAAGTTAACAAAATGCACATTATGTTTTTCTGTACTTCGCGATTGAAATTTCTGCTAGTTGTAGACTGAAGCCCGCAACTTCCTTACAGGCTGTGATGGCTAGTGACTTTGCGATTGCCCAGTTTCGATTTTTAGAGAGGCTTCTGGTTGTCCATGGACATTGGTGTTACAAGAGGATTGCACAAATGGTAATTCATTAATAATCATCTTAATCATTATTCTCACACATTGGGTGCCTTGCCTTTTATTATGAATTCATTCATGTATTTCTTTTCTAAACTGTTCAGTTATGCATGCAGATATGTTATTTCTTCTACAAGAATATTGCATTTGGCCTCACCATATTCTATTTTGAGGCCTTCACAGGCTTCTCTGGTCAGTCGGTTTATGACGACTGGTACATGATTTTGTTCAATGTTGTTTTGACATCATTACCCGTTATTTCCCTCGGTGTTTTTGAACAAGATGTTCCATCAGAAGTTTGTTTACAGGTTCGTTCTCTTGAAATGTCTGTCTTCAATGTGTTTCATCCATGTTAGAATAATCCTACCTATTATTGATGAGCTGTGGGCTGCTGTCCTTTGCAGTTTCCAGCACTGTATCAACAAGGACCCAAGAATTTGTTCTTTGACTGGTACAGAATATTGGGATGGATGGGCAATGGTCTCTATGCCTCTCTCATCATCTTCTTCCTTATCGTCACCATCTTCTATGACCAATCATTCCGTTCCGACGGCCAGACAGCCGACATGGCTGCTGTTGGGACCACCATGTTCACTTGCATCATCTGGGCTGTCAACTGTCAGATTGCGCTTACAATGAGCCACTTTACATGGATTCAGCACCTGTTTGTATGGGGAAGCATAACCACTTGGTACGTCTTCCTCTTGTTGTATGGAATGATGTCTCCAACATATTCCAAGACTGCCTACCAAATACTGGTTGAAGGGCTTGGTCCTGCCCCTATTTATTGGACAGCAACCCTTTTAGTCACAGTAACATGCAATCTTCCTTACTTTGCCCACATATCCTTCCAAAGATGTTTCAACCCCATGGATCATCACATCATCCAAGAAATCAAGTACTACAAGAAGGACATTGAAGATCAACACATGTGGACACGGGAGCGCTCTAAAGCCAGACAGGATACCAAGATTGGTTTCACGGCAAGAGTGGAAGCAAAGATCAGACAACTGAAGGGAAAGCTGCAGAAAAAGCAATCTTCCTTTGCTATTTCAGCCCCATCGTGACACTATACATAATTTAACAGTTTTGGGTATTCTTAGGGTTGCGTATATGGTTTTGACTAAATGGGGTGAATTAAAGTCCCATTCACTACGGAAAAAAGTATGGAAACTGCTGTATGTAACATATTTACGTAGAAGAGTGTCAGTGTGTAATTCTCTTACCACATGGTTATGATTCAATTGACCTTGAAGAAATGAAACACCTAAGTTGTATTACTATTTTTCTTTTCTTGGGCTAGGGGTTTTTATATAGTTTTATTTGTTTAGAACTTCTAGTTCCCAATTTTTCTTCCCCATAGGATGAAATCCATTCTTTATTTATTATACTATTCAAATTCTTTGCATATTGACAGTATTATGTACGTATTTATTTCTATAATTTAAGAAGTCGTGATCGAATTAAAATTCGCACGACGCAAAATTTTGTTTAGGCATTCAAAATGTCAGCATAGCGAAAATTGTATCATGAAAGGCTTCTTATTTTCTGCTGGTGGGAACACAGTCTGAAAGCGAAATTGTGGGAGATCAATTGTGCAAGATCCCCATGATAACATTAAATAATTATATGCCAGCATAGCGAAAATTCTACGCATTCGAATTTTTTTTCCCTCAATTTTTACGGTTACTTTTCCAAAACAGAAAAAGTAGCTAATAAAAAAAATCTTGAAAATGAGGAGTTTTTTGGTATGTTAAAAATCTTTTTAACTTTGAAACTTGAATGAGAAGAAACCGGAAGGATGAACAGTAATAATATATTCCGTAAATCAGAAGAGGAAGATAAATAATTAAAGGACAAAACAACGTCGTTTCAACTTTGAGAACAAAAACAAAAAAGATGGTAGGTTGATGAACGAAAGCGCGAGGAGGGTCAGTGAGCGTGTGACAGACAACGATAATTCTCTCTCTCTCTCTCTCTCTCTCTGTCCCCTCTTCGTCGTCTCCGTTTTCTTTTATCCGTTTCTTATTTTCCAATTTTGCCCTCTGCCTTTCCCCGTTTCTCAATTTTGCCCTCTTCTTCTACGATGACCTAATTGAAGTCGTTGTTCAAGTCAGTGTTCGCTTTTCCAATTCCCAATTTCAATTTCCTAGGGTTTTGGTCGAATGGAACCTCGAGTTGGGAACAAGTTCCGTCTCGGTCGGAAGATTGGTAGCGGATCTTTCGGGGAGATCTATCTCGGTGCGTTCTGCTTCCACTTGCTTTACGCTTTTTGCATATTTACCGCGAATTTTTCTTATTTCTTTGATTTGGTTTATTTATTTTGTTTATGTTGTTGCAGGAACTAATATTCAGACAAATGAAGAGGTTGCGATTAAGCTTGTGAGTGTTCGGTCCTACGACCTACCCTAATTTGAAGAAAAAATGTTTAACCTTTTTTTTTTGTTACTCCTGTTTGGTTGCTGAGAAAATTTAAACAGTTGCTAAAGTTAGGAGAATTGGAATGTTTTCAGTGGCTTTGAAATTGAAAGAGTGAATAGTAAGAAATAGTTCTAGAGTTGAAATTGGGGATATGAAATATTGAATTGAATATCCTTTGCTGTGCTGTAAGTTTGGTTTCTGATACTCAGTTCGTTGGTTGATTTTTGCCAAGTGCTTGGCGGTTGAAGTTGTGTTTTTTTCTGCTGCAAAGTTGAAATTATTGAGTGTTAGGTTGGAGGTGTTTAATTGGATGTTTTGTTGTCTTATTTTCGTTTTGATTCAGGAAAGTGTCAAAACCAAGCATCCTCAATTGTTGTATGAATCAAAGCTGTATAAAATACTTCAAGGAGGAAGTAATATCTCTGTCTCTCATCTCGGTGAATTTGTGGCTTTTGGAAATCTTTATTTATTGTTGATTTTGTGTTACTCTGTCATCTCAAATGTTTTTGGTTTGGCTTTTTTATTTGGCAGATGGGATTCCAAATGTGAAATGGTATGGTGTTGAAGGAGAGTACAATGTGCTTGTGATGGATTTGCTTGGCCCTAGTCTTGAGGATTTGTTCAATTTCTGTAGTCGGAAATTGTCTCTCAAAACTGTTCTTATGCTTGCAGATCAGATGGTGGGTTTTCCCACATTATCCTTCTCAATTCCTTCATATTTTCTTTCACTAATTTTCTTTGAATGTCTTGAACTGTTTGCAGATAAACCGAGTTGAGTATGTTCACTCCAAATCATTTTTACATCGGGACATCAAGCCAGACAACTTCCTCATGGGTTTAGGGAGGCGTGCAAATCAAGTATGTGGTTAATTGTTGCTTTCTCAATTTTTTATTTCTATCATCTCCTATATTTGTTGTATCCTTTTCAAATTTGCCTCTTTTTTAGGTGTATATCATTGACTTTGGCCTTGCTAAGAAATATAGAGACACCACTACACATCAGCATATTCCTTACAGGTACTTTTATGACATCTCTACTTTTGTCTGATTTTATGCACCATGGTTGTACAGTTGAACTTCAAACTGGTTTCAACTTTTAGGAATCAGGACCAGCATCTATTATTATGGCAAATCCTATATCTGGGTCTGGGTGTTATAAAGTTGTAATTTGTAAATTATTTATTTATGCGAGTAACTTACTATATAGTGTGGTAGTTTTATTGTAAAAGAATAGCAGCTTCAAAACTGGCATCATTGAAAGATGTGAAACTAATTTGGCTTGCACGGGAACCTTCTCTGCTTTTGTGTTCCAAATATTAATGACAATTTATGCCCTTGTAATTTGTGAATATATGTTTCTTCAATCAATCATGACTTGTTAATGTTACTTACACCAGTTGCTTGAGTAGTTTCTCTGCACTGATTTGTAATTAACCTCCATTTTTTTTTATATTATCAAATTACATTGTCTTTCAAATTATTTATTTAAAGATTAAGGTGGCACTTGATTTTTGTCTCTCTCAGTTGTTATTCTGTGCTCCCATGATTTGCTGTAAATTTGACTTCCTTCTAATCTTTTGCAGAGAGAACAAGAATTTGACAGGAACTGCTAGGTATGCTAGTATGAATACACATCTTGGAATTGGTATGCTCTTATGTATCTCTTGATCAATGCTCTTACTTCTTTGTTGAAGACCCTTGATTTGGACCTGAAAATGTCATTTTCATGTTTTGATAGAGCAAAGCCGTAGGGATGATTTAGAGTCACTTGGATACGTTCTTATGTACTTTTTAAGAGGAAGGTAATTAGTTTCTTTCCTGTGTTTTTTAACTTATTATATATTTTTATCAGCTGCTATTTTCTTATTTGGTAGTTCTGCAGTCTTCCTTGGCAGGGATTGAAAGCTGGTACTAAGAAGCAGAAGTATGAGAAGATTAGTGAGAAGAAAGTTTCTACTTCTATTGAGGTGTGATGAAATAGTGTCTTGTTTCATATCATATATGTCCGTATTTTGTTTTTAAAATTATATCTGATTGCGGATTGCTTTTTTGTTAGTCTCTCTGCCGTGGCTATCCCTCAGAATTTGCTTCATACTTCCATTACTGTCGGTCACTGAGGTTTGATGACAAACCAGATTATGCTTATTTGAAAAGACTTTTACGTGACCTTTTCATTCGTGAAGGTTTGAGCCTTGTTCTTCTATTTATATTTTATTTTGGGATGTATTAAACACTTGATAAAAATATTTGAAGGACCGGATATCTATGTTTCTATTTACCTTTTTTTTTTTATGTCGTTGACTTCTTGCACCAGGATTCCAGTTTGATTATGTCTTTGATTGGACCATTTTGAAATATCAGCAATCTCAAAGTGCCACTGCCCCTGCTCGTGCTATTGTAAGTGATAACTTGCTATCTCATTGTGTTAGTTGATTGATTGTTGAGATTAGGTTATTCAGTGGAAGTGATACTTGCAGGGTTCTTCTGCCGGACCAAGTGCAGTTATGCCACCACTGGCTGCAATTACTGATGCACAGTTAGGTATAATCTTTCTTTTTGCTTCACATCTCGGATCTCTCATTATTACCTTACCTTGATTGAGATGTTCATGGACAGACTATTAGAGTGTGGTGTCATTCCATTCAATAATCTGTTATTCTACTAAGTTTTTTGTCCTTTATAGTTGGTCATTTTACTCATTCTCTTCATGTTTTCTTAATATATGACCCTTGCATTTTTTTAATGGGGAAACTTTTATGTAGGTGGAGACGCTGCTAGGTATATTAATTGGTCTACATCAGATCCTACTCGTAGGAGAAACTCTGGACCTATTGCTAATGATGGAATCTTATCTAGACAAAAAGCCCCAGTTGCATATGACTCAACTGGATCTAAAGATGCTATGGTGCGTGCATTTTGAATTGGTTTTTACCTGTTCTATGATGTCAGTGTATTTATTCATTTATTGTAGAAAGTTTAAGGATGACGGTTTCTTTATGCATTAATTTTAAGAATTCTTAAATCCACATTATTATACCTGTTGAACTATTTTATCAAGGGAGTTAATATTTATCAGGAACATGGGATTGTTTTAGAAGTAAAAAAACACGAACTATTTATCATTTATCCAAGAGAAAAAAATTATGAAGTTATGTTTTGTTTCATCTTTTTTTTCTTTTGGTAATGTCTGGATTACAAACAATGTTATCAAATAACCGTTTTGGTGCTGCCGTCAGAAAGGTATAACGTGGCATTTTTGAACCCCTCCGCCATTTGCTATTCGTTATTTCCCGCTATATAGCAGCATCCGCTATATCCGCCATGGCGATGGCTTCCTGGCGCTGATGGCAGGAGTCCCCCTCATCCTTTTTTTCTTATCTTTTCTCTTGTGAAGCTCCTAAGTTGCTAATAAACAACTACAGTGAGCCTTCTTTTTCTTTACCATGGCGGCCTTAGCTCCTGAAAGTTTTCTGGCAAACAAATCCGGCGACCCATAAGAGTTCTTTTTGTTTTTTGTTTGTTTTTTCTTCTTCCTTCCATTTCTTTTTGTTTCTTTGTTTTTTCATCTCTTTTTCATTTCTTCAGATGTTCATCATCTCTTTCTCTCTCTCCCTCTCTTTTTTTCTCTCTCTCTCTTATTCTGTGTGACTGTTCTTATTCTTCATCTGTTCAATGCTTTTGTTCTGTGTCAAAATTCTGGAATTTACTTATCTGTATTTTAGAATTTCATTATCATGTTTTGTTATGTTGTTTTCTATATTAAACCTATAATGTTGTTCCCAATTCTGTTTCACTTATAGCACAATGTTAAGCAGTAATCACCCAACATTAAAATTATGCATCCTAAAAGTCTGTTTTTTTATTTTTGGTTTTGTTTTTAATATATATATATATATATATATTATTTTTGTCGGCCATGGCGGCTGTCATAAGTTGCCATGCCATCCGTCATGTTTGTTGCAGATTTTTTCTTACTGCCATAGACCATTATCCGTTATTGGTAACCTTGACTACAAAGTATTTTCTGTATTACTTGTGATAATGTACCGAAGAAGCATGAAATAAATAGGTAATATAAGTATTTATTATTATCTGGACTTAACTTCTTCAGGCCTGTATGCAGAGTTTTGTGGGGAGAATATATTTACCCAGTGCTTGTAATTCTCAGCAAAAATAAAAATAAAAAATTAAACAGAATATAGACCTTATGTACTATGTAGTATGTGTTCATGAATTTTTTTTTTTGTGATTGCCTTAATTGTTAGTTCAAAATTCTAATCGCGTTTGATATATCTTACTGGTTGAGGTTATAAAAGTTTATCTGTTTATATTGCAAGTAGTTTTCATGTTACTTATGAATTTGTGTGCATGGTTTATGCAGTTGTCAGGTTCTAATTTCTTCCGGTCAAGTGGATCTGCAAGGCGAGGTGCTGTTGCAGGCAGCCGTGATGTAGTTGCCAGCAGTGAGACCGAGTCCTCTCGTCCCGTGACTCTGGATTCAAGTCAGGGAACACTTCGTAAAATCTCTGGTCCTCAGAGAAATTCAGCTATCGTCTCATCTGAGCACAACCGAACATCCTCGGGCAGAAACGCATCGAACACAAAGAATTTGGAGACAACTCTTAGGGGTATTGAGAGCCTGCATTTCAATGAGGAGAGGGTACAATATTAGCAGCTACACTCTCGATGGCCTTGCTTTCTTCTTTGTAAATTCTAAAAGGCTTATACTCTTTTTGACGAACTAAGGAGTGGAATGTTGCCTATGCATTGTGTTGAAGAAAAGCTGCGAACTAGCTGGGAATTATCCCTCCTAAGTATACAATAAAGATATGTCTAGGCAGCTTCCCAACCAACTAAACTAGCCTTGTAAAAGGTTTCTGTTCATACAGTTTGTGTTATACTGACAATTACAAACGTTTTACTTCACCTTTACCATCGTTTTCTGTTTGATTTGATTGATATTAAGTCATGTTTCTTGCTTTTTTTAGCTTACATTTTGAGAATATAGCATATCATATCATTGAGAAACTAAATAGTAGGGGAATTGTAAGATTTTGTGAGCAAGATGTGTTGTGTCGTTTTATCACAATTTAAATTATTAACTAATAAATATAAAATATAGTTTATACATTCAAAGATATTTATGAATTCTAATTTTATATAAGTAAATATTTATCGTGTAATATATGAAGTAAAACGCTAGTTACTTAAAGGTCACATTTAAAGGGGTTTTTAATTGGTTGATAATGTAATGATTTTTATATTAATAATTCTTTAAAATTATTTTTTTTTCTTGTTTTGATTACTATAATTTTTTTTGTGTAGTTTATTTTAACCTCTGTTCATGATGGTGTGGTTGACAGATTCCATACCGTCCTCCATAACAACATCAGTTGCTACATTTACAAATATTCATCATATTAATTTTTTGCAAACTTAATGTTGCATTCGTTAGAATTAGAATCATTTGGAAAAGAAAATTATAACGAAGACTAAAACGGCACGCAATAACTTAACAAAATCGGTACAAATAACATTTTCCATGATTTTTTATGCAAAAATCTTTTCTAGAATGCCGTTTCATAACAACTTTGAAATCAAAGCTTCAATTAACTTTCGGTAAAGGATAATGACACAGCGCGTCCAATCAGAATTGTTCAATATTTGAAAATAATATGATATTAAGATAGAATTGCATGAAAACTCATTTCTTTGATTTCCTACTCAAATAACCATAAACAAAAGTTTCTTGAGTATACTTATTTATGAGTTTAATTTTGATCAGTTTACACCGTCAATTAATTATGTAATGTTTACATGTCTTTTTAATTAGTTATAATCAAAACTAACGGTTCTTAATGATGTATTATTTACGATTTTTTAACAGTGTAAAATAATTTAAACTTTTGATATATTCTAATTTAATTCTCTTCACTTAATTATATAAAAAATCAAAAAATCCATCTTATTCAAGTCATAATATATATGAAATTCAAAGTTATTAATAGAGAATAAGCCTAAAAAAATTGAAGAATTACAAATGAATATAAAAAATAAAATAAAATAAAAAACTGTGCGAATAGAAAACTAAACACTAATAGTTTACCCACAAATAGTTTTTTCCCGTAAACACCATACATTTTGCAGCCAAAATTACATAATCTTGCAACATTTACCCACAAATAGTTTTTTCCCGTAAATTTTGTTCTCGAAATTCTAAAATAAAATATGACCAATTATCTTAATTGCAAAGATTTAAAGAAATATTAGTTATAAAATTATCTTAATTTTGATAATTTAAATAAATGTGTGTATATATATATATATACATAATTTTTTTTACCATGATATTAATAAGAGTATCTATCGATTTCATCGGAAACTAGTCTTTTTTGAAATCTTGACTGTACTAAGACTATTCATCTAAATGTTGTTCTTTTATCAAATCTAAAACTCAAATTCAACACCTTAAAATTTGAGGATTGAGTGTAGTACCAGTCAGATCAAAAAACGGTGGTTGATAATTTTAATATGTTATGACAATATTTGTGACATTTTGTGGATCGCGAGTAAATTTTGAAAAATAAAAGAAAAGAGATTATATAATTTTTATGAAGAAAATTAGGCCTACTTATACATCCAAATAGTGAAAGGGAGCAACATTAGCATGTGGTGATACTTACATACATTTGAATCTCTTAACAAAATTTCACCATTGTGTTTTAACTTCTGTACACTTGAACAGTTATTCCGTTTTACCGAACCCAACTTATGTATTAGGTTGTATTCTCTCTTCAATGCAAGTTCCATTTTCATTATGAGTTTTAACTTTTGTACACTTCATTTTATAGATTGCATAGATCTGGTAGGTGCATAATTTTTGCTATAATTGCTCTTGAGATTATGTTGGTATCACATGCAAGAGCGAAGACAGATTGACAACAACCAATTCTCTCGTTAGCCAATTGCCTTTACTGATGTCTCTGTATTTTTCTCTTGCTTTGATAAATTTGATGCTATTTCGTTACTAGTTGTGAATGTAAAGTGTCTTTCATGCACCTATACCATAATAGAAATAAGCATTAAGAATATGTGTTGTCAAAAGCTTGGAATAGAGTTTAAACTCCCACTCTAATAATAGCTGATTTGGGGGACAAAGCAAGGCACCCCATGTAAAAAAAAATATAAATAAATAAATAAAACTTCTTTCAATACTAAGCATCTTTGGTTTCAATCTAGTGATGATAAAGTGAATCAAAACTTTTATAAGAAATTGGATTTAAATTAACCCAATCATATAAAATTAATTTGTAAGATTAGGATTATTTTTGTTATATTTACTTTATTTAGCCTTATCTCTAATCAACGAGACATAGATTGTCTCGATTTTTCTGAATAACTTTGTTAATGGGGCTCCAGAAGAAGAGATTATTACATGGTCAGAAAGTATGCAGTCCAAACTAGACTTCATACAAGTGAAAAAGCTAAGAGGAACCGGGAGGACGACACCTTTAACTTATGAACTTCAATACATGAGTAGAGTTTTAGCACTTCCAAGGAAGGTTTTTTTCTCTTTTTGTTTTATCCTTGACATGATAGATAAGAGATGATACCTTCAAAACTACCGGACAGAGAACTAATCAACGAGACATAGATTGTCTCGATTTTTCTGAATAACTTTGTTAATGGGGCTCCAGAAGAAGAGATTATTACATGGTCAGAAAGTATGCAGTCCAAACTAGACTTCATACAAGTGAAAAAGCTAAGAGGAACCGGGAGGACGACACCTTTAACTTATGAACTTCAATACATGAGTAGAGTTTTAGCACTTCCAAGGAAGGTTTTTTTCTCTTTTTGTTTTATCCTTGACATGATAGATAAGAGATGATACCTTCAAAACTACCGGACAGAGAATTAATCAACGAGACATAGATTGTCTCGATTTTTCTGAATAACTTTGTTAATGGGGCTCCAGAAGAAGAGATTATTACATGGTCAGAAAGTATGCAGTCCAAACTAGACTTCATACAAGTGAAAAAGCTAAGAGGAACCGGGAGGACGACACCTTTAACTTATGAACTTCAATACATGAGTAGAGTTTTAGCACTTCCAAGGAAGGTTTTTTTCTCTTTTTGTTTTATCCTTGACATGATAGATAAGAGATGATACCTTCAAAACTACCGGACAGAGAACTAATCAACGAGACATAGATTGTCTCGATTTTTCTGAATAACTTTGTTAATGGGGCTCCAGAAGAAGAGATTATTACATGGTCAGAAAGTATGCAGTCCAAACTAGACTTCATACAAGTGAAAAAGCTAAGAGGAACCGGGAGGACGACACCTTTAACTTATGAACTTCAATACATGAGTAGAGTTTTAGCACTTCCAAGGAAGGTTTTTTTCTCTTTTTGTTTTATCCTTGACATGATAGATAAGAGATGATACCTTCAAAACTACCGGACAGAGAACTAATAACATGTTAAAAAAATTTAGACCAAACACTAAATTTCACTTAGCTAAGGAAGGTGAATTTGATTAAAATAGATTTAGAATCCATATGAAAATAAGTAAATCACAACACAAAACAAAAGGGTAAAAAAACATAGCATCACTATATACTATATGGTATACAACTATATACCGATTAATCACCACCATCCATGGACAGCTTGTGTGTATGTGTTCTTAATCCACCTCAAACTCTTCCTCAGTGATCCTTTCATTTTCCCTTCCACAGCATATATTTTATAGCCAGCTACTCTCTTCTTCCTCTGCAACTCAGGGTCATTGAAGCTCCAACTTTTTGATGCTTTGCTGCTAACTGTGCCTTTTCCTTTTTCCAACTTCACTTCCTTACCTATCTTGTATGGATAAGCAGATGAAGCAGCATAATTTGCACTGTAGGACCTCAGATCTTGCATGCTTGTTGGTGCCACCCTTCCTCCATTGTAGCTTTCAATCTGCAGAATCTCACCCCTGCATGATTTGGATCTGAATTCCATGATGGCAGCCACACTCCCCAAGAGTGAATAACTAAGGATGTAGTTTTAAGGAGAGAAGAATGAAACTAAAAGAGATGGTAGGTTGGTTGGTCGGTTTGCTTTTTCTTCTTGTATTTTGTTGGTGTTATTTATTACTTCTCTTTCCTAACTTCTTATAATCAAATCTTTCATCCACTAAGAGGACAATTATATATACATCAAATTATGTCAAAATGTGATGATATTTTTTTTAAAGGAAAAATATGTTATGTTGCATAAAATATCATTATTTAATTATAAATTATTATGTGTGATAAATTTATTAATTTTTAAAATAAGAGAGACTCTGACGATGACTTTTTATTATAAAAATAAGTTATGTATTCACAGTATAGAATATTGTCATTTAATTATAAATCATTATGTGTAATTAATTTGTTGATTTTACGATAAGGGAAAGATTTGGACAGTAATTTTTTATTGTTCACATTGTAAAATTACTTTAGGCTAATAATGACCATTAATTTTTTTATTTATAAAAAGTTATTAACATGTTGAAAAAAATATCAGATCACATAGGACCATATAATAATTTCTGAAATAGGTGACAGTTGAAGATGATAATGATATTCTTTGTTTTGTCGCTTACATTAATGGAGTGAGTGGGGGCAGCGAAGGATTATTCAACTTTGCTTAACATGGCAGAACTGCATGGGAGTATTTGGGTTTGACCAACTTTTACACAAATTGGTTATGGCATGGAGGTAGCTGGTGGCAGGGAAGGAGTAATGCTCTTTTGACAAAGTACAAATTAATGCACCACCCTCTTAGCTAAACTTGCAAAAACACACAAACTTCTTATAATTCTTGGGGTTACTAATATTTCTTCAAAAATATTAATTTCAAAGTTAGATGAAGAATTGGACTTTACTATTTCAATAGATTACTTGTGCTCTTAAATGCAGATGGATCCTATTTTCAACAAACAATTCTAGCTACAGTATCGTGCAACTATTGAATAACTTAAGATCAAATTTTCACATTTGAATTTGATGTTATGCAATATTACTAGTGAATAGAAAACATAGGTAATAAAGAGATATGACATTCAAGTGCGTACGTGTATATATTATAGAGGTGTGGTAGAGGAGCATATAGGCATGGCAACAGGACAAGTCGGGTATGGGTTTCATAATATCCGTTTTCGTACTTCCAATTCAAATTCATTCTATACCCGTTTTTGTACCCGTCGAGTATATAATTTTCGTCTCATTCATATTTCTGTCGAGTATCAAGTATGCATATACCCGTCAAAAATTAATAATTTTTTTTGTCAAAAAATACTATTTTTAGCTTATCTTTTCGTTATATTACAATTATAATTGGATTGTTTGTGTATCTCATATTTTAATCAAGAAATTTTTTAATAATTAAAAAATCACAAATGTTTCACATAATTAAATATTAAAATTCTTTAAAACAATCAAATCGGGAATAGGTATTAAATCGGGGATGGGGACAGGAATTAAGCGGGTAAGTATATACTTGTCCCCGTCCCCGATTTGATATTTTGGATTTTACCCGTATCCGTATCCGGCCAAATCAGGTATTTCTAGTCAAAGTTAGAATGAATTCAGATATTATCCAAGAATACGAGTTTATTTATCATCCCCGCATTTCAGTTATATTTTTAACAAAACTCTAAGACCAATCTTTGTTCATAAAAAAAACAAAACACACTGATTTTTAGTTAGTTGGGGTCCACACTTCACATCTTAAATAGTACCCTAAAATGGACCACCACATCTTCGTGTCTTTGGCATCAGCAACAGCAATCTGGGAGGTGAGAATGCCAAGGCATGGAAAATGTTTTGAAATGCCTTTTAAATAAAATTAAGAAAAATGACTTGAAATATGATTTATTAGTATAGCTACGGGCCAAAATGAAATTATTGTATCAACCAAAGGAAATTCGTACACGAAACTAATAGATTTCTGATCTTTCATTGGTTGCACCAAATGTTTTGACAAGAGACTGATTTCAATACCAGAAGTAACCTTTTTCTTGAATTGCTTTTAGAATTGTGTACAACGTTTTCACGCTTTGGTCGAAAGTGCACAGCAATGTTCGTTATTAGTATTATCTGTGTCAGTACCTACTATTGAAGCAATCCTCTTCAAACTAATTGCAACCGCCCCACTTTAAGAACTAATTCATAAGATATTCGGCATGCTGTTTTTTCTTTAGCCTTACTTCAATGGTTTAGCAATGGAAGAATTTTTACATATTATAGCCTCTGAAAAAAAAAAATTCTTTATCATTAGCAACTGAAATTTTAGGGTGAAATTGGTCAACATCAGAAAAGAGTAACTTCCTAGTTCCAACCTCTTAAGGTTAACCTGTATGATGCATTTAGTAATTTTAGATTATTTACTGTTAAAAGGAATAAAAAATGGATAAATTAAGGGATCTGATTTTGAATTCCCGAAAAATATTTTTGTAACTTCAAATTCATTAATTTTGATTAATACAATACACGATGAGAAGAAACATTAATGTAGACATTTACTGACGATAATAGATAATGAAAGATTACAGTACTTGTAACATAAAAAACAGTGATCGAACTTGCCAATAGGATAGTTTGGTTCACATAAATTTAAAGGACATATGTATCCCCTATACAAAATTGACATGATTGCTGAATTAAGAACAATTAAAATTCCTTTACCGTGAATCAGGTTGATATTAATATTTTGCACATTACTGGGTTTATAATGTCTGAAAATCAAACATTAAATGAAATTTTAAAAAATTGAACCTGTGGAAAATTTTACCATATTAATAAAAATGTGGTGAATGATTTTCTTTTAACATATAGTTAACTGAAATCTGATATAAACCTTCTCTGTTCTAAATAAAGACTCGTGACTGCAGGGCGTGTTCACATGATTGTGAATCACAATGGAAATAGTTATACAGAAGAAATACACAGATAAGAGAAGAAAGTAAATGCAGGCTTGAACAACAGCCTGCTAAATAATTGATTAAACAAAATTTATAGAATCCAATACAAATAGCATCAGATCAGATGTCTTTGATCTCTAATGGGTAAAATATAAAGAGAGAAAAAAGCACAAGATATCACTTGCCAAACAGAAAAAACGCCTTGATGACTTAACAGAGAACAAAACTTAAGTCATCAGAGCAGATCAGCTACATTTGATGGCAGCTCCTCTACAGTGACATTGTAGAACTTCTGAATATCAGACAGCATTCTGGCATCATCCAATGTCACAAAGTTTATAGCAACTCCTTTTCTACCAAATCGGCCACTACGACCTATGCGGTGGAGATAGTTTTCAGGTTGGGTTGGCAGATCGTAGTTTATGACCAGAGACACTTGCTGCACATCTATACCACGGGCCAGAAGATCTGTGGTAATGAGAACTCGAGAAGAGCCAGACCGGAACTCACGCATGATGATATCACGCGTGTTTTGGTCCATGTCACCATGGGTGGCAGAGACGGTGTGGTCATTGCTTCGCATCTTGTCAGTGAGCCAGTCCACCTTGCGCCTGGTATTCACAAAAATGACACTCTGGGTGATAGCCAGAGTTTCGTAAAGGTCACATAATGTCTCTAGCTTCCACTCTTCCTTCTCAACATTGACATAAAACTGCTTGATACCCTCCAGGGTCAGTTCATCGCGCTTTACCAGGATTCTCACTGGCTTATTCATGAACTTCCTTGTAATCTCAAGGGCCTCTGGTGGCATTGTAGCAGAGAACACTCCAACCTGAATTTTGCTAGGCAGAAGCTGGAAGATGTCATAGATCTGCAACAACAATCAAAATATCACAATGTCATGCATGGGAAGAACATAAACTTGTACATTTCTCAAAGAAGTTGTGCTCTTGGATTCAATAGGGGAAAATTCTTGTATCTGGTGCGGCAAAATAATATTGTATTTTTTTCTTATAACCCCCTCTCCTATCTATGTCATGCATGCAAACTAAAGTAGACTGGATGTAATAAATGCATGATACCATATTGGAGACTCATAGAGAAGTTCATGTTAACAAAAGGCTTCAAACTGCCAAGGATATTTACCAACAATGGAATTAGGATAGTCAACAAGTACAAGACAACCAAGGATAAATTGGTGCACTCTATGAAAATGTAGAAACTAATCAAAACAACAAACCTGGTCCTTGAAACCACGTGAAAGCATTTCATCTGCCTCATCCAAAACAAACATCCTTATGCAATCTGGGCGAAGAGACTGCCTCCGCAGCATGTCAAACACACGCCCAGGAGTGCCAACAACAGTGTGAACACCAGCTTGAAGAATGCGCTGATCCTCACGAACACTTGTTCCACCAACACATGCATGAACCTTAACACCGAGGTAATCACCAAGAGCTCGCATAACCTTCTCAATCTGCTGTGCTAGCTCCCTTGTTGGTGCCAAAACCAAAGCCTGGCACTGAACCAATCCATAATCAAGCTGCTGTAAAATTCCAGAACAGAATGTTGCTGTCTTCCCTGTTCCAGACTGAGCCTGTTGAATCACATCCAGACCTTTGCAGAAAGGAACAATTCCCCTTTGCTGGATAGCAGAAGGCCTCTCAAAACCTTTAGAACAAGAATAAAACATCACACATTAAATTGAGATAAAACGAAGCAATAGTAACATTTATACTTTTAGAAGTAAAACATTAATACCCTTACAAAATATCTGACCAATTTCAAAATTAAAATTTCAAAAATGTATTGATTACAATAAGTAAATAGTTTTGAAACACGGGTACATTTAAAATACAAAAGAGTATAATTTCTATGCACTGCCTGTGTAAAGAATCTTACAAATATCAACCAATCATAAATTACTATTAGTATTACACTATTACTTATAATAAAAGGCAGTGTGATTGGATGATGATGTAAAGACCCTTCACTGCATATACTATTTCCTCAAAATATAAACCATCCCCAATTTTTAACCATTACCAATATAATCACAAAACAATAAACCTTTATGAATTTTTAATGAAACTACAGCTAATTTCAGTTACTCTGGCAAAAACAAAACTACTGAATATTAAAGAGGTTAATCTTCCAGTACATACCATAAGCATATATGCCTCGCAGAAGATTTTCTTGTAATCCCATTGCATCAAAGCTGTCATAGACTTCATCATATGAGGTGAAGAATTCTTGCCCATCAGTGGAAAGCCTGCGCAATTAATTTGCAAGACGTCAAATGACTGAAAAAGGTACATGAATAAAGAAATCTAGCATTACAACAAGTGAAGAATACAGTAAAGGAACTTACAATTCACTCATCTTAGCATCATATTGGCGACCATCAAATTGTGTTCCTTCTGGAGCCAAACCTGCCATCACTGCAAAATGCAAAACCTCTGTTGAAAAATAGAAGATTGTACATTCAAATACTCCAGCCAAAAATTGAAACAGATAACAAAGGAATGTTCAGAAACTTCATAAAAATCAAATATCACACAAATAACCAAATCAATAATGCTTCCACTAGAAGTTTCTACTTTCCAAGTACATCAGTAGGTTGGGAAAGATATTACTCTCATCTATACATAAGAAAAACACATACTCCACTAGACATATCAAAAGAGCCAAACTTGCAATCCACACAGGAAGAAGTGCAAGCATTACACTTCTGTTTCTCTTTGATGTCAGGAGACGACATTCTAAAGGGCAAAAAGGATACACGCCATACCAAAAACAAATCTTTCAGTGTCAAACACCCACTTTGCCCACTCCTCCGAGATTCAGTTAAACAGTGCCAAAATCAAAGTGAGACTAAAGAACAAAAACAAGGTGATCATCGAAAACTCAAGCTCGCGTAATTAAGATAACATCATATCTCAGTATCCAAAAACAAATCACTATATAAAATACACAGTACCCCATAATCCATTAAATCTAAAAATTCGATCTTTACGCCCGGAAACCGAACAGACCACCAAATATCGAATAAACAAAATTATGGGTCGATTTGAAATATGGAAAAACAATTAGATCAAGGGCAGATTCATAACAGAGAGGCAGTGATTTACGAAATTGAAAAGAGAAAAAGAGAGATACCTGGTAGAAATTGGAAGTTGAATAATGAAAGAGAGAAAAAAAGCGAAGGGTAACTCCTCGGATCTGCACCGTGGAGTTAAAGGGAGGCGAATAGAGAGGAAGAGGGAGTGTTATATTCGAAAGGAAAGAGCAATGAGAAGGGACAAAATAATAATAATAAATTTAGATTTCCACGTTTACCCTTTCCAATGCCTTCTGGGATCAATAATCAATTATAATATCCACAATTCATCCTTTCCTGAATTTTGATAATGAAATAACAATATGTGATATCATAGGAATAGGATACTATAATGAAAAATTTATTTCTATGGTAACAACCTAAGCAAATTTCATTTGCAATTCCTATTTATTTGATATCAGGCTAAGCAATTTTTTTTTAACAAGGAGATGTAATTTCTTTTTAACTATATCTGGTTCCTATAAGTTATAAAAATAAAGTATCTTCGGTAGTGATTTTATATCTAAACTAGAAATAAAGTGAATAATGATAGAAGTGATTAAATAAGATTAGCTTGTATATTGTTATTTGATAAATAAATCTTTTATCTTTTATGTTGAAAAGTTTCTTTGGATTACAAGGATATTATAAGATTTAGTATTTTGATGTCATATTATTTTCGGTAAAATATGTTTTTTTTAAGTATATTTGATATTCTCAAAATTTAGTTTTAGTTTATTGAGATTTTTTTATTATTTTAGTTATTCTATTTTGAAGATGTATTATTTTTAGTTCTTAAAGTGATTTTATATTTTATATTTATAATTTATAACAATATATAAAAATAATATTTTACTCATAATCATTTTTTCTCTTTACATAATTTTATCCTTAGTTTTTTTTTAGGAATTGTTTCTCTCACAACAAAGTTTTTGATGAATGATTATTTTTACATTCACTCACTAATCACATAATCTCCATATTTTTTATTTAAATAAAAAGAAAATAACTTCACTTAATATAATACTTTACGTACACAAAATAATAGATAAAGGGAATCACATAATTCTATCATGAGATCACAAAAATTAGTTGATTTACGTACATGCTTTGGCAGAATGGTATGTTTTAACTTTTAACGTCTGTTTTACAACATGTATCACAAACTCTATGCTTTATTCTTCTGCATTCTTCCATGTCATATTGAAGATACTTTATTGGCATGACAATAAATTGGTAAATGCTATATTATGTTATTTGAAGCATCATGTTACAACAAAATATTTTTTATGATCACTAATTAATATTATCAAAATTATATATTTTGTAAAAAATGATAAACTAAATGAAAATTTATAATTTAATGGAAAATAAGATAAAATGGAAAAAAAAAATTAACTGTTGAATTTTAAAACATTATTTAAAGTAACATTTTAAAATATTAAAAATTGAAATATATTTTTGTTAACTTATTTTCATAATTTAATTAAAATAATTTAACTTTAATCCTATTTCTTTTAATCTTCATTAATTTATTTGAAATCTTTTTTTTTTATCATTTTTAATTTAGAAACCATTTTGCATAAATTTTATTCTTTCACTCTTATTATCTAATAAATACATGTGTTATTTTATATTAATCAACTAGCTATTAATTAATTTTAACAAATATTTTTATGGTATGTTTCGATAAATTTCTCTATAAGCACTTTTAAGAGAGAGAAAAAATAAGAAAAAAAAAGTAGATGAACTTGTTAAAATTAGTTTGTGTATAAGTTAATTTTTAGAAGTTCTATCTAATTAATTTCTCCAAAATCCTATTTTCAATTCTTGCATAAGCTAATTTTAGCTTATACAAAAGCTTATTTCAATTTTCTCTCTTAAAATACTTCTGAAAAAATTTATCCAAACAGACCTTTAATTTAATTAACTTATAAGTTTTTAGCTTTTCAATTATTAGCTTATAAGTTTTTAGCTAACTTAAAAAATTTTAATTAACTTATAAAATAATTTTATTAAATATATTTAAGTTCATACAAAATAAGTCAATTTCAATCAAATTAGCTTATAAGTTATTTAAAAATTATACAAACACCTCAAATGTCTTTTGAAATACATTCTTATATTGTGGACCTAGTTTATTAAAAATAAATTGAATGTCATGTAAAGTATGTGAAATCTAGTGCTCGTTGAGATTATGCAGAGTTACTCAAGCTAAGTTATGGGATATTTACTATGTTATTCATCTTATCAAGGAGAAATGCCTTACAGAAGATATTTTTAGGAGATTGAATGTAATCATATTTTAAGAGAGGCTAACCAAGTAACAAATACTATAATTATAATAATATAATCAAAGAATATGACAGAACTTATAGATGGGGCTTTTAATAGTTTGGACGTAGAGAAGCTGATAATGGGCCAAGCCCGTTGAACAGCATTGTGAGTGGCCCACCGTACACAACTCTTTGTTTTCATCGGATCTCACGTAATCTACCTCAGTTTCATCGATTCCATTCCATTGCGTCCAACGTCGTCTTCTTCGTCGCAGGTAAAATCACTGATAACTACTATACTCAAAACCATTTCTAACTTGCTTACATATCAAATGCACTCAATTGTTACTATTGGATCTATGCCTTTCTCTTTTTGAAACTTGTTTGGATATCAGATACACACGATTATTGTTGTGGAAAATCTGATGTACATACATACCCAAACTTTATTGTTTCGTTATGTTTTCTTCTTTTGTGGCCCCAAATAAGTCAACAAAAGGTTGGGTTATTGAATTATAGAAATTTAGAATTGTGTCTTACATGCTTGGATAAACTTCTCTATACGCAATTATAATTGAAGAAAATAAAAAGGGATAATGGATTTGAGTTTTTCCTATATGTTTGTTAAAATCAACTTGTGCATTTCAGTTTTTGGACAAGTTAAACGACAGAGTTTCTATTAAGTTAAGTGCATTATATGAAGAAGTTTATCCAAAGATTAGTTATAGTTTAGTCAAGTGAATTTTGGCCAGGTGTTTTGCCCACTAAGGAAAAGTAGATGAATATCTCTTATAAAATTCGTGCAGCCACCCAGTGCTAAGGAGAACTTTTCTTCTATCAAATCTATTTGTTGGAACTTGGTCATCTTGTCATGCAGACTGCCCTTCTGAAAATGTTTCATATGCTTCATACTTCAAAGCTATTATTTCCCCTAATGAGTTTAGCGTTCAGCTTTCTCTGGATTATAATGGATTTTGTTGTTTAGTGTTGAATCATGGAATTATTAATTATTTTTAATAATGATTATTGGGATTTTATTTATTTATTTTTGCGTGCTGTTAGCATACATAGTTCTATTTGTGATCTGTACTAGATTTCAGTTGCTGTTGTATTTTATCGTCTGAATACCATAGGCTGAAGCTAATTCTGTAATAGTTTCACTGCAGTAGCAGTTCTCCAACTAGAATAGGTCACACTAAAACATGTAAGCATTGGTTCAAAGAATCTTGTATAATGGCTGTGCAAAGTAAATTCATAATATTAATAGCCCATGTTGATTGATATTTGCAGAAGAAATTAGCTGCTTATATGGAATTTCATACCTATTATCAATTAGTGCAACTCAAATCTCATTGAATATGCATTTCATAGCGTGGCAATTTGTTTCACGAAAAAGTTTAAAAATGTATCTCACATTTTAAAAATTACACACAACAATAAATAAAGTTTCTATGAGAACTGAGTTGTATTCTTTGTCCATTTGAAATAAGAATGTGAGATAGCCCATAGATATCTGTATTTCTTTTATTTTGGTCTGCAACAAATCTTGGCTTGTAATTGTATCATAAAGATCAAGTGACTAGCATAACTCTGAATATTTTTGGTTTTACTTGATATAACGTATAAGATGGGTTTCTGCTCATCGATGTGAATAGAAGTAGTCAATAGTTAGCCACAAAATTTTGTGGGGATTAAGAGAAAATTTTGCTTTCTTCTACTAAACTTGTTTACTGAAAAATCTTTATTGTCTTTCAGATTGCACTTTTGAAAGGATTTCAAATGGTTGATAGCAATCCTTCCTCTGGTTCACCTGAAGAAACACAAAATCCCAACCCAGATGGGAATGCACCTGCTGAAAGTGATCTTGCGTTAGATAATTTAGCACAAAAAGTTCAAGAATCTCTCTCTTTGGAAAAAAGACATAAATTTTGGGAAACCCAACCTGTTGGGCAATTCAAGGATATAGGGGACTCGAGTTTGCCAGAAGGCCCTATTGAACTTCCAACTCCTTTATCTGAGGTCAAACAAGAACCATACAACCTTCCTGACCCCTATGAATGGATTACTTGTGACATCAACTCTGAGGTGATGTGTGATGAGGTATACAACCTCCTTGCTCATAATTATGTTGAGGATGATGAGAACATGTTTCGATTTAACTACTCGAAAGAATTTCTGCGCTGGGCTCTGCAACCTCCTGGTTATTTCAGGAGTTGGCATATTGGTGTCCGTGTTAAAAGTTCGAAGAAGTTGGTTGCCTTTATAACAGGTATTCCTGCTAGAATCCGAGTTCGTGACGAGGTTGTTCATATGGCAGAGATCAATTTTCTATGTGTCCATAAGAAACTTCGAACAAAGAGGCTTGCTCCTGTCATGATCAAAGAGGTGACCAGGAGGGTTCACCTGGAAAATATGTGGCAGGCAGCCTACACTGCTGGAGTAATTCTTCCTACACCAATAGCAACTTGTCAATACTGGCACAGATCTTTGAATCCCAAGAAGCTAATTGATGTTGGTTTCTCTCGGCTTGGTGCACGAATGACAATGAGTCGAACCATCAAGCTTTACAAGCTACCAGAATCAACAGTCACCCCAGGGTTTAGAAAGATGGAAATTCATGATGTTCCTGCAGTTACAAGGCTAATTAGGAATTATTTGAGCCATTTTGTTGTTGCACCTGATTTTGATGAAAATGATGTGGAGCATTGGCTTCTGCCAAGGGAGAACGTTATTGATAGTTATCTGGTTGAAAGTCCTGAAACTCACGTGGTCACCGACTTTTGTAGTTTTTACACACTTCCTTCTAGTATCCTTGGCCACCAAAATTATTCAACTTTGAAAGCAGCCTATTCATTTTATAACGTGTCCACAGTCACTCCTTTGCTTCAGCTGATGAATGATGCTCTCATTGTCGCAAAACAGAAGGATTATGATGTTTTCAATGCATTGGATGTCATGCAGAATGAAACCTTCTTGAGGGAACTCAAGTTTGGACCGGGTGATGGGAAACTTCATTATTATCTTTACAACTACCGAATAAGGCATGCATTGAAGCCGTCAGAGCTGGGGCTTGTGCTTCTGTAATCTACATTTTTGAAATTTGTCACTGTATGGATGAATTGGGATTCTTCATGTTTTTCGGTAGACATTGTATGGTTGCAAATTATGTGGTGATCCATGATTAGACATTAAATTTTGCTTTACCTTTTTTAAACAAACAAGTTTTCAAAAGTCCTTGGGAGGCAATTCTGGACCGTCATTGATGTCACAAACTTGTGGAACTAAAGGATTGCCAATTCCTGTTTGAAATTTTATTGATGCTGACAATGGTGATATCTTTTTAGTTTATAAGGGTTTGGTTGGAGGGTAATGGAGGGGAGGGTGATTATAATTTTTTCTTATTTGATTTAATTTTTAGGAGGGGAATGGAGGGGAGTAAAATCTCTCCTCATCTAATTTTAGCTCTCCTCTCCAATTATGAAAGATTTGAAACAAAGTGGAGGAGTTTTAAAATATTTTTAGTGTAATATTCATAATGTTTTTATTTATTTTATTATATTTAAACTTTTAAGGATATAAAAATAAATTAGTTTTTAAAATCTCTCTTATCTATGTAAACTTATGTCAAAGAGTTATCTTTTCGTTTCTTCCATACTTTTAGCTAAACAAAATTTTCAATCTTCTACTCGACAAAGTCTAGGGTGGTTTAATATAATATGTGGCTTATGATGGTCAAAATAATAAGTACCAATAGATTTGACTTAATAATAAGTTGTTAGATTGTTGAGATGAATAGTATTACCTTTTCTACCAATATTTTTTATTTTTTATTTTTTTAGAATATAAAATGTCATTTATATATTTATCTCTTATGATTTTAGGGTAATGTTTATTTAGTGAAATGTATGACAAAGTCCATAATTATTTCCTTATAATAGTCACCTATTCTAAGCCAACCCAACAAAAACACTCAAATTGAGTTTAAACCCCACCCACATGATTGCAACCCCAAAATTGTTGAATTTAAATTCACTGCACTAATGGAAGAGTTATCTAAGAATAGAAATGAGAACAACCTAGAACACAATCATACTGGTAGTGAAGTTTTGGAACAACATAATGGGAAAGTTAGGTTGTTCCACATGAAAATTGGTTGATTGGCCCATATAATAAACTATATTTTTGAATCGACGGGGTAAACACTAAAATATAAAATTAAAAAGTAGAAAGATTGAAAGAATTTATTGTCCAAACTCTCACACTCACCATGGAAATTAGAAAACCTAATCCTTCCACAATGTGCTCCTGGACCTCGCTCACCATCTCTAAATCTTAGAATTAGTGGAAGTTTTTGCCTCCTTGCTCCCTATCATTTTGCCCTTTGTTAGGTTGGGTAGTGGCTACCTCCTTATCCGTGGCTACCTCCATGTTAATCCCAACAATTAGATCCTTTGAAACATTCAACCACGCGCTAATAAGTAGTCTATCTTCATCCATTGTAAACCATTGTTTCAAATTCATACAACCACTTATGCTTATATTTTAATGGTTTGCAACATTATCTAGGTTGATTTGTGAAGAAAAAAAGAAGGAATTAAAGACTCTGATATTGATTCAACTAGTGTTTACACTTGTTGATTAGAGGAATTCCCACCATTACTTATTGTTGAAGTAATACCAAACATGACAAGAGTAGTTGTTGGGATCAAAAAATTCATTCCACTTTGTTTTGACATTACATATGGACTCCTAAGAATGACAAAAATACCTGTATCCACGGGTATTCATAGATAAAATCCATCACGGATAATAATTGAATAATTTAAATGGATACTTACAGATAATGAGTATATGTATTTTTAATTTTCCATGTAAGACAGAATTTGAAGCTAAAACATGCAAATTTTACTTCCCACTTTAACAAATTAGGTGACATATTCCTCCAAAAAATTCTAAATCAAAGAAAAAGAAAAAAGAAAAACATGAACAGTAAACTACAGTAACTCTTAAAACTCTCAATTGTAAGTTGTATTTAATAATAATAATAATAATAATTAATAATCTCCGAATATGACGAAGCTTACAGATTGGGCCTTTCATTAGTTTCGACATAGGCCCGTCAAGGGAGGTGATAATGGGCCGAACCCGTTCGACAGCATTATGAGTGGCCCACCGTACAAACCCCTTACCCCTTTGTTTGTGAGAAATCGGTTCTCACGAAATCGCCCTTAGTTTCATCGATTCCATTCCATTTGCGTTCTTCATCATCATCATCATCATCTTCTTCTTCTTCTTCGCAGGTAAAATCACTGATAACTACTCTACTCAAAACCCTTTTTGTTCGAAATTTGCTTACATATCAGATGCACTTAATTGCTACTATTGGATCTGTGCCTTTCTCTTTTTGAAACTTGCTTAGATATCAGATGCACACGATTATTACTGTTCAAAGTTGCTTCGATATCAGATGTGCATACATACTCAAACTTTATTTTTCTTAACACGCTCTCTTGTTTTATGCCCCCATAGAAGTGAATGAGGTTGGGTTATTGAATCATAGAAATTTAGAGTTGTGTATTACAAATTGTTGGAGAATCTTATCTGGAAGTGCTTATAGGAGAGGTAAAATAAGAAGGGATAATGAATTTGACTCTTTTTCCATGAGCTTAAAATCAACTTATACATTTCAGTAATTGGAGAAGTTAAATGATAGTTTCTATAAGGTTAAGTGCATAAGTCAACTTTAAATTACGAAGAAGCTTATCCCAACAGACCCTAACTATAGCTTAGTCAGGTAAATTCACTTGGTGTTTTGCGCCGTAGAAAAGTAGATGAATATCTCTTCCAAATATTTTGCAGCCTCCCAGTGCTAAGGAGAACTTTTCTTTCTTCTATCAAATCTATTTGTTCGAACATCGTCATCGTGTCATTCAGACTACCCTTCTAAAAATGTTTCAGATGGTTCATACTTCAAAGCTATTATTTCCTCTAGATCACCTGAAGAAACCCAAAATTCCTAACCCAGATGGAAATGCACCTTCTGATCTATGTTTCCCCTAATGGGTTTAGCCTTCACCTTTCTTTGTATTATAATGGATCTTGTTGTTTAGTGTTGACTGGTGAATGTTGGAATTAATAATTCTTTTAATAATGATTATAGGAAATTTTACTTTTTATTTTTTATTTTTGCATCCTGTTATCATTCATTCTTCTGTTTGTCATCTGTGTGGGATTTCACTTGCTGAAAATCAAGTTCACTATTTTAACCTCTGAATACCAAAGGCTGAAGCTAATTCTGTATTGGTTCCACTGCAGTAGTAGTTCTCCAACTAGAATAGCTCACTCTAAAACATGTAAGCATTGCTTCAAAGTATCTTCTGCTGTGCAAAGTAAATTCATAATAGCCCATGTTGATCATTATTTGCAGAAAAAATTATTAACCAGTTATATGGAATTCAATACCTATCATTATCAATTAGTGCAACTCCAATCCCATCAAATATGCATTTCATAGATTTGCAATTTGTTCTGCCGAAAAAGTTACAAAATGTATCTCACATTTTAAAAAGTAATTACAGGCTTACAGCAATAACCAAAGTTTCTATAAGAACTAAGTTACATGTTTAGTCCATTCGAAATAAGAATGTGAGATAGCCCATAGATATTTTTATTTCTTTTATTTTGGCCTGTAATGAATCTTGGCTTGTAATTGTATCATAAAGATCAAGTGGCTAGTATAACTATGAATATTTTTGGTTTTACATGAGATAACGTATAAGATGGGTTTCTTCTCATTGATGTGAATAGAAGTAGTCAATAGTTGGCCACAAAATTCTGTGGGTATTAAGAGAAAATTTTGCTTTCTTCTACTAAATTTGTTTACCGAAAAATCTTTATTTCTTCTTTCAGACTGCTCGTTTGAAAGGATTTCAAATGGTTGATAGCAATCCTTCCTCTGGTTCACCTGAAGAAACACAAAATCCCAACCCAGATGGGAATGCACCTGCTGAAAGTGATCTTGCATTAGATAATTTAGCACAAAAAGTTCAAGAATCTCTCTCTTTGGAAAAAAGACATAAATTTTGGGAAACCCAACCTGTTGGGCAATTCAAGGATATAGGGGACTCGAGTTTGCCAGAAGGCCCTATTGAACTTCCAACTCCTTTATCTGAGGTCAAACAAGAACCATACAACCTTCCTGACCCCTATGAATGGATTACTTGTGACATCAACTCTGAGGTGATGTGTGATGAGGTATACAACCTCCTTGCTCATAATTATGTTGAGGATGATGAGAACATGTTTCGATTTAACTACTCAAAGGAATTTCTGCGCTGGGCTCTGCAACCTCCTGGTTATTTCAGGAGTTGGCATATTGGTGTCCGTGTTAAAAGTTCGAAGAAGTTGGTTGCCTTTATAACAGGTATTCCTGCTAGAATCCGAGTTCGTGACGAGGTTGTTCATATGGCAGAGATCAATTTTCTATGTGTCCATAAGAAACTTCGAACAAAGAGGCTTGCTCCTGTCATGATCAAAGAGGTGACCAGGAGGGTTCACCTGGAAAATATGTGGCAGGCAGCCTACACTGCTGGAGTAATTCTTCCTACACCAATAGCAACTTGTCAATACTGGCACAGATCTTTGAATCCTAAGAAGCTAATTGATGTTGGTTTCTCTCGGCTTGGTGCACGAATGACAATGAGTCGAACCATCAAGCTTTACAAGCTACCAGAATCAACAGTCACCCCAGGGTTTAGAAAGATGGAAATTCATGATGTTCCGGCGGTTACAAGGCTAATTAGGAATTATTTGAGCCATTTTGTTGTTGCACCTGATTTTGATGAAAATGATGTGGAGCATTGGCTTCTGCCAAGGGAGAACGTTATTGATAGTTATCTGGTTGAAAGTCCTGAAACTCACGTGGTCACCGACTTTTGTAGTTTTTACACACTTCCTTCTAGTATCCTTGGCCACCAAAATTATTCAACTTTGAAAGCAGCCTATTCATTTTATAACGTGTCCACAGTCACTCCTTTGCTTCAGCTGATGAATGATGCTCTCATTGTCGCAAAACAGAAGGATTATGATGTTTTCAATGCATTGGATGTCATGCAGAATGAAACCTTCTTGAGGGAACTCAAGTTTGGACCGGGTGATGGGAAACTTCATTATTATCTTTACAACTACCGAATAAGGCATGCATTGAAGCCGTCAGAGCTGGGGCTTGTGCTTCTGTAATCTTAAGTTTGGAAATTTGTCATCATATGGATGAACTGAGATTCATAATGATTTTTCTGTAGACATTGTATGGTTGCAAATCATGCGGTGATCCATGATTAGACCCTAAATTTTGCTTTACCTTTTTGGAGCAAACAAGTTTTCAGAAGTCCTTGGGAGGCAATTCTGGGGTGTTTATGATGATAAACTTAAAAGAACTTGAGGATTGCCAATTTCTGTTTGATATTTTATTGATGCTGACGATGGTCATGTCTTGTTAGTTTTAAATGTTTCTGAATTCTAAAACATTATTTTCTGCAAAGCATGTGATTGTGTTTCTGGACTTGAATACTGCATTTTAGCCTTATTGTCAAAATTAAGATGTTCATCAGAACATGCATTTGAACAGTGTCATTGCAAATCTTCCGCCGCATGCATTCTCTGAAAGCGTCCTTCCTTCTCAGTGCATTCTTTTCTATCTTGGACCCAGCAAGAAATTTGAGCATGTCACCCATACGGTTTGCCAAAGTTGTAGCATTCCTCTTTCCTCATTATATATATATATATATATATTAGTATTTGTACGTTTCCACATATAAAATTATCACAACTCTCTTCTTGTTAATGATTAGTAATTATATGAACATTAAAATTGAACTAATTAATTTATCAAACTATCCTAACGTTTGCGCTGATATCTTCTTAAAAATGGGATCCGCTCAACAGAAATATTTGCAGATCTTTTGGAAGCTCCTAATGTTTGCCTGGCACTACATGCGGATGCTGTAGGTACTTATTTCCTGTCTGTAGTTTCTCTGTTTGTTTTTGTTATCTTCAATTACTATAAATTAATGTATAAATAAATACTTGTGAATGCAAACTATATTATAATTAAAATTCCTAATACATGAATATTTTTGTTCATATAAATTATATTATAGACTTGTAATAAAATAAATCATATTTTAGTATAAAATTATTTTTTATGAATAATATTAAAATTTAAATTAAAAATAAAGGTGAAAAGAATAAATTAAAAGATGTATCGAATCAAGAATTTTAGTGAAAAGCACTTGTTTAAGAACTCAAACGCCATCGAATAGAACTCATAAATGTATAAATACTTATACAAACTATAACTAAAATTCATAATAAATGAATATTCTGTTCATAATAATAATATTTGAGACTTATGATAAAATAAAATGTATTGTAGTACAAAATTATTTTTAATTATTAATAATTTTAAATAAATATTAAAATTTAATTTAAAAATAAAGAAAATAATAAATTAAAAGGATATGAAATTAATAAAAAAAATTTTGTTAAAAACACTTGTTTAAGGAAAACTCTTTAAGACATTCTTGTTAAATAATATTCTTCAAAAACACTTTCATCTAAGATAATCATTCTATTTTATATAAATAAAAAGGATGGTAAAGCTTGATATAAAATGGTATTTTATGAAGCCGATATAATTAGGTTGAGTATTTCATTTAGCACTTGCCTCAATTATATTCTCAATTATACGATAAAAACTGATCTTCAATTTTAATATTTAAAACTACAAACATAATATGAACATTAAATTGAAAATATCGATAGTCACATCCAATCAAGATATAAGAAACACATTGATGATTCTATATTTCACCTATAACATCACCTTTACTTATCTTAGGATGAAATTTCACTTTTATAGGATCATATTGTAGACTTGAGTGAAGAAACATGAATGGTTTATATCACATTGCCAGAAAAACACAAATGAACTTCTATTGCTGCCACCATGGATCCAAAATCTGGACAGATTCGGAGGACTAGTACTATTACTAGAGAGAATAGAGAAGATATGTACGGCCTATTAACATGACTCTCCATGCAGATTTAAGAAATAAAAATGTCAAGGGATCTGATAAAATACACCGAAAAAATGTTAAAATAGTATTTCATCGGATAAACAAAATTTTACATTTAGAGACCAACATCTGGACGAATCTATTTATAAATCTTACGTTGACCATCTTAAACCAAGAGGATGATTTGACCACGCGAACCTGCATGAATAGACCCACAAAATCAATGGTCATTATAAATAATCAGTAGGATTGAAAAATTCACAAACAAGAGGCAGGAAGGATCCTTTATCTTTAGTACATTGTTCATATATATCTTTTGCTAGCTGTAACATGGAATCACAATCTTCAACCAGCAATGATATTTTTTCTGCCTCCTTCACTGCTTCCGCCGCCAGATATGATTTACTTTCAGCATCAGCAACTCTGTAGGCTGCAGTATCCGCAGCTTCCTTTATCGACTCATTAGATGCCATTAAGACAGAAGCTGGGGACTGCCGTTGTGGTGGTGGCCGGACATCCTTTGGCTTTGGTGCAGGTGATTTTGTCCCCACGGAGGAGTCCTTTTTTATCTTGTAACAATTATGTACCTGTAGATCAAAGAGTAGAGAATGAAAACAAGCTTCAAGATCATTCAACTTAAATGTGAAATTTCTGCTCATATGCCAGGTGTGCAAAGTCTAGGAAAGAAGGTTGGGGTAAAGCCCATGGGAAGCAAAGGAACAGCAAGAGTCCCAAAAATGGAAGCCCATAAACATAGTACAACATGGGTACGATATGCATATAAAAGGATAAATGTACAAAGATATATTTACATTACTAATTGTTTGTTAATACATAACAGGACATATTCAACACCTATCATGTCAGATGTGTTAAATGTGTTAAACAGTGATAAAAAATAAGAGAGCAATGCATAGCCACTAAGAATATCGCCCAAGATCCTTACAGAAACATGTGACAGGACCCCTATCCTATTTCAAAGAAATTGTTTGGAAAGAATACGCATAAAACAAGAATTTCAAACAGAATTGAATAGAATGGATTTCTGGGTTGATGTGCAACCCATTCTAGTGGAAAATGATGCTTACAGCCTTACACACAAAAACATGGACACATGGTGGTAAACTTGTAGTGGAAATTGGAAAACACCATGGTCAATTGACAAAGCCATGGTTGAGTTTTGACACCAGATTGCCAAAAAATAAACCACCCTCTTACTTGGACCTATAAGTCTCCTAATCAACCAAGTAACATGTTCACTTATCTCCCACTCAAACCAAAAAATGTTAGTCATATCATTCCAATCTTTTCAGGATTTCCGGTTGGATTCTTGAATACAGGTACGCAATAAAGAGCAATGATATACTAACAAGTTTGAACAAGGTTGTTTCCAAGATTTGAAACATTAACCTTAAGGTCACAAGGCAAGAACCTCATCATTGAGCCAAAGCTCACCCTCAATTATAATATAAAAATACATATGTAAAATCAAGATATAGAGGACTAAATTACCTTTTCAAGTTTTCCTTGATCAACAAGCCTCCTCAACCTTGTACTTAATGCCCTTCTAAAATTTTGAGGAACTTGATGTTTTTGCTGCAGTATTACATGTGGTAGGTGTCACTTCTAAAATTATAAAATAAAATAAAAATAATAGAAAATATTTGATATTAAGAACAATATGCGCAATAGACACTCCATATTAAATTAATTTCCAATTCCCCATTCTACCCCACAAATCAATAAATGGTACAAGGCTTCAACATATTACTTCTAAAAGACCATAATGGAAAAATTATTATCTCCAAGAAAAAAATACTAAGAGAGACTTGGAGTCGAAGAACTGATATTAAATACCCAATGTAAAGAAAAAATACAAAAAAAAAAAAAAATATATTTTCATTCTAGATTTTATATATTAAATCCTTGTTATATAATCTCATAAACAAGTATTGTAACCACTTTACAAAATACATAATAATATCATTGACAAATATTATTGAAACATAATGGAATAAAGATCTTCATCTGACCTCAATGAAACTAACAATAGCATTTAGATCGGATCCATTACTATCTTTTAATGCTGACAGAGCTTCAAAAATCATTGGAATATACCTGGTAAAACAAGTACCGGCAACCTCTCATAATATGATCTTAATTGATAAAACAAATAGTTTGTCACATTAAAATGCTGCATCAAATTAATACAAAATAACTAATGGCTGCCAACTAAAAATGCTGAAATGTAAACCATAACTAATAAATAGTTCTGCAGCATCACCTTTTACAGTATCAAAAAATAAAATCCATATGTGAATAACAGGGATTGAATAACCTTGTATCATTAAATGTCATTATACATTTTACTCTTCCGTTTAAACAAGATATACTTCTATCTAGAAGAAAGGGAAATCCAAAAAAACTCTAAATTAGTTATCTTCATTTATGATGAACAGAACTCCAAAACTTTTGACACAATCAATAACGGTATTTGGATCAATCTGCAAGAGCCAAAAGTTTCATTAAACCTCATAAAATCTTCGAAACTTTTATATCTTACATCACACCTCACGCACACAGTTGTCATCATCTGAAATCTCTCACGTGAAGTTTTACCTAGATTCTATAGGGTGAAAGACACCGTCAAAAACTTCATTCTGTATTATTTAAATCCTCTGTCTTGTTTTCAATGAAACTTTGAGATTTCACTAAACAAAAATATCACATGAAATATACAAATCTGTGATCATCGTCCACAAAGTGAAAAGAATCAACAACTAGTAATTATCAACCTATGAGCTAAAGCACGGGCTGTCAAAAGAACTACAATTTCTTCTCTCTCTCTCTCTTTTTTTTTTTTTTTTAATTTTATTTGGGCTAATGAATGTGAACAACAGTAACAACAACATTGCAAATACAGCATCAAAATTCTGTTGATCAGAGTAAATTGACAAAGGAAAAATAGACAGCATTTTCATACCTTGGAGAATTTTTGGTATCCTGCTCATTTTGAGAAGGATCAGGGACAGCAGCATCAGACGCTGCGTTTAGAGGAGCAGGAGCAGCAGTTTGAAGAGTGGTGGTGGCGGTTGTAGAAGGAGCAGGAAGTGCTTTGAGCTTGGGAACCCTAGATTTATCTTTGGAGCCTTGAGAACCGTTACTGACACTCAAATTTCGCCATTTATCCTGAAGATATAATTTTTTTTTAGAAAAACCCTAACTCAAACCCTAACCCTAACCCTAATCTAAGAAAGAAAGAAGAAGTTGGTGATTGGGTACCTTGAGGTCGATGTTGGATCGAGAAGTGAGGAAAGGGGCGAATTGGGGATCTTTGAGAATGTTCTTCCACTTTCCAGGGCCATGCTTTTCCACTCCTGCGATAAGCGCGTCTTCTTCATCTTGCGTCCACTTCTGCTTCTGATTTCCCATTTACATTCGATTCTGCTTCTTGATTTTCAGTTTCAGAGACACTCACTGTTCTCACTCAGTTTAATCATTCCCTTCTATATATACGTTTTAATAAATTATGATTTATTGTATTATCATATCAATTGCCCATTGGTTAAGATTACTTGTGCTTCCATTTAATTAGATTAGATGACTTTTATAATAATAATTTCAAAAATAATATTATTAATAATTTATTATAAATTAATAATATAAAATTGTTTACACAATGAACATAAAAAAAATATAGGCTATGCACAATTTTCCACTACTATCCTGGTTCAGTTTGTTTAAAAATAAATAAGATTTGTATCTTCAAAAGATCATAAGATTATTTAAAAAAAAATTATTTAGACAAATATATTTAAAAAGTAAAAATATACTTTTATTTATTTTATTTAAAAAAAACACTTTTTTAAGGAAAATAACATATCCTATACATAATAAACTCATTTATTTTTATGATAACAACAAATCCTTATTGGTATTTTATAATAATAATAATTTATGATAAACTCATTTATAATAATAATTTACATTTCTGCTAATATCATTATCTACTCTTTTACAAATATATCTTTATTGGTATTTTAATTTTTTATTAGAAATTTTTTTCTTTAAATATTAAATTTTATAATATGATCTCATTCATATCATAAAATCACAAATATATTTATTTATCTATCTATTTATTCATATATATATATATATAATCTGTTAATGACAAAAAAAAAATCTATAAAAAAAATAAACTTTTAATTATTCATTTGGCCTTTAATTTTAATCTTAGAATTAAAAGTCATCTATTTTAGTTCTTTTCTGTCTCCGTCATTAAAAAAGAACCAACGTGTGTTTATGATTTATATTTTAGTATCAATTAATATTTACACTAATTTTACATTCTGATTTTTATATTTTACAATTTTTATATTTTAGTCTTTACATGTAAAAATCATCCGTTTAATTCATAGGCGAGCATTTTATAATTTTATTTTAATCTCTATCAATACTTTATCTCCTCCCTGGTTTTATTTGCCCCTCTCTATTTTACACTTCGAATTTCAATTTTCTCCCGTCTCATTTCCCCTCTCTATTTTACACTTCCAATTTCAATTTTGTAGTAGGGATAGATAAGAGTTACATGACACGAGAAAATAATTAAAACAAAAAACAAATGTTCATATAACATTGATACAAATAATAAGATTAAAATAATTAAAATAGTGTAATAAGGATTTAATAAATTATATAGCCAACTCTTTTATGTATCATAATTAAAACAGGATAACTTTTTTACTTATAACTGTATCAAATAAAATTAAATTAGCTCAGATAAAAGAAAAAATTATTTGATAAAATTAAAATCTCGGTGAAGAGTGATCTTATCAATCATAACTTGTTTGATAAGAATTTTGATCTTAATTATAAATAATAAATTTGAATTTTTTAATTATTTATAAACAAAAATCATTTATTTTTAAAACTAATCAAAGGTAATAAAAAAAATTTATAATAAATTTAATAACCATATTAATTATTTTTCTTGAATCATATATCACTTATAATTTAGAAGAAAAAAAATAGTATTAATAGAGACAACAGAGATCTTGTGATCACCAGGCAGACATTGGGTTCCAAATCTTGATATTAGAGTGCTGAAAGTATCAATGAATGGGGGAGACAGTCCGATGAATCATTTCAATGTTTAGGGTTTTTAGGGAAGTGAGAAAAATCATACACATGATAACATCCTTAACAGTGAATAAATTTACCTGAAAGACGTAATAACTTGCACTCATGTTGCAAAAATACTAATATATAATTCATAATTTTAAAAACTGTATATGCTTGATATAATTAAAAGTGTCATTAGCAGAATTTATATCAATAGCTGACAAGTTGGTGATGGCAGGAGTCATTTACAACCGCATAGTAGTCACCTTCTGCAGGAAGGTAGACATCACTAACAGGACCAAAATTATCACCCCCAGGATGTGGCCTACTTAGCTCAATAGCCAATAGCTTTAAACTTCCATTATCTTGCAACAAAATGATTGTTCTAGTACCATAGGCCTTTGTCTCAGTTTCTTTTATTCGCCTCAAATATGAAAAGATTGTGTCATGGTGGTCTAGTATAAACAATTTGTGGTTTTCCATAGCCTATGCAACTGAAATTACTTTAGTCTTTGTGATTCATTTCAACCATACCAAAACAAATTGATATTACAATAAAGTAAAATTAGAATTCTTAGAAGTAATGTTATGAAATACAATTATTTCAGAAGAGTATTTTTGTATTTTGTAAATGTACCTTGAATTACTTTTGGTGGTGGAAACTTAAGAGTTTGTTTCCCATCAGTTCTGATGAGTTCCTTGAACAATGATATAGTGCTAATTAAGCTTGCTAAGTGCATCAGTAGGCAACTTAATTCCTCCTTCATAGAGTTCAGGCAGACATGCTGAATTGTAAGTGCAGATTATAACTGAGGTATCACATTTTGAGCGACAAATTTGAGTATATAGACAAAGAAATCTGATGACTTCAAGTGACCAAGGAAAATAATGGGAGTGATTTTGTACTTTTTAGCATGAGTTACAATCAAAGTGGATGGTTCCTTGGTTAGGAACGTCTTCAAGAGTCAAATTGACAAGGAAGAATTCAACTTGCATGAAATTCTCGATGTAGAATGCCCCAGGAATTCCCATGTCACTGTCTCATTCAAAGTGAAGATCAAAGGCAGACTGCCCATCTCACAAGGTTGGAATGGAAGTAACAATGTTTGCTTTCTCACCTTTCCTTTTCCAGATGCTACGGAAGTTTCATGCCTTAATGTCTCAATTATTCAAGTTGTACAATTATATAGTAATGATATTAGATTGTTAATTAATATCACTTAGCATGTGTTTGTGTTTGGATATACATCAATTAGTTACTTTTGATAAGAAATTTACCTTCAAGATGAGAAATTTGAATGACTTCATAAAATTATTTTTAGAATGTTATTTTTTAAATAATAAATTAAATATTAAAAATTAACATTTCTAACTTCAAACTTTTGAAAAAGTGAAAAATTTTGTTCATCAAATGCCTCTTCAAGATGGAGTAGATAACTACTGTTTGTTATTTATTTTTCCATACATTTTTTGTTTTATTCAAACATTTTTAAAAGAAGAAAATTAAAAAAAAAATTATAAACATTTTTGAAGGATATACTTAAGTTAATTAATTTTCAAGTTTTTGGATCCAACTAAGGTCATTATGAAAACATATTATAGGAATGAAACTCTTTTGAAACATTTCATTATTTTGGAGTAGTTAGTCATAGATATCGTTGGTCAATTCAACAATACACATGTCACGTAATTATTTTTTAAAAAAACAAAAATGGTTTGGGAGTAACATGTGGTGCCATATTAATGATTTTAGAGTTGAGTGCGAGATTAACATTGGTGCATCTAACTCTAACGTCACTTCTCTTTCTTAAATTTTGTGCAAGTGACGTTACCAGTTGGATGCCTATTTTTATTTTATTTAATTAAATGATATTGTTGTCTCCCAATGGGGGACTAGTTTATTTATTTATTTGTTAGTGTTATTATCTCTCAATTGGGACTAGTTTTATTCAATTTTTTGTCCTTTTAGAGTCTCGTTGTCGGTGTGCGGGAATTGTTTATATATGTATATATAAAAAAAAAAATTAAATGTCATTGCCCCTAAGTGAGAGAACTTATTTTTTTATCATTAAATTGTGTCGTTGGAACTAGTTTTATTTAAATTTTTTTAGAGTTTCACTATCGATAGTAAGAAGATTATTTATGTAAAAAATAATAATAATAAGTGTTGTTGTTCTCAAGTAGGGGATTATTTTTTTTCTTCTATTTATTAAATGGTGTCATTGTCCCTCAAAAGGAGACTAGTTTTATTTAATTTTTTTTAGAGTCCAACCGTCTCTAATAAGGGGACTCTATTTTTATTTTTTTTTATTTTTTTAAGTGATGATCTCCTCCTTTTTTATATAGCGCTCATTCACAATATTGTAAGAATCTTGTGTATGCTATATATGATTGAGTAGTAAGGGTATGATATATATATATATATATATATATATATATATATATATATATATATATATATATTAAAATTAATTTTGTTTGTTGTTGTTTTTATGTTACAGATACATTACTAGCATATCACAGATTAAATTATGGTTTTTATTTACATTAAAAAAATTTAAACTCTTGAAGTTGTTATATTTAATGGTAAAAAAAATAAATGTATATTAAACACAATATATATAGAGGAATGTTATAATAACACCAGTGTAACTTTTATTAAGTATTATACCGCTCAATAACTTTATATTAAATTTGAATTTTTGTAAATCTAACCGTTAAATTGAAAGTTCTTTACACTTAGATCATATATACAAAATTTTATATTAATCCAAGATGATTTGATACTTTATTCTTATAAAACAAAATTGATGTAATATATTCATTTCAAAATATACTAAAATATGAACACTTTGATTACCTTCAAGTTGTTATTCAATTTTAACAAAATTTGATATACACATATAAAGTGATATGCACTTTCAATCCAACGGTTGGATTTACAAAATTCACATTTAATATAAAGTTATTAAGCGGTGTAATACTTGGTAAAAGTTACACCGGTGTAACTATAATCCCCCTCATATATATATTAGGATATTAAAAAAAACAAAAAGGACTTGCAATAAATTTTGTCTTAGAGATGATCAAGTCATATTATCTGCATAATATCATTTTTTACCTTGAAATATATATGAAGCATTGGAATTGGGTGATGATGATAATGATGTTCAGTGCATGATAGATGCATTTCAGAGCCAAACAATTATGTTAATAATGGAATTATACATCAAAATTGTTGTTGAAGGGAGATCTTCAATTTTGTTACAAAATATGGCACTTTGCACAAATAATGAACAACAATTTCAATGTTCACCAAATATGCAAAGAGATAAAGATGAGGATGGCAAAAATGATGAAGGCTACCATGTTTCTTCATCGTTTCAAAGTGAAGACGGATCAAATGGAGATCATATAGATGATTGCACATCATCTAATGACATTGTTGTTGAACCTATTTTTGTGGTTCCTTTTGACGAAGGTAACATTTCAAATAAAAATGTAGTTGTTCATAAAATTTAAATTTTTTATTATTGTTGTTGGTTGTTACAAGTGGAAGTTAATTTTGGGACAATTTACCTCATTATACAAATAGAAATTGGAGTTACTCATATGTGAAAGAAATTCTCAAGATGGAATAGTCCAATACTTGATCAATTGGTGAAGATTTATATGTTGGTCTTGAGTTTGAAAATAAAGATACTATGAAAAATGTAGTTAAGCAAAATGCAATGGAAATTTCTCAAAGTTTTTATGCAGTTGAATATATATATATATATATATAAAGTGGATTGTTAGATGTTTAAATGCAATTGATGATTATGAATGGTACATGAAGGCAATTAAGTAAAAAATATCAAGCAACTAGAAAGTGACTCAATGGAGTAAATGACATATTTGTTTAAATATATCTTTACCATAAGATTATACAAAGTTAGATTTAGACTTGATATCATCATTCATATAGGGTAAGTTTTTTTTTTCGTAATGTTCATTTTGTATATGAATTACTAATAAATATTGTAATTAAGAATGGTGAACCAAAACCCATCTATCAAGATCAGCCTTATCCAAGAAATGATAACATCATAGACTGGATTCAAATTTTCATACAGAAATGATTGGATTACAAAACAAAAGGTAGTATTTAAAATATTTGGTGATTGGGGAGATTCGTATGCTAATCTATCAAGATGACTTATATACATGAAAGATATTGCTCTTGGGTCTTACTAAGATTTATGTTACCATATTTTTTTGTTAGTAATCATTATGATGTACATTTTCATCACCTTTTTTGGACATTCAGGCCTTGTTGCACATGATGCCTTCAATTACTACAAGTCATTGATAGCACACATTTATATGATAAGTGTAAGGGCACACTGCTAATTGCCACAACACAAGATGGTGATAGCAATGTTCTTCCTCTTGCCCTTGTTGTTGTCGAGGGGTAAACTTTGTTTACGTGATCATGGTTTTTGGCTTATCTGCGTGAACACGTGAGTAATAGATCTGATCTCTAATCAACATTGCAGTGTAAAGTTTGTTATTGATAATGAGGTACTTGGTTGGAGACTTCCTCATGCTTATCACAAGTATTTTGTACGCCATATTGCTAGTAATTTTAACCATCGGTTCAAGGATCACAAACTTAAATAGCAATAGATGAAGTTAGGTATAATATAAATTTTCTTCCATTTTTTTTTACAATTTTTATGATTTTCCATTTAACCTAGTTTGTGAATTTCAGGTTACACTCTATGCAAAAGTATTTTTAATCTAAACTTGGAAAAATTTTGTGAGACAAATCTTGGTGTTCAAAGGTGGATTGCACGGTTATCAAAAGAAAAATGATCTATGGCATACGATGCGAATGAACACAGATATAATCCGAATGTGTGAACAAGATTTTAAAGGAGTGTAAAAATATTTATATTACTACATTAGTGTGATAGACATACACCAAATTCATGGTAGGAAGAAAATGACAATTTTTCTAATTACCTTTATGTTTTAACATCTTGTTTACTGTTGAAGAATATAAAACATGTTTTTTTAAATATACTCATCTCAAACTAAACAAAAAGTGAAATTAATTAATCAATTATTTATCATCCAAATAATAAAAAAGACAAACTTTTGTACTTATTTTTCACTTAACATCAATTTCTTTGTTTTAGTTTACGTCTCCACAAGAGAACTAAAAACAAACAAAAGAGAAAATTCACATACTATCAACAGTGATAACATTAATCAATCAAAGAGTCATTTATCTTTCCAAGAAAGAAGTGTGGTGCCAATAACACCAATGGTACCACCAATGATAATGGAAAGCTCTTCTATCAAATTTATTTTTTACTTTTCATTAAATACTACTTTCCAAATTCGTATATGCCCCACACTACTATAAATAAATCATCTACTATTGTTAAAAAATATGTTTAATGATATTCAAATTCAATAAAAGTTCAAATATACATGTTATTATTAAGACAATTATATTTATATTCTTTTATTCAAATATTTGCAACAATCATTATAAGGTTCATGTTTAATTTAAATTGTTTGTTAAGTTGAATTTAATTTATTAATGATTTGTTAATTAAATTATTTGCGTTGTTGTGTTTTAATTTAATTAATTATTGGTGTCTAGTTTCAATTGAATTTATTTTATTGAGGTAATTAATTTATTGTTGTTGTTTTAAGTGATTTTTGTTCTTTTGGACTTACTTAGTATGAACTAAGTCTTTTGGGCTAGTTTGAGAAAGGAGGGGGTTTGACTGAGTTTTTCTAAGGAGTCAGGAATGGGTTCTCATTCTAAGAGCTCATAACTTATTTTTTGAAGAAGGAACAAAAGAGAGAAAGATCAACTTTTGTCAGAGAGTATCCTTACCTTGACTGAACCTTTCTCCCCCCTTTTCCCTTGCTTGTGAAGCTGACCCTAACTCTTGGAATCCTTAGGCGTTCTTGAAGTTGGTTGTCTTGTTTGGTTGCTAGTTGTGTAGTTATTGAGTGGTTGAGGGTTTCTGAAAGAGAGAGTTTCCATACAGAGTCTTTGGTCTTTTGTGTTTCTAGGCTATTTGAACTTGAGAGAGGTAAGAGAAGTTTACCTATTTTTCTGTGTATTTTGCAAGCTGAAATGGGTCGAAAATATAATATATTGATTGTCAAAATTCTTGTTAGATGCTTGGTTGAGTTAGATGAAGTGGGCTAAATTTTATTGCATTTTTGTTGAGTATGGTTGTGACTTAATGAGTTGGTTGATTTCTGAAAATTTCTTGTGTTCATGTTGTTTTCGTGGTTAGAATCATGTCCTATAATGATGATTATATGAGTTATGTTGGTTTAGAGTGAAGTTTGGAGTTAGTAGATGAGTTAAGTATGGGTTCTGGTGGTTTGGGAAATTCAAAATTTTTTAGTTTCGCGAAGTGCAGACCTTACACCCGCACTGGTCAAAAAAATGTCGCGCTGGATGTGATAAGGTCGAAATCAATTTTCGTGTCCTCATGAAAGTTATAGTCCTGGATGTTAACTTTCAAATGACACTATAATTACCCAAAAAGGAGGTCTAAAACTCAAGTTATGATCTTTTTAGTAAGTAAAAGTCAAGCTATTAGCTTTTACATAAACTGATACAATTTTTAATATTTTCAACATAGTAGATAATGGAATTAGAATTTGAGATCTTCATAAGAGTTGTAGGTAATCTTTTTTATCTTTTATATGAGATAAATATGAGTTTATTTTTTTTGTTGGTAAAACTCTAGTTGTGTTGTGTTATGCAAAAGTGTTGTTATATGTTAGTTAATGATTACATGTTGAAGATGTTATATATTATTTCTCTTATAACATATGGTACTATATGATGTGCTTAGATATTAAATGTTGAAATATAATGAATTGTTAATATTTAAATGATAAATGATAACAAATTGATGATGAGTACTATTGATATTGAGTTGCATATTGTTGATTAATCTGATGAAAGTTGAAAGTTGTAAAGTTGTATGTTGTATAAAGTGGTAAAGTTGTGAATATGTGGTTAAGATACATGTTTAAGTTGAGATACATACATGCTAGAGGCGAATTAAGTTGTTTTAAAAGTTGATTCCCTTTAGGGTCTATGTGGCTTTAGTATGGAACTGGTCGAATCATATTTTAGTTAAATGATTAATCAAGTAAAATGCCAAATTGAAGATTTAGTCTCTAACCTAATATTGGAGGATTATGGTCTTTAAAGAATAGTCGGTGGGCTAATCCCATAGTTGAGTTAGTGTTGCAGGTTAATGTCATGGTAGACCCATATCCAACTGTTCTATCTTGACATAGTACCATACTTCTTAGTTTAAGTGACAAAATCTAATAAATCAATTTATCTCATGTTAGTCATTGTTTCTAGCTTTATGCTAACTATTATTTTATGACCTTTATGTTAGCCATTGTTTTCTAGTTTTATGTCAGTCGTTATAATTTAATACGATCTAATCATTTAAACTGTTCATCTTGTGTTATAGAAGATCTCCATAGTTAATATGCGTTACGACACATTAGATGTGATTATATATTGATATATTGAACATGCCGAGTGATATTAAGCTATTGTTTTTGTTTCTATTTATTTTTATGGATAATTATTATTTATCTTAGTAATAAAGATCTTATTTATATTTTTTTAATTTTTAAATATTATATTAATAAATGTTACATCTCTTAAATATGATCAGAGGTTAAAATTTAATAATTAATAAATATCAATTTAATGGGATAATAAAATTTTCATATTTTTTAAATTAAAATAATTAAATATCTCTATTTTAAAAATAAAATGATCAAAATTATAAATTTATAAAAATAGAGAAACTAAAAACGTAATTTATCATTTTTATTTCTATATTTATTTATGTTCTCGATCTCTCGTAATGCCATTACGTGACTCCCTAAAGAGTAAAAGGCCCATGGTATATACACCTCCTTTTTTATATAAGTACACCTCCTTTTTTAAAAAAAAATTTATAAAATATTATAATTTTTTTTAAAAAAAATTAATTTTACACTTTTAACTTTCAATTTACTACTTTCTTCTTCTTACTCACACACTTTTTTTTTCTCTTTCAATTTTCAAATGCTACCAAAATAGGTGGGATGAAGGAAAAATAAGGGGGTGCATGTAAAAATTGAAAAAAGGAAGAAAGATATATGAAGAAAAAGTACTAAATTAAATATTGTGGATGTAAAATTTAAAAATTTAAAACAAAAAATTAAGAAAATTTTAAAATTTTAATTATTTTTTTAAAGGAGGTGTATTTATAGAAAAAAGGAGGTGTATATATCATGAACCAAAGTAAAAACCACAAATAAGAGAAATAACCTTAAAGCCCAACGTAAGAAATTACGTGCACACAGCACATGTGGCTCGTACATATGAAACTAGATGAGCCCAACTTCATATAATGATCCAAACACCAAATCCAACCGAATTAGTAGTAACCCAAAGCCCAAACCATTAGAAACCCATCAAAAGACATAAAGATTATTTGTGTTCTGTATGAGTGTTGAATTATCTATAACAATATATATTTGCAAACACAATTGTTTAGACATTTTTATCTTTTATTATGGTAACTGTACAACTTTGTATAGGACAATTTAATAATTTATTTTATTAATTTAAATAAAAATTATTATTTACAAAAAGAAATTGCACAAATATTTTGTAACTTCTACACTTTAATCCAAAACAATAATAAGACACAGAATTCCTTTTTATCTTTAGTTTATAGATATAGTTAATATTAATTATTTATGAAATAAAATCAATTACTATTAAATATTAATAATTTTATAACATAATTAATAACTTGTGAAACAAAGTTAACTATTAGATATTTTAACACTCTCGTGAATTATTAATATGCTTATATAAAATTACATTCATTTAATTTTAATCACTTAGATATAAAGGTAATTACTAATCATATTTATAAACATAATTAATCATGTGTAATAGACAATAATTTCATGATACTATTAACTTGTGAGATGAAATTAATTATAACTAGACATTTTAATGACATGATTTAATCAATAATTATATATAAACAGTTATGATCATTTACTATTTTGATGCGACATCTAATTCTAATATATAAATATTGAAAGCAAAATGTGGTTGAAAACTGAAAGCTCACTATTTTTTTTTTGACACAGCAACATTTTAAATTTTATGTCGCAAGTGATTGAATACTTCAATTTCGTACTTATATAATCAATCTGTATTCAAATCAACAATTCCTATTACTATTAGTTTCTCAAATGAAAAAGAAGTCGTTGGTGCTGTCAAGAAAAAAAGTCGTTGTTTACATTTTACAAAATTAATATTATCTATTCAAAATAAATATAGTTTCAAATTTCATCTTGGGTTTTAATATTCATTGCATGTCATTGTAAATTTATAATTCATGATTCGTTTTCAACGGTTGCATCATCCATCATTTGTTATTTTTCAATTTTCCTTCTTAATTAATTTCCCAACAACTAGCTTTTTTTATAATCCTAATGTTAGCAAAAAAAAAATCTACTCAGCTCTTCTTTTGCCTATAGATGATAATTAAGAACAAAGCGATGAAGGGTCCTTCCATGTATCATGTTCTTATATATTCAGGCTATTTATCTCTGTCCTTTATAATCTTTAAGTCGTGCAGTAGAAAGAAGAAATAAATGAAATGAAGATTGATATTAGTGTTTAACAGTTATAACTTCCATATCTCAAACATAATTCCTTAATTTTGAACCAGTTTCTATATTATTAGTGTTTTGAATTTATTATTTGTCATGTTTTATATCCTATCATGTAATCAATAATCACACTGGAGATCCAAACATGAGAGATGCAATTCATACCGTAAATCTAGCTAGCATGGTACAAAGTAGAAAGTAAAAACACAGAAGTTTTATTAATGCAAACCATTACAGCATGGAAACATAGACAATAAATAACCATACATGGGTAAAAGAAATTGCAATCCTTCTCATCTTTTATTTAAATCTCAAATCAAGCACAAACCCCTCTTTAGATGGAGATACTGTTGGGAATGCCTCTGCAAGTCAAGCCTTCCTCACTAGAAGGATAAAGCAATGTGTAAGGCATCTTCACTGGGCCATAACGGTTCCTCAGTGTCTCATCATTGTTCCTTTGGATGAGCTTTTGCTCAATTTCGGCCAACCTCTGTCCGAACCTCTTGAAGGCAGCTATTGGCTCAGAGTCAGAAGTCCAAAACTCACCACCCTCTCTCTGTCCAAGGTATAACTCATCAGAAGCATGCCTTGACAAAACTTCTATAATTGTAAGGTCTTTAAGGGCATCATTCTTTCCTGTAATTGTCTTCAAAAACACCTTCTGAGGGCTCTTAGAAAGCTCATCATACTCAGGAGATCCTATCTCAGGCATGAATCTCCTGCTAAGAGTTGGTCGGTTAAGGATATAGCCACCATAAGGGTATTGTCCAAAATTAACAGCTGCATGAAGGGCTGAAGCAGTCCATATGAGAGTGGTGCAAGATTCAATCAACTCTTCGCGAGTTTGCATCTTCACCCACCATGGCTCATTTTTCTTGTCACCATGACCAACCTCCACAAGTTCTTTCCAAAAGGCTTGGAGTTCAGTGTCTTGTGCAATAGCAGCATCTGACTTGTAGTAGAAAAACACATATTCTTGCACCCATGACTTGATACAAGACCATATCTCTAGTCCATCAGCAGCATAAGGATAGTCCTCAATCAAAAGACGAAGGCCATGAGTTGAAGATGAATCCTCAACAGCCACACCTCTGGATAACATGCAAAGAAAATAACATTAACATCAAAAACTTATTTTTGAGGTCACTTTTTTATTTTCATCTCAAGTAATGAATAGGCCTAGAATCTAAATTGTTTAGCAACATGGTTATAAGTTGTGAGGATTACCTCTTGATAAGATCAGCAGGTAGTGCTTGCTCAGGGAAAACCCAATCCTTATATACAACAGCAGACATTTCCAAAGCATAGTTGCCCCACAAGAATGTTGATTCTATAATACCCTCTGCATTGACCAGGACATTCCTTGCAAGTGCGTTGATGTTCATTGTGTCACGATAGTGTGGAAGAAGGAGCTTGTGAATAGGGTGAACCACACTGAGATGCCTGTTTGTTGCTATGACAAATGGCTCAACAACTGCATGAGTGTTTAACCTGTCACACAAGTAGAGATATTAATAGCTAATTCATAAATAGAAAAGCTACGTTTCATAGTAAGAATGTGAGTAGCAAAATTTATACCAATGGCTGACAAGTTGGTGATAGCAAGAGTCATTTACAATCACATAAGCCTTGGCAAGTAGCCAAATGGAAGCTTCAACACCTTGTTCTGCAGGAAGGTAGACATTACTAATAGGACCAAAATTATCACCCTGAGGATGTGGTTTACTTAGCTCAATGGCCAATGGCTTTAAAGTTCCATTATCTTGCAAGAAAATGATGGTTCTAGTAGCATAGGCCTTTGTGTCAGTGGCGTTAATTCGCCTCAAATATGGAATAAGTGTGTCATGGTGGTCTAGTATGAACAATCTGTTGTTTTGGATAGCCTGTTCAACCAAAATTGTTTTAGTCCTTGTGATTCATTTCAATCATATCTGAACAAATCGATTTTGCAGCAAATTCTTCATAGTAATGTAACTGTAAAAGTAAAGGGAAAAAAATGTGGATTTACCTGTTCTACAGTGAGCCCACCCAAGTTAGGCTCCAACTGTTCTCTGGCTATTGTACTGGTGTTGTCACCATAGAGCTGGCTATCTAGCTTGCTCTTTGGTGGAAACTCCTGCAATAAATTCAATTTGTAATGAGGTAAGGTTATCAGCTGCAAATTAGCAAGTGGATAAAATGTTTTCAGTTTTCTGCAGTTGCTTAATAATGGAATAGTAAAGTTACCTGAAGTCTTTTAATAATGTGTGGATTGACACCAGCAATCATCTCTCTTGCAAACTCTTCATCAGTCATCCATCCAGACTGATTCACTGCTCCAAATGAGAACATTTCAAAAGATGCATCAATTTATTACCATGTTTATGATTATGAATATAAATAGTGCTAGGAGTATATATGTTTGGGATGTACCTTGAATTACTTTAGGCGGTGGAAACTTAAGGACCTGTTCACCATCAGTTCGGAAGAGTTCTGTGAACAATGGAATTGGACTAAGCTTGCTAAGTACATCAGTAGGCAACTTAATTCCACCATCGTAGAGTCCACGCACGTCATCAAAGCTAGTAAACTCAGGGTCATTGAATTGTAGTCTAAGTGCAGATTGTAACTGAGGTATCACATTTTGAGCTGCAGATTTGAGTATATAAACAAGGAAATCTGATGACTTCAAGTGACCAAATGATTCGTCCCTCGGAAGGTAAACAGTGTCGCTGCGACTCTCACTTTTAGGATCTGTTAAGATACATGATGACAAAATATATTCGAAACATTAAAAAGAATAATTTTAGAAATGAAAAGCAGGATTGTGTCCTATGTAGAACAAAAGCCTTACCTTTCTTGGTTGGTTTTCTGCCGGTTCTTCCCCTGCGAGGGTAAGGCAATGTTGATCCTCCAAGAACTGGACGAGCCAATCTGGCATTGGAGTCAGGATCACCCAAATCATTGTAGACATCATAGTCATAGATCCTTTCATGTTCTTTGCGCTCTCCTGTTCCATCTCCTCTCAAAGTCTTCAATTCGTCCTCTCTATACGTCACTAGTGGAGCTGGTGTTTGACTTGGAAGGTATGTCTACATATATTCATATCCAACATATTTTCTCACTCATCAGCAAATACAATTTAAATAATTAAATTCAACAAACTGTTTTACTAGGTGAATGGTTTACCTTGTTGGCAAAGAAAATGCGTGTGGTTTTGTACAACTTTGCATTGTAAATCCATGAGTTACAATCAAAGTGGATGGTTCCTTGGTTTGGAACGTCTTCGAGAGTCAAACTGACAAGGAAGAATTCAACTTGCATGAAATTCTCGATGTAGAATGCCCCAGGAATTCCCATGTCACTGTCCCATTCAAAGTGAATATCAAATGCAGATTGCCCATCTCGCAAGGTTGGAAGGGAAGTAACAAGACCTTCCAAAAATGTTTGCTTTCCCACCTTTCCCTTTCCACCCGCTACAAAAAATTCACACAAGTTTATTTTCAACTTCTGTAACCATGTCAACTAATGTTTTTCACATAAATCATTCATATTGCTGTTCAAAATCAAGATTTACATTAAACTTAAAGTTATTTTTATTTTTATTTTTATTTCTTAAGACTAGAGTGTCTTCCACCCGAAACAATCCTAATTGAGGAGGATAAATAACACTAGTGTGTCTCATTCCTATTCCTACTCAAAATCATGTCTTTGCAGAAAACACATATAAAGAAGTATTACAAGAAGGAGGATAAAATTGATGAAAAAGAAAGATTAAGAAAGGAAGAGTGTGTAAGAAAAGAAGTTACCATCAGCGGAGGTGGCACTGATCAACTTGAGAGCCACTGATCTTCCCAAGAAGGAAGTGAGGGTGTCAACAGTGGTGCCAACGGCACCTCCCACAATACTGATGGCACCACCGAAGATACCGGAGGCACTCTGAGCTGAGGTAAGGGCATTGATGTCAATGGCATTCTTATGCATCAACACTAATGTGCCCTTCAGTTTCTGGCCCCTGTTAATCAGACCTGTTACTCCTGAAAACATCTTTGCTATGGCTTGTGGAGAACACTAGGAAGTGCTCAGTATTTATAAGGACTGTGAGGTGTTCAGACTTCAGAGGCTTCCCAATTGTGATCATTTTTTAAGATTCTAACAACATGTGCAAAACATGCATGATAAAAGACTCTTCTATTATTAACCTTTTCTTTCTCTTGTTTAAACATACAAATAAAAGAGTCTTTTGCTTAAGTATAATGAAAAATAAAATTTATTTAATATTTTTAGTTTAGATTTTTTTTTTATTTTTTTCATTTCTATATTCTGTTGTACTGGTTTTCTTTTTTAAAAAAATTGTGTTGCAGTTTTTTTTTTTTGGCCACACTATTGGTGTTTAATAGACAATGACATTACAAGAAAAACAATGTGAAATTTATTATAATTTTTGTAATATTAATTATTTTAATGTAATTCACTTAAATAACATTAACATAATATAATAGTGATTATTAGAATAGTAATTATGAAAAATAAGTATTAAAGATAATAATGATGACAATAATTATAAAAAAGAGATAAGAGAAAAATATAATTAACGAATGATAAATAAAAATAAATATTATTGTATTTGAGATTTTTTGAGTCATAATTTATTGAGTAATCAAAATTTAAATTTTTGAAATGTCCTTTTTATTTGATTTTAGTTATCTCACAAAAACATTTCTAAATCAAAGTTGAACAATTAGATTTTTTCTTATTACCGAAAAAACAAGTATTTCATTTGAGGGATACTTTAGGGTCAAAAGCTCAAACCAAAGGTAGAATTCAAATAAATCAAGAAGAATAAAAAAAAATTATAAAGAAGGATATTTTCGATGTGTTTAATAAATTTTAATCAAATATTCTCTTTTAAATATGAGTTTAATCGATGGACATACATTTTAACATACACTATTAAAGTACAATTTTTAAAATAATTGTCATAAAAGTTAGAAAACTTGTTATGCACATTAGTTTGCAATTAAATAATAAAGAAAAAGACTTTTAAGTGTGATTACATATAATATTTATTTTTAAAACATTTTGTTTATAAGGTTTTTTTAAGTTATCCGTTGAAGAATATAAAAAAATTTGTTTAAATTAAAATTATTACTATAGATATCAAATCTAAAGCACTTGTAGAATCTTATATAAAATTAACTGAGATTTTATTCATATTTTATTAACAATCATATATTATAAGGCGTGACACGATGCTCCCACACCGAAATTATCTTTTAATTATTTAATCCTTCGTTTGGAATCCCCATAATATATAAACGGGACAGAGCGTTTAAATAAAATAGCTATAAAAAATATTAAAAAATAGTTAGTTGTAGTCGTAGCTGTTAGATTTTTTTTTTTTTTAAAATAGATAAATCTCAATCTGAAATTTGTATAAAAATATCTATTAAGATACTAGTTATTTTTTCCAGAATATTGTACATTAATTCTGTTAGTTTGAGAAATAATGGTTACGGGTCTTAGTAGAAAATGAAATGGTTGGACCCTTCTAACAAATCAGAATATATAGTTTAAAAATAAAGTACAATACTAATTATTAATTAAAATTATAGTTTGATAAGTATTTTTATTGTTGTTATTATTTCTTCTTCTTGTTGTTTTTACTAATCAAGTAAGGTTGACTTTCCTTAAAAAAGAAAAGTGATCGACGAGAGTTTTCCTATTCTTTTATTTCCTTTAACTAAATCAAATAAAAATTAAACATACCTTCTTCTTTCTTTTTCTTTTTCTTTATCTCAAAATTTCTAATCTACTAATAATTTGTAATAGATAATTAGGGTTTTTGATATGTTGTATTCTTGGTATTATGATATGTATGGAAAAAAATATTATTTAAAGAGTTAAAAACTTTAATAATTTTTATATATTGTTAATAATGACCTCAATACTTGTTATTCTTCTTTCTTTAAAACACAGTGTTAGAGGAAAAAGAGAGGAAATGAAAAATCTTATGGGGGAATTAAGCTAAATTTTATCAACATTGAACATGTATTTGGTTTCTCTATTGCAGAAATATGAGCAAGGTTCATTGCTCACCGAGTGTTCTAAAGATCTCTCTCACAGTGCAGTGGCAGTGGTGGGCCGGACTACAATCTCATTTTCCCATCTTCGGATTCCGGCCCAATTATTGTTTAATCAAATATTTACTATATCTATAATATCTATAACATGAGAGATTGGATATATAATTATTTTTGTCTTTACTTTTTAGTGCATCATTATATTTTTTAAATTTTATTTAAATATGATTTTAGTCTTTTAAATTTAAAATAAATTACTTTTGATCTGTTAAATTTAAAATTATTATTTTTAGTTTATGTAATTTTTAAAAATTTTATTTTAATTTTTCATGTTACCAATAACATATCTGAAAGTGACGAATTAAGACGGTTATATAATATTAACTGAATTTAATATGATGTTTTCACTAACAGAAACATCAATAAATAAATTTTTAAATAAAATTAAAATATAAAAATTAAAATATAATTTTTTAAAATTACAAGAACTAAAAATAAAAATTTTAAATTTAAAAATTAAAAATAAAAAATTTATCCTAAATTTAAAGAATTAAAAATATATTTAAATTTTTTTATATCTTTTATATATATATATATATATATATATATATATAATTATTAAAGATATAAAGTGTCTTAAACCTCACTAATTATTATAATTATTATAGTATACACGTGTGTGCCAAACCAAAACCTCTTGTGCTACAATATATATTGATCAGGTGCTGAGTAGTCAACAAAATAATTATACCTCATGCCTCATGGTTAATTTTTTTTTCACATCATATTTATTTTATTATAAAACTTAAATCTATAAAGGTTAAGATCCTGTACGATTTTGTTAAAAACTGTGTGTGATTGAGGTTTTTCTTTTTTTTCAGATTTGCAGGTGGCGTGTATTTCAAATTCACCTTTTTACAAATATTCGGATCATTGAGATTCTTCGCACGAAGAAGAGGATTGTTCATTGGCCTGCACATAACATAATAACAATTTTTTTTATCTAGATTGTGGATAAGATCAAAATTGAATTCCGAACTCATTCGTGACAATATAAAATTCAAAACCTCATTTATGAACACACTTTTAAGTTTTAACTGTTATTTAATCTACTTCATTTTTTTTAAATATATCTTTTCACCTCATGATTAGCGTGTGAGAAGGACCCAAGTATTGTTTGGAAATATAGATTTTCTTTTTTATTGGGTCAAATGAGTTACCACTTGATTAATAGGAACAGTATTATATTAAAGTGAAAAGCGTATTTCGAAAGAAAGATATAATTATTGGTTTTAAAAATAAAAATGTATTTTATTATCTACTATTATTTTTATGTGTTTACTTTATGGTTCTTTTTAAATCTATCGTATAAAATAAGAGAAAATAATACAACGTAAATATCATGTTATAATTACGTTTCTTAATCTATCTCTTAAAAAGAAATATTACTATTAAAAAGAAATGATAATTTTCAGTTTTGTACACATGACATGGTATCACTTAAGCATGAACAACACGCGTGTTTACAAGTTCCTTAAACTGATCATATATTTTAAAAATATATTATTTTAATAAATTATTTTTAAACTTATATTACTTTGATTAATAAACAAGTTTTTTAAATCCATTTTAGTAAAAATAAAAAAGTATAAAAACAATGTTGAAAGTTCAAAAGAAGTGTAATAACGTATCAACACAAAACACATTAAAATAAATTTACGTCGTGTTCCTTTGTATAAATAAAATAATTAGTATTGTCAATGAAGAAACATGGATAAAAAGAAATGGAGAAACATATGAAATGATGAGATGTACCCTAAATGAAGTTGTATAATATACAATGTAACAATCTATCTTAATTAATTACTATACTTAAAGAATCATTTATAAGCAGCGAAAATTAAATCAATTGAACAACTATACAGAAATATATATATATACACGTACAATAATTCATAACAATGAAAATATAAATTTTGGATTATTGTTCAAGTAATGTCTATACGTTGAAGATTAGCATCAGAATGACTCCACATAGCATTATCGCCTCCAATAAGAGAAACCTTTTAACACCTTAACAACTCTCTAATAATTCCTTAATTTTCCAGAGTCACTCAACAACAAGTTAACTCACTACACATCACATAATTATTGATGAAAATACAATAATTAACCAAAATTTACAATATTACATACAATAGCTTCTTCTAAACCCTATTTTAATGATAGTTCCGTCTTGGTTAAAAAAACATATAATTTTACATATGTCTGCTTGTATTTTATATATGAAAATCATTTTATATAAGAAAAATAAATTTATTACGAACCAAAAGTTGGGTACAAAGGATACCGAAAACTCAAAGCAAGGAGATCAACATATTACAATCCAATTAAGATTGACAAGTCTCCCAAAATAACAAACTCCAGGAACCTAAAGTATGTAAATATTGTATCTTATCTATTTTCATACCCACATATAATACAAAATCATGTTGTGCTATAGTGAAAAACATTCATCAATAACCACGGTACAAAAATGGTATTAAATATTGGAAATTTACAATAAATTTTTTGGGAAATCAATATAGAATTGACGATATTTTTGTAATGTTAAGATGAATATTTTATATTGATTGTGTTAAAATTTATTTAGAAAATACTTTTTAATTTGGTTTTAATAAGAATCGAGGTATAAAGTATTTTTTTTAGATGGTTTTTTATATTATGTTAGATGATGCATTGCATTTGATACCGTTTTTTAAATGATTTTCATTGTGAGTAGTTTGCAGGTATTCATTATAGATCTACACCCAGTTATATGCATGATTTCTTAGTTTTTCTTTTTAAGGACTTTGTAACTTTTTTTTTTTTTTTGTGCATTTGGTCATAGAAAGTCATTATTATATAGTTTAATTTGGTCTTGAAGATTAAAGCTAAAGGAGTTAAAAGCCTTGTGGGGAAACTTGAAGACCCTTAGAGACATGGAATTGTTCATGAAGAAGTACGTACTGTAGGAGACTAGGAGTCATCCTAATTAATAAACATGAGAAACTATATATAAAGAACTTGAAGAAAAAGTGAAGAAAGAAAAGATCACTTGGGTGTGACAAGTTCCCGAAGTAGCAAGGGTACAAGTTAATTCGTGTCACTTAGCGACTGAAAATTTTTCATCGCTAACATATTATTTGGATAAGAAGTAAATTAAAGAGGAATGAAATATGAAGGAAAGATACAGGAAGAATGAAAATAAAAGAAAAATAGAGTTGAAAATATTTGGATGAATAGAAATAGGAATGAAAGGAAAGGGAAAATTTATTTTTACATTTGGTTGCATGAGTAGAAAAGAGAGTGAAATGAATTAAAAGAAATAAGTAAATTGTATAAAAAAAATGTTTATACACTAATTAAAAAATAAATTTTTATTTCATTATTTTTCTGAATGTTATTTATCATTTAAAAATTATGTTATAAAATATCTAATTTTTAGTTTTTAAGAAATTAAAATTTAAAAAATAAATATAAATGTTTACTATATTTTTTTTTCTTAAATAAAGCTAATATTTATCGATGTTAAAAGTGAAGTTAATATTTATAAATAATAATAAAAAAAACCTAAAAAGTTATGTATTAGACCAAGAACAACTGCATGTTCATTGTTTGTAGTTGAGTGAGTAGCATATATATCCGTTGCATTTTATGGCTAAAGTGAGGGCAAACAATTTTTAGTGGGGTTCACACTGAATTGTAACTTTCCCTTCCAATCTAAACTATCGAGATTACTTATTTTAATTTTCTTTCACTCCTTTCTGATTCATTTCTATCAAAATCTATTAAAACAAACAAATCCTAGGTAATAAAAGACTCTGTCGCACAATCAGTGGCTAATATTACTTGCAAAACTATATTTACAATAAATTTTAGTAGCGACGAATTTCCTGAAAATTAGGTTTACAACCAAAATCATTCATCGCTAAACTCATCGCTAATTCAATAAGTGACAAAAAAACTTTGTTATGTTATTGTTTTGGTGGTGGATGGCAACTAAAATATTTCAGCTGTTAAATTCAATGGTTATTTTTCCTTTTATTTTAAGCAAAAAAGTGAAGCTAACCTAAAATCTTATCACCCAAATTTTAATATACATCTAATAAATTCTTACACATAAAAGTATAAGAAATTGATAGAAGTGATCCCTACTAAGTGTTCCTTTATGTAAATCAATTATCATGTCTCAAAATTTAGAGATGATTTTATTTGAATACTAAATGTAAATAGCATTCGTAGTGAGGATTGAACCTTCATTTGTTATGTTATGGGAGATTAGTTCTTTTCACTAGACTTATCCCCATTAATATTATTCATAATTATTCTAGAGACATTAAATGTATACTTTGGAATGAGAAAGATAAAGGTCATTCTGTATATGTAAAATGTTTAAATATTTCAAAAATTGTTATTGTAAGTGATTCGATACTTGAACTCCTTAATCAAAATCTAAGATTTATTTTATGTCTTCAATATAGTCACAATTGCAGATACCACTTTATTTTTATAAGGACCAATCCGATGAGAAGGAGTTATAATTCTTTAACAAACAACAAAAAACTAAAATATTACTCTTTGTAGTCTCTCTCTCTCTCTCACACACACACACACACACACACACATATATATATATATATATGAGTTAATCAACTATACACTATCAGTGTAAAGTTTTTTTTACACTGACAACCAATCATATTTTTTAATAGTGTCATGTCAGTTGCTTATTTAATGAAATAATAATGAAATAAGCAACTTTAAAAGATATGATTGATTATCAGTGTAAAAAACTTTACACTGGCAGTGTATAGATGATTAACTATATATATATATATAGGGGAATGCTAATATACTCTCACCTATTTTTTTAGTGGGAGTATGTTAGCAACCCAAAATTTTAGGAAAAAAAACCACTCATTTCTTTTGATTTGGCTAATTCGTACAAAGGATATTATAGTAATTTAATTTAATTTTAAAAGAAAATAAAATATTTTCTCTCTCTTATTAACTTCATTTACAAAGTCATTTCTTTTTCCTATTAATTAATTTTTATTTGTTCAGAAAGAGAGGGAGGAAACATCATGAGAGATGAAAGAGAAATGAGTTAAAGAAAGAATTTAATAGGAGAGAGATAAATAAGTTAGAAAAAGAATTTAATAGGAAAGAGAAATGGGTTGGAGAATGAATTTAATAAGAAAGAGAAATGATTTAGTAAAAGAAATTAATAAGAGAGAGAAAATATTTAATTTTCATTTAAAATTAAAGTAAATTACTATAATATCCTTTATACAAATTAACCAAATCAAAAGAAATCAGAAATTCTTTTGTCCTAAAATTTTGGTGTAGGTTACTAACATACTCCCACTAAAAAATAAGTGGGAGTATATTAGCATTCCTCATATATATATATAATAATCAATTCACCAATATCGCTAAGCGTGTGGTTCAGCAGTAGGTGTTGATCCACGCTTAAGCAAGGTTAGGGACGGTGGATACTCCAGGATAAAATAAAATATAATTAATTTTAATTAAAAATTACATAATTTTTTTTTATTCTGAAAAGGTCATTTAAATTAAATGATTTAAGTAATGGTTATTTTTGATAAACAACACTTATTATATTTAACGTTTTAATGGCTGTATTATATGACTTCCCTCGACTCTATCAAAATTAAGGAATTTTTTTAGTAAAATTTAAATAAAAAAATACATTAATCTGACCATAAATTAATAGTATAGAACGAAATTAAAATAATTGAGATAGAAATATGTTAAAAAAAATTAATATTATTATCTAATTATAAAAAAAGATTTTAATTTTTATAATAATTATTTTAAAAGACATATTTATTTACTTTAATTATTACAATAGCTGATAAAACAATGAAATTATTTAATTAAATTGAGATCTTTAACCAGAATTGTATGTGATGTTAATTAAGTAAATTATTTTCTCAAAAAGAAAATCAAGGTCTAAATTTGAAGAAGATAGTCGATGAATTGATGTTTACGACAATTTCTTAAAAACTGATTTAACATCAATGTTAAAAAGAAACACAGACCGAAGGAATAAAAATATCGAAGTTCAAAGTTTACTTTTGCAAGCATGTTCTCAGAAACAATCATTCAACTTTTTTTTTTTTTAAGAAAAAACTATTGTTTTTGGTTAACTGGGCTATGAAAATTTTAAAATTCAACACTAATGATTATAAATATTATCTGGTAGTTCTACCAACCAATAATATATATATATATATATATATATATATATATATATATATTTATATAAAAGTGTTGTCTCACAATTATTATTTATTTGTATTGCAGCGGTGACTAACTACACTGTGTGAAAATAATTATATCTTTTAAAAATAATATCTGTCATTAATCTTTTTGTCTCTATATACATAAATTTTTAACAAATTTTTAATTGTTGTCAGAAAAAGATTTCATTTGAACAGTATCCTGATTTTACAATGATTTTTAAATAACTTAAGAAAGAGATGTGTGAAATTTTTATAAGCTTGGAATAGTATTTGAAGAAGGTTCAAGTTCCATGTTCGTTACATTTAGAGTATCTAAGTATATATATATATATATATATATATATATATATATATATATATATAATATATATATATATATATATATATAATTTTCTATTATTATATTTTAGCTATAATATTATTTTAGTCCATTTTTAATTTCCTTTTATCCTGCCATAATTTTATCTCTAATTCACGGAACTAAAATTAATTATGCTTACAATAAAGTTGTTAGTTAAAAGAATTTTCATATATGGTAAAAAAATTGAATCCTAAATTTTTCGTTAAATATATTATTCTCATAATAAGCGAGTTTGTGATGACTAATAGGGATGATAATAGAGCGGGTCGGGTACGGGTTTTATGATACCCGTCCCCACGATACAAATCTATCCATGTACCCATACCCGTCGGGTATATGATTTTTATCTTCATTCCCGTTTCTTTGGATATCGGGTACCCGTACTCGTACCCGTAAAAAATTATTTTTTTTTTAATAAAAAATATATATAATATTTTTAAATTATTTTTTTATTATATTATAATTATAATTAGATTATTTCTTTATCTTATATTTTAATCAAAAGATTTCTTAATAATTATACAACTATAAATATTTCACATTATAATAAATAATTATACATAATAAAATATTAATTTTTTTAATATAATTAAATCGGGTATGGGTAGGAGTACAGGTACGGGGCGGGTATGTATATATATCTATACCCGTACCCGTACCTGGTTTAATTTATCGGGTTTTACTCGTACTCGTATTCGTACCCGATCAAACCGAGTATTCCTCGTCAAAGTCGGGACAGATTTGAGTATTACCCATGAGTATGGATTTATTTGTCATCCCTAATGACTAATCATTATATCAATTCATCAAATTATCTTCAATTTGATTTTCTTTTTTACTTATTTAATTTAACTTGACCTTTTTATTATTAAATATGATTTTTTTATTCTAAAAAAATTTATAATATTGTCATTTTTGTCTAATTTAAACAGATAAGATTAATTTTCAATCCTATACACGTCACTATAATAAAAATGACATATGTCACTACATATATAATAATTTAATGTCATTAGTATAATTAATGTCATTAGTATAATTAAATTAGATAGAAAGAACAAAATTACATTGCTTTTAAAATTTATAGACCTAATTAAACTTTTTAATAATAAAAATACTAATTTTTCTTTTCTTAAAAAAATAATTTTATATGCTAAATAAATGTTGAATTAAGTTGACATAGGTTGTCAATTTAAAAGTTATTAATCATTTTGAAACTATTTTGGTGTACTATTATAAAATTTAATAAATTTTTTAATTTAAATATTTATTTGGATAAGTTTCTTTAAAAGTAATTATAGAAAAAAAAATAATATTAAAAAGTTTGAGAATATTTTTTATCCAAATTTTAAAATTAAATTATACATATTAAATAATTTAATTTGTAAATTTTTTATATTAAAATTTTAAAATACATTTTTTAACTTATATATAAAATAAATTTCATGTAGTAATTAATTTTATTTTTTCTTACAAGTGTTTCTAAAGAATTTCATTAAAACAAACACTCACAATCGAATGGCAATATACTTTTTTTTCTTCTAATACAGATGTATAACTCATTATTTTCTATGAGTATGTTAATTATATTTTTAATATTTGTCTGGAATTTTTTGAAATTTTTTTAGTAAACTCCAATTTGAAATTTGAACAAGATATATGGTGGAACGATAAAATATCGTACATTTTAAATAAATGAATAAACAATGGTGGAACGTGCAGCGCGAGGGGAATATAAAATGATAGTAACATTATCAATGACGCGATTGACGACAAGACTTATTGTTTTAGTCTAAACTGTCACAACACATTGAATGTGACAAGTCTTCAGTTACTGTTTCGTGAAGGAGAAATTTTAAGGTAGAGGGTACCGGTATAGTTTTTTATGTTTTATATTTTTAATAATTTATTTAAATCATATTTATGATATTTTATTTTTTTAATTTTTAAAGTATTTAGTCATTTTATTTTTATTTTATATATTTTATTTGTAATAATATTATTATATATTTAAATAGTTTAATTTTAATAATTTTTAAGTATATTTTTATCTTTTTACTTAAAATTTTTGAATTTTTATATTTTAATTTTAATAATTTTTTAAGTATAAATTTTTGTTTTTTTGTCTTAAATTTTTAAATTTCTATATTGTAATTTTAATAATTTTTTATTTTTACTATTTATTATTTTTTTATTAATATTTTATAATATTATTGAAATCTTATAATTTTAATTTCTATAATTTTATCTTACTTTTTATTTTATAAGTATAATTTGGATTATTTATTTTATAATTAAATTAATTTTTTAAAAATCTTTTATAAATTTACATAAAAAAAATATATTGAAACTCCCCAATCTTTAAAAATACCGTAACAACTCCTTTCATGCAAATTCACTTTCACGTACAATTCGGAATTAAATTATATTCATAAATATGGTAGACGACAAACATTATAAGCAAAACTAATCATTGCAATCTATGCTTATAGATCACAACAATCATCGATGTGTTTTTTTTTTTTTTTTTCTTCTTCTAAACTCACCTTTTTATTGCATTCAGATAATATTTTTTAAAATCTGTAATGATCAATGTTGCCGAATTTCGCAATTTAAAAATTCATGAGTAATAGCCACGAGGCAAGCGAGTTGGCCAAACCTAAGTCATTCTCCATTTGTTCCCAACAAAGCGATAAGGAATTTTATGCAAATTTAACATTTAGTTTTCAGTTGAGAATGTAAGTGTTTTGACTTTTGAGGAATAAATAATTGTTGGAAAAATAATTTAAATTCAAATATATGATATATTATTTAGATTTTAAAAGATATTAATTCTTTTAAAATATTATTTAAAATTAAAATATATTGTATTTATTATATATTTGCTTTTTTTCTTAAGATTATGATATTCTTGATATGAGAAAAATTATGTGACCTGAAGATGAGGTCATCACTTTATATGGGAAAGGAAGTTATATGAAGAAGGTTTTCGAGTTTCATCATATTGTTAAAAATTTTGTAATAAAAAGATTTTCAAGTTTCACTCATAAAACTTGTGAGGAATGAATTTTCAAGTTTAGTTTACAAAATTTAAAAGGAGAAATTTCAAGATATATATAATATATTTTGAGATAAATAATAAACATCCTTGTAAATGTAGGCATGCACATGTTAAATAAATTTGTATGATCTATCTTTATTTCATTTTATGATGTTATTTTAATATGTTTCTCATAATTATTATTGTGTGTAAAAGAAATGAAGATTTGTTTTGTTTTCAACAATAATTTATGAACATTGTATTATTAAATGAAAATTAAAAACACTAGCAATATTATGTATTAAATTTTATTTCAGAAACACGTGAGTGAGAAGTAGCCTTGTGTATTTTTGGAAATAACCAAAATATGTGATATTTTTGGAGTAAAAATGATGAAGAATTGAATGATGAAGACAAATTGCATTTGGATGGCACATTTTAAAGCTGATTGATGATGCATGAACCTTCCTTTGTGGATGGATGGGTATCCAATTATTTTCCTCTCTTGTTCTCTTTCGCAGAGAGACAGAGACGAAGTCAGTAAGCCACATATGATATGACATAACTACCTTATCTCCTTGCCACTACTGCTATTAATATTTTCGTGAGTTTTTTAATTGGTTCTGAATTTATATATTTTTAATATTTTTTTTTGTTTCTTGTTTATAGATAGAAGCATGTGCAAAGTGCCAACTCCAGGCCAAGAAAAAAACAAAAGAGATAAATGGGCCAGTTGTCACGTTGCTTACTTGTTAAAAAGTAAGAACATAATTTAAAGTAGTGTAACTGTGTAAGCACGTCGATGCCTTTTGGCTTTTCCTCATCAATAATTTAATGTCACAGAGTTTTAACAATAATTTAAAGTATACTGCATTATCCAAAAATGAATAGATTGTGAACTAAATCTAGCTAGCTAGGCTGGTGGTGTTAATTTTAAGTCAATATGTTCACATGCAAAATCCCACACATATATGCCACCGCATCCCAAACATTTATTCGGACCGATTATGCACGTGATTCATTTATTAAGATTATTCGCCACTTTCGCTTTAGGAAAATATTTTTTTCTTCTAAATCAAAATTATCTAAGTTTCCTCTATTTATTTATTTTTTGTTTATCTCATTTTTGCTTCTTCGTTCAATTCACTCGTACAATTAAAATTTGGGATTTACCAATTTATATCACAGCTCATTTTAACTTGGAGATTATTATTAAGTGTGTGTTTAGGATATAATTAGAAAGTTGATACTTTGTTTGTAAAGGTACGTAGATGTACTTTTTTAAGTATGATTAAATAAAAACCTGTCTTGTTCTTCAAACAAGTTTTTAAATTAAATAACAAAATAAGGGGGGGGGGGGGGGGGGGGGGGCAGGGGTCCTACACGAACAAGTAAATGCTTCTTACATGTAGGTGTTGCGTTCAATGATCAATTATATATGTAATTATTAGATGGAGACGCGTAAACAAAAAAAAAAAATAAATAGTATAAATAGTTGGAGTGTGGAAAACACACTAGTATAAAGTGAATGTGAAACCAAAATTTAATGTCAAAAGTTATTCATTTTTTTGGCAGCAAGTTAATCAATTTTAAGTACAACATATGTTAAATGTTTTTTTTTTTTGACAAATATAAAGAAAGAAAACAAAGAAAAATCAAACTAAAAGATTAACCCTAAACAAAACAATTCAACCTTACAAGCTGGGGTAGGAAGTTCTTAATGCATCCAAAACTAATAACAATTGAATAGCAGTCTCTGTTTCTTCAATAATCACTAACGAAGAGTCTGACGTCGAACCCTTCTTTGCCAACCAGTCTGCACAGTAATTTTTTTCTCGAAACACGTGAGTGAGGGAGCAATTCCATGAACTACCCAATATTTCTCAAATGAGTTTAATCTCATTTGCATAACGATGTTGAGGGTTATTTCCCTCTTGAACAAGCTGAACCATATAAAGAGAATTTGATTGACACTTGACATGAGAGAACCTCCTCTCCCAACATAACTCTAACCCATTAACAAGAGATATAATCTTTGTATGAATGTTGTTGGAAATGCCAAGGCTTCCAAAAAATCTAAATAAAAACTGACCTTTCAAGTCTCGCACCAAACCTCCAAACCCAGCACGACCAGGATTCTGTAGACTGCTACCATCGACATTCAGCATTACCCAAGATGGGTTCGGTGCCTCCCAAATCACTAAATGAGGCACAACATTATGTCTATTGTCCAAGCTGGTCTTCTAAAACACCCTTTAACATGCGCTATGTTCTGCGTACACCTTAGCTGTGAGAGTATACAATGTATCCAACGCTGCTTCAAAAATCACTTTATTTCGAGACTTCCATGTGACCTACAACATAATGTAGTTTGATAATTTTTATTTCAGAAAAAAAAATCTCCTTATGCATAAGTGTTAAGATATACAATATAATTTTTACGTAGCCTGCTTTATGAGAAAAAGAAAATCGGTTAGAAGCATGAAGAACAAAAGAACCAAAGATGGAAGGATAAGATAAGAGAGAGAAAGTGAGAAAAACAATTGATATTTCAGTGTGAAACTCGTGATTCATTATACTTTTTATCTTTTGTGTTTAATGTTTTTCCATCTAAACTTGTATAGAATATTAGTGTAAACAATCTATAATCCTATTAAATATTCTTAAAAAGGATGATGATTAAGTCTGACCTTACATTAAATCATATATTATCTTGTTCTAAACTTTCCTTTGTCAAGAAAAAAAAAAAAAAAGGTGATTCATTATATATTGTCCACTTGATGGTTTTGGAAGGAGCTACCTAAGTTAATATGCTTTATAATTTTCTTTTTAATTTGGTAGATTTTCTCTCTCTTATTTTTATTTAAATTCTAAAGCATATGAATGTTATTAAAAGTTCTATTTATAATTTTATTATCTTTAAATTCTTGTTTTTAATAGATAATAATAAATTATGTTTTTGAAATGTACCTTTTCACATAAACGAAAATAAATTTACGTTATTTATCCAAATCCACGTGACAGTATGTACCTTATGAGAATATGCCATTATATTTTTCGTACATATTGTAAATTTATAATCATCATTGCCTTTTGAAATTGTCATAAATTATAAGAGAATAAGTCATTGAGTACTGTTTGTCTTTGAAACGTCATACATGTTCACGTCGTCGTTGTCGTTTTATTAGCAAGCAAGTTTGCATATCTTATCCTCATCATCATCTTAAATATAAAATTGCAACTAAAAAATATTTTATTCTTATATATAAAAAAATGATTTATTTACTCTTAAAAATAATTTATATAAATTTAGTTTACTTAATAATTCATTTTATATCATATTTCAATGATCTAATTATTAAATTAAAAATTTTTAATACATGAATTTAGTTTATAAATTTTTAAAATATTTAAAAATTATTTAATATTTTATTTTATTCATTTAAAATGATAAATAATTATAAAAATATTTAATATATTGATCTAAATTAATAAAATTAAATATTAAATAATTTTTAATTTTTTTAAATATATAAACTTAATTTATATATTAAAATATGAATTATTAAGCAAATTAAATTTAAATATATTTTTTCTTAAAATAAATAAATTCTTCTTTATATATATATATTTATAAAAATATATAAAAGAGATGTTTTTTATTTATTTTTTCAAAGACAATTATACCATTATATTATATTTTAATTTTTTCTTACTAATTTATATTTAAATATAAAATGGGAAAAACATATAAAGAAAAATAATTATTCTTTTTAAAAATAATAAAGAGTAAAGACCCACTTTTTTTTTATATAAAAAACAACATACGACCTTTATCCTTGCTAGTATATAAATAAAAAAGTCGAGTGTTCACATTTTTTAAGAAGACTTCCACGTGGCCACTATACCTACCGGTAATAATAAATATAATTATGCAATCTATAACACTCAGGCACCCCAAAAAATAAAATTAATTATTTTTGGTAATGACCAAAAAAAAAAATAATAGTTTCAAAACCTTATCTGGCTGTTTGTACGTGGCAATGGCATGTGAAATAAAGTATGAACAAAATTTGTCTATCAGCTGATGTAAGACGCGTTTATTTGTTTGGTTCTATTCATCATAATTGTCGAAGAACCACGTTTTCACCTGTTATCAACTTCTCAGCTTAACCCTACGATACTTTTTGATAATTATTATCTTAAGTTAATTATTAAAAATGTGAATCATGTGAGTTGTTTTCTTTTTTTCTTTTTAACAATTTGATAATCTTGTTATGATTGCATAGGAGAAATACGGAAAAATTAATCATTTATGTCCAAATGGATTAGAACAAAATAATACTTTAGCTCTTTAAACGATTCTGTCCATGCTAATATATTTAATCTTTTGAAGATACTTTATTTTAATTGATATATTGTTTTCCTGAGCACTTGACTTTAAAAAAAAAAGAATGTAACATTTCAAAACATTATTTTTTTATTGATTGTTGGCTAGATCTTTTGTTATTTTAATAACTTCCATCTCAATGAATATAATAGTTTTGTATTAGATCAAATGCTCAAACATATGATGCAAAAGTACATAAAAATATATATTGTGATACAAAAGTGTTGTTAAAATAATAACATCTCCGCCTCATTTCCGTGTTGAATTGAAAAACGAAAAGTAAATGAATTTTCTACACTTAAAAAGCCACGTACTCGTCATTTTCTTCCCACTTCTATTATTTAAATGCTAAATAATTAATATTTTTTCATAACTAAGAAGTGTAACCCTCTTCTTTCTAATCGATTTATTTTAAAAATAAGTAATAACAATATTTACGACTTTATAGTAAAAGTTGATATTTTCAAGTCTTTAGTTAAGAAAAATGAATTAATAAATCCCTAATCCATTGCACTTGATTAATATCATGTACAAACATCTCAGAAATAATTCCCTAATATAAACAATAGGCGATGAAAGTTATCTTTTAGAGTGGAACATGTCAAATTAAGTCATTCTTTTACGAATGAAAATGAATAAAAGAATAAACTAATATGTCCACATATTAATATATTATATTTGTTGCCAGAATATATTATCCAGATCTCGATGATGGACAATCAAATAGGCCAAATTATTGAAGAATAAAAAAAAGGCAAATTATTAACCAATAAAAAAAGATAAATGCGAGATTAATTTGCATTTATTATCCATGTCATCTCCATATAGTCGTGGGCAGTTAGGTTTGGATATTAAAGTTTAGAGAAACAATAATTTAATTATTATTTTAATTCATGGTGGGTTTTCATTAAAAAAAAAAAGGTGCAAAAGAACAAAACTGTACCTGTTATTCATTAATTAATATTAGTATAATATTTCCTTGATTCACAAAACAAAATATATTATAATCCACTCGCGAGTCACGAGTCATCAAAGAACTTTGTGAAAATAACTATAATAATGATTTGAGAAGTAAAACTTTCAATGTCGTTGTTAAAGACTTCAACCTTCTTTTTCTTTATTGGCATTAACTTTACTTACTCAACAAAAGCCACAAATTTTTTAATTAATTAATTAATGCCATAGGGTTAAATGTTAATGTCATCGTGAAATTCTAAGCTAAAGAAAATTTTCCGTTGTGGAAAGAAAATTAATAATAAACAATTAAGGACGATAACATAACTTTTAGGCACATACTAATCAACCTGTTGATGTGTTGGCTAAGTATGACTTGTTCCTTTAACAATAGATGAACGTGTTTCATTTTCCTCCACAATACTTATTTTTAATAAAAATTTTAATTACGTTTTAATTGCGCAGTACTTACTTTAATGTGTGTAGGGGCTAACTTATTGTTTAATAATTAAATTAACTTGAGTTTTATAAAATGTGATTATAACTTGAATATATAATGAATGTAACTATATATCACTACAATAATAAATAACTTGTATTAACTTTTGCTAGTATAATTTTTTATATAAAAATTTAAAATTTAAGCATTAGCATTATAACTTTGTTAATATTAATTAAGGATTGTGTTAGGGTACGGTGGGATAGTTTTTGAAATGTTCTTTGATGGAGATTCAATGAAATTTCAAGCACATCCGCAACTTCTTTGCGTTTTCAAGAGCATGTTTGGGAAAAATTAATTTTTCCACTTCAACTGTTCTTTATAGAAGAAAAAAGAAACTGTTTGTAAAATAAGTTTATCTTTTGGAATAGTAGTTTAAATTTGTAAGCAACTTTTTTTCGCTTAAAAATAAGCTAATTTTAATAAATTGAAAATAAAAAACTTATCATTATTTTTCAACAGATTTGTTTTTCTTTTAAGTTGATTTACTATATAAAATTTGATTTTTCTACTGTATCCAAACAAAATTAAATATTTTAAAATCATTTTTTAACAAATTTACTCAAATAAAATTGTATTTCGATTATAATTGATTATAATAATAATCGATTATTTATATAATCAAATATTGAAATAATTTAATTTTTATAACTTTTTGAAACACACTCCAAGTGTTTTATTTTATGTTATAAGATTGTTGTAGTCATTGTACTTATACTACGTGTTTGGAAGAGATTAAAATCTCCAATTTTAGTTGTTTTTGGAGAGAAAAAATTTGTTTTGCAAAAAAAGTTTGAAAAAATAAAGTTATATGTTTAGTACAACAACTTAAATTTGTAAACAATTTTTTTTTTCTTTAAGAATGTGTTGTTTTTATGAAACTAAAAATTTAAAATTTATGATTATTTTTTAACAATTTTTTTTAAGCTAAATTACTATATAACAATTGATTATTTTTTTTTGTGATATTCAAACAAAATTAAATATCTTAAAATATCTTTTCAGCAAACTTATGCGAACAAAATTTCATCTTGATTATAATTGATTACTAAAATAATCTAATTTTCATAATATTTTCAAATATAATACAGTTATTTTTTTTTCAATTAAATATTTTTTTGTATGATATTTTATATATCAATTTCATGATGTTTTGGCCTAATACTGAAGGAATACTTGTCTCAACAGCTAGGCACATTGCTAAAATATTAAATATATCAATTGTGTGAGTTAGGGTTGAGACTTGAGAGAGTAGAGTATATGAGTTATGAGTAATTGAGCATGAGTTATAGTAATTTTGTGTTGAGTTTTTATCTTGAATATGTTTCTTTGGTGTTGAGAGGTGCTATCCAATGTTCAATTTAGGTCTAAAGTAGCCCACACTAACTCCAACTAATTGTCACAACTTGATCTCATTTTAGTCTTGAATGAATAACTTGTATGACTGATATACTTATCAAAATAATGTTGGGATAATTCATAATCATTCTATAAATTCGTAAAAGCTTTATTGTCAATTACACTTATTTTCATTAGCACAATTCAACCTTTGTAAATTAACTAATGTAATGGTTGCATTAACATTTAACGTCTAATCAAAGTTTTATATGTTTAATAATTAACTATATTCAAAACTTTTAACAATGCTCTAAAATAATCATGACTATGTATATGATTTTGAATAAATTTGATTTTGATGTGATATGATTTATGTTTAAATGTTTTTATTTTAAAATAAGTTAGATATAAAACTCAATATAATTTTTTATCCTATATAAAAATTATCTAGAGTGTTACTTTAACTTAAAATTAATTCAATTTTTCAACATAAATCAAATATATAGATATTTGCCTAAAATAATACTAACTTTTCAACATAAAGTAATGTAAATCCAAACACGCATCATATCATTTGCTAATAACGTGATTCCACTTGGCGTTTCAAGACAAGAGAAGCAAACTACTGTTCTATTCATTTCTCAAAAAATAGTGTTTGCAATTTCAAATAAATTAACTGTCGAGAGGAGCAATTTGCACATGCAGTTGAACTAAATTATGGAAAAACATAATTGAACCGACATTGCCAGACATATGTTCAAGAACAATATAGTTGTCCGAGATGAGTTTGTCCCTAGAGAACAAAATTCATAATATTTTATGGTGGTTTGTAGAAAAAAATCATAAACAACTAGTACTTTAGTTTATATATATATATATATATATAATAAAATTAAACTTTCTAGAACGAAAAAAATATAATTAAAATTTATAAAAAAAAAACTACATATAAATAAATATTATATTTGAATATATAAATTATATTTAAAATTAATATATAAATATTTTTAAACACATAAATTATATTTTAAACTTATGATAAATAATTTGTATCATGACAATTTTTTATTTATTGATTATTTATTTTAAAATATTAATATTTAATTTATAAATAGTTATGATAAATAAAAACTAAATTACATTAGAAGTTAAAAAATTCTACAAATTCTTCCGTTGAAGAAAATTTTCTAAAAATACTATAATATAGTATAGAAGTTTATATTTAATGTATAAGAATCGATTAAACAAAATTAGGCATAAATGCATGCACTTTTTTTTTTTAAGGGATTCAAAATCTTATTATGTCACATTGCATAGACTAATAGCTGATGTTTGATCCAATCCCATTATAAATTTAGATGCTAAAATTATAAATTAACAATATATATATATATATATATATATATATATATATATATATATATTCTTAAAATTAAATTTTTTAGTAACATTTTAATTTCTATACAAAGTCTTTAAATGATAGATATTTCGGATCCACCAGAGCAATTGACTTGAAATTAAATTATTTCATTCATCAACGTATACAGCCCAATTTTTATTAACATTGTTAATTTTGAAAGCCATAAATCCCACACTCTTTATAGTTTTTTTTTTTTTTTTGAGGAATCACTCTTTGTAATGGTTAATTAGGAATAGTTGTAACCAGTAAAATATGGAGATTTTATTTTTATACATGCATCAATTGTGGTTCTCAAAAAATTTCTAAACGCAATAGCTTCTACATTATTACTGGTAAAACATACGATGAACCAAGTAAAAGTGACAGTGAAAACGCTCTTTATTATTTGCAAACCGATCGACAACATCGAAATACAGTAGTGCAGACAATAATTAGCTAATTACACATAGACAAGCATAGTGTATGTTATTCAAAAGCACAATGCATAGATAAGGAAACAACACACTCCATTTGTTTTTCTAGATAGAGATACTGTTGGGAATTCCTTTGAAAGTCAACCCTTCTTCACTTGAACGATGGAGCAATGTGTATGGCAGCTGAACTGGTCCAAATCGGTTTTTCAGACTTGAATCATTGTTCCTTGCATTGATTTTCCCCTCAATTTCTGCCAGTTTGTTTCCAAACCTTTTGAAAGCTTCCAATGCCTTTGTATGATTGGTCCAGTTTGGAGTATCCCTCTGTCCAAGGTACACCTCATCAGAAGCATGCCTTGACAATATCTCTATCACTGAGAGGTCAACAAGGGTTTGGTACTTTGGAGTGATTGTTCTCAGATAAGCCTTTTGAGGACTCTTCACCATCTCATCATATTCTTTGGTTCCTGGTTCTGGGATGAATCTTCTGCTGAGAGTTGGACGGTTCAGGATGTAACCTCCATAAGGGTATTGTCCAAAATTAACAGCTGCATGGAGAGCTGAAGCTGTCCATATGATGATAGAGCATGATTGAATGAGCTCTTCAAGGGTCTGCATTTTAGGCCACCAAGGCTTATCTTTAAGGTCACCATGACCCTTCTCTACAGCATCCTTCCAAAAAGCTTGAAGTTCAGTGTCTTGTTGAACTGATGCATCTGTGGGGTAATACAAGGAGACATACTCTTCCACCCATGTCTTAATGGCATCCCATATTTCTAGTCCATCAACAGCATAAGGGTAGTCCTCTATCACAAGCCGAAGACCATGTGGGGCAGAGGGATCCGCAACTGCCAATCCTCTAAATCAAGCAAGAAAAAAATGTCATTAACAAATTCAACAAGCCCCTCTCAATTTTTGCTTTAGTCCCATAATTAGAAATTGATATATTTGTCAGGTTTAATTGATTTTATAATAATTATTTTAAAAGTCATTTATATCGTAATTTTTGATTTGTTAACAATGCATAAAAGTAAAATATTATCATTAATGTTTTCTTAATGGTTAATTTTTGTTTTCTTCTAGTGAAGTATATTTAATGAAGATTACCTCTTGATTAAATCAGCCGGTAATGCTTGATCAGTAAAAACCCAATTCTTGTAAACAGCTGAAGACATCTCAATAGAGTACTTTCCGGGTAAAAATGATTGCTCAATAATGCCACCTGCATTGATCAGAGACTGCCTAGCAAGTCCATTGATATTTATGGTGTCACGGTAGTGAGGATAAAGAAGTTTATAAATGGGGTGAAGCACACTGAGATGTCTATTTGTTGCTATGGCAAATGGCTCCATCACTGCATGAGTATTTAACCTGTAATGTAACCCCCGCAAAGAAAATTTTCAATCAATAATAATTTGACATACACTATATAGTATACATGGACTAAATATTGCTAGGGAAGTTCTCACCAATGGCTCATGAGTTGATGATAACCAGAGTCATTTACAATAACATGAGCCTTGGCCAATAGCCAAATTGTACTATCAACACCTTCTGATGCAGGCAACACAACTTTACTCACAGCTCCCAAATTATCTCCATCTGGATGTGGCTTGCTTAATTCGATAGCAAGCGGCTTTAAAGATCCATCTTCTTTCAAGAATAGGATTGTTCTTGTGGCATAAGCTTTTGCATTAGGAAGGCTGTTTATCCTTGTCAAATACGGTATGAATGCATCTTGGTAATCTAATATGAATAATCTCTGAGAACCAAGTGCCTGTTCCACAAAATTTAATTTCAGTCACTTTGTTTCTTAGCATCCCATTACAAACCATATAGCTTTAAGTACCTCTATACTAGAAAGATTATAGTTAAAGATGTATATGATTACCTGTTCTACTGTGACTCCACCCATGTTAATCTCCAAATTTTCTTTTGTTATGGTACTAGTTTGATCACCATAGAGTGTGGGATCAAGCGTGCTTAGTGGTGGAAATTCCTGCCATTATTAAAGAATGATATGAGGAAAGGTGACAAATACTCAAATAGTAACTCTTTCTTAGGTCATAAAACAATTTAACATTAAACATTTGGACTTACTTGAAGGCAGCGAATTACACCAGGATTTACACCAGCAACCATCTCTCTTGCAAATTCCTCATCAGTCATCCATGCAGACTTGCTAACTGCTCAAATGATAAAGCAAATAATTGCCAAATGGGGTTAGTTATTTAATTCAACAAATGTTATATTTAGTTATTTTGACCAAGATGTATAATTAAGGTACCTTTGATGACATGAGGTGGTGGAAATTGAAGGACATTTTCACCATCAGTGCGGAAGATTTCTTTGAGGACTGGTAAGGGGCTAATTTGGCTAAGAACATTTGTTGGGAGCTTAATTCCACCTTCATAGAGACCACGCACTTCATCGAAGCTATCAAACTCATTTGGTGTGAAGTTTAAGTCAAAAATTACAGATTTGAACAAAGGTAACACGTTCTGACTCAAGGATTTTATTCCATATGTAAGAAAATCTGATGACTTCAAGTGGCCAAAGTTTTCATCTCTTGGAACATACATTTCGCCCGGTTTCTCACTGTTGGGATCTGTTACAAATCAACCAATAGTAAAATAAATATCAAAAAACAGTCCATCTACGTGCCCAACCATAAATGAAATAAAAATAACATACCGTAGCCCCAAAGATTCCTTATTTGTCAGTCATATTATCAAATTTACTACTTTACAATTATATCATAAGCATGTTTAATCACGTTAGGATTATTTTTGAAAATTTCTTTATCAAAAATAAAAATTATTTTTCAATAGAAAAAAGGATTTTTAAGCTCTTAGTATATTACGGTTATATATTAGTAACAAAATGGTTGAATTAATACATAATTTAAGAAGAAAAATAAAATTGTAACCTGTCCTAGTTCTTTCTCTGCCGGTTCTAACCCTGCGAGGGTAAGGATAGATGCTTGACCCTCCAAGGATTGGGCGAGGGTTACCACCATCTGGATCCCCCAAATCATTATAAACATCATAATCATAGATCCTATCATAGTCCTTGCGTTTCCCTGTTCCATCTCCTCTTAAAGTCTCCAATTCTTCTTCCCTGTACTTGAGTAGTGGAGCTGGTGTTGCACTTGGAAGATATGTCTGCAATGCAATATATTTAATGAATTAAAATAAAAAATGATGGGGACCATAATTGAAAGAAAAAATAGACTAGGTGCATAGCTTATTACATCATTGACAAAGAAAATGCGATTCTTTTGGTAACTTCTGAAGTTATAGATCCATGAGTTACAAACAAAGTGAATGGTTCCGTGGTTTGGAATGTCCTCGAGAGTAACACTGACGAGGTAAAACTCGTCGGTTTTAAAGTTTTTGATGTAAAATGCTCCTGGAATTCCGAAACTAGCATCATATTCAAAGAAAATGCTGAATGCATCTTGTCTCGCTCCCAACGTTGGTAACGTCGGAAGATGACTTTCCAAATAGGTCTCCTTTCCCACTTTTCCTTTTCCATTCGCTGCAAAACGTAAACATGGAAACAAATATATTATTTGCTCTTCATTAACTTTTATTACAAATTATCTTAATTAATGGATTACCCATAATTTCATGTTTTTCTTTCAATTTTGATCAATAATAAAAATTTGGTCTGCTATCATTTTTTTATATAAATATTTTCTTATATAATTACATTGACTTATTGTTATGATGCATTTTTTTTTTGTTCTATCATTTATCCATCTGTCTTTTTTTTTCTTCTCTGTTTCTTTATTCTTTCAAACCATCATTTTCCATTTTATAAATTATAGCTGTCTCTGAAATAATTAAAAAAGTATGTTACATCAGCCTCTTGTCTGTGACTGTATATAATTATTCTAATTGTCTAAAATAACATTCCACATGTCCCACTTCGTTCGTGGATTAATTTCAAAACATAGTGTGAAGTTAATTCTTAAAATGACTCTTGTCTTCTTTTTTTTTCTTTCTTCCTTGCAAGTTAACTTTATCTTTTAAGTTTATTACAATAACTTAAAAAATATATATAATCAAAAGTATGACATCATAAGTTTACAAAAAAGTTATTCACTAAACATTTCCTTTTGACATAACATTAAATATTTAATTAATCCTTTCATCATGGGTTATTATATTTCTATCATCCTCATTCTCATTTATCTCTTCATTCTATCACATCGTTCATCATGTTTTTCCATTCCTCTCTTGTTCTTTTCATCAACCATGTTAAAAATAGAATAAATGCAACGTACAATTATTTATTGTTTTTCCTTGCATTATTGAGGTTCCAGTCTAGAAAGGACAATTTTTTTTAATTATATATAAAATTAACTAGTATGATCACTGTATCAGAATTCAGAAGTGATAGTGACCAAAAGAAGAAAAAAAAAAAAGTAAATTTATACTATGAAGAAAAGAAAAAAAAGGGTTATTGCAAGAGTGAGTAGAGTCAGAACTCAGAAAACAAACCATCAGTCTGAGTAGCGCTGATGAGTTGCAAGGAGACATTACGGCTTAAGAAGGCAGTTGCAGTATCAACAAGATTACCGGCTACGCTGGTTACGCCGCCCAAGACTCCGGTGACGGCGCCGGTAACGCCGCCGCTACCGATGGACGTTATGGCGTTGAAGTCCAACACATTCTTGGGCATCAAAACCACAGTGCCCTTAATCTTCTGACCCTTGTTAAAGATCCCACCCAACATCTTTAACTATGCAATATTAAATTAATTTTATGGAAGCTTGTGTTTTGCAAGCAAACCTTGAGAGGTATTTATAGAGAGGACGAAGAGTATAAACGCGCTTTTCATCTCACGTCCACGCCTTCATTTTTTAATACCCAGCTTATTAATTCCATATGCAACACGTGATATATCATATATGTACACCTTTATTCAAATTTTTTCTTTTCTTTCCCTTCTCTTTCTATGTATTCATTTTTATTATTTTTTTCTTAATTGTCATACAAGTACTTTATTATATTTACTTTTTATTTAAAGATATAATATTGGGACTCATAAGATCTGCATACAATATAAATACTAAAATAGTATCGTACGTGCACCAATAAGTTAAAATCATATAATTTTTAAAAAGTGTGCTTACTATTATTGGTTTGACACTTGCCAAAAATTGTCTTCGGATGGAGGTCTTTTCTCCTTATTAATTCTAAACTCTTAAATATCGGAGCAGAATTAAAATTAGGTAAAAAGAAATTTTTTTATTTTTTCTCTTTTAAAAATTAAATTAAACAAAACAAGTTTTTAACCATTTGTTCCTCCTCTCCCTTCATTTCTGTTCAACTAAATGTTTTGTTAATAAATTTACAAATAATTAAGGGAACGTTTGATATGAGAAAAGTTTTTTTAATACACATGATTCCTAAGACCTATAAATCTTAGAAATAATGATTCATAGGAATAACTAAAACATATTTGATTACATATAAAAGTTCATAGGAATATTCATACATAATTGCCAACAATTAAATATTTTCATATTTAATTACAATAATATATTTTCGAGTTTATAAATATTTTTTACAAAAATATTCTGTTTAAAATAAACTCATTAGATATATTTATTTACTCAAATTTTATTACAAATGTGATATTAAATTATTTTAAAAAATTAAAAATTATTAAAATTATCAATTCAACAAAAATAAAAATAAAAAGTGTTACTAAATACCATTAAAGTGTAAAAACAAAATAAACTTTAATAACATTATTCAAATTGATAAGGTCAAGAAATAATGAGATACAAGAAAGAAAAAAAAAAAGAGAGAAAAATGGAGATATAGAAGGAAAGAGAGGGGGAGGGGAAAAGGGAGAGAGAGGGAGAGAAAGAGAGGAGGATTGAGAGTGAGAAAGAGAGGGAGAAAGAGAAATATAAGGAGAGAGAGAGGGGGAGGTAGAAAGGGATAGAGACAGAGAGAGGGGGGAGAGGAAAAGAGACGGGGAGTGTATGTATGAGTGAGAGAGAGAGAGAGAGAGAAAGAAATAGAAGGAGAGGGAGAGAGAGAGAAAGGTATATTTTTTTTGTTTAGAAAATGGATAATGTAGTCTTTTTATATATATATAACTTTTTCCCTAACTTGAGAAAGGTGAATTCCCATCTCTTCCATGGGAATGCTTTTGTGGGAAAAGGATAAAAATGGTTTTCAAGAAACTACATTCCTGTTTTTTTTTTTATAAAAAAAAATAGCTACTAAGCACGGGAAACTAAAATTCTCACTTTAAGATTTTCAGGAATATAAAAATATTTCGCATACCAAACATTCCCTAAGTGTTAAACCCTCAAAATGCTACATAATAACATGTTATTCATGATTATTTTGTCCTATTATTATTATGTCTTTGACAAAACTTCACTTTTCTTGTAAAGTGTGTAGTAAACTGGAAAAATATTCAAAGAGATAAAATATGTACACTAAAGGGATAAAATAGAGTAATTCTGAACTTTGAAGTTATGTATTGTCGTACTTACTTGAAACATGGTCGTGCTTCAAGAGGAAACACACCCTTATTGAATGAAGCACACTTATGCTATGAAGTATGAACAATGACTGTGTTTCTTTTTTTGGAGCATTTCTGGTTGGGAAAGCATGTCTGAGCTTTCCTTTGGTCTAAAGAAACACGTCATTATTGATGAAGAAGCACACTCTTAGCTATTAAGTACAGTTGTGTTTGGTGAGATGCAAAATCGTGCTTAGTAGTTTGTCCTAATTGTTTTTACTATAAATAATGATGTCTACACCACCTTTTTATCATCTAGCTTTAGTTTTAATTTTGTATTTTTTTTCTTTCTCCTATTTCAGGATTGTAATGTAATTTTTCCTTGTGAACTCTCAATGATGTATTGAATGAATTTCTTTTTGTTAAAATTTATATTATTTTACTATTTTCAATTCTTATTGCTATTAATTGAAAGTGCATGATCAAACTTTTTTAATTAATAGAACTCTAAATAATTGAATTATGAAAATTTGTATGATCAAACTGATTTTCTTAATTCTTAATTGAATTAATTTATTAATTTGCTTATGCATTTTTTATACTTTATTATATGAATGAATTTCTTATGATCAATTTCAGGTTTTTCCAAAATAAAGACGGTTAACTTACTAGATCAAGGATTATTAGTAATTTCATAACTCAACTGTTGGTAATGTTTTTTAATTCATAAAATTCAACTTAAGGAATTGGGAAAACAAGTCACAACTCTAGGGACAATCCATCTATTTTATGCTTTAATTTTTGTTTTCTATCACATTCTAAATATGAATCTTATTCCTTCAAATTGTCAAATGCCAAAATTAGGTCGGTATTTGTTTGAACTAATCTTTTGGGTTTGATATCTGAAATTTATCCATTATTAATTTTGGAATAAAATATATTTGTCTTTAAGTGCATTTTATACATAAGTCACGACGGAATGAAACAAGCAGTTTTTATAAGTTCAATTTGGCTTAGTACCATGAACTTAGCTCTTTGTAGCGAAAATGAGATGGAATTGAAAAGACAAATGTATAAAAGAAATGTTTAATTGAAGAATTTTGCTAAATTGCGTCCTAATGTGTAATATTAACTAAAAATATAACAAAAAATTTAATTATATTAATTTTTTAAAATATTTTAAGTTTCTAATATAATAAGTATTTCATTTTTATAATAGCACCCTTAATTAAATCTTTATTTATAATATAATATCATGTAAATTTTTCATATTATCATTTAATTTATATTAATAGTTTATTAAATGAATTTGATTATATTAATAAGTAAATAAAATTATTAAATATCGTAATAATTTATTTATATATATATATATATATTTTTTTTTTTCACTTTGTTAGTTATTAAAATTGAAATCTTAGTGAAAGGTTTGGAGTTGTGCTAAGATTTAGGTTGAACATACATAATTTGTGAATCAAATTATATTGGGGCGATGTTAGTGATTGAATGGTCGGATCATAAAAGTTATCTTCACAAGCATTGAAATATTGTTAGCAATATCAAAAAGATGGTGACTCGGGATTCGAGGATTATTTTTGTGAGTAATTCTCGAGATATAAACAAAGTGTCTAATGCTCTTATGAATTAGGGGCTAAAAATTCAGTTATCTATTAAGTATGGAGGACTCCTCTAATTTTTAATTCCTATCAATGAGAGAGAATGTTGTTTTTTTATTGTAGTTTTTTTTGTTTGTCTTATTTATTTTTCTCAATAAAAATAATTATTAGTAACATGTTTTAAAACATGAACAAGTCATTTTAGATTTTCAAAACCAATATTCTTTCATTAAAATTAAATATCAATTTTTTTTCTTTTTTTATTTTTATCTTAAGTGGTTGTAAATTTTTATCATTGTAAATTATTGGATCAAATTTTATTTATTCCCAGCATGTGAATTATTATTGTAAATTTTTGGGGATTAAAGTTGGATTCTCATATTTAAAAAATAAAATAAAATAACATGAATCGTAGATGAGTAAAAGTGTAACACGAGACATGCAGTGATGTGAATGTGATTCTTTAAGGCTGTCCACACGCCAAATGAGTATTAAAAAGAATATGACATTTATTAAAATAAAAAATAAAAATGAAACAGACTTCATAATCGGATTTGATTATTTACAATTGACATAGAGCGTTCATCTACCGGTTTAGTATGGATCTGGATTTATAAAAAAAAAATGTAATTTGAACTGAATCAAAAAATTTAATAATGATTTGATTTAGTTTGATTTAATCGATTTTCTTGAATTTTTTTTAGATATTTATTTTTTTTAAAATAAAAATATATTCTTTGTAAAATTTAAATAAAATTTATTATTAAAATAATGTAAATAAAATTTAAATATAATTAAAAATAATGTAAAAAATGTAAAATTAAAATAGTCAAACATAATCTAATATTTAAAATTAAGATAATCCTTTAAATATAACTATGTCTAACTTACAATCATTATTTATGTAGTCTTCATGTAATCATATTATGTGTTATTAATAAATTATAACATTATAAAATAATATTAAAATCAGAATTATAATATAATCATAATCATAATCATAATAATAATAATAATTTTAGAAATTTTAATTGATTTAATTATTATATCAACAAATTTATAAAATATAAATTTATGATTCAAAACAATTAAAATCATATTTAATTAATTTGGATGAAATTTCATTCGATTAAAAAAAAAGAATCAATTTAATTAATTTAATTCACATAATTAATCTAATCAAATTGTCCGACAAACGCCATATTATTCACGATTTTTGTCTGTGGATTGATATCATGTCGAGTTACTCCACGAACAATATATCATATTATAATAATGTCTTGAGGAACACGTGGCTTTGTAACATTTTGTTTGATCTGAATGATTTGTACTGTATGTGTGCAATTTCTTTTTTATTTTATTTCATAATTTAAAAATTAATATATGCTCACATAATATAATTTTTTTAGCTAAATATTATTTTAATATTAACAAAAATAAATTCACAAGAACTAAAATGTAGCTTTTCATGTTAAATGAGTGTGATTTTAATAATTGCTTTTTTTAACAGGATGAAAATATTTTTCTTAACATCATATCTCTTTTAATATTTTATTTTCATCTTTATTTCTAAATTTCATTTTAATATTTTTTAAATCATAAATAATTAAATATAATTATTATAAATTTAAAATATAATTTTATATTTAGAAATATTTGTTTATTATAAATTTGAATTATAATATAATTTATATATTTAAAAATATTTATTTATTATAAAATGGTATTACTTAAAATTTGTATAAATTGGTTATTTTAAATATAAAAATTATATTTTAGATTTATGATAAATAATTTATATTGTAACATAAGATTATTTTTTTATTAATAATTTATTTAAAATATTAATAATTAATTTTTAAATAATTATAATAAAAAATCCAAATTAAATAAGAATTTATTTTTTTTTACAAAATCTCTACGAAGAAAAATCTTAAAAATATTATTGTATAAAATAAAAATTCATATTTAATATAAATAAATTGATTTAAGTTATATAAAATAAATATTTTAATTAAATGAATCTTGAGTTTGTAAAAACAATTTATTTAAAATCTTAAAAAATAATTTTATTGTTATTATAAAAATGACCATAATACATGTAAATTTGGTTGTGGATGGAAGATTATTAGATAATTCATGATAAAACGTGTTTATAGTCCTAACTAATCATTATATAATAAATATTTAAATTTATTAATTTATAAGAAAAAAATAATAACACTTAATTATATATTATATAAAAATTAGTTAGGAATCATGTAATACAATTCTACTTAATAATTTATACGCTTTGGGCCGTACAAGCATTAGCATATGGACATTGAGATTTGAGGCCTACGACAAGACAAGGTGCGACCTATTGGATGGGCCAATATCTTTTAGCTGTATTGAACGGTGTTTGTGGATAAACTTTTTAAGAAATATTTTTAAAAAATAAATAGAAAAATTATTTTTAATAAATTAAAATTAATTTATATATAAATTAATTTATAAAAAAAATTTCATAATTTTTTCAAAAAGTTATGCATGAGATAGTTTTATCTTACGAAGAAACTTATTTAATTTTTTCATCAATTTTTTTCACAAGAGTTTATGTAGAAATTTATTCATATAAACTCTACATCCATGTATGTGGTCGTTGTTGGTCTGGTCATGAGAAAGGAATGAAAATGAAGTTTGAAGGTTTGTTAGCTTTGGTGGTTTGATTTGAATGTACAGGGACAGAGGCACAAGGGGTTCTCATTGCTTGAAGATGAAGAGTTTTTTCTTTTTTAGGGTTTAGAATTTTTTCATATTTTTTTTGTTATATTTGGAATTTAAAATTGGGCCAATTCATAAATTCTTAACATCTCCATTAAGGTTCATGATATATACACCTCCTTTTTTCTATAAGTACACCTCCTTTTAAAAAATAAAATTTTTCTTAAAATATTTCTAATTTTTTTTAAATTTTTTTAATTTTACATCCACAACATTTAATTTTAGTATTTTTTTTTTCACACATCATTTTTCTTTTTTTTCAATTTTTACATGCACCCCCTTTACTTTTTTTTTACCCCACCTATTTTGATAGCATGTGAAAACTAAAAGTGAAAAAAAAAAGTGTGTGAAATAAAAGAAAAAAGTAGAAAATTAAAAGTTGGAGGTGTAAAATTTAAAAAATTAAAAAAAATTATAATATTTTATAATTTTTTTATAAAAAATAAAGGAGATGTACTTATAAAAAAAGGAAGTGTATATATCATGAGCCCTCCATTAATTATTAATTATTAAACGAAAGGGGCCTAAGCCCAAATACTAATCAAACGGGGAGTACTGAATCACATAACCACTAAATAACTGTTTTAATCTTTGAAAGTGCAATTAGTCTATAAAAATGAACCACCAATAACTAGAGTTGGTTTAGTGAACACCAAATCTCATCCATTCATTCAATTAGATCCAGCATACTATAATATGCCAGTTTAATTGTTTTAAGAAGAAAAAAATAAGTGAGTCACGTGACTCTTATTTTCACTATCCCGTGTAGGTTAAAAGATCGAATACAACTACGTATTTCAGATTGAAACTCAGAACTATTAATTTAATTTAACTTCGTGTAGATCCACTGCTAAGTGTTCAAAGGTATATACAATTGAAAATTCTCTATTAAAATGTGCACGACAGCACGAACAACACTGAGAGACGATAAGGACATTCATGACAACTTAGTATAAGATAATCTTGATTATTACTACTTAATTTATTAATTTACCTGTTTCATATGCACAATGATTGCACCAACATGGGATTCTCTTATGTTAATTAACATCTATAATAAAAAATGTAATGATCGCGTTAACCAACCCCACTCCCCCGATGGTAATGGTATTAGAATATATAATAATAAATATATTTACTTCTAGTGTTCTCCATTCTATGGTAGGTTAGCATTGATAACACAAACTAAATACAAATTCAGTGACAATGAAAACATTATTATATTATCTGCAGATGAAGAGCACTAAGCAGCCAATTCCAAAGATACATTGGTACAAACATACAAAAAATAATTGCACATACACATAATTTGTGTTACTAGAAAGTAGAGTGATTGAGAAGGTTCCTTAGATAGAGATACTGTTGGGAATTCCTCTGAAGGTCAACCCTTCCTCACTTGAAGGAATGAGCAATGTGTATGGAAGTTGAACTGGTCCAGCCCGGTTTTTCATATTTGAATTGTTGTTTCTCTCCTTGATTTTCCCCTCAATGTCTGCCAGCTTGGTTCCAAACTTTTTGAAGGCTTGCAATGCCTTAGAATCAGATGTCCAATTTGGATTATCCCTCTCCCCAAGGTACACCTCATCAGAAGCATGCCTTGACAATATCTCTATCACTGTAAGATCAATAATGGTCTCATACTTTGGTGTAATTGTTCTCAAATAAGCCGTTTGAGGACTCTTCACCATCTCATCATATTCTTTGGTTCCTACTTCTGGGATGAATCTTCTGCTGAGAGTTGGACGGTTCAGGATGTAACCTCCATAAGGGTATTGTCCAAAATTCACAGCTGCATGGAGAGCTGAAGCTGTCCATATGATAGTAGAGCATGATTCAATGAGCTCTTCAAGAGTGTTCATTTTAGGCCACCAAGGCTTATCCTTTAAGTCAGCATGACCCTTCTCTACAACTTCCTTCCACCAAGCTTGAAGTTCAGTGTCTTGTTGAACTGATGCATCTGTGGGGTAATACAAGGAGACATACTCTTTCACCCATGTCTTAATGGCATCCCATATTTCTAGTCCATCAACAGCATAAGGGTAGTCCTCTATCACAAGCCGCAGCCCATGTGGGGCAGAGGGATCCTCAACTGCTAATCCTCTGAATCAATCAAAAGAAAACATAAGTAAATTGTTATTGACAATAAATATATTTTCTCAGTTTTTATCATCGTTAAAAAGGACATATTTCTGGTTTTTAGTCCCGTAATTGAACAAGTTCATCTTTCTATTATAAGCCACATTACATTTCAATTTTCAAACCTTAATACTCCTGTATTTAATATTTAATATTTTGCTAACCAATAAGAAACCACGATAGATATGAATACAACTTTTATGATTGTTGTCGTAAAATTCAATCACTTTTGTTTAGGAAATGTTTGGCATTAGACAATTTTTTTTATATCGTCCGATCATGATTCTTATAAATGATAAAAATTTATTTAATTAATTATAAATATTTTTAAAAATATTTATAAATGTTGTATGAAAATAATTTTTTTTATTATGACGTTTTTATTGTATTAAAAAAAATTTAATTTAAGAATGTTAATTTTGCACCTATTGATAAGAACAATTCTATGAAAAATTTATGTAAAAATCATTCTTGAAAAATAATATTTAGAGTTTAACTTTAGAAAATATTATCTTTTAAATAACAAACAAAATAGAAAAAAAAAATTAACGTTTCAAGATTTACGAATCAGTAAAAAAATTTGATGTATCAAACACTCTTTGTAGTAATATATGTATATTTAATAAGATTACCTCTTGATGAGATCAGCTGGTAATGCCTGGTCAGTAAAAACCCAGTTCTTGTAAACTGCTGAAGACATCTCAACAGAATAGCGTCCAGGCAAAAATGATTTCTCTATAATGCCATCTGCATTAATCAGGGCCTCCCTAGCAAGTCCATTGATATTTATGGTATCACGATAGTGAGGCTGAAGAAGTTTATAAATAGGGTGAAGCACACTGAGATTCCTGTTTGTCGCTATGATGAATGGCTCTGTCACAGCATGAGTGTTTAACCTATGATCCCATGAAAAATAGTTAATAATAATTTCACACACCAACATGTTAGTTTGTACATGTTGCTACTAGTAATTAAAGTTCATACCAGTGGCTCATGAGCTGATGATAGCACGAGTCATTTACAATAACATGAGCCTTGGCCAATAGCCAAATTGCACTTTCAACACCTTGGTTTGCAGGCAACACCACTTTGCTCTCAGCACCCAAATGATCTCCACTAGGGTGTGGCTTGCTTAATTCAATAGCAAGTGGCTTCAAAGTTCCATCATCTTTCAAGAATAGGATTGTTCTTGTGGCATAAGCTTTTGCAGAGGGAAGACTGTTTATCCTCGTCAAATATGGCATGAATGCATCTTGGTAATCTAGTATGAATAATCTCTTACCACTAAGTGCCTGCTCACAAAATTTAATTTCAGTGTTCACAGTTTGTTTCGTAGCTCCGATTTGAATCACAAACAATATGACTTCAACTGTCTCCATGCTAGAAAATAATGACTCTCTTTTTTATTTGTAGAAATTATAATAACATCATCATAATTTGAACTTAAGATTTTATATATTTTATTCAATTTTTTTATTGTTAGGTCCATTCCTGTGATTTAGAAAAATAATTCTAATTTCAAGTAAAGAAAATATTGGATGACTATATCATTGGTATAAAGATTTTATCAATTTCATCAATAATTAATTTTTACATAGAAAATTTTGACTAATTATTTTTTGATGAGGTTTCGAGTATACTTTATTCATGTGCAATGTTTAATTTTTTTCTAATATATTAATTTTTCATTCAATACTTAAAATTTTCGGTTTAATATTAATTTTGGCTAGATGATGTTCCTCATGTGATCCATAGTTCCATACACCGTTTGTTTCCATTTAACGAATATTATATTTCCTTAAAAGAAGAAGTTTTGGTGGAGAATATTGCAAAACATTCATTATGGCTAAAAAGTTAATATGCATTTTATAGTGGAACACATGTATATTAATTATTAATTACCTCTTGTACTGTGACCCCATCCATGTTAATCTCCAAGTGTTGTTTTGTTATTGTACTAGATTGATCACCGTAGAGTGTGGGATCTAGCTTGCTTTGTGGTGGGAATTCCTGCGATTATTATTTAACACGTCCAATAATAAGATAGAGTGAGACAATATATAAAAACAATTTAGCCTTCACTAATTAAAATATAAAATATTTGGGTTTTGGACTTACTTTAAGAAGGCGAATTACACAAGGGTTTACCCCAGCAATCATCTCTCTTGCAAATTCATCATCAGTCATCCATGCAGACTCATCAACTGCCTCAAATGAAAATAAAAAAAGTTGTGACGACATTGGATTAGTTAATAATATATTAAGAAATGTTAATGTATTTAAGTTGTGAAATTAATTAAGGTACCTTTGACTACATGAGGTGGTGGAAGTTGAAGGACATTTTCACCATCAGAGCGGAAGAGTTCCCTAAGGACAGGTAAGGGGCTAATTTGGCTAAGTACATGTGTTGGGAGCTGAATTCCACCTTTATAGAGTTGTCTCACTTCTTCGAAGCTATCAAATTCATTTGGTGTGAAATCTGAGTCAAATACAGTTTCGAGTGAAGGTAAAAGTTGTTGAGATAAAGATTTCAATCCAAATGTGAGGAAATCTGATGATTTCAAGTGACCAAAACTTTCATCTCTTGGAATATAAAGCTCCACTGCAGGTTTCTCACTTTTTGGATCTGCTAAGAATAAATAATATTATTAGCAAACATTCATAACATGTCAAATTGCTTGCCCCTAAAACCACAACAAAAGTATTTTTTGCTGTCAAGTCTATCACTAAATTACACAATTTTCTTTTTTCCTTAACAATATCACACATATATATAAGTCCATCACTAAAGCACTCTCTTCCTCAATTTCACTTTTTGTTTCGTGTCTTGTGTGATCTTTTATCAACTTTCTGAACAATCATGTTTTGTTATATTTAAAAAAACAAAATAATTTTTAAAAATATAAATTCAATATCCACCCTAAATTTTCTTCTTATCGCTCCTTACTAATAAGATAAACATAACCTTTTTTTTTTCTTTTTCTATTCTCTTAATTATTAAGACTAAACAATGAGACCCATCATTTTGTCCATTAATTAAAATATTTATTCAGTCCCCTTCTCACCAAACACATGTTGTAATATTTGACTCAATTTAAAAGAATCTATGCTGTCTTTTCTTCTTATTACCTTACCAAACCCGTTGTTGTTTTTAATACTCAATAAAAGATTCAGAGACCAACAACTTGCTTAAGAGGCAATTTCACCTCCTTATTAAAGTAATCAAAACACGATAAAAGAAAAAACAAAGTCGAACCTTTCTTGGTGGCTTTTCTACCAGTTCTAACCCTACGAGGGTAGGGATAGTTGCTAGAGCCTCCAAGGATTGGACGAGCAAGCTTTGCATCACTATCTGGATTACCCAAATCATTGTACACATCATAATCATAAATCCTTTCCCACTCCTTGCGTTCTCCTGTTCCATCTCCTCTTAAAGCCACCAACTCTTCTTTCCTGTACTTAATCAATGGACCTGGTGTTGCACTTGGAAGATATGTCTGCCATACATATTTCATCAATTTAATTTCTCATTTCAAATAGGTTTAATATTCATGCACCTTCCACATAAACCAATTTTACACCGTTAACTAATAAGAAATTATTATCAGCAAAAAAAAAAAAAAAAAAAAAAACTATAGTTATCGTAAAAGTTACAACGAATTTATGATACATATTAGTTTGTGATATGTAATTGAACAATAGTGAGGTGCATGAAGATTATTATATTTAAAATTTGAAAAGTAGTGAGTAGGCATGCTTATATACTTACATTATTGGCAAAGAAAATGCGATCCTTCTTATATTTTTTGAAGTTGTAGACCCATGAGTTACAAACAAAGTGGATAGTAGCTTGATTTGGAATATCCTCAAGAGTGACACTGACAAGGAAGAACTCATCATAAGTAAAGTTTCTTATGTAAAATGCTCCTGGAATTCCGAAATTAGCATCCCATTCAAAATGAATATTGTATGCATCGCGTCTATCTCCTAAGGTTGGTAACGTAGGAACATGCTTCTCCAGAAACGTTTCCTTTCCAACTTTCCCATTTCCCTTCCCTACAAAAAAACATACAAATAAAGCCAAAAAATGAGTCTTTAAAAAAGTGAAACACGCATATATAAATATTTTTATACAAGTAATTTACAAAGTAATGATATAATCATCATGGGCAACTTGTATATAGGGATATACTTAACAAATATACATTTACATTTTTAATACAACTCTCATTAATATATATTAATTTATGCACACTTTTGAGATAAAAATTTCAACTCTAATAGAAGAATATAGTGAATTATATATACATAGTAATTTTATCCATTTAAATAATGAAAATAATAGTGCAAGTGTGGAGGGAGGAATAAACAATGGAACAAACCATCGGTGGCCGTAGCACTTATCAATTGTAAGGAGACGTTACGAGCTAAGATGGCGGTGGCAGTGTCAACAACTTGACCGGCGAAGTCGGCGACAACACCGAAGACACCGGTGACGACACCGCCAACACCACCATTTCCAACCTCATTTAACTGGTTAACGTCCAACACATTCTTTGGCATCATCACCACAGTGCCCTTTATCTTCTGGCTCTTGCGCCCAGACATTTTTTATATTCTTTCTTTTCTTCTAGTTTGTGAGTTGTGACCAAGGCAAGTAGCAATATGCAGGTTATTTATAGACGGAGAGATTAGAGACATATAACCTATATTTGAACGTCTCAACTTGCGTTGCCAAAGGTTCATTAATTATTATTATATATGGGCTGCTAATAACCCCATGTCAAACGTGATTTGTATCAACATATATATTCAATTCATCATGTATCTTGTATTTGATATTATCTATAAATTTTATTCATTACTTTAATCTCGTTAGCTTATCTTCTGTCCTTTCATTTTATTATTTTTTAAATGACCAAATTAATAGATCAATACTGAAACTCATTATTTAAGAGATTAGGTGGGATAATTAATGACTAATCTCTCCTAATGGGGTAAAACTAGATTTGAGTTTCAAACAAAATTTTCTTTAAAGAAAATACATGTGAGAAGAAAAAAAATTACTAAAAATCATTGTGCTTTTTTAATTAAAGTTGAAGTTCGATCTCTAAAATTACAACTCTAGAATTACTATTACTTTACTCCTAAATTATAGGGCATAATTATAAAAGAGAGTTATATATATATATATATATATATATATATATAATAGTTCAATTATATTTTCAAGACAGTTCTATTTGTGTAAAAAAAACAACATGAAATCAAAACTTTACTTGAAAAAACTAGAGATATACCATCTAACCAATCACTATACGGTAAAATTGTTTGATCTAGCTAGAAAAAGTTACAATTAATATAAAGTTTTTGTAATATTATTTCATACATGTTTTACATTTACGCTGTCACACGGATACTTCATTTCTGTCTCTGCATTAATATTTTATTACTATTTTTGTTTATACATATATTTCAATTATTATTTTTATTTATGCAATTGCAATATCAATTTTCTATGTTTTTATTCTTACAATACTATTTATTTATACTAAAAATATATATTAATCATGTGTCATTTGGTTAACCCCAGTTAGTGAAAAGTTAACATAAATTAAATTATTAGTACAAACAATCTAGGTTTATATTGACTGGATTTTTTTTATACTAGATAAAATCAATATATTAATAACATGCATATATATATTTTTATGTTTCTCGAAAGAGAATCTATTTTTATATAGACAATTTTTTTAATAAGTAAAATATAACATGTTAGTATAAACTTACAAAAAAAATAGTTTATATTAATGACTATTTTTTTTATGAATATAATCTATATAAGAATCAAACTTAAAAGTATCATATGTCAACCAACTCCTCATATGCCTAGCCGTGCTTCTTGAAACTTTATTGATAAAATTAATAGAATTAATCATTTATATACAAATTTTACACTGACAACCAATTATATCTTTTAATTATGTCAAGTCACTATAAACACATTTACTTTTAACGTTGACATGACACAATTAAAAGATATAATTAGTTGTCGGTTAAAAAAACTTTACACCATTAATATGCGTACACATCATTAAATTGATCATAAAGATGGAAGTTCACAAAATTATGAAATAAGACGTGAATAATTGATTATTTAAACGAATCACTGTATTTCACACCAGCTTTCATACTAGATAAATTGCGAACTATCTATTTAATTCCTGGAAAATTTAATATATTTTTAATCTTTATATTTGTTAAAAGCGAAGTAGTTTAAATCCATACTAAAAATACATGTTTTTTTTTAGAAACTGTAGCGATCAAAAATATATTAAATGTATATAGGGACTAATAATTAACATTTAAAAATATTAAGGGATTATTAATTGTTGGATTTAGATTGCTAATATCAATTAGAAAATAAAATTTGTGAAGTTTTACTTGATGTATATTAGTTATTTGGACTTATAATACAAATTAATGAATTTATGATGGATTAGATCCTCACTTGGTACCTAAATGAGAGGTCTATAATCTCAGTTGGTAGTTATAAAAGAGTTCCTGTCCCCATTAGATAATTTTTACGTGACATAACATTGGAAAACCCTAGCTATGTACCAAGCAGAGAAAATAATTTCCCCATTCGTTGTTTGTGATTGCTTTCGAGGTAACAAATATGAATTCTATCTTCACTTCAAGTACATAATTGTTATTATTTATTATAGGTTTGCATCATTTTTCCCTATAAATATTATAGATTTTTAACTTGATCTATATACATAAAGAATAAATATATCGGTCCTTATTATCAGTGTAGTTTATGTTGTCATGAGTTGATGATATTGTATTTAATAGTTTTACACGTTGAAAGTTAATTTTATTACAGATGCTTAATTTGTTTATTATATATGTAACTCATATAATTTAGTCTATATATCCAAAATATTTTTAAAATCAAATTAAAAATATATTACATATACAGAGACTAAATTAAAAAAATATGTTATATGTACAATAATCAATTTAAGAATGCATAAAAAGGTTAACGATCAACATAGGACCATTGACAATGACCAAACCGTAACATTTGTATGTATAGAAACTAATTTGATATCTTTTTACGTATATAAATCAAATTGAGAATTTGTGACATGTATATCAACTAATTAAAATGAAATATATTAAAAAAAATATAGCAAATTTTTTTATGCAAATAAAAAATTACAGGTTGTGGACAATATTTAAAATAAATTAAATATATTTTTTCCTTAAACTTTTGTTAAGTCTTGCTTATTTTAGTCCTAGCAAAATTTATTTGGTTTTAACTCCTAAATTTTTCTTTCATGGACAAAAAATCTTAATGTTAGGGATAAAAATGTTAGCAGGAGAAAATATTTAGAAATTAAAAGTGAAAATTAACAACAAAAATTCAAGGATTAAAATTAGTATAAAAAAAAATTGTCTAAAAACTAAAAGTAAATAGATTTTTTTTATTAAATAGGTTAGGTCAGATTAGACTTTTAAAAAGTTAAGTCATAAACCCCTATTTAAGGTCTGACATATTCTCATTCCTATGTGTATTTAAAAGTTAAAATTTTAAACGTTTTATGTGTTATATATTTGAGGAACAAACTCAACTAAGTAAAATAAAATAGAACAAGTCAATTCAAGAGTACGAAGAAAAAAATAGAGCAAGTCAATGACACTGTCATTTATGTACTGGAGTTTCAACAAATAGGAGAATGGAATGAGAACATTAGTATATAGTATTATATATGAGTAGTAGTAGGGATGACAACGGGGTGGGTTGGGTACGGGTTTTATGATACCCGTCCCCGTCCCCGTCCCCGCGATTGAAACCTATTCCTGTACTCATACCTATACCCGTTGAATATATGATTTTTGTCCTCATTCCCGTCCCCGTCAGATATCGGGTATACCCGTACCTGTAAAAAATTATTATTATTTTTGCAAAAAAAATACATAATAATTTTAAATTATTTTTTTATTATATTACAATTATAATTAGATTGTTTCTCTATTTCATATTTTAATCAAGAGATTTCTTAATAATTAAACAACTATAAATGTTTCACATTATAATAAATAATTACATATAATAAAATATTAAAAAAAATTAACAAATTAAATCGGGACGGGTACAGGGCAGGTATGTATATACTCGTACTCGGTTTAATATATCAGGTGTTACCCGTACCCGTACCCGATCAAACCGGGTATTTCCCGTCAAAGTCGGGACAAATTCAGGTATTACTCAAGGGTACGAGTCTATTTGTCATCCCTAAGTAACAGTGCAATATTATTAATAGAGAAAAAGAATGGAGAAGACAGAAGCAGAGAAAAAAATGAAAAACTCACTTGAAAATTTTGAATTACTTGAAAAGTCACTTCAAACAATCCTCCAAAATTTGATGGTTTTGGATGAGATTGTTTTATGAATTTGGTATTTATAGATACCACTAAAAAGTCCTTCAAAATCTCTCTAATACAACAATCCTTTAAAATTCTTATATTTTTGAATACCAATAAATTATTTTTAAGTTATAAAAAGTCTCAAATGAATACCAATGAGTCTTAATGGACTCTTTAAAAAAATTTGAAAATTCAAATTGAATATCACTAAATTATTTTTAAGTGACATAAAATTCTTATTAAATACCAATGAATTTTTTTATTTCATTTTTTTTTAAATCCTATGAAATCTTAAATCAATACATCCCGTTAATGTTAGGGATAAAAATGTTAGCATGAGAAAAAATTCAAGGATTAAAATTAGTAAAAAAAATTGTCCAAAAACTAAAAGTAAAAAATAGACAAAAATTTTAAGACTACTTTCATATTTAAAGCAATTTTTTTATGCAAATAAAAAATTACAGGTTGTGGATAATATTTAAAATAAATTAAATATATTTTTTTCCTTAAACTTTTGTTAAGTCTCCTAGCAAAATTTATTTGGTTTAACTCCTAAATTTTTCTTTCATGGACAAAAAATCTTAATGTTAGGGATAAAAATGTTAACAGGAGAAAATATTTAGAAATTAAAAGTGAAAATTTACAAGAAAAATTCAAGGATTAAAATTAGTAAAAAAAATTGTCTAAAAACTAAAAATAAATATTTTTTTTTTACTAAAAAGGATAGGTCAGATTAGACTTTAAAAAAGTCGAGCCATAAATTCCTATTTAAGGTCGGGCCTATTTTCAATATGTGTGTTATAAAAAATTACTATTTAAAAGTTAAAATTTTAAGGATTTTCTGTCTTATATATTTGAAGAATAAACTTAACTAAATAGAACAAAATAGAACAAGTTAATTGAAAACTAACAAATTATTTTTAAGTTGTAAAAAGTCTCAAATGAATACTAATTTCTTTAAAAAATCTTGAAAATTCATATTGAATACCACTGAATTATTTTTAAGTGATATAAAATCCTTATTAAATACCAATGAACTTTTTTACTTAGAAAAAGTCATTTAAAATCCTATAAAATCTTAAACCAATACATTCCTGTTAATGTTATGGATAAAAATGTTAGCATGAGAAAAAATCCAAGGATTAAAATTAGTAAAAAAAATTTGTCCAAAAACTAAAAATAAAAATAGGCAAAATTTTTAAAACTACTTACATATTTAATTAAGAAAAAAAACTTACAATCCCACAAGAAAACTATGGCGTGTTAATATGATTGGCACACGTTTTTAATGACTGAGAATTAACTTTCTTTTTCTTTGAAATCATTGAAATTTCTTTTTATGGACAATCTTTCTCAGTGGAATTTGTTTTTGAACACTCTGTCTGTCCTTAAGTTTCTTATGTAATGTGTTATAAATTTCTTATTAAGTTTATCTATTTTATGTTATATGTCTTATTCAATTTAGTTTACGAAAATAGCATGTGTAGAATTGTTATATTCAGATATAATTGTTGTATTGAGATGTCTCTTTGTTCTATGTTTTCTTATTTTTGAATGCCAAAAAGTATATAACAAGCATTCTTACGCGTAAATGGCAGATCGAGATAAAATCCGATACCCTATTCTTGACTGTAATGAAACATTCTGACACCTTGAAAATGTTTTGATTAAACTAATGCACGAATGTGACCGATTCAGAGGATAACATTATTAAATATAGAAAACCAGTGCACATTAGAACTACGCGTGCGCAAGCTAGCTAGTGGATCCTTAAATTTATCTGCACGTTTTTCAGAAACACATTTCAAGTTGACTATATAATAAAGAAAGCCACGACAGATTCTGGAAATGATTACTGTATTTTTTATAATTTAATTAGAAGTTTAGAACAGTGTAAAAAAGAAATTTGGATCATTTCAAAGTATGGTATGCTTGTGTCAATCACTTTAATGATTTCAAAGAAAAAGAAATTTTATGATTACACTTTAACGATTTCAAGGAAATTTCTTTACGGTCGGTGTAAAACTATATTAGAAAATATGGATTTCCAAATACTCGTTGATGTTGAAAAAATTACAAATGAAATGAAAAACGTGATTGCATTATATGAAATTTTATTGAAAATGTAAATTCAATCACAATTTGTAATTCTTTATAAAATTTAATTCGATTTAAATTCAATTTGATATTTTAAGGTGTTCAAATTTAAGAACAAAAAATGAAATTGAAATTTGGATATAAGAAAAATTATTATAATTATTGAATTCTTGAATCAGTAGGACAAATTTAATCGCACATTTTTATCAAGATGCTATACAAATTCGTGTAGAGAAGAACATAAAATAAAATTCAGACACAGAAAGAGAAATGAGAGAAAGAAAATTTTCGGAGAGAGACTTTTAAAACACTTCTAAGAGAATAAAATTAATTTCTAAAGAATGAGGTATATCATATCAAATATACATATATTACACTTATTTATGTTATACTAATGAGCCTAAACAGAGGAATTAAAGACTCAGTCCACTAATTAACTAATTATATCACTAAACAAATTTTAACATTACATTCTAAAAAAAAAAAAATATATATATATATATATATATATATATATATATATATATATATATATATATATAGGACCACAACTTTACAATGTATTTTTGGACCACTTAACATTCTAATTGACCTTTGCTCCTAACAAAAAACTTGTAGAATTCTCTTTTATCTTTCTAAGGACATCAAGAATGTTCAAATTTAATATCACGAACTCAAAATATGATCTGCACAAAAATAGAGTATAAAAGTAAGTCAAATTGTGAAAGTTAATAAGAATTTACATTCATCACTAACTAAAACCACTAATACAAATCACAAAATAAAAACCCAGTGCCTAACACCATCTAGGAAAAGAGCTCTCTGTCTCGTCCATGTCTAATACTACACAACATGTGGTCGACGTGGCTAAGGCAAAGACCCCTAAGACCTCGTGCCTGGCATGGTAATGTATCATGTTCGACCCCATCTTAGGTAAAGAGTCTCTATCTGACTTACGTCCAGTATTGCCAAACTGGTGTCTAGTGTCATCCAAACAAAGCTCTGGCATGGAAACACTAGGAGCCACTCAATAAAAACCTTATATACTCTTCTCTCTAAAGTCAAATTGACCCTTTGTCTTGAGAAACCTCTAACATCACTGAAACTCTTAAAGGATCCTCAAACTCTAGAATCTCTCAATACTAAACAACAATCCAACTTAACAACATAAAACAACTAGGAATAATTATAATAGTGTCACAACTTAGAGTGTTACAAAAAGATCAATTTTACATTTGAAGAGTAACAATATATTTAAGTCTTTAATTTATTTCAACTTTCAAAATTATATATATATATATATATATATATATAGAGAGAGAGAGAGAGAGGAAGGATCTATTTAATCCAGGAGTAAGTCTACCTAGATTTACTCCGTTCAATAACTCGTGTCTACATCAAATTTCAACGATCCAAATGTTGAATTTAAAGTTCTTAATGCATAAATCAAGTCTGCAAATTTTTAAAAAATTTAAAAATCATTTGATATTTCATTTCATTAATTCAAATCGATAGATAATCATAAAATTATTTTATACATTGATTTGAAATAATGAAACGAATTATCAAATGATTTTCAAAACTTTTAAAAATTTGTAAATTTGATTTATGCATTACGAATCTTAAATTAAACAATTGAATCGTTGAAATTTAATGTAGAACATGAGTAATTGTTAACGTAAATTTACTTTTAGAATAAACGGATCCCTCCTCATATATATATATATATATATATATATTATTTTCAACTTATCTTCAACAAGTAAAAACTAATAATAATAATAATAATACAATTTTGGTTTTCATATACCCCAACTAAGTAAAAAAGTCTAACAATTATATGCTATAACAAGTAATTTGCTAGTGAACATATTTATTAGCGTTACAAACGCCACCCTAATTACTAACATCCAAACCCATGGATCATCTAAACACAATATTACTTAAATAAGCGCACACAATGATACATCCATACAAACACAACGACACATAACTTGAGCATTGCGTCTGTTATTGAAGCCACACACTAGCACGTTTAGATAGAGATACTATTAGGGATTCCTCTAAAAGTCAAGCCTGTTTCACTGGTGGGAAGAAGCACAGTGTAGGGCAATTGAGCCGGCCCAGTTCGGTTTCTAAGTTTTGGATCATGGTTCCTTTCTGAGATTTTTGTCTCAATCTCTTCTAGCCTTTTTCCAAACTTTTTAAAGGCCTCTATTGCCCTTGGATCAGAGGTCCAATTTGGATTGTCCCTCTGTCCAAGGTACACCTCATCAGAAGCATGCCTTGACAATATTTCTATCACTGAAAGGTCCACAAGAGCCTGATACTTTGGAGTAATGGTTCTCAAATAAGCCTTTTGAGGATTCTTGACCATCTCATCATATTCTGGAGTTCCTTTTTCTGGGATCAATCTTCTGCTAAGAGTTGGACGGTTCAGGATAAAACCACCATAAGGGTATTGTCCAAAATTAACTGCTGCATGAAGAGCTGAAGCAGTCCATATAATGGTACTACAGGATTGGATCAACTCTTCACGAGTGTGTGCTTTAGGCCACCACGCCTTGTCCTTTAAGTCACCGTGACCCTTCTCAACAACTTCTTTCCACCAAGCTTGGAGTTCATGGTCTTTCTTAACTGCATCATCTGTGGCATAGTACAAGGAGACATAATCTTGGACCCATATCTTGATAGCGTTCCATATCTCTAGTCCATCCACAGCATAAGGGTAGTCCTCTACCACAAGACGGAGGCCATAGGGACAAGATGAGTCCTCAATAGCCATTCCTCTGAATCATGCAAAAAAAAATGCTATTAACATCAAAAGTGTCTTATAGCTTTAGCTGTCATCAAAGAAAAATTATACTTGTTCTTACAATTAATCTTAGAAGGAGAGAATACACCTAATTTAATCCTATAAAGTTAACTTGTAAGGTGAGAGTTGTCTCTTGTCTATATATTGGGATCTTCAATACATTTTTTTTATGCAAGCCCAACAACAATTACTAACTCAAATAAGTAGTTTGGTAATGACTTAGACCCAATAACAATTGTTAAGATAAGTCTAATACTATCTTAGAATATGAATTTGTGCTTAATTCAATCCAACAAAACTAACTCCTAAAGTGAAAGTTGTCTCTTTTTATAAAAATTGAATTTTGAAAAACCAAGCCCATGAATTTCGCATGCTTGAAGTTCATAAAACTCTTGCATGAACTAGAGATGTGTCACGTATAAAACCAGTTATGCAGTTCATGTTGATATAGATCACCTCTTGATAAGATCAGCAGGTAATGCTTGGTCAGTGAACACCCAATTCTTGTAAAATGCAGAAGAGATCTCCACAGCATACTTTCCCCCCAAAAATGTTTGTTCTATAAAGCCATCAGCATTAATTAGTGATTGTCGAGCAAGTGCATTGATGTTCATCGTGTCACGATAGTGAGGAAACAGAAGTTTATAAACAGGGTGAAGAACACTCAAATTCCTGTTTGTTGCTATGACAAACGGCTCAATCACAGCATGAGTATTCAACCTGTTACCCCATATAAAAAAATAAAAAATAAATAAATAAAAAGATTGAGAATCACTTCATATAAATATATTAAAATTGTTTGTAATGACTAGAGTTCATACCAATGGCTTATGAGCTGATGATAGCATGAATCATTCACAATAACATGAGCCTTGGCCAATAGCCAAATTGTACTTTCAACACCTTCATTTGCTGGTAAGATGACTTTGCTATAGAAACCAAGATTTTGTTGGCCTGGATGTGGCAAACTTAATTCAATGGCCAATGGCTTTAAAGTTCCATCATCTTTCAACAAAAGGATCGTCCTCGTGGCATAAGACTTCGCCAATTTTGATTCGTTTATCCTTCTCAAAAATGGCAAGAATACATCATGGTGATCTAATATGAACAATCTCTTATCCTCAATTGCCTGTTCCACAAATACAATGTTAACACTTCTAGCTTCATTAATTCATTTAAATAACAGTAACAGGTAACATGGCTTATTACAATACTGCAGCAAAAAGAAAAATGCTAACAATCATTCTCTTACTATTAGGACTAACAAAATCGTGTAACGCACTCCTTGTGAAACAAATCTCTCACATAATTATGAGTCCTAATAAACTTCAACTAATAATAATAAGTATATTATCAGAAAATGTATTGCTAGCATTGCCATAGAAAAAATTCTAATACGGTGTTTTATTGAAATGAAACGTATCTATCATTGCCTTATCTACTGTGAGCCCTTCAAGGTTAATCTCCAAGTGTTCTTTAGTCATTTTACTTGTTTGATCACCATAGACTGAGGGATCCAGCTTACTTAGTGGTGGGAACTCCTGTCATGCAGTAAAGAAGATTATGAGGAAAGATGACATTGAAGGTAATGGTTTTTCCTTCACTATAACATTAATGTCATGCATCTTAAACATGGAAACCGAAGAATATAACATTTGGACTTACTTGTAGACGGCGAATCACGCAAGGGTTTACACCAGCAATCATCTCTCTTGCAAATTCTTCATCAGTCATCCATGCTGACTTACTAACTACTCCAAACAACAAAGAAAATAATTGTCAAATTAGAATACTAACAAATGCACAAGTTTTCTGGCACTGCTAAATGTGTTAAGTTATTTAAGTTTCACGTTATATGTAGCATATGCGTGTAATATATACATATCTTTACCTTTAATTAAATCAGGTACTGAAAACTTGAGGACACTTTCACCATCAGTGCGGAATATTTCCTTGAGAACAGGTAAGGGGCTAATTTTGCAGAGAATATCTGTAGGCAGTTTAATTCCACCTTCACAGAGTGAACGTACTTCTTCGAAGCTATCAAACTCATTTGGTGTGAAATTTAAATCAAATACTGATTTGAGTGCAGGCAAGAAGTTTCTTGACAGAGATTTTATCCCGTAACTAAGGAAATCAGATGACTTCAAGTGACCAAAATTTTCATCTCTTGGAACATAAACTTCGCCCGGTTTCTCACTTTTCAAATCTGTCAAGGATCGAATATAAATTATATCAACAAGAACTACAATAGGCAAAAATTCTTATGATTTGCACATAGCCACATAGATAAAAGTATCCTCATTGACATTGTAAGATTTTTACACCATAATCTAATCATAAATTGTCATATAACATAAGTTCAGTAATTTTTATAATAATTACTTTAATGCTCATATCATCATACTTGAGATGATTTCTGAATTGTTAATATTATAAAATTCTTTACACAAACGGTGTACACGAAAATTAAAGTAGATATTATTAACAAAAGAATGAGAAAATATCTATACACCAACATTGTCATTCAGTTACAAATCATCATGTAAAGTAACTGTATTGACTTTTATGATAAATTACGAACAAGTTGTGCATAGCAATTAAACTCTAAAAGAATTTGAAACAAATTTGAGTGATGTTTAAGAAACAGAAGTGTAACCTTTCTTTGTTGGTTTTCTACCAGTTCTTCCCCGGCGAGGGTAAGGATAAGTGACAGATCCTCCAAGAACTGGACGAGCTAAGTTTTCACCGCTATCAGGATTGCCCAAATCATTGTAAACATCATAATCATAAACTCTGTCCCATTCCTTGCGCTTCCCAGATCCATTTCCTCTCAGAGCCTTCAATTCTGCTTCTCTGTATGTCACTAGTGGACCTGGTGTTTCACTTGGCACATATGTCTGCAAAATATTTATGTAACGTTCATTATCAAATCAAGAATTAATCTAGCAAAACCAACAACACTAACACTATTATTTAACATGCAAGACTCAACATTAGTTAAGTTGGAACAATCCCACACTAGCTGATCCACGATTCAATGCGCTTGGTAGTACTATTTTTTAACTATGTTAAGCGGTGCAACAGATTAAACACGTTGAATTGTTTTTATAACATGTGAAAAAAGATTATGTTTCATTTTATAACATATGGATATATATAGTTAAACAATTTTTACCTGGCTGGCAAAGAAAATTCGATCATTTTCGTAAACTTTAGAATTGTAAACCCATGAGTTGCAAACAAAGTGCATGGTTCCTTGATTAGGAATGTCTTCAAGAGTCAAACTGACGAGGAAGAACTCAACTTGCATGTAATTTTTGATTATAAAAGCTCCAGGAATTCCCATCTCACCATCCCATTCAAAATGAATATTGAATGCAGATTGGCCAGCTCCCAAAGTTGGTATAGAGCTAATAATACCTTCCAAATAGGTCTTCTTTCCAATTATCCCATTTCCATTTGCTACAAAAACAATTCAAAATTATATCAAATCCTTTTTTTTGGTTTTATAAAAATATATAGTTTTAATGTAAATTAGTTCTTAACATTGTTTATTATTCTCCTTTTAATTGTAGGTAATGAAATTTTAGTTGAGACAATATTACTCGGAAGAAAGTAATTAATTAAGATCAGGATAAGGTCGAGACAATATTTTAGTAATTTAAAAATATTTAATAATTTTCAAAATAATCAAAATAATTTTAAACAATAATAAATAGTCCTTTCATTCTTCATTCTAACACAGTTTACTTTTGGAGGTGATACATTAATTCTGGAAATGAACATTCCTCTTGTATTTGTCGGATAACGTAAATCATAGATCTTTTCATTTGGACTGTTGATAAGAAATATACATATTTTTACTTTATTTTTTATTTAGGCCCATTTAGTCGTTGTGGGCTGATTTGTCAGCCTAGTCAAACCTGATAATGAGTGGAGTATGAAATAAAATAAAGTACTTATGTTTATATCTTTATTTTAAAAAATATATATTATCTATGATAAAAAAAATATATAAAAAAAAAAAGATGTATCTAGATTAATATTTATGTGTGTGCAGAATGTAATTTGGGTACTCATAGCTATGAGTATTTATGTAACCGGATCAAACCCATTTATTGAGTGTTGTTAGCAGTTAAATGAAAAAAAAAGATTTGTTTATATTTTTTTCTCGCACTAATAACATTAAAATACTATTGATTTTAATTGTAAAAAGTAAAAATAAGCTTGAAGAAACGTTTTCACTCTGATAATAAATAATCATAACTCATCATATACACTAAAATTGTAATCTTTTGACCTTGGTGAAGAATGGGAGTAACTAACCATCAGGCTTGGTAGAACTAATCAACTGGAGAGAGACAGATCGACCAAGGAAGGAAGTGAGACCATCTACAGCTGAACCAAGGAGGTTGATGCCAGTGCCAATAACCCCTTTCACACTCGTTATGCTGTTTATGTCAAGCACATTCTTACGCATCAACACCACTCTTCCCTTCACCTTTTGGCTCCTGTTAAACAACCCTTTCACCCCTGAATACATTATTTTCACTCACCACGCACCCTTCTCAGTCTTCTCAACAACACATGGAACAAATGCAACTATTTATACACCATTTTCCATTAATTAATGAACCAAATGTTCCGTGGAAAATCCAGGGTACGTTCACATTCTTTATTCTTCGCAACTAACATAAGATAACATTCATTATTTGCATCTTTAGTCTTCTCTTTACACATGGTTCCCTTATTATTTTAACTCGACTTTATTTGCAATGCATACTATACTAATGCTAAAATTCAAGACTTTGATTAAACTATAATAACTTCACACCAATTCATTTATACACCAGCTAGTTATGAAAATTTTATTTAATATCATTATAAATATAATAAATAAATAAATCGTATGTAGGCCTTTCTCCCAAACAACCATTCATAACTGTGGAAAACAGCAGATGTCACAACCCATACATCACCTTCGCACGTCTTATTTCACATCACGGATCACGGATTAAGGATTAGAATATTAAATTAATATTTCTATAAATAAAAATAACTTAAGTAATGACCAATATTGCTCGCATTGATTACCTGCACGGGTTACCAGATAAATTGGTGGGAGATATCAATATGTCAGTGACTTGTCATGGGTCTTAAACAGAATTTAATGTGTTTTTTATTAAATAAGTTTTTAATTTTTTCACGTTTCGACGAGTTAAAAGAGAAGCATAATTTTTTTTATGACACTCATTATAATATGTTTTTTATTTTATATATTTTAATTAATGTTTAATAGTCTACTTAAAAAAATATGAATAAATTATACCAACACTTATTAGACTCACGAAATTGCACATAACTCTTTTACTTTTTTAATATTTACGGCAAATTTTCTTATAGAGATCATAGTGTAGTATTTTTAAAATAATTAAAGGGTTAATCTATTGTTTATAGTGTTAATGTTATGTTTCTCCAACAGCTGAGGGGGTTAATAAGAATTCGTCTTCGTCCTATTTTTTATACTGTATTTAACATTTGACGGCTAAAGTTATTTTATCAAAACTTTTCTCAGGAATAAAAATGCACAATCTTGTCGCTACTAGTTAATTTTTCTTTAGGCTAAATTAATAATTTGGTCTTTTATAATATTTAAAAATTTTAATTTAGTCTTACTTTAATTTTTAATTTTAATTTAATTTCAAATTATTTAAAAATATATTAATGTGCGATTTTTCTCCAAATTTCACAAAAGTGTTAAATATTGATAACGTGTATGCCAAGTGACTAGGTTTTCACCTCCTCTTCCTCCTGGTTTTTAGTTTCACCACCCCAAAGTGCTGCAAGAATCCGACGCCACGTCCATTGACGGCGCAGGGTAACGAAGGCAAGGGCGGTGCGCGCCCCCTCGTCGAAGGTGATGTCGTCGCCTCTAACGCCGTTCTCCTTCAGGATTCCGGCCAGCATGTGCCCGAACTCGTCGTCGCCCAGCTTCCCCATGAAGGCCGCCTTGCCGCCCAGTCGCACCACCGCGATCGCCATGTTGGCCGGGGCGCCACTCGGGGCCTTCAAGAACCCCGGCACCTCTGCCAGCGACACGTCAGAGACGGTGGGATGAAGTCGATCAGCATCTCGCCGAAGCTCGTGATCAGGCCGGTGCTGGTGGCAGGTATTACAATTTTGATAAAGAAATCACCATGAAAATATCATGAAAGAAACTTTCTTGAAGAAGGAGAAGAAGAAGAATGTGAAATCAGAAATATATTGAAAAACCCTATTTAACAATGATCAACTACAAGTATATATAGTTACAGCAATACAAGAGAAAATAAACTATGACTAACTAACCTCTTAACCTCCTAACTGAATTAAAAAATACAAATAGAAAACAGAATAAGAAAATAGAATAAGTTAAGTCATCATGACACCCTCCCTCAAGCTTGGAGTGGTAAAGTTTGAAAGTCCAAGCTTGCACACAAAATCCTGGAACATTTTTGGTAAAAGAGGCTTAGTTAAAATATTAGCAAGCTGTCCAGATGAAGTGATTGGAGCTAGATGAATAAATCCTGCTTGAACTTGATCTCTGACAGTGTGGCAATCAATTTCCACATGCTTAGTTCTTTCGTGGAATACAGGGTTAGCAGCAATGTACAAGGCTGACTGATTATCACAAAACAGAGATATTGGAATGAGATCTTGCAGTTGAAAGTCTGTCAACAGCTTATGAAGCCATTGAGCTTCACAAACTCCTAATGCTAAGGCTCGATATTCAGCTTCAGATGAAGATCTAGACACCACATTTTGTTTCTTGCTTTTCCAAGAAACTAACGCATTGCCCAGAAAAAAACAGAAGCCTGAAATGGATCTCCTTGAATCAGGACAAGTGGCCCAGTCTGAATCTGTATAACCTGTGAGCTTAAGATCTGATGAGGATGGGAAGAATAGACCCTTTGTTGGAGTAGCTTTCACATATCTAAGCACTTTCCGAGCAGCTTGAAAATGTGCATTGTTTGGTTGGTGCATGAATTGACTTAATTTTCCAACAGCAAAGGCCAAATCAGGTCTTGTGTGGGTTAAGTAAATCAATCTGCCAACTAGTCTTCTATATGATGATGGATCTGAATAGAGATCAAGTGGATCATGGTGAAGCCTAGTTGTGTGATCCATTGGAGTAGAACATGGTTTGGATGCTAATAGTCCTGTATCTTGCAACAACTCAAGGGCATACTTTCTCTGGCAAACAGAAATGCCTTGATCTGATCTAGAAAACTCAAGACCAAGAAAGTAGCTCAATTGGCCAAGATCCTTGATACTAAATTGTTTGTCCAGAAGCCTCTTTACCTTCATAATCTCTGTTTCATCACTACCTGAAATAATCAAGTCATCAACATACACAAGGATGGCTATAAAACCGATATTAGTTCTTTTAGTAAACAATGAATAATCTGACTTTGACTGAACAAAGCCAAACAGTTTGAGTGTCTCAGTGAGTTTAATGTTCCATTGTCTACTGGCTTGTTTGAGACCATAAAGAGATTTTTGCAATTTGCATACTTTGTTAGGAGAAGATAAGATAAGGCCAGGAGGTGGTTTCATATAAACTTCTTCTACTAAGTCACCATGTAAGAAAGCAGTGTTAATATCTAGTTGATGTACTGACCAATTAGAAGCAGCAACTATAGCCAAAAAAACTCTAATAGTGGTCATTCTTACTACAGGACTAAAAGTGTCAATGTAATCCAAACCTGGTATTTGTGTAAAACCTTTGGCTACTAGTCTAGCCTTATATCTTTCAACTGATCCATCAGCATGATATTTCACCTTAAATACCCATCTACAACCAACAGCCCTTTTATTAGGAGGAAGATCAGTTAATATCCAGGTTTTCTGTTTATCTAAAGCATCTAATTCTGCTCTAATAGCTTCCTTCCAGCAATCATGATTAATAGCATCTTGATAAGACCTCGGTTCAATGATTGAAGAAATAGTTGAAACAAAAGACTGTTGAACTGCAGAATAAGATGTATAGGGAAGGTAATCAGAGATAGGATACCTGGCTGTAGATGATGATTGGTCAACTTTTGAAGCTGCAAGAGTGCAATGGTAGTCCTGCAAATATCCTGGTCTGTTTTTGACTCTTTGAGATGTTCTTCTAATTTCAGGGATATTAATTTCAATGTTAGGTTGATCACTATTGCTGGAATTTGTCATAGGTAAAGTTGAAGAATTATGTTCATGTTCAGTTTCATCAAGATTATCATGAGTATGACTAGGAATAGGGTCACAACTAGTTAAAGGCATTTGTGCTATAGGTACAACAGGACCATCAGTAGATTGAATTGAAAAATCCTTTTGTAGTGGAAAAATATTCTCATAAAATTGTACATCTCTAGAAATGAAAGTCTCTCTTGTTTTTAAATCATACATAATAAATCCTTTTGTGCCTGAACTGTATCCAAGAAACATACATTTTCTTGATCTAGGTTCAAGTTTGGTTCTATTATGAGATAAAGTAGAAGCAAAAGCCAAACAACCAAAGACCTTCAAATGTGAGAAATCAGGTTTTTCTGAATAAAGCACATAATAAGGAGAATTTTGTTGCAAAAATCTAGTAGGTAGTCTATTAATTAAGTGGACAGCATGTCCAATAGCATAATTCCAAAACATTTTGCTTACATTTGATTGAAACATAAGTGCTCTAGCCATACTTAAAATATGTTGATGTTTTCTCTCGACTACTCCATTTTGTTGTGGTGTATTTACACAAGAGGTTTGATGCACAATTCCCAATTTAGCATACCAATCTTTTAAAAGAAATTCTGAGCCATTATCAGTTCTTATAGTTTTAATGTTTTGCTGAAACTGAGTTTGAACAAAAGAGACAAAGTTCTGCAACAATAACTTGGTTTCAAACTTATTTTTCATGAAAAATATCCAAGTGAATCTAGATTTGTCGTCTACTATAGTTAGGAAGTATTTGTGACCAAAAATAGAAGCTACAGATAAAGGTCCCCAAATGTCTACATGAATTAAATCAAACACATTTTCAGATTTAGTTAAGCTATCTGGAAAAGGTAATCTTTTGTGCTTAGCAAGATGACAAATTTCACAAGGCAAAGAAATTTTATTGCATTGAATTTCAGGATAAGATCCCTTGAGAGCAGAAAGTTTGTCATGTGATAAATGTCCTAATCTCAAATGCCATAAATCTGATTGGTAAGTAAAAAAATGACTTGTACAGTGATGAACAACATTTGACTCAGGTGAGGAAACCATTGCATACAATCCTGCCCGCAACTCAGCTGCACCAATCATCCTCATGGAGTGATTTGCTTGAATCTGACAATCAGAATCAGAAAAGGTAAGTGTGCAGGATAAAGTTTTAGCAAGCTTGGAGACCGAAATAAGATTAAAATGAAAGTTAGGAATAAATAAAACATCCGTTAGGTAACATGTTTTGGACAGCAGAACAGTTCCAGATACACAAGTACTAACTTGTGATCCATTTGGAAGTTGGATCAGTATAGGCTTGATTCTTCTATAGGATTGAAAAAAATTGATGTTTTTACAAACGTGATCTGTGGCTCCAGTATCTATGATCCAGCAATCACTATTATGAGAATAAGGGAAAGACAGAATCATGCCTGGTGGCTTTGGAGAAGAAAGGATAGAAGGACCTGCAAGTTGATTCACAGAGTGACTGGATGTGCTACCTGATTGTTGAAGAAGGGCTAGAAGGGCTTGATGTTGTTCTGGAGTAAACATGTTCCCTGAATTCTGGGAGACTACTCTCTGAGAGTGGACAGATTGATCATCATCAGTATCCTCATCAGAAACAGATTGGTACTGGTTCACAATTCTGCCATGCTTGTGTTGTAGTGGAGGACCATGTTTCTTATAACATGAATCAACTAGGTGACCAATCCTCCCACAATGGGAACATACCTTTGTGTTGTAGTCTTTATTTCTTTTAAATGTTTTGGATCCTTTATAGTTGTTCCTTTCATTATTAGAAGTCACTGCCAATACCTGATTATCGTTGGTACCATGGAATTCTCTTTCTTGTTGCAAGATCATGGAGAAAACCTTTTGCACCGATGGCAAAGGGTCCATCAACATTACTTGAGATCTTACATTGGAATACTGCTCATTCAATCCTTTAAGAAACCTTATGACACATTCTCTTCCCTGTATGACTGAATGGTAGGGATGAGTGTACAAGAACAGGTAGTAAAGCAAGTGCAGGAAGGTATAGGACAAAAATGATCTAATTCTTGCCATAGTCCTTGTAAGGTTGTGAAGTAATGTGTAATGGACATATTACCTTGTTTTAGTGAGTAGATTTCCTCAAGCAATTCAGAGATTCTAAAGGCATCACCTTGGTAGTACCGTTTCTTGAGATCGTTCCATATTTGAGAAGCTGTTGGCATCCAGATTACACTTGGAATTAGGGATGTATCCAGCGATTGTACGATCCAGGAAATAACCAACTTGTTGCAACGATCCCAAGCTGTTTGATCCACTCCGGCAGTGACAGGTCGAGCGAGAGATCCATCGATGAATGCGAGTTTGTTTTTGGTTCCGAGAACAAGCAACATAGATTGCGACCAAGAAAGATAATTGTGATCATTTAGAGGTGCAGAAACCAAACTGATTGAAGGATTTTCGTTGGAAGGAAGAAAATATGGACTGAGAGGATCAAGGAGAGGGTTTGTTTGAACAGTCATGATTGAAGATTTTGAAGATGGAAAAAAAAAAAAAAGAAGGGGAACAGATCAAGAAATTAGATCTTTAATTGATGGAAGAGGGAAGGAAAAAAAACACAGAGCCCTGGCACAGGCTGATACCATATTACAATTTTGATAAAGAAATCACCATGAAAATATCATGAAAGAAACTTTCTTGAAGAAGGAGAAGAAGAAGAATGTGAAATCAGAAATATATTGAAAAACCCTATTTAACAATGATCAACTACAAGTATATATAGTTACAGCAATACAAGAGAAAACAAACTATGACTAACTAACCTCCTAACCTCCTAACTGAATTAAAAAATACAAATAGAAAACAGAATAAGAAAATAGAATAAGTTAAGTCATCATGACAGCAGGGACGCCATTTTTCAACGCCATGAGAGAGAGAGAGAGTGTTTGGTTTTTGAAAGAGTGTTTTGGAGAGAGAGAGAGAGTGATGGGGTCGGTGATGGAGATTGATTGGGAGGAGAAGGAGGAGGAGCGGCGTATTTCCTTCTAGCGTTTTTCTTCCCGTCGTTGCTGGCGTCGATTCCGGCGTGGGCGGTGGGGCTGCCATTGATTCTAGTGGCGGTTTTGATGATGAGATCGGTGGTGAAGATTGATTGGGAGGAGGAGGAGGAGGAGGAGGAGGAGGAGGAGGAGGAGGAGGAGGAGGAGGAGGAAACCTAGCCACGTGCCACGCACGTCATCAACATTTAATACCGTTTGTAGAATTTGGACGGAAGTCCCATGAGGAGGAAACCTAGCCACGTGCCACGCACGTCATCAACATTTAATACCGTTTGTAGAATTTGGACGGAAGTCCCACATTAATATATTTTTAAATAATTTGAGACTAGATTAAAATAAAAAATTAAAGTGAAACTAAATTAAAACTTTTAAATAATATAAGGGACCAAATTAAGAATTTAGCATTTTCTTATTATTAACTAGCAATGCACAATCTTTTAGCAAGAATTGATGACACAACGTTTGATATTTTATTTAAAAGTTTAGTCATTTGATATATTGATACATCCTTTAAAAAAATATTGAGAAAAATTTAAGTTTTGCATAGGCTAAAAATAAAAAAATAATATATATAGGGATAACATTTATTTATAAATTAGTTTTGTAAGATTGAATTAAATTTTAAATTTATTTTCTTAAGATGATATCAAATTTATCTTATATTTATTAAAAAGGTCACATACTATTTATACACGTACTAACCTTAGTAAATTCATATGTGAAAACTATAATGTGCCTAGTAAATTCATATGTGAAAACTATAATGTGCCTTCACGAAACATTTGTTGAACATTATTTTAATATTTGAGTAAATTACATTATTCTCCTTTGAGATATAAGAGTATTACACTCTTTTTCCCTCTTATATTAAAATATACAATTTAGTTCATTTAACTTAACGTTGTTAATGTAAATTACATTTTTCTCCTATGAGAGATGTAAGTATTACATTATCCATCTGTTGAATGATTGGCAAGCGTACCAAATCGTATATAGTATTTTCAAAATAAAATTGTATCCTAAGGAAACTTATACAATATGTGGCAAATGTAACTCAATACACTATACTATACTTAAAAGAATGAAATAGTGATTTGGTTAAAGTTGGATTGTTGAATAAATGAACTCCAAGGCAACAACATGAAAAATAAAAGTGACTTTTCTTTTAGGCTTTTGTCAAACACGTGAGGTAATACTTAAGTAAAATCAAATAAAGAGACCCATTGAGATTGAATTTCACTAAACCATCATCAAGTACTAGTTTAAAGAAGATTTCCCTCTGCGTTTCATCTTAACATCAACAAAACCACATAAAATCTCCAAATCCTATTTCCTTAGGAGTTTGAAACCATATATTTCACTCAAATCTTCAATTCCTTAATTGACTTGATTAAAATATAAGCATTAAAAATGGGTAGTTCACAAATATTCATTGAGTTTCATATTCATCCCTAAATATGACTCTAAATGTATATTTCACTCCTATATAGCTAAAGAAGCATTTTCCAATAACAACTCAAGCCATAAATCACTTAAAACACAATAAATCAAGAAAGCATTAAGAGAAGAGTAAGAACACCAATGAATATAATGAAACATAGATTAATGAAGTAAAATTAATATATGATGTTCAGCTAGTTACATCAAATCCTAGTGAATGGGAGTTTAGTTACTAGCAACCATTGAAACCACAAAAATTGATGAAGGATTGAAGAAGTGAAGGACTACAACTCCCTAAGGCATTCCCAACCACTAGGAGTCTTGTTAATAGTGTTTGCAATGATACCTCCAAATCCCTAGATCAATCCTATTAAAGACATTCTCTTTGTTGTATAGGTACAAGTGTTTACTAATTTTCGCTCAACCACCAAGTTGACTCATTGAGCTAGTAAATGCCTCTAACACTCTAAAGTTGTCTCGCTTAACTTAAGAAGGTTCGCTGAGCGAGCAGACTCCTCTATGACTCTTCCCAATGTGCAACTCTAGCTTAGTGACCAAATGGGCTTGTTAAGCTAGAGTTCAATTTCAACTCCCACTTTCCTAATTGATTATTGCATGTTGAGCTTGCACTTTCTTCATCTCCAAGATCTCTACAAAAAGGTTTCCCTTTGTGAGATTTAAGCTAAAATTCTTAAAAGTTATAATGAATTCCAAACTTAATGAATTCATAACAAAAAGAGGTTGATAACACTTGAAATAAAGAAAAATAAAAATAATTATTGTGATTTACACACTTGACATCGAGTAAATCACACAATTATCACCACCTTGTATATATTAAAATATAAAATAAATTACATATTTATTCCTTAGAATTTCAAGTATTATATTATCACTATCTTATTATATTAACTTAACATCGCTAAAGAATTATCATTGTAAATTTTTTAAATTAATTGATTATAAAAAATTATATTTTTAATTTAATTATTCATAAAAAATATAATTTTAATTAAAATATATTTTGAAACACTTTTAAGTTTATTTTCATTCATTCACTGAATTAAAAACTTGTAAAATATTTAATTAAATTTGAATTAGTTTATTAAAATAATAAATAAAATAAAAACTATAATTTAAATTAAATTATATATTATACTTTATATATATTTCAATATATATAGCATAAATTAACATATGTATATATATATATATATATTAAATTCTATAATAATTATATTTTATTTAATAATAGATTTTCAATATAAATATATTTATTTAAAAATTATATATTTAATATACATATTTTAGCATTACATTAATTAAATATAATAAATAATACTTTATCATAAAACACTAATTTATTTATATTATTTTAACATTTTATTAGTAAAATTAATTAAATAATATATTAATTTAATATATATATATATATATATTAATACTATATAATGAAAATATTATTTTAATTAATTTTTTTAAAAAAAATATTACATTAACTATATTGATTAGTAATATTTTAAGACTTGTATTTGATTTTATTATACTCATTTATATATATATATATATATATATATATATATATATATATTAGTAAAATTTATAATAACTTTTAAAATAATAATTAAATATGTAAATTAAGAGATATATTATTAAAGTGTACCATGTTTAAATTTTTTAAGGAAAAATGATTATATGAAGGGAAGGTGGTGTAATATTTACATCTATAAGAATATATTAGTGTAAAGGATATTTTGGTGATAATTTTTTTCATAAAGAAACTAATGAAAAATTTATAAAAATAGATAAATTTTATATATTAAAATATGTCAAGAAAGAAGATTATAATTTTTAACATAAAAAAGAGCGTATTATAATATTTATATCTCTAAAAAAACAAATGTAATTTACTCTTAATGTTTTTAATATTAATGAGAATCAATCATAAAAATATTTGAACAAAATCAATTACATGGATGTTAATTATTTCTTAGTCTCCCTATCAAGGGTGTAGGTTTTTTCTTTTTTTTTGGTACATGAGTATAGGTTTGAACTGATTTATTTAAGAAAAAAGTGTTTTTTCATAACTTGGTAATAAAATTTAATAAAAAAAATACTTTTCTGATTAAAACGTGTACGTTGTGTTTTCATAAAGTCAAAATTCAATTTTGTCAGTTAGTTGAAGACTTGAAGTAAACTTTTATTTATAGTAGTAGTTGTAACGACCCACTAATCACTAGCCACGTGGCACTATGGCCAAATTGCATCCAAGTCAACCTATCATTAACGTTAGATTCATTTATTTATTCAATTTGGTTAATCATTACTTTCAGAGTAATAATTAACATAAATTATTTAATATTATTAGTGCATTTTTACTTTAATTGTAAATACATAAACATTTGTTAATTTTTAGTTATTATTTCAAGGTTAATGAGGGAACTGTTACATATAGCACTTTTTGATGTAGATGTTCATATAACATTATACATTTTTTTAAAGGTCATAATATTTTTTTTTTCCTGCAAAGGTCATAATATTATATATAAAAAAAAGTTATTATTATTGTATTATTCTTAAAAGCTAGATGAAATGTAAAAGATAAAAATATTTAACAGCAAAAATTAATAATAACACGCAAAGTTAATTCAGATAAAAAAAAAAAGTAAAACGCATATATTTAAATAAATATATTTAAAGTTGTTTGAACTACAATGAAACTAAAAAAATAAGATTCAAAAATTAAAAAATATCATGATTCATTTAAAAATAAATAAACTCCTCTTTAATAAACAAAAGTTATTCATCTTTTATATTTTAAAAACAACATCATCAGAATTTAAAAATAGCATGAGTAAACTTTATTACTGATTCATAAATGTATTTTAGTCCCACAACCTCCTTTTTTTTATTTTGATAATTTGTAGTTGAATTTTGTGAAAATTTTATCTGTTTCAAATTGCTTTTAATTAATAGATTAATGGTTAAAGAAAAGATATTAAATCTATTGAAAGAAAAAGAGAGAGTGAAATATGGGCCAGTGTCTCTTTGTTAAGCCCAAGCCAAATTTCATGCAGACCCAACAAATCTAGTTTCCAGGGCCTCACTCCCATATAAGCAAATAATTTATCTATCCACAGTCTACACTTCTGCTCTTTTTAATTTGAAACTAACTTGATATTTAAAATATCTCTCACTAATAGAATTTCCATTCAACCAATAAGAAGCTATATGCAACTAGGGATTTCATCGTAACCAACCAATATGACCCATCAAACCATTTGTATAGAATTAATTAAATTATATTAAAAATTTATTTTGTTTAGATTTAATTCAAATCAAATTAATTAAATTTAATATTAATTAGTTTAGACATCGGATTTATACACTTAAAATTTAAATTAATTTAAATAAAAATAATTAATTTATATTTTATATTTTTTATATTTTTATTTGATTAATAATTAATACGTATGTATTATTTTAATTATTTTGAAGACATTTTTATAATATGTAAATTTTTTCATACCTTTAGTTAAATAGTTAAAAAAATAAAAATAAAAAGAACTATATTACAATATATTGAATGTCATTTTTATACATTATATTTTATTTAAAATTCTTAAGTAAATTAAGAAAAGAAATTAAGAGAAACTATATTACAAATCTATTAATTTAATTATTTGATTTTAGTCCCTTAAAATTTATTTATTTTTAATCTTCTAAATTATATAATATTTATTTTTAATTTTTTTAATACTGTTAATTTTTTTTGTTAAAATAGGTCAATTCAATATCAAAATCATCATTAATTTTATGGACATGAAATTTTTTTAATTTAAAATCTAAATTATTTTTGGGTTAGGTTAAGTATTAAAATAAAAACTAATTTTACACTTAAATTTTTTTTTTATTACTCTCAAATGCAGGTATGGTAGTTATAGTAATTTCTTTTTTACTTGAACAAAGAGTTTTCCACTAAACTTTAATTAAATTTTCTCATAAATTCAAAGTAAATATTTTTTTCTCCACCGTCATCATCGTGTCCATAAATGTTCAATTTCATGCCTTCATCGACAACTATCTAAATGCCAAATTTTCAATTTTCAACAACACCCTTTCACCCTCATCTACTCTCGAAGCCTTTAACGTACAAATTACTCTAAACAACATTCATTTTTCTCATTTCCTAAGTTTCAAGGTATTGCCTTTCAGAAACAAAAATTCCTTAGTTTCCTCTATTGAGAGTGAAAGCAAAATACAGAAACAAAATTCAAAATAGAACATTTTTAGAACCTTCACACCTAGATATGATAGTGAATAATAAAAAGTTTTGAGTATAAAATTAATTTTTATCCTAAAAATTAACTTAATACTAAAATTATTAATATTTTAAATTAAAAAGTTTTAGATAAGTAAAAATAATGATAATTTGAGTACTGAGGTAACTTATTTTAACAACAAAAGTTAATAATGTTTAAAAAGAGATTAAAAGTAAATATCATGTAAATTTAGATGACTAAAATTAAGAAAAAAAATTGAGAGACTAAAACCAAATAAAACTAATTTTTGGAGAATTAAAAATATATTTAATTCTATAAAAAAAATCAGATTGCACTATTTTGTTAGTTTAATAGTTTTTTATATACAAGAAAAATTCAGACAAATAAAGGACCACTTAAAAAGCTAATACATTAATTGCAATTATTTAGCATTTTTATTATTTTATTTATATATTGACATATAATATGGTTTTCTATGTTAATACATTACTAAACTTAATTTCTTTAATTTTATGTTCATTTATTATTCTCCTTGTTTTAAAATAATCGTCAAGGATTAAGGAAAATAATAATTATCCCAAAATCTAAAATAAATAATCATGAGACTAATTAATTACCTCTCTTTGAGAATATATATTCTTAATACTTCATCACTGAGAAAACTAATAATCTAATTTTAAAACTATAAAAACAAAATGTTTAAGAATACGTTTAATTATGATCAATTCAACTATATCCTAATTTTAAAGGATGTGTTTGTATTCATGTAATTGAGAAGCGTCAAACAACCCAATCAATCTACTCATCTCGATTGATATGAACCTGTACTAGAATGTGCATGATCTACAATCCAAACACACACTAAGTGCATGTTTGGTTAAGTGATTGGATCAAATGGATGGGAGCAATCCCACTTAACTTCATCATTTTTTACTTCTAAATGTAGTTTAGTTAATATTTTGTACACAACCAAACACACGGTTAAACATTGTAACCCTTCAAAGTCAAGATATGTAACAGGTCCATGAGAAATTAAATCCCAATAGGTGACATAGAGAAATTTGATTTGATATTCATATAGTTCTGGTTGAACATGATAGGAACTCGACAGTAAGCATAAATTGAAACCACTCTTATTAAATACGAAAACCAGATAGCATCCACGTAATACAACACATAAGCTTACATAAAACAATTATGCATAATAGATATGCTTGCATACATTATTTGTGATATGATAGAGTTGGAAAAGAAAGAAAACCACACACGTTGTCACATTCCTTAGATAGAGATGCTGTTGGGAATTCCACTGCAGGTCAAACCTTCCTTACTGGTAGGATGAAGCAGAGTGTAGGGCATCTGAACCGGCCCATTACGGTTTCTGAGCCTTGGATTCTTGTTCCTCTCAGAGATTTTTGCCTCAATCTCCTTCAGCACTTTTCCAAACTTTTTAAAGGCCTCTATTGCCCTTGGATCAGAGGTCCAATTATTGTCCCTCTGTCCAAGGTAAACCTCATCAGAAGCATGCCTCGACAATATCTCTATCACTGAAAGGTCCACAAGGGCCTGATACTTTGCCGTGATTGTTCTCAAATAAGCCTTTTGTGGATGCTTACCACACTCTTCATACTCTTCGCTTCCTACTTCTGGGAGCAACCTTCTGGTTAGTGTTGGACGGTTTAGGATGTAACCTCCATAAGGGTACTGTCCGAAATTCACAGCTGCATGGAGAGCTGAAGCAATCCATATAATGATGGAGCAAGTGTGAATCAGCTCTTGAAGAGTTTGCAACTTAGGCCACCACGGTTTATCTTTTAAGTCACCGTGACCCTTCTCAACAGCTTCCTTCCACCAAGCTTGGAGTTCAGAGTCTTTCTTAACTGCATCATCTGTGACATAGTACACTGAAACATAGTCTTGAACCCATGTTTTGATAGCACTCCATATCTCTAGTCCATCAACTGCATAAGGGTAGTCCTCTATCACAAGCCGAAGGCCATTGGGAGAGGATGGATCCACAACTGCCATTCCTCTAAATCAAGGGTCAAATAAAAACACATGTTACTAACACCTCAAATTGGTGAAAATATTTTGACTTCGTGCATGCCACACCATGCCTGCACACACACATACATACATACGCGCTTACACACATATTTGGTGAACTAGATAGTTCAGAGTTAAACCCTAAACACACACATATATATTTGGTGGATCGGTAGCTCAGTTTTAGAATTAAAGACTAATCTCTCAAGATATTAAAATTCATTGGAGAGCAGTATCAATCAAACTGTACATGAGTTTTGTAATATAAGTATTACCTCTTGATAAGATCCGCAGGAAGGGCTTGATCAGTGAAAACCCAGCTCTTGTAAACTGCTGAAGACATCTCCATTGAGAATTTCCCAGGCAAAAATGATTGCTCAATAGTGCCACCTGCATTGATGAGCTTTTGTCGTGCAAGTGCATTGATATTCATTGTGTCACGATAGTGAGGCAATAGAAGTTTATAAATAGGGTGGAGCACACTGAGATTCCTGTTTGTTGCTATGACAAATGGCTCAATTGTGGCATGAGTATTTAACCTATAACAAACCAAAGAAAGAATCACTTCATAAATTCAAAGAAATAATAATTTGTTTAATTATGGTGATAATGGAAAAATTTATACATACCAGTGGCTTATGAGTTGATGATAGCCCGAGTCATTTACAACAACATAAGCCTTGGCCAGTAGCCAAATTGTGCTTTCAGCACCTTCATTTGCGGGCAAGACGACTCTACTAAGGGCACCAAACTCGTTTCCTCTAGGATGTGGCAAACTTAGTTCAATGGTCAATGGCTTTAGTGTCCCATCATCTTTCAAGAAAAGGATTGTCCTCGTGGCATAAGACTTTGCCGTGGGGAGGCCATTTATCTGACGCATATACAGCATGAATGCATCATGGTGATCTAATATAAACAATCTCTTATCATTCAGTGCCTGTAGCATATATAATATCATTTAGTTGCATGGCTTCATATATATGCCATTTTGTTATGAAATACGTATGACATCGTTTAATTACCTGTTCCACGGTGAGTCCACCAAGGTTGATCTCCAATTGCTCTTTGGTTATTGTACTGGTTTGATCACCAAATTGTGTGGCATCTAGTTTGCTCTTAGGTGGAAACTCCTGCCATTCATTCAATAACATCATGATGAGAAAAGATAACAAACAAACATGGAAAAAATAAATTCATTCTTAGTTACGTCATGTTTAGACATATTTTTTCGTGAACTCCCCTACTTTAAAATCAACTTATACGCTTAATATTTATAAATTCTCTCTCATCTAACTTCTCCAAAAGTTGAAGAGTACAAGTTTATTTTAGTTTGTCGAACAAATTCAATCCATGTTACCTTATTATAAGTACTAATGAAAAATTTTATCGAGTATTATCTTATTAAACATTTAAACACAACTTACTTGAAGGCATTGAATCATGCCAGGATTTACACCAGCAAGCATCTCTCTTCCAAATTCTTCATCAGTCATCCATGCAGACTTACTAACTGCAATGATATGGAAAATAACTGTTAAATGCAACAAACATTCTATGCCAAGTTTACTTAAGATATCTAGAACATTGCACAATACCTCTGATAACTTGAGGCGGTGGAAACTTGAGGAATTGCTCGCCATCCGTGCGAAAAATTTCCTTGACCGCTGGTATGGAGCTAATGTTGCTGATTATGTCTGTAGGGAGACAAAGTCCACCTTCATAGAGTCCACGCACGTCTTCAAATGACTCAAATTCAGCATTTGAACCAAATGCAGATTGAAACCGAGGCAAAACGTTTTGAGTAATGGCTTTGATCCCATATGTAAGGAAGTCTGATGACTTCAAGTGACCAAAATTTTCATCTCTTGGTATGTAATAAGTTTTGCTGGATGGTTTCTCACTATTAGGATCTGTTCAAAATTAGACAAAAGTAAAATTAATATTGTATCATCATCAATAATAACAATCACATGCAATTAATGCCACTTTCAAAAAGAAAATAACATAATGTTTCCAAAAACATATTTAACATGCATCCTCATTTTCCAAGACAGGATCAAATTAGTAATAACTCCACCCACATCATGGCGCGCACAATGTCATTGAAACAAGTTAATTTATTTTTTGGATTTATATCACATGTTTTTTTATTAGAATCAATCATGTATAAATTAGATAAGATCATTATATGATTTATGAATAGTAAAATTTTCTCGTCAAGTGTTTAATTAACACAATTGTCTATATTCAGAATTTGAATTTTAAACTATTGATTAAGTTAGAAAAATCATGTGATATTTGACATGAATTATTTAAATAATATAAAATCCTTACCTTTCGTTGTTGCTTTTCTACCGGTTCTTACTCTACGAGGGTATGGATGCTCACTAGATCCTCCAAGAATAGGACGAACTAGATCACCATTCTCGTCTGGGTTGCCCAAATCGTTATAAACTTCGTAATCATAGATCCTGTCATATTCCTTGCGCTTCCCTTTTCCATCTCCTCTTAGATTTCCCAATTCTTCATTTCTGTACTTGACTAGTGGAGCTGGGGTTTCATCTGGAAGATATGTCTGCAACATATATATTTAATGAAATTCTTCAATTTCACTACATTTTGTGGAAGTTTAGGAAAAATAGTAATTAAATTTCATGTTAGTTACCTTGTTAGCAAAGAAAATGCGATCACTTTTGTAACATTTTTTGGCGTTGTAAATCCATGAGTTGCAAACAAAGTCAATGGTTCCATGGTTTGGAATGTCTTCAAGCTTGACACTCACAAGGAAAAACTCAGATTGCGTGAAGTTCTTAATGTAAAAAGCTCCTGGAATTCCAAAACTCTCATCCCATTCAAAATAAATATTGAATGCATCTTGCCTATCTCCCAAAGTTGGTAACGTAGGAAGATGTTTCTCCAGAAAAGTTTGCTTTCCAAGTTTCCCATTTCCAAGCTCTGAAACAAGTATATACAATTAAACTTAAAAATAGATTGTGAATTAAAAATGACTCATCAGCAAACATTTTTAGAAATGGATACTTACACAAATGTTTACTTTTTTATTATCAAGAAATGAGATATATATGAATGGGAGACCCGTCAAAAATACCTAGTTGGCAAGAGATGCTCAAATTGAAATTAACTTGACATTATTTGTACCCCAGCCAATCCAATATTAATTATTAAATTCACAATGTATGACTTTTTTTTTATTCTATTACTTTTTAGTTTCATTAAAATTGGCTCCTACACTTTTTTTATAAAAAAAAAATAGTATATGAACTACAATTTATATATCCTTCTTAATTTCTCACTTTCTCAAAATATATTTGTATCACTTAACTTACATTTTTCTTTAGATCACTACAATTCTCTAAAAATTGTAATTAGTTAAACTATTATTAATAAGTCTAAAAATTACAGTTAAAAAAAATAAAACGCTTCTATGTCATGTAAAGAGGGTTTCTTTTTTTCAACATGTCATATAAAGAGTTAAGTGATACAGTAAACAATATAAGAAATTAAATGACACGTGCAAAGAAAGTAGAGTGAGATAGTTTTTTTATTTTTATTTAATGGTAGCAGAGTGAGATAGTTTAAATATGTAAATTATAATAAGGATAAAATATAATCTACACAACTATAATAATTACATGGACAACTTCTTTATATAGAGAAACAAAGAAGTGCATGAAACATATATACGTATGTATGTAGATTTTTTTTTGTTTTTTGACAGAATAAAGTACATATGTAGAAAGTTAAGGAACGTGCATGATCTTTAGCTTAGCTTTGATCTTTAGTCCCCTTTTTCTGTTGATTTTCCTTTTTATCAGTCAGAAAACAAAAGAAAAATAGAGAGCCACTACTTTGTCCAGAAGTTAATAGCGCGTAAAATCATTAGCTTTAGTCTTCTCTCATATTCATCCAAAAAATAATAAATATAAAAAATTTTAAAAAAAAACACAAGTGTACTCTCGCTTTGTTTAAGTTCAGAGTTATTTAATGTAATAATCAAAATAAAGAGTAATGATATTCACTATTTGAGAAAAGTCATCGTATCAAATTTAATTAATTAGGCCCATAAAAGTCATGGATACAAATTTAAAACATAATATAAACTCCAATAATGTAATTTTGTGTGTATTTAAGATGTGTCAAACAAGAAGGGGACAATCGTACAAGGACATGTTATAATGGAGTAGCTGTTAATATGAGTCCGGGCGGGCTCGGCTCACTAGAGATTAGGACAACCATTCTATACTTATATAGTTAGATTTCTTTACCAGTCAGAAAAATATCTATCTCAATCAAGTTGATTCATTTAAGTTAAAAAAAATGGTAAAAGTATAAAAACAATAATAATAACATGCCAGAAAGTATTCACTCCAACTCTTACAAGTAGTAAGTTAGAACACTTGTTTTATATATAGGAGCAACATTTGTAATACTTGTTTCTTTTCCTATTTCATAAGAATTGTTATGTGTTATTTAGACTTTTCTTAACACAATTTTCTTTTAACATGCACTCAATTTACACGAACAATATATAGTATAGTTCCTATTATTCATTTAATAATTATTTATTATTCAATAATATGTAATTCAATAATATCTACATGAATTTCAGCCAAAGGAAAATATAAAATACTTTATCCATCTCACAATAAATATAATTTAAGGTTATATTTTTATATGCAGATTAAGAACAACAATAAATGTATTACTTTTTATATAATTTTATTAAAATAATTCATTCTTACCATAAATGCATTATTTTTAATGGTAGAGGTTAAATTATTTATATTAGAAAAAAATAGGTAATATTATATTGAAAAGTAAAAAAAAAATCATTTTAAGATATTTTCTAAATGTTAAGATTTTTGTCATTATGGAATGAAAGAAATATTAAGTGAATTGGTAAGTTTTCTCTCTATATGTGAGTTAGGGACTCTCAATATACAAAAATTTAGTTAAAGAATCGACATTCCTTAATAAATGCACTTCTATACAAAGAATGTGATTTTATATATACATACAAACTTAAAATCAAACTTCTAATCATATAGTTAGAAAGCATAATTATTTACTAATTATATTACAACATGTTGATGATTAACATTAACATTTCATATAAATATTTTATTTATAAAATTGTTTATTAATAATATATATACATACATATATCATATATATTGTCAATATAAGCTTAGTTAATATAAATCTACAGTAACAATTTATCACTTTATTAAAAAATATGCAAATGAAAACCAATTCAATACTTATAAGTATTTATCAAATGACAAATTTTGTTAATAATGCATATTAGTTATATTGCTGTGAAAATCCAAATCTTAAAAGAAAATATGTTTAGCAGAAAAAGAATGAAGAAACAAACCATCAGCTTTGGTAGCACTGATGAGCTGTAGGGAAATGTTACGGCTGAAGATGGCAGTGGAAGCATCAACTATTCCACCGGCTATGTCGGTGGCCAGGCCAAAGACTCCTCCGGCGACGCCCATGAGACCGCCTCTAGTGGTGGAGGCTATTTCATTGTAGTCCAACACATTCTTGCTCATCAACACCACAGTTCCCTTTATCTTATGACCCCTGTTGAAGATCCCAAACATCTTTGCTATTGCTAACAACACACTACTCTTAAGTCTTCTTTCGTTTGTGCCTTGTGTCCTCTAGGAAGTGGGTATTTATAGATGAATGTCGTCACCTAAACGTTCCAAGAATAAATTGACCCAATGTTCCATTACCTCAAACTCATATCACTCATATATATTTTCCAAAAGGAGTGCTCACCATAGGTGCTTCTTTTAACAGGCTAGCACAGCAAACATTACAAATACATTAATCAAGTATTTTTGGATATGGTCCCAAAGATTTGTTAATAGACAAGTTTTAAAAGTCTTTTTAGATTAACATCCAAACATATTCATTTGTGTAACATTTTTATACGGGTATCAAAGAATAAACTTTTCTTCGAAAACATTCTTATGAGGTAAAAATAAGAAGAAGAAAAAATTAATTATAACTTTTAGTCCATTTACTTTTGTGAATATGTAATTAATTTTATATTAAAATATAGATATTTAATTCTCATATTTTTTAAAATGTGAAATCACTACAACAAAATGTAATTTCAGTAATATTTAAAAATGCTACTAAATTATAAGTAAATGTTACTAATATATTTTTGCCATATTTTATCAAATATAAGATATTAAAGCATATGTTAAAAGACTTTAAGTAACATTTTATATATTAATGACAACATTTTTAAAGATTTTACTAAATTAAAGTGATATTCTGCAACATTTTAATAATGTTAAATTTTTTATAAACTTTATAAAATGATAACTAAAATTAATATAAATTGTACTACTACTTATACTTTAAGATTTTTATTTACAAGTTCATTAAGGTTGAAGATATCTTAGGTTTTTTTTTTCTTTGATAAGAGATGATATTCTAAGTTAGTTATTACTAAAACTATATCACATATCAAAGTTCATTATCTTAAGTTTTACTCTATAGTTAATTGGTTACATACATACTCCTTTTGTTCTCTATTATAAGAAGAAGAAAAAACATATATTTTTTGTTCTTAAATATAAGCAAATTTAACTCATCATTTAATGATATATTCTCCAAAATATTCCTACTTTAATATATGACATTTCAATTGTAGTACTTTTCTTGACATAAAATCAAAAGAGTGTGTATTAAAAAATATCATTATATTGTTAAGAATCTTCCTCAATTCAAATTTATTAAAAAATTTCTGTCATAAAAAATAATGTTACGTAAGATACGAATTCAAATTAAAAAATGTGTTGACGACATTCTCATGAATAAATTGCGGTACGCTTAGAAGGTTTTGAAAATTGTTAAAACTTCGTAAACACCTTTGTTATGATAGAAACACGGATGAAATAGGAAGGAAAGAAAAAAATTTTATATATATATATATATATATATATATATATATATATATGTGTGTGTGGGCTGAAATAATTTTAATAATTTATTTAATAAGAGATGCGTTAAATGAGAAATTTATAAATGTAAAACATACGTTTGTCAATTTTATCATAACAATGAGTAAAAAAGTACTAAAATTATTTTATTTTTACACTTTTATTTTTCATATTATTGTTTGTTTGACTAAAACATCTAAAAAGTTATTTTATTAAAATAAATACGTTGTTTATTGAAATAAATAATGTATTTATTTAATTAAAATTATAATTTTTATTAATTTTTATTTTTACCAATTTAAATTAAATAATTTATAATATTATTTTTATGTTTTCCTCACACAAACTATAATCCTATATACTGTCTTATAACTACTCCTTTGTCGGCTGCAATCAAATAGAGAATTGAATGTACATTTTTTCAAGAATTTAAAAATAAATAAATAAATAAAGGTAATGTTAATGTACATACGATATTTGCACACCCCACGCCTACTTGGCCGATGTGTTAGTTGTGTATATAAATACGATTAGTTTTATTTTATAAGTCATTAATCGTTATAGTTATATATGATTAAATAGTAGTGTGATAACTCACATGGTTAATAATATATATATATATATATATATATATATATATATATATATATATAATGATAGATAATTTTATATTACAAAGAGTTTATGATGTTATGAAGGTATTGAGAATAATGTTAATATGGTGAATTGTATCTCATAAGAGGTTGATAATTTCATGAATTTATGATAATTACAAGTGGTTAATTATATACATAATGAAGAATGTTACTAATACTTTTTTATAATATTTTATTTTTAATACTTTTTTTATTATTAACCGAAATTTATACGAGTTAAAAGTAAATAAATGTAATTTACGTATTATTTTCGATGATTTTACATACAAATTAATTAAGAAAAATAATGTGTCATTTTTTATATAATTTTAATAAAATATTATTAACTCTTCTAATACGTGTATTGTTTTTAATTGTGATAATTGAATAATTTAAAAATTATATAAAAAATAATAATATTATATTAAAAATGTGAACAGTAATTTTATCAATTTTTTTAAATATACTAAAATGAAATTAATTTAAAAAGAAAGGAATACAAATATGTGGTTAATAATTACGTTTGACTTGAAATGATTAATAGTGTTACAAATTAAGAAGTTAGATATAAGTGATTAATTAATATGTTAAACTTAACACCTTCTATTCCACATGTCATAATACATAAATAATAAATTAAACTAAACAATATGATCTTCATATATAAACTCAACTTGTCTAAGTAGAAAGTATATCATTTTTAAAATAATATTTTTTTAAATAATTTAACAAAACAATATCCTAATCTAGTCATAGTTACACTCTGATATCACATGTCCTATCAGAACAAAATTTAATACTAAAGTATAAGTTTCATCACTAACATCTTCAACCTCATGTTGATGATTGTCTACATAATAATCAAGGAAAATGACACAAAGCAAAGGGAGTGAAAAATATCTCACTTTAGCTCACGATGTAGAAATGAAATTAAATTGAATAGTCAAACACAAACAAGGAATATAAGATATAGTATACACATACAAACATTATAACCACAATCATTTAGTTATAGCATAATAAATAATAATAGTCACATTATAATGCATTATGCAATGGACATGAACTAAATGAAATCATGCATGTGGCACTAGTAAAATAGCACATATCACACTTGTGCATTGTCGCTAGCAATACAAGTAGAGTAATCTAAGAGTATATGGTGCGGGTCACACTCTTTGCACACTCTCACTAGAAGGACATACTACTAGGATCTAGTCGGGATAGTTAAGCTGTGTAAGATACATCCCACGTTCATGAGGGCAGGACTTGGACTTCCAAATTGAGTTATCCTTAAGGTTGGTTACCAAGCTAGCTTTTACATAAGGAACCTTCCTTGGTGCTGTATTTCATATCATATCCTTTAAAAAACATCTCTTTATGCACATGATGCATGTCAAATAAACTTAATACAATAACATATACATGATCTCACTTCACATATCATATATTCCTCATATCACCTCATATGTCTCATGTGCATTCTCAAATACATCAATTAATCATTAATAAGAGGGAGTATCAAGATCACAAGGATAAAACAATCATCTAGTAGTTGTTGAACGAGCTGAACTCCCTAGAACCTCTCGTTGAGCAAATAACTTCTAGTTGAGCCATCAACATTTAATTGAGTCACCAACATCTTGCTAAGCGATCAACATCTAGTTGAGCAAGTTGAGCCCCCTGAGGCTTCTCGTTGAGCAACCAATATCTAGCTGAGCGAGTTGAGCTACTTGGAGCTTTTCACTAAGCGACATTGCATGTCTTATTGAGCGAGAACACATTTTTCCTTCATGGAAATGACGTCTCCTTAGCGACTATAAGTTATCCACATCCAATTTTACACATAAACACATACAATCGATAAAATTACTCTATAACATACAATTAATATTTCAAATCACTTAATTTACACATATCAATCAATAGTTTCACAAATTATCATGTTTTTAATTAATTTTATTACTTTTTTGCAATTGACATTGGTTATCTTTTTTTTGTCAAAACAGACACATGGATACTCAATCGAGCTTTGGTCCTCAAGACTCCCCTACTCCTACATCCCTTACTTCACATAATCGATGTAGATTTATACATAAGGAAACTGATGTAGAAGTGTATACATTTTCTAAGTCACTATATTCTACATCGATTTTAGAATCGATGTAGATGACTTCACAAAATTGATGTAGATAATCCTATAGTAGTGAAAGGAACCTCAAATTATATAATTACAACCCAAAACATATAATTGATCATGCATTCCAACAATTTATGTCATTAATTACGAGTAAGAAGAATAAAGAGCAAAACAGAAACATTAAGAAAAATTTCTCATACATAAGCATACATCATACACAAGATTGAGGGTCAATCCTACTATCCGAAATACAAACTCACACTTAGAGTAAGATTTTTCACTCTCTCTTTTACCTTGATGAGCAATAGACGACAGATGCAGATTTTTAGAGGGATTTCCTTTGAACTCTAATTCTTCCAAGCCTTTAGAGTGTAAATGCACGGTAAAAGAAAAGTGAGAAGCGTGAATCAGGAAACTAAACTTAATCCCATTTCTAAACTCAATTTTCTTTTAATCCAATAGTTAAAAGATTTAATATAGTTATCAAAAGCCCTTCCCCCAATAATAAAAAGTTAAATAACATAACCTTTAATTATAAAACCTCACAATATATTCATATAAAATAATTACAAATAATCATTAAATCCAACACATTTAATTATCACAAAATATAATAATTAATAATAAAATAAATATTAATCAACTCTAATTAATAAAAATAAAAACAAAAACAATTATTAATAAAATAATTAAATTATATTTTATAAAAATAGAATGTTACGGACAATATCCAAATTTAATTCTTAATAAAAATAATTATTATTCAAACTTTACTTATTTTCAATCAAGTCAGGTTAATTTAAAAGAAACTTTAAAATATTAATGAAATAGAAAAAAATAGTGTTATAAACTTACCAAAATATTTTATAATTGTTAGCCACTTAAAAAAATAATCATATGATTAATTAGTAAGTTAGGTAGACATCGAAGAGATGATTTTACCGACCATAATCATATTAATATTTTAAAATAATTATATGTTGTAATAACTTGTGTAATAAGAATATATTTACTTATAAATTAAAAAAAAACTAAAAAATGTAGTATATTTAAATTAAATTAAAAAAAACATCTATTTATATATTTTGATCAACATTTTTAATAAAAAATATTTAAGTTGGACTGTCCTTCTGTCTAATAAAATATAGTTTTTTCTTGGCTCGAGCGACATGCATAATTGTGAATGGTGATGAATTGTTATCAATGCTTCGTTTTTTTCCTTTTCAAATATATTATTATAATTGTTCCCATGCGGAACACGATGTTTGTTGACTTGTGACAGTCACAGAAAGGATATTTGATGTAAAGAATGGTGCTTAAACCTTCAAAACCAAATTTCTAAACATTCCAAAAGATTAAAATATTAATATTTTTAATAAATTTATTATAAAATAATTATTTAATTTAATATTTTATTATTTAAATTAATTTTTTAATAATTCAAACCAATTTTCGAAATATTCATTCATTCGGACGATCCAACATTTTTCGTTCTTAAATATATATTTTATTACGTCATAAACTCATAATCCTTGCTGGCAACTGACAAGGTATAAACAGATTTCGGCTTTTCATCGTACATGTGCGACTGACTTAATGGTCCAGAGAAGATCATCAAATTTTTTATTAATGTCTTTGTGACTAAAAATATAATATTAAATTTATTTTATCTAATTAATATTATATAAGTATCTTAATTTGTTATTTTTATATATTTTATTAATAATTTAAAAAGATTAAAATAATATTTTTAAAAATTATAAAATTAAAAAAAATTAATTTGAGAGATAAAAATTAATTTATTCTAAATTTAATGTAAAAATATATATTTCAGTGAATTGATAAAATATCAATATTTTTATAAGTATCTAAAATATGAATAGTTCCTACTTTTTGAGGTGTCTCCAATGTAGCAAGGAGATTAGTCACTACTATCGGCGGTAGATACTTCAAAAAGGAACCTAAAAAAAAAATATGAATAGTTTGGATTGGAAATAGCAATAAATGATAAAAGGATAACGGTTGGAAGGTTCATAAATTCGTGTGTGTACACATTGACAATTGACATTTTCTACGTGTAGAAAAATCTTTACTCCCAACGTCAAAGTTTGGCTCATTAATGCAAACACAAACAGATGTTTTAGTTGTAAAATTAAAAGTCAAATGATAAAATCATATCAGTGCACTTGAAAGAGTGTGGGCGCCCACTACCATTTTATACAATTTTTTATTATCTAAAAACATATATATTTTAAAAAATAAAAGTTATATTATAATAAATATATATATATTTAAATTATTTTATGTATAAAATATAAATTTGAAAGAAATATTTATTTATTTGACATTTGTTAAATTTTTAAAGGAGGTTAGTTTTCATATGTGATAAAAAATATTTCTTAATAATAAATTAATTTTTTAAAAAATATTAATTATAATATATATATATTAATGCTCACATATATAATTTAATATATTTTAAAAAATTAATTTTTGGTAAAATAAAATTTGTAATATACATATTTACCTTTTATGCTTTCTATTTAATTATTGTATACGTTTATTAAAAAAATTAAAATAATAAAAATCATAATATTGTATGCATTAATTAAAAAAAACAAAATAAAAAAGATCGTGTAACACCCCAATTTTTTTAAAAAATGTATTTTTGTAATTAATGGCATTTTGTAATTTTAATAAAGGAATAAGGGTATTTTTGTAATTTTATTATTAATGGCATTTTCGCAATTTAATTAAAGTTTGAGGGGTAAAAGGGTAACTTGGAACGGGCTGTTCCAAAATTGGAACGGGCCGTTCCAAGCAATAAAAATATACTGAAATTTCAAGTTGAGAACGGGCCCAGAACGGGCCGTTCCAACAAGGAGAACGGGACGTTCCGGAAAGAGAACGGGTCGTTCTGCTGAGATTGAGAACGGGCCGTTCTGGTTTCAGAACGGGCCGTTCTGATTTTTAGGAACGGGCCGTTCTGATTTTGGAATGGGCCGTTCCAGTTGAAAATTTTGCCCACGTTTGAAGGATCCGGAACGGGTTGTTCCGAAATCAGTACGGGTCGTTCCGGGTGCGTCAGATTGCCTATAAATAGGAGGCAGGGGGCTGTGAAAAATCATACAGCCAGAAGTGGAAATTTAGAGAGAGAAAGAGAAAGAGAGAGAGAGAGAGAGAGAGAGAAAGAGAAAGAGAAAGAAAGAGGGAAAGAGAGGGAAAGAAAGAGGGAATCCAGAGGGGGGAGGTTCTGCTCAAGTTTTAGCTCCTACTTATCCAGGTAAGGGGGAGGAGAACCTTATCTCTTTAAAATTTTATCTACTACTATTTTTATTTATTTATGTTATTTTTTTATGTATATTTATTTAGTGGGGTGTCCCTAACCTCATTTATTTGCTTAACCTTTGATTATTTTTGTCTATAATAATTATTAAGGTGTTCATCTTTTATATTGTTTAATTATTTTATAATGATTGTCATTTTATTTATATCATTGGTATTCTTAATATATTCTTTTTACATAGATATATTTATTGTAAATATATTTATAATCAACTATGTTATAGTTGTGATATCTTGGACTCGTTTTGTTGTTATTTCTTCACGTATTTATGAAAATAAATATTGTTCTATGGCCATAGAAGATAAAGTTTGAATTATTTGTAGCTGGAGGTTTGACCTTGGGGATTTAAATGAGTAAAGAAATGAAGGTGAAATATCCTATTGTTGGTTAATGTGAAATATTCTTTTATTGGTTGATATTTTGATGATGTTCATTTATCTTGACTAGTCACTACAAGTATAATTCAAATTTTATTGTATCATGAAAATCTAATATATGAGTTGTATATATATTTATATTTATATATATACATATATATATATGTTTAATATTGATTACAAATAATTCTGTTAATTCTTTTGGATTATTGTATTTATTAGATATTGTTCTTACTCCTCTCTTTTCTTTGTTTTTATAAATTAAATATATTACAAAATAGATGGATCTACTTTGGATTCCAGATCATTTTGCAGTTGATATAGCTGTGGTATTCCTTGGAAGGAATTGGAATGTGGAGGCTATTTGATGAATCTATTACAATTTTTGTAAATTTATTTTCACTATCAATGTAAATATTGTAATAAAAGTGAAAGAAAAATATATTGTGTAAAATAATACATTATTGTAAATATTTTAGAACGATATATCATGTATTAAATTCACAAAATATGATTGTTCTTTACCTTTATCTTTATTAAAAAAAATATTGTTAACGATATAATTGTGAAAATATTATATAAGAAAATATATAATTATTATTATATAAATTGGGCGTTAGAATCAGGCGTTATATTAAGTGGTATCAGAGCAGGTCGATCCAATCGGCCGTGAGTTATGAGTTTACCGTGCTCATTTGGTAGAGTTTATAGTTTTAGCGAATGAATCCAAGAAGGTTTTGAATGTTTTGATAAAAGGCTCAAGTGTACATCTCTGTTATTTTATTTTACATGATTTGGAAGTTATAAATTATTCCTAACTAGGAGGCATTGCCACCTTTACTGGAATCAATTTATATTTCCTTTATTACTTTTAAAATCTTATTATATGATTTATTATATTTGATGCTTATATATTGATAATTTATGGGTTAAGTTGAATAAGGGTTTTATTTTAGTTTCTAAGTTCTTTGTGCTAAATATGTAAGTTATTTTGGTTTAGGATTGTAGGAAGAAGCTTAAATAATGGTTTGAAAGTGTTTTAAGGTATTTTTGGGGCTTTAGACTTTGGTACGCTCTTTTGCTGATCTATGCAGGAAATGTCTTAGCTGCAGTTTTATTGTGCCAATATAAGTATTATATTGATAGAGTATTATATTGATAGAGTTGAATTTTATGATCTTCATAAAAGTTGTATTCTTGGATGTTAACTTGTCAAGGGCACCAAAATCAGGTACAATGGAGATCTAGAACTTTCATTATGATTATTTTAATGAGCAAAGGTCTAGCTATTAGCGCTGATTATATCTATTATAATTCTTGAAATTTTAGCTAAGTATATGATCATTTTAGAATTTCAAGTCTTCATAAGAGTGATAGCTTATCCTGTTAGCTTTCTTTTGGTGATAGGTTTGAGATCATTTGGATGATTATAATTTTCTATGTATCATTTTCTTTGATAGTTGTTAAAGGGATATATATGTTATCATATGATGTTTGTGAGTTATTAGGAAATCAATTTTATTATGATATTCTGAGGTGTTGTATTGTGGATCAAAAGTTTCTTTAAGGTTGTATGATGTTATGGGGAAAAAGGTTGTTCATGTACAGGCTATACGTAGTAAACGATAATTGATTCATACATGCTTAAGGATGGTATATATGAAGGATTAAAGTAAGTATTTTGATATGATTTGATATGCATGTATGTTGATATGTGGATAGATAACTTTAGGGATCAATTAATGAATATTTGTGTGTTTAGTGAGATTGACCTTAGGATGTGATATCATCATATTGGAGTTAAGGGTGAAGATATATCCAAGACAACATTACGCTAAGTTATCTAAGTATGAATTTTTATTGTATAAAGTGAATTTTCTAGGTCTTGTAATTTCTAGTGGAGATATGATATAGATCTATCTAGAAATTGTATTTAAATGGGAGATACCTAAGTCAATTAGTGAAGTTAAGAGCTTTCTTGCATTAACTTATTAATATAGGAGATTTATTGAGAAAATTTCTAAGATATCATTACTTTTGTCTGGATTCACCAAAAAGAGAGAGTTGTCTTTATGGAATAGTAAGTGTGAAAGTAGTTTTTAAACTCTTAAGGAAATATTGCCTAGTGTTAAGATTATCGGATTTTAGTAAGTGTTATGTGTTATATAGTGATGCTTCGAAAACGGGTTTGAGTGGATCGTTGATGTAAGAAGGAAAGGTAATAGCTTATATTTCTAGGTATCTAGGTATGAAGAAAAAAAATTCATGAAAAAAAAATTACCTTACCCATAACCTTGAATTAGAGATTGTAATATTTACACTTAAGATTTTGGAGACATTACTGATATGATTCTAAGTTTGAGATATTTAGTGATCATAAGAATCTTACACATCTGTTTGATCCAAAGGAGTTGAATATGAGACAAAGAGATAGTTGAAAACTGTTAATGATTAAGATTTTAATTTTAGTTGTTATTTGGAAAAAGCCAATGTGGTAATTGATACTTTGAGTACGAAAGCTCTATATATATCTCCTCTTATAGTTAAAGGGATGTATCTTTGCTCACGTTAGAAATTTAAGTTTGACTTGGGTGTAGATGGAATGGTGAAATTAGAGATCTGGTATGTGTACCTAGTGAACTTATGCTTAAGTGTTTGATCTTTGAAAAGGTTGTGGAAAGACTCACAAAAGTTAAACCAATATTGTGACAAATGCCTTGATTATGATGATCACTGATATATTATTTTTGATTATTTAAGGATTGGATTTGATTGAAGAATTTAGAAACTTAAGCGTGATGTGTAAGCTCACCCTTAGGAACATTGAATTGAGTATGTTGAAAGGACTAATAGATTAATAGATGTGATTAGAGGACTAAGGAGTTAAATCCTTTTTTAGTGAGCTAAGTGGAAAAGATTGGTAGAGGTATAAATAGCCCTTTACGCTTGAAAGTTGATGATTTTTGAGATTCAAAGATATAATCTATGTGCTTAGTAATCTCGAATTAAGGAAGATGATCTTAGAAGAAGGACATAAAAGTACTTTTAGTATTCATTTAGGAGATACTAAAATGTATCAGAGTTGTGCAGCGGAAGCATGGCCTAAGGAGAAAAGAGAAGTAGAGGAATTTGGATACTAGTATATAGTATGCCAAAAGTTTGAGGTGAAACACTAGAGTCTTTAATATTTTTACAGTCTTTAGACGTCCTAATTTGGAAATAAGATTCTGTATCCATGGACTTAGTTGTAGTTATGTATGATATTCTTAAGAAATTTGATCTTATGGATAGACTTACCGAGTTTGCGCATCTTGTACTTATGAACATTAGATATTTCTTAAAGAGATTGATAGATTTGTGCATCAATAAGGTAAAAAGGGCTACATGGGAATTAGAAAGCAAGATGCGAGAAGCTCATCCATTTCTGTTTTCAGGTAAATTTCGGGGACGAAATTTCTAAAAGGAGGGGAGAATTGTAACACCCCAATTTTTTTAAAAAAGGTATTTTTGTAATTAATGGCATTTTGTAATTTTAATAAAGGAATAAGGGTATTTTTGTAATTTTATTATTAATGGCATTTTCGCAATTTTATTAAAGTTTGAGGGGTAAAAGGGTAACTTGGAACGGACTGTTCCAAAATTGGAACGGGCCGTTCCAAGCAATAAAAATATATTGAAATTTCAAGTTGAGAACGGGCCCAGAACGGGCCATTCCAACAAGGAGAACGGGACGTTCCGGAAAGAGAACGGGTCGTTCTGCTGAGATTAAGAACGGGCCGTTCTGGTTTCAGAACGGGCCGTTCTGATTTTTGGGAACGGGCCGTTCTGATTTTGGAACGGGCCATTCCAGTTGAAAATTTTGCCCACGTTTAAAGGATCCGGAACAGGCTGTTCCGAAATCAGTACGGGCCGTTCCGGGTGCGTCAGATTGCCTATAAATAGGAGGTAGGGGGCTGTGAAAAATCATACAGCCAGAAGTGGAAATTTAGAGAGAGAAAGAGAAAGAGAGAGAGAGAGAGAGAGAGAGAGAAAGAGAAAGAGAAAGAAAGAGGGAAAGAGAGGGAAAGAAAGAGGGAATCTAGAGGGGGGAGGTTCTGCTCAAGTTTTAGCTCCTACTTATCCAGGTAAGGGGGAGGAGAACCTTATCTCTTTAAAATTTTATCTACTACTATTTTTATTTATTTATGTTATTTTTTTTATGTATATTTATTTAGTGGGGTGTCCCTAACCTCATTTATTTGCTTAACCTTTGATTATTTTTGTCTATAATAATTATTAAGGTGTTCATCTTTTATATTGTTTAATTATTTTATAATGATTGTCATTTTATTTATATCATTGGTATTCTTAATATATTCTTTTTACATAGATATATTTATTGTAAATATATTTATAATCAACTATGTTATAGTTGTGATATCTTGGACTCGTTTTGTTGTTATTTCTTCACGTATTTATGAAAATAAATATTGTTCTATGACCATAGAAAATAAAGTTTGAATTATTTGTAGCTGGAGGTTTGACCTTGGGGATTTAAATGAGTAAAGAAATGAAGGTGAAATATCCTATTGTTGGTTAAGGTGAAATATCCTTTTATTGGTTAATATTTTGATGATGTTCATTTATCCTGACTAGTCACTACAAGTATAATTCAAATTTTATTGTATCATGAAAATCTAATATATGAGTTGTATATATATTTATATTTATATATATACATATATATATGTTTAATATTGATTACAAATAATTCTGTTTATTCTTTTGAATTATTGTATTTATTGGATATTGTTCTTACTCCTCTCTTTTCTTTGTTTTTATAAATTAAATATATTACAAAATAGATGGATCTACTTTGGATTCCAGATCATTTTGCAGTTGATATAGCTGTGGTATTCCTTGGAAGGAATTGGAATGTGGAGGCTATTTGATGAATCTATTACAATTTTTGTAAATTTATTTTCACTATCAATGTAAATATTGTAATAAAAGTGAAAGAAAAATATATTGTGTAAAATAATACATTATTGTAAATATTTTAGAACGATATATCATGTATTAAATTCACAAAATATGATTGTTCTTTACATTTATCTTTATTAAAAAAAATATTGTTAACGATATAATTGTGAAAATATTATATAAGAAAATATATAATTATTATTATATAAATTGGGCGTTAGAATCGGGCGTTAGGAAGATATATATTTTATTTAAAAATTTTATTATAAAATATGTTTTAAAATAAATTATCATCTCAAAATTTATATTATATATTAAAAACATGTTTATGTCATAAATAAATTAAACTTGATTTTTATACAATTTAACATATTTATTTTTATATTTTTTATTAATATTAAAATATTATAAAACAAGTCTTTAAAATTGTAGTTCTAACCAAACATTTAAAAAATATTTATGACAGATAAATAAGTAAGTCATATTTAGAACATATATTTTAAAATGTTAGGTCCAAACCTACTAAATTATAATATAACATAATCTGACCTATTTTATTTTCATCCATAATTATAATCATAGATATAAAAATTTGTAAAAAATAATTATAATATATATTTATACTTTTAAAAATTATATATAAAATTTCAAATACTACAAATATATAAATAAGTATTATTCTCACTATCTAAAATTTTTGAATCTGTGACTGAGTCATAGTAATATTTTATTTTATGCAGAAATAGTATGTGAATACAAGGCATTTCTACTATTGCTTCACAATCACATGCAACCTATTATAACACTCTCCACCAAAAAAGAACACACGTCTCGGTGTATAAAAAATAGTGTAACCACTTATCGGATACATGTTAATGTATTTTTTTTCAATATTTATGATTTCACTTATTTTAATCTTTAATTTTTATAATTTAAAATAAATTTTTAATTTTTGTATTTATGTTATTTAAAATTTTTAATTTAAGATAAACTTTTTTAATTTTTATACTTATAATTTTTAATCTTTTTAATCTTTATTGTTATTTTTTTGTAACTGTGTCTCATTTGTATTGACGTGATAGATATATTAATTTAATTTTGTGTATCTGATGTCAAATTAATTTTAGTGAGTTGTTTTAAATTAGGTTATTGATCTATTGTATCTCTTTTGTACACTCATTTACAAAGTCCATTATTGAGACTTTTTTACACAAAATTGGAGTCCTCTACTATATCGATACGACACAAATAATGTTACAAAAAAATTAATGATAAAGACTAAAAAGATTGCAAAATCCTAAGTATAGAGACTAAGAAGATATATTTTAATTATATGGACTAAAAATGATTGAATAAGAACAATATAAAGACATATTTTAAATTACAAGGACTAAAAGATATAGTAAGTAGAACTATAATGATTAAATAAGTATTTTAACCTCTTGTGTGTGTGTGTATATATATACATATATTATAATATAGTAAGTTTTTTTTTGTATGTTATTCTTAAATTTTTACATCTATGTATTATGTTACTAAATATTATGTCACTTAAGTGATGATAAATCACAAAAAATGTCATTATTTAATGATCAATGAATTTTAAATTGATATTAACACTAAAATTTTATTTTTTTAAAAATAAAGAAACTAAATATCTCTATTTTAAAATAAAGAGACTACAAATATAATTTAATCAAATATAATATTATGCTCTAATATAAATTATTTATTTTAAATAAAAAATATAATTTATATGCCTATAAATTGTATTTATAAGATTTTTAAGTATAATTTATTTATGTTCAATTATAGTATTTATTTGTATGAATAATTTATTATTTGTTGAATAATATATTATAAAATTTAGTTATATATAAGAAAATAAATAATATACTTATTTAATTTAACAAATAAAAAAATTATATTATTTTATTATATGTTACAAAATAATCTTATTATATTTTAAATTTTTAAATTTTATAGTTTAACTATATAATATTAAAATCGAATTAATAACGTTAATTTAGTAGTGAAGAAGTTGAAGTAAAATAAAATACAGATGATATTAAATTCAAATTTTAACACTATTATTTAAATTTTGATGAATAAAAATAATATCAAATTAAAATGAAATCATGGTCAAGTCTTTATTAAATCCATCCACATTCAAATTAATGACATGACAACCAGCAAAATGTAAATTAACAGTGTTTAGAGTTTATAATGAGATAATATAATTAAAAAATATAATTTTTACATTAATAATATATAAGTAATTAATTCATAAATATATACTTCGTACACATATTTAAATCGGAACAAAATCAATAGAGCAATTGGTTTCGTCAATGCGATATTAAAAATAATTACTATATCAAATAGAGAAATAATTTGTAATCATTGCAAAATACTCTAACATAATTTTTATGTTATATAATGTTTTTTTTTTTAATTTTAATATAAAGATTATAATAAGTGTTATGGGACCCTTTCTCACCATTTCACCTCAATAAAACAGCGACACTAATTTTGACAACCGTAAGCACTGATATTTAATTAGAACTAACGAATGAATTAATATGTGAAATTGATTGATTAATTGTTTGTAAATATAAATTGTTAGGTAGTGCATGTCTCTGTGCCTATTTTCATCTTGCAGCCTCTATTTTTCCTGAGTTCACATGGGCACTAGTGAGATTGCGTAGCACATCCTAAGAGCTGCCATGCCGGCCGATTATCAAGGTTTTCCCATTGTAATCATCCGATTACTCAAAGAATAAGTTTATCTAATCTTATATGTTTGATCATAATACCAAAATGAGCTTAGATTATTGGAACCACAACTCTACTCTACAACTAGCTGCTGCTATTACTGCCTCAGTTAGGATATATATATATATATATATATAAAAGAGGGATCCGTTTATTTTAGTAAATTTGGTTAGATTTATTTTGTTCAATAATTTATATTTTACATCAAATTTCAATAATTTAACTATTGAATTTAAAGTTCTTAAAATATAGATCAAGTCTACTGATTTTTTAAAAAAATTAAAAATTATTTAATATTTCATTTCATTAATTCAGATTGACGAATAATCATAAAAACAAGTTATTCATGAATTTGTATTAATGAAATAAAGTACCAAATAATTTTAATTTTTTAAAATTTTGCAGATTTAATTTGTGACACCCTCTACCCCAACATCAATACACAATAAATGTAAACAACAATTTTTTTTCTTTCTTTTTGAGTAAATAAAATCTTTCGTAGTTGACAAATGTCTCAAATATCACAAGGTAGAAAATTCACATTCGTAACTCGAAACTCATAAATCATAAAAAGGTCAACACGTAAGTATCAAAACACAAGAAATCATATAAAGAAAAATATAGATTAATTCCAGCAAAGGTGGCAGTGCCTCCTAGTTAGGAACTAATTTATAATTTTCAAATCATGTAATAAAAATAATATAACAAAGATGTACATTTTGGTCTTTTATAAAAAATGTTCAAAATTACCAAAAGAATAGAAAAGGCTTTTAAAACAATAATATCCCAAACTAAGCCTAGCTATGCCCAATGTCACATCCTATCAGAGCATGCCCAACTGAACCCTTAAGCCTCATCACCAACATCCTCATGATGATGAGCACCTGCAACATAATTTAAACATATACAAGAACAACAAGGGAGTGAGAAACATCTCACTCAGTTTTAGGTAAAGAAATAAAGGTTAGATAGCACATACACAACAAATATAAGTCACATATAAACAATACACATAAATAATCAATATACATATATATTCATTTATCATGTTATGATGTCATGGACTCGACTCATAAATGCATGCATGTGGTGCCATAAGGAAGTTTCACAATTCATCACTGGTGACCCTAAGGCACACCTGATTACATCACTGGTGACCCTAAGGCACACCTGGTTACATCACTGGTGACCCTAAGGTACACCTTATTAGCTTGTTACATCACTGGTGACCCTAAGGTACACCTTGTGAGCATGTTACATCACCGGTGACCCTAAGGTACACCTTGTTAGCATGTTACATCACCGGTGACCCTAAGGTACACCTTGTTAGCATCACTGGTATGCGGCCTCAGCGGCACACCTAAAGTAATATATGCATATGATGCATGTCATACAGTCATTATTTTATTGACTCAATATTTAACTTATTACAGAATTTCATTTAGTACATCATGTCATCATTTTTCATGTTATCATAGTCATAGCTTGTCTCAATAGTCCATTCTTAGGTCTCATGTCATTTGTCCATATTTCACATGGTCACGTCATAAATACTCCTCATAAGGTTCGCATAGGAATTCACAAAGGACATTCTTATTCATATTAAAACTTATTCATTTTTAACGTTAATGACATAATCATTTATTATTTCCAACAAGGAATAAAGTAGAGCAAATAAAAAATCAGACAGAACAACGACAAGAGATTGGGATTATATAATCATTTTATTTTCAACAAGAAATAAAGTAGAGCAAACAGAAAATAAGACAGAACAACGGCAAGGGATTGGGGGCCAATCCGACAATCAAACTATCCAACAATTATCCTCACACCCCTGAGCGAGGTTTCTCACTCCCCCCTTACCTGGACAAGCGGAGTTAAAACTTGGGCAGGGCCTCCTCCTCTGGATTCCCTTTCTTTCTTTCTTTCTTTCTTTCTCTCTCTCTCTCCTCTTTCTCTCTCTAAGATTTCACCTTCTCACTCAGTATAAAATTTTTACCCCCCCTTGCCCCTATTTATAGGCATCCTGGCGCACCCGGAACGGCCCGTACTGATTTCGGAACGGCCCGTTCCGGATCCTTCGAATATATGCAAATTTTTCAACTGGAACGGCCCGTTCCAAAATCAGAACGAGCCGTTTTCAAAAAGCAGAACGGCCCGTTCTGAAATTCATTTTTACACATCTTGACCATAAGGAGAACGGCTCGTTTCCAACTTAACTTTTTAGGCATTTTTATTACTCTGGAACGGCCCGTTTCACTTTGGGAATGACCCGTTCTGGAAAAATCCAATTAAGCGTTTTTACAAATTTGGAACAGCTCGTTCCACCATTTGAAATGGCCCGTTCTGGTCCTTCAAAATAATTCACTTTCATCATTTGAAACGGCCCGTTCCACTTTTTGGAACAGCCCGTTCCGCTTTTTGGGAACAGTCCGTTCCGCTTTTCGGAACAGGCCGTTCTAGGCCTAAAAAAAATCAGAATTAACTTTATATAAAATTTTCATAAATAATTTTAAATTAATACAAACCTCTATAAAACCCCTTTAATTAACAAAAATAACTATATAAAAATAATAATGTTCAACATTGTATTAGTAGAAAATTCGGGGTGTTACATAATTTATACATTAAGAACTTTAAATACAACTGTTGAATTATTATAATTTGATATAGAGCATGAATTATTGAATAAAATAAGTATAAATAAACTTATTTCTGCATATTATCAAACTCACCTCCTTCACTTTTTAATGTGTATAATTGACCTTTCTTTGAAATAATATACGAAATTGTCCTCCTTTCACTGTTAAATTGTGAAATCGTGATTACAAAACCAAATTCACACTTCTTTATTGTTCGATATATGCATCATTTTTTCGTTTAGAATTCAAGATTTCAAGACCTGAATTCTAAACAAGATTTTAAAAAATTGATTTATTATAATTTTAATAATTTTTAAATATTTATTTTAGTATTTTGAATGATAAAATAAATTACACTGTTATCTCAAGAAAAATAAGAATATTATATTTATATGTTAAAAATGAATATTTTGTCTATTTAAAGTAATATCATTAATATAAATTATACTTTTTTTAAAATGTAAGTATTATATTATCATTCGATCATCTTTATGTATTGAATTGTGGATTGTTTACACAGATATAAAAACAAAATTAAATTTAATCAATTATACAATCTTAAAATTTATCTATTCAAATATATAAAAATATTGTTCATAATTTATTTTTCTAAATAATCTTTTGTATATATTTATATACACAAATTTTCCTTTCTACCTATTATATAATTAACCCAACATTACTATTTAAGTGTGAATTCGAGATTCTAAAATAATAATTCACAATGTTAATTATGTTATGCTATTTAGAGCCAGCTTAAATATAAGGTTGTCAAAATCCTAGTTTTAGGCTCCTAAAATATTTTTTATTTATTTATAGAACTTAATGAATTAGTACTAATTTTAGTTTGTTGGTCCTAGTATTATAAGGACTAGATTTGATCCTAGTATTGTAATTTTTTACTGAAAGTTCATTTTTTTATGAGTAACTGTTAATTTTCTTGTCACTCTCTCATCTTTTGAAAAGTCCAACTTCAAAATTTGTTTTAGGCCTCAAAATATATCGGGTCAACTCTAATGCTATTTTAAAATCAGTTTATAACTCTAATATTTTAAATTTATTCATTTATACAATTCTAAAATTTATCTATCCAAATACACAAAAATATTGTTCATAATTTTTTTCTTCTAAATGACCTTCTACGTATGCTTATATACACAAATGACTTTTTCTGCCTATTATATATTAAAGTAGTCTAATGTTATTATTTAAGTGTGAATTCGAGATTCCAAAACTCGAATTCACAGTAATAATTATGTCATGCATATTTTAAAATTAGTTTAGCTCTTGGGTATTCTAAAGCTTGAATTCTAATATTTTTTAAAAAAATTTAATTATATTCAAATTTTTAAATAGATATTTTAATATTTTAATAGTAGAATATAAATTATTTTTAATTTGAAAAAGAGTATTTTAATTATTATTTTGAATCATTAAAAATTTATATTTATATTTTTAAATATATACTTTGGTATTTTAATGATATTTTTTTTTCATGGATATGTTTTTTGTCTCAAATTGTTTATATTTTAACTAATTTTAACTTATAATTTGAAGATAAAATTAATTAATGATGATATATTTTATTAACATAATTAATCATTAATTGTAACAAAATATTAATATTAATTTTTTTAATCATTTTTTTATTTTTAATAATAAAATAATGTGTAAATACATTAATGAAAGTAAACATTATTGGAGTAGATTAGAGTTTTTTGGACAATGAAGACATTTGTTTTTTGAATATCCTAGGGTTTGACAAAAAGAACAACATTTGAGTTGTCCCTTTTCTCTTAGGTCCATCTTAATGTGTATACGACTTGATTTTGGGCGACCTTTTGAACTTCTTTGCATGTTTGGATTGGGTATATTTGTGGTTCGTGATAGGTCGGCCAATAATCTTGGTGATGCATTTGGCCGAATGATCCTTTGTATGTGTTGGAGACATAGTTCAACGTGTACACTGGATGTATGTATGTTGTGTGATCAATTGTTATGTGCTTACATGCAACAATAACATATGAACATGGCATTTGTAGTTTCTAAAATTTTCCACAGTCACACCATTGTTGATCTCATCTTACAACAAATTTTCCAATTTTCCTTCGATGTTCTCGTGCATTAGTCATTTCCTCCACCACAAATTGTGTATTGCATCTACCAAACTGTTGAATGTAGTGAGAGTTTGCCTTTTCTTGTTCTTTTTCAATGAATTGTGATAAAGGTTTTGTGCAAACTCTACCAGATGTCATCATTGCTTTCGCTTGCTTCCCCTTTTTGACAAAATATATTTGTTAGACTTTTCGCATATAGAGTTGATTAATGCATATACCGATAGATTTCTTGATTTCTTTAGTATTGAATTGATGGATTCAGCAAGATTTGTAGTCATGTGTCCCCATCATCGTCCTCCATCACATGCAAGTGTCCATTGTTGCTTGGGAATTTGATAAACCCAATTACAAGCTTGTTCATTTACTACCTTTAAAATGTTGTAGTGGTTGTTAAACTTGGGCTATGTCATGGCATACCCTAAAGAAAAACAAGTTGGAGTTTGTAAGAACATTGAATTATGATGAGTATAAGATAAAGAAAAATTAAATGGTAGTTACTTAATTGCGATACTAACCCATATGAACAACTTCTTTTTTTTTTTTTTTGTGTCGCATTCTTGAAATGTCTCATAATTTTTTTTGTAATATCTCGAATGCAAAACACATGCACGTATTGTTTGGTGTTCAACCACTCCTTGGTTGTGAGTATGTACTAATTATTAATATATGCCTATCAGAAATAAGGCAAAGCCCATCTTGTGGCATGACGTGCCTTTTTAGGTTCTTCAAGAAGAAGTACCAAGCATTTAGTCTCCACAACATGACCATTGTAGTAAACTACAACGGTTATTGGTTGGGTGTTGGTAGACTTGGTTTTTTTAGACATGGGAAAAATAGTTTTTCTTTTTATTTTGTGAAGGAAAGCAAAGAAAACTTATGGTTTGTTGAGTGAATGAAAAAAATGAAATGAACTATTTATAAAGGCTTCAACAATGATCATGTTTGAATTGGTGTGATTTGGTCCGTCGATTTTGTTAGTGCAATCTCAATCGTTGCTTTTTTTGTCACTAAAGACGAAGCTCTATAAGATTCCTGACGCGTGTGAACAAGGATTGCATTTGAATCGGTACGATTTGGTATGTTGATTTTGTCAATGCAATCTCAACCATTGCTTTTTCTGTCACTAAAGACGAAGTTTTGTATGATTCCTAACACATGAACAGTGATTGCAGAATTGGTGCAATCTGGTCTGTCAATTTTATCGGTGCAATCTTAATCGTTGCTTTTTCTGTCACTAAAGATGAAGTTTTGTAAGATTCCTCTTGAGTGTGAATAAGGATTGCATTTGAATTGGTGCAATTTGCTCCATCAATTTTGTTGGCCCAATCTCGATTGTTGTTTTTTCTATCACTAAAGATGAAGCTTTGTGATATTCCTAACACATGTGTACAAGGATTGCATTTGAATCAGTGCGATCTGGTTCATCAATTTTGTCGGTGCAATCTCGACCATTGCTTTTTTTTTTTCACTAAAGATGAAGCTTTGTAAAATTCTTGACGTGTGAATAATGACTGCATTTGAATCGGTGGAATCTGCTCCATCGATTTTGTGAGTGCAATCTCAACTGTTTCTTTTTCTATCACTAAAGACAAAACTTTGTAAGATTCCTAATGCGTGAATAGTGATTGCATTTGAATTGATGCGATCTGGTCCGTCAATTTTTTTTGTGCAATCTCAACCATTGCTTTTTCTATCACTAAAGATAAAGCTTTGGAAGATTCCTAACATGTGTGAACAAGGATTGCATTTGAATTGGTGCAATTTGCTCCAACAAACCTTATATACTCTTCCCTTTAGGGTCAAACTGGGTGTTTGTTTAGAGAACCTCCTCTTAACACCATTGAAGCTCAAAAGGGATCTTTAGACTCCAAATCTCTCAACACCGACAACTCCACTTAACAACATAAAACAACCAAGAGTAGTATAACACTAACACAACTTATAGTGTTACAACACATACCAACAGCATGAGAATCCATGCTTGATATTATAATGCCAATGTAAACAAATTTTACTTTTACATACTCTTCAGCACAAATTTTCGCAAGCAAACTGAAAAAAATGAAAAAGCGATAATTATGAGGGACCTATTCGAAACTCCAAACAATGCATGAACGAGTATGACAATAAAATAAAAAGATGGACTATTTCATAGGGACCGACTTTAGGATCAAGATATTGGAGTAGATGTTTGTTGATATTGTATTATTTTCTACGCATAAAAAATGAGAATAACTCAAAAATTCCTTAAAAAGTATTAATTTTTATTCATATTAAAAAATATCCAAATTTAAATGCACAAAAATTTAAAATAGTGAAAGAACAACACAATTTAATTACTAATTAAATGAAACACTTAAGTTGGATATACGACATAAGTAAACTTTCTAAGACATAACATAAAGTTGGCAAGTAATTCTTGAATTATATGAGCATTTTTAAGTAAGTTTAATTATAATATACTGTCATTATACAAAAAGAAAATACTATTGTCAAACAATTTAAGACTTTGAATATGATTTTCAAAGTAACCTTATAATTGGACCTTATTGTCAATCAATTTAAGACTTTAAATATTTCAAAATAACCTCATGTGTTAATCCATTTTACCGTAAAAACATGGCCTTCCAATTAGCCACCTGGGCCCTACCGTATTTCTTTCATAGCTAATATAATTGGGTTTGCCTTCTTTTGACTGGGCCATGAAACTGTAACCCATCTGCTCTTAGCGTAGCCCATTTCATGTTTTTATAGCATCCAGTCCCAAATAAACGAATTCATTTTGGTCACTTCATTTGTGACCGGTTCATCTTCCAAACATAGACCACACTCAAATGAAAGCATAAAAAAAATTCACACTCAAATAAATTATCATAACCTCAAATAAATATATTTAATATTGTAACATCTTATTTTAACTAACGAACTATATATTTGTTTTTTTTTTTAAAAATGTTTTAGTTAACATATGAAAATAATTAGATAAAACACCCCATAATATTCAAGTACATTGAGTTAAAGTAAAAACTAATTTATTATTTGTATTTATACATACACTCCATTACAAGTCATTTTTACTAAAAAGTTTTTTACCACAATTATTTAGAAAAGAGAAAAAATCTGTTTATTTTATTTTATTTTATTTCATACAAACTCCTTATTTTTTATTTTTATTTTTCACAAGAAAGGAGACTATATATTATAGAACAGATTATTTTCCAAAATCATTGAGGATGATTAACATTGACTTGTTAGATAGTGATATAACAAAATTTATTATTATTATTTTTGAATGTTATTGTATTATTTTGCATGTTCATTATAATCTCAGAAATACAACATGTATAAGTATTGTGAAAGGATCAAGATTTGGAGTAGTCTTCTCCTTTAACTAGATTTTTTTTATATATAAACATATACATAACGAAAACGAGAAATGCAAAAAGAATGATAATAAATATCATATAGGTTGATAAAAAAAATAACTATATAGTCATACTTCATTACAATTTTTTTACAAGTAATACCCAATTTTTTTAATTCTATTTTATATTGAATTTTAACATAAATTTGTAGTAACTAATCAAGATAACCCAATTTTATCATGACATAATGATACAGAGATCACCTATTTGATAAAATATATACTCATCAAAATTTTCAAGGTCAAAATCTTCATGTACAAATTCATGTTTTATTCATGAATTCAAATTTTTATCAAGAGAACATTAAGAGAAAATGATGCTTTAAAATAAAAAAAAACCTGTTCAACCACCTCAATAGTGATATTATCAAACAGTTAGAAAAATACAATTGAGAATTTTTTTCAATAAATAAACACTGAATTAAACATTTTAAAAACGAGGATATCAAATTGAATAATATAAATAAAAATTATCAAAAGAGTAACTCAATCTTATTTTTAAGTTATTTTTTCTCTTCATTTTATTTTTTCTTATAATTTCACAATATTTTTAATTTTTAAAATTAAATTATGAAAATAATTTATAAAACATTATAAAATCATTTTTTTTTGTAGTTTAGAATTAAAATTTTAAAAGAGTGTTTAAGATATCTTTTTTTTTTTTTATACAAAAAAAGAGAGTACTTTTTTTAATAAAAGAAAAGAGAGTTGTAAGAAAAAAGACACATGATTGTTTATATAAGGATAAAAAATTAGCACATTTTTTTAATTTTAATTATAAGTAATATATACTTATTTTCATATGCATTAATGGCTTTTTTTTTTTTTTTTTTGCTTTGGGTTTTAATTAATGGCTAATTTTATTTTATAATCTTTAATTTTTTATGAATATTTTTTAATAAGATACTACCTTTTTTTGTCAGCTTTGTCAGCTTAATAAGACACTACCTATTCTAACTCAATGTAAGTTCATGCATTCGTCTTAATATTTATTTGCCAAAAGAGTTGTTCCTTCGATTACGGGTAATATAATTATTATTTAAATAATTTACGTCCATCTATATTTTTAGACTAAAATTTAGATTTATTAAATTATTAATTAAAATTAACTACTTTTTATTAATATTTTTTTTATGTTAAATTGATGAATAAGTTATTTATCCTCTTATATTAAATATTAAATATTTATTAATTTTTATTATATTCTAAAATTAAAAATTGAAAAGAGATTCTAAAATTTTATTATATTTAAAATTTTTATTAAATATAGAAACAGATAGTTATTTATATATTAGTATTGATAAAAGAAAATAATAAAAAGAAAAGAAGAAAAGTAAAGGCAGAAAAAAATAAATATTCTGGGTTGGTATGCTGCGGTAGCTGCCACCATGCCATTTGCATCTACTTGATCGGATCTGCCACGGAACGAACCCTAACCTAACAAATCAACACTTTCTTCATCCAAAATCTGACCCATCATGCCCTACGCATCTCATTTGCTCCATCACTCTGCAAAGGTTACTCCATCAATTGCTTCCTCTTCCAACCATTCATCATTTTCATGTTTCAATTCAAACATATTTTTATTTATTTCAGATGAGGAATGCTTCCAAGTTGCTGCACCATGACCGTGCTCTTCTCGTTCGTTGGTTTTCCGCCGATGCTCAATCCTCCCTCGCCCGGAATCGCGGTACTTGCTCTCTTTCTCCTTTACCCATCACCTGCACCTCAATTCAAACCCGAATTTCGATAAATTAGGATTACTGTGTTCGTGGAGGCTGTTCCTTGAGTTTTATTTTCTATATTTATAACTGTAGTTGGTTATTTGCTTAGATGTGTGGCAATCTCGATTCCATGAGTCTTCAACAAGAACTGTCTCTGAACCGGCCGCCTCCGGCTTTACTGTGAGTAGAGCAAATTTACATGCCAATTCAGCAGTATATCATAGCATGTTTTTTCTGTCTTTGCTATCTCCATTTCTTTTCCTTGCCTACTCTATTGCTTTTTACCCTTTCTGCATCATGCTAACGTTTTCAGCTGACCCAAATTTTGTTTTTCATAGAAGCGCTCATTTGGTGGACAGAAGAGAAGCATCTCCATGGCTACCAGTAAAAGGGGTTCCATTATTGGGTCTCGGTTCAATGGACAGATTTCACAGTACGTCACTTTTATGTTAGACTTTTTAGTTTCGTTTTCTTGTTTTTGCCTTGCTTCAGAAGGAGATTGGCAGTAACTTATTTATTTTCAATCAACTGTGCCCTCCAAAAGAAGTTCACAGGTGCTGTCAAGGAGGTGCTATGCCTCAGCCTCAGGTACAGCTCATGGTTCTTTGGGGATGTTAATTTTATTTGCTCCGAGTTTTTTGTTGGGATTCCACAAAGCTTTTCAAAATGTTCCCTATTGTTGATTATCTAATATATTGTGATCTTCCATTTAAGGGTTACTGATATATCTAAATAAGTTCTATGTCTTTTGAGATTTCATGATTATAGAATATGGATTAGATGAGCAGCCTGGTTAAATTGTTCACTAGTGTCCTTGAACTTGGGATTGTGCAATTAGGCCTTTTTTAGTGGAGATTTTGACATCATGCTGTGGTTTATGCTTCTCTATTATTTATGTTTTGTGGAACCTTGTATCTGCCCGTTACGTGAATTGCTATGCACTTACTTGATTGATTGTTACCTAAAAATATGGCTTCTTAGATACAGGAATTGTATCTTTCCAAAAGTTACCACAGTTTTGCACCCCTCTTTAAGCCTTCCTTTTTCTTTATCTTTTTTAAAAGAAAATATGTTATGAGACTATCTATTTAAATAATAGTGTACGTATTGATTTCATCACCAACACTGGTGAATATATTTCAGATCTCCCCCCACACCAAGAAATTGGAATGCCTTCTCTTTCACCTACAATGACCGAGGTTTCTACTTTTTTCTGAATCTTATGGTATTGTTGTACAGTGGGTCATGGTTTGTCCTAAATGATTCCCTATGATATGCAGGGTAACATTGCAAGATGGTTGAAGAAAGAAGGTGATAAAGTCTCTCCTGGTGAAGTGCTCTGTGAAGTTGAAACTGTATGGTTCCTGTACCAGATTTAGACTTGGCTTATAAAATACCACTATTAAGATTCTTATGTGAACATTGACATCTAAATGCATTTCATATGAAGGATAAAGCCACTGTTGAAATGGAATGCATGGAGGAAGGTTATCTGGCCAAGATAGTCCGTGGGGATGGGCAAAAGGAAATTAAAGTTGGCGAGGTATTGAGATCTTCTTGCTCTCCCCTCCTCCTCTCTTCTTTGGAAAGGACTTCTTATTCATTGTTCCACTTTATGTCATTGCCTGAAAAAAAAAATTTGCTTTACTTAACTAACTCTAATGACATATGAAAGGCATCAGCATTGGTAACATGAAGAATTTCTTTCATAGGTAATCGCCATAACTGTTGAAGATGAGGAGGATATTGCAAAGTTTAAAGATTACCAACCTTCAGCATCTGAACCAAGTGAGCCACCTGCCAAAGAAACATCTGCCCCACCTCCACCAAAGAAAGAGGTGGTAGCAGAGCCTGCCCGAGAACCTGAGCCAAAGGTTTCCAAACCCAGTGCACCATCTTCATCTGGAGATCGCATATTTGCCAGTCCTTTTGCTAGAAAGTTGGCTGAAGAGAAAAATGTCAGTTATGAATACTGAAATACATTGTTGAAGATCTTTCTGTAAAAGAACTAAATTATGCCATTTTATGGCATTCAATAATCCATTTCCCTTGCCAATGTAGGTACCTCTCTCCAGCATTAAAGGAACAGGACCTGAAGGGCTCATTGTCAAGGCTGACATTGATGATTTCTTGGGTATAAGTCCATCTTTCTATATATTTGTTGTATTTTATACATGTTATATTGGAAGCAGATGCTTCATTGCTATGCTAGAGAATTCCTCTGTCTATCTCGCTCAATCTAGGATATTGTGTCATACTTGGCTGATTGAATTGATTATATTATAACCTTTTGTACCATCTGATGCAGCTTCTGGTGCTAAAGAAGTTTCAGCATCCTCAAAGGCCAAGGTTGCAACGGATGCAGCATTGGATTATACTGACATTCCTATCTCTCAGATACGGAAGGTAATTTATCATAGTCATCCTGAAATTTTATTAGATGATACTTTTGTTCCAACCATAAATCAAAGTCCATTTTTTGAACCATGTCACATGAAGTTTTCAATTTCATGTTAAAATAAATTTTGTATGCTTCTTGGTATTTTTGCTCATATTTACTGGCACTTTTTATTTTATCCTTCCATGTGTTCACTTTTATGTAATGTTCTGATCTTAATATATCATGTGTAAGCATGGATTATTATTATTATTTTTAATAAGATTATCCATTTCTTACAGATCACAGCTTCACGGCTATTATTATCAAAACAAACTATTCCTCATTACTATTTAACAGTAGATACGTGTGTTGACAAACTCATGAGGTGAGTCTCTATTGTCAATATTAAATAGGTTATTTGTCATACAGAACATTTATGATAATCAGAACTCCTTTTCTGCAGTTTGCGGACCCACCTCAATTCATTGCAAGAAGCCTCTGGTGGGGCCCGCATATCAGTCAATGACCTTGTAATCAAGGTATTGAATTTTTCTTTGGCAATATATCTGTTCTTGTAATTTGCATATTGTCATCCTTCTATCTTTTGTTTTAGTTTTTTAATTGGTGTTTAATAAGTATGGAAGGACATCATCATATCTAATGAATATATTAGTTGAATGCAATGGCTGCTAAGATCATATTGAATGACTTTCACTTGCTTCTTGTTAGCTTAGAACAAAATGACAGTGTCACTTGGACAGATTTTTCTCTTAGGGACCACTTCTGTCTTTATTTGGCCACACTAGATCGTAGACTCTTTAAATCCTTTTTAGTAATAACTTACAAAATTAGAGACCTTCGTGAATTTTAGGTTTAAAAAATTCATAGAGCATTACATTAGCATGTGTGCCCATTGTGAATGGAAAAGTTAAGTCTTTAATTGGGGAATGGTTATGGCTAAGATCTTACATTGACTAGGTATATGGCTAAAGTATTCCTTATAATGACTTGGACAATCCTCCTTCCTTGAACTAGTCTATTTTGGGTGGAGTTAAACCAATTGGTTTTCAATTTTAATAAGATATCAAAGTTTGGGCAATCAACAAATGTCCAGCCCAACAAAGTTCATGATGCTCCATATGTTCAATCCTAGGCATGACGGGTGTGTTAAGATCCCACATTAGCTGACTATACGGCCAAACTACTCCTAATAGTTCTTGTAAGGCTTAATCCATTCTCCATCCATTATAATAGTTCAAAGTACTCCCAATAATTGGTGCTAGTTTTTGGGTGTTGAGTTCAGGCACAACCCATTCTCAATTCTATATTTCTATTAGTTCTTTTGGTTATGAAAATGCAGTAGTGAAAGTTATTTTAGCCTAATGTTGTTGCATCATCACCGCTCAACCTTGAGAGGGGGTTTTCAGTTATCTGAGCTGCAATTGTGGCTCAAAATTCGTGTCTCACAAATCACACAAGAGACCTTTTTTAACTTAAACTGCCAGTTCTATGTAGGAGATATTAACTATACATATTAACTAAGTTTCATGCATGGGCTTGGGTAGTTTGCATTAGTTCATAAGTTCAAACCTCATTGCCAACATTGTAAAATCAAAAAATTAGACTAGTTCTATGCTTGTGTTTTTTTCAGGCTGCTGCTTTGGCTCTCCGCAAAGTTCCTCAATGCAACAGTTCATGGACAAATGATTATATTCGCCAGTAAGTCAACAATTTTTTATGTAGTATTGTGATCAAATTTTTGTTTTCCTTTAATTGTAACATTTTTTATTTTGTTTTGGTGCAGGTATCATAATGTGAACATTAATGTTGCTGTGCAGACTGATCAGGGGCTCTTTGTTCCAGTCGTCAGGGTGAGCACTTACCTCTTTCTAATATTTCAGATACAATTAAACTAAAGCCTTTATTCCAGTCACAGGTCCTAACTTTGACCTTGTATTCATAATATATAGGATGCGGACAAGAAAGGCCTCTCTACAATAGGGGAAGAGGTCAAACAATTGGCAAAGAAAGCCAAAGAAAACAGCTTGAAACCCCAAGATTACGAGGTAATTGGAGTTTAATGTGCATTCTTATTCATCTGTGAATAACTACCTCTTGGGCTGGTTTATGAAATTTTGGGTTGCTTGCACTACAGGGAGGTACATTTACAGTTTCTAACCTGGGAGGGCCATTTGGTGTCAAACAATTCTGTGCAATCATCAATCCTCCTCAGTCAGGCATTCTTGCAGTTGGATCTGGTGAGGACATTTTGATTACCTTCCCTTTTTATTTTGTTTATGAACTGCAGTCACTTTTCTCTTAATGATTATCTTCATGCATTGCTGACTACATGAGCAGCTGAGAGGAGGGTCGTTCCGGGTTCGGGGGCTGAAGAATTCAAGTTTGCTTCCTTCATGTCCGTGACCCTAAGCTGTGATCATCGTGTTATAGATGGTAATCATTCTTAATCCGCTGCTTCTTATTCTTAAATATGTTGTAACTAAAAACTATGATTGTTTTGTGGTAAAACATGTTAACAATGCATTTTGTTCTGTTCAGGTGCAATTGGTGCCGAATGGTTAAAAGCATTCAAAGGCTATATTGAAAATCCAGAATCCATGTTGTTGTAAGAAAGAGAAGGCTCCCATGACGTACTAAATTCCTTTCAAGTGATATTGTTAGGCGGGGGATCAGATTTTGTTCACCTGGGTGTTTCTTTATGACCCATTTGGGTTTGTTTGGTTGTATCCCTGACTAATTTTTTATTCAAGTGTTTAATCACTGAAAATAAATTTTGCAGATTTGTAATTTTTTTAATAAGAGAGGGTAGATGAGGCATTTAATTTAAACCCAAAATTTGTGCTCTCACAAGAGAATGCTGCCCCTTGATACAAACAGATGAGTACGCAACATTTTCTTGGTTAGATGTTGCAAATATTTTGAAGAACGCATATTTAATTTCTTATCACCCTCACTTTCTTGTTTATTTAGTTAGCCTTAATGTGATAGCAAGTATTGTCTTTCCAATTAAAATGCTTGTATGTGACTTTATATCGCAAAAATGTTAATAAATTAAACGTCAATCAGACCCTATATAAATTATGTTTTTGTGTTAAAGATATGCCTTTTACGAACTCGGTTTGTTTCAGTTTTAATTTATTTTATTTTGATCAAATCATGGATTCTTCCTTAAGATATAGTAAAAGCAGCCAAGCATTGTTTAATTACAATTTGTCATACATATAATGTTAAGTTTATTAACTTTAATAATAATAGCTATTTTTGAAGTCATTACAATTTTTGTTTAGTTGATAATTTTTAAAAAAATATACATAAAAACTAAATTGTTATTCCTTATTTTATAAGGTAAATTATATTCTTGTGTTAAAATAAATGTAACTCCTAACAGGATCAGTTTTCCCCTCTCTTCGAAATTTTCATCATTACTCAACTAATTTTTGGCGCCCTATCATTAATTTTAATACTTTTTAAAATGAAATATTTGAAACAGCTCACTTGTAAAATGTTTTACAAACATTTGTTTATTTTTTTTCTTCTAAAATTTTAAAGTCATCAGAAGGTCAAAATTAGTTGTCTGAAATATTGACTGTTAGATAATGAAAAATACTGTCTAGAAAAAGTTAGTTGACGATAAAATGGACAAAAATTTAATTCAATATCTCAAAAGGCAAGTGAAATATTCTAAATAAAAATGATAACTTTAACTCGCAAGTTGAAAAAATAAAAAATTCTTTCGAACAATGATTATTTCTGCATTTGACATTTATCCATGAGTCATGACACTTTTCTTAGAGCTGATTCATGACACTGTTAATCACATTGATTGATAATTGTATATAATTATGTCTATGTAATTAATTATATTTACATGTATAGTTAATTACATGACAATCAATAAAATAACCTCGTATTAACAGGTTATGAAACAAAATTAACCATCAAATTTTAATAATCTTATAACACTATTAAAATATATCAATAACCGAATATTGTTATATTCATTTACCATTATACTCGGATTTTAGATTCTTGTTATTGTCATTGTAATTTTAATGAATGAAAAAATATATTTATTTACTTTTTTAATTATTTGAAAAATTAAATTAGTCATATTTATATTATCTTAACTATAATATTGATATAAAAACATTTATTATAAGAAATATTGATTAATCCTTATTAAAAATGATGAGTACATACAAAGTGAATATCTGCTTCCAACATAATCTATTTCATACCTAAGATAAAGATTTGAATCATAAACATTTTAATTAAAAAACACAACTTATTAACTAATATGATTAATAATTTACGTATATAACTTTAATCACATGTGACAATGAATATTAAATACTTGTATGACAATGAATTACTATTAGACATTTTAATAATCTCATAATACTATAACTATCTATCAATAATTTTATATATTCATATTTATATTTATTTATTCTTAATAACTTACAAGACAATTAAGTATATTTATAAATGCAGTTAACCACATGTTCGGATTAACGAAACTTGAATGTAAATAGCTAATTTTTGAATTCATCTAGAACCATAATGCTGCACAATATAAAAATATAATTAAATAATAACTGTTGAAATAGTATTGACTATTATTTGAAAGAATATATGATGATTTTTTTTCTTTGGTTTATTTATTCAAATTGTTAATCATGGTTAAAATACACCGATAAATTTTACACACAACTTGAAAAATAGTGAGAATTAAAGGGGATAAAATCTGCCAACATACGAATCATTGCTGTGTCATTTCCAATATATGACTACACAGCTTGACATCAAGTTGAGGGCGTTGCATCGCAAGCAAAACTTCATTTCATCTACATGAATAACTTTGCCATATGCTCGATCAAATTCCCCTTCTAACTGTCGGTTTAATTACGAATCCAGTTTATCATAACCAATGAATTATTATTATTGTCAAGCCACTCAATAACAGCAACAGGCAAACTCTAATAATCAACTCAAGCAGGCATGATTTTCGAACAAACAAGCATTTAAACATAGTAAACATCATCACTCTAATAACCACTCCACTCTTGACCCTCAACTGCTTCTTCATGTGCCTATTGAAACATAACATAGTAAACATCATCACTAATTAAGAGCTCACATGATATAATTAAAAGCCATTGTCAATTTTACTATATAACCTTCAAAGTACAAGGGTAAGGTGGTGAACCATACAAGCAAAACATCACACAAATTCACCGAAGGGTAGAAAAATCCATCAAAACTCCATCCATGTTAAATTGCCAACAATCATTTCCACGGAAAACTAACAACACCAAAGCTAACAAAATCGTTTATATATTGGAAAACAAGTGCAAAAAAATAAAATCTACCAAACAAAATCATATACATCTAGCTAAGCCCATCACATAAACAGAAGAACAAGGAAACACAAAAATTACTATTTTTAATACTATAATCCATATCCAACTAATAAATATTCATCACAAAATGACTCAACAAATTACACATTGAAACCGTTATGGGATTCCACCAAAACTTTGCAACCCGCAAGACCCTAGTGCCTTCAACAGCAACAACATATAGGATATAATATAACACACTAATAATCTACCCTATTACTTAAATTAACCTCAATTATCCCTCAAAAATTGATAAATTATAAAAAAAATTGAAAATTTTCGTGTCACGCACAAACCACGTGACGATCATATTCATATAGGCACATATCGTTTCAGCGCCTGCTTCCCCGCCACGGCGACTCCGACGAGAACGCCGCCCAAAGCTCCGGCCACCGCCGCCGATCGCACCCCTCTCGCCGCCCGGTACAGCGCGCCGGTGCCGAGCCCCGCCGCCACGCTGTTCCACACGTCGTCGGCGTCCCTCGCCGCCTCGATCCCGCTCTCGATTCCGGCGTAGAGCAACCCTAATATCCCGACCCGGTTCCCCCAGGCCCGACCCGAGTGCCCCGACGCGTTCAGCACGCGGTTGATTCGGAGCTTCGCGGTGTCGCCGGACTCGAATGCCCTGACGCCGTCGACGAGGCCTGCGGTGGCGCCGCCAAGGGCTCCGGCGAGGTAGCCGCAGCCGGTGTAGAAGGTGAGGTTCTCGCCCCAGGAGCGGCGCGTGCGGCGGGCCTCCTCGACGAAGAGGAACTCCGGCGAGGTTGGGAGGTGGTAGAGGTTTTGGATTGGGACGTCGAGGTCCTTGTAAGGGTTGTAGGTTCGGGTTCGGGTTTTTGGTTCGGGATCGGACATGGCGAGAGGTTTAGGGTTTAGAAATTAGGGTTTTGTGGAATGGAGTATGGAGAGAAGAGAAAGGAAAATAGCGAAGGTTTTGGTTCTAAAAAACCGAACCCTCAGATTTGCGAGAAACCAAAATCCAAAGACAAAAATAGTGTGTTGTTGGGTTTAGAATCTTAGAAAAATAGATTCGAACATTCGGTTGGACCATGAACAAATCAGAAGAGAGATTTTGAATATTTTTATTTTTAGGCAATATAATCTTCACAAAAAAAAATTGTTTTGCTAATAAAATATTTGAAAAAGACATATGTAGATAATTATGTAGTATTAAAATTTAATATAATGTTTTTATTAATAAAAATATTAATAAGTAAATTTTATGTGATAATATTTAAAAAAAATTTTAACAAAATTTAGATATAATAATTAAAATAAGATTTTTAGATATTATGGGACAAAAAACCTAATTTTAAATTGGTGGATTAAAAATAAATTTATTTCAAATTTAAAAAATTAAAAATATATTTAAACTTTTAGATAAATGAAAATCATAGTTTATTATTATACAACTGAGGAAAGTAATTACTAACAACGCTTAGTTTGGAAAAAAGAAGAAAATAGAAGATAATAAGTAAGAATTAATATAATAAAAAATAGATAAGAAATGAAGTAAAATTTGCGATTATTTAGTAGATTGAAATTAAATAAAAAGTAAAGAAAATTTGGTATTTTAAAATTATGTTTTATAAAATTAGATTTTTATGTAAAAATAAATTAGTTAGACAATTACATTTTTTTTCTTTATTCATTTTTTTAAAATATATATTTAGATAATAGCATATAGTACTTTTTTATTTATATATATATATATATATATGAATTGGTATAACATAATAAAGGTAAGTATAAAAATATTACGACTAAAAAAATATATATTACAACTTAGTGAAAAATTAACATAAATTAAAAGAAACTAATATAACACAATAATTAATTCATAGAATGGAAGGTGTAAAGACAATAATTTTGAGAGTAGAAATGACTCCATATATTTAAAAAAAATGAATTATTATATTAGTTTTAATGTAAATTAGTGCTGAGATACTTTATGTTTCTATATATTTTATAAAAAAAAATAGTGGCATGTAAAGTATAAAACAAAAAATAAATGGAAATCAATTAAAAGAAAATGTCACGTGATTAGTGAAATTTCAGTACTTAAAAAAGATAAATAATTTAGATTTTTTGGGACAAAAAAAGAGTAAAAAGGTATGTATAAAAATGAAATCAAAGTGATTACTAAAAAAAAATCCTTTTATATAATGTTATAAATAAAACAAACCTTTTGTATTAAGAAATCAACCATGACAATTAAATTTCAAAAAATGGGTATGCATTCCATACAATTAGATGAATTAAATGAATAATTAATCTCATGAATATTAAATTTTTTAATTTTATAATAATTATTTTAAATTTTTTTATTATAATTAGTTGCTTGAAAATTAAACTCATATTTTATAAATAAAGTTTAATTTACTGTATTGTTAATATAAAAAATTATATTATCAATATATCAAAATTACGTTATTTGTAGATTTTAAAGTAATTATTATAAAAATTAAGAGAAAAGAGTAACTTCATGTCTTTATATATTTATTTAAAATATAAAATAAAATAGAAATAGTAGAAGTTATGTGGATGATTTTTAATTGAATGTGAATGGTAAGTGGTTTGGGATAAGTTATAGGGGTAAAATCGTTTTTAAAATCAACCAAATACTTTATCATTTTATACATTAGTATAGATTAATAAAATGTTGTTAACACTGTAGTTTGACATTTATATTTTTTAATAATTCTTTAATAAGAGATTAGATTAAGATACACTTTATCTCAATAGGGACATGTTCTTTATCAAATAAAAAAAAAATTATCAAGCAATATTATAATGTTACTTACAAAATCTTTCTGAATGTTAAGGCAATATGTAGAAGTGGTTAAAGACATTCCAACTTGCAAGTTACAAACCTTTTTATTGGTTGTTTGGATTATCTAATTGCGAAGCACAAGCATTAGCATGTGCCCATGACAATAACAGCGTCAAATCAATGAAATCATGTGTTTGAAAATTTTCCACTATGTTTAAAAAATATATGTGGAGTGGACATAATCATCATCTAATTCTTTGAAAATTCAAGAAAGTATCTGTCCCTTTTTGGTTCGATGATCATGTTTCTTTATTTTTAAATAGACTTCATCACCTTCAAGTTATAAAAATTAAGAAAGCAAGAGCAAAATCATAGGAGGAAAATGGATCAGAAGCAGAGCATAGACAAATTCAAAGGCAAAACAAGGTTACCCAGTTTTGCTATTCCGAAAAGATACGAACTTCATTTAACACCTGATCTCTCTTCATGTACTTTTACTGGCACCGTCCAAATTAGCCTCACCATCAATGAGAGCACCAATTTTCTTGTCTTAAACGCCCTGGAACTTGTCATCCAAAATATTCGCTTCACCAACTCTCAAGGACAGGTGAGTTTTTAGTGATCAAATTCAAAACCTTTTTTAAGCACATAGTGAATTTGTAGTAGTGGGATTTGGTGACCCTTTTGGTCTTAATTTCTTCAGCAGCACACTCCAAGTGATGTTGTTGTGGATAATGATGATGAGATACTAGTCCTGGTGTTTGATGAAACACTGAGTGTTGGAGGAGTCTTGAGGATTGAGTTTTCTGGGATTCTCAATGAGCAACTTACAGGATTATACAAATGGTGCGTCCTTTTCTCTTATTTTCTGTTATATATTTCTTAGTTTCTTAGGCAAGACATTGTAGTTGGTAGCATATAGATAAGGTGTACGTTGGAGGTAAAAGCTACATTGACATTTTCATTTTGTCAAAATGTGTTGGATATTTTTTTTCTTTGCTTTTGTTGGAGATCTCACAACCCAAATTATGTATATAAGTGGGTTGCCTAATATAGCAATTGTTATATGATCATCTCAACCACTATCAAACCATCCGCATGTATATAATCCTACAAACTTGCATTCTTAAAATGGTAAAATAGTGTAAAAGATTTTGTTATCATTTCAATCACAATCTGTCATATGTAGTAAGTTGACTTTTATAATTTCTAATTAGTTTACCGTATAAAAACTTTTACATTGACGGGGAATGTCAATTAAATAGCACTTATGTTGATGGAGGAGTGAAGAAAAACATGGCAGTTACTCAGTTTGAGGCAGTGGATGCAAGACGGTGTTTTCCATGTTGGGATGAACCTGCTCTGAAGGTATATGTAATTCTATTTACTGCTTTCCTTAATCAATGGTCAGGCTAATTTCTTTGACAAGCGTTAATTGTTTAATCAGGCAACTTTCAAGGTCACACTTACTGTGCCATCAGAGTTAACTGCATTATCCAATATGCCAGTTGAAAATGAAAAGCTTGATGGGGTATTGAAGACTCTTTATTTTGAGAAGTCTCCTCTAATGTCAACCTATTTGGTGGCTGTTGTTGTTGGCCTATTTGACTATAACGAGGTTACAACTATTGATGGTATGCAGATGAGCCATAATAAACTAAATGCACTTGTTTATTCAATCCTCTTGTGCTACTTTTGATTGATTTTTTAACTGTTTTATAGGGGTTAAGGTTCGTGTGTATTGTGCTGTTGGAAAGAAAGATCAAGGGAAGCTTGCAATGGATATAGCTGTGAAGTCGCTAGACATATTTACCAAGTGAATTATAATTATTCTACCCTTTTTATTTTTATTTTGAGAAGACCCATTTTGTGCATAAATCTTTTCATGGAAACTTAATCACCTTAATTTTGTTAACAAACAATCTAGAGATCAAGCAACCATTAGTATACATCATGTGTCGTATAAATTAGTCGTAATTTTTTTAGCATTTTTATGAGTGGTGAAGATAGTTTACCACTGTTTTCTCTTATTTGAACATATAGACTTCGTAGACCATGTGGTAAACATGGAAGTTAATAACAGTTTCCTTCATTTGAATTCTATCCTTGTATGAGGAGAAAAAAGTGAAGAAAGAAGTAAATGATCCAGTGTGGGGTCTATTATCAATGGAAAAATTATGGAAGACCAGTTTGCCTTTGAAGTAGCTGATCTAATCATATAAATAAAATAATAAAGGAAATAATCCCAGAAATATACATTAATTCTCATTCTTGGTTCAGGTAATTCAGGGTTTTTTTCTTCTCTTGTCCCCATATGTAAGTTTCTGCCATTGATGTTAGTTGATAAAGTTTTTGACATCATCTAGGTACTTCTCAGTGCCTTATCCGCTGTCTAAGCTGGATCTAGTTGCAGTTCCTGAATTTTCTGGTGGAGCCATGGAGAATTATGGTTTGATTGTGTACCGTGAAAATGAACTACTTTACCATGACCTATACTCTACAGCTGCCAAGAAGCAAAGAGTAAGTTAGAGCTAAGCTTTCTAATACCTCATTTTTATCTTTGCATTGAAAATTTTATCTTTTTTTTTTGTGGGTGTTTTTTAGGTCTTAGAACGTGCATTTAAGTCTAATTCAACCCTACAAAACCGATTTGTAAGATGAGGATTGTTCCTCACATATATACAATATTTTGGCCTTATACCTAGTTCATATGTAATCTTCAACACACTTCCTTCATGTAAAATACTGGATATCTCAAATATAAAATTTGTAGAACTGAACATCTACGAGTAGTTTGATAACGGTCCAACAGTAGGTGACTTGTTAAACAAAACAACAATTAATATTCACTAAGACAGTCTCTGCATCATCTTAGAATGTAGGTTTAGACTTAACCCTAAACCGGTTTATAAAATGATGATTGCTCATGACTTGTATGACCTTATCACTAGTTGATGTGGAATCTCTTATTGGGCTTATGATTATTGTTCATTTACTATGCTCATGAAATGCATAATTATAATCAACCATGTATTAGTCTTCACTTGTTACCTTTAGATAACAATTGTCACAGCACATGAAGTAGCTCACCAATGGTTTGGCAATCTGGTAACTATGGAATGGTGGACTCATTTATGGCTCAATGAAGGTTTTGCAACATGGGTAATTGGTTCTCTTAACCTGGTTGTTTTTATTTAACAAACCATCTGTGAATGATATTCAAATTTGCCATCATGTTTGCAGGTAAGTTATATGGCCACTGACATCTTATTTCCAGAGTGGAACATTTGGAGTAAGTTTCTTCTAGATGCTGCCGATGGTTTACGAATGGATGCCCTAGAAAAATCACATCCAATCGAGGTAAGAAGTTGTCAATATTTGTAATTATGCCTTGCATGGTTCACTTTTTTCAATCTTGGGTTTTAGTTTGTGTCTTATTCCCCTCTTTAAAGAAAAGGGTAGTAACATTACAAATGTAATTGTCAAGCATTATTGCACCAAGCAATCTATTGGTTTAATTTACTTTTTATTGGCATATTTTCAGGTAGAAATACACCATGCACGCTCAGTTATTGAAATTTTTGATGCTGTTAGCTATTATAAAGGATCCGCTGTGATTAGAATGTTGCAGGGTTATCTTGGAGATGTTGCATTTCAGGTAACAATAGACACAACTTTGTTTAAAATCTTAAATTGTTGAGGTGGAGCATTGTCTTTGCATTTAGGAGACTATTTTTTATTTCTTCCCTTACGTACTTATTGGATATTACTACAACAGTTTATTAGATTTGGAACTTTTTCTTGTAAATTACTTTAAATTTAAACTGGAATGTTTTTTGTCTGAATTTGGACTTGCATAATTTCTAGCCACATTGCAAATTTTACATAAGAAGACTAACAGGATCAGAAAGTGCACATATGCTGCTTTCTGTAAGATTTTTATTTCTTTGAATGTGGCTATATTTTATATGTTGAAATGCCAAGCTATCTTTATACCACATTAAGATGTCAAACTTTTCAGGTTACATTCAAATCTATAAATGATGTTCATCTAAATGAGTTTTATGTACTTTGTTAACTTTCTTCAGAATACTATTACTTGCTGTCCTAAATTGATCCACCAACTTGAAAAGGAATTAATTTAGAGAAAATTAACAAGATTATCAACTAATGATGCAAAACTAAAGGTGAAAGACCGAAAATAGCCATTCCTGGAATGGCGTTGAGCATTCAGAATGCTTAAGTAACCATTTGGAATAGTTAATTGGTCCTTCCTGTTCTTTTTGCATTATTAACTGTGCTTTCCCCTATTATCCCTTGTATTTTATCTCCGCAAATAATTTGTGCTTTAAACCTAGTTTATGTTTGAAATAGAAATAATCTTTCCAGTAGCCTTTTCTTAGCAAGATTGATATCATGAATATGGTATTTAAATAAGCCTTTCTTTGGAAGGGAAACAAAGGGTTAGGATTTCTAGCATGCAGTTTTGCTAGTTGTAGTTTGTAGCTTCTGAAAGTGGTGATGATTTTTGTTTTTCTATGCGCATATCCTTCTGAATTCTATATTTTATTTTACAACCAGAAATCGTTGAGCACATACATAGGAAGATATCAAGCTCAGAATGCAAAAACAGAAGATCTGTGGAATGTTCTTTCAGAGATATCTGGTGTGCCAGCCAACTTAATGATGAACACTTGGACAAAGAAGGCAGGATATCCAGTCATTCATGTTGAATTAATAGATGGTATTTTGAAATTCAAACAGGTATTATGAAGTTTCTATCAAAACTAACAAGTACCATTTACTTTGACAATGCTTTTCAAATTTCACCTTAAAACATAACTGTTACTGGAGACTGTCTGATGTAGCATTTGATTTTGCAGTCACAATTCCTTTTATTTTGCCAACTTGTTGATGGACAATGGATTGTTCCTATAACCATGTCTATCGGTTCATATGAAAGACAGAAAAAATTTCTTTTGGAGACAAGCCATGGAAGGGTGGACATATCTGAACTGATTCAATCTATTGGAGATGATACAAACTCAAATGAAAAGAAGTATGAGGATGATAGTCAAGAAAATATATGGGTCAAAGTTAATGTTGATCAGAGTGGTTTTTATAGGGTAAACTATGAAGACAAGCTTGCACTTCGGCTGCGGAAAGCCATACAACAGAACTGCTTGCTGCCTACTGATAAATTTGGTGTGCGCAAATATATAAATAGAAACCATTGATACATCTTTTTTCTAGGCATGTTATATTTGAGAGAATATGATGTATGTAATTAAGTACCATTGCATGATTGGAAATGAATATGTATGAGAGGTCCAGTACAATTCTGAAGAAAACTTAATTTTATAAGTTTCTTATACCTATTTATCAGTTACAAGTTGTGAATAAAAAACTTTAACTTTACAGGCATTTTGGATGATGGTAACGCTCTTTGCCAGGCTTGTGAACAGTCACTATCAACTTTGCTTATGTTGATGGATGTTTATAGGAAAGACTTCGATTATGTTATTGTATCCAAGCTGATCAACGTAAGTGGAACTTCTGTATTGTGTAATCTACTTCTATTAACTTCAGCGTTTATTAGTAGGAACATGATTTTAGAACTAATTTACATGCCAGGTTTGTCTTGATGTGCTGAAAATCTCCATGGATGCCATTCCAGATTCAGTAAATGAGCTGAAGCAATATTTTATCAGCCTTCTCATGTTTTCTGCAGAGTAAAGACTAAATTTTATGTATTTTAGTAGGGTTCTTCCCTTTTCGCTCAAAATAAAGCACCTTCATGATTGGACTTTTTCTTTGAGTGAATATTTACTTTGGTCGTGAATTTATATCCAATTTGGAGCTTATAGATGCCTTGTCCATAAAAGTTGTGCACTTATAAAATCAATATGTCTATAGGGATACCGATATCTAAAATCAGAGAATTTTGTATGCATAATGTTATGTATCCAACCTGATAATTGATCCTGTATTCCTTAATTCTATGTTTTATCTTCTGAATACTTCATTAGAATCCTTTTAAAATCTGTTGCCTGCTCTTACAGGAAAATGACATACTAGCTTAAGTTTACTGTTTGTGCAGACAGTTAGGTTGGGATTCTAAATCAGGTGAAGATCATTCTATTTCACTCTTGAGAGGAGAAGTTTTTCAAGCCTTGGCTACCTTTGATCATGATAAAACACAGGAAGAAGCATTACGCCGCTTTCAGATTTTGTTAGATGACAGAAATACTTCTCTACTTCCAGCCAACATTAGAAAGGTAACATCAACTTTCTTCTTCTTCTTTTTTTCTGACAATATCATTGCATCATTGTTTTGATTCTACTTATTTTTTTACATGTATATTTGCAAAATACTTTTCAGGTTGCTTATGTAGCTGTAATGAGGAATACTACCACCGAAAATAGGACTGGATTGGAGTCCCTGTTGAGTTTCTATAGGAGTACTGATGTATTGCAAGAAAGGGAAAAAATTTTACGTATGACCCAAGCATTTAAACTGAATTCAACTTCTCAAATTCCATAACCAGCATCACAGTAGCTAAAGCGCTAAGTCACTTGATTAAATATCTTCGTTATAAATTCATGCAGGTTGTATTGCATCAAGTGCAGATCCAAATGTAGTTATAGAGGTTCTGAATCTTTTGCTGTCTGATGAGGTATTATAGTTTTCTTATGCAAGTTCCGGTAATAAGCAGCTGAATTTCCTTCTTGTTTGACCTTTGTTTATCTGAAATCTTCCTAGATTCCAGATCAAGATATGATTTATGTACTAGCGGGAATAAGCATGGAAGGCAGTGAAGCTGCTTGGAGATGGTTGAAGGTGTGTGCTTCTATCGTAACAAGTTCTTTGAGTGTGTTGTTTCCCAGATTAAAAATTCAATGAAAGCATGGGAATGCATTATGGGATTGCAATATTTCCATGTTCGTTACGAGTTTCAAAAATTAATCTCACTATCGTTTATTTCTGGGAAAGTTATCATATTGTATTTTCTAGAAGTTTATTCCCATGTTGAGGGGTGGAAGTATGAGAAATTACATTCTAAAACGCTTGTAACTTTCTTAATTAATTGTTTTTTATTTAAATTATTTTAAATTTTAAAAGATTATCCCAGGAATATCATAATATAACCAAACACCTTTTCTAAATATATCCGGAAATTACATTCGATTGAAAACAATTTGGGAATGAAATGTGATACCTTGAAGTAAACGTTCCCTTAGTTATTCTTGTTTTGTCTTTACCAATTCACCATATTTGAACTGTGGAAAATATTTAACAGCAACAAGTACGTAATATTTAACTTATAATGTCTATAGGAGTAGGAGTAGATTGGAAAGAAGTTCTGACTTCTGAGATTCATCTAAAACCAGTGCATATCTATTTTGATTTTATGGTCTCATTTTCGTTTGACACCAAATGCAGGATAATTGGGAAAGAATATTGGCCAAATATGGTGCTGGACTTTTACTCACCAATTTCATAAGGCAAATAGTCCCACTGGTAAGCAAATGCAGAGAATGTCAGAAAACTTTAAATTAGTGAGTTTTTGGTTTTGATGAATCGATCAACGTAGGCACAGCAATTTAACTGTTCATGGCAGGCAGCCTGTGAGTTTTTGTGGCTGTTGGCATTGATATCTTAAGTAACAATATGTGAATTAAGTATGAAGACTGAGTAAATTATTACACTATATGGTGCCAATTCCAAAGTTATGAAACGTGGCAATATCTATATGCCTTCGTATTTGAAACCTCTCATTCCTTGAATTTCATGATCTGTGACAGGTTAACAGTGATGAAAAAGCAGATGAAATAGAAACATTTTTTGCCAGTCACATGAACCATTCCATCGTTATGAATTTGAAGTTGAGCATCGAGCAGATCCGTATCAAAGCCAGATGGATTCGAAGTGTAGAGCAAGAGCACTCTCTGCCTGACTTAATCAAACAATTAGCTCAGAGGAAATGATAAGCTTTTTGAAAGCACTTTTCTTTTAAGCAAATCTTCTTGGCACAGACAGTTTTCACTACGCTGTCTATACTTCTGCTTCTTGTGCATTCCTAATTTATAGTTATATCCGAGTAAATTCTTGTATGGAATAATGAGTAAATTCTTGTTTGGAATAATAGTTATATCTATTGAAGTTTGTATCCTCCTTATTTGATCGAACTTTAAACTATGTACTTGTAACATTAATGAAAATGGCAAGTCTATTCAGTGGATAAATTCTAGTTTACAGTGAGCTAAAATTTGAATTATGTTAATTGTCCATTGATTAATTAAATAAAGTTTGTACTATAGTCTGTAATAATATTCCAAATTATACAGTCACAACATCCAAATACTTAAGCGTAAAGCCGTAAACCACTCCACCCAGAATAAAAGAGCACTCCAACAAGTCAACAACTACAAGTCAGAATTCTTTTACACAAGAACCACTCCTCTCATTCCTCTATACGAATTTAAACCCTATGTACATGTGTGTGAACAATTCACTTTAAGAAAAAACTGTTTAGAAAAATCCAAAAAAAAAAAAAACAAAGCAAAACATCTTCACCATTCATGGTTAGGTGAAGGGCCAAGATTGGACCTCCCAATCCCCTGCCTCTCCTTCATGGAGTTCATCTTGGCCATCCTCAAACCAGCCCTGAAGCTCTCAATGAAGTTGTGAGCCTTGGTATCAACATCAGGGCTAGGACAGAACAACGAGGGTGCACTCACACTTGCAGAATCTTCACCATCTCTGGCAAAAGGACTATTACATTGGCTTGTTTCATCATGAGTACTAGTTGTTGGTGTGTCCACACTAGCTTCATCCAGATCAGGTGACCCACTTCGTGAACTACCAATGCTGTCTACCCTAACATAGTCACCCTTCACCCGGAACTTCCACGCCGGCAACTTGAACGGCGGCGGCGGTGGTGGTGGAGGAATAGGAATCAATGGTGACTCATTACCGGTTGTCATCACATTATAGGAGGAATTCTCCTTCTTGTTTGATACGCTTGCTGTTGCTACAGAAACAGAGTGGCCTTTTTTGTGTTTCCCTTTCTTCAAAGAAAATAGGTTCTGAAAAACCCTAGGTGGTGGGGGAGGCGGCGGTGGCGGTTGTGGAAACAATGGTTCGACAAGTAGAATGCTATCAAAATTTTCAACGCTTCTTTGTCTTTGTTTTTTCTTCTTCCCTCTTAAAGATGTCAAGAACTCCTTAGTACCAATCCCTCTTTTCTTCTTACCCGTCACCGTCTTCACCTCCGCCGGCAGCGAAGGTGGCGACGGCGGTGAACTCTTCACAACCATATCATTTCTTTCCGGATTGACACTTCGTCGTACATCTTTCGTTTGCGTCGCAGACGGTGGCGACGGCGGTGATTGTGAATTTTCCAAATCTAGATCGTTTGTTTTCCGTTTCTCGATGGTTTCCGCGTGATTTGTTCGGTATGCACTTCGTCGTCGAACACCTTTTGTTCTCGTCGACGGCGGCGACGGCTGCGGTGAATCCATCGCAGGTAAATCATTTGTTTCATGTTTCTCGATTGCTTCCACTTGATACGCTCGATTGAAATTTCGACGAACACTTTTCGGTCGTGTCGCCGCCGACGACCGCGGTGGTGAAATCTTCCCGTCTATATCGGTTTCTTCGTGCTTCTGAATGGTTTCCACTTGAGACGCTGGCATGACATTTCTTCGAACAGCTTGCGACGGCGGCGATTGCGGCGGAGCGGTGGCAACGTGCTCAATTACCATTTCTTTTATTTCTCCGTCTTGAGGGTGGTGGCGGAGGAGGAAGGTGTCATCGTAGAAGCGGAAGCGTTCTTCTCCGGCAATCTGTTGGCGGAGATCGGGGTAGGAGTTGAAGCTCCTGAGCCTGTTAAAGGAACGATAAGGAGTGTGAGAGTGGTTGTAGTGATAGCAGTGCGGTGGCGGCGTGGAAGGATTGGAGAAGGTTCTGTGATTGTGGTAATGGGAACGTGGTGTTACAGTTTCGTTGGCGTTGTTTCTTCCGAGGAAGCCGCAAACGATGGCGAAGAGAACGAGTACGAGGTTTAGGGAGTCCCAACTGTTCTTAACCGTACGAGGTCTTAGGATGTTGGAGGCGAAGGAGTGCAACGTGGGGACTAGGATGAGCGAGAAGACGAGGACCAGTACGAGGAAGAGTAAGAGGAGGGAGGTGGAGGTGAGTAGCAGAGAGTAAGAGCGGCGGAGACGGCGGCGGTCCCGGTGCTCCGCCGCCCAGAACGGCGGCATTGTCCACGTGTCTCCCTCTTGTTGTTCCATTTTTAGTAATGTGGTGAGTATGCGGTGGATGAAAGTGAACTTTTGCTTTAGGTTCGCCTTTGTGTGTTGTGTTTAGTACTACTGTAGTATGCTTTAGGTTAGGTTAAATACATAAAGGTGGGGTTAAGACTTAAGAATGTGAAAAATGAAAATGAGCAAAGAAAATGCTGGCAATTGGGTGTTCTTTGTCGTTTAGGGGAATCTGACAGCTGAATTACAGAAACAAGGGTGGTAAAGCATGTGCCCACTTTGAAACAGAGCCTTCTAAATTCTAATTCTCACCTGCTACCTAGGCAGAAATACTACTTTTTTAATCCAATAATATTATATTTTATAATTTATAGTGAAATATTTATCAACTATGTTGTTAATTAATGAATTTTATTGATTAAATCCAAAACTTTATTTAAAAAATCAAATAGATTGACTAATGAGTTGCGGGCTCAGATAATTAGATTTTAGTTTTATCTAACATGGGACCATGAGTTTGGAAATCAATCAGCCATAATGAGTTGTCGCAATTGCTGGCCTAAATTAATGCATTCTCTGAATCGTGTAAATGGAATGGAATTGAATGCAAATACTTTTTTTTCTCTATTTTCCTCCTTAACGTAGCCAACATTAAGGAGATAGTTAGTACCTTATATTTGGAGAGATCGTAAAAATGAGTTATACCTCCTTAATAGTTTCTGATAGGTATATTTTTCATTAAGATGGATATATTAACTCAAGAGATTAGGATATTTTATCGATAGTAAAAAGTAATTAGCGTAGAGGAGTAAACAATAAAAAATATTTAAAAAAAATCATCATTTTTATAAGCTGTGATTTGAAGTGCATGGTCATGCAGTTTTATTTGAACGTAGCTGGTAATGATCAAAAAAGCAAAGAAACAAATAATTAAATAGTGGCCATACACGTCTTGGAAGAAAGCGCGTTACGTGACTAGTGATTAGTGTTGAAGTAACAAGAAGTCGAAAGTTTTGTTGTTTGTGCTAAAACAAAGCAGATTCTATTTCAGCTGCAAAAGGATGCCGAAACAAAACAGTTTATTATTATTGATCAGACAGGGAAATGTTACTTGTACACTATTAGTGTATAATACTACTTTCAACACCCTAGCTAAGCAAATGATTATATGTGTGCCTTTCGCATCTCATGTACAATATTTGATTTTGAATTCTAGCATAGTTTATGGTGATAGTCGGAGTTTGGGGAAAACAAATCTATGTATGGTTAAGGTGGAACATAGATTGAGTGTGACAGAAGGTATGAGTTGTGTGATGTTGGGATTGGATGTTTGAGAATTTTGGTTTTGGAGATGGAGGCTCGAGCATGTCGTGTTTGGGAGTGGCTTTGGTTTGGTACGTGAGAAAATTGGATTTTTTTTGTCTTCTTTCATTAAGTTTAGGATATTGCATTTTTGTCATAAATGGTATCTTACATGAGAAGTTTTATTATTTTAAATGGTATCTTTTTAATTATTTTTTTCTTACTAATTAGGATTTGAAATTGAATCTAAAGTTATTTTATATAAATTTATGTTAAAATGAGATCAAATTTTTTTATGTTTTATAATTTTAAAAATGAAATAAGCAATTCCTAAATTTTTATGATTGTTTTGTATATTTTTTTTTTTTAAATCTAACCATAATAAATTATAGAACAACAATGATTCAAAAGATTTAATTTTGTGGTTGTTCTAGTTTAGAAAATGAAATAGTGGGGGCTATAGAGATATTAATGATCAACTATATAACTAATTGGATTCTTATATTTTTTTACAATAGTTTTTTTATTAGGGTTTATTTGCCCCCCACTAATTAAATAGGACCCTTAATTTGTGTTTTCTTTTTCTCTTATCATTTTATATTTTCATTTTTTTAATTACAAAATTATTATCTTTTTATTTTTGTTTTCAAAATTTATAAAGAAAATAAGAAAATAATTTTTTTACGAATAGTTGAAAATAAGAAACATATTGAAATAAAGTATCAGTTTGTTATTAAAAAACAAAATAGACAAATAAAAACAAATGTAGACGGTCTAATTAACCATGTCATTATTTAAGTCTAATTTCACTAATCTACATAAGAAAAAAGAAAAGAACTAGATAATAATGACATAAATTATGTAGGAGAACAAATGAGCATCGTTTATCGAATTAACAGAGTTGATAAAAAAGATAATAAAATAAAAAGCTTTTTTTTTTTAACAAAAGAAGATTGAGAAAGACGGATTTGATGGACAATAAAAAGTTAGAGAAGATTAAAGAAAAACTATAAAAAAAATACCGAATTGAAACATAAATAAAGTTAGAGGATGAAAATATTTTTTTTACGTAAAATTAAAGTAGAACAACTTTTGTTATTTTTTTTTTGAATATACTGAAGAAAAAGTGAAATGATATATTGAAAATTCTCAAAGTATTTCAAATTACTTTATTATCACTTTTAATTTAAAGTGAATATTTCTCAGATATGTAAATATGAAGGATAAAATATATATGTAATAAATAAAGATAATTGTATATAATATTGAATATGGTATCAAACATTTTATATAAAAATAATAGTCTTTTATATAAAAAGTTATGTGACACTAAAAGTGGTCACAACTGCTTGCACTTTTTTTAAAAAGAATTGTTATATAGTGAGTATTTCGTTTCAACTTTTTAAAAAGCAATTTATAGTTTTTTAACCTCATGAAATAATTTAAAAAAGAAAAAGCATATTAAAAAAATGGTTATTAGCAAACACACACAAACTGGCCATTTTTTTTTATAGAAATTTTTGTTTTATCACAAACTTTTTCTTTTTACTAGTATATTTAGAGATTAAAAGTATTTTTTTAATAAAAGATTAATTTATTTAAGATAAATAAGATTATTTCAAGTGATAAAATTTTTCTTTTAAAGTTTTAATATAATTATGCATTTAACTTTTGAAGTTAAAATTTTAAATTAAATTAAAATAACATTGTTCTTTAAATACGTGATCAATATTGAGACTTGATATAAAAAAATATTTGTTGCAAGAAGTGGAGGAGAAATCTTGAGGAGGATACCTCAACCGGAATCTCATTGAAGAAGTCATTGTCAGCAAAAGACACCAATTTTGGGGTCCAAAAAATCGTGGCCTCCAAAAAAAGCTTTACAAATAGTCAACAATTCACTTTTTTTTAATAAGGACATACTAATTAATAGCAAATAATTTCAACAGTTGAATTTAATATTCTATATATCTTAGGGTTGATTACTACTGGCATCAATTGAATCACCTAAAAACTTCTTCGTGTGCTTACTATACCCATGCTAATAAGGTGTTTCATGTTAGAACTTTTTTCAATTAAAATTCCTAAATGTTTTTAGGATGAAGTGGTTTGTTGTGTGTCTCACCCATAATATAAGAAATTTATCGATGATTGGCTATTTTTAATTGGAAAAATAATTTATTTTATAATAGAAATTTTAAATTTAATTTAAAATGTTTGTGCTGTGATGATTGTCGAACCAAAGAGAAATGGTGAAATGTGTGGATGAAAAACTTTAGCAAAATTGCAATTGTGAACCTAAATCAGAAGATCACAAACCCTTATGGTGTGTTTGGATGAAGAATTTATATAGGGTAATTCATTTATTTGAAGAATTTCAAATTCTTTGAGGTGAAATGTTTTGTTTGGATGAAGAATTTACAAAGAATTTGAAATTCAAGCATTTGTGAAATTCCTTAAAATAGTAGAATTTCAAATTCTCCTAAAAATGGGAGAATTTGAAATTTCTCATGTTTGTTTTTCTTATTTCACCTATATATTTTATTTTATCTCTTCATCCTTTTAATTATTGAATATTCAAAAATATTTTTAAAATTATTAAATATTATCTTATATTAATTTTTAAAAATATTAAATATTATCTAACATTACTTTTTAAAATTATTAAATATTTAAAATGGATTAATATTTATTTTTATAAAATTTAATTTAAAAATCTCAATATATAAATATATTTTTAAAATCAGGAATCAAATTATCATATTCAACCTAACAATTTAAAATTTAAGAAATTTGAATAGACTCATCCAAACAAAATATTTTAAAAATGATATAAATTGAAATCAAAGTAATTCAAATACAAAAAATTTAAAATTTTTTGAATTTGTAAAATTTCTTATCCAAACACACTATTAAAAATCTGGTGGTAGTGGTTGTTGTTAATCTGTAGTAAAGTTATCGGTGAAAGAGAGAAGGGCATGATGGTGGAAAAATGTTCGACAGTGATTAGCTTAGCTCACTGTAAAAGCATACAGAGGAAGAGTTTAAAAAAATAAGGAAAGAAATCGGTTAAATAAGTCGTAAGTAAGAACATCCATTAAATATTGTTCGATGCTTTTGCCCCAAATTTTCAAATATGCCTATTATGATGTAACATGTTAGGCACGTGCGATGGAACATTTAACTTTTTCTAATTTAATTAATCAGCGATAACAATTATTATTATTTTAAAAATTATTATTTTATTATTATTTATAATAATAATAATAATAAAATTTGAACCAAAGACCTTTCCATATTAATCCTCAAAAGTTAAAAAAGTTATATTTAGATTAAAAATAAATAAATGAAAGTTAATTTTACAATTTTCTCTTAGTACAAGTTTAAACTTTCATTATTCAAATATCATTATCAATTTTTTATTTTTACAATCAAAATATATTTATCTAAAATCCTTAATAATGTTACTTTCTACTTAAATAGTTAAGAGTTTATGATGTTGGGAAGAAAAGATATTTCTTGTAACACCCATCAAATTTAAGGTTTTAATGACACTTCATACGATGACACTTCACACAACTTTTTGTTGGTTAGAATCATTTGCCAATTAGAACCCTAGTTGGTTAGACCTTGCTTGTGCCTTGAGTATTGTTAGTCAATTTATGCATAATTTGGGAGAAAAATATCTGAACGTTGTTATGCATATTTTGAGATGTTTAAAATCTACTCTAAGGAATTTTGTTCTCAAAAAATGAAAATAATTAAAGTGAGTGTATATACTTACACTGGTTGGACTAGACCTATAGATGACAAAAGATCTACTTTAGATTACTTTACCTTTGTTGGAGGTAACCTTGTCACATGGAGAATTAAAAAAAAAATATTATTGCACATTCAAGTGCAGAAGTTGAACTTAAAGGGTTGGTTCTTGGGCTATGTGAAACACTATGGCTAATATTTCTCTTATCAAATTTGGGTTATCCACTTGAAAAACCATGTGGAAGTACACAAATTCTTCATAAAGGATAAATTGGATGAGAAGATACTGAAGCTATCAAAAATATGATCAGAGAATCAATTGGTAGATATCTTGATTAAAGTAATTTCATCTCAAGTGTTCTCAAAGACTGTGACCAAATTGGGCATATCAGATATCTATGCACCAACTTGAGGGGGTGTGTTGAAATATTTTTTTGCTTAATTTAAGGGATTCATATTTTTCTCGTAAACCAAGGATTTAATTTTCTATAAATCTGGAAATTGTAATTAGCAAATTGTTGAGTCTCCATTTAGGGTTAGCTTCCTTCCTTGTTAAATGTAATTGAATTACTAACCATGGGCTCAAAAAACATGACAAGCTAACCATGGGCTCAAAAAACATGACAAGTGCATCGGTCATTCAAGTATTAATAAAGATCGTATCCACAAGGATTAGATAAGGTAAAATAAGCATTTAATGACTATTAGTGACTAAAGAATGATTCCATTTTATAGTATGTGTTGAAATGGAATTTAAATGATATAAACTCGTATAAAACCAATTTTAGAAAATAGTTATGTATGGAAAAGACAAAGAGGTGATATTATGGAATTATAGAATTGCGGGGTTAGACCTCACCAAACTATACTCTTATGCATTAATGTTTCTCTTGTTGCAAACACTATTTAGTCAACCCATAACTATGCTTACCTAATTCCTTAGAGAGAGAGCCTACGAACATACATTGGATATCAATCCCTTAAGTACCCAACCTATGCTCCCACATTAATGGCTAGGGTTTGAGACTACTAATGGGTTAAGTTCCATTCCTAGACATATTTTCCATTAGGTATTTGGTTCCAAAGCTAGTTTTAAGGGTTGTTTTCCAACACCCAATGAACCCTATATCAAGTAATGGAAGATCAATCCAGAGCAAGCATTATGAATAGAAACATAATACAATAATGAATGAAACAAACATTTATCATTAATAGAATAAACAATATATAAGAGTTTAGTTGGTTACATCTAACTCCATAAAAATTGGGTAGAACCACTCAAAACTATGAGGGTAAATCAAAAATAGAGATGAAAGAATCGAAGGAAAGACCCATACACAGCACGATCCTAAGCACAAGGAATCCCTTCCACAGCTCCTAGAAGTCACAATCTGTGTGAATATCATAGAAACTCTCAAAAATGTGTTCAAATATGAGCTGGATGAGTCAGGATAGAGTTTATGCGTCCAATGCAATATAACTTCGCGCTCGGCACTAAGTCTTCTAGAGAGTTGTTGCTCTCTACCTTGAATCACGCTCGACGCAAGTACATACGCACCCGGCACAATAATGAAATTCAAAGAGTGGTGCTCTCTGTCATAAGCATGCCCGACACAATAATGCACAAGTCCGACGCAAATTGTTTTCTCCTACTCTTTAGCTCTTTATTTTTGGCTTTTTCAAACTCCAATCCCACATATCCTCAACATCAAACTCTTCTACTCAATATCTACACAAAAATGAGGTGTATCAAGATATTGTTAGATGATTTTCAAGTTAGCTATCTATGCACAAAACTTTGAATCAAAAAAAGAACAAATATTATGTAAGATTGAATGAAGGAGTTGAAATTGCTCAAAAATTTGTAACAAAAAATAAGTAGAAATGAGACTTAACACAAATATGTGGACAAAGTTACTTTAGTTTTTTTTAGCTTTCTCACTTTGTAATTGATGACTATATATTTTGTGCATAGTTTTGTCATGAAATAATATACATGAAAATATTCTTCTTCACCTACTTAACCCCTAGATTCAACCACCCAAAAAAAGTCATTAAAGCCTATTTTTTTTCATTATCAAAGAATATTTTCTATCAAACGGGAGAAAAATCTCTTTCACGAGTTTGACACACACAAAATAGATGAATCTCCTCCTAACTTAAAGTTTATACATTCACAAGAGTCAAAATTTAATCTCTAATCACTTGATTTTTGGTTCACTTCCCAAAAGTATTTTTCGTCCAATACAAAAATAATATCTTTAATCAGTTTGACATATACTAAATAGGCGGACATTTTCTCTTATCTTAAATTTTCTGCATTTACAAGAATTAGGATTCAATTCCTGGTTAGTTCGCCTTCAAGTTTTCTGCATTAAAGCCTTATTTAAGAATACATTGTCTAGCTTTATCCGTATCAGCATGATTTTCCGTGAAATTGGAAGATAATATAAAAGCTCTGAATATCCTTCAAAAGACCGACGGAACTTTTGTTACTCATGCCCCTACTATTCCTACAAGAGATGTTCATAACTTATTTTAAAAGAGTAGTAGATTATTGTGCATTATGAATTTATTTTAGAAAACAGCTTTTTGAAACCAAAACATGATGAGAGTCAAAAAATTGTTTACTGAGTAAAGTAAAATTGTTTTACAAAAGGGGTCCTTAGTTTTCTCTCTTATTCTCTTCTCTCTAAAGAAAATAATTTTGTGGTCCACCAACTTTTCTTTCCCCCCTATGTTCTTCTCTGTGTACCCAAATCGATGAAGTGTTTATTTTCTACGTTACCTCTTTCTGTAATCTCCCACTTTCGTCATCTCTATTGGTACATGAAAACAAACAGAAATTTAAGGAAGGAACAACACAGAAAACCACGCTTTCATATGGTCAAATACCACCAGCAGTATATTTTCACTTTCTTGTTATTCTAATAATGATAATGATAGCAACTAATTACCAATCGCAAGAATCATACACACCAAAATAAGTTAAATAGACTGAACCATCTTTTGGATAAAATCCGAATTACATCATCCTTGTCTATATACACAATTCCATCATCTTTTGGAACAAAACCAGCTGCATGTCAACATAATGGAACTGGCTTAGGTGCTTTGCTGCCTATTTTCTTGATGTTCAAAAGTGATCACAAGAGCTTGATCCACCGTGCCTGAATCAGCCTTGCCTTCCTCATGTAGGGGCGATATTATATTTTCATTTTTTATCTTTAGCTAGAGATTGGTTAGTGGAAAGTAAAATTACAAGACAATAACAGCTACTGTTATCACCGCAGCAATTGTGAAAACTAGAGCCTGCAACACCAATAAAAATGTATTAAAACAATAACAAGAAAACAATCACTCCAATGACAACATATACAAGACTTGATATGGCAAATGAAACAACAGTATATAAATCAAAGAGCCTGCAATGTTTGGCAATTTCAATTTTCGACAATGGATATGCAGAACATAAATGTATATTTATTCTTAAGCACAAGACTTAGAGCAATAAGCTAAACATAAATGTATATTTATTCTTAAGCATAAGACTTACAGCAATTGCAGAAGCAGCAAGCCCGGCTCGTTCTCTTGGATCCTTATGATAGTAATTTCCGAAGTAGAGAATTGTCGCATAGTACCACAATAGTGGGCAAACAAATCCTAGCAGAAAACTGGCAAAAAAAAAGGAGAGGGGAGGAGAAAATGCAAAAATCATATCATGCAAGCAGAAGAATTTAAGAAAGGAGCAAATATGGAAAAAATTACTCACGAGAACCATCCAATTCCACAGCCAAAACATGGAAGTGGCTTGTCAAATTTTCCCAATAGTGGGTTCTCTGAATCACTTCTAGGAGCATACTCGCCTTTTCTTTGATCACCTGTATCCATCTGGAGCCCTGTGTATATTAAACTCAAGTTCAGTTTACTTTGTCTCATAAAAAAGGAATAATAATTGCATATTAGAATTTGAGTTTTTTTTTTACAAAAAGGCCTCAGCAACAAATCATGGATTTTATCATAATCCTTAAAGTGAAACCAAAACAAAAATGAGAGGGGAAAAAAGTTCAGACGAGAAGTTGGTGCCAATTGCCAAAGCTCGTGATCATTGCCAAAAAAAAAACAGAGAGAAAGAAATATATCATATAACTGTAAAAATAGCATTGAAACATAATTAAGATCAGTTTTAAAATCTCGTTCCACAAAAAATCCCTAACTGCAATGAAAACTTCCTGTGCCATATTAAGTATTAACAGCTTAGTCATGAACTTTTTAACCATGCATTGACAAAGAGGGATAAGTATCCCTTAAGTCTTTTGCAAGCATATCATGTGTTAACCCTTGTAACTCCAATCACAAGCTATAAAAGATGAGTTTTTGCCCAAACCATTGTTTGGGACTTTCCTACCAGAAATCTAAACATGCTACAAGTAGGCAATTATTCATGGCCAACCCATAAGTGGCTAAAAATGCTTTGCTTTATTGTTCTTTTCCTTCTAAAAGACAACAAAAATTCATCAAGAAGCTGTTCAGATGAAAACCTTTTGCTAAAGTGCTTCAACAGTTAAATATACAAGATATTTATTGTCCATTTTGCAGAGATGAAACAGAGTAAGTACTAGTTTCAGTGACACCGAGTATCTTTTACTAAAAGGTTAATGGCTCCCTCTTCTCAGCAGGAAAGATCTAGTTCTGAAATTGGACTAGAATACTTAGCTGCACCCCAATAGGGAGTAAACACCCTCTCGTGGCCCAACAGCTACCGTTTATCAAAACAGGGGAATCTTATAAAGTGAAAGTTGTTGAGTGATAGGAGTTATTTAGTTAGGATCTGGGTAGGTTTGGATATATCCTTATTTTCTTTCTGTTTTGTTATTTACCTTTATGTATTTCCTTTATCATTTGAGAAGTGAGAAGATAGTATAAAGTTTGATAAAACCTTACATCCTTTTCTCTCTCCTCTCTCTCTTGACATATTTGTAATCAGTTTCAGCTAAAATAAGAAAAGCATCACTACTCTCCCTACATTTTATAAAAAAGGATCTCTATACTATACATAGTTTGACACAAGTCAGTCAAATTCAGAAAATCATTTCCAGCTCTAATGATTAACACCAGATTAGCATACTCTATTTCACTACCTGTAAGAAAATAAGTGTACAAGGGTTTAGGACAATTGGTTTGATAAACATGTACTGCTTTAATGGCTCAGCGTTGAACAGACAGGGTGGCATCATGATAGTTTTTGAGGCATTAAAACAACAACCACGCTTATCTAATAGTTTCTGAGGCATTATATATGGTAATATAAGCCCCAGTAAAAAGAAAGCTGGCAGTCAATACTACTGATGAATGATGAGATTATAATATTATGATTTTGAAGAAAAGGCTGGCACCACATCCATTCCTCTTGTATGACATTTGCATAAAAAAATCATCAATACAATCAGCATCCTACAATAGCAGGTTAAACTTTCAGAGCACAATTCTACCTACCTGGAGCCACTAAAGTAGAAGAAAACTTTTAAGTGTTTAACTTACAAAAGAGAACAAAATATTCAAAATCAAACAAATTAGAGGTCCTTTCAAACAGTATAAACAAACATCCAAACAAACAAGAGAAATTGCACTTTTCACATGATAACTAAAAACAAAATGACACGGAATTCCATCATTTCACTAAAAGGTACCCTCGGCCACAAGCTGGGGTGGCCTCCTTACAAAAAAATCCCAAATCTCAATCCTGAATTTCACACGTGACTGGTTTCAAGGGAACAATTTCAGATCAAGATTTCTCAGTCGTAACTTACAATCAGTTTCACATCTAAGAGGTGGACCCTCCACGGATTGAAAATAGATGCTTGTTAGGGGATCTAGTGCTTTAGCTCAGAAAAAGGGGATGATCAAACTAAGAAATTAAACACATGCCATAAAACAAGCATCTATTTTTTCAATATCACAAAAATATAATCCATCTACAGTGAGTGAAAAGATAACACCCACCGGAAAGTGAATTATCAGCTACTACTTCAATCGACATTCAACATAACCAAGCATGCAAACAATGCCCAGATATGAACTCTAGATATAGTTTAGCTTTGCTTCCTTATGCAAGCCGGAGGATCCATCACTTATAACTTACAAGGCAAAACAAGAAAACACTCGCATTAGCCAGTTCCCTATCACCGATTGCATTTCAAGCTATCCACCCCGATTTACACAAATACCAAAATCACAAGTCAAGCATAATAATGCAAAAACTTCAAAATCAATATAAGAATAAAGAAAAGAGAACCACACTAAAACCAGAACTACCTTGCAAGTAAAGTTATTAGCTCATCTAAACTACATATGAAAAAATATAAATAAAAAAATGCTTTCTCCCAAAAGCTTTAATACAATTTAAGAAAATCACCAAAAAAAAAATTTTAAAAAAAAAGATAGTGATATCACATGTTCGATTAACGGAATTCCTTCAATGCCATCTTCTAATTATCCACCCCCTTCCTCCATTAGAATAAATAAATAAATAAAATAGCATAAAAAATAAAAAGTTACCTGTGAATTTAAAGCAGAGGGAATTCAGAAAGAGAAGCCCTTCTGAAGAAGAAAAGGGAAACACTTGGATTCTACATGGCTGCGTTCATTTGTTGGGAACGGTAAGTATAAGAACATAAAAGCAACAACTATGGCTGAAGTGAATAGTACGAAGTGAAAACTCTCGATTTTTTCTCGCTTCGGTTGCGAGTACAAAATCAACAAATAAATACAATACCTTGGTCATCGGAAGTAATGGATACGACGTCGTGTATCCATTTTTTTATTATATTCTTTTCAATAAATGTGGCTAAAATAAAATTAAGTTTCAACACATAATTATATTTAAAATTTGTATAAATAAATATTTTAAAATATGTAAATTATATTTTAAATTTCTGGTATATAATTTATATTATATTATAATATTATTTTTATTTATTAATAATTTTTAAAATATTAAAATATAATTTATAAAAAATTATGATAAATAAAAAATAAATTAAATAAAAAATTTAAAATTTTCTAAAAATTATCTTATTAATGAATAGTTCCTAAAAATACTCTCGTACAAAATAGAAATTTATGTTTAATATATAAAAGTTGATTCATTCAATAAAATCATATATTTATACCTTATTTTGTATAAAGGAAAGATCTACTTATTCCAACAATAAGTTTATCTATTATTAACTCATTTTTTATATTAAATTTTAAATATTCAATTATTAAATAAAAAATTAATAATGCATACATCAATTATGCAATATTTTAAAAATTTTAAAAATTATTTAATACTTCATTATATAAATTCAAATCAATGTATAAAATTCTCTTTTTAAGTGGGTCCCTCTTCTTTTATACTAGTAGAGTTTTTTATATTTTATTTTATAAAAGTGTTTAAGAATTATCAATATTTATTAGAAGAAAACAAAAAACGTATTTTTTATCTCTTAAACTTTTCAAATAAAATTAAATAAAAAGGATAATAGAATAAATATGTAAAAAATTATTAGAGATGAGAAAAGGTTAAGTCTTAAACAAAGGCTTATGATTTAACTTGTTTAAAATTTGACTTATTTAATAAAAGGTCAAACTTTAGACTTTTAAAAAAGATTACGATTAGGTAATATAATAATACACACAATATGTGTATATATATATGTGTGTGTTAAGATAAATTTATTTTTTGTCTCTCAAATTTAAAATTATTGATTTTAGTTCCTATAATTTAAAAAAAATGTTATTTTAGTCCTCATATTTAATATTTGTTAGAAAATATGTGAAATGTCTTCACATAAAATTTATCTATTGAATATATCACATTAAATCTAATCGATGCTACACAACTATTTTAATATGTCACTTTTAAAATATATTATTGATAATTAAAATAAATTTTAAAAATTATAAAAACTAAAATAATAATTTTAAATATAAAAGATCAAAAATAAATTATTCTAAATTTAAGAAATTAAAAAGAATATTTAAATCATAAAAATATTATATTAAACCAGCTGAATTTCTTTATACACATCATCAATGATATTAATATTACATGTGGTCATGAGTGATTAAAAATGTTGCTTTTAAATTAGAGGCATAAAAATATCAATTTAAAAATTGGATAAAAAATAACCTTATCTCAATTTTGAGGAATAAAAATATATTTAAATTTAAATTTAAATTTTTTAATATTTATCGGTGTACATATTATAAGTCAAAATTATATTCATGAATTGTATGCGTTTGTTTAGAGTAATAATAATAAATTTGTAGTATCGAGTTTTAAATTAATTATTCATTTGGAGTTAATTACCCTAATTTAGAAAAGGAAAAGTTTGAATATAGTTTTTTTTTTTACATTTTTTAATAAATATTATTTTAATTCGTGTAACGTATAACATAGATTTTTATATTACATGACTAAAATTTATATAAATAAATAAATATTATTTTACTCCATCTGATTTATGTGTTCCATTATCCAGTGTGTTAGATGCTTACATCTTACATGACTAATGTATGTCATTTGCCAGTTGAAGTTAAATATGTGCGACGTGGGTTACAAGTGGACATACACATCAGTGGATGTTTTTATTTTATTACATGTTATTAGAATTATTTCAGATTTTTTATTTTTATAATTTATAATTTAATATCCTAATTAAAATAGATGGAATGTGTCGTGTCCTTCTATTTTCCTAATCACTTTTCTAGAAATCTAGTCGTAGCATACAAAGTCAAAGTGTGACCTATTACGATAATATTGTAAGGTTTCTAAAAATAATACAAATATATAATATGATTCACGTTCACCCTCTATCTTTGAATTTGTTACAATAAAATCATGTCAAATGGTGCAAATGATGTAACATTTTGATTTGTTGTTTGTAAAAACATGAAGATAGAATGATAATTGATAACCTACTGTTTTTTTTCCCATATAGGCACTTCATCAATGTCATCATATTTCTAATCCCTAGTGCAAGAGTGTTCTAGAAATCCAACTTTTCACTTCCAGCTAGATCATGAGGGCAAAAAGCCTCATCTTACGTGTTAGTAACGGTTTGGCCAACATTACAACAAACCTGATGAGAGTGGCACAACCTTATTGCTCTGTACCTTTTTTATTTGTATTCCCAACGTGTGAGACACCATTTCTCACAAACATGTTCCACATGCAAACTTCTCCGTCATCCCTTGTAGCAGCAGGAGACGCCACCGTCATCGCCGTCAGTGGCGGCCGGCACAGCCATTCCGCGGTCAAATGGGCTGTGGAACACCTTCTAAAGAGGAACTCCTCATGTATCCTTATTCACGTTCAGACCAAGTCCATGCATGCCAGTAGGTACCCTTCTCCTTAGCCCCTTAATAATATTGTGGTTTAATTAATTATGATTTCTATATTTCCATCAACTTTCATTCTTTATATTTAAAATTTTTTGTTTTAGTCTATAGGATAATAATTTTAATATTTTAGTTTTCGTCTCTAGTTTTTATCGAGTTAAATCGCCACAAATTGAATACATAAGTACTAAATCATAAAAAATTATTCATAAATTTTTAGGACTGAGATTAAAATGAGAATTCTATGCAAGTATAAGGACCAAATGATTAATTAGACGTGATATTATCTGCAAACCAGGGCTAATAATTGAAAAGTGGGTGATTAAAATATACGATATTAGAGACTTTATGGTATTATGACTTGGTACGTACTAGTAGTTTGTTCATGTTACATTCCCAATTATCCAATTGTTTGTATTATGGCTTTTCAAATTTGGTTTTTGCAGATGATGTTGTTGACGTACCTAAACATGGTCGTACACCAACTGAAGAAGAATTGCACCAATTATTTCTTCCCTTTAGAGGGTTTTGTGCTCGAAAAGGGGTGAGTAATATATGAATTCAATAGTTTTAATATCAACTCCTGAATCCTCACATTTGTATTGTAGTGTAAATATCTTGTTACAGTTTATAATTATGATGGACGTTAATCGTTTCAGATCGCAGCAAAGGAATTGGTCCTGCATGACATTGATATTCCAAAAGCGCTTACAGATTACGTCGTTGAAAATTGTATCAGCACTGTTGTTATTGGTGCTGATACTTCCTCCTGGAATACTTTTATGAGGTCCTTCTCTCTCACATAAACATTTATGCATGGAAATATCAATGTATTGGTGAAAATATGATCATGCCTAGGCTAATTGACTATCAATGCAGTAAGGTGAAATTTTCATCACAAACGATTTAGTAACTGCCATAAAAAATAATTAATTAACGAATTCACTTTTCTTTTGGCTATGGATTCTCTTGCAATATTAAACGGGACACAATCTCAAATACTACATTTTCTTGTTCACTTGGAAATGGGTTGCATTTGCACTTGAAAGTTATCATCATATTTTACTTGCTTCCTAGCAGCTTGGTTGTGAGTGTTGAACATATTATAGTGCAGAGATTGAGTAGTGACAAAGCCTTATCTGAAGTTTAACCAGTGATTTCATTTTGATCTACAGGAAATTTAGCAAAGATGCAGATGTGCCAAATAGTTTATCGAAGTCTTTGCCAGAGAACTGCACTTTATACGTCATAGCAAAAGGAAAAGTACAACATATCCGACCAACAGGTCTTCCTTATCATCAACATATTCATCCTCATCAACAACATATTCATCCCCATCAACAACATATTAAGGTCAAACCAACTAAATCTATAAGAGACATAGTCACGCTCTTGAACAATGCCCCATTGGTTCATCCACATATGAATCTTGCAGAGACCTTTGTAGATTCTGAAGATATTACCATGTATGTTCACCATTACATCATATTTACATTTTTTTTTTGTTTTCCGGAGACACTTTTCACTTCCCAAACCTGATGGTAGCTTTATCACTTTATAAGAAATGTTAATATAAGTTTTCTTTAGCTTATAAGTTTTACAGTCAATCTTAGGAATGAATCTCGTGTACATCTTTTATTGAATAGGACACCTGGAAGAATTTTTTTTTGGGGCTTATTTGAGCTTAAGACTCCTTATAACCTTTTATTTTTCTATCTTAAAGTTTTATGGAAAATCTCATCTAAATAAAATCCTTTTAGCATAGTCATGATTGTGAATGAGTGTGAATATGATAAGCTCTTTTAATAGTTTAAAGTCATATACAAATCATTAATTAATGGTTTTAAGAACTTAACATATAATTTTTTTATTAGTATGAAAAGGAAGTTTTAAATGGTTTCTATAATTTTATTGATTGGTGGGTGCTTTCATTGACTTATTTATATGTTTTTGGCATTTTGACATTGTCTTAAATGTACAGAAAATCAATCAAAGATCCAATTGGGAGGGACTCCGGCAAAGCTTGGGAATCTTTACGTGAACAAACAACATCGCATAAGCACAATGAAGGTAACAATTCACCAAGAGGTCCAGAAGAATACTCCTCATTACAAAATTCATCAACTAGAAGTTCTTCTGAAAACAGTGACAACACAGGGCAAATGCTTGATTCTCCTATGGCTGATAAGTCACGTGGAAACCATGAAGTAGCTGTAAACTCAGACAAGCCTAAGTCTCTAAAACCCCAAGTAAGTACTGGATTATTATGCTATTAAAGGAACACATCACTTTCTTTTTCCCATGGTTAAGCATCTAGGAAAATAACAAATTAGCATGAAATGATCAAGTTTGCATGCATTTCAAAATTTAACAGATGATGTAATGTTTGAGATTGGATTGACATAGTTGATACTTCACTCCCAATTTCAATCATTTGAAATGAGTTGAAAGTTTTTAAGCATAAAAAATACAATTTTTTTCTTTCATATGTGAATATTTAAGTTTTTTTCCCCTTTTGCATGGATTACCTTACAGGTAGACTTAGAGATGGAAATGAGGAAATTGAAATTAGAATTGAGGAAAACAACGGAGAAGTATGGCATGGCTTGCAAAGAAGCTGTTATAGCAAAACAAAAGGTAATGTCATGTCATTAAGTTCTGTCTGATCTAATGCCTTTTATGATAAATCACTGTGAAAAATAGGACTTAGAAGACATGTTTTTGTCATTTAGGCCACGGTGCTTGAAAAGTTTAGACAAGAAAAGGAACGCAATGTAGAAGAAGCTAGGCATGCTGAAGAGACTGCATTGGCTTTGGCAGAGGTAGAGAGGCAGAAAGCCAAAGCAGCTATGGAGTCGGCAGAAATGTCACAGCACCTGGCAGAAATGGAAATCCGAAAGAGAAAGGAAGTCGAACTAAGAGCCAAGCAAGAGGAAAAAGAGAGGAACAAAGAATTGCATGATGTTGTGTGTAATAGTATTCCATACAGAAGATACAAAACTGAAGAACTTGAAGCTGCAACAGATAACTTCCACGATGCTTTGAAAATTGGAGAAGGTGGATATGGACCTGTTTTTAGAGGAGTGATTGATCACACTGTTGTTGCCATTAAGGCCTTGAGACCAGACCTAGTCCATGGAGAGAGGCAATTTCAACAAGAGGTAACTGTAGTTTTCTTTTGGTAGAAACAAAGAGCATGAATATTAATCATAACAAATTGGATCAATTATTTATCGACAAAACATAAAAGCTAATACAAAATATTTGTGTTCATATTGTTACCATTAAGTGTATACACTTCAATAAAAGGAATAACACTAATTCACTAGTCAGGACTTCACATTGTACTTGAGCAAAGTATGCCACAGATAAACCTATACACGATGTCTGTCAAAGTCACGTGTACTATAGAAATCTAGTTAGGATCACTTTCTGGATAGTGACACAATAGCATTTCTATCTTTTTTATAGAAAAAAAAAAAAAAAAAACCTCTCTCTACCAATTCTAAAACTATCTCTAATATTAATGAGACCCTTATTCTACCAACTAGTTATGCATGATGAATGGTTCTTATGCAGCTTATTGTTTTGAGCACCATAAGGCATCCAAGCATGGTGCTCCTCCTAGGAGCATGCCCGGAGAACGGATGCCTCGTGTATGAGTACATGGAAAACGGCAGCTTAGAAGACTGCCTCTTCCACAAAAACAACACTCCACCAATTCCATGGAGAACGCGTTTCAAGATAGCCTCAGAGATTGCCACAGCCCTTCTTTTCCTCCACCAAACAAAGCCCGAACCCCTCGTGCACCGCGACCTTAAGCCAGCAAACATCCTCTTGGACAAGAACTACGTGAGCAAGATCAGTGACGTGGGTCTGGCACGCCTTGTTCCCCCTTCTGTGGCAGACAAAACGACACAGTATCGCTTGACAGGTGCAGCAGGAACGTTCTGCTACATTGACCCTGAGTATCAGCAATCGGGCTTGTTGGGTGTGAAATCAGACATATACTCATTAGGTGTGGTGCTGCTACAGATCATAACAGGGAAGTCTCCAATGGGTTTGTCACACTTGGTTGAGAAGGCTCTTCACAAAGGCACCTTCAGCGAGGTGCTTGATCCTAGTGTCACAGATTGGCCTGTGGAGGAGGCTATGGCATTTGCCAACTTGGCCTTGAAGTGTTGTGAGTTGAGAAAACGTGACAGACCGGATCTTGGTACTATCATTTTGCCTGAGCTTAATCGAATATCAGGGATATGGGATTTTGAAGAACAACCACGTTAGTTCTCCTCGTTTTTGAATAAACTGCATGCATGCATGGCGTGCAGTTGTTGAATGTTGATGCAGTTGCTCTTTATACTCTACACTTTATATTTTATCATAATTTTTTTTTAATATTTATGCACTGCATGTTACATTGTAATCAAATAGAAAGTAGGTATGACTTTTAAAGTAGTCTTTGTAAAATTACACAGATTTTATCATTCATAAAATTTATGATTAAAGACATTTTACGGCATGTCATAGTTTATTTTTAAGTTTTACAACATGTTTTGATGTAAATGTAAAATATTCACCGACTTTTGACGAGGGAATCAAAAGTCGATGAATATTTTACATTTACATATATAACTTTAGTCAAAGTATTTTTGCACTCTGCTATAAAACGTTTCTTTATAATTTGATTTAAATCTAAAGTCTTTCTATACACTATAAAAACAATTTGATATCATTTTAACCTAGATATTTAGGATAAAACCAAAGCTAACTTACTACTTTATTAAAATCTTTTGATATAGTCTGATCAAGATTTTACTTGTGCAATTTCTAAGTAACCTATATTCTAATTTGTATATAGAAGGATCGATAAAAAAAAAAATTTGTTAAAATATAAATTATTTATTATAAATATTAAGTATAACTTTTTTGTTTAAAAATACTTATTACAAGTTTAGTTGATAATGTAAATATATAGCTTATGTATTCCAAAGTATTTATTTATGTATTGTAAATATAGCTATATAAAATAAATATTTATCATGTACATCACATAAATTAAAATATTAATTTTGAAATTGAACTTGAAAATATATTTTTAGAACTATAAGGTTTCATAAAATACTAGTATTTTAACATGTACAATAAACATGTTAAATATTTAATATATAATTAAAATTTATAATAAATTATATATAAAAAATACTATATTTGAATATATAAATTATATTCAAATTTTATATAAATAGATATGTTTAAAAATATAATTTTATTTGAGATTTACGATAAATAATTTTTTAATGTAGCACAAGATTATTTTTATTCATCTTTAATTTTTTAAAAATCTTAATATTTAATTTATAAATAATTATGATAAATCAAATCAAATTAGATAAAAAAGTTAATTAAAAAATTTCTTAAAAATTTTCTTAAAAATTTTCCATTAAATAAAAGTCTCTAAAAAAGTTATTGCACAAGAAAAACATTCTTGTTTAATACGTATGAGTTGATGAGTTGATTAAATAGAAGATTTTAGAGTTTATTTTGATAAATATTTTGTTAATCTCTTATTTTTTCTAATTTGTTATTTTCATATTTATTTTAATAAAATTTCATTTTTAAAGTTATCTATAATTAGAAAAATCTTACCTTATAATATAAACTATTTATTATAAATTTAAAATATAATTTATATGATAAATTAGTTTTTATTATAATATAAATTATTTATTAAAAATAGTTGCTTGTTATAAGTTTTGTTAAAGATTGATTTTTCACATCGCCAGATACTAAAGTACTAAAATTTATTTATTAATAATTTTAATTATAAAAATTAAATAATTATCTCCTGGATTAAAAATCTTTAAATACTATTTTATTTTAAATAAAAATAATAAGCATTATTATATTTAAATTCAAATTTAAATATATTAATACATATTCTTTTGCCAAGTGAATAAAGATAAAATAAGTAATTTCAGTTATTAATTGATGGGAAAATTAACAATTGTTATTTTGACATCCATAATTTATTATGGATTACTAAGGTTATTTTACTTTTAAAGCGAGAGAGGAGATGATCGTATAACTTTTAATCTTATATAATGGTATAAATATCTTTTTAATCCATGAAAAATGAGTGAATTTTGTTTATATTATTTTTGAGATTTAAATAAGCTTTAATATTAATATTTTTTATTTAATTATTATTATTGTTAATATTTAAGTCTTAAAGTTTCCAATTTCAGTATAATTAACAAAATTGGAGGATATTTTTGTCAATATCAATTTATCAAAAAGAAAATTTAATCTAAAAAAAATGATCGATATTTGATTTTAATTTCAGTAAAAAAATTTATAAAATTTATAAATATTTTTTTAGTCCTCGTAAAATGAGAAAATTTTGATTTTGGTCTCTGAAAAATATTTATATTTTAATTTTTATCTCTAAAATTTAAAATTATTATTTTTAGTCCATGATAATAATTTTGAGATAAATATATAACAATTAGAGTAAATTATATACATTTCTAATATTTGTTAAAATTGTATTTTCCTTCCTCAATAGATTTGAATATATGACATTTGACTAATATTTGTTTTAATTTTTTGTTGAAGTTTCTTAATTTTTGTTTCAAAAATTTATTACCAAACACTCTTTACATCAACATTTATTAAGAAATATAAATATCACACCATCCTCCATTCTTGTGTTAAAATAAATATTTTTATATTAATAAATTCAAATGTTACATTTTTACAACTTATATCTTAATTTATATATTTATTTTGTAACACTGTACGTAATAGGTAAATTGTTTAGAGTTAGTTAACTCTAGAGAAAAAAGTATATAATAGTTTTTCTAAGAACGGAGTTTTATAAGCTCATTTTCAAAGAATTTTAGAGAAAAGTTTTAGAAAGAAGGGTTTTGGGTCAATGAACTCCTTTATTTATCAAATTTCTCTGTTTAATTATTCTTCTCTGGATCACTAATCTCTTCAAAATTTTCTTTAAATTCAGGCTAGAAAGCTTATTTTTGGCGGATTGAAGTTTGTAGGTTGACCGCTTGGAGTTTTCTCTTCCTTCTTCCTCTTCTTGGCTGTTTTGGGCCAATCTTCAGGTGAGGAAAGCTAGGATGTTGTTGAATTATTTGCTTGTGAGTTTAGAAACTTAATTAATTGATGCATGATTTGGGGGATTCTATGTTGGATTCAGGGTTTTAGTGTTTTCGGGCTAAAATGGGAATTGGTGATTTTGGTGCATGTAATGGATGCATGTTGAATCCGAGTTAATTTTTGGATTGTATGGAGTGTATTTGTTGTTTTGTATGGATTGCATGTGGTCGAAATTTCCTGATTTGCAGCTTTTGGATGGATTTTCTGGGTTTTGGTTGTTGTTGTTTAAATTTGCGTCGGGTGTGTGTTCTTGGTGTCAGACGTGCATTTAACAAAAGTAGTCATTTCCTGATTGCATCGGGTACAATGTTAGTCGCGTCGGACGTGATTTGAGATGGGAGCCTCTGGATGAGTTACGCCGAACACGATACCAGAGAGTGATTGTGTGTGGACTTTTACTGATATGGCGCCGGGCGTAGGAATGATTACACCAGGCATGGAGACCCTATAAGTCTTTGACTTCATGAGGTCGGTGCAAAATGAATTGCATTGGGCGTAATTTCTTAGGAGAGTCTCTACTATATTGACGTCGGGTGTGGTACCCTAATGTCGGGCATGAGAGAGCGTGGAGCTCTCGAATTATGATTAGCTCGAGCGCAAGATGGGTTGTGCCAGGCGTGAGTTATAACTTGGTGTCATAATTAAACTGTGATGCTTTAGCATGTCTTGATGTTTGATGTTGGATCATGTATGTATGGTATATGATGTGAAGTGATGTGTGGTTCATATGTATGCTTAGAAAGATATGTATGAATGTTTTGTAATATGATTTGATATGTATGCATGTTCCTATGTGGATGATATTGATCATGATGGTGGATCAACTATGCATGATGTATGATGCATTGTTTGCATGTGGTGCCTTGTGGCATGTGCTTAACTTTGGACTTGAGGAGAGGAAAAAATATTTTGGACCGGAAGAGCTCACGTAGAATCTCTTGAGAGTGGTGCTTGGATAGACCATTAGTTTTGGTTGAGAATGGTGTTTGGATAGGCCACTGGTTTTGAGTGAGAGTGATGCTTGGATATGCCATTGGGTTGGATGAGTCTCCTCTAAGTCCTTAGCCAGTATTGGAGCGAGTATGAGGTCGAAGGTTATTCCTTTAACCAAATACTGGGAAAGGTGCATGATTTCTAGCGGATAGTTGGTGGGGAAACTCCACAATTGGTAATCCATGCCAAGATCGTGGTAAGCCTTTTATCCAGTTGTGTTGTACCTGACGATGAAATTGAACTTCCAAGTGTGTAAGTGACATTATTCGTGTAAACTCGAGTGGGGATTTTATATCCTGATTTACTATGATGAGCGGACATATTGGGCGTGAAAACGGTTTGGTAGGATAAAATGTCACTTATACTACTATGTTATTAGGGAGATTTTCTAAGTGAATGGGTGACAACACATTAAATGATTTATATGTATGGATGTCTGTCATGAATTGCATGTATTGCATGATTATTATGTGACAGAGTGCATTGTTTGACTCTATGAACTCTAGTTTATCCTTCTGTTTCCATGTGGATGGACTGTGATAGTCATAATATGTATGGGAGTAGGTCAGAGTTAAGTTGGAGCTGACGGCTGCTGGACGCTGGAGTTTTGTCTTAATGTCAGGATTACCATTTTGGGTAACTAGTAGGATGTGCTTGACCAACACTAAAAAAGTATTATTATTTGAATGACTATATATACATAGTATTCCATTTTATATTTGGTGATATGGTTTTTATTTATATGTATACATGTATGTATTTTGTTTTTCAGTTTAATAATTTATCCTAGTTAACTAGTATAATTAATATTCTAAAATGTATAAAGACCACTACGAGTCGTTACATATTTATTATTTTAAAAATTATTATAAATTTTATAAAAACTAAAATTAAAACTTATTTTGTTGAGATTAAATATATATTTATATCTATTTTTAAATTTTGTAAAAAAACTATTTTTAAATATGTTATTATAATTAAAATTTAATAGTCATACACAAAAGTTACAATTTATACGAATTTTAAAATAATAGTAAAACTCAACAAACTTATTATATATAATGAATTACAATAGAATATTATTACTATTTAACTTTATAATTATATACTAGTAAATTTTAATTAAATAAAATATTGTTTAATACTTTATATTAATTTCCTTTTTTTACATCTATTATTTTCTTATAAACATTGTTAATTTTTTATTAAAAATATAATAATTTTTTTGACAGATATAATTTTTTCTTCAAAATATAATATAATAAAATAATTCTAATTTTAAAAACAAATGATCACATATAAGATTATTTAGGGCTTATTTTAAACTGTTAGCTAGTTATTAAGAAAAATACTCTTCAGGTGTTGAAAAAAAACTCTTCATATCCTTAATAAAATAAAATACTTTTTTAATTTTTTTTTTTATATTATCAACTGTATAATTTTTTTTCTTCTATTTTTTATCTTAAACTGGCTAGTAAATAGTTAGTAAATCTTAAATCTAGAAACGAAAGAATTTCATTATTTTATAATAAACAGTTTTTTTTATCTTTTCTCTAGTTCATCAAATCAAATCAAAATAAAAATATATATTAAGTCGATTTAGTGATAACCAACAACGTATATATATAATTTCTGTTAAACCCTAAAACCCCGCACGAGCACAGACAGCAGAGAGTTTTCGTGAAGAGACTTGCTGCGTCCAGCTTGAGAGCACCCGTCACACAAACACCACAGCCTACGGAAAACTTTTCTCGAGCGAGCGAACGAACGCCAACACTGACAACCCTAACCTACTCTATTCACTCTTTTTTTCTTTCCTTGCGTATTTTTATTTGAATATTTTGCTTTTTATATATACAATACAATACTCTTTCACTGTTCATCTTATAGATAAGTGTTTCAGTTTGGAATGGCGATTGACGGTAGTTTCAGCCTCTATTCTTCGCTTCGGAGATTTCTCGATCGCTGCCCCAAGCTCCAGAGTTTTCCGCAGTTTGAGTCGCTCGTACAGAAGGTATTGCTTCAATTTTCAATCCTCTGCATTGCTTGCTTTTCGTATAAATTTATGATCAGCTTGCATGTAAAGAGTTCAATTCAATTCATTCCTCTGTTGTTGCAGTCTTGATATAGGAAGCTTTTTGCGTTGGTTGTTATTTTATTCTTATTTATTTGTGTTTTTCCGTGCTTATGCGTTCTTACTACATGCTCTTTTTGGAGGAATATTTTTTTCATTGATTTTTATTTTATTATTTTTTTCGTTGTGCGCAGGGAGACTTGGTCAGGGAAGAGGAAGTAGTTAGTGTTTTAGTTGGAGTGTTTCTGCACCCCAGTTATACAATTCCATTGATGGGATGTTTCCGTCCAATGGCTCGACTTATTGTTGATAAGGCTGTTGCATTGCTTCGTCTTGTGCCAAATTTGAGGTCTAATCCTGAGGATACTTCTGCTGAAGAAGATCGTGACAGAGTTTTGGATGGAGTTGTGAATGTCATAGAGTTTTATAGTCAACAGGGAAGGGGTCTTGATCTTCATGAGCTTGCTTGTCTAGCCTTCTGTAGGGCTCTTGACATGGATTCATTTCTTCTGAGGTTGATACCTACCCTGAGCATAGTTTTCAATAACTTTGTCTATAGAGCTTAGCTTATGCATCTAATTTTCATGCTCTGTTTGTCTTACCCTATTTGTGCTTTCATAGGTGTGATATTCGTATGATTTTGGTAGAAAGATGGTTTGTGTTGATTATTATCATAAAAAACCTAGGAATGTAAAATGTTTCTTCTATATTTACTTTCTTTGTTTCTGTGGCTGGTTTAGTGTAAAATCTTATTTAATGACAAGAAAGTCTGCTTATACTTTCCAAAATGCAACAGTATAACTGTTATCTTCGCATGACGTGACAAGTTTGTATTTCAAAAAAGTAAGGTATATGTGCGTGTGGAATTGGAGATCATTGTATTAATGGTTTTATTTTCAATTTCTATATTCTATCCCTCCAACCCCATTTACAATTCAGTGCTGAATCTCTGCATAATTATAAAGAATATGGTAGTTTGTTTGTGGTATCAAGTTATTATCTATCTTCCTATCTTCACAAATGGCATGTCCTTTTCATAATGGATGATGGTTTCCTGTCAAATTTTTTTAGTGGTCTAAGGTTTGTTCTAGCTTGTTATATTCTAATTTAATTTTTAATAACGTTATCTGATCATCTATTTTTTCTGTTCGATTCAGCTCTATATTAAGCTATTTCAATTTTGCTCCTGCTCCATTTGAAAGATTTTCGGTGAAACAAGTTACGGTCAGTATATCTTCTGTAAATATTTTCTTGAGAAACAATTTTGAGACATGCTTCTTCATATTGCCAAGTAATGCCTTATTCTTACAGGTTGAGACCCATGAATTGCATGTTGCCCAAATATCATACCGCCTCCTTCTAATGGAACCTGAAATTTTCTCTAAGCGTTGGGACTGGTCTTGTTTTCTGGAACTCGTAAAAGACCCATGCAAACCAGATCTTACATGGTGCATGGTGCAGATATTAAGAGTTTTGCTCAAATTAGGCTATAAAGCTGTTGAAAACTTAAATATTGGAGCTGAGGAAGCATTTTCTTGTCTACTGCGGTCAGTGTTGTTTACTTCTTTTCATCTGTATATATTGTACTTAAAATGTAGTTCATGTTTAATTGCAATCTTCAACTTGCTGAATTCAGTTGGGAAGAGTTCTGTCAAGACACCTCACTCGAGAAAGCTGGTTGGTGTGTTGAGCCAATACCAGACTATGTGTCTGATTCTCCAGATAGAAGTATGGATTTCAATAATGAGAACTGTTTAAAATCCTTTGGCTTTAATTATCTTCCTGTTAATTCACCAAAACTTCACGAGTTACAACCACCTTTTAAGAGGCAGCGGCTTACCACAAGGTACGGCTTATTTTATTTGGATTTGAAACACTGATGTTTTTGACTTGTATTGGAATAATTTGATTTTAAACACTTGCTTTCTTTTTAGTGCTTGAACTATTTTAAATGATCCGTTTATGCTTTCCCTTTGTTTATTTCTTTTGGCTTCTCTTTGGTAATTCTTACTGATATTCTGTATTTCATTTGGATTACCACTTGAATTTTGATATCTTTTTTGTAATTTTAGGGATGATGTATCATTAAGTAACACATTCATATTAACCTCAGCGGTGAAGAGAAGTTATGATAGAGTTCTTTTAGCAGTGAGTCAGAAGTGGCCTGTTCTTTTATATGGTCCCTCTGGTTCTGGAAAATCTGCTCTGATTGCCAAGCTGGCTCAGGATAGTGGAAACCAAGGTATGCCTTAATATTTACTGGTTATGTATTATTATTTTTTGTTTTTCCTTGTCTGCAAATTAATTGAGCATATAGAGTTGAAATAACATATCTTATTTATTTTTTTATTTTATAATTTTTATTAGGAAGTTGTTGGCTTTGTGGGTTGGACTCTGGGTAAATTAGTTTTCATTACATGTTTCATGGATGATGGTAACCAAGATTGGTTTTATACCCACCATGGTGGCATTTGTTGAAGTATGCTAGTTTTTTGAAATTTATTTTTGATATTTACTTTCGTGAGCACTTAAATGCAACTGTTAATAGGTGTGAAAGCAGGGATGTTGATGTGATTTCTTCGTGGACATTAAATATACAGTGCACTTCATATGTGCTAGTTGACAAATTATTTGTTTTTGTTTTTTTAATTTTTATTTGGCATTTGTAGAATTTTTACTGTGATTTATTGTTCATTTTGTCATAATAAATTTTCATGTGTGGCATTATGGTGTGACATGGATGGAGGTTGGATGTCTTTTTTTTTTTTTTTGTTTAATTTTATGGTGGATGTCCTTACTTAGTGATAATATTTCTAGATCTGGTGTTAATTTTCACAAAAAGAGTTAAAGTTGGTTCAGAGGGAATTGTCATTCCTGTTTTGCAATTTGCTAATGCTAATGATACCATTTTATTTTTATTTGAGGATACAGAGAGCTTTTGTAATGCCCTCACTCTGTTTATGCCTTTTGAATGTGCTTCTGGGCTGAAAATCTTAAATCAATGTCTTAGATAGATGTAATGTGGACCCAACAATTTTTCCTCTTTCTCCATAATGGCTGGTTGTCCTGTCTAGGATTGGCCTCTTGTTTCCTTTAGGCCATATTCTTAGAGCTGCCTCCTTTTTGTATCCAGTAGTGAATAAAATCTCTAAGCACATAGATATTTTGAACAGGGGCTTATTTTTCATTTTCTTTGGGGTCGGATCAGATTACCCTTTTTCAAGGCTGACCTCCAAGTATTTTTTTCTATAGTCTCTTCTCTCTTGTACTTTCTCTATTTCCAGTGGGAGTTGCTCAAATAGTAGAAAAATAGAGAGGGATTTTTTCTGTTGTGTCACATACAAAATGGGATCATTGGTGACTTGGGAGCAATGGGAGGCGTGTTTTGTCCTAAGAATGGAGTCTGTTGGGGACTTCAAAATTGTGTCCAAGAGTGGTTTTGACAGCTAAAATGGCTTTGGCAATTTTGTATTTTTGGATCTTTCCTATCTTTGGCACCAGGTTATCCATATCATGGTTTAGATCCAGGTGAGTGAGATATCAACATTGCCATGAAGAGCTCTCTTCATTTTAGTCATTTTAGTCCTTGAACTAAAATGTTAACAAGTGAGTGAGAAGTGTCCTCTCAATGTTACTTTAAGGTTTTGCTTTGCTTGATGGTGGGCACTGATTTATGTTAAAATTTAGAAGGACCTATCGATATTATTTATTTATTTTTTTACTCGTGTCCAAGATTTTTTTATTTTTTATGATCGTTTTCCAAAATTTAGATGATGGTCATTTTCTAAATTAGAACCCTTTTTGGGTCTATTTGACACTGTTCATTTGATTTGTCTTCATGCTTTATTTGTCCTCTCAATGTTACTTTAAGTTTTTGCTTTACTTGAAGGTGGGCAGTGACTTATGTTAAAATTTTGAAGGACCTATGGATATTATTATTTTTTTTACTTGTGTCCAAGAATCTTTTTATTTTTTTATTTTTTATGATCGTTTTCCAAAATTTAGATGATGGTCATTTTCTAAATTAGAATCTTTTTTTGGGTCTATTTGACACTGTTCATTTGATTTGTCATCTTGCTTGAATAAAAGGATTTGGTCCCTCGATCCTGCTGTAAGTTTGTTGGGTCTATTTTGTTTTTCAATTTCTCACTTTTTCTTTGAATAAGAATACTTTTCTTCCTGATAAACAATTATTGAAATGCAAGACTCAGATGAGATTTAGTCTTTTATTTGGATTTTGGTTCTCGATAGAGTTAATACCAATGATATATTGGTGAGTTCATGGTCAACTAAGGTTCGTTCCCTTGGTATGTAATTTGTGGGGCATGCTCAAAATCTGTATCTCATCTGTTTTTTCACCATTCTGGTGCTATTTTTTATGGAACTTTATATTCATCATTTCTGGTGAATTTTGATGTGTCTTAGGTCTGTGGACTAATTTTTGATGATTAGTTTTCATAGTTTTTAACTTTTGTATGAAGTGGAGGCTATTTTTTGTTCCAATGTGTAAACTGTGTTACATTACTGTATATTTTGTTAGAGTGGAACTTTTGTATCTTCGAGGAGGTTTCCTTGGTAAATGACTTGGATAAGACTAGGTAGTTGGTATTTATTCAGTGCAAAACTCTTTGCCTTTTTATTTTTTATTTTATATGTTTTGTTATTTTGATAAGAGCCTTGGAAGAATCATACCCTAAAAGCTAGCTTTTGCAGTTGAGAGCCCAAGGCCTTACAAAATCCCACAGTAGTATCGCATAAGTAATGTGGGACTCAAGTTCCATACCTCGCAATTGGATCCCTAATGTGTTCTGTTTACATTAATAATTGTTTATGTTCTTGTGTTGTTTTGCAGTCCTATTTATCCAGATGGATGATCAAATTGATGGTAGAACATTAGTTGGAGCTTATGTCTGTACAGATAGACCTGGGGAGTTTAGATGGCAGCCTGGCTCGCTTACCCAGGTTTGTTTTAATTTTGTCTATCATATCTAATCATAGAACTGATGCAGATTTCTCGCTATATGTGCCTCTAGATAATTGCTAGTAAGCTTATTTTACTTTTTGGTACTTTATTTCAGGCTGTGCAGAATGGCTTGTGGATTGTTTTTGAGGATATCAACAAAGCACCTTCTGATTTACACTCTATATTAATGCCTTTATTGGAAGGGGCCAGTTCATTTGCAACAGGACATGGGGAGGTGATTTCTTTGCACTCTACTTAACAAAAACGATCTCCTAATCCTCTTTCTTAAGATGATATTTAAGATACCATAGATCCATTAAAAAGGGGTCACCCACCACCATTTATATGCACACCAAGCCCAATAGTATTGAGCATGAGAGTGTGTATTGGGAAAAACTTATGTCCCACCTATCCTAGCCTAGATCATGTAAAAATGGACCACCCATTGTTTATCCATGTAACAAGCCCAATAGTGCAGGGTGTGAAAGGTTAAATTGGTTAAAACTCAAGTCTCATATCGATCAGAGACAAGGCTAACATAGAGTTTTTAGGTGGGAAACGATCCTCATTTTACAAGCTAGCTTTGTAGGATTCAGTTAGGACCAAACCTACATTCTAAGAGGATTTATTTCTTGTATTAAAATTTGAAAACTGAAACTCTTGAAAAATTGAAATTAAAAATTATAAAACTAAAATTTGGTTTTAGTTTTGAAATTGTTTAAAATTTAAAACTATCAACCATACTGAACAGGGCTTAAAATGATAGCTTGAGGGTCTGTCTTACAGTTTTGTCTCTCCTTTTTAATAAACTCTTTGTTAAAAAAAGTTAAATTGATAGATTTTTTTGTTTTCATTTTTAATTACAAAAATGCAACTTTGTTTCTTGTTTTCAAAAGATTGTACAAGACATCTTACTCATTTTCGAAGATAGGAATAAATTATACAAGCTTATGAAAATCGGAATCAAAGTGAAAACATTACAGTATGAAAATACAAAATATTTTCTAAAGCTAAACAGCCAAATGCCGTAATGAGGTAAAAAATCTAACCAATCACACAGTGGACAGGAGAGGAAACTTCTGCAAAAAATTTTCATCTGGTTCTTTTTGTTCAATTGCTTTAAAATGCTGTGCACACAGCATAATTTGTCCTTTTGCTGTTGAATTTCTTGTATTACTATGATTAATATAATAATTTTGTTGAGATGTGGTTGATTTGTAATGATGGTAGGATCCTTTGTCATCTTTTAAGGCCTCGATTAACCTAAGATTATAATATTTTGTTTTGGGGAAAGTGGGTCACACATTACAAGAGTGCTAAATGGGTTGTTTTCATATTTGTTTCCCTGTCCTTTCCTTTGTACTTGGCCTGGCACTAATTGCTGAAGTATTGCTTATTTCGCAGGTAGTAAGGGTGGCTGAAAGTTTTAGAATGTTTTCAACTATTGCTGTTTCTAAGTTTGACACTTCAGAGAGTGCAGGTTTTAACTTTACTTCTCAATTTTCTATTCCATTGTAATTTATATTGTTTTGCTGATATCCCTGCTAGTTTTAGTAATTTAGTAGGGATCCTTTCCATTGAACATTGGTTGTAAGAAAGTGACCAACATTTTGTTGAAGTGTGCACAGTAAATGCAGTCCTTTGGTACAGTTGGTTGAAACATGACGCATGCACCATTAAGGCACACAATTGTTTCTCGCACTTTGTTCTCTGGTGGAAACTATGCACCATTAATTTTATCTTGGGAATTGTATCTTTGTTTGCCCCAGGATGCATGCATCTTTGTTTTCAATTGTCCATCAGTTTTAGAAAATTGCTTTTGTAAAGTTTTAGGTTGAGACTAATAATATCTTTAGATCCATGTGCTACCTGACCTAGCGATAAAACTTAGGTGTTGTTGAATGAAAATTCTATTGTTCTCCTTTTTTTAATTTTATTTTATATATATATATATATATTTTAAATGAGTTACAACTCTTTTGTACTGGAAGGTCAAAATTCACTTGGTGTTTTTTGGAGACGAGTGATGATTCCGGCACTGGATAATAAAGACTTGCAACAGATAATCAAAGTGAGGCATCCAAATTTGGATCCTCACATTGGAAAACTCATAGGTATTGATAATTTTTTTTTAATTTATAGTTGCAGACAGATACACATGTATTTGTACCATTGCAAGCAGTTAACATGAGCTCAGTCATTATTATATTGCTGAAGATATCTAAATATTTTGGCAGAAACCTTTGAAAGGGTTAACTCTATTTCCATGCTTCAAGTTGTGGGTTCTCTTCCGGGAAGTTCTGCTTCTGTTTATTGCCCCTGCAGGTTCTCATTAAGGTAATTAAAGAAAAAATATTTTGGGTTTTTTGCTTGTTTTTGTCAATTTTCTTTAATTGTTGCAACTTTTGATTATCCATGGTAGGGATCTCCTTAAATGGTGCAAAAGGATTGAAGGTGTTGGTTTTTACTTTGATGGTAGCTTATCAGAAAACCAATGTTTTAGTGTGTATAAAGAGGTATGATTTTAAAAATCTTTTTATCTTCTCAATTCGTCATAATTTCTTCCCTAGACTTACTACATGTTTTGCTATTGTGTTGTATCTCAGGCTGTTGATGTATTTGCATCCTTTTCATCTTCAATTAAAAATCGTTTGTCAATAATGAAAGAGATAGCAGAGTTGTGGAAAGTACCAGTTTTTGCTGCTGAGGCCTTGTATCCCTGTGACAAACCTATAATTCAGGTTATAGTTAGTGAAGTACGAATCTTTGCTTCTTGATTTTGCCATATCAACTACTTATTTCTGGATTTAAATGCAGGATTCTGTCACAGATTTAAAAATAGGCCGAGTTTCCCTCCATAAAAATTCAGTCAGTATTCAGTATAGTCAGTTGACTTTTTAAAGTTGAAATGATGATACAATTTTTGTAAAAAGTCTCATGTTTCCTTGGTTTTGCTTCTTTCCTTTGTTTCATTTTCAGTTACAACATAATAAAAGACCTTTTGTTGAGATCCGTAGTTCTCTGCATGTTTTGGAGCGAATAGCTTGCTCTGTCAAGTTTAATGAGCCTGTCCTCTTGGTTGGTGAAACTGGTACTGGGAAGACTACAATTGTTCAAAATTTGGCTTCAAGGCTTGGTCAAAAGCTTACTGTTTTTGTATGTTACATTTTCTCTATCTCCCTATTATTTTCTGTTATTTATATTTGTGTTACAAGTGTGTTTGAGTGACACATGATGATGGTTTTTTCTCCAGAACCTGAGTCAGCAAAGTGATGTTGCTGACTTACTAGGGGGTTTTAAGCCTACGGATGGTCTGTCTGTGTATTTGTCCCTTTATGACGATTTTATGTCTCTCTTTACCAAGACATTTTCAAAAAAGGTATTTGTTGTTTTTATTTTTTATTCATATTTAGTGTCAGTTGTTTATTATGGCTATAATGCTTTGCTGCTGTTCAGAAAAATGAAGACTTTCTTACTAAAGTACGTGCGTCGTTAGGAAGTCATCGACAAAAGTTTTTAATTGATAAGAATGGGGAAGTTCTATTGAAAAATTTGCGAAGTGCTGTTGCAATGTCAGTTAAGCTTATACAACCTGGATCTTCCAAAAGGCGTCAAAGGCCACTAGAAGAAGAGTCAATCCAAGATTGGGAGAAATTTTGTTTAAAACTGAAGAGTGTGTCTCAAAGTAATCCTTCTTCGACGATGATGTTTTCTTTTGTAGAAGGAAGTTTTGTAACTGCTCTTAAAAATGGTGAGTGGATTTTGCTTGATGAAGTGAATTTGGCTCCTCCAGAAACCTTGCAAAGAATTGTTGGTGTTCTAGAAGGGGAACATGGTGTACTGTGTTTAGCTGAAAGAGGTGATACGGATTATATACATCGCCATCCAAATTTCCGTATATTTGCCTGCATGAATCCAGCAACAGATGCAGGGAAGCGGGATTTGCCCTTTTCTTTGAGGAGTAGATTTACCGAGATTTTTGTTGATGATGTTTTGGATGATGAGGATTTAAGTCTATTTATCAGTCAGTTCATTAGTAGTGGCTATATGGATCAACAGTTGGTGAATAAAATTGTGTGTTTCTATAAAGAAGCGAAAAAGGAATCTGAAGAGAGGTTGCAGGATGGTGCTAACCAGAAACCTCAATACAGTTTAAGGTCCCTTTACCGTGCTCTAGAGTATATGCGGAAGGCAGAGAGAAAATTTGGATTTCAAAAGGCTTTATATGATGGGTTTAGTATGTTTTTTGTTTCATTGTTGGATGGATCCAGTGCTGAAATAATGAGGCGAAAAATATTATCTCTTCTGTTAGGAGGGCATATGCCTCGATTCGAGCTTTTTTCTGCCTATTTGGATTCCTCGAAATCTGTTGGATATTCAGGGAATTATGTTCAAACCAAAACTGTACAGGAGCATCTTGGGAATTTGGCCCGGGCTGTTCTTATGAGATATCCTGTCCTCTTACAGGGACCCACATCTAGTGGGAAAACTAGCCTTGTTTGGTATCTTGCTGCAATAACTGGTCATGATTTTGTGAGAATCAATAATCATGAACACACTGATTTGCAAGAGTATCTAGGTTCTTACATAACTGATGCAGGTGGAAAACTTGTTTTTAATGAAGGTGTTTTGGTTAAAGCTGTTAGAAATGGTTACTGGATTGTACTGGATGAGCTTAATTTGGCTCCATCTGATGTGCTGGAGGCATTGAATCGATTACTTGATGATAACAGAGAGCTTTATGTTCCTGAACTGCAAGAAAGAATTCAAGCAAATCCAAACTTCATGCTTTTTGCCACTCAAAATCCACCTACACTTTATGGTGGTCGCAAAATGTTGTCCCGAGCATTTCGTAATCGTTTTGTAGAGATTCATGTTGGTGAAATACCTGATGATGAGCTCAGCAAAATATTGGCGGAGAGATGTAAAATCTACGTAGGTTATGCTGAGAAAATGGTTGAAGTCATGAAGGATCTTCGGTTGCACAGACAGAGTAGCAGAGTCTTTGCTGGTAAACATGGATTTATAACACCTAGAGACTTGTTTCGCTGGGCCGATCGTTACCAGAGATTTGGTAACTCTTATGAAGATTTGGCCAAAGATGGCTATTTTCTTTTGGCAGAAAGGCTACGGAGTGAGGATGAGAAGTTTGTTGTTCAAGAAGTTCTTGAAAAGCATCTCCGGGTTAAACTAAACATTAAACAGTTATATGATCAGGTACAGACCTTGCTTTTAGTGTTTTCTCATACTCATAAAAAATCTGCTGTTTTCTTTGTCACATACAAACTACTGTATTGTTGATAACAGATCCTATTATTTGGACTTAAATTCAAAATTTGTTTGTACTTACATATTGTATATTGCATAGTGTTGATTATGTACCATGTATGATAATTTCTGATTTTCGGTAATTGTGTTCTTGTGATTTAGTATGGGAATTATTCTTTCTCTTCAGATTTAGTTCAGATTGTTGCCTGTGAAATACTTCAAATAGTTGAAAGCTGAATATTTAATATATCTTAAGCATTTTTAACTGTATTTCAGACATTATTTAGTGACCATTCTTCCTCCAATTTGATTGCTGGTTTAGGAGCTCCAGAGAGTCTAGAAAGGTATGACCTCATTGTTGCCTTCTACATTTAGTCCATAGTCCTTGGTTCAATACTTCTTACTGATATTTTAATATATATACATATATATATATATATATATATATATATATATATATATATATATATATATATAGTGTACTCTTGACTAAAAGTATGCAGAGGCTATACTTCCTTGTGGAACGCTGCTTTGATTTACGTGAGCCTGTACTGCTTGTTGGGGAAACAGGTGGAGGGAAGACTACTGTGTGTCAGTTATTAAGTGCTTGTTTGCAGTTAAAATTACACACATTGAATTGCCATCAGTATACAGAAACATCTGATTTTATCGGGGTTGGTTTTCCCATGCCTTTTCTTTTAATCAATCTTGTAACGACTTTAAAGAGAAATGTGTATACTACAATTTTAGCTGAAGGTTTAACTAGAAAATGTTTCCCAGGGATTCCGTCCAATTCGAGAGAGATCTACATTGATTTCTAATTACAAAGAGCTCATTGAGAGGTTGAAGAACCTGAAGGCTTATTATCCATACTTCCCTGAGGACTTTGTAAGTGTTCTTTGTTTCTTATCCACTTGGATCATACAAAGAATTTTAAGATCAGTTTTATGCATATATTCATAGCCTTATTTGTCAGTTTTATGCATATATTCCTAGCCTTATTTTTGCTGCATTTAGACAGTCTTTTTTTATTAACACTAGAGTTCTTCTCTTTGCTCTTTACCTTCTATCTGAATCAATGTTATTGAGATGAAGTGAATACTGATTTGTCATCTTCTTCTACAGATTGTTTCTTCTGACATAAATCATGCTTCTTCAACTCTTGATATGCTGAATGGTATGATAAGGAAATGTAAAGAAGGTCAAGTTTGTGGTTTGGATGCCAGTGGAGAAGATCTTAATGCTCTTGAGCAAATAAAGTTGGACCTCAGTGGCTTGCATCAAAAGTGGCAGAGCATATTTGTGTGGCAGGATGGTCCTCTTATACAAGCAATGAGAGATGGTGATCTCTTTCTTGTGGATGAAATATCCTTGGCTGATGATAGTGTACTTGAGAGATTGAATAGTGTGTTGGAGCCAGAGAGGATGCTAGTAAGTTTATTATCTGTATTGACACATTTAAGTTGCTGCTTTAGCCTGTTTTAGATCTTGCTGTATAACTATGGTTTATTAAATAGTGAACATATTAATTCTGCTCTCCCCAAAGAGTTATCTGTATTGACACATTTATCTGTGTTTTTCTAAATACCATGTGAACATATTACATAAAATACCCAAAATGAAAAATGTGTTTGTTTCTTAATTCTGTATGCCCCAAAGAGTTATTGGATGGATGTGAAGGTCATGCTTTTTTTCTTACTGGGACATATCTACTGAGAAGTTGGTGAGCTTTTTTAAACTGGATTGAGAGGAAATATTGCTAAGTAATATGAATGTTACAAAAGAATAGTAGGATATGATATGCTCTTGACTATGGCACAAATAAACACAATTAAGGTAGATGAAGGTGTTAATATTAGAGAGATCTAAATTATTTGTTTACCTGTTCTAAAGAACCTTGTTAAAGGACAAAAATATTGAGCACAAAGCAAGCTTTTTTTGTTGTGTTCTATAAACCCTAGTGATTTGCTCATATATATATTGTGCTTACTTATTGCTGGTGACTTTTCTCTGCATAATTGCTTGCCAGCTTTTCCTACCATTTTCTACAGTCACGAGTTTTTTTTCTTTTTTTTTTTTTCTGGTTGCAGTCTTTGGCTGAGAAAGGTGGGTCTGATCTTGAGAAGGTTACTGCACATCCAAATTTTTTCGTTCTTGCAACAATGAACCCTGGTGGTGATTATGGTAAGAAAGAGTTATCTCCAGCACTACGCAATCGCTTCACAGAGATATGGGTTCCCCCTGTTAATGATCTAGATGAGCTTCAAGGCATTGCTCTTAAAAGGTGCCCTCAATGAATTTCCCATGTTAGTGTTTCAGTGTTTAGATTTGATGGTGATCTTGAATTTTATTTTCTGTTTATTTGTGTTTTTTCTTTCAGAATTTCGAAGTTTAAAGTTGCAGGCAAATTATGCTCCATATATCAAGAAAGACTCTTGCTTATTGTTAATGCTATGATAAGTTTTTTCGAGGTATATTATACAGAAATCTTTTTTTGAAGTCATTAATTGTTCATTTTTTGCATGTAAATTATTCACTGCTGAGCTGATATGGGTGGTGTCTGATTCTCATTTACTTCAGTGTTGGCATTCTGTGTATTTGATTACTATTGTAACTTATAAGTGAGCCATTCTCATCATTGTTGCAATATGGGCATGTGGTTCATTAAGGTACTATTTGCCCTTTAAAGAAATGGCCTAGCAAAACCCAAGTTAGTAGAACAATGGAAGTTTAATAGTGAAGAAAAAGAAAAGGGAAAAATGGAGCTTGCCCAAAGAGCTGATGAGGAGGTTTTGCTTTTCTATTTTGAATACACACTTGCTTCTTCACCTCCATCTTGTATATCTTCCAGACACACTACCTTTGAATCCGGCAATTTTTGTTAATGAGTTTAGACAGGTACAACTTACCTGGACACAATTATAAACAAGTTAGCTGAAATACGGTGACACTGCAACTTGATCCAAGGTTCATCCTCAAGTTGGACAAGGATAATTAATGATTTCTATTGGGAAAAACCCAAGTCCCACATCGACTAGAGATTAGGCAATTGAATAGTATATAAGTGGAAAGCAACCCTTACAAGCCGGTTTTGTAGGGTTGAGTTAGGCTTAATCCACTATTCTAAGAATTTCCAACTTGCTGTTTGATCTTCAAACACTGATCTTGATCAAGTCTTTGCAAGAGAATCTGCACTTTGAGATTTGGCAGTGATGTAGGCTAAATCTAATTCGACTGTTTCCCATCTCTTGTTTAGTAAATTTCCTATTGATTCTCTTATTTTTCATTCCATCATGCTGTCGTGGTACTGATGGATGGTTTATTGTCAATATACAACCTTGTAGGCCCTTTTAAGTCCTCTAGTAACCTCTGTACTCCGTGGTCTGTATACAAATTCCTTGAATATTACTTGGGCCATGTTCCTGTATTCTATCACCGCAGTGCTCCTAGACACCACTGTATGCACTATTTGTTATATCTTTTTCCTGTATTTTGGAGTCTTCCAACTTGGTTGATACAAAAGGTTTGCCTCTTGCCACATTTGCATTGGGTTATTGAAATATCAATGACACTAATCGTCCTTAGTTGTTAAATAAAAGCATTAAGCAGAATTTTCAAGGTCCAAGTATGTTTCTTTGTCCATATTTCACACATCTTTTGCATTCTTATAAAAGTGTTATACGTGACTAATGTTGGTTTCCATGGAGAAAGTTAGGCATAATAATATTTTTTTCAGCTTCTTGCCTGTATGGTAGGTAAAAAGGATGGATAAGGTTTAGAGAGGAAATTAGGTTGGTATCATTTTGGATTTGATTATTGAGTTATTGTGTTCATTTTCTCTGGTTAGGATTTTGGTGTGGTTGGTGATTTTTGCCATTGATGTGGGGTAATTTCTTGGGTGGATCTGGGGTTATTCCTATTTGAGATCTAGAGGCTAAATCCTCATGGTATTGACATTCATTTAAAGGGCTAGCTGTTTGTAACAGTTGCACTTCCATATATGTGGATCTGGTGATTGAACCGCTAACTACATGTATAAGGGACATGGTGATTTTGGCCATAGATGGTGGGTTATGGTACCCAATATACTGCTCCGTTACCATGAAGAATTGTGAAAGGTTTCCTCAAGCATTTAAACCTTCTCATTAATCTGAATTCTCTATTATACATGAGATGCTTCCATGGAAGCAAGCAAATAAATGCCTAATAAAAAAGCAATAAATTATACACAATCTAGAAAACCATAACTAAGGGACATGATTATTTATCTATTGTACCACACCATGGTGATTTTGGCCATAGATGGTGGGGGGTATGATATGCCCAATACACTGCTACGAATTATCTATTATACAAGAGAGGCTTCCGTGAAAACTTGTAAGCGAATAAATGCAAATAAAATGTTCTAAATTAATGCCTACAGATTTACTTGTTTTCACTTTCATTTCTATCACAACTTGCATTTTTTCATTTTGTGTTGCACTTTATTTTGGTTTTCCATATAGTTTATTCTAGCTTATTTATTTTTATATTGTTTCACAATGCTTTTGGCTTGTTTGTGAGTATCTTGCTTTTTTTATTTTTTTGGGATTGTTGATCTTATAGATATGAAAAAGGTTTGATGAATTTGCAATTGTGGTGTTATGATGTTTTCTGTGCTTCTTCCATGTAGTTCTCTTCTTTATAAAAAATACTTTTGTGTATATAGGTTCTTGCTTTGTATTATTTTAGCATGTAATTATACCAGCAATGTCTGCTCTTAGAACATTTGGAATGAAATTTGGAACAACATCAAAAAGGATGTAATGTATTTGAATACTACTATTCCACTGTTAAGTGCAATTCGCTGCTGTAATGATTAATTCTTTGATCAATTATATATTATTATTCATTTGCTATTTATTACTCCTATGCTTTCCAGTGGTTCAATAAATTGCATCCAGGGAGAATGCTTACAGTGAGAGATCTTATTTCTTGGGTGGACTTTTTTATTGCAATGGAAGAAAGCTTAGGGGCTGAATATGCACTTCTTCATGGAGTATTTCTTGTTTTGCTTGATGGGTTAACTCTAGGTAGGATCTGTTAATGATTTTTCGTTTATTCAACTTCTCTGATTTCTTTTATGACATCTGAAATTCTTAGATGAAATTTGCAACTTGAGAAGGATTGGCACCTTGATGTTGGCTCTGTCACACTTGGGGGCTTTAGTATGTTCTGAGGGTTGGACATGTGTTAAAAATGTTGTATTTCTGCCCAAGCTAGAAACATTTCAGAATGTTGTGTTTGGGTTGCACAAGGAATTAAATTTTATTTTTGGGCTTTATTCTCTTGTTATTATTATGTTTCTAAATCTATATTTTTAAATGAAAAATATTGTGAGTGGAAATTTTAAAATTGATCATATAAATTTAATATTTGTTATAATTGGGTTGTAGTATTGATGATGATATTAGTGGTAATAGCTATGTTGGTTATGTTGGCAATGGAGATGATCTATATTATTTTATTTTAGAATGAGCCAATTATTCTTAAAGGTTAAAGTTGTAAGTTGAATACACATGAATGGTCTTATATAGTTAAATTACTGTATTACATTACTATCAAACAAATCTTCATATATGAGCTCCCAAAATGTCTGAAGCAGAAACACGGTTTAAATATAGATATCCCTGAAGTTGTGTAGACATGAGTTAAATATTACTGTATGTTTTATTGACAGCTTCTTAACTTTTATCAGGGACAGGACTTTCAAAAAGGGATGCTGCCGTGTTAAGGGAGAGATGTTTATCCTTTCTTCTGCAAAAGCTAAGGGTATGTTTCTCCCTTCATTATTTGTTATTTATGCACTATTTATTGTCTTTAACCAAGTTCAATGTATCTTATGAAGTAGTGACATTTTAATTGTTATCTGAAAATAATAGTTGTTATTTCTTATCCTTGTAATCATCATCATTATTATTATAAACAAATCCCCTATGCAAGCCTACGAGAGCAGTGATTTCTTGGGTTCTGTTTTCAGCTGTTTACAGTTTTTTATTATTATCACAATTCCTCTTGAAATTTAATAAGACAACATTGTACAGCACCAGTCTTATGTTAATAATTTTGATTGAAATACATCAAGATAAAGAAAGACATAGCTGAGAAAGAGAGATCAGAAAGTCACTATAATCCCTTAGAATTCAATTATGATCAAGATACATGACTGTTAGTATTTATATGATCAGTCTACATAACTAACTGCTGACTTAGCAGTTAGTTATACCAGTCAAGACAGATGGCTAATCTTTTACAACAGCAGGAAATACAGAATTTGTGTAAATTCCTTTTGAGATAAGGGTCAGTTATGTCCTTATTGGTGGGAATTCTTATGAATGTTCCTGTATTTATAGTTTTATGGTGCAATCTTTTGGAGTGGAATTCTCATATTTGTATTTTTATTGATATCTCTTTGGGTACTCTCTATAGCTGTATCTTAAAAAAGTTGTATTTGTTGAATGAATTATTCTTACAGGTTGATGAAAGTGATTTACTACATTCAAAACTTTCAAGAATGAGTAACTACAGTTGGGGTGAATTTGGCGCTATTATGGATGTGTCAGATATTGATAATAAGCAATATGATGATTTATTTGGCATTGATCCATTCTATATCAGTAAAGGTAATAATGTGATGCTGCATTCTTTTTTATGATTTTGTTTCCTGATTGTTTTGTCACGGTAAATTCCTTTCCAGGTTTGGTTTTGTATAAATATTATTTACTATGTTTGATACTCCATCATCTTTTTCCTAAAATAATTGTAAAGGTCGGAGAGATGTTATAGCTAATGAGTAATTGTCTTGTTTATTTATTTTCATTTAAGATTTTTAAGAGTCTTCACTTTCTTCCTTCTTTGTAGTCTTTGTCTCCTTTATAGTAATTTTTACACTGAAATACTGCCATGTCTACTGTCTCGTGTTAATTTTTGACTACTTTTCTTTATGGCTATAGGTATTGGCATTTGTGAGGATAGTGGGTTTGAATTCAAGGCACCTACTACTCGCAGGAATGCTTTGAGAGTTTTACGGGCTATGCAGCTTCCAAAGCCTGGTATTTTCTTTATTTACCTTTATGAATATCCTTTATTTATGTCAGAAATTATTTGATTTATTAGTTCTAAATATTTGTCCTTTTGCAGTTTTACTTGAAGGTAGCCCAGGTGTAGGGAAAACTAGTTTAATCATTGCCTTGGGAAAATGGTCTGGGCATAGAGTGGTACGGATAAACTTTTCTGAGCAGGTCAGAAAATACTCTTACTTGTACTTTATCTTGTAGCATTTGGTTTTTTCTGTAATAATTTGATCAATTCTGGTGATGTTTTTCTGGTGCAGACTGATATGATGGATCTGTTAGGGTCTGATTTACCTGTTGAAAGTGAAGAGGGAATGAAGTTTTGTTGGTCTGATGGGATACTATTGCAGGTTGATTTGTCTTCTGAGTTAACGTATCATGTTCTTCTCTGCTTTTGATTTGTATTTAATTTTCAACTTATTTCCGCAGGCCCTCAAGGAAGGCTGTTGGGTTTTGTTGGACGAGCTTAATCTTGCTCCCCAATCTGTTTTAGAAGTATTTTACTCATCAATCTTAATATCCATTTCCCCCTCCTTTATTTTCCTTTTTAAACCTTAATTATCATTTCTTTTCTGTTTCATCTTCTGTGATGCTTTGTCGTAACTCTGATCTTCGTATCAGGGCTTGAATGCAATTCTTGACCACAGAGCTGAGGTGTTTATACCAGAGTTGGGTAGTACTTACAAATGTCCACCATCATTTAGAGTTTTTGCTTGTCAGAATCCATCACATCAAGGTGGTGGCCGAAAAGGCCTTCCAAAGTCATTCCTTAATCGATTTACCAAGGTATGCTGGTTGTGTGATATTGTATTTATATTTTATTTGGAATCTCTCAAAGTTGAAATATGGGCGTTCAACAAGCAAATCTGAGGAGTCCAAAAGTTAGAATCATGTATAGCCTATAGGGACTCTAATTATCTTTCTATTTTGCACTGTTTAATAATGTTCCTGTTTCAGAGTAATTTTTGCCTATTTTCTATGATAATTTTTCAGTCAGATATTTTTCTTTAGTACTCAGTATGCAAGATTTGTCAAATCTCTGTTTTTTGGTTGTTGACTACAGGTGTATGTTGATGAGTTAGTTGAGGAAGACTATCTATCCATTTGTGAATCAAAATTTTCAACTATACCTAGACCTTTACTATCAAAGTTAATCTCCTTCAATAAAAGGATGCATGAAGACACCACAGTAAATCAAAAGTTTGCCAAGGATGGCTTTCCATGGGAGTTCAATCTTCGTGATGTATTTCGGTCTTGTGAGATAATTGAAGGTTCTATCATCTCTAACTCTCACTTGTAATTTGTCTGTTATTTTTACCGGTTTCCTTTTTTCATTTTTCTTTCTAATGTCCAATTGAGACTCATTCTCTTTTTCATCCTGATATTTCCTTATATTCAAATTAGGTGCACCGAAGCGCTCTGGAGTATATTCCTTCTTGAACATTGTTTACATTCAGAGAATGCGTACGGAAGCTGATCGTAAGGAAGTCTTACGAGTCTTCAAGGAGGTATTTGAGGTGACACCATTTATAAATCCATATCCTCGCGTTCTACTCAATTCACATCATTTAATTGTTGGGAATGTGACTGTTAAGAGGAATCATGCTCAATTAAGTATGCCCTCAAGCAAACAGATCCTGATGCTGCCTGGAATTCGTCAAAGTTTGGAAGCTGCTGCTCAATGTGTTGAACATCAATGGTTATGTATCTTGACTGGGCCATCGTGCTCTGGAAAAACATCATTGATAAGATTACTGGCTAACCTAACAGGCAATGTGCTAAATGAAGTAAATCTTTCCTCTGCAACTGATATATCTGAATTATTAGGATCATTTGAGCAGTATGATGCCTTACGTAATTTTTCCAATGTCATTTCTCAAATTGAGCGGTATGTTAATGAGTACGTAAGTTTGCAACTGGAGACTTCAAATGAAGCAATTTTCAGGGAAACAGATTTATATATCAGATGGACTGCTTTTCTTTCTGGCTTGAAATTTGATAGCTTGTCATCTTCTGCTTCAAATTATTTTGAGAACCAGAAGAGGATAGTATGTTCTGTTAGTTTGTTAGTTGAGATCATTGGACAACTAAAGTTGCAGATAGAAAATAGTTCTCTTCCTGTATCTTACTCATTCGATGAACTTGATTTGGCCATGAAGAAAGTTTTGAAGATGAAAGCGGATGATCAGAAAAGGGTTGTTTCAACCAAATTTGAATGGGTTACAGGAATATTGATCAGGGCTATTGAGCAAGGGGAATGGATTGTCTTGGAGAATGCAAATCTCTGTAACCCCACGGTATAGGGTGCCTCTACTACATATTATTGTACAAGTTCATGCATTTAAAAGCTTATTTTGCCCGAGGAAAATTGTATTTATGCTCCGTAGTTTTCCTCACTAATTATGAATTGTTTTAACAGACTAATCTCTTCAGTTTTCAAATTTTATTAATAAATTTCAAACCAGACCAACATCCTCTGTTCTGCATTTGGGGAATAAAAGTTTTTGTCAAGCACATCTGGCTCATTAACTTCACATTTATCCAACTTTTATTCCTAATCCATCTAAGCCTCCTGAAATTAATTTGAAAATTTTCCCCAAATAAACTATAATATAACTTATATAAGTCATTGGTTGGTTTGTTTGTTTGTTTTTTTTTTCCTCTCTAAAATTTGGCATGCAAGATCTGCATAAGATTCGTTGTAATTTAGCATTTTGGATCAATCTAATGCTTTTGTTGATACTATTAAGTTATTTTTTTTATTTGTTTTTGTTGCTAGGTTCTTGATAGGATTAACTCATTGGTGGAACCTAGTGGATCAATCACAGTAAATGAGCGTGGAATTGTTGATGGGAATCCATTGGTTATTCATCCTCACCCTAATTTCCGCATGTTCCTCACAGTTAATCCCCACTATGGTGAAGTTTCTCGAGCAATGCGTAATAGGGGAGTTGAAGTATTTATGCTGCAGCCATATTGGGCATTAGACGATACAAGTGGATACAATTACGAGGATATTGAATTCAAAGATGTCAGGAGGTTTCTTGTTTTATTGGGTGTACCAGTTCCTCATTTGGTTGATGCAATGGCTAGAGCTCACATTTATGCTAAAATTGAAGGTTCAGAGCTTAATTGTCACATTACGTATCTTGAACTTTCACATTGGGTTCATCTGTTTCTGCAGCTTCTCAAAAATGGTTGTTGTGCTTTTTGGAGTCTACAGTTAAGTTGGGAGCATATATATCTGTCCTCGTTGGGTGTCGAAGGAGAGAGAATAATCAATTTTGCCAAAACTGAATATTTATCGATTACTAATTTGGCTGTGTATGATGATGTTTTGATGGCCTGTCCTTTGGGTTTGCCTGGAGGATGGCCATTGCCACTCAGTTTAAGGGATTATGTATACTACTCAAAAGAAGCTTCTATTAAGCAGAACTGCATGTATCTGGAATTTCTGGGAACTCAGTTTGCATCTCATCAATATCGAACTGCTCGTAAGAGGCACTCAACAGCTTGTTTACAAACTTCCAGTGATCATGTGAGGATGTATTTGATGGATTTCTGGACTTTACGTGAACTAATGTTTCCTAAGGCCTCAAATGTGATGATTTCAGACTACAAAAATGAGTGCAAATTTGACTCAGAATTGACAAATAAGATGCTATTGTTTGCAGCCAATTGGACGATTGAACAAGCTACTAAAAGTGATTTTAAGTTCTATCTTCTCAGGTTTAAGTGGTTTATTTCTCAGTTGCAGCCCTTCTGCCAGTTCTTTAATAACTTCGTCATACTGATAGAGAAGATGATCAAGCATCCTATTTGGGAGTATATTTCAAGCCATGATAAACTGGATGTTGATTTGCAGTTAATGCCATTGTTGTCACTTGATCTAGTCGATTTGGCTCCATCAAATAGCAAAATTAAATCTCACTTGAATGCTATTAGTTGCTTTGATCTACTAAGATTAACTTACCAACAACGGAATATTGAGAGCCAGTATAGTTTTGATGATGAAGCCAGTTGCTTTCTTCCACTTTTGAAGTCTCTTCATGTTTTGCAAGATGAAATAATTAACAAATTTGTTGTTTCATCTCCTAGGCTAATTGAGGACCAATCATTTGATTATAAAGTACAGTTATACTCTAACCTTATCGAGGACCATGTTTTATTTTGGCAGTACCTAGTTTCTTCGAAGTTTGATCAGATGATAATTTCTTGGCATTCTTTGGTGAAAGATGCTGGAAAGTTTAATGATATATGTGGAGAAGCTGTAGATGATTTTTTGGTAAGCTATGCATGTTGTTTTATGTATTCAGTAAGGAAGTTTATAAAGTGAGAAAATTAAGGGTGTTTTCATCCTAGATTTTAACAGAAGTACCTTGTAAGCTTAATTAGCTTTAAATTAGGATGGATGCACCCTTATTTACTACACACATTCTTTCTCTGCTGTTGCAAAAATATCCATGATTTATATGTTAAATTATTTTTAGTCAGTTAATTATTGTTTTTCCTTGAACAGATGGAGGGCAAAAAACTGGAGAAGTTTTCTCTTTCAGAAAAATCCTTACTATGGATTCATGGTGGTCACCCATTTTTACCTTCTTCATCTGATTTACATAATCAACAGCATCAACTTTTAAAATTTGTTGAAACAATTTGGCCAAGAAAGACAGGATCAAACTATCAAGGTTCTCTACTCTGAATTCCTTTTTATTGTTTACTTCAGAGGAAATTTTGAACAAAGAATTCTTGGTAAAGATATTCCCAGTTTTGGTACTTATCCACTTAAGTAGTTAATCAACTCAGTAATTGGGTGCAAGTAACCAATTATTGAGCATTGTTAACCAGTTAAGTGGTCAATTATTTTTAAGATTAAAATATTATTGCCAAGATTTTAAAATTTAAATTTCCTCAGTAATTTTGTACTTCTTATTTTGTCAAATTTTATTTAATTTTTAATTTTTTATTGAGATATTTAGGAAGTTTGAGCTGCAATCTTATTGATGTTGTTGCATCATTTGATAATGGTCTTCGCTTCCTCGTGATGCAAGGTATATACAGACATCTTTCTTTCCCTTGTAATATAATTATTAGGACACCATTCTCACATTGAGAGTCTGGTGAATTATCTGGATATACAATGATCATTAAGTGTTATCCTTTGGCCTATTCCCCACTAGTTTCAGGATGATTTAGTCAAATAAGTTGTATTTATCTTGTCAAATAAATTTATTTGGGCACGAGAGATTTTCACAAATTTCTTCAAGCATCAGAAGTTTTTTGGCAGTGTATAAATATGTCTATATCATCAATTTTTAGTGACTGTTTAATGGTGTGTGCATTACTGTGGAGTGATGTGGTTCACACATCACTACACATCTGAAAGTTAACATCAAACAAATTTGTTTATTTTTAGCATGTTATTGTCTTCTAGAATTTACTGTATGAATCATGATACTGATCTTGGAAAGTCTCAGCAAAGTGACTTTTTGTCTTCGATTTACTTTCAATCTGACTCAATTTGGACAATATTTATTTTCCATTGTTTCAAATATGACTCAGAATATGGTATTGAATCAATTCTTGGTTTTGGTTGATTTGTTCCTGTAGATATTTTGGCTTCTTATAGTAAACTGATTCACCTCATAGCCCTAAACTGATGTAGTTTTAAAACATTGGTTTACAAAATTAAGATTTTTGTTTTTTTGCTTCATACTTCCCATCTACTTTCTGGCACTTCCTTCTAGGTTAATGTTTATTCCTGGCTAATGGTGATGAATATCATCATATTTACTTTTGCATTATTGTTTATGCTACTTATCTGTAGATACATAATTCTTTATTCTATAATTGTGTAGATGTCTCAAACTTATCTTTTCTAATGGCGAAATGGAGTCATGAGGATGGTATTCATACTGTTAAGAAGTTGGAGGAGATGCGTCAGGTTTGCGCTTTCATGATTGTACTTAAATCTATAAGAATGCAAATTCCTTATTTGGTTGTTATTAAATTTGTTCTGCAGATGCTGTTAAGAAGGTTTGAACATGAAAAACACAAGTTGATATTGAATACAGGATCCAAAGGCCTTTCCTATTTTGCTGAAAATTCAGATGCCTGTTGTTCATTTACACCTGAAATGTTGTGTCAAAAATCTGTATTTGAGGCATGGCAGGACACGTTTGTTCCAGTTGATTATACCAGTTTATTCTGGGATATGGATTTACTGCAGAAACTCACATCAATTCATTTGGACGATCTCGAAGGATTACATCAAGTAATATTGAACACAATTACCTCGTGTATTTATTGTAAAAAAATATTTTCTAATTGATATTATAAAAAATATTCCTTTATAGTAGGGTTACTAGGGTAGAGAAGCAAAAATTTGTATATTATGCGGCAAATAGTCTATATGCATACCGGATTGTTTAAACTTAATTTTCCATGCTTCTCTGATTCTTATGATAGGCCATGGGACGACTATCCAACCTTTTGGATTTTTCTTTGAAATTTTCATTGAGTTTCTCATCAAGGCCTCCCCAAATGTTTTCGCCACACCAAAAGATGTTGTGGACCCTGAATGCATGGGCATCAATGGATGCAGGTTGGTGTTAAAGCTTGAATGTGTCCAATTATCCTTTTTCTTTGTGAATAGGTTCACAGAGATTTTAACTTCTTTTTTTTTTTTTTTTGTACTTTTGTGATGGTTGCAGTAAATTTCAAAATTGCAAGCTTCATTGTGGAGATGTGGTTTAAGTGGCATGAATCTATTTGGGTATGTTTCCCTAAATTAGTTAAGGTATGTGGAGTGCACATTTATTTTCATATTTAGTTCTTGTGTATATTTTTTGGCCTATTTAAAACTTTTTGTGTGTTGGAACTTTGGACAGATTGATGATTTTGATACCATTGCTCAACCCCACATGCTCACTGAGCCTTTTGGTGCATCAACTGTGTTACAGATCATGTGAGTTACTTTTTTTTTCCTTTTCTGTATAGATGTTTTTGTTATTTGTTTCCTACTTTCTATAAGATTTTTACTATATTAAAATTAGAGTTCTTAAAACGGTGAAAAGTTAAATAAGATGGTGGAGGAATTGGTTTTTTAAGTAACTAGAGCTTCTAATAAACTAAGGTCATTAGTCATACTTCATTCCTTCTTTAAGTTGTAAAATTGGGTTTTTAATGAGGTCAGATAAATAAAATTAATTTTACCCCCCCCCCTCCCAAAAGTGTACACTGTTAAATTTATATTGTTTTGTATTGGGAAAAACCCTTGTACCACATTGTCTAGATAAGTATATAAGTGAAGAGCAACCCTCACCATATAAACTGATTTTGTAAAGTTGAGTTTGGTCCAAATTCACATTTTAAGATGATATCAAAGTCTGTCCTAGATCCATTAAAAGAAAGGGTTATCCATCATATATCCACCTACTAGGTAAAATAGTGTTAGGTTTGAGAGAGTGTATTGAAAATTACTTTATTATAAAGAATTTTTTGGAAACATTTTTAATTTTAAACAAATTGGCCCATTAGTATTTGTTAATTGTTACACCAACATTAGTTGACATAATTGGTAATGACTTGTATTACTTAACCTGGTTGTTTAGGATTCAAATCCTGACTTTGATTATGAAATAAACTATGTTGGGAAGGGAATATTCACTTTGATTGTGTTCCAATCTCTGATGGAGATTAGTCACTACTTTTGGCAGTGGTTACTTCGTATCTATGGTTACAAAATAAATTCTTAACTGCTACTTGTACATATTGAGCATCTTTCCAGGTGCAACAGAAAGTATCATTCTTCTTTGGATAATATTTTCAGGAAAAGAACACATGCTATCAATGAGTTTTGGGTGCAATCTCTCAAGTGTAGGGTTACCTTGCTTAATTTGTGGCATTGCTCTCATCATGGAATACATATGCCTAATTTTCTTTTAGGTGCTTCTCGATCTCTTTTCCAGCAGGTAAAACTATCGCTCTCCTTCTATTCCTTAGTCATCTGTGTCATAATTGTATCATTAATTGTTAAACTGATTCATGCATATGGCATGCTTAAATGCAGATTATTTATGCACACAGGAAATCTTTTGATGGGGAACAATTTGCTAGAATCAAATCTATTTTTTCTTCTCTTGAGAAGAATATACATACGGTATGTCCTTTGTCATGTGCTTATTATGGTATTCTACTGTTTTATTTGTTTCAGAATAGCAAACACAGTTAAGCCACTGTAATCCAAGATGTTTTCCTTGAAGCATTTTAGAATACATTTTTTTAGTCTTTATTTTGAAATGTTCACAATTGTCATGCAATTGGGAATATTTATGAACATGTATTATAGTTGAAAAAGAAATACATATTAAATTTTTGATAAAATTTTCCCTATCTGCATCTATTTATAAATTAATTTTTTTTTCAACAATTAAACAATGGCTACACTTTGTGCTGTGTACTTATATTTTTTTTTTCATTTTCCAATCAAACAATTCAGGCAAACATTATGCTTCACTATGTCACCCTGAAGTGCTGCTTTGCTTATTTTAGCACCGTATGCACTGTACACTAATTATGTACAGGGCAACCTAGATTAGTATTCTGGTAAAGCTCATTGGGACAATATCCTACACCTTATAAAACTATACATCGATGTAGAATATAGTGAACGAATTTAAGCATTGTTTTGCATGTTTTTCTCATTGTTGGAAGACATTATTAAAAGGAAGTTGATTTGGATTATCGAATCTGTTGTTTGTTCTTGCTTCTTAGTTCTTTTGTTCACAGTTTCTTTTTCCATTTAGTTCACACCTTTTCATTTAGAATAAAAAAAATTATGCAAAATTACCTTTGATTATTTATATGGAAAATCATGATAATTTAACAATAAATTGATGACAAACTTGAGAAAAATAATTAGTTAGTGTTATTCAGGTGCTTATGGTGTGTTTATCCTATATTATTTTATTGTCACATCATCCTTTTTTCCCCCATGATTTGATAGATGTGGTGCGTCAAATAATTCTCATGTATTGTTTTCATTTGAGAACAACACTATAAGCACCTCAGTAATTTTATGCAAATTTTGTCCTAGACTGAATGTTGTCACTATTTGAGTTAATATCTGTTAATTCTGAATGTTTTATGGTCACATGTCTATTAAGTTGAACCAATTCATATAAATGGAACATTGGGACCTGAGATCATTGGATTTATTTTCTCAAATATATAGTGTGTCATTTGGCACTCTCATCTTGTTTTACGTTGAACTTAATTTATTTATTGCTGTATTACTGGTTCTGCATTCTATTTGAATGGTTGTGATGCTCAAACTTTGGCTTATTCTCATTCCATTGTTAACGGAATCTAGGAAGAAAGCATCTATTTGCTCAGCTCTCTTGTAGCTTCATCAAGACACTACAGGTTGAAAAACTCAGTGCAGAAGTTCATAGTTCCACTGCTTAGAGAGCTGTATCTTCAATCTGATAAGACTGGTAATTATTTGCTCCTTTCACCCCCTCAATCCCACCCACCCACCCACCCACACAATAGACATGTGTAATGACTGATTGACTGTTTATGATTTCATATACACAAACCCACTAGATATTATATACTGACAAGCTGTTACACTGACTAACTACTAGCTGATAGGGGAATTTGTACTGTGAAACAATACATTCTCACTTTTATTCTCCTGCTTCTGAATGTTCTCTTATATTTTAACCTTCTCATTTTGCCTATCTTAGATTTCAATTATACAATTGGTTGTGCATGGACACACATTGGAGCATTACGCATTCATCTCTTGCTTAGCTGCTATGACATTGATCCTGCCATGAAGTACTATTGCAAGTACTCTCAGCTTGTAGAAACAATATCATCACTTGAACTTGAAATTCAGGTATTCTTCAAAGAGTCTTAATTCAATTGATACTCTTCTCTTTGTTTCTTGTATACTGAACTCTTATTTTTTATTACTACAACTACTAGTACAATTATAGTTCCTAAATTGAATGAATCTGTGTATCAACGGTGAGACATTTTATATTTACTAAATTCTTCCAGGTACGAAAGGAGTGTGGTTATTTTGCTGGACAGTTTCTGACACAAGAGGCTGACAAAAGAAAAGAACTAAGAAAGGAAAAGCTTCAGGCAGAGTGTCAAAAGCGGCAAAAAAAGGTTTCTAGATTCTTATGTTCCTATTTTGTTTCTAGTTTTTTTATTCTTTTTCATGTTCTGCATGTAGTCACTGGCTTTCTTGATTGTAATTTCTGAGCTGTGGGTGTGAAAATTGTTTTAGAATGATACAATGCCAATATTTTTCATAAACTTCCACAATCATCATTATTAGTTTTTGGTCTGTAGTTCAATAATTTTTGTATTCAATTCTGCTAAAAAAGTGGGTGTAGGGGCGGGTGATGCAATAGCAAAAAAAGCAGCACGCCTCTTTAAAATGCCTTTTTTCCTTATCATATTTCTTCTGTCAAAAAACATAAGGTAGTCTATTTTGAATAAGCTATTTGTTTTGCCATTGGTTGTGGTACTACTTAATTTGATCATTCATTGATATATTTTACACCTAAAATAATTTCAGTGGCGGATTTGGTTAATTTGACATTAAAAATAGTTCGTTGACACCTAAAATAATTAATATATTTTCTTGGGCATTTGTCTGATTACTTCAGCTGTTATTTTACCTCTCTTTTTCTGTCTCTATTTGCAAGCGTGAAATATTATTTACATTTGATTTCTATCTGTTCTTTTCTGCTCTGTCATCCTTTTCGATTAAATGATGAAAATTAATGATGGCTTCTTGGCCTTAGATTGTGTTTCGTGCTGAACCATGGAAATACAAGAAGTTGATGAATGAATGTGATGACTTTCTTAAGCTTGTTGATGCTTTAGAAGTTTTGGTGAGACGGGGTGCTGCTGAGGAATTACAACAGGCTGTTGATCATGCTTGCAGCTGGCAGGTAAACTTATATAGACTTTTTTTTTTTATATATATAACTTGAATGCAAATATTATAATGCTTAGAATATTTTTATTTCTCATTAAAATACCGAATATTATTAATGATAAATGCATGCTGTAGTTTTTATAATAGAAGTTATAGAATTTATTAACAATACAAGATAACTTATTACAAGGATAGGGATAAGATATGCTCATAAAAGAGGACAGATGAAATTAACAAGACAGCCTAGACAAGGTAGCAAAGCTCACAAATCTATCTTCTTTCTCGGCATAGAAACGTCTCTAAACTAACCTTTTGTAAAATCTGACATTCCTCTCTATTGATAAACTGTTTCATCCTGTCATACAAATTCTATTGATTGAAATTTGAGAACATGCCCCATGCTCTGCTAATTCAACATTTACTAAATTTAGCTATGAGGCAATATGAAATATATAGCTGCTTAGTCTCAAGTTAAGAAAGACATAACACAAACATTACTGTGAAGTCTTCAGACCTATGATTAATGACTGGAGAATGAGTGAAGAATTGCAAATAAGACCTGCTGGAGTATTTTCTAGAGGAATCCAAAGTTCGTCTCCTTTAGTTTAATGACATATATAATTAACTATTGAATATAGGTTATGGATGAGAGAGATAGAGAAAATAATCTAGATAGAATACAATGAATGGAAAAACTTGTTCTTCAGGAGTACATAGGTTTTGGAAGACATTCTTGTATATAGGGTTCTTAATAGACTTAGTGGTGACCTTTTCCTGTCCTAATATTAATTGGGTATATCTTACTTGACACTAATACTTGTGAACAATAAATGCATTTTATCATGTGATACGTGAATCTACTCTTTTCTGAGAACATTTAACCATTGTTCCCAACATTCACCAACACTTGTGAGACATGATATTTGAAGCTTCTCTTTTAGTAGGATTTTGAGAGAAGTGTAGTTTCCAATAGAGGTTTTCAAAAAAATGTATGTTTTTCATCATGTTAATCCTTGTCGTTTAGATTCCACAAGGAAGACAAGGATTGGGACTGGCTATGTCTAGCTTTACAACAAAGCACGGCACATGCAAGCTTTAAATAGAAATTTAGGGTAGCACCTATATAGAGGAGATGGTAGAATTTTTGCTTTAGTTGGTTTTGGCATACATAGAGAAGACTAGTAGAAGGTTTGGTTTCGAGAATATATCGGATAGCGGATAGCTGCACTGGTGATAAAGCTGAATCATGAAAAAGTATAGGCAAAGCCATAAGGATTTAGAGGTCATTTGTTTGTCTATAACATAACGGGGAAGTAGGAATAGTACATGATTCTAAAAAATAATACTAAAATCTGATAATGAACCATTCATGAATTAGAGTAAAACCAAAAGCATGCAAAAAGAATACCATAATTAAAATTTCCAGGCCTAAAGATATACTTAAACAGCAAATTTTGTATCCTGCCCTTTTTCTTTGAGGAGTATTTGTACTAGATTACCTGAGGCCCTAGAAAATTTGAATTGAGGAAATATCTATGCTCAATCTATGCCCAAGCAGCCCTTTTGTGTGATTGATATGATACCACACACCTCACACCTCCCAATTTATTTTATTCCTCGTACAATATACTGCTTGAATGTGAAGAAAGTCTCTTTGTAGATAAAAAAAGTTATCATAATGGATTATGATATAATCATTTTCTGTTCAATATAGACCAAATAAACGAAAACAATTTGTTTTTTGTTGGCCAATCTGGATACACTTGTCTTTTTCTGAAAGCCCTCTCTTGTAAGATTGTATCTGTTGAAAACATTATCCTTCTCATTTTTTCTTTTTCTTTCTGATCTTGAATTCCAGGAAACAGCTACTTGTTTTATTGATCGATTGATGGATGAGTACACTGAATATAACGACATTATTCAACCAATTCAAGTTGCTGTGTATGAGATGAAATTTGGATTGTCACTGGTTCTGTCTAGTACTTGGGAAAAAGATTATTTGAATAAGGTTGGGCAGGAAAATATCAATGTCGTTATGGTATGTTATTTCATGAATTTTGTTATGCTTGATTTTATTTTACTTTTGTTTAGAAACTGACATGATGAGTTTGACAGGAAAATATATACACACTTATGCGCTTCCCTCGTGCTGCTTCATGCAAGTTCATTTCTGTTAATCATGACATTGGGTTGGACATGCCTCCTTCATACAGTTTAGATTTTGCTCCAGGATTTTATTTGGTAGATGTGGATTTGATGGAAAGGCTTGCTACACTTGCAAGTGGCATTGCCGCTGATAAGAAGGTATAAATTTCACCGGATTAAAATCCTTCCGCAAACATCATTCTGGGTTATGAAATTTACAAGATTGATTAGTTTTGTTCATTGGTTTGTATCTGAATCATCAAAAGCAGGTATCTGTGGTGCAATATAGAGCTGCTGTCTATCGGAACATTCTTGTTCAAATAGCACATTGTACAGCAAATGCAAAAATAATTGATGATAAGTCTTATATGGTCAGTTTCCTTATTTTGGTTTTTCTATCAGCTAATTCATTTGTATTGATTGAAATGAATATCTGTTTACAACGTTATATATCTTCTACTTCAGCTCTTGCACAAGATATTTGATGAGTTTGCCAGACTTTGGTTGAATACTAAAATTTTTGCAAAGTCAAAGAGTGATTTTGATGCCCAACAGTACAAGTTTAAACCTCGAGCCTTCCAAATTGAGAGTGTTATTGAAGTTGAAATACCAACTCTTGCAAATTCATGCGCACAGGAAGCATTTTTGGAATGGAAAGAATTTTCTTGCGACGAAAAAGCTGCAGACAATGTAATCCTTATGCAATCTTTGAATCTTGGATATCTGTTTATTATTGATTCCATCCTGTTCATATTGACTATCTGAAATGAAATGTTTGTTCAACCAGTTGGTAGGCTCTGAGGAATGTTTCACATTGGATGAAGAATGGAAGCAGCTGGAAGAGTCTATCCTCAGCCATGTGGTTCTCATTCACAATCAGTTATTTGGATCTAGTGATCTAGTCCAGACTGTGAGTCTAAGTATCTCTGTTTTCATAAATTCAAGCTAGAATATGGTTTGCAATTTGAAGTTAAAAAGGATTTTTATGCCATGTTTCCTAGTTGATATAATCTTGGTTATTGCATGGTTAAGTGGTTGGGCTAACTGGTTACTCTTACGGTGTGTTTTTGGTTCAATGAATTAATTCACCTGGATTGGTCTTGTTCTTAGTCCACTTGTCTGTATTCAAAGAAAATTTATTGACATCTGAAGTGAGTTGTGTGGGAGGAATTTGACACAGACCTATTGTCTTGCACTTTTCAATGATTTGGTTGACTCTTTAAGTCCTCTTTTGATGAATGTAATTGTACCATATCTATTTATTTAATGGATCCAATGCACAACCAATTGTTCTTGCATTTATTTGTGAATGAATTGCTGTGTACATCTGTTATTGTCTGTGTGTATGGATTTCTGATTGGGGTTACTAAATACACTTTTACAGTATGACTCTATTAAAGTATCTTTTAAATGTCATGAATCAATTATCACAAAAGCTTAAGCTACTGAGTGAAAGCACATAAATAGATATTACATAAATAGATATTTCTGGAGCTGTTTAGTAAAAGCACATGAATGATTTTATATTTTATAGATATTACACTTGAAAAATTCACGGTTATCCTTGATTTTCTATTGCTAACCAAGCTTGGATTTATTTTTGAAATTATTCACTGTATATTTCTAGGTCCATTCAGTCGTCATCATGTTTCAGGGGAATTAAACATTAATTTTAGTATGGTTAACAGCCACTACTAGTACTGATTTGTTATGAACTTGCAATTTTTTATACATCCCTTGTAGTTATGATTCTTCATTTTTCCTTCAGCCTGGAACTTTCGAAGTTTCTGATGAAGATCGATTGCATTCCTTTAGTGACTCGTATACCTTGGGTGTCGATTTAATTAGAGGTAATAATCAGTTCATTTTTAAAGAAAGGAATTTGAATTGGTCATTGCTTCATATTACATTTTCCATTCTTAATTTTGTTGCCTCAGGTGTCCACTCTACAACTTTGCCCAGTGTAGATGCTAAGCTCATGCCAGAGCACTTATTTTACCTCTGTATAGACTATAGAAAGAAATATCTTTTGTCTCACAAATCTGCTACCAGATATAATTTTTACAAGGTGTTGCTCAACTCTGTTTTGATATTTTGGAGCCTGTGTTTTTTTGCCTTTATTTTTTTGAAATCAAATCATGACCTGTGTATTCTACATATTGTTTCTGAAGGATTCAAATTCTCCTGAGATGGTACAAATGTTGAAAGTACTTGCACCTATCCAACAACAGATTCTTTCCCTTCTAAATGAATGGGAAGATCATAATGATCTTCGGAAAATTTTGGATGTAATTGACATGCTCTTGAGTCTCCCATCAGACACCCCTTTAGCAAAGGTAGTGATCAAGGACTGATTAAACTTCTATTGTCTATACAGATTGGTTTCTTATGTACAGAATCTACAAATAGTGGTTTGGTGTAAAAACTAAATTATTATTTCTGTCCACCGACTTTTAGATATAGATAATTTATTTTCTTTGAGTTTAGTGTGAAGTTATTGTAAAACTCAAGTCTTACATCGACCAATGATAAGACAAAAAATAGAGTATATAATTGGGGGATGGCCTTCACCTTAGAAATTTGTTTTGTAGGCTTGAGTTAGGATAAAATTCTTATTAGAGCTTATCTTGAATCTATTAACAGGTCACCCACCATAAAAACCGAAGGCCACAATAAAAGTATATAAGTGGGATACAACTATCATCTAACAAGTTGGTTTTGTAGGATTAATTTAAGTCCAAACCCACATTTTAAGAAAAGTTTTTGGATATGGTTGAATTTTTCTGCATTGAATTGTAAAGTTTTTCGAAAATCTGTTGCCAATCAGTGTATCTTGGTTTTTTTAGTACTTAAACCCATAGTGTTGATCAATCCTTAGTTGTTACAGTTATCATTTTACTTTCCTTAAACTACGTGTCCACTGAAATCTATTTAACCCATTTATCTGTATTGAATTGAAAACGTGTTTTTAATTATAAATATGCCCTTTGGACAGTTTTCCTTTTAAAATGATTCCATTCATGACTTTATGGTATAATTTAAATTATACTCTGCTCTGTAGGTTTTTTCAGGGTTGCAATTTTTACAGCACAAAGCTCAAGTTATGCAAGAAAATGGTTCAAAGTTCTCCTTCTCAAGTATGAATTTTCTTAATTTTCTTTCAAATGTTGAAGCTGCAATTTTGTACTCTGTATTTTACTAATATTTTTTTTTTAAAATGAATTGTAGGTCAATTTAAATCTGTGGATGATTTGTTGTCATCATGGCAGAAGATCGAACTGGACTCGTGGCCTGCATTGCTTGATGAGGTGAAGGATCAATATGAGAATAATGCAGGGAAAGTGAGTTGCTGGCTGTTCTTTTTATTATTGTTGTTTTTGTTAAGTTAGTCAAAGTAGAAAATTTGTTGTACTTTAGAAGAATCTAAATACTTGTCAATTATTATAAATATGCAAGTGCATAGGTTGTACACGTAAATGTAATGTAGTATAAGAACTACATATGATCTCACTAGGAATCGTACTTACCTGTTGTTAATTGCTAAGCTATCATTGATTTTCTCTGAAAAATTAAAATAAAGAAATATGAATAATAGCAAAAGAACTACATATCGTCTCACTAGTAAACGTACTTACCTGTTTTTTAATTGCGAAGCTATCATTGATTTTCTCTGAAAAATTAAAATTAAGTTGGCTGCCAATCATTTAGGAGCCTTTATCATAAAATAGGAGGCGTGTGGTAGAGTGATGCAAAGTGGCCTCATCTGGTTGGAGTCAAAATACTCAATCATCACCTCTTTTGTGAGATAAAAATCAAATAGGCTGACTTAGCATCCAATTTTCTGACCGCTTAGCACAGCTTTTTGATGTTGTTTCTGGCCAACCCTGTGCATGAAACACAGCACTTTGGTGTCCGCTCTTGTCTAGGTGGATGAGGGATGTATTGTGTTGTTATCTTTCCAGCTTCATAGATGTTTTCTATTCCCCTCTCGAGTGTTCTGAATCTTAGATTCATGATGATTTATGATTATGTGTTTAGATTTAAACTGTGAAGTTTTATTTGTATAATATAAATTAAGTTATTTATCTTGTGTCTAAATCTTCTTTATAGTGGCTACTCAACTATCTACTATACTGCTAGTGTTTTTAGGGTTGGCCACTCCATGTGCTATATGAGATTGATAACTTTGACTCTTTGCTCTTCATTGTGCTTTTGTTTGACTTATTTCCTTTTGATATTATTTCTTTACTAAAAGTGAAGGGTCTAACCGTCATCTTGTTTATCTTTAAGGGATGATAATTTTGATTTCCATATTTTTATTTCTTTATAAGTATATAGCTTATTTGTTTCTTGCTTTTGTTGCAGTTGTGGTTTCCTCTGTACTCTGTTCTTCTACCTGGCTCTTGTGATATATCAATTATCCAAAGGCATGTACATATTATATTCAGTCTGTTTTCTGTCTCGTCTATTTTATGATATATCAAATATTTATGCAGCTACTTTTGGTTTTGCCTTTTGTGTTTTACAGCCTTGAAGACTTCATTCACACGTCCAATATTGGGGAATTCCACAAACGTCTTCAGCTTCTCTTTGCTTTCCTCGGTCAAAACCATATAAGTACATCCTTGAAGATTAATTCCAGGTATAATGTTTTCTTGCAGTTAAGCTTTCTTGAAAAAAAAGAATAAAGAAGTCATGAAAGCCAGTAGAAATTTTTTACTTTCATGCCCTCCCAACTCCCCAAAAAAAGATGTTAATATTTAAGATTTAATGTTGAATATTTTTCAAGTTAGCCTCATTTGAAAATTTAAATCTTGTGGCTGTTCTTCATTATCAAACATTTCAGCCCCCGTCAGCTGGAACAGTCAACATTACTGTACAATATCTTTGGATTTTATGTGCAGTTCTTACCCATGTAAGTTCCTTTGACTTTTTGTTTCTTCAATTTATTTTCTATTTCTTTTCCTAGTCTTATTGTCTGTTGGTGTACTTATGTGACTGACTGTAGAGTATTGAAGTACATTGACGCTAGTAGGAAGGAAGTTGAGATTGAATTGAGCAAGCTAGTGAAACTATGTCGGTGGGAGAATGGCAAGAATTATATATCAATTGAAAGTTTGAAAAAGGGTCGACAAAAGCTGAAGAAGCTTATACAAAAGTATACCGTAAGTTTCAGACTGTCTATTTGATTATCGGAAAGCTGATTTGAATATGAGCATTTTTTTTTTCTGTTTGACACTGAGCATCTGATTATGGAGTGCCTAAGTCCCACATTGAGTAATATGGGGTGGAGCACTTAAATGGCTTGGTTTTCTCCTCTGAATTGCTATGTTTTTAGGGAGGGTTCTCCTAGTGCTTGGGTGCTTATCAATCTCCCTGATTTAATTTTGTACACGAACTATTGTTAATAATTGCTGCATATTTTTCAAATGTGACATCACTGTTTTGACATTTGTTGCCATATTCTTTATCTGATTCTTTCAAGGGTTTTGTTTTTCCCTCTATTTTAAAATCATATACGGTATACCCCTCATTTTATTTTCCTTGTTTAATTTGTAGGATTTATATATATTTTTTTCTGAAATTGTTTATGTGAATACAAAATTCCACTATTTGAAACCAAAATAAAACATGTTAAAACTGTTTGGTCCTTTGGTGGATCTTCCAATATGCATAAATCAATTATGAAGTTGTAGATCATTTCTGTATCTGGAAGTGGGAATAGGTTTTACATTAGCAATTTATTTTTTGCTAGTCTTTAATTTGGGCAAAGTTTTAGTTTTTGGCCTCTTTACTCCTCACACGTCCAAGTTTTTTTTCTCGTCTCACCAAACTGGTAAATACTTCTTGAATCCTGATTTTCATATGCTGTTCTCTTTCTTATTGGTGAAGGATATTCTGCAAGAACCTGTGTCAATTTTCCTTAACCAAAATGCTGCACAAAGAGAAGCAAAAGCACATTCTTTTCATGGGCATAAGCTTATTTATGGTGTTCAAAATAAGGGTTTGGTTGGTGGTGCTTTTGATTTGACATTGTTCAGTGAAAACAGGTTATCTTACAACTGATGGTGTAGAATTTAATTTTATCATTTGGAATTTTTAGTTGTTGACATTTCTTTTGTGGTGTAGGTTCATGTGGTTTGACAATTGTAGCGAGGGATTAGACAGTGCTTTTCAGAACTTGCTGTTTAAGAAAACATCAGTATTGGATGTTCTACCTTTACATCAGAAAAGTGTTGAAGGTTCGCCCCCTGCCCCTCTTATTTTTTATCCGTGTTCTTTTGATGTTGCTAGCTTTTTTAGTCTAGTTGATTTCTTGTTCGGAAATATTGAAACATGGTATTATATGCAGAAATTCAAAGCATATTTAGACCTTGTGATTCCCAGCGTACAATTTACCTGAAGGGTTGGAAAGCTGTGTGGCATATGATTGAAAAAATATATATTGCAGCAGTTGACTATGGTAATCTGTGGAAGGAGGAAAAAAAGGGTCAAGGGAAGAGAAGAGCTTTGTCTGAGCTTCTTAAGCTTTTAGAAAGCAATGGGTTGTCTCGGCACAAGTCAGCATATACAGTGGTATGAAACCTAGCCTTTTGTTTCAATGAATGTCCAGAGTACATATTAAAAATTGCTAAAAGTAATCCTCCTAATAAACAGGACCAGGATAAAACTTGGTGGTTCCTTCAGCTTTCTGGGAGCATGCCGTATTTACTGCTAACAAATAGTAGATTGCCATTTGTAACCTCGGGAGTTGCTGCTGAAGTTGAAAACAATAATAGCCCAGAAGAAAGTTTGCTTATGGAATGGAAAACAGCCGTTGATTATTACTTCAGAAGCGTTGTGTCTGTGCTGCTTCTCCAACAGATATGCCTCAATCCGCACAAAGATATAAGTCTTGAACAGGTGAAATGTCTTTCTCAAGTTAGTAGTAGTGTAAGGACCCACACTGATGTCAATATTTGAGATGTTATGTGCCTATGATTTATTTTATTTTTTAAAATTTTAATTTAATGTTAATTTCTTTTTTACCTTTTAATCTCATTTGGTCTTCTACATTCTACCCCGCCCATCTTTTTATATAGTATCTCATCTCCCTGCTATTTTTCTTCACATTGGAAGGGATTATTTATTTAATTTGAACTTTTTGATGTCTACTGCATTGATTTTGATATACTCTCAGTGGTAGGAAGTGAATATCAAACTTACCCACCTGTTTCTGTGTTCCTTCTGTATCTTATGAAATTTGAATTGCTTTGGTTTCTGTAGGTTGACAGTTCTAGTTCATTCGTCAACCAGCTTGTTCAGATACAACAGAAGCAACTCATTGCTGCCAGTGCATTTGACAAGCAATTGAAATGCTTTAGAGAATGTGTATCTACTCTGGGAAAATTGTTTTCATTTTCCTCCTCCGCTGATAACAATACAAATTATATGTGCTCTATCATTCCGAAACAGTTTGCTACTTATAAGTGCATGTGGCAACAAAAAGTAAGTTTATTATTAGTTTTGTTTGGATATCTTTTTTTGCTGGTGTTTTAGGTTTCTGATATGACTATATTTTCTTGATCATGCAGCAATTATTTGATACTCTGTGTGCTACATCACATGAAGAATTGCTTTTACTAAGGATATTAGAAAATAGCCATTTAAACACTTGTCTTAGAGCAAGACCTGTAGCCAGTCAAATGATTGCTTCCATTGAAGAATTTTTACCAATGTTCTGTAAATCAAAGGTGCATTTATTGTTTTTAGTTGTAAATTTCTTTTAAAAAAATTGATATAGTATGTATTCCCATGGATTCACGAAAACATGATTACAGGAATCATTGGATTGTTATCTAATTGGGAGGACCAAAGCTGTCACTGCACTGAATTCTTCCTCACATCATTGCATTGTTACTCAAGAAATGGAGCAGCTGGTATCTGAAAATTTCAAGACTATTAGGGATTTTGTGGATCGTTTTTTCGAATCACAGGAGCAAGACTTAGATAGAAGCACAGTTAAGAAAGTTCTGATTCAGAATTTCCGAGAAATAACTGAGAAGGTACTTCGTCTTTTAACTTATCCTTGTGAAACTTAGTAATTTATTTGAAAGAGAATTTTGGAATTTAAAAGCATTTACTCTTCAGGCAGAATTAATTGAGGAAGAGTTTACAACAGCAATAAAGGGAAGTAATCAAGTAGATTTATCTGATGAGGATAGGTTTTGTGAAAGGAACACCATGGAGCTCAATGCCAGGTTCAATGAAGCGATTATGTCTTCTTATCAGCATCTTGCAACCATATTGCAGAACTTATGTTTGTCAAGCAATATTCCCATGGTCGAAGACTCAATGATAAAAATTGTTTCATGGGAATCACTGTTTGAGTCGTTTGTTACAAATCTTAGCTTGGACATTTTGTGTGAGAATCTTTCCACAGCAATTTCTTTTGGGGTAAGTTTGTTTTTTCTTTGCAGGTTATCTTAACTTATTATTTTCTCTCTCTTCCTAGATAACTAAACTGATGATACCTTTGCTGTGTAGGAGAAGTTGGTGAATCATTGCGATGATAAAATCAATACTTGTTCACGTGTAGGAGCCCATTTTAGAAATCTACATATTTTCATGGATCAATTACTAAACTTTGGCGATGAACTCATGAAAAATTTCTTAGCCATGCACAAATCAGTAAGCTTAATACTCTCATGCTGTATGAGTTCATTTTCTTTCCGAAGTTATGACAATATCTCATTTTCTAAATCATTGAGTTGGACAATCTAATTGTATATGTCAATTCGCAGGTGTCAGTGACAACTCATGTGATTGCAAATATTTTAGCTTCTTTATTTTCGGAGGGCTTTGGAATTTCTCCTGAAAACCAGGATGATGATGGAACCCACAATACATCTAGAGATGCAAGTGGGACAGGCATGGGAGAGGGTGTCGGATTAAATGATGTCAGTGATCAGATTGCTGATGAAGATCAGCTGCTGGGAACACGCGAGCAGGTTAGCTTTTGGGCTTATTAATTTTGCTGATTTGGCAATTTTCTTCTCATATATCTGATTTCTGTATATTGTCCTCATGTCAATGCTGAAGGAAAATGAAATGCAAGATGACACCAATGAAGTGCCAAGTAGCAATAATACAGGAATTGAGATGGAACAAGATTTTCAGGCGGATGCACTGAGCCTTAGTGAGGACTCTGGAGAAGATGATGATATTGATGGTGAAAATGAGGAACTTGAGTCTGAAATGGGACCCACTGGACCAGACAGTGAAGCAGTGGGTGAGAAAGTTTGGGATAAGAATGAAGATGAAACTCCTAATGATACAAGAGAAAAGTATGAATCTGGAGCTTCGGTTAAGGATAGAGACGGAGGAAACGAGTTAAGAGCCAAGGATGACTCTACCACTAATGAACCTGGGGATGGTAATTGTGATGATGGTGATGCTCAGGATGATGAAACTGTAGCCCCAGATGATGTAGGTGATGGAGAGGATGCAGATGAGGTGACTATGGACAAAGAGATGGCGTATTCAGATCCTACTGGGTTGAAGCCTGATGAACCGGATCAAACTTCTGACCTGGATGTGGATTTGGATGTAAAGGAAGATTCTGATCTCTTGGAAGATGGAGAACCTGATGATCAAGGTAATTCTGCTGAGAATGCAAATGAAGGGATGCAGGATGAAGAGACCTGCTCACCTGATGAAGTTATGGAAGAAGCGCATACCGAAGTTGATATGAACTCCAAAGAAGATGATATCGATCAGGACCATCAAGATGGTGCAAACATGGATTTCACTACTGAACCGAAGAAAGATGACTCTAAATCTTCTGAGTTGATTAATGAGCAAGTTTCTCCTGCTGAATTAGCATCACAGTCCAAAGTGGATAGGCTGACATCTGGTTCTGAAAATGTAGCAGCAGAGTCGAATTTATTGAATAGCCATGGAGACTTTGACCCTACTCTGTTGGGAGGCTTGCCTTCTAGTAGTATGTCTGAGATGGATGTTACGATGTCTGACTCATCAAAAAGTGGTGGATTTGGTGAAAATCAACCCAAATCTCAGCATCCACAGATTGACTCATTTATTCAGGAGAAGCATACTAATCCTCATCGAAGTATAGGTGATGCACTTGAATATCAGAGAGAAAGAATTAATGTATCTGGTGATTTTCAAGATGATAACAATGAGAAGCAGAGTGAGATGGAAGATGAGAATGCTGATGAGTATGCCTATGTTTCTGAATTTGATAAAGGCACAACTCAGGCTCTGGGGCCTGCAACCCTGGACCAGGTAAATAGAAACATTGATGGTGATAAGCTTGATAAAGAATGTCTTGCTGGAGAAGATGCAAAGAGTCAGTTTGAGAAAGAAAAAACAGAAATGAATTCTTTAAATAATTCTTCATTAATCCCTAAAAATGAAAAAAAGGAGCAAGTGAATATGTCAGGCATGGAGAAGTTGCAAGATGATGGATCAGTGAATCGGTTTGCTAATGTGAACATTGATTTTGAAAACCGTTTGGAAGATTTGGTTTCTTTCGGAAGTTCACACATGATTGATAGCACAGATAGTCTGTGTCAGCTTTCTCTGCATGATAAAGACTTGGGTAAAGTACAAGATCCTTGTGATGTTCCTGACCACGTGAAAGATAATGCTAGTCTTTTGTGGAGAAGGTTTGAATTTAGCACAACAAAATTGGCTTTTGAATTGGCTGAGCAATTGCGCCTTATAATTGAGCCCACTGTAGCCAGCAAGCTCCAAGGAGATTATAGAACTGGCAAAAGGATAAATATGAAAAAGGTAGATGATTTATTTTTTATGTAAAGGTAACATTTGTTGATGAGACTATGGTGTTTAACTTTACAATTTTTTTTCTTAAAAACTTTCAGGTAATTCCTTACATAGCAAGTGATTATAGTAAAGATAGAATATGGCTTCGGCGGACCAGACCCAACAAACGTGATTATCAAGTTGTTATAGCCATTGATGATTCACGTAGTATGTCAGAGAGTTGCTGCGGTGATGTTGCTATCGAAGCTTTGGTCACAGTGTGTCGTGCCGTCTCTCAATTGGAAATGGGCAGTTTGGCAGTTGCTAGTTTTGGGACAAAGGGAAATATCAAGTTACTGCATGACTTTGACAGACCATTTACTGGAGAGGCTGGTGTTAAAGTAAGTGGAATTAACCGTTTAACTTGTAATTTTTTATTGATGTCATTTATATTTGTTGAATGTCTTTGAGAAGATCTAACTGTTTGTTTTGGTTGAGGAACAGATGGTCTCCAATTTGACATTTGAGCAAGAAAATACCATCACTGATGAACCGGTTGTTGATCTATTGAAGTACTTAACTAACAAGTTAGATAGTGCAGTTGTAAAAGCACGGCTTCCATCTGGACATAACCCTCTACAGCAATTAGTTTTAATAATTGCAGATGGTCGGTTTCATGAAAAGGTACTTGATGAGAAAAATAATTTTCTTTTTATTGGTCTTTACTTGACCTATTTGTTCACTCATCTTCAATTTTGATTTTTCAGAAAAATTTGAAGCGATATGTTAGAGATGTGTCAACCGGTAATCGAATGGTTGCTTTCTTGCTTCTGGATAATTCTGAGGAGTCAATTATGAGTCTTGAGGTATTTTAACATTTATGCTCAAATATTTTTTTAATTATGAGGATTATAGGTAATTTCTCTTCTCTCTTACATTACATTCTGGACTGCAGGAAGTTTATTTTGAGAGTGGAAAACCAAAAATTTCCAAGTACATGGATTCTTTTCCCTTTCCTTACTATATTGTTCTGAGAAACATTGAAGCACTGCCTAGGACTCTTGCAAACTTATTGAGACAGGTTAGTTTGAATTTCTTCTCTCTTTATGAAATATAAATAAAATAAACATCTTTGTAAACAAAATGAGTTATATTTTGTTGTGTTCATTTCAGTGGATGGAGCTTATGCAGCATTCAAGTGGTTGAGGACTTTTATTGAGCAGCTTCTACTTTGAGGATCATTTTAGGGGAGATGGTCTATTCCTTATTTTGTTTGTAGAAGGACCTATATGTATAAGTTTTGTACAGTTCTAAAATGTATAGATGCTACTTATTTGACTAATTAAAAATATCATGTTAGCTGTATAAATTGTGTAGTAATCTTTCATCAGTGTCTTTAAACAATGTTTACAAGATCATTTTGTGAGATTGGTTTTGGTTAAATGTAATTTTATAGTGATAGAAATAAACATAACAACATAAAGAATAAACTTCTATTTGGTATATCAAACATGTTTTTAAGCATTATGAGAAGAAATGATAAAAAAAATATATTAGAAGAATACAGTCATTGGTAGTATCTGTTTTTACAATTTTTTTAAAATAACAAATAATATTTGTAATATGTAATTCAAGTTTAATAATTAAATATAAAATACTCTAAAATACAAACACTTGAAAAGTATTTATAAGAATATTTAAAAAATTTAATTGATATAATTTTTTAAATATTTTAATTACATAAAGTGATTAAAAATTAAAAATTCCATTTGAATTCGTAACTAGATAGAACGTTTATTTTTAATTTGTTGAAATTTAGTGAGAACTATATTGTGCAGATTTTATTTATCGAGTTTTTAATATTAATTTTTAATAATGATAATAATAATAATAAATAATGCACTAAAGGGTGATGTTATAGATAATATGCTACTACTTCAACAAAAGACAAATATAGGAAGGTCAAGTTAGAAGAATTCTATAGTTTATGTTAAATCAACATGATCATATAATACTGATTTAGAATCACAACTAACAAATTGTAGATAATATGCTACTACTTCAACAAAAGACAAATATAGGAATGACATTTATGTCTATTAAAGGAAGGTCAAGTTAGAAGAATTCTATAGTTTGTTAAATCAACATGATCATATAATACTGATTTAGAATCACAACTAACAAATTGTATAATTTATGATAAATTAATACAATTATAACATATTGATTTAGAATCATAACTAGCAAAATTGAACAAAATTTTTTTTTAACTAGTCAAGAAACATGTTATTGACTTGCTCTTCTATGAGTTATTTTTTTGTTGGATCTAAGCTTGATCACATATAATATTAATCGAGTTAAGCTTTGTTTGGTGGGTTGAACCATCATCATCTTGGTACAAAATTTTACTAGGAGAGGCTTCTCTAATCTTTACTTGTAATATTGGGCTAATCTTATAGGCTAACCAAAAAAGTGTTTCTTAAGTAGTGGAATGTAGAGTACACCGCTAAGCCAATAACAATTCCAATAATTCCTAAGTCGTTTACTCTTAATCCTCCCCAATTTTTTCTTCAATTCAACTAGGATGACCTTGTTGGCACCTTCAGCTTAGTCATTTGTTTGAGGATGTTTAATAGACAAAACTCGATGTTGGATCTGGAGTCCTTCAAAAAACTTGTTGAGTTGTTTATTCATGAACTGTCTACCATTGTCGACCATAATAATTTTTAGGATGACCTTGGGCTATTTTAGAGTTTGTTGGACTATAATCTTGTGTTGATCGGATTGCCAAGTACTTGCCAACTTTGAGAGGACATTAACCTTAGTATTCTCTTCTCGAGGCATGTGCTCAATCCAAAATTTCACAAAGTTACCCTTCAATTTATCAGCCACATAATAATATTTTAAAATTTGAGTATCCTTGGTATGATACTCACCTCTCAATTTCCCTTCAACTAGATGTGAATTGCTCTTGCATAAAAAGTGTTCGATCTTCATCTCCAAAGCCAATCTGATACTCGTAATAGGCTTCATACCTAGCTAGATTGTTTGAGGTTTGGAATCTGAACTAAAAGGATTGCTCAATAACTAAGTCCCTTGGTCCCTCCAACAGGGGGGAGCCAGAATAGGAGAACACTCATCTTGGGGGTGGGTTTACTACTTAGATGCTTTCAGCAGTTATCCGCTCCCCACTTGGCTACCTAGCATTTATTGTGGGCAAGATAACTAGCACACCAAAGGTGCATCCTTCCTAGTCCTCTCGTACTAAGGAAAGGTCCTCTCAATGCTCTAAGCCCACACCGGATATGGACCGAATTGTCTCACGATGTTCTGAACCCAGACCGAATTGTCTCACGATGTTCTGAACCCAACTCACGTACCACTTTAATGGACGAACAACCCAACCCTTAGAACATACTACAACCCCAGGTAGCGAAGAGCCAACATCGAGGTGCCAAACCTTCCCATCGATGAGAGCTCTTGGGAAAGATCAACCTGTTATCTCTAGAGTAACTTTTATCCGTTGAACGACGACTCTTCTGTTGGGGAGTTTTTAATATCGGGAAGCACTTTACTCAACATGCCCAACTCTAACTAATGTGGGACTTTACTTCACACTTGAACTTCAACACTCCCCCTCAAGTGTGAATCCTTTCCACATGGTCACGCTCCCCCTCAAGCGGAAGCTTTTCTTTCATCCACGAGTATTCAATGGTTGCCTTACTTGCACTATGCACTTCAACGACACACGTCCTCCACACCTCTAGGGAGACTTTCAGTACAAGGGATGATCTTACTCTTGGATCTCCTGCCAATTCCATTTAGGATCCCACTCCACTCTTGGATCCAGCTATTACTCGTCTGAGCCGATCACCAGTCACTTAGTCAAACCATTGGTTCTGATACCAATGTTTGGGGAGTTTAGAACACTAGGGAGCATTCCACACAATGATACCACAACATAACCTAAAACCTTAAGGCATTAGGAGGTGGGTCTTTCTCACTTATATATTACTCAACATGCCCAACTCTAACCAATGTGAGACTTTACTTCACACTTGAACTCCAACATCTTCCACTTGGCACCGTCGAATCACTAAGGTCGACTTTCGTCCCTGCTCAATAGGTGGGTCTTGCAATCAAGCTCCCTTTTGCCTTTGCACTCGATGGCCAATCTCCTCTGGCTTGAGACTCCACTACCTTTTTTACTAGATGAACCATCAACAAACAATGTCCATACCTACTCCTATAAGGGTCTAGTGGTCATTTCGTTGTTAGAAAAAGATGGCTAAATTTAAAATGGGGGTGAATTGGATTTTTCAAAATTTAATCAGAGTTATGGATCTTTATTTGAAAATTTTTTCTAAAACACTTTTCAATTGAAGTATATTGAGTTCTTGTTATATGGGATATGCTCCTATATACTCTTTTAAGTTTTCTTTAATCTTTAGAACCTTAACATTGAATGATGCATAGATTACATTTCAATTAACACATTGATCATATAAAAAATACAAATCATATGCAATTAGTTTTAAGCAGGTTAAGATATCATTTAAAGATTACACAAGTAAAAAGAGTAAGGATAAGAAAGAGTGCAAGGAGATTTATTTTAGTTCAGCCACTCCACATGTGGCTTACATCCAGTCCTCAATCAAAACTTGATCAAGATTTGTCTACTATCTTTATGTAAGAAGGTTTACAATCACAAAACACACGCAACCTACTTCTACATACAAGATACCACTTTTACCATTTTTATACTGAAACAAGTAAGGAACGAATTCACCTGTATGTTGAATTAATCAGAACGTGAATTGAAGACAAATCTTTATCCTATTCTTTCAATATTGTAGTGATGATGATGAGATCTTCAAAAAGTTTTACAAAATGTTTTTACTTCTTGGTTTCACAAAGAAAACACTCCAAGTAAATCACAGAGATTCAAAGTTTCACAAAGTTCACTCGCAATATCACTTGCATAAGTTTCTAAATGAGAAAACCTGTTTTATAAAATTCTCAAGCTTAGATAATCGATTATTTATAATGATAATCGATTATTTTGTTCAGAGTAATTCTAGAAATCACTCAAGAACAAAATAATCGATTATTTCATAGGATAATCAATTATTGCAGATAGTGCTTTTTTGGGATAATCGATTATTTCTATAGATAATCGATTATTTCAACAATGCTTTTCAAGGTATTGAAAAATAGAGTAAATAACTGACTATTGTAAGTGAATAATTGATTATTTTGAGTAATATCTCAAAATTCATTTAAACATCCAAAAACCTGCTGAAGTTATATTCCATCATCATCATACTACTTTCAAGTCAATTAGGATAAAGATAAACCCTTGCATAAAGCACAAACTAAAATAAACATGCACAAAGATAAACACAAAGCAATTACAACACATAAACTACATTATTAAAACTTTTCACTTTAAACACTTTATGATCTTCATGCTTCCCCTTTGTAATCATCAACACTTACATAAATTGATTCAACAGCTTGTGAATCTCAATAGAAGTCAGCCAAGCATTGTGCTTGTATTGGTTCTCTTGGTTGGTATGTGAAACCAAACTTTTTGATAGCTCCACCAGCCAAGCGATCATTCTTCCTACAAACTTTGGATTTCTAAGGATTTTTACTATAGGGTAGTTAGTCTTGACGACTACTTGGTGACTTAAGAGATGTGACCTTAATCTTCTTTTCGCAATTACCAAATCCAAAGCTAAAATCTATAACCTCTAATACTTTTGCTCAATGACCTACAATACTTGACTAATATAGTATATGGGAACCTATCCCCCTCTTTCTCTTGGGAAATGACAACATTGGTTGACTCATCTCAAGCAGACAAGTAGAATAGAAAAGGGAATTTTTAGCTAGGCTTTGCCAAGATTGGAGGTTGTCAATAGGTTTTCCTTCAATCCTTGGAAAGAAACCTCACCCTCCGATGTTCAGTCAAATGCTTTTTTCTTTCTCAAAAAATTAAACACGAACATCACCTTATCAACCAAGCACAACAAGAAACAAGAAAAGGAAACTAGCATGTCAGTTAGTCATTGAACTTAATTTAAATTGGTCGGACTCTTCATGTCAATGATTGCTCGACACTTGTCAAGGTTGACTTCAATACCCCTTGCATGTAACATAAAGCCTAGAAACTTGCCACCAAGCATATATTATGTTTTCTTACCTCTAAGAGCACATCGACAAGATCGTCCATGTATTCGACCATACTATTTGACTTGACCACCATATCATCAACATATACCACCAAATTCTTTCCAATTTTCTTCTACAAGACTTTATCCATTAGTCGCTAGTAAGTGGTGCCAACATTCTTAAGCCCGAATGACATCACATGATAGTAAAATTTAGCCTCCTTGGTTATGAAGGCAATCTTCACCTTGTCTGGAAGGTACATAAGGATCTAATTATATCTTGAGTATGCATCCACAAGTTTGTCGATGCTTGGTAAGGGATAAGTATCCTTAGGGTAAACCTTATTGAAGTCGATGTAGTTAACACACATCCTTCACTTGCTATTACTTTTCTTGATCAAAACTACATTGGCAAGCCAAGTGGTATAATGTACCTCCTATATAAAACTAGCTTTTAATAGTGTAGACACCTCAACCTTCACAACTACTTCTTTCCTCACTCATTTTCCTTTTCTTCCGAGCTACTAGTCGAGCTTCACAATAGATTGATAGGTAATATGGAAATGAAAGGATGGATCAATGCTCGACATGTTGGATGCTGACCATGCAAATAGGTTGATGTTCTCCTTTAAAATATTGATCAACAAAGCCTTTGTCTTCCAATTCAAGTTGTGTACCTATGCTAGTATATATATTGTCCTTTTGTACCTAATTGAAACTTCTCATTCTCCTCAACTGGTTTTAACCGAGCTTCATCATTTACTCTTGGGTTTAGCTCCACCAAGTTTACTTGCTTTTTACTTGCCGAGGGTAAGGGTTCATCAACTATGGTAAGTTGGTTGTTAGCCTCAACTTGACTAATTAGGGGTGCTATTTTTAAACTGGTCATGTAACATTCTCATGCTATCTTCTGGTCAGCATGAATGGTCACAATCCTTCTAGTCAAGGAGGGGAACTTCATTGTTAGGTGTGACGTTGAAACTATAACACCCAACTCATTAAGAAAGGATTGCCCTAGCAAAGCATTGTAGGAGGTGTTAGTGTTAACTAATATGTAGCTTATGTTGATTGTCCTCCTCCTCCTCTCTCCATCATCAAAGGTAGTAAGTAAATCAACATAGTCTCTCGTGTCAACTCGCTCTCCCAAGAAGCTGACGAGTTGATCATTATATGGTTTGAAGTTTGACTTAAGGATTTGCAATTGTTGAAAGATGGACATATACAAGATGTTTATTAACAAAATAAAATGGGATTAGAAAAATAAAATCATATTTAGAATCTAACTATTACTTACTAAGAAAGATAAAACTTGATCTCATCATTAATATCTTATTATATCTTTCATTAAAGTCGTCATCTAAGTTAATTATTCAAATTATAATATGTTTAAACATGTTTATTTTACCGTTGTTTCTTGAAAAAAGAAAGACAAACGAATAAAAATAATAAAATTTAAAATTTGCAAGGCTGGCAATTACTATCATTTAAAATAAATGATAGTAAGGTATATATTTCTAAAGAATTGATATATATACCTTACTATCATTTACCTTATTATTAAAATATTCATTTATATAAATTATATCGAATTTTATCAGTGCGTAAAAAAATAATTAAAATATCATCATGATTTAATTGAGAGAAATTGACGCAAGGCTGGCAATTTGTTTTAAAAAATATCAAAAATAATATTTTTGAAAACATTCCAGAAATGGATATCATCATTATCTTATTTTCTTGGGAAATATTTTTTATTGTTGATGAAAAATTATTTTTCAAAATATATATAATAATAATAATAGTAAAAAGTAAAAAAATTTAAAATTGATAATAAATTATTCATACAAAAACAAGTAAAATAATAACATTGCAATAATATAAGATTAATTAAAGATAATAAGAGATTTAATTTGACTAGAGCATAAAGTCGGAATTGAGATAAAACTTTATTTTTATAGGAAACGGTATGGTGGAAATATATGTTATATTATACTTTTTTACTAAATAAATAGTGATAAAACTCATTAAAGGAAATTATTTTCAATTAGCAATAATAAGGTAGTATTATACTTTTCTCCTCCATTTTCTAGTTTTTTGTTTTGGAATTACTCATAAACAAAATTTCACTTTGTAATATTCAGGTTATATTATAGTTTCCCCTTTTTGGAAAAATCAGATTTTGTCAAACGTATTACTTTATTTTTCCTGTCTTTTGAAACAATATATAATTATGCAGTTGCTTTGTGGATCAACGTGATGTGTTGTTTCTTGCTTGCTGGTTGTGCCATTTGTAAGAGAATCGGAATAAAAATGGGTTTCGAACAAGTTCCCGTGGGTTAATTAGCATTCAATTAGAGGCTCTTTTATTTGAAACCTACGTGCATATATAAATGCTTTTCGAAGATGTTCATTATATATACGACAATCATAATTATATATAGGGCCGACTAATTATAATAATCAATAATGGATCATTTTTTTTTCAATTGACTTTTCTGGTGAATGACATACCGGTGGTTTCCATGAGCGTTCGTTTCGGAGGCGTTGGATGAACTTGACAAAAACTTGTATATGGACTTGTCTTTGCTTCAGAAGCACGCACATATTTATTGGCATCACTAGTACTTGACTTCCAACAAGATTTGAAGAATGGATAGAAGGGCACTACCAACAAGCTTAAGCATGTTCACACGGCAGAATAGAAGGCATAATTGGATGGAAGAGAAGCGAGGATCCCTTATGGTGGTAGCCACAGTTATAACAACCATGACTTTCCAAATTGCCATAAACCCTCCAGGGGGTGTTTGGCAATCAAACGCAGACAGCGACCAAGATTGTGCTACTGGTAATAAAACGTGTCATGCTGCAGGTACATCGGTGTTTGCCTCTGCAGCTAACCATGACCTTAAACTTGGATACGAGATATTCATACTGTTATGTACCGTTTCTTTCTCTGCCTCTCTCACCACAATCCTGTCACTCATTTGTGGAATTCCCCTCCGTAACAAGTGCCTCGCGTGGTTGCTCATAATATTTATGTGCATCTCAGTAATTTGCACTGCAGGAGCATATGCTATTTGTATTTGGTTGGTATTGAACCCAGGTAATGATGGAACAATTAATCAAATCACCCGTTACTACGCACTCTTTTGGGGTGGCTTATCTCTTTTGCTCTGTCTTGTGTTCTTCTGCCGCTTTGTCTTTTGGTTGCTCAAGTTCTTCTTCCGCCTTTTCTGTTGCTGCTGCTCATGTGTTCAGGATTCCACTCAAGAATTTATCGTTACCAATTAATTAAGTGTACCCATGAACTTGCTGATTAATTTATACTTATCAATGATCGTGTATCTAAGTTTAGGGATTAATGGAGTGTTTGTCTGTTCTTTTTTTAACAAAAAAATTGTAGAATGATCATACCATATATATATATAAGATCTATAACTCCATGTATACTATATCTTCCCGTGGGTTAATTAGCATTCAATTAGAGGCTCTTTTATTTGAAACCTACGTGCATATATAAATGCGTTTCGAAGATGTTAATTATATGATTTTAAGTTTGACTTAAGGATTTGCAGTTGCTGAAAGGTGGATATATACAAGATGTTTATTAACAAAATAAAACAAGACTGGAAAAATAAGATAATATTTAAAGTTTAATTATTATTTATTAAAAAAGATAAAACTTGATCAGATCATTAATATTTTATTATATCTTTCGTTAAAGTCGTCATCTGAGTTAATTATTCACAATTATAATAAGTTTAAACATGTTTATTTTGCCTATTTCTTAAAAAAAGAAAGACAAACGAATAGAATTAATAAAATTTAAAATTTACAAAATTTCATTGAAAAATGAAAATAACGAAGGTAGAAAGAAAATGAGAATTTATTTATGAAATAAGAGACTAAATTTTTTTTTCTTCATATGATAGTAAAACACTATAAAAGTAGTTAGTCTCAATAAATTAAATTTAATATTTTAAATAAAATTTCAAATTTACGTCTTATCAATAAATAAAATATAATTAAAAGAAAGAAAGCTCAAGTTAAAATTACATTGCATCATATATGTCTAAGCAACATGAGACACAATCAAATGATAATAGTAAAAACAATAATTTTTGGATGTCCTTCGACCATAACATTTTTTTTTCTTTTTCAAGTCACATCGCTTATTATACACATTTTCTCACTCTCTTTACTTTTCGCTCTCTCACAATTATTCTAGACTAATAGTATCTTGGGTGTCCAATTATATTTTCCAAATTACAAACCATGCAAACCCAATTTTCCTCCTTGTCACATGCAATGCAAACCCATTCCATGTATTAGAGCACCTCCAGCGGAGGGTGCTTGTGTTGTTTCTTAAAATTAAGCAACGGAGCTTATAAGCATTTGTCATTGGAGTGATCCTACGTGGCAAGAAAAAGTTGAAAATTTTTAGAACCGTTCCTTCCTGAAGCTCCGGTGCTTAGGATTGTGAAATGCCAAATGGAGGGTTCTTATTGGTTCATCTGTCCAAGCTGGCCGCTTCAACATCTCCATGCCCAAAGCCACGAACCGTCGCACATAAGACCTCCCCGTGAGCTAGCAACACCGCCGGAGATTCACTCGCACCAGCACCAGCCACTGCGGAGCTCCTCTGGTCGTCGTCCCCGTGGCCACCGTCGCCGGACCAGCACCGTCACACTAGCACCCGTCGTCGCACCAAAGTTGTCGTCCCCGCACCAGTTCCGTCGCACCAGCACCAGCCACTGCGGAGCTCCTCTGGTCGTCGTCCCCGTGGCCACCGTCGCCGGACCAGCACTGTCACACTAGCACCTGGCCACCGTCGTCGCACCAAAGTTGTCGTCCCCGCACCAGTTCCGTCGCACCAGGACCAGCCCTCCTCTCGCCGTTGTCCCCGCACCAGTGTCGTCGTCCCTGTGGCCACCGTCGTCGCACCAGCGTCGTCGCCCACCAGCCACGAGAGAGAAGAGAGAATCACAGAAAGAAAAGAAAGACCTTGAAAGAGGGACCCGCGAGCGCCAGAACCCCTCCACCTCGCGTGCGACCACCGTCGCCCGTGACCCGTGGTCGCCCGTGACCCCTCCGCGCGCCAGTCGGAGAAGAGAGAGTGAAGAAAGAGTGAAGGGAGAGTGAAGGGAGAGGGCAGATCATGAATGGAGAGACTTTGATAATCGTAAATAAGAAAAAAGAGACGTTGGAGAGACGTTGAAACCCGTTGGAGAGACGTTAAAGAGCCGTTGGACTTCTATGTATAAATTGATGTCCAATTTTGAATTCATTTGCACTCAATTTTCAATTCATTTGCACTCTGTTTTCAGCATTGCGTAGTTCATTTGCATTCTGTTTTCCACATTGCGTAGTCCATTATTCAAGTTTAGAATTTATTTTAAAAATTTTACTATTAACATTTACTATTCGTTCACAACAAAAAAATTTATTTTATTTTTGTTCATTTGTATCTTTTTTTTTTTATTTTTATATTCTACCATGGATCCCAATCAATTTAATTTTCAAAGTTATTTTAATTTTTTACAAAACCAACCACCACCTCCAACCCCTTCCGATGAAAATTCTCAAAATCCTCAATTTTTTACATACCCACCACCACCACCACATTCAACCAATGATAATTCTTCAAATCCCCATTTTTTTATGTATCCACCACCACCACCACATTCAACCAATAATAATTTTCCAAATCTCCATTTTTTTATGTATCCACCACCGATACCAACCAATCCCAATATAATTTTTAGGCCTTCAAATTTTTCCGAAACAGATTCACCAAATGGTTCCGTATCCGAGTCTCAAGTAGGGCTAGAGAACATCACACTTGATGTTGGAAGGCAACAAGGAGAAGAAATATCTACTCAAAAAAAATCACGTGTTAGTTTTTCTGTTGAAGAGGATAATTTACTTATTCAATCATGGCTCAACATTTCGAAGGATCCAATTGTTGGAGTTGATCAAACTGGAAATAGTTTCTGGATTAGAATCAAGGAGAATTACAACAACAATCGCAATCAATTTCCAGTAAGAAATCCAGGTCAGTTAAAAAGTCGTTGGTTTCGAATCAATAAAGCTGTTCAATTATTTGTCGGATCTTATAAACAAGCTCGTGATAAAAAAAAAAAGTGGCAACTCAGAAAAAGACATCATGACAAATGCGTATAAAATTTACTCGCAAGATGTAGGTGAAAAATTCAATTTTGAGCATGCATGGCTATTATTAAGAGATGAGCCAAAATGGAAATCTGAATCAATGGAGAGCTCTTCCAAACGATCAAAGATTTCTAAATCTGGGCAATACTCAACGTCTTCTAACATAGATGCAGTCAATGATTGTGAAGAATATGACCCAACAACACCAATGTCTCGTCCAATAGGTCAAAAAGCAGCGAAGAGAAAAAGTAAAGGAAAGGTTGGCGAAACATCTTCCAACAAAGAGGAGTTGGATAATATGGCAAAAGCAATATTAGAAAGAAGTGCTGCAGTAAAGAAATTGGCTGAAGCGAAGGAAGCAGCTAACTTTAATGCAATGTATGAAATTCTCATGAAAGACACATCTGGAATGACTGAAAAGCAGCTCAAAGATCATGAATTGGCTTGTAATTTTATTAGGCGCAAATTAGGAGATTAAATATTATTGTAATTTTAATTTATGTAAATTAGACTAGTTTTATTGTAATTTTAATTTATGTAAATTAGACTAGTTTTATGTAATTTCTCTTTATTATGTAATTTTTTTTATTATTGCAATTTTTTGTATTTCTTTTTATCAATAAATTTTTTTTATTATTATAATTTTTAATTTGTTAATTATTCATATTTATATATTATTCATAATAATTAATTTTATAAAAGTTTATCATAGTGTAGTGTGAAGTGTCAAAAAAGTGTAGTATGAGTTGTAAAAAGTAAGAGTGCTTATAAGCAATTCCCATTGGAGCAAAAATTGTAAAAATGTAGTATGAGTTGCTTATGAGTGACGTTGCACAATGAGACCCATTTAAAGTGGTTGGGAGTTGCTTATAAGCAACTTCCATTGTAGATGCTCTTAGGAAACTAAAAGTTGGTTATCTCACAGGACCATGTCAGCAACATGACAAAAGCACTCCAACGTCATGGATGATGTTGTGAATATAAACATGATATATCAAGCACTCTCATCCATTCATTTCGTAAAATCCTTTACTATTATCATGTCTTCAGGCTTATGCTCCATCTTAGCCACATTTTCCCATTCTAATTCTAAAAATTTGACTTCAATTGATGCATAAGTTTCACTAAAAAACAATCCAATTCGCATTCTTTCTCTAATGAATCAAGTTACGACAAAATGATTAAGAGAAATTATTGAAAAATTGATGCATAAGTTTCACTAACTTTTCAACTTCTTTTATTTTAGTATTCATATATCATTTGTATTGTTTATGTACTTAAAAAAAAATATTGCCTCCAATTATTATTATTATTGTTTAAAATACTATTTTAATATTATAAAAAATTGTTCTGTAACTTTTGTTCACCCATAATCCCTTATCAATTTTTATATCGAGAATTATTATGTTGAATAAAATAAAAAGTTATTATTCATGTAAAAAAAAATATAACTCCTTTGTTAATCTTCATTCCTTTTTTATTCAAAAGTTTATTATCAGGTAGTATATTTAAAATTATAATTTTATATCATTTATTTTATTTATATTTTAATAGGAAATTAAGTATTTTTATTTACTCATTTTATTTTTATGGTTTAAAAATATTGTATTTTATGAAAAATATATTAATTATAATTATAATGGTTAAATGCTTGTTTAATTTATATATAGAAAAAGAATTTTAATAGTATTAAAAATGAAGAGTTAGTCAATTATAAACTAGTTGAAAATTTATATTGTATTATATTTTAAATGTTTTAAATTATGATAAATATTCTTTTCACTACTTAAAATTTTTAGATAGAATAATTTTTTCTCATAAAAATTAAGATTAAAATAAAGTATAATATTAACCACTTATCTCTTTGAATATAGAAGTTGAAAAGATAGAATTAAGCATGTATGATGTTTGGGAGGGGAATCATACTCCATCTTTTGTACTCCACATCATTAATTTTCCATATTTTTTCCTCCACATCATACATATAAACTGTCCTATAAAGAATATATATAAATTTCCCTAGCATGAGAAGAGCGAAAAATAAAATAAAGTAAAAATGGTAAGTTGGGGCCACAACATCTAGATTGATAAAATTATGTAATACTAATAAAGATAGTATATTGCAATAACTGAGATTAGATAGGAAAGTGTTATAGTAAATGGTGTATATATAGGTAGAGGTAGTTGAATCATGCTACTGTTAAGTGTAGTGGTGTGTCGAACACTCAGTCTACAGAACTTGCAGATAACGGAACTCTTTTCAAATTCGTATAACTATGTACTTTTTTTTCACTACTCATGACAATTTTAATAGCTTTTCCCCTGGTTATGGAAGCATTATTCTTTAACGAATTTTTTAAGATTTTTTTGGCCATTCTAAATTAAAAGAAAATAAAAATACTAAAACTAAAATTTTAAAAACTATTTATTAAAATAAATAGTTTGTGCGTACACTACAAGAATAATATTGTCATATAGTGACACACACCCTATAATAGGCTGATTGACCAATTTAGGGTACTTTTCAAAATTATTTACGTAAATAGGGCTGTTTTGAAACTATTTACACCTTTGAGACATTTTACTATGGTGTCGCTATGGGGCATAGCGACACCAGTGACATGTGGATTTTTTTTTTTGGTAATTACGAATGACTAAAATTTAGCCAGTAAAAGTCACTATAGGTTGTAGCAATTTTTGCAAAGTCGCTATAGATTACATTCTCATTTAAAAAATATAATTAATATATATTTTTATTATTAAAATAATATTTTATCTAGAGGCGCTATGGGCCATAGTGACACAATGTCGCTATGGGCTATAGCGATACCACTTTATTTTATTTATTTATTTATTTATTTTTTAATATTTTTATTTTATTTTAATTAAATTTTTTTTTAAGTTTATTCAGATAATTTTAAAAAAAAAAAGTGACGAAAAATGACTGCTAGAGAATAGGTGTAAAACTGCTCGGAAATGGAGCATGAAAGTATGAAACTACTTCCCTTTACACAAAATAGCTATTTCTTCATACTGTTAAATTACTTTCATCTTGTAGTGTTCTTACCGGAGATCGGTTGTAGGGGTCGATCTGCTGGGTAAGATCGGTGAGCCTCCTTCACTGGGTACGTTTGTTGTTCCAAGGCGGGGGTGGTACCTGCAAAAGAGACTCCGATGCTCAAGTTAGTGTTTGTGGGTGTATGAGTCTTGTATAAGTAATGCACGTACTTTTGTGTGAATTTAGGGTTCGCTGGGCCTTGGGCCTAAGATCAGTTTATGACCTATTTGGATGTCAGGCTGACGTGGCCTAGCACGTGTTCGAGGTCACGCCGCGCTGAGATGCCAAGCTTGAGCTTGGCATAGCGGTATGGATAGTATACTAGCCCCCCGAGCTCCGAAGATCGTGGGTCAAAGAGTTAATGCCGAGCTCGGTAGGGGGTCGTCACCCTTCGCGTACGCTTCTCTCCTGTGCTGCCATGTGTCACAACTGTCGCTCCGGATTCCGAAACGCGTGGGTGGCGCGTTAATGGGGATGCCGGTTATGCAATGATGGTAGTGTTTCATCATGATGGGGCCTCATTAATATGCCGTCAGTCTTGTCCCCTTGCTGACACATGTCATAGCCGTTTGAATTTCAGGGAGCTTTTTTCTCTCTCTCGCGCCTCTTCCCCTTTCACTTTACTCTTTTCACTCTCTTTCATCTCTGGCTTCTTGTGCACGCCGATTTTCTTTGCTTTCCTCTGTCCATTCTTCATCTTCGCCCTTCTTGTCTCTGTTTTCCTCTATCGCCATTTCCGGCAACCGGGTTCCCATCCTTCGTTATTGTTCTTTGTTTGTCAAAGGAGTACCAGGTACTTCGATTTCTTTGTCTTTTCCTTCTCCTCAAATCTTTTTGTTTTCTTGATGGCTGGTAACAGTGACGCCGCTCCTTCCGCGTCGGTCAAGGGTAAAGGCAAGGCGCGCGACAAGGCGGTGGCCACTGCCGAAAGGAAAAAGGGGGGAAGCCAGCCTAAGGAACCCTTCCCCATCATCCCTGGCTACGACTGGGTCAGGGGTGACGTGGGGGAGTTTCAGAGCATCTTCAAATTGTTCACGGAGATTAATGCGATGTGGAAATCGCTTAGGATCTGTGAATCCTCCATTTATAAGCTTATCCGACTTAAACCCTGTCAGCCCGGTGAGCGTGTTTATATGGGGAGTACTTCCGACCCTCCCTTCTTTTACATGTATCAGTGTTTTTTCAGGGATTTAGGCATATGCCTTCCCTTTACGCAGTTTGAGTGCAATTTTTTAAATTTTTTCAACTCGGCTCCTTGCCAGTTGCACCCCAATAGCTGGGGTTTTTTGAGAACTTTTCAAGTCCTGTGTTCGACCCTAGGGATAGGGTTGTCTCTGCCTGTTTTCCTTCATTTTTATCAGTTGAAACTGGGCGTCCCTCCCAACGGTTGGGCGTCTTTGAGTGGTAGCAAGGCTGGGGGTTGTTTTCTTTTTACTCCCAATCTTATAAAAATTTCAAGCAAGAGTTCTTCCGGATTGCGCTCAAGGACGTTGACCCGTTGAAAGATGAGGTATTCCACTTCGGCGAGTTGTCGAAGTTCCCTTTTTACTGGCGGCAGGCCTCAGTCAGGCTTAACGGGTCGGGCAATCTGCAATTGACAGCCTCGGACATTGCTACCATTGCAAACCTAGAAGTGCTTCCTCGTCCCTTGGATTGCAAGCTCATCCTGTCGCTTGCTAATTCGGCGTACAAGGAAAGGGGTCTAGAGAGTGAGTACCTTTTCGTTCTTAGCTATTAGGGTTTGTGAAAGTTTCTTTTACTGATGTATCTGATTCTTGTGTTTGCAGGCATAATGGGAAAAAGCAAGTGGCGCGAGCTGAAGTCTCGCTACAATGTTGCCGAGATTGAGGTCCTAGAGCCTCAAGAGGAGGAGGTTGCCTCCTTGGAGACCCGTCGAAAAAGAAAGAGGGGAGAGAAAGAGGCCTGCGGGACCTCTGCCCCTCAAGTTACCGAGGAGGTGACCTCGAAGGCTGCCGATGCCGGCGAGGTTGACCTCACTAGGAGTTCTCCGCCCGAGGGAGCTCCCCAAGTGGCCGCCGAGGAGGTTGCCCAGGTCGTCGAGCAGGTTGCCCAGGCTGCCGAGTAGGTTTCCTAGGCCGTCGAGGTTGGTGCCTTTTTTTGTGGTTTTTCTTCTATACTGCCCTTTTCTTCATTTTTGACTTAGGAGGATATTTTTGTCTTTTGTAGGCGAGGAATACTGCCGAGGTCCAGGTGGCTCCGAGCTTGGAGGTACCAGGGGCGGGCGCCCCCGTTGCTGAGCAAGAGGCGCCTGCTTCTACTTCTGTCGAGGCCCACAGAAAGGGGTCGACCTCCGAGGTCCAGACACCTACTCCTGCGGCCTCGGCGCCATCGTCTGGCCCATCGAAGGGGGCCCCAAGAGCCAATACCTCGCCAAACGCTTTGCAAAGGATTGCTCTCTGTTGCGGTTGGACCACGTGAGCGCTTCGGAGGATATAGACTCACTGTGGAGCGTGGGGGTGACTTCGGAGAAATCCTTCCCCAAGGGTTCGCTGAGCTCAGCAAATCAGGCTATGATCGAGACGGTCGGGCCAGTGGAAAGCCTTGATTCTGCTGAGGTCTTTCTGCAGAGGACAATAGCTATTGTGGACCACTGGAAGCACAAGTGGTCCAAGCAGCAGGAGGACCTGGTGAAACTGAAGGGCCGAGTTCAGTCTTTGAAGGAGGAGAAGAAGGCCTTAGCGGCTGCCCCACGATGGGCGCCAAATGTTCTTACCGGAGATCGGTCGTAGGGGTCGATCTGCTGGGTAAGATCGGTGAGCCTCCTTCACTGGGTACGTTTGTTGTTCCAAGGTGGGGTGGTACCTGCAAAAGAGACTCCGATGCTCAAGTTAGTGTTTGTGGGTGTATGAGTCTTATATAAGTAATGCACGTATCTTTGTGTGAATTTAGGGTTTCGCTGGGCCTTGGGCCTGAGATCAGTTTATGACCTATTTGGATGTCGGGCTGACGTGGCCTAGCACGTGTCCGAGGTCACGCCGCGTTGAGATGCCGAGCTTGAGCTCGGCATAGCGGTACGAATAGTACATGTAGCATTAATCACGATCACAAGAAAAAAGGCAGTTCCGTCCACAAATCAAGTACCAACTATTATGACTGTACACAGAAATCATCCCTTTTTGCATGCATAAATTTTTTCCAACTGGCATACGAGGCGCTATGGCCTATAGCGACACAAAATCGCTATAGGCCATAACGACATGCTATTATTTTTAAAATTTATTATATTATCAATTTATTTTAAATATTAATTTTATATTTCTGTTTTTTCAATTTTTTTCATTCAAATCCTTTATTTAATATATTAATTTTAATTTATATATTTTAATTACTTTTTTAAACATTTTTTTTCTTCAGTTTATTAATTATTTTATTTTAATATATTTTCATATTTTTATTTTTATGCTATTTCAACTTATATAAATAAATTTTATCCCTAAAAAAATTTCTTTTTTTTTTTCATTTTTTATTATACACTATACACAATTTTTAAATAAAATATCTATTAAAAATTTGTTTTTTTTAATAATATACTAGAGTCGCTATGGCCTGTAGCGACATTGTGGCGCTACAGGCCATAACGACTTCATTTTTCTTTATTTTTTTAATGCTATTTCTATTTATATAAATAATTTGTGTTGCTAAAAATATTTATTATTTTTTAAATTATATTTATACTACAAAAAATTTATAATTAATTACATTTGTTCAAAAAATTTATATACGAAAATTTTAAGTAAATTATTTTTTAAAAAAATATTTAATTGGTGGAGTTGTAGCCTACAACGACTTCTTTGAAGCTGTTTTGTGTCGTTATAGCCTATAGCGACTTTGTTGGAGGTGCTACCGGCTGTAGGCCTGTAGTGACTTTTACAATATGGCGTTCATGGCTTCTAAAAATTAAAAAAAGGACACGTGGCAATGGTGTCGCTATGGGCCATAGCGACACTGTTGTAAAGTACCCCAAAGGCGTAAATAGTTTCAAAACAGCCCCATTTAGGTAATTAATTTCTCAAATTTCCCTACAATGGTCAATCAGCCCCTATAATAACATTATACATGTCACTAAAAATTACTTTTACCCACATAATAACTACAATATATGTTGATATATTATTAAAAAGTGTAGGTATAAGTTATAATGACACATAAAATATGTTGTTAAATCTCATTCAAAATCAACATTAAAATTGTGTGGAACTATATGTCAAATAGACATATACCTACATATATTGTACCTATAGTGACAATTTTTGTATGTCACTATATGTAACATTTCTTGTAGTATCATATTAAAGAAAATATCTCTAGAGGATAATGTTTTATAAAATATTTGAACATAAAACATCCAAGGCGAGACATTTTCTTTTTACGTCCCATCATGGGTCAGTTTAACTAAAAACGTCTACCCCAAACATTTTTTGTTAAAATTTTTTGAATAACAAACACCTTCTGTTTAGATTTTTTTATTTAAAAAATTTTTAACTCTCAAAATTATATTATAGAATAATATGGGATATGATATACGGGTTATGCTCTCATGCATAATTCTTGAGATTATTTCCTCAATTAGAATATTTAATTTGGCGTATATTTTGTTGGTTTTAATTCTCCTTTATTACAGAATATTGCCAAATCATATCAAAGATATGAGGGAGATAATTTAGCCTGTATACTTGTATATAATTACCTATTGATCAATAGAATGAGAGACGATTATTTTTCATAACTTTGTTATGGTATCAGAGCGTATAAAGTCTCGGTGAGAACGTGTGACAAAACTCTTCTCATGGATAAAGCTGAGATCGAGAAGAAGACCAAATTGGTGAAAAAGATACCTTCACCATATGACTTGCATGCAAAAGATAATTCAGGAAATTTGAATGGAGGTTTTCAAGCAAATGCAATGCAAGTGAATGGAGAAACCAATGGGACTAATGAAAATGCATTGAGTGGACTAAGATCTGAACAATGGAAAACTCTAAAGGATTTGTTGAACAATCACAAAGGAACCACAAGTGACAAAATGACAGGTAAACATAGTGAGTGGATCATAGACACAGGAGCCTCTAGCCACATGACAGGAAACTTGAGTTTATTATGTGGGCTGAGAGACGTAATTGGGTGTCCAGTGAGACTTCCAGATGGAAAACAACTGATGGCAAAAAAAGAAGGGACAGTGACACTTGATGGAGGATTGAAAGTGGAAAATGTGCTTTATGTGCCAACATTGAGTTGCAACCTGTTGTCTATTTCTCAATTGAAAAATGAAACAAATTGTGTTGTCTATTTCACTAACAACTTATGTGTTATGCAGGATTGCACTTCGAAGATGCTGATTGGAGTGGGTGAACAACGAGATGGACTTTACTTCTTTAAAGGAATCCGAAGTGAGAAAGCACACAAAGCTAATGGAACTTGCGAACTTAATCTATGGCATCAACGCATGGGGCACCCTTCTTTCAAGGTCACTAAATTAGCTTCCAACATGAGGTGTGATAACAGTATTTTAAAGAACAAACCATGTGATGTATGTTTACGGGCTAAGCAAACTAGAGATGTCTTTCCATTAAGTACAAATAATGCTAGTGATAGTTTTGAATTAATACACTGTGATTTGTGGGGGCCCTATAGAACCCCCTCTTCTTGTGGTGCTTTATATTTTTTGACAATAATGGATGATTTTTCTCGTGCTATTTGGATTTATTTGATTTCTGATAAAAGAGAAGTGTCACGTACATTGCTGAATTTCTTTGCATTAATAGAAAGACAATTTGGTAAACAGATTAAAGTGCTACGTAGCGATAATGGTACTGAATTTACATGTTTGAGAAACTACTTTCATGAACACGGGATAGTATTTCAAACATCTTGTCCAGGAACCCCACAACAAAACGGAAGAGTAGAAAGAAAGCATAGACACATTCTTAATGTTGCTCGTGCTCTACGATTTCAAGGTAATCTCCCTATTTCTTTTTGGGGTGAGTGTGTCTTAACAGCTGGATACTTGATTAATCGTACTCCCACTCCAGTGTTGTCTGGAAAAACACCGTATGAGATGTTGTATGGTCAAGCTCCCATGTATGAGCATTTAAAAGTTTTTGGTTGTTTATGCTATGCACACAACTAGATAGACATGGTGATAAGTTTGCTAGTCGAAGTCGAAAGTGTATCTTTGTGGGTTACCCCTATGGGAAGAAGGGTTGGAAATTATTTGATTTAGATACTCAATGCTATTTTGTGTCTCGTGATGTTGAGTTCTTTGAAACGGAATTTCCTTTCACACCTACAGCTGGGGTCAAATATGATTTATCTGTGGATTCGTCGTTAATGAACGATACATTGGATAATGATGATGATAATGATTTGGATAATGACACAAGGATGGGAGAAAATACACTCAATGAGGTAGTTGTAGGTTCTGAAGTGAGGGAGGGAACTGTTGCCTTAGACAGTGAGAGAAGTGATGAGCTCGTAGAAGAAGGAAATAATCCAACTCCTAATGTTGACTCACTAGAGCTTGTTCGTCAAAGCAGTTTGGAGGAACTAGGAAGAGGTCATCGTACCAAATTGCCTTCCGTGAAGCTACGTGAGTATGTAACTCACACCATAAAGAAGTTAAGTCCATCTCCAAGTCAATCCACTTCACAGTATTCTTCAGGTACTCCCTATCCTATATCTCACTATATAAGTTGTGAAAATTTCTCTGAAAAGCATTGCAGGTTTGTTGCTGCTATTACTCTAGCCCAAGAACCCATTCATTATGCTGAAGCAGTGCAAGATGCCAAATGGAGGCTTGCAATGCAGCAAGAACTTCATGCACTAGAAGCCAATGGAACATGGTCTCTAGAAACTCTACCGGATGGGAAGAAACCTCTTGGTTGTAAATGGGTATACAAGATCAAGCATAATTCAGATGGCACGATAGAGCGATACAAGGCGAGACTGGTTATTCTTGGGAATCATCAAAAAGAAGGGGTTGACTATACTGAGACATTTGCCCCTGTTGTCAAAATGGTTACGGTTCGCCTTGTTCTTGCTGTTGCAGCGACAAAGAAGTGGGAATTGCATCAAATGGACGTCCACAATGCTTTCCTTCATGGTGATTTACATGAAGATGTCTACATGAAGCTTCCTCCGGGCTTTCATGCTTCTCAACCGAACCATGTTTGTAAATTGAAAAAGTCTTTATACGGTTTGAAGCAAGCCCCTCGTTGTTGGTTTGCCAAATTATCATCTGCTTTGATAAACTTTGGATTCCGTCAATCAGGTTGTGACCACTCACTCTTTACTCTTCTTGCCCATGGAGTGCAAATGATGGTTCTGGTATATGTAGATGATTTAATCATATGTGGGAACGATTCCGCTGCAATTCAACGCTTTAAAGAATATCTTAGCAAGTGCTTTCACATGAAAGACTTGGGACATTTAAAATATTTTTTGGGAGTAGAAGTTGCAAGGAATTCAAGTGGAATATTTTTGTGTCAACGTAAATATGTATTAGACATCATTCAAGAAGCAGGCCTGCTTGGTGCACAGCCCGTGGCTACACCTCTTGAGCAGAATCATCAACTTGGACTCGCCACTGGACGCTACATTGATCAACCTGACAGGTATCGACGCCTTGTTGGGCGCCTCATATACTTGTGTTTTACCAGACCGGAATTGTCCTACTGTGTTCATACCTTGTCGCAATTCATGCAACAACCGCGTGAAGAACATTGGAATGCAGCCATTCGAATTGTGAGATACCTCAAAGGAAGTCCTGGGCAAGGAATTCTCCTCAAAAGCACATCTGATTTCCAACTACATGGATGGTGTGATTCCGACTGGGTCGGATGTCCATTAACTCGGCGTTCAACTACTGGGTGGGTTGTGTTCTTGGGTCACTCTCCTATATCTTGGAAAACCAAGAAACAACATACTGTCTCTCGTTCATCTGCTGAAGCAGAATACCGTTCTATGGCTACTACTTGTTGTGAACTTAAGTGGCTCCGGAGCTTACTGGCTGATTTAGGCATTTCTCATAAAGGACCTATGCACGTCCACTGTGATAGTCAGGCTACTTTGCATATAGCGAAAAATCCAGTTTTCCATGAACGGACAAAGCATATTGAAGTGGATTGTCATTTCATTCGTAATGAGATACTCCAAGGCACCATTCAACCATCATATGTTCCGACACAAGTGCAACTTGCCGACATCCTTACAAAAGCCTTGGGACGACATCAATTTCAGACTCTACTTAACAAGCTGGGCATTCGTAATCCTCATGCTCCACCTTGAGGGAGGGTAATATGGGATATGATATACGGGTTATGCTCTCATGCATAATTCTTGAGATTATTTCCTCAATTAGAATATTTAATTTGGCGTATATTTTGTTGATTTTAATTCTCCTTTATTGCAGAATATTGCCAAATCATATCAAAGATATGAGGGAGATAATTTAGCCTGTATACTTGTATATAATTACCTATTGATCAATAGAATGAGAGACGATTATTTTTCATAACTTTGTTATAGAAGTTTCACTCAAGATGCAAATAAAATAAGTTTACAAACACACATATAGATATATCACTTTGTAGATGCAAAGTTTAAAAGAGAAATATTATATTAAATCTACACATATAATAGGATTAATATTTAAATTTATAAACTTAAAATTTAATAATGGAAAAAAATAAATATAATTTTTAAAATTAAGTATTAAATTAAATTATAAATATTATGAGGGTTAAAGTTTTTTTGAACAGAAATCGCTTTGGGAATAGGGTTTAATTTTTAAAATTTGAAAAAAAAAAACTATTTTATTATTTTTTTTATAAGAATCCAATTTTTTATTAGTTCAGTAAATTTTATAAAAATCTCAAGTCAAAATTTTCTTTAGATAGAAAAAATATGTTAGATCAGCCCTACATTGATAATACATATTCTTTAATTGGTGTAAAAAAAATACATTCTTTAATATTTATAACACATTTATTTTTTATCAGATGGATTTTATATATGTAGTTCTTATTAAATGACATAGATTTATTTACTTGAATTTATATATTAAAGTTACTGGTTGACAACTCAAATGAAAAATGAAAAATTGTAAATCAATCTAAAATATTAAAAATCGATTGAAAATTTTAAATTACCTGTTTGGTTCAATTTTTAAATTTCCAAAATTGCATGAGTTGGTTCAGTTTTCAAATTAAAATTTCAAGTTGTTCCAAACCAAACTAAATCCCATTTATTTGTAAATGTTTTTTTTAAATGCAAAGTGTAGATATAAAAGATTGACACAATATAAAATGATTTTTTTTAAAATTGTAAGTTATTAAAATTTTCTCTCTCTCCAAATATAAATTATAATATTTAAAAGATATTTTATAAAATTATAAATTACTAAGCTGAATTTTAGACTGAAAAATTATGAATTATTTATAATTTTTTAAAATAATTTGTTTTAAAGTGACAAATTATATATATGAAAGAATATTTAATATCTTAACTAAAACGGTATTAAAAGATATTTTTATTAAAATAATAAAATAAAAATTAGTGTCTAATATATTAAATGATCGAAATATTTTAATATTTTTTATTTTATTTTTTATGTATGATCTTAAACAATTAAGATAATATTATATATTTTTAATTTTAAATAACAAATTTTAAAAATAAAAAATCAAGCTATATCAAATTGCAAAAGTTAGTTTCATTTTATTCAAATTTTATAATTCATTTAAATTAAACTAAATTATACCACACTTAATTTTCTTATTTAATTTGAATGACTTTAAAATAGTATCACAAGCACCGTTACTAGATATTCGTCATCGTCCCAAAGCTAACGTTACCATTCGGTATCAATGACTTTAGAAGCAACAAAACGATAACTTATATCATATCCCTATATAACCACGTAGTCAAGGACGGAGCCAAGGGGGGACCTACGGGTGCCACGGCCCCCCAACAAATTTTAATTTTTTTTTATATACATATATATTACTATATGGCACCCCCTATTTTTAATATAAACTCATATGTATAATTAAATGAATAACCCAAATTTATTTTTTTATTCAACTTTTGGACTTCTGGTACGGCCTGCTATGTGGTATCACTTTGGAATTTTTTTTTTTTTAAAAAAATGTAGCGCCTCATTTGATCATTCCAATTCTCGGCCCCCCCAGTATTGAAATCCTGGCTCCGTCCCTGCACGTAGTTATTTTATTTTTTCATTTTGTGCTAGGAGTCTTCTGAGTTTGTATATCAAATCTAATTAATAGTACCTTTTTCAATTAGTTAATCAATTACAGTATAATTTACCTTCTCTAATTCTGGAAGCAATATTACTCATATACTTTCAATTAATTAACGATAAGCATCAATGTGGTTTTGAACCCTTTTCATATATATATATATATATATATATATATATTAAGAATAATAGTTCACATACAACAATATATTATATTTGTAATTATTTTTTTCTATCACATAATTTATTAGTTTTCAAATTTCTCTCTCTTTTCTCCTTTTGTTGTACAAATATCATCTCTCTTTGCAAATGATATACTAACTAATTAATTTCCATGGAAAAAAAATATAGTAACTAATTTTTCATCAACTAATAATTAAATTCATGCTTAAAATTGAACGTTTTAAACAGTTAAATATTTATGCTTTAATTTATATTTCATTACTTTTGAATTAAATATATTCTTTTTTATTTGTATGTACATGTACATGTTTTCATGTTTTGCATTATATTTATAATTAAGTATCTGTTTAAAGCAAGTTTCATTCTCATTTTTGCTTCATAAAAAATGGTTTTACACTTTTTAAAGATTTTATAAAGCTTTATAGTGTGTTTGGATGGGGAATTTAAATGGAGTAATTCATTTATTTGAAGAATTTCAAATTCTTTGAGGTGAAATACCTTGTTTGGATGGAGAATTTATAAAGAATTTGAAATTCAAGCATTTGTGAAATTCCTTGAAATAGTAGAATTTCAAATTCTCCCAAAAAAGTAAGAATTTGAAATTCCTCATATTTTTTTTCCTTCATATTTCACTTATATATTTTATCTTATCTCATATCTCTTCATATTTTTAATTACTGAATATTTAAAAATATTTTTAAAATTATTAAATATTATCTAATATTAATTTTTAAAATTATTAAATATTTAAAAATTAGTTAATATTTAATTTTATAAAATTTAATTTAAGAATCTCAACATATAAATATATTTTTAAAATCAAATTTATCATGGTAGAATCAAATTATCATATTTAACCCATAAATTTAAAATTTGAGAAATTTGAATTGACTTATCCAAACAAAATATTTTAAGAATGACGAAAATTGAAATCAAAGTAATTCAAATACCAAGAATTTAAAATTCCTTGAATTTGTAAAATTCTTCATCCAAACACACCATTAGATAATTCTGTTTTACTTTTCATTTTTAAAGATTGTTATAAACTAGCTGGTCATTGTATAAGTGGATGGTTAAGATCCAATTAGGGTGAGTGAGGGTGTATGAAATTTAATGATTTCCTTTGAGAAGGAATAAACATTTCATCCGTTGAATGTGAATAAACATTCATCCAATAATTAGAAGGAATAAACATTACATGCAGATGTGATTGTTAATTACGGTGCTTTATGTAAATTTAGTTGTGACTAGTGCTTGTTAATTTCGTTGAAGGTAGAAGAGATTAAAATGAATGAAATTAAGCAGCCGAGAGAAGAGAAGAAAGGATGGAGAAAAGTTTTAAAAGTTATAAGGAATTGGATGGCACACAAGAATAAAAATGAATGGTTGAAGGACATGAGAGGGATGCTAAGTTTGGTGGCTACAGTAATAGCCACAATAACATTTCAAAGTGCTCTTAATCCACCAGGTGGTGTTAGACCAGCATCAGATGACAGTGATGATGTTCTATGTCATAACAGTTCAGACACGAATCCATGTCCCGGAGAATCTGTCCTAGCTGTTATATACCCAGACACATATGAGAGATACCTTTTTTGCAACACTTTATGTTTCGCTTCATCTCAAGCTGTTTGTCTTTTGCTTGTGAGTGGGTTTCCTATGAATCACCGATTCTTCACCTGGCTGTTGTTAATAGGCATGTGCATCACTCTCTCCAGCCTCACTTTAGCCTACTTGTATGGTGCGTTTATGATTACTCCAAATCCCGTTTGGGCTGAAACTGCTTTAGGCATGTTTGCTGCAATTATTTTGATTTGGCTTGGGCTGCTTGGACTCATCGCACTTTTCCTTTCCTTCCGCCTAATTGTTTAGCTTTTCACCAAATGGAATGAATCAAGTAAACCATAATGATCTGCTTTTGTGCTAGCTACCTCATCTCGCATGTGAAACTCTAATTACTTCCCCAGTGTTGTACCTTGTTATGGTTGAGTAATGTAATTCAAATGTATAGTCTTTATGTATCATATAATCTGTGTTTAGTTTATACATATAGTCTGAAAGTTTAGTTTATACTTATATTGTCTAATGACATCCTCTAATGGTATAGTTTGATGATATTATCTGATAGTATAGTCTGATAAATAATAATATTATCTGTATACCTTAGTTTATAAATATCATATGCTTGTATCATTTATCAATGTATTTTATAAATACATGTTTGTATTATTACTTATTAATAAGAGTAATAGTAGTCATGTTTAATGTACAAGTATGAGAATACAATTTTTTTTTACTCAGTTTTCACTTTGTCTGTTATAAATGTGTGTTTCTATGCATTTCATTCTCATCAATTATGCAATTATATCATTTAATTTATTTAATTTTCAACTATATACACAATATTGTATAATGATTTGATGGAAATATATGAATTTTGTTATTTCCAAGTCTAGACTTTGTCTTGGTTTCATTCTTCATAATTTTCTATTACATACACTAAGAACATGCGTTATTGCGAGAATTCATAATTTTTAAATTATTAATAAAAATAATTAATAAATCAAAATTAAAATTCAATTATAGACATTTTTTTTATTATAAAATATTACTATTATCCTTTAAAAAATTATCAACATCACATGTCCGTAATATTTTGCTTTATTAAAGGAAAAAGCAAAATCCGTCGGAAATTGCTGTCAAAATTTCTGACGGAAAAATCCGTCGGAAATTGTTGTCAAATTTTCCGACGGAAAAATCCGTCGGAAATTATAATTTTTTTTTAATTTTAATAAATTTATTAATGTAACAACTCTCATATTTGGCTTCTCAAGGGTTCTATTTCACAATATTTCACTGTTTAGCGTGTTTTATTCTTACTTGTGCAATTTCTGGGAGACTTCCCAGAAGGTCACCCATCCCAGTACTACTCCAGGTCAAGCACGCTTAACTGTGAAGTTCTGATAAGTAAGCTACCGAAATGTCTATGTATGTTGTCAGTATAACTTGTATAAATTAATTCATTTAAGTCATCCTCAAATATACAATCTCATATTTGTACTATAATAATAATATATAATAATTTTATATTACGAATAATAATAATAATAATAATAATAATAATAATAATAATATATTTAATTATTCTTTATTTATATGTACTTACTTTTATAATTAACATCTACTTACTTTTATTTAAAATTATAATTTAAATTATTTAATTTTATAATTTATAATGATAATATAATTTATAAAATTATAAATATTTATTTATTACATACTTATAAATTAAATTTTAATATTTTAAATAAATTATTAATTAATTTAATATATTTATTTACCTTAAATCAAACATATAAAATTTAAAAAATGTATTTATCCTTTTTTTTTCTAATTATCAACTATTAATAAAATACTAACTTAAAATCTTATCTAATTATATATAATATTTTCATATCAAATTTAAAACCAGATATTAGTTATACAAAAATATTAAGATCATATAGTAAATTGTCAATAAGATTTTAGTTAAATAATTTAAAATAATTAATATTTCAATTATATTGTTAATTAGCAAATAATTTATTCCAAAACTAATTAATTTTTTATATTAATTATTAGTAAAATTTAATAACTTTTAATTTAACAATTAATTGGATCGATGAAATTCAACACACCATGAGTTATTGAGCGGAATAACTTTACCAAGAGTTATTTTGTAAGTTATCTTAAATCAAACATATAAAATTCAAATAATGTATTTATCCATGTTTTATTTTTTAATTATCAACCATTAATAAAATACTAACTTAAAATCTTATCTAATTATATCATAATATTTTCATATCAAATTTAAAATCAGTTCTTACATTTTCGACAAATATAAATTTGTCTGAAATATTCTATCAATAATATAACTTTTTTTACAAAAATTTTCTCATCAAAAATATAAATTTTTCGACAGATTTAATTTTATTTTATAAAAAATCATCTTCGATTAATATAACATTTTTTATATATGATTTAAGAGTAAAAGATTTTCAATTGAACGATTAAATTTACAAAATTCACATTTAATATAAAGTTATTGAGCGGTGTAACACTTAGTAAAATTAATACCATTGTAATTATAGCTCCTCTCATGTATATATATATATATATATATATATATATATATATATATATATATATATATATGTGTGTGTGTGTGTGTGTGTGTGTCTATATATATATATATGATTTAAGAGTAAAATATTTTCAATTTAACGGTTGAATTTACAAAATTCACATTTAATATAAAGTTATTGAGCGGTGTAACACTTAGTAAAATTTATACCATTGTAATTATAACCCCCCTCATATATATATATATATATATATATATATATATATATATATATATATATATATATATATATATATATATATATATATTAAATGCGACTTTTACAATGTATTACACCGCTCAATAACTTTATATTAAATGTGAATTTGGTAAATCCAACTGTTAGATTGAAAGTTCATATCTCTTATAGATTATATATACAAAACTTTATATTAATCCAAGATGATTTGATACTTCATTTTTATAAAACAAAATTGATGTAATATATTCATTTCAAAATACACTAAAATATGAACACTTGGATTATCTTCCAGTTGTTGTTCAATTTTAACAAAACTTGATATACACGTATAAAGTGATATGAACTTTCAATTTAACGGTTGGATTTACAAAATTCACATTTAATATAAAGTTATAGAGCGGCATAATACTTAGTAAAAGTTACACCGATATAATTATAACCCCTTATATTATATATATATATATATACACATACATATATATACAGCGACAGCTGCACGTTTGGAATAGTGAGGCACTTGCCCTCACTACTATTTGACATATACATAATTTTTTATCTAAAAAAATAATATATTTTAAAAAATAAAAATTATATTCTAATAAAATAAATATATAGATTCAGAAAAAATGTTTATTTATTTGATATCTGTCAAATTTTTGAAGGAAATTAATTCTCATGTGATAAAAAAAATTTCTTAATAATGAATTAATTTTTAAAAAAAGTTTAATTATAATATATATGTATATATATATATATGTCTTAATATTCACATATATAATGTAATATATTAAAACAAATAATTTTTTGATAAAATAAAATTTGTAGCATGCATGTTTTTCTTTTGTGTTTTTTATTTATTGTATACGTTGATTGAAAAAATCAAAATTGTAAAATTGTATACATTGATTAAAAAAATCAAAATAAGAAAAATCATAAGATTTATATTCTATTTAGAATTGTTATTATAAGATATATTTTAAAATAAATTATCATCTAAAAATATATATTAGATATTAAAAACAGATTTATATCATAAATAAATTAAACTTTATTTTTATAAATTTAACATATAGATTTTTATATTTTTAATAGTGTTAAATTATTATAAAATAAAAGTCTATATAATTGTAGTTCTACCCAAATATTTAAAAATTATCTATGATAGATAAATAAGTCACACTTAAAATATATATTTTTAAAGAAAGTTAGGTTCAAACCAAGTAAATTATAATAAAATATAGTATAACCTAATTTATTTTCATCTTTAATACTAATCGTAGATATAAAAAACTTGTAATAAATAATTATAATATATATTTATACCTTTAAAAGATATATAAAATTTTTAATACTACAAATATATATAAGAAATTAAAAATAATAAATTAAAAATAAGAAATTAAAAAAAGAAATTAAAAATAAGATTTCCGACGGAATAATTCCGTCGGAAATTTTCCGGCAGAAATTTCCGACGGATTTATTTTTCCGTCGGAAATTTCCAACGAAATTTTCCGTCGGAAAGTTTCTATCGGAAATTTCCGACGGATTTATATTTTCGTCGGAAATTTTCGACGGAAAATTTCCGACAAAAAATTCTGTCGGAAATTTCCGACGAAAATATAAATCCGTCGGAAATTTCCGACGGATCCATATCCGTCGGAAATTTTCCGTCAGAAATTTACATTTTTCTTGTAGTGACAATGATACACCACGATGATCATGACTATTATTGTCATTGTCGTCATTATTACCATTGTTGTTAATAATGGTGGTGATGACAACATCAATGATGACAATAACGGTGGCGGTAGCAACGATGCCAATATTGGCGTTGTCACCATTATTCTCACTGCCACCGTTATTAATTTGTTACTATCATCGCCACCACTGTTCTTAATGACAATGATAGTAATGGTGTGACAATAGTAACAATGATGAAAACATCAATAATAGATAGTGGTACATGTTGATATTTGTAGAAAAGATAATAATAATAATTTTGTAAAGAAATGTTTATACTTGAGTTTTAATCTTGATAATTAATTATTTTTATCTTCAATCTAAAAATTATGATTTACTCCACACATATATCTCATAATAAGACATGCTCTAATTGAATACTATATATATATATATATATATATATATATATATATCAAATCTATAAATTTTAAAAAATTTAAAAATTATTTGATATTTTATTTTATTAATTCAAATTGATTAATAATCATAAAAATATTTTATATATTGATTTGAATTTATATAACAAAGTATCGTATGATTTTCAATCTTTTTAAAAATTTGTATATTTCATCAATACATTAAGAACTTTTAATTTAATATGATTGGATTATTCAGATTTGAGGTAGTACATGAGTTATTTAATAAAATAAGTCTATCAAAAATTACTCTTGCATTAAATGAATCTATATGTGTGTGTATAATACCAAAAATCCTTAAACTAAAAAAACAACTTATATTAAAAGATTGTAAATAAAACTACATATTACTATTATAGTTGTCATTTATCATTGTCGTTGTCACAATCGTCACAACTATTGTTGTCACTACCAATGCCATTGTTACTGTCACTATTAATATTGTCACTACTATCAATACTACAATCATCACTAATAGTATTATTGTTACCATCAGCGATACCAACATCATTATCATCATTAATTGACATAATTAATTACTACCATCATGATTAACATAATTATCAAAAATAAAATAATATCAATAACATAATTATTAAAAATATAAAATAATATCAAATAAATGCTTAGTAGTTAAATTGGAGAGAATATGTAATTTTAAACAAGAAAATACCCTTTAATGCAAAGTAACTCAGCCCCTTCATCTTGTTTTATTTTCTATTATTTTTGACATCATAATATTGTGTCCTTTGTACCATCCTTTACCATGACTATACAACGGAAAATGTTTGCAAGACATCCATTACGAGATACACTATTAGTATTTTTCTTATTATATGCGATTTTTTAAGTGAATTTTTCATAAAAATTAATTCGTAAAAAACGTTGTTCCTACAAATTTTTCTACAGGTAATACCTTTGTAGATAATATATTTTTGTGAATATTAAAATTCGTAAGAAATTTCCTAAGAAATTTGTTGCAAAAAAAATTCACAGGAAAGTTTCCTGCAAAAAAAAATTTGCAGGAATGTTTCCTGCGAATTTTTTCACAAGAAATTCTGCAGGAATGTTTTTTACGAAAAAAATTAAAGCAATTACTACAAATTCTATCAATAATTCTTCAACTTTCAAATGTTCACAATGAATTCATCCGAAGTATTTGTTTCCACTCCTCCAATATGTGATACTTAATCTTTTAAATTCTAAGATTATATATTATAAGTCTAACACTCAACCATACAAATCAACTTGTAAGGTAAGTGTTGTCCTAACTTATATACTTTTTAATTATTTTATTTTCAATCAATGTGAGACTTGAAGTTTTTTTAAAATATTAAACTTATAAATTTAAATATTTTTTATTTTTCCTGCGGATTAAAATTGGCAAGAAAATCTGCAAGAAAAGTTACCTGTAAAATTTTTTTACGATTTAGTAAACATTACTTACGAATTTATTTTTGTAAGAAAATCTGCAAGAAACAAAATATAATTCTTACAATATTTTCTGCAAATTTTTACCATGGAAAAAATTTTCTATGATCATTAAAATTATAGGAAAATTTGCAAAAATTTCTTGTAGATTATTTTTCATAAAAGAAAATTCTAAGAAATATATGTAAATTATTTTTTGTAAATAAATTCGTAAAATTTTTGTGAAATTATTATTACAAGAAAATTTGCAAAAAATTTCTACGAATATTTTTTGTAGGAAAATTTGCAGGAAAATGACATTTTTCTAGTAGTGACAAAATACTTCATCACTCTTTAAATTTTATTTATTTTATTTTTTAATTAATATTTTAAAAATAAAATATTTACTTGACTAAAAATTTGCTGTTATTTTATTATTAATGAGTGTCCCAAAGTGTATATGAAACAAATGAGTGTAAAATATATAACCCGTGTCCGAATTTTGCTTGTCGAGTGGATGCTCAGCTTACGAATTCTAATTAGAGTCTCTGAGGTTGATGTCCGTTAAAGAATTCAGTCTATTGCTGAACTATATATTGGTCACTGTTGAATAAAAATATAAGTGGTTCTGTTAAACTTTTTTTTTTTTTTTAATTCAAGAGATAGCTACTTAGTATTAGGGGGCGAATAACAAAGTATAATAATAATATCTTAAGAAATGAAGTTTAATTAGTTCAGTTTTTAAAATAAGATCCAAAAATTAATCCAAACGAGATGGAACATAGTCCAACCAAAGTAAAAACAAATGGTTTGAATTCAATTTTAAAATTATAAAAAAATAGACAAAATAAACCTTCAAATCGAATAAAATTCTCTTTTTTAAAATCAAAAAAATCAATCATCTTATATCATATATGTTGGAGATGACACGCATAGAAACAAATATACTCATAACAGAGAACAAAGAGTGAAAACTAAATAGTGAAAAACTTTATTCTCACACTTGTGTATTATACATGATTACCCATTCCTCTTCTTAATGAGCAGTAATACAAACATGTATTTATAGAGTATATTGACAAATGATACAAACATATAACTCTAACAAACTAAGGTATACAAATGATACCTATAAATTATACCATTAGACTATACTATCAGATGATACCATCAGACGATACATGTATAGATTAAACCTTCAAACTATATGTAAAGACTAGACACATAGACTATACATTTGAATTATAATATTCAACACTTCCCTTTAATTATTCAAATGTTCTAAGGACACAACTCCTAGCATTTCCATTAACTTCTTGAATCTTTCTGCCTTTAATGGTTTAGTAAAAACATTTGCAACCTGTAACTCCGTACAACAATAAACCAACTTTAGTTTTTCTTTGCTCACTTGATCTCTCAAGAAATGAAACTTAGTCTCTATATGCTTGTTTCTTCCATGTGCAATTGGATTCTTAGCCAAGCTTATAGGTGACTTTTTGTTAACAAACAGCTGTATTGGTTTCTTGTACTCAATCTTCAACTCTTCAAGTAGTGATTCCAACCATAAAATTTGACATGTTGCTTGTGAAGAAGCTATATACTCTGCCTCACAAGAAGATAGAGCAACCACACTTTTTTTCTTTGAACACCAAAAAAATTGGTGCACTCAAGAAAGGAAACAAGTAACTAGAAGTATTCTTTTTGTCCACCTTGTCTCCACACTAGCTAGTCAAAATCTAAAAATGCTTCAATTTCTCTCACATTTCTCCTTTCTATTAGGAAATAATAGACCATACTTTTGTGTTCCCTTCAAGTACCTTATAGTACGTTTGGTAGCAACCATGTGTGAGACTCTTGGATCACTCATGAACCTACTAACCAACCCAACTTCAAAACAGATGTTAGGCCTACTATTACACAAAAATCCCAGTGATCCCACAATCTGCTTGTACAATGTGCCATCAACAAACTTCTATTTCTCCTTTACCAACTTCACATTTGTGTCAACTAGGGTCACTACTTCATTGCAATTTTTCATATGGAACCTCTTTAGCACCTCCTAGATATATTTTTTTCTGATACAAAAAACACCCTTACTTGTACGTATAAACAACCTCCAAACCAAGGAAGTAGTTAAGAATTCCTAAGTCAGTCATTTCAAATTTTGACTTCATTCCCCCCTTGAATTCCTCAATTTCAAAGCTATTATTGCCTGTAACAAGAAGGTCTTCATATACAAACATACCATAATCAAATCAACATCATTCTTCATCTTCACATATATCCCAAACTCCACTTAACATTTTGAGAACCCCTATTGGTGTAAGAAAGCATCCATTCTCTTCTTCCAAGCTTGAGGGGCTTGTTTCAATCCATACAAGGCTTTTCTTAACTTGTATATTGCATGTTCTCTTCCTTTCACCTCAAATCTTGGTGGCTGCAACACATACACCTCTTCCTCCAATAAACTATTGAGAAATGTAAGTTTCACATCTAATTGAAACACTATGTTTCGCTTCATCTCAAGCTGTTTGTCTTTTGCATGTGAGTGGGTTTCCTATGAATCACTGATTCTTCACGTGGCTGTTGTTAATAGGCATGTGCATCACTCTCTCCAGCCTCACTTTAGCCTACTTGTATGGTGCGTTTATGGTTACTCCAAATCCTGTTTGGGATCAAACTGCTTTAGGCATGTTTGGTGCAATTATTTTGATTTGGCTTGGGCTGCTTGGACTCGTCGCACTTTTCCTTTCCCTGCGCCTAATTATTTGGCTTGTCACCAAATGGAATGAATCATGTAAACCATCACAATGATCTGCTTCTGTGCTAGCTACCTCATCTCGCATGCGAAACTCTAATTACTTCTCCATTATTATACCTTGTTATGGTTGAGTAATGTAATTCAAATATATAGTCTGCACATATCGTCTATATGTATAATTTATGTGTTTAGTTTATACATATAGTTTGAAGGTTTAGTCAATACATATATTGTCTAGTGACATCCTTTGATGGTATCAGTTGATAATATAGTCTATAAGTATTATATGTGTACCTTAGTTCATAAATATCATATGCTTGTATCATTTTTCAATGTATTTTATAAATACATGTTTGTATTATTACTCATTAATAAGAGAGATATTAGTCATGCCTAATGTACAAGTGTGAGAATACAATTTTTCTCTACTCAATTTTCACTCTCTCTGTTATAAATGTGTGTTTTTGTGCGTGTCATCCTCATCAATTATGCAATTATATCACTACCACCCACCACCACAATCATGATTACCATTGTCATTGTCGTTGTTGTCATTACTACCATTGTTGTTGATGACAGTGATGATGACAACATCAATGATGACAATAATGGTGGCGATAACGACGATGCCACTATTGTTATTGTTGTCATCACTATTTTCACTGTCATTGTTATTTGTTACTATCATTGTCACCACTGTTGTCAACGACAATGATAGTGGTGGTGTGACAATAATGACAATAATAACAGTGATGGCAGCCTCACTAGTAGACAATGGTACATGTTGATAGTTGTAAAAGAGATAATAATAATAATTTTGTAAAGGAATGTTTATAATTAAGTTTGAATCTTGATAATTAATTATCTTTTATCTTTAATCTAAAAATTATGATTTACTCCACACATATATCTCATAATAAGACATGCTCTAATTGAATGTTATATATATATATATATATATATATATATATCAAGTCTATAAATTTTTTAAAAATTTGAAAATTATTTGATATTTTATTTTATTAATTCAAATTGATCGATAATCATAAAAATATTTTATATATTGATTTGAATTTATATAACAAAGTATCGTATGATTTTCAATCTTTTTAAAAATTTGTATACTTGATCAATACATTAAGAACTTCTAATTCAATATAGTTAGATTATTAAAATTTGACGTAGAACATGAATTATTTAATAAAATAAATCTATCAAAAATTACTCTTACATAATATATATATATATATATGAGGAGGGTTCAAACGATACTAGTGTAACTTTTACTAAGTGTTACACTGCTCAATAACTTTATATTAAATGTGAATTTTGAAAATCCAACCATTAGATTGAAAGTTCATATCTCTTAGATCATATATGTCAAATTTTGTTAAAATTGAACCACAACTTGAAGGTAATCAAAGTGTTCATATTTTAGTATATTTTGAAATGTATACATTACGTCAATTTTTTTTATGAAATGAAGTATCAAATCATCTTAGATTAATATAAAATTTGATATATATGATCTAAGAAATATGAATTTTCAATCTAACGGTTGGATTTTCAAAATTCACATTTAATATAAAGTTATTGAGCGGTGTAACACTTAGTAAAAGTTATGCCGGTGTCGTTTAAACCCTCCTATGTGGCCTCAGTAAAAATAATAAATTAATAATACCAAAATCCTTAAATTAAAAAAAAACTTAAATTAAAAGATTGTAAATAAAATTACATCATGTATATATCGTTACTATTATAATTGTCTCTTATCATTGTCGTTGTCATAATTGTTACAATTATTGTTGTCATCATCAATATTATTGTCACTATCACTATCGATATTGTCACCACTATCAATATTGCAATCATCACTACTGTTATTATTGTTGCGTTATCATCATTGACATAATTACTACCATCACCAATAACATAATTATCAAAAATAATATAATATTAATAACATAATTATTAAAAATATCAAATAAATGCTTTGTAGTTAAATTAGAGAGAGTATGTAATTTTAAACAGGAAAATACCCTTTAATGCAAAGTAACTCAACCCCTTCATCTTGCTTTATTTTCTATTATTTCTAACATCATAATATTGTGTCCTTTGTAGTACAAAATACCCTTTTTATGTCGGGTATTTGAAGCTTTTTACGTCGGAAACGCAGCCTACGTTAATACGGGAGACGTAAATTTACGTCGCCTGTAAAAGATGACGTAAATTTACGTCGGAGATTTCGCTAGCCCGACGTAAAAAGGGGCCTAAAAACACGCCAGAATTTACGTCGGACAAGACCATGTCCGACGTAAATTTACGTCGGCCAATGCAAGGCTCGACGTAAATTTATGTCGGACATGGTCTTGTCCGACGTAATTTCTGGGGTTTTTTTTTAAAAACATTTATTAATTTTTGATATACCCAACACCTGCATATATATATAGTCCAGAATATCAAACCTAAACCAGGCAGTCCAGAATACAAATTCAAATTATATTTCAAAATTGAATGACAAAAAGAAAATAATATATAAATCTTAAAAAGCATAAATTATGACAATGTAAATCCTATTATCTTAAAAAAACTATAAAACATATGTTTGTCAATGCTATCTAACTAACTAAACTAACTAGCTAACTATCAAACTATAAACATAATATCTAACTAACTAAACTTAGAAATCTAACTATTATATACTTTGAAGAAAAAAAAGTTGCCCATTGTTCTCTTATCTTGATCATCTCATCTTCGGGCAATGGAGATGGATCTTGAAAGACCTGAAACATTAATTTAAGTGTCATTAATATGCAATGTTAATTATCGTAAAGGTAAATATAGTTAAATAAATTTTGATATGAATTACCTGCGTCCAAGAATCAGTAATACCCGCAGAAACTATGGCTCTCATCCAATACATGATGTAATAGCCACATTCAAACAAGTTTTGTTGCTTATTACACTAAAATGACAAACAAATAACTATTATTTCCAAAGTCAATAAATTTAAATATTATTGGCTGTATTAATTAATTTTCTAACCTTAGGGTATATGAAGTGCAATGTCTTTGATGATCTGCTTCTTCCTCTTAAAATATTAGCTCCAGACACGATTCTAATTAATTGAAATAAAAACCGATGTTAGCCAATATATATAATTACAGTTTTAAAAGATAATGAAAAATTTTAGTTACCCTTGTAATTGGCATTTAATTTCGTGGCTTGGTTTTCGATGTAATAAACAAAACCACACCACGGTGTATTCCTTAGGAATGATTACCATTAACTGCCAATGAGACCTACATTGTATGACAAACAAATTAGGTATAAAATTACCATGATTAAAAAACCAATTAAAAAACTAACCCGTCAATGTATGGAGCCATGTATATATCTCTTCGTGAGTCACTCATCCATGTTTGCATATATTGCTGGATATGGACCTGAGTGTTTCCTGATTTTTGGATGGATTGAGGCTCAATAAATCCATATACTTCTACTTGTGCTTGCTCCACACTCAATTTGTCCATGTACCCAACACAAATAATTATTATAAGTTAAATGTAATTATTGTAAATTTAGACTCATAAAAGAAAATATGACTTACATGGCTCACAACTGTATGATAGATATATTTAACATGGAGTTTCCCCCAACAATCTCTAATGCATCAGGTAGGGATATGTATAGTGGAACATCAGAGCTATCAACTCCAAAAACTCTAATGTCCCACTGCAATTGAATTGGTTTCTTCTTTAATCGTGGTAATATGGATAGAAGCCTAGATATGGGATCATCCTCGGCTTCTGCGATATTAGCATGATCAACATGAGGTTCTCTCATGACCTCCTTACCACGATTGATAAAATCCTAAAGAAATAATCAAAATTAGTTAAACAATAATAGAATTATAAGAATATAAAAGAGTAATAATAGGATTACCTTTGCCCGTGCTGAAAGCGGCATGACCAAACGCTTTGGCCAAGCTAAGAATGTGTCGGTTGCCTGCCCCACTAGTTGAACCTCTGTATTGGGCAAAGGCACTGGAGCAGCAGCATCTTGAACTTGGTCAACCACAACCGTGTCCAGTCTGGCTGTAGAGGGACACCATGAATGGTTGAGCCACCCTCAAATACTCGGCCAATAGCCACTAACCGTGGGGGGTCATCCTCAACATATAACTCACACTGGTTTGGTACATCAGTGTGAGTGTGTTCTGCTGAGGGATCTGGAGCAGCACAACTCCCTTTAGTGCTGACTCGAACACCATCATGAGCAACTGCAGTCTGAAGCTGAGAACGAGCCAAAAGTTCAAACTTCTGTTCAAACTCTTCTCGAATGTTCTTCAATTTCTCTTCAAACTGCATCTCCATTCTCTGCATAGCCTCTTGACTGCAAGAGTCAATAGTGCTCCTCGATGATCGTGCACCAAAGAAATCCCGGTGGCTCCAAGAACCACCAACACCACGCACACGGCCTCCGTGCTCTAGCCTTCTTATGGCCGTTGTGAGGATATCATCCCGACCATGAGAAACAAATGAGCCCTGAATGGTCTTCTCAACTAAACCCTCCTGCAACATATTAACAATAAGTATAGCCTAAACTACACTTATGAATTAAATGAGTTGAAATGAAGAGTCTTAGTTTGTATATTTTTACTTACTATTTTATCAGCAACGACCCTTGCAGACTCAGAAGTCATTTGCCCATCTAATTTTGTCCGGGCTGCTATCCACATCTCATGGTGGGGAGGTGACTCCACACGGTCAGCAGACTCAACCCCTACTTCCCCTGCCCTAGCCTTCTTCATTTCCTTTTTTTCTTTCATATCCCTCTCTTGACAATAGATGGGGTGCATCATTCTTGCTCTGTCGTTCTTGGGCAGCTATTCTTTTGGCCTGCAATAATACAAAAAGAAAATGACATTAATTAAAATAATGATTAAGTATTTGTGTTAATGTAAGAGTTATCAATAACTAACCTGCCAAGAAGGGTCCAATCGAGTGGCACGAAATTGCATCCACTCCTCATCAGTGATCTGGTACTTTAGACAGGGAGTCTCATTTTGTTGCTCTCCAAATACATACTCCCGTGTCAAGAAAGTCTTGAAGTCTCTCCACCTGGTGGCAAGGGCAGATAACATCTTCCTCCTCATGACCTCAGTGTTGGGAATGTCAAAATTTTGCTATGAAAATAACTAATTAATAAATAATGTATTTAAGTTATATAATATTGAAGCGATGTGAAAGTATATACCTGAATATCCTGCCACATGAGGTTCTTGTCAGCCTCCTGAATGTCATCCCATGATGGAATGATAATAGAAACATGTCGTCGAGCTAGGACTCCCAAATAGCTCTTAAACTTGGCAGCATTTGGGCCTGACGCCTTGCTAGAACGAGGATCCACCTCAACCGGTGTCCTCTCCTTGGCAATGCATCCAACTGTCAACCCAGACAATCGAGTGACAGATCTACCTTCCTTCTTTCCACTGCCAGACCCTGAATCCTCGATAATCCTGAAAAAATTAAACTCTCATTATTAAAACAACTAATTAACTTAATAGACAAATAAAGTAAAAAAGATAATAACAATATAGCAACAAAAAAACTAATAAAAAAACAACGAATACAAAAACAGAAACCTATTAGGTTGGAATGTTTTCCCATATTCCTTCATCATGATCACTTCAAATAGCATGTATTTCGTCTACTTCATTGTCCGTAATAGGACCAAATGATCTGCTTGAGAAAGACGGTGTCTCATGCATATCTAGAGACTCATCTTCGTGAGTTCCATGCATGGTTCTTCCTTCGAGGACCACTGACCATTTCTCATTACATGGATCCCTGACATAAAAAATTTGTCTTGCTTGATATGCCATAATAAAAGGTTCATCCTTATAACCAACCTTATTCAAATCAACCAAAGTAAATCCTAAATCATCTGTCCGCACACCCGTATTGCCATCAACCCATTTTCACTTGAACACAGGCACTCTAAACGTAACATAATCAATTTCTCATATGTCTTGTATGACTCCAAAATAACTCATGGATGCTGTAATGGGATTTTTATCTTTAGAACTAGCAAAGTGCACAGCCTCAACCTGAATTGTAACCCCACTGTTTTGTACTCTACTTTTTCATCTTCTGTCTTTGTATAGAAAAAATATTTGTTAATGTCATACCCACCAAATGTAATGAAATCATTGTTAGGCCCACGCGCGAGTCTCAAAAGTGTATCAGAAGCATTAACCTCACCGTAAACCTTTTTCTTAAACCAAGCTAAGAAACTCTTGTTATGTTCATTCAATACCCATTTCTCATTCATTCGGGGGTGTGCTATCTTGATTTCATCTATGTGTTCAGATATGTAAGGAATTACTTCATCAGTATTGTTCAATATGTACAAATGTGCTTGGTTAACTTTTGTTCGACTCACAGTTTTAATCTTTAAACTTCGAGTACCCTTACCAAATTGTTTCCCATCATGTCGAGTCTTGGGAATTTCTATTAGTTCTGATTTCAACATGTAGCCTGAACAAAACTCAATGGCTTCTTCTGCAATGTACCTCTCCACAATAGAGGCTTCTGGGCGGTATTGATTCTTGACATATCCTTTTAAGATCTTCATGTATCTCTCAACAGGGTACATCCATCTAAGATAAATCGGGCCACACAATCGAATCTCCCTAACCAAATGAACAATCAAATGCACCATGATATCAAAAAATGAAGGTAGAAAATACATTTCCAATTGACACAAGATTGTGATTGCTTCATTTTCTAACTCATCTAACTTTACAGGGTCAATTACTTTGTTGCAAATGGCATTGAAAAATAAACACAATCGAGTAATAGCAACTCTAACAGAAGATGGTAAAATGTTACGAATAGCCACAGGCAAAAGTTGTTGCATTAAGACATGACAATCGTGAGACTTTAAACCAATTAACTTCAAATCTTGCATAGACACCAAACTCTTAACATTTGAGGAGTACCCTTGTGGAACTTTCACACTACGTAAGCACTCACAAAAGCTTTTTTTTTTTCTTTTTTTGATAGAGTATGACAAGCTGGAGGCAAGTAAGTGTGTCTTCTAATAGACTGAGGATGTAACTCAGAACGTATACCCATGTCCACCAAATCTTGTCGTGCTTTCACTCCATCTTTAGTCTTTCCTTTGATGTTTAGCAATGTCCCAATTACACTATCACAAACATTTTTCTCCACATGCATCACATCTATGCAGTGTCTAACATCTAGCTTGCACCAATAAGGAAGATTAAAGAATATTGACTTCTTTTGCGTCTTTCCGAACACAATGTTAATGTTCTTCACCCGCTGATATACTTCTTCACCATTGCGCGGTGTCGAGGCAATTTCATCCTCTTGACATCCATTGAATGCTTTCTTCAATCTACGGTATGGATGATTACGAACAAGAAACTTACGCTGCCTAGTGTACGCAGTCTTTTGCCCATGTTTCAATTGGGTATAACTTGTGTTTTCTTCACATATAGGACATGCATAATGACCCTTCACACTATACCCACTCAAGTTACCATATGCTGGAAAATTATTTATTATGCAAAATAACATTGCACGCATAGTAAATTTTTCTTCACGATATGCATCAAAGACCTCCACTCTTGTCTCCCATAACATTTTCAAGTCATCAATCAATGGACTAAGATACACATCTATGTCATTTCCTGGTTGTCGGGATCCTGATATCATCATAGACAACATAATATATTTTCTCTTCATGCATAGCCAAAGAGGCAAATTGTAAATGACCAACAAAACTGGCCATGAACTGTGTTTACTACTTAAGTTCCCATAAGGATTCATGCCATCTGTAGCTAGACCAATTCTCAAGTTTCTTTACTCTGCACCAAATTCTGGAAATGTTTCATCAATCCTCTTCCATTGCGGAGAATCAGCTGAATGTCGAAGAAAATTGTCACATTTTCTACCATTTTCATGCCATGTGAGGTTTTTTGCATCCTCTTTAATGGCAAATAATCTTTTAAACCTAGGTATTATTGACAAATACCATAAGACCTTAGCAGGAGGACCCTCTATTTCTTCCTCACCACTACTTCCATCAGTTTTCTTTTTAAACCGCAACAATCCACATGTCGGACACATTTTTAGTGTAGCAAAATCATTTGTATACAATATGCAATCATTAGGGCACGCGTGTATCTTCTTATACTCCAAACCCATTGGACATAGTATCTTTTTTGCCTCATAGTTGCGATTAGGTATCGTGTTATCTTCTGGAAGCATCTCCTTCAACAACTCCAACAATTCTGTGAAACTTTTATCAGTCCAGCCATTTCTTGCTTTTAAACTAAACAATCTTAAAGTTGCTGATAATCTTGTAAACATACTGCATCCTGGGTATAATGGTTGCTCAAAATCAGACTTTAAGGTATCATACACATGTGCTCTTTCAAAATTTTATTCACCAACATAACGTATCATTTCTTCTAAGTTATCGTCCATCCCTTCAAAAATTTTCAGTTGTTGACACTGTTGGAATGTCTAATATTTCTCCGTGCCATGTCCATACTGTATAACTCTTCACAATACCATATATAAACAGGTGATCACGTATTTCTCCAACTTCTTGACGTATCTGATTCAAACAACAAACACATGGATACTCTTGCAAATTCCAAGAACTCTTTAACTCCATTTCTGTACTCTTGACTAATGCGACTTGCATTCATCCAACTTTGATTCATTATCTATATATTAACACAAATTAATTATTCACTCAGTTATTCATAATTTTTCTAACCTAAACTACAACTCTAAAAAATCGATACTAATTACGGATAAAATCCATAAATATTTCTACTAATACGATGGTAAACTAAAAGTCAAAGCCTAAAAAAGTTCATCTTTAATGTATCTGGAAAGGCCCGTACTGAAATCAGAACGGTCCGTTCCAGATGAAGAATTTACAAAACAAAAAATTAAGCAGAACGGCCCGTTCTGCAAGGAGAACGGCCCGTTCTACAAGTAGTACGGGCCCGTTCCAGATGAACAAATAACAGAAAATAAAAAAACAAATTGTGTAGAGAACAAAATTACCTCAAACGTGTAATGTGCAGACTTAGGGACTTAGAGACGTGCAATGTGGAATCAAATGCAGTTGGAGACTTAGAGAATATAAGAGAAGAAGAAGAAGTAACAGTATATTTTTCGTAAACAATATGGGAGGTGCGGGAAGGGAAAAGGAATGTTGGGGTTTTTGGGGGGAAATTTACGTCGGACATAGATGGGTCCGACGTAAATTTCCTCCTCTTTATTTACGGAACTGCCACCACGTTTTTACAACGTCGGGTGTGCTAGTTTCCGACGTAAATGAGGAGACGTAGTAGCTCCTTTTTCCACTGTACCATCCCTTCACCATGACTGTACAACGGAAAATGTTTCAAAGACATCCACTACGTGACAAAACACTTCATCACTCTTTAAATTTTATTTTTTTATTTTTTAATTAATATTTAAAAATATAAAATATTTACTTGACTAAAAATTTGTAGTTATGTTATTATCAATGAGTGTCCCAAGGTGTATCGAAAACAAATGGGAGTAAAACAAATAACCCTTGTCCGAATATTGCTTGCTGAGTGGATGCCCAAGCTTATGAACTCTAATTAGAGTCTCTGAGGTTGACGTCTGTTAAAAACTTCAGTCTATTGCTGAACTATGGTTACTGTTGAATGAAAATATAAGTGGTTCTGTTAAACTTTTCTTTTTCTTTTTTTAATTCAAGAGATAACTACTTAGTTTTAGGGGGTGAATAATAATAATAATAATAATATCTTAAGAAATGAAGTTTAATTAGTTCAGCTTTTAAAATAAGATCCAAAATTTAATCCAAACGAGATGGAACATAGTCCAAGCAAAGTAAAAACAAGTGGTTTGAATTCAATTTTAAAATGATAAAAAAAAATGAGACAAAATAAACCTTCATATCGAATAAAATCCTCCTTTTAAAAAAAAAATCAATTATCTCACTACAAAAAATCATGTAGTTAATAGCGGTTATTTTCTGGCGATTTTAGTAAACCGCTAAAAAATGTTGTAATTCTAGCGGTTATTATAACCGCCACAAAAAATTTAAATTTTTGGCGGTTTAAAACCGCCACAATATTCAAAATACTTATCTATGTTATTGCCAGCTTTTATGCAACCACGTGGCCAATTCAATTAAAATATTTTTTATTATTGTTAAAAGAATAAAAGTAAAAATGTTCGAGCGATGAGGGGCAGGTTCAAACTTCTCCTGCGTTAAAGCATTTTCTTCGCTCAAAATTCTCCATGCTACTGCCATGCGTGAGCATTCAATTCACATAGACGTTACATAGATTCGTTGACGGAGAGAGGCAGACTCGATGGTTTCGGTTTGAAAAAGTTGTGCGTTCGAGCTTGGGCATATTCGGAGGCAACATTTGTGATTATTACTTCGATTCGCTCGTTGATTGCGATAATTTGGCATTCAAATGATGAATCTACAGGTATTTTGTGTTGGAAACATTAATTCTGTTAGGGTTATTGATGATTTTATTGGAATTTGGGATCCAAATGGTTTGGGGCCTACGGTTTGGAATCATATTTTGATGAGTATTTAGTTTGAAGCATGCAGATACTTCTGGAATTTGTTCTTTATTTGTTTAAAATTTTTCTTCTATTCCAAAACTTTTTCAAAATTTTCCGTGACATTTTTCTTTTTTGTTTCCTTCTAGGTACTGTTTTATGTGAACCCATAATATGCCGCAACATACCGAGAATTGTTTCTGGTAATGCCTCAACTCTAGTTTGATCATTAATGGAGTTGAAATACAGCTAAGCACCATTTACTTATTTTTTAGTTTACAGGATGGAAAAAACCCATTTGTATTGGTAGGCATGCTTTTGGTGACTAGTATAGGGTCACTGACGCAATAATCAGCAAACCAGGGAAGCTTAAGTTGGTATTTGGTATGTTAATTTCCAAAGCCTCGCTTTCAATGGAATTGAAACTTTTTAATTTATTCATTAGAATATCAAGCATGTAGTTTACAAACTTGTGTTTATGTCTAATTTAGTCCCAGAAGATGGTGATGCTCCAACGGAGCTTGATGTTTACAATTTCAAAGGCCCAAGTGTAGCACTTGCTATGTATAAGAAAATAGAAAAAATAATATATATTTTAGCCTATAATTTAAAAACTCGTTACTATTTAATGGTTTTCATTTCAATTCTGTTTTTCTAATTTCGCTATGTTTATTTATTTTGTGATGTTCTGTGTGTAGATTATAATTTGCTGGAGGAGGTGAAGAGGGTCGCTGAATCTGCTCATAGAATGAGAACCAAATTGGGCATTTATGCATATTTTAAGTTGCCTTATCCCCTTAAAAACTTAAGGAATGTTGCTGGGAGCCAGAAAACCAAACTAATGTTTCTCCCTAATGGAATGTCGAAAAGAGAGAAGAATCAGTCTAGATATGACAGAAGGTATTTTCATCATTTTATGACTAGCTTTTGTTGCATTAGGAGGATGTTACATGTAGATAATTTCCTCCTTTCGTATATAACAACTGATTATTGTTTCTTTGTTTAGATTTTTAGGTGTTTACGTTATCTATCTATAATATACAAAGTGGAGGTGGAGGTGTGGAACTCCTTTTATAATTTTTTATCTAGGATTTGATTAAGTAAACTTCAGAAACACTTGAAAGTGGAAAAAATTAAAACCAACTTATGTAAAAGTTAAAATTAAGATTTGAAGAAGATAATAGGAGAGAAGTTCTACAAATTTGTTTCTGAATAAGCTAATGTTAGCTAATGGAGAAGTTTATTCATTTTTCCTTCATTTTTTCTCTCTCTTAAAAGTACTTTTGGATAAGTTTATATCTTGGACAATTCAATGGCATTTTCACTCAACAGATGTTGTTTTACTCGACCATGGGTGAGTAACATAGATGATGCCTTGGCATCATCAGCTAGAGTTGTTTTTACTTCTTTTTTTTTCATAGTCTTGAAGTGTCACCTTTGTATGATAAACTTCTCTGTAATTCAGACAACCTTTTTTTATTTGTTTTGTTGCTATTGGAGATAATTTGTTGTTTGTCATTATTATAGATTTAAGGACATATTTCAAGAGGTGTATGAAGAAAGGTGGAAGCAAAAGTTCGAAGAACACTCAATATGGTTTGTTTTTATGTTTGTGAATCAATTTGATTTGACACGTTACATATACAAAGATGGTTGACATGTTACATTTTCAGAAGGGAAAGAGAATATAGAGTGGTGATCAAGTTTGTTGCCAGGGCAAACTTGCACCACTTGGGTCAGTTTTTAGCTGGTAAACGTGCTGATGCTCCACAGGAAGCACTCCAGATTCTTGACATTGTATTGAGAGAGCTATCATCTAAGAGGTAATTTTACCAGATAATAATTGAGGGAAAATTGGAGCTCAAAGTATGTGTTTTTAAATTTTCTCACAAAATCTGCATTTTCTAAAGGTTTTGTCCAATCGGGAGATCCTTCTTTTCACCTGATATTAGAACACCTCAACAGCTTGGAGAGGGTTTGGAGTCATGGTGTGGATTTTACCAAAGCATAAGGCCTCGTGATCGAGAAAATGAAATTTTGCGGGTACTTTGTTGGTTTTGAATTTGATTAACATTGTTCAAAACAGCTTTGCAGTTAAAAATTCTCTCTCCAACAATCGGAATTTATGATGATATGTTTTACTGGATATATAATAAGCTAACACCCATTATTAAAAAAATGGAAAATTTGCACGCCTGCTTATATTTGGTTGCAGAGCCATTATGAAATACAGGGACCTTTATGTTGTTATTTTTTTCATGATTCCTTCAAAAGTGCTTAGCAAATTTATGTTATAGCCCCTATGTGTGAGTGTCACTTACACCTTGAAAGTCGAAATAGTATAAAACTCACATAAGTATAACTTGAAATCATGTAGAAATTGTAAGATGTAAATAATGTGAATATTATACTTTAATCCATTGGTCCTTCCACTGATTTTTTGTACCATTATTTTTTTTAGCAACATAGTGTAGTGTACTCTTATAATGTTTGACAGCCTCTGATTTCTCTAATGAATATCTTAATTAAGTAAAACCTTTATGATACTGTGGCTTCCTTTTTTCGTTTTGGTGGTTTAGAGGCTGAATTTTGCATTTATTGAGATGGACTTTGATTAAGAGTAGCTAATAAAATATTATCTTGTTAATAGCATGCACAAAATCTTATCGAGGTAATTAACATTTCATATAATTATACCTGGAGATACATATCCCTGAGGAGCTAGAATAAGCAACAAAGCTGCAATGATGACTGTCAAATTTTGAAGTGCTTTAATCCTTAAAACTAACCATTCCATGGCCACATTAGAATGAAAGAACAGTGTTGCGTCTGTGTCCACAAGATTTAAGTAATTTTTAAAGAATCTGTCTGCCATGTTATATGCTCTTACAGTAACTACACCAAGTGATGTCTCAGATGCAAAATTCATGACAGGAGTTTTTGTGGTTCCATTGATCCTAATTAATTCCCTTGCAGAGGCTTGATAATATCCCTTTTAGGGAGTAAAGGAGATTAAGAAATTGTTAACTTTCGGAACTAAGCAGGGACAAAAATAGAAAACTGAGAAAAATTAGAAGGTTGATAAACCTGAACATATTTTGATGCAACCATTGTAGGAACAACAACAATGAAAACGTGCCATGTTATGGAAACCATTATATAAATTATCGCCACAATTTCAATTGGAACAGCCGCTACAAAAGTGATGGAAAAAGGTATATCAAAGTCCAAAATACTTAAATCTGATGAAGCCTGCAAGATAGAAAAAATTGATCAAAATTTTAAACATGATTAAAATATTATGGAACAAACAAAAGGAAACTCTTTAATTTTTTTTCCCATTGGGATTGAAATCTTACTCGGGTTAAAATCCTTCCTACAGGGGTTGAGTCAAAGAACAACATGAGAGCATTGAAGATAGCAGTAGTGAAACCTGAGAAGAAGGATGCAAAACCTCTTAATCCAAGGTAAGCGGTAAAGAGACCTTAGAATCTTAGATATACAAATGCAAAACTAGCAAATTGAATTAATTTATCTTAGAACCTCTTAATTTATCTTTTTTTATGTGGTTGTCTAAACATTTCCAGTCTGCAGTATAGGAACTGAAAGCTCAACTCAAGCCAACTTCTATGCAGGTATTGTTTACAATTAAGTGTTTTAACTGGATCTCTGAAAATAATCTTTTTCACTGATCATTCTTCATTCTTTATCAATTAATTTCAAAAGCACTATTGTTTTCCAATTTCTTTGAGTCATTTAAATATTGTTTTAATGATTCCTTGCATCCATTTCTTGGATTTTTTTTTATTGGATTTTATGTTTTACGTGTCTCATATTTTAGAAGAAATGTTTATGCTATGCTATCAAGTGCTAAATAGGGATTTCAAGTTTGCAGCATGGATAATTGCCTGCACTATTTTTTTATTGGCAAAATTCTTTATAATCCAATTATTTAGTTAAAATTTGTTTAAATCAGGTAAGACTTATATTTTTCCTCCCTGTAAACCAAGACATCATTCCTTAGGAAATTTTCCTTTTGTTGAACTTTATTATGTTCTATAGTTAATAAAACCTGCAAACTTTCCTTGGTTGTACTTTTGCAAACGTTTATGTTTTGTATCTTCCCATATCTTTTGGACCATTTGAATTATGCTATTGTATGTTACAACAACCAGGTTGTCTAAATCTTTTGTGTTGCTATTTACATATAAAACGTTACAAGGTTGAAATGCTAAATTATCCTCCAGGCACCTTTGTTGCTGCTCAGTACCTTATATATATTGTCATTCATCAATATCTTTTGAACAATCTTATGCAATCTAGGACCAAGAGCTCACTATTAGCTGTAAATTGTTCAGTACTTTTGGGATCTTAACTGACCACTTATTCATATGTTGAATAAAGAAAAAAAATGCGATTTTGTGGCGGTTTAAAACCGCCAGAAATGTTAAAAAAAAGAAACAGTTTACATACATTTTGTAGCGGGTTTAAACCGCCACAAAATTTCAAACAAGTTAAACAAAAATACATTTTGTGGCGGTTTTAAACTGCCACAAAAGAGATTGAATTTTCTGGCGCCCAAAACCAGCGTTTACAAAATGTACGCCGCAAACGGTTTTTGGCGACCGTAGATCCGGCGGTTATTGATGACGCCGGTAATGCGATTTGTGGCGGTTTTTAACCGCCAGAAACTGCCAAAATAACCGCCACAAATCACACATTTTTTGTAGTGTCTTATATCGTGAGTTTATTTGTATTGTAAAACCGGAGGAATGGCATCAACATTAATAGACTTCTGTTGTTTTGAATTTGTTAAAAAAGAAAAATTCCAAACGCGTACCTTAGAAGTTAGAATTTGAATATTGTAACTTGAATAATTATAGAAAACTGCCCTTTCGGTTAATTATAAAGTGAATAATACAAATTATACTTATAAAATAAAAAATAAGATAAAATTATAGAGATTAAAATTATAAGATTTTAATAATATTATAAAATATTAAAAAAGAAAAAAATTAATAAATAGTAGAAATAAAAAATTATTAAAATTAAAATATAGAAATTCAAAAATTTTAAGTGAAAAGATAAAAATATACTTAAAAATTTATTAAAATTAAACTATTTAAATATATAATAATATTATTACAAATAAATTAGAATATATAAAATAAAAATAAAATAACTAAATAGTTTAAAAATTAAAAGAATAAAATATCATAAATATTATTTAAATAAAATATTAAAAATATAAAATATAAAAAACTGTACCGGTACCCTCTCAAATAAGATGGGTACCATAGAATTTCTCCTATTTTAAGGAGAAACTTTTTGGCTCATAGTGTTCCTAATTAACGATGGATGGAATGCGCTGTTGGCCACTGTTATTTCAACCATAACAATGAACAAGTTTGGAAGAAGTAAAATAAAATAAGTACGTGGTTGAAATAATCACTGACGTGTTAAAATTTTATTAACTTTAATAATCCAACGGTTTGAAATTAGAGAAGAGCACCGTAACGTTCGCTTTCTTAAGTTAAAGAATCTGAATCTTATTTAAAGTCTGATGTAATTTTTTTCTTATCTTTGATATTGTTAATGATGTTAGTAAAATTAACATGACATTTGTGTGTTTGAATAACCGTTTAAATCCTTTCAAATGGAAGTTTTGCACGTCATGCATAAATACACAACAAAATTTAATTCATAATCAACTTTGGAATACTCGTAGCTTGTTTGCAAATCTAATTCATAATCAACACTGGATCACACAAAATTTTATCCAAATTGACTCTACTGGTCAATGAAATACTTGTGTTTACCAACTTTCTCTGCGTCCAGTGATGGAAACTCGCACGTACCTCACATCTTGAGCTATATATCATACTGAAACAAGTTGTTTTATTTTTATATATATTAGTTCTTTATATAATTGGATTTCACTCTTAGGGATTATCGTCACTTTTGTCCCATTTTTCCTGCACTTATTTGTTTGAATTGTCACTAAATGTATGGATGGACAAACATAAACGATGAGATCTAATCTAGTTCTTTGCTCCTCCACGTCACTCGCATGTGTCAAACTTCTTAGCTTACTATGTACCGAAAAAAAAATTCTTAGCTTAATTCAGTGACAGACCATAACGTAATATATAACATATATATGTTAACAAACTTATTTCTACAATTACTACAAACCATAGGTATATATATATATATGTTGTAGTAAGAGATGTTACATATGGTTGAATTCCATCTAAAAATTTACAATAATATTGCATATACGTCAAATAGGCTTACACTCACAAATATGAAATTTTAGTCTGACTCAAAATGATATCATATTAGAAAAAATTTCTGGGGTAGTACAACGAAGATTTGATTAATGCCTTCTTTTATTTTATTATATTGAAAGTAAATTGCATTTTAAGATAACTTGAAAAGATACGTCAACGACGACAAAGAGTTTCTGATACAAGTGTGTGTATATATATATAAAGCTGAGCCGGCCATATTTCTTAGCTTATGACCAATTTTGCATATATATATATATATATATATATATATATATATATATATATATATATTTCCTTGCTTCAAAAGCACATTTCAGTTTCACCATTCACTTCAGCAATTAATTTGCAAGTATAATTCTTACATTTGCTTGGCTGCTGCTGCAAAAGGGCAAATAACATCTTGAGCTACCATACTTGAGCCAAGGTATGTAATTAATATGTGTCTTAGGGTTTTTTTAAGAATAATTTTCCCCTAAAATATTTATAGATAAGAAAATAGTTAAGAAAATGAAATTAACTAGCTGCTTTCCATGGACTAAAATTAGTAAAAAAGTTCAATTATATATTAACTTTATCCAAAAAAAAATTAACTATATGTAAACTCAATCTCAATCAGTTCCAACTAAGCACCACGGGAATCCCAAACCAATTTCCGATTTTTTTATATTTTAAAAATTGAACATTGCAAACATTTATATTTTTAATGTTTTAATTTATATTTTCTTACTAATAAATTAATTTCCTGTGAATTAAAATAAATTTCTTTGTTTTTTAATTATTTATATTTGCATATTATACTTATATTTATAAGTGTATATATGTTTGTTTAATACATAGAATATAATTGCTCTCATTTTTGTTTTACAAAAGTTGATATTATAAATATATAAAAAATAAAAAAAAATAAAAAAAAAAAACTTTATTTCTTCTTTTTTCATCCATGGAAATCTTCTTTTTTTTATCCATCAAAATCAAACTTGGTATTAAAAGAGATTTACAGTAATTCGTGATTAAGTTAGATCTCTTAATTTTACTTTAAGGTTTCTCAAAAGCTTTAGATTATTCAGTTTTATTTTTCAAGAAAAAAAAAAAACAAAATTTGTGGGTTTAAAATGGTATATTTAAGATCCAATTAGCGACCGGATATGTGAAAATTAATAATTTTCTATGAGGAGGAATAAGCAGAATACTAGTTTAAAGAACACATTAATTCCAATAATCGATGATATTAATCTTTCATTAGCCAGGATTCAATAAACAGAATAAATTTATTTTTGTTTTCTTTTCTTTACGTATCATTATTAAAAGTATAGATGTGATTTGACAGTGCTCATCCAAATTTCGTTGCTCAAAATGAAATTTATTTTAAACCAATTAAACCTACACATTCAATTTATTTCCTTGAAGGTATATATAGCAGAGATCAGTTACAATGAACGTTGAAAGTGAGTCTAGAGAAGAGATGAAAGGGTGCAGAAGAGTTTTAAGAAAAGTAGGGAATTGGTTGGAACACAAGAATAATGGTGAATGGTTGAAGGACATGAGGGGGATGCTAAGCTTGGTGGCTACAGTAATCGCAACTATGACCTTTCAAAGTGCTCTTAATCCACCAGGTGAGAAATTAATAGGTAGTTTAACATCACCAAGTGTCCATGTTCTAAAGGATTACTAGGTGATATGTATTCAAGTTTTTTAACTTGCGAAAAACTATTAATTACACTTACTTATGTATAAAAAAGTTAAAGACTATATATATATATACATGTTTGCTTGAGATGATTATCTAATAATTTCTCCAACCAGGTGGTGTTTGGCCAACAAAGGAGGGTTTAGTTGAGACATGTTCATCATACAAGCAAGTATTTCCGAATCCATGTCCTGGAGAAGCTGTCTTAGCTTTTATCAAACCAGACAATTATGCTGTCTTCCTATTTTTCAACACGTTATGTTTGGTTTCATCTTTGGCTCTTTGTCTCTTGCTGGTAAGTGGACTCCCTCTGAATAACCGATTTTTCACGTGGCTTTTCTCGATAGGGATGTGCATCACCCTCACCAGCCTCACTCTAACCTACTGGTTTGCTGCGGAAATGACCACCCCACACCCCGTTTTGAGTGCAACCTCCAACATGTTTATAGTAGTTCTTTATATTTGGATTTTACTCATAGGACTCCTCACACTTTTCCTTTGCCTGCGCCTATTTGTTTGGATTGTCACTAAATGCATTAACAGATGCAAACCATGACATCCAATCTTATTCAGGCAATCGCATGTCCAACTTCCTTGTTTTTGGACTATAGTACGTTGTTATGCAATATCAATGATCACATACATATATAATTTTGCCTTTCGGTGCATGTCACTGTCACATGGTAGATTTGTTTTTCAACTATCAATGTTATTCTATAATGGTTTGTTGGGTTTATTTTATTTTATTTTTTATGAGTTTTGTTGGGTTTATTTTAGTTTTGAACTTTGTAGTTGGTCCAATGCGCGTTTCATATTTGTGATAAATTGTATTATATGTAATTTATAACGACATATAAAAGAGAATATATCTTTTTAACTATTTTTTATCTTCATTTTTAATGAGATTATTTTATCTTGTATGATTTTTAAAAAAATAAATTAATGAAAACTTTTCTTTTTACATTTTAATCTTTTAACATTTTTAACTACAAATTACATTTTTATTATAGATGATAGTTTCTCATTACTCACACAATTATTTTTTTTATTTCTCTCTTCTTATCTCTTGTTATAAATGATACGCAATTGTTTCTAAATTTTTTTATAAAAAATAAATAAATATATCAAATGTTTTGATTTCACTAGTACTTATGATATATATATATATAATTTACATATTTTATGAGTGTATAAAAATCATTAATACAAAGACAACATTCTACATTGGTTAAAATATTTTCACATCAGTTATATGATTAGTGTAAGTGTTGTTAACTAATGTAGAATAAAAGCAACATACTTTATACATATCAGTTAAAAATTAACAGATATAAGATATATTTAGTTTCTACACCACAATTTATATGAACAAATTTTAAAATATGAAAGTACTTTTGTCTTTTTTATTTAATCTCAATAATTAAACATTTAAATATAATAAATTAAAAATATGATATAGTACTTTATCATATGTTATGTACATGATAAATATTTATTTAATATAATTAAAATTTATAATAAATAAATATTTTGAATGTATAAATTATATTTTAGGGTTGCATAAATTATAAATATTGTGATACAATTTTATTTTTAACCATTGATAATTTATTCTAAAGAATATTTCAATTCACAAATAAAGTTGAAAAGGAAAAGACTAAAAGAAATAAAAATTAATAAAAAATTTCCAAAACGTTTTCGTTGAAGAAAAAGTCGTACGAACATTTTTCTTAAAGATGTGAAAAAAACAAATTCTCTCTAATAAATTAAAAATATTCTTATTCAATATATTTATCCTAATTTATATATATAGAAAGGGTTATATTAATTATGAAACAAATTTAAATTTTAGTTAGGGAACATAATTTGATATTAATTTAGTGGTCTTGAATGTTTTTTCTTTCTAAATTGAAGTTACTAAAAAATAATACTAATAAAATAAATTAATGTCTTATTATTTTAAATTGTATTAAAAAATAAATTCTTATTACATATAATATTTATAGAATATTATTAATTATAGTCACAATTATTCTTATATTGTCAAAAAAAATTAGAAAAAGGATAATTTGAGATCACTTACGTTGCGAAATAGTGATTGAAGAGATTAATAAAGAGTGAGATGTTAAAATTGTTTGATCGAATATCATCAAAGTTAGTTAATTAATAAATTTATAATTCAAAAAGTTATAAAAGGAAAAAGAAAAAAAAAAGTTGACTAGACTTATATCAGAGTATAACTCAAGTGTAAAAATTGCTGAAAACCATAAAATTTGTAGATAATGTGTTGACAAGTGCTACTCAGCCTCATTTACACCCCATGAATATAGGATATAGAATTCAAACACTTCTGTGAAAAAGAAAAAGAAAACATGACACATTTCAATAGAGAGAATAAATTAAATAAAACGAAAAATCAAAAGGCAATTTAAGCATATATTAAATAAGTTGATTCATCAAATTCAAACATCCCTACACGAGGGAAAGTAATTGCAAACTTCCAAAATGAGCTTAATCAATCCTCCGTAGGATATATCTTATCTGGTTTCAAAAATGGCTTGTTTGAGTGGTTTCGAATATTTGTACTACATATGTGATATGAGATATGAGATATGAGATATGTGGGGCTTTTCACGCTTTTTCTTTTGTTTGAAGAAGTGGTTGCAAGCCTTCCAAGTAGCTTAGTTTAAAAATGATATTATTCTTGTATAATATATCGGAATAATTGTGCATGTGCATTCTTGTCAAGGATTCTTCTTATCTTTTAGTTTTAGGGGAAATGAGCTTGATTCGACTCTTCATTACATTTTACTATTAATTTATTTGTTAATCTCAAGTTTACAACCAAGAGCTAGCGGAACAAAATCAACTTCATTTTAAGGATAAGTATTTTAAAATAATTGGATGTTCTATTTCAATCTGGATATAAAAGTAATATATGTAACTAAAATTTATAATATATTATATACAAATAAAAAAATTATATTTAAATATATAAATTATATTTTAAAAAAATTAAATAAATATTTTATAATATATAAATTACATTTCAGATTATAGATAATTTATATTATAATATAATATTATTTTTATTTATTGATAATTTATTTTAAACATATAAAATTTAATTTATAAATAATTATGATAAATAAAAATCAAATAAGATAAAAAGTTAAAAGAATTTCTAGCAACTCTTTTGCTGAAGAAAAATTTCTAAAAATACTTTTGTGGAAGAAAATTATTCATTTTTAATATATAATTATTGATTATTTGAGAATTAAAGTAGCAAATTAATTAAGTATGTTAGTTTATGCGTGTTATTTTTAAATATAATTAGTAGGAAAGTTACTGGTTGATATTTGAATCGAAAAAAATGGTAGGCACTCAGCTAAGTTGTTTAGTAGGGTTACTTTCCTGTAAGTTTGTTACTCTTTTAATAATCATTTTTAAAAGTTAGAATTAATTTTTTATGGGTAATTAATAGTATATAATTTTTGTTTTTTACAATACCAATGAATAGAAATTAAACTCAAAATTAAATTGAACTAACTCGTCTATTCCTTTAATATATACATCCGGTGAGATTAGTTATTTTGATGGGTTTCTTAAATATATATATATATATATATATATATATATATATATATATATATAGCTAGACAATTATAGAAGCACTTAGGTTGAAATATAAACTTATTTGTTTTTCATTTTACGTTTATGTAATAATCAGAAGTTTCACTTCATGAATTTTGTCGTGTTCATTTTTTTTTTTTATAGATGATAATCAGGTTTAAACTCAAAATATAATTAACAATAATTTTCTGCTTGTTCTTGCTATATAAAAGATCTTTATGCTCCTGGAGGAGGATATATTCTTCCAACACAAATCATAAAAGCAAATCCTCCACTAAATAATTGTGGCTTTTATTTTGGTGTGTGGGTCCTAAACTTTATTTAGGATTCTCAATCGTGGAAGAAATTCTGAAGCATTCTACATTTTGGATCGCTTTTGCTAATATTGTGTTCAATCTAGAAAAATCTCTAAGAATTCTGGTTTAGATGCAAATCTCAATACAGTACATAGTCTGCACGTTAGATTGACCACATGTCCACATTACCAATAGCTTCAGAAAGATTAAAAAGGAAAATTAATAGAGGTTATTTTGTAATTAATAATTAATGATGGGATGTTTTGAAAAAACTAGTGGACAAAATCATAAATTATTTATTTCATATTGAAAAAAAATAAATTAATTAATATCTTCATTTTTCTGCATTTGATTATATTTATAATTAGTCAGTTGATTAATCATTCTTTTAGGTATGATTTCTTTACTATAAGTTTCCCCTTTTTCATTAATTTCAAACCTCGTCAATCATCATATATAACATAAAAATAAATTATATCTTATATTTTTATTAATTTATTTATAAATAAATTATTAATTTCGATAAACATATTCAAACATAAAACTGGTTTTATCATCATCAATCATTGAATTACTTTTTCACAACTAATTAATCCGAACACGTCTGAATTTATAGAAAATTCCCACCTTACCCTTATTAGCTTATGAACAATTTTGCAACTATATATATCTGCCTTTCCTGGCCTCAAAAGCACACTTCACCATTCACTTGGGTTTTTAAGCTATCATACAGAAGCAACCGCAGGTACGTAAGATTGATTTTGTAGTCAATAAATTATATATCCTAAAAATGTTAATAACATATTTTTTTAATATATATTTTTTAACATATTATTTTCTCATTTCTTGGAAATTGTTTTAAGTTGTAAAATTTTGCAGATCCCATATTTTATTTAATAAATCTCTGGTAACTTTATAATTTTTAATAAATTTTAATTAATAATAAGATGTATTAGAATATGTGTTAGAGAGTAACAATATATTATTAATATTGGTTTTGATATATAGGGTTTAGGGTTGAGGGTATGCATATGCACTTTTCCATTTTAATTAAATCAGTAGTATATATCTAAAAATTTTATGTTTTGTATTCTCTAATTTTATATATTAAATTTACTTAAGATTGTTTTTGACATTTATGTCTTACTCTTATTATATATGATAATAACAATTATTAATTTTTATTTTACTAAAAAAATTGTCAGATCTTAAATTCATCACGGTTGATATATATACAAGATTTTAAAAGATATAATATTCAAGTGTTTACATTCATATGTTAGAGAGACATCCCTAATAAATAAAAGGAAAAACTTAAATACAATTATATAATTACTTGCTAACTAGTTTAATTCTCATTTTTGTTTCATATAATTTGATTTTATACATCTAAAGCTTATCTAAAATCTTAATTAATCTTGTTTGATTTAATTAGAGGAGAGGAAAGAATCAGAAAAAATATTTTGCTTCTTCTACTCTCCTTTCTCCTTAACAATTAAACCACACCTAAAGAATTTATAAAATGTCTTTTTCACTTCTCTCTTCCTTCCAACTAAACACTGTATAAGTCAGGTATGTTCCTTTTTGTTAGTTAGTGAATGATATGATAATTTTACCTTGATAAATGACTTTATTTATGCAGTAGAGATGTGACATGCAAGTAGTTGTTAATTAATTAATTTGCTGGTAGGTAGGAGATATATATCAATTACGATGAACGAAGAAAGTGAGTCAAAATTAGAATGGTGGACAAGAGTTATTAAAAATGTTGGAAATTGGCTGGCACACAAGGATAAGGTTAAATGGTTGAAGGACATGAGAGGATTGCTATGTGTGGTGGCTACTGTAATCGCAACAATGACCTTTCAAAGTGCAATGAATCCACCAGGTGGCGTTTGGCCACCAGGTGGCGTTAGGCCACCAATGCCAATAGCTCGTGAAAAAATTAAACAAAGCCAATGTGGACAAGTTGTGTGTCCTGGACAGTCTGTCCTAGCTGTTGTTTTAGAAGATGAATACGAGCTATTCCTTATTTGGAACACAACATGTTTCGTTTCATCTCTAGCAGTTTGTCTCTTGCTTGTAAGTGGCTTTCCTCTGAATCACCGATTTTTCACCTGGCTTTTGTCAATAGGCATGTGCATCACCATCTCTAGCCTCACACTTACTTACCTCTCTGTTGTGGATATGACCAGCCCAGGTGACCTTTGGGTTGAAAACTTTTTCATCTTTCGAATAGTTCTTTATATTTGGATTTCACTGTTAGGACTTGTCGCTTTTGTACATTCCCTTCGCATATTTATTTGGATTGTCACTTTGTGGATTGACAGACGTAATCAAAAACCCTAAACCTTATTTGGATGATTGACAGATGTAACAATGTCATGCAAAAATAAATCATTTTCTCTTTCAATCTCATTTTTTCCTGCAATTTGTTTGGTTCTAAAGAGGAAAGGTGAAAAAGAAGTTAGAAATTTTATTGGATTAAGAAGAGAGAAAATAACTCTTTTTTGTATGATACATATAATTCACGGAAAAAAAATTTTAAAATTAATTAATTACATAATTTTAAATTTAGAAATATAAATAGGATATTTTAGATATTATATTAAAATTATTTTAAAATCTCTCCTCTCGTCCAAATTCCACTAATATCGAAAGAGAATTAAAATTAGATGAAGAAGGATTTTACTTCTCTCTAGCTCCCATTTTTTAAATTGAAAAAAAAAACTAAAAAACTAAAAAATATATATTTATAAAATATCTTTTCTTTCTTCCAACTAAATACTATATTAGGGTCTATTTGATTTAAAAGAAAAGAAATATTTTAATGAAAGTAGGTTAGAAATTATGTTTGATTACAAGTAGAAGAAGAAAGAGATTTTAATAAAACAAGGAAATTATCCTTATATTATATTAAAAAGCAGGTAAGGATATTCTAGATATTATATTAAAAATATTTTAAAAAACTTTTCCCTCCTTTCCCATCCAAATTGATTTTAGTACAAACTAAGGATATCTCTGAATAGAAAGTCGGAGACTAATTTTTATCAAAACATGAATACAATTGAGTTTTTCTCTTTTCAACAATTTTCTTGATACATATAATTAAGATATGGAACTTTGTCAACATACTTGAAAAACTACTCTCTAGCAGCTCTGCTGAAACTTGGTTACTTCTTCCGAGAGATATTTGACTGAAATGCTCCCTTGCTTTACTTAGAATTTCGGACATACAATAATTTTTTAATCTGGGTCGAATATATTAATTTGAGAAGCCGAATGGTTTAGTATATCCAAAGGCAGATGATAAACACACCTCTACTCTCATATAAACACACTTTCTTTTTTTTAAAAAAATATCTAAAATATCTAAATTATCCTTTAAAAAAAAATTCTTAAATTTACACTCCCTTTCCCGCCTCCCCTTGCCCTCACCTCCTTCTCCTTCCCTGCATATCTTCCCATTTTGCGTATGACATAAGTAAACTTGCGTGACCTTTTCGAAGAAAGCAAACTAAATCTTGAAAGCAATCAAAGTTAACAGTAATAACTAATAGCTATGTTTCTCACAAAATCTGCTGGTTGAATCAGATTGAAAGAGAAAAAGAAAATAATTTCCAAAAGAAGTTCATATATGAATATAAATGCAGAAAGGTAGATGAAGAAAATTTTATCACGCAAATCATTAAACTTAACTCCAAAGTTCTACTCTGACCCTGGAATATGCCGAAGTAACTATTTTGTGTTCGTATTTGTACTAATTCTTGAAAGACATACCAACTAAAGTACAAACAAAATCATAGGCCACCCATAATAGAATATCTCTGTCAAGAAATAATAGAATTCAAATTATATAAAATCTTAGATTCACTTCCACTGTCTCGAATCATCTTAGTTAGATTTGTTAAAGAAATTACACAAAGCCGCAAAGGGTATTGAGCAGTGACGAAACTGTGAAATCGAAATAGATAAAATTGCAAACCAAAAAAAAAAACAAACAAACAAAGATTTCAGATCAATACATTGTTTATCCATAATGAGTTCCAAACCCTCATATTCATCTGTCACTGACAATAGAGCAAATAATACCATCCTTAAGATTAATTGCAATGTCTGATTTTAGATCAGTACATTGTTTGCGGGGAAGGGGGGTGTGGGGTGAGGGGAAGGGGAGTGCGGGGAAGGGGATGCGGGAAAGGGGTGTAAATTTAGGAATTTTATTTTTTTAAGGGTAATTTAGACATTTTATATATATTTTTTTTAAAAGGGGGTGTGTTAATACGAGAGTAGAGATGTGTTTATCATCTGCCATATCCAAAATATGTAGCAATTGGGCTTTGTGGAGATCCAACACTTCTATTTTTGAAACTGTGAACGTGTGTGTGGTCATGGGCCTGAACATTTGCACCTTCTAAGCGTGTGTTATGGATAAAAGTTGAATTCAATTAAACTTGCCTAAACTTAGGCAAAACTTTCAAACGAATAGCGAAATACACCCTAAGTCATGTAATAATTGTACATAGATGTTGCTTTATGAATGGTTTGAATTTGAACTTGTGCCCACCACTTCTACAATATTTCTAGGTTATTTTTCTTCATGAAATTCGCATTAGATTTCTTAGACACCACCGTTGAAGGAAGGATTCAAATTCATTTTAATCGATGGTTTTGTAAATTAAAAAAAAAAAAAAAAAAAAGATATAGTAAGAGAGAAACTAGTTTAATTTCTGAATCAGCAAAGTTTTTCTTTGGCCTTGTATTATAGGGGATATCACGGTCCCACATATATGGATACAAACAATAACAAAAGATTCATTTACAAAACATAGAAAAAAGCTACAAAATTAATATAGTGAACAGATAAAGACGAAAGAATATGCACAGAACCACACACAATCCGGGGAAACCCACATTGTCAAATGCACAAGCAAGAATTCGTAACCTAAACAATAAAACATGGGTACATGCAGCCCATTGCCAAAATCATAATGAAAGCCCAATACTATTTCCACTCCCTTTTTCTACTAGGCAGATGATAAACACACCTCCACTCTCATATAAACACACCCCTTTTTTTAAAAAAAAATATATAAAATATCTAAATTACCCTTAAAAAAAATAAAATTCCTAAATTTTCATCCCGTTACCCGCACCCCACACCCCTTTCCCTTCCCCGCAGCCCCACACCCCACACCCCCATTACCATGAGCTTCACGGATCGTTATTCATGGATCACTATTGGAAGATTACCTGACCGGATAGTATCGATGAATGGTTGGGGATTAGCCTTTCGTGCATGTGGAAATCGTCTAATTGTTATTGGTGGGCCAAGAGCTTTAGATTGAAGGGTAATTGAGATCAATGCTTGTGTTCCTGGTGAAGGTGAACCACAGTGGAACCTGTTTGCTAGCAGGCAATCAGGGAGCTTTGTGTATAACTGCGCAGTGATGGGATGCTAAGGTGTATGCTTTTGGTGAGTAGTGCTATATGGATTTCTTCTGAATGGAATTAACATTCTTCACTCTCAAGGAGATGCTTCTGGCTCATGGGTAATCTCTGCCCACTTTTTGGGGTAAATGTTTACTCCTATTTAGAGTAATAGATACAGTTTTAGAAGGTTCACATATCTGAGTCTTTTCATTTTAAATTATCATGATGGCTTGTCAAATGTTGGCACCGTGACTGGTGAATAATTAGCTCCTGGTACATGTTGGGTTGCAATCACCATTTTCATAAGTTCAATTGAAGCATTGCAGAATTGTAACTGGTCTCAGATTTTGTCTTTTTTGCTTTCTCTTGTCTTTTTTAAATATGTATTCTAATTGTCTTTGGATCTTCCCAAACCCTGTTTGCGTTGCCTGTATTTTCCACTACTTCTTTTCCTCATCCCCAAGTTGCAGAAAAAAAAAAAAGGGTGCGGGAAAGGGGAGTATGGAATGCGAGGAAGGAGGGTGCGGGAAACAGGAGTGCAGGAAAGGGGGTGTAAATTTAAGAATTTTATTTTTTTTAAGGGTAATTTAGACATTTTATATATATTTTTTTTAAAAGGGGGTGTGTTTATAAGAGAGTGGAGGTGTGTTTATCATGTGCCTTTCTACTATCTTATATGTTGCATTTTGGGCTCACTTGATAAAGTCAAAGATTATAGAGAGATTGTTATGGCTCATGATATATACACCTCCTTTATTTTATAAGTACACCTCCTTTTAAAAAAAATTATAAAATATTATTTTTTTCTAAATTTAATTTTACACTTTTAACTATTAATTTTTTACTTTCTTCTTCTTATTCACACACTTTTTTTTCTCTTTCAATTTTTACATGTTACTAAAATAGGTGAGGTAAAGGAAAAATAAGGGGGTGCATGTAAAAATTGGAAAAAAGAGAAAAAAATGTGTGAAAAAAATACTAAATTAAATGTTGTGGATGTAAAAAAAAAATTTAAAAAAAATTAAGAATTTTAAAATTTTAATTATTTTTTTTAAAGGAGGTGTATTTATAAAAAAAAAAAAAAAAGGAGGTGTATATATCATGAATCGATTGTTATTAGGAGTGTAAGCAAGTATAGATGATTAATAAATCTGGACCGATTTAAATCTATTTAAATAAGTTTGAATAAATTTTTTTTAGTATTTGATTCATATTCAATTCAATTTGATCAAAATTTGATATTATACAAATTGGATAATAATGAATTTTATATTTTTTGACCTATAATTTAATTTGATCCGATCATATATAATAATAATAATAATAATAAGTTAGTATGATCATTTGTTTAAAATAATACTCTTTTTCACTCTTTTTCAACAATTAGTATTGTATTTTTGGATTAATAGCATTATAGTAATATAAAATATTTATTTTAAAATGGTATTATAATCTATGCAAATATTTATTATGTATGATTAAAATTTATAATAAATTGCATATACAGATAAATATTATGTATAATATATAAATCATATCTAAAACTTTTATAAATAGATATTTTTAAATATATAAAATATATTTTAATTTTTGACAAATATTTTATATTATAGACCAATAATATTTCTATTTATGAATAGTTGATTTTAAAATATTAAAATTTAATTCATAAATAATTATGATAAATAAAAATTGAATTAGATAAGAAATTAAAAAAAAAACTTTGAAAAATTCTCTTGTGGATAAAAAACTCCTAAAAACTCCCTCACATAAGATAGATATTCATGTTTAATATATAAATATTAATTTTATTTATATTAATATTAATCGTTTGAATTGATAATAATATAAAAAAAATCAACAAATTTATTTTAGAAATTATTTTGTATCATTATATGTTTTATCATCAATAACATTTTATTTATAACAAAATATTAAATGATTTACATCTGTTATAAAATCTTGAAAATTTTATAATAAATAAATAAATTTAATTATGTTAATAGCTAACTTAATTTAACTCATTTATAATCATACTAGATTATATTTAATTTGAAAAAATACACAAATTCAACTCAACCAAACTTAATAAATTTTAATCAAAATAAATAATAAATTTGTTTAAATTTAATCTAACCCAACTACTAATAACATTATTGGTACAATCATTATGTCACATACCTATGTTAAACGAAAGTTAAATACTTTAGTTACATGATAACATAGTTATGAAATAAACGATGAATACGAAAGTTAAATACTTTAACTACATAAATAACATAGTTATGAAATAAACGATGAATTTACCCAATTGAACAGTCATATCAAACATATATAACTAAAAGGTTAAAAACCTATTTTGGTCTCTTATAATTTTTTTTTTCAATGTAGTCCAACTTTTATTTTAGGTCTCAATTTGGTCCCAAACTAATTAATTGGTATCAATTTAATCCCAAATTAATTAATTTAGTCCCAAATTAATTAATTGGTTTTAGCCATGTGGATGCCACGTAGATGCATACGTGGCATCCACGTGGATGAGAATTTTTCTTGAAAACACCTGGACTGGAACGACCCGTTCTGAAACCGGAACGAACCGTTCTGGTTGCAAAATTAAAACACCATCAATGAAGCAGAACGGGCCGTTCTGAAACCAGAATGGCCCGTTCTGCATTTAGAACGGCCCGTTCTGCATTCAGAACGGCCCGTTCCAAAACTGTGAATAAAATATTCTTTACTTAATTGTGTTTTTAATATTATAATTATGCAATTTTGATCTCTAAAGTTTTAATTGAGTAATTTCAGTCCTTAAAAGATTATAGTTGTGTAATTTTAGTCTCACAATTTTTAATTGAACAATTTTAATCTCTCAAATATCATAATTGTGCAATTTTAGTCTTTCTCATTAAAAATTTAATAATTTTAAAATTTTAATATATATATATATATATTATTAATAAATAAATAAAATTTATATATTATTAGTATTTTAATATTACTGATAAATTAATATCAATAATATTTTTACTATATTTATAAATAAACTAATAATTTGATAAATATAACTTAATATATATTAATATATTTTTATAAAAATATAAATATATAAGATCATTTATATATTTCTAATTAATATACTTATATTTTTGTAAAAGTATATTAATATATAACCAGTTATATTTATCAAAATATTAGTTGATCTATAAATATATTAATAATATTATTGATATAATAATTTTTTCTTTTGCTCTTTCTGTTTGAAGAAATATTTAAATATCACTTTATAATTTTTTGCAACTTATTTAAGATTAAAAGAATAAAATGATAAAAATTAATAAGATAAACATAATAAAATAAAATATAAAAAAATATTAATATATTTATTTTATTAGATATAATAATATAATTAAAATATAATTAATAATATATTTTTTATAAAATTATTAATATTTTTTATATAAAAATATAAAATAAAACCGGAACGGCCCGTTCTGAAACCGAAACGGGCCGTTCTGGTTGCATTTTCGGTGTGTTAATTTTGCACTTGGAACGGGCCGTTCCGGATGCAAAGTTAACACACCAAAGTGCACCCAGAACGGCCCGTTCCGGTTTCAGAATGGGCCGTTCTGGATCCAGGTGTTTTCAAAAAAATTCTCATCCACGTGGCATCCACGTATGTATCTACGTGGTGTCCACGTGGCTAAAAGTTAACACCGTTAAAGCAATTTGGACGGAAGTCCCACATTGAAACTAATTAATTAATTTGGGACTAAATTGAAACACATTAATTAATTTGGGACTAAATTGAGACCTAAAATAAAAGTTAGACTATATTAAAACAAAAAAGATTATAAGGGACCAAAATAAATTTTTAGCCTATCTAAAATGGGGGATAGTATGGTATAAGAATGTGACAACTCTCTTAAAAAAAGATGCGATAACATAACCAAAAATATGTAGTTATGAAACATCACATCAACTTACTGTTGTCACTATCTGTGAGAACTGAGAAGAGAACGCGGAAATTGATGCTGCTGTGCCTGTGATCAAGCTTCTCGCCAAAAAGACGTCATATAACTTCATTCTAATCGGTGCGATGTCTAACTCGAATCAGAATTCAAAATGTTTTATATATATTCATTCTTTTTTTTTTGTTTATGATCCTAAGAGTCACATCTCCAATTAATTAAAACGTTATTTGGTGTTTTGCTCCTGCGAATAAATTTGGATAAACGTTATTTTCTTTTTCTTGTTTCTCTTTTCAAAAACTATGGCACCTGAATATGCATGTATATTTGGAAAGCCTTTAAATATTATACTGTCTTCAATTTTCTTGTTTCATGATAATTTTTCCAAGTAAATTTAGTGATTTCTTATAGATCTCCCGGCTAGATGGTTGCTTAATTATTCCTTTTCTTGTAATATTATTGCAATCTTGTTTCTTGGCAGCTACAAGAAGAGTGATGCCAAAGTAGATGTGTACGAATTTGGAATAGTTCTGATGGAACTAATTACGGATAGAAAGGCATTGGACATAACTGAAGAAATATCTCACTTGGTTTCATGGTCCACCATTCCCAACAAAGACACTGAGCCTATAAAGAGTTCTGTGATCTATGTTCCCAACAAGGCTGGCAAGGACCTGCGATTTTGAGTTCTAGCTAGGTCACTGGAATGCTGGTCTAATTTAATTTGTTGGAGTTGGAGTGAATTAAAATAGCAGTTTTGGACTGAATAAATCTGAAGAGGTTCAATACTAAATCTAATTAGTGTTGCTTCATTAATCCAAGTGTTGTGCGATCAAAATTTTTTGGTCGTGTACTATATTCCATTGTTGTGTACCAGGTGGATGAAATCCTTGTATTGTGATCTTGGCAGACCAACTTGGTACAAGTTGTATTAGTTTAGTTAATTTTTTATTTCAATAAAACCTGTTTAATTTGTTGGCTTATCGTGTGCAATTAATTAGATGATCAATAAACTTTCATCTGTCTTACTACTAATCAAAAAAACTTCCTCCAATAATATATCAGCAAATTCTTAATTAAATGTTAACCAACACCATTTTACTGACTTTCATTCTACAAAAACAATATTAAGTATAAAAAAACAAAAAAAAAATACACAAATACACAAAAGGTAGACTGTTTGTCAATGAGGTCAATTGTTTCATAACTAATAAAAAAAAAATACAATTCCAAATAATTATAAATTTATAATGCCCTTAATTACCATAAAAATTCAATGCAACTAAAATGATTATCAAGTGTTTGAAGGGGCTAATCATATACTGATAACATTGAACAATATACATCAAGTGCTTGATGATTTCTTAACTCTTTATCCTAAAATAAATATAGAAATTTAAAACAAGTGACAATACATAAAGTTATCAAGTATTAAAAAAATCAAAATATACATCAATTTATATATCTCAGGTCTTTTTTTAGGCGTTTTTCTTCTTCTTTTGGATTGAAGCTCAACCCAACTCTTTTAGTATCTTATGTGTCTTTGAGTCAAGTTTATGTTTGAATCTCTTCGCATGCTTAACACCATTATTCATTAATGTGGGATTATCATTATTGTGACTATCCATATTTTTTTGACTTAAAGCACAACTCTTGAATCTTTTTACATGTGACATCTACATCATTATTCAAAATTTTGTGATATTCCTCACAAATTGAACAAGTCAAACACAATATGAGTGTATATTTTTATCATTTGTATTAATATTGATGAGAACTCAAATCTCAAATATCAAGCTTATGTAAGGACCTAAAATATATATATATAACCCTTGCTCGAAATTCGGATCCCAAGGGACCGAATTCCGACAAAGGATGAAGGTATTTCCAATGCAACTCAAAATTTGGCTTTTTAGGGATCAAATTTTGAGTTGTTGTAGGAAAGAGGTCTATCTTGGTAAATAAAGTGGGGATAGGTTTAGATTGGTATTTATTTATTTTTTTTGGAATATCTGGGAAAAAAATTTCCTAAATTGACACAAAAAATAAATGACTCTAAATCTCTTTTTAGATTTTTTCCCTTTGGCGGGGTCTGACACATACATAACATATTATACAAATAGGAGTGCATTTTACGTAAAAGGGACGAATTCAAAAAGACTAGAGAATCACTAATGCAAAAAAGGGCTACTACGTCACCTCATTTACGTTAGAAACTAGAACACCCGACATTGTAAAAATGCGGTGGCAGTTCCGTAAATATAGAGGGACTAATTTACGTCGGACCCCCCTTGTTCGACGTAAATTAGTCCCCTAAAACACCCAACGTTCCATTTCTCTTCCCGCGCCTCCCATTGTTTACGAAAACTACTATTACTTCTTCTCTTATTCTCTAAGTTTCCAAGTGTCTTTGTTTCCACATTGCACGTTTCTAAGTCCCTAAGAGTCTGCACATTACACGTTTGAGGTTAGATTTTTCTCTACGCAAATTTTTTGTTTATTTTCTGTTATTTGTTCATCTGGAACGAGTCGTTCTGCTTAAATTTTTTGTTTTGTAAATTGTTGATCTGGAACGGACCGTTCTGGTTTCAGTACAGGTCGTTCCAGATGCATTAAAGATGGACTTTTTTAGGCATTAATTGACCTTTAGTTTACCATCGTATTAGTTGAAACATTTATGGATTTTATCCGAAATTACTATCGATTTTTTAGGATTTTAGAAAATTATGAATAACTAAGTGAATAGTTAATTTGTGTTAATATATAGATAATGAATCGAAGTTGGATGAATGCAAGTCGCATTAGTCAAGAGTACAGAAATGGAGTTGAAGAGTTCTTGGAATTTGCAAGAGAAAATGGGGAACCCGTCAAAGGGGCATATTATTGTCCATGTGTTCGTTGTTTGAATCAGATACGTCAAGAAGTTGGAGAAATACGTGGTCACCAGTTTATATATGGTATTGTGAAGAGTTATACAGTATGGACATGGCACGGAGAAATATTAGACATTCCAACAGTGTCAACAATTGAAAATTTTGAAGGGATGGACGATAACTTAGAAGAGATGATACGTGATGTTGGTGAAGAAAATTTTGAAATAGCACATGTGTATGATACCTTAAAGTCTGATTTTTGTAACGACCCGCCACGGTCTTTACACTTAGTGGAATCGCACTAACTAGTTAACTAAGAGAATATTAAATTGGATAACACATACATACAGGCATAAATATAAAGATCAAAATAATTAAGTTTCTGTATATAAAATATAGCACCAAATATGTATAGTCATCCCAAATATTCATTAGTGCCGGTCAAGCACATACAAAAAAATGTTACCCAAAATGGTAACTCAAAACACGAGACTCAGCTCCCCGTCTCACAACAATCACATCTACTCCAAGCTAGCCCTGACCTGCTCCCATACCAAGTATGATCATCGCAGTTACACCACATGGAAACAAAAGGGTAAGCTAGAATTCAAAAAAAATCAATAGTACAAGTACAAAATAAAATCTATATTACACATGCATCCCAAATCCTGCCCCTAAAGACCTTTTCATCTCAATCAATCATTCATTTATCAAACATGAAGTCAAACACCACACTTCATCATATTAATAATCATGCAATAAATGCATCTCATGACAGATATCAATTCATATCAAACATCTATTGCGTCGTCACGCACCTAGGAGATCTCCATAATAATAGAGCTGTATAGGTGACATTATATCCTACCGAAACCACCCTAACCGTTTTCACGCCCAATGTGCCCGCTCGGTCACAGCTAAACATGATATATAATCCTCACTCGGGTTTACTCGGATGATGTCACTTACACACTTGGAAGTCCAGATCCACCGTCAGGTATAGCACAGCTGGGTACGGGCTTACCACGACCTTGGCATGCATTAACCAAGTCAATTGTGGAGTTCGCCCACCGACTATCCGCAAGGATCCACGCACCTTCCTGAGTACTTGGTTAAGGGAAATAACCCTCGACCTCATACCCCGCTCTAACACTAGCTAAGGACTTAGAGGAGACTCACCCAACCCAGTGACCTATCTGAGCACCACTCTCCCAAATCCAGTGGCCTCCCTGAGCACCACTCTCATATATCAGTGGCCTATCCAAGCACCACTCTTAAGAGACTCTATGTGAGCTCTTTCAGTTTGAAAATATTTTTCCTCTCCTCAAGTCCTAGGCTAGACTCATGCCATAGGCATCACATGCAATTATGCATCATAATGGTCTACCCACCATCATGATCAACAACCATACACATGTCATAAGACATCACATGCAATAATGCATCATACATCATAAATGGTCTACCTACCATTATGATCAATACATACCATATGAACATATCATATTCAAACATTCATATATATCATCACTATGCATACATATGAATCACACCTCACCATACATCATATATCATACATACATGATCTAAAACTTCAACTTCAAACATGCATAAGCATCAATTCATTCATAAATATATTCAAGCACAGCGCCGTCAACTCGCGCCTGGCCTAACACCAACCCAAGAGCTCTAAGCTCTTCCACGCTTGACACGCTCAACCTGCGCCCGGCCTAAAACTATTCGGAGAGTTCAAAACTCTCATCCAAACTAACAAATTCAGCTACATGCAAACAATCTAGCTTTCCTTACCTGAAGATTGGCTCAGATAGCCAAAGATTGAACAAAAGTAGAATTTCCCCTCGAGGCTCAACTCAAAACTTCAATCCTCCCAAAACAAGCTTTCTAATCTGAATTTCAAGAAAAGACAGAAGGAGTTATTGATCTAGAGGAGAAAAGGAGTTAAACAGAGAAATTTGGGAGAGAAAGGAGCTCACTAACCCAGAGACCTTCTCTATAAAACTTCTCTCTAGAACCAGAACTCTTCACGGCCCCCCCTCACCCCTATTTATAGGCAATCTGGAGTGGCCAGAACGGCCCGTACCGATACCGAAACGGCCCGTTCTGAACTCCCAGATCACGCACAAAATCCACGCCCAGAACGGCCTGTTCTAAAATCAGAACGGCCCGTTCCAGCACTCATCTGGAACGGCCCGTTCTCCCTCCGGAATGGCCCGTTCTCCTTCCTAGAACGGCCCGTTCTCCTTCCTAGAACAACTCGTTCTCAACTACAATATGTAGTTCAATTCAGTAGTGTGGAACGGCCCGTTCCAGTTTGGGAACGGCCCGTTCTGGGCTACTAAATCAGCCTTTTTTTTAACAATGTTACAATTTTGAGCAACCATTGTACCCAAGATGCAGTATGTTTACAAGATTATCAGCAACTTTAAGATTGTTTAGTTTAAAAGCAAGAAATGGCTGGACTGATAAAAGTTTCACAGATTGTTGGAGTCGTTGAAGGAGATGTTTCCAGAAGATAACACGTTACCTAATCGCAACTATGAGGCAAAAAAGATACTATGTCCAATGGGTTTGGATTATAAGAAGATACACGCGTGCCCTAATGATTGTGTATTGTATACAAATGATTTTGCTATACTGAAAGTGTGTCCGACATGTGGATTTTCGCGGTTCAAAAAGAAAACTAATGGAAGTAGTGGTGAGGAAGAAATAGAGGGTCCTCCTGCTAAGGTCTTATGGTATTTGCCAATAATACCTAGGTTTAAAATATTGTTTTCCATTAAAGAGGATGCAAAAAACCTCACATGGCATGAAAATGGTAGAAAATGTGACAATTTTCTTCGATATCCAGCTGATTCTCCGCAATGGAAGAGGATTGATGAAACATTTCCAGAATTTGGTGCAGAGTCAAGAAACTTGAGAATTGGTCTAGCTATAGATGGCATGAATCCTTATGGGAACTTAAGTAGTAAACACAGTTCATGGCCAGTTTTATTGGTCATTTACAATTTACCTCCTTGGTTATGCCTGAAGAGAAAATATATTATGTTGTCTATGATGATATCAGGACCCCGACAACCAGGAAATGACATAGATGTGTATCTTAGTCCATTGATTGATGACTTGAAAATGTTGTGGGAGACAGGAGTGGAGGTCTTTGATGCATATCATGAAGAAAAATTTACCATGCGTGCAATGTTATTTTGCACAATAAATGATTTTCCAACATATGGTAACTTGAGTGGGTATATCATTATGCATGTCCTATATGTGAAGAAACACAAGTTATACCCAATTGAAACATGGGCAAAAGACTGCGTACACTAGGCATCGAAAGTTTCTTGTTCGTAGTCATCCATACCGTAGATTGAAGAAAACATTCAATGGATGTCAGGAGGATGAAATTGCCTCGACACCGCGCAATGGTGAAGAAGTATATCAGCAGGTGAAGAATATTAACATTGTGTTCGGAAAGACGCAAAAGAAGTCAACTGAGAAAAATATCTGGAAGAAACGATCAATATTCTTTAATCTTCCTTATTGGTGCAAGCTAGATGTTAGACACTGCATAGATGTGATGCATGTGGAGAAAAATGTTTGTGATAGTGTAATTGGGACATTGCTAAACATCAAAGGAAAGACTAAAGATGGAGTGAAAGCACGACAAGATTTGATGGACATGGGTATATGTTCTGAGTTACATCCTCAATCTATTGGAAGACGCACTTACTTGCCTCCAGCTTGTCATACTCTATCAAAAAAAGAAAAAAAAAAGCTTTTGTGAGTGCTTACGTAGTGTGAAAGTTCCACAAGGGTACTCCTCAAATGTTAAGAGTCTGGTGTCTATGCAAGATTTGAAGTTAATTGGTTTAAAGTCTCACGATTGTCATGTCTTAATGCAACAACTTTTGCATGTGACTATTCGTAACATTTTACCATCTTTTGTTAGAGTTGCTATTACTCGATTGTGTTTATTCTTCAATGTCATTTGCAACAAAGTAATTGACCCTGTAAAGTTAGATGAGTTAGAAAATGAAGCAATCACAATCTTGTGTCAATTGGAAATGTATTTTCCACCTTCATTTTTTGATATCATGGTGCATTTGATTGTTCATTTGGTTAAGGAGATTTGACTGTGTGGCCCGGTTTATCTTAGATGGATGTACCCTGTTGAGAGATACATGAAGATCTTAAAAGGATATGTCAAGAATCAATACCGCCCAGAAGCCTCTATTGTGGAGAGGTACATTGTAGAAGAAGCCATTGAGTTTTGTTCAGGCTACATGTCGAAATCAGAACCAATAGGAATTCTCAAGACTCGACATGATGGAAAACAATTTGGTAAGGGTACTGAAGTTTGAAGATTAGAACTGTGAGTCGAATAGAAGTTGACCAAGCACATTTGTACGTATTGAACAACATTGATGAAGTAATTCCTTACATATCTGAACATATAGATGAAATCAAGATAGCACACCCCCGAATGAATGAGAAATGGGTATTGAATGAACATAACAAGAGTTTCTTAGCTTGGTTTAAGAAAAAGGTTTACGGTGAGGTTAATGTTTTTGATACACTTTTGAGACTCGCGTGTGGGCCTAACAACGATGTCATTACATTTGGTGGGTATGACATTAACAAATATTGTTTCTATACAAAGACAGAAGATGACAAAAGTATAGTACAAAACAGTGGGGTTACAATTCAGGCTGAGGCTGTGCACTTTGCTAGTTCTAAAGATAAAAATCCCATTACAGCATCCATGAGTTATTTCGGAGTCATACAAGACATATGAGAAATTGATTATGTTACGTTTAGAGTACCTATGTTCAAGTGTAAATGGGTTGGTGGCAATATGGGTGTGCGAACAGATGATTTAGGATTTACTTTGATTGATTTGAATAAGGTTAGTTATAAGGATGAACCTTTTATTATGGCATATCAAGCAAGACAAATTTTTTATGTCTGGGATCCATGTAATGAGAAATGGTCAATGGTCCTCGAAGGAAGAACCATGCATGGAAGCCACGAAGATGAGTCTCTAGATATGCATGAGACACCGTCTTTCTCAAGCAGATCATTTGGTCCTATTGCGGACAATGAAGTGGAAGAAATACATGTTATTCGAAGTGATCATGATGAAGGAATATGGGAAAACATTCCAACCTAATAGGTTTCTGTTTTTGTATTCATTGTTTTTTTATTAGTTTTTTTGTTGCTATATTGTTATTATCTTTTTACTTTATTTGTCTATTAAGTTAATTCGTTGTTTTAATAATGAGAGTTTAATTTTTTCAGGATTATGGAGGATTCAAGGTCTGGCAGTAGAAGGAGGGAAGGTAGATCTGTCACCCGATTGTCTGGGTTGACAGCTGGACGCATTGCCAAGGAGAGGACACCGGTTGAGGTGGATCCTCGTTCTGGCAAGGCGTCAGGCCCAAATGCTACCAAGTTTAAGAGCTATTTGGGAGTCCTAGCTCGACGACATGTTTCTATTATCATTCCATCATGGGATGACGTTTAGGAGGCTGACAAGAATCTCATGTGGCAGGATATTCAGGTATATACTTTCACATCCCTTCAATATTATATAACTTAAATACATTATTTATTAATTGTTGTTATTTTCATAGCAAAATTTTGACATTTTCAACACTAAGTTCATGAGGAGGAAGATGTTATCTGCCCTTACCACCAGGTGGAGAGACTTCAAGACTTTCTTGACACGGGAGTATGTGTTAAGTCTCAATTTTACCTCTTTTTGGATGAGACTTATTAAACAAATTCCACTCATCCTCTGAACCATTGCAATATAATTGTTCTCTTTTTGGTTCATTTTGTGTGCAGATATAACTAACCCAAATTTAGCTAACAATACCTTAATACACCTCATTTTTTGTGCAGGTATTGAGCTAGGGACTTGAGGATTGAAGACTCTTAGGATTGGAAATCTAAGAAGCTAAGGAGCAGAGAAGAGATTCTGCGCCGGGGGCAAGGTGATCCGCGCCAGGCGAGCAAAACAGAGTATCTCACCTCTGGGAGCCATTGCACCGGGCGTAATGTGAATTGCGCCGGGCGTGTCCTAAGGCGGAGAGTATCTGGAAGGCCCCGCGCCGGGCGCGAAGACTTATGCGCCGGGCGCGAAACCCTAATCTGACTCCCCAAGCTCGTATTTGAAGCCATTTTCGGGGGAGAAACCCCCATTCTCACATTGGGCGCCTCCAGGAGCTGCGGAAGGGATTCCCAAGGCTTGGGATCGTCCGTGTGCGAATCTTTCCTTCGGTTCTTCATCCTCCTCTCATCTCTATTTTGTATTTACCCTCTTTGTTGAGTGGTTTCACCCATTTTTGTGGGGTTAGATGTAACCAACGTACTCTATTGTAATGTTTATGGTTTTAATGATATATATACATGTTGTTTCATTCATTGTTGTGTTTGTTTCTTTGCTTAATGCTTGCTTGGATTGATCACCCTTTGCATAATTTAAGGTTCCATTGGGTATTGGAAAATAACCTTTGAAACTAGTTATGGAACATATGCCTAGTGGAGATTGTATCTAGGGATAGAGCTTGACCCATTAGTAGTCTTAAACCCTAGCCCGTAATGCGGGTGTAGATATTGGGTACTCAAGGGATTGATATTCATTATCCGCACCTAGGCTCTTTCTCTAAGGGATTAGGTTTGAGTAAACTTATGAGTTGACTAAGCAATGTATGTAACAAGAGATTAAGGATTCATTAGTGTTACGTTTGGTGAAATCTAACCCCCACAACCTCACAATACCATTATCCCATTTCTACCCCTTTCCATTCTAAAACTAATACTTTTTATAGTTTTAACATTCCAATAGTCATGCTCTTCAACTCACATTTACATGACAAACTATAGATTGGAATTATTCTTTAGTCACGAATAGTCAATAAATGCTTATTTCACCTTTTAATCCCTGTGGATACGATATTTTTACTACTTGAACGGCCGGTATACTTGCCGTGTTTGAGACCGTTGATAGAATGAAGAGAATTTACAATTAGAACAAAAGTACTTCAACGGAAATCTCAACAGTATGTATTTGGAGAGCGACAAAATGAGACTCCTTGTCTAAAGTACCAGATCACTGATGAGGAGTGGATGCAATTTTGTGCCACTCGATTGGATCCTTCTTGGCAGGTTAGTTATTGATAACTCTTACATTGACACAAATACTTAAAGTATATTTTAATTAATCTCATTTTCTTTTTTTTATTAGTGCAGACCAAAAGAATAGTTGCCCAAGAACGACAGAGCAAGAATGATGCACCCCATCTATTGTCAAGAGGGGGATATGAATTAAAAAAAATGAAAAAGGCTAGGGTAGAGGTAGCAGGGGTTGAGTCTGCTGACCGTGTGGAGTCACCTCCCCGCCATGAGATGTGGATAGCAGCCCGGACAAAATCAGATGGGCAAATGACTTCTAAGTTTGCAAGGGTCGTTGTTGATAAAATAGTAAGTAAAAATATACAAACTAAGACTCTTCATTTCAACTCATTTAATTCATAAGTGTAGTTTAGGGTATACTTATTGTTAATATGTTGCAGGAGGGTTTAGTTGAGCAGACCACCCAGGGCTCATTTGTTTCCCATGGTCGGGATGATATCCTCACAATGGCCATAGGAAGGCCAGAGCACGCAGGCCGTGTGCGTGGTGTTGGTGGTTCTTGGAGCCACCGAGATTTCTTTGGTGCACGATCATCGAGGAGCACTGTTGACTCTTGCAGTCAAGAGGCTATGCAGAGAATGGAGATGCAGTTTGAAGAGAAATTGAATAACATTCGAGAAGAATTTGAACAGAAGTTTGAACTTTTGGCTCGTTCTCAGCAACAGACTGCAGTTGCTCATGATGGTGTTCGAGTCAGCACTAAAGGGAGTTGTGCTACTCCAGATCCCTCAGCGGAACAGACTCACATTGATGTACCAAACCAGTGTGAGTTATATGTTGAGGATGACCCCCTACGGTTAGTGGCTATTGGCTGAGTATTTGAGGGTGGCTCAACCATCCATGGTGTCCCTCTACAGCCAGATTGGACACGGGTTGTGGTTGACCAAGTTCAAGATGCTGCTGCTCTAGTGTCTTTGCCCAATACAGAGGTTCAACTAGTGGGGCAGACAACCGGCACATTCTTAGCTTGGCCAAAGCGTTTGGTCATGCCTCTTTCAGCATGGGCAAAGATAATACTATTATTACTCTTTTATATTCTTATAATTCTATTATTGTTTAACTAATTTTGATTATTTCTTTAGGATTTTATCAATCGTGGTAAAGAGGTCATGCGAGAACCTCATGTTGATCATGCTAATATCGTAGAAGCTGAGGATGATCCCATATCTAGGCTTCTATCCATATTACCACGATTAAAGAAGAAACCAATTCAATTGTAGTGGGACATTAGAGTTTTTGGAGTTGATAGCTTTGATGTTCCACTATACATATCCCTGCCTGATGCATTAGAGATTGTTGGGGGAAACTCCATGTTAAATATATCTATCATATAGCTGTGGGCCATGTAAGTCATATTTTCTTTTATGAGTCTAAATTTACAATAATTACATTTAACTTATAATAATTATTTGTGTTAGGTACAAGTATAAGTATATGGATTTATTGAGTCTCAATCCATCCAAAAATCAGGAAACACTCAGGTCTATATCCAGCAATATATGCAAACATGGATGAGTGACTCACGAAGAGATATATACATGGCTCCATACATTGACGGGTTAGTTTTTTAATTGGTTTTTTAATCATGATAATTTTATACCTAATTTGTTTGTCATACAATGTAGGTCTCATTGGCAGTTAATGGTAATCATTCCTAAGGAATACACCGTGGTGTGGCTTTGTTCACTACATCGAAAACCAAGCCACGAAATTAAATGCCAATTACAAGGGTAACTAAAATTTTTCATTATCTTTTAATATTGTAATTATATATATTGGCTAACATCGGTTTTTATTTCAATTAATTAGAATCGTGTTTGGAGCTAATATTTTAAGTGGAAGAAGCAGATCATCAAAGACATTGCACTTCATATATATACCCTAAGGTTAGCAAATTAATTAATACAGCCAATAATATTTAAATTTATTGACTTTGGAAATAATAATTATTTGTTTCTCATTTTAGTGTAATAAGCAACAAGACTCGTTTGAATGTGGCTATTACATCATGTATTGGATGAGAGCCATAGTTTTTGCGGGTATTACTGATTCTTGGGCGCAGGTAATTCATATCAAAATTTATTTAAGTATATTTACCTTTACGATAATTAACATTGCATATTAATGACACTTAAATTAATGTTTCAGGTCTTTTAAGATCCATCTCCATTGTCCGAAGATGAGATGATCAAGATAAGAGAACAATGGGCAACTTTTTTTCTTCAAAGTATATAATAGTTATATTTCTAAGTTTAGTTAGTTAGATACTATGTTTATAGTTTGATAGCATTGATAAACATATGTTTTATAGCTTTTTTAGGATAATAGGATTTATATTGTCATAATTTATGCTTTTTAAGATTTATATATTATTTTCTTTTTGTCATTCAATTTTGAAATATAATTTGAATTTCTATTCTGGACTGCCTGGTTTAGGTTTGATATTCTGGACTATATATATATGCAGGTGTTAAGTATATCAAAAAACAATAAACGTTACGTCGGACAAGACCATGTCCGACGTAAATTATGGCATGTTTTTGCCCTTTTTAGGCCCCTTTTTACGTCGGGTTGGGTAAATCTCCGACGTGAATTTACGTCGTCTTTGACAGACGCACTACAAAAAATATGCAATTTAGCGACCACCAAAATCGATCGCTAAATTACAAAAATTGGTCGCTATTTACTTTAGCGACCGAATTTAATAAGTCGCTAAAACCCTGGTCGCTAAGCTATTTAGCGACTGAAAAATTAAATAGCGACCGAAAATTTCGATCGCTAATTTGGTCGCTAAATGGTTGAAATGATTTTGGTCATTGAAGTGTATGAGACCAAATTAGTGACCGAATAGATCGGTCGCTAAATCGGTCGTTAAATATTTATTTTTTATTTTATTAAATTTTATAGATGTCGCAAATTTGGTCGTTATGAACCACTCATATTTGGCCTCTTAAGGATTTTATTTCACAATACTTAAGTTTTTAGCATGTTTTGTCCTTAATTACATAATTTTTGGAAACTTCCCAGAAGGTCACTCATCCCTACATTACTCCAAGTTAAGCACGCTTAACTGTGAAGTTCTTATGAGATAAACTACCGAAAAGCAAATGCGTGTTGTTAGTATAAGTAGTACAAATTAATTCATTTAAGTCATCCTCAACTATCCAATCTCATACTTATATTATTTTTGGATCCTTATCATTTTGGTATATCCGGACCGTTATAAATATATAATAATATATATAATAATTATATTACTAATAATAATAATTACATTACTAATAATAATAATTATATTATATTTAATTAATCTTTATTTATATATATACTTACTTTTATAATTAACAATCTACTTATTTCTATTTAAAATTAATTTTATGATACAATTTAAATTATTTATTATAAATTTAAAAGTTTAAGTAAGTTTATATATTTTAAAATGAGAAAGGTTATAATAACACTGATATAACTTTTATACTACGTATTACACCGCTCAATAAATTTATATTAAATGTGAATTTTGTAAATTCAACCGATAGAATGAAAGTTCATATCACTTTATATGTTTATATCAATTTTTGTTAAAATTAAACAACAACTTAAAAATAATAAAAGTGCTCATATTTTATTTGAAATGAATATATTACGTCAATTTTGTTTTACAAGAATGAAGTATCAAATCATCTTAAATTCATATAAGATTCTGTATATATGATCTAAGAGTAAAAAAACTTTCAATATAACGGTTATATTTATAAAATTCACATTTAATATAAATTTATTGAGCGATATAATACTTAGTAAAAGTTACACCGATGTTATTATAACCCTTCTCTTTTAAAATATTATTTTTATAAATTAAATTTTAACATTTTAAATAAATTATTAATTAACTTAATATATTTATTCATCTTAAATCTAAGATATAAAATTCAAAAAATATATTTATCCTTGTTTTATTTTCTAATTATCAACTATTAATAAAATACTAATTTAAAATTTAAATATAAAAATTCATTTAAAAATAAAGTTATCATAAGTTATATATTATAAATATGGATCAAAATAAATAAGAAAATTTAAAATTCATATACTCTAATTAAAAAACTGCCTAAAAATCCATCGTAAAAAGAAAACCTGTAAATATTTTTTCACATAAATAACTATTGGTGTTAACTATGTAAGAGTGCATATAAATATTTTTTTTAATATAAATTAATGTCTTGCTCTTACAAAAAAAAAAGGGATTGATACTCAACAAAAATATTATCATCACTTTTAAGCAATTTATAAATTTTTTTAAGTTTTACTTAGTGACCGAATAGAATTTCGTTGCTAACTTTAACTAATATTTAGCTACCGAATAGAATTTCGTTGCTAATTTTAACTAATATTTAGCAACCGAATAGAATTACATCGGTAATTCTAAATAATATTTAGCGATTGAATTTAATTTTATCGCTAAAAAAATCAAAATTTCTGATTTAGAGATTGAATTCAGTTTCGTCACTAATTTTAACTAATATTTAGCGACCGAATTTAATTTCATCGGTAAAAAAATCAAAATTTGTGATTTAGCGACCGAATCAAATTTCGTTGCTAAATTTAACTACTATATAGCGACCAAATTCAATTTCGTCGCTAACTTTAACTAATATTTAGCGACTGAATTCAATTCCGTCGCTAAAAAAATCAAAATTTCTAATTTAGCGACCAAATTCAATTTCGTCACTAAATTTAACTACTATCTAATTTTAACTATTATTTAGCGACCGAAATAAATTCCATTGCTAAAAAAAATCAAAGTTTATACTTTAGCGACCGAAATAGCGACCGAATTCAATTCTATTGCTAAATTTAACTACTATTTAGCCACCGAATTTAATTCCATCGCTAATTTTAACTATTATTTAGCGACCGAAATAAATTTTGTCGCTAAAAAAATCAAAATTTATAATTTAGCGACCGAAATAGTGACTGAATTCAATTCTATCGCTAAATTTAACTACTATTTAGTGACCGAATTAAATTCTGTCGCTAATTTTAACTATTGTTTAGTGACCGAATTGAATTTCGTCGCTAAAAAAAATCAAAATTTATAATTTAGCGACCGAATTTAATTCCGTCGCTAAATTTAACTACTATTTAGCGACCAAATTCAATTTTGTCGCTAATTTTAACTAATATTTAGCGACCGAATTAAATTCCGTCGCTAAAAAAAATCAATTTATAGTTCAGCGACCGAAATAACGACCGAATTTAATTTCGTCGCAAAAAATCAATTTTTTTTATTTAGCGACCGAAATAGCGACCAATTTTCTAGCGACGACTTATTTTGGTCGCTAAATCGGCCGCTATTTTGATTTTTCATAATCGGTCGCTAAATCAGTCGCTAAATAGCGACTGATAAATTTCGGTCGCTAATTTCGGTCGCTATTTTGCAATTTTCTAGTAGTGGCGACGTAAATTTACGTCTCCCGTATTAACGTCGGATGCTTTTCCAACGTAAAAGGCTTCAAATATCCGACGTTAAAGACCCCTTTTGTACTAGTGAATATCTCCATTTTATGGGAAGCACCTTCAATACACGCAATGAACATTATACAAGCCCAGGCTCAACAAAGATCTCTTTCTGGTGAATAATTGTTGCACACTCTTGCATTCACTCATGACTCACCCCACAAACATTTCTTCAAACATCACAAGTCCCTCAACCCCATATTTCTTCATTCCCCATCGCGCACTCTAGCATTCCAAAATCTCATTCATTCTAGCAAACAAACACCTTGAGATCATTGGTGAATCTTAAATCCACTTAGAAGTATCTCCTTATCCTCTCCTTTTCTAACTAAATACACGAAAAAGCATTCATGGTACTACCCATATTTGAACCACCGTGAATGTTTCATGGTGGGCTTCTAGCAAGCACTAAATAAAAATACAAAACACTTCTCACTCCCTTCTTTGCATTCATAAACACCATTGTTCACACTGTTGTAGATTTCCAATGCAACATGCTATATATAACTCTCCATGCAGCTCATCTCTTCTAACACAAAATTCACCACAACTAAAAGAACACACTACATTTTTCATTCCCATGTATGAACGCATTACAACATCGAAAATGGATGACATATTTAGCCCTTCATTCTCTTTCTCCGTTCTCAACTTCCTTATGTATCACAAACTATGCATTTAAGACTATAATCATCACCATGGGAGTCATGTTATGTTATCAACACTCATAGATCAATGATACGCGTGTTGTGTGTAACATCCCAAATTTTTTACAATAGTTAATTATTATTTTATATTTATGAAAATTATTTTCTTATAGTTATTAATTAATTAAAAGAATTTTTTTAGAAGATTTTAGATTTTTTAATAATAATTTAAATATTTATGAAAATTTTATTTTTTTAAAATGAAATTCTGTTTTTCAGGCCTAGAACAGGCCGTTCCAAAAAGCAGAACGGCCTGTTCCTAAAAGCGGAACGGGCGTTCCAAAAAGTGGAACAGACCGTTCCAGATAAACAAAATGGCCTAAAAATCCAAGTTGAAAAAGGACCGTTCTCCTTATGGTCAACCTGTGTAAAAGTGAACTCCAGAACGGGCCGTTCTAATTTTAGAACGGGTCGTTCTACTTTTTGGAAACGGGCCGTTCTGATTTTAGAACGGGTCATTCCAGTTGAAAATTTTGCGTATATTTGAAGGCTCCGGAACGGGTCGTTCCGAATTCAGTACGGGCCGTTCCGGGTGCGCCAGGATGCCTATAAATAGGGGCATAGGGGGTGAAAAATTTATAACTTAGTGAGAAGGTGAAAATCTTATAGAGAGAGAGAAAGAAAGAGAGAGAAAGAGAGAAAGAGAAAGAGAGAGAGAGAAAGAGAAAGAAAGAGAGGGAAAGAAAAAAGGGAATCTAGAGGATGAGGTCCTGCCCAAGTTTTAGCTCTTACTTATCCAGGTAAGGGGGAGGAGAACCTTATCTCTTTAAAATTTTATATACTATTATGTATATTTATTTATGTTATTTTTTATGTATATTTATTTAGTGGGGTGTCCCTAACCTCATTTATTTGCTTAACCTATGATTATTTTTATTCATAATAATTATTAAGGTGTTCATCTTTTATCTTGTTTAATTATTTTATAATAATTGTCATATTTATTTATATCATTGGTATTCTTAATATATTCTTTTTACGTAAATATATTTATTGTAAATATAGTTATAATCAACTATGATATAGTTGTGATATCTTGGACTCTTGTTGTTATTTATTCATGTATTTATGAAGATAAATATTGTTCTATGGCCATAGAAGATAAAGTTTGAATTATTTGTAGCTGGAGGTTTGACCTTGGGGATTTAAATGAGTAAGGAATGAAGGTGAGATATCCTATTGTTGGTTAAGGTGAAATATCCTTTTGTTGGTTGGTGTTATGATGATGCTCATTTATCCTGACTAGTCACTACAAGTATAATTCAAATTTTATTGTATCATAAAAATCTAATATATGATCTGTATATATATTATATATATATATATATATATATATATATATATATAATATTGATTATAAATAATTTTGTGTATTCTTTTGAATTATTGTATTTATTGGATATTGTTCTTACTCCTCTTTTTTTTTTATTTTTTAAAATTAAATATATTATAAAATAGATGGATCTACCGGCCATACCAGGTCCTTTTACAGTTGTTATTACTGTTGTCCTACTTGGGAGAAATTGGAATATGGAGGCTATTTGATGGATCTGTTATAATGTCAACCATATTATTTCAGTTGTAATTTTTTTCCACTATCTATGTAAATATTGTAATAGAAGGGAAAGAAAGAAATAATGTATAAAATAGTACGTTATTGTAACTTTTTAGAACGATATGTCATGTAATAATTTTATAAAATATTCTTTTTCTTTATCTTTATCTTCATTGAAAAAAAATATTGTTAATGATATAATTGCAAAAATATTATATAAAGAAATATATAATTATTATTATTTAAATCGGGCGTTACATTGTGGAGTTTTGGTACAGGTTTCTCTTTTGATTATTTCATTTGCCACATTTTTCTTTTATTTACACTGTGAATATGGCTATTTAATTTGTATCTGTTATTTGCTTTTTTCCAAGATTTTTCTTTTCTTTGATGCGGATCTTTGAATGTAGTGGTTACCTCCATTTCATTTTCTTTACTGCAGTATTTGCTTTTTTGTTTTTTTTTTTTTTTTGTTTTTTGTTTTTATCCATGTTATTAATGTTTTGTGACAAGGATTTGTTTTACCACAATGTTTATAGAAAAAGCTAGCCCGGTGAAATAATAAAAGTGGCTCCTAATTAAAAAAAAAAACATATTATATAGGTTTGAGTTATACTTCTTTTATATTTAACTAATCATAATAACAAAATATATAAGATATTTATTAATCTTGAAATAAGTAATAAATGAAATCCAGTGTGTATACATGCACAAAACAGTGATAAAAATTTTAAAAAGAATTAATTGAATGTTTTTTTAACGCTTAAATTTTTTAAACATAAGTTGTGGCAATTTTATTATTATGACTTTTTTAAAAAGGATAATTTATTTTAAAAATTTTAAAATAAAGTATTTTGGATTTAAAAATACAAGTTGTGACAACTTGTTATCTTAAAATCTTTTCAAGTTAAAAATATAAAACTTACATCATAAATATTAAAAAAAATATATCACTTCAACATTTTAATAAAATATTTAAATTTATCATAACAAAAATTATATTTGAAAAATGATTAATTAGATGTGGCACCTTTTTAATCTTTGAGTTTTAAAATAAAAGTTATGACAATTTGATACCTTTTAACTTTTCAAAAGTGGAAATATTAAACTAAGATTATATCTCTATACCATAATAAATATAATGGTAATAATTATAATCAAAATTAAATATTTTAATAAATTGACTTTGGTACATAGGACCAGGAAATCTTTCCCGTCAATCAAAAAAAATATTATTTCATTTCTTACATCAATAATAATAATAATAAATAATTTTAGTATTCATTAAAGTAAAATAAATGCATTTGTTAAATAAAATACATTTGATTATTATAGTCAATTTTGATTAATTTGTGATGAGATAAATATTTTAAAAAGTTATAATAGTTTGCTTAATTAATTAGAAGTAACACTCTTTATGATGAGTGTTATAAGATATTAATACCTTCCTTGTACGTAATCGATTTCCGAACTCGATCTGATTTCGTAGACTATTTTTTATTTTATGATTTTTTCAATATTTTTCCTTTAAAATAAATATTTATAGCAACTCCCTATTTTTTAATATATTTTTGTCATCACGTTGCGACCTTGGTTATTACAACCATCTACTTCACCATACTTCTCTTATTGTTAAAACTCTTAAGATAAGAGGAGGATACATTTATCATGATTTTAAAAGATACTTATAACTATAGTTGTTTGATGAGTGTCCTTAACCTCACTTTGTTTGTTTGTTTTATGTTAGCTAATGTTAATATATATATATTATTTAACTGCTTTTAACATCTAATATATGTTGTTTGTGTATTCTTTTTAATTCATTTTAATATGTTAATTTTTGTTTGCAAATACTTTATTTAAATTTTTGTTTCTAGTTATATAAAAGGATGCTAAATTCATTTAAATTATTTCTATAAATAATATTATAATATATTAGTTGTTTATATTATGTTCTTTTTACTTATTTATAGTAATAAAAAAATTTCCGTAACCTACATAGTATTATGTGTGTGTAGTTTAAAGCTAATAATAATAATAGTTAATATTTTTTTTTGTAAAGAAAACATTACAAAGATAGTCACAATAATGATTGAACCTAGGTCCTCATACTTCTAACTACCCCAACCTCTGGTCATAATAATAGTTAATATAGTAGTAAGTATTATTTTGAAATTCATTATAATTAGTAAATTTTTATAATGATTTTTTATTAATTAATATAATCATATATGCATAGTAAAAATTTGAGTTCATTTATAGTTGGAGATTTAATCTCAAGAATTTAAATGAATATATATATATTTGATTGAGGTGAGATATCTTTGTACTATCAAAATCATGGTAAAATTTATTAATCTCAACTAGTCACTACAAATTAATAATTAAAATCTCTCCATGGAGTAGGAGTTAATAATAATAATAATAATAATAATAATAATAATAATAATATGTATATATATAAAGAAATATAGAATTATGATTATATTTTAGTTACTTAATTATTTATTTGATTATATGATTGATCTTCTTCCTTTTTTGTGTTTTTGTCTATTTGGGTTATTTTTTTGTTTGTTTTAAAAAAGTATTAAAAATTGATTATATAGATGTATTCATCCAATATTGGACCTTTAACCACTTTGGTACATGCCATTTTTCCTTAGTATATAATGGACAGTTGAGACACAAAATAATATAGTCACCTTCCATGGATAAGGTTCCTCGCTTCCTTGATGGTCCTATAAGCATCACTTCATTCTTCTTCCAACAAACCACGTCAACCCACTATATAATATATAACATCTATTATTGTAAAATAACATAACAAATATAAAGGGGGCTTGTGAATAGCAATTAAATAATAAAAAAAAAGATCCTTCTTTCTTTTGTGAGCAGGTTGTAAAAATACTAGTAAATATGACTCGTAATTATATCTATGTATCATAAATAAACTTATCCTTTTTTATCTCCAATTACATGGTATTATAGGTTGTGTAATTTGAATAATTTCTTATATACTATTTATTTATTTTAATAATTAAATAATCGTAAGTCATATTTTTCTTTAAAAAAAAAAAAAGAAAAGGTGTTACAGTATCAGCACCAATATCTATACTTACATGATCAACTTAGAAGTATACATATAAACAATACAATCCTACTCTAGTTTTAATTTTTTTTTTCTTTTGTGTATATGTGTGCCTATGAGAGGGGGTTTACAACTAATAATTGGAATTTACCAATAGACATGGTGGTTAAATATATAGGAGGCTCCCCCATTTGAATGAAATGAGTTTCATTCAAATAAAACAACACATATTCAAATAAATCACAATGTATTCGAATAAAATACCCTTCCATTTAAATAAAATGTCCTCCATTTGAATAAAAGAAGATTATGCCCTTCCATTCAAATAAAACAACACTCATTTGAATAAATCACCATGTATTTAAATAAAATGTCCTCCCATTCAGGTAAAATGTCCTCCATTTGGATAAAATAAGATTTTTTACTCATGGTTTCATTCATTTGAATATGAAACCATGTATTTGAATACAATGTTTCTTATCTCTTGTATATTTAAATGAGAGATAGATGTGAAAGTTGGTGACAGAGATATGACTTATGAGGATAAAAGTGTAAAAATAAATATTTATCAAAATCTCTTCCCTATTTCACTTGCTTTTTAGGGAGCAATTTACAATGGTGGGTTTCACGATTGTAAAATTCTTCTCCAATACATTTCTTATAAAACAATTCGACTACTTTATTTCGTCACACGTATTTCTTCGCTCTCTCTAGCATTTCTTCATGGTTTCTATCATACCAAACACATTGAAAATGTCTCTAAATCAAACATGTTTAACTATGAAGTTCTTTTGTAATGAATTACTAAAATGTAGATGCATCTTAGTGATATAGGTAATACAAATTAATTCTTTTAAATCATCCTTAATTGTAAAGTCTCACACCTATATAAATTTTTAAATATCTCTTATCTTAATGTGTCTAGGTTATTACAAGCCTTTTTGAATGTGACATGTGTCATCCAAACCTATGTGAACATGATACATGTCATCCTAACATCTATGAGTATAACACGAGTTATCCAAATCTATTAATGATTCCACAAATGTATTGTTATATGATATGATATGGTAAATGCTAATTTTAACAAAATATATTATGATGAACATTGATCGATTATTTTGTAGATAATTTATGATATTAATCAAAATTATCTTATTTAAAAAAATATATTTTTACATGCGTATATTTTTATCATATAGTTAATTATATAATTTCAAATTTTAGATATATTAATATGTTTTAACATAATTATTATAATAAAAATAAATAAAAAATGACAATGATTTGTACACTATAAATGTTAATTATCTCAAAATATATTATAATTAATATTAATTGATTATTTTATAATATAATATATATATTATTAAATTCATTTATTGTATCGTTAATATTTATAAATATTTGTAGAATCAAAACACTTATTATATTTATGTATTTTATTTAAATAAAAGATAAAATATAAAATAATTATAAGTGATAAATAACCAAAAGTATAAAGATACAATGTTACAAAAAAAGTAACCACTTACTAGTATCGAGAAATTTGGTTGATTTGTGAAGATAAGAGTATCAATGAGTCAAAACTAAAATAAGTTAAAGTCATTTTTATAATTAAATAAACAGAGTGATTATGATATTAAAGAAAAAAAACTGACTGTTAAATAGAAACTAAAATTTGATATCTCCTTTATATAGTTATAAATAATACGTAATAACTTATGTAAATATAGTATGTATCATCTAAATTTATGTGAATATGAGATGTGTGTGTTATTCGAACTTGTTTATAGTTTCATATATATATACGATATGATATATGATATATATTTATATGATGATATTGAATTAGTGAAAAATAAACTAATCCAAATTGCATACCCCGATTCTATTTTTTTTTTCTCTCCCTTTAGATCTCAATCTTTCACCAAGAACCTTATCCATTCATCTTTGCATATGTTAATAAATAATATAATAAATAAATAAATAAATAAATAAATAACTCAATTCATTTGTATCCGTCATATGTAGAATTTTTTACGTAAATAATTTAAAAAAAAATTAGAAAAATAGTATCTTTTACACTTTATTTACATAACTAGCACTGATTATTGTTACATTCAGAATTCGGTTCCTGAGAAACCGAATTCTGAGCTTCAATTTTTTTTTTGTGATCAGAATTCAGTTCTTGAAGAACCGAATTCTAAGTTGTTTTCAATTTTTTTTTTTTTGCGTTTGTAGCCTAGTGTGCGCGAATCTTAGAAGTGAAACATTCTGTTCCGGAAGCAGAACGGCCCGTTCTACTTAAGTACATAAAGTGTTATTTTTAAAATTGGAACAGGCGAAGAACGGGTCGTTCCAATTTCAAAAATAATACTCTATGTGCTTAAGCAGAACGGGTCATTCTGCTTCCAGAATGGTCCGTTCCACTTCCAAGATTCTCTTAGACTGGGCCATAAACGCAAAAAAAAAAAAAAAAATTAAAAATAACTCAGAGTTCGGTTCTTCGAGAACCGAATTCTGATCACAAAAAAGAAAAAAGAAAATTTGAAGTTCAGAATTCGATTCCCACGAGAACCGAATTCTGAGTGTGAACAATAATCAGTGCTAGTTGGGTAAATAAAGTGTAATCTATTTTGGTAATTTTTTTTAAAAAAATTCTATTTACGTTAAAAATTCTCACATGTAAGTTTGATCTGGATCGTCTACAGTTTATTTCTGAACTGCATAAATCCTCACCAATTGTAGTCTTTTAAATTATATAAAGTATGAAAACTAAGTAAAGACAGTCAGATCACATACACAAATCATATTGTTCCCACATGATCTGACAAAGGCAGGATCAGATGCAGTCACATGGTACGCGTAACAGGGGAACCAAGCTCGAGCCAGCACTGGATAAGGATTGCCACGTCACACTAACTTTCTCGGACAACACTCCATCTGACAAACCAACAACAAAAACAAAAACACTCTAACAAACTAACACATGCCCCTAATCCTTAACCGACACGTGTAGTCCCTCCTCCTTCTCGCGCCTTCAAATCCACCTCTCATTCCGGTTACCTTTCTCTCTCTCTCTCTCTCTCACTCACTGTTTAGATGCTCTGAACTTTTATCTATATATGCCACTCTGATGACGATGGGTGTCTCCAATTTTCCGGCAACCGTCAAACTTTTCATCGCCGGCGCCGATGCTTATGCGCTTACCGGTATGAACCGTTTGCGACACCCCCTGTGTTGATTTAGAAATGCTAGATCTATTCATCGTATCACACGTTCGATCCAAAACCTGGTTCCACAAGAGGAAAAAAACCCACCCACTTCGTTCCCATAAACCCTAGGGATATTTCCCTTCCAATCTCGTAACACTCGATTGTAGTTTGCGAATTGTACAGCTAGAATTTCTTTTCTGTTTAATTTTAATATTTTCTTTGCCGGGTTTTCAAAGATTGTACAGTTAGGGTTCTAGATGGTGAGGGTTGTTGGAGGTTGCTTTTGAAGGAAAAATCAGATTTTGATTCTGGGTTTTTGTTGGGGTGGTGGAGAACGAGGTTTTGTAAAAGGCCGTCATTTTGGTTGCAACGTTAAGGATTTTAGGTTTTTACAACCGCAATTGTAACCGCATCAGCTGAGTGTATCTAAAATATAGAGCAAAAGAACGCGTTGAAACTGTGGCTGCAATTTAAAACCTTGGTGTAGAAAGTGTGGAAGATGAGCATGAGTGTGGCTGAGGATGAATCTGGTGAAGAGGTTCATGTTCCGGGGGAGATTGATTGGCAAATGCTTGATAAGTCTAAGTTTTTCTTCCTTGGTGCTGCACTTTTCTCTGGGGTTTCTGCAACCTTATACCCTGTTGTTGTGTTGAAGACAAGGCAGCAAGTGGCTCAGTCTCAAGTTTCCTGCATCAACACTGCATTTTCACTGATTAGGGGTGAGGGTTTTAGGGCATTGTACCGTGGATTTGGGACTTCATTGATGGGTACAATCCCTGCTAGGGCTCTTTACATGGCTGCATTAGAGGTTACCAAGAGCAATGTTGGCACTGCCACTGTTAGGTTTGGGCTTGCTGAGCCCACTGCAGCTGCAGTGGCTAATGCAGCTGCTGGCCTGAGTGCTGCAATGGCAGCTCAGCTTGTGTGGACCCCTGTTGATGTTGTGAGCCAGAGGCTGATGGTTCAAGGTGGTTGTGATTCCACAAACCCTAAGGCTTCAGGTCTTAGGTACATCAATGGGATTGATGCCTTCAGGAAGATTTTGAGCAGTGATGGTCTAAGGGGCTTGTATAGGGGTTTTGGGATCTCAATTTTGACCTATGCCCCTTCAAATGCAGTTTGGTGGGCTTCATATTCTGTTGCACAAAGAATGGTTTGGGGTGGAGTTGGGTACTACTTGTGCAAGGGAAGTGATAATACTACTACTGCATTGAAGCCTGATACAAAGACTGTGATGGCAGTTCAGGGAGTCAGTGCAGCTGTGGCTGGTGGCATGTCTGCTTTGATCACCATGCCACTGGACACCATCAAGACAAGACTGCAGGTCTTGGACAGCGATGACAACGGCAGCCGGCGAGGGCCGACGGTTATGCAGACGGTGAGGAGTTTGGTTAGGGAAGGGGGTTGGATGGCCTGCTATAGAGGATTGGGACCTAGATGGGCTTCAATGTCAATGTCTGCAACAACTATGATCACAACTTATGAGTTCCTCAAAAGGCTTTCCTCCAAGAATCAAGAGGTTTTGACATGATGGTTAGGCTTATAATGACAGCTAAAAGGATAAACAAAGAGAGGAAGTTCTTTGATCTTTCCCTTTCCTCCGTTCTTTGCTAGTTTATCTGTTCTTATCTTTTCTTCGCTTGTCAATGTTGTTTCTTCTCTTTTGGCTTGCCTGAATTATGACTGCTTGATCAGTGCAAGTCATTTCAGGTTCTTACATAAATAAAAAGTCTTTTAACACATCTATGTTTCTTAGTCAATAGTCACCATAGAAATTATGCATAGGCTTCTTGTTTGTTCGGAGGTTTGATTTGATAATTATGAATCACTCTGGTTTCCAAATTGAATAGCATGTACTAGCTGACTTTGCAACTCTGAAAACACAAGAATCATGTTGATTTCAACTCGAGTCTTGTTTGTGATCTACTGAAAACTTTTCAAACCAAAAAGAAAAAAGTGTTGAGTTGAGCATAGCAGTCACATGAGCATTCAAGAATCTTCCATGTATTTTTCTACTGATATTATCTTTTGTGTAGATCTACGCAAGTTAATAAGAAGTGGGAACAACTTTTATGCATTTATTTTATCTGCATCTAGGTTTGGTTTGTAGTGGATAGCTTTAATCCAATGGTGGGGCTACCATTACCATTACCAACATATATGTTGAGTGGTGGGCCTGGGAGTTGGCCCATTTATGAAAGTTGAAATTCCTTATTTACCCACTGCTAAATAAATGAAATTACTATTGCCTCTTCGCAAACGTCATTGTACTCTAGAATCTTGAATGGATTTAAGTTATTATTTTATTGAGGTTTAGCCCCATAAGTTTTCATCAAAAAAGACAGCTTATAAATCATTTCATTTTTATATCTACACGCGGTGTTAAAAAATATAAATATCTTCCATTTATTAATTAATTCAACATTTAATATGAATTGAAATAATACTCAAATTAGTTCGTTTTCTTGTTTTGATACGTGTTTTGGATTCCGCTTCTTTGATTTCTATCTATTTTTTTTATGAGCTTTGGAATATAATAAAGTGGTAGATTCTTTACGAGAAGAATCCATGTATCTTGCAAGATAACTAATTGAAATAACCGTCATATATATGTACGTGTCACTTGCCCAAAAAAGAGTGATTTTTAATGTCATTTTAAAAAAATTGACTTTATATATTAGTTATGATTTGGACTTGTAAAAAGAAAGTAGTGATAAGAAGGTGGGTAGGTAACCCCTTGAATAAAATAAATGAAACTCTTACCAATAATGTATAAATAAATGGACAGTGCACCAAAATATAAAATGCATTCAATAAATAAGTGTAACTTGTTTAGCGTTTTATAATAAAATATTGTCATGATATTGAAAACTTATACTATAAATTATATTATCTCCTTTAAGCATTGTTGATGTTGATATTATATTGTCTTTCCTTTTTATATAGGAATATTATATCCTCTAAGAAACTGATGTTATATTTTAATCTATAAATATGACTGGCTACTTAAAATAGTTTAGATTTGGGTGTTTCTCTTAGAATCGTTAATGACTAGATTTAGATATCTATTATTAGCTTTTTAAGATTTCAAAATAAAGTATTATAAAAATACAAATAGTTACGGGGGGAAATCTCGGGGACAAGGGTATTCCAAGAAAAATTATTTTATAAAATTTTATTATAAAGTTTAGTATTTATATAATCTACCAATATATGTTCAAATATTTTTTATTCCTATAATTTACTTAAATTTTGATTTGAATCTCTACGTCAAAGGTTTAGTTTTTGATTCTTATAAAAATAAATAAAGTCCCAACTACATGTATATGCCTAAAACACCTGCTCCACAAAGCACACTCATGTGTATCAATATAATCTAAATTTAATAAAATTAGAAAGTAAAATCAAAATAAAATAATATATACATTGACATTGAAAAAGTCTTTTTCAAAAGAAAAAATATATATGGTACATCTATTAATTTTTTATAATAATTACCTTAAAAATTCCATTAAAAAAATATTTATGATGTATTAATAGTTTAAAAGCTTTTACACAAGCATGAGACAAAATCTTATAAAACTAAAACATTACAAGAAATGTTACATATAGTAACATATAAAAAGTGTCACTATATATACAATATATATAGGTATATGTCTATTTGATATATAGTTACATATAATTTTAGTGTTGATTTTGAATAAAATTTAACAATATATTTTATGTGTCACTATAATCTATATCTACAATTTTTAATAATATACCAACATATATTATAGTTATTATGTGGGTAAAAATAATTTTTAGTAACATATATAGTATCACTATAGGGTGTGTGTCACTATATGACAATTTTGTTCTAGTGAAATCTTAATAGAGACAAATTAAAATTAAGATAGTCAATAAGGAACCGTATTTGAACCTAAAACTATATATACTAATAAGAATTACCATTCGTAGACAATTAAATTCTTTTTGAGGACATTCAAAATGAAAGAAATTGTATCTAGTTGAGATCGAAATAGTAACCTAAAAGACACCGCCAACGTCGTTTCTAACGAAGGCAAGAAACTCGAGCTTTTCTCTTGGGACAAAGTAGTTTACATGAATTTTATGGCCACCCACTCCACTCCTCTTTTGTTTTTATTTTCTCTTGCATATCTAGGTGGATTTCTTATCCCTGTTTTTCTATCTTATAATGATTAAACACAACTTATTAGCATGCAACCACTGCAAGAAAAGTAGGTAAAAATCGATACAATCCCTTAATTAATACTGTGCATGCCCTTTTTTTTTTTCCAATCTAATCTACTAGTTAACAGGCTCAATGTAATGAAAAATCGGTTTGATATAAATTAATTTATAGGAGTCTCGTATTAACCTTTCCAAGTAACAATTTTGATCACTGGAAAGTAAAGAAAAGCACAAGGCTCTTCTTCCTCTCGTGAAATACAAACCCATTTGAGACCAGCCTTCACACAAAGAATTAAATAGTGATACACTGTCAATAGTCACTGAAGTTGTTGACTTGCTTTCTCCATCAATGTGGCCAAACAATCTTTCCAATCTGAAACTTTGTTATCCCCATTGGCCACCTCAAATGTGAATCCAGTTTGTGGGACACAATCCAAGGCTGCTACACAAACAAAGGCAGCATCTTCTTTGCTTATGCTTCCTCTAGCTGCACAACCCTGTTGTAATAAACATCAAATCAAATTAATAGTTCTGACTATGATATCATTAATAGCCAGCACCTGCTTTTGTTTAGGAGATTTCAAGTTGAAGCGATAAATGATGGTCCAAACAGTGTATCTATTTGCCAATGCTTCCAAAATTTCAGTTAGCAATAGCATGTGTGCTTAAGAATGGTAACATGATTGATCATTAAGAGCATCCTTTGAAACATCTCTTTTGTCTTGACTAGTTTTGTTCATCAAAAGAAGAAATTGAGACATTTAAAATCTAATAGGATACAAGCTTAGAAAAACTCCTCTTTTGTAAGTCAAGAATTTTTTTTAATAGAAAATTTCTCAAAAACCCTTTTAAGCTTATATCCAAACAAGCTTTTAGTTTGTACCTCGTCAAAGGTAAAGCCTCGTTTCCCACCAGGCGTGTCTTGTAATGCACCAGTCCTAATTATGGTGTAAGGGATTCCGGAGGTCTTCAATATTGATTCATCTTGCTCAGCCAGTTTCTTTGCATTGCTTTTCATCATGGATTGAAGACCACTTTTACCACTATAAACTGACAACTGCAACTTTGTTAAAACACAAGGAAGAGTGTGTTTGTGGGGAGAAGGAATTTAATTTGGGTGTGGGTGGAAGTACCTGAGATAGGACAATTACATGTTGTATCCCTTGAAGGCTCCCAACGCTAGAAAGAAAACCCTCCTGGAAAAGAATGAAATAGTTCAAATTTTTATTCTGAAAAATTGTCTGAAGGCCAATTCTCACCATTGTTTCCCAAAATAGGAGAAAAATAAAAAGAAACAAATTCAAGGACAGGTAAGTTGTTTGAATTAAAAAACATGCTTTACTTGGACTATAATTTATATCAAAATGATTTTCCCCTCCTTTCCAAGTAAAACACTGTTAAGTTGTTCTATATCTGTTAAGTTGATAACGACCGTGCTAGATGACTACTTTCGGTCATTCCATAAAAGTCATGTCTGAGAAATTCAGTCTCCATATTACAAGTTTCAATAATATCTTCCTATATAAGCCAAAAAGAGTCTTGAGTAGTTGAGTTGCTAATTTTTGCTAAAGTGAACTGGGATTCTACAATGAAATCAACCTTCGAATAGCAATGACTTATGACACCTTATATTTGAAAGGTACATCATAAGAGTAGCTTCACTTCTTTCCACATAGAGAATGCAGCATTGACAGAAAACTAAACCTCGTTGAAAAAGCCATGAAATAAGGAAATCCGGTTTGTGGGGGTTTGATTTGTTTGATCCATCTCTTCTAAACTTTGATTCATGGAGCTTAAAAATATCTAGTAACAATTGTAACTTTTTTGAACCAAAGCAAGATTGTCTATAGAGGCATGGCATAGTGTGCATACATTGGGGCATATGATTGTGCGAACTCCTCTCAGAGCTTTCTTGAGGAACCGATTGTCACTTGTATCTCCTGACATTGACTTTGCAACAAGCATCATGTGATCAATAATAAGAAACTGAAAAATAGACAAAACTACAAACAAAATATACAGTTACCATCTGCTAGTGGTTTTGCAAATTAACTCCACCCACCTCAACATAACTTCCAAAGGCTTCAAGTGCAACTCGTTTATCCTTCACCAGTGCCTTTACTCGAGCTTTTTTCACAATCAGTGACAATATCACCATCTACATAAGCCAAGAAAAGAAGGCTAAAAAGTGAAAAACCATTTGCTAATGTAAACCAATCATGCTACAACATATCTATTCATTATATCTATCATTAACAAGAATATAAAATCAGAATTTCTATATTCTGATGCATCAACTTATCAGGCAAGGCTTGTAAAAAAAGGCAAGCAGACCTGACCCATCTCACTATCTCCATCTGTTACCAGCACTGCATCCCTGACCTCATCTTCTGTTTTGAACCATGTGTCAGGATAAAATCACCAATTCTAAAAACATATGATACTAATCACCTTTTTGGATAAAAATTTTCAGAAACACTTTTAGAGAAAAAAAAAATAAGAAAGAAAAATGAAATATCCTCATAAGTTAAAATTAATTTATATATAAGTTGATTTGTAGATGCTTTATTGTATTGTTTCATGGAGAGAAGTTTATTTCAATTTTTTTTTCATATTTTTTCTTCGCAAGAGTATTTCTGTAGAATTTTATCCAAACATTTCCGAAGATAACTCATACAAATATAAGCACTCCCATTTATGGATCACTATGCCCAAACTTACTCACCCGGATAATCATCCTCGTCATCTTCTATGGCAGTACCATCTTTTTCAAGGATATCAGGTGCACCATACCACTTCCTTAATTTGGGACCCCCTGAAAATGAACATATAATCATCAAAACTGGGAAAACAAAAAGGTGCAAACAAGGTTTTGGTGATTGTGACCAGAGCATCCAGAATTTTAGAGTTTCCTGACCAAATAACAACCGCAATTGAATTACAGCCACATCAGTCACATTTATCACAATTTTCCCCCAATACCAAAGACTGTAAAAAAATCACAATTCAAAACTTCAAATGCTTTTGAAAACCTTGGATGGACGCTTAATTATAAGAACAAAAGATAAAGATGAGGTATGAGTAGAAAAGTAGCCACCTTCAATGTAATCAAGAATTTGGTCCATAAAACCGAGTTTCTTCTTAGCATGACACACGACAAGAAGTGGAACAACAGAGCCATTCTCTCTCCTGAACAGGAAAGAGGAACCAAATGCTGTTCCTGAAATTTGAGAAGTCAAAGGAACAGACTTTTGAAACAATAGTGTGGAAGAAAGCGTAGCAGAACATGCCAACACCATTGTTGTTGTTGACGGTGTCAACCTCCAACCGTTTCTTCCCGCTAGAAAGGATAACGCATTTCTTACCAATGAATGATGATTCCATTCCATTAATAATTAATAATTAATAATTAATAATCCCCGAAAATAATATTCAATCTTTTAAATCTAAGCCGTCAAAGAACTGGGATTCCATCATACATTTATACTAACCGTCCGATCGTGTCAACCTTTTTTTCAAATTGGAAAAGAGACTGCGTTTTCTTCAGAAAGCTCGCCAAAGATGGAGACCCAGATGAGAAAAATGTGAAAGGGCAGTCCTAATTTCTTTTTTTCCCACCAATCAAATGGAAAGTTAATTTTTTTTTTTTTTTGGGTTTCTAAGGGTGGTTTAATTTTAATACTTTAATTTATGTTTCCATTTTTTGTTTTTACTTTATTTTTTTACACAAGAAAAAATAAAAGTCAATAATTGGTGATGTAGTTTGGCAGAAGTTTCGCAAATATTTGAGCTTGGATTTACATATGCATGCTGCAACCTTTTCATATTGGACACTAGAAGAAAGTTAAAATATGGGTATCGATATTATGTATTTATGTGCTTGCTTGTATTTAAATTTTTATATCATTTACAATATTGTATGCTGTTTTATGTGGGAAGTGGTTAATTATTTCATATTTTCTTAACAACGTGTACAGGATTTTTTTTCTTACAACACTTCTTTACTGTTTCTCCCCAGTTCCATCACATTACTCATCTTGTTACGCACTTGCCTTCTTCTCTCTCTCTCTTGTAAAACATGTTGGTGTTAGAATGAAAAGCATTACTCTTGTACTATTGTTTTTAACGGTCCTTCTTAACCTCTAAAATTTCTTGTAGGGTACATTAAGTTGCAAAATATAGAAAGCCTTGTGTTGTGTAGATAAATTTCCTGCCATGGATGTGAAGATTTAATCGAGGTGAGAACATTTATCACCTAGTTAGGCTATTTCAATCAAGTATGATTCATGTATTTTATATGTTCAAACAAAATTATTTACGACAAAATATCTATAGTTTATAAAATAAAAAATATAATTCATACAATTTGTTTCTTTTTTGTGTTCTTATTGTTGTTTGATGTCATTGTCACTTGTCAGTCAGACAATCTTGTTCCTTTATAAGAAATACTTGGTAACTCAATTAGCAAGTTAGTGCATTTTTATCCAAATTATAAACATAATGATTGTTTCCCCCCTTTTCTCCCATTTTTGTTTAAATGCCAAAACAATTGGTTCCTATTAATGTTGTCATATTCTGCAAGGATAGAAAATGTCTCTTTCTGACTTTCTCCTACTATGTTTATCAGAGATTAATAGCTTAGGATGGTCTTACAAAATGTTTTGATCCAATAACTGTCCTAAATTACGTAAAATATGAAAATCTCATGGCGACAATGAGTTACTTCACTTTGAATATGAACAATTAATTGATTTATTAATCACTCAACTCCCTTATAGGGTTTAGGGACCAATCTAAGGTCCAATATGCCACTTGAGACATGCACCTAACACTAACTAACACAAAGTGTTTGAGTAACTTTGCCAGTCCCCACACCTTCACATGTTTGTTGGACAAACACTCTCACTTTGTTCGCCACCTGAAGCAGATCCTTAATTTTGAACATTTTGCAGTTGTCTCGTTGTTTCATACTACATTTCGTCAATAGAATTGTACACTATTTTTAACGCAACATCATTAAGAGAAAGCAGTATTTCGAACAACTTTTACTAATGTTTCTATTTCTAAAAGCTGAAAACAGAAAATAATCAGCTCTAAAATGTTTTTGCGAGTTTTAGTCCTTTGCCACTTAATCTCACATATAGCATTCAATTTCAAACAATCCAACTCATGATTAAATCCATTAAAACCACTAAAATCGGCTTAATAATAAGATATTAAAATATCATACATAAAATGCGTTTGTTTCAAATAATATTTTTTTATTTCCAAAAACATGAAGGTGAGAATATCTATTCTCAAGAAACTTATATAAAGATATTCACAAGTATAGAAGTATGGATATATTATATTTTCATAATAAAAATTACTTTTTCTAATAACTCTTTCCACTAATTATTCCACATTTTTTCATTTATTTTAATTTTTTAATTAAATAAAAAAATTTCTAAAATTAGCCATGTCAAGCAAACACACACATAATTAACATTCTTGAGGATAAAATTCTCGAAAGTACAATATTATATCTCAAAACAAACATTTCTATGAAGTCTTTGATTCAAATCATGTTATCACTGCCATTCTTACATATTAAAAAAAAATTCATTTCTTGAGTAAGTACTCGCTAGCCTACCAACAATGTTGCTGATATTCTCAAGTGAGAATGTACATCTTTAGCTTTTAGATGCCCGCATGGCTGCCCAGAAAAACAATTTTATGTCCAAAAACTGACATTCAATTTTGGGGGAGGGGTAGTGAACTAGCAACAATTTGTGTTTTTCATTAACCTAGTTTTAGAATGACATTAAGGAAAAGACTTCACTTTCCCAAGTCAACAATGCATAAACTACAAATTGATCAAATCCGAGAAGGCATCAACTGAATTGCAGTTGACATTAACAAAACCAACACAGCAGAATCCTACAAACTAGAAAGAAACCTACATGTGTCAAACACAAACTATCCATTAACTGCAACATCTACGAAGAAAAGCATAATAACAATATCAGCAAAGAGTCCAACAATGACTGTCAATGATGGAACTTGGCTCATGTCAGTCAGGGGCGAGCTCTTTTGTTACTGCATGATGGGCACTTGTATTGCTTGATATGCTCTGCCCTAGCAGGGGTGATCTTCACACATTTACCATGGAACCACTTCTCACAGATGTCGCAGCAAATCCAGAATTCATCAGTGCCATAATGCTCACCACATGCCCCACACAAGGTCTCTCCATGTTCATCATCTTCTTGTTCATCCAGCTCTTCTTCCTCCTCTTTTGGTTGCAACGCCTTTGACTGCCTACCCTGAGACTCCGGAGCCCGCTGCTGCTGTGCACAAGACAACAATTATATGAGAAAGCAAACTAGTTGATGAGTAAAAGAGAAGCACAATTTTATGACACCATGCAAAATATAAGCCAGATATTTCTATACAACCACACATTGTCATAGATTTACAGAACAGTTACAATGCATAAGTATTCCATTTAAACCATGAATTCAACAGACTTTGAAAACATCAATGTGGTAGTGGTACCACTACCATATCCAGAAATTCAGGCAATGAAATTCTCAAAATCTAGATTAGAATTCAAAACAACTATTACAATACCATGATAACATGTTCAGATACTTTATTCCCTTTTTTCATATCCCCATTTCTTACAGGAACGAGGGTGGTAGTAATTATGAGTCCAAAATCCAAATAGATTGTTTATAAATGCAAGGAACACAAGGTTGAAATTTTATAAATCAATATATACTAGTTCATCTGTCATAACTCTTTAAGACCAAATTTCACCGCAGAAGTACAACAGCTTGCAAGGTCAATGCTAAAACTTCCGTCAGGTATAGAGATATTTCCACTTCAACAACATTTCCGTCTTTTAGATCATAGCTTAATCTTAAGAGTTGATCAAGGTCATAAAGTTTCTCATTCTGACCACACTACAGCTATCTTTAATTTTTCTATATTATTTTTATTTAGAGCATACAAGAGAATGCTACAGTACTAACCATAACTACCCATAATTTCTGTTCAGGTTTACACTTAGGTGATAGTATACCACAATTTTAAACCCCCACCTAACAACGCACATTCAGATGATAGCCATCCAATTTGGTACTAGAATTATCTTCTGAAGATTTATATATAGATTTTCCACATACATTATTATACATCCTTTCAACAATTTCATAATATTTACACCATTATTTTTATGTCATAGACTGAACTCTCCTAAAAATTAACTAACTTAATGACCTCAGGTACTTAAGTTAAATGGGGTCAGTATCTAGAAACAGACAACACCTGAAAATCAACCCGAGTTCTTCACTGCAATACAAAAAAAAATGTATGAATGAAAAATATATTTATGTCATGCAGAGGTGTAAGAATATATTATTACTGCCTTAGAGCTGGACTTAGACTTGCTGCCACTGTGGTTTGAAACTGAAGACTTCTCCTTAACTTGTTTCTTTGCTGCACCAGTAACAACTTCAAATATTGTTGGCAGTTCATTGATCATATTGAAAAGACGTTTCCTGCATTACATGTGCAAATCATGAGTACGTGAATAAATAAGATATGTATAGAAAAAAACTGAACCAATGAGATAAATCAGAGTATCAGGTAAACAGGATCCGGCTGCTTTGTTATTATCAACCAAATTAAGTTAACTAGATATGATTTATGGAAAGAGTATGACATACCTGTCAGCTTTATCAAAACCAAATCTGGCTCCAAAATAGAATGCAATAGCAAGTAACCATGCATCACTGTGGACAGCAACTAAAGACAGCCAGTCTTTTTCTTGCATGCCATCCCTAGCAAAGTTGATGCCCAGCACGGGCTCAGGAAGCTCTGGCGGTACTTCTTCAGCAGGTAAATTTACTTCCCACTGCTCACCAGGAAAGCCATACAAGCACAAATTCTCCTTCTCTGAAAGAATGAAAGTAACTGATTTATGAAACACAAGCATCAAATAGAATATCTAAGAAGGAAAGCCTTATAATCCTTACAAAACAATTCTTAATCCTTTTTCTATGGTATTTTTCTTTGCAGCTAGCGCTGCATAATAATATTTGTATTTCTAAAAAAAAGTTAACAAAAGATTACCACCAAGAGACTGAGAAGCACCAGGCACTCAAATTTAACCTTACTCTGCATACAAGAATGTCTATAGGAGAATGACATTGACACGGATATGACATGTCGACAAGGTAAATGCATTCCCCTTAAGTTCAGTCAATAATCAGACTTGATAATCACAATTCAATAATGAAATTACCACTCATGGACTTTATAGGGAAAACAACGCATCATGCCAATCCCTATTGTCATTCTGTCTTAGTTTTTTGTATTACAATAGTCAAATTTTACAACATGCTTGAAAACTATCTGCGAGTTACTGAAATGCAAGTTATGGCCACTTTGATTATCATATGGAATGCAATTCCCAGCCTCCCACCCCAAAAGGAAATCATTATTCAAAACTATTTAATCACATGACAAATAACAGTTAATTTCCAGTTGTAACACGTGACTAAGTGACAATTCAATAAGATATCACAAAGGTATTAATATTAGAAAAGAAAATGACACAATAATAAGCTAGCTTTAAATAATGTTCCTTGGTGCAAGAACCAAGTGTACATTAATGATTAATCATTAGAACAGGTAACTTACAATTGAAACACATGACTAAGCTACAATTGAACAAGACATCACAAAGAAAGAAAATAATATTACAAAAGAAAACGACATAATAATAAGCTGACTTTAAATAATGTTCCTTTATGCAAGAACCAAGAGAGGTGTACATTAATCATTAGAACAGGTAACTTGGACGAGTAAAATTCTTACAACAACAGTACTCTCACAGAAAATTGACCGCATTACATATATTAAAGGAAGAAGATGTGAACAAGTAATGTATTCAAGGAACCAAGTACAAACCCCAAAAAGCAATAACAGTTAAGCCCACATTCAGAAAAAAAGATTACTTATTTTCAAACATCAAAGTAAATTAACAGAATAATTACTTATTTGTTAATTTTTTAAAAAGCCTCAATTGAATTCAGCCTTCCAGCAAAGTCAATTGACTGTTCAAAAACAAACAATATGGCATGCAACGACTACATGAAAAGAAGAGCACAACTGACCAGGATCACATTGGTTGTAGAAATCTTCAACATCTGCAGCAGCATTACAAAGAAGAAAAAATCCATCAGTATGGAAAAGCTTTCGAAACCTTCATACATATAAATTTTAAAAGATAAACAAATACAAAAAAGCTGGATGTCATATTCAAATGTTGAAAATGAACTTGTACGTAAAATAATCAAGAAAATAACACGAACAAACACACATCACATATAGCAGTTGCAGGTTAAAAATATCAACAACAAAAAAAACCCACATTAAGCGCTAAGCAAATCTGAATAAAAAATACTTGAAGGAAAATAACAAGAACAAAAGGAAGAAACACGTGGAATCCTTTCAAAGCACAAATCAAACAACACTCAAAAACCACAGGCACTACCACTATGGTATTTTCGGTGCCTCTTCCTCAAACCACATTACAACACAAATAGAGAAGCCATGATTTGTCACACACATCAAATGAAATGAAAATTAACCACTCAAAACCATCCATTCAAAGTTTGAAAACCAAACCCATTCACACGGAAGCTTCGATGCAAACAGCACAAACTTCAAAAAAAAAAACAGCCCAAAAACCAAAATTTACACATGGCACACAAAACCTAAAATTTCCACCCCAAATTAAAGTTTTAAAAAATTTCAAACGCTCAGTACATTAAACCCAAAATTTCACACCAACACAAAACTTGTCATGTGTCAACAACAGCAACAGCGACGCGTTCACGAAACCAAACCCCCCCACGAAAATTTTCACCAACCCATTAAGTAAAAGCAAAAACCAAAATAAAAAAAAATCGAGAATTTGACATGCCAAGCACATTACTGGAGTAGAAAAACGGCGTGAAAACATAAATTGAGTATTAAAGAAAGAAAAGGAGAAAAGATGCAAACCAGTGGTTAGGGCTTTGATGAGACCAGCTCTTCGGCCCTTGAAATCCCTAAAAACCTCTTCAACGGTGCGGGGATTATACTGTGTGCGCGAGTCCATTGGTCCCTCTGAAACCCAAATCAGAAGGAAAAAAGCGAAAGAAAGTGTTTTAGGTCAAAAAGAGAGAGAGATTTGGGAGTTGCAGAAAGAGCGAAAGTGAAGAGAGTGGTGTGGTGTGGTGGTGGCTCTCTCTGCCTCTGCAACAAAATTTTGCAAACTGCACAATGCACAACTACAACAAGACACACACACACACTCTTCTTGTTCTTCTTTTTATTTCTCATTTCTCACTCACTAGTTTTTTTTTATTATTTATTTTTTAATTTTAATATTTTTGGTCCAAAATCGAAAATTATAAATAAAATCTCGAGGGAACATGATTGCGCCGGCGTAGTCAAAACACCACCAGCACCAATTTATAAAATTATAAATTATCTATATTTCATGTTCCTGCAAATAAATCACCTACTACAAACATGATAGTATCAAGAAACTAGTTGGGTAAGAGGTGGGAGTTGTTGTAAAAAAAATAAAAAAAAATAAATTATATTTGATTTTGGTGTTTTAAAGAGTATCACGTTAGTTTTATTATTTACTTATTTCATGATGAATTTACAAATATATATTTTTTAATTTATGTATAAATTATTTATGAAGTACTTATAAAAAGTTTATTTAAACAGTTCTAAATAAATTTCCTTACTGTTAAATTTAAGAAATCTCTCATTCAACTTTAGTTTTGTTATTGTTTAGTATTTTAAAATTTTTCTGTAGCCTTATTTGTTTTAACTCTTGATATTTTTTATTCAAAATATTTCTACATAATGATGGACTTGTTTGTTTAAGTTTTATAAATAAATAAAAAACTTTTTTAACAAAATAAGTAAATTTTTATTTTTTATTTGTTTATTTAAAAAATTCAAAAAATATATTTTATTTTTCAAGGAGCAATTCTTATTCTATCAAAAATATAACAAAAATATAATTCTTGTTTTTTACAAGCAAAGAGAAATAATTTTTATTTATTACTTAATAAGCATTTTTATTTTTTTTTTTATGAATAAGAATGTAGACAACAAGATAAAGAAATGATGTAATATCTTAAAATACAAGATAAAGAAGAGAACTAAATATTTTTATTTAAATAGTATTGTAAATAAATTGAATCTATTAATTCTTAAAAAAATCTATTAGATATTTTTTTTATTGGAACTGTTTTATAGATTGTACTAAATTTAATTATTTATAGAATAATTTTCAAATAAAATCAAAATAATATTGTAATGATAAAATTAATTATTTTACATAAATAAATATTAATTGATTTTTTAAATAAATCATTACAAATTATCACCTTTGGTGTCATAAATTTGCATCTAGTGCAATATCAATTCAAAAAAATCTAGCAAAATCTCAAAAAAATTTCTAATTAGTAAAAATATAAATAGATGCTTAAAATTACTATATTATATTATCAATTACTCAAATTTAACATCATATTCACATGTATCATTCAATTATTATCAACCCTCAACATGCATTATATTAAGTACTTCCTAAAAAAAGTAGGAATCTCATAAATTTACAATTAATTCAATTAATTTGCAATTCATGTCATATATATTACATGTATCAATCATAGAGTACATATGAATTATATGAAGTACAAATTCACAAGTTACATATTAATTTTATAAATTTTTTATAGTGAGAATGTATGACAAATAAACTTTTTAAAAGTATGTTTAATACGTTCATAAGTCCCTAAATTATTTTTTATAAAAAGGTCTCTAAATTATTTGAGAATATTTAGTTAAGTTTCTAAACTAAAAATAAACTACAATTATGTCTTGAACTTCAATCATTTTTTAAGAGTTCTTTCTTTTTATTTGATAAAGAGTTATAATTTCTTTCCACGAAATTTCTATATAAAGATAAAATAATACCTTTAGTTATGATTTTATGTTTAAAGTTGGAGACAAATTTCATCCTTTATTAAAGAGCAAAGTATCAAATCATTTGAATTAACAACTTTTTTATTTATAATTAAATTCTTAAAGTTAATAAAATCGTAAAAAAAATTGTTTTATTAATTATTTAAATCGCTAGAAAACTAACTTTAAAATAATTATATTTTAAACCCTAAATCCTATATTATTACAAAAAATGTAAAAAAAAAAATTATTAAAATAATTATATTTTTTTTTAATTCAAAGACTTGATTTTTTCTAAAAGAATTTAAAACATATCATTTAACACATATTAACCCAAAACAAAGTACTCATACTCAATCCAATCTCCTTAACTTTACGATATGTGATTGTTTTTTTTTTTTTAATGAAATATCTATTAATTGAATTTTATAATCTATAACTTAGGAAATATCTTTTTAAATCACTACTTTTGTCTTCTTCTTTTTTTTTTTCTTTTTTTTATTTTACTTTTTTTACCTGTTTAGTTATACAATAAATTAGATAAAAGATAAAATAGAAAAATATAAGTATCACAAAGTGTTTCAATCCCTTTAATGTTAATATAATTTACTGCATAAGTCCAAATTAATTTATCAAAATATTATTCTTCTCTCCCTTTTTTTTGGTAAATAAATTATTATTTTTCTTTCCCTAAATTATCCTTAGTAAGATTACTTAAACTAATAATAAAATATTATAAATCATGTTAAATAATTATTTAAATATTAAAAAAAACCCTTCAAATTAATTAAATTAGATATATAAATTAAGAACTAACCTATAAATATTCAATACTTCAAAAAAATACTTATATAATTCTATTACTTCAAAAATTAATCGAGTACTAATTAAAAGACAATTGATAACTTATTCAACTTTTAATAAACGCTTTCCTACAAAAACAAATTCACACCTTTTCTTCTAGGCTTTCCTAATTTAATAATACTAGAATACACGGTTAAACAAAAATGTGAATGTAAATGTGAAATAGAAATCTACAACGAATTCTACAGTATACGAATTCATAAACGTTTTCAACAAAGGTTTTCGAATACTACAAAATTCAGACCTGTTTTTTCGACACAATCCAAATTTATATTTATAAATTCATATATTTCAAGATTAAGATGTGTTCAGTAAACAAAAAGATCTGGGAAAAACTTCCTCTCATTCAATCCTATTAGCAATTATATTCCACTCCCATCCCTTGAAAACACTAATTATATAACAGAAAAATTAGAACACCTATACAACCACAAATTCACAATCATCATTCCTAAAGTTGGTTTTTGGTATCATTCAATGAGTTAGTGTATTGGGGTCAGACATGATTACCCCTCTTAGAGTCTTAGTCTAACTTACAATCTTGAACCTCTCATTTTGTCTAACAAAATATATAGTCAAATTAATTATAATAAAAAAATGTACAAAATGTTGGTGGTGAAGAGAAGGGTTGGCATGAGCGTAAAGCAAAGCACAATTGAGAAGTGATATCTAGCAAATCAAAAGATGCTATGAATCTATGATCTTGGCACATTCATACAAGTGGCAAGTTCTATTCAAAACACCTATCCACCAAAATTTTGTGGAGGCTTTTCACAACCGTATAAGCCAAAGCATAAGACGACAAGGACCCAACACAATCGATTTTATCAAAGACAACAATAATATCAGCCAAGGCAAAATCAACACAGCATTATTAGTACACAAAGATAAAAGAGATACCACAATCAAAACATTAGTTTCTCAACACGACATTTTCAAATGTGACATCAACATAAGGAAATACTATTGTTTATGACTAGTCAGCTAAATGTGCTTTCTTTGCCCAAACATTTTCCAGGCAGCAATATTATATAAAAATGAAATCTAGCAAAGGTCCATATCTTTACTAACATTAACATGTTAGTAAGACGCAATAATCTAAATGAGCCAAGGATGACTTCCCCATGGAACACTGCAATTATTTTCTCCATGTGAATGCTGAAGAAAAACTTGCTAGTGTGTCATAAAAGTTTGTCACATAAGGACAGATAGACGGTGTCGATTTCCGCCGCCGCCGCCACAGCCACTGATATCGGCAGAGTAACCCTGCATGTTCCTTCCAATATGAGAAGGGTAACCACATAACCTAAAGTCTGACTCATGTTGCTGGAAGACACCATCACTATTAGATGCACTAGTAACATCAGAACAGGTGGTTGTGGAAACACCATCTCTGTAGTTCAAGTTTTTTACTTGATGCACCTTAGTTTCTGACATATTTCCACCAAGATTCAGTTGAGTACGGCTTGAAACATCTAGGCCACGGTTCGCCAGAGTGAGCTTTGACTCTTGGAGCTTTTTGGTATTCAAGAAGCGCCCACCAGAACCTCTAGCTCTCTTCAGTGCGTGAAGATGGCGAGACTCATGAAGATATGGCTGCAGAACAATGTTGATAGTGTTAAGAGAAATTGACCTTAAATGGGATAGGAAACAAAAGAAGAATGTTAACATGCTCTTTTCATTGAAAACTACGACATTACAAACAAGTCTCATTGAATAAGAAGTAAAATCCACCAAATTCTGTCCTTACCAATAATTTCAACCAATAATAAAGTGTTCAAAAAAGGGTGTTAGAGAACGTGTTGTCAGCCATTCTTGTAAACCAAAAAGCACTTACTTTCCGTTCTTTGATGAGTTTGTTCTGCGCTTCAAGTTTGGCACGATACTGTCTGCGCCTCAGAATAGCATGGTACTGCTTTGCATTCACATAGATGGGCTCCTCACTAAGATCAAGCGGCAGAGGAATTCGAACAGGAGCCATTCCTACTAGCTGAGCATGATGAACCTGGCCAAATTTTAGTAGCATGTGTTTCAGAATATAGTAATAGACAGAATTTGTGTTGGTGTTACAAACATGCAACTCACTGAAAGTTTCAAGGCATTGTGTAACTTCTTTAGACCATAAATAAAATTAGAGAATCACCACGTCATATATGAGAATCAAACGATTGAAGCTTGAAATGTATTCTTATTATCAATAGAAAGACCAATGTCTTTTTTCATCAACTAGGGAAAAAGGTTAACAAGAATAACCGTGTTGCCTTGTAAAGATTGCATATCTGATTATTAAAAGTTTATAATAAAGAAAATCCTGAGTCAGAGATAAGAAACAAGTTCTCCACCATAAGAAAAAGTATTTTAATAAATAATAAAAGCAATGAAAGAATAAGAACAAAGGAGGTGCAAAGGAAAAGATAAGAAACATTTTTAAATAAAAAGATTCTTCATAAATTCTACTTTATGAACTATGAGAATCTGTAAGGTTGGCAAGCTATTAACAGCAAAAAAAAAAATAGTAAAGTTTTATTAAGCATGGATGACTGTCTGAAAAGATTTCCAAGGATGTGTAAATTGAACATCTTGAGAGAGCATATACTATGGACTATTCAATCATTCATTTAAATAAGCAAAATAAAGGCATCAACAGAATTCAACCACAGCAGCATTTACTCCTACCAACATCTATCTGAAAGTTTCTCAAAAAGTATTGCACAGGATTTATTCTTATCAAAAGAAAACTATATATAACAAGAACATCAAGCTTTCCCAAAAAGACCTTTACCCTATTTCTAAGTCAATGACATAACAAAGCCTAAGCCATTCTCAAAAATATCGGTAGAAAACATAGCATTATACCAAAGTGAAGCAATTGTAAAGTAAAAACCTCATTATACCAGATCTAAACAAAATACTTTCCAGATAAAGCCTAGATCTGATGCCATGAGTCTGTCATACAGTTATTATAACCTTTTGTTTTATGATATATCTCCCTGTGCTGAAGACAATCTGACAAAAATACAAAATAGTGAAAAATTAAATGAATACACTCTAACATCTTACATTTGGCTGTGGTCCATATGCAGCAGGTAGTAGGCCACCAAAGCATGGCTCAGCAAAGTGGAATGCAGCATGAGTCTGAAACACAAATTCTAAGAAAAATATTTGCAAATAACCTCTGTTCATTAGGACACAATCATATATCTACTTACAAGTGATTGGTTGTGACCCAGTTGTGAAGGAGTGAAGGTAAAATCCTGACTCCCCATAGATGACCTGATGACACTTTCCACACTCTTTCCTCCAGTTGTGTTAAGTGTTGAACAAACAGAAGAATTGCTACACCGGACTGAAATTTGACCTAAAGAAAGTATTCATCAATGTCCATAAGGAAGTAATTAAGTATTTTCTGATACTGACATAAGCTATTCAAGATCTATTCCATTTTTTGAAAGGAGAAAATGTATCACAAAGTATGACTATCACTATTATCCTACATCATATGCAAAGTGTGGAGATATTACTTAACACTTCATCAAAATCATAAATTTTGTATTACTTCTTTTCACCGGTGACAGCTCACAATAAAAAAAAATATACAGATATATAAACATCAAAAACAAATCAACAAGCACGATCAGACATATAAAAGATTTTGTTAAAAATACCTGATTGTGCTGAAGCCACTTCTGGGTAAGACTGATCTGTTGATTGAGTTGAAGAAGAATCTCGGTCTTGATATTGAAAACTCAATGACTTGGTATTACGGTATTGTTGAGGAAAAACACCCATTTTCAAGGTCAAACTTTTGGACATAGATGATTGTTGCACATCAGAGTCAGATGAAGTCCCCCATGATGAGCGTCCAAGAACATAAGGAGATGTTAAATGGGTAGAACTGGAGTCTTTCTCCCATAAGTTCTTCATCATTTACCACTATGGACCAAGACTTGCTTATTATAGTAAAAATTCACCTACCTTCAAAAAATATAAAAACTATGATCTTAACATCAGGATTGCACTACAGCCTTATTTCAATCAACAGCAGCTATTTCTTAGAATGACTTATACATATCGGAATGTTGCTGCAGTTACTAATAGCAACCAAAATACTCGAGGAAACTGCAGGAATTTTGAGAATTCAAAATAATGTAATATACCAAAATATAAATGAACATGTTAATTTATACATGCACATACAAATGAGACAAACAAGTTGAGGTAACTACCAGTTTAACAACATATAATCTATGTATGCTCAATTGTATAAATATCTTTGCATGTGGACTTGGAGCATGTGTATATTCAGAAAATAAACTCATGCTCTGAATTGGAAAAGAGAGATGTATGGGGAAAAAAAAACAGTATGAACAAAGAGATCAGACAATAAGAAGTGACATGCAGAAGCTCCTATAGAAGTTCAGAAAAAGTACTGGTTAATCTTTTTAAATCTAGAATCTACTATTCTGAATTAAGCATGACACCTGAATTTTCGTCATATGTTCTTTTATGAAAACAAATGAACAATATGTAGTAGGTCATCAAAAGCAGGAAACAATTTGCATGACACTGGAACTTGTCTAAAATGAAATGGAAGCACCAAATTAGAGTTTCATTTGATAATAAAGAAGTGTCAATAACAATAAAGTTAATTCCTTTGAAAAGCATAAAAGTCTAGGAATCATTTACAAGTTTCAAACCTTTAGAAAGCAATCTAACAAAAAAAAAACAACTTGAATCAACATAACAGAGTAGAGAGATAGAATGCATGTGAACTGTTAAATATTTGTGAAAAGATAAAAGAAAAAAATATATCGGGACATTAAAAGATGAGGAAAAAAAAGAGTGAGAAGTTGAACAAAAAGGAATTCTTCCTTTTTAAGACTTTTGACATCATAAAAATCATGTCAAAATTGAACAGACTCTTCATTAATGGTTAATTCCCAGAACACTCACATAAACAAGAAACAAAGTTATTGTTAAAATCAACAGTACCCTATCAACCATCAACAAATTAAAGCCTTCCTGCCTTACCCATAACAAGAAGTCCTCTGTCATAGATTCACTATCACACCACAAAAATTCAAGTTTTCTATTTTATTATTTTTTTAAAATCTTAATCAGAAAAACAATAGTAAAGGGATAAGGGTACAAAGGAAGATGGACCAAGAAAAGCAAAAAGAATAGTAAAAGAGAGAAAGAGACCTTGAAAATTCAGTAAAGTGAAGAGGAACAAGATATGAGATTTTGATACTAACCAAACCAAAAGCTGTGCATGTACATGTATGTACTTAAAAGCACAGAAAAAACTCTCAATCTGAATCTTAAACTGAAACTGAAAGTGGTACTCCACAGTGTCTAATACTCATCCACTTCATCACCACTCACTTACTCACTATTCAAACTTTCACTGATGTCTGGTCTCTTTTAAGTACATCAAAGACTTAATAAACAAAATATAAAGTCTTTCTCTCTCTGCATTAACTCACGTCTATCAAGTTCAAGTGTAATCTAATCTCTCACCACCCCACCTTCCACAGGTCACACTACCTTTCTTAATTCTCCATTATGATTATTATTATTAATTGTTGTTATTAACATTAGAGAGAGAAAAAGAAAAAGGTACTATGAAATAGTGTTAATAAGAATCCATTTTTTAATAACTTTTTTCTATGACGACATTGACATATCACACATGACTATGATCACATCTTGATGTGATTAAAAATAAGACAAGTGAAAATGAAGAGATGCAAATGAGTTTTTTTTTGTCTTTTGGTGAGTTGGGAGATTTGAAATGAATTGAGTGCTGCAAATGCAATGCAAGTTTCAACCTCACATCAGACTGTGATGTCTCCTACTCATAGACTTCTGTGTTCGTCATAAATGCATTCAAAGATCCTTCAATTTTCGCCCAATCCACACGTTTCTTTTCTTAACACTTTTTTTTTAAAAAAAAAAAATTCTCTTCTTATCTTTCTAACTCTGTCATGCTAATAAGAAATAAAATGTAATTAACTTAATCCTAAATTTTAAACTCTCAAGTCTTAACTTTACATACTTGATAAATAAAATAAAAAAAGGTCTTAACTTTACATCAAAATTATACAGTATATTTTTATTTCAAAATTATTAATATTTTAACCTTTTAGCTTTATTTTAAAATTATTATTATTTTAGTTTATAAATTACATAAATTAAATATTTATTATATATAATTAAAATTTACAAAAAGTATAGAGACAAATGAATAATATATTTGAATATGTAAATTACATTATAATTAAAAATATTATAAAATAATTATGAATATTAAAATAATTTATATTACTTTAATTTATACAAATGTTTCTTTCAAATAATATTATATTTATAATATATTCATATTTATATATAATATAGTTTATATATGTGTGCGCACATAAATGTACACAATTTTAATAAGAAATATTAATAATATTTATATTTTATATTACATTTTATAATGATTAGTTTTCTTTGATTATTTTTTTTTACATTATAAAGAAAAAATAAAATGGCGAATATTAATTATAAAAAAATTATTTTTATATTTAATTTATAATAAAAAATTAATGATGAATGTAAAGAAAAATAGTATTTATGTAATAATATTATTTAAAAATATTTAATTTTATTTTTGCAATCTTCGTCTATTTCGTGCACACATATACATAATTTTAATAAGAAATATTATTAATATTTATATTTTATATTACATTTTATAATTATTAGTTTTCTTTAATAATTTTATTTAAATTGTAAAGAAAAAATAAAATGACAAATATTAATTATAAAAAATGTTTATATATTTAAATTTATAATAAAAATTTAATGATGAATGTAAAGAAAACTAGTATTTATGTAATAATATTATTTAAAAATCCTTAATTTTATTTTTGAGTTGATTTAGTTTCTATTTAATATTTTTAAATGTATAAAAAGTAATTAAATATTTTTTAAATCATTTTAGTTAAGATTCAATTCATAATCATATGTATAAAACAAAAATTTGAAAAAATTGATAGAAAATAATCAAACTAATCATTTAAATATTGAAGCAGCTTTCAGAGTACAGTAATTATAATAATGATAAGTATATTGACTTATATTTGTTTTTCAATGACTATAGTTTTAGCTCTAACATTTGATTTTTTTTTCCTAACGGAAGATCTTATATTTCAATGTAAGTATTAATTTTTTTTCATAATTTTCTCTCACATAAATTACATAATCAAATTGTGTAAAAGTAATACATTTTATTAAGAAAATGAGACTATTTTAGTAAAATTATTTCATAAGTGATATATTTTTTTTTATTTTGTGTATAAAATTTTCAAACTATAGTTATTTTGTAATAAAAGAAATAATAAAAACCTTATTTTTTACATATATTTCTAATAAAATTACATTTTTTATATTAATTTTACTACTAAATTATGAGAGATTAGTCAAATGAGATATGATTTGTGATTTTTTTAATACTATGTGTTTTGGGGTATTTTAATTTAATTGTATGATTAGTTGTAAGTTATTGTTAGTGTTGTTGTTTTAGAACTTTGGTCAAGGTACCCTAAAAAGGTGAACCTTATAAATTCAAGTTATAAGCAAAGTTAAAGAGAAGTTAGAGAAAAGTTATTTGCAAACCGAATCTTTCTTCTTCTTTTTCCATTGAAAATCTTTTTTCAACTCTTCCCTATAACTTATCCAAAGTGACTGAGTGGAAGATTCAAAGGCCCTAAAGCTGAAAATCTAAGTTTATAGGAGTCACACAACAACCAAGAGTCTTCGAGTTTTCTTCCGCTTGCTTTGATTTCTAAACATGTAAAGGTAAAGGAAACTTTGTGTTTGAATCATTATGTTAGAATATAAACACTCATAATCATAATTAATATAATCATTATAAGTTTCAAATTTTTTGCATTATTGACTTTTAATGGAAAAGTCAAATTAAAGGAATAATTACATTTTTGAGTTTATGAAGGGGTCTCTGATCTTACCTATATAAATTCACATATTCAAAAAATGCAAAAACTATAATATTTGTGTAAGTTTCTTTATGATAATAATGACTGTAAATAGAGGTTTGTTTCCACATTATACTCTAAATTCTTTGTTCTTAATCTATAATATGTATTAAGAACAAAAGAATATTTTATTATATTTATCGTTAAGATCCAACAATTGATATCAAAGCTAAACTTACAACCATTTTATTCATATATATATATATATATATATATATATATATATATATATATATAATTATGTTATTTTGGCTACATACCATTGCAAGGATCATACTTATACTAAATTTTATTTATTCATTTATTTTACGTCTATGGATTAATCATAAAAAAAGGAATCAATTTATTTATGAATAAATATACCAATGTATATACAGATTAAAATTGTATCAAAATTCTTTTAAATAGTCTTGCATTTATTTATTTAAATTAATATTTATCTGTTTGTTAATCTATTAGAATTCAATTAATATTTATCTTAATGGAGATTACGTGATTTGACATACAACTATTGTAATGTGTCTTAATTCACATTAATTGCTATAATTAAGTTTAATTTTAATTTATATTAATTAAAATTATCACGATTATTTTCATGATTTGAATCTAGTTATAATCGTTGATTTTAATTCACGATGATATTGATAATTGGTATTGGACACATATTATGATATATGCAATTCAAATTGTGAGTTATAATGTGTCTCAAATCTTGATGATTCTAAAAATCATAAAGTTTATAAAAGAATATATTTGTCTAGTGATGTTTATTTTTTCAATTAATTATTGACTATACATAGCATCTTTAATTTATTAAATTATATATTTTGTTGCTTAAAATCATATAAAGAATTAGACATAATATTATGATGGATTATAATTAAATATAATAAGTTTATCTCACATGAGTTATTGTTGTATGTATAATCAATTAGTACAAAAGGAGCATAATTTGATAGTTTTATCATAAGGTTATGTAATGAATCAAATTGAGAAAAACTTTAGCTCATACACAAGTTTTATGTCATCAAATTTATAGGCTTATACATAATTTACACTTATCTCATATTATGAATAATGAGTGACCATGTTTAAACTTTGCAATTATGTAATTTGCAAATGTTTCTATTGTAAATTATGATAAATGATTAATTCATGAATTAATATATGAATTACATATTTGGGAGTAGGCATAACATCCTAGACAATTTTACAAAAGAGTTATTTCATAAGGAAAAAATAATTAATTAAGGTTATGGATTAAATGTCATGATAGGATATTTTTATACTCATAGGCATGATTTTTTTATTATGATATTTATTGTCCATATATAAAGTTTGTAAATTTTGTGCATATTTTGCATAAAATTTTTTGAATTTACTGATTTATGAATTATCATAGCATTAATTTTATATTATGAAAATGATATATAGTTCTTATACAAACGTTCCAAAAGTCAGTGGAAGTCAAATAATAAAAGTGAATTCTCGACAAGTGAAATTTGAGAAAATAAGGGAAAGTATATGATACTCTTGAATATCACTTTAAAAAAAAATATTTGTTGGATGCTATAAGATAACATCACAGGCATAATGTTTTCGGTCTTAAAGTTTTCAATTCTATTGAAAATCAATTAAGAACTCTCGGTTAAGTATTCTTTTGAAAAATATTAAAGGTGAAAGCCTAGGCAAACAAATTGATATAAAATAGACATCAAAAGAGAGTTTTTTTTTTGTTCGTCCCTGGAGTATCCACCATCGATAGTAGTGATGGGTCCCAAGATTTAACGTAGCTGCATACACAAGGCAGGATTCAAACCCCTGACCTTGCTTAAGCGTGGATCAACCCCTATCGTTAAACCACACGCTTGAGGTTGACATCAAAAGAGAGTTAATCTCTATTTAGTATATTACAAAATCAACAATTCAGTATAAGAATGTTAGCTACAATATTTTAGGATCATACACTCAAAGGCTTGCATTAAAGCTTGTCTTTTTTATTTTATGACCTTGTGCACATTAAAGTTAGTCATGAATGAATTCATATTGAATCAATAATATTAGGACTCTATATTTCACTAAGAAAAGGTTACACATTGTAATACATGGAAGAAAATATTAATCTAAAATATAACTGCTACAGTTCATGTGTGATTATTTTTTTGGTGACAATATCAAGTTTAAGTTGACATGTTATGGTCATACTTAATTGTCAAAAATAAAGATCATCATTAATAATATATGAGGCAAATGGGAGAATATTATAATATAAACATTAAGTGACTCACAATGAATTAATATAACTATTATAAGTTTCAAATTTTTGCATTATTGGCTTTTAATGGAGGAGTCAAATTAAATGAGTAGTTAAACTTTTGAATTTATGAAGGGGTCTCTAGCCTTCCTTATATAAAGCCTATGATACTCCATTGATTCAAACATTCAAAAAAGGTAAAGGCTAGAAGACTTCTCTATTCTCTTTATAAAAAAATCTCTAATATTTGTGTGGATTTCTTTGTGATAATAATGGTTGTAAGTAGAGGTATGTTTTCATATTATACTCTATATTCTTTGTTTTTATTCTATAATTTGTATCAAGGACTAATGACCAAGTAATAAATATTTTATTATTTTTTATCGTAGAGGTTTAACACATTATTGATGCATGATGATAGTTGATGATTAGAATTAGTTAACTTGTAGTTGAATGTTGATTGAATCCATGAGATGAGAATTGATGAAGTTATAGTTTCTTGAAGTTATTTATGAGTAGAACTTAGTGATTTTTAAGTGTAATGGTTGCATGTTGTTTTTCTTTGTTTTTGAGTTGCCTATGATGTCTAAATGTAGAAATACAAGTTGCATTTTGGTTAATTTATGAGTTTTAGGTGGTTTTGAATGGATTGAATTTCTATCAAGTGCATAATTCACCATCACACCGAGTACGCCTTCATAACATTGGACGTGGCTTAAAGTCAAGGATTCTTAGTTTCTTGACGTCGGCATATGAAGAGAGAGAATTGTCTCGGTCTGAATTGACGTTAGGTGTCAATAGAGTCACATTGAATGTGAGTCAGGCAGAGGCCCTTTGCCTGAATGGGGGCGAGCGTGAATTTTGCCACTCCAAGCTTATATTAAGAGTGGGAGGCTCTCTTCCTAATCCATGCTATACATAAATATTTTTCCATTGAACGTGGGTGAGATAGGAAACCCTTTCCTCAATGGCATCGGGCACCTAGGGGATGGCATTGGATGTGAGTTATTTGATTTTTATGTGATATTCTAAGTTGTCTAAATAGTTGAAGAATGGTGATTAAGTTGTATAATGAAGGTCGTATGATGATAATTCATTATGTTTTTAAGTTGATATGCTATATAATGATGTTTATGTTGTTAAGTTATAAGTTGATAGATGATAAAGTTGTAAAGTTGAATGATGTTATAGTTGATAAAGCTGTTAAGTTGTTAGGCATGTGATGTAGATACATCTCTTTGTTGAGATACATAAAAATTAGAGGAGGGAAAAATTTGTTTTTGAAATTAAAATATTACATTTTGTGGATATAAGTTATGGTGCTTTAAAAGCCCAATTTGAGAACCCTTTAATAAGTAAGTTGGTTTCTGAATAGGTAGTTGTTATAAGTGATCTCCTATAGGATTTATGTGCAATCCATATGTGGATTAGGTCGAGACATACATGTATAAAGTGGTAAATCAAGTAAGGTATAAGGTTGGATGACTTAGTTTCCTAACTAAATATCGGAAGGATGTGGTTTTTAGAGGGTAGCCAGCGGGTTAATCCCATAGAAGGCTTAGTGTTGCAAGTTAATGTTGTGATAAGCTCATATCCAAGTTGTTTTACCTTAATAAGAATTTTAGACTTCCTAGTTTAAATGACGAAACTTGATAAATCAAATTTAAGTCGTATATTAACATTCTTTGAGGCCTAACAATGTTTATACTTGACCTAGTTATAATAAATCAGTTGTTGTGGTTCAATAAAGTCAAGCCACTTAAACTATTCACCTTTATTGTAGGAGATTTTTGTAGTTGATATATGTAATGACACATTTATTAATCTTTGATGTTAATGTTGAGAATGTGATATGTTAAAGTTGTTATATGCTGTGTTGAAAACTATATGTGTGGTAGCTGGTGATCATTGAAGTTGTGACTATGAGATAGTTGCATGTTGTTATTTAAGTTATTTATGTGATTAATTTACTCTATTGATGTTATGTTGATTCTTTTCACAAGCTTACATTTTCTTTTTCTTGTAGTTGGAACTACAATGATCATACTTGTTATGAGAGTAGTATAAGATTACTAGGTTTGACAAGGTTGGTTGGTTGGGAGTCATGTTGATTATGACTTATTTTGTTGATGTTACTCTAATGTAGTTTGGTCGTGTATAAACACTTGATCGATGATTAAGGTATATTTTGTGTAGATTATTTATATATGTACAAAGTGTACATGTGACCTTATTAAGGGGAGTTAGGTTTTCCAACTGATGCCCAATAATTCTTTTTGTCTTTTGCACTATACATACATTTATTGCATGATTACCTTAGGCTAGTTGATTAATGTTTTTAATTCTTCTACTGCATAGTAACTAAACTGTAGTAAGTGTAATAACCTGTCAGGTCATTACACTTTTATGATATCAGAGTGAGCTAAGTCTCTTATGGACACTTTGTGGGGGTGAACTTGTTGTGGTTCTGTTGTGTAGTTGTTAGGTTGTATTATGGTTGTTGTTGTTTATTGTGTTACCTTAAAGATTTATCGATCTTTGTAAAAGATGGTTAGGTTCCAATATGATCAGATAGTTCGACCATGGAGATGATGGTCATGGCTATGCGGCAACAAAATGCTCATTTTTCTCAAGTGGAGGTGAACAAGTTGTGGCTGAGGCAGCTAGACTAGTGGGATTGTGACACCCTTCTACCCCATAATAGATAAGTAACAACAATAAGAATAATTCAATAAATATAACATCAAGAAGGGTCCACATATTTTAATAAAAACTCATAGGTTCACAAGTCTTGAAATAAATAGAAATAATAATAATAATAATAATAAAGTTTTACTCTTAAAAGAAAATTATCAAGGTCTCTAAAGAAAAATGAAAGGGATCCAGAATTTACAAATATAAGGTGAATATAAAACTCCTAAAAATAAGTCTCCTCAAACGACAAATAACAATTCATAACTAAAGCATCATAAATTCATGCCCCAATGTCACATCCTATCAGAGCAGAACCCTTTCCCTTTAGAACTCAACACTATGAGTGCCTTCATCTTCACCTAAAAGAAAACCACATAAAAACAGGACGGTGAGAGATAGATAACATCATATATGAACATAGAGCTACCCAATTCCCACCCCACACCGTGCACCAAAATATCATCATTAACTATAAACAACAAATACATCTCATATAATTACCAAACATCATTTTTTTTCAATCATACAAGCTTTCATACACATGCTCACTATATGCTCATACACATCTCCTCTCCTAAGAGTCTCAACTTGGCACTCCGCACAATGGGCGTACCTCGTCAATTCCCTTAGTTGTTGCCAATGCGGGCATACCGTTCTCACACCCTCCCAGGGCCGGTATGTTGCACGGTTAAATACTCAGCGGCCCGTGCAAAGGCAATCCACCCACAGTTAAACCCTCTGTGGCCAGTGAGCTGCGCAGTTAAACACCCAACGGCCCACGCATGGAATGCCTCCCGTCATGGTCCCCCCTGTCTCAACCCCTCTCTGGGCCCAGGGTCCAATGCAATATAGCCACGTCTGGCTTCTCAAGCACCACATGCAACTCATAAGTCTCATGCAACTCATGCATCCCACGTAACTCATAATTAATGCATCTCCATTATATAACATCATCACATGTCAATAACAATCCATGCAATATCATCATCACATGCTAGGTACCTATCATTAAGTTATCAACATCATAGACCACAAATTTCACATAATTCTTCACACACATCACAATATCTATGACATTCAGTTAATAATTTAACCATAACTCGAGATATACATATCCTTTATAAGTGATCCCAACTCCATTAGAATCCTAACATCAATATCTATAACTTTCATGAAGAACACAAATCCTAATAAAGTCGTTTAGGTTACCATTCAGGGCTCACAAAAATTGATGTTGTGGTTCGCACACAGATTGGAAGGCTCAAATTTCAACTTACATAACTTGATCAAATATTAATATTTTTACACGATTCTTGTGTCTAAATGGTAGCCCCAGATGTCTAGTTTCTAACAAAACAAACGGCACTCGATTTGGATAACTACACAGAAAGATATCGCAAAATTACAAACGTATGTCGGGGTCCCGACGCCCGACGCCCAAAACTGGCGCTGAGCGCCCAAATCTCTGCCCAGACCCCCCTCTGTGAAATTAAACCTGCGTTTTACGAGTTTCAACAAGGTTTTTACCAATTTTCACTACTTCTACACCCCGTTGGTTCAGTTTAACTCCATTTATATTCTTCATACGTTCCAAATCAATCCATACACATCTCAAGCCTCAAAAATTGGTTTCCATTGGTTTTACAAAAAAAAAAATCTAAACTCTTCTTAACACATAAAATTCAAGTCATCAAATTTAAGGATAAAGAATTAACAAGAAAGCCCCAATGGAATTCAAAGACAATTCAAGAAATAATTTCTTCCAAATGAATTAAGAATTTAGAACATCGATTGCACAGATAATCGTTTAGAATTTTAAATAGAGTTCCTAGAGGGACTTAGGGATTGCCCTCACTACCCGAACACCCCTATATTCACATATGAAGAAACTCATCTCCCCCGTACCTGGATGAGCAGAAGATGAATGGTCTTGGTGTGATCTAAGATCGTTCCTGAGTACTCTTCCTTAGAGCTCTTTGTTTCCCCTCTTTTTTTCCCTAACCCTTCAGAACGCAAATGAGTTAGATAGGGTTAACACCACCTGACTCCTTTCTTAAAATTAATCCATTGGACTGGGTCAACCCAACCCATTTTCCTTCTCTTCTAACCCACTTCTAATTTTCCTCAAAATAATTAAATAAAATAAATACATGTATATTATAAAATATTTTTTCTCTATAATAATAATATATTTCTGACCCTAAATATAATAATATAATTTCAATAACAAAATATCATATAAAATCAACCTTCTCTTAAAACATATAAATATTTATTTAAAAATGCTAATAAAAATACTTATTTAATACGTAAAAAATAATTGTCCAAAATAATAATTATTTAAAACGTACAAAATAATATTCCTCTATAATTATTAAAATAATTATGACCAAATACCATCTAATAATAATAATAACCTTTTTGAAAATTGGGGTGTTACAATATTCCTCTCCTTTAAGAAATTTCGTCCCCGAAATTTTTGTAATGGTAGACTTCTCTCTTCTTACTTTCTAATCCTTATGCAACCTCACTACCTTATTGATGTACAACTCTATCAATTTCACCAAAGGATATCTAAAGGTAAAACAAGTAAACTTGGCGAGTCTATCCACTAAAACACAAATAGAATCGATCTCTTAAGTATCTCAGACAAACCTACAATTAAGGTCTATCCACTCACCATTACAGTTCCAAAATGGGACGTCTAAGTGCTACAAAATTCCAAAAGACTTCTTGCATACTAAACACGAGCATACAATTTCTCTACTCCTCTCTTCACCTTAGGCCACCATGCTTCCGCTGCACCACTCTGATACATCCTCCTAAGGTCCCGATACATCTCAGTAGCTCCTAAATGAATGTCCTTCCTCTAAAATCATCTTTCTTAATTGAAGGTTACTAAGCACCCAAATTTGTTCTTGCACCTCAAAATAACATCGATTCTACTCAAAAAAATTATCTACACTCCTACCAATCTTTTCCACTTGGTTCTCTAAGAAAGACTCTAACTCCTAGGCTTCTCTAATCTCATCCATTAATTCACTAGTCACTTTCAACATAATCAATTCAATGCTCCTAAGGATAATCTCACACACAAAGCATAAGTCTCTAAATTCTTCAATCAAATCCAACCCTTAAATCATCATAAACGATATACCAGAAGTTATCATAATCAAGGCATCTGCTACAACATTGGTTTTACTTCTATGATCATCTCTAAAGATTAAGCACCTAAGCGTAAGTTCACTAGGTATACATATCAGATCTCTAATTTCACCACTCCATCTACACCCAAGTCAAACTCTTATCCATCACCTTATCCTATAGCCTCATATCTTGTCACCAAAATTGTGCTTCTCCAATTTCCTTCAACAATTCATTCGTTACTCAAGTCATACTTAGTCTCACACTACTAAGAGTAACCTTATAAGCCAAACTTAAATCTCTAATTTGAGCCAAAAGGATTCATCTCTCTAATCATAAGGGAAGATAAATATAAAGGTTTCCTACACAAAACATCGGTCACCACAATAGCTTTACTCAATTAACAACTAAGTTTGAAATATTAGTCCTCTAGAAATTAAACTATCTCTTTAGTCACATAATTAACTACTCAGTCAACAGATAATTAAGGCTCTAACGATCAAAAAATACTTCAAGCTTAGAATCATATACATAATGTCTCCAAATCTTAGTATAAATATTAAAGCTACTAACTCAAGGTCATAGATAAGAAAATTCCTCTCATGAATTTTCAATTGCCTAAAATCATAACCTACTACCTTTCCTTCTTGTCACAATACTCCTCCCAAACATATCTTTAGAAGCATAACTATATATCACAAAAGGCTTACTAAGATCGGCCAATGCTCACACTAGCGCACTAGTCGATCTTTCCTTAAGAATTTGGAAACTACTATCACACTTACTATCTCACACAAAAATAACACTCTTCTTACTCAATATGTTCAAAGGTAATGCTATCTTAGAAAGTTACTCAATAAATATCCAACAACAATGAGCTAATCCAAGAAACTCATAACCTCGCTAATAGACTCATGTATCTCTCACTTAAGCACAACTTCTATCTTAGATAGATCTACGTTATACCTCCGCAAGAAAATTACATGGCCTAGAACACTCATCTCATACAGTCAAAAATCATACTTAGATAATCTATCCTAAATTTATCTTGGATATATCTTCACACTTAACTCTTAATATGGTGATATCACATCCTAAGATCAATCTCATTAATACACAAACATCCACTAATTGATCCATAAAGTCATCTATCCTCATATATACATACATGCATATCAAATCATATTAGAATACCTACTTTAAAATCTTCATATATACTATCCCTAAGCATATACGAATCAATCATCGTTTACACCATAAAGCATGAATCAACTTTACCACATAACATCATACAATCTTAAACAACCTCTCAATCCACCTAACATCTTAGAATCATGACAAAAATCAATTTTTATCTTTGCATTGTCTAACGATTCAAAAATATCATGACACCATACATATCCCTTCAACAATGATCAAAGAAAATGATACCCAGAGAGTTATACTCATCCAAATGATCTCAAACCTATCTCAAAAGAAAGATAAGAGAATAAGTTAAAACTCTTATGAAGACATAAAATTCTAAAAGATCCTCTTCTTAGCTAAAAATTTCAAAAACCGCAGCAGATATATTCGGCGCTTACAGCTAGACCTTTGATCACCAAAGTAGCTATAACTGGAGTTCTAGACCTCCGTTTTACCTGATTCCAATTCCATTGGAAAGATAACGTCTAAGGCTACAACTTTTATGAAGATCATAAAATCTAAATCTGTCAATATGGTAGTCATAATGGCACAACAAAACGGCAGCGAAAATATCCTCTACACCAAACAGCAATAGTATATCAATATATCTAAGGCCACAAAAATACATCAACCCTTCCAAACTCACACCTCAACTTCATATTCAAGCTTCTCACTACAATCCTAAACCAAACAACTCACATATTTAGCACAACAGACTTAGAAAATAAAACTCACATGCTACCTAAACCATAAACGGTAAACATGCCAACACCAACACTCAAGGGAATTACCAACATTTCAATCTCTCATCAAGGATACCAAAACTCCAATTCTCATATACAACCTCCTTGGATTCAATCGCTACAACTATAGATTCTAGAAACTCCATTAACCGTAAACTCTCGACAAATCAATGTCTCACCCAAATCTAAGGTCCCAATAATTTCTAGTTGATTAGCAAGGCTTCGTCCACTACTACTGGCACATATGCTTGCAATACGAGCGATATCACTCAACCACTACTTCTTACGTAAGCAAGAAGTATCAAAACAAATAAGCAATCATGAATAGCCTCAACTAAGCTATATCATGTCTTTCAGCCAAATTCTGAGAAAACAATATAAGTGTAAGCACAACACTAACAACACAAGGGAAACATCATCATCATCATCATTATCCTCATCATAAAGCAAAACATATTCCATCATTCATCTACCAAACAAGCATAGTAGACTCATAACTCACGGCCGATTGGATCGACCTGCTCTGATACCACTAAATGTGACACCCTTCTACCCCATAATAGATAAGTAACAACAATAAGAATAATTCAATAAATATAACATCAAGAAGGGTCCACATATTTTAATAAAAACTCATAGGTTCACAAGTCTTGAAATAAATAGAAATAATAATAATAATAATAATAATAAAGTTTTACTCTTAAAAGAAAATTATTAGGTCTCTAAAGAAAAATGAAAGGGATCCAGAATTTACAAATATAAGGTGAATATAAAACTCCTAAAAATAAGTCTCCTCAAACGACAAATAACAATTCATAACTAAAGCATCCTAAATTCATGCCCCAATGTCACATCCTATTAGAGCAGAACCCTTTCCCATTAGAACTCAACACTATGAGTGCCTTCATCTTCACCTAAAAGAAAACCACATAAAAACAGGACGGTGAGAGATAGATAACATCATATATGAACATAGAGCTACCCAATTCCCACCCCACACCGTGCACCAAAATATCATCATTAACTATAAACAACAAATACATCTCATATAATTACCAAACATCATTTTTTTTCAATCATACAAGCTTTCATACACATGCTCACTATATGCTCATACACATCTTCTCTCCTAAGAGTCTCAACTTGGCACTCCGCACAATGGGCGTACCTCGTCAATTCCCTTAGTTGTTGCCAATGCGGGCATACCGTTCTCACACCCTCCCAGGGCCGGTATGTTGCACGGTTAAACACCCAGCGGCCCGTGCAAAGGCAATCCACCCACCGTTAAACCCTCTGTGGCCAGTGAGCTGCGCAGTTAAACACCCAACGGCCCACGCATGGAATGCCTCCCGTCATGGTCCCCCCTGTCTCAACCCCTCTCTGGGCCCAGGGTCCAATGCAATATAGCCACGTCTGGCTTCTCAAGCACCACATGCAACTCATAAGTCTCATGCAACTCATGCATCCCACGTAACTCATAATTAATGCATCTCCATTATATAACATCATCACATGTCAATAACAATCCATGCAATATCATCCTCACATGCTAGGTACCTATCATTAAGTTATCAACATCATAGACCACAAATTTCACATAATTCTTCACACACATCACAATATCTATGACATTCAGTTAATAATTTAACCATAACTCGATATATACATATCCTTTCTAAGTGATCCCAACTCCATTAGAATCCTAACATCAATATCTACAACTTTCATGAAGAACACAAATCCTAATAAAGTCGTTTAGGTTACCATTCAGGGCTCACAAAAATTAATGTTGTGGTTCGCACACAGATTGGAAGGCTCAAATTGCAACTCACATAACTTGATCAAATATTAATATTTTTACACGATTCTTGTGTCTAAATGGTAGCCCCAGATGTCTAGTTTCTAACACAACAAACGGCACTTGATTTGGATAACTACACAGAAAGATATCTCAAAATTACAAACGTATGTCGGGGTCCCGACGCCCGACGCCCAAAACTGGCACTGAGCGCCCAAATCTCTGCCCAGACTCCCCTCTGTGAAATTAAACCTGCGTTTTACGAGTTTCAACAAGGTTTTTACCAATTCTCACTACTTCTACACCCCGTTGGTTCAGTTTAACTCCATTTATATTCTTCATACGTTCCAAATCAATCCATACACATCTCAAGCCTCAAAAATTGGTTTCCATTGGTTTTACAAAAAAAAAATCTAAACTCTTCTTAACACATAAAATTCAAGTCATCAAATTTAAGGATAAAGAATTAACAAGAAAGCCCCAATGGAATTCAAAGACAATTCAAGAAATAAGTTCTTCCAAATGAATTAAGAATTTAGAACATCGATTGCACAGATAATCGTTTAGAATTTTAAATAGAGTTCCTAGAGGGACTTAGGGATTGCCCTCACTACCCGAACACCCCTATATTCACATATGAAGAAACCCATCTCCCCCGTACCTGGATGAGCAGAAGATGAATGGTCTTGGTGTGATCTAAGATCGTTCCTGAGTACTCTTCCTTAGAGCTCTTTGTTTCCCCTCTTTTTTTCCCTAACCCTTCAGAACGCAAATGAGGCAGATAGGGTTAACACCACCTGACTCCTTTCTTAAAATTAATCCATTGGACTGGGTCAACCCAACCCATTTTCCTTCTCTTCTAACCCACTTCTAATTTTCCTCAAAATAATTAAATAAAATAAATACATGTATATTATAAAATATTTTTTCTCTATAATAATAATATATTTCTGACCCTAAATATAATAATATAATTTCAATAACAAAATATCATATAAAATCAACCTTCTCTTAAAACATATAAATATTTATTTAAAAATGCTAATAAAAATACTTATTTAATACGTACAAAATAATTGTCCAAAATAATAATTATTTAAAACGTACAAAATAATATTCCTCTATAATTATTAAAATAATTATGACCAAATACCATCTAATAATAATAATAATAATAATAATAATAATAATAATAATAATAATAATAATAATAATAATAATAATAATAATAATAATAATAATAATAACCTTTTTGAAAATTGGGGTGTTACAGGATCATAAGAGAGTAAGAACATGAATGAGTTCATGAAATGTCATCTTCCTTAGTTCAGGGAAATACATATCCAAAAAGTGGCTAATCATTTGATTTGTGATATGGAGAAGATCTTTAAGGTGTTAGGTTGTAAAGATAAGAATAAGTTTGCTTATACATTGTTCATGTTGATAAGGGAATTGCATAATACTAATGACAAGGTACTCACCAAATATTAGTAACCATTAAAAATAAAAAGAATTATTAGAAACTAGACTTGTACCCGTGCATTGCACAGAAAATAAATTATTATAGTTAATAAATTTTATTTTAATAATTAATATATAAAATTATTAAAATTAATTAAACTTAATGTAACATGAAAAAAATATCTAAATATATATACAAATAAAATGACAATGATAAACGATTGAAAACATGATAATATAAAGTATTAGAAAAACTAAATTGCATTATGTCTCGACTTCAAAAATATCAACATCTATAATATGATCTAATGCATTAACCTGAAGAAAAAAAAACCTTATAATTAACTTATAAGAGGTGTAATATTAAAATGCTATAAAGATGTAGTAATTCAAATAGAAAAAAAAACAAAATTAAATTTTTTACCTTATACATTAATTATCAAATGACTCCTGAATACATCCATCATGAAAAATAAACTTGGTGAAATGTCTGAAAAATTGGTAAAATTAGAACTAAAGTATACATGTTTTCCTTTTATAATACTATAAAAAAATACAAGTTACCTATGTCAGAGTTTGAAAGACTTCTTTATAAACTACATTAGTAGTCGATGTTAAATCATTTACCTCATCGTCACAAATAAGAATTTTTAGACCATTGCGAGATGTGATTCGAGATATTACGGCATATAATTGGCCATATGAGAAAATAGGTTGTGGAAGATAGATGACATAATGCTTCAATGATTATCCTTGGCTTTTATTTATTGTCATGGCAAAAGAGACATTTATTGGAAATTGTCTACGTTGAAATTTGAAAGGAATTCCCTTATTTGATGTAATTAAGGACAATGGACGAATAAAAACCTTTTGTCCAATATTGTTGTCTGATATCACTTTTGCCTCCAAAATATATTTACCCAACTGAGTTATGATAAGTCTAGTTCCATTACACAATCTAGAAGATTGATCTATATTTCTCAACAACATTATCGGAACACTGACTTTCAATTTTACCTCATGATTTGGAAGTCTGGAAGCAGTGATAGTATTAAGGAATTCAGGGATATGAACATCATTAGGTGTACCTAATTGCCCTTCAGTAGAACATGTACTATCTGAACTCAAATATGACTTTAATTCTCCAGGAATCAATGATAGTATGTAATCATTTAATTGGTTAACAATTTCATTTGTTGGTGCTAATATGGCTCTATGTTGGAAAAACGTGTGGTCAGTCATGTTTCACAACAATGATGAATAAGTGCTATCAACAATTGATGAAAGAGGGTCACATGTATTCTTTATAAGCAAATCTTCAAGAAATTCAATGTTCATTTCTTCATCATCTCCTTGACCAACAGTTCCATCACCGATGCTCAACACTCAATCTAAAAAAAATTTAATCTCTACAGCATTAGAAATTGAATTGGTAATCTCTACTAATGGTAAAATTAAATTTTTAAACCTTTATATATTTCTGACCTTAACTGCTTTTGGTGAGTTTTTACATAATTCAATTTGATTGACTCAATCATGCTATAAGCATCCACAAAAAATTGTTGAAAAAGCCTTTTGGAGTACAACAAAACTACCTGCTTATCTCCTCTTTGTTGAATTCTATGAGCAAAAAACTCCCTCATGGATACCTTTTCCCTTTTTTTGGAAGTGTCTATTGTAGTTTCATTTAATGGAATGTCATCACTATATCTATCCTCTCTATGTGGGAACAAAAGTGGATAATGCAGTGGTAAATAAGCAGAACTTACTACAAAAATTCGTTGCAGGTATCCTTGTTGAGTCTCTAAAATAATGTCTCTCTCACCATTACCTACATCAAAATCACCCATAACTAAAGTTGTAACCTTAGACGTAGTTGGAAGATTATACCTCCTACCATTCTTTCCCATTTTCCCTATTATTTTCAATTTCAGGTTGCATGCATTACTTTCCTTTAGACGATCTTGAACCATCCTATATGTTTGAACATAAGGATTATGATAGTCAAGCATCTCTTTAATGTCAGACACTATTTCTGTATGTAATGGATTAGAATTTTTATCCATCCTACAATATAATAGAATAAAAAACCATTTAAGATAAGGACTTAACACATAAATTGAGTATAGAAATTTCAGAAAAGAAATAAATAATATATCCAAATGTATCAATAATTACCTACCAATAGAAATCCTGTTAGCAACTTCATTTTCCGTGTCATATATGTACAATTGAGAAAATTTGGGTTGCTCTCCTAGATTAGGAAGCAAACTACCAATTCTATGATAATTCTCACCACTCATGACAAAAATTGGAGGACTTGATTCATTATTTAACGATCCATCTATCTTACCCCCCATAGTGGTGAATGAAAACATCATGTTAAATGATCTAATATTCTCCAAGAATAGCTTACTCTTTGTGTCATTCTTGAAGTAAAGATCTGTCAAAGATTGCGGTGCAGGCAACAAATCAGGAAGCTTTATTTTACCTTGAATGCAACACAAAGAGAATTAGAGTTTGCTAGATTGTAACCTTTTTGCACTCTCTGAGAATACCACATTATTGCTCCACATTCTTGGCATTTACAAGTAGGATTACCAATATCGCAATAAACTGTTTATTATTATTATAAGAAAATAATAATCCTTCATGTAATAGATTAATGGTTAAAATATGAAACTTAAAATAAAATACAATATTAAAGACATACAATCGGTAGTGGATGCATCTTCATGTATACCATCAATGAGTGCATTTTGCTCTGAAGTTCTTATTAATCTACCATTGTTCCATATTAATTTTTGTGGTTATTTCCTTTGTGCATGGTTATTATGATGTGATTCACATTTTTCGAACAACTTGTCATCAAATTCATTGTTTTGATTTGATGTGTAGTTTACTCTTTGGCTAGATAATATCTTAACTATAAAATAACAACCTAAAAGGATAATCAAATAAGAAATGGTAAATATGAACATTATAAAATTAAATAATATAGTTATATTAAAAGAAATAAGACTCCATAAATTACCATTTGTGACATTCGACAATGAAAATTGAGTAAATTGTTCTGTCATACATACACCTCTTCTAACAACTCTATTTAAGACAGTGTTAGATCATTAACTGAAAAAAAAAAAACTAACCTTGTAAATAAGTTTCTCCATAAATAATTTTGAGAAATAAATAATAGATCAAAAAATTTTGTTTAGTACTAACCTGTTAACCTGACAGTTGTTACATCAGAAGATTGAGACATATTACATCAACGTTGCATACGTGCAACTTTATCAAATAATAGTTTATTTCTAGCAAAAGAGGGGAAAACATTTTGACTGTTGACACCAAGTAATAATGATAACAAAATATGAATAATTATTAATTTTCAAACATATAAATAGAATGAGACATCTTTTACAAAATTTAATTTTACCATTAGTAATATCCGACAATGGAATACTACATAATTCTACTTTATTAGATGCACTTCCTCCAATAAAATCATTTAGATAATGCTCACGGGAATGATCACTTGGAATAGTATTTCCTGCAATTGTAAAATGTACACTCATATATTAATTACATTTTAAAGTGCTTTATATAACTAAATACTTTGACAGAAAAATATTTCTTATTGTTAATATGTAACATTAGGACATACTATCACTCACCATTGGTGACATTTGAATGACACACTCTGACACATTTACTGTGATTACAATATTGAACATCTTCACCGGAGTTATTTCACTTTTTTCCAACATTATCATCCATAACACTACTTGTTTCTGAATACTCAAAATCTGAAAAAACTAAAGAAAATGTTAAATATCTATTATAAACAATTTATAATGTTTAGCATTGAAAGCAAATTTAAGAAGTTCAACCTGTCAATAAATAAAATTATTTATTTATTTTCTTAAATGACTCTCACTTGGGAGCCAAATCTAAAAGGACAATATTACCAGGGGGTATTAGTGTACTAACAGAAGTCAAATGCCCACCTATTAAGTTTCCTTTTTTCCTTTTTAAATTAAAAATTAAAACCTTCCAAACAATCATAAAGAGTTATACAACAAACCTTTGTCTTTTTAATATGAATCAAAATCATAAACATTTAGAAAACTATAATTTGGCAAGCAAATAAAAGGTTAGATAATTTAAAAATCACATGCACGGTATATGTTTGGTAGTAAATAAATGAGACAATGGAATCTTTAGCATTGAAAGAGGAAAAAAAATGTCATATTGAGAGAAGAATAGTCACAGAGGAAGAAATATATATACAGTAGAATTTTTCAAAAAAAAATTCAATATATGTATGAGGCATAACATGTTCAGCTTGGATGGTGATTAAATTTTAGAAACCAATAATCACTCATGGTATATACGATGCAGTAGATAAATCCATCAATTGAATCATTTGTGTTCAAAGAGAGAGAAAAAAAACAATAACATTAAGAGAAGAATATTCAGAAAAGAAGAAATAAAAAATAAAGAGAGGATAATAATATTATAATAATGTATTTTAATAAAATACTTTAAATAAATAACATAACACATACCTCTTTTAAAGTATAAAGTGTCTATCCTCTGTCATATAAATAACTTTATACTACCTATGACATATAAGAAATGAACAGCTTCTAACATAACAATCTAAAAATAAAACTCTTCATCCACCAAAATCATCTCTAAGGAATTTGTTTACAATGAATTCTTAAACTCTGGCAAAATTAAATCGAATAAGAAAAAATTGAAGTGAAGGACATGTAATGAGTTGGCAACAAAATATAAAGGTCAAATTGTAAAAATCCAGCAACACTACATAAAAATTCATCAATTAAAAATGCAAGAATACAACATGACTACTGTAGTAATTAGCCTTAAATAAAATGATTTGTACATACAAAAGTGACGGTAAGTTTTTTATAAAAAAGATATTGAGTTGTAAGATTTGGTTAAAAAGAAAAATTGAAAGATTTGAATGAGACTAATTTCATTTGTTTTAAAATAAGATTATTATTTGAATTATATATAGGTAAAAATAATTAAAAGAATAAAGGGAAAAATACATTAGCTTCTAAAAAATAACATACGTGCAGAAAAATTTATCAATTTCCTTACTAAGATCATTGACTCATTGTAATTGATTCTGAAAATAATATATTTACTAATTATATTTTTTTTTGTGAAGATGAAAACTTCAAACAGAAACAAAAACAAAAACTACACTATCCAACAATGAAATTTATAACTGTTATAATTTATGGAGAAAAAAAACCTCTTCATCCACCCAAATTATCTCCAAGGAATTTGTTTGCAATGGATTCTTAAACTCTAACAGCCTCCACAATCTTATTATACGAACTCTTATCTTCCAATCAATTCTCTCCGCTGCAATGTCCTTTAGTAATGTAAACCTCTGAGTCACGTAGTTTAAAAAAAAAGATGAAAGAAAAAGGATAAAACTTTTAATAATATGTTCACTATACATCAACATTGAAACAACCAACCTTTAAAATTAAAATTTCATACAAACTTACCTGAAAATGGTTTTCCTATGATTGATAGAGAAAATGTGAATCCTCATATTAGAAGTACAAAAGTACCCAAATCAAAAAGTGGACAATGTATATATGGAGAGAGTATTTTTAGAAATAGGGAGTATGATGGAACTGGACAATCAAAATGAAGTTTTGAAAATAAAAATGCTTTAAAAATTAGAGGATAGTTGAGATTAATTGGCATTGAAAAGATGCAACCAATACATAGGAAATAGATATTCATAATTGCTTATCTGAGTGGAAGACAAAATGCAAACAATTTGATGGGAAACGTATAAAGCAGAGAGGAAGATGAAGGATTTTTCTTATGTTCAGAATTTATTAAAATAAAAAAATAAAATTCAGAATAATTATGATAAGATAAAATTACATAAGTACTGTTATTTTGAGCGGGAAAAAAGAATCACAGACTTCCTTCCTTTTATTATAATAAAGATAAAGATACCATCTTAATTTATTAAAGAGGTATTTTAAATATGGTAACATTAAATAAAGTAAATTCAGTTAAAATTTACTTATATTCAAGAACAATAAATATATATATTTTCTGTTACTTATATTCAACATCATAAAGAATATGAAACAAAACTATAATTAATAAAGAAAATTTATTTTCTTAAATTTTGAAAATGACAAATAAATTAAAAATAAAATACTGTTAAAAATATGAGAATTAAAAATAGAAGGAATAATAATTTATAATTAATATTTTTATTTACTAATAAACCTTTAATTTTAGTTGGCTAATTACCTAGTTAATATATTTTTCAAAAACATTACGAGGATTCTAGAATTCACCTTTCATCAAAACGGAAATTGAGAAAAAAAATGAGCAATAAAATTTAACACGTAACAAAAGAGAATATTAAATAATGATTAGAATATGCTTTTCATCTTTACCAAAATCTGTTTTAATTTTTTACTTTTAAAAATCAAAAGTTTTGACCATTTAATTTTCAAATTAGTTGATGTTGTAATTTGTCTCATAAAAGACTCATTTTAATTATTTAACTCTTAAAAAGATAGTTTTAAATATATTTTTTAGACCAATTTAAGATGTTAGACTTATTCTATTAAATTTACTGACATGAAAATTAAGAAATTTGTCTAATATTAAAATTAACAAATATTATATACATAATGAAAATCACATAAAAAATAAAATCTTATATACAATTATAAAATTGAAAATTTTAATATGAAATTATTTTTGGTTACTCATAAAACTTATTTAAGTTAAATTATATTTTTGGTCTCTCTATTTTTATAGATTTGTAATTTTGGTTTCTCTATTTTAAATTAGGGACATTTAATTCCCTTATTTTAAAAATATGAAATTTTGATTCTAACATTAATTTGATCATTGATCATTAAATTATAACATTTTTTGAGATTGTCACCACTTAAGTGACATGCTATTTAGTGACATAACGCATAAGTATAAAAATTAAAAATAACATATAAAAGATCTTCATCTGTAAATATTTTTTGAGAGACTAATATTTATTTTATTAATATTTTTTTTTTATTTCTAAATGTCAATCACTTAAGTTTGAATAAATGTTAAAACTTAATGATTAATATATGTCAATTTGATAGAAGAATTAAAATTATATTTTTAAAATTAGAGGGACTAAATATCTTTGTTTTAAAATAAAAAATTTAAAATTACAGATTAATAAAAATAAACAGACAAAAATACAATTTAACTTTTTAATATGCTTGTAACCCTTTGAGATTCAAACATTATTTTAATTCAAAAATATTTTATTCATTAATATAATAAGTAAAATTATGTCTTGAACCGATGTAAAACTTTAAAAATCATGCTCTAAAGTTGAAAATAGTTATCATTTTAGAATGACAACATGAACTATAATATGGAAATAAAGGACAAAATAAATCTTTTGAAAAATAAAAGATCGACTAAAATAAATCTTTTAAAAAATAAAGGATAAAACAAAAGTTTTAGTGAAAAAATAAGGGATGAAAAATATATTTTAACCTTGAATAATCAGTTAAAAAATTAAAAAATAAAATTTTTAATATTTTGATAGATGCATAATAAAATATATAAATAATTTTTATTGCTAATATTAAGAAATATTTATTAGCGCGTGTTATTTATTTGAATTGAACTTGCCTTCAATCTCTTATATAAGATATTAAGTTTGAGTATTATGTATGAAAAAAATAGTTGAAATAAGAAACTTCATTGTATATAATTAACTAGATTCTTTGATGAAAAATAATTATCGAAAAAGTTATGATATTTTACACAAATAATAAGGTGATAAAAAAAATTAAGAGACATATTAACTAAATTGTTGATAAATTTTTATATTAGTTCATTGTGCTTTTTATTTTTGGGTAAAGAGTTTATTGCTTAGTTTTTAAATTAATATCGTTGCACTGATTTTGCTGTCCATGAACCTTGAGAAACTCTTGGTTATTAGATTCATTATCATCTTATACAACATGGATAATCCCGTTTCTATTCAATTTGTGTGCCGTAAGTTAAGAAACAAAATACTTACACATTTTGATGGCCAAAATACAAATCATACATATGGACGTGTATACACCATTTGTTTTACTTTTTTAATTAAATTTGCTCTTGCAAACCAAAATTTAATTTTAATTATAGTTTCATAGTGTTGGGATATAAACAAGTCTCACATTGATAAAATAAGAGAAAAAATAACAATTTATAAAATACACATATACTCCAATGTTAGAGAGACACTTTGGGTGATGACTAAAAACAAAATTGTGAAAACTTAGGCCCAAAACGAACAATATCTCATTATTATAAAATTATGTGTGCCTTATAAAAATAACACTCATAAAATATCTGTTAAACAAATATTATAAAATACCCCATTACATAATCAATGCAATATACCAAACACAACTCAAAAGCTATATACAATGAATACTAATTTACATTATCAGCAAAGATTAAATGTTGTCATCTCCACAAAGGAAAAGGAAGTAAAAAACAAAATAGAAGAAAAGAATGACGACCCATATTTTGGCAGCTAATCATCATGTCGTATGTTGATATTCAATAATTAATAGGTGTTTTACCGATGATTATGATAGGATCAGGATGACATTTACTTAAAAAAGTTGATAGACGTGTAATAATATTTTAAACTTCTTTTTAGAAGGTGATTGTCCTTTTCATTTACATATCATACCATGTTGGTTTCTTTACAAATACATTTAATGACAGACAACTACAACTTATGTTCCATTATAAAGATAACTTAAATGGATATTTTCTACACGCATTATATTATTATAATATAGTATACTATATTATATTATATAGGCTAGATATAATCTAAGTGTGACCAATAAAATAGGTTAATCATACAATCGAAGTTACAATTATTTTACTTAAATACGTACGGCTTGAGTCATGACAATCAATTTCAATGATATATTTTATAACATGATTTTTGTAACACTATATTGTGAATTGTTGTATATTTTAAATTTTAATATTTAATTTATTTATGAATATGTATTATTTTGATATTTTAAAATTCTAAGAATTAATAAATCTTTATGAGTTTAGTTGTTTGAAGTTGCTTTGTGTAAAGTTAAGGTTGACCAAGTTTGGAGAAAGTAAATAAGGTTCTCAAAAAACTTAAATCTCATAATTCATTTCTTAAAGTTTTAGAGAGATAGACTTTGGAGTCGAAATAAATCTTTCTTTCTTCTAACCTCATAGGGTCATGATCCTTTCATGGAGTAGAGATTTTTGTAGTTGAAGAGAGATTCAAAGTTGATGAGTTAAGAATCAAAGAGAGAATTGTTTCTGGAGGATTCAAGGTAAGGAAGGAAGTTTGTAGTTTAATCTTCTTATGTTAAATATGTTGATTTGTTGAGTTAATCATGTCTAGAATGACATTTGTATTGAATTTGAAAGATTGAAATCTTTGTATTCTATGTAGTTGGGTTTTTCTTGGTGTTGGAAGAGAAATTGATTATCTTAGATCGTGTTGTTGTTACATGTTGTTTATTATGGTGAATCTGAATTGTAGAAGTTGTAAAGATGTTAAATTGATGATTGTGTGTTGAATTGGATAGGTATTTGATGAGTTGAAGAAGAAGAAGGTTTATGTTATTTTTGGGTGAAAACCTTAATTTTTGCTCAATGCAGGTTTTATGATGCCCAATGCTCATCCAAGAATAGATGAACATGTATCTAGAATTGCATTCTTTCTAAGCGGCATAAGCATTGCACAGTAAGAGAATGATTTTGTGGCTAAGATTGCCTAGCGAGACATATTGTGCCTAATGGAAGGACCACAAAGGCTCCTGGTCGCTCAATGTTATATGCTTGTTTTGCGAGAATTTACATAAAGAAATTTGATCACTTAGCAAGCTTTTGACATTTAGCAACAAGCTCCAAGGGATTTTGGCTACATGACGAGCCAAAAGCCCAACTAACAAGGAAAGTGGCAAAGTACTTCCCTCATTGAGTGAAAGTGGTGTCACCTAGCGAGGAGCTCCAAAGAGCTTAGTTTTCCCAACAAGGGTACTCTCGCTCAACAAGATCCCTGTTTTGTGACTTTTTAACTTAGTGTTAATTGTGATATTGTTGAGAAGATAAGATCAAATAATATTGAAATATGTTGTTATGATTAATAAATCATGTTGTAGGAAGTTGAACAGAGATGATTCTAGTGTTGTATAATTAAGTTGTGTTGTTGAGTTGCGTTGTTATCCTATGTTGTTGAGTTGTGTTGTAAACTTTGAAAGATGAGATATCCCATAGTGTGAATATGTATTGTGGTGCTTTGAGAATCTAAATTGTTGAAAAACCTTTCTTGAGTAGTGTTAAGTCAAAAGATGATTTTAGATCCTTCATGATTTATAAGTTTTAATGATAACAAACACTACACCTTTTAATAAGAAAACGCATTGTAAAAGTCGTTGTTTTAGACTATATAAGATGAAGTAGTATTTATAAGATGAAGCTAATTAGATGAAACATATAAACTGTTTCTAATGATCATTATTTATTGTGACTGACGAGTTTAAATGTTTAAATGAATGCTTTATACATTAACAAGTCGAAAGTTGTTGTCTTGGAACCCACATTATGTTAAAAATGAATAAAAGCATAAAGAGTAGTAGAACAAAAGACAAAGATCCTAAATTTCACGAAAAAGGCACTGAAAAAGGACTGCATTCTCGTCTGCATGCTAACTTTGCTTCTTATTGTTCCTACTTTGCTACTCTACTCTGATAAGTAGATTGATCTATCAAAGATAAGGACTATGTCTAGGTAAAAGACATTAATTGAAGCATTTAATGCACCAACAAATACTTTCTCTCTCTAAAGATTAGACGAAGGAGTTCTATGAATCAAACTCAAGAAACTACAACAGTCCACAAGTAGTTTACTCTTGAAGTGGAACCTTGAGTCTTCTCTAGGTCCTTAGTTGATATCATATGACGAATAGGTCAAGTCATACTAATTTAGAAATGAAAAAATCAAGTAGGGATGAAATCGATGGGTAAAATCCTTAATTGATTGCTAAAAAATGGACAATATTTGGAGGGTAGTTAGCGGGCTAATTTCATGTAGGCTTAGTTAATGCATATTAATGTCATGGTAGACCCAAACCCAAATTGTTCTACTCCTCATAATGGTATTGGACCTTCCTAGTCTAAGTGGCAACATCCGAGAAATCAGTAAAATTGTTTAATAAGCATTAGTATGCCACATATTGTGTTGACTTGATATTGGTATGTCAGACATTGTGTTGACTTAATCTCCCTTTTAGAGATTATATAAAGATTTCTTAGTTGACATGTGTGACAACATACAAAGATGTGTTGATAAGTTTTTGTGTAGTTTGTTATGTTAATATATTGATAAGTTGTATAACTGGTTGATGTGCTGTTTAGTAAAAATATTGCTGAAATTTGTGTGACAAAGTTGTTTGGTCATGAATTTGTATATATAGTTAGCTAATTTACTTTTATATTATATGATATTTGTGTACAAGCTTACCCTTATTTTTTTAATGTTATTGGATTGTGATAATCATATTATTATGTGAGTAGGACAAAATTAGGCTAAAGAGCGAGTTGGATATTGTGTCATTCTAGTTATGACGATACTTTGGTGGAGGTTGTTCTAATACAGCTAAGTGTTATTTAACCAACAACTTAGGATGTTATGTTTTGCAATTCTGATAGTGTGTATATTGATTATATTGTAATTTCATAAAGGATTTTTATATTTCAATAGTTAATTCATATACATATATATTATTACATAAATATTTAGGTATTACTTGCATAATAATCCTATATTAGATGACATTTATGTTTTCCGTTGCTTAGTCATTAAGGTGTAGTAAGTGTAGAAATATGTTAAGTCAATATAATTTCATAGGAAAATCTCATTTTCTTTAATTTCATTTAGCATTCTCTTTTTATAATTTTGTATTGTTGAGATTTTGGTCGTTCAGAATTATTAGTTTAAGCTAAATAATAAAGACTATTTTTTCACAAAAAATAAAGACTATTAATTTTTTGATGCTTAAAAATTATATAGACCAAATCTAAATAAATGAAAATAGAAAGTTGATACTAAATAATGGGAACAAACTAAATGAATAAAAATATAAATATGTTTTTATCCTATAATACATCTTTTTTTATTTTAGTTCTTGTAATTTTTTTTTAGATAGTCCTTGCAAAATCTTTTTTAGTGTGATCCATGGAATTTTGTCTGTCCTAGTAATGTCTTTTTTTAGTCCTTATAATATTTTATTTATTTTAAATTAGTCCCTTAAAAAAATAGTAGTGAGTAAAACATAAGATGAACCTGCTTGAAAACTCTCCTTATCGTACACTATCCTTAAGAAGGAAATCGTGCTGTTTCCTATTCTCTCACATTCTTCTCTATATTTTATTGCATATCAAATGTTGACTTAAAGATATTATCAAGTAATTTTATATGTATCATTATCGATATTCATATTTTAATAAATAAAATGATGTTTAAACAACCGAACTAAATTTACCAAAAGAAAACACTTATACTGTCAACTTAAAGTTTAAAAGTTTACAGCAACATGATGCATATGCTCTTAAGTAGGTAATCAAGGATTCAATTTCTAAACCCATGAATATGAAAAAGCATTTGTTAAAAATAGATATTCGTACCTGAACTGAAGGTCCGTGTGTATAAGAAATTAATTGATTGACGATCATAAAAAGAAGGGGTTAATACCTGTATCTAACAGATAACCTAATGGTTGTAGACACGACTAAAGGTCAAAAGAATGGTAGTAGTTAAACTAGGTAAGACGCAAATTAAAGTAAATGTTGCATAATAATAATAATACTAAATCTGCGTTAAGCTACTATTACATGACCGAAAACTGAGAAATCCCAAAAGATAACGAGTTAATATACGATCAATTAATTTATATCTCATACATAATAAGCCAGCTTGCCTGCAAATCATCGAATTTTTAAATAAATCTTCCCATAAGCTGGCTGCATATATTTTTGTCATTTGAAACTCTTTTAGCTCTCCACTCGATAGTTCATCTTTTCAGGCAAAGAGCCAAGTTGCCATGAAAGCATTCAACTAAGTGGTCAATAATCCCGTCCCTTATATGGCATCTCCTGTAAAAAAAAAGAAAAAAAAAAGGAATTGGAAGATTGAGTTCCCAAAATACTGACCGTAAAAGTTATCCAGGAAATATACGATGACATGTAGCTAAGTTTGTTCAAATCCAGATCAAATGGCTAAATGAAGAAAAGTCCGGCAGCTCCATGGCTCTTACAAGGATGTCCAACATCCATGAATCATGATACATCGCAGGTATAAAACTATTGAGATTTGAGATAACTGATTTTATCATGTCTTTATCACAATGCTAAAGACAACAGCACTAGGATACATAAAATTAAAGCAGACATAGGTGAAGTCTTCTAACCTAAGTAATGGAAAATGGAAATTAACTAGAAACAAAACCATCAAAAGGAATAGAAACCAAACATTATGAGCAAGACATGTGAGTCCTTACAGGTAGGTAACTTGGCATGTATAAAACTTGCCTAGGATGACCAAGAAGTTGTCCATACTGCAATAAGATTAATAATATTAAATAACTTTCTAAAGCATCAATATTCGCATAAAAGTCACAAATGAGAGAGAAACTACAAGTGAAATCCCACCTGTGGTCCATTTGGATGAAAATATGGTTGGGATGACATTTGTGCCACCTGTGGATTGTATATGACAGGTTGCTGTGGCCCTGCAAAAGTAGTTCCAACCTGCACAACAACATAACATAATAAAAAAGAAGCAAGTCAGCTGTAACTTGGTACAACTTTTAGACCTTAATAATAATTTTACATATAGTCTCCTATGCAGAGCTAGGCCAATTTGGCACTTAACCATAAAGTTAAATAGTATGGTTTACTTAATTTTTTCTTACCCAGTAGCAAATCTCAAAGCATGGCATACAAATATATGAAACGAACAAGCAAGTAATTACTAATATTCGTCTTTTTTTACATCTCATAACTCATCAGGAAATTCACACATCCCAGGTTAATGTAACATGTGTTGGATGACCAAATCAGAAAATGAGATTGGAGAAATACATTAGAAGCCCCAATCCGTTCGATATCAGTTCACCACAACAGTCATAAATGTTATTATTATAACAATATGACTATTATACAATAATGTCCTTGGAAGAAAACCTCATTGAGTAACGTGGGTGAAAATATTGAAACACTAACTACAATAGAATAAAACATAGTTTCCTCGTTGGAGATTGAGAATATCATTCCATTTAATACTTACTCCAATACCCATGGGCATGGTCGGCACATTTGGTACGGTGGATACAGTAGCTGGGAAATAGAAGGAACCATCAGACACAGGGGAGCGAGGCCTAGCATGTGTTTGAGACGGAACAAAACTCTTTGCATTAGGGTTGAGCTTAAACTCCTGACAACAAAGGGAAAACAAAAAAGGGGGAGCTCTGAAAAATGCCAGTAGCATAAAAAACCAGAATTTATGTGCCTGACTTAAAATAATAGACTAGCATTTGTGGGTGCTATTTTCTATTTTGTAAAGTCAATCTTGTACTTTCACACCTTGGCATTGGGATTCAGAGTCGATTTTTCAGAAGAAAGTGAACCAACTGAAGAACTTGGTGATAGACCACGACCAGAGGATGCTGCCACACAATCCGAACCCGATGTACAACTACCTAGTCTTCCACGTGATATTACAGCCTTTTTTTCCCCAACTGACCCAGTTTCTTCAGGAGTCTTTGACAAAATATGAGTAGAAGGGGCACGGGAAGCCTCATTATGAGCTAACCCACCTTCATCAGAGCCATCTTTCTTCAACTTAAGTGATGACTGTAAATCTACACAAAAAATTCCCTAGATAAGTATAAACTATATTAATAATAAAAGGGATACCACTTTTTGGTGTCCACAATTTATTTTTCAATTTTACCCTTTAGTTAACTACCTTAAAATATATATATATATATATATATATATATAACTATAAAGAAATTACTTATTAATTAACTGTTAAAAAAACTCCTATTCTCTCAAAGGCAGTGAGTGCCTTATATCCTACTAGTACATAATAAAGGAATCAATCACTGAAATGAAATTTCAACTGAAGGCAAGAGCCTCCATTCAGAAAGTACCACCAAGTACTGACAGAAAGCTTCAATACTTCATTTATAATAAACAGAATAATCACTTAAATGGCTTTGGTATAGTTTCCATCAATATTAGTTTCAAGCACAATGCTTTAGATCTAATCAATTCACTAAAATGAGAAAGAAACACCACATACCCTCAGATTTTGACAGCTGGACATCCCCAGTTTGCTGCATCAATTAACAATGAAAGATAAAACAAAAAGAGAAAAATGAGATTTAAGATTATTACATTATAGCAATCTCATGAGAAATTTGAGCAGATATGTGAGTTGTAACTCTGTAATATCAACTTACTATCCAATCTTCTTCCACTGTATTATCAATTGCTCCATGTAGATCATTAACTGAGTTCTCTTGAATCCTGTCGGTCGATTTGAGAATGAATGATAATGTTGATAATTATGTTTTTATGCTGCAAAAGCCACCCTTGGGCAAGGGAATGCAAATAATTGCAATGAAATAAGTAATTATATACAAATAAATAAATAAACAAATACCTGCTTTCTGAAAATGAGCAACTCTGGGCAGGGAGTTCATATGCTATCTGCTTGGCATGATCATTAGAACCAGAGCGACATAATTCCACACCAGTACCTGACTGAGAGTAATCCTGTGCATGAAAGTAGCATAAAATACTAAGCTGAATTTAGGAAATAAAGTGATTACTTTATAAGGAAGGAGGGGGAGAAAGCAAAAGCATGGACAAAAAGGAAAATTTGATAATTGGTTTAGAAATAATTGATTTATAGAAGTTTGTCAAAACCAAGATCCTAAGGGGTGGGGTGGGGATGAAATATTATCAATCATGTGATCGAAATATAGAGAGTATTGAAAATATAAAAGGATATTTTAACATAGAAAATGCAATAATATAAATAATTAAAAAAGGTAATGATACCACTAAACATCAAGTAAGAAGTTAGGAATTTACTTCATAGTTATTGCATTGTATTACTAAAATCTACATATGATAGTGATTATGGAAAGGAAGAGAAAAGGAGTAGAAAGATAACAGGATCAGAGGTTAAATTTCAAATGAAGGCCCAGAACAAACAGAGTTCATGGGTTTCAGAACATTAAAAAAAATGGTTTAATTACTCTTTTGATCCTTATACTTTCACAAGCATTACCTTTCAGTCATTATAGTTAAAAACATTCCAGTTTAGTCTTTATAAATACCATTCTTTTTGTCTCTTTTAGTCCTATCGTTTATTTCTATAGGGGCTGAAAGGTTAAGTTTATGCAACTACGGAGATTAAAAGGAAACAAAAGTTGTATGTATAAGGACTAAAATGAAATATTTTTAATTATAGGAACTAAAAGATAAAATTCATGAAACTACAAGAACCAACATGGTAATTAAACCAAAAAAAAATAAAACTGTGAACTGAAAGCACTGAAGCAAATGCCTGGTGATGGAATCTTCAATGGTGAAAACTCCATGATGCTTCACAAGAAAACTCCTTCTCGGATCCTTGAGATGGATACAAGGACTTGAAGCTAAGAAAAGGAGTAAGAGTAGCCAAGGTTAATCTTCCAATTCCGGTTAGAAGATTGGTGATCCTAACTGTACAAAGGGAGGAGCTCAAGTAGAGAAGAGGAGAGGATCTTTGAGTGACTTTCGGTGGAGAATTTGCACAAGAAGAAAATTCTCATATAATATCCAAAAGTGGCTACAATATCCGGCCAAAGTGAATATATAGGGAAGCTAGTGTAGTGAGCAAGTTTGGCTTGACCCAAGGTTAAGTTAAACCATACCATGGTTTAACTAACCTTAGGCGTCAAAATTTGAATGTTTAAATTCAAATTTTGGTGCCAAACCGGTCACCTCCATGTGCGCCTCTCATTTGGATGTAATTTGGTACTCATTTAAGCATCATTTCAGTCACACCTTGTGCATGTGTGCACATGGCCGAAATGCATACTAAATGAACTACTAATTACATGCAAATGAACATGCACATGCTAACCTAGATTAACCCTAAATTCACATGGCAATGAAATGAAAATTCCTAACCTAGGTGGCCGAAATACAAGGCCCAAAATACAGTACAAGCCCAAAGGCCCAAACCTATACTACACCCTATTCTACTTGGGCTTGAGTCAAAGCGAAGAGTACTATGGGCTTCTCTTGAGCATGGGCCCATTCTTCATGAATCCTCTTGGCCATAGCCCTAGTAGTTGGGCCTTTGGCCCATGGGCCTCCTCCATCACCTGGCAGTTGTCTCACTCGTAATTTGAAGTCCAGGAGGGGTAAAAATAGAGTTCAAATAACTATTATAAGACACATATATCATTTACCCAGCAACATCATTAACCTCCTAAACAACTAACACACATCTTCCCATTATGACACTCATACTCTAATATTAATTTAAAATTGCAGAATCACAAAATTGTAGAATATTGAGACAATACTACACTGTGACGCCCTTATGAATCTGAAAAATGCCAGATGCTAGCACATCCAAAAGAAATTGTTTACTGAAGATCAGTAATGCATAAACAGTTAAACACGTTATGGTATGATTCAGTCACAAAAAAGACAAGCCAGTGATATCCAAAGCAACAAATGATTGAGACTTGCTAAAATACAACACTTAGTAAATAACTGGTTGAGGAGGTACCGCAGAAGATAAATTTGACCATGTTTGTGTTCCGTTATTGCCTTTTTGACCAATTGCTTCACCTGGTCTCGTAATGGCTAAATCATAAATACTACCAAATGTTTCAGAATTGTGCGAATCCAACAGCTTGTCCTCATTTTCATCATAACCAATATCATCAACACCTTTACCCCTATAGACTGAAGAAAATCTGGTTTCTTCATCAATATCAAAGTTATGATAAAGGCCTCTTTCCTGTTGAGAAAAACAGAATTTGAGGAATTCAAATAGACAAATAAAAAATTAAAATGCTCAATTGGTCCCTAAACTATTTGGAAATTTTCAAATACAAACCTTAAACTAAAAAAATTAAATGGGTCCTTGATCATGTAATTTCTTTGATCGAGTCCCTAGTATTTTTAAAGCCACCATCAATTGTCATTTTTTGGCAGTTTCAAGCCACCAAAGATAACCCTAGAGACCTACTTTTAAGTTTAGGGACCCAATTAAAAAAAATTAGGGAGAAAAAACCACCCTTGGGCAAAGGCTTAGTTACCACATAAGTAATTAAACCTAAATATAAGGGAGAAAAAGGGCATTGAAACCACACATACCTCAGCCAGATGTAGATCTTCGGTTTCTTCACCCTCAATTTCTCTAGCTATTTTTAAAGCTTGCTTTTCCAGCTCTCTTGTCTTAGGCCCTTTTTCAAGCTTTGTTGTATAGATTTCCTCATTGAATGTGCTTTTTACACCAAACAATGTCTCATTTGTTTCAAACTGATCCCATCCCCTAGAAAAATACAAAAAAGAGTCAAAAATAATTGTCAACATAAAACAAAACAGAGGAGCTGTTAAGAATTGCAATCAGCATAAACAAATGAAAAAGAAATGGATATAAATATTAGTAGTAACAATGTCATGTACTCAATTAAGCCTCATCTTATAACTAAAGACCTTCAAAAAAATCCCTTATTTCCTTTATGCTATGTGAGAATAATTCATAACCAGATTTTATTGCAATATCCTTTCAATATTTCCACAAGCAATATCCTTTCAATATTTCCATAAGATAGGGACAACAAGAAAACTGATCCAATTTTTTGTCTTGACAAGTAATCATAATATTAGAAGGCTTCAAGGAGGGACAGTTCAACTACAAATGGCAGAAATGAAAGTAATGCCATCCAAGTAAAAAAAAGAGAAAAACAAAATAACTAGGAAACATTTATAAACAAAGGAATTATTAAGCTCTTCCAAAGTTCATCTTCATCATTCAAAAATTCATTATTTATTACTTTTCCTTCACTTGTTACAGGAACATCCCACAGGGCATTTCTGATTTCAGCGAAGATCTCATCCAAGCTATTATGTTAGTCCAGTGATCCTTAAGTCTATAATCATTATACTGCCCTATAAAGAGAGATTAGTCATGTTTTACTGAAGTAATTACTCAGGAAAAAAAATTACTGAGAAAGAGAAGGAAAAAGATTTTCGAATCATAGCAAACTGAAATGTCCCTAATGAAAAACCTAGTTTCGAAAAGTCACAGAGATGAACCAGAAACGTGTGATTAGAAAGTAAACAGGTTTTAGACTGGAGAAAATAGAAATAGGTAAAAATACAGAATGTTGCCACAGGTGATTCTACTGCACTATGACCAATGATACACCATTATACGGGCGAGGGGAGGTATGATTTTCTTGGTCTTGACTTTCAATATTTTCTATTATCCCCAGTATCCATATTTATAATTTTAAAATGGAGGAGAAAGATTTCTTCAAATAAAAATTCAAAGAGTGATATTGAGACATCTACCATTACTCCATTAACATCTTACATCCTATCTTTTTAACAAACTTCTAAATGTAAACAATAAAAGGTTCACTCAGCCAACTTCTAAGTTAAAGATTAACAAAGGAGACTTGTAAGCATGCATTCAGGCATCAAGACTTCAAGAAAAGAAACAATTCTATTTCTCAAAATATGCAGCCTAATGCTATAAAGCTTGTGCAATATGTGGGGGGTCCACTGGAAAAAATCCTATCATTCAAAAAAGAATTCCTTTTGGAATAATAAGAAAAATATAAAACCACCTATTCCAAGGGCCATCAAAGATATTTTCCAGTTCAGGGCATTGTGGATCATCTTCATCGGGCACCCATCGCTGTAACTCTCTACCTATCTCAACATGACGAGATTGAGATATTACTGAATCAACCATGATCTCGTGCTGCATATCATAGTGAGATTCACTAGGTAGACCATCTCTGGAAACAGCCAAATCCTGCCAAAATGCCACATCAAAAATATCATCAACAAACAAATTGACAGTGTGTTCAATGCAACTAAATCTATTCCTGAACTAAAAGTTTCCCAACACCACTTATTACTATACAGCATCTTTCTTTTTGAAAACATAGCAAAACTTAAACTGGAATTACTAACACTATTTTCCCAGTACACTGCAGAGTGCAAATAAATGAAAAGTGGCAAACCTTCACAATAACTTGTACAAGGTCATTGGCAGGTATAATTAATGTCTTAGAAGGTGCTTTGCTGACAAATTCTACACCAGATCTCTGTCCTTGCAAAGTGCCCTCCTTTGTCAAGCGAGCCATTTTCAAAATGATTCCTAAAAGTACAGTAATGATAACATAAGGAGTAAAAAAAAATGTCAATTTTTAAATGATCTATAAAGATAATAATGAAAACCAGAAGCTGGAATCTATTAAGCACTACAACAATACAAAAAAATATTATTGTCTCCAATATCATCAATCGATAACACAAACATAACAGAACATACCAAAATCTTTGTCAGTATTTGTTGCATGAAATATTCCAGAGTATATAGATCCATTTTTCACCTGGACTTCCACATGCTGCCCAATAAGGCATGTTGTTAAATATACTAGTCGATCATGTGAAGGAGTCCCATAACTACCAACTTTGTTGTCAGTCACAAAACCTGTAATAATAAATATCAGCAAAGCAGTAAGTAAAATAGAAAATAGTTAATAAGTCAGGTCTGAAGTTTACCTGTACTTGGTAATCTGCTGCTGGCATTTGATTTTCCAGAGGGGATCTTATTATCAGACTTAGTTGCCCCTTCTTTCTCCGATTTCCAACGACCGTATCCATTAGATGATTTAGGCTGCCCAATTTGTTGCAAATTCATCATCACCCACAGCCCTTGCCCCACTAAAATCTAGAATACTAAGAAAGTTAATTTACAAGACTTCATTCCATTAAAGATGGCAAAGAAAAGGTATACATATATATTCATAAAACAGTAATCTCAAAAGAATTTGCTAAACATTACAAAGCAGAAACATATAAATTCAAGGACCTAAATGTTAACATGAATTTAAAGAAACACTTTACATAAATGCACAATATCTATAAAGACATACAGATTTTTTCTCATTAATGCATGATCATATTAGAGATGATAACCACAATTTGCAACAACAAAAAAGCACTAGAATAATAATAATAATAATAATAATAATAATAATAATAATAATAATAGCAATATAACATAGGACTTGTTTGGATAAAATTCTCCAAAAACACTTATAGGAAAAGAAAATAGAAAGAAAAAAATTGAAATTAGCTTCTCCATAAACTAAAATGAGCTTTTCATAAGTTAAAAAAAGTTTTTGAAAAAATCAATATGAGAAAGCTTCTACAAGTTAGCTTATGCATAAGCTAATATTAGATTTTGGAGAAACTAATTTCATTTTTTCCTTTCTACTTTCTTCTCCTATAAGTACTTTTGAAAAAGTTCACCCATACAGGTCCATAGTTACATATCATTTTGTTGTTCATATCACAATATATTCCTCCCCTATCAACATGATACGAGAATTACATAATTTTTCCCCAATTTGTTAGAAACTTAGAATGTCATAAAAAGCATCATTAGTCTTATTCAAAAGAAGTATGTCTCTGTATAATTCTATTATTTACAGAAAAGAAAGGATAGAGAAATATGTATCCCATATGTATCAGTCAAAATAATTTTTTCAAATATGTATAAGAAAATTAGAGGATACACCTTTGAATACATGTTTAGGAGTATCAAAGACATATCAGTACTGGATATGAGTACAACACATTTTTGGAGAGTGTGGGATTCGTAGCAAAGGGTTTCACTATCTGCCCATCCATATTCAACATTCATGTAGCAACAGACTGGTTATATTTGGCCAAGAGAAGTATAGTATGAATTTGTTTAGATAAACTTCTTTATAAACACTTACTGGAGAGAGAATATGAAGAAAAAATGAAATAATCTATCCCATAAGTTAAAATTTGTTTATACATTAAGTTAAAAAGAAGTTTTTGGAAAAGTTAATATAAGAGAGCTTTTATAAATTAGTTTATGGGGGAAAAAAATTACTTTTCCTTCTTATTTTCTTTTTCTATAAGTGCTTATAGAAATCCAAACAGGCCCTATATAATATAAGACAAATATCTACAAAGGACTAGCAGTCTAGCACCAAGTACTTTTACATTAAAGGTTCTTAAAAAGATAATATTTTAAGCTGTATTTCACAGAAATTTAAGTTTTGTGAAGATATTTTTTAGAGGCTTAACAAGTCTTATGTTGCCGTCATTGTATCTAAGAATAAAATAAAAAGAAGTTGAGTTTCTATTCTCTCATCACTTTCCTGTTCTCTTCCTCAAACTTGTTCGGCCCTCATTTTCCTTTTCCTATCTGCAGCATCAAATTCTGCCCCATCTTCATAAGCAACAGAACCTACATCCCCAAAACTTTTCCAGGCCTTTACCAGCAAAAGAACCGTAATTATACTAATCCAAATCATCTGAAGTCCCAGTCACATTGATACACACCACGTTGTTCCTCTCATTCCAAACCCGTTTTAGTTTACTACAACTCAACCATGTTCGAACAAAACAAATCAACCACCAAACCCCATAAACCATTCCCCCATTCCTAAACCCAAAACAAAGCGCGGAAATCAGAACCTCAATGCCCTTAACAAGAAGGTCTTCAAATTTTCAAACACCACCAACAGTTGACTACAAAGCCTAGGGCAACACTACATAAACCTTCAAGGGCAAAGTTCTATTGCCGTCATTCCTTCCTGGCGATGAAGCTGCGTTTCTACTTTTCCTCTACCCTGATCAATTTGCTACTCCTCTCCCTCATCAATTAAAAACTAATAAATCGATAAAATTCTTGAGGAACGAAGAAATGCACGAGAAATTTGGCTGACCTAGGAAGGAAACGAATGCATATGCTAGCGTGGGTTGATTTTGGAAATTGAATTCATAGACGAAAGGAGCAAAGTGGTGAGGGAATTGAAAAAGGGAATAGGGATACCTGGGAGTGCGATCAGAATAGGAATTGCGGTGAAGGAGGCACGGATTGCAGCGTCGGAGAGAGAATCAGAATCACGGTTTTCAATGCCGAGACAAAAATCAATTAAAAAAAGGAGCCACCAAGCACTTCAACTATTAACAGAGTCATTATTTTATTTTATTTTATTGATAATTAAGGATTAGAGATAATTGTTAATTCTGATTACTAATTATTTTCTTCAAATCAATAATTTATTGGGAGTCAAGGTTCAAGTCTAACCTTCTGCTTCTCGTTACTCACCCGTTTCCTCCGGTAATCCGGCCTGACTCCAAGACTATGTTTGGATATCGGTGATAAAAAATAATAAATTAAAAATAAAAAATAAATTAAAAAAAAGTTATTTATATGCTAAATATTTATTTTTTATAAATTTTAATTATATGAAAATAAACATATATCATGTATTTGGTTACATTCTCTTAAGATATAGCCCATCCACTTTCTAAACTTGTGATGGATTGATTTGAAGTTACTCATCTTAATATGAATCAATTTACAAAAAATTTACATCTTTTCAAATTTATGGATTTGGTTTGTAAACCTACAAAATAATATATTTATCATTAAAAATATTAATCTCAATATATTAAAAATAATAATAATTTGTCTATAATAAATGACTTTAAAAATATATAAGATAAATAGGTTAAATGATAAAGATATATGTGATTTAATATAATCAAATAATATAATCTTATGACTATATAATCTCACTCTTATATTTTAGATAAAATCATCTTAAATAATTATAAAATATAAAATACTCTTAATTATTATTGTGTATTTAATTAATTATATGAATTGAGATATATAAATTAATTTTAACTTATATAATAAATTTAATTAATTTAATTTTTTTTATTTTATTAAGTACTTAAATATAAAATTTATCTATACTTATTTCTCAGTAAATTGTACCGTATATAATTTTGACTAAGGAGTGCAAGTCCATTTCCTGTAGCAGAGTTCCCATGAAACTTCCCCGCCCATAAAGAATCTATAAATAAATAATATCTGTAAAAAAAATTTATTTTCTATAATAACTTCCTTTTAAATATTTTTTTCAAAATTTTTCTCAAATAACTCTTTAATAAATATTTTTATATATGAGTATTATTATAAGATAAATTATTATAAAAAAATAAATAAATATATCAAAACAAAATTAAAAAATTATATAAAAATATTTTACTAATTACTGATGATTATTAAATTTTCAAAAAATTTAATCATTAAACATTATAAAAATTAATTTTACAAAATAAAATGAAAAAATTGGATATAATTATATATATATATATATGTAAAATAAATTTATTTTTAAAATAAAAAATTGCATAAAAATACTTTAGTAATTGCTAGTTATTAATTTTTTTTAAAACTCAATAGGTATTATTACTACCTAGTATTTTAATCCGTGTAATGTAAAGAATATATATTTATTATTTGTTATTAAAATTTATAATAAATTATATATATATAAATAAATATTAATTTAAATACATAAATCATATTTAAGATTTTTATAAATAGATACTTTTAAACATATAAATTATATTTTAGATTTATGATAAATAATTTATATCATAGCATAATATTATTTTTATTTATTAATGATTTATTTTTAAATATTAAAATTTAATTATCAAATAATTATGATAAATAAAAATTAAATTAAATGAAAAGTTAAAAAAATTTGTCAAAGCTCTATCGTCAAAGAAAAATTCTTAAAAACATTATCTTATAAGATAAAAGTTCATGTTTAATATAAAAATAAAAAATATTTTAAAAAAATTTATATAAAAGAAAATTATTTTCTAAAATTAAAAAAATTGGATAAAAATATTTTAATAATTACTAATCATTATTAAAATTTTGCAAAATCTAATCGTTATACATTATGTTATTTTTGTAAAATAAAAGAGGGACAATTATATATATATATATATATATATATATATATATATATATATATATATCATCTCCTATTATAAAATAAATTAACATACTTGTGCGATGTACCGTAAAAATATTTAATATTAATTTAAACAAAACATAGTAACAATCAAAATATTATATTTTAATGTAAACTTATGTGCAGTACTATTATAAATCAGCTTTTATATATTAAACATAAAGATGATTATTTTGTTTGAATGTATTTTTAGTAGATTTTATTCAACTATAAAAAAAATTTAAAGATTTTTTTTACTTGTTATTTAATTTGATTTTTTTTATTGTAATTATTTATAAATTAATTTTTGATATTTTTCAAATAAATTATCTATAGAGATACATTAATTTGTAATGATTTTTCATCTCCACATTAGACCTGAATCTTTAAATGATAAAATTGAAAATTATTTATATTTCACCACTCAAATAAGTTAACCATTCATAATTACTCAAATTCTCAAATTATTAATCAAATACTTTATTACTTAATCTCAATTCTTTTATTTTATTTTTAAATTTTTAAATTAAATGTATTTCGATCTCACTAGTTAATAAATAAAAATAATTTGTATCACAATAAAAATTAATTACCATGAATCTAAAATAAAATATATATACTTTAAAAAATTTACAAATTTTAAATGTAATTTATATATATTAAACACAATATTTATTTACATATAATTTATTATAAATTTTAGTTGTAAAATATAATAAGGATTTAACATGTGAAATGCATAGATTAAAATATTAATTTTATGTAATTAAAAATAAAAATTATTATTTTATTAATTTCCGTTTTAATATGAGTAGTAATAACTATAAATATTATTACTAACATTTACTAATAATTTTCCCTAATGACCAAAAAAATACCGTTACTTTTTATATAATTATGAAATCATAATATTTTAATTACCATTGAATTAAATTAAATCATATATCTATTAATCATTGACTAATTATTTTCTTTTCTTATATTATTATTTTAATATTTTATTCGGTATCAATAATTACTAAATTTGTGATAAGCATTTTTTTATTTAATAATTGAAAAGTATTACTAATAAAAACAAAAAATTGTTATTACTAACTATTATTTTTTATTATTAAATTTAATTATTGGGTTTGAAATTCACATAAAATATTTATATTAATTGTCAATATTTGACCAAAAAAACATTGATTGAAAATTTCATGTTACGAACAATTTAAGTTATTTCAAATAATATATAATTTATTAAAAATATAAACACATAAAATTAATTTATCGATCTATATTAAATATAATGGAAATGTCTCCAACAGATTTTTTTAAATAATATTTATACTAATTATAATACATTATGTAACTTTTGTTGATTAAGATACTGATTTGCGTTGTCTATCTTAAATATTTTTAATTTCCAAAAAAATTGTAACTTTTCTCCATTGATTTGTTATTTTAATTTTTAATTTTCCGTTATTGAATAAATGTATAACATATATAACTTCCATTATTATTTGCATATTCTTTTCTACAATATTATATAAATGCTTTTTATCTTGAAACAACTTTCTCATTAACATTCTTTTATTCTTAGAAAAAATTCTCAACAAATAACCTTCATATACTTTTTTTTTTTTAATATTTTTCATATGTTTTCATTCTTTTGTTGATTTATCTCCTAGTGGTTCAATCGGAGTTGGTGATCTAAACCATCTCATTTCTGTAATCATGAATGAGGTTACTTATTTGAAATTTTTTGAATGACTAAACTCTGATCTTAGAAAATTGGCTGTCAATTCAATTTAAAAGAAATGTAAGTACACATGAATTTGAAAGGAAAAAAAAATTTCTCCATTATGATATATTTATTTTTTACATGTGTTTTCCTTTTCTTTTTTTTGACAGAATCTCTATTTTATCATGTTGTTACTTTTTTATATTTCACTATTATTGATATTATGTTTATTTTTCTTTTTTCCTTTGTTTCAATGAAAAAAAAAATTTAGACTATCATGTTTGTGTTTTTGTTAATATTATGGGGAGGACTAAAATAGTATGCACATGTTGTTATTGTATTTTTGAATGATTAAAAATAAAATATAACTATCTCTAATATAATAAATTAATATTATTGATATATTATATAATATTTATATATTGAGTAGTTATTATATATATATATATATATACATATATATATATATATGTATATTAAAATATTGTGTTAATCTTATCTTAATAGTATTATGAGTTTAATTAAAAAATTATATCGTGCATTACAAGAGTTGTAGATCTAATTATTTTAAAATGAGTGTATCGAATGGTTTCTCAAAATCAGTTGTGTGAAAAACTGAAAACAAATATAAGATGTTATGAAATCAAATACTGGATAAGATGTGTCAAGTGTCCTATGGTTATAAATTAAGCAAATAAATATAGAAATTTTTATTTAAAATTATTTGATGCCACTAAAATAATATATATATTAAATACTGGCCTTGTTAAAAATGGTTTTAAGCGAAAGATTCATTTTATTTTAAATTGCATGAATTTACATTTTATAAGTGACTGTATTGTATCATCTAAAGAATATCAATTATTCTAACTCATTTAAAATATTGATTCATAACTCCATTAAAGTAGGCTTAGTTAGTGTGGTGGGTTGGCAGGTTGGGTAGTTTTATGAGATTTTAGTTTTGCATTTCTTTACTGCCATTATATATAAAAAGGAATTAATTCATAAATATAAATTAATTTTCTAATATTAATTCCTTCAAAATCATTTCGAGGCAAAAATACAAATGTTTAAAAATTATGGGTCTCACACCTAAAACAAATTATACTAACTGAACAAATTATTTTTTTATTAAAAAAAGATATATTTGTCAAAAGTAATCCTACTTACTAAATTGTTAATATGAGGCGAAAATATTACATGTTTGAGTCAAACTATTTTGCAAAAGAAATTTAGTCTCTTTAGATTATAAGGTGTATTTTGAAAACATGTTACAAGCTCATTCAAACATTTCGTTTGACTGATGTAAACAGTCTCTCAGAGCATTTCTGATTAGAGATTACTGTGTCACTAAATAAAGAATGAGGAAAAATGATTGTACCTCAAAGTTGTACCTCTGGTATACCATAACTAAACTGTTGATCTCATTAAGAATAATGTCAAACTCCAGGCTAGGTTTCTCATAGATGAATGATTGATCAAATGCTTACATCAATAACTATTATATTCAATACATGCTCTTTCAACGTAACCAATTTACACAGTTCACCATGGAACTGGTATTTGATATGCAGAATAAGAATTCGAAGAGCAACTTACAGGACTCTGGTAGCAGTGAAATTATACTGCAAAAATTATACATAAAGCCTGTTTGGATACAAACTAAATGTTTTTAAGAGTTTTTCCAATAAAAATATAAAGAGTATTTTTTAAATGAGAATTTTTCAAAAACACTTTTAAATTGTATCCAAACAAGCTAATAATCCGATCTGATCCTTCAAGAGAAGTGGTTGAGTGTGAGTGGAAGTACAATGTGCTTCATTCACAGGGGTAACTTGATTTTCTCAGACCATTTAAAGATATCAGAATACACCTTATCACCTCCTAGTTCTTCTCCTGAGGCCCCAGCAGCCACTCTTATAACATCCTCAATCAATGCAAAGTTTCCCATGATGTCAACATGAGCACCACTTTGTGTTCCCCTGCCCTCTAGAAGGTTGGCCGGAGGAGAATGATCATATTCTCTAACGTAGGTGCGAATACCGGAAGGGTTAAATCTTGTTTTTCCGCGCCAACCTTTGGCACACATGAAGCCTGAACTTAGAACTGGCACAGTCTCATCGCCATCAACAGTGTAGACACCACCTTTTAGACAACTGTCTTCGTCACTACCACCATCTGCGTGAGGGTCAATTTCAAAAGGAATGTAACACTCGGCAAAGGGAGTTAACTTGTAAATATAAGCTCTTTCAGTTGGTAAGCCAACTCCATACATAGAGAAGATTTCCATATCAGGAGCATTTGGTAATCTGCAATTATTTTGGGGTAGCAAAAGACATCAATTAAATAGGTGACCGAATAAAGTGTACACAATACAAAATCCTACATATGAGAAGTGATCAACACATTGTCTACCAAAATAAATAAACTGACAGAAGTAAGGAATCAAAATTCTTACTTTGTTTCCAAGGGGTTTGACCAATATTTGTAGTGATTGTATTTAGGATCATCCAAATTGTCAGCAATTCCATAAGAGAAATGAGCACTACCACGAGCCATCATCTTTGGAGCAACAAACTGAAGCAGGTCTACGATTGAGTCAGCTGTGTAAATTTTATGCTCAGCAACTGCTCTTACTCCCTCCAATCCCATTTCATGGTATTCAGTCCACACATCACGACAAGTGGTATTTGCAACACTCCGACCCTTGATGGCACCCTGTTAACAATAAACTTAGTGTAAACTATAATCATAATGGATTCATGAACAAGCTTATAAAGTTATAGGGTTAGTTAGTAAGGAACAAGCATACATAGTTGACAACATTTTCATACATCTTTATGTTGAACAAGCATACATAGCTGATAGGAACAAGTTGGTTCTATGACTTCTACCACAACTCACAAGCATACAAGACTAGACCTATTTCAAGATTCATAGGCTCACCCGGAAGTCAACCATCTCAATCTTAGAGAAATGTGCCTCCGCCACGTCTCTTCCGAATGATATAATTCTTCCATAGTTGACATTTGTTTGATTTGTCTCTTGGCTTGCCAACTGAGTATAGTTATTGTTTTGCTTTCTCTTTCTAGGGAGATAGCCTTCCTCTGGTGACCAATCAAGATCACCCCATATAGTATTTCCTCCTCTTGGTATCATTGACATTGTTGAGTCCCAAGTACGGGTCATCTTCATTACATGTTGCAAGGTTTGAAGGCGAAACAAATCGTTATCTAAAAATCCTGGTGCTATTGTCCTTGATATATAACAAGAAAGAAAAAAAAATAGTGTAAGTTATTGAACAGTTGGCTGAACAAAAAACAAAAAATTCTATAGCATGAGTGCCAGATGAAATTTGAATATGGTTTCTCTAATACAGATAGTACTAATAGGCTAAGCAGAAAATGTTGGACACTATTATTTACTTAACAAAGTGTTTTTGTAGAAGTTTATTCACACAAATCCAAAACTCATCAAGTAATCAACAATTTGCTGCTTAACAACTAACATGACCAATAAGTAAATTTACCTGGCAACAGCAATATCCCTGGCCTCAGCTGAAAAAAGGCCAGCTATAGCCTTGGGAACACCTAAAAATGGTCCACCAATGTTTACAACTGCCTTTATATATTTGGAACACCAATCTGGTCCTCCCCCACCACCCATTGGAGCTGGTGCTTCAACCCACTTCATAAAATGAAGAAAGTACAACACACCCATTGAGTGTGGAATAATAACTGCCTTATTCCCACCATTAGTAGCAACCATAAGTTCTATGTTGCTTTTTATCCGACTGAGTGTTTGATCCCTAACCTGATCAAGTAATTTAACAATTAGAGAACAAAAACAGATTCAGTAATTCTTGTCAATCTTATTATTATTACAGGTGAATAATGAATGTAGTACTTCTTTTGGTGAGGGCCATGAGGCATAAGAACTCTAGGTAAATAATACCTCAGTGTTTTGAAATGATATTCTCCAATCATATGCAGCCATGTGCATAGTTTTTTCTTCATAACCAATGCGTGCCAAGTTAGCAATTAGGACTGCCCATACAAAGTATCCTGCAGCAAAGTAATCAGCAGCTACAAGTCCAGAGACAGGCCTAACTCTTATGCCAGGTGGATCCAATCCCGTTTCATTGTCCAGTGACATGTGCTCCACCCAGCATGAAGGTCTACAAAACATCCATAAAGAAACAAGACATGAATCCTCATCCCACCATTTCTAGGCCTACGGGAATTTAGTTACAAGGATGTCAAGCTCTAAAGTTTAGGTAAACTCGTGAAGTTTCTGTATACTTGACTCGTAAACTCAACTTGTAAACTAGCAAGAGTTTACTAGTATAAAAACATTTATTAAAAAAAAAAAACTACAACATAAGGTGAAAACCTCATCACAAGCCATAATTGGATACACAAACATAGATCTCCATGCTTGTAAATATGATAAATTGTCATCTAATTTGGCTCCAAAACAGGTCTAGCCAGTGTTGTTAAAAGTCACAAACTGTAGTTATATTAGTTTTTTCAACATGGTATATTAGAATTTAGAAGGATAGAATGGTGGTTGTCTAGAAAGTATTACACATCAAGGCACAAAATAGCTTAGTTATAGTTTTTACAAAGCCTTCTATTAGTACACAATTACATATCCTTGATCCTTCACAACTTTGGGTTGTTCTGATAATTCACGATGGATGTCAGGTTCTAGCCATTTTCATGAAAGAAGGATGTTAAGTTAACAACACTATTTTGATAGTAACAAAACTCAAACTACAACTGAGCTTCAATTGGTTTGCAGAAGACATAATTTGATGTGGATTTGATTAATTTGTGCAGTTGATCTAAGCCCTAGTAAGTAAAATGTCGCATTATGTTGGCTAACAAAATGGTGCACAAGCAGCATAAAACACCATCGTTGTGGTCCATTGGGGGTAAAAATTATATTTGGATTTAAACTCACTAAATTGCTTCTTGACTTAGGTTTGTAAGAGTTTACCGAGTTTATTCAAAAAAGAGTTTGTCAACAAGGTAGCTCAATTTCTCTACCTAGAAACATAAACTCTTACCTGAGAGTTTGATAATAATAGTTACAAGTATCAAAAGAATAGATTAAGATTGAATGTAAAAAGAACTCTGGTCTCCGGGTAAGTAAGAAGTGGCATCCCAAAGCCATAACCAATACTTGTACTTCCGTAACAATTCAATTCAAAAAAGATTACTGGTAATAAGAATAAATAGTGTATGGACTTTTGTATGCTTTCAATGGTGCAGTTCAAAAATACTGGAATTCCTATATCAGAAGTTCAGTGTTTGACCATACTGGTGATTGACTATTGCTTCATCCATCAATCGTTGAATACTTTTGAAATTATCTGTCTTGTGAAAGTAATGAAACTAATGTCAATCAAAAACATTCTCTATACTTTCAAACTGAATAGTCCTTCCATAGTTCCACTCACAAAATTGATACAGAAGAAACTAAATTTTCTACCATCAAGCAAGACTTGCATTTAAACAAGTTAAAGGTGAACTTAAAACTAGTCAATCCAATATTTTTCTTCTCAGATGAATATTAGTAGTGGCATAGGAACATTAATTGAGGACAATTTGATCAGAGTCAAGGGTTTATAGTAAAACAATGTTGGACCACACACTATTCAAATAAAGACAAATTCTGAGAACAAACTTACTTTCTTACGACAAGTTAATTCAAACAAAATAACTCAAAAGCAAAAAATTCAACCATCTCAAGCAATCTCATCATGAACCAAAACAAGGCCATAAAAGGGAATCCCCTTTCAATTAACTGCTTCCAATGACCTCGCCAATCATGGAAACAAGTTGACAAATGGCAAATCCATCCAATAATTCGAAACTAGAATGACATATTCACCAAATCACCCTACCATCCAAACATCATCGAACGTTACCTATTTAAGACCATTCCAATCTGTTATCACCAATTACCATCCTGATCATTACAGCCAAAAACAGAAAACACAACACACCAACACCATAAACCACTTACCTAGCAGCATAACTAAACAAGCCACATCCAAGCATCACCACCAAATCAAAGAAGAGTAAATAGTACTTGCATATTTTTACAATCCAATCACGTCACAGATTGTCGTATCTGATAAATACTACAATAACTACCTTAAAAGTTATATCACATCTACCATGATTTGTGATCGATTGAAAGTGTAAAAATTGACTAAACATGTAAATTAAACTCATTAAAGTAAAGTAACAAACAAAAACAAACACAAGCAAGGTTGTTTGATGATACCTTTTATAGACTTCTCCGAAAGTGCCACCCCACAAGCGTTTCCTGAACAAGCCCTCAGAGCACTGATGACCCTCCCATAGTTCAAGGCCTCCGGTGACAATCCCGGGCACAAAAACCACAGGGTGCTTGGCCTTGAGCCCCTCCTTCTTGAGCTTGAGGCCCGGTGGGTCAGGCATGGGCCCAGTGAAGGCCTCAGTCACATACTGAGGAAGCGAAGAAGGCATCATCTGATACATAAACAGAAGAAACCACCATACCGTGCAAATGCAACCTACGAACCAACAACACGTGTCGATGCACGACCATTTGTTCCTCTTCACCTTCGCATCTTTCTTCTTCTTAGTCTTGTTCTTATCATTATCATCTTCCTTATCCTCTTCGCTTAGAATCTTCGGCTCCGAACTCGGACTTGGATCCTTTTCCGCTTCCGACCCTTTTCTCCGTCGAATCAAAGACATGTTCTAAGACACGTTACAAACTTCAAACCTGAATTCCCTCGAAAAATACAATCAATTTTTTTTTGTTTACTTTTGCCCCATATAATTATAAACAGATGGGGTTGCCTTATTCTTCAGAAAGATTGAAAATTTAAACGGAAATGAAAAGCTCGTGAATCAAAATCGCAATGGGCAGCTCGACGAGCTAAGTTTTCTTTTTTTTTTTTTAAAAAAAAAAAGTTTCAGTTTTTTTGTGTTCAGTGAGAAACGGGTTCAGCTGAAGATTGAAATGTTAAAGTAGCTTGTCTATTGGTTATGGCATCTCTAGACCACTGTTTCTTTCTGTCTTTTGTATTTTCTCTGAGATTTTACCGAGAAAAAAGCATAAGGTAATAAGGAATTTTGGAAGGTGCGATAATTGGATGTGTTAAGTGATGGTGTAGGTCTGAGATTTAATTAGCAAATATAAAGTTGAATTTTATGTGGCCGAATTTAATTGGTTCAGTTAACGAAATCAGCACATCGTCCTGAAGTCAATTATTGGTGTCTGAAATCTGCATTATTTAATGCCTTGTCATGAAAAGGACAAAGAGTGAGATGTGGATCGATGAAACAATTGTTAATATTTCTTTCAATACAAAATCCAACCGCAAGATTTATCTTCTCTGCAAAGATCTAACTCTGGTAGTTTTAATAAAATGATTGTTGAATAAATATTAATTATTTATTTTATTATTTTCAAAAATATTTTAAATTTAAACATTGTTAAACATATGTTAAAAAATTATAGGCTAAAACCTTAATTTAGTCGCTTATAATATTTGTTTGTTTTAATTTAGTCTCACTTTAATTTTTAATTTTAATTTGGTCTCTAATAATTTAAATTAGTGCAATGTCGGACTTCCGTCCAAATTATTTAAACAAAGTTAACTATTGGTCACATGGATGCCACGTAGATACATAAGTGGATGTCAAATTTCTTTAATGCATCTGGAACAAGAACGGCCCATTCTGGTCTGGTTCCAAAATGTCAAACACAAACGGTTGATGATTATAGTTCACGGTTGTGAATCATACAAGGAAAAAGACCCACGGTACAAAGCATTTCAAACACTGGAGTGAATCACTTACTACCGAATTGACACTATACAGTCAAGGATGAAACGACATGGTGTTTTCCCTTGAAGTTATTGACCGATGTACCTCAACAACAACAACTTGTTCTTGAGGAGGTACAACCTGAAGTAAAGGAAGAGGATACACAGGACCAACATTTCACCACACAACCACATGTACAGTTAGATAATGCTGATATCCTATCAGTCATTCAGTGTTATATGGTGGATAAGATGTATTATTGGCACCTTCAACGTTATCCAGATGATTTTCCTTATCAGTAATTTCTTTGAACTTTCTTAGTATATGTTATGTTATGAACTTTTATTTTCTGTCTCTGAACCATATTTCTGTCTTTGAATTTATGATATGTTATGAATTATTATTTTCAATTTTTGAATCACATTGCGGCATTTTGTTGAACGTACGTAAATGGTTGGCGTTCTATAACGGTCCGTTTTGAATCTAGAATGGTTCGTTCTAAAATCAGAACGGCCCGTTCTGGTTTCAGAATGGCCCGTTTTGCTGCACTCGTGGTGTGTTAATTTTGCATCTGGAATGACCCGTTCCAGATGTAAAATTAACACACAACATGTGCAACCAGAACGGGCCGTTCTGGTATCAGAATGGACCGTTCTGGTTCCAGGTGCATTCAAAAAATTTGGCATCCACCTATGCATCTACGTGGCATCCACGTGGCCAATAGTTAACTCCGTTTAAATAATTTGGATGGAAGTCTGACATTGCAATAATTTAAATTATTAGGGACCAAATTGAAACCAAAAATTAAAGTGGAACTAAATTGAAACAAACAAATATTATAAGGGAACAAATTAGGTTTCTAGCTAAAATTGTATTATCATTTGATATTTAAGAAAAAAGATAAATACAACATATTTTCATGTTTAACTTTTACATGAGATTATTTGTGTGTTTTTGTAATACTCTAAGTTTTTGTTTAATTATTATCTTTTAATAATAATTATGTGTTGAGTTATTTTGATATATAATTGAGAGATTTTGAGAATTAAGGAAACTTTCAAAGAATATTTGTGTCTTTTGTAACATTGTAAGTTTTTTTAATTAATTATTATCTTTTGATAATAATTATGTGTTGAATTATTTTGATGTGTGATTGAGAGATTATGAAAGTTAAGGAAACTATTGAGGAGTCCTTAAGTGTTTTAAAGGATTTTTGTAGGTAGAGGTTCAGTTTGACTTTTAAGAGGAGAAGTATATACGATTTCTTTTAAGAATTAAATTTCATAAGTTTAGTTCTTGAGAACCTTAGAGAGATAAACTAGAGAGAAAGTCTCTAGAATTCTAATCTTCCCTTTCTTCTTTCTAGGCTCCCTTAAGGCATAAAGGAATTCCATTTGATGCTTAAGTAGTGATTAGATACCCTTAGTTGAAGATTATCATTGTAGAGGTGTGGTGTAGAGCTTTTTGTTGCTTGGAGCTCGACTTTTGCTTTTTCTTCTTTCTCAGATCTCAACAATTTCGAGGTAAAGAAAGCTAAAACTTGAACATTAATTGAGTTGGTTGTTGAATATATTGAATTGAATATAAGTTGTTGGCATGTGTTGGTGGTTTGAAGATTAAATTATTGCATGGTGAGGTTTTTGGGTCACTTTAGCATATTGGGGTGATTTTGAATGATTGTTGTTCAATATTGGTTGCATGTTGAATTTGTTGTTGGAAATAAGATGCGGATGATAAATGCATGTGATATATTGGATTGCATGCTTGGAATTTGCTGGTTTTGAGGTGGTTTAAGCCAAAATCATGAGTCTATAAGTGTAAAACTCATCATCACACTAGGCACACCTTCATAACGTCGAGCATGGTTTCAACCAGAGGTACTATGTTTTGCTCACGTTGAACACAAGATTGGTAGTGTTGAGCATGAAGACAGATAATTGTCTCGAGTTGAAATAATGCAACGATCCATTGTGGTCCCTACGCTTAGTGGAATCACACTAACTACACTAGTTAACTAAGAGAAACTTTTAAACTGGATAACAATATAAACATATATATATATATATAACAATAATAGTTATAAAAAACACTGAACTATATACAAAATAGAGTGCTATATATATATATGTGTGTGTGTGTGTGTAGTCATCTAAAATAATAATGTTCTCCTAGTGCCGGTTAAGCACGTCCTATTAGTTACCCAAGATGGTAACCTTGGCACTAGAACAAAACTCCAACATCCAACAACAGCCAGCTCCATACTAACCCTAACCTGCTCCTATACAAGGTATGATCATCATAATCCATCCACATGAAAAACATAAGGGTAAGCTAGAGTTCAATAAACAATCATACAAGTATAAGAATAAAATTTTATGCTACACAATCATCAAATCAACAATCATTATGCCATACCCTATCATACCATAATCATGCAATAAATTCAACTCATGATAAATATCCATACGTATCAATCATCTAATGCATCGTCATGCATTCACCTGGAGATCTCCCTAATAACATAGCAGTATAAGTGACATCTCATCTACTGAAATTACCCTGTCGACTTTTATGCCTGAAGCGCCCCGCTGGGTTAACAGCAAAATCGGGATATAGCATAGTTAGGTACAGACTTACCACGATCTTAGCATGCATTATCAAGTCACTTGTGGAGTTCACCCACCGATTATCCGCAAGAAACAACGCACCTTCCCCAGTACTTGGTTAAGGGAATAACCCTCAACCTCATACCCCACTCTAACACTAGCTAAGGACTTAGAGGAAACTCACTTAAACCAGTGGCCTATCCAAGCACCATTCTCATTCAAAACTAGTGGACTATCCAAGCACCACTTTTAAGAGATTCTATGTGAGCTATTCCAGTTCAAAACATTTTTTCCCTCTCCTCAAACCCTCTGCTAGACACATGCCATAAGGCACCATATGCAAATAATGCATCACACATCATACATGGTCAATCTACCATCATGATCAATATCATCCATGTAGAAACATACATACATACATATCAAATCAAGTTATTCATACATATCTTTCTAAGCACACATATGAATCGAGCATCACTTCACATCATATGCCATATGTCGCAACCGGAGTCATGACAAGACTGACGCAAAAATTATTTTTGATGAAGCCACCACCAATTTTTTATTTTGAGGGGAAAAACATTGGAAAATCCTTTAGAAAATGTGGTCATTGAAAACAGAGTTGGATTCGGAAGTCAATTACGTGTAAGAAAGATATTAACACTCTACAACGTCTGTTAAAAACAGTACCTTTAATTAATTACGTAAAATTATATAAATTTACAAATATTTATTTTATCCCTAAGAAATGTATTTTGTTTAAAATGTGAAATAGGCTTCTTTTGTATTTTTATTTTTAAAAAAAAGTTTGGATGAGAATTTAAGTTAACAAAGGGTTAGTCATTAAACTCTAAAATTTGATAAAATTAAAGATAGAATTTGCTATTCAAATGATATTATCAATAATTACAATTGTTGATTTTTCGTAAAAAAAAAACAACTTTTATCTTACTTTATGCATAAAAGCTTATGATAGCATGTGACTATTTTATAAACTTTCATGGCCTGCGATATTAAAGGTAGGAATGTTACTCAATTAATATCGTGAATCATTACACAAGTTAAAATAATTTATACATGGGATATACTCTTTTAATATTTTTAATTAAAGAAACAAAATTTTTCATAAGGATTTGAATTAGTACATGGTTAATCAATAAACCCTTGCAATAACATTAATGATAGAATTGTTATTCAATTAATGTTCTTGATATTTATTCTTTGATATTATATTAAAATAAAACTTTCATATTTGTACATTTTATTTTATTTTATTTTGAAAAAAAACTTACACAAGAATTTAAGTTAGCAAGTGGTTAATCACTAAACCCTTACAATAACATTAAAGATAGAAAAGTTATTCAATTAACGTTACTAATTGTTTAGGGTTACAATATATATATATATATATATATATATATATATAACCAAAAGATGAAAATTTTCATTTTTATACATTATATATATATATATAAAAGAATTATTCTTTCAGAAGAATTTAAGCTAGCAAATGACTAGTCATTAAACTCTCATAATCAAATAACGTCAAAAATATAAAAAAAAATGTTATTCAATTGACGTTATTAATTTTTGTATATTGAATGTTTTCTAAACAATAATTTTTGAAAAAGACTATTCATATTTTACTCCATGCACAGAATTCATAATAGTAAAAGACTATTTCATAAACCTTTTGATTTAGATGATATTAAAGATAGAATTGCTACTTAATTAATATCACCAATCATTGTAAGATTATTTTAAGATAACTTATATATATGAATAGACCCTTTTTTGGGTTTTTATTTAAAGAAAATAAACTTGGATAAGAATTTAAGCTAGCAAATGGCTAGTCATTAAACTCTCACATTTGATAACATTAAGGATAAAATTATTATTATGTTAGTGTTATCGATAGTTACCATTTTTAATCTTCCATAAAAAAGATAATTTATTTTACCCTGTGAGTAAAAGTTTATGATAACAAATACTTATTCTATAAACTTTTATGATTTACATAATATTAAAGATAAAAGTGTTACTTCATTATTATAATGAATTATTGCACAAATTAAATTTTTTTTTTATAAATGTCCTAAAAGAAAACAACCGTGCGTTATAATTAATGAGAAAGATAAAAGTTCAAGATTTTAATCCTATTACTTTTATTATACATATTAAATTAAAAAAAAACAAAAAAAAAAGAATATGCATGTACGTGACCTTTAGTTCTATTCTATAGTTTTTTAATTCTCACATTAATTAAAAGAGAAAAATTAACTATAAAAAAGATAAAGACATTTAAATGTATTGTTACCTTATGATTGAAAAAAAAAGGACGAATTAAAACTTTTAAAAAATTTAATAACATGTTCAATGTTATAATTGTTACCAATAACATCACGCAAACCCTATACAGAAGGAAAACAATGTCATATATGGTTACAGAAAGAAAAATGTAAGTATATTACAAGGAAAATTCGGCATATAAAAAGAAAAAGAAAAGAAAGTGAGTGGAACCTGAGTACAAAGAGTAAAAAGAGATGATTTGATTAATTTTTCTATCTTCATAATTTCTTGAAGAACCCTTTTGTCCTCTTTCTTCTCTCCGATGCAATTCCAATTTTTTTCCTTTCTCTTTGCTGTAGTTTTAATTTTTGTCTTTTCCCATTCTTCTTTTATATAACTTGTATGATACCCTCTACCCCAACATCCTAAACTAGTCCTAACTAAGTTCCGATGTCACATATCCTATTAGAGCATGTCCACTGGAGCCTAAGTCTCATCATCAACATCCTCAAGTTGATGATCATCTGCAACACAAGGACAACATATATAAAACAAATAGGGGAGTGAGAAACGTCTCACTCGGGTTTAGGTGCAGAAATACAGGTTAGATAGTAACACACACAACAGTCATAACAAGCTCAATCCATACACAAACATTATCACATACACATACACTCATTACGCAATGAAGCCATGGACTCGACTCATAAATGCATGCATGTGGCGCCATACGGAATTTGCATGGATATCATCACTGGCATGTTGATACAGTAATACATGGGGCACATATATCACCGATGGCCTATGGCACACCTAGACTTTCACATGGATACACTAGTATGTGGCCTTAGTGACACACCTGAAATAGCTCATTACATTGGCATGTGGCCTACGCGGCACACTAGGATTCAGATATGCACATGATGCATGTCACACATTCACTATTTCATTGACTCAACACTACACTTATCATGTCTCATCATATCTTATGTCACATTATCTCATAATATTATGTCACAGGTCACACGTTCACTTTTCACATTTTCACGTGATATTCATATAGTTTTATACAAGGAACTTTTCATAGTCATATACATCATAATAGCACATAAACCATACCAGGAAATTATCAAACATCATAAACATTCAATTCGCAATTCATAACATACAAAGCATAAAGGTCATAGACCCACCAACTTCATGATTTCATGCATTTTCTACGACCAACCCGTTAATATAATATTTCAATCAGTCAAAACACTCCAAATATTACCCAAAACACGAATCCATCATCAATTTTACATATAATGCCTCAAAATCCATCCAAAGATCATATCCCTAATTTCACTTCATAGGGTTTCTCACAGGAACCCACATAGCACTCTAATTCATATCAAAACTTGTATATTTTTTAAATTAATCACATATTCACATTAAACAACCATCAAGGAACACAGCAAAAAACTCAAACACGAAAACATTAAACATTTGAAAAGTGTATGTTTCTAAGAGCATGCATCAGGAAAGGGATTGAGGTCAATCCCGCTACCAAACATATCCATTATTAAAATTGAACACATATCCACACTCCGAATCACACAAGAAACACAACAGAACAATCAAAAAGTAAAACAAAAAACTTTCATAAAATGTTTGTTCTTATAGGTATACATCGGACAAGGGATTGGGGGCTAATTTGACTACCCTACATATATCTCCACACTCCCAAGTGAGATTTCTCACTCTGCTTTTACCTTGATAAGCAAAAGATGAAGCGACAACAATCTCCGGTTGATCTCCTTCTCCTGGTTTTCCTTCGTCTTCAAAGAGCATAAAAAGGAAATAAATAGAGTCAAGAATGAAAAACATAGAAATTGACTCCTGACCCTCCCATTTTACTTAAAATAATGATAATAATAATAATAATAAAATAATAATAACATTAATAAATGACCACAACGTCCTTCCTTCCTTCCCTTCTCATAAAATAATTAAAATAATTAAACATATTTTCTTCTTTTTAATAAATGACATAAACATAATTCTTGATAAAAACATATTTTCATAAAAATAGTCTTATAGCAAATAATCCAAATATTAATTAAAAATTATGTTTTGTATTAAAATAGAGCTCACATAAAATAGAAAAATAATATAAAATATATTTCTCCCTTTTAGTAAAAATAACATGTTTTATATAAAAATAAAGCTCATATCAAATAGCTAAATATTATTAAAAACCCTTCAAATAAACACATTAAAATATCAAAATAAATATTACGTATTAATATAATTTATAAAAATTGGGGTGTTACAACTTGTTTTACTATCCACATTTATAACCGTAATAATACTATTATCTCCTATTTTTCAGCCACTACTTAACCACTACATCATCCTCCCTTGATTTTTGCTAACTTCCTCATTGTCCTATTCTCCTATAACTGCTTTGTCATTTAGCTTTATTTTTCATTCTTTATAAAATATTTTGTATAAAATTGGTTATTCACACCATACATATATGAACCAACATTAAACATCAATACATGTAAAAGCATCATAACTCAACCACATCAACATAGTATGACTTGTGGCCAGCACAGCCCTGCTTGCGCCTGTCCCAGTAGAGTTGGAGACTCACACACTCGACACGCTCAGCCTTGCGCCTGATGCCCATGAAGTTAGAGACTTCTAGGGATCTCCATGCCTGACGCACCCAATTATACGTTCGGCGTTAGCCTGGCAGAGGCTAATCCTTTGGAAATTAGCCCGACGTGACCTACATCACACCCAACTCCCCAAGGCCAAGGACCTACAGGGGTTAACCACGCCCGGTGCATCCAGCCATATGCCCGACGCCATATCAATAAATTCTCCCACATAGCCATTATCTGATATCACGCTCGGTGTGGTCCACCTCATGCCCGACACAATTCATCTAGAGGCTTCCATCTCGAATCACGCTTGACGCAATTACAAAATGGATACCTCTAATGAATGCACGCCCGACGCCATGAACAGACGCTTAGTGCATATTCAAATAGCACCACCCCATAACTCATAAATCCAATCCAAACCTGCAAATTCAGACAATCCAATAGCATGCAAAGCATCTCGTAGATCAATCAACCATCATACAATCCAGAAACGCTATTAGATTCAACAAACACACACCCCTTTGCATTCAAAGTCTCCAAACCCTGAAAATGGCCCGAAACCCCAAAGTAGGAAAATCCCTCAATTCAGCCATTAATTCCCAAAAATCAAGCCCAAATTGAGTTTCTGAACTCACATGCAACCAAACAACTTACAATGTAGCTTTCCTCACCTGAAAATTGGCTCATAACAGCCTAGAAGAGGAAGAAGGAGAAGAAATTCCAAATACCCATCCTACAAACTTCAATCGCCCAAAAAAAGCTTTCTAACCTAAATTCAAAGAAGATACAAAAGAGATTAGTGATCTACAGAAAAAGAAGAATCAAATAGATAAATTTAATAAAGAAAGAAGCTCACGAATCCAGAGCCCTTCTCTCTAAAACTTTTCTCTAGAATTTTCTGAGAATGAGCTTATAAGGCTCTATTTTCAAAGGAAACCTTATATACCCTTCTCTCTAGAGTAACTAAACTCTAAACAATTAACTTACCACGTTACAATACTCCTAACAAATAAGAATTTTTGTCCTCGAAAATAGGCTTACCTGTAAAGAGGAATAGATATTGTTCCCTGAACTAACTCTCCACCTTCCAGGTCGCCTTATTAGTAGTTGCATTCCAAAGAACTTTCACTAAACTGATGGACTTGCCCCTAAGCTCCTTCAACTTGTAATCAACTACAACTACCTGTCTTTTCTCATTGGTCAACCACAAATACGTCAAAATCCAATAAGTACAAAAATCCTCTTAGATGTGATATTGGTGGATACATGCACCATTAATTGTTGCCCATGAGTTTGATTTCGAAGTATGTGTTAAAGTTAATTATTTGTGTTTTTTTTATTTTTATTTTTACTCATGTATAGTGTATGTTATAAATTTGATTTCGAAATATGTGTAAAAATTAATTTATATATATATACATATATATATATATGTATATAATGTAATTGATATTTTTAAATATTGTTTTGGATGATGTATGTGTACTCTTTAATCTATATTACACAATAAATTTATACATCTTTAAAATTGTTTATAATCTCTTCTTACAAAACTTTAAAATTATAAAATAAAAGTTATAAATTTACTTATATATTAATTAACTTTTCAAGTTAATAAATTAAATAAAGATATATATCATAAAAATAATAATATTAAAAAAAACAAAATTATATAATAAAAAAATCGCAATAGAGAAATTGATTACTAGTTAATCAACTTTTCCATGCGTAAATAAATTTTCTTTAAAAAACTTAGATTAAAAAAATTGATTAATTGAAAATCAAATTCTTAACATAAATAGTAAAAGTAACAGTTTGGTAAATATATTTTATGGTATAATATTTGGATAATTTTTTTAATATTTAAATAAAAAGCTCTGGAAATGAATCTCCGTTCAAAAAAAAAAATGAATTGGTGTACCTAATGTTGATTTAAAGAAAAGGTTGTGTTTGCGTGAGCGATAAGAATTGTTATTCTCTTTTTGTCTCTGCTCTTGCCTCTCGTTTTCTACTTTGTCGCCTTTCATTAATAAAAGCGTAGTTATTATGCTTTTCATTAGCCCAGCAAAATAAAAAAACACGTTTTTATATTAATAATTGTACCAAATCCAAACAGCTACTAACATTCATGACGCTTATATAATTTTCGAAGGTAAATTTAATCATATTTATTATAAATATTAGCGATACTATGCCTCACCTGCTCCAAACAAAGGGACTATAAAGGAAAATGTTTTTTGCTTTTTGTTGAAACTAAATTAAGATTCGCCCTAAAGAAAAGCTATGCTTTGTGTGGATTAATGATTATGTTGATGGTGGCAGCTTTTAACAACCCCATTCTTTAAACACTAACCATCAACTTGTATATCAGATTAATGTTGCTCCTTCTAACACATGCAATTAAACCAAATAACTTCAATGTTGTCCCCATCATAAATTATGCTTTGCTTTCTCCCATCATCTTTGGAAGAAGATTTTATGATATATTTTAAGAATTTAATTAGTATTTTTTTTATAAAGATAAGAAAGATTACAAAGATGATCACAATAAAATTGAACCTAAGTTCTTATGTTTCTGATTATCCCAATCATTCTTTACCTACTCACTAAGTTTATTCTTGTGGTTGTCAATTTTTTTTTCTCTTGATACGTGTTCTAACTAGCATTAATAATTATATTAAGCAGTATTTTATTGATTTTTTTAAATTTTTTTCTATAAATTTAAAAGCTCTAACAGTTAGATTTTTTATAAAACGTTTGCTTTTAACTTTTTCTTTAATAGAATAAAGCTATTTTTGATTTTTAGAGTTAATTTTTCCAGCAAGCAACCATTAAGGTGGTACTTTTTTTTTTTTTTTGCTTTATACTGGTATTTTCAAATTAATAAATTCTAGATCAGATGATTCTTTCTGAAATTTAATTCTTAAACATTTGTAAATGCACTCTAAATTTGAAATTTAAAAAGTATTCCAAAATTCAAATTTTTTAAAATGATCGATATTTCCAAAAAAATAAAATAATAATTTATTAAACTCATGAAAAAAATAGGCTTAGAATGTGCTTCAAAATTGTTTTGAAATTCAAATTCTAAAAGTGATTACAAACAAAATAGTTGAACTAAAAAAGTAATGCAAGAAATAAAATTTATAAAAATAAAAAAAAAACAAAAATAGTTGAACTAAAAAAGTTATGCAAGAAACCATTTTCGACAAACCCGTCGGCCTGAAAAGTAAAGGGCCCTTTGTGAGACGGCCCACGATTTGCCAAAACGTCTCTCACAGTGCTAATGTTTTCAGAAAAAGAAAAAATAAATAAAAATTAAAAAAGTGCTAATAAAATCATAGAAAAGCCTTTTTCTTACACACTGATCTGGTTTTTGATTATATCAACGTGAAAGTTCACTAGGCCTCATTTTCATACCTTTAATTTTTATTTTATTTTTTATGATATTTTCTACACAAATCATAAAAACATGCTTTATAAAGTACGGATAAATGAGGTTCCACCTGAAAAAAAAAAGAAAGAAAAGAAAATAGCTTCAAAGATGTTTTCATGAAATCGATACAAAAATAAAACGGAATAAGGTCTTTAATTATTCTCCCTTTATAAAGTTGTATTCTTTATGATAAGTTACTTTACAATGATTGTTACAAATCACAATATATGGTTCACATTATAAACTCAATGGACCTTTTTGGTAACGTGAGATTTTCGAACCCACGGAGCACGCTTGTATAAAGATATTTAGATTATTTCATTATTTTAATGGTAGATTAGTTTAATTGACACATGCATTTGCTACCATTATTATAAAATAAAGTTGGTTTGTCTAAAAGGAAGGATATGCATTTCTAAAAGCAAGGTATGAAGTTATATCCGTTGATTAAATATTTACGCATAGAATAAATTATAAAAATTATTAAAGTTTATTTTGTGTCAATTATCATATTTTTGTATTTTATCCTCCTATTTCTTATTAAAAAAGTCTTACAAATAATTGCAACAATGATAAAGTAATAAGAATTTAATTTTATGTATTACCAATATAAAAAATATATATTATCAATAAAAAATATTATTGATTTAAATTTTAAGATAATTATTATAAAAATTAATAAACATAATGATTTTAGATTTTCAATAATATTTTTTATTTACATGTAATTCATTAAAAAAGAAAAAAAAAAAAGACAAAGCTTGACTCGTTTTCACCTTATACATATGCTATGTAATATACGTATCGTAAGATTGGTTTATTCGTCGCCATGAATAAGAAATATTAAAAAATATATATATTTTAATTTATTATTTTATAAGTGTAATATGTGAGACACAATAGAATAAAAAGTTTAGGAGATTATATAGTTGATAATGATGTAAAGGAATTCATATAATATTATTTATATCATTAAAATATATTTATTTTTTAATAACTTATCGTTTAAAACAAAATAATTTAAGAATGAATAATTTTCTAGAAAATTTTTTATAAAGTATGTGAATGAGTATAAAACATAAGAAAAAGTTTGTCTTGATTTGTGGAGACAATCATTAATTTTAAAGATGATTGAATATTTTAAAAAGGGTTTTACACGTTCGTTTTAACTAGCAAAAATTTGAATATAGTGTTATAAAGTGTAACTGTTGAAACGTCAAATTTAAGAGTGTTATAATAAGTAAATTTATAATAAGATAAATTTATTGTGTACCTCATTTTATTTATTAGTTTCAAATTTTAATTATCTTTCACACATTTTTCCTCATGTTAAAGAATAAGTTATACTCATTAAGATACCTAAAATTACACATACTTCTTGAATGATTTTTTTGGAAAGTTTTCCATAAAGTATGTGAGTGGGATAAAATATAAAGAAAAGTTTTGTCTTAGGTTATGGAGATAATCATTGATTTTAAAGATAATCAAACATGTTTAAAGGGACTTCACATAAATGTTTCTGACTGGTAGATTTTGACTAACAAAAAGTTAAATAAAATATCATAGTATAACTGTTGAAATGTCAAATGTAAGAGTGTTATAATAAATTAATATATAATAAGATAAATTCATCGTGTATCTCATTTTATTTATTGGTTTCAAAATTTAATCATCTTCCATGCATTTCCCCTCATGTTAAAGAATAAGTTTTACTCATTAACTTGCCTAAAATTACAAATACTTCTTGAATGATTTTTTGGAAAGTTTTCCATAAAGTATGTGAGTGGGATAAAACATAAAAAAAAGTTTTGTCTAAGGTTATAGAGATAATCATTGATTCTAAAGATAATCAAACGTGTTAAAAGAGATTTCACACAGATATTTATAATTAATGGATTTTGACTAAAAAAATTAAATAAAATATCATAGCATAATTGTTAAAACGTCAAATGTGAGAGTATTATAATAAATTAATATATAATAAAATAAATTCATCGCGTGTCTCATTTTATTTATTGATTTTAAATTTTAATCATCTTCCATGCATTTCCCTTCATAAAAAATGATAAGTTTTGGTCATTGATTACCTAAAATTACTCATACTTCCTTCTTTTCCATCATATCCAACGTATCACATCTTTCAACTTCTTCACTTTCTCACATTTCTTTTTCTTTCTCTTCTATTTCATTAATTTCAAATAAAAGGTTAGTCATTTGTTTAATTTGACGAAAAAGTGAATAAAAATTTTCATTATATGATAACAAAAATATTCTTATTAATGTTGCATGACATTTTTATTTAAGATATTTGTATCATCTAATATACATTTATTTTGTTTCCTTTCCCATATATTTTTTTACTACCAATCAATCTAAAACACCTTCACATTTCTACTCGTTTTCTTTTCTTCTTTCTTTCGTTTCCATTTTTTTTCTTCCTTATACCAAACAAACATGCCCTAAAAAGAGTTATGAGCATATGGCTAAAAGCAGTTAATGTCCAATTCAGCATTCCCTTACATGCCAGATTGAATGATTGAAGCACCCAAAGTACCATCATTGTTTTGCTCTCTCATCCAAATCTACATGCCCTAAATTCTTGAAACATGGTACAAAAGCCAATCACGTCCTATATTTTCCTTTGCAAGCATGTGACTTATGGTCCACTCACATATCTTCTTCTCAATTCACCAACATTAACTCCAATTTATTAATGCCATTCAAATCACTCATATGATAATGTCTCCTCTATAGAACTAGGTGGGCCTCATCAGATGCCATTGCCCTTCATTCCACCGTCACCTTTAACCCTAATATACGTGAATGTACCAAGGGATGCTCTCTATCAAACTCTCAACTATCATAACAAATATGAACATATATTAATTATACCCTTCTGTACATTAATTACCTACCCATGTGGTACATTGGCTGTCATAAATTTTGATCTCAACTCTGACTTTTGAAGCAGAAAAAGTTTTGGCGGAATCAATTAATTATGTACACCATAATGTAATTGTTTAAATTTTATACCCATAATAGCAATGTATGTTTCACCATAATGCATTTAAAATGTATTCACGGATACATGATAAATGACATTAAATAGTACATGCTATTAAATGCTCTTAATTATTTAAAAATATTGAATGTTTTTTATATATTTTAATAATTTCTTTTACTTTTTACTGCTTAGCATGTATTCACACATAGACAAGTAGTCAATTATATTTCTACGTACTACTACATTATAATGCTTCTTTTTGCTATTAAAATGGACCACTTAACTAACAAGAGTTAGGGATTCAGGCGGGAAATGAGACGATGAAGTCAATTATTTACAGTTCAAATTAGGTTTGTGAAAAAATTATGGTGCCCTAGCTGGTTTTATTTATTTAAACAGGTCAAATTTAAAGTTTGTATGGGTTTGATTTGTTGAAAAAGCATGACGTTTTAGTTTAATTATTTTTAGTTAACACTAGTACAAAATATATATTCTACGTCGGTTATTTTACGGATTTTACATCGGAAAAACGTATGACGGGAGACGTAAAATTTACGTCAGACATAACAAATACGACGTAAATTTACGTCGAACATAACAAATCTGACGTAAAAAGTTGTAAAAAAATTATAAAAAAAAAAAAGAAAAACGACTGCGTTCTGCTTGGATAACGACCCGTTCTCCTTGCAGAACGGCCGTTCTGCAAGGAGAACGGGTCGTTCACCAAGCAAAACGCCCCGTTCTGCATTCCGGACTTGGCTCTCCTCCTTATTTTCCTCTGCTGGTTTTTCGTCTGGCTTCTTTTCTCTGTTCTCCTCAGGCTTGGCTTCAACCACTGGTTGTTCCTACTCAAAATATAAAAAGGAACACACATAATAAGTACAATAACTAATTAATGTAGACCAAGTTATAACACTATCAGCAAGAAAAAAGGTTTCACCAAGAAATATCACCTGTTTTTGCTTCCTCACCCATTTGCCGTATGAATTGAGACTGAAATGCTAGAAAAATTATAAGGAAGGAAGGAGTATAGGAGGCAGAGGGATTTCAACGCGCGGGAGAAGAAGTTTTTGAAATGTCTCCAAATCTCCAGCTGCTAGTGACCTTCTTTTAAGGGCAGTAATGTGCATTATTTACGTCGGACAAGGGGGTCCGACGTAAATTATGCAATCTACGTCGGAGGGTAATTGTGTCCGACGTAGAATGTATAATTTACGTCAGACTCCCCTTGTCCAACGTAAATTAGTTAGCTTTTATTTACGACAATGCCACCGCGTATTTATAACGTCGTATTTTGAGAGTTCTGACGTAAATGGGGTGACGTAAAATCCTATTTTTGTACTAGTGTAATTTATATCTTAATTATTTTTTATTAATCAAATAGATTTCTAAATATACATAAAATAAAATAAAAGGAGAGAAAAATAACATAATATCTAAATATAAAATTATGTAATGATATTTTTTGAAATAAAATTACAATTTTTAAATAAATTTCTTTTATATATAAACTTAACCCTTTTCTATCTTTATACAAACAAGTCATTCACGAGTTCTATACATCAAATTCGATTCATTTATACAATCAAGTTTAAATAAGTCGTGTTTGAATTTTATTCATTTATTAAAACAAGCGGATTTAATTGAACATTTAATAAGTTGAACTCCAATAATTTATGAATAATTTAGTTAACTTTAACACTGCTTTTTTTTTTTTTTGGAAAAGAAATGAAAGAAATTTACACTCATTGTTAATGAGGGACACGCAGCAAAATAGTATGATTCTATCCCTACAAATACTAGTGTCTTTATATTTTGTTATATAAATTATGGGAAGAAATAAATTTGATATAGTGGCTAATATTATATGAATTCTTGAAACGGAATAGGAGAGTTGGATCACTTGATGAACATATATATACCAATTAATGTGTTCTATAGCCATTGATCACGACATGACAAAGACATCTTGCTTTGGTATAAGCCCTTTAGAGACAAACACTCGCGGGATGTTCAGGAGGGACCTTGCCTTCCTTCTGTTACTTTATGTTTTGTTTTGGTTGTCACCTTTACTTTAAGATTTAATCTTAACTTGTTGAAGTAAAATTAAATTTATTTTTTAATAAAATTATGTTTTTTTTTAATTTTGTAAATAGAAAAAATATGATTGAAATAAAAGATCTTACTAAGAATAACTAGTTAGGTTTTTAAGAGATTAGTTATCATTAAAATTGATAATACAACGCACTAATAATATAGTTTAAAAAATATTATTATTATTATTTTTTTTTTATGGATATATATGGATTTAATTTCCTCCAAGTCATTGCAATCTTGCTTGATGAATAATTTTTTTAAAGGAAAATCTCCTATTTTTGATGGACTAGTTGAATAGTAACATCGAGGTAAAACTATTTGATATTTAAACATACGTCGAAATTCTTTATGTAAATCTCTATTAACAATCCTATAACATGTCATCCACGTTCTAGTTGGTAATATTAAGAGAGTCTTTGTATTCTACTATTTTTTTTTCAATTAAAAATAATAATAATTGAGCAAAAAAATGTATATATGTTGCACCCGTGAAATTAAGTCATGTACATTTTATAATATTAATTCAAGAGTCCAAACATCTTTAATTAGAAGAAAATCAAAATTGCATGCATTGGAATTCCTTAAGAGGTAAGAATTCTTGCTTAAAGGTTTTCAAACATGGAATCTTGATTTTGCCATCATCCGTGTAATGATGCATATGGAAAGAAACAAAAAGAGTCTCCCACTAGGGTTACGTATATTTCACTTTATTCCTCCCTTCTTGACAAGAACCAAAACCAAAGAGAAACTTAATTAAACCAAATTAATAATTTTTTGCTACAAGCTGAAGGCACACATATCTTAATGCATAACGAGTTGGCATAGTCCTATGTTAAAGGAATGGGATACAATATTAGCAGTAACTGTTGATGGTTCTTTTCAGCTCTTAAAACAAAAGTTAGGTTTATACTTTATACCCTTCATTGCTCGTGGTGTTGGGTGCAAACAGAGTCGATCACTCACCACTTTTTCCGAGTCACAAACATGGTGTTAGGCCTTGTACAAGTAGAGTACAACACTTTATCACTTTCATGTTGATGGCAAAGTTTCATGCTAAAAATTAATATTAGGAATAAAAATGAGGAAACATAGACAGGCATAATAATCCCCTCTTTTTGTCTTATTTGATAAAAAAAATTGACACCTACCTGTCTAGCTCATACTTGCATGAATATCTATTTTAATATTATAAAATTTATATATTTTATTATACAAAAATATATTAAATAATAAATATAATAATATTTTATATTTATATTTATCAGATAAAAATATATTGAATAATAAATTATACTTTTTGAATGAAATTAAGTTTAATAAATAATAAAATTTATATGCATTAGATAAAAAAAATTAAGTACATAATTTTTTTGGATCAATTATTTTTTTTTGTCCTCCTAAAGTTTTTAGTTCGCGATTACACTGAATACACATCAATATTAATATATTTCTATATAATAAATGATATTAATATCAATATATAAAAATAAATACCATAACGTTAGTGGTGTATTAATTAAAAAAGAAGAAGAAAAAACAAAGTTAAAAAAATAAAGACAAAAGTGATTGTATATATGTTGATATTTATTGTATAAAAATTCATTAAATAATAAAATATATTAATTATTTCTTTTATTATTATTATTATTATTATTTAATTTTAAACTAGATTTAATATTAAATAAGAATTTTAGTAAAATCAATTGACTCATAAAGAATGTTCAATCACAATTCTTATATTAAAATAAATGATTTATATTAAAAAATTAAAATAAAACTATCCAATATCGAGTTTTTTACTCAAATAATACTATTTTATAAAGTATTTATCCAAATAGCAATCGTGCAAATTTATTTTTTCAACTAACACTTTTTACTGTTCACGTTCCAGAACGGGTTGTTCCAGATTAAAAAAGAACACATGACGAATGGATCAAAACGGGCCATTCCGGATTAAAAAAATGCACATAAAAAGTGGAACCAGAACGGGCCGTTCTGAATCTGGAATGGGTCGTTCTGGCCTACAGATTTAGATTTTTTTTTCTTGATTTTCACTTATCAATTACCAAAACTCAGAGACTATCATCAAGTGATTAAATTTATTGAATATTAACATTATAAATATAACTAAATAAATTTATTAAAATTCAATACAACAATAAAGATCAATGGTGGTAGAAATTGATTATGTTGTTCTGTAATGTTCATATCTGTTTTAATCCTGCTCGACTTTGGCCACCCTTGAAAGTTCTCTTGAATTCTGGATTTGGCCACAAAGTTAGACCAATGTAAGTAGACCAATAATCTTCATATCGGAGCTCTCCAAACTGTCCTTTGTATACTTTTGCAACTTATTGTAAGGTATATATGAGAGATATGTAAGTTTGATAGTCGTGATGTGCATGTAAGCATGAAGTGAGTACATGCGAGCAAGGGATATGAACTTTTTGGAACTTGCCGCAATCACACCACGTTACATTTAGCCTTACTGTAAATCTCCTAGCGAGTCATGCGAGCAAGGGATATGAACTTTCTAAAACTTGCTGCAATCATATCACATTTCATTTAGTCTTATTGTAAATTTCTCAGCGGGTCAAACTTCTCTCGGATGTTGCGTTTCTTCCAACTTTGTGGCCAAGTCTAGAACGCAAAAGAACTTTCAAGGGTTGGTCAAAGTCCAACAGGATTAGAACATAGATGGACATTAGAGGACAACATAATCGTGTAAAAAATTGTTCCTATTATCACACTCCTGGTCACGCCTTACTATAAATCTCCCAGCGGCTCATGCAAGCAAGGGATATGAACTTTCTGAAATTTGCTACAATCATACCACATTTCATTTAGTCTTATTGTAAATTTCTCAGTGGGTAAAACTTCTCTCGAATGTTGCGTTTATTCCAACTTTGTGGCCAAATTTAGAACGTAAAAGAACTTTCAAGAGTCGGCCAAAGTCCAGCAAGATTAGAATAGAGATGGACATTAGAGAATAACATAATCATGTAAAAAATTATTCTTATTGTCACACTCTTGGTCACGCCACCATTGATCTTTATTGTTGTAATGAATTTTAATAAATTTATTTAGTTATATTTATAATGTTAATATTCAATAAATTTAATCACTTGATAGTAGTCTCTGAGTTTTGGTAATTGATAAGTGAAAATTGAAGAAAAAAAAAACATGAATCTATAGGCCAGAACGGCCCGTTTCGGATTCAGAACGACCCGTTCTGGTTCCACTTTTTATGTACATTTTTTGAATCCGGAACGACCCGTTCTGATCCATTCGTCATGTGTTATTTTTTAATCTGGAACGGCCCGTTCTAGAATTAGAAAGGCCCGTTCTGGAACGTGAACAGTAAATAGTGCTAGTCTGAGAAATAAATTTACACAGTTACTATTTAGGTAAATATTTTTTAAAATAGTATTATTTGAGTAAAAAACTCTCCAATATCATTATCATCATTATAATTATTTTCATTATTATCATTATTATTATAATTATTCTAACTTTTGTTGTCACTAATAATTTAATATTGTTATCATCGTTATTACATCACTAACATAGTTATTGTTCTCTTAACTTTCACTATTATCATTTTCATTTTTATTATTTTCAATAATAATAATAATAAAAATAAATGTGACAAAGATGACTGTGAGGTGATAAAAAAAAATTAATGATAAAATAATAGAGAGGTAACTTATATTTATACATATACATAAAATTTTACTCCACTTTTATATTTCATGTTTAAATTTTGTCAATGTGTTGTATGATCCTTAACCCTTGCGTATATGGCCATTTGAATGGCCTAACAGGGTTACCAAATTTGTGGCAACTAAAATCGAGTCAAAAGAGTAACACGAAACGAAATGGAAGAAGATAATAATTAGAAAAGGAAGTTTTTGGTATCTTTGAAATTTTAGATGTTTCGACTGTGAGAGAAATTGACAAAAGTGGCAGACACTGAACCAGTTATTCTGCTTTGACTGAAGCTTGGGTCAATCTAGGTCATAGATAAAATAAATAAAAAATCATATTGATATCGATACCTTCACCAACTGAGAGGCTGAGAGCAAATAAAAAATGATGAAAGTATTATACAATTAATTTATATTATTATTATTAAACAAATTGCCTGACTACATTATTCTACCCGTGACTCTGCACATTTGATTTTATTTTATATTTTAATATCAACGGCTAATACCCTAACAAGACAATTATGTAACCAATATCTAACTAAAGCTCAAATTCAAACAATTTTGGTAGGTCATCAATTATGTCTTGAATCTGATATGTTACTCGTACTTATGCAAACAATCGAATGACATTAATTTCCTTCTTGACTGTTGTGTCACCTTCATGTCAAAATATAATTGCTTCTTCTCAAACTTTTTATTTTATTAAAAGGTCTGCATAAATTGATTGAACAAAGTACACAACTCCTGTAAATTCTTTTTAGTATCGAGTTAGATTTTCATAGATAATTTTTTTTATCTATATATATATTCAATAAGAATTTATCATACCTCAATATCATATTAATGAATAGAATATGATAAAATACTAATTTTTCATAGATGATTATTTACAATAATTCCTCCAAAATTATATAGTAGTGTAAATTAAATTTCTAAAAAGAATTATACTCCACTGAAAATATTAAATTATATAGAAAGATTATATTATTTTCGAAAATGCATGCATTAACTCTAAAATATTATTAACATGCAATACTTTTAGTTGTTGTTATTAGTTATTACCGAACATGATTTTCATAAAATTTGAATTCAATTTTTTTATTAACTGTGTTAAATGAAAGATTGAATGAATTTCTCTTTTTATATATTGATAGTAAAATATTAGAAATATTTAATTATAAAATTTTGAACAATATAATGTCGATAATAAAAAATATAATGAGATTTGATAAATTATATTAAATTGAATATAAATTTCACTGAAAGTCACATTATGTACTTAAGGAAGGTTAAGTAGCGAATATCGACAATGTACGATAATAAAAATTAAAATTTATATTTATATATAAAAGTATTTTCTTTTAAATTATTTTATCTTTAAATTTTTAAATAATAAAAAATTATATTAAAAATCAACTATTTTTACAAACTCAATACTTTGAGATTTGAGAATTAAGTAAAACACTGGTTAATTCAATAAATATTAATAACTTTTAAATATTTTTAACAAATATAGAAATATAAAGTGTCTCAACCCCACTAATTAATAATAATATGAATATAAAATTGGGTATAAGTATGTTAGTATGAGAATATATAAATAATGTGTTACTCAAATCAGATCCTATTTGGGGATGTACAAAATTATATGTATTTGCAGATAAAATTCACTACAAATAATAAATGGATACCCTAAATGGATATTTGCATGTAACATATATATATATATATATTGCTAACATATTTCCACTAAAAAATAGGTGGGAGTATATTAGCATTCCCCATATATATATATATATATATATATATATATATATATATATATATATATATATATATATATATATTATCTGTTTATAAACGGGGTAGGGATGATAGTATTCATATCTGCAAGTATCTGCTAGATAATATTATTTAAATATTCATATTTTTATCTTATATATTTTTTAAATATTTTTAAAAAATTATCATTAATTACAAGTTCAAAAATTAATATCAATTATTTATCTTTAATATTTCAATATGTTTAACATCGAATATAAGTTTAAAATTATTTATAATATTTTTTATATTTTTTAAATCACAAATATTCATGAATATTCACAAGTATTTATAAAATTCATAAATCTCATTTAATAGATATCTACACAGATATGAGATGAATTTTTAATTGACAGTATAAATATGAGTATCTTACTACTTGTTCCCGTATAACTTGCTCCCCTATAACCTCATTATCATCTCTAATCCTATCATTATCTTCCTTTTTAAAATCTATGAATTTGTAATTTTTTAAAATTTATTTAAATTATAAAATCTTCTTTGATTTTTTTAATTTTATTTAATTAAGAACTACTAATATAACGAGGTTGATCAATCCCTTTTAAGTGTTTACACTTTATATAAATTAATGTTAAATAATTTTATAGCTTTACTTGGGAAAAGGGATATGGAAGTGGAAGGTGCACGAGTCACAATTGTTGCCAGGTGCCAACACGTGGAGAAACTCTGCCCATTGACACTTTTAGTAACGATGAAAACACTGAATTTTATAAATTTAAAGACATATTAATTAATTAATAACTTATTAATTTAAAATTTATATAATAAATAATAAATTTATCGTAACATGTTATCCTGTCATGTTACTCATTGAATGTTGCATTTCCCATAATTCAATAAGTAATATTTTTTTTCCTGGAGTATAGGTGACTCCGAGATTTAACGCAACTGCATACATAAGGCAAAATTCGAATCCCTGACCTTGTTTAAGCGTGGATCAACTCCTACCGCTGAACTCCTGACCTTGTTTTTGTAATTAAATGGTGAACATGCATAAATTAGGTATATCTATTGCCTATTGTACATGGATTGATGATGTTGTTCTATGTATATTGATTTGGGATGATATAATATGTAGATGCTTGTATGGTTGGCCGGTTGATATGCATTAGTATGCTATATAAATTGGTGATGTTGCTAGATCTCTATATCCACTAGCCTAGGGTAATGTATATAGATGATGATTATGGAGGTGTTGATGCCATGAATGTTATAGGCTTTAGGACATGTTGATTGACTTAAGATTAGATGAGAGAATATATTTGTAAGTTGAATATCCCTTAATATGGATATTAGTATGGAACTCTGGAAGGCTATTTGTTGAAAATGCTCATTGAGTAGGTGATAACTCTTTGAGTGAACTGTTGAGTTTTTTTCTAAATTCTTAGTCAATGTTGGAGTAAGGTATGCAGTTAAGAGTTACAACCCTTAATTGATTACTAAAGAAGTGTGTGGTATTGCGAAGATAGTTAGCGGGTTAATAATCCCACATGTGACTTGGTTAATGTATGTTAATGTTCATAGGCTCACATTTAAGCTATACTATACTTAATGGTGTTATTAGATTTTTTTAGTTTAAGTGACAACATTCAAGAAATCAACTTATATGGATTGGAATCCCAACTTAGCTGTCAATCTAACATACGTGTAATATGTGAAAATGATATAAAAATCAAATTAGAATTAATTTGTTATATGAGTATATGAAGTTATATCAATGTCTTTCTAAAAAAAATTATTAGAGAAATATTAATCACAATCTCACCGACACTTTATTTCTAAAATTTGATTATTTTCTGTAGTGAAAAAAATAAAAATAAAGGAAGAGATTGTAGATAAAATAATAATAAAATAATATAATGCCTTAGAGAAATAGATAGGTAGAAAAGTGTTACATAAGAAAATTTAATTTTTTTAATATATTTTATATATAACTTAAATATATTTTTAGTTTTTATAAGATTGTAAAGTAAATTGTTTTTTATCTTTATATTTTTTTTAACTTTTATCTTTTTAAAATTCATAAATATTGTTTTTATCCTTGAAAAATAAGTAAAAATTAGTTTTAATTCTTATAAAATATGTTTCTTTATTTTTTATGTTCTAATATATATATATATATATATATATATTTATTTTTATCACTTTTCATGCATGGATTTTAAAAAGTTATATGAAATAAAAAAAAGTCTCAATTGGATGCCTAAGGAAAAAGTTATGCTCTTATGAAGTTTTGTTGATTTTTTATTATAATTTTGACTGAGTTACATTTTTTTTTTAATTTAGTAGTAGAAGTCATCAAAACTTGACTTTTAATAAATTTCAGTTAATAATAAAAATGTGAAATTATTGATGGTGTTTTTATATCCTATGTTATTTTACCGAAATTACTAATTTTTTGAAGTGGTGAAATTAAAAGAAATATCAGTTAATGAATAGAAATTTGAGGTGTGTAGCAAGTGGTGAGAGAATTGATTCCCACTATCCCTAGGAACAATGAAACGTTATCTGTCCTAAACATAAGGAGTAGGAGATATGTTGCGTATTCTACTGCCAATTATGTTCCCTTCACAACACAACCCTCCAAAGCTAAGGGTACTTATGTTGGTTTTGCCCTACAGCAATTGGCCAATTGGTTGGCATATGAAGCAAAAGGAAATGATCATTCATATGCACTAAGCTGTTTCTGTCTTTGTTAATAATCTTCCAGTCTGTCATCTGTCACGCAGTGTATAGTCAAAGTAATCCCATGTTCCAGTCTGTCATATGCCACTCACAAGTAGTCTCATATTAACACTATATATTATTTTTAACAAAGAGTATTCTAGTATTATGCATGGGGATTTTAGCCATCTATTGCGTATAGAGGATCTTCTAATTCCAGCATACATAACACATAACATTGAGCAAATTAAAGTGGCATAATGAACCTCCTCTCAATATTGGTGTTGCTCATTTGTGATTTTTTATTTTTTATTTTTCTATCCACAATAATGAAATTATGTGGCATATTGTTGAGATGCCTTGAATTTATAATTTTGTCCGTTACTATTTCCCTATTAATTGGGTTGTAATGAGGCTGTTATATTTTATCCTTGTTATAAGGCTAAAAAGCATATGTATCAGATATCTCTATTCATTCAGAAATAAGAAACTCTTGAACTGCCCATGGACGTAGGTCACATTGACTGAACCACGTAATTTGTGTGTCGTCTTTTTTCTCTTCTCTTTCTTTTACATATTTTCATAACAATTGGTATCAGAGCTCTAGGTTACGCTAGGGCCTGATCTGAAGAAATGCAATGTCTTCGTACAAATTTGATATTGATAAATTCAATGGATCGAATGATTTCACTTTGTGGAAATTGAAGATGAAAGCGGTTCTTGTGCATCAGGGTTGCGCTGCAGCACTGGAGGGTGCGGATAAATTACCCATAATTATGACTGATGATGAAAAGAAAGCGATGTTGGAAAAGGCGCACAGTTTGATTCTCTTGAGTTTGACTGATGAGGTTCTGCGAGAGGTAGGTGAAGAGACAACGGCAGCAGGGATGTGGAAGATGTTGGAAGATAAATTCCAGCAGAAATTCCTAACCAATCGGTTGTATCAGAAGCAACGTCTCTATACCTTGCAGATGTCTGAGAATATGTCTGTGAGAGATCATCTTGATAATTTTAACCGAATTATCTTGGACCTACAGAGTATTGGAGTTAAAGTTGATGATGAGGATCTAGTTATTATTTTGTTATGTTCTCTGCCAAAATCATATGAGAATTTTATTGATACTATGTTGTATGGCAGAGATAGTATTACTCTCAACAATGTGAAGGACAGCTTACAATCTAAAGAATTGAAGAGAAGAGTAGTCTCTAGTTCTAACGCGGATGATGTAGGTCTGACTGCTAGCAGAGGCAGAAGCACGGAGAGAGGAAATAGTAGCAAAGGTCATACACGCAGTAATTCACTTTCAAAGTCAAAGAAAGTGAGATGTTACAAATGCAAAGAGGTGGGGCACATAAGGAAGAATTGTCCACAACTGAAGAAAGATAGAAATAGTAATGCCAGTGCATCTGTTGTTCGTTCTAGTGCAATTGTCTCTGGTGAGAGTTCAGATGAAGGAGATGGCGGAGATGTTTTGACTGTCAGTACTACTGATTTTGCTGATACATGGGTCATGGATACCGGAGCTTCTTATCACATGACTTTTAACAGGAAGCTGTTCAATTCATTTAAAGAATGGAATGGTAGTGTAAAGTTAGGTGATGATGAAGAGCTTGGAGTAAAAGGTAGTGGCGCTGTACAGATAAAAATGTAAGATGGCATGGTTAGGACGTTTGATGCTTGGTATGTTCCTGGCTTACGGAAGAACCTGATTTCTATTGGTACCTTAGATAAACAAGGGTACAGTTTTTCAGGAAATAATGGACAAATCACAGTTTCTAAAGGTGCTCTGGTTGTTATGAAAGGAAAGTTACAACATGGAATTTATGTTATGCTTGGCAATTCCTTTCAGGGAACGGTGTCTATATCTCATTCCTTAGAGCAACATGTTGATAACACAAAATTATGGCATTGTAGGTTGGGACATATGAGTGAGCGTGGACTTGCAGTGTTGAGTAAACAAGGACTGTTGGGTGGAGCGGTGACAGGGAAATTGGAGTTCTGTGAATCTTGTGTTATGGGTAAACAACGCAGGCTAAAATTCAGTCACGGTAAGCACACTTCAACCGAAATATTGCAATATGTTCATTCTGATTTATGGGGTCCTTCCCCAGTGCAGTCCCATGGAAGGAGCAGGTATTTTGTGACGTTTATTGATGACTACTCTAGAAAGGTTTGGGTGTATTTTTTGAAGTCCAAGGATGAAGTGTTTGGGCGTTTCAAGGAGTGGAAGACTATGGTTGAGAAACGAACCGGGAAATTAGTCAAGACTCTAAGAACAGATAATGGACTGGAGTTCTGTAATGCATTATTTGATGATTACTGTAAAGAAGCAGGTATAGTCAGGCACCTCACAGTGAGACATACACCACAACAGAATGGCGTTGCTGAACGAATGAATCAAACACTACTTCAGCGTGCTCGGTGCATGCGTTTAAATGCTGGTCTCTCAAAAGAATTCTGGGCTGAAGCAGTTAATACTGCTGCCTATTTGGTGAACAGGTCTCCATCTACTGCAATTGACTTAAAGACTCCTCAGGAGGTATGGTCTGGTAAACCTTCTGATTATTCTGGCTTACGTATATTTGGTTGTCCTGCTTATGCTCATGTTAATGATGGTAAATTAGAGCCTAGGGCAATGAAATGTATATTTCTTGGGTATCCTACGGGTGTCAAAGGATATAGATTATGGTGTACTGAGAATAACAGAACAAAAAAATTTGTTATTAGCAGAGATGTTACTTTTAATGAGTCTGCTATGTTTGACCAGAAAGAGGAGGTTGAAAATCTTGCAGGAAATAAAAGTACAAATAAGGGAGTTCATCAGAAGGTGGAGTTTGAGGTTGAAGATTCAAATAAAGAAAATTTGAATCCTGTGGAACAATCTAGTAATGTTCAAGAAGAGCCTCAAAGCATAGCAACAAGGAGAACAAGGAGGGAAATCAGAAAACCTAAGAGGTATGCAGATGTTACTAATGTTGTTGATACTAACTCTGTTGCATATGCCTTGCTAGTAGGTGAAAATCTTGATTCTGATGAGCCTAAATCCTATAAGGAGGCGATTCAAAGTAAAGAAGCATCGAAATGGCTAATTGCCATGGATGAGGAGATGCAGTCACTTAAGAAAAATCAAACATGGGAGTTAGTACCATTACCTAGAGGTGTGAAGCCAGTGGGATGCAAATGGGTGTTAAAAAGGAAAGAAGGGATTCCTGGTGTTGAACCATCCAGGTTCAAGGCAAGACTTGTGGCAAAAGGTTTTTCACAGAAAGAAAGAATTGACTACCATGAAGTGTTCTCGCCTGTGGTAAAACATAAGACTATTCGAGTTCTGTTGGCTATGGTGAGTGCTTTGAATATGGAGTTAGAGCAGCTTGACGTGAAAACTGCATTCTTGCATGGAAATTTAGAAGAGCAGATTTACATGTCACAACCAGATGGATTCCTTGAGGCCGGGAAAGAGAACCATGTGTGTTTGCTGAAAAAATCCTTGTATGGTTTAAAACAGAGCCCGAGGCAGTGGTACAAGAGGTTTGATGCTTTTATGATTTCCTATAATTTTGTTCGAAATGAGTTTGATAACTGTGTTTATAGTAGGAAGCTATCAGATGGTTCCTATATATATTTGTTGTTGTATGTGGATGACATGCTAATTGCAGCTACGAGCAAGACTGATATTGATGCTCTTAAAGCTATGTTGAGCAGTGAGTTTGAGATGAAGGATTTGGGTGCTGCCAAGAAGATTTTAGGAATGGAGATTTGGAGAGACAGGAATGCAGGTCTACTTTATGTATCTCAGAAGAAATACATTGAAAAGTTGTTGCAGTCTTTTCAAATGGAGAATTCTAAGCCTGTTAGTACTCCCTTGGCAACACATTTTAAACTTGATGCTAGCACTCTTCCTAGTACTGATGAAGAAAAGGAGTATATGAATACGGTTCCTTATTCTAGTGCTGTTGGAAGCTTAATGTATGCCATGGTTTGTACAAGACCAGATTTGGCTCATGCTGTGAGTGTGGTTAGCAGATTTATGAGTAATCCTGGAAAGGCTCACTGGGAGGTGTGAAGTGGATTATGCGATATTTGAAAGGTACTAGTAATATCTACTTAGTTTATGGTTCTAATGATATTGGGTCTGGTCTTATTGGCTATGCAGATTCTGACTATGGTGGAGATCTCGTGAGGAGAAGATCTTTGACATGTTATATCTTTACTCTTTATAGTTGTGCTGTAAGTTGGAAAGCAACACTTCAACCTACTGTTGCTTTGTCTACAACTGAAGCAGAATACATGTCCTTGACAGAAGGGGTTAAAGAAGGTATATGGTTGCAAGGTCTTATTGATAGTCTGGGATTGAATGTGCAGAGACGTATACTTTATTGTGATAGTCAAAGTGCTTTATGTTTGGCAAAAAATCCAGTCTATCATGAAAGATCAAAGCATATTGATGTCAGATTGAATTTCATACGAGACGTAATTGAAGACAAATTGTTCTCCATAGAGAAGATAGCTACGGTAGACAATCCAGCAGATATGTTGACTAAACCTTTGTCTTTTGAAAAGTTTAAGCATAGCTTGGACTTGGTGAATGTTCGCATCGCTTGAGACCCTTCGGGGAGAATAAGCAGGAGAGTTGTTCTTGGTTACTGGTGTCTTGGGAAAATTCAAGTCAAGGTGGAGAATTGTTGAGATGCCTTGAATTTATAATTTTGTCCGTTACTATTTCCCTATTAATTGGGTTGTAATGAGGCTGTTATATTTTATCCTTGTTATAAGGCTAAAAGGCATATGTATCAGATATCTCTATTCATTCAGAAATAAGAAACTCTTGAACTGCCCGTGGACGTAGGTCACATTGACTGAACCACGTAATTTGTGTGTCGTCTTTTTTCTCTTCTCTTTCTTTTACATATTTTCATAACACATATCATTACATATATTAATGAGATTATCCGGCATATTTTCTAAGATATCTTTCCATGTTTTGCTAATTTATTACAACAATAAAGGCCTTATATATGATTTTGGTTTCATCATTCTTGAATTTATATAGTTTAAAACATGGGAATTGTTTTGAAATTTAATTTATAGAAGTATGTAATTCTAAAAGTCTTATTTTATTGATATTATTCGCTTTTTATTTATAAATTAGTTTTCTTAATTTCTTATCTCTTTTTAATTTATATTTCAATTAAAAGATATAAAGGAAATGTTTGATACACAATTTTTTTTGAATTTTTAAAAAAATTGAAGTGAAAAATATTAGTTTTCTATATTTGACTTATTATATAAAAAATAACAGTCCTAATGTTTTTTACATGGATTTTTCAAAAAAAAAAAAAAAAAGTTCCCACGGAGATGATACATTACTAAATTAAAAAGATAATTTATGGTCATTAAAATATCATGTTATTTTTATTTTTTTTTATATATTTAATATAATAAAAATATTTAATTTTAAAATTATATATATATATATATATATATGAATATGTTTAAAAATAATTTTGACCAATCAAATAATTTTAGTGTGGTTGATATACATTTTTTTTATAGTTTTTTCATAAATATGAAGTTATGAACATTAATTTTTCATGTTTGATTTATTATTTAAAAGTTAACATTCTCAATAAACTTGATTTAAAAAAAAAAACCAAATTATATAAGTTTTCTCACAATGAAGGGTTGAAAATCTAATAAGTTTGAAGGATTTTTTTTTTTTTTTATATATAAGAATACCACATTATCTTAATTTTCTTATAATTAATTCAGTAAAAATATTTGATACTAAATTAACATTTATAAATAATTTTTGGTCTATATTTTTAAAAAATATTTATGATCAACCAAATACTTTGTGTCCCACTGTCATTTTAACTTTTGAAAAATATTTCAAAATTTTAATTACTTTTTCTCCTAATTTACTCATTCATAAATTATTCAATCATCACAATTCAAAGTATTGTATTTATTGGGAGAGTATGATATTTTAATATAATTGTTTAAAAAATAATGCATTTATTATTATTTTTAATTTGTATTTAAAAATCTTAAATGGTAGTTATCATTGTGAGGTAAAAAGAGTATATCAATAAATTTATAAGTATCACGACTTTTGATATTTATGATTTTCAAAATTCATGATTTTTTGGTATGAAAATACAATATGGAAATCATGATTATTAAGATTTATAATTTTAGTACATTATAATTTTGGATCATGACAATTTCTTTTTTTCCCATAGATTGAAAAATATCCATAAAATCATTTTTGTCAAATACACACTTTTGTTCGACATACCTTTTATAATTTACACAAAAGATAAAAGAAATATATACCCTACATAATGTTAGTTATTTTTGCAAATTATAATGACAGACAATTATGAGGCTTGATCCTGCTATTTTTTGTTACACAACATGATACAAGTCATTATGAAAAAATAATCTAGATCAGATCTTTACAAAAGTAAAAACGAAAAAAGAAAAGAACTGAGGCAACTTTTGTAGAGAATAATAGCAGATGTGATTTTCACTACGTGGGGGCAAGTTAAAGTGGCTAGACTCACTGCATCCATTTTGTGGTGAAGTAGATAACTGGGAACTTCACGCCGCAACACTCCCATTTTCACCTTTTTCCCTCTCATCGGAGAGAATAGGGTGGCGCATGCACACTAAAGCAAAGCCAAACCCCCACTTGTCATCTCTCTTTCTAGTTTCTATATATATGTACACATTCACACGTTATATGACACATACATAGGTAGACACATAAGTTACCAAGCCGTTGTAGAGCTCAAATCTCAATGGCCCTTCCGAGACACTCAAAAGGAACCAAGGGTGGGTGGCTACTCATTCTTTTAACTTGCACTCTTTGTTTTTGATGTGTGTGTGTGTAATGTGTTGGTCTCCTCTGACTCGGAGACATAGAGAGAGAGAATCAAATTCACTCCAACTTTGATATAAAAAAATGATTTTATATGCGGTTTGATCTCATAAATCGCCTTGAAACATGTCCTTTTACATCTCCATTTCTTAACCTCAATTTCCATCTCTCTCTCTCTCTTGAGAGAGAGTTGAAATGTTCATTCTCTCACTTTCTCTGTTTGGCTTGGTTTGTGATTGTTCAGAGAGCAGCACATTCAATGAAGCTTTTGGTTTTTGAGTTTTTGGGAGTGGATCAACTTGGCCCCAGATCTTCAATTTGTTTGATTGTTGCAAAGTGTCATCCTTTCTTCTGATTACTATCTTCTTGGGTTGGTTCTTGGGTTGGTTACCTTTTGTCATTGAGAAATGTTGACTTGCATTGCGTGTACCAAGCAACTCAACAATGGATCTCTTGGCCAAGAAGAAGAGGAAGAAGCTGTGCACACTCCCAGCACCAAGCAAGCCATCAAGGCTCTCACTGCTCAGGTAAAATCACCATTTGTCTCATTATCAAATCTTCAAACAGTAAGAACCCACATCTTCAATTATGCATCTCTATGCTAATAGCCTAATAGTGATACCAAGAGAACTACAGTCCCATTTAAGAACCAATTTTGCTTGTGTTTCCATGATTTGTTTGACTTGTTTTCACTTAAGAGGGAACTAAGGTGACGAAGGGGTGGTTTTGTTTTTCAGATCAAGGACATGGCAGTGAAGGCTTCTGGGGCCTATAAGAGCTGCAGACCTTGTTCGGGGTCTTCCAATGGTAACAGGAATAGGAAGTATGCAGATTCAGATATGGGGTCAGATTCAGCAAGGTTCAACTGGGCCTACCGCAGAACTGGGAGTTCCAATTCAACCCCAAGGATGTGGGGGAAGGAAATGGAAGGTGGTAGGGTGAAAGGGCTTTCCAGTGGGGAAGGAACACCGGCATCAGTGAGTGGACGCACTGAGTCAGTGGTGTTCATGGAGGAGGATGAGCCTAAGGAGTGGATTGCACAAGTGGAGCCTGGTGTGCTTATTACTTTTGTTTCGTTGCCTCAGGGAGGGAATGATCTCAAGCGGATACGGTTCAGGTACTACTGTTACTACTACTACAATCGCTCTAGTGTGTGTGTTTGGAGATTGCAAAATTGGGGGAGTGTAGGCACATGTCTTTGTCATGTGGTAGTGTTTTTTTAACCAATGTGACTTTGTCCTTTGTTGTGGTTTAAACTCTCTTTTGTTCTTTGATCTGGCAATCTAAGTACATATTTGTTTTGGAGTGATCACATGCTTTTCAAAGGCTGTCGTGATTCTAGATTGGCAGGTTCTATCTTGTTTCTATTGTGCCTCTTTGGAGGACCTCAGCTTTGTTCCATTGTCAGTAACTCATGCTTGGCTGGTGGTAGTAGCCCGGGACAAAAGCAAAAAGGGTTTTTATCATCTAGCATTCTAGCCTGCTCATTCAAATGCACTCCCTCCCTCCAGAAAGAAAAAAAGGAAAAGAAAAAAGAAAAAAGAAAAAAGAAGAAAAAGAAAGTACCTAGGCTATGAAAAAAGGCCAGGATTGGTTTTGTGTCACTGCTAGAGCAATATTCTTTTTATGAAATACAAGCAAATTTGTCTTATGGAAAACCAACCAAAAAAGAGAACTTAAAAACAATAATTATAAAGGGATATTAGAAGGGTCTAGTCTACCATTAACAGTTTATGAATATGAAATTACACTTTATTGATATTGAATAGTTTGATTAGTTTAACTGAGTTAACAAGTCTTTTTTGTCTTTAGACTCGTAACTTCAGACTCATCTGTCATTCATGAAAGTTTAGGCTTCTGTGTAGACATTTTGATTTGTTTCTACTACGGTAACCTGCAACTAGAGTTCCCTGTTTACATTTTTGTTCCAGTCAATAATACAACTTGAAATTTGTTTAATGAAGGGAAATATACTAGTGTGTGATGTCACATTTCTTTTTTAAGCCCTTTGATGATTGTACTAATTATTTTATTTTGTTTGACACATTTGATCAGTCGTGAAATGTTTAATAAATGGCAAGCTCAGAGGTGGTGGGCAGAGAATTATGACAAGGTCATGGAGTTGTACAATGTTCAAAGGTTCAATCAGCAAGCAGTTCCCCTTCCAACCCCACCAAGATCTGAAGATGAGGTGAGCATACAGCTTTGTGTAATTTATTGTTTTGAATTGCATGATTAAACTTCTTTGACCAAAGAACTCATTCATCTAATCTTACGAGTTATCCTTAGCAATCAATGACAAATTCCTTCTAACTCATACTTGAGGCCTGAACTTGAGATATTTTAGTTAGAAACCTGGTTCCTACTTGATGTGTAACTTATTCAATAACTGTGGGAGTAGGTTGTTATCTTTTGTATTTACATGACCAGTTTTCATTTAGAATATTCTGTCCAAGTGAAAATGCTGTGTTGATATATTTTAGTTGGTTTGTATATAACTGTACTTTTCCTTTTCAGAGCTCAAAGATTGAATCTGCTAGGGACAGTCCTGTAACTCCTCCACTCAGCAAAGAGCGTGCACACCGTCACTTTCACCAACCAATGGGAATGGGCTACTCCTCATCAGATTCACTGGATCACCACCAAATGCAGTCTCACCCTTGCCACGAAACAAGCGGTCTGGCATTAGCGCCTAATGTTTCCAACATTAGTGCACCAAAGACAGAAAGATCATCCATCGATGCTTCAGTAAGGACTAGTTCATCGGAAGAAGAAGATCACTCGGGCGAGTTTTCAATCAGCAATGCCAGTGACATGGAAACTGAATGGGTTGAACAGGATGAACCAGGAGTATACATCACTATTAGAGCACTTCCAGGTGGAACCAGAGAACTCAGGCGTGTTCGGTTCAGGTAATGCAGCAGCTTTTTAATTCTTTGTTACTAATTATCTTCACTCATGAATGGTGTGAAAAACTTGCTCATGCTCTTGGATTTTTATCTTTTTTAACTTTGGTAATTTAGTTTACATTTAGTGATTGATTCTATGTTCTACTTTCATTAAGCTTTTAAGCCAGTTTTGGATGTAGTTCCTTGTTAACTAAGTTTTTGATTTATCCCTTTGAAACCTTTCTTGAGTCTTAATAGCTAGATTGCTTAGTCATCAATTTTGATCTATCATGTAGAATTACATTCATTTAAATTCAAACTTCATTGTTTTACACAGCCGGGAAAAGTTTGGAGAAATGCATGCGAGATTGTGGTGGGAAGAGAACCGTGCTAGGATACAAGAACAATACTTGTGACTGTGACTATAGAAGAGCCTTTACACAGATAACTGCTTCAGCAGGCTAACACAGTACAACTTGGAAAGCTTTACAACAGTATTGTGCATTATTATTCTAGGTCCTGTTACCTTATTTTTGGTGGATAATTTGCATGTAACTGCTACTTTCAACTTTGTAGTTCACTTCAGCTGTCGAGAAATGCAGTATGATAGTAGTGATGATATTTTAGTTTTAGTTAAAACTTTCCAATGTCTAATGTTTTCCATTTTGTATGAATTTTGAACTATTCCAAGTGAGATAACAAGTCTGGTTCTGTTAAAATGGTTAAACAATATAGTGCTCTAGATTGAAATTCTGCACTAAACGAATCACCGGAACTTCGTAAGGAAGTGCATGGTTTTAGACATTAGAAAATGTAAGATTAAGGGCCAACACAAGTTTCTTTGAAATTCAAGATTTTGGAAATGTTTGGGTAAAGGTAAATATGAAACACTTATTCAATTAAAAATGTTGGTTTTTTTTTAATCTAATAAAGAGGTATCATTCATTCCTAAGAGTTGGCTCTTATAAAGATAAAATAATATCTCTAGGTCATGACTTCATATCCAAACTAAAGCTAAAAATTGAATTATGATAGTTAAAGAATACAAATGACGAAACATATGAGTTAACCAGAATTTTGGTACAAAAATGGTAGTTTAGGTAAATTTGTCAAATAGTATTATTATGGGACTCTTTTACCATGAAACTTATTGAAACAAGTTAGAAAAAAAAAGGAGGATTATAAATTACTTTTATAAACTCAATAAAAACCTATAACATTTGGTTAAGTTATATGTATTGTGAATTATGAATTAGTTACTTATTTTCTGTTAATTATATTAGATAACAAATCTTGTAATGTATTTCTCAATTACTAATTAGATTTAATTTTGTTAGGTAGACATTCTTTACACAGTTCATGTGTTCTAGAGGACACTTTCGGCAGGTGGGCGTAGCATTGATGACTACTAATCTACCAATATGTAGAATTCACTTTACCAGTCCAAATTACCGATCTACCAATATCCAATATGTATAATTCATACTTCCAATCCCATATTTGAGAATGCAAAGTTCACTAGCATGTGCAGTGCAACCATTTATATGCGAATGACCTTATTATTTTCTAATATAAGATCTAACTTGTGTTATAAATTTAGTCTAAATAAGGATCAAAAGATAATAATAAAAATAGGTTAACAAAGTGGTACAATTAATGCTCATTGCACATCTATTTTTTAAAAGATAAACTTTCACTACATTAGACACCGATATTTTTGTTATTATTATTGTAATTATTATTATTGATATTGTCATTACTATGACTATGATAAAAAAATTTCATCAACCCCAATATTATTATAGTTATTATTGATATGGATATCATTATTGTTATTATCAATGGCGCTTCAATACTACTAATAACATTGTTATGATTATTGTAATTGATAATATCATTAATAATATAACTACCATTACTATCATGAACATTGACACTTGCATTACTATTACAACATTGACATCATCACCATTAATGCTACTGCTATGGATATTGGTGCAATACTATCAACATTTGATTTTTTTTATAAATACATCTTAAACACATTTTAATATGATAAAAACATTTTAAAGTGGGATTTTTTAAACTAAAAAGTAGAATCAAAACTAAAACTAAATTTTGGTTATAATTTTTAAAACTTAAAATCAAAAAACACCTCAAACATAAAAAAAATAAATTATTCATCACTTCAAGAAATTTTTCATTTGAAATGCTTTCTATAAATAAAATATATAATTTTTAATTTTAAAACATTTATTTTATTATAAAATTTAATTGACACACATATATTTATATATATATACACTATATATATAAAAATTATTTTATAGATTATTTTAACTTCTTATCTAATTCATCTTTTAATATATTTAAAAAGAATTATCAAAATTAATTTTTTTTATCTCAATATAAACTAATATTTTAACTTGTGTATTGTACAAAATAAATATTTATCATATTTAATTAAAACTTATAATAAATTATATATAAAAATAAATACTATTTTTAAATATATAAATTATATTTAAAAAATTTATAAATAGATATTCTTAAACATATATTATATTTAGAATTTATGGTAAAAAATTTATATTATAACATAAAATTATTTTTAATTATTGATATTTTTTTAGACATTAAATTTGATTTATAAATAAATATGATAAATAGCAATTAAATTTGATAATAAGTGAAAAAATTTCTAAAAACTAAAAACCTTCTAGTAAAAGAAAAACATTCACATTGAATAAAAAATCTAAAAATTATTTTTACATAAAATAATTATTTGTGTTTAATATATATATATATATATATATATACTTTGGTAATTTACTATAAATCTAAAATATAATTTATATTCTTAAAAGTAAAAAATAAAAATAATTTTTTTAAAATATAATTTATATATTTAAATATATAATTTATTATAAATTTTAGTTATATATAATAACATTTAGTCAATACATAATATATGTTAAAATATAAGTTATATTATAAAATAATATATATAATTTCAAATTTCAAATTCTTATTTTGTTATAAAATTTAATTATATTATAATAAACTTTTATTGTATATATTCAAAAATTTAAGTGTGCGTTTGTTTAACTCATCTCACTTTTTTATGTATGTGAATCCTCATTTCATAAGGATCGGCGTTGAAGGTAAGTTTCAAACATTTTTTAAAAACAATACTTTACTAGTCAAGATAAACTTTTGTCGTATAACTAAAATTTTTAACAGATAAATATTTTCAAATATAAACTCGTAATAAATAATTTTTAATCATATACATTACATTTTAAATTAATGATAAATATTTTATATTTTAATAAAAAATTATCTTTAGATTTAAATTTATTTTTAATCACTATAACTTCATAAAAGTATAATTTTGATTCTATTTTTTTTATTTATAAATTTAGTATTTTAATTTTTTAAAATTATATGATGCTAGTTCGTCATTAACATGATATATAAAATTAAATAAAAGATGTTGAGTTGTTGGTATATTTTGAAAAAACATTTTTTAATATGATTATTTGAATTTATATCGGATGGAGGATGCTAATTTCACTTTGCTCTTATAATTTTGACCTTTACAAAATTGATAATTGCTAAATGGATAATGAATAAGCAGGAGTTGGTTTCAAATTATTGGTGAAGGGTTTGAAAATGATTCGCAATTTTGGGTTAAACAAAGGGCACAAGCGTAGTTTAGTGGAGAACACTAGGGCACACAACACAACACATGGAGCAATTTAGGATTTATTAATAAATATTTTCTTTTCTCTTTTTTTTTTTTTTTTTTTTTTTTTTTTCCCTGAAAACTAAAGTCATTGTCAAACGTTTTCAAAACCCTCACTCTGTCGTTCGAAGCCGCTTGCTTTTCTTTTGTGTTCTTCGTCTCTCTCTGTTTCGATTGCGAACAACAAAACCCTACCCATCTCTTGTTCTCCCCAGCAACAGCCTCAAGTTTTGTTTTTTCACCGTTGCGTTAGTGTTTTGTTTTCTGGATCGTGTTCTTCTGGGTTTTGGGTGCAATGGTCCCTGTTTCCAGAACGGAGGGTGCCACTGGTACTCACTTGCTCTCCGCAAGAGTGCGCAAAACCATTCAATCTATCAAGGAAATCGTGGGAAATCATTCTGATGCTGATATCTATGTCGCCCTCAAGGAAACCAACATGGATCCTAACGAAACCACTCAGAAATTGCTCAACCAAGGTTGGTTGGTGCCTTGCTGGGGCTATACTTTATTTTTTTCTCCTTTAATCTTATTTTACATTTTTGGGTTTTGAATAATTTTGGTTTTTGGCTCTCATTTATGTGCCCTCTTGTGGGGTTTTGGATTGGTGGAGAATGTTTATGAAGTTTAGGGTGTGTTGGTGTAATCCATGTGTGGGCTGCATTTTGTTGTTTAATTTGCCTGTGTGAGAATGAGTATGTTGAGAGCTTGGAGTGGTTTTTGTTGGCTTGATTTTTGTGGTGACTAGGTTGAGCCTCTTGCCCGTGCTTTGTTTGGTCTGAAAAATTAATGTTTTGTTGATTGTGTATTTTTTTTTATCCTTGCTGCATTATTGCAGTTATCCTTGACATTGCGGAAAATTGCAGGCAAGTGTGGCTGCTATGCAATTGTGGTTGCTGAGAATTGAAAAATGTTGCTACTAAAATCTTGGTCGGGGAGCATTTTTTCAGTGCTTTGTTTGGTCTGAAAAATTAATGTTTTGTTGATTGTGTATTTTTTTTTATCCTTGCTGCATTATTGCAGTTATCCTTGACATTGCGGAAAATTGCAGGCAAGTGTGGCTGCTATGCAATTGTGGTTGCTGAGAATTGAAAAATGTTGCTACTAAAATCTTGGTCGGGGAGCATTTTTTCAAACATGGCATGCTTGCATTTAGTCTTTTTTTTTTTTGGCTTTGTTACTTTTCTTTATTTTGGCCGGGATATGCAACTGGTGGTTTTGAGTGTGTGAATGATTTGGGTGAGGAATATTCACCTTAATCTTAAATATTACTTGATATAATGTAAATATTTTTAATATATGTTTCTTGATTATATAGTTGATTCTTTCGAACCATGGTTGCAATTTTGCAGTTGATGCATTATTTATTTCAGTTTGCCTGTCCAGCTCTATTTTGGGTTTGAGTATGTTCCAATTAAGTATTAAGAAAGAAATTAAACAAAAAAATCTTCTAATTTTCTTTGTGGTTTTATTATTCAGATCCATTTCATGAGGTGAAAAGAAGGAGGGACCGAAAGAAGGAGGTATCACTTGTATACATTTTGGATCACATATAGTTAAACATTTGAGACTAGTGGTTTTCTTATCAGTAATTTATTAATATGCATCTGTCATTGCAGACCCAGAATGTTGTGAACAAGGGTCCATCTGACTCGCGAAGGCAGTCTGAGAATGGCGGCCAAGGAATGAAATTTCACACCCCTTCTGAACGTAACGAGAATGGTAGTCAAGGAATGAAATTTCACTCCTCTTCTGAGCGCAATGTTCGAAGAGCAAACTATTCTCGGAGTACTTTACCTGGTAAAATGCTTGTTTTGAGGCTTTAAGTGTGATGCCCTGATTTGCATGTTGTTCAGAATGAGCAATCATTTTTTACTCTCAATAAATTTGTCATTAGTTTTTATTCTTATTGATAGAATATGACCTAATAGTTACTAACATAGATATGCTGAAGATCCTAAATTTAATTTTATAGTTTGTTGCATTTCCTGTTCACTTTATCATTGCTTTTTCACTCTGGAGGCTGCTATTTTTATGCTGTTTCTCTCCATTATATCTCATTTTTTATTCAGAGGGAGAGGGATTTATTATCTTGTTATATGAAACCAATTAATCAATGATATTTTTGTCATCTATCCATCTAAAAATGTTCACTCCTGATGAATTTGTGGTTTTCTGTATCAGACCTTCATTTGTATGCAGTTTCAAATAGCTAAGTGGATTGCTTGTTCTGTATATGTTTTCAAAAAAACTAAATGGATCACCTGTCTTTTCTTGTATGGTCATGAGCATTATTATATGCACTGATCTTTAAATTCTGTCTAACTATTCAGGCATCAGCAGAGAGTTCCGTGTTGTTAGAGACAACAGAGTAAATCATATATATAAAGAAGTAAAGCCTCATCCGCAGCAGCACTCCACATCCACCACTGAGCAGTTAATTGTAAACACTTCTGAAAAGGGGTATGCTCTGAATTTTACTTCTTTTGTATTTAGCAGGATACTTCACATATCCAGTGTCGGTAGTTGTCCATACATGTTACATGAATTATGTAAAACCTAGGTCATATGCATGCAAATTGGTGCAACGTATATACTGCCACAGATAGAATGTTAAAGAGCTTATGTTTGCTTGAAGGGTTTAGAAATGAATCAAATGGTGAGAAGTAATAAACCCATATTGATAAGATAATAAATAATAGAGTAAAAGTATTTAACTATTATACTACATTAAAAACAGAGTGTTGCTCTTTTTTCCCCACAAAACAGAAAATGTATTGTTTTTTCTTTGTCTGTGGATTCTGTAACATTAGGAATGTTTTCCAATAATAGATTTTACCAGAAATGAAAGATCAGTGGTGCTGCCAATTACTAGTCACTAGTCTTTTAATTTGAACTAATGCAATTAACCTTTGGAGTCAGACTTGAAAGATAACTTTCATTCTTATATCATTTGTAAGCTGCATTTGTTAGGGATTGCTGTTTTGATTTATTTTCACAAAGTTATTGGATAATTGAATTTTGTATATAATTCATATGTTATCTTTGTTTCAGCTCATCCACTTCCTCAAATCATAGGTCATCTGGTGCTAGGAATTCTTATCAGGCACTAAATGGTCCTTCTGATTCACATGCTAAATCCCCAAAAGATGCTGTTGCAAATATCATTGACAGAAAAATGGCATCTGAGGATAAGGATAAGCAAGGCATGGTTTCGAATGCAGCAGGACGGGTGCAACCAATGAAGCCAAACAACATCCATCAACAAAATTCTGCATCAGTGGCATCAACCAGTTCTGCTGTTGGGGTGTATTCCTCTTCAACAGATCCAGTTCATGTGCCCTCTCCTGATTCTAGATCATCAGGTGTTGTTGGAGCAATTAGGCGTGAAGTTGGGGTTGTTGGTGTTCGGTGGCAGTCTTCAGACAACAAAGTAAAACAATCATTTGTTCCTAGTAGCTCTTATGCTAATTCCCTTGTGGGAAAAGATGGTACATCCGCAGATTCTTTTCAATCAGTTGGTGCTGTCTCAAAGACTGAACAATTTAGTCAAACTAATGTAACTGAACCCTCATTATCTGGTATGCCAGCTAGCAGACCGTCTCTGAACAACCAGTATAATAATAGGCCACATCAACAACTTGTGGGACACCAAAGAGGTATAACTTTGAAACAGCTCTACTAAAATATGATTTTAATATAAATTTTTAAGAGTAGAATGTTGTAGCTTGCTCTTAGGTAGGGTAAATGAACTATTGTTGTCCAGTCAAAATGAGGTTTATGTTATTTATCCAAAACAATTGATTGGGTTTAAGCCTTTTTTTTTTTTTGTTGCAGAGATCTTTGCTTATTGAAATATATATTGTAATCCATTTTTTGCTTTTTTATTGGCATTTTTTTTTGTCGAAGTGCTTATACACTGTAAAACTATCCATTTTCTTATCCACTTTAATGAGATATGATAATTTTTTGGTAGGTTTCGTTTTTATTGTTTGCCATTTTTCCATGCCTAGAAATTTGATGAGTTTTGATGCAGTTTCCCAGCAAAATAAAGAGTGGAAACCTAAATCAAGCCAGAAGTCAAACAGTAATAATCCTGGAGTAATTGGAACCCCAAAAAAGGCTGCTGCTTCTACTTCACCTCCAGCAGAAAGTTCTGGAGATATTGAATCAGATACAGCAGAGCTTCAAGATAAATTCTCCCAAGCAAATCTATATGAGAACCAAAATGTTATTATAGCACAGCATATTCGAGTTCCAGAGACTGATCGCTGTCGGCTGACCTTTGGTACCATTGGGACTGAGCTTGATTCTTCAAGGCTTCAATCTAAGTATAACTTAATAGGAGCTTCCGAAAAATCAAATGAGGAATTGACTGCAAGGTTGGCATTCTTGCTTTGCTTGTTTACAACTTTTTAAAAATTTTAATTTTATGTTAAAAGAGTCATTGTTTGGGCCTTGGATTATATGTGATATTTTCATGTGGTTTTGAAAATTTTCTTCAGAGTTATATCCGATATGTTTTATTTATACATGGCTAATAAGGATAAAACAAGATGTAATGTTGTTACATTTGATGTCAGTTTGACAGTACCTGCTCCGGAGTTGTCCTCTGCTGATATTTCTGGGAGCAAACAGGTGGACTTGCGGGATGACCACATTAGAAGTTCTGGGTCAGACTCTCCAGCATCCGGTGCTGCTTCTGAGCAACAATTGCCTGATAACAAAGACTCTTCAAACACTCAGAATCTGGACAACTATGCCAATATTGGATTGGTACGTGATAGCAGTCCATCCTATGCACCTTCAGAACCACAGCAACAAGATTCTCATGATATGCCAGGCTTTGCAGTGAGTATTCCTTTCAATACTACCATCATAGTCTACATATTTAAACTTTCCTTATGGTCATGCAAAGTTAAGTTATTACTTATTAAAGCCTACAATTGTGTTTTTGTTTGGTCATTCAATAGAAGTGGATAGTAGCACACAGGGTTGAGAAATAGTGCATTATAGAGCCATGGTGGAGTGAGGTGGCCTCTGGCCTCATTGATGGCCTTCATAGTGGACCAAATTGCGGCTGTAGCAGCTGGGATAGCACCCCTATTCAATTTGTTAAAAAAGTGTCAACTATATCCCATATTTTCTCTCACGCAACCGCCCCATTTCTCAGTCTTATCTCTTCTGGCCATCTCTGGTGGCATGCAGCTGTTCTGCAGTTTTAGGGCCTTGCTCTTCGCCTCTTCGGCAACTTCTGCCCTTGTCTAGGGTTGCAGAAGCAGAGGACACGTTTCTTTTTTTGGGAGAAGAAAAGATGGTTGAGTTATTTGAGGAGGTGACAGCCGAATAGCTGTTTTGGAGAAAGAGGCTAATTTTTTTTTTCTAGACTTAGAGGGTGTCGGGCCTGCACCCCAAATTGGGTTATTCTATACCCAAAACAATCCGATATATATAAAATTTCAGAACAGTGGCCTTCGTGATATAGTCGATCCCACTTTGGTGTTGGGGTTCAGTCGCTCCACCATGCGGGATTTAAAACATTGGTGGTGTGGCTGGTACAAAAAACACTAGTTTGATAGTGAATAGTGGGATGACTGCTATTTGATCCCTAAAAAGTTTTATATTACACTACATATATATGCTGAAAAAATAAAAATAAAAAACGGCTAAAATTGATGAATGCTATTTGATCCCTAAATAGTTTTGTATTACACAATGTATATACATGCTGAAAAATAAATAAAAGAACAGCTAAACTTCTATGAAGCACCGTATCTGATACAAATACTCTTGGATACTTCATGTATATGTACGGATGAAGTATCAAGCCTTAAAAAAATTATAAGAAACATGAGTATAATTTATAAATTATAATATAGGAAAATATAAACATTGTGAATTGTCCCTTGATAAACCAAAAATGAAATTGTCCTCTTTATGGATGATTTTAAGAAAGGAATGAGTTTGATTGTACTATTCCTGTTTGTTAATCGGTAGTAATTTATGATAATGATTTATAAATTTTTTGTTTTTAGTAATGTTCAAGTCCAAGAAGTATATTCTGAATTTGGATGTGCAGAATTGCAGTTCTATATTATATTTTTATTTATGAATTTTGATATATATATATATATATATATATATATATATATCTAGATATGTATCTTACACGTATCATATCTTATGTTTTAAAAATAATTGTATTACTGTATTGGGTATATATATTGTATCTTGTACATGTATTTTATACTTGCATTGCACTATCATTAACGTTCATGGTGAAGAACCAGAGAAATTAAGTGTATTAAACATCTTTGTTATGGTGTTAGTGTTAGTGTTATGTAAATAAATATGTATTTGTTGTGCCTTATTGTCTTTCCATTCTCACTTTTAAATTTCCAAACAGGCATACGATCCTCCAACTGGTTATGACATTCCTTATTTCAGACCCACAATTGATGAAACTGTACGAGGGCAGGGTTTGTCATCTCAGGAGGTATAATAAATTTTTATATATGGAGGGATATAATACTTTTGACATCATTCATAATGGAGACAGTTCTCTCTCCCCCTTTAAAATGCATGACTAATTGGGACTGTATTTTTTTGGTCTTCCTCATCTGTACTAAATTCACTAATTTTTTCTCTCTTGGCACCCAATATTTGGTGATTGCAGGCTTTGATCTCCCATGCAACCAATAATACTCCAGCTTCCACAATCGCCATGGTACAACAACAGCAACCTCCTGTGCCGCAGATGTATCCGCAAGTTCATGTTTCACACTTTGCTAATCTTATGCCATATCGTCAGTTTCTGTCACCGGTCTATGTTCCACCAATGGCCATGCCTGGATATTCGAGTAATCCCCCCTATCCTCACCCAACAAATGGCAGCAGTTACTTGTTAATGCCTGGAGGTGGTTCCCATCTCAATGCCAATAACCTCAAATATGGAGTTCAACAGTTCAAGCCTGTTCCTGCTGGTAGTCCTACAGGGTTTGGAAATTTTGCTAATCCCACTGGATATGCCATGATAACTCCTGGTGTGGTTGGCGGTGCAACAGCTTTAGAAGATTCATCTCGAGTCAAGTACAAAGATAATCTTTATGTCCCAAATCCTCAGGTAATGTGTCTGTGGTGTTAAAGAACACGTTTGAATATCAGCAAATGCAGCATTATCAAACATGTCGCCACATACCTTTCCATGATTTTTAAAATTTTTAATCAACTCCTTACTGTGCAAACCTATTAGGCTATAAGCTAATTGATCATTTAAACCAAACAAGCCTAACATTACTATCTTTATGGATATTTTAGTCTTGATTATAGCAGCACTATTCAGAAATGGGGACTCTTAATATAGTTTTTTATGGGTTAATTTACTTGGCGGATATTTCATCTTGACCTGGTGCTTGAGCTAATTATGCACTTCATTCTGGTTAACTCTGGATAGCTTATTTTGCTAAAATTGATGTGACTTTCTTTTCTTTCTTAGTCGTCAGGGAGGTGCCAACAGTTCCTAACCCTGTGTATAGTGTAGCTTTGAATAGTATAATAAGTTGCAATAAAGCAAGTAATGTAGTCCACATGACTATTAATCTAGTGGGAAATAGAATATTAGGAAAAGATTAGTAAAGCTTTATCCTCATGCCATTAATAAATCTCTGCATATTACATCACCTTTTCCTTCATGATTGCTTTCTATAACAAAACTAAGATTTAGTTTGTTATCATTCACAGGCTGAGACATCAGAAATCTGGTTACAGAATCCAAGGGATCTTCCAGGCATGCAATCGACTCCTTACTATAACATGCCAGGGCAAACACCTCATGCAGCTTACATGCCTTCACACACTGGTCATGCTTCTTTCAATGCAGCTGCAGCTCAGTCTTCTCACATGCAGTTTCCTGGCATGTACCATACTCCTCCACAGCCTGCTGCCATGGCTAATCCTCACCACTTAGGGCCACCAACTATTGGCAACAATGTTGGTGTTGGGGTGGCTGCAGCTGCTCCTGGAGCACAGGTTGGTGCATATCAGCAGCCCCAATTGGGCCACATCAACTGGACAACAAATTTCTGAATGCCATAACAGAAAAAAAGAAAGTGAATTTAACCCCTATGTGTACAAGGGACTGACTGAAAGTAGATATAGAAGAAGAAAAGTGCCAGTTTTCATTGTGAAATGAATAACTTATGCTTTATTTTTTCTCTCTTTTTACAAATGCAATGAGGCATTAATTTTCAGTCTCCTCTGTTTGCAATAGGTTTGGGAATTGTTGAGTTTTGGCTTCAAAAGTTGAAATCTCATTTTTCCTAAAATCCTTTCAGATAATGCTGAAAAGCTTTTCCTGATATAGGATATGCTGTATTTTACTGATGTCCAAGGCCATAATAACACGTTAAGTTACTTATGAAAACATTTTGTTGTCAATTTCAATAAAATTAACACGAAAATTGAAGTTATTAGTGATTCCTAAGTCGAATCTTGAGTGACTAAGAAAAGGAAATTGAAATTATAGGTGCCATTTGTTGTGTAGTGACAACTGAAAAGTAGCTAACGATGTCTAAGAATGAGTGGCGTTATTTAGATTTAAGAATTTGAAGCTACAACTGCTGAATGTAAAAGTAAACGTCCAGATTGTAGAAGTAAAAAAATATATATGTAGACATATGTGTGTATATATATATATAAAGAAATCAAATTGTTTCAAAGGTAATTCTTGGTAAAATTATTTTATTTAATAATTTATTGTTGAACTTTACTGATTTAATTATTAAATTGAAAGTTTATAATATTTAAATCAAGTTTAAATTTTATTTAAAATTTTGAAAATTATTTTAAACTGAATTTTATTAATTTAAATGGATGAATTATGATAAAAATATTTTATATATTAATTTGAACTCATATAATAATATTATATAATTTTTAAAATTTAAAAAATATATAAACTTTATACATGAAGAACTTTTAGTTTAATAGTTTGATTATTGACATTTGACATATATTATGTGTTATTAAATAAAGTAACTTCACTAAAAGTTTCTTATGGGATATTTAGTGCAAGAAATATTTTTATTTTTCAAGAATCTTAGATTAGGAATCTTGATTTCCTATGTTTAGTAACTATTTAAAAAAAATTTTAGGGGATATAATTTTTGGAGAATTACTTTTATTTCACTTTTCAACAAAATGATTCTCAGGAGTTGAGAATCCAACCTTTTTAATTTAGAGAAAAAAATTTATATATATAAGAAGACCACATTATCCCCTTTTTAAAAATAGAAAATATTTAGTTAAGATTCATTTTTTTCTAAAATATTTATCTTTTCATACACTTCATTGTTCATTTGTCAAATAGTGAGAAAGAGATAACACATTTTTTTATGAGTTAATCACTTATACACAATCAATCATATCTTTTAATAGTGTTATGTCAGTTGCTTATTAATGAAATAAAAATAAAATAAAATAATTTAAAAGATTTGATTGGTTGCCAATATAAAAGAATTTACACTATTAGTGTATGAATGATTAACTCTTTTTTTTATATATAAACTTAAATAACATTTTTTATCCATTATCAATGAACAACAAATACACAAACTCAAATTAACTTTATTAACTAATTAGAATATAAATTAATTTAATTAATTAATTTTTTTTATCACTTTTAATTATATTATTTTTAAGAAGAAAAAGAAATCAGTGTAATGTTTTGTATATAAACTTTTAACAAATTATTTATTGTGTTTTTTATTACAAAATATTTGATTGTTTATTATGTAGGAAGTACTATTTATTTTTCTAATTACTTTTCCGTTAATTTAATAATAAAAATTAAATAATTATCTAATTTTCATGAGATATGACATTTTTATAATTATTTAAAATTTATAAGTTATAAAACTGATTTGCTAATTTTTTAATAGGATTTTTAGCTTCTAAATTTAACATTTTTTAAGCAAAATAACCACAATTTTAAAAATTAGACCGGTTATTAAACTAATTAGAATACTAGGTTACGTAGATCAAAGATTAAACTAATGGATCACTAATTAAATTGTATGATCTAATTTTTATTAAATTTTTTCTTATGTTATATATATATATATATATTTCATACTTATAAATTTTAATAAATTCATCATGTCATAAAAAACTTTCCAAAAATATAAGTTTAAATAATCATATTCACTTAGATTCAATTCCCATCTTATTTTATTATTATTATTATTATTATTATTATTATTATTATTTTATATGAAAAAATACATGAGAAAGTTGCATGTTGAACTACATAAATTAATACATATTAAAATTATAAATAATATGTACATATATATAATATACTTGTAATTAATATCACTATAATATATATAATATGTGTATATGTATTATATTATTAAATATATAATTTAAAATTAATTATACTATAGAAATTATTTATGTTACTTATATAATAACTAAACTTGTTGGTATAATGGTTGGTGCAAATGTTAATTGGTTTCTTTCTATGCCAAGGAACGCGGCTCAATTCGCATGTGGTGCATGTTCTCTTTATTATCTTTTTAAAAGCGTTTTTATTAGTTGAATTGGTTTGAGTTGATCTAATTCCCCAGTTCAACCACAAAATTTGCTAGTCCATATCGATTTGTAATTGGTCAACTACATAAATGATCTAATTCAAAGCTTGGAGTGACTACATTCCTGATTCAACCTATTGAACTGATGGGTCCAAATCACTTTTTAAAACATTGAAAATAATGTTATATATGTTTTTTTAATTGTTTTCTTGTGTACTTATATTTTAATTTTAATTGTTAATTTAAATTTATTCTTATTGAGATGAACAATTAGAATTATATTTTTGACTTTCATTTACTATGCATTTTGTGTATAATTTAATTATATATGTAAATTATTGATTTATTATTGTTGGAGAAAAAGATACATACTAGAAGGGAAGTTGAATAGTGTACATAAAAAATTAATACCTTTTTTAATGCAGTGTAGTAGTAAAAGCTTTGATAGGCAAAGTACTAAAAAGTAATTAGACGAAGGAGCATGGATCTTTTATATTGGTTCGTTTTAAACACATAGACTACATCCCGTTCTCAATCCAATCAGATTGAGTTCCACTATCTTTTTTAAGATACAAGTATTCTTTCAACAAGTCACTTCTAGCTCAAATCTAAATAGTCTTTGACTTGCCTCTTTAAGCAACTACCCAAGTTTTCTTTAAGAAAACCTATCTAGACTTAACACCAAGTATTCTTTTCAACCAAGCCTCTTCAAGCTCAAATACTAAGTATTCTTTTATCAAGCCTCTCCAGTCTCAACCCTTACAATGAAATTTGAAAGGAGTTACAAAGATAGCTTCGTTTCTTCTAAACGTGATGTTATAAAAATTAAGTACAAATAGTTTACAAAGAACTATGTACAAGATCTACAAAAATTGAAGAGGTTCTTTGCGGTATGCAAATTTCTCAATAAGTATTGATCTTTTATTTATGTTGATTCACATTGTATTGTCGTTGTTTGAAGATTGATCATTTTATAGTAGTTTTAGAGAAGATGGCTGTTAAGCAATATTCTCAAGATGCTTCATCTGTTCTTCTCTTCGAGATCAGAGAGAAATTAAGAGTAAATTAATTGTTGTTGCAAGCATTTAATGCTTTGCATGAAAATGTTCGTCTCTTATTTGATCTTGACAGCTAATTATCATCATTTCGTTTAGGTGAGACAGAAAGCAATGGCTATATCAGAGTAGTGCGGCGTGTTTAGAGTTCCTGTCTTCTTTTCCGTGATTTCTAGGATCTTTTTCTGTCTTTCTGACGCAGAGATTTGACTTTCCAATATTAGCGATTTTTCATGTCTTCAAGAAAGTTTTCTTGTTCAACTTGTTAAGGAATAAAGTATTTAATGCACTTAAAAGATAATTTGAATTCATAAAAAGAAATAAATGTAGCATGAATTCAGATGATGTGTTTCATCTAGTGTACTTTGTCTTACAAACAAAAAATATTATTTGCTTTATCTAAAAAAGTTTTCTTAAAATATTTTATTTATTATCATTAAAACTTATAACCTCTCATGAGATTTAAGATCGTTTTTTGATTTTACAATTATTTTAAGTTAAATATGATATTTTAATGATATTATTTTAATAAAGAATATTTTTTTTTGTAAAAAAATATTTATATACTCAAGAAAGTAATATTATAATTGAACGTGATAATCTTTATATATAATCAAATGAATTTTGATCATTTTCAGCAATCATGATTTTTGAGTATAAAAAACTTTTCTCCTGTATCAAACACTTTCTTAGAATAATTTGATCTATATATATATATATGAGAAGGGTTCAAACGACACCGGTGTAACTTTTACTAAGTGTTACACCGCTTAATAACTTTATATTAAATGTGAATTTTGAAAATTCAACCGTTAAATTGAAAGTTCATATATCTTAGATCATATATATCAAATTTTGTTAAAATTGAACAACTTGAAGGTAATCAAAGTGTTCATATTTTAATATATTTTGAAATATATATTACGTCAATTTTATTTTATGAGAATGAAGTATCAAATCATCTTAGATTAATATAAAATTTGATATATATAATCTAAGAGATATGAATTTTCTATGTAACAGTTGAATTTTTAAAATTCACATTTCATATAAAGTTATATATAGAGGAGGGTTCAAACGACACCGGTGTAACTTTTACTAAGTGTTACACCGCTCAATAACTTTATATGAAATATGAATTTTAAAAATTCAACTGTTACATAGAAAATTCATATCTCTTAGATCATATATATCAAATTTTATATTAATCTAAGATGATTTGATACTTCATTCTCATAAAATAAAATTGACGTAATATATATTTCAAAATATATTAAAATATGAACACTTTGATTACCTTCAAGTTGTTCAATTTTAACAAAATTTGATATATATGATCAAAGATATATGAACTTTCAATTTAACGGTTGAATTTTCAAAATTCACATTTAATATAAAATTATTAAGCGGTGTAACACTTAGTAAAAGTTACACCGGTGTCATTTGAACCCTCCTTATATATATATATATATATATATATGACAAAATTAAAGATAAAAGTATTTTGGTTTGCTAAAATTTGGTACATTTTCATTATAGTGGAACTAAGTCCAATACGATTGACCAAATATTTCTAGAACTGTGTAGTAATTTATATTAAAAAAATTACATTTTTGTAGAACCTTCCAACGTTTATGTGGCGCTAGTTATTAACGAGTTTATAAAGAATATTACTATTTCACAACTCTGAGGAAATTGTTTGCATGTTCTGGTTCTTGTTTTGAACTAGAATTTTCAAATTTCTTAAGTTTGTAGCAAATAATATATTTATGCTGGTAAACGATTTTTTAAGTGTGATATATAAATGAAAATTTCTTTTTAAATGTGTAATTATTAAAAAGGTATTAATATGGTGAAGTAATATTGAATTATAAGGATTTTTTATTTTATTTGTTATCCAGTATTTTAGTCTATGCATTTATAGGTTAAATGTTTATTATAGATAATTAATTTTTATACTAAATTATACAAACATATGAATACAAATTTTATATAAATAGATATTTATATATAAAATATAAATTAATTTTCAATATAAAATAAATAATTTTAATTTTAATTTACGATAAATAATTTATAGAGTTATAAGATTATTTTAATTATTAATAATTTATTTTAAATTATTAAATTTTAATTCATAATAAATATAATAAATAAAAATTTAAATTATATAAAAAAAATAAAAAAATTCTTAAAGAAGTTCATGTTGAATAATAATAGTCTCTAAAATACTTTTGTGTAAAATAACTATTTGTATTTAATATAAATTTGATATGTATAATTCAGTAACCAACATCGAGAATTAATGGAGACAAATTTAAAAAAAAATAAAAAATAATAATAATTATCATTATATAAAATAGAATAAATGGATAAAAATAAAACAAAATAATATATATATATATATATATATATATATAATTAAGAAGTGAAAAATATATAATTTTTAGCATATATATTACTAAATTAATTTAATTAAATTGAAGAGTTGCACTTGTCCGCCCTCAAATGAGTGTAAGTCTGCCACTACCGTACATGAATATCTTCATCTTATAATAAATCAGAAACATATAAAATACTCTATTTAAATATTTAAATTTTATATAAATAGATATTTATAAATATATAAATCATATTTTTGACATAAAATAAATAATTATAATTTTGATTCACGACAAATATTTTAGAGGTATAAGATTATTTTAATTTTAATAATTTATTTTAAATTATTAAATTTTAACTTATAAATAAATATGATAAATAGAAATTAAATTATATAAAAAATTAAAAAAATTGTTAAAAATGTTCCTATCAAATAATAGTCCATAAAAATATTTTTATACCAAATGATTATTCATATTTAATATATAAGATTGATATATACATGAATGTCTATCATCTTATAACTCAAAATTACATTTGAAACAATATGGTTAGCAATCACTTAAATTTTAACTGACTTTTTCTTAGGATGAATATCGTTACAAGTTTCGGTCTTTTAATCGATTATGAGATTAATTTTCAGTATGATCAAGAAATTAGATTTGGAAGATAATACATACGCAACACAAACCTTAGTGTGATATTCAAATTCTGTGCCATGAAAAAGAGAAGCGAGAACATATATGGGATAGCAAAGTTATCATCTAATGATCATAGTAATTGTAAAAACAAAATAAAAATGTTTGCATGTATAGTGATTATAAGTTGTAACATAAATAAGTGCACGACACGTGGAATCTTAAAAGCAAGATAAAGTGCTTAAAATTCCAATTAATTAACCTTATGATAATGAGTTTTATAGTGAATTAGTTGGAGGAATCAAAGAGGAAAAAAGGCTAGCTAGGTGAAAGAATGATATGGAAAAATAGTGCATAAGTTAAGAAGAAGTTGTTTGAAGAGTGTGAACGTGCAGTACTGGTCCTACTACCCTATAAAGAAGGGTACGTTGTCCCTATGAACACGGTTATAGTGACCCTGAGATTCAGACTTTGAACAAAAGTAGTGTTGATAATACAAAAAGAAAAGCTACACCAATCCCGAGGAACAGCAACATACAAATTTAAAATGAACCAACCCCCATCGCTAACCTAACCTAAGCTTCTATGATCATCTGCAAAAGAGAAACAAACCACTCTCTTTTGTTTCATCTTATAACCAAACAAATAATATTTTCAAATTTCATTTTTGTTTTTCGTTTTTCTTTCCTTTTCAACTTTTTTGAAAAGATGATAAGGTGATTAATGAGAAATGTTTTTATTTTTTTCTCAATTTCTTTCTTACATGAAAGTGTATATTGTTTCGAGACTATTTTATGATTACCAAAAACCTGTAACAACTCCCAAACGAGAGCAACGGATAGAACAACCATTTTCAATCAAAACTCATCCCTTCAACATGCCACTAGAACAGTCTCAAATGAAAGCAAATCCTGTAATAAATCTCTGAATGTCACCTTCTTGCATGTGTTCATCACTTGTACAAATTATCCTTTGCGTTTTCTTTAGTTTTACAAAACCCTATATTAAAATCATCATGTTAAAATATAGTTGGCAGATAATTGGTTTTCTTCTTTTTTTTTTTTAAGTATATTGGTGTGGAGAAAACTTTATTCTCTTGATATTTTTCTTCTATCTATTAGACCCAATATACCCGATCTTCTTTAAAGAAAACTAAATTGCTTATGATCTTTTAGATCAATAATGGTTGATGATTAGTGTCTAGCACTATACATAATGTCTGCTACGTCCACGAAACTTCTAGCTCGAATTCATAAAACATGTCTAATCCCCATAATCAATTATAGGATCATAAACCCTTTACTAAGCACCAACTAAATAGTACAGTTATGTGTGAAAATTAAATAGACAGAAGTATACGTGTAGCTAGTGGCTTACGTAAGTAGAAATATATTTATCCAAGAGATGAAAAAAATTATTTCAGCGAATATATAGTCTCATATGCTGCACGTGCCTTCATTCATGCATACAAGTACTATAAAAGTAATATATGATTGTTTATGGCTTGTTAGTTTTACTATGGAAATTGCATAATATGAAGCGTATAAAATCATCATCTTTACCAGGTCAAAATTGACAATAGATCTCACCTTCCAATGAAACTAAGCAGAGCACCCACAGAATAGGGTTTCCACCTTAGTGTAATCATAAAACCTCTTTTTTGTTCATCTTTGCTTTTGCTTCCTAATAATCAGAAACTAATGAGTGTTTTGTCTCATAAGGGTAACTAATTTTGTTTGATCAGTTAGATATATACAATAGCCATAAGCAAAGTATGGATGTGACCGAAGTTTCTCGTTCAAGCTCTTGTACATATACCAAAGTTTGATGAAGATAGAGCAAAATTTTTTAAGACTATTGAAAAAAACACAAGTCATTATGTGTCTATTAAATATAAATTAGAATATTTAAGTGCGAAATATAATTTTCATCTTTAAAGTTAGTTTTCCAAGATAAAATTAGACTTAAAACACAATTTTAAAATAATGTCAAAATTTATCTAAAATCTACTAAAAAATATCATTTATTATTTATTCACGCATCATATTTAAAAATGTCGAATATAAGAAAAGTGTATTTATAAGAAAAGTATATTGAAAATATATATATATGTTCCATGAAATTGTGTTGACCCATATCTACATTCTAAGGTTTATTTAGTATAGTTAATTATACACTTGTTTAGTGGGTTTAGTCATCTAAGAAAAACGATGTATGAAGAAGTTAGCATGAAAAATTGAATGATTTAGAATGATTTTATGGTGCAATAGTTAAACGGATAGGATAGGGACGAAGGCGCAGTCATGGTTGATTTATGATAAGTGATGGATCAAAATGGGCCAAAGCAATATATTGTGTTTGATTGAAGCTAAGGTTGTGGGGGTGACCCACCCATGCACGGTTTGAAATTAAGCAAGTTAGAGAAGAAATGATGGTGGCATGGCCATGCCTTTGTAAAATGGCTACCAACCAACTTTGCAAAGTGTTTGTAGTGTGGAGAGGTGTCACATGAGCCTCATGCATCTCTTTCTTTTTCCAAAAGGAAAATTAAAGAAAAGAATCATACCAATCTCAATTCTCACATCTCCATCTCGTGGAAACCACCATATGTAGTTCATTGTGTTGTGTGTGCTACCTACACAACTTAATTGGTCTAATATCCTAGCATCATTGATATACATGGCCAATAATGTAACCCCATGCGTGTGTATTTCTTCTTGTAAATGGGCGTCGTACAAAAGTATATTGTAATTTACCTATTGAAATATTAAGCATAATGGATCATCAATTTATCAACTATTCACAAATGATGATATTTATGACTTTTTAGACGGTTAATTATTATAAAAAATAACAAATTTATCATATATATAAATATTGATAATTGTAATGGAATAATAATATATGATTTTCTTACACTTGAGAATACATAAACTATTTATTATTATAATAATCATCTTACAAGTCATCTAAAAATTGTTTTAGGTTAATTGGTATTTATTGCAAATTAAACTCCTGAAATCGTTAATTCGAATAGAACCGGATACAATCTTCCTAATTCTTTCTTGGTTCATTTCTTATAAATAATAATAAAAAATATGCTTGAGAGAAAAGAATCGTTAAAAATACCTAGCTTAGTTCTCATTGATTTCACATATAATAATCATGATGTGGTTGTACAATATTAAACTAGCATTAGAAAAATGAGTGAAAAACATTTCTAATATAAATATAAGAGAAATAAATTATTTGTCAAGGTATTAGGATAGTTAGAGACAATCATGGGTATTTATTAAAAAAAATGATTATAAGTTGAGTTGGTCCAAATTTGTAACCATTAAAATTAATCTAATGGTTGGATGGAGAGGAATCGGGATATAGTTAGAAACATACGAGTATATGTTCAATCCTCATTGCAATTATTTTTGTACTACTTCTTATCTTTAAAAAAAAAAGTTAATCCAAGTCTTATATTAACTAAATTTGAGTCAACTTAGGTTAAATACACACCTATTGTATTATACTATTTCACTTCTAATGATATATGTTTTATTTTTATAAAAATATTAAGTTATTAAATCTTATTGTAGTAGTATCTACTAATTTATATATATAAAGAGATTTTTTTTAATATAGTATTGAAAGCGAAAAAAGTTATCCAAATGATTTTTTTAATTAAGAAGGTATAACTTTTTATTTATTTATTTATTTATTTATTTATTTATTTATTTTTACTTTATCGAATCGGTCTTATAAAAGTAAAATACTGTATCCAATTGTGACTCTATCTCCAAGTAAAAAATTTAAAACAAATTTATACATATAAATATAAAACATTTCCCTAATTACTGATTATAATTTATGGATTATTGTTTGTGTATACTTTTCTTCTTCTTCTAATTTTAAAAATAAATAAAAGGTAGAATTAGTCGTGTTAAAAAATAAAATTTCATATTATTCATATATTTATATATTTCTCATGAAAAAATAACTAAAATTCTACATAAAAAATTTAAGAAAATGTTAATCAAATAAAAAAGCTAAGCTATATATCGATGAATCCATTTGTGCTTAAATCGGGTTGACTTAGTCTAATTTTTTTTTTCTTTCTTAAGGAGTTAGTAATTTCTATTATTATTATTATTATTATTATTATTATTATTATTTTTTATATATATATATATATATAAAGATACGATTATTTCAACGAAACTTATTCTATTAAATAATTCATGTTTCATATTAAATTTTAACGATTTAACGATTGAATTTAAAATTTTTAATACATAAATTAAGTCTATGATTTTTTTTTTTAAAATTAAAAATTATTTGATACTTTATTTCATCAATTCAAATTTACAGATAATAATAAAAATATTTTATACATTGATTTAAATTAATGAAACCAAGTAACAAATATTTTCAAAAATTTGTAGATAGATTTAATCTAAGAATTAAGAATTTTTAAATTAATGGTTAAATGGTCAAAATTTGATATAAATCATAAGTTATTGAGTGAATTCCTCATCATATATATATATATATGAGGTGAAGAGGGATTCATTACTCCAAGAAAATTTCTCTAAACTTATTTTACTCTATAATTCATACATTACATTAAATTTCAATGATCCAACTATTAAATTAAAAGTTCTTAATACATAGATCAAGTCAGCAAATTTAAAAAAAATATAAAATTATTTGATAATTCGTTACATTAATTTAAATTGATAGATAATCATAAAAGTATTTTATACGTTGATTTGAATTGATAAAATGAAGTATCAAATAATTTTAAAAATTTGCAGACTTGATCTATGCATTAAGAATCTTTAATTCAATGATTGAATCATTAAAATTTGATGTAAAATATGAATTATAGAGCGAAATAAGTATTATAGGAAATATCCATTTACTCCAATAGTAACATTTTATACACTTTATTTCACTTAATAAATCATGTTTCATATCAAATTTTAACAATTCATCTGTTGAATTAAATGTTCTTAATGCTTAGCTCAAGTCTACAATTTTTTAAAAAAATTGAAAATTATTTGATACTTCCTTTTGTTAATTCAATTCATAGATAATTATAAAAGTATTATATACATTGATTTGAATCTATACAATAAAGCATCGTATGATTTTTAATTTTTATTTAAAAATTTGTAGGTTTGATATATAATTTAAGAACTTTTAATTTAACAGTTAGATTGTTAAAATTTGACGTAAAATATGAATTATTAAATATTAATTTTTTTTTGTTACTTTTATTTAATAATTTGGTTACTTATTAAATATTAGTTTAAAATCACGTTTGACGAAAAAATATATATTTTAATACAAAAATAATAAAAATTTGTAAGTGTAGTTTTTTTTTTAACTTCAGTTGAATTGAACTTAAACATATTAAATTTATTTATTTTCTATATATATATGTGTGTGTGTGAGAGAGGGTAATTTACGTAAACTAACCCATATAAGCTCTAAAAAGTGACGAATCTATAAATAATAATTTACGTAACCAAATGTAGGAGAGTAATTGATGGAAACTAACCCATATTATTGTAACATTTGTTATAATATGTTTTTTCTCCCCCGAATAAATTGCATATTATATTGCATTGATTTCCATATATAAACAAGAATAAATAATACATCGGATATTAAATTTGTCAATTTTTAATTTTTTATCCATCTATTTGTACGTGTGTGTGAAAGGATCGAGGAGTTGAATTAGCAGCATCTTGAATGTTCTCTTACAAATAGTGTGACGTATATTTAGCAATAGCAACGTTAAGAACTTTGATGTTATTTTTTTATTATAATTTGTATCTCATCCTTTTGCGTTTGAAAGACAAAGTGTGATTAACGTGGGACAATTAGTTCCTCCAAAACAAAGATGTTTAAGACAATAACTATTCCCACAATGTGCAAAAACAAAAGTTTCCGAAAGGAAAAAAACAAACGCATTATGTGAAATGACTGCTTTCATATTACTAAACATCAATTCATATCGTATACTATAGCATAGTAAAAAAACATAATCCATACGTGGTGGATCATGAAATAAAAAGTGCACGTACAATATATATCCTTAATTAACTCTGTATGTGAATTTTAGATTCAATAATTTTTTTATATAATGCTGCACCCGCATTTAAAATTAAATTTAACAAATAAAAATGCACACACATAGTATCATGGATGGATATTGTTCTTGTGTTAGGACACTCACTTCAATTATCCTAGTCCGAGATCAAGTGGGGGTGCCTGCAAAAACACTCCGACGCTCAAGTCAGTGTTCGGCGTAATAAATGCGGTAGTTCAGAATTAATTACATATCTCGTTGGGGTCCTATTTATAGTAGTTCTTATTGGGCCGCGATTAGGTACTGGGCCCCAGAAAATTAGGGGTATGCATTATGTTAATTAATCTCTCTGTAACTATCTTGATGAGGGCGACGAACTTGGCCGACGCCGCCGACATGTTTCGCCCCCATCTGGGAGTGGTCGGCGGGTTCGGGTACTTGGCATAAGTTACGGTCTCGGGTATTCGGGCAAGTCAGCCACCATACGGTATAGATCCTCCTGCTAGCATAATTATAACTTTATAACGGTTGAATGCTATATAGCACAGCATGGCCTATAGACTATGGTAGTGGTATATATGTCTATTAGAAGGTATGATATATTGGTGGAGACTAAAGCGTAGATATCCATAAGGAATAAACTTTAATACGTTCTATGAAAGGATGATGAGAATGGAAACATGGGGCACAATGCATGTAACTTTTTCTTAATTGAGGCCATGTCAATGTGGCATATCACTGCCTTTTGGGTCCCCATGCCAATGATCTAAATGGAATCTTAACCCTCACAATATATTACTTTCGTTTCCTTAACCCCATGATATGATACCAGTTCTTAACCTTTTCCATAACATTACTTTAGATTCTCTATTAGCAAAAATGAATACGTATTAAGACTAATATTGATTTGTTGTAAAAGTAAGATGAGTAATTCATCTTAATTATTATATCACATGAATATAATTATGAAAACCATATTTTATACTAATTTTAGCTAGGTTTAAAATATGTTAATTATTTTCCTAAAAATTTAGTCGATTTTAATTTTAGTTTCTCTATATGTTATTCATTTCATTCTTAATTTTGGTAAAATACATCTTTTAGTTTACAATAATTAAATTTGTTCTATTAATTGAAACATTTTTTTATTAGTAAAATATATATTAATTTATTACTAAGAGTGTAAAAGATATTCTAATTCATCATATACAGAAAATCTATAAGAAGTAGTTGCAAGGCTTTACATATCTGCCTTGGCATTGCATGGTGAAATTATAAAAACTAAATGAGTGAAAGAAAACATCTACCAATTTTAATAGTTTAGATACATGACATATTCAAGCTTATGAATAATTGCTTTGTCATGTTAATGATAATAACTGACATTTATATTTTTACTAAAAATAGAATTGAATGGATAATTGTTTTATAAAAGTCAAAATTAACTAATTTTTTTTTAACAAAAATATATTTACGAACTAATTTTAAAATATAATATTTTAGAATGTCATTACATATTATATTACAAAAATTTGACAAGCACGCGCATGTATGATTGACATCATATAACTTTTGAATCCTACGATGAATTTCGTAAGAAATAAAAAGATTTTTATGAATGTAAAATTACCTTTTATTAACATTTGAGTTAATTAGATGTTATTTGAATTCATATATAATGTAATATATGTACTCATTATTGGTGAGTAATTCATTTTCTTATTTAATTGATCGAGCTTTTTGGTTTGCAGGTTCATATACATTATATATAAATGAGCAAAAACAGAATATAACATGCTTTGTTCAGACTAAATTAAGGAACTGATCAAATCAAATCATTAATATGTGATTTTGAATTCCATTCCGTTATATATACTGTTGAGAAAAGTTTTTGACTAATTTACTTTGGAAAACGAAGCAAAAATTAAAAGATAGAAAAAGATCTTTTATCTTAATTATAAAAGGATAAAAGTCATATTGCTTAAGTTTTAAGATATTAATTGCGGAAGTAATAAGTGGAGCATGTTTCAAACTAAGTTTTTGATCAGTGATAAACGCCAAAATTGAAGTGCTTAGCTATATGATGAAAGTATGAGTGAAAATAATAGGTTTTACTGCACAAGCTCTAGGTCAACGCATATAGGAGTTGGAGATAATAATGAATCTCATTTTACTCTCAACTTCATCATATATTAAGAAGAGAAAAAGAGTTTTCTATCATCTCCTCAATTTTAATATGTTGTTCAAATATAAACACTAATTTTCGACTTGAAAGTTATACTGCGGTTTTTTTAATCAATTCAAGACATTTTTCCAAATTAGTTATTGAAAAAAAAAAAATATAATATATTTTTTAATTTGGGATTGGTTTTGTCATTTGACAAATTATTTGTCCCGTAATAGTAACATGATTAATTAAGTCATTTCATTTTTACTAATTAGGACTTGAGATTGAATCCAAATTTTATTGTATTTTATATCTTTTCATATAAATTTAAGTAAAAATAAGATATATATTCTTTTTTATTGAAAATCCTAAAAAAAAATTAGTGATTGATTCTGATCTTACATAAAGTCATGTTTTATCCTTTTTTTTTTTTTTTTGTAAAAAAGAATATAACTGATAATTTTTTGTTATTTTTATATGTTTATTTTGCTTTAAAAATACAACAAAGAAAAATTGCAACAAACAAATGTATGAATTATTAAATAATAAACAAGTTTTGCTCCTTACATGAGTGAAGCTTACCAGACATGTGACACGATGTCGAGAAGTTATGCCTCTCCCCTCTACTCCACAAAACCAAAAAAGCAAGTTATACACTACAAGAAAAATCAGCATTATCTACGGAAAAAATCCGTAGATAATGATGAAAATCCGTAGATAACTGATAATTATCTACGGATTATCTACGGAAAAAAATCCGTAGATAATAAGGTCGTAGATAACATTATCTACGGAAAATTTTCCGTAGATAACGTTATCTACGGATTTTATCTACGGATATAAAATTTATCTACGGATGCGTTTATCTACGGAATTTATCTACGGATGCGTTTATCTATGGAATTTATCTACGGATGCGTTTATCTACGGAAATTTCCGTAGATAACTTACCTACGAAAATTTTCGTAGATAACTTACCTACGAAAATTTCCGTAGATAACTTACCTACGGAAATTTCCGTAGATAACTTACCTACGGAAATTTCCGTAGATAACTTATCTACGGAAATTTCCGTAGATAAGTTACCTACAGAAATTTCCGTAGATAAGTTATCTACGGAAATTTCCGTAGATAAAACATAAAATAAAAAAAATAAAAAAAACAACAATTTCTCTTAGATTATCAACAGAACTACACAAGCACCAGCAACGCAACTCAAAAACAAGATCCAATCAGAAAAAAAAATGTAACAAAAAACTGCATAACAATAATTAAAAATGAAAACCAGCACCAAAATATCTAATAGCAACTCAAATTCAAAACAGTCAAACAATTCAAATCAAATAAAATAAAAGAAAATAAAATCCGCTTCAACAATCAACACAATAGGGGTTCCGCTCAGGCTATGCTTTCTTCCAAATAATCTGGATTGAGTTAGCAACATCTATTCATACCTCCGACCAATCAGGATCAAATATTTCACTTTCAATATTAGAATAAGAATCCATTTAAAATTGGAAGTGCAAGCAACTCAATCTCTAACACATTTTCTTCCATCAGTTTAAATTCATATATATCCCACTAATTTGGGAATAAAACCCGCAAAATAAAGAATAAGACCCACACCCACTGTTAAGTAAAACTCACATAAGAATATAGGGTACCGGACTAGGGGAATTCAAAGATGGAGATCTCGTGATCACGATAATGCATAGTGTTGTTAATGCTGCAGCAAGAAGAACTTTTCCAACAAAATTGCTCTTCCTTTTTGGATCCACATAATCCATGCCTAAAAGACAAAAAATAGAAAAAAGAATAAATTTATCTTAAAACATTAATTTAATTATAATGATATGTAATGATGAATTATTAGTAAACAACCAACAAAACATAAAATAAATTACAGAATTTTGACAAATAATGAATTCACAAATTACGAACAACATATGCCACATCAAGAGTGTCCAAAGACTCCAAACTACCCTATACTGAAGTGCTAGAAAAGACAGTTTTAAAATTGATTAAAGCTTAAAGTACCTAAGCTTGATTCAATATAAACAGAGAGTTAGTTATACCACTATTTATTATCAATTTTAAAATCTTACCTCCCAAAGACAGAGATCTGGTAGACCTTGGCTGACTTCTGGTCCTAGCAAAATTTAGCATTTGCAAAATTAATAGGGTCTTACTCCACAATATCAATGATCATATCAAGCTCCACTCTTGAAGGATTCGAGTGGTATGCTGCGGTGAAAAGCAGACCATGTGAGTTTATTTTTCTCCGTAAGGAAAACACCAGAACAACCTTGAAGAAGATGATATGAAAAACCAGCAAAGTGAGAAATTCAAAAGTAATCACCACAAAACTAAAGCAAACAAAACACAATCCAGCCAATTCACCAATAAATTCAAAAGTAAAAAACCTGATCAGAGAGAACACATCCAGAAATGCAAGATCCAGAGAACCCCAGAAGAAGAAAAGCAAACAAACAAGGCTAAAGATTTCAAAAACACTGTAAACAACATGCACATAAATCATCTTTCAGAGTCGGTCAGGCCAGAAAGCATGAGGAAAAAACAAAACACCAGAAAAAGAACAAAAAAATCAAAAACAACCAACCAGAACAGCCTAGGACCAAAAATCCAACTTCAAAATTTCAATACCAAGATCCAACAAATGTCATAAAAAAATATTATTAAAAAAAAAATTCATCAGCTCAACAAAACTTGAACAATTCAAAATCACCAACTAACAACCAACCAACCAAGGAGATCAAGCACCAACCCAGAAACCAAAACCCACTGATTCATCAAACAAATGAATCAAAGGCCTTGAACAGCCCAATAGAAAGAGCATTGAGCAACAACACCGTCATAAAAATCACTCTTTTTAAAGAAGAGGTAAAAATAAGAACCTTTAGCGGTGCCCAGAAGAGCAGAGGAGCTTAAAAGGTGAAAAAGAGTGTAAATATGAGTGTTTGTCGAGAATAGGAAAAGTAGGAAATCAGGAAATGGAAGAAAAAGTAGCGGATTGTGTGCAGAAATGAGGGAGGGTTAGAAATGGTGCAGGTGGGAACAGGTGTAGTGGAATTTTGGAATGGTGTTGAAAATAGGAAGAAAAGAATGTAAGTAACTGCGAAAAGAAAGCGAAAGCGAAGAGGTAGGGTTTTTGTTTGGAGGACCTTAGAGTCATGTTGCGCGTTGTCGAGGGGGAAGTATACGTCGTCGACGTGCAATTGAAGGTAGGTAGGGTTGAGGAGGTGGAGGGAGGGGTTAGGGTTGAGGGAGAGAGAAACGAAGGGTTTTTCGAAGACGAGGGCGCAGACACAGAGTTGGAGAGGATGTGAGTGGTGGAGCTGATGAAGGAGTCCCAGGCAGAGGGGAAAGAGAGGAAGGGGGCGAAGTTCGCGTAGGTGGAGTTGCCTAGCCATGTTCGCCACACGCCGCAGCACGGAGTTTGGGTGATTGTTGATGATGAGTCTTTGGGCGTGAGAATATTAGGGTTTCCATTTCTACATCGGTTGTAAATAAAACCGATGTAGAACACCTCCTGGATTTTATTTTTACATCGTTTCTCCTCTCTTCTCTGTATATTAGGGTTTAAAATTGTGCCTCTCACGAACCTCGTGCCTCTCTTCTCTGTATATTAGGGTTTAAACTTTGTCTCTCTTCTCTTCTTTGTGACGTTTTGTGTTTTAAGAATATATTTTTTATTTAAAAAAAAAACTATCATTTTAACTCCTATAAATAATAGGAAATAAATATCTTTAAAATACAATTATTTTTAAAATTACTATATTATATTTTTTATTAATTAAATTAATATATAAATAATATTTTAATTTAAACTTGAAAATAATGATTAATATAATTTAATTTAAATGCAAAATAATAGTATTTCAAATTTAAAATAATAATATATTTATAATAACAATAATAATAGTTCAATTTTGAAATTTTAACAAAATCTTAAAGTTTTATGTATAACACTTTTTCTTTGAATATAAAAAAAATTATATTCTCTCTAAATAACTACGTAAAATCTTCTAATATTTTATCTACCTATCATTATTAGTGGCACAAAGTGATTTAACATCTCTAGTATTTATAAAAATATTTAATTTTTAATATTATTTTTAAAAAAAAATTAGATAAAATCATTTTAATATTATTGTGATATAGAATATCATTTTGAAAGTTATTTAGTTACTTTTTATATTTTTATTTTATTTTCAATCAAAATTTATTTTCATGATAAACAAGTATTATTTCTTAAAACATATCATTATTCATTGATCTTATTACATAAAAATTTATTATATAATATCTTAAATAAGTTATTTCTTTAAATATATCCTTATTTATCGGATGTTTAATAGTAATATAATTTGTTGAAATCTTTATTAATATGATTCGCTGAATATCTAATTAAAACTTACATCGTATAAAATCCAAATTAAAGAAAAAGGTAACAAACACATGTACGATGACAACTAATAAACTAAAAAACCATAAACAGAAAATGAAACACAAAAGGAAAGCAAATTATATATATATATATATATATATATATATATATATATATATATATTAAAGAAGATGGATCTTTTTACTCTAAGAGTTACATAGACTTACTCCGTTCAATAACTCATTTTCTCTATGAAATTTCAATTATCTAACCGTTCAATTTAAAGTTCTTAATGCATAGATCAAATATGTAAATTGTTAGAAAATTTAAAAATCATTTGATACTTCGTTTCATTAATTTTAATCAATGTATAAAATGATTCTATGATTATCCGTCAATTTGAATTAATGAAATGAAGTATCAAATGATTTTTAAATTTTTTACAAATTTGCAAATTTGATCTATGCATTAAAATTTTTAAATTGAACAGTTTGATCGTTAATAATAATTAAAAATTATTTATTTATTTAGGTTATCACATACCATTATACATTTCATGTCTTTAAATCTTTTAATAAAAAGTTAAATTAATAACTAAAAATTATTTATTTATTTCTTAAGAATTGAGGGTATATAATTATCCATTATTTTGGAGACAAAAATTAGTTACAAGATGACGTATATATATTTCCCTTTATCTATTACTATATACATATAATCAAACAACTATATATTTAACTATTTTTCTTCCATTCATTTCCTCAGTCTCTTTGTCTCTGTCTCTATATATATAGACAAACAGGTTATACTAACAGTAATACCGGGTGTAACTTTTATTAAGTATTACACACCACTCGATAATTAATTATTATATTATGAATAATAATAATATATATTTAATTCATCTTTAAAAATAATTGAAGTTAAAAGGAAAAGAAATTTGATTAAATTAATATATTTTAAAAAATTAAAGACTCAATTGAGTATTTTCAAAATAAATTTAATATTTAAATAAGAAAATTAATTATTGAATCTTTTAAAAATAAGATAATCAAATTTAACTTAAAAAATATTAAATAAATTATATGAATTATTATATAATATAAGAAATATTTATAATTAATATAAATAGAAATATAAATTATTAATTGTTATATTAGTTTTTATTTGTTAAAAAAATTCAATCTTTAATTTGTTTCTTACGTTTAATAAAGTAAAACTGAATTCATCTTTTCTTTATGTTTTCCATTAAATATGGTACACAAAAGTTAAAGCTATTCATTATTCTAAATTATATTTTAATTAAAAATAATTTTTTAGTAAATAAAAAGTATTATAATAAATAATTAAACTAAAATAAATAAATTTTATAATGATTATTTTTTTTAATGATGTTAAATTAAATATTTTAATTATTTTATAAAAAAAAATGTTTTACCTACGGAATTTATCTACGGAATTTTTTCCGTAGATAACTTATCTACGGAAATTTCCGTAGATAACTTATCTACGGAAATTTCCGTAGATAACTTATCTACGGATATTTCCGTAGATAACTGGAAATTATCTACGGAAAAAATTCCGTAGATAATATTCCGTAGAAAATTAAATATTATCTACGGAAAATATTCCGTAGATAATATTCCATAGATAATTAAATGTTATCTACGGAAAAATTTCCGTAGATAATTAAATGTTATCTACGGAAAAATTTCCGTAGATAATATTCCGTAGATAATAACAATTTTTCTTGTAGTGATAGTGTGTGACACACGACAAATTTAAGTCAGTTTTTTTATCCATTGCAAATGCGAAACTAGGTTTGTATAGATAATAGAATCATTTGCATGAATGGAGACATACAGGAAAAATACTCCAACCTCTCATGTACTACTTGTTCATTAATGTTCTACAACATAGCATTGTGTTAGCTAGGTGACAATTAGAGACCTACGTTAACATCTAACATGGAAGAACATGCATGTGGTGGATTACACTATTTTCTAAGTCATGTAGGTCATTATTAATTTCTTTTATTTTCTTTGTTGCTTTTCCATAAGACATTGGTGTAATTGCACTTGTGTTATGCCCCATGTTGCAGCATGTTGCAGCAAAGGTGTTAAATGTTTAGTTTTTTGTGCATTTCACTTGTTAAGGTGAAAGAAAAAACAAAATATAAAAATGATAAAATAATAAGTTTTTTTTATCATGTGGCGAAATTGCATCAAAGCAATAAATAATTTTTTTTATAATTAATTAGTTTGAAAAGTCTTAAATTGGTGAAAAAGTCAAGTTTTACCTTGTATGAACTATTGTTTCACTCAAGCAAGATATCATTTGACTCATTCGTTCTTGAAAATCCAACTCACACATGATTTAAACATCCTTCACTCCTAAGAATGGAATTTTGGACTGATTACTCATCAATTCCACAATCAATTTCTCATAGATGGTTAATAGTATAGAGTGCATACGAGTGGCATGATAATGGAATCTTGAATTTGTTTTACTTGATAAAATAGTTGTAATTTGAAAATCATTTTTTAACTAGCCAAGTACTTCATACGTACTAAATTATTAATTTCTTACACATGAAACGTGAGAGTTGAGACTCGTGTATCATCATAACATCCCATGATTGTTACAAGGGTTGTGTATTAGTTGCTTTTGTATAATTATAGATGACACTTGGTGGATGTGTTATTATATTAGCAACCTAGCTGGTACGTTTCATTATGAAATATTTTCTTGAGAACGAAGGGAAGGTATAAGGAAAGAGAGAGTGAGGCCAAAAACTAATAGTAGAACAACATCTCAACGTCATTTTATTTGTTTTTTAATTATGTTATAAGTGTAAAATATCGACTAATTTTATCGATAACTAATTTTTTTTAAGAGTTTAATCACTTTGATGAGATTTTTCCTTTGATTATATTTTTTTATCTATAAAATTTAAACTCAAAACTTTAATTAAGAAAATTGAGTCTAATTCCACTTAAAGAAATAGTTTTGATTTTATTTGTTTGGGTGCCTTTTTCAACCTTATCAACTTAATTAATCCCACTTTTCATCTCTTTTCATATTCCCACTCTCTTGCTCCCACACTTTTTTTAATGTTAATTAATAAAATCTCTCATGGCTTTTTCTTAATTCTTCGTTTGGAAATTGCTTCAATCTCTTTCTCTTCATAAAGTTTAGGAGCCACGAGAGCAATGATTGTGGAAATAAACACACCATGCTCCCACTAACTCTCTATTCCCTTGCACCCTACAAGCCCTAGCAAGTATAGACACGTAGGAGAGGAAAGTTTGACAATTGAAGTGAGTGAACGACCCATTTTTAATTTGTGTTTATATTTCTTTTGCTTTGTCAATCAAGTCAGCTTCCATAACCATAAATGACACGAGCAACCATAGATTCCTATTCATCTTGCTTTTATAATTCAAGCATACCACTTATGCTTTTAATTAAAAACTTGAAACTGCATATACCACTATACTAATGCATTATTTTTGGCCACCCCATTTCCATGCTAGAATTTTTCCCCCTCCTAAAAGCATAAATAATGTGAAAATTTTAAAAAAAAAATAATTCCAACCTTTTTTTTCTCTTGCAAGTTAAAAAATTGTATTTCACAGTTGGAAAATCCCCAATATTATGCGTGTTTATTTCAGAGTTACTAATCTACATCACAGAGGTATTGAGTTACTTTTTTACTGATTCACATCTAAGAGGCAACTGATGGATGCATTAGCAAACACACATACATTTTATTTCCAATGGCAAACCTATAGGGCTAGCTATACCACACTGCACTTCATTAAAATAGGCAAAAGGAGAAGAGCTTTAATTTGAAGATGTCACGGGCATTAATAGAATCCAGAAAAATAAATGAAGTCTTAAAGCCCAAAGTTTAGTTCATGAGCCGCATTAGTTGACTGTGCAAACAGGAGTATAATGAATTGCAATGCCTCATAAAACAGTATAATACCTTATGTTGAAAGTGCTCCACATGTTCATACCTTTCATTTCCCATCTCTATAATCAACACCACCACCCTTTTAATCATAAAAGCCACCAATTAACGATGGTAACAATCAAGATTTTACTACATCAAAATTAAGACAGATATCAATAAATTTATGAAGCAAGAGTGGAATCTTCTTTGCAGGATCAAAACATCTAGGATCAATATCTGCTTTGCATGACCCTACAAAAAACTATACATTTCTTTTCTTTTTCTTATATAAAGAAAAAGTAAGGATCTAATGTCAATTCATGCGATGAAGGGGGAAAAAAACTAAACTTAGAAGGTGAATTGAATAATGAAAACATTAGTTTAAAATAAGTGAAATTCCACATCATTATTGACAGGCTGGCCAACTATACTCCTCCCCAACCCTTATAAGAGGATCCAAAAGAAACCATTCTCCAAAACTCTCTCTCTTTCTTTCTCTCTCAATCATCCTTTGTTCTCTCTTCTCCTCTGAGGCGTGGAATTCGGCTTTCATTACTGTCTCTCTCTAAACCATCAAGCACTCATCAACACCCATGTCTCCTACTTTCTTTCTTCCTCTTTCCTCTTATGTCCTCACACACACTATTTGTTTTGGAAATATAGCCATGCCCTTGTCCTTTCTCACAATCATTTCCTTCTCCTCATGATTCCCCTCTACTAGAGCTTTTCCACAGTACTACTATTTGAAGCAGACAACAAAGGCCAAGTAATTGATACCATTACCACCCAAAATCCCCTGTTTCACCCCCTCTCTGTTTTCCTCTCTGTTCTCTATAAAAACACAGAATGGACAAGTGGGACAACAAACCCTCAAGGAAACAGCACCACAGAGAAAACCCTTCTTTCTCTTCCACTCTCTTAGACGTTATCTACCGTTCCATCGACGAAGATCCAAAGTTGGAGAAGGAGGAAGAGCAACTCATCTTCTACAGAGAAACCATGAGGAAGCAGAAACAGAGCAACTCTGAAGCAGAGAAACACAACTCTCGCAGGGCCAGGAAGGTGGAGAGTTGGATGGAGAAGAGAACCAGCGAGAAAGTCTTAATGGGAAGGAACTCTTTGACGGAATTTGAGAGAAGAACGCGAAGTAATTCAATTTCGAACACACTCTCCATGCATTCGAGCTCAACCTCCTCTGAGTCAAGCTCTGCTGGGGGGTTCTCTTCTTCAGAGTCAGAGTCCTTCTATGGAGTGCAAAGGCCAAAGCCAATTAAAACCAGCGTCTATGACAAAACCAAAACCAAAACCAACTTTGATGCTGCACTTCACAACCACAACCACAACCACAGCTACAGGAGCCACTCTTCCCAAACCCAAAAGCCAAAACATGAGAATGGTTTTGGGAAGACAAAGTCCAAGGCCTTGAAAATCCTATATGGTGAGTTGAAGAAAGCAAAGCAACCAATTTCACCAGGCGCAAGGCTTGCTAGCTTTCTCAACTCTCTCTTCACTTCAAGTGGAAGTGCCAAAAAAGCAAAGGTCTCAACAACAACATCAACTTGTCATCCCGTCCTGATCCCGATTGCAACAGATCGTGCCGCTGCTGATGCTAAATTAGCATCAGCAACAGCACAACCTTCTTCTACATGTTCATCAGCATCTTCTTTTTCAAGGTCTTGTTTAAGCAAAACACCTTCTTCAAGATCAGGTGCAAAGAGATCAGTGAGGTTTTGCCCTGTGAGTGTGATAGTGGATGAAGATTGTAGGCCTTGTGGACACAAGAATCTTCATGAGGGTGAAGACAATTTGATGGCTTCCAATGGAAGGAACAGAAGTGAGGAGCTTAGGTTGCATGTCATGCAGGAGAGTCGCAAGGTGGAGGAGTTGGCAAGAGATTTGTTGAAGGAGTATCAGAAAAAGAATGAAGTGGAGTTTGATGATGTCATGCATTATGAAGATGAAGAAGAAGATGATGATGATGTGGCAAGTTGTTCAAGTTCTGATCTCTTTGAGTTGGATAATCTATCAGCAATTGGGATTGAGAGGTATAGGGAAGAGTTGCCTGTGTATGAAACTACCCATTTCAATACCAATAGAGCCATTGCAAATGGCTTCATTATGTAATTTTGAGGGAAAAAAAAGTGGGGTTACTTTTTAATTAGAATTTAATGGTGTGGGGGTTTACATCAGATAATAAGATTTCTCCTTTTTTTTTGGGTTCTTCAATCTAATTCTTTTCTTGTCTTTCTCTATTATGTTATTTTTAGTGTTCTTCATGGTGTTGTGTTTGGTTTGGTTGTGTGGTTAAAGAGTTTACCTCATGCAATATCATTGAGCAAGAGAGGGTAACATTTGATGAGGATGTTTTCACGAGAAATGGGGAAAAGGGTGAAAAAGCAATTAAAGAAGGGGAAGAAGATGAAGATGAAGTTGAAAGCAAAGGCAGAATTTCTACACTTATTCATGGCAAGAGAAAAGAGGGCTTTTGCTTTCTCTCCAATGTGTGGGGGCCTCTTTTGCTTGAAATTAACACTATCTTCATGCATCTCATATGCGTGGGAGCAATAGTCAAAAAGTGGCTATGTTAATCTAATTAGCATGGATCCTTTCTTTTGATTCTCTTTTAAAATTTCAAAATTTAATTTAGTTAATCATCTAAAACGATTCTCTCTCTCTTTTTTTTTGTTGGTAAAATTACTTGGTGGAAATTTTCACCAGATACATGTGTTAATTTTGGAGGCAGCAAAAAAGAGGTCAAATGATGGGTTTAATGGAAAAGAAGGGGTAGAGATATAAGGTATGGTCTCCAAAGATGAGGACAAAATATCTCTTCTTGGATTCTCTAAAACCTTGATGTCAAATTGGTTGGCTTCTAAGCCAAGAGCTTGTCTTTGAATTATTTCAAAGGCTAATGCAAACCACTGAATGATGCTAATTATCTCTTACCTTCAACCCCAAATCACTCCAATATCTCAAACTCCTTTCTCTATGTTTTTCTCTTGTTTCTTTCATGTTTCTCTTTGGCTTTTTCAAATTTTTTGTCTCATCCTCTTCAATGAAATGGATCTCAAGCCAAATTTAATCTTTTCCCCTTTAATGTTCCATGCTCATCATAGATATTCTTTAGTTTCCATGTCAAAAAGACTACGTAAAATACAAATACTATTATGAAATGGAAAAAAAGAAAAAAAATCGACTTTATGGGGATTCTCACACAGGAACCTTCATATTCGGAGTCTAAAATTGTTATTTACTTTTCTTTTTGTTAATTTTTCTCTAACCTTGTTCTTCTGCAATCAAACATTGTGACATTCTTTCCCTTTTTCTTCTTCTTCTTCTTCTTTTTTGTCCCATATAAAAATTAGTTTATCTCTTCGTTCCTTTATTCTCCAAAATAAATGGGCATAAAGAGCATAAATTTAGAAAACAAAAGAATTAATTAAGTTTATAAAAAGAATTAAGAACATAAACTTTGGAGGACCACTAAATCATAACAGTGTGATATGCTAATTAAGATGATTGGCCTTAACTAACACATTTGTTAAGGCAAAAATCTAGACTTTGAAAGGTAGCTGGCTTGGACTGTAGGAAAAGAAAAGGCTATCCTATGCTTTAAAGTGTCATAGGTGAAGAGTGGCTTTGTAGGGCGTGGACCTGTGATGCCCTAACCGCAAATGACAAAACATTAAGAAATTGATTAGTGAAGGGAATTTGGCATGCAACTGTGTAATAATTAGCTTAAAAAATCACTTTGTAATCTAATAAAAATGATTTGTTTCAAAATTTAAACACCAAAACTGTTACTGTTTTCATGGTTGGTGAAGTGGGGAAGTACAGCAATCATAATATATACCGGATAGTGGGTGTGAAACCACCTACTCTTCCCAGCTCTCACCATTCCTTCCATTTCAAATAATCACACCAATCTTCCTAATTCCCATTAGATTTAATTAACTATTCAACTCTCTTTTTTATTTTCCACCTTTAAATGGAATCAAAACAACCCATTTGATCTATAGGGAGTTTTATCAAGTATTATCAGTTTGAAGAAAGGTCCTACTGTTGCTATGATTTTTTATTCTTTTTTAAAGATCACATATATTTTCGACAAGAGATAATATTGTTTGTCCTATAAATATATAAATATTTAATATAGTTATATACACAAAATAAAATAATTTTATAGTAGTCTATTCATGTTTTTTTTATTATGTGTGATGTAGTTTTTCTAAAAGTTAAAACTCAATAAAGTAAATACAAGTACAAGATTTTCTTTTTTCCTTTTTCTTTTTTAGATTATGGTATGCTATTGTGATTTGGGTAAATTATATTGGTTTCATTTGTTGGTAAATTTATAAGAAGTATAAAATTATCATGTTTTTTTTATTGATTAAATTATATTGATACAAACTATTGAGTGTAGGAATCAAGTAACATGTAGTTGTTCTAACTAATAAATTTTGAATATATAATTACATTAAATATTTGATAGTTTTGTCACTATATAATAGTTCTACTAAGTAAAAGTAATATTAAAAAATACTTGCAATAATCTTAAAAAGAATTATAATAGAAAAATAAATAAGTTGGGTTATGAAATTAATTAAATTGGGTGGCAAATAAGAAGGGGAAAAATAGGGAGAAAGCTTAATGAACTAATTACAAACGGTAAAACGGACCAAATATTATATGAAAGAGTATATATATATATATTTGTCTAATGAGTGGTGTGGGTCGAAGCTCATGAACGCTGTACGTAAGTGGACATAATGGTTAGATTCTTTCTTAATTTATTTTCTACTTTAAAAAATTAATGTAAAAAATAGGACCTGTCAAAATGATTAAACTTCTAATATTCTATCTTAGTTTCTTTTATCTCTCATATGTATTGTATATCTTATGTCTGGTTCTTTCATTGCATTACTTTAAGATCTTATCATCATGTTCAATATTTAGGGGTTGGATTTTGTCATGGTACACATCAACAATCAAAATCGTTATTATGGTGATATTAACTCTTTCATCAAGAAAAAAGGCTCTTGTAAATCATAAAAGTAGCAAAACAATTAAATCAAATATTATTTTGAATGTAGTTGATACTATACAGAACAGTGAAGAGAAAATGAAAACAAATACAATTTAATCATTTAGTGGTAGTTTGGCACGCGAAAGAGGGAAAAAGCAAAGGAAATCCTGATCAAATCCATATCCAAAACCCTAAAACAACAGGGAAATAAATTAAAAGAGGATTTGCAGATTTGGGAGGGGAGGGAAAAAAAAAGGTTGAAAAGAAAAGGCTTCTAAAAGAACAGAATCGTTATTTCAATAGATTTCATCTTTTACTTTTAATTTTTTTTTATAATCTTTGGTAAAAAATTAGTGAAAATTAATAGCTTTTAACTATTTATACTCCTTCTATCTTTAAATCATTACTTCTTCTATAAACCTAGTTTAGTTAGATGAATAAAGTACGTTAGTTGCTGTAAAGTTATTAGTATTGAGTTAGATTTTCAAAAAAAGAAAACCATTTCTTCTAGTATAAGAATCAATTTTTAATTAATAAAGAATACTTCTGCTTTGAGGTTGTATAGAAATTTTATATTTCTGCAATGTTAAAATATGTTTGGTGAAAAAAATTCAACTCTTATAATCGATTTTAAGACATTGTGTGAATATGAATCAAATTAACAATGAATATGATAACAATTAAGATATATAGAAATTTAATTCAAATAATGAATACAACAACAATTTTATTTAAGAATTTTGTGTAAAAAATATTAAGAATATCTGACGAATATTAATCATAATTAGAAGGAAAAAAAATATTATTGATAAAATACATACTTATCTTTATATTTAATTTTTTTCAATAATAAAAAAATAAATATCTTATATGATAGATATTTTTTTCTCAAATTAATTAAATTATTATAAGAAAAAAAGTATTTTGCTCAAATATTTAAAAGATGATCATCTTTGTATCGGTTGATTTATACGTTTGGTACACTTTTATTTATTTTGTATTATTTAACATTTTCTTCCACTTATTATTTAAACTAATTAATATAGGAACGAGTGATACAATTACTATCTATTTACACTAGCTACAACAGTAACAACAGATTTTCAACTAATTACCCATATATATAGGAAAGGAGAAAGAATATATTTAGATAGCTAAAATAGTTGAAGAAAAAAAATCTGAATTTCGTAATGAAAAATAGTGAAAAGCATTAATGAATGTTAATTGTCTTTGAAATTAAGCAGTATCCTTATTAATGTTATTAATTAGACAATAATTAAGTCCATGAAGAGAGAAAAGTAATCAGCAAAGAATTACGTTATTATTTTTCTGTTAATATATAATGCTTGCAAATGAAATTAATTATTTTTCTTTTTTGTTCGTTCCTGGAGTAAGGTAGGATAGCTGACCTCAAAATTTAACGCGGCTGCATACATAAGGCAAGATTCAAATCCCTGACTTTATTTAAAGATGGATCAATCCCTACCGCTGAACCACGTGCTTGGAATTACATTTGAGAAATTATAACAGTAATTTAATTATAAATAAGATTGGGAATGGGTATTAGATTTTTGACAATAAATTTGTGAGAGATAAGAAATTCAAAACTCGTAACAAAACAATCATAATAAAATGTCACACTTTTAATAAATTAATATAAGTGAAACTTATCAATGATGTAAGGGGATTCTTTACACTTAGTGGTCAATCCATATCGTATCCACCGCCCTTGTTAACATCATATTAAAGGTTACGTTGGATTGTTTAAATTAAATATAATGCTTTTAAATACTTTTATAATATTTTAATACTCCTAAACATAATTGCCAGTAATTTCTATCACATAGTTAAATATTTGTCTTTTAAATCTTAAAATATGAAATAAATTATATTAAAAAAAGAATATTTGTTTTATATATATTCACAAATTAAAAGATTTAATAATTATTACTTTTAATAGTACTAAAAACTTTATATTAACATAATGGTTAAAAAAAATTATAATTAACACACTTTTTTTTCATTATATTATTAGTATGAAATATCATATAATTTCATTGATTAATAATTTCATTCAAATAATGTAATAACTGACGAGTCTAAGAATATCTTTCTCAATTACATTTATTTCATTTATAGAATTTGAATTCAAGACATTAATTACTAGAATCATCATTTCATTTTAATAAAAAAAATTAAAGTACTTTTCCATTCTTAAATTATTGAAAATTTTATTTAATAATGATAGAAATTTAAATTAAAAAATGTCAAAGAAATCCACCATAAATGATATGATTTAATATCCGAGCTACCAAATTTGTCCGTCGTCTAAGCTAAGCACACAATCCAACATCCAACACTACAGATGGATTCTTGCTGTCAACAATGGTAAAGAGTACGTAGCTCTCTGTCCTTCATTTGCTGGTTCGGCATGCCACTTACCCACCATGCACAACATCATTTTACTTTTTTTTTTTTTTTTTTAATTATGTTATTTATACAAAAAATATTTATCAATTTTCTTAGTAATTAACTTTTATTATATAATTTAACTGGTTACTCTTAATAAATTTTTTTTTTTTTATTTATAAGACTATTTTTTTATGATTTTATTTAAAGATATCAAATCTAATACTATTTACGTTTTATTGGTTTTGAATAGTTTATGTGGCTATAAAGGAACAGGACCAACCATGTTTACACTCATGTATATAGTCTACACATGCAACTGCTTTAATTTGATCACTGTTTCGGCCATGTCCAAACAAAGGGGTGCAAATAGGGTCGAATGAATTAACATCACTTTGTTCTATTCTCTTTTAGAACATACTAGATTAACGGGTTTCTCATCCCTAACTGTAAGATAATATAACATAACCTTCTCAATAATTAGCAATTATTTATCAAATGAAAAGAAAAAAAAATGTAAATAACTGGTTGTGATGAGCTTACTCATATTTTTGGGCTGTCAACTTTGTTTTTATGCACGCTTCCTTTTTCCTTTCATATTCTTTCTAATCAACGCTGACATGCATTATATAGGTGTGCTACTTTTGCAACAAGTAAGCACAAATAATTTATCAGAAGAAAAAAAAACAATGAATTATGTGTAGGTAAATTACATGTCGGTTTCATTATCATATGTGTAAGCAGATTATTTCTCAAACCAATAAATGCTAAAATAGTACATTTTGTTGATAAAAACGGAAGAAAAACTAATAATCAAATTCTTACTAGTTTTTCATTCCACTTGGCGACAACAAATGTTTTCCTGCTTATTGTTTCATTCAAATAATGATGTGTCTATGCTCTCGTATCCAAAGGTGCTATTTAGGTTCGAACTTTATGATCGTCGTTCTAAATTTTTTATTGATAGGAAAACAACTCATACTATTCAACGGTTATGCAATGACAAAGAAAGTTGGATGGATCGGGATTCACAAATCAAACAGTCCCTATTTTATTAATTAAAAATAAAAAAGAAAGAAAAGTATTCCCTTTCTTTTATTCCATCCCTTCTATAAACTAAAATTATGAGAAGAACAATTCAGCATCTTTACAACTTTAGTTGATAAGAATATATTTCAAGGAATTCATATAATGAGAAACGAAGTTTCCTGAATCCATTCATCTGCGCATGTATGTATATGTGTAAGGCATGCATGCATGTAATTTAATTAAGAATCTGTTTACAAATTAACACAAAATATATGTTTGCACCCCACATACATATATATATATGAATGAACATACATACACATGCATACTTAAACCATTTATTTGTCCAAAACCATTATTTTAGTATTTTTTCAAATGATTTTTTTTAGTAATATCACTGTAATTAATTAATTATTTAAGAGATTATATGACTACGAAAATATTTCTCGCATTCTTTTTGTTCAACACACTAGTACAAAAGAGGTGTATTACGTTGGACATTTTAAATTTTTTACGTCAGAAAACGTACCGACGTAGAAGCGGGAAACGTAAATTTTACGTCGGATCTTCGAAACTGACGTAAATTTATGTCGGACATTAAGACATCCGACGTAAAAAAGTAGAAAAAAAAACAACAAAAAAACATAAAAATGCCAGCAGAACGGCCCGTTCTGCTTGCAGAACAAGCCATTCTGCTTCGTATAACAACCCAAAAGAAAACGCCCACTACCTATACAAATAGAACAACCAAAAAATCAAATAAAACAGATAGCCAGAGTAGCAATGCGAAGTAGAAAAGTGCTAACGAAACCTTGATTCATACCTGAGAAGCAACAACAATGTGCAAATGAGTAACAAAGAGTTCATCCCTCAGCAAAAAATAAAAAAACGATTCAATAACAAAGGAGAGGGAGAGGATTTAGAGAGAAAAAAGTGAAAAGTGATGAAGAGTGAATGAACGCGGTGTACCTCGCGCTCTCTTATTCAAATTTGTGTCCTTTTTTACGTCGGACCCTACCAGGTCCGACGTAAAAAAGTTCGCAAAAATTACAAAAATGCCACCGCGTTTTTTTTACGTCGAATTTTAGTATTTCTAACGTAAAAGGGGTGACGTAATATGCTAATTTTCCACTAGTGACACCGATCCAAAGGAATATTCAAATAAAATATTCTCAAGTTTGTAAGAACCAAATTCAGGTAGTGTACCTATAAAGAGATTCGAATTTTGTAAAAGAAGAATGAAAGTGTAAAATTAAAGAGACCGTGCCTGAGACCTATATGACCTATTTATATAATTTATTCTATAGGTCATTGTAGTGTTTTTTTTTTTTTTTTTTTATGATGAGGTGCGAGAATGTCTTTTGAGACGAATCCTGTAAAAAAACGTTGTACTTCTAATAAACTCTAAGGCTATATATGATGCTTTACGACCGATGTTTTGAATGTTCTAGACATAAGCTCCTATGAATCGATTATTAGGTTTTATAATGTTACGTTGTTACTTATCTCATGATAATAGGTCCAATTTCTTTAAAGAGGTTCAGAAATTAAGCTTTTCTTTTTTACTTTTACACTCAGTATATAAATATATCTTTGAAAGGTTGAACAAATTGAAGTTACCCTTTATAACGAATTCTCACAACGTTGGTTGTGTCTCTCCAATAATGTGTTTATTGCTTCTTTTTCATGATTTCTCCTTGAATAATATTGATAATTCCTTGGCCAGTGCTTGTCCAATATCAGTGTGTGTGGGAAATAGATGAATCACAGCCCGTAGAACTAGGGCGCACCCAGAATAAAGATATTTAGAATATGAATTATGATATTTTGATACTCAAAATTTGTAAATATTCAAGTAGCACCTTTATTTTCTTCTCACATGATAACACCAATCATATATATTACTTATTTCTTGGTTATGAAAATGGTTATAATTAATTTCACATATTTAATTAGTTAATTGTGTTCATACACATTTAACGGTTAGAATTCAAGTAGGGAGTACGAAAAAATGAGTGACTCTACAAATTGGATTGAGAAGTTGAAAGCCAGCTTTAGAGCACATCACATAATAGACATTGTACCCTCCAACTTCTTTTTTGCTTTTCTTCCCTTTGCACCCACACGTGATGAATTGGCCCCACATGTCCCACAACTGTCCCGCATGCACACGTGTGCTCTCACCTTCACTGATCCCCTTGAGATCCTCTCTCTCTCTCTCTCTCTCCAACCAAATATCAATATATTATATAATATAATGTATACATATTCAATATTCATCATTCATTCTCATCCATACACGCCCACTTCTATAATTCATCATTCTCGTGTGTGTATATCTTTCAACATATATAAGTAGGACAATTATGATTTTTCATATATAAGAAATTATTAATGAAGACTATGGTCACATATATATATGTACTCACACTTACACCACCTGTATGAACCACATTAATTTAATTCATATATAGATATTGATGTGTTTACATGAATATCGATTTAAAGGGTGAAAGGGTAGTGTGTAGGGGACCTTCCTCTTTGATTAGTGTTGCTCCCTTACTGCCTGGCAAGAAACACCACTCAAGTGCTGACACTTGTGTGAGATTCCCACGTGTGGCGCCATCACCGTGTTTGGTGCCTTATTTGACTTTCATTTCATATATATGTGGGTTTTGGTTTCTTTTGAATTTGGAATGAATGAATGGTATTAGTAAAGTGAAAGGGGCAGGGTTTTTGAAGGTAGCAGCTTTAGTAAAAGAAAGTAAAAGGGAAAAAAAAATAAATACAAGGGGATCGTGGATTTGGATGTGTGAGACACTGTGTTTGTCTATACGGAAAATAGAAAAAAGAGAAAGTGAACAATTTTTTGGTGATCCCAAGAAGATTGCTTGTCTTGAAATACTTAATTGTTAGCAGCTTTATTTTTCCTCTTTGGAGAGACAGAGACTTGTGTGGGAGAGGGTCTATAGTAGTATGGGAGATTCTCATTCTCATGTGTGTTATTAAAAGTATCTATATAGGTAAGAAAAATAATAATCATATATATCTCTTTAATATCCCAAATATATCTTTATAGACTTATGCTTTTGAATTAAAGTATAGGTACGTAAAAAAAATTATACAAATACATGTTAATAATGTATGGATAATTAAGGGTATATCATATAATAATATTATTTTCCCTTTAATTATTTATTTTATACTTTTTAGTTGGGTTTGCTTGAACAAGTTAAAGAAAAACTCATTAACTTCTGTCAAGGCCAAGTTTCCTTGATTTTTGTTGGCGTCTTTTTCTAATGGAATAATGTTTCATTTTTTTAATCTGAAAATTTGTTAATATGTGTTGGGAATTGAGCTTATTTGATTCTTATATAACAGGCCTTACTGCAGTCCAATAAAGTTTGGATTTGGAATCTCTAGATTATACATTACTTAATGCTCAATCATTTGGTGTCCCATACTATATGGAGAGAACAGCAAAGATTTTATATTAATTAGCTCAAAATCAAGGTTCTTTGTATGAAGCACTTATTCTGTGCATGGTTACATTTTTTTTTTTTTTTTTTTGAACAGCAAAAGACGTAAAATGTATATAATATTGGTACAAGGGGTACCATATCCCGTGTACAAGATTTTCTGGCTATTAAGAATAGTACACTTTACCCTCTGTAGATTCCTAAATAAAATTAACCATACCTTCCTTAGTCTAGGTAATTTACTAACCTTTGACCCTAAGTATATAACATACTTGGATTACGTAAGACAAACCACAGCAGATAATGTCCAGCAAGCTCATGGTAGTTTTGCCACAACATGCTTCGTACCAAAAGGTTGTAATCGGCTTGGCACTACGTGTGAAATCTTGTTAACTCGTGTCATTACCATAGATCATTTCAGCATGACAGCTACCATTATCCTTCGACACTAACACTGAATGTTGGGTCTCACCATCAATTACCCAGGATGCCCTCAACACCAACACCATCAATTATCCATAAAAAAGTTAGCATATTTAGTTGGCTTTCCTACTTAGTTTATTAGATTTTCAGGTTAATCCATAATAATATATTTTAACATGGGGTATGTTAGAAGTCACAAATTTCGGAAGCATATAGGCCTTGAGGTTGAGAAGAGATAAGAAAAGGAAGCGTTAATTAATTAAATCATTTATGCAATTAATGTTGCAGTTCCCTGATGATAATGAGAACACAACTAATCAAGCAGTTAACTTCAATAAGACAAGACTTCTTTCTCAATCTATAATAACATGGTGATTGTGATTATTGTGCAGTTGTTCAGTACATTTCAGATGTCAGGATCTTGAAAATTGTTGAAAGCTATAGAATCTGAAGTCTTTGTTCTTATAGTTTACCACTTCAGCATAGATAGAACGAAAATGTGCATGAACCATGTAATAAGAAGAAAAAAAATATTAATGAAGTTTTATAAAATAGAAGTGTTCATATATATATATCACCTTTCGATGTAGGAAAAGCAATCATGTTTTCTTTGATATAGAATTGCATTACATGCAGTTCACATATCTTTCTATCAGGAGAGACCTTATAACACGTACGTGTTCCTCGTCCTACCATTTATTTAAGAATAATTATTGTCCCATGTTGTTGTAAAAAATTGATATGTCACTTTTCACCATTGAGGATGTGAAAGTTCAGGTTTCAATTCATTCGGGATATGAACTATGCCTTTCATGTTAGTACATCCATTTTATCTTTTATATTAAAGACAAAACTGACTTTGTTACTTCATGAGAACAAGTAAAATGATGAGGTAACATCGTACAGTAGTTAATTACGGTTCAACATGAACATGTGGTATAGAGAATTCTCGTTTTTAACAATCTGCATTGCTCAGTTTTTCCTCCCTTTTCTTTTCTTCTTTTTCTGTTTGCTCTTTCTTCATCTGTAAAATTTGGCAAAAGCAAAAGAGAAAGCAAAAAGGAAAGGACAAGACTATGTTTCAATTCGTACGTTGCGCCTTCGAACTGTACAATATTTTATCTATGGAGCATATATATGCTGTCTTTAATCTAAACTGAGATTTGGTGCATTAATAAAGTGAGGCTTTGATGGTTTAACCTCCTGGGGTTGGTTCATGTTTTTTACCTTCTCAAAAAATATAATTGCCAAAAAAACACAATTCTATTGATGAAAAAATATTTTGTATATCAAACCATCCCTTGATATATAGGCATGTTTTCATATACATAGCGTAGGTTTTTACATGGTTTATCAACAGAAATTATTATTAAAATAATTTTTTTAAGAGAAAAACATAATATTTATTTTTATTAAACCCTACTCAATAAAGTAATAGATATATATCCATACAAAGTATAAAAAATTAATATGAAGATTGTATAATAAGACTAATCACATGTTCTGAAATATGCTTAAACATCAAAGGCACATACTTCAAAAGACATTATTATTATTATTAAAAACAATTTTTTATTAATATTTTTTTTTGTTAAAAGTCAGCAAGTTTATTAAATATATCAATTTGTAATTGAATGAGATAATAAAAATCATTTTCAGCAAATATATGATTTATTTATATAGTAATGCAAGTGTTGGCTTTTCCTTTTTAAAGTTTCAGTTGTTTCTAGGTTGCGTGGTCTAAGTGGAATGCCACATCGTTCATGATTTTAAAATGCAATATGAAAATCATTCTTAATCTGTTGAATAGTTTCATGATATAGTATCCAAACTTTATGACCAAGCATCATAGTATTTTTAATCTAAAATGATTGATTTTTTTAATTATAAAATTTCCTATGTTTTACGAATTTCATGTCTTAACAATATATATATTTTTCTATATACCCCTCTTTAATCTTTTTTATTTATTTATAAATTTTATAACAAATTAAATCTTATAGAATATATTAAATAAGAATATTTTAAACTAAATATACTATTTTTAAATAGTATTAAATATTTATTAATTTGTGTGCATTAATCTTGAACATAATTAGTTTTGTACATGATGTAGTAGTTTGATCATTGATGCTTCTTAATTTGTCTTAATTATTTTAATAAAAAATTAAGCTTTAATATAAGATAACTATTTAAGCATCAAATCTTTGGAAAAATGTATGGAGGAACATTTTCTGACACGCATCATTTTTTATTTGGTATAACTAGAGATGTAATAACAATTATTCATATTTTTTTTTTATTAACAACGCTATCTAAATTTGGGAATTTGAAAAAATGAAAAAACGAATGATTAAAGATTGAGTGAAGAGAAGGAAAATGTTATAATGAGCATTAAAGGGAGGTTAGAAATTTAAAGACAAACATTAAATTTTTTATGTATTATGATTCAACACTAAAGCAAAGGAATAGTACGTCTTTAAATAACTACGTAACATTGTGCACTTCCTACTCTAAACTTGTTTTTTTCTATAAAAAAAACAATCTTCAACTTCTTCTGCACTTCTTCTCTTCCCTGCATCTGGCAATTGTTTTGTAATTTTCATGTAACATCAACTTGCCTTCACAATCATGCATTCTAAAAGCAGACATAAGAATATATGGCAGTTCATTTCTTTTTCACAGCTGTTAAATCTTTACCTAGAATGTGATTTACTTAATCAACTTTGATCACATATGTAGATGACTTGGAAAAGAAATTCAGATAACTTCACGAAATTAAACTTTTCAAAGGATTAAGTAATGGGATGATGTGACTGATTATTCTATTTTAGTTTATCTATTATATGTATTTTTTATTGGAAAAAACCGTATTAAAAAATCATATAAAATTATTATGTACATTAAAATTTTAATTCTAAATATTTAACATATAATCACATTTTATAATTCATACTTGAAACCAATAATTAAATTCAAATAATCTCATACCAATTAATTCAACTCGAACACGTTGAATAGTGATAACGATTTGTATTGGTTATAATAGTTATGGATTGGAAGGAGAATCCACCAATGTCTCCTATTAAGCTATCACCATTAGCTTGCCTAACTAATAGTGACCACACAAATGTATGTACGTATATATCTTCTGTCTCTCGAAGAACCTGTGAAACGTAAGTTTGATGACAAACTTTAAAGGGGCAAATTATTTTTCCATAGTCCATAGTGAAATGGGCATGCTACCTTACTATTAAATAAGCCTCATCTTACGGCTTTTTGATGCACATGTCATTATGATATCTGATATAAATGTACACCTACTCATATATATTCATATGTAATATCAGTACTATTTACACATCAATACTAGGTTCAACTGTTGAAGTCGTGGAAAGATGAATACCTATTGTGCTTAACCTAAACTGTAGCCATCAATGTTTATCTTCTTTTTTTTCCTGCGTAATTTAATGAAACATTTTATTAGTTACAAAATATTTATTAGCTTTGTTGATAACTATTCTTTATCAATATTCAAATGATGAATCCAAAATAAGTTAGAAACTAAAATACCCGGTTAAATGAAGATGACGGTGATAACCACATATATACTTTTTAATGTCTAAGTCATTATGTATTGTAGGAGACCAACAATAAGAATTAAAAATATTGAACATAATTTTTTTTGAAGGTGATATCATTTATAAAGAGATAAGATTCGGTGTGACATAACACAGAGATTAGTTAGGTCACATTAGAGTTTCTTAGAATATTTCATGTGTAAAGCATGTTTAAGTGTGTAATTAAGGTGTGAATTGGTTGATTCTAATGATGTCTTAGATGATAAATTAAATACAATATCGAGTGAAACGTCGATCCTTAAGACAATTATAAGTATTGAATTGGTCAAAGCTTCAAAAAGCGATAAGTTCGATCTTAAATGAATCCTTCAACTAAGAATTTTAACTTGAGATAGTTATTTATAACAATAGTCCCCAAGTTGATAGAAAACTAATTGATTTATATATGAATTGGGGAGGGGTGGGTTTAATCATCAAGACTAAATATCATTTTGTATTTATCCATACCAACCAAAAAATCTAACAGATCACATTTAGTAAGATTTTTTCCTAAGTTATTTCATTCACAAAACTCAAATTTTACATCTTCCTAAAAAATTTGAGCCAATTCCACTCAAATCAATGTAAAGTAGTTTATTTGGTACATGTTTGAATCACAATATACTAACTAAAATTTAAATTTTGTGTTTATCAAAATTCATTAAGTAGTAAGTACCCAAACAATTTTTAAACATGTTTGGAGAAATTAATGAAATATATATATATATATATTAAAATTCTTTTGATTTTAGAATATGTTAAATAAACAAATAGTTTACTTTTTCAGATATACAATAGATTAATTCAATTATTTTTTTATCCTCGTAAAGTGATAGGGAAAGATAAATTAAATAAAATACAAACCATCTTTGTTTTATTTATTTGTGAAAATATTTAATTCAGTATATATATATATATGGGTTATAGTTACACTGATATAACTTTTATTAAGTATTACAACACTCAATAACTTTATATTAAATGTGAATTTTGTAAATTCGACCGTTAGATTGAAAATTCATATATCTTAAATCATATATACAAAATTTTATATTAATCCAAAATAATTTGATACTTCATTTTTATAAAACAAAATTGACGTAATATATTCATTTCAAAATATACTAAAGTATGAACACTTTGATTACCTTCAAGTTGTTGTTCAATTTTGTATATATGATCTAACAGATATGAACTTTCAATTTAACGGTTGAATTTACAAAATTCACATATAATATAAAATTATTGAGCGGTGTAATACTTAGTAAAAGTTACACTAGTGTAATTATAAAAAAGAAAAACGCCGAGAATGGAGAGGTGATCAAGTTAACCAAATAAATTGAGGCAGAGGAGAGGATAAAACAAAAGTTATACACCAAACACATAGTGAAACACATTCACAATCAAAGAAATTAAATTAATAACTTTGACAAAGCACTAATACAATTTCTTGGTTTTGCATTGCATGCAGATCAATCACAAGGCAAATAGCTAGCTAGCTTATTAAATTGTATTGAGTGCATAGTAGATTCCTAAAAGTGGGCCATTCTTTAATCATTGATTATTGTTACTTGAAAATTCATTCATTCCTCCAAGAGTCAAACTCCATAGCTGCATCTTATTACTCTGCCACAGTGAAAGTGTTCATTCCTTGCCAACCATATCCCCATCATATATATATATTTAATCATTTTCGGACATTTGAGAGCGACACCCAATATTAAGTTCCAGGGTGCTTAAAAACTAATTACTACCTTCGTTACCCTCGGAATATAAAAGATCTAATTACCTAATTTATTAAAATTAAAAAATAGTTAATTTAATTAATAAAATTATATTTGTTATATATATACTTTTTTTCCTAAAATTATTCTTTACTATTTCTATTTTTAATTAATACTCATATATCTTCTAATCAATTAATATATGTGTTATACTCTTTTTCTCTTCTATTAGAATGTATATTTCCGAAGCTAATACGCAAAATTAAATGGCATGAAAATGGAGTTCTAATTTTAATGTCTGATATATATACTACAATGTGACCCGAATCTAGGAAGACCTAGCTAAGGGACAAGAGTCTTAGAGGTTGAGATGGCCAAGAATTCAACATATATAGGCCAACATGATGGTAAATAGTATGACAAAGACATGATGTTGAAGCCCTAATCTGAAGGAAATTTTATTGGCAGCAATGGCTGCTAATTTAACAAGTCTACGTACTACCTACTACCTACAATTTTCTTTCGGTCTAAAAGAAGGAGTGATCTTGGCATTGCTTGTTCATGAAGGTTGACTCTGGGATACCCTAATTGAAGAAAGAAAAAAAATTGTTTCAAATGAAAATCACGAGAGGTGAGATGAATATGGGTGTCTTCCTAACACGAAAATGCATTTTCAACGATGTGTGTTTAATTTTTCCACTCCCCCAAGGAAACTATAGAAACATTAGTATTCGGTGTGATATTGTTGACTGGAAAAAAAAAAAAAAAAAAAAAACGTGTACAGAAAATTATGAACAACGAATCTTTATTAAAATACTGTTTGGGGATAGTTGTGAGTGGTACGAAGTTTTTGTGATGAAACTAAATGGTGATGACTGTTTTCTGTTTGATTTCTTAGGGTTTTTTAGTTTATTAACGAACCAATCAAATAGTACACCAACCTGAATTTACACAATTTGTGCATAAAAAGTGTACTGAACACCGCTACTCATCAAATCAATTTCTCTCCATCAGGAATTTGACTTTTAACAAATCAATATTGAACAGATGGGGATGGGGAAAATTAGATTAAAATAATACCTTTAACATCAATGTGTAAAAAAAATCTAAATATATATGTAATGTAATATATATTACAATTACTAACGTATATATGTATAAGGTTTGATTGAGCAACCAAAAAACTAGCTCAAACCAAGTCGTCATGCATAGAACAAGATCAGAATCATCAGATCCAACCCTAGCTATAGAACTTGGACCTAAAAAAGTTGATAAGTCAGGGCATGCAAGTTGTGAATGAAATTTCCTACACTTTAACCAAAGGGTGAGTGAGAGAATACATGGATTCAAGTATCTAACTTGTCCCTACGAGAAAATGCCAAAACTAGGCTATTAACGTACTTTGATATATATCTCACTCACCCCACGTCCCATCAGTATTAGGCTATTAGCCACACATGTAATGTAATTAATTAAAGTCCAAAAAAAGTTGAATTGTGAATAGTATCCTTATGAAAGCTATTGATATGCAATTGTAAGGACATGCGGTAGCTAAATTTTTTTTGTTAAGTACTTACTTATAAGAGAGAAGAATATGAATAAAAATTGAAATAAGATTCACCATGGATTTTAGCTATTTTAAACATAAATAAAAATAAAATTTTGAAGAAGATAATATATGAGTACTGAACTTCTATATATTAACTTATACATAACATAATTTCAGCCTATGAAAAACTCATTTCATTTGTTCTTTGTATTTCTTTCTTTCAAAAATATTTCTAAAAAGTTTACCTAAACAAATGGAGTGTATACTCTTTCCATACAAGACTACATATACCGTATTCCCTATACTTTTTCACCTTCATCTCGCATTTTTCTTCTTTCTTACAATCATTTCTTTCCTTAGAAAGTGTTTTTGTTCGTAGTGGCCCATTAGGCTAAAATGACAAGACGGCCCAACAAGAGTGGGAAGCATAATCAAACGTACTAGGCACGTGAAAAATAATGGATAACCATTCAAATTGAATAATTGTCGGCGATCACTTAAATATTCCGAAATTAAATCAATCAACATTTAATAACATTTATAGTTAAAAATAAGTAAAATCTCTTGATCAATTATAGCAAGATACAGTCTTCCTCAACACTTTTTAATTCCTCGATCGTGTGTTTAGATGAAAAAATTTAAGAAGATAATTCATTTTTTTTTTTTGAAAAATTTCAAATGTTTTAAGATGAAATATTTTATTTGGATGAGAAATTTTTTTTAAAAATTAAAATTTAATTATTTAATTTTTTTTTTTGAAATAGTAGAATTTCAAATTCTCTAAAAAAAAATGTAAGGATTTGAAATTCTTTATATATTTTTTTCCTTATCTTACTTATATATCTTTTATTTCTCTTTGTTAATAAAAACAATATTAATAATAATTATTTTTAATTGTTAAATATTTTAAAATTGACAACTGTTTATTTTATAAAGTTTAATTTAATATTTTGAATATATATTTATTTATTTAAAATCAGATTCTTCCTATCATATAAATTAAATTGTCTTATTTAAACTAAAAACTTAAAATTTTAAAAATTTGAATTGATGTGCCCAAAAAAAAAATATAATGAATAATGAATACTAAAATTAAAGTAATTTAAATTTTTAAAATTTTAAATTCTTTAAATTTCTTAGAATAATCCATCCATACACAACTCTCAACAGTTTTTAATTCGACTATTTTACTTTGCTAACGATTTTCCACTATTTGCGTAATGTAATTTAATTCAAGTAATTAATTAATTGGGTAAAATGTGTGAATTGTTATGAATTATTCTAATAAAAAAAAGTGTCAGTTATCAATCAATAACTATGATGTGTTATATTTAGCACACACAAGTTGAATTTTGAATACTTTGGAAATAAAAGCAAGCATTAGAATCATCTCAATGTAATGTGCCTGATTGAGGGTTTGATATAACAATCGAAATGGACATATTAATTGCTAGCAACAAAAGTTTGGAAAAGTTGGCATTTCATTCATCAATGGTTTTTCTCTTAGCATGCTTATAGTGTTGACAAATGAAGATGGCTAATTAGGGCTTTGCTTATTTTGACTGAAAATATAATTGGTCCAAAGGTTTGTGTCGCGTAGATTGTTTAAAGGTTTCATTTCTAAATGTTTTAGGTTTTAGTTATTTCATGGATCTCAATTTCTATATGGTCACTGTTTAATTTGATTGCCCTATCAACTTCATTGTCATTTCTCAATGACATAAAGTGAGCAAGTAAAGTTAGAGTCGCAATGTTAATGGAATTCTCTTCATAGGAAGCATTTTTTTAAAAGAAAAATTAAAAAAAAATTGAAATAAATGTGTTCTAAAGATTAGAAATGTTTTGTTGTATATAAGGAAATTTTTTTAAATAAAAGTTATGAAAACTTCAAATACCAGAGTAACAAGAAAAGAGAAAAAAAATGGTGCAAAGCAATTTCTTTTCTTTTTAGGTCCAATCCAAATGAAAGTTTAAAAATAATCATGTTATCTTAAACTCGTTTTCTTAAATAAAGTAAGATTGGTAATGAATTGAACCAACTAAAATTTAGTGCGAGATGCAATTTAATAATTAATTCATTAAAGTTATAAATTAATAAACAAAATAAACTAAACAATGCAAATCCTCTGCGTAACTTGCTTATCCTATAGATCGTTGAGTTTTATTGGGTTTTCGTTTTGACATGGGCCTTGCGAATGGAAGAGTTATATTGGGCTTCTGTTTTGGGAAGCCCAAACTACAAATGCTTGTACAGAAGGAAAAAGGAACCAGTGTAGTGAACTGAACAAATTTGAAAGTTGATGCAAAGTGCAGAGCCAGAGAGAGGTATAAGGTGTTATCAAATTTCTGACACTGGGGAAAGAGTCTCATAGTTCCAAACAACATGAGTTTTCTGTTCGGCGGTAGAAAGACTCCAGCTGGTACTTTTTCTGTTCATGTTTGCCAAAAAAATTTATTTATTATTTATTTATCAAATGGGTATGCGTTGATTGAATTAAACAATTTGTTTAGAGAGGGGAAAATTTTCATGGTTTGGTTTTTATTTGCCTTCCCAGTTTAGAAAAATAGTGTCTTTAACTTTGATTGGGAATTGGGTTGGTTTGTTATTTTTGGTAGAGCTTTTGAGGGAGAACAAAAGGATGCTGGACAAGTCCATTAGAGATTTAGAAAGGGAAAGACAAGGCTTGCAGAATCAAGAAAAGAAGTTGATTGTCGAGATTAAGAAGAACGCCAAACAAGGACAGATGGTATCTTTTATTTTATTTTTTGTGTGTTTTATTATTATTTGGCATTCTTGAGTTGTTTATCGATGAGATCAAGCTTGTTGCTTTGTAACTTGTAAGGATTGGGGTTTATTAGTAATGATACTAGTACACCCCACTTGTTGGGTGTATGGGTTGAAGGAAAGGAAGAGAGAGATGGAATAAGGAAAGAAAAACAGATACATTATGACAAATGATACGACGGAAAATGAAGAGACAGATTAAAAGAAAAATGGGGTGATAGTGGAATGGAAGAGAAAATGAGTATGGGCGTGTTTGGATAAGTTTTTCCAGAAGTTTTTCTGTAAGAGAAAAATAGAAAGGAAAATTAAAATAAGTTTTTCCATAAGCTTAAACTAGCTTATGCTTATGCATGTATTAAAAATAAGATTTTGGAGAAGTTAATTGGAGAGAACTTCTACAATTAGCTTATGAATAAGCTAATTTTAACTTATGGAGAAACTTTTTTCATTTTTCCTTTTATTTTACTCTTCTAAAAGTGCTTATGGAGAAGTTTATCTAAACAGGCTTCATATGTTTAACATTTTCCTTTATTTATTGTAGTGGCGGGGATGGTGTTAAGAATTGAGTGTATTTGATCATGTATACAATGATCTTGATTTTGGTTATGGTTTAAACGGTTTTTGGGGTTGGCTTGAATTTGGCAGGGGGCAGTGAGAGTGATGGCCAAGGATCTCATCAGAACTCGCCATCAGATTGAAAAGTTTTACAAGCTCAAATCCCAACTTCAGGGTGTTGCGTTGAGAATTCAGGTTTATTTTTGTGCATTTCAGTTTCTTGATGCTCAATCAGCTTCACGGATAATTTAAAGATTATGTGTTTAGCATTGCATTACTTTGGTGCATGTGCTTACCTTTGACATTCCAAGTTCAATGAGAAATAATAACAAACGAAGGATCACTGGTTATGTTGCACCTGCAGTTTTTCATTTTAATTATCAAATACTGAATTGGTGTTGTCATGGCAATAGTTTATTTTAGAGGGTATGTTGATGCAGTGGCATTTGAAAAAAAAAAAAAAAAAGACAAGAATAACCAGGCCATGGTTCAAACTATAGTAGTATGCATACTGCAGCAGTCTTGTTTTATGTCTTTTATTTTCATTTAATTCAACCTATATGAAGGGGTTTTGAAATCTGGAAGGTTTTCATCTATATTAATTGGAGATTTTATAGTTTGTATGAGTGATTGCAGTATAGCATTTAATAATGACTCACAGTCACTGGTCAATTTCAGACACTAAAATCCACTCAAGCAATGGGGGAGGCTATGAAAGGAGTTACTAAAGCAATGGGTCAAATGAATAGGCAGATGAAGTTGCCTTCCTTGCAGAGAATAATGCAAGAGTTTGAAAGGCAGAATGAGAAAATGGAACTGGTTTCTGAGGTAATGGGAGATGCAATTGATGATGCTTTGGAAGGTGATGAAGAAGAGGAAGAGACTGACGAGCTTGTGAATCAGGTTCTTGATGAGATCGGAATCGATATCAACTCTGAGGTAAGTTGGTATCATCTCATCAAAAAATAGCTAGTTTTTTAGATAAATATATTTTTTGTTCCCCCTAGCTGGAAAAAGAAGTAAAAATAACAATAACAACAATGATACATATTTCTTTTGCTTAATATGCAGCTTTTGAATACACCTGCATCAACCTCTGTCAGTGCACCAGCGGCAAAGAACAGGGTTGCTCAAGCTGAATCAACTGGCAACGAAGACAGTGGAATAGATGACGATCTACAGGCTAGGTTAGATAACCTGAGAAAAATGTGATGAGTAGGAAGAAATGTTCCTAACAAGCATGAAAATAATGATTGTATATGAAATTAGGATGTATTTGTCTGATTTTATTATCAGGTCCTAAGCTAACATATATGTGTAAAGAGTAATGCAGAATGTTATAAGTTGAATTTCATGAATTCATACACCAAAGTGATTTTTAGGATACATATCATCTTTTAAATTGTGGATCTCGTCTTTTAATTGACTACCCCCTCCCCTCTTCAACTTATCAAAAAATTGATTTTGCATTAATAATATAATTCATATGAATATCTTTGCGTTATATATAACTATTCAAACGTATACACTAAAGCTGAATACTTGGAGGATTTTTTGTTATATCAGTAAGTATCAAACTCGGTACTAAAAAGTTATAACAATTAACAACTCACAAACACTATTTAATTAACTGCGTTAAGTTAAGGGATTAGTTTTGTATAAATATTTTAACGCAAAACTAGTCTATGAATTGTTTACCACCTTATCATATTTAATGGGGATGACAAACTGATCCTAGAAGAAATAAAATAAATACCAGAACATAAATGAGCTCGTTGGAGGAAGTTTCACAGGACATATGTGAGGAAAAGAAGAAAAGTTTTGGTTTTGAAAGGTAATGATCAGATTCAGGAGTTCACAATGATCATGATCATCTGATCCTGATCATTTCCTTCCAATGACACTCTGTTATCTGGGGAAGTCACTTTATCAATCTGAGTGCGGCAGAGTGGGCATCCAGAATGAGAGCCAAGCCACTTGTCAATGCAAGAGGTATGGAAGATGTGCTTGCAAGTGTGAAGCTTACGGACACTGTCCTCCTCTTCAAAGGGTGTCAAGCAAATAACACACTCATTCTGGTTTATGTTACCTTCTGCAGCCTTGTACTGGAATGTAATTGAATGTGACTCTAAACTCATGCAAGGTGAGAACTTGTCATCAAAAGATGTTCCTGTTGTAGGAAGTGATGGCATGTGACTGGTACGAGTGCACCATCCAAGCATGGTGAGAGTGAAAAATGTGAAGGAAATTACCAGTGCTCCAATTATGAGAATCCCGGGGTAGAGACTCATAATGGGAAACATTAGCAGAAATGATGAAAGTGAAATGGATCTGTTGATGGATTGGAGTAGAGACGTGTGATGATATGTTATGGTTGAAAATAACTATGAGCACAACAACAACCAATTCGGTTTCAACAATGCTGGAACACATAAAAGACATATTTTTGGAATGACTGAGAGATGGATGTGGATAAAGTAGTTTTGTTGTTTCATGATGGGGGCACGGTTTCACATCATTTCAGGTATGAAAACATTTGATCTTTACAATGAAGTGACATATTCTCCTTATCTGCTCATGGAATTCTTCCAGCTATGAAGGATCTTGTGGCGGCTCCGGAGCAGGTAAATTTGAGAGTTCAAATGAATGTTTAGAAGGAAAGCTTATTGTTAAATTTTGCATCGTTAGATAATTTCATGTTTAATTTTAGTATTTAAAAACTATGAGTATGAGTACATGATGTAAAAATATTAAAGACTCTAGATTAAATATTTTAAGCAAAGGGACCTGTGATCAGAACTATGTACCTAGGTAGCTTCAAGGAAGACTGACATCCAAGGATTGTTGCATAGCAAAAGGCCAAAAGCATGAAACATACGAGGTAGGTGTACAAAACAAAGGTATGTTTATTTTGTAATTATAAAACTGTCACATTGGTTTCAATTATTTAGATCTTTCAATGTTTTCTGTACAAATATTTGAAATCAAGATAATTTGATCATAGAAAAGCAAAGTGATATGATAATTTCATGGACAGATTCTGATCCAAGTATGAATGTTATGATAATTTGATGAATTAAATTAAACATATACACAAGAGTTGGGTTTGAATTAAATTATTAATAGAAATAAAATAAATTTGAACTATAATCTATTTTTTTTAAAAGCTAAAGTTTTAGCTTTTCAATTAATTTTTGTATTTTATATTAAATTTGATTGTTCTGTTATTTTTAAAATATGCAAAAAAAGAATTGGATCAATCTATGATTAGATCAACAATCCTAATCACCATAGTGTTTGACTATATGTTAATAAGACTGTTATTTAAAGTGTTTTGAAAGAAAATATATTTAATGTGTGTTTGAAAAATCATTTGTACCTTGCATGAGTATAAACAAACATTCACTCTTTTTAAAAGATAAAAACAAGAAGTAACAATTTGTTACTTTTTTGTTGAAGGAATGTTTGGAGGATTTTAATGATAAACCAAACACACTATGTAGCAATTTGTCATTTCAAGGATTAATATATTTTACATTTTATTTTTGATGACTAAAATTTTAGAAGAAGGACAAATTCTACAACCTCACATTGATAATTGAGAATAGAGTTTGAACCTGTCTAGATACAAGTTAAAAAACAGTTTTAAAAACTTCTTTACTAAAAATAAAGAGTATTTTTCGGTAGAAAATCTTTTAAAAATATTTCTAAGCTTGTATCCAAACATGATGAAAAATACATGTTTTTGGTAGATCGATGATAGAATTAATTGGAAAAAAAATCATACTATATGTAATGCCCTACCATGGTCGTCACACTAGGTGGAATCATAACAACTAGTAACGAAAACTAACTTCCTAGAACATACAAGATTAAAAAAAGGAATATGTCATACATATATATAAAAAAAATGAATATAAATGTAGAACACCTTAACTAATATAAACAAGTTGTATACACATATACGGTAATCCCAAAGTAATCATATATCCTAGTGTTGGTCAAGCATAACTATATGGTTGCATCTGGTAACACCAACATCAACAAAACACACCACCTATCATTAACCTCTCCTCAAGCCTAGTCCTAATATGCTCTTATATAGTATATAATCATCATGGTCTAAACCAAAATGGAAAAAGAAGGGTAAACTAGTATTTGAAAACATTTAAGCACATAAACAATTCTATATCATACAACACCATACCATAATCATACATAGAAGCCAAACACTCCAAGAAAAATGTGTGTCTCATCCCAATCATGTCACACAAGACACCTAACAATGCATATGAACACACCATAACATATATCATATGCAAAAACATCATGTGTCATCACACATTCACCTACGAAGATCTCCTATCAATATAAGTAATTTAAGTGATTTTACCCTACTGAATCAACCAAATTGTTTTCGTATTCGAAGCATCGACTCGATCACAGCAAAATGGAATAACAATCCCTCCTCTAGTTTATCAGGTTTTGTCACTTACATTAGAAATGTCTCGTTTCATCATTAGAAATAATACAACTAGATATAGGTTTACCATGACCTTGACATGCATTACTCTAAATTTTATATGTTCTAATAATCTAGTTTCTATTATTAGTTGTAATGATTTAGTGTAGTGTAGTGACTATGACAAATTATTACATATAAAACTCAACTCTCGAAAAAAAACCTTATATATTTTTTCACTGATGAGAGTCAACTGAACTACTAACCAGAAGTCATTACAACTTACTCAATTCACCTAGTACAATGTTACACTATATACATGTGGAACAATTGTTTTATTTTACATTTTCAATAATATAAATAAAGATTTTCTAAGCCAATTTTGAAACGAAAATATTAATATTTTTCTTATAACTTTTAAACAAATTCAAATCTTCACACGTCTTTGTTTATTAACATGCTTGTGCGTGGTTAATTTGTATTTGCCATAGACAATGTATGTGCAGACAAATAATGTTACAATATTTTTGTTTGAGGCAACAGTAACAAATATAAAGTAGAGGTAGGCAAATCAAGCATTTTATCCACTAATTGTAAAATCTGTTATAAAATATGTAGAGCCCTCAAATTTAATTCTTGTTTTTATTAAAATAACGTTTCACAAAAAAAAAAATCAAAATGCAGATGAATCATAATTATCAGCTTAGTAGTTAACAGTTGCTAGATTCAACTTTCGGAAAATTGTCAAATTTTAAAAAGGCCAATAATGACTTAAGAGATTGGTATCCTCCCTAATGTATAGAAAATTAAAAAAAAACTGTAAAGCTTCTAACCCGCGTGGAAGACTTGTTTTAATGAAATTGTTTGGTCTTTATTTTTTAAGAATAAATGGTATATGTGTCGGTTGTCTATACCTAAAGTCTTGTATCGATATGTATGTTACTGTTAAAATAATTATTTTTAAAATTATTATATCAAAAACTATTTTAAAAACCATTTTAAATATATTTTCAATTTTTCAAATATGACATAAGTTTTACTTTTTCTTTACATTTAAAATTAAATTTTAAATTCTTATAATTTAAAAAGGCTTACACCAAACTTTGGGTCCCTCTGTTCAAAAATATCTTTAATAAGTTTATTAAACTATTTTAATAAAACAAAAGCCCCAAGTCATCCGTCAACACCCTCCCCCCCCAAAAAAAAAAAAAAAAAAGTTGCCACTTTGAAGACTTTTAATCCGTTGGTCGTGGATTTATCTCGCTTATCATTCAATTTATTACACACAACTTATTTATAGAATTTAGAGACTACATATTTATGTAAATATATATTAATAGAAATAATTATTCAATAAAAATAAATAAAAATAAGACAAAAAACTAAAAATAAAAGTAAAGTAAAAATAAACACATTTATTAAATTTACATGCAAAATTAAAATTAAAAATTGTTAAAAAAAATGGAGACGAAAATTCAGTTCATGATTTATTGTTATAAACTAGGACGCGTTCAAGCGGAGAAAAATGAACGGTTTCCCACCGTGTGAGATTGGTAGCTTTAGAACAAAAATTTCATTGAGGGTCCCAATTAATATGATTGTATCGTATGCCAAAGCAGCGTGTGATATTTTGTGTAGTGTACTTTAATATTTTGAAAATGGTAATTCATATACACTAATAGTGTGTTTGGATGAGAAATTTATATAGGATAATTTATTTATTCAAAGAATTTTAAATTTTTTGAAATGAAATGCTTTGTTTGGACGAAGAATTTACAAAGAATTTGAAATCCAAGCATTTCTGAAATTCTTTAAAGTAGTAAAATTTCAAATTCTCCCAAAAATAGGAAAATTTGAAATTTTTCATATTTGTTTTTCTTCTTTCACCTATATATTTTATCTTATCTCTTCATTCTTTTAATTATTAGATATTTAAAAATATTTTTAAAATTATTAAATATTTTTATATTAATTTTTAAAATTATTAAATATTATCTAATATTAATTTTTAAAATTATTAAATATTTAAAAATGGATTAATATTTATTTTTATAAAATTTAATTTAAAAATCTCAATATATAAATATATTTTTAAAATCAATTTTACTATGATGGAATCAAATTATCATATTCAATCTAATAATTTAAAATTTAAGAAATTTAAATTGACTCATCCAAACAAAATATTTTAAGAATGATAAAAATTGAAATCAAAGTAATTCAAATACCAAGAATTTAAAATTTTTTGAATTTGTAAAACTCCTCGTCCAAACACACTATAAGACATATAATTGCTTTTGGCTTGGTCCTTATTTCATATAGCTACCATCATTGGATCGCAATTCTTATCCCAATAATTTTCAATGGAAATATTGCAGTTTTTTAATGTATGATGAATTTAAAAATATAAACATAATTATGTTTATTTTTATTAGTAAAATTACAATGATAATTAAAAAAAAGTTTGAGTCAAATATTTTGTACATATTAATCTAATTTTCTGTTATTAAGTTGACTTGACTGGTTGACACGATTATTTTATTTTTTATCAATAAAAATTATAATTATGGTAAAAAAATTTGAATATAAGATTTTGTGTTTATTAATCTAATTTCTTATTATTAAGTGACTCTAATCGATTAGTGATCTTTTTTATTTATTAACAACAAAAATATTTACATTGTACAATGCATAATAAATAACTATTATTTTAGTTCGTAGAATATACAAGATAAATGTTTATTTTATTTAACTATAACTTATAATAAATAATTTTAAGTATATAAATTATATTATAATTAAAATATAAATAATTATATTATAATATAATATTATTTTATTTATTGTAATTTATAAAAATTAAAATTCAATGTAAAACTAAAAGTAAATTAAAACAAATTGAATGATATCAAAAGAGAAAAATTTTGAAAAACACCCTCAGCCTTTTTTTTTTAGGTCATGATTTGTTAATATTATATGTTAAAGTTAGTAAATTATATTTAGGATTGATCTTAATATTTTGTTGTTTCAAGAGGATATAATAGATGAAGACCCTTAAATATTAGTATTTCTAATATAAACACATAATTTCAATAAAAATAATATTTTTTATATGATGTGAACAAGATTTTAATATTATCAAACTTGCAAATTTATAAAAATAGAGGACCAAAAGTACAATTTATTCTTACATAAATATTTGTTTTGAAATTATCTTAAAAATGATTAATAATACAATATAATTACAATTATAGTTTATAATCATATTTTTTTATATAGTTATAATTATAATTGAGTCTTAATCTCTTATACACTCATCTCTAGTTAAATTAGTTAAATTTATATTTTTTAAAAATGTTGAGCGTACAACTTTACCAACTTTAACATATAGTGCCAACTAATCATGATTAAAAAAAATCAGTTGATGACATTTTTAGAAATTCTTCTTTAGTTAAGATACGTATTGTAATATAATTATTTTTTGTTTTAATTATATTTAAAATTATTTATTATAAATTGTAAATATTCATCTTATGTATTGTATAGATTAAAACAATAGTTGTTTATTAAGTTAAAATTTAATACATTGTTTAGTGTAAATAATTATATCGTTAGTCAATAAAAATGATCATTGAACTATTAGTTTAGCTTAATAGTAAGGAAATAGACTAATATACACAAAGTTGTAAATGGAAACTTTTTTACCATTATAATAGTTTTTATTGATAAAAGAATAAAAATAATCGTTCAACCGTTCAAGTTGGCTTAATAATAGGGAATGAGATTAATATGCGAACATTTTTACCACCGTGATTATTACTGATAAATTTTTTTTTATTTTATATATTTTTGAAAGAACCGTAATTAACCTCTATTTTATTTTTTGTCTTCTTTTCCTTATATTTTTTGATAGCGTTGACGGAAGACCAATTAAGACGACATTTTAGTCCGGTCTAAAGCATTTTTGTTTTGTTTATTTAAGGTTGTGGCAGGTCCAGTTCTTTAAGCTGTAAGGAGTGATTTAAGGAACAGGAAGGTGGCTAGCTAGCTGCATTTGTGAAGGTTGGATTTACTTAATTATCTTTTTTAATTATTCTTTTACTTGTTCTGGGTTACTGAATTTTCATGTACTTATTCTTCATAACAACTTGTAGAGAAAGTTGTTCAATCTTTTCATTTCTAGATATCTTCTGCCTGCAGATAATTGTTTTTATAAAGTCGTAGAGAAGAAGAAATTAAGACCCAGAATATACTGAATATAATGCCATATTCTTCTCGTGATAACATCAAATATGTTGTATTTGTTTTTGTTTGGCTCTTGCTGGCAAAGGAAACAGCAGAAAACAACAATCCTTGGGATCCCAGTGACACCCCTCACATAAAGTACGATGTTTTTGTTAGCTTTAGAGGTGCAGACATTCGCCAAGATTTCCTTAGCCATTTGGTTGAGGCATTTTATCGAAACCAGATTGCTGCCTTTGTGGATTACAAGATTCTCAAAGGAGATGAACTTGCTGAAGCACTGCTTGGAGCAATTCAAGGATCACTCATTTCATTGGTTATATTTTCACAAAGATATTGTCAGAAAACTAAATCAAGCTACAGTAAGCTACAGTAACTTGGAATTCAAAATTGTAGGCTACCGACAATCTCTTAAATTGATGAATAGTACGTTACTTGAAAGTCAAAATTGGCTGCACCGTTTCAAAGTGAAATTTGGAATTCTATAATTGCTGCATGGTTCAAATTGAATTCCACGAAGGCTGCATCATCTCAAATTTGCATACGTTAAGTTTCTTAAATATAATATTTTATTATTTTGTGTGTTGTAACATTTGCCTATAAAAGGCCATATGTTGTACGTTGTTAGAGTATGTAAGTTGAGTGAAAAATTTCCTCTTCTGTTTCTCTTGTTTCTGCTGTGTGTATATGAGTGTATTTGATAAAAATTATGTCCCACTGATATCAAATTGGTATCAGAGCCAGAGAGTCTGGTGATAGTGTGAGAGAAAAAAAAAATATTTGTGTGAGGAACAAGAGAGTTCTCACTTTATCAAAATTTTCAGAGTCTATTTGAGAAAGAGATATGGCCACCAACTACAATATTGTTTGGTCCGGTCCCAAATTAGATGGGAAACTGGATTACAATTATTGGGCATTATTGATGTCCACCCATTTGAAAGCTCATAATATTTGGAGCTTTATTGAACCAGGCTTACAACAAGGAGCAGATGATGCAACTAAAAGGAAGGACCAGTTGGCGCTATCACAAATTCACCAAGGTGTAGATTATTCAATTTTTGGCAAAATAGCAAATGCCAAAACAGCCAAAGAAGCGTGGGATATTTTGAAGCTATCATACAAAGGAGTAGAGAAAGCTCAAAAATCCAAGTTGCAATCTTTGCGACGGGAATATGAAAGATATGAAATGTCGAATTCTGAATCCGTGGAACAATATTTTTCACGAGTTACAGATCTCGTCAACAAAATGAGAGTATATGGAGAAGATATTCCTGAAAGCAAGGTGGTGGAGAAAATTCTACGCACCATGCCGATGAAGTTTGATCATGTGGTGACTACAATAATTGAGTCCCACGACATAGAAATCATGACAGTTGCAGAATTGCAAGGTAGCATTGAAAGCCATGTGAGCAGAATCTTGGAGAAAACTGAGAAAATAAATGAAGAAGCATTGAAAAGCCAGGTGAATTTTACCAACATAGCAGAACCCAGCCGAAGTGAAGACAGTAGAGATCGTGAAGGAGGAAATATAAATTTCAAAGGAAGAGGCCGTGGTAGTTTCAGAGGAAGAGGTCGTTGTAATTTTAATCAACAATGGAGAGACAACAATTTCAGGCCACTTAATCAAGGAAGAGGTGGACACAATTTCAGATCTTCCAACCGTGGAAGAGGAAGAGGCAGCTTCACTAACCAGGAGAGGACAAATTTCAATTGCTACCACTGTGGAAAATTCGGGCACAGAGCTGCAGATTGTAGATTCAAACAACAAGCAAATATAGCAGAAAATCAATATAAGCATACTGGTGAGAGTTCTGATAGTCCACAAACCTTACTTCTAGTAGCAAATAATTTTTCAGGCGATGGAGATATTTGGTACCTAGATACTGGCTGCAGCAACCACATGTGTGGGAAAAAGGAGTTATTTTTCTCACTAGATGAAACGGTAAAATCTACTGTGAAATTCGGAAATAATTCTAACATTCCGATTTTGGGAAAAGGTCGAGTTGCAATTAAATTGAAGGATGGTTCTCAAAATTTCATCTCTGATGTTTTCTATGCTCCTGGTCTTCATCATAACCTGTTGAGTATGGGACAACTATCAGAGAAAGGTTACAACATGCAGATTCATCATGGATACTGCACGTTGATAGACAAAAGTGGAAGATTTATAGCTAAAGTAAAAATGACCCCGAATCGCTTATTTCCTTTGAAGATTTGTCATGAAAAGTTTTCTTGTTTGAGTTCTATTATTCCCAATGATGATTGGTTGTGGCATATGCGCTTTGGACACTTTCACTTCTCTGGATTAAATTATTTGTCAAAAAAAGAATATGTTTCTGGCTTGCCTATTGTGAATATTCCTAATGGAGTTTGTGAGACGTGTGAGATTGGAAAGAAGCATAGAGAATCATTCCCAACCGGAGTATCTTGGAGGGCAAAGAAGCTATTAGAGATAGTTCATTCAGATTTATGCATGGTTGAAATACCAACACATGGCGGTAGCAGGTATTTCATTACTTTTATTGATGACTTTAGCAGAAAAGCTTGGGTGTATTTTTTGAAACAGAAATCAGAAGCTTGTGATGCCTTTAAGTCATTTAAGGCATTTGTGGAGAAACAAAGTGGTTGTAAGATTAAAGCATTAAGGACAGATAGAGGCCAAGAATATCTTGCCTGTGAAAATTTCTTTGACCACCATGGAATTCAGCATCAAATGACAACTAGATACACTCCTCAACAAAATGGAGTAGCAGAAAGGAAGAACAGAACAATCATGGATATGGTGAGATGCATGCTAAAGGCAAAACAAATGCCTAGAGAATTCTGGGCAGAAGCAGTTTCTACTGCTGTGTATATTTTGAACAGGTGTCCAACAAAGAGTGTTTGTGATAAAACACCAGAAGAAGCTTGGAGTGGAAGGAAGCCCTCAATCCGGCATCTCAAAATTTTTGGGTGTATAGCATATGCTCATGTACCAGATCAACTCAGAAAGAAGCTAGATGACAAAGGAGAGAAGTGCATCTTTATTGGTTACAGCACCAACTCAAAGGCGTATAAGCTTTACAATCCAGTGACAAAGAAGGTTATCATCAGCAGAGATGTGACCTTTGATGAAGAAGGAATGTGGGATTGGTCTTTCAAAGCACAAAAGGAGCCTGTAATAAATCCAGAAAACTATGAAGAGGAGAATGGACATGTAAATCCAACACCTGATGAACCAGAAACATCAAGCAGACCACAAAGGCAAAGGAGATTACCAGCCAGATTGGAGGATTATGTTGTGGGTAATGATAATGACCCATCTGATGAAGAAATTATCAATTTTGCCTTATTTGCAGATTGTGAGCCTGTAACTTTTGAAGAAGCTTCAAATAATCAATATTGGAGAAAAGCAATGGATGAAGAAATTCATGCCATTGAGAAGAATCAAACATGGGAGCTGACAGACTTACCAGCAGACAAAAAGCCAATTGGAGTAAAGTGGGTGTACAAAACTAAGTACAAGTCCAGTGGAGAAATTGATCGCCTTAAAGCAAGGTTGGTAGTAAAAGGGTACAAACAAAAGCCAGGTATTGATTATTTTGAGGTATTTGCTCCTGTAGCGAGATTAGATACAATTCGTATGCTTATCTCTCTATCAGCTCAAAATAATTGGAAAATTCATCAAATGGATGTTAAATCTGCTTTTCTGAATGGCACTTTGGAAGAAGAAGTATATGTTGAGCAGCCTGCAGGATATGAAGTTAAAGGAAAAGAAGATAAAGTCTATAGATTGAAGAAGGCATTGTATGGTCTGAAACAGGCACCCAGGGCGTGGTATAAGAAGATTGATTCTTACTTTGTGGATAATGGTTTTCAGAGATGCCCATTTGAACACACTTTGTATATCAAATCAGTTGATCCTGACAATATTCTTATTGTGTGCCTCTATGTTGATGATCTAATTTTTACTGGCAACAATCCAAAAATGTTTGTAGAATTCAGGGAGGCTATGGTTAAATGTTTTGAAATGACGGATTTGGGCCTAATGTCCTATTTTTTAGGCATCGAGGTTGATCAGCGAGTTGATGGAATTTTCATTTCTCAAAAGAAATTCGCAGGTGATATTTTAAAGAAGTTCAAGATGGAGAATTCAAAGCCAATCTCAACACCTGTTGAAGAAAAGTTGAAGCTGACCAGTGACATTGGAGGCAAGAAAGTCAATCCAACTCTCTATAAAAGTTTGATTGGAAGCCTTAGATATTTAACTGCAACCAGGCCAGATATTGTCTATGGAGTTGGACTACTCAGTAGATTCATGGAAAAGCCTCGAGATTCTCATTGGCAGGCAGCTAAAAGAATTCTCAGATATATCAAAGGTACTCTGACAGAAGGAATTTTCTATGATAAAAACATTGATGTGAATCTTGTTGGATATACGGATAGTGATTGGGCAGGAGATATAGAGACAAGAAAGAGCACGTCAGGATATGCATTCAATCTTGGAAGTGGTACAATATCATGGTCATCAAAGAAGCAACAAGTGGTGGCACTCTCAACTGCCGAAGCAGAATATATAGCAGCAGCAAGTTGTGCAACCCAAGCTGTGTGGCTGAGAAGAATGCTTGAAGTAATGTATCAAAAGCAAAATACTCCCACAATGATATTTTGTGATAACAAGTCAGCAATTGCATTATGCAAAAATCCAGTATTTCATGGAAGATCCAAGCACATAGATATTCGGTTTCATAAAATCCGAGAACTGGTAGCTGAGAAAGAAGTAACAATTGAATATTGTTCAACTGAAGAACAAGTTGCAGATATTTTCACGAAGCCGTTAAAAGTTGAGTTATTCTGCAAGTTAAAAAGAATGCTTGGAATGATACAAGCTTGATTTAAGGGAGGCAATGTCAGAAAACTAAATCAAGCTACAGTAAGCTACAGTAACTTGGAATTCAAAATTGTAGGCTACCGACAATCTCTTAAATTGATGAATAGTACGTTACTTGAAAGTCAAAATTGGCTGCACCGTTTCAAAGTGAAATTTGGAATTCTATAATTGCTGCATGGTTCAAATTGAATTCCACGAAGGCTGCATCATCTCAAATTTGCATACGTTAAGTTTCTTAAATATAATATTTTATTATTTTGTGTGTTGTAACATTTGCCTATAAAAGGCCATATGTTGTACGTTGTTAGAGTATGTAAGTTGAGTGAAAAATTTCCTCTTCTGTTTCTCTTGTTTCTGCTGTGTGTATATGAGTGTATTTGATAAAAATTATGTCCCACTGATATCAGATATGCTTCTTCGCGTTGGTGTTTGTTGGAACTTGCGAAAATTGTTGAGTGTAGAAAAGAAGATGGACAGCTTGTGCTACCTGTTTTCTACAGGGTAGATCCTTCACATGTGCGACATCAGAAGGGGACTTATGCAGATGCCTTTGTTGAACATGAAAGAAAATATAGTCTCACCACTTTACAAACATGGAGATCAGCTCTGAATGAATCTGCTAATCTATCAGGATTTGATTCATCAACTTTTCGGTAAGTATTTTTCCCTCACAATAAATGTTCAATCTTTTCTGGCTATGTATATATATATACATTATACAATGTAGTTGTATGATTGGTATTCACTTAATTTCACTGTCTCTAATGATCTTACAAGAAGTTTCATGCTAGCATAGATTTCAATCATGCTGCCATACTTTCTTGGTCCACTCAATTTTATGGTTAAATTAATTGCACTTGAAGTAATAAAAATTAAAAATTATATCTTCACAAAGATCCGAACTTTATCTCTGGTTTTACATTCAAAGTGAAATAATTATAATGTGTCCTTGGATTTATATATACATTTTTTCCTTTCTATTTTTGGTTGCATAGGGATGAAGCTGAGCTTGTTAAAGAGGTAGTTAAATGTGTGTCAAAGAGGTTGAATCATGTGCACCAGGTTAACTCCAAAGGACTTGTTGGAATTAGCAAACGAATTGCACATGTCGAATCGTTGCTACAATTAGAAGCAAGAGGTGTTCTTATTGTCGGAATCTGGGGCATGGGGGGTATTGGTAAGACAACCATTGCGCAAGAAGTATATAGTAAACTGTGTTCTGAATATGAAGGTTGTTGTTTTTTGGCTAACATAAGAGAAGAGTCAGAAAGACATGGAATCATCTCTTTGAAGAAAAAGCTTTTTTCAACATTATTAGGAGAAGATTTGAAAATTGACACACCAAATGGATTGCCTCAATATGTTGAGAGAAGGCTTCATCGTACGAAGGTTCTTATCATTCTTGATGATGTCAATGATTCAGGACAACTGGAAATTTTAGCTGGAACAAGTGATTGGTTTGGATCAGGTAGTAGAATCATCATAACAACTAGAGATAAGCAGGTGCTACCTACAGAGTTTGCTAATATATACGAAGTTGAGGCATTAAACTTTGATGAATCTTTACGGCTTTTCAATTTGAATGCCTTTAAACAAAATCATCTTGAAAGAGAGTACCGTGAGCTATCAAAGAAAGTGGTTGATTATGCCAAAGGCATTCCTCTAGTTCTTAAAGTTTTGGTTCCCCTTCTTCGTGGAAAAAGTAAAGAAATATGGAAAAGCCACTTAGAGAGACTCAGAAAAGTGCAAAGCAAAAAGGTTCATGATATTATTAAACTGAGTTATGATGATCTTGATTGGGATGAAAAGAAGATATTTTTGGATATTGCATGTTTTTTTGATGGACTGAATCTGAAAGTAAAGTACGTAGAATCTTTATTGAAAGATCATGGTCATTCAGTGGCTGCTGCATTAGAAAGGTTGAAGGATAAAGCTCTTATAAGTGTTTCTCAAGAAAATATTGTATCAATGCACAACATTGTGCAAGAAACAGGTTGGCAAATTGCTCACCAGGAATCTATTGAAGATCCTAGAAGCCAAAGTCGATTATTAGATCCTGATCACATTTATGAAGTACTAAAATACAACAAGGTAAAAGATGGATAGAGAGAGAATATTTGATTTTTTGTTTTTAGGAAAATAGCTTATAATGATGTTTGAAATTTTCCTCTACTTTTGCAGGGTAACGAGGCTATCAGAAGCATAGTCATCAACTTGTCAGGAATCAAGGATTTGCACTTAAACCTTGAAGTATTTGCTAAGATGAGCAAACTGCAGTTTCTAGATTTTTATAGAAAAGGTTCATGCTCCTGCAGTCTCCTCCGGGATGAAGGGAGCTTGCATCTTCCCCAAGGGCTTGAATCTTTGCCGAATGAGCTAAGATATCTTCGTTGGACTCATTACCCTTTGGAATCTTTGCCTTCAAAGTTCTCTGGGGAAAATCTTGTTGAACTGAACATGCCTTATAGCCGAGTGAAAAAACTTTGGCAAGAAGTGCCGGTAAATATTATATCTCTACATTAACTTGAGTTTTAATTCATCAAATTCATTTCTGACAAAACTAAGGTACATAACACAAGTACAATTATTATTATTATCTAATTAGAATTGAAGTTTCACCTCAAAAATATGTATAAATATATGTTATGCATTAAATATAAGCACATATTATCGAGGTAAAACTCAAATTTTGATTAGAGATCAACACTAATACCTAAGCTTTGTCCATTCATTTTATCCAAAATTAACCACTTTAATTTCATTAGCTCATGCAATGTATGTCTTGATTTGTTTTAATTGCTACAGGATGTTGTGAATTTAAAGGTCTTCATACTCCACTCATCCCTACACCTAAAGGAGCTGCCAGACTTTTCAAAGGCCATAAATCTTGAACGGATAGATCTCAGGTTTTGTGTAGGGTTGACTAGTGTTCATCCATCTGTTTTCTCTCTCAACAAGCTCAAAAAATTGAATCTAGGTGGTTGCTTTTCCCTTACAAGCCTTCAAAGCAATATCCATTTGGACTCCCTTCGTTATCTCTCCCTCTATGGCTGCATGGCACTAAAGCATTTCTCAGTGACCTCAAAGAATATGGTTAAGTTGAATTTAGAACTCACTGCTATCAAACAACTACCTTCATCTATTGGACTTCAAACCAAGCTTGAAAAGCTTTTTCTAGGATTCACTTATGTTGAGAACTTGCCTCCAAGCATCAAGCATCTTACAAGTCTTCGACATTTAGATGTAAGACATTGTAAGAACCTTCAGACTCTACCAGAGCTTCCCCCATCACTTGAAACACTAGATGCTAGTGGATGCATATCATTGGAGACTGTAAAGTTCCCTTCTTCTGCTGTTGAACAGTTGAAGGAAAATAAGAAAAGGGTTGCCTTCTGGAACTGCTTCAAGTTGGATGCACATTCTCTTAAGGCTATTGCACTGAATGCACAAATTAACATGATGAAATTTGCACACCAACATTTATCTACATTTGGTGATGCTCAAGGCACCTATGTGAACCCAGGAAGCAAGGTTCCAAAATGGTTGGAGCATAAGACAACACGTGGTTATATGACTATTGATGTTTCTTTTGTTCTTGCTCCACACTCCTCTCACTTAGGCTTCATTTTTGGCTTTATTGTTCCTAAAGTCCCATATGGGGGTTCAGTTTTGGAATTCAATATCAGAGGGGGTGAAGGTGAAGGTAACAAGTTCAATGTGTACTTGAACAGACCAAGTCATGAGATTAAAGTGGATCATGTGTATCTAATGTTCGACCAAGCATGTTCACGCTACCTACATAGTATTGCCAAACATCAACCAAGGTTGAAAATTAAGGTTTCAGTAGCAGCACGAACGCTCACATCCAACTATGTACCATTGCAGTTAAGAGGGTTTGGGATCAGCACAATCAACACTACACAATACCTTGGTTTTGTTCAAAATGTAGAACTGTGTGAAAGTAGTCTTTCTTATGTCCCAATTTTGGTTAAATTGATTTTGAGTTTCTGCATAGCTGTTTCTCTTGGGACTTTTAGTGTTCGAGTTAGAATATTAGCATTGTAATGAAAGAAAAATTGCTATGTAAGAGAATATAAGGCTATCTGTAATGAGAGTGATTGCCCAAAGCTTTTTGGCTTGGCTTCATCTGTGAGGTTTGAGGAGTCTATTTATAGAAAAGTTCAAACTCCAAATTGACGTATGCTTTAAAATGCTTTTTATAGAATTTTCTATTACTTTCACTTAGTATTTTCTCTAGATACATTCATATCTTTGTCAAACATGTTACTAAAGAATCTAGATTACTGAATCTATATAATTCTATGGATTATATATATATATATATATCCCTTAATTTTTTAAATTATATATATTTAGTTCTTAAACTTTTATTAATTTTTAATTTTAATCACTAAACAATATCTTTTACTAATTTTAACCTTTGAACTTTTTTCAATTTTCACTTTCAATCACTTCAGTCACTTTTTGTTCATGGAAAAGAATTTGAGTGATTAAAATCAAATAAAATGTTTAAAGATTAAAAATAAATATTTATCGTTTTCGAAACTAAATTTTTTGAGAGAGATACACACAAAATAAGAACTAACGTTACATATTTTTAACCATTTCACAACTTTGTATGTATCTCCCTCGGAAGAGGATACACATTCTGACTTACATATATATCCTGCAACTTAATCTATATATTTCTTATTCAAATATCTGTCGCATTTAACAATTTGTTAAGATTGGCTAGTTATTGAACTTATCATCACGTGACAATAATTATACCTTTTGCTTTTTAATTTTGTTAACTTGGTAATCATTTTTCCTATCCACCACAAAATTACACTAGGATATCGATGGAGCATTTTCAGCAAGCAGGAGCCATAAAGTGAAACATGATTTACAAAAAAAATAAATGCTAATAGTACATTAATATTAAGAGTATTTTGTTGGTGCTTGACATAGATTATTCGTACTTTATTATATTTCCTCAAAGGAATCCAATCCCTCGTCATTACATATTCATATAATGCAGTATTTATAATATATATATATATATATAAATAAATAAATAAAGGTACCTTGTTTTTCACACATTTTAAAGATTTTTTTAAGTAACTACTCATTCCAAAGATATGATTATTTTTCATGCATGAATCAAATCTCTAAATTTAATATTTATTAAGAAAAATTAGTTTTTTTTTTAAATAGATCCTAGTTGTTTAAATAGATGTTAACATTTTTTTTTTGTGAGTAAGAGGGTTAAAAGTTCAAATTATAATCATCTAATAAAAGAAGAAGCAAACCTATATATCTATCAGTAATATAACTTGAATTGAATTAAGAGGAGAGTAAAAAATCTTCAACTTTTCTCCCATAGGCAACTTAAACTTAGCTAAAAAATCCACAATACAGATAGCTTCCTAAACAATATGATTACAAGATGAAATATACTTTGTTGAATCAATTATGTTATTTTTTGGACAATATTAAAACAAGGATGTGATCTAAGACAACCTTCATTAATGAGTTTTACAACTAAAGACGAGTTAGATTCAATCCAAATCATTTTGTCAAGCCTTCTATATTGGACTAGTCATAAACCATGAAGAATAGCCTGAAGCTTCGTTTAAATAATTGAATAATTGAACAATGTCTTGGGCAACAAGTGTAACCAACTATAAATCTCCCTAAGTCATCACAAATCACTCCACTGCAAGAAGCTTCTTTTCTTCTAGTGATTGTCCATCACAATTAAGCTTCATATGACCCATAAGAGGGGACTTCCACTAGAACAGTGATTTAGAGTTCAATCGGTCAAACCTAGACTGAACCTCTTAATCCTCCAAAATAAAACCATTCGTAATAGTAGTCATTCTAGCAATTATTTCCACCATTAGTTGATTTGATGAAACTTGAAAATTCTAAAATATAAACTTGTTATGTCTATGCTAAATAAAATCAAGAGTAATGGCAAAACGAACACTCTAGTTCATCAGTTGGGAATCCACCTTAAATAGATTCTTATGCATCCATACACACAAGGTTTCACTGAAAAACTGCACTCCAACATGGTTTCCAAAAACCTTCTTCCAGACTTCTGCAACAAAAGAGCAATCCTATAAAACATGTAAAGTATTCTCCTCTCTTTGCATGCATATACCACACGTAGGGATTGTTGTCAAACCACACTTGGTACGACAAACATTTGTCAACAAACTTTCATGAGCTACCCTCCAAAGGAATACATGTATCCTCTTAACCCCCTTCTATCTCCATATAATTCTAAATATCAAATCTAAAGTCGTAATCTAGGGTGGCATGGACACTTCATAAGCAAATTTCAACATGAAAAAATCATCGTTGGTTTTCCCCCAAATTATCTTATCATTCATAACCGCTATACTAGGAGGAGTGAGTTTTAATGGACAACCAAACTTCTCGTGGAATATAGCTCTAAATGTGATATATAACCCATTCTCTTTATGCATTCACATAATCTTTCACCTTCTTGGATAATTCAACCAAAGAAACATAAATAGAAGCTAAGAGCATTAGTTTCTTTGAATTTGGAACCCAACTATGGAACTAGAAATTAATCATGGCTCTATTACCTACTATCCATTTAATATGAGGTTTAACAAGCCTTTAGGCCTCACACATGCCTCTCCAAAAGTTAGACATTTTCTGTTAGTCAAGAGTGCTTCCTTATAACCTTCCATCTCTTTTAGAAGGCAATTATAATAATAATAAAAACATTTCCACTTCCAAAAAAAAAGTAAGTTATCCACATATGAACATTTATTCCTTGTCTACTCCTTTAAACCTTCCAAGTTCTCCTGCATGGTTTCATCAATCGCAACATCGTCAACTTTCGTCTTGATCTTTTTCGTACACCTTTGGATCAAACTTTCCTCGTCTCGGTCTAAAACCTACCAATGCTATTTTTATCATCCATAATTATTTATATCAAAATCTATTGGATTAAAGTGGAAAAAATATTTAGATGTTAACACTTTAAATACATGATATTAATCACCTGATAATCACCTGATATGTATGCAACAAAATATTAAGTGGTTATCTTAATTAACATATTAGAATCATAAATATGAAAATATGATTTAAATACTGTAAAAAATATATATTTAAGTTTTTATATTTTAAAAATATTTTGTTGACTAAATTTTTTAAACAATAAGAAAGACCATATTGAATTTTATATAAATATTTTTTTTATGTCATAATAAATTTATAATATATATGTATATATACGCACATTTTATATAAAATAAGCAAACTAATCATACGATATATTGAATAAATTCCACGATTGAGAATGGTATAGTTGGGTTTAGGTGTATCACGACCTTAACATGCATTACCAAGTAACATGTGGAGTTAGCCCATTGACCATCCTTAAGGAATCACATAACCTTTTCCAGGTACTTGATTAAGGATTGTAGCCCTCAACCTCCTACCTCACTCAACCACTAACTAAGGACTAAAAGTGACTCACATCAAAATCCATTCCAAGAGTCATGCCCATTCAAGGAGGGTTTTCCAAATAGTGACTTACCTGAGCACTACACGTGGTCTACCTGAGCATCAACTAGAGGCTCCCTATGTGGGACCTTTCATTTCACAAGTATTTTCCTCTCCTCAACCATGGGTTAGTCACACACATGCTTAAATGCCTTCCCACATTTTTAGCATCTACACCTTATACATCGATCAATTATATGCATTACCTTTAATCAATGCCCATACAGATCAATCATACAAGGTCTCAAACAATATATCATCTATATACATTATATCCAGTCAAGGCACATAGAGATCATACATAGAATATCTCATACATTCATCATTTATATACATTATATCCAGTTAATGCACATAGTGATCAAGCTTACAATATACAACTCATCTATATATGTCATTTACAATAAACATAAATAGAACCTTTACCATACATCATTTTACTTGTAATAGAAGGAATTAATCTACTCATGTTCCTCAAAATCAACATTATATAACTTGTATCAACGTGTCACTTATCAAAAACCAATTATGATACAATAACAATCTTCATATAAAATAATGCATAGGAAATTTTACTACTGTTATAATGTTCATCCTTATCACATATGAAAGACAAGAAGATTTTCTACAACTCTCATGAAGACCTCAAGTTCTAATTCCATCATCTACCATGTTGAAAATTATAAAAACTACAACAGTTTGGATTAATGCTGACAACTTGATCTTTGCTCACTAAAATGGTCATAACTTGAGTTCTAAACCTCCTTTTAAGGTGATTTTAAAGCCATTGGAAAGTTAACATTTAGGGTTACAACTTTTCATGAAGATTCCAAGACCAAATTCGGTCATTTACCCCTATCGTTATAGCACTCAATTTGGCGCTTCAACGTTGGATTTCTGCCAGCCTAGTTTTCCCTTATCGCTGCAGTGCCTAACTGCCATTGCAACACTAGATCTTTGCTAGACCTTATTTTTCACCACTGTAGCACTCATTTCATCACTACAATGTTGGATATCTATTTGAACTTCTTATTTGGGGGTATTTCCAGTGCTCCAATGTCAAAACCAACACTTCAGCATTGAGTGTAGAGTTTTTTCTGCATGCTCATAGTTTCTCCTTCATTTCTCACCTACACTGTACAAATTTTTTTCCTAAACACCATCTACAACTCATTTTCATCACCAGATTCAACATGCATCAACATTTCATCATCCATCACCTTAAATTCCTCTACATGTTTAAGAAACCCAAACCCAACTTCAACATGCAAATAATTCAAAGCTAACCACAAATCTCAATATTTTCAACCAAGATTAAGCTTCATAAATCAATAACAAATCAAACAACTTGTATGAAAATAAAATCCAACTTTCCTTACCTCGATATCGAGCTCTCTAAGGGAACATAGAACTCTAAGAACTCCAACCACGTGAATGAAAGGAAAGAAAGAAAAAGAAGAAGCAACTTCAACCTTGACTTTCTTAAGCTCCACACTACTATATAATGAACTGAGCTTCAAGGTCGGAAGAAATCACCAACTACCAACATCCAAGCTCAAAGCACAACAGGATCTACAATAAAAGAAGAAAGAGAATAAAAAAACCTAGAACTCATCTAACTCCTCTTCACTAGCAACATCACAACAAAATTATTTAACTCCCAATGTTACACTTTCAATTCCTCCCCTTTTCCCAGACATAAGGATATAGAAGTCAAAATAGTATAATATATATAATAATATTAAATCATTTGAAAATATATTAATATTTTAATTACTTAACATAAAATGGTCATTAACTTAACAAATAAATATATATGACAACACTCATCACGATAATTTTTTCTAAATCTTTAAAATTACCAAAAAGATTAAAAAATGATTTTTTTAGTCTAAACTGGATTTAATCATTACCATAAAAGGTAAAAAGATAAATATAGTAGTGCTAATTTTGTAAGATTGAAGACATAAATTAAGAAAGTATGGGTAAACAATAAAAACGAACCCTTTTTGCGTCCAAAAAACGAAATGAATGAACTTTACATTGATATGTTTTTTGAATGCTGTGTAGAGACAGACGTACAGACAGAGAGAGTCCAAAGCAAAATAAAAAATCCGGAATCCACGCACACTATTCAATTCACTTCACTAAACTTTTTGGAATCCGTAGTTCAACTCACGGCGTAATCAAAAAGCAGACCTAAACACTCTCCACTCTCTCCAACACCCACCCTCACAAAATTTATTACAAAATTTAATTAAATAAATTTCACATCAGAACAAAAAAAAGGAAAAAAAAATCCACTGTCGTTCAATTTCATTTTTTTCGCTTTACGTATACAGGAAGTTTCTTATAAACGATCCGAAGAGAATTCAAACCATTTTTCAACTCCTTCACTGAGTGGGTTTTTCTTTTTTTGCTTCAGCTACTGAGTGGAACCGTTCTCTACTCTATGGTGAGTCCAATTTTAAGTTTTTATCACATGGGTTGTTTTTAATTCAGTTTTTCGTCACCCCAATTGTGCATTTCTTTGTGGGAGCAACATTTTGTGGCATTTGTGAATTGGGGTTCTGGTTTTGTAGTGCGTGTGAGGTAATTGTTTAATTTGGGGTGTTTTAGTGATCAATTGGTGGTTTGGGCTCGTGGGGCATGGTTTCTTTGGGTAAAAGTTTTGATTTTTGAAGGTTTAAGGTGTTCGCGGTATCAATTTTGAGTTTTTTTTATTTGGGCTTGAGTTGATTTTGTTGAAATGGGGGATTTGTGTGTGCTAACTTGTTTGTTTTGTGTGTTGGGGTTTTGCAGTTTGTGTGCATGTGGTTGATACTCCATGGAAACTGTGGTGGGAATTGAGGATAATGATGATGGGAAGTTTGAAGACAGTGGGGTGGATAGAAGCAGTTCTGCTTTGTCTTCACCGAAGCAAATTTCCAATCCAATTGTATACAAGCTTGTTCGGGTATATATTTTGTTGTTCGTTGAATTTTCATTTTCTCATTATAATTTGGATATGCATTTTGTAAGGCTTTTTAGTTTGATACTTGATGACAACAAATCAAGAGGAAAGGAATTGCTAGGGAACCTTAGTTTTTTCCCCCCCTTGCATACCAGTACCATTGTATGGGTTGTAAGGCTATTTTTCAGCCTTATATTGCACCTGTTTATTAGACTAGAAGCCTAAACATTGTGCCTGAAGAGTTCTAATTTTTTGTTTCATTCAAGAACGAAACTGTTCATCGTGCCACCCTCATCTAATAATTAAGAATCCCAAATAAATAAATAATTCTAACATGCACAATTTTAGTCAGCATGATTTTGTTATTCTAGCTGCATCACTTTTTGTTTGCTATTTTTTTTTTGTTATAGCATTCATAATACCTTGATACCTTTTTCTTTTTCTTTTTCCAGAAATGGCCAGCGATCTCAACTACAAATTAACAAAATTCATGACGGTTTCCGTCTTCCTTTAGTTATTCTATATATTAATTTCCTTAATCACTGTGTTTTTTTATTTAAGTAAATTAACTCGCTTTCCCACTTTCCCTAATCTTCTGTAATGGCTGAAATGAAAATGGAATGTGAGTATGTGTTATATTAGTTTAATTAAGTCAAAGATAGGGAGAATTTATTTGGAAGCAAATATTTTATTATTTGGTTCTACATTTTGTTTATGTGATTTATAATTCTGTTAAGGCTACATTCATAATTCTATGAGTTGTTTGTCTGATATGATCTTTAGGTTGAAGGTGATGGGAGATTAGTGCCAGCAACAGATGATGAAGTAATGGAGGTGGGGGATTTTCTTGAGTGTGAAAACAGTGAAATGCATGTTGTTGCAGACACTGGGCAAAGTTTGGAGTGCATATCAATTGAAAGGTCATCTTCTGGGAATCTTAGATTGGAGTGCTCAGAAGGTGCATGCTCAATCTTTTAGTGTTACAATACAATTGCTTCTTAACATTTGAGTGCCATGTTAAAGCATTTGTAGTAGTGGTTATACATCAAACTATATACTTTAATTTCTTGGCTGTTTCACAGTAGCTTTATCTCTGCCAAGACCAGGGATTTTAGTGTTGCATGTGTTGGTGTCTTCAGTTTTATATATATGTATGTGTGTGTGTAAAGCTGTTGAAGGCTCAAGGTTTTGTTTCTCTCAGACATTGCTCAAGTTTTTTGTCACTAAATGCATTATTGACTTATTGTTATTCTTACCCAAAATTATTTAGCTTGTTTTGTAACTTGAAAGGCTATACTGCCTGTTTTCTTATTTAAAATGTTGACGAATTCTTGATGTTCTCGATAGTTATATGGTCATAACTTTTCTTTTAGTTTTTGAATATGCCATGCTGGCTAACTTGTTCATTTCCCTTTCAAGATTTTTTTATATATATATCTTCTTTCAATTAATGCCATGGGTGTTTCACATTTAGGCACTGCAGAGGCAGATTTGGGGAAACTAAATGCAAAACTACAGGTAATTTGCTCTCTTTTCTTTTCTCTCATTCCTTTCCTCTCTATAATGATTTCAGCATTAGAAAAATAAAATTGAAATGCTCAAACTATGCTCAACCTATTATGAACCTGTTGAACTGTTGAGAGAAGTTGGTGTGTCCAACTTAATATTTCTTCTGTTCGAGCTTACTTGATAAAGAAGTAATCTGTTTCATATCCCTTCTCAGTTAAATTATGAAATGTATTGCAAGTGATGACCTTATTTATTACTTAATAACTTAATTGAATTTTAAACATTTATGAATTGATCACAGCAAGCTTTTTCCTGGTATAATTACATTTGTCCATTCTTTGGAGTAGAGGTGGCTCTGAGATGTATTCTCAGGAGATCCTATTATATATTTGTAGTTAAGGCATGTGTATTCTGATTCAGAAAAGATTAGTTCCTAGATTCACTTTCCCATGTGTCAATCATGCATTGCCAATGTGTACTTTCTCCTGTTGTAATTTTTCTCATTATTGACTAGTAAAATTTCTTCTTTTATCTGAAAAGAAAAGAAAATAATAAGTTTACCCTGTATGAGTAATACGAGTAAGTTAGTAAAAGATAACTTAAATTAAAAAGTTCTACATGCTAAGTTGCTAACAACTGACTTAGGTTTATCCAATTAATAAATATATTATAGCATTAAATATTTGGATACTTTAGTTTGGCAGAACTATAGAAAATATTTGTGCTTGGATTTACTTGTGTATATTGCAAGTTTGCAACTTTTTGATCTTGTACACAACAAGAAAGTTAAAATAGGTGTTATCAAATATCAGTGTTTTCTTGATCATGGGTATTAAGAATATATGTTCTTGTTTGGATTTAGCTTTCAGTATGAGTCTTTTACCTTAGATTTTTATCCTTTGCGATATTTATGTGGTTTTTATTTGGGAAGTGATTAATTACCCCATATTTTCTTAATGGCATGCTGTGAATTTTTTTTTCCCTTAGATCATTGTCAGTTTCAAGGGTTTTGCCTGCATGTCTGCATATCCTGGTATTTTTAGTATTGTTTCCTTGGGTTCTCCTTGACCTCTAAAACTTCTTGTAGTACATTGAGCAGATTTTGGAAAAGGTCAAAGAAGAAGAGAAACAACGCGTATCATGTGGATCACCTGTTCATTCTCATGTAAATATAGACAGTCAGTGTTCAGCTGATAAATTTCCTGTCGTGGATGGGAAGGTTCAATCCGAAAACCAGGAAACTCCTTCTATAGCATCAAGTTTAAATTATACTCATAGTAATCAATCTGGGAGTACTGATCAGTGTTCCAGACCTTCGGAAGGAGTAATAGAAAGTGGATCATCTGCTTCTGCTGTCTATTCCAATTTGAAGCCTGATCTTTCAATGTCAGATGGAGAAATATGCTTGGACAAGCTATCAATCAGAGAACTTCATGAACTGTTCAAGGTAACTTTTGGTCGGGAAACTACTGTGAAAGACAAACAGTGGCTGAAAAGAAGGATTGCCATGAGTTTAACCAACTCTTGTGATGTTTCAGCAACAACTTTCATTGTTAAAGATAACAAAATAGTTAGAAAATTTGAAGACAATTCTGGAAATATGAATGCCGCATCTTTAATCACTTCGGAAACTATGACTGAAGAAGAGGATGTCAACTTTAAGGATTCATCTGCTGTGAAGGCCCGGGAAATTGACGATAACCAAGTTGTTTCTGAAACAAAACTGAGAAATCACAGTATGGGATATGGACTGGAAGATGAGAATCACCAGACAGATCAAAGAGCTGCAAAAAGAATTCGGAAACCTACTAAGAGATATATTGAAGAGCTCTCTGAAAATGAATCTAGAGAACACAGTCCTAGGTTGTTGATTTCTAATAGAACTGCAGGACATGGACATGTTTCTCCAACTTCATATGTCAGGCCTGCTGCTAGAAATGCTTTTTCAGAGTTGAGAACATATGTCACCAGATCAGACTCTCTTGGAGGTTCTGATGTCCAAATTCCTTGTGTGTCTCGGGTTCGGAGAAGTCGTCCAAGAAAAGATATCACTTCTCTAATGGTACGTGATACTGTTTCTTGCTTAAAAATATTAAAGTAACACTTAGTTTTAAATGTTAACTTTACCTACCCCTCTCAGTAAAACATGATTCCTCTTGTTCGTGTTTTCTGTTTCTTTCTGTTGTCCTTATTGTTGCTTGATGCCAAATGTGGACATTATAGGAATTTAAGTAGAGAAGGAGGAATAGAAAGGACAAAAATTGAATAATATTGATATATGGTGTGTAATGTGTTACAAAATATAAAACGGTATCCCCTATTCAGGTATCATGGTAGCATTTGACTCTACTTTTTGTGGGTCTCTCTTCTTAAAATGAGAAATCAGGACCACATTTTTTGAAAATACAATGCTAAGTGGCTTTTTTTAGTGAACATAGCTAAAACATACAGCTTCTATTGAAGCTAGTTGGAGGAACGGTTCTCTAAAGGAGAAGTCAAGTAAAGCTGGGCCATTATACTAGCTCTAGACTCCTCATTAATCAAATTAGGAAACAATCCATGCAATATGGAAACTGTTCCTATGAGATCATCGAAGAGGTTCTAAATTATTCTAAGATACAGCAATAATATTATGACATATTTTCTAGATATTTTAAACCAAAAAATATTGTTCTTTTATAGATAAACATAGTAATTCAGTTTGGAAGTTAAATATGTATTTTTGTTTGATTTAGATACATATAACATTATTCTCCCCCCCCCCCCCCCTTTTCATTTTTTTAATGCTAAAGCAAATGCTTGCTACCAATGTTGTCTCTTTATTGCTGCATGTCTTTCCAATGGTGCCTTTCTACTACCGCTGTGTCTTTCCAGCTGAAGTTTCTTAATAGTTCTGGAAATTATTTTGTTGACAGTTTTAGAAAGTATTTTATTTTCTTACAAACAGAAAACATTATGCTCTTGTTTCAGAAATTCCATCCGATTGGCATGGGTGAGGCTGCAAAATTGAGTAATAAGCTCCTTGAGCATAGTTCTGATGCTGATAGTGAGATCCCAGACAATGTTTTGAAGTCAAGAATGCCTGCAAAGTTTCATCAACCAGTAAGACTGGCTTAATTTAGCCTCTGCTAATGATAGAAAGTGTAGTTTTTTTTATCTTATTGGTTGGAACACACACTCATAAGAAGTTCATTAAGACAAGTAAGGTGAATTTTATTAGGAAGGAGAGAAGGTAGAATTATAGGACCATAAGAGGGCCAGCAAGTGTTGCCATAGTGTTTGATAACCCTTAACCTGCCACAGGAGGTGGGAAACTATAGGCACTTGGAGAAATTGCTAATGTGTTGATTTCATCAACTTTCAAAATGCTTTTGGCTTCTGATTCTTTATTGCTTATTTTGCTTATGTATATTTCATTTCGTGAATACTTTAACTCAACATGGTGGCAATTGAAAGTGCTATTGCAGTGGGTTGATAAATGATTGTAATTGTTTCTAAACTGAATGTATTACCTATAAGTGTTTTCAAGATAGTTTCTTTTTCATGTTTAGTTTGTCTTGCACTTGCTGGGGCTTCATTGATTGGGAAAGTAAGTGACATAACATGTAATTGAAGCATTAGCTTAATGAACTACGTAAAATTTCTGCAAGTTTTCACGTGTAGGACCCTGAAAAATAGATAACCGATTACTTTCGTATGACATCATTCTGTTATTTTATTCAATATTTAACATGACTATTTTTTCCTCTTTCTGTTTTGGGTGGGTGTGTTCAATGTAGTCTTCAGAACCTGTGAAAGAGAAGCAATGTCCGGAAACAGGCACAGTTGAGCTCCGGCCGGAATTGAGGCCAAAAAGGGCAGATCCTTTCAGCCATACATCTGATGATGATATAGTTACTGTTCCCACTGCTAAAGGAGGGATGAGGAGGAAGCATCATCGTGCCTGGACTCTTGTCGAGGTTATAAAGTTGGTGGAAGGTGTGTCACGATGTGGAGCAGGGAGATGGTCTGAAATCAAACGGCTCTCCTTTTCATCGTACTCATATCGTACATCTGTGGATCTTAAGGTAATCATTTTGAATTCTGGTAGTAAGCCATGTCATGTGCATTTCTGATCTTGGTAAGATTTGGGTGTACTTGCCCTCATTGAACACGTTTATTTTGCTTTGCAGGACAAGTGGAGGAATTTGCTCAAAGCTAGCTCTGCACTGACACCTTCACCTGCTGATGATGGGGTGAGAGTTTATGATACTAATTTTAATTTGATCTTGTTGAGGTGGGTTAAGTTAGGTTTCTTCAACCGTAGGTCGTAATGCATGCATGAAATACGTCGTAATGCATGCATGAAATACGTCGTAATGCATGCATGAAACTGTATTATCATGCATGCTTAAGATGTCATTAATGTCTTATGACTCTTATCTCTTAACAAGCTTATTATTTTATACAAATATCTTTCTGTAATGCTCTTCAGTTTGCATGCTTTTGTGGATTGCAAATTAATGCAGTTCCTGTACACAATTTTTCCTCAAGTTACTTTATAGAAGCGGGGAATTATTACAGTTCTAAAATGAGAAATTTAATTTTAGTCATAAATTCAGCTTCCTTTATTATACTGACTTGTATTTTATTTTATTTTGTTTTGATATTTATAGATAAATTCGCGGAAGCATGGTACGGCTCCCATTCCTGAGAAAATTTTACTGCGTGTAAGAGAGCTTGCTGAGATGAATTCTCAGGTGCCTCCAAGTTATAGCTCAAACAAGTTTGCAGCTGGTGCAGGGAGTTTGCATGGAGGAGATAGATCAGGGTACTTGTAAATAAATACCAAATTCCTTATCAAGCTACAAAAAAAAAAAAAAAAAGTAGAGAAAAAAAAAAAAACTACTTTCTGCACTTTGTTAGACCAATCCTTTGTTGGATGCATAGAGTAGATGCAGTATTGTAGACAGTTGAGGGATTGTTTTATGCACTGAAGCGTTCAATAGAATCGTGTCACTTTTTGGTTACCCCTGTTGTGATGGCTGTAAATTTCTGTCTTAGTAATATGCCTTAATTTTAGTTAGAATTATGATCGTTTAATAATAATAGACTTGGCGTTGTTTACTTGTTTTCTGTTCTATTGCTGTTAATATAATAGTTTAATGAATTTGGTAACTAGCTGAATTAATTAAGAGAAAGATACAATATTTTACTAATATTGATACCATTTTAATTTTAAGGTTGATTTAGAAAGCAATCAAATGGTAATACATTTGTGACAATAACTAAAGGTCTGCGCAAGTTTAGGGTTTTCTAATGTCAAAAATTGCTTACCATTGAAAAAAAAGTTTACTTTCATAAATGGAATCTTTATTCTGATCATTTGGAAATGATGTTTTTGAAAGTTAATAATCCATATTTTTATAAGAATTTAATCAGAATATATTGGCAATGTATAAAATGTGTCATCTATTATAAAATTGTTGATTACTATAATAGTTATTTTAAAGCTCATTTTAAATATTTTTTAATTAGTTGATAGCTTAACCATTTTATACTAATAGTGTATAAAACTTAAAGTCTTTATAACTTCATATAGAAAATACCATGTTAGAACACCATTTAACAATAGTATATGTTAAACCATGATGCATTTAGGACTTCATCAAACTCTAGCTAGCATTTAGCATAATCTTCTTTTAGAAAATGTGTGTATGCCGATGCATATAATTGAGTCGTTGCTTGTCAATTTAAACCCTGTTTGTTGGATTTTGTTTACTTTGAGATTCGTGCTCATGAGTTAAAATGTTAGTTTACACACTAGCCATGTGCTTGTTTTATTTTGGTTCACTATGGTGAATTTAATTCTTTCTCCTTGCATTTTAGAAATATTTGATTGGTTAGCTTAAATTTCAAATGATATGATTTAACTTGTTTTGCTTCCCAAAAACAAAAAATTATTTATGAACATTTATATTTATTTGATAATGAATCACTTGTGTTTTTTGTCTTATTTCTTTTATAGAAAGTAATTGTTATTTATTATTTGATCATATGTAAATTCACTCATGTCATAATTAAGTATTTTTTTTAATAAAATATAAAAACTTTGTTATGATCAAATATTTTTGTCGTGTTCTAGTTAAAATGGAAGATTGTTGGATTTTATAATAAAATAATTGAATTTTTCTATCTCAGTTTTCTTTAATTTTTTTATTTGTTCTGGCTATATGTTTAAAATTATAAGTCCTAAATTATTGAATTTAAAGTTTAGTAAAATGAATGATCATTCTAAAAAATCTTGAGCAATCAAATATGAATGTTTTTGCTATATTTAACGAATCGTAAAACTCTTATAGTAGAAGTGAGGAAGTACTAAAATCTTGCATTTTAACTACAACACTCATGACTAAAATATTTAAATATGACAAAGTGTTCATTGTTGATTGAAAAAAAATCAAAACCTTGCATTATAATCCATATCAAGTAATTAGGAGAGAGAACAATCAACTAGAAAAGAGAATACATGTCAACATGATAATTAACTGCTAACTAATCATGAGACTAACAAAGTTATTAATCGAGTATAACGAAAGTAACTTTCATAACAAAATCAAAATTTAGAAACTAAGATGCAAACAAAATTTTAAGAACCTATCAACGACCTCTATACGACCAAATTGGGTGTTTACTCCAATTTAATGAACTTAATTTATCAAAAATTAGAGAGAGAGACAAAAAAAAAGAGAACTTAATGGTTTTAGGTAGAAAAAATTGGCAAGGAAAATAAATTTGCTTGAATAAATAGATTTAATTATTCTAGAGTATTAACAACATATTCTTTTGAACACTCTCTTATATTAGTTAAAAATTATTAAAAATCATAAAAATTTATGAGTCTCAAATGTTATTAAAGTATATAATAGTGTGTTACTACTTACTATTACTTCTTTTCATTTATTTAATTTCAAACATAACATAGATGAATAAAGAAAAATAGCGCACACAACACACACACATATGAAGTTAGAATCCGTTAATACCATAATATCAAATTAATGAAATGATACATTCAATAACATTTTTACAAATTTAACCAATCTAACTATTATATTAAATGATATTGCATTCATGATTGAACATATGAAATTTCAAATGATTCATACTCTTTTGGATATATTATCTAACAATAGGTATTTACATGTATTTTGATTATTATTTTACACATTAAAATAATATGATAAATTATCAAATAATTTTAGAATTATATAAAAAAATTATATTTGATTTAATTAGTAATATTATCAAATACAATAGTAGAATTGACATTCTATACAAAATTATTGAATATATCATTTTACTAATTTAGCATCATGGTGTTAACAGATCCTGATTCCTAACCATATTATATATATAGAGAAAAGTTCAAACGACGCCGATATAATTTTTATTAAGTATTATACTGCTCAATAACTTTATACAAAATATGAACACTTTAATTACCTTCAAGTTGTTCAATTTTAACAAAATTTTATATAAATATATAAAGTGATATGAAGTTATAATTCAACGGTTAGATTTACAAAATTCATATTTAATATAAAGTTATTGAGCGGTGCAATACTTAGTACAAGTTACATCAGTGTAATTTGAACCCTTCTCATATATATATATCAAAAGTCTTTTAAATTTTTTTTTTATCTCTTTTAATTTATCACTTTTGCTTTTATTTACAAGGTTAATTTTAATAAAAAAAATTATCAATAGTTAAAAAAAATTGTATCACAAGATAAATTATTTATTATAAATATAAAATAAAATTGATAAGATAACAATATTTATTTATTATAAAATTTAATTATAATATAATTTATATATTTAAAAATATTTATTGATTGTAAGTTTTAGTTATATAAAATAAAACTTTATATTACATAAATTAAAATACCAGTATATATATTAATTAAAGAAAATACTAGAATAAATACTCTAAAGCCATTTTTATTTAAATATTATATATATTTTATTTATAATTTATACAAACTAATATCTGATATATTTTAATAATTAACAAATTATAAGAGTTAAATGCAAATCTTTTAAATTGAAGGAATTAAAATTATACATATTTTGATTAAGAGATAGAATTAACATTTAACAAGCCACTACCACTTTTGTGTCCAACCAACCAAAGTCGGTATTATAATACCTTTTTATTAAGAGTTTCCCCCTTTTGTTTTTGTTACAAATTCATTTATGGGTCAGACATTTTTTTTTTGTCTGTGGGGAAATTATTTAGAGTAAGTGGCCCAATAAAAAAAAAAGATTTTAAATCTGGGCCTTAATCTTCTCTTCTCAGACCTACTCTTCTCTTCTTTTCTCCTCTCTCTCTCTCTCTGCGTTTTCGTTTTGTCATCGTGTTACTGTGTTTTCCGGTGAGCTAAGATCGTAGCTTCCTTTTCTCTCTCTCTTGTTCGATTCTGCCTTTAGCTTAGCTGATTGCTCTTTTGTTCATTTCAGGGAACAATGGGTATCATTGAGAAGATCAAAGAAATTGAAGCCGAGATGGCTCGGACCCAGAAAAACAAAGCCACTGGTACTCATTCCGTGTTCTTTCCATCTATTTTATTCTATTAGCCATAGAATTCCCCCCAAAAAGTGATTTTTTTTTGTTGGGTTTTATAAAAAAAAATATATATATAATATTTGGCCTTATTGTATAATTTTGTGTTCAGGTTTATCTTCTATGTCCTTTTTCTGTTTGATATTTTCGTGATTATGAATGTGTTTGAATTTGTGTGCTATGCAGAGTATCATCTTGGGCAACTCAAGGCAAAGATAGCAAAACTAAGGACACAATTATTGGAGCCTCCAAAAGTATGATGTTATATAGTTGCTGTTTATTTGACATTGTTTCTTGTTTATTCTAAGTTCACTGTTTTGTGTTCTCTTGTGATGATCGATGCAAGCTTGTGTTATATGTTTATTTTCCTTTAACTGATTATTGAATGGCACTTGTCCTTTTAAAATTTGGTCTGTTTTGTACAAGTTAATCCGCAAGTTTTATATGTGGTTCTTATTATCCTTTTGCAAAGAGTGAGAAACCTGATTTTATGTACAAGGGAAAAGGTTTTAAATTGTGGTTTCGGATGAGGTTTGGTTGTGGCCTGCGATCAAAAGGTAATGTGGTTTGCCGCAACCAAGATGTTACGGGTCTTCACATGATGCAGTTCACAATTCAAGACTACAAGAACGAGTTCATGCATTTTAGTTTTAGTATTAGATGTTTGACCTTTCCTTGGAGGGTTAGGTCTGTTTTAATTTTGTAAATTAGGAAAGGAGGGTATATTCCTTGTCCAATTTTGTGCATCGGGTCATTGACAGTATTTTGGCCTTTGCTAGATTGATACTCAGATGCTAAACTTTTATTGTTTTAGCTGCACTGTTGTTCGAGCTGTCACAGCTCCGTTAGCAATTAGCATACATGCTTAGAAGACTGAACAATAGAAATTCCTAGCAGGAGGCCATTGGTGCCTTTCTTCTGTCTGTAGTCTTGGTTACACCAGTCTTGGATTTAAGTAATGGCTTCGTCTGGATTCTGTAATTCTTGTGTCAATTTCTATGTATTCATTATGAAGGCCACAATAGGAAGAACAAGAATAAATTTTATAATTAGGTTCTGTTTTTGTTGGGTTATGGAATATGGTGTTTATGGATGGAGTGTGATGCTGAATTGTTTTATCTAAAACTCCTTCCCCTTAATATTTGAGTGGTACAACTGCATTGACTTCTATCTATGTGGTAGCTTAGCACATAAATTTTTAGTGGAATTTTTCTTATCAATTACTAAGCAATTGGTCTGTTTCTTTTTTGTTTCCTTCAGTTTCAGTTTGTTTATATGTTTTTCCTTTATTTTCTTTCCTCAAGGAGGGCTTATTATCTTTATTATGTAATCCCCTTTCTCCCAACAGATTCTTATCCATCTATGATCTGCTATAAGAATTGTACTCGGAATCTGGCAATCTGCTTAGTGAATTTTTTACAGTATTCTTTATTTCAACATACATAGGTTTCTGAATTATTTCTCAGCCACTGTTTGCTATTCCTCTGTATCCATTTTTATTAGGTGTGGTATACTTAATCTTGTTATCAAATTCTGTAATAGGGTTCTAGTGGAGGTGGAGATGGATTTGAAGTTACAAAATTTGGCCATGGACGTGTTGCATTGATTGGATTTCCAAGGTCTGGTAAAATAACTCTTATAAATTTTGATGATTGATATATTTTATTTTCTACCATTATCTAAATTGATAAATGCTTGTAAATTTGATGTGTGTTCATGTTTTGGATTTCTGCTTAAATTTTATTTGAATTAGTTAAACTCCTAACCCTTTCCATATTTTGCCCTTTCATTTTCCAGTGTGGGGAAGTCTACACTTTTGACAATGTTAACGGGCACACATTCCGAAGCTGCATCTTATGAGTTCACAACTCTGACCTGTATTCCTGGGATTATACACTATAATGATACTAAGATTCAGTTACTTGATCTTCCTGGAATTATTGAAGGTGCTTCTGAAGGAAAGGGACGTGGGAGGCAGGTAAAACTAAAATTGCTCATATCTATAATTCCAGTGGTAGTGTTTTTTTATACTCTTTTTTATTCATAATCATATTGCAAATAGTGCTGTTGTTATATTTCCTAATACAGCAAACAGAGGCGTCTGTACCGAGTAGAATGTGATGCTTGGTTCTTTTCATAGAATGCTTTGGAAAGCATGGCTTCCTTATTATTAACAGTGCAGGAGTTTTGTTTTCTGAATTTTCTCTGATTCTCTCAGGTTATTGCTGTTGCTAAATCTTCAGACATAGTACTGATGGTTCTTGATGCTTCCAAAGTAAGTGTCATTTTCCATATTCTAATGCAGTCTTTCACTCTGTTGTTAGTATTGCTAGTTGATAAAATGGTTCGTTGGTTGTTGCAGTAAATTATATTCTAACAAGGGATAATAAGTAGCTAACATATTGTCGACTAATTAAACATTATCATTAAAGACACCCTTATTAATGCATAATGTTTCTTACTCTGTGTTCCGCTTGGTAAATAATAAATGTGAGTTCTATCTATATATTTTCGTTTTCCTCTTTTTTTAATTCCATTAACAGGCCTCCTGCCATGCAAAGAATATTCTAGCATACAACAATGCTTGTGTGTCTGTTCACAATATTTTGATCCTTTTCTCTAAATCAATGTTGCATGTGAAATTGCTTCACAGTTACACTATGTAGATGATAGATAGATTAATTATAGTATTTATTTAAATGTGAACTGCAAAACTTTCAATTTTCTTGCCATGACCTTTTATTTTTCCAATGTATCAGAGTGAGGGTCATAGGCAAATATTGACCAGAGAGTTGGAAGCTGTTGGCTTGCGGTTAAACAAGAGACCACCTCAGGTAAGATTGTGCCCCAGTGTTTTGGGATGCATGACATGAAGCACATATTTTATGTATAGCATATAGGTCTGCGTTGGATTTATATATTTTTGTCATCATTTTTGCATTAATTTGGAGCTTTATATTTCTTGGCAGATATATTTTAAAAAGAAAAAAACAGGAGGCATTTCATTCAACAGTACTTTGCCTTTGACTCATGTGGATGAGAAGCTTTGTTATCAGATTCTGCATGAGTACAAGATTCACAATGCCGAGGTATATATCAAACTGTAAAGTAATGTCAGTTGCAATTCCTTTCCAGGGACCTGTAATTGTGGAATATTACAATCATGTAGTTGTCGTCACCAATAAATGTTAGATATGCATTTAACTACTGCCCTAATTTGTTTAAATGTGGTGGAGCAAGTATAGTAAAGTGGGACACTTGTATGGTTGGTGATGTAAGGATGTTTTGTTTCCCATGTACTGTTGTAGTATGGGTTTACAGATCATAACTGTCAAAGGCCAACTCGCAAAACCTTAAACTGTTTGCTAGAAGCCCAAGAATGAATTTATATATCTAACTTATCACTTCACAGTCTTTTGGGAAGAGAGTATGCACGAATCAGGCTCACTTATGTTGAAATATAGCTCTATTATAAAGAACAGGAGCCACAAGGATCATACTCCTAATTGCTTGATCGCAGGCTTTAAATACAAGGTCAATGACTAACAATTTTAAAAACTAAAACTCTTAGACCAAGAGCAGAGAATGATTTTATTGCTCTAATAATTAGAGTAATATTCCTAAATATTTTTTAATTTCTATGGTCATCATTTAATCAGTCATTTTCTTTCTGGAATGAGGAGAAAATATTTGTCCATGAATAAAAGTTGAAATATGCAATATTGTCTATTTTAAAATTTAAATTATGTATAATGAAAAACTCCTAGCAAATGTTATATAAACAAGAAGCTACCGTGTTTGCTGCCTGAAAATATTTAACCAATTCCTTATTAGTGATTACATTTTCTTCTGCAATTTGTTTACATATTATTCTATCATGACTTACTTTATTTGATGCTTCTCTGGTAACTCATGGTCCTGTTTTTACCCGAGTAAAACTATATAACTGACTGAATCTATATTGCTAAGTTTAATCCCTGATATCACTTGTTTCTTTAAGTTACTGTCATTCCAAGTAGAAGTGAAGTTTCGTGTTAATGAAAATTGATTATGAAGGGCAGAGCTAGACTGTCTAAGCTAGTCATGATATAACTGCCTTTTATCAGTGATGGAACCACTCCATCTTGATAAATTTTATAATTTCCATTACTACGTTTAATATAATTGAATCTCTGTTTTCTATTACCAACCTATCTGAAAGGAGTTAGTTAGCTGACAATTTTACCTTCAGATCCTTTTCCGTGAGGATGCCACAGTGGATGATCTCATAGATGTCATCGAAGGAAACCGTAAATACATGAAGTGTGTATATGTCTACAACAAGATAGATGTTATTGGTATTGATGATGTGGATAGATTAGCCCGCCAACCCAATTCTGTTGTCATTAGCTGCAATTTGAAGGTATGTCAATATTTTCACTGTCTGAAGAAGAATGAGATATCATTTGGTTTTAACTTCTAACTACTATTTTTTCCTTTACACCCTCTTCTGCATGTTGCTAACACTACTAACACTTTTTGTAAACAGCTGAACTTAGACAGACTACTTGCGAGGATGTGGGATGAAATGGGTCTGGTTCGAGTTTACACAAAACCACAAGGCCAGCAGCCTGATTTCACTGATCCTGTGGTTCTTTCTGCTGTATGTTGCATTATCCTTATGCTTACTATGAATCAATGACGGCTATTCTATTTAACTATTTTGAAAGAGGAGTTCTAGCAACACAGTGAACACAGTCTAAGCTATCGGTTAAAATTTGTTGAAAACTACAAAATTATGAGTGTGGCTTCTTAAATAAGAAATGAGATTCACAAAATTTTGTAGTTTTCAATAAAATTTAGTAACAAAGAATGTGTTACTAGCATTTCTCATTTTGAAACTTTTGGCTCCTTTTTTTATTAATCTTCTAATCCATCATAGAGAATTCACTTTCTCTGGCAAAAATTGTTTTAGGATAGAGGTGGCTGCACTGTAGAAGACTTCTGCAACCATATACACAGAAGTTTGGTGAAGGATGTGAAGTATGTTCTGGTCTGGGGTGCTAGTGCAAGGCACTACCCACAACATTGTGGTCTTAGTCATAATCTTCGTGATGAGGATGTGGTTCAGATTGTTAAGAAAAAGGTCAGGAAAACCACCCTTCATCTTGTTTATGTTGTCAGACTGATACATCATTGTTCAAATTCTATGTCCTTGCTTGAATGTGTGTTGAGAGATTGAATGTGGTGTATTTGTATCCTTCAGGAAAAAGAAGAGGGAGGAAGGGGACGATTTAAATCACATTCGGACGCACCTGCTCGAATATCTGACAGACAGAAGAAGGCACCATTGAAGACATAATTATATGACACTTCCTATGATTTCATTGATTTGCCTGGTGGATGGGAAAAATGACCAGAGGTGATGGATGATACATCCAAAAGCAAAGGTTCTTATCTTGATTGCTCATGCAACATAGGATTGAATGTTCCTCCTGAGAACTTGGGGCACCTATGTCTTAGTCACCCAAGTGTTGTAACTTGTAATTCCACCCCCGACCCCCTAAATAATAGTTTTGTTAAGTTATCATGTGTGCATCCATGACTTGAAGAGAAGCAGAAAGTAAAGGAAATGGACACTGCATCTTGAAAATTTACTTGGTCACTATTTCTTTGCCTTAATATAATTTTTCTTTGGATAGGACTTATATTCGTGTGTTCAGTACATGGCTTACTACCTGACCCAAATCAATCAAGTGTTTCAACTAAAATTTCCAGATCCGAATTATTCACATCATCAAGAACTTGTCATTGTTTGTTTTAAAGTTAGAAAAGTCGTCATTTTTTTGAATGAAAAGTACATGTTTCAATGCAAATATATAATTCAGATTTAGATGTATATTATAATTAGTGGTGACAGTGAGAAGAATACCTATTCTCTCGTACCCATGTTTGAAAAAGATATGTGTCTGGTCTCGTAGTTTTGACATTTATATCTAATATAAATATCTCCGACGAATTTGTTTAAATGAAAGACTCTAGTGGAAGAAATAAAGTTTCATATGTGCAATAGTTAATTCTAATTCTAATAAGCAAATAGATCAGGTTATGGACTATTGACCCGGTACTCAGCCCAACACCAAAATCAGGCCTGTTAACATGACTTGCCAAGCAATATATATTGTGAAATAATTAATGTACTCTAGTTAAAAGATTAATTTATTGTTCGGATAAAGAATTGAAATAAAAAGAAGTAAAAGTGAAATAGATTTTTAAATTGGTTAGATTGAGAGAAGTAAAAATGAAAGAAAAGTGTATTATAAAGATATATACTTTCGATGATATATTTATATAACCCAGAACATGGAGATAATATCATTTAATTTTAATGGGTTTTACAAAAAAAAAAAAAAAAACTCCCTTTCTCCCACCTCATTTCAATGATTGGGTTTCACTTATCTTTTCTCTTTCACTTTTTTCTTTTCCAAACAATTAAAAACTTCATTCTAACACCTCTTCAAAATCATCCAAACCAACGTACTATAAGACTTTGTTTGGTTATCCGTTAAAATGTCTACGTAAATATTACGAAAAGAAAGTGATCTTCTCATTGAATCAAACGTTCCGTAAGTTCTATTTGTGGGCGAAAAAACAAAGACACACTACGTTTTTTAGATTGTTGGTTGATAACAAAATGAATACCGGAAGAGATCACATGGCAATAAAAGACTTAACATGCTTGCATATTTTGTGGGTACTTCATATTTTATATTTATATAAAAAAAAATAAAAATGTGCAATAAATAGTGTTTCTTTAGAGAAATAGAGAGAGAAAAAGAAAGATGAAAGAAAACATGTCCATAAATGTGGTCGAATAGAGATGCATATGCACACGTGGTGGCGAGTTGTTGAGTTTCATGTGTTTGTTTACAAAGAAGGATATCATTTTATTTGATTCGAGTATTTTGTACTTTAGGATCGCTTTCCACACCCATGGGACCAATTGTGGGGACTAACAAACTACAACCCATTTATTGTTAATATATGAATTCATAATGTATTTTTCTTTTTATATTCTTATCACATTAAAAATTGTTAATAGTATATGTCAACGAGTTGAAGTTTATTATAATTATTTTTAAGTTATACAAAAATATATTTTTTATTAGTTGATAATGAAAAACAATTAAATCAATAAAGCAATTATGTTAGATTTTAAATAATATATACATTAATAATATTTAATATTTTTTTATTATTGTTCATTGACAAATCAATATATATGATTAATTGTCAACAATTTGTTGGTTCAAGTATAATTTAATTCTGTCTCTTTAAGTAATATTTCAGGTTCGAGTATTATTTAAGTAATAAATGAAATCCTTTAATAAATATTAGTCATCAACTAAATTGGTACATACTTCACACTCATAACATAATTACAAAAAAATATATATATAATGATGATAAATTTGGTGTTTTTATAATAATTAATTTTAAATCATATCAAGAATAACTTTTGATTAATTGATAATGTAAAAATTATTGTAATTATAATACATGTTTGTAAAAGTAAACACATACAAAGAGAGGTGTCTAAGTGATTTTGATTTGCGTGCAAATTTAGCCCAAGTAGATTCATGAGTTATAATCATATGCAAAAATAGTGATTTTTTTTCTTATAGATTATTCTAACCTATTTCGCTTAACCTATGAGTTGAGATGATCAATTCTAAGTTTAATCAAGTCAATTTATATTTAAAAAGAAAAAATAATATAATTATTTTTTCCTAATTTTTAGTTTTGAATCTGAGTTTTTTTATTTGTTTATTCTTCAATTTTTTTAATAAATTAATATGTTTTTGGACCATTTGTATTCATGTTTTCTATGTTTATATATATATTTTTTTTAAAATTAAGTGAATCAACTGTTAACTCAATTTACCTAAGTACCTAACTCACTAACTTGAGATGAGTTCATCATATTGTATATTTTTTTAGCTTACTAAAATGTGAGTGAAGTTGGGTTAACTCATTTTTCTTAAAAAAATCATGATAATCTAATATGGACAAGGTTGATCATTCACTTGGACACTTAAGAGATTTTAGTGATATTTTAAAATTAAAATTAAAAATTTACCTTACTATTTATATATCAAGCTTGATATTTATTATTGAGATAATTTTTATTTTTTAATTAGAGAATAACATTAAAATTTATTAAGATATAGTATTTAAGGTTTGTCCGTTATGCACTTCCATTGTTTTTACTTCATTTCTTTTGATCTATTCACTTTGAAAGAAAAAAACAAGTTTCTGTTTATATATTTATTTAAAAAATCAAGATAATATTATTTTTATCTTTCAGTTATATTTTTTTTTTATCTCTATTTCATTGTTAAATACTTCAAACATTATAGAATTCTAAAATGAATGTGAATATTTTATTTCTGTATGGTTTGAGCTTCTTTTAACGTGGACAAACAAAAAGAATGGAGTATTTACTTTCTCCATTTCAACAAGATATTATAGAAGAGGGTGCTACCTAGGTTTTAGTGTTTTTGTTTTTTTCTCAATATATTTTTAATTATTTCCCAGCTTCAGGTCAGTCATCCAATTTTCACATATTTATTGTCATATAATTCTAATAACACATTTTCTAACTTATTATTTTTATAATATTTTATTATTAGTTAAAATTTATAATAAAAAAATATTGAATAAAGAAAATATCAAATAAAATGTAAAATCTATCAAAATTTATGATTTTCAATAAATTTTAATAAATACTAAATATTATTTAAAAAATTATTATAATGTGTTACTAATATTTCTCTAGTTAGAATCTTGGCAATAACTACTAATCATGGTTATTGAGGATGTCCTTGGCTGCGAATGTTTGCATCACCCACTATTAATGATCATACCGAGCTTCCATTAGCAATAGATGCTTGTAATAACCCTAATTATGGATATTGAGATTGTATCTATTTGAATCTCTCCCTACAATCCACGTTTTTCACTAAATTCACGTCCAAAATAACAAAATGAAAAGAAAAGAAAAAAAGTACTCTTAACTTTGAGTTAAACCACGTCCAATTTGAATGTGATACAAAAACGTGAAAACAAACAGGCCCTTAGTTACTAATCATGAACCTTGAAAATGCCCCCTATATTAGTCTTTTGTTATGTATATTAAGCCTTCCTGGATTCTATAACAACAGATAGGATTTTAGTCACTATTCTATAACTAAATTCAAAAAAACTACACTAAAAGTATTATACTTAAACCAAAGAGGCTATAAAGACTATAAATACCAAAACCTAAACAAGTTGAAATTAAAAAACTAAAACCTTGTTTGAATTACATCATAGCTCTTTTTCTTTATCTTTCTTTAACATTCTCTAAAGCACTTTATCTTAAAAAAAAAATGTGGATGTGGATGGATCCTAGGCTCTCAGCATCTACTGAGCCTCCAAATAAAGACTTTGAAGAATATCATATCCTATAAGTCAATTATTGCTACTTTTCCATGGTTCGGCAGAATGCCACCTTCCCTTATTTTAGTATTTTTTTTTTCCTGTAACCATTATGTCAATTCATTATCATCCAACCCAAAAGCCAATAAAAGTGTTCATATCAAAGAATTCCAATAATATTTCATTGATTAGGAACAAAAACTAGTCCTAATCGTGTTTGGTGATCAGGATCGAGTAAATCATCTATGGTCGCTTTCTTTGCACAGTCCAAACATCTCAAAACAAATAATGAAGAACAATGTCTCAAAAAGTTATTATTTTTCATTAATATCATTGAACATGCTCCTGCTTCCCCTCTTCTAGACATGGAAGAGAGGAAAACAAATAAGCAAATAATTTTGAAGTGATAAAAGCTTGGCATATAAACTACCTAGATTTTAATCCTTGATGAAAGAGTTGGTTAAAGATCACAATCATCAATAAATGATGACATTTATTATGAAGTGGGATCTAAGATCAAGAAACCAAATGATCAACATGCAGAACTTACCAAAGGGAAAAGCAACTATCAACAACCAACCAAAAGATCAACATGCAGAACAAATGAATAACTATCAAGAACTTACCACTAAATAGCAGTGAGATCTAATAAGATCAAGCTTGGAAAGTTGACTAAGTGGTCCATGAACATGCTTCATTTCATGAAGTTAAGTTACACAAAATCACAATTGTATAGCGCTCAAATTGGTGCTAACTTTATAGATCAGATGATTAACTAAATCTCTGGCCTTTTAGACATAAAACCAATATGATGGAAGACTTGGCACAAAACTAACTTTGGAGGAAGTTACACACATTCTCACCAATCAAATTCCTTCCAGAATCAGAATAAACTTTAATTACATGAAAGATCAAATTCAGTCAATCAGCTGGATCTAATTCTCTTCTGGTTGACTTTTCCATCAGACTTCAAAGTCCCACTGGAGTCACCTTCAGAAGAAGCCTCTCTGGACTTGGCAAAGGAATTAGAAAGATCAGCATAGAGATCAACCACCCTTCTGATATTGCTATTGAGCTCTCTAATCAAACCAACATTTCTACTCAGATTATCAGGCATCTTGGACTCGTGATTTTGGTTTATCTCATTAATCAGCAACCGGTTCTGATTCAAAATATCTTGAGCTTGCAATAAGCTCTTCTGGAATACCTGTAAAAGTCTGCTATCTACTTGTGTTGAATTCCCTAGTTCTCCAAATATATCACCGTCCATCTCAATTACCCTTAGTATTATTCAGTTAACAAAAAATCCTGCAAAAAACAACAACAGTTAAAACCCTGATCAATATGAAGAAGAAAAAGAGACAAAAAAAGTGTGAGAAATCTTACAAAATTTAAAGAAGAAACAACAAAGAGACAAGCAGGTATGATGCTTAATCTAATCTACCTGATTGCAGATGAGAAAAGGAATTGAAAAAGTTGACTCAGTTGAAACAGGAATTTTGGGAAACACAATGATCAACAAACACACACTTTTACCTATTCTTTCCTCTATCTCCTAAGCAAGCAAGCAAAAGGGAAGGAAGGGTTTGCATAAGATTCCAGAGACATAATCAGGAAGAAATACTTTTCTCTCTCAATGTCCTAAAGCAAGAGACCCTTTTCCACAAGAAAGAACCTGTTTCCTTTCACTGTTACCAATGAAATCAAGATGGCACAGAGCAGGACACAGTGACACACACAACACAAACCACCCCAGTAGTGGGAATCCCAAAAGGCAAGTCAATACCACAAGTCTTCCCTTCCAATAAAATATGACAAACCCATATAAAAAAATTATTTAAAAAAAAAAAAAAAAAAACTTGGTTCGACTTTGCAATTTAAATTAAGCACAAACAATTGAAGGATGAAACCCATGAGAGGCAGAAACGAAAAGATGGAAACTTTAGAAGAACCCAGGAATGTGATCTTACCTTGAGAAAGTGGAGCATCGGAGTCGTGGTAAGTGAGGGGAAAAAAAGTAGGAATTTTGTTGGGGTTGAGAGAGATATTTTGAGGAGAAAAAGAAAGGTCCTGAAATGATGGAGAAAAAAACAAGGAGAAGAGATGATAGCGTTAAAACTTAAAACATGGTTTGTTCTCAACAACCGCAGTGTGTGTGTGTGTGTGCGCTGTTGTGTTGTGGGCACAGCGCAGCACTCAACAGAGACAAACGAGTTTCCTCTTGCAACTTGCCCCACACATGTTATCTAACATTACATGCCTTCTCTTCTCTTCTTTTGGGCCTTGCTCCAATCTTTTCTTTTTTCTCAACAACATTAAAAAAACACACATTGTTGTAAAGATGCCAACAATCCTTTGCTTTAGGATATTGTGTATATTATCTCACCGTTTGATTTTAGTCCGTGTATCATGTGGCAGATTTTTCTATTAACACTTCATATTTTATTTATTTATACAGAATAAGTAATATAAATTTTATTTATACTGTTGTTTCTTATGATAAAAAATTATACTGTTATTTATGGATAAATTTTACGCTAATATGACATAGTAACAAATTCATTTAATGGAATTTCTTGGAGAAACAAAATGGCATGATTGTGTCTGTTAGATGAACCAATCATTATTTGCATCCTGTCCCGTGACTCAAGTAGGCTATACTTCCCTTTGGGCTTGTAGGGTATAAAATCAGGCCCAGTTCAGGTGTACTTCATAAATTCTACATCTATCTTTAAATATTTAAATTTAAGTTCTTTGTAAGAAAATAACAATAACTAATACATGTACAGATAGTATAAAATAAAAATACACTATAATTCAATTACAAATTATTATATAATATAAGTTAAATAATTATTGTTTAGAGTCATTAATAATAATTTATGATTAATCAATAGTATTTTTACGGTAAAAATGCCTAATTATTAAACTTTTAAAATGATATCAACTTATCATTGACTCATGTGACACTAAGTTCAAATTTCTAAAGTAATCTATCGAATCTAAATATTTCGGATGAGATAAAAATAATAATATTTCGCACTGATAATATGGTGTTCCAAAAAATTCATATAACAATAGTTACTACTCCCATTTAGAACTAAAATGAAAAAAATGAATTACTTTATTATAATTTTAAGATAACAAATATTTATCCTTTTTTATAAAGGATAAAAGAAATATTTTAAAAAATCTATTGCCAGAAAACAATGTTTCTACCCAAAAATAATGTTTCCCAAAAATATTATTTTTTAAATTAAACGTAAAAAAAATCAGCATCCTCAACATCAGATTCTTAAAAAATATTTGTGTACTAAATATCCCTTTTCATGTTAGAGTTTTATTTAGTTTTTATATAGATATTGCATATATTTTTAATAAATGTTAAATTTGATGAAAATGCAGGTAATGTATACATTGGTGAATTGTTGCTTAGAAAATTGATAGATTGATTCGTTAATTGACAGCTATGTTGGTGGTCCATAGACATGAATAGGGTCAGTGTCAGCATTCAGTCTACGGATAATACTTTTCTACCGACATTACCATTACCATTACATTGTTGCATCCACCCATGACACAAATCTAGACTTTCACTCATAAACGCTATCTTTGGCAGGGAGAGATAAAAAGAAAAATAAACAAGAGGCAACAATTTTTCCCAATACTAAACTAATCATAGAGTAGCAGTGACAAATGACATATATAATATACTTGAATACCTAGTTCACCTTTTCATATTTCTTTGTCAAAGTTCAAGAGTATCTGTTTTTTTTTTTTCTACGTAGAGATAGAGTGGGTATAATTGACAATTTTGTGTAGCAATCAGAATTGGATTTTTCTTGTTCTTTTTTATAAGAATAGAAAATTCTTTTGACCTGCCAAGTATTGTCAAAGCATGTGAACCAAACACAAATCCAAACTGTATACAATGAGCAATGCAAATTTTTTACGTATCAAAATGTTTGTAGAAACAAATTAAGTTTTAATTAAACCATAAAATATAACAGAGTGACTGATCCATTTGACGGGGAAAAAAAATGGGGGCATAAAATGGAAGTAGTCAACATTATTCAAAACTAAATTAAGGATTCTGATTCCATATCTTAGGTTAGGAGTGTCATGAAATTGGGAAGTGGCTTCATGCCATGATTTTCTCCGTGCTTGATGCTTTTGTTTGGACTTTAGATTTAAATTTGGCACGTGAGATCATATGGAATAGTGTAATTAGGGAAACATAAACATCTGTTCTTTTTTTTTTTTTATCATGTTGTCATGTTTTATATATTTGTTATTTAATGTTTGAAACATGAAAGCATTGATTCTTATGGATGAGTTTGGCAATTTGTGCTCTCCACAAGTCAAAATCTTTAGCAATGCACATAATTAGCAAATCTCTCATATATTATATGATTATTTTCAATTTAGTGAAATATAAAAATATACATTCTGTATAAATATTAATTAATAATGATATGGTTTATTTTCTTAAAGGGGGCTAAATTGAAGAAATGTCATACTCGAGATAGTATACTCTAGTTTAATATATAAAAGTAGAGCAGCTAAAAATAAGGAGAGTAAAGTAATTTTCAATGTAAAAAGAAACAAACTAAAACAAATTGAAGTATTATCATTAAAAAAAAAAATTAAAACAAATTGAAGTGTATGCATCTAAACAAGATATAATTTTTTCTCTCACTTTAACTATATATATATAGAGAGATAATCACTTACTTGAAGAATAAAATTACTCAACAACTCATATTTTATATTAAATTTTAATAATTTAACTATTAAATTATATGTTCTTAATATATAAATTAGACTTGTAATTTTTTTAAAAATTTAAAAATTATCTAATATTTCATTTCATTAATTTAAATTAATATATAAAATATTTTTATAATTGATTATCAATTTTAAATAATAAAATGAAATATCAAATAATTTTTAAAAAATTTACAAATTTACTAACTTGATATATACATTAAAAATTCATAATTCAACAGTTAGATCATTAAAATTTAATATAGAATATAAATTATTATATAAAATAAGTTTAAGTAAATTTATCCTTAAAATAAGTGAATTTCTCATTCAAAATATATATATATATATATATATATATATATATATATATATATATATATATATATATATATATATATATTCATCCAAAAGAAAGTGCATAGCATAAATATAAAATATGAAATGAATAAATTTGTTATAGAAAATATGATACAAGTCGTAAGGAAAAATTGCTTAACATAATATTCTCTCTTCACCCTTTTCTTTTCTTGTGCTTATCTTACAAGGATAAACAAAATAAAATTGGCAAATTAAAAGAAAAAGAAAACTACGTAATCAAAATCAAAAATTTAAAGCAAAAAGCTCGATCTAATTCTATTCAATAAAGATATTTTTTTAAAATAATAAATGAGATCAAATAAATATATATATATATACTAATATTTTAGTTAGTGTAATACACATGTTAAATATTTATTATATATAACTAAAATTTTAAATAAATTATGTATATAAATAAATATTATATTTAAATATATAAATTATATTTTAGATTTATAATAAATAATTTATATTGAGTACAAGATTATTTTTTATTTATTAATAATTTATTTTAAAAATATTAAATTTAATTTATAAATAATTATTATAAATAAAAATTGAATTAGATATAAACTTAAAATAATTCCTGAAAGCTTCTAAGAAAAGTTCTTAAAAACGTTCGTGTTTTATATATATATAAGAATTAATATATTTACTCTAAGAGTAAGTCTTTGGAAGAATTATTTCACTCAATAAATCATGTTCTACATCAAATTTCAACCATCTAATCGTTTAACTAAAAGTTCTTAATACATACATCAAGTCCACAAAATTTGAAAACTATTTAATACTTTGTTTCATCAATTCAAATTTATAGATAATCATAAAAATATTTTATATGTTGATTTCAATCTATATAACGAAATATCATATGATTTTCAATTTTTTTTTAAAAATTGCAGATTTGCTCTATAATTTAAAATTTTTTAATTTAATGATTAAATCGTCAAAATTTAATGTAAAATATAAGTTATTGAGTAGAGTTAGTATATGTAGACATACTCTTAAGTGAATCCATCCTCTCTCTTTCTTTTTCTCTCTCTCTCTCCCTTTCTATATATGTATATATTTATATGAGGAGGGATTCATCCAAAAGTAAGTCTACTTAAACTTACTTCATTTAATAACTCATATTTTATCAAATTTTAACGATTCAAACATTTAATTAAAAGTTCTTAATGCTTAAATTAAATTTTCAAATTGTTTTAAAAAATTGAAAGTAATTTGATATTCCAATTTATCAATTCAAATTGACAAATTCATAAAAATATTTTATACGTTGATTTGAATTAATGAAATAAAGTACTAAATATTTTTATTTTTATTTTTAAATTGTAGACTTGATCTATGCTTTAAAAATTTTTAATTCAACTGTTGAATCATTAAAATTTGATGTAGAATATAAGTTATTAAGTAGAGAAAGTCTAGGTACACTTATTATTAGAGTAAGTGGATCCCTCCTCTCTTTTTTCTCTCTCTTTATATATATATATATGTGTGTGTGTGTGTAGACACACAAAGAGAGAGAGAGAAGAGGGAGAGAGAGAGAGAGAGAGAGAGAGAGAAGGAGGGGAGTTACTTCAAGAGTAAGTCTCAATAGACTTTCTCTACTAAATAACTCATATTTTATGCCCAACGATCCAATCATGAAATTAAAAGTTCTTAATGCATGAATTAAGTATACAAAATTTTTAAAAATTTGAAAATTATTTGATACTTTATTTCATTCATCTATCAATTTGAATTAATGAAATAAAGTATCAAATAATTTTCAAATTTTTAAAAAATTTGTGGACTTCATTTATGCATTAAGAATTTTTAATTCAATGGTTGGAAAATTGAATTTTGATGTAGAACATGAGTATATATATATATATATATATATATATATATATATATATATAAGTGAAAGGGATTCATTTACTCTAAGAGTAAGTCTTTACAAATTTACTTAACTTAATAACTCGTGTTCTACATTAAATTTCAATGATCCTACCATTAAATGGAAGGTTTTTAATGTATAAATCAAGTTTGCAAATTTTTAAAAAAATAAAAAAATCATTTGGTATCCCGTTTCATTGATTCAAATCAACATATAAAATATTTTTATGATTATCTTTCAATTTGAATTGATGACACGAAATATCAAATAATTTTCAATTTTTCAAAAATTTGTAGATTTAATTTATATATGAAGAAATTTTAATTTAACAACGTATAAAATGCTGTGAGTTATTGAATAGAGTCAGTGGATCCCTTCTCCCTCCTTTCCTTCTCTTTCTCTCTCTCTCTCTCTCTCTCTCTCTCTCTCTCTCTCTCTATATATATATATATATATATATATATATATATATATATATATATATATTCATACATACATACATACATACTAGGAAAAGATCTATCTTCCGTAATCCATATATATTAAGAATTATACAACAAGACGTAATAACCTACTAGCTAGGTCACCACACTTTATAGTTTAGTTACTCGATGGGATTAAACATCAAACTACCTAGTATTAATATGTAAATAATATCTGGATATATGCATAATAATGCATATGAGTAAAATTTTTGCATCAACAACTAAAGTAATGTAATAGCTATACAAGTATATAAATATGTACAATAATTCGGTACTGAAATAATAACCCTAAGGTGTTTGTCAAGCAACACAATTAAACTAACTATATCAAAGTAGCCCAAAAGGTTGACACTATCATCATCCAACATAGCCTCAAAACAACTCCACCTCCAACCTATTTTTGCTTTACTTTCATATAAATATGATCATCGTAATCCATCTATAAGGAAATATACAAAAATAAGCTAATATTCAAAAAATAGCCAACATATCAAGTATAGAAGTAAATTGCAACTATACTACCAACATAAACAACTCAACTACACCACACAACCAATTCTCAACATACAACACTATCATATAACTGTCACATATCAACATGGTATATGAATACAACAACACACCATTCAATAAGAAAAATACCACAACATGGAAACTTATCCACATATTAACATACACATGCATCACACAACTCAACAACCAATGCACAACAATTCAACTATATGTGTCGTCATGCATTTAACTAAGAGTCTCTTACAATACAGGTGAATAATCTAAGTGATTTGACCCTATCAAACCAACAACAACGCGATCTTTTTGCACTTGCTAGATCAACAACTAATTTGGGTAAAAATCCATAATAACATGGTTTCTTGGGTTTTTCTACTTAAACTAGAAAAGTCTAGTATTCCTATTAGGGTAGAACAACTTGGGTGAGCCTACCACAACGTTAGCATAACTAAGCCTCCTATGAGATTAGCTCACCAAATGCCCTCCAAATAATATACCTCTTCCAGTACTCAATTAGTGAATTTTGGCCCTCAACCTTGTACCTTACTCGATTTTGTTCATTTTGTACAGGTATGACTCAACCTGACCCCATATGGATCAACATTGGTCACTTTATAATCATTATAATTTGATCTGACCCTTATATTGTGGTCACTTATATATAATATGAGTCGACCTTGTCCCATACCACATCAACTAGAATTTTTTACTAAAATAATATTTTTTTAAAAAAAATTTACCAAAAAAGCATTTGTACAACTTTATTCACCCAAATAGAACCTTTTACCGTTCATGTTCAGAATTCGATTCCCGGGGAACCGAATTCTGAACTTCAAATTTATTTTTTTTAGCTCAGAATTCGGTTCCCGAGAAACCGAATTCTGAGAAGTGTTTAAATTTTTTTTTCTTTTCTGTTTGTAGTTCGGGTTGTGGGTAAATATTGCAACCGGAACAACCCGTTCTCCAAGCAGAACGGGTCGTTCTGCTTGCACGAATAATCTGTTATTTTTGAAACTGGAACGCACAAGCAGAACGACCCGTTTTGATGCATTAGTCATGTGTGTATTTTTGCATCCGGAACGGCCCATTCTCCTTTCAGAACAGCCCGTTCTGCAAGGAGAACGGTCCGTTCTCCATTCAGAACGGGCCGTTCCGGTTCCAGTTTTATACCATTCTCAAGTCCAAAAACGCAAAAAAAAAAATAAAAAAAAAATTAATAGCTTAGAATTCGGTTCCCCGGGAACCGAATTCTGAACGTGAACAGTAAAAGGTTCTATTTGGGTAAATAAAGTGGTACAGATGCTTTTTTGGTAAATTTTTTTTTAAAAAAAATTATTTTAGTAAAAAATTCCATCAACTAAGGTCATAAAAGGGATTCAACTATTCACTTCAAGAGTCAACTTCTCAATAAGGATTTTCAACAAACTCACAAATTTTGCTCTAGCCTATGTCACGTTTGACGCGATGGTAAATTATGCACTCAACAAACTCACAAATTTTGCTCAATCCCACCTAAAATCCAAACAATACCAACATGCAAGGTACTAAACAACATATAAACACCACCAACAATTCATATCCAATCAGAACTTCAACATGCAACAACAAAAGACTCCAATTCGTCAAATTCTCTTAACATGGAAACAAAACAACAAAAAACCACTATACATATAATATTCCAATTCATGAATCTAGACACAATTTCATGAAATCAACCACACATGACTCCACAATTCATTAAGAATAAAAAGTTCTAGTTTCCTTTACCTTTAGATTGAAGAGAAAAGAGGAAGAAAGAATAAAAAACTCTACACGACACTACAAGCTCTGATTCTTGGCTCTGCACCTGAATCAACAACATACTCACTCAAGTTCTCCAAGGAAGAATTTTAATTACATGCTTAACAGACTCAAAAGAAGAAAAAAAATCTCTTTAACTCCAAAATGTATCTCTGTAATTTTTCTTTAACTTTCTTAAAAACTAAACTTATGAAATTCATTTCCTAAAAATGACCTTATAATATATCTTTTCTCTATTGGTCAAACTTAATCTCTATCTAAAAAACTTCCTAAACGACTAAAACTTTCAAAAATTCCTAAAATCTCATAATTTCTCGACATATAAACAATAAATCATCACAACAAAATATATTTTAATACATTCAACAATAATAGAATATACACAATGCTACACGAGAAATCGGAATTGAGATACAAATAACTAATGGTATTGAGTCTAACGTAAGGAAAAATGTCTCGAAACAAACAAGATTCAAATCTTTGTTAATAGTGGTATTTATATTTAGAGTGTGTTTGGATGGAGAATTTAAATGGAGTAATTCATTTATTTGAAGAATTTCAAATTCTTTGAGGTGAAATACCTTGTTTGGATAGAGAATTTATAAGGAATTTGAAATTCAAGCATTTTTGAAATTCTTTGAAGTAATAGAATTTCAAATTCTCCCAAAAAAGTAAGAATTTGAAATTCTTTGTATTTTTTTCTTCTTATTTCACTTATATATTTTATCTTATCTCTTATCTCTTCATGTTTTTAATTATTGAATATTCAAAAATATTTTTAAAATTATTAAATATTATCTAATATTAAAATCAAAGTAATTTAAATACTAAGAATTTAAAATTCCTTGAATTTGTAAATTTCCTCATCCAAACACACCATTAAGATTTAAAATCGAATTGTTTTGAGAAAGACGATAGTAGTAGGAAAAAGGAAAACATATTCGGTCTCTTTGTTTAAATTTGGTTTTAAATACAATAAAAAAAATTTAAATGTTTTTTAATAAAATAAACATTTTTATTTTTTTTAATGTATTTATCTAAACTGGTTATTTTAAAAATAAACATTTTTCAGTTTTTTTTAAGAAACAAATTTTATCTACTTAAAAAAATACTTTTTATAATATTTTTTAAGTTTAAACAAGCCATTATATAAATACGTTTACTCCTTTTACAAAATGTAGAATTGTATCAAGTAATTTCAATTTATTAATTAGAACTTAGAAGCATCACCTAAGTCTTTAAATAGAAAGCTTTTGAACTTCTTTAAAAATTATAACCATACTGGTACTTCAATGTATTCAACTCACTATTCAGCATAAGAACTTGTTTGGTTTTGAAAAAGAAATTAATTTACTGTGAAATGATATTTTATTTTTGTTATTTTGAGATGTTATTTAATTTATCCTGTTTTTAATGTTCCTTATATAAACGTTTTAAAAAAGAGTGAAAAAAAAAAACTTTTCTTAATTATTTAAAAAATGACAAAAAATGAAATATGAAGAGGATGATGAAATTAAGTTATGGTTTATAGTCTACCCACCAAAAGTGGTATATATATTATATAGGAAACATAATTTAGATAGAAAAGAAGGCATAGTTATTATATTTGACATCCTACCATCAATCTAATTCAAATCTAACGTTTATATTTAACATAAAGTATAAACATAATATTATTCTTGTTCCTTTATAATAGTCATTTAAAATTATTTTATACAAATTAAGAAATAAAATAATTTTTTTATTTTTCATAAAATAATTTAGATGTTTCCTATTATATCTTTATCATTTTTACTTTATAATAAATGTATATTAATTGTGATGAGTAAATTAATTAAAATTTAGATAAAATGTAAGGGATATAATTAATAATATAATAATTGATATTATCTTAAAATTGAAATGAGAAATAAATAAAAATAAAATTTTACTAAAAATTGAATAAATAAAAAAGACGGAGAGAGTAATACATTGATGGTAGACGCGCTGAGCCATGTTCCATGCATGTCACCACCTCATAATATTTAACAAATAATAAGGTAAAGCCGCCTCATAAAAACACGTGCCCTTGTCTTGTATATTGTACCACCAGTTCTGTACTTCATTTCAACCACATTCTATACACATATGATACTGTAGCAAGAACAGCACATACTAATGAGATTGCTACCTTCATTTTAATGGTTATGGTACACTGTTTGATCAAATAACAATGATATTAATGATGGCTTTTAAAATGATGATATATTTAGACAGATTTAATTGTCATATGCAAACATTGTCTACCAATCAAAATTTAATTCAGTATTAATGAGTTTTTAGATAGTTACTGAGTTGAAAATAATATAAAATAATTTTGCACAAATAAGCCATAACCTAATTTCTCATATTCTGACATGAAATGTTAATTAATGTTTTTCAGAAGAATGAGAGAATATTTCTCTTTAACGCCAAAACCAGTCAAGTCAACCTGGATCGGCTTCTGCCTAATGGCTAATGTCATGCCCTACAAATAGTAAACCCGTGATGCGCATGAAATTCCTTCTTTTCATCCACTTTTTCTAACACTAATTAAATTGCATCAAATGTTTAAGATGTAAGTAATGATTCAACTCTAGCTTAGACGTAAAAACTTGGCTTTTTCATAACTCATACACACACCGCTAGGGCTGCGTAACTATAAAAAAAGCATTAACAGTTTAACGGAAACTATAAATTTTTGTTTTGATGGATTAGGATTGTTTTTTTCTTTTGCTTTAAAAAGTGAGTAATATCAGTTTGTAATGTAAAACAGACCTGTCATTGTTTGACATGAAAGTTTATGAAAAATTAAAGGCATTATCAAAGCTGGTGAAGTCTACCTGCGCATATATAAATCAACTATAAAGACAAAAAAAAATCTTCAACAAAATTAATAAATAAATAAATAAATGATAGATGTTTCCATACAAGCACATTTTGGTGTATTGGAAGTAAAATAAGAAAATGGGTAACCCCTATATTTCCTTTTTCTCCTTTGGAAGTGAAACACTTCCGCTTGTCATGAAATGATGAAACACAAACAATTTGCTAAAACAATGTTGTGATTGAGAACCCATGATTGTATGTACAAAGTCAGTAGTTGACCCTTTAGATCCCTAAAATCATCATGTAATGTAGCTTGCTTTCATTCTGATACAAAATTGAGCATTCCCCCCTGCCCTGCCCTGCCTTGTCTTATCCATTCGCTCCATGGCAATTATCTGTCTGCAGTCTTCCCCCAACACATCCAGTTTTGTGCACAAATTTGTAATAACCAAACACCAGCATTTCAACAAAGTAGGGTGGTTTATCCCCATAACATGCTCCTCTCCCCTTCCAAGACTGACAATCTTGTGGCTCATACAGCTTCGCCGAAAGCCCCAATATTGCGGCCGGAGAGCTTTCAGCAGCGGGAGATCACAGGATGAAGGAATCAAACAGTCCACAAATCTCCCCGTGATGCAGAAGAATCTGCAGATAAGGAATGGTTATACGTCTCTCTTTCCCATGGTTCCAGATGAGTTCTGCTTCTTCTGTATACCATACTGCCAGGCATCTCTGGATTTGTCACCCCCATGATCAAAATCATCCAAGGAATTCTCCATTGAAAACCGTGTTGGTCGATGGTTCCCATTTCTGGAGCCAACTGGAGGAGCACCCATATTATCATCATCTTCAGATGGTGGTGCACCCAACCTGGATTCCATATGCATGTCCATTGATCTATATCTTGGTCCACCTGATCTCATGCCCCTCATATTTGAGGCAGGCTTACCAGGCAATGATGAGTAAACAGGTCCCTTGGCCACAAGAAATTCCTTGGGAAGAGAGTCCATGTCCATATAGCAATTTCGAGATTTTGCATCATTGATCAATGCAGCCCAATCTTCAGATTGCACCAGAGCATTTGCATTTCCCATGACCTGCCAATGATAGCAAACTATAGGTATCAACCAAGAAATGCAATTTGGCCATTTAATAAACAAAAATTCATCACTAAATAATGCATTAGAAAGATATCCATACCCAAAGGGCCCTTCGTGCACGCGTAAGGGCAACATTCATTCGTCGTATATCTGCAACAAAGCCAACCCCATGACTGGATGCACGCACACAAGACATTATAATGACATCCCGTTCTTGACCTTGGAAGGCATCTACTGTGTTGATATATATATCCTTCCCTTCTTCTGAATTTAAGACTTCCTCAAACTCGCGCTGGAGGCATTTCAACTGCAGCTTATAAGGAGTTATTATGCCAACAGTAATCTTTCCTACGCCCAAAGACTTCACTGCTTTCTGAACATGCTCATACAGTCGGAGACAAAATTGTGCTTCATGTATGTTTTGGTAAGATACTGATCCACCTCTGTGAGACTCACGCCCATGTCTGATATCATAGAATAAATAAGGTCTTAGTAAAGGGTCTTTGTAGTATGGCTCATCAGGCAATTTAGCCACACTTTCACTATCAGTAAGACGCCCCTGATAGAAGTACCTAGAAGGGAAATCCCGAATTTGGGGATGCATTCTATATTGCACAGACAACAACATTGTCGGGCATCCTGCTTGTTGGAACCTTTCAAAAAGACTCCTACTATACATCAATGTTCCAGCCGCCTTGCTTATAACGGTGGCAGGAAGCTGCTGAGGATCTCCAACAAGAACACATCGTGCGGCACCAAGAGAGAGGGGAGGCAGAACTGCAACCTCACTGGCTTGGGCTGCCTCATCAATGACCACCATATCAAAACCATGGGAAAGACGAGAAAACAACTTGCGGCCACTGCTAGAAACTGTTGTGAAAACTATCTCGGCTTCATTTGCAAAACTGGCCTCCAAACTAGCCCGAGCCTCTTCCAAATTAAAACCACTACCAGGACGGAACCTACTTTCCAGAAGGGCAAGGCGAGACATCTCAACCAGAATCTTGTCCCTGTTTTCAACAGCAGCAGCAAGGTTCTGTAGCAAAGTATCTCGATTCTGATCTCGGGCTATAAGAAGGTCAGGATCAACACCAACAGATCCTTGAGAACGAACAGCAGCAGCAGCAGCATTTAGTTCTCTGTGAAGACAATGTAACTGCTGAGTCAACTGTGCTTCACGATTCTTTAACTGGTGCATCCATCCCATAACTTCTTCCCTAGTCTTGACAAGAAGCTGTTCAGTTCTACGCTCTACAGAAACTGCTTGGGCAGCACGTGTCTGAGAATCGACCCCAACTCTAGCTACATCAGGTCGATATACTTTCATCTCCCCATCAATAAACCCACGATCAAGAACACGAGCAAGAAGCTCATCAGTGGCAGCATTAGACGGAGCACAAACTAACATTCTAGGTTTTGGGACCAGTTTAGGTAAAGTTCGTAAGAGATTCTGGTCCATGTTTTGAAGAACTTCATCAATAGAACCAGTGGGGGCATGCTCTGAACTGATATCATTGAGCTTGTAGCTCTCAGGTGCTACATGCTTAAGTAAAGAGGTGTAGTAGTGCTGATACTGAACAAGGTGAATGACATTCAACATTCCCCATACTGTATGTGTTTTTCCTGTTCCTGGGGGTCCTTGAACAAGGGTAAATGGCCAGGGTTCTTGCCTCTTTGTTGTCCCACTACTTGTACCAGCAGCTGTATGCATTGCTGCCCATTGGATTGCAGCCAACTGGGGTTCATTGAAGGTCCTACGCAAATACTCAACAAAGTTCTGTGTGAAGCATTCAGGCATCGTTGGGGTATGTTGCTCATATTTAGGGAAGTGTTCGGGACTAGGCTGAAGGATTGCAGTTTGCATCTGTAAAGTAAGAAAGTAGTCAGAATTGAAATTCACTGACACTACCTACCTTTATATCATGTAAGTTTCAGCATATACCTGCAAATTTAAGCGACGAAATGCATGAAGGGCGACATACTCCCTCTGTGTGGTAGCAAGAGAACCAAGCACTGTGAGATACCAGATGCTTCCACTTTGTAGTTTCCTTATGATATGATCATCATCAACCCTACAGGAAAGAACATTTTATCTGAGTTTAACATTGGAACCAAGAAAGTAGATATCAAAACAACCATTGAAAGGTGCCTTTAATGGGAAAATTTGAACAAACACTTGCCTGCTAGGATCATAAGAGTCTCCAACATAGTAATGTAGAATTGCACCAGGAGGATCTCGAGTATCAATGGGTATGTGACGCCTAACAGTACCAACCACACGTCCAGTGATTTCTGATTCCCCATCATCCTGAGCTAAAGATGAACTGTTCTGCTTGGATCTGACTGCTTGCATAATGAAACTATTCAACCCAATTGAACTGCAAAAACATTAAAACAAATGATCTAGTACTAGATATTTAACAACATACCTGATCCAGGCCTAGGGGATGAAAGGATTGCAACATCACCCTCCTTAAATGACCATTTGAACTCGTGTACCGGAAGGACTTTCACATCATACCAACCTAAGAAAGAGATTCAGATAAATTAAACCCACAAATTCACAAAAACAAAGGAAATAAGCACCAAAGTAAAGGACTATATGTTTGTTGAAGTTGCAGGGACAAAACAAGAAATACAGTGGTTACAGTAAGGCTCGAGTACAGAGAAAATTACAAGCACAAGAAGGGAAAATTAAATTCCATAAACTTGGGAGACAAAGTTTCCATTATACAGGTGGAATGTTTACATTAATGCAATAAGTAGCAGCCAACAGCACAGTCAAATTGTTGAGCAAAAAAAATTGTATATGCATATATCTAATATAAAACAAGCATGAAAACGAGTACCTCTTTCTCTTGACTCATTTGCCTTCACTCGCACCATAATATGTGTATCCCTTGACACTGTTTCTGTTGATTCTTCCCAGGTACTGTAAAGTTGAGCCCGACATTCCTCAAAAAGCAAAGGCTCAAATACTCTAACATACTCTTCCACTGATTCAAACCGTCCAGGAACACACTGTAGCTCGGTCTCCTCTGAATCACAGGATCTTCAATCAGTTACCAAATACCAATAAGAATAAATAAACAATAAATAAAACTTCAAAAGCGAACTAAAGGATATATTGCTACTGACTCAATTAAAGGGGCAAATTACCAAAGAAGTAACCATCAATTAATTTACTAGAAGCAAATACATTCAAGCTTATATCTGCTGGTATATATTACATAAAGCATTAACCAACAAATATCAGGAACTAGCTATTTGAAACCATAATTAATATATAATAGATTTTTCCAAACGGATTCTTTTTCACCATGCAATCACATGAATAGCTACACACTTAACCTCTGGTTATAAGTATGTATTTTGTCATCGTTTCTACCCATGATATCTGGTATATATTACATAAAGCATTAACCAACAAATATCAGGAACTAGCTATTTGAAACCATAATTAATATATAATAGATTTTTCCAAACGGATTCTTTTTCACCATGCAATCACATGAATAGCTACACACTTAACCTCTGGTTATAAGTATGTATTTTGTCATCGTTTCTACCCATGATATCCCCAGTAATCTATTTTATTTTTTTCAAGCTCTTAGTCAAGGTTTCTTGCATTTGCCTGTTCAGACCATCATAAACAGTTTGGTACTTAGTGCCATCTATATTTTTAGAATTGATGCAAACCCGATCCCTTGGGTATAAGTCTTCAAATCGTAACTATCTTTCATGCCAATCCAAAAAGGTAAGGCATCTTTACAAAACTTATCCCTTGTGATCATAATAATAATTATCATCTGAGAGAAATCTTCCAAAATTTTATTAAAGAATAACAGAAGGTGCATATAAAATGCAAAATTATATAACTACATTCAAATTGTTCAGTGCACCATTCTACAATAATCTATATTGTTGAAAACTGTAAAAAAAATTGAGATGACATGAATAAATATTTTGCATTACAAACATATATTCATAAAATCCAAATCTCAGGAAACAAATAAGCATAGAAAACTTAGTGAAAGAGGGCAGATAATAGTTAGTATACTAAATTGAAGTAAATCTCCAGGTTGCCCTTCCACCTGTTATCTTTCGATCTTTCTCAAGAAACAATCCAACTTGAGAACCATAACACAAAAGAGGCATATGATGGTGACTGGATTACATAAAGAATTCATGTAAACCAGGGGAAGCTATCAAATCAATATCAAATTTCATTCCAAAAACAACTGTCATCACCTTTGCATGTCTCTCCAGTGTTATGACTCTCACAGTGTGATAACTGGAGGAAGGGAGCAACAAGATGAGAAATCAGAATCAACTAAAGTGCCAAGAAAAAAAAGAAAAAAAAAAGAAATTCAAAACAAACGAGATCATATAGCTTATCAATAACATTATTTATCTGTGCTAATGGTAATAATACAATCACTTGATACCTGGGTGGTGCCAAAACTTTTCACTGGTCACCTCCCGTATAAGGCGTTCAACAGATGTGTCCTGGGACTGGCTGCTGATAGGAGTCTGCTTCTTGATAGAAAGATGTTTCTTGTTTCCTAATTTGATATCACTGGAGCTTTGACCACTCTGTCCCAACTTCCTATTAGAATGGAGTGCATTCTTCTGCTGCCTTGAATCTGTCAGTTGTTTCCAAGAACCCTGTCTTGGAATAGGTGGCAAATTAGACTCTGTAGAAGGTTCTGTCTCACTATTTAGCCTCCTAGTTCTGACAAGTGGTCCAGAAGTATCACCATTACAATCAGATTTTGGTTCATGTGCTTCAGCATGGTTGCCACCTTCACCAGAAGATGTGTCAGTAAGCTTATGATCCTTGGATATTCCGACACGCTCAACTTGTGCAGGAACAGTGCGAACTTCCTTTATGGTACGACTTATGATGGGTGATGAGAAAGTCTGCCTTCTAGGGGTTGAGGTTTTAATAGGACCAGCTTGCTTGACATCTTCCAAGTTAAGAAACATGGTCTGTCTATTCCGTTTCTTTCCCAACATTTCCTCTTTACGTTGGTCAATCTTCCTCTTCCCAGGATTATTTGCACACCTAAGTGCATGACTTGCTTCAATACCTTTCACTTCTTTTTGCTTGGGAATTAAAGTGGGTTCCTCCTGTGCATCAATAGAAGCTTCACTTTTTACATTGCTATCTGAATTTGGAATACTATTGCTTTTCTGTTCACTAGGATTTGATTCTACACCTATAGAAGCATGGCTACTCTTTTCATCATTTATACTATCAGAACTCTTAATATTTCTAGACTTACTGTCAGAAGCCACTGCAACACCCCCATCCACCATTCCAGATGTTACAGGCTCTTCTGATGATGCTTGACTTCGCTGTGCCAAATTATTGCCTCCATTTGCATTAGCATTATTACCTCCATTAGCATTTGTAAAGCCCTCCTCATCAGACCATTCCCCTTCTTCCCTCTCCATAGATTGAGGATTTGTCAAACTTAATATCCGTGAATCTGTAACTTTAACATCTTCATCTTTACTTGACTTAGAGGAAACCTTTGCATCTTGATCTCCTGCTCTCTTTGATTCAGCATCCGATTCAGGGACACCAGTGGATTTTGGCCGAACAAAAGGTTGAAATCCAGAGACAGATGACGCATGTGAAAAAGCATGATTATTTATTATTCCTTGGGCAGCAGTTGATGTTGCAAATAAGTCAGACGCATGGGGATTGGTTGATGGGAGCATCTTTTGGGGCTGGATACAGACAATACCCTCCCTGTCGTTATCCCTATCATCATTATCCTCTGCAGGTGGCTCATTGAGATCAAATAACAGCCTTCCTCGAGAACCCATCTCATATGCATAAGGATACAAACTAAATACTGAATAAATCGTTGCACAGATACGTTGCTTCTACTCTTTTCAAGAGACAATATCCATGACATGCCCACAATGACGACAGGCTGCAGGGACCTGCAAGTGAGGGTAAAAAGGGCCCATAGGGCACGAGGTATGAATTATACCATCTCAGAATGTCGGTAACAATCAGCAACATATGAATTTACCCAACAAATCACAGCACATACAATTTTGAATTCAATATAGCCCTAGACAATGGCAGGAATCTGTATCTTTCAGCTACCCCAAACCCAAACACACAATTATTATACAAACAAACAGAATGAAATCCAAAATTCCCCTATACCGCCAAACTGCTTAATAGTATAGGTTGTTCACTGTTAGTATAATTGCTGATCAAGAATAAACAATCAAACGAAATCAATGCACAACACTAAAAGACAGTCAGAAACCCCTAATAGCAAATCAAAACCTAACACCAGAAACAACTTGAATACAAAACTAACACTGATAACTCCCAAAGCCAATCTTCAACCAACCACCCAATGCTCATACACGCCAATCCACCAAGCAAAAACCATCCTTTCAACAATCAATCAGATGACAAGACACAGAACCCAATCTCAATAACACCAATGAGACACAGCACAAACAACAGTCCTCAACTCACATCATCCAGATCAAAAAATCACTAATTATCCCCCAAACCCCAAATCAAAACACTTACCAGCACAGAACCACAAAACTCCAGCCCACCCAGTGACCTAACCAGCATATCTAGGGTTTCAATAACCAAAACGAAGTCAGTCCCTTTATCAACACCCCATCCACCAAGATTCCAAATTCCCACACACACCCTTCACCAAGATCTTATCCCCACAAACATCCCACGTTTGTCCATTCTCCCCAATCAGAAAACACCACACAAATAATGCACAAATCTACACAACAGTCAACACCCTCTTCCTCATTCAGTATCACCATCATCATTAACTGATTCTCTATCTCCCAGATTTCCCACCACTGAAATTATCAACGACCCACCACCCCAAAAATTAAATAAATTAAAAAAATCAAAAATTAAATTAAATTAGTCCTGGAGAGAGAATTTTACCTCTTCTCACTCCGCACAGAAGGGGGCGGATATAGAGAGAGAAAGAGAAAGTGAAAAAAGAGACCGCGGTAGAGAGAGAAAGATAGAAGAGGGTCGCTCTAATAGGTGCAAGTTAGAGAGAGAAAGAGAAATTGAAGAGAGAGACAAATAGAATGCAATTTGATGAGGGAAAGAGAGGTTGTGGTAACGGGTTTTTATAGGAAAACACGGATCCCATCTCGCCGCCCGGACTTTCCACCGGCCACCGTTAAGTAATTTCCGTCCAAGGGCCAATTTCGCCATTTTAAACTATTTATTTAATGCTAGGGGCTATTTCGTAAATTCCCTGCCTCCAGGAGCACTTTCGTAATTTTCATTTAGTCACTAGTGGCATACTTATATATACACCTCAGCATGTCCGAGCCAAGCGGAATTCAAAATCTACCCCCACGGCGGCGAGTGCTCTCCACGCGCACCTCGGCGCGTGAGGAAATCTGCTCCATTGGTTTTTGTTAATTAATTAATTAATTAATTTGAATCGTAATCTCTCTCTGGAAAAGGTATGTACTTGGGGTGAACTCCGTATGTCTCGTGGGCGTAATACTGATCCTTTCGTATTTTTTATTTTTTATTTTATTTTTTAATGAAAAAGGAAATTATAAAAGGGAAAATTTTTTTTTTTTTCTTTTTTTCAGAAAATACGGAAATTCATTTAATCATGCCCATTTGAATAACATAATGTTTTTAATTTAATTTCCTTTTCATTGATTTTCATCTTTCTGTTGTATCAATAAGATTCACAATCACCAAGTTTATTAATATTTTTAATCTTTTTAGAGCATCCATATCTTTTGGTAGTTAATGAACGATATTACATTCTAATTTTATTTATCTCATTTGAAATATAAAATAGGATTAAATTTTTACGTATTACTGGTACAAAGGTATTTATATTACTCATTAACTAATATTTTAACATGTGATATCTTATTATTTTATAAATTAAAATTTATAACAAATAAATATTTATATATATTTAAATTATATTATAATTAAAATTTATAATAAGCAAATATTTTTATTATGTAAATAAATTTTTGTAAATTAAACACAAACTTTTATCTTTTATTTTAAGTAATAATATTATAAGGAATTTTCTTTTTAATGACATAATTCTTTCAAAAAAATTAATTTTTTATTTAATTTAATCTTTGTTTATTATAATTATTTATAAATTATATTTTAATATTTTAAAATAAATTATCAATAAATAAAAAATATTATGCTATAATATAAATTATTTATTATAAATTTAAAATAAATATTTAAAAATTTAAAAATATTTATTTATAAAATTTTAAATATAATTTATATTTTTTTAATATTTATTTATATGTAATTTATTTAAATTTTGATAATATATAATAAATATTTCATTTGTGTATTGTATATATTAAAATACTAAATATATTTTAGATTTATATTAAATAATTTATATTTTTATATAAAATTGTTTTAATTATCAATAATTTAAAAAATATATTGAAAAATAATTTAGAAATAACATACAAAGATAGATTAAAGCATGTAAAAGTTTAAAAAAGATATATAAAAATATCTATATTGAAAACAAATAAATTAAAAACACTCTAGTTAATAATAGTTCATAAAACACCTTTTTCTAATAAAATTATTATAATTTATACATAAAAAATTATAAATTATTTTAGATGATATTTATGATATTGTTAATAAAAACTAATAGGCTTATAATTTAATTAATTTTGCAGGTAATCATCAATACATTCTAAATCAATTCATTCAAAATATAGAAAAAAAAGTATATATATTTATGTTTCAATCACTTAACATGTTTATATTATTTTTGCCGACATGACCGAGTGGTAAACTAGAATTTGTAAGTCACTTTTTTTTCCAGTTCAATATTTTGATGACATAGCCTAAGAGTAATGGGAAGAAATTCATATAAAATAAATTTTATATTTGTGATAAATAAATTATATTGTGAGATGAGATTATTTTTAATTATTGATAATTTAAATGTTTATTAAAACTTAATTTAAAAATAATAAGAATATATTAAAATAGATAAGAGATTAAAAAAGTTCAAAAAAATATTTTCATTAAAAAAATATAATTAATCTCATTTAAAAAAAAATAGTTTTTAAAACACTTTCATTCAAGAAAATTATAAGTTATTTTAGATAATTTTTATATTCGTGTTTGTTTATAAAAGCTAATAAACTTATATTTTAATTAATTTTATAGGTCATCATTGATTTATTTTAAATAAATTTACACAAAATATAGAAGAAGAAAAAATAATATGTGCATGTATGGAGAAAGGAGAGATCAAATTATACTGATATAACAATTATAATTATCATATCATTCAATAACTTTTTATAAAAAGTGAATTTTATTAATCTAACTATTGAATTGAAAGTTAAATTTACTTAGATCGTGTTCATACCGGAAATCTGCTATAGAGCTGATCCGCCAGGTAAGATCGGTGAGCCTCCTTCACGGGTACGCTGGTGCTCCAAGATGGGGATGGTACCTGCAAAAGAGACACTGATGCTAAAGTTAGGGTTTGTATGAGTAATAGTCTCGTATATGTAATGCACGTACCTTGGTGTGATTTAGTGTTGCTTTGGGCCTTGGGCCTGAGACGAAGTGTAATATGATTAGACAACGGATCTCGTCTGGGGCGAGATCCTCGGGGATCAGTTATGATTCATGTAAGTACCGAGCTGACATCACGTGGTGTGCGTCCGAGGTCGGTTTGCGTTGCGGTGCCGAGCTCGGAGCTCGGTTACGCAGTACGGATAGTACACTAGCCCCCCGAGCTCCGAAGGCCGAGGAGTTAAGGCCGAGCTCGCTGGGGGGAGGTGACCTTTCGTGTACGTTTGCTCGTTCTGGTGCCATGTGTCACGACTGTTCATTTCCTGGAAACGTGCAAGTGGCGTGTCATGGGAAATGACAGTTATACAATGATGAATTTGCAATTAATTGTGTTGTCAGGCGTGGCGGTTTTGAAATGTGGGAAACAGCCCTTCTCTTTTTCTCTCCCGCGTCTCTTCCCATTCGCTTCACTCTCTTATACTCTTTAGCTTCTTGGATACGATAGTTTTCTGTGCTTTCTTGTTTTCCTTTCGTCTTCATTTTTACAGTCCTTCTTCGAGTTTTCTTGATGGCTGGTGGTCGTGGCGTTGGTTCTTCTGCGCCTGCCAGGGACAAGGCGCGCGGCAAGGCAGTGGCTACCGGGAGGGGTGTCGCCGAGAGGAAAGAGTTATCCCCGCCTAAGGACCTGGAGCCGGGTGTTCCTAGTTACGACTGGGTCAAGCGCGAGGTGGGGGTCGTCCAAAGTGTGTTCAGGTCGCGCCTGGAGGTCGATGCGGTTTGGAAGACGCACCGGATTTGCGACCCCGCCATTTCCCGGATGATTCAGCTCGAGCCTTGCCTGGCTGGTGAGGGTGTGTTCATGGGGAAGTCGACCGATCCCCCCCACTTTTATGTTTATCAGAGTTTCTTCAGGGACCTGGGCGTTTGTCTTCCTTTCACTCAGTTTCAGTGTGACTTCTTGAACTATATCAACGCGGCCCCTTGTCAGCTGCACCCCAATAGCTGGGGCTTTTTGAGGGCGTTTCAGGTCTTGTGCGCGGTCTTAGGGCTGGAGTTGTCCCTTCGCGTTTTCCTTCATTTCTACCAGCTGAAGCTGGGTGTTCCGCCGTATGGCATTCTTTCTTTAAACGGGAGTAAAGAAGGGGGTTTGTTCACTCTTTACTCCCAATCTTATAAGAATTTCAAGTCTGAGTTTTTCCGGGTAGTCCTTGTGGATGTCGACCCTTTGGAGGATGGGGATTTCTATTTTGGTGGACTGCCAAAGTTCCCCTTTTACTGGTGCCCTAAACCGTCGAGGTTTCACGGGGTGAATCCTTTGGAGTTGACGGCTTCGGAGGCTGTCGTCGTTGAGAGTCTCTCAGCTTTGCCCCGCCCGTTGGACTGCAAGTCGATCTTGTCGCTTGCGAACTCAGCACACCGGGAGAGGGTCTTGGAGGGTGAGTGTTTTGTATCTTGGTATTTTATTGAGGTTTGTGTAAACTTTCTTTTGCTGACGTGTCTTATCTTCTGTTTGTAGGCCTTGTAGGGAAAGACATGTGGCTCGAGTTGAAGCCCTGCTTCAACGTGACCGAGCTCGGGGTTTCCGAGCCTCCAGAGGAGGAGGTTTCCCCCCTGAAGACCAACCGAAAATGGAAGAGGGGTGGGAGAGAGGTCGGGGGGACCTCTGCTCCTCATGAGATAGGGGAGGTGGCCTCCGAGGTTATTGGAACTGGGGAGGTGGATCTTGCTGGGCTTCCGCCGCCGGAGGGGGTCGGTCGTGTATCTTGGTATTTTATTGAGGTTTGTGTAAACTTTCTTTTGCTGACGTGTCTTATCTTCTGTTTGTAGGCCTTGTAGGGAAAGACATGTGGCTCGAGTTGAAGCCCTGCTTCAACGTGACCGAGCTCGGGGTTTCCGAGCCTCCAGAGGAGGAGGTTTCCCCCCTGAAGACCAACCGAAAATGGAAGAGGGGTGGGAGAGAGGTCGGGGGGACCTCTGCTCCTCATGAGATAGGGGAGGTGGCCTCCGAGGTTATTGGAACTGGGGAGGTGGATCTTGCTGGGCTTCCGCCGCCGGAGGGGGTCGGTCGTGTGGCTGCCGAAGAGGTGGCATTGGCTGCTGAGCCAGTCGTCCAACCCGGCAAGGCGCCGGCTCAAGCTATTGAGCGGGTTGCTGTGGTGAGTATTTTTCTTCTCTTAGTCTTGTTTCTCTTTTCTGGCGTTTGGTTTTGAGGTTGTTTTCTATAGGCAGGGAATGCTGCCGAGGAGGTGGTCCGGGGTGTCGTACCTGCTGCTTCGGCTGGTGGGGTGAGTCGTTGGCCCTTCTGTGGTATTTGTCGTTTTACCTTTGTGGTGACTTTTGTTCTTAGGAGAGTGTCCTTACTTTTTGCAGGCGGGGAACGACACCAGGGTATCTGTGTCTACTTCTGCCGAGGTCCGTAGGGAGGGGTCGAGCTCCAGACCCCCTACCCTTGGTCCGGTACCGAAGCTGAAGCGGCCGTACCTTGCGTATCGCTATGCGCAAGAGGGTGTGCCCATGCGGCTGGAGCATTTGAGTGCGTCGGAGGAGGTCGACTCCCTCTGGAGTTCCGCGGTGCTCCGGAGAAGTTTTTTCTGAAGGGGTCGTTGAGCACGGCTGATCAGGCGATGATCGAGTCGGCTGGGCCAATGGGAAGTTTTGATGCCGCCCAGATCTTCCTTCAGCGAGGAGCGGCCATTGTGGATTACTAGAAACACAAGTGGTCGAGGCAGCAAGAGGACATGGCGAAGTTGAGGAGCCTTATTCAGCCTCTGAAGGATGAGAATAAGGTCCTGAAGGAGGAGAACGGGGTTCTAACCGCCGCCCTTGGTGAAGCGAGGATGCAGGGGGCCGAGCTCCAGACGGCGAGGGGGGGGCTCGCCAGGGCCCAGAAGTCCTTGGGGATCGCCCTTCGCTCCAACAAAGAGTATGCTTCTCGGGTGGGTGAGTTGCAGGGGCTGGTTACCTCGACCCGTGGCGAGGTGATGTCTTCTCGGGAATAGGTTCGCTCTCTGGAAGATGAAGTCGCATTTTTGAAGGGAGAGCTGGTTTCTATGACCGAGGAGCGGCTCCGCGATGAGGTCATTATTGGTAGCAAAGAGCAGGAGATTGCTGCCCAGAGAGTAGACCTTTCGTCGTTGGAGGCCGAGAAGGCGGCGTTACAGAGGAGACTTGAGGATGTTGAGCGCTCCATCGTGGTGGAGCATAAGAGGGGCTTCCTCAAGGCTGTTCGTCAAGCCAGGCTTCTTGCGCCAGGGTTTGACTTCTCCGATATGCATGTGGAGAAGGTCGTTCGCTTTGAGAAGTTGGTCAAAGAGGACGACGTTGAGGATAGCTCCAGCGATAATGCCTCTATGTAGGCCGATTTTGTAATTGTAATTTATTTTTGTTTTGGATTCAAGTGTTGAATCCTGAGAACTTTGCTTGTATATATATATGTGTATATTTTTTTTACATGAAGGTTTAAATTTTGCCGTGATAAAACCGAGGTTTGAACTCGACTTTTAGCTTTTCGTGATGGTTCAGACTGGACCGTAGATTGAGTTTATGTGGAGGTTCAAACTTGACCTTAAATTTTTTTGTGAAGGTTCAAACTTGACCTTGATGAATCGAGGTTCGAATTCGACCTTAAATTTGCGTGAAGGTTCAAACTTGGCCTTAAAGTTTTGTGAGGGTTCAAACTTGACCTTACTCATGTCGAGGTTCGGATTCGACCTCGGGTATACCGAGGTTCGAATTCGACCTCGGGTTTTTCGTTAGGTAACCTTTGTGAGGGTTCGGACTCGACCTTACTCATGTCGAGGTTTGGATTCGACCTCAGGTTTTTCGTTAGGGTTCGTACTCAACCATGGATAGACGTGTTAGGGTTCGTATTCGACCCCAAGTTTGAGTAAAACATAAAATAATGTGAAGTTAGAGAGATATAAGTAGAACGGAATGAGTTCTTTCATTGATTGTGTAAATGTGCCTCGTTAAAAACCCTCTCAGCCAAAACCCATCTTTCTATTTTTTGGGACTAAAGACTGAGGCGGGAAAAGAGTGCACAACTCATTCGTACAGGTTTCAACTAAAATAAAACTTGAGATGCGTAGCATTCCAAGTTCGCGGTATAGGTTTTTCGCTGAGCTCCTCTAATCGGTAGGCTCCGTTCTCCAAGTCTTCTGTAACTCGGAACGGGCCACCCTAGGTGGGTGCGAGCTTCCCATCTGACGTGTCCTTCCGTGCTTCGCCTAACAACCGCCACACCAAGTCGCTCGCTCGGAAAGATCGAGGTTTTACTCGGGTGTTATATCTTCGGGATGCTCGGAGCTTGCAAGCCTCTTCGTGGATTCGGGCTTCGTCTCTGAGCTCGTCCACTAGATCGAGGTCGGCCGCCAGTTCTTGGGCGTTCTGTTCGCCGTTGAAGATTTGGCGTCTGTGGGAGGTTTCGCCGAATTCTACCAGGATCATTGTGTCAGCTCCGTAGGTCAGCCTGTAGGGCGTCTCTTGTGTGGTTGACTGAGGGGTGCAATGATACGCCCAGAGGATGCTGGCGAGTTCCTCGGGCCACTGCCCTTTGGCGTTTCCTAGTCGCTTTTTGAGTTCCTGGAGGATGACTTTGTTGGTAGCTTCGGCCTGGCCGTTGGTCTGGGGGTGTTCCACCGAGGTCGCGAGGTGTTTGATTCCGAGTTCGTGGAGGAAGTCCTCGAATTCCTGTGCGATGAACTGCCTATCATTGTTGGTGACGAGGGCGTGAGGAATTCCAAACCTGCAAATGATATTTTTCCAGGTGAACTTCCGCACGTTCTCGGTGGTGATTTTGGCGAGTGGTGTAGACACCCAATTTCGTCCGGGGGGCACACAAACAAAGAAATGGACCTCCATTATGAAGGGAAGGGGCTTCCAAAGTAGGCAAACAACAAGACAAGACATCAGCAGGCCTAAAGGCCAAATAAGGTGGTTTCAGTAGCTCGGAACGGGCCGTTCCAAAATCGGAACGGGTCGTTCCAAAACTCAGAACGGGCCGTTCCAAAATCGGAACGGGCCGTTCTGAACCCCGGAACGGGTCGTTCCAATATAAGAACGGGCCGTTCCAACATAACTGAAATCAACTAAATATTTTGGCTGGAATGGGCCGTTCCAATACCAGAACGGGTCGTTCCAAACAAGGCAAATCTAGAACGGGCCGTTCTGGAAAAGGAAAATTTGTGTTACTTTCTACTCTGGAACGGGCCGTTCCGTTTTCAGAAGGGCCGTTCCAGGGTACGAAATTTACACATAATAATTGGGCGAGAACGGGCCGTTCCGAAACTGGAACAGGCCGTTCTGGCCCACTACTGATCCCTATAAATTGAAGTCTTGGGCACAGTCCACAAGGCGGCCAGAGAAATTTCGAATAAGACTCCTTTGAGCACGAAAATTCTCTATCTCTCTCCCTTCTATTATATTTCTTGAGATTTGTGTCGCATCTCTATCTTTTCTCTCCCTCTTATTGTATTTCTTGAGATTTGTGAGGCATATTGTAATGTGAAAGGTCGCCACAAAGAACCTTCTCCATATTTGAAGATTCAATAAAGCTCGTTCAAGAGGTATTTCAGTCAATCTTTTTCTCTCTCTTTTATTTTTCATATTTATCTCTTTTTTTCTTATAACAAACCTCATAATGTAGATATTTTAGGGTTAATCGTTTAATTTATATTTTAAATATGTAAATAAATATTAATAAAGGGGATTCAATATTTAATTTATTAATTTTTATCATATTAACTTCATCATAGGGTACCGATTGAGGGCGTTGTAGGGGTGCTTAATACCTTCCTTACACGTAACCGACCCCCGAACCCAATTCTGGTTATCAAGGCCATTATTGGATCTTTAAAAACCTTTTCTTTTTCCAATGTTTTGAGTAAAATATTGGTGGCGACTCCATGAACCTATTTTCAAAACCATTGATTAAGGATTAGTCTGGTATCCGGGCATTCCCTAATTAATGAGACTTTTAAAAGGATGTCTAAACCATAGGTCGCAAGATCAGAAATTTTCGGGTTGCGACAAGTGGGCATGCTTCGATCCATTTGGTGAAGTAGTCGATTGCTACCAGGAGGAACTTTAGTTGTCCCTTCGCGGGGGGGAATGGCCCGAGGATGTCCATTCCCCACTGGGAAAAAGGCCATGCCGACATCATGCGGTGGAGAGTTTCGGGCGGTTGTCGATGTGCATTGCCGAACTACTGGCATTCTTTGCATTTTTGGATGTGGCTTTGGCAATCCGACTTCAGAGTGGGCCAGTAGTACTCAGCTCGGAGTACTCTGGTTGCCATTGAGCGCGCGCCAGAATGCATGCCGCATATCCCCTGGTGAATTTCCCTGATGACATAGGCTGCCTGGGGCGCCGTCAGGCATTTGAGCAGTGGAGAGGAAATACCACGCTTGAATAACTCATCCCCAATGATGATGAACTTGGCCGATTTCATCCTTATCTTCCGAGCTTCGTTCTTATCCTCGGGAAGGACTCCTTCTTTCAAGTAACTCCAGATGCATGCCATCCATCCCAGGTCTTCATTGTCACTGACGCTGATGGTTTTGTCGTCTAGGCTGGGCGAGTGCAAGGTTTCCTGGATGATGGTCTGGTGCTGCCCGGGCCTTTTGGTGTTGGCGAGCTTCGATAGGAGGTCGGCTCGGGCGTTTTGTTCTCGCGGCACATGTTTTATGGTGAATTCGTCGAAGGATGAGATCTGGTGGGACGCAGTGTGAAAGTACCACTGCAGCATAGTGTCCTTTGCCTGGTATGTCCCACTAAGCTGCTCCACCATGAGTTTTGAGTCGTTGTTGCAGCTCACTCTCCGAGCTTAGAGGTCGCGAGCCAGCCTTAGGCCTGCGAGGAGTGCCTCGTATTCCGCCTGGTTGTTGGTCACCTTGAAGCCGAACTTGAGGGATTGCTCCAAGGCGACTTGGTTTGGCCCTTCCAGGATGATACCTGCACCACCGCCTTTAGAGTTGGAGGACCCGTCAACATGCAAGGTCCATACCTGGGGTTCCTCGGCAGTAGTTGGCGTGAGCTCGACCACGAAGTCGGCTAAGCATTGGGCCTTCAGGGGTCCGCGACCTTCGTATTGGATGCCAAACTCGGATAGTTCAACTGACCAGGTGATCATACGTCCGGCGAGCTCGGGCTTTCTTAGGATTTGTTTGATGGGATAGTCGGTTTTGACTACCACTTGGTGGCTCTGGAAATAGGGTCGTAGCCGCCGGGCTGCGGTGACAAGCGCCAATGCCAGCTTTTCAACCATTTGGTATCTTCTCTCTGCGTCTTGGAGGACTCGGCTGATGAAGTAGATAGGTGTCTGTACCTTTTGGTGCTCTTGTACGATGACTGCGCTGATGGCGTTTTCGGCTACTGCCAAATAGAGAAGGAGGTCGGTGTTGTGATCCGGCCTCTGTAAGATCGGTGGGGTTGTGAGGAAAGATTTGAAGTTTTGGAACGCTTCTTCGCACTGATCTGTCCACAGGAAACCCTTTGGCTTCTTTAATAGGGTGAAGATTGGTCCTGCCTTCTCCGCGAGTTTGGGGATGAAGCGGGACAGTGAGACTAACTGTCAGGCTAGGCGTTGGACCTCTTTCACCGTTTGTGGGCTTTGCATCTGGATGATGGCTTTGCACTTCTCGGGGTTGGCCTCAATTCCTCTGCTCGTAATCATGAAGCCGAGGAACTTACCTCCCTGGACACCGAAGACGCACTTCTCCAGATTGAGGCGCATGTTATGCTTCTTGACCTGGGCGAAAACTTCGGCGAGGTCGGTAGCATGGTCTATTGCCGAGGTGGTCTTGACTACCATGTTGTCGACATAAACTTCCATGTTCCTCCCGATCTGTTGATGGAAAACCTTATCCATTAACCGCTGGTAGGTTGCCCCTGCATTTTTTAGGCCGAAGGGCATCACCCGGTAGCAGTAGTTGGCGTGGTCGGTGATGAAGGACGTATGTACCTCATCAGGTGGGTACATCATTATCTGGTTGTAACCTGAGTAGGCGTCAAGGAAACTGAGGAGGGCGTGTCCGGAGGCTCCGTTGACTAACCTGTCAATGCTCGGCAAAGGGTATGAGTCCTTGGGGCATGCTTTGTTTAGGTCGGTATAGTCGACACACATACGCCACTTCCCCGAGTTCTTCTTTACCAGGACCACGTTTGCCAGCCATGTGGTGTATCTGACTTCACGGATGAAGCCAGCGTTGAGTAGTTTCTGTGTTTCGGCGATGATGGCTTCCCGTCTTTCGCCACCGACCTTCCTCTTCCTCTGGGCGACTGGTTTTGCCTCCCTGTCTATCGCTAGCCTGTGGCAGATGAAATTGGCGTCTATGCCTGGCATATCAGCGCTGGACCAGGCGAAGAGGTCGGCATTTTTGAGGATTTCTGTTTCGAGCTGTTGTCGCAACTCTAGGGTCAACTGTTTACTGATCTTCGTGGTCTGTCCGGGGAGTTCCCCGATCTGGAGGTCATCGAGCTCGTCAACGGGGCTGGGCCGCTCGTCGCGAGTGTCGGATCTTGGGTCGAGGTCGGTGACTTTTCCGTGGTCGGTGCGAGCCACGGTGGCGAGGTTGCTCTTGCATTGTTCACCGAGTGGGGCAACTTTCAGGCTTTCGGTATAGCATTGTTGTGCCACCTTCTGGTTTGCTTTGACGGAGATGATCTTCTCGTCGTGTCCTGGGAACTTCATGGTGAGGTGTGGGGTGGATACCACCGCTCCGAGCTGATTCAAGGTTGGCCTGCCGATGATGATGTTATAGAAGGTGTCGGCTTCCATGAGGAGGTACCGAACCATGATCCGCCTTGAGTTCGGGGGTGCCCCGAAAGTTGTTAGTAGGTCCACATACCCCCGGGTGTGGACGCTCATTCCTGCAAAACCGACTAGGGGTTCTGTGTGAGGTTGTATGAGAGAGTGGGGGATGTCTAATCTGAGGAACGTTGGCCAAAATAGGATGTCGGCCGAGCTCCCTTGGTCGACCAGGGTCTTGTGGACCTCCCAATTAGCTAACGCTACGGCTATAACCATGGGGTCGTCCTGGTTGGGGTAGACTCCGGCATAGTCGTCGTCGGTGAAAGTGATCATCGGCGAGCTCTGGTGCGAAGCGGGGGTAGTGAAGTGTACGTGGTTGGCGTTGCGCAGGTGCCTTTTCCGGGCCGAGCTGCTGGCGCCTCCTCCTGCGAAACCTCCTGCGATCGTGCAGACTACTTCCTGTAGGGGAGTTGATCCTGCTTCCTGGTTTACCTGGCCTCGCATTGCTCCGCTGGGGTTGAGTTGAAAGCCGGAGGGGTGATCAGAGTGTCGTTGTTGGAGTTGGGCGCGAATGCGCTCGTTTTCCTCGCGTAATGCCGCGAGGTTTGCTGCGTTGGCTGTCCGCACTGCCGCCAAGTCGGCTTCGTGCTTGGCATGCATGTTGTGCAGGTCAGTGTCATGCTGCTGTCGCATCTGTTCGACTTGGTCGATCAGTCTTCTCAAGGTTGCAGCGTCGCTGTGCATGGTGATAGAGTGTTCAGCGTCGTCTGTTGCACGTCTGTTGTGGCTTCTGGTGAATACCATACGGTTGGCCGATAAGGGCTGTCTCAATCGGCCCCACAGTGGGCGTCAAATGTTCTTACGGGAAATCTGCTGTAGAGCTGATCCGCCAGGTAAGATCGGTGAGCCTCCTTCACGGGTACGCTGGTGCTCCAAGATGGGGGTGGTACCTGCAAAAGAGACTCCGATGCTAAAGTTAGGGTTTGTATGAGTAATAGTCTCGTATATGTAATGCACGTACCTTGGTGTGATTTAGTGTTGCTTTAGGCCTTGGGCCTGAGACGAAGTGTAATATGATTAGATAACGGATCTCGTCTGGGGCGAGATCCTCGGGGATCAGTTATGATTCATGTAAATACCGAGCTGACGTCACGTGGTGCGCGTCCGAGGTCGGTTTGCGTTGCGGTGCCGAGCTCGGAGCTCGGTTACGCAGTACGGATAGTACAGATCGTATATAAAAAAAATTATGTTAATAAAATATTATTGCATACCTCATTCATATAAACCAAAATCGATATAACATATTTTTCAAAATATGAATAATTTGATTACCTTTTTATTGTTATCTAATTTTAACAAAATTTGACATACTCATTCAAGATAATATAAAGTTATAATACAACAGTTTGATCAACAAAATTCACTTTTTATATAAAGTAAGTGAATAGTATAATAATCAACAAAAGTTACATCGATATAATTTGTTTTGTATATTTACATTTCAATCACTTCATATATTTATATTATATTTATCAGTATAGTCAAAAGTTAAAGTATGATTTGTAAATCATTTTTCCTCACTTCGACATTTGTCAGCATTGTTAAAGGGTAAGGTAAGGGATTGTAAATATTTATCATATAAATTATATTTTATATTTTATGATAAATAAATTTATATTGTGAGATGATACTAATTTTAACTATTGATAACTTTAAATTTATTAAAATTTGATTCATAAATGACAAAATAGATAAGAGATTAAAAAATCTCTAAAAAGACTTTAATTGAAGAAAAATAACTAAAATTACTCTCATTAAAAAATAGCTCCTAAAAACATATTTATTCAAAAGAAAATTACTCTATATATAAAGAAAATCATAAATTATTTTATATTACTTTTTAATTGTGTTTATAAAAGTTAAAAAAAACTTATATTTTAATTATTTTGCAAGTGGTCATCAATGCATTTTATAATATATATATATATATATATATATATATATATATATATATATATATATATATATATACACGTTTCAATCACTTCATATGTTTGTATTATTTTTGTTGACATGATCAATGGAAAAAGTAAGGTTTGTAAATCATAATGTATTATATTGTGAGATGAAACTATTTTTAACTATTGACAACTTTAAAATGTATTAAAACTTAATTTTGAAATAACAAAAATGATAGATTAAAATAGATAATAAGTTAAAAAATAACTCAAAATACTTTTGTTGAAGAAAAATTGTTAAAAATACTCGTTGAAAAATGGTTCTTAAAAATATACTTCAAGGGGTTTACATTTCATCTAGGTTAAGTGAGTCTACTCACTTTATCCTTGTCAACATTTGACATTCCTTAGTGAGGTTGACTAATATTGATGTTAATAGGAATATTATAGTGGAAGATCTGTCCTCTAGCATTGTTTCTTAAAGAGATCATAAATTTACCTCTAGGTTTTAGAGGAGGCTTCACCAAGCCTTATGAATCCAGCTTAGGTTAAGTTTGACTTATCATCATCAAACCAATGGCCAAATAAAGTGAGTCATTCAATCCTCAAAGGACCGACTTAGAACTTGTGTGTTAAAATAAGGGGGTAGTTGGAATAATTTTATGCTTTTAATGGAACTTATCTACAACAATAGCTATAATTTCAATATAGGAACGACCACCCTACGAAGAGGGATAAAAAGAAAACAAAAGAGAAATACAAAATTAAGAACCTTTCAGGTAAGTAACCCCTATAGATTCACCTAGTGATATACTACCCATAGACCCAGAATACTCATGAAGAACCATGAGACTATCAACTCCAAAAGCTCCTTTGTTGTTAACGCATCTGTTTTTTATTACCCTCACTCATGATATGGCTCATGTTACAAACCCAGTCCTTGTTTCTCAAACCCTGGATATCCATAATTTCATTATCAAACATGTGAAACAAGGGAACAACACCCTGAATAAGATCAATAACCATTTTAAAGTCATAGTAGAAAAAATTGTGCAAAACCCTTTCTCCCAATAAATGTAAAGGCCATGCAACATTGCCAAAAACCTTGCATGAAGAATGGAGGTTTGCCCAATCCTACCATAAAAGCCAAAAAGAAACATCCCCTAGTGATGCCAAAAAGAAACATCCCCTAGTGATCCATGTAAAGACCACCGAAACTAGTTTGCTAGAATAGCCCAACACATTCCCATCAACATTGAAAGCAATCAATGACGTATCCACATTGTGAACAGTGGGGCACTTGCCCCCACTACTATTTGAAACCTACATATATTTTTATTTAAAAAATAATATATTTTAAAAAATAAAAATTATTTTCTAATCAAATAAATAAATATATATTTAAATTATTATATGTATAAAATATAGATTCGGAGAAGAAGTTTATTCATTTGATGCCTGTCACACTTTTGAAGGAGATTAATTATCTTGTGTGATAAATAATACTCTTTAATAACAAATTAATTTTTTTAAAGATTAATTATAATATATATATATATATATATATATATATATATATATATATATCTTAATACTCACATATATAATGTAATATATTAAAAAAATTAAATTTTGATAAAATAAAATTTGCAGTATGCATGTTTACTTTTGTGTTTTCTATTTATTGTATACGTTGATTAAAAAAAACAAAATAGTAAAATTGTATACATTGATTAAAAAAATCAAAATAAGAAAAATCGAAAGATTTATATTCCATTTAGAATTGTTATTATAAAATATATTTTAAAATTAATTATCATATAAAGATATATGTTAGATATTAAAAACATGTTTATATCATAAAAAAAATAAAACTTGATTTTTATAAAATTTAACATGTTTATTTTTATATTTTTAATAGTGTTAAATTATTATAAATTAGGTCTTTAAGATTGTAGTTCTAACCAAACGTTTAAAAACAATGTCTATGATAAATAAATAAGTCATACTTAGAATATATATTTTTAAAGAAAGTTAGGTTCAAACCTACTAAATTATAATAAAATCTAATCTGACCTAATTTATTTTTTCTTTAATTATAATCCTAGATATAAAAACTTATAAAAAATAATTATGATATATATTTATGTTTTTAAAATTTATATATAAAATTTTTAATACTACAAATATATGAATAAGTATTGCCTTCAAAAGAAACATAACTTTCTGTGTGCTATTTTCTTTGACAGTTGTTAAAGGGAGACGTATGTTGTTTTGATGTTCTAAGGTGTTATCATGTGAATTGAAAAGTTGTTTAAGGTAGTATGATACTAGGTTGTATAGTTGGTTCATATATGGATGATATATGATGTAAATTGGTGCTTGATTCATATGCATGCTTGGTAATGATATTGGTGTGTATGAGGATATAGTGCAAGTTCTGTGTACGACATATTATTTTGAGTGGAAATGTTGATTGTGTGTGTGATGTGGAAACTGAGTTGTGGATTGAGGTGTGATGTCTTGGCACAAATGCATACGTGGCACGACCTTGAGCATGAGGTGTTACAGGGGTGGCATGAGCATGACATAGTGTAGGACGTGTGTGGCAATGAGCACGTATATCAGCGTGGCATAACCTTGAGCATGAGCTGCTACAGGGATGGCATGAGCATGAGCTGCTACAGGGATGGCGTGAGCATGACATAGTGTTGATTGTATGATGTGTGTGGCAATGAGCATGTATGTCGATGTGGCACAACCCTGAGCATGAGCTGCTACAGGGATGGTGTGAGCATGACATAATGTTGATTGTATGATGCTTGTGGCAATAAGCATGTATCTCGGCGTGGCACGACCCTGAGCATGAGTTGCTACAAGGGTGGCGTGAGCATGACATAGTGTTGGTTGTATGATGTGTGTGGCAATGAGCACGTATGTCAGCGTGGCACGACTCTAAGCATGAGTTGTTATAGGGGTGGCATGAGCATGACATAGTGTTGGTTGTATGATGTGTGTGGCAATGAGCATGTATGTCAGCATGGCGTGACCCTGAGCATGAGCTGCTACAAGGGTGGTGTGAGCATGACATAGTGTTGGTTATATGATGCGTGTGGCAATGAGTATGTATGTTAGCATGGCACGACCCTGAGCATGAGTTGTTACAAGGGTTGTGTGAGCATGACATATTGTTGATTGTGTGATGGTGGTGTATATGTATGATTGAGATTTGATGATGAAATGTTGACTTATTATTGGTAGAACTTGACATGTATGAACCTGATGGAATTTGTATTTGTATAATGAGTTGTAATGGAAATTATGTTGTGGTGTTTCTTTGTGTGCTTTACATATAAATGTTTTCTTTTCTCACCGTATGTTTTGTGGTTGTTTTTAGGTGAGAAAGTTCCAGACATGAGTGACATTCAAGGTGCCAATAGTTGAGTCATGGATTATTCTGATAATGTGACATCAGGGTAAGGGATTTTAAAACGTTGATTTCATTGTTACTAGAGTTTATACTCCTTTATTAGTTAAATTGGTGAACTTATATTTTATAAGTATTTGTTTTAAATCATTTGGATATTGAAAGTATTTTAATTGTGGACCGTTTTACCCAAATTGGAGAATTATTTCTTTATATTTTTATATTATATGTGTTAGGGTAGAATGGGTGTCACATTGTGATTTGAGATGTTTATACATGTGAGTTATCGAGTCAAGTATGTATTGGAGTTTTGTGATAAATATGTGATGTGAGTGACATGAGTATATGATGAGTTATGAGTATAAAATTATGTTTGTAAGACCTTGGGACTTTATGTTTGTAAGAGATATGAGAAGTGAAAAAGGCTAAAGTTATGTATTTGAGATGTTGTGTGATAAACTATTACGCTATGAGTTGTTATGTGCGTTTGAGATATTTGAACCTGTGAACTATATGTTAACTGAGCCAAAAATGTGATACAAGATGATAATGTATGATATGAGATTGACATGATGATGTATGTATGCGTGAGATTGATGTGGTGATGATGTATATGCATGAGATTGATGTGATGATGATGTGTGTGCATGAGATTGATGTGATAATGATGCATATGCATGAGATTGACATGATGATGTGTATGCATAAGATTGACATGAAGATGATGTATTATGAGAATGGCATGAGTATGTAATATTTCTAAGATGAAATTATGTGCAGAGCCTTGTATGTGTGACATGTATCATAGTATAAAATATTTTATAATTGCACACGAGTATTAGCCCTCGGGCAAATGCACATGAGTAGTAATTACACATGAGTATTAGCCTTCAGACAACCGTACATGAGTATTAATTGCATATGAGTATTAAGCTAATGACAATTGTACATGAGTATTAGCCTTCGAACAATCGTGCATGAGTATCAGTCTTTGGCTGACCACACGTAAGCATTAGCCTTCGAGCAACCGCACATAAGTTTTAGCCTCTAGGCAACCGTACATGAGTTTATTGACGCCACATACATGTAGATCTAGATAAGTCTGTGCCCAATTGTATCAAGTGTGTAAATGGTAACTACTCATGATTATGTGGTTTGATACATCTTTGTTGTTACTAGTAATTTTGATACCATTCTTGATATTAATTGTACATGTTATCTGTTATGTTATGTGGTGGCTACTCGACCTTATCTCATACCGAGAGCCTGAGTGAGATGTATCTCACTCCCCTTGCTCTACTTGTTGTTCTTATGTATGTTTTGTTAGAGGATCATCAAGATGATGATGCTAATGTTTAGACTTAAGCCTTAGTGGGTTTATGGGTGAAGCTCTGATAAGATGTGATATTAGGATTCATAGTTTAGGGATTGTTATTCAATTTACTTGGTTTATTTCACCTTGTTTAGGAATGGTGTTAGTCATTGGATTTATGTATTGTTTTTGGATGGTCACTATGATATAGTCATTATTTTGGAGACATTTATGTTTTGTACTTGTTCCATTTTGAACCAAATGTGAATTCTCTATCCTTAGAGATGTTTTACAAACTATTTGTTTATTTCAAATCAAGTTTTATTCAATAAAGATTTTTTTGTTCTATTAGTATTTACGAGTATGAGTATGTAGGGTAGAAGGTATTATAGATAATGCATGTACCTTGCTTATGGTGACATGTGTATCCAACTCTTCTTGCTAAAAATTAAGCTTATTATTGTCAACCTAAACAAACCACATGACAATCACAAACAAGCTCCCAAGCTTCTTGATATGAGATTCCAGCCACTCAAGCTAGTTCACCATTGTTAACTTTCATCCTAATGAGTGATACCACACCTACTCGAAATAACTCTCACAAAAGGGCATCGAAACAAGCAATAATCACAAGTTTTCATAATGTTAACACATCTTAGGCACAAAGAATTAACTAAACTACCCCTATGATGAAAAGCCTCTCTCACTAGTAGCACATAGTGGCACATTTTCCAAATGAAAAAGATATTATTAGCCAATAAGGAGAGCTTCCTCTAGTTCTAACACATTATAGAATAAGTGTTAAACACCAAGGTCAACCATCTATAAATCAATCGAGTATAGTAGATCCTAGACACGTTTGACTGTCATATCCATAGATTTTGGAACTCCAACCACCAGATGTGGTTGCAAGCAATGAATTTCTTAAGTTATAGTATTGGGCAACAAGGTATAAAGTTTCTCCACCCTCCATTCTTGTCCATCCCACATATCCTTCACATGCATCCGTACATCCTAAACGACAACCTGGAGAACCACCACAATTAGGGGCTCCTTAAAAACCCAAGGTACATGCTAAACATCAAAAAGCCCCTCCCCCAACTTCAAAACAAAGTTGTCCCCCAAAATTGCAAGTGCCTTTAAAATGGCATTCCATGTGGTCGAGCCCTACTTTCCCTTAGTTGAAAGAGATAGCCATTCAAAAAATACTTGTCCTAAACCACCAACACCCATAATTTGTTATGGGGATGCACAAGATCCCAAACTAGTTTCACTAGGAGAGTAACATTATGTTTTCTACTTGTTTAGATGCCCAAGCCACCATAGCTTCACTACTTTTCCCTAGTCCTACTTTCTCTATCGAGGGAGTTGAAAAAGCCTGTCTTTTATTCAAGTAGCTCAGCCACTCAATTACTTGTGAAATCGAGCAATGGAGAAGCTCGAGCTTTTATACTAGATTGAGAGGGATCACCTGATATCATGTCATAGGGATCAGAGATCCTAACTAAGGTTAGTCAATTAGTGGCAGCTCAACCATAATTAGAGGAACGAGTCACTATCAATTAGACAAGAACTGGGCTTTTTTTTTGTTAAAGAAATAAGATAGCCGACACAAAAGCAACAATACAGAAATATAAAACTGTCTAAAAAAATTAAATATAATATCACTTAGAGCAATAATTTGTTAATTTATTTTAAAAATTTATGCTTAAATCATTTTCTTTTCTAAATTATTAAAAAATATTAACTTTTCTTCCATTAGGACACACAAATTTGAGAAACTTGGTTATGTTGAATGTTATAAAACCAAACTAATATATGAAGTGGTTTGATGATATATAGTTGTCAAATCAAGAAGTTACTTATTAAATCAATAAAATCGGTCTTTATTAAATTTTTTAAAAAATAATGTAATTACATAATTAAGATAAAAAAAATAAATAAATTATATATGTAATATAACAATCAAAAAGCGTCTAACACAGTGATAATATTAAAATTAAAAGAGAATAAAGGATTGAAATGTAAAATAAATAAAATTATTTTAAAAAGTCATTTTATTATATATATATATATCATAATTTATTTTTTGCAACTATCTAGCTAATGGTAATTAGGTTCTATCAAAATCCTTGATGTGATGGGAGAAGATTTGAGTCTCCCTTGTAATAAAGAGTTAGTTTTTAATTTTTTATTATTTTAAAAGTCTCGATTATAATCCCGATATGAATGTATTCCACGGCACGACAGTTAAATATAATTTTTTTACTAGTAAATTTAAAAAAAAATGTTGATAGGACAGTTTTAGCTTTTAAGTTAAAGATTTATAACGTTTTACTCACGAATTTGAAGATTTTAAGAACACACACAAAATAAAAAAAGAATTTCAAGTAAAAAAAATAATGAAACTTGATTGAAACAACTAAAATATTTAATTACATTAATTAAAATACGAGTGATTAAATTTGACAAAATTATTAAAAGAGCAAACACATTAACTGCATCGAAAGATTGGTGGCGAATGTAATTAAACATATTTTTATTTTATAGTATGAAATATGTGGACGAATTTACTTACATATGATTAAAAAATACGTGATAAATAAGTTATTAGAGTTAACTGATAAAAAATTAGTATAAAATATATAAGATTTTAAGTTCCAATTTTGATGTCATTATTTTAATTTTAAGAATAACAAAAAGTACATCATGAATCAAACAAATAATTATTTCAAGTGAAACTATACTTGGTTTCTTTAAATAAATTTCAGTATTGTCGATAAAAAAAATTAATGGAGAAAAAAAGGTGTTAAACTAGGAGGAACATTTGAAACGTGATTTTTTTTTGTTGAGAATTTTAAATTGAAAATATAAATATAATTTTTCAAAAATTATTTTTATCTTCCTTTCTCATAAAAATATTTTACGAGATTTAAAAATTTAACTTTTTTGAGTTAGGAATAAAATTTTATACATATAAAAAAATTAAAATATCTTTTTTTTATAAGTAGAATATCTAATTAATAATTTTTTTTATCTATTATTAATTGAACAAAAAACATGAAAGCATATTAATTTTGTTTATTAATTAAAATATAAATTAAATTAAATAATTCATTAGATATATTACTTTTGTTATCGCTTTTAATTATACTTTTTAAGAAAAAAAATTAGAGCAACGTTTCACGTATAAAATTTTAATAAATTATTTTATTGTATTTTTATTACAAAATATTTTATTGTTATTAGGTAGAAATTATTATTTATTTTTTATCATTTTTCTTGTTAACCTAATAATAAAAATTAAATACTAATATAATTTTCATAAGGTATGTAGTTATTTAAAATTTATAAATCATAAAATTGTATCTCTAATTTTTTATTACAATTTTTAACTTCTAAATTTAACAAATTATTTAAGCAAAATAACACTATATATATTATTGTTTTATAGTTTACTTATATTTTAATTTTAATTGTTACTTTGATTGTTAATTTAATTTTTTTTATTATGATAAATCATAAAAATTATATTTTACACTTTGATTTACTGTAATTTTACATATAGTTTAATCATATGTAGTTGATTTGTTATTTTAATTTAAATATGATATATACTTTTTATATGTTTGATTATGACAAGGGTACATCATGCAAGGAAGAAGAAACTCGGTCTGTTGTAAAAAAAATACTTTTACAAAAAATATTTATATAGCCTTGAAAGTAATATTGTAATCAAATGTGAGAAACTTTATTTCTTAAGAAACTTATATTGATATTTTTTAGAAATCTTTATGAGTAATCAAACGGGTTTTAGTCATTCTTAAAATCATGGTTCTCGAGGCTTGTGATTCATAGGAATTATGATTCCTGACTATGAAAAAAAAATTCTCATATACATATATACATAAATGCAATGCGATATGCACTTACATCTAAATGCATGAGGTACTCGGTCATCATCATCGATAATATACAGTTGGTATCTAAGTTCAGAGTTAACCTTAGGCTACCAATAAAGAAGTGTTCACACCATAATACCAACAGGTTCCCACCAAACAAAATCATGCAAGAATGATGCACATCACAATTATGCAAATGCTTCTATATCAATACATTATGATCATCTTATAATTCATCATTTCACCAACATCTACATTCATCATCAAATGTCATCCATCAAGATAAAAATCATCATTCATCAACATCATAATAACATCTTTTAAAACGTCATGGAAGAGCCTATTGACAATCTATGCTGGGCTTGGAAATCCATGCCCAACTTTAAGCCAAAACAGAGAGCATCTAACCATCTTGTGCTCGGCTTAACAAAGTTGCGCTCGACTTTAAGGTGAAATAAAGAACACCAATTCATCTTGCCCTCGGCTTAACAAATCGCACCCAACTTCAAGCCGAAATAGAAAGCACCAATCCATCTTGCATCTGGCTTAACAAAGTCGCATCCAACTTTAAGCTGAGACAGAAGGCACCTTGGCACCTCATGCCCTGCGTGGATATTTCCACGCTAGACGCCAACATGTTTGGTAGTGCCTTCATGCACATGAAGGCACGCTCAACGTCGAGCACCCAAGCCTAGTGTCTCGTGCTACCTAGCACCCAAACACCACCATAATCAATCACACAAATTATAATCACCAGAATTCATTTTACATCCATAAAATTTACTAATTTCAGTGTTTACAACTTTTACCCCTAAAATTCATCAATTCTTTTCCCTTATAGTTCTAACCACTTTCTACAGAGCACTCAATTAATTACTACAAAGGTATCAGATTACCAAATAAAATTCATATTCTGAATCTACTCGACAAACCACATCAAACAGACAAAATTTCATTAAATAGAACACTTATGGGATTGGGGCCAATCCTTTTATCCTTCATGCATACACCCAATTCCCATAGATGAGTGTTCTCACTCCCCCTTACTTGGAGTGATGCAACATATGAAATCTAAACCTTTGCCTCCTCTTCGATGATTCCTTCTCCTTGCTCTTCAAATACGTTCTCTTTAGAACACCCAAACACCAAAGAACGTGAAAGTAGAAACGTAAGAAAGTTTGATCATAAAACTATTCTTTTAAAATATTAACTTTCTCTTAACCTTCTTTAATTAAAACACTTAACTACAATTACAAATTTCCTTCCCTTTCATAAATATTATAATAACCTTTAATAAAATCACTATATATTACATTCTAAAATATATTAAATAACCAAAACAAATATTTATCAATCCTTACTAATAAAATAAAAATATCAAAATTATTAATAAAATACTTATATTATATTTTATAAAAAGTGGGATGTTACATAAATTATTATGATAATGTATTTACATTTTTTTCTATTCTCCACTTTTCTATTTTTTTTTTAAACAAAACAACTATTCAACACAAATGTTATAAATTTAACAATAAAATATTTAGAATACTTATTAAGCATAAATTCCTTAAAAATACATATTTTATAAGTTATATCAAGAAATATAATATATAAGCTAATAACCACCGTTTATTACTTACTAGTTTATAACTACAATAAATGAAATTGGACTTTTTGGTGTACACAATTTTTATTTAATTTTACCTTTATAATTAGTCTTTTACAAGTTACAAATTTCTTTTTTTTTTCTTCTATAAATTTCATTTCATAATTACATCTATTTTTAATAATCATCCACTCTTATATAATATTTATTATTTTTAAAAAATAATTTACAAAAGTACAAAGTACTTTTCGTACAATAATAATATATTAAAAAAATATCATTTTTCATGTCTAGTTTCCTTTTGTTGTATATACTCTTTTGATAATGTTTTTCTACTTATATATTTGAAGGATAAAATTGAGAAAAGATTAAAAAGTATATTTAATAATATCCTTTTTTTCGTGTCCATTTTCTTTACATGTATATTCTTTTAATATATTTCAATCTTTTTCACTTATATATCTTTAAAGGATAAAATTGAAAAAATAATGTAAAATTGCTCTTTTTTTTTTGTTTTGTCAAAAGCACATAATGTATTATACTTTTGTTAATATTAATAACTATATATATATAATCGATATAATATTTTGATATTGTATTTTTAAGATATTTTTATTTCTTATTTATTTTGATAATTCTATACTCTCTTCTTTTAATGCAATGACAATTTAATAATTTTATTTTGATACTAGTATTAAAATAAAAGTGGGTTTTGAATTCTTGAACAACAACATACGATATTTTGGAAAAGTTGAACAAGTTACAAGAACCGAACAGAGTTAGTTGGTTAAAGAAAGTTGGGTCCATTTGTGAAAAGACAATTATAGCCTCATTGCCATAAGATGAGTATGGAATCGTGGATGTTGAAAGCAATCAATTCAACAGTTCAAAGGTTTTTTTATAAAAAGTTTTTCACCTAAGAATTTTGAAAGAACGTTATGTGTTGGGTGCTTTTTCATCTTTGTTTTCATTATGTGCACACAATTTTTTTCATCTCAATAGAGTTAAGTTGGTGGGTGACGATCTCCTGGAAGGAGAAAATTCCACGTCTGCTTGGAATAAAAAGTTTGACCACCCTCTCAACATGTACCACGTTATCCCTTTTATTTTTCTTAATTACAACATGCATTATACTTACTAGGGTTCGTTGTCACTAAGAGGCTTAATTAATATTGTAGCTATAAGAATTTTATTGGCCTAATTGACCAGATTAGAAAATTGATGATAACCTATATATGTCTTTTGGTTAAATAACTAGAGAATTTCAAAATAAAATTTATCATGTTTGGTTGATTAATGGTGTTGATATGAGAAATGAGTATGGCAGTTTCGTTGATGTCTTTTTACGAGGTTGGAGGGTTGATTCGTGTCTTTACACGAAGTTGGATAGTTCATTGTTTACAATTTAGCGACGATAGTTTAATACGAAATTTCACTTTTGGTAGCGAATTGGAACCATCCTTATATATATGTGTATAGTGTAAGCATCGATCAAGTACAAGTCCAATATGTATAAGGCCAATGGTGTTAGTACATGCAAGTTTCCACGTACAAGTTAGCCGTGTTAATCGGGTGTTTTTCGGTTTTATTTTTTAGTAGACCATTATACCTCTCAAATATATATAATAAAAAAAATTAATAGACTATTATACCTTTTAAATATAAAAAAAATATTTTTTTCTGAATAATTACACACAACCTTTTAATATGTTGTCTGTGTATAATTATTAAAGATACGAAGTGTCTCAACCCCTTTAATTGTCTATAATAAATATAAATGGAAGAATTTATTCTCTCTAGAACTTTTCTCCCAAATTTTTCACCAACAAACTTTTATAACTTTTGAATATTCACATAATTTCACTATAAAATTAAAATTATATTAATTATATAATAATACATTAATATATAAATTTTTTATTCATATCATAAAGTATAAATTTAAAATTAGTAGTAATTATGTTAACAGTTAATTTATAAATAATAACTCATGTTAAAAAATATTAATAACTTTAATATAAATATTTTGACATAATATTAATATAGAAAAATATAGTAAACTCAACCAGAAATAGTTGCATAATTATAGAAAATATAACCGCAAAATAATATTTATATAGAAACAGTAACGTCGAAATCGTAAAACAGTAATTATATTATTGTAAATTATTGCAATTTTAAAGTAAAAGTAATTATACATTTTTTTAAAATTTATTAGTTATTAAAATAATTATTATTATGTGAAAATTTGATGCAATATTAAAAAAGATAACGCATTAATGAAATTAGAATTAAAATCTTTCCAAAAAAAATTTGAATTTATTCAAAGTCAAATAAATGTAATATTTTGCAATTTAGTTTAAGTTGATAAGTTTTAAAAAAAAAATTATATATTAGTGTATGTCAAATGTAACGGAACAAATTATCCTACAATGCTATATTTGAATATTTTATGGGTACTAATTGACAACAATATTTTATGGTATATATTTTTTATTTAATTACATTTATATGAATATATTTTGATATTTTGATATTTTGTCTTTGACACCTGAGCATATTTTGATATTAATATAATAGCTAATTGTATTATCCTTTAAACTGTTGTAAAAAAATAATAAAAAATATATTTAACAATAAATTTATTATCAACAATACATAAAAGACAAGAAAAAATGTGTGAGACATATGTATTTAGTGATGGATAAAAATGACATATTTATTTATAATTATATATATATATATAACACAATAATCCTACTGCTAGCCGAATACTTGTCGAATAAGATAAGGTGAATTCTTTAATACGTATATGATGCATGTTCAGTACGTAATAAACCATACGTACGTATCCATACTAAATATATGATACATTCTAATTAGGTCATAGGGAGTTGGTAGTGGTTATGAGTGAAATAACTTGCAAACAATTATTCAACTCATTATTTACAAAGAAGAGATCCAAATGGTTAAATCTCTAAAATTTCAAAAGTTATGAATTAACTAATTATAACACGTGATTCAAAAGCATTAAACACAACTAATTAATCAAGTCGTGAAAAATAAATGTGTAATTGTATTTTGTTTCTTATCATTGTTATTTCCGAAATTATCCAACCACGTCATTTTTAGTAAATTTGATAACAAAAACCTGTCATGTAACATAACTCATAAATATGTCCATTTAAGTGCAATTTCAATAACAAGTGCAGTGATTCTTATATTATATGTGAATTAAATTTTAATTTAGTAAAATTTATATTCTCTATAAGAGGTTAGAGTTTTTTTTAGGGTTTGGTCACATAAAGTAATAACATGCTATAATGTTGGTGTGGTAGCTTACTAACTATTAAAGATAAAATTGTATAGGAGTTAGTTAGTAGAATTATTACTTATTAGTTTTTGTTGTTTATATAAAGGTTTGATGTAATTTTTTTTGTATATATAGATTCAAATTCTCAATACATTGATTTTTAACTTCTTTTTTTTCTTCTCTGGACCATGTATTTTAATACTAACATTGTTTATGTCCTGTTGTTGATGCACTAGAATATTAGTAGGTTGTTTTACAAAATTACTTTTTATATACGAAAAGGATTATGTGAAAAGTTTTCGATATTAATTCGACTACTTTGATGATCAAATAATGTTACCTAAGAAACACATCAATTATATTTTTTTGTCACTCTCAACATCCGAGATAGTTAAGACATATTCGTTATCCAATAGGTCTCAAGCTTACCTTGTAGTTCCTAGATAGTTGAATGCCTACTCAACTTGGTCATTGTGGTTTTTGACCAGTGTTTTAAAAATCGAACCGGTCATTGAACCGGTGAGAGTACTAGGTCAATGGGTCAATGATTAGACCGGTGGGTCACCTATTAAACCGCATGACTCGGTTTCTATTAAAAAAAATTAAAAAAAATATTGTTATACATATTTTATACCTATAAATTTTAAAAAAAAATCACATCATACCTTAAAAGAAACTTCAAAAAAATTACAAAAACACGTTTTAACATAATTTATTTAATAATAAATATCAAAGGAGCAATACACTATCTTTATTCTTTAATTAATCAAACAATTATGTATGCCACAGACCAAAATGTGCTACTGGCTATACACTATCTTCTAGATCATATAATATGATACACGAACCAACAAATCAGAAATGGCACCAATATTTTACAATTATCATAATATCATACACAAACCGACAAATCTTCTCCTTATTTCTTTTAATCCTTTTTTTTTTTTTACAATTATCATAATATTTTAGAAAATGCTACCAATATCTTAAAGAATCAAAAAATCGCACAGTTTCAATGAACCTTATAACTTGAAGCAACGGCGCGGTGGTGCGACGAGGCGGCGCTGCCGTGAGGCGGCGATGCTGCGGTGGTGTGTGCGACTATGCGGTGGTGCAGGCGTGCAGTGGTGCGGCTGTGTAGCTGTGTGGCTATGCAACAGTGCGGCGGTGCAGCTGTGCAACGATCCGACGGAGCAACGATTGTGGCTATGCAGCTGTGTTGCGCGATTGTGGCTTAAAATCAAACTGAAAAAAAAACTTGGGGTTCTCAAAGACGAAGCTTAAGCGTGCAGCAAATGCGAGAGACATTTCAAGGTTTTATTTTTTAAATTAAAAAAACGACGCCATTTAATTTTTTTTTTTTTCCAAAAAAAGTGATGACCCGGTTTGGGTCACGAGACCCGCGAGTCGCTGGTTCAACCGGGTTTTTAGCCGGGTCATACCGAGTCATACCGAGTCAGCTGCACGTCCGGTTTGATCACTGGTTCGGCTCGGTTCAACCACCGGTTTCCGGTTCGACCGGTTCGACCGGCCGGTTCGAACCGAGTTTTAAAACACTGGTTTTGACACTCTTAATTGCTGAGATAATTAAAATAACCAATATAATAATTTTTATATGTGAAATACCTATTTGGCCTAGTTGTGGACGACTTGACATCCTTGGTGATTGAAGTAGTTGAGACGATCAAGGCAGTTATATTTTCGAATCATCATAATATGGATTACATAATTAGTAAGGAAAATAGACGAGATTAAGAGGTTAATAAGTCATTATCAAATATATTATCTAATTGATAATCAAGAATCAAAACTCATCATATTTAAGTCCATTATAATTGATATAATACTTACACAAATAAAAATGAGACTACTATTTATTTATTATTTACTTAAATATTTGTGTCAAACTCTAACTTGAATTTTGAAGTATCTTATACAAGTATTCTACTCCTCGAATTCGTCAACTATAGTAGAGGCCAAAGATCCCAAATATTATAGACTTAGTAGTGTATCTCGAGACATGTACACTTTTATGGCATTTAGTTATGAGAATATTAACGAAACAAAATGAAAAAGTGTAAAAACATAAAGGAGAAAGAAAGAAAAAAGTGGAAAGTTAGTCCTAATATAAAGCGAACTCAACTTTTGTAAGCCTAATGTTTACACTTCACTTTACGCCTCTGCGATTTGAAGTACAATTACAAATCTTCCTACAACTATTTTCCATTTAGTATTTAATAAATATAAATGTATTTAATGCCAAATAATTATAATAAAAAAATTATATCTTCCTTACATAAAATAAAAATATTTTTTAAATTATAATTTTTTTTAATAATACTTCTGTACCTTATATATCCGATGCTTGTTTGAATATAATTATCACAATAACAATAATGATTTTTTATCATTGTATTGATTATTTTCAAAATAATTAATTAATTTTTATTAAATATTTTAAATATATTGATAGTGTAAAAAAATATTATATGAATAAAAAAACTATTACGTTGACATTCAATTATATACCATTATATATAATGAGTTTATTGATTTTTATAATAATTATTTTAAAAATATATTTACACTTAATTTCTTTCACTAAATATTTAAATTGAGATTTGAAGGTAAAAAGTAAAATAAACCACCAATTTAGTTCGAGAATCAATAATTTATTTATATGTAATCATCAAAGGATTGAATATTTGTTATTTTAGTTCTTAAGTTAATGCATTTCACTGTTGTTAAATAAAAGAAGTTTAATGTATTTCAATAAAGTCAAAAATATTAGTTTGAAAGATTTTTTTTAATAATTTGAGGATTACTTAACAATTAACATAACTTCTAATACTTTAGGATTTATTTAGTAGTTTATGTTACTTTGAAGATCAATGGGCAAGAAGATAATATATTGCTTTTTTTCTTCTTTTTTTTTTTATACATCGTTATAAGATTGGTCGACGATTGTTCATCGAAATTAATCTATTTTAAAAAATTTAAACCTCCAATTTTTTTCTTTTTATACAACACGCAGTAATCCAATTTCATTCGAAAAATGCAAAAATTTGAAAGAAAAAAAAAAAGTAAAAAAGGATTAAAAAATGAGAAAAAATAGAATATAATGCAAAATGAAAATATCATTAGAAGAGATAATAAAACAACGAGTGAAATGTGCGTACACTCTTTTCTAAGTAAATAACTTTGAAAAAGAGAGACAAGATTTAAAAGTTTTTATATGTTTAACATCATAAGTTTATAAGGTCACATCTAAAGTAAGTGAGTTGTTAAAAAAAATAAGTGTCATTTTGTTCTCTTCTCAACCAAAGTCTTACATTATTCACAACAACTTCATGTACCTTCTACTTCCCTTATATAAGGAGGAGATCCAAGTCTTCAAAGACAACAAAAAAATTTCACTAATGGGTACTAAAATTGGGACAAATGAAAACATTGAACCCATAATAATTCTTTTAAAGGCCTAATGAAAAACATTAGGCTTATGATTTTTTTTCTTTTGAGTGTTTTATTGGAGAAGTGTGGATTATTACATAGATGAAGACACTCCTCAAAAGAAAATGCGAGATACCATAATAAATAATTGTCTTGAGGTTAGTGTTTTTTTTTTATTTTTAATTTTATCCTTTTCATAAATATATTTTTTTTTTCTATTTTTACAAATATTTAATTTTCTTTTTTTCCTTGTAAATTTATAATAATTTCTTTTATAATAATTAAATAAATAAACTTATCAAGTGAAAAAGAGAATTAAATAGATGTAACATCTCTTACTTTCCAAAATTTTGAGAATACAAACTATGACAGTTTGATATACTCGAATTTATCTTTTGATTAATTTTTATAATATTTTTATAATATAACTAATAATTAAAATATTGTAATGAATTTGCTTTAATGTACATTTCTATGTAATAATTCAAAATTCCAAAAATTTAATAGTAACAATAATTAATTAATAATTTCAACAAACAAATATTTTCTATCAAAAATATCATGTGACTTTAATTCTCCATTACACATGGAAATTCGTAGGAGTAGGAAATTATTCCTATTGAGCCAAAACAATAAAAATAAAAATATTGTCTTTCATTTTTTTTATAGCAATAATAATATATATGCACTTGTTAAGTAAAATATTTTTGGCTGTTATAGTTAATTTTATTAATTTGAGTGAGATAAATATTTTAAAAGTTATAAATAGTTTGCTTAATTAATTATGGATAATTGTCTTTATGACAAATATTGTAAGATGTTAATACCTTCCTTACGCATAATCAACTCTCAAACTCAAAATATGTTTTCATAAACAATTTTTTTATTATATGGTTTTCCCAATGTTTTTTTAAATAAACATTAGTGACACCTCCCTATTTTTGTTGTTCCATGGCGACCTAGGTTGCTACACAACAAAATGAGGATTCAAAGTTGTAACTAGCTTATGGTAAAATCTAATATATAGCTAAAGAGACTGCAATTTTTTTAACTTTTTTCCCTTTTTTTTATTATTATACTCATATAATTACTACAAACTATTTATTCTTCAATTACAAATCACTTGTTATTAAGTAACTTTTATTATTTCTATTATTTTTATCTATACTATATAAATAGGATACTAATTTTTGAAATTTTTTTGAGACCATTATATCCTTATAACTATCTCAAATTTAACACTCTTTAACTAACTGTTGGATCGAGCACTTACCACTAGGCCAAAAGCTAGCTGATAGTCGGGACACAACTCTTTTTACTTAAGAGCGCAGCCAAAAGCTATAGCTGATAGTCAGGGCGCAACTCTTTTTACTTAAGAGCGCAGCAGCCCAAGCGCCATGATTCGCCACGGGAGAATTGATGCAACCCGCAACAATCTCCCCCTCAGCAATTGCCCCGCTGGGTATCGAACTCATGACCTTGGCTCTGATACCAATTGTTGGATCGAGCGCTTACCACTGGGCCAAAAGTTATAGCTGATAGTCAGGCCGCAGAAAATAGGCTCTGGTAATCGATTACAAGACTTGGTAATCGATTACAACGGTTTAATTTCAAAATGTTTGAAACGTTGTAAAATTTAAATTTAAATTTCAAAATTTTTATCTTCTGGTAATCGATTACATGGAATTGATAATCGATTACCAGAGCACGTTTTAATAAGAATTTTGAATCATATGAGTTTCATTCTCTGATAATCGATTGCATGTACTGGTAATCGATTACCAGACTGTTAAAAACAAAAACTTAAAACATAGAAAACCTTTATTTTCAAAACCTTATTAATATAAAAGATTATATTTGGGTTTTCTTGAAATTCTTTATTTTAAATGGCCAAGAATCTTATGCAATATTTCTAAAGATTTCTTTTTACATATAAAGCTAGGTTGACAAGACTTATCTAAAATACTTTGAGATTTTTGTTTCTTGATCACCTTGTTTTAACTTGACCTCTTGTTTTCTACAACTTCTTTGGCATCATCAAAATCCTTTACATACGTTCTTCTACACTAACATAAAAGGGATATTAACTATAGTAACTTTTTCTTGTCTTAACTTTTTTTATTTTTTTTTATCATAGCACTCTTATAACTACCATAAGCTACTCATGCTTAGTTACAAATCACTTGCTATCATATAACATTTCAATATGGTCACTTTTATTCACAAAATTCCTTTCCCCTAGTTATTATAACAACAATATCCATTTTTTGTCTCCATGTATCACTGTGTTTTGTGTTGTATACTTTATATATTGCATGATTATGTGATTTATATGTATATGTGTTGATATGTTGTTTTGAGTTTTTTTTTTAAACTCTTAAGTTTATGAAATTCTTAAGAGTTTAGTTCTTTAGAGTTTTTTATTTTATTTTTTATGTTGAGATCAAAGTTGACCAAGAATAGGGGAACGTATATAAGAATTTTAGAAAGCTTGAACTTCATAAGTTTTATTTCTCAAAGTTTTAGAGAGATAGACTCTGGAGACAAAGTAGATCTTTTATTCTTTTGACTTCATAGAAGCATTCAAAACCTTCCCTAGAGTAGTATTTATGTTGCTTAAGTAGAGATTCAAAGCTAAGGAGTCGAGAATCAAAGAGAGAAGTCATCGTATGAGAGTTTGAGGTTTCAGGATTTTCTTCCTTTTTCTCTTGATTTCTAGAGTAATTAAGGTAAGGGAAACTTGTAGAATAATCATTTTTTGTAATATATGTGTCGATTGTTATGTTGATTTTACCCAATGATGGTTATGGTGTTGAATTGAGGTTTGATAACCTCGAGGTTTTAGGTTCCTTATGATTTATGATGGTTTTGAAGAAGAATTGGTATTCTTGATTCTCTAGTTGGTTGAAAGTGGTGTTTAATTGGTGTTATGAGATGTATGGTATCTGTAGAAGATGATTTACAAGTTGCATGTTGATATGGTGGAGTATGATGATTGAATTTGAAGTGAAGTTAGATTTCCATGGGTTAAAACCCTACTATTTCCTAACAAAATATTATGTCACCAAGCGCTCATTCACAAGTGAAGAACAATTTCCTAGAATTGCATTCTCGCTTAGTGACGCGATTGTAGCCTAGTGAATAAATGACTCTATGGTAGTCTCTTTGTAGGCTCACCCAATGAAACATAGCACGCTCGACGGGAGAACTCCAAGGGGGCCTTGTTCACCCAACAAGTTATGGTCATTTGGTGAGAGAACCCATAGGGAGTTATGTTCACTCAATCAGCCGTTGGTTGCCTAATGATAAGCTCTAGAAGAGTTTAATCGCCTGACAAACAAAAACCCACCCAACGAATCGTGCCACAAAGCATTTCCTTCACTAAGCGAGAGTAATGTAGCTTAGCAAAGAGCTCCAAAGAGCTCAGCTTACCCAACGAAACTACCCTTGCTCGATTAGGATCTTTGTTTTGAATCTTATTTATATTTTAAGATTTTACCATATATAAGATGATGCATGTTGTATAATTATGGAACTATGTTGTATTCATGTGGTTTATGATGTGGTGCTCTAAAAGCCCTAAAATTGAAAACCCTTATTGAGTTAGTTGCCTCTTGAAGTGGTGTGTTGTGTCTCCTTTAGGTTTTTAGTTTATACAGTATGAGAGGCAAAGCTAAGTCATACTACTTATGAAGTGACCATTATGAGTAATGTATGAGATCGGAGGTTAAAATTTCTAATGGATTGTTAAAAAGATGAGTGTTTTGAGAGAATAGTTAGCAGGTTGAATCCCACATGCGAATTAGTTAATGCATATACCAATGTCATGGCGGATCCATAACCAAGCTATTACTAAACCTAACAAGGTTATTGAACTTTCCTAGTTTAATTGGTGAAATCCGAATAGTCATTATTGCATTGATATTGGATTGATATCCAAAGTTGTGTTGTGTGACCTAGATATTATGGGTCTTTTATATTGTTGATTCGGTAAGATCAAACCACTTAAACTTCTCACTTGTGTTGTAAGATATCTCTCAATTATGAATGCATGACAATCCATGTGTTGTAATATTATTAAGATTGTTGAATTGTAAACCGTGTTGTTGTGTTGTTGAGATTTTTGAGTTGATAAGTTGTGAAGTTGTGGTGTTGCGAATACTTTATGAATTGCAAACTTGTTGATTTTATAAAATATTATGAAGTTGATTTTGATTAATTGTTTACCTGTGTTGTATGAAGTTGAGCATCTGACTGTTGTTGAGTTGTGTGGTGAAGTTATTATATAGTTAACTTATAATTTTTTATATTCTATGTCGATTCTTTTACACGAGCTTACCCTTACTTTTCCATGTGTTGGACTGTAATAATCATACTTGTTATGAAAGTATGTTAGAATTAGGTTGGAGGGCAAACACAATGTTTTGTCCATGGTAGGAGATGGCGATATTTTGATGGAGGTTGTTTTGATATAGTTAGATATTTGCTTGATCGATAACTTAAGGTTTTTTTTATATATTTTTTTTTACTTTCTAGTTTTGGAATTTGTGTGTGTATATATATATGTGTGTGTGTGTTTATGTATGTATATGTACATGACTTTGTTGTAACCCATTGAGGAACTTTATGCTTTTAAGCTATTATAAGTAGGGATTGTTTTAAGTTTTTTTGTTCCTATACATATATTGTTACATGAATATTCCAGTACTTCTTGTATGAATATCTAAGTTACATGATGTTTATGTTTTTTGCAGCTTAATTATCGTGCTATAGCATATAGTTACCTGTCACATCGTTACACTTCACATTTTTTAGATTGTTTTGTTCTTAACTATACTATATCTAGGGATGGCAAAAAAACTCACACCCGTGGGTATCTGTGGATAAAACCCGCTACGGATAATAAATGGATAAGCTAATTGGATACCCGCGGATAATGGGGACGGATAAATTTTTACCCGTTTATAAATGGGGCGGGGGCGGGTATGATGATATCCATACCCGCGGGTACCTGTTTAATATTATTTCTTAAATATCCTAATTATCCATGTACCACATAACCCTAAAACTACACTCTCTCATCTTATTTTCTTACAAAAGTGAGGTTGATGAAGTTACCGACATGTGTTAAGCATGTTATAGAATTATGTTAGATTTAATTTAATTAATTTTTTAGCTTTGATTGGACCAATAAGATTTATGTATTTTAAGTTATTTACTTTCATTTAGAATTATGAGATTGAATTATTGTAGCTTTGTGATGAGACTTTAACTTATTTGTGAGATTGATGTATTTTAAGTTATTGATTATCTTGAATTTTTATTATTATTTCAACAAAATTAACGTTAAATAAAAGTTCAAAATTAACATTGAATTTTTATTTTTAATATTTCAATGACATTAAAATATAAACTTAAAATTATTTGTAATATAATTTTTTTAATTTCTTAAAATTTTTATAAATATCCATGGATATCCGTGTATATTTAAGAAATTCATGGATACTCGCTTAATAGATACCCGCGCGGATATGGGGTGGGTATGAGACCAATTTTCATTTAGCGGGGCGGGGTCGGGTTTACTATTACCCGCCCCCATGGGCCCCATTACCATCCCTAACTATATCACTATTATGCTTCATTTATAACATAAAAGAATGCTAGCAAGAGTAATTTTAAAATTCCTTTTATTAAATAACAGTTGTTGTGTAAAATAATAAGTTTTGTAATATTACACTCGTTCTTTTGTATAAGAAGCAACTATTTAATTCATCAAAAATTAATGAAAGTAGTTAATTTGGCTAGTTGTAATTAATAATATCATAATTTAAAATTCCATTCAAAAAATATTCATAGAACTAAATAGTCTAAGTGATAGTTATATTTAATGACAATATTCAAAAGTCAAAAAACAATTTTTTCAACCAATAAATATGACTTATAGTGTTAGTTGTCTAATAAATGAAATTATGTTTATAGAAAATAAGATGACTCATTAATATATTCATATTAAAATAAAGGTAAAAGAGAAAATTACCGATTAATATATTTACAAGCAAATATATATATATTTTTTATTGTGACACTCTCTACCATGCATACTAGTGTCAACATTAAAATAGTAAAGAAACTCAAATAAACAAATGTTATAATCTAAGTTTCTAGTGTCACATTATATCATACACAACATAACTTTATTTAAGGCTCATGTCTCATCTCTCACGTATCGTCACGATGATCACTCCTAAAAAACACTTAATAAAAAGTGAGAAATACATCACTCTAATATGTTTACATATAGATATATAATAAGGTATTAATTCACAAACAACTCAACATTAACATTTAAAATAATAACATCACAACAATAACATTACATACACTCACATTCCACATTTATGTTGAAATAAATTGAACTACTCTAAAATTTTATACATGTGGTGCCTAGTACTTCATAACTCAAGGCTTAAAGACTTTACTCATGGCTTGAAGGTGAATTCTTGTGCTCATGACACATATCTCGTACTCAATCATCATTTATATCTTACATCATATAAATCCATAATAGCTCATGTAATATAATTACACATGTCATTATATCAATTCATTCTTAATATTATATACTTAAAAGATTAAACAACTCATCCTTATAAATTAAAAACTATTTTTTTTTCTTTTTTCCTTAAATTTCACTAACATTTTTTAAAAATTTATTATTCCATCGTCATGTCAATTTTTATATTAATTTTTTTTTATAATAGTAAAGTAATAAATCAGTATTTATTAAAATAAAAAATTATATACATTTTATATATAAATATAATTCATATAATATCTAAAAATTAAAGGAATTATATTTCAAGATAGATCTTAGGAGTTAGGACAGTAACACGATGAATAAATAGAGTTTGAGTATTTAATTATTTATCCTCGACTCGAGTAACGGGAAATTGGTAGCAGTAGTAGTAAAAAGGAAAGAGCGGCGCAGAAAGTGAGAAGAATGGGAGGCGGAAGCAGCAATGGCGTTTGGTTTCAGAGTGTTTTCCGCGTCACTTCTCGCAATCGCCTTTCTCCTCCTTTTCGAGGAGTGGGCCTCAACTCCCTCTTGCACCACTGCCAATCCCCTGCATCGCCACCCACACCAGCACACCAACAACCTCAACGTCATGATCGTCGCCGATCTTCTCCTCCCCGCTTCCGATTCCTCTCTCCTCAACCACCTCTTCCGTCACTACTACATGTCCAAATTCTTCCGGGTACTAACCCTAACCCACTTATAAAATAAACCCCATTTATTTATTTATTTATTTTTAATTTCGCCAACAGAAATCGTTCGAGACTCTGCGGCCCGATCTTCTTCTGGTGCTGGGCGACGTCTCCGCGCGGGGCTCCGGGCTCACCAGGCCCAAGTGGGTGTCCGTGCTGCGTCAGTTCTACCGCGTGTTGGGCCCCTTCGTTGGGCTTCCCTTCCACGCCGTTCTCGGCGACAGGGACGTCGGCGAGTGCCGCGACCTCGACGCCGAGAGAGTTTCTTGGCTTGCGAGCAAGTTGCCGGGGCTGGACTCCGCCGGCTGCGCCGCGTTTGAGATGGGCAACGTGAGTTTCGTGACGCTCAATGCTGTGGCCCTGCTTTGCGGGAATTGCGGGTTGCGTTTTGAGGTTGAGAGGGTGGTAGAGAGGGAGAGTGTGGAGCTTAGGGTGAATGGTTCCAATGAGTTTGGGTCGGGGCCTGTGGTTCTGCTGCACTTCCCTTTGGACCGAACCAGGAATGATGACTATGCTGATTTTCAGAGATCTTCCAAGTCTTTGACTCAAGGGTTAAATGTGCTGCCACAAAACAGGTTAGTGCTTAGTCAATAGTGGACATCCTTGTATGAATTGCTTCATGTATTTTTTTTTAAAATAAAAAAAGTTTTCTTGCTCGCGTATGAGTGATTTTATTCGTGCTTCCCGAGATTAATTATCGAGTTTAATTTTTATGTATGGTCAGTGTACTTGTTCGGAATTATGGTAGATACCACTTTTAGGATAATTATTGTAAAATTCAACAAACTTTTTATACATAATTATTTTTGATCGAATGGTAGTATGTGCATAGACTATTTTCTCTGAATTTTTTGGTATATTTATTTATAGGAAAAAGGTTTGATATAATTCCTTAAGTATTTTTGGTGTTATTCTCTTATCGGAGTTGGAGTATCACATTAAAAATCTGCATAATAATGGTTTGCGTTAAACATAATGTAGGTTAATGAGTTTTGGAGAGTGAAAATAGTATTCTAGAAATTTAGGAATTTTGTGTGGTTGTGTTCATGTTATGTTGATAGTTTTATATTGTTTAGTTTGTAGGCAATAGTTGGTACTTGTTTTTGTTAAACTTTGTCATAATTAATTTTTTTTTTTTTTGGAATTAGGGAGGTTGATGGGGGTGGCCCGTATGATGTACTTCATACCCTGCCTCTGAATGCTTCTGAATACATTTTACAAGCTCTGAAGCCAAGGTAATCAAGTTCTTATTTGATTGTGAGTTTATATGACAAGTACACGTGTGTGTTTAGAAATGTTATCCTTCATGCTAGAATTTATCTGTAGTTGGTATGCTGACTTGGATGCTCCTGGGAATAATTATGCTTTCTTCCCTTAAGCTTGAGGTGAAGTGATGTTGGTCCTAGGCTTTGTAACCGATATTATGAACCTTGGCCTTCAATAATCTATCAATAAAACAGATTTTCCTTTGTTTGGTAAACCATAATTCTGTAGAGATTGGGTGTCACCCTCAGCTTCAAACGTTTTTTTTTTCTTTTTCTTTTAAGTTTTATTTTTATAAATTTGATCCCCTGCTCCCAAATAACCCCCCAAAAATGTTTGTTGGATTATTGGTTTGGCCTTTGTTTTGCCGTTTAGTCTGCATGCTTAAGTTTCCTTAAAATAATACTTTTTACTGCATCTTGTGAATATGAACTACTTCCACAATTGCATGTTAATACTTTAGTTTCATTTTTAATACTGCATCTCGTGAATGTGAGCAGCTTTGCACGGTTACATGTTAATATTTGACTTTATTCAATTGTTGTCAAAAGATATAATCTGGTTTAGTGAGAATGATTTTTAAAATTATGTTCGATTATTTGGTCTTGTGCATGAGAGTTGATTCAGTTTCTATTTCACTTTGAATGTTAAGATTGATAAATGTCCACATATGATATATGTTGCTTTCCTTCTGAAGTATTGGACAATTGGGATGGTGTTTAAATGTTGAGTTCTCTCACTTTTTCTAATTGTTGCCTTATTTTTCATGATAGTAAAATTTAGTTTCATAACTGGGGAATAGATTAAAAATGGAACAAAAAGAAGGAGCAAATCATCCTCTGACATGCCTTTGCCCTTTGTCTGCAGGATTATTTTTAGCGCTCACAGTTGTGAATTTTCTGATTATGTTCATCGGGATAGTGTTGCGGAAACGTCTAGCAAATTTTAAACCAAAAGCAAAACAAGAAAGAAAGAACACCAAGAATTTAACGAGGTTCAGCCAATTATGCCTACTTCCTCGGACACTACCAAATATATTTCACTAAGAAATATTACAATAGAGAGAGAAGAGAAAACTACAAGCCTTAGAAGTTACAAATGAACTTGTAGTTGGGATGATTTCAAAGTGAAGGGAAGGGTTTCTATATATAGAACCTAAGGCACTACACATTCCCAAACCTATCCAATGTGGGACTAATTTGGCCACATCAAAAAAAACTTATTCGATGTGGGACTAAATTTGCCACACCATATTCAACAAATCTCCACCTTGGCAAATTTCATATTTTCAAATCTCTCATCTTTGATAGTGTCTACCAATGCAGTCTTCAAATTTTGATAATATTAATCAAGTCCAAACAGTGTTGGAACTTGATTGAATCTACTACCTTTGTCAATATATCAGCTGGATTCTCTGTGGTCTTTATCTTCTGGATAGCCACTCCACCTTCTTCGATAATCTCTCTTATGAAGTGGTAACGAACATCAATATGCTTCGTCCTTGCATGGTAAGTTTGATTCTTTGCCAACATGATTGCACTTTGACTATCACAATGCACCTTCACATGCTTTTGTAGAATTCCTAATTCACCAAGCAACCCTTGAAGCCAAATTGCTTCCTTCACAGCCTCTGTCAAAGCCATATACTCTGCCTCTGTTGTAGACAAAGCTACAGTTGACTGTAAAGTAGACCTCCAACATACCGGTGCTTTTGCCAAAGTAAAAACATAGCCAGTAGTTGATCGACGATTATCCAGATCTCCAGCATAGTTGGAATCACAATATCCAACCACATTTTGACCATCTTGTTCCTGCTGAAATACCAAACCAACATCTACAGTGTTCAGAATGTACCGTAGAATCCATTTCACAGCTTGACAATGCTCTTTTCCTGGATTATGCATGTACCTGCTCACAACCCCTACTGCATAAGAAATGTCAGGCCTTGTACACACCATAGCATACATTAAGCTTCCAACAGCGCTAGCATATGGAACTTTAGACATGTAGGCTTTCTCTGCTGCATCTCTTGGAGATAAATTTGCACTGAGTTTAAAATGAGAAGCAAGTGGTGTACTAACAGGTTTGGATTCATCAGATATGCCAAAACGTTTTAGTACCCTTTTCAAATACTCTTTCTGAGTTAAACAAAGTCTTCCCAATTTTCTGTCTCTACTTATCTCCATGCCAAGAATCTTCTTTGCTTCACCAAGATCCTTCATTTCAAATTTACCATTTAATTGAGTTTTTAACTTCTCAATTTCCTCTTTGTTCTTGGAAGCAATCAACATATCATCAACATAAAGAAGAAGATATATAAAAGATCCATCATGCAGCTTGCGCAAATACACACAGTGATCGTACTTGCTCCTTGTGTACTTTTGCCTCAACATAAACTTGTCAAATCGTTTGTACCATTGTCTTGGTGATTGCTTCAATCCGTACAACGATTTTTCAAGTTTACAAAACATATTTTCTTTTCCAGCAACCTTGAACCCTTCAGGCTGAGTCATATAGATTTCCTCCTCCAAGTCTCCATGTAAAAATGCCGTCTTTACATCCATTTGAACCAGTTCCATATCCAATTGTGCCACCAAAGCCAACAGAACACGGATGGAAGAGTGTTTTACAACTGGAGAAAACACCTCATTGTAGTCAATTCCTTCCTTCTGAGCATAACCTTTGGCTACTAACCTTGCTTTGTAGCGCACTTCTGACTTGTCAGGAAATCCATCTTTCTTTGCATATACCCATTTGCACCCAATTGCTTTCTTTCCCTTTGGAAGATTTGCTAACTTCCAAGTCTGGTTCCTTCTAAGGGACTCCATTTCTTCGGACATGGCACTTCTCCACTTATCTTCTTCTGAACCTTTGACTGCTTCAATATAAGTGGTAGGAATATCATCACTTGCAACTGGAGATGCATAGGACACCATATCAACATAACGAGCAGGCATTATGGTTGTCCTCTTTGGCTTTCTTAATGCAATTGATTCAAGTTGCTGTGGAGGTTCTTGGATATGAACCTCTTCTTCATCTGACTCCTCATCTACCATAGGAGTTTTTTCTTCATCATTTGCTGGAAAAACAATCTTCCTTTCAAACTCCACCTGTTTTGGAGTACCATTCTTCTTTTGTTCTGTTGTCACCTTTCCCAACATGGTAGATTCATCAAAGGTGACATCCCTGCTAATGATTGTCTTCTTGGTCTCTAGGCACCAAAGACGATATCCTTTTACACCAGATGCAATCCCCATGAAAATTGCTTTCTTTGCACGAGGATCCAATTTTGACTCCTTAACATGATAATAAGCAGTGCAGCCAAATACATGTAAGGAATCATAATCTGTAGCAGGTTTTCCGAACCATTTCTCTAGTGGTGTTTTGCCACCAATTGCACTTGATGGTAGGCGATTGATAAGATGACTCGCATATAAAACAGCTTCAGCCCAAAACTGTTTGCCCAATCCAGCATTGGACAACATACACCGAACTTTCTCCAGCAATGTTCGATTCATGCGTTCTGCCACTCCATTTTGTTGTGGTGTGTGCTTGACTGTGAAGTGTCTGACAATGCCGCTTTCTTCGCAAGCCTTCTTAAATGGATCACTCGTGTACTCCCCACCATTGTCTGTTCGAAAATGCTTGATCTTTCGCCCAGTTTGGGTTTCCATCCTCTTTTTCCATTTAAGGAAAATTCCAAGCACCTCATCCTTAGTCTTTATTGCATACACCCAAATTCTCCGGGAAAAATCATCAACAAAGGTGACATAGTAGTGGTTTCCTGCCAATGATGCTGTTTTTGAAGGTCCCCACACATCAGAATGAACATAATCCAAAATACCTTTAGTATCATGGATAGCTGTTCCAAATTTCACCCTTGTCTTCTTCCCTTTGACACAATGCTCACAAAAGTCCAATTTGCAAGCCTGAATATTTTTCAACAATCCTTGTTTCATGAGTAAATTCAAGGATCTTTCACCAGCGTGTCCCAGCCGCATATGCCATAACTTGGCCGACTCCAACTCCTTCTCGTCACTGGATGCCACTGCTGCAGTTCCAATAATAGTAGTACCTTGGTAATAGTACAACCTATTATTTTTCCGAACTCCTTTCATTACCACCAGAGCTCCAGAGATTATCTTCATTACTCCACCTTCTGCGTGCACCATGAAACCCTTCTCTTCTAAGGCTCCCACAGAAATGAGATTTCTTGATAAACTCGGGACAAAACGAACATCCTTCAAAGTTCTGATTGCTCCATCACGATTCTTCAATCGAATAGAACCAATCCCATGTGTGGTAAGAGGAACATCATTTGCTGTATAAACAACTCCTTCTTCTAGTTCTCTGAAATCATAGAACCATTCTCGATTAGGACACATATGATTGCTGCATCCCGAATCAAGAATCCAAGCACTAGAAGAGCTGGTTGAACCAGAGACAGCAAGTGAATAATCTGAGTCATCAACATACTCAGCTACATTTGAATCTGCAACAGTCTTAGATTGACCTTTGTTTTTTAGTTTAGGACAATCTTTCTTCCAATGCCCCTTTTCTCGACAAAAGGCACACTCATCTTTCCCAACTTTAGCCTTCGACTTCGATCGCTTCTTCTTTCCTTTCGCCTGGATCACCGGACGTCCTCTTGCAACCAAAGCTTCATTAGCCTTCTCTGAGCTATCTTTTTTGTCTTTTCTCCTCAGTTCATAGCTGTATAGGGCTCCACAAACTTCATTTAGAGACACAGCAACCTTCCCATGGAGTAGAGTTGTTTCCAGAAACTCAAACTCTTCAGGAAGTGATCCCAACAACATTAGGGCAAGATCCTCATCTTCAAAAGTCACGTCCAGGTTTAACAAATCAGCAACAAGCTGATTAAAACTAGTGATGTGATCATTCATTGTGGCACCAGGAATGTAAGTGAACCGAAACAGCCTTTTCTTCATGTGAAGTTTATTCTGACTGCTTTTCTTCAAGAACTTTTCCTCCAACTCCATCATCAACTTACTAGCAGAGGTCTCTTTGCAGAATGCATACTTCTGCTCTCTTGATAAGCATGACCTTATTGTACCACATGCCAATCGATTGAGGGTCTTCCAATCTTCCTCTCCCATACTTTCTGGTTTCTTTCCTTCAATTGTAATGTCTAGACCTTGCTGAAAAAGAGCATCTAGAACCTCACTTTGCCACATGCCGAAATGACCGCTGCCATCGAAAATCTCTACCATCAACCTTGGATTCCCACCAACAGCTCTTTGCAAAATGCTTGAAGAAGCATTCAAAGTTGATGATGTAATTCTAAGTGGATTTTCTTCGTTTGCCATCTCAGCTCAATTTGAACAGAGGTTTAAAATTTGCTAAATGTCAAATAATAAAAAATCCAGGATTAAGGAAAAATTTTCTGATGTGCCGACTATAGAATACCTACAGCGCACAGAGCATAGTGTTTTTTCCTTAAAATAACCTGGCTCTTGATACCAATTGTTGCGGAAACGTCTAGCAAATTTTAAACCAAAAGCAAAACAAGAAAGAAAGAACACCAAGAATTTAACGAGGTTCAGCCAATTATGCCTACTTCCTCGGACACTACCAAATATATTTCACTAAGAAATATTACAATAGAGAGAGAAGAGAAAACTACAAGCCTTAGAAGTTACAAATGAACTTGTAGTTGGGATGATTTCAAAGTGAAGGGAAGGGTTTCTATATATAGAACCTAAGGCACTACACATTCCCAAACCTATCCAATGTGGGACTAATTTGGCCACATCAAAAAAAACTTATTCGATGTGGGACTAAATTTGCCACACCATATTCAACAGATAGAACTCGTGAGATTACTGTTCCAGCAATGTCATGGAATGCAAGAGATGACCCTGGATTTGTGATTGCCACTTTCCAAAAGGAAGGAAGAGCAGTGAACATAAGCTATTGTTCTCTAGCTAGGGAATCTCATATTCTTCTTGTCTATATTTCTATATTGTTTTTGTTTTGTCTGGTTTGTTTAAAAGGATAGCAGGGAATAGTACTGAATGCTGATAAATGATAATCCCTCCCAGACAAGAAAAAAAGGTCACTAAGGAAGATTAGCAGAAAAGAAAGAAAAGGATAGTTGGGAAAGCTGCAATCACATTATTTTTCATTATCACCGACCCTACCAATTTTGAATCCAAAAGTTCTGCTGTGGTAAACTTGACTCTATCTCAAGATGCACTGAATCTATCTCATGATAGATGACAGAGCGGGGATCATTGCTCTCTATACTCTTGTTCAACAAATTTAAGTTCTAATTCTTGAGAGGGAGATAATTTTTGAACATACTTATTCCCACATTGGACCTTCTTCATTTTGTGACACACGTATTCTATTAATTTATATCAAATTAAATTAGTATATTTTCCGTTCAAACGAGTTTTCAACTTTCCGTAGTTTCTTGGCCAATGTTAGGGTGTATTTTCAATAATGGAATACTTGCAATGAAGGATATGATGCATTACGATTTACGAGGGATTCCGCGGTAAAGCACATATTTTATTGGCTATTTTGGTCCTTTATAATCTTTTTTTTGTTTCAATGTAGTCCCACTTTTATTTTTGGTCTTATTTTGGTCCCAAACTAATTAATTGATTTCAATTTAGTCTCTAATAAATTAATTGGTTTCAATGTGAGACTTCTTTCCAAATTTTTTTAACGGAGTTAACTGTTGCATAGGTGAATGTCACGTGGATGCATAGGTGGATGCCACGTAGATGTCACATGGATGCCAATTTTTTGAAAATACCTGGAACCAGAACGACTTGTTCTGAAACCTGAATGGGCCGTTCTGATTGTACTTTTGGTGTGTTAATTTTGCATTCGGAACGGCCCGTTCCAGGTGCAAAATTAACACACTAAAAGTGCAACCAGAACGGCTCGTTCTGGTTTCAGAACGGGTCGTTCTGGTTCTAGATTGCTAAACATAAACGATCAATGATTATAGTTCACGGTTGTGAATCATGGAAGGAAAAAGACCTAAGGTACAAAGTATTTCAAACACTGAATTTGGTAATATTGTCAATGGAAATTAATAACTTCAATTGCTAAACAGTTAGGCTATCCAATGTATTATTAAGGACAATGTAATGTATCACTAAAGGATGAACCACTTACTACCAAATTGACACTATACAGTAAAGGATGAAATGACACTATATTGTAAATGAAATGACAATATACAGTAAATGATGAAATGACATTATTAATTATATTTTAATTATGTTGTTATATCTAATATAATAAATATATTAATATTTTTTATATATTTTATTTTATTGTTTAATTATTTTTTATTTTGTGGTAAAATTATTTTCATTTTTAATGAAGAAAAAATTTACTTACTTCAATAGTAAGTCTTGATAGATTTATTCTATTTAATAATTAATGTTCTATATCAAATTTTTAAGAATTTAATTGTTAAATTAAAAAGTTTTTCATATATAGATCAAATTTATAAAAAATTTTAAAAAATAAAAAATCATATAATACTTCGTGAAATTAATTTAAATTAACATATAAATTTTTTTATTTTAAATGAATGTAAAAATTTAGAGGACACTAAAAGAAAATAAATTAATAATTTTATTATGTTTATCCTATTAATTTTTATCATTTTATTCCTCTAATTTTAAATAAGTTACAAAAAATTATAAAGTGACACTTAAATATTTCTTCAGATAGAAAGAGAAAAAGAAAAAGTTATTACTCTATTTATAAGGTAATTGTATTTTATAAAAATAAGTAATTTTAAAATTTTTATCATAAAAAAATATTTTTCAAAATTATTACATTTTTTAATAAAATTAATAAATAATATTCTATTCTCAGTTTTGGAACGGGCCGTTCTGATTTCAGAACGGCCCGTTCTGAAATCAGAACGGTCCGTTCTGGTTTCAGAACGGATCGTTCTAGTGCACTCTTGGTGTGTAAATTTTGCATTTGGAACAACCTGTTTCTGATGCAAAATTAACACACCAAAAGCGCATCTAGAACGACCCGTTTTGGTTTCAGAACGGGCCATTCTAGTTCCAGGTGTTTTCAAAAAAAATTTCATCCACGTGGCATCTACCTATGCATCTAGGTAGCATCCACGTGACCAATAGTTAACTCCATTAAAGAAATTTGGACAGAAGTCCCACATTAAAACCAATTAATTTATTAGGGACCAAATTGAAACCAATTAATTAGTTTGGGACCAAATTGAGACCAAAAATAAAAACGGGACTACATTGAAACAAAAAAAGATTATAAAAAAGCAAAATAGGTATTTAGCCTATTTTATTTTTAGTTTATCGATTAGTATAGATAAGGAGGGTTATCTTAGTTTATAATTATTTTAAATTAAATATAAAATAGGTATTGTTGTACAATATAATCTTTTATGTTTTTAATTAATTAATTATAGCAATGAAAATATATGAAGTTACTCGTTGTGAACCTATAACTTTACTTACATTAGACCTAAACTTAAGTCAGTCAAATTATGTCTATTAATTAGCTAAAAGTAATCCTATACAGCTAAAGTCTATTTATTTAAAAGGTTAACCTTTAAATCGTTATAAATCGTTAGAAATGTCACTTAGATCTATCATATCAACTTGTTTAAGCAAATACACATAATATAATCCTAACTTAATTTTTTGGCAGTGTAATTCTAACTTATTTTTTTATATAATAATAATTATTATATTAAAATTGGTCGTAATGTTTTAATGTTATATATTTATTGATTTAAAGGCTTAACCCTATTAACATATATCCTAAATAAGTTATATATATATATATATATATATATATATATATATATATATATAATATGATGGATCTACTTATTTAGGAGTAAGTTTAAATTTATTCAATTCAATAATTTATGTTTTACATCAAATTTTAATGATTCAATTGTTAAATTTAAAGTTTTTAATGTATAAATCAAGGTTGTAAAATTTTAAAAAATTTAAAATTATTTGATATTACATTTTATTAATTTAAATAGACAAATAATAGATTTAATATATTTTTACTATATAATATATTTTTTTAAACAAATTGTTATTGTTAAGATAGACTTTTGAAAAGCTAAATTAGGTTTGAAAAATGACTTATATCAAATTAGGAAAAAAGAAACATTTTGCATTTCTTTTATTTCTTTTAAAAATAAAAACAAAATAAAAGAAATAAGTTAAAGAATAGTTAAAAGGTAAAATAATAGATAATTTAGCAAAGAGTTAAAGAATGTATAGTCCGACAAAAATGGAATCAATCTCTTTATTATTATCGCTATAAATTATAGGTAAAAATTAGATATAAAATAAATGTTCCTTTTATTATAACTAAAATTTTAATTTGTCTAATAAATAAGCTAATTATTTATTTTATGTAACTATAATTTATAATACATAAATATTTTTAATTCAATATCATCGTATAATTAATATTTGTAATAAATAAATAATTTTAAATAAAAGAATAAGACGAATAGAGTGTTTAAAAAACAGATGATTATTTTAATTTACATAAATATTAATTGTAGTTATAAATTATATAATTTTGCATCAACATTTAGACATAAAATTTGAAGAAAAAAATCAGAATAAAATTATATAAAAAATGATTTGACGAATATGGTAAGAAAAATAAAGAAAAATATGAATTTCGATAAGTTAAAAATTGGGCCTGATTCCCGTATTTAAATTTAAAAAAGAGATTTGCGAGTTGAATTTGGGAAAAAAAACAAGTGGCATTAGCAAGAAAGCAAGAAGGCATCGGAGCGGTGACGTGACGTGTAGGAGCGAGATTGAGTCTCCGCTTCGAGCTTCCTTGAATTCAATTCAATTCAACTCAGCTCGCTCGTTGAATCACAAACAACCATGCGCATCATAGCATAGCATAGCATAGCATAGCATAGCAGAGAGAGATTGAATCAATCACAATGGCGGAAACCGCATCAGCCTCTCCGAAACCCTCGCCCATGGACCCTCAAAACCCCGCACCCTCCTCCAACCCTACAATCCCCTCATCGCCCTCGCTCCCACCCCTCCCCCAATCGCAGCAGCAACAAGAACAACAGCAGCAGCAACAGCAACAGCAACAGCAGCAACAACCTTTGGTGTCGCAGGCCATGAACCCTATTTCCAATTTCCAACTTCAGCAGACGCTTCAGCGATCCCCTTCCATGTCGCGCCTCAATCAAATTCAGCCCCAGCAGCAGCAGCAGCAGCAACAACAACAGCAGCAGCAGCAGTTCGGCGTCATGCGCCAGCAGGCCGGTTTGTACGGCGGACAGATGAATTTCGCCGCCGCGGGAGGCGCCGCCGCCGGCGCGCAGCAGCAGTTGGGCGGGTCGAACTTGTCCCGGTCGGCGCTCATGGGGCAGAGCGGGCACTTCCCCATGCTGTCCGCTGCTGGAACGCAGTTTAACTTGCTGTCCTCGGTATAATTCCACTTCGTTTTCTCTACGCTCGTTGTTTTGTGTTTGGTGTTTCATAGTGATTGGAATCAAATGCTAATCGCATCTTTGGTCTGTTTAGATAAACTTCTTGCAAGTCTCTCTCTATATGTATAATAAAAGAAAAAGAATGTAAAAAAAAAAGAAGAAGAAAGTAAAATAAGTTGAGTTTCTCTTATAAGTTTAAATTAACTCAGGCACTTAACTTTTAAAGATACTATCTTAATTGAAAATGCTAAATTGCATACACCTTTGCGATTTGGATACAGGTCCTGTTTGGATAAATTTCTTGGAAGTTTGTTATATATAAAAAAGAGGGTAAAATGAATTGAAATTTTCTCACAAGTTAAAGTTAACTTTTGCATTTAACTTTTAAAGAACATCTACAATCTTGCTTGGCTAAAAGATTAGGTTCATAAATATCTTGGTTCTCCTATGAATGCTTTTCGAAAAGTTAATCCGAACAGGGCCATGGTCTTGTTAATGAAAGAGTGGCACAAATTTTACATGATTGATTGTTACTTGATAGAAGTTGTGTTGGTCTGTTATTTTGTGAATTAGAGAGGATTGAAATTTGAATGGAATGATTGAGTTATTTTATGTAAGTATTTTTTCAACTGTGGTTTTTCTTTTTACGAGGGTGGTTGGTTGGTTATTAGGTATTTGTGATAGGTTTTGTATTAAATCTTTCCCGGGCAATAGTGTTTCTGTTTTGGAATAATGCTAATTTTTGCTGCCTGATAATACGGAGCAGTGTTATTGCTGGATTATGTTACAAGTGTGTTGGTTATAAATATGATTTGTTATTGTTTTTGACCTTTTGTGTATGGCTAGTTTGTGATTTTCATTTTGAATTGTGTGATTCTATACAAATATGACTAGCCAGCAATTCATATCTTGTGATTAGTTGAAGATAATTTTGAATCTTGTGATACATGGATGAATCAGACTATCAGTACAATCTCATGTTTCAGATGCGGATCACAGAATTCCTTTTTACTTTTTACTTTTTCCTTTATCATTTCCATTGGAAGCATTGGCAAGAAGGGTAGATAGCATGATTTTAGCCTTGTCAAAAGGGGTAAAGGGAGACCAAGAAGGACATCAGAGGAAATTTTCAAGAGAGATCTCAGGGTGGTGAACAATATCCTTGAAAATTTGGTCTTTAACAGAGTCTAATGACATTGTGCAATTCATGTAGCTAACATCATCTGGTGGGATAAGGCTTTTGTTGTTGTACTTTTCTTTCAAAGAAATAGAGAAGTCAGATAAGTTTAAATTGTTAAAATAAAAGGAACTAAAGGTGCATACTATATTCACTCTATTTAATTGTTCCAATGGTTTATTTTCATTCTTCTGAAATAGTGGCTTTGTACCATCACTCACTTATTCTATTTAACTGTTCTGTTGTTTTGTTTTTACTCTTTTTAAAATAGTGACTTCACACACTTGGTTATGGTTTATGATTTTATTTTGTGAGACTTATAATCATTTTCTAGTTTAAAATTGTTACATTGAGTGCTATAAATCTTTTATATGATTTTATTTGTAACTATAAATCTTATGGTTTGATACAATTCATGATTGAAAATTAGTTTGATGATTCATGATATGAATTGGTTTGACAACCTTGAATTTGGCTATGCCTTTGATTGTTGATATATCACTGCATTTCTTGCCATCCATGATCAAAAAACAATTTCATTCTGAACTAATTTTCAATTTGGTATAGCCAAGGCAGAAAGGTGGACTAGTCCAGCCGTCTCAATTCTCCTCAGGTAATTCTGCTGGACAATCACTTCAAGGAATGCAAGCAATGGGCATGATGGGGTCACCAAATCTCAACTCACAACTTCGAGCCAATGGAGCCATGGCTTATGCGCAGCTACGTATGAGTCAGGGACAAATAAGGCAGCAGCTATCACAACAAAGTTCGCTTAACACTGCACAGGTATAATCTATATATATTTAGATATAATTTTAGTGAACTAGGAAAAGATCTTTATGTATCTTTGTATATTCAGTTTGTCATATTCTTACACAGTTTAGATTCTAAATGTACATGTGGTCAAGGTTTGCTGTGTTTTTGATTTTTGAAGATGTGATACAATTTTTTTAAGTTCATCATCCTGGATTTCCAAATATCTTCTCTATTTTTTAACATTGTCGGTCATACCCCAAATCCCCAATTTGATGCTTTAATTTTGGACTGTTCCTGCATGCATTGTGTTTTGGATTAGTGTTTCACAGGTGGTAATTCAATGTCCAAGTAGAATGTTTATCCTATTCTTACCTTTCTTCTTCATTTAGTTTCATAATTTTGGGCAGAGCAACAGAGGTTAGACATTCTTAATACCATAAAATGTTAAATTATCTCTCTTGCAGGATTCACCTGTCATTTGCTTTTAAGTCACGAGAATGTATGCCATAAAAGTTTTTGATACTTGCTATTTTATCAAAATAAACCATAAAACTGAAACTGGTAAACCACCAAATATTTTGCCACCTTCCATTTTATCTTGTACTGTCCTGTTTGCTTTTAGAGCCTACTGTTTCATCCCCCAACCCCCCCCCCCCCCCCACACGCACGCACACACACAATGAAAAACCACATTTATTTTGAAAAACATATTTTTTAGATTTTTAGTGTGCTTGTTTATTGTTTAAGTTTCTGAAGAAAATGAAAAAAATCAGAAAAAATAGATTTTTCTTTTATTGTTGAGTAGCTTCTGGAAAAGCTGTAATTATATATATTTTTCAAAATAAAAAAGTACCTTTTGTAATTACTACAAAAAAGAACCTTTTAAATTTTTATAAAATCACTACAAAGTAAACAACTTTTCTCACCTTACTTTTACCAGACCACCTTCTATCTTCAAAATTACTGTTCTTGTCCATTTCACATTTATAGATTACCTAAGATCTGATTCAGGGTAGACAGTTTCATCCTTGAACTGCCTGGTTTGTCTTGTGTTCACTCTCTGATTCACTTTCCATACCTTTCTTGTTTTATTCGTTAAGTCTCTCTGTGATGCTTTTTTCTTCCCATTTTTGCCCATATCTAGAAGTTGGATTGTTGATTAGGTCTGTTTCACACTTAAACTGATTTATAGCCAAATCTGTTAACAAAAGGGAAAAAAAAAGCAAAAAGAAAAGAACCGAAGCTTGTGGTAATGTCATGCACTTTATTTTTATTTTTGGTGTCAATCGATGTTATCAAATAACCATTATGGCACTGCCATAAAGGTATATCATAGTATTTTTGGATCCCTCTGCCATCCATTATTTCCCATTCATGACCATGGCTTTGTGATGGTTTGCAATGCTCATGGCAGAACTTCCTCCACCCTACTTTTTTGCTTTTTGTTTTTTCAGAAACTCTTTTTAAGGGTTTTCCCAGACTGCAAACATTTCCTATATGTACTGCCTCTATTATTAGTCTTTCATCAGTGTCAACAAAGAGAGAAACCTAGGTTTCTCTTGTTTTCTCTCCCGTGAGCTTCCTAAGCTGTGGCCAAACAACTTCAGTGAGCCTTGTCAGGCCACCACCCTCGCCAGCAACCTGAGCCTCCACAAGTTTTTCCTGCAAACAATTCCAGCAATCCATAACAGTTTCCCCCCTGTTTTTTCCCTTCCTTCCATTTCTTTCCTTTTATGTTTGTTCTTCGTTTCTTCATATGTTCCTCGTCTCTTTTCCTTTCTTATTCTCTGTGGGACTGTTCTTGTTCTTCATTTGATCAATGTTTTTGTTCTATGTTTTCTCAAATTTTGGAATTTAGTTGTTTTTTTAGATTTTCAGAATTAGGTCCTCTGCTGTTCTCTGTTTTCTTTATTAACCTATTAAGCACCCAAAATCAAAGTCATGCATCCTCAAACTCTGTTGTTAATTTTATTTTTTTTTTTTTTTTTATTTTATATTTTTATACAATATATCAGTTTTTTTGTCCGCCATACCCCGCCATGCCATCCCCCACATGTTTTAAGGCGGATTTTTGGATCACCGCCATAGGCTGTTATCTGTTATTGATAACCTTGGTTTCAATCCTTTAGAAATTAGAAGGGCAACTTGAATTGGTTAATAAGTGTTGATCATGTAAAAAAATTATATTTTCCAAATATATTGATGGTTCATGAAGTCAAGAAAAAACAAAATATTTTCACTCATGAAGAAGTTAAATGTGTTGGGTCACTTAGCTTTCATGAAACAAGTTTTTTGCTTGTGAATTTTGGTTGGGATAAATGAATTGATCAATTTTTTTAGGTAATAATGAAAAGATTAAATGAAGTTTGATATACTTCATCTGTAACTGGAATTTGTTATGTGGAGTTATGTCAAGAATTACTTCAGTTTAAGTGTCTGTAAATATGTAAGAATTTTCAAAATGAACTGTGGCATATTAGAACATTAACAATGCTGTTGACAACAGGTTCAAGGTTTACCAAGGTCATCATCTCTTGCTTTTATGAATTCTCAGTTGTCTGGGTTGTCTCAGAATGGACAACCTGCGATGATTCATAACTCTTTAACGCAGCAGCAGTGGATTAAACAAATGCCAGCAATGTCTGGCCCTGGCTCACCATTGCGTCTTCAACAGCATCAGAGGCAGCAGCAGCTGGCTTCTTCTAATCAATTGCAACAAAATCCTATAACCCTGAACCAGCAGCAATTGTCCCAGCTGATGCAGCAACAGAAATCGATGGGACAGCCTCAGCTGCATCAGCAGCAACAACAACAACAGCAGCAGACTCAGCAGCTGCAACAACAACAACTTATGCAACAGCAGCCACAACAACAATCTCAGCTGCAAGCTTCTGTCCATCAACAGCAACAGCAGCAGTCTCCAAGGATGCCTGGACCTTCAGGCCAAAAGTCAGTTAGCCTAACAGGATCACAGCCAGATGCTACTGCATCTGGCGCAACTACACCAGGTGGCAGTTCTAGCCAAGGAACTGAAGCGACGAACCAAGTCCTTGGAAAGAGAAAGATACAAGACTTAGTTGCACAGGTTTTCTTTGAACTTTTTGTCATTTTTTTTATAAATTTTTATTTATTGGTTATGTTCTGAATGGTAACCTTGTATCCTACAGGTGGATCCACAGGGTAGGTTGGATCCGGAAGTTATAGATCTTCTTTTAGAGCTTGCTGATGACTTCATTGATTCTGTAAGAATTCTAACATGGTTTTATCTCTTTTTCCCAATCATGATAAATGTGCATGCCAAACAGGTGATAATATGCCTCACATGTCACATGTCTTGTTTAAAATATATCACATCGAATGATTCTGCTTTATTACTTATTCAAATTTATCCTATATCTGAAATTCATAGTTTAAAGGACTTTTTTCTTTTGGTAACTAGGGAGATACCTAATGGGATCAAAAGGGGAATGGGCCCTTGACTTTAAATATCAGGACAAGGAACCACTATGTGAAAAAAGGCTTTCCCCAAAATGAAGGAATTTATTATTAGTGAAGTGGTTGAATTGAATGGATTGATTTTATTATGATAAGACTTGTAAGCATGCATATTGATTTCAGTTTTAAGGATTAATAATTTCTTAACTCTGGATTCTGGATATTGTTGATGTTATATGTTCTGTTAGATCCATACCTGTCCCTCACTTTACAGTATAATCTTTTAGGTTGAGTGATTATTTGACATGATAATCTAATTGACAATTTTTTAGCTTTATTTTTAATGGCTAAAAATATACTGCTGCTCCTTCATGTGCTTGAGTTGTTGATAGACAATAATACAAGTATATAACTACTTCAGCACTTTTTTGTGCTTGTCATGATGATGCAGGATTCCCCCCACCCCCTAGTTTTCTGCATAGTAAATAAGTCACTTAAAAGTGAGAAAATTTGAATTTTGCCTATTAGTTCTTATATAATGAGTGCTTGTTTTTTATTTAATGGCAGTTACGGGTAGTTTTCTTGGACAATACCTACTTTGCAAATGTCTTGTATTCTATTTCTTTGTTTTCAATTTTCATGCTAAATGTTCTGTTGATTATTTTGTGTTTTAGCTAAGATTGTTTTGTATTTCTGTATAAACTTATCTTTTTCTTATATGCAGACAACTACACATGGTTGCATTTTGGCGAAACACAGAAAGTCGTCAACTTTGGAGTCCAAGGATTTATTGCTACACCTAGGTATGTTGGGTTCGTAGCTTATTTTTAGTCCACTGGCCCACCCGTCCAGAAGAAGAAAGAACTGTTGCATATTTCAAAGTGATTTAGTCTAATGAATTGTAACTTCTTTCACAGATTTTACTATTGGAGTAATATTGGCTACTTTAATTGGCTAATAAAGGAAAAAAAATTACATATATGAATCTTATTGCTTTCAAGTGATGAAGAGTTGCACCCCCTTGTGGATTTTGTCTAAGTGGTTAAATATGCTCTATTCATCTGAATATTGTTGACTCATGCAAATAGATGTGGGGGGAGTTACCTTGCTGTCTCTTTCTTGAACATATTTGTCTAATATATGTTTTTGAACTTTGAATCCTATTCTTTGGGTTACTGGAAGACTAGATAAGTTATACATTATGTTGAATAGTGCCAAGTCCAGCTTTAGAATTTCATTTTAAACATAGTTTAGTGGACATATTTGAAGCTTGTATGAATAATTGAAGATCGTGGAGTTCCCTGATATCTTCAATGAGGTTGAAACTTGAATGCTTGTATTGAAAACATTTTATTATTATTATTATTATTATTTGATTTGATAAAAGAATTGACATCACAGCTTTGGTGATTTATCTTTTTGCTGTGTTACTGTGCAGAGAAAAATTGGGATTTAACTATTCCAGGATATTCAAGTGAAGAGAAGAAGTATCAGAGCAAACCTGTAAGCAATAAAGCATTTCTCTCTCTTCCCCTGCTGTCCCCCTTTCCCTGAATAAGAATCAATCTTATAATAATTGGATTCTTACATGCTATGCTTCAAACGTGCAGCAATTAAATGAACTCCACAAAAGACGCCTAGATGTGGTGAGTTTGGAGGATTCTTTTATACGATTGATCTATGTACTTCTTCCATTGGACAATAATATAATTGATATGTTTTTTCTTGCTTGCTAATCTTTCAATGATCAGATTCGCACACTGATGGAATCCTCGCCCTCTGAGTCTAGTATTAACAGTTCCAAAGAAATGAGTAGACAGGGCATTTCTAATCCTACTTCTGTGGGAGCCCACCACATAGTAAGACCCTTGAGTTCAGAGCAAATGGTTTCTCATTCATCTGGTTCTCAAATGCTACAGCAGATGACAAGGTTTTAGTGAACCTTTGATTTTGGTCTTCATGCTGCTAGGTTTAACTGCCTGTATGCTGGTAAGATGCCTTCTTTTGGATCATGATTCTTTGTTGTTTTGCTCAACATGTTTCCCTTCCCTCTTTTGCGTCTTGATCGGTCAATCTAGTCCGAAAATGTGTAATTATTACGATTGTATATATTTAGACCCCACTAAAATATCTATTATTACCCTTTTTTTTCCCTCTATTATTTATCTATACTGATATTCAATAATTTCATTGTTTTCCTTGAATTTGTGTCTTCGCAACTGTAAACAGTCACTATTTGAGCGGTTGGTAAGTTTTCTTACCCAGTTGTCTTTTTTCTTATGGTCTCAGGTCTGAAGAGATTGGTTGCTGAAACTGATTAGCATGCAAGGGAACTGTAATTACTTAGTATTTAGACATGAAAATTAGTTGTTAAAGGATCCCAGTAATTGACTATCTCTTGTTATTTGCCCCAACCCTCAATAGTCATTTTATTTCACTGTTTAAGCCTAATTATGGAATTTTAATGTCCATTGCCTGTCTACAAGTACTTTTGTACTCCAAACATACTTTCTTGGATACTTGCTCTCTGTTTCTGATCAACTAGGCAAAACTGGTGTAAAGTTTTTCAATTTTGTATCGAGTGTAAATCGGGGCTTTGGATTTTAATGTAACGATTTATTAAACAGAAGCGAAATAGTAGATGAGAAGTTATAGTATTTGTTATGGTTGTGTTGTAGGCAAATGATAAACTAGCTCTACTTAGTTTCCTTTTGTTTCGAGCGACCGAATCTGGAAAATGATTGGTAATATTTGTGAATTGTTATTTAATCTATATGAGAGGTACGGTTTTTAGTATTTTATGAATTTCATGACTATCAGCAATCAACAAGCAGTAGAAACCCGCATTTTTTGAATGTCGTGGGTCAGCGTGGACTTGAGGCCGAGGGTAACAAACAATATGGAGACTGTTTTTTTTTTTTTTTTTTGAAATTTAACCAGTATAATGAAAAGAAATATTAGCATTTCTTATACATTCTTACTACAATACTATTGAATGAATTTTGGGTCCCATTGAATAAATTGGACAACCAATTATTTAATTAAATTTACATAAAATGTGTCGAAAATTGTGTTTACATTTCGAGTAAGAATTAAATCTGAACATGGATTTTTTTGTCCCGTCCAGATGTGACCATAGATTAAGCACTAGTGAAAACAAGGGAGCAAATAAGGTGGACCATCTCGAAAATGTTCCATTTGATGAAAACCTTGTTGGAAAAATAATTTAAATTTTAAAAAAATTAAGTGAGTGAAAATTTAAAGAGGTATTTTTAGAAATTTGTAATCTTTAGAATATTATTTTGATTTATAGATTTTTATTTATTTTAATATCTTTTAGAGATTTTTTTATTTTTTTAATTAGAGGATTATATGATTCAAATTTTGTATTATAGTTTTACTCTATATATAAAGAGTCAAAAAAATAAAATATGTATGTGTTTTGTTTAAGATCTTTCGATGTGTGAGTAATCTTATTGTATGAGAATTTTTTTTTTCATCAATGACATTAGAGCTATGACAAGAAACACAAGTGAGATATTGTTATTTGATGTAAAACAAATTTTATGATTTGGTAGAGTACCATTCAAGATATTTTAGTGCAATAAGGTCTTGATCAAGCTTTGGAAGATGAAAAGTTAAATGTTATCAATGACTGAGAAGTGAGTCGGATACAAAAGAAGGTCATGAACATGATTCAGTTGGCTCTTACTTCGAGATCAAGTGCAATGTGTTAAAGGAGACAATACTAAAAGCTTTGTGAGAGAAACTTGAGAGCATTTATGTGTCTAAGTCGTTAATCAATCACCTATTTTTGAAGACGGAGTTGTATCAACTCAAAATGGAGATGAGATAAAATATTGATAATTACATTAATCATGTCAACCAACTAGTATGTTAGTTGCAAAATGTAAACGAATTTGTTTTTGATGAAAAGCAACCAGTGTTGTTAGCTTCACTATTAAAGTCTTATAAATCTTTAGTTTAAATGTTGCTTGTAGGAAAAACATCATTGAAGTTTAATGAAGTGACATTCACTCTAAGAGAAAATGAGAGAATGATGACCAATAAGAATATTGATACCAAAGATCATGCACTAGTTGTGTCACATTTTGAGCAAGAAAGAAGTAATTTATGAAGACAAGATGGGCCTAGAGGAAGATCAAATTTTCAATCACATTTATAATGATATATGAGTAACGTGCAAGGTTATTACTGTGGGAAGAAAGGTCACGTGCAATCAATGTGTAAAGAAATGAGAAATGACCTTCAAAAATTGATAATTATGAGGGGAGATGATAACAACTCCCAAGCTAATATAATCCAAAACCTTCATGATGATAAAAATGTCTATTTGGTAGCTATTGAGGAAGTTGCTAAATCAAAATGTGTAATAGATTTTGTTGCCTCAAAACACATTTGTAGAAACTAAATAATGTTTCACACTTTAAAAACTAATGGTGAATTTGGTCAATTCAAGTTAAAAAATAGTGAAAAAAATGGAGGTCAAGGCATTGAGACTATGAGAATAAAACTTAACAACGGTATCATCTAAAGTTTTGAAAATGTGAGATATATACCTCTTATTGTATCCAATAAAATTTTATTGGAAGAGTTGGAAGAGCTGACATCACAAGATTATATGCATGTTGGTTCAAAATTGGGATCCAAAGTGTACAAAGAGAGACACTTGATATTACAAGGATAAAAAAATGAGAAATTTTTTTGCTATTTGAAAGAACAAGTTTTGAGATGATAAATGTTTTGATCAATTAGTTATTTGAAAATTTTAATTAAGGGAGGATTTGTTGAGAAAATAATTCAAATTTCAAATAAATTGAGTAAGTGAAAATTTAAGGAATTATTTTAGAAATTTATAATCTTTAGAATGTTATTTAGATTTTCAGATTTTTATTTATTTTAATATTTTTTAGAAATTTGTTTTTTTTAATTAAGAAGATTATATGATTCAAATTTTATATTAAAGTTTTTCATATAACCTTTCCTTTGTGATGTATGTATGTGGATCTAGTTCACTTGGTTCATCGTCCAGAACCCCCAGCAGTAGTAGTGGTTTGTTTGGTTGTTCACCCAGAGGTACGTTAAGAGTCTCTACCTCTTCAGCGATAACTTTGGTTGATAGACATAATAGTATTGCTATAAAAGTAAAACCTCACAGCAACCTTAACCACAAATACTTTAGCTACTGCAGATGTGTGTTTACTTGCTGATAAAAGGGATATTCTCTTTGTAGTGTACACAATTTTCTAGGATCATTTTATAATTACAACTGCGTGTAGTATTTTATTTATTTATTTTAATTTAATTTCCCCTTTCTTTTTTATTTTACTTAACGGTTAACATCACAAATCACTCTTTTAGGTCACTTGCTATATTATTATTTTTTAAATACGGAAGGATATAAAATGTCTTTTTTTTTCTTCTCACTCTCTCTCTCTCTCTCTCACACACACACACATATATATATATATATATATATATATATATATATATATATATATATATATATATATATTCTTTTACTTTCATTTTAATTATTGTGCCTCTTATGTCATTTGGTATTAGTCTTACTTGAAAAAATTTGCATGGCAGTGAAGATATTCTTATAAATATGAAAGAAACTTTTGTTGGCTAAAAATTTGAATTAATCTTGAATTGAATTTTCTACTTGTTAAATAATTAAGTTTTAGAAAATTAATCTTTTTTTAAAGAAAACATTTTGTTAATCGAACCTAACTTAGGAGAGAGGTTAATTAGTCTGGTATTTGGTCAGTTGGTGTAGGTTGTTAATTTAGAGAAGCGACAATTAATCCTGTGGTCGTCCCATTAGGTCTAACTCCTTGGCCTTAAGATGTCTAGATTAATAAAAATGTTGTCTAATCCTGGGGATTCTTGTGAATTTTGGAAAATGTGTAAAATTACATAATGCAAAAGATATTAATTCTAATTATATTATAAAGTGAGAGTAAAATAGTAATTGTAAATACCAAATTCACTCTATTTTTCACTTAATTCCACTCCACTAAACAACTACAAATTCCATTCTATTTCACTCAATTTCTTACCTAATTCTATCAAATCAATTCTCACCTATTCTATCTTATTCTCTTCTGTTCCTTCCTCTCCCCGAAAAAAAGTGTAAAGGAAAAGAAAAGGTGGAAGATAACTTAATTTTTGAACAAGTAGAAGAAGCTAATTCCAATATAATTCATCATGAATTAATAATTCCAGAAATAGAACATCAAATTTCTAAATGGACCTTTCCTAATTAAGTTAAAGATATACTCCACATAAGATCTATTCAAGTAGTCATAAGACCTTTGTTTAGTTTAGGAATGGACACACCTATGTTTGCAACTTTAAGAGATAATAGGCCAATAAAACTTGAAAATCAAATTTTGGTCATGTTTGAAACAAGTTTACCTCAAGGTCCTATCTATATAAATAACTATCCAAATTATTCAATATCTATTAAAACCTTCCATAATATTACTAATAATATTATGTTAGATATAAAAATGCTAGAAGACGAATGGAATCAAAATTCGTTCCCAATTACTATAGTATATAGAATATACTATAAAGTAATGAAAACTCGATTAGCTCTTGGAGCATTATTGATGTCTCCAAAAGATGAAACTATTTTACTCTTAGTAAATCTAGAAAAAGTAAATGCAGTAGTTCCAAAATTTTTAAAACATAATGAAATAACTAGTGGTTTAAAATGAGACTTGAAGATCTTTTAACTCATGAACCTGTAATATTAGAAGATATAATTGAATACAAATAAGGAACAATGAAAGTAGTATTTACTCCACTAAGGAGATTTAGGTCTTTTAAAACTCGTGTCATCCTTATCCACTTTTAATATGGTTAGAAGATCTTTAGATCGATTTAGCCCTACAATACCTATAAATATTCATTTAACGAGCATTAAACAAGATCCAACTATTCCAATACCCAAATATGAATATGAATATGCTAATACTCATAATTCACCAACTCAATCTAATATACACCAAGATGAAGTGTAATAGATGTTATTAAAAAAATTGAAATAAATAAAGATTTGCTAAGACAAGAATATTTAGATAATAAAAATAAAGAAAAAAGAGATTAATTTTTTTTAAAATCTTTAGTCAAGAAGAGCTTAAAAAATATAGAGAAGATTATTATTTAGAACTATAAAAAATATAAGAAAATATCTCATATTTTATATGGATTAAAGAAAATTGTTTTAAAAGATTGCAAATAAATGTTTTAAAATTGGTAGAAAAAATTTGAAAAATCTCTAGTGGAGAAACTGTAGGAATAATACCCCTTCTTGAAGAGGTTAAATTTCCTAACATACAAAATAAAGAAGTAGTAGCTTCTCTTTTTAAAATGATAGGTGAAAAAAGAGATACTAATGATAAAATAGTAATAAAAGATATTCAAAACATTCATAGTCAACTAAATTATACTAATCAATTGCTTTATCAAGAAGCTAATGAAGTAGTTTATTATGGATTAAAAATAAAAGAACCCCTAAACAAGATTTAACAAGGGCTTTGATATAACCTATAAAATTTACTGATAATGAATATAAAAAATTTAAATTGGGAAATGAATCTTACTATATATTAGATGAAATTAACAAAAAACTAGGCCAACTAAAGTTAAGTAAGGTAAATACTATTCAAAATATACCTTTAGAAGAATTAGGAAAATGCTTTGAAGATTTTGACATTCAAGATGAAATATTAAAATTACGTAGAAAATATTCACAACTTCCTATAAATACACCAATATCTAGAATTTTTTTTTTTTATATAAGACCTATCTTACATGATATTCAATTTGAAGAATAGAATTTAGAAAGTCTATTTGCTTTTGATGGTAATGGAATATTGATGGTATGACTGACCATCAACTTCTTAAAAAAACTAATGAAATGGCTATGATTGCTTCAACATACAAAATAAAAAACTCAGAAGAACAAACTATTAAATTATTAATAACCAGATTTTTTTGGTCTTTAAAAGGATGGTAGAATAATTATTTAACCCTAAAACAGTAGCACTTTGTAACAACTTCAGTTAAAACCGAAAATGGTAGAAACTTTAATAATAGTAATAATCCATAATTTTATGGGAGATTCTAACACTTTTGATGAAAAAAACTTAATTTACTTCTATTTTAATTATCGTGCCTTTGATGCCATTTATATTTTGTCATCTTTTGTCGACTTGAGTTTATCCATAAATTGAGCAATTTGAAACTTGACATTAAACAAATTGATTTTAGGAGTCCTCAAGAAACGCTCTAGTTACAAATCTTCAAGGCTAAAATCAGGATCTTGGACTATTTGTAATTGGTAGCAGTCATCTTGTGAAATACTATTTAGTTCCTCTATTTCCTGTTTATCTTTAGAATTCAATGAAGAAAAAACCTCTAATAAAATTTTCTTGAAGTCTTCTTTAGAACTGGCTTCCAAAGAAAATTCAAAAGGCCCTTCTTTTTCACCTCTGAAATCTTTGTTATTGTCCATGGTTACTGGCTTAGCCATCAGAGTGCCCTGTATTGACTCTGATTGAACAATTAATGGACAATGAATACTATATACATCAGTACACAACCTGCCGCTGAGTTATGCATTAATTCCAATTTTTTAGGGTAAGCCAATAATTATACGACGACTATTAAAACAGGATTTTGAAAAATATACCTAGATGGTGTTAAAAAAATATACAAGGGTTAAATTTCTATTGCGTTCCATATGTATAAAAATCATTAATCTGCATAAAAACAAAAGATTGGAAGTGAAAAATATATGAATAAATAAATTATGGAACAATTATAACACTTTAAAATTCATAACCATCCGTATTCTTTTATAATTGTAGTGATTTGAAAAAAATGATACTAATTTCAATAAGACATACCATATTATAAGGATATAATTCAATTAGTTGGGTAAATTCAATTAGTTGAGTAAAGTGTATGAATTATAAATTATTAACATCGAAATCATTTATGATAGATAAAAAGAAAAGATACTCTTTGAATCCTCTAAGTACATAAGTTAGAACATTTATATTGAACAATTTCTTTTGAAGATTGTTAAAAGGTATTTTTATTTGTTTTTTAATTTTATTTTCAGTATTTTGTGAAATTTATTTATTTATTTTTTAAATTAAAATGTAATATTTTTAAAAATATTTATCAATAACTAAAAATAACTTTTATTGTATCATACTATAAATAAGTATTTTAGCTTTTATATTTTATAGGCAAAGTGTTTATTATATATTATTAAATTTTATAACAAATTATGTAACAATTTGTGACAATCCTTACACTAATAATTAACAAAGGAAAACAATGCTACAACTACCTAGGATTAATATATATATATATATATATATATATATATATATATAATATCTAGATATATGTACAATATTATATGTGTATGTGTAAAACAACAGAGGAAATAAAACAATAATATACAAGTATATAAGTATGTACAATAATCCAGTACTAAAAAATAAAAATCTTAAATTATTGGTCAAGCAACAACTAAACTAAATGGTTGCATCACAGTAACCCAACAAACAACAACAAGCCATTCACCACCATGACCTCACAAAATGTATTATACCTTTTGCCTAACTTTGTCCTGCTCCCATGTAAATATGATTATTGCAATCCAATCACTAAAAAATATACAAAGGTAAACTAGTATTCAAAAGAACAATTATACAACAAGTATAAGAGTAAAGACAACTATACTACCAATCACTAAAATGTAAACCATACCACATAGCACCTCATGGCCTACAAGATAGCAATACAACAATAACACCTCAACATGGCATTCAACAACCTTACAAAGGTAAATAATTTAACCACATACATCAATAATCATGCCATTCAACAACAATACCACACAACATACGAACAACACCACAATCACCACATCACATATATAATGCCTCAACTATATGCATCGTCACACATTCACCTATAGAAATCTTCTACAACAAAGTTGAACAATTTAAGTAGCTTGACCCTACCAAGTCAACATGATTTTTTTACACTTGTTAGATTAACAACCAATTTAGATATGAATCCATAACAACATGATTTATCAGATTTTGCTACTTAAACTATGAAGTGTAGTATTCTTGTCAGGGTAGAATAACTTGGGTGTTAGCTTGTCATGACATTAACTTGTACAACTAAGTCCTTTATGGAATTAGCACGCCTACTACTCTCCAAATACTACGTCTTTCTAATACTCAGTTAGGGACTAAGCCTTCGACCTTGTACCTTACTTAGTTCTTCACTTTATATATGAATGTCTTGTCCTTGTCCATATACAGTTCAATATTGGTCATTTGTAATCAATATAACTTGACCTTAACCCTATACTATGGTCACTTATAATCAATATACCTTGACCTAACCCACATACCACATTAACTAAGTACTAGAGGAGACTCAACTATCTATTTTAAGAGTCAATTACTGAAAAAGGATTTTCAAAAATTGGGCTCGTAGAGCACTAGACCAATATCTGTATAATGGGATATCTAATTTTTGACAGCACTCTCTCCTCTAATCCTAAGTCAATCAACACACCATACACTAATAACTTAAGAACTCTTAGCATCATTGCCTCAACGATTCAACAATTAATCATCTATATACATTACCCTAAATCAATATATATAGAACCAACACCGTTCCACAACATATAACATTTTAATCATTAATATACATTATCTCATATCAATGTATAAATAATTAACAACATATATCAAAATACAACATGTAATAGATTTAACTCACCTATTGTTGTAATTAGAGGAAAATCTTCCTAATTAGAGAAAATATCTGTAGAATCTTCTAGTTTATTTTTCAGAATATTTTTCCTTATTTCCTTATTTTGGAAGATTAGATTGTTACAAATAGGTGTTAGGAAAATGTAATACGTATGAATGATAATAATAAAATCATTCTCCTTTTCAAGTTGGTATCAGAGTTCCCGATCTTGGGAGCTCCGTTTCTGCTGCAATAGTAGCCACCACCGCCGCTGTCCGGCCACTACGGCTGCCACCGTAGCCGTTGGGGTCGTTGATAGGGCAGAAAGGTGCGCCCAAATCCGGTGAACACAACGCCAAAATTCGCTTTGAGAAATACGCCTCCACGCCCCGCCACCGGCGCCGGCGCGTGTAGCTCACACGCCCAGCTCCGGCGAGACCCACTCGCTGCCGTCGTAACAGAAAGAGTCTCCAGAGCCTCCTGAGTCCATTCCATGGGTTGGTGACGTCCCATTTGGCGCAGATTCTAGTAGATATGAGTTTTTTGAGTTTTTGCTCCTTTTCCGGTGTAGCCCACTCATCGTTGTTGCCATAGACAGAGTCGCCAAATCAATCCATTAAGTTACCACCATTAGATTTTTGAGATGAAAGCTTTTAAAGAGGAACTAGATCATTTGAAAGCAATGATTGAATCAATAAGTAGGCCCTCTGGACCATGTACTTTGTCCATGAAAGGTAAGAGTTCTCTCCATACTGTGGGTCCTGTGTCTCAAGGTATTTGGATTCTTGATTTAGGAGAAACTGATCATATGACACCTTTTCATATGATCTTCAAATCATATATTAAAAGGAATAGAGAACAACTTATTATAGTTGCGAATGGTCAAGGTGTACCCATATGCGGCTCTGGGAATATAATTTTGGAATCATCTATTGTATTAAAGGATGTTTTACATGTTCCACAGTTAGCCAATAATCTTATCTCTGTGCAAAAGCTCACAAAAGATTTAAATTGTTCAGTAACATTTTTCTCGACTCATTGTGTTTTTCAGGACCTTGCTACGGGGAAGACGATTTTAACTGCCAAAGAGTAGAGTGGTTGTATCTGTTGGAATCTAATCACCAAAACACAGCAAAAATCATGAGTCAACAAGCTACATCCAAGACATGGGCAAATTCTCAAATATGGCTACATCATAAAAGGCTTGGGCATCCTTCATTCAACCTTCTTAAGTCCTTATTTCCTCATTTGTTTACTAAGGAGTCTGGTGAGTCTTTTAATTGTGATATTTTTCAATTGTCAAAACACCATCGTGCATCCTATCCTATTAGTAATAAAAAGAGTACTTCTCCATTTGATTTAATTCACTATGATGTTTGGGGACCTGTCGTAGAATCTATTTCCGGAGCTAAATGGTTCATTACCTTTATTGACGATTGTACCCGTGTCACATGGACATATCTTATGAAAAATAAATCAGAAGTTTTCCAAATCTTTGTTAATTTTTTCCGTTTGGTCCAAAATCAATTTGGAAAAATATCAAAAGACTCAGGTCTGATAATGTTACTGAATATGTGAATCATGAATTTCTCAATTTTTTGTCTCATAATGGTATTGTTCATGAACTAACATGTGTAAACACCCCTCAACAAAACGGGGTTGTAGAAAGAAAGAATCGTCATCTTCTAGAAGTAACTAAAGCTCTTCTTTTTCAAATGTCTGTTCCAAAAAATTACTGGGGAGAAACTGTGTTAACTGCCACATATCTCATCAACAGGTTACCCACCCGTATCTTAAATGGAATTAGTCCTATAGAGTCTCTATTGTCTTTTGTTCCCTCTTGCCCCCTAATATCGAGTTTACCTAGTCAAGTCTTTGGATGTACTATTTTTGTTCACTCTCATCATCCTAATTGTAGTAAATTAGATCCCAAAGCTCTTAAATGTGTCTTTATTGGGTATCCTTATAATAAAAAAGGGTACAAATGTTATCATCCTCAAATTCGTCACGTCTTTATCACCATTGATGTCACCTTTCATGAAACACAATCCTTTTATGTCAGTCCACCACTTCAGGGGGAGAAAACACTTAAAGTGGAGGAGCTCTCCTTCTTGTCATTACCATATTTGTCTTTGTAGGATGCCCAAGATCTGAGCAATGAAGCTACCATGGTCCATAACGAGGAAGAAGTAGAAGAAGAGGAAGAAGACAAAATTTTTGGCAAAAAATATGAAAGAAGAAAATAACCCACTTCGACTCTCGAGCAAGAAAGAATGTCTAATCCAGAAGTGAGGATCCCTAAAGATAACAGTGAGGAGGTAAGTATTACTGAGGATTTACCCATTGCATTAAGAAAGGAAAGAAGGTCCTGCGCTAAATATCCTATTTCTCGATATGTTTGCACTAACAATCTCTCTGATAAGCACAAAAGTTTTATTATTGCCATTGATGTCACAAAAATTCCTACCTCAATCCAGGAGGCCATGAAACTTGAACATTGGACTCAAGCCATGAAAGAAGAGATGAATGCATTAGAAAGAAATTCAACTTGGGAGATTGTTGATAAGCCAAGAGACAAGAAGGCAGTAGGATGTAGATAGATATTCATAGTGAAACATAAGGCAGATGGGACAATAGAAAGATATAAAGCTAGATTGGTGGCAAAAGGCTATACCCAAACTTATGGGATTGACTATGAGGAGACCTTTGCCCTAGTGGCAAAGATGAATACAGTTCGAGTTGTTCTCGCTTTGGCTGCTCATTTTGGTTGGGACTTACACCAGTTGGATGTGAAGAATGCCTTTCTTCATGGAAATCTGGAAGAGGAAGTGTACACGGAGATTCCCCCTAGAGCATGGTTTGGAAGATTTACAAAAGCAATGGTTTCCTTGGGATACAGACAAAGCCAAGGAGATCATACTCTATTCATAAAGAACTCTTCTATAGGTAAATTCACTCTATTGCTTGTCTATGTGGATGATATGATTATTATAGGAGATGATAAAACAAAAAAATTGGCATTAAAAGAAAAATTGGCAGCCCAATTTGAAATGAAAGACCTAGGAAAACTAAGTATTTTCTTGGAATAGAGGTTGCTTATTCCATGAACGAAATTTTCATCTCCCAAAGGAAATATGTACTTGATCTCCTCAAAGAAACAGGAAAGCTGGGATGTAGAACCTCAACAGTTCTTATATAGAAGAATCACAGAATTGGAAGTGAAGAAAATGCTCTTGTAGAGAAGGCCCAATATCAGAGATTAGTTGAAAAATTGATTTATCTATCACACACAAGACCAGACATTACTTATGCAGTTAGTGTGGTGAGCCAATTTATGCATGATCCCAGAGAGAGACACATGCAAGCAGTTGAAAAAATTCTCTAGTACTTGAAGTCAAGTCCAGGAAAAGGGGCTATTGTTCAAAAGGGAAGATACATTGACTATGAAAATATATACTAATGCTGACTATGCAGGTTCTATTACTGACAGAAAATCTACTTCTGGGTATTGTGTGTTTCTTGGAGATAGTCTGGTAACGTGGAAGTGCAAAAAGCAAGATAGGGTATCTCGTTCTAGTGCATAAGTTGAATTTCGAGCCCTTGCTCAAGGAATGTGTGAAGGACTCTGGATGAAAATCATTTTGGATGACAAAGTCAAGGTGGACAACCCCGTGCAACTATACTGTGACAATAAGTCTGCCATGAGTATTGCCCATAATCCAGTACAACATGATAGGACCAAACACATTGAGATTGATAGACATTTCATCAAAGATAATCTAGATAGAGACTTTGTGATAACAACTCATGTTCCTACAGAACTTCAGATAACAGATATTTTTACAAAAGGGCTCCCTCAGGGTAGATTTCAAGATCTTGTAGGCAAGTTGGGAATGATTGATATTCATTTACCAACTTGAGGGTGAGTGTTGTAATTAGAGGAAAATCTTCCTAATTAGAGAAAATATCTGTAGAATCTTCTAGTTTATTTTTCAAAATATTTTTCCTTATTTCCTTATTTTGGAAGATTAGATTGTTACAAATAGGTGTTAGGAAAATGTAATACGTATGAATGATAACAGTAAAATCATTCTCCTTTTCAAGTCCTATACATATTCACCCTTTTCTCAACCAAGCAACATATTTGTATAAGGAACTTCACGCTCGACACCATTCACTTTGGGCTTGACATTATTAATACATGGAGCTCTCTATTTCATCCATGCTTGGTGCTACTCAACCTGCACCCAACATGGATGAGGTCAAAGAACCCATGGGTCAATCACGCCTGGCATGACTAAATCCATGCCCAACCCCATTTTAAGCAAAAAAAATTCTCTCTCCTCACGTTCGACATCACTCCATGCTTTGGCGCCTAACATCACTTAGGAAGAGAACTCTATCTTGGTCATATTGGGTGCCACATAATGTAGAGCCCAACGTCACGAACTTAGAGAATTTTCTTTCACCTCATGTCTGACATTCTTTAACCTACGCTCAATGTGATCAAGTTAGAGGCTTTTCTCTCTTCTCACACTTGATACCACCAATCTTGAACTTGACGCAAGTGAGATAGAGAACCCCTGATTTGAGCCATGCCCAATGTCATGAAGGCGTGCCCAACGTGATGATGAAATTTACACATAAGAGATTCATGATTTTTCTCCAATTTGTCTGAAACTCAATCTCCAATATGCAATACATCCAATTTCATATATGCATCACTAACAGTTCATTTCCAGCAAGAAACAACACATGCAACCATCATTTGGATAAGTCACCAAGATCACCTCAACATACTTCATAACAACAAAACTTAAAACCTCCATCATCATTCAATTCGAATTCAACCAGCATAACAACATTTGGATGAAAATCAATCAACAAGCAACTCAAACAATCCAATAAGAATCAAAGTTCTAGCTTTTCTTACCTCTAAAATTCCCAAAATTAGAGAAGAAAAAGAAGAAGGACTAAGCTCTAAGAACTCTATACCACCACTAACGAGATTGATTCTTGCTTGGAAGCTTGAATCTTCAACTTGGTCACCCTAGATTCAACTGTAGGGTGGAGTAGAAGAAGGAACCAACAAGGGAAGACGAAAAAGAAATCTTCAGTTTTCTATAACACCCCATTTTTCACAAAATATTATATAAGTTTTTATTAATAATTTTAGTATTTTTATTTTTAGTAATAAGGGCTGTTTAATATTTATTTTAATTAATATATTTTTTAGTATAATTCATAATATTTTATTAAAAGGGTAGTATAATATTTTATTAATAAGGAAAGAGAACTTCAAGATAATCATGATTAATATGTTTAACTAGAGAGTTAAAAGGATCAACTACAAAAAAAAAGGATTTAACCGGAGTTAATTTTGAATTTAACTAGAGTTATAACCCCCGTTAAATGCATTTCCAGGAGTTGTACAAACCTCCGGTAAATCATCCGTAGGGAACGTATTAGCGGGGTTTTTAGCAACCCCTGGAAATTACAAATTTTTTGGCAGTTTTAAACCCCAACTAAGTAGTTGAGATTTTTAACCCCCAGTAATTAACAAAGGTTTCTAACCCTGACCATGTAGTTATGGTTTCTAAACCCCAATAATTAACAAGGGTTTCTAACCTCAGCTATGTAATTGCGATTTTTAACCCTTAGTAATTAACTAGGGTTACGTAACCTCCATTAAGTAATGTATGTTTATAACCCCCGTTAAATAACATGTGTTTTTAAGTGTTCCATCATTCCTTTGATTCCATAATTTTTGCCTATAGTCACTCCATTTTGTGTTAAGTGATTTGAAGACATATTGTACATGAGCTTGAGAGTGAACTTCAAACTTAGCCTTCAAATTATTAAATAATTAAAGTCAACAATTAATTGATTATAATTGAAATTACAAATAAATGAAATGTATACAACACTTAATTCAATGGTGTTTTTAAGAACATCTTCTTTATAATCTTTTGGAATCTTTCTCCAACTTTATAGCAAATAGGAAATACATTAACATTTCTAGCAATTTGACCTAAGAACCTATTCAACAATGCTCTAACATTGTCAATCGGTTGGCCCTCACTATTCCAATGCACAATAATCTTTTCATTAGGAGGTAAAAACCAAACATCATTGACTGTCAAATGTTTTGTACTTTTATTGCCTTGATCATTTGTTAAAGTATCACATAAACATGAGAAACAAGAATTTAATTTAATTATATACTAGCAAATTAAATCTAACCTATGAATTCAACAAGACTTGATCTCTTGCATAAGGAACAATTTTTCTGATATATGTAATTTAAATAATAATAATTAAAGCTTACTTATCACATCAACAAGCCATGATCTCCTATGTGATGCAACCTTTGATTGCTTTGCTTGCATGCCAATTTCCTCATTTACTTCCTTTTCACTATCATATTGTAACTCAAATGTAGCTACAGGTGTAGATTCATAATGAAAATCATGTGCAGGTTGAGAATTAAAATGAGATGCAAGGGGAGGTTGAATATTTATTTGAGGTGCAGAGTCACCATTACTAGAGGAAAATGTCCTCTTCTTCAAAGATCCTGGAAAACAATTAGAATAATACAAATGAAATAAGAAATATAGTCCATAAAATTAATGCAATTGATGTATGAGTTCCAAATTGAAATGAAAGTTGATGCATCTTACTTGGTTCAGCTGGAGGAGACATTGTATTAGACTGAAGTGCAAGTCGAGGTAGAGGTTGATTATTAGGTTGTGAAGGATGAGTATGCACTTGAGGTGCTGGAAATCAATTAGATCAATATAAGTGAAGCAAGTCAAAATAATTAATGCAAGTAAAATAAGTCTAAATTGACATGAAAGTGGAAACATCTTACTAGGTTGACATGCTAGAGGGGGTGGAGGTGGAGCTTGAGTACAAGGTTGTTGAGGTGATGAGTTAGACTTTGTTGAGATTGCAAATTTCATCTTCAAGGTTCCTAACATGAAACATATAATATTCATTAGAAAAGGTGTTGTCTTCAAGTGTAATTTTAAATATTAGTAAAGAGACATTGTATTTTTAATACATACTAGGATGAGATGGATGATGTGAAGATGAAGGTTGAGTACTTCTATTGTGGGGAGTGGCTGAAACATGGCCAAAAGAGCCACCTTTGTTCGTATGTGCTCCGCTAGTCTTCTTGTTAGGAATTTCCTTCATCTTCAGGTATCCTGAAATCAATAACATTAGTACAAGTCAAATTAACAAATTAATTGATAATGGTATATATAACACAAGGTAAGGATGATATGAAAATACAATTAGTATATACAGTAATAATTAAAATTTGACCTTGTTAGTGGAATATTCCCTTCCCCATCTGGAAATAATATTTCCAAATTTTGTTGCTCAAAAGGCTCACATTCATGAAAAGTATCTCCATCTTCTCCACCCATGTCATATAAGTCCCGTGGCTTTACATGTACAAGTACACTCCAATTTTTATCTAACTCATCCTCTACATAGTAAACAATTTGAGCTTCTGAAACCTGAATGTATGGCTCATCGTCTTCATCATCACCGATGTGTATTAAATGTGCAAAACTTACTAATGTAAATCCTAGTTCATCTTTCACAATCCCTCTAGAAGTAGTTGTATTAGCTCACATACATTTGAACAAAGTAACTGAAAATCGAACTTGATAGTTTATCTCAATTATGTCCAATAATTTTCCATAATAAGGCACACCACCAAACTGCATTTAATTGTCACTACTACTAGCATAACTCATCGTGCCAAATGTACCAAATAATTCACTATTTTGTGTTTTAAGGCCTTGGTCTCTCTTCTCACCAAGCTTAAAAAAAAACACAACGAGGACCAAGAATTTTATAGGTGGCTGAGCAAAAACTATGCATGCAAATTCTAATAAACAATCACACAATTTCATTTCTTAAAAAATATTTTATCCTAGTTGTAAATTGTGTTGATGACTGTACATAGAGAGAAGAAAAAATGATTGTGCTTTTGTGGGGAAAAAAATATTAAAACTGCAAACAGAAACATAAACGAACAAAAACATTACCTTGGTATAACTCAATGAAAGCCAACACAAATCTTAACCAACCAAATGAACTCTAATTTTCTAAGCCAGATGCACTTCCCAATAACAGTCATAATTAACTCAATAAATAAAATATGATTTACAGAAGATATAAAAGAATAAGGAATGCATCAAGTACCTCCTTCACGTATAGTCTTTCCTGTGATTTCACATGGAAATTTTGGTGCAGCGACAATTGTAATGCTAACACTTGAAGTAGTTCTATAGGACAGGCAAAAAAGAACAAATCAAAAACACCTTCCCATGATTTTTATTATTGACTCCTTGTGAATTCACAACTTAATACATAGATAGAAATAATATAAATTGCAAAAATCAATGTATTTAACAAAGCAGGAAACTAGATAAATGCAATTACATACAGAAGCACGAAAAATCAATTAACTACTTTAGGCCACACTCCCTTATGAGGTAAGCGACTCAGCATTTTAGATTACAGAGAGAAAAAGGACTTGCCTCGGAAAATAAGGTTTATATCATATATAAAATGTAACCATAAATATATACATTTTCTCTTCTCACCAAGCTTATTAAAAAAAAAACACAATGAGGACCAAGAATGTTTGAGGTGGCTGAGCAAAAACTATACATGCAAATTCTGATAAACAATCACACAATTTCATTTCTTAAAAAATATTTTATCCTAGTTGTAAATTGTGTTGATGATTGTACATAGAGAGAAGAAAAATGATCGTACTTCTGTGGGGCGAAAAATATTAAAACTGCAAACAGAAACAGAAACAGACAAAAAAATTACCTTGGTATAACTCAATGAAAGCCAACAAAAATCTTAACCAACCAAATGAACTCTAATTTTCTAAGCCAGATGCACTTCCCAATAACAGTCATAATTAATTCAATAAATAAAATATGATTTACAGAACATATAAAAGAATAGGGAATGCATTAAGTACCTCCTCCATGTACAGTCTTTCCTGTGATTTCAGATGGCAATTTTGATGCAGCGACAATTGTAATGCTTACACTTGAAGTAGTTCAATAGGACAGGTAGAAAAGAACAAATCAAAAACACCTTCCCATGATTTTTATTAATGACTCCTTGTGAATTCACAACTTAATACATAGATAAAAACAATTTTGCAAAAATCAATGTGATTTAATAAAGCATAAAACTAGATAAATGCAACTACACAGAGAAACAAGAAAAATCAATTAACTACGTGAGGACACACTCCCTTATGAGGTAAGAAATTCATCATTTTAGATTATAGAGAGAAAAAGGACTTGCCTTGGAAAATAAGGTTTATATCATATATAAAATGTAACCATTTCATAACCCTAAATCTGAAAAAGTTGAAAACCTAGATAGATTAGGCGATGTGGCCTTCCCTTTGAGAAAGAGGAGGAAATGGTCTCTGAAAAAAGGGTCGTGCTTTGAGTAGCAGAGGGATTGTCCGGCCTTGAAAAAAAGGGACGTTCTTTGAAAAAATGGTCTTTGAACAATGAAGCATTGTGCGGCCTGAAGGTGGGATTGTGCAACTCGAATAGAAAAGTTGTAGGGCACGCACAGAGAGGGAAAAATTAAACAAGGCTTAAGGCTAGGTTAGGAAAAAAATGATTGTATTGATAAAAAATGGGGGAAATGAAAAATAATTAAAAATAAAAGGTGTGAATCATATTTTTTTTAATGAATAGATTAAATTAAATAAAAAATATATAAATTTTACGGTGTTTATAATAAACTCATCGATTTACTTGGGGTTTCATTATAAACTGTTGGAACTTAACTAAGGTTAATAAAGCCCTTGATAATTTCATACATTTCTAGAGGTTATGATAACCTCAGCTAAATAACCCCCGTTAAATCTTAGTTTTTTTTTGTAGTGTTAAGATTTTTAAAAGCAAAGTTTTCTAATCAAACCCTTCTCACGCTTCTATTTTTACCTATGCGCTTTAGAGCTCGAAGAACAAGAGTAGGAAGGAAATCACCTTGGAGTCGTGCACCCATCATCTAGAGCTTATCCAGGTAAAGGGAGAGTGAGAAACCTCGCTCTAGATGTGGATTTGTATGCCTAGTAATGAGATTGACTCCCAATCCTATGTATGTTGTATGTCAATGTATGAGGGGTTTCCCCTAATACTTTTGTTTTACTCCTTATTCTTCTCACTTATAATCAATGGCATGAATAATTTGAATGTATGCTTAATTTTATGTTTTGGGATCTGAGATCCCTGTGGGTTCCCATAGGAAACCCTAAGGGAACTTGATGTGGTTTTAAAAAAAGGTATTAGTTGTATGTGTAAATTAGGTGATATTGAATGTTGATTGGTTGTTATAGAACATGTTTGATGAATTGATGTGTGATTCATAAATTATTTATTTTCTACTACGCGTGTTTTTTTGATATTTCGCCGAAAACTACTTGGAACGCATTGGGTATTATTAAATTTGGGAGCAAAGTTTGCTCTTAGGATTTCTCATGTCGAGCATGAGATGACCGTTGTCAAGTGTAAAAGCTATAACGGTTCCTTGTGATGCTTCTGCCAGGCGTGAGCTGAATCATATTGGGTGTCGACATTATAGAGAGCACTCAATGGTGTTCTCACCAAGCGTGGGCTTAGTCATGTTGAGGTCGGTGCAAACATAGACTAATATGGTCCTCTAAAGGTATTGCATCGAGCACGAGACGTGTGTCATTAGGCACCATTTTGCCTATTATTCTTCTATTATTCTTATGTTTAATTTAATAATTGTAACTCATGTAATGTGATATTGAGTTCGATATGAATTGATTTCTGTTGATGAATATGTGAAAGTGTATAATGAGTACGAAATATGAGAAATGTGAGATTTTGGAATCATGTAAAGGTAATGCATAAAGTCTATTTACCATGCATCATCTGCATAAAAATGTTTTTGTAATGGTATAATATAGAATACATCGTTAGGGAAGGTCCCTTGTGTAAAAGCTTGGAAACCAATTTTGGGAATAACTCAATTTGGAAGTCTCAATCTGACTCTCGTGCGCATGTGATGTATCTTAGGTGGCTTAGCTATCTCGATCAAATCTTGGTAATAATTCCTTCTAGTGAGAGTGTATAGAGGGTGTGACCCGACATGTACTCCTAAACCACTCTAGTGTGTTGCTAGAGACAATGCACAAGTGTGATGTTTTTACTAGCATCACATGTATGATAACATGTAGTCCATGTCCATTACATACACATTATAATAATATTTATTATTGTTTGTTATGTTGTGAATGAATTAAGGATGATGATAATGTGTAACTGCATATGTTATATCTTATTATATGCATTGTTTGTGTTTGACTAGCTGGTTTGCATTCTTACACCATGAGTCAAGGTGAGATGTTTCTCACTCTATTTTATTTTGTGTTGTCTTCTTGTGGTTTTTGCAGGTAATCATTTGCATGATGTTAAGGATATTAGTGATGAGGCTTAGTCCTCAACATTGAGTTTTGCTTTGATAGGATACGTGACACTGATGATTAGTTAGGATTGGTTTATGTTATTTAAATTGAGTTATTGATTTAATTTCCCTTATAATTTGTTATTTCCACTAAGTTTAATTTATGTTAAAATGTGATTCTTTTACTTGTTTGGATTTTGAGTTTATTATTATATTGATGTTATTCAGTTTATATTATATTATGTGTTATGACATGTGGGATAAAGGATGTCATATTTTTTGAGACTTTCTTTCTAGTTTATCTCTAAGATTCTTAAGAATGAACTTATGAAACTCAATTTTCTTAAAAGAAACCTTATATACCCTCTCTTAGAATTAAATTGAACTTTTGTCCAGAGAAACCCATCCTATATACTCCAAAAAAATCCTAAGGAATTCCTTAATTCCTAGAGTCTCTTAACAATAACCAACAAAATTGCTACAACAATTAATTAAATCAGATAAATAATTTTTAGTAAAAATGTATAATGTTACAAATTATATATAAAAAAATGCTATATTTGAATATATATATATATATATATATATATTTTAATAAATAAAAAATTTAATACATACAAATTATATTTTAAATTTATAAATAATTTATATTGTGATACAATATTATTTTTAATTATTGAGAATATATTTAAAAATATTAATATTTCATTCGTAAATAAATAAGATGTAAATGCTTTTGTAGAATAATAATTCCTAAAGATACGTAAGATAATTGTTTATATCTAATATATAAATATTGATATTGAAAAAAAATGTTTTTAGGATTTTTGTTCAACAAGTGTATTTTATTTGTCTTTTTTTTTCAATAAGAGTATTTTGAGAAAAAATTATGATTTTTTTATTCTTATTTTTTAATTAAAATTTAATTATTTTTTTTAAATAACTATCAATGATTAAAAATAACCTTGACTATATCATATAAATATTTTAAACATATAAATTATATTTTAAATTTAAGATAAATAATTCATATTATGTTATAAGGATATTTTTAATTGTTGAGAATATCTTTTAAAATATTAAATATATTTTATAAAGAAATATGATAAATAAAAAATTGAATTGGATAAAAAAGTATAAGAATCTCAACAAGTGCTTCTATCAAAATATAGTTTCTAATTTATTTATTTTATTTTTATGTAAGATAACTATTTGCATTTAATGGATATATACACTAATACACATACTAAATGTTTTAGTGTTTTTAAATTTATGATAAATAATATATATCGTAACATAGGATTATTTTCATTTATTTATTTATAATTTATTTTATAAATATTAAAATTTAATTCATAAATAATTATAATAAATAAAAACTAAATTTAATAAAAAGCTATAAAGATTCTTAAAAATTCTTTCATAAAAGAAAAACTCACTTATAGTGTTCGTATCTAATATGATAAGGGTTGATATGAGTTGATGAATTGATTATTTATCATAAATTTAAAATATAAATTATATGATAAAAATATTAACTTTTTATATTTTTTAATAAAAATATAATTTATATATTCAAAAATATTAATTTAATATAAATTTTAGTCATTAAATCAAAATATATCCTACATATTACACATATTAAAATAATAAAATATAAGTGTACTATCAGTACCGCGAAGCCGAGCTCCGAGCTCAGCACCACAATGCAAGCCGACCTCGGACGCGCACCGCATGACATCAGCTCGGCATTTAAGTGAATCACAACTGATTCCCGATGATCTCGCTGATAATGTAAATTTTTACTTACATTTTATTACCAAATTTGTTAACACATTCAACTCTTTTTTAACTTTCGACTTATGTAATCCTCAATTTAACTTCTCTTTTGTAAGTAAAGACACTTTGGTTACACATACAGGGTTATACAAATTTAATCCTCATTTTTTGTGATTTTTTTGGATAGGTAATCATGTGGGAAGAAGCCATGTCAAAGAGAAGAAGTTCGATTGAACTCCAGTGAAGCTAGCTGGCATTTTCAAAAGACCCGCGCTGAGCCCATATCCCATCTCGCTCAGCGCATTGGATACAGGAGTGCTGGGAAGATTAACATCGCGCTGGGCGTGCCCAATCACGCGCCAGGCGCGCCTTCGTCATGCGCTCGGTGCGTATCATAGCGCGCTGGGCGCGTCACTTAAAGAGTTGCGTGGCTTAATATATTTGCTGGCTTAGCGCGAAAGGGGGGAGTCGGGAAGAAGGGGACCAAAGGAGGAGCGAAGTGCAGACCAAAGGGAGAAGCTAGGGCTCACCTATTGATCATTTGTTTCTCATTGGTTTTCTTCCATTCTTCCTCTTTTGATGTATCTTGCTATTCTCATGGACATGGATTGCTAAAACCCCTTTGTTGGGGTTAGATGTAGCCAACTTGACTCTCATGTAACTTGTTTGAATATATATATCTATCTTCTTCATTCAAATGTTAGTATCATGTTCTTGTGCTTAATGCTTGTATGGAATGATCAACTATTACATGATTTGTGATTACTTTTGGTGTGGGAATATCATTGGTAATCTTGTTTGAGAATGTGGTACCTTGTAAACTTGTGTCTAGGAATGGAACATGAGTTACTTGTTGTGTGAAGCCCTTATACTTAATGCAAGTGGATTTTGAAATATTCAAGGGATTGATATTTGATAATGAGACTTAGGCTCTTTTAACCAAGGAATTGGAATTTGAGAAAATTAGTGGGCTAGCATTAATGTTTGAATGAGAAGGAATGTTTTGTATGCATGAGATTAAAGTTAGTGAAGTCTAACCCTAACATTTCACTCATATAAGTTAATTCCCAAATTTGCACTTCAAGTGTTTGATGAAAGTTCTCTTTGAACCATTTTGCTCTTTTTTAGTTTAAAAATTACAATCCATCAAATATGAAATCATTCTTTAGTCTATATTAGCTTAAATTCCACATATTGCCATTGTATTACTCAAGTCCCTTGGGAAGAACGACTATTGCTTCTACTTACTACTTGTGCGATTGGTTCGCTTGCCATATTGAAAGAAATCTTCTAACAAGTTTTTGCCAGACGAGATCCACTATCTAATCTTATCATCTTATCTCAGGCCCAAGGCCCAAAGCAACCCTAATTCATATTAAGGTACGTGCATTACTTATACGAGATTCATACTCCCACAAACACTAACTTTAGCATCGGAGTCTCTTTTGCAGGTACCACCCCCATCTTGGAGCACCAGCGTACCAGTGAAGGAGGCTCACCGATCAAGACAGCTCTTATCGGCCACACTTATGGTTTTCACCAGAAGCCATAGTAGACACACAACAGACGACGCAAACCACTCAACCACCATGGATAACGAAGCAGCGTTGAGGAGACTAATCGATCAGGTCTAGCAGATGCGGCAGCAACATGCCGCCGACCTACAAAACATGCGTGCCAAGCACGACACTGACCTAGCGACAATGCGTACCGCTAATGAGGTCGACCTGGCGGCGCTACGCGCTGAGAACGAGCGAATCCGTGCTCAACTCCCTCAACACCACTCCGATCATCCTCCTCATACGAGCAACCATAATGGAGAGGAGGAGCACTCAGTCTCCTAATCCCGGACTGCAACTAGGATCCCAACCCCCAGACCTGCTTCACATTGGTCTCATGCACCGACACACAAGCCGACCCATGAAGTCAACAAGGCTCCTACTCATGCCGCGGGGGATCAGGCAACCTTCCGCCGCCACCCTTTTGTGGATGGCATTATGGAGACACCACTCCCTCATGGGTGGAAGCCTCTCCACCTCGACCGCTACGATGGCACGACGGACCCAGATGAACACATCGACCTGTACACAACACAGGTAAATCTCTACACCAACAACGATGCTATCTTGTGTAGGGTGTTTCCGACCTCACTTAAGGGGGCCGCGCTCAACTGGTACACCCAACTGCCTACCAAATCCATCGACAGCTTTGGCGCCCTAGTCCGGAGGTTCACTGCGCAATATGCGACGAGCCGACCTCACCATGTCACTTCAGCCGCCCTGGCCAGTCTCAGGAAAAACGACGACGAACCGCTCCGGACATTCATGGAGCGGTTCGCTGCCACCTCGATCAAGATCAGGAGCCTGAATCCCGAGGTCGCCCTACATGCCATGCTCATGGCACTCAAGCCCGGGCCATTCGTCGACAGCTTGTGTCGTGAGTCTCCCGCGACATGGACGAGCTTCGCGCCTGCGCTGCAGGTTACATTCAGATGGAGGAACACTCTGCCTTCCGTGACCAAGTTCGTAGAAAAGGACCAGCGAAGCCAGAGCAGGGGCACAACGATAAGGTCAAGGTCAACAATGACAGCCAGTTCAAGAAGTCGGCTAGGTTAAACAGAGGGGGGAGGTATGACTTCTACACTCCCCTGAACGCACCCAGAGTCCACATCCTGGAAGAAGCCAGCAACAACAACCTACTCGCCCTTCCACCACCAGGAAGTCACCAACTGGGAGGTACAGAAGACACTCATTGACCAAGGAAGTTCGGCCGACGTCCTGTACTGGCCAACGTTCCTCAGGATAGACGTCCCCCATTCTCTCATCCAACCTCACACGGAGCCCCTAGTCGGCTTCGCAGGAGAGCGAGTTCACACTCGCGGGTACGTAGACCTACTAACAACTTTCGGGGTACCTCCGGATACAAGAAGAATCATGGTTCGATACCTCCTCGTGGAGGCCAACACCTCCTATAACATCATTATCGGGAGGCCAACCTTGAATCAGCTCGGAGCGGTGGTATCTACTCCGCACCTCACCATGAAGTTCCCAGGGAATGACAGTAAGATCATCTCCGTCAGAGCAAATAAGAAGACAGCTCGGCAGTGTTACGCTGAGAGTCTGAAGATCTCCTCGTCCAGCAAGCAAAGCAAGGGGGGTCCCCCCATCGTAGCTCCTTAAGTTACATCTCTCTTTTCTGTATGAACGAAGTTGTGCACTCTTTTCCCGCCTCAGTCCTTCACTGAGAGGGTTTTTAACGAGGCACACAAAAATGATCAATAAAATCACTCATTTTGCTCAATCCACATTCTTATTTATTGGTTTTATAAAGGATGAAATCGAACCAACCTCTTTCACTCTCATCCGAGGTTGAGTGAACCTCGTTAAAATTATGAGGTCGAGTACGAACCTTAACACTCTTATCCGAGGTCGAGTTCGAACCTTTACAACGTGCTACGTAACAAACATACAAGGTCGAATCCGAACCTTAGCGCAATTCACTCTACTTCAATCCGAGGTCGAGTACGAACCTCAACAAAATTCGTTTTACTCCAAATCGAGGTCGAGTACGAACCTCAATACGCTCATCTGAGGTCGAGTACGAACCTCGGCAACATTCGTTTTACTCCTAATCGAGGTCGAGTACGAACCTCAATACGCTCACCCGAGGTCGAGTACGAACCTCGGCAACATTCATTTTACTCCAAATCGAGGTCGAGTACGAACCTCAATACGCTCACCCAAGGTCGAGTACGAACCTCGGCAACATTCGTTTTACTCCAAATCAAGGTCGAGTACGAACCTCAATACGCTCACCCGAGGTCGAATACGAACCTCGGCAACATTCGTTTTACTCCAAATCAAGGTCGAGTACGAACCTCAATACGCTCACCAGAGGTCGAATACAAACCTCAACAACATTCGTTTTACTCCAAATCGTGGTCGAGTACGAACCTCAATACGCTCACCCGAGGTCGAGTACGAACCTCGGCAACATTTGTTTTACTCCAAATCGAGGTCGAGTACGAACCTCAATACGCTCACCCGAGGTCGAGTACGAACCTCGGTAACATTCATTTTACTCCAAATTGAGGTTGAGTACGAACCTCAATACGCTCACCCGAGGTCGAGTACGAACTTCGGCAACATTCGTTTTACTCTAAATCGAGGTCGAGTACGAACCTCAATACGCTCACCCGAGGTCGAGTACGAACCTCGGCAACATTCGTTTTTCTCCAAATCGAGGTCGAGTACGAACCCCAATACGCTCACCCGAGGTCGAGTACGAACCTCGGCAACATTCGTTTTACTCCAAATCGAGGTCGAGTACGAACCTCAATACGCTCACCCGAGGTCGAGTAAGAACCTCGGCAACATTCGTTTTACTCCAAATCAAGGTCGAGTACGAACCTTGACAAAACCCGTTTTACTCCAGATTGAGGACGAGTACGAACTTCGATGCGTTCATTCGAGGTCGAATCCGAACCTCGATGATATTCATTTTACACAAAAACTGAGGTCGAGTACGAACCTCGATACAATTCATTTTACGCAAACCCGAGGTCAAGTTCGAACCTTAGGACGTCCATCTGAGGTCGAATTCGAACCCTTAATACAGTCTATCCTACTCTAAAAACAAGATTGAGCCCGATAAGACAGAAAAACAATCAAAGTAAGGAAAATTGAATCTCGAAGAACAATATATATACAAAACACTTGTAGAGTTTGACACTTGAGTTCAAAGGAAAATACTAAACAAGGAAATTAAAAAGGGAGAAATAAACTAAGCTATTACAAAGGCGGCCTAGGCTGAGGCATTCTCACTAGAACTGTCATCGACATCATCCTCCTTGACCAGCCTCCCAAAGCGGACAACCTTCTCCACATGCAGGGAGGAAAAGTCGAACCCGGGAGCAAGGAGCCATGCTTGACGAGCAGCCTTTTGGAAGCCCCTCTTGTGCTCTATCACAAGGGAACGTTCGACCTCCACAAGCCTCCCTTCCACGACCGGCTTCCCCGCCCCCAGCTCCACAAGCTCCGCCCTCAAGGTGGCAATCTCGTCCTCCCGGCCACCAAGAATGACCTCGCTACGGAGGCGCTCCTCAGCCGCCACCGCCAACTCTCCTTTGAGAGAAGTCACGACATCCTCCAAAGCCCGCACATGGCCACGGAAAGATGTCACCTCATCCTCCAAAGAGCGGGCACGACCCCGAGAGAAGGCAACGAGCTCCTACAGCTCCCCCACCTGGGAGGCATAAGCCTCGTTGGATCGCAAGGCGATCTCAAGAGACTTCTGCACCCTTGCAAGGTCGCCCCTCGCAGATCGAAGCTCGGTCTCCCGCAGTTTCGCCTCACCAAGTGCAGCACTAAGAACCTTGTTCTCCTCCCTCATCTTATTAGCATCCTTCCAGGGTTGAAGTCGGCCCCTCAGCTTGGCCAGATCCTCTTGCTGCTTGGCCCACCTATGCTTCCAGTGGCCCATGATGGTCGTAGCCTTCTGTAAAAGGACCTGAGCTGCGTCAAAGCTCTCAACAGGCCCTGCCCCTTCGATCATTTCTTGGTCCCCAGCGCTCAACGAGCCTGTGGGGAAGAATTTCTCGGCGGTCACCCCCACACTCCATAACGAGTCCATATCAGCCGAGGCGCTAACATGGTCCAACCTCACGTCGGAGCGACCTTTCCCGAAGCGGTGAGCGAGGTATCGACTTCGGGAAACCCCCTGGGACGAACCAGGTGAAGGGGAAGACATGACAGGCGTCGTCGTCGGGACCTCAAAACTTGGCTCCTTGCCACGAACCTCGGCAGAGGCAAAAGCCGGCGTCCCCTGCTCGGCAACTGGAGGGTCGGCGATAGGAGTATCCGACCTCGCCTGTAAAAACCAGCACCATGTCAAAAAAGGAAAAGGACAACATACGGGGAATCACAAAAAGCAGGGTACACTACCTACCTCAGCAGCGTGGGCAGCCTGCTCGGCGGTTGGGGTCGCCACCTCGGCAACCCAGGCGGCCTGCCCAGCAGCCTGGGTTGCCGCCTCGGCAACATCTCCTGCCTGCGGAAGATGACCCTAGTTCAGAACACAAAAAAGCACAATAGAAGACACCAAAAAGACAAGGTACTCACCACCTCGGCAGATTGAGCAACCTGCTCGGCAGTCTGAGCCATCTCCTTAGAGGCCACATGAGGAGCCCCGTTGGGCGGTGGACTCTCGGTAAGGTCCACCGCACCAGCATCAGCAGCCTTGGAGGTCACCTCCTCGGCATCTGGAGGGGCAGAGGTTCCCCCGACCTCCTTTGCTCCCCTCTTTCTCTTCCGATTAACCTTCAGAGGGGAGGCATCTTCCTCCCGAGACTCGGGGACCTCGAGCTCGGTAACATTGTAGCGGTGCTTCAGCTCACGCCACAAGTTTTTCCCCATGATGCCTGCATTCACAAGATAAAACACATCAGTAAGTGGAATTTACACAAACCTCAAACCACCAAAAAACAAAATACTCACTCTCCAAACCCCTCTCTCTGAACGTCGAGTTCGTAAGCGACAGAACGAGCTTGCAATCCAGCGGACGAGGAAGCGCGATGAGGTTCTCGATGGCAGCCACCTCCGAAGCAGTCAACTTCAATTGGCCCACCCCGTGAAACCTAGAAGGTCGGGGGAACCAATAGAAGGGAAATCTTGGCAGCCCCCCGAAATAAAACGCCCCATCTTCCAAGGGGTCAACGTTCACAAGAGCGACTCGGAAAAACTCTTGTTTAAAATTTTTGTACGACTGGGAGTAGAGAGTAAACAAACTCCCATCCCTACTCCCACTTAAAGACAATATGCCGTATGGCGGAACGCCACCTTCAATTGATAAAAATGAAGGAAGACGGGAAGAGACACCTCTATCCCCAAAACTGTGCACAGGACTTAAAAAGCCCTCAAAAAACCCCAACTATTGGGGTGCAACTGGCAAGGAGCCGAGTTGACAAAGTTCAAAAAATCACACTCAAACTGAGTGAAGGGAAGACAGACACCTAAATCTCTAAAAAAACAATGATACATATAGAAATGGGGAGGGTCGGTAGACTTCCCCATGTACACACCCTCACCAGCCTGACAAGGTTCAAGCCGGATCATCTGAGAAATAGAAGGGTCACAAACTCTGCACGACCGCGAGATCCCGTTAACCTCAAGAAAGGACCGAAAAATGCTCTGGACCCCGCCATCTCACGCTTGACCCAGTCGTAGCCAGGGACGCCTGGCTCCGGGCCCCGGGGCGGAGGCGGATCCCTCTTCTCGGCGGCAGCTCTCCCGGTAGCCACCGCCTTACCACACGCCTTGCCCCGAGAAGGTGCAGAAGAACCGGCACTACTCCCCCAACCATAGAAAAAACAAGAAAGACTTGAAGAATATTGGGGAAGAAGGAAAAAGAAGACTGTAGAAAGGAAGTACCTGGTACTCTCCCTCAAAAAACAACCCTAACAATGACTGGGTTACCGGAAACGACGGCGGAAACGGAGAAAGTGGAGACGGAAGATGAGCAGAAAAGCGAGAGAAACAGCGTGCGCAAGAAGTTGAAAGAGCGAAAAGTGAGTAAAGTGAGAGGTGAAGAGGCATGAGTGAGAGGAAAGAAAGTTTTCTCTCAAAATTCAAAACGGCCATGCCACGTGTCAACCTAAGGGCACGCCTGACAACACAATTAATTGCAAGACCATCATTACATAACCGTCATTTCCCTTAACACGCCACTTGCACGTTTCTGGGAAATGAACAGTCGCGACACATGGCACCACAACGAGCAAACGTACGCGAAAGGTCACCTCCCCCCAGCGAGCTCGGTCTTAACTCCTCGACCTACGATCTTCGGAGCTCGGGGGGCTAGTGTACTATCCGTACCGCGAAGCCGAGCTCCGAGCTTGGCACCACAACGCAAGCCGACCTCGGACGCGCACCGCGTGGCATCAGCTCGACATTTAAGTGAATCACAACTGATTCCCGAGGATCTCGCCCCGGACGAGATCCACTATCTAATCTTATCATATGTTATCTCAGGCCCAATGCCCAAAACAACCCTAATTCACACTAAGGTACGTGCATTACTTATACGAGATTCATACTCCCACAAACACTAACTTTAGCATCGGAGTCTCTTTTGCAGGTACCACTCCCATCTTGGAGCACCAGCGTACCAGTGAAGGAGGTTCACCGATCTTACCTGGCGGATCAGCTCTACAGCAGATTTCCGGTAAGAACAATAAGTTTCATAAAAAATAATAGAAAATATATAAATAAATTGATGTATTTGGATGAAGAATTTTATAAATTTAAAGAATTAAAAATTCTTGAAATTTGAATTATTTTAATTGTAATTTTCATCATTCTTTAAATATTTTGTTTGAATAAGTCAATTCAAATTTCTTAAATTTTAAATTCAATAATAATTTATTTTTTTAATTTTAAATATCTATCTATATATATATATATTAAAATTATAATATAAATTTTATAAAAATAAATATTAATCAATTTTTAAATATTTAATAGTTTTAAAAATTAATATTAGATAATATTTAATATTTTAAAAAATATTTTTAAATATTCAATAATTAAGAAATAGGAAAGAGACATAAAAAATATATAAGTGAGATTAGGAAAAAAAATGAAAAATTTCAAAATTTTACTTTTTAAAAAAAAATTAAAATTTTAATATTTAAAGAAATTTCATAAATGCTTAAATTTTAAATTCTTTATAATTTTTATCCAAATAAAATTTCATTTCAAGATGTTTAAACTTTTTTTTTAAAAAAAATAGTTATTTCATTTAAATTTCTCGATTCAAGCCTGTATTTCATGACTTTCATTTTATAATTTTTTTCTTCATAAACTTAGATAAACTCTTGTCATTATCTATATTGTGGTTATGCAGACAAAATTATAAGTCAATAACATCATACGAAATTCCTCAATCATATGCATATGTAATCATGTAAATTTCCATAGGAAATGTCTAAAAGTTAAAATCATCATTTAATACTCTTGTACCATTGACATCTGGAAACCACTTGATTTGACAATAATAAATGAGGTATAAAATTTTATGTGTTTAATGATAATATATTATTAATATAAAATGTTTTACAAATAACCAATAAAAATTCTAATTAATATTACTCTTAATCTATTTATTGTAAAAGTTAAAAACTTATCATTTAGTCTCTAATATTTTGTAATTCTTGTTAATGACTTTTGTGTTATCATATGATCAAGTAATCATTCCTAGTGATACTCAAAAATTATATTTGATATTATGTTAGTATGTGACATTTCTATATTTTTGTATAAATACTTAAAATAAATATTATTTATTTACCTTAAAATAAATATTAAGAAAAACAAAATAGTGATTTTAAGTTTTAGAGAGATAAAAATTAAAAAGAAATATTTTATATAAATCAAAATCAAAATTTACTCATATTTTAGGAAAAAAAACAACAATATTTCAAATTTTAGAGGAATAATTTTTTATAGAAACTAAAATTAAAACATACTAATTTTATAAGGACTAAAAATATATTTAAAGCATAAAAATACTTTATAGAAAACATTTAAAATTACAAAAACACACAATTAATTAAAATAAATAAGTAAAAGAAATACGAGTAATTCATCATATTTATAGGAACCAGAATACATATTTTTCAAATATAAATTTCAACATAAAAGAAAATTTTGAAAGTAGAGTAAATCTATCTATGATTTTTTTAATGGGATTTTAACATTAAAATGAAAGTAATTCATCATTTGAGAATTAGAAGAAAAAAAAATGATGAAACCATATGAGTCATAAGAAAAAGAGTGAATAATAAATGTTGTCACTCTAAATAACTTTATTATATAGAGATGGATCAGAAAACTTGTAAAATTCCATCTTGATGGTTGAAACATGAAAGATTTGATGGAATTAATTTAGTTTTTGGTTTGACTAATTCTATGAAAAAATATCTCCCTCACAGTGTCTGATATTAAAAGTAATATTTTTAATAAAAAAAATCAAGCTATAAAATAAATATGTAAAATCCCTAAAAAAGAGTTAGTTTCCAGAAGATCGAAATGACACCTAAAGAATTGACATTATTTATTCTCTTAATAATAAAGAAATAATAAATTTAGTCTATCAATAAACATCAATTTTGTCCGTCAACAAATCAAAATAGCACCGAATTCATTCCTCAATTTAATAGTTTATACATAAAAGAATAATATTTTTTTATATTATGTTTCATGCATGGTTAAGAGATTAATTATTAAAAGGTATGGCATTGTTGATATAGATAATCTTATTTTTTAAAAATATATAATTAGGAGTTCGATTCTTCATATTTATATATATATATATATATATATATATATATTAAAATATATTAATCCTTTAAATAAATCTTAATGCCTTAAAATAATAGTATATAACGTTTTCAACCATAAAAAATGTATTGGTTTATAAGAAAAATTTAAGGGATTAACTAAATAAGTTTTACGTGAGTGTTTAGTCCTTAATTTAAAGTGAGTGATTACTTAACAGTCTTAACTATAAAAGGCAAAGGAAACCCTTTTTACGAGTTGTCTATCTGTGGATGGGTTTAATGTGTAACAAGCACAGAAAGGTTTCTCCAATTTGCGTGGAATTAATTAATCAAATATCATAATTAACAATCATATTGTTGGTAATGGTCCATATATCAGTTGTTGGCTGGTCCCCTTAGGACACGTCCAATACGAGGAATACGGCACGCAATGCTCTCACCCAATTGCTACTTATTAACTATATATTTCCTAGTTCCATTTTTTTTACATTTAAAGTTTTAACAAGAAAGTTAAGAAATATAATTAATAAAAATAATTATGTAACTTTTTAATGTACTTTTAAATCTTTCAAAATTTTATCAATAATTAAAAAATATATTAATAATAATTAAAGATATTTTTAGAATTGTAGATTTGAGTCTAACTCAATCCTATAAAACTGGTTTGTAAGGTGATGATTGTTTTCCACTTATATATTATTTAATTACTTAATCTCTAGTCGATTTGGGACTTGAATTTTTTCCAATACATCCCCTCACGTCCAACACTATTGGGCATGGTACGTGGGATAAATGGTAGGTGACCATTTTGAATGATCTAAGATAGGCGAACCATTTTAAGAATCTAGGATAGCTCTGATACCATCAAAAAATAGTGGATTTAAGCTTAACTCAACCCTTTAAAACTGACTTGAAGGTGAGGGTTGCTTTTCACTTATATACTATTTAATTGCTTAATTTCTAGTCGATGTGAGACTTGAGTTTGTCCCAATACACCCCCTCACGTCCAAAACTATTGGGTTTGGTACGTAGATAAATGATGGGTGACCCTTTTTTAATGATCTAAGATTGGCGAAAATTGAGTTTTTCTCAATACACCCCCTCATGCCCATGGTGCATGTATCAATGGTGGGTGACCCATTTAAAGTGAATCTAGATGGCTCTGATACCATCTTAGAATTGTGGATTTCAGCCTAAATCAACCCTACAAAACTGACTTGTAAGATGAGGGTTGCTTTCCACTTATATATTATTTAATTGTCTAATCTCTAGTCGATATGGGACTTGGATTTTTCTCACTACACCTCTCACGTCCAACACTATTTGACTTGATACGTGGATAAATGGTAGGTGACCCTTTTGAATGATCTAAGATATGCGGCCCATTTTAAGGATCTAGGATAACTTTGATACCATCAGAGAATAGTAGATTTAAGCATAACTCAACCTTACAAAAATGGCTTATAAGGTGAGGGTTATTTTTCACTTATATACTATTTAATTGCCTAATCTCTAGTCGATGTAAGACTTGGATTTTTCCCAATACACCCCCTCACGTCCAGCACTATTGGGTTTGGTACGTGGATAAATGGTGGGTGACCCTTTTTTAATGATCTAAGATTATGGGACTTGAGTTTTTCCCAATAGATATAATTAAAAAAATATTTAAAGTTACATTGATACTGTAAAATGACAATCAAATTGAAACAAAGAAAAATCGTTAAAATATCAAATAAAATAGAATGGAGAAAGTAACATTAATCACTCTTTCTTTTCTTTTCCATTTAGCTCTACATTCATTTATCTTAGTGTATTAGTGTATCTATATTAAAATATTGTAATGACCCATCAAGTTACTACACTTAACATAACACAAAAATAACGTAGCAAAAATCTTAAAGAATATACTATTCTAAGGTTATCATGCGACAGTACCTTGACATCCATGTAATAGATATATGTATAAGGTGCAAAAAACATGAAATAGCCCATTTAAATTTTAACTTTAAAATATAAATTCCCTTATGAGGTTACAATAAAAATCCTATACATATATACAAATATACATCTAGTATAGAATACTAAAACCATAACCCCAAGCGTCAGTCAAACGTTCCTACACAACTATTATATTTGAACAGTACAACAAAGACATAAAAACCATTTCCAACATGACTATCCACCAAGCATACATGTCAACCTAATCCTGTAACACTCTACCCCGCATATCATAACACATAAATGATATCTAAGTAAAATACTCATGTGAGATAATAAGCTCAAAATCCATATACGTAAAGAGAATCACATTGTTAATGTAAACTAAACTTGACAAAAATAACAAAATTACAAATAAATTAAAATCAAATTGCTCAAATTAAATAACATGAATTAAATTCTAACTAGTCCTAACTACATCCTGATATCACATGTTCTATCAGAACATAACTCATAACTAAGGACCAAGTTTTATCACCAACATCTTCAACACCATGTTGATGATCACTTACAAAAAACACAAGAGCAACAACACAAAAGAAAGGCAATGAGAAACATCTCACATTGGCTCATGGTGCAAGAATGCAAACCAATTAGTCTAACACAAACAAGACATACAACAAGATATAACATACAGAGATAATAATTATCATCATGGTTATTCAGTCATAACATAATAAGTAATAACAGATACATTATAAAAAATTATGCAATGGACACCGAATTACATGTTAACATGCATGTGACACCAGTAAAAATATCACATGATGTATTGTCGCCAACAACACACATAAAGTAGTCTAAGAGTATATGTCGGGTCACACACCCTCTACACACTCTCACTGGGAAGATATACTATCAAGGTCTAGTTGGGATAGTTGAGTTGCACAAGATACATCCCATGCAATTAATGGGCAATATTAGGACTTACAAAGCAAGTTATCCCCAAGAATTAATTTCCAATCTTTTGCAAAAGGGTGTCTTCCTTGGCAGTGTATTCAACATTGTACCCTTAAAACATTTATGCATATGATGCATGTATATCAAGACTTTATGCATTACCATATCACATTATCATGTCTCATTATCAAATGACCTCATCATGTCATTTTAACTATATCAACTTATCTCATATCACATAATCATCAACTATCTCAATATAACAATCAACAACGCAACTGTATTCATTAAAGGTTAACATTGAATAGCACAAGAAATAACATCACTACCATTTATAGATCACAAGAGAGAAGTAACATAAGATTCACATCATACCAGTAGAATTCATTAAACAAAAATGGAAGAGAACACAATTGGGCAACTGACAGTTAGCGTCAAGCTAGGCGTTTAGTGCAAAGCTTCCATATAGTAACCTTGACTTATTGCTCACAAACAACACTTCTAGCTCTCTGCCACCATGATGCTCAATGCTAGAAATGATTATCAACATGGTTTTTGTGATCAGAAACTCTGTAATATGCAATTTTTGTATTTTCATCCCAAATCATCAATCTATTTATACAATCGGTGAAAGTGTTTTAAATCACCAAATAAACATTCTAAATAGTACAATTTATTCATGCAGTTACATCTTTAAACAATCTTCTCATACAACTACCAATTCATTCCCTTAGGATTTCCCATAAGAATCCATAGGAACACCAAAATATGCAATTACAAGCAAAACTTAAACATTACCCACACATACATACTAATTATATCAATCAGGACATAAAAGGAGAAACATAAAAGATAAAGACACATTTGAAAAAATCCCTCAAACATAGACATACAACAGAGACAAGATTGGGGGTTAATTAATCTCGGTATCCAACATACAATCTCACACCCAAAGTGAAGGTTCTCACTTTCCTTTTACCTTGGTAAGCAAAAGAAGACGGATGCATATATCCGAGGTGATTTCCTTCTTTTTTCTGTTCTTCAAGCTTTGAAGTGCATATGTAAAACAAAAGCATAAAATGGTATAATTAGAAAACTACTCATTTAAAAATCTTAACCTTTCTTTAATCTTCTAGTTAAAACACTTAACTTTAGTTACTAATTTTCTTCCATTTTAATTTAATTAATAAAAATATTTAAATAAAACCAAGAATAATACACCTTATATTATATTTCAAAACATACCAAATAGTTAAATAAATACCAAAAAACTCCTATTAATAAAAATAAAATATCAAAATTATTAATAAAATATTTAATTTTAAGAAAAATAGGATGTTACAAATCTTGTCTTACTATTGTACCAAGTATGATCATTACAATCTAACAACATGAAAAATAAGGGTAAACTTATGAAATAAAATAACATATCAACAAATTAACACAACTACGACTGAAAGCCTAACATCATACAACTTAAGCAACTTATGACAATAGGCGACTTGCAACATTAGACAACTTAAATCATCATCATATATATCATTATATATCAATATATAATGAACTATATTCAATCTTCATCAGGGCTACCAACAACTAGATCGAAGCTACCAAAAAACATGCATACATCAAGAAAAGAACAACAACTCAAGCATTCAACTTAACAACTCCAATTCTTCTCATCCCACGCCAGAATTTTTGCATGCAACTTCGAAATCTTCCAATTATAACAAGACACAACTCATGAATTGAAGAAAATGAGACAAGCAACATCAATACACTAGCCAAATCGTCGAATCTTTCCTTTTTCACCAAGAACAAAAAACACAAATGTTCCACCTTAAAAATTCAATTTCAATGTTTACCAAATCATGAATCAATTTGAGAAAACACCATACACGACTTTAGAAATCAAACAACAAGCTTCTTTTATCTCGAATCTTCCAAAGAAGAAGAAGAAAGGAAGAGAACCCAAAAAACCTAAAACTCTCATATGACGACTTCTCTCTAAGATTCACAACTTCTCAGCTTCTACCACACCAACTAGTAACCAGGGGAACAAAAGGGATCTTCTGATGAAATTGGATTGAAGATCAGACTCTATTAGTCCTGGAGCACTTATCTCTAATTTCTCTATAAGATTCTAGAATTATGAACATATGAAGTTTATTTCTTAGAATTTGCCTTATATAGCTTAACCCTCCACAAGCCAACTTTCATACACTTAAGTTATATCATTTATAACTTAAGCTTAGAGTTATTATCTAAATTCTAACTTTCGTCCCACAAGGTTAAAAACAACCAAACAACACAAAATATATATCTTAATTACATATATTACAAATGTACAAAATTAAGAAAAAAAATGGTGTTACAAATATCCTTATTAATTTAATATTCAACTTGTCTTATTTCATTTTTCATTAAAAATATTATGCGCATCTAAAAAAAATAATTGATTATACCAATTTTCATGATAAAATAATTTTGTTTGACTAAAATATTTTTATTCTATATAAATGATTAACTATATTGTACCATTACAATTAATATTTATTAATGTATTTATTTCTTAAAGATATTATTCAAAAAAAGTTAATAATTTATTGATATTTCAAAATGACAAATAATTTGAGACAAATATGTATATATGCATTAAAAAAATTGTCTTATACTGATTCAATACTTATTACTAAAAATTACTTTTACATATATTATAATGCAATATATGTTGGTATCTTATATTATTAATAAATGCGGGTATGAGTTGTAGTGACACATATATATGTTGTTGAATAACATTCAAAATTATCATTAAAATTATGTATAAATATATGTCAAATAAATTTATACATACACATATTATATTTGTAGTGTGTCATTATATGTAATATTTCTTGTAATGATAACTCTTTTAATATATATATATATATATATATATATATATATATATATATATATATATATGAGAGTTATAATTACACGGGTGTAATTTTTATTAAGTATTACACCGCTCAATAACTTTATATTAAAAGTGAATTTTGTAAATTCAACCGTTAGATTGAAAGTTTATATCACTTTATACGTGTATATCAAATTTTGTTAAAATTGAACAATAACTTGAAGGTAATCAAAGTGTTCATATTTTAGTATATTTTTAAATGAATATATTACGTCAATTTTGTTTTATAAAAATGAAGTATCAAATCATCTTGGATTAATATAAAATTTTGTATATATGATCTAAGAGATATGAACTTTCAATCTAACGGTTGGATTTACAAAATTCACATTTAATATAAAGTTATTGAGCGGTGTAATACTTAGTAAAAGTTACACCGGTGTTATTATAACTTTCATCTATATATATGTATATATATATATATATATATATATATATATATATATAAGAGTTTCGTTTACTCTAAGAATAGATCTACCTATATTTACTCCATTCAATATAACTCATGTTTTATATCAAATTTAAATGATCAAACTGTTGAATTTAAAATTTTTAATAAATATATCAAGTCTGCAAATTTATAAAAAATTTGAAAACCATTTGATACTTCATTTCATTAATTCAAATCAACGTATAAAATGATTTTATAATTATCTGTCAATTTGAATTAATGAAATGAAATATAAATAATTTTCAATTTTTTTTAATTTATAGATTTTATTTATGTATTAATAATTTTAAATTCAACGATTGGAACGTTAAAGTTTGATGTCAAATATAAGTTATTAAGTGGAGTAAATCTAACTAGACTAATTCCTAGAGTAAATGAATCTTTCCTCATATATATATATATATATATATATAGAGGAGGGTTCAAACGACACCGGTGTAACTTTTACTAAGTGTTACACCGCTTAATAACTTTATATTAAATGTGAATTTTGAAAATCCAACCGTTAGATTGAAAGTTCATATCTTTTAGATCATATATGTCAAATTTTATATTAATCTAAGATGATTTGATACTTCATTTTCATATAAAAAAATTGACGTAATATATACATTTCAAAATATACTAAAATATGAACACTTTGATTACCTTCAAGTTGTTGTTCAATTTTAACAAAATTTAACATATATGATCTAATATATATGAACTTTCAATCTAACGGTTGGATTTTCAAAATTCACATTTAATATAAAGTTATTGAGCGGTGTAACACTTAGTAAAAGTTACACCGGTGTCGTTTGAACCCTCCTCATATATATATATATATATATATATATATATATATTTATAAAATTTGAATAGATACGGAATGAAAGTACAACATTTCCTAAGATACCGATGACATTTGTAACAATACAGAACCATATTTTGTGCGTGCCAGTGGCAGTGGCACTGAACTAGTTAGGTGTTAATTTGAGTACGATATATATCAGAATTGAAGAAGCATTAGTAAAGAAGATCAATGGGTAGACGTCCCTGCTGTCCCAAAGAGATAAACAAAGGTGCATGGTCTCGTGAAGAAGATCAAACCCTCTCCAAATATGTTGCCATTCATGGAGAAGGCAAATGGCAGAAGGTTGCACAAAATGCAGGTTTAAAATATTTTCATTTTCTCTATTATAATTACATGCATTAATTCATGTCCCACTCATATGTATACACACATTAATTTAGTGTAAGTACAAGAGTCTAGGAGGCACTTGAGTTGAGTGGGTGGAAATTTCTTGGTGAATGAATTTCCTTCATTCTTTTTTGTATTGGAGCGTGTTCCCTTTTCCTTCATTTCTATACCATTTCAGTTTCATTATTATTGTTTCTTAACTAGGCTTTGGCTTTTTTGTTTGTGTACAATAATTAATGTCTCTAGGTTTAAAGCGATGTGGAAAAAGTTGCAGACAAAGATGGTTGAATTATCTCAAGCCTGGTATAAAAAGAGGTGACATCTCCGTGGATGAAGAGGATTTGATTATAAGACTTCATCCTCTTCTTGGTAACAGGTAATAATTTTTATGTCTTCATTTCACTTTTCAACTTTTACATATATAATATTCTACTCAACAAATTATCCTAGTTCAAAAGACTTCCTGTGAGAGAGAGTAATTAAGATGAGAAGAGATGTGTCTTTGATCTTTTAGTAAAAAAAAAAATTACGATAGAAGTAATCAAACTTAATCTTTATGTATTTATCCTAACCCCTCAATTAGTAGGTCAGTCCTAATGGTTAAAAAAAAAAAAAAAAAGAGACAGGTGTGATATAAAAATAAGTGTATATAAAGTATTTTAGAAATTTTAATTGGAAGCATTACTATGTATAAACCATAGTATGTATGACTTGTGGTCAACAGTTAAGATTATGTATGATTTATGATGTTTATATAGATGGGCATTGATAGCAAAGAGGCTACCTGGACGAACAGACAATGAAATCAAGAACTATTGGAACACTAATCTGTCAAAGAAGTTACAGAAGCAGCCAACATCATCATATGTTTCATCTCTTCAGCGCAAACATCATGAAGAAGAGACCAAACAAGTGCACGTGGCACCCGAAGCTCCACGTCCTAGGAGAGTTAAGGCAGTTCAACATAGTAAAATGTTGGATAATGGAGTGTGTGAGAATTGTACTCCCTCAAATAAAGTAGAGGGTAGTAGTGATGAAGCTTCTTTTACTGATTTCCTCATTGATATTGATCAAAGCCATTTGTTGAATATTGGTGATGATTCCAACTCAAAGGTGCTGCCACAAATGGAAGAAGAAGACCATAACAACATTAACAATGTAGGCTTAACCAACAGTCCTAGCTCATCACCACCTTCTGATCATTGTCACCATCTCTTGCCAGAGAAATTTGACTCTCTGGAAACCCTTTTGGATGTGGAGCTTAAGAGGATGGCTTCCTTTCTGGGACTTGAAAATGATTGATCAATCAAGGGGTTTTCTTTATTGCAGTAAGATGAAAAAGGTCGAGGGCTTAGGGAGTGTTATATTTATATAAATTCCATCTATATATGGAAAGCCTAACTAAGCATCTAGCTAGCTAGATTTATAAATCCAGGGTTTCTTCTATGTTTCTCTCTCTCTTTTTTCTTTTTCTTTTTCCCTCTCACGTACCAATCCTTATGTTCATCCAAAATCAATAACATTATTTCAGCCAGATAGTGCAATCTACTTTTAACAAAAATGTTGGATTCTTTACTACAATTTCCGTTTAGCAATTACTTTTGCTTCCCTTTGATGTGTCACGTTCGGGTCTATCATTGTATTTGAGTGTTATTTTTGTTGCATAAAATTTAGGGAGATCGAAAGAATGAGAATGACGCCATAGACTAAGGTATAGGAAAAACTTTTGAGTTTAAAATATATACTTAAAAAAAACTTATATCTATCTTTTATATTTGAGTATAAATGTATGCTTATATATATAAGAAAAAAAAAATCATGCACATGTGCAACAACCAGAGGGTGTAACCACTACACATCATCAACTCATGCATCCAGCTCCAGGACCTTCACACATCCATCATCATCATCATCAGTATATATACATATGTTCTATTCCGAATGAGAATAGTCTAATGTTTAATTCAATAACTAATAAAACAAAGTCTGTTATATTAATTGAGGCCATAGATTTATTTTCAAGGAAAAGTACCATTTGTACTTATAATATTATGATCACTAACACAGTTGTAAGTGCACCAGAATTGGGAGTACTCACAGTCACAGTGTTCTCTTTTATCTATGGCCAAAATTAATGTGCAACATATAATTGAAGAAGAGTTTTGAATCTGCAACAACATTAGTACTAATGCACCTGTTTCCTACACTTCTCTCCTAACATTCTAATAGAATCAGAAAGTTTGTTGGTACAGTAGCTAGGTTAAAGGCTAGACAATAGTATTACTTACGTACCAGGTTCTATAATCTTAGTTGTGGCATAGCTGTGTGTAGTACTAATTAAATGTCATAAATATCAGCTATGGGGTCACTGAATTTCACCAATACGTCGCTACCAAAGCAATTTTCTAAAGCCATGATTGCTGTCATGGATCAGCTCAGTAACGATGCATGTGAAAGCAAATATAGCCAAAAGAGAAGATAGTTTTAATACTCATTGGTGCTCATTGATTAAAACAGTGTCCCTACCACTGCCTATGCAATTAATTAATAATTAGTTCTTTTGTTCTAATGCCATACCAGGCTTTACTTTCCAATCCATCTATTCTACGTACCATTAGAATTCAATTCCATTTGCATATACATCTCACACAATAAGGAAACATTTTCTTTCTCTCGTAATTACACTTTCACCAACCAATATAATTTCAATCGAGACCTTTAGGTTCGAGTATTTAATACTATTCAATTTTTTAAAAAAATTCATACTTTTTTTTCTTCCCATAATATTAGTGAGAGTATCTTACTATTTCATCGAAATTAGTACCCCTTGAAACTTGGATTATATTAAAATTGTCCTTATCAATATTGTTTTTTGTTTTTATCTAATCTAAAACTCAAATTTGAGACATTAAGAATCCGTGTGCTTAAACTTTGAAACAAATAATTTTATAAATATATAAAAAATATTCTTAATCTTTATAAAAATATAAACTATATTTGTATATTATTATTGTAACAACTTTTTTTTAATAAGTTAGCGAAATAATAATATATTTTCAAAATCTTGAACCAAAACCATAAATTTTTTTGTTAAAAGACTTTAAAATGCATTTAAAATATTATCTTTTGATATTTTTTTCTAAACAAAGTTTTTATAAGTGGTTTTTTTTTATAAAATTATTTGTTCATGAAAAATGAACCAACGGGCTTTTTATTTATTTTGAATCAAAGGGCTCTAAGTATATATACTAATTAAAAGAACTCTATCAAAAGATAGATCAATATATTAATGAGAACTGAATAGTTAATATATAAATTTTAGGGTCATCTCTTTAACGAGTGTTTCAAATATATTAGTTAAAGAAATATTAAATATATTCTATTACTACTCTTCCATTTTTATTTTAAATTTTAAATTTTCAGAATTTTATTTATCTATCATTTAAAAAGTTGAAGACAACACTAATTATTATTTTTTCAATTACTCATTTTTGTTCTTTATTATAAACAAAATAATTAATTTTACGTATATTAAGAAAGTTGTTATTTACATTAAATTTTACTATTTCTATAAGATTCTTCCTAAATTATTCTTATTATAAATGTTAAAAGAAGTAGTGTAATAAAAATTCATGCATTAAAAAATAAATATTTTAGAGAAAATATCATTAAATGATACAAAAATAATTAAATTTGCTTATATATATTTAAGAAAAAAAATGTATATTTTTTTTGTTTGTAATAGAGAACATAGGAAGTATACTTTTATCTTAACCTAATTTTAAATATTTTACATATTTATTAAGAAATGGAAAGAGAGATGTGAATAATAATAAATTACGGACAAATTAATCAATAAGATAAGTAAAATTAACATATAAATAAAATGGGAAGCATACTTTTCAAAAAAATAAGTGTTAAATGGCTACTATATTTTTAATACAATAAATGCTTACTTTTTAATTAAATTTATTTTCTTCATATATAAGTGTTTTTAAAGACATTAACATTTTACTTATTAATTAAAACTTATCCAATTTCTGGTGAAAGTTGTCTCAAATTCGAAGAGGAATAGAATGGGAAGATTTAATTCTAGTAAATTGGATAAGTTTAAAGCATTATAAGTTTCTCACTCTCTCTCTTCCGTAAAAGAATCATGTTTTTAAAATAATCGCTTTTTTTTTTTTTTTTTAGTTTTTCATTCATTTGTTTATGCTTTTATAAATAATCAAAAATTGAAAAGAGTACTTCTTTATAGTTATATTATTATTATTATAAAATATCTACTGACTTTATTAATAATTAATTTTTATTAAAAAATTTGACAGACAATCTTTAATGATGTCTCATTCCTTTTAAACTATATATATATTTTTTTATCTAAAGACTCGATTAAAATAAGAACCAAATTTAAATGACTTTTCATAACACTAGTTGTTTATTATTTCTCTTTTAAAATAAGTTTTTTAATTATAAATAAACATAAATTAACTTTTACTTTATTTTAAATTTCTTAAAAATAATCAATCAATTACTTTATGTAAGAACATTTATATTAATGTATATAACAAACTATCATGACATTATTGCATTAAGAAATGTTCTTCAGATAATTCAATTGAGAGGTTTCGTAAATCTTTTGGGGTTTGGACAAGATTTGAAATTCATAAAATTTAAAATATTTTGATTTAAAATCTTCTTCATTTGCTAAATTTTTTGTTTAGAGCCAACTTGATACTCTTAGGTTGATTATTGTTGCTGTTAAAATAAAGTTTCATTAGTAGAAGTCATGTCATATCCCACCAGCAATATTAGTTTTTGAGGGTCAACTTTGAAACATTGTGTAAATCATGTTTATGAACTAAAAAAAAAATTTCTTTGTTTGGTTAAAATTTTTTAAAAGTTCTTAAATTTTAAATTCTTAATTTGGATAATAAAATTTTAATTTTCACCATTTGTGTAACAATTCACTAGATCTTTACACTTTCAATTCAACACTTGAATAGACATGCAATTATATTTTCTCTCACTTGAATAGATTAATTTTCTTTCACTTGATTAAATCCCAAATTTTCTCTCACTTGATTAATCTAAGGGTTATATTTCCACCTTCTTACCTTCTCACAATAAAAACTTCTCACTTGATACGCTCCATATATATATATATATATATAAAGGAGGGGATCTATTTACTTAAGAGTAAGTATACCTAAATTTACTTCATTCAATAACTCACATTTTACATCAAATTTTAACGATTTAACCATTAAATTTAAAGTTTTTAATGATAAATCAAGTCTGCAAATTTAAAAATAATTTAATATTTTGTTTCATTAATTCAAATTAAATTTATCATATTTATTCATAAATTAAATTTGAAAATAATTTGATCTAACCGTTGGATTATTTTCAGGGATTTCTTTTCAATGAGAGATTTTTAATTATATTTTAGTTTCTTGTCTATTTCAACTTATATTTACGATATTTATTCATAAATTAAATTTTAATATTTAAAAATAAATGATCAATAATTAAAAATAATTTTATGTCACAATATAAATTATCTATCATAAATTTAAAATATAATTTATAATTTTAAAATTATTTATTTATAAAATTTTTTAATGAAATTTATATATATTTAAATATAGTATTTTTTTGCATATATAACTTTTATAAATTTTAGTTTTATATAATTAACATTAAATCTATGCACTTTATGTGTTAGAATAGTGGATTAAGCCTAACTCAACCCTACAAAACCAGTTTGTAAGGTGAGGGTTGCTTTCCACTTATATATTATTCAATTGCCTAATCTCTAGTCGATGTGGGACTTGGGTTTTTCCCAATATACCCCCTCACGTCCAGTATTATTGGGCTTGATACGTGGATAAATGGTGGGTGACCCTTTTTAATGATCTAGGATTGGTGGGACTTGGGTTTTTCCCAATATACCCCCTCACGTCCAGTATTATTGGGCTTGGTACGTGGATAAATGGTGGGTGACCCTTTTTAAGGGTCTAGGATTGGCGGGACTTGAATTTTTCCCAATACACCCCCTCATGCCTATGAGGCATGCATCAATGGTGGGTGGCCCATTTTTAAAGTGGATCTAAATGGCTCTGATAACATGTTAGAATAGTGGATTTAAGCCTAACTCAACCCTACAAAACCGGCTTATAAGGTGAGGGTTGTTTTCCACTTATATACTATTCAATTGCCTAATCTCTAGTCGATGTGGGACTTGGGTTTTTACCAATATTATGAGTTAAAATACTAGTTCAGTTCAAAATGAATTACAATCTTAAAATTTCCTATCAAGATGAGGAATTTTAAAATTTAAAGAATTTAAAATATTTAAAATTTAAATAATTTTGATTTAAAATTTTTAAAGTATTTTGTTTAAATAAATAAATTTAAATGTTTTAAAGTTGAAATTTTTAGTTTGGAGAAAATAATTTATTTTTCACACATGCTAAATTATATATATTGTTTTTGGTAGATTTAAGTTACTTATTTTAAATTTTAATACAATTTATTTAAAGAAAATAATTTTATGATATTAGCGTGAAATAAATAACCTCTTTTCATTCTATATTTCGTAAATATTTGATTTATATTTTGATGTTTTTTCTTCTTCAAATGATAAAGAAGGAAAATTTGAATGGAGCAAAGTAAGGAGAATAAAAAGCACAACTCAAAGTGTATGAGAATAGAACAAGTGAAAGTATTGAGTCTTTCTCTTCATATTGGATATTGAGATTTGAGCCCACATGTAAAAAAGTTCTGAGAAGCACGCTTTGGACCACCTTACTGGTTACTTTGAAGTTTTAAATACTCATATTTATTTTATCTCTACTTTCTATATATAGATTCATTGAAGTTTTAAATACTCATATTTATACTCGTTACTTTGTATTTTACTGATTTACTTAAATATAAAATTCAGAAATCAATAAAATGTAAATTTAAGAAATTACTACAACTTAAAGAGAGATTTTTAAATCAATCAGTTATTAGGAACAAAAATAATTATTTAGTGTAATTATTTTAACTTTAATGTTTTAAGTTTTAAATAAAGAAGATTTAATCTAGAAAAAATTCCATTAACCCCTACTTGAAGTTTTTCTCAATAACGTCATACATGTATCTCTTCTCAAATTTTTAAGTGAGTATTAATTTTCTTATTTATTTATTTAAGTGACACATACAACTACTTATATAAGATAATATTGTTTATATACTATTAAGAGAAAATAATTTATTAATACAAATATTAATAATTAAATGAGATTTGATCTCTTATTTCATTATTTCAACTTTTTTGAAATTTATTTTAAATATCATGCACACTGTGATTTAAAAAAATATATTAAATTTAAGTAATAATTTTAAAAATGAATTGAAGAAAATCTTATTTTCAAAATTGAAGATCAATGAAAGTTTTCATCAAAATGACATAGTATTGGATGTAATTTAGAAATAAATGATAGATACATATATATGATTTGCAGAACATAATTTAACTTTTTCCCCCTTATTTAATTAATAACGTTATTTTCAAAGAGATGAGTGATTTTTAAAAATTAAAGAAAAGATGTGTTATTCTTAAATTTGAACGTCATGTGTTGGTATTTTTCAAGATAAGTAACAAAAAACACATTTACGCTAATTAGTTTATAATTTATAATAACCTAAACATATAATTATATATAGGTAATATAAGTCATACCTCACACACTTTGATTTATATTTATCTTATTTATATTTTGAAAACACCCATATAATAATGAAAATATTATATAGTGCATTGTTGTGTGTATTGATGCGATTAGGATTGGTTGCATTTGAAAAATAATTGGCTTAAATTTTATTTAATAATTTCAGACGTGGGAAACTCCGTCAGAAATTTCAGATGGATTTTAATCCGTGGGAAACTTCGTCAAAAATTTTAGACGGATTTAAATCCGTGGGAAATTCCGTCGTAAATTTCAGACGGATATAAATCCGTGGAAAATTCCGTCAGAAATTTCCTGTAACAGCCCAATTTTCAATGGGCCGTAGGCCCAATTCGTTGCCCAGAACGGGCTGTTTCAAAAGTGAAACGGGCCGTTCTGGAATAAGTTAAAGGCCCAAAATTTGAGAATCAGAATGGGCCGTTCTGGAGGGAGAACGGGCCGTTCCGGTTTGGAGAACGGGCCGTTCCAGAGGGAGAACGGGTCGTTCTGGTTTGGAGAACGGGTCGTTCCGGAGGGAGAACGGGCCGTTCTGCTGGGATTGGGAACGGGCCGTTCTGGTTTTGGAACGGGCCGTTCCAGTTCAAAAATTTGCATAAGTTTGAAGGGCCCAGAACGGGCCGTTCCGATTTTGGAACGGGCCGTAGTAGTAGGTGGGCGAAAAATCCTATAAATAGGTCTCAAATCCTCTCATTTCTACACACCTCTCATTCTCACTCTCTCTTCTCTTCTGTTCTCTCTTTCGTTCCTCTTCTTCTCTCTGAAGACCAAGAGGAACTCAGAGGATGAGGTTCTGTCCCAGATTTAGTTCCGATCCTTGTTTAAGGAAAAAGAGGAGGAGGTTCTGCCCGAGTTCCTATTTATCCAGGTACAGGGAAAAAGGAGATTATTTATATGTAGAGTTACATGATGGAATTGGGTAGAGGAAGAGCCCTTAGGGTTATGAATAATTTTATAATTATTTCTGTTTGGAGAATTAATTATCTTATGTGATTCTATATATATTTAGGATTACGAATATATGTTTAACTTGTAAAAATAATGCTCTGGGAGAGAGAACGAAATTATAGAAAAGTGTCTGTAAGTTAGGTTGTGAAAAATTGGATGATTTCTGTTTGAGAAATTGAGGATCCCATTAGATTCTGTATGTGTTGAGGATTATAGATATGCTAATAATTTGTAAGAATGATGATCTGAGAGGGAGAACGAAATTGTAGAAAAGTGTCTGTGAGTTAGGTTTTGGAACAATTGGGGATTTTACTGTTTACGTTAAAATTATATTAAATTGATAATTCTGTTGTTTGTTATATTAGTTTATGAATGTTATTGTTATATTATTTGATGATCTAGATGATGAATTACTTGAGGGGTATCTGAATCACCATTTTGTGTGGATTGTGTGTGTATTGTGGAATTGAGATGTGGATGTGGATGTGGATGTGGATGTGGATGTGGATGTGGATGTGGATGTGGATGTGGATGTGGATGTGAATGAGATGTGATTGTGGTTCTTCACACCTATGACCAGGGGTGAGCACGGCCCGAGATTGTTACATGAGTATCGTGACCTTGGTTAACATGTCAGGGGTGAGCACGGCCCTAGGTTAGGGATAACGTGACCTTGGCACAGTGTTATATCAGGGGTGAGCACGGCTCTGGATTGTTACATGAGTATCGTGACCTTGGTTAACATGTCAGGGGTGAGCACGGCCCTGGAATAGGGATAACGTGACCTTGGCACAGTGTTATATCAGGGGTGAGCACGACTCTGGATTGTTACGTGGGTATCGTGACCTTGGTTAACATGTCAAGGGTGAGCACGGCCCTGGGATAGGGATAACGTGACCTTGGCACAGTGTTATATTAGGGGTGAGCACGACCTGAGATTGTTAAATGGGTAGCGTGACCTTGGCATAGTGTGAAGTGCAAGATTTGTGATGATTGGTGTGATTGAGAATTATGACGTGATGACGATGTATGATTGATTAAAATATGATATGTTGAAATATTTATGAATATTAAGTTATAATGAGATAATATGTTGTGTTTTCTTATGTGCTATATATATAGATGTTTTCTTTTCTCACCGTGCGATTTGTGGATATTTTAGGTGAGGAAGATCCGGCTACGAGTGACATCTAGAATGCTAACGGTTGAGTTGTGGTTATGCTCTGATATTGTGACATCGGGGCAGAGGATTTTCTTTAGGACATAGATTGTTATATGGAATTAGAATTGTAAATATTATTTTTGAAAATCATTTGTAAACTCTCACGTTTCATTTTTATCGTTGTGGTTATTGAAGAACAATTTTGAAGATTCTCATGTGAACCCTTTTACCGAAATTGAAAATTGTTTTTGTTAAGTTTTCATTATTACAATATATGTGTTGGGGTAGTATGGGTGTCACATTTCCCACGGATTTAAATCCGTCGGAAATTCCGTCGGAAATTTTCCACGGATCTAAATCCGTGGGAAATTTTCGACGGATTTTGGTCTGTGGGAAATAATCCGTGGGAAATTTGACTTTTTCTTATAGTGGAGAGAATACAAGTGAGAGAAATCTTGTAATTACAGATCCCTCGAAGATCTTCTATTCCTTTTGTGTAAAATCTTTAGTTATAATAAGTAACTGAGTCTCTATTGTTAGAGGTTGATGTAGTTGTCACAACTCATGTAATTCCTTTTTCTCGTTCAATAAAGATTTTATTTAATTAAATTTTGGGATTTTCTCTTAATACTTGTTGTCATTGGATCATCTACTACATGTTTTTTATAATTTTATCTGAGATTGGAAAACCTTTTAAAATTACAATCTAGACAAAAATGCTAATTATGCTTATTACTAGAAATAAGGCAAGTCTTATTAGTCAATTTGCTTAACAAACTTTCTAAGAAATTGAGATTTTTCTAAAGAAACTGATAATTTCTTGTCTAAATAATTAGGATTTATGTAAATTTGAGGGCTATCGAATATTTAACTAATTAATTTATGAAATTGAATGAGAATTTGAAAGGATTTACATGAAAAAAGTTAGAAAAATAATCCATGTTGGTGTTTATTAATTAAATTTCAATTATTATTTTAAATTTTTTTTTTTACTAAATTTTTATGCAATTCTTTAAAAAAATTAATTTCTTGAGATCTCATAATTAGTACTAAAATTAGATTAAAGAATCATAATAATTTGATACTTAAATTTTTGTCATTTACTACTTGACATAGTTGATACACTGCTGAAAAATTTAACACTTAACACATTTAACCCCTTGGAGGCAAGACCAAACACAATTCGTGAGAACCATCGACCCCAATTAACTATATATTTTGCGGTCTCCCGAACCTCATCAAACCCTTATTTATTTTTTAATTTTTAATTTTGTCTAAATGAAAGGCTTTGGAGGGAACCCTAATTTTACGAATTACTCCACCATGCAACATGGAAGAGAGGCATGAAGGTGGTGAAGTGTTTGTTGGAATGCTCCAACGTGAAGGGCGTGAGGAGGGACAAGAGAGGAATGTCATTTTCTATCACAGTGAAGTGTTTCGACCCTACACGCGCACGCGCTTGCTGCACTAGGGTTGACCACATGCACATTGTTAAAAGGTGTTTGGGGGAAGGGAAGGGGAGGGTGTAAACAGAAGGGACTAGAATGGGTGGACTCAGCCCTCTGCATTAGGGTATGGCGGAGGATGCTGGTTCAGCAAGTGGTTGGATCAACACAATGTCCATGGCAATGGCTGTTACACTGAGGACACTGTATTTTGTCTTCTTTTTAACATTATTTACACCAAGAAAAATAACTGATATTAAGAGCCCATATATTCTATTTTTGTTTGAATTTTATAAAAAGAATGGGGGAAAAAAGTTGTAATAATAGGTTGTCACAATTTCACTAACCATTTAATAAACGAAGAACTGATATTTATAATGAGGAATAAAAAAATGTAATATTGTTTTTTTTATTAGGAGCTTGTAAAATTGAGGAAAAGAAAATATATAGACAATATTAATCCAACAATACAAATATCGCAACTCATTTGATTTCCAAAAGAGCAAAGAGTTAATCAATAAGCCATCATTATCTATGCTAATTTCTTAAGACGATAAATAAAAAAATGATATTAATAATTAGAGACAGTTGATATTTTAACTCAATTGATTAGAGTGAGTAAGTTATTATAAACCTTCTTAGTATCATGTTTGATTCCTATAAATAGGTAAAAAAAAAAAATAGTGATAGGAGATTGACGATCGAGCTGTAATATATCTCAGCTAAGTCTTAAACGGGGTACATTTAACAGGTTGTTGCAATTCAATTAATCTGTTTTATTAACTTCAATCGATTTCAAAAAGATTTAAAGGCTAAACTATAATAAAAAGTAAATAAGTAAAAATATATACAAGATAATTTAAATAATTAAATAAAAAATCGAAGAATAAAAGAAAATTAACTTGTCTTAACGACATAACAAGATACAATGACTAATTGATTGGTTAAGTACATTGTGTCCAACACATTCACGAATTCTAACTCCAGTCTCAAAGCAATTTATATTACACCTTTTTACAAAGATATTTTCACTAAAATAACTTAAACTTAGTATTTATTGTTAAGCAAATCTTAGTAGTGCTTGGTCCAACCTTTTTCAACTTCTATGTAAAAGAAGAAAATTTTCTAATTAGCTGTTATAATAAAATTCCATGTTATAAGTTTTTGTTCATTTATTTCACGAGTAAAATAGTTTTATTGAAATTTTGTAGCCTAACTTAGCACAAGGGGTGTGCCAAAAAGTCAGCCATGATAGAGATACAATTGAAGCTTGTTCATTAAAAAATTACTTTATTCTTAAGAACTTCTTTAACTATTATAATATCAATCATCTTTTTGAGATAAAGAAACAACCAGAAGAAAGAAACCAAATCAAACGCTACCATACTTTTAAATGCTTCAAATACTTAAGGTCTAAAATAAGAGTACTCTAACATGGGTATTGGTTTGATATCCAATATGAACCGATTAGGCCATTTCCTTCTTTTATCATTTTATTTCTTTACCAAAAGAAATGTTAAATTATTTTTAATTGTCTTAAAATCCAAACAAATTTAGGTTTTATAAATTCAATCTCACTTTTTATTTTCAAAATTTCAATATTTGATGCCCAACCAACTTTCAGGAGCGTGGGAAAGTTAGATGGAAAGTAGCTAGATAGTGATGTCTATGAATGGCAGATGGGTGTACATAATATTTAATTTATATATGAAATTCCTTTTATTTTGTATTTCAAATAATCTCAGTCACTAAAACGTTGGCAAAATGTGGCCCCCTACAGATTTGAAACCTATAAATCTTTCATATTCAATGGAAATGCTTTATCTAGCAAATTATTGGTGGTGGAGACCCAGTTAGTTTTCCTTTTGTGTCTTCCCTAATAAGAACAATGTATTTATGCATATTATATATAGACCAAACGTGACTACGCATTGCCAACATTTAGCATCTCACTGGCTCTCGTGATCAACCACACTTACATAGTCACATTTACTAGTACGTGCACAAAGAGATGGGAAGGAGCCCTTGTTGTTCTAAGGAAGGCTTGAACAAAGGAGCATGGACAGCTTTGGAAGACAAAATTCTCACAGAATACATTAACACTCATGGAGAAGGAAAATGGAGACACCTGCCCAAAAGAGCAGGTGAATTGAAATTCATTGCATTCACTTACACATTTGCATTGATCAGTTGATTTTGTTGGATAAAGATTTTTTTGAGTTTTTTTTTAAAAAAAGAAAGAAAAAAAAAACTATTTTTGGTGGAGAAGATCACAAAAATATTTCTAACTTATATCCACTTAGACTTATAATGATTTTCTAATACAATGGTTTCTTAATGCAGGTCTTAAGAGATGTGGGAAGAGTTGTAGGCTAAGATGGTTGAATTATCTAAGACCTGGCATTAAAAGAGGCAACATTACTAATGATGAAGAGGAGCTTATAATCAGGCTTCACAATCTTCTTGGAAACAGGTATGTATATCAAAATCTTTATATTTCAGCATTGTTAATTTATAGAGTTATTATATTTTTATTATATATAGTTTCTTACATTTCCTTTTTCTTCTCTCTCCCAATTATAAAAACATGAATACAGGAATAGAATGTATGTTACTTATATTGTATTAATTTGAAAGTGATACCAAATCATTATAGGTACTATACATAGAATATAACAAAAGTACGTGTATGAATTTTAGGTGGTCCTTGATTGCTGGACGGCTTCCAGGACGAACAGACAATGAAATCAAGAATTATTGGAACACCAATATCGGAAGGAAGCTTCAAAATGGTGTTGCACGAAGCACTTTGAACACAGTTCAACAAGATCGAAATCTCAAAAACAAAGAGTGGCATCACTATCCCAATTACTCACCAGATCATAAGGTTTCGTGTCTTGTTCAGACTAAGGCAACAAGGTGGACTAAGGACATTACTCCACAAAATGAAGGGATCAAGAACAATGTTATTGGTGATAACAAAATTGTGTCTCCTTCTTCAGAGAATAACAAGGATCCAGTGTTGGATTTCATGGCAGACCTTGAGATGGATGGCAATTTCTTCTCGGAGTTACTGAAGATGGATTTGCCAGAATCATCTTGTCATAATGAAAATAAGATAGTTGAAGACAATGGTAACCCTAGCACAGTTGACAAGCGATATTTGTCTCCAAAATCATCCAGTGATACCACCCAATTCCCTTGGGGTGATTCATTGTATGATACAAATTTTGATTTTCTGCCAGTCACAACTTTCATGGAGTCCGGATTTGATTGGCTCTGAAGTAATGAAAAAGTAAGAAAGCTAGAGTTCAGCGTGACGTACATGTTTGGATTAATTACTTTTTTAATGTACTCTTAATTAGAAAATGTTTTTGGCTGAAAAGGTTTATTTTTATTGTAAAATAGACTAATGTTGCATGCATATAATAATGTTTTTTATCATTACCATTCATTTGATTGATGAAACTCAAGCTGTTATCAAGTGCCATTTTTTTTTTAATTTTACTTAGATTTTCTTTTATTCACATTAATTACCACACGATTTCAAACTTAAGATCTTTTATATATACATGTATGCAATTTATTATTGCTAAATCAATTCTAATAATTCAAAAATATTTGATTTAGTTTCAATACTTAAGTCATTTTAATTGTGTTTTAAATCTTAACATATTCCCTCTTTTTTTGTCTAGATTTTAAATTTTTTGTAATAATGCATATTTTTTGTTCGAATCTTATTGTTAAAAAATGTGATTAAGGAAAAAGGTTTTATTAAAGATAACTAGTCAAATTTATTGGGAGACATTAATTTTTGACATAAAGAAAATTTCCCTTTATAACAATTAAGTAATAATTGATGAAAAGTGATCGTTTCTGCTTTTCGTAGTTTTTGATCATTCTCTGTGTAGTTTAATAACACGAGCTTTTTTCAGATGTCCCTTTCTCCCGTTTTGTTGGTATCGGGATCCTCTAACTTACGTAGGACGATGCGCGGAGAACAAAACAACATTAGAAGTACATGTATCAATTAATTGCCTACTATTTTCTTAATTAAAATTAAGTATTTGTTTTAACAAAAATTAAGAAAATTCATAAATAATTTAATCAGATAATATTTATTGTTTATTTTCTATATCCCAAAATTATTCCACAATATGAATTATTTGTTTGGCCTAAAATTGTGATGAAGTGTGATAATGCTTCATTAAAAATGTAAAAATCACTTCATATAACTTATTTTAATAACTAGGTTTCTAACTAAAATAAAAAGGAATATATATGTGATAGTGTCATTGTCCAGTGATTTGTTATTATTTGAAAAAGATATTCCTTTCGTGCTAATCAAACTGACAAGGGAATAATTTTATTTCTTTAATTAGCAAAGCAGTGAAATGTTATCCAAAAGGAGTACAATACGAGTACTTAAAAGATGCATGCATTATCATGTTCATGACTGATGCATCCACTTCAAGAACAGATAGCATCCCCTACAACACAATCACTGGCACCAACAAAAATCCAAGTCTATGATGTCTACAGCATTAATTGGTATCAGCCCGTGATCCTTATAATTTACTTGCAAAGAATGACCTGAAAACTACAATAGAAAAAGTAGGCAGCAAGAGAACAAAATTCACAGCAGAATCACCAAATTTAGCTTCATGTCCAAATTAATAACTAGTTGGACGTGATAGTTAGAGAATTTCCTTTGCAATTAACATGCTTCATTCATCAAATAATACCACCTTCTTTCCGATATTCCATATTTCAATGATTCCACCAACACCAAGCCTTGTCAATCTGTTGCTGTTGAATAACATTAAAACTTAACTGATTGATTTATTTTCGTTTTTGACAAGAATATTGTGAATCTTTGAGGCAATGCTATTCCGATATGAATCATGAAAAAGAAAAACACTATTAAAGGAAAACAGTTTATCCATTTTTTTAATGAATGATGTAATAAAATATATATAATAAGAATACTACCGGTAAAAGGCTACATATATAGGCTGCATATAATATGCATGTGCTTGTTTGTGAATACGTTATGGTATGTTCGAGCAACATTTTTCAAAAACATTTTCAGAAATTAAAATAAGTTTATTCATAAGCTATTTTATAAGAGTTCTTTCAAATTAATTTCTCCAAAATCTTATTTTTAATTTATGTATATACTACTTTTAGTTTATGAAGAATTTTATTTTAATTTTTATTCCTATATTTTTCTCTTCTAGAAGTGTATTTTTTTTTATTTATAAAAGAAACTAATTCAAACAGGCCTTATATATATTACTATTTGTTCTAGTATGCATAAAATTCTCACATTACTTAAAAGTCAATGTCAAGGGTAATTTATAAATATTCTCTTCTTTTAGTTCAAGAATAAATGAGTAGTTGATGATGTTAATTTTCACTTAGAATTATCAATCATTTATATTAATTAAATCAACTCTTCTCTAACTTTTTTTTAATTAGTTTAGTCCTCCTTTTTATGTTTTTTGTCTAACATGATCTGGAAGCAAGGGAGGTAAGCCAAGTGAGAGAAAGTGCATGGAAGTTAAGAAAGAAGAAGATTTGAAGATCAAGTTGAAAGCTTCCAATGTTAGGCACCACTCTATCTACACCCAAGGCCACTTAGACAAAGTACACCATGCTCTCTAGCACCAAACGCCACTCAACCTGAGCTTGACACAGTTTTTGTAGCACTACAACATTTTTTATATTAGGTAACGAGTTTTTAGGCAACGCCTAAAAAAGTGTTCTCGAAATATGGAATAGGCAACAACTTTGTAAACTGTTGGCACTTTGTTTGACAACAATTATAAAACCGTTCCCAAAAGCACATATAGGCAACACTTGATCAAAGCGTGCACTATTCTCTTTTCAATATTAACAAAACTGTTTTTGAAATATGAAACAAGCAACAAATTTCTAATCGTGACCACTTTTCTACCTAACAGTTTAAAAACCGTTCTTAAAATTGATATTAGGCAACAATTTATAAATTATTGCTTATTTTATATCATGCAACACAATAAAAAACATTGCTTAATATTATACCCACCCTTTCGTGCTCGCGGGAAATATTAATTAAAAAAATTAAACTTCTCCCTTTAATTCCAAAAATATTACACGCTGCCCTTTCACTCATCAGCAACCCCCTCTCCCTCTCTTCAAATCCCCAAACCCTCCTCCACTCGTACACCGCTACAAACCCTAGATTCCAACGAGGTAGCTCCTCCCACCGCCACCGCCACCGCCACCACCACCGCCACCGCCACCCAAACCCTCGATTCCCACTTCTCCACCCTCCTCCACCTCTCCTTCAACCAGGACTCCGGCTGCTTCGCTGCCGCCACCAACCACGACTTCCGCATCTACAACTGCGACCCCTTCCGCGAGATCTTTCGCCGCGACTTCGGCCCCGACGGCGGCATGGGCCTGGTCCACATGCTCTTTCGATGCAACATCCTCGCCTTCGTGGGCGGCGGCTCCGAACAAGGTGATGGTCTGGGATGACCACCAGTCCCGGTGCATTGACGAGCTCTCCTTCCGGTCGGAGGTGAAGGGCGTCCGTCTCTAGCGTGACCGCATCGCGGTGGTCCTGGCCCACAAGATTGAGACTATTGCTAACCCTAAGGGCCTATGCAACCTCTCTCACGTTTCCGCCACCATGGTGTTGGTGTGCCCTGGCCTGTAGAAGGGCCAGGTTAGGGTTGAGCATTACGCCTCCAAGAGGACCCTTCGCCCTCACTCACGATGGACACTTGCTTGCCACCACCAGCTCCAAGGGCACCCTCGTTAGGCTCTTCAACACCCTCGATGGTTCCTTGCTCCAAGAGGTCTATTCCATCTCATTCTTTCTTGTTTTTCACTTGGGACAAAACTTAAAATGCTTTCTTCCTTGCATACAAGGATTTGTTTTAGATTTTGCATACCTAATTAACAAACATGACATTTTAGTTCTTTTTCCACATAACTCTGCCCCTAATTTGCACAAATCCAAAGTGATTTCAGATTCTATTCAAAGTGTGTTATCCTAGCTAAAGAAGATTTAATTTCTGACTTGACTGTGCCTGGATATGACTTTTACCCAAAACTGCTTACAGGGCATAAGCTAAGCTCTCTAAGCAAATTTGATTTCCATGTATTTTCTGTTTCATGATAGTTTGAACCTTTAATTAGTGTTAGAAGCTATTGTTAATAATTGTGAATGTTCCTGGTTATTATGGATTCATTTTTATAGTTGTAACCATGATTAATTTGTTTTCTTTGACATTTTGGTCAATAAAGTATACTCTACTATTTTTGTCCAAGATTGTTTAAAACTTTTGACAACTGAGTATTATTCGCATGATAGCAAGTAATTAATTAATAAGATTGTTTAATGTGAGAACTCATCTCATAAATTTAACCATGAAACTTATTGAAATAAACTAAAGTAACTTATTTTGGTAAGCTTAACCAAGAAATTAATTAATAAGAAAGTAACTTATGCAGTTGATTTTTCAATAGATCAGATTTTCGTTGCATCATAGTAACTTGTATTGTTATATGTGGATGTTTGGTTGATATCCTTTTATTTTTTTGTGGATTTTTAGGTTCCGTTTAAAAAAGAAAATGGTCAAATGGTTACAGTCCCACTTTTCCACTGGTAACTTTGTGTTGGGAATCTTGTGATGATGGTAGCTTTGGTGCCCAGCCCATGGCTGTTTCAAGGGAGTTTCTATTTCTGATTTAATAGAGACAGATGGTGTTCTCATACTTTTTACTTGATTTTGGAGAATGTCTTATTCCCTAGTTGTTCTTCACTTATTTTCTCTCGAATGTTTATATGACTTGTTTTTTAATGATAATAATAAGGAGACTTAAATTTGTTATTTCTTAATAAATTTGCTTGAACTTTACATTTACATATTCCAGTTTTATAGTTCCTTAATACATCTGGCTTAGTGTATTTAACTGTGCGCTACTTAACAGAGCAAAAGCTATGTGCATGCAAGGGGTTTTTCTGTTCATCATGTGTTTAAACATATCACGGTAACAGTCTTTGTTGCTTATTATTTTCATTTGATTCTTTTAGTTACTCTTTAAAGTCTTTCTTATTATAGATCCTTTTTGTTTTACATTGCAGGAGTATGCAGCGATAGCTTTGCAGTATTTTCTTGGGAACCAAACTGAAACGTGTCTGTATTCTGTTTTGGTACTGTAATTTTCTTTCTTTTTTCAAATCGTGGAACTTCTTTTGATTAGAAGGTATTAATTCTAGATGTACACTAGGTTTTCTTAGATTTCTGCCTTTTTTTTGTAGCACTGGATTTGCAGCTACGAGACTCTATTTTCAAAATCATGCAGGTTCAATTTGCAGCTTCTAGAACTTTAGATTTTCTTATCCTTTGGTCAAATTACTAAACTCAATTTGTTGGTGGTGCAGCAAATGTTCACGGCTACTTGCCATGGATAAACAATCAACTTTACTGTTACCTCCAGTTCATAGTTCTTATCCTTTAGTTAAGAAATTTTCCAAAATGGGCGATGTTTTAATTCGTATGGTCAGGGTTTTAATGGGTGATACCATGTGTTTTCAACCTTTTCAAGATCCTGGTGACTGCAAAAATCTTTGTTACATAATTCAGGCTCATATGGAAATGCTGGGAAATGGCCATGCCTTTGTTGTTGCACGGCCTCCTAAGGTATTTGTGTGCTCTCAACAATGCTATTGGTTTCATAGATTACTTTAGAATGTAATAGTGTATTTGTTTGATAAATTATTGTAGAGGTTTGACAGATATAGGTTTAGTTCTCTTTATGATTTTGATTAATTGTCTTGTGTCACAAGCGGTATTACTGGGACACCTCCTTCTTCTGCCTCAACCCATAGTCCTGGTCATGGTAAGGTATAATTTATGCCTTTGTCGAGTTCTAAATTATATTTTAATTCATTTCATTTGCATATACCAAACCAGTTATGAAAGTTTTTTCAGTATAACTAGCTTTAACTTATGTTAATTGTTGGAGATTGATTGGGGATTAATTTTATAAGTTTTCTAAGTGAAAAAATATATTTATATGCAGGAAAGACTTGATGATGAAAGACTTGATGAAGATCAACCTTATGATGATGAAGAGACTGAATGATGTTATTTACATGGATGGATGACTAGCTATGCATAATATTTCTAGATGACACTTTATTTTGAAATTTAGAAATTTTATGTAAACTTCGACATCTTTGGATGATTTTATTTGGAGTTTTATGCTTTTGAATTGTCATATACTTGGAACTAATTAATGCAAGTGAATTTTACATGTGTTTGAATTTTATTTTATAATTTATTTTATTATTTTTTGAGGATGAAATCAATTCTTTATTATATATATATATATATATATATATATATATATATTACATTCATAACCATTTATATGGTGAAGATTATTGATTAAATAATTGTGTGTTATTACCAATATTATAAGTCAATATAAAAATAATCGTTGCACGTTTATTTAGACAACGTTTACAAAATTATAGCTTAAATTTAGTCTAAATTGTTGCCTATATTATCTCATAGACAACCTTAAAAAAAAATTTCTAATGTCACTAGCAATGGTCATAAAAGTGTTGCCTATAAAAAAAGACTACATTTCTAAAACCGTTCTTTAAAAATTTATAGTGTTGCCTTAAATTAAAAAAAAAAACCGTTGCCAATGAAGATCATGAAAACCGTTCCAGGAAGTTTAGGTAACGGTTTTTTTTGACATCGTGGGTATAGGCCAAAAAACCGTTGCATATTGGAATAGGCAACGGTTGATAAATCCACGCTTGACAAACCGTTGCCAAACCGTTTCCTAAACTTTCAGGAACGGTTTTTTTGGCTTTCAACAACGATTTTTTATTGTTGTCATAGACAACAAATGTTGTATATAGAGAGTCACTTTCACTTTAGCATCGAGCAACGCATTACTCTCACATCCAACGCCACCTTAGCAAAGAGCTTTTCTTTTTTACATTCTAGTATTCATTCCCGACTTGACTCAACCTGTGCTAGGTGTCATTTTTATGACATAATAGTTTTGACTCATTTTCTCTTTCTCTCCCTCTCTCTCTCTTCGAGAGGTAGGGGCATTCTTCGACTAGGCTACTTCTTTGACGAGTTTTGGGGTTCTTTGGGTAGTGCCAAGGCTTGCTTGAAGACTTTCAATCCTCTTTGGCTCTCCACCTTCCATCATAGATCTTATTTTCCTTTTGTGCTCTTCATAACAATGAAGGACTAAGTTCATTTTGTTGGGATTAAATGTAATGAACTGAATTCTCATGTAATTTGTATTGTTATATATATGTGTGTGTGTGTGTCTTTTCATTTCAAGGTTAGTATTTTGTTTCTACTATTAATGCTTGTTGTGGAGTAATCAACAATAGATGAATATTTGATTCATTAGGTATTGAAAAAATATATTTTACTATCTTGAACTAAAATAAAATATCTAATGGAACTTGATCTAATTAAGAATATAACTTGACTCATTAATTGTCTTAAAACCTTTTTATTAATATAATTTTATTATTATTAAGTATTCAAAAGATTGAGGCTTAATAAACTCTTTTTTTAAGGAATTAGGGTTTGGGTAAACTAATAAATTAAAATTAACATTAAATGTGAAAGAAGATTGAAATAATTATATGCATAAGACTGAGATTCCATGTCATTTTCTAATCTAAATTACCTTCTAACTATTTGATAAAATACTAAAAAGAACCTTATTTTCTCTTGCATAATTTTTATTTTATTTACAAATTAACACTCAATTTCTAAAAATATTATTTTGTTTAATTTAATTATAAATTGTATCTGTTGTCATATATTATACAAGTCTTTTGGAAAAATGATAAAATATTTTATACTAATTACTTGTGCGGATACATTTAGCATGATTGTCTAACATTAGCTTTTTCAATAATAAAAGTGTGATAACCTAATTAACTTTAAAGTAGATAATATTTAATTGTGAGACTTACAATAAACAAATAATAGTTTATATGCAATGACTCAAAAGTATGTTAGTAAAATTACTTAAAATGTATCCATTGCACATGCATACATCACAATGGCACGATAACAAATAATGGCCACGTGATTGTTGGTTCTTCAATGATTCGTTATTTGAGCTCCAAATTTCCAGGCATGCAAATTTAACCATTCTTGGGTTACTTGCAATTTTATATTTTGCCTTGCCAAGATATGGGATGTTAATGCAATTTGGATGTCATTATAATTACCCTGATCAGTGGCATTTAACAATTTACAATGGTTATATTATTTTTATCTTTTTGATAGATATAAATGAGAAGAAGATTAGATTTTCCATTTAGAAAAAAATAAAATAAAATTGATAGTACTTTATTCTGCAATTTGAGCAAACATGGCATACGGATTTGAATCCTCTCCAACATATTTCTCTCCTACACCTCTCGCCTGCAGTCATTGTCTTTAACATTTATAATTTATTTATTTTTCTATTATTTTCGTTCATGTTTTCCATTTATTTTATTTTATTTTTCTGGAAAAACAATACTGCAGGAGATGATTTGTTTCGGAATTTACTCACTTTAAAAAAAGAAGAAAAAAAACATTTTATCTAAATTTTTCATTTTTTTTATCTTACACTACAACAAAATAGATTTTTAGTGACATTTAATATGACTTTTAGTGGCATTTTTTACTTTCTAGTTAATGTGAGACTTGTAAGATGAGTACAAATAAATAACTATTTTATCTCTAGTTGATGTGAGACTTGTAAGATGAGAGTTGTCTTCTACTTATATATTCTTTTTAATTACCTTATTTCTAGTTGATGTGGGACTTTAAGATGAAGGTTGTCAATACTTATCAATAGTCGGTCCCTTTAAGTTTAAGGATTATTGAGTTTGATAATAGTGAATAATCTCATACTAATTTAGAATAATAAATTATAGATCTAACTCAATCTTACATAACAAACTTGAAAGGTGAGAGTTATTATTCATTTATATACTCTTTAATTATCTTATTTCTAGTCGATGTGAGGTTAAAGTTTTTCTTAATAAATAATTGTCGTTAATAGTAAATTTTGATGTGATATAAATATATTTTTAGTGACCATTATATATTAACCACTAATACTTTTATTAAATAATAAAAAAAGGTAATTAATTTATTACTAGTAAATAATTATCAGTAAAAATAAATTTTGTTCTAGTTCTTGTTACCTCATCACTTATCATGTCCATATAATTTTTCTCTTCTCTCTTCTTTCTTCCTCTCACGAGGTGTTACACGTCATATTGGGTGTTTAAAGATTATTTGTTTCAATAAAGTGCATAAGTCATCAGAATTTCCATTCCACGACGACACAATGTTTCTTTTTAGATTTTCAACGGCTAAAATTGTAATTTAAATAGAAATAAAGGTAGTGAATAATCGACCTCATTTCTTCAAGTTGCATGGTCCCAATTACCCCCCACCAATAAAACCACATGCAGTACTTCTGTTTTTCCGAAATCTCCTGAAAACATGCACATGATATTTGTTCTTTGTCTGAAAAATAGTTGTGCCTCTGCAATCTGCATAATGGGTAGGCTGTAGGCCACCTTGCTTTTAAACCCTTTTTCTATTTATAGTTTGAACTTACACCATATATTATTAATACAAAATATTTATTAATTTCGTCAATAATTAATCTTTATCAATTTATTTTTATATATTTATCGTTTGAAATAGAAATTAAATAATATATATAAAAAAAATTAGGTTAACTATAAGGTGATGTTCTTTATCATAGTAGTCTCTTAGGCCATTTTTTTATAAAAAAAAAAATATATATATATATATAATGAAGTGAACAAGATTAAAATTAGAAATTTTGTACATATTATCACAATTTTGTATCACCGGCCGCATTGTCTCTTAGGCTAATCATAAGTTTTTATTTATTAAATATATTTAGTATTTAAAGTTAATAAACTAATATAAATTATCAACTTCAAATTCTTGTGTTTCAAACAAAGTTCCCGTTCAGAATTAATATTCTGGTGATAGATACAAGTTCATATCCTTTTGTGATTCATTCTCTATTTCCATCCTCATCCAGAGCTATTCGTTGCTTTTAATGTGTTATAAATTAATCCTTTCTGAGCAGGAAAATAAAAAGAGAGTAAGCATGCACAAGTTCATTAATATGAAGTTGCTTAGAGAATGTTACAGTCACGGAATATCAGTCTGCTCTATCGTTCTCTCAAATATAGTGACTCTACTCAGCAAATATCTTTAAATCAGGGACACAAATTAAAAATGAAACTATAAAATGAAGAACCCTAGCTAACATGTGCTTTAACCCCAACTAATTCTCCATTGATATCACTCAAAATATTGGTACATACCATACATAAAGAAAATCATGAGTTACAGCAAAAAAAGCAAATATGAAAAGGCAGTAACAAGCGCAGAAGGTGAAAACTAAAAACCAGTTAAAACAAAGAAGCAAATATACAAGACAACAACAAAAAATTTTGTTCAGTGTTGGAAAGAAAAGAACTGTGAAAACCCAAAGAGTAAAACGGTAAAAGGGAATATTCGCAACTCAAAGAAGTATACGAACTCTAATCACGTAAAATAAATTCTACGTAAATTAAATGCCAGCAAAAACAAAAGGACACCAAAAAAAGATTATTATATGGAGTTGCAAAGACTCCAAAACAGTGACAGGGAAAACATGACTAAACAGGCATCGTTACCCATTAAATTAGAATAAAAAAAAGTAATAAAATGAGGATGAAAATGAAAGAACCTGCATGAAGGATAGAGATATTCATGGATAAAAAATTTTAACCATTACTCGATGGTACCTCATTGGTAGATACGAGATGGTACCTCATGACTATTGAGTAGAAAATCTATTGTATATTAAAGATTTTTAACAAATATCACTATCAACTTAATAGTTAGTAAACTTTAAGAATATCCAATTTGATTCAAAACTTTACTTGTTAAATTCAATCATAAAAATGTATAGTTTAATCAATTTTTATAAAATGGATATGTTAAAGTCTTATTTTAAAAAAAATGGATTAGATTTTTTTTTTAAATTAGATATGTTTAGTGCAGTTCAATTATTTATTTTATACACATACATGGATGAAAAAAAAATTCATCAAAAAAATCAAATTAAATCGATTCAATTTGTAAAAATAAGTTAGTTAATTAAATTACTTTTACATGGTGAATCAATTCATTTTTCTTCTTCTCAAATAGATAAAATGTCATAATATGAACATATTAGTTTAGATTTTTTTTCACACTCACAGTGAAGGACAACAAAACCAGCCAGTCTTGGCATTTTGTAGACCCGCGATAAATATATAAGTGTTATTTATTTATAAGTATTTCAAAATTTAAATATTATATAAAAAAATCATGTAACTTCAATAAAAATAATATATATTTTTTTACATAATATGAACAAGATTTAACATACATATTTTTTTCTTCAATAAAATTTTATGCTATCTTTTATTATCCGCAAAATATTTTCTCTAAAACTATTGTTTAGTAATAAGAATCAACTCCTATATACTAAACACAAACTTTATCTTGCATGAAAGTGTTTTTATAAGTTTTTTTCGATAAGAAAGTTTGTAGAGATTTTCTGAATTTTTTATCTAATTTAATTTTTATTTATCATGATTATTTATAATTTAAATATTATTATTTTAAATAAATTATTAATAAATAAATAAAATTTATTATGATACAAATTATTTATCATAATCTAAAATATAATTTATATATTTAAAGATAGTGTTTATATATATATATAATTTATTATAAATTTTAATTATATATAATAAACATAATTATGAATTGTACAAATTCAAATACTAATTAGAATTATGAAGGAATCTCAACCCACTTAAAGACAGTTCTTTTTCTTTTTCTAGTTTTCATTTCTTTTTATAAAAAATAAATAAATAAGTTATCTGTTGGCACATATTTAGAAAATTGTAAAAAATAAATAAGATATATGTTGGTACATGTTTAGAAAATTATATATTTGGTGTTTGGATGAAAAATTTTAAATATTCATAAAATTTGAAATTTTTATGTTTGAATTAGTTTGATTTCAATTTTCACCATTATTTAAATATTTTGTTTGGATAAGTCAATTTAAATTTTTTAAATTTTTAGTCTAGATATGATAATTTATTTTTTACCATAATAAAATTATATATATATATATATATATATATATAAAAAGAGAGATTTTAAGATTAAATTTATAAAAACAAATATGAGCTAATTTTTAAATATTTAATTATTTTAAAAATTAATATTAGATAATATTTAATAAATTAAAAATATTTTGTATATTCAATAAAAATATTATTGATATTTTTTATATAAATGAGATAAGAAAAAAAATATGAAAGTTTTCAGATTTTTATTTCTTTTAAGAGAATTTTAATTTTAATTTTTTTTACAGATAATTGAATTTTAAATTTTTTATGCATTCTTCATTTTAAAAAAACATTTCATCTCAAAACTTTTGAAATTATTCAAAAATAAATTATTTCATTTAAATTTTATCTAAACACACTCTTGATACTTTACCAAAAAAAAAAACACACTCTTAATATTTTATCTATTATAAACTTATAATTTGTGGTTATTAATTATTTTATCTATTATAAACTTATAATTTGTGGTTATTAATTAAAGATTGAACCGAAAAATAAAGTGAAAAGTTAATTTAAAAAGAGTAATTTTTTGTTTTGAAAATCTATTGATTTGGGACTTAAAAAGTAGTTTAAATTATTATTTATTCAGAAAATAAAATAAACTAAATAATTTCTATTGAAATAAAAAAGAAAACATTTAAACTATAAAACATAATGAAATTTACTATAAAGAAAAATTGCGGTATCGACGATCGAGCAAGGAGAAGACGAGGAAGCGCATCACTGTTCTGAGAGCTGAGGAACATGTCTGCTGAATCGCCCACTTCTGTTCGTAAAGGTACTATGCTCCTTCTTCGATCATCCTAACTTTTCTCTTTGCTTTTCTGAATTGGGTTTTTGTCTTGGTTACAGTGGTTGTTCATCTTAGAGCCACCGGTGATGCCCCTATTCTCAAGCAATCCAAGTTCAAGGTATTTTCTTTCGACCTTCCTCTTTAATGGGTATGTTTTATTTCTCCAACTTTCTCATCAAAATTGTTAATTTGATTCCTTTTGCATGCTTCCCTTTTATGTATTTTAGTCTTCTCATGTCAGTTATGCACTTATGATTTATGTGTTACAAATTCGAGTTTCTGGGTGAGAGGGATGGTGCTTAAATCTGAATTGATGATGGAGATGATCTTGTGCCTGGGTTTTATGTGGTTTTCAATGACGTCGGTGTTCGAATTTTAATAGTGGGTTAGGTCAACCCAAATTAATCTTCACATCTGAAATTGTAGATAAAGACCTTCTATTTAGGCCTTCTTTAAATTTACCAAAATGGAGGTGAACATATTCTGGATAAATAAATAATTAGTTCAATTGCTATGCACCATTTGTGTAAATTAATCAAAAATCACTCTGGATATGAATTTTAGGAGAAATTTGATTGAAGAAATGTTTTTTCATGTCCAGGAATCATAGTTCTTGAGAATCATAAATCTTAGGGATTTTCAAGAATGATTAAATTTGTTTGGTTGTTCATAAATATTTTTGGGAATGTTTTTAAATGTTCCTTAGAATTTAAATTTTTTACTACATTAACTAAGTAAAATGTAAAACATTCCTTTTAACTCAAGAATGTTAGATTCTCATCTTTGTTCATGGGAATAATTTGGTGAGAAATTTGTATAAAAAAACATTATCGAGAAATCATGTTTCCTATGAATGCTATTTTTTAGATGATAAACCGAATGTGAGAAAGTAACATTCTCAACTTTAGATTCCTGGAAAAACAAAAAAATTCGTGTATAAAATACACCCTGGTAATAATTTTAAAAGTCAACAAATTTATCATATATGATGGTTTGTGATTGAATTACAATATAAAACAATTTTACACTATCGGTGTGTAACCTATTTTCTCATAATTGTAGAATTAACTGTGAAAATTTCAGTGTGGTTTACTGGTGAACTGATAGCTGGGATAAAACCTTTTGCCTTTTCTATTTGGGTATAACGGTAGTAACTGAATGGCATTCTAATTTGGCTTGAAGATCCCAATTTTTGGCTCTTTTGAACCGAGAGGCTGTCAATAGCATTTTTGAGGACTGTAGATGATGATTACCCAGTTCAGTGAAGTGACTTGAGATTATGCATAACATAATAGTATAATACTACTTATTGCTTGATTAAAATTATGGGGATGGGGGTGTGTTGTTTGTTCTTGATAGCTCTTTCTTGAATTGGCTTGCTATCGTGACACAAGGATTCATGCCTTAGCTTACTGGGGTTGGTTAGGATGTAAGGGAAGCAGGATGTTTGAAGGGTATGATAATTATTGTGAGGAAAATACTAGATATAACCTACTTTGAAGTTTACAAAATAATGTTCTTGTTTCAAATTTCTGCATCAATACTCTTGTATGTTAATATTTATTACTTTTTCATGTTTTGGTTGTGTTACTTTTCAATTCTATTCTGTACTTTTTTTCTGTACCCTCTACATTAAGAGTGATACAAATATTACTCTCCGGAACTATCTCATATACAGACTAGGCATTGCTGGATTTTAACCTTTCAGAATTTCACTAGATATGCAGTTCAGTAATATGATGAACAGGTTTTAGTTGATTATAACAGTGCCAATTTGTTATTACTCTAAACGACTCCCAAGCTATGTTACTAGGTGGGATTGGCTACATGGATGAATAGATTCAATTGGCATCTATCAAAAAACAAATTTTTCATCAAACTAGCTAGAGCTTAGATCTTTTTATATATTTTCTCCTACTTTTTTTGGGTCTTCCTCTGTCTGTTTAAATTGGCGTCTCATCTATTTGATATGCACAGTACTATCCATGTTATTCTCTCTCTAATGGAGATTACACTCCAATTTGTGTTGATAGTGGGGCAAAGAAGATTACAAACTTATTCTCTCTGGCTTTTCTGTTCTTGTTGCTGATATAATATATACACATTTTCTCACATGAAAACTGCTGGTTTGAGGTGCATCACATATTCACATCAAACTCAGAATGTTTTAAACTCGAGGCCGAAAGTCATTATTTTGCAATGTTTTTGAAACCGGACCTGTAACCAATTATGACAAAGGTTCAAGGTTCAATGGTTTAACTGTGATTGAACCGGTATTAATAAAATAATAATAATATTTAAATAATACATAAAATAATTTTATGTAAGCATAATATCATAATTTTATAAAATAAAATTAAAATAAAACATCAGTTTATATAGTTTTATTTTTTAAAGTTCATGTAAAAATCTAAATATAATATTTAAGTTTAAATTTTAATAAAACATAACAATATATATTAAAAAATTTATATTTAGAGTAGAAAATTTTAAATTAATATAATATAAAATAAAATTTCATGATATAAAAATTATAAATTAATATAAATGAGATTTATAAGAAAATTATTAAAAATAATAAATAAGAAAGTTTATTCTAATTTATAATTTTATTAAATATATTTATTTATTTATCATAAAAAATTTAGAAAATAAAAAAAAATATTTATTAAAAAAAAATTTCGGTTCAATCCAGATTTTTTGAACCGGTTATGGGATGGTTCATCCAGTTTTTGACCGGTTCTTTTACACACCGGTTTTGTGGTTCTTCCGGACTGACCGATTCCTAGTTCAACTGATTGAGTTGGCCGGTCTGGTCCGGTTCTAACAGCACAGTTATTTTGAGCAATGCTTGCAACAATATTTATTCTTACCCTTTCAGTGAAAATGAATTATATGTTTATTTGATATTCCAGATAGCAGGAACTGATAAGTTTGCTAAAGTGATAGACTTTCTTCGCCGGCAGCTTCATAGGGAGACATTGGTAAACTGTCATTATGTATTATATTGATCTATTTCTCAGAAGGTCCTACATACTCAATTTTCATTTCCTAATTTTGCAGTTTGTATATGTCAATAGTGCCTTTTCACCAAACCCTGATGAATTGGTCATTGATTTATTTAATGTAAGAAATCGCCTGATCCCTTTTTCTCCTCTTATTTCTATATCTTCATTGAACGTAGATGATGCATATTTTTATTCTTGTGCTGCAGTTACTAATATCTCTTGTAATGATAATACCTGTCTCATATTTTTTTGTGGAAAAACAGTTGAGGAAAAATTTAAGGTTTACGCATGGTGATATGTTTGTTTGATGAAAGTAAAATAGTTAAAATTTGATCAGTATTTGTTAAAAGTTGTTTTAACATTTCTTTAGCTACTTTTTAGTTTTTTTAAATACATAAACTAAGGAGAAAGAGAACTACACGACTAAGAAGTCAGTGTTGGAGGGGGACTAATCCGTCTCTTCTAGCCAATACCAGGGAAAGACTTTCTAACCAATTCAATTAATAAGCTAAATTGAAGTTGCAGAAATACGGAAGTGACAGAGAAGTCAACCTTCTTTGCCAAGGGACTAAACTATGTGCTTTATCTGATAGTGAACTAGATGCCACAAAAGTCCCAACTCTAAAAGGCATTTTTAGCTCTCAATAAATTTGTTTCAACCTCGTATTAGGCAATCAAAGTAAGGATCAATGATTAAATGCTGAATGTGAAATTCAAAATCCATTTCCTTTCCCTTCCATTTTTTCTCTTTATTTTCATATCATTCCTTATCCCAGTTGATGAAGAAAGAGACAAGGTGAGTAGGTGACACTAAAACCTGTTGGGAATTAACAGATCTAGTTCTCACTTCTGTGAACTCAAAATAGACACTATCTGGAAGTGAAAATAAGAATAAGGAGTAGAAGAATAACACCAAAACTTTTGTGTGGAAAACCTTTTCAATGTGAGCTAGGAAAAATCACGAGACCTAGTTTGGTAAAAAGATCTCCACTATGAAAGTAGGATTACAAATAGTTTCTTTTTCTCTAGAGGATCACTCAAAAAATCTCACCCCTCTCAAATGACTATCTCTCAATTTGTCAAGTGTGGTGAAAACAACTCTTTTTTTCAAAATGGATTACAAGAACTTTATCACTCTATTCTTTCTCTCAAAGAGTATTCTAGAATGGATTGAATGAAATTAACAACTCCCTTTGGGTGGTCACTCCTAGGTGGGTGACAACTCTCATCATAAGTCTCCCTATTTATAGAGATGACCCGACTCTTCATTCATGACTCTTTGTTCATGGCTTTTTGTTCACAACTCTTCCTTCATGGCTCTTCCTTTGTGACTCTTCATTCATGATTGAGAATTTTGGATTGATTTTCAAACAATCTCCCTCTCAATTAAAATTTCCAAATATTCATGTTCACATTATTTTTACATCATGCTTCCCCTCCTTAATATTCCTCCACCATTATTTAATGGTGACACCTCTTATACTTCCACCTTTGTTAGTTTTCAGGACACGTCGCTTGACTCTCTTGTCAAGAAGATTTTCGACACAAAAATTGCACCATTGTTAGCTATCAAGAAACACCACTTGACTTTCCATCTCGAGTTACACAAGCTAAAAATTCCTCTAACTAGGCGAGCACCGATACCATTGTTGAGAATTAGCATATTTGGTTCCCACTTCTGTGAATGTAAAATAGTTACTAAGCGAAAGTGAAAATATGAATTAGGAGTAGAAGAATAACATTACGTGAAAAACCTTCTCAATATGAGTGAGGAAAAATTACTGGGTCTAACCCGGTAAAAAGATCTCTATGAAAGTAGGATTACATGCCCAAATTCATGCCAAGTGAATTCTACAGATGAACTAGCCTTCAAATTCAAAGAAAAAAGGGAGGGAAGAAGAAAGTTTTTGAATCATTTATGTTTGTCTTCTCGTATATAAATATGCAGGTGTGCCAGAAATAAAAATAAAATTGTCTAGCAATTCCTTCTCTGTGGGTTAATATTGTGCTTTTGCTAGGCCTTCCTTTTCTCCTTACTAATATTGTATCTTAGTTGTAATATTGTATTTTACAAGTGTTTAAAAAAAACATTAGAGTAGTACGGCACTCTATATTGTTCTGGAATCTCTTTAGATAATTTAACTATGCTGTTTATGTATCACGTTCTGACATTAGCAATTTCCTTTCTCTTGTGGCCGTCTTAATTTTTTCAGAATTTTGGTTTTGATGGCAAACTGGTGGTCAACTACGCTTGCTCTATGGCATGGGGCTAACCCTGAATGATGATTGCTGATTACAAAAGCTCCATATTGTGAATACATATTGTTCTCTTTAAGAAACTCGGGACTTGCATATATTCACAGTACACGATTTCCTTTTCAACTTGAAGATTCTAACAAAGATGGAAGTGTACAAAACCAACATAGGACTCTCCACAATTTATTGGTTTTATTTGTTTTTCTTTTGGAGGGGGGTATTTAGACATTAAAAACAAATTGGAGTCACCCATTTAAAACTATTCATGTGATAGTTATGGATGCTTATGGTTTAGAGTCTTGTACTGCTTATTAAAAGGCCAATTTGTATCATATTGATGTATATTACTTCAATAGTTATACTTTCGCAGCTTGCCATCTGTTCATTACATGGTCAGAGCCAGAGGCGTTCCATAATAGTCCTGCATTTTTCTAATTTTATTTTGGCAAAAGGAACAGTGGGTAGATATGGTACATGGCTTTGTGAAAAATATATTTTGTTAACATAGGGTCTGTTTATTTAAACTAAAAAAAAATCTTAAAAAAATTGAAGCAGGTAAGAATCGCTTCTTAAAAGAGTAGGAGATTGCTTATTTAAAAAAAAAAAAAAAAAAAAGTTTAGACAAATACTTTAAAAGAATAGAAAATTGTTTATTTGATTAAAAAAGTATTTTTTTATGGAAAAAAATAGTTTAAACAAATAGATCTATAATATTAGAGATTTTACTATAACTAAAATAATGTAAATAAATGAGACAACAGTTGAGCGAATTTTGTATAGTTAAGTTACATTTTAAATCATAAAAACATGATAAATGGAGGCACATTGAACTTTAAAGCCATGCTAATTGCCCTCACCCTCCTTGGAGCAATTAAATTCGTTTGCATGCATTTATTTTAAATAAGTTTAGATAGAGTTATCTATGATATTGTTGAATGTTAATATAGTTCTTAAATCAAAATAGGCATTTTAACTCATATTATACATGGACAGGGTTGTGCACATGTGCGTCCTCGTGCATAGGCTGCATGCAAGTTTGTAATTCATCCAATCCATTATATCTTGGGAAAGGGAATGGCCCACGGCCCAATAGATGTGGAATTGGAGTTGTGAAGAAAATAGAGATAGGAACTAGGAAGGTATCTTGCAGTCATGAACACAAAGTGACAAACATTGAATGAAAGCGTGTTGAAGTTGAAGTAACTGAGTAGCGTAGCCATGAGACGGGTGGTTATTCACCATTGTCTGCATGGGAGGTGGTTACTAGCACTAGCAGTAGGATGAAACAAACAATAATAATAACATAGTTTGACTTATGCTACGCGGTCATTTTAAGGTTGCCCTTCCAAATTACCACTATGTCCTCCTCATAGGGTTGGTTGAAGTTGTCGACAAGTTGTATTTGCTTTCATACTTGGCTGAGGCTCGCACTGAACTTGGACCAATTGCTACTGCTCTACGCCTCCATCTCCATGCAACTACAAACCCCTTCCTCAATTCGGTCTCAGTTAAATGAATCTCGTATTTATTCGGATCAAATTTCTTAACTATTTCATTTTTATAAATTATTATTTATTAAAAGTATTTTTAAGAGTATGATGTTAATACTTCTCTTAAAAGAATGTTAAAAATAAAACACATAATTAATTATTTAACGATCCTTATTTAAATTGTATAGATTTTGAAGTCATCATAAAAGTTTGTCTAAACTTATAATATTATAAAATCAATATTTAATATGCATATTATTTTAATAAATTTAAATACCATCTAGTGTATGAATTAAAGGGTAGGTGACAATAAAATTCAAACATAAGATTTTATCATATTACTTTTAAGTTTTTATCTATTAGACCGATTTTAATAGTTGAATTTATTATTAAAACAAAGAATAAGACTGCTAGTACGTATGCTAAAAAAATTGTGAAGCTCGATTTTAAGGTATACAGTTACTTTCTACTATTTGTTTAACTTCTTATGCGGATATTTTGTTTTCTGATTTTATCTTTTATCCAATAAACATATTTCTAATGTAGTTGAAAGAGACAATGTGATTGTAAATCACATTTAAAATTATTTTAAATATTAAATATCATTTTATATATACAATTATATTAAATATTTAAAATAGACTATTATATATAATCTTTATAAATTTAGATATAGTAAACATTATTTAAAATGTTGAATTTTTGAATAACATATTAATATAAAATATATAGTACATTTAAAATATTTTTGGTGTCTTGAATTTTTTATAAATATCGTTGGTGTAAAGTTTTTATTGATTTTGTCAATAATTAATTTTTTTATGTATATAATTGACTGATCTCTTGTTGCTGTTTAATTTTAGTCGTTTGTTAACGTAAAGTCTTTTATATATTATTTTTTAAGTATGAATATTGCTATAAAAAGGTATGAATATTTATTAAGTTGACTATTCTGATTAATTTATAATATGTTACTGTGATGATTCTGATTTTAACATAACAATAGATTGTTACAAAGATTTAATAAATGATATATATTAAAAATATAATATAATATAATGTCATTAAAGTATTCAGTCCACGGCTGAGATCAGTAGTGTCATCAATTACTCCCACAAGCGGTTCAAGTTCACCATAATCCAGTGTTTCTCAGAGCGCAGTATCATACAGCATTCTCAAATAGTAACCGTTGATCAAATTTCATTACCGAGAGTTGTGGGTAGAAAGAAGGATGTAACTGTGCACAAGGCCGTATCTGATAATATCTTTGGAGATTTTGGCATCCTTTTCTGATCTCTGAGTTATCTCTCTTCAATTGAATATGTAATATAGTATATTATTTTCTCACACTGCGACATGCCGTGGCCACCTCTGCAGAAATCTGAGAAAGAAATGAAAGAGCTGGCACAGAGCCCAACACTTTCATTAGAAAAAACGACACGCAGCTGAGAATATAAGACGAGACAACTTTGTCTAGACTTCGCAACTCTCAAGTCTCAACCCCTTCACTCCCTTCCCACCTCAACAAAAATCATATCATATCATATAATAATATATATACACACATACACCCTTTAGGAGAGACCCACAAGATATGAATCCCACATGGTGATGACCATGATAGAGCTTCAAAGAGGGAAAAAGGGAATGGGAAATTTTCAACCCATCCCAACCATTACAAGCTTTGAAGTTTGAGCTCAAAGTCCAACATTCCAAACTTGCATAGAGAGATACAAGTAGTTCAGATTTTGGGGGGTAGAGAAAGATCTGTGTATCTGTGTAAGTCTGTGCCGTTTGTGGGGATTGTTTTCTTGAGAAAAGAGGAAGCGGTGCTTTGTGTTTTATTGTTAGTGTTAGTGTCAATATGAGTAACTGGTTGGGCTTCTCTCTTACTCCACACTTGAGGATTGATGAAGAATTTGGGAGAGAAAACCAAGAGCGTGGAGGAGGGGGTTACCCTCCTCCTCCTTCTCACCCTCACTTGTCTGCTATGCCTTTGCGTTCTGATGGTTCTCTTTGTGTTTCTGACTCCTTTAGCCACTCTGCTGCACCTCAAGGTATTGCATGCCAACCTACACCCTTCTAAATTACCTTATTTTGAAAAGATAATCGGTTATGGCATTTCTGGAGAGTGCTTTTGAAGAATAAGTAACTATTCTTTCCTTAATCGAACTTTTTTATTCTCTATATTCAGTGGTTTTGTTAATATATGGCTTCTTCTGAGTGTCCTTTGTGTTGCTTCCAACCCTTTGCATGTTGCCCAAAACAGTTTCTTTTGTGCCCTTAAACTTGGTTGTTGGATAAAGTTTGTTATTTTTGTTTATCTATGAATTAGCAATGAAATTTGTGTGGCTGGTTGTAGAATGGAGATATGATAATGCAATAGGTGGAGGGAATTCCAATGAAGAAGGTCCAAAGCTTGAAGACTTTTTGGGTTGCTACTCAAACTCCCCCATGGCTGAATCTAAAGTCTTTTGCCAAGACTCTCAACATGACCAAAACCAAGGACAGAATAATGTTTCCAAAATCAATGTTAATGTGGCACCAAGCTTTTGCACCAATACAGAGATTGAAGCTGGGGAGAGTCTCACAAACCCTTCTTCCTTGCTCCAGTCTTTCCATGCATATAATGATAACTCACATGCCCTTATTCCCACCAATGGCATGTATAAGTCATGGTTAGCACAAACTCAGTTTTCTGAAGGAAAACCTTCAGCTGAGGCTAATGGGTGCAATTTCCAATCTCTGTCCCTCACTATGAGCCCTAGTGTGCAAAATGGGGTTGGTGCAATTTCCTCTGTTCAAGTGAGTGATGACAATCGGAAACGGGTCATGGCAAAATCTCATGCTAGAGAACCAGTCCCTCGCAAATCTATTGACACTTTTGGGCAGAGAACATCTCAATATCGTGGTGTTACAAGGTAGGACTTTGGAAGAGTGGATTTGTTCGTTACATAATTTGATACTTTGTTTATTTTGATGAATTTTGCTAATTTTTTTCTTTGGGTTTTTATTTATTTTTTATTTTGTTAGGCATAGATGGACTGGGAGATATGAGGCCCATTTGTGGGATAATAGCTGCAGAAAGGAAGGGCAAACAAGGAAAGGAAGACAAGGTGAGAAAAACATGTTTTTGGTTTTTTATTCTGTAGTTTTTTGGTTTATTGTCATTGACCAAAAGGAAGAGCATTTTCAAGAACCAAAACAAATCCTTTAACCTTTTTTCATTTTTATTCCTTTTATTTTTTACTTTCCTCTCTTGTTTTGAAAGAGAATATACTAACGGTCTGTTTCATGCACTGGTTGGATTCTTCTCCCTTTTTCATGGCTACTTCAAATGTTCACAGTTTACCTTGGTGAGTGACACTCCTTCACACGCATTGGTTCTCTCTCTTTACTCCTTTACCATCTTTGTAAATCTTACCCTTTACTATAACACGGTAACTGGTTAGATACGCTACTAGATATGAAGCATTGAAAAGTATGCTTGGCTTCTGAAGATAATTTATCGCTTTTGGCAAACAATTATATCTCTGCATTATTATTAGGTGGTTATGATAAGGAAGAAAAAGCAGCAAGGGCTTATGACTTAGCTGCACTCAAGTATTGGGGTCCAACAACTCACATAAATTTCCCTGTAAGGTTTCTGAAACTTGTACAGTTTCTCCCCTTGCAAAAGTCTTACCTATGCCCTTAGTATTGCAACAGTAAAAATAGTCACAAGGGAATTAAATTATTTATAAAAAAAAGTCAATATTTCCTATGTATTTAATTTATGTGGCTTGAACCATTACATAGTAACTGTGATCCCTCCACATGTGTACTGCTTCTTAAATGCTCAGTTAAGCACTTATGAGAAGGAACTTGAAGAGATGAAGCACATGACCAGGCAAGAATTTGTCGCCAATCTAAGAAGGTACATTAATTTATTTTAATCATGTGATCTTTAGTAAATTCTCTTTTTTTTTTTATTTGGCATTTTCTTTTCCCCCTCATATTCAACGTGGTAGGAATCGTCCTTTTTGTTTCCCTCGAGCAGGAAGAGCAGTGGATTTTCAAGAGGGGCATCCGTGTATAGAGGCGTGACAAGGTATGGCCTAAAGTGATGTACTTTATAATTAATATGGGTAAAGTTTTGCATGAATTATTTTCTGCAATTTTCAGCCTTATAATTAAGGTGGGCAATTATTGTCTAACATATATCTTTTTCTCCATGTATCATTTCAGACACCATCAACATGGAAGGTGGCAGGCCCGAATAGGAAGGGTTGCAGGAAATAAGGACTTGTATCTTGGTACATTTAGTAAGTTTGTAGACCCTATCTCTCTGTTGCCTTTGTTTTTAAGCTTCCACTTCCCTTTTTAATGATCATTTTTCCCTCGTTCATTCATGTATCATAGTGTCACATGTAATATATAATATATAATTTAATGCCTTTTATAATATCACTTCAGTTTTCATGTGAGTATCTTAATTATTTTCCCCTTATTCCCTTGATTTGGTCATTCTAATTACCTAGCCATAATAACTATTGTGTAGGCACACAAGAAGAAGCTGCTGAAGCATATGATATAGCAGCAATCAAGTTCAGAGGAACAAGTGCTGTGACCAACTTTGACATAAGTAGGTACGATGTGAAGAGAATCTGCTCAAGTTCCACTCTCATTGCTGGAGATCTTGCAAAACGGTCTCCTAAGGACTCGGCTCCTGCCGCGGCAGCTGAGGATTTCAACTCATGTGGTTCATCGATGCCGGCTCAGCCACCCCCCTTGGCTATAACTGATGGTGAACATTCTGATGAGTTATCCAACATGATGTGGAATGCAAACAGTGATGAACAAGCACAGAATGAGAGTGCTAACATCAACAATGTGACCGAGTCATCACAACAGGTTTCACCAAGCAACAACAAGGATGGTTTGAACCCTCAAAGCCCCAAGTGTTCTGTGGGGCTACCTAATGAGTTTGGAGTGAGTGGTGCAGATTATGGACATGGTTACTTCACCCTGGATGGACCAAAATATGATGATGGGAACAATGAAAATGACCACATGAACAACAACAGGCTTGGAAACTTGGGATTGGTTAATCAAGTTCCCATGTTTGCTTTATGGAATGAATGATGGGAATGTTGAGATGAGATTACAAACATTAGCTTAGGAAAAAAAAAAAAACTAAGATGATATGGTAGAATTATTGAATGATTATTGTAGCTTGGTATGGTAACTAGTTTTGTTTGCAAGAAAAGGGATATGTCAGTAGTGCTGATTGATTCCTCATGTGTTTGGTAGGTAGGGTACGTATACTACTAACTTGCCAAACATTATCCACTTTTGTTAACGAGAAAAATAGAATGCACAAAAATCAATCATGAGATTCGTACCAAAATCATGAACGCAGCAAATTACTTATTACTATCTTCCTTGGCTGGTAACAAAATATTCGTCCAAAATTATATCATTTGTCTAAGTTAGCAAGGGTACTTTTTCTTTGACTCGAAGGATATTTTGATGCCTGAATCTTCATAGAAAAATGGTTCAGTTTGTCATGTAAATAAAAGATGACAATAAAGTAATGGGGTAAAGGAAATAGAGACATCCATGTCTTTTGCCATCACGACAAACAGGAAAGACAAAGACGAAGCATTTCCCTACTTGGCATCATGACGTTACTTTCAAGTTCTTAAGCACTTGTTCAAACACCCAGAAAAGAGAAAAAAGATCCCTTAGTGCTTCGAAGTTCGAACTCATATCGTACCTTACATATAAAGCTTTTGCTCAATTGTGTTGAGGGAAAGATTATTGAACTGATCGAGACTACGTGGTTCTGGTTCATCTTTACGTGATATGTTATTAGGGGATGATGGACCATTATGTGATTAATAACGATTCTTTAAAAATAAATCTTTAAGAAAGTCAATAAAATTTGACTTCGTGAGATATAGGGAATAATCGGGATCATAAACATATGTTAATTCCCAAACCGTACAATAGTTTGTGAGCGTGGGATATGCATAATTGTCTTACTATTTATGAAAATTAAGTATGCATGTGATAGTGAATTTACTTATTTTGTCCTGAATTGTTGATGTATCTAGTTTACCATATTGTATCTATGTATGACGAGCACGTGGTTATTTGACTAATTATTTATTGTTTAAATATTACTTATGATAATGACAAGTTTTTCGTGAACCTGATCTAGTGGTTCTTTCCATGTGCTTCCATTAGTGTTTGACAGGTCGGAAACTTCGACATTCCCTAATCTAAAAATCTGTTATACGGAGAAGGAACTATCTATACCTATTATAAATTTAATTTATTAAGGAATTTTATTAAATAACTACTTTCTTATTACATATTTTTACTTCTAAATTTGTATTATACTTTTCATAATTTTTAAAATTACTCGCTCTTCATCCTTTATATTTACTTATTTTAAAACAATCATATTTTTTTCCTAATGCTTTTATTACGTGAGTTGTGATATTTATAATTGTAGTATTAAATTTATTAAAATTTATTATTTTCCTTTTTCATAAATATTTTTAAGGTTTATACTTTTCTTTTCGCTGTATTATTATCATCCACTACGTTTATTATTATTTTTATTTTTTTCTTTCTCAAAATAAAACTTCGAAAAATGTGAAGAAAAAAAAAACAGTATTTTCTAGAAAAAATTAAGATTACACTTTACTTTAGCAACCAATAGTTGATAATTACATTTATTTATATAACAATGGTAAAGTTAAAGTTCAATGATCAAAGCAATAATTTAATAACATATTTGCAGATTTATCTTACATTAAAATAAATATTAGTTGCAAAAATAAAATTTTCTATTTTTATTTTCATTAATTATATAAATTAGACATTTTTTTTTCAATCATTTTAGCAATATTTTTAAAAAAATATTAAATTAAAAATAAAATAAATACACACTATTTCAATTTTTAAATTATAATAATCATTTTATTTTACAATTAGAATTATTTTTAATTTACTTATCCTATATAATTGATGCATAAAATAAGAAAATGTTAATCAATTTTTTTAATAGAAGTGTAAATGAATTGAATTTTATTTCTAACAGGACTTAGAAGATTATTTTAATAAATTTTTATAAAAGTTTGAAGTTAAACTGTGGAATAAAGTATTTATTCTAAAGTAATTAACAATTATATATTTTTATTAACTAACATTTTATATATTTTTAACAATCTTTTCTCATTATAAAGGTGTTTCTATCTTATGTTTCATTAGATTTTTTTATAATAACATCTTAACTTTTAAAAATATCGTTTAACACATTTTATTTTTCAGTTCTTTTGATTGAACTTTGCTATATAATGGGCGATATACCAATTTCATGTAATGCATTTTTTTTTAAAAAAAAAATGTATGGATATTTTTAAATTTTGAGTAATATATAAAAATATAAAGACAAATGAGATATGTGGGAAATAAAACTATAATCATTATTAAATACATAAAATAAAATAAAATAAAATCATGTGTGTAAAATTTAAAAGTACAATGGAAAATATTTTGAATGTCAATAGTGAGGGTTTTATTTTATTGGGTAGGAATAAATTAAAGATGGTGAAAGATAATTATTTCGAAATTAATTTTTTATAGAAATTAATTATTTAAATAAAAACATTTTTGTATTTTGCATACAATAATGACATAAAATTTAAATATAAGCTACTCGATCATCGCTAGACCAATGTTGGTAAACTTTTAAATCAAGACATGTAATATCCATATTAACGGGACATACTGCGTCAAAAATTTAAATTATAACATTAACTTTAATTTTTACGAGAGTCGCAATGAAATTTGTAATTATAACTTCAAGTAAACTTCATATATAGCTCGTGTCCGGTCATTTATAACGATCTATAATTTACAACAATAGCAACCTATAATTTATATTATTAATAATGGAGATTGTTTTATTTATTATCCACATTTTTGGACAACTTTTTCTTATAATTACATTTTTATAAATTATAAATTATTTGTATTTTTTTTTTAAATTTTACTTCATAATCATTTGTATTTTTAATAACCATTACTATTATATAATTTTATTATTTATTATTTTTAAAATAATTCACAAAAACATAAAATAATCTTTTGTACTCTAATAATAATAAAAGCAATAAGTCTTTCTCTTTTATATATATTTGGAATATTTTACTCTTTTATAACTTCTTCTAATCTTTTTATTGAAAAATTACTTCATAAATAATCATTCATATATTTTTAATAATCATTCACTATTATACAATTTTTATTATTTATTATTTTTAAAAATAATTTGTGGAGTTAATTGCAGTGCTTTTTGTAGTGCATTTAATACATACTGAAGCTCAAATTGCGTGTACGCGAACTTCAAAATCTTTTTCACAAACTATATTTATTACATAGAATGTAAAGAAACGTGTAATAAAAAATGAGAAAGAAAAAAATAAAAGAAATGAAAGTATCAGATAGCAAGATTTTGTAGTAGAGAAGTTATTTTTTAACTGATACTCTGCTACGTATAGCGTGTTTGGTTTAGAATGTCTGTTTATCTTAAAGTAAAATCTTTTTTATTTCTTAAATTTTATTTTGGAAAATAAAAAATTATGGTTACATTTTTTTAAACGCGTATCCAAACACGTCTTTAGAGATTAGTTCTATAGCTTAAATTCAGTTGTAGAGATAATCTTGGTAAAATCCTGATTCTAAAAATAAAAAAACATTAATTTGATTAGGAGAATATTGATTTAAGGAAGATGGTATGCAAATCGAAAGAAAAAAAATTATATTAATAAAGTAATATATATATATAAATTGGAATAGACTTAAAGTACGTTTATGATCTATTTGAAATTTGTAAATTGGAATAGACTTAAAGCAAAAGCTTCTAAAAATAATTTCAATATAGATCTACATTTGAAGGTGCAGTTAGCATTAAACCATACACTATTTTAAGTCGCTATACTGGATCCATATTTCTAGGTCAAATATCCTTGTTAAAATGTCTTCATTATAAGCCTATAATTCTCCACCAAATTTGTTGAGAAATTTTTAATTATACCCTCCTATAGTAACTCTTACGGAGTTAAGACATCTTTAGGTAAATTTCTTTAAAATACATATATCAAAAAGAGTTTTTTAAAAAATTAAATTAACTAATATATAAATAGGTTTCTAAAAATTTTCTCGTATTAACTTATTTATAAATTAAATTAGGTAATTTTTTCCTATTTTCTTTTTCCAGCAACAATACTTGTAGCAGAAAAGCTTATCTAAATAGACCAATTAAATTAGTTTTTAAAGTTAAATAACTTAATAAAGAATAACAGTGAAGCAGGTAAGTACTTATAAAATTCTTATAGAAATTGTTTATATAAGCAATTATCATCAAGGTAGTTTAACTATTAAGAAATGTTTCTTTTTAAAGTTAAAATGATTAATAAGACTTCTTAAAAATAAGCTAAGAACTTAAATTAGATTTTACTATTGGAGTAAAAATTAGTGAATATTAATAAATTCTATGTGAAAATAAAAAAAAAATGTTAAAAGAGAATTAAAAATCCAAATAAAAATTTGACATGGGAGATTTGTTTTTGTTGGTTGGTGAGGTCACAGGCTCACAGGCAGTGGGATATTCTTTGACTGAGTCAAAGAGGCGTCGCTTGAAGGGGACTATGATAAGTATGGTACGGGCGAGCAGTAGGGAATTAGCTGCTAAAATACACCAGTGTGTATGGTGCGCACTCTCCCAAAATGTAAGACCCATTTTGACTCGAGAGAAAGGGAATGAATGAATGAACGAAAAGGAATGGGATGCTGCCTTAATTTGCGTGCCTTTTCTCACTTTATTCTACCTTTTTTCCCCTCATTTTTATTTCTCTTTCCATTTTCGACTATATTTTTCAACCAAATATAATAATAAATAAATAAGATATTTATTATGTCAAATTCATATAGCGAAAATTTTATTTTTTTCAAAGTAATTAGAAGTATTTCAAAAATATTATTTAATTATTAAAAATTACTCCTAGAACATTACTTAGTAAAAAAACTTATTATTTTAAAAATGTTATTTTATAAAATCAACTTTAAACATAATAAACGAACGGATTTAGGAACAAATATTTCATTACTTAGCACTTTTCAGTTTTAAGCCACAAGGACTAGGAATTTTCTCCTTTTCTTTTTGTTTGTTTTTGAAAAACTAGTCATATAATATCTGTAAAAATGTTTGTTTTATTGACAAGAAAAACTTATTTTTAAGTAATAAATATATTCAATTTCTGTAACAGATGCTAGTATAGTAGAGAGCTTATAAAAAAATTAGGGTGCTTCGATATGAGAAAATATTTTTTTTTTTTTGTATAAGAATTAGTGAAAAAAAATTGAAACAGATTAATAGAGTATAAAATAATAAATTTTGTTCAAAATTTCAAATATAATTTTTTGAATATAGAAAATAAATTGAAAATGAGATGACATCTTTTGTAATTCAAGGTAAAAAAACAAAGTAAAAATAGAAGAAAAATAAATTAGTAACAGACTTTCTACTATATATTCCCTTTACAACACACTCTATATGACCTTTTCTATTTAGTATAGGAAGAAGATTTATTAAACAAGAAATAACGGGCAATGTACATATTTTGTAACACATTTCGATCGAATGTTGCATGATTAAAAGAATTACTTTTGCGTGAAACCCTTGAATTTATTTAGTTATAACAAATATAGTGGTGGAAGGAAGGTTTGCAATTTGCATTGTTAATTATAGTTCCTTTCTAGGAAGTAGGAAGGGAAGGAAAAAGGGGACAAAAAATTTATCACTGCAACAAGTTCGTACGGCTTGGGGGGCCCCCAAGAGGAGCTTGCTCCAAAGAGAAAATATAGCGAGAGATTCTGCAAAATATTATGCATACATAAGGTGGCAGAGAGGGCCATGAGCCACAGAAAAAGACACAACACGTACATGACAAGATGCTTAAATTTCCAGAGACATTTCTCCATCATTACCACCCTATTTCCAACCTGTCTACAGTAACTCTGATGCTGTCCATATGCTTCTTGCACCTCTGCTTGCAACTAATTAATTAAACAAAACAAAATTTGTTGCAGCAGCTAGATAATAAAACTTAATAAGTGTGTTGTTGTGTGAGTGTGTACATATTTTAATAGGGTACGTTATGGAGTTGTAGGAAGCTACAAGTTATGTATTTATGTCATGGTAGCTAGGTGTTACTGTTGGTGTTGGAGCTAGGGGAAGAGAAAAGGATTAGAGATTGCATTGCATGGCATGCTGGCGTGACAGTTTGAGCATATTTTTCCATCTATAGGTACTTCTTCTCTGTGTGCCTTTAATTTGAAGCCTGTGAGTTGTTATGGATGGAATAGACAGGTCATTCTCTCTAGACTGCTATCTGCAATGCAAACAACAGCCTACCATAGGATTAGGATGCGTCCTCACTCCTCATCCTGCTTTTCAATACTTTGACTTCAATCTATTTCATTTCAAATCCAATCCATGCTTGGATATGCATCAGATCTAGTCAACCCCAATTTGCAATCTAATCCACATGTCAAATTCTTTTATAATATATACTCTACGTACTATGATTCTTTTGTAGCAAATATGAAGGACTTGTGGGTAAATGGTTGTTCCTCAATAATATGGTAATATATATATATATATATATATATATATATGCTTTTAAAATAATATTTGAATAGAAAAAGAAATTTATCCGAGTTGGGTGGGTATTGTTTAACGTATGCGTACCGCGATGTGCAAGTGCCAATTATGGAGATAGCTGATAGAGAGTGACGGAAATAATAAAGTGGTAGTTATAATTATGTTCAACTACCTAAATTAAGACATTAATCATGTTCATAATGATAGATGTCACGTTTGAATTCCTGAATGGTGATATGGCTTGGTGGCATAGAGATATAGGGACATCCCCATTCCTCCAAATGGCCACCTGGGGTACTCTGTAGCAACCAGCTGAAGTTTAACCACTGTGAGAAATTTAGCCTCAATTTCCAAGGCTTTGGCACGTAATGCACATAAACAATTCAGTGTCCTCGAACTCAAAACTTTCGCACTTTCTCATAATCAAAATGAAGTAAAGTAAAAACGATGGGACCAGGGTGCAATAAACAATGAGGACCCTTTTTTCTCCACAAAGCTTTTTCTTTTAGCCCATTCACCACTCACTCTTCTGTCTCAACAATTCCAACATACCATCTTCTGTCCCCGCCTCACTCTCAAAATTACTATACGTTGCCATGCATTCCTATATCATAAAATATAATACTCTTACGCTCATCTTAGTCAACTTTGATCTTGATTTGTTAAGCAAATTTACAAGTTCAACTTTTGTAAATATAAATAATGTGACCGACAAAAAGTAGTCAGTCTAATTCTATAATTATACATTTATTTATTAGGAAAGTGTAAGTATTTTCTTCACCAAATCCCTTCTTTTACGAAAATAAAGTGTGCTTTTAATTATGACTTTACATTCAAATCTTTATTTGAACTTCAAATCTTTGATTGAAGACTGTAAGTGTCAAATCATTTATACTAACAATTTTTGATAAATAATTAATTTAATTATTCACATAACATAATTAATAATGTTATTAAAAAATATTTATATATGATAAATTTATTAATTTTTATAATAATTAACTTTAAGATTATATATTTATGATGATATTTAATTGATTGATATATATTACCTATACTTCCCAATTTGATCAAGCTGAGCTAACCTCTTCCTACTTGTCTATACTAAGCCTCCATCCATCATTATAAAAAAAAATGTTTAATCCCTAAAGGCTAATAAGATATACCTTAGTATAGATATCTTTTAGAGAAAGGTAATCAAGCACATTATATTGACTTAAATGAATATCTTTAACGATAAACAACAATATCTCCATGCAATCACTAGAATACATCTCTAGATATCACAACAATATCCCTAAACCTAGAAATAAGATTCATCACCAATAAATGGGACACCAGGTATCATTCTACCCTTTTAATGGCCTGACAAGTCCCTACCTTTATAACTGAGCAATTAAAGCAGCAAAAAATATAATTATATATAAACTAGGATTACCGTGTAAACAATTCTTAAATATACATGCAATAATATATGTATATGAGCATATACTAAAACATAAACATTATTTCCCAAAAAGGGAATATACCACAAAATCTTGTACACATACATATAAATATATAGTAATCAATTGAAAGCACAAAATTTTAGTTGTTGGTCAAGCAGCAACTATAGGACAACTACATAAGAATAGTACATCCGATACTGCCATCCCTCTAGCATGACTCCCAAAATGTACTCCTCCTCTAGTCTATTTTTGCCTTGTTCTTATAATAAGTATGATCGCCACAGTCTAGTCACATATAAACAAGAAAGGGTAAGCTTGGATTTCAAAAGAAACAACATGGTAAAAAAGTATCAAACTAACTATACAACAACTTCAACAATTCAACATTCAACAATTCAACATTCAACAACCATTTAAGGTAACAACTTAATAGCATAGATCAACACATCAACACAACTTTACATGACAACACTTTCAACTTACGACAAAACTATGCGACTCATCAACATCTCAATATGGCATGTGAACAACACAACATATCAACACATCATACGCACAATACAATAGCTATATGTGTCATCACGCATTCAACTAAAAGATCTTTTACAACATACATGTGAGTAGTTTAAGTGGCTTGATCATACCAAACCAACTTAACAATGTGATTTTTTTGGATTTGCTAGATCAACATCAAATTTGGATAAAAATCCACAACATAACATAGTTTCTCGGATTTCGCCACTTAAACTAGGAAAGTCTGATATTTCTGTTGGGTAAGGACAACTTGGGTGTAAGTTTACCACAACTTTAGCATGTATAACTAAGCCTGGTATAAAATTAGCTTGCCAACTACCCTCCAAACATTGTGCCCTTTCCAGTACTTAGTTAGGAATTTTGGCCCTTGACATTGTACACTACTCAATTTTGTTACTTTATACACATGTGAATTGACTTGGTCTTTATACAACATCAACTAAGGTTCTAGAGGAGACTCAATACTCCACTTCAAGAGTCAACTTCTCAAGAAGGGATTTTTAACCACTAGGTTTGTAGAACATCACAACACCATATCTTTACAATAAGATATTCAACTTTTAAAATAAATATTTTTCTAATCTTAAGTCAATCAATACAGCTCAACTACATGTTTTAAGCATTCTAAGCACAATCACTTTAACACTACACAACATACAACTCAACTTTCATTCAAATTACAACTTTAAACAACTTAGATATCCATATATATCATCCTAGATCAATGTATAAGGAATTGAAGTCATACAACATGTGAGCATTTCCACTAGTACACACAATAATCAACACTTAGTCAAATAAACTACTCATTTTCATTAAGCATCTCAACGTCATTCTTCCCACATCTAGTGTTATTGAGGTAGAGAGTCTCCGACTCACCTACACCCAATGCCAAACTACTCATGCTTGACGTGAATAAGATAGGGAGCTCTTGTGTCAACCACGTCTGTCGTGCCTAAACCCATGTCAGTCTCATTCATGCTAAGAGTTTCTACCTAACTCACGTTCAATGTTACAACATAGGTGTTTGGTGTCATCTAGGAAAAGAGCTTATATCTTGATCATGCCTAGCTCCACTCAAATAGGGTCCGACGTCACCAATAATCATCAAGTTAACTCACATCCTACCCGATGCCACACAATAATGCCATATATCACTACTACACATCATAGTTAACTCATATTCGACTTCAATTTCAACATGCAACCATTAATCATCAAATTCATCAATTTACTTTCGTAAAAGCACAACAATAAAACTCAAAATTCAATTCCCATCAACAACAACTTCTTAGCCAATTCACAAGTAAATCAAGTAGAAATTAATAAGAACAACACAGAATCCACAAGTTACAAGCTTCTCTTACCTCTAAATCGCCTAGAATTAGGATAGAAGAAGAAAATGAGACCTTTCGAGGAACTTTGCATGACACTCTAAAGACTGATTCAAATGTCTCCAAGCTTGAATCTCCATGCTTGAATCTCCATAGGACAACTCAATTACTCTGGAAAAAACCCTAGTACACTCACTCATCAACTTAGAAGAAGAAGAAAGAAGAATTCTCATTTCAAATATTCTCTCTCTAACTTTTCTCTAAGTTTTTTTAAGAATTGAACTTTTAAAGTTTGAGCCTTAAAGAAAACCTTATATATTTTTTTGGGATCGATCAATCTGATCTCTACTCAAAATAACTTCTCTTAAATAATAAAAACTCATTAAAATTCTTAAATCCTTAGAGTTTTACGACAACCAATAACACAAAGCAATTAATAAAAGCATGAATTATTAATAAAATGATTGTGTTACAACCATATATTCTTGACCTAAATTCCTCTATAGTATCGTTGTAGGTATCCCTGCCACCACAGATATTAGAACAGCGAGAACGTCATTCCGTCATTGGAGCACTTGCAAATTTTGATAAAATTATTATCTAAACCATTTAACATCTTTTTATGGTGAATGCATTTTTTTAAATATTTTTTATTCATCAAAATTACAATAACAACAATAAAGTTCAAATTTAAGATTATGTGTTAGTTAAAAACTAATAACTAATGTGATCTATCGAGATACCAAAATTCATTTAAGAAGTCTATCTCTTTTAATACATATTTTTTTACATACAAAATCAAAAATTGAGCTCATGATTATATATTTAAAAAATAAAGTTATCTTCCTCCAAAAAAGAATAAAGTTACCTATTAATTATGTTATTTAATTTTTTTAGATAGTATATAAAAATGAAATTCTTATTATTAATGGGGAGAAAGAAAGATACATGAGCATGATGTTGAAGCATAAACAATTGAGTACTTGTTTGGAAACACGTTTAAAACATGAATTAAATGATAAAATCACGTTTAAATGGTCAAAATCAATGCAAAAGCTATTCATTGTTACTTTTCACAAATGTGAATCAAATTGGATTTCTATGCAACCAGACATGCTGTGAGATAGGCATTAGAGGAAGAGGAGTTAGGTGAGAGGATGCATAGATAGTGTAGAAAAAGACTGCGTTACTGCGGCTGGATCCCGCCAACATGCTTCTTGCTCTTTATTTCCTCCACACACACTCTATATCTCATTTAGATTCTCTTCTTCTAACAAGTAACATTACGTTTCGTGAAAGACATCAAAAAATTAATATAAGCCGACTATAGCTGAATTTTTTGTTTTTATACTACCTGCAATATTTTTCTTCGATGATAACGTGACACACACATATACATATATATATATATATATATATATTCTTAAGAGAAACGATTAAATAAGTTTTTTTAAAGTTAAGAAAAAGATTAATTTATAAATATCGTTCATGTTAATTTAATTATTCATAATTTTTTTTACAAGAATCATTCTCAAGTCTTAATCATGCTGTTTTAATTTCTTTTTATCATTAAATATTCATTCTCTCCATTATCATTCTCTAGCCTAATCATGTTATTTAAAATTTTATTTGGATATAATTTATAAGTATTTTTAAGAATTTTTTTTTTAAATTAAAAATATTTTTTAGTGAAGAAAAAAAAAACTCAGTAAGATTGTATTCAAATAGACCGGAAGACATTTTCTTTTGGATATGGGCAATTAAATCATCATTTCACTAAAACCATATATGGGTTGATCCTTGAGAAAACCCACGTGCTTGGCTCCCCAAAAATCTGAATATATCCAAAAACATATTTGGATTTACACAAGAAAATATATCCCAGTGGTGTTACAAGCCATCTCAATATCTAAAAAAAAAAAAAAAAAAATCAACACTCTAAGGTCTTTTATATATACTCAAGTATATTTTGAAGGCTTAGATGGCAGTATCATGAAATCACAGGATCATCCACGTAATCCAATGATACATGAATTTAAACATTTTCATGTCATATAATAAAATGGAAGTTATCACAAGGGAATTGGGAAAATCTACAGTGTCTAAACTAGGGGTGTTCCATAACATACTAGTAATTAAGACATTACTGGCATAACTTATACATTTATACATTCTGCAAACATGTAAATTTATATAAAAATTTGTATTTATTTTATTGAAAAAAAACAACCTAAAATGGTAAAATATACCCTATAAAACTTCAAAATAATATAAACAAAATATTTCAACCCTCACATAGGAAGTTTAAAATTCAACTGAGAATAAATTATCAACTAAATACTTAAACTAAATATGTCAACCTATCAATCTGTATGTTCTGTCACATAATTTATATTTTCAGCAAACATGTAAATTTAAATAAGAATTTGTAGTTATTTTATTGAAAAAACAATGTAACAATCTAAAATGGGAAACATATATACACCCTATGAAACTTCAAAAGAAGTATAAATAAAATATGTCAATCCTCACGTAGAAAGTTTAAAATTCAACTAAAAGGAAATCATTAACTAAATATTTAAAATAATTATGTCAACCCCTCAATTTGCATTATGTAATATTTAAAATTAAACTAATAAGATTTTTGTTTTAATGAGTACCATAAGGACACACAACAAGCAAGACACATAAATACATACGATAAATAAATTTAACAATTAATGATGCATTCTAAGTAGTAAAATTAATAAGTATTATAAAATCTCTTTAAACATATTACCTTCTCTGTCCTAATGGCTAGATTTGAGTTAAGAATCTCAATGAGCGTCCTTTGTATTTTTATATATCCTTTTTTATCGGAGGTTAACATCGCCCTTTGAGAACTAAGAGAGATGGATATCTCTTCCTTATCAAAGCAAAGCGATTGTTATGTTTTAAAATTTTCCTCTTTAACTTTAGTCATCTTTTGAGGATAGACAAGTTGTTATCCTTCTCTTATCAAAAGAGACATTTTCTCATTCATACATTTTTCGGTTGTTAGTTATACATAAACATACAAATATACAAATCATTTATATAAAGAGTGAAAAATCATACAAATTAAATTCATATCTATATATAAATAAAAATTAATGTAGAAAATTCATTCATATAGGAATGAGAAATTGTACAATATTCTTTTCAAAGAGATGAAGTGAGAGAGGCATAAGGAACATACAAGGGTAATCATACAATGATAATGAAAAGAAACTTTTTTTTCTCTAAACTCTGATATGGCATATTCACAATTATAAGAAGAAAAATTAATGTATATTTAAACAATTTGAAAAAAAAAAAGTCATACAAGGGTATATAGTAACATATATGGAGAGATAAAATTATGCAAAGGGCTGCACTCAATTGAAGATGCAAGTCCCAAGGGTCATTTTACGATGATTTTGTTATTTTCTTCCATCCTTTTTCCTTAATCCTTCCTTTTATTCTTTTCCTTCTAGTCACAATGAGATATTGCATGTGCTCCTACATATATCTATTAGTCTCTCATATTGGATCCCTTAATATGGGTCATTTTCTTATCGATCAGGAGTTTTCCTCTCTCCGATTATACCAAAATCATTTTATTTTATTAATTACTCAATAATTGTTTTATTAGTCTCTCCTATTATCAAATTTTTGTAATTATTTTATTTTAATTTTTGTAACTTTTTTATTTTTCATTCCTCTAAAATTTAAAACTATTTTTTTAGTCTATATTTATTGTGTAATTATTTTTAACTACTTATTTATTCATTAAAAGATTAAGTAATCCTCTTAGATGTTACCTACAATTATTAGTGATACTATATTAGTATTAATACTTGTAAAAAAATTTATAGGCCTTTAAATTAAATATTATTTATATACTTTAAAATCATTACTAGGGATAAAAAATATGATTTTAGATTTTAAAAGAATAAAATTCAAATAAAAATAATTTATAGAGACCAAAATCAAAATTTATTCATTTTAATACAATAATATTTTACAAGAACTAAAAATAATGTTTACGAATTTCAGAAGAATCAAAATCAAAAAAGTATTACATAGAGACCAAAATCAAAACTTACTAATTTTACATGAACTAAAAATATATTTAAACATAGTTTTAATAAGGTCTATTTTAGCAAGGTGTTAATTACTACCTTTGTCTCTCGTTATAAGACTCTTTCAACTAAATTTCACTCTTTAAGAAAAATATTTAATTTAGTTAAGAGTATTAAATTTGTGAATAGATTAAATTACTTTTCCAAAATTAACATTCTCTCTTTTCACTTAATTATTTCTCACCGAATTAATTAATGCTTAAAAGAGAAATATATCTATATGTCTATTTATCTTCTCTAATTCTATTATGAGGGAAAGTTTTTATAATTATCCAATTATTTTCAAGCATTTATTATCTTTTGTCAAAAAGAAATGTTAATTAAATAAAAGTATTTTAGAGATATAATTAATGCAATTAAAAATTATAAGTCGGTCATATAAAAAGGGACAAGCAAAAAAATGAGAAGGGTACTTGTAACATTGTGAATTTTATTAATAGTGTTTAATTTTATTAATTTAATTGTTGATGTGTTTAGTTATTTGATTGTTGTAAAACTCTAAGAATTTAGAAATACTTATGAGTTTAGTTGTTTGGGAGTTGTTTTGAGTTAGGGTCAAAATTGACCAAATATAGGAAAAGGTATATATGATTTTCCTTAAGCTTGAAATTTATAAGTTCATTTCTTAAGAAAACTATAGAGAAGTTAAATAGAGAAGCTCTCTAGAGCCAAAGGAAAATAATATTTCCTTCTAACTTCCTGGATTTCTTCCATCCTTCTCCTAAGTATAGATTGTGTTGGTGATTAAAGGCTTCAAAGTCGAGAATCAGAGTGTTGCAGTTGTCGTGTGGAATTAGCTCGAGAGACTCCATTTTCTTCTTCTTCCTCTATCCTGAGCAATCAGAGGTAACAAAAACTTGTATGTTTGATTCTTGTTATAGTGTATGAGTTGTACACTACCTGAGCTCATTAAATTGTGGTTGTGTTGTTGATTAAGAGGTGAAAATATCATGTTTTGGGTTTTTAGTTATTTTTTGAACATGTTGCGGAGAACTTGGTGATAATAGTCATATTTTGGTTGCATGCATATTTTCAAGTTGAAATTGAGATGCTTGCGAAGTGTGTATATGGTTTCATGAGTTGCATGTTGGTATGTTGTTGATTTTCATATTGATTGAGCCAAAATGCAATTCTTCCAAGTGTAGAAATCATTCTCGCACTAGGCACAACCTTATGGCGTTCAACATGATGTAGGTCAAAGGGTATCTACCTCATAAACATTAAGCACATGATTGATAACATAAAACATAAGTTAGAGGACTACTCTTTAACTTGGTCAAGGCATGAGTTGAGAGGCGTTGGGTGTGGTTGCCTTGAGGGCTCTCTAACTTAATGATGTTAGGTCCTAGTTGAGTGACATCAAGGGTGATCAAGGCAGTAGCTCTCTACCTAGACAAAGTAAGACAAAAAATTTTTAGTTTCAGACATGGGTCAGGTAGAGGCTCTCTACCTAAATAAAGTTAGGTGTAGGTCTATCTATGTCAGGCGTAATTGACACATGGGTCTTCTACCTCATCCACATTGGACATAGGTGGATTGGCATTAAACTTAGACGAGGCAAAGGCTTTTTACCTCAATGATGTCAAGCATTAGGAAAATGGTGCCAGGTGTGGGTTACTAAATGAGAATTTGTTAATTTATTAACTAAATATTGAACATGTGTTAAAAAGATTGAATTATTCACATGATTTATGTTGTTGTATGATTCTAATTCCTAATGCATTGGTTTAGGATGATGTATAATGATGTTTTAGTTATTTAAGTTGTAAGTTGATTATGAATGAATGTTGAAAGTTGATTTATAGTAGAGTTGTATGATGATGAGATATGTATTGTTGAAAGTAGTTATGTTGTAAATGCTTGATACATGTAGTTGAACTGTGTTGATTGACTTAGAACTAGAAGAGATGTGTTTTTTTTTTTTTAAAGATGAATATCCTATTGTGAGGATATGCTGTTGTGATGCTTTAAGAGTCTAATTGTTGAAAAACTCTTTTTGAGTACAGTTGTCTCTTAAAGTGGAGTGTTGAGTCTCCTCTGGATTCTTAGTTGATACTATGTAGGGGTAAGGTCGAGCCATACTAGTTTAGAAGTGACCAAATAAGTAAGGTACAAGGTTGGAGGCCAAAATTCCTAACTAAGTACTGGAAATGGCATAGTATTTGGAGGATAATTACTGGACTAATTCCATATAGCATAGTTATGCATGCTAAGGTCGTGTTAGACTCACACCCAAGTTGTTCTATCCTTGACAAGAATACTGTACTTTTCTAATTTAAGTAATGAAATCTGATAAATCATATTATGTTGTGGATTAATATCCAAATTTGTTGTTGATCTAATAATCCCAAAAAGATTGTGTTGTTAAGTTGGTTCGGTATGGTCAAGTCACTTAAACTATTCATATGTATTGTAAGAGATCTCTTAGTTGATGCATGATGATGCATCATGTTATTGTGTTGATATGTTGTTAAGTTGATTTGTTTTGGAAGTTGATATTGTTGTTATATTATGATAATTGAGTTGTTATGTTGTGAAGATGTTAGTTGCTAAGTTGATGTTGAATTGTGTTGGTAAGTGGAAAAGTTGCCTTGTTGTAAATTTGTGCATATATGCTAAACTTGTTGATAGTTATTGCTAAGTTGAGTTTAAGATGTTATTAAACTGCATTACTAAAGTGGTTGTATAATCAGTTCATTTTTTCTATACTATGTTTTTTTTTGTATTCAATCTTACCCTTGAATTTTTTTTGTGATTGAACTACAATGATCATACTTGTTATGAGAGTATAACAGAAATAGGCTGAAGGATGAACACTTTTTAAAAGCCATGCTGGAGGATGGTGGTGTTTCTTGGACTACTCTAATGTAGCTTATAAATAGTAGTTGTTTGACCGACAACTTAGAATTTTGTTTTCAATTTTGGATTATTGTATATATGTGTGTGTACATGATTGTGATATAGTTTCAATGAGGAACATTTATGTTTCTGGCAGATTATTTCCTATACATATATATTGTTGCATGTATATCCAAGAATTATTTGCATAGTAATCCTTAGTTATTAGATTTATGTTTTTCACTGCCTAGATTGCTGAGTAAAGTGTAAGGACTTAATGAGTCATTATAGTCTTATATATAAAGATAGAGGTAGTACTTCCTCTAAATCTATATATAAGCAAAAAAGACTAATTTCACATAAATTAAGAAAGTTAATTAAATGCATTTAGTTTTTATGATTTCACATAAAATTCTCACTACATTTGCTAAAATATCCTTATTACACTTATAATTATGCCTTTATCCCTCATACCATAAATACTTGAATAAATAAAACTAAATAGAAAATTTTGTCATAAATAAAATCCAAAGGTTTCAACATTGAGAGTACCACATTTTTAACAAAATAAAACTTGAAATCCAAATGAAATCTAGTACATTAAAGTAACAACTATCCTAAAGAATAATAAAAGAAAGTAAATCCTAACTAAGTCCCAATGTCATATCCTATCAAAGCATAAACCTAAATGCAAGGAATAGGCCTCATTGCCAATATCGTGAACATAACAATGTAAATCACTTGCAACAACATACAAAAGGAACATATACGAAACAAGGGAAGTGAGAAACATCTCACTTTGGTTACGACGTAAAAATGCAACTAGATAGTCAAACACAAGTAAGACATATATCAACATAAGTATATCAATAATATAACATGTTCTATTCATTCACAATGTAACAACTAAATACCACATAACATTAAGATGCAATATGCAATAGATACAGACTACATGTTATCATGCATGTGGCGCTAGTAAAAAACATCACATGGTATTGCTACTAGCAACATACAAAGTAGCCTAGGAGTACATGTCATGTCACACCTTCAACGCACTCTCACTATGAGAATATACTACTAGGGTCTGATCGGGATAATTGAGCCACGTAAAATAGATCTCATGCACACAATGGACGAGACTAGAACTTGCAAACCAAGTTACTCCCAAGAACTAATCCACAAGATTTTACACAAGGGGATTTTCCCTAATGGTGTATTTCATATTGCACCATCCAAAAACATTCATATCAACTGCATCAATGTCAAAACACACCAATCAATTCATACATAGCTCACAATCATAGCATATTGTCACACCATAACTAGTTATCAACATTAAGTAGTACAATGATTAGACATGTTCGTAGTTCAAACACAACATAAAAATAAACAAAAATATTAACATGTTTGTGAATGATACTATCACATAATTAGTTAGATACATAGGAAAATAATTATATTAAGAATTTTTAAAATTGATTAAAATATTATAAATTTCAATTGAAATAAAAAAAAAGTAACATATATGCAATAAAAAAAATGTTGTTCTTTACATAAAACCTAACATGACTAAATAATTGTTATGTATCATCATTCATGGCTATATTTACATTTTTTGTTTAATTTTAGATAACATATGTTAATGAGTGAACCAATATTACTTAATTTTAAAAATTAGAGGAACTAAACTTGCAATAAAAAAGAAAAAAAATTAGAGACCGACCAAAAGTGTATTTAAATCTAAAAGGTAAAATTGAGATGCTTTTACTTAGTTTTTCTGGATCAATTGTGAATTGAATTTTGTTTGTTTTGCGTTGACATTCAATTTGAAATGAAAAGAAGAAGAAGAAGAAGAAGAAATATCTTTGCAAACTTAGTTTACTAATTCATTTAAGCATAAGTTTGTAAATTTTAATCAAAATATGCGCAGCTTTTTTTGATATAGAATCTAAAGAAATTGAAAATGGACTGACGAACCCATCAGCTCCAAGGACAACTGTTTGAAGGCCGGACGCTGTTAGAAGTGAATTCGCAAAGTTGGGCTCACAAAATTCCTTTGGTGGTCCCATTAGCATCGTGGTCCAGTCCAGTTCAATAGCAGTAGTTAAACATCGACACTGAGAGACTCATAATTCAGATATTTTTAGGTCATATCAGTTCAGAGTTCGTATACGTTATTAAATCATTAATGTTTTATTTAGAATTTTAGATGAAAAGTGTAAAAAAAGGATAAAAGTAGTGCAGAAAATTATAATGTTTGGATGGATAAAAATAGAAAATAGAGAGGGAGAAAAATTTTCTTTTCGGATGAATGAGATAGAGGTGAAAAAAGTATATATTTTTTTTAATAATTATATATATATATATATATATATAAGTTTAGTACTAAGTTTAATTTTGATGATCAAAATATCAAATTTTTAGGAAATATTTGATAAAAGAGAAATTTTTTCATTTTTAAGAATCATGATTCCTAACAATCATAAATTCAGAAAATCATAATTCTCAATGATTAAATCATTTTTCCAAATGTTTATAAATTCCACTTCTCTATTTTCTATTATAAGCAAACTTTTTTTTTCCTAAATATAAGAAAATTGAACTATTCTTTTTATCTCATTTAATAATATTCTCTCTAAAATATCTCTCTTTAATGTACGAGTATGACTTTTAATTGTATTATTTCTTTTGACATTTATTATATAGAAAATTTAAAAAGAATGTTATGGTAATAATAAAATTTGATATAAATAATTAACTTTCTTAATATGTATAAAATTAGTTATTCTTACTTATAATAAAGAATAGAGAGTACTTGAATATCAAAAAAATTTACTACATTAACTAGGTTGTTGGGAAAACAATTCAAATTTTTTATTTTAAATCTCTAAGATATTGTTCTTATATAAAAGTATATTATTTGTCTCTAACATATTGTTTAGAGTTAAAAATATTGTATTTATTTTAGATATTTGTTTCTTTTTTTAAGATTAAGATGTTAGGTCAGTAAATAAAGATACTTAAAATGAGAAAAACCATCTGACCTATAGAGAGGGTCACCGCTTTAAATGAGAGAGGAAGGTTTCCCAATTTCGCTAGAAAACTTGTGAAGAAAGATTTCTAAGTTTTACCAGAAAACTTGTGAGGGAGGAGTTTTCATGTTTCACCCATAAAACTTATGAGGAAGTATAGTTTCCAAGTTTCACCCATAAAACTTGTGAAAAAGGATTTTCATGTTTAACCCACAAAACTTGAAGGGAGGATTTTTAGGATATATATGTTATACATTTTGAAATATATAATGAACATCCTTGTGAACATATGCATAAGGGATCGAATCACATTAAATAACTTTTGTGTGATCTTTTTTATTTCTTTATAGTGTTGACTTGTTTGTGTCCCCTCATCCTTATGCATAAAAGAAGAAGTTTTTTTTGTTCCTAACATAGGTAAATTAAGGTAACATAATATTTTATTGTAATAAAACATTTCTTTTTAACTTAAAAATGTTAAATTCTCACTTCTCCCATGGGAACAATTTGGTGAGAAATATGTATAAAAAATATTTATGGAAAATCATGTTTCCTATGGATACTATTTTTTTAATGATAAACTAAACATGAAAAATTAACATTTCCAACTTAAATTTCCTAAAAAAATAAAAACATTTCGTATCAAATACTTCCTCAATTAAAGTATTAAATATTAGTCTTTTATTTTTTTTTAAACACTAGGGACTATCAACTCAAACTAAACGTCACCATAATAAAAGATAAAAATAACATCTAATAAGTAAAAAAAGTAAATTATACTTCCCTTTCTTGATAGATAAAAATATCATACTACTCTCCACTTTTAAGTTAAAAATTACAATTCTCTTTCTCGATAGATTCTAATATATAATACTTTATACATTTTTTAAATTTTCAGTTAAAATTTCGTTACAAAAGAAAAATATCACACCCTTTACACTTACATACTCTCAAATATGTAAATATTACACCACTCTCCTTTCTTATAAACATTTTCTCTCTTAAAAAATTTAAACATGCTACACTTTAACAATATATCTCTTAATTTACATATTTAATTATTATTTTAAAAATTATTATAAATTTTACTAAAATTAAAAATATATATATATATATATATATATATATTAAAAAATATTTTCATTATTATCTTTACAAAATATTTTTAAAGTTACATATCAAAATAAAAATAATATATATAAGTATAATAAAATCAAATACAAGTGTTAAGATATTATTTAATCAATATAATTAATGTAATATTTTATATAAAAATTTAAATAAAATAATATTTTCATTATATAGTGTTAATTTTATACATATATGTGTGTGTTAAATTAATATATAAGGATGAAACAATTACATAAGTATGTGCAATATACATACAATAATTTTGTAAATGTAAATATATAACTAAGTTGTTAGTCAAACAACTACAACTATCTATACAAATCTATCACAAATATATAGTCATCAAAAACATCTAGCCCCCTAACACCACTATATGGCCTTCACTACAACACTCCAGTTCTATCCCAACCCTGCTTTTATATCATGTATAATCATTGTAGTCTAAACCACATGAAAACACGCAAGAGTAAACTAGAGAAAAAAGAAACAATATATATACTTATTCTTGAATTAATGACATTAAGTATCAAATGATTTTCAAATTTTTTAAAAAATTTGCAGACTTGATCTATGCATTAAGAGCTTTAAATTTAATGGTTGAATCGTTAAAATTTGATGTAGAAGATGAGTTATTCAACAAAGTAAGTCTAGGTACACTTATTCTTGAAGTAAATGGATCTCTCCTTATGTGTGTGTGTGTGTGTATATATATATATATATATATATATATATATATATAACATGAGAACATCAACACTCTTAGTACATCATCACATCATCATCTTACCTCCAACACTGCTAACACAAGACATCACAGTATACAACCCATATTAGCACAACAACTCAATTTACCACCACACAATATCAACTTAACATCACAACATTCTCAACACAGGTTAATCATCACAACAACACAGTATTTTCAACACGATAAGTTCATGCGTCATCACACATTTCAACTAAGAGATTTCCTACAACACAAGGTGAGTAATTTAAGTGATTTGACCCTACCGAATTGACAACACAAGGTAATCTTTTTGAACTTGCTAGATTAACTACAAATTAGATCTAAATTTATAACACAACAACTTGGTTTCTCAGGTGCCGCCACTTAAACAAGCAAGTTTAGAACCAGTATTAGGGTATAATAGCTGGGTTTTAGGCTTACTACGACATTAGCTAGCTTAATCATGTCACCGTGGAATTAGCCTATCGACTACTCTCATAGTACCATGCTCTTCCAATACTTGGTTAGGAACTAAGTTTCTAACTTTGTACTTTACTCAATTTGGTCGCTTTATACATGTGTGTCTCGACCTTGTCCATACACAGTACCAACAAAGTCCTAGAGGACGCTCAACACAATTATTCGCTTTAAAGGTCAACTTCCCAAGAAGTATTTTAAACAAATTTGACTCTCGGAGTACCACAATACAATATCCACACTATGAGATATGCAACTTTCAAAAATTTCTCCTCTAATCCTAAGTGGTCATAACAGCTCAACAACACAACAACTTTTTATATATTCAACAAACAACAAAATCAACATACAACTCCACACCTCACAACTCCATCATCATTACTCATATTCAACTTCTTACTCATCATACATCTTAACAACACATCAACATTGTGTATATAAAATCCTGAAACAACTACACAACATATTACTCAACTCAAGTTTCAACTAACAACTCATAACATAATCATCAACATACAACTTATCAACATTCAACATTTAAAGCTCCTTATCATACAACAACATCCCTACAATTTATTCATCATCATTTAATCATAAAACAACTCAAACAACAAGCTTTCAACATATAACTCATTCATTAAGCAAGCAACCAACTCAATTAGAAAAGAAATTTATTTAACAAAGTCCCCACACTCAATGCAAAATCTCACGCTAAGTCTCAGCCTTCCAAAGGCACATCTCAACTCTCACACTCAATGTGAAACTCTGGTTCGGCTTGAAATTCACACTTAGCCTCTCTCACGCTCAATGCAGAATCTCATGCTACACCTCAACCTTCTAAAGGCACTTCCCAATTCTCGAGCTCTACGTGAAACTCACACTCAACCCCAAAACTCATATTTTTCAGCATTAATGAAGAACATCCCAAATCTCTATTTTCTCTTAACTAATGCAATAATCAAGGTGTGCAACCCCAAAGTCTTCCATTTCTAACAACATACAACTCATAAAATTATAAGAAAAGCAACATGCATCAACCACAACTCAAAGAAATCATCAACATTTTAACCTTTCATCAAGAACATCACAAACTCAATTTCAACATGCAAACCACTTCAAATCCATCCCACAGCTACAAATTTTAGAAATTTTATCAATATTAAGTTCTTAATTCATTCAACAACCCAACATTTCAACTAAAACCCAAGATTTCAGCTTCCTTTACCTTAGAACAGAGTGAAATTGGGAAGAACTCCAAGCTACTCTAAGGTATAAGAAGAGAAAGAGAAGGAAATGGGCTTCGAGCCCCACACTACTCCATGGGATTCTCAACTCCAAATTGATTTGAATCACCACCAGCTACATGGTCCGAGAGAAGAAGAAAACATAATCTCTAAGCATGAATCTTCTTTTAAGAATCTGAGAAGTGTTTAGGTCCTCAAAGTTCTTCTCCCCTCTAAGTCATATCTTACAATATTAAGAGTATATTTTTTTTATAAATAATTAAATTAAAAATATTTTTTTTTTAAATCTTACGATGATAATCTTTTAGTGATGTTAAGTTAGTATAATAAGAGAGTGATAATATAATACTTGAAACTCTAAGGAATAAAAGTATAATTTATTTTATGTTTTAACATATGCATAATGGATAATGTAATATTTACATCTCTTATAAGAGAGAAATGTAATTTACATTAACAACGTTAAATTAAATGAACAAAATTATATATTTTAACATAAGAGGAGAAGGGAGTATAATACTTTTATCTCTCAAGAAAAGGTAACATAATTTACTCTAAATAAAAATATTATATTATTTAAGATTATATCTATGTGACATATAGTTAAATTTTTTAATTTAAAAAATTGATAGATAATGGTTATATGTAACACAATTATTGTCCAAATACCGTGAACAAATGATGGTATTGGAACATATGACAATTTATCATTGATAAAGGTAATAAGAGAAAGGAAATCATCCTATCAAATACAAATAAAGAGAAAATTTTTAGCTAGCATGTTTGCCATTTAATTTGCATGTTATCATTAAATTAAATAGAAGTATTAATAACACATTATCTAATACATCATTTATTATTGATTAAAAATTATTTAAAACTACAAAATTAGAAGAGATTTGTTAGAAAATAAACAAAACTAAAAAAAAATTGTAATTTTTTTAATAAAATTTTAACAATAGTAAATAATGTGTTCAAAAAAATGTGTTGTTGATACTTCTCTTGCACAAAATTATCTCTTTAAATGCACCCAAGGATTGCATCAACTAAGTCACTACAATAGAAGCTTGGGAATATCTATCATTCAATAACTAAATGGCCAAATAGGAATGGATCTCTCCATATATACCTATCAAAAATTAATTGGAGGTTGCAAAGTATGACTCATAACTTTAATTGGGTCATGGTGTTGGATCCCATGTTTCAAGAGAAGGCAAGCATCGGAAGCACCAAGTATTTCAAGGGGAATATAACAGCTTTTTATCTTGTATAACAGTTTTTAAAATTATTTACGTAAATGAGATTATAAAATTATTTATATTTTTAGGTTTATTTTTGTTGGTGTTGTTATGAGTCTTAATGACACCAATGAGATGTAATTTTTTTTTTTTAAGTCATGAGAGCCATGCATTTTGAATCTTCACAATTGATAACGACAAGATATAGTCATTATTGACTTTAGTGATTTCAAGTGGCTATTTTTTCAACAGGATCACTAAAGTTTATAACAATCCCCTTTTTAATTTTCTTTTTGGTTGATAGAAAAGAAATGTTGTCATGTGTCATAATGAAAAATAAAAAATAAAAAGTTGGTATAGCCTATAATAATTTAAACAAAATTTGTATTATGAGTCATAACAATGAAAATAAAATAAAAAATAAAAAAAATAGATAGTTATGATTTGTGGCAACTTAAAAAAAATTGATACTATGGATCATAACGAAAACAATAAAACAAAGGTCATTATGACTTGTAGTAACTTTAAATTTTTTTTAAAAAAATGGTGATGTTATGAGTCATGATGACAAAAAAACCAAAGAATTTGATCCACTTGACACGTGTTGTTATAAAGAAATGAAAAAATTAAATTTATTTATTTATCTTTTTTTTGGTTAGGTATTTTTATTTTCCTTAAAAATATGATAAATAAAAATAATTATTTCAAAAAATTGAAAAATATGTAAAATTTGTATAATAAATATACCAATTTTTAAAAAATAAATTACTTTTTTTTTCTTTCAATTTTTGAGCTTTTTCAAATTAATTTTTTTTGGGGTCCCTAATGGCCGTAATGACCCTCTCCCTTTATATATATTATTTTGTTTTTTTATTTATCTTTTGGTTTTATTTTTTTCATTTATTTTAAAAAATTAATAAATAGAAATAATTTATTTAAAAATATATCCAAGATTGTTTAATAAATATACCAAAATTTTAAAATAAATACTTTCATTTTTTAATATTACATATTTTATAAAAAAAACTTAACTAAATCAAGAATATAACAATTTTTTTAAATACATCATTAATAAACTTTTATTTTTTTAAAATAATATAAATAAAAAATAAAAAATAATGCTAAGGGTCATAACAACAAGAAAATGTAAGTCATATGACCTTTAGCAACTTAAAAAAAAAATTTACTCTACATATAATACTGTTATACAAGTTATTACAACTAATTAATAACGGTCTTGACAGTGTTGCTATTAGTTATAATGACTCTTATACGACTTATACGGTTTATGATATAATAATTATAAAAAATAAATTTTTTTCAACATATAATTGATGTCTCAAAGACATAAATAATTTCAAAACAATTCTATTTACATAATAATTTGTTTTAAAAAGTGACTTACAATAATCAATAATCAAAAAGTTAGATATAATCTCAAGTTGCTTATGTATCTCCGTTATAGTTTAGTTTGAATAACCCTACAGATGAGGTAATTAAATAGTCATAGAAAAATTGTTCCGAACGTTCCTTAGATTTTTATTGAGGATCCAATGAATATCGTTGGGTCTTGTTGTTTATCCCTTACCAAATATAAAGAACCAAGTGCTTTTGTAGTAAAACTTATGTAACATGAATACGAATGACAAGGAGGATGTTATTTGAAAAAAAATGAATCATTTATGTATTTGCAAATTTTAATCAGTCATAATAAAGGTACTCCAATATGCATATTAGTGTAAATTAGTCATTAGATTAACTTCCAACCATTCACTATGACTCTAAAAAAAATCATAATCCTCACATATAAGGAGTTTTTGTTTTGAGATATGATATTGCATTTCCAATAACTTTATTTGTGAGAACATTTAAAGTTATATTTTGTTAAATTTTTTTGTGAGTATTTTTTGTTAGACTTTAACTTTCATAGGAATACTTTTAAAAATTTTAAATAATAAAAAAGTTAAAATATGAATCGTCATTAGGTTAAAATATAACTTTTTACATTTTCATTGGAATATATAACTTTTCCACTTCTTATCGTGGGAATAAAAATAAAATGAATTATGATATTACCACTTTCTTGAGATAAATATTTGCAAGAATAATTTTTTTAAAACTTATAACAAATATGAGAATATTACCTTCCTAATTTCACATTTCATAGATGAGTTTTTAATTTGTAAAAAGAATCATCAACTCCTAAAAAAAGTTAATCTTTCTTAGCATATATATTGAAACTAACATAGAGCATGATCTACACCAAAGGAGAAATTTCACTATCTATGGATTTTCCCATTACTAAATGGCCAAAAGAAAAAATTTGACTAAAATTTTGATGTTTGGTTTCCACTTTGATTGGTGAGAAAATGTGTCTTTGAATAAACTTATTTAAAAAATGGTAACATCAATGTTTGTTTATAATTAAGGTACATATATTATTGTTCATTACTGTAGATACTCAATTTCGTCCGGACTCACAAAAGCAATGAAATGGATGTCTATTATCAAGGAAATGAGCTCCCGAAGCATGAAAGCAACAAGACATGACATCAGAGGGCCTAAAAGCCCAAACAAGTTGGTTTTAGTAGCCTAGAACGGGCTGTTGCAAAATCGGAACGGACCGTTCCAAGTCCATAAAAAGGCCTAAAACCTAAGTTTGGAACAGGCCGTTCCAAGTTCCTAAAAAAGGGGCTAAAACCTGAATTAGAACGGGCCGTTCCCAAAACTAGAACGGGCCGTTCCAAGTTACAAAAAAGGGCCTAAAACGTTAGTTTGGAACAGATCGTTCCAGCGTAGGCATTTACGTGTTAAACTCAACTTTAGAATGGGTCGTTCCAAGATGCGAAATTAAGACATAACGTTCAGATCTAGAACGGGTCGTTCCAAATCTGGAACGGGCCGTTCTGACAACTTTTTAATGTCTATAAATAGCATACTTGGGCACAGTTCTCAAGGCAACAAAAATTTCGTTCAAGACTCCTTAGAGCTCGAAATTTCTCTCTCTCTCTCTCCCTCCTATTGTATTTCTTGAGTTTAGTGAGGCATATTGTAGTGTGAAAGGTTGTCATAAAGCACTTAAAAATCTTCATATTTGAAGATTCAATAGAGCTCGTTCAAGAGGTATTTCAGTTAATCTTCTTCTCTTCTTTTTATTTCTTATCTTTGATAAACCTTGTTATAATAAAAATAATCATGTAGACATTTTATGATCAATTGTGTAATTTAAATTTATAGCATGTAAATAAATATTAATAAAGGGGATCTAATATTTAATTTATTAATTCTTATCACGTTAACTTCATCATAAGGTACCGATTGAGGGCGTTGTAGGGGTGCTTAATACCTTCCTTACACGTAACCGATCCCCGAACCCAATTTTGGTTATCAAGGCCATTATTGGATCTTTAAAAACCTTTTATTTTTTCAATGTTTTGAGTAAAACATTGGTAGCGACTCCATGAACCTATTTTCAAAACCATTAATTAGGAATTAGTCTGGTGTTCGGACATTCCTTAATTGATGAGATCTTAAAAAGGATGTCTAAACCATAAGTCACGAGATCGAAAATTTTTGGGTTATTACAATAGTTACTTGGTGAATTAAGTGAGAAATACTCGCAAATTTTAATTGTCATTATGAGATGAATAATCATGCATCCACTTATAGAGATTCTTAATAGGAATGAAAGTCAAAGTTATATTAGTTAAGCTATGAAGGAAAAGTACTTAATGGTCATCCCAAAACCTAATTTTGCTTTTGTTTCCTATGTAATCGATAATATTGTGGCTTAACTTATTCCAATTGAGGCATAATCCTAGAAATAAAAAATAAAAAGAAGGCATGTTTGTATCAATTTGGTTATACAAGGTAAAAAGTCATTGTTGAATTTATACTTACCACTTACAATTGTAACTTGGAGATCACAAGGTCTTTACATAAATTGCATTGAACTTTTATCATGAATGTCCTATTAACTTTTCTAAACGATCTCAATCCTAATATATCTACCATATTTTTGGATTTTATCTTGTTAAGTGAATCTTCCAATTATTATCTTCATCTTCTTCCTCCACATGAACCTTTTACACTTTCTATCAACATCTTCACAAATAAAACAATGAAGTAAAACAATGAAGGAAAGTTGATTTCGTGGCATAAGAATAGATGATCACAAGCATAAATTTAGTGAGAATGTTTCACCCTAATAGGAATAGAGTTAATGATTTAATTAATTTTATAAAAACATGTTGGGATATAATTAAAGTCCAACATCGTTTAAACAAGAAGCTAAACATAAGTTTATATACACATATGTCTCTGTTGGTAAGAAGTCTTCTAAATTAGGACTAAAAGCTAAACTATAAGAATTTAATCTCAAAGTGAATAATATCTTACCATTATAGAGACATATATGTGTGAAAACCTCTTGTATATTATAGAACATTAATTGAACATCGCACTAATATGTTCTAAAATATCTTTTTTAATATATTAATTTCTATAAATACATTTAATTTAATTTATGATTAATATAACTATCACAACTTTTCGAAAAAAAAAATAACAAGAAAAGTTATAACTATTCACTAAATAATGGTGTTCCAAACTATCTTTAGACCCAATAAAGGTCAAGTAACTTAGTTCAATCCAACATAATAAAACTTTGCAAGGTTTTTACCTAAGCATCCTGATATGGGCTATGCACATCAAGTAAATGTGGTATGTCTTTCAAAATACAAGTGCAATTTGGCTTGCACAATGATTGCTTCTCTAGGAACATAATCCTTCCTATATTTCAATGAACCATACCTTAACACTATATGAGCATCCTCCCATGTCCAGGAATCAATAAAAGGGCAATTGAGGGGGTTTGACAAATGTCTAATGACTAACCATTTCACCCCCTCCCAATAAACACTTGAAGCATACACTTCTCTTAGGCTTATATCATATACATGGTGTTGAAACTTTATTCAACTATTTATTCATTTGAACATCAAAATGTTTGCAAGTAGTGTCTATCTCATAACAACTGAATCTTAAAGATAAGTGGCAAAGAAAAAATATTACTTTTTCAACCTAAGACATTTTTTTTAAACCTTCAAATTCATATACAACTTTTTCTTAACTATAACTTTGCATACCAACCATCAAATAAGTTTGTATATATCGGCCATGACAACGAGCATATAACTTTGCATATCATATTTTCAAATTTGTGATTAGATTAGATATCACATGTATAATTGTTTTTGTGAATTTATAGCATCCAAACCAAGAATTAGGGACTAATTTCTTAAAATAGTAAGATTTGTTTAAGGGGTTAAATCTTTCCACATATAATATTTCATACATAATTTGTAGTGTTTGACTCAATTTTTTTTTAAAGTCTTTTCTTCTCCTTTTAAAGAGAAACTTGGCCAAACAATTTTTACAAATTAGAATATAATTTTATTATCCAAAGTTTTTTTTTTTTTTTACATTTTAAAAAATTAGAAATTTTAAATATTTTTGTTTTAACATTTTATCTGTTTTATAAATTAGTTATAATAAGCATTCACTTTTGTATGTATAAAAATTATATATAAAGATGATACAAAGTTTTGATTTCCACTTTTCAATAAGTAATTTTACCTCTTAATATATATCATAATCATTTCTTCTTATTACTTTATTATTTATCGTAAAATAATATATAAAGGATACATAATTTTGATTTTCACTTTTTAATAGACAATTTTACTTATTACTTCGTTATTTATTATAAATCAACCATGATTATTCTTTTATAATGATAAATAGTTACTTTTGCATCTTAACATTCTATTTTTTTACTTTTAATTATTTATATTTATCTTCTATTTTAATTATTTTATATTTTATATTTTATTTAAATAAAATATATAAAGGTACAAAATGTTCCAATTTCACTAATTATTAAATTAAAATACACAATTTATTGAACGATACTCTTACATTTTCTCACTCTTTTGAAGTTATCAAATATCCATTTGTTTCAATTAGTCATATTTTTATTTCACTTTCTAAATTGAATTTCAGTGGTTTTTTTTATATAAAAATTATCAATAATTAAAATAATTTTATATCATAATTTAAATTATTTATTATAAATTCACATTTTTGTATATTCAAGTATAAATAATTATTATAACTATTAATTTAAATATTTTTTTATTATAAACTTCAATTATATAAATTAAATATTTAATTTGTACAATAAACAAGCTAAAATCACGTACGCCCTAAATTAATAAGAAAGGAAAAATAAACTAGCTTAATTACAAGTCACCCTCACAATAGAAATGAAAATAATCTAACCATTGCTATTATGTCCAATAAAAAAAAACTACTAACATTCTTTTTTGTACACTTTCTTTATCTTATCAAAATTTTAGGAGTTACAAATTATGAAAAAAAAATTATAAAATTTTATGATATTCAAAAAATTAAATTTCAATCAAAAGTAAAAATTTTGTCTAGAAAAATATTTTGCAAGATTTGTCATGCCGCCGATGCAAATAAATAAAAAGACAAAAATCACGAGAAGGGAAAAAATGTAAAAGTTCTTTTTAGTTACACTTTTTCTTCTTTTTTATAGATCACTTGTATTTTTATGTTGATGATAATTTTTTTTTATAAAATCATTGTGAACAATAAAGTTGTAAAACTTTTTCGAAAATATTTAACATAATTATTTACTACTTATATTCTTATATTTTTTTTCACTTTTTTGCGTGTTCTTGTATATAAGATTTTATTCTAATTGTTAACTGTATTAAATATATTTTTAAGCATCTTTATTTAATTAATTATTCTTTTAAATAATAAATAATAAATATTTAAAATTAATTAGATAAAACTTTATCTCTTATTAAAATTAGAAAAAATAAATGAACATATAGATACCTCTCTCATCTAAACATTAATTAATTAAGTGATAAATGATTATGTAAAAAAAGAAGTTAATTTAAGAGATATTAGTTTTTTTTTTTTAAAGTAGTTTAAATTATTGATAAATTAATATTTTAAATAAAATTAATTATTTTTTTAAAAAGATGTAATTTAATTGTAAATATTTATAATTTTGGAGACGAATGTAGTATCTAAAATGTAAATTATTAATTAAGACAGAATAATTCCTTATCTGTATTAATAATGAGTTGAATGGATGATTTGTTTTGTTTAACAAGTATGAAAATAGCCCAAATATGAAATACCTAGGAAACATTCTTAACCAAACATAAAATAATACAATTTGGTAAAAGTATAAAAAAGAAGAAAAAGGAGACTAAGGGTGGTTTGAATTCCAATCTCTAATAATGAAGGCAATCCGAGTTAGAGAGGTGTGGCCCAGAAATGGAGTCTAAAGGGATGGACCGAACTACACATGAGAGCACCATGAGATGAGTATTATAGGAAAAGGGTCCCACACAATCAAAAGTGCCTTGGGCCTTGGGCCCACCATTTTTGACACGTCATGTCACAATGTCTCTCTCTCTTTCTGTCTTCATGAGTCATGACAGGTCCAAAGATTCCTTGTTACATACAACCTCATTACTCGCCTAAATTAGGCCAACCGTTGGACCCCGCGTATACTCTCTCTCTCTCTCTCTCTCTCTCTCTCCAACTGCATTCTCTCTCGCTCCCCATTTCTCAGAAGGTGGGGGAGAGAGACCCCGGAGAAATTCAATTCAATTAACCTCTCTCTCTCTCTCTCTCTCTCTCTTCAGATTCACCTACCCTTTTCCTACTACTTCTCCAAACCCACGCGCATTTTTTGTCTTTTGCTTTCCCAGGGCCCAATCGCGAAAACCCTAGAAAACAGCAGATTTGGGGGCGCGTTCAATCTCGGACGGAGAACGAGAAAGCCAGGATTTTGAGACCGACCCGGTTCGATTGGAAGGGTTCAGATTCAAAGGGATCGTTTGATTTTGTCGGATATTCACCGGACAAGAAGGGGGTGGATGCGGAGAAACCCCCCTCTAAACTGGAAGCTCTAATCGTGGTTCAATTCAAATCGTTCTTCAAAATCCATGGGTTCGACGTTTTCTCCCTTGAGTTTCGTGATTTTCGGCATTACAATAAGCTTTTACGCGATTATTGTCCAATCCCAGTCGCAAAATAGGAACAGCGGCGATGAATCAGCATCACCGGCATTTATGACGTCCCCGCCACCTCCGCCGCCGCCACCACCACCTCCGCCGCCGCCGCCGTCTTCCTCGTCGAGTTCTTCGTCGGCACCATCACCGCGTTCTGATTCTGATTCATCCGGCTCCGTTCCCTCGCACGCATCGGCGCCGAGCCCTCACGTGAGAAGACCACGGCACCCTTTCCACCGCCACCAGCACCGCATCCGTTTATCGCCGCCGCCGCCGCCGCACAAGATGAACGCCGGGAAAAAGGTTGGACTTTTATTTGTGGGCATTGCGGCAATCATGCAAGTTGGCTTGGTTGGGTTCTTGATAATTAAAAGAAGGCAACTTTTGAAGGACGATGACAGATACGAGAATTGTTCTTCTTGAAGAATTATTTTTTTTCTTTATCGGTTTTCTTATTAATTCTTTTTTAAAAATTTAATGGGTTGAAATTCTTTGCTGAGAGCGTAATAGTTGGGGGAAAGGGAATATTGGTTGGATTCTGCAGAATCTGGTGGGAGGAATGAAAAGGCAAACATGGAAAGACAGGAATTTGAGGAATCATTGTGTGCAATTGATGCCATCATTTCGGCCCTTGGCGGTTACTGTGTATATTGGTACTGTTAGTTCACGTTTCCTTCACGTTTCATGTTGTGTTGACCCTTTTTCCCTTTAGTTCCATTACCTTGGCTTATGATGGAAAGAAAAAGTAGCCCTCATGTACCTATTTTTTTCTTCTAATTTGATTTTTCTCTAACATGTTCAGTGTACAATGATGTTAGGAATCTTTAAAGGATTAACGATGACAAAATCATATATTCGTTGTATTCTTACCCTCGAACGGTGTCTGATTGTTCATTGTTCTTATTTTCTTTTGTCCTTGTGTCTAGAGTTCTCCAGTAGTACATTAGATTTGTTGTGTGATATCTTATTGAGTTAAAGCCTATTTGGGTAAATATTCCTATAAACACTTGTAGAAAATGAATGAATGTAGGAAGGAAAAATGAAAGTTCTGCATAATCTTATTTCTAATTACAGCTTATGTACAAGTTAAATTTTTTTTTTTTTGAGAAACTAATATGAAAAAGTTTCTACAAAGTAGTTTATGTATAAACAAACTTTAACTCATAGAGCTTATATTCGTTGTATTTTTACCCTCAACGGTGTCTGATTGTTCATTGTTCTTATTTTCTTTTGTCCTTGTGTCTAGAGTTCTCCAGTAGTACATTAGATTTGTTGTGATATCTTATTGAGTTAAAGCCTATTTGGATAAATATTTCTATAAACACTTGTAGAAAATGAAAGTAGGAAGGAAAAATGGAAGTTCTGCATAATCTAATTTCTAATTACAGATTATGTACAAGTTAAAGATATTTTTTTTTAAAGAAGCTAATATGAAAAAGTTTCTACAAAGTAGTTTATGTGTAAACAAATTTTAACTCATAGAGCAGTTTATTTTATGTTTCTTCATATCTTTTTTCTTCTACAAGTGTTTATAGAAAAATTTATCTACATAGACTTTTATTCTGTTATGCTTCAAATATAAATGAAGGTTTTTTTTTTCTTCTAATGTTCGGCACACCCTAATAGAGATGATGTTCTGCTTTGCCATCTTAATAGTAAATGAACAGTTAACTGGCTTCAAAGGGGAGGATTAAATTCAACCTTAATTCGGTGGAAACCACCACATGGAGTATTATATGTCTCAAGGATGTTAACAATTTGATTTTTGAATTGTGTCTTTGGAGATTATCATGTATAGGATCGTAAGTAGTTTGTCTAAATGCATATTTTGTGATAGAACCTTGTGCTATTGTATGATTCCTGATCACAGTTAATAGGATTAGGTTTGGTGGTTCTTGTTTTGAAGAATTTTATAAGAAAAGGGCTTTAAATTAGTGATTTAGGTTTGTAATATGTAATATCACTTTCTAGATCTCTTTTTTTTATTATTTTTTTTTGGAAGCAGTTGGAAATTGGCAATTTTCTGTTTATTTAGTAATTTTATAAACGAAGGGGCTTTAAAGAGTGATTTAGATGTGTAGTATCACTTTCTGGATCTCATGTTTTTGGAAGCAATAAGGAATTTGGCAGTTTTCTCTTTATTTGATTTTTCACATGTTTCCTTCGTTTCTTAAGTTGTTGATAAATCAACTTCATTCAGGGAAATTATGGTAGGTTTTGAAGCTGATAAAATGTACAATGATTAGATTGCGTATTTAAAGGTGCTTGCAATGTTGAATCTAGTAGCAGCATTCTGTATATTGTCCAGACAGGTTATCCCTATTAATTAAGTTGTTTTTGTTAATCGGATGGCGAATGCTGAAAAAGGCACATTAACACTTAACAGTGTCAGAGTGTTTTGTATCATAACCATTTCCATTTTCATTAATTTGTGCTAATGAAATCTATTGGATTTCTTTTCGTGTAGATAATTTTGTGGCATGTTATTTTAAAGTCAATCTTTTAATTTTTGTGTTGGTCATTCATGAACATCCTCGACAAGACAACATGCAAAACACTTGTGCTCTTTCTCAGACAACACCTCCGGGTTTCCACTCGGATTTGTTCTACTTTTGTATATAGCTCTCTTCAGACAATTATGTATAGTTTCTACATCCTAGATCTAGTTCATGTTATCACTTTGGTTAGAACTATTGATTGTAGATTTGATAATTGATCTGGGTGTACATGGCTAAGGGTCTGGTCAGATAAACATCTTTAGAAGCTTTTTTAGGAGATAAAAATAGGAAGAAAAAATTATATAAGTTTCTTTATAAATTAAAATTAGTCTGAGCATAAATTAATTTGTAAAAATTTTCTCATATTGACTTTTTTAAAAATTTATTATTTTATGCATAAGTTAATTTTAACATATTATGAAGTTTATTTAATTTTTTTAATTTTTTTTCTTCTAAAAGTGTTTCTAGAGAAGTTTATTCAAACATCTTAAATTTGATTTGATGAAGTTATGAGTTGTTTGAGACTCACTAAAGTTACCTAGTCTACACCTCGCGATACTATATATACTCTAAAGTCTCAACCAGAAGATTCAAGTTGTTCAAGCCATTTGCACTAACTTACTAGGAGTATCCAAAATATTCAGCGACTATGAGAATTATGCCACCCTGGATTTACCTTTTGGGAGTGCTCTTATACTAAGGTGGTGACTCACCTGCACCTAATTCCTGTAAAATGAACATCTCCTTCACTATCAGGTAAACTGTCCATATACTATTATTCCTCCAGTTCACATATTAATTTGTCTCCAAAAGAATGTTGATCTTAACTTGTGGAAGGTTTGACTTGATCAGTGATCAATGGTAGCTTTTGATGAAGCAGAAAATGCTATACATGGAAAAGGAGTTGAAAATTTTGTGAATTGCCTGAAATTTCCTGAAGGGATGTTTGGTAGTTTTTAATTTTGTCGTCTGAAGTAAGGAACATGATGCTAACGAAGAAAGCTAGTTCAATTAATTTGTTATGCCGGGTGTTATAATAGTTAGGTTCTGACTTATGAGTTTGTTTTTCTTACACATACAATCAATTTAATGAGTTTTTTGTTCATGGAACTTAAATTGAGTAGGTACATTGCTGTTAAATTTGTGGGCAAGTCGAGGTTGGTATAATTCATTTGATCATTTCATAGCTTTACTTGTTCAACCTGCCAACCATATTTATGGTATAAATGCATGTACAGAATTAGGAAAGGTTGGAAGGTCTTGAGCATAGGTGGAATAAATATATTTCGGTAGTGGTTGGGAACAAGTTATAGTTACGTAGCCAATTTTTAAAGTATGTATTGCAAAAGATTGATTCTCAAACGTACATAGGCAATAGAAGAATGCTTACTTAAATGTGATTTCTGTTTTTATGCTGTACTTAATGTGATTTCAGGTTCTTAAAAGTAAATTTCCTTTTTCACGTTACATGTCCTGGAACTGCCAAGGCAATAAATTTGTTGTTGAGTTTGTTCTGGCTAGTCATGTGGGATGCTGCGTGTTAAAAAAAAAAGGCTTATGCAGGACCAAGATGTTAAAGGCTTATTTTGGCTAATAATGTTATCCATCCACGTACTATGCTGTACACATTTATATTTCATTGGTTTTTGCTTTTCATTTACACACGAAAGCAGGGGAGATATTAATCATTAATTCATTATATCTTATGACGAATCATTAAGATCAAAACGCAGAACAGAACTCAGGAAGTTTGCAGGTCGGTGTTGTATGATCATAAATGGATGTTAAGTCAGTGGCTGATCAAAAAAGTAGTTTGACTTTTAAAAAAAAGTCACAAATTATGCATTTTAATCTTAAGAGTTCATGATAAAATTTAATGATAATATTTATTCCTCACTCAATAAAAAAAAAAGTTATCTCTCGCACACAAATAGAAATACATTTCATTATATTTATACTATTAGATTTTGTGTGTGTTTGGTTCAGATTTTTAACGTAATAAATTACGTTAGAATGAAAGCTGTTAATTATAACTTTTACGTTTTAAACGTGATTTTTGTTCTGAATTACGTTTAGGGTGTGTAACCAAACATGCACTTTATCATAAATGAGCATGATTAAAGTACATAAGTTGTATACGTAGATCGATAAGTTTTATTATGACAAGTTATGTGAATTTAAAAAATTGTATGATTTTATTTTAGTAATTACATAACTAAATCTTGATCATTTAGTTATATGACTCAAGTTTGGAAAAAGATCGTATTCATCTCATCCATTATTATGTTTTTTAGAGATATAAATGATATGTATGATCTTCATAATTTTTTCCTTCGAGTATTAATACAGTTACATACTTAAACATGAGATTGTTGATAACTTTGAACAACTACACCCTAATTAATCTATGCACTCGTTTAGCGTTTGGTTTTGCTTTAGAACTTAGAATAATATTATGTGAATTTAAAACAAAAATATTCAGAAGCTTATACAATATATCTAATTTCTCCTTAGACATGAGTATTAGATGCGGTATTTGACCGATGAAACATGATTTAAATACACCTAGTGATACTCCTTTATTAGATATGCTTGTGTATTTTAAATATAAAAAAATGGGAAATGAAAGTGATTTTTCTTGTAATTTTTTTTATTTGATAAGGATGTACAATTTTTTTCATTGAGTCAACTCTTATAAGAATAAAATATAAAATGTTGTCTTCGGTTGCAACTTTATGTCCAAGTCAATAATTAAATGTTAATTCATAAATGTCAAACTACTTAAATTAATTGGTTAACAACCTTTGACATTTTTCTCGTTGTTTAAATAAAAGAGACTAAATCATCTGTTAAGAATGTAAGGGAAATTACATTTAAAACATATGTGCTTTGTATGCATATCAAATTAAAATTTGTGAAATTCTCTTAAAAGTGTTTCACTCACTATTAAGTGCGTGTTTAGATAAAAATTGAGTTCAATTCAATCAACTTTCAATTTAAAGTAAGTCTTATTTTTTTTTTATTTTCAAGTTTTGAGAAATAAAAAAACACATTCCGATGCTTTTAAATGGATAATCAAACACACTTTATCATAACCCATGGTACTAGTATTTGGGAATGCGTTAATTACTTACACTTCACTCAGAAATTAGGTAAAAATCACTATAAAAAAAAAATGTAGAAGTTGTTGGTAGCTTTGAATTTGATTCAGTCTTGACGCAAGTCTTCTATGTTGGAACACGTAACCAAATAACGCAGAAAAATGTAACAGTCTTATACGAAAGCAATTGTAACACTGTTCTTAATTGTTACAACAATTATTTGAACACCTTGACTCTTGATTTGCGATTCTATATTCATATTTGTTTCTACTTGTACTATATATATATATATATATATATATATATATATATATATATATACTACTCCAATATCACAAAGCCCAAGTGATACTATGATGAAAAAAAATTCAAATTTTCAATAATTTTAAGTCTGTAAAATATTGTTCTTATGTAGAAATATATTATTTGTGCTTTAGGATATTATTTAGAATTAAAAATATTGTATTTATTTTAGATATTTGTTTCCTCTTTTAAGATTATGATATTAAGTCAATAAATAAATGCTCTCGAGATGAGAAGAATCACTCGACTTGTAAAAGAGATCATTGTCTTAAATGAGAAAGGAGGTCATATAAAGAACGGTTTCCAAGTTTTGTCAAAAAAACTTGTGAAGAAAGGTTTTCATGTTTCATCAAAAAACTTGTGAGAGAGGGTTTTCAAGTTTTGTTAGAAAATTTGTGAGGGAGGTTTCCAAATTTCACTCATAAAACTCGTGAGGAAGGAGTTTTCAAGTTTCATCCACAAAACTTGAAGGGAAGATTTTCAAGATATATATGTAATACATTTTGAGATATATAATGAACATTTTAGTGGACATAGGCAAAAAGAGCTGAACCACGTTAAATAAATTTAGTGTGATATATTTTTTTATAGTGTTGTTTTAATGTGTTTCTTATCATTATTGTATGTAAAAAAAAGGAGATTCTTTGTTTCTAACAATGGTGTCAAAGCCAATGGTCAACTAGATGACACCTTAGAGTCTAGAACGAGTATTTGACATTGTGAGACAATGGATATTCAAGTGTGAGTTCTCTTGTGTCAAAAGTCTTCCTGATAGTGTGGAAGTTAGACATCATGTTCCGTTGATGTGAGCTAATGATGGTGCAAGTATCTAGAGTTCGACAAGTATGACTAAAGCTCTAAGGGTCATCATTGCATACTCATAGATGAAAAAAAAATGTTTATTCTAAAAGGAGGTTACACCATGGTGCTTTTTTGAAGGGAGGTTTGTTGGGGTACAAATAAAGTTCCACATCATTGGATCGTGAAGAGAAAAAAAAAAGGTTTCTAAAGACACATAGCCTCCATTGATATGAGACTTTTTGGGAGATAACCAAAAGCAAAATCATGAGATTTTAGATCCCAAGTGGACAATATCATACTAATATGTAGGGATATGTACGTGTGTGAATCCTAAGTGTCCAACAATTGTATTAGAGCTCATGCATGGTTCGTGGAGTATGGTAACCTGTCACTTGAGTATTGAAGATTGATATACGACAATTACAATATCCAAGAAATGAAAACAAGAAATATTTTTGAGTAAAAGTACAATTGAAGATGATTGTAACAAACATCCATGACAATAAGAAGATCAAATTTGAAATTTTTAATTGATGGAGGAATTGTTGGGAAAACAATTATTTGTGTTTTTGGACATTGTTTAGAATTAAAAATATTGTATTTATTTTAGAGATTTGTTTCCTCTTTTAATATTAGGATGCTACATTAATAAATATAGGATCTTCATATAAAAATTACCTGATCTATAGAGGGAGTCACCGCCTTAAATGATAAAGGTAGTCATATGAAGGAGAGTTTTCAAGTTTTGTCAGAAAACTTATCATGGAAGAATTTCAAGTTTCGCTAACAAATTTATGAGGAAAAGATTTTCAACTTTCACCCATAAAATTTATGAGGGAGGAGTTTCCAAGTATTATCCACAAAATTTGAAGGAATGATTTTTAAGATATATGTAATACATTTTGAAATATATAATGGATATCATTGTGAACGAAGATATGAAAAGTCAAACTACGTTAAATAAATTTGGTGTAATCTTTTTATATTTCTTTTATTTCTTTTATGATATTGTTTTAATGTTTTTTTATTGTATGTAAAAAAAAAAAAGATTTTTTGTTTTCAACATACCGAAATAAGACTAGAGATTATAACATCATGATGTGGCCCAAATCTTCAACACGAAATACAATCCAATTCAAAAAAATGTATTTCTGTTAAAGATAATTTTATATATAAAAAAACTATGAGTGTGAGAATAAATTTAAAAAAAAAAAGGTTTATAAGAATAAGAGTGCCCAAGCTGATTGTGCCTGCGTGAAGAGAAACCTTTGAGTCCAAGTGAATATTGGGGGTGAAAAATCTATTAACATTCTTTTAAATACCTTCATTCTCATTCATTAAAATTTGTTGAAGAACATAAAATTTGATAGGTTTCATACTTTATTCAATGACTCTCTTTTTTAATTTTATTTTTTTAATAAATTTTAACTAATAATAATAAATATGTTTAGAGAAGTGTATCAGATCTAGAAAATAAGTTGACTCTATTGATATCGGGGTTTGTATGCTGACACACAAAAGAGTTCAAAGATACCAACTTCTCTGGACTCTGGTTACAAGCTTTTCCCAACAAATGAAAACAGTAGCACATTATGGTTTGATAATTGATGGCACAGTACAAGTATAAACTATAAAGTGTTGTTCACTTTTTTTCATTGACCAAAATTAGTATTGTCTCTTTTTAAACATTTAAAGGAATGGATTGGTAACACAGTCTCCATTAAGTTGGTCAACCCAATTAAAGGCATTTTAGCCTTTTTGATTAGCATGAATTTTACTATTTTAACATGAAGGCAAACAAATAATAATAAATAAATTGATTCTCAAATTAGCCTACATGTTTGACAACTTTTTCATATTTTTAAAATAGAATGAGTAAAACTAAAATCGAGAGACATACAAATTTTTAACTAGGGTTTTGGGGAAAAAATGATTTTATGTATGAAATCCTAAAGATATATTTATACTTTATACTTCAAATGTGATTTTACTTAGTATGTGTTTTGTTCCAATCTTTGCAAAAATTGATATGATTAAAATCATTTTTAAGTGAAGTCATTTATGTTTAGGTGTTTTATTTTAAAATAAGTTAGTAGTAAACTCAATAATCTTTTTATCTAACACAAATAAACTTTAATTTATTTCAACTAAATTAATACTAGAAATTTTTTTTTGAATGTGAGACTAAACATATACCTAAAATCATGTTAATTGATATTTTAAACAATTTTGGTGGAGAATTCACTATTAGAATCTCATCTCTAATTTATCATCAAAATTTTAAAATTAATTTTACTAAAATATAAAACAAACAAACCCAAATATTATTATTTCATTTGATCATAATGATAACATCGTCATATCATGTTAGCAATGATACCACGTGATTAATAATTAATAGGAATCAAGACTTAAAAATTGATATATATGTAAAGACAATTTTTTTTTAAGATTTAAGATAGATATTAAAATAAAAGCTTAATATTAAATACATTCTCTCTATTTCTGTTCATTTAATACTCTGACACACTTGGTATCATATGGGCATACCAATTATATTCAACTTATCCTAATTGGATGGATAAACATTGCTTTGTCCTCGTACACGACATTTTCATTGAAAGTAACATCTCTGCTTCTAATGATCTTTTTGTTTTGATCATCCCAATAGCGATATCCCATATCATTTTCTCCATAGCCAATAAAAATGCACATTCTTGCTTTTGGATCAAGCTTGTCCCTGTCAACATCTCTAACACGAACATAAGAAACACAACCAAATACTTTCAAATGAGAAAGACTTACATCCTTGCTTTGCCATTCCTCCTCAGGAATCTTGAACCCTATGGGAACTGAGGGTCCTCGACTAATGAGGTATGCTGTTGTGTTCACTACATCTGCCTAGAATGTCTTCGGTAACCCTGCATGAATTCTCATACTCTTTGCCCTCTCATTCAAGGTTATGTTCATTCTTTCAACAACACCATTCTGCTGAGGTGTCTCGGGAATAGTTTTAAGCATTTTAATTTCATTTTCAGCATAGTAATTAACAAATTCAGTAATACTGTATTCACCACCATTATCAGACTTTAAACATTTAACTTTTAATAATGTCTCATTCTCAACAGTAGCTTTCCACTTCTTAAAGGTATTAAATACTTCTGATTTTTGCTTCAAAAAATAAACTCATACCTTTCTGGTGGAATCATCAATGAAGGTGACATAATATCGTGATCCTCCCAATGATGAGACTGATGTTGGTGCGTACACATCTGTATGAACAAGCTCCAACTTCTCAACCTTGGGCATCCTCCCTAACTTGGCAAAAGTAACTCTCTTATGCTTTCCAAACACGCATGACTCATAGAAACCAACTTCTACCTCTTTCAGTTTTGAAATCTTCCCCATTGAGACTTGTATCTTCATACCCTTCTCGCTCATATGACCAAGTCTGGTGCCACAGAGTCGAAGAGTGACCAATATCATTACTAACTGAATTTACTTCTTCTACTAGTAATTCTACCATGTAAAGGGTTCCTTTCTTCCAGCCGCAAGCAACAACTAGATTACCTTTCACCACCTTCCATTGACCATCTCCGAATGTAACTCGATATCCCTGAACATCCAGCTTACCCCAGAGATTAACATTCTCTTGAGTCTTGGAATATATCTGACGTCCTTTAATATCCATACTATACTCGTAGAAGTTCTAAGATTTATATCTCTCATGTCTACGATGTGTAAAGCTTCATCATCTACTAGATGAACTTTGCCAAAATTTCCAGTTCTGAAATTTTTCATCAAGTCCTTATAAGGAGAAGTATGGAAAGATGCACCAGAATCCATGATCTAGGATTCAAACTTACTCTCAATGCAACAAATTAACGCATCATCAATATCTTCTTGTGTTGCATTCATTGTGTTGACATGCCTATTTTCTTTAGGGGCAAAAAGAGCAGTACACTAGTTTCTGAAGTGGCCATTTTGCTGACGATTCCAACAGATAATATCCTTGCGAGGTTTGGACTATCCTCGCTTCTTAGACTTTGATCTATCACACCTAGAACCTTGCCCCCTTTCAGGCCTTCTACCTTTACCTTCTATGCTCAATAAGAAACCTGCTAATTCTCTAGCATTTCTCCTACGAACATCCTCACCAAGGATTCAATCCCTAATTCCTTTGAAGGTCAATTTTGTAGCCCATATGTACTAGCAACTGCTGTGATAGTTCATGATCAACTATCAGGTAGCGAGGATAGCAACAATTAATAGGGCTTGCACTTCATCATCAAATTTAATATCCACTAATATTAATCTCGACAGTAAGGAATTAAATTCATTCACATGATCTGTAAGACTAGCACCTTCTCCCATCTTCGTATTAACTAGTTGACGAATAAGAAATACCTTGTTTGATGTTGATGGCTTCTCGTACATGTTTGATAATGCCTTTATCAAACCATATGTCGTCTTCTCATTGACAATGTTGTAGGCGACATTCTTCGCCATGTCAATCTGACGACCCCTAGAGCCTATCGATCTAGCAAATTCCAATCTTTTGTAAGATATTTGTTTCTAGTTTATTCACGGATAGAGGCTGGTACAACTTTTTCTGATACAAATAATCTTCAATCTGCATCTTCCAAAATTCAAAATCGCTCCCATCGAACTTGTCAATCTTCACTTTCCCGTCTTCTGCCATTGCTCCCACTTGCGTGAAATCCTAGGCCTTGATACCAGTTGTTTGGGATCTTAAACGCACTCACACACACAATTGCAAGAGAAAAAGTAAATTAACAAGACACAGAGATTTACGTGGTTCGGTCAGAATAACCTACATCCACGGTTGCACTGGATGGTATTTTCTATTTCATCATTAGGTTTACAATTATATGAGTATTTATAAAAAAGAAAAAAAAAGAAAATGGGTCAAACCCAATAAACCCTTCAAACTCCACAACAATATTATTATGTCATTTGATCATCATGATAACATCGTCATACCATGTTAGCAATGATACCACGTGATCAATAATTAATAAGAATCAAGACTTAAAAATTGATATATTTGTAAAGACGATTTTTTTAAGATTTAAGATAAATATTAAAATAAAAGCTAAATATTAAATACATTCTCTCTATTTCTGTTCACTTAATACTCTGACACACTTGGTATCATATAGGCATATCATTTAAATTCAACTTATGATAAACGTTGCTTTGACTATGGTTGAAGTCAAATTGTTCCCATTTTGTAGAAATAGGGACAATGAACCCTTTTTGCCCAACATATAACAAAAGTATTTAAAAGTGTGTTCAATCTAATTTTTTTAATGGTGTTTTTGGTGCAAAAACTTTAGAAATTTAAAATTTTTAAAATTTAAATTATTTTAATTTTAATTTTTATTATTTTTTAAAGGAAGATTGTAATCATCTCTCCTTACATATGTTTAAATGACACACTTTTTTTTTTAATTTTTAAAAATCACTTATCGTCATTAATTGAATTGAGAAAATGAAAAATAATAAAAGTCAATTCATATTTTGTCAATCATATATGTGTTTATCCTTTATTTATGAATTACGTAAAATGTTATATCTTATTTATGAAAAATTTCATTGTTTTTCAATTTAAAAAATAATAATTTCACAACTTGCTCTTTGGAATTGTTTGTTGAAGTCAATATTTTTTTAAATCATAACACATATGATATTTAAGATATAATTTGAGAGTTAAAATTGAGTAAGAGACTAGGTTTCATTCAATTTTTAATACTTACATTAATAATCTATTTTCTTAACAATGTATAAATGATATTATCTTATATAAAAGATTGTATGTATTATTTAGGTAAATAAATAAGGGAGGTTAATAATCACTTAAAAATTAAAGAAAAGGTGTTTGTCATTTAAAAAAACCTTAGAGATCAATGTAATTTTTTCTTTTTAAATATTTTATTTAGATAAGTTAATTCAAATTTTTTTAATTTAAAATTTTTAGTTTGAATACGACAATTTGATTTCTATCATGATAAAATTGATAATATATATTAAAATTTTAAAATCAAACTTTATAAAAATAAATATTTAATCATTTTTTTAAAAAATGTTGATAATATTTAATAACTTAAAAATATTTTTAAATATTTAATAATTAAAAGACACTATTAATATTTTTTTATATCAACTTTAAAAAGTAATGTAGGAAAAAAAAGATAAAGGAAAAAGAGGAGAGAAGAGAAAAAAGAAAGAAGCAAACATGGAAACAAAGAGAAATAGGAGAGAGAGAGGAGAAAGGAAAGAGAGAAGAAATAAATAAAAAAAAATTAGGGGAGAGAGAGAAGGGAGGAAGAGAGAAAAGAAAGAATGAAAGATGAAAAGGGAAAAGAGACAAAAGGAAAGATAAAAGATAGGAGAAATGATAGAGAGATAATATATATATATATATATATATATATATATATATATATATATATATATATATATGAAATCAAAAATACAAAATATAAAGAATTTTAAATTTTTACTTTTTTTTAGAGAATTTAAATTTTAATATTTTAAAAAATGTGACAGATCTTGAATTTCAATTTTTTATATATAAATTTTCGATTCAAACAAAATATTTTACCACAAAATATTTAATTTTTTTAAAAATTATTTCATTAAAATTTTTCAGGCTAATATATATTTCCCAAGTTGGTGGATAGTGGATGGTTTTTTTGGTATTACTGAGATGATTTGCTTGAATTGTGGGAGGAGTGTCTTTATGCAATAGTAGGGTGGTTGATACTTGTTACCCTAATATTTACTTTTACGGATACACATTATCTTGTTAGAATGTTTGGTGATAAACTCAATAGCCAGATTCATATATATTCATCTCCAATAAAATTATCTTTAGTAAAAATATTTGTGATTTATATAAAAAGTATATATAAATAAATTATTCTTAATCATGACTTTTATATTAACACCTATATCATATTTATAAAAAAAAAGACTATAAATATTAGTTATTGAAGTGCACATGGCTGTAAAACCCTTCTAATCCTTGTAGTATATATGTTAAATCGAGGGAGAATAAGGAGGAAAAAAAATGAAAAGGTAAAATGTATTTCTTATTATTTTTATTTTCTTTATATTTTTACAAAATATGGATGATATAAAATTTCTAATTTTTACAAACTTAATTTTCTCTCGATTATATTTGATCTCTTTCCCATTACTATTCATAAGCGTAAACACAAATACTAAATATATTATCCATAATTTCCCCTCCCTACCCAAACAAAGTACACATGTTAACTTTTCCTTTCATTATTTTCTAATAAATCAAACTAAACAAGGGAATCTAATCTCTTGTATCATCTCTTTCTTTAAAATTTCTACAGATGATCAAAGTGACTGATTTGAGCATTCACGTTTCAAAAGCACTTGCTCTTCATGCTTTAAATGAAAGACGTACAAATTACAATTCTCTTTTTAGGGTACTTTTACCACCAATATGGAACACCTTGATCCTTTGCTCTCTTAATTCCTGCCATGCTCATACTACCTGTTTAAAGTGGGGGTACTTATGACCCCTCTTTTAATTTTGTTTTTGTTTTTCTCTATCAATCTTTTCATTTATGATTCTCTTTATGCGTGTTGCATCACACTATGTTCATCTAACTCATATCTACTCTCAAGTCTCAACAACACAGGAACCTGAGATTCGAATTGCAATAAAATGTATTCTTGTTAGTCACATATCAATGGACAAATAATAGAAAACATTGTTTTTGAGCTCCGATAATGTATTTAATTAATATTTTTGGAAGAGTAATGTTACTATTATGTGCCTATTTGACTCCCAAACTTTACGATTATGAATAAAGTGTGGAAGGTGATTATTGATGTTGATAGTTTAGGATTTCACACGTGGGGTATCAGTGGTATCTTGGGCCCACAGAGTTTGTTTTTCTCTATGACTTTCAGTCCTCTGGTGTACCAAAAAGGAAGGGTAAACATGCTTACATACAATCAGTGATTTTTTCTGCATAATGTATAAATAATATATTTGAGATTGTTTTGGCCACGCATGCCAATGTTTGTGTGGTTTATTCGGGGACAAATAATGATAATAACACTACCCACAGAAAACATCGTACAAGAAGCTGTTAATTTTTCTTCTTCTTTTTTTATCATTTTTTTTTCTAAATTACATTTTTAGTTCTTTATTTTATTTATATATATATATATAATTTAGTATTTTATCTTCATATATATAAGTCATTTAGTTGTTTATGTTTATAAAATGACTTAAAATGAGTCTTTATGTTACATTTGTAAAGGTCAATGTTTAAACAACTTAAATTGACCACATTGTGATAAGTTTTAATGCAACTTACGATCGAATTCAACTTTATTATGAAAAATCAAATTAAATTATTTAAAAACATAAAATGTCAAAACCTAAACCTAACTAGTTATTATATAAGTTCTAATCTTTAATCTAGGCTCTTTAGTTAAGGATTATGTTTCGATTCTACTTTAAATATGAAATTATAATGAAAAATATTACTTTATTTTTATAAGAATCATATGGTACAAGGAGTTATATCTTATTATTAAAGAAAAAAAAATCAATCTAACCTCCTACACTAAGCTAAACACAATTAACTATAACTAAAAATGAGAGTCAAATTAATAAAGTAGCAAAAAAAATTTAATATGATCTTTTAGTTAATATAAAAATGTAATTATAATAGATAAAAGAAAGTAAAACTTTTTTGTCTAACTTTTATATAAATTGATTTGAAGTAATTTTTTTTAGAATAACATTAGCAAATAGAACATCATATTTTTGCATAGTTACTTAACTGCATGAAGTTATTAGCCTAAAAGTATTTAGGCCTTGTCCATTGAACTGGAACCGTCACCTACAATTTAACACCTTGAACTTGTAAAATAATTTGGCTAATACTAGTAGTGTTAGAATTTGTTTTATCTTTAAGATTAGAACCATCACCTATGATTTTAATACTGACCATTATTACCTTATTAATTAACAAGTTATTTATTTTATTTTAATGCACTTTAGAAGAGTTAAATTCTCGTGAATTAGATTTACTAATTTTGAGAAAATATTTAACTTAATTATTTCAATTTTTATGAATTAAAATTTAATCCTCTATAAATCACTTGAAAATTTAGAATATTGAATATCTCACCCATAAACAAACTAATTGTTACAAATCTAAAATAGAGTCCAATGAATATAATTTACTTTAGTGCATGTTGCAAACATGTTTTTCAACATAATTTTTTCTTCTCTCCAATTTACTTTTTTTTATAGATAGAATTCTCTCCAATTTTCTTGAAGCAACTATTTCTTTCTTTCCATATCATTTATTAACAACTCATATACCGAATTTGTAGAAGAAAATTTGAATTTAAATTTGTAGGAGATGAGAACTTTAAGTGATTTTTTTTGTTCATTATAAAAGTACAACAAAAACAAATAAATGAACATTAACTCCTAATAAAAACAGCAATTTGCATGTGTCTGCTATTAATAACTAGATAAGGTCGTAGGGACAAGATTTCCAAACAAATAAATATATATTATTGGAGGCTCTTTGTCATTCAATTTATGTACTGATTTCCCTCCTTTAAAATATGTTGAAAAGAGAGTTATCATTTTTCATCCATGAATGTGAGAATAAGATTAATGAGTGTAGTAAAGATGTCAATAAGGGATGGCAAAAATACCCGTATCCACGGGTATTTGCGGGTAAAATCCGTTACGGATAATAAATAGATAGGCTAATTAGGTACCCGCAGATAATGGGAACGGATAAATTTTTTACCCGTTTATAAACGGGGCAAGGGTGGGTATGATATCCATACCTGCGGGTACCTGTTTAATAATATTTCTTAAATATCCTAATTATCCTTGTACCACATAACCTTAAAACTACACTCTCATCTTTTTTTCTTACAAAAGTGAGGTTAATGAAGTTACCAACATGTGTTAAGCATGTTATAGAATTATGTTGGATATAATTTGATTAATTTTTTATCTTTGATTGGACCAATAAAATTTATGTATTTTAAGTTGTTTACTTTCGTTTGGAATTATGAGATTGAATTATTGTAGCTGTGTGATAAGACTTTAACTTACTTGTGAGATTGATGTATTTTAAGTTATTGATTATCTTGCATTTTTATTATTATTTCAACAAAATTAACGTTAAATACAAGTTCAAAATTAACATTGAATTTATATTTTTAATATTTCAATTACATTAAATATAAACTTAAAATTATTTGTAATATAATTTTTTTAATTTCTTAAAAAATTTATAAATATTCATGAATATCCGTGAGTATTCAAGAAATTCATGGATACCCGCTTAATGGATACCCACACGGATATGAAGTGGGTATGGGACCAATTTTCTTCTAGCGGGACGGGGGCGGGTTTATTATTACCCGCTCTTATGGGACCCCATTGCCATCCCTAATGTCAACCCAAAATAGGCTCTAAGAGGAGTTTGATAGATGTTAAATAATTTACTTCACAAATGACTCTCATATTATTACATGTTTAATTTCACATGTTCTACAACCTCAATACTTTAAGTGCATTTAAGTACATATTTGATTTCACATTCATATTTAAGTTCAAACAAAAATTACATCAAAATTAATATAAAATAATTAATTATTAATTTCATCTATCTATATTGAATTAAAATTGTTGTAAATAAAAATATACACTAAATCTTCAACAAAAAATTTAGTTCCATAATTGCCCTAGTTAAAGATCTTAATTACATTATTAATATAAATTTTAAAATGTTATATTATTTTAATATTTTTAATATAACTTGTAAGCATAATTTCCTTTCACCAAGTACGTTCATTTATACAAGAAAAATAATATTCAATCTCAACTTCATGAATGAACTAGAGGTCAAACAAATTAAATACAAATGTCAAATTATTTATATTAAACACCTTTACTTTTATTAATTTAAATAATTGAAAAATTAAATTTCATACCGCAATCTTGACGCACACTATTTTATATAAGGACAACTCACTGTTTTATATAAGAGAAGCCTTTTGTTGAAGTATTAAAGTGCAACTTCGATACTATTGTTTTTACTAATTTTAAATTCTTTTGAACTTTAACCGATTGGTATCAAAGCAATATTACACTTTAAAAGTAGAGACAATAAATTTATTTATACATTAACATGAGCCACATTTATAAATCTTACACAAGTTTTAATTTTAATTTGATTGTGAACAAATTGTCAAAGTTATTACATATAAAAAAAATATTAACAATAAAATTAATCCTACTTTCTTTTAATCCTATTTTAAGAAAGTGTGAAATTTTAATTATACTATCAAATATATTTTTATTTATAGCCGTGTCAATCAAGTCTAAATTTTATACTAACATGCATATTCATAAATTTATATCCTTTTATGCTGACTGTATTATTGAACTAGACTTATTATTATTATTATGAATGCATATGATTTACTTTATTTTTAAAATAAATTTTTATTTAAATAAAATTAAATCATTGTTTATAAATAAATTCAAATTTTCAGTTTTAAACACATTGAGTCGGATAAGTTCATTTTAGATTTGAAATGCCAATTGATCATTATCCATCAATTATTGATTCACCTAAAAAAATCAGACGACCCACCCAACTTCTGCCATGCTAGTGTTATTTACCAATTTGACGAACAAAATCATTTCACTTGGAATATATCCAAAATGATCTTAAAGGCAGGGAAGGAGAGAACTGTAATTTGCAAATACGTTAATACCCCTGTAGGAAGGGAATATTAAGTAGTACAGTAGGCACATAGTACTCTTTTGTAGTTTTGCTGCGAATTACTTTTCCTTGTTAAAGAATATTGAACAACTCAAGTTTGCAAAAAGCTTTACTTCCTATATTGTATTCAGTATTGAACGAGATCTTATACAAATCAAAGCGTTTAGCTTATGAAGAATGAGGTTAGATCATGGTTATTTCACCCAAAGAAAAAAAAATAAAGATTACGCTTTACCCAGTTAAACCATGTTGATTGCTCAAGGCAATGAAACAAATGATAATCTTAACATTCAATAATCTATTGATGAAAAGTTTGAAACCTGAGGTAAATCTGCAGCGTCTACATCTATGCCCTAGAGGCCTAGACCCTGGTCCATTCCATGAGTTAGAGATTTTCTTTGTTGTTGTTGTTGGAAAGTGTCCCTCCCTACTAATCCTAATGGTGGTGGTGATATATGCAAATATTCATTGCACATGTTCCCTGCTGGGTCCATGCACATAACAAGGTTCAGAAGAAACACAAACATCAGAGCTTATTTGAATTGTCCTTGCTACCACCCATTATAAAGCAGACTGCAGAGCAACTTAATATGCTTTCCAGTCAAACAACATAGTGTGCAAATCTGAGACATGTTTTTTGTTTTTTTTTTCTTTAAACTTTTCTTCAAGGGGAAGAAAGAAGCATATATAAAAAATCTAGCAAAGCAAAGACACAAATCCTACTGTGGTCCCCCACATAACACAATAACATCACAACTTTTGCAAAAGAAAATCACCCCAGCCACAAACACACTGATCTTTATCAACAAGTCTCTCTTGGCCGTATCCACCAGCTCATAATAACAATAGAAAAAACATCATTCATCTGCCAAGGATAAAGGAGACTACATAAGTACAAATAATTTTATTGTAGGTAAGCATGAACTGGAATATTAAAAAGGGAATGATAATGAGGGAAGAAGAAGAATAAGCAGGATCATCACCTGTTGGGATTCTGGAGTTGGAAGCAAGATCTAGCCAGGAATCTGTTGTGTTCTTTGGTGGCCACTCCCCAAAGAAACGGTGGAGGGGTCTCTGACTTGTCTCAGCTTCTTTCTCTTTGCTTGGTCTTGTTGATTTGAAGTCAGTTCCCAGAACAAAACAGTGTTGTTGCTCTTGCTGTCTTGGGGTGTTGTCATTCATGTTCTGAAAGTTGGTGTTTGTATAGGACTTGTAGGAGCTCATTGATAGTTGCTGATATGAGTCAGTATAGCTCCTAGCTGATCCCGAAGCTTCTGGGAAGAAAGCTCTCTCATCCACATCCTCCCTTGTTCCATGAACATGCCTGCTGTCAAGAATCAACAAGTAGAATACTGATCAACAATAACAAAATAACAACAAAGTCCTGTTAACTAAATAAGGTGGACTATATGGATTACACAATCACATTTGACAAAGTTTGTGTTAACTAAATAAGATGGACTATATGGATTACACAATCACATTTGACAAAGTTAACAAAAGAACAAAATGAAAACAAAGTGTGTTTTTTTCTTTCTTTCACATACCTATAATCCTTTTCATCATGAGAATAAGAGCCAGAGTCCATGAAAAGCTGGTGGGTGGTGGCATCTTGAGGTGGAAAATCAGTATCTGGGGGTCTGGAGGAGTTTGATTGGGAGTAGAAGAAGGGGTTGAGAGAAGAGTTTTGGTAAGATTGGGGAAAGGGTTGAGACTCGCAGGATATAGAAGAGGGCAAAGGAGAGAAAGGGAAAGATGAGGGTGAAGTTATGTTGGGGTTGCTGTTGTTGTTGTTCAAGGAAAGGTTTCTGCTATAGGAAGGGATTGTTTGGGAGGTGTTTGTGGCGGTGCTTGTTGCTGAAGAAACTTCCACAGGCTTTCTTGAACGGTTTCTGCCTCTGTGCATGTGTCTTTCACAGTACTTGGAGTCTGGATATGCTTCCTTTGAGCATCTCCATTTCTTGCCATCTGTTCTTCTGCACCTTCCTGGCTCTGGGTCTACTTTTCTGCCAAATCCCATTTCAAAACATCCCCACCCAACTGCAGCCAGAGTTATGACAACAAACCAGGCTCTAAATTTTATTTGTCCCTCATAAAAAGTAGACATATAATAATAACACCCGCTTGTGCATTTTAAAAAGAACGAAAAAAATTATCCATGGCCTGAAGTTAAAATCTATAACAACATGCTACTAGTCTAGCAAAAACAAACACTTACTTGGATGGTGTGGGAAGAGCCTTGAAGAAATTGAAGAGTCTAGACTTCTTTTAATAGAGTAGACGAGATCTGGTGGGATAGGTGTTCCTGTGACCATGTATTTAAAAACAAGAGCCTGTTGTTCAAGTTCTTGCCACTGAGTTGGTGTGAAAGGGGACCTGTTTCTTGCACTTGCACTAGCACTCATCATTCTGAGACAAATAGAAGGAAGCGTGTGTGTTGCTCTAAATAGCGTTGAAGAGCAACAAGATATAATAAGATTTTCAAAGTTTGAAGTAAAAGACTAAAGAGAGTTTAATTTTTCTCTAGATGGGGCTATAGTAATTTGGAGTTTGGAGGGTGATTTTTTGGTTAAAGGGTAACAGATTCTTCTCCTGTGCATGGATAATACTAATGGCTGTGATAGTCTGATGATGCTTCTGGCTTTCTGCCACCTCTCTCTATTTCTCTAATGTGCTGGATGGGTGAGTGAGTGAGTCTGCTCTTATAATGACTGCACCTCTGTTGCTTCTGTTTTTTTCTCTGCAGCTGCCTTTGTTGCTGCCCTTGTCTCTGACATCTTTACAGAAATCCATAAACAAATGTACAAAGGAAAGAAGAAAAATTAAATTCAAATGCATGTTAGTCCATGCATCTTTGGTTTTGCTGTCTCCACATCACTCATGGAAAATAGTGCCGTCCGATTATGTGAAGTGTAAGCTGCCGAGCAATAGTGGCTTGGCTATATCATCAATCTATCTCTTTTGCAATCCGAGGGAGGGCATGGTAGGGTAACTTTTGAATATGAGAAAAGTCTCGTACGTGTCATTTTTAATCTCTTTTGGCTTAACCATGCGTGGCATTATCTCATTGATAGATTTGGAGGCCATGGCTAGAGCTGAATCCTACTTTTTTTGGCCACGGATTGATGCTTTCTCCTTTTTCACATTTTCGCACCCCCAAGCATCTCACTTTCATCGGTGGAATTTGGGTTACAGTCAATTTGCCCTTTCACTCTCAATTGCCCACCGTCATGTCAATACCTCATCATAACCCTTTACATCTTTCCTCCTTAATCATTTCCATCACCACCACCTTAATACACCAATCTTAATTTGTTTTCTGCAAACTACAAATGATCCAATGTAATGTTGATTTTTGGTTTAGCATCTTCACCATTGTTTAGATTCACATCAATTTTAATCGGATGTAGATCAGTGAAAGAAATAATTACTTACATTAATTTTATTCAGTTCTTTCTTAAACGTGAATCATAAATATAAAATTAAACATACACTTCATCTAGAATTATCAATCTAATGATTGAATCATTGTTACCACATATCATGTCTTATTAGTATATTGTAGTGATTTGTTAATTTAAGCTTGAGAGTCCCCCAGTTTGTGGTAACTAATGATGAAAGGGAGAGATAGATGACAAATTTGCAATCTGAATGAACATAATACGAAGATGGCAGGGAGGGAAAGGAGGATGAAAGGACTTTTTGAGTTAGTTTATGTGGTCTTTACTATTGAAAATTAGATAAACTTTATGAAGTTGAGTGATGCATGTTGGGACAGTGGAAGTAAAAGACTATCGGGTAGAAGGAGGTTCGGAGTTGTTTGGTTGCAATTGAAAGCACTTGTCTTTGTCCGAAGCGCGTTGGCAGGAGCAGGTGTCAGGAAAGTGCACTCTGAGGTTAAAACTGTTCACACTCTGTTGCTCTGCCCCAAAACACATGCTCTCACCTCCTTTATTTTGACACACCTAACTGAGCCTTTCATTCATTAACCCAAAAATTTCCTCAATTACAGCTCTTCTCTTTCCATATTTGTGATTTGTGGAGTCTTTGCTGCCTGACTCGGTGCAGCCTTAAAAAGATCACCTGGGAGCCTCTTTCCCTTTGACTGGACTCAGACACACTCACTAGTCACTACTCTATCTCTATGGACTTCCATCTTTTTTTTTTCTTTCTTTTTTTTCTTTACCATCACTTCTTGATTCAACTAACTTATTTTTGGAGGAATCACACTCCCTACTTTCATTGCCCATCATTACAACCTATAATATAACTAGCTCCTTGCTGTTAGCTCATGCTGCTTTGCTTTGCTTTCTTATTTTATTTTTTTCTTGAGGCACCTGAGATTTAAGTGACAAAGCTTGCATCTTCCTAACAATAGTAAACCTAGTATAATGTTTTCATTCTTATTTAGTATTTGGTAAAAATATGTTTTAGGATTCTCAAGATTTAATTAAAATTTATTTTCATCCTTATATTTTAAAAATTGTGAATTTTATTGAAATACAATCAAATATTTAGAATAAAAGAATAAATAAAAATTTATAAAACACATTTGATAAAAATATATATGAATTGAATTCCAAAATATCTCTCCATTTTGAGAATGTGTAAATACCCATAAAAAAATAATACTTTTCTTAATAACTATACCTGCAAAAATGGAGATGTTAACAGATTTTTTCTTTTATGTTATTTAAAAATAAGAATACTAAGATTACCATTTTTAGAATATTAAAATTAAAATCAATTTTAACTAAATTAAGATATAATTAAAACACATTTTAATCCTTAGTATTTAAGATTTTAGTCACAAGTTCAGAAAATTGTTTAAGTAGTATAGAATAAATTTGTTTCGACTGTCTCTCAAGTGCATAAACGAAGTGATGAATATTGTTTTAGTTGAATTAGAAGTTTCGAATTTAAATGTTAAATATATAATTATATAAAATAACCGAAAAAAGAGTTTTGTTTTGTTATAGTGTAATTTAACTTAAGATTGTTTTCTATTAACGATACATAATTTTCAAAAAAAATATATTTTAAAATATAAATATAGTTATATTTTATTGGCAGTAATTTAACTTGTGTTTTACAACCACAATTGAAGTCACAGCATAAAAAAAATTATGATCTACTTAATTGCATCACAAAATTTTATTAGTTGTTTTTATGGTTAATGTTGTATTAATAATGATTTTTTTTAGTGAAACGACTAAACTTTTAGCAGATTCTTTGGCGGTAAGACCTTTCTAACTGAGGAGAGAAAAGTATCTTCCCTTCTTTGACCTTATCTCTAACAAAAATAATGGGTGGTACAGTTCCATATAATATTTTTAAGAATTTATTATCTATAATAATTCTATTTAATTCAAATAGAATTGCATCGAGTAAAAAATATCCTTTAAAAAAACAAAATTTCAAAATTTTCATTCTTATCCATTCTTGATTTTTCCACTCGTATGTGCAAATAAATGAAACCTTGGAGGAGAAAAGTGTCCATCATTAAAAAAAATATTTTATCCCTGATGCAATTTTCATATTTCACAATCACATGCATCTGAAGTCTGAACACAAGGAATTATGTATATCTCAAAGTCGTATTCATTAATATAGGCTCATTTATTATTATTGACTCCTACATGAATCTTTTATTTGTGTAAAATGTTCTTATTTTTAATGAGAAAATTTGAAGAAAAAAAATTATTTTATTTAATTTTTATTTATCATAATTATTTATAAATTAAATATTAATATTTTAAAATAAATTATCAAAATAAAAATAATTGTTGTTACTATACAAATTATTTATCATAAATCTAAAATATAATTTATATGTTTAAAAATATTTATATATACTAATTTTAAATATAATTTATATATTCAAATATAATATTTATTTATATATAATTTAACATAAATTTTAATTATATATAATGAACATACATGTGTATTAAGCTTAGGTGTTGGTGGTTGGTGACTTATTCCAGTATTAGAGATTGATGTCGAACATGTCTAACCAAAGATCTTTGTCTCGATCATGTCGAACACAAGATTGATGACGTCAAGCATGAGGAGAGAGACTTGTCTTAGGTTGAGATGGCACTGTGCGAGGTTTGAATGACATTGGGTGTGAGAGTATGAAAGTCTCTAACTTGGTGATGTTGGACATCGTTGAGGTAATGCTAGGCGTAAATCAGGCAGAGACTATTCACCTTATATGAGGTTGGACGTGGATTTTGCCACGTTAGGCGTGAGGTCCCAAGGGGTCTTCACCTTGATTACACTAGGCACTGTTTGGATGGCATTGGGTGTGAGCAAGACAGAGAGCTCCATGCCTTAATGGCGTCGGGCACGAGGTATGTTGCATCGAACATATGATGCTTGGATGATATGTTGGTGTTTTGGTGAAATTGTATGATGAACATGAATAGATTATTTTATTCTATTACATGTAATAGGGTGTATGAGGAGTATAATTCCATGTATATCATTCTGGGATGATATATATAGATGACTGTATGATGTATGATTTTGGAGAGCATTGATATGCCATGTATGGATGATGTTGATATGAATCCCCTTGCTCTACTTCAAATTCAAACCCTTTTAGGATGATACTCGTGCACAAATTGAGCTCAAAACACATTTTAATTTAATTACATATCTTAGCCTATAGAGATTAGATTGGAACAATTCCAAAACAAGGTGAAATAAGACATTTTGAAGTGCATTTTGAACCCAAGAAACATCGAAAAAGGACAAGTAATGAGAGATATGAAAATAAGAAATTCAGGAAAAAAAATCCAGAATTGACAATTTGAAAATAAACAAGGTAATAGAAAATGGAGAAGGAAGAACAAGATAGGCGCCACAAACAATGATGTTTGGTAAGCGTAGAGGATCGCTACAAGAATTTGAGTAAATTCTTGATAAGATCAAATGGTCTAAGGAAAAACCCTAGCAAAGACAATTCTTACACTTCAATGATAAAACCAACAATGATGTTCTATCCATTATTAATACAAATTAATTCTCATGCACTTGGAAGAAAATAAAAGAAAAATAAAATCTCAACATTGCAAGCATAACTAAAATTCCTTAATGGTAAAGTGAGGCATGTTTCATATGCGTTGTTGGATGTCTTGTGTGACATTGTTTGGATGAGATACATGTTTGCCTTGGAGTGTTTGGCTTCCATGTATGGTTATGATATGATGTTAAATCATGTAGAATTGTTTCTATGCTTATATGTTTTTGAACTCTAACTTACCCTTCTTTTCCATTGTGGTTTGGACATATGATGATCATATGTTGCATGAGAGCAGATCAAGGCTAGGCTAGAGGAACAGTTGCATGCTTGGAGGTTGGTGATGTTTTTTTGGTTGGTGTCAATGCTACTATTATAGCTTGTATAGTTGTGTTCAACCAGCACTAGGATATAAGATTATTTTGGGATTACTATATACATGTATATAATTTGTCTATATTAGAATATTTGTTTTACTTTTATATTTATGTTTTATATATATGCATGACATGTTCTCTCCTTTAATATTGTATGTTATAATAGTTTAGTTTTCGTTACTATTTGTAATGATTCCTTTACTATGATAACTAGGACAGGCCACGTACTATATCACTACAAGAAAAATGTAAATTTCATATGGACATAATCTGTTGATAAAAATGAATATCCATCGAAAAAAGAGAATTTTTGACAGATTTTCGACGGATGCAAATCCGTCAAAATTTTCTGACATATGATTTTGTAATAAATATTCATTGGAAATTACCGATGGATATATCTGTCGGTATTGTTTGAAAATCTTTATGTGATTTTGATGAATAAATCCGTCAATTTTTTTAATTTTAATAAATTTATTAATGTAACTGTGGAGTTCTAATGAGATAAGCTACTGAAAAGTAGATGCATCTTGTTAGTATAGATAGTATAAATTAATTTCTTTAAGTCATCATCAACTATACAATCTCATACTTGTACCATCTTTGGATCTCTCTCATTCTGGTGTATCCGGACTGTTATAAAAATATAAAAATATATATAATTATTATATTATATTTAATTATATTAACCAATAATAATTATTGTATTATATTTAATTAATTTTTATTTGTATACATTTTAAATAAATTATTTATTAACTTAATATATTTATTTATCTTAAATCTAAGATATAAAATTTAAAAAATGTATTTATCCTTATTTTATTTTTTAATTATCAACCATTAATAAAATACTAATTTAAAATCTTATCTAACCATATCATAATATTTTCATATCAAATTTAAAATCAGATATTTGTTATACAAAAATATCAAGATCATATAGTAAATTGTCAATAAGATTCTAGTAAAATAATTTAAAATAATTAATTTTTGGCTTAAATATGTTTTTAGTCCCTGAAATTTGAGATCATTCTTTTTTTCATCCCCAAAATTTGAAATTGCTCTTTTTGATCCCCAAATTTCAACTTATTCTGGTTTTAGTCCCTAATCCTAAACGGCGTTAATAACATGTCTTATGTGGCAAACGAAGTACACATTAGAAAATGCCATGTGTAATTGCTTAGTATAGTTGGAATTTACATTTTTTTTAAATTAAAGTGTTCTTTTTTATAATGAAAAACCCTTTTTGAGGTAACCAAAACTGTGTGAGTACGATTTTTCGTATAGTAAACCCTAGGCGTCGTAGAGAGAGTGTGAAAGTTCAAGAGCTTCTTCCATGGCGTCTTCTTCTCGTAGTTTTCGTAGATCTGATGCGTCAATGGCTTCTGCAACAATAGCTTCATTGTCGTCGAGGAGGAGGTGGAAACTATGTTTATGTGGGGAAAGAGCTTTCGTTTACACAGCCAATAGTGAAACAAACCGTGGAAGAAGGTTTTGGAGGTGTCGTAACTAGAATGTATGTATTTTCTTTTCATAGTAATGTGATTTTGATTGCTTTTTCTTTTTCCTATTGTTGGATTTATCACTATTTTTTAATTTTTACAGAACACCAACTCATGCAAGTTTTTTAAATGGGTAGAAAAGGATTATGAAGAGGATGTAGAAGATGAGTCTGTAGATGGAATTGAACACCAACTTGAAGAGGCAAGAACAAAATTGTGAAGCTACAAAAGAAGCTTGCTGACGAGAGAAGGAAAGGGTTTATTTTGGTTTGTGTCATAGGACTGTCTTGGACAATGACACTGTTATTGTGTATTTTGTGTGTCTTGAACAAAGTAGGATTGTGAGGAAAAGATTGCATACTGCAATGTTATTTATGTACGGTCTAATCTTTATTTTGTAATGACAAACAATTGTAGTCTTTATGTTGTTGTATATTGTCTAACCTTTATTTTGTAATGACAAATAATTCTAGCCTTAATGTTACTATGTATTGTCCAACCTTTATTTTGTAAGTAAAAATATGAGGGCATGAATATCAGAATAAGAACCACAGGTTTCATGGTTGTTGGTTTCACTGTTCTTAATTCCTTATAATCCTTTGGAAGATGTTAATAATTCTCCTGATAGCACTTTTATAACTATCAGTGCAAATCCAACTTTTCGATTGCTTATCAAATATGGAGATTGATGTCATTCGGATTACATATTCCAAATACCCTTGAAAATTTTCATGGAGCATTTCTACGATAAAGAAATTACTGCTATGCCAACTTAGGAAGGCAGAGACTAGAAATTAAAAGTGTTACGGCTCAAGGAATCTATTCTTGCAGGATGTATTTTGTTACGATTACGTAGTCACTTGATGTCTCGTTAAACTCACTAACAACCATGTTAATTCGTGAAAGATTTCAAGCAACCACCAATTAAGAGGAAACAAAGTTTGGGTTTTCCTATACCTTTCCTCTAAAACCCAAATGCCTAAGCACAAATGCGCCAACCCAAGAGCACCATTGGCTATGGCAGAAACTGGCTGAAAATATGAATATCTTCGCACCCCGTGTGTTTGACCCCGAGATGGTTTTAACGTTGACTTTTGGACCATAATGAATACAAGCATGATAAGCAGCAATACATCAAAGCTTAAGCCAATTCTGCAAGTGGAAGGATCAATGAGAAGTCTATAATCATAACTACAAGGCTTTCTTCCAGCCTCTAAGTGAAACAAATTTGGCTTAAGCCAATTCTACAGGTTCCTTTTTCTTGAAAATTTTGCTGCATAATTTTTGGTTTAGCCAAACTTATATTTAAATTGTAATTCTAAGCCTACCAAAAATGCTTCACCACATGTAATAGCTTGACCCACAAATTGAAAATTGTTTATTTCACAAATCACAAAGCATCGAATTATTCAATATTTAAACTCTAACTCCACCCACTTCAAAACTCAAACATCTAGTATAAAAAAATAATTCAAAGGAAATAATTCAAATTCATGGCAAGTTGTATTATATTGTACCAAAATGAAACAGTTGCAGCAGAAAGTGATTAAAGAAAAAGGGTGCATTACAACTCATGGTCCACTTGCCAAAAAAAAATAAATAAAAGAAAGTGGCCATTCACAAAAGTTGAACAAAAGGAAGTCATGCCCTGACATAAGTACACAAGTTGCCCATCCCCCAAATAAAAACAAACTTTGCCCCTCCAAAAAACCATAGTGTGCAGAATGTGCAAGGTTATGTATGATTGTTTTGAGTGCCTCCAAGTGGTAGAAAATCAGCTTCTTCATGATAAGCACTAGATGGACGAACTCCAATTTCTTCTTCATTTGCAGCAAAAGATTCAGCCACAGAGACATCAATAGGGTCAACCACAAAGACACTAGTAGGGTCAACCACAAAGGCACCAACAGGGTCAGCCATAGAGCCACTAACAGGTTCAACCACAGGTTCACTAACAGATTCAGCCACAAAGGCACTAGCAGGTTCACCAACTGATTCAGTCACACAGGTAGTAGTAGTTTTAGTCACCTGGGTAGTAATAATTGATTCAGCCACCTGGGCAAATTCAATGGCCAATTCTGATTGGGATTCATCAACAGGATCATGAACAGGTGTTGGAATTGGACATTTCCTGATGGTGTGTCCAATTGAATGGCACCTACTACATTTAAATTTTGTATTTGTTCTTTTAAATTTTGTTGGAGCAGGATCTTCATCTGTTTCTTTTCTCCTCAACATCTTAGATCTCCCAGGTCCTCGTTTAAACAGAGGTGGTAGGATTTCTTCCTCTTCAACTCTTGGCCATTTGTCTGGTCCATTAATTGGGCTAATAGTTTGGTCATAGCACTTGACATAGGTTTCTCTCAAATAATACCTATGTACATATTGCTCTGGATCTTCACACTTGTATGTGATGGCAGCTACAACATGCCTACAAGGAATTCCTACCAAGTCCCAAAAGTTACACGAGCATGATCTACAAGCAAGATCAACAATGAATTTATCAGGTAACATTGAGTGTGTCACCTCAAACTTCAAATTACCAACCCAAATAGCAAACCAATTACGACTTTTTTCTATCTCTTTGTCCAACCTCTTTCTCGGTTTTGGCATAACATTACCATCATATTTGGCCACTTTTTCCATCAATGTAGCAAACCTTCCCATTACATATGATCTAATCCATTCAAACATGGTTAGTATGGGCTTCTCCCTAGCCAATAGTATGGTGCTATTAAATGCTTCAGATAGATTATTCATTAAAACATTACATTTAGGATAGAAACTAAAGGCATGTTTACACCATGCTTGAGGTAGAACTGCATTCAACCAGTCATATGCCTTACTATTAATTTTCTTAATTTGTTGCATTTTTTCATCCCATGCTTCCACATAGGTAGCCTTGGCAGCTCCCATCATCAAGTCGCGTAACAAAGTACCTCCACCAAATTTCTTCTTGAAATTACAATACAAATGCCTTAAACAAAACCTATGTTCCACACCATCCAACATGTCTTCAAATGTTGGAATCAACCCCTGACAATAAAAAAAATCATTAAATAAATATGACAATTTTGTAACATGTAAATACAAATGACATTAGTGTTAAAAGTAGAAGCTAACCTTTTGCTTGTCTGAAATGAAAACTCATCTGTTGGTTTTAACATCTTCAATGTCTTCTAGCAAGAGAGTCAAAAACCATCTCCAACTATCTTTAGTTTCAGTTTCCACCACAGCAAAAGCTAAAGGGAAATATTGATCATTACCATCTCTTCCTACAACTATCAACAACTGCCCTCCATACTTAGTCTTGAGATGGCATCCATCTACTCCAATAAATGGTCTACAACCAGCCACAAAACCTCTCTTGCAACCTTGCAAGCACATGTAAAATGAACCAAATCTTGGTTGCACACCAAATGAAGGTCTTAGTAATTGTATTTTGCATGTATTCCTCGAGTTGCTTCTCATTAACTCAGTACTATACCTCCACAACATTGTGTATTGTTTGGTAGCATCTCCTTCAAAAATTTCAAGTGCTAATTTCCTTGCTCGATCCGCTCTAGCCTTAGTAATACATGTTGAATAATTCCTGCAGATATCATCAATAATTTCAGGCACTGTCATCTTTTTAGATGTTCTAAACTTATCCAACACAACTTTAGCAACCCATTTTGATCCTGCATTTTTATTATTAAACACCCTACTACAACTGTGTTTTTCTACTAAAGTGTTCATTCTGAATGATTCTTTCCTTGGAACCTTAGTAACATATGCAACAAAATCACACCCTTGCTTACACACAACCCTTACTCTTCTTTTATCATTCTTTAGAAATTTAACTTGTCTACCATTCAACACAGAGTGTTCTTTAATTGCATCTTTGAAATCTTGAAGGGATGAAAATTCCATCCCAACTTCAAACGTATAATCCTTACACATGTGCACTTTCCTATAGATGACACATTTTGCCTTGACATTTTCACCTTCACCAACATCACTTTCTTCACTATCACTAACTAACTCCTCACTACTATATTCATCATCAATTTGATGCATTTGGTCATGGACATTAGGTATGTAAGAAAAGTCAAAATCTTGTGACTCAACACCAAAAGACACATCACTTCCGCTTTCATCACTAGCTTCAACATGAACATGCTCAAGATTTGGTTCATTGGTAGCAAAAGGTTTCTTGGCAGCAGGTTCCATGGAAGAAGGAGGTTCCTTGGCAACAGGTTCCATGGAAGCAAGAGGTTCCTTGGCAATAGAGTGCTCAACATATATTCCCATCTCACAATTATTCTTCAATGCATAATTTCCCAACTCTATAGCATCATTATCAGACTCAAATGGTTTCAATTTCCCTTTAAATGATTGTATCTCTGGTTTCCACCATAATTTGACATCATCATCATACCCTAGATCCTTCAATATACCTATTGCTTCATAAAAAGACCAACTATCCATGTCTTGGCCATAGATAACATGAACTTCACCACCATCATAGTGCAATAATGGTTTAAATTCAAACTTTCCCATGTGATGGAAAACCACCGTGAATGCCATATTACAAACCCTAAATTAGAAATTCATTACAAACCCTAAATTAAAAATTAATCAAACCCTGAATTAAAAAATTACTAAGACCCCAAATAACATAATAAGGTCAGTTACATACCTTCAATAAAATGCTGTGAAATCGAAAAATGGAGAACACAAAAACGCACAACACCGTAAGTTTGTCTAGAGTAATCACTCACAGACACCTCATTGAGAGTCGCTTTGGAGTACAATGCCGTGAAATAGAACAATGTTTACACTAATAGGGGAAGTGGAAACACCATTTTCAATCTCCAAATCAAGGTTTAAACGAGGGACAATGGGATGCCCGTTATGTCATTCGAGTCTCACGGTTTTGATTTCGTAAGTAAGGAGTTTTTGCTTTCAAAAATGAACACTTCAAATTAAAAAGAAAAAAAAAATTTAATTCCAACTATACTAATTAATTACACATGGCATTTGCTGATGTGTACTTCGTTTGCCACATAAGACATGTTATTAACGCCGTTTAGGATTAGGGACTAAAACCAGAATAAGTTGAAATTTGGGGATCAAAAAGAGCAATTTCAAATTTTGGGGACGAAAAAAAGAATGATCTCAAATTTCAGGGACTAAAAACATATTTAAGCCTTATTTTTTCAACTATATTGTTAGCAAATAATTTCTTCCAAAGCTAACCAATTTTTCTCTATATTAATTATCAGTAAAATTTAATAACGTTTAATTTAACAGTTGGATTGATGAAATTCAACATACAACATGAGTTATTGAGCAGAGTAAATTTATTAAGAGTTACTTTATGAGTCAATTGATTCCTCCTATCTCTCTCTCTCTCTCTCTCTCTATATATATATATATATATATATATATATAATTACTAGTCTTTTTTAGATAATAAATTATTATAATATATATATATATAGATATTTAAAATTTTATTGATCTTTTTTAATATATAATTGTCAATTTTAACCATCTTTATTGTTATCAAACGGAATATTAAACATTTCTAATTAATGCAATTTCTGATAAAATATTAAACATTTTTGACAGATCAAATTTTTGGCAAACCATTATCCGTTAGTAATATTCTATCGTAAAATTTCGACTTAAGCATGTGTCAAAAATTTTCGTCAGAAATTATTACATTTTCGACAAATATAAATTCGTTAAAAATATTCCCTCTATAATATAACTTTTTCTACAAATTTTTTTCATCAAAAATATAATTTTTTTGATATATTTGTATCTGTCAAAAATTATCGACGAATATATCCGTTGAAAATATAAATTTTTTGGCAGATTTGTATCCATAAAAAATTATCCATCGAAAATATAAATTTTTCGAAAGATTTGAATTTGTTAAAATTTACCGACGGATATATCCGTCAGAAATGTAAATTTTTCGACAGATTTGTATCCGTCAGAAATTATTTATCAGAAATATAAATTTTTTGACAGATTTATATTCGTTGGTAAAATTCGTTATAAATATAAATTTTTCGACAGATTTGTATTCTTCAGAAATTATCTGTCGATAATATAAATTTTCTTACGAATTTTTTTTATCGAAAATATAAATTTTCTAATAAATTTGTATCTGTTGAAAATTATTCATCGGTAATTTGCATTTTTTTTGTAGTGTATTATCTAATTTGATTTTTATTTACATAATTATTTATGAATTAAATTTTAGTATTTTTAAAATAAATTATCAATAAAAAAATATTATGTTACAACATAAATTGTTTTTTATAATTTTAAATTTTAATTTATATATTTAAAAATATCTATTTATATAATTTTTAATTATAATTTATATATTCAAACATAATATATATATAATATTATAAATTTTAGTCATGTATAATAGATATTTAACTTACACATTTTAAAATACTAGTTTTAGAAAGAAAAAAAATTATGTGTTTGTTTAAGTTTTTCAAAATAATCATAAGTTGAAAAATATAAAATACAGAAAGAAAAAAATATCTTCTTATAAAATTATCTGTTTTTTCATATAAAAAATAAACAAGAATCATGTTTTTTTTCAAAATCAATTATAGTATGCTCATTCGTTACAAATTTTTTCTTTTTTACAAAAGAATGCATTTTTTTAAAAAAATAATCACTTTTTTTGTTCGGTTTTTATGTTTGTTTCAATTTTTCAAAACACTCATAAGTGTAAAATAATTTAAAATTTTATTAAATAAAAAAATATTTTGAATAACTTATAAAATTACTTATTTTTTAAATGATCGATGATCTAAGTTTTGTATCAGCAGATGTGAGTCAGGTTAAATAGACATTCTTTGTCCAGATAACATCGGACATAAATTTAGTCATGTCAAGTGTAATTTATACATGAACTCTTTGTCTCATCTACATCAAACACACATGAATTGACAACAAGTGTAGGTAAATCAGAGACTTTTTATTTTAAGGATGCCATCTAAAAATAATTATTTATTGTAAAATTTATCATGTACATTTTTTTTAGAATTAATACAGAATTGTACAACAAATCAATTATGAGAATAATAATTAGTTTCTTTAAAAATTGGTTTTTTCATTGCATACTTTATTAGGTACATACATTTTTTTTTGTTAAAAACCTAATTTGGTCCCTTATAATATTTTTTTGTTTCAATTTAGTCTCACTTTAATTTTTTGTTTCAATTTGGTCCTTGATAATTTAAATTACTGCAATGTCGAACTTCCGTCCAAATTTATTTAAACGGAATTAACTATTGGTCACGTGGATGCCAAGTAAATGCATAGGTGGATGCCAAATTTCTTTAATGCATCTTGAACCAGAACGACCCGTTCTGAAACCAGAACGACCCGTTCTGAAACCAGAACGACCCGTTCTACTTGCACTCTTGGTGTGTTAATTTTGCACCTAGAACGGGCCATTTCAGGTGCAAAATTAACACACCAAGAGTGCAAGTAGAACGGGCCGTTCTAGTTTCAGAACAGGTCATTTTAATTCTAGAGTGTCAAACACAAACGGTTAATGATTATAGTTCACGCTCATGATTCTAAATCACAATTGTGAATCGTGCAAGGAAAAAGACCCAAAGTACAAAGCATTTCAGACACTAGATTTGGTAATATTGTCAATGGAGGATTGATAACTTCAATTGCTAAATATTTGGGCTATACAGTGTATTACTAAGAACAATGCAGTGTATCCCTAAAGACAATGGTGACAGGTTTTATTTCATTGTTAGTCAAACTGGAGTGAACCACTTACTACCAAATCGACACTATATAGTCAAGGATGAAACAACATGGTGTTTTCCCTTGGAGTCATTGATCGATGTACCTCAACAACAACAACTTGTTCTTGAGGAGGTACAACCTGAAGTAGAGGAAGAGGACACACAGGACCAACATTTCACCACACAACCATATGTACAAGTAGATAATGTTGATATCCTGTCAGTCATTCGTGTATCGATCGTCGATTGCAAGAAATGGATGAACGCTGTGACACCCTTACTACCCCAACACATATATAATATAATTTAGTTAAGAAGAATAAACTTTCAAAGGGTTCGTAAAAGGGTTCACATAAAACTTCTAAATTGTTCTTTCTTCAATATAAGAAAATGACTGAAAAATAAAACTTGAAAGGTAAAATTTAAGAGTTTACAATTTTAAACACATTACAATACCAAATCCATATAATATTCTGTCCTAGAAATCCTCTGCCCCGATGTCACATTATCAGAGCATTCCCATAATTTAACTGTTGGCATTCTAGATGCCACTCGTAGCCAGATCTTCTTCACCTAAAATATCCACAGTTTATACGGTGAGAAAAGAAAATATCTATATGCAAAGTACATACAAACACATCACAATATAATCTCATCATAATTCCTTATTTAATAAAATATATATCAATCATTCATCATCTTCACATCTCAATTCACATTTAACATATCTCATTTCACATACATATCTCAATCCATCATAATCCACACCAATTATACAATTTACAACATCATTTCCATATTCATAATTCATGTCAATCTTACAATTAACAATATCATTTTCAAATCCATAATTCACATCAATCTTACCATTAACAATATCATTTTCAAATCCATAATTCACATCAATCTTACAATTAACAATATCATTTTCAAATCCATAATTCACATCAATCTTACAATTAACACTATGCCAAGACCTCGCCACATCTGACACAAGTGATACGGGTTAATTGCCTCCCACACCAGACCAGGGTCACGCCCTCCCTGTAGCATCACTTACCCAGGGGCCGTGCCATCCCTAGTCATTAAGGAGTACGCTCGTCCCTGAAGCATTACCTACCCAGGGTTCGTATCATCCCTGATCATCCGGGAGTACGCTCGTCCCTGAAACATCAACTATCAGGGTTCGTATCATCCTTGATCCTTTAGTGTGAGGAACCACAATCAAATTACAATCCATACAATCTCTTGCAATTAACCCTATGCCAGGGCTGCCATAATCGACATAAGTGGTGTGTGTTAACTGTCTTACTCATCCCACACCATGCTAGGGTCACGCCCTCCCTGTAGCACCACTTACCCAGGGGCCGTGCCATCCCTAGTCATTAGTGTGAGGACATCGCAATCATATTCTTAATCATTTCCATACAACATCTCATCTCATATCACAATTCCATATAACATACACAATTTCATATCACATACTCAACACAGATAAGTCTAACAAAATAAGAGTTTACAAATCCCTCAAGCAATTCATATCTCGATCATCAATTCTTATAAAATAATATAACAAGAACGTTAATAAAATAATTAATAGAATTAGTAATTTAATATAATTTCAGCACAGTAAAACCCCTAATTGTTCCAAAACCTAGTTCACAGGCACTTTTCTACAATTTCGTTCTCTCTCATAGAGCATCATTTTTACAAATTATTAGCATATTTATAATTCTCAACACATACCGAATCTAATGATATAATTAATTCCTCAAACAGGAATAATCCAATTTTTCCAAAACCTACCCTACAAGCACTTTTCTATAATTTCGTTCTCTCTCCTAGAGCATCATTTTTACAAACAAATTATATATTTATTGTCCCAATAATTCTTCAAACATAAATAATTGTAAAATTACTCATAATCCTAAGGGCTCTTCTTCTACCCAATTCCCTCATGCAACTCCACATATAAATAATCCTCTTTCCCCCCGTACCTGGATACATAGGAACTCGGGCAGAACCTCCTCTTTTTCCTTAAATAAGGATCGGAACTAAGACTGGAGCAGAACCTCATCCTCTGAGTTCCCCTTGGTCTTCAGAGAGAAGAAGAGGAACGAAAGAGAGAACAGAAGAGAAGAGAGAGTGAGAATGAGAGGTGTGTAGAAATGAGAGGATTTGAGGCCTATTTATAGGATTTTTCGCCCACCTACCACTACGGCCCGTTCCAAAACCGGAACGGCCCGTTCTGGGCCCTTCAAACCTACGTAAATTTTTCAACTGGAACGGCCCGTTCCCAAATCAGAACGGCCCGTTCTCAACCCCAGCAGAACGACCCGTTCTCCAAACCAGAACGGCCCATTCTCCCTCTGGAACGGCCCGTTCTCCAAACCGGAACGACCCGTTCTCTATCCAGAACGGCCCGTTCTGCTTCTCAAATTTTGGGCCTTTAACTTATTCCAGAACGGCCCGTTTCACTTTTGAAACGGCCCGTTCTGGGCAACGAATTGGGCCTACGGCCCAATGAAAATTGGGCTGTTACAAACGCCAACAACACTATAATTATATCTTTGAACTTTCTTAGTATATGTTATGTTATGAATTTTTATTTTCAGTCTCTAAACCATATTTCAGTCTTTGAATTTATGTTATATTATGAATTTTTGTTTTCAATATTTGAACCATATTGTTGCATTTTGTTGAAAATGCGTATGTGGTTGGCGTTCTGGAACGACCCATTCTAAATCCAGAACGGCCCATTCTGCTTGCACTCGTTGTGTGTTAAATAATGCATTTGGAACGGGTCGTTCCAGATACAAAATAAACACACGACAAGTGCAAGCAGAATGGGTCGTTCTTGTTTCAGAACGGGCCGTTCTGGTTCCAGATGCATTAAAGAAATTTGACATCCACCTATGCATCTACGTGACATCCATGTGACCAACAGTTAACCCCGTTTAAATAATTTGGACAGAAGTTAGACATTGCAGTAATTTAAATTATTAAGAACCAAATTAAGTTTTTAACTTTTTTTTTTCAAAATTAATGCAGAACTTTAAAAAATAAACTAAATAGTCACAGTCAGCAATTGATAAACCTTATAAATCAATTATAAGAATAATAATTAGTTTCTTTAAAAATAATTTTTTATTACATAATTTATTACATATATTTCTTCTTCTTCTTCTTTTTGTTTTTTTTGAAAAATTAATACAGAACTTTAAAAAATAAATAGAGTAGCAATCGGTTGAATAGTCAATAATTTATAAACCTTATAAATCAAATATAAGAATAATAATCAATTTCTTTAAAAATTGTTTTTCTTATTGCATAATTTATTAAGTATATTTTAATGTAAGAAGCACTTACTTCTAAAAAAAAACAATTACGGTATTTTCATATATTTGTTTCAGTTTTTCAAAATAATCATATGTCGAAAAAATATTAAATTCATAAAGAAAAAAAATAACTTATAAAATTATCTGTTTTTTCATATAAAAAATAAACAGAGAGTTATGTTTTTTTGTGTTTTTTTCTTCTCAAAATCAATTATAGTCATTACCATAGACTCGTTGGTTACAACTTTTTTTTTTACAAAATAATTATTTTTTTAAATCACTTTTTTTTTATAAAGTTTTTATGTTTGTTTCAAATTTTCAAAATACTCATAAGTGAAAACAAAATTTAAAATTTTATTAAATCAAAAAATGTTTTGAATAACTTATAAGATTAGCTGTTTTTTAAAGTGATTTTTTTTTATCATTATAAAAGAGCATACAATTCATACTTTTTTTAATAAAAAAAAATCTCTAAGAACTAACCACTAAAATATTTTATATCAAAATCTCTTTTCCTAATAATTTTGTAAATCTAAAATATAAGAGAAACATTTGTATAAACACATAATAATGGAGCATGTTTTGCTAATAGTTAATTAGTTATAGCAAAAGAATCCATTATTAACGACAATTAAGAAAGGGAAACAATCATGTGTTACAATTTGCAATTGTGGTTTACAATTTTTTTTTTTCCCGAAACTCTATTTTATTTGTTGACATTTTGTTTTGATGAATTATTTGGTATTATCACTTCTACTATCTATCTTGGTCAAACTAACGTGGAGTTGACCCCCTCATCCTTATTTATATTGGGTTTAGGATTTAGGGTCTAGGTAATTATCTTACGACTAGTAGTATATCTTAGTATAAATATCTTGTACAATATCATAATCAAACATATTATATTTACCGAATATTTTCACTTATCAGAAATAATATCCTTTCTCTTATTCTTAACTAAAACTCTTCCCAAACTTAAACGTGAGAGTATCTTTATAAATATTCTTTCCTATTCAGATATTAGAACAATTAAAATGTTGTCTCCACCATTGAAACTCTTGTAGATTTCAGTAATAACATCACTAACTTGGAATTTTTCTTTGGTGTTCATCAACTTCTCTTATAAACGACCCAAATTAAAATCGTATTCCAAGATATTAAGGGAGTCAAAAAGAATAAATTGTTAGTCAAGATTACCATATGTTGGTATATATAATATAATAAAGGAGGAAAATTAATTAGATATGCTCAAAGTTGATAGTTTCCTTTAATTACTATGTTCTTTTAATAAATATTTGACTCTTAGTTAAAAGAATGATATGTCCATCTTCAAGGTCTTGAAAATATGAAGAATACCAAAAAGCTTTTAGAAAATAAATGTTACCATGTTCTCTCATGATTTCAATATAACAATCCAAGAGTGTCCCACTCCTTATTCAGTTTTGGCTCAAGAGAGTTCGTTGGTGTTGCTTCCTTTTATCTAAAGATGAAAATGTCTCCACTTCCCTACACAACTTTTCTTGCTTCCTTACTATCAGTTTTTTCCCTTTCTCTTAAAGTATCTACTATTTAATCGAAACAAAATTGTTTCTTTCTGTTATATATACTAATAAGAAGAAAACAAAAAATACTTCGTGTCCCTCAATTTTTTTTAAAAAATAAAAATAAAATAAAATAAAAAATAAAATAAATGATTGTGAATAATTATTTTGAAAAAAAAGTAAGAAATTATTTTTCTCTTTATATTTGAGGAATAATGATTTGTTTAAAATAAAGATTAAAAATAATTACAAACTTTAGTATCCTTTTATAATATATATAAATATATGAGTAATCTAATCTCGTACTTTTATAGTATATTAACTTATTTATGACTGTTTTTTTTTAATTTATATTTTAAATATAGGTATGTTTAGTCTCATTAAGAATTAATTCTTATGAAAAAAAAACTAACAACTTTTAGCAGTTCGTTTGGCAAGATGACGAGATATTTTTCAAATAATATTTTTCTCTCTTTGACCTTGTCTCTTAAGCCATTTTCACTCCAACAATTCATTTTATTTTCGGCTTTTGAATTCTTAAATGAATTTCAATATTACTCACCACCCATATCTATTCTTTTTATGATATAAACAACTCATCTCTTAAATTAAAAACAAGTAGGCAACTGGTGCTTATAGGAGCATTCGTTAAAAATAACTTTTCCTTTGTTCGTTTATTTTCTAAATGGGAAGGAAAAAAGTGGGTGGGTGAGAATGTGTGATTCACGCAGCACATACGCACACATTTTTGTGCCATTTTATATACTTACTTAACTTTTTCCCCATTTTTATTCATACTAACCAATCTATAAAATTATCTTTTTTTTTTCTTTTTTTTATTCTCTTCCTTTCTTTTTTCTTTTACTTGTTTTCCTAAACCAAACAAACCCTAAGACTCAACTCTAATGATAAGTTCAAGCATGATGCTTAATAAAAAAATATAGATATGGAAAGGAATCCATTTATTTTAACAGTAACTTCTTAGGAAAGTCACTTTACTCAATATATAATTCATAAATTACGTTAAAAATGAACGATTCAACTGTAAAATTAAAAGTTTTTAATGATATAAATTTTACAAATTTTTACAAAATTTGAAAATTATTATACTTTTCATTATCTTAATTCAAATAAATTAACGATTAATCACAAAAATTATTATACATTAATTTAAATTTATGTAATGAAATATCAAATAGTTTTCAAATTTTATAAAAATTTGTAAACTTAATTGATTTATTAAGGACTTTTAACTCAAAAGTTGAATTGTTAAGTTTTAATGTAAATTATGAATTATTAAGTAAAATAATTTTACCGAGAGTTATTCTTGAAATAAGTAAATTCATCTATTAAATTAAAATTATTTAATTAATATATCAAGTCAACAAATTTTTACGAAGTTTAAAATTTAATGATATTTCATTATATAAATTTTAATTAAAGAATTACATATCATATATATATATATATATATATTTGTTTTCGGATCCCGAATTTTTTTTTGTAAATTTATGGAAACACATAAATGATGAAGTGGGTATAAAAATGGAAGGCCGGAACTGAAACTTGCCAACAGCTCAAAAGCCAAAACCATGCTATACGGACACAATGGGCCTCATGAAGAGGGGTTTGAATGCCACTAATTGGGCTTCTATGTTTTGAAGAATTTTTAGACTTTGTATTGGTTAGTTATTATCTACATAACATAATTCATTTTTGATTCATGATATATACATCTCCTTTTTTCTATAACTACACCTCCTTTTTAAAAAAAATAATTAAAATTTTAAAATATTATTATTTTTTTTTTTAATTTTTTAATTTTACATCCACAACATTTAATTTAGTATTTTTTTTTCACACATCATTCCTTTTTTTTTTTTTTTTTTTTAAATTTTTACATGCATCCCCTTTACCTTTCCTTCACCCCACCTATTTTGGTAGCATGTGAAAACTAAAAGAGAAAAAAAAATATTGTGATAAAGAAGAAAAAAATAACAAATTGAAAATTGGAGGTGTAAAATTAATAAACTAAAAAAAATTATAATATTTTATAATTTTTTAAAAAAATAAAGGAGGTGTATATATCATGAGCCTTCATTTTTTCCCCTTCTTTACAAAAATAAACTATTTTTCTTATATTTTTTTTTTCTATGGACATGATTTTAATTTACGTAATGTATAAAACTGACGATTAGATTTTAACCTGTTTTCAGAGTGCATGACTTTTTTCTATAAATACAAGTCTTTAATTATCAATTTTGAGATATAGAGAGTGAATGATGTTCATAGACAAAAAAAATAAGTTAAAAATAATAGTATACAAATAATAAAAAGGTTATTATTAAATAAATGAATAATTTATATTATATTATTTTAAAATATTAACCATTGTTAATTATCATTAATACAATTTATTTTATTGTTAGTGGTGACCTTGAGAAAATAAATCCTAAATGTGCCTGGTTGAATACCTGTAAATGAATCAGCCTAGCCCTAGGATTGCAACAAAATGTGCGATCAAAGTAATTGTATTTATGATACCCTTTCCTGCTATGCTTGTAGGATTGCATCAAAATGTGCAATCAAAGTAAGTGTATTTATGGTACCCTTTCCTGCTTCTTTAAGCCACGTTTTGGGGGGCTTCGGATCTGGCACATATGTTAATTATTTTATCTGTAAAAGAAATTAATGGAAAATTCATATTTGAAATCATAGAATACTACCACTTTTATTTATTTATGAAAGTATATACATCTAATGTACTTGATAAAACTATTTACGTTTTTTTTTATTATATACAAGGAATGTGTAGTAAGGTATATATTTTTGGCTATAAACAATATATTTGTATGATTCACGTAAGGCTTGATTCATTAATGACAAAATTATTATGTTAATAGTATTAAATTTAATTTTTTATATATCTAATATAAATTAATATTTAATTTACCTTTGTTTGATTAAGTTTTATTTTTGAATTTAATTAAAATATATTGGTAGTCTAATTTGTTAATATATTGTTATCTAATCATACATTATTAAATATCTTTCTCACATTAAGTTATCAAGTACTTTTCAAGATAAAATTGTGTTGATCTAGATGAAGTCAAAACGAATAATATATTGAATATAATAATCCTAATAATATCATTGGACTTGGGGATAAGATCACAAATATAATAAAAACAACTTTAGAATTTTATATTTAAGCTTAACTCAACTTCAAAACTTTAAGTTATATGATGAGTTATTACCTACTTATATACATCATTTTAACTATATCACTGGTCAATACTTGTCTTGCAACACACTCCTTTATATTGAAGATTGAAAATCTTGAAATAAAATTTACAAAATTTGACATTTGTGAATAATTCAATATATAACAAGTAACTCAATATGCCAAATAACAACTATTAGTTAGGATAAATTATGTTATCACTTTAGAATTTTATATTTAGAGATAATTTAACTTCAAAAGCTTGTTCATATAAGTGAAGCCTTTTTATATACACTAGAAGGCACGAGGCACTTTGTATCTCTAATATTAATTACACACAGAAAAATATTATTAATTATGAATAGTTATTTTAAAAAATATAAGAATTTTTTTTATATTCAAGGAATATAATAGTCCACTAAAAAGTAGAGACCAAAGGAGTAGTTACCAAATATATCCCCTTTATAATATGTATAGATTTTTTTTTTTATATTCAAGAGATATAATCGTCCATTAAAAAATGGAGACCAAAGAGATAGTTACCAAATATATCCCTTTTGTAATATGTATAGATATATAGATTATTTTAGAAATCATTAATTAATGTGAAATTTTTAATAATTACAATATAAAATGCAAATAAAATACATTTAATAAAAAATAAGAAATTAAATTACGTAACTTTGCGTTTTTCTTGTAGTTTACGAGTGTTATGTATACATAAAAAAAAAGTTACTAGGAGATGAAGCTACTATATATATCTAAAATTTCTTTTTCTCTCCCCTTATATATTTTAAATTTTAGGAATAAATACGGTTTTTGTTCGTCAAAATATATAGTTTCAAATTTTAAGCATTCTCGTTTTCATTCTCCATTTTAAGAAATAAACTAGTTTTACTTTCACATGCTAACTCCGTTAGGTTAAATGATAATATAAAAAATTATTGACGATTCAACCACTTGTCATTTTTCCATTATAGATATATGAGCATCTTCAATAAAGATTCTTTGTGGTGTATTTTATTTTATATTAAATGGATCCATATGTCACATCACTTTTTAAGTAATTTACTGCATTTTTAAAAATTTTATTCTGATTTTATAATTAACCCATATTTTTATAATTTTTTTATTTATATTTCACTTTTTGACAACTTAAAAAAATTAATGTAATTAATATAATTAAATATTAATTTATTTAAGCATCATAAATATTTTTTAACTTGTAGAAGTGATTTGTATTCTAAACAAGGTTATTTATTGAAGAGTTATTGTTTTTTTTAAGCAATTTCTTATATTATGTTATCAATTCCAATGAGAATTGCTAATAAACACTTACTACTACACTTAACTTCTTTAGCAACATTTACTTACTTATTAAATGTGTTAAAATGTTATTATAGATTGGGTTAATAAGTTATTTAACAACAATTTTTTATAAATATTATTATAAATAGAATAACATTTTCTATTTTAATATTATTCTTTTGAGTCATTTTCCAAATTAAAGTATCACATTAAGTAAAAAATTGTTACATAAAATGTACCTTTTCAATATCTAATTATTTCTTAAAATTAAAGTCCTACATCGAATAAATGAATTATATATAAAGAGTATATATAATCATGGAATGATACTTTACTTAAGTTAATTGAACTTTAATATTTGATAAATTTATTAATAGCTAATTAAGGATGTCTTTAACTTTAAAAAACTTATAAAAAGTTAAAAAATCATAAAATATAAGTTATACCATCATCTATGTTAAAATTAATTATTATTTCATAAAATTAACTAAAACATAATAATATTATTAACATATTATTATAAAAATAATACTTCAATAATATTTAAAAAATATTGAGTAGTTATATAAAAATATTGTTAATTTTTTTTAATGACATAAAGTATATATAATATTTGATAATATATCATAAAAATAAATTAATAATATTTATACATAATTAATAAGTATTATTTTTCTAATATTACTAAATACTCTTTTTGTTGCATACCGAGAGTGTAGCAATTAGCAAAGATGGTTGAATTCCTCTATGTTATTTAGCAGGCCATAACTCTCTAATATTTGAAAATAGGAAGTCAGATTTGAACCAGATTTAGAGGTGTGCAAATGCCCTCCATGTCCCTCAACGTTTCAGCCAACCTCGGGTGGAAACAAATCCAGGTGTTGGCATCCTCATCAGTCCTCAGTCCTCAGTTGGGCTAATTTTGATGCTTGTGTAAAGGTGGGAAGAGGAACAGGTTTGGAATTCATTTTCTGAAACCACTTGGGTGAGGTCCTGGCCTCAAGGAGCACTGCTATCAACCTTTTGATTGCAAAAGGTCTAGCCTTAATGTGCTTTCAGCTGCCTGGCTAAACAACTGATTTTGTCTAATGTTAGTTTTGAATCTGATTGTCAAGTTGTCATTAGTAGCTGGAGAAAGGATAGGGGCCACATTTGTACATATCTAAATACCATTTTTCAGGATTCTAGAAACTAGAAACACACTTACAGATATGAACAATACTGTATTGACACATACTAAAAGGGGGCAACATGATGCCTTAGGCAAGCTAGCCTTTTCTTTTCAGGAACAACTTTGAATGAAGATTGTATCTCTTGTTTTTCATGAAGTGGGAGGTGTTTCTTCCTCTATATATCTCTCGACTCGAATGGTATGTTTTCCCTAAAAAAAAAAAAAAGATTTGTACAGCACGTGTAGCGGGGCATATGATAGAGAGGGAAAAGCCCAATTAATTATTGTTTGTTATGATGCACGGTATTGGAATCTATAGCAAAATTTAATGAAGATTACATAAATCATTATTTAAATTGTGTAAGAAAATCCAAAATTGATAAGGTGGTGCACCATTGGCACCAAGTTAATTGTGTGCGTGATGAAGACGGTGCAATAATGGTTACACGTGCTTGTCAGTAGAACTACATTATTAGATTTTATATTACTAAACCCCCTCTCTCTATATATATATTGTTATATGTTAGATGAACTTTAGGCACTTCTATCATTAAAAAAATATTTTATACATAAATTTAAATTAATAAAATAAAACATTAAATAATTTTTAAAATTTTTGAAAAACTTACAAAACTTGATTTATACATTGTACTGGGAAGGCATACACGTCACCTCTCGGCCATCAACAAAACCGGGCACTCCTTTCGACCTCGGTATTGACTGAAGGGTAATAAAAACAAAGGTAAGCCACTACCAGAATTGAATACTCCCCTCGGCCTTAGCATAAGTCAAAGGGTAACCAAAAGAAAAAGCGACACCATGAAAACCGAATACCCCCCATTCGACCATAACGGATCCCAAAGGGGTAACCTAGACGAAGCATGCCAGGAAGCTCCAATATGAGCAAATACCCAATCAGGAGTCAAACCGATATCACTCTGATTAAGAGATCAACCGAAAAGGTACTCGGCACCTCATGAACAAGACAAATTAGGAAAGGAAATTGAATAGTAATTGTCACGTCAAACCAATATTAAGGTCAAATTAAGGACTAGAAACTTTAATTACCCATATTCCAAGATAAAAGGCCTACCAGACTCAAATACGTTACTATAAATATACATATAATGGGATAGGAACAGGTATAATCATTTAATACTGTAACTTTTATTACTATGTACCAAACACTTATTTGAGCGTTAGAGTATCTTTGTAGGTATATATCCTCCCCATTACTTGGAGTGAAGATACAGTTAACGCATTGGACTCAGCAGACCAGCTATGAAGAGGATCGGCAAGAGTGTTTCACACAATAACATATATTAAGAAGTTTAAATTCAATAGTTGTATTATTAAAATTTATTATAAAATATGAGTTATTGAATGGAGTAAATCAAAATCCTAAATCCTAGGAATGCCAAAAAAATCCTTACCTGCGAGTATCTATGGATAAAATCTATAATAGATAGAAAATGTATATTGTAAACGGGTACAAATACTTTTTATATCCACATGTTAATGGGGAGGGTACATGTATCATAATATTCATACTTGCAATACCTGTATCCGCTAATATTCAATTTATTTAGACTTGTATGAATTCAATTTTACTTGAATTTGTATAAATTTGATTTTATTTGCACTGATAATAGTTAAATATTATACTTTATTATCTTTTATTTTAGTTTATGTGTAATCAAAATATTTTATTTTAACAATTATTGTTTGAACTTTAAATTTATATGATTGAACGTTTAAAATGCAAATTTTAGATCTACTTATTATTATTAGTATAATTGTGAAGAATATTTGAATTTTAATTTTATAATCTTCAAACTTTTTTTTTATGTAGATTTTATTTAAATTTTAGTTATAATTACAAGAAAAAAGCTATTTTGCAAAGGTTTTTATTTCAATTTGCGGGAGTTTTTATCCTCTGCAAATTAATCTGCGGGGATTTTTAAAACTTCCAGAAATATGTTTGTCACAACTTTTTGGGAAGGTTTATTGCGACCTTCGATATTTGATTTATATTATGGCAGTTTTTTGTGGAGGGTTTTAACCTCCATAATTGCTGACTATTTTGCAAAGGTTTCAAACCTCCTTTATTTGCAGCAATTCTATTGCGGGGATTTAGCTCCCTTTTTTCCACATTTTTTAGTGGGGGTTACTACCCTCTTCAATTTGTGGCGATTAAATTATAGAGGTTTTAAACCTCCCTTATTTGCATCATTTATTTTTTCAGATTACTATCCTGCTTGCATTATTTCTAATCCTCTAAATACAATAATTTATTAGTAATTAGAAACTCCTGTACATGGCAATGTATATATCACCATTTAAGGTGTTTATATTTTTTTGTCAATAATATTTATTTGTAAATTTCCTTCCAATACTTTAATTGTGACAAAAGACATGACAAACTTTTATCAAAGTGCTCAATATATATATATATATATATATATATATATATATATATATATATATATATCTTGTATAAAACATTCCATTCTCAAAATTACCACTGTAACATAAAAATAATTTAAACTGAAACATAATTACAACTTAAAATTCATAATTACTCAAAATCCATAATAGACTAAATATAGTTTCATCCTAAAAAAACATCATAAACACACTAAATGTCGCTAGCACAAGATGATCTTCTTGTACCCAAAGGAAATTCAAGTTCATCTACATCACCAGTTTCCTGAAATGATAAAAGAAAAATATTTAGGTAAAATAATCAATGACACTAATATATGATAGCAATGTTAAATTATATATCATTTTTTGTTACATTAATTTGTTAGATGCCACCATCAATTCATTTTATCCAAGCAAAACCAAACTATTGAAAAATAAAAAAGAATAAAGGTACCCATTGCACTAGTATTTAAATCTCTTTTCTTTCCAAGTGAATCAAGTATGCTTTGGCTATTAATTAATTAATTATCCCTTTTTTTTAAAAAAAAAAAAAAAGAGGTGGGGACCAACCAAATACAGAGAGAAACAAAGAAGAGATCAAATAATGTCCAAACCAAAAAATAATTTAGTCAAGAAAATCAAGACATTTGAGTTATTTTGATTAATCCTAGTAATCAATTGCTTTGACTAATAAGTAGAGAGATAACACTAACTGAAGCATATTTAATGTGTTCTTATCCAACTTTTCCCCCTATTCTGTTTGAGCTAGCAAATCAACTTTTAATAAGTAGCTAATGAAACTTCTTTATTTCAACAACCAAAAAGATCAGACATGTGGACCATCAAAGTGATCTCAAATGACACAGAAAACATAATTAGTTTGGTATTGTGGAAGCCTTAAAACCAAGACAGTAGAATTAGGGGAAATGAAAAAATAAAAAAGAATCTATAAGTATTTTCTACTTGTTTCTCACTATGAAGTATCTTCATTTCTAAACGTATCTTCTACTTGTTTAATATTAAAATGAAATGTCTTCTAGAAGTATCTTTTAAAAGCATCTCCATTGGATTTTCAAAATGAAATGTCTCTTGCACAACATCTTCATTTCTAAAAATATTTAATATTAAAATGAAATGTCCTCTAGAAATATCTCCATTGGATTTTTAAAATGAAATGTCTCTTGCACAACATCTTCATTTCTAGAAGTATCTTATACTTGTTTAATATTAAAATGAAGTGTCTTCTAGAAGTATCTCCTAGAAGTATCTAGATACTACTATATTTTAATTTTTTAGCAATATTTTCTTTCTTACATTTATTAAAATGTTACTATATATTGAATATAGATTATTTTGTAATATTTTTTGAAAAATGTTACTATAAATAGAATAATATTTTTTATTTCAATATTATTCTTTCTAATTGTTTTCAAAATCAAAATCTCATATCTAATAAAAAAAAATGTAACATAGGTTATTTTGCAACATTTTTTTGAAAAATGTTACTATAATAAGTAACATTTTTTTATCTCAACATTATTATTTCTAATTGTTTCTAAAATCAAAATCTCACATCGAGTAAAAAAAATATATTTCTCTCGTCTCTAATTTTTACTCATAATTTAAACTCCCACATCGAATAAATGAATGACTCATAAAAAGTATATATAATCATATAGTTATACTTTGCTTATAAAAAAATCATATAGTTATACTAAAGATAAATAAACTTTGATATTTGACATATAATTAGTAGTGACTAATTAAGAATGTCTTCAACCTTTTCTTAAAGAACTCCTAAGACTTTAGGAGACATAAAAACTTAATTAAAATGTTACAAAAATACCACTTTGATAACATTTGAAAAATGTTGCCTAATTGTGTAAAAATGTTATTAAAAGTCTTTAGCAACATGGACTATATACAACATTTGATAATATGTTACAAAAGTAAATTAACAATATTTATACACAATTAGGTAACATTTTTCAAATGTTGCTAAAAACTCTTTGGTTGTAGTGAGAAGTATGTCCTAGAAGTATCTCCATTGTTTATAAAATACACTAATACATGAAACTAAAAACTATACTCACAACTCAAATTAGCAATGACAACTCAATACTAATAAGTCATCACAAACAAAAACACTATTCATAGAATATATAGAAGAAAAAAAACAGCGATTGAATTAAAAAATAGAATACTTGTTTGCAAATGAACTCAAATCTACTAACCTTGAAAACTTCTACTTCACCTATATTTATGGTTGTTGAAGTGAAACCTTGTCCTGTAATGACATACATAATACATTTGTTTAGATTCAAGAGAGGTAAGTTAATTTTCTTTTCCCAAAATTAAAGAAAAACTAACTTTCAAATGGCACACAATATACCTGTTATGAAAATCTTGCAAAAATGGAGTTCATAACACATAGATTCATCTTTACCAAAATAAAAAAACACGTGTATATTCATTATAATCTCAATCTCTACTTTCTCTTCCTGGTATATATATCTTGTTCTCAATCTCTAACTACAAGTTAAAAAAAATAACATTCTTTCGTCTTTGTTTTAATAGATAAAAAGAAGTAAAAATCACTATTAATGCACATCAAGCTGCTCAACTTTTTCTCATCATTGCATTTCTAAGTAGAGCTAGTCAGGTTTAATTTAAACTTCATTTAATAAACATAATTTTAAATTATAAATTAATTGAAAAGACACCAAACAAACTAAGGCTAGGGATACACCAAAATTAAATAATTATCAACCAACAACTAACAGCAGCAAAGAAGTTATTATATTTTTTCCTGGGTGCTATTATACAACAAAGAACATACAAAATATACAATGTTTCTCAGAACTAGGCATGAATATATCATAAGATTTCATTTATGTCAACAAATGAGACATGCCTCCGAACTAAGACATAATAATTCATTCATAAATGTAGCGACTGCACAATAATTGAATTAATAATTAACAATCTCCTACCCAATCATGTGCATTAGCTTTTGATTTCTGAAGTATATATAACATAGATCTTCATTTTTCAATCATGGTTACAACCAACTGAATCAATGACATGGACATTTAAGCTGTGATACCACAAAATTAAGTATTCCAATAATCCTTTAAGATTTGATGCTTCAATCATATGTGTGTCAGGAGTGTCCAAGCCCAACACAAACATCCATCCACTTTTCAATTTAAGTGTTTACACTTCATAAGTGCATCATATTCATCCACCAAATGATAGTTAAAGTTAACATTACTAAACTAAATAATAGGAATGCTCATCAAAACCTTTAACTCAATAACACAAAGGCTAACTTGTATGCATATTAATATAAGGACAAAATTTACACACAGTATCATAGGACTATTAGGACAGTTGGTGTTATTCTCTAATTAGAATTGGAGTTTTACCATGGTAATACACATTGACATTAAATTAAATCCTTTATTACATATGTTATCAAAATGAAACTCTAATTATGATTGAATGTTATCAAACTACACATGTGATATTGCATCTAAATTTTATCCTAATAATAACTTGAAGCATAATCATACCTTAGGGTGCAAGAGATCAATATAAGCCATATTAACCTCTTCTCCCTTTTTAATATAGTTATTTTAGAGTTTTGATATTATTTAATTAATTATATGAGCTCTATTTTAATATAAAACATGATTTTTAATTAATATTTGGATTATTTGCTATAAAACTATTTTTATGAAAAATATGTTTTTAATTATCAAGAATTATGTTTATGTTATTCATTAAAAAGAGAAAATATGTTTAATTATTTTATGAGAAAGGAACGAGGGACGTAATGGTCTTTTACTAAACATTATTATTATTATTATTATTTATTTTTATTATTTTTAAGAAAGGAGTTGTCAGAAGTTACTTTTCACGCTTCTTATTTCTCCTGACTCTAGTCTCTCATTTTTTTTCTACGCGCTTTGAAGACTCAAGAAAACCAAGAAGAGGAAATCATTGGGGAACCACACATACTTCATCTTCTGCTCATCCAAGTAACGGGGGAGTGAGAAACCTCACTCGAGGGTGTGGGAATAACTATTGGATAGCAGGATTGGCCCCCATCCCTTGCCTGATATATGCCGAACAAGCACCTTATGAAATTTTTTTGTTTTGCTTTCTAATTGTTCTGTTGCATTCCTTGTGTGATTTTGAGTGTGAATATGCGTTCAATTTCGAGAATAGATAAGTTTCGAGAAATAGACAAATTTTGAATGTTTTCTGCTTTGGCTTTTGAGTTTTCTATTGTGTTCCTTGATGATTATTGAGTATGAATGTATGCTTAATTTTGAGTTTGAATATGTTTTGATATGAATTAGAGTGCTCCATGGGTTCTTACAAGAAACCCTATGAGAAACAGACAAATTTTGAATATTTTCTATTTTAACTTCTAAGTTTTCTGTTGTATTCCTTGATGATTATTGTAATATCCCAAAATTTATGCAGTATTAAGAATTATTTTTTTATGTATTTTAAATATTTATGGGATTATTAAAAGTTAAAAAAAATGTATTAAAGAAAAATAATAATAATAATAATATTTTATAATATTATGAATAGTAAATATAATATTATTTTAATGAATAGTAAATTTAATATTATTTTAATAAATAGTAAATGGCTGCTACAAAGCTACGGAAGGGGGCTGCGGAATTCAATGAATTCCTCCAAATTTCTTAATTTGAATATAATATTATTTTATAAATAGTAATCCTAATATAATATTATTATGAATAGTATTTTTCAATCATTATAAATAGGCTTCACATGGAATGAAAACACAAGTTTACGGAAAAAAAAAAAATTTAGTGAGAAGGAAGAGAAAATAGAGAGAAGGAGAGAGAAAGAAAGAGGGAAAGAGAGGGAATCCAAAAGAGGAAGTTCTGCTCAAGTTGTAGCTCTTGTTTATTTAGGTAAGGGGGAGGAGAACCTTATCTTTTTAAAATTTTATATACTATTATGTGTAATTATTTATGCATTTATTTGATTATATTTATTTAGTGGGGTGCCCCTAACCTCACTATATTTATATATTTATTCAGTGAGGTGTTTCTAACTTCACTATATTTATATATTTATTCAGTGAGGTGTTTCTAACTTCACTATATTTATATATTTATTCAGTGAGGTGTTTCTAACTTCACTATATTTATATATTTATTCAGTGAGGTGTTTCTAACTTCACTATATTTATATATTTATTCAGTGAGGTGTTCTTAACCTCATTTAACTACTTAACTTTTAATTACAATGTTTATTTATGTTATTATTATATTTATTCAGTGAGGTGTTCCTAACCTCATCTAACTACTTAACTTTTAATTATTATGTTTATTTATTTACGTTATTATTTAGTGGGGTGTTTCTAACCTCATATATTTGTTTAACCTTTAATTACTATTACTTATTCTATGATTATTCTTATCTATAATAATTATTAATATATTCACATTTTATATTGTTTAATTATTTTATAATAATTGTCATTGTCATTTAATTAATTAGTGCTTTTAATATATTTTATTTAAATTTGTGTTATTTAATTAAAGCTTAAATAATGATAAATTCTTAAATTTATTTTGAGTAATTTTTTATGATTAATATAATTTGTTAAAATGTCTTTTACTCATTTTAAAGATAATTAATACTCTATGGCCATAGATGATAAAGTTTGAATTATTTGTAGCTGGAGGTTTAACCTTGGGGATTTAAATGAGTAAGAAATGGAGGTGAAATATCTTTTGGTTGGTGTTATAATGATGCTCATTTATCCTGACTAGTCACTACAAGTATAATTCAAATTTTATTGTATCAAGAAAATCTAATATTTAATCTGTATATATATATATATTTATATATATATATATATGTTAAAATTTTGTTTATAAATAATTATGTTTATTCGTTCGAATTATTGTATTTATTGGATATTGTTCTTACTCCTTTCTTTTCTTTGTTTTTAAATTAAATATATTTTAAAATAGATGGATCAACTTGAGATTCCAGATCATTTTGCTGTTATTGTTACTGCTGTCCTACATGGAAGGAAATTGGAATATGGAGGCTATTTGATGGATCTGTTATAACTTACTTGTCAATCATATTATTTTAATTGTAATTTTCTTTCCGTTATGAATATATATATATTTTATTAAAAGAGTAAGGAAGAGGAATAATGTGTAAAATAATACGTTATTCTAAATATTTTAGAAAGATATGTCATGTATTAAATTCACAAAATATTCTTTTCTTTACTTTTATTTTTATTAAATAAATATATAGATATTGTTAATGATATAATTTTGAAAAATAATTATAAAATTTTATAATTTGTATTAAATAAATTGGGTATTAGAATTAGGCGTTACATTTAATGGTATCAGAGCAACGTTCCATGTGTAACTTGGGGAAATGTGCTAACCATGTTTCTATTATTATAAACTGACCTATAAAATTACAGATGGCAGGAAGAAGGAATACCGAACTAACAGAGGCTGTACAAGCTATTAGGGACATGGCTGCCGCCTTGTTAAGGAATCAACCACCAGGAAGAACAGGAGAGTCACAAGGACTTGTAGAATTCAGAAGCAATAACCCTTCCCAATTTGATGGAGGATACAATCCTGAAAAAGCTGAATTATGGATTAAATAAATAGAAAAAATATTTCGAGCTATGAACTGTCCTGACAACCAAAAAGTAAATTATGCAGTATTTATGTTAGTAGGAGAAGCAGAATATTGGTGGGATAGTACCAGGAGATTATTAGAAGGAGGGGGAATAATCATTACATGGGAAGTATTTAGAACCAAATTTTTTTGAAAAATATTTTCCTAATGATGTTAGGAGGGCTAAAGAAATAGAATTTATGCAGTTAAAACAAGGGAATATGACAGTGGGAGAATATGCTTCTAAGTTTGAGGAATTGGGAAAATACTCTACTTTCTTTTATCACCCTGATGAGAGGATGAAGTGTATTAAATTCGAGGATGGACTTAGATCAGAATTAAGAAAGGCAGTAGGGATATTGGAAATCTCTGATTTTCCCACATTAATACACAAGTGTCGATTTTTGGAAGGTTTTGATCATAATAAGGATAATAGACCAAAATCTTTTGGCCCTCAATTTAGTAAGAAAAGGGATAATGAAAGAAAACCTTATGTTCGACCACAATGGAAACCCCAATCCTCTCAATTTGCAGGAAATTCCAGTAGGTCCATTAATAATCAAGCCAAGTGTTTTAAGTGTGGACAGGGTCATTATACTAAAGATTGTCATCTCAAAGGACCTGTTTGTTTCAAGTGTGGAAAGCCTGGTCATGTATTTTCTGAGTGTGGACAACCAAAGACGCACGTGAATATTTCCGGATCCAAACCAAGACCTTCTACAACTGGAAGAGTTTACACCATGATCGGAACTGAAGCTGCTCAAAACAACGATCTAATACAAGGTAAATGTTTCATTAAAGGCAAAACTTTAAATGTACTGTATGATTCAGGCGCAACTCATTCTTTTATCTCCAATAATTGTGTTCAATACCTCCAATTACCAATTTCTTCTTTAGAGAATAATTTGATTGTTTCAACCCCTACAAACAAATCTGTAATTGCCAATAAGGTTTGTTCAGACTGTCCTATTTTTATTGGCGATAAAAAATTTCTTGTAAATTTGATCTGCTTACCTTTATCACAATTAGATGTGATTTTAGGTATGAACTGGTTATCTTCCAACCACGTTCTTCTTAATTGTGCAGAAAAGTCTATAATATTTTCTGATCCTAAGGACCTATCGATTTCATTATCTAAACCAATAAACAAGTTTCCTTGGGGTAAAGTTCAAGGATATTTAATCTTATCCTCTATGGAAACTAAAGAGGAAGTCAACTTGAAAGACATAGCTGTCGTTCAAAATTTTCCTGAAGTCTTTCCTAATGATATTCCTGGTTTGCCACCTGACAGAGAGATTGAATTTTCGATTGATTTAATACCTGGAACTGGACCAATTTCAATGGCACCTTATAGGATGTCACCTTCTGAATTAGCTGAGTTGAAGAAACAATTAGAGGAGTTACTTGAAAAACAATTCATACGCCCTAGTGTATCACCTTGGGGGGCTCCTGTTTTGTTAGTCAAAAAGAAAGATGGAAGCTTTAGACTGTGTGTGGACTATCGGCAATTAAATAAGTTTACCATAAAGAATAAATACCCTCTTCCTAGGATAGATGATTTGATGGATCAATTAAGAGGAGCCACTGTATTTTCTAAGATAGATCTAAGATCAGGATACCATCAAATCAAAGTGAAAGCAGAAGACATACAGAAAACTGCATTTAGAACAAGGTATGGTCATTATGAATATCAAGTAATGCCTTTTGGAGTAACCAATGCACCTGCAGTGTTCATGGATTATATGAATAGGATTTTTCGTCCGTATTTAGACCATTTTGTGGTGGTCTTTATAGATGATATCCTCATATATTCTCGAACTCATGAAGAACATGAAGAACACCTTCAAACTGTTCTCCAAATCCTGAAAGACAAACAACTGTATGCCAAACTTTCTAAGTGTGAATTTTGGTTAGAGGAGGTTAAGTTTTTAGGACATGTGATTTCCAAAGATGGAGTGTCTGTGGATCCATCTAAGGTAGAAGCAGTTCTACTATGGGAACCTCCAAAGACGGTAACAGAAATCCGTAGTTTTTTGGGTTTGGCAGGATATTACAGGAGATTCATTGAGGGATTTTCTAAAATAGCTATGCCTTTAACTCAACTCACCAAGAAAGGACAACCCTTTGAGTGGACAGAAAAATGTGAGAATAGTTTTCAGGAGCTTAAGAAAAGATTAACTACTGCACCAGTCTTAGCCTTACCCAATCCTAATGGACAATTTGTCATATTTTGTGATGCCTCAAAAATGGGATTAGGGTGTGTTCTTATGCAAGATAGAAGGGTAGTAGCATATGCTTCTAGACAATTGAGAGCTCATGAAAGGAATTACCCAACCCATGATCTAGAACTAGCTGCCATTGTTTTTGCACTCAAAATATGGAGACATTATGTGTATGGTGGTAAGTTTGATGTTTTTAGTGATCATAAAAGTTTAAAATATTTGTTTGATCAAAAGGAACTGAATATGAGACAAAGAAGGTGGATGGAATTTTTGAAAGATTATGATTTTGAATTACATTACCATCCAGGGAAAGCCAATGTTGTGGCTGATGCACTGAGTAGAAAATCCTTACATGTCTCCTCATTAATGATTCAAGAGATGAATTTGATAGAAAAATTTAGAGACATGAGTTTATCAACTACGATAAGTCAAGATAAAATACAATTGCATGCGGTTCAAATTACTAGTGACTTACATGAACAAATTGGTGAGGCTCAGGTAGTTGATAAATTCATTAAGAAGAAAAAGAGGTTGATAGGTCAAAAGGATGGTGAAAAGTTCGATTTAGATCAAAGAGGAGTTTTGAGATTTAATAATAGGATATGTGTACCAAATGATTCAGAAATTAAGAAAATAATTTTAGGTGAGGCACATAAGAGCAAGCTGAGCATACACCCTGGGGCAACAAAGATGTATCAAGATCTCAAAAGAATGTTTTGGTGGCCCAAAATGAAAAAGGAAATAGCACAATATGTGGCTACATGTTTGATTTGTCAAAAAGCTAAGATAGAACACCAAAAGCCAGCAGGAATGTTACAACCCTTAGATATACCTGAATGGAAATGGGACAGTATAGCAATGGATTTTGTAGTTGGTTTACCACGAACAATTCATAAGTTTGATTCCATATGGGTTATTGTGGATAGACTAACAAAATCTGCTCATTTCTTACCCATCAACATTAGGTATTCTCTAGAAAAATTGACTGAACTGTATATAAGAGAGATTGTAAGGTTGCATGGGGTACCATCTAGCATAATATCTGATAGGGATCCTAGATTCACTTCTAGATTTTGGGGAAGTTTACATCAAGCATTAGGAACTAAGCTTCGTCTTAGCTCTGCATATCATCCTCAAACAGATGGACAATCAGAAAGAACCATACAATCCCTAGAAGATTTATTGAGAGCTTGTGTGCTAGAGAATTCTGGTAGTTGGGACAAATACTTGCCTCTGATTGAATTCACTTATAACAACAGTTTCCATTCTAGCATAGGTATGGCACCCTATGAAGCTTTATATGGAAGAAGGTGTAGAACTCCTTTGTGTTGGTTTGAGACAGGAGAGAATTTAATCTTGGGTCCTGAATTGGTGCAACAAACCACGGAAAAAATCAAAATGATTCAAGAAAAATTGAGAATGACTCAAAGCAGACAAAAAAGTTATGCTGATAAAAGAAGACGACCTCTTGAATTCCAGGAAGGTGATCATGTATTTTTGAAAGTTACACCAACAACTGGTATTGGTAGGGTAATGAAATCAAAGAAACTCACTCCTCGATTTATTGGTCCTTATCAAATCCTTAGAAAAATAGGTCCTGTTGCTTACCAAATTTCTCTACCACCTTTTCTTTCTAATCTCCATAATGTCTTCCATGTGTCTCAGTTAAGAAAATATATTTTTGACCCTTCTCATATAATAATGCCTGATACAGTACAATTAAAGGATAACCTTACATTTGAAACAATGCCTGTACAGATCGTAGACAGGAGGATCAAGCAGTTAAGAGGCAAACAGATTGCATTGGTAAAAGTCATTTGGAATAAAGACACTGGAGATGCTACTTGGGAACTCGAAGAAGAAGTTAGAAAAAATTATCCTTATCTATTTTAAGCAATAAAAATTTCGAGGACGAAATTTCTGTTAGTAGGGGAGAATTGTAATATCCCAAAATTTATGCAGTATTAAGAATTATTTTTTATGTATTTTAAATATTTATGGGATTATTAAAAGTTAAAAAAAATGTATTAAAGAAAAATAATAATAATAATAATATTTTATAATATTATGAATAGTAAATATAATATTATTTTAATGAATAGTAAATTTAATATTATTTTAATAAATAGTAAATGGCTGCTACAAAGCTACGGAAGGGGGCTGCGGAATTCAATGAATTCCTCCAAATTTCTTAATTTGAATATAATATTATTTTATAAATAGTAATCCTAATATAATATTATTATGAATAGTATTTTTCAATCATTATAAATAGGCTTCACATGGAATGAAAACACAAGTTTACGGAAAAAAAAAAATTTAGTGAGAAGGAAGAGAAAATAGAGAGAAGGAGAGAGAAAGAAAGAGGGAAAGAGAGGGAATCCAAAAGAGGAAGTTCTGCTCAAGTTGTAGCTCTTGTTTATTTAGGTAAGGGGGAGGAGAACCTTATCTTTTTAAAATTTTATATACTATTATGTGTAATTATTTATGCATTTATTTGATTATATTTATTTAGTGGGGTGCCCCTAACCTCACTATATTTATATATTTATTCAGTGAGGTGTTTCTAACTTCACTATATTTATATATTTATTCAGTGAGGTGTTTCTAACTTCACTATATTTATATATTTATTCAGTGAGGTGTTTCTAACTTCACTATATTTATATATTTATTCAGTGAGGTGTTTCTAACTTCACTATATTTATATATTTATTCAGTGAGGTGTTTCTAACTTCACTATATTTATATATTTATTCAGTGAGGTGTTCTTAACCTCATTTAACTACTTAACTTTTAATTACAATGTTTATTTATGTTATTATTATATTTATTCAGTGAGGTGTTCCTAACCTCATCTAACTACTTAACTTTTAATTATTATGTTTATTTATTTACGTTATTATTTAGTGGGGTGTTTCTAACCTCATATATTTGTTTAACCTTTAATTACTATTACTTATTCTATGATTATTCTTATCTATAATAATTATTAATATATTCACATTTTATATTGTTTAATTATTTTATAATAATTGTCATTGTCATTTAATTAATTAGTGCTTTTAATATATTTTATTTAAATTTGTGTTATTTAATTAAAGCTTAAATAATGATAAATTCTTAAATTTATTTTGAGTAATTTTTTATGATTAATATAATTTGTTAAAATGTCTTTTACTCATTTTAAAGATAATTAATACTCTATGGCCATAGATGATAAAGTTTGAATTATTTGTAGCTGGAGGTTTAACCTTGGGGATTTAAATGAGTAAGAAATGGAGGTGAAATATCTTTTGGTTGGTGTTATAATGATGCTCATTTATCCTGACTAGTCACTACAAGTATAATTCAAATTTTATTGTATCAAGAAAATCTAATATTTAATCTGTATATATATATATATTTATATATATATATATATGTTAAAATTTTGTTTATAAATAATTATGTTTATTCGTTCGAATTATTGTATTTATTGGATATTGTTCTTACTCCTTTCTTTTCTTTGTTTTTAAATTAAATATATTTTAAAATAGATGGATCAACTTGAGATTCCAGATCATTTTGCTGTTATTGTTACTGCTGTCCTACATGGAAGGAAATTGGAATATGGAGGCTATTTGATGGATCTGTTATAACTTACTTGTCAATCATATTATTTTAATTGTAATTTTCTTTCCGTTATGAATATATATATATTTTATTAAAAGAGTAAGGAAGAGGAATAATGTGTAAAATAATACGTTATTCTAAATATTTTAGAAAGATATGTCATGTATTAAATTCACAAAATATTCTTTTCTTTACTTTTATTTTTATTAAATAAATATATAGATATTGTTAATGATATAATTTTGAAAAATAATTATAAAATTTTATAATTTGTATTAAATAAATTGGGTATTAGAATTAGGCGTTACAATTATTGTGCATGCATGCATGTTTAATTCTGAGTTTGAATATGTTTTGATATGAATTAGAGTGTTCTATGGGTTCCTATGAAAAACCCTATGAGAAACATGCAAATTTTGAATATTTTTTGTTTTGGCTTTTGAATTTTTTGTAGTATTCCTTGATGATTATTGAGCATGAAAGTATATTTAATTTTGAGTTTGAATATGTTTTGATAGGGATTAGAGTGCTCTATGGGTTCCTACGGGAAACCATACGAGAAACAGACAAAATATGAACGTTTTTTATTTTGATGTTTGAGTTTTTTGTTGTATTCCTTGATATTTGTTGAGTGTGAATATGCATTTCGAAAACAAATAAGTTTTAAGCCATGTTTGAAGGTGTTAATGGTGTGAGAACTATCTTATATATTATTGTGTTAATGCAAGTGATGTGTTTCTATGAGCATGATAAGGATGAGAATCTCTTATATGTGACCTTGTGACTATGAGTATGAGAAATGTGAAATGTGAAATGTGAACAAGTGACATGAGACCTGATGTGATATGTTAAGTGAAATGTTGAGTCCATGAGTTTGTGAATGTGTGGCATGCATCATATGCATTTATGTGACGGGGTACGATATGGAGTACACCGTTAGGAAAAACCCTCTAAGTGTGAAACATCTTGGAGGAGTCCTAGGGGATAGTGCGGTTTGGAAGGCCCAGTTCTGTCTGTTTGTGTGCATGGGACGTATCTTGCGTAGCTTCGCTATCCTAATGAGACCCTAGCAGTACGTCCTTCTAGTTAAGAGTGCGCAGTTGAGTCGACATGTACTCGTAGACTACTCTAGGTATGTTGCTTTGGTAGCATACCACGTGATATGTGATTATGAGGCATGTGACTGACACCACATGCATGCATTTATAAGTTGAGTCCATGACATCATTGCATGATAAATGAATGTGCATGTGATATTGATTGTGTATGTGTATTATTTATATGTGATTTGTACTTATGACTTGTATTATGTTTGTTGTGTGTGCGTTCTTTAACATTTATTTTTGCACCTGAACCTGAGTAAGATGTTTCTCACTCCCTTGTTGCTCTTTGTATGTGATCATCAACATGAGGATGTTGGTGATGGGGCTTAGGCTTCAGTTGAGCGTGCTTTGATAGGATATGTGACATCGGGGCATAATTAGGCTTTTTAGAATTTTATTATTGTTATTTTGTTTTGAAAAAACTCATGTTTTATTTTCTTGTAAATTTTGCATTTGATCATGATTTACGTTTATGAATGTGAATTCTTTACTCTTATGTTAGTGGAACCATTGTTTTAATTTAAAATATTTTATTTACTCTGAGAATATGATTTTATAACTATTATATATGTATATTGGGGTAGAAGGTGTCACATTCTTGATACTTCTGACAATCAATTTTTTTTTTTGGTTCGTCCCTGGAGTATCCACCGCTGACAGCAGTGACTAATCTCCTCGCTACGTTGGAGGCACCTCAAAGGATGGGATAGCTGGCCCCAAGATTTAACGCGGCTGCATACACAAGGCAGGATTCGAACCCCTGACCTTGCTTAAGCGTGGATCAACTCCTACCGCTGAACCACACGCTTGGGGTTTCTGACAATCAATTTGGGACCATAACCCAACTCACCTGCATTAAAATTAACCTAATTAATTTTCTAATTGTTAGAAACTAAGCTTTTTAATAATACAACCTATTTGGATAAAATTTTCTACAAGAACTAAAAATTGGAAGGAAAATGAAATAAGCTTCACAAAATATAATTACCTTATTCATAAGTTAATTGGTAAAAACTTTCTAAATTAACTTATCCAAAATCTTAATTTTAACTTAGGTAAAAGCTTTCTCCAAAATCATATTTATAAGCTAGCAAGTTTTAACTTATAAAAAGCTTATTTAGATTTTCCTTCTTATTTTTCTATGCCATAGAAGTGCTTCTAGAAAAGTATATCCAAACAGAATTATATTAATCAATGAATTAAAAACAACAACTGCTACAACCTTTTACAAATTTACTACTACTAACACGAACCCCACTACCTATTTGTAGAACACAATCTCATCTCAACAAGAGAACAGAAGCAAAAAAGTAGTAGAAAAATCTCATAACAAATTAGCAGTAATAATAGTACTTCATGTGGAGAAATGCGAAGTTCAACTTCCTTAGATTATGAAGAAGAATGAGAAGAGAGGATGAAACAGTAACAAGCATTGGGGGAACAACTGTGGTTGATTCAAGAGAATGTGTAGTCAAAGACCGCGATTTTGAGGATGCGCCCTTCTCTATCTTGCACCTCCATGCGTTTGTTAGAATGAAGCAAAGCGTAATCGTAGCCTCCTCCAAAACGGCGTCATAGGTGACATTGGAGCAGGCCATGGTGCTGGCCCTAACCTTGATTTTCTCGAAAACATCATCGTCTTGGTGAGTTGTGAGGGTGTGGTAGTTGGAGAGGAGGGTGGAGGGGGAGGAGAGCGCAACGATGCAGGGAGAGGAGCAGAAGAAAAGAGAATTGGGATTGGGAGAGAAACAAGCAAAGTAGTGAGTGAAAAGATGGCACTACAAAAAAAAGTCAATTTAGCCACCGAAATTTGCGACGGAATTAGCGACCGAATAAAATTTGGTTGCAAATTTTATTTAGCGACCAATTTAGCGACCGAACTTTTAGTGGCAAATAATCGGTCGCTAAATCGGTCGCTAAAATTATAATTATTGATTAAAATAGCGACGGAACGGTTTCGGTCGCTAAAAAAATAAAAATATAATTATTTATAATAATTTTAGCGACCAAATTAAAATCGGTCGCGAAAATTATTATAAATAATTATATTTTTATTTTGTTAGCGACCGATTTTAATTCGGTCGCTAAAAAAATAAAAATATAATTATTTATAATAATTTTAGCGACCAATTTAAAATCGGTCGCTAAAATTATTATAAATAAAAATATATTTTATTTTTTTAGCGACCGAATTAAAATCGGTCGCTAATAAAATAAAAATATAATTATTTATAATAATTTTAGCGACCAATTTAAAATCGGTCGCTAAAAAAATTAAAAAAATGTTATTTATACTAATTTTAGCGACCAAATTAAAATCAGTCGCTAAAAAAATAAAAAATATTATTGTTTAAAATAAATTTAGCGACCAAATTAAAATCGGTCGCTAAATGTAAATTTTTGAAAAAATTTAGAAATATATTTCTTTTAAATGAAAGAAAATATAAAAATATATAATATGATTTTATAATGATAAAAATATTAATGATAAGAAATAAAAATTAATACCCACCCAATAAAATTAATTTATTTTTTAAAATAATACAAATTATATAGTTTAAAATAGATAATTAGTATATCATGATGTATTCAAAAAATTAGAAACATAATGCTATAAATAAAAATTAAATAATAATCTTTTTAATTGAATCTTTTTTAAAAAAATAGACTAATTTAAATAATAATTTATCTTGAAATTTTATTTATTTTTCTATTAAGAAATTTATTTCTCTTTTACCATGCTTAATATTTTATTACATTATTAGATAATATGAAAATACATAATTTATTGTGTTTTCCAATTTTGTTAAGATAAATAAACTTCTTTTCATAAATCTTATTTTATTTTCATTATTTTTCAAAATTGATTTAAACATCTAGTTCAATTGATATAAACACGTTAGTTCCATTAAATTAAAAATAATTGGCTTATATGAGGATTAATAAAAATTTATCGAACAAATATAAAATTGATAAAATATAATTAATGTTCCATTAATTTAATAAATAAAAATTATAAAATAAATTATATATATAAATGTATACAACAATATCACATGAGATTAATTACTTAAAATACGTTATACCATCTATCTTCGATTATATTCGTACTACTTTGGGTAGATATTGCTTATTTGAGAAGACATGATTCTATTATTATATATGAATATGATCCCACCATGAAAAAATGATTCAACAACAACCATATTTTGAAATATTTTTATTTTTTTTAATGATAAATTAATTTTTAATATAAAAATATTTATTTAAAATATATCTAATTATACATATATATTTTAAAATTATATTAGTTAGATATGTATATAATAGTTTATCTTAAAAATCAATTCATTTAGATATTATAAAATATTTTATTTTAAACATCAATTAAATAATACATTGCTACTTATAATTTATTTAAATATTTATAAATGAATATTACATTAACTCCATTGAATATTTTAATTATTGTCTTTAATTTTATTATATATAAAAATTATTTACAAAATATATTTTGAAATTATTTTCATGAATCTTGTTTTATTTCAATTGATATGTTAAAAGTTAGGCTTAATCATTCAATTCAATTGATATAATCGTGCTAGTTTCAATTTTTAAAAGCAATTGACTTATACAAAAATTAGTAAGAATTTGTGAAACAATTATAAAATGAAATATTTTTTAGTAATTTAAAAAAATTATTATCCTTTGATTTTAATTTACTCATAAATGTTCATAGTATTTAACTTATGATATATACACCTCCTTTTTATTACAATTACACCTACTTTGTTTAAAAAGGCTAAAATTGCTGATATTAATGATAAGAAATAAAAATCATTATCCTCCCAATAAAATTATTTTTTTAAAATAATAAAAAATATATAATTTAAAATGGACAATTAATATATCACGATGTATTAAAAAATGAGAAACATAATGTTATAAAAGAAAATTAAATAATAATCTTTTTAATTGAATCTTTTTTAAAAAAAATTAGACTAATTTAAATAATAGTTTATCGAGAAAATATAATTAATGTTCCATTAGTTTAATAAATAAAAATTATAAAATAAAAAATGTATATATAAATATTTACACCAATAACACATGAGATCAATTATTTAAAATACGCTATACCATCTATTTTCAATTATGCTCGTACTACTTTGAGGTAGATATTGCTTCTTTAAGGAGACATGATTCTATTATATATGAATATGATCCCACCATGGGAAACTGATTCAACAACAGCCATATTTTGAAATATTTTTATTTTATTTAATGATAAAATAATTTTTAATATAAAAATATATATTTAAAATATATCTAATATACATATATATATATATATATATATTAAAATTATATTAATTAAATATGTATATAATAGTTTATCTTAAAAATCAATTCATTCAGATATTAGAAAATATTTTATTTTACACATCAATTAAATAATACCTTGCTACTTATAATTTAAATATTTATAAATGAACATTACATTAATTCCATTGATTATTTTAATCCTTGTCTTTAATTTTATTATATATAAAATTATTTACTTAATATATTTTGAAATTATTTTCATGAATCTTATTTTATTTTAATTATTATTTTAAAAGTTAGACTTAATCATTCGATTCAATTAATATAATCATGTTAGTTTCATTGTTTAAAAACAATTGATTTATACAAAAATTAGTAAGAATTTGTGAAACAATTAAAAAATGGAATATTTTTAGTAATTTAAAAAAATTATTATCTTTTGATTTTAATTTACTCGAAGATGTTCATAGTATTTAAATTATGATATATACACCTCCTTTTTATTACAATTACACATCCTTTGTTTAAAAAGACTAAAATTACTGGCAGTAGAGCTCGAATCCACACACATATTTACGTGGAAAAAATCTTAAGTCTTCCCCATAACTAATTAGACAAACCACCTACTTGTTCTTTTTGATTAGTTTTTAATACACCACAATGTGTTTCCTTACTTTTTTCTTTATCAAACAGAATATATGACCATTTTGACGGAATTTTTTTTATTTGCACATTTATTTTAAAGTTTCGTGTTGAAATAAAATCCCAACACAGATTAACATATTTTATTATCTTTTCATTTTAATTTATTCTAAAATCTTGGAAATATTTAAGTTAACATCACTAAAAAAACACCATTATAAGATTTTAAAATTTATTTTTAATATAATTATTTATTAAAAATACTTTTAACCATCATATTCACCAAAAATATATTTTTAATTAAAATATATTTTAAAAATCTAGTATCAGAATATTTATTATGGTTTTAGTTATAATTTTTTATAATCTTTTGATTTAATATTGGATTTCTTTTGATTATAAAACATAGTAAATAAAATCTAAAATTTGTATCAGTTTATTTGATACAAATATTTAATTAATTTTAAGATATAATAAATTTAATATCAAAATATTTATTATGATTAAAGCATTTTATTTGAAACATAAGTTAAAATATTTTATTATCTTTTCATTTTAAATTATTGTAAAATAATTATAATATTTAATTATCATTCACTTACTTTATTAAAAAATGATAAAATATAATTAATTTTTAATTAATTTAATAAAATAAAAACTTTAAAATATATATCTAAAATATGTAATAATTTTTTAAATACAATTATTTAATTAATTTTAATATATACTAAATTTAATATCATAATATTTATTATGATTTTAGTTATAATTTTTATTATCTTTTGATTTAATAGTGGATTACTATACATAATTATTTATTCCCTTTAAACATACAAATAGGTAAAAAGAAAAATACTTAATTTTGTTTTACTAAAATATAGGCAAATCTAATTAAATAAACTTTGTTTGATTATTTTAATAAAAAAAATGCTATTTGAAATAATATGATTAAGAATATTTGATATAAAATCTAAAATTTATACACTTAATTAATTTTCTTAATTTTTAAAATTTGTATTTTTACTCACATATAGATAAATATATGTAAAAATATGATAATTTGATTTCCATATGTTATGTTTCTTAACTAATTTAAAAAGTATTATCTAATTCTTTTAAAAAAACTTAATTTCAAATTAAATGGAAACCCTAATATTCTCACGCCCAAAGACTCATCATCAACAATCACCCAAACTCCGTGCTGCGGCGTGTGGCGAACATGGCTGGGCAACTCCATCTACGCGAAGTTCGCCCCCTTCCTCTCTTTCCCCTCTGCCTGGGACTCCTTCATCAGCTCCACCACTCACATCCTCTCCAACTCTGTGTCTGCGCCCTCGTCTTCGAAAAACCCTTCGTTTCTCTCTCCCTCAACCCTAACCCCTCCCTCCACCTCCTCAACCCTACCTACCTTCAATTGCACGTCGACGACTATACTTCCCCCTCGACAACGCGCAACATGACTCTAAGGTCCTCCAAACAAAAACCCTACCTCTTCGCTTTCGCTTTCTTTTCGCAGTTACTTACATTCTTTTCTTCCTATTTTCAACACCATTCCAAAATTCCACTACACCTGTTCCCACCTGCACCATTTCTAACCCTCCCTCATTTCTGCACACAATCCGCTACTTTTTCTTCCATTTCCTGATTTCCTACTTTTCCTATTCTCGACAAACACTCATATTTACACACTTTTTCACCTTTTAAGCTCCTCTGCTCTTCTGGGCACCGCTAAAGGTTCTTATTTTTACCTCTTCTTTAAAAAGAGTGATTTTTATGACGGTGTTGTTGCTCAATGCTCTTTCTATTGGGCTGTTCAAGGCCTTTGATTCATTTGTTTGATGAATCAGTGGGTTTTGGTTTCTGGGTTGGTGCTTGATCTCCTTGGTTGGTTGGTTGTTAGTTGGTGATTTTGAATTGTTCAAGTTTTGTTGGGCTGATGAATTTTTTTTTTAATAATATTTTTTTATGACATTTGTTGGATCTTGGTATTGAAATTTTGAAGTTGGATTTTTGGTCCTAGGCTGTTCTGGTTGGTTGTTTTTGATTTTTTTGTTCTTGTTCTGGTGTTTTGTTTTTTCCTCATGCTTTCTGGCCTGACCGACTCTGAAAGATGATTTATGTGCATGTTGTTTACAGTGTTTTTGAAATCTTTAGCCTTGTTTGTTTGCTTTTCTTCTTCTAGGGTTCTCTGGATCTTGCATTTCTGGATGTGTTCTCTCTGATCAGGTTTTTTACTTTTGAATTTATTGGTGAATTGGCGGGATTGTGTTTTGTTTGCTTTAGTTTTGTGGTGATTACTTTTGAATTTCTCACTTTGCTGGTTTTTCATTTCATCTTCTTCAAGGTTGTTCTGGTGTTTTCCTTACGGAGAAAAATAAACTCACATGGTCTGCTTTTCACCGCAGCATACCACTCGAATCCATCAAGAGTGGAGCTTGATATGATCATTGATATTGTGGAGTAAGACCCTATTAATTTTGCAAATGCTAAATTTTGCTAGGACCAGAAGTCAGCCAAGGTCTACCAGATCTCTGTCTTTGGGAGGTAAGATTTTAAAATTGATAATAAATAGTGGTATAACTAACTCTCTTTTTATATTGAATCAAGCTTAGGTACTTTAAGCTTTAATCAATTTTAAAACTGTCTTTTCTAGCACTTCAGTATAGGGTAGTTTGGAGTCTTTGGACACTCTTGATGTGGCATATGTTGTTCGTAATTTGTGAATTCATTATTTGTCAAAATTCTGTAATTTATTTTATGTTTTGTTGGTTGTTTACTAATAATTCATCATTACATATCATTATAATTAAATTAATGTTTTAAGATAAATTTATTCTTTTTTCTATTTTTTGTCTTTTAGGCATGGATTATGTGGATCCAAAAAGGAAGAGCAATTTTGTTGGAAAAGTTCTTCTTGCTGCAGCATTAACAACACTATGCATTATCGTGATCACGAGATCTCCATCTTTGAATTCCCTTAGTCCGGTACCCTATATTCCTATGTGAGTTTTACTTAACAGTGGGTGTGGGTCTTATTCTTTATTTTGCAGGTTTTATTCCCAAATTAGTGGGATATATATGAATTTAAACTGATGGAAGAAAATGTGTTAGAGATTGAGTTGATATGCACATCGCATTGTTATTTCAAACAAGGATAACGAGTCCTTATCCAAGAAACTTTGCGTAAAAAATTATGCATGTTCGAAGGAAATAATGCGGTGTTATTATCTTATTTTTCTATCATGTCCACGTGCATCAGAATAAATATATCCTTTTATTATGTTGTACCAATTAGTGTTAAGTTTTTGACATTGAACACGCACGTATATAGCATTGATAAACCATAACTTTTTTCGAAATAGCCTCGAATATATTTATAGTTCTGCTCAATTATTATGTAATTAATAATATCAATATTGATTCTATGTAAACCAGGATGTTTGTTGAATCATGCAAGCGCTTACGTATCATGAAAGGAAAGGAAGCTATTGGACTGGGTTAGTATCTTAATTTACTTGCGTACTTTTACTTTTTACTTAACAAAACACTACATTTAATTATTAGTCATGATTCCAAGTATATATAATTAATCCTTCCATTAATTTGATTAATTAACATGGATGTTCTGTAGAAAGGTTCAAATTTTAATTATTGAAATAAACACATCTGAAAAGAAATTAAACTTGTTTATTGTGCCCCAGCACCAAGAGCCGTGGAGAAATGCAAGAACAGGAGCTAGACTAGAAGTTACGAGTCCATAACCTGCTCCATTGTCAGTGATGCCCAGTTGACTTAGTAATTGAAGCAAGGTTAAGCTGCAGCAGACACAGATGGACAGAGCAGGGTGTTCAAAATAGTTATTAATCTGTGTATCATTATGGTTTGTTATATAATATCTTTAATAATTTGTTTGTCTGTTGTAGCTATATATTTTTTGTGGCTCTATTGTGGCTGTTTGTGAAAAAATAAGCATAATTAAGGAACATAGGTAATATTTCTTGTTTTAATGTCCTGTCTATCCATAATTAAGGATATCTAGCAATATTCAATAATTGGCTTTAACCAGAATATAAGATATCTACAATATCTAATGGTCCTCTCAAGCTAGAGCATATAAAGTATATTTATTGAGCTAGTTTCAAATATTACGACACTTTCAGATTAACTCTCTTATGCCAGGGCCTAGTTTACCAACTACTACTATGGATGACCCCCAGACACCATGTTGAGGACGAGCAGCATGATCATGTTAATGATACACCAAAAGATTTTTGATTGTATGTGTATTTCTTTTTTATGATATCATATACTTGTTTTAGTTTTTATTATTAGTTAAATGTTATATACTCCTTTTGGATGTTTTTAGTTAGTTGTGTATTTGATGACTTATTTTAGATGTTTTATATTAATTGTGGTTTAGAAAACTTTATTTGATTTTTACTATTAGTTATTAGTTAAATATCATTTTTTTTATTCTTTTTATTAGTTGTGATTTTGTAGATTGTATCATATATTATATATTTTAATTACTTTTATTATGAAATTAGGACTATATATGCATTATCAACTTTAGTTTTATTGTTTTATTGTTAAACAGGTTCAAAATGAAAATGAAAATAAAATATATAGTGTTTAAGGTATAAAATTAGCGATCATGTCTAAAAATAAAGTAAGCCTAGCGACCGAAAAAAATCTATTTTTTTATTTTTTTTCAAAAATAAAATTATGTTTAGCGATCGATTTAGCGACCGAAATGAAAATTATTTTTAAAAATAATAAAATTTAGCGACCGATTTAGCGACCGAATCAGAAATTATTTAAAAAAAAAATAAAACAACACCTTTAGCGACTGATTTAGCGACCGAAATGAAAATTATTTTTTTAAAATAATAAAATTTAGCGACCGATTTAGCGACCGAAATTAAAATTAATTTTTTATTTTGAAAAATGTTAGCGACCGACTTAGCGACGGAAAGGAAAATTATTATTTAAAAATTTAAAAATAAATAACACATTTAGCGACCGATTTAGCGACCTTTTTTTCGGTCGCTATTTTGGTCACCAATATCCTATGGCGACCATAATCGTAGTGACCAATTAGCGACTGAAAATTTCGGTCGCTAATTAGCGACCACCAGTATTTCCGTCGCTAAACAATTTTGCGACCAGGGTTTTTGCAACTACTTCTAATCGGTCGCTAATTCGGTCGCTAAAGTAAATAGCGACCGATTTAAGCAATTTAGTGACCGATTTTTGTGGTCGCTAAAATCCTTTTTTATTGTAGTGTGGGAATTATGGAGAGGGAAAGAGAGAATCACCTTTTCTTCTTTTCTCTGTTTCTTCTTGCTCTGCTCTTCAACTTAGACGCACAAAGAGGAAGAAAAGGGCGAGAAAAATAGTTTGGACTCATAAATATTAGAGGAGGGAAACAATGAAAAATATTAGGAGGGAAACAAAGTGAAATATATATGAGGGAAAGGATAAAGAAAGAATATAATTAAAACCTCTACAAAAAAGAATTAAAACTCCCACTATTATCATCATTTTAAACAATATGTGAGGACCCGGTAAATCATTTTAATTTGTGGGTTCTTTTTATAACTTTCGCAAAATAACCCCTACTAAATAACACTTTTTTTTGTAGTTTAATATTTAAACATTTTTATGTAGATTTTTATAACTTTTAAAAGAGAAAACTATTACAAATAACTAAAATATATGGTTAAATATTTGAATATAATTTTTTTAGTAAATATTCATGAGTACTGTAGATATCCACAAATATTAAAATAATATATGGGTATCCACTCAATGGATACCCGCATAAATATGGGAACGAGTATGAAGCAGATATTTATCCAATGGTAGAGTATGTAGTAGGGAACTATTACCCGTATTTGTCTCGTCTAGTTGACATCCTTGCTTACCCATAAAGTAAACAAATCTTTCTCTCTCTTTCTCTCTCTCTCTCTCTATATATATATATATATATATATATTTGTTATACGTAACAGTACTATGATTAGATGTAACTTTTAACACTTATATCAATTTTTATACTTTTAATAGTTTTTTTTTTATAATGTCAACTATTGAATTATATAATATTTTTTTTTTGAAGCAAATGAACTTAACTCATTTCATTAATGATAAGAGATGCAATACATGGAGGAATAAAATCGAAAAAGTGGTGACTAGCGGAAGATCTAGCCACCCTTGCTAAAGTGTGGGCGACCCGATTGACTTGTCTCCTAATAAACCTAACCTGAAGGTTTTGATGGGAACGTAATAGGGATCTACATTGATTTATAATGATCCCATATTCTGAGTGAAGAACCTGCGTGTTGTTGAGATGATCCGCTACTTGCTTGCAGTCCGTTTCCACACAGACATTATCGTATGGAGAATGGATGAGATATTGGATTGCTTCCAACATAGCTGCTGCTTCTGCCTCATGGGGTGGTGGTAGGCCATGCTTCCATCCGGATATGGCAGTCTGGAATAATCCTCTTGTATCACGGACACAAATACCGAACCCAAAGGTAGAGGAATCGTTGAAGAGCGCCGCATCAACGTTGCACGTGAAAGTGTCGGCTGGAGGTTTGGTCCATCTGTGGTTCACTACGGGGGAGGCAGTTTGCGCCAAGTTCCTGTGTGTAGATCGCCATGCATGGAAATGTTGTTCCGTTAGCTGGATTGAGGTTTTTGGGGGAGGGGCACCCTCCTTCCATACTTTGTCGTTTCTCCGCCGCCAGTACACCAAAGCATGAGGGTGAACGATGTTAAGTCAGAACCTGTTAAGTGACCCAGCAGTTTCCACGTGGTGTCGATGAAGCTGATGCCTTGCTCTACTATATGGGCGATCCGCGGCCAACATCCTGAGTCTATCCATATGGATAAGGCGGCTGGGCAGCTATAGAAGAGGTGTCATTCGTTCTCTTGGTTTGCAGAACAATGGGGGCAAGAAGACGTGCATGGGACGCCTTTCTGTTGTAGGTTCAGGCGCGTGGGAATGCAACCTCTCAATAGTCGCCAGAGGAAAATCTGTGTTGAGTGAGGGATCTTCAAGCTCCAAAGTTTCATCCAGTCATCCTGCACTCTCAATGTATTGTTGGAGATGACATGTTCCATGAGATGGTGATATGCTGTGCGTACCGAGTAGGAGCCATTGGTGGTGAGCCTCCAAGTTAAAGAATCTGGGCGTGAGGGGTTCAACAGTGGTATAGATAGGATGGATTGAGCATTTTGATGATTGAAGAGAGTTTGAACTCGATGTGAATCCCACTTGTGAAGAGTGCGGTCAATGAGGTCGTGGATAGTGAGGGATTCGTATCCTTGAGGGGCTGTTGAGGTAACATACGAGCTATGTGAGTTGCGGAGCCATGGATCCTTCCAAATGTTAATAGAAGATTCGTTCCCTATACACCACCTGGCACCTTGCCTGACTAGAACCTGTGTAGCGTGGATGCTTCTCCAAATAAAACTTGGGTTGTGGCCCAGGCGGGCACCCAAGAAGTCCCCTTGAGGGAAGTATCTAGCTTTGAAGATCCGTGTAAATAGAGCATCTGGGTTGGACTGTAGATTCCACCCTTGCTTCCCAAGCATAGCCAAGTTAAAACCATGGAGGTGACGGAAACCCATACTGCCATACTCTTTCCGCATAGTGAGTTTATCCCAGCTTAACCATTTGATTCCTCGCCCTGTATGGTGGTTAGAGCCCCACCAGAAGGAGTTCAGCATTCTTTGAATTTCATCTTGAGGCTGGTTGGTAAGAGGAAGGTACTCATACAATAGCTGGGGATTGCTTGTGCCACTGCCTTGATAAGGGTCTCGCGGCCAGCCTTGGAGAGATGTTTGCCTGTCCAGTGGTTGATCTTCTTCCATATGCGATCTTTGACGTAGGAGAACACTGCCTTTTTGTTTCTGCCCACCATGGATGGGAGTCCTAAGTATTTTCCAGTGCCAATGCATTCGTGAACCCCCAGAATAGCGTTGATGGACGTGCGCGTTCGTGTAGTGGTATTTTTGCTGTAGTAAATCTCTGATTTTTGCAAGTTGATGGCTTGTCCGGATGCACTCTCGTATTGTTGAAGAATGGTGCGAAGAGTGGTGCACTCGCGTTCAGTGGCTTTGCAGAAAAGGAAACAGTCACCCGCGAATAGAAAATGTGAGACTTGCGGTGCGCCTCGACAAATTTTAGCCCCGTGGAGATCCCCTCTAGCTTCTGTTGTTCGTAATAAGGAAGAGAGTCCTTCAGCACATAAAATATAAAGATAGGGTGAGAGGGGGTCACCTTGGCGTAGTCCTCGCTCCGGTGAGATAGGTCCAACTCCTTCACCATTAACCATGACATGGAACGTGGGGGAGGCATAACACATACGCATCCAAAGAGCCCATTGGGCGTGAAATCCCAGTTTCAAGAGTAGAGCATGTATGTAGGACCAACTGACTCTGTCAAAGGCTTTACTGATGTCAATCTTTAGAGCAACCGTACCTGTTTGGCCTTGATGTTTGCACTTCATATAGTGGATTATCTCGGATGCTACCATTACGTTGTCAAGGATGGAGCGTCCTTCAACAAATGCAGATTGGTTTGGGAGATGCATTGGTGTAGCACATCTTTGAGTCGATTTGCAAGAACTTTCGAGACTATCTTGTAAATGACGTTGCAAAGTGATATGGGGCGCAGGTCCTTCATAGATGATGGTGCTTCAGTTTTTGGTATGAGGACAATGTTGGTTTGATTTAAAGGTTCTGGGAAGAAGCCTTGTTCCAACCATTGTTTCCCGGCATGGTAAATTTCTGGCCCCAACAGTTCTCAGAAATGCTTATAAAAACCTAGGTTGAGCCCATCAGGTCCTGGCGCTTTGTCTGCATGCATTGAAAAGAGGGCAGATCGAAACTCGCTGATGCAGAATGGTCTTAAGAGGTGCTCATTATCTGCAGTGGTGATGCGTTGAGAGAGAGACTCTATGACTGGGTCTGGCGTGTTGGCGGAAGCTGTGAAGAGTGTATCAAAGTACGTTTTGGCTACGTCCATGAGTCCCAGTTGGTCGTGCACTACCACATTATCATCGCGGGTGAGTTTCTGTATGAGGTTGGTCTTTCTCCTTGCACTGGCTATGGCGTGGAAATATTTAGTATTGCTGTCACCATCCTTGAGCCAAAACAGTTTTGACCTTTGCTTCCAGAAGGATTCCTCCTGCATGATAAGTGAACTGAGTCTTTCTTGAAAATCAAGGAGCCAGGATATGGACGCAGGGTCTTGCTTGTCTCTCAATGCCAAGATATGTTTCCTGCATGCTTCTATTGGAGCTCTAAAGTGAAGTCAGATCTTTCTCCCCCAGGCATCCATATCCGTTGCACAATGGTGTAGCTTGTGCAATATGTCGGGAGATTGTGCTTGTAGCCAATTGCGCTTCACTAGTGGTGTTAACGTTGGCTCTTTCAGCCATGCATTTTCAAACCTGAAAGCATGTTTTGGGCGTGTGTATCTTTGCCCCGAGAGATTGAGAAGGAGAGGGGAGTGATCTGACCTGGCAGCCACCACATTGAGGAGCCTACAGTGGGGGAAGATGTCCAACCAAGAACTTGTAGACATAGCTCGATCCAGTCTCTCCTCTATTTGGAGTGGTGTTCCTTTGCTTTTGACCCATGTGTACTTGTAACCCTCCAAGGGTAGGTCGATCAGATTGGCGTCTGTGACAGCACAACGAAAACCGTGTGGCAACCATGGAGGATGTGCATGGGTGCCGCGTTTATCATCATCAGTGAGCAGATCATTAAAGTCCCCCATGATACACCACGGGAGAGAGTTGTCTTGTGCTAGGTGGCGTAGAAGATTCCATGAATCTCGTCGTCGTGCTCGTTCAGGGAAACCATAGAAGCCAGTGAGGCGCCAAACAGGGTTGGATACGTGAGATACTTTCACGTTGATGAAATGTGGGGAATAGTTAATGAGTAGACAGTCAAAAGGTTTTTTCCAGAATAATGCTAGCCCTCCACTGTGGCCGGAGCAACTAACCGCGAAGGAAGAGTCGAAATTCAAACGGGATCATAGTTCATCTATACGAGAAGCTGATACAAGAGTTTCACACAAGAATAGAACGTTGGGGTGATACGTTCTGAGTAGGTCAAGGAGGGTAGGAACTGCACGCGGGTTGCCTAGGCCCCGGCAGTTCCAGCTGAGGAGACTCATGATCCCTGGTAGGCCTGATTCCCAGGGCCTACCTTTAAAAAATGAAGAGTGGAGATTCTGGAGTTTGTGTCTTCTAATGGGGAAGAGTGCTGGGCGTCGTCATTTGATATGGAAGCAACTTCGTGAAGATCATTAAAACCACGTTTTTTGCTAGTTGTTGTGATGTTTAGATCCTCATGGTCTTCTTCCATGGCGGAGTGATCAGCGCTGCCAGGTGGAGTGGGAGAAGTATTCTGTCGTTTGGGTGCAGTTACCATATTTTGAAAGATTTGAGCCATAATATCTTTCCGTTTTTGGATTTCCATAATATCCGGAAATTGGGTTGGTTGATTATGATCAGGAATAGTCCCCCCCTGATTTACGTGGAAGCCCGGATTTTTTGCATGGGAAAGAATATCATGTCGATAATCTTGGCCGGATTCATCCTGCAGCCACCCCGAGCTTCCGCCGCCGTTTCTGTTGTCGGCTTGGAGTGTTGCATTCCAGTGGCGTTTCCCGTCATCCTTTGGCAAGGCGAAAAGGCTGTCGCAGCAATCCTCTAAATGGCCCATGACGCCACAGAAAAAGCAAAATATCCCTAAACGTTCGTATTTGAAGATTACTGTGAGGGCTGCACCGCCTGCTCTTCTAATACGCTTGTCTTTTTGCAACGGCACTCTCACATCCAGCAGCACACGAATGCGCATGTGGCTTTGCCAAAGGGTCATGTTGTTCTTTTCATCATACTCCAGAAAAACACCAATGTGGTTACCGATTTGTTGGCCCACCTCGAGAGACATGAAGCCTGGAGGTATGTTGTGTATTTGGATCCAAAAAGGGCATGTGAAGAGGGGGATCATATGAGGAATGTCCCCTGGCTGGAGAGTGCCAAGGATGAGAAGGTGTCTGTCGAAAGACCAGGGGCAACCTTTGAGCACTTTCTGCATATCCATGGCGTGAAAAAATTTGAACATAAACAGGCTTGGGCTTATCTCTTGAATGGAGACTCCACGCCTGGGTTGCCATATCTCTGCCATCCGGACCTTCATCATCTGAACTCTGATGTTCCGTTCTGTAAGAAAGCGGCCAATGAGGCATAAGGAAATGTCGGTGGCATTGGTCTCTTGTTGGTCGTTCGCAATGATGAGTTCATCTTCTTCATGGCCAAGGTTGAGGTTGTGTATTTCAGGAGTAGTCATGGTGTGATCAGTGTATTGGCTAGGGTGTGTGGCCGCAATTAGGTTAAAACTTCTCAACGAGGAGAGAAAACATCCCACGAGAGGAGAGAAAAATTATTTTGTATATCAAATTTTACACAAGTTCAAAAATTATTTTGTAGTTCATCATAGTATTTTATTTTAATATATAATATGATATTGAAAATAGGTGTAAACATCCAATTTTAGATAACATATCTAGAAAAATTCAAATTATGTAAAATTTGATATACATAATATACATGATTTGAAGTATATACAAAATTCAACAACTAAATTGGTTAAAATTACGTTACACAAAAAATTATTAAAAATATAAGATTTAATTTAACTTTTAGACTTACTCTTGATATCAATTGATATTTACTCATATAAAACATATTTAATTTTATATAATTAATTAAAATTTATAAGAAAAAAATATTTTAATCTATAAATTATATCCATCTATATATATTAAACACCCGTGTAAATATATTTTTAGAAATTTTTCTTCAACGAGAGTCTAGAAATTTTTTTAACTTTTTATTAAAATTGTTGTTTATTTAAAGTAATTTTTATGAATTATATTTTAAAATAAAATATCAATAATTAAAAATAATCTTGTGTCATAATATAAATTATTTATTATAAATTTTAAATATAATTTATATATTTAAAAATATTTATATATATATATATATATATATATTTATATAAAATATTATTTATTTATTTTTATATATAATAGACAATCTATTATAAATTTTAGTAATATACAATAAATGTTTAGCATGTACAATGCCCATACTAAATTACTAATTATTATTAAATTTATAACAAAAATTTCTTTAAATATATAAATTATATCTTGCATTTATAATAAATAAATGAATTATGATATAAAATTACTTATAACTATGAACAATTTAAATTTTATAATTAAAATTCATAACAGATATAGGAATATATATCGAAAGAGATAAGTACCATTACAAATATTAATAAAATGGCAATGAAATAAACTAATTGTGTGAGAATAGTCTTACTCAAAAATAGAAAACTATTTTAATGGATTATATATATATAAAACTGATAAATTTACTCACTTCAAATAATGTCTATTTATATTTATTTTATTTAATAATTTATATTTTATATTTAATTTTAACATTCAATTATTAAATTAAAAGTTTTAAATATATAAATTAAATTCGCAAAATTTAAAAATTTTAAAAATTATTAGAGTCAAAGTTGAACGTCTTTCACATGTATAATCAAAATTATCTTAATCATATAATTATTATAATAAAAATTGAAAATGAAAATAATATTACTATTAATGTTAATTGATTCTTTTTATAATATAATTTATCTAATTATTAAATTTATTTGTTATATTGTTAATGTTTAAACTTCCATAAATGTAATGTGCGTAATCTGAACGTTTATGATGTGTTTTTCAAACTTAATTAGTATGATACAATATAATTAAGAAAATCAAGTTATATATATATATATATATATATATGTTGCTTCGTGGAAATTGAGTTCTAAGTTACTAGGTCTTAGTCCACTCCCCAACTCGCACCAACAACCCTATAAATAGCTACCCAATATCACGTTACCTTTCACACCAAATCAAACCCATTATCATCGATCCGAGTTAAGTTCCATGATGAACATGTTTCACATTCTTTTCCTCTTCACTCTTCTCTCATCCACTTCCTATGCTTCTGTCAACGATTTCTGCATAGCAGACCTAAAAGGTCCAAATAGCCCTTCAGGCTATCAGTGCAAGCCACCCAACACAGTGACAGTGGATGACTTTGTGTTCTCTGGCTTTGTAGCTGGAAACATCACAAACCCTTTCAATATTGCATTAACCCCAGCATTTGTGACCGAATTTCCAGGAGTAAATGGCCTTGGAATTTCTGCAGCACGGTTAGACATGGGCGTAGGAGGATCTGTTCCAATGCACTCGCATCCTGGTGCCACTGAACTACTCATAATGGCCAAGGGTAAAATCACTGCTGGTTTTATAACACCCTCTGGGCCATATGTGAAGAAACTGAAACCAGGAGATGTTATGGTTTTCCCACAAGGACTCATGCATTTTCAAGTGAATTCTGGTAAGGGAAAAGCCAGTGCTGTTTTGGCTTTTAGCAGCGAAAACCCTAGCGCGCAACTGCTTGATCTTCTCTTGTTTGGCAATAGTTTGCCTTCTGAGTTGGTTGCACAAACTACCTTACTTGATGTTGCGCAAGTGAAGAAGCTCAAGCCTCTTTTTGGTGGCAGAGGCTAGAACTGCTCATGAATGCATTCCTAATTAATGTTTGTTGCAATCATCCTAGTTAACAATAGTGTTGTGTACCGTGTGTGTTTCGGTGTTTGAAGATTTCGTAGGGGACAAAGTTGATTTGTTCAACTAAAAACAAATTAAAAACACCTTCGACGGGGTATTTGTTTTCTTCTATATATTGTAACTTTGGATTTAATAGTACCAATGTTTTTCGAGATTGATGCTCATGATTAAATGTACCGAGAGACAAGTTCAAAACGGTAGTTTTAATTTTTAAATAAAATAAATCAAATTTAATCGGTGTCACGAATTTAAGTTTGAGCATGTAATTGTTTTAATACCGAAAGGGACAATTTTATCTCTTATAATGATCCTACTTAACTCTAACAAATTCTCAATCATACTCTGATTAAGTAGATGAAGTTTATAAAAATCAAATTGACGGATAAATACTAAAAGTCTAAAACAAAATAGTTGACGCAAGTATATGAACTAATTAAAATGATTGATTAAACAATAAATAGAAACTACTTAATTGTTTTAAAACAAATTAATGGAAAATTCATGTTTAAAATTATTAGAATTCTAAAATGAAAATTCTCTCTCTCTCTTAAGTATATATAAATCCAGTATACATATAGTTGTCCTTAGTAAAACTATTTATACATATGAAGTGTATAGCAAGGATAATTCTTGGATGAATAAAACTTATGAGTATGATTCACGTAAGGCTTGATTCGTTAATGGAAAAAAAAAATATTATGTTAATAGCTAATTAGCTAGTATCATATAAATTTAATTTTGATATAACCTTTTCTTAAGAGAATTTTGATATAACCTTAATATATGTATGCCATTATTTTACCTTCGTTTGATTATGTTTCATTTTTATGTTACTGATACCATTGCATGACCATTAACTGATAGATTTAAGATTTTATATTCTAATAATAATACAAGTAAACGAGTCGGATTAGTCTGGCAAAGCCTCGGATTAGTTTGGGAAAGCTTTAGGAAACTGGGCGAGAGAATATAAAAAAATAGAAGTAAAACTTGCATTACCTTTTGGCAGGCCAGTCCAATCATAATGTTACCTAAGCTCTAATTTTAGGCTCTAAAATATTTTTTATTTATAAAATTTAATGAATCAGTTATATTAATATTAATTTTATTTTGTTGATTATTATTCTAGCATTGTAAAAACTGATATTTGATTCTAGTATTATAATGATTTTTTGTTAATTTTTTTAAAATATAATTGTCAATTTTTTTATCATTCTCTCATCTTAAAAAAAAAGTTTAATTTTAAAATTCGCTTTAAGTTTTAAAATATGTTAGACCGATAGGGAACAATTAAATTTAGCATAGGAATGGGAAGCCTGATTGGATTGGCAGCACGATAGATTGAGGTTGAATTAACCTGCCGGCTATTTATGGGTTCAATTTTTTATTATTATAAGAAATTATTCTATTATTTTCTTTTCCTTTTCCTCTCCCAACTATGTCAAAAGTAATATTGTAAAAATAATATTTACTCTACAATTGTCATCTTAACACAGGAGATATCTCCATTTATGTATGGGTAATTATATACGGGCATCATCACAACACATAATTATAACACTTATAGTTTCTTTTTATCCTTTTTATTTTCTTTCTAGCTATCACATTATATTGTTTATTAGGCTATTATATCTACACTTATTATATTATCTATTACATACTTCTCTCTCATTCTCTCCTAAGATATCAACTAGCGTAGTTGTGTTCATGTATAATTTAATTTCTTTTATTTATAATTAATCATAACTTTGGTAGGTCTTACCAAAAAAAGAAAAAAGAAAAAAAATAAAATAAATCATATATAAATTTGGCACATGAGTCACTGTAATGAGAAGGGGATCACAACCCGTGAAAAGCACGGTATGATGGAGGGAAAAACCCAATCATTGCTTGTTATTCGTTAATTGTTATGAAGCTATATGTGAATCGGTTAGCTACATTAATTGTAATATAATAAACTATTCTACTTTTAGAAATTTAATGTTTTTTTTTTTAATCAACGTTGGTCTTTTGTTCATGAAACAACAACAAAATAAATTAAGATAAAAAAGAATCTTATTTAATAATTAAAATATGACAAATTAAGGTTACAAAAAGTAAAAAAAAAAAAAAAAAAAAGTAAACACCCCTTCTATATTCAACTAACCTGACACACATCCGTCCCTGACCACAGATCGATTTATTCAACTTTTATATTAACTTGGATGGAATACATGATTATAATATTATTAGTATTATCTTATAATATAATACAATTATTTTAGGGTATTTTAATGATTAGCATACTTTTTAATGGTTAATTCACTTTATAGAGAGACATAATGTAACAGCCCAAGAACCCGCGGAAGGAGAACGAAGCATGCCATATATATGGGTGTGGACACCTTCCTTGTGTAGACGCGTTTTGGGGTGGCATGCGTGCCATTGCCAGAAACAAATCCGTGAGGGCTGCGGCCAAAGCGGACAATATCTACATGCGGGTTCTTGGGCTGTTACATTGGTATCAGAGCCGGTTCCCGGGCCGGTGTGCCAGCGAGGGCGCTGGACTCCCTTGAGGGGGGGTGATATAGTCCCACATCGGTTAGGAAGGAGAACGAAGCATGCCATATATATGGGTGTGGACACCTTCCTTGTGTAGACGCGTTTTGGGTGGCATGCGTGCCATTGCCAGAAACAAATCCGTGAGGGCTGCGGCCAAAGCGGACAATATCTACATGCGGGTTCTTGGGCTGTTACACATAATATACTTAATGAGATTATTATAATGTTGTGAAATATTATAATTTTAGCTAATCGATTACTATGTGAAACATCTTATAATACAAATTGAGAGTATTGTGTGATACATTTTACACACAAATAATTGATTTTTTTTAAAATTATACTTTTGTTCCCTTTATAATGTCTAATATGTAATTTTAGTTCTTTAATTTTATAAAATCTGTAATTTTGATATTTTTTTTTCTTAAATATTCATTTATTAATCATTAAAATTTTAATATTGGTTATGATATAATAATAAGTAAATAACATAATAATTGATATTTAATAATATTTGAGTAAAATAACACTTTTAACTTTTATTTTTATCTTATTTTCATCTCATTTTACAATTTTTATGAGATAAAAAGTAAACTAAAAACAAAATTTGACCCAAATATTATTAAGCATCAATTGTTATGTCATATATTTAATATTAGATCATGATCAATATTACAATTTTAATAATTAACAGATAAATATTCAATAAAAAGATCAAAATTACAAATTTTATAAAAATGAAAAATTAAAATTATGAATTTAAAAGTTAGGAAACCAAAATTATGGATTAGACACATTATAGGAGAACTACATAATATAACCTTGATCTTTAAAGTTACATGTATTAAACAAAAAATTAAATTTTAACTTTTAATTTATATTCAATTTTGTAATTATTCCTGTTCAAATTATAGCACACGAACAAAAACATATAAAAAAATTAATATTTGACTTAACATTTATCGAATAAATATATGATTTTAATATTTATGATTCAATATTATATAAATAATTTAGTTTGTACAGTGCACAAGTAATAAATGTTTATTATACATAACTAAAATTTAAAATAAATTACGTATATAAATAAACAATATGTTTAAAAGTATAAATTATATTTAAAATTTGAATAATAATTAAATATTTTTAAATATATAAAATTTAAATTTATAATAAATAATTTATATTATAACATAAGATTATTTTTATCTATTGATAATCTATTAATTCATAAATAATTATGATATATAAAAGTTAAATTAAATATGAAGTTGAAAGAATATCTAAAAGTCTCTCATTGAAAAAAAAAATTTTCTAAAATATTCTCGAGTAAGATAACTATTCATATTTTATATTTATGAGTTGATTTTTATTCCCTTAATTAAATATATATGAAATGAAGCCCTAAATATATTATTAGTCCTTTAAACTAGTATGGTACCGTACCTTCACATGGGAGATGCGAAGGCATGATTACATCCATATTCTACGCATATTTTAAGTAATTTATATTAATAATATTATTGTTCTAATCGATTGATTTAAAAAATGCAAAACTGTAAAAGAAAATTTTGAAAATGGTAATATATTCAAATGCATTTGTAATAACTAGAGGGAAGATCAATTGCAAAATGAGATTTGGAACAAAGTCATGGTATTGTCATAACTTCTAATAATTTGAGGAACATGATAATTTGAGTTTGAAAGAGAAAATTTTTCAGCACCACAACAAAATATATCTAAGAGATGTGTAAATTGAGACCATATAACTGCACATTAAAAAGTTGCATGAGATATTTGATAAAGAAAAAAAAAATCAAATGAATTCCAATTGAACAATATGCTTAATATAATAATAAGACAAAAAAAAAGTATGATTCTTAACATGAGCTATATACAATTTAGGTATTTGTTACATACTACATTTGGTTAATGTTTAACATAATGAATTTAATAGTCTGAATTAGTTGTTATAAAATTCATTAATTCTAATACATTTAGTCTTCATCATTTATTTAGTTAAATATAAGATTGTATTTGAAAAATTACTTTGCCAACAAGTAAGGCTAATTTTGTTATATGTAGAGAAAAGTCTAAGATTAAAGTTGTATTTGTAATGATTGTTTGAAATCTATTATGTAGATATAACATGTATAAGATACACATATATACAATATAAATAGTCCTTATTTATGTTAGATGTATACACATTAAAGATATATACACAACTAAACACATTTTTTTTATTATAATAGATTAATAGTCTAATACAAGTATACTAACTCGACAAGTATATTATGTTGTTGTAAAGTGATGGTTTTCTCATTGGTCCGCAGATGTCAATTGGATCAACGTCAACAAGTCTTTTGCTCTCCAAGTTTGTCTGGTAGAAAATAGTAGTCTATGTTGCTTTCCCAGAAGACATCCTTTACATGCTTCATTATTTTCTTTTAAAGTTGGAAAATCTCTCATCATATTCTTTTGATATAGTAGCTTCAAGGTTTGAGTGTTGAAGTGGCCAAATCTTCGATGTCATAGCCATGAATCACTAACTTGTTCTTTCATGACAATGTTAGTAGCATATTTAGAATTTATTGAAAAATATTTATTTCCTTTCTCAATTTTAACTTGAGCTATCTCTTTTCTTTTGTTATCGTAGATAACACGTATATCTCTTCCAAAATGAAAAACATAACCTTTCTCCATCATTTAGTTAATACTCCATATATTTTCTTTAAGATTGGAAACAAGTAGGACATTATTAATGAGTTTCATACCTGTCTTAGTCTCCACCATGATAATGTCTTTCCCTATTGACTCTACCATAGCATCATTGCCCAATCGTATTTGAACTTTGACAGATTTATCAATGTCTTTGAAGATGCTCGGATCATTAGCCATGTGATTACTGCACCCACTATCCAAGAACTATCTTCCTTTTGATTCATTGTTGAAATATCGAGTAGCATAGAAAATATGTTGCTTATTGTTTTGCTCTTTGACAAAATTTGCTTATTGTTGATTTTTGTTGAGGAAAATTTTCTCCACATGTCCAAATTTCTTGCATTGTTGACATTGAGGTTTTTCACGATGCTAATAATATTTTTCTAAGTGACTTGTCTTTTTACAGATGCCACATAGAAGATATTTTTCTTGATTGATCTTAAAGAAAATTCTAGAATTTTCTTTATTTCTAGAAATTTCTCTAATACTTTTATTTCATTTATATACTTTATTCTGAGATCGTAATGTTATTGGAAGGATGATAACGACGTGAATAGTCTTGAGAAATAATGTATGCTAGTTGAATAGTAATTGTTAATGAATAATGAAAAATTATTTGATTTAAGAAAGTAATATTTGTAATGAAGTGATAATTTTTCTATTTATAAACATGGTGCACCACCTTTGAATGATAGTCTAGATTTTTCAAGTTTCTAATTAGTTTACACTCTTTTTAATTTTTTTTCTAGATACTTATAATTATATTTTATAATTTCTAGAATTTTTTTTTCTTCTAAAATTTGCATCATAATTCAACAAGGACTAATGCATTTTGTAGTAATATATAGGAAGGAGAAAGTGATTGCTTTTTCTGCTTTTAGTAGCTCAGACCCTGGTATTCATTCATTTAATAATCATATATATATTCTCCGACAACTTATCTTCTCATATACTTGCACAAACTACCTTCCTTTGATGTTGCAGACTCGTTTTGGTGACTGAGGCTAAAGTTGGTGATGAATCCACTCAAAGCTGGTTTACGTTTTTTTAGTAATAATTAATTCGTCGACAACAAATTTGTGCTGTGTTCGTTTTATGTTGATCCCATTCTTTAAATAATCTTTGAGTGTCATATGATTTTATGTGATACTTCTTTTAATTCCTTCTTATTTCGGTTTTACCAACTTTGCATATATTAAGATAACAACTGGCAGCAGTTCAATTTAAAGAAATTCTCTGATAAACACATGTATACAAATAAGTTACCTGTGGTTGGAGTATGATATTATGAAACGTTGAAGACCTATAGTGCGCACGGCGCACGTAATTTTTAATTTATTGAATAAGTTCTCGAACATTTGAGCAATTTAAATAAGTTATCGTAATTTTATAGATATCCATTTGTCAAACTTACGTCTTTTTTTTTTTTTCACCAAAGATATATTCTCATATATAATGAGAGACTATTTTTTCTTTTTTTGAAATATAATATCATTAAAGTAAGTTTTAGTTCGAAATCTTCTATGCACACAAAACTAAAAAATTAAGCTTCTGTAATTTTGCACAATTTTATTATATTTTACCATTACTTAGCAGCTGGCACCAATACTCTGTAAGAATACAGAAGGGTCAATTGGTTGAACAGGTACATAAATGTTATAAACCTTTGTTACTCGTGTTTTACAATCAACATAGACACACTTGCTTAATTAGATAGATGACATAGATGTCAACATGATATAGTAATGTGTCAAGTGAAAAAAAGTTAAAATATTGTTCAAATGTAAAAAGATAAGAATTAAACCTTAATTACACCTTAACTTCTACCAATAACACTTAACCATTAAACTAAGGAATTTTTTTTATAATAATAATGAAACTTATAATATATATATATATTATAAAAATATACATTCATTATTATTGAATATATATATATATATATATATATATATTCAATTATATATATATATTATTGTTAATAATATTATTGATAAATTAATATGAAAATATTATTAATATATTAATTTATTATTACAAAATATTATAAATTTTTTAAATTTTATATTTAATCTATTAATTAAAATTTTTTAATTTAATAATTAATCTTAAAATTTAATATAAGTTATGAATTATTGAATAAAATAAAAAATATTATTTAAATAAGTGGATTTCTTATATTGGAGAAAAAATCTAATGAATTAAAAAAAATCTTATGAAATTGAATTTTTAAAACACGGGAAACAATTTTTTAATTATCGTCTACATCTTTAAAATGAGTTAAAATATAACCGGTTTTGTATCATACTTATAAAATAATTTTGTAAGAACCTTACAAAATGAGTTGTTTGTGAACTGTGTTGGAAAGTGTGTTATATTTTCGGGTTTGAAACACCTCCTTGCTCTCTTGTCCTTTTCTCTTAAAGTGAGTGTCGCAGTTCTGCTTTCTCTTAAACCCTTCTGTTTGGGGTTTTTATTAGGCGTGATCAGAAATTTCGGCCCCGACCGAATCCGAAGTGCCCGTAGGTAAGTTTCTTTGTGCGGTCGGTTTTTTGCAGTTTTTCGGTTTTTCGGGTTTGTTAGAGTCGGTTTGTTATGAGTTTTGTTGGTCAGGTTCGGGTTAAAAAATTTGAACCCGTGGATATCCATACCCGACCGATCCAAAACACTTAAAAGGTGTATATTTATTCTTTTAGCACCGCGAGAGAGAGGAAACCTAAACCCTAGCCGCTACTCACGAAACCTTCTCTTCTTGTGCTCAGAAAACCTAACCGCCGCCGCTCACAGAAACTACAAATCCTAACGCCGCGAGAGTAGTCATGTGAACCCTAGCACGATTCATTCATCTCCTTCTGCCACTGGATAATTGTTTTCTCCTCTCTGTCTACTGTCAATCTGCTTGTCTCCTTCTAACATCGCGAAGAACAGGTTTGTTCGTTTTCTTCCTCTCCTGTATCATTATTAAATCTTCAATAGTTCATACGGTATTTTTGTTTGCACTGATATTTTCTTTTGTAACTGACCAATCTGAAGGCGCCGTAGTAGTTCTATTATATTCTTGTGTGTTTGTATATCTGATTTTGTAACTGACCTACATCTAATGTTCATTATTTCAAGCTTCTTCACCATAATGGAAAAGTTTGTTTACACTTTTGAACCTTTCTACGCAATTTTCTGTCCCCTCGGTACTTTTGGTTAGTAAAGTTGCCCCTGTTTTGACATATTTATTCAAACATCAAACTAGTACCTTTGCAAGATATGATTCTACATGTATGCACCTAAAAAGGAAGCAAAAAAAATATTGCAATTTAATGTTTGCTCATGATATGAAGCTAATTATGACTAGTTTTTTGGATTTCTATATTTCATATGAGAGTTTGCTAGTTTCTTCACTTGCAAAGGAATTAATTATGGTATGGATACCTGTTAAACAATCCTAAAATCTGAATCTGAGTTTCCTGCTCCTATTATTATTTGATGTTTCTTGAGATTACTAATCAACAATGGAAACAGTTTCATTCATTATTTCTGTTAAGCATAGGCAAAATAAAAGCATTTTTACAATTTCTGATGCATTACTCAACACTCACAAGGCACAGAAGAAAGAAAAACATAAAAAGAAGATAAAAATCTTAAATTTAAAAAGATTCAGGTACTTACTGTTTATCATGTTATGATTTTTTTAATAATTGATTTGTGTTTTATTTTGAAAATTCTCATGTTAGCTATTTGTGTTAAACTTATTTATTTATAAATATCTGTTTCACTTATTTAGTTAAATTAAAAATTTTGTAATTGTTTACATTAGTTTATATCTATTTTATGTATTTTTTTTTTTGCTAATACTGTATGACATTTTAAATCATGAATTCAAGTTTATAACTCTAAAATAACAAATTAAAAGTTGTTAAAATACCATAAACACTTAAAAATTACCTATGACTTCATTATACAGTAATGGAGCAGTCTAGTCAATTCGAAGAGGTTGCAACTCTCACCATGACTGAACCAGCAACATCAAGAGGTGATGGTGGTGGTGCACAACCTATTGGACAGCCAACAGTTATAGCTGAAGCTGTAGAAACTAATCCTACTGCTACCCTCCCAATTAATACAAAAAAGAGGAAATTAAATGCAAGTGGGTCTCAAAAAACCTCTATAGTTTGGGAACATTTCAAAACACTATCTGAAAATGAATCTAAGGAGAAAATGGCTGAATGTAATCATTGTGGTAAACGATATAGGTGTGATCCAAAGATACATGGCACATCAAGTTTACTTAACCACATAGGAAAATGTCCTAAATATCCAAATGCTATTATTAATGACCCCAACCAAACATCCCTTACCTTGAAGAGAGATGTGAGCGGTTTGACAGTTGTAAGCCAAAGATACAATGTTGAAGCTTGTAGGAGGGCATTAATTGTCTTTATTATTTTAGATGAACAACCTTTTAGGGTGGTTGAGGGTGAGGGTTTTAAGCACTTTTGTAGACAGTTACAACCACAATTTATTGTACCATCAAGACATACAATAGCAAGGCTTTGTTTTCAATTTTATATGGATGAAAAACATAAGCTAAAGGCTTTCTTTAAGTCAAATTGTGCTAGGGTAGCTCTCACTACTGACTGTTGGACGTCTATTCAAAATTTAAACTATTTGGCACTCACAACACATTTTAGAGATAATGATTGGAAATATCAAAAAAGAATCATTAGTTTCTCAATAGTTCCTAACCACAAAGGGGAGACCATAGGAAAGAAAGTTGAGGAGGTATTAAAGGAATGGGGTTTGAGAAATGTGTCTACAATTACAGTTGACAATGCTTCAGCCAATGATGTGGCTGTAACATATTTGAAAAAAAGATTCAAGAATATGGGAGGATTAGTAATGGATGGTCAATTTTTTCATATGAGGTGTTGTGCCCATATACTAAATCTAGTAGTGAATGATGGTTTAAAAGATGTGCACAATTCAATTGCAAGTATTCGGACAGCTGTTAGATTTGTAAGGTCTTCACCCCAAAGATTGGCTAAGTTCAAAGAGTGTGTTGAATTTTCAAAAATTGAATGTAAAAAATTGTTATGTCTTGATGTTCCCACAAGATGGAATTCCACATATATGATGTTAGATGCTGCTGAAAAATTTCAAGTTGCCTTTGAAAAGCTTGACTTTTGAAGACTCAAGTTATCTAGAGGTTTTTGGGATAGCTGGTCCCCCAACTACAATTGATTGGGAGAATGTTCGAGCATTTTTAAAATTTTTGAAAGTTTTCTATGAGGCCACTAAGGTTTTCTCTACATCATCACATGTCAGCTTACATGTTGCATTTCATCAACTGTCATCCATTTATTTTGAACTTAAGCAATCAGCTATGAATCTGAACACTATTTTGGCCATGATGGGTTTTAATATGAAGCAAAAGTATGACAAATATTGGGGTAATATAAATAACATCAATCAACTGCTGTATTTTGGAGTTATTTTTGACCCTCATTACAAATTTGAATTTGTGGATTGGTCATTTAAAGAAATGTATTCAGATGATGCAAATTTTGCTGAAAATTTGTCCACTTCTTTGAAAGAAAATTTGTTCCACATGTATAATTGGTACAAGACAGATTATGAGAAACAAAATGAATCTGCACAATCCTCTCATGATTCAGCATTTTCTGTTTCTCATAGTGAAACTTCTGTCTTTGTTGAAAATCCATCATATTTGGCTAGGAAAGATGCTTTTAAGAAGCACTTGAGGGAAAAAAATTCTATTGATAGAAAAAATGAACTTGAAAGGTATTTAAATGAAACTTGTATAGATGCTGATGACACATTTGACATTCTTGTTTGGTGGAAACAAAATTCTTCAAGGTTTCCTATCCTATCAAAAATGGTTAGAGATGTTTTAACCACCCCAGTTTCTACAGTTGCTTCGGAAAGTGCATTTAGTACAGGGGGTAGAGTTTTAGATGCTTTTAGAAGCTCTTTAAACCCACAAATGGCAGAGGCACTAATTTGTGCTCAAAATTGGTTGAGGTCAACTACAACCCAATTCAAAGATCTTAATATCAATGAAGAGTTTGAAATTTCAGAAAAGATTGTTACAGGTATCATAATATTCTTTTGCTATGAAAATTATTTAATATTTGTGTTGTACATGAGTTAACTATCTTATTTTTAAATCTATTGTAGAATTTCAGGTAATTTTGGGAAGTGTTAATGAAGTTCAAGGAGGAGATGGATCGAGTGTCATAGTTGGTCCATCATCTCAATCACAGCCATTGCTGTGATTGGTCATACTTAAGATGTTTGTAATTTAAATGAACTTTTTTTTATATTTTATTTAGTAATTTATGCTTTTTATGTTTCTTGCTAAATTTTTTTTTCCAGATTGACCTTTTTGCTATTTTGAAGCCATTTGTTATAGACATGGCTATTGTTGTTCCTTTTGGAGAATTTTTCATAAATGATCCCTATGACACTTATTTTGCTATCAATGTTAATGTTCATTTGCAAATTGGGTCTTTTTTAGGTAACTTTTTAAATAGTTTTTTCAATTGTGTTTTTAAAAATAGCAACAAAATTTTATAAATATGATTTTGCTGATGTGTACATAAATGCCTATTTTTTTCAGGTATTTTGCTATTACACCTGGTGCTCCTGGTCTTGCCCAACAGTTTTTGTTTTCCACCTAAAAAGTTACAAGGTTATTGATCAGAAATGAAGAGAAATGAGGAATTTCACTTCTAGGATCACATGCTATGTTTTCCACCTGCCACTGAAAACTAGCCATGCCTGGAATTTCTTATGCTGGGGAGCATTGAACCAGCCATGGGAGGAGGTTTTGCTTCCCTCCTGTTACTGGACTCACTTCTGTGCTATATGAGACCATGATTCCTCTTTTTTATCCCTCCCTACCATTATTGTTATAACATAATACTTAAGGCTAGGAGGTCAACATTCTTTCTTCTCTTTGTATTTTGTTTACGCTTTTTGATTTTAAACATAGGATGAATATAATATAATAGGTTATATAATGTAAAAGTGAAGGAATTTCTTGAACCTTGCTATTTGTCAGAAAGATCGTGATGGTTTTTTGTTTTAACTTGGATGAATTATTTTTGATGTTTGGATTTTGTCAGTTACACTGCTGGATTAATTTTTTTATGTGACACAGTTCTTTCTTAAATTAGCAAACATCATAATTGTCAAGCTGTACTGAAGTTACTATCTTGCCTTATTTCCCATTGTATTGAACCTCTTTTTTAATGGCAAAGAACATTAAATTGATGAAGAACTAACTTTATTTTGGCAGGTTTTCCATTTCATTTATACATATGCCATGATTGTTGATATTTGTCCCTTCACTCGATGAGTTTGTTCAAGCATTTCATGATAAGGTAATTTGTCATCTTTGACTCATGCTTATATCTTGGATTCATTTCTGTTTTTCTGTTTAATTTTAATCTTATCAGAGTCGTGTCAAATTGTAAGTAGCATCCAACACGTCTCTCACTTTACTGCATGTGTTTTCCAGGACTCGATGTTACTTGGCAAGATTCATGTTGCCCTTCTCACACTTCTTCTATCTGACATTAAAGTGGAGCTTACTGATGGGTTTTCACCTCATTTAAATAAATCATGTAACTTTCTTGCATTGCTTCACTCGGTGAGTTACTGAGTTTCCTTACCCCCTGTTTGGAGGTTGTGAATTATTACATACTGCTTGTTTTCTATGTTTAATATAGGAATGACTAGCGATTTAACATTTATCTATTTTAGCTGAAGTACTAATTCTGTGTTAATTTTAATAATGATTTGGCAGGTCGAAAATCAAGAATATTCCCTGGACTTCTGGAGAAGATCTCTAAATTCTCTTACTTGGATTGAAATACTTCGTCAGGTGCTGGTTGCTTCTGGATTTGGTTCAAAACAAGGTTCCTTACGTAGAGAGGTCCTTAGCAAGGTATTTTAAAGTCCAAACATGCTTATTCTAGATCTGGTCTGGTTTATCTTGAGCATGTTTATATTATGTATGCATGTATTTACATAAGATCAAATATTCTAGAGGCCTTTGATTATTAATATAATTTTTTTGCATAAGCTTCGTATCCTAAACGACACACATCTGTAAGCCCTTGCTATACTGTAAGCCTATGCTAGAATGAAGATAATACCTAAATGGCTTGATGTTGCAATTGAATATATTGTTACATAGATTTTTATTGATGTGTACTGTGCTGTATCCTGGCATTGTTTCAGGGATCTGAGTGAGAATGAGTTAGTTGGACCCATTCCTCCAATACTTGGCAATCTGACTTTCACTGGAAAACTGTGAGTCTAACTTTGTACTATGTAATAATGCTTCCGTTATTTTTCTTATTGCCTGATTTATTCATTTAATTAGGTACCTTCATGGAAACATGCTCACTGGTCCAATACCTCCTGAACTTGGCAATATGTCAAAACTGAGCTACCTGTGAGTTGACCCACATTACCCGTATCACCATTTTCCTGTGTTTTCTGTATGTATTCACCGAGTATAACTTTTCACACAATTGAATGACAATCTCCTAGTGGGTAAAATTCCAAATGAATTTGGGAAGCTTGAACATCTTTTTGAACTGTGAGTTTTAGTCAATCAGTTACATTGTCGTTAGCAGGTTTCCATGCAACTCTTGTAAATTTGCTTCAATTATTATTTTAGGAATCTTGCCAATAATCATCTTCATGGATCTATTCCACACAACCTAAGCTCCTGCACTGCCTTAAATCAGTTGTAAGACCTCTGATTACTTTTTTATGTTTAACTGTTTAAAATGTGCATGTTGTTTTTCAATATCCTATGAATTTTTGTTTAGTCATTTGTTTTCGTTTGCAATAATGTCCATGGTAATCATTTAAGTGGTTTTGTTCCATTGAGCTTCCGCAGCCTTGGGAGTTTGACATACCTGTATGTTGTCTCAAACTATTGTGTATATAAAATGGCTTCTTAATGTTTATGAGGGATTCCTTCTAATATTTAACATTGTTTTATCTCCAGAAATCTCTCTTCGAACAACTTCAAGGGGAACATACCCGTTGAGTTGGGGCATATAATCAATCTTTATACGTTGTAAGTTTATACAGAAGAAAATATTTAACCTGTGGAATTTAATGTATGCTGAATGCTAATTGTTTTAAATACTATTTTTCAGGGATCTATCTAGCAACAATTTTTCAGGGCGTGTGCCAGCATCTGTTGGGTATCTTGAGCATCTCCTGACCCTGTAAGTTGGGAATTGTAGTGATCATATGTCATTATTATCATTGGCTTTCTTGTTGCTACTGTCTTGAAATTAATTTGTGCATTGTAAATGTAGGAATTTGAGTCATAATCACCTTGATGGTCTCCTGCCGACTGAATTTGGGAATCTCAGAAGCATTCAGATTCTGTAAGTTCTATAAACTTTTATGGGAGAGTAAAATTTATTTTCCTTGTAAGTTTTACACATTCATGATTATATGGATGCTTATTGTTTTAATCTGGCTCTAGTGATTTGTCATTCAACAATCTGTCTGGACAGGCTCTAGTGCTTTGCCTGGTTGATGGAAAGGCTGATGTGTACTCACTTTTCATGCCCTTTCAATGATTTTGATTTATAATGTAATTTGTATCACATGATCCATATATCATATAATTTTAAAGTTACTGATTATTTCCTTGCCGCTTTACTTAGAACTAAGTGCAGCATAACTTTTTTCATGATTTAGATTGGGATGGACAAGGACTCTTCCTTATGGATGCTGCCATGCATGAATACAGATCTCATAAGTTCACTTAGCAAAAGGGGAATCTTCAATGTACAAGAATTACTAGACATTCCCAAAGCAGCATTGCAGACTATAACTGCAAATTTTCCATTTGCAAATTTTCCATCTTCAAGATTGTATCAGCTTGTTGGATTTATTAGTTTATGGATTTATGGTTTGCTTTATTTTTGTCCTCTGTTCCTACTATAGTTTTCGTTGATTCTGTCCATATGTTTTTGGAAATCATCACTATCATTTCTCTTATTAAGGATTTGAATTCAATCTAAACTATTTAATGTTTAATTTGACTTTTAAAACATGAAATGGAAATATTTTTAATGTTAATAGTTGTAGTCAATTTTTTCTCTTCTGTACTTTTAGAACTAGTTGAGCACTCTTGTTTCAATTGACTATTAGAAACTGAAAAAACAAAAACCTGAAAAAAGATTATAACAAAAATAAGGCCCAACTCTACTGGTTTAAATAGTTGAGAAAAAAAGAAAAAAAAAATGTAGGTCCAGCCCAAATTAATTAAATAGTTGTTTAGATTTTGAAAAAAATAACAAATAAAAATATTGGGCCCAATATGGCCCAATCCGACTAACCCGATCCAATTAACCCGAGACCCGAAAACCCGAACCCGACAAACCCGAAACACTGTTCACGGTCGAAAATGGGCCTTCTTTTTTTTTTTATCAGTTTGGATTGGAGTTAATATTTTCAACCCGAATCCGTCCGAACCCGACCCGTGCTCAGGCCTAGTTTTTATATTCTAACGGAGGTTGTTTTGCAGGTATCGGAAGGCGAGGAATCAAATCCTAAAGTTGTGCATAAAGAAGAAGAAGAGAGCCAAGGGGAGCAACCAGGATCTCAAGAAGGGTAAGAGAAACAACCGTGGTGGCTAGCTCGTGTTGTGATCTTGTCACTTGCATGCATGCACATAGCGTTGGTTCCATCTGATGCATTTTAGTACTTGTGCTTTTGATTGTATGTTTGCATATGTGTTTCCTTGAGAGTGTGAATAGCGAGTGTTAGGGGTGAGCATAAAACCGAGACCCGAACCGAACCTGAAAAACCCGATAAAAAATATTACTTTTGGGTGGGTTCGGGCGGGTTTTACGGGTAAATCGGGTTAAAATTTTGATTTTATACGGGTTATATTGGGCGGGTTCGGTTTTAAATTTTTAAACCCGCTAAAAACCGAACCCAACCGAAAATGAGATAAGTTTATATTTTTATTATTTTTGTATAACTAAACAACAATGGTCCAAACTCAAAAGTCTTTATTTCAAGTATAATATAGCCATCAATTTGTAACTTTTTTTTTTCTTTTTCTCATAACTTAGATATTTCTTTTGTCTTCTCCTTCCTCATTCAATTTCTCAATACACTAGTCTACTTTTAGATTTTTCTTTTTTTTTCTTTCTTTATCTTTCTTTTCCATCTTCCTATCTCCATTTTGAGTACAACTTGTGTGACAGTGGTTTCTTATAGATTTTGTAATCTAACTTTAGATTTCTTTTGCATGTAACAACTATGAATTTTGTTATCTTTTATTTTTGCTTCTTTAGTTTGTAAATGTTTTATTTACGAATCTACTTACATCATCTATTGTTACCTTCATTCTATTTTTGTAAACTGTTTTAAAAATATTTTTTTACCGTTTTAAGCTTCACCTTCGTTAAAATAACTTGGTCCACAAAAAATCTCAAACCCGATTGTACCCACCCGCCCAAATCCGAATCCGTTGCAACCCGAACCGCCTCAAACCGAAAGCTCAGTCGGTCGGATATGGGTCACATTTTTCCAAAGTCGATTTACAACGGGTTGAACATTTTTCACCCGAACCCGACCAAACCCGCCCGTTGCTCACCCTAGCGAGTGTGTGAAAATAAAGTGAAAAACAAGTCTTCCTTGAATGTCGTGTCAAATGAGCTTGAGTTTATGATGTGTGTATAGACTTTTACTCTTGTAAAAGGAAGTTTTGAGAAGAAAAAAAAAGGCTAAAACCCTATTTTGGTCCCTTATAATCTTTTTTTGTTTCAATTTAGTCCTTCATTAATTTTTGGTCTCAAATTGGTCCCAAATTAATTAATTGGTTTCAATTTAGTCCCAAATTAATTAATTAGTTTCAATGTGGGACTTCCGTCCAAATTATTTAAACGGAGTTAACTTTTGGCCACGTGGATGCCACGTAGATGCATACGTGGCATCCACATGGATGAGAAAATTCTTTTTAAGACACCTGGACTCGGAACGGCCCGTTCTGAAACCGGAACGGGCTGTTCTGGTTGCAAAATTAAAACACCACCAGTGAAGCAGAACGGGCTGTTCTCAAATCAGAACGGGCCGTTCTGCTTTCAAAACATGCCGTTCTGAAATCAGAACGGACCGTTCTTCTTTCAAAACGGGCCGTTCTGAAATCAGAACGGGCCGTTCTGAAATCAGAACGGGCCGTTCTGCTTTCAGAACGGGCCGTTCCAGAACTGTGAATAAAATATTCTTTACTTAATTGTGTTTTTGATATTATAATTATGCAATTTTGATCTCTAAGGTTTTAATTGAGTAATTTCAGTCCTTAAAAGATTATAATTGTGTAATTTTAGTCTCACAATTTTTAATTGAACAACTTTAATCTCTCAAATATCACAATTGTGAAATTTTAGTCTTTCTCATTAAAAATTTAATAATTTAATAATTTTAGTATATATATATATATAATGTTTTAAAACTATATAATTATTTGTTTATTTAAATTAACGTATATTTTTTTTAATGTATCAAATGATATATATTTACTATTACTAAATAAATAAAATTTATATATTATTAGTATTTTAATATTACTGATAAATTAATATCAATAATATTTTTACCTTTTTTATAAATAAACTAATAATTTGATAAATATAACTTAATATATATTAATATACTTTTACAAAAATATAAATATATAAGATCAGATATATATTTCTAATTAATATACTTATATTTTTGTAAAAGTATATTAATATATAACAAGTTATATTTATCAAATTATTAGTTTATCTATAAATATATTAATAATATTATTGTTATAATATCGAAAATTATAATATACGTTAATTTGAATAGATAAATAATTATTTAATTTTAAAACATTATATATATATATATATATATATATTAAAATTATTAATTTTTAATGGGAGAAACAAAAATCATACTATTGTGATATTTGAGGGACTAAAATTGTTCAATTAAAAATTGAAGGACCAAAATCGCGCAATTGCAATTCTTTAAGGACTAAATTTATGCAATTAAAATCTTGGAGATCACAAAACTGCAGAGTTGTAATACTTGAGGGATAAAAAATGCAATTAAACCAATATTCTTAATTAATTTTATTAAAAAATATAATAATTAATAAGATAAAAGGAATATCACTTTATAATTTTTTGCAACTTATTTAACATTAAAGGAATAAAATGATAAAAATTAATAAGATAAACATAATAAAATAAAATATAAAAAAATATTAATATATTTATTTTATTAGATATAATAACATAATTAAAATATAATTATTAATATATATTTTATAAAAGGGGAATGCTAATGTACTCCCACCTATTTTTTAGTGGGAGTATGTTAGCAAGCTACACCAATTTTTTAGGACAGAAAAACCACTCATTTATTTTGATTTGGTTAATTCGTACAAAGAATATTATAGTTGTAACGACCCGGCTGGTCTAGGGATGGCAAAACGGGCCAGCCCGGCCCGTTTTGGCCCGGCCCGCCATTGGCCCGCCAAAAACGGGGCGGGCCGACCCGGCCCGCCAATGTAAAACGGGCTGGAGATGCTGGCCCGCCCCGCCTAAGGGTGGGCTGGCGGGCTGGCGGGCCAGCCCGCTTACAAAAATAAAAAATAAAAAAATGGAAAAAAAAATTTATTTTATGGTTAAATAAATTTTTTTTGCTACAAATAAATAAATATAATCATATGAAATTAAAAATGCATACATATTGTACTTAATATATGTTCAACAAAAACAAATTACAAACTTAAAACAAAATCAAATTGAAATTAGTCCATTTACACCAAAATCAAAACTAAATTATAAACTTACAAATTATTTATACACTAAATTTTTTGATAGTCCACAAACAAGTTTAAATACAATTAATTAACTTTAAATTTTTATTCTAAGAATATTAAAAGCTCTCTTGAAAGAAGATGTCTCTACTTTTTTTCTTAATCATCTTCATCCTCATCTTCTACATCAAAATAAAAAACATAAAAATAATTAAATTAAAATATATATATATATATATGCGGGCCGGCGGGTTGTGGCGGGCCAGCCCGCTATTTGGCCCGACGGGTTGGCGGGCTTGGCGGGGCGGGCTTGGCGGGTTGGCGGGTTGAAATGCTTGGCCCGGCCCGCCAATTTTTGGCGGGCCAACGGGCCGGCCCGCGGGCCATGGCCCACTTTGCCATCTCTAGGCTGGTCACTACACACGGTATAGCACACTAAAACACCAGACAGATAGAACAAGTATATAAATATAGGATCTAGAATATATAAATATACAAGATTCCAGTCTGACTAGAGTTAAAGTGTACCAAGGAAAATTACAACCAAATGCTACTATCCCAAGTAGCTACAAGCAAAATATCCACACAAGCAAATTAACTCCAAAGTCCGCCGGAGACTCATCCCAAGAAGCCCACCTATTCCTGCTCTGCTCCCATACATAGTATGATCATCGCAGTTCCAACCACATGGAAAACATGCAAGGGTAAGCTAGTATTCTTTAAAAATCAAAACATACTAGTAAAGGATTAGCAATGTAAATAAATTCATCGTTATAATTATCAACACAACTGCACAGCTTATATTGTTCAACAACATCAGCACCGTAATGCGGTTATAACAACACCGACTTAGCGGCAACAACAGCACCACTCTAGTGGCTATAACAACACCGACTTAGCGGCAACAACAGCACCACTCTAGTGGCTATAACAACACCGACTTAGCGGCAACAACAGCACCACTCTAGTGGCTATAACAACACCGACTTAGCGGCAACAACAGCACCACTCTAGTGGCTATAACAACACCGACTTAGCGGCAACAACAGCACCACTCTGTGGCTATAACAACACCGACTTAGCGGCAACAACAGCACCACTCTGTGGCTATAACAACACCGACTTAGCGGCAACAACAGCACCACTCTGTGGCTATAACAACACCGACTTAGCGGCAACAACAGCACCACTCTAGTGGCTATAACAACACCGACTTAGCGGCAACAACAGCAGCAACAACACCACCTCAAGTGGGTATAATCAGTATACAGTTCAGCATTATATAGTACAGCAAATCAGCATACAACACAGCTAAGTAGTATTCAATACAACTTACTATTCATAACTGAGTTCAACATCCTTATAGTACAATACTGTTAAAAATCAACATATAGTTCAGCTCGACTCAATAAAATTTGACACAGTTCAAAAATATTCATTTATTATATTAATCATCAAACAATTAATAATTTCAAAAACTAACTTCCCTTACTTGGATAATCCTGAACCAAAACTCGGGCAGAACCTCCTCCTCTCTCTTTCTTAGATAGGAACCGAAATTTGAGCAGAACCTCCTCCTCTTTCTCCTCTTTTCTTTATTCTGACAGAACCACCTCTACCGGATTCCTCTTCCTTTTTCTCCTCCTTTCCTTTCCTCCCTCTTTCTCTAAGGATTTTCTCTTCCCAAGGTATGAATTTTCATAACTCCCCAAGCCCCTATTTATAGAAATTCTGTCTCACCTACCCGGTACGGCCGTTCCAAAAATCGGAACGCCCGTTCTGGGCTCGAAAAATCTACGTAAATTTTTGAACTGGAACGGCCCGTTCCAAAACCGGAACGGCCCGTTCCCAATTTCCAGCAGAACGGTCCGTACTCCTTTTGAAACGGCCTGTTCTCCCTTTAGAACGGTCCGTTTCACAATCAGAACGGCCCGTTCTCCTTGTCGGAACGGCCGTTCTGAGCCCGTTCTCATTCAAGATTCTTAGTTAAAATTTAAAGCTTGGAACGGCCCGTTTTGCTTTTGGAACGGCCCGTTCCAAGTTACCAAAACACCCTTCAAACTTTTTGAAAATTGCGAAAATGCCATCAATAATTACAATAATACCCCTATACCTTTATAAAATTCACGAAAATGCCATTTTAATAATAAATAATAATAATAAATAAAAAATAAGGTATTACAATTCTCCCCAACAACAAAAATTTTCGTCCTCGAAAATTAACTTACTTAGAAGAGATATGGATACTGTTCACTGAACTGACTTTCTACTTCCCAAGTTGCCTCACCCGTAGTTGCATCCCAAAGAATTTTCACCAATTTTATGGACTTGCCACGAAGCTCCTTCAACTTATGATCAATTATAGCTACCGGTTTCTTTTCATAAGTCAGATTCTCCTTCACCTGCACCTCATCCATCTCCACCACATGACTCGGGTCATGAACATACTTCCTCAGCTGGGACACATGAAATACATCGTGTAGGTTTGAAAGAGACGGTGGCAAAGCCAACCGATAAGCAACCGGACCCACACGCTGTATTATCTGATAGGGACCCACGAATCTTGGTGTTAACTTCCGAGTCTTCAGCGCTCTACCCACACCAGAAGTCGGAGTCACCTTCAGAAACACATGTTCCCCCTCAGCAAACTCTAAAGGCTTACGCCTTTTGTCAGCATATGATTTCTGCCTACTCTGGGCAGTCCTCATTTTCTCCTGAATCATCTTCACCTTTTCAGTAGTCTGTAGGATCAACTCCGGTCCCACAACCACTGACTCACCATCCTGATACCAGCACAGAGGAGTCCTACATCTCCTGCCATATAAGGCTTCAAACGGCGCCATCCCAATACTAGCATGGAAACTGTTGTTGTAAGTAAACTCCACAAGCGGTAATACTTCCTCCCAACTACCCAAGTGATCTAACATACAAGCCCTCAGCAGATCCTCCAAGGACTGGATTGTCCTCTCTGACTGACCATCCGTCTGTGGATGATAAGCAGAACTCAGCTTCAGCTTTGTGCCTAAAGCTCGGTGTAGACTCTGCCAGAATCTGGAAGTGAACCTCGGATCTCGGTCGGAAATAATACTGGAAGGCACCCCGTGCAACCGAACTATCTCCCTTATATACAACTGCGTCAGCTTCTCTAAGGACCACTTGATGTTGACAGGCAAGAAATGCGCACACTTGGTCAACCGATCAACAATCACCCAGATAGCATCACTATTCCTAGATGACCTAGGCAACCTCACGATGAAATCCATAGTAATGCTATCCCATTTCCATTCGGGAATCTCAATCTGTTGCATTAACCCACTAGGCTTTTGATGTTCAACCTTTGCCTTCTGACAGGTTAAACAGGCCGCCACATACTCAGCTATCTCTCTCTTCATACCAGACCACCAGAAAGTCTTCTTGAGGTCTTGGTACATCTTAGTCATACCTGGATGTATGCTAAGTTTGCTCTTGTGACCTTCCTCTAGCACAGCTCTCCTTAGCTCAGCATCCTGAGGTAGGCAAATCCTGCCTCTGAACCTTAAGATCCCATCCTCTCCCAGCTCAAAGCCTACAGCTTTATCGTTACCCAACATTCCAAGAAGCTTCACCAGTTCGGTGTCTTGCAACTGCTTAAGTCCAACTTGCCTCAAGAACTCATTAGTTATGGTAACTGCCCCACAACTAATGTGATCCTGAGCTAACTCCACACAGAGATTCAAATCTCTGAACTTCTCAATCAACTCCAGCTCTCTAATCATCATACTTGTCATGTGGATGGATTTCCTACTCAGCGCATCTGCCACCACATTGGCCTTGCCTGGATGATACATCAACTGAAAATCAAAATCCTTCAGAAACTCCATCCACCGCCTCTGTCTCATGTTCAGCTCCTTCTGATCAAACAGATACTTCAGACTTTTGTGATCACTGAAGACACTGAATCGAGCTCCATACAAGTAATGCCTCCAAGTCTTTAAGGCAAACACCACAGCTGCTAACTCCAGATCATGAGTGGGATAGTTCCTCTCATGAGTTTTCAGTTGCCTTGAAGCATACGCCACCACTTTCCCGTTTTGCATCAACACACACCCCAGACCCTGATGAGAAGCATCACAGTACACATCAAAAGGCTCACCAGAATTCGGTAACACCAACACAGGAGAAGTAGTCAACCTTCTCTTCAACTCCTCAAAGCTCCGTTCACAGGCATCTGTCCAAATAAACGGCTGCTCCTTCCTCGTCAACTGGGTCAGAGGCGCTACTATCCTAGAGAATCCTTCAATGAACCTCCGATAGTAACCCGCTAAGCCCACAAAGCTCCGTATATCCGTGACAGTCCTCGGGCGTTCCCACTGCAATACCGACTCCACCTTAGCCGGATCAACAGCAATCCCCTTAGCTGAAATCACGTGGCCCAAGAACTTCACCTCATCCAACCAGAACTCACATTTTGAAAGCTTAGCATACAATTGCTTCGTTTTCAAAATCTCCAACACTGTCCTCAAGTGCTCTCCATGTTCCTCCGGGGTCCTTGAATAAACTAAGATATCATCAATAAACACTACCACGAATTTATCCAAGAACGGCCGAAAGATCCTGTTCATGTAGTCCATGAACACAGCGGGGGCGTTGGTCACACCGAACGGCATCACAACATATTCATAGTGACCATACCTAGTCCTGAAAGCAGTCTTCGGTATATCACCCTCCTTCACCCTAATCTGGTGATATCCTGACCTCAAATCAATCTTAGAAAACACCGTCGCGCCCCTCAATTGATCCATTAAGTCATCTATCCGGGGAAGTGGATATTTGTTCTTAATGGTCAATTTGTTCAGCTGCCGGTAATCAACACACAGTCGACTACCCCCATCCTTCTTCTTTACCAACAACACAGGAGCACCCCACGGCGAAACACTTGGTCGCACCAACTGCTTTTCCAATAAGTCCTCCAACTGATCTTTCAGCTCAGCCAGCTCAGCAGGAGCCATCCTATAGGGAGCTACTGACACTGGTCCCGCACTTGGAACCAGGTCAATGCTGAACTCCATCTCCCTAACAGGAGGCAACCCAGGCACCTCGTCAGGGAACACCTCGGTATACTCCTTCACCACATCGATACCAGCTAAGATCCTCTCGGTCTCCACACTCGTGGTAGCAAGCAGAAGACAGCACTCTGCCCCATCCCTCAGCAAGGACTCAGCTTGAACAGCTGAGATCAACAGCTCATCCTCCTCTTGAGGGAAGATTAACCGCCTATTGGCACAGTCTATAAGGATGCGATTGGCAGACAACCAATCCATCCCTAAGATTATGTCAATATCCACCAAAGGTAAACAAATCAAGTTCACCTTGTACTTCTTCTCATACACCACAATTGGACAACCCACGCACAATTCAGAAGCAATCACAGAAGTAGAAGCGGGCGTCGACACAAGTAGTCTCAACCCCAACTCACACACAGGCACACCCAACAAAGCAGCACATGCATATGATATAAATGAATGCGTAGCACCAGAGTCAAATAGAATCATCACATCCTTACCAGCGGCCTTGCCCTTTCCCTTCACAAGATCAGAAGAAGTCGAAGCCTCAGCACCCGTCAAAGCAAACACCCTACCAGCAGTAGTAGGTCTGTCACCCCTCTGTGTATCAGCTCTCTGTGCACCACTCCTCTGAGTATCAGCCCTCTGTACATTACTCCTCTGAGTGCTCCTCTCTGGTCTATCCCCCGTAGGACAATTTGCCGATTCGTGGCCCATCTGAAGCAACGGTTCTCCGTGTGCGGACAGTCCCTGATAAAGTGGGGCCCAGCACACCTGAAACATCTCAGAGTGGCACCTCCACTCTGTCTATCCCCACTAGCAGCACTGAAAGATTGCCTATAAACAGAACCCCCTCGCTGTGGTTGGGGCTTGTCATATGGTTTCCTCTGACTCTCACCCTTCTTGGACCCATATGGTCCTCCAATAGTCCTTACAGTACGGTTGCCACCTTCCAACTGCTCAACCACCTTCGCCTTCTCCACTAAGGCTGGGAACTCCGTGATGGCCATAGGCACCACCATCCTCTTCAGCTCATATCTCAATCCATCTGCAAATTTCCTGCATTTCCAAGCCTCAGGCATAACCTGCGGATAAAAACGGGCCAGGTGCTCGAATTTTATCGCATACTCAGAAACTGTCATCCCACCCTGATGCAGTCGCATAAATTCAACCTCCTTGGCGTGCCTTACACTGTCAGGAAAGTATTTCTCCATGAACACTGTCCTGAAACACTCCCAGTCAACGGTAACTCCTCTAGCAATAAGCATCTGATAGGTGCCTCTCCACCAATGCTCAGCCTCTCCCACAAGCATGTACACAGCATATGCTATCCTCCTCTCTGGAGGACATCCCAGTACGGTAAAGATCTTCTCTAATTCACGGATCCAGCGGTCAGCTACCTCTGAATCCCCATCTCCAGTAAACTGCGGAGGGTTACACTTTCGGAACTCAGCAAGATCTCGGCTCTCCTGTGACCCTGCAGGTCTTGCTGCACTAACTGCAGCTCTCTCAACCTCCATCCTAGCAAAATAGGTATTTTGTTGTTGCATAGCCATGGCCAACATCTCGAGGGCACGAGCTATCTGCTCATTTGTCCTAGTCATCTTCTACAAAGATAACAACTTCTTTAGTAAACAGTAACTAAGCCACACAAACACAACAAATCACCACAACAATTAACACAACAATCAACACAACAAGACAACACAACACAGAGTTTAGCACAACAAAAGCCTAAAGGAACCACCCCCAAAGAGTGTCCATTAGACTCGAACTGCTCTGATACCATTAAGTGTAACGACCCGGCTGGTCACTACACACGGTATAGCACACTAAAACACCAGACAGATAGAACAAGTATATAAATATAGGATCTAGAATATATAAATATACAAGATTCCAGTCTGACTAGAGTTAAAGTGTACCAAGGAAAATTACAACCAAATGCTACTATCCCAAGTAGCTACAAGCAAAATATCCACACAAGCAAATTAACTCCAAAGTCCGCCGGAGACTCATCCCAAGAAGCCCACCTATTCCTGCTCTGCTCCCATACATAGTATGATCATCGCAGTTCCAACCACATGGAAAACATGCAAGGGTAAGCTAGTATTCTTTAAAAATCAAAACATACTAGTAAAGGATTAGCAATGTAAATAAATTCATCGTTATAATTATCAACACAACTGCACAGCTTATATTGTTCAACAACATCAGCACCGTAATGCGGTTATAACAACACCGACTTAGCGGCAACAACAGCACCACTCTAGTGGCTATAACAACACCGACTTAGCGGCAACAACAGCACCACTCTAGTGGCTATAACAACACCGACTTAGCGGCAACAACAGCACCACTCTAGTGGCTATAACAACACCGACTTAGCGGCAACAACAGCACCACTCTAGTGGCTATAACAACACCGACTTAGCGGCAACAACAGCACCACTCTGTGGCTATAACAACACCGACTTAGCGGCAACAACAGCACCACTCTGTGGCTATAACAACACCGACTTAGCGGCAACAACAGCACCACTCTGTGGCTATAACAACACCGACTTAGCGGCAACAACAGCACCACTCTAGTGGCTATAACAACACCGACTTAGCGGCAACAACAGCAGCAACAACACCACCTCAAGTGGGTATAATCAGTATACAGTTCAGCATTATATAGTACAGCAAATCAGCATACAACACAGCTAAGTAGTATTCAATACAACTTACTATTCATAACTGAGTTCAACATCCTTATAGTACAATACTGTTAAAAATCAACATATAGTTCAGCTCGACTCAATAAAATTTGACACAGTTCAAAAATATTCATTTATTATATTAATCATCAAACAATTAATAATTTCAAAAACTAACTTCCCTTACTTGGATAATCCTGAACCAAAACTCGGGCAGAACCTCCTCCTCTCTCTTTCTTAGATAGGAACCGAAATTTGAGCAGAACCTGTGACACCCTCTACCCCGCATATCATAACTCAATAAATTTAAATATAACATTTAATAATCAAACATGTTTAAAGAGTATCACATTTTTAACAAACACAATCAGCAGAAATTACAAAGAAATAAATCTCAAGTTTCCAAAATAATAACATTAACATCCTAATCTAATCTTATCTATGCCCCGATGTCACATGTCCTATCAGAGCATAGCCCATAAAGAAGCCTAAGCTTCACGACCAACATCCTCAGCCTCATGCTGATAATCACCTGTATAACGGTTAAAGAAAAACAACACAAAGAAAAAGGGAGTGAGAAAACATCTCACTCGGCTCACAGTGTAGGAATATATATACTAGATAGCCAAACACAAACAAAACATATATAACATAGATTAACAATATCACATCTTACTCATTCAAGGCATATCCATTTGTCATATAATATCAAAAGACACATGTATGGACACGGACTACATTTTATCATGCATGTGGCGCCAGTCACTTATCACGTAGTATATTGCCGCTAGCAATACACAAAGAGTAGTCTAGGAGTACATGCCGGGACACAACCTCTGCGCACTCTCACTAGAAGGACATACTACCAGAGTCTCGTCGGGATAGCTAAGCCGCGCAAGATACATCCCATGCACACAATGGGCGAGACTGGGACTTCCAAACCGAGCCATCCCCAAGGACTGATCCCCACAGCTTTTACACTAGGGGGCCTTCTCTGGCGGCGTATTCCATATCGTACCCTTATCACTTTATGCAAATGATGCATGTCAAACAAGACTCTATGCATTCTCATATCACTTTATCACTTTCCATGGTAATTTCTCTTTATCACATTTCATATCTCATTGTCACATTATCACATTATCTATCTCATGGTCAATCATATCTCATGGTCATTTCACATCATATTTCATCATCACATCATATCATTAGAAACATCACATTCACATTATCATATCATATTCATAACTTTCACAATCATAATCTCAACAGAATTTCTATTCATACACACATATTAACCAAGCAATTAGAACATACAAACAATATAACATACAACAAACACAGGATTGGGGGCCAATCCCACTACCCAGCATACAATCCCACACCCAGAGCGAGATTTCTCACTCCCCCCCTTACCTGGATGACAAGCGCTGAAACTAAAGAAGAACTTCCTCCTCTAGGCTCCTTCTACTAGGATAGAACCACCTCCTATGGATTCCTCTAGGTCTTCAAAGAGAAGAAGAGGAGAAGAAGAGAGTATAAGAGAAGAGAGAATGAGAATTGAGGGATGGTTTGCAATGGAGAAGTGAAGGGCTATTTATAGCCTTCAAGACACATTAAAAAAATGGAAAATAATGAAAAAATCTTAGACAAAACTAAGTGGAATGAATTAGTGAGATGAATTATTAAAGTTGGTGGGATGAATTAATGGAGTTGGTGTGAATTAATGGAGTTGGTGCCATGTTCTTTTCCTCATCGACTTTAGCTACTGATTTGGACCTTATAGACAGCCGAATCTGAAAATATTTCCTTCATGAAAGTTGTAGGATTTTCTCTTATCTTTCCATAGCCACCAAGTTTGTATCATTTGAACAACCACCGACCAAGTTATACCCCACAAACCGAGGCTTGCCAATCAGTCCAGCGAGAAACAATTGTATCAATCAAATTCCAATTTTGACCTCCTAAACGACCGATTTTGCAAATGGCTATTTCTGTAAAAGTTGTGCGTGTTTCTCTTAGATTTCCATTGACACCAATTTTGCATCATTTGGACCATCACAGCCCAAGTTATGCCCTAAACACCGAGGTTTGCCAGTCAGCCCAGCGAAAACGATTTTATTGAAAAGAAAGTTTACAACTATCTAATTAAGCCCAACAATATACATATATTTCTAAAGCCTACAATTAATCATAAATGGAGTGTAAATTATCTATAATTGAAGTAAAATATAACCACCAATTTATGACCAAATACCACATAATAATAATAATAATAGTAATAATAACCATTTTGAAAACTAGGGTGTTACAATTCTCCCCTCCTTTAAGAAATTTCGTCCTCGAAATTTACCTGAAAACAGGAATGGATAATCTTCTCTCCCCTTGCTTTCTAGTTTCCATATAGCGCCTTCTTCAAAGTTCATTCCCAAATAGCCTTGACTAAAAGAATTTCCTTACCTCTTAGTTTCTTTACCCTCTTATCCTCAATCCTCAAAGGTATAGTCTCATAGGTGAGGTTATCCTTTAACTGAATGTTGTCGGATTCCACAATATGAGATGAATGTATTTTCTAGGTTGAGAAACATGAAAGACATCATGAAGATTTGATAGGGATGGAGGTAACGCAATTTGGAAAGCTACATCACCAATTCTCTTAAGGATCTGGTAGGGACCAATGAATCGTAGAGTAAGCTTGCGAGATTTAAGTGCTCTACCAATTCCAGTCCAAGGAGTTACTTTAAGGAATACATGATCTCCTTCTTCAAACTCAAGGTCTTTCCTTCTTTTATCATGGTAGCTCTTCTGCCTACTCTGTGATGCTCTCATTTTCTTTTGGATTGTCCTAACCTTTTCAGTAGTTTGTTGAACTATTTCAATTCCTAATATGGCACTCTCTCCAGATTCTGCCCAACACAAAGGTGTTCTACATCTCCTACCATACAAAGCCTCATAGGGTGCCATCCCAAAATCTAGAGGTGAACCTAGGATCTCTATCCGAAACTATACTAGTAGGAACCCCATGCAACCTTACAATCTCACCTATGTACAACTTGGTTAACCTTTCCAAAGGGTATCTAATGTTAATGGGAATAAAATGGGCAGACTTAGTTAATCTATCCACAATGACCCATATAATCATCCAAGTTCTTCCATGTCCTAGGTAATCCTACTACAAAATCCATCGAGATGCTATCTCATTTCCACACAGGCACATCTAAAGGTTGCAGTAAACCTGAAGGTTTCTGATGTTCTCCCTTAGCCTTCTAACATACTAAGCAAGCATACACAAATTCTTCTATCATAGGCCACTGGAATATTTTCCTAAGGTCTTGGTACATCTTAGTGGCTCTTAAATGGATGCTAAGAGTACTCTTGTGTCCTCCCTTTAAGATCATCTTTCTAATTTCAAGATTACTAAGCACCCAAATTTATTCTTGCACCTCAAAACAACATCAATTCCAATTTTTTTTTTTTTTTTTTTTTTTTTTTTTTTTATAAATTTTAATCATATTCCTACTAATCTTTTCCACTTGGTTCACTAGAAAAGATTCTAATCTCATCCATTAATTCACTAGTTATTTTCAACCATAGTCAATTCAATGTTCCTAAAGGTAGTCTCACACATCAATCATAAGTCCCTAAATTCTCCAATCAAATCCAATCCTTAAATATATTAGTGATCATCGTAATCAAGGCATCTGTCATAATATTGATATTACTTCTATGATCATCTGTAAAGATCAAGCACCTAAGCATGTTATACATATCAAATCACTAATTTTACTGCTCCATCTTCAACCAATTCAAACCTCTATCCATCACCTTATTCTATAGTCTCATATCTTGTTACCAATATGAATCAACTAATTGTATTTCTCCAATTTATCTCAATGATCCACTTGTTACTCGAGTCACACCTAGTTTTTCACCACTAGGAGTAATCTCACAAGTCAGACTTAAATCCCTAAAAAGATCCTTCTTTCTAATCATAAGGAAAAATATAAAGGTTTCCTACTCAAAACATTGGTTACCACAATGGCTTTGGCCAAATAACCAGTAAGATCAAAATCTTATTCCTTAAAAATTTCTAACTATCTTTTGGTCAATAGATATTTAAAACTCTTATGATCGCTAAATACCTCAAGCTTAGAATCATATAGGTAATGTCTTCAAATCAAGGTCATGGGTAAGGTAATTCCTTCTCATAAATTCTCAATTTTCTAGAATCATAAGCTACTTATCTGTTCCTTCTTGCATCCACACTCTATCCAATCTTATCTTAGAAACATAACTATGTTCCACAAAAGACTTACTAAAATCTAGTAGTATTAACACTAGTCAATCTTGCCTTAAGAGTTGGAACTACTCTCATACTTACTATCCCACATAAAGACAATACTCCTCTTAGTGAATGTAGTTAAGGGCAAAGCTATCTTAGAAATTCCTTCAATAAATCTCCAATAATAATAAGCTAACATCATAAAACTCTTATCTTTAGATATCTCCCCACTTAAATACAACTTCTACCTGAGACATATCCATGTTTACCTTAACTGGAATTTACAAGAACTAGAAAACTTATCTTATACAATAAAAATAATAAATAAATCAATCAATCAATCAATAAATAAGATAAAATAAAATAGTAATACTTAACATACAACCGTCTTGAATATATCTCCACCTTCAACTACAATATGATCATATCACACCCTAAGATCAATCTCACTAACCACACGACATTCACCAATTGATCCCTAAGGTAATCTATCCACATATCAACATACATGCTTACTAAATCATATTAGAATACCATCTTTAAACCTTCAAATATACCATCGATAAGCATGTACATGAACAAACTTTATCACATAGCATTATACAACCTTTAAACAACCTCTCAATCCTTATGCAAACACCCCAAAACAAAATCAATTCTTATCCTTGCATTGCCTAACGATTCAAAAATATCATGAAACCATACATATCCCTTCAACAATGTTTAAAGAAAATGATACCTAGAGAGTTATACTTATTCAAATGATCTCAAACCTATCTCAAAATAAAGATAAGAGAATAAGCTACAACTCCTACGAAGACATAGAATTCTAAAAAGATCATCTTCTTAGCTACAAATTTCAAAAACCGCAGCAGATATATTCAGCGCTTATAACTAGACCTTTGATCACCAAAGTAGCTATAACTAGAGTTCTATACCTCCGTTTTACCTGATTCCAGTTCCATTAGAAAGATAACGTCCAAAGCTACTACTTTTGTGAAGACCATAAAATCTGATTCTGTCAATATGATACTCATACAGGCACAACAAAATTTTAACGAAAATAATCCCCATATTATACAGCAATAGTGTACTAACATTTCACAAAATACCTCAACCATTCCAAACTCACTCCTTTCCACCTTAAACTCATATTCAAGCTTTCCATTACAATCCTAGACCAAAACAGCTCACATATTTAGTGCAAAGGACTTAGAGAATAATATTCACATATTGCCTAAACCATAAAAGTTAACATGAAGCACCAATACTCAAGGAACGTTTCAACCTCTCATCAAAATATCAAAACTCCAATTCTCAGATACAACCTCCTTGGATTCAATCGCTACTACTATAGATTCCTAAATTTCATTAATCGTAAACTTTTGACAAATTAATGTCTCTCCTAATTCTAAGGTCTCAATAGGCTTTATCCGTACTATTGGTACATAAGCTCACCATACGAGTGATACTACTCAACCACTACTTCTTACGTAAGCAAGAAGTATCAAACAAATAAGCAATTATGAAAAGAGCAATCAAAAATAGCATCATCAAATTATATCATGTCTATCAAACAAATCCTGAGAACACAATGCACACAACATAATCAATCATCATATTAGCACATCAATCAACTCATCACATTATTAATCTACCAAACAAGCATAGTAGACTCATAACTCACGGTCGATTAGATCGACTTGCTCTGATACCACTAAATGTGACACCCTCTACCCCGCATATCATAACTCAATAAATTTAAATATAACATTTAATAATCAAACATGTTTAAAGAGTATCACATTTTTAACAAACACAATCAGCAGAAATTACAAAGAAATAAATCTCAAGTTTCCAAAATAATAACATTAACATCCTAATCTAATCTTATCTATGCCCCGATGTCACATGTCCTATCAGAGCATAGCCCATAAAGAAGCCTAAGCTTCACGACCAACATCCTCAGCCTCATGCTGATAATCACCTGTATAACGGTTAAAGAAAAACAACACAAAGAAAAAGGGAGTGAGAAAACATCTCACTCGGCTCACAGTGTAGGAATATATATACTAGATAGCCAAACACAAACAAAACATATATAACATAGATTAACAATATCACATCTTACTCATTCAAGGCATATCCATTTGTCATATAATATCAAAAGACACATGTATGGACACGGACTACATTTTATCATGCATGTGGCGCCAGTCACTTATCACGTAGTATATTGCCGCTAGCAATACACAAAGAGTAGTCTAGGAGTACATGCCGGGACACAACCTCTGCGCACTCTCACTAGAAGGACATACTACCAGAGTCTCGTCGGGATAGCTAAGCCGCGCAAGATACATCCCATGCACACAATGGGCGAGACTGGGACTTCCAAACCGAGCCATCCCCAAGGACTGATCCCCACAGCTTTTACACTAGGGGGCCTTCTCTGGCGGCGTATTCCATATCGTACCCTTATCACTTTATGCAAATGATGCATGTCAAACAAGACTCTATGCATTCTCATATCACTTTATCACTTTCCATGGTAATTTCTCTTTATCACATTTCATATCTCATTGTCACATTATCACATTATCTATCTCATGGTCAATCATATCTCATGGTCATTTCACATCATATTTCATCATCACATCATATCATTAGAAACATCACATTCACATTATCATATCATATTCATAACTTTCACAATCATAATCTCAACAGAATTTCTATTCATACACACATATTAACCAAGCAATTAGAACATACAAACAATATAACATACAACAAACACAGGATTGGGGGCCAATCCCACTACCCAGCATACAATCCCACACCCAGAGCGAGATTTCTCACTCCCCCCCTTACCTGGATGACAAGCGCTGAAACTAAAGAAGAGCTTCCTCCTCTAGGCTCCTTCTACTAGGATAGAACCACCTCCTATGGATTCCTCTAGGTCTTCAAAGAGAAGAAGAGGAGAAGAAGAGAGTATAAGAGAAGAGAGAATGAGAATTGAGGGATGGTTTGCAATGGAGAAGTGAAGGGCTATTTATAGCCTTCAAGACACATTAAAAAAATGGAAAATAATGAAAAAATCTTAGACAAAACTAAGTGGAATGAATTAGTGAGATGAATTATTAAAGTTGGTGGGATGAATTAATGGAGTTGGTGTGAATTAATGGAGTTGGTGCCATGTTCTTTTCCTCATCGACTTTAGCTACTGATTTGGACCTTATAGACAGCCGAATCTGAAAATATTTCCTTCATGAAAGTTGTAGGATTTTCTCTTATCTTTCCATAGCCACCAAGTTTGTATCATTTGAACAACCACCGACCAAGTTATACCCCACAAACCGAGGCTTGCCAATCAGTCCAGCGAGAAACAATTGTATCAATCAAATTCCAATTTTGACCTCCTAAACGACCGATTTTGCAAATGGCTATTTCTGTAAAAGTTGTGCGTGTTTCTCTTAGATTTCCATTGACACCAATTTTGCATCATTTGGACCATCACAGCCCAAGTTATGCCCTAAACACCGAGGTTTGCCAGTCAGCCCAGCGAAAACGATTTTATTGAAAAGAAAGTTTACAACTATCTAATTAAGCCCAACAATATACATATATTTCTAAAGCCTACAATTAATCATAAATGGAGTGTAAATTATCTATAATTGAAGTAAAATATAACCACCAATTTATGACCAAATACCACATAATAATAATAATAATAGTAATAATAACCATTTTGAAAACTAGGGTGTTACAGAACCTCCTCCTCTTTCTCCTCTTTTCTTTATTCTGACAGAACCACCTCTACCGGATTCCTCTTCCTTTTTCTCCTCCTTTCCTTTCCTCCCTCTTTCTCTAAGGATTTTCTCTTCCCAAGGTATGAATTTTCATAACTCCCCAAGCCCCTATTTATAGAAATTCTGTCTCACCTACCCGGTACGGCCGTTCCAAAAATCGGAACGCCCGTTCTGGGCTCGAAAAATCTACGTAAATTTTTGAACTGGAACGGCCCGTTCCAAAACCGGAACGGCCCGTTCCCAATTTCCAGCAGAACGGTCCGTACTCCTTTTGAAACGGCCTGTTCTCCCTTTAGAACGGTCCGTTTCACAATCAGAACGGCCCGTTCTCCTTGTCGGAACGGCCGTTCTGAGCCCGTTCTCATTCAAGATTCTTAGTTAAAATTTAAAGCTTGGAACGGCCCGTTTTGCTTTTGGAACGGCCCGTTCCAAGTTACCAAAACACCCTTCAAACTTTTTGAAAATTGCGAAAATGCCATCAATAATTACAATAATACCCCTATACCTTTATAAAATTCACGAAAATGCCATTTTAATAATAAATAATAATAATAAATAAAAAATAAGGTATTACAATAGTAATTTAATTTAATTTTAAATGAAAACAAAATATTTTCTCTCTCTTATTAATTTCATTCTCTAAATCATTTCTCTCTCTTATTAAATTTCTTCTCCAACTCATTTCTCTTTCTTATTAAATTTTTTCTCTAACTTATTTATCTCTTTCCTATTAAATTCTTTCTTTAACTCATTTCTCTTTCATCTCTCATGATGTCTCCCTTCTCTCTCTCTGAACAAATAAAAATTTATTAATAGAAAAAATAAATGAATTGGAGAATGAAATTAATAAGAGAGAGAAAATATTTTTATTTTCATTTAAAATTAAATTAAATTACTACAATATCCTTTGTACGAATTAACCAAATTAAAATAAATGAGTGGTTTTTTTGTCCTAAAAAATTGGTGTAGGTTGCTAACATACTCCCACTAAAAAATAGGTGGGAGTACATTAGCATTCCCCTTTATAAAATTATTAATATTTTATATATAAAAAAATAAAATAAAACCGGAACGGCCCGTTCTGAAACTAGAACGGAACGTTCTGGTGCATTTTGGGTGTGTTAATTTTGCACTTGAAACGGGCCGTTCCGGATTCAAAATTAACACACCAAAAATGCATCCAGAACGGCCCGTTCCGGTTTCAGAACGGGCCGTTCTAGGTCCAGGTGTTTTCAAAAAAATTCTCATCCACGTGGATGCCACGTATGCATCTACGTGGCGTCCACGTGGCCAAAAGTTAACACCGTTAAAGCAATTTGGACGGAAAGTCCCACATTGAAACCAATTAATTAATTTAGGACTAAATTGAAACTAATTAATTAGTTTGGGACCAAATTGAGACAAAAAATTAATGTGAGACTAAATTGAAACAAATTTTTTTTATAAAAGACCAAAATAGGGTTTTAGCAAAAAAAAAATGTCAATCACTGAAAGACTGATATGGCATTAAATGCATATCTTTCATGATAAATATCAAAGATTTTCTTAGCTGCTTATATCTTTCTAAGTGATTAATGCATTAAAAAAATTAAGTTTTAAATTTTTATTTACAATTTTCTTTTTGTATGTTTTTTATTTCTTATTTTGAAATTTTCATTTTTAAATTCTTTAAATGAAAATATTTTTTTTCTTTTCATATCTTGTTCTTTTTATTAATAACTGATATGTTAACCTGTACAATAGACAAATTAAGTTTTATTATATAATAAAATTTATAATAAATTATATATATATATATATATATAAATAGATATTATATTTAAATATATAAATTATATTTAAAATTTTTATAAATAAATATTTTTAAACATATAACTTATATTTTATATTTATTGTAAATAATTTATATTATACCATAATATTATTTTATTTATCGATAAATTACTTTAAAAATATTAAAATTTAAGTCATAAATAATTATGATATTAAAATTAAATTAAATAATAAATTAAAAAAATTTCTAAAAATTCTCTTATCAAAGAAAATTGCCTAAAATCACATTTGAACAAGATAGATGTTTGTATTTAAAATATAAAAATTAATTTTTAAATATTAAAATTTAATTAATAAATAAAAATTAAATCAATTCCTATATATTAAACACGAATATCTATTTTGCATGAGAGTGATTTTAGAGTTTTTTTTTAACAAGAGAGTTTTTAACAATTTTTTTTTACTTTTTATCTAATTCAGTTTTTATTTATCATAATTATTTATAAATTAAATCTTAATATTTTTAAAATAAATTATCAATAAATAAAAATATTATGTTATAATATAAATTATTTATAAAAAATTTAAAATATGATTATAAGTTTAAAAATATCTATTTATATACATTTTAAAAATAAATTATATTATCAAACATAATATTTATTAATATTTTGACTTATGTAATTCACATGCTAAATATTTATTATATATTCAAACATAATATTTATTAATATTTTAACTTATGTAATGCACATGTTAAATATTTATTATATATAATTAAATTTATTAATAAATTATATATATAATTAAGTACTATATTTGGATATATAAATTATATTTAAAATTTGTATAAATAAATATTTTTATACATATAAATTATATTTTAGATTTATGATATATAATTTATATTTTATAGACAATTTTTTTATTAATAATTTATTTTAAAAAATTAGCATTTAATTCATAAATAATTTTAATAAATAAAATTAAATTAGGTAAAAAGTTATAAAAATCTCTACAAACTCTCTCATTAAAAAAAATATTTAAAAATATTCTCGTACAAGATAATAGTTCCTATTTATTATATAAGAGTTCATTTATATATATATATATATATATATATATATATATATATAATTTATTATAAATTTTAGTTAAAATAAGAAGTTAAAAGAATCTTTTATCAAATAAAACCTACTAAAGAATCTTTGATGAAGTGAGTACTTGCTCTTCATACCCCAAGTGTGGTAGTTCATGTCTTTCATTCTACTGTAGTGCCAGATCTTGAGTGAGATTTAAGATTTAATAATTTAAAAATATTTTTAAAATTAGTTAATGATTATTTATAACTAATTTTAAAAGTCAACTTTTAAAATTAGAGTTCATTCGATTTTAAAAGTTTTCTTGTTATATTATGCCTTTAGCCATGTGTAAAAATTGACAATATTAAAACCTTTTTATTAACAATTATTCTTTAATTTTTTTTAATATTTTTATTTAAAAATAAATTTTTGTTTGAAATCCTAATTGAAATTGTAATAAAAAGAAAATATTTATTTTGTAACTACATTTATAATCTAAATTCTAAACTCTTTACCCATTGTTTTGTTTAAAGTCACCGTCATTTTCAAAGTATGTTATCATTCTTTACTTTACAGATTTTTTTTTCCCTTCCACCTCATGCAAGCTTTTTGAAGAAGTTTCTTCTAAATATAGTTTTTTTCTTTCTTATTTTTCTTCTTATTTATTATTTTAGTTTTCTTTATTCTCAATTTTTCTATTAATTTTGTTTTCCTCTTTATCTCCATGTTTATCTTATGTTTACATTTTGTTTATGTATTTTATTATCTATGTGGCAAATGATCATATAGGTTTGCACTTGATGGTTCTTAACATTTTTTGCTTCATCGCTACATATACTAATGTAAAAATAATATTTTTTTTCTTATTTGATTTGTTCAATGAATTTAAGATATTCTTCTTTTTTTCAATTTCTTTAATAAAGTTTAGTGATTCTTTATTTTAGGATTTCTATCTAGGTGTTTTATTGATTGATTAATAAAAAAAAAATTCTCTTACATTTTTTCTTCATCGAAAAACATATTTTTTCATCTTGACTCCATCCAATAACTTGCTAACTATGTAACAACATTTTTAATCAAATAAAAAAAATGCATGATAAAGTTAATCTTTTAAAATTTGATAAAAAAAACTTACTTTCATAAATAAGTATGTTAACTACAAAATGAGTGATTATTAAATTTTAAATATATCAGTTACAAAAAAAAATCATCGAAATAACTATGATATTTATAAATAATTTCACTAAAAGATGATTCTATTATAGAATATTTTATTAATTTATCAAAATTATCTAAAATTTTAAAATTTAAATATATCAGTTACAAAACAACGTGTACAAAAATTATGAAATTTATAAATCTTTTTTACCAAAGATAATTATATTATAAGAAAATTAAGTCACCGAACTAGGAAATTTACATTATTAGACTTCCCAATATTATGTTACGTATAATAATTGGGATTACTAAGATTTGTTTTAGTAACATTTTTTTTTTAATTTTTTAACATTTTTTTATTAAAATTTAGCATATACCATAAATAAAAAGTATATCATTTAACTTTAGAAATGTCTAAAAAATAAATCAAGATCAAACTTTAATTTTGTAGTTATAAAATCAATTATTAATATTTTGTTAAAACAATTAATGCATGATAGTATATATATATATATATATATATATATATATATATATATATTTTAATTATTTTGTTATTATGATTAATATCAAATAAATAATTTTACAAATTTTATAATATTATTTATTTCCACTATTTTATAATGATATTGAAATGTAAAGGAAAATCTATATTAAATATAAGTTGATTCTAGTTCTATAACTACAAATTAATTATTAATTCTATTAAATTATCAATAATGCGATATAACCAAATCTTAGAGAGTTAATATGTAAATAAACTAAATTTATGAAACTAAAATAATTTTTCATATTTATTTATAATATAGTTGTAAAATAATTTATTTATTTTTATCATTTGATATTTAAATTTTCAAAATCATTTAGCATCTAGAAGTCTAATAATTATCTATACCTGTTTCATTTTCCTTATTTTTTGTATATATTTTCATAGTTTAACTTCAAAATATTTAATTGAAAAATATAATATTATTTCTGTTAGCATGATTTCAATTATTTTATTATCATGCTTTTACAACTCATTTGCTTAACTACGTAGAGTATGATGCTTATATTCTTTATGATATTATGTATTCTTCAATTAAATGATTTTAATTAGAGGTAAATAACCCATTTTTATGATATTAAATAATTTATATAAATATGAATTTCATTAATTGTGCCTCATATAAAATTTACATTGTTTTTTTTTCTTTGTACACATTTTTATCTTATTATTTTATTCTAATTTAATATAAAACTGATTAAACAATCTTTATTTCACACATAATTAAGAAGAAAAAAAATACTCATGCATATTCATAAGTTACTTGAAATTATAAAAGGCGTACACCAAATCCACACTATCAATAAAAGAATAATCATATATTTATAATATTTTAATATATAATAACTTTAATGTATTTTATGATTATTAATTAAATTCATTGATTTGATAGATTGTTGTATTGGTTTAACCTTGTACTTTAACTCATTGTTTCATGGATATAAAATATAAATTTTAAAAAAATTAAAAAGTTTTTTTAGAAGATTTATACAATAATTTTAGTGTATTTTCTATTTAATTTTTATTATTTGTGCATTAAAATATAGAGTATCGGAATTTAATTTTTTTTTTCTTTCCTTAAATTACTATATTCTTTTGCTTCGAATTTTTTTTTTAATTTAGAATAATTAGTTTAGGTTTAAATGTTATTTTAATCTCTCAAATTTAAATTTTTTTCTTTTAGTCCCTATAATTTTATTTTAATATTTATACTCATATTAATTTGTTAGCAAATCTATCAAATATTATTAAATAAATTTTTTTTACTATTATTCCTGTTAGTGAAAATATCACATTAAACTTAACTGATGGTGCATAATTGTCTCAGTTTGTCACTTTTAAATATATTATTGATAATTTGAGGGACTAAAATATTTTTAAAAATTACATAGACTAAAAATTTAAACTTGAGGGATAAAAAATTTCATAAATTTTAGGGATTAAAATACATTTAACTTATTTATTTATTTAATACATACGCATAAATGATTTCATTTTTATTCTTGATTTTTTTAGCATTTCTCAACAAAGAAAAAAATTGTCCTTCAATAAATATTATTTTGAAACATTTCATATTAATTTAATATAAAATCTAATTATTTATATAATTTAAAAATACACACACTTGTATAGGAGAAATTCATTTGATTCAAGAGTATATATATAAAGAATTACTCTACTCAATAATGGACTATTTAAATTGAATTTGAACAACTCATTTGCTAACACACATATATAGTATAATTTCATTACAAGAAATGTTATATACAACGGTTTACAAAAAATGTTAATATAAATATAATATATGTAAATATACATTTATTTTATATATAATTATATATAATTTTAATGATAATTTTAAATAAAATTTAATAACATATATTATACGTCATTGCAGCTTATGCATATAATATTTAACAATATACTGACACATATTGTTATACTTATAATGTAGGAAAAAGATATTTTTAATCACAAATATTATGACACAATAAAATACATGTTATATATGATAATTTTATATTATTATTTGTTAGTTTTCTTGTGTGAAATTTTTTTTTGGCTATTAATTAATAATGTTGTACCGTCCACCTTATCTTAAAGTGGATTGGCAAGTGAAGAAAGAAGAAAAAGAAAAAAAGGAAAAAAAGTAGTAAATGTGATTAGTGTGATTTGACTTTCGAGTTAATCTGGTCAGTGATGAAAATAGACCATTCAACCGCCAAAACAATCCGAATTTGATGATATCTTATTTTGATAATTAATTTCTATTTTTTTTTTAACGCCAACCTAATTTCTATAGTTAAAAATAGCATAAATAGTAAAAATAGATCCAGTTTGATATTATACCATCTTAGTAGTTAATTTCCAAAAGTGACCTAATTTGGTGAATTAGCCTTTAATACAATTAGACTGACATTCTATTTTCTGCAAATCTTTTATCTCCTACTAGCCCTATAAATATATAGCCAATTCCACACTCTCCTTCATATGTTCTAAATCCATTCATCCAAGATGAAGAATATGGTTCTCATTCCATTCCTTTTGGCTCTTCTTTCATTCACATCACATGCTACTGATGATAAAGTAAATAATTTCTGTGTAGCAGACCTCAAGGGTCCAAATAGCCCTTCTGGCTATCAGTGCCTGCCACCTAATAGTTTGACAGTAGATAACTTTGTGTTCAGCCTTCCAGTTTCAAACACCTCAAACCCTATCAAAACAGGAATTAGCTCTGCGTTTGTTAACGACTTTCCTGCTCTCAACGGTCTTGACATCTCTGCATTAAGTGTGATTATGGATAGTGGTGGATATATTCCAATGCACACACATCGCGGTGCCACTGAACTAATAATCATGGTGGAAGGTCAAATGACTGCTGGATTCTTAACACATGATGCATCTTATGTGAAGACATTGAAACCGGGAGATCTTATGGTTATTCCACGAGGACTTATGCATTTTGTAGCAAATTATGGGAAGGACAAAGTGGTTGCTTTTGCTGCTTTTAGTAGCTCAAACCCTGGTATTCATTCATTTAATGATATATTCTCCAACAACCTACCTTCTGACATACTTGCACAGACTACCTTCCTTGATGTTGCGCAAGTGAAGAAGCTTAAGGATCGTTTCCATGGCAGTGGTTAGCTAGGTTTGCTAGCTTATTAATTCATATTTTTTATCTAATAGTCATCATCAACGATAAGCTTGTTCGTGTGTTTAACCAATAGCAACTAGGATTGCTATAGCTTGTTGACGTGTTGTTCCAATAATCATAATTAAGAATAAACTTGTTTGTGTGTTTCACTTTTCCATTCTTTTTATCCAATCTCAAATATTAATAATTGTCTATCGAATAACTTGTTGCCTCACTCGTTGTGACAGAAATAACTACGGGAAAATAACAATTAGATTGGTGAAGAAGAGAAATGAAAAACGTTCAAATTTTTTGTTATAAAAACTATTTTATTTCTTAGCTTTTCGGACATTTTTATTAGCATACAAAACATGAGTATCTATAAATTTATAAGAGATTTATTGGGTGTGACAGTTTTCTTTTTTTGTCAATTGAAGGCATAAATCAGTCCAATAAAGATCAATTAAAATCAGGCGGCTGACCCTATTTTTTTAAAGTTTTTTTTTTTTTTTTGTGTTCGTGAAATGAAAAAATAACGTATTCATAAATATTTGAATATTATTTATGATCCTAATTTTTAAAATTAAAAGTGTAAATATACAAACAATAAAATAGTTGCATAAAAAATGACTAAACACATAGTACATGCTTACAAGACCAAGTTTTCGTTAACGATCATTAAGCAATGGAAAAATAGACCAATTATAGTGAAACATTTGTTAGAATATAAAAATTAAGTGGCTCATAATTAAGATTGATATAATCGTTATAGGTTTCATGGATTAGAGTGTTTTTAGTTGCCAAATCCTCAATTAGGTGAAATAGAATATCTTTGATATGATTTGGAGTCAGAACATTTAATGTGAAGATTTTCTTAGAAAAGTTATGTCGAGAAAGATAGGTTTAAGTAAAAAAAGCAAAGAAATGAATAATTTTTTTTATAAAAAAATACTTATTCTTGTGACACCCTTACTACCCCAACACATATATCGAAATATAAAAAAATTAAGGAAAATAAACTTTTTAAGTTGGTAAAAGGGTTCACATAATACTTCATAACTGTTCTGACTGAAAAATAAAACTTGAAAGATAAAATTCAAGAGTTTACACATTTTTCAAAGAAAATAACATTTATTACAATACTAAATATTCTATCCTAGAGATCCTCTTGCCCCGATGTCACACTATCAGAGCATTTCCCAAATTAACGGATGGCATTCTATATACCACTTGCAGTTGGATCCTCTCCACCTAAAATATCAACAATTTATACGGTGAGAAAAGAAAAATTATCTATATGCAAAATACATTCAATCATATCACAGTATAATTTCATCATAACTCATTATATAGTGTATATATATATATATCAATTACTCATCATATTCACATACAACATTCGTGCCAATCCAACAATTAACACTATGCCAAGGCCTCGCCACATCTGACACAAGTGATACAGGTTAATTGCCTCACTCAACCCACACCAGACCAGGGTCACGCCCTCCCTGTAGCATCACTTACCCAGGGGCCGTGCCGTCCCTCGCCATTTTGGTGTGAGGAAACACAATCACATTACAATCAATACAATCTCTTGCAATTAACCCTATGCCAGGGCTGCCATAAGCGACATAAGTGGTGGTGTTAACTGTCCTACTCATCCCACATCATACTAGGGTCACGCCTTCCCTATAGCACCACTTACCCAGGGGTCGTGCCATCCTAGTCATCAATGTGAGACATCACAAGCATAATCATACAATATCTCAACTCATAATTCAAATTCACATCAATATCATCCATCAAATAACGTAACAATAACTAATATAATAATCAATAGAATAATTAGTATAAACTATAAACAGCGTATCAGGGGTTATACTACTCCTACCATGCTCATCCTTATTTCATATGAAAGATAAGAAAATTTCCTATAACTCTCATGAAGACATCAAGTCCTAATTCCATCATCTACTTTGTGAAAAATGATAAAAACCGCAACAGCTATAGATAAAGCTGACAGCTTGACCCCTCTTCACTAAAACATCCATATCTGGAGTTCTAGACCTCCTTTTTGGGTGATTCCAACGCCATTGGAAAGCTAAAATCCAAGGCTACAACTTTCATTAAGACCTCAAAATCAAAATATTCACGCTCAGCGCCCAGACTTGCACTCAGCGCGCCCAGCGCATTCTGCAACCAGCAACCCGTACTACCCTTACAATATAGTGAAAAAATAGGAATACATATATATATAGATAATAATAAAGAAAATATAAATTAACTCCAGTAAAGGTGGCAGTGCCTCCTAGTTAGGAATCCATTTATATTTTCCAAATCATAAAAATATAACAAAGATGTAAATTTTAGTCTTTTATCAAGAACATTTAAATTACAAAATAATAGGAGGCTCAGCCTTCCATTCAGATAAATTCCAAATTATAAATTAATAGGAGGCTCGGCCTTCCATTCAGATAAATTAAACGTGATTTTAAGAAATTATTCCTCTACCCAATTCCCTCATGTACTCTACATATAAATAATCCCCTTTTCCCCCGTACCTGGATGAATAGGAACTTGGGCAGAATCTCCTCCTCTTTTTCTTAAATCGGGACCGGAATTAGAGCAGAACCTCCTCTCTTATTCTCTCTTTTATTTCTCTAGAATTTCTTCTCTCTAAAATTATGAATTTTCAAAAACCTTAAGCTCCTATTTATAGAATTTTTGAAGTTACTATGCATAGGTTACTATTCATTAAAATAATATTATAAGTTACTATGCACTATTCATTAAAATATTCAAATTCATTTATAAATGGAAACTTGCTTCCCTCGTGAGCTCCCTTCAGCAGCCATTTACTATGCAATTGCATAGTAAAATACGTATATATGAATAGTAAAATACGTATATATATAAATAGTAAAATACGTATATGTAAATAGTACAATATGTTTACGTGAATAGTAAAATTCGTATAAAAATATGATAAACTTTCTAATAATTCCAATACATAAAAATAAATTTTTTTTTTTGGAATGTTACATTACTCCCCTCCTTTTAGAAATTTCGTCCTCGAAATTACCTGAATTAAACAAAAATGGATATGAAGTTCTCATCTTCTCCTCTAGTTCCCAAGTAGCACTTTCTGGTATAGCTCCTCCCCAAATAACTTTTACCAAAGGAATTTCTTTACCCCTAAGTTGCTTTACCATTCGATCCTCGACTCTCACCGGGGTAGCTTCCATCGTCAAGTTCTCCTTAACCTCAATATGATCCGACTCAATCACATGCGAAGGATCATGAATGTATTTTCGAAGTTGAGAAATGTGAAAAACATCATGAAGATTTGATAGATTAGGAGGCAAAGCAATTTGGTAGGCAACATTACCGACTCTTTTAAGGATTTGAAAAGGACCAATAAATCGAGGAGTAAGTTTTCTGGATTTCAATGCCCTGCCAACCCCAGTCCACGGAGTGACTTTTAAGAATACATGATCACCTTCTTGAAATTCTAAATCTTTTCTTCTCCTGTCAGCATAATTTTTCTGTCTACTCTGAGCTGTCCTCATCCTTTCTTGTATCAATTTAACTTTTTCAGTGGTTTGTTGCACAATCTCAGGTCCTAAGATGACATTGTCCCCAAGTTCATTCCAACACAAAGGAGTTCTACACCTCCTACCATACAAGGCCTCATAGGGTGCCATACCTATGCTAGAGTGGTAACTATTATTATAGGTAAACTCTATCAAAGGTAAAAGACTATCCCAACTACCCCCTTGATCCAACACACAAGCTCTAAGCAAGTCCTCCAAAGACTGAATAGTCCTCTCAGTTTGACCATCAGTTTGAGGGTGGTAAGCTGAACTAAGTCTCAGTTGGGTTCCCAAAGCTTGTTGTAGGCTCTCCCAAAATCTAGAGGTGAATCTAGGGTCTCTGTCTGAAATTATGCTAGATGGTATCCCATGTAATCTCACGATTTCATCAATATACAGTCTAGCCAATCTCTCCAGAGAAAACCTAATGTTAATAGGTAGGAAATGTGCACTCTTGGTCAACCTATCAACTATAACCCAAATGGAATCATGCCCTTTCCTAGTTTTAGGCAAAGCAACTATGAAGTCCATAGAGATGCTATCCCACTTCCACTCGGGTATACTCAAAGGCTGAAGTAATCCTGAAGGTTTTTGATGCTCTATCTTAGCCTTCTGACATACCAAACAGGCACTCACAAATTCAGCTATATCTTTCTTCATCCTAGGCCACCAGAATATCTTCCTGAGATCTTGATACATCTTCGTTGCTCCTGGATGAAAACTAAGCTTGCTCTTATGACCTTCCTCTAGTATCAATCGTTTAAGTGTAGGGTCACTAGGCACACATACTCGGTCTTTAAATCTTACCACTCCATCTGCACCCAAGGTAAATTCTCCTCCAATCCCTTGTCCTATAGCCTTACGTCTAGCCTCTAGAAATGAATCCACTAACTGAGCTTCTCCAATTTCCCTCAACAACTCACTAGTCACCCGAGTCATACCTAATCTCACACTATTATAAGTCACTTCACAAGTCAAACTTAAGTCTCTAAATTGGGTCAAAAGATCCATCTCCCTAATCATAAGAGAAGACAAATGCAAAGATTTCCTACTCAAAGCATCAGCTACCACATTAGCTTTTCCTGGATGATAATTAAGATCAAAATCATAGTCCTTAAGAAATTCCAACCATCTCCTTTGCCTCATATTTAAATCTTTTTGGTCAAATAAATACTTAAGACTCTTATGATCACTAAACACCTCAAATTTTGAACCATACAAATAATGTCTCCAAATCTTAAGTGTGAACACTACTGCTGCTAATTCAAGATCATGGGTGGGGTAATTCCTCTCATGTACTTTCAATTGTCTGGATGCATAAGATATGACCCTTCCTTCTTGCATTAATACTCCACCCAAACCCATCTTAGAAGCGTCACAGTAAACTACAAAAGTTTTACTAAGATCAGGCAACACTAAAACAGGTGCACTAGTCAACTTTTCCTTAAGGGCTTGGAAACTATCCTCACATTTATTATCCCAAACAAATATAACTCCTTTCCTAGTCAAGCTTGTCAAGGGTAATGCTAACTTAGAGAATCCCTCTATAAATCTTCTATAGTATCCAGCCAATCCAAGAAAACTCCTAATCTCACTAACTGACTTAGGTGCCTCCCAATTCAGCACAACCTCAACTTTAGATGGATCCACTGTTATACCTCTACTCGAAATTACATGCCCTAAGAAACTCACCTCCTCTAGCCAAAAATCACATTTGGACAACTTAGCATAAAGTTGTTTCTCCCTGAGTGTTTGTAGTACTACCCTTAAATGTTCCTCATGCTCCTCTTTAGTCTTGGAATAAACTAGTATGTCATCTATAAAGACAACTACAAATTTATCCAAATACGGATGAAGAATCCGATTCATGTAATCCATAAAAATTGCAGGAGCATTCGTCACACCAAAAGGCATTACTAGATACTCATAGTGTCCATAACGGGTCCTAAATGCTGTCTTAGGTACATCTTCACTCTTAACTCTAATCTGATGGTACCCTGATCTAAGATCGATTTTACTAAACACACAAGCACCTACCAACTGATCCATAAGATCATCTATCCTAGGCAACGGATATTTGTTCTTAATGGTCACCTTGTTCAACTGGCGATAATCTACACACAACCGCATACTACCATCCTTCTTTTTGACTAGAAGTACGGGTGCTCCCCAAGGTGATACACTAGGCCTCACAAACCCCTTTTTCAACAAGTCTTCTATTTGTTTCTTTAGTTCCACTAACTCTATGGGTGACATCCTGTAAGGTGCAATAGAGATAGGTCCTGTTCCTGGAACTAAATCTATGGAAAATTCTACTTCTCTTCTGGGTGGTAAGCTAGACACATCAAAAAAGACATCCGAAAAGTCACACACAACAGGCAATTCATTTACCAAAACATTTTTCTCGGAATTTAGAGAAGCTAACAACATGTACACTTGGGCATCTTCTTGCAAAGATACCTTAACTTGGTTGGCAGTCAAATAATCCTTACTCACTTTTTCAACAGACTCCTCAAAAATAATAGATTTACTAGCACAATTCAAAAGGACATGATTGGAAGATAACCAGTCCATACCCAAAATAACATCTAGTTGACTTAGAGGTAAACAAATTAAGTCAACCATGAAATCTCTACCTTCAATAGTCAGAGGACACTTTGAACAGACATCAGAAGTGATTACCGATTCACTAGTAGGTGTTTTGACAATTAACTCAAAAGACAAGGAAGAGACAGGTAATTTTAGTTTAGACACACACGCATGTGATATGAAAGAGTGAGTCGCACCAGAATCATATAAAACGGTTAAAGGAGTTCCATTAATGAAACACATACCCTGAATTAAGTCTTCGGATTGAGTAGCTTCAGCACCACTCAAAGCAAATACTCTTCCTGTGGTTCGAGGTTTGCTAGCGCTCCCTCCAGCCTCTGTTATTTCTTTCCTACTCTGAGGGCATTCACTAGCTTTATGTCCCTCTGCTTTACATTTGAAGCATATCATTATCCTTTGCATCCGACAATCAACTGCCTTATGACCTGGCTTTCCACATTTAAAACAGTTGTTGTGTGGAACAAAACCCACACTTCCCCTTCCAGAAGTTTGGCTAACCATTGGAACTTGGCTTCTTTGTTGGATAGAACCCTGATTATTCACCTTAGAACTTGAGTCCCCTGTAAACTTGGTATAAGGTTTACCCTTGGATGAACCAAACTTATTATTTCTCATTGGTCCTCCACTTTTATAATGAGTTACCCTAGCTCGGTTGTCCTCATCATAAACTCTGCACTTGTTCACCAATTCATGGTAGTGTGTGATCCCTTGATAATTGAATACTTGTTTGATTTCAGGGCGCAGACCGCTCACAAACTTCACACATTTGTCCTCCTCATTGTCTACGCCATCATACATAGGACAAAATCTAACCAAGTCTTCAAATTTAGTCACATATTCAGCCACTGAATTCTCTCCTTGTTTTAATTCAAGGAATTCTACTTGTTTCTTATGTCTCACGTCTCGGGGAAAATATTTCTCCAAGAACAGTCGTTTGAAATTTTCCCAGTTTACTTGAGTTCCCGCAGCCATCATTCTTTGTAAAGCACCTTGCCACCAAATACCAGCCTCCCCAGAAAGCATAAAGACAGCTAAAGTCACTTTCTGTATCATAGGACATCCCATAGCTTGGAATATCTTTTCGACTTCAAATATCCAGTCAGCAGCTCCGTCAGGATTATAGCCTCCACGGAAACTTGGTGGATTATTTCGCTGAAATCTCTCTAGCCAATCAATGTCTGGTCGTTGGTTCAAATTACCAAGAGCCTGAGCCATTGCTTGCAAAGCATCGGCTATTGCACGATCGTTTCTACCTCCTGCCATTATTTTCTGTGTTTCCCCAAAAAGTTAACAATCATACTCTAAAACAACAAACTCAATCAATCGTCATATTATCAATAAGTTCAACAATTAATTTTGCCACATCATCCATCTACCAAACAAGCACAATAGACTCATAACTCACGGCCGATTGAATCGACCTGCTCTGATACCACTAAATGTGACACCCTTACTACCCCAACACATATATCGAAATATAAAAAAATTAAGGAAAATAAACTTTTTAAGTTGGTAAAAGGGTTCACATAATACTTCATAACTGTTCTGACTGAAAAATAAAACTTGAAAGATAAAATTCAAGAGTTTACACATTTTTCAAAGAAAATAACATTTATTACAATACTAAATATTCTATCCTAGAGATCCTCTTGCCCCGATGTCACACTATCAGAGCATTTCCCAAATTAACGGATGGCATTCTATATACCACTTGCAGTTGGATCCTCTCCACCTAAAATATCAACAATTTATACGGTGAGAAAAGAAAAATTATCTATATGCAAAATACATTCAATCATATCACAGTATAATTTCATCATAACTCATTATATAGTGTATATATATATATATATCAATTACTCATCATATTCACATACAACATTCGTGCCAATCCAACAATTAACACTATGCCAAGGCCTCGCCACATCTGACACAAGTGATACAGGTTAATTGCCTCACTCAACCCACACCAGACCAGGGTCACGCCCTCCCTGTAGCATCACTTACCCAGGGGCCGTGCCGTCCCTCGCCATTTTGGTGTGAGGAAACACAATCACATTACAATCAATACAATCTCTTGCAATTAACCCTATGCCAGGGCTGCCATAAGCGACATAAGTGGTGGTGTTAACTGTCCTACTCATCCCACATCATACTAGGGTCACGCCTTCCCTATAGCACCACTTACCCAGGGGTCGTGCCATCCTAGTCATCAATGTGAGACATCACAAGCATAATCATACAATATCTCAACTCATAATTCAAATTCACATCAATATCATCCATCAAATAACGTAACAATAACTAATATAATAATCAATAGAATAATTAGTATAAACTATAAACAGCGTATCAGGGGTTATACTACTCCTACCATGCTCATCCTTATTTCATATGAAAGATAAGAAAATTTCCTATAACTCTCATGAAGACATCAAGTCCTAATTCCATCATCTACTTTGTGAAAAATGATAAAAACCGCAACAGCTATAGATAAAGCTGACAGCTTGACCCCTCTTCACTAAAACATCCATATCTGGAGTTCTAGACCTCCTTTTTGGGTGATTCCAACGCCATTGGAAAGCTAAAATCCAAGGCTACAACTTTCATTAAGACCTCAAAATCAAAATATTCACGCTCAGCGCCCAGACTTGCACTCAGCGCGCCCAGCGCATTCTGCAACCAGCAACCCGTACTACCCTTACAATATAGTGAAAAAATAGGAATACATATATATATAGATAATAATAAAGAAAATATAAATTAACTCCAGTAAAGGTGGCAGTGCCTCCTAGTTAGGAATCCATTTATATTTTCCAAATCATAAAAATATAACAAAGATGTAAATTTTAGTCTTTTATCAAGAACATTTAAATTACAAAATAATAGGAGGCTCAGCCTTCCATTCAGATAAATTCCAAATTATAAATTAATAGGAGGCTCGGCCTTCCATTCAGATAAATTAAACGTGATTTTAAGAAATTATTCCTCTACCCAATTCCCTCATGTACTCTACATATAAATAATCCCCTTTTCCCCCGTACCTGGATGAATAGGAACTTGGGCAGAATCTCCTCCTCTTTTTCTTAAATCGGGACCGGAATTAGAGCAGAACCTCCTCTCTTATTCTCTCTTTTATTTCTCTAGAATTTCTTCTCTCTAAAATTATGAATTTTCAAAAACCTTAAGCTCCTATTTATAGAATTTTTGAAGTTACTATGCATAGGTTACTATTCATTAAAATAATATTATAAGTTACTATGCACTATTCATTAAAATATTCAAATTCATTTATAAATGGAAACTTGCTTCCCTCGTGAGCTCCCTTCAGCAGCCATTTACTATGCAATTGCATAGTAAAATACGTATATATGAATAGTAAAATACGTATATATATAAATAGTAAAATACGTATATGTAAATAGTACAATATGTTTACGTGAATAGTAAAATTCGTATAAAAATATGATAAACTTTCTAATAATTCCAATACATAAAAATAAATTTTTTTTTTTGGAATGTTACAATTCTCATGCAATTCAAAACAAATATCTTTTAGGGGACATCTATTATCTGTAAATTTTTTACATACTTGAAGCAAAACAAATACGTTACAACAAATTTTTGACATACGTATATAAAGACTTTTTACATAAAGGAAAAAATGTAGTTTTTATAATAATTGATCTCTCTCTTTCTTTTTGAGCTTCAAGCTTCCTTTCATATGACTTTGTTAAGATAATTGTTAAAAATCCTTGATCTTCTCTTTCATGGTGTTCTTCATCTGTCTTCATGATGATTTACTTCTTGAAGAAAGAAATATCTATTGATGTAATAAATGTTTATATTGAATGCTTTTACTAAATTGTCACTTCTTATCTAATCAAATAAGTTCTTTATCACCTTTTAGCATCGAGTAGGTAGAACTATGTTCGTGTCAAGACGTTGCATTGATAAAACAACTTTTGGCTAAAACTTTTTGTGTTTGTAGAGATCTATTTGTCATTTTCTGATGCAAATCATCTTTCTTTCTTTTTTGTAGAATTGGTATCGGGGAAACATTTTTAAATTTGATATGTTAAGAAATTATTCAAATGTAGTCTATTTCTCATTTATAAATCGTAAATGATAATGATTTAATGCGTATTTCTTTTTATGACTAAGGATTTGTCTTATTCTTTAACAAAATCGTCCTAATGAAACTATCATCTTAGCCATTATTCATATCTTATTAACGGATTGCTTCTTAGTGAAAAAATTGTTTTAATCATTTTGAAAACTTTATACAATTGATAAAAAAAACTTCTATGTTTATTAACAACACATCTTAAGTAGAAAGGAGATATAAGATTGTCTTTTGACCTAACAGAGGGAAATTATCAAGTCCTAAACATGTATGAACGCTACAAGAAAAATGCAAATTTTTGTCAGATTGTAAAATAAAGGAATATCCGTCGGAAACAGGCATCCATCGAAAAAAGGGGTGTTGGAAAAAAAATTCATCGAAAACAATTTAATTCGTCAAAAATTTTCAACAGATATACCTGTCAGAAATTTCTGACGGATATATCTGTCAGAAATTTTTGATGGATTAAATTGTTTCCGATGGATAAATCCGCCGAAAAATTTCTATTTAATTTTAATAAGTTTATTAATGTAACACCCCATATATTTGGCCTCTGCCTAGCACGCTTAACTGTGAAGTTCTGATGAGATAAGCTACCAAAGAGTAGATGCATATTGTCAGTATAAATAGTACAAATCAATTCATTTAAGTCATCCTCAACTATACAATGTCATACTTGTACTATCTTTAGATCCCTCTCATTTCGGTGCATCTGGATTGTTATAAAAATATAATAATATATATAATAATTATATTACTAATAATAATAATTATATTATATTTAATTAATCTTTATTTATATATATATACTTACTTTTATAATTAACAATCTACTTATTTCTATTTAAAATTAATATTATGATACAATTCAAATTATTTATTATAAATTTAAAAGTTTAAATAATAATTGATATATTTTAAAATATTATTTTTATAATTTATAATGATAATATAATTTATAAAATTATAAATATTTACTTATTACATACTTATAAATTAAATTTTAACATTTTAAATAAATTATTAATTAACTTAATATATTTATTTATCTTAAATCTAAGATATAAAATTTAAAAAATATATTTATCCTTGTTTTATTTTCTGATTATCAACCATTAATAAAATATTAATTTAACATCTTATCTAATTATATCATAATATTTTCATATCAAATTTAAAATCAGATATTAGTTATACAAAAATCTCAAGATCATATAATAAATTGTTCATAAGATTTTAGTTAAATAATTTAAAATAATTAATTTTTTTAATTATATTGTTAGCAAATAATTTATTCCAAATCTAATCAATTTTTTATATATTAATTATTAGTAAAATTTAATAACTTTTATTTTAACAATTGAATCGATGAAATTCAACCTACACTATGAGTTATTGAGCGGATAACTTTACCAAGAGTTACTTTATGAGTCATTTGATTCCTGCTCTCCTCTCTCTCTCTCAATATATATATATATATATATATATATATATATATATATATATATATATATATATATATATAAAATTTTATTGATATTTTTTAATATATGATTATCAATTTTCGTAAAAAATTCTTACATTTTCAACAAGTATAAATTTGTCGAAAATATCCCATTAGTAATATAACTTTTCCTACGAATTTTTTTTCCATTGAAAATATAAATTTTTCGATAAATTTATATCTGTCAAAATTTACTGACAGATAAATCCGTCAAAAATTATCGACGGATATATCCGTCAGAAATATAAATTTTTTGACAAATTTGTATCCATTGGAAATTATCTATCGAAAATATAAATTTTCTGACAAATTTGTATCCATCGAAAATGTAAATTTTTTGACAGATTTGTATCTGTCAAAAATTATCTGTCGGTAATATAACTTTTCCGATGAATTTTTTTCTGTCGATAAAACACATCGAATATTTAGATATTTGGATCGATAAGCATGCATGGTTGTGCTTGAAGGAAGCACACCCGTGCAAAAGGTACCACAACCGTGCTTGAAGGAAGCATGCCTATGCAAGAGGTACCACAATCGTGCTTAAGTAAGCACATTCGTGCCTGGCCAAAACCATGACCATGCTTAATTAAGCACGCCTATGCATGTTGAATTTTAGTGAAGCACGATCGTGTTTATTCTATGCATGGTCGTGGATCCTTTTAAAATTTGAATTATTTTTGATGTCTTCATAAGAATTGTAGTCTTAGATGTTAGCTCTTCAATGACACTAGAATCACCCAAGAAGGAGGTCTAAATCTCAAGTTATGCATAAATTAATGAGCAAAAATCAAGTTGTTAGAATTACGCTAAAATACCGTGGTATTGTAACTTTTAAAAATACTAGAAGATAAAATCAACTCTTGAAGTCAACATAGAAGTTATAGATAATTATCTTATCTTGCTAATAAAATTAAGATCAACTTGGTAACATAGATACATCTCTAAATAGCGCGTATAAGCCACATGGCGTCATAAAAGGTTAAGATGAAAATAAAGGGTTTGTGTGTTGTTTTATTCCTTGAGTGCTTAATTTTGAGACTTTATGCCTACATGTGATATAAAGCATGGATTTTCAATTGAGAATGATATGTATATAATGTTATGTTGTGTGATGATGTTATGATGATGATGTATAATGCTATATGCTGCATGAAATGAATGATGATGTGATGTAATGGTGAGTTGTAATGAAGCATATTGTGATGAGATATGGTTGGATTGATGTATGAAGAGTTATGATGAGATATTATCGAGTCATTGTGATGAATGTTGTAACAATCAGATATGATAAATAAGTCCAGTGATGCGAGCTAACACTCGAGGAGTTAATAATGCATTTATGTGGTTGAGTTGATTATTTGAGTACATGCATACCATGATTTATTTTGTGGGATACAGTGTGAGCCTATACAAGTGGGATATCAAAGGCCATTTACCTATGACTTAGGGAATGTTATGGTGGGGAAACCTCTATCAAGAATAATGGATGGTTATCATGGTCAGTTGTAACACTTCGACAGGACCTTGATAGACATCTTCTAGTGAGGTGATTCGGGAGGATCATTGTTGTGGAGTAGTCCCTACACTATTCAGTGGGGTGGTCCTGTTTCACTACTCTTAGACTATTCTATATACTCGATGATGATAAAGAGATTGGTACTACATGCATGTAGAGTTAAGAACATACATCACATGAGTCTTAATTGATGAATATGATGTATTTGTGATTGATAGAATGGTGATAAATGCAATGTAATATGTTAACTTGTTATTAATATTGTATGAGAGGAATTGATGAAAGAGTATGCATATGATGTAATTGTTGTATAAATTATGTGTGTGTGAGGTTATCCTTATGTTTCATATGTATTGTGATAGATGAAAGGTATTCTCACCCCTTGTGTTTGTATGTTGTGTTTGGGCTAATGTCGTCATTTGTAGGAATAGAGTAGATACAAGATGATGAATTTGAGGAAAGAGAACAATAAAAAAGAATATTACTAAAAAGTGTGACATTGGAACTGAGTTCTAGGATATATTTGTTTAAGTTGGATTTAATTTAAACTATTTTATTATAATAACTTATTTGATTTAAGAAGATGTTTTATTTGATTTAATTTGTTTTATTACCTTTGAAAAGATGCTTTATAAGTTTTTATTTTAAGCATTCATGAAAGATTTGATTTTTTTTTTCTTTCCAATTTATGAGAAGTATTATTATAAATGTTTTATTTTCTAAAAATTTTGTTATATTTTATTTAGTAAATCCTTGGATAAAAGAGTGTAAAAAAATAAATATAGGTCATACAACCAATTAGCGCTCTACTAATTTATTCATTTATTAAAAAGGTGAAATTTAGATATTTATGAAGTTTGTTTAAGTAAAATAATTGGGTCTTAAGTTGTAAAACAAAATTATTAAGTTTGCCAAAAAAACTTTTTTGTTAGCCTGACATGTTTATGTGCATATATAATATTATAATATTATATATAATGATGTATTATATATACATAATTTTATGTAATACGTATACATAATATAAATATTACACGAATATATACTTACTTATAGGCCTACTTAAACTATTGGTTGTTTTATAGGCATTATAAAGAAAATACGAGTTAAAAAAGTAGATTAAGTAATGATGTATAACTCAAATAATCTGTAAATAGGATTAATTCCTCTACTGCACTACTCTACTTGGCGCCGCCTCACTACATGCTCTTGTTGGTCGCCGCTGATGCCACTCCCCACTTGATCTGATGAGGCGAATATCAAATCCTCCCTAGCTCAATAAATTTCTAGCTAGATTCTCTTCTGCTCCCTACTACATTTAGTATTAACAACCTATAGTTCGCCTCTTATATAAAGATTGTGTTCTCACCATGTAAGTATTCATTATTTGATTGTTGAGAATAACTGTAGTAACCCAATTTCGTTCGGAAAATGTTAATTTTGTTTAAAAAAAAATAATAGCAAAAAAGGTATATACAAGAAAGAATAAAAAAGACAAAAATATGGAAGCCAATTGTAACGCCTCATTTTTTTATATTTTTATGGGGGGTAATTTAGTAATTTTCATATGATTTCAGAAGTCCAGAACGGGCCGTTCCAAAACAGGAACGGGCCGTTCCAACATTCCAAAAAACCCTAAAATTTCTAGCCCAGAACGGGCCGTTCCAAAACTGGAACGGGCCGTTCCAACCTTCCAAAAAACCTTAAAATTTCTAGCCCATAACGGGCCGTTCCAAAACTGGAATGGGTCGTTCCAACCTTACAAAAAGCCCTGAAATTTCTAGTCCGGAACGAGCTGTTCCAAAACTGGAACGGGCCGTTCCAACCATCCAAAAAGACTTATAAATTCTAGCCCAGAACGGGCTGTTCCCAGAAACTGGAACGGCCCGTTCCAGTTTTGGAACAGGCCGTTCCAACCTTAAAAAAGGACCTGTAATTTTTAGCCTAGAATGGGCCGTTCTCGAACTACCAAAATATCTAAAAATTCTAGTCCAGAACGGGCCGTTCCGAAATTGGAACAGCCCGTTCCGAAGTTGGCCGTTGTGAGTAAAATTGCAGCCCCGGAACGGGCCGTTCCGGATTCAGAACGGGCCGTTCCGGTCCCTCCAGAAAGTCTATAAATAGCGCCCCTTGCCTTCCCAAAGACACCCACACACACCCTTCCCACACACATCTCCACCTTGGACCAGAGGGAACCCAGAGAAGGAGACCCACTTCTGTAGCGAAGAATTGTGAGTATATTAAATTCATTTCTTTTTTATTTATTTATTTATTTATTTATTTATTTATTTTTTATATTAGTAATATCTGCTATTAGTTCTTATTTATATTCAAAATGTGATTAAATATCAAAATATAGTGTTACAATATTTAATGTAAATATCTGAAATTATTGTATCAAAAATTTTATTGGAGGAATGGTTAATTAGATGTGACATCTTTTTAACCTTTGAATTTAAAGTACAAGTTGTGACAGCTTATCTTTAAGTTTTTCCTCCAAAAATAAAAATGTTCAACCAAGAAATTTTTTTAACATCATAACATCTCTAGCAATAATTATAATTAAAATTTTATTGAATTGACTTTGGTGTACACCTTAGTCAATTTTATATTTTTAGGTGAATGAGCTGAGACAGTTCAAGAATCCTATATTTAACAAAAATAAAATTTAATTAAAAATATGAACACACAAATATTTTCTACCAAAGAACTACGTGACTCTGATTCTTCATTACACATGAAGATACGTAGGAGTAAGAACTAAATCTTGTCGAGCCAAAAAATAAAAAATATATTATCCTCCTTTTTATATAACAATAATAATTTTAACCTTTTTTTCAATGCATAATTTAAATTAGTTAAATAAAATATATTTGATAATTTTAGTGAGATAAATATTTTATAAATTATAAATAATTAGTTTAATTAATTAAAGGTAATCATCTTAGGGCGAACGTTGTGAGGTGCTAATACCTTCCTCATACGTAATCGACTCCCGAACTCAAAAATTTGGTTTTCGCAGACTATTTTCTATTTTATGGTTTTTTCAATGTTTTTCCGTAAAAAATAACATTAGTGGCGACTCCTATTTTTCAATTTATTTTTCGCCGTCCCGTCGCGACCGAGGTTACTACAATAACTTACTTTCATTTATATTAGATTGTGTTCCTTCCCTATTTCTCCTACTCACACACGACTATTGTAAATGTATTTCAAAATTTAATTGCTTTGTGGGATAGGAAATTGATTGAGCAATGTGGTAACCATAGAACGATTTTAAATGAATTCCAAATTTTGTTTGTAATGAATAAAATTCATCCTTCATTCTTGTTTATTGGTTGTTTATTCTACAAAATTGGTTCAATTGGATTATGCCGTGCCCTTTTGTATTTTCATTTTCTTTATTACCTTGGTTATAGTAATGTATTGCAAAAAAGTAATTCATTACAAAATCAAATATGATTCAACAACTTTTAGTTCAAGTAGAACTGGATTCAATTTTTTAAACAAATTTCAGTAAGGTATCAAAATAAAAATTAAAATAAAAAATGGTTGAATATAAAGACCTTACTATAAATGATCGGTCTAGTTCCTTTGAAGAAATTAACATCAGATGATGACATGATTATTAATATATATATATATATATATATATATATATATATAAAATATGATATGAATATTTGAGGGTCTTTATGTGTATATATATATATATGTCAAATACATTATGAGTTAATCATCTATATACTGTCAGCGTAAAGTTTTTTTACACTAACAATCAATTATATCTTTTAATTGTGTCATGACACAATTAAAATATATAATTAATTATCAGTGTAAAAAAATTTTATACCGACAATGTATATGTGATTAACTCATATATTAATGTATATGTGATTAACTCATATATTATTAACTTGACTGTATTATAATATATTTTCCGATAGGCATGTGTTGTTGGTTACACCATTGGTCAACATGCGAAACATGTCCTAGAGGGGGAAATTTGTCGTTGGTGCTTCCATTCTCACAAGAACCACAGTGATTGTTTGGAATAAAAAAGAAACTTTTTTTTTTCTTTTCTTTATACACAACAATGATAAAAACATATAAAAATGTCATGAAAAATCACACAAAATTTATTTAACATATTTGATCCTTATGTTTGTATTCACAATAATATTCATCATTTCAAAAATATATTTCATATGTTTTTAAAAAAAATTTCTTCAAATTTTATAGATAAAACTTAAAAACTCTTAGCAAGTTTTACAAGTAAATTTGATAAAGTATTATAAATTTATATGACAAATTTAGAATAATCCTTTTTAGGATGAACATATTAAGATTGTTTTACACATAATTTTTTGTTATCATTACATAAATCAATTTTTATTTTTGAGAGTGAGAAAAAAATTATTTAATATATATTAAAAAAATAATTAGATAAAACTGGTGAATACTTTATAGATCAAACGTGATTATAAAAAATAAGACTCAAATCCGATCTCAAGTATTTAGATAAATTATTTAAGGAATATTTGAGTTTTAAGTTAAATCAAAATTAGTGATCGTTATTGCAGCAAAAACATTTAATATCAGTTAAAATAGGTATCTTACATGGATTCTGAGACATGTGTTGATGATCCCTTTAATATATAATGGATAACATTTTCTATATTGATTATATGTTTTAATCGAAGTAGAATTTAAAATAACACGGACTATGAGTCATTGGAAGCTTGAGACACCTCTTTAGTCAGCTCTTCACGATCAAAGCGTAGAAAATTAGATCTTGTATCGTAGCACTTCCAAGTCCACTTCTTTGAGGCCTGATCATTTTACATCTTTTTTCTTTCTTATTTTTAATCACAGCATTTAACCATGTCATTTATTCTCTCTTATCTTTTACTTTCTTTTCTTTGATAGAGTTGGAAGGCCCAAACGTATAATACGAAGCCCATTAAAGTTCAAAGATTATATAACTTAAAGATTGGGCTTTTAAAATAGGCTTGGTGTTATTCTGTTGCATTTTAAATTCTGTTGCATTGTTGTTATTTCCTAAATATGTGCTCTACACGTGTAGGCACCCAATATCTTTAGGTCTTTCTTTTATAGTGATTGTATGGAAATTCTTCAAGCATGGAATGAATATCTTTCTTAGCAATAACCTAGTGTAGAATCGTTTCTTCTAGCAAACCTCTATTATTTGGTGCTCTCGTTCTCCTCATGCCTCCCCGTTCTTCTAAGGAAGATGACCCCATTCAACACCTTTCCACCAAATTCACTGACCTCCAGACCCAATTTGAATCCCAGGTTGCCACATTTGAGTCCCAATATTCTACCATGCAAGCTGCCATCAACCAGAACCAAGAATCCTTATCCACCATCATGGCCACCCTTCGTACGCATTTTGGGAATCCAGGTTCGTCCACTTCTGGGGCCTCTATACCTCCTTCCTTTTCCTCGGTTGACAATCCCTTTAGTGCCCACTTGCCCTCTAATTTTTTTCCATCTCACACGCCCCTAGCAATTAATTTTTGTGACCCCTCCTACCCGAGACCCCCCATATTTTCACCAACCCCACTACTGTCACCACATCCATACCAATTATCCCTCCTTTAATACCCCCAAATTCCTCCGTCCTTACTCCTCCCATTCAACCTTCCCCACCTTTTCCTCACTCCCAAATTCGACCCCCCAAATTAAACCTCTTACCGTTTGATGGCTCTGCCCCTTTGGATTGGTTATTTCAGGCTGATCAATACTTTATGTTTTATCAAGTGCCTTGGGATCAGCAGGTTCCTATTGCAGCTTTTTATATGCAGGGTGATGCATTAAGTTGGTTTAAATGGATGTTTCACAATAATCAATTAGGGGATTGGCCTTCTTTTGCACGGGCCTTGGAAGTTCGTTTTCGGCCTTCATCCTATGAAAACCACCAGGGTGAATTATTAAAATTACGCCAAACCAGTTCCGTTGCTGATTTTCAGGCTACTTTTGAAAAATTGAGCAATCGTGTATTTGGCATTCCACCGGAAGTTCTGAAGAATTGTTTTATTTCTGGGTTAAATACAGAGATTCAAAATGAGATGGCTATGTTTCAACCCCAGACAATTTCTCAAGCCATTGGGCTTGCTAAATTAATTGAAGCCAAATTCAAAGATTCAGGCAGCACTCACAATATTATCCAACCACGTTTGGCTCACCATTTACAATTGGATATGAGTCCCACTTCCCCGTTCAAAGTTATGGTGGGCAATGGTGAATTTATTCTGTGTGATAAATTGTGCTCTGGTGTTCCTCTTACTATTCAAGAGGCCGTGGTTCAGGTTCCCTTGTACGTGATACCTATTGAGGGAGCTGATGTGGTTCTAGGGATTGCGTGGCTTCGCACTTTGGGGCCAATTCAAGCTGACTTTTCTGTCCCTACCCTCACCTTTAGCCATCTCAATACGAAGGTGACTATCACTGGTGACTCTGGTTCCCCTACCATGTCTTCCTTTCATCAATTATGTCATTATATTCACCAAGATTCGGTAGCCTCCCTATATTTACTACAAGTTTCCCATACAGATCCACGCCTTCCATTACCCCTTTTGGAATCCATTCCTACCTCTACTCCTCCTGAGATTAAAAACCTTTTAATCACTTACGAGGCTGTCTTCCAAATACCTAAAGGCTTACCCCCAAATCGCCCTCAAAATCATCATATTCCCCTTTTACCCAATTCCACCCCTGTTAATATCAAACCTTACCGCTACCCTCATTCCCAAAAGACCATTATGACCAACCTGATTACAGAAATGTTAAATGATGGCATTATTAAGCCTAGTACTAGTCCTTTTTCCTCACCAGTTTTATTAGTTAAAAAGAAGGATGGTACTTGGAGGTTTTGTGTTGATTATCATGCTCTTAATGCCATTACCATACGTGATCGTTTTCCCATACCCACCATTGAGGAATTGCTAGATGAACTTGGTTCCGCTCAGGTTTTTTCTAAGATTGATCTTCGTTCTGGTTATCACCAAATTAGAGTAAATTCTTTTGACACTTTTAAAACTGCTTTTCGCACCTTTGATGGTCATTACGAGTTTTTAGTGATGCCTTTCGGCCTCTCTAATGCTCCCTCTACGTTTCAAGCTACCATGAATGAATTACTAAGACCGTTTTTAAGAAAATTTGTACTAGTATTTTTTGATGATATTTTGGTCTATAGTAATTCATTCCACGATCACTTGTCACACCTGAACTCTGTTCTTCAGCTCCTATTGTCTAACCAATTTTATGCTAAATTTTCCAAGTGTGTGTTTGCCATGCCTTCGGTGGCCTATTTAGGTCATATTATTTCAGGCCAAGGGGTTCAACCTGACCCAGAGAAGATTCAAGCTATCGTAGCTTGGCCTCCTCCACGTTCACTCACGGCTCTACACGGGTTCTTAGGCTTAACTGGTTTTTATAGAAAATTTGTCCGCAACTATGCAGTGATTGCCACTCCCCTCACTGATTTGTTGCGTTCACCTATTTTTCAATGGAGTTTACAAGCACAACAAGCTTTCACTGAGCTCAAAAGTAAAATTACATCTGTTCCGGTTCTGGCTCTTCCAGACTTCAGTTCGCCTTTTGTCATCGAGACCAATGCTTCTGGCATTGCAATTGGTGCTGTTTTGTCTCAGCATGGTCATCCTATTGCTTTCTTTAGCAAACGCCTATGTCCTAAGCTCCAAGCTGCCTCTGTCTATGTCCGTGAAATGCTGGCTGTAACAGAAGCCATAAAAAAATGGCATCAATATTTGATTGGCCACTATTTTCAGATTATTATTGGTCAAAAGAGTTTAAAAAGTTTGCTTACCCAAGCAGTCCACACTCCTGAGCAGCAGAAATGGGCCATTAAGTTCTTGGGCTACCACTTTGACATTCTCTACAGGCCTGGCAGTCAGAATCTGGTGGCTGACACTTTATCTCGCCCAGAACCGCAACCTTCGATCTTGTTACTTATTTCTTCACTTGTTCCCCTGTTCCTTCAACCTTGGCAGCAATATTTTAAGACAACGGGTCAAGAATTAGTTCATAAATTGCTTCAAAAAGATAATGGGCAGGATTTGTTTACCTTTCGCAATGGGCTATTGTATTTCAAGGAACGACTGTTTGTCCCAGATTTTGCTGATTTTCGCCTTCAATTGCTCAGGGAGTTTCACTGTACCCCCGTTGCTGGTCACTCGGGTTTGAAGCCTACAGTTTGTCGTCTCGCTGCTGTTTTTTATTGGCCAAGTCTTTATTCTGATACGCGCAAGTTCATTCGAGAGTGCCCTACATGTCAACATAACAAATATATGCCAACAAAAAAATTTGGGTTATTACAACCCCTCAAAACTGCCAACAGAGTATGGGAAGACATATCCATGGGTTTCATTACGCACCTTCCAAAATCGTTGGGTCATTCCACCATATGGGTTGTTTGTGATCGTCTCACAAAGTTTGCCCATTTCATTGCCCTTCCTGCCCACTTCACAGCACCGCAGCTCGCTCGTCGTTTCATGGTTGAAATCTTCAAAATCCATGGCTTTCCGAAATCCATTGTTTCGGACAGGGATCCGTTGTTCGTGAGTTCTTTTTGGCGTGAACTTTTTCGCGCCCAAGGCACCACCTTGGCTTTTAGCTCCGCCTATCACCCTCAGTCGAACGGGCAATCAGAAGTCTTGAACAGATGCTTGGAAGCTTACCTTCGTTGTTTCGTTAGTGATCACCCTCATTGTAACAGCCCAAGCAACCCGCATGAGGATATTGTCAGCCTTCGAAAGATGCACTTTGACTTCTGTTAAAATCTTTCTATGCTCTTGCAGGAGAAGGTGCACAGAAGTGGAAGACGAATCGCGTAAGGCATCCGTCGGGTTTGGAGGCGCACGTCCATACAAGGCATGAAAAGGAGATGTGCCGATGCTGGTGTGGAAGGAGGTATTATGCCAATATTCCGCCAAGTGAAGATATTGGTACCAAGCATGAGTGTAACAGCCCAAGCAACCCGCATGAGGATATTGTCCGCTTTGGCCCACGGCCGCACGGTTTTGCTCTTGGCGATGACACGCATGCCACCCCAAAAGGCCTCCTCACAAGGAAGGTATCCACACCCATATATATGGCATGCTTCGTTCGCCTTCCTAACCGATGTGGGACTATATCCACCCCCCCTCAAGGGAGTCCAGCGCCCTCGCTGGCACACCGATCCGGGCCCCGGCTCTGATACCAAATGTAACAGCCCAGCAACCCGCATGAGGATATTGTCCGCTTTGGCCCACGGCCTCACGGCTTTGTTCTCGGGAATGGCCAACACCACCCCAAAACGCGTCCTCCAAGGCAAGTCCTGCCAACCCCATCAGAGTAGCACAGCGACCCCACATGGCCAGATATTGTCCCCTTTGCCCTAAGGCCTCAGGGTTTTGTTCTAGGCAATGCCCTCATGGCATCCCTAAACGCGTCCTCCAACGTATGAAACATTTTGCTAATCTTCATCGCCGCGAAGTTACCTTTCAACCTAGTGATTGGGTTCTTTTGAAGCTTCAGCCATACCGCCAGACTTCCGTGTTACGACGCTCGTCCCAAAAGCTCGCCAAGAGGTATTACGGACCCTTCCAAATTCGCCGACGCATTGGCTCCGTCGCTTATGAACTTATCTTGCCGGACACCTCCCGTATTCATCCCGTGTTCCATGTCTCGTTGCTGCGTCCTTACAAAGGTGACGACCCTCTCCGCCACTTTCGGGATCTTCCACCGCACAGGACAGACGCCATCGCCACCCTTTCGCCTCTTCCGTCACCACCAACTGAGCCAGTTGAAGGGCTCCCTTCTAATGTCTTCAATCCAGTGCAAACTGGGTTTGGAGAAGTAGCTGTCCCCTCGTGTGACCCAACACGTGGTCTTGACATTACTTCCACAGTCAATGCACATGCTCCACTTGTCACCGTTTCATCACCACCGTTCAGCAAAAACACATTCTCATCTCGTGCGTCCACCTCAGCAGGGATCCGTGGCTGCTCCAGTATGACCAATGACATTGAGGACAATGTCCAATGTGACCAGGCCGGTATTGATAGAGTTGGAAGGCCCAAACGTATAATACGAAGCCCATTAAAGTTCAAAGACTATATAACTTAAAAATTGGGCTTTTAAAATAGGCTTGGTGTTATTCTGTTGCATTTTGAATTCTGTTGCATTGTTGTTATTTCCTAAATCTGTGCTCTACACGTGTAGGCACCCAATATCTTTAGGTCTTTCTTTTATAGTGTGTATGGAAATTCTTCAAGCATGGAATGAATATCTTTCTTAGCAATAACCTAGTGTAGAATCGTTTCTTCTAGCAAACCTCTATTACTCTTCCTCTTTATTTTCTTCCTTTTTCATCTTTATCAACTTTGTTCCCCTGTCGCAATATGGAGTGTAAAATTAACAAGATTATCCTTAGTTTTATAATTTTATGTGTTTAATATATTCTTGTAGAACGTTAGGGTTTTGAGAATGGACATATAGAAAGTCTGATGAATATTGATTGATGAGAGAGGCATGACTGGTGTATTGTTAGGCGCCGCCCATCTATAAGATGACTTTGGGAGTGTTATTTTATATCGATCACACAAAACTGACCTTATTAGGTAGGTTATTGTATTGTCTACTGCCCACTACTACTAACTACTACGTATGTTAGGATTTACCCAAAACAGCATCCCTGAATTTACAAACCCCCCTCATACTTTTCTTTTCATTAATTTTTCAACTTTGAATACATTTTTTAGTCCTCAAATTTAAGATAATATTAATTTTAGTCCTCAAATTTAAATTGATTTTTTTATAATCTGAGTTTCTAAACTCATCTATAAATAAAGTGATATCTTCTATTGCAACATTATATTTAAGTTAAAAAATAAATCCTATTTTTCATAAAAACTTAAAAGAAAAAATAACAAAATTGAAAAAAAAGTCATCCATAATTTAAAATCAACTTGTGTATGAATTAAAATAAGCCTTTTATTTTATATATTTCTTTAAAATATAATAGAATAATTATCCTATCTTGTTATAATCTACTGTTTGGTGTATTTTTCAAGGAAAAAGCTTGGTTAAAAAATAACATGATAGGATAAAATTTTCTCTCTCTTCTCTATATACATTATCTCATATAATATATGATATTATATAAAATAATAATCATAATATATGCTATTAATATTAATTTATAAAATATATAGCAATATATATGATATAATATTAATTAATATAGTAATATATAATATTATATTATATATTATAGTGTATATATTATTATATATATATATATATATGTTAATTTATAAAATATATAGTAATATATATTTTATAATATTAATTTTATATTAATATATATAATACTTTATATTAACATCGATCTTACAATCAATGTTGAAGTCTATCTTAACCGATGTTAAATATCGTATTAGGAAATATATGTTTTGAAAACTTTTTATTTTCCTTTCCTATCTCTATCATCTTTTAGCTGTATCACATGATCATCTCATAAAGGGGTGTAAAAAAACATTATTGACAACTCGATTTATGTTAATATAAAGTATCAGGTAGGGTTTTGAATTATTTGAAAATTTTAAATAAGTTTATAAACTATATTTTTTTTAATTCATTAATTCCTTCATTACGTATTTTTTTAATTGGGTCTCAAAAGTTTGAAAATCATCGCAAATTGTCATTTTCCGTTGCCCTCAAAAACTAATCTCAATACTTTTTTAACCATTATGTAATTCTTGTAGAGGAAAGCATTACTAAATAATTAAATGTTGTCATTATGAAGTTAAACTTTACAGAACCTATATTAAAAAAGGTTAGGCTTTTCAGAGAATTAATATATAGTCTCGTAAATATTGATTGAGAGAATACTATGAGAGCCAAAATTGAGTTGAAGTTTTGGTCATGAATATTTGCTTGAGAAAGAAAAGTAGAACGAAAGAATGTAAAAGAAAAGAAAATAATAGAAAATGAAATGATTATACCAAATTTTCAAATTTTTACAAAATTTAAAAATTATATGATACTATATTATATAGATTAATTTAATGTATATTTATAAAATAAAGTAATATTATATTTTAATTTGAATCTATATAATAAAGTATCATATAATTTTTATATTTTGTAAAATCTTGTAAACTTAATTTATTCATTAAGAATTTCTAATTTAACAATTTAACTGTTGAAATTTTTTATAAACTACAAATTATAAAATAAAATAACTTTACTAATAATTATTCTTAATGAATGTTTGATATACAAAATATTTTTCCTTTTTCAAGAATTTGAAATCCTTGACATGTTAGTTTCTCACGTTTGATATATTATCTAAGAAATAATATTTGTAGGAAATATATGATTTCTTAACAATATTTTTTGTACATGTCTTTTTATCAAATTGTTTAGATGAAAATCTAACATTCTTATGTTAAAATGAATGCTTTACCGTACTAAAAAATATGATGTTAATACAGTAAAATTCCTTAATTCTTTAATAACATTTATAAATATTCTCTAAAATATGAATAATTAACTAAACAAATTTAATATACCATTTTTGATAATTATATGATTTACAGAATTTATGATTTTTAAGAACCATGATTTTCGAATGTAGAAAAATTTTCCTTCTATCAAACATGTCTTTAGAGTAAATGAATTTTTCCTTATAAAATATTACTTAATTTAGTTTATTTTCTTTTACAATTTAACCATACACAATCTTAAAATTGGCATAAAAATACGATAATAATAACCTAGTCTTGATTGGATCGGATTTTGAATTATATCAAATGACTACCAATTTTTCGGTTCGAAGAGGAATTTTTCATCTAAATTTATATATATCTTGATATTTTTTAATGAATAAGAGTACCCTCCTTACCCCCATTATATCATTTTCCTTTCTATATTTCTCATTTATTAGTTTGCAATTATACCTATACTATTTTCAACTACTCCATTTATAGTTTATTCCAATTTTTAATTGTGTCTATGAGCTCTAAGTGATTAAACCCGTCCATGAGATAATACTTTTTCAATGCAATTACCACTGAAAGGTAGTATTATTTCTCTTTATTTTATAATAAGCGTTGTTCTAAATTTTACACTAATAAAAAAATTAATAAATAGATAAACTACAATATTAATTTTGTAATTAATTTTTTTTATTAGAAATGATGTAATTTAACAACAATTTTTAAGATAATATTATTTAGAATATAAATGACAAAGAGGTAATTAATATCAGATTAAAAAGTTAACATGATAGTTTTTTAAAATTATTGTTTCTTTTACCACAACACTGGGAATGTATCTTGTATCAAAGTTATTAATTTATCTAGTAATTATTCTACTATACGTAATGGAATAGTTGAAGAAGAAAAATATGCAGAGTTACATCTTGAAATTCTTGAACAAACATAGTTTTAAAAGAAATATAAAATACTTTATTTAACGCATCTTATTTGATATTTAAAGTCTTGGCAGGTAAATTAAGAAATAGATCATTAATATTTTACATTTTACAAAAAATATTTGTGCAATATTTTTAATATATCTCTTATATTTCATATATTAATAATTAAATTCTCTCTCATCTATACTGAACATTTTTTTCTAACTTTATAATAAATGATTATATATGAAAATAATAAAAATATTTATTTCATTTGTATTATAAAATGACAAGGAAAATAAAAAAAAAATCAACAGAATTATCATACAATGACACAAAAGTGTGATATCATATTATAACTTTTATTGTTGTTGTCAACACCACCACATTATATATATATATATATAGAGAGAGAGAGAGAGAGGATTCTTTTAGTCTAAGAGTAAGTCTATCTAAACTTACTCCGTTCAATAACTCATGTTCTATATCAAATTCAAATTGACGGATAATCATAAAATTATTTTATACATTGATTCGAATTAATGAAACGAAGTATCAAATGATTTTCAAATTTTCTAAAACTGTTCAGATTTGATCTATGCATTAAGAACTTTAAATTAAACAGTTTGATCGTTGAAATTTAATGTAGAACATAAGTTATTGAACGGAGTAATTCTAGGTAGACTTAATTACTCTTGGAGTAAAATGATCTCTTCTCTCTTTGTATATATATATATATATATATATATATATATATATATATATATATAAAGAGAGAGAGAGGGCGGGGTCCTTTTACCTAGATTTATTCCTTTCAATAACTCATGTTCTGTATCAAATTTCAACGATCTAACCGTTGAATTTAAAGTTCTTAATTAATGTATAGATCAAATTTACAAATTTAAAAAAAAATTAAAAATCATTTGATACTTCATTTAATTAATTCAAATTGACGGATTTGATTCCTCCACATACACACGCACGCATGCATGCATACACACGCGCGCACACACAGATATAATTTACATATAGTAAAAGTAAAAAAAATTAAATTGTTTATTTCAAATAATTTACATATAGTAAAAGTAAAAAAAAATTAAATTGTTAATTTCAAACTAAAAACTTAAAATTTAACAAATTTAAATTAGTTTGTTCAAATAAAATATTTAATAAAGTAAATTAAATTTAAAAAATATTAAACTTCCCTGAAAATTTAAAATTCCTCGTCCAAAGCCTAAGATATATAAATATCGAATTATTTCTACTCATACCTAATAACGGTGTCGATCGGTTACGTTGAATAAAATGAGAGAAAAGAAAAAGTACTAAAAACCACAAAAATTTACAAAGGAGAGAAAATAAATTTAATATCTAAGGTATATATATACAGTACTATGTATATTTGTATCCTTAATATGCATTATCAATTAATAAAATGTCTAGAGCTTGTAAGAATTAGCCCTATAAATAGGTGGCCAGTCCCACATTCCTAGTATATGCTATTATCATTATAACTATTATTCATCCAACATGGTTCTCATTATTCTTTTCCTTTCTGCTATTCTTTCATCCCCTTCCCTTGCCTCTAGTGCGAACGATTTGTGTGTGGCATGTAACATCCCAAATTTTATTCAATGAAAAGAAATATTTTTTATGTATTTATTATGTGAATAAGTATTTTATTTATGTATTTTACTATTTACGTATACGTATTTTTACTATTTATGTATACGTATTTTACTATTTATGTATATGTATTTTACTATTTACGTATACGTATGTATGAATAGTATTTCACTATGCAATTGCACAGTGAAGGGCGGCTGCACGAGGGACGCGGGTTCAAATTTTATAATAAATTTGAATATAATAATGAATAGTGCATAGTAATTTATAATATTATTTTAATGAATAGTGCATAGTGCATAGTAATTTATAATATTATTTTAATGAATAGTGCATAGTGCATAGTAACTTCAAAAATTCTATAAATAGGGACTTAAGGTTTTGAAAATTTAGAATTCTAGAGAGAAGGAAATTCTGGAGAAATAGAGAGAGAAAGTAAGAGAGAGAGAAGGAGAAAGAAAAGGAGGTTCTGCTCTAGTGTCTTGTTTAAGGAGAAAGAGGAAGAGATTCTGCCCTAATTCCGATTCCTTTTAAGGAAAGATAGAGAGGAGGAGATTCTGCCCAAATTTCTGTAAACCCAGGTAAGGGGGGAGTGGGAAACCTCGCTTGGGGGTGTGGGAATAATTGTTAAATAGTTTGTTTGTTGGATTGGCTCCCGATCCCTTGCCTGTTGTTTATTTCTTTGAATATGTATTATTGATGTGTTTTGTTTTATATCTTATTTATTTACATATTAGAATCTGTTATTTGAATGGAAGGCTAAGCCTCCTAAGTATTTATAAATTTGTAATCTATTATTTAAATGGAAGGCTGAGCCTCCTTATTATCTTATATTACCTTTTAAGCTTCCTACTTTACTTAAAAGATCTTAATATATTATTATTGAAAAATATGATACCTAAGCAACCTCTGGACTGTTGGATTGTTGGACTGTTGGACTGTTTGGACTGTTGGACTGTTTGGACTGTTGAACTATTGGACTGTTGAACTATTGGACTATTAAATTGGATTATTGAAATAATTCTTAATTATGAAATATGAATATGATATGTGTAACATGCTAAAGGTTGAGTCTGTGAATGTATGACATGCATCATATGCACATATTACTCCAGGTGTGCCGCTGAGGCCGCATACCCACGACTAACAAGGTGTACCTTTGAGTCACCCACGATATGCTAACGAGGTGTATGAACACCAGTGATAGGTGTGCCTTCGGGACACCAGTGATGTAACATGCTAACGAGGTGTATGAACACCAGTGATAGGTGTACCTTTGGGTCACCAGTGATAAATTCTGAAACTTCCGTATGGCGCCACATGCATACAATAGTGAGTCAAGTCAAGAAAATCATTATACATAAGCATATATGTGAGATTGATTATATATGTGAATTATATTGCGTGTGTGTGTGCTATTTAACTTTTATTTCTATATCTGCAACTGAGTGAGAAGTTTCTCACTCCCTTGTCATTTTTGTGTATATTTAAATTATGATGCAGATAATTAGCATGAGGCTGAGAATGTTGGTGGTGAAGCTTAGGCTTCTGTTTGGGTTTCGCTCTGATAGGATGTGACATCGGGATTAGCTAGACTTATTGTTAAATTATTATTATTTTTCTTTTGTAATTTTTATGTTATTTATGTTGAAAGTGTGTATTTTTGTCATATTATAATTTTACTAAAAGATTATAAGTTAATTCCTAACTAGGAGGCTCTGCCACCTTTACTGGGATTAATCTATAATCTTTATTTTATTATTTCTTGACAATTTGATACTTACAGTTGAAAATTATGAATGTGCATCTTTTACCCAATGATACTTGAGATAATTATTTTATATTAGACTAAGAAAGAATTTATATATAGATGGTTTATATCTATTGTAATTATGTTGGGGTAGAAGGTATCACATTTAGTGGTATCAGAGCAAGTCGATTTTATCAACCGTGTGTGTTATGTGCTTATCATGACTCTGTTGTGTACTCTGACTATGTCTTGTTTGTTGTGTACTATGATGATGATGTTCGTCCTGTGTTGATATTGTTGAGTTTGAGATTGTTAAGTTAGTTTGTAATCAGAGGAATGATAATCATGATAGTGTTAGCCAACTCGAATTATTAGAACCTTGGATGGGAGGTGATATATTGAGTATACTAAGAGTTTATGATTGGTGAAGTTTCTGACATCTATAGTTGTAGCAGGTTGAATCTAAAGGTGGTTGTCTCTTTGGTGAGAGATCGAAATGATGTTAATTCCCTTAAGTGTTATTATTAGTATGTTAATTATTTATGGTTTAGGTAGCATGTGAGTTGTTTTGATTGAGAAAAGTAAGGAGAGACTTGAATGAGAAATTAAGTAGTGAATTTGGAAAAAGTTGAGGTATTTTGTGGCATTAGATATATTGATACATTATTGCTATTTGGTGTCGAAAATATTTTCATTATAGTTTGTTATGATAGTATGAGTATTATATCGACAAAATTTATATTTTGAGGTCTTTATGAAGAATATGGCTTTAGATATTATCTTTTCAATAGAACTAGGATAAGATGAAACAAAAATCTAGAACTTCAAGTTATGACTGCCTTGGTGATTAGAAATTTAGTAAGCACTGAATTTATTAGTGGTGATATTTGAATCTTTAGCTAAAGAGATGATCTCTTGGAAATCTTATGTCTTCATAAAGAGTTGTAGCTTATTCACTTAACTTTCGTTTGAGATAGGTTTGAAATCATTTGGACGAATACAACTCTGTGTGTCAGGTAGATATATGCTATCATGATATTTTGAGTTGTTAGGCATAAAAATAGATTTAAACTAGATTGTCTAAGTATGAATTTGGATTGTATGAGGTGAGTATTTTAGACCATGAAATTTCTTGCGGAGGAAGATCTACCTAAGTTGTGCTTAAGTGAGAGATACTTGAGTCAATTAGTAAAATCAGGAGTCTTGTTTGATAGTTTATATGAAAATTCAGTGAGTAATTTTTTTTTTTAACAGCTGTTCATGGTTTAAACTGCTCTCACTATAAAAATTGCTTTTGCCTTCGTTTCTTTGGTTATTAAGATGTTTCAGTTCACTAGGTTGTTTCTTGCCTACCCTTGGAATCAACTGTAAGGATAATCTATATCAGGAATTCTTGAACCTATGTATATTTTTAACTACCCAAATCATTTCGTTGCTTACTTCTTTGAATTACTTACTATTACCTTTGACTGAATTGACTAGAAAGGAGTTACATTAGTATGGGATAACAATTGAGGAAGTAGTTTTCAAACTCTTAAGGAAAGATTGACTAGTGTTAATATTACTAGATTTTAGTAAGATTATTGTGATATATAAATATGTCTCTGAAAATAGGTTTAGGAAGAATATTGTGGCAAGAAGAAAAGATAGTAGCTTATGTTTCTAAGAAATTGAAAATTCATGAGAGAAATTACCTTACCCATAACCTTGTTAGCGACTTTGTCATTTATACTAAGATTTGGAGACACTAACTATATGATTCTATGGTTGAGGTATTTAGTGATCATAAGAACCTTAAATATCTTTTGACCAAAGGGGTTGAATACGAGATAAAAGAAATAGTTGAAATTTCTTAAGGAGTAAAATTTTGATCTTATTATTTGGCTAAAGCCATTGTGGTGATTGATGTTTTGAGGAAATCTTTATCTTTCATTATGATTAGAGAGATGAATCTTTTTGGCTCAAATTAGAAATTTAAGTTTGGATTATAAGGTTACTTCTAGTATTGTGAGATTAAGTATGAATAACGAATGGATTGTTGAAGAAAATTATAGGAGCATAATTAGTTGATTTATTTTGGTAACAAGTTATAAGGCTATAGGTTAAGGTGATGGATATGATTATGACTTGGGTGAAGATGAAATGGTGAAACTAGAGAACTGATATGGATACCGAGTGTACATTATGCTTAGGTACCTGATCTTTAGAATTGATCATAGAAGAGTTTGAATTGGTTGTAGATAGAGTAGTAAAATTAGTGATCTGATATGTGTATCTAATGCTTAGGTGTTGATGTTGTGGCAAATATCTGGATTACAATGATAACCAAATTATTATTTTGATGATTTAAGGATTGAATTTGATTGCAGAATTTAGAAACTTATGCTTGATGTGTAAGATTACCCTAGTAGCATTGAATTATTTATGTTGGAAGTAACTATCAGATTAATAGATGAGATTAGAGGAACTAGGAGTTAGATCCTTTATTAGTGACCCAAATAAGCAAGAGATTAGAAAGGACACAGTTGGATGTTTAATTATAAAACTTGAAAGGACATAAGAGTACTCTTAACATTTATTTAGAAGTTACTAAAATGTATCAGAGTGGCGCAGGGGAAGCGTGATGGTCTAATATGGAAAGAGAAGTAGAGAACTTGAATCAAGATATGGAGAGTGAGTTTAAATTTGGAGTGGATGGAGTTTTGAGATTTAAGGATAAGTTGTGCATTCCTAGTGTGCTAGAATTTAATAAAGCAATCCTAGAAGAAGGTCATAAGAGTATCTTTAGTATCCATTCAGAAACTACTAAGATGTACCAAAATCTTAAGAAGATATTTTGTGACCTAAGATGAAGAGAGGAGTAAAGCAATTGTATATTTATGGTTAGCATACTAGAAGTTTTTAAGAATCTTGTAGCACTTAGATGCTCCATTTTGGAAGTAAGATGGTGAATAGATAGACCCTAGTGGAAGATTTGTCTAAGACACTTAAGAAATTGATTTTGTTTGTGTTTAAGTGGATAAATTCGTCAAGATCTTTCCCTAAGCAAATCCTTTGAGGAAATTGATAAAAGTTGTACATCAACAAGGTAGTGATGTTGCATAAGAATTAGAAGTAAGAATGCGAAGAGTTTACCATTGCAAAAATTTCGGGGACGAAATTTCTAAAAGGAGGGGAGAATTGTAACATCCCAAATTTTATTCAATGAAAAGAAATATTTTTTATGTATTTATTATGTGAATAAGTATTTTATTTATGTATTTTACTATTTACGTATACGTATTTTTACTATTTATGTATACGTATTTTACTATTTATGTATATGTATTTTACTATTTACGTATACGTATGTATGAATAGTATTTCACTATGCAATTGCACAGTGAAGGGCGGCTGCACGAGGGACGCGGGTTCAAATTTTATAATAAATTTGAATATAATAATGAATAGTGCATAGTAATTTATAATATTATTTTAATGAATAGTGCATAGTGCATAGTAATTTATAATATTATTTTAATGAATAGTGCATAGTGCATAGTAACTTCAAAAATTCTATAAATAGGGACTTAAGGTTTTGAAAATTTAGAATTCTAGAGAGAAGGAAATTCTGGAGAAATAGAGAGAGAAAGTAAGAGAGAGAGAAGGAGAAAGAAAAGGAGGTTCTGCTCTAGTGTCTTGTTTAAGGAGAAAGAGGAAGAGATTCTGCCCTAATTCCGATTCCTTTTAAGGAAAGATAGAGAGGAGGAGATTCTGCCCAAATTTCTGTAAACCCAGGTAAGGGGGGAGTGGGAAACCTCGCTTGGGGGTGTGGGAATAATTGTTAAATAGTTTGTTTGTTGGATTGGCTCCCGATCCCTTGCCTGTTGTTTATTTCTTTGAATATGTATTATTGATGTGTTTTGTTTTATATCTTATTTATTTACATATTAGAATCTGTTATTTGAATGGAAGGCTAAGCCTCCTAAGTATTTATAAATTTGTAATCTATTATTTAAATGGAAGGCTGAGCCTCCTTATTATCTTATATTACCTTTTAAGCTTCCTACTTTACTTAAAAGATCTTAATATATTATTATTGAAAAATATGATACCTAAGCAACCTCTGGACTGTTGGATTGTTGGACTGTTGGACTGTTTGGACTGTTGGACTGTTTGGACTGTTGAACTATTGGACTGTTGAACTATTGGACTATTAAATTGGATTATTGAAATAATTCTTAATTATGAAATATGAATATGATATGTGTAACATGCTAAAGGTTGAGTCTGTGAATGTATGACATGCATCATATGCACATATTACTCCAGGTGTGCCGCTGAGGCCGCATACCCACGACTAACAAGGTGTACCTTTGAGTCACCCACGATATGCTAACGAGGTGTATGAACACCAGTGATAGGTGTGCCTTCGGGACACCAGTGATGTAACATGCTAACGAGGTGTATGAACACCAGTGATAGGTGTACCTTTGGGTCACCAGTGATAAATTCTGAAACTTCCGTATGGCGCCACATGCATACAATAGTGAGTCAAGTCAAGAAAATCATTATACATAAGCATATATGTGAGATTGATTATATATGTGAATTATATTGCGTGTGTGTGTGCTATTTAACTTTTATTTCTATATCTGCAACTGAGTGAGAAGTTTCTCACTCCCTTGTCATTTTTGTGTATATTTAAATTATGATGCAGATAATTAGCATGAGGCTGAGAATGTTGGTGGTGAAGCTTAGGCTTCTGTTTGGGTTTCGCTCTGATAGGATGTGACATCGGGATTAGCTAGACTTATTGTTAAATTATTATTATTTTTCTTTTGTAATTTTTATGTTATTTATGTTGAAAGTGTGTATTTTTGTCATATTATAATTTTACTAAAAGATTATAAGTTAATTCCTAACTAGGAGGCTCTGCCACCTTTACTGGGATTAATCTATAATCTTTATTTTATTATTTCTTGACAATTTGATACTTACAGTTGAAAATTATGAATGTGCATCTTTTACCCAATGATACTTGAGATAATTATTTTATATTAGACTAAGAAAGAATTTATATATAGATGGTTTATATCTATTGTAATTATGTTGGGGTAGAAGGTATCACATGGCAGACCTGAAGGGCCCACAAAGCCCTTCAGGTTATAACTGCAAGCCACGAAACACAGTAATAACAGATGACTTTGTGTCTAACTTAAAAGACAGCCCAAGCGCGTTCGTTACTGATATGCCTGGTCTCAATGGTCAAGGTATCGGTTTAGCACGTGCAGAACTGGTTCCTGGTGGAATGTTTGGGATGCACACTCATCCTGGTGCCTGTGAACTCATAATCGTGGAGAAAGGTGAAATAACTGTTGGATTCATGAGTTCTAGGGAAGCTTACGTGAAAACGCTGAAAGTGGGAGATGTTATAGCTATCCCACGAGGACTGTTGCATTTTGTTTTGAATACTGGTAACGAGAATGGCACTATCACTGCATTTTATGGCAGCGAAAACCCTACTTTCCAATATCTTGGTAACCAATTATTTGGAACCGACGTGGCTTCTGATATAATTGCACAAACTACCCCCATTGACATGTCTCAAGTCATCAAGCAGAAGGCTCTTTTCGGTGGCACCGGCTAGGGTTAATTCAGACTTAATTGCTAGCTATATAGCTTATAATAATAATAATAATAAAACTTGTTATTGTGTTCGATTGTTGATTTCAATAATCAGCAGCAGCAATACTAATTACTAAACTTTTGAATTTGTGTTTACGTGTCTCTTTTCCGTTCTTAAGTGTGTTTGATGTGTCTCCAAAAAAACATAATACTTGTTGTATGTTTGTGAACAAAATAACAAAAGCTGTTGCTTAAAACCTTTTAGTACTTTATTTAATTTATCACTTAATTAGTTTGTTTTTCGTCTGGATTTTCCTTTGCTTACGTACAAAGGCATTAATACGCGTGGGTATTTATGGATTCGTAAAGTACTGGTCCTGGTACATGAACATACATTCAAACAACACATAGTAATTAACTTTAAGAAATTATAATATATTAAATTTTAGATTGATTCATGGATAAAAAATTATTATTATTATTATTATTTTGACAGCAAACAAGTTATATATATGTATATATAAATGTAATGAGAAAGAGGATACAAGGTATAAGGGTACTAATCTCATACAAGTCACAATTATAGAAAAGTGAATACGGTATTCCCTCTTCTATAAACCAAAAAAGTAACTCCCCTACCTAACCGAACTAAATAGAAACTATTTTCAAAATACTACTAAATGTCAATACGCCTTTTCCTGCAAATGATCCTAACATTCTAATTGAATCTCCAACCTATTACACCCAACAATTACTTTTATATATGCATTGTCCCGGATTGTTGCACCATTTTGAGAAAGAGTAATGGAAAGATTTATGCAACGTATGCAGTCAAGACCAAGAAGAAAAAAGAACGTCTTTGAACTCTTTGTCATTGTCAAATTGTCCCCTTTAAAAGCATAGTGATTTCTATGTTTCCAAATGCACCATGTTGTAGCACACCATACTATGCACCACATTTCCAACTCTGAATTTGTTTGAAGCAATGGTAAGAAACTAAAATGTTGTACAATTTGTTGTGGTAATGGTGAGGGACAATCTAACCAATTGAGCCATTGTTTCCAAATACTATTCACCATTGGACAGGTGCAAAGCATGTGTGAAGTAGATTTAACATCTGTTTTGCAAAATATAAGTTGTTGTGGATCCAACAATATGTTCCTTTTTGACAAGCTTTTTGTAATTAGTATTTCGTCATGTAGTAGCCTCTACACAAATGTATGGACCTTAGGTTGAACCATAATTTTCCAAACTTGTTTGAACTTTTGTTCCATTGTATTCCTAATCCGTTCAATTTGAATAGCCTCGTATGTCAATTTGACCAAGAATGACCCCAAAGATTCAGGCAGCCAAGTCCATGAATCTGGATGATCTTAATTTATGGAGCTACATGCCTCAGGACCTAGTGTAAAGACTATTCTTGATCTAACTCCCATTCAAACCAATTCCAACGTCATCTAAATTCCCAAACCCAACTATCATCCCTCCACTACCCCATATCAACAATTACATCATTTTTCTATTATAAATTAAGAAATAGCATAGGAAAGGTGACTACTAGACATTTTTCACCAACCCAATTATCAAGCCAAAATCTAGTTCGAGTGCCTTCCCTAATCTTCCAACACACTAAGTTATCAAACTATTTATCTACATTTTCACTATCATAGACATTTAGTAAATCACGCCACCAAATAGAGCTTTTGGTTGCGGCGTTTCTTGTGCAAAGATTGTAGCATTCTTCGTACCTTGATAATAACACTTTTCCCCACATAGAGTTTGGCTGATGGAAGATATTCCATCTCCATTTTGCCAAGAGGGCTACATTTAACTCAAAGATGTTTTTTACCCCTAAACCACCATACTCTTTTGGATGAGTTACCTTGTCCTAGTTAACCCACAATATTTTCTGTTGACCTTCACTACACCCCCATAAGAATCTCATTTGAATTAGCTTTATTTGGTTACCAACCAACTTTGATATTTTGAAAAAAGATAGATAGAATAGGAGTAAAGATATTAATAATGAGTTGATTAAACATACCCCTCCCAGCCATAAAAAGAGTTTTACTTTTCCATGAAGATAACTTCTTCATTTTTTGTATGACTGGCTTCCATGTCTCAACTTTCCTTGGATTCACTCCAATTGGCAAACCTAAATAAACAAAAGTTAGTTGTAATAATTTACAGTTCAAGAAATGTGCAAAACTCTCCACAAAATTTCTTTCTACTCTAACTACTCCTAAACAACTCTTGAAAAAGTTGACTTTTAGTCCCAAAATTACCTCAAAACACCTTAGAACACTTTTGATCACAATTACATTATCAAGACTAGCCTCACCCAAAAAACATAGTGTCATCTACATATTGTACTATGCTTATGTACACTTGGTCTTTACCTTCCTTCAAACCTCAGAATAAATTTGTTTGGACTACCTTCCTTATCATACTTGTCAAACCTTCAGCAACCACAATAAAAAGAAATGGTGTTATAGTGGATCGTCCTGTCCTAGTCCCCTGTGTAACTTAAATTCTTCAATTGGACTTTCACTTACAAGAATTGATACATGGATTGTCTTCTCTCCAATCCACTCTATCCATTTGTAGGTGAATCCCAATCTTTGAAGCATATAGAGGAGGTAATGCCAATTTACTGAGTCGTACACCTTCTCATAATCCACCTTAAAAAAATGCTACCTCTTCTTTTTCTTTTTGCTTCATCTAAAGCTTCATTCACTACCAACATGCTATGAAGTAGGCTCCTCCCTTTTTAGGAATGTTGTAACATCCCGAATTTTCTACTAATATAATAGTTTAATTATTATTTATTTTTATATTTATTGAGATTAATTATTTTATTATAATTGTTTTAATTAATTAAATGAGTTTTATAGAATATTTTAGATGTTTTTTGTAACACCCCAGTTTTCAATAAAGTTATTATTATTATTATTATAATAATAATTATTATTATTATTATAATAATAATTATTATTATTATATGGTATTTGGTCATAATTATTTTAATAATTATAGAAGAATATTATTTTGTACGTTTTAAATAATTATTATTTTAAACAATTATTTTGTACGTATTAAATAAGTATTTTTTATTAGCATATTTAAATAAATATTTATATGTTTTAAGAGAAGGTTGATTTTATATGATATTTTGTTATTGAAATTATATTATTATATTTTGGGTCAGAAATATATTATTATTATAGAGGAAAAATATTTTATAATATACATGTATTTATTTTATTTAATTATTATGAGGAAAAAGAGAAGTGGGTTAGAAGAGAAGGAAAATGGGTTGGGTTGACCCAGCCCAATGGATTAATTTTAAGGAGTCAGGTAGCGTTAACCCTATCTACCTCATTTGCCTTCTGAAGGGTTAGGAAAAAAAAAAGAAACAAAGAGCTCTAAGGAAGAGTACTCAGGAACGACCTTAGATCACACCTTTGTCTTCTGCTCATCCAGGTAAGGGGGAGTGAGAAACCTCGCTCTGGGTGTGGGATTGTATGCTGGGTAGTGGGATTGGCCCCCAATCCTGTGTTTGCTGTATTTTTATGTATGCTCATGTATGAAGGGTTTCTCCCAATTGTATCTGTTTTTCTTATTATTTTTCTTATATGCAATTAATTGTATGACTTGAGATCTCTATGGGTTCCTATGGGAAACCCTATGAGAAAACGGGCAAAATATGAATGTTTTCTATTTTGTCTTCTGATTACTTTGTTGTGTTCCTTGTTGGATGTGATGCATGAGTATGTGGTTAATTTTGAAAATAAATATGTTTTAATATGATCTAGAGTGCTCTATGGGTTCCTTTGGGAAACCCTATGAGAAATAGGCAAAATATGAAATATTTTCTGTTTTGATTTCTGATTTTTCTGTTATATTCCTTGCTTGATGAGATGTAAAAATATGTATTTAATTTTATAAATAAACGAGTTTTGATATAAATTAAAGTGCTCTGTGGAGGCTTTGTGAATATGATGATGTAAAGTGAAATGTGATTGAGACATGACATATGAAATGTGATAATGAAATATGATGACGAAATGCGATGATGTGATATGACCATGGGAAATGATAATGTGATATGAGAATGCATAGAGTCTTGATTGACATGCATCATTTGCATAAGTGTTTTAAGGGTACGATATGGAATACACCGCCAGAGAAGGCCCCCTAGTGTAAAAGCTTTGGGGATTAGTCCTTGGGGATAGCTCGGTTTGGAAGTCCCAGTCTCGCCCATTGTGTGCATGGGATGTATCTTGCGCAGCTTAACTATCCCGACGAGACTCTGGTAGTATATCCTTCTAGTGAGAGTGCGCAGAGGGTGTGACCCGGCATGTACTCCTAGACTACTCTTCGTGTATTGCTAGCGGCAATATGCCATGTGATGTTTTACTGGCGCCACATGCATGATAATATGTAGTTCGTGTCCATGCATGTGCATTCTTATTATTAAATGATGATAAATTACTATTTGTATGACTTGGATGATTGGATAAGCTATTGTTGTTGATTGATCTATGAGGTAACTGTATTGTTTGTGTTTGGCTATCCAGTGTGCGTTCCTACACCGTAAGCCAGAGTGAGATGTTTCTCACTCCTTTCTTTTGTGTTGTTTCCCTTGTTTGATATACAGGAGACCATCAACAGCATGAGGCTGAGGATGTGGACGATGGAGCTGAGGCTTCTATGTGGGATTTTGCTCTGATAGGACATGTGACATCGGGACATAGATAGGATTAGAATATGACATTGTTTATGATTTATTAAAGTATATATTTTGGAAAATTTAATTTTTATTCTTTGTAATTTTATTTGCTATTTGGATTAAGGACATGAATGTGAATTCTCTACTCACATGATTATTGGAATTGTCGTTCAATTTTGAATATTTTTTTTATCCAATAAGATATTTCTTTTTATTATTATTATTATTATTATATATATATATATATATATATATATATATGTTGGGGTAGAGGGTGTCACATTTTTAATAATTATGAGTATTTTAATTAAATAATAAATATTTATAAAAATTATTTTGTATAATATTTATTAGAGAACTATGTATTCTTATGATATTTTTTTATAATAAGTATTTGGAGAAAATTATGTGTTTTATTGTAGTTATTTATATATCTTATTTTAATTATAATTGTGTTGTAAGAAATAGATATATTTTATATATTATATATTTGTTAGTTATTAATTAAGTATTGTATTTTATTATAATTATTTGGATTGGAAGAAATATGTTTATTAGATATATTATTTAATTATAAGTTTTAATATTTGAAGGAAAGAAAAAGATAATCATGGTTAAAATATTTTTACTAAAGGATTAAAGGGAGGTTAAGATTTTAAAAGAGAGAGAGCAGATCAGATTTTAGGTTTTCATCACTTTTCACGTAAGGGCTTCAAAGCTCAGTAGAGTACCACGAGGAGGAGGTCACCGGGAAACTGTGTGCGCTTCGTCTTCTACTCATCAAGGTAAGTGGGGAGTGAGAAATCTTACTCGGGGTGTGGAAATAATTGTTGGATAGTCGGATTGACCTCCAATCTCTTGCCTGATGTATGCATATAGGAACAAGCACTTTGTAAAAGTTTTTTGTTTTGCTTTCTAATTATTCGTTGTGTTCCTTGTGTGATTCTAAGTGTGAATATGTGTTCAATTTTGAGAATAGATAAGTTTTAATATGGATTAGTGTGTTCTATGGGTTCCTGCGGGAAACCCTATGGGAAACAGACAAATTTTGAACGTTTTCTGGTTTTCTTTCTGAATTTTTTGTTGTGTTCTCTAATGATTACTGAGCATGAATGTATGTTTAATTTTAAGATTGGATTAAAAAAATTTATGCGTTCCTACGGTACACCCTATGAGAACACAGACAAAAATATGAATGTTTTTTATTTTGATGTTTGAGTTTTCTGTTGTGTTCCTTGATATTTGTTGAGTCTGAATATGTGTTTAATTTTAAAAATAGAAAAGTTTTAAGCCATGTTTGAAGGTGCTAATGGTGTGAGAACTACCTTTTTATTGTGTTAATGCAAGTGATGTGTTTCTATAAACATGATGAGGAGGGGAATCTCTTATATGTGACCTTGTGATTATGAGTATGATAATGTGATATGAGGACAAGTGACATTATGAGATATGACAAGTGAAATGTTGAGTCCATGAACATGAAAATGTATGACATGCATCATATGCATCTATGTGACGGGGTACAATATGGAGTACATTGTTAGGAAAGACTCTTCGGGTGAAACATCTCAGAGGAGCCCTAGGGGATAACGTGATTTAGAAGGCCCAATTCTGCTTGTTTGTGTGCATGGGACGTATCTTGTACGGATTCGCTATCTCGACGAGACCCTAGCAGTACATCCTTCTAGTTGAGAGTGCGCGGTTGAGCCGTCATGTACTCCTAGACTACTTCAGGTATGTTTCTTCGACAGCATACCATGTGATATGTGATTATGAGACATGTAACTGGCGCCACATGCATGCATTTATGAGTCGAGTCCATGACATCATTGCATGATAAATGAATATACATGTGATACTGATTGTGTATGTGTATTGTTTATATGTGATTTGTGCTTGTGACTTGTATTATGTTTATTGTGTGTGTGTTGTCTAACATGTATTTTTACACTTGAACCTGAGTGAGATGTTTCTCATTCCCCTGTTACTCTTTGTATGTGTTTAAATTGTATTACAAGTGATCATCAACACGAGGATGTTGGTGATGAGGCTTAAGTTTTAGTTGAACGTGCTCTGATAGGATATGTGACATCGAGGCATAGCTAGGCTTAGTTTAGGATTTCATTATTGTTATTTTATTTTAGAAAAACCCATATTTCATTTTCTTGTAAATTCCGCATTTGACCACGATTTATGTATACATGTGTGAATACTACAAGAAAAATGTAAATTTTTGACGGAAAATTTCTGACGGATATGGATCTGTCAGAAATTTCCGTCAGAAATTTCCGACAGACTGTCAAATTTTCGACAGAAACTTTCCGACGGAAAATTTCATCAGAAATTTCTGACGGAAAAATAATTCCGTCAGAAATTTCTAATGGAAAATTTCTGACGGAATATTCCATCGGAAATTTCTGACGGATTTATTCCATCGGAAATTTCCGACAGAAGTTTCCGTCAGAAATCTTATTTTTAATTATTATTTTTAATTTCTATTTTTAATTTTTTTTAATTTCTTTTTTTAATTTTTTATTTTTAATTTCTTATATATATTTGTAGTATTAAAAATTTTATATATCTTTTAAAGGTATAAATATATATTATAATTATTTATTACAAGTTTTTTATATCTACGATTAGTATTAAAGATGAAAATAAATTAGGTCATACTATATTTTATTATAATTTACTTGGTTTGAACCTAATTTTATTTAAAAATATATATTTTAAGTATGACTTATTTATCTATCATAAACAATTTTTAAATGTTTGGGTAGAACTACAATCATAAAGACTTATTTTATAATAATTTAACACTATTAAAAATATAAAAATAAATATGTTAAATTTATAAAAATAAAGTTTAATTTATTTATGATATAAATATGTTTTTAATATCTAATATATATTCTTAGATGATAATTTATTTTAAAATATATCTTATAATAACAATTCTAAATGGAATATAAATCTTATGATTTTTCTTATTTTGATTTTTTTAATCAATGTAAACAATTTTACTATTTTGATTTTTTCAATCAACGTATATAATAAATAAAAAACACAAAAGAGAAACATGCATGCTACAAATTTTATTTTATCAAAAAATTATTTGTTTTAATATATTACATTATATATGTGAATATTAAGAGATATATATATATATACATATATATATTATAATTAAATTTTTTTAAAAAATTAATTCATTATTAAGAAATTTTTTTTATCACATGAGAATTAATTTCCTTCAAAAATTTGACAGATATCAAATAAATAAACATTTTTTCTGAATCTATTATTAGAATATAATTTTATTTTTTTAAAATATATTAGATAAAAAATTATGTATATGTCAAATAGTAGTGAGGGCAAGTGCCTCACTATTCCAAACGTGCAGCTGTCCATGTATATATATGTATGTATATATATATATATATATATATATATATATATATATATATATATATATATATAATATAGGGGGTTATAATTATTACGGTGTAAGTTTTACTAAGTATTATGCCGCTCTATAACTTTATATTAAATGTAAATTTTATAAATCCAACCGTTAAATTGAAAGTTCATATCACTTTATACATATATATCAAATTTTGTTAAAATTGAACAACAACTGGAAGATAATCCAAGAGTTCATATTTTAGTGTATTTTGAAATGAATATATTACATCAATTTTGTTTTATAAGAATGAAGTATCAAATCATCTTGGATTAATATAAAGTTTTGTATATATAATCTATAAGAGATATGAACTTTCAATCTAACAATTGGATTTACCAAATTCACATTTAATAAAAAGTTATTAAGCAGTGTAATACTTTGTAAAAGTCACATTTAATATATATATATATATATATATATATATATATATACACACACACACACACACACACATATATATATATATATATATAATTACAATGGTATAAATTTTACTAAGTATGACACTGCTCAATAACTTTATATTAAATGTGAATTTTGTAAATTCAACTGTTATATTGAAAATCTTTTACTCTTAAATCATATATACAAAATGTTATATTAATCGAAGATGATTTTTTATAAAACAAAATTAAATCTGTCGAAAAATTTATATTTTCGATGAGAAAATTTTTGTAGGAAAAACTATATTATTGATAGAATATTTCAGGCAAATTTATATTTGTCGAAAATGTAAGCACTGGTTTTAAATTTGATATGAAAATATTAATGATATAATTAGATAAGATTTTAAGTTAGTATTTTATTAATGGTTGATAATTAAAAAATAAAACATGGATAAATACATTTTTTTGAATTTTATATGTTTGATTTAAGATAACTTACAAAATAACTCTTGGTAAAGTTATTCTGCTCAATAACTCATGGTGTCTGTTGAATTTCATCGATCCAATTAATTGTTAAATTAAAAGTTATTAAATTTTACTAATAATTAATATAAAAAATTAATTAGTTTTGGAATAAATTATTTGCTAATTAACAATATAATTGAAACATTAATTATTTTAAATTATTTAACTAAAATCTTATTGACAATTTACTATATGATCTTAATATTTTTGTATAACTAATATCTGGTTTTAAATTTTATATGAAAATATTATATATAATTAGATAATATTTTAAGTTAGTATTTTATTAATAGTTGATAATTAGAAAAGAAAAAAATAAGGATAAATACATTTTTTGAATTTTATATGTTTGATTTAAGGTAAATAAATATGTTAAATTAATTAATAATTTATTTAAAATATTAAAATTTAATTTATAAGTATGTAATAAATAAATATTTATAATTTTATAAATTATATTATCATTATAAATTATAAAATTAAATAATTTAAATTATAATTTTAAATAAAAATAAGTAGATGTTAATTATAAAAGTAAGTACATATAAATAAAGAATAATTAAATATATTATTATTATTATTATTATTATTCGTAATATAAAATTATTATATATTATTATAGTACAAATATAAGATTGTATATTTGAAGATGACTTAAATGAATTAATTTGTACAAGTTATACTGACAACATACATAGACATTTCGGTACCTTATTCATCAGAACTTCACAGTTAAGCGTGCTTGACCTGGAGTAGTACTGAGATGGGTGACCTTCTGGGAAGTCTCCCAGAAATTGCACAAGTAAGGATAAAACACGCTAAACAGTGAAATATTGTGAAATAGAACCCTTGAGAGGCCAAATATGAGAGTTGTTACATTAATAAATTTATTAAAATTAAAAAAAAATTATAATTTCTGACAGATTTTTCCGTCAGAAATTTTCGACGGAATTTTCTGACGGAAAATTATTTCCGACGGATTTTTTTTTTCGACGCCACTTTTTCTGACGGATTGAAATCCGTCGAAAAAATAAAAATCCGTCAAAAATTTACCTATTTCCGTCAGAAATTAGCATTTTTCTTGTAGTGAAATTCTCTACTCTTATGTTAGTGGAATCATTGTTTTAATTCAAAAGATTTTATTTACTCCGAAAATATGTTTTATAATTATTGTATATGTATATATATTGGGATAGAAGGTGTCACAAATACAACTTGTCTATCATCTATGACTAAGCGTAGAGCCTTTTTCAATCTGTTTACTAGAGATATTAGATAATATTTTGTACATGCATCCCACCAATGGGATGGTCTATAGTCACTCAAATTTTGTGGGTCTCCTTTCTTTGGGATAAGGGTAACGAAAGTTGAATTAGTACCCTTGGTAACTTACCATGAGCATGGAATTCCTACATGAAGCGTATGATGTCCCCTTTCAAGGTATTCCAAAACTCCTTTAAGAATTTGAAGTTGAAACCATCTGCTCCAGTGCTCTCGAAACTGCCACAACCCTACATAGCTTGTTTGATCTCATCTTCCTCAAATTCAGAGATAAGATCAATATTCTGTGTAAATTAGATATTTGTTTAAATTGAATTATTATGAACCTCACAATTCATAAACAAGTGATAAAAGATTAGTGTTCAAGTAATTGATTCCTGTACCTGCACGAGGGTACTCCAGTAATTTTGCTACTCCTGCTGGGTCTTCGTCTTCCATGAGGTATCCTAGGGAAAGAGAGGAGTACTTGCAAAAGGCACTCCAATGCTTAAATCAGTCCTCGGTCTCAGAGATATTAATGCTAATCAAATTGGTAATTATGAAAACTTACCTTTATTTGTCACTAATCGCACTTATTTATATTAACTTTAATGGGCTTAGGCCCATATGTAGGCCCATAGGAGAATCCATTAGTGCTTATCCGTAATAAACAGGTTAAGTAGGTTATTCCTCGGTCCTTCCTTATATTTGACCTGGTACTTATACCCTTATCTTGTATACTTCCAATTTCGAATATTTTGATCGTTGACAATAGAGGATCATATAATGCTTATCTAATCTCTTATGGTTTTTGCTTAAGATATCCCTTTGATGCATGAAAATTTTGGAAATACGTGTAACTTAATAAAAATAAAATCCACAAATACTTAAAACCTTAAAGTTTAAACTCAACTGCGCTCATGGTAATGTTGTTCTTTTGCATATATATACCAATCAACGTATAAAATACATCGCTAATGCAGAATTGTATTTATATTACGCTCTCGTTGGTGCAATGGACGAAAGGAAGCCCAAAATAATATATGTAGACGTGTAGTCCTTAAATATCAAGCTAGAACTTTATAGAATTAATATATAATCTCATTAATTTGATAGAAAATACTCTGATGCCCACCTCTACAAGCAAAGTTGTGTGGTAATGTGTTTTTTGGTGCTGTTATGACCTATCTAGCACCCTTCAATTGACTGGTTATTCGGCAATGACCAAGGAGGAATCTTCACATATAACTTAAGAAGAGAAAAAAAAAAAAAAAAGATAAAATGAGGAATATATTATATATAATTGATTTTGAAAATTTAAATTTAAAAGACAAAGAAAAAAAGTAGTTGCGTGATAAAATTATACCCAAACTTGTGGACATGAAATATTTAAAATGTTGTTAATCTGTTTTCTTTTGTTTATTGTTTTCAAATATGTGGGAGTTCAAAAAAAATGAGTTTTCTTTCTCTTTGATACCTAAAAGTAACAAGGCAACAAAGCAAAGCCCAAATAAAGGCCCACTCCAGAAAAAAAAAAACAGTTTTTTTCAAAAGAAACAAGTCAACTAATTAAAAATTTCATTTGGTAATTGCTATTTACATTTGTTCTTTTAATAATACACTCACTTATGAAGCTTTAGTATTTTTCTCTTCTCAAAACATCCTTAATAATTTTTAAATATGTATACAATTTTTATTCAATTTAGGTAATTATTAAATATATTTTATGCTTTAAAATTTTGTTTTGTCACAAAATACTTAGTCAAGAATTTATTTTATTTTTAGGATATAATTGATTAATATATTAGATATTTTTAATATTTTCTTTGTTGAGATGTGACACGGGAAAAATATAACTTAGGAAGCGACAAATTTCAAAACAAGTCATCGACTCTAAGATGAACTATGTGTGCTTTGAGAGAGACAAATTTGCTTAAAACATCCAACAACTAGCTTTGGGCAAGCTAAGACAAAGACTACACTTGGAAGATGAAATTAGCTCTCTCTTAAGCAAGTAGAGTGCTTGCTCTAGGTGAGTGAAATTCACTAAAAACAACCAAGACTTAACTTGAAGTGAGGCAAGTCAAAGAGCATCCCTTAAAAGATAAGGCTAGCTCGCTTAAGTGAGAAAAGAGCAACCATATGGGTGCTCTGAATGAGTCAAGTCAAAGAACACCTTTGATAGGATCGAACAAGCTCGCTCAAGCGAGTTACATGGAGACATAAAATAATAGAAGCCCAATTAATATAAATTAGGATTTTAAGGAGGTCTTCATATCTTACTTTTACGAGAACATGCAATTTTAAAGAGATTAGAGAGGGTTCCATTTAATATTGTGTAACCTTTAATCATGAATGGTTAATTCTCCATTATTAGAGATTGATGTATACTTATGTAATTTTTTTGTGATTTCATTCAATAAAAGTCTTTATTCAATTAATCTTTTTACTTTATATTGATGTTTATTATGACCTGATCAACCTATACTTGATTTTATATAATTTTAATTGAGATTGAAAAATCCTTTTTAAAATTACAACATAAATAAAACGTTGGTAACACTTATTTTTAGGAATAAGATAAGTCTTATCACTCAATTTTTGGTCCCTAACCTTATTATAGTTTGTTAAATAAAAATTATTAAGGAATTAAAATTTTTCTTAAACAACCTAGAATTTCTAACCTAAAGAATTATGGTTTAGATGTAATTCCGGACTATTGAATCAACTTCATAATTTGAAATATATTGAATTGAAATTTAAAAGGATTTACATAACTATGAAATCAATCTCTTATTATTCTCATGATATAAATTCAAATTCTTCATAATTTATTGCAAGCTTTTTATATTCATCAATTTATAAATTTTGCATATTTCACTTTAAACAATTCTTAATTTTTGTTAGTTCATTTAATTGAACAATTATAATTCAAATCCACGTAAAGGCTTAAGAAGTTGAACTGAACAATGCTGCTCCACTTCTTGCTTTTGACTTTTTTCAAGGCCCGCACCATATGACTAGTCACCTTGTTCTTGTGCCGAAGAGCATCTCTAGGGGGGAAGTGCTTGTGCATTTTTTAGCGTCACATGAGTGTTCCTTATTAAAATTTTCCGTTGGAGAGGAATAGTAAGTTTCTTAAATTTTAGCAACGTTACTTATATAAGCCCTGTTACTTAAGAAAAAAAGAGGAAAAATTTATTATAAATTATAGTATAAATTATCAAAAAGTGTAGTGAATTGTAAAAAATAAGATTGTTTATATGCAATTTTTATTGGAGAAAAATATAATATAAATTGTTTATATGAGTAATGTAACACAATGACATTTAAAGTGGTTGGGAGTTGCTTATAATAAATGATCTAATAAGCCACAGCAAGCATTGTCCGATCTGAGGACTATATATTATATACAGTGAAATTACTGAATATATCTCTAGGGTGATAGCTCCAAGAAGCAAAACATGTGAAAAACACATCCACTGGATATTGATTCTTCTGTATGACAAAGAAGCTACATGGCACACTAAAATTGCAACATAGTGTGATCAAACAGAGAAACTACCCATGAAACAATAAGTCACAGCTGCTTTGGTGTAGAAGAGATCATACATAAATCTAAGCTCAACTTCCATAACTTGAAATACTTCCTCTCCATTCCTATTCTGCAAAGACAACCTGCTTTTCGAAACATCATGGAAGCTCAGGATGGAATCTGCAAAATGTGGCTTGAAAGTCTTCAAGAATTTGTTAGCAATAATTACAATAATTTCAGGTCCATAAGTGTCGGTTTGTGGCAATGGGAGGATGTTGGCTTCTGCAGCTGCAGGAGTTTGGTAACTATGATCATCACCATCTGAGAGAGTTACAAGGCCATGCGAATGAAATTAAGGTTGCTTGGCTTAAACAGCAGTCTCGAGTGAGTTCTCACCGAAGATATATATTTGTGTCCCTACCGAAAGAAACTTAAGATCACTTATTCCCTCAATATTATTCCAATAGTCTCCATTGATTCTTTAAAGATTATTTGGAATGTAAAACCTTATTTCCAAGTCCATGCCAAAAAGCTAACATCACGAAGGACAAACCAGAATGGAAACTTCCTTTGTGCCTTTTAGTTATTTATGGCATATTGTCTTCTATACCGGCCAGATGGTAGTGATAAGATATCTTAGCAGGAAGGGCTTTTCCCTTTTCCACACATTTACATGGTTCCTATTGAAAGAACAGATAGCAAAGCTTTTAGCTGTCGTACCGTTTGTCTGTGTTTGTGAGCTTTCTATCCTTCCCACGTGATGTTGGACCCCATTCTAATTACTTTCTTTTTCAGCTCATTATAGTTTATTTTTCCATCAACTCTCAAAATATACTTGAACTCTCCAAAGTTGGGAAAAATAATTGTTTGGACTTGAAAAATTGAGTAGTTAATAAGTTTCAAATTAGCTAGAAAAACTCAACAAAAAAATATAATTGTAGGACGTAAATAAAACTTGAAATAAGGTTCGGAGAAAAGTATAGTTCTGCCTGATTAAAAAATCTCAGTTATTCCGACTTTTATACTGTCATTGTTTATCTCCTTTGGACACGTGAGACTGGACAAGTCATTGACCATTGTAGACTGATAAAATATCAGATGCAATTGGAATTCTATTATCCGAAAGCTGGCCACACGCTGGTCATGGTTTGATTTTTTATGACATTAAACTAAATTTAATTTAAACAGAACATATTGGTACACCAAAATTTATTATCACTAACAATTATTTAATAATAATAAATTAATAATTAATAAATAATAATCACTAAAAAGATATTTGAAAGAATAACTATTAAAAATTGTCGGTAAAAAGTAAGAATAACTTTTAATTCATTTTATTAAAAAAAACTTAAATTTCACATTAATTAGAGATAATGTACTTAAAAAATACATAAGTAGAGGATTGTTGAAATTATTTTATAGTGTTTGTCTGAGTGAATATTTTATAAAAGTTATAACGTACTTTATTATTTTTATAAGGTTATTTTACACATAATAATAGATATTATTCTCTTTATAAATTGTTATTTCTTTTTTAATAATCACTTTTCTTTAGTTATAACTTATTAGTTATCACCAAATCCAACCTGTGGTTGTCCTCACGATTTTGTGTTTGGTTTTCATCTAAAAGGTCTCTCAATCATTGAAAATATGTGTGTATTTTATAAGTTATTATTTCTTTTATTTTATTGATGTGAAACCTTATTTATATCCCAACAAGGACAACCCTCAATTTACAAGTTAATTTTATAGGATTAAGTTAAACTCATAACTCATTATTCTAAGATGATATCAATTACCTATCATTTATTCTCGGACCAAGTTCATAATGTTAAACTTGAGAAGATGTATTCTAACATGATATCAATAGAGACCAACCCTCACTTTGCAAGCATCACATTGACTAGAGATAAAATAATTAAAAAGGATATAAGCTAGAAATTTTTTCTTAAACTTTTTAGTAACAGTAGTAAAAAAAATATTGAATGCCATTAAAAAATATCACAAAAATCATACATTTATCTCGATTATAATAAGAGTCTTTATTAACACGTAAAATAATTAATTGTTGACAAATATTTTATCGACACTACATACAATAAATAATGTAGAAATGCTGATAAAATATTTTGTTATCATTTTTAATTTATTATCACTAAAAATAATATTAAATGTTACTAAAAGTACATTTTATTGTAGTGTAAAAATTATATTTTAAAATTAGAATTTAATAAATGTACAACATCGATGTAAAAGATTTTTACACTTCCAATTAGATAATTAAATTATTAGTTAAGTAGTTAACTAGTTTTTTTTAAAAAATGGGTTTACATTTTCTATTTGAAGCATACCTTCACTTGTTTAAACATTGGTTTTGTATTATTTTATACGGATCGAGTATACGTAGCTTTGAGAAATTACTTTAGTACAATAAAATTATACAAAAAATTCTGTTTCGATGATATTGATAAGATATCTTAGCAAGAAGGGCTTTTCTCTTTTCCACACATTTACATGGTTCCTATTGAAAGAACAGCTAGCAAAGCTTTAAGCTGTCATATGTCCGTGTTTGTGGACTTCCTATCCTTCTTACATGATGTTGGACCACATTCTAATTAGTTACTTTCCTTTTTTCATTATGGTTTACTTTTGCAATAACTCTCTCAAAATATATTTGACCTCTCCAAAACTGGAAAAAAATAATTGTTAGAACTCGAAAAATTAAGGGATCAGTAGTTAATGAGTTTCACATTAGCTAGAAAAACTCAACAAAAAACATGACCAACATAAGGTTTAACTAGATGAAATGTGGTGTGTGATTCCTTTTATCCCTTCGTAGTCCTTATTTAAACTTTTTGATAAATTACCAGCTTGACATAACACATTGTGGTTGATATATATTTCCACATGATGTAGATTGATTGATATGTTATAATTACCAGCAATGACATGCAAAGTAGTTTATGGTTAGTAAGTTGATTAATTAGCACATTATCCAACCCAAATATATATATATGTTTCCTATTTGATTGGCCTTATAGTATGAATCTATGATACCCAAAGGGCCCCATAATTAATTAGGGTCTTCTTTACTCACCAAATAGATTAATTAAGAAAAGAACTTTTCATTTTCATTGTCTGATGATGCTACAGTAGGGGACCATGTCAGCTGGATTAATGTTCTGCAGAATCCATAAAGTGTTAGTCTGTCTCTCATTTTGCATTTGTAATTATTAGCTGCATGGCATATATTCAGCCTCCAACTAGCTAGCAACAAACCTCACATATATATAACAGCATCATGCAGCCTACCATTCCCACATTCCCACTCACACCACCAAGATGCTTCTCCACATTGTTTTCCTCCTTTCCCTTCTCTTATCCACATCCAATGCCTCAGTCCAAGACTTCTGTGTGGCAGACCTAAAGGGTGCAGATGGCCCTGCAGGCTTTCCATGCAAGGCACCAGCAACAGTAACTTCAGATGACTTTGTGTATCCTGGCTTGGCTGAAGCTGCAAATGTCACAAACATAATCAATGCTGCTGTGACACCAGCATTTGTTGGCCAATTCCCTGGTGTCAATGGCCTTGGTCTCTCAGCAGCAAGGTTAGACCTTGGTCCTGGTGGAGTTATCCCACTTCACACTCACCCTGGTGCCAATGAACTACTAGTGGTGATTCATGGCCACATCACTGCTGGATTCATATCATCAGCTAACATAGTTTATGAGAAGACACTGAAAAAGGGAGAGCTCATGGTTTTCCCACAAGGGTTGTTGCACTTTCAAGTTGCAGCTGGCAAGAAGAGTGCCCTTGCTTTTGCTATCTTCAGTAGTGCAAACCCTGGCCTCCAAATCCTTGACTTTGCACTGTTTGCCAGCAACTTCTCCACTCCTTTGGTGACAAAGACTACTTTCCTTGACCCTGCCCTAGTGAAGAAGCTTAAAGCTGTTCTTGGGGGTAGTGGGTAGCTTCTTAACCTTGTGCTTATGAATTAATTGTTTATTGTTTTGCTTAATCCATTCCTTGTGTTGTTTCAATTAATTCGCTAGACTTGTTCAGGTTTCTTGCTCATTGAATTGTTCGTGTCAATGTGAAGAAATAAATTCGCGTGCCTGATTTTTTTTTTTTCCCAGAAAGACTAAATGTTTAAGATTTGAGAATAGCTATGTTTTTATTCTTTTGTTTCCCAATGTTTATGAAGAATCTTATCCAGAAGATGCTAGAGGTCCTTTATTGACAGGCATGTTTTAATTGCAGTTGTTCACACTCGTAATTACATATGTTTGGTTTTATGTGTCGACGTAATTTACTTTGTTAACTTTTTGAGACGTATTATTAATGAAAAAATAGTGTATATAAGGACCGTGCGAAGATTTTTTCTAATATTATTTAATCAGAATTTATGTATAATAAATTTGTTGAATTTTAAAAAATTAAAAATTGTACATTATGATTTGTATTTAGCTGATATAAAACAAAAATACATTATCAAGACATGATCATTAAACTCAAAATTATATGTATTATGATTTGTAATTAGTTAACAATATTTATTTATTTATTATACTAATTGATTAACATCATAAGACAATATTACATTATCAACACACAATTTATGTGACAACCTTTGCAATACTTGTTTCTTTTCTTTCTATTACATTTCTTAGAAATTTTAACTTATAAAATTGATTTACTTGATATGAGATTTCAGCACACCTCACTTTCAAGACTGAAAATCTAGAGTGGATAAATGGGGTTAATATATTAGTCCAACAACAACACCCTCGTAAGCTTAGAAATAGACATCCAAAACGTAGACACATGAGTAACTTAATGATAGACATAAGGACTCTGGGACTATATTGAGATAATTAAATGATTTCTCTTGTATATTGCTGGTGATTTGTAAATACAATGTCTAATTTTGAACATAAGAAATGACAAATAAAATAAAATATAATTGTTGGATTTATATAAAACTTGAAATAGTTCGGAGAAAAGTATAGTTGTGCCAGATTAAAAATCCCAGTCACTCAAACTTTTATATTGTCATTATTTATCTCCTCTGGAAAAGTGAGACCGGATAAGTCTCATTGGACCATTGTAGCTTGGAATGCCACTCATAAAAGATCTCATGCAATTGAAATTCGTATCCAAAAGCTAGGCTACACTGCAGTACAAAAGATTTATACTTTTAAATTAGACAATAAAATTATTTGTTAAATAATTAACTAGTTTGGTTTAAAAAAAATGGTTTACATTATTTAAATTTTTTAAGTGTGGTTTAATTTGAATCGTGGGTATAATTTAATTTATTTTATCATACTTGTCACTTGTTTAAACAGCTATGCGTTGGTTTTGTATTATTATATAAGGATTGTGTACATAGCTTTGAGAAATTATTTTTGTACAATAAAATTATACAATAGTGAAAGCATAGGAAGGAAGAGAGAGAGATGGATAAAATGGATCATATGATGAAAAAAAAAATATTATAAAAACTACTGCATGCACCAAACATACACTTAAATATAATGCCATTGCTACCACTTGGCATTTTATTTTATAAGTTTGTCATATGAGTAGCAACGCAGGATATGCTGTATTTTCGAGAATCAATCATGTGACATAACTAATACAATTCATTGGATCAAGGACTTATAATTACACTTCCAGTTCAGTTTTAAAGATAAGATAATTGATATTCCATCTCTTGTTTTAAGATTGTTTATACAAGTCAATGAAAAGTATTCTTGTGGTAAACAAGAAAATCTTAATTAGGATTACAAGTTTGTGTGCATTCACTCTAATATAACCTTTGGATCTTTTTTTTTTTTTTTTTTTACACCAAACCTTTGGATCTATTAAAGCTTGAATTAATTAATAGTTTAATTATTCGGCATGTGTACTACTGTTTTAATTATTAGGGTAAGCCACCTAATATCTAAAGGCATAACAGCAGAGAACTAGTGGACGGAACCTCCACAAAAACAATGACAAACTGAAGGTCAACAATAGCAAAAACATGATTAGAAGTCAAAACGGCGGAAATATCAACTTGATTTTGAATTTTATTTGTCTAAATAAAAGTTTATAAATTTCTAGAAGTTTAAGATCAAATTTTAGAAGTATAATTTAAAAAAAAAACTTTTTTGAAAATATTTATAGAGTAACATGTAGAATTTCTAAAATGTTAGTAAGTTTGTATATTTTAAGAATACTCTAAAGAATCATTTGTAACCATTAGATTAAGGTTGTGTTGCCAAAATTCTAACTGTTGATTTAGGAGGAGTCACTAATATAAATAGGGGTAATGTGTAAAACTCTAAGCCAAATCAAGAAGTTGTGGCTTGTGCAGCTTACCTTAATTTCCAACCGATCTCCAACAAGAAGTGTATGTGGAAAAAACCCAAAGAAGCATGGATCGGAAGGAAGCCCGACATTTTGCATCTAAGAGTCTTTGAAAACATTGTTCGTGTGCACATACCAAATAAAAGGAGCAAGTTAGATGACAAAAGCAGAAAAAATATCTTCATTAGTATGAATCAAAATTCAAAGGCTACAAGCTCTATAATCCTAATATGAGAAAAACAATCATTAGTCAAGACGTTGTTTACAATGAAAAATGAGAATGGGATTAGGGATCACATGATGAAGGCTTTAACTTATTTCCTTATTTCAAAGAAGATGATATATCTCAATCAAGAATAGACCAAGTAAGAGAGCAACCTACTACCTCGGCCCACCAGATAAAAAATGGAAGCAGACAAAAAAAAGGAATGAAAGTATATTTTATTTCTTTGTTATCGTATAGAGGCAGAGAGCCTTATTATTTATTGATACAATGCCAACTAATTTCATTCCTAAATTTGTGGTCTAATTATGATAGAAATATGTTACATATAATATTTGATTCTATCATATTGGGATTGCCTCATTTATAAGATTATTATCACATTTACATATATACTGCACCATTTATGGTTCTGAATCAATTAAGGATTTCTTATCCTTTAACTCCACCAACTTCACCAATCGTGAATTATCAAGAAGATGAAAACTCGAGTGAAAGAGTTCCACGCTTCAAGAGTTTACAAGAACTTTAGGTCACTAAAAATCAAGATACTCTTACTCTTTTTTGCCTATTTGTTGAGTGTGAACCTATGAACTTCGAAGAAGACTTTAGAAAACAAGAATTGAGAAAATGCTATGGATGAGGAAATCAAAACAATTGAGAAATGTCACATGAGAGTTAGTTTCACTTCTGAAATGGAACAAGACTATTTGAGTTAAGTGGATGTACAAAGCTAAGAATGCTAAAGGAAAAGTTGAAAGATATAAAACAAGATTAGTGACAAAAGACTATAGTCGAAGAGTTAGTATCAACTTTAATGAAGTATTTTCTCTTCTTGTTGCTCGACTAGAAACTATTATTTCATTAGCATCCCAAAACAATTGGAGAATATACCAAATGGATGTGAAATTTGTTTTTCTTAATGAACCCTTGAAGAAGAAGAAGTATATATTGAACAACCTCAAGACTATGAAGTCAAGTCAAGGTTTTAAAGTTAAAAAAGGCACTATATGGGTTAAAACAAGCTTTAAGAATTTGGAATGAATTGACAAGTACTTACATGAAAAAAACTTCATCAAGTATCCAAAATAACAATGTTTTAATTGTATGCTTGTATGTAGATAACTTGATCTTTATAGAAAGCAATTCAAGCATGTTCGATGAGTTTAAAAAAGAGATGACAAAGGAGTTCGAGATAATTGACATTAGTCTTATATCTTACTACCTTAGCATTGAAGTAAAACAAGAAGACAAAGACATCTTCATCACTCAAGAAGGTTATTACTATCGTAGCATTGAAGTAAAACATGGAGATAAAGACATCTTCATCACTCAAGAAGTTTATGCTATGGAGGTGATTAAGAAGTTCAAGATGAATGACTCTAATCTAGTTGACACACCAATGGAATATATAAAATCAAGCTATCAAAGAATAAGGAAGGAGAAAGAGTGGATCCAACACTCTTTAAAAGCTTGATTAGAAGTTTGTGGTATTTAACATACATAAGGCCTGATACTCTTTATGCAATTAGAGTTGTTAGGCATTACATGGAGAATCCAACAACCACTCATTTGAAGGCGGCAAAAGGAATTCTTTGATATATCAAAGATACAAATAATCTTGACTTGTACTATTATGTTTCTAATGACTGCAAGCTTGTTGGATATAGTGATAGCAATTGGAGTGGAGATGTGGATGATCGCAAAAGCACAATAGACTTTGTGTTCTACATAGAAGATATTGTTTTCACATGGATGTCAAAGAGGTAACCAATTGTTACTCTTTTTACACATGAAGCAAAGTATGAGCTGCTACTTCATGTGTTTGTCATGCAATTTGGTTATGGAATCTACTAAAGGAGTTAGACCCTATCATAAGAAGATCCAACAAAGATTTTTTTGGACAACAAGTTAATAACAGATTTGGCTAAGAACCCAAATTTCCATGACCGAATTAAAGCACATTGATACGTGTTATCACTACATTAGAGAGTATCGCAAAAAAGGATGTGTATCTGGAATATGTGAAGACTTGTGATCAAGTTGTTAATATCTTCACCAAGTCACTCAAGAAAGAAGACTTCACCATGTTGAGAAATTTGATTGGAGTATGTTATCTCCCTTGAAAAGTGAATCAAATTGTATAAGTAGTTCAATGAAAGTATGAGTATCGTCTCTCAAGAGACTTGCGCAACACTTTGCAATTTCACTTGTTATATTAATTAAGCTACCAGAAAGCAATAAGAGTGCAATTTGTTGCAGTAAATAATTGAAACAATCAATAACAATTCTTTTTGGTATTTTGGTAAACACTTAGAGTGCAAAACTTGATTCTAATGCAATATTAATAAATTGTTGGGGTTTGACTTCACTAAACCTTCCTCTCATGTTTATCACTAAGTTCATAATAGTTATTATTCAGAATTTATCAATCACTCTCAAAAGTAACCAACCCTAATCTCTTACAAGTTGGCATCTAAGTTGCTAACTTAAACTATCAATCTCTTGCATAGTTTAACCAAGAAACTAGCTTTAAAACCCAGAGCTTCAGAAAGACCAATGGCATTTACTCTATCTCTAGCAATAAGTACCATTAGCTGCTCTATTTCAAGTCAAAGGTTTAAAATCATTTCTCAATCTCTTAAAAGCCTCAAGTTCAAGTTAAGGGTGATCAAGCCATAACAAGCATTATGCACAAAAAAAGAGCAATAATAATGAATAACAACTAACATTGATCACTTAAAGTTTACACATGAGAATGAGTTTAGTTACATCAAACCCCAACAAGGGTGAAGTTAGCTATACATAGACATGTAGAACTTTACAAATGGTGAAGAATGGAAGAAGCTTGATCTTGAAGGTTCCAGAACTCTCCAGCCGCCACACAAACTCCAAGAATGATTCTCTTCTTACTTCTCATCTCGAAAATCCCACTTTTAGGTCATAAAAGCTTTTATCTTATGTGAATAATGACATGTCAACACAATCCACTCTAACCATGAGATGCCACGGTAAGCTTGAGGATAGGTCTGGAGTGAAATGAGTTTATGGGACTCCTACGCCCAACCCCAATTCCACGCTCAGCGTGAGGATTGAATTTTTGTTCCAGCGATTCTCTACCAAGCTGAGGCTAAGCGTGGATCTGAGGCTTAGCTTGGGGACTTAACCAAAAATTTCTTCAACTTTGAATTCACCACTTTGTGCTTGACTTCCTTCCTTCTTTATCCTAGCTTTCTCCTAAACTACAAAACAACAACCAAATACTTGTAAGTTACCTAAAAACATGATTCAAAAACAAAATGTGATCACCTAACAATTTAGATATGTTTTGAGTTAAAAACAAGGTCTAAAGCAAGAAAAATTGATATAAGTGCTTCAAACTAGGTCATAAACTTAATGAAATTATAGCACTTATCAAAGTAACAAAAATCAAGTTTAAAGGGAGTATTCTAATATGAACTTGATTTTGAGCCTTACTTGTCGCCTAATTTCTAGAAGCTTAAGGTCAAATTCTAGAAGTATAATCTAAAAAAAAATGAAGATATTTATAGAATACCATGTAGAAATTTCAAGAATATGTTTGTAGGTTTGGATATTTAAAGAATATCCTAGAGAATCATTTGTAGCCATTAGATTAAGGTTGTGTTGACAAAATTCTAATGATTAATTTAGGAATCGCTAGTATAAATAAAGATAATGTGTCAAACTTTGTATATACACATAATTTCCTCTTCTAAAAACTTCGAATCTTTATTTCTAAACATTTCACCCACTAATATAGAACATCACATGTTATATTATATAAATAGTTAAAAACTTGAAGTTATATTAAATAAAGACTTTTATTATTTTTTTTAATACAGAGTGTACGTAGCATTACATTGCAAAAATTACTCATACAATTCACTTGCGTATCAATTTTTTCCTGGCATGCCCTTTTGAGATTTGAAACTGATCTGTTATCCCAAGATGTGCCATGAGAAGACAAACATGTGTGAGGAGTTCTCCACCATGTCTTAGTTGCTGAGCATGATGAATCCCTTGGCAGTGACTAGCAGCATAACCTAGCATTTCAACCCACACCTGAGTGATTAACTCCCACATTCTTTTAGTCTCCCCCTCATCCTCGTTCCTAAGCTTTGTTAAACGCATGGCCAACCTGCATGCATCAAATAATATAGACTTGCTTCTATCGCCTTTAACCTGTGAAGGATGAACATTTTCACTCTCACTACTCACTATGAGTAGCATTTCGAATGCTTCCTTCTTGCGTTTTATGGACTTTCTGTCCTTCACAAATTCAGTTGCCTCAGCACATGTGTCTTGAAACCTGATCTCACCAATCCCATTTGGCAGCATGGATGGTCTCATCACAAGAAGAAACAACATATACTCTGATAACAATTTGCTTGCTTCTCTAAAATTTTGACCACTGTTTGTATCTGCACCTTCACCTGAGACACAATTATAACATAGATCTGTTGCAATGTGCCATAGAAGAATGCTTTGATCAAATTCTCCCTCAAAACTCCACCCTAATTGCGCGGAACATTTAAATCTTTCGAGCACTTTGTTGCCTCTATGATAGCAAAATCTCTTGATTTCATCCGCTACCTTCTCCTCATCCTTGACCTCTTCTGTCATGTTGACCTCTTTTATTTTGTTTATGAAGTGCTCAAAGATAATGTTCTTCAGATCATCATTGACAATTTTAATATCAGTGCACTTGTACTTTTGATAGGACTGATAGATGTCTATTATCATTCGAACGAGACTACACTTACCTACTTTCTTTCTGAAACCTTTTCCAAACATGAAGCACCAAAGCTTTTGAACGATACTGCATCTTTGTTCTTTTGCTTTCAAGCAAAAGCTTATGAGGTTGAACTGACCAATGCTGCTTGACCACCTCTTGTTTTTGACCTTTTTCAAGGCCCGCATCATATGACTAGTCACCTTGTTCTTGTGCCCACTCAGCCACAGCATTGTCCAATCTGGTGACAATATATATAGTGAAATTACTGAATATATCTCTAGGGTGATAGCTCCAAGCAGCAACACATATGTAACAAACACATCCACTTTTGGATATTGGTTCTTCTGTATGGAAAAGAAGCCACACAGCACACTAACATTGCAAGATATTGTGACCAAACGGAGAAAACTACCCATGAAAGAATATGTCACTGCTGCTTTGGTGTAGAAGAGATCATACATAAATCCAAGCTCAACTTCCATAACTTGAAACACTTCCTCTCCAATCCCATTCTGCAAAGACAACCTGCTTTCCAAAACATCCTGGAAGCTCAGGATGAGATCTGCAAAGAGAGGCTTGAAAGTCTTCAAGAAATTGTGAGCAATCTTTACAATTTCATCAGGTCCATGTGTGTCAGTTTGTGGCAGTGGGATGATGTTGGCTTCTGCAGCTGCATGAGTGTGGTCATCACCAATTGAAGGAGTTTCAAGGCCTTGCACATCAACCAAGAACCCCTCATGAGATGCTGCAATGTATGTTTCCATGTACCTAGCATAATTAGGCCCTGGATCAGGGTCAGGAAACAAGGACTCTTTGAATTGCTGGCTGCTAGCAGACCACAAAACCCAAATTCTCTCCCCCATTTTGACAATACCAGCAACGAATATCGGTATTGCCAAAACGTTGAGATCGTTATCCGTCCAGACTCTTAGGAAGATATAGAGTGCCACCACAATCTGGACAATAAAACTGAGAAAACGCCTGCCCCACAGTTCATTGTCTTCCATAGAGTAAGCAGTCATTGTATCTGAGCCACCAAGGTGAATGAGAAGAAGTGGGGCCCACAGAGATATTATGACATACTTTGGCTCCACAAAATCACCTTCAGTACTGTCTCCAACTTTGTTAGAAAGAACTCCTAGTGAGATTGTTGCAAGCCAATCTGCTAACAAGTAGGAAAACCATAGTGTAATTCTCAGCCAGGTACTTGTTCTGTGCTTCCTCTTGTTCCCAAGAAGGACCAGGGTAATTTGAAAGATGAGACTTGACAAAACCACAAATCGGAGCTCCCACTTGTCCCAAATGTCCCGCAGACTTGGTGGAAAAATCTGCAACATCGTTCTCTTCTTTGTGAAGGCCATACTGCTAAAAACTGGATGTTGAAAAAATAACAGACAGAAAAAACAAGTTAATTAAACATTCAATTTCTTCGATACATTGCTGAATGAAAAGTTTGTAAGGAGGATTAAAAGCTGTACTCTTACCTGTAACCAACATTCTAGATTTTACTGTGTCTTTCAACTGGAGCTCTAATTAATTCAACAGATACTAAGAGAACGGTATTTCACGGAATTGACATAATTTAGGTCTTAAGAGAAGTATAAGTATTGTCGATAGAGAAAGGATGGTGGTGATCACTTGATTGAGACACTTATAATTAATAGGCTGTGCAAGCTTAAGAATGACATTAAATATGTTATTTTTTACTAACAGTTATATATATTCTTATAACTCAAGGCCTCAACTTGGAGAATTATAATATATATGACTCTTTTTGCTTTACTAACATGTGTAAAGTTGACTCCAATATAATGCAAGTCATGTTCATATTATATTATATAGGAGAAAATTGTATTACACTTTCCTAATGTTTTTTTAAATAATAAATACTTTTTAAAAAAATTTAAGTAAATATTAATCTTTTTTATTTATTTATTTAAGTGACACATAAAATTATTTATATAATAATATTATTTATATACTATTAAGAGAGAATAAATTATTAATACAAATATTAATAATTGAATGAGATTTTATCTTTCATTTAATTTTAACTTTTAAACCCTAAACTCTAAAATTCTTAGGACACAAACTTTGTGTGATTCATAAACTATTTAGATGTCAATGGACATGTGATTAAAATGATAGCTTAACAGAAAATAGCAAAAATAATCAGAAGAAAAAATTAATTAAGATTGTTCTCTACAACTTAGAGTAAGAATTTTAAACATATATTAGTATTGTTATTTATTTAATAAATTTATTCACTTTTAATTATTCTCAATCATTTTTTTATTTATTAGAAATAGGAAAAATTCAATTAATTGTACTCCATGAAAAGATTTTTCTCTCAAAATGGATCAATACTTTCGAAATCATATCTCAAATAATCCAATCATTGAACATTATGTAATTGTCTATGTAATTTTAATTTAACATATAATATATATATATATATATATATTACAACAAAATAATTTATCTAATATCTCTTCTTGCATATTAATTGCCATCGTTTCATATCAATTTAATATCAAATTTTTAATTTATATATATCATTAATATATTATTTTTATAAACATTGCATGTATAATTTATGTATAATATTTTAAAATCCATAAAAACAACTTTTAATTTAACAATAACAAAACATAAACTTAAATCAAAATTTAATCTTAAATTAAAAAAAATAGTATGATTATTGATATTCACTCACCAAATTTATTACATACCATTTGTAATTTTCTCTACAATTTTATCGGTTTTTATTTCAAGATTATCATTAATACCTTTTGATCTTAAAATTTCCTTTAAATTTCAATAGAAATAATTTTCATTGAGTATTTATTTTGCCATGACTATTAATAAAATTTAGAGTCAGACACCGAAACATGTGGTCATTTATTTTCCTTAACTTATTTTTTCACACAATCAACTATATGTTACAATATCAAGGATTACAATACGTAATAGTTTGAAGGTACTTATACACAATAATGAAGGACATATCGCAAATATAACTTCAAATGTAGTTTACAAAGAAGTCTTTCAAAATTTGAAATAGGTTAATTTTAGAAAATTTAATTATATGCTTTATACTTTATCTTTAAACTATGAATATCATATATTGTCAATTCATCCATGCCCAATGATATATTTACTCATGCTATATTGTATCTTTTATGCAAATAAATATTTACATTTTTTTTTGTAGATGAGTTGAGGAAAAGGAGTATTTAAGTGTTTAGTAACAAATAGTTAATGTCACAAGTAGCAATTAAAGAACGCTATGATTTTCTTTTTGTTTCACTTTCATAAAGCGATTGTAATGGGAACATCCATATAAATTCGGTGATGTCTAATTTTTTTTACTTATATACTTTCAAATTTCATTTATTTTATTTTGTAAATTTCACAACCACCAAATTAATTTATAAATTACTCGTAATAAAAAAATATTTCTCAGCAAACTTTAACTAAATATTAATTCATATTTAGGACATATAATTCATAATATCAATTGAATATAAACTCTTATTAACAATTTTATTTTTTAATAACTCATAATAAAATTATTTAATTAAATAATAATAATAATAATAATAATAAACAAATATTTGCCGTACATCTCACAATTCAAAATCTAGTATATATTAAAATAAGAAAGAAGAGTGTAACATAAATAATAAATACTCAAGACATAATTTTGACGAAGACTTTGATCTACGATAATGCAAGATAAACGATTAAACTTAAACAATGACTTGTATTAACAAAGTCATCTAAGCAATAAATTTAGGCGTCTATGAATATTAATTGTGATCGAAACTTCAAGGTTGTTTATTTATTCTGTAAGCTTCAGTTCCTTCAATTTTATAATATATCAAGTAATTATATTGTCGAAATGGGAACGTACCGTTAATTAATTACTTCACGATTACTAGAAATTGCATTCACATATATATATATATAGAGGAGTAATAATGCCAACTATATATATATATAGGAGTAATAATGCCAACTAAAGTGATTGGAATAATTTCTTACTAAATCAAATTGCCAATCACATAAGAACTCCCTATGACTACAATATATGATACTAATAAAAAAAATTCATTTTTATATCCTAACGAATCCATAAACACATTTTATTTTATTTTTTGTTACAAGAAAGACAAATAAGCATGCAATCATAAGATACACATACACCTCTTGGGCACTATTCTAGAAGTAGATGCACCAAACTGTAGAGAGCATGAGCTTTTGCACACAGGTAATGCTGTGTCTGTCACGCCAAATCTGCCATAAAATACAAGGGACCAGAGTTTCACACATAAGAATATTAATCTGCCATATATATATTATAAGAAGTGTCAAATGATCATTATTCTACCGGAGAGTTAACAATTTATTGATTAATTTGATTCTAATAATTAAGATATTTCATTTTTAAATAATGAATCATATTATTTTAATTTTAAGCCCATATGCTTGCTTAATACTCTCATTAACCGCGCTCTTTGTTGTTATTGTGCGAAATGAAAACTAGGTATAATTTTGCATGTGTTTGAGGTTGTTTTCTTTTAATAAATCTTTAATAACAATTTAGATAGCTTAACCTAATAAAGTTAAAGCAGTGCTCAATAATTAAATACATCGAACTCTAAGATCCAAAACTTTAGGGTGATTATATATACAAAACTACAACTATTTTGGTAATTTTTTCTTTACTCGAAGAAAATATTTTTTCCATGACTTATATATGCACATTGTTATATCAAGAGATGCAATTATATCTTATTTTTTTAACAACTCTGATATTTTCACACCTCTTTCCTTACATTCATTTTTCATATATCATATTACTTTTTTTTTATTTCTCTTTGACTCTACCTTATGTTCTTAGTTAAATAATAAGGTATAAATACTGCAAATAGGTGTCAATATATGTTTACACTGGCTTTACATAGAGATTAGTCAAAATTTCAACCGAATAGCTGTAACATCCCAAATTTTATACAATAGTTAATTATTATTTTTAGATTTATGGAAACTATTTTCTTAAAGTTATTAATTAATAAAAAAGGTTTTTATAGAATATTTTAGAAATTTTAATAATTAATTATTATTTATTTTTAATATTTATAGAGATTATTAAAGGGGTTTTATAATTAAAATAAATAATAGTAATTAAATAATTTTTTTAATCTTATCAACGAATTCCTGTAATAGATAATTCTGTAATATATAATAATTAATTGTATACAAGTTCAATTCACGAAGGTGCTAATTATGTACAAATTGAAATAAATAATAATAGGATAGTAATTTTCGAAGATGCATTCACGAAGGTGCAGTATATAATGATAAGATAGATAATAATAGGATAGTAAATAGTAAATTCTGAATGGATAATAAGATAGTAAATTCTAAAGAGATAAGGTGTACGATTCTGAAGAGATAAGGTAGAAAATAGATAAGGTGCACATATAGATAAGATGGTGCGCAGTAAAAAAAATAAAAATAAAAAGAAAATAGAAAAGAAGAAATGTGCATGCCAACGGGCCTATAAATAGGAACGGAACAACAACACATTCAACATGAACTCGAAAAAACAAAATTGGACAGGGAACTTTTAAAGAAAAGTGAAAAGTGAGAGAAAGAAAGAGAAAGAGAAAGAAAGAGAGAGGGAATCTAGAGGAAGAGGTTTTGCTCAAGTTTTAGCTTCTGTTTATTCAGGTAAGGAGGAGAAGAACCTTATCTCTTTAAAATTTTATATATTATTATGTTTATTTATTTATGTGTATTTATTTAGTGGGGTGTCCCTAACCTCATTTATTTGCTTAATTTATGATTATTTTTATCCATATTAATTATTAAGGTGTTTATATTTTATATTGTTTAATTATTCTATAATGATTATCATTTTTATTTATATTATTGATACTCTTAATATATTATTTTTACGTAAATATATTTATTGTAAATATATTTATAATCAACTGTGATATAGTTGTGATATCTTGGACTCGTCTTGTTATTTCTTCACGTATTTATGAAAATAAATATTGTTCTATGGCCATAGAAGATAAAGTTTGAATTATTTGTAGCTGGAGGTTTGACCTTGAGGATTTAAATGAGTAAGGAATGAAGGTGAAATATCCTCTTGCTGGTTAAAAGTGAAATATTCTTTTGTTGGTTGATATTATGATGATGCTCATTTATCCTGACTAGTCACTACAAGTATAATTCAAATTCTATTGTATCTTGAAAATCTAATATATGATCTGTATATATATATATATATATATATATATATATATATATATATATATGTTTAATATTGATTATAAATAATTCTGTATATTCTTTTGAATTATTGTCTTTATTGGATATTGTTCTCACTCCTCTCTTTTCTTTGTTTTTAAAATTAAATATATTATAAAATAGATGGATCTATTTGGGATTTCAGATCATTTTGCAGTTGTTATTACTGCAGTCCTACTTGGAAGAAATTGGAATATGGAAGTTATTTGATGGATCTGTTATAATTTTATTTACCAACAATATTATTTCAATTGTAATTTTCTTTCTACTATTAATGTAAATATTGTAACAGAAGTGGAAAAAAGAAATAATGTGTAAAATAATACATTATTGTAAATATTTTATAACGATATGTCATAAATTCACAAAATATTCTTTTTCTTTATCTTTATCTTTATTAAAAAAAATATTGTTAATGATATAATTACAAAAATATATAATTATTATTATATAAATCGGGTGTTAAAATAGCTGGCATCCATATTTTATAGTAAAAATGCATGGTATTCTTTGTTATAGGTCCTTGATTATTATTGTAAGACATGTATTGTTTTTTATCGGCCGTTTCTACCAAACCTTTCATGCGATTATGTTAGTACCACCATATCTTTCACATACAATATCTTTTGAATTTGATAATGGACAAATGATTAGACTCAAAATTGCACAATTGAAAAAATGTAAGGGACCAAAAGCAATATAATTTTTTTAAGGCTAAAATTGTACAAATATGAAACCAGGAGAATGAAAATGGATTTAAGTTAAATAAATAAAGTAATAAAGATGGATCATAAAAAGAATAATGTTAAATTAATTCGGTTAAATGATTAATTTTAATTTCAATTCAAATCAAACAAATTATAATTAACCTGATTCTAGATTTTTTTTTAATCCAAACCAATCTAATCAACTATTTTTTAACTTTTAGATTAATACATGTGAACAAAATATCATTGACCAACTCTTTATCAATATATTTCGATAACTCAACGGATTTGATTGAGTAAAGAATATAATAAATCTATAAAATAATAATAATAAAAACGTGTCCATTATAAAATAAGTTGTGTTCCGATCCTTACTATTTAAATGATGCTCTAACTTCAAAGACTAGTTCATAATATACTACAACTTAAAAAAAAAAAAAATAAATAAATAAATAAAAATTTGGTTCACAAGAATCTTAGGTAAAATGCGAAATCAAAATAGAAAGCATTAAATAAAAAATAAAATCTTTAATATTCTTATATGAAATAAAACATTTCAAAACACAACTGAGAACTGCTGATAACTTGAGAGTCTCAAGCAGATCATCCTATCGAGTTTATTTATGACCATGCAGTAGTAAGGCAGAATGCTCATCAATGCAAAGTTGCATCATAATGACCATAGACTGTTATCACCCTAAACGTATTCAGTTCTCATCTCTTAATTGTTTAATACTTAATACTAGAGTTGACCATAAATTATATGAAAAATTCTAACCTCCGGAGGAAAAGGAATCATGACAGTTCATTTGTCATTAAATTATTAAATATACCTAAAAGATCGAAGAGTCTACAAACAAGACTTAAAAAGGAAAGTCAGCTCAATCCAGCTCATCGTTTCCTGTGTGTAAAAAAAAAAAGCTAAAGTCAATACCTAGTGGTATGTATGGAGGCAACATATAAAATAAAAGTATTCACATGCAATGGGAAGATCCTTGGTCACCAATGAACTAGCATGATCCACGATGTACTCACATCATGACCATGGTATAAAAAAAAGAATCAGTTCGGATCCTCTCATTTTCCTAAAATTATCAAAACATCATTTCATAACGGGGATTTAAGAATGCGTAGACTCATCGTTGGCTATGCACGAGAAGTTCTTATGTACATATTGTAACTTGCACACTGAACTAATTAACAAAAAAATACATTACCATTCATACATAAATTAATAGTATTATTGCATAACAGGCAAAAAATCGAATAACAAGGCAATCTGAACTAGCAAAATGTCAGCCTGACCAATCCTCCTCGCAGTAGAGATAAGACTGCACACATACTGCTAACCCCGACCCTTTTTCCAGACTCTGTTATCTGGTTAGTTGACTTGATCCCTTGAATACTTCTTCCCACAACATTCACCAGAAATTATTTCCAAATATTCTGAAAGCAGCCAGTTTTTTTCTCACATGGGGGAGGTACAAAACATCAACAGAAGCAATTTGTGAGAAACACTTTTTGAAAATAGTCAGCCACAAAAACAACATGAACCTGATTGAGCTTTCACTCTGGTTTGCATTAGTCATTCCCTTGGGTGTTTCTGTGACCATCGATTGTGTGCTCCTCTTCCATGAAAATAAAGTTAAGCGGATAAAGAGAGAAATGAAGTCACTAGAAGCTCTGATAAAGGATTATGATCAACTTGTGGAGAAAGGGGACAAGGTAGAATCACTAGCACGTCGTTTCTGGGATTCAGAAGATCTATCTGGAATTCATTTGCTGCTAAGAGAAGCTGAGCATAAATGGGTAAAATCAACAAGAGAAGTAATCCGTGAAGCAAAAGAATGTGTCACCAACTACAAAAAACATAGCCAAGGATGGGGTTGTATGACGGCCTCCATGAGATTGATACCCATCATAGATGTTATCTTTCAGATCAATAGAGTCAACAGTAAGATGATAGATCATATTCAAAAGAAAGATGAAAAGGCCAAGGACATCTATAAATCCATGGAGAGGTCAAGATCTCAGATTAGAAGTCTATTGGATCAATATACAATAGAAGAGGCTGACAAATCTGTAGCAGCTCAAAATCCAACGAAGAAGAAGCATTCTACAAATATAGACGAATTGATGAAGAAGGGAAATGACCTATTTTCTGGCATGGAAGAGAGATGGTCCATATATATGCTGCTTCCGCTAAGTGCTTTCGTGAAGGACTTACATCAGCTTCAGTTAGAAACTGAAACGGAAAAGCTGTGGAAAAAAGAAGCAGAAAAAATAATTGCAGAGACAGAGGCCTGCATTAGTAACTTCTCATGGTGGGTTTCAAGAATCAGTGTATTAAAGAATAGCATTCCCATAGTGACCTCTCATTTCAGAGAGGACATGAAGCGCATTGTCACTGACTTGGATCGCCTGCTTGAGAGGAAGGAGAAGTATAACTTTGCTTTTAATGATAGAGCTGCAGAGAAGTCAACCTTCCCATATACGATAGATGACAATGTAATCACACCAATCATTAAAAGCATCCAAAGCAAACTGCGGAAGGTGGACAAAAGCTCAGAGCAGCTAGCTGAAATCAATTCAATGCTTCATGATTTGGAAAAAATGAATAAAAAGCTTCAGAAGGCAGAAGAAACAGTAGGGAGAAACGCTTGTTTAGAGAAACTAAAGTCCATTGCTAAAGAGGTGGACAACTTTCTAGAAAGGTATACGAACGAGGATGAGCTCAATCTTCATGAGATCAAAAAAGCTGTTGGTCGTCTTCATAAAATAATCAAAAATTGCAGCATCGAAAGACAGAAATCAACCAAAGCAGTTGGTTTGACAAATGACATTCGATATCTGGTCTCGAAATTGACCAAAAGCAGTGATAGTCCTTCACATTCAACACTTTCCATTGTGGGGATGATAGGTGTGGGGAAGACAACTCTAGCAAAGGCAATTTATTATCACAAAGCAGCCGTTGAGCACTTCCCGATCCGTGTCTGGGTGACAGTAACTGAAGGAGCTGCCTACAAAGCACAAGTTCTGCTGATGAAAAAGGATGGGACTAAAGACCAGACATTGTATGTCACTCAGGTACGTGATCACTTGAAAGAGAAGCTGTGCCTTGTTGTTCTAGATAATGTATCAAACACAAAAGATTTTGATAAACTGTATGAAATATTATCTGGATCTGGAATGATAAATGGGAGCAGAATAGTGCTGACGACACGCTTTAAGAATGTAGCTTTACATGCTGACACAAGTAACACCCCTCACCAAATTCGACTGCTAACAAAGGAAGAGAGTTGGGAGTTGTTTAAGAAGGTGACAGGCACCGAGAAGACCAAATTAGAATCAAAAGTGGAAAAACTTGCAAGAAATGTCGTGGGAAGATGCGGGGGGCTACCACTTGCAATCTCATCTATTGGGTGTGTCCTGCAAGCCAAAGGTATGTCCCAAGAGAACTTATTGTGGGTGCTTGAACGAATCAATCATGGCAATTACAAAGCACAATGGCTTCAAGCTTGGAAAAAGAACAAACAAGAACTGAGTGAAACTATGAGTAACTGTCTTTATTACTTCATACTCTTCCCTATAGACTTTGAAATCCCAGCACGAAGATTAGTCAATCTGTGGGTTGCAGAAGGGTTGGTGAAACAAAACAACCAAAAAACAGCAGAAGACATTGCAGAGAAATGTTTAGAAGATTTGAGAGACTGCAACATGATTCAAGTTGTGGCACTAAAGTCCAATGCCAAGATTAAGACATGTCACTTGCCAAGTATGCTGAGAGAAATCATCTTGCAAGATAGTAACAGAACAAGGCACCACCAGTACTCAGGTACACATTTAGAGAGGTGTTTTGCCTATCGTTTTGATGATCATGGTCTTGATGCAAATTCAGCAAATGTGTTCAGCAAGAAAGGAATTCCTCTATCTGTTTTCTTCTTTGACAAACGAGAGGGAAGTAAGCCAGGAGAACATGTAGAGAAGATACTTTCAAAAGGCATTGCAAGTGAGCAGTTCAGGGATATTAGAGTTCTTGATCTTGAACGCATATTCAGACCTCAGTTGCCTCGAACTTTATGCAAGTTAATTCATATCACGTATCTTAGCTTGAGGTGGACTTATTTGGAGGAATTCCCACCATTCATTGGCAAACTGCTGAACTTGGAGACACTGGATTTAAAGCATACTTGTATCCGTGTTCTCCCCAGCTCCATTTGGAAATTGAAGAAACTAAGGAACTTGTATCTAAACCAAAAATATCGAAGTAGACTTGAGGGGAAGCTGAGAGGAAACTATCAGGAAAATCTCCAGACACTATGGGGTGTGTTCATGTACGGGGATTGCCCTCTTCTTCAAGACCTTCACAAGCTGAAGAACCTTAAAAATTTAAAACTAGCTTTCCAGTTGACAGAAACAGAGAAAGAAACCCTTGCCAAGAAGATTGGACAGCTGAACCAGCTTCATTCACTGAGACTTAGATCAGTCAATGAAATTGGTAGTCCTAAAAAACTAATATTGTACGATATGTCAAAGCTGGAGAATCTCTCATCCCTCCAGTTGTTTGGAAAATTAAAAGATAAACTACATCTGAACAGCTTCCCTAAAAATCTTACAGATCTCACCTTGTCAGAATCAAAACTTTCAGATGATCCTATGCCAAAGTTGCAGAGCCTATTTAAACTAAAGTCATTATGCTTTTATGCTGACTCTTACAAAGGAAGAAGCATGGTTTGTATCACAGACAGCTTTCCACAACTTCAAGTTCTAAGATTCTGGAATCTAAGGGAACTTCAAGAATGGGATGTGAAGGAAGGAGCAATGCCTAGCCTCGTGGAATTTGAAGCTCGTTCCTGCAGAAATCTGGAGTTTCCCACTGGGTTGAAGCATTTGAAGACTCTTTGCCTAATTAAGTTATATAAAATGTCAGAGCAATTCATGAATATCTTAAACCATAAGAAGACATTGTCGGATGATGTTGAGATTCATTGTTGATGGATACTCAATCTGGATATCAACCTTTAAAATCAGACAGGTATGCTTTTCCCCGCACTACTTGACTTCCCCCATCTTTCATAATGGTAGCTTACTTGTTTCCATTGCAATTTGTTATAGGTTTGGGCTCATTTTTGTTATTTGGATGTGCAACTGAACAAAGCAGACGAAAAAATGTTGATAGTATTGGTGAAATAATGTTTCAGTTATCCTTGTTGCTTGATGTCCTTCCCAAGCATTCCAAACCATCAGGATAAGTGAGGGCTTTTTACTTGTGACATTATGAAGGCTACCCATGTACTTCTCAAACTGCTGCACTTTGATTTCTCTGTTCTCAAATAATTGCATTGTTATTTTGGAACAATGTTAATTCACCTGGCTACTTCATTAGAAACAATTCATGGAACAATTTCTCTGCATTATTGAATAATTGAGGGCTTTTTAGTTGTGACATTATGAAGGCTCTTCATGTACTTCTCAAACTGCTGCACTTTGATTTCTGTGTTCTCAAATAATTGCTTTGTTATTTTGGAACATTGTTAATTCACCCAGCTACTTCATTATAAACAATTCAAGGAACAATTTCTCTGTGTTACTGAATAATTGTGTTGTTATTTTTTAAGTGTTAATTTTCATGACTACTACTGCATTGCAAACCATTCTTTGAGACACTCTTTCTCATTAAAGACAGTCTCACTTTAGAAGTTTCTTTTTTTCCCAAAAAAAATTGACAGGCTAGAAGCACACTACAAAAGCTAGCTATTATAGTTGGAGATCCCAAGTCCCTATAAACCCCAAACTAGAATCTCATGCTTTCAATTTAGGACTCGAGTCCCATACCTACCATTGGATCCTAAACATCCTACCAAGCTCCACAACTCTGACGCCCAGGCAAGCTGGCTATGCACTAGCCCCTTTGACTAGTTGCGGGTGAACACTACAATGCCCACACACCGCTAGTTTACAATTGAGAGACATGGTGGAAGGCTCTGATACCAATTGATAAAAAAAACTTGGGAAAACCACACCACAAAACCTAGCTATTATAGTTGGAGAGCCCAAGACCTTATAAACCCAATACTAGAAATCCATATTTCCAATGTGAGGGTCGACTCCCATAAGCCATACCTTACAATTGGATCCTAACAAGTGTGTTCCAGGGAAATGATGGGAAATACTTAGGATTATTAGCAGCAACTCAAATTTTAATGGTATTTCAAAAAGTTTTCAGGGAGAGATCAAATCATCAAATGAAAGGGAGGAAATATTGTTGCGGGTTGCATCAATTGTCCCGTGGCGGAGGCTAGGTGGGCCAAGTCACTGTCGAATCATGGCGCTTGGGCTGCTGCACTCTTAAGTAAAAAGAGTTGCGCCCTAACTATCAGCTATAACTTTTGGCCTAGTGGTAAGCGCTCGATCCAACAATTGGTATCAGAGCCAAGGTCATGAGTTCGATACCCAGCGGGGCAATTGCTGAGGGGGAGATTGTTGCGGGTTGCATCAATTGTCCCGTGGCGGAGGCTAGGTGGGCCAAGTCACTGTCGAATCATGGCGCTTGGGCTGCTGCGCTCTTAAGTAAAAAGAGTTGCGCCCTAACTATCAACTATAGCTTTTGGCCTAGTGGTAAGCGCTCGATCCAACAAATATAACATCATATTTTTATCTATATAGATCAAGCATGATTCGTTATAATAATTCTCACTGACAAAGTAACACTATCTAGTCACGCCTTTCAACCCCATCATGATAGGAACTCCTATGACCTCCATGTATGATAACTTCATTGTCAGCTTTATGGATAAGATTCAGAATATCACAGTATAAGTCTAATAAGTCTAATAATGCAGAATGTGTGTGAAGGAGAGAACCAGGGGAGTGAAAGGGAGAATAGGGTAAAAGACAAAAAGAAACATGCTACAGTTGTTTCAATGACTTTAATATGTATATAAAAATTACTTATGCATATTTTTATTATTTGAAAATTACATAAATTTCCCTTATTTTAACATTCAACGTAGCTAAAGGGGATATTAGTTTAAAACTTGGGTAGTTTGTGTATAACTGTATATTCTATAAACAGAACAGGGCCTTCATTTATGCTAAAATTTTGAATAGTTGGTGAGAAGAAATGAATGAATGAATAAATAAATGAAGTGATTCCTAGCTTCCTACTATATTATCAAAACTAAAGAAGATGAATGTAACTTTTAACTTTTCAAGCTTTCCAACTTTGGGGTCAAAACTTATAAGCATCCATTATATTTCATATACAAGTTTGATATATCATTACACCATTAGCTCGTTATCAATCTACATCCTTTCTATTCCAGTGTATTTTCATGTTGCTCATTCCTTAATTAAAGTTTGTGCAGCATTTTAACTTGTTTCGGTTCAAAAAGTCATATGATACTACAACCTTGAGAGTTAGTACTCCTTTTTATATCCATATAGATATTCAATCCATTTCAATATTCATCTAGAAGAAAGTAAAATATGAACCAAGGTGGGTTATTAGAAAGATGTAAACATTTGAATGCAATCCCAAAACTCTTTAGAAAAGAAATTGTAATTTTTATGATATAAAAGCAAGTGCACATCATGAAACATTTTGAGGAAGTGATATATCATGCTACTTTTCTAATAGGGAAAAACTAATACAAATTCAAAATGAATTTAACACAACCTTATCCAAGTAGTTGCCCGAACAAGAGTTTGACTCTTCCCCTTAAAGCCTGGATTTTGGACTTTGAGATTCCTTAGACCATTTGGGAGGAAGTATTTTGTATTCTTGGATAGGCTCCAACTCCTTGCTTTCATCTTCGCCTAGAATGTCCTTAGAGAATGCATCTGGATTGGCCTTGATGCAGCTCTGCAAAGCAACAAATGGATGTACGCAGTCCGAGCCCTACAAAATTGGAGCAAATTGCATATTACAATCCTTGATGACAATCTAGAAATTAAAACTCCAAAATAAAATATTTGAAATTTGCCAATATTGGTTGCGGGTTGCAATTGCAGAATGCAGAGTATAGACGATGAGTCAGTAACACAGACTTCCACACTATCACAGAATTCTTAATCATACCATAATTAAAACAGTCTCCGTAACCAGGCTTTGAGGGTGCAAGAAAGTGTAACAAATAGGTGAAGAAACACTACTGAGATGGTTACAACTTCATCTGAATTTCAATCCTACTAAGAAGCCCACTAAAGATCAGAAATTGTTGAAGAAAGAAAAAGATACTTCTTTTGTTCTTGCAATGCGATCAAAAAAATAAGAAATGGTGAATTTATTCGAGATATTTATGTACTTACAAAATAAGGTCTCAATTCATCCTATTTCATCATATTTAGATGTGGTTCACTAATCTCAAATCAAACTTATTATGCAGAGAGGCTGGTCTAGGTAGATATAGGCTTGAGTTGTGTCACCTACTAACAGCTAAATCAGTTGACATGACACTTGTAATTGTAGCTACATCTTTCTTCAGGAAAAAAGCTATGTAATCACTAATGAGAGAAGCAAGTGTAAGAAAGAATAAAGCAAAGTATGAATGAAGTAAGATATACCTTTTCTTCAGTGGTGCTCTTGAGAAAACACAGGAATGCCTCTGAGAACTGAGAGCCACAGGAACCAGTTCGCAAGTCAGCAATGCAAGGGCATTCAAGGGCCTTCTGAGCCATCGCCTCAACAGACTAAAAAAATCCACAATTTTCAATTGATTTCATTTATTCACTCAACTTGCCAAGTTGAAAGCAAAAGAGCAAAGCAATTGAATGCAAACCTCGGTGTCTTGGCTTCCATATGCTGCAGCTTCTGCAATAAACAACACAAGCTGAGATTTCGTTTCAGGCAGACATGACATTTATACAAACACGTGAAGCGCATGAGAAGTGAAACACGAAAAAACAACCTGCGATAGCGGATTCCAGGGAACTGGGGTTGGAGGAGTCATTGGTTGTGCTCTGGGTCTCCGCCACAGCTTCTGCGCTTTCAGTTTGACCCATTGTGAGTCCTGATAAATGAGTTCACAATTCTGATTTTGGTTGTGTTTGTGTTTGTGTTATGTTTAAGAATGGAAGTCCGAAGCCAATTCAATTCTTATCTTCTCTAACACGGAAAGAAGGACTTCCTAGTTCCCTTCCGATTCAAAGTATTAGTTTACTTTACCATCTTGGTAGAAAATTAATAATCAATATTTTTTTCATACACATATTAAACATTTATTATATATTATAGGGATTAAAATACATTATACATCTAAGAGTTACATACGTCAAATATTAAATGATCGTGGATGGTTATTTAAAGAGGATATGAGAATTTTTTTTCTTCTAACATTCCATAAGTATAAAGGTCTACTAAATAGTGAAGACTAAAAATAATAATAAATCTTAATATTTTTTTTTTAATAATAGGTACATATAATTAAAATTTATAATAAATTATACGTATAAATAAATAATATATTTATATATAAATTATATTTAAATTTTATATAAATAATTTATATTATAATTCAAGATTAATTTTATTTGTTGATAATTATTTTAAAAATATTAAAATTTAATTCAAAAATAATTATGATAAATAAAAAAATTGAATTAGATAAAAAGTTAAAAAAATTATAAAAAAACTTTCTCTTCAAAGAAGAACTTTTTAAAAGTATTCTCACATAAAAAAAAAGTTTGTTTAATATATAAGAGTTTATATATATATATATAGGAGTAGAGCTGGAAATTTGACTTGAGAGGGGCCAAAAAAAATTTAGCATTTATATACAAATATTTTAGCATCATAAATAATTTATTATCATTTATATTTTTTTTATTTCTATTTCTATCACATTATATATCAATCATACATATATTTCTTTATTTTTCTTTTTCCAAGTATAAACTAACTTAATAATGACAAATATGATTATAATGTTTATACAATGGATACAGACTACATGTTATCATGCATGTGATGCTAGTAAAACATCAAACTTGTATATTGTCGCTAACAATACATTAGAGTAGTTTAGGAGTATATACTGAGTCACACCCTTTGTGCACTTACACTAGAAGGACATCTACCAGGGTCAGGTAGGGATAGTTAAGCCACGCAAGATACATCTTATGTTCTTATGGGCAAGACTGAGACTTTCAACCATGTTATCATTAAGGTTGGTTCCCGAGCTTTTACACAAGGGACCTTCCGTGGTAGTGCATTCTATATCATACCCTTTTAAAAAAAATATTTTATGCATATAATGCATGCCAAACAGACTATATCCATTACATTCACATAGTTCCATAATCTCACATTTAGCATACTTCTCATATCACATTACTCCTCACTTGTATTCATATATTCATATATAGACATCAATTCACATCCACGCCCACATTATGATACAAGAATTACATCATTGAATTTAGCAAAAGATCAACAAGAAATTCGCAAGTAGGACAATGCCCATTGACACACGTCTCGCGCCTGGTGCGATACCTACAGAGGACCACATTAGTCTTTATTTGAACTGTGTCCAGTGTGACCAAGTCCACACCTAGTGAGAGCACCATCGAGAGCTCTCTGAAGTGTCCACGCCTGATGAAAGTCAACTCACACTCGACGAAAGCGTTATAGGGAACTCTTGGAGCTTTTGCAATTGACGAGGATCATCCCACATCCAGTGTGAGGGACCCTGAGAACAAACTTTGCTCTTGACCTTGATGACACTCGACATGCCCCAAGTGGCATCCAGTGACGTATCAGAAAATGTACACAGTAGAAGACATAGAATTTTGACTTATGCATCAATTCACCAAAACGTATCATTTAATCGGTAAACATGTTCTATAGCAAGTAAATTAACGCTCAATATCATCCAATTCACACATACAACTACTATCCTTTCACTATCATCACAACAAGTTCCCTTAGGGTTTTCCATAAGAACCCATAGGACCTTTAATCATATAATTTTTCATCCAAAACATGAATCCATTCAAACAATTCATGCAATTAATTATGAGTGAGAAGAATAAGGAACAAAATAGGAAAATTAGGAGAAACCCTTCATACATAGACACACAACATACACAATATTGGAGTCAATCCCACTACTCAACATACAAATTCACACCCAAAGCAAGGTTTGTCACTCCCCTCTTACCTAGATAAGCTTTAGATGATGAGTGCATGGTTCTGGGGTGATTTCTTTTCTACTCCTATTCTTCGAGTTTTGAAGTGCATATGTGAAAATAGAGACGTAAAAAGGGTTTGATAAAAAAATTCCTCTTTTAAAAATACTTAACTTTCCTTTAACCTTCTAGTTAAAATTATTAACTACGATTATCCCAAAAATTCCTTCCCTTATTAATAAAATATTATACTATCATTTAATAAAATATCATATATTATATTCTAAATTATATTACATAATTAAAACAAATCTTAGATAGTCCCTATTAATAAAATAACATATCAAAATTATTAATAAAATATTTATATTATTTTTTAGTCAAAGCAGGGTGTTATATCCTGCAATAAGCATCTTCGTCACCATTGAAAACAAGAACACATCCTTTCATCACTAGTCAAACCAAATATTTTGTAGTTCAAATCACACTCTCCAAACAACCATTAAAATTTATCGATCTCCACTATAAGCACCCCAAAAATCCATAACCACATGCTACCATCTCACCAAAACCAAATATGTTACAAGAAAGGAACAATTAATAAAATTATGGCGTTTCTAACATAAAATAAGATCCAACAATAAAACTAAATCTTCATGTAGTCACTCGTCACTTTGTTAGCAAGGTGCAAGCACGACCTTAGAGGTGACAAAGAGCTTTGACTTTGGAAGTTGAGTCAAGGTTGTAGCAATGGATTTTGTGTTTGTTAGAACTATATGAATGGAGATGTATTAGGGTATTTATAGGCAATAGTGAAATAAAATGTCATGGTGGTAATATTGTGAGATGCCCTTGGTTGTTTGTGTAATATTGTGTTGTGAGTTGTATGTTTATTTTAAATTTTAATATTTAATTGATTTACGATGATGTGTTGTTCTAATGTTTTAGAACTCTAAGGATCAAGAGAATTTTTAAGAGTTTAGTTGTTTATTTATTTATTTATTTTGTTTTGAGGTCAAGGTTTATCAAGTTTGGGAAAGGTATACATGGTTCTTTGAAGACTTAAATTTCATAAATTCATTTCTTAGAGTTTTTAGAAAGAAATTTTAGAGAAATGGACTCTAGAGGTGAAGGAGATCTTTCTTTCTTCTAACTTCTTAGAAGTGCTCTGATTTTTCCCCAAACCAAAGATTGTTGTAACTAAGTAGATATTCAAAGCTGAGGAGCTAAGAATCAAACAAAGGAGTCGTTGTACGAGAGTTTAGGGTTCTTTGAGTTTTCTTCTTCTTTTCCTTGTTTTTTTGTGGATTTGAGGTAACAGAAGTTTATTGCTTGATTCTTTGAAGTTGCTACATATTGTATTTGTTGTTGATTTGTTCATTGGTGGCTCAATTTGTTGTTTTGAGGTAGTTGTTGAAGATGGTGAAGTTGGGGTTTTGGGGTTGATGAATCAAAACCCATAACTTATGATTTATTGATGTAATTATTTTGCATATCAAATCTAAGGTTGGATTTATGTTATCTAAGTTGTTTAGAATCATTTCTATGATTTGAATTTAAACTTTTGAACTTATAGATGGGTTGATGAGGTAGGAGTTCCAAAAATGGTGAAGTTGCATATAGGTTCAACACAATTTCGCTAGGCCAAATTTTCTTGGTTAGGTGAAATTGGGGTAAAGCCCATGTAAAGAAAAGATAAATACTAGAAGGGAGTTGAATAGTGTATATAAAAACCTCACACTTTTTACATAGTGAAGTGCGAAGAGAAGTCAGACGAAACATTAAGAATTTTATACTGTTTCATATCAACTATCGAGACTACATCTAATTCTTAATCCTACCATATTGAGTCTCACTATCTTTTAACAAAGCTACAAGTATTCTTTCAACAAGACACTTTTATCTCAACCCTAAGTATTCTTTGACATGTCTCTTCAAGTTACTACCCAAATATTCTTTTCACAACAAGTCTCTCTAGACTTAACAATCAAGTATTCTTTCAAACAAGCCTTCTCAGGCCCAACAACCAAGTATTATTTTACAGAAAAATTTCTCTAGACTCAACCTTATAACAATGGTTATGAATGTTACAAAAATTTTATTTTCATCTCACTTAAATACTATACATCTAATATAGAGCAATAACTTATTTCAAGAAAGAATGAAGATTATACACAAGTATAATTTACAGAGAGTGTATGTTTATGTACATGTGTATTTATGTGTTTTGTCTACTTTCTTGAGTTTCGAATCTTCTTATATAGTAGGATGAAGAACATGATAGTTGCAACACTTTGAATCCAACTCACAATTTTATTTCGTCTATCTTTAATGTTTTTCCTTGTGATGAGAGGTAATCATTGACTCATTTAATGCAAGTATTAAATGCATTTCACCAAATGATATTTCTTATCTGATCAAAGAAACTACTTATCATCTTTTCATATCAAATGGAGCTTATAGAAGCAATGTCAACACAAAGCAGCAACAATAGTGTCTTTTTCTACTTTTCTTCGTGATTTTAGAGATCTTTGTCCTTGGTTTAAATGGGAAACATGATCTTGTTTCCTTTAACAGATTTGTAAGTTCCATGATGATTTTCTAATTCAATATGTGAAGGAATCAAACATTCAAATAAATTTTATCATTAGTCTCAATAAATAATGAACATTTAATGAATATGAGATAGACTGCATGCTTCATCTAATTCACATCGTCTTATAGAAGATCTACCTCTTACATTTCATTTGATAAACATTTTTGAAGATATTTTCTTTTATAAAAATGTTTCATTTGTTAACATTAAAAATTCAAAAACTTGAAGGATGTAACACCCCATTTTTCATAAATATAATATAAGTATTTTATTAATAGGGACTATTAAATATTTATTTAATTATTTAATATATTTTAAAATATAGTATAAAGTGTTTTATTAAAAGTTTTTAATTAAATATTTATTTAAATTAATTGAGTGGAAGGGAATTTGTGACTATAGTTCATTCTACAAGGTTAAAGGATGGTTAAGGTTTCAAAAAAGAAGGGTTTCTAATTACTTGTTATGTTCTCTTATTTTTCACGCATGTGTTCGTGCTTTAGAAAACAAGAGCAAGAAGGAAATTATCCTAGAGTCATGTAACTATCATCTAGGTAAGAGGGAGTGAGAAACCTCATTTTCAATGAATTTGTATGTCGGGTAGTGGGATAGCCTTCAATCCTATGTACATTGTATGTTCATGTATAAGAGGTTTTTTCCAATTGTATCTATTTCACTTCTTGTTCTTCTTGTACATAACTAATGACATGAATTGCTTGAATGTATGATCAATTTTATGTTCTAGATGGCAATTGTATGATCTAAGGTCCCTATGGGTTCCCATGGGAAACCCTAAGGGAACTTAATGTGATTTTGAGTAAAGATATTGGTTGTATGTGTGAATTGGGTGATATTGAATGTTAATTGCATGTTATAGAATATGTTTACTGGTTGAATTGTGTGTTTTGAAGAATTGATGCGTGATTCACAATTTTATATTTTCTATTATGTGTCATTTCTGATACGTCATTGAATGCCACTTGAGTTATGTTAGCGTTGTTGAGGCAAAGAGCAATATTTGTTCTTGAGGTCTCTCACATTAGGTGTGGGATGACCCTCATTGGGCGCGAAAGCTCTAAGGGTTTCCTGTGACGCTTCCACTAAGTGTGAGCTAACTCTTGTCAGGCATGGACACTCTAGAGAGCTCTTGGTGGTGTTCTCATCGAGCGTGGTCTCGATCACGTCATGCATGATCCAAACAGAAACCAACAAGGTCCTCTAAAAGTATCGAACTGGGCGTAGGGTGTGCATCATTGGGCGTTGTCCTGCATGTAAATCCTCTATTATTGATGTGGATATGAATCTATGTTTATATATGAATGTACGAATATGAATGATGAGTAAAATGACATAAGGAACATGTGATGTGTGAAAGTATGGAGTCATGTGAATGTAATGCATTGAGTTTTACTTGATTTGAATTCCTTTGTAATTTGTTATTTCAGTAAGCTAATTTATGTTAACAATGTGATCTTCTCTGCCTGTATGAATTTTGAGTTCATTTATTATATCAAGGTTATTTAGTTTATATTATAAGGGATCTAAAATCATCTTTTGACTTAACAGACCATTGTGAGACCAATTTAGTTCGGCTAAATTCCTTGGTCAAGTGAAATTTGAATAGATTCACTTGATGGGTGAAATGATTGGGCTAAATTTCCTTGGTCATACTAAATTTGGACAGATTCACTTGAATGGTATTTCAAGTCAAATTGGTAGGGGCAAAATTTTATGGCTAGGTGAAATTGAAGCAAGGGCTATTTTTAAGTCAAATTGGTTTGGTCAAATTAATTTGGTTAGGTGATTTTAGGGACTTACATGGTATTTATTCTTTTACCTATTTTTGTTTATGTAAGTTGATGATAATTGAATCTAATTAATAATATGATGGTATATAATGATAATTTGGAAGAAGCATGTTGTAAGATGTTGAAAAGAAATATATCAAGTTGTATAAGTTGAATATTTTGATGTACCAAGTGTTGAAAGTTGAGTAATTGGGGAGTGGTGTTGTATTGTGTTGTTTATAATGAAAGATTATGTTGTAGAATATTTATATGAAGTCAGTTGAGATGATTTGTGTTTAGAAGATGCATGATCCATGTTGTTGTTTAACTATGTTAAGAATATGTTTGATGCATGTTGTTGAGTTAAATTATATGGTATAGCTATGTTGTTGGGTTATGTTGTATTGCTATATTGTTGAATTATGTCGTATAGTTATGTTGTTGAGACGTGTTGTATAGCCATGTTGTTGAGTTGTGTTGTGAACTTTGGATTAGATAACAGAATGTTGTTCTAAAAGATGAGATATCACATTATGTGGATGTGTTATGGTGCTCTAAGAGCTCAATTTTTTAAAAACCCTTTCTTGAGTTGTTAATCCTAGAAGTGGAGTATTAAGTCTCTTTAAGGTCATTAGTTGATATAGTACAGGGTTAGGTTAAGCTATACTATTTATGTTATGACCTACTGAGTAAAATATGAAATTGAGAGATAAAATCCTTAATTGATTGTTGGAAGGGTGCGTGGTATCGCGAGGATAGTTAGCAAGTTATACCCATATGTGACTTGGTTAATGCATGTCATGTCGTGGGGAGCTCACACCCAAGCTATGTTATACCTAACAATTGGTATTGGACTTTCCTAGTGTAAGTGGTGAAATCCGAGAAATCATATGTTGAAAATGGATTGGTATCCAACTTTGTTGTTGACCTAGCAAGCTAAAAAGGTCGTATTGTGTTGGTTCAGTAAGGTCAAACCACTTAAATTGTTCACTTGTGTTGTAAGAGATCTCTTAGTTGAAATGTGTAACGATGCATAAATATGTTGTGCTAATAAGTTGTTGCATTTTAAAGTTGTTGTATTGTTAAGTTACTATGTTATTTGTTGATAAGTTGTTACGTCGTAAAGTTGATGTGTTGTTAAACTAGTGTATTATATGTTGATAAGTTGTTGTATTGTAAAGTTGTTGCATTGTTAAGATGTTATGCACTATGTTGATAAGTGTCGCCACCCGCCGAAACGGACCTTGGCATTCGCGACGATGGTCGGACTCGTTTTAATGTTTTGAAAAGTGGTGGATTGTTAGAACGACTTATTCTCAAACTGAGACCTTGTCGAACTAACAATTTTATTAAAATGGTTCACCAATCCATGTTAACCCCAAGCGGGACCCTCCATGGATTAGTGGTTTTCGCAAAAGGTAGGGTTCTTGGAGTCGCTACCAATGTTTTACTCAAAACATTGGAAAAAGGGATAAGGCAATTGATTTCATAAATCAACCTTGGTCATTACAACCAGAGTCGGGTAAGGGAGTCGGTTACGTGCGGGGAAGGTGTTAGCACCCCACAACGCCCCTTTCGGGTTCCCTATGACGGATTATTTCATAAATAACAGTGCAAAATTACTAAATTACCCCTATTTATTATAAACGATTATAAATTAAATATCTTACATGATGACAAAATTAAATATGCGACAATCAGAAAGCAATAAAAGAAGGGATTTTAAGGAAAACCTCTTGAAGCGTGCTTTTATATATCTAAACAGATGTTAGGAGGCTTTTTGGCGCTCCCTCCCACTACACGCTCGCTCGCTCCTTCCCTAAAAATTAATCTTTACTATGGAAATCAAAAAGATTTCCCTTCGACTAGTTCGAATTCTCAAGCTAAATGCTCAGAACTCAAGAACTTCGTCGGATCGGCTCTCGGAGAGATTCCTAGGGCAGAACACTGCTCAAAAACCCTAGAATACTCAAGGAGAGAGTCCAAGAAGTGTGAAAAAGTGTCAAATGACGTCCAAATGACGTCCTATTTATAGGGATGAGGCGCAGTACGGCCCCTGGGATCAATACGGCCCGTATTGAGTTTTTGTACTTCAATACGGCCGTATTGAATTCAGTACGGCCGTATTGAAATACAGAAACTTCAATACGGCCGTATTGGTTTCAGTACGGCCGTATTGTAGTACAAAATGTGCAGTACGTCCGTACTGAACTCCAAGGAGGCCGTATTGAGCTCCAAACCTCCCACTTTCTTATTTTTGGCTACTCTAAGACCTCTAAACCTACAGATAGTCATCCTATGGTCTTCTGGGAGTCCTTCTGGCTGACTTTCCTTTGATCTTTGAGAGTCTTCGAGTCTTATTTCCGACCCGGACAATTTTAGGGGTCTACAATAAGTTGTGTAACTTATTATTGTGTTGTCTAGTAGAAATATTGTTGAAGGTTGTATGCATTGTTGAATATTGAGTTGTATGTTGTGTGGCAAAGTTGTTAAGTGTTAAATTGTTAGCTATGTCGTTTGTGTTGTCAAGTTGAGTTTATGGATATGGCTGTATAGTTGAGATGAAGTTATTTTTATAGTTAGCTTAATTGCTTTTATAATATGTTATTTTCTTTGCATACAAGTTTACCTTTACCTTTCCATGTTGTTGGACTATGATGATCGTACTTGTTATAGGAGAAGAGTAGGATTAGGCTTACGAGTGAGAAAAATGTTGTGCCATGCTAGTGACGATGGTGTTTGGTGTAGATTGTTCTTATACAACTAATTGTTGTTTGACTAACAACTTAGAATTTTATATTTTGCAAATCTTGATATGTGTGTATGTATATAGGATTATGTTATAACCCCACCAAGGGATCTTTATATTTTCAGTTGTTTATTTCTATACATACATATTGTTGCATGAATATATCCAAGTATTGCTTGCATAATAATCCTAGGTTAGATTATATTTATGTTTTTCACTGTTAAGTCGTTGAATTGTAGTAAGTATATAGACCTATCAGATCGTTACAATTTATTGATTGGTTTATGTTTTGGAGTGTTTAAGAAATTGGGTGGCTTTTATCATCAAGGATTTAGTTGAAGGGGATTTTGTGAGGATCTAATTGTTTAAAATATGTTTCCCACAATGAGAGATGTGTAAAGGTCTTTCATCCTAGGTTGTGCCTCATATTTGATACAAGTCTAGAAAAAATATTTTTGAAAATTGTTGATTTTCAACAATATAAAAAGAGTAAGGATCCACTTCAAGATTAAGTCTTAATAGACTTACTTCATTTAATAACTTATATTATACATTAAATTTCAGCAATCTAAACATTAATCTAATAGGATTTAATAAATAGATCAAGTCTGTAAATTTTTTTAAAAATTTAAAAATCATTTAATATCTCATTTCATTAATTCAAATCATATAAAATATTTTTATGATTATTTATTAATTTAAATTATTGAAATGAAATATTAAATAATTTTTAATTTTTTTAAATTTACAAACTTGATCTATATAATAAAAAAATTTAATTAAATAATTTAACTAAAATTTGATGTGTTATTAAATAGGATAAAGACATAAATGAAGAAATTGAAATAAAAAAAATTATTGAAAAATACATTAAAATAACAAGAGAAAGTGCGTTGTTACACTTTTTAATATTCATATGGGAATAGAAGTTATTTTTTTTTACAATAACTATCCCTTCCACTTATTTCTTCCATATTTTTTCTTTCACTTTTATTTTCCAATTTTTAATTAAACAATTTTTTTTGGAAATTATTAATTTCAGCCAGGCATCTTTAAGATAATAGTATTCTCAAGTAAAATATTTGCGAGAATACAATCCTATAGTTTGAAACAAAATACCTTGATATATTTTTTTCTCTGACAGAGTTTAATGAAATCTTTTTTTTTTAGGAGAAGTATAATTAAATGAAATTTTGTTTATAGAATAATTATAAGAGTATCTATCTGTATAGTGTCAGATGATAACGAGAAAGTCAATTTCAAAGAAAAGTCATTAATATTATCATTCACTTGTTAACTTATTTTTTTTTAATTGAAGCAATAACAATGGACATCATCAACTTTATTTATATGTGTGTGTAATTAAAAGAAAACTAAAAGTCAATAATAACAGACTCATTTTTATTTTTAAATTTTAGAAGTCGTGAACGACATTATCAATTTCAAATATGTAATATGTAACACTTTCTTTCACTTATGCATAAACCATAATAGAAATCAGATGCCTGTCATGTGGATATTGTCTAGCATTGTTGGAATCCTTAAACACCTTCACTCCCATGCATAATCAGGAGTTATTGAATGTTTTTATTAATTTATTGCATCACATTCACATGTATTCCTTCTTGGGAATTTCACAAAAGATGTGCATATTCAGCTACAAAAATAGTACCATCAAAAGATCAGTATCACAAAAATCAACAATATTAACTTAACCTCACCTTAAAAAAAAACAAATTAAATTACTTAGAATAGTGTGTATGCCATTGTCAATAAACAGTTCAAAGACATTGATAATTACTAGGAGCGGAGTGAGAGATTTAAATTTAGGAATCTAAGTTATATAACTTAACAAGGAAAAATTAAATTTTACGTTTTTAACCCACAGTATACACACACAAAAAAACAATAGGTTAAATAACCATTAATTAAAGTCAATTGAAGATATATAAAGTTGCATCACTTACATGTTAATTTTTATATAACATTTTAAAACTAATATAGATAGATGAAATTAAGTGATAATATGATATTGATAAGTTTTATAGATTAATAATATGAATGGATGATGTAAGTTAAAGTGGAAAAAAAATTATAAATAAAAAAATGTGTTTCATCACAATTAAACTCACAATCTTCACTTTAAATCTTATTATTTAAATCATTATATTATTTTCATTCTTGAATTATAAAATGACATTATATTATATATAACATTAAATGTAAGTTAATTTTTTTTTAATTTCTTAATTAGTGTTAAATCTAATTTAAATTTAATAAAATAAATAATTCATTTTTTATTAAATAAATTATGTAATTTATTATTTAATATTTTATATACGATGAACATAAACATCCAATCCTTTTTATATTTTCATTATTTTTTAATTTCATTTTTTAATACATCACTTAAGTTATATTATTTATTTTAATATACTAAAGTTTATATTATTTATTGTTTAAAAATGTTAAATATTAAATATATTAATATTGTAAAAAATTATATTATTTATTGTATCGTGGAACTCTTTCTTTTGTTAAATTCAGTAGTATATTTTTTAAATACGCTTTTATTAATCATTATTGTCGAAATTTAATGTGGGTTGTATTAAAAAAAAACTTAAATTCATTCTTTAGATAAAATTTCTTTAATAATATGAAATGCGTTAAGAATATTTATCGATCAATTTATGTTTATATTTATTTAATTTTAAGATTACTTTTGATGTCCTCCTTTTCTCCCGACTAGGCATGGCAATCTAACTCGCCCCGTGGGTACCCGCCCGAACCCGTCCTGATTTGGATGGGGAAAACCCGTGTTTATCGGGTTCGGGTTCGGGTTCGGGTTTTTCCCGATTGATAAAATCGGGGTGGGAGCGGGGGCTAGGATGTTAATACTCACCCTGCCCCCGCCCCCATACCCGCCCTCGGTCCCGCTCCGCTTAATAATATAATTAAAAAATTATTTATATATATATAAACTAAAATTATAAATATTTATATGTAAAAATTTATATTATTTTACTTTTCTTTTATTTTTTTTAAATTGTTCATATTTATTTAAAAGAAAAAAAGAAGAAAAAAAATAGGAGCGGGGGCCGGGGCGGGGCGGGGAAACCCGAACCCCGCCGGGGGCGGGGATAGGGACCCAGATTTTATCCCTAGCAGGTATCGGGGGCGGGGGGCGGGAGGCAGGGGCAGTTTAAATTTGCGGAGACGGGGGCGGGGAACGTAAAACCCGCCCCCGCCCCGCCCCGTTGTCATGCCTACTCCTAGGGATGACAATGGGGCCCCATGGGGGCGGGTAATAGTAAACCCGCCCCCACCCCACTGAATGAAAATTGGCCCCATACCCACCTCATATCCGTGCGGGTATTCATTAAGCGGGTATCCATGAATTTCTTGAATACCCACAGATATCTACGGATATCCATGGATATTTATAAAATTTTTAAGAAATTAAAAAAACTATATTAAAAATAATTTTAAGTTTATATTTTAATGTCATTGAAATATTAAAAATAAAAATTCAATGTTAATTTTAAACTTTTATTTAACGTTAATTCTGTTGAAATAATAATAAAAAATTCAAGATAATCAATAACTTAAAATACATCAATCTCACAAGTAAGTTAAAGTCTCATCACAAAACTACAATAATTCAATCTCATAATTCCAAATGAAAGTAAACAACTTAAAATACATAAATCTTATTAGTCCAATCAAAGTTAGAAAATTAATCAAATTACATCCAACATAAATTTATAACATGCTTAACACATGTCAGTAACTTCATCAACCTCACTTTTGTAAGAAAATAAGATGAGAGAGTGTAGTTTTAAGGTTATGTGGTACAAGGATAATTAGGATATTTAAGAAATAATATTAAACGGGTACCCGCGGGTATGGATATCATCATACCCGCCCCCGCCCCATTTATAAACGGGTAAAAAATTATCTGTCCCCATTATCTGCGGTACCCAATTAGCCTATCCATTTATTATCCGTAGCGGATTTTATCCACAAATACCTGTGGGTGCGGGTATTTTTGTCATCCTTACCTACTCCCGACAGAGATGGATACAGAAAGAATAAATAAATAAAATAAAATAATATATATATATATATAAGGGTTATATAATAATATCGGTGTAACCTAAGTATTACACTGCTTAATAACTTTATATTAAATGTAAAATTTTGTAAATTCAATCGTTAGATTAAAAGTTCTTTATTCTTAGATCATATATACAAAATTTTATATTAATCCAAGATGATTTGATACTTTATTCTTATAAAATAAATTTAACGTAATATATACATTTCAAAATATACTAAAATATACACATTTTGATTACATTTGCATCTCGTTGCAAAGCTACAAGTAAGTGATATAAATTTTTATAGGTTAAAATATTCTTTTTTCAACAACTTCACATATTTTACCTTTTGGTCTCCATATTTAAAATAGATTTTTTTAGTTATTATATTTATTTTTTAAATCCTTTTTAATTTTTTTACAATTTAAGATAACTTTTTTAGTGTATATATTTTATAATCCTTTTAATTTATGTCGTTATTTTTTTTTTTGTGATGTTTGTTTTGTGTGATGTAGTAAAGATCTTCAAATTTGTAAAGATAAAAAAAATGGTGTTTGAATAATAGGTGTAACGACCCGCCATGGTCTCTACACTTAGTGGAATCGCACTATTACTAGTGAACTAAGGAAAATATTAAATTGGATAACTCATACATACAGGTATAGATAAGAATAAAAATAACCAAATTCTTTAAATACAAAATAAAATGTCATATATGTACAGTCATCCCAAAAATAATATTCCCTAGTGCCGGTCAAACAGACAAAAATCGCTACCCAAAATGGTAACCCTAACACGAGGATCAAACTCCCCGTCTCGCAGCGGTCACCTCGACTCCAAGCTAGTCCTGACCTGCTCCCATACCAAGTATGATCATCGCAGTTCCACCACATGGAAACAGAAGGGTAAGCTAGAATTCACAAATGAATCATAATAATCTATACTACACAATCGTATTCATAGAGTCACACCATACACTCTATCCAATACTACTCATGCATAAAATACAATCCACCAATCATGAAGTTAAACACCACACTTCATCATATTAATAATCATGCAATAAATGCATCTCATGACAGATATCAATGCATATCAATCATCTAATGCGTCGTCACGCATACACCTAGGAGATCTCCATAACAATAGAGCTGTATAAATGACATTCCATCCTACCGAAACCACCCCAACCGTTTTCACGTCCAATGCGCCCGCTCGGTCACAGCTAAACAGGATATATAATCCTCCCTCGGGTTTACTCGGATGATGTCACTTACACAATTGGAAGTCCAGATCCACCGTCAGGTATAGCACAGCTGGGTACGGGCTTACCACGACCTTGGCATGCATTAACTAAGTCAATTGTGGAGTTCGCCCACCGACTATCCGCAAGGATCCACGCACCTTCCCGAGTACTTGGTTAAGGGAATAACCCTCGACCTCATACCCCGCTCCAACACTAGCTAAGGACTTAGAGGAGACTCACCCAACCCAGTGGCCTATCTGAGCACCACTCTCCCAAATCCAGTGGCCTCCCAGAGCACCACTCTCATATATCAGTGGCCTATCCAAGCACCACTCTCAAGAGACTCTATGTGAGCTCTTCCAGTTCGAAAACATTTTTCCTCTCCTCAAGTCCTAGGCTAGACTCATGCCATAAGGCATCACATGCAATAATGCATCATACATCATAATGGTCTGCCCACCATCATGATCAACAATCATACACATGTCATAAGACATCACATGCAATAATGCATCATACATCATAATGGTCTACCCACCATTATGATCAACAGTCATACTCATATGAACATATACGCATGTCATATCATATTCAAACATTCATACGTATCATCACAAAGCATACATATGAATCACACCTCACCATACATCATATATCATATATACATGATCTAAAACTTCAACTTTAAACATGCATAAGCATCAATTCATTCATAAACTTATTCACGCTCGGCGTAGCTTGAGCTCGCCCAGCCTGAGAGTCCCAAGACTCATCCACGCCTAGCGCATTCAACCTGCGCCCGGCCTAAATTCCAGTAACAGAGTTCACAAACTCTCATCCACACCAACAAATCCAGCCACATGCAAACACAAAATACAATGCATAGGCTCCATACAACTTAAATAAACCTAGAATCAACATGCACCCATCTGATGCATCAAATTCACCAGAAACCCCATTTTTTTTCCAAGACTTTGAACAATTAGCGAATTCTCTGATCCAGCCATGGATCCTCAACTTTCATGCATCAATTGAGTTTCTAAACTCACATGCAACTTAAATAACAAACATTCTAGCTTCCCTTACCTGAAGATTGGCTAAGAATGGCCAACAACTGTGACGAAAAAGAATTCCTTTCCAAAACTCAACCCAGAACTTCAATCCTCCCAAAACAAGCTTTCTAATCTGAATTTCAAGAAAAGTCAGAAGGAGTTAGTGATCTAGAGGAGAAAAGGAGTCAAACAGAGAAATTTGGGAGAGAAAGGAGCTTACTGACCCAGAGACCTTCTCTCTAAAACTTCTCTCTAAAAACTCCAAAACTCCTGAAGGCCCCCAACCCCCTATTTATAGACTTTCGGATCGGCCCAGAACGGCTCGTACCGAATTCGGAACGGCCCGTTCCGAACTCCCAAATCACGCACAAAATTAACGCCCAGAACAGCCGGTTCTGAAATCAGAACGGCCCGTTCCGGGACTCATCCGGAACGGCCCGTTCTCCCTCCGGAACGGCCCGTTCTCCCTCCGGAACGGCCCGCTCTCCCTCCAGAACGTCCCGTTCTCCCTCCAGAACGGCCCGTTCTCAACTACAATATGTAGTTCAATTCAGTAGCTTGGAACGGCCCGTTCCAGTTTGGGAACGGCCCGTTCCAGTTTGGGAACGGCCCGTTCTGGGCTACTGAATCAGCCTCTTTTTTTTTCTTTTTTTTTTTTAACAATGTTACAATAGGCATTGCTAATTGCTAGTGAGGATACAAAAAAAAATATGAACTATCAAAAATATAATTTAAAGTAATTCTAGCAAAACAAATTTAACATTAGACAAAGAAAGTTAAATTAATACATCTATCATGTCAACGTAAAAGCGATAATGTTAAAAAAAATAATTAACAACAAAAACTAAAAAGATTAAACTATTAATACTAGATTAAAAAAATCTATCTTAAATAATAGGACTAAAAAAGATTAAAAAGGATAACTATAAAAATTAAAAATTATTTTAACATAAAAACTAAAAAGTAAAGTAAATGAGAAAAAAAATGTATTTTAACCACTTTTATATTTCCCCTCAACTCATATAATTTTAAATTTTTATTATAAAAGAGAGGATGGTTTTTTTTTCTTATGGAAAATATCTTCAATAAAAATATCCATAGTTCGAAATTATTTCATTTTTAAGTATAAAAATCAATAAAATGAGTTTTTTCTTTCTTCTCAATATAAGTTAAAAAAAATCAAAACCGATATATTTAAATAACTCAATTATCTATTCATAAAATCTTATCGACATATTTAAATAATTTAATTATCTATCAATTATATTATGGATGTGTGCATCTATTCACCTTGAGACAATGAAAGGATGTTTCAAAAGTTAATAAGATATACCAATTCAATAACTAAATTAATGTAAATTCAATAGAAAATTACTTATGTTAGTTTATTATTTTGATAACTATATAAGAGAAAGAGGACAACATTTCAAATGCTAAATTGATAGTTTATTCCAGATATCTAGTTTATTTAATTATGTTATTGAAATTTTACACGATTTTAATATTTATACATTTATCTGATAATAGTAATTCTTATTAATTTTTAATTTATTTATTAAATCGCTCCATTAACGAAGGTCTTGCCACTGTGTATGTGAATATTAGCATTAGTTAACTTTTTATGTAATTATTATTTTGTTTCCTGTGTAAAGGATTTGTCTTATTGTAATATTTTTCAAATGGGATACTTTATTTTAATTTAGAGTGTTACTTATAACACGGCATCAGGCTCTTGTTATTTACGCCAAATCGTCTTTTTAGGGAATAATTAATATTTTTTAGCTACCAGACTGCAATAAGATATGGACAGCTACATGTATGATAAATTTAAATTTAATATATTTGATAACATAAAAGAATTTATACTTGCGAAGTTCAACATGTCATATAACATTTAAAATAAAAATTATTATATTTATCAAACAGGATTTTAATTCAATATCGGACAATAATATAAAAATAAAAAATAAAAAATACACAGCTTTATATCATGCAGAGTTTTGACTGAAAGAAACTAAAAATAGGAGACTGTCACTAATTAATCCATAAATGGTTAAAAAAATTAAATCATAAGAAAAAAAATAGAAATGTTAATTAATTTCGTATCTTATACCCATTTTCTTACTCTGGAATAAATGATTAAAAAAATGAAAAGAAACCTATTAACAACAAAATAGAGCACAAAAAGTTGCTAAGGCCTTGCCAGATAGAAACTTTTCAGGAATTTTCAATAGTCAAATAGTGTGTGCCGGCCAAAGTTTTGAAAGAACCTATCACGTTCCTCAAACCCACATTGAAATTCCTCAAATAAATCCTAAACAGTAAGCAGATTTCAATCTCCAATATAATACAAAAGAACAAGTTAACCACCCAACATAAAGAAGAGGCATTATCGTCTCCTAGTTGCCTATGCAAACTATATTAAACCTCAATAAAACATCACATCCTCCAAACCAACAGCACACAAACAATTAGAAAATTCCCTCAATTGTCACCACTAGGAAGAGCATCACCACACCATGCCATATTAAATAATTCTTAGGAAAAAACTAATGAAAATTGAAAAAGTTTCTAGTTGATATGTCGTATACTATACTATATACCCTCCTCCTGTTTGGTCAATGATCCAACACTACTAAGCTCTCCAAACCCTTTTCAATCTTTGCTCGATATCTCTCACAACACTCCCTTAATTCCATTACAATGATCATGGAACCAAACTCAACATCAGATCACACTCTGGACTGGTTTGAAGGTCCTGTTTCTTTTTTTCCACTTCCACCATTCTTGGATGATCCATATAACTCCAGTGACATCCAAGAGTATCAGTTGTGGGATGAAGACATAACCAGCCACTACCAAACTGATGCCAACACCAATTCCCCTAATGCCACCAACATTGATACTAGCACACCCCTTGAGCCTTGTGGCTCCAACAACCTACCACTTTCTGACTTGGCCAAGAAAAGAAGTGCCACTGATGAGTCAAGTCTCAAACCATCACAAAGCCACAAGCATAAGAAAATCAAGAGCCGTCCAATGAATAATGAAGCAGAAAATGGAGAAGCAGTTAGAAAATCTGGTGGCAACAAGAAAGGTGGAGCAAAGGGTGTAGGAAACAACTGCAACAACAAGGAAGGTCGGTGGGCTGAACAGTTGCTTAACCCTTGTGCTGCAGCCATAACTGGTGGAAACGTGAACCGTGTTCAACACCTCTTGTATGTCCTCCATGAGCTAGCATCACCTACTGGTGATGCTAACCACAGGCTCGCAGCACATGGCCTTAAAGCACTGACACAACATCTATCATCTTCTACTACATCTGTTACCACTTCAGGGTCCATAACTTTTGCATCAACTGAGCCTAGGTTCTTCCAAAAGTCACTACTCAAGTTCTATGAGGTTAGCCCGTGGTTTTCCTTTCCTAACAACATAGCAAATGCTTCCATCCTTCAAGTTCTTGGTGAAGACCCAAATAACTCACGCACCCTTCACATCCTTGAAATTGGAGTATCTCATGGCATGCAATGGCCAACGCTTCTAGAGGCCTTGAGTCGCAGACCTGGTGGACCTCCTCCACTGGTTCGCCTCACTGTGGTCACTGCTTCCTCCACTGAAAATAATGATCAAAATTACATTGACACACCATTTTCTATTGGTCCTCCTGGTGATAACTTCTCTTCTAGCCTACTTGGTTTTGCTCAGTTCATGAACGTTAACTTGCAGATAAACAGGCTTGATAATTGTTCATTACAGACACTGAATGCTCAAAGTGTTGACACCTCCCCGGATGAGATCTTTGTTGTGTGTGCACAGTTTAGATTGCATCAGTTAAATCACCACACTCCTGATGAGAGGAGTGAGTTTCTGAAAGTGTTGAGGAACATGGAGCCCAAAGGGGTGATACTAAGTGACAACAACATGGAATGTTGTTGCAATTGTTGTGGGGATTTTGCCACTGGATTCTCTCGGAGAGTCGAGTACTTGTGGAGATTTTTGGACTCAACAAGTGCGGCGTTCAAGGGTCGTGAGAGTGATGAAAGGAGGGTGATGGAAGGTGAGGCTGCGAAGGCTTTGACAAACCTTCGTGCGATGAATGAAGGGAAGGAAAAATGGTGCGCGAGAATGAAGGAAGTGGGGTTCGTTGGGGAAGTATTTGGAGAGGATGCAATAGATGGCGGAAGAGCTTTGTTGAGGAAGTATGATAATAATTGGGAGATGAAAGTGGAAGATGAGAATGCTAGTGTGGGACTATGGTGGAAAGGTCAACCTGTTTCTTTCTGTACTTTGTGGAAGCTTGATGGGAATGATCAGAGTTCAACATTCACATCATGATGAACCATAACTTGGAGTACAATGTAAGTTTTAGTGAGGGAGGGGTTGTCCATTGAAGGTTAACAGTAAACAAGTTTGAGAGGGGAAAGGTAGCGTAGGTATTCAAAGTTCTTAAAACTTTTTCACTGCCAAATTTCTCCTCCATGTCAAATTCTTGATTATAGAACTTTTTGTAACATAAAGAGCGATGCAAATTATTTCGTCTGTTGTGTGCTTTGAAATGATTGGTAACTGTTAAGAAGATAGTGCTGTTTCAGAGTTTAGCATCTCTTATACTTCAGTTACACGTCTTAAGTTAGATCTTGATCATTAGCAACACACATTGCACTTGGAGCATATCAATTTGCACACTTTTATATGAACTTGAAAAGGCAGATCTTGAACCTTCTCTTCAGGCAGAACTAAACATGTGTCTTCAACCGCAAAAGATAAAAGTTAAGGACTTCTTTAATATGAAAAAATATTTTATTTTCAATTTCTATACTCACTTTTAATTATAAATATATCATCTTATTTCTATTTTGTTTTCAAAATTATACTAGATAATAAAAATAAAGCGACATTTTTATAACCAGAAGTTAAAAACTAAAAAAATTCTCAAATCAATGAAAACCCTAACATCTGCCAATGAAAGAGCAAAAGTCTCACTAAACAAACCACAGGCCGACTGCATACCTACCCGCTTCAGTTTTTAATTTTTACCGTAGGATTTACAAGCGTATTCCTGTGATTACGCGTAACTTTAAGCTGTAAGTTATATACAAGAGTAATAGTAAAAATACCACCTGCATAAGAACATTTCGGAGTTCATTCTATACGTTTGGCGAATTTTTTATGTACACTGCAACTAAGAAAATTGGAAAATCCTGGAAGGTTTCCCCCAAAAAAACCTGACAATGAAAAGTTAGGAGGCTACGAATTAACCTCGACCAACCTATTTAAGCCATATTCAAATATCTACCCCTGATAAAAGTAATATGATCACAGGGAAAGATTTCCCTAAAACTCCGTAGTCCAGATTTTATCTAAATAAAAGGCAAACATCCTTCTCATTAGCAGGCACAAAAGTTTCCTGCCCCAATGAACAGAACAATCAGCCTGAGTTTGTTCAAGATTCATAAATACGCACTGAATCTCGAATCTCCTGACGACAAACAGGACACTTGGGTGCCACTTCACGTTCAACTGATATGGCACAGCCTTGGCAACACACAAGATGACCACAGGGGATGAAGACAGAACGCCTTCTCCTCATTAGGCATATAACACATAATTGTCCATCTGGAACATCTTCAATCTCCTCATCCACCTGAGGTTCAACATCTCTCACCGCTTGCCTCTGTTGCTGGAGCTGCCTGTGTTGCTTCCACTGTTTCCACTTATTCCAGTTCCTGAAAACGAGCAACGTTTAATTGCCTTCAATTCAACTCCAACGACCCAAAATTATCAACAAGATAGTAAATGGACAGGTTAGCCAAACCAGCGTACCTCACAACGGCATAACTAAGGATCCCAACTGACATTGAACCAAGAGCAATACCACCCCAAAACAGTACTTTCGTTTTGATGGAAAGATCTACTATCATCTGATCTTTACTCAAGTCAGACCTACAAGAGATGACAATTGCCATAAGCAGCACTTCTACACGCTGATTCACTGAATCATCTATTAATACTAGGAGAAAAGGTGTCACTTCGTGCCTCTCTTTTAAAAATATAAAAAAAAATTATAAAAAATAATATATATATATATATATATATATATATATATAAAATAGGAAGTGGTTAATTGAAGGGTATTGGTGGTTATGGGGTGGAATTTACAAGAAAGAATAAAAAATTGTGATTTAGGAATTATAGTTATAAGGGTAAAATTAGACAAAAAAAATGTGTACACGAAAAAGTCCAATCCCCTGTATTATAGTTATAGATTATAGATTTACAAAGATATAGACTTATCATAGGATCCTTTATCAAAAGCAATTTATACTTCACAAAACAGAACCTCAAGCTGACATTAAAATTCAAGCAAGTTTGATTAAAACCACATATCCTTAGATCCCAACTCTCCATTCATGGTCACCAATGTAAATTATAACATCAAAATAGCCATAATCATTCTACCAGTAAACTGATGTTTCCCAATGAATCTATCCCTACTGGAAAGTGGACACTAAAGGTATAGAAAAGGAATAGAATTATTATGCTACCATCAAAATTCAAATGAAAAAAATTCCCACAGCTAAACCAAGGGTTATAAAAATACAAAATGGTCTGGAATTTATCTTGATTTAACAATATGATAATTAATTTCAACAAAAAGAAACTTACAGAAAATATGGTAGATCTTTGCATGACTTAATTTCAGCAATTCCATTTTTTAAGCTGCAAACTCCAACAGCAGTAATATCCTTCCCCAAAGGAAGAATTTTCTCTTCATCTAGTAGTCCAACCTGCAGAAAAGAAACATCATATGATAACATTTCAGCAAATGTGATATACCAGAGATCTACAATTTCACAAGAGACAGCCACAGATGCAAAACTCCAAAATAAATTAATTGAAGAGTGAAATAGTACAATCATTTAGCTCGAACATATCTCAACAATATGCTATCCACTTCAGATAAGCAAATGAGAATATCAACTCACCGGATATTCATGCCCAAAAAGTGCTTGCAAGAAAGTATAAGGAGAAGCATTTATTGGTTGCAATTTATGATAAACTGTTGTCAGAGGCAACGGATGTCTTGAGCCATCCATGTTGACAACAACATATTCACTATTTGGTCTCTGTCCAATATCGATAAGAACAAAAGGCACCTACAACAAAAATATTGTTAGAATATCTAAAAAATAAGATCATACTATCATTATTGTATCTTAAAATATTTTAGAGTATCTAACATAATCCTTTCTGACAGAATAGCCAATAGCAAATAAAGACTAAAGATGAATAAACAAAAGAAAAAGCAAAGACATTTCATAATCCTTTCAGACAGAATAGCCAATAGCAAATTATAGTGCCACATCACACTGTGGAAGAGCATCACAGCTACTGACTGCTATTTTCTTAACTCTTGTAATTTAAATTTTCAATCTAAAACAATTGGACAATTTAATATATTAAAAAACATTGCTATCCTCATTTTCTGGGGGCGGTGGTGGCAACAGGGAATTAACATTACTATCTCTTTACAACTCCAACCTTAGTATTGCAGCTCAAAAACAGAGGTGGTGAAACAGGGCATTTGTTAACTGCCGCAAACAACTTTTATAAATTAAAAATAACTATTCGTTATGGTATGCGTCTTTGAGATGTGACTTACTGTATTTATGGTGAAATAACTTATGTTTTGAGTACTTTTTTAGTATTGAGTTTCTACTATGTAAATTAAAAGTTGTTTGCATTGTATAAGTATTAACTATTAACTATCTTCAGTATAGTGACCACTCCACAATCTGCTATTACATGATTTTGTAGTTATTACTCTGCCATCCAGGATAAACTACTATTCTCTCAAATAACCATAAAAAAATAAAAATAAAAAAAGGTATAACTTGGTGATCAAAAATCACCGTTAGCAAAGCATAATAACGTGTTTGGATGGAGAATTTAAATGGAGTAATTCATTTATTTGAAGAATTTCAAATTCTTTTAGGTGAAATACCTTGTTTGGATGAAGAATTTATAAGGAATTTGAAATTCAAGCATTTGTGAAATTCTTTGAAATAGTAGAATTTCAAACTCTCCCAAAAAAGTAAGAATTTGAAATTCCTCATATTTTTTCTTCTTCTTATTTTACTTATATATTTTATCTTATCTCTTATCTCTTCATGTTTTTAATTATTAAATATTCAAAAATATTTTTAAGATTATTAAATATTATATAATATTAATTTTTTAAAATTATTAAATATTTAAAAATTTGCTAATATTTATTTTTATAAAATTTAATTTAAAAATTCTCAACATATAAATATATTTTTAAAATCAATTTTACAATGGTGAGATCAAATTATCATATCCAACCTAATAATTTAAAATTTGATAAATTTGAATTGACTTATCCAAACAAAATATTTTAAGAATGATAGAAAATGAAATCAAAGTAATTCAAATACCAAGAATTTAAAATTCCTTGAATTTGTAAAATTCTTCATCCAAACACACCATAAGCTTAAATAGGCAGCTATCTACAAGAAATACAACTTTAAGTCCCTCCAACACTATTAATTAGCTCACCTTCTAGCCATTGCAACTGAAAGTAGATCCTGTTCAAAACGCAGGGCTGTTTTTACTAACCTAGGTTATGCTCAGATGAAGCATATCCATGGAGCACAATTATAATTATTGAAACTAGTGGAAAAGAGGCACCCCTGCCTCTATTTTTTTTTATAAAAAAAATACAATATATAATTACTTATAAGTGTATGAGAAGTGTGATATATAGGAGGAAGAAAAAAAAAACTAAATAAAAAATAAATAAAAGAGGTAGTTATTGTTACAGATATTGTGAATATATTACAGATATTGTGGATACATATATTATGGTTATTATCCTCACTATCAATTAGGGATATGATTAGATTAATTTCCATAATATAAGAGATTAGTATCTCTATCATTTATTGTATTCACTCTATAAATAAGATTGGTGTGTGTACAACAAGACACACAATTCTTGAATCACAATATGGTATCTAGAGCTTAGGTTCTTTTCTTTTAGAATATATTTTTTCTCTCTTCTTGCAAAGGCCCTCGCTGCCACCTCCGGCTGCCGACAGCCGCTGCGCCGGCGGCTGCTGCCTCCAGTCGTTGCACCGCCGACTGCCGCCTTTGGTTGCTACCTCCAACTGCAACCTCCGGTCGTCGTGCCGTCGGTTGCCGCGCTACTGACTGCCACCTTGGGTCGTCACACCGCTGCCACTGGTCGCTGCCTCGGGTCGCCGCGCCGGCAACCGCTGCCTCTGGTCGCCGCGCCGCCGACCGCTGCCTCTAGTCGCTTCCGGTCGCCGCCTTCGACCGCCGCATCCGGTCGCCAACTCCGACCGCCACTTCCGGTCGCTGACTCCGACCGCTGCTTCTAGTCACCGACTCTGACCGTCGCTTTAGGTGGCCGCCGACTCCGATCGCTGCCTCCGACCGCCGCTTCCAGTCGCCAACTCCGACTGCCGCTTTCGATAGCCGCCTCCGGTCGCCGCCTCCAACCGCTGCCTCGGGCCGCCTCCGATGACTAGTTAGCAGATGTGTTCACAAAATCTCTTAAAGGGCCTCGGGTTGATTATATTTGTAACAAGCTTGGTGCATATGATATATATGCTCCAGCTTGAGGGGGAGTGTTACAGATATTGTGAATATATTACTGATATTGTGGATACATATATTATGGTTATTATCCTCACTATCAATTAGGAATATAATTAGATTAATTTCCATAATATAAGATATTAGTATCTCTATCATTTATTGTATATTTGTATTCACTCTATAAATAAGATTGGTGTGTGTACAACAAGACACACAATTCCTGAATCACAACAGTTATAATGACAAAATAGTCCAAAATTTTTGTACGGTAAAAGGGGATATCCCCTTTATAATTAGTATAAAAGTATAGATATAAATTACTAATTAATTATGGATATAAAATAACACTAGGATATCTTTGTTGTCAAATATGTTGATTCTTTATCCTACTCAATTATATCTACTGCTCTCAAATTTTATCACATGGAATGAAAATCAATTGACAAGATTATATCAAGATTTTTTTATATATTATGAACCTCAACATGTATCAAAGTCATGCATTCATTACCTTCCTTAAGGAGGTAGACTCTTGCTGTCTCCAAGATCTTGCAAATATGGCTCGAAGATCAGAAGTCCATCCAAATAAGCCCTTCCATTCATTGTATATACACTGTCAACACAAAAAATGAAATTAAATAAATTAGTCCTCTACTCCAAAAATCTTATAACCTAAACATCAAAATATACACCTATCCATAAAACAAAAAGGTAAGTCTAAAGGTTACAATCTGAACTCTGGAGATTGGATTTAGCTTCACTAAAGCGAGGGAAATGTACATTAGATAATGAAGTGTGGTCATAATTATTGATTATTACAACAGTTAGATTTTAACAAACTTGTGGTTTGTTATACATGTATGTTAACATTTATCAGAATTTCAACCATGAATTTATCCACTAAATTGTATCTCTTTATTATGGATAAGCCAAATCTCTTGAGATTAGTGCCACTGAAAAATAAACAAACTCAAAAACAGCAAAGGTTCATTGACACTATGCCCACTGAAAAGACAAAACAATCAACAAAGCAGTGGGTGAGCTGTTTGTCATTGTAGATTAACAGTGTGTCTGTTTATCTTGGCATGAATTCCCAAACATACAAACAGAAAAGCAATATGTTTTACAAATGGAAAATCAACACACTAAGGGCTTTGGTTGAGTTGATGAAAGTAATGGCATGGCGTGTTTAAAAGTCATTGAAGCCATTTTTTAGAAATGCTAAACACCAACGATCCGTGAGAGAAGGATTGATGTTTAGCATGCTTTGAGGGTGGGAATTGGGAAACAATTAATGGTGTGTTTGATTCACTGTTTCATCACATTGAACGTCAATCCAATCTGAGAGAAGGTTTGCATTCAATTCAACATGCATCAGAAAGCAGGATTTGTCTTTCCGTTGTCTCACTTTGCAATGCAATTAACCCGAAATTCAACTTCTCCACACTTGTATTCCTTCTCTTCCACTTCCCTCTTTCCAAACAGTGTAAAAGAAAGAAAATATTGGAATGGAATTCAACCCGCTTTAAAACATAAAAATAAACACATGCTACAACTAAAATAATCATGTTCAAACTCTGGTATCATTGTAATTCCCTTGCATTAAAAAAAAAAAAAACAATACTCTAAGCCCAGTTTTACTTTCCATTTCCACCTTCACATATTTTTGTTCTGAACCAAGAGTGAAATGATTTTCGTTCCAGAACAACTTCCACTTTTTCACTTTCCTCTTTTCACTTCCCACATTATACCGACCTAAATTCAAATTACACATTGACTCCAGTTCCAAATACTTAAACAACCACTTAACAAAATTCGAATCAGACCCTAACACAATCCCCTGTTTAACCGCGCATTAACCTCAAAAAATTCAACAATCTCGAGCAAAATAAAAAAAAAAAAAAAGGTAAAAAAAATGAGAGGTTACCGTTTGGGTTCTTTGAAGAATAACGCCTTTATCGCCGGACTCGCGCGAAACGAGGACACCGGGTCTGAGCGTTTTCCAGGAGCCGTCGACGGCGGACTTGGCATCGACGGTGCCGCGGGCAATTACAATCTGACCGTCGTGAGAGTTAGAGTCGGCGAGGAGGGATCGGAGGTCGGAGACGGAGAGGGAAGGGGCGTGGCGGAGCTTGCGTAGGGCGGTGGAAGTGGCGGTGAATTTGAAGAGGGTGCGGACGGCGGCGTAGGCCAAGGCGAAGCCCAAAACGGCGCCGTCGAAGGAAAGGGCGAGCTGGGAGAGAAGGGACACTACGGCTTGCTCCTGATGGGACATTGATAATGATCATTCATATCTCTCACTACTCACAATCATACTTTCTTCGTTTCCATCATAACAATCCAAGAAATTCACCACGTCGTCGTTTAGTATGTTCTTCTAGAAGTATCAGGGTCGGGTTAACGTGTCTTCTTCGCTGCTTTTAACTACCATTTTACAATATTAAATAATTATTTATTTTTTCATATATATTTCATTTTGATAGTTAGATATTACTTGCTAGATAATATTCGGTTCATGGAAAAAAAATAATATAAATCATTTACTTTTTAGATAAATTAGTGGATCATTTGTTTGATATAAAAAATAAGAAACTCTTGGGACATTATCATGGGAGAAAAGTTCTTTTTTTTTTTTTTACAAGAGAAGAATTAGAGTGAATAGGAGTAAAAGTTGGTTAGGTGAAGTTACACTTTGTAAGGTTTAAACTTGATATTATTTAAATATTCATTATTTTAAGAAAATAAGTTTGAATATCTAACTTAATATTACAAAATTAATTTATTAAATAAGAATTATTTATCATTTATACATATTATTTTGGTTATATTAGTAACTGATATAGTACCTTTAACAATTTTTCTTAAGTGGAGAACCAGATATATCGTGTGTGAAATTTACAAAATTAGATATTTGTAGATACTTTGATCGACCAAAGAACAATTAATAATCGTTAAAATATAAATTTTGGTACTGTTTTAAAAGAATCAGGATCCATTAACACCAAGTGTAAGTTTATAAACTCACACCAAATCTTATACATTCAATAACTTTTTATATAATGTAAATTTAAGTGATCTAATCATTGAATTATGTGGTATTATATTCGAGATCAAGTATATCAAATTTTATATAATTTAAACTTTTTTAAATATATTATTTAATATGGATATTTGTATATAAATGTTATATTATGCATTAAAATAAAGTAACGTAATCAATTATTAAATAATTTTATAATCATGTAAAATTTGATATGCATGATCTTGAGTAAAATATCATATAACTCAATTGTTGAATCAATTAAATTTGTATTATAAAGAAAATATTGAAAGTATATAATTTGGTGTAAGTTTTTAAACTTACATTTACTTTTAATAAATTCTCAACTCTTTTAAAAATTTATTAAAAGTCTAACTTAATCTTACAAAATTAGTTTATAAAGTGAGAATTATTTTTCACTTATATAAAAATCTGATTTGGCCAACAAACTTGTTTTAAGAGCTATTTTGTATAATTTAACATTAATATAGAAGTAAAGAATAAATATTTTTTTTTGAGGAGAGAATAAATATATTGTTTTAAAAAAATAACCTAACTTATTTATAAGATATAAACATATTTTTTAAGTCTAATCATAATGATAATTCATTTAAAAACATACATTGTAATAAGAGCTAAATACAACATAAATATCTTTGAATAAACTTACAAGTTTTGTCTATAAAGATTAATGAAATTTTGAGCGACAAATTTAATAATATGTAACTTTTATTTAATAGATTTAGTAATGACATTTGAGAGATAAAAATAATAATTTTTTATATTTTTAAATGAAAAACTTAAATTTTAAACTTATTGAATATAGCAGCATGATAGAATTGAAAGAACAAGAAGAATATTGTGAATATTACTGATATTGCATTCTGTACCAGTGAAGGTGTATAACTATATATATACATGTATATCAGTGACTTGTAATAATAGGTAATATATATCAGTGACCTGTTATCAGCTGTAATATAACACTAACTAATCCAATACCCCCCTTCAAGATGGGAGAAAAATGTTTTCAATACCCAGCTTGGACAAGATGCTGAGAAAAGCATTGCGAGGCAATGTCTTGGTGAATATGTCGGCCAACTGATGATGATTTCTGACATGAATTAACTTGAGTGCCCCTCTTTCTACTTGTTCCCTTGGTGAACAAAGTGTAATCAAACTTTGATTGTTTGAAACCTTGAGAAATTAGTGTGGTGCTGAATTTGGCAAACCAGCTTCTAGATGCCTGTTTCAAGCCATATATTGACCTGTTTAATTTGCATACCAAAGGGGCAGCAGATGTGGGAATGATGTCATGGCTGTATCCTGGAGGGATTTGCATAAAAATTTCCTCATCTAAGTGGCCATTGAGAAAAGCATTATTAACATCTAGTTGGGCTAGATTCCAATGTTGGGATGCAGCAAGTGATAAGAGTAGCCTCAAGGTCGTGATCTTGGCCACAGGTGAAAATGTCTCCTGGAAATCAAGACCATATTGTTGAGTGAAGCCGCGAGCAACCAGCCGAGCCTTGTGTTTGGCTACAGTTCCATCAGAGTTGAGTTTTAGTTGAACAACCACTTGCAACTTATTGGCTTTTTATCATTTGGTAGATGAGTGATGGACCATGTGTTGTTCATCTCCATGGCAGCGAGTTCATCTTCGATAGCTTGTTTCCAATGAGGGAATTTTATGGCCTGTTTATAGGTTTGAGGTTCATGATTTGCGGAAATTTGGCAGATGTAATGGGTGTGTGTTGTGGAGAGCTTGGAGTAATCTATGAATTTTTGGATAGGGTATAAAGTTTGTTTGTTATCGGTTGCATTGTAGCAATGATAATCAGATAAGTATCCTGGTGGATTCACATCTCTGCTAGATCTGCGAATCAGAGTTTGATCTGGTTCATTTGGGGAAGGCAACAGTTGTATGGGAGACTGGTTTTGTGTATTTGGGGGTTGTATAGGATCAGAATCATCAAAGATTACAGGATGGATAAGATTGGGTGTGATTTGGTTGTTGAAGGCATCATATCCGGGGTCAGAGGAGTTGCTGTTCTGAAAAGGGAAAATATGCTCATAAAACTTAACATCTCTAGAGATGAAGGTTTGATGAGTGGTAAGGTCAAACAGCTTATATCCTTTGTAGCCATGAGGGTATCCGATGAATACAGCTGCAGTAGCCCTGGGACTGAATTTGTGTCTACCAGAAAGTAATGTAGAGGCATAACATAATGTGCCAAAAGTCCTTAAATCAGAATAGTTAGGCACTTTGTTATATAAGATTTCATATGGGGATATGTGATTCAGAATGGGACTTGGAGTTCTATTCATGATAAACACAACAGTTTTGACACAATCTCCCTATAGTTGTATAGGAACATTTGATTCAGAATGGGACTTGGTGTAGAACACCTTTTTCTAAGAAAAAATCTTTGAAATGAAGTTCTCTAGCATTATCAGACCTAAAGCTTTTAATTTTTGTTTGAAATTGGTTTTCAACATATGCAAAGAACTGAGGGATGATTTTAATACAATCAGACTTATTCTGGAGCATGTATATCCATGTGAATCTGCTTTTATCATCAACTAGAGTGAGAAAATATCGAAATCCATCATATGTAGGTTGTTTAAAGGGTCCCCATATATCAGCATGAATTAAATCAAAACAATTGGGACTGAATTTATTGGGATTAGGAAAAGGTAATCTATTTTGCTTAGCAGTGTGACAAGTACTACAGTGATAAGTAGGATCAATAGAACTCAGTTTGATTTTATTGGCAATCAATTTGTAAACAGATACAGGTATGTGGCCTAATCGCTTATGCCAAGTCTCATAGGTGACACTATTACAGTTACTAATACAATCAGAATTAAGAATGTGTGTAGGGAATTCAAAAACCAGTAGGCCCTGTTGTTGCTTAGCAGTGCCAATCGTCCTCAATGTTTTGAGGTCCTGCAAAAGAAAACTGTTAGACTCCATAGTAAATCGAAATGGGTTATTATTTATTAAAGTGAGTAGTGACAAAAGATTGAATCTAAACGTAGGTATATAAAGCACATTATGCAGAAAGATATCATCATTTATCTTGATACTACCTATCCCTTCTACATTTACTTTAGTGGAATTGGGCAACAAAACATGAGAATTATGAATAGAAGTGTATGAGTTGTATAGTGATTTGGAACAGCAAATGTGAGAAGTGGCACCAGAGTCTATTATCCATGTGTGAGAATTCTTGTGGAAATCAAGATTCATACAGGTACCTATGACATTGGAAGCCACTGCATCCAGATTAGTGTCTGTTCTCATTTGGTTTGTCAAAAATGTAAGTAATTGTTAACACTGGGCAGGGGTTAAATTTCATGTCTGAGTGGTAGTGGAACTTTCAAGGCTGTTATCCACTTGATTCACAGTATTGGGAGTCCTGTTCTTGAAATAATTTAGGGGATACCCGACAAGTTTATAACACCTGTCTTTGGTATGTCCTAGCATCGCACAATGACCACATTTTGGTCTCTCTTTCTTTACAAATTTGTTCTTACTGTTATCAATTTGTTGTTTTTGTGAGGAATTGACAGAAAAGGCTATGTTTTCCGAGTGAGCAATAGAAGGAGGAACAATAATTTCACGTTGAGCTTCTTCTTGGAGAATAAGGGAGAAGACATTACCAATCGAAGGCAAAGGGTCAGATAGGAGAATTTGGCCACGGATTTGAGAGAAAGAATCGTTTAAGCCCATCAAGAAGGACATGACATATTCAAATTCTGTGTGTGTTTGGAGTTGTTGAAGGCCACCACATGTACAGGGGAATGTTGGTGTGTAACCGAACAATTCCTCCCAGATTGACTTCAGCTTTGTATAATACGTGCCAACATCATCAGGTCCTTGCTGAAGGGACATCAATTGGCGTCGAAGTTGGAAAATGCGTGGTCCATTCTTTCTTGAAAATCTGATTTTCAAGTCTTCCCAGATTTCTTGTGCAGTTGTGACAAACAAGATGCTCGTGATGATTTCTTTGGAAACAGAGTTGTAAAGCCAGGAGATGACCACGTTGTTCGCACGATTCCAAGCGGCGTCGGTTGCTGCAGGTTTAGGGAGGGTTCCATCAATGAGCGGTATTTTGTTCTTCACGGAGAGGGCTACCTGCATCGCTCTGCTCCATGTGGTGTAATTCTTGTGGTCAAGAGGTTGGGACGTGAGAACCAAACCAGGTCCATCCGAATGATGCAGAAAAAGGGGGTGATTGGGATCTTGGCTTGGATCTTTAGGTTCATTCGTCATGGTGGTGGGTAATTGATTTAGGGTGGCAGAGATGGTGGATTTGGTTGAAAAACAATGAATGGGAATCACAGGTTGGATCGTTCTAAGAGTTGATTTATCTCTTCTGATACCATATTGAATATAGCAGCATGATAGAATTGAAAGAACAAGAAGAATATTGTGAATATTACTGATATTGCATTCTGTACCAGTGAAGGTGTACAACTATATATATACATGTATATCAGTGACTTGTAATAATAGGTAATATATATCAGTGACTTGTTATCAGCTGTAATATAACACTAACTAATCCAATAAAACTTGAGGTACCAAAAGATATATAGAAAGATTAAAATAATGTTTTTGAAATTATAAAGACTAAAAATACAAATTTTAAATTTGAGAGAAAAAATATATATCCCAAAATCAAAAAACTAAAAATATATTTAAATTTAAAATAATTTATTTATTATAATTTTTAATTAAAAAAATAAAGCTTTATCGGTATAATCCACAACCCCCCAAAAAAAAAAGTGATCTCCCAATTTTTTTTCTTTCTAAACTTACCGTGTTAAGGGCGCGTAAAGTGCGTGGTTTGTTTGTTTCTTTTTGATTAAAAAAGGGGATCGGTGTGATTGAGCTTCATCTAATGATGATGAATGATAAACCAATGTTTCACTTTGTGACAACACTGTGCATGAAGCAGGTCAGTTTGATTACAGCTATTCTCCATTCTCCAATTACGTAGTTCATTAATTAACACACAACAATATGAACACAAAACAATATACCTTGCTTCTATGCCCTTGAATCTCCTTTCTCAACCATCCTTTTCACCTTTTTTTTGTCTCTTTTTCTATCCATTCTTTAGTCCTCCTGACTTTATGGACGGCTGTTTGTCCATCACTTGTAAGCATAGATAGATTCCTTAGCCCATCCATCACCCATTGCCAACCTTTCCCCACTATAAATCCATCCCTCTCAAGTGCCATCTTTTGCTAGCCAACTAGAACAAAACAAAACTCTTAATGGCCACCACCTATGCTTATTATGGTTGTTCCTCTTCCCAAAGATCAATGGCCATGGTCTTGGCTCTGGTCTCAGCAGTGGTCTTGTCCCCCTTATATGCCAACAACTCAAAGAGTGACAGGAGGTACTATGAGTCAAAATGGAGCTCTAGTCTTCTTCTGCCTATGCTTCTTGCTGGACTCATAATTGCCATCAGAACAACCTCTTCATCTTCATCATCTCCAAGACCCTCATTTCTGCTATCTCCTGACCCATCGTGGGTGCTCAGAATTGGAAGCACTTCTTGGGGTTTGGCGGGGATCTTGCTTATGCTTATGCTTGTTCTTCATTGGCAAGCATCCTTTCAAGATTTCTTTTCCAGATAGGACCAAGCAAGGTTTCTGTTTCTATGTGTATTCTATTTTTTTAACGTAATAATATCAGAAACCGAGAGTTTTGCGTTGCATTTTCATATCTCCAAAGCTTGAACTGGTAATAGAACAGAACAGAGAAGGTTATATACTCGGATTTCCGCATAATGTTCTTTTGTTTAGAAAATGAAAGAAAAAAGTTATAAAAAAAAAAAAAACGTTTATTTAATTGCGCAAAATGCATATAATGAAATAAATATTTTTACTTAAAATTTTTTTACAAAATAATGACAAATCAATATTTTAATCTACAAGCACAACTTTCTGTTTGAACCGATTGAAAAATCTGTGAGTTTCGTGTATTTTTGTGATGTTCCTTAAATCTCTAGACCAAAACAGACAGTGGAAAAAAAACAACTTTTAGGTGTTTTTTCATCTCTATTCTTTCTTCTTCTCACTTTTTAATGTTTTAGAATACACCATAAAGGAACATATGAGAAAGATGATAAAAGATTGTTGAAATTTTAATTATAAAAATAATTTAAAATGAGAGAAAAGAAGAAGAAATCTTAATGGAGAGATTAAAGGAATACTTAAATAAAAATTAGTTAAATTATATTTTTGTCTTTTTATAATATCAGATCTGTATTTTTTATTTTATAATTTTAATCTTTCAATTTTATAAAACTGTAATTTTGATCTCTTTTTAAATTTTTATCTACTAATTATTAAAATTATAAATTAACCATGATCTAATATGAAGTGAATGACATACTAATTATTATTTAAATTAATTTATATTTTTAATTCTCATTTTTATCACATGTTTATTTCAATAAGACTAACAATAAAATTTAAATTAAATATTATCAAATATTAATTATCACATCATTTAATTAATGCCATATTATAATTAATATCATAATTTTATCGATAAAAATAAAAATATTTGGAATAAATTATAAATTTTGAAAAATTGAGACACTAAAATTATTTATAAAAAAAAAACAAACAAACAAAACAAAACAAAATTAAATTAAATTATACGAGACTAAAAGTGTAATTGCCTTAAAAATTTATATGAATTGAATTTGGAAGCTTTGAGATTACAGGTCACACATGGAACTCTAACGATCTTGCATCGTCACGAGTCTTCTACAAACAGCTTCAGGAATTGTATTATTATTCATTTAAATTTGGATTCACAATATTCAAATCTGCAGGATGAGCAAATTAGGTTTAGGGTTTTTAAGAGACAACAAAAATATTAAAAAAAAAAAAAAAACTGGAAATTGATTCTTCTTACCCCTCAAAAGGGATTACATCAGAGTATAGGTTCATGATATATACACCTCCTTTTTTCTATAAGTACACCTCCTTTTAAAAAAAAATAATTAAAATTTTATAATATTTTTAATTTTTTGTTTTAAATTTTTTAATTTTACATTCACAACATTTAATTTAGTACTTTTTTTTATTACATATCTTTCCTTTTTTTTTTTCAATTTTTACATACACCTCCTTATTTTTCCTTCATCTCACCTATTTTGGTAGCATGTAAAAATTGAAAGAGAAAAAAAAAAGTGTGTGAATAAAAAGAAGAAAATAGTAAATTAAAAGTTGAAAGTGTAAAATTAAATTTTAAAAAAAAAATTATAATATTTTATATTTTTTTTTAAAAGAAGGAGGTGTACTTATAAAAAAAAAGGAAATGTATATATCATGAGCCCAGAGTATATAGTAAGCATAGTTTTAAAAACCGGACCGATCATTAAACCGGTTAAGGTATTGGGTTAGTGGGTCAAAGGTTGAACCGGTGGGTCACTAGTTGAACCGCATGACTCGATTTTTATTTATTTTTATTAAAAAGTATTCATATTAAATATATTTTATACTTATAAATTTTAATAAATTCATATCTTATTTTAAATTTCAATTTTTCTATCTTATTTAAAATTATTTTTATTTTTATTTTGTAAAAAAATACATAAAAAATTATATGTTAAACGGTATATTAATATAAATTAAAAATATAAATAATATGTACATATATAATATACTTGCAATTAATATCAGGAAATAATATATGTAATATTTACATAGATATTGCATTATTAAATATATAATTTAAAATTAATAATATACTATAAAATTTATTTAAGTTATATATATTGCAAACAAAATATATTAGAACAAGTAGTCATTGTTATATTTAATAAGACTCCTTGCTTTTTCATTAAGAGATTCAATTTTCATTATTATTTTTGTGATTTATGGTCCCTTAAAAAATTTTTTTAAAAAAAAAAGTGGTTAAACTGGTTTGACCCACCGGTTCACCGGTTAAACCGAAAAATTGACCGGTTCAATCCGGTTTGAAATGGGTCGACTGCATAACCGATCCAACTTCAAATTCGGACCGGCTGGACCACCGGTTCCTGGTCCAACCGGTCCGACCGGCCAGGTCGGTCCGGGTTTTAAAACACTGATAATAAGGTCTCATATGGATAAGAAATCTGGACTTACAAAAACAACTAACAACTTTCATACTCTCATGGGCTAGGCCCAATTGATTAAAAATAATTCTTTAGCAAAGCAGGTGGGCAGACTGCCCTTTTGGGCCTAAAATTAGGTGTGCTTAATACCCAATAAAGGCCATTATGATATAAGGATCATGACATATACACTTATTTTTTTTTTTAATAAGTACACCTCCTTTTAAAAGAAATAATTAAATTCTTAAAATATTATTAATTTTTATTTTTTTTTAATTTTTTAATTTTACACTCCTAATATTTAATTTAATATTTTTTTTACATACTTCCTTATCTTATTTTCATATGTACCTACTTAATTTTTCTTTACCTCCACCTATTTTGGTAGGTAATTTTAATTTTTTTAGTTTTACATTATTCTTTTTTCCTTTCTTTTTCAGTTTTCTCGCTGATTTCACTATCTGCATAGTACTATAGAATAGTAAAAATGTCTTTTTTATAACACTAAACTTAATGTTAAGGTTTTTGGAGGGATGAAAGGAAAGGAAGTGTTGAAAGAAAAAACATGTGTCTAGTTTGATAGAAACCGTCAAGGAAACTACACGTATCTACAATGTTATCGTCTACCAGCTCTATGATTTGGGTACATGTGAAAAAGTGAAAGAGGTGAGCAAATAAGAGAGTAATATAAAAATCGAGAGAACTAAAACTACTCACTAAAATAGGTGAGGAATTAAAGAAAGACAAGAAGGTGTATGTGAAAACTAGGAAAGAGAAGAACAGAGGTGTGTGAAAAGAAAAAATAATAAATTGAAAGTTAAAGATGTAAAATTAAAAATTTTAAAATTTAAAAAATTATAAATATTTTTAAAAAAAATTAAAAAAAATAAAAGAGGTGTACTTATTAAAAAAAAAAAGAATATATATCATTAGCCATGATATAATTGGAATAATCTAGGCCAACCCATAGTAAACTTTTGATTGTTTGGGTCCTTGCGATTTAATCATTTTCATGTATTTGATCATTCCTTCAAAACGAATCAAAACTCTTATATTTAATTTATTATTTAAAAATAATTTTCTTCATAAACATCGGTTTTTATAATTTTTTTTTACATAAAATTATCTTCATGAAGAGCTCTCAATTAAAATAAAAGTTTTATTATGATAAAAATATTATGTTACATTTATTTTTCATTTAATGCAGTAAAAAAAATATTTTCAAATAACATAAATAAACATTTTTAAAAGTGTTTATGATTGATCAAACAAATTTTAATTAATATTATCTTAGTAGTGGTTGAAGGAAGAAGTTGCGATAGATAAGTGAGGATTCTTATAAAATATTTTTGTTATTTATTGGAGGCATTTATACTAATAATACAAATAAATTAAACTCTGGGATAAAGTTTTATATATTTTTTTATATTTCAAAAAGTTAATTTCTTTTAAAACCCATTTTGAATTTAAATTTAAATTCAAAGTTTGTCTGAAAAAAAATTGTTTTAAAGTTACCGTTTTGATCTGAATAATTTTGAAAATGAAAAGATTTCCTTTATATTATCGTTGCGTTCAAATTACCCTGTTAATTGTCAGTGTTTCATTTTATATAACAAAAAGTTGAAGGAATTCCTATTGTATATGAGGAACTTTTGCATGCAATACTGTGGATAAATTCATATTTGATGAAGCTAACTTAGTTTGTATTTTTTATAGCCCAAGGATAGAAATTGTGAAGTGACTTCTGAGACTATTCTGTATCTAGAACTTTGGTATGGCTACGTCATTGACAGCAGTGTATTCAGAGCAAAAAGTTTACAATTGACTTGCTGTGCTACTCAACTTCAAGACAAGGTTAAGTGCATCTTCCCTCATGTCTCAACCACCCCCAAGAAGGTACTACTATTTCTCATCATTTATTATATCAGAATGTTGAATTTTATCTCATGCCAAAATGAGAAAATTCTACTTCTAGGGTTTGTTTGGATTTGAAGATGGAAAAGGGGAAGTGAAAAAGGAAAGATTTGAAGGGAAAATGAGTGGAAAGTGAGGTTGTTTGGATTAAGGGAAAGTGAGTGAAAAGTGTAGAGAAAGTTTGTGAAAGTTTGTGAGTGAATTGATTGATGTGATAGATAAAAATAAATTTTTTAATTAATAATTATGTAAGATTACTATTTTGCCCTTAAATTAAAAAAATTTATAATTAATTTAGTTAAAAGATAAATATATAAATTTTAATTAAAAAATTATAAAATATTAATTAAAAATAATTTAATTTAAATATTTACTTAAATGATAGATAAAAATTAAAAATTTAATAGATGAATATATAATTTATACTTTTATCCTTAGATTAAAAATAAGTATAATATTATTTATTGTAAATAATAATAGTTACAATAAAATTATCTTAATAAGTATAATTTTTAAAAAATAATAAATAATGATAAAAATAATAATAAATATTAGAAAATAATAAGAATCATAATAAATAATAATAATACTAATTATAATAAAATAATATTAATATTAATAAAAATAAAAATATTATTTTAATTTTATAAATATGTATTATTTTATTTTTTTATATATTTTCATTTTTTAATATTATATTTAAATAAATATTTAATTTATATCTATAAATTAAATAAATATTTAATTTATATCTATAAATTAAATAAATATTTAATTTATATCTATAAATTAAATAAATATTTAATTTATATATATAAACTAAATATTAAATATATATATTAAATATTAAATATTATATATTTAAAAAATATATATAAATTAAATATTAATATTAAATAATTATATTTAATTTAAAATATTATATATTAAATATTAATATTATATATATATATATATAATCAATTACGTTATATATATATAACATAATCGATTATGTTATATACATAATCGATTATGTTATATATATGTATACAGCATAATCGATTATGCTGTATACATAATCGATTATGTTGTATATATATATAGCATAATCGATTATGTTGTATATATATATAGTATAATTGATTATGCGTCATTTTTCTGTTGCATGATAAAGTTTTTGCATGTATGAGGTAGGGGTATTATGGAATTTTTTTAAATCTTACGTGACTTTCATCTCTTTTCTTTATAAAAATGCGAAGATGCTCAACGTCTCTTCTCCCTCTTTTCTTCGCCTTTCTTTCCTCATAAATCAGTAGAAATAAACGTAAAATTTCCTCGCCTTTTGTTCGTCGTGAACAGTAAATCAGTAGAAACAAACACTACCCTAAAGAAAAATATCCTTCATTTGAAAATATCATTCATTTGAAACTTTTTTTTTTCAATTTGTTTTCATTATACTAGTACAATTCAAGTAGGAATGATCAAACAATAATAATAATAACCAAATAAAAAGCGTGAGAACAGTGGCGGCTTTTTGGCCATAATAAAAATAAATAAATAAAAATTATTGAAAAAAATTAATTAAAAAAATTACTAAAATGAATTATTTTTGCCATGTAGGATATAGAAGACGTTCAAGATGGTGACGAGTTTCAAATGTTTCAAACATTACTGCATGGGACGTCACTTTGTGGCCTGTAGTCGAGGCACATCAAAGCACATGCAGGGACAGAACGGGATGCATGCATGCTTATAGAGGCGCGCAGGTTTGACCAAAAAAACAAGAAAGCTTCCCTTGTCATGATGAGTTCCTTCACTTCATTTGCTGTGTTTTACTGTATTTGCATACCTGTTTGTTGGGGCTCATTTCCTCCTAAAAAAAAAAATACAAAGATTTAAATCAAGATTTTTCTAGTTATTTATGTGAAATTTAAAATCATAACAAAAAAAATAGAAAAGGAACAAAAGAATGTTCTATGAAAAAAAGTCCATTCATACTATCTTAACTGATCGCCAATACTAAAAAAAATTAAATGGATTTTTTCTTATTATATGATTTAAACGAGTCGCACATACACCCTGGTACACGTTTCTCGGCGCTGAGGGTATCCCCGAAGAGCTGGGGATTTTGTGACGTTTCGGATTGGCTGTCTTGTGTTTCTAAAAGATTCTTTTCTTCACTTTAAAAGAAGGTGAGGGTGAAGGGAAAAAGCATTGCCGAGGGACAATGACGAGAGTGAAGAGTGAAGAAGGAAGAAGAAAAAAAAAAGAGAAGAGAAAAAAAAAAAGAGAAAGTAATTTATTTATAGTGTTAATTTTTATAATATTTATGTTGTTAATTTCATGTATATTTTTAAAAGTTTAAAATTTATATATGTAAAAAATTTGGTGATGGTTAAATTTTTATGCATGTGAAAATAATTGTGTTGTTAAGTAAAATAAAGAATTAATATTATTGTATGTGTGGTTATAATTATATAATAATAATTTATTAATATAAGAATATTTTTTTTAGGGTTTAGAATTTATTATGTTTAATTGTAACTTGATTTTAATAATAATAATAATTGATAATTTGCATTTTAATTTTTAGATTATAGATTTTTTTATGTGAAAATATTTTTTTTATCATTAGTTATAGTTTTAATTTGGAATTAAATTTGTTGTGTGGTATAAAATATGATTTATAAGAAATTAATTATTTTGTTAATTAAAATGAGGTTTAAAAATGTAAGTTTTTTTTAATTGTTTAAAAGAATTATATGTTGTTAATTTCAGGTATATTTTTATAAGTTTAAAATTTATATATGTGAAAATTTTTGTGATATTTAATTTTTTATGCATGTGAAAATAATTGTGTTTATGCATGAGCAGGGATGCTGGGAGTGACAGAAATGTCATACTTTCCTATTCATTACCAATTAATTTCAACATTAGTTGAGCGGTGGAGACCTGAAATACACACTTTTCACATGACATTTAGAGAGTGTACAATTATATTGAAAGATGTTTCAATGTTGTTTGGTCTTAAGGTACATGGAGACCCAATTACTGGTTGTTCTACATCTAGATGGGTTTCACTTGTTGAATATTTGTTTGGAATTACACCACCACCAACTACAATTAAAGGTGGAAGGCTAAAAATGAGTTGGGTTGATCAATACTTTTTTGATGTTTCCATGCACGTGCACACCGTGCAACAAATGGAACGATATGTTTGAGCTTATATTTTGCGATTAATTGGGATATGCTTTTCTCGGACAAGTCTTAAACTCTAGTACCTATGTGATATTTGGTCATGTTAACAGATTTAGACCAATGTGGCCAACTTAGTTGGGGATCAGCCTTGCTTGCTCATTTATATAGAGAGTTGTGCCTTGCCACTAATTATGACAATAAAGAAATTAGTGGACATGTGTTTTATTGTAATTGCGGGCATGGTATCGGATACCGTATTTTGCACCCCTAACTACACCACTAAATATTGTTGGTGTTCCTTTAGGTGCAAGGTAATATTTAAAATTAAATTGCCTTATTAAATATTATATTTAGCATTAAATAAGTATTTTTAAGGTGGAATAGTGTCTTGCTTATTTGTAAATTTTTCATATTTTCAGGTGGAATAGTGCCTTGCAAGTGACACAAAGAACTTTTACACAAATTCATGATGCATTAGATAAGATGAAGGAAAAAGATGTACGCTGAGAGTTTTTGTTGATTACAAATTTAATGTGGACATGTTGAAATCAATATTCATTTATCTCTTTTTGTATTTTTCATGTGCAGTTTGTTTGCCAATTATACCTACAATATTTTTATTCTCTACCACCATATTGTGTAGAGAACACAAATATTTGGAGGGTGGTAGTGCCATTAATAGACTTTCATATAATTGAGTATCACCATGTTGATCGTGTGATGCGCCAATTTGGCATGGTACAAAACATTCCTTGTCCTCCACATCAACTAGATAACTTGCACGATCTAACTTTATGTGAAAAAGATGATATTAATTGGCGAGTTCAGCACCCTGTCTTTGTAACATTGTTAAAAAAAAAAAAAAAAAAAAAAAAAAAAAAGAGGCTGATTCAGTAGCACAGAACGGGCCGTTCCAAGCTACTGAATTGAACTACATATTGTAGTTGAGAACGGGCCATTCTGGGAGGGAGAACGGGCCGTTCTGGAGGGAGAACGGGCCGTTCCGGAGGGAGAACGGGCCGTTCCGGATGAGTCCCGGAACGAGCCGTTCTGATTTCAGAACCGGCCGTTCTGGGCATTAATTTTGTGCGTGATTTGGGAGTTCGGAACGGGCCGTTTCGAACTCGGTACGGGCCGTTCCGAACTCGGTACGGGCCGTTCTGGGCCAATCCGAAAGTCTATAAATAGGGGGTTGGGGGCCTTCAGGAGTTTTGGAGCTTTTAGAGAGAAGTTTTAGAGAGAAGGTCTCTGGGTCAGTAAGCTCCTTTCTCTCCCAAATTTCTCTGTTTGACTCCTTTTCTCCTCTAGATCACTAACTCCTTCTGACTTTTCTTGAAATTCAGATTAGAAAGCTTGTTTTGGGAGGACTGAAGTTCCGAGTTGAGCCTCGAGGGGAAATTCTACTTTTGTTCAGTCTTTGGCTATCTGAGCCAATCTTCATGTAAGGGAAGCTAGAATGTTTGTTATTTAAGTTGCATGTGAGTTTCAAAACTCAATTGATGCATGAAAGTTGAGGATCCATGGCTGGATCGGAGAATTCGCTAATTGTTCAAAGTCTTGGAAAAAAATGGGGTTTCTGGTGAATTTGATGCATCAGATGGGTGCATGTTGATTCTAGGTTTATTTAAGTTGTATGGAGCCTATGTATTGTGTTTTGTGTTTGCATGTGACTGGATTTGTTGGTTTGGATGAAAGTTTCTGAACTCTCTGACTGGGATTAGACTAGGCGCAAGTTGAGTGCGCCAGGCATGGAAGAGCTTAGGGCTCTCAGGTTGGGATTAGGCTGGGCGAGCTCAGGCTATGCCGAGCGTAAATATGTTAAAAGTTAAAATGTTAGATCATATATGTGTGATATATGATGTATGGTGCGGTGTGATTCATATGTATGCTTTGTGATGATAAGTATGAATGTTTGAATATGAGTATGACTGTTGATCATAATGATGGATAGACCATATATGATGTATGATGCATTATTGCATGTGACGTCTTATGACATGTGTATGATTGTTGATCATGATGGTGGGCAGACCATTATGATGTATGATGCATTATTGCATGTGATGCCTTATGGCATGAGTCTAGCCTAGGACTTGAGGAGAGGAAAAATGTTTTCGAACTGGAAGAGCTCACATAGAGTCTCTTGAGAGTGGTGCTTGGATAGGCCACTGATATATGAGAGTGGTGCTCTGGGAGGCCACTGGATTTGGGAGAGTGGTGCTCAGATAGACCACTGGGTTGGGTGAGTCTCCTCTAAGTCCTTAGCTAGTGTTGGAGCGAGGTATGAGGTCGAGGGTTATTCCCTTAACCAAGTACTCGGGAAGGTGCGTGGATCCTTGCGGATAGTCGGTGGGCGAACTCCACAATTGACTTGGTTAATGCATGCCAAGGTCGTGGTAAGCCCGTACCCAGCTGTGTTATACCTGACGGTGGATCTGGACTTCCAATTGTGTAAGTGACATCATCCGAGTAAACCCGAGGGATGATTATATATCCTGTTTAGCTGTGACCGAGCGGGCGCATTGGGCGTGAAAACGGTTGGGGTGGTTTCGGTAGGATGGAATGTCACTTATACAGCTCTATTGTTGTGGAGATCTCCTAGGTGTATGCGTGACGACGCATTAGATGATTGATATGCATTGATATATGTCATGAGATGCATTTATTGCATGATTATTAATATGATGAAGTGTGGTGTTTGACTTCATGATTGGTGGATTGTATTTTATGCATGAGTAGTATTGGATAGAGTGTATGGTGTGACTCTATGAATACGATTGTGTAGTATAGATTATTATGATTCATTTGTGAATTCTAGCTTACCCTTCTGTTTCCATGTGGTGGAACTGCGATGATCATACTTGGTATGGGAGCAGGTCATGGCTAGCTTGGAGTCGAGGTGACCGCTGCGAGACGGGGAGTTTGATCCTCGTGTTAGGGTTACCATTTTGGGTAGCGATTTTTGTCTGTTTGACCGGCACTAGGGAATATTATTTTTGGGATGACTGTACATATATGGCATTTTATTTTGTATTTAAAGAATTTGGTTATTTTTATTCTTATCTATACTTGTATGTATGAGTTATCCAATTTAATATTTTCCTTAGTTCACTAGTAGTAGTGCGATTCCACTAAGTGTAGAGACCATGGCGGGTCGTTACAGTCTTTGTACACAAGTGGGAAAGAAGGTTAGATCATATTTTGGACACAAAAAGCTTGTACTACTACACGTTTAAGTAGTAGTTCAGAGTACATGATATGGTATAAAAGACACACTAGACGTTGGATTGGGCGCATTATTGCAAAACAAGGTTATGTGGTAAGTCATATATAACAATAAATGTTTTATAATTAATCAACGTTCGAATCAAGATGATTTGTTGGTGGCGAAATTCTTTGCTCAAATTGATGGTGACTACTCATTACATTTGAATGTGTTGAAGGTTGATGCGCTTCTTCTATTCTAGTTAAATCTTGTCAAGAAAAAGAAGATGTGCCAACAATATCAACATCAATATATAATTCTACCATAATCATATAACTTTGTCATTCAAAACTATCAAGCATGCACGCAACATGCACTTCTTTTGTTCTAGTTAAATCTTGTAAAGAAAAAGAAGATGTGCCAATAATATCAACATCAATATATAATTCTACCATAGTCATATAACTTTTTTATTCAAAAATATCAAGCATGCATGCAACATCTTCATCATCTGCAATTTCTCCAGCTAAATAAAAATTGGGATTCAGAGATTGTAAATATCTACACGTGATGCTAGAAACAATTTGGTTATGATGCAATTTCAACTTGGCATGAATTTTTTTCTTTAAGGATTCAAAATCCAATCCACGATTTACTCATTTACACAAATTATTTTCATGTCACCTGTAAAAATGTAACATTGATCACTATTAATTCTACTGTCATTATAATAGAGTAAGCAAATGAAAGACATTTTGAAAATGAAATTTGACTTTACAATGCAAAAATCAATAACAAAAATATTAAGAGATGAGATCAAGGTAAAGAACAATGCAAAGTTGAGATACAGATATCAAAAATGAAAAGCTCATACGCCTATAAATAATGAATAGTAGTTGTAGACACCCAATTTCGTTCGAGCTCACAAAAGGCAATGAAATAGACATCTATTATCAAGGAAAGGAGCTCCCGAAGCATGGAAACAACAGGCCATGACATTAGAAGACCTAAAGCCTAAATAAGCTAGTTTTAGTAGCCCAGAACGGGCTATTCCAAGACCGGAACGGGCTATTCCCAAAAGGAACGGCCCATTCCAAAATAATTTTTTATAAGCAAGATTTGAACCTAGAACGGGCCGTTTCACTTTAGGAACGGTCTGTTCCAGATTCTTATTTTGCCCATAACAGACTTGCCCAGAACGGGCTGTTCTAATACTGGAACGGCCCGTTCCAAATCATCAAATGGGCCTAAAACCCTAGTTTGGAACGGGCCGTTTCGGAACAGCTTGTTGTAAGTAAAATTCGAACCCAGAACGGGTTGTTTCACTTTTGCAACGGGCCGTTCCAGATTCTTATTTTACCCATAACGGACTAGCCTAGAACGGGTCGTTCCGAATCCAGAACGGGTCGTTCTGGCCCTCTTCTGATACTTATAAATGGAAGACTCGGGCACAGTTCTCAGGGTGGCCAAAGAAATTTCGAATAAGACTCATTTGAGCACGAAAATTCTCTATCTCTCTCCCTTTTATTGTATTTCTTGAGATTTGTGTCGCATCTCTATCTTCTCTCTCCCTCCTATTGTATTTCTTGAGATCTATTAGGCATACTGTAGTGTGAAAGGTCGCCACAAAGCACCTTCTCCATATTTGAAGATTCAATAGAGCTCGTTCAAGAGGTATTTCAATCAATCTTCTTCTCTCTATTTTATTTTGTTATCTTTGGTAAATATTGTTATAATAAAGCAATCATGTAGACATTTTAGAGTTAATTGTATAATTTAAATTTCAAGCATGTAAATAAATATATTAATAAAGGAGATTAAATATTTAATTATTAATTCTTATCACGTTAACTTCATCATAGGGAACCAATTGAGGGCGCTGTAGGGATGCTTAATACCTTCCCTACACGTAACCGACCCCCAAACCCAATTCTGGTTATCAAGGCCATTATTGGATTTTTAAAAACCTTTTCTTTTTCCAATGTTTTGAGTAAAACATTGGTGGCGACTCCATGAACTCATTTTTCAAAACCATTAATTAAGGATTAGTCTAGTGTTTGAACATTCCTTAATTGATGAGATCTTTAAAAGGATGTCTAAACCATAGGTCGCGAGATCGAAAATTTTCGGGTTGCGACAGATGGCGACTCCACTAGGGATGTTTAAAGAGGGCCAGACCCATATAAATGATGAAGTTAATAAAATAAGAATAATAATTTAAATATTTTTCTCCTTTACTTTGTTTGTTTTATTTGCTTGGCTTTCATATTTGTTTGCCTATTTAAATTCAGCACTTGTTTGAATAAAAATTGTACACAAACCTTTGTACACAACAGTTCCCCTACACCCGGGGGCATGAGGGTATTAAACATAGGGAGTGGTTGACGTACGACTGGCCCAAATTTGGCCTCGGAGCCTACGAGCCTTGTCGGAAATCACACTCAAGGTGATAACCGGTTACTCTAGCCCGAAATACTGCGACAGACCTTAGAGTTTGTCAGGTGACGGCGACCGAAATACTAGGTCCCTATAATAGGGGCACCTTGGGGGCCTTAAAGACCAGTGAGATTAAAACCATCCTCTACAATGCACTTTTCTCGACAAGGACCAAGACCAAGGATTTGAACATGATCGTTCGTGGGTGTACGTTGCTTGAGCATGTGTGTGTGCATTTGTTTGCATTATTTTTTCTAATAAGAGTGGATTGGAATTTTAAAACAAGCAAACTGATAATAAAAATATAACAAAAAAACTAGAGAAATTTATAACCCTTTAGTACATTCTTAGGCCACCATATCATAACATCATATAAGCAGTTTCCTTTCTAAAAAAATATATGTATAATAGCTTTAAAATATATATATATTCGTATCATGCATCATATCCCATAGTTAATCAAAACATGATAAAGTTTAAGCAAAAAAAAATGGCATGCATTCTAGGCTAAGATTAGGTAGTAGCAACATGTAGAGAAGGTTAAGAAAAGTGAATGCTCTAATATATGACAATATTTGTGCTCTAAAGGAAAAAAAACAAATCAATTTTTAAAAAAAGTAAGTCCTTGCATTGATATGTTTATTGAAGTAAGTCTTCTTAGAATCCAATATAGATTCTCGCTTAATATTGTCAAAATCTATTTAAGCATTCATAGATAAACAAATCAATAAGACTGATATTTATCGATTCTTAACTTTCTTTACATTTTGCATTACATTCATTTAGAACATATCCTTCCTTGTAAAAGAATAAATGAGAATAAAAAAGAAAATTAACCTATGTGCATTAGTCGAAAGTAACGGAAAGTAAGTCGCTAGTAGCCAAGTCCACACGATGGAACGGGGCACGCTTAATGGTGAAACTAGTTATTATCCAAGGGGCAAAGGGAAAGGAATGCCAAAACTAACTATCAAGACGTTGGGCCTTTTCCCATACAACAAGGATGAAGCCGTGTCGGGGGTCCGCGAGAATCCTAGCATCATCATCAAAGGACCCATTCAACATTACTAAGGAGGGGGACAAATTTCAAACGTGTAGGGCAAGTGGATAGAATTTTCTTATCAAGATAATTACAATATGGAAAAGGAGTATCATGTTTGAAGACATTGTTTGTCAGAAGCTCGTTAGGACGAAAACTCGCAAAAGGCGTCCTAGGCAAAAATTAGGGTACAAAAAAAAATAAATAAAAAAGAAAGTCAAAAGTCCCGATAGGATACGTCCTATGCAAAAGTTAGGGATACAAAAAGGTAATGTCTTCCAGAGTTGAAAGTCGAAAGGCAACTCAGGTATCCTTTTCAAAAAAAAAAAAAAGGAGAAACATGACTCCATGAAAATTCTATGCCAAAACTCTATTGTAACTCCTACCTACAGTCACCTCCTATGAAAGGCTATAGATACATCAAGCAAGTGGAGGACTAGCTCTATAGTTAAATCACCTAAGCCTCTATAAGGGGCAACCTCCTTCTACTTCTCTATGTATGAATCACGAACTCAGGGCATGCTCGGGCCTTTGAGCTACATTAAAAGGGCACGTGTAAATAAAAAATATTATCTTTAATGCCATATATCTTTCTACTTCAATTCTTTTCCTCCTTCAACATTCTAAGCCTTGTCAACAAACCTTAAATGAACACGCATATTTGAAATACGGACGTCATTAAAAACAATGGCTTAATACGCGATAAGGAACACATAAAGATCAATCAAATTTGACATGACTTATGGATAAAAGTCCAAACAAAATGAGTGCAAGGGGCATCCCCCTTTAATGAAGGAATGAAGAATGATCACAAATGTTGCAAAAAAAATAAAAGCCCGGCAGGAAACCCACTAAGGGGGCTGCGCAAAAGTTAGGGCAAGGTCTGCTAGGAGACTCACGAACAAAAAGGGTAACCTAGGCAAAAGCAAGGATCGAAAAGGAAATGTTTGCTAGGAAGCACATCTCAAGTTACCTAGACAAAAGTTTGGACAAAGCAGCATCCCAAACTGAAAACCGAGAGGCAGTTCGGGAAGATCATTTAATCAATAAGCAACCTCAAGTCATCGTTTAACTTTGAAAGGAATATTAAGCTAATGCGGAAAATGGTTTCCTTACTTTGAATGTGCTTGTTCATCAGCATAAACACTAGCCAACCTCGGCCAGCCGTTCTTCTAAAATCAACAAAAAAAAAATCCTTTTAAAACAAATCGTTTGAAAAATAAAAAATAACCCTTTCTTTCTCTTTTCTTGACCGATATGGCATTAAGATAGTATTGAGAGATACACGGAATATACACAGTGAACACTCACAGGGAAAAGTTGGAGGTGTCCTAGAACAGAGTCTAGGTACACCTGATCTAAGAGCTAACATATCATATCCAGTACAGACGAGAGGACTGAACTACACAAACCTCAAGTTCAAGAAGCAACACTTGGAATGAATTCGACAGGACTAAAGGTTGACAATCCACACCATCGATTAATGCGCATAGATTAATTTCTTGAATGCAAAAAAAACAAATTTGCATTTTAAGCATTAACGTAGAGATATCATTGCATAGCATGCATATGGCACAAGGATGCACAAAAAGGGTGTGTATATATATATATATATATATATAAATCAGAAAATTCAATCCATTCCTGCCTTGCATTTTCATGTGCATCCATGCATCCATGCTTTATACTTGCCATGGGGCATCCACAACCATCCATCGACAATCAAACAATCGGTCATCAACAAATCAAAAAGACTCTGCATCACGCCTGGAGAGGCATCACAATACTCACACGACAGGGGCAATACCAGAATTCCTGTCACCCATCCACTTCTTTGCCCACCAACACAGGGGCACATTAACCATCTCCTGCCCATCCACCTAGGGGCAGTCTTTCATCCCAGAACACCAACAAGAAAAGCCAAAAAGGAAACACAAATTCCAATTGACAGCATTTGAACAAAAGACAAAAGCAGCCCAAATTAGAGGAATCACGACACACCTCCTGCCCAACATCCTTGGGGCAATATCTACCACAAGTCAAGCAAACCAATGAGGGCATCGACAGTTTCCTCAAAATACATCAAAGGTCTAGAAAAAATGTACTCACATCCCAATCCGGTATACGACAAAGCCGTGAGGGAAAGGTCTGGAGAGACTGTACTCACCTCCCAATCCGGTATACGACAAAGCTGTGAGGGAAAGGTCTGGAGAGACTGTACTCACCTCCTAATTCGATATACGACAAAGCCGTGAAGGAAAGGTCTGGAGAGACTATACTCACATCCCAATTCGGTATACAACAAAGCCATGAGGGAAAGGTATGAAGAGATTGTACTCACATCCCAATCTAGTATACGACAAATCCATGAGAGAAAGGTCTGGAGAGACTACATCCCAATCTAGTATACGACAAAGCCGTGAGGGAAAGGTTTAGAGAGACTGTACTCACCTCCCAATCCGGTATACGACAAAGCCGTGAGGGAAAGGTCTGGAGAGACTGTACTCACATCCTAATCTAGTATACGATAGAGCCGTGAGGGAAAGGTCTGGAGAGACTGTACTCACATCCCAATCCGGTATACGACAGAGCCATGAGGGAAAGGTCTAGAGAGACTGTACTCATCTCCCAATTCAGTATACGACAAAGCCATGAGGGAAAGGTCTGGAGTGACAGTACTCACCTCCCAATCCGGTATACGAGAAAGCCATGAGGGAAGCTGAGCTACAAAAAATACTCCCTCTTCAACAAGCTACAAGTAAAAGAACGCACTATCACAAGAGAAACAATGGAGACTCTACTTGAAGATCGAAGGTCAAGTGTACAGTTCGTCAGCCATGTTACCCAATAAAGTACGCAACAAACACTCAATTGCTCTAAAGGGCGAGGATACGAGCAAATACACCTATCTAAGAAAAGCAATGTAGAAGCACCATCACAAAGAGACGGAGAGAAGACCCGGATGAAATGTCTACGTCTTTACTTGCCTTTGGAAAAGCAACACAGTTATTCCAAAGGACATGTAAAGAAGGGTCAGTTGTAGACACCCAATTTCGTCCGGGCTCACAAAAGTGATGAAATAGACGTCTATTATCAAGGAAAGGAGCTCCCGAAGCATGAAAACAACAAGTCAGGACATCAGAAGACCTAAAGCCTAAATAAGCTGGTTTTAGTAGCCTAGAACGGGCTGTTCCAAGACTGAAACGGGCCGTTCCCAAGACCGGAACAGGCTGTTCCCAAACGAAATGGCCCATTCCAAAACAGTTTTTTATAAGCAAGATTTGAACCCAAAATGGGCCGTTCCACTTTAGGAACGGTCTGTTCCAGATTCTTATTTTGCCCATAACAGACTTGCCCAGAACGGGTCGTTCGAATACTGGAACGACCCGTTCCAAATCATCAAATGAGCTTAAAACCCTAGTTTGAAACGGGCCGTTCCAGAATAGCTTGTTGTAAGTAAAATTCAAACCCAGAACGGGCTATTTCACTTTTATAACGGGCCGTTCCAGATTCTTATTTTACCCATAACGGACTAGCCTGGAACGGGCCGTTCTGAATCCGGAACGGGCCGTTCTGGCCCTCTTCTGATACTTATAAATGGAAGACTCGGGCACAGTTCTCAGGGTGGCCAAAGAAATTTCGAATAAGACTCCTTTGAGTACGAAAATTCTCTATCTCTCTCCCTTCTATTGTATTTATTGAGATTTGTGTCGCATCTTTATCTTCTCTCTCCCTCCTATTGTATTTCTTGAGATCTATTAGGCATACTGTAGTGTGAAAGGTCGCAACAAAACATCTTCTCCATATTTGAAGATTCAATAGAGCTCATTCAAAAGGTATTTCAATCAATCTTCTTCTCTCTATTTTATTTTGTTATCTTTGATAAATATTTGTTATAATAAAGCAATCATGTAGACATTTTAGAGTTAATTGTATAATTTAAATTTCAAGCATGTAAATAAATATATTAATCAAGGAGATTAAATATTTAAATTATTAATTCTTATCACGTTAGCTTCATCATAGGGTACCCATTTGCATGCACACAAAATGCACACAAAACATCAAAGTACATGACGTTTTCAAGTTGTTTTTTATGCAAAATAAGTCATGATATTTGTCTTTTCTCCCAATACAAAACGTCATACATGATGACGTTTTCTTCATCTCTTCTATCTTACTTGATAAAAATAATTTATTTTAATAAATAATTTTTTATTTAATTTTTTTTAGTAATTATTTTATTATTATTTATTCTGGATTTTAAGCCAACAGTGGCATGAGAGTCAACTGTTGAACCGACACAAATTAAACTTCTGATATATTTATTTAAAGTGTAAAATGTCAAAAACTTGCGTCATTTGGCACACCCCACCTCTAGAAAACCCGCATGTACTAGTATATTGTAATTAAGTTATTAAATGTTGAAGAAACTTGCTCAAGTTTGCAAGTAAATAGGCTTTTATGAGAGGTTTTATTTTATCTAAACTGCAACTTGTGTACGACCCAGCAAAGCACTTCTTAATTTGTTAAGAAGAAATTAATCTTGCAATAATTTAAACTAATTTATTGTTTGGAAAGGATTATCACTTAAAGAATATAATTTGGAGAATAAGAATTTATTATTAGTTAATTCCTTTCATTTTTTATTGGCTAGATTTTGAGATTGAATCTGATTCTTTTGTTTTTTATATTATTGCATTCTTTCACATAGATTTACGTCAGAAACAAAATAAACAATTATTAATTCTCCTAGAAATTCTTAAAAAAAATTGATGATTAATTATATTCTCAAATGAGATCGTATCTTGCTCTCCTCTAAATTGTCTGTCAAAAGAAAATAATTTATTGGTGATATCCAATTTGTTAGTTAGCATATGCTGAATTGGAATTGTCCCCACTAAACTTTGCTTGTATGAAAGGATTTGCTGTCTCTTTAGTCATCCACTTGACAAGATTTTGAATAGTTCCTTGCCGGTGCTTCTTTAGTATTTCTGGCCAGGTTTTTCTTACAACTTAAATGCCAAAAGGATCAATTTTATCAGAAAATTGTCTAAAGAAAAGTTGAATTGTGTAAGATTGCAATTGTAAGTGGTCAAATTTGAACTGAAAACGAAAGAATTATCAAAATTAATAGGACTGTTATACGTGGGCGTTTGCAACTTGTCTTAACATTGCATTACGCAAAAACAACCGCTAGTGTACGCTATCATTAGTAATCTACAACGTGATTTCTTTCATAATAACTTGACTTATTCATTATGAAAGAGAAAGCATGAACTAAAAATCTCATATTAGGTCATTGATGCATTCATTTTTCCAGTGATTAGTTTTCGAGAGGGTTCACAAGCTTTTAAAACGTTTGGGGAATTCGTTATGGAACTATGAGTCAATTAAAAAATAAAAAGTCTTAATCAATACTTTTATCCGTAAGGAAGGAATCAATAAGAGGGAGTTTAAAAATCAAGTTGTGATGACTTGGAAATCATGCTAAAGGACTAAAGGTGTATTTACTTTTTATCATACTTATTAATAAATAAAATTTTAAACTTTTAATTCTTCCATCGTTGTTCTCATTAACATATTCCGTATTTTTAAAAAATCAATAAATGATATTATATTAAAAAATTAGGCTTAAATTATATTTTTGGTATCTCTATTTTTATTAATTCATAATTTTAATTCTTTATTTTAAGATAAAGACGTTTAATATTTCTAGATTTAAAAATGCGAAATTTTATTAATATAATATTTAGTAATATGATATTTAAAAATAAAAATAAATAAAAAATAAATAAATTTTATTAATAAAATAAATATTAATTACTTTTAAAAATAGGTATATATTGTGTATGTTATTTTTAATTTTTAATTATATACATTATATCATTAAATATCACATTATAAGTTGCGATAACTTCACTATCAAAATTTAATGATATACGAGCATCAAATTGATGAAAGGATCGAAATCTTATTTTCAAAAATAAGGAGCCTAAATATATTTATTTTAAAAGTAGAGGGACAAAAATTGCGGATCAACAAAAATAGGGAGACCAAAATTATAATTTAGCATAAGAATTGTTATTAATACATATTCATACTATCACTTGCAAATATTAATCACTACTTTTGATAGTAAATACTTCATATCAATATCATGGTTAAAAATATACTATCATTTTCAATTTATCTCTAGCATAATTTTCAATAAATTTCTTATTTATTAATTCTTTAACTAATTCACTTATATTCTGAAGGAGAAAAGACAAAAATTTGGTAAGGGGATGAAAAAAGTTCCCCATGCATTTTGATTAAAAGAAAAGAAAATTTTTAATAATATATTATTTTGCTTTTATAAATAATTAATATGTTTACTCGTGTCATACACAAAAATTGATTTAATATATATTTTCTATGATAATAAATATATTAAAAAATAATTTATTTTTATTAGTTTCATATTTTAAAGTGTATTTTATTTATATTTTAAAATTATTATTATTTTTATCTTATTAGAATATAAAACTTATAAATTAATGTATACAATAATCAGTTTAATATATTTTTTGACCTTAATTACTATAATATATATGCTAATAATAATATTATCTCTAAAAAGAACATTTAATAATAAAGATTCTATTATGAGATCGCATAAAATGGATTCATTTAATAATATATAATATCAATTTTATGTTTCATTTCTCAACACTCAATCCTAAAAAAAAGTATCATTTTGATGTGTAACATAAACTTATTGAAAAAGATGAACACTAATAGTAATTTCAAGGAGAATAATAATATGAAAAAAGTAAAAAAAAAAATCAATTAAATGAGAATTATATATGTATTTGATTTTATCACAATTCTCAATAATTTTTTAATGAATGATTATTATTACACTTTATTCTCTAAATTTTACTTTAGATGAGGCAAATCCAATTTTCATTCATGTATCAAACACTATTTTTGTTATTACTAAAGAAATAAAATTTATATATATTAATAATAGTATAATATTATTGATAAATTAATATCAATAATATTAATATTCTATTTAAAAGATAAAATTATAATTTTATAAATATAAATTAGTATTTATGAAAATAATTTTAGAAAAATATAAATATATTAGATAAGATAAACATATTAGAAGAAAATTAATTAGAAATATTAATACATCTTGTTACCCGTTAGCTCCATATCAACAAAAGTTATTAGATTTGTAATGGAAAAGACTAAATCATACAATTGTAGTACTTTAATGATTTAAATAACTCAATTAAAAAATGAAGGAACAAAATAGTATAATTACGATATTTGAGATATTAAAATCACATAATTACAATACTTGAAAAACTAAAAACTCATTTAAGCCTTAAATTTATTAAATAGTGTTAAATATAAAATGTTAATTGCTTAAGAATATTTAATAGACATAATTTGAAATTAGCCTAGTGGTTGGGTGGGGAAGGGTTAGAATTGTTAGAAGCATGAGGACCTAGGTTCAATTCTCATTGTCACTATCTTTGTAATTTTTCCTATCTTTACAAAAAAAAAAAAGACATAATTTGAGAAAAAAATATACATGAATATGTCATTGTAAGAGTTAAAATATATATTTATTAGTGTAATGGTAAATGCAACTTAGGAAGGATATATTTAAATTATGAAAATAATTATATTTTTTATTTATATTATATAAAATAAATTATGTTTATATTTTTTAAAATAATTTTATAATGTTCAACATAATCATTATGTTTTAAAATAATAGTATAATTTAATATATTATATTAATTATTGATTACAATCCAAATATAAAACTTAAATATAATCAATAAAAATTATTGAATCATAAAATTATATTACATAAATAATATTACTAATAGATTATTTTCACACTAATAATAAGATTAATTTTTTTGTCAAAATTATAAATATTTATGTTTACTATTTAATAGATTCAAGTTCGTTATAATAGAATAATTTGGTCATTTTCATATTTTGCAATTGTAACATTTTCTTTTTTAATTTATCTTATATGCTCTTAAATTATAATACGAGCATGTATTTATTATAATTTATGTTTCAAATTTTTGAAGACTTAATATTAATATGTCGTTTAATATATTTTCATATTATAAGTATTTTTTTTTGTATGTAGGAGTTGAAGAACTAACAAAAGATAACATAAATATTGGAGAAAAAAAACTAATTTAAATATAAACTAATTGTGTGTTAAAATTATTTTTCATATTTTAATTAAAAGATCAAATTAAATATAAATTAATGAAATATTAATTAAATGAATTTTCAATTAATTATTAGATGAAATATAAATAAAAAAAATTATAACATTATTTTAATTACATGCATGCAATTTAATAATGTCATTTTAAGAGATGACTATTACATGCCAAATATATGAGGAAAATTATGCACTTAATCACCATAATTTAAGGAGAAAATATTAACCAGAGAACTTATCGATAGGTTATTTGTATTTTATTATAAGTAACATATGATAAGATATATTTAACAAAATATGAATGACATTAGGATTAGATATCTAAAAATGAGATTGGCAGAATCTACATGGAGTTAAAAAATTATATATATTTATTAAATTATAAAAATTAAGTATTTATTAAAAATAAAATAAAATATAAAATATTCACAAATTAATAAAACTATTATTTTATTGATTATAATTAATAGTAATAATAATAGCTAAATATTTACTATTTTTATAACTGATTATTTTAATTAAATTCAATCTCTTGATTTTTTTTATTAATATGTATAACTACTAATTATTTAGAATTTTAAATTATTGGTTACTGAATACTAATTGTAACAATATTATATAATTTTCATAATTAATGATACTAAAAAAATTTATTGCAATTGTAATTTTATAAAAAAAAAATTGATTGTATTTTAATTATTAAAAAAAGTCAATCTTTAATTAGTTCTATCAAAAAGTAATTAATTGAAAAAAGACAAATTCAAAAAATATTATTTATGTGAGAAGAAAAATACAGAAAAAACAAAATAAGAAGAAAAAAAATCAAGGTGGCTAAAAATATCTCAAGTCTTTTAATTATGTATATTTTTTCTATAAATAAATAAATCTTTCTTGTAAAAATGATATTCATGTTGTCTAGTATTTTTCAAAAATAGTTAAATTTCTTTAATGAAATATACCAATACATCTTATTCAAAATTAACAAATTCACTTTCCTCCTTTCCTTGCAAAATTAACTATTTTACATAAATAAACAATTATAATTCATGTTTAACAAATTGAATCAATAATAATAATAATAATAATAATAATAAATTTACCTTTGTATCTTTTTTATAAAATTTCTATCAATTTCTCATTCTTCATTTGTCAATTTTGTGCAACACTAAAATGAAAAGTCTAAAACTCAATTTTACAATAAAAGTACAATGTTTCTCAATTTTTTAATTATCCTTCTCATGTAAAAGAAGTTAAATATGTGTAAGAAAATAATGAAAAGAATGAGAATGAAAGGAAATAATATACTTTTCATCTTCTTGACGATGAATCAATGTAGGATGAGAATTCGATAAGTAGACAGAAAAATTGAATACCCGTTAATAACACAATTCACATAGAGCCAATATGAAAAATATATCAAATTGTGAGAATAATAAAACAACCTTTTTGATGAACTCTTTTGGAAGGAAAAAATATGGAAAGAGGAGAATACTCAAATCTTACTATTCATGCACCTCTTTTTAAGTTGCTTCGTCACCATCAATCTACCATCTACAAAGAATGCAAGAAAATATTTGAACAAAAAATTTGATACTACAAAGAAAAAAATAAAAGGAAAAAACTAACAAAATATATATAGGTGAAGAAAGAGAATATGAAAAAAAATTAGTTATGAAGTAAAAAAAAAATAGATATATATATATATATATATATATATATATATATATATATAAATACGTTGTGTCCTTAATTGATGTCATTAATTTATTAAAGACTAATAATTAGTTTCATAACTAATACGAAAGGTTTGAATTGTAAAATGCAGAGAAGTTTAAAAAAAAAAAAAGTGGATTTTATTACTAATAATGTTTAAGTGAGAAAATTTTTAAAGAGGTATATAGATAACAATAAAGAAAGAAAAAATAAATTTCAAAACAGTTTAATTCACAGTCCAAACCTTATGAACTTTTCATCCCCTCCTCTACCAAACTAGTTACCTTGCAGCGAAGGAGCCGTGATTAATAAAACCCAATTTTACGTATGCCAAATTTGATTTTCCAATTAATAATTTTAACATTCCACCTCCTCATTTCACAATGTCATTATCCTTCACTAGGATCTGGTTAACAAACTTCACAAATACAATTCAACTCACTCTTAAAAGAATAATTTTAGTTTCATAAAGATCATAAACTTTACCTTTTGATTTTACAATTAAGAACATTCTAATTTAGTTTATATACATAACTTCTTTTTTCTCTTTTAGTCTCTATCGCCAAAAAATAACAAACTAAATAAAAAAATTGAAATATTTTAATTATAAAAACAGGTAAAATTCATTTAACTAACGGGACCAAAAGATAATTAAACCTTTAAAAAAGACCCAACGGATTTTATTTTTCTTTGCTAACAAGTTCATTGGAAGTACAGCTCAATCATAAAATACATATGGTAGAAACACCACATGTTGATAATTTGTCCATCTGTGATCATCCCACACTAAAGATAAAACTATTTGATGAAGGCGAGACTCGGAATAAAACTAAAACTCTAGAATAGAAATGAGGGGGATTAAATTTAATTTATCAGGACCATTTGACCAACTACATAAATCAATCATTCAGCACATAATTGAATCGTTAGCAAGTTGATAGTAGTAAAGCATAGTTGTCCTGTACAAATATTTGTATATACATAACTGACACTAAATATTATTATGTTGGAATGGATGTGAAATGAAAGCTGGGTCAACTTCTTGATCCAACCATGGTGCTTGCACCAGTTCCCGTGCTTGAAACAGTTAGTCCTCGGTCATACATACGCTGGATTTCTTCCCTATATTCTGTGAGAGACTTGTCAGGTATGGCTGGTGTAAGTTCAATCACATCTCCCATCTTCAACTTGCTATTGGGGTCACTAACAGGCTTATGATTCAGCCTTGGCCTCAACTCTTCCTTCAGAGGGAACCTATATGTTGTCAACCTGGAGCTTGCACGTCCAACTCTTTTCAACAAATCCAGTACTGTTGAGTTTGCACTAAATTCTTGGACAGACATCTGCACAAGCATTCAGACACAAGCACAGTTAATACAGAAGTGGATAAAATAACTCTAAGAAAAGGAACTTTGGTTGCACAAAAAGACAATGCATGCTCTATTTTCCACAGGCTTAACACCATACCATTGAACACCACAATGGATAAAAGCATCAATTCCAAAGTATATTACATATCATCACTTAAAGATCAGTGATTATCACCTCAAAGGGGAATGGATTCTCTGCAGTGCATGAAATCCTAACCCTTCAATAAATTCCATCAATATAATATATTTCTATTTTAAAATTGGATTTTAAAAGAATAAATGATGAGATTGTGACATTTTGCATCATCAATTTTTTTTCCCACCCGAAAGCATTTTAGGAAACAAACACTATCCAGCTAGTTCAAGAAATAGAACTAAGACTTAACAAATAGTATTGTCTGAGTCGACCAATGACTAGTCAGTATTTAAATTAAGACTCAAAATATGGATTGAAGACTTGAAAACATTTAGTTGAATATTAGATAGCTTACTAGCACTAACCTTATCATTCTCAATCATGATAATGAACACTGGCCCATCCTGACCACAATCGGGCTTATAAGAATATGGACAATCAGCAGCATGGGAAGGGAACTTGCATGGGGGCTTGAACGAATCAGCATATCCAACAGATGAACAATCTCTACTCATTGCTTCACACTGCCAGGTGACAACCCATCGAGCCCACTCAACCATCTGAAGCACAAAAGAAGAATGCTGACAATCATCTTCCTTATATCTCCAATGAGCAGCAAATCCAAATTCTGCTTGTAAATGCATATCTTTGGTGCGAATTTGTACTTCAAGGGGAACCTTTCCTTCACCCGTCACCACAGTATGCAGAGATTGATATCTGTGAATTATGAAAACAAAATCAGATGATATATAAATGGTCTTCTAAAGTTAACACCACTACTACTGAACCACAACATACCCGTTGAATTTGGGATGACAGATGTAATCTTTCAGCTTTCCAGGTACCTCAGACCATAACCGATGAACAATTGTTAAGGCCTTGTAACAGTCTTCTTCCTTGTCAACAATCAAGCGCAGCCCATAAATGTCATGGATATCATCTATGGTTAGTTTCTTCCTGCATCAACACACAAAAGTGAGAAACTGAAGTGTAGAAAACAGTATAGTTCAGCATATCAGGTAAAAATCCCAAATGGAAGATAAGAAACAAAAGTTATGAACTTTAGCAACTAGAAAAAAAGGAAGGAAAGGTATAGCTTACTTTAGCATTTTGCAATAAATGCTATACAAGCTCTTGTGCCGTCCAGAAATGACATTATAAGATATGCCTTCATCTTTAAGTGCTTGCTCTAATCTCTCAATTGCAGAAGTAATCATTGCATCATCATATGATTCCACAAGCTTAGACGAAAGCTCCTCATGCTGGCTTGGGTTGAGATGCTTAAAACACAAGTTTTCTAACTGTTCCTTCCAACTAGAAATTCCTAATCGATTGGCCAAGGGTGCGAATATCTCCAAAGTCTCCTTTGCAAACCTCTGTCGCTTGGCCACTGGCAATGCATCTAGTGTCATCATATTATGTAACCTATCAGCCAATTTAATGAGGACAGCTCTAGCATCTGCCATGGCAAGGAACATGGTATGCAATCGGTCTGCTTCTACTGATTTGCTAGCTGTATTATTTTCTCGAGCCAGCTTGCTCAAGTGGCTCAGTTTAGAAACCTAAAAGAAAATGCCATAACAATTAGTTAGAATCTTGACAGACAAAACTAATGAGAAAAAACTCAGAAATGCCTGTGTGAAGACATCAATGGATATTATAGTTATAGATTCCTATAAAAATGCCAATAAAACTTCAGCAACCAAAGCACCGAATATAATAAAAGTGAATAAATACTTTGGTGCAAAACTATTGCACTTGTATTGTCATTGCTTCCTTTTGTTAATAAACATCAAGTTTGTAGAACCTCGATACATAAAAACTGTTCTCAATTTAGAGACAAGACATTGACTTCCAGAAACCACCTATCGAAGGGAAAGCGGACATAAGATGCATAGCCTATAGAAAGCTGGATCTTACAATTTTCTAGCATTTTACACTTTTACATTGCAACCACAGGCAACTGTGGTTATGTTTTAACAAGAAAGAAAAGAGCTCTCCCTTCAAATTATGTCCATGCTAAGGATGAGTGCTATTAAGCTATTGATGATGCCACTAATAAGACACCGACCTGGGTACAACAACAAAACTGCCCCTTCAACAGAATCACATAAAATCATTCATAACCTTTATGTTTAAACTCATCCAAAACATTCAACACACATGCACGCACAACCATATTTATCTCCAAGGTCAATGTTCATTAAATTTTCAAAAAGTTCCAACAGCCAAAATTCACTTGCTATCATAGCAATTAACACCAGATCTGAAGTGTAAAACTCAGTTATAACTTCAATCTACGGCGTTGACTCAAATGTTCATCATTAACTTGCAAATCACAAGCATTCATCAATCAACAACAGACATGTGTCCTCACCCCTTCAACCAAATCAGCAACTCCAGCGCCAAACATCCCAAATATATAATCATAAGTCAGAAAGGCGTCATCCAGCGTGTCATGCAAGAGACCCGCAGCCACAACAGTGGAATTGGCACCAATCAAAGCCAGCAACACAGCAGTCTCTAAACAATGCAGCAAGTAAGGATCCCCACTAGCCCGCATCTACAAAAAAAAAAAAAAAACAAACAAACAGACAAAACAACAATTCAGCAAAACTTCAAAACCACAAAACACAAACGATGAAGTAATTCAGTTCCACGATTCCACGTACCTGCCCTCTGTGTGCTTTCTCAGCTTCACAAAAGGCCTTGATGACAAACTCCTCACAGAAGATCTTGTGCCTCAACTGAGCCCCCAGAAGCAACTTCTTGGCGTAGGGCTCAAACTCAAACCCACCCTCCACGAAAGTGTCCTCCAAATTGAAGGTCAACTCATCCACAAGAGCAGCAGAAGAGTCAGCAGCATCTAAGTCATAGTCCAAACAAGAAGACCCCAACGCATTCCTCACAAACCCATCAAACAACCCACTAGTCCCACCCCTAACCCTAACCGGGGTGGAACTTCTGCTGCTACTGCTACACGAAACGGGGCCATGAAAAACCGACACGGGACTCTGATCCCTCTTCCACGACGACCCTCCGCCAAACTTGCTCGGAGAATACGAGAAGGAACTGCCCAGTTCCTTCAACTCGTCCTCCTCGCCGGAAAAGTTCGACGACAGCGGCGCGTGCTTCACCGCCGCCGCCGGAGATGAGAACAGGCACGAGAGCCCTCCCATCACCGGCTTCTGAGACGTTGACGGCGGCGCCGTCGACGCCGGCGACGAAGATCGCGACCCCAATTCGAAGTCGTAGGAGGCGTGAGCGTTGATCTGGCAAGGATGCGGCGTGGAACAGACGCTGCTCGGTGGACTCGCGTATAGCGCTATGGTGGAAACCGCCATCGAAGCGAGAATTCAGGTTCAGGTCACAATTAGGGTTTTCAAATTCTCAATCCCAACCCCCAAAAGTAGCTGAGTTAATGGTGAAGTCACAGTTTTTCTTATACCCTTTGAGAAATCTAAGAGAAAAAAAGAATAACCAAACCAAAAATTGGATTTTTTTTTTTTTGGTATCAGTTTTGGGGGTTCCCAATTTGAGAAAGAGAAGATTCAATTTCAAACAAAGGAAAAGTGTTTCCCTATGTCTGTAGAGAGAGGAATTAAATGGAAATGGAAATTGTTTGAAGAATCGAAAGATTTAATTTTTTTTTTCTAGTATCGAAATGGGCGGTGTTTATATACAGAAATTCTTATGAGGAGGTGAAAGGGGGTGAAGAAATAGAGAAAAGAACCCTAAACAGATAAAGAATTTACAAGAGGGGACCGTGGATTGAAGGTGAGAGAGTCAAATACGCTTGAAAATGGAGGCAGGAGAGAGAGAGGTTGGTTCGTCCAAGATTTTCACAGAATCTGGCTTGGTGTGTTGTTTATGTGAGGAGGAATGGCTCAGCGTCAAGGAAAGAGGAAGAGTGAAATGACGGTTGTGCCCTCAGGACATTATGGTAATGACAAGGCATGTTTTAAGATAAGATTGATTTTATTGTTGTTTAATGTTGCAATGGATTTGGCTTTGGTTCACTAAATAACGTAAAGTAAAGAAGGTTGCATAGATATTTAATTTTGTGCCTCATTTGGCATTGTTGCGACCCCAATTGAATCTAGACGAATTGACGGCTATAGCGTTGAGTGAAACTCAAGCCATAAATAGCGTCATAACTCTTACGGTGAATTTGGATGAGAAATTTTACAAATTCAAAAAATTTTAAATTCTTGGTATTTGAATTATTTTGATTTTAATTTCTATCATTCTTAAAATATTTTGTTTGGATGAGTTAATTTAAATTTCTTAAATTTTAAATTATTAGGTTGAATATGATAATTTGATTCTATCATATAGTAAAATTGATTTTAAAAATATATTTATATATTGAGATTTTTAAATTAAATTTTATAAAAATAAATATTAATCTATTTTTAAATATTTAATAATTTTAAAAATTAATATAAGATAATATTTAATAATTTTAAAAATATTTTTGAATATCTAATAATTAAAAGAATGAAGAGATAAGATAAAATATATAGGTGAAATAAGAAAAAATAAATATGAAAAATTTCAAATTCTTTCATTTTTGGAAGAATTTGAAATTCTACTATTTTAAGGAATTTCACAAATGTTTAGATTTCAAATTTTTTATAAATTCCTCATCCAAACAAAGCATTTCACTTCAAAAAATTTGAAATTCTTCAAATAAATGAATTACCCTATATAAATTCATCATCCAAACACACCATTAAGTTTTTTTATTTATCAGAATAAGTAATAATATCTTCAGAAAATTTAGTTCCACGTATCATTCCATTTATTATAAAAATAAAAAAATTTATTTATCAATTTTTCTATCTTTATTCTTCAAAAATTTATTACCAAATCTACCTCTAAAATATTTAATGTGTTTTCATTTGTTTTTTAAACCAAATCTTTATCGCTTCAAAAATTCATAACCTTGAGAAAATGGTTCTTTGAATGCGTTCTTACTTCTTAGTGATGAAATATTTCTCCGGATGAAGTAGCAGCGCTTTATTGAATTAATTGCACTTTTAATACATGCATAATTTTAATGGTTGAATTTTAATATATATATATATATATATATATATATATATATATATATATATATATATATATATTATAACAGCTGGTCTATGTATTTTAAAAAATAGATAATTTTAATCTCGAATATTTACCCACTATCTAATTCGTATTATATAAACATTTGATTTAAGGTAGTGTTAAATATTTAAAATTGTTTATTTTTTAAATAAGTGAATTAAAATTAAGTAATTAAAACTATATGAACCAAAATTACTCGTAAACTAAATTAACTGCATTACTTTCTTTGTTGCTTAAGATACATACAAAATATAAAAGTATAATTAATCTCTTTATTTATGTTAAATTTTATTTTTAATTTCTTATGTAAGGTTATAACAAACAGATAGAACAATAAAAATAATAAACTCTTTTAATTATATTAAAATGAATTCGTAATTTCCTATAACATCCTGTTAAAATCTTATTATACTTTTATTACTTTCTTTCATTGCTTTGATATATTATACGTGTGGTGTGTTAACTTATGCAATGCATCAAATAAATTTTATTTAAATTTGATACATGTAAAATTTTTCTGAGAGATTGTTTTTGTATTTAATGAAAAATACTCTCTAGTAATGAAGAAAACAAATATATTATATATGAATATTAGTGTTAACTAATGCAATGCACCAAATAATTATTTTTTTAATATATAAATTATATTATATATTTATAATATATAAATTGTATTATAATATAAAACTATTTTAACTTTTGATTTTTTTCAGAAAATATTAAAATTAATTTAAAAACTAAGAATAAAATACATGAATTGAAAATAAATAAAATGGTCAGATAAATTTCAAAAAGCAATCTTCATGAAAAAATAAGTTAAAAACATTAAAACCTATATATTAAACACGAAGAGTTATCTAAAGATAACATTTTTAGAATTTTTTTCTTCAATAAGAATGTTATTAAAGATTATTTTAACTTTTTATCTAATTTAATTTTTATTTATATTTTAATTTATTCAATACACATACTAAATATTTATTATATATAATTGAGATTTATAATAAATCATGTATATAAATAAATACTATATTTAAATATATAAATTATATTAAAATTTTGAATAAATGAGTATTTTTAAACACATAAATTGTATTTAAAATTTAAAATTTATGATAAATAATTTGTATTGTAGTACAAGATTATTTTTATTTATTGATAAATTATTTTAAAATATTAAATAATTTATAAATAATTATGATAAATAAAAATTGAATTAAATATATAGTTGAAAAAAAATTAAAAACTCTTTCATGGAAAAACAAACTTCTTAAAATGTTTTTACCTAAAATAAAATTTTGTATTTAATTTATAAGATTTGATTTTTGAATTAAATTTTAAAATTTTTAAATAAATTATCAATAAATAAAATAATATTGATATAAATTATTTATTATAAATATAAATATAATTTATATATTTAAAATATCTATTTATATAAATTTTTAATATAATTAATATATTCAAACATAATATTTACTTGTATATATAATTTATTAAAATTTTTAGATACGCATTACAATTACTAAAATACTAATTATCATAAAAGAATAATTTTTTTCTTAATACATCAAAATTATAATGATGATAGTAAGATTTAATCCTAATACCTTATATATTGAAAAAAATTATATTAATATAATGGATTAGATCAGAGTTTTGGGGAAAAAAATTGACTCCTTGAATTTTTTTAATATCCAATTGATTTAATTAAATTTTAAATTCAATATGAAGTGGTTAGGTTTTAGTGTTGCTTTATTTTTCTTTAAATAATCATAGTAAAAAGTTAATTTAAAATTTTAAACGTTTCTTTTTATACTATATAGACAATAGTAATATAATTCTTTAAATATATAACATTAAAAAAAGTGCAATAATACATTAAATTATTATACTTAATATAGTATAGCTACTATACAGTAAAAAATATACAAGATTCAACTACAATAAGATTTTCATGTAATAATATTTGGACATTCATGTAACACATATATGTATAGATGCATAAAATATAAGACAAGTCTTGCTATTTTTAGCTGGAAAACATAAAATTCCTTATAAGTTACATATAACCCTATACATATATATATATATATCATATACAATATTGAACATAAAATAACCTTATCATTGGTCAATCGACTTTATATAAAATAATGTATCAAAACACTACAATAAAATAAAATCATCTTCAGTTTGTCATCCACCAAGCATGTCCTCCAACCTAATCTTGTCTACTTCTATAATAAGTATGATTATTGAAGTCTAACAACATGGAAAAACAAGAGTAAATTTGTGAAAGAAAACAATATATCAATAGATAAGAAGTAACAATTTCAACAACACAAGCAACAAAAAACAACGGGTTAGCTTTTCAACTTAAAAGCATAACAACAATTTCAACATCAGTCATAACTTAACAATAGGAACAACTAAAAAATCAATTGAGAATTTATCAATTGAATAACTCATAATCAATCAATAATTGAATAATTGGAAATCAACTAAACAACCAAAAATCATCAACCGAGCAATTTAACAACTCCAAACACAACAAAGCAATTGTTAAACAATTAATAACAACTACTAAATAACTAAACAATAGATGTGTTGTCTAGCATATCAACTAATGGAGATCTTCTAAAAACAATAGTGAATAGTTTATGTGACTAGACCCTATCGAATCACAACGACTATATAAAATCATAAACAAAGGTTGAAATGGTGACCAAAAACAACAACTAGTATAATATTAGAAACAATGGTTAGGATGATAGTTAGATTGAGTTCTCACTTCTCAAGTTTTGTTACTTAAACTATGAAAGTTTAGTATTATTGTCAGGTAGGACAACTTGGATGTGAATCTACCATGACCTTAACTTGCATAACTAAGTTTCTTATGGGATTATCTCGCCGACTACCCTTTAAATACTATGCACATTTTCAATAATTCGTTAAGCATTTTAACCCTCAACTTTATATCTTACTTAAATGATCACTTTATACACATATTGTTTGACTTAGCCCTCGTACAATTCCACATAAAACACAAAAGACAACTTAAAAAAATACTATCTATTAAGGAATCAACTCACTCACTAGAGGGTTATCAAATTTGGCCCCTTTGAGTGTCACAACTAATATCCACACATAGGGATATGAAAACTTTCAAAAATAAATTTTCTCTCCTCTAGTTTTTATGTATCTCTAGAGGCATGTATCATGGTACCACATTTCTAAACAACTCAACAAATTCAAACAATATACAATTTGCAATTTAATCAACTTTAATCAATTATCAACTTACAACATACAACATCATGCATTCACAACACCATTCAATACAACGTGTCTCATGCACATCAGAACATAGTTCACCACATAACTTAATTAACTGAATATGTTATTTCTTCTTTATGACAAAACTTTTTTAAAAACAAAACATGAACAACATTCACATCACAATATGCATGTGTACATTCTGTAACACCCTTTATCCCAACATACATATACAATAATTATGAAAACATATTCTTAAAGTAAATAAATCTTTTGAATTAAAACAATGGTTCCACTAACATAAAAGTAGAGAATTCACATTCGTAAACATAAATCATGGTCAAATGCGGAACTTACATGAAAATGGAACATGAGTTTTTCCAAAACAAAATAACATTAATGAAATCCTAAACTAAGCCTAACTATGCCCTGATGTCACATGTCCTATCAGAGTACGCTCAATCAAAGCCTAAGCCTCATCACCAACATCTTCATGATGATGATCACCTACAACACAATTTAAACACATACAAAGAGAAATAAGGAAGTGAGAAACATCTCACTCAGGTTAAGGTGTAAAAATAACAGTCAAGCAACACACACACAAATCATAACAAAGCACAACACAAAGCACACATTAATCAAGCATAACTCAAGTCATACATACATTAGTAGCACATACACATTCACTCATTATGCAATGATGTCATGGACTCAACAACTCACAAATGCATGCATGTAGCGCCAGTCACATATCATATATCACATATCACTGGTGTGCTGCCTAAACAACACACCTAAGGTAGTCTAGGAGTACATGTAGGGAGCTACCCATACACTCTCAACTAGAAAGATGTACTGCTAAGGTCTGGTCGAGATAGTGAAGTTGCGCAAGTTACGTCTCGTGCTCACAAATGGGCGGAATCGAGACATCAAAACCGCACTATCCCCTAGGACTCCCCCAAGTTGTTACACAAGGAGGGTCTTCCCTAACGGTGTACGCCATATCGTACCCGTCACATAGATGCACATGATGCATGTCATACACATTCACACTTCATGGACTCATCACTTTACTTCTGAAACAAAAGTCTCACCAAGAGAACCCCATCACAGTAAATTTGATTATTTTAAAACAATGATCTTCACAAAAATCAACATATAAGAAGTTGCATTTATCCTATCAAACTCAACTTTATCACATACAAAAGATAAGAAGACTCTATACAACTATTATGATTACCTCGAGTTCTAATTTCATCATCTACTATACCGAAAATTATAAATAAATAAAAACTGCAACATTTTTTTACTAGTGTTGACATCTAGACCTTTTATCACTAAAAAGATCATAACATGAGTTTTATACCTTGTTTGTAGGTGACTCCAAAACCATTGCAAAACTAATGGTCAAGGCTACAACTTTCATGAAGATCACAAGGCTTAATTCGACCATCTACTATTCTTTCAACTAACATTATCTTGTTGAGTGAACTGAGCTTTTTAAAGCTCTTCGTTAAGCGAATTGATTTCTAGTTCAGTGAGATGAGCTCTCTAGAACTTGTCACTGAGCAACCAATATCTAACTGAGCGACTAAGCTCTCTAGAATTCCTCACTAAGTGATCAAAACCCCCTTTGCATGAACATTGAGCAACCATACACTCCTAGTTGAGCAAGAATGCGATGTTCCTCCATGGAAACCCCTTTTTCTCAACAAAATCTAGCTACCCACATCATATACAACACATGAAATACATGATTCTTCTTCTCCACACCTCATACAACTCAAAATATCATTTACAACCACTATTAAAATCAAAATCATCAACCCATCTTTATCCTTTAAAACCCCAAAACTCCACAACATGAGCTTCATGTATTCTCAACATAGATGCTACTAATGGCCAAACAACACAAAAATCAACATATGCAACACAAACAAATCAATCTACAAGCTTCCCTTACCTCGATTTCTTTAGAAAACAAGGAAGAAGAGGAGAAAACTCAAGAACTCCAAACTTTCATACAACAACTTCTCTCTAAGATTCTCAGCTCTTCAACTTGAATCTCAATTTCTACCACACCAACTACCAATCAGGGGAAGAAAAAGGGCATTCTGGTGGAAATAGGTAATAAAAAAAAAATTAGACTTCGTTGACTTTAAAATACCTCTCTAACTTCTCTCTAAAATTTTAGAGTTATGAACTTATGAAGTTTATTTATAATACTCCTCCTTATATACCTTAATCCTCCTCGGACCAACTCTCATACACTTAAATTATATCCTTTTATAACTTAAGTTTAGAGTTATCTCAACTCCAACTTCCACTATATATAAATTAAAAACAATAAGAAAAACATAAAATATAATTCTTAATCACGTATATCACAAATATACATAATCAAAAAATAATATAGTGTTATAAACAAAATTGTATAAATATATTTATGTTCCTTTAAAAGTGTTTTTAGGATGAACATACAATGGCTTCCTTTAAACTTTCAATATTAAAAAAAATAGAATTGACCGAATGACTAAGAATTAAAATAATGTATATAAAATTTTAATTTTAAATTATTGTAATTTCTAAAGCTAATTTTTTTTTAATATTTATAATTACTTGAACCTCAACTTATATGAATTAAATAAAATAGACCTACTTTCTTACGACAAAGCCCACTTTCTACTTGTTTATTGAACAATATAATTTGAACTTTAGATTTATTCGAGAAAAACCATTCATTATCACTTTCAATGATAGTTATAAAATAAAGTGGACTCGAATTAAATGAAATCATGATAATTCATTATTTAAATTTGTTATAATAAAATAAAAAGACTAATTTAATCCCATACTTTATAAAAAAATTTGAAGGGAAATAAAAAATATCAAATAAAATCTAACATATTTCATCAATTTATTTTTCATTCAATTTTATTTCAGATAATTAAAATAATAAAATAATATTATTTTATTCTTTTTGTCCATCTAAACATATTTTGAATGTCTTGCCAAAAAAAAAATAATAAAGTATGCAATGACGTTGAAACTGTTTCTCAAGTGTTTTCTAGAATCTGTGAAACTACTTCAAACTCAACTCAATTAAACTTCTATATATGTAAATGTATACTATTGATGAATTCTAATTTTATATCGCCAATTAAATAGTGGTTCTTTTGTCATCAATCACGCACAACAGTGAAAACATATATGATGCAAGAAACAACTTAATATTATTGTTAGAATTTGTAAATAAAAAATCTAAATAAGGTTGATAGTCTCATCAATAGCGAGGTGCAAGTGGGGACAATTATCAGTCAATAAAATGCATTACGCAATGCGTGCATCCAATCAATTTCCACTTTCTTATCTTCTACCACCCAAGCCCCTTATATATAATATTATTATCTATATGTTCGTACTTATCCTCTTTCTCATAATATTTAATTCCATATTTTATGAAGTAGTTGCATAAATATTTTTTAATCCATGCATAAATGTTTATACTATTTAGGAAAACTTCATATATTTTCATGATCTTTCAACTTTTTCATATATAATATTATTTTTTTTAATTATACATCTTAATATGCACCTAACATAATGTAATACTGTAAGTTTTGTTTCATTATAATCTTTAATAATTATATGTGTGGTGCTTAAGTGACTATAAAAGTTATGAAATTCTTAAGAGTTTGGTTAGTTCTTAAGGTTCTTTAGTCAAAGATCCAATTGACATTGTAATAGAAGAATATATAAAGTTTCTATTAAGAATTGAACCTTATAAGTTCATATTCTTCAAAGCTTAAGAGAGATAAACTAGAGAGAAACACTATGAGTTGTGAGTATTCTTCTTCTCTAAACCTTCTCTAGAAAGGATGGTTCCTCCCTTAGAATCATTAATCTAGTTGTATTTTGTTGATTTAGGTTGATGAATCATGAATCAAGTAGTTGATCATCAAGAGTTCTTTGGAGGAGTCAGATTTCTTCACCATTCTTCTATCTTTTTTTCTCCTCTTGGTGATTTTGGAAGGTAAGGGAAACTAGAATGCATTTTGTTGGTTAAATGGAGTTGTATGTCACTTGTTTACCATTTATCGTTGAGTGTTTGGTTTAACCTAGATGTGAATGATTGAAATTGGGTTGGGTGCTTGTGAAGCATATGTGAAAAGGGCTTTTGATGATCTTGATCAAATGTATGTTGCATGTTGATTCTAAGGGTAAATATGAGTAATTCATAGTGAATGCATGTATGGATTTTGCTGAGTTTCAGGTGGGGGGGGGGAAATTCATGAGTTTGTAAGTGTAAACCTCATTGTTGTGCCAAATGCACCTTCATGGCATTAGGCATGATTTGTAACACCTTGATTTTTCATACTTTATATAAATAATATTTTTGAAATTATTTTGATATTTAATATAGTTATTTTAGGATTTTGATATTATTTAATTATCTATATGAGTTCTATTTTATTATAAAGCTTTATTTATAATTATTATGGAAATAGACACTTTATAAAAGTTTTCTGTTTTACTTTATGATTATTTTGTTCCGTTCCTTGTGTGATTCTGAGCGTGGATATGTATTCAATTTCAATAATGGATATGTTTGGTAGTGGGATTGGCCCCAATCCCTTGCCTAATGCATGCTCTTAGAAACAAACACTTTTCGAATGTTTTCTATTTTTGTGTTTGGGTTTTCTGTTGTGTTCCTTGATGATTGTTGAATGTGAATATGCAATTAATTTCAAAAATATACAAGTTTTGATATGAATTAGAGTGTTTTGTGAGTTCTTGTGAGAAACCCTATGAAATGAAATTAGGGATATGATCTTTGGATGAATTTTGAGGCATTATATGTAAAATTGATGATGAATTCATGTTTTGGATAATATTTGAGGTGTTTTAACCGATTGAAATATTATATTAACTGGTTGGTTGTAGAAAATGCGTGAAATCATGAAGTTGAGTCCATGACCTTTATGCTTTGTATGTTATGAATTGTGAATTGAATGTGTATGGTGTTGGATAATTTCCTGGTATCGTTTATGTGTTATTCTGATGTATATGACTATGAGAAGTTCCTTGTATTAGACTATATGAATATGATGTGAAAATATGAAAAGTGAACAATGTGACCTGTTGTAACGACCCGCCATGGTCTCTACACTTAGTGGAATCGCACTACTATTAGTGAACTAAGAGAAATATTAAGTTGGATAACTCATACATACAGGTATAGATAAGAATAAAAAAAATAACTAAATTTCTTAAATACAAAATAGAACGTCGTATATGTACAGTCATCCCAAAAATAATATTCCCTAGTGCCGGTCAAGCACAGACAAAACCGTTACCCAAAATGGTAACCCTAACACGAGGATCATACTCCCTGTCTCGCAGCGGTCACCTCAACTCCAAGCTAGCCCTGACCTGCTCCCATACTAAATATGATCATCGTAGTTCCACCACATGGAAATAGAAGGGTAAGCTAGAATTCACAAATCAATCATACAAGTATAGAACAATAATCTATACTACACAATCGTCCAACTATCAATCATATTCATAGAGTCACACCATACACTCTATCCAATACTACTCATGCATAAAATACAATCCATCAATCATGAAGTCAAACACCACACTTCATATTAATAATCATGCAATAAATACATTTTATGACAGATATCAATGCATATCAATCATCTAATGCATCGTCACGCATACACCTAGGAGATCTCCGTAACAATAGAGCTGTATAAGTGACATTCCATCCTACCGAAACCACCCCAACCGTTTTCACGCCCAATGCGCCCGCTCGGTCACAGCTAAACAGGATATAATCCTCACTCGATTTTACTCGGATGATGTCATTTACACAATTGGAAGTCCAGATCCACCATCAGGTATAGCACAACTAGGTACGGGCTTACCACGACCTTGGCATGCATAACCAAGTCAATTGTGGAGTTCACCCACCGACTATCCGCAAGGATCCACGCACCTTCCCGAGTACTTGGTTAAGGGAATAACCCTCGACCTCATACCCTGCTCCAACACTAACTAAGGACTTAGAGGAGACTCACCCAAACCAGTGGCCTATCTGAGCACCACTCTCCCAAATCTAGTGGCCTCCCTAAGCACCACTCTCATATATCAATGGCTTATCCAAGCACCACTCTCAAGAGACTCTATGTGAGCTCTTCCAGTTCAAAAATATTTTTCCTTTCCTCAAGTCCTAGGCTAGACTCATGCCATAAGGCATCACATGCAATTATGCATCATACATCATACATGGTCTACCCACCATCATAATCAACAATCATACACATGTCATAAGACATCACATGCAATTATGCATCATACATGGTCTACCCACCATCATGATCAATAAACATACTCATGTCATAAAGCATCACATGCAATAATGCATCATACATCATACATGGTCTACCACCATTATGATCAATAAACATAACCATATGAACATATACACATGTCATATCATATTCAAACATTCATAAGTATCATCACAAAGCATACATATAAATCACCCATCACCATACATCATATATCATACATACATGATCTAAAACTTCAACTTTAAACATGCATAAGCATCAATTCATTCATAAACATATTCACGCCTGGCGTAGCCTGAGCTCGCCCAGCCTAATCCCAACCTGAGAGTTCTAAGACTCATCCATGCTCAGCGCGTTCAACTCACGCTTGGTGTCCTTGAAAATAGAGACTCTTAAGAGTATCCACGCCTGACGCAACCTGCGCCTAGCCTAATCCTAGTCAGAGAGTTCAGAAACTCTCATCCAAACCAACAAATCCAGCCACATGCAAACATAAAAACACAATGCATAGGCTCCATACAACACAAAAACAAACTCAAAATCTACATGCACCCATCTGATGCATCAATTCCACCCAAAAACCCCATTTTTCCCAAAACCTCGAAAAATGAGCGAATTCTCCGATCCAACCATGGACCCTCAGCTTTCATGCATCAATTGAATTTTTAAACTTACATGCAACTTAAATAATAAACATTCTAGCTTCCCTCACCTGAAGATTGGCTCAAAATAGCCAATAACTGAGAAGAAGTAGAATTTCGTTCTAAAGCTCAACCTGGAACTTCAATTCTCCCAAAGCAAGCTTCTTAGTATGAATTTCAAGAAAAGCCAGAAGGCGTTAGTGATCTAGAGAAAAAAAATGAATCATATAGAGAAATTTGGGATAGAAAGGAGCTCACAGACCCATAGTCCTTCTCTCTAAAAATTCTCTCTAAAAACTCATTCTCCTCAACTGCCCCCAACCCCTATTTATAGACATTCCAGAGTGGCCAGAACGGCCTGTACCGAAATTGAAACGGCCCGTTCTGCACTCCCTCAACACGTACAAAAATCACATGCAAAACAACCCGTTCTGAAATCAAAACGGTTCATTCTGGTACTCATCCAAAACAGCTCGTTCTCCATCCAGAACGGCCCGTACTCCTTCCGGAACGGCCCGTTCTCCATCTAGAACAGACCGTTCTCCCTCCAGAACGGCCCGTTCTCAACTACGACTTACAAGTCAATTTAATAGCTTGGAACGGCCCATTCCAAATTGGGAACGGCCCGTTCTAGGCTACTAAATCACCTATATTGGGCTTTCTACAACAACTTGCTACGTTACACCTGTGACATGATATTATGAGATAATGTGACATGAGATATGATGAGACGTGATAAGTGAAATGTTGAGTCAATGAAATAGTGAATGTGTGACATGTATCATATGCATATATGACTCGAGGTGTGTAGCTTAGGCCGCATGTCAGTGATGTATTGAGCTATTCCAAGTGTACCTTGGGTCACTAATGATGTATTGAGTTATTCCAAGTGTGCCTTTTAGGCCGCATGCCAGTAATGTATTGATTTATTCCAGGTGTACCTTGGGTCACCAGTGATGTATTAAGCTATTCCAGGTGTGTCGCTTATGCTGCATGCCAGAGATGTATTATGTTATTATAGGTGCACCTTGGGTCACCAATGATGTATTTATGAATGAATGTGCCCCAGGTATGTTGTTGTAGCAACATACCAGTGATGAGAAATGTGCAACTTTTGTATAGTGCCACATGCATGCATTTATGATTCGAGTTCATGACATTATTACATAATAAGTGAATGTGCATGTGTTCTAATGTATTTGTAACTTGAGAGTTGAGGTTGGTTATGTGTAACTTGTATGATATTTGTTATTATTGTGTGTGTGTTGCCTAATATTTATTTCTACATCTGAACTAGAGTGAGATGTTTCTCACTCCCTTGTTACTCTATGTGTATTTTTATTATGTTACAGGTGATCATCAGTATGAGGATATTGTTGATGAGCTTTAAGTCTCATTGTGGGGTGTGCTCTGATAGGACATGTGATATCAGGGCTTAGTTAGGATTAACATAGGAGTTTCATTACTGTTATTGTGTTTTAGAAATATTAATATTTTATTTTGTCATCATTTCCACATTGGACTACTATTTGTGAAATATAAATGTGAACTCTCTATCTATGTGCTTTGGAACCTTATTTCGATTAAGAAAGTTTTATTTACTTAGGAATGTACTTTATATTTATTGTGTATTATGTATGTGAGGTAGAGGGTGTCACATGATTCAATCAAGGACACTCTATCTAGCTCATGTCGGACATAAGATTGGTGGCCCTGAGAGTAAGGAGAAAGAATTGTCTCGGGTTGAACTGGCTCTGGATGTGGTTCAAATGACGTTGGGTGCGAGATAAGAGAATTGTCTCAGGTTAGGATGACATCAGATGCCAAAGGAGTGGCATTGGGCATGAGGAGAGATAATCATTTAGGATTGGCATAAGGTTGGGTGTGTGATTTTGTCACATCAAATGTGTGGTCTCAAGGGTTCCCTACCTCAACCACGTTGGACACGAGTTGAGTGGCATTAGGTGTGGACAAGATAAAGAGCTCATTGCCTTAATGATATCGAGTGCAGGTTGTGTGGCATCGAGCGTAGATTATTTTGAAAATACTTGTTGTTTAGTGAGTTGATTGGTGAACATGAATAGAATTATTTAATCTATTATTGTTGTGTGTTGCATGATGATGATAGTTCTATGTATATTGATTTAGGATAATATATGTAGATGTTTGTATGTTGAAATTCTTGGTAAGCATTTGTATGTTATATTTTGATGATGTTGTTAGATCTCAATATGCATCGACCTAAGGTAATGCATATAGATGATTATGTGTTGAGGTGTTGATGCTAAGAATGTTATAGACATTAAAACATGTTGACTTACTTAGGAATAGAGGAGAGGATGTTATTTTTTTTAAAAGTTTAAATATCTGATAACATGGATATTGATATGGAGCTCTAGGAGGCCATTTATTGAGAACCCTTCTTAAGTAGGTGTGAAGCTCTTGGAGTGGATTGGTGAGCCTCCTCTAGGTCCTTAGTCAATGTTGGAGTAAGTTACGAAGTTGAGGGCTATAACCTTTAATTGATTACTAAAAAGGTTTTGTAGTACCTCAAGGGTAATTAACAACATAATCCACACAAGTGACTTGGTAATGCATGTCAAGGTCGTGGTGCGCTTATACCCAACTATGTTAATCCTGATGGTGGAATCAAACTTTCCTAATTTAAGTGGCAACACCCGAGAAATTAGAAGATAGAGATTGATATCTCAATTTAGCCATCAATTTAGTGGGTGCATGAGGCGTGAAAATGACTAGGTTGTTTTGGTAGAATCAAGCTACTTAGACTACTTAGATGTTTTAAGAGATCTCTGTAGGTGAATGCGTGATGGCATATTAGTTGTGATTATATGCATATGTTGTGGTGTGAATTGATATTGTTCATATGCATAGGGTGAATATCTTGTTGTATGATATAGTTGTGGTACAAGTTTGAATTGCTTAAGTGTTGAGCTTTCAAGTATGTTGATGTTATGTTGATGATTATATAATGTAAGCCATGAGATGTTCCTTGGTTGGTTTACATGTTGGTACCTATAGTATAGTTGTATTCTTATATACACGTTATATGTTTGATCCTTTTTGAGAATCTAACTTACCCTTGCTTATTTCCACGTGGCTAGACTGTGATGGTCATATTTGATGTAGGAGCAAAGTTTGGATAGGCCTAAGGAGATATGCAGTAGGAGACCATTAGGTGAATGACGATGCAATTGGTTGTTTTTGGTTTAGGGTTTAGGGTTTATGTGTAACTTTTATATAGATGTTGCTTAATTAGTAATTTAAGTTGTATATTTGACATTTATTGAATTATTATACTTATATTGTTTTATATCAATATAGTTGTTTTACACTTATATACATGTTATATGATACATATCCAGATATTTATAGATATATAATTCTAAGTATTTGTAGTCATTATGCTACTAGTTCGTGATTCTAAAATAGTGTAGTAACTATGACGAGTCATTATATCTAACATATTTTTAGTTTAATTGATGCTGATTTAAACTTTAAAAATAATTGATGCTGATTTAAACTTTAAAAATAATTTAGTTATATTATAAGTTGTTTTTCTTATTATAAGTTGTTTTTCTTAAAATTGGATTTCCTCCATTTCTTCTAATATAAATTAAAAGAATGTTTTTATATGTAGAATATATAAAAATTAATAAAGTACATCAAAATTATAATGACATATCATGTCCCTAAACTCAATGATTGACAACTGGCAATAAAAAACATCCGCAACTAATCACCTAAAATTATTATACATGCAAGGGTTCCAATAATAACTAGAAGAATAAAAGTTCTATGCAAGTATATAAAAAGTATATAGTAACCCAGATATTAAATAACGATTCTAGTAGTTGGTCAAGCCTACTATATACAACTTACAACTACACAAAGGTAACTCCAAAAGATTAGAACCACCATCTAACATGGCCTCTGAAGAACTCCATCTGAAAAAATATCACTGTTCTACTCTTATACCAAGTATAATTATTGTAATCTAATCATATGGAACATGCAAGGATAAGTTAAAGTTTAAAAGAATTAGCAAATTCAGCATAAAATTTAAAACTACTACACTACTAGCACACCCAACTCATGTTACCTCAACAAAATATTCACCTACAACTTATCAACACAATATAACTCACCCATTATACAACATATGAACGACACCACATAATCAACACATCATATTCACGACATAGTTTATCAGCTCAACAACACATATACAACACGACAACTAAACATATGCATCACACAACTCAACAGTAGTCTAAGTGACTTAAACCTACCGAACCAACAATTTGATCTTTTCAATCTAGTTAGATTAATAACCAATTTGGATAAAATTCATAACATAACATGGTTTCTTGGATTTCTCCACTTAAACTACGAAGTCTAATATTCTTATCTAGGTAGAACAATTTGAGTGTGAGCCTACCACGACATTTGTTAGCATAACTAAGTCACATATTGGATTAGTCCACCGATTACCCTCTAAATGCTATACCCTTATTCTTTTACTTAGTTAGGGATTTTAACCCTCAACCTTGCTTCTTACTCTAGTTTGGTCACTTTATACATGTATACCTCGACCTTACCCATACACAAATTAACACTGGTTACTTGTAGTCGATATACCTTGACTTGACCCACATACCACATCAACTAAGGTCCCAGAAAAAGACTCAATTCTCCACTTCAAGGGTCAACTTCCCAAAAAGGTTTTTCAACAAACTGAGCTCTCGAAACATCACAACACAATATCCTCACAATGAGATATGTAACTTTATAAACAACCTCTTCTAGTCATAGGTTGATCAACACAACTTTCAACACCATGCCTTAAGCATTCTCACACAGCTACTCATTAAAATACATACAACTCAACTCAACTTTCAACCATTTAATCAATTATACATTATCTTAGATCAATGTATAGAGATTCAACATCATACATCAATATACAACATATAGCACAACTTAATCATCATACAACATGTAATAGATCTAACTATCCTATACATGTTCACCAATTTCATCATAAAACAACAACTTAAATTAAGGTAACCTATGCCAGATGCCGTTGAGACAGGGAGTCGTCTGCCTTACCAACACCAACATCATACAACTCGAGCTTGGTGTAGAATAGGTAGAAACCCCTAAACCCTCACGCTTGTTGTAGCAAAGTCCCACACTTGGCCTCAATCCAAATAAAAAGGATTCTCTCTCCTCACACATAATGTCACTGCTTTGACTCCCAATGTTAATCAAGGAAAAATCAATTCTCTCACCTTACACTATTTCAACTCGAGACAATTCTTTTTCCTTACGTCTAATGCCAATCAAGGCAAAGTCAATTCTCTCACCTCACGCTTAACACCATTTCAACCGAAGGCAATTCTCTCTCCTCATGCCCAACATCACCAATCATGTGCTCGGCATGAGCAAGATAGAGAACCCCTAATTAAAACATCATTGAATACCATGAAGGCGCACCCAACATGATGGTGAATTATGCATTTTCAAATTCACAAAAATGGCCCAAACCACCTAAAAATTAAAAGATACCAAACATGCAAGTACATAAACAACCACTACAGATCACCATTTTCTCATTTCCATCAGCAAAAACATCATGCAACCATTAATTCATTCAAATGTCATTAATTTTAACGAAAGCATCAAAACTTTAAACCAAATCCCTCAATTCTCAATTGACCATAACACAACCACGAAAATTAGTGAATTCAAAATCACATAAAAATGTACATCAACAAGAATAAAGTTCTAGTTCCTCTTACCTTTAAGTCTCAAGAATCCAAAAGAGAAGAGGAAGAAAATGATTATAATCTACTTCGCACTGACACCTCAAAAACCAAAGTTCAAGCCCTCCGAGCTTGAATCTCTACTACAATCTTCTACAACACTAAGAAAGTTAGAAAAAAAAAAGAAAGTTTTTAAAAAACCAAAGTATCTATCGGTAGAATTTATCTCTCTAATATTCCCAAAAAAATACAGTTATAAAGTCCAAATCTTAAAAAAAACTTATATATCATTTTTTCAAAATCAAATTGGAACCTGTTCAGAGAAATACCTTAAGCAACTAAAATTTATATATAAAAAAAATCTGATTTATAAAGAATCTCCAATTTCATAATTTCTTAACATAAAATAATAAATCAATTCAACATCATATATTTACGAAATCAACAATTACTAACAAATAAAGTGTAATATATATATATATATATATATATATATATATATATATATATATATATATATATATATATATATATATATATATATACCGAGATAACTTGCATGATTGGATCTCCATGTATTGATTTCAGGTGCGCGTGAATTCGTCAAAATATCAGCAATTAAAGAGTGAGGCATTACGAGACAATAATCAACAAAAACATCTCCCTCGTGCTACTATAAAATATTATAGTTCTATATGATCATGATTCAGACAAAAGACCTGAAAATGTAAATGTCGGAAAAATAAAATATAGTATCAATTATCATAGTTTAAAAGATTTATCTGTCTCTCTTCTAGACAATTACTTTTTAATGAAATATATTCATATGTTTTTATTTAAAATCATTAAAATTCATAGTTTGTTTCTCTCTTAAACTAATAATAGTAGTCTAGAAAACCTACCTTTAAATAGAACAAGTATCAAAATATTATATTAAGAAAATAATACATCAACAACAATATAAGGCTACATTTTATTATATTACTATTATTGGAGAAAAAGAAAACTTCATATTTATCTTTTTTAAAATAAAATAAAAAGAGATTAGAGAGTAAATTTTTTAAAAAGTAGAGAAGAGATAACATAAATTAAATAAAAAAATAGTTAAAAATACGATTTAATGATAATTACAATAGTAAAATAGTTTACAAAAATGTACATCCTAAAATAAACCGAACTATTTTAACTAATTATTTTCTTTATTATATGTATATATATGTATAGATTTTTTTTCTAAATATTTTCTTTATTATATTATATATGTATAGATTATTTTTTTTAAATAAACCGAACTATTAAACTTAAGTTAAAAGACCTTACGGTAACTTGAAATTTAACTTTTTTTAACTAATTAAATAAGTTTCTTTTTAAAAAAAAAAAAAACATTGACATAAAATATTATTATCTACGTTGCTCTTGAATTACTATTTAAAAATTATTTTCAATTAGCGACTTGAATTGTTTTCATCTTCGTTGCTCTTGAAATATTGTTATCTTTTTTTTTTTGTTAAGAATAAAATATTATTTGATTCTGAATTATATAATTTCTTACTATTCTTTATATTATATGTAATTAAATATATATCCTATAAAAAATAACTGAAACTATAATTAAATATTTAATAATTTTATAATATATAATAATCTTATAATATATAATTTTTTTTTTTTTAGTAATACTATAAGAAATGTTACATAATGACATATAAAAAATATTATTATTAGTAAAATATATGTAAGTACATGTCAATTTAACATATAAATATATCCAATTTTAATATTAATTTTGAATTAATATATTATGTATTATTATAATCTATATATATATATATATATATATATATATATATATATATATTTTTAATAATATACCTACATATATTATATATAATATAGATAAAAATAATTATAATAATAAATATTATATTATTAAAGAATGTGTATCACTCTATATCACAATTTTTTTTAAGTGAAAATTAATCGATGTCATTCGAACTTATACAAACTCTGTCCGTATCTTTTCAAATCCACTATTCCACACTTTTTTCAAAAATTTAAGTGTTAATCAGAGTATATTTACAAATGCATCCTCTGTTAATACTAGCCTACTTTGTCGTGAAAGCTTGAGCTCAGTCATTTATTTTTCATGTTCGACTTTTATTTATTTAATAAGTAACACAAGCTTTGCTAAACTGATTTTTACATTTGTTTTTACCAAAATATTTAAAATACAAAATCCAGTTTAATTTCCATAGATGATTACATTATTAATCAATAAATTTAATTTTAATATAGTCATTATAAAAAAAAACAAATTTTTTTTAATACATGACAAACTGTAATTGAATAGTTATTCTAAACATTTTACAAATAAAATTAAAATTCAATCCCCAAAAAATTATTCATGGATCAGGACATTCGTATATAAAAAGAAAAGAATCTTGAATACATGACCTCATAATCATAGTAAATGTCTACATGAAAGATCAAATTTAATAACTTTTTATGTACGTTGTATGGTCACCATTGTAAAATAAGTAAATTACAAATTGAAGGAGTTTAGACATATCTTTTGGTATCATTTGGAGTGTATATCTATTCGTAACAAAGAGTGCATAAACATAACATATACGGACATCTTAATTTCACAAATTGTTGCAGACATCATCATTAGAGTTCCACAAACATAGATGATATCGAAGAAGGATGAAGTGATGAAACAGATATTGTGTCTTGTTTAGATTTTATATGCGATAAGATCATGTGGTTGAATTTTGTCTTTTTCTCATAACACATATAAGTGGAGGAAGAAGAAGAAGAGGGGCAATAGTGGAATAGGGTGATCCTGATGGAGGACTAGAAGGGTGTTGTTATTGCGTGGAGAACATGTGATGAGAATGAGAGGAGCAGTGAGTTTGGTTGTAGTGCAACTCAAATCAAACCAAGTTTGGCTAATGGCTACCCACTTGTGTGTTTTTTTGTGTTAGATTCAGTTTCGTGGTGAGCGAGGTTGGTGGACACGTGGTCTTCAATGACGGCGTTGCTTTCATCTTCAACACTCTACAACGTTCCTTCTTCTTGTGGACACGGTCACATTCGACTTTGTCGCACTCCTTCCACGTGCGACCCCAATGCCCACTCAACTCCACACTCTCGGGCCTCTCTCTATTTGGATACCTTTCTCACCTTCCCATTTTAACGTTCAAAAACTCAAAATTATAACTCTTTCTGGTCAAACACACATGTAGATGGTTCATGAGAAAATTTAAGAGTTCTTCATCAAATAAAAACTCTCTCCTTTACAAAATACAAATAGGTTGTTACAACTATTTCATCATCAACGTACTTTCTTTTCATTTTTTCTCAAATGTGTGCTGTAGTCGGTAGACAAAGTGTTTGGCGTTTTGCCCTGCTTTCAATATATTAATAGTCAATTTTTTTTTAAATTTTATATGTACTACTAGTATTATTTGTAGAATACAATAAATAAAAGTGGAAAGATATGTTAAAGTTTTTTATGTTTGTCGGATATAGTATGGATATATTTTAAAATAAATCTAATGATATATGAATGAGTTGCAGGTTTTAATGGATTGTGATGGTTAAATTCTTTTTCTTATAGGATGATAAATAAACTTATATGTGAGTAATCTTTGAATTTAGTCCCATTTTAATAAAAAAAATCATTTGATTTAATTAAAATTAATATGATTATCTAATTTATTAAATTGAGTATGGAAGTAAATATATACTTACAGCTCATATATTCATCCTTGTCTACATTTTTACTTTAAATTTTTAGAAACTAAATTTAGTTTTTAAAGTTTATTCAAGTAAATCTTAATTAATGTAATTTTATAATTATTATTTTATGTTAAAATTTTTATTTTTTTATATTTTTTAAAAATAAATATTAAATTAATTTATAAATAAGTCCGTGCATATTTTCGATTAGAAGAAATACAAATTTCATATTCATTTAGTATAAAAATGAGATGAATATAAAATATAAATTCAAGAAAGAGACATAGAAATTGAAATTCGCAATAAAATATGAATTCAAGAAAGGGATGGAGAAATTGGAATTCGCTATTGTCATCCTTATTTGATCTTATTTTGTAGATCTAACAAAGATTTGAAATCAAATATAATTATCTTCGTATTTTATTCCATTTTTTATTTTGTATATGGAATGGTATCTTATCCTTACCTTGTTAACATAAACTTTCATAATAAAAAATTGATTTATTGTGATAAAGATTTAATTTTTCTAAAATATTTTTTTAATCATACTGTTAATATAAAATATCAATCGATTTATTACTGTAAGAAATGAAAATATATTAAACCAACTGTTTTCGATTAGAATGATTTTATATGGTATTTTTTAATGATTTTAAGATTTTTTTTCTTTTTAATAATTGTGTTTTAAGAATGTATTTAACTTCTTATTTTTAATTTTTATTTTTAAATTATAATATTTTAGAAAATGTTTGATTAGTCATGTATCAGGGTATAAATATGTTTAAAATATTTAGTTATTCTAAATTTTAGTTATAATATTTATTTATTTTATTTCTAAATTATAATATTTTCGACATATATTTTAGTGATGATAAAATAAAAAATAAAAAAAGAGAGACTCATGTATGAAAAGGAAAAAAGAAAGACACAATCATATAATGTTAAAAAAAATATATTGAGTTGTGTATGACTATTGATAAATATATGTCGAGTATGTATTTTGCATGATAAATGACAAGGAACGTTAACAAAAACGTGCAAGCCATATTGAAGGGTCTGTGGACATTGCAGTTTGCTCTTACGCTACGCATGTTTTTTTTTTTAATTAATTAATTAATTAATAATAATAATAATAATAATAATATTATTATTATTATTAACAGGAAAAAGGTACTCCGTATCTGTATTGTATTAAAAGAAAAAAAAAATTATTCATAGAAAGGTAATTATTAAAAAATAAATAAAAGATAAAATGATCCAGATAAAAATAAAAATCTAAAGTAATTATTAAAAGTAATATCTCCTTTATATATTAATATTAGTATAGATTTATTAATTTTAAGTTCTTAAATTTGATTAAAAAATAATTTTTTAATTTTTTAAAATAAAAGAGTATAATGGTAAAAAAAAAAGTAAAGACTAAAGTGATTATCGAAAAGAGTATCCTTTTTATATATTAATATAGATTAGTAAGAAAAAGACACTTTGTACTACATTGTATTAAAAGAAATAAATAAATAAATAAAAATGTGAAATTATTCATAAAAAATAGTTATTAAAAAATAAATAAAAAATAAAATAATTTATATAAAAATAAAAATTAAAAATAATTATTGAAAGTAGTATCTCTTTATATATTAATTATTATTGATTTACGATGCTGACAGTTGCACAAGACAAATGAATGGAGAGCTGTTTAAAAACTTTGAGTGTTACTCTTCTTTGGTCAAAAGGGTTATACTTATGCACCTCCCTTCTAGTCTTTTGCCACCACTTTCTACGAACTTGCGTGCTGTGCAGAACCACAGTCCACAACTCCTTTCCTTCTTCATTAAACCAAAGAAAATTTCTATAATGTAAGTTTATTTGTAAATGTAATCTATAGTTTAAAGTAAATAAATTGTCCATCTACTTTTTACCTTCATATTTTACAAATATACTCGCTGTTGGTGGGTCTTTATCATAAAACATTTTACACATATATATTATACTAGTAATTAACGAGTAGATAATAACTATATTTTCTTTTTTTTGCTTTTGCAATATGATACCAGAATTCACAATAATGATATATTTTTCTCACGCTATTCACATTCGTACAATGAATCTTTCAATTATCTCTCCACTTTAAAAGAAATTAATCAATGGCTGAAAAATATTTGTGGTGCAAATTAAAAAAGTAATAAAATTGTTAACACGTGTAACTTGATGTTTATATTCTTTATATAAGGACAAAGATTTAATTTATAATTTTAATATTAAAATATTACTTTATTTTTAAATGGGTCAACTCAAAGTTATATCTCTTCATCATCTATACCATTATATTAAAAATATATTTTGATAACGATTTTTTCCCCACTTTTATACAAACATTTGTGCCTCTTATTTAATCTGCGACTCTCAATTTCATTTTTAGTTTAATATGTTTATCAATTAAAGGATAAAATATGAAAAAGGGAGAAATAGAAAACACAAAAACAGTTTTGGTTTTCACATTTTAGTTTAATCAATTAAAGGAAAATATAAGTCACCCACCCTCTTCACGTATAATTTATTTATTATTTTATTTTTATTCTACTATTCTACTATTGTCTACTACACTTTTACTTTCAGGTATAATTTATTTATTATTTTATTTTTATTTTTATTTTTATTTTTATTTTTATTTTTAATTAACTATATTCTATATAGAAATACAAGGTGTTTCTTTCTCCTACCCTCTCTCTATATAATTGGTGAGAAAGAGGATAGTAAAATTAAGAGAGTTCTTTAAGAAGTTATTGTGGCCTGAGTGTGCTATATATATATCTAAATATTTAAGGCCCCCTTTTTGTGGAGTTAACGAAGTCCAAGATAACAGAATGATGATGGCCTGCTAATGCAGCCCAATTTCCTTTCTTTCAATGGCCAATAGTTGGGCCCGAGGCCTACCCTATTTTTCTGTGAGTTCAGCTGCCCATTTTTAAGCCTACCTTATATTTGGGCCAAGGCCTAAACCGTGAGTGTTTTTATTTTCAGCCCATTGTATAAAAGGTATTATTAACACATACCATTATTTACCAAAATGATATGGGAGTGGCCCAAAACATTCCTACCCAGCTAATATTTAAATTGGATTGGACAATTATCAATTGTTATTGGGACCCATATTTCGAGGTTATTGGGGCTGGGAATTGAATTCTTACTTCACTTGCTAAAAGGTTCTTTAATAAATAAATAAATTTGAATATAAGTATGGATATTTGTTTCTAAAATTTGTAAGGATGATCCGGGGATCCAAATGTTTTAAGATCCACCATGCTTTATACTCATTTACTCACATATATTATTTAATAGATTAAATTTTTAAAAAGTATTATACATGTTTAATAATATATATATATATATATATAGGAGTGTTATAATAATACTGGTGTAATTTTTATTAAGTGTTACACCGTTCAATAATTTTATATTAAATGTAAATTTTGTAAATCCAACAGTTAAACTAAAAGTTCATTACTTTTAGATTATATATACAATATTTTATATTAATTCAAGATGATTTGATACTTAATCCTTATAAACAAAATTGACATAATATATACATTTCAAAATATACTAAAATATGAACACTTTGATTACTTTCAAGTTGTTGTTCAATTTTAACAAAATTTTGTATATATAATTTAAAAGTAATGAATTTTCAATCTAACGGTTGAATTTACAAAATTTACATTTAATATAAAGTTATTGAGCGGTGTAACACTTAATAAAAATTATACAGGTGTTATTATAACCCTCCTCTCGTATATATAAATATATATATATAGGGAGCATATCAAGTGAGAGGAATTTATTATGAGAGGGTGTGAGGGTTAAAATATAACCCTTAGATTAATTTTCTCTCACTTGATTAAATCCCAAATTTTCTCTCACTTGATTAATCTAAGGGTTACATTTTAACCCTCTCACCCTCTCATAATAAATTCATCTCACTTGATATGCTTCCTATATATATATATATACACGACAAGTGTTAGATTATAAATGAGACTTAAAAGTTTTTGAACTACATGTTACGTATTTTTTTTCATGGTGTCAAAATATTATATTATATTATATATTTTATTTATTTGTCATGTATAAATTGAATGTAGTTAAGTTATATTCTATTTGCTGTTATTTATGATATGCAGAAAATTTAAATACTTGTAATCAACATATTGTATCAAAAACTTGTTCAACCTTATTTTATATGAGTTCATTTTAAAAAAATAAAGCATGTTGATTTAACATATTCATATATACTTTTCATTCTTATTTTATAAGTTAGTCAACAAAATAAAAAATGCATTCAATTTAATTAAAAATAGAGTAATGAGTTTATATATAAATTAGTTAGATTCTGTATGAGTGTGTGAGTCACGTTCGTTTTTAAGTATGTATTAAAATGATTTGTAATTTAGTATGTTGTTTTTCTCCTTGATATTAATAGTTAAATATATTGACATGTAATGAAAAGTTACATTTGCAAGGTATAATAAATATATAACAATACAGTAAGTTATCACTTTGAGTAATTTGGATTGATAATTTAAGTCGATCTTCTATAATAGTCAAAAGTTAGGTTGAAATTGGTTAAAAGAGAAATGATATAAGAATTTTGGAATATCATATAATTAAAGACAACATGTCAAAACAATATGTATATATAATATATATAATCAAACATTAATGTCTAAGCTACACATTTTTTCCCCATCACAATAACTACGGACTCGTTACATACGTGTAATCAAGTGCTTAGACCACACCTACACAAACATTATACATATTACTAATATGTAATAAATACATATGTACCTATGCAGGCATAATTATTTCTTATTGATAATTTGTAAAACATTTAAGTTATTTTGAATTTGAAATTATTTTAAAGAAAATCTCATTTATTCGATAACAGTATATTGATATAATAATCTTATAATAATTAAATTATACAGATACATGGATTATTAATTTAATCAAAATATTATTATTATTATTATTATTATTATTATTATTATTATTATTATTATTATTATTATTATTATTATTATTATTATTATTATTATTATTATTATTATCCTCATTTTCGTTGTTTTACGGTTTAGTTTACTAAAAAACAAGTGTGCTTCTTAATTCATTTAAAATTAAGTGAGTGTATTTTAATAAGCTTGATTTGAGGGAACATAATTTTTTTTTATCTATAACAATATTTAAAAGAGATATCTCCTTTTAGTGTCCACCATTCAAAAATAATTATATTTTTATGTGATATTTTTTTTTATTAAATTATATTTAAGAATAAAATAAGAAAAATATATATAAAAAAATAATTGTCTTCTTTAAAATATAATAACTATTCACATTTTTTTTGCTAGTAAATAATTATAAAGATATAATGTTATTTTTTATAAAAAAAAAAAAAATTATGCAAGAATAAAAGGCCCCCGTGCATTTGCCTATTTTCAATGTGGTTCTGATTATTATTTTAAAAAAAAAAAAAAAAAAAAAAAGAAGTTTGCACCGCCGACATTAGATTTGGGTGGGTAGGTTGTAAATTGGACCTAGTCTCACTCACAGCCCATGCACAACATGGTTTCACACTTTTCACTTCACCCTTTTATTCTTCAAAACATAAGTGGAATGGTTTAGGAAAAAAAAAATTCCTAATGAAATGTGTGTTTAAAAAGTTTTATGATAATTAAATAAATGAAAATATGTATATTTAAAAAGTTCTATCATAAAAACAAAAACAGAACTACACATCTAAACTTGTTTTTCTATTTTGAGCTATAATATATTATTATTATTATTATTATTATTATTTTATCTTTCTTATTCAAAATTTTGATAGGATCATTTATCTAGACACAAACATGATAATATATTATACAGGTTCAAGCAAATTCAACTTATTAATATACAATGCCAGGACAAAAGAAATTTGAGAAATATAGTAGGTCTCAAAATAAATTTTATTTAGTTTTAGTCTTAAAATTTTCTCGATAAGCAAAAAAAGTTTTTCGCTCAAAACCAAAATGTAAATAAGAAAAAAACTAAAGGACTATAAGCGAAATTCAGCAAAAATTTAGAGACTAAAATAAAAAGAAATTGTTAAAAAATTTTAAAAAAAATTGAAAAAGCTTTAAAACTATATATATATATATATATATATATATATATATATATATATATATATATATATATTTCTATTATGTACGATGTCTTTTGTTTATTGAAATTATTTTTATCCTACATTAGTTCTTAAAATTATAAATATCAATTGGTAGAATTGGGTGAAACTTTAACATTAATTGTTGTTAAACCAAATCTTGTTAAAACGAAAGCAAATGTATCAATGACTACCATGGATAATGGCTTATTAACTTTAGGGGCTTTGATGGCCATGGACACGAAGCTTTATTTGAACTTGCAATTGTCAATATTGATCTTAAGTTGGCTTGACATGGTGGATATTCTTAGGTTGACTGTGAAATGGATGAGTTTGGATATGAATTAACACGATCATACCTACTCTTTCTACATCTATATAAAAATTACTTAGTAAAATTATATCTTTTTCACAAATAGAATGGAAAATAAGTATATATTCATCATTTTTCTTGGCACTTCACTCATTAAGGATTAATGAAAATATGAAAGTTGTCATTGATTGCTATTAAATATACCTATATGGTAAATTTTATTTATTACTTAATTTTTTTTTTCTTTTCTTTATTTTTCTTCTTCTATTGTGCCAAAAAAACAAACTTATATATCATTAGTAATACTCTTATTCTCTAAATTAATCCCAGTGTGAGGTGTAACGCAATAAGTATTTCAGAAGGCCATGGATGATTTAGTAGTCTAGAACGGGCCGTTCCCAAATTGGAATGAGCCATTTCAAACTACTAAATTAGCTTATAAATCCTAGACTCAAACGAGCCGTTCCAAACGTGGTTGTTGTGAGTTAAATTCAACTCTAGAACGAGTCATTCTGGTTTGGGAACGGGTCGTTCTACATGTAAATTTTACACATGACGAAGGAGTCTAGAACGGTCCGTTCCAGATTTGAAACGGGTCGTTCTAGCTATTCCTGACCTCTATAAATAGGCGTTAAGAAGGGAGAGAAATGGAAAGAAAGAGGGAGAGGAAGGGAGAGAAGTTTAGAGAGAAGGACTCTAGTCCGCTAGGAAGCTTGATTTTAAAGGATTGAAGTTCGGGAGTCAAGCTCGAAGGAAAGTTTTTCTTATTCCCGAATTCTTGGTTGTTCGGAGCCAATATTCAGGTAAGGAAAGCTAGATTGTATGTTGTTTGGTTATATGTGAGTTTAGGAACTCATATGGAGTAAGAATGTTGAGAATCATTGATTGATTTGAGGACTTTCTCATTTTTCGGGGTTTTAGGAAAAATGAGGTTTTTGATGATTTTGATGCATGGTTGATTTCATGTTGAATTTGAGGGTATTTTTGAGTTGTATGGAGTTGTATAATTACATTGAGATGTATGATGAGTAGAAGTGAAATGAATAGATGCATGTTGAGTATAGTGTTGTAAACTAAATGAGTAGTTGTGCCAAATAAAAATGTGTTGAATATGTGATATATTGTTAAAGTTGCTATATGTAATGTGTGGACATTTATATGTTGTGAAATATGATGAGATGATATAGTTGAAAGTTGTGAAGTGCATGATGATTATATTGTGAGTTGTGAGAAGAATGATGTGAAGTGTGTAAATGTGTTGAGATTTATATAGATGTTATTAGTAGATTGTGTTGTTAAGTTATTAGAGAAGAGTTATATGATGTTATAAAGTTGTATGTTGTGCCATGTGTTGAAAAGATATTACTTTATGATGATTGAGTTGTAAATTATGAGTTGAGCAAATAAACTGTTGAGTTGACTGTGTTGTTTATGTGAGACCCCCTTCTGATTTTCTTCTTTTCTTCCACAAGGCCCTACCCTCTCCCTCTCATTTTGAACTGAACCCTTCTTTTCCCCTTTGTTTGAACTCAAGGTGGTGGTGCTGGGTTGTGAGGTGTGCTAGCTGGTGTTGGGTTCCCCTCTCCTTCCTCCTGCATTCAAGCTCCCTAATTTACTCTTCTCTTCCGCTCAAGCTTTCCGGAGCTCGGAATTTTCACCCGAGGTAAGGGAAGTTAGTATTTTTGTTTCTTTTTCGCTGTTCTTGACTGTGGACGAGTTCTACAAACTCATTAGATGCTTGTTGGTGTCTGATTCATGGCTGGAATTGAAAGAAAGCTTGTTTTCTTTGGGGTTTCGGGGTTGTTAAAATTTGGGGAAAATCTTTGAATTGTTGATACATGTTGAAAAAGGTGGTATTTTTGGACTCTTGAATGAAATTGTGGTAATTCGAACCGATTGCATGTGGAGTTTCTGGTTGTTTTGCAGATTGTTTGAAGAATTTTTTTTTCTTCAAAAATGGTTGGCTACTGCTGAGCTTCGCGCTGAGCGTGGTTCTTCGCGCTGAGCGTGTGGTCACCAGGAGACCCCATTTGGCCAAGCTCGCTGAGCGCAATGATGAATGCGCTGGGCGCGCTTGGAGATGTGGGTCTCTGGCTGGCCCGCGTTGGGCGTGACCTGGACCGCGTTGGGCGCGATACTAGTTGTGGCAGGTTTTGGGTGTTTTGTCGGGCGCTGAGCGCGCCCCTTGTCGTGTTGTGCGTGAGACTCCTTGGGAGTCTCTGCCTTGTGGGCGCTGAGCGCAAGATGAAGTGCGCTAGGCGCGAGACCAAGGGAGGTCTCTGCCTTCACCGCGCTGGGCGCGGGTTTAGGTACGCCGGGCGCGTGTGACTCCTCTGAGTCTCTGCCTGGCCAACGCTGGGCGCAATAGCCATGGCGCCAAGTGAGAGAGAGCTTTGGGTTCTCTGACTGAGTCCCGCCGGGCGCGGGCACACCTGCGCTGGGCGCGCTGGTCCCCTGGTGCTCTCTGGTTGCGCTGCGCTGGGCGCAACCACGTGTGCGCCGGGCGCGGAGATGAGACTGTTATGTATGATGTTTCATGTTGAGTTGAATGGAAATGGAAGGTTATGAAATGATGACTAGTAGATAAGTTGTTGTTGACATTGAGTTGTATCTGGTGAATGTATTGAGGAGTGGTGTTATGTTGTAGATGATATGTTGAACTGTGGAGTTGATATGTTGAGCTGTACATTTGTGTTGTGTTGTAAGTTGTTATGTTGAGATGTATAAGTTGAGTTGTGTTGGAATATTGATGTGAGTTGTTGTAGGCCGCAAGGCTGAGTTGTTGTAGGCCGTAAGACTGAGTTGTTGTAGGCTGAAAAGCTGAGTTGTTGTAGGAGATCTCCGAGTTGATATGCCTGACGACGCATTGTATGCTTATTGATGATAAATGTTGAAAATCGAGGGAATGTATGTTGATGAAGTGTAAATAGTCGTGGTTGTTTATATTTTCTTAAAAATCTTTCTATATGTTGTTTCTTTACGCTAGTTTACCCTTTGTGTTTCCATGTGGTTGGACTGCTATGATCGTACTATGTACGGGAGCAAAGCAGGGATAGGAGGTGGATAGCGATGAGTCGGCAACTGATAGATGGAGCTGACTTCTATGGATGTTTTGTTTGTTTTAGTCACTTGACATAGTGACTTCTGATGTAATTCTTGTTTTGCATGCCCTAACTCTAGTCGGACTCGGGACATATGTATATATTTATATTCTAGACTCTATATTTATATACTCGTTCTATTCTGTCTAGTGTTTCCGGTATGCTGTGATTGAAGTGTAGTGGCCTTTCGGGTCATTACAGTTTAAAGTTGAAATGAGTCAATCATTGAGCTGATGAGATGATAACCATGTTGTTTAAGTTAAAAGTTGATTGAGATGATGAGTTGAAAAGTTGTATGTTGTTTAAGTTGTTTAGCTGAGCTATGCTGTTGAGTTGTAAGTTGATTAAGCTGTAATGATAAGTTGTTAATCACTAGGACTAGGGGAGATGTTTTCGAAGTTGTTCATCCCCATTGTGTGGATTGAGATAGTTATGGTGCTCTGATGAGAGCCCAATTTGTTGAAAAATCCTCCTTGGGAAGTTGTCCCTTGGAGTGGACATTGTGTTGTTCTCCTCTAGGACTTAGTTGATCCTGTGTGTGGGCAAGGTCGAGGCACACGTGTACAAAACGACCACGGTATAGGGGCCAGGCCGAGCTATATCGATTACAAGCGGCCAATTTGAGTAAAGTACGAAGTCGAGAACTTAGTTTCTAACCGAGTATCAAAGGGTTGTAGTATTTGGAGGATAGTCAGTAGGCTAATCCCATAGGTGGCTTAGTTGAGCTAGCTAATGTCGTGGTAAACCTAAACCCAGCTGTTCTATCCTGACATAGTACTATACTTCCTTGTTTAAGTGGCAAAGTCTGAGAAATTGTTATCGTGTTGTGAATTTTTATCCAAATTTTTTGTTTACCTAGCAAGCCCAAAAAGGTTACGTGTTATCGGTTCGGTAGGACCTAGCCACTTAAATTACTCACCACGTTGTAAGAGATCTCCGAGTTGAAATGTGTGACGAAGCATAAGTTGTTGATGTGTTGATTCTGTGTTGATTTAGTTGCATATCTGTTGTGATGTTGTGAAGCTGTGATTAAGTTGGGTGTTGTTATGTGTTGAACGTTGAACTGTTGAAAATGTTGTTTTTGTTGTTAAAGTTGTAAGTTGTTTATATCTATATGTTGATTATTTTCACTAGCTTACCCTTGCATGTTTCCATGTAGCTTGGACTGCGATGATCATACTATATATGAGAGCAGAGCAGGAATAGGCTAGAGAGTAGTGGTAGTGTCACAGGTGGTGACTGGAGCTAATCTTTTGTATAGGCTACCTTGGTGTAGCATTTTGTTAGTATTAGATACTTGACTTGTTGAGCCTCAGACTCGATATATATGTATATATATTCTACTCCTGCATGGTGTTGTTCTACAGTGTGGCGGCCAGGCAGGTCATTACATGATGACTATTTATCATCTTTATTTAGTGAGTCTTTTTTTTAAAAAAAAAATTTAACTTTGACCCTAAAGATTTTACAAGTCATGCATATTGGTCATCCAAATAAATTAAGCTTGATGACTTCTTATTAAAGATTCAAAGAATATTATATGCCATTATTGTTATATCTAAAATCAAACCGCAAGTAAAGGATTTTGATCCAAAATTAACTTCTTTTTTTTATTTATTATTATTTTTTAACTCAATTCACCCACAATTGGTGTGTCAATTTTGGCTTCATGAATTGAGTTGAGCACAAAATACTAAATTCACAATTTATGGGTTAACCTACCTGTTCAAAAGTTCTTAATTCACAGGAATATCCTATTAAATTGACATGAGATTATTCTTATACAAGTCTAGTCGTGTTTGTTGGTTAAAATTAAGGCTAAATAGCCATTTTTTTCAAAAAGAAAAGCAAAACTCTTATCCACGATGCGTGCTCTTTCACAAGAGCCATACATGACTTTCCACAATCCCTTTAATTACTCCCTTTCTTCCAAGACCAAGCAAAACGTAAAGGCTACATACAATAATACATTCGAATCCTTCTTTCTTCAATATTTCATAAAAAAAAATGCTAACCTTTTCCCTTTGCATTATGAACTCTCTTTCTTCACCTAGTCCTCCGATTCATTGCACAGCAATGACAACTAGTTTGAAGTCAAGATACAAGAACCAACATTGGTTTAAAGTGGCATGACTTGTTATATGTTACTTTTTTAAAGTGATAATGTTTATTTTGGTTAAAATGTGCAATGACTTGCATAGTTTGCATATATACTCCACCCAATCCACTTATTTGTCATTTTGATTAGGTGTACGTTTTTGTTGGTTATTTTCTTTGTTTTCACCATTAATATAATACACTGCTTTAATACAAGTTGGGTGTAAAAATATTATAAATTCATGAACATATCCATTGGCGGACGCCGCCATCTGAAACAAAGAACTCTGATTATTCATAGGATTCATCATATATAGTTAATTATATACTAATCGGATAATACAATAATATATATAGTACTTGACATATTATATTATTCACGTCATTCTGATTGTATATGAGATGTGTTTCAACTTGATATTAACATTTCCTTAATTAACTGTTTAAATACATATTAGACTTGGAGAAGTCTTAAGGATGACAACTGAGTTCAAATTGGATACACATTCGTAAAAATGTCAACAATAGAGAGAATAAATACACATTAATTAAATGAGTCTATATAATTAGTTCAGATAAATTAAAGTGATTACGTGTATAAATTTATGGGAATAAAGATACTTTAATAAAGTCACCCCGTCACATGATTCACATACATAATAATGTACATATACATAATATTTAATACACTGATTTTAAAAATAAAATGTATTATATTTATACAATAAACAGATGAGTTGATGACGAATTATTGTTTTAATGAGAGATAATATATCAGATAGAAATTTATGAATAATAAAAGAAAATCAAAATATTTAACGCAATTTCTCAAAAGAAATTACGTTGAAAGAGAGCATATTTCATTTAATAGAAATTTGGTAATATGCAAGGTATGAAAATATAACTACTTTTTACAACTATTCTTACTACACATAAAAAGGGTTAATATCATGCCCTACGTAAACTCGACGCATTATCATCCCTGATAATTCTAGGATCCTTCATTATTTTGACTAACAATTAATCATTAATAATGTTGTGTTGTCCAAAACGACGACGCCGTCTTAAACTTTGATGGTTTTGCCTCCATATATGAAAACCTACTCCATTTCCAAAAACCATCAATCATCCACAGTTCAGATGAGCTTGGTAACTTACCAAGTGTCATGTTAAAAAACTCAGAAAAAAAAAATAGCATTTATAAAAACCTACTCCATTTCCAAAAACCATCAATCATCCACAGTTCAGATGATGCTTGGTAACTTACCAAGTGTTATGTTAAAAAAAATAATAATAAAAAATAGAAGATATACTAAAAGTATGATACTATATATTCAATAATTTAATAACATGATGACCAAACCTTAAACTATTGTATGACAAGTGACGTAACCCTAATATCGGATGCATGATACTAAACCTAGATATTATAAGAGCAATGTTGACTTTGAAAGCAGAAAGCTAAAAAAAAAAAAAAGAAGAAGAATAATTGACTTGGTAGGGAGATAGAAAAGAAAAGTTAAAAAGGAGTAAAAAAGAGGGGAAAGAACTAAAGTAAAAAAAAAAAAAAAAAAAAAAAAAAAAAAAAAAAAAAGCAAGAATTAAAAATTAGTTTGGAGTAATTACACATACCAAGAGAGTATAATGGGAACCGCTTAATTCATTTGAGGTCAGTCAAGTTCTTGAGAGACTTGATTTTAAAGTCAGTTTATGTCTCGTTTAATAATGCATCTTAAAATTGTAGAATGACTTAATAATTGAAGGTCATAGAAAGTATTCATTCATCAAATATTGATTTTTACCTTCAGAAGTAAAAAAATAGTAATAAAAAATTATATACGAGTAGTGTACCAAACATTTTTTTTTCTAGGTCCAGTTTGAAAGTATTTATAATTATATTATAAATTTTATGAGAGTGTTTAAAACAGCTTATTAAGAATATATTATGAGCCATTTGTAACATATTTTTACCTTATTTTTCGTTAGTTCTTAAATATAGTTTATAAGAATAACTTAAGTAGAGATTAAAAATTAAAAAAAAAATCATATCTTATAATCATGGAAAAGTCTAAGATATATGGAGGGAATTAAGTTAGTTAATAACTCATTATTATTATTATTATTATTATTATTATTATTATTATTATTATTATTATTATTATTATTATATATATATATATATATATTAAATTTTAATGATTTAATTATTAAATTTAAAGTTATTATTAAATATTAAATTTATAATTTTCTATAAAAATTTTAAATTATTTAATGTTTCGTTACATAAATTTAAACGAATACATTCATAAAAATATAAATTTAAATTACATAATATATTTTTAAGAATAAACATCAATTTAAAATTATCTAATAAATTATTATTCACTTCCAAGTGTTTGGAAGTTTATAGATTTTATTTATCTAATAAAATTTTTTAATTTAGTGGTTAGATTATTGAACTTCTCTCTCTCTATATATATATAGAGAGAGTTACTTCACTCAATACCTTCTGATCAAATTTGACTTAAGTCCTCATGCTTTTAACTATCTTAATCTCTCATTACCTAATCACTAGATTAACTTTAATAATTTTACTTTTATTCAAATTAACATATAATATATTTATGTAAATAAATGTTAATTTAAATTATTATTATTACGAAATATCAAATAATTTTTAAATTTTATAAAAGTTTGTAGATTTTATTTATTTATTAATTTTTTTAATTCAATAATTAAATTGGTTAAAATTTATTATAGACCTATTAAGTATAATAATTCTACTAAGACCACTTTAATAGTAATTTTCATTTTCTTTTTTTCATTTCTTCTCCAAAATTAATATAAATATTAACTTCTACACAAAACAAATTCATTGCTACTTTTTTATTTTTAACATTTCCTTATTTTTCACTAAAAACAATTTATTATATTTATAATTTTATGCGTTGTTAATAATTTGTTTTATTTGTTACTAGTATTTTTCTTTTACATTTTTTCTTCTACCATAGTTAGCGGTGGAAATTTTATAATGATTTATTTTTTTTATACATATATTTATTTATAGATGTTCTTACCGGAAATCTACTGTAGAGTTGATCCGCCAGGTAAGATCGGTGAGCCTCCTTCGCGGGTACGCTGGTGTTCCAAGATGGGGGTGATACCTACAAAAGAGACTCCGATGCTAAAGTTAGTGTTTGTGGGAGTATGAATCTCGTATAAGTAATGCACGTACCTTAGTGTGAATTAGGGTTGCTTTGGGCCTTGGGCCTGAGATAAGATGTAATATGATTAGATAACAGACCTCGTTTGGGGCGAGATCCTCGGGAATCGGTTATGATTCACTTAAATACCGAACTGATGTCACGTGGTGCGTGTCCGAGGTCGGCTTGCGTTATGGTACCGAGCTTGGAGCTCGGTTACGCAGTACAGATAGTACAATAGATATGAATGATGAATATTTTAAGCTTATATCATAATTTTCAGATAAGCATGATTTTAATTCTAACACCTTAATAATTTATTCTAATAATTTTTTGATCATTAAATATTTAAATTTTTAAAATCATTGATACGGGCATGGTGATGAGTTGTGTATGTATCTCAAACTTTTTTCTTTTTCTTTTTTAATTCATAATACTTAAATTTTTATTTTTTAAAATCTAAAACAAGTAAATGATGGGTAATGATTTTTATTTTCAATTTTTTGTGATAAATATAATATTAGAACATATCAATTACTTAGTTATTTTTTAATTTTTAATTTAATTTTAACCATGATTTGTTTTTTTAAAATGAGATATTATAAATCTTTACATAACATAACAATGCACTCAACCACTTTAAAATTGTATAAATACTAATATTTTAGCTCATATAATGCATATATATATGTTAAGTATTTGTTTTGTATAACAAATTTAAAATAAATTAAGTATCTAAATAAATATTATATTTAACTATATAAGTTATATATAAAATTTGAATAAATAGATATTTTAAATATGTAAATTATATTTTAGATTTATGATAAATAATTTATATTATAGTATGAAATTATTTTATTTATTTATAATTTATTATATAAATATTAAATTTAATTTATAAATATTTATGATAAATAAAAATTAAATTAGATATAAATTTAAAAAAATTCCTAAAACCTTCTCATAAAAAAAAAGTTTCTAAATACACTTTTTAACAAGTTTGTATTTTATTTATGTCAACATGTATATCCTAATACAAAAGAGCTTATTAAATTATAAGAATGTATAACATATTTTAATATAATAAAGATTTTTTAATTAATATGTTAATTAAATTGTTTGTTTAATCATCTCTCATGCATTGAGTGCTGAATTTATACTTTTCATAATACTAAAAAATTATCTCATATATAGTGACATATATACTTGTTATTAAAAGTTAGCTTTACCTATATTGTAGATATAATATATGTTGTTATATTATTAAAAATCTAAATATAAATTATAGTGACATACAATATGTATTATTAAATTTTATTTAAAATTTATTAAAATTATGTATAATTATATATCAAATAGATTTATACTTATATATATTATATATATCTATAATAATGTTATTATATGTAACAATTTTTTTTAGTGTAATGATAAGTAATTATTAATCTTTTCTCCTTCCATGTTGTTAGTTTCTCAAGCACTCAATAATATTATTTCCCCATTTGTTTTAAGCTCTAATTAATTTTCATTTTTCACTACAAATTTTATATCTCATTTTTGAGAGCCACTAATTCTTTTGTTTCTCTTTTGCCATTTCTTCAACAAGAACGAATATCTTTAAAACATGCTAAAGAATTTAGTGAGAAATAGAGAAGACTTGGTCAGGTCCTAATAATGCACTCTAGTTAATGGGTGTGGGCCACTAGCTCTCAAATTTCAAACAACAACTATTGACCAAAGCGCAAAGTTGAATGAACAACTCAAAAACGGGTTGACCCTTCTAAGCCGAAGCTAGTGTGAGCCACACATCCCATGTATTTGATGAAAACAGTAAAACTTTAGCTTCTTCTTATATTTTATGTAAATTGACCGTCTCAAACTGTTATCTGTATATGTAACGCTTTTGAGATCAAGTTCTCTTTCCGCGTATAACTTTTATTGTTTTCCTTTTTTGTTATACATGGAAACAAAGATTTCTTTTCTTCATCTTTAGTGAATTCAACAATGCTTTGTACTACACTTTTGTTGAAGAAAGAGGCCAGAGGACCCATTCTTATACCTTCATGGTTTAAGATTTCAGTTCAAAGAAACTACAAAACCAAGCATTCAAAGAACTATAATGAAACCTTAAAAACTAAAAAATCACTAGTGCAAAAATTAGTTTTAAAATTGGGGTTTTAAGATCGATTAAAAGGTGACCGATTTTAAAAGTCACGCGGTGACAATTTTGTAAATAATGTGAACACTTTTAAGGTGAGGGTTATTTTCCACTTTTATACTATTCAATTGCCTAATCTCTAGTCGATGTGAGGCTTGGGTTTTTCCCAATACATCTCCTCACGTCCAGCACTATTGAGTTTGGTACATTAATAAATATATTGAGTTTGGTACATTAATAAATAGTGGGTGGCCCTTTTTAAATGATCTAGGATTGGCTGGACTTGAGTTTTTTTTTTTCTCAACACACCCCCTCATGCCTATGGGGCATGTATCAATGGTGGGTGGCCCATTTTTAAGAATGTAGCAGGATAACTTTGATATCATCTTAGAATAGTGGATTTGAGCTTAACTCAATCCTAGAAAATCGGCTTGTAAGGTGAGGGTTGTTTTCCACTTATATACTATTCAATTGTCTAATCTCTAGTCGATGTGGGACTTGGGTTTTTTCCCAATACACTCCCTCACATCCAGTACTATTGGGCTTGATACATTAATAAATGGTGGGTGACCCTTTTTAATGATCTAGGATTGGCGGGACTTGAGTTTTTTTTCTCAATATACACATATGTGTGTGTAAGGATCAAAGAAATTATTCTAAGAATAACTCTTGATAAAATTACTTCATTAAATAATTCATGGTGTATGTTGAATTTTAACGATTCTATTATTAAGTTAAATGTTTTTTATGCATAAATCAAGTTAATAATTTTTTAAAATTTTAAAAATTATTTGATACTTTATTTTATTAATTAAAATTGATAGATAATTATAATATTTTATTTTTTTAAAAGAAATTTACATTTGATTTATACATTAAATTTTTTTAATTTAATAATTAAATCATTATTATTTAATATACATAATAAATTATTGATTGAAATAAATTTACTAAAAGTTACTCTTTAAATAATTTCATCCCTCTACAAACTTTTTCAAATATTGATAAAGCCATGTTAAAAAAAGAAGAAGAAAAAGTTTGGGAGGAAAGTATTTCACTACAATTTTTCCATCTTTTATATAAGTGATGAATCACTTTTTTTCTCAACTATTCAGGAAACGATGAATCAAAATGGAATCGTTTTTCACTCTGCCGACCAGATACGAATATACTATTCAAAAAGATAATAATATAGCCAGCAGAAGCATAGTGATAGTGTAATCCCAAAGGAAGTGACATACTTTTTGTGCATCATGATTTGTAATTTTTCTTTTTCTTCTTTGACCTTATGAAATACGAAGCAATGGCTTAGCAAAAGAAAAATTAGGTGTTGATCAGTGCATGCATGGAAACTTTTGAAATTCTAGAGCCTGAATTCGGAACTTAATCCCATTATTATCAAGAGGAGTGGATCGAGTCATTTCTCATTACACAACCTACAAAATAAATTACGAAATCTTTTTTTGGAATTTTCTACATTTTTTTTTCGTTATAAATATTCATTAAACAAATTAGTATTTTTTATAAACTAATATAAATTTCCAAACTTTAGATTAAAATAAATAGTTTTAATTTGTTACGACTATATATAGTTTTTTTTACACTATCACAATTAAGCAGTAATTTAAGGAAACATAACTTCTTTTTTACTCTAATGCCAATAAAGTAATTAAGTTAGTGAGATTTATACTTTTCTCATTTTTCTTAAATAAAAAGAGTATGTGTTGACATTAATAATTTGATCAGTTTCACCCTTAATATTCAATGAGTTAATTAACATCCCAACTGATCGATATCGATCTAGGTATAATATTTAAGATCAGCCTAACAGTTATCTAGGCTTATTTTTTTGAAGAGAAGATTTTAAAGATTTTTTTTATTGAAATTAATATTATTTAAAATATATCTTTCAAACCTTTTAAGATATATATAAAATTAATTATCAAATTATTGTAATTAATTAATTTATTTTAAGTACTAAGGTGCAAGCCTTTTATTTAATTGAAGAAAAAATAGAATAAAAAAAATAATAACCATAGATATCGTGAAGAGAAAAAAGTATAATTTTAATCAATTGAGAATAAATCAAAGAAATTAAGCTTTTTTGTGAAAAGATAAAAGAATCATAATAAATAGGATGAAGAGTCTTTATAAAAAAACATATTTAGTTATTCTAATTAACAGGTTAATATTAGTTATTTAGTAAATAATTATTACTTTATTTTTAAAAGTTTATTGTTAATAAATAAAAGTATTTTTGTGGGGGCTAAAACTAGGGTTTTAACCACTTACCTTAAGGTCAGCCCTGCTGCAATATTGATCATATAATCTCTTAAATTAGATGCAATTATGAGAATTTTTAAGGAAATAAAATTACATCTTTAATTATTACCAATTATAATAGCAACTGTTTGATTCAATATATATATATATATATATATATATATATCTTTAAAATGAATTATTAAATTATATCTTTCTGTTTAAAATAGTTAGAGTAATCAAAATATCATCAATACATAAAATTTTAATTAATGATATAATAATTAATACTGTATCTCTCTTTTTGTTTTTGTTAATTAACATATAGATTTCTTCTAATTTATGATCTATATCTTTTGTGCTCTATTGTTTTTGAGGGAGGGGTCTAAGTAAAGTTAAAAACAGTAAGAATTTCAAGTACAATATCACTTAAGCTCAAGGAATTGAATATAAATGTAACTTACCCTTACAAAAATATACACCAACCAATAATAATCATGGCTCAAATGAACTTTTACCTACATAAGTTTTATATTTACAAAATAATCATGTTAGGCTTTTAGGGAAAAAAGTTCACATATATATAAAGAATATGCCTAAACATTAAAAGTGTAAAACTTTTATAACTAAAAATTTGAAAGTAACTCACAATGATAGCCATTTCTCCAACGTGTCCCCCAATATACCTAAATGTTAAAGTTAAATAGATTTTGAATGGGGCTTCTTCTTTGTTTAAAGTTTCACCTTCTCCAAATCTCATTGATCATCTGACCAGACTAGAAAGGAAAGCTTCTTTTGATCTCGTCATTCCCTTTGTTCATATTGCTTTCCTCGTGCCCCCCAAAATTGAGCACGCATATTATAACCTAAAGAAATTGCGAAGAAACACGAAACGATGGAGTATTGGAGTGAATAGTGTATTGAAACACCTCATAATCCCCAAATGACCAGCGTACGATGAAGTTGCAAAGAAATAACTCTTTAGAATGTGGACATGTGGCTTTTCCATTCTATAATTTGAACGTCGAGAAGAACTTGTGGTGTCAATATTCAAAGTCAATTAGGATATATGGGACCACAAGCACAAGGAAATGATCTTAGAATGTTATAACTTATAACGTATTTCATACCTCCAAGTCCAACAAGTGCCACGTGGTTTTCCATATCTTTTTCATGTATCAATTAAGTGGCAAGTGGGGGTGTATTTTGATGAAGTACAAATACCACCGTATAGCAGCCATGTAATGTTTTCAGCTTAAAGATCGCTCAAGTGTATATATTGTTTATTTTAATAACTTCACCAAACTACGTGGGGGGAATAATTAAATAAATGCAGCACTCTTTCATGCATTAATTTTAAAAGGTAGCAAGGAAGTTGCAGTACTTCAAAATGTAGTGAAGTTAATGTGGCACAGCAGTACTACTATAGTTATCAAGTATTTGTTTTCTTGTATATTAATCGGGGGTGTGCAAGTAGCACTACAATAAAATTTAGTATTACCGACAATTATTTAATGACAATAAATTAATTGTCTCTATTTTATTATTTAATAAAAAATATTAATGATTATTATATAATGGCCACTAAAAATGTATTTATATCACATCAAAATTTATTATTAGCGATAATTATTTGTTAAAAAAAACTTAAGTCCCACATCGATTAGAAATAAAATAATTAAAGAGTATATAACTGAATGATAACTTTCACCTACAAGTATGTTTTATAAGGTTGAATTAGGCATATAACTTACTATTTAAGTTGGTATTTAGGAGATAAGATAATTAAAAAAATTAAAGAATATATACTTAGAAGATAACCTTCATCTTCTAAGTCTTACATCAATTAGAAATAAGGTAACTAAAGAGTATTTGTACTTATCTTACAAGTCCTACATCGACTAGAAATAAGATAATTAAAAAGTATTATAAATCTTTTCTTAAATTTTTAGCGGCAATTTTAAATGCTAGTAACAAATGACACAAAAAGTTATACATTTTTTCCGATCATTATGAGGTTTACCAGCATATAGAATAATTGCCGGTAAATATTTTAGCGACACTGCATACAATGGCTAATGTGTGAAATGCCGGTAAAAGAATTTGTAGCAATTTTTATTGTTACTAAAAGTCATATTAAATATCACTAAAAGTCCATTTTATTGTAGTGTAGGATAGCAACATCTCATCCATTTATTTACAATCCACGTACTATTCATTGGTTCAAATGGATTTATGTTTAAAATTAGATTATATATTTTTTTAAAAGAAAAATTTGGATTATGTTTTGAATGATTTCAACTTATCTTATATTTTTTTTTGGGAAATAACTGTGTATTAATTAATAATAAAAATTAATAGAAAATATGTATAATATGATATTACATTTATAATGACATTATTTATTTTAAATAAATATCTTAATTAAAATTTTATTTCTTTTTTATTTTATAAGTTAACCATGCATATATAATATTAAAGTTTAAATATATTTTTAGTTTTTTTTTAATTTGGAGTATATATTTTTTTGTCTCTCAAATTTAAAACTTGCATTTTTAATATCTAAAATATTAAATATTATTATTTTAGTCTCACTTAATTTATCACTATCAATTATGATATTTATAACAACTAATTTTTCTTATAAATTACAAAAAACAAAAAGGTAAAATTTAAATTTAACAACTAAAATAATAATTTTTAATATTTTAAAATTAAAAACACAAATTTTAAATTTAGAAAGATAAAAAAATATAAATTAAAATTTAAAAGACTAAAAATATAATTAAACCTATTATTAATATTAATATATTACGTTAAAACATCATATTACATTCGTCATTTCATATATTTCACATTTTGAACGGATTGAGTTTAAAATTAAATAAATAATTTGGTCAAATTTTTAGACTAATAAAAATGTAATTAACTCATCCTAAATATTACTAATACTCATTCTTATTTATCAGTTAAAATTTATTAAAAATTTTAAAATCGTAATAAAGTTTTATTCAAATAACATTTTTTGATCCGTAGAATTTTATAATATTTTAATCTTTAAAATATTAAAATTATTATTTCAATTTTACTCAATTTATAATTATCACTTATGATATTAGTAACTAAAGTAATTTTTTTTTATAAATTACAAAGATTAAAAAATAAATTTTAAATTTCAAACTTAAATAATAATTTTTATATTTTAAAATTAGAAACCCAAGTTTTAAAATATAATATATATTACGTTAAAACATCATATTGACTATATCGAGTTTAAGATTAAATAAATAATTTGATCAAATTTTTAAACTAATTAAAAACAGTAATACACTCATCCTAAATATTACTCATTCTTTTTTATTAGTTAAAATTTATTAAAAATTGTGAAATTATAATAAATTTTTATTCAAATAACACTTTTGATTGATAAAATTTTATAAATCTTAACTTAAAAAAATATATTATGATTTTCTTCAGATATTTCTCTGCATTATTATTTGCGAGTATATAAGAATTTAAATGATAAAAAAATAACAGAATATACCATCAGTTCATCATATTATAACAATATTATATAATATAAATTTATCTATTAATTTAGTTATTTTATAAAGTTAAAATCCTAATAGTACTGATAATATATTATCCTATGCTTAGAACATTTCCAATACAGTTGTTTATTTGAGTTTTTTAAAGTTAAGAATCAAAATTTCACTTAATTCAACATTGAAGTAAATGATGTAACATTGCTTATCTAAATACTGTTATTTATATAAGTTAATCACTTATATATTATATTATTAGTGTAAAAAATATTTATATTAGAATTAATAATATTTTAATAGTATCATGTCAGTTATTTATTTAATAAAATTAAAATAAAATAAAATAATTTAAAAGATATGATTGATTGTTAGTGTAAAAAAATTTATATTGTATGGAATTATTAACTCTATTTATATAAATGAGTTAATCATCTATACACTAATAGTGTAAAGTTTTTTTATACTAGCAACTAATCATATCTTTTAATAGTACTATGTCAGTTGCTCATTTGATAAAATAAAAATAAAATAATTTAAAAATATGATTGATTGTTAGTGTAAAAATCTTTAGAGTTTAGATTGATAATGTATAGATGATTATCTCTATATAAATATGGTATACTTAACAATAAAAAAAGAAGAAACTATGTTATTACTAGCAAATTGGACCCACAAAAAGTAAATAAGAAACTCTCACAATTATGTGGTGGAAATTGAATGTAATCCGTACTGTGATACACTGATACTCATGCTGCTGATATTTATTTCATCTCCGTTAATGTCATCTCGCGCATTAAAGGACAAATATTATCGCGTTAAAAAATTGTTAACAATATCACTTTCGGTCCTTTTTACGAAAAATAAGTTATAGGATAAAATTTAATTATCACTTTTTTTTTTAATAAAACATCAGATGTAGTATTATTTTTATTTTATACACTCTTTTGAATATATATTTTTATTAATTAAAATTTCTTAAAAATTGTAGAATTTATATCTATTTAATGTATCTCTATCATAATTTTTAATTAATGTGTGTAGCATTTCATATGTGGAGTAAAGATAATACTACATCCAAGAATCAATTTTACTTTTATCTTCTAAAGTTATGATACCATAAAAAAGAGATTATTATTTGTTTTTTTTTTGCTTTTACCATAATTTTTTTTTTATCGCCGTGAAATCATTTTAATCACACTATGTATGTAACTATGTATGTTAGAAAATTTACTAACATTGAATAATTGCATTTTATAATTTTTTTTCTTTTATCTTCAATATAAATATCACAATATTAATAAAATTATAATATTTTGTTGTAATTGTTATTACTCGTATTTATTTTCTAAATATCAATTCTCTTTATTTCCATTTTATATATTTATCATTATGCAATATCCGAATTTGATTAAGCTTTAAGAGTGCATATTATCAGGGAAATGCTTTTCGATCAAAAGGGGACCACAAAATATTGTCCCTTTAGATTTTTGGAATAGTACTTATAATATGTGCATATAAAAAAACTAGAGCTAGTTATAGATGGTGTCAATTCTTATGTTAACGAAATTGATAATGTTAAGATGTCTCATCACAAGTAGAAAGCATACATGGAAATACTCTTTACAAAACCAAACAAATTTCCTTAAAAATGAATCAGACTTGACTTCAAAATCAAACTTAGGAAAGGATGATCGTTGGAAATTTATAAGGAATCTTTTACTCATATTCCGAATAAACTTTTTAAGGCATGGAAAGAGAATATGTGCGACACCTTTTAACTGAGCCTAAAATTGAGATTCATGGTACTGTGCAACATGTTAATAGTAAGATACTGTAATTAAGAGCACGGAACCTAGGAGCCTGCGGAAGAGAGTGACATGAATGAAGATTGACGAGGACTTGCTTGGCATTTTCCATTTTCCGAACCACTTGTTTGCAGTGTCTAGAATTTGGTTTGTTTTGATTTGATGAAGGAACAAGCCATCAGGATTACTATTGAAGAAGCTTCTTCGGTGTTGTTATTTCCATCAATTAAATTAATGGGTTAATTATTTCTAATTTCAATCACATGGAGTTTAACAAAAGCTTTATAGAACACGGGAGAAAAACCATTGAAATCAAACTCTACTCCTCAATACGGTTTACATTACTTTAGAAAGGTGGATAGATGATACTACTATTTAATGACATAAGATAGATTTTATCGATTGCCCTGGCCTACACGGGAGAAAAAAAATGCAATGAAGTGTTAGGTTGCTTTCTCAAGTCTTTTTTTTTTTTTTTTTTAAATCCAAATACCCCAAAAACTTAAGCCTTGGTTTTGTAACCTATAAAAGCTGAAGCCTCTAACTTAATTTAGCATCTATCGATAAAGCTATCAAACTCACTCATTAGAAAATGCCTTCCAAGAGGCTTGAATGGAAATCCTTAGTACTTGGTTGTTTCAAGGCCAAAACCCCATCCTTGGAATCTCCAAATATAGTTTCCAAGAAGACATCTTCAAGTAGAATCTTCCTCTCTGATTTGAGTGATTACTCATCACTCTCTATTATGAGTGATTTATCCAATTCCCTTGTGGGATCAAATCTTCATATTTTCACTTACCAAGAGCTAAAAGAGATTACACATGGCTTCAGCAAAATCAACATTCTTGGGGAAGGGGGGTTTGGGAAGGTGTATAAAGGATTTATAGATGACAATCTTAGGCCTGGATTGAAAGCCAAGACTGTGGCAGTTAAGGCCTTAAACTTGGATGGTAAACAAGGCCACAGAGAGTGGTTGGTAAGAATTTGATAAATCTTTCAAATTTCAATATCACCATTCATATCAATTCCTCTGTCTTTCAAGTGATGAAAATTTTTACTAAATCCTTTTGTACTCAACAGGCTGAAGTAGTCTTTCTGGGGCAGTTGAAGCATCGTCATCTGGTAAACTTAATTGGCTACTGCTGCGAAGATGAACATAGGCTTCTTGTGTATGAATACATGGAGAGAGGCAATCTAGAGGAAAAACTTTTCAAAGGTGAAACAAAATAACAGTTAGAATTTTACTTTTTTCTCTACACAATTTCTGCTTCAATGATTTCTTACAAAATGTTTATCCTTCTAAAATGCAGGTTATGTAGCAGCTTTGCCTTGGCTAACAAGAATCAAAATAGCAATTGGGGCAGCCAAGGGACTAATGTTTCTTCATGAAGAAGAGAAACCTGTCATATATAGAGATGTCAAGGCCTCAAACATTCTATTGGATGCTGTAAGTCCTCACTAGCCTTTTTGTTCACTCAACCAAATCTGTTAACTAAATAGAATTTCACAAATTGACATGTATGTTCTCATTTCCTTCAGGATTACAATGCCAAGCTCTCAGATTTCGGCTTAGCAATAGATGGACCAGAAAAAGATCAAACATATATCACAACTAATGTAATGGGTACACATGGTTATGCTGCTCCAGAGTACATCATGACAGGTATTGCATATTGTATATTCCATTTAAAACCAATCTCATTTTAACCAAGTCAATTAGGGTCGACCTAATGAGGATTGAAGTAATATACACATGGATATTATAATTCTTACCTATCAAAAAAAAATCTCAAATTAACCAACCCCCTTAATTTCATTCATCAAAATTCACAATCTTCAATTAATTGATTATACTTACACTTTTGTTTTTTTGTTTTTCCTTAGGCCATTTGACAACCATGAGTGATGTATATAGCTTTGGAGTTGTTCTCTTAGAGCTTCTCACAGGAAAGAAATCTGTGGACAAAAAACGACCCACCAGAGAGCAGGATTTGGTGGAATGGGCAAGGCCTTTGTTGAAGGACTCCCACAAACTTGAAAGAATAATTGACACAAGACTTGAGGACCAGTACTCAACAGAAGGGGCTAGAAAGTTTGCATCTTTGGCTTATCAATGCCTTAGTCCTCATGCAAAGTGTAGGCCCACCATGCGAACCGTGGTTAAAACCTTAGAGCCTCTGTTGCAATTGAAAGATATCCCAGTTGGGCCTTTTGTGTATGTGGTGCCCAGTGATGAAGATTTGCTCAAAGTGAATGAAAAAGGAAAAGAAAATGACTGTGATGAGATCAACCAAGGTGAGTTAAAAGCCAAAGAAGAAGAAAAGGTTGAGAAAAAAGAGAAGGGTCACCAAAGGCAACGAAAAAGTCGTCGCAATAGACGTAGGGTTAAGCCATTGAGGTCTAGGGCTGTTTACTCTGACACTGCTCTGTATAAAACTCTTGGTACCAATCTGTATTCTCCCAAACAAGCACCATAAGGTGGACATGGATCGGTATTATACTATGTTAGCATGATTCATCTCCAATTCTTCAAGATGCAATCATAGCTATAGGTAGATAGAGAGAAAACACTAAGGTTAATTCCTTGTATATTTACCATAAAGTTCTCAAATGATGTAAATAATTGGTTAAAAATATGTTGAGGGATTTCTTAAAAAATCAATGTGAGAACTTGATGGTAAAAATATAAGGGAATTAGATGAAGGTTTTGGTATGAAAAACGTCATAGGAGGGGAAAGGGAAATGTATTGTACGTCATACAGGCATACAGTTTAGTTGATTTTTTTTTTGTGTAGTTTGATTTTGATGTTTGCTTTTCAGAAATTCCAACATGTTTTTTGAGGACTGATCATTGATGTTACATGCACCTAAATTCGCCCACGTACTTGTTTAAATTATTCTAATTATACGAGCATACACCTAAAATCTCTTGGCAGCCTAACACATATTTCACGTTCACAAAAATTGTGTTTAGTTGGCTTCGTGGAGTGGAGTTTCAAGATTTATCTAAGTTTCTACCTTATCGTGATAAATTCGGTGTCTCGTTATGCCTTACGTCTGAAGCAAGATAATATTCAAGTGTGTTTGTATTTTTCCACCTTGTTATTGAAAAATGGTGCCTTACGTAGGAAGCAAATGAAGATTTAAGAACTTAATCGAACTCTATTCTCTGTTTCTTGTATTTTGTTCATTCTTTTTACCCTACAAAGTCATAAACCGTTCATTTGAAAAACTAGTGATTTTGAAAGTGAAATAGGCCAAAATATTTCTAGACTTGAGCAGTTGACTTCTACCGCGTCTTGACAAATGGTTGTTTTTTAACAAAACTTGTGTTGTGGTTGTGGATTAGATTTTTCCAAAACTGTGGCATCCATGTTGTAGTGGATAAAGATTCATTCTGCCATGGTGTTGTATTTCTTGTAATTTTTTAAACCACTTTCATTTTGCGTGTGGACAATAAAGTAAAGAAAATAAATGACTAAAGAGGTTGTCCGGAAGGGGGTTGGTGATAGCCATGAAGTGGAACAAACCAGTTAAGGACAAAGTTGGTGTGTGCTGTATGCATGAAATGATCCATTTTAATCTTCAATTTACCCTTTTAATTGATAGAAGGATTAAGGAGTCAATCTTTTTTAACTTTGATAATTGCAATTCAGTAATTGGCTTGTCCTTATTCAATGTTCTAGAATTGCAAGAAAACAAGACAGCAATTTCATATCAATCAATCAGAGTTACCCTTTCATTTGGCTTAATTTTCATATCACCCTCCTTTACCAACCCCAACCAGCCATCAGTGGGCTTAATGAAAATCACTTGCGGTAAGGCTAAAATCACAAATTAAGAATCTCCAACTGTCTTCTGGTGACATGTCAACAATCAAAACAAAGACTAATACTAATCAAAGCAAATGCCACTAGAAAGAAAAATATTGGCTCACAAATTCAACTCATTTCACGGCATTTTCTGGAATTTTGTCATTTACAGTCCTCCTAATAACACCATTAAAAAAATCAGACTTTCTTTTAAATAAGTACCTGATACAACACATTCTAGAGCGAAACTGTAGACGGATAGATATACAACACAAGCAGACACGAGAAGACACGAAGTTGGTGGTCCAGCAGCCATATAGCTAGCTAGTTTAAAATAATCCAAGTTTGAAAATTAAACAAGTACTTTGGATTGTTTATAAAAATCAATCTCCACTAACATTTATGACATAATAAGTCATTTTCAAATTCTTAACTTTCCTAAAATAAAATATTGATCACATAATATACAAAAATCTGAAGTCATGTGGAATGACATAATGGTTTTTGTCTTAGTTTGTTTGTATAGCGAAGCCAAATCTGTGTGGAAATGAGAAATTAGAACAGAAAATGGGGTGTGTTTTTATATCAATATCTTCAATCTGCATTGTTCAACGCAGCAGAACAATGTTAGGCATCATGCCACTCAGAAGATTCAAATTCTTTTAATGTAATTATCTAGCCTAGACTAAGTGTATTCTATTCAAAAGTTGTAGTTTGCAAAGAAAGGAAGGCCACATATATGATTCAATATGGGAGAGAAAGGTTTAGTTTAACCGGTAGCAATACCATATGGACTGAAAATGAAACTGTGACTTGAATATTTGTTGCCAACAAGTTGGACTAGAATGTGTTCAATTCAAGCATCCACTAATCTTGTATGTTCTAAATGCTAATCAAAATTTTATTTCCTTCTTCCATGTTTTCGTCTTTAAACTTCATTGTGGTAGCTCAACAACACATCCACAATGGGAACAAATCTTGCAAAATATGGCATGTTATGATTGCAATACAAAGCTTTTCTTCTATTTGAGGCACAATTCACATTAATTTGATATTTTTTCAGATCAAGGATAGTGTATGAGTTAGGTAGAGCCCACAATTATATCCAAAACCCTTTCATATGACAAAGCCTATGAAACATTTGGTAAAGACTGGCTTCTTAGTTTATTTTAATTTAATACAAGTATTAGTTTATTTGCTTTTTTTCCTCATCAATATTCATGTTTTCTTTCTTATTCATGATTTTCTTACATTTCTGCATCCCACTATCTTTCTGAACCAAGACTTTGTCGGCATGTAATACTCGTTTACCATATGTCATATGTGGCTCTAATTAACCTAAACAACGTTCACATTATTTAACAACAGAGTAAAGCTATTTGGTACAAAAATAATTTCTACTGTAAATTATTATAAATTAATGATGAGAACTATTCAGGAATTGATTAAGCATTCCTGAGTGGTTAAAGTTTAAATGTAACTGTCAAAAAATAAAGAAATGTAAATACGGTTCCATTCTTATTTACTTTTGTCAAAAGTAATTTTAATTATTTTGTATGTGTAACGAAAAATTCTGGAAACTTGGTGAGGATGGGGGGTTTTGTCAATAAATAAAATGATTTTTTATTTTAGCGTGACAGAATGTACAACTTCAGCATCGTTTTCTGGTGTTGAATATGAAGTTTTACATTTTTCACACCCTATATTATATAATTAGAAAATTATATTTTAGACTACATAGCTTACATGATTTTGAAAATATCTTTCATAATTAAGTGGTTAGGACGTCAATGTCATGTGCAAATAATGCATAATTAATTTTCTTGGGGTTAGTTTTTATCATTAGAAACTAATGCGAATTATAACACATTTAAGCATTAAAATAAAATTGGAGAACGATAGAGTAAAGAATTTGTAATTACGTTGAATCTCATGCTCTAACACGACGTAATAAAAAATGCAATTCAAAGCAGCATTACATGGGAGAGGAACCCCTCCATCCCACAAGATTTGGTTCCCCTATTAGAGCCACCATGTCAAAAGTACTCATTACTGCTGCAGCTAAACATGACAAAGAAAAGGCAACAATATACTATACCGTACGAAACCATTCTCAGTCTGCACATGTTTATATATTATTGAACAAATGTTAAATTAAAAATCAACAAGTTTGACTCATATCAGAAGCCATTTTCTTTACTTTATATGCTGAGTTGGTGTGACACAAATTAGTACTTTTGTACCATTTTAAAAAACATCTCAAATACCGCATATTCTCCACATATTGAGATTTGATTTATTTTATATTATTTTTTTTAGAGTAAATTACACTTCTCCCTCAAAAAATATGGATATTATATTCTCTCATCTTTTATGTTAAAAATTACGATTTTTTCTCTAAATAAATTTTAATATATCATATGTCATCCATTTTTTTTATTACCGAAATATCTTTTACATTAAATATACTAAATATTATATATTTTAACGCAAAAGATGAAGACAATACAATATTTTTATCTCTTTTGATAGGGTAGTGTAATTTACTTAATTTTTTTATTTAACTTAATCCATTGAAGTGATATTAAAAGATTAGAGATGACAAAAAAAATATGATAAAATCCATATATTGATGCCACAATTTCTATTCTTAAATATTTTGATTGTGCATCAACTATATCACATGTACTTAAATTGTTGGATAATAATAGTCAATAATAACATTACTTTTACCACCTCTATTATAAAATTGTTTATGAAATTTTTGTCTCTTATAACTCCTTTAAAACCCTAAAAAAATCTAATAATCAGGTCAATTATTTATCTATTGATATATGTATAAGATAGGTAAGATTCAATTTTACTGGATAGTTCTAAATTAAACTAATTAAATGATATTTTCTCTAATATTCCTTTTAAAATAATAAAAAAAAACACTTGTGAATTGGTCTCATCCTTTAAATGAGTCAAAATAGATCGATTTAGCCTATTCAAAAATCTTTAAAAGACAAGTTAGGTTGAATTTAGTATTTTAAAATTATGTTTAAATTTTAAATTTAATTCAACCTTGTGGTAGGTTATGAGTTGGACTAAGTTGACCTGTAAATTTTTTTTTAAAAAAAAATCTTATATCAAATCTAATTTCTAAAAGTCCAACTTGTTAAAACATAAATTTTTATTTTAATATTATTTTGAATTTGAGTCCTCATATGCATTTGTGTTAAATATTTTGAGTATAGTGATTTTATTTATTTGAGTGAGATTGTCTTATAAAAAATATATAAAAAAATTACAATGTGACAATTTTTTTCTTGTTGTTCTGAAAATTTTTTTTTCAGTGAGAAATGAAGAGCACTAACATTGACAATCACTATGGTTGGGCCATACATGGTAATCATCTTGTGATGCGTGTGGGCTTGCGTAGTTATTGTAAGTGTCTCTCAGGTATTTTGAATCTGATATACAAACAAGACTAACCAGTCTTGAAGACCTCTGAGCCCAAGCCCGTCTGACAAGTGCGTGACTCCATTTAACAGAGGATCATGATATATAATCTCTCTCTCTTTTTTTTTTTTTTAAGTACATCCCTTTTTTTAAAAAAATAATTAAATTCTTAAAATGTCTTTAATTTTTAATTTTACACTCCTAATATTTAATTAAAAAAAATTACATACCTTTTTTCTTTATTTTCACATGTACTCCCTTAATTTTTCTTCACTCCCACCTATTTTGGTAGGTAATTTTAATTCTTTTAAGTTTACATTATTCTTTTTTCCTTCCTCTTTCAATTTTCTTGTTGATTTCACTATCTACATAATACTTTATAGAATAGTGAAAATCTCTTTTTTATAACACTAAACTTAATGAAAGTAAAGGAGGTGTCTTTTGAAGGGGTGAAAGGAAAGGAAGTGTTGAAAAAAATATATATGTCTAGTTTAATAGAAACTGTCGAAGAAGCTACACGTAACTACAATGTTGTCATTTACCAGTTCTATGATTTGGGTGTATGTGAAAAAGTAAAAGAGGTGAGAAAATAAAAAAAAATAATATAAAAATTGAGAAAACTAAAACTACCCATTGAAATAGGTGATGATGAATTAGAGAAAAACATGATAGTGTATGAAAACTGAAAAAAAAAAAAGGAAGGAAGTGTGTGAAAAAGAAAAAATAGTAAATTAAAAGTTAGAGATATGAAATTAAAAATTTTAAAAATAAAAAATAATTATGAATATTTAAAAAAATAATTAAAAATTAAGGAAATGTACTTATAAAAAAAAAAAAATGTATATATCATTAGCCTTTAACAGATTAGCTGGGCCTTCTCTATTATGAAGTAAAATCAGACCTAGTACCCAACACAATAAGACCTAGTAAATAGCCCATATTTATGATATTTTCTATGATTCTTGGGTATCAAATCAGAATCAATCTATATTTTACACGAAAATATTTTCAAAAACTTTTTTTTATGGAAGAGTTTTTTAAAATTCTTTTAATTTTATATTTAATTCAATTTTATTTATTATAATTATTTATAAATTAAATTTTAATACTTTAAAATAAATTATCAATAAATAAAATAATTTTATACAATTATATAAAACATTTATCACAATTCTAAAATATAAATTATATATTTAGAAATATTTATTTATTCAAATTTGATATGATTTATATATTTAAACATAATATATATATATATATATATAATTTTGTTAAAAACTTAGTGAAATATAATAAATATTTAACCTATGCATTATACTAGTTAAAATACTAGTTTAGTAACATTTATTTACTTGACTAAAAAAAAAATTGAAAAAAACAAAACAAAGAAATTATTTATTAGCTGTTACTAGCACAATTTTTCTTGAGAGTTAAGACCAAAACATGAGCACGAGCACAATGTGCCCCAATTTTAGATAGCTTTCTTCCTCTAAATTTCATCAATATTGACCATCTTCATCTCAAAAGTGAATCTTCCTGAAAATGACATGCGTTGTCTTTTTATATATTTTATTTATTTATTTGGTCGAGTTATTTTATTTAATACTATATATATATATATATATATATATATATATATATATATTTTTTTTTTTTTATCTCTATCTAACATATTATAAGGGAGTTATTGTATAGTTGAATGACCGAAAAAATTTTAAACAAAAAAATAGAGATGAAAGTGACTATTTAAAAAAAGTATTTTTTTTTATTAATAGTTATATTATAAATTGAATGGATGATTGTTGATAATTACTTACAAAATATGAGAATGAGAGGTTATGTTATTTTTTTTAATAAATGAGAGATACAATGGTCTACTAAAAGTGGAAATAAAAAAAAAATTATTGTGTCTCTTTTATAATAGATCATTAGAGAAAAGAGATATTTTGTATCTCTTATTTTTTAAAATATTAAAAATAAAATAAAATATAGAATAGGTAGTTATGACTTATGAGATTATTTGGAAGAACATAACTTTTATCTTAAACAAAATTAGATATCAAAGGTGGTTATAAAATATAAGAGTAGTTATTATTTATAGAATCAATGGTTAATTTTTTATACATATTTTTTTCTTCTATTTTACTCTTAAGAGATATGATAGTGAAAAATATATATAATAAAGTGATATAAATATCTACAAGATGTGAAATCATCTCTCTCTATATATATATTAAATTTTAATGATTAATATTATTATATTAATTCAACAATTATATATTAATAATTTTTTAAACATTTATCATTACATAATCGTATAACGTACATTACTTTTTTAAAAAAAATATATATTATACACTAGTTTAAATTTATTTAATGAAATTTTAAATGATTTTAAAAAGTTATACGAATTTATAAACTTTATCGATTAAATAAAAAAATTAACTTAACTATTAAATTATTTAGAGTTTAACTTAATATACTATTAAAACTTTAAATCTTAATCTTAAATTACTTAAAAAAATGTTGAATCTTTAAAATACAAATATATATATATATATTATCAAAAGTGAAACAAAATTTAGCCCATACATCTAATTTTTTTCAAAATAAATATGCAAATGATATTAGAATCACTATGAGTTGGCCTAGTATTAAGTCGGGGTGAATGTATGGACTCAAATTCATGTACCAATCTATTTAGCCCACAACTAATGCGAATATTTCCAATTTTTTTTAGAAAAATCTATATAGGTATAACAAAATTTCTATCTCGACTTGTGGACTTTACGGGCTTAGTATGCGAATCTCACAAGTAACCTGTTAATTAATAAGTTATTTTTATGTATTTTTTCTTGTATATTTATATCAATTTTTATGTTACATATTTTATGTTACATATGTATTTATATCAATTTTTATGCTATAAATGTATTTATATCAATTTTTATATATTTTTTCCTTATGTTTTCATATGTTAAAAAGAAAAAGAAATTAAATCTCATTGATTTTTTTCTAGTATTTATATATATTAAAAAATTATATGTAATTGGGCTTGTGGATTGGCCCATTTATCTACAAGCTTCGTAGACCAAACCAAACACAGACAAAAAACATTAGTCCATTTATTTTATAAATCAGATTTATCTGACTTGTTAAAATTGTAGATTTCACATACCAAATTTTAAATGAGTTAAACTGATTCGTACACCCATCCCAATAGTGAGAGTTGAGGATAATATGTATCAAAATTTATGTTCAAACTATATTTTTATTATTATAATTTTTTTATGGATTAAAAAGTTGGACCAAGCGTATTTAATGACTTAAAAAAAGTAAGTGTGATTGAAAATTTTAAATTTTATACATGGTATTTATATTTTCTCACTCGTAGAATTCTAGAGCATTCAAAATTTGAATCGTGTTTGGATTAATTCATTTTAGAACAATTACTTTTTTTTAAATAATAATCTAAAAGAAGTGATTAGTTTTTCGTTAACAATCACAATTAAACATGCACATATACCAATTTGCATTTTGCATTTTTTATTTTTATTTTTATTATTATTATTATTATTATTTTTTATTTTAGAACTTCCTTTTGCATAGCTATTTATGATAGATATGCATAGGAATGGGTAAGATTAAATTAACACGAGTTTAAAAATAGTTTTGGTTCGTCCTTTTCGGGCACCACGGTGACACTAGTGGGTTAAAGTCTCGGAGGAAAAACAATTCAATAAGCTAATTGAGTAATTGACCGATGTAATGGGTTAAATATATTTTTAAACTTCTTAAATTTAAGTTAAATTTATTTTTAGTTTTTTAAATTTAATTTTTTATAATTATTAAAAAATATTATAATTTTTATATTCAAATTTTGTCAAAAAAATCTGTTAAATATTGTCATATAAAATTTATTAACCGATATTTTTGCTAGTAAAAATATCACATTAAATACATTTGATGGTATATAACTGTTTTATGAGGGATCAAAATAAAATTTTAAAAAATTACATAATTAAAATTAATATTTTAAATTTAAGAGACTAAAAATAAATTTACTCTAAATTTATAAGATTAAAAATATATTTAAATCAAATAAAAATTATAAATATAAGACCATGTTTCGCATGTAGATACTACGTAACTGACGTTACTATAATTATAAATACTAACGTGCAAAAGAAACTTTATCCTTTTGTGAATTATTTTTATATAAAAATAAATAATTAAAAATTATATAATAATTAGTATTTATACATGTGGTTATAAAGTAAAATTTATAAATAAAAAAAAACTAAAAAATTGTTAATATAAAGGTAATAATGAAAGTAAAATTATATATATATATATATATATAAGATCCGTTTACTCCAAGAATAAGTCTACCTAGACTTACTCCGTTCAATAACTCATATTTTACATCAAATTTCAACAATCCAACTGTTTAATTTAAAGTTCTTAATTTATAGATCAAATCTGTAAATTTTTAAAAAGTTTAAAAACCATTTGATACTTCATTTTATTTTTAAAAAATTTTATACATTGATTCAAATTAATGAAACGAAGTATCAAATAATTTTTAAATTTTTTAAAAAATTTGTAGATTTGACCTATGCACTAAGAACTTTAAATTGAATGGTTAGATCGTTGAACTTTGATGTAGAACATGAGTTATTGAACGGAGTAAGTCTAGGTAAACTTACTCCTAAAATAAACGAATCTCTCTTCATATATATATATATATATATATATATATCAAATAAAATAATCTTTTTTTATTAATAATATATATATAAAACAAATATTTGACAACAAAATTAGTTTGAACATGTGCAAATTTGTATATCAATTTTAAAAATCTCAAAAAAGATATAATTCTTAAAGACAGTGGAAATTTCATTTCATTTCTATTTCTATTGTTGGTGTGCGAAGATAGTTGCAGTTTCTTCGGCCTAGTTTTATTTGCTTAAATAGTGCATACTTTATGCCAATTAATCATCATATATATACTTTATATCAATATCATGCAAAATAAAAATAAATAAAGATGATTTTAAAAGAATAATAAAGATGATTTTAAAGTGTAAGGTCAACAGCTTTCACATGTATATTCCAAGGTGCAATCAGTGCAGAAATCTCCTCCACATATGCAAGTCCTTTTTTCATGTTATCTGAGAGTGTGCAATTAAAGCAATGAAACATATTGGCCTACATCTTATGGTCATCATAATTAGGGTATCTAGGACTAGGACATAAGATAAGATGCATTTTATGTTTGTCTTTTTTCGGCTAAAAATTTTCATACATTTATTTATTTAAATTTGTATTTTATTAGATAACTGAGAGCATTTATAATAGTGAGTCTTATAAGTAATATATTAAGTAATTTATACTATATTTTTTATAAATTTTATTTTAATAATAAAATTTTATAAAAAAACTCTTTTATAATTTTTTTATAATTCACTTTTTAATAATTTAAAAAATTAATGTAATTATTATAATTAAATATTAATTTAATCAAACATAATAATAATATTTTAACATGTAAAAATTAATAATAAATTTACATAATTAATTTAATATGGATTGTATTGACCGCATTTCGCACCCGGACTCTCAGCCCGGGTTGACATTATAAGGGTCATCCCGGGCACGCGTTGAACAACGTCAGCCCGGAATCCGGACAGACCACGCCCGAGCCCGGAGATCTCATCCCAGGCCAAAACCGTTCTCCAATTATACCATATTATGTCACAACGTGATCATATCATATTATATGATATCGTATCATATCATATCTTATCTCAGGCCCAAGACAACCCTAATTCACACAAAGGTATGTGCATTATATATACGAGACTCATACTCATACAAACCCTAACTTTGGCATCGGAGTCTCTTTTGCAGGTACCTCCCCCATCTTGGAGCACCAACACATCGATCAAAGGAGGCTCACTGATCTTACTGGGCAGACCATCCCTACGGCCAAATTCCGGTAAGAACATTTGGCGCCCACCGTGGGGCCGATCAGACCAAGCTCTCATCGGCCACCTGAATGGTTTCTACCAGAAGCCATATTAGACGAGCAACAGATAACACAAGCAACTCAACTACCATGGACAGCGATACCGTGACCCTGAGGCGTTTGGTCGAACAAGTCGAGCAGATGCGGCGATAGCACGACGCCGACCTCCAGAATATGCGTGCCCAGCATGAGAATGACCTCGCGGCGATGCGCACCGCTAACGAAGCAGACCTAGCGGCGCTACGCGCCGAGAACGAGCGCATCCGCGCCCAGCTCCCTCGGCATCGCCCCGGCCAGCCACCGCACGACAGCGGTGATCATGAGGAGGAGGCGCATTCAGCCCCCCATTCCCAAGCAACCACCAAGGCACCACATTCACAGCCCGCCACGCACCGGTCTCATGCATCAACACACAGATCAGGGTAGGGCACCAGCAAGGCCCCCACTCATGTCTCCGAGGGCCAAGAGCCTTTCCGCCGTCATCCCTTTGTGAACGGCATCATGGAGACTTCGTTACCCCGCGGGTGGAAGCTCCTCCACCTCGACCGCTACGACGGCACCACGGACCCCGATGAGCACGTCGACGCGTACACGACTCAGGTAAACCTTTACACTAACAGTGACGCTATACTGTGCAGGGTCTTCCCGACCTCGCTTAAAGGACCCGCGCTCCATTGGTACACCCAACTGCCGGCAGGGTCCATTGACAGTTTCGCCACCTTGGTGCGGCTGTTCACGGCAGAGTACGCCACCAGCCGACCTCACCACACAACCTCGGCCGCCTTGGCCAACCTCAGACAAAATGACGAAGAGCCCCTACGGGCCTTCATGGAGCGCTTCTCTAACATATCAGTCCGGATCCGAAATCTAAACCCGGAAGTCGCCCTACACGCCATGCTCATGGCACTGAAACCCGGATCGTTCGTCGACAGCCTATGTCGCGACGCCCCTCGCGATATGGACGAACTACGCGCCCGCGCCGCCGGCTACATTCAAATGGAGGAGCACGCGGCCTTCCGCGACCAGGTTCGCGGTAAGGGCCCCACTAAACCAGAACAGCGCCACAAAGACAAGGTTAAAGTCAACAACGACAGCCAATTCAAGAAGTCAGCCAGGACAAACAGAGCCGGGAGGTACGACTTCTACACCCCTCTGAACGCCCCAAGAGTCCACATTTTGGAGGAAGCCAGTAACAGCAACCTGCTAGACCTCCCACCACCCGACCACACACCAAACAGTGCTGACAAGTCCAAACACTGTCGGTATCACAGAAACTATGGCCATACCACAGACGAGTGCCGCACACTCCGGGACCGCATCGAGGAACTCATCCAGGCAGGTCACCTCGGCCACTACATTCAGCGACAGCCAGGCTCCCGAGGTGGCTCCGGAGGCCGGGGACGCGGGAGAGGCCGCGGATCAGGAGCTCGGGGGGACCTACCCACAGGACCTCAGCAAAACGCCAATGGCGCAGTACAGGCTGAAATAAGCCAGGAGACCGAACCAGCCCCCCTGCGGGGAATAATCAACACAATTGCAGGCGGCTTCGCCGGAAGAGGTGCCAGCAGCTCAGCCCGAAAAAGACACCTTCGCAGTATCAACTGCGCCCATTCCACTGCCTCGATCCCCTACAAGAGCTCACCACCAATCTCTTTCTCCGACAAGGACTACGTAGGGATCATCCCCAATCAGGATGACCCCATGGTCATCGGGGTAGAAATTGCAAACTGGGAAGTCCAAAAGACACTCATCAATCAGGGGAGCTCGGCAGACGTCATGTATTGGCCAACTTTCCTCAAGCTCGACGTCCCTCACTCTCTCATTCAGCCGCATACAGAGCCCCTAGTTGGCTTCGCCGGTGAACGGGTCCACACCCGCGGATATGTGGACCTGCTCACAACCTTCGGCACACCCTCGGACGCCAGAAGAATCATGGTCCGATACCTCCTCGTGGAGGCCAACACCTCCTATAACATCATAATAGGGAGGCCAACCTTAAATCATCTCGGCGCGGTGGTGTCCACCCCGCACCTCACCATGAAGTTCCCAGGAAAGGACGGAAAAATTATCTCCGTCAGAGCAAACCAGAAGACAGCTCGGCAATGCTACGCCGAAAGCCTGAGGATATCCGCGTCCGGCAAGGAGGGCAAGAAGAGTCCCCCCACTACATGCTCCTAAACTCTAATTTCACATTTGTAAAAGCGAAACCGCGCACTCTTTTCCCGCCTCCGTCCTAAACGGAGAGGGTTTTTAACGAGGCACGGCAGGATTATCTAATAATATTCTCCTTTTCGCTCACTCATTGCATTTCCTTAAATATTACCGCATCAATTACTATAAACACGAAAATAGAACCCCCGTAATCCAATCGCGCGCGTAAAACCCGAGGTCGAGCACGAACCCCGGTATCCTTGATAAAGGTCGAGTTCGAACCTTAAAAATGCAAACCCGAGGTCGAGTACGAACCCTGGTATCCTTGATAAAGGTCGAGTTCGAACCTTAAAAATGCAAACCCGAGGTCGAGCACGAACCCCGGTATCCTTGATAAAGGTCGAGTTCGAACCTTAAAAATGCAAACCCGAGGTCGAGCACGAACCCCGGTATCCTTGATAAAGGTCGAGTTCGAACCTTAAAAATGCAAACCCGAGGTCAAGCACGAACCTCGGTATCCTTGATAAAGGTCGAGTTCGAACCTTAAAAATGCAAACCCGAGGTTGAGCACGAACCCCGGTATCCTTGATAAAGGTCGAGTTCGAACCTTAAAAATGCAAACCCGAGGTCGAGCACGAACCCCGGTATCCTTGATAGAAGGTCGAGTTCGAACTTTAAAAATGCAAACCCGAGGTCGAGCACGAACCCCGGTATCCTTGATAGAAGGTCGAGTTCGAACCTTAAAAATGCAAACCCGAGGTCGAGCACGAACCCCGTTATCCTTGATAGAAGGTCGAGTTCGAACCTTAAAAATGCAAACCCGAGGTCGAGCACGAACCCCGGTATCCTTGATAGAAGGTCGAGTTCGAACCTTAAAAATGCAAACCCGAGGTCGATCACGAACCTCGATATCCTTGATAAAGGTCGAGTTCGAACCTTAAAAAGGCAAACCCGAGGTCGAGCACGAACCCCAGCATTCTCATTAAAGGCCGAACACGAACCTTAACCCATTCATTCACAAAAATCCGAGGTCCAGTTCGAACCTTAATCAAACGTCAAATCCGAGGTCGAGTACGAACCCCGACGCTTTCTTCAAAGGTCGAGTCCGAACCTTAATGGAACCCGCTCGCAATTTACGAAGTCAAGTGCAAACCTCGACGCTCTTGTCAAAAGTCAAGGTCGAACCCTAGTAACTCATTCGGAGGTCGAGTCCCGACCACATACCCGAAATCGAGTTCGATCCATGACAAAACATGCATGACCCTAAACTTAAGGGCGGACATGGACCACTTATCCAACCTACTACACTCCGGCTTGAGGTCGGCGCAATACCTCGACGCTAATAAATCAAGGTCATCAAGCCTCTACAGAGACACTCACCCAAACAGAAGTTCGAAGTCACGCCCGAACCTCGTTTAGCATACAAGGTCGAGTATGAGCCTCGATGCTCCCCCTTAAAGGTCGAGTCCGAACCTAACCAAGTCGCCTAATTCAAAATCTGAGGCCGAATATGAATCTCAACACACACACGAATTCTCCCTTAAAGGTCGATACCAAACCACTAACCTGAGGACAACTTTGAACACTGGCAAAGCACACCCCACTCTCGATACCGGGGTCAAATTCGAACCCCGGCACGACCAACTTAGGATTGAATTCTGACCTTGACTCCAGCCTAGGGTCATTTATAAACTCTCACAACAATTACAAAGTCACAATTTGAGATCGAATACGAATCTTAACACATTCATCTACGGCCGAGTCCGAACTTCCACAAAAAACCCTACTGAGCAAGCAACTAAGGCCGACCTCGAACCTTGACGTCACTAGCGCAAGATAAGAGGTATCACCCGATACAGAAGCATATAAAAGACGCCAAACATGCGCTTCAAACAGCGCGAACAACCAAAATTAAACCCAAAACGAAAAAAATAGAGCAACATGCATACATGTATACAAGCAAAGTTCACAAGATTCAGTACATCAATTCACGCCAAAGAGAAAGGAAACCAAAATTATAAAGAAAACCTAAGGGAGGCATTTTCACTGGAACTGTCGTTAACATCGTCCTCCGAAACAATCCTCCCACGACGGACCACCTTCTCCACATGCATCGAGGAGAAGTCGAACCCGGGAGCAAGAAGTCGTGCCTGACGGGCAGCTTTTTGAAAGCCCCTCTTATGCTCTGCCACGACGGAGCGCTCCATCTCGACGAGCCGTCCTTTCACGGCCGCTTTCCCCGCTGCCAGCTCCACGAGCTCTACTCTCAGCGCAACAATCTCATCCTCTCGACCACCCAGAATGGCTTCACTGCGGAGACGCTCCTTAGCCGCCGCTGCCAACTCCCCCTTTAGAGAGGCCACAGCATCCTCTAAGACCCGCACCTGGTCACGGGAGGACGTCACCTCGTCCTCAAAAGAACGGGCCCGTGCCCGAGAAAAAGCAACGAGCCCCTGCAGCTCCCCCACTCGAGAAGCATAAGCCTCATTGGACCGCAATGCAATCTCAAGAGATTTCTGCACCCGCGCAAGGTCGCTACGCGCGGTCCGGAGCTCAGCCTCCCGCCGCTTCGCCTCATCAAGAGCCGCGGTGAGAGTCTTGTTATCCTCCCTCAGGATCTTGTTCGCCTCCTTCCATGGCTGAAGCCGGCCCTTCACCTTAGCCAGCTCCTGCTCTTGCTTGGCCAGCTCCTGCTCCTGCTTAACCAGCTCCTGCTGCTGCTTGGCCAAGTCTTCTCGCTACTGGCCCCACTTGGGTTTCTAGTGACTCATTATGCCTATCACCCTCTGCAGCATGACCTGGGCAGCATCAAAACTGTCCTCGGGACCGATCCTGTCAATCAATCCCTGGTCCTCGGAGCTCAACAAACCCTGAGGAAAGAACCTCTCCGTGGTCACCCCCGCGCTCCATAATGAATCCATACCGGCGGACGCGCTCACGTGATCCAGCCGCACCGTACCTATCCCCTTCCCAAAGCGATGGGACAGATATTGGGTCCGGGTAGGCCCCTGCGATGAGCCCGCCTGCAAACACCAGTCCCGCATCATAAATAGATAAGGAGACATGCGAGAAAGCCACAAAAACAAAACAAAACAAAACAAAAAACCAGACTCACCCCAGCAGCCTGGGCGGCCAACCCGGAAACCTGCACCTCAGGATCAGCGGCATTCCCCGCCTGCACCTCAGGCTCAGCGGCTTTTCCCGCCTGCACCTCAGGATCAGCGGCTTTCCCCGCCTGCAGCTCAGGCCAGAGGCACTTCCTGCCTACAAAAAATCACCCAGATCAAACAGCCAGGCAACATAGCAAAAAGCCAGAGTGAAAAGTCCGAGAAGACAATACTTACCACCTTGGCAACTCGGACGGTCTGCTCGGAAACGCAGACCTCCACCTCAGCAACGCCAACCCCGCCCTGCAAAGGGATCCATAACGCCTCAAAAAACAAAGACGGGGAACTAACACGGAAAACGCGTGCATATGATAAGCTACTCACCTCGGCGTCCGGTGCAGTAAGCCCGACACCCTACACCACCTCCGCTGTAGCCACTGGCGAGGCCTCCTTGGCCGGAGGGCTGTCGGTGAGATCCACAGCGTCCACAACCCGGGAGGTCGCCTCCTCGACATCGTGAGAAGCGGAGGCCCCCCGACCTCCTCCTTCCCCATCTTCCTCTTCCGGTGGGTCTTTAGGGAGACAGCATCCTCCTCCGGAGGCTTGGGAACCTCGAGCTCGGAAACATTGTAGCGGTGTTTAAGCTGACGCCACAAGTTTCTGCCCATAATGCCTGCAGAAAAGAAACAGAAACACATCAATAACCGGCAACCACACAAGTCCTAAAAACCTACCAGAGCACATAACACTCACTCTCTAGGCCCCTCTCCCTGAAAGGCGAATTCGCAAGCGACAAGACGAGCTTGCAATCCAACAGACGAGGGAGCGCGACAAGATTCTTGATGGCGGCCGTCTCCGCGGCCGTCACCTTCAGATCCCCCAAACCGTGAAACCTGGACGGCTTGGGACACCAATAGAATGGAAACCTCGGTAAACCGCCAAAGTAGAACACCTCGTCTTCCAAAGGGTCAACACCCACAAGGGCGACCCGGAAAAACTCCTGCTTGAAATTTTTATACGATTGGGAGTAGGGAGTAAACAAGCCCCCTTCCCTACTCCCGCTCAGGGACAAAATGCCATAAGGCGGAACGCCCATCTTCAACTGATAAAAATGAAGAAAGACGCGAAGAGACACTTCTATACCTAGAACTGTACACAGGACTTGAAAAGCCCTCAAAAAACCCCAACTATTGGGATGCAATTGGCAAGGAGCCGCGTTGATGAAATTCAAAAAATCGCACTCAAACTGGGTAAAAGGAAGACAGACACCCAAATCCCTAAAAAAGCATTGATATACATAGAAATGAGGGGGATCAGTAGACCTCCCCATATACACGCCCTCATCAGCCTAACAGGGCTCAAGCCGAATCATGTGGGAAATGGAGGAATCGCAAACCCTATGCGCTCTCCGAAACGCATTCACTTCGAGGAAAGAGCGAAAAATGCTCTGAGCCTCGGCCACCTCGCGTTTGACCCAGTCGTAACCAGGAACGCCCGGCTCTGGGCCCCTAGGTGGCGGCGAATCTTTCTTCTCAACAGTGACCCTTCCGGCGGCCACCACCTTGCCACGCGCCTTGCCCCTGGCAGACGCAGAGGATCCGGCACCACTTCCACCGGCCATGAAAAAAGAGAAGAAGCAAATAAAAAGGAAGTACCTGGTACTCCTCCTCAGAAAACAACCCTAACAAAGAAGGGACTACCGGAAACGACGACGGCGATGGAAGCGCAAAAGAGAGAGGAGACAAAGGGAACCAAGAAAAGCTCTCGTACTCGAGAAGTCAGAAGAAAGACAGGGAAGAGGCGCGAGAAGAGAGAAAGGCTAAAACTCTCCCCGAAATTCAAAACCGACGCGACACGTGTCAGTTGAAAGGCACACCCGACGACACACTTATTACCAAACCATCATTAAAAAACCGTCACTGCCCCCAATACGTCAATCAAACGTCTCCAAAGCATGAACAGTCGCGACACGTGGCGAGCCTCCAGCTAGCGTACGCGCAAAGCCACCTCTCCTCTCACGAGCCCGACCTTAACTCCTCGGCCTACGGTCTTCAGAGCTCGGGGGGCTAGTGTACTGACCGCATTTCGCACCCGGGCTCTCAGCCCGGGTTGACATTATAAGGGTCATCCCGGGCACGCGTTGAACAACGTTAGCCCGGAATCCGGACATACCACGCTCGAGCCCGGAGATCTCGTCCCAGGCCAAAACCGTTCTCCAATTATACCATATTATGTCACAACGTGATCATATCATATTATATGATATCGTATCATATCATATCTTATCTCAGGCCCAAGACAACCTGATGGAATCATGCTTTGGAGTGCAAGAGGTGACATACTCAAAGATCCAAGAGGAGTTGGCTAGACATGAAGGTTTGGGCCAGCCAGGGCCCAATGGGCCTTATGGGCCTGGGAAGGCCCAAGTTGAACTTTTCATGGGCCATAGTTTGTTATAGCTATTTTCATATGTTTTGTATACATCATGTTAGTATAGGTATCATATATTTTGGTCTTGTATTTTGGACCACATAGAGTAGCATTTTAGGTTTTAGGCTAGTTGGGCCTAGTTTTGGGCTTCATGGGCCTTTGGGCTTTTGGTACCCAATATTGGGCTCATTTTCATTCTTGTAATTTTTCCTTTCCATTGTATTTGTTTGACCATTGTATTTAGGTCATTAGATTAGGAAAATACAAGAAATACTAAAGTAGGTTAACTAGGTTAAATTAGGTTTAATTTGGAAGCCATTTAAGTTACATTTGAGTCACATGTTTTGCACCAATTGGTGGCTGAACATGTGACACTCAAATTAACCCTAAATGACTCTCAAATCAGACCTAGATGCACATTAGGTACCTAAACTCACGGCCACACCCATGTGCACCAAAATTTGAATTCAAATTTCCAATTTGAATTCAAATTTTAGGCGCCAACTTGTGTAGCTTAGTCTAGGCGCCAAAACCGTCCCTACTTAAGTGTTTCTCCTACACTTTGTAATCACTTTTGATTATATGAGAATTTCTGAACAATTACTTCAGCTAATTCCCTCAAGAGTCACCGAAAATTCTAAGAGAGAAAACCTAAGAGAATGCCTTCAAAATCCTTAGGAAAACCTAGTTTTCCTTCCCTTTGAAGTGTGCAATCCTTTGAGTTCATGAGCTTGGATGCTTCCTTCTTCCATTTCCGCAGATTGTTCTTCATCTTCACGAGTTCTTCAAGTGTGTTTCTATCTCCATTGAAGAAGATTCGAGCCTAGGAGGAGTTTAGGAAGAGTTTGAGCTTCACTCCTACTACTCACCTCCATCACAACCCTAATTCACACAAAGGTATGTGCATTATATATACGAGACTCATACTCATACAAACCCTAACTTTGGCATCGGAGTCTCTTTTGCAGGTACCTCCCCCATCTTGGAGCACCAACACATCGATCAAAGGAGGCTCACTGATCTTACTGGGCAGACCATCCCTACGGCCAAATTCCGGTAAGAACATGTATAAAAAAATATTAAATGTTAAAAGCAAATAAATTATATAATTATGAGAAATATATACTGATAATCAATAATTAATTTTTGATTCGTTAATGATAAAGGGTTGATTCGTTAATGATGAAGGGTTGATGATGTATGACTATTTTTCAATTTACGAGAGATTTTTTTTTGTTGTTCGTCAACATAATTAAAATTAAAAAATATTATTTTTTATTAATAAAAAATATTACTTATTTAAAAGTTATTTATCTTTAAATAATTTTTTGTGTCATATTATCATAATTCAATAAAACTTACTAATAGGTAGTTATTTATTAATAAGATACATCACAAATATTTTTTTTATTGCAACCATTCATATATATTCTTATCAGCAACTCACTTTTAACCAAAATTACACACATGCAACAATCAAATAACTCAAATAATCAAATCCCTCTTTCACATGCATGCACCAAAATTTAATAAATCTCAATCATTCAATTCGAAATCAATCATAGGTGAACAAAAAGTAACATTCAACTTCATTCAAGCAACTAAAACATATTATAGCTTCTCTTGTGTCAACTCCAAGCAAAGATAGGAACACATTAAAACAATACTATAAAAGAAATAAAAAAAAATCATATAAAAGAAATCTTCTTTTCTTTTACGCATAATAATGATGAGAAACACATTAAAGCAATACCATAAAAGAAATATTCCCTCCGTTTTTCATTCATAGTCGTTTAAGGTTTTGCACAAGACTTAAGAAAATAATTGATATTTTAGTTTTCAAAAATATTTATTACTTACTTTCATATTCTACCCTCTATTTTTTTTATAGTATTTCGTTGGAAACATATTTTAGTTTTAAAAAATATTTATTACTTACTTTCCTATTCTACCCTCTATTTTTTTTATAGTATTTCGTTGAAAACATATTGTCCTTTTAAATGTAACATTAACTTTACATAGGTAGTTGGAGAAAAAATAGGTAAACATTAGAAATAAATAGGCATATTGTTCAGTAAACATACATTAATTATTAAGGGTAAAAATGAAAAAAAAAATTAATAAGTCATTGATTTTAGTAAAATGACAATGAAAAAAAAATGAAAAATTCTGACAAAACGACTATGAATAAAAAACGGAGGGAGTAAAAAAAGATCACATGAATTTATTTAATGTGGTTCAGTCCATCATATCTATGTCTACAATGATATTTATTATCTATCCCAAAATGTATTACATTTATATTTGAAAATCTTCCTTTTAAGTTTTGCAAGTGAAACTTGAAAATTCTTTTCCTCATAAATTTTAAGAGTGAAACTTGAAAATCTCTCTTTCACAACTTTTCTAGTGAAACTTGAAAACCCGCTTCACAAGTTTTTTGGTAAAACTTGGACACCCTCTTTTACAAGTTTTCTAACAGAACTTGAAAATCCTTATTCATATGATCTCTTCTCTCATATAAGGCACTAACCTCCTTTATAGGTCGAGTGATTCTTCTCCTCTTAAAAATTTTTATTTATTGACCTTATATCATAATCTTAAAAAGGAAAATAAGTTTTTAAAATAAATATAGTATATTTTAATTCTAAATAATATTCTAAAAAAAATTAATATCTTTTAAAATTTAAATAATATAAAAAGATTTAAATTTGAAATATTTTCTGAGAGTTATTAACATTACTCATCTGGTAAAGTGAATCGTGCAACATTTACCTTTACTGATTTATATGAGTAGTGTATTATGCCCTCTGCTATTCACTCTGCTACTTTAGCTAGAAATAGAGAAAAAAACCATGAATGGAAAGAGTTAATGAAGTGTTGGTAAAATAATGGACAAGAGAGAAAGGAAAAGCATGTGTGAGAGAAAGAGCTAAGGAAAACAGTTACGATACTTAAATTTGACAGAAACCTTCACTTTCACAGTTGCCATTACACTTATTACCATGAGTCTCTAACATCACAAATCTTATTTTCTTTTTTTCTTTTTTTATCTCATTATTGCAACAAAAAGAAAAAGAAAAATCTAGCCGTCAAGCATGATGACATTCCAAGTAATTATTCCTACAATCTTATTAGAGAGAAAGGCACACACTACTCAGAGGGAATAAAGATGATGTGGAAGTCTAGGCTGGACAACAGTCTCCAAAGGTATCTTCTTAGGTGTAGACAAGCCAAAAATCTCATCCATATCCAACTCCTCACTTTTAACACCATGAGGCAATCTCCAGTTAAAACCATGCAAAAGGTTGGCCAAACTTGACTGAATGACCTTAAGGCCAAGAGGGTAGCCAGGGCACATCCTTCTGCCAGCACCAAATGGCAACAACTCGTAGTCATGCCCTCTCACATCAATCTCCTTACCAAGAAACCTCTCTGGTTGGAACTCTTCAGGGTTGTCCCAGATTGTAGGGTCTCTTCCAATACTCCACACATGCACAAGCACTTGGGTGCCTTTGGGGATGTCATAGCCTCCAACTTGGCAGTCCTCCCTGGCTAGCCTTGGCACCAACATTGGTGCCACAGGGTGCAGCCTCATTGCTTCCTTCGCTATGGCATTGATGTAAGGCAAATTCACAATGTCCTTCTCTTCAACCCATCTCTCTCTCCCTATTACTCTGTCTAACTCATCTGTTGCTTTCTTGAAAATCTCTGGCCTTCTTAATAGCTCAGAGATTGCCCATTCCACTGTTACAGCTGAACTCTCTGTCCCACCCGCTATCAGGTCCTGATCAATTCATTCACACAACTGAGTTGGTAAGAAAATATATCATATAATCAGATCCAAGCTAGTTTGCTACTAACTATCTTATTGTCTTAATAACTATGTATGATTCAAGTTATTATTAGCCGTCCAATGACTAGGGACAGAACCCAAAAATAATGTAATTACGATAAGATTATTTATTCATTTAGCTAAATAAAACGAGAAACGAAAAATGTTCTTATATTAGACTGGAATAAGTTGGCCCCACAAAGAGATAACTTTTTTTTGTTCTTTCTTTTTTATAGTTTCTCCCCGTGTGACTAATTTCCGTTAGAGACACTTTAAAAGATAAGATAGTTAACCCCAAGAATTAACGCAACTGCATACACGAGGCAGGATTTGACGATTCAACCCCACAAAGAGATAATGATCTTGATTCTTGTGATCTACCGAGCAACAAGCAAGGCTGGCTGGATAGACTTAAAAATTTACATAACAAAAAGAAAGACTTTGAAATTCACAACTATAAGTCATAATTAATCAGTAATAGTGACAGCAGTATTATGTAGATCAAAAATAAATTTCAAACTGCAATACTTTTTTCAGTATATTTTCTTTCATTAATTAAAATTTATGGAAATTTGAAAAATTTTGAAATGAAATTTATGAAACAAAGAACAGGACCACAGATATTTAATAAAACTTACTTAATTTTATTCAATAGAAAAGAGTAATATATCATAAAAAAAGAAGATAACCATGATTTAATGGAGGAGTAATATGAGGCCGTCAATATCATATACGTAATTTATTTGGAGGAAAATGCGTGCAAGTTGTATCATGGATATTTAATGAAGTAAACATATCCGGATGGTGTTACTCGTGGGCATTATTCATTGGATGATGGAGTAAGAAGATAGCAGCATGTGGTTAAAAAAAGTAAGAAGAGAAAGAGAGAGATAGTATAATATAATAGTAATAGTGTAATAGATAGGGATACCTGTGTAAAAGCCTTGACCCCATGCCTCTCGAGCTTGACCTCGAGAGTGGGATCCTCGGCAAGGTGAAGAAGCACGTCCACCATGTCTTTGGCCACGTAATCCTTGACCCCTTTCTTCCTCTCAATGTGTTCATCCAACACATGCTCCATAAAACGATCAAACTTCTTGCTCAAAGCCTTCATCCTCTTGATGTAGCCCTGAACGTCCAAGAAATTTATACAGGGAATGAAGTCCCCAATGTTCAAAACCCCGTTAAGCAAAAACAACTCATCAAGCATCTTCTTAAAGTCCTCGGGGGAAACGATGGCGTTTTCGGATTTTTGGAGGTACTTCTTCCCCAACACCATGCGGCTTATGACGTTGAGGCTAAGGTTGGAAAGGTGGTCCTTCAACAGAACGGTTCTGTTGGCGGAGTGGAAGAGTTCGTTGAGAACAGCGCGTAGCTCCTCTTTTCTAATGTACTCGTACTCCTCCAACCGTTTCGCGCTGAAAAGCTCCATCAGGCACATTCTACGGGCCTGCCGCCAGTATGGGCCGTATTGGGACCACGTTATGTCCGAGTAGTTGTAGGTCGTGTATTTGCCTGCCGAGAATCTGGGCCTGCCCGCGAGGCTGACGTCGTGGGTTTTCAGGATGGCCTTTGCCATTTCCACCGAGGACCCAACCACGATTGGGTTGGACCCGAACCACACGTGCATGAGGGGCCCGTATTTTTTGCTGAGGGAGTCGATGGAGCGGTGCGGGAGGGATCCTATCAGGTTCAGGTTGCCTATGATGGGCCAGGGCTTTGGGCCCGGTGGCAAGTTGTATCTGCGGCGGCTGAGGCGCCGGAGAATCAGGAGGAGGACGGCCAAGCTTGCCAAACATGTGGCGGCGGTTGCCAGCCAGTTGGGGAATGTTAATTGAGTTGCCATGTTTTGAGTGAAGACAAGTGTTGTGTTGTGTGTTGTGTGTTGTGAGTTGTGGCTAGGCAGTGGGTATTTATGTACAAAACATGGCAATAGCAGCACACGACTAATGCTTCTATGGTCGGTCCCAGTGGGCTCCTTATATTACATTTCGTGAACCACGTGCTTCCTCTCCTTTACTTTCATCAAATAAATATATAGGAAGAGTTAATTACTTGTGTAAAGTTTTTCACACCATAATCCATCATAACTTTTAAATTATTTTATTTATTAAAAAATATAAATATTTATCAATTTCACTTTTTATTTTAATATTAAATTTTGTGCATTAGAAAACGTGTTCATACTTGATAGGGATCTTCGATTATTTATTTTTGTTTATTTTTATTCATACCGTACAACATTACTGTGTATTATTCTCTTTATTAACTTTATTGTCGCATTATTTGTCTTTCAATAATTCATATACTGATCGATGTATATATTAAAGTTATTTTATATTTATTAAAATAACAATCAATGTATATAGTATAGTTTTACATTGATCGTCATTTTAATTAATATAAAATAATGTTTTTAATGTCAGTTCAATGTTATCTAATTTAAAATCTTTTCATTTTTTTTATGAAATTGTCACCGAGCTTTTTTTCTTTAATTTTTAAAAAATTACTCTTTTTTTTTTTTTTTTTAATTTTTATAACAGTGAATAAAATAAACAGCAGGTATTTGAGAACAAGCATTAATATTTTGTCAATGTAAAAACTTGATGCTGACTCTCTCGCTGTATTTTGTAAATATATTTTTTGATATTATGTACGCACTTTTTTTTAACATTTAAATAAGTGTATTAATGTATGAGTCTATCACCACTTCATTTATTGATCTACGACTGTTACTAATAACTTTAAATTACAATTTTTCAAAATAATTTTATTTTAAAAATTTATATTAAAGAATTTAACTAATTTGATATGACACGAGTGATTAGGAACTAACATGTTTAACAAAGTGATCGAATTTAACTCTTATAAATACATAAAAATTTAAGCTGAGAAAAGATTCTCACTTACTCACTCTCGTATTAAATCCCAAATTCCTTGATTGATATTCATTAATTACTCTTACTCACTTTTTTTCTTCTTTTTCAATTTTACTTTGAATATTATTTTTAATCATGATATTCATATAAAATATTCTTTGTCACAAGTAGTGATCAGTCTTTAAAGATATTTTATTTTATATTTAAATTCTATCCAACTTGGTTCAATTGGCCTTTAAATATCAATTTATTATTATACTGTTCATTGTTTTAATTGAATAATTATATTTAGTTTGGAAAGCTCATGTTTTGTTTTTCTATAGTGGGTGCATGTAAATCCGTAGGTATTAGGAAGGAGGGGTGTGGGATGAATCCACATTGAAGATGAGACCTAATATTTTATTCCCTTGTATTCTTTCTAAGAAGGTTGGATTGAATTTTCCTAATTAAAGACTGAAGCTAACTTTAGAGTCAAAATTCTGAGATGAAGCCTCCTAGCTACTAGCTAAATTACTCTCTAGTAGTGGACGGATAGAAAAAATCTCTTTCACTCTATTGGGTGGAACTTTGCCATTAAACTTCGTGAATAACGTTGCCTTTTGCAAAGAAATTTATGATCAAAAGTTTATGAAACCTGCTAATTAGTGTCTTAAAAAACGTAATCTTATATTATCTTATAATTTTTAGCAAAAACACATGTGGGTTTTTAGACCAGTCTTTGACAAAATTCTTATTTACTTTGGTAGATGCAAAGCATTATGTATGAATATGTAAGAATGAAAATTTGATTCCACAAAATTTGGAATGGTTATAGAGGTCTACAAGCAGGTTCTTGCGAAAGCGACGAGAGTGTGGTTGTTGCATAGACATGACAATAAATTGAATCGACTCTTTTCGCCTTTTAAAAAGTGATTCAACAAGCAATATTGTAATAATTGACTACAAAAACTTTCCAATTGCTACCCTGAATTATTGAGTAATATAATATACAGTTGGTAACTTGGCTCTTTCTGTGAAATTTCATTATTGACTTGAAATCGATCCTTTTAGAGTCAAGGTCCTATCATGGTTGGTGTGAGTTGCAGGAAAAGATCTTTTCCAAAAAATTAATTATAAATAAGGAAAATTTATTTTTATTATTTAAATTAATTATTTTTCCTAATTTTGATGAATTATATATTTATATCTTATATATAAGAATGAGATACTATGTAATGGATTTTTATTTTATTTATTTTCCATACCATTTTTCTAATTCCGACCCCAGTGATCATAAAATTTTATTATGCATATATAAATACATTCACATAAATAATAAGTTCAAATTTTCACTTATTTCCTTAGTTTAGTATAAAAACTAAAAAACTAGGTCAGCAACATCATGGAAACAACTTGGTTTCTGGGACATGAATGTTAGGGCAAATATATGAAGGGGACGGCATCAACCACCTCTCTTATTAGGGCAATTTTTTTTTTCTTCTGAAAACTCTACGTTTCTCAACACGTAATTAACATAATTTATTATTATTTAATGGCAACTCGTGCAAATATTGAAAAGAGTAAAAGCAAGTCACATAATCAGTAACTTATGTGAGTTACTTTAACTTTATTTACATTTTTTCCCATCAAGTATAAAAATAATATGATTTTCATTTAATTTTTAATTGAGTAAATATTCTGAACATTACAATTATGTAATTTATTTATCTATCAATTTTTTGTTAAAACTGTATCTCCTTTTTATTGACATATAACACTTATAAATGATGCAAATATTGACATTACTTGATGATATTATTAGTATATTGATAATATTATTAGTATATTAATTTATTATTTTATAATATTTTCAAATTATATAATTTTAGAAATATTTGAATTATACAAATTATAATATAACTGATGTTTAAATAATGACATTGATTTCAAAATGATATTACCTCCTTTATACTTTATTACATGGGGTGGCTTATAATTAATATGTTAAAGATCTATGTTGTTTCTAGTTTTTTTTACAAATGTATGCAATCGTCTTAAATTTTTGAATCAGTTATGGGTGCTTCTAACATAGCGAGAAAATTAGTCATTGTTATTGACAGTGAATACTCCAGGGACAAACAAAAAAAAATATATTCTTATCATTATATACTTTATGCCACATTAGAAAATCGGTGGGTAATTTTATAAAAATTAAAATTTTTTAGTTTTAAATAAATTTTAACAAATATATATATATATATATATATATATATATTTTTTTTTTTATATTTTAATTTTAGTCTCTTAATTTTTAATTTCATAATTTTAATCTTCAATTTTATGAAATTTATAATTTTGGTCCCTTTTTGTTACATATACATTCATTAATAAAATCGTAATGTTTGTCGTTGCTTAACATTAGATAAATGATAATATAATTAATAAACATGTTAAATTATATTTTTAGTCCCTATTTTTAATATATTTTTATATAATTTTATTTTATAAATAAGATAAAAAAAAGACTAAAAGTGAAATTTAGATAAAATATTATTAAATATTAGTAATTATATCTTTTTCTTTCATGATTAATATTATAATTTTAATGATTAAAAGATGAACATTTAATGAGAAAATTAAAATTATGAATTTTATAAAATTAAGAACTAAAATTACAATTAGATATAAAATAATCAAAATTTCATACTTAATATTATGAGAGGAACAAAATATAATTTAATATATAAAAAAATATTAAAAGAAATATTTTAAAGAGTATTATGAGCGCTTCTTATTTTTCAGCCACATATTTGCGTCTATCCTATTTTTGTTCACCTTATTCCTTATATAGTGACCAAACGTAGTGGTAGTTTTTTGTCCCAAGATATTCAAAGTTGTTTTTTTTTCTCTTGTGAGATGAAGTTTTGCAAAAGTTTTTTTTTCTAGGTAAAATAAAATATATTAAAATGAAGTATAATGAGTACTCCAACTATAAACAATTACAAGAAACAACAAAAAATAGAGAGATAAATACAACCTCTTTAGTAACTTACGAGGTATAACTAAGAAAATTAAATCAAAAAGTAATCCAAAACAAACGAAGCCAACCAAAACAACTAAGAAAACATAAAACTTACTCCATAATCTCACTGTCCAGCAGACGAACATAATAACGAGAAAAAAAAAACATTTCTTTCTTGACTGCACAAGGGAATAAAAATCCAAAATTCAAGTCGCACATCGACTAAAAATAAGATAATTAGAGTATAAAAGTAGAGGGCATAAAAGTTATGAATCCTTTATTAAAATTTTAGTGGCAATAGTAAAAATTCAATAAATAGGTTAAACATTTAAAAACTAATGGAAGTGTATTGGATTGGGATTTCGAAAGACTATTTTAGCATGAAAAAAGTCTTGTGGATTTTAATGGATTTTAAAAGACTTTGAAAGAATGTCATGACTTTTAAAAAAAAATTAAAAGATTTTTAAAACATGAATTTTAATTAGGACTTTATAGTTTGGATTTTAATGGATTTTAACGAATTTTGATGGATTTATATCATAAGATTTTAAAGGAATTTATGAATTTCATGGAAAAATATGGATTTGTAAAATACATTTAATGCTACAAGAATTAATAAAAAATAACATAAATAATAAAGAAAAGTAAAACCAACATAATTTTTTTCTATCGTTTAACAAATAATTCGTTCAATGTTTTGACAAATAATTGACTTTAATGTCCTTCCAACTAGCATTTCTCCATATATCTAAAGTTATACTAGCCTTCAATATATTCTTTTTCATGCTCTTGAGTTTGAACAATATGTTCAAAATTATGGCCTTCATTAACTAGTGGCACCGAAGCTAAAGATTCATCCACCTATTCAAGTAGAAATTCATCAGAACGACATTCTTTGTGAAGAAAGTTATGTAGTGCTACACATGCTAATACAAGTTCAGCTTGTGTCTAAAATATAAATGGAGGCATTGACTTAAAAATTATGAAGCGTGATTTAAAAATATCAAACATTCTTTGATTGTTATTACCATGGTCTGTAAAATCTTAGAGATAATATTGTACACCTCGAAATGAAGCTAAAAATTGACATCTATTAGGAAATCCATAGTTCGCTAGAAAATATTTACTTAATTATATATGCAACACATAAAATTAGGATGAAGATTTAATATATATATATATATATATATATATATATATATATTATTAAAAAAAAACTACCTTGGAGCACTTTAAGTTCATTTTTCCTTGCCAAAACATCACTTAATAACTTGGAATTATAAGTTGAACCTTCTCACTCACTAAGAACATACATGAATTCCAAATCAAAGTTACAAGTTCCTAATACATTTTGTGATATCTTTCCATGATAATTATGATAATTGTTTACATCTTGTCCCCTCATCATTGTTGAAATATGAGTACCATCAATAATTCCAATGTAATATGAATTTCTTTTATACGTTATTAAAGTTCAACCATTATAACTCCACCAAAATATAAATCAAATACTTCAACCAAAATAAAATCAAAATGACATTTAAAAAAAAATATTTCAACAAATTATTAATCATTCCAACTTGAAGTTTATCTGAGATGAACATTCTTCTAACAACATCTTCAAGAAAATGCCATTCTTTATTTTATTATCAATCAAATCAACAGTTATAAAATGAGTTCTATCATCCAAATTTAGGATCTCTTTTAAAGCATCCCAAATATTATTATTTTTCTCTTTCTCTCTATCTTTTTCTCTTTTCTCCAATATGTTAGTTTTTTCAAAAAAAATTGACAACAATAGTACCAATGCCAATAGAAAAAGTATTTAGAACTTTGGCATGATTGTTGGTACCAATCGAATTAGAACTCCCTCCACACTTGTATCTACTTCTCTTTTGACGGCTTAATTTTTCAATGGGAACCTCCAAACTTTAAAAGGGACACAACAATAAATGTTACATATAGTGACATACAAAAAGTGTCACTATAAATATAATATATGTAGGTATATATCTATTTGGCATATAGCTACACACAATTTTAGTGTTGATTTTGAATGAGATTTAACAACATATTTTATGTGTCACTATAGCTTATACCTACACTTTTTAACAATATATCAACATATATTATATTTATTGTGTAAGTAAAAGTAGTTTTTAATTACACATATTGTGTCACTATAGGATGTGTGTCACTATATGACAATTTCCTTGTAGTGGGATTAGACAATAAACTACATTCCTAAGGTGGTGAAGGTTGGTAGGATGATTTGTAATTATCAAGTTGATGAATTATACATCAATATTGATAGATAAAAATGTAACAAAAAATATTAATAAATAAAAAGAAAGATAGGATAAAACATAGAGACAAAAAGAAGAACAAATAAATGAAAGAGATTAACAAAAAGAGAAAGAGAATATGAGATAGAGAAGACATGAAAAGAGAGAGAAAGAGAAGGGAGAAAGAGAGAAGAAAGGTGAAAGAGTAAAAAATGAGAAGAAAAAAATTATGCAAAATCTTAAAAGTTTTGGTGGGATTGTTAGATGAATGAATTGTATGTAAATTCTACTAAAAAGTCTCACAAAATTCATCCTTCAAAATTATCTATTAAAATCTTTATATTTTGAATATTAGTAGACTTTTTTTAAGTGACAAAAAAAATCTTAATTAAATACCACTTGATTTTGACATACTCCTAAAAAAATCATGACTATCTTCGTTGAATATTATCATATTTTGATGTACTCTTAAAAAAATCATAATTATCTTAATTGAATATCACATAATTTTTTATATTAAAAAATTTTGATTGAATACCACAAGACTTTTTTATAATAAAAAAAAAGTCTTTTAAAATTTCAATCTAATATACCCACCTAATGTTAGTAGCCATTATAAATGTTAGTAAAAAATGTTATAAAAACTCATATATTTTTTCGATCATTATAAGGGTTTTTATTGACTTTTTACTATTGCCACTAAAATTTTAATGAAGGATTCATAACTTTTATGCCCTTTACTTTTATACTCTAATTATCTTATCTTTAGTCGATGTGCGACTTGGATTTTTCCCAATACAACCCCTCATGTGGCCCTTTTTAATGATTTAGGATAGATGAGACTTGAGTTTTTTTTCCAATACATCCCCTCACGCCTAATACTATTAGACTTGGTGCATGTATTAATGGTAAATGACTCTTTTTAGAGTGGACCTAGGATAACATTGATACTATCTTAGAATAATGGATTGTGTGTATGTATATAGTCCTTAATTGTATTATCTCTAGTCGATATGAGATTTGAGTTTTTTTTTCAATAAAATGAATTAAAAATTATCCTTACTTTTTTTATCGTTCATTTTCAATAACTACTCTTATAAATACATTTTTAGTGGCTATTATTTATTAGTCATTGATATTTTTATCTCTATATCTTAATAAAGGAGTGTTCATCTTGGACATGTAGCATCTTTTGATAAGCTTTTCCCCCTTTCAAATTGCTTTTTCCTTGCACCAAGCTTTTCCAAATTTTTTGCAATTTTTTTCTTCTAAAACCAACCGATTTATCTTTGGTTCTTCTATTAAGATCTTTGAGAGATCTTATCAACAAAAAAAAAATTCCAATGCCTTATGTTGTGACAAACTAACCTACTTACTACTTTTTGTACCCATCATTTCAATCCAATTTAAATATCTACCCAAACAAGATTGTGAAGCAGTGTAAAAATATTTTCCTTTTTTTTCTTCTCTCATGTGTTAACTTTCTTCTTCCTCTCAATTATCAACTCTACTTTCTTAACTCTCAACTCTTTCATCCATTTTTTTTTGAGGAAAAGGTGTTGGATCCTTAGGTTTGGAGCGCACAAGTTTGAGTTATTGTTTGTAGACTTGATTTAGAGACTTTTAATAATTATGAGTATTTTAGTTAAATAATAAATATTTATGAAAATTATTTTATATAATATTTATTAGAGAAATATGTATTTTTATGATATTTTATTATAAAAAGTATTTGGAGAAAAATGTGTTTTTATTGTAATTGTTTATATATTTTATTTTAGGCTAAAACCCTAATTTAGTCCCTTATAATATTTAAAAGTTTCAATTTGGTCTCATTTTAATTTTTGGTTTCAATTTAGTCCCAATTTATTTTAAAATACTTTAATGTGGGACTTCCGTCTGAATTTCACAAACAGTGTTAAATCTTGACCATGTGGATGTCAACTAGATGCATACATGGAATGACCATGTTAGGTTTTCTTCTTCTTCTTTAATGGTCCGATGCTTATGTTTTTGTTCTTCTCTTCTTTTTTTTTTTTTTTTTTTTCTTTTTCCTTTTCCTTTTCTTTTTCTTCTTCTTCTTTTTCTTCTTCTGTTTAGTTTTTCTTCACCCCATCTTTCCATTTTTAGGATTTGAACTTAGGGTTTAGTGTATTGCAACGAAAATGTCGCGGATGTCATCCAACTCACGCCCAATGAACTCAATGAATTCAAGTGTGTCTGAAGGTCATGCTAGTAGGTCTTTTATTCCCTGTTGCTATTACGGGGAGGTTGTTGTGTTGCGAACAACAATGACGTCTACAAATGTTGGTAAAATATTTTGGGGTTGTCCAAATTACAAGGTATGTTATGTATGTTAATTAATTTTATTTTGCCCTAGTTTCTTATTTAGAGGTTTTGTGACTTTAGTTAAAAACTTTGTAGTTTGGTGATGCTGAACAGTAAGGATGCAACTTTTTCAAGTGGTCTTTAGAGGAATATGTGGATAAAAGGGATTTGTTGATAGCTAGACAAAGGAGAAAGATGAACAATCTCCAAAGTTCTCTGAAGTTAATAATATGGTGGATGAAGTTGTTGATAATTCTTGTTGGTTTTCTATTGTTGTTAAATTTGGTCTTAATATATGTAATTTGTAACAACTTGGTTCAATTTAGAAGGGTGTTTTATTTGAAGTAGGCAAATATGGTGTTCTCTATGTAATGACAAGTTTGGAGATGTTGTGGTTGGATATTTTTGTAATGTTTCGTTAATTGTAATAGAATTATGAACAATTAGTAATGATAGTATTGAAGCATTGATTGACGTTTAAATTTAAGTGTTAGATTTTTGTCCATAGTTGTTGTCCATTTATTGAATATATCATTGATTAATATACAACCTCATATGTCACCTTCTTGTAATAATCTGACACAAATTCCTTTGGATCCAAATTCATGTACCTCATACATGATATAGCATGGCAGCAAGGTAGCCTTGTCAATATCCACTTTCTACAATTGCATTCCTAGGTTTGCAAGTTTATAGTATATTTATCACATATGAGGTTGACATTCTTAACCTCAAAAACTTTCTCTCCAGCCCAATTGAAACCAATATCTTAATTAATTATAAACAAAAATTTGGTTAATTTAAACAAATAAATTAGGACCAGTTTATCATTGTATCAATGGGCCAACTTATGTATATATACATGGACAATAAATGCACAACAACATGTATTCTTTGGGACCACACAACAACATCAAAAGTTCACACAACAACAAAAAGACACCACAAAAGGCCACGCACTCCTTATTTAGGACCACACAAAAATGAAAATCAAACCCTAAACCAAAAAATTAAATGTGAAACCAAAACCTAAACTCGTACCGTAGGCCCGACACCACAAAATGCCACAAACCCATTATTTGGAACCACACAAAAACGAAAATCAAATCCTAAACTAAAAAAGCAAACGTGAAACCAAAAAATCTAAAATCGTATCCCAGGCCCACTCTCAGCCCTAGCCCCACACTCACCCCAATAAGACCCTTCAGTCAAATACCAAACCAACACTTACCTTGATGTCAATACGACAAAAACATGGTTTCTTCTTCTTCTTCAACACCAACGAACACGCCTTCTTCTTCTTACAAGGCCTAAAAACATGCTTTCTTCTTCTCGGGACTCAGGCGAATGGCACGCCTTCTTCTTCCAAACTAAACACTCGTGGAAAGGAATGCTTAATCTCCACGCTAGAAATCCACATTGGAAATTAATTGGATTGTTACAAATTTATTTGTTTTCCATGTGGATACTCTTAAATGCCGTTTAAAAAATTTAGATGGAAGGCTAACATTGCAACAATTAAAATAAATTGGGACTAAATTGAAAAAAAAAAATTAAAGTACGACCACATTGAAAATTTTAAATATTATAAGGGACCAAATTAGCACTAGTGAAAAAAATACTTTTAAAATCGGTCATTTTTAACTTTTAAAATCGGTTCTCTGACCGATTTTAAAAGAGCCAATTTTAAAAAGTGAGACTTTTAACATCGGTCAATGACCGATGTTAAAAGTCTAACTTTTAAAATCGTTCTTGCTTGACCGATGTTAAAAGTTAGATTTTTAAAATCGGTTATGGCATGACCGATGTTAAAAGTCTAACTTTTAACATCGATTATAGCATGACCGATGTTAAAAGTGGTTAATTTTTTTAAAATATTTGACTTGTTTTAGGAGGGTTCCTGAACAAAACTTGCAAATTAATAAAATATGAGACAATTCATATGTTTTTAATGGACCAAATTACATACAAATGACAAGTTGGTAAATGTCAACCATATATGTAATCAAAGTAACTTACAAATTATTATGCATCCTAAACTACAAAATAAGTAAAACTATAAACATAACTCGTAGCTAGCCAATGTTTCAATGAAAAATGTAGCTCATTGCTCCCTAATGGTGTTTATATCTTCTAACGACAATGGTGATCGATCTATAAATATCTATTAAGAAAATTTAGAACAATTAGAAGTAACTCTTAAAACATGATAAAATTTTCAAAATTAAAATAAAAATTTTCAGTTCACCCAGATACTATTTGTGAATCAACAATAGTATGCATTGCCTTCATTACATAATATTCGCACTCATAGTTTCCTTTTTGCTTATGAGACACAAAAAGAGTATAAAAACCAATTTTAGTAGTAATGGTAATTCAAAAGAAAAAAAATATCATTACTAAAATAAAATAACTTACTTTAAGAGAGACCCAAAGCATTTTTTTCTTAAACTTTGAACCTTTAAGTATGTGGTATCCTTCCATAGCCCTAATGATAAAAGGACATCATTATTATATTTTAAAATAAAATGTAATGATAAATAAAAAAAGTAGTTTTTTTAAAACAACTTACTTATCTAATAATTGTTTAAAGTCTGCAGGAGGAGATTTGTGCATCGAACAAATGCATACAGATAGATTGTCCATAGGACAAATAATTAGAAGTTGCCAATGAGCACTGCATTGAGAAACTATCAGTAATAGACAATATATTTTTTAAAAATTTATAATCAATTATATACAAATAGACTTACTTAGAAAAGTAAGGAGTTAAGTAAACTTTTTTATTTGAGTCAGACATCCAATTTTGGATCTAAGCTTGAATTTCTTCTGTCTTGTTCCCAATTTTTTGGATTAACTCGGGTTCCAAAAATCCATAAGTGTGATCATTCCCTTTATCCACACTCAATTTATGGATAAATCTACAAGGTCAGAAATAAAGTTAGAAAAAAACAACAAAACATAATTAAAATTAATTCAAATACTTACAATAACCACAATTGCAAAATTGATATGTTCAGCATGCAGTGCCCGTTTGTAATCTTTGATATGTCGCTCTGGCTTATATACAAGGGGACATTACTACAGAAGCCAAACACTTCAGGAGCCCAAGGGACCTGTTTGGGTCGACTGTCATCTTCCATATCTGTAACCAATCTCCATAGCTTTTTTATCGGAGTTAGATTTCTAGAATGGTTAAGCATAGCCTTTGGTGGGACAACAACATCCTATTAAATAAAGGTGCCCACTTTGAAACAGGCCATTCAGAAACTTGATGAGGTTTTTGCAAACACACCACTTGGCAAGTGAACCAAGTTTCGAAGTAGTATTAAAATATCGTCCTCGGGGATTTGAGTGTTTAGTAATTCTTGCTCTAATGATTTAAATGAGAATTGTTGTTATGATTGCAAATGAGTGAAAGCAAATTCGAACAACACAATAAAATAAACATAGTAAAGACAATGATTAAGATACAAGGATTGGTTCAGAGCACTTGCTAACTCGTAGATCTTCTTAAAATAAATGCGATTCTAATTCCATTATTTCCACGTTCATTAAGTAATCCAACAAGATTCCTCAAGGTTGAATCCTAAAGTCATTAAGCTCAAAACATGATTCCTCTATGTGTTGAGTTTAACACTTCGCATTAAGAACAATGACTTGAACAATGTGACTAACCAAATCAAGTCTATTCCTAGAACAAGAAGTGATTAGGTGCAAGATTCAGTTCGGGTTTTCAAAAACGTTTTCCAACTGGATTCAAAAACCAAAAATCATACAACGGGTGATCAAGCCGATATAAGCATTAAGAGAAGAATCAATGCACAAATAATGAGATCAAAATGCATATATTTAAGAAGAAGAAGATTTAGTAGTTACATCCAACCAATCCTTAAGAAGTTTATCCACACATGGCCATTACAGGATCAAAGAGTGAAAAGAAGAAATTACAAAGTAAAGGATGAAGAAATGGAGTTGATCTTCGTTCCCAAAGGATTCAGCTTCCAAATCTTTGTTCTTCCTTCGTTCTTCCCTCTTCACGTGCTTCTCCCCTGTTTTTCTCTGTATTTTTCGTGATGCCTCTGGTTTCTCCTCTTTTCCCCTTTTATATGAGCTTCAAAACAGGGCCAAAAAGTGACTTTTATTCCCACGGCTGCAGCTGTAGATCCACGGCTATAGCTGTGGAGAGTCCTTCAGGGTGAAGAAACCTCCAAGGCTGCAGCTGTAGTTTCACAGTTATAGCTGTGACAACTCCTTCAATCTTAAGGAACTTCCAACGCTCAAGCAGTGAAGCCACAACTATGGCTGTGAGTCTCTGGAGTTTTTGCTGGGTCCTGGGTGCTTCCATGGCTTTAGCTGTGAGTCCACAGCTTTAGCTTCAACTCTCTGGAGCTTCAAAGTGCATTTCAGATTTCCACAGCTATAGCTGCAGATCCGCAGCTATAGCTCCAACTTTCTGGACCTCTATATCCTTCTCAGACTTCCACAACTCGAGCTCGAGATCCACAGCTATAAAAATCCTGCAAAAAATGAGGAAATTCCTTAAGATTGCTACTACTCCTCTGCTCTTATAGTATAACTTAATTCTTTAAATTAAAGGGATGAAATAACATATATATTATCTACAATTACCCAAAAAGAGTGTCAAAAGTTGAGTGCAAACCATACATAAAAGACACTCAACAGCCGTTCCTAAACTAGAACAGGCCGTTCCGGAATCTGAAAAATGCCTAAAATTGTAGTCTAGAATGGCCTAAAAATGGCCCGTTCTGCATGCAGAACGGTCCATTCTGAAAGTAGAACGGGTCGTTTCAGATTCAAAATTCACCCAACAACAACGAAATAAGAGACATGAGAAGAGAATGTTACCTTGATATTGTATTCTTCCAAGAAAATGAGAAGCTAGAGACTTTAGATGAGAGCCCGAGAGAGTAAAGAAAAGAATATATGAACCGTAGGCTTAATCTAAAGAACATATGGAGCCAAAGATTAGAGAATGGAGGGGAAGGAAGAATGAGACCGTAGACTTTAGATTAAGTTCTGACATTTTTAACATCGGCTATCTATGAACTGATTTTGTATATAGTTTTTAAAATCGGTTCTTAGATAGCCAGTTTAAAAGTAGAACTTTTAAAATCGGCTATCTAAGAGCCGATTTTAAAAACTACATACAAAATCGATTCTTAAATAGCCAATGTTAAAAGTAGCACTTTTAAAATTGGCTATTTAAGAGCCGATTTTAAAAGTAGCATCAGAGACCTTTAAAATCGGTCATAAGGTAGCCGATTTAAAAAGTAATGTCATTATTTAAAAAATTGTCACCGCGTCACTTTTAAAATCGGCTACCTTATAACCGATTTTAAAACCCCGATTTTAAAAGTGATTTTTGTACTAGTGTAGGGTTTTAGCCTTTATTCTAATTATAATTATGTTGGAAGAAATACATTTATTTTATATATTATATATTTTTAATTATTAATGTATTTTTTTTATAATTATTTGGGTTAGGAGAAATATGTTTATTTGATATATTATTTATTTATAAGTTTTAATATTTGAGGGAAAAGAAAGGAGAACTATGGTTAATTTTTTTTTCCTAAAGGGTTAAGTTTTAGAAAAGAGGTTATGATAATTCTTTATTTTTACGCTTCTCATTTTACACATTGTGCATAGCCTTTAAAGAATGGGAAGGAAAACAAAGCTCGTAGGAGAACACCCTAGAGATCAACATCCTTCATCAAGCGTTCATCAAGGTAAGGGGAGTGAGTAATCTCGCTTTAAGACATAGGATCATTGTTGGATAGTGAGGTTGACCCCTAACCTCTATATATTGTATGCATTGAATGAAGGAGAAACCCTATTGCTTTTTGCTGGTGATTTGTTATTTATCCCATGACTTTTGAACTCCCTTATTAAAGTCAATTTTAATTGTTAATAATTAATTTAGTATGACGAGCCCTCTCGATATGATTTGAGTTGCATGTGGGTTCTTGTTATGAGTATGCAATTATGTGAAATTGATATTGAATTTGAGTAATTGATAGTATAATAGAGTAATATTAGGCTTTAATCTATGTTTTTACCAATTAAATTGAGAGAAAAGAGTTTGGATGTGAGTTGTGTTTGGTTCTGAAAATTCTGGTATGAATATGCCTTGATATTTATGTGATTTCTTTGTATGTGATTAATGAAATTGAGTTTCAATTATTGGGTTAGAAAATACACATTTGAGGTTATAGTTTAGACTCAAGAATCACATAAAAATGTTAATGAATGACTGAGTTATGTGAGTTAAAAGATGAATCTCATATTCTGTGCACAAAATATAACATATGTATGTTGTAAGCCTTTCAAGTATACTGAAATGACATAATTAGGTTTTTGTAATCGTCATGAAAGTTGTATCCTTGAATGTTAGCTTTCAGCTTCCGTTGGAATCACTTAAAAAGGAGGTCTAGACACGAGTTATGATCAAATTAGTGAACAAAGGTCAGACTATCAAATTTAGGTTAAAGTGTTACGATTTTGTATTTTTTTTTTGAATAGTAGATGACATAATTAGATTTTGTGGTAAACATAGAAGTTGGAGATAATTATCTTAGCTTCATAATAAAATTAAGATTAACTTAATATTATATAAATAACTCTAGACAGGATGTTTAGATTACACGATGTCTTAGAAGATAAAGTTGTGGAAATGTAATTTGTAATTGAGGATGATGAATACGTTTACCTTTTAAGTGTTTGATCTTATGAATGATTTGAGGTATTTTTATCAATGTTTAGGAAGGATGATAGCAAACAATTTTTAATAAGTTATGATGTAATTTGATTGTTAATTACTTGAGGTGTTCTAATGATAGCGATGTCTAAGGACTTAATATGTGATATTAATAAGGTTGTTAGACTAGTTAAGCTATTGATTTGAATACTTTAGTGACTATGGTTAAGGTATTAACATATGATTAAACGATCTCATAATTATTTTTTCTTGAGGTGTATCAGATAATGTTAAGTAATTGTTATGTTTAAATTACAAATATGTGTAATTATTGTACTAATTAATATTGATAACTAGTTATGGTATGTGAGTATACTATAGATATGATTGTGAGCAATGTGTGAGTTAATTTGTGGGTGAATTGAGTAAAAAATTGTTAATTTTAGATTGAAAGCCTTTGCTTAGGGTTTGATTTTAGATATAAAATTAATGGCATATAATATTCTTTGAATCATTTAATGAGAAATGATGAAGTTTAATTTTTTTGGTTGACTAGTATGTATGATGTCTAGAAGAGGAGGTTGAATAGTATTACTCAAAAGTTTCCACTTTTTTAGTGCAATGAAGTAGTACTTGTGACAGATATAAAAGACCACTCGAAACAAGAATGAATTTAGGAATTTTTGTTAACTTATCTCAATCACTGAGACTACGTCCAATTCTTAATTCAACCAGATTAAGTTTCACTATTTTGTCAAAGATAAAAATATTCTTTACCAAGCCACTTTTAACTTAATCCTAAGTATTCTTTGAATTGTCTCTTCAAGCAATCTACCCAAGTATTTGTTTCACACAGTTTCTCCAGGCTTCAACATCGAGTATTTTTTTCTGTCAAATCTTTTCAAGTTCAAACAATACTGTCAAGTCTCTTTAAGTTCAAACACAATAACTTGGAGTTACTAAGGTTTACAAGGTTGTTTCGTCTTTCTTTCAAGATATGATACAACAAACTATGTGCAAAGTCTTTTTATAGAAAGAAAGAATGTAGGTTTTACAATAACTGATATCTCTTATTTTTGAGCTTGAACCTTCCTTTTATATGGCTTTGGTGAAAATGACTATTGCAACTTCTTGGGATTCTCACTCATGACTTGCTTTGTTTGTCTTCACGTACTTCTTGAGGAGAGAAGTATCTATTGGTATAATAAATGTTTGCATTAAATATTTTCACCAAATTATTATTTCTTATCTGATAAAAAAAACTCTTTATCACCTTCTGACATTGAATAGATAAAATCATGCATGTGCCAGGACATTATAGTGGTGAAACCATAGTTTTAAAAAATGAATCGGTCATCAAACCAATTAGAGTACTAGGTCAGTAGATCAAAGGTTGAACTAGTGGGTCATTAATTGAACCGCATGACCCGGTTTTTATTAACTTTTTAAAAAAAAATATTCATGTTAAATATATTTTATACTTATAAATTTCAATAAATTCATATCTTATTTTAAATTTCAATTTTCATCTTATTTAAAATTATTTTTATTTTTATTTTTTATAAAGAAATACATAAAAAATTACATGTTAAACCATATATTAATACAAATTAAAAATATAAATAATATGTACATATATAATATGTTTGCAATTGATATCACAAAATAATATATGTAATATCTACATAGATATTATATTATAATATACTATAAAAATTATTTAAGTTGTATATATTACAAACAAATACATTATAACAAGTAGTCATTGTTATGTTTAATAAGACTCTTTGCTCTTCCATTAAAAGATTAAATTTTCATTGTTATTTTTGTGGTTTGTGGTCTCTTAAAAAAAATTAAAAAAAAATTGTGATTGAACCGGTTTGACCCACGGGTTCATTGGTTAAACAAAAAAATTGACCAGTTCAATCCAATTTGAAACGGGCCGAATGCATAACCGATCCAACTTAAGGTTTGAACCAGCTGGACCACCATTTCTCAGTTCAACCAGTCCAACTGACCGATCCGATCTGATTTTTAAAACACTGGGTGAAACAACTTTTGACTACAACTTTCCGTATTTACAAAGATTTGATTGTCCTTTTTTGATACAAAACATGTCTTTCCTTTCTTTTTGTAGAAAGTTGGTGCCAAGGAAGTGCTTTTAAAATTGACCAATTAAGGAATTATTCAGACATAGTTTCTCATTTAGAGATCATGAATGATAAAGATTTAATGCATATTTTTTTTATGACCGGTGATTTGTCTTATTCATTAATAAGATCGTCTTAATAAAGTCATTGTCTTATGTCAGATTCATTAGCGAATTGCATCTTAATAAAAGATTTGTCTTAGTCATTTTAAGAACTTTATGCTATTAATAAAAAAATTATATGTTTGTTAACAACAAAACTTAAGACCAAAGGGATTTGAAATTATCTTTTGACCTAACACATGACTTGTAAAATCTTTAGTGCCAAAGTTAAATTCTTCTAATAAAAAAACTCACTAAATAAAGATGATAAATAGTCCTCAAAATAGAATCAATTTAGAGAATAAAAATATTCTTAATGAATACATATGTTTGTATTTTTTTTTTGGCACAATACATAAAAGAAGAAAAACAAAGAGAAGTAAAAGATAAATATTAAGTAATAAGTAAAATTTACTACATAGGTATGTCTAGTGACGAATCCACTTAGAAGAGAGTTGGGACACTTGTCACCTATCATTTGTAAATAATTGTCCAATTAATTTGTTATCATTAGTAAATAATACATATCATACACATTATAATTATAATGAACACAAAAAACAACTAAGCTATTACATGTGCATCAAAAGGAACCGCTTCTAAAACAAAAACTAGTGACTTCTTTCATGTGAATGTTAAATATTTAATAATTTTATTAAAAAATAATATTAGATAATATTTAATATTTTAAAACATAATTTTAAATATTTAATAAATTTTTTTAATATTTTCTATGTCAACTTTGAAAGAGAGAAGATGGAGGTAGAAGAAAAAAAAAATTTCTTTAAAAAAAATTAGAGAATTTAAAATTTTATAATTTTAAAGAATTTCACAAATATTTGAATTTAAAATTCTTTATACATTCTACACTCAAATAAGTCATTTTATATTAAAAAGTATTTGAAATTCTTAAAAAAAATTAAATTATTCTATAAAAATCCCCATCCAAAAAGGGCAAATAAAAAATCACTTCCAAAGCCCAATTTAGTCAAAAGCCCCATCATTGTTGAATTGAAACCAAGTATCCACCATCCACTTAGAGCATCTACAATGGGAGTTGCTTATAAGCAACTCCCAACCACTTTAAATGGGTCTCATTGTGCTACATTATTCATAAACAACTCATACTATATTTTTACAATTTTTGCTCCAATGAAAATTTCTTATAAGCACCCTTACTTTTTTACAACTTATACTACACTTTTTGACACCTCATACTATACTTTTTTCAAATTCTCTGTCCATGTTCCACTTTGGATCAAATCAACCAATCATACCTCTCCATTTCAATTTTCAGATTGCTAAGCACGGTTGCTTGGAGAAGTAACAAAGCTAAAAAATTTAGAACTTGACTTGTCACGTAAGATGACTCCAATAGAAATTTTTTATAAATACTGTTGCTTATTTTTAAGATACACAACAAGCACTCCCATTCGAAGTGCTCTAATTACACTTGGACGCAACCCAAACTAGTACGTTCACCCTTGCATTCACATCGGAACTCTCCTTGTATTGCATCAACTGATCTTCTATAGTTCAATGACTTAAATCATAAACTGCCAAATCAACTAGGTTTGCTGTCTATAGAGAACACATAATTTTAAGTTGGAACTTTGATATTATAATTTTAATAGGAAAAAATAAACTGTCAAATTTTGGGATTTTAGCCTACATTGCTGTTAGTTTTGCTAAAAATAACTTGTCTAAGTTGGGATTAATGTAAAATATGAAGAAAAAAAAATCATTGTACCATATTTAAAACAAAAATAGAATTCTGAACCTTGTGGATACTTCCTATTCAAACTCCCTATTTTTAATTTATTACCATTGTTGTGACAATGTATAAGTAAATACCACTTTGTCTTATTCGTCCCAAGATTTATTTGTTCTCCTTTGACAGAGAGATCTGCAGGTTTGGTTTAGTGCATTGCCAACGTTCTTGTGTCCTTTCTCTCATAATTATAAATTGAAAGTATCGTCACAACATTTATCCTATCAAGAAATGGAAGCTTTGATTAACACCACTGTAATTGTTAGATTAGAGATTCTGGCAACTTTTGCTGTTGAAATGTACCTTTATTTGAAAATTTCGTCATTATGAAGTGTCCCTTTTGCCGAGAACCACAGCTTTGTACACCTAAGCTATATAGTATGCAGTCACATCTTGTTCGGTTGCTTTAAAAAGGACGATTTAAAGGTAAGAGTAAAGTATTTGTCTAAGATCAAGTAAATCTTGTCCCGTGCCTAAAATACTGAATAATTACAAGTTTTGTTGTTTTAAAAAGATGACAGCTTGCGTTGCATACCCGTGACCTTAATTGGGTGGCAATTTCCCAGCATGTAAATCAACCAAGAATATTTTACTCATTAACGTACAAGGGTTGAACTTGAACCTAAAATTCTTTGAATCCCATCCACTCTCATGACTTGATCTTTTGTTATTGTATGTAGTGTCTAACTATCTCAAATTTTGATTAACCGCATAATACTTTACAGGGTCAATCCCTTTCTTACATTTGTTAGGCCCAAACTCCAAGTTCTGAGGTATATTCTTATGCATTAGTGTGTAGAGAAGCTTTTTCAACTTTCCTTCCCATTTTTCTCTCTAGAAGTGATTATATACAGTTCTTTTCTCTGTTTTGGTCTGATCATCATCTCATTGTTCAGCAACTTAACTCTTGACTTCCAAGTGTGTGTTTGAATCACGATTATGTCTCAATGGAAAAATATCATTTTATCACTTGTGCTAAAGTCATGATTTCGTACCTAAAAAAAATCATGTGTACTCAACTCAACCAATTTTTCTAAACACGTAATTTGTGTATGAACTCAAGTCAAAATCTCTAAATTATGGTTTAGGTTGGGCAAACTATAATCAAAATAAGTACTTATCGGTTTTCTTCCCGCGACAGAGACAGATTATTTTAATTTTTAATATAGATATTTTTGTTAAGAAAAAATGTTAATTGTAATACCCATTTTTTTTATTATTAATTATCAATGGCATTTTCGTAAATTTTATAAAGGTATAGGGGTATTCTTGTAATTTTATTACTGATGGCATTTTCGCAATTTCAAAAAAATTTAAGGGGTGTTTTGGAAACTTGGAACGGGCCGTTCCAAAAGCAAAACGGGCCGTTCCAATCTTAAAAATTATACTAAATTTTTTTAGTGAGAACGGGCCCAGAACGGGCCGTTCCAAAAGGAGAACAGGCCGTTCTGTTTTTGAAACGAGCCGTTCTGGAGGGAGAACGGGCCGTTCCGGAGGGAGAACGGACCGTTCTGGATGAGTCTCGGAACGGGCCGTTCTGATTTTAGAACGGGCCGTTCTGCTTTTTGGGAACGGGCCGTTCCGATTTTGGAACGGGCCGTTCCAGTTTAAAAATTTGCGTACATTTGAAAGATTCGGAACGGGCCGTTCCGAATTCAATACGGGCCGTTCCGGGTGACTCTGGTTGCCTATAAATAGGGACCAGGGGGGTGAAAAAAAAGTATACTGAGAGAAGAGAATCCTAGAGAGAGAAAGAGGAGAGAGAGAGAAAGAAAAGAAAAGAGGAGAGAGAAAGAGGAATCCAGTAGAGGAGGTTCTGCTAGGGGAGAGAAAAGAGGAGAGAAGAGGAGATTCTGCCCGAGTTTCGGTCTTTGCTTAAGGAGAGAGGTGGAGGTTCTGCCCGAGTTTCGGTTCTTGTTTAAGGAGAGAGGAGGAGATTCTGCCCGAGTTTCAGTTCAGGTTTATACAAGTAAGGGTAGTGCTTATAAAATTAATCTAGTATATATGAGCATGATAGGAATAATATAATTTTAATATGCTATTTTATGTGAAGATTTTCATTTAACATAATATAATTTGGATCAATTGATGGTTGTTTTGGATATTTAATTATTTATATTATTATTATATTGACAAATTGGCATGGTTATGGTTATGTTTAATTATGGAATATGCTATGTGTATGTGGTTTGGAAAAGTAAATAGGACTTAAAGGAGTAAGGTTATGGTATGGATTAGATCTCTTGGTGAGATCAGGATATAATCTTTGGAAAATTATAGAATTTGGGAATCCCATGGTGAGGATTCCAATGTGGAACTTTTCCAAAGGTTATATAATAAACCACTTCAGATGTTAGGTGGATTCTGAAGTACTCCTCTAAGTATTCTATTTGCTACCGGTATGGGGGCAAGGCCGAGTCATACCGATGGATGAAGTGGCCATGATCACCAGGGTTACGTGACGACGTAATCCAACTGTATATTTTCCATGAGAGGTTAGGTGTGGGACATGGGTTGCTGACATGTTTCACCGTATCAACACTTGGTTTGGATGGTGTTGAGGCCAACATTTGGTTTGGATGTGTTGGTTACATCATGGATTATACAGTGGTGTGACTTTGTTTTGGATATGGAATATGTATACATATGGTATGGATTGTATACATTGGTTATGGATTATTTTATTATTATAAAATATGTATACATTGGCATGGACGTGTATACAATATATGGTTTAAATTTAGAATGGAAATGACTTGTTGGTCTGGATAAATACTGTGGATAAATATTTGTTTAATGATATTTTATTATGATATACTATGGTTGGTTTTATATGTGCTAACCCTTATGTTTCCATGTGGTTTGGACTGTGATGATCTCACTATGTGGGGGAGCAGATCAGGTGTGAGGCCTTGGGATAGCAAGGAGTCTTTTGGGGTAGCTGCTTTGAGAAGTGGCTAGACGTAGAGCTTGACCAGCACCTAGGGTGTCTAACTTATATTTCATGATGTTACTATTGGATTACTGTATAATTTTACCAAGAATGACTCTGATATAATTATGTTTGATATTATGAAACAATTTTTTACACTCTATCGTAGCTGGCTTTTGCTCTATTTTCTTTATTTTATATTATTTTATTTTGGCTGGTTATTAATGTGACGACCTAGGGTGGGTCGTTACAATTTTGGTATCAGAGCTGGTCGAGTCTCTTTAGGGTTTGTGGGAAATGGTCTTATTATGTTTCTGTTGAGTGGAAATAGATTTTTTTGAAAGGAATTTCTTATGTGTTTTGGTGTAAACTCATGGGTTCCTTGATCTTTTATCTTTATTAGGATGGTTGGTAGGGGAAACCATTCTAATCCTTCTTCAGGCGTGGATGAGCGGCAGATTGCTCAGGCTATGGAGTTAATTGCTGCTGCTATTGGACAACAGAATACTTTGTTGGCTCAGATGGAGACCAACCGGGCTGCAGCTGAAGCAGCTAGGACTGAAGTACCTGATGAATATAGAGGCTTGTCAGAGTTCAGAAAAGGGAATCCTCCTCAATTTACAGGTGTTAATGGACCTGAAGTTGCTGATCAATGGATTGAGGAGATGGAGAAAATTTTCATGGTGATGCAATGCCCCGAGGAGAGGAAGCTAGTTTATGCTGTTTATATGTTGGTGGGTGAGGCTAGTTTCTGGTGGAAAGGTGCTCAAGCTATGATGGAAGCTAGAGGGGAGGTGATAAATTGGGAAAATTTCAAAAAGGTATTCCTAGAGAAATATTTTCCAGATAGCGCCAGATATGCTAAGGAAGCTGAATTTTTGAGATTGCAACAAGGAAATATGTCCGTTCAAGAGTATGTGGTCAAGTTTGAACACTTGGCTAGGTACTATTCTCAAGTTATCACTGAAGCCTGGAGATGCAGGAAGTTTAGTGAGGGTCTAAGATTTGAGCTGAAAAAGACTATTGTTCCTATGGGGATTGTGGAATTCCCAGTTCTAGTTGAAAAGGCAAAAACAGTTGAGAGATTTGAAGGAGGAAATAGAGTGGTAAAGGGTCCAGAGGGATCATCTGGATTTGGGAGGGGGAAACATCCTCAAAAGAGACCATCTCAGTTTCAAATTGGAAATGCTAATAAGAAACCGATGGGGACTACTACCACAAGAGATGTTCAGAGTATTAGATGTTATATCTGTGGAGGCCCACATATGATGAAGGACTGTCCTACAAAGAACTATACGTGTTTTAAATGTGGCAAGGTGGGTCACATGGCTAAAGATTGCAATGTCAAAAATATTCCAGCTAGAGAGAACCAGAAAGTGGATCGGTCTACTGCAGCAGGTCGTGTCTTTGCTTTAACAGGTGCTGAAGCTGAAACGACATCTGAGCTGGTAAAAGGAAAGGGCAAAGCTGATGGTAATGATAGTTCTATTTTATTTGATTTTGGTGCTTCACATTCTTTTATTTCTTATGAATGCGTGGCAAGGTTAAATTTAGTTGTGAGTTCCTTGTGTGTGGATCTAGTTGTTTCTACCCCAGCTTCAGGGTCTATTTTGACTTCTGAGGTTTGTTTGAGATGTCCAGTGGAGGTGGAAGGGCGTTGTTATAAAGTGAATTTGTTTTGTTTACCTCTATCCGATTTGGATGTGATTTTAGGGATGGATTGGCTTTCTGCCAATAGGATTTTGATAGATTGTTCAGAGAAGAAATTAATCTTTCCTACTGATGAACAGGAGAGATTTATTTCTAATAGACAGGTGGATGGGTTGTTGAAGGATGGAGCTCTTGGGTTTATGATCTTATCTTTTATTAGTGTAGAGAATGAAAAGTTGTTGAATAGTATTGATGTTGTTAGAGAATTTCCAGAGGTTTTTCCGGATGATGTTCCGGGATTACCACCAAAGCGAGAGTTAGAGTTTAGTATTGATCTTATACCAGGGGCGGGACCAGTGTCCATTTCTCCTTATAGAATGGCACCAGCGGAGTTATCTGAATTGAAGAAGCAGGTTGAAGAACTTTTGGAGAAGCAGATGATCAGACCTAGTGTATCTCCGTGGGGAGCACCAGTGTTATTGGTAAAGAAGAAGGATGGTGGTGTGAGGTTATGTGTGGATTACAGGCAGTTAAATAAATTGACAATCAAGAATAAATATCCATTGCCAAGAATAGATGATTTGATGGATCAGTTAAGGGGAGCTACTATTTTCTCCAAGATTGATTTGAGATCTGGATATCACCAAATTCGGGTAAAGGAGGAGGACATACCAAAGACTGCTTTCAGGACTCGGTATGGCCATTATGAGTATGTTGTCATGCCTTTTGGAGTGACGAATGCTCCAGCTATTTTCATGGATTATATGAACAGGATTTTCAGACCCTTTCTGGATAAGTTTGTGGTGGTGTTTATTGATGATATTCTGGTTTATTCTAGATCTATGGAGGAACATAGAGAACAGCTGAGGATAGTTTTGCAGGTATTGAAGGAGAAACAGTTATTTGCAAAGTTGTCAAAATGTGAGTTTTGGTTATCTGAAGTTAAGTTCTTGGGTCATGTGATTTCTGCACAAGGAATTGCAGTTGATCCTACTAAGGTGGAAGCGATTTTGAGGTGGGAGCGTCCAAAATCAGTTACTGAAATTAGAGGTTTTGTGGGATTGGCTGGCTATTATAGAAGATTCATAGAAGGATTTTCTAAAATAGTTATGCCTTTGACACAGCTGACCAGGAAGGATCATCCTTTTATATGGACGGAGGAGTGTGAAAGGATTTTTCAAGAGTTAAAGGAAAAGTTGACTTCGTCTCCAGTGTTGATTCTGCCAGATCCTAATAAATCTTTTGAGGTTTATTGTGATGCATCTCATCAAGGTTTAGGATGTGTTCTTATGCAAGATAGACAGGTTGTGGCTTATGCATCTAGGCAGTTAAAGACTCATGAACGAAATTATCCTACGCATGATCTAGAGTTGGCTGCGGTGGTTTTTGCTTTGAAGATTTGGAGACATTATCTCTATGGAGCAAAGTTTGATGTGTTTAGTGATCATAAGAGTTTGAAATATTTGTTTGATCAGAAAGAGTTAAATATGAGGCAAAGGAGGTGGATTGAGTTTTTGAAAGATTATGACTTTCAGTTAATGTACCATCCAGGTAAAGCAAATGTGGTGGCAGATGCTTTGAGTAGAAAATCTCTTCATATGTCTTACATGATGGTTAAAGAGATGGAGTTAGTAGAGAAATTCAGGGATATGAATCTTAATGTTGTGATAGCCTCAGATTTTATTAGTTGTGGTATGACTACCATTACTAGTGATTTCTTGGAGATGGTGAAACAAAAACAAGTTCAGGATACGAGATTGAATAAGGTTAGAGAGTTGTTGGGTTCTGAGAAAGTTGAAGGATTTGAACAAGATATGGATGGAATCTTGAGGTACAAGGGTAGAATTTGTATTCCACAAGATGAGGAGTTGAAGAAGTTGATACTTGAGGAAGGTCATAAAAGTAAGTTGAGTGTACATCCGGGTATGACAAAAATGTATCAAGATTTGAAGAAAATGTTCTGGTGGAATGGTATGAAGAGGGAGATAGCTGAGTATGTTGCATCTTGCATTGTGTGTCAAAAAGCTAAAGTAGAACATCAAAAACCAGGAGGTTTGTTACAAATGATGGAAGTGCCAGAATGGAAATGGGATAGTATAACCATGGATTTTGTTGTTGGATTACCAAGATCTGCTAAGAATTGTGATTCTATTTGGGTGATCGTGGATAGATTAACTAAGTGTGCTCATTTCCTTCCAATGAATATAAAGTGGTCCTTGGAAAAGTTAACTCAATTGTATATTAAGGAGATTGTTAGATTACATGGTGTGCCCTCCAGTATCATCTCTGATAGGGATCCTCGTTTTACATCCCGATTTTGGCAAAGTTTGCATCAAGCGTTAGGGACTAAGTTGAGGCTTAGTTCTGCTTATCACCCACAAACTGATGGGCAATCTGAGAGGACTATCCAATCTTTGGAGGACTTGTTGAGGGCTTGTATTTTGGATCATCTAGGGAATTGGGAAGAGATGTTGCCTTTGGTCGAGTTCACTTATAATAACAGTTTTCATGCAAGTATAGGAATGGCACCTTTTGAGGCTCTGTATGGGAGGAAATGTCGAACACCTTTGTGTTGGTTTAAAGAGGGAGAATCAGTGATGGTGGGGCCAGAGATCATCTTACAGACTACTGAAAAGGTGAAACAAATTCAAGAAAGAATGAGAGCTGCTCAGAGTCGGCAAAAGTCTTATGCAGACAAAAGGAGGAAACCTTTGGAGTTTTCAGAAGGAGAACATGTGTTTTTGAAAGTAACTCCTACCACAGGTGTGGGAAGAGCTATCAAAGCTAAGAAGTTGAATCCTAAGTTTATTGGGCCGTATCAAATTCTCAAGAGGATTGGACCAGTGGCATATCAGATTGCATTACCTCCATTCCTTTCTAATTTGCATGATGTGTTCCATGTTTCACAACTGAGGAAATATATTCACGATCCAAGTCATGTATTGGAATCAGAGGCAGTACAAGTTAAGGAGAATTTAACTTTTGAGAAACAGCCAGTTTCAGTGGCAGATAAGAAAGTTAAACAGTTGCGAGGTAAATCTATCAATTTGGTGAAAGTTATTTGGGATGAGATTACTAATGAAGCTACTTGGGAGTTGGAGGAAAGGATGAAGGATCAATACCCATATCTCTTTTAGAGTAAGTGAATTTTCGAGGACGAAAATTTTTGTTGTTGGAGAGAATTGTAATACCCATTTTTTTTATTATTAATTATCAATAGCATTTTCGTAAATTTTATAAAGGTATAGGGGTATTCTTGTAATTTTATTACTGATGGCATTTTCGCAATTTCAAAAAAATTTAAGGGGTGTTTTGGAAACTTGGAACGGGCCGTTCCAAAAGCAAAACGGGCCGTTCCAATCTTAAAAATTATACTAAATTTTTTTAGTGAGAACGGGCCCAGAACGGGCCGTTCCAAAAGGAGAACAGGCCGTTCTGTTTTTGAAACGAGCCGTTCTGGAGGGAGAACGGGCCGTTCCGGAGGGAGAACGGACCGTTCTGGATGAGTCTCGGAACGGGCCGTTCTGATTTTAGAACGGGCCGTTCTGCTTTTTGGGAACGGGCCGTTCCGATTTTGGAACGGGCCGTTCCAGTTTAAAAATTTGCGTACATTTGAAAGATTCGGAACGGGCCGTTCCGAATTCAATACGGGCCGTTCCGGGTGACTCTGGTTGCCTATAAATAGGGACCAGGGGGGTGAAAAAAAAGTATACTGAGAGAAGAGAATCCTAGAGAGAGAAAGAGGAGAGAGAGAGAAAGAAAAGAAAAGAGGAGAGAGAAAGAGGAATCCAGTAGAGGAGGTTCTGCTAGGGGAGAGAAAAGAGGAGAGAAGAGGAGATTCTGCCCGAGTTTCGGTCTTTGCTTAAGGAGAGAGGTGGAGGTTCTGCCCGAGTTTCGGTTCTTGTTTAAGGAGAGAGGAGGAGATTCTGCCCGAGTTTCAGTTCAGGTTTATACAAGTAAGGGTAGTGCTTATAAAATTAATCTAGTATATATGAGCATGATAGGAATAATATAATTTTAATATGCTATTTTATGTGAAGATTTTCATTTAACATAATATAATTTGGATCAATTGATGGTTGTTTTGGATATTTAATTATTTATATTATTATTATATTGACAAATTGGCATGGTTATGGTTATGTTTAATTATGGAATATGCTATGTGTATGTGGTTTGGAAAAGTAAATAGGACTTAAAGGAGTAAGGTTATGGTATGGATTAGATCTCTTGGTGAGATCAGGATATAATCTTTGGAAAATTATAGAATTTGGGAATCCCATGGTGAGGATTCCAATGTGGAACTTTTCCAAAGGTTATATAATAAACCACTTCAGATGTTAGGTGGATTCTGAAGTACTCCTCTAAGTATTCTATTTGCTACCGGTATGGGGGCAAGGCCGAGTCATACCGATGGATGAAGTGGCCATGATCACCAGGGTTACGTGACGACGTAATCCAACTGTATATTTTCCATGAGAGGTTAGGTGTGGGACATGGGTTGCTGACATGTTTCACCGTATCAACACTTGGTTTGGATGGTGTTGAGGCCAACATTTGGTTTGGATGTGTTGGTTACATCATGGATTATACAGTGGTGTGACTTTGTTTTGGATATGGAATATGTATACATATGGTATGGATTGTATACATTGGTTATGGATTATTTTATTATTATAAAATATGTATACATTGGCATGGACGTGTATACAATATATGGTTTAAATTTAGAATGGAAATGACTTGTTGGTCTGGATAAATACTGTGGATAAATATTTGTTTAATGATATTTTATTATGATATACTATGGTTGGTTTTATATGTGCTAACCCTTATGTTTCCATGTGGTTTGGACTGTGATGATCTCACTATGTGGGGGAGCAGATCAGGTGTGAGGCCTTGGGATAGCAAGGAGTCTTTTGGGGTAGCTGCTTTGAGAAGTGGCTAGACGTAGAGCTTGACCAGCACCTAGGGTGTCTAACTTATATTTCATGATGTTACTATTGGATTACTGTATAATTTTACCAAGAATGACTCTGATATAATTATGTTTGATATTATGAAACAATTTTTTACACTCTATCGTAGCTGGCTTTTGCTCTATTTTCTTTATTTTATATTATTTTATTTTGGCTGGTTATTAATGTGACGACCTAGGGTGGGTCGTTACATTAATGGATGATCCTAATCTGTGTACAAATTGGACCAAAAGGAAAATCATAGTAAAGCTCGACGCATTACCTGATAGATTGCAAGATGTGCATGAAGAAGTTACTTCTTTTTTGTTGAACATAATTGGTAGATACACGAAACAAACTTTATTCAGAGATAAAACTCGGTGCATGTTTAGATTCACTTAAAACAAACTTTGTGCATCTTTATTACACATGGTGTTTTATTATTAATTTGATTCTGAAAATAGAAGAGGCATAAACCAGGGATACTCTTCCCATTGAAGACGCCTTGAGAAACTCATCAGTTACTTGAGGATTCATGGCTTAGTAGAAGTCACATCAATACTGATTTAGCTCGACAAACCCAAGTTGCATCTCTCGACAGGATTCCCATGCTGCACCAGAAATGTATTTACTATTTTGAATTAATTATTCTCCTGGCTATATCTCTTTGGAAGCAATTGAAATCCATATAACGTTCAAGTTAAAAACTTCATTTCATAATAAAATCTGCTATAGTTGCAACAAAGAAAACTACACAACAGTGCAAAAGAAAACTACAATTGGTGATAATAATTTTATAAACAGTCACACATCCTCCAACCCCACCAAACTCATTTTGATATACTTACAGTCTATACATCCCTAGGTTACCAATATATACTATAATAATTTATCAAATCTAAGTACAAAATGGCATCCACTGAGTCACTGTCCATATAGTAGTAACTAGTAAGCTTACCATATATATTAATGCTTATCAAAATGTGGGAAATAACTCCCTTATTTACTAGTTTAGGATAGTTATGTGGACACACTATTGGGTACCCCTCTGCATGTGACACCAGGTTCAGAGCTAGGAGCAAGTAACTCATAAGGCAACACCCCTGCACCACAACGGTTCCTTAGATTCCTGTCAAGGTTCCTGCCATCAATCACCTTCTCTATCTGCCTAATCTTTGCAGAGAAATCATAGAAGGCCTCAATGATCTCAGCATCACCAGACCAAATAGAAGGTTGTTGCCTCTCCCCCAAGTACTCCTCATCAGGTGAGTGAGTGGAGAGTGTGTCAACCACAGCCATATACTTTGTGGCTTGCAACAAGCTAGGCAATGCATTCAGAAAATACTTTTGAGGGTCAGCAAGGAAACTTGCATATTCTGGATCACTCTCTTCAGGTATTAGCCTCCTCATTAGTGGTGGACGGTTTGGCACATAGCCCCCATAAGGGTACTGACCAAAGTTAAGAGCAGCATGTTGTGCAGATGCATTCCAAATCAAGATGGAAAGAATGGAAACAAGATCCTCACTGTTGTTCAATGTGGGCCACCAACTTTCATGCCTAAGATCAGCATGGCCTACGTTGATTGACTCAGAGTACCATGATTGTAACTCTTTGTCATTGCATATCAGGCTTGAGTGAGGGTAGTAATGGTTCACATAGGTACGAACCCAGTCTTCTATGGCAGACCAAATTAGTATTCCATCAGCTGCATAGGGGTAGTCTTCCAATATTAGCTTTAGACCATGTGGCTGTGTTGAGTCAGGTACAGCCATTCCCCTGTAATGTCAAAAGAGAATATCTTTGTTAGATCTGTTTGCATTTTGTATACACCAAATAAAGCAAACACCATAGCAAGATAAGAAAAAAAGTTTGGTCTCTTTCCAAAACCTAAAGCCCAAATATGTAAAAGTCACAAAAAATCAAAGACATTTACACAGATGCTAACCTCTCTCAACAAGTGTTTTTTTCATATACACTGACCAGAAATCAAACTTCTGATCACGTCTTTCAAAGACAAGGTTATCTACTAACCATTTCACCCATTTCCCCTCTTCTTGATCATTTACACAACGTTCTAATAACACATGTTAATAAAAACTTTGAAGGAAAAAAAAAGTGTATGCAGGTAAAAAAAAAATTTACATCATCCAATCATAGATCTCTGTATATGTATGTATGATATTTAATTATTTAACTAAGTGCACTAGTGGCACCGACTGGTCGGTTAGCATTTGCCTAATAAGTTAAGTTAGGTCTCTTTCATTTAAAAGTCAAACTGGAAAAAGTAACCAAAAAATCTAAGATATTTGAATACCTGCGGATGAGATCTGCAGGGAGGCTATCCATGTCAAAGCGCCAAATGTTTTTGTAAGCAGCAGAACTAATCTCCATGGCGTAGCGACCAGGAGTGAAGCAATTTTCAATGATTCCATCAGCATTGATCAAACCCTGTCTAGCCAAGGCATTGATCTCCAACGTGTACCTCATGTGAGGGTCCAATAGCTTGAAAATTGGATGCATAGCACTCAATTGCCTATGAGCAGCCAATATAAATGGTTCCATGCAGGCATGTGTGCGTAACCTATACACAATACAAATTCACTCAACAAACTATATACTAAATTAATAATAATAACACTAAACTTGTAGCATTGCTTTTAATAAGAGAAGATTAGGGTCTTGCTTACCAATGATTAACAAGTTGGTGTACCCCGGCATCATTGGAGCAAACATGGGCTTTGGCAAGCTGCCACATCCAATTAGTAGTTGCATCAACAGGAGGTGTAACCACGCGCTTTGAACGCGAACTAGGTCCAGCAGGAGGTAAGCTAAGTTCTATAGCCACAGGCTTGAGAGCGCCACGGGGTGTCGAGAAAAAAATGGTGCGTGTCGCATATGATTTTCTACCATCAAGGGCATTGATCCCTTCTAGGAAAGGAAGGTAAATATCATGATAATCAATGATAAACAGCTTATTTTCGTCTATTGCCTGCCCAATTAAAGAAGATAAAAACAAGTTTAGTACAGGCGAGTATTAAATGAATACAACATTATGGTTAGTATAAGAAAAAAAATATATTATTACTTGCAAAAGGGGCTTTAACACGAGATGTTAAAGTTAAAGACAAAACTTAGTTACAATTTATTAGGGTGGTTTGTGTTGTTTTCTCATTATAATTGAAGTTTTACCTAAGTAAAATGTGTTTACATTTACTTCAATAACATGCATTCATGTATACTATTGAGATAAAACTCTAATTTTAATTAAATAACAACATCAGCCACATACATAAGTTTTGTCCTAAAGTTATGTGTACAAGACAATCATGGAGAAGATAAGTCACACATAGTGTATCCCTAAGTTAATCGGTAGAACAGAATAAATTTATGAAAAGTATTGATTGGTACCTCTTGGACAGTCATGCCATTGAGTTGACTTAAAATGTGTTCTTCTTTAAGAGCAGACTCAGGGGGACCATAAATTTCGGGGTCTAGTTTGCTAACAGGTGGGAAAACTTTAAGGCTCTCAATGTTGACAGGGTTCACTCCTGCAATTGTTTGACGGGCAAATTCGTCATCTCGCAGCCACGCAAATTTGTCCTCTGCACGTAAGACATGTGAGATCATTAGTTTAATGAAAAGTAATTAAATAAATAAATGAGAATGCCAAATTGAGTTTAAAATAATGAAGATTATAAAATATTATGCCCACATGTGAAACATTTATAGTAACAATTTGATGGAGGCTTGTTTGGTCGAATGAAGAGCCCCTAAAGCGTACACAGACAACGAATATGAACAACCTATCTGAGTTTGAGTTCACAAGCTTTTCTTAGCTGAAAATCAATTGACAAACATTAAAGCCAAGATGCACGTTCTAAGTGGTCCACTTGCTACTGATTTTACCATATGTTATATCATATTAAATATTAAATTTTAAAGCAATAGTATTAAAATCCAATTTTCATTGACCCCACCATTAAATTAGTGTTGATTCTATCGAAATTAGCTTTTCACACGTTGCTTTGAAACATTCTAGGAAGCCTTTCATAAGAAAAGTAATTTGAACAAAACTAAACGTGCACAAAAACAAATAAATCCACAGAAAGTAAGCTAAAAAAGAAAAGGCAAAAGGTTTAATTTCAAAATCTTTCTAGCATCAGGAAAATAATAATAATAATAGTAATAGTAATAAAAAAAATATACTAAAGAAACCAGCACAAACAATTGTGTAGCCAAAAGTATACTCACTGGAAATAATCTTAGGAGTGTCATACTTAAGAAGTCCCTGGCTAGATTCTTGGATCTTGCTGACAAAAGGAATTTTCTTCAACATGTCATCTTGCAACCCCAACTTTATGAGCAACCCTTCACTGTAAAGTCCATCAACATCTTTGAATTCATTGAAGTCTTGGTTGTTAGCAGAAAGACTAGCCTTAAGACCTGGGATCAAGTTATGCAACACTGCCTTCAGCCTTTTCACAGAGAATGTGTTCTGCTTAGACTCCTCAAAACGTTCATCTCTTGGCACATACATAGGCAGTGGCTTCTCCACACGACTCTCAGCATACATATCTGCACCATCCAATCAGACATTGTTTAGTCACCACTTAAAATTATAACATAGTTACATATTACATTAAAATCACGCATCAGGACCAGCAAAAATTTTCAGATACTTGCACAAAATGAAAATGGATATATAGTACTAACTCTAGTGCTAATAACTTTTTGTGGGGTAACATGGAAATTTTTGTAGTAAATTATTACTTTATTACATTTCATATTACCTGTATCAGATGGTTCACGGCCAGTACGACACCGTCTTGGGTAAGGATACATATCTGATCCTCCAAGATTTGGTCTAGCTAGATCAATTCCTTTATCTGGATTTCCCAAATCATTGTATATGTCATAGTCATATACTCTGTCAGATAACTTTCTAACTCCTTTGCCATCACCTCTGAGATTTCTCAGCTCTTTCTCCCTCAACAATCTAAGCCCAGCAGGTGTATCTCCGGGTAAATAAGGCTGTTCAAATAAATCACACAAAGTTAAACAAATTTAAAGTTTGTTTTGGTGTACAAAAAACAAAGTAAATAGATCATTGTTACTGCATATCAGCAAAAAAGTATATACTCCTTATGTTCTCTTTTATTAGACTATTAATGTTGTCACATAAAAACTAAGAAATTTCGTTAATATTTTAATTTTGATCATAATTATTAATCAATTTTCTATTATATTTCTTAAGTCATTATCTCTTGTATTAAAAAATCTCTCAAGAATAAATTTAATTAAGTATTGATATTGTAAAAGAACAATTAAAATTTAGTAATTAAAAAAAAATCTAAACCATATCAGTTAAAAGGAGGGTGTATGATAAATTGATAATACAATCACAAGCCACATAGTTGAAAGTATTCAATTGGATCGATAAAGAAATGAACGGGTCAATTCAAAGAAACTTGGCCCATGATGCACAGGCTGCGTAGCTAAATGGTTTTCCCACTTTAAAGTTAATGGAACAGCTTTTTCTAGTATTGAGGAAGCAATAATATCACGCACTAATTGGAATTGAAGTAATAAATGAAAACCATATTTTAAGAAAAAAAATGCTTTTTCGATTTGTTGGCCTTCCAAGATTCTCCAAAGAAAATTTAAACCGCTTTGACTTTATTTTCCAGGCTGAAAAAAATGAATATAAAACAGAAAACAAATATTGTTGCCCCCATTGGATGTACAGTATTAATATTAATTTTCCTGGGCCCTGCTATTATGACAGGTAAGAAAAATAAACCAAATTAATTAATTAAAATAAGCAAAAATTTAGGGAAGATTACCTTATTGGAAAAGAAAATCCTCTTTCCTGGATGATCTTTTCTGGCTTGTACCCATGAGTTGCAGGGGAAATGAACAGGTCCACTAGCAAATCCTTCAATGGTTATGCTTTCCAAGAAGAACTCTTTCTGGTGTTTGTTTGTCACAGTAATAGCCCCTGGTTCCCCAAAACTAGAGTCAACTATGAATTCAGCAGTGTAATTAACTCTCTCAGCCTTAACATTGGACTTCTTGGCCCAATCCTTCAAAACAGCTTCACTGCTCTTCTTTGCAGCTTTGGTCTCTAAAAGGATTCAATTCATAAAACCATCCATCAACAAGCAAACTTAAATTTACTCCAATTAAAACAATCAAATTTAGGAAAACAAGAAAAGGTAGACAATAAAAATTATTTGAGTAATCTTTATATATAAAAGATTGAAGTATACTAAAATAAGGAACTTTTTAAGAAGGTAAGGTGAAAAAGGTAACTTTTGAAGAGATCAAAAACATTTGTGATACACCCTTTAATTAAAAAAGGTGTTGGGTGGATTGAGATGATGGTTTTGGAAAGGAAGTAGTATTTGTGAGACAAAGTCTTACTTGGATCAATCTCAGTGCTAACAAGTTCAAGGACAACATTTCTTCCAATCCTGTCAGTTATGGCATCAATATGCTTCACAATGGTCTCTTTGAAATCCTCTTTGATCTTGTTCCTCACTGTGATCACAGCTCTGACCTTGAATTTCACTGGCTTCTCAGTTGACACAAGAGAAGTAGAGGAAGCAGATGAAGGAGAAGGAGGAGAAGAAGAAGAACCCTTCACCAAATCCTCACTTATAGCTGCCACAGGAAACTTTGCATCCTTCCTCACCCTCAAAACTTTTTCCTTGTCCAAAGGAACTAAGAAGCGGGTTTGGTTGAGCTGAAAAGATGAAGAGGTAGAAGGAACAAAGAAGGACCTCTCTAGCAATGAAGAACCCATGATTTGTTTAGTAAGGGCCATAACTTGTTATGAATCAGCCTCACCCTCTTTTGTGTTTGGAAGAAGGAACAAGACAAGGGTTGTGGCGTGTCGGTTTAAATGGAAATAGCTGGCTCAGATTTCTTTTATACACAGTGCAGACAGGAGAAGGGAAAGGAAGATTAAATAAAGGTGGCAACCATGAATAATCTCTCTTCACCGTCCAGTCGTCCAATTTTTTTTTTTTCTTCTTTGAATTTTCCCTAATAATGCTACGTAATTAATTTAACACTATAATTTTTCAGTTGTGTGTAGTAATCATTTACTTTAAATGATGTTCATCATCAAATTTTGGAGCACCTATAAAACATTATAAGTAACTCTGATGTGTACCACTTTTACTTTTTAGAGAAAGAAATTGAATTTGAACTTGACATTTGTGAAAACTATCAAACTCTTTGCTACCGGATCAACACCATAAACTATCTATAATCTCATAACAATAAATAAAATTCTTATTTTTTTAAAATAAAAGTTATACTCTCGTTTTTCTTTTACAAGTAATAAAATACATATTTTTTTTATTTTTAAATATAAACAAATTTAACTTATTTTATTTTATGATATTTTATCTAATTTTTTTAATGAATGACTTTTTAATACATATATTTTATTTTATTTTTCATTAATATTCATGAAATACTTAGTAGTATAATTCTATTTTTGAATAATCATGTTAGTATGAACTATGAAGTAATAAAATTATGTATTTGGGACATTTGTTTCAAAATATAATATTTTTAGATGGAATCAATTAATTATTGGAAATACTATGCATAGGAGTAGTATTTCAGAGAAAATGTTAGTTTGCATTTAGAAATTTCAGAAAACAAAATAGATTTAATTTAATTGAAGAAAAAAAATAGAAAAATTGTATGGTTAATGGAATCTGTGGTTATTATTCTTGACTTTAAAATCAAAATAAATGGGCTGGTGAGTCAAAGTGGAAAGTGAGGTAATATAGGTATTCCATTTGCAGGTGAAAAACGCGGTTTTGTTCGGAGAGAGGGAAACAACATGGAAAGCTGGTTTTAATTTCATTTCACGTTGAGTGACTGTCCAATACCAAACAACAAACAACCACCAAAATCGATTCCCTCACTTTCAACTTCACAACTTGTGATCAATTTTTAATCTATGCCTTTTCTTTTTCGTCATATAGTGCATCTTTCAATTTTAGCTTCATTGCATTTTAACTCAATTTCTTCTTCTCCTCATTTTATTTTACATAAAATCTTTAAATTAGTATTTATAATTCATATATGTAGAGAATTTAGACCAAGTCTTGGATATGAAACAGTTTTGTACCGCCCAATCGGAATTCGGAACCATTATCGGCCAAGTCTGGCAATTCTTGCTAGCTAGTCAGGCTCATGAGACAAACATCAGGTAAAACTCCGGACAATTATATATTATTTTAATCTATTTTATATTTTATAAATTATATTCTCTCTAACTTGACAATTGGACTTTCTTTGTAGGTATCCAATGTTAGTGTTAGAGAGGGATGGCCATTCTTCCACCTCTTAAAATTAGAAATGTGCAAAAAAAACTAAATTCACTCATAATCGAACTAATCTGGATTAAAAAATTCAATTCATTTTTAGAAAAAAAATCGAACTGATTCATTTTACAAAACTAATTTGATTATTGATCTATTTTTATAAAATGAATCGATTCAATTCGTTTTCTTAAAAAATTTGATCCATATATGAATATAAAATGGATAACTTCACTATAACAAACCGAAGTAATTTAAAAAAAATTAATCTATATTTTTAAAAAATTAAATCGATATATTTTATAAAAGAATGGATTAGTCAACTGATTCACTTTAATAAAATGATCAAATCGATTTGATTCAGTTTGAATTTTGCAAAAATTCAATTCATGAACACCCCTGTCTAAAACACTTACAAATTTATTTAACAAGTTTTAATTTTAAAAGTTGCATATTTAGTGAAATAAATGGTAGGATTTGAAGAAGAGATCGAAGAACTTGTCACATTATGATTTTTGGTGAAATTTAATTTGTGTTGTTGATTTAGTAGTGAGAAATAGAGATCTCAAAGTCACATAAAGACAATTCACTTTTAACATAAAATTATTGAAAGAGTGTAATAGTTGGTAATAATTATACTAACATATTCAATGAGAGCATGTCTTATCATGAGAGTTGAGAGGAGTAAATCATAATTTTTAGGTTATACATAAAAATAATTAATGATTAAGATTAAAACTCAATTATAGACACTTTCTTACAATATTATTATTTTTATCTCTTGTACAACTACTAACATCATCATCACTAGGATGACAAAAAACTCCATGCATGCAAATATTGGCGCATAAAATCCATAAAGAATAATAAATGGATACTTATATGGGTACCCATGAATAATTTAAATGAATATATCTATACCCATTAATAAATGGGGACGATGATGGATATCAAGGCACTCGCCCCGTAGATACTCGTTAAATATCATTAAATTATAAGTTCTTAATATATAAATCATTTATAATATTTTTTAAAAATTTATAGATTTGATTTGTGCATTAAGAATACTTAATTTAATAATTGAACCGTTGAAATTTGATATAGAACATAAATTATTAAGTGAAGTAAATCTACTAAGATTTACTCTTAAAGTAGGTAAATCCTTCCTAGAGGTGTCAAAAATAGGTTGGGTTGGCATGATTCAGACCTATATAGGTCAAATATTATTTTAGGTTTGGATAGCTTGGCCTATATTTTTTAGGCTACCAATTTTTTAGCCCAACTTGACCCATATTAGTCTATCGAGCCAAGTTAGTCTAATTAAAAAAATTAAATCTATTTTTTATAATAAAAAATAAAAAATAATAATATAATTAATTGATATTATATATTATCATGAAATACTTAATAATTTTACATGTATACAATTTTTCATCATCATTGCATTTGCATTTATTTACCCCATTAACTTTAGACCAACCTTTTCATTTACTCCTCATGTGTATAGGGATTCACTTACTTTGAAAATAAGTTTACTTATACTTCATTCAATGACTTATGTTTTACATCAAATTTTAACAATCCAATAGTTGAATTAAAAGTTCTTAATGTATAGATCAAGTCTGCAAAGTTTTAAAAAATTTAAAAACTACTTAATACTCTATTTTATTAATTCAAATCAATGTATCAAATGTTTTTATGATTATCTATCAATTTCAATTAATGAAAGAGGGAATCAAATAGTTTTCAAATTTTTTAAAATTTTGTTGACTTGAACTTTGCATTAAGTTCTTAATTTAATGGTTAGATCGTTAAAAATTGATGTAGAATATAAATTATTGAGTAGAGTAAGTCTAAGTTTAAGGTTTTCTAAAGTAGACTTACCCCTAGAGTAAACGGTCGTCTCCTCTCTCTCTCTCTCTCTCTATATATATATATATATATAGAGAGAGAGAGAGGAGACGACTGTTTATTCCAGGAGTAAATCTACTTAGACTTATTCCGTTCAATAGCTCACATTTTACATCAAATTTTAATGATTCAATCGTTGAATTTAAAGTTTTTAATACATAGATCAAATCTATAAAATTATTTAAAAATTTTAAAATTATTTGATACTTCGTTTTATTAATTCAAATCAATATATAAAATGATTTTATGATTATCTATCAATTTGAATTAATAAAATAAAGTATCAAATAATTTTTAAATTTTTTAAAAATTTACAGATTTGATCTATGTATTAAAAATTTTAAATTCAATAGTTGGATTGTTAAGATTTGATATAAAACACAAATTATTAAACGGAGTAAATCTAAGTATACTTAGTCTTGAATTTAATATATATATTCACTTTTATTTTAGTCTATGAAAGTTTCTGAAAATTTCTTTTTGTTTTGCTGACACGAACACTATATAATAATAGAACAAGAAGAACCAGATATGACATTAACATCACCGGTTAATGGTGTCACTAATATTAATTAAGGGTGCCACTAACTTGATCAATAAAATACAAAACGTAAAAATTAATTTCAGTACTTTTAGGAACTAAGTTATACGTGTCCAACAATTTCAAGAATTAAAATGGTGTTTGACTCAAATAAGTTGGGAAGAAATTATTGAAACGTCCTTGTACTATTGTGAATAGGGCTAGGCTAGTATTGGCAATGGTTTCTGCAGAATGTTACGCAGCATTGAGCTTTTTATCTTATGTGCAATTAATTTTTTTTCTGTTTTGTGATTCGGTAGTTGTAATGTTGTAACATTTAGCTGATGATAAGAGATATCATATCTTTGGAACGTGATGTTCATTCATCCCCATCTTAATTGCGAATGGTGGCACCCTGGCATATTCATGCTGTTGCAGTATTTGGAGCATATGGTGATGGGGTCTCTTTCAATATCAGCTCTTTTTTCGAGAATCAATCATAAATTCAATTTGAAACCATATACTTTATGATATATATAGTATAGTAGCATTGTTTTCCATCAAATGTTATTCTCTCATTTAAAAATACTAGGGTATTCTATATGGTATAGAGTAGAATTTATAAGGTGATAATTAAAGTAGTAAGGTCCCCTGAAAGCGCTGCATCTGCATACCTAATTGTTTATGGTGCTTAACACTGTAGCTGAGTAGAGTACGCACTACATTTTATTCTTTGTTTGCACGGATGCTCCTTGTCTTGCCTTTCGTTGCTGTATCACGTCATCAATTTAAACATCTGCTGAAATAGAAATTAGGTTTAAATGTCTTTTTAATTTCTTAAATATAGAATAAATTTATTTTTGTCTCTTAAATTTAAAATTATTATTTTTAATTTATGTAATTTTTAAAATTTTATTTTAATTTCTCAAGTCATCAATAAAATATATCAAAATCACAAATTGAGACAATTATTTAATATCAATTAAGTTTAATGTGATATTTTTATTAATATCAATAAGTAGATTTTATATGATGATATTTGATAAATTTCTAGATAAAATTTGAGTATAAGAATTAAAATAAGATTTTCTTTTGAAATTATAGGAATTGAAAATAACAGTTTTAAATTTGAGAAACCAAAAATAAATTTATCCCAAATTTAAGAGACTTAAAACATATTTAAACCTAAAAATTATGTATAATAAATTTATTAATTTTTATAAAAATATTTAAAAACTATATATGTTATGATTTATAATTCATTCACTTATATTCTTAATACATAATCATTAGAGAAAAATGTACTCCCATCTCATCAGGTGTTTAAGTGACACACCATCTTTTTAGCCTTTAAAAATTACTCATCCCATTAAAATAATGTTATTAGTTAAAGTGAGAGAAAAAGAAAAAATAAAATAAAAGTTAATTCATATTCTGCTTATTATATATGCTTTTATCTTTTATTTTTGAATTATGTATAATATTCTCTCATATTTATGAAAATTTTCATTGTTCTTCAATTTTGAAAATAATAATTTGTCAATCCGTTCTTTGAAATTGTTTCTTAAATTAATTTTTTAAATCATAACACATGATATTTCAGATATAATTTAAGAGTTAAAATTTAGTAAGAGATCAAATCACATTCGATTGATGATATTTGCATTAATAATTTTCTCTCTCTTAATAGTTCAAAAATGGTGTTATTTTATATAAGGGGTTGTATGTGCCACTTTGATAAATAAATAAGGAAGATTAGTCCTCACTTAAAAACTAAGGATGAGATATGTGTCATTTAAAAAGACCCCAGGAGAGTTTAGTGTAATTTTCCTTAGAGTTTGGACATAAACCTAAAAGTGTTTTAGAGAGCTTCTCTACTTAAAATATCCAAAAAAATTATTAATTATTAAACTAATTAATTTAAGCATAATAATGTTGTATATATTGGCCAATATATATATATAGGTATTTAGTATAAAAAAAAGGATTATATTTTCCTGAACTATATGTTTATATATATAGAGAGAGAGAATGCAACCATATATAATATTATGAGAATGAAAATATTGAATCTTAACTTATAAATATAAATTAATTGAGTGTCAACGATAATAATGACAATAGTAGCAGTAGTGTGGTGATGTGACAAAAGTGGTGTGAGTGTGGTGGTGGTTGAGGTGTGACAACAATGGTTGTAGTTTATGTGTGACGACAATGGCAACAGTGATTGTAGCGCGGTGCAATCGTCATTATGATGGTGGTTGTAATAGTTGGAATGCAATGACAACAATAATTAGGGATGATAAATAAATCTGTAATCGTGAATACTATTCAAACTCGTCTCAACTTAGACAAAAAATACCTAGTTTTGACTGAGTACGAGTACAGATATGAATAATATTTGATTTATTAAATTGATACAAGAATGAGATGGACATATACGTGAGTTGCACTCATACCAATTTTAAATTTCTAGAAACTTGATTTATTTTTTAAAAATTTGCTTGATATTTATGTAATTTTTACTTTATTTTAAATTCATGTCAAATGAAACTTAATAAATATAATTTTATAATTGTTATTATATGTTGAAATTCTTTTTAAAATTTTTTATAAAATATTTAATTAATTTTTAGATAAGTATGACTATATCTAATACCTAATATAAACAAAGATAGGGACACAAATCTCATATATGTTGGATATGGGGACAAAGATTAAGATAGAATACGTGAACAAGAACAAGGATAATGAAACTTATATCTGTCTTACCTCGATGTCATCCCTAACGACAATAATAAAAATAATTATTATAATAATGATAAGTATAATATTATTTATAATTCTAAAATATTTATTTTAATTTAAGAATTGAGATCTAGCATTCCCATTATCAACTAAAAAGTAACATTATTATAATACACTCCCTCTAGATAAAAGCTAACCAAAATGCTATTTTTTTTTTCTAAGAATCTTTGACTAGCTTCCTGGAGTAGAAGTTTTGGTAAAATTAATTGTTAAACTAAAAATATAAAATAGTAAAAAAAATATGTATTATATTTTATTATATAAATTTTATTTTAGTTAATTATAAACTCCTATTGCTTTTTATTTAAAGATCAAATATTTTTATCAAAAATAAAATAAATTATTATTGATATTAGGTACTAGATTGACTGATTTACGGTTTATGATCATAAAAACTATTTTTTTTGTTCATAATTACATAAACTAAGGTTATTAACGATTACAATTTTATAAACTAGCTTAATGATTTACTTGTGAGATTTAATTTGAGTGCATTGATGAACGGAATGTAGGTGGTGGTTTTTGAGCAGCCAAACAAGTTTTCTCTTCCTCATTCTTGACCTTCTTATCTCAAAAAATGGTCTTCCATGGAATAAGAAATTGCCAGGATAAGGATAACTTATCTCTTTTCAGGTCAAAAGCAGCCAAAAGAATAAAATTTTCGAATTGTATTAACTAGTTAACCTATAGATGCCATATTGGGATATAATTAATGGTACTGAATTCGCGTAACACGCAATGCTCTAATATATGAGTATTAATATTCTACTTTCCAAATGACCAAATGGTATATCAATATTTACATTGGTAATTTGTAGAATGATAATTGATTTATGTAAACTAAATTTTAGGTTACTCCTCTTCGACCATAAGTACAGAGAAGACTTTATTGAAGGATATAAAACTTATTTTTTAATGTTTCAAATGACATTAATCTAAAAATAAAAAAAAACATAGGTTTGTCCTTGATATAATCATTGTATGTTTAAAAAGTTGTAAAAATTAATTATTTCAATAATCAATTGTAATCATAATAGATTTTTGTTTGAATAAATTTGATGAAAAATGATTTTGAGATAACTAATTTTGTTTGGATACAACTAATGGTCAATTTTAATGTAGTAAATCACTTTAAAAAAAAGTTGTTGAAAAATAATCATAAACTTCAAATTTTTAGATTCATAAAACAACTTACTTTTTAGAAAAGAAAAATTATTTATAAATTTTTTTTTTTCGTCCGATAGCAATGACTAATTTCCAACGGGATAGCTGGTCCCAAGATTTAACGCGGCTGCATACACAAGACAAGATTTGAATCCCTAACCTTGCTTAAGCGTGAATCAACCCCTGCCACTGAACCACACGCTTAGGTTAAAATATATACTAATAAATTATTTACAAATTTAAGTTGTCGTTCTAAATATATAATTTGTTTTACAAATATTTTTTTCAAAAAAAAAAAAAACTGAAACCTAGAATTTTCGGCTTTCCCAATCATGCTAATAAATTTTTCTTTTCAAAACATTCATTTTTTTTAGAAAAATATTCACTTTGTTTTGTTACTTTTTTGAAGTTTTTTTCATCCTTTATTAAAAACTAAAATATTTTTAGAAAAATTAGAGAATAAATAAAAATTCAAAAAGAAAATAAAAGATTAAAGTATTAAATACTTAAAATTAAATGAACGTTAATTAATTGATTTACGCACACTGTACTTGTATATTTTGAGCTAAATTAATGGCTAGAATTGATCGTCAGTTTAATACATTTATTCACGAGTATTTTTCGAAGAAAAAATAAGAACCGTAAGTAAAATATTTTTTTTATACAAATTAAAGTTAGTGCTTATAAAGATTTCTATTCAAACAAAGCTAGATTGAATTATTTTCCAACTTCCATATATTCATTTCACGTACGTCTCCATCTTTTTCTCTTGGTGCTCATCGCATCGCATGCAGCGTGCAAGACATTTCCCTTCTTCTCATATTACTTTTCATTACTAATTAGTTAATTAAGCACACTTAGTTCAGCCCAATTAGTTAATTTCTTTATTTTTCAATGCAAAGGAAACGAACTTTGTTAAACCCAATAAAAGAAACACTAGAGTTCATTTTTTATACTTAACGTACGTACGTGCAATATAATCGAAAATAAAGTGCTATTTTAGCATTTGCATCCCATGGCAATATTGCATAATCGATTAATGGATAACTTTATTAGGAAAAGATAAAGATTCCTCAACTATGATTTTATACTTAACATGACACCTATCCTTGATTCTAATGAAAATTACTTTTTCATTACATACGAACGAAAATGATAAGAATCAAACTTCTAATAACTTGATTATATTCATCAACAATTAGTAAATTATTATTTAACAAGAAAAAGGGTTTAAAGGATGACATACAAGTTACAAAATAATGACTAGAATTGACCTAATAATTAAATATTGAAATAATATGTACATATTTTTATATTCGAATTGTACGGTCATCTTTATAATTTTGATTAATAATATAGTTTATAAATTGGAACAATAAATACTTATTTCATATTTAACATGTGCTTCATGGAAATATTGTGTACCATTCGTGGATCATAGGATACGAAACGAAGCTACTTATTTTGTACCCGTTGTGGATCATAGGATATGAAATCATGTCAACTAAAGTAAGTTGCAAGTGTTACTTAACAAATTAGGATTGTAAAGTAATACTTTATTCTAACATATTTATAAAAGTTATCTCCAAATTCTCATACGTGGCTAATTACCGAGCCGCAAATAGTTTAACTTGAATTCGAGAGGTTTAACTTGATTTGGCACAATCTTTCATGGTTTTCTAAGATCATAGCAGACACGAGAAACCTCTTGTAGCAGATGGACCAAACCCAAACACCGAAAATATGAATTGTAAAATAAACTTGAATTCTTGATACTTGTAAATAAAAATAAATAAATAAATAAATAAATAAAGTACAAAAAACAAAAGTAAAATTACTGTCTGATAAAGACCGTGCCTATAGAATCTGCTAACGATGAAGAAGACATATCCTAAGGACAAGAAGTAAAAATCTCAGACGCATTTGTCCCTCCAGCAACAATTTTAGAAAGCGTGCCTGTTACTGATGATAACAGAGTAATGTAAATACCTGCTGCATTTGTTTATTATAACCGTAGAATGAATTTTTTACGCAAATAATATTATTTTAAATTTTTTTTATCCAAATATAAATTGTGCAAATTTATTTTCTTAACTAACACCATTTACTGTTCACGTTCAGAATAGGCCGTTCCGGATTAAAAAATAACACATGAAAAACGGATCAGAACAGACCGTTCCAAAATTAAAATTAGCACATAAAAAGTGAAACCAGAACGGGCCGTTTTGACCTATACATAAATTTTTTTTTGTTTGATTTTCACTTATCAAATACCAAAACATAGAGATTACCATCAATTGATTAAATTTATTGAATATTAACATTATAAATATAACTAAATAAATTTATTAAAATTCATTACAACAATAAAGATCAATGGTGGCGGAAACTGAATTTATGACCAATATTTGGATATCTCTTCTTAGTGTGACCAGGGGTGTAATAATAGAAATAATTTTTTATACGATTATGTTGTTCTCTAATGCCCATCTCTATTCTAATCCTGCTAGACTTTGGCCGACCCTTGAAAGTTCTCTTGAGTTCTGGATTTGGCCACAAAGTTGAAAGAAACGCAATATCCGAGAAAAGTTTGACCCGCTGGGAGATTTACACTAAATGAAATGTGGTATAATTGCGACAAGTTCTGGAAAGGTATACGAAGGACAGTTTGGGGAGTTCCGACATGAAGATTATTGACCTACTTACATTGGTCCAACATAATCAGTTTCTGCCACCATTGATCTTTATTGTTGTACTGAATTTTAATAAATTTATTTAGATATTTATAATGTTAATATTCAATAAATTTAATTATTTGATGTTAGTTTATGAGTTTTGGTATTTGATAAGAAAAAATTGAAAGAAAAAAAATTTATTTGTAAGTCAGAACGGTCCGTTCTGGTTCCACTTTTTATGTGCTAATTTTAATTTTGAAACGGCCTGTTCTGATCCATTTTTCATGTGTTATTTTTTAATACCAACAAAATACGAAAACGTGTTTTTCTTATTACTGTTTCTACTAAGATAATCTCTTGCTAGAGGGTGGAGACTAGTTTTTTTTTTTTTTCAAGTGTAGAAATGATTAAGTGAATTTTGCGTTGTTTTTAATAAACTTTTTTCATATACATGAGTTGAATCCTTAACAATATAGTTGAATCTCAATTAAACTTAATTATTTATCAATTGTGACGGACATTATTAGATATAAAACTGGTTCTAATTGTATTTTTTAAAACTGGTTTGACCATTATCTTGTACATAGTTATGGAGATAAGTTGGTTTGAAAATTCAAAGAGTCATATGAGTACGGGAATTGAGAAACGGAAACTGGTTTGTTTCACATTGAATGTTGGAATTGGAATATCGATCAATGGACCTTTTTGTTTGGTGTAAATTCCAACTTGTCAAGTTTCTTCCAACTCCATTAAAGCGAATTAAGAAATCAAAGTCAGAGAAAGAAAAAACTTGTTAACACGCCAAACTATAGCACTGCGTGATGAAATTATAAAGAAGTTAATAGTTACAAATCAAAGGTGTTAACTCAAGTCATTTGGCACCACTCTAGTTCTCCTTGATTAAAGATTTGGGTTCAATTTGTAATTGAGATATAGAATTGTAATTGAAGGCATCACTTTGTGTTTATAAGGGTCGATCAAGTGAAAAATAATTATACATTCTTATTAAACAAATATATATATATATATATATATATATATATATATATATATATATATATAAATATATTCATCATTTTTTAAGGTATGAGTGATGTTAATTGTACTTTCTAACACTTATTAATTTGTTTAATTGTACTTACTAATAAAAAAATATTCATCTAATTTGTTTTTTATAAACATGCAGTAAAAATATATAAAATTAGTTCCATAAAATTCATCATATACCTATCAATAATAAATTTATAAAATTTAAAATCAGTTCAATAACTTTTTTTACCATACACTATAATAATTTTAAAAATAAAATATTTAATATCCAAAATATGATTAAGATATAAATTAAGATGTTAAAATTAAAATTACTTATATCATAAAATCATGATATAAGTTTAAAAAAGTTACCATTCACATGTATAAGTAAATGCATGTATATACAAATTGTAAATCATTATAAAAATTTAGCCGCTAGACAAGAGAAGGGAATTGCAATCATTAAAAAAAAAAAAAAAGACTAATGATATGTAAAAATATAAGTGTATTTAATTAAATTATTATTTTTTGGTATAAAAAGAGAAAAACATATATAAAACATTTATTAGCAATGAATAATTATAATTAGTTTTGTAAAATTTTTAACTATATATCAATTATATTGGAACTTAGTAATTTTGAATATCTTGAACAATACATAACTAAAACTTAAAAAAAAAAACATAATAAACACAACTAATTTTATCATTAGATACTACTTATCATTAATCACCTAATTAATTTTCACGTGAATCTAACACCACAATATATGGTGAAGGATATTTTTCCATTCCCACTTATATATGTGGCTGTTATATAAGACACTTTAAGAATTGGTAACCAGAGAAATCCCATGAAGCTTTTCCACATATGTAAAATGCACACAAATTAAAAAGTCTCATGAAGCTTTTCCACAGGTGTAAATTACAGGCAAAATCAAGGTATAAGACACGAGTAATCCGTGAACTCAAATTAATTTAAATTGATTTAATAGGTTTAAATTATTTTTTTAAAATATTTAAGTTATATCCAATTTAATTTAATCAAAATTTGGTACTATATGGATCAAGTAACAATTTGTTTTATCTATGGCATTATCTAAAAAAAGAGCTAGTATAATCACTTGTTTAAAATAATATTCTTTATATCACTCATGTTTAGTAACATGTATTGATTTGGGATTGATAATATTGTAATAATACAACATATTTATTTTAACTTTTATTTTGTATTAATGTTTGTTGCTTGAACTGATAATAACATAATAAATTAATAAATTTATTTTAAAACTTAATTTATATCATTATTTGTTTTTATTATTTATAACATTACATTCATAATAAAATATCAAATAATTTATATTTGTTATAAAAAATTCAATCCTTTTTTTTATTTAATTAAGTTAAATTTTTTAAAAAAAATATAATAACCAAACTCGATCTAATCCATTAAATTTTAATTGAATCAAATATAAAATTTATCCAAACTCAACGAGTCACCCCTTGGTGGGATCATCGATGATGAAAGTATTAGGGATCATTCAACCTATCTTTCGATTAGGATGGCAACTGGGTACTATAATACTAGCTCTCACACCATATTTGAAAACAATTACATCTTATAGTCGCATGAATATCAATTTTATTAATCATCCTCATATTCCTTGGATATATACATATATATATATATATATTCACATTTACATATATTATTCGTATTCTATTTTTATATAAAATAAAATTTTATATATAATATATAAACACATATTTCATAAGAATATTTTTATAAAAAAAAATTTGATAAAAGATTTTTAATAAATTTTTTTAACTTCTTATCTAATAGCCAAATATTGCACACTTATTTTAGGGATTTGATTCACTTATCAAAAGAGTAACAGTCCTAAATAATAATAATACTTGATTATGGATAATTTCAAATAATATTTTTTATTTAAAGAATTTCACAATCAAGTCACACTTGATATTTATTTTAATAAATAATTTATTCTAAGGATGTTACTATATTACAACAAATGATTAAAATATTTTTATATCAAAGTTATGATACAAATAAAGGATTGATCGTCAAAGTTAATTTCAAAATATACTTCATACTAATAATATGAAGAAGAAGAAAAAGTACGCACTTCTACTAGTAATTTTAAAATGAACAAATACACTAATATTGATTTCTAGGTGCAATTTTTTTCTTACAATGTATGTTTGAATGTTATAATTAAATTTAGAGTGGATTAGAATAAAAGATAGATGATTTTCAGAAAATAAAAAAAAATTATTTGAAGAGAGTGATTTATGAGAATTTAAAAATAAATAAAAATGAATTATATAAAGAAAAAAAAAAAACCTCCCGAACAAAGGAGATTTGCTTGAAATTTAAAAAAAAAAAAAGACAAATTTATATTCATTAATTTTTTTCTCACCCTACTAAATAATTATTAGATATAATAAAATATAATTTTAAAATACTAAATTTCATCTATTTTTTCTTTATCTAATTCTATTATTCTAAACAATTACAAATTTCATTCTATTCTCCATTATATCAAACTTTCAATGATCGATTTCTCTCCCTTCTCAAACAAAGTATTAAGTAGCATTTCTGATTAGGAGTGTACAAAAAATTCAAATTGATCCGAATCGATCTATAATCAATCCGATTTGTATTGAAAAATCTGATTCATTTAAAAAAAATTGAACCGATCTACTTTATAAAACCAGTTCTGTTATCTGATCCATTTTTATAAAGTGGTTCAGTTCGATTTAGTTTTTTTGAAAAAATTGACTCATATATGAGTAAAAAATAGATAACTGCACCACAGCAAACTAATCCAATTTTAAAAAACTAATTCATATTTTAAAAAATTAAACTGATACACTTTATAAAAAATGGATTGATTAATGGATATTTTTTATAAAATGATTCAGTTTGATTGAATTTAAATTTTTTAAACAATGGATCCATGAAGATTGCTATTTCTGACTTATGTTCACACTTGCCGGTGTCACAGAACTTATGTTCATTTAAGTCTTATATTGTATACTCAAATCACCCATGCTTTTAAGGTGTGTGCTTAGTTTCGTAGAACATATGTCTTTTTTATATGAATAAAGAAAAGACATATCATTGATTACATGTGATGAGAACTTACGAGGAAAATATATAGTCTGTGATTGAATGTCAACTTTAATTATTAATGGTAAGTCAAGTACCAAAGATGCAAATCATTTTTCACCCCTAAAAATGTGATTCAGGGTCTCAAGTCTCTTACAAAACAAATACATATTCCAACTTTCAACTCGATCACCCATAAACATACAACTTTATTTTCTAATGTATCAAAATTATGATGCTCAAAACTTAGCACTCTATACCCTAAACCAAGGGAATTACATCTTGGAATTTTATTAGCATAATCTTTGGTGCCACGGGCCAAATGAACTAATATATCGGCCATTCATCTTTTAAATTAAAACATAAAAAAAAATATCAAATTAAATTAATTTTTATATAAAAATTAATTAAATACTTTCTATAACAATAAATTAAAATTAAAATAGAGGTTGTCATTTGTACTATAAAATAGAGCACATCATTTGTAACAATAAACAACTTCTAAAAAAAATTTTAAAAAATAAAGTACGTATTATTAACTTCAAAATAGATATTCACCATACATGTAATATTAAATTTAAATTTAGCATTTTTAATTTTATCAATTATAATAAAAAAATATTATATAAATTAAGCGAATGGTCTGGCCCAAACCATCACGTACGTACAAGCCTGTTTGAAATCAATAATGGGACTGAATTGGGTCAAAATAAGTTTAAGTTTTAGACATAAATTTTCACATTTCAGTTTTTAGCACCTTGTTATAGACATAGCCCAATAAAGCTTAAATGAAGTAGTACCAATCAATTATTGAATTTATATTTATGAATTAGCGCGACATATAATAATTACTTAAATGATAAATAACAATTACTCATTTAAGTCTTATATATTGTCCATATACAATTGATATATCATATTCTCAAATCAATAATAATGTAATATAATATATTATTCATTTCCTACCTATGAATCTAAATGTCTGACTTTTTGTTTTCATTAATTTTATGAAATTCAGATGACATGAATGCAGCAAGATTAAGATGACTTTTTTTTTCTTCTTTTTATCTTGTATTGAGTACAGGATTGTTATTGTTAAATGGCTTTTCGGCCCATTTTTGTTAAATGGGCTTTTTATCTGTATCTGTTTCTGTTTGCACCTACTCCTATATATAACATGTTTGTGAACTATCAAATTTTTTTTTTTTTTTTTGGATTTTGTTTAGGGTGATGATAAATATATCTCCTTTTTTTTTTTATAAATATATAAATACACCTCCTTTCTCTCTCTCTCTTTTTTTTTTTTTTGATTTTTTGAAATACTGTTCTTATTAATTTCCTGTTTTAAATAAAATTTATTTTAAAAAAATGTTTTTGTTTGAAAGCTGAATATTGGAATGTGAAATGAAACTAAGAGGTGGGTGTACGTGGTAGGTGCTTGTGATTGTACATTATTATGTGTTTTTCTTACGTGAAAAAATGTTGTTTATGGTTGAATTGGAGTAATAAATAATAATTGATGAAGAAGAAAACGCAAGACGTTGTTCTTAATGTTTTTGAGGATAGTAGATGATGCTGATCCAGTATTGCTGCCATTGTTGCTTTGGTTTTCTCCACTATTAAATTCGTCTAGTACAGTGACGCATACGGTGACGTTTTATTTTTCGTTATTTTCCCTGCTTTTTAAGCCATCCTAGCTGTATACTACTATTGCATTCTATAAAATAATATTTTCCCATCCTTAGATCGTATTATAAAAATTAATATATACGGTGCATGATTAAGAGTATATTTAGTAGAAAAGAAGGAAATAGATGAGATGCAGAAATAGGATAAACAAAAATAAAATGATTGAAGTAAGTTAAAAGTAAATCGTATTTAATATTGTTTGGTTTAAGAGAATTATAAAATAAATAGAAAAAATATTTTAATCAATTAAATTAGAAAGTTAATCGATTGAAAATAACTTTTAATCAATATTTTATTTTAATTGATTAAAGTTTGTTTTTTCAGTAAATTTTAGTCGGAGAAGCTATAATCGAACAAGTGAAGTCTTTTTTTCTTTTTCACATTACCTTTCTCATATGTGTGAAAATATTTCATAATGGAACCCATCGACTTTTTATTTTTCTGTTTTATATTTCTTCTTAATCAAACAACATAATTTTTTTTTATCATTTCTATTTTCATCTTCTCCACTCAATTTCATTACTATTTTTCACCTACCCTCAAGACAAAATTAGATTTGGGATTTACACATGGAATTGAATGTACTCCTCCATTTAATGATTTTTTCCCCTTGCTTTTGGTTTTATTAAAGTCATGTTTCGTGTCGCGGAAGAAAAGAGGGAAATAGAAACTTATTTTATAGCAAGTTCTTTGTTTTAATTTCACTATAGGATAACAATTATTCAAATATTATATTAAGTATTTCATCGAGAAAAAAATATATTTACATAATAAATCAAAAATACTGAATTCTCCTAATAGAATCCTCGAAAAATTAACTGAAACACACATAGCAGACATTATATTTTCAAATTTTTGACAGATATCACTTTATTATTAATTTGGAGTTTGAATCGGTTATTTTTTTTCGGAATTTATAGCATCGCTCATAATAAACCTTATGACCAACAAACTCTCCCATTCTTAATTCAATTAGCATAACTGAAACTCCAAATTTATAGCATAACTGAAATTTAGCATAACTGAAACTCAACATGCAAATCATCAAGTTGCATGTTGAGTTTGTTGTTGAAAATGAGTTATTTGAGGTATATGGATATGTTGTTGTTTGTTGGAAAATTTATGGTTTTTAGGTGAAGAAAGCAATTTCATGAATTCACCATAACTTATCAACCTCAACCTCATATTGATGAAGAGTTACTCAACTTTCCTGAAGAAAATCTATCTGTCAAACAGATTCAACAATTTCTTGGAATCATAAACTACATCAGAGTGTAGAATTCACCATAACATCGGGCGCACCTTCAAAGAGTTGAACTTGACTTAAATTAGAGACCCTTTGTATTACTCATGTCTGGCATAGGATTAGTGGTGTCAGACATGAGGAGAGGGAGTTGTCTCTGACTTGGTCATGCTAAGCATTAATTTGAATGGTTTCAAGCATGAGATGAGGGAATCGTCTTTACCTAAATTGATGTTGAACACTAATGGAGTGACATTAGTCGTGAGTCAAGAAGAGACTCTTTGCTTGAAAATGGGGCAGGTGTGGAATTTGACCACACTAAGTGTGATTGTCCTAGGGATCCTTAATCTTAACCATATCGGGTGCGGGTTGAATGGCATTGGCATAGGGGAGACAAAGAACTCATTGTGTCAATGGCGTCGAGCGTGGATTGCCTTGCGAAGATTTGTTATTCGATTGATGAAATGGTGAATATGAATAGGTCGGGTGAATTTATTACAGGTTGTATGTTGATTAATGTTGTTAGTTCTATGTTCATTGGTATGAGATAATGCATATAGATAAATAATTGTTGAATTGTTGAGGTGTGATGTTGAGAATGCTTTAGGCATTTAGGCATGATTTGTTGATTGACTCAAGACTATAGGAGAGAGTTTTTTCAAAAGATGGATATCTCATTGTGAGGTTATTGGTGTGGTGTTCTATGAGCCCATTTATTGAAAACCTTTCTCAAGTGATGGTTAACTCTTGGAAGTGGATAGTTGAGTTTTCTCTAGGACCTTAGTTGATGTTGTATGTGAGGCAAGTTGAGGCATATCGACTATATATAAGTGGTCGGGACGTACGTATATAAAGTGACCTACGTTAGGGGCTTGGTCCTTGATTAAGTATTGGAAAGACATAGTATATGGAGGATAGTCGGTGGGCTAATCCAATGAGAGGTTTAGTGTTGTAAGTTAATATCGTAGTAGACTCATATTCAAGTTGTTCTACCCTAACAAGAATACTAGACTTCCTAGTTTAAGTGACGACATCTGAGAAATCATGTTGTTAGGGATTGATATCCTAATTTGGTTGTTAATCTAGCAAGTGTAAAAAGATTGTATTGATTCGGTAGGATCAAGTCACTTAAACTGCTCACCTTTGTTGTAAAGAGATCTTCGTAGGTAAATGTGTGATGACGTATGATGTATTGGTTGTGCATATGATGTACTGGTTGTGGTGTTGTTCATATGTTTGTTTATTATATTGTTGAATGACATGAATGTGGTGAAATATGAAATATCATATATTGTTGAGTTGTTTATCATATGCTTGTTTATTATATTGTTGACGTGGCATGGGTCTTGCTAGCATTGACTACTCCAAATTTGTATATTAGTAAATACGTTTTCAAGAGAGCATCAAATGGGTCAAAAAGTTATAAGTGATTTTTTTTCTTCTAATTGTTAAGTGACAATCATAGTGGTCTTTTTCTAGATTGACTACATTTGAAATCATAAAAAAAATTATGAATAGATACCATCTTACTTGATAATATAGAATATCAATTGAAACAATTTTAGTCCATTTTACTTCATACCATTTTGTTTCATAAAAACACAATATCAAGTGAATTAGATTATGGAAGCATACCATTTTAATTCATAAATAATAAATTGAATTGAAATTATTTTGATTCGTAAAACAGATTTATCTTTGATGAAATTTCAATTTCATCAAACAGATAAACAATAACAAATAAAGTAATCAATTGAAGATAAAATATTCCTTCCATTTTATTACTAAAATAATATCAGTTCATTATAATAATGCATGTATTGACTATTTCAAACTTATTGGACCAAATATTAATAAATAGAAACCTATAACAGAAAAGGAAAAAGTTGCCTATTACAAAAAAAATCTCTTACCCAATAGCTACCTAACATTAATTTATGTAAAAACTTTACTTCAGATACACTTTCCTTCCAAATTGAAGCACCTTATACATATTAAATCGATGAAAATGACATTCATCAACAAAAGAATAAGCATAACAATGATCAACCACTTCATCCATCATTTTTTATACTTCAAAGAACTTTGGAGAGTGTTTATCTCTCTCAAGCTTTTAAAAAAATACTTTGGTTCTCAATATAACATCTCTAAGAGTGTATTTCCTATTGTACCTTTTAAAAAAAATACTTTTATACACATGATACATGCCGAACAGACTCTATGCGTAACATTTAACATGATGTCATTAATTCATTGTTAATTGACCCATTATCATAAAATTATCTACCATTCTCAACATAACTATTAACAATTCAACTATATCAATTAAATATTAGCAATCAATAAGGAATCATATCACTACAACTCATACATAACTCACAAGCATATCAATAGCACACTCACATACTACATTTCCATAACTTAATCTTCTATAATATCATGTGGTACAAACACCTTAGCTAGAGCTATATATATATATATATATATATATATATATATATATATATATATATATATATATATATATATATATATATATATATAAAGAGAGAGAGAGAGAGAGAGGAGAGATCCTTTTACTCCAAGAGTAAATAGATCAAATATGGAAATTTTTAGAAAATTTGAAAATCATTTGATACTTCGTTTCATTAATTCAAATCAATGTATAAAATAATTTTATGATTATCTGTCAATTTGAATTAATGAAATGAAGTATCAAATGATTTTTAAATTTTCTAAAAATTTGCAGATTTGATCTATACATTAAGAACTTTAAATTGAACAGTTGGATCATTGAAATTTGATGTAGAACATGAGTGAACGGAGTAAGTCTAGGAAAACTTACTCCTAGAGTAAAAGGATCCTTCCTTATATATATATATATATATGCTATTACATTGATATTAATTTTATTAAAAAGATAAGACAATTATTTCCAACTTCCATGTTTACTTCAAGAGCTAAATATTTCATCTACTGTTTTAAATAAATACAAAATCGCAATGTTTCAGCCTAAATCTGACAATCTGACATTTGCTCACTAATTTGACCATAACTTGAGTTCTACACCTCATGTTTAGGTGATCTCAACGACATTTGAAAGTTAACATCAAAGGCCTAATTCTGTTATTTAAGTTTACTCTAAAGGCTTACAACGTATGCACGTTACATTTTGCGCACAAAATATGAGATTCATCTTTAACTCACATAACTCGATCATTCCTTAACTTTTTTATGTGATTCTTAAATCTAAATTGTATCCTCAAATGTGTATTTTCTAACACAACAATTAGAACTTAATTTCATTAATCATACATAGAGAAATCACATAAATACCAAAGTATATTTATACTAGAATTTTCAGAACAAGGGACAACTCACACCCAAACATTTTTCTCCCTATCCAATTGGAAAGAACTCTCCATAGATTATGTTACACTTCTAAAAGACACATTTTACACATATAACTACTATCATTTCACTATCATCACAACAAGTTTCCTTAGGGTTTTCCACGGGAACTCACAAAAACCTCAAATCATACAATTTTCATTCCAAAATGTGAAATTAATCATCTATTTAAACAATTCATGCAATTAATCACGAGTAAGAAGAATAAGGAATAGAGCAGAAATATTAGGAAAAATCCCTCATACATGGGTACATAACATATACAAGATTAGGGGCCAATCCCATTACTTGACATACAAACTCACACTTAGAGCGAGATTTCTCACTCCTCCTTACTTAGATAAGCTTTAGATGAGGGGTGCGCAACTCTAGAGTGAAAATATAGATGTAAAAAGAATTTGATCAAAAAAACACCTCTTTTGAAAATCGTAATCCCCTTTTAACCTTTTAGTTAAACATATTAACCCCAGTTATCCCAAAAATCCTTTCCCTTTTAAATACAATATTATTTTATTCTTTAATAAAATATTATATAATATATTATAAAATATATTAAATAATTAAAACAAATATTTGATAGCCTTTATGAATAAAAAAAAACAAAATTATTAATAAAATACTTATGTTATATTTTACGAAAAATAGAGTGTTACAAAGTGATCAAATAAATAATTTAGTCTAAAATTAAATGAACTTAAATAGTTTTTTAATTTTCTTAATATGTGTGAATTTAGGTATTTTTACTTACGTAGGTAGAGCTATCAAAACAATTCGTACTCATAGGTATCTATAGATAAAATTTGTAATGGATAATAAATGGATACTTAAATGGGTACTTGTAGATAATTTAATTGGATATATTTTTATCCATCAATAAACAAGGACAAGGTAGGATATTAAGATATTCGCTTTGTGGATATTTGCTAAATACCCGTTATAACAAAATTATTTAAATTTATTTGTTAAAATTTATATCATGTGCTAACTGAAAATATGATATTATTTAAATTTCTTTTATTTAGACTTGTGAGATTGAAATATTATAATTTTTTAAATCTTATTTTGGATTTGTGAAATTAGTTTATTAAGTTTGTTTAAACTTATGAGAATGAAGTACTTTAACAATTAATTTTAGTTTTTAAATTGAAGAATCTTGATTAATAAAATTGTGTATAATATTTGAATAACTTATGTTTTGACTTTTAAATTATTATTTTTAAATAAATTATTAGAATAAATAAAAATTATTATTAAAATACTTTTTAAAATTATTTATATTTTTAAAGTAAATACCTACGAATATTCGCAAATACCCATACATATTTCTATTTAATGAATACCTGTACAGATATGAAAATAGGTACTTGGATGATATTTATTAGGCGGGACAGGTAGTGCAGAGCTACTACTCGTACAAGCCCCACCTCATTAACAATCCTATATATATGAGTCTAGAAGGAGTATTAGGATTAAAAGATAAATAAACACATAAATGTTTATTTCATTTAATTAATTTCATATTATTTTTTCAAGCATTAATTAATTATGAAAATAATTAAAAAATAGTTAATTTAATAAATGTTAAAGATAATTTTAAAAAATAATTTAACTTATTAAAAATTCAATACTCTTAACTAAATTAATTAATTTTTTAAGAAAAGTAATTTAGTTAAAAGGGGTGTTGTACAATAATGGTTATATTTATTTGCATTGAACTAGCTCTTAATAAAGGTTTTAAAAGTTTGCTTGTGGAAAGTGTAACCTTTATTCATGCCAATTGCATAAGAAAAAAAAATTAAAATGTACTTTTATTTCTTAAATTTAAAATAAGTTTGTGTTTGATTTCTCAAATTTAGAATTATTTTTTCTCATAATTTTCAAAAATTTTATTTATTACTTAAATCACCAATAACATATATAAAAATATATAATTAAAAAAGTTATATGATATCAATTAAATTTAATATTATATTTTTATTAATAAAAATACTAGTAAATTGATTTTGTGTGATAATATTTGTAGATTTTATAAAAAGAAAAATGAGTATTAGACAAAAATCAAATTTATTTAAAATTAAAAAATAAAAAATAAATTTATCTTAAATTTAATAAAATTAAGAGGTATTTATATTTTTTTCAAGCCAATTTCATCTATAATGACGGTGGAAACCATCATCCTTACTTCCGTATCATCTCTGCCATACAAAGAATGCGGCAGTCAACTCACAGCATCATCCATGCACTCGAATATACAATTACTCTTTTTATAAAGTAAATGAATAATTAATAAATAAGTAACAATATTTTCCCTTTTTATAAAACTTAATTACCTAATTTCCTAAAATTAAAAAAGCTGGTTAAACTAGTCGGTTACATTAAATTTACTCTAAATTTATACTTTTAAAAAAAATTATCCCAATATTAATGAGATGTTAATTTACCAACTACGTGCTTAATTAAAATAAATAAGACTTTAATCAATAATATTTTATAATAAAAATAATGAATACAAAAATATTTTAAATGAATTGTTATAAAATAATCAAACAACAGTTACTTATGATCGATTTGAGATTTATGAAATGTACAGAGTATATGAAATTGAGTGGTTGGAATTTTGGTCTCTTAAAATAAGCACCGAAATCAAATCATCACAATATGGCGACTCATTTTTCATTCAAATATATTTTTTTTACGGCGAGAATATTCTTCAATCAGCATCAGAGTTGCTCAGATCTTAGAAAGAGTTCCCATAATATCAAGTATCAACCAAGAAGTGAAGCTCCAAAACATGAACCATGTAATAATCACGTCATCCCCGGAAACAAAATGTCAAAAGCTGGTTAAAATTTACATGATGAGGGAAGCCAATTACTTTCTAATCCCTTACACAAGTTCGTGAAAAAAATAAAAGCAGAATTATTAGCGGGGGAAGAGGATCGGCGAAAGAGAGAATTATTTCGAGAATATATAATAGAAATGGAAGGATGTTAATTAATTACGAAGTTGGGTTTCCTTATAGTTTATGTTTCCATAAAAATATAAATACATAAAATAAAATAGAGATATGGATGTTATGGCATAATTTAGCAGGAGTTAATCGAGAATTGCAGCGGTTTTGGGTGGAGGGAATGTAAAGAAAAGGCAAAAGAAGAAGAATAAAAAGAAATGTAATTACATGAAGAGAGGTCGAGGGCGATGATCAGATCCAAAGCGAGAAGGGTAGGTGGATAGGTTAACCCCAAGAGGGATTGCAAAAGTGCTTTCCATGAAAATACGTTGGTGAAACGCTTCAATGGTGGGTCCAGCCTCCACAAGTTCCTTAACAACGTTTCGATACTGCTCCTTAACCCTCTTCAACATGCGGGCATATTGTAACTTTAGCCACCTTAAACGCATCCGCTGAAACAACCTTAGTAGCCGCCGTGGCTTCTTGCCGCCTAGCCGCACCGTCTGCACCTTCCGCCGCCGGAGCAGGGGGACCCTCCGCCGGGGCTGGCTCGTGGAGGGTGCTTCTTCATCCACAGCCATGGCAATGGCAATGGCAAGAGAATGCAAATGGAAATCTTGTGTTTGTGTTACAACTTTTGCAAAATCCTCTCTTTATAAATGGGAACCATCTACTTTCTCCTACGTGTGCTGATGTGAGTGACATTGATAGACGCAAGGGTTGACTTAAATAATACCAACGCATCTTTCGGGAAGCGTAAATTATTTAATGCACTATTTTTATGTAAAGTTCCATAACTTGTTACTATAAATATTCCAGTAATAAAACAAACAATTATGTATTTACTACTCAATTAAATATTTTTAAAGTGTGTATACAAATATCGGAAAAATTAATACAAAGAAAGATAAATCAACATTGTACAATACCCATCCTCTCTATATAAAATTAGAACAATTTTCATGGACGTACGAGAGCATTTGCGCGTAAAAATATATGCATTTTGCCATTTTGGTTATCAATTCATAAAATGTTTTACTTACGTAACAGCATTGCCCGTTTCAGTCATTTGTTTATTGCTTTCGGTTGCAACTTTTCTTACATACGGAGTTTGGGGAAGAGGTTGTTCGGTTCTAAGTTTAATAATGAATAATAAAATTGGCTTTTGTTTGTTTTGTTTTCTGAGCGGTAGCAAACAAAAAGAAAAGAGGTTAGTCAGGTAACGCAAGATTCAACTTAAGGATGTATAATAATCGAGGCACCAACGAATTAGTGGCCCCCAGGAATTGCCAAGTTGCTATAAACATAATTTGATGAGGAGTAAGTTGAGGCACTTCAAGATTTAGACATGTAAATTTTAATCATAACTTATAATAATAATAATAATAATAATAGTAAAAATAACATTTGTCGTCATGGACTATAGTATAAGTCGTATTCAAAGATCTTATAATTGATTTCTTTTTTATATCTTATATAAGCCAATGGTTGTTATTAAATAATTCAATTACTGCTTTGCTTACGAATATCTACTTAAAAACAACTTTATATTTGTATAAGACAAGCATATATTGCGAAGGCATTAGGAATATGTTATGTCATTGATATAAAGAATAGGATCATGTCCAAAACGTTGTAGTATTAAAAATCAATACTTGATTAGAAAAGACAAACAAATGAATATGTGGAAAATGCATGTGTACAGAGACAAAAAAAATATACTAGCAAATAATTTATTTTTTAAAAATTATTTTATCCTTTTTTATTTTGAACAAGGATTCAAAAGATTAAAAGGCTTGACGATATTATTGATTGACCAAAGTGGTGCATGTTAACTAATCTACCCCGCTCCACAATCATTTGAGCACTATGTGTAGATAATTTTTATTTAGCAAAAAGAAAAATTGTATAGATTATCTATAAAAAAATGTTTTGCTTGTGAAGGTAGCATTACTAGTTTAAGGGGGGAGTGGGCATGGCAGACACCATGAGAAGGTATTGGTGTTTAGGGTTTGGAATTTGGAATGGTGTAGAGTTTGGAGTACAGTCCACATGGCCACTGATGTTTCTTGCGTGTAACAGTTTGCATAAACACAAGCAGGTGGCGTGCATAGTCTTGTCACATGGTTGTGGCTTCCATAGCGCAACATCCTAATAATAGTAACACTTCTGCTGCATGTTTTATGATAAGTTTTTTCCATAAAGAGAAACGCTAGTAAGAGCTCCTTTAGATAGAGGTGTCGAAGTAACTGTGTATTTGAGAACCCTTTTTTTATGCAAACAAAAAATTTCATTTTTTAATTACAAAATTACAAAGTAATTATTTGTAACTTTTGTTTTAAAGCTGGTTTGAGGGACTTGAAACGCCCCTCTAAACACATGCTAAGTAATCCAATTCAACTTAATTCGAGTTTGAAAATTATTGTAAAAGTTTTTTTTACTAAAACCTTGCAAGTGCTCTCATGATGAAGATAACATTTTAATTACTCCAATATCCACGATAATAGAGGGAACACATGCAAAGATACTTTCACGTTCAAGTAAGATTGAAGTTTAGATAAAGAATTAAGTTAGGTTAGAATGATATCTGATACTTCATATATGTGTGTTGGTTGTATTGCATTGTTTTAGGAAAATTTTATGCATGATAGTTATGGAATATTCCCATAATCGTGGAGATATTATTCCTATGTTACTCTTTAATATATCTCAGAATTTTTGAAGATATGGTGTTGAAGTTATCACTTGGTTGTCGCGTAAGTTACAGTTTTCAACTTGTGTCAAGCGCGCTTGATTATGAGGTCAACTTAATGTATTTAAGTTGAGTGTTACAGGTTGACTCAAGATGTCCGAGATGAGCAATACAGGTTGACTCAACATGTCCAAGCTAAGCAATACAGATAGGTTCGGTATGTCCAAGTTGGATAGTACATAAGCCCCTCTAGTTTCAAGCTGTGTAGAAGGGAAGAAACTATATATTTGTGTGGTGTCTAGGAATATGGAGTGAATGGGTTGTAGAAGCCGCAATGTATGAGGTACAACTTCAACTGTTTCCTCGTAGTGCACATGATCGGACTTGTGCTATTGGCAAAGGGCAACCAAGGCTTCTTTGTTATGCTTTTGCAGGCTTCTATTCGTTATAATAGCTCAATATTGGATGATGGTGTGGTGGTGGTAGTTGGCACAAGTTCCTTTGGTGGGGTTGTGGGGATCATGGAGGCAGGAGGCTACTATTTGGGAACAGTGTTGCCATTTGCTATGGAGATCCATGTCACGATGTTCATCATTTGGTTTCAAGTGGAAACCATGTGTGGTCGAAGGATAGTTTCACTTCGATTCCACTGTGGGTTGCCAAATGTTTTGATCAGAATCTTACAAGTGCTCCAACGACGAAAATGACGTCCTAACTTCTATGATATCCACAACGATAAGGGGCACCTGCAAAGATACTCTAATGCTCACATTAAAAAGTAGTTTAAGTTAAGAATTAAGTTAAGTTAGAATGATACATGATGTCTTATATATGTGTGTTGGTTGTATTGCATTATTTTAGGAGATGATTTTGTGTGATAGTTATGAGGTATTTACATGATCATGGAGATATTATTTCTATGTTACTATTAAATATATCTCAAAATTTTCGGAGATATGGTGTTGGTGTTATCACATGGTCTTCATGTAAGTTACAATTTTGGACTTGTGTCGAGTGCGCCTGATTGTGAGGTCAACTTAGTGTGTCTGAGTTGAGTGTTACAAGTTGGCTCGACATGTTTGAATTGAGCGATACAGGTTGTCTTGATATGTTCAAACTGAGTAGTACAAAAGTTAATACTAGTTTATACATAAATTAATCTCTTTGAATAATTAATGTATTATATATATATATATATATATATATATATATATATATATCTTTTGATTAATATTAAATCAAAGACCACATATTTAAGAATAAGATTATTGACTAACTATGTTGTACTCATACTTTGTTAGTTACATAAGTTAATTTGTAAAAAAAATCTTATATTAACTTCTTCAAAATATTTTTTCAACTTGTGTATAGGATAATTTAGCTTATGAAAAATTTAATAAACATAAAATAAACTAACATATATTTGTAATTTGTACAATAAAAATTTTCTCGAACAACCTTTCTTTTATATATATATATATATATAAGCAAATATTTAAATTTAAAAAACATTAAAATTAATACGAAACATACTTAGAAAATAGTAGCAATTAAAATTCATTAAAACCTTCTATTTAACTTATTTAGAATATAAAGATAAGGAGAAAGATAGTTAAACAAATTCCTCGATAAAAATTAGCTATCGATAAAATTGATAGATACTTTATATAAATAAAATATTTATATAAAAAGTAATCATTAATTTGTAATAATAATAAAAAAATAAATTAACATTTAAATATAAATTAATGTTCATTTTTTATTTATTTATAATTTTACTATTTAACTGTTTATGTTTTTTCGCTCCTATTAATTAGGACTTTCAAATCTAATTGTTTTTTTTGTATTTTATATTTGTTCCTGCGTAAGAACACTTTTCTCCTTAATCCTTCCTAGCTGACTCCAAGTCCTTTTGAATCTTCCGTGCCGACCGAACACTAGTTTCGATTGGAGGGGGAGGGTACCTGCAAAGGCACTCCGACAATCAAGTCAATATTCGGTTCAGAGCAATAAATGCACCAGTGGGAATAGTAACGTACCTCATTTATGTCACATCACCTGTATATTTATAGTGACATGTTTGGGCCTGGTGGGCCTTCTGCCTCGAGAATGGGTAATAGGTTGTTTATGTTTAATCTCTCCTAATTAGGTGTGTACTCATTGTGTAATAGAGGTCCTAATCTATATGTCTTTCATGAGTTGACTTTCTTCTGGGTCTTCGTCCAAGCTTGAGGCCGAAAGGGTGCTCGGCCTGCATCGAAGCCGAAGGGGGTATACGTCCTTTCTGGAAGGTATTCGGTCTATCTCGAGGCTGAAGGGGTATTTGGCTTGTCTTGAGACAGTTCGGTCTGCCTTGAGGCCGAAAGGGTGTCCGGCCTGTCCTGAGGCCGAAGGAGTGTTCGGCCTGCCCTGACGCCGAAGGGGTACTCGGCTTGCTTCGGCCAAAGGGGTGTTTGGCCAAAGTTGGGGGCAAGGGAGTATTCAATCTGCTTTGAGGCCAAAGGGGTGTTCGGCCTGCTCTGATGCCGAAGAGGTGTTCGGCTTACCTTGATTCCGAAGAGGTATTCAGCTTGCCCTGATGCCGAAGGGGTATTCGGCTTGCCCTGATGCCGAAGGGGTGTCCGGCTTGCCTATAAGGTGGCTACTAGTACACTGCCCCCCCAAGCCCGAGGAGGAAAGACGAAGGGGTTTAAAGACATTTAGTGGCATCGTGGGCTTCCATACTCGTCTCGGGAGTTGTAACGCTTGGGTGAAAGGGACCTTTGCATGCGCAGCCGCCCTAGGGTTTCGAGCCCTTAGCTTGCGTCGCTTCACTTAAAAGAGCATTAATTGGTGACTCTTGGTTGTCCGGGGGATTTGCCTATATATATGGTAGTATGGCTAGTTTTTTGGGCGTGCCATTTGTTTTCAATTCCTCTGCCCCGATGCCCTCATCGTCCTGTCTCCCGAGCACGTCATTGAAAAGGTAGATTTTAGCCTCTTTTTAATGGCAACCGAGCCGATTGATTTGTCATCTGGGTCGTCTTCGGACTCTAGGGTATTGTCAGTCGATGTTGAGGCCGAGATGTTGGCCTTTAATGCAGAAGTCGAGGCGGGGAGTTCTCCCCAACTGGGGCTTAGTAATAATAGTGGGGAGTCAGATAGTTCATCCGGTTCGGACATACCGGATGCGGAGATGAGCCGTGAGGACTATAGGCAAAAGTTCCCCCCCTGTGAAGTGCCCGGCTATGAGTGGGTGGACGACGAAGTGGCCGCCTACTTTTCTCGTTTCCATGCGAGGAGTACCGTGGAGCACCTTGTCGGAGTGTGCACATTGGCTTGGTGGGAAGATGTGGAGCCTTATCCGGTTAAGTTACGTCGGTGCCGGGCCGAAGGCCCTGGGGAGTTAGACCTTGTATTCCTTGCGAAGCAAGAGGGTCAGGTTGATTATTTTTATATGTATGAGTGTCTTTTCCGGGAACTTGGGGTGTCACTCCCTTTGGACGAATTTCAAATGGGGGTACTTAGGGTTTTGAATGTCGCGCCGACCCAGTTGCATCCGAATGGGTGGCCGTATATGCAAGCATTTCGGGTGCTTTGTAGATACCATTATGTAGAGCCTAGCGTAGGTTTATTTTTGCACTATTTCTGTACTCGCCCGTCAAATAAATTTGTGAAATGGTTGTCTTTAATTCGGCACGCCGACCGGCCACTCATGAGGCCGTATACTTCCTCTTTTAAAGGATTTAAGTCAGGGTTTGTTAAAGTAATGATAGACCCGGTTGCCGGCCGGAACCATTTCTATGATGCCGAGCGAAATCCTCTTTTTCCTTTGTATTGGACTACGCAGCCTCGGAAATATGACGAGTTTCCATTGGAGATGTTGACCGAGGCCGAGGTGTCGGCCGCAAACGTTTTGAATGGATTGCCTCAGGGGATCCCGGCCCGGTTTTTGGTGCTGTTGCTGAAGTCGCCTCGGCCTCGGTTCGAATTGGAGGGTATGTATTAATTGTCTTGTTCTTTTGGTCTTGTTAAGTTGATTTGTGACTTTTGTGCTTTTGCAGGTTGGATGGCTCAACAAGGTGTCGGCGTTTCGTATCGGCAACTCATGAGGAATCGTGCCCCCGCCGCCGAAGACCATAGGAGTGTGGCAATAGATCAACGGCCAGTAACCATGGCCGCTCTGCCCCCGCCCCCTCCTGTGATTACGCTGCCGAATCCGCAGGGGAAGAAGAAAAAAGATAAGGGAAAAAGAAAGGCCGACCCTTCTGCTAGGGATTCCAATCGGCCGAAGCAGCGACGGGGGGACACCCCTTCAACTGACCTGGCCATCCCGTCGGCCATAGTGGCCAAAGATTTTCTGTCCGAGGAGGTGCGACCGGCTCGAATGATGTCGTCGGACTTGTTGTCGGACCAAGGCCACCGAATGCTTGATTCGGCAACCCCGTCGGCCCAATGGGCGATGGCGTGTGAGTTGCAGGTTCGGGCGACGACGATACTTAGGAAGTTGGCCTTAGAGCCTATGGCCGATGTACATTTGTTGAAGAAAAACTTGGAGGAGACCAAGTCGGCCCTTAATCAGTCCATTGAGGCGCACGAGGTAACTTCTGCCGAGAAGTTGTCATTGGAAGCCGAGGTGTCCCAGTTGAAGGAAGCCTACTCGGAGATGGAGGGCCGAGCGCTTGCCGCGGAGGATGCCGAGCGGCAGAGAGTCCGTGAATTGGAAGTGCTGACGGCTCGGGAACAACAAAATAAGGCCGAAGCCGAGGCGGCCATGGCGTCGTTTCGGGCCGATGTGGAGAGCAAGATTGTTAAGGAGCATGAGGAGGGGTTTTGGCATTGTGCTGGTCAGGCTACTCATTTCGGTGCTTTTCCTCCGGATTTCTCCTTCGCACTGAGCAAGGACTTCTTCCAAGGAGTGTTCATGGACTATGCCGAGGCCGATCCAGATGCCGAGCCTGATCAAGCTGCTCCTCCCCGGTCCGCGGCTCCAGAAGATCTCGGTACTACCTTGAACGACGATGAAGAAACCGAGCAAACCGGCAACGCCGACTGAAAGACATCCCGGCCTTTTTGCTTTTTGAGTATGCATCTATTTTGTTTAAGATGTAAAGATTAGGGTATATTTTTTGCTTTGTTTGATTTGTGCCGACCATTTGGGCCGTGTAATGATTGTACCCTCCGGCCATTAGAGCCGCCTAGGCCAAAGAGCCCTTAATGAATTTCTTTGCTATTTACTTGTCTTATTAGCTAGAACTTTCGACTCGGCTCTTGTACTTAATTTATTTGTGTTCTAACGGGGCAGTTGGGAAGCTTTCATTTCATCGTTGCCCAACCCAGGTGGTTCGGGAGGAAATGCGTGTTTCAACCTTAGTCGAATGAAATCAATCACTCATCCTTGGCCGAGTTAGAGTACTCGGCTAAGGGTTCTTTATGCATCTTTGACCGAACGAGATAGTTCGGGAGGGAACTCCTGTTCATCCATGACCAAACAAGGTAGTTTGGGAGGGAACGCTATTTCATCCTTGACCGAGTTGGGGTACTCGAGAGGGAACAAGTGTCCATCCGTAACCGACTAGGGTAGTTCGGGAGGGAATGCTATTTCATTCTTGACCGAGTTAGGGAACTCGGGAGGGAACAAGTGTTCATCCTTGGCCGAACAACGTAGTTCGGGAGGGAAGTTATGCTCAACCTTGGCCGAGAGGAGTCTCGGGAGGGAAGTCATGCTCAACCTTGGCTGAGCGGGGTCTCGGGAGGGGGACTTTACGTTCATCCTTGGTCGAGAGAGGTCTCGGGAGGGAAGTTATGCTCAACCTTGGCCGATAGGAGTCTCGGGAGGGAAGTTATGCTCAACCTTGGCCGAGAGGAGTCTCGGGAGGGAGGCTTTGCGTTCATCCTTGGCCGAGAGAGGTCTCGGGAGGGAAGTTATGCTCAACCTTGGCCGAGAGGAGTCTCGGGAGGGAGGCTTTGCGTTCATCCTTGGCCGAGAGGGATCTCGGGAGGGATTCTGTTAATCAACCTTGGCCGAGCGGGAGTGCTCGGGAGGGATTATGAAGACTTGAGATTAAATTGAACAAAGATGCCTGAAAAATAAGGGGTTTGTTTCATTGATGGGGTGCCTCATTAAAAACCTTTTCTCAGGAAAACCTCTTTTCACATTCTTTTAAGAGGAGAAAACCTGGGAGAAGGAAAAGAGTACACCGAAACAAATACATTAGGTTTCAACTAAAATAATGCTTTAAGTGTGTCGCATTCCATGTTCGTGGAATGGCCTTTCCTGATAGTTCTTCTAGCTTGTATGCTCCATTCTGCAAGTTGTGCATTACGCGATATGGGCCATCCCAATTCAGTGCCAACTTTCCCTGAGCTTTGTTTCTTCGCGCTTCTCCCGTGACCCGCCAGACTAAGTCGCCGGTTTGAAATTCACGCGGCTTGACCTTGGTCTGATGTTTTCTGGACAACCTGGTCCGACAGGCTTCCATGTTGATTGATAGACTATGGCCAAGGCCAAGGAATCCAAGAGGAGATACATTAAAAGAACCAAGAGGAATAGGATGATTTTGAAGACCTTTTTCATATGTTGTAAATATCTTGTACATAGTTTCTTTTGTATAGGTTATTTTTGCCTTTGTATTTGTAAGGCACTTTATTTCCCTTTTTAGTAGCTATTGTATATTGATTCTAGGGTAGGTTACTTGGACACTTTGACTCCATTTAACCTAACCTAGAAATACATTCTTTTCTTAGTTTTCTAGTAGGAGTGGCATTAGCAAATTAGAGAGTGTCCTTAGTAAGCTAGAGAGTGCTCCTAGCAATTTAGCCAAAGGTGGTCCTAGGCTAAATTTTTCATATTGGACTCATTTTACTCCTAATTTTTCATAGATTTGATTTAGCTAGGTTCCATTCCCATTGAATGAACCTAACTAAACCAAATTAACCATTTTCAAATCAAAAGGAGTAAATTAATTCCAAGAAGCCACCCACCTTAGAAGTGTGTTCACACTTGTGTTCACACTTGTGTGAACACTTGTGTTCACACTTGGACGAAATTCATGGAGTTTCTTAAGCTTGGAAGCTTGAAGCACAAGCTTCTCCTTGGCTAGCTTACCAAGCAAGCCAAGTGAGAAGCTTGCTCTCCAAGCCTCTTGACCTTGGACGGTTTATCTAGACTCAACCATGGTTCCTAGTGAACCATGGTCAAGACTAGCTTGCTCTCTAAGTTTCCTACTCCTATAAACTTGTAATTCTTTGATTGTAAAACACTTTTGAACAATTTGAGAAATGAAATCTGAATTTTCTCTCTAAATCAAGAGTCACAAAAACCGAAGAGAACTTTCTCTCCTAAGTTCTCTCCAAAGGTGTTTCAACCTTACCTTGGTTCCTTAAGCTTCTACCTCAAGCTAAGGAGTAACCGAGCCACTTCAAGGCTTCTTCTCCATTGAAGAACACTTCAAGGAGCTTCAAAGAGTCATTGGAGTCTTAACCTCAATAGCATTCACGGTCCTAAGCATGGAGCAAGTGAAGGAATCATCAATCACGCGGCTTGACCTTGGTCTGATGTTTTCTGGACAACCTGGTCCGACAGGCTTCCATGTTGATGATGGCTTGATCGCGTGCTTCCTCCACTAAGTCGAGTTCCACGTTCAGTGCTTCCCTGTTGGTCTGGTCGTTGAACATTGTTCGCCTCAATGATGGTTCTCCTACCTCTACCGGTATCATGGCATCCGTGCCGTATGTTAGTCGAAAAGGGGTCTCCCTAGTCGAGCTTTGCGGAGTACACCGGTAAGCCCATAAGATTTCTGGTAAATGCTCGGGCCACACTCCCTTGACTTGTCCGAGGCGTCGTTTTAGTTCTTTAAGGATAACCTTGTTTGCTGCTTCGGCTTTCCCATTTGACTGGGGGTGCTCTACTGAGGTCATTTTGTGTTTGATACCTAGCCCCGTCAGAAACTCGTTGATACGGCGGTCAGTGAATTGCAGACCATTGTCCGTGATCAGGGCGTATGGGATTCCAAAATGAGTAATGATGTTCTTCCAGAAGAATTTTTGAACATTAATAGCCGTGATGGTCGCTACTGCTTCCGCCTCAATCCATTTGGTGAAGTGGTCAACGGCCACGAGAAGAAACTTGACTTGGCCTTTCGCTGGTGGAAAAGGTCCCAAAATGTCCATGCCCCAGACAGAAAATGGCCAGGGGGTGGTGATGGAGTGTAACTCTTCGGGTGGTTGATGCGTCAAAGGTCCGTGTTGTTGGCATGGCCTACACTGTTGGACGAACTTTGAGCAATCCGCCACTAGAGTCGGCCAATAATATCCTGCTCGGACGACTTTGGCTGCTAGGGTCCGGCTTCCCGAATGGGTTCCACATATGCCTTCGTTGATGGAACTAGGTGAGGAGATTGATGATTCCTTCACTTGCTCCATGCTTAGGACCGTGAATGCTATTGAGGTTAAGACTCCAATGACTCTTTGAAGCTCCTTGAAGTGTTCTTCAATGGAGAAGAAGCCTTGAAGTGGCTCGGTTACTCCTTAGCTTGAGGTAGAAGCTTAAGGAACCAAGGTAAGGTTGAAGCACCTTTGGAGAGAACTTAGGAGAGAAAGTTCTCTTCGGTTTTTGTGACTCTTGATTTAGAGAGAAAATTCAGATTTCATTTCTCAAATTGTTCAAAAGTGTTTTACAATCAAAGAATTACAAGTTTATAGGAGTAGGAAACTTAGAGAGCAAGCTAGTCTTGACCATGGTTCACTAGGAACCATGGTTGAGTCTAGATAAACCGTCCAAGGTCAAGAGGCTTGGAGAGCAAGCTTCTCACTTGGCTTGCTTGGTAAGCTAGCCAAGGAGAAGCTTGTGCTTCAAGCTTCCAAGCTTAAGAAACTCCATGAATTTCGTCCAAGTGTTCACACAAGTGTTCACACAAGTGTGAACACAAGTGTGAACACACTTCTAAGGTGGGTGGCTTCTTGGAATTAATTTACTCCTTTTGATTTGAAAATGGTTAATTTGGTTTAGTTAGGTTCATTCAATGGGAATGGAACCTAGCTAAATCAAATCTATGAAAAATTAGGAGTAAAATGAGTCCAATATGAAAAATTTAGCCTAGGACCACCTTTGGCTAAATTGCTAGGAGCACTCTCTAGCTTACTAAGGACACTCTCTAATTTGCTAATGCCACTCCTACTAGAAAACTAAGAAAAGAATGTATTTCTAGGTTAGGTTAAATGGAGTCAAAGTGTCCAAGTAACCTACCCTAGAATCAATATACAATAGCTACTAAAAAGGGAAATAAAGTGCCTTACAAATACAAAGGCAAAAATAACCTATACAAAAGAAACTATGTACAAGATATTTACAACATATGAAAAAGGTCTTCAAAATCATCTCATTCCTCTTGGTTCTTTTAATGTATCTCCTCTTGGATTCCTTGGCCTTGGCCATAGTCTATCATCCCCTCCCTCTTGAAAAGGATTTGACCTCAAATCTCGAGGGTCTTCATGATAATCATCCACACCTACAAATATATAATACCATTCATTAGAGGTGATATTGTCAATCAATAAATGTGAAAGGTATATCCTAAGAGGAATCCTTTCATTGAACCTAAAGAAATTGATGATACTAGACCTTCTAAAATAATGAATAGGATTCTCTCCTAAACATAGTCTAGGTATATTACTAAACCCTAAGAAAGTGCTAAAACTAAGACTATAACACACTAAAGACTTAATCCTAAAAACTAGAACATCTTGCCTAAAGTACCCTATGTGGTAACCTAGGCATTTCCTAGAAAATAAGGAAAATACTACTAAGAAATTTCCTAAACAATTTTGGATTATATTATTTGTTGGATAGTTATGAAAAGAATTTGTCACAAGGAACCTTGAAGGTTCAGATGTTATATCCAACAAATAATATATTCCATAAATTGGGTGCATTACTGACACAACTAAAGTAGGAAAAGTCCTACACAAACGAAGGCTATCTACCTTGGGCACCACCAAGGAAGTAGCATGAGAAGTGGAACTAAGTGAAGTCCACTTCTCCTTCACCAAATCTTGAAGTTGAGACTCTTTTTCTTTAAAAATAATGGATTTATGAATCTCCTCCTCAAGACTAGTGGCAGAATGAGGGCAAGAGTTAAGATCTTTATGAATAAAGAGAATTTTTTTCATAGGATTTTTAGTACTAAAACAATTCTCTTTAATCACAAATCCTTTAGAGGATATTTCTTCCTCTTTACTCTTCCCTGCACAAAGCTCTTTCTTTTTTTCTATTTCTTCTTTTGTTTTGATTTTCATTTTTCTTCTTCTTTTGTGTTTTCTCATGTCTTCTTTCAATTTTTCTTCTTCTTGTTTAAGAATTCTCAACTTCTCATCTAGGATAGCAAGTTTAGCCTCTCTTTCAATTTTCTCCTTCTCTTTTTGAAAGGCCTCTTGCTTCTTCCATAGTTTAAGTGATTTTAGCTCTTTTGTTAAGTAAGAAATGCTTTTAGGAGAGCTATCACTTCCACTATAGTTGGATTGTTGAGACATTTTAAACAACAAGATTTTTTTTTCTCTTCACACAAAAATAGATTTTAAGAAAATAATATTTTTGAAGTGCTTAGACTTGGCACTTAGAGGTCTAAGAGTACAAATTGAACTATGGAGGGAGGTGAGCTACTATCGAGCCACTTAATAACCAAGCCTCTTCAAGTAAAAATCTTTAAACCCCTTTGTACTTTGCCTTGCACAAAATGTTTTCACAAAGTTCTTTTCAAAAGAAAAATAACAAGCAAGTGCCTAATGTGTACAATTAAGCAATGCAATCAAGACTTTGGAAACATAAATTTCTTGAAAACATAAATTGCTTAAAACATAAATGGCAGAAAACATAAATTGCTTGAAAACTTAAATGACTGAAAACATAAACTAGACGTTGAAAGCAAGTAAACCTAAGTGAGAGCTTGAAAGGTACCAAAGACCTTCAAGGACCACTCTCACAAGTACTACACGTGATTAGCTATAAGAGTTCTTAAGGAGAGATGGAGATACACCAAAGGCACTCCATGACACTCCTTAACAAAGGCCTTGTACAAAAATTTAGAAAGCAAAATTACAAAGAAAATGAAATTCACTTTTTTCTTCAAATGAAATGCAAATTCACACTCTAAATGAAATGTAAATTCACACTCAAATGAAATTAGTGGCTGCACCTAATTTTAAGAAAAACAAATTAGCCACTAATTAGAAGCAAATGTTAGTCACGGATTTTGTAAGGAGAAGTAGGTTTTAGAATCAAAAATTTCCGTCACTAAAATTTGTTCTAAATTTTCACAAAAAAATTTCACAATTAGCTTTGTTCTTTCTTGCTCCAATTCAGCCACCAACTGCAGCCTCACAAAGGTGTTTCACTCCTTTTTTTAGAAGTAACCTTGAGGTTAGTCACTTCTAGGTGTATTCAAGAACCTTGCCACCAAGAGAGAACAAACTCCCTAAGCAACCACCAAAGCCTTCAAGTAGATATCCCTTGCCTTGGCCTCCTACACCTTTTAAGAAGCACTCAAACACCTTCAAGACTAGAATATTAGTGCTAAAACTGAAAATGAACAATTTAGAATGGCTACACCAAGTGGTAGAAGAAAATGAGACAAGACTAGAAAGAGTTCCACAAATTGACAAGCAAAAATTAAGGCAAATTTGGAAGCTAGCACACACAAGAGTATCCTAGGAAAGGCACTAGAATGGATTACAAAATTAAAAGCTAAGATTATGACAAAAAACAAGACACAATATGTGGCTGGACCAACACAAAAATGTCACACAAAATAGATCAAAACCGAGAGCAATATTTTCTCAAATTTTCACTCCTTTGGCTTTTCTTTTGCTATTTTCTTTCTTTTTCTTTTGCAAATTATTTTTCACTTATTTTTCTTTTGATATTCAGGAGTTTCAATGCCTTTTTATTACTTATAAGTCTCGGTTTCAATATAGAAAAACTGCAGCAAAATGTTTACACAAAACAAAGGTGTTCACATGCATGTTTCTTTTCTAGTGCTTCACAATTTTGTAGTATTTTAGGTCAAATTTTTAAGCACTTTTTCCTTTGTTTTTCTCATGCATTTAAGACACTCACACCTCTGTTTTGTCTCTGTTTTAAGGCTCAAAAAATTTCAATAAGTTTCAGCCACAACACAAAACACAAGGAAACCTAATAGGAGAGTGTTTATGAACTTTTCTTGACAAAACTTTTAATATGACATAAAGGAAACCTAACTCTAGGAAATTTGCTAGAACTAATAGCAAATTAGGAACTCAAACATGTAAATCAAAAGCTCATATAGTAAGGTACAGATTTATCAAGAAAAAATTCAATAATTTTCGGACACAAAAACACAAAGCAAAAAAATTAGGTCAAACAAGCTAGTCTAGGAATCAATGACATTCAAAGGACTACACATGACTTTAGACAAAACATATGATTCAAAAACACAAACATACACTAAACAAAATCAATGTCCAATCACGGACTCATGTATAGGAATAGAGAAGACTCAAACAAAAATCAAAACGCACAAGTATAGGAACCTAGGCGCACCACAAATTGATTCAAGAATAAGGAACAAGCAAAACTATGAATCAATTACTTCATATGTGACATAAGGATCCATCAACATATTTATTAAAACTAGATCCATGCAGCAACACAATTTTAAGACATAGAAAAGGAAGAATAGACAACACGGATTCAAGTAAGAAAAGTTAGAAACAAAAACCTCAAGAGCACTAGGCTCTAGATACCAAAAATGATGGAACTAGGTGAGGAGATTGATGATTCCTTCACTTGCTCCATGCTTAGGACCGTGAATGCTATTGAGGTTAAGACTCCAATGACTCTTTGAAGCTCCTTGAAGTGTTCTTCAATGGAGAAGAAGCCTTGAAGTGGCTCGGTTACTCCTTAGCTTGAGGTAGAAGCTTAAGGAACCAAGGTAAGGTTGAAACACCTTTGGAGAGAACTTAGGAGAGAAAGTTCTCTTCGGTTTTTGTGACTCTTGATTTAGAGAGAAAATTCAGATTTCATTTCTCAAATTGTTCAAAAGTGTTTTACAATCAAAGAATTACAAGTTTATAGGAGTAGGAAACTTAGAGAGCAAGCTAGTCTTGACCATGGTTCACTAGGAACCATGGTTGAGTCTAGATAAACCGTCCAAGGTCAAGAGGCTTGGAGAGCAAGCTTCTCACTTGGCTTGCTTGGTAAGCTAGCCAAGGAGAAGCTTGTGCTTCAAGCTTCCAAGCTTAAGAAACTCCATGAATTTCGTCCAAGTGTGAACACAAGTGTTCACACAAGTGTGAACACAAGTGTGAACACACTTCTAAGGTGGGTGGCTTCTTGGAATTAATTTACTCCTTTTGATTTGAAAATGGTTAATTTGGTTTAGTTAGGTTCATTCAATGGGAATGGAACCTAGCTAAATCAAATCTATGAAAAATTAGGAGTAAAATGAGTCCAATATGAAAAATTTAGCCTAGGACCACCTTTGGCTAAATTGCTAGGAGCACTCTCTAGCTTACTAAGGACACTCTCTAATTTGCTAATGCCACTCCTACTAGAAAACTAAGAAAAGAATGTATTTCTAGGTTAGGTTAAATGGAGTCAAAGTGTCCAAGTAACCTACCCTAGAATCAATATACAATAGCTACTAAAAAGGGAAATAAAGTGCCTTACAAATACAAAGGCAAAAATAACCTATACAAAAGAAACTATGTACAAGATATTTACAACATATGAAAAAGGTCTTCAAAATCATCCCATTCCTCTTGGTTTTTTTAATGTATCTCCTCTTGGATTCCTTGGCCTTGGCCATAGTCTATCATTCGTGGATTTCCTGGATTACATAGTGTGCTTGGTCTGGTGCCAAACATTTCAGCAATAGTGACGAGAACCCCCTTTTGTACAATTCTCCGGCGATTAGAGTGTATCGAGCGGCGACGACCTTCACCTTTTTCGCTTCCAATGGATCGATGGACAGAGACCTGTTTACTAGATATTCTATTATCCCGGTCATCCAATTGGGCGTGTCTTGTTGAACTTGCAGACATTCCGCTTGCGTGATACTTGGCTTGGGCAACTCTTGTTGTATCATGCTGCGCAAATGGCTAACTTTCTTGCTGCTGGCTAGCCTGGCCAACTGGTCGGCTCTCGTGTTGAGTTCTCGAGGCGTATGTTTGATCTGGACATCTTCGAAATCTGCTTTCAGCTTATTAAACGCGTGAAAATATAACAAAAGTGTTGGTTCTTTGATTTGGAAGGTGCCGTTGACCTGCTCTGTTACCACTTTCGAGTCACTCCAACACTGTACTCTGGGGATGCCTAAGTCCTTTGCCAACCTTAGGCCTGCCAGAAGGGCCTCATATTCGGCTTGATTATTGGATGCCTTGAAACCAAAACGGAGTGACTGTTCAATCACCACTTGATCAGGACCTTCTAAAATGATGCCGACACCACTGCCTTGTTGGTTTGATGATCCGTCCACATGTAGGGTCCAGAGGCGAGAATTGGGGATTTCTTTGGGGGTAAACTCATTCAAGAAATCAGCCAGGCTCTGTGCCTTGATGGGTCCCCTAGGTTCGAAGCGAATATCAAACTGGGACAATTCTATGGACCAAGCGACCATTCGTCCTGCCAATTCTGGCCTTCGCAGGACCTTAGTTACCGGCGTATCTGTTCGAACGAGCACCCGATGACTCTGAAAGTAGTGTCGAAGGCGCCTGGCAGTATGTACAAGGGCCAAGACCGTCTTTTCGAGGTGTTGGTACCTGGTTTCGGCGTCTTGCAGGGCTCGGCTGATGAAATACACTTGCATTTGCTCCGTTTTTTCTTGGACCAAGACAGTGCTGATGGCTTTGTCCGATACTGATATGTAGATTATCATGTCTAAGCAAGGGTCCGGTTTACTTAGTAACGGTGGAGCTATTAGCGTTGCCTTGAAGTTCTGGAAAGCTGTCTCGCATTCCTCGTTCCACTGAAACTTGGTAGCTTTCTTTAATAGGGACATTATAGGCCTTGACTTCTCGGCCATGCAGGGAAGAAAGCGAGCTAGAGAGGCTATGCGTCCGGCCAAGCGCTGTTCCTCCTTTATGTTGCGAGGGCTTTGCATGTTGATGATTGCCTGGCACTTATCGGGGTTGGCTTCTATTCCCCTTTTGGACAACATGAAACCTAAGAATTTTCCTCCGGCCACCCCAAAGGTGCACTTTGCCGGGTTCAATCGCATACGGTGCCGCCTCACTTCTTCAAAGATCGTGCCTAGATCTTTCAAATGATCACCGGCTGAAGTGGACTTGATGACCATGTCATCCACGTACACTTCCAGACATGCTCCTATCTGGTGGCGGAAGATTTTGTCCATGAGTCTCTGGTATGTGGCACCGGCGTTTCTTAAACTGAAAGGCATTACCTTGTAGCAGAAGTTTGCCGAATCGGTGATAAATGCTGTTTTTTCCTCGTCAGGCGGGTACATGGATATTTGGTTGTACCCCGAGTAAGCATCCAAGAAACTTAATCTGTGATGGCCGGCTGCGCCGTCCACCAATGCATCAATGTGAGGTAGGGGATAGGCGTCTTTGGGGCATGCCTTGTTCAGATCCGTGTAGTCTGTACACATTCGCCATTTCCCATTGGCCTTTTTGACCATTACTACGTTGGCCAACCAAGTGGAATACTTCACTTCTCTGATGAATCTCGCCTGGAGCAACTTGGCGGTTTCCTCCTTGATTGCTTGAGCTCTTTCTCCACCCATCTTTCTTTTCTTTTGGGCGACGGGCTTGGCGTCTCGGCATACTGAGAGACGATGGCAATGAAAACCTGGATCAATGCCCGGCATATCCGCTGCCGTCCACGCAAATAGATCCGAGTATTTCTTCAAGACTTGTTTGATATCCTTAGCTTCTGCTTCGGATAGTCGAGAACTCAAAAAGGTAACCTGTCCTTCGATCTTTCCGAGTTGGAAGGGGATTGTTGTCTCGATGGGTTCAACCCTATCTTCATCGTCCATCCTTGGATCGAGTTCCATGCCTTCTAGCTTTTGTTTGCTGACGTCGTCGATGACGTTCACGTCTCTTCTTGGCTTCGGCATTGGCTCTACTTTTAAGCTGGCGAAGTAGCATTCGCGCGCTGTCTTCTGGTCTGCATGTACAGTAATGACGATCCCCTCCTCGGATGGGAATTTCATGGCTAAGTGAGGGGTGGATACGATGGCTCGGAGTTTGTTCAGAGAAGGTCTGCCCAACAGAATGTTGTACGACGTGTTGGCCTGCACCACCACGTAACGCACCTTGATCCGCCTGCGCTGGTCGTCTCTGAAGTGGGTATATAGGTCTATGGTTCCTCGGGTATCCACCCTTTCGCCCGAGAATCCTACCAAAGGCTCGTCATAGGGCGTGAGCTCTTGTTCCGGGATGCCCAATTGTTCGAACGTCTTCCAGTATAAGATGTCAGCCGAACTTCCTTGATCGACCAGCATCTTTTTCACGAGACAATTGTTGATCTCCACACTAATGACCATCGGGTCGTCTTGCACTGGGTCAATACCGTGAAAGTCCCGGTCCGTGAACGTTATCGGGGGCATACGAATGGGAGATGCCCGTCCTATAGCGTTGACTGACTTGATAGCCCTCAAGTGTCTCTTCCGGGCTGAAGACGAGCTCCCACCCCCTTCAAAACCTCCAGCGATGGTGTTTATGACTCGCCTGGGCTGATCGCGGTCTCGTTGGTCGTTCTCCCTCGAGACCTGCTACGCTCGCGGGATCGATTCCGGGGAGGTGCTCGATCTTGGTTGTCCCTCCTATGCTCCCTTCTTCCAGGGCGGTAGTCGTTTCTTCTGTCATCTGCGGCCCGAACGAAGTTATGGAGGTGCCCGACCTTAACGAGATCCTCAATGCGGTCCCGAAGGGCGGAGCACTCCTCCGTAGTGTGCCCCCTATTCCGATGGAATTGACACGCTTTTGTCTTGTCTGCGTGAGGGGGGGTCAAAGCTCTTCGAGGAATAGCCAAAACTTTCGTGGTTAGAGCTTGTTCCAACACCTTGGCCCTGCTGGTGTTGAGCGGCGTATATTGCATATACCTTGGACCCCTACTATTACTCTTCGCATGATCTATGGCTTCTCGAGGACGAGGCCTAGGGAGTTCCTTGTCGTTCTCTCTTTTGGCGAAAGGTAGGTCGGGTCAGTTTTGGTTGCGGAACTCGGCCAGTTCCTCCATCTGCATGTATTTCGTGGCCCTCTGCTGCAGGTCGTCCAGGTTGCGAGGCGGCTTCTTACACAAGCTATTGACAAAAGGCCCGGGCCGTAGTGCAGTGGTGAGGTGATGCATTGCCACGGTTGGGTCTAGGTTCCGAATCGACAACGTCATCTTTCCAAATCTCTCCATGAAAGCCCATAGATGTTCTTTCTTGTCTTGGCGTATATTGACTAACGCGATGGATGTTAACTGATGAGGGCGGCTTGTGGCGAACTGTATTACGAAACGAGAGGACAGGGATGTGAAGGAGTCCACCGATCCGGGTGGGAGCCGAGTGAACCAATTGAGCGCTGGTCCTTTCAACGAAGTAGGAAAAACTTTGCACATGATTGCATCGTCGTCGGTGTACAATCCGACCTGCGTAACAAACGCATCGAGGTGTTCTTCAGGGTCGGATGTTCCATCATACTTTTCCAAGGTTAAATTTTTCCAGTTGTCGGGTAAACGAGACCTGGCAATGCCTGGTGTGAATGGTGTCCTTCCCTGCCGCCTTTGTTGATCTTGCGTCATTGTAGTCGGTACTCCCGATGGCCGAGGAATATTAACTTCCTTGTACCATCCTGAGGATTCACCCTGATCCCGGGTTGATTGATTTTGTACATCGTGCGAGGGCTGCCACGTCCTGTTATCGCTCCTGAGCTCGGCGTTCTCTCTTCTCAGAGCAGATAACTCATGAACGTCCTTTTTTCGGAGCCTTCTGAGTTCCATCACTTCGGCTCTTAGTTGTTCGAGGGCCGACGAGGGATTAGGTTGCTGGGATCGGTCCACGTATGATTCTTCCATTGCGTCGTTCTGATCCGTTCGCCATATGGGGGTGCCTCTGGGCATCCCGTAAGGGTGTTCGGTGGCTACATTCTCCTGCTGACTTCTCGTAAGTACTATGTTGCTTCGGGGTCGAGAACCGTTTTAGTTTCGGCCCCACGGTGGGCGCCAAAATGTTCATGCGTAAGAACACTTTTCTCCTTAATCCTTCCTAGCTGACTCCAAGTCCTTCTGAATCTTCCGTGCCGACCGAACACTAGTTCCGATTGGAGGGGGAGGGTACCTGCAAAGGCACTCCGACGATCAAGTCAGTATTCGGTTCAGAGCAATAAATGCACCAGTGGGAATAGTAACGTACCTCATTTATGTCACATCACCTGTATATTTATAGTGACATGTTTGGGCCTGGTGGGCCTTCTGCCTCGAGAATGGGTAATAGGTTGTTTATGTTTAATCTCTCCTAATTAGGTGTGTACTCATTGTGTAATAGAGGTCCTAATCTATATGTCTTTCATGAGTTGACTTTCTTCTGGGTCTTCGTCCAAGCTTGAGGCCGAAAGGGTGCTCGGCCTGCATCGAAGCCGAAGGGGGTATACGTCCTTTCTGGAAGGTATTCGGTCTATCTCGAGGCTGAAGGGGTATTTGGCTTGTCTTGAGACAGTTCGGTCTGCCTTGAGGCCGAAAGGGTGTCCGGCCTGTCCTGAGGCCGAAGGAGTGTTCGGCCTGCCCTGACGCCGAAGGGGTACTCGGCTTGCTTCGGCCAAAGGGGTGTTTGGCCAAAGTTGGGGGCAAGGGAGTATTCAATCTGCTTTGAGGCCAAAGGGGTGTTCGGCCTGCTCTGATGCCGAAGAGGTGTTCGGCTTACCTTAATGCCGAAGAGGTATTCGGCTTGCCCTGATGCCGAAGGGGTATTCGGCTTGCCCTGATGCCGAAGGGGTATTCGGCTTGCCCTGATGCCGAAGGGGTGTCCGGCTTGCCTATAAGGTGGCTACTAGTACAATATTATTTCATATAAATTTACATTGAGATGAGATAAATGAATTGTAATCTCACTGAAATATTAACTCGTTACATGGGATAGCGTATTTCCTTTATTTAAACTTTTTTTAAAAAATAAAAAAGTTACTTAATTTTTCTTTTTATTTTTATTTGAATTTATTTTATTTTTGAATCACCGAATTACCTTTATTTTAAAAGGAAAGAAACTACGCCTAACTACTTTACTTTTTATATTAAGGTTAAGATATATGTTTAGTTTAATCGTTTTTTCTAAAATGATTATTTATTTTAATGAATTGAAAATAAAATAAAGAAAAAATGACTTATATATTCATTTTTCTATAAAAAAATAGTTGCCCAACAATATTTTATTTAATTATTTATAAAGATAAATATATAAATTTAAAAATTAAATTCAAAATATTAACAAATATACCTAAATAAAAAAAAGTCAATAAAAACTCATTAATACCTTTTATTTAACTTCTTTAATATATAACAATAGCCATTATTACCAAATAAAAATTAAAATATAAGTTTATGTTATATTTAATTTATTTCTTTTATTAAAAATTAGTTAATTATCCACTTACCTTAATTTTTCATCTTATTTTATATTTAAATTTTTTAAAAATATAATTAAATTAATTGGTTAAATAGCTTATTGACCAAATTATTTTTATTTTGAACTAAAATATTACTTGAAACGACTTAGGCTATTTCGTACCAAAATTTAGAATTTAAATCCTAAAAGACTTACTTGGTTAAAGGGAAATTAAAAGTCACTATCACTCATGTTAATTAATATTTGTATAAATATTTCAATTTAAAAACCCACATTTCAGAATAATACAAAAAAAAAAGCATAAAAGATAGTAGTCATTAAAAAACAATTAATAGTTTTTATTTAGCTTTTTAATACGTAATAATTGTATAAAAAAATATGTAAAAATTGACATTAATAATTAAATAAAAAATTAAATGAAAACTTAAATGCAAATTAATGTTAGTTTCTTTAATTATTTTTGCTTTTTTAACTCTAATAAATAGTTTTTTATTTATAGAAAATATTATAAAGACAGGATGAAAATCGAACCTACATCTTTTTGCTTTTATCCTCAACTCTTTTCTCTCCAACTATTAGAATTATCTTAATAATCCTACTAATTAGTTATTGTTATAAAAGGAAGAAAAATAGAGAGAACAAAGAAGACAATATAAGATGGAGAATAGAATATGACTGGTGTATTATCTTTGGGAGATGACTAATCTATTTATAAGTACATGTGGTAACTGAATAATTACACAATAAAGGGAACAATAAATAACGAAAATATAAATGGTAATGATTGATAATGAATATTGACATCCACTAATTAAGCCATTAATTATTATTCATAACACTCCCCCTTGGATGTCCAATATTTAGAATGTGTCTCGTTAAAACCTTACTAGGAAAAATCCTGTGGGATAAAAACCTAGTGAAGGAAAAAGAGTACATCATTCATAAATATTTATTTCTCCCCCTCATGCATACAATCTTTAAGACGACGGAGTCCAATCTTGTGTATCAATTGTTCAAAAACTTTTCTTGGAAGTGACTTTGCAAAAGAGATCTGCTAGGTTGTCACTTGAGCGGACTTGTTGAACATTTATATCACCATTCTTTTGAAGATCATGAGTAAAATAGAATTTTGGTAGAATATGTTTTGTTCTATCTCCCTTTATGTATCCATCTTTCAATTGTGCAATACATGTAGCATTATCTTCATATATAACTGTGATGTCATTTTTCCAGAAGATAAACCACAAGTTTTCCATATGTGTTGAATAACAGATCTTAGCCAAACATATTCATGACTTGCCTCATGTAATGCTAAAATTTCAGCATGATTAGATGAAGTGACTGATATGGTTTGTTTTACAAATCGCCATGAAATAGTTATATCACCACTTGTGAACAAATATCTTGTTTGTGATTTACCATTATGAGGATCTGACAAATAATTTGCGTCTGCATAACTATTTAGTTATGGTTTGGGAACATTTCAATATAATAACCCCATATCCATTGTACCTCTAAGATAACGAAGGATTTGTTTAACTCCATTCCAATGTCTTCGTGTAGGTGAAGAACTATATCTTGCTAACAAATTAATAGAAAATGTTATATCAGGTCGTGTATAATTAACAAGGTACATTAGTGCTCCTATATCACTAAGATATGGTACTTCGGGACCAAGTATTTCTTCATCCTTTTCTTGGGGTCTAAATGGATATTTGTTAACATCTAAAAATCTTACAACCATGGGAGTGCACAATGGATGTGATTTGTCCATATAAAACCTTTTAAGTACCTTAGTTATATAAGCTTCTTGATGCACAAGAATTCCATTTTCTAAGTATTCAACTTGCAGTCCAAGACAAAACTTTGTCCTTCCTAGATCCTTCATTTCAAATTATTTCTTTAAGTAATCTATTGCTTTTGAAAGCTCTTCAGGAGTTCCAATAATGTTTATGTCATCTACATAAACTACAATTATGGCAAATCCATTTTCAGATCTTTTTATAAATATACACGGACAAATTGGATCATTTTTATATCCTTCTTGTAACAAGTATTCACTTAGTCGATTATACCACATACGACCTGATTACTTTAGCCCATATAGGGACTTATTCAATTTGATCGAATAATATTCTTTAGAAATTGCATCGTAAGGCAAATTAAATCCTTCTAGGAGTTTCATATAAATGTCAGCATCAAGAGAGCCATATAAATATGTTGTAACTACATCCATTAGATGTAAATTAAGTTTTTCATGTACAACCAAACTAATTAAATATCGAAAAGTGTTTGCATCCACTACAGGTGAATATGTCTCTTCAAAATCAATACCGGGTCTTTGTGAAAAACCTTGAGCAACTAGTCTTTCTTTGTATCTCACAATTTCACCATTTTCATTTCGTTTTTGCACAAAAACTCATTTGTATCCAATTGGTTTTACACCTTGTGGTGTATGTAGTACTGGTTCAAAAACTTTTTCGTTTAGCAAGCGAGTCTAATTCTACCTCAATTGCATCTTTCCATTTTGGCCAATCATTTCTTTGTCGACAATCATTGATGGACTTTGGTTATTGATCCTCAATATCATTTATTTCTTTTAGCACTATATTATATGCGAACACGTCATCAATATTGACATTGCTTTGATTCCATCGTATTCCATTCATGACATAATTTATTGAGATCTCTTCATTTTCAATAATTTCAGGTACCTGAGTTTCTCCTGGAACTGGAATATGAGTTATGTTAGAGGAATCTTTTTGAGTTTTTACATCCTCAATTTGGTCATTTTGCTCTTTAGCTCTCTTTTTTATTCGAGGATTCTTATCCTTGGAACCAATTGGTCTACCACGCTTTAGGCGTATTTATGACTCGTTTGTAGTATGAAATTGCCCAACAGGGACTTCAACTCTTATTGGAGTATTAGCCGCTGGTACATATGACTTAGTCACCCTTTTTGGATCTGTGAATACATTTGGTAATTGGTTGGCTAGATTTTACAAATGAATTATCTTTTGAACTTCTAGTTCACATTGTTTTGTACGAGGATCAAGATGAGATAGTGATAATTCATTCCAACTAATATCTTTTTCCAACTGTTTTTGTTCTCCCCCTAATGTTGGGAAAATCAACTCATTAAAATGGCAATCGGCAAACCTAGCCGTAAATAAATCGCCTGTTAATGGTTCAAGATATTTTATTATAGATGAGGATTCATACCCAACATATATTCCCTACCTTCTTTGAGGACCAATTTTGGTTCTTTGAGGGGGGCAATTGGAAAATATACAACACACCCAAAGATTCTCAAATGAGAAATATTGGGTTGCTCACCAAAAACCAACTATAAAGGAGAGAATTTATGATAATTTGTTGGTCTGATGCGAATTAATATTGCGGCATGTAAGATTGCATGCCCCCAAGTTGACATTGGAAGTTTTGATTTCATGAATAATGGTCTTGCAATTAGTTTTAAACGTTCGATAAATGATTCTGCAAGTCCATTTTGTGTATGAACATGTGCTACTGATTATCAATATCAATTCCAATGAACATACAATACTCATTAAAAGCATGAGATGCGAATTCACCAACAATATCCAAACAAATTTTCTTAATTGGATAGTCAGGAAAATGAGCTCTTAATCTAATTAGTTGAGCTAATAATCTCGCAAACGCCTGGTTGCGAGTTGTTAATAAACAAACATGTGATCATCTTGTTGATGCATCAATTAAAACCATAAAATATCTAAATGGTCCACATGGGGGGTGTATTGGTCCACAAATATCACCTTGTATCCATTATAAAAATAAGATAGATTCATTCCCAATTTTTGCTGGTGATGGTCTAATTATTAACTTCCTTTGGGAACAAGCAGTACATGAGAAAATATTTGATTGAAGAATCTCCTGGTTCTTCAATAAATGTCCGCATGAATTTTCAATTATTTTTCGCATCATGATAGTCTTAGGGTGACCCAACCAATCATGCCAAACCTCAAATTTATTTTGATGTGTAAACTTCTGGTTTACAATAGTATGTGTTTCAACTGTATTAATATACATGCAATACAGTCCATAGGAAAAAGTAAATAATTTTTCCAATACTTCCCTTTTATTCAAGTGGAGTTTCATGATATAAAGATATTCTACATTTTCTTCATTGTTTGTTTCAATATAAAACTCATTTAAACGAATATCCTTGAAACTCAATAAGTTTCTGTAAGACTTACAAAAATATAATGCATTTTTAATATGCAACTTCGTGTCTTTCAATAATAATATATTAGCTCTTCTAGAGCCTTCAATTATATTTGTAGTATCATATAACATTAATTTCTCGCATTATTGAATATGAGAAGATAAAAATTAATACATTAGAACATTCACTTCAGGGAATGAAATAATGCTAGTTAAAATGGTCTCTTGCATAAAAAAAATCTCAATATTTTGTTTTAGTCTTCAAGAGACAATAAACCAACTAAGGATATCTCTTAATCCTTTTTTTATATAAAAAAATATTATTACTTCTGGAGCAAAATAGATGTATGAAAAATATAATATACTTTTCAAATTGAGAAATCATTATAAAAATGACATTCTTGTTATGTATCTTTAGATATCAATTTAATATCAAAATTTACACTATTTTTTTTATATCATCTCATGTATATTATTTACAAATAAATGCTTCATACATATCTCACTAACACTTTATTTTTATCATTTTAGGAAATGAATGATACAACACAATCATATATTCATTTGAAGAAAAAAAATCATATCTTGTTTATGTCTTTCTTTATAAAAAAAAAAAAAAACAAGTGAGTCTTTCTCATTATACTTATTAAAATAAAATCATCTAATAAAAATATATTTAAGTCATTGCTAGGTTGACTTTAAGGAAAAAAAAATAATGCTAAAATTTAGAAAAATTATTCTCCTTATAAATGTTGTATCGAAAAAATAAGGAAGTAAACATTGATCATAATTTCATTAAATTCTAGTATTTTTGTACAAATCACAATCAAATTATAACGTAATGATATCTCCATCAATTAAAACAATAGACGCATAATATTATGAAAACAAATAATATCAATTCTATCAATAGGGTTTGAAATTAAACTCTTTTTAAGATTCAATGACATAACACATGAATTCAATTACATGACAAGTTGCTTATTTCAATCAATTTAATCATGAAGAATATCAAATTACAGATGTAGGAAAACTCATAATCTTTTCAAGAAATTACACAAAACCTAAATAGGCTTGAGGACACGCTTTGCTAGTCATAATTTTTATAAGTGCCTCAAATATCATTCAACATTATAATTATGACATTTACAAAATTATTTCACTTCCAGTGATGACTTCATTTATATCAAAGGATCAAATACAATATAATATATTTATATCAAAATTTTCACTTCTGGTGAAATTTATTTTATTTTTCACTTTTCATATTATTTTCTCACTTCCGGTTAGGAAAATATTCTTTTATTTTCATTGTCGTATAATTATCTCACTTACAGTAAGAAAATATCCTTTTATTTTCATTGTTGCATAATTATCTCACTTCCGGTGAGAAAATATTCTTTTATTTTCATTGTCGTACAATTATCTCACTTCCGGTGAGAAAATATCCTTTTATTTTTTATTTTTTCACAATTATCTCACTTCTGGTGAAAAAAAAATGCTTAACATTTCTTAATTTGACAATGTCTTCTGGATCATTGCAAAATCGTTATATGTGTATATATATAACATTCATGGAGAATTATACAATTTTACAACACATATCATTCACGAAGAATCATTCAATTTCAAAAAAAAAATTTGTTCTTTCGATTTCATTTTTTTTCACCATTTTCCCACTTCTGGTGAGAAAAAAAAATAAAGTAAAAGAGGTTGAACATTCTTCTTTGATATTGTCTTCCAGACAGATTTCAAAAATGTATGAAGAATTTCTTTATTTAATAGTGTATTCAGGAGTACTATAATGTCTTCAGGAGTATTTGATTCATAACAATGTAAACAATACAAATTTTTGATAAAATCTTATTATGGAAAATGAATAGCTAACCTTGAAATATTTGTCTTAAAAAATATGACCTTCTCCAAGAAAATTCTTCACAGCTTTGTCTTATAGTTGCAACACCAATAGCGAAAAGACTATCGTGCTGATAACGTGTTATAAAAGGAAGAAAAATAGAGAGAACAAAGAAGACAATATAAGATGGAGAATAGAATCTGACTGGTGTATTATCTTTGGGAGAGGACTAATCTATTTATAAGTACATGTGGTAATTAAACAATTACACAATAAAGAGAATAATACATAATGGAAATATAAATGGTAATGATTGATAATGAATATTGACATCCACTAATTAAGCCATTAATTATTATTCATAACAGTTATATACTATGTTATTTTGATTTTCACTCTTATTTTCTATTTGAAATCTTTCGGTTTCATATATAATAACTTTAATTGTTTAAATAGTTAATTAATGACAAAATTCACCTTCTTCCGATGAAAATTACTCCAAAACGTACACCTTTCTTTTATGTATGATAATGAATTAAAAAAAATAGTAATTAAACAATTATTTACATGTTCTTATTTTATGCAATATGTTGGACACTCGAGATTTAAACACACACATATCTATTTTTAGTCATCTTTTAAAAGAATTCATATCGATAAATGTGTCAAATGGTCGAGTCGAGATGGCCCAATCTGACCTATACAAACTAGATATTATTTTAAATTAGTTTGACTTAACCTATATTTTTTTCGAGTTATCATTTTTTGACTCGACATGGTTCATGTCGAGTCATGAAGCTAAATTGACCTAATTAAAAAAATATATTTAAAAAATTAAATATGTTTTTAAAATACAAAAAATTATGACATGATTAATTGATACTATATATTGTCATGAAATATCTAATAACTTTACATGTATACAATTTCTCACAACCATTACATTTGCATTTATCGATCCAACAATTAGTTCAACCTTTTTATAATGATTTCATACCTCAGAGATGTTAGGCTTAGTTTTCTTAGCTTTTTTAGTAGTTTGGTCTTGCTCATTAATAACTCTATTTTTACTTTTATTACCATCAGTAGCAACATAAGGATTAGTACCAACAATATGCTATTTGTGCTAGGAGGAGTTTCATTATATCTAGTTCATCCTCCATGCTATAAAAAATGTCATCAACATTCATAACTACAATATTCAAAATTAAACAAGCTTACTCATTCCATAATGGGTTATGAAGAAACAATAAGTTAACATAATTCTTAGTTCAGTTCACTAAGTAATAACAACAATGAATAAAGCAATAAAGCAACAAGAAGTCAAAATTTAGTTCACAATTCTCAGTCTACACAACACAAGTCTTAAAAGAGATAACGGGTCATGAAATCAAGCCATCAAGAACACAACAAGAGCGAAGAAACTCTCACTACAACTAATCATATTTATAAGTTTGTAACCACAATTTTTTAAGAGAACACAAAAGATTGAAGGACTATTATTATTATATTTTATCTTATTATATTATTTTATAACACATTACAGATTTATAACTTGACAGTGATTTAAATTATTCTATTTATTAGTTTAATAAATCAGTTAATAAATCCATGTGTCAATTCGACTTAAACTCATTTAGCTTGTCAAGCTTAGCAGATAATGTCAAAATGGCCTAATTTTATTTAGGTCATCCTTTTTAAGGTCTAGTCTAATCTTATTTGTGGGCTAGATGGATCGATCTATCAAGTCGGACCCAAATTAACAATTCTACATGTTATTAAAGACTATATATGTATACAAAACCTATCTCCACATGCCATTAAAAACTACATTAATAAACAAAATTTATATTTATCTCTTATTCTAAAGATTTTTATTGTATTAACACAATAAAAAAATTGTGGACAGTAATAATTGTCTCCAAAATCATTCTTTTATATATATATCTTTAATACATAATAGTAATCACTAATACATGATTTAGAAAATTTAAAATTTAAATCGATGCAAGTTTATTTTTAAAATTTTACTGTTTAGTTAATTCCCAAGTTACCCTGATTTTCATCCCTATTTTGTCTTCCTACATACATTTAATCATTTAGTCACTTAACAATTAACATTATAACTATAATTATTTTTTTTTCAATCGGATGAAAGAAAGAATTAAAAATTGTTTGACATATATTATTTTTATTTATTATTAAATAACTTTTATTATTGATGGATTTTTTTATTCTGATTCTTGATGAATTTAATTGTATTTACTGAATATTTTAAACAACTTTTATTATTTTGGTCGAGAGAAAGGATCCAATTTCACATGAAAGAAAGCGAAAAGGGATGAGAATACCGTAAATTTTAAATTAAGTATAAAATCCTTCACTTATTCGTAAATTTATTTTTAACAGTTAGATATATAATAAAAATAAATAAACATGAAATATTAAATAATTTTTTCATGTATCACGACTACTATTTATTCCAATAATATATTTAACTGTTAAAAATAATTTCACAAATGAATAAAGAAAGTTTTGACCCCTTAAAAGTCATCACAAAATATCAGCTAGACATTAAATTCTAACAACCTTGGTAATTGGTAAAGGAAACATGATAGAATTGATAGAGTCGTGTAATCTATGAATGAACAAAGTACTTAGAACTTGGAATTACCTACTAAATTTACTCTTAGTAAGAATTTAGCAACTGAATATCATATCCCGTTATTTCACCCATGTAATTGTAAATATAACCCAGTATTTATAGGAATTACATCACTCTTCCAACGTCACTCACATGCTAACAGGCTTACACCAAACTAATTCTTTTATTTAATTCAAAAAGACATCAAATTTGGGCTCAAATCCTTCATCCAAAAAGCCTGCTTCCTTTTACGTTCATTGGGCCCAATCCACTATCAAAGCATGAATAAACTTTATATATAAGTTAAGTATAGACTCTCCTTTATTATTAACTTTTTTAAATTTTATTTTTAATTCATACATAAATCAATTTTAGTTTAAAAATACCGATTTTAATTTTGTTTCTCTTAAAAATATTTTTGAAAAAATTTATCCGTACGTAGTTGATATTTATTTATTTATTTGATGATAAGTTGATATTTAATTAGTGAGCATGGTTTGCAATTCGTATGGCAGACAACTGTATGTAGGGGGAAGTTTCTAATTGTATGCCTGTATAATACAAAGTTAAAAACGTTTCTGATAATTTTTTATTGAAAAATATTGTTTATTTATATTAGAAAAACTCTAAAAAATATATCTAACTTATATGCAAATGTAAATTTTTGGATGTCCATGGTGGATCTTTAATGGGAGTTGTTCTCTCATTTTAAGTTTATCTTTTTTATTTATAAAAATTATAATAATGTATGCTATTCCAATTACAATTACAATTATTTTATGTTCCATTAATGACTCATGTAGTTCACATATTATTTAAGAGTAATGGAATAAAATAATGGATTGTTCAAGAAAGCAATCGTTTTATTTTTTGTTTGAATTTTTTTATTTTATTTCAATGCCTTATAAAATGCTTTTTACAGTTTTAGAGTTAAATTGGGCAGTCTATTTAAGCAGTATTTTAATGTTGTTGAAATTGAAGAAAAATTCATTTTAATTACTAAAATAATAATAATAAATATATTGTATAATGTTGTAGCAACAACTTTAATGACTTGCATTGTTAATGGTGCTCTTACATACCAGTGCTGAAATCCTAGTTATCTATGTTTGTGTCAATAATTTTGTTCGTCACTAAGTTGGAAATGTTGAAAATTTCTTTATTTTGGCTTTTATTGATTGGTGTATTTTATTTTTATTAAAATAAAGAATTGAATGACTTAATAATTTTTCTTTCTTTGAATCCAATTAAATGAAGTGATCTAATTTAGATTTTGAAATTCACTATTTATCTATATGTTTATTGGTCAAGTGTAATAAAATCAAGTTTAATCACCGGAAGTACTATGTTAGAACTACATGTCATGTAATTTTATTTTAAAGAGCAAATAATTTAAATTCGTATGCAAGTTGTTAAAATTATAACTATAATTATTTATGATTAGCATATATATAGTACCTAGATATACATATATTATATTAATGTATATATATGTAAAAGTTTAACGACCTAAATAATACAATAACTATACAAGTACATAAATATACCATAATTCAGTATTAAAATAATAACCTAAACTATCGGTCAATCAACACTACTAAATAAATTACATCAGGGTAACTCAAAAAGGTCAACAATATCATTACTAACATGACTTTTACACGAATTCTAATTATAATTTATCCTTATCCTATTTTCATATCAAGTATAATCATCACATTCCAACTAAAAAAACATGCAAAAGTAAGTTGATATTCAAAAGAATCAACTTCACAGTATACAAGCAAAAGTAATTTGTCAAAAAGTACAGCTTACGTGTTATAAGAATTGCTTATAGAAGTAATTAAAAAAGTGAGTTCTTCACTTCCTAGTATGCTTTTATTATTTTCTTATAGAATTTGACAGAAAGATAAAATAAAAAGAGTACAACTATTAAAAATGTTCTAACAAGCACTGAATTAAAATATGGCCTTTGAGTCACATGAGGCATAATCTTTTTGCATGACATATCTGACATAGTAATATTATGTAAACAAAGGATTTGGATCCTCCGCAGTTGTTTTATAAACTGCATCAGATTCTTGGCCTTCAAAAGTTGAGTTTCTTTTTATAAGAATTAAAAAGTTGCAACATCCTAGGTGGAAAGAAGATAATTACTCTATACTTGTATACGTCATGTTAGGCATGTTTAGGTAATTCAATAATGATTTGAATAAATGATCTAATAAGTTTAACAATATTTATTAGAAATTATGGATCGTAAATTTAATTTAATTTTATAAAATTAGTTTATAAAATAAAAATTATTTTTTTATTTATATATATTATTATAAACTTATTTTTAATTGATGTAAAAAATTTAAGATTCGAAGTTGATAATACCTCGAATGTCAACCGAGTAAATAGACCATTCTTTGCACAAAAAAAAAAATTCTTCCAACAAATAGATCTCAGATTCTCAGCCATTACAATAAAATTTATTTATACAAAATATAACTGAACAGAGTGAATGGTAAAAGATTAAACTGTACCCGGCCGATATTTTTCAATTGTGGGAGAGGAGATAATTTTGTTCAAATCTCCAAATATTTAATGTTATAAATTGATATAAAAATAAAATATGAATATTTGCTTAATTTATTATTTACGTATGTATATTGTAAAGGAAAATATGGTCTACAAATATTAATTTCTCGATAATTATTGTGAAGAATTTCATTTAGTCGTTATTGTTGGTTAAAAGAATTTCTAATACTATAAGTGTCACTTAAAAAAATAATTAGTTGACAAGCCTTCCGTGTCACCCAAAAGAACGTACGTATATTGTATAACTGTTTCTCATGAAGAACAAGTTGTAGGATAATTTGTAAAATTAAAATATTATGCAAATATATTAAAGAGAATAACACTCCCTCCTTTTGTAACTTTTATATCATTGCATGCCACCCATTTTTTCAAAATCACAAAAATATAGTACATGCATATGTATTATGTGGTCTCATAATCCAGGATTTGGTATACATTTTTAAATAAATAAATAAATAAATAAAAATAATATGATTTTTAGATAGAAAAAGGTCCAGTGTACCCACAAACCAGGTGGCAGTGGCACTAATTAGCATTAGTAGGTTGAAATACTTGTTGGGTATTGGGCTCCTTCTACGTGAGAAAGGCCCGAAATAAAAGTTCATTAATCATTATATTGTTATTACTTTTACGAACACGCATGTTCATTGAAATTTCCTGTTGAAAATATACATCTATAACAAAATAATACATTCATGTCCGTGAGTAAAGTTATTGAATTTATTTAAATTAGTTGAAATTAGTGCATTTAATTTATTAAGTCCTAAAAGTATTGGTATCCTCTTGACATCAGTGTGCAAAAAGCATTTATGATAATACTATATTTGTACAAGCTATAACAGTGTGCACAAAACATGGGAAAAAAGACTCCAAAATTCCAAATAAAATGCTAAAAATTTACAATAAAACTACAAAAATATTATCATTACAGCTTTTGAGCGAGAAGCAAAATTTTAAAAGTTAACACATCAGCACTGTTGGACATTTTTAATATAACTGTTAATTGATTGACAATAAAATACTATATTTGTTCAAACTTGCATCGTCATGAACTCGTGCAAGCCATTGAATATTAATAACAATTGGTTTTCCTAAGGATTGCACACTTTACTTCTAAACATAAAGCAATAGGCTGAAATACTAAATACAGTCAGATTACTTTATCCATTTTAGCTCCAAATCAACTGACACCATAATTTACAAAGTTGTAAATTTTCTTTTCCACACTATATGCAGATTGTTTAAATTAATTTATTTATAGCAAATATTATTATTTTTTCAATAAATTTTGTCCAGAAATTCATTTAAGTGTGACAATGTAAACATAATTTCTAATACTAATAGCCACTAAAAAAATAACAAGTTCTAGGATAATTTGTAAACTTCTTGGGCCATCCTTTTGTAAGATCACAAATCACATGATTGCAAGTCTTCCATGGGTGCTTCAAATAAACTTATTAAACCCTCCTTTTGTGAGTTATATATATCATTGGTTGCAAGTCAATTTTGTAAAATCACAAAATAGTACCATGCATATGTAGTCCTATTAATACAAGATTTGGTATGCATTGGTAAATCAAAAACAAATCATCAGAGTTTGGATTAAATTTAGAAAGCCACGTGTTTGTTGATTTGAAAGGTCGACTATACACACAAAACATTAGCTAATCTCAGACGCCAAAGTAGCACTAATCGCAAGTGTAGGCTGTGACTAATGAAGACTGTTTCTGTCTTGTGTTGCCTCTTATAACATATGATTTAAGGAAAGTTTAATTCCCTTATTTTATTATTATAGTTTCATAAATTTTATCTTTTAGTCTTTATAATTAGTTAAAAAAAAATTCATTTAAGTCTTTATAAATATTATTTTTCATCCTTTTAATTCCCGTCACTTATTTCTATAGGAAATAAAAGTAAAATCAAACCTTTAAGAAATATGAAAGATATTAATGACTTTGAAGACTTTAATTCCTTCTGCCATTAAAATTAATCAAAATTAGAGCGGTGCTGTCATTGGATATTAATTTTGATGAATATCAGATAAACCTAACAATCTTGCATCGATAACTTTGAAACCAGAAAATGCTGCTTTTCAAATAAGAATGTTACAACATAAGGACGTATTACTGGACAACAGTGCAAAGTTAGCAATCCAAAAAGATATGTAAAACAATTCATCGCCGTTGAGTGGAAGCTAGAACTAAACTTTAGTCAATGGAAGTTATACATGTGAGGAAGAGAAAACAACGAAATTGTTGCTTCAATAATTATGAGCATGCATGTTCATTAAGTTTTCCAATTGAAAACTTACGCTAACTATACAATAATACATCTGACCATGTCCTGTGACTCATGTTATTCAATTTACTTGAACTAGTTGAAATTAATGCATTTAAGTCCTAAAAGCATTGGTTTCCTCTTGACATCAGTGAGAGGATCGACCAAAAGGCACGAAAGATTTAAACCACAATAATCTATACCACAGATCTTACAAATCACATCTCATGTCAGATCTTATTTTAGAATCTATACATAAACTTTTTCAAAACACCTATTGAGAGAGAAAAAAATGAAATTAAATTTTTTTATAAATTAATTTTAGTTTATACACAAGTTAAAAATATTTATAAAAAAAAGTCAATAAAAATGAGCTTTTACAAATTAATTTATAAATAAAACTAATTTTAATTTTTGAAAAAGTTAATTTAATTTTTGTTTCCACATTTTCTTCTCTGAGTGTTTCTAAAGAAATACTAAAATAAGCCTCAATTCACTAAATTATTAGAAGCCCTACATCAACTACTTCAAAGTTGTTGCGAGTACACTAGCATGAAACAGCATATCGAAAAAAGTAATTTGTAGTTTTCACAATAAGTCGAAGAGACTAAATCTCCGTAAATTTTTGTATTATTTTGTAGTTAACTGAAAAATTACAAAGAGACTAAATCCATAACCTGTGAATGACGTGTTTCCACAGCAACACCCGAGTGCAATTCAAATGGATGATGAGAGTCCACTGCTCCATCAGACAACAATTGACATCAATGGAAGGACAAGCCACATGCATAAGACACGAAAAACTCAAATGCCCTTAGCATGTGTAAGTGTACTATGTTGCCCTATGCATCTTGTCTAGCACGATGTCTAGTGTATTTTAATCTCAACATGATAAACATGCAAGCCACAGTAATCCGAACTATCCGTTACCGAATCTCGTGTGACAGATTCTACTTGATCCCCGTAAATTATTAGCAGCCCTTGTTCAACTACTTCCAAGTTGTTATTTTGTAGTTTGTACAATAAGCTAACTGAAAAACCACAAAGAGACTAACTCAAATCCATTACTCAAATGGAGGAGGAGAATCCACCGTTCCACGTGACAGCAATAGGACTCCTCACAACGTGGCTTCCATCAGTCCACTCAATGGACCCAAAACTCTGAGAACCAGCGTAGGCAACTCTGGTAAACGCCACCTCAAATGCCTGCGTCTTGCTTCCACCACTGAACACAAGCGTGCTGGGTGAAACACTAACAGCAACACCAGGTGGAGCACTCACTTTAACAGTGTAAACAGCATCAACCTCACTTCCCACATTAGTAACAAGCCTTTTGTACTTAACCACCCCGCTTCCTCCACCCAACTCCACAGAGAAAGAAGGGTAATTTAAATCACCCGGATTACCCAACCTACCCACTTTCCCTTCACAAACATCCCCACCAGCAGGCTCTCTAGTGAAAACCGCGATCTTACTAGCATCGTACCCAATTGAACACAAAAAGGCCAAGTAGTCCTCAGTATCCAAATCATAAACCAACCCGGGATTAAGTGCCCTATTGGGATCAACATGACCAGCCCCATGAATGAACGGATTTGACTCCTTGCCACTTGCGAGATCCTTAATATTCCCACCAGAATTATCAACATTATAAGCCGTAGTCATCAGAGCAGACTTAATAGCCGCAGGTGACCACTCAGGATACGCCTTCCTAAGCAAAGCAGCAATGCCACTAGCATGAGGACACGACATAGAAGTCCCCGAAATTATGTTAAACTCGACCCTCCTAGGATCAAGGTCCAAATCGGTGGGGCCCACACGACCAGTCCAGCCTGCCAAAATGTTAACCCCGGGAGCAATAACATCAGGCTTCAGAATCTGCGGAGTGAGGTGATTCGGTCCACGGCTAGAAAAGGAAGCAACTTGAGGCGCAGAAGGAGAACCACCAATCACAGTGCCTCTAAACTCGATCGTAGCAGTAGGGTACTGACTCAGCTTTATATACTCCTTGATTTTATTCCCTGCGGTTTCACCCACCATAGTAGCAGCCAGAAGATGAGCATCAGCGAGAAGCTCTTCACCGCTCGCTTCAGTGTTGGCTAAAATCATTCCCAACCCACCAGCCAGCTTCACTGCACTACCTTTCTCAACTCTAGCGTTGCCTCCTCGATCGCACACAACGATCTTCCCTTGAACTTTCGAAGATTCTAGAGACCCCATGTAACAGTATCTACCTCCACAATCCGCGGCGTAAACCAAAGGAAGATTGAAATCGGGTAAGGAATCACCGTAATATAAGGACACACCGTTCAAAACCCTACCATCGCCCAGAATAACATCCGCGGGAAACTCGCGATCGATGGTCGAAGCTCCAACGGTTAAAATCCACGGCGCGATGTTCACGGCGGTGAAAGGACCGGGACCGGAGTTCCCGGCGGAGCAAGACACGAGAACGCCGTGTCGAGAAGCTCCGAAGGCGCCGATGGCGATGGAGTCGCGGAAGTACTGAGGTGCGTAACCGTTGGCGCCGACGGAGAGGGAGATGACGTGGACGCCGTCGGAGACGGCGTCGTCCATGGCGGCGAGGATGTCGGAGTCGAAGCAGCCGAGACTCCAGCAGATTTTGTAGGCGGCGATTCTGGCTTTGGAGGCCATTCCACGCGCTTGGCCCTGCGCGTAGTGGAAGAGGCTGGCGTTGGAGACGGCGGCGCCAGCGGCGGTGGAGGAGGTGTGCGTGCCGTGGCCTTCGGTGTCTCTGGGAGACTTGGATTCGACGGACTCGTCGATGGGTCTCTCGAGGTAGGATTCATAGCCTCTGAAGAAAGCTTTGGCGCCGATGATTTTTCTGTTGCAGAGGGAGGAGGGGAAGTCGGGGGAGCTTTGGCACGTCCCTTTCCACGTGGCGGGGACGGGGGAGAGGTTGTGGTCCGAGAAGCTGCCCAGCTCCGGCCAGATTCCCGTGTCCAGGACGCCCACGATGACGTCCTCCGCGTAGTCGGAGTTGGGCCAGAGCCCGAAGGAGTCCGCCAGCCCCAGGAAGCGCGGCGTGCGGGTGGTGTGGGGCTGCCGGATCTGGTCGGGCTCCACGGCGAGGACCCCCGGGGCGCGCCGCAGGTGGGGGAGCTGGGAGGGGGAGATGCGGGCGGAGAAGCCTTCGGCGGCGGCGGAGTAGGTGTAGAGGAGGGTGGGCGGGTGCGCGGAGGGGGGCAGGGAGCGGAGGATGGAGTTGTACCAGTGGTGGTGCGCGGCGAATAGCGTGGGCTTCTGGGATTGCGCCACGTGGACTATGTAGGTTCGTGGAGCGTCCGATGAAACAGAAAACGACAGAAAGAAAAAGAGAGAGAAGGAAAGGAAAAGAAGCAGAGAGAATTTGGTAGCCATTATTGGGATTGGGGGGTTTGGTTGTGTTGTGTTGTGTTAATAATAAAGTTGTGAAAAGAAGGTGTTACCGTTGATGAAGATAGAATGGTATTTGCGCTAGAAAAGAGGGAAGGTGAAGAGTAGATATTATTTGTTTGTTGAATAATTAAATAGGGATGAATGATGATGATTGATAGTGAAGGAAATTGGCATTTGGCATAGCTGGAATGGGTAGTGGACCCAGCGGAGCAGGCACCAATAATTGAAGGACGTATGTATGGGTCCTGCTCTTCCCTATCCCAATACAAACACATGCTGCTTTGTTCTATTTAACTACAAACATGTATCACATGAAAAGGATCAAAGATTTTATTAAATCTTCCGATTTTAATATTTCACGATGGATAATCGTATATTATCCATTATTTTTTTTACTTTTTCTACTTTATTATAAAATTAAAATTACATCTAACATGGTAAAATCTAAAAGATAATGATGTTGTGTTACTTGGTAAATATGATGATTAACAAAAATGTTTTTATGAGAAAAAAGTTTAAATTATTATTTCACACTGCTACATTTTTAATATATAAAATTGAACTCAATATTTAGCAAAATTATAATTACTCATACGCATTCAACTAAATTTTTATTAAAAGTTTAAATGATTTAGAATTTGTGTTTTTAATTAAAGATTGAGATTTTCTTTAAAGTTAATTATATAAAGTGATTGAGTATGAGTATTTTATTTTACTGTAAATAGGAATGATAAGTAAATTTGTACTCGTGGGTAATGTCCGACCCTATCCTAGCTTTGACAAAGAATATCGATTTGACCAGGTATGGATACAAGTAATACATGATTTAATAAATTGGGTATGAGGATGGGATGAATATATACATACCCACCATGTACTTGTATCCACATCTATTCCTATTTAAAATTTATAAATATTTAATTTAATTTTTTAAAAAATTACTTAAAATTTATGTAATTTATTATTATTTTTAATTTATGTAAAAAAAATTTAACTAACGTGATTTTGTAATTATTATTTTATGTTAAAATTTGTATTTTTATATTTTTTTAAAAAAAATAAAATTTAATTAATTTTTTGACGAGTAGGGAGCACAGGTATATCCGATACCCGACAAGTATGAGGATAGAAACATAAATTTCATACATGTCGGATAGGAGACGGGGATGTGTATATGGTACGGGAATGGGGATGGGACGACTATAGAGAAACATGTATCTACCTCACCTCGTTGTCATCCCTAACTACAAACAACCTTATTAAGCTAAAACCTCTTGATGGAGAGGGGATGACTTGTCCAAAAAATTATCCTTTAAGAATAAATTGTTGGGGAGGCCTTGAAAACTAAGTTACCTAAAAATTTGTTAAAGGGAGATATTATGTCACTCAAGTTGGAGGGGGGCTAACTATTTGCTTCCAAGTTTTTCTATTGCCTTACTAACTTTTGAAAGCCTCTATTGTCCATGGAAGACGTGTTTAGTGGTAAAATTATTGGGAAAACTTATGGGTTTTGTAACCATATGTGAGAAGTTAAAGGAGATATGGAAGATGGAAGAGGGTTTGATCTTATAAACATCTCCAATGGTTACTACATTGTCCAATTTGACATCAAAGCAGATAAGGAGAAAGTTTTTAATGGCTATCCGTGGGCAATCTTTGATCATTACCTTACATTTCATCCATAGAATCCAAATTTTTATGTTATGGAAACAAAGGTGGAGAAAACCCTTGTATAAATCGCTTTCCTAGTCTAAGGATGGTTTTCTATGATGAGAATGCCCTCCTCACTCTAGCATCAACAGTTGGGAAAGAAGTTCTTTAGTATACTTTTGTTGATGGATGAAAATGCCTTTGTTTATCTGCTTAATCTGAAGTCCCAAGAAGAACTTCAACTTGCCCATGATCAACTTCATGGGCGTGATCAGTGAGTCATGGTCGTGACATATTTGAAGGCCTCTCTTTGGTTTTTGTCTAGCTAGTCACGGGTGTGAACGACAAGTCACGGGTGTGAACGACAAGTCACGGGTGTGATCAGAGTCACAACTATGATCCGTGAGTCATAACTTTAACTAATGTTGATTCTTTTTTTTTCTCATTTTTTTCTTGTTAATTTTTTCTCCCTTTTATCACCTTCATTGTTTATGATGAGTTATACTTCTAAATTTGAGATAACTTGAGGGTGATTAGCTTGAGGATACAATCTAGTAAGTATAAAGAAGTAATTGAGTTAATGTTCAAAAGATACAGGGTTGAAGAATGTTCTTATAATAATTATAATTGGAATGCTTTAGTAGTGTGACTTAGGACTATGGTTCATAGTGTTAGTATTAAATGGTTTTACCCGTTAGGTGTTTCGATCTTATGAATACTTGAGGTGTCTATATTAGTGCTTAGAAAAGAGAAATCATGACAAAGGATAATTTGGAGTAAGTTATTATATGAGTTAATTGTCAACAACTTGAGGTATTTTTGGTGATAACAATGCCTAAGAAATTAATGTGTGATAATGATAAAGTTGTTAGAACTAGGTAAGCTATTGATTTAAATTCTTAGTGAAGTTGATCTCTTAGTGACTATGATTGAGGTGTTAAGCTAACATATGATTAGACGATCTCTTAATAATTCTATCTTAAGGTGTATCGAATGATGTTGTGTAATCATTGTACTACTTAATATTGATAACTAGTTGTAATGTGTGAGTATGTCATTGACATGATATATTGTGAGCTATGTATAAATTGATTGACGTGCTTTGACATTGATACAATTAATGTGTATAAATCTTGTAAGAGTCATATGATGAGAAGTCTATGTGAGACTTACCCATGATATGATATGAAAAGACATGTGATGTATAAATTGATGATATCATGTGAAATGTTATACATAGAGTGTGTTAGATATATATCACTATGAAAGACTCTCTTGTATAAAAAATTGGGGATCGGTCATTGAGGATAGCTTGATTTGTAAGTCATAGACTCATAGTCTCGTCCTTTGTATGCATGGAACGTATCTTGCATGATCCAACTATCTCGACCATATCTTGGTAATATATCCTCTCAATGAGACTGTATTGAGGGTGTAACCCAACATGTATTCTTAAGCTACTCTACGTGTATTGCTATCGTTAATACATAAGTGCGATGTGTAATATTTTTATTAGCGTCACATGCATGATAATATGTAATATGTGTCCACTACATAAGCATCTTAATGTTATGTCTGAGTTAATTATTATGTTATGAGTGAGTGAAGTGTATTATTGTTCCCAATATACCTATGTTACATATTATTTCTCACTCACATTGCTTTGTGTTGTTCTTTCTGTATGTTGTTGCGGGTGATCTTCAACATGGTGTTGAAAATGTTGGTGACAAGACTTAATCCTTATACATGAGTTGTGTTTTGATAGGATATGATATAAAAATTTAGTTAAGAATTGTCTTCTTTTATCATGTTGTGAGACAATTGTTAGTTTTCATGTAATATATTTCATTTGGATTTCATGACAAAAGAAGACAATTTCTAACTAAATTTTGATTTACATTTTATCAGAACATAACTCATCTATAAGGATTAAGCTTCATCACTAACAATGTTTAATAATTAACAAATATATAATATATAAAATAAATATATTTCTCACAACATAATTATAATTAAAATAAAATACATAAACAATTATAATAAAAATACATTTTTTCTCTAAATACTTATTATAAAAAAATATCATAAAAATACATATTTCTCTAACAAATATTATATAAAATAATTTTATAAATATTTATTTAAAATAATATCAATTATTAAAAACCTCTAAAATATTTCCCAAAAATTATTTATTTAATTAAAATAATTATAAGAAAATAATTCAAATAAATATAAAAGTAAATAATAATTAAACAAAATTTAGTGTATTGAAATTGTGCACTCATTCAATCTCCATGAGAGTTAAATGCCGTGACACATGCTCTTGTTAGCTGGAACTCAAATTTCTTGAATTGAGATCAAATTTACATTATTCACTCGTAATTGTGTTTTAGTCGCATATAAGGAAGATTTGTTCATTATTTAGTTTTATTTTTTTTTTCTTTGACTTTTATTTTCCTGTGTAAAAAAAATAATTTAATCTTTAACTTAGATATGTATTCATAATTATAAGTACTACACTAATTTTATAGAATTATTTTTATTAATAAAAAAATGAACTAAATTTATTTGATTACTCTTTAACTATATGTATGAAAAATGATTTGTGTTTTGTAATATTCTAAAATTTCCATGTAATATTATAAATTTTTAAAATAATGCATATATATATATATATATATATATTTTAATTTGATTACCTTATTCAAGATAAATAAATAAATATAAATGTTTATTTTTGATACATTAGGAGTTTTTTTTATAGTTGAACCAATCAAAATATTGTAATTCAAATATTTTTATATGATTTTTTAGAATAATATTTTAATTATTATATATAAATATGTATAAATATATTCATATATATATATATATATATATATATATATATATATTATAAATTTTTTTCAAAATTCTTTTTAGTGATAAAAAAAACGTGGATAATGCTGCAGTATAAAAATCTCTGCTGCAAGGTACTATACCTTATCTAATGCATTGATATGGGTTATCTACAAGAAACTATATAGTAAGGAGGCTTAATAACCAAACCAAACGGGACTAATTTTCCATTAAATGGAAATTAAGTAATCAATGCATACTTTGCTATAAATAGGTGATATGGAATTGAAGAATAGTGAAGGGAGAAAGCAACAGATTCACGTAGAGAAAATAGTGAGAAGAAGAGGAGAGTGAACGTAGAAGGAGATCGAGAGAAAGAAGAGAGAAATTTTTTTTTGTGGTAAACAGTTAGGGCTATCCCAAAAAGAAATATTAGTCTTTTATTAAAGTAAGAGGGAAGAGAACTTTATCTTTTTAAAATTTTACATACTATTATATTTATTTATTTATATTATATTCTATGTGTATTTACTTAGTGAAGTATCCCTAACCTCACTTATTTACTTAATTTATGATAATTTTTACTCATAATAATTAATAAGGTGTTCATAGTTTATGTTGTTTAGTTATTTTATAATGATTATTATTGTCATTTACTTGATTAGTACTCTTAATATATTTCATTCACGTAAACATTATTTTAATGATAAATATTCAAATTTATTTAGCGTAATTATTTTTATGATTAACTATAATATAGTTTTGTTAAAATATCTTTAACTTGTCTTGTTGTTATTTCTTCATGCATTTATAAAGATAAAAAAAATTATCTTATTGCCATAAGGATGAAAGTTTGAATTAAATTGTAGTTGAAGGTTTAATATTGGGGATTTAAATGAGTAAGTACTTAAGGAAAATATCCTTTTTTGGTTGATATTATTATGCTCATTTATCCTGACAACTACTAAAATAATTCAATTTTTTTATAATAATGAAAATTTAATATATATATATATATATATATATAATTATGTATTTACCGTTGATTATAGATAATTCTGTACTTTTATTTAATTATTTGTATTTATTTGATAATTATTCTCACTCCTTAATTTTTCTCTATGTAAAATTAAATATATCACAAAGTAGATGGATCTAACGGCCATTCCAGGTCCTTTTACAGTAGTTATCACTGCAATTTTTCCCGGGGGTAATTGGAGTGTAGAGGTTGTCTCCAACTCAGTCACGTTTCAAGGCATAGGACTGTCTTCGTTCTTTTTTTTCCCAATCAAGAAAATCCCACTATTATAGATGGACCCATTATAGTGACTTTCTTTTTAATTACCACCAACAAATCATGCAATCCTATTGTAAACTTATTTCCACCACCAATGTAAATACTATCATAGTAGTAGTAGAAAAAAAATGGTATGTAAGGCATGTACTCTAAATATTATTAGAACAATATGTAATGTAAATATTGAAATAATAATGTAAAATGTAAGAAGTTTATAGTTACGTATGTTATTACAAATATTTTAATGTGAATATAAGTTTATAGTTGTTATCAAGCTTAATATTATTAATAATTTACCTGTGTACTTAATCTATAAATATAAATATATATTTATTTATATGTATAAAAATGTATAATATTGGGGTTTATATTTATAGAATTAGACGTTACAATTTAATGGTATTAGAGCAACGTTCTATGTGTAACTTGGGAAAATGTGCTAACCATGTTTCTAGTATGATAAACTAATCTATAAAAAATTTAGATGGCAGGAAGAAGAAACACAGAACTGACAGAGGTTGTGAAAGCTATTAAAGACATGACTGCAGCCTTATTAAGAAATTAACGACCGGAAGGAATGGGGGAGTTACAAGGTTGGTTGAATTTTGGAGAAATAAACCTTCCCGTTTTGACAGAGGGTATAGTCCTGAAAAAGATGAATTATGGATTAAAGAAATAGAAAAGATATTCCGAGCCATGAACTGTCCTGATAACCAAAAAGTAAACTATGCAGTGTTTATGTTAGTAAGAGAAGCGGAATATTGGTGGGATAGTACTAGAAGGTTATTAGAAGGAGGAGGAATAATTATTACATGGGAAGTGTTTAGAACTAAATTTTTTGAAAAATATTTTCCTAATGATGTTAGGAGGGCTAAAAATATAGAATTTATGCAATTAAAACAAGGGAACATGATAGTGGGAGACTATGCTTCTAAGTTTGAGGAATTGGGAAAGTATTCTTCTTTCTTTTATCACCCTGATGAGAGGATGAAGTGTATTAAATTTGAGGATGGACTTAGACCAGAATTAAGAAAGGCAGTAGAGATATTAGAAATTTCTGATTTTTCTACATTAATACACAAGTGTCTTTTTCTGGAAGGTTTTGATCACAATAAAGATAACGGACCAAAATCTTTTGGTCCTCAATTTAACAAGAAAAGGAATAATAAAGGAAAACCTTATGATCAACCTCAATGAAAACTCCAATCTTCTCAATCTGCAGGAAATTCCAGTATACCCATGAATAATCAAGTTAAGTGTCTTAAGTGTGGACAGGGCTATTATGCTAAGGACTGTCATCTCAAAGGACCTGTTTGCTTCAAGTGTGGAAAGTCTGGTCATGTGTTTTCTGAGTGTGGACAACCAAAGGCACACACAAATACTTCTAGACCCAAACCAAGACCTCCTACCAGTGGGAGAGTTTATACCATGACTGAAACTGAAGCTGCTCAAAACAATGATCTAATACAAGGTAAATGTTTCATTAAAGGAAAAACTTTAAATGTACTGTATGATTCAGGCGCAACTCATTCTTTTATCTCCAATGATTGTGTTCAACACCTTCAATTGTCAGTTTCTTCTTTAGAGTCTAATCTAATTGTTTCAAACCCTAGAAACAAATCTGTAATTGTCAATAAAGTTTTGTTTAGATTGTTCTATTTTTATTGGTTATAGATAATTTCTTGTAAATTTGATCTACCTTCCTTTATCACAATTAGATGTGATTTTAGGTATGGACTGGTTATCTTCTAATCATGTTCTTCTCAATTGTGCAGAAAAATCTGTAATGTTTTCTAATTCTAAGGACCTATCGATTTCATTATCCAAACCAATAAGCAAGTTTTCATGGGGTAAAGTTCAAGGGTATTTAATCTTATCTTCTATGGAAGCTAAAGAGGAAGTTGATCTGAAATACATTGATGTTGTTCAAAATTTTCCTGAAGTTTTTCCTAATGATATTCCTAGTTTGCCACCTGACAGAAAAATTAAACTTTCAATTGATTTAATGCCTGGAACTGGACCAATTTCAATGTCACCTTATAGGATGTCACCTTCTGAATTGGCTGAGTTGAAGAAACAATTAGAAGAATTGCTTGAAAAATAATTCATACGTCCTAGTGCATCATCTTGGGGAGCTCCTGTTTTGTTAGTTAAAAAGAAAGATGGAAGCTTTAGACTATGTGTAGACTATCGACAATTAAATAAGTTTACCATAAAGAATAAATACCCTCTTCTTAGGATAAATTTGATGGATCAACTGAGAGGAGCCACTGTGTTTTCTAAGATAGATTTAAGATCAGGATACCATCAAATTAAAGTGAAGGCAGAAGACATACAAAAAAATTGCATTTAGGATAAGGTATGGTCATTATGAATATCAAGTGATGCCTTTTGGTGTAACCAATGCACCTACAGTATTCATGGATTATATGAATAAGATTTTTTTTCTGTATTTAGACCATTTCGTGGTGGTCTTTATAGATAATATCCTCATATATTCTCGAACTCATGAGGAACATGAAGAACACCTTCAAACTGTTCTTCAAATCCTGAAAGATAAACAATTGTATGCTAATCTTTCTAAGTGTGAATTTTGGTTAAGTTTCCAAAGATGGAGTGTCTCTGCATCCGTCTAAAGTATAAGGAAATTTTTTTCATTACTTAGTTTTGTTTATTTTTTTCTTTGACTTTTATTTTCCTGTGTAAAAAAATAATTTAACTTTTAACTTAGATATGTAGTTATAATTATAAGTACTACACTAATTTTATAGAATCATTTTTACTAAAAAAAATGAACTAAATTTATTTTATTACTCTTTAACTATATGTATGTAAAATGATTTGTGTTTAATATTTTATATTTAAGTAATATAATAAGGGCCTGTGGACCGGCGTTTTAGAATAAAGGATGTTTAATCACTTTCTTTAACACGATTTTTTTATGTGAATATATTAAAATGTGACATCAGATCTTGCAGATTTAAGTGACATGATTTTTTAAAATATCATGCACGATCCGAAGTTGTTAAGAAATATAGAAATATGCTGTAAGAAAATGCATATAAAAATATCACCTTTTAGGCACACGCGCAATGCGTGCTCAAATATTTTACTACTTAAACTAAAGTCCTAAATTAATTTATAACTATTATAGATTTTTTTACGTACACATTTTATTTTTAATTTTATCGTTAAATTACTCTTTGATTAATTATAAATTATATCCACTCCTTTCAAATAACTACTCCGCACTATATTTTTTTTATATAATTTTTTATAACTATTATAAAAGTAATAGACATTTTTTTTTTATAAATTTTAAACCACTCACTCTTATTAAAAAAAATATAATTTTTTATTTTTTATTTTTTAATAAGTGAAGCACAAAGTAACTTTTTCCGTTGGTAATAATATAGTGTAAATAGAAAATATAGCCAGCCATTGTTCTCACATCAAGTATTTAGAGTAACAAAATAAGATAGAAAGAAACCATTTCACATACTTCCAAAATCGAGAAATTAAAAAAAAAAAAAAAAAAAAAAAATCCACCAAATATTTTAATTGATCCGAATTGGTAATAAGATCCAAATGATAAAAACAACAGAAAAGGTAAAAGTTTACAGTAACTTGAATCCATGTGAAAATTTTACGCTGAAATTTAATTAGAGATAATTTTATATGTAACTAATACAAAAGTTAGTAATTTTATCATATGATATTCTATAATTAAATGACAGTGAAAACCTTAAATTCACATATATAAAAATTAATGAATTCACATATTAAACTTTTTTTTTATCAAATATTTATTCTTTTATGCTCATAATTAATAGCTTAAGGACGCTCATCACTCATTAGTATTTAATTTTTTTAAGGAAAGCATGTTTAAGAAAGTATTGTTTCATTATGTTACTAAAATGATCAAGTACAAATTTATTTATTTTACTTCTTCACTTTTAAAATATTTTTAAAGTAAAACTCATAAATATAACGACGTTTATTTGCACTTTTAGTCTTTTAAGTATTAAATTATTTAAAAATCCTATAAATAATAATTTAATACTTTAAAAGTGACAATAAAGGTATAATAAATAAAGAACTAAGTTTATCTTGAATATTTGAAATGATAAATAAAAATACATGTTATAAAAATGTCAATCAGAACGCCAAGATAAAGAAGCCTCTTGTATGAAATATTATGAGAGTTGTAATTACTTGTTATAAACATAAACTTATTTACTTTTTATACCAATTTTGTCTCATTTTGTTTCTATCTTTATTTTTTTTCTTCTTGTTTCATTATTACCTTTCTCCTCTTATTACCACTCAAATAAACCCCCAAACTAGGGTAAATGTTGACATTTTTAATTTCCTTTTACAGTGATTTTGTAAAGCAGAGTTGCTATTTTGCACAAAAATAATTGTCATGAATTATAAAAAAAAATACACATGCAATTATTTTAATAGAGTAGCAAATAATTAATTGCATTTATCAGAAATCAAGTAACAATTAAATAAAAAGTTAGTCAATCAAAATGATTTGTAAATTTTCGTACACCCATGGTAAAATTTAGCATTTTCCTTTCTAAAAATATTCAACATTGCAACATTAAATAAATAATGTGAGTGTTAATCATTAGAAACCAAGTTGATCGAGAAACCTTTTATACTCGTGCGCACAAGTTTAATACTATTTTTTCATCACGGTTTGGATTGTCAAAGGTAAAACATTCGTTCTACTTTTCATGAAATGCAACGCAAAACCATTTATTGAGAAGTAAAATGATGTTGGATATATGTTGCCATCATTCCCTTAAAACTACGTTAATTTCTTAGTTGAGCTCATGAGTACTTAATTTACTTATTGATGAACATGTTCCACAACATGCAGTTGTTCACACAGGTCCACATCAATCATCATCACATTTGCATGAAATATAATTAAATCAGTGTTTAGCAACAACAATTTTGGGCACATCTAGATGCACTCTTGAAGCAGGTGCTTCCACAACCACAACACTTGTTGTTTGATGAAGAACATGTACAACAAGAACAACAACAACCTTTTCCCATTTTCTTATGCACCACCCAACAGCTGCAACAGCAAGCCCATCCAAGACTGAGAGAAACATGCATCCTCGTTATAACTTTATTCAATTATGAACGATGAAACATATATATATATCAAAATGAAAGAGATTAAAGAAACCAAATATTATACTACCTGAAGTGATGGGATTTAGAGATCGTCTGCTTTCGTCTGTATCAAATTAAATGATTATTTTTATTTGATATTTGCAACAAAAATTAATTAATAATCTATAGATTAAAAGAAATGCTGGAGGTTCATACTTGGGTGTGAAGGGATCTGAAACAGAGCCTACAAAGGCATAAAGCCTGATAACAAAAATACTTCCAATTAGAATATAAAATACTTTACTCCAATACCAATATAATTTGTATTTTATATTTCAACAAAAACCATAGTGATAGTATTAGGATATAATTACACTATACACAGGAGTAATTAGGAAAGAAAGGAGGCTTACTCTTTGCAGCATCTAGAAGCAGGGTGAAGGCTTTCCAGTGATTTTAATTCCTCCTACGACCAATATTCATGAAATAGGTAAAACCTTCTAATCAAAAAATTATTTAGAACAAAATATGCTTATATTCCTTATAAATAATGGATATATTTGTTTTACGTTTTTCAATTTTTTTTTTTATTTTTTAAAATTCTTAAAATAGTTTCTTTAATCACTTAATTATATATATATATAACTAAAAACATTTAAACTTACCACTTGTAAACAAAAGTAGAAGCTCAAAAGATTAATCTTGCAATTTTCTCCACATATTTTTATTAAGAATATCAACCAAAAGTGCCACATTATTGTGTCCTCCGGAAGCAAACATACATGGTGTGCGAATTAAAGTATTTGATGAGGATATATGACATAGTGAACATCTCATGAGTAATCACTATGACTCTAGTTAAATCAAACGTTATTCCTTCACAGAAAACAAGTCATCAGCTGTTCTTTAAAACTTTAATTACAAGTTTTCTAGTTTCTACTAAGTAATGAACTTATAACTATTTTTAAAAATTAAAAAAAAAAAAAAAAAAAAAAGGAAAACCAGCTGTTGTTTCAGTTTCTCTAAATCTCGAAGAGCCATGTGACAATAAAATCTTGGATTTATTGACAGTAATAACTTAACAGTTGTCAAATCCGAGGCACACACGTGATTAGCATAAATTTTGTAAAACAAAATAGATAAATAAATAATTCTCATTAATGTGACACATTAAATTAAAGGGACATTATAATATACTATTTGATAGTACTTCTAAATCTATATATATAAGAAAAAAAATATTTAAATATTTTAGACTAAAATATAAATAAATTTAAATTAAGTCAATATTATTTAACGTTTTTAAACCCAAAATATAAGATAATAATTGGAAATATTATCTACTATAAGTGTGATTAAATATATTTTATTAAATAGTGTATATTTTATGTAAAAAATAAGTATATTTAATTAACTTTTTTAACATATTGCAACAATATTTTTTTTTTGCTTATACTACATATTGGTCGTTAGAGAATAGTAATTTGCGATAGAAATCCTTGGAATCCACCAAATTAATTACACAGATTCGGTTGAAAAACTTCTCGTTTCACGATCAAAAACAGGTGGAGTGAGTTTGTGTAGTTTTATCTTACACGAATCATATAATTTCTACGAGTAAGAAAAACGACACAAATATCTGAGTAGTTTTATCTTACATGAAATTCCATGTTTAGTCACATAGCTGGTGATTTTTTTTTTATCATCTATTAGAATAAGAATTAGAGTTTCTCTTATATAAGCTATAAAATAAAAGTTTGCACTAATTTTTTTTTATTAAAAAAACGTAAAATAGGCACTCCCGATATATATTTTTAAAAATAAAAAAGTACTTTGCTTAAACCAATCTTACTTCCTTCACAACTCTTCATGGTTTGCCTTCACACTTTCTCAAAAAAATAAAAATAAAAATAAAAATAAAAATAATAGAAAAAGTTACAAAATAATTGGTGATTTATGATAAGGAAGTGAGTGATTTAAAAACAATTACGAGAATAATAACGTCATAGAAAAATATGTATTTACAAAGCAAATAAATAAACATTATTAAAAAATTAAAATAATTTGAATAGAATGAAAAAGAAATGGTAGGAAAAGATAGGAAGAATAATTGAAGGATACCTGAAGTAAAGCAATCTCTCTCTCCAAAACCTGAATCTTAACCATTTGGTTGCGGTTGGCATGAAAATCCACAGGGCCTGGCGGTGGTGACTTGGGTCTCATTAACTGCTCCATGGAAGAGTTGTAGCCACCCCCACCCTCCTCCATCTTCAGTTTCTTTTCTACCGCAATGAACAGGGTTACAGAGCATGAGCATGAAAATGAAGAACGTGAGAAGATGGTGCAAGTTATAAACTTGAAAAATGGGGTAGCTTGCACTTGCACAGTCCAACGCATGGTGGGTTGAAAAATGGGTTAGCCACACGTGACTGTCACCGAGGAACATGAAAGAGTTTTCAGTTTTCAGTTTTCAGATTTGTTTTGCCAAAAGAGGCCTTGCAAATTCCAACAATAGCGGGACAGATGGTCAAATACTTTATTCATGTTAAAAGGGTAAAACTGTCATTTTCGGTGTACTTGCAGAGATGCTCTGCAATATCGAGGTTGTTCAGAGACAAGACCTTTCGACCAATCAAACTTCCATGCCCTGCGCAGGATACCACTTTGGCCAGACCCAATGTAACGTGCACCCAAGGATCACAACACAAGGGAGTTTGTGTAATGTGTACTCAATGTTGGACAGAAAATCTTATGAATCTTCTTTTAAGAGATTAAAATACAAGGATTTGTTTATTTCAGACAGTTAACCGTTAACAAAATTCAGTGAAAGTTTTAGTATTTAAAATATTTCATACCAACAAGATGGTATAGTTAATATATAATTTTGTTCCTTATGATCATGAATTTAATATCTAACTAATGTGTATAAAAAAAATATTTGTTAGAAGATGTTAGTTTCTTAAATAAATATCAGAATAATGAATATAAAGATACATAAAATAAAAAAAATAAATTACAATCATATTTTATGTTTTTCAAGATTACATCGATACTTTTCTATTATTTAGATTTACAATGAGATTTAAGTTAAAAAATGTTATACTGTCGTCTAATCCATAAATAATGTCAAATCAGTTAACATATTCATGTGACTTACACATGATTTTTTTAATGAATTTTTTCTTACAAAAAGCATCCCTCACCTTCTCCATTAATTTTAATGACTTTTGAAACAAATACAATTTTAAAAATGTTTACGTATTTAGATTTTCTACTAAGAAAAATTAATTGAAATTTTAAAATCAATGGTCCCAAAAGCTTAGTCAGTTGTTGGTAACCTCCACGACATAAAACTAGTTTGGTTTTATATTATATCTTTTCAACTCTTAAGAAATGTTAATGTAATTCTAGATAAGAACCAATGTATATTTAAAATATGTAAACTTGGTTCCTTTTTTATTTTAAAGAATTCATTTTTTTTTTAATTAAGAAGGACAAAACCCATGTATACTTAAAAATTTAAAGAACAAATTCAACGATATAAAAATACTCAGACTTCGACCATGCTTGCCGGATAGTATCAAGACAGAAAACACATTTTTTCCTTGTCAAGTATAGCTTCCAATTTTTATGAAATGTACTGATAGAAGAGATTCCAAACCAGGTAGCTTGTCTGATCACTCTGGCAGATCTTGATGTACAAGAATATACAACACTTTTGATAATATTATTTAGTTTCCCCATTGTTAAAACAAACAAACAAAAAATCTGCTTCAAAGGCAAAGGGGGTTTAAGAATTGTCCGGCACTCTAATTCATGTTTGTGATTGTCAAGTTTAGTAACCTTTTGCATAATATTAAAAATCTTGAAAGTAAGATAGTAATAAGAAGACATCAAACACAATAGATTGTTGGACTGCTGAAATACAAAACTCCCACGAAAGGAAAGTCATCATTATTCAATTATGTTCAGTAAGTTGTATCCATGGGTATTCATTTTTCAACTGTAAAGAGACTACCTATTGTCAATTTGATTGATCAGTACATGATGTTTGATATACAACAATGCATTTTCAGCTGAAGCCATAATTTATCCCTGTTATATACAGAGACCAATTTTTCCTTTCCTGAATTTCTTTCGTCCCATATATCAGCTGTCTGCGCGACAAAAATTATATAGCACATGGCGCAAAGAGATGTAGAAAACACGCTCGTTTTGATTTAGATCCATTACAATAAACTCAACTTAAACCAGCTAAGGCTATAAGCCCCATAGAAGTGCACACCCTGAAAGAAAGAAATATCAAATACAGGGTGACGAGACCCATTCCTAATATTCTGTTGGGATGCATGTTGTTGCGAGGTAAAACAAGAAGTGCCCATAACAGTCCTGTGATCAGAAATCCCATGGTGTAAAATAAGCTCCTGTCTTCAGGCACCACATACAAAGAGGGTTTCTTTGACCATGCCCCAATCAGCAACGAGATCCCCAAACCAACAAGTGTGTTGAACATAGGACCCGCATAACATCCAGATAAGGCAATCTGAACTCCATCTTCTCCATCCAATGCCAATGCAACATTTGACATCAAATCTCCCATTGAATTTCCCCATGCTAGTACGGTTAATCCCAAAATGGATGGATTAACTCCGAAAATTATACCAAACGCTACCAGTAGAGCCACAAGCTCATTTGCTATTATGTAGAACCACACTATGCTCATGATGAATCCTCCAAGAACCCAAGGGAGCAAAAACTGAGGCGGTGGATGATCCGACACTGTGAATCTATATGCAAGGATACCTAATGTGCATCCAACAGCAACACCCGCACAATAAGAAAGAATGACACCATGATTACTCACATTATCTTGGGTGCTCCACAGAAAGGCTAGGAGAATGGGAGCCAATGAAGCACTGGCCACAGCATAAGGCTTTGACCATAGTTCCTCAATGACCATTGGAATTGTTAACCGCCTAGGAATTGCCAGTGGAATCTCCAGCAGCAGAAAAAGTTTGGAAACGGAGAACGACATCTTGCTGTTTTCCGTGGACCCATCACTCCATCCCCAGGGGGGCCTCTCATCATCCAAATAATGGACGCTTCCCTGGTTTGAATATATAGCCACATTTGAAGACCACATCCACTGCGGCAAGGATGGAGGAAGGTGGGGAGGATCACTATCGGTGTCTTCAAGCAAAGAGCTATAGATAGAAGTATCCTCTTCAGAACCTAGAGAGAACACACTTCCCTGTACAGGAAGCAAAGGTGTGACAGCATCCAATTTCAACCTCTGTGCATGTTTCCTCAATAACTCATTGGCAGCAACAACAAATGCATAAACAATATATATGGACACAAAAGCAATGGCCGCTCCAACACCCACCTTACCAACAACCAAAATCAAAAGCAGCGAAACAAGTGTGACTAGAAAGAAAGTCACATCCCTTATAAAGCATCTTCGATCGATTCCAATCCCCTTCTCCGCAACACACAGCGAAACAGCTCCAACAACAATAGTGGTAACAAAAAGAGCACCACCCAACACACTGTTAAGACCAACTTCACCACTTTCAGCACCCACAAAGGAAGCTATACTTGCAAACACATCAGGTGCTCCATTCCCAAGTGGAAGCAGCACAACCCCAGCCACAGTTGGAGGCAGTTTCAAGAGCCTTGAGAGCTGCTCAAGAGAAGGGCAAAAATAGTCTGCAGCAGTGTTCCCCAGGAGATAAAACAAAGCAGCAAGCCACACACCCAATACTAGATAACCAAACACTCTAAAACTCTGACATGTACAATAGAAAAAGTTCAAGTAATCAAGATACCCATCAGAAGAACATTGTGGATTGACCTTCAAGAATTCACAGGAACTAGCATAACCATCATGGTGGACCAACCCAGCACATAATCCAGAACTACTCACGCCTAAATCTTCGCCACCAGCTACATTTGAAGAGTTGGGGCGGATTTCAACCATTCGACGGTGAATCACGGAAGGCGCATCTTTCAAATTCGAATTTTGGGGCGAACCATGGTTCACAAAAAACGATGATTGCCTAAGAAGAGGGTTGCGAATGATGTCTTCCCGATTGTAAAAGAAGAAAAACACGACCATGGCACACAATCCGTTGAAAAGCCCGTGAAAATTTCTGCGTCTTGCACCAAACAAAGCATTTGGCGCTTTCATTTCCAATATTAGGGTCTCAATTACCCAAACACTGGCAGGGAAAATCGTCTAGGGTTTCGGTTTCTTGAAAAGGAAACGAAACCCGAGAGCGGGGATTGAGGCAAAATTGGAAGCAGAAATTGAGGGGGAAAATCACATTCGAGTGGGAATTAAAGAATAATAGAGCTTACCCGATGAATTGAAGAAGCAGAGGAGTGAGGTTTCAGAAAGGTACGGGCTTGGGGTTTTCTGCGTTCCTTAGCAATTTGGCATGATTGGGAAACCTTGATTCATCGGTTTTTACACACGGAGATCATCATTTTATAATTTTTATTGCACTTTTTCTTTTTCACTTCATTTTATTGCACTTTTAATGTGTGCGGTTTTTTATCTTCTTAAATTTAAGTCTTCTGGTTATAATAATTATGTAATTTGTCATTTCTGATGATCACATATGGCAAAATAAAATAGGAAGACATACCAAAACAATCATCTCCTGCAATGTTGTTTAAGGAGAAGAGAGAGAGAGGAAGAAAAAAAAAATAGAGAAAAGATAAAATAAAAGTAATTACTACCATTTTAGTACTTAAACATTTGTTAACATTATTGAGTAAACCACCAAAATGCATAACAAAGAAAATTTCAAATAAGTTATTGCAAGTGTAATATGACAATTACATTACTTTAAAATTTAAAATTAATGATAAAATGTTTGAAGACCAAAAATAAAATGGTTATGTTTACAAATATAAGTAAATAAAATTGAGCATTTATTTGATTTTTTTATTTTAAAAATAAATGTGTTAGTGCATTATACTTTCACAAATCAAAATAGTTGTTTGTCTTGATACTATTATTCGTCACATTTTTTTTTTCTTCTAATTTTATATTAATGTGATTGGTAAAATAACTTTTCGTGATTTATTTTTAAAAAAATTGACTTTAGGGTTTAACATGATGATGTTATATATTTTTTAAGGATTAAAACAATCATTTACTCATTAAATAAGTTAGAGAAATATACATACTAAAGAAGTATGAGAAGCAAAAGATAAAATTGTGCGAGATACTCAATTATATGTACATGTATGTAAACATCATAATTTTTAATAATTTATTTTTTATATGAATCACGTGTTGAATCTCGGTATTGGACTTTAATATATAATTGAATAAAAATTAAGTTATACATCTTACAATGAGATTAATAAATCATATAAAGTCTCATTTTAACGATTTCAATTACTACTTGAATAACATGTAGTAATGACTTTATTAAAAGGAAAACAAAATGATAATAATATAATTTCAAATATCATTATTGTATATAACATGTTTTTTAATCACATAAACCACACATAAATTCAACATGCTTTGGTCATTAAAAGACTTCTATATTTAGTTAAACTATATAAAAGATGCTACCAACACATTTTATTTTATTTTTAATAGACGATGTTTTAAGGTAAAAAAATAATGTCACAAGAAAGAGATGTGTAAATTTCATGTTTATTTTATTAATTTTTACAAGACACCTCTTATTTAAGCATCATTGACATAAAAATTGTGAAATTTAAATATGAAAATGTCCATTTATCAAAACATGAGAGAATCTTCTCGTGTAATATGGATTAGTTGAATCTTATACAAGTTTTATATTTATTTTTTTTCTTATATTCTTCGTAGAACACTATTTATTTGATATCTATCAAGAGAGAAATAGACACAATTTGTACATTGGCTCTATTATATGTAATTTTAAATAAAAGGATACATAATTGCCAACAGATTTTTCTATAATTTTTTTAAAAATTAACATTTACTAAATTTTATTGAGACTTACGATGTACTTCCTCATTGAAGAGTATCATTCATAATTTTAATTTTGTGTTTTTTTGATAAAACTTCAATCAATAGAAAATAGTTATAATACGATACTAACCCATCATAATGCTTGATTAATGTTTTAATTAACACAACCAAATCACATACATGATGCATCCCCACCATTTGTCATCGTTATGTGTATTCATGAAGCATCCCATTTCATTGATTTGGTTGGTTCAAAGTTAATTTTGAGAATTTTAAGTCATTCTTCATTGATGCTAACCTGCCTCAGTATGTTACATTAGAACTCGTTCAACTACAACATCTCACAACTTATTCATTAATCAACTTACATCTTAACAACATGAATATCATCACATAATGTATCAACTCCCAACATATAGAGTCATCATCATACAACTCATTCATCATCTAATAGAAGAACATAGATCAAGGGTCCAACCACTAGAGCCATGACCAGGAGGTTACTAGAAGATTTGACTGCTTCAGAGCTTGGTGGGCTCAATGGGCTTGGTGGGCCCGAGGTACTTTTCACATGGGCTTTTCAATGATCACCATTTTTACTATGTTCATAAGTAGTGTAGGATTTCATATTTCTTGGTCTTGCATTTTGGACCTCTTAGAATAGGATTTTGGGCCTTAGGTCTCATAGGCCTAGATTTTGGGCTTTATGGGTCTTTGGACTTTTGGTACCCAATATGAGGCTTATTTTGTTTTTATTTATTTATTATTTCCTAATGTTTGTATTTGGTTGGCCATTGTATTTAGGCCTTTAGACTAGGAAAATGGAAGGATTACTTAAATAGGCTAATTAGGCAAAACTAGGTTTCATTTGGAAGTCATTTAAGTTGCATATTGAGTCATATGTTTTTCACCATGAGTGGCTGAACATGTGCACACTCAAATCAACCCTAAATGCTTGCCAAATTAAACTTAGATGCATCCATCCGTGCCTATATAAGTCTTTTCCTTCATTCATGTAATCATTTTTGAATACTTGAGAAATCTGAAATTTGCATTCAGTCAGTTCTCTCCTAAAAGTCCCTCGGAACCTTGCTTAGCCTTAGGAATTCCTAGAACTTCTAGGTGGATCCGTGAGCAATCCTTTGCTCTCTTAGGCTAGAGTGCTTCCATCTTGATTTGGTTCAAGCAAAATCTGGTCTTCTACTTCTCTTCTTTCTCCGAAATTTCATTTCAAGGACAAGATCTTGTGAGGAACAAAGCAAGGGAGGTTCATCACTCCATCTCACCTACTTAGTTCCATCATTCAACTATTAAAACAACTTAAAAAAAACTTTCATCATGAAACTCGTGCTCAACGCCATTCACAGGACGTCCAACACCATTGAGGTGGGGAACTTCTTGTCTCGCCTATGCCCAATGCTAAACTACCTACGCCTAACATGGTTATGTGTAGAGGTTCTCACACAATTCACACCTAGTGTGATTGCAACCTAAGACGAGTCTCTCTCCTCACGTTTGACACTACCAATCCTACACCTAGCGTGAGTAGGATAGGGACCCCTCTTTGGAGTCGCGTCTGATGTCTTGAAGGCACATCGATCTGACACAATATTAGTTTTTGCACTAATGTAGAAACTGATTTCATTAAATCCATTTGAAATCCAGCAAATCCCAACAACATGCATTGTACCAAACAACATTTATACAACATGTACAACAAGATTTCATCATCAAAAAACAATATGCAACCATAGATCGATTTGCAAGAATCACTAAATCCTCATGAAACACCATCAATAACCAAAGACTCAACAAATAATCATTTCCTCTTCACTCATAATTAATTCAACAACTATATGAAGTTGAATAAGCACAAATCATCACACCATCCATAAAAACACAAGCTTCCCTTACCTCTTGGAACACCAAAACAGCAAGAGGAAAAGAAAAGTAGAATGATCTCGTGCATCTCCAAAATCCAACCCTAACTTCACAAGACTTGATCCTTCAACTTAGCAACTCCTATCAACTTCAAGAATGAATGGAAATGTTTATAAGACAAAGAAGAAGAGGGAGGAGGTTTGCTCAAGTTCAAAGAACTTCTCACTAGTCTATTTCTATAAAATTTTGAAACTTGAGTTATGAGGCTCAAAACTTAAGAAAATACTTTTATACCTTTCCGAACTGACTCGACTTATCTTTATTTTAGTTGTGCAAAGACTAATTTATTCTCAAAGTCCTCTAACCCAAATTTCTCAACAATGACAAACATTTAAACAAAAAAACCTTATAATTAATAAAATAATCATAAAATTAATAGTGTTACAATAATATAAAAATTAATTAACTAAATATGTTGATTGGATTATATTTTATATATTATTAAGTTCTTGATTGAATAACATTTCAATCTAATTAAATCACCTTATCAAAGTTTTAAATCAAATGAAATAAAATTGTAAGTATAAGTGAAATTTAATTTAGACTATTTAATTAAGATATGAGATTCGAGTTTTGTGAATGAAAAAAAATTATGATTAATCAATAAAACAAAGTTGATAAATATTTTACATTGATAAAATGATATATATATATATATATATATATATATATATATATATATAACAATAGATAAAGAGAATACATGGGTTTGGTTTCCACTATTTTTAAGATATTTATATCCTTTTTTAATTGCATACGCTTTTACTTAATTGTATGATTGTTTTGGGCATAAATGGAAAATAAAAATGTGATATTCAAAAAATTACACCCCTCTCGCTAGAATCTCTTTTTTGTTGAAATCATTTCTCTCACATTTTAAAAATGTAACCGCACATTTTAACTGCACAATCTCTTTTGTTTTTTTCTTCATGTACCCACCAAAATACAACAGAACCAATGATAACGAATCGAAGTTCAACACTAGCCCGTAAAAGGACATTATTAGATTAAGAAGTTGTATACGCAGAGGAACCAAATTAACACTTTTTGGCCCTATAAAAGTTACTTTTCTTTCTTCTCTCAATCTTCTGTTGTTATTTTAATTAGAATTTGAAGTACTGTCGACATTTTCTGTTTTTGTTGTGTTTGTGTCTGATTTTTTTATTTTTGCATTTTTGGCTTCATATGTCCCATTTGATCTTAAATTTAATGGGTTTTGCTTAAGATTTTGCATGACTTTAGATTTTGACAAAATTTTTTATAATTTTCATAGTGATTTTTATTATTAATGGTGGTTTTTCTTACTTAATTGTGATTTCCAATTGTTATATTTATGAACTATTCCTATATATGTCATGAGGTTTTTTTATCAATGGTGGTTTGTTTTTATCAATGGTGGTTTTTTTTTATCAATGGTAGATGGTTAGTTTTTATGCTCATATTGATCTCTCAAGGTAACCGGAAGAATATTTGTCAGGAGGTGAAACAAAACGTGAAACCAACAATTAAGATAACAAATGCACCACTTTTACCACGTTACTGTTTTCAATTTTGGTTCCACTTTTTAAAATCATTTTACCCCAACTCAACCTTCTCTTACTTACTTTGTTTCTTCAACGGTACAAATTTGGAATTTCATTAAATTTGTAACTGCTTTATTCAAAAAAATTAGAAATCATCATACTGTGCAAATGATATATAACTGTACAAATGATTTTTACTCTCCCACTTTCCATCTCTCTTACAACCGCAAACATTCTAATGTGTTTTCAAAATCGCATATTCATGAGAGCAAGTTCACGCTCGCCACCCGAATCCTTAACGGTCTGTATTGTCATTATTTCTTTCTATTCATTCATTCACATTCTTTGATTTTAATTTCCAAATTCATTGTTTGTGCAATTATTTGATCCACAAGCCCCGAGTTAAACCCATCACCGAGGATCCTATCTATGCCACAAATCGTTATCTTATACTCTTTGATAAAGTTTAAACTGATTTTTTTTATACTCTTTCTCTCTCATCTTCATTTTTTTCTACTACATTTTTTTCTTTTATTGGCTTTGATGACCGTCATCACTTCTCTACATTTGTTGATTTAATTTGCAATTAACAGTTTTTACGGTTACAGAAAATAAAAGTATAATATATTTAATAGTTACAATTGAAATAATTATTGGTAGGATCTTCATTTCTCTCTTTTACCAACATCGATATGATATTATTATGACACCATGGTTTTCTTTTACCCACTGCAATTACAATTCAAATAAAGAGATTATTTATTGTGTTGTTATTAAGATATCATGTTAAGAACCATTGTTGACAGGTCATTCATGTTTTCTACCATTTATTAAATATTATGGATATTTATTTCTTTACCATACATGTCTTTGCTTTCACTGATTTTAGTATTTTTTTAACTTGGATAAATTTCTTATTACTTTATTGTTCTAGATTTCTTACTACTTCTTCGTGTTTCTTTTTATTTTTGGTCTGCTAAGATTTTAAATGAAATTAATTAGGGTGATAGCATTTACATTTTCTTTTAAATGATAATTTTGTTATATACTCATGATATTGTTTCTTGATTTTTATACTGTCTATTACATATAGGTTATTTCATATCCTTTTTTTAAATTTTTTTCACCTTTCTTCTTTTAGATATGGTTTAGTTTATTGCTACTTGCTCCATATTTTCTTTTATTTTTTTCTTATTTAATTTTTCACTCTAAGTTGGTTCTTATTTGCTATTATTGAGAAACCATGGTGATGTCAATTCAGTGCACGGTTACTTTCATCTTCCATTTTTTCTTATTTTTTTCTATTTCGGTAATAGGCACACAATCAATCTCACTATCACCAATTTGTCAGGTTGTTGTGAATCATCAAGTTCTTCTGTTTGTGGTTACTGTCATCATGTTTTCTACCATTTATTTGTTTTATGAATGTTTAATCTTTATTTTAAAATCTTTTAATTGTGCAACATGTACTAATTAAACTATTTCAAAATAGAAGATATATCACGTATTAATTATTGTTGTTGCTTTTGATTTAAAATTTTCTTTCGATGTCAATATATATCACGTATTAATTTTAACACTTTCTATCAATTTTAATTTAATATTTTTTACAATTAAATTAATTACATTCATTTATGTGTTTCTCAAGTTTAATCCTTTTTTACAATGATTTTTTTGTGTATTATTTTTACAATAAATTAGTTAAAAACTACAAAAAATTATTTTATTCAAAGAATTTTTTTATATCCAAAATCAGGCGTTAGCCCTTTTAATTTATAGTATTTATGAATTTGGCTTAATTTTTGATGATGATATACAAAAATCAAATTTTAATTTATTTCTTTTTTTTATCGTCAAATTAAGATTCAAGGAGATTTTTCAATTATATAAAGAGATTAATAGAAAGAATTTGAAAATGTATTTTGATAAACAAGTAAGTAATAATATATATATATATATATATATATATATATATATTTTATTTTTTATTATGAAACTTTATTATCATGACATTTTCATAATATTACTTATATTTGACTTTAAAGAGTTATGGAATATTTGAACTAATATTCACTTTCAATAATTTGCCAAATTGACAACAAGGTTAAATTTAATTTAAAAGTGACATCTTCATATTTTGTTATTACTTATTTATTTAATTTTAAATTTATTTATTGCAAATTCACCATTTAAAAGTATATTCTATTGGATGAAGTTCTATAGTAATAGTGAATAAAACTCAACTTTGGAAAATAGTGAAGAAAGATTTGTTGTCTCAAAAATTAGAAAGGTAATCTAATAATATAGTCATAAAAATATCTTATAATTATATAAAAATATAGTTATAACATTTCCTCATTTAGATCAATTCTAACTCATATTTTTTAATAATATTAGGACACTTGAAAATTCAAGATCAACTAATATTTGTCTATTTACAATTTTTATGCAAAACAAAATATCTCCATTTTTTAGGTAGTGGTTATTTTTTTTTTCATATACTATAAAAAATTACATAAAATGCTAATATGACATATTGATACATGACATTGTATTATTTATTTTTGTAGTTTTTTAAAGTTAAAAAAATTATGGATGATGTATTCTATAAAGAATTGAAATTTATTCTTGAAAGGTAAAAGACAATTCAATATAATTATTTATTAATTCTAATATATGTTTTCTGTCATGTTAATGTTAACTAGAAATAATAACAAAACAATATTTATTTTTTTTCATAAATTGTAGGGAAGCTAAAAATCATTCTAAAGTTGAATCATTATTTAGTCTTACTATTAGGAAAATTTTATAATTACAAAACATTAGGTTGTATGTAAAGTACACACATACACACACATATATATATTACTTTAATCCATGCTTACAAATATAATTATGTAGAGCATTAATTTTTTTATCTAAATTTTAACAGTTGTTATATAGAAAATAAATATAAACTAAAACTAAATTAAAACTATTTAAAAGAAAACAACTGATTAAACATATTTTAAATATTAACATTTAAAAAAATTGTTAAATGTTACAATATAATTAATATGCATTTCATCAATGAATAATAATAATAATAATAAATCATATAAAAAGTGTAAAATTATTTACATATTCATTTCAAAGATGAATTTTTTGAAATTTTAAAATAAAATACATATATGTCAATAAATGAATTTATTTTAAAGATGAATTATTTTAAATTTTAAGATAAAATAGTATATATAAACTAGCTACATAACCACCATGTAAAGGACTAATTCAATTTTTCTCGGTCTCAAACTAGTTCAGGGTCAACTCCAACCTGGCCCAGAAGAAGAATCAAAAAATTAAACATTAGGCTTAGCCCAAGTTCCCAACCTTATCCTTACTCTCTGGTTTCATATGTTTTGGGCCGAAAGTATCAACTATCATTATTGGTTGGATGATATCAGATTTCAAGCCTGCCATTTTTATGAGATTATTATTTTGAAAACAATTTTATTTTAAAAAAAAATCGTTAGTTTTTTGTTTTCATCGTATAACTTTTCTTATTCATATTCCATATTTCTCTAAACAAACAAACTTAACAATATTATCACGTGAGAATTATTAACAACGCTGTTAAGATATAATTATGATAAAGCATGTTATATATAAAATCCAAACGATGAATTTGAGATGAAATATTTAAAATAAAATTAGAAACCAAAACAATAATTTTTCATCTGATTATGGATGCTGTTTTCATTAGCTGCTTCTGTAAGGAGAAAGAAGAAAAGAAAAAAAAGAAGAAGAAGACGGTTTTAGAAGTGTATTTATATAAAATATTGACATGTCATGAGACCACATAATCTTTTGAAGTTAATTTCTTAATGGTGCACGGTTAATAGTAAAGGGATCTCTATATATTTTACCAAATTGATTGGTGTAAGTAGAAGACACAAGAAATTAAATTAAGATTGTGACATTACACGTTAGTACAAATATAATTCACAAGTTATTATCGTTTTCTTAATCCTGTAGTCTCAAGTCTCATTTGAAGTCAATAGAGTGGTTTGTTTTTCATCTAAGGACTTGTCTAGAATCCTACAAGAGACAAAGTCAAAATTGGCTACCTGCAATTTCTGGTAAATTTTCTTGTAGACTCTACGGCTTAACCGCAGGCCTAATTCTGGTTAGAACATATTCGTTGACAACCTACAATCACGGGAAACATTATTATGATGACCTAATTTTGCAACTTAATAATTGCCCACTTGGTTTGAACAACAAGTCTGACATATGACAAAGAAATGAATGCTTCATGAGGCCATTTTTTAATTCTAATCAGCCCATTAAATTAATCTCTTGAGCTAATTATCGCTAATCAGTGTGCATAGAGCAATGTGAAGGACCCTTTTATCTTATTCAAGAATTAGATAAACTACTTTCCCGGAAAGGAAGGGAAAAAATAATGTGCACAATTGATGGGAGCGTTTGGACGCTTGTTGGGGGTGGTTTAGGCGTTATTTTTGTGCAAGAGGAGAAACTACCAACCCTTTTCAAAGAATAAGACAGTCATTTTTTTATATATTATATTAACTATCATCCTAGCTGGCGATAACATCCACTCAAATATTTCCCAAGTACACCAATATTGACAAGAGTAACACAACCATTGGTCTCACTTGTCAACTCTCACTGCAACGTAAGACAACCAAGTTGCATGTGAAAGTGGAGAGACTAGAGTACATAGATCGATTGCTATAAAATTGTCCCAACTTAATTTGTAATCTTGGAATTCGAGTTATGAGTTTACAACTCTATTAAATATTTGAAAGGAACGTTATGTCATCATAGTGATTTATAAGATTTTTTTTTAATATGAGATATATGTAATTTATACAAATAAAGAGAGTGGATTGACTAATTATTTTGCTTCTCATTTTTTCCAAAACTAGAAAAGTTAAAAATGTATGGTTCTTGATACAAGAAAAAATGCTGACAACAATTTCACTTTACCTTGTTTTTGTTTATTAGAATGAAGCTTCTCTACAAGTATATTTTTTTCTAGCAAAATTAACACTTTTTATGTTGTTGAATGAAACTCAGATAACGTCCAAGTCCAAGTTTCTACAAAGTGCCAGATGTGTTGGAACCTTCAAACAGCTAGAGGTGACTGGTTTCTACTTGAGATGTGTAGTTTTATTTTGCATGACCAAGTTTAGCTCAGGACACACAAATAGTAATGATATGTTCAGTGAAAATTAAGTCATTTGGAGCTAAGTGGGGGCTGCCGCTGATCATCATAGAAACAAACCAAGTTCCACCTGACACGTCAGTCCTTGTGTTCCAGAATGTTCTATCATGCAGAATCACAGAACAGCAATTCTCTCTGGCAATTGTTTTGTTTGTAGCGAGACAAAAACTTGGTGCTTTTTTCTTTAACACTCATAAACAATTTCATATATAGTAAGATTGAATAGTTTAAATATATGTTTCAGTTACATCGAATAGTTTAAAGTTAATTTTACTAAAATCCTAGTGCATATTGTCATCACACTCGTGTGGCACCAGAAAGATCTAAATTCTAAACGAGCACACTTAAGAAAATCACAAATGGATGAGACCATCCAACCACTTTGCATTCCTAAGGCATAATCATTCCCTGTGGCCCTTGGTCCCTCTTTGTACAATAGTAGCCACCCATCTACTTTTGTTTCCATGTCACGGTTGTATTTACAGCTTGTTACCATTTATATAGGGAAAAGGGTATATTCAATGCTGATGTGCCATAAAGAGAATAAAAGCTAAAAGAAATTTTGTTTAAGTTTGTCATACATGAGAAGGGAGAACAATAGACTTCGTCAATGAAATGAATGTATTAATACTTTGTATACACCCGTGATTTGCTCCTTCTGTATTTTAAGAACATGATATATGTCATTGCATGAGTGAATATTTTATGGAAAACTCAGCACACAGAATTACTGCTTCAGGTTTCTAAGCACTATAGAGATATTCATGACTGTTTCAACTTCCAACCACCTATGGTTTTTTCTGTGTCTTGTCTTGTGTAATTGACTCAATTAAAATGAATGTTAGAAGCTTCATTTGTGCATTGCACTAAAAGTAGACCAGCCAATTTTATATCTCACCAATGATTAGTTTTTTAAGCCAGTTTTGAGAACTCAATTATTGGTGTATTTATTTTTCTTTTCACTTAAAAAATAACCGTAACTGATTTCAGCCCAGTTTAATCAATTTGAGTACAGACAAGATTAGTTGAACTACATTATCACATTTTTTTGAGATTTTTTAGGATTCCACAACAGGGCCAACATTGTCCTATTTTCTCTTCATCTGCACCAACCAATTGTGAAATATTTGTCTTCAATTATGAACATAATTTTTTTATTTCAAACGATTAAATGGAATAGAAAACAAGGTAGCTGGTATCAGTGAAGCAAAATTCTTGACCAAATTATGTTCAAATTTCTAACAAACAGATTGAAAGTTCTGTACTGGACAAAACTACAATTGAACATCTAATTTTTCAGCTTATATTTTTCTGTCCTTATTTCTGCTTCCTCCTTCCATGTCATCCTAACCCTTCATGAACCAGAGAGGGTAGAGAAGCAGCTCTCAGACCTTGTGAGAACAGAACCATGAATTTCTGTGTTAGTCATAGTTGGACTACTTGGTGTGGACCTTACTCTAGGGGAATCCAAAGTCCTTCTTAGAATCTGTCTCATGGCTGATATCAAGTGCACTGTTGGATTTGGTGGAGGCCCTGATGCCTTGAACTTTTTGCAGAAGTTCATATGCTTGGCCATTGCTTCTTCTGTGCTAACAAGCCTCTCAGACCTTACAATTTCATCCTTAACAGCCTCAGCACACAACCCACAAACCCATTTTCCATAGTACCTCTCCCTGATTCTTTCTATATAGGCTGGGGTGCACTCTTCTGTTAGCCCACAACAGTCACACACGGCAAATTCAACTTCACTTTGTGCAACTAGTATGCTAGCTGCTGATTGAGTTTCTGGTGCCGATATCACCATAGGGTCAATGATCATCGGTGCAGACATTGCAAACCACCCTGTGAACAAGAAACAATGAACACCAAACATGTTAATATCATTCTGCTGGTAATTGACATAACAAAGAAAGACAATTTTTTTTTTTCAAGAATAGGCATATGCTTCAACAGACACACATAAGGTTTTTCACAAGATCAATGAACCTATTGGTTCATTTATTCAACAAATAATGAAGTGTTTCAGCCAATGAAGAAAAAAAAAAATTCAACCAAATCAATTGAACAAAAAGACGTGATGAAATTATATAAGCAAACAAATTGAAGATGAAAAATGATGAGGATTACCAGCAGAAGCAGATCACAATGAATCAAATCAATTGTTTATCTTTTTCTCTACTTCTGCTAGCTGGGTATTCTTCTCTTCTTCTTCTTATCTCTCTTTCTCCCACTCTCCTTCCTCAATTTTTTCTTCTTCAGGCATGAATATCTCAGACATGAAAACCATTTCAAAGAAACTTAAAACAGAACACCTTTTGCTTCCTTGAACCTCCTTCAAAGAATTAAACAAAGTTATACTTTTTTTGGGGGGGCGAGAGAAAAAAAAGGAAACTTTGAAGAAACCCAAATCTTATGCGAGCAAAGAAAGGGATTTTATTGGGCTTCTGTAGGGGATCTGCACTGCTAAGTATATATGAATAGTGGGGAAGTTGGAGGAGAGAGAAAGAGAAAGGCACTTTGTAGAGAGAGAAAGAACATCAATGATTGAAGCTTTAAGGAGGTGAACTATGGTATAATCCACGTCGACAAAATTTATATTGAATGTGTGAATGTTTGGCCATTGATGATTGGATTGCCAGCTAAGCATTGTGATGTCGTGACTCTCTTCTTAGCCAATATCTGTTGGTCTTCCAAAACAATTATTCACACGTTTATATAAATATTACAAGACCCATTCATTTTAAACATTAAAAAATCCTTTAATTCTATTTCTTTTTTAGTTAATCTTTGAATTTTACTCTTTATTAAAGACTTCAATATTATTATGGCTTATGTCAATGTAAATTTATTTACGCTATTAATTAATTATAAATCATATTTGATATAATTTTCTACTTGTTTAGTAGTTATTATGAAAATTAATAAATTTATTATATGTAATTAGATGACAGTGTATAATTTTTTTTTTTTGCATTATTAAACCATATTTTATTTTTCTAAATAATTATTTCTATTAATTTAAAAAGAAGATATGTACTGTTATTGTAATTAAATTATAGAGATTAAAGATAAATAATGGTTGTATTTTTTGTTTCATTGTTAATTTAAAGTTTAAGAAGTAATGGAGATGAAATTAAATTTTGAAGTATTTTATTTAAAAATTAAACTTAAGGACTGATTAAAATGAAATAGAATTTTAATATATATATATAATATGGAGAGGATCCACCTACTCCATGATTACAAAAAATTATATGTTAAAAATTCTCCCAAAAGCAAAATTGAGAAAAAAAAGATTTTATTTAAAAAAGATAAAAGCAATGAGAATTTAGCTTTTTTCTGAAGCCATGTTTTTCTTATGGGTGCAATATGCTTCAACCGGGTCGTTGTTGGTGATGTGAAATTGCTATTTGGACAAACTCAAAATGTTCCATTGTAATTGAAGGGAGATACTTTTAATCTCTTTTCTATGAGAGAATTTTTATTTATTTTTGGTTACAAGAGAGTATTTTTAATAAGCGTTTATGTAAAATAAAAATGAATAAAACATAAAAAAAAAAGAAGTTATATAAGACATTAAATATGATATTAATTATTTAATATTTAAATAATAGAGTTATACAATATCTCTGTACGTCATAATATTGTTTTTCTGATTTATGAAGCTAAGTGATGCGTGAAATGTACATCATGCAAGGAAGGTACAGCTTGGAAGATTACCTCATAAAATAGCTTCCTAATTTCAATTACAGCTTCTATTATATGTACCATTACCTGCCGACTAGTACTGATTAGGTCAACATACCAAATATTAGATTTATAAGACTCACTTCATATATTTTTTTTAATTATATATTATTGATGTTAATATCGATTAAATTTATCGATGGTTAATTTTTGTTAAATTCTTTTAATAGCCTCTAATTTTAATTACGTATTTTTATCGAATAAATTCAAACTTAATTAAAGAGATCGAGTCAGACATATCAATTTATTAGTCGATGTATAAGTCTTGCTTTATATAATGATTGTTTTATTTTGATGTTAACATATTTTTTATTATTATTTTTATTTTGCTGTGAAGGTATTTTTGGATGGTATTACCGTATTGGTAGGAACATATGAGCGCATACTTTGGAGATCACCAAAACAAATACCCCATTGGCTCAAATATGATTTCTTTTTCGTTCTTTTATACCCTTTAAACCAGATAATAATAACATTGACGTGACAATTTTTAATTTAACAATAGAGAAAACCTTGAAGTGTACGTATCAATTTTGTATTTTCTCAACCTAGATCATTAATTTTTTTTTCTCCTAGAGAACTTGATATTCTTAAGTTACTCAAAATGTTATATAAAATATAATTAAATAATGATTTAATTATTTATGGATAATAATATAATTAATTTAATCAGTTTTAAATGTTTTAAGTATTTATTACATCAATCTTCGAAGTAATAATGAATAATTTTAAATTAATATGAAATGTTAAAAATTTATATAGTTTATATGATAAAAAAAAAATGGTCCTATAATATATTTTTCGGTATATGCATGTTTTATGCTTTAGTCATTCAGATATGACAATTTATAATCTCAGTGCATTGTACATGGACAAAAAATAATCATAAGGTTCACCCGAAAATAAAAGCCATTGTTAGTAATTTGGTTTTTCTCATGCATTGAGTAATATATCACTTATTATAATTTGCTTAAAAATTAAAATGGATCATCATCATTTCATGTTTATGGTGTGCGCGCGCCCACTGAAATATGGTGCATGAATATTAATTTCACCGAAAAATATTAGTTCCTCCTAGTGGCAAAGTTCTCAAGCTTGCGATAACAATATCCACTCATATATAAAATAAAATTTAATGAATATATTACTGCCCTACTTGGCTTGATTTAGCGTATCTTGATAATGTTGGACAAGATTGAATCAATATGATACTGAGGAGAGGATGAAGGAACTTATAATACACTTTACTTTAGCAAAATACAAGGTGCAATAATAATAATAAATTTAATTAAAAATTGATACAGTGAAGCAGCTTGACAATAAAGGGAAGCACATAAAGAAAAAAGAAAAAAAGGGAAAGGATGGGAGAATTATTCTTGTGGCTAATTATGTCAAGGTTCTCCATATATAGCGTATCTAGTGAGGTATTCTGATTCCAAAGTGTGACAACTCTAAAGTCCAAGCACATATGCATGCAAGCATGTACAACAAAACCCTACCCTAAATAATGTTCACTTTTTTCTTCCCAAAAGAGTTGGTTTTGTTTTTATTAGATGAAATATGATTATAGACTTATAGTAGTAACACAATATGAAAGAGGGGTGAAATTTCCACGCCTTTAATAATTGGTTGGGTTGGGTTTGTTTGCAAACGCAGTGCTTCCTACGCAACCACTTGTTTTATGGACCCCACTTCCATTTCTCATTATTAAAGACATCAAAAGCTAACACAAACATACAAACAGAACACCAACTTGGTAGATGTGATAATTTTCACGTCAAATGCATAAAACACCCAAAAATTACATATTATATCTTCACTATTTATTTGAATTTTTCGTTCAAAACTTTTTTCTCAAACACAACACTAAACATGCTGATAAAAATTTGATTATCCTGCTGTGTCTATGGAAAAAACTTGATTGAGAGGAGAAATAAAACTCAACTTAATAATCTTTAGGTCATCATAAAAGTGATTAGTCTCTAACTATTTTGAAGAGAAGAAAAAATAGAAAGATAGAAATGGAGAAGTGTATTATATACATATATATGTACATCCTATTGGAGATTAATTCCTCATGCATCAGATTTCCATGATGAAAAGAAATCCTCACCCCAAGGTCACAGTCAAACTGAAAGTAAAGTAGGTTCTGTGCTGAAAAACAGCAATTAATGTGTGGACCAAACAATGCCATGGCAATGAAATTAAATGGTTGTGTGTGACATATAATTGCTATTGCACTAACCAGCGGTTGTGATAAGGACTAGCACTTGGACACTGTGACACACCCTTTGGCCCTTGTGCAAACATTATGTTCTTATTGAGGGACAAACCCACCTTGGAATTCTTCTACCTTTCCCTTCTCTGTGTGGAGCTCTCGTTTTCCACTACAATATTCCACCAACACCCCCAGATATATATGCCACCGTGCTTTTCAAATGCATTAAATTTGTGGTGTGGGAACATGTAACATACTTCACAACTTCACATGGTCAGGACGATCCCCTAATTTCATACCAATATAGAGCATGTGAACCCATGCATCCTTGTTGTCTAGATCTCATTCAATCTTTAGATCTATGTTTATCCTCTTCTATTCTACACAGATCCTCCATTTTTCTTCAATTTTTGACCTCCAAACAATTACTAATTTTAGTGTTGTTAGTATGTTAATTAATGACCAAAAATGGGTAACATGTATAGGGTTTAGGGTTTAGGGTTTAGGGTTTAGGGTTTAAGACAGTAAACCCTAAACCCTAAACCCTAAACCCTAAACCCTAAACCCTAAACATGTATATCTCAAATTTTCAGTTGCATCATCAGAGACTTGCACGGTTATTACAGACAAATTCTTTAAGACAGTATTATTACACATTTTAAAAAATTGTGATTTTGTTTATATTTTTAGCCTGTTACAATAACAAGAACTTCACTGAGAATAACTTTAAAATAATCTTTTTTAGTTATATTTTTTTCATTTACAAAATTTAAACCTAATATCTTATTTAAAAGATGAAGGTTAATTTCATTTTCTCTCTAACCATCTATTTATTGGTTTTTCGGTGTATATATATATACGCTTGATATAGGTCAACTAAAACCAAATTGCTTATGGCTTTGAATAGATAATGACGATGGTAATGGGCAAATATAATATATAGTTAATGCTGCAATTGATTAATAGGAATTAGTTTAATAGCAGTGTCATCATGGCTTACGCTACACACTTATCATGTGTATGCTTAATTGATTGATCGCATCAAACTGAAAGCGATTAAACCAAAAGTAATAATAGATTATTAATTAATATATACTTCAACGATTTTGGTATATGATATAATATATATATACTTTTTCTTTTCCTTTCTCTTCAATTATAGCTATTTTCCCCCATTTATCATCAGGACTAGATGACGATTGTATAAAAGGTTTTTGTTCGAATCATATTTTTATAATGTGTTTTGTGATAATATGAGTAAACGTACTGTAAAACGATAGGAAGGAACAATGCTGTACGAGAAAGAGGATAAGATAAGAGGGGATCCGTTCTTCCCGTAATTAAACTCCATCGTAACTAAATAAAGAGAGTCTTTTTTAGTAAAGAATTATTAAGTTATTTATATAATTTATTGTGAATTTTAATTATATATAATAAATATAACTCTTTATTTCACATTCTGAAATTACTAGTTTAATAGATATATACTTCCAATATAAAAGTTTTTATTAAAACAATTATCTTTAATATAACTTTGAAGTTACTTAATATATATATATATATATATATATATATATATATATATATATATATATATATATATATATATCATGAGTTGTGATTAGATAGTGACATAAACTCTAAATATTATTATATAATGCATATATTATTTTTCATAAAGATTAAAGTTAATTACCGTTAGTATAAAAAGTCTTACACCGTGATATGATTTTAAAATAATTATTATAAAATTAACAAAATTAATAATATATACATATTAGTTTGTGATTGACAGATATTCTTAAAATGTTTTACGTTGTTACTAAATTACTTATTTTCTCTTAAAATTAGAACAATAGTTTAAAAAGGCAAAGAGAAAAATGGATTATAGAAAAAAAAATGGATAAAATGTAAGAATTAGACTTCTAATTTCGAGCTTAGGTTAAATGTGTTTTTTTTTTGTATGATCCAATTATGACTTGACCCGAACCAAACTCGTAAAATTGGTCTTTCACCTGCGGAAAAAAATGAAAACAAAAAAACAGATCGATTCTAAGGTTATTTACTTATTTATATACATTAGGTTGGGTTACTTATTTTGTTACGTCTATTATAAAATAAAATCCACAACTTAAAAAATAAGAATATTTCCCATAATTACATGTGATATTCACACATATAAATAGTATATGAATGAAATCACTTTGATAAGATTTATATTTTTAAAATTTTAAATTATTATTATTACTAGAGCTAATTAAGTTTGTAGTCCTTGAACTTTTCGAAATTTAATTTTTAGTCCTTAAACAAAAATTTGATTCATCAAAGTATGTTAATCTTTTTCTATTGAAGTTTTTAGTTTGTAAACAATAGTTTGACCGAACAATATCCTTAACCTTCTGAAAAATTTGCTTTTAGTCAATAAACAAAAGGTTAAACTTTTTTTTTTAATCTATTTAATAGGATTTCCGAGACTGTAAAAATCTAACAAAAAAAAAATGTTGATAGAGACTAAAACATAAAATTTGTAGGTATAAATATAAACGAAAAGTTGACCCAAGTATAGAGAACAAATGATTATGTGTAAACATAAAATCTTTATATTTTAATCTTTGTTTTTTTTATAAATATAATATAAATTTTTAATTTAAAAATATATTTTCCTACCTTCACTTTCAAAGATATGGTTATAGAATCGAAGAAGAGTGAACAATGGGCAACAAAAAGTTGGCTAGTGGAAGGAAATTGTGAAGCATAATGATATATATATTGTTTGATAGCTAAGATATATGAGTTTGTCTTGAAAGTTGAAAGCCTCTTAGGGCAAACTTTGCTTTGCGCACACAAAGTGACAGAGTGATTCTTTATGAAAGACTATTGTATTTGTTTTTGTAGGATGTGAAGTGAAGTGAAGTTGTATATATTATGCTTTGTCCTTTCCTCTTTTCTGTTCTCTTCCCTATTTGGCCAATGCTATCCGGGGAAAAGGGAAATCTTATCATTTCTTTTTTCTTTTCAGCACTAGAATTTTCATGTCATTCGTAGTTTTATGAAAATTCATAAATATAAATGAAATATTCAAAAATGCACATTAAAAATATTTAAGAAAATTTTTATAAATTTAATTGAAAAAATACGATTTTATATATAGTATATATAAATGAAATAACTTCTTCCCTACAAAATCTCTATCCTATAAACTTCTCTCTTATAATTTTCTCCAATAAACTATTCTTAATAAATTTATTGTAAATATTTATTTCCTTTTGTGTTGCTCTTTTTATATGTTTGTTGCATGTTATCTTCAACATGATGTTGAGGATGTTAGTAACGAAACTTAGTCTTTATTGAAGGATTATGCTTTGATAGAATGTGACATCGAGACTTAGTTAGAGATTATCTTCTTTTTTTTGTCATATTTTGAAATAATTGTTAGTTTTCTTGTAGTAAATTTCATTGGAATTTTAGTTGATTTTGTTTTGTTAAAAATATGATACCTTCTATGTTGAACATTTTAGATTTTATTTATGAAAAAAATTTCTATTTAGTTTATTTATTCCTGTATTATGATATGTGGGGTAAAAGGTGTCATATCTTATCCCCAATCCTCAAAGGAACAGTTTCGTAGGTGAGGTTATCCTTCAATTGAATGTTATTAGATTTAACAATATGAGAAGGATTATACACATTTTCTAAGTTGGAAAACATGGAAGACACTATACAAATTTGAAAGAGACAGTGGTAAGCCTATTTGGTAGGCTACATCACCAATCCTCTTAAGAATTATTGATAAGGACTAATGAAACGTGGAGTAAGTTTGCGATACTTAAGTGCTCTACCAACTCCTGTCCAATGAATTACCTTTAGGAATACACGATCTCTCTCTTTAAACTCAATGTTTTTCCTTCTCTTATTATATATGGTAGCTCTTCTACCTACTTTGAGTTGTTTCGATTCTATTCTAAATTAGTCTCATTTTCTTAATGGTTTGTTGAAATACCTCAAGTCCTAACATGAAATTCTCCCCCAATTTTTCCTAACATAAGGGTGTCATACATCTCCTATCATAGAGTGTTTCGTAGAGTGTCATCCCAATACCAAAATGGTAACTAGTATATTATAGATAAACTTTATCAAAAGTAAAAAACTCCATGTCTAATAACACATGCTCTCAACAAAGAATTTTTTTAATAAACTATTAAAAAAATTATAGCCAACATTACAACACAATAATAAAGACGTAAATTTTGTTTTTTCTTATATATACATAAAAACAAAACCAAAAATAATTCAATAATTAGCTTTAAATCAAAATAATTAAAATAAAAATATTAAAAGATATAAATATTAAGAATTTGTTAACTTTTAGTAAAAAAGAATCATTTCTATACTTTAGAATAAAATCTTTATAAACAAACAATTTTTTTATTCGTTTATAAGTGATTAAGTATTTTTAGGGTAAATAATAAATTATTATAATAATAGTTTAGAATAAATAATATTATAAAATCTTTTATTAACGTTAATTAATACCTTAATATTCATTTATTAAATGATTTAAGCGGTTTAAAAATTTATTAATAAAATGTTTTAAATTTTTTATGATTTAAACCATTTACAAATTTTAATATTTGTTCATACAGTTTTTAATTTAATGATTATAATTATATAGACTATTATTTTTGTCAAATGATTTATTAACAATTTTTATGTTTTGTTTTGTGCTGTTATAACATATATTTAATATTTTATTAAATTAATAAGATTTTTTTATACCAATTAAATCAATTAGTTAATACTCTAATTATTTGTTTTGATAATGATTATAATAGATTTTTCTTTTATTTATTTTGCCTGGATTAAAACAATTATACATTAGTTAATTATTTATTTTGATTACAATCGATTATGAGATATTAATTAACGTTAACAAAAGAATTTTAAAATTAGTATTTATTCAAATATTCGTGTGTGTATATATATAGAGAGAAGGGTTATAATATGAAAATCCAACTGTTAGATTGAAAGTTTTTTACTCTTAGATCATATATACAAAAATTTATATTAATCAAATATGATTTGATACTTCATTCTTATAAAACAAATTTGACGTAATATATACATTTCAAAATATACTAAAATATGAACACTTTGATTACCTTCAAATTGTTGTTCAATTTTAATAAAATTTGATATAAACATATAAAATGATATGAACTTTCAATCTAACAGTTGAATTTATAAAATTTACATTTAATATAAAATTATTGAACAGTGTAAAAAAACTTAGTTACATCAATATTATTATACCCTCCTCACACACACAAACACACACACACACACACATATATATATATATAATGATTTTAAATATCAATTTATTTTGTAATATTGTGAAAATTTAATAATAATTATTAATTATTATAATATTTTTATCTAATTTTTTCTTTTATTTTAATATATTTATTTTGATATATTTATTTTTTAATTATTTAATAATATTATGCAAATCTAATAATGATTAGTAATTATTAAAATATTTTTATTCAATTTTTATTTTTATTTTTGATATATTTGTTTTGATATATTATATTATGTTATATAATATTCATTTTTTCTTCTATTTTTGTATATTTGTTTTGATATATATATTTTAATTAATTTTAGTAGCAGTTTATATATATATATAATTATTTTTAGTAACAAGTTATTTTATGATATTATTTTTATATAAAAATATTTAAAAATTTCACTTTAACTTAGGGCATAAGATATAGTTAGGTAGCCAAATACAAAAATAAGACATATATCAACAATTTAAAAATTATATCAATAATAATTTACCACTTAACCCTAAATATTGTATGGATTATGTACAATTTTACATTATGATATAATTACAAACTATCATATATAATAAATTTATTCATTTTTACAATAATTACTTTAAAATCCTATCAATAATGATTTACCACTTAACCCTATATGTTATTTAATTTTTAAAAGTAATAACTCAAATTTGTTATACAAAGTGGACTGAAATGCTTGGTTTAGAAATAAGTCTCGTACAAATTTGGATTTTGAATTTTGATATTTATCAAAATTAATAATTTATAATAAATTTTGGCTAATAATGAAAAGAATGATAGAAAGAGAGGGTTAAAAATATTGCTTTTAACTTGGTGTTTCAAAAAATCAAATGAAAGAATAAACATAATAACACGATCACCAATTATTGTATATTATCTTTGCCTTGTTGCAGCATTTCATTGTTAAGAAGAAGAAAAAAATGAGGCTAGAGATACAAGTTTTCAGGGATGACAGATAAATATGGACAACGAAAAGAAAAATACTAAATGATTATACGGAAAAGTAAATCACCAGCAATAAAGATTGAAAGTAGAGTATTGGATAATAAAAATTGGAATATTACAGTTTTTTTTTATTTAAGAATTTGTACCTCTGATAAATGTGTAGGTCGTGGATGAGTGCATGATTTTTGTATTCTTCCTCATGAAGAAGAAAAATCACATCGAAAGAGTGTCAAAGACAAAAAATGATAATTATGGTGAGAGCAGAAGTGATAGTGATATACACAATTAGTTTTATTTTTTTATTTTTACAGAGATATATACAATAGTGTTGCACTCTTTTATTCATGTTTGCATAATAAAATGAAGGACCTCTAGTTGACGCGAAATATATAACAACAATTTCTTGATATTTTTATTTATTTTTTCGTTCCAAAATATGAAAGCATTGAATGAACCGTATAATTAATAGTTGATGCTCGACCATTACTGGTCCTCTACTAATAATTTTTTCTTTTCTTATGATAGTCCTCCACTAATATATATATATATATATATATATATATATATATATATATATATATATATATATATATATATATATATATATATATATATATATTAAGAGTTCATTTGAATATAAGCTACAAACATTTTTTTTAGAATTTTTCTGTTAAAAATAAAAATTATTTTTCAATAAAGAAGTTCTGGAATATTTTTAAATTTATATTGAAATAGACTAATTATTAAATGATTTAGTGATCTGCACCAAAAATTACCTAGTTGAAATATTATTTTTCTAAATGTAGAATCAATTTAAGGAAGCCGATGTTCACATTTTCCATGTCCTATGAATTAGTACAATTATTTTAGACCTAGTATTTCCATGACCTAGTATTGGATATAGTTTTCTCGAATTCTAATAATAATAATAAATAAAAAAATCTACATGAATACGCTGTCTATTTCACGTTTACCACGTTTTAAGAAAATTTATTTTTTTAACATAAATTATCGTTTAAAAAATTAATACACAATTAAATATACTTTCAACTTTATCCTTAATAAGTGTGTGGCTTTTGAACACTATTTTTTCAGCAATTTCTTTTTATTGTATCTTTCAATAAAGATATTTTGATACAATTACACTGCGGATTAAAATTATTAATGCTTTCTTAATCTTTATGTCAAAACATGGATGCATGCAATTTTGTCGCAAGTTGGCTCAAAGTGGTCCTTTTCTTCGCTGTTTAATCAAACCATATTAATTAGAAGAATTCATACTAGTTTTGATGTGAAGACGTGAGATGGTTAATGCCACAAACTTTGCTTTGATTTGATAACCACACCTCTTTAGCTCTACTATATGCCATTCGTAGTTGTGAAAATAGAAAAAATGAAAGGTTTCAAATTATGAGTCGTTAGCACTCATGGATATTTTAGTCTCCATGTAGATCAAATATTAATCATTAATGATTATTTTTATAATAAATATTTGAAAGTTGTGTCTTAAGGGATGTGCGAAAATCTTAAACATTGGTGGGAGTATATTTTGAACATCTTGCGAAATTGGAAAATTCTTAGTTATTGTTTAAATAAATAAATGTGTTACAGTTTCTGAAGAACAATCAATAGCTCGAAAGTTTGTGACATGAAACTGCAACAAATTTATGAGGTCCACTTAGACAAATATTGCTAGGTGTGAACTGCATCTGCTGCTATTATAAAGTTCATTATAGCACTACTTTGTTGAATGGCATGCATCATCATCTCCTTTTATCAACCAATAAATTTAGTTGCTTAAACGGCCATTCAAGTTTCAAAGCTCAAAAGTGAAAGGGCTGCGTTAGGGGTCACGTTTTGAGAATCTTTGGTAAGTGGTCTGTCTCTTCAACCTCTCAAGAAATTCTGTTGGAAAAAACTTTGGCATGCACTTGCTCACTCACCTGGGTCCAGCTCAAACCTTTCTGTTACTCACTCCAACCATTCCCACCAAACTGATAATGATGGTGGAGAACTAGCACGTTTAACGAATCAAAAAAATAAAAAATTGGATGCATGATACATACAGTACATCAAACATTCAATTCACAAAGACAGCAAATCATTTCATTCGAATTACCACGAATCACTTTAACCTTTTACTGGTCAGTTTGCCACATTATTATTTACATACATCTTGGATTTGGGGAACCATTTACAATTACATTTCCCCGGCAAAACATCAATGTTAAAAGTATCCAGTAATGAGTTGGTTCCATTTGATCATCAGAGTGTAGCATCAGTAATTAGGTGGCCGTAATCACCTTCGTTTGGGTACCTTATTGCAGCATAACACAAAAACTGCAGTTCCTATGAGACTTGTTCCGAGATCAATGGGACAAAAAACACCCAATGACACGCAGTATGGTACAAACAAATCAAACTTTTTTAAGTGTCTTTGACTATAACACTACCTCTTGTGTATTGTGATCCTCAATAGATTCTTCCTCAAGTTCTTTTATTAGCCTCTCAATTTGCCTTCTATAAACTGGCATGAAGTGATCACTGATCATTCTCTGTGAAAGTCTAAGTTTACTATATAGAGACCTTGAAGTTAGAAAAATCCCAATCTTAGCCTCACTTAGCTGGCTATTATCTGAACTTACAGAGGTGGGGCTACCATCATTTTCATGCTCGGCGATGTCAGAGTGGAGTGTAACAATGTGCATTATCTTTCCTGGAGGGAAAAATCTGTGGACTTCTTTTATTTCTGGTGCAGAGCTCTGGGTTTGCCCTACTTCCTCTGCTATGGCTGCTTCCTCTTCCCTTATCTCCTTTACAACATCAGTCTCCTCGCCTTCAGGTCCATCATATAGCTCATGCTCCAGTTGTTGCCACAACTCCACTTCACTCATCTGATCCTCGTATCTGTCATGGTCCATCATGTTCTCAATGTCATCGTGATCAACATCCACCTCAGCATCAGGATTGCTTCCATTGCCACATTCAATCTCAGAAGACCACTCTTCTATAGATGAAGATACAGGAAGGTTCATGTTCTTTGCATTAATCGCCTTTGTGGGAGAACCAAGAAGCGGTTCAGAACTTTCAACAATGCTAGAGGTAGAAGATGTAGGGGAACTTCCCCCATCTTTGGAGTTTGAATGACCACTCAAGACTCTGCGACGAGGTCCCATGCATGACCAAGAGGATAAATTGAGATTTGGACGTGTCCATGCTGCCTGAGCCATACTCTTAGCTCTCTTCATCACAACCTGCAGTTTTCAAAAGTCAGGCATGGATTAAAAGCAGATGCACTAGCACTTCTTGCATGATCAGATTGAACAAATCAACCACTAACCTTAAAAGAGAACTAACAAGATTAAAATAATTCTTTCTTCCAAGTTAGTCTGATGATAAAAAGAACAAAATAATTTGTACTTACTTTTTTAACAACTGGATTGCAACATCAATAAATTTTGTTCAAGATAAGATAAGAAAGACCTTTTTTATTTAATTTTCAACAATGGATAGTTTATTTGCCCTGCTTTCAAAGACAATATATTGTTGCATGATAATCAAAAAGTGAATTGACCTTATATAACAGAAGGAAAAAGTACCTGGGTGCCATTAGAAACTGGCTGCAAAATGGCCCCAGCCCCAGCAACTTTTGCTCTAGCAGTGGCAATCGATGGCAGGCGAGAACCTAAAGCTGAAGCAGAACGATAGACAGTACTGAGTATTCTTGTTTGTTCAATTTGATTCCTCAAGTCATTTATCCATGCTGATGCAGTCACCTGAAAATTGAAAAAGTAATTTAAATACACAAATGACAGAGTGACTAAAATGAAATTTTATGAGCTGCAAACATATTCATCATGCAAAAAACATAGTAGCAAGTGTATTGGTTTAACCAATTCCAATACGGCAAGCAAATCAAATCAGGAGCATTGTGAATTTCTGTGTAGGAATAAAACTTCAAGCGAGAGTAACAGGCACAGCCAATGCAAAACTTTTGTTGAATCCCTATAACTTCATGTGAGAATAAGGACATTTATAAGACTGCTTTCTAAAAATCCCACATTTCCTTTGACACAGTTTTGAGAGAACCTAAAATAGTTCATGACCATAAATGTGACTTAAATCCACCAGAATAATGTCCTCTAAACTGTCTGGAGTCATACAATCTAGTACAACATCTGGGTCTGCAAGTCTTAATTACCCTTCCCCAATGTATCTCCAACAAATATCATCAAATGTCGGTCAATAAATCAAGACTAAAAGCATTTTCCAATACAAGATGCTAAGTATCACAACCTCAGAACGCAAGTCATCTACAGAAGCAGCTGAGAATGTAGGCACCAGATCAGCTCCATTTATAATAGATGTAATAAAACTATCGCCAGACTCTGCCAACTCCCATGTCATACAAGCAGCTGCAAGAGTAACAAGATGTCAGGTTCAAGAGACTTGCTGTCAATATTAATCCCAAAGTGTTCTAGGATACTACCCTTTCAAATTGAAAATAAAAGTGTAGAATCATATAAACCCAAAAAATATAATAATATATATAAGAAAGACATACCTGGAGCAAATGTAACACATGTGGCGACAGACAGTTCCTTTCTCTCTCTCAAAACATAAGTTAGAATTGCTGCAGTGCCTCCACCCAAAGAGTGCCCTACAATCTGTGTTTAAAAAATCTTTTAAAAAGAAATCCACAAAACTACATTACAGGTACTAGCTATGCATGCTAGATCACAATAATAATATATATATACATACATATATATATATATATATATATATATATTCACAATTAAAAAGATGATATTATGGTCTAACAGGGAAGTGTCTGTCAAAAGGAATATTTAGTCAAATGAGCAGGGGATATTATAAAAAGAAACAACTTTACCTTAACTTTATAGTTAGGGTAGTGGCCAAGTGCTTCAAGGAGACAAGGAGTTGCAAGCTTTGCAATCCATCGAGCAGCAGCAACCATTCCACAATGTGCATAACCTAAAACCAAATCACTGACACCCCCCTGATGAACAACAGTGTGATGAAATGGTACAACATTTCCTGTAACAGCTGTGAGAGTATCCTTGATACTATGTGTGCCACGAATCAATAACAAAAGGCATCTCATGTCATGATCAGCTATTATTGTAAAAGCTGGTTTCAAAATCTGCATTACAAATGAACACACAAGTTTAAACATACATTTTTTACCAAATGAATACAGCTTACTGACATGGTAGCAAGTTTTACTTATTTATCTGTATCTGATCCATTTGAGCCACCCTACCCCCTTCAAGATAAAAAATAAAAAAGAAAGAAAAAACTTGCATAAATATTCCAAAAATGAAACAAAAAGAAAACCCCTAATAGCCCCAACTACCTCTTTTTGATCCCATATTTTCTCAGTCTAAAACAACATCCTCTGTTGCTTCAGCCTTCCATCCTTCCTCAAAAGAAAATGTAGTCAAAACGGTACAGATATTGAACTATTATCAATTTTTCCTAAAATTCAAACAAAACTTACTCCTGCTTTGGCTTCCCTAAGGAGAACATTTTGTTCTGTGTAGCCAGTTTCTTCTAGAAACAAGGGAAAGGGTTTCTTCGAAAAATGCCAACACAGTGTCAACAAGTTTAAGAAATACTTGAGTTCAGCAGTAATCTCAGATCCTTTCAGCTGTACACTGTCGTTACCACAAAAAACACTGTCAATTTGACAGTTCCCCTGCAAAGCATAATTTAGAAACTAAGTCAAACTTAAATAAATTAGAAAAAGGAATCATCAAAACCACACACCACATTTTTCATGTCAAATAAGGCTGATGTTCTGTGAGTATCAATAGTTTATTATCTTAGGGTCCATTTGGATTAGAAGTAAAAAATGATTATGGAATTTTGAACTTTGCCTGGACGTTACAAAGTATAACTAGTTAACTAGTTTCTGAATTATAATTGTTGGGAATTGGGATACATTTAGAAAATTGCAGGGTCCAACCTGCCAATTTTTTTATTTATTTTTATTTTTTGAGGATTGCAGACCTTGCTTGAAAAACTAGTAGGTCTTAGTTCTTGCTCAAAATCATTTTTCTTGGCTGTAAAAAGCTAATGATGAGTTACTTCAATAGAATGCACTCCTAAATCCTAATATTTATCAATTTTAAACACCTTACGTCTTAACCACACAACAAATACTGTAAGCATTTAATTTGGACAGGCTGGATTGTTTGAGTGGCCAAAATCTAAACAAACATGGCATTGACATCCAACCACGAGCATTGAAAAAGAAGATATGCAACTACTATACTTGAACAACAGCTTAATATGAACAAATTAAACTGGCACAAAGTCAATATTACGGAGCAATTTCTTATCTACTTATGTAAAGCTGAGATGAGGAAATTCAGTAGTCCAGGACTTCAGGCTAATAAATTAATATGTCTTCCAAGGATAGCAAGAAATTGATCTACCTCCAAAAAAATTGCTTAATATATGATTTAAATCAAGATCAAATATACAAGGTTGCACAAGTCATGAGAACAACCTTGGAAGGGTTCATTTTGTAGAAAATAGTCCGAACTCCAACTTATATTTAGCCATATTACTCTCCTAGAAAGTATAATAGAAATTATATCATGTAAATCATAAAATCCAAGAATAATCTAATACGACAACATGAAAGTGTTAATGATTAACAGCAGCAGTTCAAATTTTGCAAATGATAATCCCAATCCACTGCTGTGATGTTGCAAAGCCGTAGAAAAGCAAAACAAAAACAACACCCATGAAAAAAAAATCATATTTAAGGAACACTTCAGAGAGAATATAAATTATAACACTGTTCTCCAAATGTAGGATTATTTCTTTAAAGACCATAATTTTTTTTTATTGAGCTGGTGAGCATTAAATTAGCCTTCCAACCATTCAGTCATCAACAATGTTATTTACACATGAAAAAGTTCACATCACTCACATAACTTTCATGACCACCGTCCATTATTCTTTCTCTTTATCTCTCTCTCCCTCTCATTCATCAAAGTCAGTGATGTGTACTTTGTTAGGTGAATTATGTGAGTGGTACACATTAAGTGCAGGTTGCAGGTTGCAACTACCATTTTTGTTCAATTATAGATCTACCTGTAAAATATGCATCTGTCTTTCCTACAAATATACCAACTCTTTATTCTACTTATTACTTAAATGCATCCAAAGTTATAAATAGATAAACAAAATGCCACGGCTTTCCTGCTTATTCAGTTGCTTCAAACACAAAAGCAAAATCTACTCATTGTCATTACCTGTCTCTTTAGAAGAAAGCTGATACCAAACGCCAAATCCCCAATGGGCCATTTCCCAAGTGTCTCTGAATAAGTGAACCTGAGAGTCTCCGACAATGTTGAAATTGTCTCCAACCATGTAGCAGGGGCTTGGATTAACCGATGAGAAACACGATCACCACCTAATGGCGTATCAGTGGGCGTGTCAGTGGGCGTATCACTGCCATTTTCTTCACCATCTTCATCGATGGCATCGTCAGTCTGCAATTTCCTATTCAATGTGTAGTACAGAAGGGCAGCTGCACCTGCTGCAGTAGCCATGGTTGCAGTTGCCATCAGTTTACTATCCCTATAATCCAAAAAAAAAAAAAAAAAAACTTCATCAGGAAAACGATTCATAACAGAAAACTGTGATACAATTTCCCAATACAAGCCAACTTCAAATCCTTTATTTTCAATCAGCCGTGATCAAATCAAACAAAACAAACCAAAAACATTTGTTTTTCATAGGGGGCATCAAAATAACAAAGGGAAAAAAAAATTAAAACTTGAACTAGAAGGGAAATCTGGTTGGTGGGTTAATTCGACAATTTCAGCTGCCATGGAACTATAATTTCAAAACACCGATTCATTCGATTGATCAATTAATAAAATCAGAATAATTAGGATCAAAATGAATTAAGAGAATGAAACAAAAATCGGAGCAACCTGAAGAACATGAAGACACACCGAAACCCAAAACCCTAAATCTTCCAAAATCAGGATAAAAAATTTATAAAAATAGAGGAATGAACTTACCTGAATAACGTGATTTTGGAGAAATTTGAAGAGGGGGAAATTAGCTTGGGTACGAAGGGACCATAGATAGCACCGAAGCAATTTTGTGTTTCGATGTCTGTTTTTATTCTGTTGAATAATAATAATATTAAAACAATAATATAGTAATAATAAACTTTGCAGTTTTCTTTGAACCTGGACGAAGCAACAAGAAATTAAGAATAGTATTTTTTGAATGTGTTTAATGGACACGTGGCGCGTGCATATGGAGTGAAAACAGACCACGTCAATGTAGTGTTAGATGATAAGTTACACCAGCAAATTCACACGTCATATTGTCTCTCTCTAATTTCATTACTTAACAAATTACAGGTTAAAACTTATAACTTTAAATTGTTATTACTTGTTACAACCAGTTCAAGATATTCCTTCAAATTGTTGGCAAGTCTAACTAAAAATAAAGAAAATTGTTAACATGTTATTCTTTTATATAATGAAGGTTAAATCTACATTTTCATGTTTTTAATTATTTCATTTCCTTTCCATCCAATCACTAACTTAATTTTAGTGATTATTTTAAATATAATTTATATATTTAAATATAATATTTATAATTTACTATAAATTTCAGTTATATGTCATAAATATTTAATATTTGGAAACGTTGCAATTTTAATTAGACAGTTTATGCCATATAAGCGTCTAATTTGACGTGATATTATTTATTTATTTATTTTTACAAGTAAAATTTTTCAATATTTTATTACCATATTTATAAATATTAAATGTTAATAATTTACTGCTTCATATTAAATAATTTTATTTTTCATATCAAATAATTTAACTTATAAAAAATAAATAATTATTTAAATACAAATTAAAAGTTAATTTAATAGTATTTGAATATTATTTTTAGATTTGAAATAAAGTACATTAAAAAATAAATACTCATTTATTAGTCATTATTTTTAATAATAAATATTTTTTATAAATATCGTGATTAAAAGAAAATTAACGGTAAAACTAAAATTATCCATTTTTTAAATGTATAACATAAAATTAAGTAATTAAAACTACGAAGACGAAAATTACCTAATTAAGGGGACCAATAAAATTAGGTTCAGAATAGAAATATTAACAATGGCAGTATGTTTTAATTAATTTCTTTTTATTGATAGTTATAAGAAAAAAAATATCGTGAACGACATTTTTTTTTTGGTATCTTTAACGGTATGTTTAAGCTAAAAGAAAGAAAATAGAAGAAACAAACATGAACAATAATTACCTAATATTATCATGTGTGCAATAAACAATATATATATATATATATATATATATATATATATATATATAATTAAAAATAAAATAAATAGTTTTATATGAAGTGGGATTCATCCACTTCAAAAGTAAATTTAATTAAACTTACTCTACTCAATAATTTTGTTTTATACCAAATTTGAATAATCTAATTGTTGAATTAAAAGTTTTTAATGTATAGATTAAGTTTGTAAACTTTTACAAATTTTAAAAATTATTTGATATTCTATTTCATTAATTTAAATTAAAATATAAAATATTTTTATGATTATTCATCAATTTGAATTAATAAAATGGAGTATCAAATAATTTTAAATTTTTTATAAAAAATTGTGAAAATAATATATATATATATATATATTAAGAACTTTTAATTCAACGATTGGATTATTAAAACTTGATATAAGACATAAATTATTGAATGAAATAAGTTGATTCCTCTTCTTTTTATATTTTAAAATTATATTTTAGACTTGTAAAAAATTATTTAAATTATTATATAAAATTCTTTTATTATTGACAATTTCTTTTAAATAAAACTTTTGAAATTTCATTTAGATGTTAAAAAAGTAAAATAGAATGGGATAAAACTAAAAAGGATAATATATGATGACAATGTAAGATATTTCACAAAAAAAAATACTATGACTAATTATGAATATAATGTGGAACATAATGTACGAAATGCACACATACAAATAAGAGAAAAAGAAAAGAGATAGGCACATAAAGAGAGAAGCGAGACAAGAGAGGGAGTCATTATGGGTGCAAGGAGTTCTAGGGTGAGGTCACTTCTTTCTTCTTCTCTCACTTCCTTGATACTTTCAAAGAAACTGATATGTGAAGTATTTTTCAAAGGTGAGAAAAGGTGTGGGGAGTGTATAAGACACAATCTATATCGAAGATAAGAAGTTGCGAGTGAATATTCCAAAATACAATAAAGGAGCCCAAAAAAGGGGGAAAGGCCAAAAGCTCTTCAAAATCAAATTGAAGATGCTAGGATGAAGGCAAAGGGAAAAGACCATTAGTGGAAACAAATAGAGTGACCGTTTGTTAATCCTACTAAATTGATTGCCCAAGCTGTAAGAAAAATTGGTTGATTCAAGAAGGGGTGAATTGAATTTTACAAAAAAAAATTTAAAGTTTTTGGACAAAACTTTTCTAAAGACTTTCTAATGAGCCAAATTGATTTTTTAGCCTATGTGAGATGTTATGTTGAAAATTCTTGTTAATGTGAGTTTAGAATCTAATACCTCTACATGTAATGATTACGAATTATAACACACATTACTTAGCATGCTATCATGAAAATTAATTAAATAGGACATCATAGTTTATCTTATCCTAGTTTATCTTATCCTATATAAAGCTTATAAATACCCAATCACCCTCCCCCATTCCTCATGCCCAAAAACCCACAAATGTCTCCCCTATTCCTCACACCCCAAAACTCACAAATGTCTCCCCCACTTACTCAAATTCTTTCCCTCTCTCACTCTCATTTTTCCTTTCCTTTTTCTAAACACCACATCATCCTTTTTCACCTTCTTCATCCAATAAACAACCTTTATAAAAGAATACTTGAGTAGTTGCATTGAAGAGGCAAGTCAAAGAACATTTAGGTTGAACCATAAGTGATTAGTAAAAGAATATTTGTATATTTGTAAAAGATAGTGAAACTTAATCAAGTTGATTAAGAATTGGACATAGTTTCAATGATTAAGACAAATCAATATAAAAATATTTTGTATTCTTTACTCTCAACTTTTTATCTACACTCTTAAAGTTTAGATACTACTTTACTATTTTGAAAAAAGTATTATATTTTTTATTAACACCATTCAGCCTTTTTTTTATAGTGTCTTTCTTTTCTCCACTTTGAATCACTACTCCTAATAAATTTAAGAATATTTACCTTCACTTTTCCCAAACACTTCTCTCTCCTTATGCTTTCTTTCACTCCTCATAGGATTTCTTTCTCTTTATGCCTTCTGCAGTTCCCTTTTCCATCATTTTCATCAAACCCCTTATCACTTACATAATAAGAGTAAGAAGACTTGAGTTTTTTCTTCTTTCTTTCTACACTTTATGACTTCTCATTAATCTTTTAGGTATTTTTTTAATCCCTTTAAACCTCACTTTCAACCATCTCTCACTATTCTTTTGTAATCTCTCAATTTATTTCAAAATCTTTGTCATGATTTTAGTTATCTTTAGAGAAGGTGGATCACTATCCTTACTAAAAAAAGTCATACCCATGCTAGAAGTGTTAGCACAAAAATAACAAAAATATTTAGATTTCACCACTTACTAAATATTTACACTACTTTTTTTGTGTGTCACACTTTAAAATTTTTTTTCTCTAATGACATTTCTTGCATTTTCCCTCACTTTGTCCATATTTTGATGCTTTAGAAATACTTGAACCAACAAATCAATAATATTTTGTTCAAAGTGAAAAACATAACAAACCTAAGTTTAACTCAAGAATCTAAAAATAGGAAAATTCTAAGAAAAAAAAAACTTGGGGAAATTTAAATACAAACAACAAAAGATGAAAGAAAAAAAAAGGAAAACTCAAAAGAAATGTTGACAATAAATAAATAAATAAATAAACACAAAGTCAAAAGGTCTACACAAAACAAAATATTCAACAAATTTTACCTTGTGGAGAATTAGTATACTTAAATGAGCAAAATGACTCTAAAATTGTATGATAGGAAAAGAATTTATAAAAATAGTAGAAGGACTTTCTAAAGGACAAATTGTTTTATTCTCAAATATTAATTTTATTTATATTTTGATCTTACTTTTTTTTTCGACATTTTCATTCTGACCCCTATTTTTGTTATTGTACTTTTGCCCAATTTTTTTAAATATATATTTTTTTTCTTTTTAACTCTTAATATTTGCAAATAAGTCTTCAAAGTTTTCAACATTTCCAAAAACACTCAACCTCATTCGAATAATTTGTTTATGGATCACATTCGTGTTCTTGCACACAACCAAAAAAAATGAACATTTTGAAGATGTTCTTTTCCAATGTCCAACCACTAAAAATAAAAATCAATAATATGTGCCTAACCAAAGTAAAATCAATATAATTTCACTAAGTATACTCCTAAATTCATCAAAACAAGTCATTATGCAGCACAAAAACACCAAACCACATATATACGAATGAATCAAAGATGAGAATTATGAAAATACAATAAGAATAAGGAAGAATACAAAAGAAGACTCAAACTCCACTAATTGAACCAAAATTAGTGTCAAAACAATCACAAATACAAATATAACAAAACCTAACAAAGAAGAAACACAAAAGACAAAGAAAACTTGAAGAATTTTTGAATCAACCTCTTTAGCTTTGCTCCAATTTCTACTTGATTCAATTTTATTATTTTTTATGTTTATCTAGGCTCTTGATATCAAATGATACAAAATCCCCATGGTTAGGATCCAAAACAACAACAAATTCACAATTTACATGAAACTAGAGAACACAGGACTCGATTAATTTGGGAAAAATTAAAATTAAAATTAAATGAGAATAGAAATGGAAGATTAAAACCATAATTTGTGATGAATTGATGAGCTAAGTAATATTCGTCACAAGAATATAAAAAAAAATTAAGATAAGAATTAAAATAACTCTCAAGAATTAGAGAGAAAGTTTCTTATACAAGTTTGTGTCTTGCAAGAATGAGTTAAAACTAGAACAATAGCACTATTTATACCCTGGACTTACTTAGTACACATCAAAGCCCAATAACTAAAAAGTCCAAGATTGACTCAAATGTATACATATATAAAAAAAGAAACTTTAATGAAATAGGTGCCCCTTCGTGATCCACAGTAGGCATTCCTTCAACGTAGATCATGCAAAATAATTGGGCAAAGTTTGTCCTAAAGACTCCTTCCTTCTTCCCGATATCTACAAGTTAGTGGATAATTTCTTAGATATCATTAGATAGTCTATATAGTATCATTAGATAGATTTTTCTGTCCATATATAGTATCAATGCTTTAAATAAATGTCTATATATAGTATCATTAGATAGATTTTTCTGTCCATATATACAACAACTCTACTAATACATATACTTAAATTAAATGTTTCTCACACTTTAGTCTCCTTATCAAACAAATATCATCACCATCATTCCCTTCTACTGAAAAAGGTTTGACTGGATTAATTGTGATTGGTATGTAGTTATTTTATTTCATCTTGTTTAATTTTACAAGTTAATTACCGATCAATCAAACCGAATACAGTTTCACTAAAGTGACTTCCTCCCCCTAATGCTTTCACGTCATTTTAGCAAATAAAAAAGAAAAAAAAGAAAAGAAAAAAAGTGTCACTTTTTTAAATAGAAGCCCACACCTTATTCTAGTCTACGATGACCATCTTTATCTGTCTTCTGATATGAAAGAGTTACCTTTATCATATACAGCCCGAAAGTCATGTAGGCCCTCTGAGACATGCATGGCAGTTCTGATTCTCTGTTTCTTCTACCACCTTCGTCATACATGCACTTGAAGCTAGCCACGTTGCTTTTTCTTAATGTTTTTTCTACACACAATCAAAAAAACTAATCCTTATCAAGATATTTAAAAACTTAATTATCTATAATCATGTTAGAGTTAGAGTGATATTTTTATCCATGATCTTATAATGAAATCAAATGTGGTAGCTAGCATTTCCCATCAGTGCAATGGGACACATCGATCATTACAGTAGAGGGACCAGTGTGTCTTTATTGCCTAGACTTAAAAACGTGGTCCGCTGAATAGTTGAATTGTGGGGATCAATGGGACCCAAATTATCTCTCTCTTTTTATACGTGTTTTGCTTCTTGTCCTTTCAATGAAAAATATATATGTAGATGAACGAAAATATAATTGGAGAGATAATATTTTAATCCCATGCATGGCAATTTTTTTAATAGGAAAACATGAAAGTGCAAACAAAAAGGGACAATTGATTTCTATTCCCTGATTGATGAATACAACTGCAGGGTTGTGGACCTTAATGTGTATTCGATCTACAGCTTTTGTGTGAAGCAAATCTTATTGAGGACCAGCTTTTGTGCATGAAAAAACAAGTCAATGGTTTATGGCTTGGCTTTTACTTCAACAGTTAAACCCAACACTATTTTCAATAAAGAACAAAAAGTCATTACATCATGCCATGGTTTCACTTTCACTTTCACACTTTAAATTAGTGAGCTGTGTATTTTAATTAAAAAGTAAAAAACTACTTACTAAATATAAGTATTCAAAATTGAATAATTAAAATTTTGGTTATATACATAAAACTTTTTTTAAAATAGTTAAATTTTTTATTAACAATTTTCATTTTATTCTTATATTTTAAAGAATGCATTTCGCATTTTGAAGAAACCAATAATAAAAAACAACCAAATCCTACCTTTCTCTTATAGCTCGTGAGATCTATATTTGTCCAATCGCAATTATAGGTGCCTCTGGAAGTTAGGGCCACTGCCCGTAACTCTCCAGTGTTGTGGGTATTTTAAAAATATATATTAAAAAGAATAATTAACATTTTTCATAGAAATTTACCTATATTCTATATATTGTTCATTGTAATTATTGCTAAAAAGTACAATTGGTAATTTTCTAAAAAGCGAAAAAATGTACAGTAGGATTTAAGTAAAAGAAATCAATTATACATACGTCTAAAGTTGACAATTTTTAAACCAACTTGTGTTGGTATGAATCACGAGAAGTATATATTGTTTAATTAAGTAGTTAGAGATACATGTAGAAAATTCAAGTTAGATGGGATGTTTATCTATTTAATTTATGCTTGAATATCAATTAAAATCACATTTAATTGAAAAATACATTCTAATACAAAAAAGTAAAAGTTTATGATTGTAATTTTTTTTTCCAATTATAGTTGAGTTCAATTCAATTGATTCTAAAATACATTAGTATTAATGTTTGTTAAATTTTTAAAAGAGATAATCTCGTATCTGACAGATAATGTTCCTTAATAATAAATCAAATATTTTTTAATTCACTATTCAATTTCAGAAAATGTTGTTGGATTATGTTGTTTTTAGGTGGGATTATGGTTAGATTATAGCTAAATTGAAAAACTAATTAAAAAGTTGTTAAATTAAAAATATTTTAAATATCATATAATATATTTAATAATAAAATAATAAATTATAAATTAGGTAAAATTATAGAATATAACGTAATCATATTAAAAAATTGAATTGATAAATAAATATTTTTTTAGTATACCCAAATAAATATAAAACTAAAATAATATTCAAAAGAAAAAATTGTGTATCAGCTCAAAAAAAGATTTGAGAAGTAAAAATAAAATTACTAAACAACTATATATAGGGCAGAGTTACACACATAATTAAATTAAATACAAGAAATTTGTAACAGCCCAAGCAACCCGCATGAGGATATTGTCCGCTTTGGCCCACGGCCGCACGGTTTTGCTCTTGGCCGCACGCCAAGAGCAAAACCGTGCGGCCGTGGGCCAAAGCGGACAATATCCTCATGCGGGTTGCTTGGGCTGTTACATTGGTATCAGAGCCGGGGCCCGGATCGGTGTGCCAGCGAGGGCGCTGGACTCCCTTGAGGGGGGGTGGATATAGTCCCACATCGGTTAGGAAGGCGAACGAAGCATGCCATTTATATGGGTGTGGATACCTTCCTTGTGAGGAGGCCTTTTGGGGTGGCATGCGTGTCATCGCCAAGAGCAAAACCGTGCGGCCGTGGGCCAAAGCGGACAATATCCTCATGCGGGTTGCTTGGGCTGTTACATTGGTATCAGAGCCGGGGCCCGGATCGGTGTGCCAGCGAGGGCGCTGGACTCCCTTGAGGGGGGGTGGATATAGTCCCACATCGGTTAGGAAGGCGAACGAAGCATGCCATATATATGGGTGTGGATACCTTCCTTGTGAGGAGGCCTTTTGGGGTGGCATGCGTGTCATCGCCAAGAGCAAAACCGTGCGGCCGTGGGCCAAAGCGGACAATATCCTCATGCGGGTTGCTTGGGCTGTTACATTGGTATCAGAGCCGGGGCCCGGATCGGTGTGCCAGCGAGGGCGCTGGACTCCCTTGAGGGGGGGTGGATATAGTCCCACATCGGTTAGGAAGGCGAACGAAGCATGCCATATATATGGGTGTGGATACCTTCCTTGTGAGGAGGCCTTTTGGGGTGGCATGCGTGTCATCGCCAAGAGCAAAACCGTGCGGCCGTGGGCCAAAGCGGACAATATCCTCATGCGGGTTGCTTGGGCTGTTACATTGATATAGTCCCACATCGGTTAGGAAGGCGAACGAAGCATGCCATATATATGGGTGTGGATACCTTCCTTGTGAGGAGGCCTTTTGGGGTGGCATGCGTGTCATCGCCAAGAGCAAAACCGTGCGGCCGTGGGCCAAAGCGGACAATATCCTCATGCGGGTTGCTTGGGCTGTTACATTAGTATCAGAGCCGGGGCCCGGATCGGTGTGCCAGCGAGGGCGCTGGACTCCCTTGAGGGGGGGTGGATATAGTCCCACATCGGTTAGGAAGGCGAACGAAGCATGCCATATATATGGGTGTGGATACCTTCCTTGTGAGGAGGCCCTTAGGGATGCCATGAGGGCATTGCCTAGGACAAAACCCTGAGGCCTGAGGGCAAAGGGGACAATATCTTGCCATGTGGGGTCGCTGCGCTACTCTGATGGGTTGGCAGGACTTGCCTTGGAGGAGGCCTTTTGGGGTGGCATGCGTGTCATCGCCAAGAGCAAAACCGTGCGGCCGTGGGCCAAAGCGGACAATATCCTCATGCGGGTTGCTTGGGCTGTTACAAAATTAATATATTATTTTGTGTGAAGTCTCTCGTATTTATAAGCTATAAATTACTTGAAGTAGTTTATGAAAATAAGTTAAAAGTAATTAAACTAAAATGACATATTAAATATTTTTTATTTTAATTAAATTAATTTATAAGAGTGTTTATTATGGTGAAATTTGATTAAGATAATTAAATACAAAAAATTTATTTAAGTAGGACTCGAAATCTTCTAAAATCATGTGGATCTTTTTTTATTGGTTTTCAACTTAAAATAAAGTAGAGAGGGGGGGAGAGAGAGAGATTTTGTATAAATGTAAAATAGTAAGAATTTGGAGAAAAAATTAAAATCAAAAAGTAAAAAATATTAAGTTTAGAAAAGAAATGAAAATTAACAAGTGAAAAGTTAAGTTTTGAGAATAATAAGTAATTGGAGAAAAAGATTGAAAACAAATCTAAATTATTAGAAAGAAAATGGTGATTATTAACATTATCTTAACTCGTTAATCCGTAAATATCATTGAAACTTAAGATATGTAGGTGTTTACAAGTTTCAAACATGAATCACGAGTTACTATGATGTTACTAACCATTATTTCCTTTTTAATGATTTAGAGAAGAAATGAAAATCAAGAAGTGATAAGTTAGGTTTGGAAAAAAATAAATAAAGAGAAAGAGAATGAAAACAAATATAAATTATTATAAAGGAAATGGTGATTGGTAATATTGTAGTACCTCATTAATCCGTGAGTGTTGTTGGAATTTAAAATACGTAAGATGTTTACAAGTGCCAACCATGGATTAATGACCAACCATTATCTCTTTTCTAATAATTTATATTTGTTGTCAATTTTTTTTATCTCTACTTGTTCTTCTCCTAACTTAACTTTTCACTTCTTAATCTTTATTTCTTCTCCAAACTTAATTTTCTCATTTCTTAATCTCAAATTTTTCTCTAAACTCTTACTATTTTATATTTATGCAAAATCTCTCTCTTTTTTACTTTATTTAAAATTAAAAACCAATAAATTATTAGTCCAAACAAAAAGAATCAACACAATTTTAAAGGATTATGAGCCTTACTAAAATACACAATAGGTTATTTGTATTTAATTAATGAAATCAAATTCTACCAAAAACAAAGAGTGAAATAACTTATAAGTTATCTAATGTCTAACAAAACACACTCTAAACATTATTCAAAAGTTATTTTTTAAAAAAATAAGGAAAGGTCACACCTTAAAATTGGATCTAATTATTTTAAAATGAGATAATTGTACTTTAAAGAATAAAGCACAATAATAGCTATTTATTAAAAAAATTAATAGTTAATATTATAATTAATTTTAACTTTTATTTTATCATAAATTTTAATAATTAAGTTTCTAATCAATAATTACCACTGCATTCCATGCTTGAAATCACTTTCCTCAATTTATAAGAATTACTTCAAATTTGTGATGAAATATATGAATTAATTGTGTAAAAAAATCTTATTTGTAATATCATATGACGAGGATCAGTCTTTCTTATGAAATCACGAGAAAAACATCTCTTTCCTTGGATTTAAAATAAAAATCTCTTTACTAGGCCTAGCCTACTATTTAATACCATCAAATATCGAATGACTAGTAACTAACTATTGCCAAGATTTCACGATGTTCAAAATTAAATTTCATAGTTCGCCATTGAAATTTGATGATGAAACAAGTGCGTAAATAGTTGTAACTATTAACCTGTACTTGCCCTAGCCTACTAATTAACATCATTAAATGATTAGTATTTTTTTTAAATTTTTTTAGATTTAAGTGTGTATGTAAAACATTTTTTTCCATAAATTTTAGCTTTTGTTTGGGAAAAAAAAAACTTGTCTGTGAAATAAGTCGGTTTTTTGAGATAATCCGTCAAAATATGCAATTACAGTTTTTTGTCTCTGGAAAAATAAGTCATTTTTATAAATGTGAAAATTTAAAATTTATGATATTTTTTTAATAATTTTTTCTCTTAAAACTGTTTTATTATATTAAAGTTAATTTTTGGTTGTATCCAAATGGAACTATCTAAATATTTGAAAATCAATTTCCAAAAAATATCCAAACAAAAATTTATTCTAATTATAATCAATAATAATAATAATTATAATAATTATTATTAAAATAATTTAATTCTCACAATTTTTTAAATGACACTCTTATTGATATATATTTACTTAATTTTCCTAGAAAAAAAAGTTTATAAGATAAAATTAACATACATACAATCACAAATTTTTGTAGGTCTTATAATTAAATTAAGAGAGAAAATCATTAAATAATACAAAAAAATCATAAAATATTTATTAAAAAATACAAGAGACTCATAAAATTTGTGATTTGTATTGAATTTCTTTATATATATATATATATATATATATATATATATATATATAATATGATATGATATACAGAAACATTGAATACATGCTATATGCTGGCAAAAAAAGTTTTTTGTATACATTCTATAAATAATGTTATTAATTTGTTGCACCTATTCATACGGCTACTGCCTTCTAAAGAGTCTCTTTCTCTTTACTCACAAAATAAAACTGGAAATCTTTCCAACCTAATATATTTCACAATTTGCATGGTAATTAATTTTGTTGCAATGCAACTTTATGCCGTTATATATCCTTGTGAAGAACAAAATTCTAAATTATAGAGTGAACACAATTTTCACCACCTAAATGATACATGTTAATTTAACTCGAATAATAAATTCATTAAACCATTTTTTAAAGTCAAAATTTGAAAAATCAATTTTTTTAATATCGCTTTTGTGTAATTAAATTGTTTCTTTAAAGAGGAAAATTTTATATAAAAATTGTTGTCAAAAGATGATTCAAAAATACTTATTATCAAAAAGTTATAGAACAAATTATTCTTTTGATTTATTATTTTATTTGTTATATTCATTTTATTAGTCATTTATTTTTTAAAATGTTTATTATAATTATTTATCTTTTAAATTTGAATCAATTTGATCCTTTATTAAAAATAATGGTCATTGTTTCTAATTTTAGACATGATTTTAGATTATTTTTTTCTTGATTTAAAATTTGAAATTCGTCTTATTAATCTTATTTATGTGAAAACTATTAAATACAATTAAAGTTTAAATAAAAAATTATTATAAACATGATAAAAATTGTATAAGAATAAGTCCAAAAGACAATTCGAATTTCAAAATCTATAATTTCATATTATATATTTTCTAGTTGTTTTTAGACATATATTTTACATGATTTTCAATTATATTATAGCTTTTATGAATTTAAACATTAATTGAGTTTTATAATTTTTATACAGTTGAATCTATTGTTACAAGTTTTACATATCAAATTAATCAAAAATTGATTCAAAATTGTGTTGCAAAATTACAAATTATTGTTATTTTAAAAGGAATAAATTAATAAACATTTTAATAGATAAAAAAATAAAATAAATCTAATAAATAAAATAAAAGACCAAAATATAATTTATCCAAAGTTATATTGATAATTTGATATAACACTTATTATATTTAAAAAAATCAAGGGAGGTTTATCTCTAAATTATATTATTAAAAAGCCTCTCCAACGGAAAATATAGTTTGTATATTACAATTATAATTCTCAATCACTACCAATTAAACTATTAATTGAATATATCAACACCCAATTTAGAGCAAGAATGGAAAGGACAAAAGTCTTGAATTTTATTTTTATAGAAAACATTTATTCGTTTATTACCTGAAATCAATTATCTTGACGTCGAATATAATTATTATGAGTGATAAAGTTCTTTCTTCTTAGTAGTTTTATTTAAATGACAACGTAAAGTATTTTTCTAACGTATATATTGAATTGTTGTATATGTTACCTTTGGCCTCGACATTATAGGATGATGAAAGATACTCGTATGCAGGGACCATACTAATATGATAGGGGACCACCCTGGTAATATATATACGTGATTTAGTTGCATCGCTTTCATTTTCCTTCCAATGCCAGAAACAATGTACCATACATTCAGAGAAGAACTTCACACTCATAACCAAACAATAATGGCTCCACTTAAATGCAAATGTTTCCACTTTTGACTAATCAATCCCCTAATTTCTGATATCACTTTGAATTCTGTTCACACTAATTAATTAAGTACGTTTCATAATATGATTACATTACATGTCAAAACTCCACCCACATGATCTTTTCCTGCCCTATGATCCATTGCATGCATTCTAATTAGAAAATAAAAAATCATTTCTTTTAAAAATTTAATAGTCATACACCCACATAAATTTTTAGTCAAACAATTAAAAAATTATTATTAATATAATTTTTAAGGTACTTATTGTAAAAGTTGACAAATTTATCATAAATGATAGTTTGTGATATTATATTATAATTTTGTAAAATTATTTTATGTTGTAAGGACATAACTTTTTTTCTTTTTTTAAAAGGAAGTTTATCATAATTTCTGTTTCCCCCCTGCTATATTATTATTCATAAAAGAGAGACTTAATTTGAGTTTAGGCTTTTGCATATATATAGTTACCAAAGTACTTTATTTAATTACTAATTTACTAGGGCCTTCAATCACGAATAGTATATACGCACACAGCTAGCATGGCCACTCTGTTTTTCAGCCCTAAACAAAATTAATTATGAAGCATATGTTAAAGAAAATATATGGTGATCCTTAGCTTATCTTTTAATAAAAGTTTAGCATATGATTATGCTTGGCTTCTTGTGACTGAGCATAAAAAAAGCTGAGGACGAGGGGGACCATCGCTTAAATAATTTCTTGACTTAATGTCTATTTAAATAATAATTTATGCAAATTTAATATCTAAGAAGAACAAAAGGACTACGACCTTAGTGAACTTCCTCTAAAAGAAGCAAATTAGAGATTCTGATTATTTTTTTATCATGCATTTATTTATTCTTAAAAAATTCTCTGATTCAACATGATGCACGTGGTAGGCGTTTTGTTATTTTTCTTTTGATAAAGATAAGTATATCATTTTCAAGTTTGATATTGCGATCTGACTTCATTATAATCTTTAACTAACCCCACCAATGTACTGATTAAATGTATTAGAATATATTATTAGGGTTCTAGTATAATCATTTTAATTTCAATGAATAAAAAAATAACAACTATATTTAAGTGATATTTTATATGTGAGAAATGTTAGGACGTTGGAATCATACATGTTGATTTATCTTCAAAGTTTAAAATAACTAATATTAAATTAATTTTTTTAGGTTAAATCAATCTACACAAATACAACTCTAAACATTTAGAGAATTTTTCGGATTATAACTTCTGGAGGATTAATTAAGCATTTTCCTTTATATTTTATGTTTAACTATAGAACGTATCAAATTCATTTTTTTTAAAATAATCATTATTAGTAATAAATTGTACATTTGTATAATTTCCTGTCTCATCACTCTCATGTTTATTTGTAATGAAAAGAGATGCACACAGCACACTAAAAGTATTTTCTTGATAATTTTAATTATATGTTATTTAATATAAAAGTAAATAATCTACTCATGCAGAAGAGTAACTTCAGTTATGGTAGTAAAATACTGTACTGCAGTAATTAAAGGATTTTCATGTTGCTTTCCAATCACGTTTGTCCATTTCAAACAGAGTTTACTTTGTCGTTAGCGGTTTCCTTTGTTGCGGTAACAACTCTTCTTCGTTTCAAAGAAATAAATCCACTTCAACGTACTCTTCTTCTGTTTTACACTGTTGCTACATTATATACTGTTTATAACCCAGGCTTGTAGTTTAGTAGTAGAATTTGATTCATGTTTAAGTAAGGTTAAGCAGGGACGGAGCCAGGATTTCAATACTGGGGGGCCGAGAATAAATAATATATAATTTATAATAAATGAAAATTAAAGTATCAAAAGCATATAAAAAAAATATAAAAAAAATTAAAATTGTTGGGGGGGCCGTGGCACCCGTAGGTCCCCCCTTGGCTCCGTCCTTGAGGTTAAGGTTTCGAATTCTATTTTGTATATGCACTATGAGAAATATAACGAGGAGATTAATCTGATATCGACTCTGAATACTTTAAGGACCAAAAGAAAAAAATTATTTATTTATTTATTTAATTTTTCGCATGAAAATATTTTTTTTCTCACGTTATATATAATAAATTAATCTATATATTTATGCTATCAAATTAACTCTATGATGAAATGTAAACCATTCATTAGTTCAGGATGTTATCTTGTTCCAACAATAAGGCTTTTGTCAGTGACGTGTCACATGGTTATTGCTATTAACACCATAATTATTGACGGCTATTTTTTTTTAATTTTATTTTATTATTATATTTAGATAATGTTAATATTAAGGAGAAAAAAGAAAAGAATAAAAGAAAATTTGGTTCGCGGGTCCAGTGCGGTTGCCAGGACTCGTGGGTAGAGTAGAGCTACCTTTTCCTCTTTCTTCTTCTTCGTCTTCTTTGCATAACGTTCCTTTTTAGTGCCACTTCGCAAACCCTCGTCTTCTCCCATCAAAAACCTCTCTCTCTCTCTCTCTCTAAATTCTCTCAGCGGCGATGGCCGACTGTTTTTCCAGCTCCGTCGAATTCGGACTGAACCTCTCCAAGCGAGTCTACTACGGGAAAGGAATGGCTCCGTCGCCGGCGACGGCGATGGAAAGGTCAGCGGAGGGATTCCTTCCGACGGCGCCGATGTGCTACGCGGTGATATCGGATCCGGAGAAAGTGGAGAACCCGGACATTCGAAGCTACCAGCCGTACGTGCTGGGCGAGTGCGATCCTCCGGCGCTGATTCCGCTTCAGGTTCTCGGAGTTGGCATGGAAGTGGAGTGCTCCTTGGACACGGCGTTCGTAACGGTCACCGGAAAGTGGCGCGTGCATTGCGTCACGGCAAGAAGTACGTGTGACTGCCAGGTTGCCATACCTATGGGTGAACAGGTAAATAAATACTCACCAATACCGATTAATATCATGCATTCATACTTCATTTTTCTTAACTTTAATTTTAATACAAAATATGCTCATCTAAATATACTTTATAGTAAAAGTAAAGTAAAATAAAATAATAAAAAATTGTTAACACGGGCTGCTCTACTTAACTAAATATTGGAATTTGATGTTCAATATGTCAACTTAAGAAAGAGATATATCTATTTTAAAAAATAAAAATAAAGAGCAGTGTACAATATTACATCTCATTTTGTAAGGGTGAATACCAATTTCGAAATCCAACTCCAAATAAAAAAATAAAAAAAAAGGTAAATAGATGAATTCGAACGAGTTATTAATATAGGTGAATTAAAAATACGATTTAAAATGATTAATTTCAGTTGCCTTTGAATTTGAGTTTTTGAACTCATTGATATCTAAATTCAACTCTCTAAACAAAATCAAAATCAAAATAATTATAATTTAGATCTAAAAATAAAGTTTATTTTGAGTCATCTTTAATCTTTGTTGTTGATGTACAAAATCCTCTAGGTAAGGGTGTAGTTTGTAATATTTTTTATTTATATCATATACCTAAATAATTTAATATAATATTTAAATTATTTGAAACTTGAATAATTTTATGCATTTCCACTCTAGACGACCTAAATAATATTTGGATAATTGAATGTATAAAAAAGGATACAAGAATTGAAAAGAAATAGATAATAAATTAAATAAAAGTTTTATTTACACCAATTAAATGATTAAAAGTTCAATATATCTCTATCCGTTTAATAAAATCGAGACCTACTCAAATTAAAATCCGTCTAAATCGACAAGTCATTTGATCATGTTTGAGTCGAATTAATACAAACTATGAATTATATTGGTTAGGATTGTATCATTCTAAAATCAATCATATTTGACCGATGATTACCCCCCTATCATTTTGAGATGAATTCAGGTGGAAATAGACAGAGATGAAAAGTAAAAAAAAAATAATAATAATAAATTATAGATAATGCGATGAAAAAAGGAAAATAATATTGGAAATGAGACAAAAGGAAAATACATTTATATAATAATTTTCTTAAAATAAATTGTATCCGCGGAGGAGGTACCGCGGTAAAAGGGGCACGTGTTTATATAATATTGTCAATATGCATATAAAGAAAAAGATTGTGTGCGACTGTGCATGTGTTAATTTGTTTGTTTGAGAAGTAGGGTAAAGTTGATTTTTTTTTAATATTATTTTTACTGGTGGAAAAAATGAATGATTGAAGAGTGAGGTTGCTAGGCCTAAACTGGTTAAATGATTTGTTGAGGTTGAAATTGTTCTTTAGAAAAAGTTGTTCTTTATGAATGATTGAAATAAAAACGTCTGTTACCACAAAAGTGAAAACATTTGAATGTTCATGTGCGAAAACGAAAAATTTTAAATAAGGGAATAATACGAGAAAAGTGTGTTTTGTTTGTTTTTAGGATTTTTAGTTAGAGAAAATTTTTTCATCAATAGATAATAAAAAATATTTTATTTACGTGTATATATATCAGTAATTATTAATAGAAATATCATTTTTTTTGTATTTAAAATTTTTGAAAAAAATATTTTGACTCATTGCATTAAGAAAATGTAAAATTAAAGTTTTTCTTTTGTAATTATTAATTAAAATACAAAATTAATTATCATGTACTGATAAATAATCATGTAAAAATTTTCTATACTATTATCTAATCATACATTTTAATATATGATAAATTTGATAATTTTCATAATAATTATATTAAAATTATATTGATAATATTTTTTTAATTATTTTGATATTGTAAAAATATTTATACTCATACTTCATGATAATTAAATTCTAAAAACATATCAACTAAATATGATTTTAGTCTTTGAAATTAAAATCAATGGATTTTGATTTTGAATTCTGTATATTTTTTTCTTTATTTTTCTTCTGTATAAATTTTAAAATCATTATTTTTGCGGTCTTGCCAATTACTCTTACGCTAACATAGCTATAAAGAGAAACAAAATCCTAATAATAAAAAAAAAAGAGACATGCATTGGATTTTGCATGTAAGGGGGGTACATGACCCAATTCATTCCTACAACACATCTCGTTTTAATTAATCAAATTAAGTTTGAGTTAAAATAAATAATCTCCTAGATCCGTCCAAGTTATGTTAAATACTCAAACACGAAGTCATTTGATCTATCGGATATCGTAAATAACTTCTAATTTAAGGATGTTTACATCCATTTTGATTGAAACATTATACTTACTTTCCTTACTTTATATATTATTTTTACTTGTTGAGACGACATGTTTTTAGAAAATTGTACTAATTTTTTAGATACGAATTACGAACCATGGACATAGTATTTTTAAAATAATAAAATAAGGAAAATGCAAGGAAATTAGGTATAATTTTTAGTTAAGTAAAGTGAAGTGTAATTAACGTTAATTTTAAAGATTATTAATATAACTATCCTCATAATATTCTGCATTATTTAGTATTTTATGTGAAAAATAACTTTTAGAATATTTTCGAAGCATGTCCCACCTTTTGTCCTTTTCTAGTGGGTGATATTTTGCTCAGTTCTGCAGCTTATGCTTGTTATCTTGTAGTGAAGCTGAAAGAAAGGCCACTAGTACTCATAATTTTTTTTTATCAGTCTAGTACTCATGATTTAATTTAGAGATTATTAGTCACGACCTAATAAATTTAGCCGTTCCTGTTAATCATATCATCTGCCTGGCATAAAGTTCATTTCTTCTCTATGTATGTCATATATACTAACTTTAATTTCATAAAGTTCATGTTAATCATATCAAGGGTCTCGTTGTGTTAGGCTGGCTCAATTTAAAATTTATTATATTATTAATATTAATTTTTAATTAATACAATTATAATTAGCGCGCTGACTCATTTGTTTAGACAACATGAATATATCTGCCATCCTAACAATCTATTGATATTGGGTTTTAAGTGTTGCGAGCGTAATCGTCAAGATGCATTTGTGCTGGTTAAGTTGCGTTTCTTAGTCGGTCTTGTTACATCCTTGATATTTTAGTCATGATTGTGGACACCATGAAATGTTTTGTTGTTTTTTAGATTTATGTCATGATGCTTGATGAAATTGCATGCCATTTTTTTTCTGCAACTTGATAGGCAGTTTGTTTCATGAGTTCTCAAGTTAATATGATGTGGCTAACAGGGTTCACTTCTAGGTCTAGAGGTTGATGGTTCCGGAAGATCTTACCACACTGAATTGATCTCTCTGAAAGATGAGAAGGATAAGGATAAAGTGGCCAAAGCTAAAGACGGATACTTTTTGAACAGTCGAATATACACCATTAAGATTCCACAGGTTATTATTACATCACACATAGCAAAACACAACTTAATTGTTGATACATGATACTTGACAGTTTTTTTTTTGTTTTACATTTTACTAGAGTTGATACTTGATAGTTATTAACGTGTACAGCCTATTAATTTAAGAAATTAATTATGTTTTGCAGTTTAGGGGAGGCTCCGTCTTCTCAATTAAAATCAAATGGTCCCAGAAAATTTTATTTCATGATGGTCAGTTATCAGTCTGTGTCCCTTTCAGCTTTCCCTCTTACGTCAACCCTGTTGGGAGAAGAATTTCTAAGAAAGAGAAGATATTTTTGAAAGTCAATTCTGGTGGTGCAACGGAAATGTTATGCAAAACCGCCAGTCATCCTTTTAAGGTAAAATCTATTGCGCTATTACAAAGTTCTGTTTGGCTTCCGTTAGATTTGAATTGAACTAAACATTATCTTTACGATTTTCCAGGAACTATTGCGCCAAGCCGGCAAATTAAATTTATTATATGAAGCAGAAGTGCTAGAATGGTCAAGTACAGACTTCAATTTCTCGTACACTGTAAGACCTTGAAGCATAGAATTCAATTAAAATAATTTTTAATGCAATTCCATACAAGGAGTGGATTCTTAATTAACCATAGACATTCAGAATCAGACCAGAATATTTCTCTGCAATAATAAAAAAAATTATTAGCTTAATGGTCTAGTGCTTTCACACAGGTTACTTCAAATGACATTTTTGGAGGTCTTCTCTTGCAATCTCCATTCCTGCGTGATTTTGATGAGAGAGAGATATTTTGCTTGTATCTTTACCCGGGAAACAGCCAGGATGGAAAGGTTTGTTGCAATATTAAGATATGTGATATATTTTTTCCTAAAATTTTCTTGGGATTACTTTAACATGAGGTATTTAAGGTTGTGTGTATACATGCAACATGAATGCATAAAATGGTTATCTTGCAGCTTGCGTGTAAGCTATCTCCATTTCTCTTTCTCATATACGAACAAATAAGATGTTGTTCTTTGCTTAATTTTAGCTGAGCAAGACAGTTTCACCCGGCAGAATAAATGTTTGTTAAAGTAGAAAGATAATTTATATTTATAGAAGTAATTAGAATCATATGGAACTCGGAAAATTGTCAGGGAACACAACTAGTTCAAAGGCAGATAGAAATAATATGGTCAACATTACACAGGTGCATGCATGTTTCAAATTTTCGATCATGCTGCCTTTACTTTTCAAGCTTATTTAGAATGGAGCATTCTGTCACTTGATAGGTTTTTAAGAAGGATGTGGTGTTTATAGTAGATATAAGCGTAAGCATGAAGGGAAGTCCGCTTGAAAACACAAAGAATGCACTTCTGACATCACTCTCTCAACTACATGCACAAGATACATTTAACATTATAGCTTTCAATGGGGCGGTATCCTTATTTTCGTCATCAATGGAAACGGCTACACAGGAAGCAATTTTGAATGCTACCAAGTGGGTTGATACTAATTTTATTGCTAATGGTGACACTAATATCATGCTTCCCTTAACTCAGGTAATTCTTATTTGTTGAAGTTTTCAATGTGCTTTGCAAAACATTGTTCTCTTATTTCATGGCTTGTTAATTAAGTCTTTTTTGTTAATTTTGTTTTCTCAATTCAACTGCACTAGTGAAAGTATTATATGTCTAAGAAGAGGAGATGAAAAGCCTAAGGCTACTGTTTTATTATCTTACCTCTTTGATTTTATTATTTATATATCAAATTGGTTGGAGTGATAAGTGTGAATGAAGAAGTCCCTCGTTAAAAAGGAATAAGTCGAATAACATATAAGTTGGAAGGAGAAGGACTCATATCTAACATTGTTAGAGTTTGAATTGGATGTAGTGTTAAATTCACTTGAGCAATTTGTACCCAACAAAAGTTAGTTCCTTCTTATTTACTCTGTATTCTCCCATTTGTCTTGGAATCTACCTGTTTTTTTTTTTGTTTTTTTTTATTATTATTATTTTTTATTAATGGCTAAAAGTCAACACCTTATCTTTAGTACATCGCACTTTGACTCTTCAGAAGTTTTCTTGGATTAACAATATCATATGCCTTATCTGACTTCCAGGCTTGGCATCTGTGTTTGATTTGCTTGTAATGTTAAACGTAAAGGTAAAAGGTAGATTTGTTGCTGGTATGGTATATTTGCCTTTTAATGACTAGCACATTCTATGCAGTGTTTAATAACTTGTATCCCGTGTAAAACTTTTGAATGTTGAATCCTATATATGTACATTTTGTCATATGATATTTTATTTAATATTCTGCTGTATCATAGGCAATGAAGCTACTTGAGAAATCAACTGATTCAGTCCCTCTTATTTTTCTCGTTACTGATGGGGCTGTTGACGATGAGAGAGAAATATGCAATTTTGTGACAAGCTATGTATCAAGGGGGCAATTGGTTCGAACACCACGCATATGTACATTTGGCATAGGCAAGGATTCTAGCTTCCTCTTCTATTTATACTCTTAAGTAAACAGTTTACGTGACATCATTAATTGGCAATGTTTGTTTGACACTTCAACCTTTGATAAGTGTTTTGCTTACTTCAGCTGATGTTTTAAGTAGCCAAAAATGTTTTGAAACTTAATTTTGGCATGTTTTAAGCTGATAGAAACGATTTCTTTGACATATGCTGCTTAATTTGTCAAGATGAGAGTGTTCGAAAATAGCTTCCACTTTTTTCAAGAATAAAGTAAATCGAGAATGTACGCACCAAATAAAAAGGGTGGTGCAAATGAGGGTCGGTCGATCAATATTGACAAGGTCATGGGTTTGACTCTGCTCGTGAACTTTCATCCGTAGGTCATCTATGAAGTACCAGTTTGAATGTTAGACGATTCCCTGACCTTGGAATGGACCATGGGGTAACCTCCCATCTACCCAAACTTTTTGTAACCAAAACATTTTTTTTAAAAGACAGATTTGTATTTGCCAATTACCAATTATTGGGTTTGTTAATTGTTACTACTACCATGTTGTCCGTCTGAATGTAGAAGCTTCTATTTATCATATTTCTAATTGGCATAATAGGATCAGTTGTTTAATATTTTTTTTAATAAAACTATTAATTTTCTATTTTTTTTATGTATCTGTCTAAACTGTTTATTTAAAAAGAAACAATTTTCTATTTTTTTAAGAAACAATTTTTATCTGTTTCTTAAGAAATTAGTTTAAAAATAAATTTATACAATTTCTTTTAAGTTTAAATAGACGGTCCCAATGTTCAATATTGATTATTTAATATTAATCACTTTATTTCTTGCAACACTTTGTTTATCTGTTTCGTATTTTGAAAATTTCAGGTTTATATTGCAACCACTACTTCCTGGAAATGCTAGCGCAAATTGGGAGGGGCCACTATGATTTTGCTCATGATTTAGGTCAGCTTGACGTTAGCGTAAATTTGAGGCTCAAATTTTAAACTTTCTTGTTAGTAATTTGTCTTGAAGTCCCTAATAACGCTAATCAGTGTGTTTAGGCAGATGAATCATAAAACTATTGAATTAGATTGGGACTAACAAAAATTAGCTCAAGCAAATAGGATTGTCCAAAATTTGTAGGGAGTATTCTGGACATATCATGTGAGACATCTTAAAATATTTAGCACGTGGAGTTTCTAGGATTAATTTTTTGTAGGTGAGCTAACAATAAAACTAGATAGTTTGTTGTAGATTTGTTAGGCATCTAAAAATTTAAGAAAAGAAGCAAATGCCTAGACAGTAAATAAAAGCACGACTTGTGGCCTTTGAAGTCCCAACTTAGTTCAAGCCCAGACTAGCAATTGAAGATAATTCACAGCTACGGCCAAGCCAACTAGACATGGGGGAGCGAGGCCATTATTGGAAAACAAATCCCACATCTTGTTTGAAACAAATAAAATTGAGAAGGAAGAGTCATAAATAACTCATAAGTTTAAAGTGTCAAGGTCCCAGCACTTGGTTTCTTAACCGTGCTCTGTCCATGATTATAAATAAGATTTTGTTGGAATGAACAAAGCTCACTTCCGTTATCTCAACGCTTCAAAAACGAATTAGTCTCTAAGTCAAAAGATATCCTAGTACAAAAAATAAAAATGTCCATAGATAAACAAGTTGAACTGTTGAAGTTTGTCAAGCTGAAAAGTGAAAGCCCACACTCTCCCACACTTTTAGACATGACCCGCTCATAAAATCTAGTTAAAACACTAGCAAATTGAGTGCTTTTTTTTATTCTTCGAATATCTTAAGTTTTTATACTTCGAATGTGTTGGCTGTATGATTGGGGCTACTTTGCCACCGAAAGTCAACTATTTAGCCTTTGCGTAATGTTGCCAATTAGTTATATTCCCAAGGGAAACACAAGTTGCTTAATCATACATATTTTAAGTTTTATTAATCTCCTTTTAAAAAAAAATAAAATCTTGTCCAGATGCAATCGACTTTAGAATGCAAAGGCTGTTCAGTACAGCTTCATCGGTTACGGTTGCTGATATAACAATCGAAGGTTTAGAAGGTCTTGATTCATATGAGGTACATATCCAGTAAAGTTTTATCCTCAATTATAATTGGAAACATGCTCTAATGATACACTATAGTTTACTTAAAGATCACATTTACACGTTACATCTATTTGATGTTTACACTATATTCTGATTACTGCAGTTATTCCCAACTCATATACAAGATCTATCATTTGGAAGTCCGTTGATTCTATCAGGCAGATACAGTGGAACTTTTCCCCAATCAGTTAAAGTCACCGGTACTTTGGCAGATATGACTAACTTCGTAGTAGACCTTAAAATGAAAAGAGAAAAGGATATTCAGCTCAGTAATGTAATATCTCATTCCTAAGGCTTAACTTACCACCTAATCATCATATCTGGTTGTGATATATCCCATCTTAACAAATGGGAACTCAATATGCATACATGGTATTAACATATCATATGCAATGCTATGCTGCTGTTATGTTGGCTTCACTCTTTACTTCCATTGGTCACTCAACACTTTATAGAATCATTTGAAATATAGATCCTTTAAATAGGTTGATTGCTGAATGCATACTCGACTATGCACTGAAATGTGGTTTGATATAAATTTTGGTATTCTCTCCAGGTTCTTTCAAAGAGACATATAGACTTGGTCACTGCTCAAGCCTGGTTATTAAAAAGTGAAGAGCTGGAGGAGAAGGTTTGTCTATTATGTATTTTTTATGCATATTAAATTTCTTTTTGAAAGAGAAAAAGAAACTTAAAAAGGTGAAAATGGAAATTTTAAGGAGACCAGGTTACATTAAGTCATTTATTTCAAACAAAGTGGCACTGATTTTACGCACTAACATTCAAGAAAGAGTTGCAGGAAAGGAGGGCTGCCGCTGGATAGTGCTGAACTGGAAAAATGTTTTGGGAAAAAAAACATGTCTGCTATCTAAGTGTGATATATTATTAATGTTAAATTGAAAATTGATAATTGTTATCATTATTTCTTTTAAACTCTACATGAAAATATTCTAATATGTTTACGAATTGATCCATATGGGTTGCTGAAGTTATAACCGTACTAGATTTTGCTAGATTGACAAACTTTTGTCCTGCATGATAACTTGAGAACCACGCAATAGAAGTTTGTCAACTCAGCAAAATCTTAACAGTATTATAACTTTGATAATTGGTAAGGATCAATTTATTACATCTTTCTTTAATGTAGGAACCCAAATGTAAACATTTTTATAGGAATCTAATCAAAAAACGGCGTGTAGTATAAGAACCAATTTTTTAATTTAATCCTTTGTTAAATATAAGTTTTTGCTCAACTTTCTCTCTAGTTCTAAAATCAGCCAATAAGCAGGGATAAATATGCATTTTCACTTTAATATAGTTTTATTTTGATATGCTTTCCATTGTTTATAGTATATTTTGTGTTTAGCTACACGCTCGTCTATAAGCAAATGCCAAACTGCTCTCTTATAGGTTTCTAAAATGAGCATTCAAAATAAAGTCCCGTCAGAGTATACCTGCATGAGCATGGTTCTTGTACAGAGTGATGAAGGGAAGAAGGCACCTGAACAATTTCTGTTACAAAAGGTACACCTTTGCCTTAAATTTAAGAAAAATAAGGACAAATTTTTACCTTGATCCACTTCGTAAAATACTGTATCATAATAGTTCCAGCACAATATGTCTGAACTGAAATACTTACATTCCTACAAAACAGGCATACAAGAAGCTTAGCTTCCAGAGTTTGGAAATGAACAACATCCAGAAGTTATTCCTTGGAGGGTGGAGTCTTGGATTTGGAGACGTGAAAGCAACTGCTGAGAACTTGGCACCAGCTATAAAAGAAGCAAAACCACCTGAAGGACTACTGGGGAAGGCTGCTTCCACTTGTTGCAGTCGATTGGCTGATAACTGTTGTGGCATGTGTCTGCTGCAGACTTGCAATTTTATGAATGACAAGTGCACCATCGTTTGCACTCAACTTTGTGCAGCCCTCGCATGTTTTGAGTTAATCAAATGCTGTATTGAGCTCTGCGACTGTGATTGTTTGTAGTGAAATTATGTATATGCTTAAGTTAAACATACAAAATCTGTTTAATATTACAAATGTTAACAAGGTATATATTATATATATAAGCTCTTGTGCTGTCATGTTTGCAGCTTATACTTGTTTATATTCCCTCAATTCCTCGTCTAAACTATGAAAAATGGGAAAATAATCAGATATAAACTAATTTTACTATTTTATTCCCATGTGGATTTGTGTTTTCTTTTCATTTAAGAAACACAATAATGGTGGGGTTTGGCAATTGCGTAAATCTCAGTTCTCAGCAAATCTGAGAAGCAAAACCTCCCTCATGCTTATTGTTACTTTCAATGGTAGAATTAAATATTTTTATGAACGATTTTTGACTTAAATAACATTGGTGTAATCAAGGTATCTTCAACTAAATGTAAAGTAAATAAAAATATGACATCATTTAAATTAAATAATTTTTTGATTAAAATTTACAAGTATGATGAAAGTTAATTAATAAAAAGTTTCAAGGTAAAAAAATTATAAAATAACATAAGCTAACGAATTTCTAACTTAATAATAACACTAGTCTTGAGACAGGGATGCAGTGATGATATCATGATGTTTCATCTTACTAAATATCTTCCTCCTTTCAAGAAACAACTAATAGCATGTAAATAACGTATAGTTTAAAGCTATTTAAGTAATATTTTAATCATAACTTATCATAAATTAAAAATAACCAAATCAAATCAAATCCCTCACGTATTTTTAGAATTTCCCAGGTAATTTTTTTTACCTTTAATTCAAATTTTTAATTAAATCGTTACATATTGTGAGTAAAAATGCAAATATAATTAACGCTATATATGTTTTAAAATTCTAGTTTGTATTTTGATTAACCAGACATAAATTAATTTAACAAATACTCCCTCCATCCCTTTTGTTTGACAGTTTTGTATTTTTCTTTATTTCTGTTTCATTTTCATTTTACAATTAATGACCAATTTTTTTCTTTCAATTTCACTCTTAATAATTAATTATGCGTTTTTATTATTAATTAATTAATATGAGATATAAATAGTACATAATAAAAAAATCATGTAATAATATTTATATATAAAAAAAAAAAATATTGTATTTTTAATTCTTTAGTTTAGTTACAACCTTAAATGTCAAATAAAAGAAAATGGAGAAAGTAATTTTCCACAATTAATCAATACTAGATCACTAGACCAAATTACTTATGCTAATACGAGTGAAAATGAGGATTGAATTGTTTGTAGTTGGTGAGGAGAGAGAAAATTCCCAAATTAACCCACACATTTTGGTGTTAATCAATTTTACATCTTTGTTAATCGGGTTTACTGTAATGATATTTATAAATATTATTCAATTTTTTTATGATTAATAAATATTATATTTAAGCTAATAAAGTTTTGACTCAAAATTTTGTTTATATTACTTTCATTCTTATAGTTAGATTGACTTTCTAAAATTTTTATATTAAAGTGAGTTAAATTTATATCAATGTGATCAATTTCTTGATGAATAATCTATAAGTATTTTAATAAGTGTTAATAGAGTCTTAAGACCTGTTCTATCTTTAATGAGTCTCCAAAAATCTAATTCACTTAAACTTTCATAAAATAAAATAAAAAAACACAGTATAATCAAATAAATTTTGTTAAAAACGTGTAAAATTTTTAATATTTTAAATTTCTAATATAATGTTTTTATTCAAATCAAACATTTTTGTAATATTTTTCTCAAAATGTCATCAATTTTTTTTCTTATTTCTATTCACTCATTTTTTTTATTCATAATCAAACAGACCTATTTACATCGTGTTAAGACAAGAAAATTCCATGGTAAAAAAATGAAATGTTTATATAAAAATAATTAAAAAATGTGTATACATATATCCTATGAGCCTTTTCATTATAAAATAAAATATTATCCATGAATCTTATCCCAATTAATTTTTTTAAATAGCAGCACAAAAGAAAGTTAGATAGTTAAAATTAATTTTATCCCATGCATTATAATGCAAGTCGAAATGTACATATATATATATATATATATATATATATATATATATATATATATATATATATTTTAGTTCATAAGAATCCAAATAAAAATATTTTTACAATAAATTGTTATTTTCCTTTGATCTAATAAAATATATTTCCCGATGTTGGTGTTGTATTGAGGTTTGACGTTGGGTCGGAGGGAAGTCGTTGTTGTTGAGCAGTTGAGGTACGAGGTATGAGGTCTCAATGTTTCCAACATACATTCATTTTGTGATTGTTGTTCGTTCTTTCAGTTTCATTCTTCAAATGAGACCCCCTTTTGTTGGATCAACAATACTTGTGCTTTCTCTTTTCGTCTGGTAAGCTCTCACTTCACTTTACTGCTACTGCTACTGCTAGGGTTTCAAATCATTTTAATTGCCTAATCAGTCAACTTAGTCAAATAACATTAACCTATCATTTTTGTCTTTTGTTTCCATGTCTATAAATTTCGTCTTTTTCGCAACTGAATTCAATGAAATTTCTAAACTTCTTTTTTCATTTCTCTAGTAATGTTTGTTGCATGAATCAGATTAATAACACTTGAGTAGCAATTATTGCGGCAAGGGTAATTGATTTTGATGCTGGAGATTCGTGCATGTTTTGCATTTATCAAATTGTTGAATTTTTTTTTTATTATTTAGTCTCTGCAATAACTGTTTCCAGATGCCAAGCACAAAAAAAAAAAAAAAAAAAAAAAAAAAAAAAAAACTGTTTCCAGATTTAGAGGTTATCTACATGTACATCTATGTGTGTGCAATTTCAGATTGATGTACCTAAAACTGGACAAGTAATGAAAAATGTAAATTCACGATGTGATCTTTTCAAAGTTGCAGTTCTTCTACCGATGGAAATATTAAAACGGAGAAAACCTTGGCAATTATAAAACCAGACGGATTGCTTGGTAACTACACAGATGATATTAAGAAAACAATTGTAGAATATGGTTTCAGAATTTTTAAGGAAAAGATTGTTCAACTTGATGAGGCCACTGTGAAAAGTTTTTATGCTGAGCACTCTTCAAAAAGCTTCTTTTCCAGCCTTATAAAATACATGACAAGGTATGAGGTATCCCCTTCCCATGATTGTCTTAATGTATGATGATGGTATATAATGTTTCTTGAGCTGTTATGTCAACCTCGTTATATTGATGTTTGTTGGATTTCCTTATTCCAGTTTTATTTGCTTGCTAATGGTAATATTTTCCCTTATCTCTTTAATTTTTATTCATTTGTTGTGGCATATGCTAGAAGTTGGTGAAGATGAAGGCTGAATTTAGCTATGTTTCGTTAATTCATGCATGTCAGCAAAGTTGAAGTTACCGAATACAGGATTACCCTAAGAGGGGATTTTTTTGTATTACTAATTGATTAAGCACACATGCTATAATATAGGGTACCAACCACATAGAGAAGTTGGGAGATTGTAGCTTTTCTTTTTTCTTGTTTAAAGTCATTATAGAATAAACTAGATGATTTGTCACCTTGACTATGTACTTGAGATTGAGAAATTTCTCCCGTACAATACTGTGGAATGTGGATGTTAATGGTTCATCACTAATTATTTTAATCATATTTGACATTAACTTTCCTTTCTGCATGGTTGTTAGTCTTGTATTATCCTAAATTTCCTCTTCTGCTTCTCCAAAACGATTATCAGTGGACCGGTGTTAGTTATGGTCTTGGAGAAGGATAATGCTATTGCTGATTGGCGTGCTTTAATGGGCCCTACAGATGCAAGCAAGGCTAAGATTACTCACCCTCACAGGTCATACATGTTACTAATTGCATTGCATTGCACTTGTGATTTGTGAACTTTATAACTTGTTCAACTTATGTAGAGTTTAGCCCCTAGACTGTGTCATTGCGGGTGGCCAATTTTATTGAGTTTGATGTCATGATATGTGTTAATTATCTCTTTGGTGAACTTGTTACTATTTTGTGCAGTATCAGAGCAAAATGTGGATTGGATATGCAAAAGAATTGTGTTCATGGTTCAGACTCTCCCAAATCTGCACAAAGAGAGATACCATTTTTCTTCAATGAGCTCTCTGCAGGTCAATAATTTAAATTCTATTTTAAGCAAAAATAAATAAAGTATTCACTCTTTAGGCGTTAGCTTTGTTATATAATCAGATGGCATTTAAAATGTACATTAATGGACTCCTAGATGCCACATGGGCAAACAGGGAACAAGCAATCATCTTACGATGAAAGGAATTATTACTTATCAATCAGCTTCTATTAAGATTCCTGTTTCTTAAAGAATTTCTGTAATTAATGGTAATAGAATAATGGGTAGATAGTTGTCTTTTCAAAAGAAAATGGAAAAAAGGACATCAGCATCCTGACATACTCATATTATGGATCAACTTGCTAGTATAAGCATCCTTTTTAAAAGCAACTAAGATGGTTGTTTTCCAAATTCCATTATCATATTGATAACCTCTTTTGACAGATGTAATTGCAGAGCACGATGAGTTGTAGCTGGTACAAGTTTGAAGCAGGAACACAACTTCTTTTTGTACTTTTGTGAGTCACTACAGTTATGCAATTCATATACATGATTGCTACAGTTTCTATCGCTGCTTCTAATTTGTCACACAGTTAATCTGTTGATCTAAATTGAGAATGAGATTCCAGTATGAACATTATGTGTGGTACAATACTCATCACATACGGCTAGATTCGGTCCCCGTGTTTTGCACAATAAACTCGGCATCTAACCAAAACGAGCATTTTGTGCAGTAGAATAATCAAAATGTTACTGGTGAGAAAAAGTGGAACAAAAAATTTGACACATTGAAGGGACTGAACAGATTCAAATAATTGATGCCAGGATCAGTAGTAATTAACACATAAATAATGAAATTTTGATCCTAGATAATAGTGGTTTGTTTCCTTTAAACATTTCATGCATGGTAGTCATCTTATGTTAAAGGAAATCCACAGATACCTAAGGATTACGATGTAATTAGCTTCATGTAAAAAAAATACAAGCATCACAAAATTTCTATTTTAACTCTTTATATTTTTTTAAAATAATTTTTTTTTAGTGAATTTCACATTTCATTTAATTAATTCCTCTGTGAATTTAGAGAAAAAACCATCAGAACTTTTTTTTTATTATTATTTTTTTTTTAAAAAGAGCAATTAATAGAAAGAAAATATTAGAGAAAGTATTGCTAGCTTTCCTCTAAACTAATCTTATTTTTCGGTTCATATTCAATTGGATTCAAGTTTACAAATGACTCGGTTCAAATAGTTAGTTTAAAACAAATAAATCAAAAGTATTTGAACTTACTTTTCTACTTAATAAAACTTAATTTTATGATTATGTTACATATTATTTATTTCAAACAAAGGATCATCATTAACAAGATAAGTAATAAAATCATCTCCAAATGATTTTTCTTTCTTTTGTCTCTTACTCCTTCTAATACCTTTACATATATCTTCACTATATGCTTCACTAGGTTGTTCAAAACTATCATCAATATCTTCTCTAGTACTAGCATTGGTTCTAACCTTCAAAGAAAATATGTCCTCAAAGAATTCAACATTCTTAGTTTCTAAGATAGTATTGCACTCAATAACATTACTTTTGAGGACAAGAAACTCATAGGTAACACTATGTTCTACATAACCAATAAAATGCAATTAGAAGTCTTAGATCTTATTTTCTTTTTTTAGGATTAGGTAACAACACTCCTGCTAGTACCCCTACACTCTCTAGTACACCAAGAAACAAGCTATTAAAAGAATTTCCCCTGAAAGATTATTAAGAGTAAAGGAATTAATAGGCAAAGCATTCATCATTTCCTTAAGACTTATATTCTTTTTTTCAACTATTCCATTATACTATGGCGAATAAGATGTGGTTACTTCATGGATAATACCTTCATTCATAGAAATTATTAAACAAAGTGCACTCACCTCCCATTTCAGACTTATCCTTTTAATTTTTCTATTAAGTTGATTTTCTACTTCAACTTTATAAGATAAAAACATATTAAAAGTTTCATCTTTATCTCTAGAAAGATAAAATTTAGTATATCCAGAGTAATCATCTATAAAAGTTATAAAGTAATTTTTACCACCTCTAGACATAATTGGTTTTAAATCAGTAAGATCATAATGAATTAAACCAAACAATTTTGAATCATGTTGAATAGAAGGACAAGGAGTCTTTGTGACACTTTTACTACCTCAACACATATATTGTAATAATGAAAACTTAATAATAATTTTTTTTTCAATTTCGGTAAAAAGGGTTCACATGAGAATCTTCAAAATTATTCTTCAATAATCACAATAATAAAAATGAAACGCAAGAGTTTACAAATTATTTTCAAAAATAATATTTACAATTCCAATTTCATATAAAAATCTATGTCCTACAGAAAATCCTCTGCCCCGATGTCACAATATCAGAGCATACCCACAACTCAACCGTTGGCATTCTAGATGTCACTCGTAGCCGGATCTTCCTCACCTAAAATATCTACAAATCGGACGGTGAGAAAAGAAAATATCTATATATATAGCACATAAGAAAACACAACATATTATCTCATTATAACTTAATATTCATAAATATTTCAACATATCGTATTTCAATCAATCATGCATCGTCATCACGTCATAATTTTCAATCACCCAAATCATCACAAATCTTGCACTTCACACTATGCCAAGGTTACGCTACCCATTTAACAATCTCAGGCCGTGCTCACCCCTGATATAACAATGTGCCAAGGTCACGTTATCCCTATCCCAGGGCCGTGCTCACCCCTGACATGTTAACCAAGGTCACGATACCCACGTAGCAATCCAGAGCCGTGCTCACCCCTGATATAACATTGTGCCAAGGTCACGTTACCCCTAGCTGAGGGCCGTGCTCACCCCTGACATGTTAACCAAGGTCACGATACTCACGTAACAATCTCGGGTCGTGCCCACCCCTGGTCATAGGTGTGAAGAACCACAATCACATCTCATTCACATTCCACACAACATCTCATAATTCAATTCCATACGCACATCTCAAGCAATTCACATCTAAGTCATCAATTTTTATCAAGTAATATAGCAATAAGATTCATAAATTAATATAATAATCAATTTTAATACAATCTTAACATAAACGATAAAATTCCCAATTATTCCAAAACCTAACTCACAGACACTTTTCTACAGTTTCGTTCTTCCTCTCAGGTCATCATTCTTACAAATTAAATATGTATTTCTAATCCTCAACACATACAAAATCTAATGGGATCATTAATTTCTCAAACAGAAATATTCTAATTTTTCCAAAACTTAGCTTACAGACACTTTTCTATAATTTCGTTCTCTCTCCCAGATCATCATTCTTACAAATTATTGACATATTTATAATCCTCATCACATACAGAATCTAATGGGATCATCCATTCCTCAAATAGAAATCATTCAACTTTTCACAACCTAACTTACAAGCACTTTTCTATAATTTCGTTTTCTCTTCCAGAGCATCATTTTTACCAATTAATCATATATCCATGTTCCTAAATACATACATAATCAAATAAGACCAATAATTCTTCAAACAGAAATAATTATAAAATTAGGGTTCTTCCTCTACCCAATTTTCTCATGTAACTCTACATATAAATAATTCCTTTTTCCCCCGTACCTGGATAAATAGGAACTAGGGCAGAACCTCCTCCTCTTTTTCCTTTAACAGGGACCGGAACTAAAACTAGGGTAGAACCTCCTCCTCTAAATTCCTCTTGGTCTTCAGAAAGAAGGAGAGGGAAAGAAGAGAGAACAGAAGAGAAGAAAGAATGAGAATGAGAGGTGTGTGAAAAATGAGAAGTGAAGCCCCCTATTTATAGGAATTCTGGCTCACCTACCACTACGACCCGTTCTAAAAGCGGAACGGCCCGTTCTGGGCCCTTCAAACCTACGTAAATTTCTCAACTGGAACGGCTCGTTCTAAAACCAGAACGGCCCGTTCTCAATCCCAGCAGAACGACCGATTCCAGTTTCAGAACGGCCCGTTCTCCAAACCAGAACGGCCCGTTCTCCAACCGGAACGGCCCGTTCTCAACTACGTTTTTAGGCAAAATCTTTATTCCGGAACGACCCGTTTCACTTTTGAAACGGCCTGTTCCGGGCAACGAATTGAGCCCAAGGCCCAGTGAAAATTGGGCTGTTACAGTCTTAGTTAACTTTAATTCAACACACACACGCACGCACGCACATACATACATATGAGGAGGGGTTCATTTACTCCAAGAGTAAGTCTACTTAGACTTATTTCGTTCAATAACTCATGTTCTACATCAAATTTCAATGATCCAACCGTTGAATTTAAAGTTCTTAATGCATAGATCAAATCTGCAAATTTTAAAAAATTTTGAAAACCATTTGATACTTCGTTTCATTAATTCAAATCAATGCATAAAATGATTTTATGATTACCCGTCAATTTGAATTAATGAAATGAAGTATCAAATGATTTTCAATTTTTTTTTAATTTGTTGATTTGATTTATGCATTAAGAACTTTGAATTCAATGGTTGGATCGTTGAAATTTGATGTAAAACATGAGTTATTGAACGAAGTAAGTCTAGGTAAACTTACTTCTAGAATAAACGGATCCCTCCTCTCTCTCTCTTTCTTTCTCTCCCTCTCTCTATATATATATATATATATATATATATATCAAATTTTTAAACATTTTTCTCATGCAATTTAATTAAACCCAAACTTTGCAATTTAATAATACAAGAAGAATTTGTATATCATACAAATCAACCACATATGTAGAAGAATTCGATTCGTTCATAATTTTTGAAAGGTTCAAGACAAATAGTCCTTGATCACAATATTATTTTCCCATTTGCACATTATTCTTATTCATAACAACTTTGTCAAACTCAAAAGAAACTTTAACCCCGTGCAACACATTACTTAAAGTGTGATAATATACCTTATTGGCTTGGTTCCAATCTTCAATATGTTTGGTTGTTCCCTTAGAATCTAGTTTCGGAGTGGTAAGAGTGAATACAACTCCATACATATGGAGTAAGGTATGAACACATTCCTACCAACAACGAAAGTTATTACCAAACAAAGACTTCAATTTTGGAGACACTGGGAAATGGTTTTGCATATGCTGAGGCAGCGACAACAAAAGCAAGAGTGGTTGGCAGGTCCCCCTAAGATACAACAGGAACATCTCAAGAAAGTTGTTGATTTGCACTATGATAGACCCACTTGGCCCATATACATGTGTCCAAGCCTCTCCATTCTTGCTAGCCTCTTTATATGCTTATATCACAACTTGATATACTTGATATATAAACCATTCTCCAAAGACAATGCTAACTAATATGTGACTTGTTTCTTTTGTAATACATATATACAACAATTATCACTTTCAATTCAACATCCTTATCATTGTTGTTATCATAATCACCACCATTATTGTTGATGCAACCACTCCCACCTCCACTATCACCATCATTACCTCATTGTTATTGTCACTATTATCGTTGTTATTGGTGAAAGTGATAACAATAACAATAAAAAAATGATAACATTTTAAGTAAGTATTTCTAATATAAATTATTTATTTTAATCTAAGAATTGAGATTCACTATTTTTATTATCACATAAAATATTATTTTGGTATGATAGACCCCCTCCTTATATATATAAAGTTAGTTGATGAATCATTTGGGTTAAGCTAAACATAGATTAAATTTAATTATTTATTTAACAAGTTCAATTTTAATCTTAAATTTCATTTTTTTAATTCTAATTTCAAATTGATTCCTCTACATCACAATGTGAAGTAAATTAAAAAAGGTTGGTAGTTGGTAATTATCGTGTCTAAATGAGAGCAGCACAATCTTATTAAGATGTTAATTATCAAACAATTTCCTAATTGAAGGGCAGGTATGGAGGATCTTATGTTTTGGAGAGGCAAGCTGAAAAGGGGTCAAAATTTGATTACTTTGATGCAACAAATAAACATTTGCTTACTGTTTGACAAGTGTGTATGTATCAAAGTTATTAAGTTAGTCAAACTATAATGATCACTACTTGCATGATCGATACATGTCCACGACTTCAACGATGAAACCCATTACTTATTTCATAGGGGAAGTTGCTTAGGTTTCCAAAATTGGCAAGTCATCTTGTTTGTTACTCTACTTAAGGTATCCGTTCCCAAACCCCATACATCTAGTACATTCAATACCTCACGTGCCCTTCCTTCTAGTGGGGGCTACTTCTCTATAACTAAAACTAAATCTTGATTATAGTGTTATTTTTTAAACCCTTGTCCCTTCCATGTATCTCAAGAAATTCTACATTCTACTTAACTTATTTTAACTCAACAATCTTATGACGTACTCGCTGACAAACTATTTCCTTTAAATTATGATCACGAAGAAGCATAATTCATCAACTTTACACATCAATGGTTGCCATAATTTAAAGAAAAACGTAGTTGTCAATTAAAAAGCATGTTCATTTTACGTATCTTTACAACTTCCTTATTTCTTTGCCTTGAACTTATTATTCCACCAAATAACAATGAGGTAGCTAAATGATTTGACAAATACATTGTATGATGGTATTTAAATGATTTGAAGAGACAAGTTTAATGATATTCATTGGAGCAATCTAGTAATTCATGGGGGTAATCTAAACCAAACTTGATTGAGCACACGTGCTTTAGTACGGGGTTTGCGGTAAAGGGTGCCATCAACATTTTTTGATCATATCGGTTATGTAAGACTCGTGCTCACCAATCAAACGGTTTAGATTAACTAAAACCACTTGCCATTTGTACTTATTATTATGGTATTCTGCAACGTAATAATATTAAGACCACAGAACATTTAACCGAGGAAATTGTGATTATGCTTCATTTAATTATCATGGTTTGGTTTAACTCAGTTGCTAAAGGAATAGTTTATTCTTTTTCTCATCAAAATAGATTACAATAATTGTTGATGGTCATGGTCATGCCAGACAAGGTGACGAAGCACTTTGGTATTAGCAATTCATAGATTATGTGATAAGCTAGCAAAGAATCAATTATTTCTAAACCCTCTCTTTTCGTTATATATATAATATTTAATTAATTGAATTTGTAGGGTTTTCCCCCCACAATTCTCTTTTTATACCGAAAAATTAGTATCTAATCAAATAATTAAAAAAAAAACCACATTTTCCCCCCTTCATCTAGATATTTTACTGAACAATAATTTTGTTTGTTACATATCTTTAATAATTAAATCGAAGTGCACCGTGAAACTGCCATTTACCATAATTTATATTTATAAATATTAGTTTTTTTATTTATTTATAAGAAGGTAAAATCATTCACACCAGATTGTCTCTTATAAGAGGTAAATGATACTTTAAGAAATTAAAGATCAAATTTCAACATTTAATTAAAAAATATAAGTTTCAAATCACTTAAAAAGTTAACCGCTTTTGATATTATAAATATTAGTTACATAAAATAAATTTGTATAATGCATTGCACAAATTTAAATACCAGTTAAAAAATGTATATATACGGAAAAACAACTAAAATTAAGAATAAAATATAATAAAAAAATTGCATGAATTAATTGAAATGATCAAACATCTAAAGCATAAAACGTCGATATTTCAATCTTTTATATAGATAATTATAAGCATTTAAATACTGAGAAAGATGTCAATCTTTAATACTAAATATAGTAAATATTTAGGTACTTAATAATTCCAACTACATATCATAATTAAATAAAAGTATTAAATTAAATAAAGTGATAAATAAAATTTTAAAAAGTAATTTGTCAGGCTAGCTAGTTAATTAATCAATCCCCAAACCAAACTCGTTTAATTCACAAGTTAGACGGACCATGTCAAATAAACATGCATTTAAGTGGATCAACATACCAAGGGTTATAGCTCAAATGAATGAATAGTGTGGGAGAGTTATTGTAAATCTCTTTATACTAAATTTATTTTTTGCATATAAAAAAGTATATGCACGTTTTAGCTTGTTCCAACCTATTAGAAATATATAAAAAAAAAATGTATATCAACATTTTAACTTGTTCTAACTTATTAGGTGTCACAAAACAGGCCAATCATGTCTGATTTGACCAATTCTATCATTGACAACCAAAAAAGAAATAAAGACCAACTCATTTGTTGAAATTGGGTTGGGAATCTTGGTCCATTCTTCAGCCAAATTTATTATATTTTATTTTACAGCTAATTTAAATTGACAAAATCAATTCTTTTTAATAGTGATTGATAAATTTAATCAAATGATTTATGACATAAAATATATTTTTCAACCTTAAGATTATAATAAAAAAAATAATAAATTATAAATTATTAAAAATCTTTTTTCAATTAAGATTACTACTAATAATTCTTTAATAATTAAAAAAAATACTACAATTGAGAGAGACATACCTAAATTACAAACTAAATAAATAGAGTAAATTAAGTTACTTTTTCACGAGAGATAAGAATATTATAATGTTCTTCTCTCTTACATTAAAATATATAATTTAGTCCATTTAATTTAATGTTGTTAAAGTAAATTACACATCTCTCCCTTAAAAGATATAAGTATTACATTATTCAACTTTCATATGTTAAAATATCAAATAAATTACATTTTTATAATATTTAACTTAACATTGATGAATAATTATTATAATATTTTAAAATACATTTTTAATTTAATTATTCATAAAAAAATATACTTTTAATTTAATCATTTATAAAAAAGTATACTTTTAATTAAAATATTTTTAGTTCATTGTCATTCATCTCCTTGATTAAAAAATTGAAAAAATAATTAAATTTTTAATTAATTTACTAAAATAATAAATATAATAAAATATAAAATAAATCATATATGTATACTTTTACACACGTATATATATAAGTATTAAATTTTTTAATAATTATATCTTATTTAATAATAAATTTTTAATTTAAATATATTTATTTTAAAAAATTTGTATTTAATATACATATTTTAGTAATATAATAAATAATATTTATAATAAAATACTAGTTTATTTATATACTATAAAATATTTTATTAAAAACATCAATCAAATAACACCTTAATACTTATATATTGCTTTTAATATATATAATTAATAATATTTAATAAAATACTATTTTATTTAAATATTTATACATATATTTCATTAATTAGATTGATTAAATACTATTTAATACTTGTCTTTGGTTTATATATATATATATATATATATATATATTATACTATTTTTATTATGATATATATAACTTTAAAATATGTTGAAAAATTAATAATAAAAATATATATTTTTAAATATATAATTAAGAGATAACTAAGAATAAAGAGTGGTGTAATATTATCTTTTTGAGGGATAAAGAATGTTTTGGTAATAAGATTTTTTTTTAATGAAAGTTAATGAAACTTTAATGAAATTTTTTTTAAAAATTGGTAAAGAGTTATATCTTGGAATCTGTCAACGGAGGGGACCATGGTTTTTAACATAAGAGATTGTGTAACATTGTATTATAAATTGTTTATTTTAAATTTTAATATTTAATTAATTTATGATAATGTATTGTTTGGATGTTTTAAAACTCTAAGGATTTAGGAATTTTTATGACTTTAGTTATTTGATGTTGTTTTGTATTGAGGTCAAAGTTGACCAAATTTAGAGAAAGGTATATAAAGTATTCTAAGAACTTAAACTTCATAAGTTCATTTATCATAATTCTTAAAGAGATTTTAGAGAGATAAACTTTATAATTGAAGGTGATCTTTCTTCCTTTTAGCTTCTTCATAGTGATCCTTCTCTAGAGCATATGTTATAATGGTTGAGTTAAGATTTAAAGCTACGAAGCTAGGAATCAATAGAAAGAGTCATCATACGGAAGTTTGAGGTCTTAGGTATGTGGTATTGATATGGATCTATGATATTGTCGAATATGAGAGATGTGATAAGTGATTGTGATCTTGTGAAAAGCCTAAGTATAACTTAGTATTGAAGTGAATTATGAATTGAGAGACTATGTGAATATGATTTTTGTGACCATGCATGAGAATGCGTATGACATACATCATTTGCGTAATGTATTTTTATGATCGGTACAATATGGAATATATTGCAGGGAAGGATTCCTTATGTTAAAACTTGGGGATTAGTCCCTAAGTTTAGTTGGGTTTGGAAAACCTCAATCTCACCCATTATGTGCATGGGGCAGAACTTGTGTGACACAACTATCTTAACGAGACCCTGATTGTATGTCCTCTTAGTGTAGAGTGTTGTGTTGGCTTGATTCGACATAAACCCCTAGGCTACTCAACCTTTAGGCAGATATAAAGTGTTTTACTAGCACCACATGCATGAAGTTAGGAGAGTCTCATTCTTGCATGGGCATAACATACCTTTTGTGTTTGGGTTGTGATATTAATATATAATGACATGTGATGTGATATAACGTATTGAGTGATTATTGTTTCAATTGACATATTGATATAGATGAAATAATTACTATTGGTTTATATGTGTTATGTTATATATGTTGTATGTGTGTGGCTACCTAGTCATTTCCTACATTGGTAGTCAGAGTGAGATATTTTTTACTCCCATTTTCTCGTGTCTTGTTTTGATATGTTTATACATGTGATTTTACTTATGAAAAAGTTTAAATTGTCAATCAGATCTCTCTGATAGGATGTGACATAAGGACTTTAGATAAAGACTTTATTTTATTTTATTATCACTTTAGGAAATTAGTTTCTTTAAGTTATTTCCATTCATAATTACTTTCAGTTATTTTTAGTTTTGGTTATTTGGAGAATTGTAATGTGATACCTTTTCCCTTAATTTTTATTAGTTAATGAAGTATTTTCCAGACTACTATTTTTATATTATTGAATTTCTGCATGAGGGGTAAATGGTGTTACATTGAGGTTTTCTTTTTTTCTCTTCCTTGTTTTTGAAAGACTCAAGATAGGGGAAGTTTGTAGTTCAAATTTTCTCTGTTGTATATGTGGATTTTGTAGTGATGATTTTGCTTAAATAACATTAAAGTTGAAATTGAAGGATTGATACTTGGTGTGCTTTGTTTTTGTCTTTTTTGGTGAAGGGAAAATTGATGATCCTAGACCTAATCATTGATGCATGTTGTTTAATCTCATGAATCTAAGTTGTTTATGGTGTTTGGTTGTTGAATTGAAGGTTGCATGTGGGTAATGATATGGGTTGATGGTCAAAATTGTTGAGAGAAGTTGAATCTTGTGGGTGAAAACCCTTTTCTTGCCCAACATGAGTTCATGATGCCCAATATTGATGCATAAAATGATGAACTTTTGTCCATAATTATATTTTTGCTCAATGGTAGATGGGTTTCCCAACCAGAAAATGGTTCTGTGATTAAGCTTGCCCACAGAGACATATCACACCTAACATGAGGACCCACAAAGAATCCTGGTCGCCAACAAGATATGCTCACCAACAAGAATACTCATAGAGAAGGTAAAGCACTCAATGAGCTATTGACCATCTAACGACAAGCTCTAGAGGAGTTTGGTCACCTAGTAAGCCAAAAGCCCATCCAACAAGGAAATGAATAGGGTGTTTCCCTTGCTGAGCAAGAGTAGTACTACCTAGCGAGGAGCTTCAAAGAGCTAAGCTCACGCAAGGAGAACTCTATTACTTGATTTTCAATTTAATATTTTATATGATATTGAATGATGATGAGATGAAGTATTATGAATGTTATGTTGTATTATGCTGCAATGATTAATGAGTTATATGTTGTAGAAAGAAGAAAATGAATTGTGTTGAGTTAATTTTAGTTGAACTAGAAGGTATTCTAGTGTTGTATAACTTGTGCTAATAAGTTGAGTTGTATTATATAACCATGTTGTTGAGTTGTGTTGTTGACTTAGAACTAGATGAGAGATTTTTCTTTTAAAAATGAGATATCCCATTGTGTGAATATGTGTTGTGGTGCTCTAAGAGCCAAATTGTTAAAAAAAAAAAAAAAAACTCTTCTTAAGAGAGTTGACTCTTTAAGTGAAGTGTTATGTCTCCTCCAAGTCCTTAGTCGATATCATATAGGGAAAGGTCAAGTCATATTGGTTTAGAAGTGACCAAATTGAGTAAGGTATGAAGTTAAGAGGTAAAACCCTTAATTGGTTACTAAAAGGGTGTGTGATATCGAGAGGGATAGTTATTAGACCCACACTCAAGCTATGCTATACTTGACGACTAGTATTGAAGTTTCCTAGTCTAAGTGAAAAAATCTGATAAACCAATGTTGTGTTGTATGAACTAAATATGTGAGGTCTAACCTTAAGGTAATAAGTCTTGCTAAGTGGTGATTCGGTAGAGTCAAGTCACTTAGATTGTTCACATGTGTTATAAAAGGTATCTTAGTTGAAATGTGTGATAACACATAAAGTTATATTGTCAAGATGTTGTGTTGATAAATTGTTCTATTTTTATGTTGTCGTATTGATATGTTGATGAGTTGTATAGAATATTATCAAGTTGTTAAGTTGTAATGTTGAGTTGTACAAAAGTTAATTGAGTGAATGATTACTTATTTTGTTATGCGTTGTTAAGTTGAGTGTGTAGATGGTGTTGTGGTTATTGTTGGAAATTCATTTATATAGTTAGTTGGTGGCTTCTATATTATATGTTGTTTTCTTTGCATACAAGCTTACCATTATTTTTTCATGTTGTTGAACTACAATGATCATATTATTATGACAATAGAGAAGGATTAGGCTAGAGAGCGAGTAAGATGTGGTGCCATGTTAGTGATGGTAGTGTTTTGTTGGAGGTTGTTCTGATATAATTAGGTATTGTTTGATCGATAACTTAGAATTTTTTGTTGTGTAGTTATAATATTTGTATTTATATATGTACATGATCAAGTTGTAATTTCACTGAGAGACTTTATACTTTAAGTTGTTTATCCTATACTATATAATGTTGTATGAATATCTAAGTATTACTTTCATAATAATCATAGATTAGACGACATTTATATTTTTTGTTAGTGAGTCACTAAACTATAGTAAGTGTGTAAACCTATCATTACGCAATATAATATTCATATCTTTGGAGATTGGAGTATGATTTATTCTAAAAAATATTTAACTAAACTAGTTGGAAAACCAACCTATTTCAACTTACCATTTGACCTAACAGACTAATGGATTAAGTGGAACACTCTATGTAAACTAAAATATCATCTTACTTCGCCAAATATCCTCGGACTACGACCTACTTTCTCACCCATAGCCATGATGTTAAATGGACTAGAGTCCTATATTCATGTTTTTTTTTTTACGAGATTCATATTCCTATATCTAGTAATTTTGGTATTTTTCACGTAATTTTAGTTTTAATTTCATACATTGTTATCGCTGTCCATAAAAAAAATATTTATACATTTTAAAATTATTTATAATCATGTAGATAAACGCTATTCTTAATTATTTTTATCACCAAAAATTACTTTTTCTATTTTATAGTGTGAGCTACTGATCATACTCCTACAAATATCTATGAAAGAAAATGATAACAACATTAAAAAAAAATAGCACGTTTGTTAGTTTCATTTTTTAGCAAAAGTTGTATTTAATGAGATAAAATAAATGAATGAAATTTACTTGTGCATTAGGATTAATGCGTTCACTATTTAGTTTGAGAAAATGGGACAAAGTAAAATAATTGTTTAAAGAAGAGAATATATATGTATATAGAATGATACGAGGAAAGAGAAAGTATACAAGTAATTAATCAACATTACACGCGTTCATCCGACACAAGCTGATGGGAATAGCGTTCACTTGCAATCTGCCGCAATGCCAGGGTGGTGCCATTGCTCTGCATGTCCTTCCTAATTTCCAACCTAAAATTAACAAACACATAAACTAGGCATTTTATCTTATTTTTCTGAAATGGATACTTTCTATTAATAACAACTAATAACCTGAAAATGTTAAGGTTAGTAATTACTAATTAATGACTCAGTCAGCTATTTTCTGGTATTTATTTTATTTGTATTAAAGATTTGTGAAAACTTTTAAAAACACATAATTATGGATTGCTCTAAAAATAAATGAAAAACAATCCGTGCTATGTGTGCTGTTATGAAGACACTGTCAAATGCTAGTCTTATCAAGATTTTAGGATACTTTCACTCTGTCGTTAATAATATTTGGCAGTTTTCCTGTTTAAGTTCAACAAAAAGGTTTTTTCCTAGTAACTAAAGTTAAAACGTGTGTACAAAGGATGATGCTGTCTACACATCAAAATTTTATATCATATTTTGTATAATAAAGGAAAGAGATAGAAAGAAAATAATTACATGAGTGTGCTAGTTTGATGGCAAAAATAAAAAGAAAGTTGTAAAAAACTGTAATAAATATAATATTACTTTCATATAAAATTAGACATGTTGTAGTGAGTGTGTTAATTTGTTTAACAAGTCAAAATTCATTTGCACATTAATGACGTGGGTTTGGATATTTTGGAGATTCCAAAATAGTATATTTTGCAATTAAGACAGAGAATTAATTCTTCCAAAATTTTCCGTTAACTTCTTCTAGAATTAATTCGAACAAACATACTATGCCACAAGATCTTGAGCTAACATAAAAGAGGATCCAAGTTTTAAGCAAGAACCATAAGAAAAAAAACAGGAGCTAGCAAAAACAGCAGATAGATACATCAAACTAAAAAAGGAACCAGTGATCTAGTCCTAGCTAACATGGACAAGGTGTCATTATACTGTGATTGTCTAAAGGAATATCATAGCACTTTTCACATATGTGACACAGGTCATAACTTTGGAACCATCGATGTTGTACATTACTTCCAATCTTGTAATTCTAGTATTGCATTCAATGTGCTAAAGCTAAAAGCACTAGTTTACGATCGAGGGCTCTAGCTAGCACAAGTTAATTGGGGCAGGTGAAACTCAGGAATTGGTCTGGTAAGTGTGAGACATTCCCATGCAAGTGTTGGTTTCTCTGAGTTGTTTTTCTTGGCTGCCCATGCCTCGTTTGCACTAAGATTAGTCCATGTGTGCATGCCACAAGTTTCTACACTTATTTCTTCAACAAAACTAAGATATAGTCTTTTTCCCTTTGTTTTTATCCCAGCTAATTACAAAACACAATAGTGAATTGCTAAACAAAATTGTTCATTCCTCTTAGACACACTCTTCAAACTAGGTTGGCCTTTCAAGTTCCAAGACACATGCCCTTTGCATGTCAAGTTAGCAAAATATCTAATAGCTAGGGAAAAATATCAGGATGTGCCTCCGCCACAAATTTTATTCCACCATATTAATATATGGTTGCTAGTACATTTGTGATACGAAACCAGATCGACATGACCAAGACTATTTGCGCAATTGTAGCTTCATGGTACGAAAATTTAGTAATATTATAGTCTAGTGGAACTTATAAGAAACCTTAATAATTGTGGTGATATTGGCTGAGTTAGGAATTCCATGTATATTTTGCTGATATTGATATATATGTTTCTTTGGTCTTTTCAAACGCCATAATAAGATTGAAGATTCATATGCATAGTATTTCAGATGATGCTAAAACCTTGCTTTTAAATTTTAATCCATTAAGATCTTATGCTTCTTTTGTTCTCCATTAAATGAATGCATTGCACACCAGCAAATTATTGAATTTTGGACTCCTTTCTTATGTGAAGAGTAGATTTAAATTGTGTAAGTTCATTATGTCTCACTTAATCAAGTAGAGAAATGTCACATTAAAATAGAGAGAGTGACTCAATTTGAATAAATAACAGCAAAATACAGAGAGAAGAAAAGAAAGAAAGTTACAGGTTGCATATTTACTAGGCAACATTTATTGAATTGCAATTAAAGATTCGTTTATCATTAGCTTAGACTGATTTTTGGATACTAAGTTCATACAACACGACATTTCATATTCATTTGTTGGACCATTGAAAGTAAGTCTAGAGTAGAAAAAAACATCTTATAATACCAACTCTATTTTGAGATTTTTCATCTTCTTATTTTTCAATTGGAAGCAATTATGTTCGATTTTTCTTTGACCGATTATAAGTACTGTTTGGTACATTTTATGGGGACTCTCTTGTATCCTTGTTAATTATAGATGAGGTTTTCTTTTATATAGACAATTCATAATTTTTACCCTTACATTAAGAGTTTTCCTACGTTAAAAATATTTGTTTCTTATACATTTGACTTATCTATTTTTGCTCTATTTTGTTGGTACTCCTTACATATTCTTATAAGTAAGGGATTTAATTTCTGTTACCGTATTACTCTTTCTCGTTTAGTTGTTATTGTGTTGGTTTCCCCATCACAAATTACATAATATGCTTAAGCATTTAAATGATCTTTTGATAGTGTGCTTCATGAATCTACTAAAGTTGTGTAGAGATTAGCTCCGTCTTTCTCACAATCCCATAAAGATCAGCAATTCTATAATCTTGTGGTTAAAGCCGTGACGCGCAATATCCTAGTCAGAGTAATAACCGGCAAAAAACTTCTCAACCATGTGTTGTTTATGAAGGAAGAGAACTCAAACGAATTACGAAGTAAAAATGAGAAAATGTGAGAGAATGTCTTATATGCTATAAATATAAAACGGGAGAGATAAGTGTATAAAATAATAACAATGGAATGAACAAATGAGGGGAAGTATTTGGTCAAAAATAGAGAAACACACTGGAAAGAAGTAATGGTAAGACAGAACTTGATACAAAAGAAAAATGAGGGTACCCTCAATTAGGCCATGAAATTCATCAAAATCTCATCCTAGTTTATTAATCCCAATGCTCAATCCTCATTGGTTTTCAAGATCTGCTCTCAAGGAACTTTACTAGTTTCTAGTTAAAAGTACCTCCATTACCATTAACACACCTGGCACCTTTCTCTCTCTCTCATTGTCAGTATCATCCAACCATCATTACCACCTTTTCTCCTCACTTATATATTTATTGCTACCTAGCTTGTACCTTCAGCTTACACAATCTAAGCTCATTCATTCCCCCTTAACCTTAGCCTTAGCCTTAGTCCTCCCACAATGAAGGTAAGTCTTCTCATTGTGTTGCCGGTGTGTGAGATTGTTATCTTTATTTAGTGTTAGAAAAGTGTTGCAGTAATATAATTGGTATGTTTTTTTCACTTGCAGTTCCTCAGCTGGATGCAAAATAAATTGGGTGGAAAACAAGACAACAGAAAACCAAATACACATTCAACTACTACTACATGTAAGTCTTTATACTATTCAGTTAATTATTTTTTTCGTGTGTTAATGCATGATGTCAATTTCTAGCACCAATAGGATGATGGAAGATTACTCATTGTCTGATACACTTACTTCTCTCTGAAGGAAGGGTGACTTAATTCGAAACATATAGAGAAAGACAGAGAGAAGACATGTTTATATGTTCAATATTTACATATTTCTCTCTCTCTCTCTCTCAAATTTCATTTTCTTTTTCTTAGTTTCCAATCAAATAAAAACTACACGAAAAACAACTTTATTTATATCAAAGGTGCTGGTATGTAGGAATATTAAGAACTTCAAAAATGTTAAATTGGCATTTTTATATTTAACAATTATATATATCTTTAATATTGAATAATAACTTGGTAGTTTTTTAATGTTAAAACTTAAAAAGATTCAATTTATATTTTTTTAATCAAAGTTTTGATTGATATACAAACCCCCTCCCCCACCCCCCGCCCGCCCTCTGCTAACAATTTGACATTCTGGTACTTAAACTTGATCCAACGTAAACTTAATATACTAAGGTTATTTGTAGACTTTCAGTTGAATAACATTAATCCTTTCCTTGGGAATCTTATAATAATGTTTTTTCCTTTGGTTGTGAGCACAGATCATGCAAAACAAGAGCCTCGAGAAGAATTCAGCGATTGGCCTCATGGTTTACTAGCAATAGGAACATTTGGAAATAACAGTGAAATCAAAGAAAACTTGGATGACCAAAACACACAAGAGGATCTATCTTCATCAGAGGAAATAGCAGACTTCACTCCTGAAGAAATTGGGAACCTGCAGAAGGAGTTAACTAAACTTCTTAGACGAAAACCGAATGTGGAAAAGGAAATTTCTGAGCTTCCTCTGGACAGGTTTCTTAACTGCCCTTCAAGCTTGGAGGTTGATAGGAGAATCAGCAATGCTCTATGCAGTGAATCAGAAGATAAAGAAGAAGATATTGAGAAGACACTCAGTGTCATACTTGATAAATGCAAAGACATTTGTGCAGATAACAGAAAGAAAGCCATTGGAAAGAAATCTATTTCTTTCCTACTGAAGAAGATATTTGTTTGTAGGAGTGGATTTGCTCCTGCACCTAGCCTTATAGATACCCTTCAAGAATCAAGAATGGAGAAGGTACCCCTTTGTTTTGCTGATAATCTTTCTTTTGCCTAACTAGGTAGAAAAATTATTATATGGTCTAGAACTACACGTGTTCATGCTATCAGTCAATCTCTACGTGATATTGGTCGAGTTCTTCAATTTACAAGAAAGAGTTAATAAAATTCCATCAAAATTTGACTAGGACCATGAATTCGTAGTGATCATAGATCATGCAACAATTTCTCCGGACTAGGTGTTATTCCAATTTCTGTGGGCTAGTTTTTACTGACCAGTGATGTTAATATACAGCTGTTGAGGACAATGCTTCACAAGAAAATTTACACCCAAAATTCTTCTCGGGCATCATTGATGAAGAAGTGCTTAGAGGACAAGAAGAGTACAAGGAACAGGAGTGAAGATGAATCAGATGAGAGAAGTGGTGATGGCTGCAAATGGGTCAAGACTGATTCTGAATGTAAGTTGCATTTTTGACATATGCCACATCTTAATGAACAACGTGGTAGAAATAAAAATCACTGACTTAAGTAGCTATGATTAATAATATACCATTTTTTCTCTTGCAGATATTGTTCTAGAGATATAAACTTGCCTCTTATTTTTATCAGCTCTATTAGTAGCAGTTGAGGTAATCATTATTAAATCCATATATAAGTAGTACTATATCAATTTCATAACACTTAAAGTTGCAAAGTGAGTAATTGACAATTTATATTTTCCCCTCAGACTGAAGCAAGAAGTTGAAGACATATGTACATGATGATGAAGGGTAGAGACTAGGAAGTGGAGCTCTCTCAAATTTTTTAAATGAAGTTTATCTGTGATATGTACCAAGAAATGAGTGGTGCATAGTGCAGAGGCAGTTATTTTTTCATGGTTGTGTCTGCGAACGTGGAACAACTCATGTTGTGGAAAATCATAGAATGGATTTGTGATCTGTAATGTCAAAGCTAGACATTTTGTACGCTGTACACACTTCTCATCCCTTTTTTTACTCCACTTTGTCACCTATTCTCTTTGTAACATGTTGGGATTAATGAATAATACTTTCTACAGTTAGATTAGCTGTTCTTCCATTGTTATAAGGGATGTGTTTAGTAACTCTTTGCATTATAAAAAACTGATGGTTTCATACTTTCCAAAAAACCTAGTAGATGCAACAATTTCGATCTTTTTCGTTCAAATTTGTAACGAGTACTATCAGTTGACAATTATAAATTTTGATAGATTTTTCTACTAAATCAAGAAAGATTTATTAAGTGAAATGTAAGATACAAAATTTGTAATTTCTAATAAATTTCAATCAATAACATAAAAAATATTAAAAAGAGAGTTACGAGAAAAAAAAGGTTCAAATGTTAAAAATAATTTATTTTTAATAAAGTACATCAATAATTTAATTGAAAAAAGTTAAAAAAATTATATAAGTAGTTTATTTCTATAAACTCAAATAAATTATCTGTAATCTTTTCTAAATACCATCAGAATAAAAATTAAAAAAAATATTCCCACATTTGAGATTATTTGGCATCACATGAAGTGTTTCGGGTATCCTCAATGTATTTTGAAGACACGGTTACAACTTTTGCATTATATTTTTCTTTTGTATTGTTCATTCCCATTTATAATTGTTGGTATGCACTTTCTAGTTTCTAGTTTGCAAGGACTACTTCCGACATTGTATGGGCTCAGGTCAAAATGATAGACAAATGCTTCGTTATATATAAATATTTTAAAATTTAAGTAACTATTTTAATAAAAAAGTAAATATTTAATTTTTAAATATAAAAAATTATATGTTTTAATAAAAAGTAGATAAAGGACCCCTCATCATAAAATATTTTCTTTGTTACAAAACTATAGAAGGCGAAAAGCTAAAATTGTGAATAAGTGGTGAATTATGTAAGCATCAAATGAATTTTTTTTTAAAGCATTAAGATATATATCTTCCTAGTTTCTACATTAATAATACACCTAACACTTTCATTAAGATTCTTAGGAATATAAAAATATTTCACGTATCAAAAGTTAATATATCATGAGCTTTTAAAAATATATATCGAAGCAATATCGTGAGCTTTTTAAAATATATATCAAAGCAAACTTTTTTTGGGCCCTCGAAATCTATGGGCTAATGCCAGGCACCTCTGAACAGGGATCGGGATGGTGCCTATATAAGAAGGTTACTATTAGAATGTGAACCATATAATTAAAATTAATTTAGAAAAAAATGAAAATGATAGATTAAAACAAATAACTGATTGTCTAAAAGAAAAACCAATAATAGATTAAAAAAAATATGAACGCTCTGACATATTTTTCAACATTGACCACAAACAAAATCATTTTATTATTTATTTATTATAATTTGGTCAATTTGTAAATTTTAATAAAAAGCTTTAAAACTTAAATTTATGATATTTTAGTTAAACTTTTTTCTGGTTTAAGTAACATTTCCGAATATCAAATAATTGGCGTCGATCGTTTATGATATTGAGTATACTTTAATCATTTATTTTACTTAATTTTTTATCATATTCTTAATTTCAAAAATATTTTTTAAAATTATAACAATAACAAACAATGTTCCATTTTTATTGTATAAAAAATATTTCCTAACATTCATAGCACAATAGATAGACACAACTTTTGACAAAAAAAAATAGTTTACATGTAAAAAATTATTAATAAACGATTAAATGTCAGAAACTCAAATTTAATAAGGTATTGCATATTATATTTTTTTACATAACTTATTATTTTTTTAATATTTATAAACAATATTTTAAATAAAATTAATATGTTTAATATTTTAAAATACAAAATAATTTTAATATTTTAATAAATAAGAAAATTAATAAATAAAATGATCATGAGAGTATATAGAAATGTAATCTAAAAGTTATGCTTGAACACAAGATATAAAAATAATAAATAACACATGTATTAAAAGTAAGAAAATATTTTATATTACCATCTAACTATATGTAATTTACTTGAGTAAATTACATTAACTTTCTTTAAAGTTTTATCAATTTTTTTCTCAATATTCCTTAATTTGTAATCTTTATCTCCTTAATTAATTTTAAAACATTACACTGATACTTCATATACATTACACTAACTCTCAAAGTATTATATATAATGTAACATTGTGTTGTGATTTTTTTATTTAAATGAATTATAATGACATATTTTGATTTTTAAAACTCTAAAAATTTATGAATTCTTATGAGTTTAGTTGTTTGAGGTTGTTTTATCTTAAGATTAAAATTGACAAAGTTTTGGAAAAGATATATAAGATTTTTTAAGAACTTAAACTTAATAAGTTTATTTTTCAAACTTTCTAGAGATAAATTTTAGGAAGATGGACTCTCAAGTCGAAAGAGACCTTTATTTCTTCTTACTTCATAGAAGTGTTCTAATTCTTTCATGGAACAAAGATTGGAGTAGCTGACTTGAGATTTGAAGTTTAGGAATTGAGAATTAGAAATTGAGGTTGTCGTATGATGAAGGCTCGAGAAGTCTCGGTCTTTGCCATTCTTTTTTCCTCCCTTTGTGAGGATTCAAGATACGAGAAGCTTCACTACAAGAAAAACTGTTATTATCTACGAAATATTACCTACGAAATTTTTTCTGTATATAATTTTTAGTTATCTATAGAATATTACCTACGAAATTTTTTCTGTAGATAATGTTTAGTTATCTAGGGAATATTACCTATGAAATTTTTTTTGTAGATAATGTTTAGTTATCTACGAAATATTATCTACGGAAATAGCATCATTGAGAGACCAAATATGAGAGTTGTTACATTAATAAATTTATTAAAATTAAACAAAAAATTTTCAAAGGTTATCTACGGATAAAATCTGTAGATAACAACTTTCGTGGGTTATCTACAAAAAAATTTCCGTAGATAATGTTATCTACGGATAAAATTCATAAATAACGACTTTTGTGGGTTATCTACGAAAAATTATCCGTAGATAACAACTTTCGTGGGTTATCTACGGATTATTTGTAGATAACAATGCAAGGCAAAAAAAAATATGCTCTAAGTGATGTTAAGAATATTTGGTAAATATTTTTCGTAGGTAACGTTATCTATGACCTTATTACCTATGAATTTTTGGTTTTAGATAATCTGTAGATAATTAAGACTTATCTACGGATTTTCATGCTTATCTACCGATTTCTTCCATAGATAATCCTGATTTTTCTTGTAGTACTTGTAGTTTGATTTTCTAAGATGAATATGTTGAATTGTTGTGTTGGATCCATGCTCGAATCATGATTTATGATGAAAGTTGAAGGGTAGAACCCTAAGGAATATGTTTTTGGGGTTTTCTTTGTGTTGGAAGGAGAATTGATGATTTAGGTCCATGTTGTGATTGCATGTTGTGATTGTATATTACTTATTTTGTTGAATCTGAGTTATTTGTGATGTATATATGTTGATTTGAAGATTTCATGTGAAGTTGGTATAAACTAATGATTGAAATTGTTGAGAGAAGTTGAGTTGTTTAAGTTGATGAATCATGTTTTTGAAGTATGTTGTATTTGTTGTGTATGCTCAATTAGAGCGTCGGGTGGCTCGCAAATGTAAGCTTATTCAATCATTTTAGAGGTGGTCTCTAACTTGACTCACTCAGAACACTCATTTGATCGCTCTAAGCAAATTTCACTCACTTAAATCATGTAATCATTCGGTTTAAGCGAGCTAGTTGCATCTCCCAGGTGTAATCTTTATCTAAGCTCGCTCAAAGCGAGCTATTGGGCGCTTAGTGAGAATTTGGCTCGCTCAAAGCGTGTTCAATTGATCTTGAAGCAATGATTTCTTTTTAGACTTGTAACTTCTAAGTCATATTCTTCGTGTGTTGTGTTGATAAGATGCATGGTGCATTATGCATGTTGTTGGGCTATGTTGTATAGCTATTTGAAGCATGTTTACTAAACTATGTTGTGAACTTAGGATTAAAGAAGAGGTATTATTTTAAAAGTTGAAATATGTCATTGTGTGGATATGTGTTGTGGTACTTTGAAAGTCTAATTGTTGAAAAACCCCTTTTGAGTTTGTTGCCTCTAGAAGTAGAGTGTTGAGTCTCTTTTCAGTCTTTTAGTTGATATCGTATAGGGGTAAGGTTGAGCCATATTAGTTTAAAAGTGATCAATTTGAATAAGGTATGAAGTCGATGGGTATAATCCTTAATTGATTGTTGGAAATGTGCTTAGTATTTTGAGGATAATCGAAGGGTGATGGAAGTGACTTGATGAAGTGTTATTGTTCTTCCTCAAGCTCCATCCATTGTCCAATCTAGCTCTTGGAGGTTCATCAATGGTTGAAAATGGCATAAGCAAGACAAGCCTCAAAGCTTGTAGAAGCCACTCAAGTGGTTTGGTTCTTCTTATAGGAGAAAAAGAAGTGAGAAACCAAGGCACAAAGGAGAAAGTCCTTTGTGAAGGTTCCTAAGGGAGAGAGTTTCTCCACGGTTTTGGCTCTTGGAAGAGAGAATTTTGAGTGAAAATTATGTTCATTAACATCCAAAAGTTTCTACAAAGAAAGGTTTAGGAATATATAAAAGTAGGAAGCTTGTGGAGGAAGCTAAGCTTAACCATGGTTCAAGTGAACCATGGTTGGCTTAACTTGACCGTCCACTCTAGTTTAGGAGGCTTGTGGAACAAGCTTCCTAAGGCTCCAAGGTTCATGAAACAATCTAGCCAAATGAGAGAGCTAAGCAGCCTTGGGCTTGTTTCTCCACTTGATTTATTTCAAAGATTTTGAATTTGGTTTAGCTAGGTTCATCCAATGATGGTGAGACCTAGCTAAATCAATTCCTTAAAAAATATGGAGCAAAACAAGTTCAATATGTAAAATTTGGCATATGCCCAATTCTGGCCCAATTGTTAAACACACCCTCAAGCCTTGTTATTTGTTACCCACTTCTACTACTGAAAAAGTAAAAATGAATGACCTTTAATACAAGGTCAAATGGAGTAAAAGTCTCCAAAGAACCTATTCTAAATTCCCTATACAATGATCTATAAAAAGGAAACAAAATGCCTCACAAATACAAAGGCAAAATAAACCTATACAAGTAACTACTACATTTACAAACATATGAAAGAGTCTTCAAAATCATCTCATTCCTCTTGGTTCCTTTAATATATCACTTCTTGGATTCCTTGGCTTTTGCATATTTCCATCAACGGGTTAATTCCACATTCTATTCCTGGCAGTATAAGTGGTGAAATTCGAGAAATCATGGTTTGTTGAAAATAAATTGATATCCAACTTTGATATTGACTAACAAGTCAAAAAGGTTGTGTTGTGTTGCTTTGGTAGGGTCAATCCACTTAGATTACTCACTTGTATTGTAGGAAATCTCTTAATTGAAATGCATGATAATGCATAAAGTTGTTGTGTTGTTAATATGATGTGTTGATAAGTTGTGTTGTAAAGTTGTTGTGTTGATAAGTTGTAGTGTTGCAATGTTTCTATGTTGATATGTTGATGAGTTTTATAATATGTTATCAAGTTGCTAAGTTGTATGTTGAGTTGTAAAGAAATTAATTGAGTGAATGATTACTTATGTTGTTCTGTGTTATTAAGTTGTGCGTTATTAAGTTGAGAAGATGATATTGTGTTAATTGTTCTAAAGTTGTGTATATAGTTGATTTTATGATTGTTGTTGTATAGTTGAGATGAAATTGTTTTTATAGTTAACTTAATTATTTTTATTATATGTTGCTTTCCTTACATACAAGTTTTTCATGTTATTGGACTATGATGATCATACTTGTATTTAAATCTTAGCTTTTTTTAATAATAAAAAAAATCTTAATTTTTTTATGTTACAATTATTTTCTTTTAAAATCCTTCAAAAAATAAATATAGAAAGACACAAAATATCTCTCTATTAATTATTAATAATAGTTATTATTAATATATATATATATATATATATATATACTCCCGATATATACATATTAAAATCATATAAAATATAAAAATAATATGTAAAAGTATAACTTTTTTATCATCGATCGCAAAAGCTAAATTTCTTCCTCCCATCATAAAGTCAAACGATGGATATAAAAGCTTTTTCAAGGAGGCATATTAAACTTTAAAAAGATATTATTTCCATCATATTAAATGATTAAATTACTCAAAAATAATTACTAATAAATTGTTAATTGTAGACTCGATCCTGTGTATAAAATTCATTAGTATTTTAGTATATGTAATACATATTTATTATATAATTTAAAATTTATAATAAATTATACATTAAATAAATATTAAATTTAAATATATAAATTATATTTAAAATTTGTGTAAATAAATATTTTTAAGGTTTAAATATGTTTTTAATTTCTATAAAATTGATGATTTTGATTTTGGTCCTTCTAAAAAATTTTCTTTCTTTTTCATCTTTATAAAATTTATAAATATTATTTTTGATCCTTATAAAATAATAAATTTTAATTTTGATCCTAATAAAATATTTTTTATTTTATTTTTATCTCTCTAAAATCTAAGCTTATTTTTTCTGTCTCTAATGATTATTTTAAATTGAATAAATAACATTTATTTTAAGATATAAATTTTTTTAGAGGCGTTAAATATCAAAATTATATCAGTAACGATTATAAGTAACATTTAAGATGATTACTTAAATTTTTAATAAATAAAAATAGTTAAAAATAATTATATAAAAATAAAGACTAAAAATAATCATTTTAATTTTATAAGAATAAAAATATTTTTTTTACAAGAATTAAAGTCAAAACTTTTTAATTTTATAGGGATTAAAGACATTAATAAATTTATTTTAAATATATAAAGATGTAAAAATATATTTTTATTAATAAAATTTAAAAATATTAATATTTAATTTATCAATAATTATAAAAATAAAAATTAAATTAAATAAAAAATAAAAATAATATTTATAAATCTCTCATTAAAAAAATATTAAAGTGATTAGTGTTTAATATATAAAAGTGAGTTATATTTTTAATAATTAGTAGGTATTTTTGCTTATGATTTAATAATAATAATGAATTAAGGAATATGAAATGTGGTATTGTTTTGATTGAACAGACCGTACAAACCAACCCCGGTTGGCAGAAGCTGCAGCTCCCTTCTGGATCTATCCCAAATCTGAATCTCCAAACCCTAAACCTAAACTAAAGTCTCACCCTTTCCACTCCCCCCCTGCGATTGCATCTCTTGGGTTTCTTCCTTTCCGCGATTTCAATCTGAAACCTGAGGTTGTGGAATTCAAGTGATTGGGGGTCAAGCAGGAGACTTGGATTGGCGCTGGTAATGCCATTGGTGTGGTTTGTGAGGAATTTTTCGGTGATTTTTCAGATACCGAAAACACACAATGTCTTGGGCAGGCCCTGAGGATATTTACCTCTCGACTTCACTAGCCAGCTATCTTGATAGTGAGCCCTCTCTCTCTCTCTCTCTCTCTCATATATTGGTTTTTACTTGGAGGAAGATTGCACACTTGAGATAGTATGCATAGCTTTTTCTTTTCATTATGGAAGCTGGTGATTCAATTTTCATCGGGAATTCTAGGTTCTTCGGCTGTTATCTGTGCCTGACTATCGTTTTAGTTATAATCATGTTGTTGGGCAGGGGAAGGGGCACAGTTTTGACTGGTAGATATCTAGTGTGCATGTTTGTTAAGATGGGGTATCCTCATCTTAAGAATCAGATTTGTAAGGTTTGAGTTAGACTCAAACATCTTTCTGAGATGGTATCAAAATTTATCCTAGCAACTATTGTTAGACTTATTACACCACTCACAATCATTGTCAAACCACCTATAGTTGTTCAATCTTGCAACATTCGAGATGTTTTGTTCTTGGTGTGGAAAGAGTGAGTTGAACATCTCTCATCAATTAGGGAGAAGGGCCAGTGGCCGACAAATCTCATTTTACAAACCGGTTTTATGAGTTTAAGTTAAGCCCAAGCCTATATTTTAAGACTATGTATACCAAAGCAAAAAAAAAAAAATTCATGCTTTGAATTTCAAATTGTCATTAAGGAACTGAGTAGTGATAAATTGTTTAAATGTAATTGTGACGTGATAATGATAACATTTGGCTGCTGAATGTATGAAAAGTAAAAATTATAAATGGTAAGATAGGGAATATGATTAGCTTGATATCCCAGAGCCTCTTGTTTAAATAAGTTAAAAACTATAGTGTGTGAGGAACTGTGGAACATGGAAACATATAGACATGGTTGATAGGTGATATAATTCTATGAGCCAAAATTTACAACATGTATGGTCAACAGGAGCAAATTCAAATGTTTGACTTCCTTTTATTTTCTTCAATTTGGTTTTTGTGGATATTTGTTATTCACTCTTTAAGTGTTATTCTTCCTCAATTCTGCTGTAATTTCCCGTATTAAACTGCTCCTATGTTTGTCCATGGTTGACATACCCCTTAATGCCAGAAAACTGTAGTTGCTCCTGCAAAAGAGAACACATAAGAATATGTCATGTTATGTTGAACTATGGATGCAAATGATATTGCTTTTGAATTGTAATTTGTGTAATTGAATAACTTTGATATTACATTGCTTTTGTCCTATTCAGCAATTTCTGTGAGAGTTTTGGGCTAGATATTGTTCAAAAGCAGTGAAAACCAGTTGGGTGTGGTAAATTAATCTGGGTTTTCAATGGAGGTGAAGCTGATTTCATATTATGTAGAGCTTGACACTAATTTTTTGTTGTAGAGAAACTTCTTGTATTACTGAGAGATGGTAGAAAGCTCATGGGGACACTTCGCTCTTTTGATCAATTTGGTACCAACTTGTCTTCAAATTATGTAAAGTTTTGACATGCTATAGGGTGACATTCTAAAATTTCCCATGATAATATGCAGCTAATGCGGTTCTTGAAGGGGCCTGTGAGAGGGTTATTGTTGGTGATCTGTATTGTGACATACCTTTGGGTCTCTATGTGATTCGTGGGGAAAATGTTGTTCTAATTGGTGAGCTGGTAAGATTACTAAATATTTCCCTTTGCATCTTAAATTATTTTCTACTGTTAAAATCTTAGTTTTCAATCATGTTGTCTTTTAACTTTCAGGACTTGGAGAGGGAGGAACTTCCTGAACATATGACACGTGTTTCTACAGCAGAAATCAAGAGGGTAAATATTCTTAAATTGTTTCTTTACTTAATTGATGTTCTTTGTGTCTATTTTCTGTCTCCTTATTTTTCCTCACTTTAGTAAATGCTATAGTGACCTGACATTCATTGTCTAGGCACTTGTCATTGTTGTAATTTCATTGCTTTCCTTCTTTTCTTTACAAACCTTCATTACATCATAAACATATAAAGCGTGTGGGAATCAAACAGAATGTGTATTTTTGTTCCCTGTTAATCATTTGGTAAGTAATCTTGGCTGGGAAAATAATGGCAAACTATACAATGATTAGCAAGAAAAGTGGTCAGAGACTATGGACTCATTTAGACGAGCCTATAATAATTACTTATGTATAAACTTTGCCTACCAAATTCTTTCCTATTGAGTTAGTTAGGACGTCCTTGAAGTTGTCTTATGGTGGCGGCATGATAACTCAACTGAGATAAGCCCATCCATCTGCTGCTCTTCCTGGCCATATTCCTTGTCCTTTGATTTTGAAACTAACCTTAATGATAAGATAGTATCTAGCTATTGTATGTATTGTAATGTTTCTTAGTTCTGATTATTGCTTCACAGTTTGCAGTTTAACTGATAAGAGCTAATAGCAAGTATATAGGGAAGAGTAAAAAAGATAAACCTAGTATATACTGAAATAAGATAAAATCTCTAAATAACAAATAATTTCAAATAAAAAGTCCTGACTTGAAAATTGACATCCTAAAACTGCCACTACATAAAAACACTAGGCACACTTTTTGTAAAAGAGAGCTGTCTCCCAAATAGAATGACATTATATATCATTTACTTTATATATATTTGGGTCCATTACTTTATATATGTAGTCCTGCAATTTGCTTTAATTTAAGCAATAATTGAATTATGTAGAGTTGTAAAATTTTCAATTTTTGAGTGCAACTGTGATTTTGCAGGCACAGAAAGCAGAAAGGGAGGCTTCAGATCTGAAAGGAACTATGAGGAAAAGAATGGAATTCCTTGACTTGGAGTAATCAACCCTCACTCATCCTTCACCTCCCGTCCGCAAATATTATAGCGGGCTGTTCTTCAGTTCAGATATTTTGTTGTTTTTCTCGGCTATTATTGCCTTTCATGGGAGGGTTGAATACTCTTGAATTTTCCTTTGTAATATTATCCCGAGGAATTAATACTATTATTCATTTGCTTTGAAAAAAATTGTCAATTAATTTAGCCTGTTTTCATTTCGTAAACGACATTCTGATTAGGGGATGAAATGCTTCAAATTGTGCAATATAGTTGTAAGATTTTCATCGCATTAAATAGACATATATACAAATAATGCTAACACAAATCATTTAACTTCGGAAATTAAAATTCTCACCTGCCTTCATGGGAGCGATTTCATAAAAAACAGTTAAAAAATATTATCAAGAAATAATTTTTTTTAGGAATGTCATTTTTAATTAATAAATTAAATATGTGAAATTAACTTTCTCAACTTCAAATTCTTGGAAATAATTATTTTAGTCATAAAAATAAATGTCTTATTTATATATTTTTTGATAAAGTTATCCTCATACTACTTTTTTTAATTAATATTTATATATCTTTCATTAATTAGAGTATGTGTTTTATATTATTTTTTAAATTAATATTCATCTCTTTTTTTTTAACTAATTAGAATATATATTTTTTAATGAATTTATAATTAATGTATTTTATTAAATTAAAATAACACACTTCAATTAAAAGTATTTTATTCTAAAAATAATTAATATTTATGACAAAATAAATTGAGTCTTATAAAAAAGAATAAGCTAGGTGTATTTGTGATACAATTTGATTTGATTTTTTATCTTAAAAGTCATTTGAATCAAACAAGAAAATTAAAGGCTAAAACCCTAATTTGGTCCTTTATAATATTTGTTTGTTTCAATTTAGTCCCACTTTAATTTTTGGTTTCAATTTGGTCCCTAATAATTTAAATTATTACAATGTTAGACTTCCGTCCAAATTATTTAAACGGAGTTAACTGTTGGTCACGTGGATGCCAGGTGGATGCCACGTAGATACATAGATAGATGCCAAATTTCTTGAATGCACCTAGAACCAGAACGATCCGTCCTGAAACCAGAACGATCCGTCCTGAAACCAGAATGACCCGTTCAGGTTGCACATGTCGTGTGTTAATTTTGCATCTATAATGGGCCATTCCAGATGCAAAATTAACACACCACGAGTGCAGCAGAACGGGACGTTCTAGATTCAAAACGGGTCGTTCCAGAACGCCAACCACATACGTACGTTCAACAAAATGCTGCAATATGATTCAAAAATTGAAAATAAAAATTCATAAAATATCATAAATTCAAAGACAGAAATATGGTTCAGAGACTGAAATCAAAAATCCATAACATAGCATATACTAAGAAAGTTCAAAGAAATTACTGAGAAGGAAAATCATCTAGATAACGCTGAAGGTGCCAATAATACATCTTATCCACCATATAACACTGAATGGCTGATAAGATATCAGCATTATCTACCTGTACATGTGGTTGTGTGGTGAAATATTGGTCTTGTGTATCCTCTTCCTTTACTTCACGTTGTACCTCCTCAAGAACGGGTTGTTGTTATTAGGGTACATTGGTTAATGACTTTAAGGGAAAACACCATGTCGTTTCATCCTTGACTGTATAGTGTTAATTTGGTAGTAAATGGTTCACTCCAGTTTGACTAACAATGAAATAAAACCTACTATCATTGTCCTTAGTGATACACTGCATTGTCCTTAATGATACACTGTATAGCCCAAATGTTTAGCAATTGAAGTTATCAATTCCCATTGACAATATTACCAAATCTAGTGTTTGAAATACTTTGTACCTTGGGTCTTTTTCCTTGCACGATTCACAATTGTAAACTATAATCATCGACTGTTTGTGTTTGGCATTCTGGAACCAGAACGACTCGTTCTGAAACCAGAACGGCCCGTTCTGGTTGCACTATTAGTGTGTTAATTTTGCATCTGGAATAGCCCGTTCTAGGTGTAAAATTAACACACCAAGAGTGCAACCAGAACGGGACGTTCTGGTTTCAGAACGGGCCGTTCTGGTTCCAGATGCATTAAATAAATTTGGCATCTACATATGCATCCATGTGGCATCCACGTGACCAACAGTTAACTCCGTTCAAATAATTTGGATAGAAGTCCGACATTGCACTAATTTAAATTATTAGGGACCAAATTGAAACAAAAAATTAAAATGGGACTAAATTGAAACAAAATAATATTATAAGGGACTAAATTAGGATTTTAGCCAAAACTAAATGTGATTCGATTGAATAAATTATGAGATTCGAATCAAACCAAGCCAATTTTTTACGATTTAGTTTGGTTTGGTTTTTGTGGTTCTTCAAATTAGTTATTTAACAATCAACTACAAATATATAATATAATGTTATTTATTTAAGATTGTATGTCAAAAAAAAATAGAAGTATATAAATACCAAAATATTTTTGATCACTTAAGGCATATAACACCAATTTTTATCTTATTATTTTAGTAAAAATATTTTTTCAATATAATTTTCATTATCATATTAAATATTTTCTCATATATATTGTTTGTCGCTTAAAAAAATTATTTTCAAACATTATAAATAATTCATAATTTTTCATTCTAAACTTTAGTGTGATAACTTATAATTTTACAAAATATTGTTCAAATATTATAACGTATTTTTTGTGAGAAAAACATATTTTAGTAACTTGCAATTTTATAAAACACCTTTTATGTGATGTATCAATTTTTATACATATACTATGCATTTAGAAAAAATATATTTATATATAAGTGCAACGTGATTTGGTCTAAGTGGTTTCACATTCCAATCCGAAAATCAGACCAAACTACGTAGTTTAGCAAATTTAAAAATTGAATTGACCTGTTAATTTGTGATTTTCCACCCGTTTTCATTTTTTTTTATTGATTTGTGATTTTTTGTTTAGGTTAGTTTGATTTTGAACACCCCTAGAATAAGCTATTACTCTAAATTACTTGTTATAAATAGAAATAATAGTAATAATAATATTCACTTTTTAGTCATGTTGTTTGAATTTCGTGTCTTGGAATCATGATTTCTAAAAATTGTAAATTTCAAGAAAAAAATTTGTATCCCAAAATCATGATTTTTGAAAATTGTAAATTTCAATAATCATAATTTCTACGAATGATTAAAATTCATTTAATTAATCATAATAGTTTTTAAGAATATTTATAAATAATTTTTAAAAATAATTTTTTTACTGCATAAAATAGACAAATAAATAAATAAAGGCAATATGATATTTTTATCATAATAAAAATTTTCATTTCACTCGGAAAAGTAAGATTCTTACCAATCTCGTGGGAACAATTTCATAGGAAACAACGATATTTTTTAGGAATATTATTTTTTAACTAATAAATCAAATATGGGAAATTAACTTTCCCTACTTTAAATTCATGGAAAAGTAAAAACAATCTTTGTACCAAAAGTTTCTTAAATATTATGTTTTTATTATCTCCATTCTTATATATATAACTCAATTACTTAATTCACCAATATTAAAAAAACAATTAATTTAGCTGATAATAATAAATTTGTTTTACTTATATATTTTTTTTTTTCAAAATTATCTTTATACTACTTCTCTTTCCTAATTAGTGTAGAGATTTGGTAGGTCTATACACTTTACAACTCAACAACTATAATAGAAAAAAGCATAAAATTAAATAACTAAGATTACCATGCAAGTAGTTCTTGTACATATATACAAACTGAAATAATAAATGTTCCTCAATGAAATTATAACATAGATTCTGTTCATATATACATAACTATAACAAATCCAAACTAAAAGCACAAAATTCTAGTTGTTAGTCAAGTAAAAACTATAAAATAGCTACTCTCAAGTAGCACCAAAAGAACTCTATCATCCACCAACATGGCTCTTTACATGTACTTCTCCTCCAATGCATCCCTTTCATGGTCCCATACCAAGTATGACCATCAGAGTTCAACCACAAAGAAACATGTAAGAATAAACTTACAAAAAATAACATAACAAGTATATAGGTAAAGTATGATTATATTACCAACATCAACATAAACCACACCATACAACTCATACATGTTTTTTCAACTTAAACAACACAACAACATCGTAACTTACAACTTATCAACACATCTTGCACACAACACAATAACTTAAGCAACAATACCACATATAAACATGTATCAACTTTACAATTTATTAACACAACAACACAATGTGTTGTCACACATTTCAACTAAGGGATCTCTTACAATACAAGTGAGTAGTTTAAATGGCTTGATTTTACTAAACAAACTTAACAATGCGATCTTTTTGGAATTGATAGATCAACAATAAATTTGGATAAAAATCTACAACACAATACAATTTTTTGAATTTTGCTACTTAAACTAGAAAAATCTAGTATTCTTGTCAGGATTAGAATAGTTTGAGTGTGAGTCTACTATGAATTTAACATTCATAGCTAAGCCTATTATGGAATTGGCCCCCAACTAGCTTCCAAATACTATCTCCTTTTCAGTACTTAGTTAGGGATTTTGGCCTCTGACCTTGTGCCTTACTCGATTTTGGTCACTTTATATATATATATGGTTCAACCTTGCCCCCATACAGATCTACATTTGATAGCTTTATAATCAGTATAACTCGACCTGACTCCTATACTAATTTATATTGGTCACTTTATAGTTAGTATAACTCAACCTGACTTTCATACTATATCAACTAAGGACCTAGAGGAGACTTAACACTCCACTTTAAAAGTCAACTTCTTGAAGGTTTTTCAACAACTGGACTCGTAAAGCGCAACAACACTTTATCCTCACAATGAGATCTTCATGTTTTAAAACAACACCTCTCCTTTAGTCATAAGTCAATCAACACAATTTGACTCCATGTGTTAAACATTATCAATAAACCTACTTCAATACTTCACAACACACAACTCCAACATAGTTCAACTCTAAATCAACTTACAACTATGATCAACATAATATCAACAACCATCACATTATATCAACAACAATATGCAACGTGTGAGCAATTCAACTTATTACATATATGTTCAACATTTAATCAAATAATCAATCATCTTTCATTTAACAACTCACACCTAGTGCCACTTTTTCAGTGTTTGACAGCATTGAGGCAGAGAGCTTCTAGCCCACCCACGCTCGAAGCCAAACTGCCCGTACCCAACATGAATTAGACAAAGAGTCCATGTGTTAATCATGTTTGGTATGGTCCAAACCCACGTCTGACATGATCAAGTTAGGGAGCTCTCCTCTAATTCACGCTCGTCACTACCAATTTTGCGCTTGGTGTCAATGAGGTAGAGAGCCTCTAACATGCATCACGCCCAATGCCATGAAGTTATGCTCGACACGATGATAAATTTTGCACTTGGTAGATTCGCATTTTTGGCTATCCGCTCCTAAAACTCAAGAAAACTCAACTTGCAACACTAGAATTCACAACTACACATCATACACAATTCATATAAGCAATAAAATTCAGCATACAATCAACAATCTCTTCAAACACCAATTTCTCCTCATAAGAACCAAGCAACCCAAACTACACAACCTCCGCTTTCAATCCTATCTCCATTCAACATTACAATTCGAATTGATGATTTTAGATAGAGAAGTAACAATAAGAATCCAATAAATAAGAATCGACAAACTCTCCTTACCTCTAAATCAAATAGAAAAGATAGAGAAGGAAGAAGATGGAGTTTTTCCAACCAACTTTGCATGGTCACAACCACTACTTTGATTCTTGACTCTGAAGCTTTGAATGATCTAACCAACTACTAAAATTCACACTCTTAGAGGAAGGATATAAGAAATCTCGTGAAGTCGGAAGAGAAAGTGGTTCTCCTCGGCTCCAAAGTCTTTCTCTCTCTAACTTTCTTAAGAAAATAAACTTATGAAGTCTATTTCTTAAAAAAAATCTTATATACATTCCCTATAATATACCAAACTTGACTTTTGCTCAAAGTAACTTCCAAACAACAAAACTCATTAAGATTCCTAAATCATTAAGAGTTTCACAATAACTAATCAACTAATCACAACAACATTTAAATTAATACAATCAACAATATTAATGAAAACGCATAGTATTACAATTAATACACATATATCTTCTAATCAATTAGAGTATATGTTTCATATTATTTTTTTCTCCTAATTAATACTCATCTCTCTTTTAAACAACTAGAATACATGTTCTTTACAAAATTTATAATTAATACATTTTACCAAATTAAGATAACATACTTTAATTCAAATTATTTTAGTTTAAAAATAATCAACATCTATATTAATATACAGGAAACACTCTTTTTAGTAACTATAGTACTCTCTATATTTAATATACTATTATATCTTTTTATTATTAAAAAATTAATATTTTTTTTTATCAAACTCAAGATCTTATGATTTAGAGACCAACTAAAACATCAATTAGACTAATATTTTTTTTATGAATTCAAAAAAAGATATTAGTCTAATTAGTATTTTATCAAAAAGAATATTAGACTAATATATTTTTATTATTTAATTTTAATTTTAATAAAAATATAAAATGTCTTAACTCAACTAATATAAAATAAGATGAATTTAGTTTGTGTCTCAATCCCACTGATATAAAATGAAATGAATTTAGTTTTATATAAAGAAATAAACTATTATTGTAAGTTAAATATTATATAAATAAAAAGAAAATCAGCTGTGGTAATAGTAATGACTTTTTAGGCACGTCGTTTGAATTTCAAGAATCATAACATCAGTAGCTAAAGGAAATTACAGTCAACACCTAAAACGCAGTACGAAAATGACAATTTTTATTTTTTATTTTTTATTTTACAATTAATATATAGACACCGACACCTCTGTCATTTCCCGCACTAACAAGAAAACAAGGAAAATGCGGAGAGAATCCAGTTAGCACTTATTCAATTAAAAATAAAACAATCACAGAAATTAATTTGTGTCAATATCATATATCATAAATTAAACATAATTCCAACTGCATCCTCTCACTAATCACCCTCAATTTCACTAATCTACCTCTTAATCACTCTGTTAAAACCTCTTAAATCTAAATCCCTCACTCACCTGAGCTGGTTTTTTTTTTTTTTTTTTTTTCAACTCAAGAAGGACACACAGACACTCCTTTTCTTCTTTCATCGTATACACACAAACCTCAATCTTAACAAACTCAACTCTTTTTTCTTCTTCTCTCTCTCTCTCTCTCTCACACACACTCACACTTCTTGACTCGTCCCTTCGTAGATCCACTTTCTCTCTCTCTCTGAAAATGTGTGGGGTCTCTCTTCTGGCCTTTCTGCTGCTGCTATCCCTCTGCGCCGAAGCTTCGGTTCACGATTACAGAGGGGAGAAATTCTCCGCCAAAGGCAACGCCTTCGTCGTTCATGGAGGCAGCGAAGGAATTTACGCTTCTGCCCCCAATCTCACCGATACCTCCTCCCCACCTTCAAATCCAGGCTCTTACATACGGTCATTTCACACTCTCATCTCCTTTTAATGTTTCTCCTCATTCTTCATTACATTTTATTGCTAGATTCACAATTATTTTATGTCTTTTTGTATATAAAAAAAATGTAATTGACGTGTTTTGGAACTTGTTTGAAGTTTGCATTCAGCTTTTGGTGTAGTGGGTGTGGGTGTGGGTGTGGGTGAGGTTTCTGGTAAAAGTAGCATTTTTTTATTTATTATTGTTGTAGTAGTGGATGTAGATGCCCTTTTATTCACTTCAATGTGTAAGTAAAATGTACAAATTTACTTGTCAGATTTGAAAATGTTAAGTAAAGCTGCTAGGATGCTCATAGGATTTGCATTAGTTTGATGAAAACTGTTTGTTTTTGTGGCTGTCAGTCCCAAAGCATGATACGTACCACTAAATTTTGTTTGGTACTTTGCTGGTAATTATGCTGGTTTTTGATGTTGTTTTGTTGATTGGATTTTATCTCTGTTGTAATGTGGGAACCAGGTTTGAAAGAATTACATTTCGGAGAAACAAGGAGTTTTCGAACTTTAGTTCATGGCCAATTCAAGCTGTTGTTTTTGAAGTTGAAGATAGAGAAAGAATTGGTGGTTCGGCCTATGGGGGTCAAAGGGCTGTCTGCTGCACGGGTGATCTAGCTAAACTCGGTGTATGTACCGAAGGGCAGGTCATTTACCGCCCTACGGTGGAGAATCCTGACTGGCCTCAAGTTTTTGGTGCCTCTTTTGAAATGGATGATGAAGAGGCAGTGCTGCCATTGAACACTATACAAATCACGAAAACTGGGATGTATAACTTGTATTTCATCCATTGTGACACAAGGCTTAAAGAATTGGTTGTGGAAGGGAAAACTGTGTGGAAAAATCCCTCTGGTTATTTGCCTGGTAGAATGGCACCTATGAAAGTTTTCTACCAATTCATGTCTTTTGCATATGTATTGCTTGGGATCTTTTGGTTCTCTCAATATGCTAGATTTTGGAAGGAAATATTTCCCCTGCAGAACTGCATCACCCTAGTGATAACCCTAGGCATGTTTGAGATGGCACTGTGGTACTTTGACTATGCTGAATTCAGTGAGACTGGAATCAGGCCAACTGGGACAACCATATGGGCAGTCACCTTTGGGACTGTTAAGCGGACAGTGGCACGTTTGGTCATCTTAATGGTTTCAATGGGCTATGGTGTTGTGAGACCTACCCTTGGTGGGTTAACATCAAAGGTAGTTATGCTTGGTGGAACCTTCTTTCTTGCATCTGAAGTTCTTGAATTGGTAGAAAATGTTGGTGCCGTAAGTGATCTTTCTGGAAAGGCAAAACTGTTCTTGGTTCTTCCTTCTGCAGTATTGGATGTGTTCTTCATTCTTTGGATTTTCACTTCACTCTCTGCAACTTTAACTAAGCTTCAGGTATTCATATGGATTGTCCCAATATTCTTTATTCCATGAAAATCAGTGAGCTTTTTTCTTCTGTCTCATATATAATTAGTTTTCTCTTGTTAGTTTTTATGTAAAACAACACTATGTGGGTAGCAATTAGCAGGAGTATTATTATGGTATGGTATTTTTTGAAATTTACAGTACAACAGGGCAGTATTTGTGATATAGCTATCCAGCAGAAGACTCTGGAAGTGAAAATTGCTGTAAAAAATAACCGTTTCATTTGTAACTAATAAATCAGGATATAAAGGCGGGTAGATATTGAGTGAAGTGCTTGAAGTAATCAAGGAACATGGGAGAGGTCATTACACAACTCTCCTATGGTATGCCAATAGTTTGTTTTTTTCATGTTTGATATTTAATGGTTATGTCATGATACTTTTGGAGGAAGACAACAATTAATGGGCAATTTATAGTGTAATTCTTTTAATTAAAATAATGGGATATTCTTTCCAAGCTCAAAGTATCATACCCTGATGATCTTATTCTATGAATGCTATTCTACTTTATAGCTTTTATGTACAAATTAGGCTGATTATCTTAAACTTTTGCTATGATGCTGCACCACATAATTTGATGACGGATAATTCAGTCTTTCATGTCTTTTAATGTGAATATCTAAAATTGACTCTTCTGTGCTTTTCATGTGACAGACCAGAAGGATGATGATAAAATTGGATATTTACCGGAAGTTTACTAATGCTTTGGCAGCAGCTGTCATCGTATCTGTAGGCTGGATATGTTATGAGGTAATTCAAAGGAAGAAACATGCTTCAATTGCTTTGTGTTAACTAGGCGTAATTATCTTATAGCTGGGTCAAGGGCATTGGTCTATGCAATCAGTGGATTCAGATGCTATAAACAAATTAAAATGAGTTGTAAATTTTGATCAAGACTAGAGCTGGAATGTGTTAGGAAGTAGATGTGTTTTGCATATTTATTAATTTAATACATCAATGAAGTTTAGATATTTTAAGTGCTAACTTTTCAACTTTCTTTTCAGCTTTATTTCAAATCAAATGATGTATACAATGAACAGTGGCAGAATGCATGGATCATCCCTGCCTTCTGGCAAGTTCTGTCTTACTCTCTCCTGTGTGTTATCTGCATTCTTTGGGCACCATCTCAAAGTGCAACACGGTATAAATCCCTCCCCTCACCCTCTTCCATTATCCATCTTTATTCTTTAATGTCTGCAAGAGCAAAATGAGCTTTTTCTTTAATGCTTTCTGTTCATATGCATCATTTGTATCTCACTCTTGACAGATATGCTTACCGTGATGATGGGAGCGATGAGTTTGATAGGGATGAAACTACTTTAACGCTCATAAAACCATCACCTATTTCTTCAAAAGATTTTCCAAGTGTGCCAGATGCTAGACCAGTGCAAAGCAGTAACGGGGATTCAAATGATGATTTAGAAGAAGACAAGAGAGAATAAACTAGAATGTAGCTCTGATTCTATGCTTCAATTGTATCCCTCCTGAAAATTAGCCCCATGACTCTTTTCCTTTTATTCTTTAATTTCCTTCATTAGCCTTTACTCTCGATGTTTTGTCAGCAAATAGATCCTTACGAGATTGGATTACATGATAGAGTGCTGTGTGTTCCTGTGATGCCAATGCACAAGAATATAATTTAGTCACTTTTTACTTATACAAAGGAAGTTTTCTTCAATTATGAGATATGTTAGTATGTTATCCATGTGCATGCATACATGTGGGGACACTTGCAAGAACTTTTACATTTTCAAGTTTCCAGCTGTATAGCACATATTAGTTTTTTACTATTCAGTATTGATGAATTATGTTTCGAATCCATGGATTTTTTTGTTTATTTTTACGTGATACTAAGGACATTGCTGCGTCTTAAAGATAGAGTTGAGTTGATATAGTCTTTAAAAAGTTTTTATCAATTATCAAAACGAATTGAATCTTCTATTGTCTTTTTCAATGAATCCTGACTTTTATTTGTGTATCAATAGCAATTTTACTTTTTAGGACTTGAATAATTCAATCATTTGCCTATAAGGAGGAAGAGAGGTAAACAGCAGTCTATTAAGTTCCATGTTCAGATGTGCAAATTATTGGGAAAAAATTACTTATTTATAAGGATCCCAGCAAACTTTTTATTTGTAGATTAATTTAATACAAATAAGTTAATCCCAACGTAATGCAAACTTTATTTTTATCAACTTAAACGCACCCCTATTTGATTGTGAGCTCATTGACCCTTCTAATATTACAATTTTCTTAACCTTCAGACAGTAAAATTGCTATAAAATACTCCCACATTTAATTGATTGTGAGCTCTTATTACAGAAAACTCATAAAATTTGTGTCCCTTGCGCAGTATGTCATTTGCAACTACAAATAGTGTTTCGCCTTCATGTAGTTAACAAGCTATGAAAAATAATCTTCATTTTTATAAATAAGAAACATAAATCCATCTATATACATCAAGTATATTAAATAATTTTGAACAATTGCTTTCGTTTTCATTTATGCATGATCTTTTATCTAAGTAAATATGGAATAAAAAATAATGATTTGATCCAGCTTCGCTGGAAAGGTCTGATATTGTTTCCTGTTCATGATGTTGAATTGAACATAAGCAGATTATGTACGCAGAAGCAAAGTTCGTGACAAACAGCTAACAAAAATGGAAACAGAATTTTAGGTGATCCAACCACAGATTTTTAGCCTTGTGCTGTCTCTAAGCACGAAACTGCATGAGCTTCTGGGTTGTCTCTAATAACTCTTGAGATCAATACCTATAAAAAATGATCGTTACACACCATTTCCTTTACTCTTTCCTCATTAAAAGTTTTTATAAGAAAATGTAATATTTAATGTTTACTAATATCCCATTGTGATTTCAAATTTACAACAAAACCCAGTTCATTGATTCTTCTTTTTTTTATTGTAAAAACACTCCCTTACTGGAAAGTGATGCAAAAATGATGTAATTGAAGTGGCGTGTAAATATTGTTGTCCACCTCTTTATGTGGCAGTCCCTCCTGTCAAGGGAGTAACCTACCCTCTCCAAGGTCATTGACGCCGTTGATATGCTAAAAATCTAAAATACAAAAAGTTAGGTGCTCTATATTGTTGCTCCATTCTGAATTTCTGACAAGAGTCCCTTTCTACCCGTAACACCAATTATTTTTATCTTACCAAAACTCATCCCCTGAAGAACTACCAAGTGCTTCTAGTTTTCTAGTCAGGAAGGGACTCTGAAGCTGCTCGAATGGGACAAGTCAAAAACAGAATGCTTATCAACAACACAAATAAGAAATTATGGCGTATTTCCGTTAAAAGGTTAAGAATATGCTTACAAAGTTACCATTCAAGTACAGGAACTTAGCCTTCTTTCAGAATGAGCCTCACACAACCTTTCAATAAAACTGTAAACACTTGTAAGCAATAGGTAATTAGTAATTAGCTGGTCAAGAGAATGTAAATTCACCATTAACCAGCACTAACATCCAATTACAACACTGTAGTGTCCAAGAATGCAGCCTACCGAAAGTAGTTCAAATCGGATCGCCCATACCAAGAGCTATAAGGCTTGGTACATATTATTACTTGGTAACCAAATGTACCGTGACTTATTGAAGCAAGGTCTTTTATCAAAGTCACAAGATCAACAATTCACGTGTTGTGTGGTGTGTGCGCATTCATCTAATATTCTTCTGTTTTTCGTATGAATCTGTTAGATACAAGAAAAGAAAAGAAAAAAAAAAAAAAAAAAAACAGAAGATACAGGTGCCCAAAGGCGAAAGGTACCTAAGACTGAGATTTCAATTTGAACATGCATCTATTAGTGCCAAAACTATCACATTGTATAAGAGTCATTTGAAGCTACAAAAGAAACAGCCCTTTTCAGACCTTAGAGAAAATAAATAAAAAAAAACACACAAGTACAACAAATTCCAATATAAACAAATGAAACAAAATCTAGAATGTGGTGAAAAATCAAATAACGTGCTTGCTTACAGGTAGCAGCATTCAGGGTGAGGTAGCTACTTGGCTTTTCACAAGCCACACCAATCTTCAACACAAGATTAGAGAATCTTAATGTTTCCATCCTGAGAATCCTGGATCGTGGTAGTAAATCTTGTTGGAGCACCCGAGAGCTTGAGCAATCTCAGATTGGCCAGCACTCAATCACCTGAACGCTCCATGGAAAAAATTAAAAGAATATGTCCTAGCTTCTAAGTTGCAAAACTCCATTTCACTTCACTTAACTCCACTAGTCCATTCCATCACTCAGATCTCCTCCTCAAGTGCTGGGAAACAGGAATCCCTTCAAAAAAGTCCAAAACAGCATCCTCCAGGTCCTCCACAGAGTACTTGATGTAATTCTCCGGATGCCTACCACTCTCTATGTGGCTCCTGAACCGCCCAAGAAACGACCTATACGCGGGAATCAGCTTCTCTGATATCGATATCCTCAGCTCCTCCCTGAGCTGTGAATCCGGTATCAGCCAGACTGCCTGAGTCCTATGAACCTCCTCAAACATCCCATTGAAGGCCTTGAACCTCTCCCTTAGAGCACTCTTGGACACCCCAGAAGAAAACCCCCCACTCACATGCAACCCCTCATCCCTCAAGCAATACAACACCCTCACCCAGGTAGCCCTCTGGTAACTCGTGGCCGCCTGCCGGAACTTCCCGGTAAGCTTCTTCAAATAGTCATCCCCAATCATCTCCCTCAACTCGGGACTCCCTCTCACCTTCTGAACAATGTAGTGCACATTGTTCATCACAAACAAGTGAGCCAGAGAGGCATCCTTATAGTGCTTGGACTTCCCATCCAAGTTGAATTGCAAAATCACAATAATCCAAATCAAGTGAACATCCAAAGGAGTCTTCTCCTCAAACTCCCCCAAATCCATATCAGGTATCCCAGGATCCCCGGAGTACCTACACCCCGTGGAAGGCTTAGACACTATAAGCTCATTCAAAGTAACCTTATAATCAGAGATCAAACTTATATAATTCATAACATAACGTGTCAAAGGGTGAATCGTGCCACCAGGAACAGGAACCCTAGAAGGTTCCCTAAGCACAGCGTTTTCAAATTCAGACAAAATACCCCTCGCGGCCTCACCCAAACGGGATAAAATCTCAGCAGCCTGAACCCTAATCGACTCCGAGGACTTGGAATCAAAAACAACGTCAATATCAGGCATCAAATCAGTCAAAGCATCATGCAAATCGAGAATCTTAAACAACTTCTCCGGCGACCGGCGACTGATACTAATCGCCTCGGCGAAGTTGAAGAGCTGAATAGCAGGACCTTTGACGGTCTCCATGAAGCAGGCGTCGTCGATGGCGGTTCCGACGCCGTCGAAGATTTGCTCGCAGAGCTTCTTCTCGCTGGCGAAGATGGTTCTAACGCACACCTTGGCGGCGCGTATCCATCGCCGGATTTTGTTCTCGAGCTGCTCCCACTCGAGGCGCTGCACGTCGCCGATGCTGAGCTTCTCGACGCCGAGCTTGCGGAAGCTCGCGTCGACGGAGGATTTTCTGACGCTGCCGTAGACCTGGATGCACTCGCGGAGGTAGCCGGAGGAGACCATGCGCTCGGCGATGCAGCGGAGGTCGTAGACGGCGTCGGCGGGGAGGAGATCGAGCTCGCGGATGCTGCTCGTGGAGCGGTAGCTGCTGGCGGCGCTGGAGGCGGCGCCGTCGCTGTCGAAGCGGAGGAGCAGCGAGGTCTTCTCAACTTCGTCGCTATCGTCGTTGTTGCGAGGGTGCTTCGGCGAGGAAGAGGAAGAAGGAGGGTCTTGATTCGGTTGGTGAGATTCTTCTTCTGAGGTAGGGTCGAAGGAGGCGTTGGTGTGCGAGATGAGGATGTTCCGGAACTCGTCTTCCAAGCGCGCCATCGCGATCTGAATGGCGGAGTTCACTTTATCGGAGACTGTGACGGAGGAGAGCGAGCGCTGGATTTCGTCCACCGCCTGCAGGTAGAGATCGGCGTCCTCCCTGTCGCCGGAGAATATCATCTTGTCGCGCGCCTCCTCCGACGCCGTCGAGTCCCACCGGAGGATTATCTTCTCCGCCGTCTCCAGCGGGAGGCTCTCCATCACGATAATCGAATGTTAGAGAGAGAAAGTTATAGAGAGAGAGGCTGCTGCTGCGTTTCGTTTCGTTTCGTTTCGGGTAATTTGCGTTGCCTATGTGGAAAAATAATTAAGAGAGTGAGGTAAAGAGTGTTTCTCTTTCTATTTGAGTCATATCATTGCTTCAACCATTTGACTTTTTAAATGCCAATGCCGCCGTTCGAATCTTCACAGTACATTCCGGCCAATTTCCCTCGCTCCTCTCTTTTCTTTTTTTTTTATCCTTAATTATCCCCAACGGGTTCCTTAGTTACTTTCTAAATGAAGAGGTCTAATTTGTACTGTTGCATTAGTTTTGTTGCGAAACAGTTCAGTTTAGAAACCTTTCCTCTAGTGGCCTAACGCAATTGTATGGGACAAAAAAAAATTACATTGGTGTGAAATATGGCTCCAATAGTGCTGGCACAGTTACAAGGTGTGTCACGTTATTCTAGACAATAGTTTTCCGATTTCAATGCTTGTCTTTATTGATTCCAAAATGGTGGCTCTACTTTACTTTCCATTTTCACTGGTTTCCCAAACTATATGAAACACCATTGATGATTATGGAAAGAATATTACTAGCATGAATGTTAATGTATAGATATTCCCTTGATTATGATTAGGAACAAGAAAAACATGTCTTTCCCCAATTGCCGGGAGTTTCCAATTTAAGTCAATATCGTTAAACCCATGTTGTCAGACACTGGGTTTTAGAATTTGTGAAGACTATGTGAGTTCCTTTATAATGGTCACATGAGTGAGGACCCAGTTCCATTGGAGTTTAATTTGAGAAGTGATTACTGCTCAGTCTCTTTTACCCTAAAACCCCACTGCACTATCAGCCATGAACATTTTGTGGTAGGGAATATTTATGTATCCAATCATTCATCATGTTGTGTGAGACAAAAATTAATAGTATAGAATCAATTAATTAAATCTTCTTTTAGCATCACTGCAATTTGCAAGTAACCAATCTTTATCTTTTTTAATCTTAACATCGAAAATTATAATCATAATTAATTTAGTCGTCTCTAAAATTATAAATAGTTATTTCAGTATTTGAAATCATTATTTAATCCTTTAAATTATTAAATAATTAATCACTTTAATACTTAAAATTACACTGATAATTTAATGAAAATCAACAGTATTTGATAATTTAGAGAATTATATATTTATATTAACCTTATAATTTTATAGACTTATTTAATAAATGCTTTAATATGGAAGATCTTCTCTTAAAAAAAATTAATGATTATGCAAATTCAGAATATTTTACATAGTAATTTTAGCACATCTTAACCATAAGCATTAACTATATACATATTCATATTGCGAATTTATTTTATGATAATAATTCTGAAAATCTTAATATGATTGTACAAATTTTCTACCCATCATAAACAATCATTAGATTTGTCCCTGGTCAATTAATAAAGATTTGACAGTGATTAGTAAATAAGCTAAAAAGAGTAGTTCATTATCTCCTATTGGATTCAAGACATGAAACTACTCAATCAAACATTATGATCAATTTATTCCAATTAGTCTAGTGTAATGAGTTAGGAGTCCAAAGGGTATACAACCCTGAGACATGAACTCTAAGGTGAGAAGAGGTCACCAGATCAGTATCCTAGTTGGTCTAATGTAATCAATTAGGAGCTTAGACAATATCCAACTTTTAGGCTCAAGTGCTAAGTTGCAAATAAATAGTCAGTTAATCATCTTAAACAGTCTAATGTAATTGATTAGGAATTCAGAATGTACAATAAATAACTTTATGAAAGGAAAAGGAATTTTCTAATAATTTTCATGACTATTAGATGACCTTGCTTGAACACTTCAAAATAAATGAAATAGCATGGAGCAAAATATCATAGTCACATATATTGTGAGTTGTCATGCAAAAAAGTTTATATAAAATTTAATTATACTAAATATGACTTTTTAATTATTATAAATTATAATAATTTTACTATGTAATAATAATTTGTGATTAAAAGATAATATAAAAATTATATTGTTAATACATTTTATTAGATTCTTCGTTTAATTCCAAAGATGAACAGGGCTGAGGTAAAGTTTTAACTTGCACTAAATTTATAGAAGGTTAAAAGATATTTTATCATTTAATTTTTCAAAAACGGAAATCATGCCTTTGTATACTTTTCTAAGTTTTAATTGTCCTTTTCTTATTTATTTTTTTAATTGAAATCGATTCTTATTTAAAATAAAATTAGTTACCAGGAATCATTATTAAGTAGCCAACACACTATTTTCTAATATATTTCTTCATATTGATAAAAAAATTATTTATAATTAAAAATTATGAGTAAGATTCATAAATATAAACAGAACCTATATTTTATAATAATTTTTAATAAATTTCGGTCCATATAAAATATAAATTAGAAAGAGTTTTTTTTTACATATAAAATATTTTACTGACATTTCTCTAATTTAAATTTACAAAGTAGACAACTCTTCGTTCAAGAGGACTAAAGAGAATCCGGTATACCTAAATGCTAGTGCTTCACAAAAAAAAAAAAAATCTAAATACTAGTAAATTTGCAATATTGCATTCAAATAGCATTACTAACTAGATTTTTATTTTAAAAGAAAATATAGTAAAATAAAAATGGAAAAGTATGAGCATTAGGGTAACAATCATATAATATCGATGATATATATAGCAAACTTATTGGAATGTAAAATAAAAATACATAATACATAATACATAATACAAAATAATTATTAAATATATTTTATTAGATAATAATAGAGTGATACATATAGTAAAATAAAAAATAGATAATATTGGAATGTAACATTAGTTTTTAAAAAGTTAATGAAGCAATGATGATAACTAATGTAATTTTGAGTAATAAAAATAATTTTAATCATAAAAATAATAATTACCACGGCTAGAAAAGTGTCATTTTCCTGTGAATTTTTCTGCAAAAAAATATTCGTAGTTTGCGAATTTATTTGCGAAAAATAATTTACAGATATTTCTTACAAATTTTGCTACAACTTTAATGATCATAGATTTTTTTCCATGGTAAAAATTTGCAGAAAATATTGTAAGAATTTTATTTTATTTCTTGCAAAAATAAATTCACAAGTATTTACTAAATGGTAGAAAAAAATTTGCAAGTAACTTTTCTTGCGAATTTTCCTGCAAATTTTAATCCGCAGGAAAAATAAAAAAAATATATTTAAATTTATAAGTTTAATATTTTTAAAAAATTTCAAGTCCCACATCGATTAAAAATAAAACAATTAAAGAGTATATAAGTTGGGGCAACACTTAGCTTACAAGTTGATTTGTTTGGTTGAGTATTAGGCTTATAATCTACAATCTTAAAATTTAAAAGATTATGTATCACATGTTGGAGAATGCTTCAGATGAATTCATTGTGAGCACTTGAAAGTTGAAGAATTATTGATAGAATTTATAGTAATTTTTTTAATTTTTTTTGTAAAAACTATTCCTGCGAATTTTTTTTTCAAGAAATTTCGCTGAAAAATTTCCTGTAAATTTTAAAATTTGCAAAAATATATTATCTATGAAGGTATTACCTGCAGATAAAATTTTGTAGAAAAATTTGTAGAAACAACGTTTTTTGCGAATTTTTCATAAAAATTCGCAAGAAAAGTTACATGTAATAAGAGAAATTATAGAAGTGTGTGAAATAACTTGTACCAATAAAATACCTAGTAATTAAATAAAGCAAGGTATAATCACATATTATATATATATATATATATATATATATATATATATATTAGTTATTTTACTCTTATATAATTTTATCATTTAATTTTGGTTAAATTTATATTTTTTATATATAATTAGAAGTTATAGTTTTCTAACACTAAATCCGCTCATTTTAGTAATAAACTTTAAGAAAAACTTAATATCTAAGATAGGAATTGAATTTTGTCTTGAGAAATACAAATATCAAAATACTTATATTAACAATTTTAAGTCAAATTCAAAGTTGTTATGATTTTAACAATTTTTAATTCGAGTTTATTTCCATTGTGAGTATGAAATTATAATTTTACCCTGAATAAAAAACACTTCTTAAAAAAACACACGCAACAACAACTTTCGGTGGTTAACTCTATTTTATATTTGCACATCCATACACTCTAATTTTTCCATTTACGAACGCATAAAATGTGGAAAACCATAAATGCAAGGTAATTCGTAAAAATCAAGCGAAAATATCTACAAATAAACGTTGATGGTGGACCGCTATATTATTAATCCATATGCATCAGCAAATAATCATTTAAATATTTTAATTATTAAATACAGTGGTCCATCATACATAAATCATCTGATAATAATGAAGAAAAAACCAAAGAATTAGCGAAGTTGATTAACATAAGTTTTATAATTTATTAGTCTTTTTCGGATTCAATTAATTCTGTTAACACATAGATTATTATTGAATCTTGATATTTGCGGTAGGCATAATGTAGCAATCATAGACGACGGTCTTTATCAAAATCATTCATGGGCAGCCAATGGGATTCAACAAAGTCACGTCCTGTTGCCACCATTTTCCAATACCTTCTTATCCTTTCTTTCTCCAAAATTTTAACAAGACAAAAAGAACAAAAAAGTTTAATAAGACAGGCTCCATATATTACAGAATCAATGATAAATAGACATGATCATTAAGAAACAATATTAAAACTATTATCTACACGATAATAAATGAATCATCCTACAAATACAATTAAATTCCTGAGATCAATTAATTTTGTCATCTTTTCTTAAATTAAAGAAAGGCAATACTTTTTATATATATATAAAAGTGTGTTTATTATTAAAAGTAAATAAATAAATAAGTACGTTCATTTTCTTTAAATAAAGTGTGTGTTTAATCATATTGAAAATAATGTATTCTAGAGGGGAATTATTATATACCTATTGCATCCAATATTTGCATAGATTGATGCAGTGAATTGAGTTTAAAGCTTAGTGTTCTACGTGCATTAGAGACTTGGGCTTTTTCTTTGTTGCAGAACCATCGACACCAATTTTCCAGCTGTACTTTAGTTCAATTATTTTTCAGTGGTAATTGTAGGCATTATTTGACTAAAGAACTTAATTGGATGACAATTTTGAAGTTTGGTTCAATTATTTTTCTAATGATATGATAATTATTTTTTTGTCTCCATTATGTTTCAACATTTGAAGTTTTACAATGCATGATAATTGATGTGTGACATACTTGTTTCATGGTCACATGTGGTGAAGTAGGTAACTGAGATAAATGGTAAACTCTAATCGAGTTTTTTTTGCATATGTGCTTGACTTTATTTCTCTTCCAAAATAAGTTACATTCTAACAGTAATGGTTGCAACTCTAAAGCATATATATGATGACTTATGATATTGTCAACTCTAAACCATATTGACAGATTTAGATTTTATGGTCTTCACAAAAGTTGTAGTCTTGGACGTTATCTTTTCAATGGAACTGGAATCAGGTAAAACGAAGCTCTATAACTCCAGTTATAGCTACTTTGGTGATCAAAGGTCTAGCTGTAAGCGCTGAATATATCTGCTGCTGTTTTTGAAATTTTTAGCTAAGAAGATGATCTTTTTAGAATCTTATGTCTTCATAGGAGTTGTAGCTTATTCTCTTAGCTTTCTTTTGAGATAGGTTTGAGATCATTTGGATGAATATAACTCTCTAGGTATCATTTTCTTTGATCGTTGTTGAAGGGATATGTATGGTGTCATGATATTTTTGAATCGTTAGGCAATGCAAGGATAAAAATTGATTTTTGTCATGACTCTGAGATGTCATGTGGATTGAGAGGTTGTTTAAGGTTGTATGATGTTATGTGGTAAAGTTGGTTCATGTATATGCTGTATGGAGTAAATGGTGATTGATTCGTACATGCTTATGAATGATATATATCGATTGTTTGAAGTAGGTATTCTAATATGATTTGATATGCATGTATGTTGATATGAGGATAGATGACCTTATGGATCAATTAGCGGGTGTTCAGTAAGGTTGACCTTAAGGTGTGCTATCATCAAATTGGAATTGAGAGTGAGGATTTATCCAAGATAGCTTTAGGCTAAGTTATCTAAGTATGAATTTTGGTTGTATAAGAAGAGTTTTCTAGGTCTTGTGATTTTAGTGGAGGTATAATGTAGATCTATCTAAGGTAGAAGATGTACTTAAGAGGGAGATACCAAAGTTAGTTAGTGAGGTTAAGAGTTTTCTTAGATTAACTTATTATTATAGGAGAGTTATTGAGAAAATTTCTAAGATAGCATTACTTTTGACTAGGTCGAATAGGGAGAGTGTTGTCTTTGTGTGGGATAGTAAGTGTGAGAGTAGTTTCCAAACTCTTAAGGAAAGGTTGGCTAGTGCTAATATTACTGGATTTTAGTAAGCCTTTTATGGTATATAGTAGTGTTTCTAAGATAAGTTTGGGCGGAGTGTTGATGCAAGAAGGAACGGTAGTAGCTTATGCTTCTACGAAATTGAGAAATCATGAGAGGAATTACCTTACCCATGACTTTAAGTTAGCGGTTGTAATATTTATACTAAGATTTGGAGACACTACCTATATGATTCTAAGCTTGAGGTATTTAGTGATCGTTAGAGCCTTAAATATCTTTTGACCAAAGGAGATAGTTGGAATTTCTTAAGGACTAGGATTTTAATGTTAGTTGTTATCTAGGTAAAGCCAATGTGGTGATCAATGCTTTGAGTAAGAAACCTTTATATTTGACTTTCCTTATGATTAGAGAGATGGATCTTTTAGTTCAAATTAGGGATTTAAGCTTGACTTATGAGGTTACCCTTAGTAGTGTGAGATTAGGTATGACTCGAGTAACTAGTGAATTATCAAAGAAGAATCGGGGGAGCACAATTAGTTGATTCATTTTGGTGACAAGCTATGAGGCTATAGGACGAGGTAATGGAGAGAAGAGTTGCCTTGGGTATAGATGAAGTGGTAAGACTTGGAGAATGATTCTGTGTACCTAGTGAACTTACGCTTAGGCGCTTGATCTTTGGAGAGGGTCATAGAAATAAAGCTATTATTCTGGTAGATACCTTGAGTAGGATGATCTTTCATCTATCGTCTTTGATGATTTAAGAGTTGGATTTGATTGAAGAGTTTAGAGACTTAAGCGTGATGTGTTAGCTCACCCTTAGGAGCATTGAATTTAGTATGTTGAAGTGACTAATGAATTAATGGACGAGATTAGAGAAGCCTAGGAGTTAGATCCTTTCTTAGTGAACCAAGTGGAGAGGATTGGTAGGAGTATAGATAGCCCTTTACGAGTGGAAGTTGATGGTGTTTTGGGGTTCAATGATAGGACCTATGGCCTAGTAATCTTGAATTTAGGAAGATGATCTTAGAGAGTGGACATAAGAGTACTCTTAGCATCCATTTACGAGTTACTAAGATGTATCAGAGTGGCGCAGCGGAAGCGTGGTGACCTAAGGTGAAGAGAGGAGTAGAGGAAGTTTGTGTACTCATGTTTAGTATGGTATAAGTCTAAGACAGAACATCAGAAGCCTTTTTGAACTTTTGTAGCCTTTAGATGTCCTTGTTTGGAGGTGAGATAATGCGTCTAGACTTTGTTGTGGGTTTGCCTAGGATGTTTAGGAAGAATCTTGAGTTTAATGAAGGAGTCATAGTCGAACCTCTTCATTTCAGAAATTCGAGGACGGATTTCTTAAAAGGAGGGAAGTATTGTAACACCCCAGTTTTTAAAAAGGTTATTATTATTATTATTATTATTATTAGTAGTAGTAGATGGTATTTGGTCATAATTATTTTAATAATTATAGAGGAATATTATTTTGTACGTTTTAAATAATTATTGTTTTGGACAATTATTTTGTACGTATTAAATAAGTATTTTTATTAGTATTTTTAAATAAATATTTATATGTTTTAAGAGAAGGTTGATTTTATATGATATTTTGTTATTGAAATTATATTATTATATTTTGAGTCAGAAATATATTATTATTATATTGGAAAAATATTTTATAATATACATGTATTTATTTTATTTAATTATTTTGAGGAAAAAGAGAAATGGGTTAGAAGAGAAGGAAAATGGGTTAGGTTGACCAACCCAATGGATTAATTTTAATAAAGGAGTCAGGTAGTGTTAACCTTATGTGCCTCATTTGCGTTCTGAAGGGTTAGGGAAAAAAAAAAAGAAACAAAGAGCTCTAAGGAAGAGAACTCAGGAACGATCTTAGATCACACCAAGACCATTCGTCTTCTGCTCATCCAGGTAAGGGGGGAGTGAGAAACCTCGCTTTGGGTGTGGGAATATATGTTGGGTAGTGGGATTGGCCCCCAATCCTGTGTTTGTTGTATTTGTTGTTTGTTCATGTATGAGGGGTTTTCCCCAATTGTATATGTTTCATCTATTGTTCCTCTTGTATGTAATTAATTGTATAAATTGCTTGAACAAATGATTAATTTCAGTTTTAAAATTGTAATTGTATGATTTGAGATTTATATGGGTTCCTACGGGAAACCCTATGAGAAAACGGGCAAAATATGAATGTTTTCTGTTTTGCCTTCTGATTGCTTTGTTGTGTTCCTTATTGGATGTGATGCATGAGGATGTGGTTAATATTGAAAATGAATGTTTATATATGAATTAGAGTGCTCTGTGGGTTCTTGTGGGAACCCTATGAGAAATAGGCAAATCTTAAATGTTTTCTGTTTTACCTTTTGATTTTTCTGTTTTGTTCCTTAATGTTTACAGAGTGTAAATATGTATTTAATTTCGCAAATAGATGAGTTTTAATATGGATTAAAGTGCTATGTGAGAATGGTGAATATAATGTGATAATGTGATAATGTGGTAATGTGAATATGATGATGAAATATGATCATGAAATGTGATGATGAGATGTGATGATAATAATGTGATATGAGAATGCATAGAGTCTTGATTGACATACATCATGTGCATAAATGTTTTTAAGGGTACGATATGGAATACACCGCCAGAGAAGGGCCCCTAGTGTAAAAGCTTTGGGGATTAGTCCTTGGAGATAGCTCGATTTGGAAGTCTCAGTCTCGCCCATTGTGTGCATGGGATGTATCTTGCACGGCTTAGCTATCCCGATGAGACTCTGGTAGAATGTCCTTCTAGTGAGAGTGCGCAGAGGGTGTGACCCGACATGTACTCCTAGACTACTCTTCGTGTATTGCTAGTGGCAATATGCCATGTGATATGTTACTGACACCACATGCATGATAAAATGTTGCCCGTGTCCATACATGTGCATTTTAATGTTATATGAAAAATTGATGTCTTGGATGAGTGAGATGTGATGATTTTATTAATTTATCTATATTATACCTGTTTTGTTTGTGTTTGGCTATCCGGCGTATATTTCTACACTGTGAGCCAGAGTGAGATGTTTCTCACTCCCTTTTCTTGTGTTGTTTTTCCTTGACTATCTTACAGGTAATTATCAGCATGAGACTGAGGATGTTGGTGATGAAACTTAGGCTTCTATGTTGGGATTTGCTCTGATAGGACATGTGATACCGGGGCATAGATAAAATTAGATTAGAATGTTTTTATAAACTTATTTAGGAAGACTTTATATTATTTCTATGTAATTTCTGCTGATTAAGCTACTGTTTAAGTTATGGATGCGATACCCTCTATTTAAACATGTTTGGTATTTCAATTATGAAAAAAAATTTGTTATTCAATTTTTGTTATTTGTGTTATAGTATGTGGGGTAGAGGGTGTCACAGTTTCTAGTGATTTACTGTTTACGAGCAACGAAAGGAGAAGAAAGTGGGTGTTTTGCAAGGAAAGAAAGGCGAAGAAAAGGGGGAGAAGCGTCGTTGCCGTCCTCGCACAAAAGCAAAGAAAAGAGATGAAAGTCACGTAATATTTGTGAAAATCTGATAATACCCCTGTCCCATGCATGCATATTGTGCCATGCAACAGAGGAATCTCTGCCATGGTTCACGGACCTCCCCTATCCCATGCATGCATACTGTGCCATGCAGCAGAGGAATCTCTGCCATGGTTGACGGACCTTTGTCCTTGAGTGGCACAGCACGTTTGAAATGAGTTTATAAGAGAGTTGGAAGCTCTCTGTGTGGTGTGTGCTGGTGCGAGGGTGATTGTTGCTCACTGATTCTCGACGGGGCTCCTCCATTGAAGGTAAGTTTCATCTCATTTCGAAGGAAGCATAATCGATTATGCAAGCCCATAATCGATTATGTGCCATGCATAATCGATTATGCTAGCCTATTTTCGCTTCCAGTCGAACCTAGAACGGGCCATTCCAAAAATCAATTTTATGAGCAATATGCGAACTCAGAACGGGCCGTTCCACTTTGGGAACGTGTCGTTCCACTTTTGGAACGGGCCGTTTCATACATGGTCGTTGTGGGTTAATTTGTAACCCCATAACGTCTCGTTCTGGTCTAAGAACGGACCGTTCTGGGTATCAAATTTTGGCATGACAAATGAGTCCAGAACGGCCGTTCCGGATTCGAAACGAGTCATTCTGGCCACATTAATTTGTTAATAAATATGGTTATTTAATACTCTTTCATATATATATATATATATATTAAATATTAATATTTAATATATAATTATATATATATATATAAATTAAATATTTATTTAATTTATATATATAAATTCAATATTAATATTAAATATTAATATTTCTATCTTCTCACTTTTATATATATTAAAGTTCAGTTATCTATTTTTAGGGTTTACAGTTTCGTTTTTAATCATATTTGATTAGAATAATAAATTTGTTATTTTGAAAAATATTCAGATGACATACGAAAATATCGATGTTGTTAGTTTAGACAATGAAGAAATGGATAATGATTTGGACTTGAATTTAATTGCACACATACAAAGTCAAATACAAATGCGAATCCAAGTAGGAGCAATGACAATCCTTTGTCTCGTAGCTTTTGGGTTAAATATATTGTCTACCATACGTTGTCCCACAAGTAACATTAGGGACTTCATTTCTCAAAAAGAACGTCGTAGGAATGAGTTGATGTCATACCTTATTCACACCGAACAATGTCGTGACATTATTCGCATGAGACCTGCGACATTCATTAAAAACAAGTGGAAGAACAAGTGGCTCAATTCCTCCATATTATCGGACACAACGTTAAAAATCGAAGTATTTCATTTTTTTGCATTGATCTGGGGAAACCGTTAGTCGACACTTTCATAACGTGTTGAATGCGGTCATTATGTTGGAGGGAGAAATGTTAGTTCAGCCATCAGGCAGAGATGTTCATCCTTATATCTTAAACAATAGCCGATTTTACCCGTACTTTAAGGTAATTGAGTGCCAAACTAAAGTATTACATCACATACACGTATTTGAACATTAATAATAAGGTATTACTATCATATTGTTTGTACTTAGGATTGTTTAGGGGCAATAGATGGAACTCATGTCCGAGTTAAAGTAGCAAGATCAGATGCCCCCCGTTTTCATGGAAGAAAAGATTGGCCAACCCAAAACGTATTCGCAGCTTGTGATTTCGACATGAAATTCACATATGTTCTAGGAGGGTGGGAAGGAACAACATCTGATTCAAGAATATTAAAGGATGTCCTAGGTAGAGAGGATCCACTTATCATACCACAAGGTTAGTTATTATTTACTTCGTAATTAGTGTATAGTAACGTACTTACGATATTATAATGAGTATAACTTCAATGACTTTAATTAGGTAAATACTACTTGGGGATGTTGGATTTATGTTAAAAGGACAAATAATTATGCCGTATCGAGGGGTTCAATATCACCTTAAAGAGTATTCTCGAAGAGCTCCACAGAACCCAAGCGAATTGTTTAACCATCGACATTCCTCACTTAGAAATGTGATTGAAAGAACATTTGGTGTCTTGAAGAAAAGATTTCCTATAATAGCTAGTGGAATCGAACCTCATTATTCATTCGATACAATGACGAATATTGTACTAGCATGTTGCATTTTACACAATTTTCTTCGAGGCGTAGACAATGATGAATTGTTGTTAGCAGAGGTCGATCGAGAGTTGATGGAACAACCTGTGGATACAATGTCAACTCAAGCTCGTGAGGATGATCATAGGCAAGGGTCAACTATACGGGATGCTATAGCATATGAAATGTGGACAAATTATACTAATAATTAGATCATGTATTTAATAATGTATTTAATAATATGTACTGTTGTAATTGTAATAAATTATTCTGTTACAAGTTTTCATTCATAAATTTTACATATCATTATCATCATTGCATGCCTTGTTTTTGCAATAGGTGGAAAATGAACAGAGGAAAAAGTGTTGTACCTGATTCCTCGACTACGGTCCGCGAGTTCATGAAATGGACTGATGACATGGACTTTCGTTTATTGACTGCCATGCTTGACGAGGCTAGGTTGGGCAATCGGGTTGATGGTAGTTGGACAACCCAAGCATACAATAATATTGTTGAAGCCCTCCGACAGACTGGATTAACGGGTATCACGAAAAATAATGTTAAAAATAGACAAAAAAGTTTGAAGGATAGATGGCGGGAGGTTCACGACTTGTTTAGTGGACTTAGTGGATTTGCGTGGGATGAGTCCACGAAACGGTTTACAGCTGAGCTTGAAGAATGGGATGACCTGCTACATGTAATGTTTTAACATTTATGATTTATTGAATTAGTGAAACATAGCAATTATGGGTGTTAATCATGGTTTTTATTTGCAGGCGAAGCCTGCTGCAGCTAAATGGAGAGTGTCTTCCATTAGGTACTATGACTTGATGGAAGAATTATGGGGAGTTGATTGGGCGACAGGCCATATGGCTAGGACTACGCGACAAGCCCGTAGAAATATCGGTATGCCAAGTGTAACGGTCAACTTGAACGATGATGTGGATAACATACCACAAGATGACCCTTTTCAGGCAGGGTTTGATATAACATATCGGTCGCCACCACACATTGGTTCATATAGTCCTGGTGATGATACTCAGTCAGTGCCATCTGCTGCATCTGGTGGTACTACTGGAACATCGTCATCTCGAGGCACAAAAAGAAAAGCCCCAATGATTGATGTGATGGATGCACAATTTGACAGGCTAACTACGAGGCTCGATGCATTTACAGATTACCTTGGTCAAGGTAATGCGTTGACCCAAAGATTATTTGTTGAACGACAAGTGGTCGCCATTGAACGAAGAAATGAAGTAATTAATGAGCAAGTTAATATCTTGAGGAGAACATCAACAGTTCAATATTCTGAATCAAATATATGGGACATGTTATTCTCTATGAACCTGCAAGACGAGTAAGTTATGGTTCAGTGTTATGATTTTTTGTGTAATAATCCATCACATGTTAGGCGACTTTTTGGCTTACCCCCACATCTCCGCCTCAACCAATTGTTAAAGTTCATGGGTCAAAGTGGTTGATTTGTGATTCGTAGTTATTATATTTTTTTATGCATTGTATGTAATGTTTTACTAATGGTTTAAACATTGTAAACTTGACCATAATGTTATAAAAGTATTTATTAATGGTCAAAGACACATTTTAATGTTATTACTTGCAATTATGTTTTATGGAATATGTCTTATGTTTAATATCATATTTGTTATTGGTTATTTTATATATAATTTTCAGGTATGGCATCCGGTTCAAGAAAAAGAAGTTCAAAAGAAATAAAAGGAAAAACTCCTGCCACCTCGGACAGAGCAGCTGGTCCCAGACTACCACAAATTAAACAAGTTCTAAATCAGACACGTTTTTTTAGTCAGCGTGATCAAATGATTAAATATGGCAAGGAGTTTTACCACAGGATAGTCCTTCATCCAAAGGTTATGGACTTTAGCTACTTTGCCACATCAGGGCTGTATTTTCACCACCATATAGAATATCAAGGTTTGCAGCATTTTGTGGCTCTCAAATGTGATTTCTTTGAAGATCTTATTAAGGTCTTCTATTCGAACTTGAGAGTATCTGAAGCTGGTTTCCTCTATAGTGACGTGAACAAAACAAAGATAAAAATAAAACCATATGATTGGTTAACTCTAGCTAGTTTGAAGTATCAGCGGCAAAAATTATCATTTCTAGACATCCCAGAGGAGATGCAGTTCGACCGTGACATAGCACTAACATCTATGATTAGACCAAAGTTGCAGGGCCGAAATGTCAGAAATGTAGGAAGTCTTAACATTAATGACAGACTCCTAAATTATGTCTACGTCCATATATTGGCTCCCCGATCAAGTAACTTTTCCCAACTCTTGTAGGAAGACATTTTTGTGTTATGGGCCTTAAAGAATAACATTTTGATCAATTGGCCCCATTATATCAGGCAACACATGGTCAAATGCAAGGACAATGGGATGCCTCTTCCAAACCCCATTTTAATTTCACGCATTTTGGATGTTTCTGGTGTAGACTTATCAATTGATGTTGCAGTCGAATTAGGGTGGGGACATTTTTTTTTAATAAAAAAACCTTGAAAAGATTAAATGTCGTGAATGTCAACGGGGTTTGGTTACATGGCAGGGATAATCATGATCATGGCCAAAATGTTGAAGATGAAGACCATGCAATGCCTAAGGACCATGCTGACGAGCAGCCTGCCGACATCACACAACAACTCCAGTCTAGTATGATGGTCAAATGCTTTCCCAAATATGGACTGGCATTCAAGGGTTACTAGAAGGATTAAATAATTTGACCATCAATGTTAACACAGGTTTCGATCGAGTACATAACAGGCTTGATGACCTCGAACAAAAATTTGATGACTTTCAGCGTTCATTTGAATAAACTACGTTATCTTATTTTCTTTTTTATTATTGTAATTTAAATATGTTTTATTTAGTTGCAACATTTTTCATTTCTATTATTTTATGTCATATTTAATTATTGTTTACTTAATTGATGACTGAATTGTATTTTCTGTTCCATTTTACAAATATGTTATTACTCATCTACTTTGTAATGTTAAAAATTTCTTAATTTTTTAATTGGTAAAAATTAACTTGTACAATTAACAAATGTATTTTCATTTCATTCTAATTTATGTCAATAATTTATTAATTTTTTTAATTTATTTTGTACATTTTTTTTATATTAAGAAAATTCTATTATTTAAATATTGACATCAAAAAGTGGGAATATAAAAAAAATAAAGTAATACATGTTTATAAAATTAAAATAATAACACTTTCATAAACCTTAATAAAATAATGTTAGAAAATATAATTATCATAATATATTTTGTTATTATTATTTATTATTATAAATATTATTATTATTATCATTATTATTAATATTATTATTATTTATTATAATTAGTATCATTATTATTTATTATGATTCTTATTATTTTTTTAATATTTATTATTATTATCATTTTTTATTATTATTTTTTAATAAATTATACCTATTAATATAATTTTATTGTAATTATTATTATTTACAATAAATAATATTATACTCATTTTTAATCCAAACGTAAAAGTGTAAATTACATATTCATCTATTAAATTTTTAATTTTTATCTATCATTAAATTTAAAGCAAATATTTAAATTAAATTATTTTTTAAATTAACATTTTATATTTATTTTTTTAGTTAAAATTTTTATATTTATCTTTTAATTATAATAACTTTTTTTAACCTAAGGGCAAAATAGTAATCTTACAAAATCATCAATTATAAAATTTATTTTTATCTATCACATCAATCAATTCACTCACAAACTTTCACAAACTTTCTCTACACTTTCCACTCACTTTTCCTTAATCTAAACAACCTCACTTTCCCTTCAAATCCCTCCTTTTCCACTCCCCATTTTCCATCCTCAAATCCAAACAAAGCCTTTATGACTAGTAAATAGAGAATATGATACAATTTTGAAACTCGTGAGAAATACAAATGGGAATATGATAACTAGGGTTTGTATCAAACACATTCAAACTTTTGGTATATGTCTTAAACACATTCTGAAAGGTATATGTGACACATTATTTGGTATGTATCAAACTTTTGGATCAGCTAAGGAATTTTGGCAAAAATCCTGAAGCAAGGTACATGATGGAAGGCACAACGGATGAGAAATATCTTGTTTACTCATTTTAATAACTATAAAAGAAGTATAAAACATTAAAAAAATGTACATTTCTTTTGCACAACTAGGCAATCACTTTCATTTAGAAGAATAGTTTCGTAAACAAAACAACACTATAAACTATATACTAGAAAAATACATGTAATGAAAGAAGGTCCATTAGAAAATCAGTCCTCTAAGAAATGGAAGCGAATCTCATAAGAATAAATGAATAATAATGAGAATCGTAACATGTAACACGCCAAGATTTTCATTAATTATTAAATTTTAATTTTTATAAATGATGGGATAATTTTTTTTGTTATAAATTTATATATTTTATTTACATGAAATATGTAGATTTCATTACAATATGTTTTATTAATATTTAAGGGAAGGAGAGGTGAACCTTAGTTAAAATATTTTTACTTAAAGGTTAAATGAGGGTTAGGTTTTTAAAAGAGGGGTTACAAAAGTTTCTTATTTTTACATTCTCATCTTTTTTATTTTATGCATACGCTCTGAAGAGTTGAGAGAAGAATCAAAGTTGGTGGAAGATCATCCTAAAAATCCACATCCTTTGACTAGTATTCATTAGGGTACAGGGGACTATTGTTCATCAAGGTACATGATGAGTAAGTAATCTTGTTCTAGGCGTGAGATATCTATTGGATAGTGAGATTGGTTCTTAATCTCTTCTTTGTTGTATATGTTGTATGAAGGAGGAAATATCAATTTATGACTTGTGATGCATTTTTGTCTTTTATATGATTCTTCAACTCTCTAATTGATATTATTAACATAAGTATATGGTTAATTTCGCACATTGAACTAATATTGTAAATCTTGGATTGTTCGTGGGTTCTTGTGGGAACCCAAAGAGAATGCATTTTTGGTGATTGTATGAGGAAATGATATGAGTGTGCAAATATGTGTAATTTGTGCTTATTAGAAGTGTATTCTTGATATTTTTAAGTGTTTTACTGATTGGATTCATCAATTAATATCTTGTACATGTGTTGTATAATATTCAAAAAAAAATTTGCAAATTGTTGGTTTTTGATACAACGTCGAGCGTTGTTGTGACTAGGAGTAAAGGTTGCTCTCTATGCCACTCACGTCAGTGTGTAGGAACTCTTGGGAGCTCTCTATGGTGACCTCATCGGGCGTGAAGTGAATAATGTCGAGCACTAGTCATTCAAAGGGCTCGTGTGCTCAATAGATGCATCACGTTGGGCATGGGTTGGTTGCCTCCTAGTGTCGTCCTACATCTGGTACTTTTTCTTTGTTGAAGCTAATGGTGAATTATATTGATGACTCTGGGATTATTTGAGGGATATGATTGGGTATGATAATTGAATTTATATAATTGTGATGTTATGATGAATGAATGTTGCAAATGGAATATGATTGACAAATTGTTGTAAATGACAAATTGTTGTGAATGTAACATATTGGTATCATGATATTAATATTGCATCGAGTCTTGTATGTGACATGCATCATATGCATATTGACAAATCGTGTGTGTGGATCCTGTGAGGGTCATGCAAATTGACAAATTGATACATATTGTATCTTGTTGAGATTACTTTATTTGTGTGTGTTGTCCTTGTGTGTGTTTGGCTACCCAACATTATTCTACGTCATAAGTCAGAGCGAGATCTTTCTCACTTCCTGTTTTTTGTATGTATGTTGTTGTTAGTGAGACTCATCAAGGTGTTGATGATGTTGGTGATAAAACTTAGTCTTTGTATGAAAGTGCTATGATAAGAAATGTGACATTGAGACGTCGTTAGGACTTTTATTTATGTTATTCAAATTTTTCCAGGACATGATGTTAGAATATTTTATTAAACTTTATTTTGGAGATATTATTGAAGTTTTGACATAAAGAGTTAATTATATAGTATCTTCTTCCAAACTTGTATTATTCAGTTAGTTATTTATGCATGGACTTAATTTTTTTTTTAATTAAAGCACTCTTTGTTATGCTATTTGTCACATGTGAGGTGGAGGATATCAAATAACAAGCAAAGAAAGGAAAAAGATAGGTTTTAGTATTGTGTCAATAAAAAATAATGTGTGTTGTTGAATAAGAATGGTGATAAAAAAATCTAGGTTAAAATATTTTTTTAATCCTTATAGTTTTATTTACTTTATCTTTTAGTCCTTATAGTTTAAAAATAGACCTTTTTAATCTTTATATTTATTTTTAATCATTTTTAGTCTCTATAGTTTAAAATAGATTTTTTAGAGCACCTCCAGTGGGAGGTGATTGTTATGTATCTTACTTGTAAGCAACGATGCTTACAAGAAATCCCCGTTGGAGTAAACATATGTGGTGTTAAGTCTCAATTATGCTTCTTTTTGGACAAGACTTATTCAACAATTCCACTCATCCTTTGCACCATTGCAAGGTAATTGTTCTCTTTTTTATTTATTTTTTGTGCAGATATAGCTAACCCAGAATGTAGCTAACAATACCTTAATACACCTCATTTTTGTGCAGGTATTGAGCTAGAGAATTGAGGATAGAAGATCCTTTGGATTGGAAATCTAAGAAGCTAAGGAGCAGAGAAGAGTGACTGCGCCGGGCGCCACATTACCCGCGCCGGGCATGATCGAGACAGAGAGTACCTGAAACTCTCTGGAAGACATTGCGCCGGGCGTAAAAGGAATTGCGCCGGGCATGTATTGAGGCAGGAAGTGCTTAACTTCCCTGGAAGGCCTGCGCCGGGCGCGAAGACTTATGCGTCGGGCGCGTAACCCTAATCTGACTCCCCAAGCTCGTATTTGAAGACATTTTCGGGGGTTTCTCTCCTCATTCACACATTGGGCGCGTTTTAGGAGCTGTGAAAGGGATTCCCGGAGCTTGGAGTCGTTCGTGTGTGGGTCTTTCCTTCGGTTCTTCATTTCTCTCTTCATCTCTATTTTGTATTTACCCTCATTGTTTTGAGTGGTTCTACCCATTTTTTGTGGGGTTAGATGTAACCAACGAATTCTAATGTAATCCTTACGTTTTTAATGATATATATATATGTTGTTCATTCATTGTTGTGTTGTTTCTATTCTTAATGCTTGCTTTGGATTGATTCTCCTTTGCATGATATAGGTTCCATTGGGTGTTTGAAAATAACCATTGAAACTAGCTCTGAAACAAATGCCTAGAGGGAAATGTATCTAGGAATGGAGCTTAGCCCATTAGTAGTCTTAAACCCTAGCCCGTAATGCGGGTGTAGATATTGGGTACTCAAGGAATTGATATTCAATATCCGCACCTAGGCTCTTGCTCTAAGGGATTAGGTTTGAGTAAACTTATGGGTTGACTAAGCAATGTATGTAACAAGAGATTAAGGAATCATTAGTCTGACATTTGGTAAAATCTGACCCCACAATCTCACAAAAACCATAATACCATTTCTACTCTTTTCCACACAAAAACCAATATTTTATAGTTTTAACATTCCAGTAGTCATGCTTTTCAATTCACATTTACATAAAAAACTAGAAAAATGGAATTATTCTTTAGTCACGAATAGTCAATAAATGCTTATGTTACCTTCTAATCCCTGTGGATACGATAATTTTACTACTTGAACGACCGGTATACTTGCCGTGTTTGAGACCGTTAATAGAATTAAACTGATTTACAATTATAACAAAAGTATTTCAACGGAAAATCTCAACACGTGGCAGCCCAAGTTCTAAAAAAAAATTTCTTTGTTGCTTGTAGAAGCAACGGTGCTTAGAGCATACGTGGTCGCATGCACTGGCAGAAATCGTTCGCGAAGCGCACGCGTCTCCAAAATCCTCCACCACGCAGAACCCCCTGACCGACCCTGTCAGCCGCGCGCGGAACCCCCGACCAAACTCCATCAGCCGCATGCGGAACCCCCTGACTGACTGGACACCCCAACCATGCACGCGCAACCCCCAACCAGACCCCTCAGTTACGAGTGCGGAAACCCCCCACCAAACCCCTCAATCGCGGGCGGAGCCATCGACCAAACCCCTTAGCCGCACGCGTGGAACCTCCGACCGGACCCCTCAGTCGCACGCGCGGAACCCTCGACCGGACCCCTCAGCCGCACGTGCGAAACTCCCCGCCCGAACCCCCCAGCCGCGCGCAACCCTCGACCAGACCCGTCAGCTGCGCGCGTGGAAACCCCCACCGAATCCCTCAATCGGGCGAAACCCCCTACTGGTTAAAAGAAAGAAAGAAGGAGAAAGTGAGAGAAAGTGAGAGTCAGACTTGAAGAGAAAAAGAAAGAGAAAGTGAGAGACGAGACTTTAAAGAGAAAGTGAGACTTAAAAAAAAAGAAAAAACGTTGGATTAAATTGTTGATAGACAAGAGAACCGTTGAGAGAGCCATTGGTGGTGTGTGTATAAATTGATGTTCACACTTTAGGAGAATAAATATTATTGTAATTTTAATTTACACAAATTAGACTAATTTTATTGTAATTGAATTTAATTTGTTGTAATTTTTGGTAATTCTTTTTATGTAATTTCTTTTATTATTGAAAAATTTTTATTATGTCATTTTTTTTGTTTGTTATTCATATTTATATATTATCCATAATAATTAATTTTATAAAAATTTATCATAAAGTATAGTGTGAGGTGTTAAAAAGTGTAGTATGAGTTGTAAAAAAGTAGGGGTGCTTTAAGCAATTTTCATTGGAGCAAAGATTGTAAAAATATAGTATGATTTGCTTATGAGTGATGTGGCACAGTAGGACCCATTTAAAGTGGTTGAGAGTTGCTTATAAGCAACTTCTATTATAAATACTTTTAGTCCTTATATTTGTAGTTTTTTTTAATCATTTTAGTCTTCGACTTTAATTTTTTTTTTGTAATGTTGTCTCTTTCATGTTAATATGACAAAGATATTAATTCAATTTCAAAATCAACATGATAGGTGTTGGTTCATGTGGGTAAACTCTAGTGTAACTAGTCATATGTGTAAAAACATATATCTCTTTAGGACAATAATATTATAAAAATTATAAAAATTAAGATTATAATTACAATATAGAAATTCAAAAATTATTAAAATTACAATATAGAAATTCAAAAATTTAAGACAAAAAGACAAAAAATATACTTAAAAAATTATTAAGATTATAATATAAAAATTCAAAAATTTTAAGTAAAAAGATAAAAAATATACTTAAAAAATTATTAAAATTAAACTATTTAAATATATAATAATATTATTACAAATAAATTAGAATATATAAAATAAAAATAAAATGACTAAATAGTTTAAAAAATAAAAAAATAAAATATCATAAATATTATTTAAATAAATTATTAAAAATATAAAATATAAAAAATTGTATCAGTACCCTCTCAAATAAGATGGGTACCATAGAATTTCTCTTGTTCTATACTCGAGACAATCAATGAAAAACTCTAATGCACGGGCAATGGTGTGGACACAAAAAACAATGAATATAATTGAACAATATAGAGTAAGGTCAGAAATTGTTTTAAGATTGAAAATTCAAAAATACCAACTTTAGTCATATTAAAATTTTTATAAAATTAGACCTTAAAAATGTTATTTAAATGTTGCAGTAAAAAATTTTCAAACATCATAATTATAACCCTAAAATTAAATTGCAATTCCAAACCTCCCATTCGGTGCAACAAATGAATGGTTGAATAAATTAGTAAACTTTATACAATTTGTATTGCACAACTCAAGCATATTGCAAGCTAGCTATGCACGACTTCGCTTAGGTTTGTCCCTAATCCCCATGTTAGAAAATATTTTAGTCAGCAATTAATTAGCACATATTCCTGTTCACTACATATTGAAATTGAATGACATGTGCATTTCACGTAAAAGGAATATTCACACATTTAAATAATCTATAGCATTGCCATGGGAGGGAGCAAGAGAGATTTTCTTACAATTTTACGTGTATGATGAACAAAAATTAGTTCGTTTTTTAATATTCTCTTTTCAGGAATCTTGTATAGTATGGGTTCAAGGCGTTCTCTTCCTGCAACAAATTGTTTTTTTACTAACAAAAAGACAAAATGGTTGAGAATTTAGAGTTGCACGAGTGGTGGTGCAACCAAATCATTTGAAGATATTACAATTAAATTTTGAGTGAAATTTACTAATTTAGATGAAACTTCTAGAAGTACAACATGTTTGCTTGTCCCACACACGGTAAATAAGAAAATGTTACTCTAAGTTAGTAAAAGACCGAAAATAATTAAGTCACTAGTGATATTTAATTTAAGTATTACTATTATTATGCACATATTTCATAGGCTTAAGACAAAAATTTTAAATTTTACATCTGTTTGATATAAGAAATTATAAATAAATAAAAAATGAAAAGGTACTCATTATACTCGAGTTTATATAATTTTGGTGACTCCAATGTAGAAAAGAAGAAAAAAAAAACTGTAATATGAAGAATAAAAGAAATGAAAATAATGGGTCAAGAATATAATTATTGTTGAAGTTATTTTATGATCATTTCTCTTAATTATTAAAAAAATATGTGTTTTATAAATTATTTTTTTTATCGATGTTGAACTTGTTTATATAGCAACAATTATAAAATATGAAAATGTATTTTCAAAGAAGAAATTGAAATATGGGAATATGGTGAGAGTGTAGATATTATAGAGATTTGAAAAATAATGTCATGTGAGGAGAGCCAGATCAGCGTGTGATGAAATTGTTGTTATGGTTATGGCACCTAAAAATTCGATGACAGATTTGAAGTACAGATAATAAGGGATATCCAAATTTGCAGAATGGAAGAGTACTGTGGGTTATTGTTGTATGCCAGGATATGCTGAGACTTAGAGTTTCAATTAATTAACATATATTATGCATTTCAATGAAGGTCCAGCTGTAGCATGCTGTGAACATTACATTATGGTTGACTTAAGCAACATTATTTAATCATAAACTTTTGTCCTCTTCTATTCATTCACCAAACAAAACAAATCTCTCCTATTAAAAACTTTATAAAAGATAAAAAAAATTTATAAAAAAAAAAAAAAAAAAACTCTGCCTCAAAAGTTGTTTGTAAATTATTTGTCCAATCATCATGGATGAATCACTACTACAACTGTAAACTATTAGAATTTATATTTAACACCCTATGCAATAAATATTGGCTAAACTGGTGGTCACTATCTGAAGCTTCTAATGTCTGCGCGTGTTAAGGTATTTAACAAGGTCGTTTTGTACTGTTTTGGTAAATATTTATTCCTAACTTTCTTATTTCAACTTTTTTTTTTTTTAAAGTTGGTTCTCGTACTTAATAATAAAAAAGTTTATCAAGCCTAGTTGAGTTTAATGATTTTAATTTGTAAATAAAATCTAAAACTTCAAATAATTCATTTGTTAAAAATAAAAATTACAAAGGCAAAAATAAAATAATCCACAAAAAAATAGTGGACATAACTGGATTGTCAATTTTCAAGCCAACACGCCCAAGTTAGAATTTTTTGTAGCCCGTTTAAAATATGGTGACCTAATTGTGGTCCAAAAGAGAAAAACGTTACTTAGTTCAATTCACTTATTGCACCCCATACTACTGAGTTAATACTGACCGAGTTGCCTCGTTATTCATTTTTCTATGTGGGCTTGACAATGGAGGTAAATAAATGTTGAATTTTGTCACATCCAACTTTGGCTAAGTTTGTTTAAAATTAAAAAAGATGTTTCTAAAACATAGTGATGTTTAAAAAAGTAATTTGAAGTAGATAGTATTTATTTTTTAAAAACAGTTTAAACAAATACATAAAAAAAAACCTTATTTTTATTACAAACATTTTTTTAAAAGGAAATAAGTTTTAAACAATTTTTTTATCTTGAATCCTTTTAAATAAATATTATATATATCTTAATATCTTTATTTGCTCATGGTCTTTTTAAAATAGAACTTGTATTTTTGACAATCAAAATTTAATGTATTTAATCGATTCTTTGGAAAAAAAAAAATTTGAGATTAGTGGAGTTGTGTACTCCATAGAATTAGAATGTAATGTGTGTTTAACTAACTTGTTAACCTTCTTACATCTTGTACTCAAGATTGATAAGTTGTGTATCTCTCAAAATTGAGATCTGATGTAGATTCATCTTGTAATTGTTTGGTCAATTGACCTAGGCTAATCTCGTTAGAGTAACGGTCCAATTAGTTGGGAGTACTACTTAAGTAGTTGACTTAAATGAAGAAAGAGATAATTATTCCAAGACTTTTTGGAATTATCCCCAAAAGAATTTGGGATGTTGATATGCGAACATATATGTATAAGATATAGGTTTTAGGTTTAGCTAAATTAAGTTATTTGAATGTTTTAGAACTTGGATGACCTTTAGATAATTAGAATATCTTCCATATCAGTACAAGATCTAAATACTTGAACAAGAAAATATAAAATCTCCTAAGTCTCTCACCTTAATTCTTACTTGCCTACCATAATATTTTTAAAAACAAACTTACATGGTGCATCAAACTCAACTAAAATTTATGAAATTGACCATTTTGATTCACATTACTCATCGTAAGTGTTAACCCCAATCAATATTACTTGGTTACAAAATTTTAAAATACTTATAAACAATGAATCTATTTTAATTTAGAGTAAAATTATATCTTTGCTATATTAGAATAACATAATATACTTTAAAGAGACCTTAGATCTTCAATTTGAAAATTTAACTTTAAATCTCCTATAAATACATATTGTCACTTTAAGAGACTTACTACTTACTTGAACATCGAAACATCCTTAATGAACATTTATTCCTTATCCCCAACATCTTAATTATGTTAGAAAGTAAGACAACCATCAATATATCCTAGATTTTTGTTCACTTAACATACGCCTTAATTCAAAGTTCGATCAAAGTCAACAATACATCATACTATGTTTAAAATTAAGAAAACTTCTATCATGAAACACTTAAATGCCTCCTCACCCATGATGAACCACGATTTAGAACCATTAGATATATTAATTAAAAATTCAATGGTTAGGACATATTAGTCACATGAAGTATTATATTTTTAGAGTAATCTTTTAGTTTACGTTTTTGTCCTCCAACTCCCCGGTGTCCCACATCCCACCACTCTCGGTCACTCGTTACAAGTACATGCTATTTCACCCTCAAAACACTTATATGATTTCCGAAACTGTATAGCCTCTATATATTAACTCGAACAATCATCACAGATTACGATATATTCAATTCATTTTGAAGCACCAAGCTGACCACGTCCACCAGAGGAGACAATCAACCTACAAACTTCATCTGAAATAACATTTTTGCGTCCCAAATGAGAGAGTACATTTTTATACTTCTATGCTAGAGACTCTTAATTAGACTAGGAAAACCAAGTAGGGTTTCTGGAAAATATGTGAAAACAATTAATATTAAGTGATTCTGAAGTCTTTAGCTTGTGAATTTTTCCACTAAATAAATTAGCACTTGGTCAACACTTGTATAACCTATTTTTTCTGTTCGGCAAACACTTGTGTTTGTGTGCATTTTATCACAACTCAGACAAAACAACTCGCAACTACAATTTTTTTCTCTAGCTATTGGTAGTCTTAATCAGCTTGATGTAACCAACGATACTTGTAGGAGAGTAAGTAAAGATTTTTATATCAGTGACTACAAAAATTTACGTACAAACAAAGGAAGAAAAAAAAAACAGAAAAAGGTAATTCTTATTATTTACAAAGCTTCATCCTATAACTGAGATATCAGTAAACTTAAGTATCATAAAGTATACACATGTCTCTGATCTATAACATCAAAATTCTAAGGAATGTACCAAATAACACAAGTCCCTGATCCATAATCGCCACTCTTTTCCTGGTTATTCCAAAAGATACACACATGACTCGTTCTTTTTCCCATGAAGACAATCTAAATTGTGTTACCTAGAAGTCAAAATTATCCCTGCTGCTTCCGAAGCTGTTTGATCCATGTCTAATCCCGGGTTCTTGGTTGTCAAATACCGGAGACCCTCTAGGAGATGACCAGACCTCTATTGTTCTTGATTCTTGATGGCCACCCTCGGGTGTTAACTCCTTTATCCTTCTAATAGCTTCTCCCATGTCTAACCGTTGCTGAGGGTCGCTTTTAGTGCATTCAGCACCAATGTGGAGGAGTTGCTGCATCTCTCCAAGTGATTTCCTAGAGCTTGAAATTTCAGGATCAAGCAATTCGGATTCCCTTCCCTCAGAGATTGCATTCTCAACCCATTGCACCACATCAGTTCCACCCTTACCATTGCTAAGGTACTGAGAGGGGAATTTCCCTGTGAGCATCTCGAGTATGACAACCCCGAGACAGTAAACATCACAACTACGTGAAAGTTGGCCATGTTGTGCTGCCTCTGGTGCCTTGAAAGCAAATAGCACCTGTGAAATAGTGGAAGGGTTCACCATGTGGCTGAACCCGTAATCTACAAGCATTGGTTCATTATCTGGTCCTAGGAGAACATTGCTGGACTTGAGATTGCCATGTGGTAGATCATAGGTAGCAAGTTCTGTGTAAAGAAAACGCATCCCTTCAGCAATTCCACGTGCTATCTTCAAACGAGCAGGCCAATCAAGCTCAGAATGCGATGGTCCTCTGTCACCTGCAAATAACACAACATTGCACGCTTACTATATATAGAGAAATTCTATTACCTTCGAAAATTCAAGGGTTTTAGCACTATTATTGAGAAACTTTTCTCCTTCTCCTCTTTTCTCTTTTGGTGTGGAAACTCATTTAACTATTAGCTCAAAAAATAACTGTACAAAGACCTTCAAACTATTGGGAAAAACCCAAGTCCTGCCAATCCTAGATCATTAAAAAGGGTCACCCACCATTTATTCACGTATACCAAGCTCAATAGTGCTAGACGTGAGGGGGTGTATTGGGAAAAACCCAAGTTCCACATCGACTAGAGATTAAGAAATTGAATAATATATAAGTGAAAAGCAACCCTTACCCTTACCTTACAAGCCGGTTTTGTAGGGTTGAGTTAGGCTTAATCCACTATTCTAACATGGTATCAGAGCCATTTAGATCCACTTTAAAAATGGGCCACCCACCATTGATGCATGCCTCATAGGCATGAGGGGGTGTATTGGGAAAAACCCAAGTCCCGCCAATCCTAGATCATTAAAAAGGGTCACCCACCATTTATCCACGTACCAAGCCCAATAGTGCTGGACGTGAGGGGGTGTATGGGAAAAACCCAAGTCCCACATCGACTAGAGATTAGGCAATTGAATAATATATAAGTGGAAAGCAACCCTCACCCTACAAGCCGGTTTTGTAGGGTTGAGTTAGACTTAATCCACTATTTTAACACAAACATCTCTAAATATCATAGCAACTCTCGGTTCTTATTTGATAAGAGTTTATTTAAAGACTCATAGATATGATGTGTTAAGGTTATATGGTGTCAAATTCATTTGTGTTTTTTCTCTTTCATGTTTAATCCCTTATTCCCAACATATAAGTGTTTAATTAAGCTTATGGAAACCTTTTCCTTTCTATTCTATTTATCCAATTGATGCATTAAACCAGATTTGAAATGGACAAAACTTAGATGCAACAAGTATTTTAGTGCTATTTTTCAATCACCTTGATAATTTATATTGATCTTTAATACTAAGTTTTTATTACGCATATTACTGAGTAAGTTAGGAAGAATGAGTCTTACCATGAAGTGAAAACAGTAGACTGCCTCCCGGAACATACTCAGAGATAACTAGTTTCTCATCCTTTCTGAAATGATAAGCTAAAGGGCTCAATATATTCCAGTGTTTGAGCTTTGCAAGCTTCCTCATCTCTGCATCAAAATCATCTTTTTCCAAAACATTCATCTCTCTAGTCCTTTTCACCACCACTGCCACTCCATTAGCCATGACGGCCTTGTAAGAAGATCCAAAGCATCCATTTCCCAGCACTTCCGCAGCGGCCCTCATCAAATCTGGCAAACCAAACACACCCTTCTCATCATTCACCATCGCAAGTTCCCCCACGTTTTTACCTTGACCAGATGCCCTTCTGCCGGAGGATATTTTTCTAATTGTTGAACTTGAAAATGAACTTGCACTTGCACTTGAACTTCCATCCAAATCCCTTTTCACTGGTGCAGTCACTTGAACTTCCACTGCACCTTCATTGATATCTTCAAACATGACAAAACTCCCCTCCTCCTTCTTTCGCCTTGATCTCACAATACAAAACACAACAAGCGAGACAAGCACCACACTCGCTATTATAAAGCCAATAATCTGCAAAGAGCTACCACCTGGCAAACCACTACTATTTTTTGCATCAATGGGACTTGGATTCTCCGTTTTCTCTTCACATGATTTTCCAAACTTCTCACCACAAAGACCAGAATTCCCGGCAAAGGAGCTCTTGTTGAACTTCAACAAACTAGCCGGAACTTCACCTTCCAACTTGTTGTTGGAAACATCGAATTTCACCAACGCCGGGTTATTCATCTTAGGAATGCTTCCACTAAACTGGTTGTTCTCAAGATGCAACTCCATGAGCTGAGGCATCTCTCCCAACGAGGAAGGAATGTTCCCCGTGAATTGGTTATCAGAGAGCCACAATTTCTTCAAAGACCTCATTCTTTGGAAGTACTCCTGAGGAATATCCCCAGAAAACTTGTTCCCTTGCAAATACATCCCTTTCAAGAACCCTATTCGGTTGAACTCTGGCATGTTGCCTGAGAAAGAATTGTTGTTGAGGCTAATAGTTCGAAGACCCTTGAGTTCAAGCAATGCATCAATATTTATTTCCCCTAAGAGCCCCATTCCTCCAAGGCGAAGCCCCGTGACAAGGCCATTGTTGCAAGCAACGCCTTGCCATTGATCATCTTCACTACAAGGTACCGAATCAGCCACCCAACTAACCAAAGCTTCGGAGTTGGAGAACGATTTTTTTAGTGCCACCAAAGCTTCTGCTTCTGTCATGGAATATATCACAGGCAAAGCCACGATGATGATAAGAGTTGGCTGCAAGATTATCGCCGGAGCTATCGCCATTACTTTCATCAAAATTTTGTGCTTCAAGCTGTATTGACAACTATCATGGAATGTTGTGATTGTGACTTTTTTGGGGTCATTGCTTGCTTCTGATATTTTCTCGTTTTTCCCTTAGTTTCTTTGTGACCCCTGCATGCATGCATGGTGAGGGGTCTCTTTTGGGAGAGTGCAAAGAGAGCCTCACAATGAGATAGCCCTCATGGTTTTAGGCAAGAGAGACAGAGAGGGTTGGAATTTTGGTTGAACAAGTCAAAAGGAGTTTTAAACCATTATTATCTTATCCTTTGTTTGGTGATAATTATAGTATGACACTTGTATTCTACTAATAAATCGAGTGTTTATCTATTTTATCGGTAAGTACCTTATTATTATTAGAATAGGAATACCAAACTCGTGGCATGTTTTATATGCATTAGATGAATTAAACTTCCTAATTCCTATCAATCCTTCAGATATCAAATTCTTAAGATGAGAGAGTACTATTTTCAATCAGAAAATACGTGGTGCAGATGATAGTAATAGCAGGAAAGACCTTGAAATCTAAACCACAAACGCAAGAATGCATCTCGGTGGAGCACTTCGATAATTCCGAATCATTTGAGTTATCAATTGAATAAGTTCTGTTACATTGGCAAAGCACTTTCAACGGATTTTACTTAATGGAATGGAACATGATCTCAGAGAATTAAACTTAAATTATTGAAAATAAAAAAAATATGTTGATCTAAAAAAAATGCAACACAATGCCTCTAACTATAAACCTCTGTTTAGAAGTTTGACAGTTTCTTCGAACACCCTTCTCAACTTTAGTTTAGGTCTCATAGAATTATATGGGTCTTAATTGGGCCTTGTGTCATGTGTTATTGCATCCGGAACCTTCGAGCATGAACAGTAGAGTATGGTTAGTATTGACAGAGAACTCTCTATGTATGGAAGAAGAAACTTAAAAAATAAAAATAGGTTACAATACTCTTTTTGTTTCAATCAAAAAAGTTTCACACAAAGTAATGATAAAGACTCAAAGGAATTAAAAAAATGTATGTATAAAGATAAAAATAAAAATAAGTAAAAATATAAGAATTAAAAAAGTATGTTAACCATAAAAACAAATATCAAATATTAAAAAGGCAGAAGCTTTTGTCAAATTTTATAAAAAATAATCATTAGATAAATTGAACTTTGGTTATTTAATTAAAAGTGCAGTTAATTAACTGAGAGCAAGGCTATTTATAAGAACACATGAACAAGTCATTTTCTTTTAGATATGAAAAGTTGATTACCTCCTTTCTTATGGTTGCTTTTGAAAGAAGTTTTGCACGAAATTAATATAAAAAGTTGGAATTTATAATCTAGAAAATATATTTACATGAAAAACTTGGATATAGATCGATACTACACATCGTCAACATAAAGAATATAAGAGAGAAAGGTTTTTTTTTTTTAACATACAAAAAATATAGGACTACTTAATAATTTCTTAAATATCAGAATTTTTTTTTCTTCAAATAATTGAATATAAGTTAACTTAGTTTTACAACTTATAAAATAATAATTATTTTTATATATTATATTTTTATTATATATCATTAGATAATGTATGATCTCCAACACACCTTCTTACACCATTAATTAAATATCTCAATCAAAGTTTACAGCATAAAATATATACATATAAATAATAATCAATAATAACTAGAATATATATTATTATGGTTATGTCACTGGTCCACGCGGAATTTCTAACACTTTTTTTCAATATTTAAAATAACTGTATACTAGAATTAAACTCGAGAAAGAGAAAAAATTATGCTCATTAAACTTGTGATGTTTTTATTTTGGGCATATTTATGTGCAACTATTACTGTTTGTTGCAATTAGAAGGTGCAGGTACATGCTACGCGGCCCAAAAAGTTAAAAGGAATTAATTGAAAATATTAATGCAATTTATTAGAATGTGTTTTTGAATTAATTTTCCATTTATTCACTAGCTAGCCCACCCAAAAGCTCTGGCAACACGTGTTCTTCAATTATTTTTGGCTTTTGGGCCCAGATAAATTAAAAAAAGAATAAAAATACACAAAATAAATTAAAAAAAATAATAATAAATTACAAGAATAGGTAATTTTTGACACGTAGGAGGTCACGTGGATGAGAAAACGCAGGGGGCTGGGCGTTTTTCAGAAGAAGTCTCCTCCCATGCGCCTTATATGGGCCCACGTGACACATGTCTGATGTGGAGAACAAAGAGCAGGGGGGAGGAGTTTTTCGGATGGAGCCTCCCCCCAGGCGCCATCTGTACAGGTTCTGACACGTGGTAATGCGCCTCCACCCTAGGCGCTATGTATATTATACATATTACGCCTACACCCCACGCGCCACCATATTAAACACCTTCCCCTCCATTTTCTGTTAAAAGGTGAGTGCTGAGATAGTAAAATTTGTTTTTGAGAAAACGCTTGTACTCCCTGCGCTTTAAGAAAATGCTTCTTCAGAGAAATTTTTTCGCACAACAAAATATTTTCTTGCACGTTCTTATCCAGGTAAGAGTTGTAGTTTATTTATTTAAATTTGGAATTAAATATTAAAATTTAAAATGTAATGGGCTGATTCGTTTATGGTTTCTGGGTCTGGAACGGCTCGTTCTGCAATCAGAACGGACTGTTCTGATTGAACATATTGGTCGTTATTTTGGATCCGGAACGGGCCGTTCTAATAGTAGAACGGGTTCTGGTTGCTTGCGTAACTGAATAATGAAAGGTATCAGAACGACCCGTTTTGCTTTCGGAACGGGCCGTTCCAGAACCCAATTTAAGACACCTTTTGTGCAATGAGAACGGCCCGTTCTGGTTTCAGAATGGACCATTCTGATTGCACTCACGAAGATGAGTAGGACGAGGACAACGACATATGTATGGGACCCAATTGAAATTTTTTAATTATTATGAGGGATTAAATTAGGCATTTAGGCATTTAGAAAATTTATAAGTTATGTGTTGTTTGAATTTAATATTTTGTTTGTTTGTTTGTTTAATTATATCAGGATGTCTATACAGATGATTCATGCAGGACCTATCGACGATTCGTTATTAAGGCTTCAACCATTCCATATATCTGAGCATATATGGAATGGAGTTGAAGATAGGGTTTTGAAGGTTAGAAGAGCAACATAATCATAGTTGCGTGGTGTTGAGATTCCAGCTGCTATTCAGGATCTTCTACAGAGGGCTGGGTTTTTGGGGGTGGCGCAAATCAGTTACTTTCCTGTGGACAATCATTTGATTTCTGCCTTAGTTGAGTGATGGAGACCAGAGACCCACACGTTTCACATTCCCTTGGCGAGTGTACTATCACGTTGGAGGATGTTGCAATGTTACTTGGGTTGAAGATCTTCGGGGCACCCATTACTGGATACGCAACTATGGATTGGGGAGCTCTTGTGGAGCGCCTTCTTGGCATGACACCCCCTGAGTCAATGCTTGTTGGCGGTCGATTGAGGATGAGTTGGATTGACCGACACTTTTCTAATGTTTCTAAGCATATACATAGCCAGGAACAGTTGGAACGCTATACTAGAACTTTCATTTTAAGCATAATCGAGGGATATCTATTAACTGATCACTCTAACTCCTTTGTATCCCTTAGATATCTGAGTTTCCTAGAAGACCTGGATGCTTGTGGTCAAATGAGTTGGGGGTCATGCGTGCTGGCGAATATGTACAGGGAGTTGTGCGTGTGCACGAATTATGATCATAAGGAAATTGGTAGTTCAGGTATTCTAGTGCAATTATGGGCATGGTATCGGTTTCCATTTCTTGCACCACCTCATCCACCTTTATCTACATTTCATGTTCCTCTAGGGGCATGGTTAGTAACTATATTACTTGTGATCGATTTAAGAATAAATATATTTAGAATTAATTTGTATATTGAAGTATTAATGGTTTTTTTTATTTTTATAACAGGTGGAATTATGCCTTGCATAAACCTAGAGAGGAAACAAAAGATAAAATTGTGAAGTATAGAGAGTATTTTGACCGTTTAAAAAGAGAGGATGTAAGTCTTAATTTATAATATTTTATTGAAGATTTATATATAAAAAATTGTAATTATAAATGATAATTGCTAACTACTTATTTGTTATGTTGTTTTGCAGTTTCTATGGCAACCATACTTGGAGTTACTACCTACATTACCTCCTTACTGTTTTGAGGACTCACAAGTATGGAGGTCAACTATCCCATTGATTAATTTCCACATCGTCGAGTATCATTACGTTGATCGTGTCATGCGACAATTTGGGATGGTCCAACACATTCCTCCGCCTCCTATTCATCAGGAGAAATTGCATGATCTTTCCTTGAGAAGCAAGGATAACATGGACTGGTCACGCATACACGTTCAATTTGTGCAAGAGTGGCAAACACGACTTCATCGTGTATGGACACAAGCTGCATGTGATACACCACACTTGAGCAATAGCTCAGAATACATGGTGTGGTATAGGAAACATACAATACGATGGATTTCTCCTTCTAGTGCGATCACTAACCCATGATCATGGTGTGGTATAGGCAATCACTGACCCATGAACAGTGTTTGTTGCAAATTCGAGATGATCTACACCGTTGATTCTGTCGGTGGCCGTTTGTTTCCCCTGTTACTAGGAGACAAAACTTTTGACCCATGAACAGTGTCTATTGCAAATTCGAGATGATCTACACCGTCGATTATGTCGGTGGGATCAGGGCCATTCGTTTCCCCTGTTACTAAGAGATAAAACTTCTAACCCATGAACAATGTTTGTTGAAACTTCAAGATCATCTACACCGTTGATTCTGTCGGTGCGATCAGAGTCGTTCGTTTCCCATGTTACTAGTAGACAAAACTTCTGACCCATGAACAGTCTTTGTTGCAAATTTGAGATCATGTACACCGTTGATTTTGTCGGTGCGATCATGGCCATTCTTTTCCCTTGTTACTAGGAGACAAAATTTCTGACCCATGAACAGTATTTGTTGCAAATTCAAGATGATCTACACCATTGATTTTGTCGGTGCGATCAGGGCCGTTTGTTTCCCCTGTTACTAGGAGGAAAAACTTCTGACCCATGAATAGTATTTGTTACAAATTCGAGATGATCTAAACCGTTCATTTTGTCGGTGTGATTAAGGCCGTTCTTTTCCCCTGTTACTAGTAGACAAAACTTCTAACCCATGAACAGTCTTTGTTGCAAATTCAAGATCATGTACACCGTTGATTTTGTCGATGCGATCAGGGCCGTTCTTTTCTCCTGTTACTAGGACACAAAACCTCTGACCCATGAACAGTGTTCATTACAAAATCAAGATGATCTACACCGTTGATTTTGTCGGTGTAATCAAGGTCGTTCTTTACACCATTCATTTTGTTGATGCGATCTAAGCCGTTAGTTTTACCTACTTTATGCTTTACATTTTCAATTGTTATTTTTCATTGTAACGAAAATATTATCACATTTCTTAATCACACACGTAAATATTATTCATACTTCAACACTTTAGTACTACATTCAAATTAAGACAACACTTTTAAACTTTAACAAACACTTAAGTATTGTTTAACAACAACGACAACAACAACATGAACTTAACTAAGTAAACACTGATTGTTAACAAAATAAACAACGATACAAACAACACAGTCCTTTGCAAAACTAAACATTATAACTTAACAAAGTAAACATTGACTGTTAACATATACAGTAACCTACATGAAGTTTAGTTGTCTTTCAAATGAATTGACCATGTTCCACATCTGCAATTGTTGAGGCTCCAGACCTTCAAAAGTAACAAATAAATTCAGTAGTAATTCATTCGGGTCTTCTGCAAATCTGTGATACATGAATGCCACATCTTCATCACAGGTTAAAGGATATGGAGTATATTGCTTTCCTCCTTCTTCGTATTTAATTGGACAACGATAATGAAGTTGACTTATGCGTTTGCTATCCCCTTTGATCAACCTCCTATGTACCTCATTCAACAAATCAACAAGTCTCATGTCTTCGTTAAGTTTGATAACTCTTCCACTAGATGGCATTTGTATGGCATAATCAAGACCGTACTGAGTTTCAAATATCTGAACATTTTGAGACACAAGAGCAAACACTGTTGCTGAAGCCATTCTTCGAAATCACTACTACAATATTTTAACTATCTGAACATAAAACACACACACTTACATTTATAGGCAGATGGAGCCTAACTAAAATAATAAAATAATTTGAAGTGCATAATTTAACCATTTTTTTTTCATTACACAATTACAAAACAATAACAAATACATATTATTAACTGAAGTGCATAATTTTACCAATATTTAATAATAATATTCTCCAAATTTTAATTTTACAATCCACATAAAACATTACATTACAACCATCCTAATTAGAAATAAACCTAAAAATAAATTACAAATATTTTTTTCTCATTAAATCAAATATCCTTTGGAATAACCTACAAAAAATGTAACATACATTTGTTAAACAATATTAGTTACACAATAAATTATATTTGACTAACACTACTCACCCGTTGTACATTATTTTTAGTTATATTCACGAAGTAAGGACCACGGAAACGGTTTGGGGCAAACACGAAAACCTGAAGAAAAAAAAACAAATTTAATTCAACACATAAATAACATATAATTTAATATTATACAACAAAGATTACCTGTTTCAGAACTAACACACACCCCACAACAATGTCTTTCCCATATTGTTGGTGTTGCTTAACTTTGTAATGTAAGCTTGCACCAATCGTTGCAGTTGGGTCCTGAAATAAATATTTATAATTAATTACAGAACAATTTCTTTTAATGTATAAAAAATTCACTAACCATACCTTTAAATTAATAGTATAATTCCCCCTTCCAGTTGGGGTCATAGACTCCACAAAAGCAACAACTGTTGGAACTCTTTCTAAATTGTGGTTGATATTAATCAATGTTGTGACTTCTGGTAGCTCTATTGTTAATAAAACAAAAAAAAAATTAACATTATTTGCATGATTAATTTTACACACATGAAACTTAATATGCTACACAAACCTCTAGATTTCACATAATGAACTACATAACGTCATGGGTTAGAGTTGAACACCATCATCGCAGGTCCGTTAAGATTAGACAAGAACTGCTGTGTTGGTAAGGGATTTTCAGATTCCCTGTTCCTCATGGTAGCTTGGACCAAACCAGCTGGTCCAGGAATAAGACAGCCAATGTCACGTGCACTAGATGTCTCCTCGTTATTGTCATCCCCAAGTTTTGGTGTAGGGGGTGACAACGGAGACAATGGCTCCTGTTCTCTAACTTCTTCAGCTTGTTTAGCAACCATAGCACTTCTCATTATTGACAACAATTGCTCATTTGCCAATTCTTCCTCCGATCGAACAATGTTTTCCTCTTCGTCACTATTAGGTACATAATCTACTCCTCTACGAGACATTTCTAATAAAATATAAAACAAAATAAATATTCCATTAATATTGTTTCAAATTCTAAAATTTATAATATTCAGTATAATATCATAATTTTTAACATGGCAATAAATACATATATTCAATTATAAAAATTAAATTATATAAATTTTTCAATAAAAATATCAATTTTATATGATGCACTGGAATTGCCCGTTCTGAAACTAGAACGGGCCGTTCTCATTGCACCTGTGGTATGTTATCTTAGGATCTAGAACGGGTCGTTCTGATTTCAGAACGGCCCGTTCTCATTGCACTCATAAGTTGTTAATTCTTTTTGCAGACAAAAAAAATAATACTAGAGTTGGTAGCCGTGCTATTCGGGCGTATAAATATATTTTGACTTAAATATTTAAATTCTTACAAATATGTCATTGTCTTATTTTAATCTTTGAAGAAAAAAAACTGTTAATTATAAATTCTTAACATTTTCTTAATGTTGTAAAAACAAATAACACTTGTCAATCAAATAATTACTACCACCAATCACTGTCCAAAAATAGTACCAAGCTACACGTCAACGACATGATTCCAATAGACATCACCATCCAATCTATCTCTGTCTTACTCCCTTGAAAATCATAATTATTGTAGTTTAATCATCACAAAAACATGGAAGGATAAGTTAGATTTCAAAAAAATTAATATATAACAAGTATAGATAAAATACAACTATACTACCAACAACACCAAATCACACCATATATATGCATACACCTCAACTAATGCGTCATTACACATTCACCTGTGAACAACAGGGTGAACAGTTTAAGTGGTTTGACCTTATCAAACCAACAAGATCTTTTCCATGGCTTACACACATGCTAGATCAACAACTAAGTTTGGATACCAATCTATAATACATTATTTCTTAGATGTCATTTAAATTAAAAAAGTTCAATACCACTATCAAGTATAACATAGTTTGAGTATAAATTTATCACGACATTCACATTACATGAACCTATGAAAGATATAACTAATTTTTTGGATGCTTTTAGGGAAATTTGTTACCCTCGATCTTACGTGATGTAGTTTTGTTTTTTCCTCCCTGATTAGCCAAAAAATATAACTCATATACATGGTATTACAAAATTTGGGACGGAATGGGGCTAATGAATATCCGCTGTAGCATGTCTCTTGTAGCATGTCTCTTGCTTACTCTAGAAATATCCTAGATGTACACACATTAAAAATAGTTAGGCTTAATTATATTTTTAGTCTTTTTATAATATTAAATTCGTAGTTTTGGTCTCTTTATTTTTAATTTTATAATTTTAGTCTTTCAATTTATAAAATCTACAATTTTAGTTCCTTTATTAGATATTCATTTATTGATCGTTAAAATTATAATATTGGTCATAATCTAACATTAGTAGATTATAAGAAGATTAATATTTAATAATATTAGCATTAATTTGCACTTTTAGTTCTCATTTTCATTTTCATTTTCATTCAATTTTTTTTTTTTTACTTTTATGAGATTAAAAAAAGAACTAATAATAAATTTTAGTCTAAATATTATTAAATATTAATTGTCATGTCATCTACTTAATAAATCATGACTAATGTTACTTTAATGATCAACAAATAAACATTCAACTTGAAGACTAAAATTGTAAATTTTATAAAATTAGAAGACTAAATTTACATATTTAAAAATAAATTGACCAAAATTGTAGATTTAATATTATAAGAGGATCAAAAGTGCAATATAAAAAAATAAGTTCTTATAAATATAAGTTCATTTCTTTTTGGTCATAAAAAAATCAATAGTTTTGATTATTCTAAATTTTAAATTTTTTAAATGGCTATTGTAATTCTAGAGTAATATCATTCATTATAAAGCAACGTATAAGGTGATATAGTTACATGTACGACACATTATCGCTGAACAGGAATAACAATTATTTTTAAAATTTCAAAATTTATTAAAATTAAAATCAATAAAAAAAAAATCACGGATTTAAATCAAATGAAGTCATACTTATGAATAATAAATAATTGTATAAAATAAAATAAAAAATATATTTATATTATATATATATATATATGTAATTACGATCTACTTGTTTTTATTTACAATAATTATTATAAATTGTTATATATATTTTGAATATCTTGTTAAATTATCTCGACTGAAATTGTAGGAATTATTATGTTCAATATAGTGGTAAAAAAAATTTAAACGAAAGTTTAGATTAGATAAGACATAATTACATATAAAGTTATAGTGAATTATTGTGTTTTTAAATATTTTTAGTAAAATTATATATTGTCTACTTCATCACCAATGCAAGTTAGGATGAAAGAATTGTTTAGTGATAAATTGAAGTAAATTCTAAATTCTAAATTTGAATATTATTGTCTACATTATAATTCTTATAAATAAATATAAATTAAAAAAAATCAATTGAAATGGTACGATTTTACACACCAATATAATTAAGTCTTGTACCAATTCAAACTAGTTCACATTTATTATTTGTGACGGTAGATGAGAAACGTGCTATATCTATTCAAGTTTCATTTTAATTTTATTTCTTTATGTCTTTTCAGTTCATTATCTATTAATTAAATACACCATTCTATGTCCAATTAAAAAATTACATGTGTTATTATCTCTCTTTTCTTCCTACAACTATATCTATGTCTCACACCACCTTACTTTTCTTAATTACAGTCATTTACATGTGAACAGTACAAGTGAAAGTGTATAACCCCACATTTGGTTTACTCAATAGTCTAACAGTCTAAATTGTTTAAATAAATTAATGGTTAATTATATTTTTACCTTCTTATAATATTAAATTTGCAGTTTTAGTTCTTCATTTTTTTTATAATTTTGTAATTTTAATATTTTAATTTTATAAAATTTATAATTTTGATTCTCGCGTTGAATGTTTATTTATTTATTGTTAAAATTGTTACATTAGTCATGATCTGACATTAAATAAATGACAAGATAAATATATTTAATAATATTTACGCTAAATTTTATAATTAGCTTTCACTTTTATCTCATAAAAGTTATAAAATGAGATGAAAATGTGATTAAAAAAATAAAAATAAAAAGTACAAATTAGCCTAAACATTACTAAATATTAAGCATTATGTATCTATCAAATGTTGGGTCACAACAAATGTTACAATTTTAACAATTAATGAATGAATATTCAATGAAGGGATCAAAACTACGAATTTTATACAATTGATAGACTAAAATTGTGGAATTAAAAATAGAATCACCAAAATTACAAATTTGATATTATATGGGAAGTAGAAGTACAATTAAGCCTAAATTAATAAAAGAGTTTTAATTAATTAAGGGGGTTTTGAAAATAATTGAGATTATTTTATTTAATTATATACGCTTTATCTTATAACTTTATTTAATGTTTATTTTAAGTGAGAAATAGGAAATTAAGTTTTTAAGAAAGGTTGAGTTGGTTTTCATTTTACACTTATGTTTTCTCTTTATGCTTGAAGAGATGTTTGAAGAACTTAAGGCTTCTAGAGATCATTTCAGAATTTCACACCCTTCATCTGACGATCATTGTGGTAAGAGGGAGTGAGTATTTTTGCTATAGGGTGTGAGTTATTTACTGGATAGTGAGATTAACTCTCAATTTCTTGTCTTTTCATGTGTGTTGTGAAGGAAAAATCTCGATTTTAGATTATAAGTTGTGAATTTGTGTTTCGTATGCTTCATGTGTGCATTATATGTGATTGTATTATATGTATAGTGAATTTCATGTGAATTGCAATTGAAAGGTTTAGGTTTTGGGAAGGTTTTTGTCATTTTTGCACTTCATGTAGATGCATCAAATCTGGTTTGGCATCAAGCACCGCATGAAGGGTTGTCGAGTGTGGGGGACTCGAGTTAGGTGCCACCCTACATGTGATTAGATACTTATTTTATGCATGTGATGATGGGTTTAGAGGTATTTAATCAAGTGATTGATCTTTATTATTTGAAGAATATAGAATGATGGTTAAATGATGTATTATATTTAAGGAAAATATTTACTTATATGCTTATTCCTTAAGGTTAATTAATGATGATGTATGGAATATACACGTGCAAACCATGTGATGGTCAAGTGACATGAAGTCTAAACTGAGGCTTAGTTAGGACAAAGTTTGGGCGTGTTTGCCTAGCAGTGACGCGATTATGATATATGATGTGAACATTTGAAGATGATATAATGTGATTTGTCTATTAAGTCTTGTGTGACATGCATCATGAGCATAAAATGTTTTTAGTGATGGATATGATACAAAACATAATAGCCAAAGAAGGTATCCCTGTGTGAGTTTGGGGATTCATGACCATTAAGATAGATGGGTTTTGCAGCTCTAGTTCTGTTTGTTTGTGTTCATGAGATATAACTTGCACGACTCCACTATCTTGATGCACTTTGGTGTATCTTCTCCTAGTGTAAAGTGTTGTGATGACTTGATCCCATATGTTTTCCTAAGCTACTTTATGTATGCCTCTAAGTAGGGTTGAAGTGTTTTATTGACACAACATGCATATAGACTAGTGAAGTTTGTGCCCATTGCATTGGTTTGAATCACGACTTGTTAATATGTTAAGTGAGTTTATGTTACAATTGCTAATGCTATATTGATCAAGTATTGTATATGTTATGTATTTATTGTGTGACTATCTAACTATATCTCACACTAATAGTCAGAAGGGGATATTTTTCACTCTCTTTTCTTTGTTTTGTGTTCTTGAATATATGTTTTACAGGTGTAGTTCATCATCTTGATGATGATGCTAGAGACGAGGTTTAGGTCTTATGCTTGGGATAGTTGAGCTATGATAGGATGTAACATCAGGGTTTTAGGTAGAATTTCATGCTTTCATTAGTTTTCACAATGTTTAGGACTTATGTTAGTTCTTTGGTTTTGTAATGACTTTGTTTAGTCATTTGTGTTAATATTTCTTAGTTTTGGTTTATGTTTAACAAATGTGACTTTCTCTATGCAAAAGTTTTACGAACTAGTTTCCATTTATTAAAGTTTATTTCAAATTTTTTTGTTGTCTCTTTTATTTTATGAGTATATTAGCATGTAGGATAAAGAGTGTCACAAACATAAAGCAAGCCAAAATTTAGGAGGAAAATAATATTTTATGCAATTATTTATATTTTAGTATCCCCTTATTATAAGGAATTATGGGTATTTATGGATGCTAATGACACAAAACAAGGATATATAATAAACTTTTATCTCATTTACCTATATTTTGAATAAAGATTTATTCTATACTTGTCTTGTATCTACACGAATATTTGTTAAGTATGTATTTATGAATATATATATATATATATATATATATATATATATATATATAGAGAGAGAGAGAGAGAGAGAGAGAGAGAGAGAAAGAAAGAAAGAGAGTAAACATCTAATTTGGTCCCTAAAAGATGGTAAAAGTGAACAATTGATCCCTGAAAGATTTTTGAAATATTTGGGTCCCTAAATTTGAACTTTGTTATGTAAATTAGTCATTATGTTATACTTAGTTGTTAATTATGTTAGTCTCATAACTAGTCAATAGTTAATTCTCACGTTGACACGTATGATCTCTCCTAGTTAATAAAAATGACCATTGCATTAAGTTCTTTCCTACACACATATTTAATTAACACATCCTTATTTGAGATCTTTCATAACAACCACTCATTTTGTCAAACTCCAAATTCAATAATTTAAGGTTTACGATCCTACACTTATAACCAGAACAACAAAGAAATTAAGGATGATTGAGAAAGAAAAATCCAACTACAAAAATCCTACAAAAATAGACAATGACCTTCCATTTTAATTAAAGCACTCATGACCAAAATATTTAAATATAACAAATTGTTTGTTACTAATTGCAAAGCACCTAAATCTTGCATTATTGTCCATATATATATATATACACACATATATTAGGTGGTTAGGAAATAAAGAACAATCAACTAGGAGAGAAAGACTAAGTATCAACCTAACACTTAATTGTTAACAATTCAACAAACTAATAGAGTTAATAACTGGGAATAACATAAAGATTAACTTATATAACAGAGTTAAAATTCAATGACCTAGATGTCACACAAAATCTTTCAAAGACCTATTGGATACCTCTACCATCGTTCAAGGACTAAGTTGGACATTTACTTTTTGTGTGTGAGTAATTATGTATACTTATCCGGATATAAATTTTTAAATATACAAATAATCAAATTTTAACATGTATTTATACTAAAGTTAAATAACTTTAAAATATATATTTATATTAAATTAGATAATTATAAAAATATATATTTATTCTAAAATATATGTATATATATATATTTAAAATAAAAAATAAATTAAAGTAACTTATTTAAAATTTAATTAAAAAATTATTTTAGTAACTTCAAATTACAAGTAACCACATAAAACATAAATATGAGTACTTTACTATCCACTCTCTTTTATTTCCTAATTAATAAGATGATAACTTTTTCTTTTATCCATAGAACTGAAACACCATACTAAAAGAGTTTATAACACTAACACATCTTACTCAATCAATTGAACTAGACTTCCTTAATAAAATCGTACATATATATATATAATCAAAACAAATTCAATTTTATTTTTTTTAATTTGGTATAAATCTTATTTGACAATAAAAGAAAGTATATTTACGAAAATGTATCACTATTTTTGTATTACATTACTTACAAAGAAAAAAAAATGTGTATAAAGGGCTTAATAATAATCCACTGTATAAAATGTGTATAATAATAATATTTAACGGGCTTAATAATAATGCAGTACAATCATTTAATTGCAATTTACCATGAATAATAAATATTTTAATCCTTATAATAATTATTTAAAATAATTATGTAAATTATGATTTTTATTGATTTATAATAGAAAATTTTTTCCATTAGCGGTGCATTAGCATTAAATTCATATCTAAATCTAAGAGTTTATAAATAACATCCAAATCCCACACACCATGGTATGTTATTCACAAATTTAACTCCATGGTAAGAAAAATAACCAGGAGTTCATGAAAAAAAAAAAAAATTGGCACGTTTCTATTTGACTATGATCGCAATTGAAATAGAAAGTATGGTTTAACTTTGTGGCTCTAATTGGTTGGTATAAATTGAAGTCAAATTATATGCCTGTTTGTGTTTGCTATGACTAATTCAAGGTTGGTAGAAATTCAAGTCCGGTTGCTGCCCGACATTATTGTTGTCTCATCTTCTTCCCATTATCTTTCCGCAATTTCTCCCTCACCCACGCCTCATCTTCCTAGATCCTCAAGGGGTCAAACAAAACACTATGTTTTTCCTAAAATATATATATATGTATAAAAAAAGTCCAAACGCGTGGTATTAAACTATTAATATATACTTTGTTCGTATTAAAGACATTTCAAAAGAAATAAGAAAATAAAATAAATTTTGTTATTTAATTAAGATGTTAAGTTTAAATCCTTCAAATAAGTTAATCTAAGTCCGTTCATGTGTAGCTAATACCCTAATACGTGCCCAAATATTCGATACAATCCAAACTAATTGCAAATAATCGTTTTGATTTTATTAGGGTTTACATTTTATTTTTTAATGTATTGTGTTCATATTAAAATCTTACATATACAAAGACGCTGGCAAATTACCATGGTCTTGTTGCAGATTTAGATCAGTGATCGTTTGGTCTAAGACAGAAGTTGGAGCTCATTCTTTCTTAACTATGGTATAGTTAAGTAGTATAAAGTTAGAAATAGTAATTAATTTTTTGTTAGGATTGATAAGTGCATGTAAATATTTCTTCTAAAATTATTTATTTTATACACAAAATTAAGATTCTGACAACTTAGAAAATGTTAGAGTTAATTGTAAATGCATAGCAGAAGTGATTAGCCGTGGCCCGTGGTGAACACAATAGCATTTTCTTCGCCTTGTCTTATGAATTATCGCATAATAAAGCTCTTTGCCAATAGTTGCAAAGCTAGTTTGATTGGTAGAGATGACATGAAGGTGCATTTAATATGGTAGGAAGAAAGAACGAACTAGAAACTATCAAGTACAAAAACACTTTTTTTATTATTATATTAAGAAATTATCAAAATATCATACTTTAAAGCATATTTATTAATAAAGTATTATATTTATTATTTATGTTGAGAAATTAATCTTTCACCAATTATTTTTTCACCTAAATTTTTCATAATTATCTCTCAACCGTAGTTTTTTTTTTACAATTTCTTTTTTACGTGATATTATTATTTTTTATGTAATATATATCTTGTATTTAATTTATTAGCTTAAAAACTAGTTAAAATTAATTAATATATAAATAAATTCATAATTTATATTTTATAACTTATTAATTTTATAACAAGATATTATAAATAATTTAGAGATGAATAATTTCATTATGCATTTGAAATTTAAGAGTACATATATTGACATACAATATCAAAAGATGGATTTTAAAAGATCAAAAATAAAATAAAAAATGGATAAATAACTTTAAACACATACTTCAAAATAATTCACAATATATATACATCACATAAGTAAAAATAAACATAGATGAATAATTTTTACACATATATAGAAATCAAATTCATTGGCAATAACTCATTGAGTCTATGTCCACTGGTAACACATGTTTGAGTTCGACAGATGTGATATGCATTTCTTGATGTGTGTAAGAGATGTTTTACTTGCGAGGGATGACCAAATGTGTGTAAGAGGTGTTTGACTTGATAGGGACGACCAACTGAAAAATTTACAGTAAGACAATATAAAATATGTTATGATTGTGAAAAATTTCTAAAGTTACATATATTTTACTCACAGGTCATTGTTGCCTACAAACATTCTCACCATGATTATACATTTTAAATGCATCTTGTTTACATGTTGAAATACATCTCCAATGTGTACAAAAGATTCTTTGAAGAGTTATGCAAGGAAAAAAATACTACATTTATAATAGAAACAATCACTACAATAAAATTTGTTATTAACGACAATAATTTAATTGTCGCTATTTAGTTATATAATAAAAATATTAATGGCTAATATATAATAGTCACTAAAAATATATTTATATTATACTAAAGTTTACTATTAGTGACAATTATTTATTAGAAAAAAATTAAGTCTCACATCGCTTAGAGATAAGATAATTAAATAGTATATAAGTGAGTAATAATTATCACCTTATAAGTTGATTTCATATGTTTGAGTTAAACTCCTAATTCACTATTCTAAATTGGTATCAAATCACTCACTATTGCGAAGTTCAATAGTGTTATAAAACAATTAGAGAGCAACTTTCACCTTATAAATCTCACATCTCTTAAGAGACAAGATAATTAAAAAAATAAATTAAATAAATATAAATAGAAGATAACTCTCATCTTACAAATCTCACATCGACTAGAGATAAAAAAGTATATAAGTTATGAATTTAGAAAAATAAATTATAAGAATAAATTATTTAAATTTTACTAGCAAAAGATAAAAATCATTAAATAGATGGAAAGGAGACAATTGAAAAAAATAACTTTTAATAGCCTTTAAAATGGCTACTAGAATTGACACTAAAAAAAATAAGTTTTACCGGCAATTTAGTAAGTATTTACCAACATTTTATATAAATGTTAATAATAGTATTAGCGACCCTGGATACACCAACCATTATTTAAATGCTGGTAAAAAAAATAATGATCATTTATATAACTGCTAAAGAATAAATTAATTGCCACAAAAAATTAATTTTAGTGTAGTAAATATACTATTAAAATAAAAATTACAAATTTATTTATATATTAACTCATTCTTGAGCTAGTAAATTAAATACAGAACAAACCTCAAGCGTGTGGTTCAGCGGTAGGGGTTGATCCACGCTTAAGCAAGGTCAGGGGTTCGAATCCTGCCTTGTGTATACAGCCGCGTTAAATCTTGGGGCCAGCTATCTCACCCGGCGGTGAATACTCCAGGGACGAACCAAAAAAAAAATAATTAAATACAGAACACATATTATATAAAAAGTATAATATTAAAAATAAAATTATTAAAAAAACTATAGTTAAGAAATCTATTGGATAACCAATTTCTCCATGCAAAATAAGAAGAAAAAAAATGAAAGATTTAGGTGAAAAATTAGTTGGTAGAAAATAAATTTCTTAATTTAAATAATAATCATAACACTTTGATAAATATATTTTGATGAATTTATTTTTATTTTGTAATATTATAATTAAAAAGTTTGTTTCACCGCAAGTGGAAGACAAGAAAATTTCATAGGTTGACCGTTCAGTTTGAACCCAAAAATTTGGACTGAGGTGAATTTTTATTTATTTATATGTAAATACTTTAATATTATAAATAATTTGTTATTTATATTTTTATCCTTATTTTTAGTACATATTATATATATATATATATATATATATATATATATATATATATATATTTCTTTTCGTTAAGTCTGAATGAACTAACAAAAATAACTTTATCTATCAATTTATAATATTTTTTTTTATAAATATTAAGGGAGTTATAAAAATATTTTTATAACAATTTTAATACATTAAAAAAATGTAGGAACTATAGCCCTCCAAGTCCCTACCTTTACTCTTATTAACCATTAATGTAGTGATAAAGTATTTTGCATTTGTTTGTTGTAAGAATGGTCTTTTTTATGAAAAATCTTATATTTAACTTTTATTGTGTACAAAAATTATTCGAGTCAACAACAGTCACGTTATCATAAGTGAAAATTAATCTTTAATTCAATAAATTAAGAATACTTGTGACCATATAAAACGAGTGGACACGAAATATGTCTAAGAAGAGGAAGTGGGTAATAACTTTTTAAACAATGGAGAAGCTTATTATGACTGTAGATATATCAATTTAATAATCTAATGGTTAAGATCCGTAACTAGTAATCTTTTGTAAAGGTTTCAGGTTCAAGTTTCTACAATTAGTAACTACATATAGAACTTGCATGAATTATATATTTAAACCATTTTTTATTAAAATTAATCACCTATACACTGTTAGTATAAAAAAATTTTACACTGACAACTAATTATATCTCTTAATTGTGTCATGTCACTTTAAAAGTAAATATGTTTACAATGACATGACACAATTAAAAGATATAATTAATTGTCAGTATAAAAAAACTTTACACTGACAGTGTATAGGTGATTAACTCTTTTTATTAATTATATTCAAAGTATAGAAATATATAATGACATATTTTTATTAAGTTTATTTTATTTATATTTTGATATTTTGTTTTAAATAATGACGAAACATACAGTGCATAGGATTCGTGTTATTTTAAATTTATTAAAAAAATATCTTTAACTTTATTTTTATTTAAATTAAAATATATTAGATTTTTGTAGTCACGGAGCTGTCAAAGTGGGCCGGGACCCGTGGGCCAACCCGGCCCACCTTGAAAACGGGCCGGGCCGGGCCAAAAAAATTAAAGTTTTATAGTAGGTGGGTATATTTCAACCCGGCCCACTTTGACCCGGCCCACCCGGGCTAAACCCGTGGTGGGCCGGGTGGCCCACCAACCCACCATTTTTTTTTTCAATAAAAATTTGAATATGATTTGTAGTTTATTTTGTATGATGATATATTGAAAATTTTTATTTTAAACTTTTATCATGATTTGTATTTAATTTTGTATGATGAATTATGACTTATAACTATTAATGATGTTAATTTTATGACTATTATGTTAATTTATAATTAATTTAAAATTTTGAATTTTGTTAATAATTTTTTTTTAATTTTTGGTGGGCTGGTGGGCTGGCCCGTATAACCCACCAACCCGTGGTGGGCCGGGCCGGGCCAAATTTTTTTTGAAAAAATTACAAGTGGGCCGGGTTGGGTTGGCTCGTTTTTAAAGTGGGTCAAGGTGGGCCGGCCCACATGGGCCGGGTTGGCCCGTTTTGACAGCTCACCATATAGCTAATACGAAATGTTTTCTAACTTTAACGATGATTAGAAAATTTAACATATCACCTAAAATCCTGAATCACACGGACAACCTGATGACCCCTCTCCCTAACACCGTCACCGTGGTGGTGCCACTCGTTTAGGGTGGTTGCACAACGGCATGCTTTTTTTTTCTTTTTTTTTTTTTGGTTTCATAAATAATTATGTATGCTCTTTTATTTTAACTTTATTGAAACTTAAGTATAATTTTTAGAAATAGAAAAGTAACATCTAATCGTCAGTGAAGTCAACATCCCCATTATTAGGGGAGTGTCAAATTTTCCATGCTACAATGACCACCGGAAATAAGTCAACTTTTTGCTTCTTACTCAACCATAAGATTACTTCTTATCCCACGATAATTTCATTTTCACCCAAAAAATCAAAAGTATTGTTTGATTTGTTCCCTCTGATTAAATGGATATTTGATTATTACAGGAAGGAGTGAATAATAAGGTATTGACTGCCTATATTTTGGAACTATTTAAATATATATACAAGTATATAAAGTAATTTAATTTAATTTTTTAGTATCCATATATTTTTAAAATGATTTATTTTTAGTATTATTTTTTTCTGTGAATACATTGGATACATATAAAATTTATGAATATTTTCTTGAATAAATACAAGAGAGTATAGACAGACAACCACTAGTGAAAAAAAAGTTTTTAAAATCGGTTATTTTTAATTTTTAAAATCGGTTCTCTAACTGATTTTAAAAGAGCCGATTTTAAAAGTTAGACTTTTAAAATCGGTTATTTAACCGATTTTAAAGTTAACTTTTAAGATCGGTTGTTTTATAACCGATTTGGAAAGTCTTGGCTCCAAAAAAATAAAACTGGAACGGGTCATTCCAAAACTGGAACAAGCCGTTCAAGGTTGTTAAAAAGGCTTAAAACTGTCGTTTGGAACGGGCCATTCCAGCATTGTTAGTCATGAGTTAAAATCTATCCAGAAGCCGTTCTTCTTGCAGAACGGACCATTCTCCTTGCAGAACGGACCGTTCTCCTTGCAGAACGGACCGTTCTCCTTGCAGAACGGACCGTTCTCCTTGCAGAACGGACCGTTCTCCTTACAGAACGGACCGTTCTCCTTACAGAACCCTAAATTCAAAATTTACCAGAATAAATCAACAACAAAAGTAGCCAGAATAAACCAACAACGAAAGTAGAGACACGAGAAGAGCATGAGAATGTTACCTTGATATAGTAGTCTTGCAAAGAAAATGAAAAGTTGGAGACTTTAGATGAGAGCACGAGAGAGTAAAAAAAGGAATGGAGGAAAAAATCAAAGAGAATGAGAATGGAGAGAAAGATAAAAGGTTTCTGACGATACTTTTAAAATTGGTTATCTAAGAACTGATTTTGTATACTACATACAAAATCGGTTCTTAAATAACCGATTTTAAAAGTAGTACTTTTAAAATCGGTTCTTAAACAACCAATTTTAAAAGTAGCACTTTTAAAATCGGTCATAAAATAACTGATCTTAAAAGTGTAACGACCCGCCGTGGCCATCACACTACGAAACAATACTCACTCTACTGGGATTTATATATATATATATATATATATATATATATATATATATATATATATATATATATACTAAAATAGTATTATAAAATATTTACAACACAAGTTGCTAATCAAGCAACCAACAATAATTAATAATATACAACAAGGTATGCTACTACAAGGTAGCTACAAAAAAATCTATCTATCTCCAGGCACCTCCTGTGGCCTCTAGTAGCTATCTCCCAGCCTATCCCTGCCCTGCTCCCATACCAACGTATGATCATCGTAGTCCAAACCACATGAAAAACACACAAGGGTAAGCTAGAGACAATAAACAACTCATAAATATCAAATATGGCACACAACTCTATATTCATCTTCACATCTGCCAAAAAAAGGTAAACAACACATATATATACATTTTAACATCATTTCAACTTAACTCCACATATCAACGTTGTATCAACACCTGTCAACCAATACATGTTTAAAACAACTTACAACATAACAACACTATCATCGTCCTCAACAGGATAAACATACAACACAATCACAATATACATCACAATCAGAGATTAACAACATAACAACATAGATACAACTTTTATCAACAACAAATCAACTCATCAACAACTTATGCGTTGTCACGCATTTCAACTCGGAGATCTCCAACAACTGAGGTTGAGCAATCTAGGTGGCATAAATCCTACCGAATCCAACGTTTGACCTATCTCAACTAGGTCAGGTATAGAACAACGTTAGAAACTCCGAAGAGAACCAGGTATAGACAACAATAGGCGATTTCTCAGGTGTGCCACTTAGACTCGGAGGTCCAGTACTACTGTCAGGACAGAAGGGTTTGGGTATGAGCCTACCACGGCCTTGGCTAGCATCACCAATCCACATATGGAGTTAGCTCACCCACTGTCCTCCAAGTACCATGCACCTTCCAGTACCTAGTCAAGGACTACATCTCTAACTAGATGCCTTACTCAAATTGGTCATTCAACCATGACATGGATCGACTATTTCCATGTCACCCACACAATACTAAGGGATTCAACTTTAAAACAACTTTTAACTTTAAAACAACTTTCAACTTATCACCTTAGTACTATGTATCTCAACATAGGACATATATCTTCACCATATGTCCCCAACTTTTCAACTTACAATAATAAACATCTAGCCGCTTGTAATCAGTATAGCTCGGCCTGGCCCATATACCGTGGTCGCTTATACACGTGTGCCTCGACCTTGCCCACACACGGCATCAACTAAGTCCTAGAGGAGAACAACACGACGTCCACTCCAAGGGACAACTTCCCAAGGAGGGTTTTCAACATATTGGGCTCTCAGAGTGTGAGGTCCGTGACCCCCTCCCCTTTTTTTTTCTTTCTCACTCACTCTCAAGCTCTCATTCTCATCTCTCACTCACTCTTATTCTTCTTCCTTTCTCTAAATTCCTTGTGGTTGATTTTGTTTCCTTTAGCTGGAGCCGTGAGTGATCTTGGAGGTCCTTTCTCTCAATCTTGAAGTGGAGCTAGCTGGGTGCTGAATTCTCTCATTTCTCCTTCGTTCTTCGTCCTTTTCTTCCTAGAACTCGGAACCTTCACAATGAGGTAAGGGAAGCTAGGTTTTGCTGGTTTGGGTTGAGAATGAGTTGAAAAACTCTTAAGTTGTTTGATTTTGGATGATTGACGAGCTGTTTTGATGAAATTTTCGTTTTCGGGTTTTTGGGGTTTTGGGGTGAAATTTTGGGGTTTTGATGATTTGTGGTTGCATGTTGAAAAAGAAGGGGTTTTTGTGTTAATTGACGAAAATGTAGTTCTTTGGAGGGTTTGCATGTGTTTGGGCTGTTGGATTGTTGCAGGTTGTTGTTCAAAAATGGAGGAGGGATTGTTTGCTGTCACAAACGGCTGAGCCATTTTGAACGGCTGAGCCCTTTGGGAGTTTCGTGGCAGGGGAGGGTTTCTGGAACCAAACGGCTGAGCCGTTTTAAGGTGTTGAGCGCTTTGGGGGCAGAGAGCCACCTGGAACCAAACAGCTGAGCCGTTTTAAGGCGCTGTGCGCCTTTGAGGCAGAGAGCAAGAGGAGAATCCCTGGAGGTAAAGCGCTGAGCGCTTTGTAGGCGCTGAGCGCCTTTGTTCTTTCAGAATTGGACTTTGTAGTCTTCATGAAAGTTGTATCCTTTGATCTTAGCTTTCCAATGGCACTAGAATCACCCAAAAAGGAGTTTTAGAACTCCAGATATGACTATTTAAGTGAAGAGGGGTCAAGCTGCCAGCTTTACTTATAGCTGTTGCGGTTTTCATCAGTTTTAACAAGGTATATGAAGGAATTAGGACTTGGTGTCTTCTTGAGAGTTTTAGGAAATCTTCTTATCTTTCATATGAGATAAGGATGAGTATGGTAGGAGTAGTATAACTCCTGATGTGCTGTTTTCTGAGAAGGTTGTCATTTTCACATTTAGTGAGTTGATATGTTGAGCTGTATCAGTTGTATGTTGTTGTGAGTTGATATGTTGAGTTGTATCAGTTGTATGTTGTTGTGAGTTGATATGTTGAGCTGTATCAGTTGTATGTTGTTGTGAGTTGATATGTTGAGTTGTATCAGTTGTATGTTATTGTGAGTTGATATGTTGAGTTGTATCAGTTGTATACTGTTGTGAATTGATATGTTGAGCTATATCAGTTGTATGTTGTTGTGAATTGATATGTTGAGTTGTATCAGTTGTATACTGTTGTGAGTTGATATGTTGAGTTGTACAGTTGTGTTGTACTATGTGTTGATATTGTATGTTGTAGGCCGTAAGGCTGAGGTGTTGTAGGCCGAAAGGCTGAGGTGTTGTAGGCCGAAAGGCTGAGGTGATTGTAGGCCGCAAGGCTGAGGTGATTGTAGGCCGCAAGGCTGAGGTGTTGTAGGCCGAAAGGCTGAGGTGATGTAGGCCGAAAGGCTGAGTTGTTGATCACTAAGACTAGAGGAGTTGTTTTCGAAATTCCTCATCCCATTGTGTGGATTGAGTGGTTGTGGTGCTCTTGGAGCCCAATTTGTTGAAAACCCTCCCTGGAAAGCTGACCCTTGGAGTGGTAACTTGCTGTTCTCCTCTAAGTCTTAGTGTTCCCGTGTGTGGGCAAGGTCGAGGCACACGTGTACAAAGCGACCACGGTATAGGGGCCAGGTCGACCTATACCGATTACAAGTGACCAATACTAACTTATATGCGTGACGACGCACTGTATGTTTTATTGCTGTTATGTTGTATGCTGATGATGTGAGATGTGTGTTGTTATTGCCAAATGTTGTGGTATTTTAAATTGATTTTGTTAAAGCTGATTGATGTGTTGATAAGGGGTAGCTATTTACTATTCATATATATATATGTATGTTATTTCTTTTCACTAGCTTACCCTTAGTTGTTTCCATGTGATTTGGACTGCGATGATCATACTATGTATGGGAGCAGAGCAGGGTTAGACTGGTGATAGTGGCAAGTCTACAGCTAGCAAAAAGAGGAGTCTTGTTTGGAGGATGTTTGTTTGTTAGGCCATTATCTGGCTACTTTGGTTGTATTTCGTTTGTACACTCTAACTCTAGTCGGATTGGAACATTGTATATAATTATATTCTAGATCCTATATTTATATACTCGTTCTATTCTGTCTAGTGTTTTCAGTGTGCTATGGTTGTGAGTGTAGTGACCAGCCGGGTCGTTACACAGAGCACCACAACTATCTCAATCCGCACAATGAGATGAGCAACTTCGAAAACATCTCCTCTAGTCCTAGTGATCAACAACTTATCATCACAACTTAATCAACTTAACAACTTAAACAACATACCACTTTTCAACTCATCATCTAAATCAACATTCAACTTGAAAAACATAGTTTATCAGCACAACAACTCATCACAAATTGTTTAACAACACATTTTAACAACACAACATCTCATTTCAACTTTAAACAACATAATTAACTCATAATTTACAACTTAATCATCATAAAATAATATATTTTCAACATATGGCACAACATACAACTTTATAGCAACATACAACTCTATACTCAACATGCATCTCTATGTAATTATACAACTTCTTATTCAACTATACAACTATGCAACTCTTTTCTAACAACTTAAAAATATTATCATCATGCACTTCACAACATATACATGTCCACACATAACATATAGCAACTTTATCAACTTTATTTTCAACTAGCTTCAACAATATCATAGATCACCACAACTTTATAATCTAGCTTCCCTTACCTGAAGATTGACTCAGAATAGCCAAGAAGCGGAATTCCCTTTCCGAAGCTCAACCCGGAACTTCAATCCACCCAAAGCAAGCTTCCTAGTCCAGAGTCCTTCTCTCTAAAACTTCTCTCTAAAAACCTTCATTTCTCTTCAACCACCCAACTCTATTTATAGACATTCAGGAGTGGCCAGAACGGCCTGTTCCGAATCCGGAACGGCCCATTCTGCACCCCTTCACCATGTGTAAAAATTATCTGCAGAACGGTCAGAACGGGCCGTTCTAGGATTCATTCAGAACGGCTCGTTCTAAGATTCATTCAGAATGACCCGTTCTCCATCCAGAACGGTCCGTACTCCCTCCGGAACGACCCGTTTTGGGTTTGGAACGGCCCGTTCTCCCTCTAGAACGGGCCGTTCCAGTCCAAGATTCAAAGGCCTAATTAGTAGCTTGGAACGGCCCGTTCCAGATTCGGAACGCCTCGTTCCAGTCTACTAACTACGTTACAAAAAGTACTTTTAAGATCGGTTAAAATTTAACCGATCTTAAAAGTGTTCATATTATTTACAAAATTGTCACCGCGTCACTTTTAAGATCGATTACCTTTTAATCGATCTTAAAATTCCAATTTTAAATCCAATTTTTGGACTAGTGAACTATTTATACACATTAAGTCATCTATAAATTTATGTAATTAACATTCATTCTCTATTTCACACTTGCAAATATGTTTGAGTTTGTCTAGTTTTTTTAAATAAAATAAAGTTGACAATAGGTTTTTATTAATATAAATATGATATTATTGTCTCTTATTTATATATATATATAGTACACCAAAATTAGGTTTTTGTGGCAATTAATTTATTCTTTAGCGACCATATAAATGGTCATTATTTTTTTTACCAGCATTTAGATAATGGCTGGTGTATCCAGTGTCGCTAGAGCTGTCAAAACGGGTAACCCGGCCCGGCCCGGCCCACCACGGGTTGAGCCTTTGGTGGGCCAACCCAACCCGGCTCGTTTATTGGTGAGCTGGAAAAAAATTGAGCCCGACCCGGCCCACCACGGGTTGGTGGGCTAAACGGGTTGGCTCACCTAATTTGAAAAAATCACCTAATTTAAAAAAATGTAATCAAATTTAATGCCTAATCTTGCAAAAATAGTATGCACATAAGCTTTTCTAGAGAAAAGTAAATAAATTCCTACACTAATTACATAATTTGAAGAAAAAATACATAAAATTGAGAACCTATGATGGTCTATGAAGTTTTATTTGGCCCAACCCAATAGCAGAAGTTTTTTATTTTATTTTTATGGGCTGGTGGGTCAGCCCGGCTCACCACGGGTTGAACCCGGGTGAGCCGAGTTGTTAGTGGGCCGGGTTTAAAATTGGCCCACACTGAAATTTGCAAAAAAAATTTAGCCCAACCCGGCTCGAACCCGTGGTGGGCCGGGTTGGCTCACCGGGCTGAGCCCATTTTGACAGCTCTAAGTGTCGCTAATACTATTACAGACATTTATATAAAATGCTGGTAAAGACCTACTAAATTGTCGGGAAAACTTATTTTTTTTAGTGGCAATTTTAGTAGCCATTTTAAAGGCTATTAAAAGTTATTTTTTCAATTGTCTCCTTTCCATCCATTTAGTGACTTTTATCTTTTGCTAGTAAAACTTTAAATAATTTATTCCTATAATTTTCTTTTCTAAATTTATAACTTATATACTCTCTTTTTTATCTCTAGTCGATGTGAGATTTGTAAGATGAGGGTTATCTTCTATTTATATATTTTTTTTAATTGTCTTATCTCTTAAGAGATGTGAGATTTATAAGGTGAAGTTGTTCTCTAATTGTTTAATAGCACTATTGAACTTGGTAATAGTGGGTGATTTGATATTAATTTATTATAGTGAATTAAGAGTGTAACTCAACCCTATAAATCAACTTATAAGGTGATAGTTATTACTCACTTATATACTATTTAATTATCTTATCTCTAATCGATGTGGGACTAGTTTTTTTCAATAAATAATTATCGCTAATAGTAAACTTTAGTGTAATATAAATACACTTTTAGTGGCTATTATATATTCGCCATTAATATTTTTATTATATAATTAAATAGCGGCAATTAAATTATTGTCATTAAACAATTGTCGTTAAAAATAATTTTTGTTGTAGTGATATATATATATATATATATATTTAGTACGTGTCTGCATTTTCCAAATATGTGAGAAGCTACAAGTGATTATTGCAGATATGGGAAAAATATGTGAGAGATGTGGAAAATCAGTTTCATATATAATTGACCGTAGTTATTTTTCTTTTAATCACGTGCATACAGTTGAATATATGTACAGTTATTATTTATTAAAGGTGTCATAGACACTCCAAAAATGTGGAAAACAGATGGAGTTAATCCTGTTATTAGCAGTATAATAAATTATATCTTTCTTCAACGAAAAATAAACACTTGAACTTCACTTTCAATCATATCCTCACCGCTCCTTTGTCCTCTCTCTCACTGCCACGTTGAAAATCATTGAAACAACTCCGGGTAGAAAATATTGAAACATCACCCAAGGGATAGCAATGTTGGAGTTGCTTCTATGTTTTGTTGTGTTGCTCTATTATAACATGTATGTTGTAGAGACCCTTATTAGCGCTAGGATTTTGTATTTTTAATATTCTATATTAAATGTATATTAATATATATATATATAGAGAGAGAGAGAGTTTTGTTGTAATTTTATTAGAGGATTTATGTTCTTAAGTCAAAATTTGTAAAGATTATTTTATATTTTTAACACTCAATACATATATTTATTGCATGGTTGTTCAAATAATGTTGTAGGATAAACCTAGTTTAGTATATTTTACTTATTTTTGCTATGTACTGTTGTATTATACTAAGTGTAGTAGCCTGCTTAATTGTTACAAATATCAATGTTTATTCTAGTTTAGGGTGAATGTAAGCTATTGAAAGAAAAAAAGATAAGGAAAAAAGTAATGGTATAACTATTGGTGATGGTATAAAGATTTTTAGTAAAATTATTAGAGTTAATCACATATACACTGCCAACACTGGTAACCAATTATATCTTTTAATTGTGTCATGTCACTGTTAAAAGTAAATATGTTTATAGTGACATGGCATAATTAAAAGATATAATTGATTGTCAGTGTAAAAAAAACTTTACACTGACAGTGTATAGGTAATTAACTCAAATTATTATGTGTAATAAATTTATTAACTTTTTTATAATAAAAAATTATCCATATTGTATGTATCATAATTTGTGATTGGTTAATAGTGTAAAGCAAATTTATATTGTTAGTATATGACTATTAAACTCTAAGTAATATGACTAAAATATTAAAAATTAAACAATGGGATAAAAACAAAAGGGTAATATATATTGTTAGAATAATAAAGAAGACAAGTAGAGAACCATTGACCTAGTGGTGGAATGAGCTAAGGTTAAAGGAAGGTGGTGACCACTTACAAATGCTCTAATTCTTAAGTGTATGTTTAGGAATACGTTTTACACAGAGTAAACGAGATTTCACATTTTCCAAAGCCAAAAACGTAGAAGTAAAGGGGAGTTACTTTAAATTGAACGTACGTTTGTTAAATTTCAACTGTAATCCAAACACACTGTAAGTCATTATACGATTTAGCGAAGTAAACAAAAAGGGAACCCAAATATATACATGACATTACATGTTATTTATAGGGCCTAGTGAGGGATATACAAGATATAAAGTTCTTACCCAACCTCGCAAGTTTATTACAACATATGTCATCTCACACGTTGAAGGTTATATTAGAGCTGTTAAAGTGAGCTCAGCCCGGTGAGCCAACCCAGCCCATCATGGGTTTGAGACGGGTTGGGTCAAAAAAAAATTAAAAATTTCAGTACGAGCCAATTTTGAACCCAGCTCACCCGGGTTGAACCTGTGGTGAGTCGGGCTGACTTACCAACCCGTAATTAAAAAAAAAGAAGCAATAATTATTGGGCCAAGGTGTAGGTGCAGCCCAACATGAGATAGGGTTTCAATTTCAAGTTAACTTTCAACTTCAAAATAATTTCAATGCCTCACCAGTCATTGCAGGCCGCAATGCAGCCAGCTCTAGCCACCCTCTCACACCACACCGCACCATAACTACCACGCACTGCACCACAACCACCATGTACCGCACCACGCTGCGAGCCACTGCGCGCGTCACCACCCTGGGCCACCTCGCACGGTGCACGTCGTTTGAGTGAAAAAATTACATTTTTTTAAAAATTAGGTGTGCCAACCTGTTTAACCCACCAATCCGTGGTGGGTCAGACCAAGTTCAATTTTTTTGAGCTCACTAATAAATAAGCCAAGTTGAATTGACCCACCAAATGAATAACCCGTAGTGGGTAGGGCCGAGCCAGACCGGGTTACCTGTTTTTACAGCTCTAGATTATATGTATCGTGACCAAGTTGAGTTGAATTTTATTGTATTTCGAGCCAATCTATTTTCTTGCAAATGCAAAAAAGGAATATTGCTAATATCTATTTTAATATGTAAGTACCATTAAAACATGTATTTATAATTGTAATTTGAATGATGTTTTATCATACTTGTTTTACACAAACTAAAAAATGTAATAAACTTTTTTATTTTACAGAATAATTTTTATGTTTCCTATTATATCCTCTTTAATTTTTACTTTATAATAAATGCATATTGATTATCATGAATAAATTAATTAAAATTTAGATGAAATATAAGAATATAATTGATAACATAATAATTAATGTTATTTTGAAATTTAAAAATGAAAAATAAATAAAAATAAAATTTTACTAAATATTTGACAAATAAAAAGGAACCAAAGAAATAATATGATTTTAGAAAATATAAATATATTAGATAAGATAAATGTACTAGAGAAAAATTAATTATAAATACCAATGCATCAAATCATTCATTGGAGCTGCATCAACTAGATCGTGATAATTTTTTAATGGAAAAAAATTGTATAATTGTAACACTTAAAAAATTATAATTATTTAATTAAAAATTAAGAGAATAAAATCATATAATTACAATATTTAAGAAATTAAAATTATCTAACTAAAATTTAGATAATTAAAATCGCACAACTCCAATATATTAAGATACCTAAAATTGTATTTTTTCTTTACAACAGTTGATCTTAATTACAAAATGAAAAACTACTATATTTTTTAATAATTTTAATCCATTAAATGTATTTGTTTTAATTTAATATTTTTAAACTAATTAAGAATTATAAAAAAAATATAACATTATTCTGTCTGACACTTCCCCTAAATTTCAATGAGTTGACAGTGACGGAGAACACGGGTCACCCGTGTTTTTTATGACAATATGTGATGGACCCATTGATTTAAGAATGATGTTATCTATGTACTACAGTAGTAGTAGCTTTTCACAATTACTTTTTTTTTTATATAGAAATTAGATACTATCACGAAGTTTTTACTACAATATTATTTACTTTTTTTTAAAATACCAAAATAACTCCTGAACAAAATTATTTACATAACTAGACTTGTTTCCTGTTTATAGCTCAGAATTCGATTTCCGGGAAATTAAATTCAGAGCATCGTTATTTATATTTTTTTTAAGCTCAGAATTCGGTTTCCTGGGTACTTTTTAATTTTTATTTTTTTTCGTTTTGAACTCAGGAATGTGTAAATTTTGCAACTGGAAGGAGAACGGCCCATTCCAGAGTAAAGTTTTAAGCATAACTTGAATTTTGAAACAGATCGTTCCAAACAAGGAAAAAAACTGGATTCAAAACGGGCCGTACGCCCGTTCTGGTTGCAGAACGGCCTGTTCTAAATCCAGTTTTTTTCCTTCCTCAAAAACGAAAACGCAAAAAAATAACAAAAAAAAAAATTAACCCTGCTCAGAATTCAGTTTCCCGGGAACTGAAATCTGAGCTATGAACAGTGAACAGGTTTAGTTCTATAAATAATTTTGTACAGGTGTTATTTTGATTTTTTTTTATAAATATTGTAGTAAAAAATTCTACTTTCACATATTTACTCTGCATTTCTTACTATTGCGTATACCGTAATATATAAAAATAAAGGCTAAAAACCTAATTTGATCCCTTATAATCTTTTTTTGTTTCAATTTAGTCCCTCATTAATTTTTGGTCTCAATTTGGTCCCAAACTAATTAATTGGTTTCAATTTAGTCCCATATTAATTAATTGGTTTCAATGTGGGACTTTCCGTCCAAATTGCTTTAACGATGTTAACTTTTGGCCACGTGGACGCCACGTAGATGCATACGTGGATGCCACGTGGATCAAATTTTTTTTTAAAACACCTGGACCCAGAACGGCCCGTTCTGAAACCGGAACGGGCCGTTCTGGGTGCACTTTTGGTGTGTTAATTTTGCACCCGGAACGGCCCGTTCCAGGTGCAAAATTAACACAACGAAAATGCAACCAGAACGGCCCGTTCCAGTCTCAGAACGGGCCGTTCCGGTTTTATTTTATTTTATTTATATATAAAATATTAATAATTTTATAAAATATATATTATTAATTATATTTTAATTATGTTATTATATCTAATAAAATAAATATATTAATATTTTTTTATATTTTATTTTATTATGTTTATTTTATTAATTTTTATCATTTTATTCTTTTAATCTTAAATAAGTTGCAAAAAATTATAAAGTGATATTTAAATATTTCTTCAAACAGAAAGAGAAAGAAAAAATTATTACTCTATTTATAAGAATTATATTTTATAAAAATAAGTAATTTTAAAATTTTTACCATAAAAAAATATTTTTCAAAATTATTATATTTTTTAATAAAATTAATCAAGAATATTGGTTTAATTGCATTTTATATCTCTCAAACAATTGTGCAGTTTTTTGATCTCCAAGATTTTAATTGCATAATTTTAGTGCTTAAAGAATTACAATTGCGCGATTTTGGTCCTTCAATTTTTAATTGAACAATTTTAGTCCCTCAAATATCATAATAGTATGATTTTTGTTTCTCCCATTAAAAATTAATAATTTTAATATATATATAATGTTTTAAAATTAAATAATTATTTATCTATTCAAATTAACATATATTATAATTTTTTGTAATGTATCAAATGATATATATTTATTATTACTAAATAAATAAAATTTATATATTATTAATATTTTAATATTACTAATAAATTAATATATATATTAAAATTATTAATTTTTAATAGGAGAAACTAAAATCGTATTGTTATGATATTCTTTATTAATTTTATTAAAAAATATAATAATTTTGAAAAATATTTTTTATGGTAAAAATTTTAAAATTACTTATTTTTATTAAAATATTTATTTTATTAGATATAACAACATAATTAAAATATAATTAATAATATATATTTTGTAAAATTATTAATATTTATATTTTTTAAAAAAAAACTTAAAACCGGAACGGCCCGTTCTGAAACCGGAACGGGGCGTTCTGGTTTCACTTTTTGTGTGTTAATTTTGCATTCGGAACGGGCCGTTCTGAATGCAAAATTAATACACCAAAAAAGAAACCAGAACGGCCCGTTCCGGTTTCAGAACGGGCCGTTCTGGGTCCAGGTATTTTAAAAAAAAAAATTATCCACGTGGCATCCACATGGTATCCACGTATGTATCTACGTGGCATCCACGTGGGCAAAAGTTAACTCCGTTTAAATAATTTGGACGGAAGTCCTAAATTGAAACCAATTAATTTTTAAGGGACCAAATTGAAACCAATTAATTAGTTTGGGACCAAATTGAAACCAAAAATTAAAATGGGACTAAATTGAAACAAACAATTAATATAAGGGACCAAATTAGTGTTTTAGTCAAAAATAAATCATACCTGCATTGAATTATCTAACTATAAACTAAATTATTTCACTCTTTTTTTTTTTACTTTTATACTAAGCATATTTATTAACTCTCTGAATAATATTACTATTACTAACACTTGTTGGGATGAAAAAAATTGTATTCACACCCCATAGATATCCATGAGAAAAAAATACACTTAAAAGAGGAGTGGGTGTGGGTCGAAAATTTTTCCGCAAAATTCGAAGTGAATGGGGAGTTGGGTACCGGTAGTATAATATCCATCTGGCAGCCCAACATATTTATTTATATATAATTGATTAAAAAATTTATTTATAACAAATAAATAAGATAAGTTATATTTTGTTTTGTCGATGTAACACTATAAATTATATGATAATTATTTTAAGTCATTTTTATGTTGTTAAGTTAAATCATTGCTCTAAGTTGAAGAATTTTAAGATCCGATAATTTTTTAGGAGTTTTAGTATTATTGAAAGTTTCTTCCGACAGAGATCTACTTAGTCGGAAAAAGTATATAAAATTTCTATTTTGAATAGAATCTCATAAACCCCATTTATTATAAATTCAAAGAGACGAAATTATAGAAAGATAAACTCTAGTTCGTAGGCTCTATCTCCCGTGAAACTTCCCTTTTAACAAGACTATTCTTCTCTTCAACTGATCTTAGGATTTTTGTTGTGATTCGGGTAATGGATGCCTTGAATCAAATCGTTGATCTAGTGTGGGGTTTCGTTTCTCTTATCTTACCTTGGTTCCTTTCTCCTTCAAGGTCAAAGAAGTTGGATTTATTGATTTTTGATTGAGTAGGTGAGTTGTGTAGTGATGCATGAGTTGTATGTAGCGTGAATTCCGTTAAGAATTCTGAATGAGATTGATTAAATTAGAGTGGGTTGTATTGAGAATTGGGGTTTTGGGTTCATATAAGGAAGAATGTGATCATTTGCTACGAATTGTTGTTGCATGTTGATTTTTGAGCTAGATTTGAGTTGTTTGTGTTGAGTAGGATTATTATTTTGTGTTGCATGTGTGGTTTGGGTTGATTTTATGGTGGATTTGGCAAAATTCATGATTTATACAAGTGTAAATTGCTCGTCACGCCAAACGCACCTTTTTTACGTTGGGAGTCACTCCAACATGAGGCTCTCTGTCTCAATCACGTTAGACACATGATCAGTGGCACTGGCTGTGAGAAGAGAGACTTGTCTCGAGTTGAAATGTTGTAGGGTGTGGTTCAAATGGCATTGAGCATGAGAGCATTGGGAGTCTCTAACTTGGTAATATCAGACCCAAGGTTAATGGGTGCCCAAAATGGCCATATCAGTGCTCTCTATATGGATGACACTAGGTGCCAATATGGTAACATTGGGCATGAGTGAGGTAAAGACTCTGCCTAAAATGAGGTTGGGCGTGACATTTTGCTACACCAGGCGCGAGGTCTTAGGGGCTTTGCCTTATCCACGTTGGGCGTGGGTTGTGTAGTGTTGAGCTTAGGCGAGGTATAGAGTTCCCTGCTTGGATGGCGTTGGGAGCTGGGTGTGTAGCATCAAGCACTAATTGTTGAAGGAAAACATGTTATTTAATTTGATGAATTGTTGAATACTTGTTGATTGAGTTTTTTGATGACTAAATGAGGATGAATAAGTTGCATGGATGATGTTATGTGATGATTGTGTTGTTAGTTGTTAGTTGAAAGTTAAGATGGGTTGTAGGTTATGTGGTTATGTTATGGTGTTGAAATTGTTATATGGATGACATTGTTGTGTTGTTGAGATGATAAATGTTGAGAATGTTTTAGGTATTTAGGCATGATGTTGTTGAGTTGTGATGACCAACCTATGACTATAGGAGAGGTTTTAAAAATTGCATATTTCATTGTGTTAATATTGTGTTGTGGTGCTCCAAGAGCCCAAATTTGTTGAAAACCCTTATTGAGAAATTGACTCTTGGAGTGGATAATTGTGTTGAATCTCTTTTACAACTTAGTTGGTATTGTGTGTGGGTAAGATTGAGACACATATGTATAAATCAATCATAATATATGGGCCAAGTTAAGCTATATTGATTATAAGTGACCAATCGAGTAAAGTAAGAAGTTGAGAACTTAATTCTTAATAAAGTATGGGAAGAGCGTAGTATTTGGAGGATAGTTAATGGACTAATCCCATTGAAGGCTTAGTTAAGCTAGCTAATGTCGTGGTAGGCTTATACCCAACTATTCTACCCTGACAGTAATATTAGACTCCTTTGTTTAAGTGGCTACATCCAAGAAACCAAGTTGTTATGTTGTGGATTGATATCCAATTTGTTATTGATCTAGTAAGGCAAAAAGATCACTTTATGTTATAGGAGATCTCTTAGTTGAAATGCGTGACGACGCATGTATTATGCATATGATGTGTTGATTTAATTGTGTTGTTCATATGCAGTGTTGATTTGTGATGAAGTATGTTGATGTGTTAAAAACTGAGTTATTAATGTTGAGTTGGTTAAGTTGACCTTGTGTTATAGTAGATGTAGTTGTAAAGTTTATAGAGTTGAATGTGTTGAGATATTGATGTTGAAAAATATGAGTTGTTTTGTAAAGTCATGTTGTATATGTTGATGTTTTAAACTCCAGCTTACCCTTACATGTTTTCATGTGTGGTTTGAACGGTGATGATCATACTTGGTATGAGAATAAAGTAGGGATAGGTTGAGGTGTCGTGTAGTGGAGACCATTTAGAAAATGATGGAGTGAAGTCTTTTTGGTGTTATTCTTGTGTAGCACTATGTATAGGAGTTGTTTGATCAACAACTTAGGTTATATAATTTACTTTTAGTACAATATTGTACTTATATTATGTATATCTATATAGTTTTTTTTAACCTTTAATGCAAGACATATAGTACATATTATTGTATATGTAGGTATATAACCCTAAGTTAATAATTATGCTACTATTAGTAGATATGTCATCGAGTGTAAGGATCATAACAGGTCGTTATAGTCAAAGTCTGATCTAATATATTTGTTTTTACTCCTATTAATGATAATGTTAAATGATTAGAATTTATATTTTATAATTTTTTATTTTTCATGTTGTTTGATTATAAGTTGTAATTTATGTTTAAATGATTAGAAGTTTTGTTTAGCTAATTTAAGAGTGAGTTTTTAATTTAATTATAATAGTTTTAAATTAATATTTTAATTGATTTATTAGTTTACACATAAGTGCGGGTAGCGGATGCAAATATGAGTACGTAGGTACACAACGGATACAAAAATGAAAATTAAAATTATTACCTATATAAATATATAAGTGAATATAATATTTTTTCTCGATCATAAGTATGAAAACACGTATTATAATGTCTTATCAAGATTTATGGGTGTACATATATTGAATTTTTAAAAAATTTAAATTAAACCGATAAATTTTCATTTTTTATAAAGTAGGCCAGTGTAATTTTTAAAAAATATAAATCAAACTTTTAAAAATTAGATCAGCTTGTATAATGTGAATATCCACTTTTACTCATATATCAACCGTTTTTTAAAAAAAATTGAATTGAGCTACACTTATTTACTCTATAACAAGTAATCAAATTAATTTTACAAGGTGAATTGTTTAATTTTTTTCTCTAATTAAATTAAATTTTTTAATGTAAATCATATCGATTATTATGGGTGAGCATTAAACCGAGACCCGAAAAACTCGATAAAAAATATTGCTTTTGGGTGGGTTCGGGCGGGTCTTATGGGTAAATCGGGTTAAAATTTTGATTTTATATGGGTTATATTGGGTGGATTCGATTTTGAATTTTTAAACCCGCTAAAAACCAAACTCAACCGAAAATGAGATAAGTTTAAATTTTTATTACTTTTGTATAACTAAACAACAATGGTCCAAACTTAAAAATCTTTATTTCAAGTCTAATATAATCATCAATTTGTAACTTATTTTTTTCCTTTTTCTCATAACTTAGATATTTATTTTGTCTTCTCCTTCTTCATTCAACTTCTCAATACACTAGTCCATTTCTAGAGTTATTTTTTTCTTCTTTCTTTGTCTTTCTTTTCCAACTTCTTATCTCCATTTTGAGTACAACTCGTGCGACTGTGATTTCGTATGGGTTTTGTAATCTAACTTTAGATTTCTTTTGCATGTAACAACTATGAATTTTGTTATCTTTTATTTTTTCTTATTTAGTTTGTAAATATTTCAACTACGAATTTACTACACCATCTATTGTTACCTTTATTATATTTTTATACACTATTTTAAAAATATTTTTTATCGTTTTAAGCTTCATCTTTGTTAAGATAAATTGGTCTACAAAAAAATTCAAACCCGATTATACCCACCCGCTCAAATCCGAATCCAACCCAAACCACCTCAAATCGAAAGCTCAGTTGATTGGATATGAATCACATTTTTTCAAAGTCAATTTATAACGGGTTAAACATTTTTCACCCGAACCCGACCAAACCTACCCGTTGCTCACCCCTATCGATTATAATTAGAAACTCCTAACGAAACCTACAAGAATATGCAGAAACACGGAAAAAATGGCTTTTTGACCCCACTAAATTAAAAAAAATAAAAAATACATGAAATAAATAAATAAAAAAACTATTTATTGAAATAGTACGTGGCATAGAAAACACGTGGGGTGTGGGCGTTTTTCAGAAAAAGCCTCCCCCAGGCGCCTTCTGTTGATGATGTGGGGGCAGGCGTTTTCTAGAAAGAGTCTCCTCCCAGACGCCTTCTATTTGCGCCTTCTATTTGTATATTGCCACGTAACACGTTTGAAATGAAAGAGCGGGTGGGGGAGGCGCCATCTATTCTTCATACATTTTGTATTTAAAAATTAATTAATAAAATACATAATAATTCATTGATAAGTGTCAATTAGCTCCTAAAAATATTAATACGATATCTACTTCCATATATTGATGAACAATGGAAATATATATTCAAGTACTAAAATAATAATAAGTTAATTAAGTTCAAAGACTTATATGATATTCTGGATATTTGTTTGATACTTTAAAATTTTAAAGACTAATATAATAATATTTATTATTTCCAGAGACAAAAATAATGGTTTATTCTTGCTGAGGATAAGTACGTCTAGAGTAATCGGACGAAGTGTATAACAAGCATATAATAATCTTTTTCTCCTTTTCAATTGGAAAGGAATCATATATTTATACTAATAAAAATATGTTACTACACATTGAAGTGAAATAATGATATTTTTTTTAATTCTCTTAACAGTTTAATGACTTGTAAATTGTAATGATCAAGCATTTTAAGTTCTTTTGAAGGTAACCGAACACTTATCAACATAAGTTAGGACAACGAGTTTTTGAATTTATGCGATATAATTGCCCAGTACAATTCTAAAATTATATATATATATATATATATATATATATATAAATAATTTATAGCTTGTGTAAGAAATATAATAATTTTTTTTTATAAAACTAAAATTTATAATAAATAAATATTTTTAAATATATAAATTATATTATAACTAAGTTGTAAAAGTAAATATTTTTATAATGTAAATTATATTTTAAATTTATGATAATAATTTAAATTGTGATCAAAAGTAATTAATTTTTTTAAATAATTTTAAAATTAAGTAATTATCGAACAACGTGGTAACTTTAATTTTTGAACTACTACACAGTCTCTGTGCGATTTTTTAGAATATATTTTTATTGAAAATGTAAAAGATTAATTTCTTGTAATATATTTAGTATTGAAATAAGAAACTTTATTTTTGAACACAGGTATTATTTAAAAAATTAAAAAATATAAAAATATTAATATATTTTTATTTGACCGAATACTCTTATAAATGACTTATATACGAATTTATAAAATATATAGCGTCTGGGGGAGAGGCGCATTGCAACATATACGTGTAACATCTGCAACAGTTGGCGTCTCCAAAATCAGTAACATAAGGTGCCTGGGGGAGGCTTTTTCTAAAAAATGCCTACCTTCCATATGTTTTCTATGCACATGTCTGCTTATGTGTCCAAAATCACCTATTTCAATAAATAATTTTTTTTTAATTTATTTCATGTATTTTTTATTTTTTTTAATTTAGTGAGGTCAAAAAACGCGGAAAAAATATACATTTCTTAAGTTACGAAAAGTATTTGGGAGAAAAATGAGGAAGCGGTCCATTAGAAGATATTGGAAAAAGAATATTAATTATTGAGATTTGAGAAGATATATATGAGTTTGTAAAATGTATTTTGCGTACATATTAAAATTGCCGTAAAAAGGAATTGTAACATTGCTTATCACGTGCTCGTTTCCTAAGGACTAAGGAGTCACGACACGAGTCTCGAGGAAACGTGATTCACCCGCTTATGTGGATCCCACACACGCGTTTCTGATTGTCGGCACGCAACACCACTCGTGTTGTGACCTAACATTAGTAAAATTTAAAATATTGTGACAGCCTGTAAACATAACTGTCTTATTTTATTTTTTATTTTTTTATCAACTCTTATATATGAAATGTTTGGACCAGAAAGTTATTAAAAATTCTTTTTTGATTAAAACAATTTTAGGATATTCTTTTTTATTTATTATATTTATTTATTATTTTTATAATATTTTTAAAATAAATTATAAATAATATAAATAATATGTTATCATAATACAATTATTTATCTAAAATTTAAAGTATAATTTGTTTAAAAATATATTAATATAAATTTTAAATATAATTTATATATTCAAATATAATATTTATTTTTATATATAATTTATTATCTATTATAAATATTTAGCTTATAAACTACTCGTACTAAACTCCAATTTAAATAAATGTCATCGCGTATCTGATTCAAAAATCTAATAAGATGTAAATTATTAATAGAATTTTATATAATAGTATTATTAATGAAAAAGAAAATATATTATATAATGCGCTTGTACATTTATAGCCATGTGATATTGTTGTCGATATCAGCTTTAAATTCTATAAAGAATTATAGGAATAGTTAAATTTAAACCTATCTTACACGTGACAAATATCTCTGGCAATACAAGACTTTCAAAACAAATATTTAAATTATTAATAGATTTAAATGCGTTTTTTTTTCACTGTCACAGTAATAAATGATATGATAACATGACATATAAAAATAAGAAATATTTTATTAAAGTATTTAAAAATTATTTTAAATCTTTTTTTTTCTTCTTCTAAAGAGAACACTTAACTAATCAGTTAATTAGTTTATTTAATAAATAAATAATATAACATAGTGTAACCAAAAGAATATAATATAATATATATTTCAACTAGAATCAAAATTATAGACATACTTATCACTTAATAAAAAATTTATATTATATTTTATATATGCGCATATTATTATTATTATTATTATTAATTATAGGCTAATTTGTTTAAAATAAAAATAAAAAAGGGATTCGATAACAAATATTTTTGTTTAAAAAAAGTATTATCTTAAGAACAAATAGAATGTGTTATTTTTTTAAATAAATACAAATTTATTTTTTTTATTCTCGAAAAAACTTATAAAAACACATCAAAAATAAAAAATATTTATTGCATTAAAAATATTTTAAAATAAAACTAAATAAACAGGCCCATAAATTAATACTAATAGTATTTTTAATATATTATATCATAGTATATTTATAATATTTAAAATTATATAATTTTTACCTATCCAAGTTATATATATATAAATGTATATTAATAATATTATTTATAAATCAATATTAATAATATTGTTAGTATAATGAAATATAATAATAATTTAATAAATATAAATTAGTATATATTAATAAACATTTATGATAATATAAATATATTATATATCACGTAAATATATTAGATGCAGGTTAATTAAAAATACATGATATAAATATAAAATTTACTGAATAACTTATGAAAATTAAATACTCAATATTGATATTCTATTAATATACTAATAATATTATTAGTATTAATTTTCAATGACATTATTAATACTACTAATATATATAATTTTTTTATTTGAAATAATACATGTTTATAATTTTGGTTCCATTAATATATATATATATATATATATATATATATATATATATATAATTTATATATTATAAGAAATTATTAGCTTCAATGCTTAAATATTGCTATTGAAATGTTAGGGTGAAAGGATCTAATACTATATTAAAAAAAATTATATATTTTTTTTTATTTTTACATGTGACGCTTTTACATTGTAATACTAGTTACGTCATTTATCACATTAACACCATTTAATCCTTTATAAACATATTTGTGATATAATAATCTAATTTTTTATTATTTTAAAATTTCTATGATTAAGAATATTATAATAAAATGTATAGATAAGGATTAAAACTTTATATATATAAATGGTGACATGAAATAATAATCTGGTATGGTTTTTCAAGTATGAGAATATAATTAATATATATGAAATTTCAAGAATTGTAAACATATTTTTAAACCCATGAATTAAATTGTAAAAATATATAAAATGAATTTAATTGCAATTTATTTTAATTTAGAGATAATTTTCAAAATATTTATATATCAAATGATGTATTAAGTCATATTTTTATTATTTAAAATTAAAATGATTATTATTTAATTACTTTTATTATATTAAAATTATAATATAATTATAATAGTAATTTATTGCTATTATTGCATAATTATATTTAGACTTAAATATGTTTTAAATTTTTATAAAATTAGTAAGTTTTGATTTTTATCTTTGTAAAAAAATTCATCCCTCAAATTATAAGTATTATTTTTATTCTTTATTTTTTTTATGTGATTGTTTTAAGTATTTTTTAATTAAAATGTTAAGTAACTATATAAGGTATTACTCACAAATGTTAAGTATTTTTTATGTGATACCTTTTAAAAAATTGTAAATCCTTAAATATATGTTATTAATCTATCATCAATTGATTGTTATGAACTGAAAATAAGTAGTTTAATTTTAGAGAAATGAAAAATAATATATATATATATATATATATATTATTTAGATCAAAACAAAAATTTATTCATTTCACAAGTATAAAAATAATGTTTATAAATTTTAGAAAAAAAAATATATTATAAAGACTAAGATTAAAATATACTATTAAATAATATATTTGAATCATATAGTTATTATTTTATTTTTTTCAATTTAGGTTTGAGAGGTATGGGTGAGGGGTGTTACGCTAGGTGGGTGGGGTTCGTAGGATAATCGATCAACTAAAATTTGGCGGGAGGAGGATTAATGGATTTGATGTTATTATTGGAAAGGTGGGGGAGTCACCACGTAATCGGTTAACAAATATTTTTGAAGGAAGTGGTAATCAAATATAGAAAGATATGTACCTTGTACTATATTTCCATTCTATTTGTTTTAGTGCCAAAGTTTTAAGTTATGGTTCCTACAAAAATTCTCACACTTCCACATTTTTTTCAGAACACTTTTAAAAAATTAACTTTCTTTGGTTTCCATTATTTTTCATCTCTCTTCATCTATCTTTTACATTATACATTTTAAAAGACTTAAAACACACAATATAACACAGTAAATTTTTATTAATTATTGTCTTTTAATAATAATTATATGTTTAGTTGTTTTGAAGTTTGGTTGAAAGACTCTGGAAATTAAAGAGCTTTTAAAGAATCTTACGGTATTTTAGACGGTTTCTTTGGCTAGAAGTCCAATATGTAAGGCTTTTATTAAGAATTGAGTCTCATAAGTTCAGTTCTTTAGAATCATGGGAAGATAATAAAGAAATAAGCTTTGGAGTGTTGATTCTTCTTCTTTTTCTTCTTTCTAGACTCCCTAACGACATAGACAATCCTTGTTGATCAGTTGAGTGACTCTAGAGTTGCATGTTGATTCTGAGGTTGGAAATGTTTTGTTGAGAATGTATATGTACAAGTGGTGGCAATGCATGTTGGTAATTTTCTGATTTTCAGGTGGTTTGAGCCAAATTCATGAGTCTGCAAGTGCAGAACTCATCGTTGAATCAAGCACACCTTCATGGTTTCGGGACTGCCTCAAATCATAGGTCTTTGTCTTGTTCACGTTAGGAGTAGGATTGGTAGCATCAGGTGTAAAGAGAGAGAATAGCCTTTAACTTGGTCATGCTAGGAGAACTATTGGTACGTTAGGTGTGGGGAGAGAGAATAGCCTCTAACTTGGTCATGTCGAGCGTAGTTTGAATGGTGTCAGACATGAGGTGAGGGAATTGGTTTTGCCTATATTAGCGTTGGGCGCCAAAGGAGTGGCCTTAGATGTGAGGAGAGAGAATCATCTCGAGTTGGATTGGGGTTGGGCGTGGGACCTTATCACCTCAAGCGCGATGATCTGGGGGGTCTCCACCTAATCCACGTTGGGCAAACGTTGTATGGCATCAAACATGGGTAAGGCAAAAAGGTCTGTCTCGATGGCGCCTAGCGTTGGGTGTATGGCATTGGGCATGAGTTTTTGATGATATCTTATTATTTGATTAATTAAATGGTGAACACGAATATGTTAGGTGAATTTATTACATGTTGTATGTTGATTGGTGATAATTGTTCGATATATGTTGATTAGGGATAACATATATAAATTATTGTATGGTTTGATTGTTGAGATGCATTGTCATGCCATAAATTGATTTATGTCGATAGTTTTATATACATTGACATGAGGTAATGCATATAGATGTATGTTGTTGAGGTGTGATGTTAGAAATGTTACGGGTATTTAGAAATGATTTGTTGAACCATCGAGGTGCTGATGTTGAGTGTTATAAGCATTTAGGCATGTTGATTAACTTAGAATTAGAGGAGAGAATGTTTTTAAAAGTTGAATATCCTATTATGAGGATATTAGTACGGTGCTCTAAGAGGCTAATTGTTGAAAAATCCTCCTTGAGTAGGTGTTAAACTCTTGGAGTGGATTGGTGATCTCTTCTAGATCTCTAATCAATGTTGGAGTAAGATATAAAGTCGAGGACAACAACCCTTAACTAATTATTGAAAATGTGTATAGTATTAGTTAGTTGGGCTGTAATCCATAGGGGACTTAGTTAATGCATCTCAATGTCATAATAAGCCCACACCTAAGTTATGTTATACCTGATGGTGGTATTGAACTTTTATAGTTTAAGTGACGACATCTATGAAATCATGTGTAGAGATTGGTGTCCCAATTTAGTTGTCAATCTAGCAGGCATGTAAAGCCTGAAAACAACCAGATTAGTTCAGTAGGGTCAAGTCACTTAGACTACTTAGGTGATGTAGGAGATATCCATAGGCGACTGTGTGATGATACATTAGTTGAGGTGTATGCATATGATGTGGTGTAATGTGTTTTTTGTTCATTTGGTGATTATATTGTTGAATAACACGGTTTTGGTGTAAGTTTGAATTGCAAGAGTTGTTTACCTTTCAAACTTGTTGATGCCAAATTGAGTATTGTATGTTGTGAACCATGGGTGCATGTTGGGTGGTTTACATTTTGGTGTTGGTAGTATAATGTATTTTATCTATACTTGTTTTATGTTGAATCTTTTGAAATCTAGCTTACTATTGCATATTTTCTAGTGGTTGACTACGATGATCATGTTTATGTGGGAGTAAGACAGGGTTAACTAGAGATAAGGGAGAGCTTTGGTGAGTCATGTTGTTGGCATTATAGCCCTTGGCTACGCTTTTTTTTTATTTTGTTGTAGCTGTTTGACCAACACCTAGGGTCATATAGTATAGTTTTGGATTACTATATATACATATGTACATGTTTAACTTTTCAGTTACTTCTGTAAAATATTATTTTGTATATATATATATATATATGCATATGGTTTATTACGATGTTTTCCAGAATCTGTAACTATGTAAACCTTAAGTAGGAGTTGTATTTTTCGTTATTAGTAGGTGATAGGGCCATGTTGCATTGTTACAAACAAAAACTTTTAGTGTGCAAAAAAATTCAAATCATAACTAGCTTTACGGATGGATTTCAATTACCAAATAGGTTCCTTAAATGAAGCATCAATCTTGACCAGCTAAACTAGTTTACTCAGCCAAATCTAAGATAGAGAGTGAAATCCACTCAGTTAAAGAGCTTCACTTAGCAAAATCAAAACTATTATAGAAACATAAATGAAAATTTACTTAGCCAAAGGACTCTCTTGCTTAGCCAAAATATAACTACAAATTTTTAGTCACTAATTTTGTCTTTAATTTCCTTCAACTTTCTTGGTGTAAAGACATAGTCGAACTACCAGCTTTGACCCTTGTCAAGTGTCAATTTTACTTACTTTAGTATATGAAATAAAGCATTTAATGTAAGATTATCTTTCACTTAGGATTAAAACTTGTCCCAAAGTTACTAAATTATTATCTAAGTAATTTATAATAGGTATTTTATAGTTTTGTAAATATTAATTATTATAATATAATTATTATTTTTTATGCAAGATTGAAAGAAAAAGAAAGTAAAAAGGAAAAATATCAATTGGAATGAAAAGAGAAAGAGAATACATAAAGATGAAGACATGTGAATGAAGAAAAAAGGCAATTTGGCTTAAGTAAAAAAGGCAATTTGGCTTAGGGATGAGCAACATTTGCATCTGAGAAAAATCTCACTTAAGTGAGATTTTTCTGGCTTAAACCAAACATGCAATTCCTATTTTATTTTGGGCCAGAAACATATCATACAAAAAAAAAGGCAATAGTAATTTTTACACCCTCCTCCTGTTGGACTCTTTCTCTTTCCTTTGATTGGGCACGAAAGATATTACGATTCAACTACTATGGATTTCTTCTTTCTTCCATCTGTTATCTTGTCCTTAAAGGCTAACACAAAAATGGATAGTTAAATCACACTTAGTTGGGATTAGATGTAATCATTTAACACTTATGTATTTTGATATATATATATATATATATATATATATATATATATATATATATATATTCCTCTTTATATATCAATATCAATGATTTATTCTTGTTCTTTATGTTTGTTATGGATTGATCACCTATAACTTGATCTTTGATTTGAAGTTTTATTAAAAAATACTCTTTGAATCTCCATCTAGAATAAATCATATTTGAATTTGATGTTTAGTAATAAAGTTAAATATGTTAGTTGTTTAATCATCAGAGTTTAACTCAACTTCTTTTCTAAATATTTGAGGGATTGAAATTTAGGAAAGGGGATTGAAATTTAGGAAAGAAGATTGAAATCTCATCTCATTAAGGAATTAATTAAGTTTGATTGAATTGATGATGGTAATATTGATATATGAATGGAATATGTATGTTTGGTTATTTGAATGGTTGAGAGAAGATTGATAAGTCTAATCCCAATGATAAGTCTAAACCCTGTTGATATGACAACTCAAATCACTGCTTTTACAAGTAATGATTTGGTATTTTGATGGAAGTGAGAACAACCCTAAAAAATTTTCACAAGTAATCTTAAAAACATTTTCATATCTTTTTGTAGTTAGTCATCTCATGCTCATATCAGTTGTTATTATATTTTTCTCTCTCTTTATTTATATATATATATATATATATATATTAGTCTCTATAATATTTTGTTTATTTTACATTAATACCTTTGGAAAAAAATGATAAAAGCTAAAAATTAATTATCCTCATTTTATAATATAAAAAAAATCGTATATATTGCAAAAACTAGAATAATATAACAAAGTGTATATTGCTAAGAACAAAAGTATTTAAGTCAATAGTTTTTAGTTTCTAAATTTAGGTAACTTTTTATTCTACATAAAATTATTTTAATCCTTTTTTTTTCAGATACTCACTGGCTTAAATAAATTTAGTCACATGCTTAAAATTATATTATCTTAATATCTTGTTAGATCAGGAAAACATTTAATACATAATTTAATGCATCCCAATATTTAAAGTTGACAAATAATGAAAACAAAAAAAAAATCTCTGAACAAAATTATCTATAAAATCTCTTTTACTTCTAAGTTCGACCATACGTGCACGGTAAACTTTTAAGATTAGACTTTTTAAAACTTTTTTTTGTCAATTTTTATTTTTCCTCTAAAATTAAAACTAAATAATTGTTGTGATAATTATTTTTATCAACATTTTATTTTAATGCATAAATATAATATAAATAATTAATTTATTCTATTATTATATTCAAAATTTTAAAATTTGATAATCTAATAATTGTTATAATTATTTTTAATATAAAAAACACTTATATATAATATGTTAATTTATCTATCATTTTGTAAAGTTTGTAGTTAAAGTGTGTATATAACTATTTTGGTATAAATTTATAAATATTATAATTTTATTTAATTTATGTCTTTTAATTATTAAACTTTTATATAGTCATCTAGGAGAATTAAATAATGATGCAAGTACTTTATGACTTAATCCAACTAATTTGGTCCAAACTCATTTGACATTAGTTTTATGCGATCATGCTACAAAGACCTACATTTTATTCGAGCTTAAAATTTAGAATCTAAATCCTATAATTAATTGAACAGGTTTGTGCTAGCTTAACAAATTTAACTCATTTTACCTGCTCAAATATAAAGTGACATTTTTTCACACCAATTCTTCGTAAAATACAATGAAATTATTATTATTATTATTATTAGTGTATTAGTATTATTTTATTTTATTTTATTTTATTTTTTATGGAATCCCCTTGCTTCTTCTCACTTCATCTATACTTCATGTTTATTACCGAATAGTCTTTAAATATAACTCTCTTTTCTTTCTTGTGCACCAAAAGCTATTAATGATAAAAATTTATCATGTAAATTATTAAAAATAATTAATTAAAAATTACAAAAATATTTAAGCTATTTAAATTGTATATTTTTTAAATAACTCCTTAAACTAAAAAAATACATTATATATATATATATATATATATATATGAGGAGGGTTCAAACGACATCGGTGTAACTTTTACTAAGTGTTACACCGCTCAATAACTTTATATTAAATGTGAATTTTGTAAATTCAACCGTTAAATTGAAAATTCTTTACTCTTAGATTATATATACAAAATTTTATATTAATCCAAGATGATTTGATAACTAAAATATGAACACTTTGATTACCCTCAAGTTGTTGTTTAATTTTAATAAAATTTAATATACACATATAAAGTGATATGAATTTTCAATCTAACGGTTGAGTTTACAAAATTCACATTTAATATAAAGTTATTGAGCGGTGTAACACTTAGTAAAAGTTACACCAGTGTCGTTTGAACCCTCCTCTCGGTGTCGTTTGAACCCTCCTCTCTCTTAATTCAAACGACACCGAGAGGAGGGTTCAAACGACACCAGTGTAACTTTTACTAAGTGTTACACCGCTCAATAACTTTATATTAAATGTGAATTTTGAAAATCCAACCGTTAGATTGAAAGTTCATTACTATTTGATCATATATATCAATTTTTTATATTAATATAAGATGATTTGATAACTAAAATATGAACACTTTGATTACCTTCAAGTTGTTGTTCAATTTTAACAAAATTTGATATATATGATCTAATAGTAATGAATTTTCAATCTAACGATTGGATTTTTAAAATTCACATTTAATATAAAGTTTTTGAGCGGTGTAACACTTAGTAAAAGTTACACCAGTGTCGTTTGAACCCTCCTCATATATATATATATATATATATATATATATATATATATATATATATATATATATATATATATATATATATATATATAAAGTTAGCCATGCACAACATCATTATAGGACAGAGACATTCCAACAATGTTGATACCTCAAAGCCTACCATTCATTTGCAGCAATCCAAATATATAAAATAAAATAAATACAAAGTACATGGGGGACCAGACCAAAACTCGAGAGAAAATTAACAAAATCGAAAAGAAGGAAGACCACAACGGCTATGGAAAAACTTGTTGGCGTTATTTTTGCCGAGGGTTATAACTTTGTTATTTTTATAAGATTATTTCACATACAACTCCACAATAATGAAATATTGTCTGCTTTGGACCTAAATCTTCACGATTTTACTTTTGGTTACTACCCAAAAGGTTTCTCAATCATTGAAGTATGTGTGTGCTTTATAAGTTGTTATTTATTCTCTTATTTTATCGATATGGACCTTATTTGTATCGCAACAAAACTCGGATTGAATAGAAGATGACAAAGTGTCCCACCAAACAAAAGCACTCTTATGAGCTAAACTATATGTTACCAATCTACCAACACAGTGATTACCTTCTTTGAAGAACTTAATCCAAAGAAGTTAGTTCAACTAAAGATCTTTTAAAAAAAATCTTAATAATTTAACCATTTTATTAGCAATTAATATTACTTCCATCTTCTTCATTTTACAATAGTTACTTCCATTTTGGAAACTATATATTTAAGGAAAAAGAAGTTAAAAATGACTAAATTATACTTTTGGTCTTTTATCTTATTTGTTAGATTCATTTTGATCTTTTATCTTTTAAAATGTTCATTTTAGTTATTTATCACTTAAATTTGGACCAATTTGATCTTTTTGAAACAATGATTATTTTTAATATTGAGACATAATTTTTGGTCATTTTTTTATTCATTTAAGACTTGAAATTTGTCCCATTAGATTCACTTATATAAAAATTATTGAATGTTATTAAATTTTAAATAAAAAATATTACAAATATGGTAAAAGTTGCATAAAAATAAGTCTGAAAGATAATTATTTGTTTAAAAAAAAAAATACTATTTTCTAGTTATTTGTAGGTAGGCATGACAATCTAACCCGTCCCCGTGGGTACCTGCCCGAACCCGCCCCGATTTGGACGGGGAAAACCCGTGTTTATCGGGTTCGAGTTTTCCCCGATTGATAAAATTGGGGGCGGGGGCGGGGACGGGGATGTTAATACCCACCCTGCCTCCCCCCCATACCCGCCCCCGCCCCCGCTTAATAATATAATTAAAAAATTATTTATATATATATATATATATAAACCAAAATTAAAAATATTTATATGTAAAAATTTATATTATTTTTTTTTTCTTTTATTTTTTTAAAATTGTTAATATTTATTTAAAAGAAAAAAAAAAAAAGAAGAAAAAAAAATTAGAGCAGGGGCGGGACAGGGAAACCCGAACCCTGCTGGGGGCGGGGATGATGACCTACATTTTATCCCCGGCGGGTATCGGGGGCAAGGGCGAGAACCCGCCCTCGCCCCGCCCCGTTGCCATGCCTATTTGTAGGACATATTTTTCACACAATTTTCACTATATTAATAACATGTTTAGATTCAAACTTTAATTAAATTTTATAATTTTTATATTATTAAATATAATATTATAAATTTTACATTTTGAGTTATTCAAAATTTGATTCAAAATTTTATTACAATATTAAAAATTGTTATCATTTTAAAAGAATAAAAATTGATTCAAATATTAGAGATAGAACCAAAATAACATTTTAACAAATGAAAAATTAAAATAAATCTAAAATAAAAATTAAAAATATAATTTAGTTCATAAAAGTAAAAAATAAAAAATCAGACAGTCTCACACTACCTTTTTCACTCTCTATCTAAGGATGGACTTTTTGCTATCCAAATTGAAGTATAGGAGTTAAGAATTTGAACAAATCCGCTGGCTTTGTGTTTTTCCCCCACAAAAAACACGTGCTTCAAACAAAAAATAACATATTATCACGACTGAAATTTTAAAATTAAAAAAATAATAATAATTAGGAAGATAAAGACCACATGGTCTCTCACCTCTTTCTCAGACCATAGCAGATTCAAGGAACATGCTTGGAAAACTGCTAAGCTTCCCCATATTCTCCCATTCCAAACAGGGTTCACCATTCCCACCATCAAAGAGATCATTTATAAACAAATATCCAATTACACAGATTTTCCTCTCAGAAATTCTTTGTGGGGTGCTCTCAAAAAATGTCAAGCCTCCCCAACACGCCGTCGGAAGCCCGCAGGTCCGGCAAGGCACCGGAAAAATCCACTTTTTCTCAGACTTGCAGCCTCTTGAGCCAGTTCTTGAAAGAGAAACGTGCTTCTGCTGATTCCACTCTTGGAATGGGTGCCAAAATTGAACCTAGAGGTAAAGTTCAATTTTTTTAATATTTTTTCTATTTTAATTTCTCCTTATGGAATCTTATTTTATTGCTATTTTTATAATATTGTTATTTTCCTTGGCCACCAATTTTTTTATTGTGTGATGTGTTCCCCATCTAATTTTTGTTGTGGGTATGCCGTGTGTCACACAATTGATGGTTTGGTATGGTACTGGGAAATTGTTTGGCTTAAATGATTGCATAACTGAAGTGTCTATGAAATTGTATAGCTTGTGACGAGAATTTCTGATGGGGGTATTGTTTGTTTGGTTTGGATTTGGATATTCCAGCTTGTACCAAGGATTTGTTAGGCAGCATGCAAAACTCAGATGGGGCTTTGAGACTAAACGCTTCTGCCATGGATTCTCTCCCCCAGCTTGTGGAAAATCCCTGCATTAAGAAGTCTAGGTGTGTTACTTTTTTTTTTTTTTTCTTTAATTGTTCTGAATTCTAAGCCATAATAAAAAAGGTAGCAAAAAGTGTTTTCTTTTTGTTATTTTCTTGGGATTAGTTTAGGGAATGTTCAAAAATTAAAATGACTCATTCTTCCATCATATGTATAGGCTGGGAATGGTGATACCCTTCTATTTTGAAGGATATGCAAGAAAAATTAAACTAGCGTTTGTGCGGATCTAAATCGTCTCTAGTTGATGACGATCTTTGTCATACAGAATAATTTGCTTTATAAAAAGAACTTGAGGTTTTGGAACCCTTTATCAGCATATGTACCTAGATCTGTTTGGTTTATGGGCATGTGGGTGTGGATGTTACATCTTTTATACTTCACCTCCCAAATTTGATTAGGTTCATGTATTCATGATGTTCTTATTTTTATTCTTTTCCTGTAGTTCACCGGGACCTGAATCTCCCCAATTGACAATATTCTATGCTGGAAAAATGTTGGTATTTGATGCTTTTCCGCCGGAGAAGGCAACCGAGGTCATGGAGATGGCCACCAAGTTAGCCTCGGACAGCTCCGGAACCGAAGAAAGTCTCCCTAGTGATCCAGTTACCACTGAAAAATTGGCTGTGCCCGATGTGCCTCAAAAAAGCCCTTCTTCAGAAACCCCTAAGCCAGGAAACCAAGGGGTTGGTTCAGGTAAATTGGAAACTAAATAGGAAACATTTCTCTCAATTATGTGTGTGCAAGTTTTCATATGCTAATTCTTGGTTGCAACTTCTTTTGTCAAAACAGATATGAGGTATCCAAGGAGAGCTTCACTTCTTAAATTTCTTGAGAAAAGAAAAGAAAGGTAAGGGATCTGTTTTGAGTGCTTTCTACTTGTTAAATTTATTTATGGAAAATGCTAATCTGTGCCTCAAGGAGGAGGATGTTTGTTAAAGAAGTAAAATTAGTATGTTTTTGTTGTAAAATATTAATGTGTTGAGTACACTTCATTGACATTCCTGAGGTTTCATGAATTTATCTTTTTAACGTTTACAGTTACTTTCCTTATGCTGTCATTTTATAATGTTTTAAAGGAGTTGATGTAACCTCTAAGAGGTACTAGTGTAATGTTTTCCAAACACTTAAGAAAAATTATTGTAAGGGTAGAAAAAGTACCGAGTGTTTGTGTAATTTCACAAATCTTTGAGAGGTGTCTGTCTAATTTACTCTAATATATTTTGACCATTATTTTTCAATAAAAACTGTGATTGGTGAACTGGTTAGTATAATATTGTGACACTAATTAACATGACCCTTTATTCATTTGGTGATATTTTGGTTGCTTAAAGGTAATTAATTAGTTGAATGTTGAATTGTTGCAGGGTTAATGCTAGAGGGCCTTACCAAATCAACAACCACAAGGCAGAGGGAAGCAGTTCAGGGGGTGAACCTGAAGATCAGTGTTCCAAACACTTTGACCTTAACTTGTAGTGGTTTAGCTCGTCATGAATTTAGGGTATACAGCCTCTGGCTAGCCAAAAGCTCCTAACTATATGATTGTGGGCCTTTTGAATATTGCTGTGGCCTTCATACGTATTTATCATATATATAATATTTGTATGTATGTATTATTATCATTTTATCAATTAGGTCCCTTGCTGGGGACCAAACCAGAGAGATAAATTAGTTTTATTACTGAGATTGATTAGTTTCAGAAAATTTCAAGTACTTGTGTGCATTAATTTGATCATTTTTGGTGAATACAACTCCTTTTAACAACTGCTCCTTGTTCATATGCTTAATTCTTGTTTGGTTGGTGTCGTACGGGTGAAAGACTTGATTTCAAGTTTCAACACTTTTTCTGGTAATTTCAATATAAGCCTTGCAATAATTGGATTCAAATTTTTTTTAAAATTATTATTTGGGTTTCATAATATGGGGAAAATTATAAGTACAATTCATTGCTCACGGGTTTGTATATTCCACTCTATTTTAAAATTATATTGAATTTTCTATTTTATATGCACCTGAATAAATTAGTCAATGGGAATATAAACATATTTTATTAAAAATAAAGTATTTATTATATTAAAATATGAACTTGTTTAATATTTATTTTCTAGATAATCATAAGTATTTAAGATGATACATTTAATGTTATTTTAATTTATGTACTTGATGAATAGGATAAAAAATTTCAAATATATTCATGTAATTGTTATTTTGGATTTTAGTTAAAGTGTGTTTGGGTTATAAATTATTCAATTAATTTTGGTGCAATATGATTTCATAAACTTATATCTTAGTACAAACAAAAGTGAATACTTGTTAAGATATATATTTTTTTAATAAAATAGTTTCGTGCAGCGTAATTGTATCTCCAACATGGAAGCTTCAGTTAAATTTATCTCATGTTATTTATTGTAAGTTAAATTTTTTGAATAGACAATGCTATGTGTGGGAATAATTTTGAAAAAGTATAAGAATGAAGTATATAATTTCAAAACATTTCAATAAAATTTGTTCGCAGACAAATTAGATATGTCATTAATTAAGCATGTGTCACATGTTTTTATTTTATTTTATTATAATTTGTATTTATTATTTAACTAATCTTACTCTTTAACAACCCAATTTCATCATGGTGTCAAAAAAATAAAATCACTTTCATCTCATGATTTCTCCTTATCTCTCTTGCATTTTCTATCATATATCGTAGTTATTATTTTCTCTATCTATGTTTTTCTTTCTATTTATCACGTTCCTCCATCTCAATTCACCCCGGGTGAATGTATGCTTTCAACTCAGGATTTTGTTATAATTAATATATTGTTTTAAATTAATTTTCTCATTTCTTCCCGATAATTACTTAATTTAAATATAAAATTACCCACTATAAATAACGTCATATCCTTCGATTTTTATTATAAAAACTGATTATTTTAGATAATATAAACAGAATAGATAAAATTAAAATCATGTTCATTTAATATATTCAAATATACAACTTATTTCACAAAGTTAATAATTATAATAAGTCAACCTAAATTCCACGCTTAACATGAAACCACTAGAAGCCAAATTAGTGAATATATAAGAAAAATGAATAAAGAAGGAGAATGAAGTATTGAGCGAATGAAATTGCGTGGAAGAACTCAAATATAGCATAATAATAAGAATTAATCACATATACAATATCACAATCACAACCAATCATATCTTTTAAGAGTTAATCTATCAATATAAATTTTTTTATACTGACAATCAATTATATCTTTTAATTGTGCTATATCACTGTAAACATATTTACTTTTAACAGTGACATGACACAATTAAAAAATATAATTGGTTTTTCAGTATAAAAAAACTTTATATTAGTAGTATATAGATTATTAACTCATCTTTTAATAGTGTCATGTTATTTGCTTATTTAATAAATTAAAAATAAAATAAAATAATTAAAAAATATAATTGGTTACCGTGTAAAAAATTTTACACTAATAATGTATGGATGATTTAACTCGAATAATAAATAGATTACGTGAAACAATAATGCAACGTGAAAAATGAGGATCCACCGACTATGAAATGTGGATGCAAGTTGTTGTTTTGTCGCGATTGTGGAATGGCAAAGAGCACTACTATCCCTTTTCCTTTCTGGTCCTCAAGTTTGCTAATTTAAACTATTCATAATTTTCAAAATTAAAAGTTGCAAAACCGATGCCACTTCCAATAAAACTATGAACATATTCACATGTATAATTCTTTTCTACGTCATCTTCATTTCTCTTCTTAATGCAATATTCCCAAAACAGCTTAAAGTTATTATAAAATCTAGAAAATACTTTGAATATTTATTATTATTATTATTATACTATATATGCAAATGAAATTACTATTATTATTATTATCTGTACGGGTAGGGAGGTCGGCCACCACCCTGTCGGCCATTGAATGGCAGAATCAGGCAGCCGAATGCCAATCGGCCACCTGGATCGGCCTATCGTCACTTATTACCTTTAATCAAGTAATTAGGGATTAATTAGTTGATTAGGGTGTATTACCTAATACGGTAAGTATGCTGCGAGGCCCATGGGGTCCGGGCCCATAAATGACAGTATAAATAGCTCAGGACAAAAGGTAACGTCACTGTTCATTAATTATCCTAGAGATTCGAGCTTGTCCTGACTTGAGCGTTGGAGTGCCTTTTGCAGGTACCAACCCCCTCTTCAGCGTATCGGATTATTGGATCGGGAGTCTCGTTCGGCCTTCGAACTACAAGAAGACTTAGTGTGCCCTTCAGACAGGTACATTTGGCGCCCACCGTGGGGCCGAACCGAGACGATCTTAGAAGATTAATCGAGCAAAACAATGGCGATAACAAGGAGGACGAACACGGTAGATCAGCAACACGAAGAAGAACATGTCGAGGTGGTGGATGAAACCAACCTTTCTGAAACCGTCCGTCTATTGAAACAAGAGATGGAGGCTATGAAACAACAGCGAGAAAAAGACGCTAAGGAGCTTTCGGCCTTGAAAGCTGAGAATGAGGCACTAAGGAATCAAGACACCTCATGGAAACCTACTCAGGTCACCAATACGCAAACCCAAGGGTCGCACCAGTCCCATACGATCCATACATCGGTCCCTTGTGCCTCGGCAGTAGCACCTGAAAAGCACCCCTCGGCCTTACCCATTGTCGGTCGGCCTGCAGACTTGACAACCATCGGCTCACACCGACACCCTTTCACCCCCTCCATAATGCAACTCTCTCTTCTGGACAATTGGAAATCTTTACCCATTGATAAATATGATGGTACCACTAATCCTGATGAACACCTTGATGTTTTTCTTACGCAGGTAACCCTGAGTACTACGGATGATGCTGCATTGTGTCGCATTTTCCCCACATCCCTTAAGGGTAGGGCGTTGAGCTGGTTCACTCGGCTACCCCCTAACTCGATCGACTCATTCAATACTCTGTCATCTCAATTCACAGTTCAGTTCGCAACTAGCCGTCCTCATAGCCTGACATCTCTGTCGTTGGTTAGCCTTCGGCAAGATAAGAAAGAATCGCTGCGGACGTTCATGGATCGGTTCAACAAGGCAGCCTTGGAAATCCGAGATCTTAACCCGGCGGTAGCACTTCATCACCTGACGACGGCTTTAAAACCAGGGCCATTCGTCAATAGCCTGTGCAAGAAGCCTCCTTCAGATATGAATGATCTGCGCAGAAGAGCGGATAAATATATGCAAATGGAGGAGTTGGCCGAATTTCGAAGTCAAGCTCGGGCTGACCAGCCGGCCAAACCCGAGAAGCCAATCGAACAGACATACAGGGGGCGAGGCAAAGAAATAGCTCTTCGGGACCGGCCTGTGCGAGGCCCCAAATACTCCAATTACACCCCTCTTAATGCAAGCCGGGCAGCGATACTGGAGCAGGCTTTGGCAGCAGAAGTGTTGGCGGTTCCAAAGAGAGCTTCCACTCCGCCACACGCCGAAACCAGCAAAACCTGTAGGTATCACCGAAATCGCGGACACTCAACGGAAGAGTGCGCCGCCTTAAAAGATAAAATTGAAGATTTGGTCAAGCAAGGCAAGTTGCACAATTTTGTGGATCGGCCAGCTTCATATCGTCCCCGCTCCTCGTCCCAGTATCGACACAACGATCGGCATGCGTAGGATCGGTCTGATAGACCTCGGCGCGAGCGAAGTAGGTCGCAAGAAAAGAGAGATGATCCGGCACCTTCACGTCGGAGGGTCATAAACACAATCGCAGGTGGATTTGCGGGTGGCGGCTCGACATCTTCTGCCCGAAAGAGACACCTTAGAGCTATTCGTTCGGTCAATAATGTGGATAGGCAATCTCCCCGACGATTACCAACAATAACTTTCACTGATGCTGATTTTCAAGGCATCGATCCTGAGCAAGATGATCCAATGGTGATTAGCGTCGAAATCCACAACTGTATAGTAAAGAAAACGCTGGTGGATCAAGGCAGTTCGGCAGATATTTTGTATTGGAATACCTTTAAGCAGTTGGGTATTTCTGAAAGAGAGTTGGTCCCATATGACGACCCTTTGGTCGGTTTTGCAGGGGAGAGGGTGAACACCAAAGGGTATATTAAGTTTTTCACTCGTTTTTGTGTTGACGAACAGGAAAGCAGGGAAATTCAGATAAAATACATCGTTGTAGACGCTCACACATCTTACAACATCCTCTTGGGACGACCATCGTTGAATATGCTAGGCGCTGTTGTGTCAACTCCGCACCTAGCAATGAAGTTCCCTTTTGATAAGGGGAAAATCATCACCATCCACGCCGACCAAAAAGCTGCTCGGGAATGTTATTTTGCTAGCTTGCAAGTAGCTCCCATCGAAAGAAAATCAAAGTCCAAAAGGGTTCATGTCGTCAACTCTTCGGCATCAGTTGAAGAACCAGTTTGGGATCTTGATCCAAGAATGAATGATGAAGAACGCGTAGAGCCGGTAGAATCAAAAAGAGAGCTACAGATCGGCTTGAATTCGGCTCAAGTCACATACATCGGTGCCGACACATCTGAAGAAGACTGTTCTATCTTGCGCCGGGCGATAATGAAAAACAAAGATCTTTTTGCATGGACACCTTCCGACATGCCCGACATAGATCCCAATATCATGTGTCATAAATTATCAATTTGTGCCGAAGCGAGACCGGTTGCCCAGCGTAAAAGGAAAATGGGAACCGAACGGAAGCAAGCAGTAGAGGCAGAGGTGTCCAAGTTACTAGCAGCGAGATTCATTCGGGAAGTTCACTACACCACTTGGTTAGCAAACGTGGTAATGGTGAAAAAGCCGAACGGAAAATGGAGAATGTGTACTGATTACACTAATCTCAATAAAGCATGTCCCAAGGATGCTTACCCACTCCCGAACATAGATCGGTTAGTTGACGGTGCCTCCGGACACAGAATCCTCACCTTTCTCGATGCTTATTCGGGATACAATCAAATCCCCATGCATCCCCGTGACGAAGAAAAAACAGCTTTCATAACTGATTCGGCCAATTATTGCTATCAGGTTATGCCCTTCGGGTTAAAAAATGCAGGTGCAACTTATCAGAGATTAATGAACAAAGTCTTCCGGCACCAAATCGGTCGAAGCATGGAGGTGTATGTTGACGACATGGTTGTTAAATCCCACGACATCGCCCGCCATGTAGTTGATCTTGCTGAAGTATTTCAACAATTGCGCCGGTATGACATGCGTTTGAACCCTGAAAAGTGTGTGTTTGGGGTATCAAGTGGAAAATTCCTCGGGTTTATGTTGTCGGCAAGGGGTATAGAAGCCAACCCTGATAAATGCATGGCAATCGTCAACATGGTAAGTCCCAAAAACCTTAAGGAAGTCCAGAAGTTAGCAGGACGCCTTACTGCGCTATCAAGATTCATCCCCTGTTTGGCCGAAGCAGCCAAACCCATTGTAGGATTGTTGAAGAAGATCAAGAAGTTCGAATGGTCTGAGAATTGTGAGGAGGCTTTCAAGACTTTGAAGGAGCGCCTCGGCTCGCCACCTATTCTTTCCAAGCCCGATCCCGCGATACCAATGGTGGTGTATTTGTGCGTATCAAACGACGCAATCAGCGCCGTTTTGATTCAGGAAAAGGTGGAGCAACAACCTATCTACTTCGTCAGCCGTATGTTACAGGAGGCCGAGACCAGATATCAGCTTCTGGAGAAGATGGCGCTTGGGCTCATTCATACCGCTCGGCGCCTCAGGCAATATTTTCAGAGCCATCGTGTCATTATCCGAACAGATTGCCCGATAGCCAAGGTGTTGCGAAAGCCAGAACTAGCAGGACGGATGATGGCGTGGTCTGTTGAGCTATCAGAGTTTGATATCAGCTTTGAACCACGAGGTCTGGTCAAGTCTCAATACTTGGCTGATTTTGTTAATGAATTGCAACCGAAAGGCCGTTTCGAGAATGACGTGTGGACCATACACGTGGATGGCTCGTCAAACAGTCAAGGCAGTGGCGCAGGTATAATTCTTGAGGGACCGACAGGAGTAACCCTGGAACAGTCTCTACGATTCGCGTTTAAAGCGTCAAATAACCAGGCCGAATACGAGGCACTATTGGCAGGATTGAGACTCGCACAAGAAATCGGGGCTACACGATTGATATGTTGGACCGACTCGAAAGTCGTATCAGAACAAGTGAACGACAATTTCCAAGTGAAAGATTCAGGCCTGCTGAAATATTACCACTTGTTTCACAGAATGCGCAACACTTTTGAGGATGTCCAAGTGAAACACACGCCGAGAGAACATAACGAGAGGGCCGATCAGTTAGCTCGGTTGGCAAGTAGTAATCGGAAGCCCGGTCAGCTACAAACCACACTTCACCTTAATCTGGCCACTCCAAGTGTAACACCGATCGAATGTATGACGAGTGAAGAGCCTACGCACACTTGGACAACGGAAATAATAGACTACCTGGAGCTTGGCAAAGAACCATCTGACCAGGCAGCTGCCAAAAAACTCCGAGCTCAGGCGGCCAGGTATTCAGTTGTTGGGGGACAATTGTATCGCAGGGGTTTCTCGGTGCCTCTTTTGAAATGCATCAATACGGCACAGGCGGATTATGTCTTGAGAGAAGTTCACGAGGGCATATGTGGATCTCATTCGGGAGGGAGGACGCTAGCTATGAAAGTGCTTAGAGCAGGTTTTTACTGGCCAACCCTCAAAAGTGATTGCATGCAGTTCGTCAAGCGTTGTCTTTCATGCCAAAAACATGGCAATCTTATCCATGCCTCGGCCGAAGAATTGCACAGCATAAGCTCGCCATGGCCGTTTGCAATATGGGGAATGGATATACACGGACCATTCCCGATAGCTAAAGGCCAATGCAAGTTTTTATTGGTTGCTGTGGATTATTTCACGAAATGGGTCGAGGCCGAACCACTCGCCAACATCACAGCCGCTAATGTTCAGAAGTTCTCGTGGAAGAACATCATTACTCGTTTCGGCATTCCTCATGCTCTCATAACTGACAATGGTTTGCAATTCACAGACCAGAAACTCAATCGATTTATCCAAGATCTTGGCATTCAACACAGATTTACATCGGTCGAACATCCGTAGTCCAATGGACAAGCCGAAGCAGCTAATAAGGTGATACTTACTGAATTAAAGAAACGACTGGGGGACGCTAAGGGAGCTTGGGCCGAAGAATTGTTAGAAGTCCTGTGGGCCTATCGGTGCACGCCTCAATCCACAACTCAAGAAACACCTTTTAGGCTAACATATGGCACCGATGCCATGATCCCTGTTGAAGTCGGGGAACCTTCCTTTCGGCGACAACATTTTGATGAGACAACCAATGAAGCATCGCTCCGAGCCGAAGTCGATATGATTGACGAAGTACGAACCAAAGCTCAGATCATAGCCGAAGCTTGCAAGCAACGAATGGCTCGTAGATTTAATTCCAATCTCACCAAGCGAAGCTTCAAGGAGGGAGACTTAGTCTGGAGAGTTCTAGGACCGGCAAGACGTAATCCACGGGAAGGCAAGTTGGCAGCAAATTGGGATGGCCCGTTTCGGATCCGACATAGCCTTGATAACGGTGCCTACAAACTTGAAGAGCTTTCTGGCAAGATCATCCCCAGAACATGGAATTCATCTCACTTGAAGACATACTACAGCTAATCGTTGTAATCTGATCATAATGTAATTCCAAGTTGCACTCTTTTCCTTGATCGGTCTTTTCTCCCCTTGTAAAAAAGTGAAAAGGGGTTTTGGCCGACAAGGTTTTTAACGAGGCACACATCAATAAAGTACGCTTTATCTCATTGTTTGTTTTTGCCCTCTCGGAAATTCGCGCAAAAGGCTTCCCTCCCGAGTTGATCAACTCGGCCAAGGATGTGCCTCGGAAAATCACGTAAAAGGCTTCCCTCCCGAGTTGATCAACTCGGCCAAGGATGTGCCTCGGAAAATCACGTAAAAGGCTTCCCTCCCGAGTTGATCGACTCGGCCAAGGATGTGCCTCGGAAAATCACGTAAAAGGCTTCCCTTCCGAGTTGACCAACTCGGCCAAGGATGTGCCTCAAAATCACGCAAAAGGCTTCCCTCCCGAGTTGATCAACTCGGCCAAGGATGTGCCTCGGAAAATCACGCAAAAGGCTTCCCTCCCGAGTTGACCAACTCGGCCAAGGATATGCCTCAAAATCACGCAAAAGGCTTCCCTCCCGAGTTGATCAACTCGGCCAAGGATGTGCCTCGGAAAATCACGCAAAAGGCTTCCCTCCCGAGTTGACCAACTCGGCCAAGGATGTGCCTCAAAATCACGCAAAAGGCTTCCCTCCCGAGTTGATCAACTCGGCCAAGGATGTGCCTCAAAATCACGCAAAAAGCTTCCCTCCCGAGTTGATCAACTCGGCCAAGGATGTGACTCGGAAAATCACGTAAAAGGCTTCCCTCCCGAGTTGATCAACTCGGCCAAGGATGTGCCTCAAAATCACGGAATTCCGATTGATTCCACTCAGTCTTGCTCAAGAAGCCACCCAAGTTCGAATTAATCCACTCAGTTTCGCTCAAAAAGCAAGGCAATTCCGAGTGACTCTCTCGGTTTTGCTCATAAGTAGCGTAATTCCGAGTGACCTCCACTCGGTCTTGCTCAAGAAACAAGGCAATTCCGAGGGACTCCACTCGGTTTTGCCAGCATGACAAGCAATTCCGAGTGACTTCCACTCGGTTTTGCTAGCAAGACAAGCAATTCCGAGTGACCTCCACTCGGTTTTGCTAGCAAGACAAGCAATTCCGAGTGACCTCCACTCGGTTTTGCTAGCAAGACAAGCAATTCCGAGTGACTCCACTCGGTTTTGCTAGCAAGACAAGCAATTCCGAGTGACTCCACTCGGTTTTGCTAGCAAGACAAGCAATTCCGAGTGACCTCCACTCGGTTTTGCTAGCAAGACAAGCAATTCCGAGTGACCTCCACTCGGTTTTGCTAGCAAGACAAGCAATTCCGAGTGACTCCACTCGGTTTTGCTAGCAAGACAAGGAATTCTGAGTGACCTCCACTCGGTCTTGCTCAAGAAGCAAGGCAATTCCGCGTGACTCCACTCGGTTTTGCTAGCAAGACAAGGAATTCCGAGTGACCTCCACTCGATTTTGCTAGCAAGACAAGCAATTCCGAGTGACTCCACTCGGTTTTGCTAGCAAGACAAGGAATTCCGAGTGACCTCCACTCGGTCTTGCTCACGAAGCAAGGCAATTCCAAGTGACCCCACTCGGTTTTGCTAATGAGACAAGCAATTCCGAGTGACCTCCACCCGGTCTTGCCAGCAAATCAAGGTAGGACCGATTGACCTTCACTCGATCTTGCTCCAGCATACAAGTGTTTCCTTTGATTTTTACAAACAATAATACCGATTCGGCTACTTATTACTTGAGTCTTACGCGCAAATTTGACAAGTACTTCGAATGAAGAAGACATATTAAAGACACAAATCCAAACTAGACAATATCATTATATTCTAAAAAAGGAGGCTCTATCGGCCCTCGGTCTACACTTGTTTAAACAAAAGTTTAAAATTACATAAAGACCTATCAAACACTAAACTATTCTTCCGGAGTTCCGGCTGCAGCGGCTTGAATGGCGGATTCGGGGTTTCCTTCAGTCTCATTCTCAGGTTCCGGGTTTCCCTCATCCATGGTGTTTTCCTCGGAAGAGGTTTCGGCACCTTCTGCCTGGGGGGCATCCTCTGGCTCTTCCCCATCGGGATTTGCCCCTTCAGGCATATCAGCAAAAGAAATCAATGACCCTTGATAAAAATCTTGGGTCATATCAAACTCGAAACCCTCTTCAAAGCGGCCGAAGTGTTTAGCTTGCCGAACAGCGTGTTTAAACCCGGCTTCATGTTGAGCAACAATCTTCTCTTTCGCCTACTCCTTTAGGCGGTTGTACTCGGCATGAGCCTCCTCCAGTCGGCGTCGCTCCTCATTAGCTGCTTTTTGAAGGTTCAGACGAAGAGTATCATTGTCACGCCGAACAGAATCCAATTCGGCCGACAGCTCCCGATTTTTGGACCTTGGCATCTGTCGCCATCTGTCGCCACCCGCCGAAACGGACCTTGGCATTCGCGACGATGGTCGGACTCTTTTTAATGTTTTGAAAAGTGGTGGATTATTAGAACGACTTATTCTCAAACTGAGACCTTGTCGAACTAACAATTTTATTAAAATGGTTCACCAATCCATGTTAACCCCAAGCGGGACCCTCCATGGATTAGTGGTTTTCGCAAAAGGTAGGGTTCTTGGAGTCGCCACCAATGTTTTACTCAAAACATTGGAAAAAGGGATAAGGCAATTGATTTCATAAATCAACCTTGGTCATTACAACCAGAGTCGGGTAAGGGAGTCGGTTACGTGCGGGGAAGGTGTTAGCACCCCACAACGCCCCTTTCGGGTTCCCTATGACGGATTATTTCATAAATAACAGTGCAAAATTACTAAATTACCCCTATTTATTATAAACGATTATAAATTAAATATCTACATGATGACAAAATTAAATATGCGACAATCAGAAAGCAATAAAAGAAGGGATTTTAAGGAAAACCTCTTGAAGCGTGCTTTTATATATCTAAACAGATGTTAGGAGGCTTTTTGGCGCTCCCTCCCACTACACGCTCGCTCGCTCCTTCCCTAAAAATTAATCTTTACTATGGAAATCAAAAAGATTTCCCTTCGACTAGTTCGAATTCTCAAGCTAAATGCTCAGAACTCAAGAACTTCGTCGGATCGGCTCTCGGAGAGATTTCTAGGGCAGAACACTGCTCAAAAACCCCAGAATACTCAAGGAGAGAGTCCAAGAAGTGTGAAAAAGTGTGGAATGACGTCCAAATGACGTCCTATTTATAGGGATGAGGCGCAGTACGGCCCCTGGGTTCAATACGGCCCGTATTGAGTTTTTGTACTTCAATACGGCCGTATTGAATTCAGTACGGCCGTATTGAAATACAGAAGCTTCAATACGGCCGTATTGGTTTCAGTACGGCCGTATTGTAGTACAAAATGTGCAGTACGGCCGTACTGAACTCTAAGGAGGCCGTATTGAGCTCCAAACCTCCCACTTCCTTATTTTTAGGTACTCTAAGACCTCTAAACCTACAGATAGTCATCTTATGGTCTTCTGGGAGTCCTTCTGGCTGACTTTCCTTTGATCTTTGAGAGTCTTCGAGTCTTATTTCCGACCCGGACAATTTTAGGGGTCTACAGCTGTCACTTCTTCATTCACCGCGATAGCTTCGGCGGCAGTCCTCTCGGCCTCATCTAAACTTTGTTTCAAATGCACCACCTCACCGATGGGTTCCATGGCTAGGTGATGGGCTAGGGCCAACGAGCGAGTTTGCACCTCGCAGTAGAGTCTCCACTTGGCTCTTGCATCCAGGCTAGCCAAGAACTCCTGCCCGAAAGGAGACACAATGTCAGGCCGAATCAACACCTCGGCCGACATATCATCACCAAGAAAGGCACGAGACATTAGCTGAGGTGGCACCACAATCACAGTCCGATTGGGTGATGCCTCGGGCACTGACTTGGCCTTCTTAGCGCGTTCTGGATTTTCCTCAGCGCCTTTCCTTTTCGGACGTTCCCGACTGGTCTCTTTTCCCTTTCTTCCCTTCTTCTTTTTGCGTTCGGGAGAAGGAGGCGCTCGGTCATCATTATCTGGTCGGGGGGTGCGTGCAACTTCTGAAGTGCCTACACCCCCGGCTTGTCTGACTTGCTTCGCCCAAGCGGCAAGCAAGTTGCGAATGTTCAGCTCATCGGCGCCGCTGGTAACCATGATTCCTGCAAAAAGGGTTAGGTAAACATCAATAGGAATTTAATTGACAGTCGAAATAGGACAGATAACATACCTATCAGGTCATTCCACCAACGTGAAGATTCAACCAAGTTAATTAAAGATCTAGTCGGCAAGCGCCGAGGAAGACGAAGTAACAACTTCAGGTCATTCCGCTCTTCGGCCGTCAGCATCTTCTTCGGCACTACGTCGTAAGGCCGAGGGGCGCGAGTCCAGTACAACGGGAACAGACTTTTATCATCTTCCCCAAAGAAGAAGCGCCGTCCATTCGGCCTGATAGTCACTCGGAAAAATCCCGCCTTAAAATTCTTATATGACGAGGTAAAACTGTCCAACAGTAACCGATCGCCCACTCGGCTCAATGAAAGCCACTTCGCCAGTATAGTAGGTCGGGAAGAGTAAAAATATAGAAAAAGGAGTGGAGAAGGCTTGATATGGATACACTTACACAAGTGCTTAAAACCTTGCAATTGCGCCCAGCTATTCGGATGCAATTGAGTAGGAGCAACGTTCAACACCTTTAGCACCCCCATGGTAAACTCATCAAACGACAGTTTTACCTTCAGGTCCCGAACGAGGCAGTCGTACATATAAAATGACTCCATTTTTGTGCCACTTTGATCTAAGCAAACAATGTCTGGGTTCGGGAAGGCGTTATTTCGGCAAGACCGAACTCCAATCGGATACGGCTCCTCCTTCGCGTTAAAATTTAAACATTTGGTATAATCCAGCAGGTTTGTAATCATAGTTATGTCCCGGTAACATGAATAGTAGGAAGTTACCTCCCCATTGACCCACTCGTAACCGGGCACATCAGAGGGACCGTATCGTTGCCGATTCGAGACACTCTTCGTCTTTTCCTGAACCTCTTCACTCCCGCTAGTAGAGGTTTCCCTCGAAGAAGAAGTGCCCTCATTCGGTCCATCGGCATCAATCAGCAGCCGAACGGTACTTCGATGACTTGACTCACTGGACGATGTCCCCTCGGATGACGACGACCGAGAGCTGTCGGCCGAAGAGCTTGTAGAACTATCAACCATGATTATAAAAGCTTACCAATTTGTTTGCAGAACAGTTCCTGGTCAGATCGGCTTCGGAGATCTTCGGCTACCCCAATTCGGTTGGAGCAATACGTGCGAATGACCCTACCACTCGCCTATTTATAGGCTCATCAAATGGGCGGGAAAATGCAACTTTTGAATTTGTGTAACCGTTCGATCCACACGATCCAACGGTTACAATTGTGCAACCGTTCACCTTACCAGGGCCACTATCTCCATTTTACCCTTAAAGAAAGCTCCATCTTTCTTCAAGGCTGGGGGGCAGTGTACGGGTAGGGAGGTCGGCCACCACCCTGTCGGCCATTGAATGGCAGAATCAGGCAGCCGAATGCCAATCGGCCACCTGGATCGGCCTATCGTCACTTATTACCTTTAATCAAGTAATTAGGGATTAATTAGTTGATTAGGGTGTATTACCTAATACGGTAAGTATGCTGCGAGGCCCATGGGGTCCGGGCCCATAAATGACAGTATAAATAGCTCAGGACAAAAGGTAACGTCACTGTTCATTAATTATCCTAGAGATTCGAGCTTGTCCTGACTTGAGCGTTGGAGTGCCTTTTGCAGGTACCAACCCCCTCTTCAGCGTATCGGATTATTGGATCGGGAGTCTCGTTCGGCCTTCGAACTACAAGAAGACTTAGTGTGCCCTTCAGACAGGTATATTATCCATTTACATTAAATTCTTATGTGTTGTTATTTTATAATTGTAATTTGTAACTGGTTCGGTGATAAGAATCAAATTATAATTATACATGGTAAAAGTTCAACTTGCTTTCGTACAAATACAAAATTAAAAATGAATCTTATATTAACTTTTGGGAAAGAAACAACAACAACTCTCCGCGTTGGACCGTAATTCATGCTTTTATCTTTAGCGGTGTCTTTGATTAGAAGTAATGTTATTTTTTGTTCCATGGACTTCTGATTATAACTAATGTAAAGTACTATAATAGTAATAGGAAAAAATTTAAATAAACGTGTTATTTAAATAAGTAAAACTCAAGTACATATTTAGATGCCCAATAAAGTAGATGAAAAAAAATGTATTTAAAAATAAGTTATACAAATTAAAATAAATAAATTTAACTAAAAAGGTTTAAATTTTTATTAAATAATTTTTCTCTAAAAATATATTTTTTTTTTCTAATTCTTTATGTTATACAAAATATTTAATTTTTTCAAAGGGTTAAAACCATGTAAAGAACATCTCCCTCCAGTATTGCAGTAATTTAGAGTAAAAAAGGTTAAACCTTATTTTGGTCCTTTATAATCTTTTTTGTTTCAATTTAGTCCCTCATTAATTTTTTGTCTCAATTTGGTCCCACATTAATTAATTGGTTTCAATTTAGTCCTAAATTAATTAATTGGTTTCAATGTGGGACTTTCCGTCCAAATTGCTTTAACGGTGTTAACTTTTGGCCACGTGGACGCCACGTAGATGCATACGTGGCATCCACGTGGATGAGAATTTTTTTGAAAACACCTGGACCCAGAACAGCCCGTTCTGAAACCGGAACGGGCCGTTCTGGTTGCAAAATTAAAACACCACCAGCGGGCCATTCTGAAATCAGAACGGGACGTTCTGCTTTCAAAACGGCCCGTTCCAGAACTGTGAATAAAATATTCTTTACTTAATTGTGTTTTTGATATTATAATTATGCAATTTTGATCTCTAAGGTTTTAATTGAGTAATTTCAGTCCTTAAAATATTATAATTGTGTAATTTTAGTCTCACAATTTTTAATTGAACAATTTTAATCTCTCAAATATCATAATTGTGGAATTTTAGTCTTTCTCATTAAAAATTTAATAATTTTAAAATTTTAATATATATATATATATATAATGTTTTAAAAATATATATAATTATTTGTTTATTTAAATTAACGTATATTATTTTTTTTAATGTATCAAATGATATATATTTACTATTACTAAATAAATAAAATTTATATATTATTAGTATTTTAATATTACTGATAAATTAATATCAATAATATTTTTACCCTTTTTATAAATAAACTAATAATTTGATAAATATAACTTAATATATATTAATATACTTTTACAAAAATATAAATATATAAGATCAGATATATATTTCTAATTAATATACTTATATTTTTGTAAAAGTATATTAATATATAACAAGTTATATTAATAATATTATTGATATAATATCGAAAATTATAATATACGTTAATTTGAATAGATAAATAATTATTTAATTTTAAAACATTATATATATATATATATTAAAATTATTAATTTTTAATGGGAGAAACAAAAATCATACTATTATGATATTTGAGGGACTAAAATTGTTCAATTAAAAATTGAAAGACCAAAATTGCGCAATTGCAATTCTTTAAGGACTAAAATTATGCAATTAAAATCTTGGAGATCACAAAACTGCACAATTGTAATACTTGAAGGATAAAAAATGCAATTAAACCAATATTCTTAATTAATTTTATTAAAAAATATAATAATTAATAAGATAAAAGGAATATCACTTTATAATTTTTTGCAACTTATTTAAGATTAAAAGAATAAAATGATAAAAATTAATAAGATAAACATAATAAAATAAAATATAAAAAAAAATATTAATATATTTATTTTATTGGATATAATAACATAATTAAAATATAATTAATAATATATTTTATAAAATTACTAATATTTTATATATAAAAAAATAAAATAAAACCGGAACGGCCCGTTCTGAAACTGGAACGGGCCGTTCTGGTGCATTTTGGGTATGTTAATTTTGCACTTGGAACGGGCCGTTCCGGATGCAAAATTAACACACCAAAAGTGCACCCAGAACGGCCCGTTCCAGTTTCAGAATGGGACGTTCTAAGTCCAGGTGTTTTCAAAAAAATTCTCATCCACGTGGATGCCACGTATGCATCTACGTGGCGTCCACGTGGCCAAAAGTTAATACCGTTAAAGCAATTTGGACGGAAAGTCCCACATTGAAACTAATTAATTAATTTAGGACTAAATTGAAACCAATTAATTAATTTGGGACCAAATTGAGACCAAAAATTAATGAGAGACTAAATTAAAACAAAAAAAGATTATAAGGGACCAAAATAGGGTTTTAACCGAGTAAAAAATTATTTTATATGTCAAACTCACAAAAAAGAAAAAAATATTTTTTTACATATTTATTCAAACAAATAAATAGTAAAAATTTTAAATTCCATCTCATTATTTTCTCTTCTCATTTCCTTCTCTATTTAAAACTTATCCAAACGTAGTGTATTTGAGATCACGATAATTAGGTGAATTATTATATTTTGGATTAGTGTGTCTAATATAAAAATAAATGATATAAAATTATTTATATTTGTCTATTATTATTATTATTTTTATATCATTTTCTCTTCTTAAATAAGTACTCATTCACAATTTTGTGATATTGTTTAGTAAAAATTCCTAACAAATAATATTTGTATTACTGAATGTTTTCATTAGTTATTGTTAATTTTTTTATCAATAATTGGGTTGTGATAATTTGTTGTTGAAAACTCTGAGAATTTAGGAATAATCATAAGTTTTAAGTGTTTAGGAAGCTTTCTTGGGTAGAGGTTTAATTTGACCATAGTGAAAAGGTATATTAGATTTATTTTAAGATTTGAGTTTCATAAGTTCATTTTTTAAGGAACCTTAGAGAGATAAATTTGTGAGAGGAGCTCTAGAACCATAAGTGACCTAGTTTCCTTTTAATTTTACGATGAACCCTAATTCTTTCCTCAGAACTTTTGGAGTAGTTGAGTAGAGATCCCGACCAATTGGGTTGAAGATTCGAAATGTTGGTGCATTCGTATGAGGTTGTAGGGAGCTAATTCCTATTCTTCTTTTTCTTGCCCATTTCACTTCAGTTCTAAGGTAAAGGAAGTTATGACTTTGATTCTAGTTGGATTGTTTGAATTGCATGTTGATTGATTTCATATAAAAATGTTACTATGCTGGTTGACTTGGACTGAATGATTAGAGTTGGAGTTTGTTGCTTGTGAGGCATGTTCAGGATGAATTTTATAGTTTTGAGCAAATTAAGTGTTGCATGTTGAAGTTTTGGTTGGATATGAGTTGTTAGTGAAGTATAGATATGTTTTGGTACAATGCATGCTTGAATTGTCCTGTTTTCAGGTGTATAGTGTAATTTTCGTAATTTTTTCAAGTACAGAAATCATCAACGCGTCAAGAACACCTTCATGGTACTAAGCATGGCTCAAATCAAGAGTTCTCTACTCTGATCATGCTAGGCACAAGATTGGCAGCGTTAGGCATGAGAAAAGAGAAACATCTCTAACTTGGTCACATTGGACATGGTTAATTTGAATGGCACCGGGCGTGATGAGAAAGAAATGTCTCTAACTTGATGATATCGAGCCCCTATTTGAGAGGTGTCAGACTTGATCAAGACACAAACTCTCTTCTTAGACAACAGCAAATTGAGTGGCGTTAGGCGTGGGCGAGCATGAAAGCTCTTTGCCTCAATGACACTAGGTGTGGGGAGAATAGTGTCAGGCATGGGTTGCCTTATGAAAATGTGTTGTTTTACTGATGAATTGGTGAACATGTGTAGGTTAATTGAATCAATTACATGTTGTATGTTGATATATCATGTTAGTTCTTTATACATTAATCTGATAGAATATATATTGATGATTAAATTGTTGATAGTTGAATGTTGTTGAATGATGTTATTAGTTCTATTTGATCTCAGACAATGTATATAAACAATTAATTGTTGAATTGTTGAGGCAATGTTGCTAATAATGCTTGAGGTATTAAGGCATCAAAGTGTGTTGTTTTGATTGATTTAGGACTAAAGGATAAGGTGTTTTGAAAGTTGGATATCCTATTATGAGAATATTGGTGTGGTGCTCTACAAGCTTAGTTGTTGAAAACTTTCTTTAAGTAATTGACTTTTGAAGTGGATGGTTAAGTCTCCTCTAGGACTTTAGTTGATGTAGTACATATAGGCAAGATCAAAGCATACTAGCTATAAGTTACCGCAATATAGAGGTCAGGACGAGCTATAATGATTACAAGTGACCAATATTGATACGTATATGGGCAAGGTCAAGATATACGTGTATAAAGTGATCAACCGAGTAAGGTACAAGGTCAAAGGCCAAAATCCCTAATTAAGTATTAGAAGGGTATATTATTTGGAGGGTAATCAAGGGACTAATTTCATAGGAGGCTCACACTTAAGTTGTTATACCTTGACAGGAATATTAAACTTCCTAGTTTAAGTAACAAAATCTACAAAACCATGCTATTATGTATTGGTATCCAAATTAGTTGTTGATCTAGTAGGTGTAAAAAGATCATGGTGATTCGATAGAATCAAGTCACTTAAACTGCTCACATTTGTTGTAGGAGATCTTTGTAAGTAAATGTGTGATGACACATAATTGAGGTGTTATGCATATGATGTGTTGTTGTGGTGTTGTCGATATATTGCTATGTTGTAAGCCATGAGGTGTATTGTTGTTTGGTTTTCATGATGTAGTTAATGTATAATTGTACTTTACTTTTATACTAGCTACATGATTATTCTTTTGAATACTAGTTTACCCTTGCATGCTTCTTTATAATTAGATTGCGACAATTATATTTATATGGAAGCATGACCTAAATAGGCAGGAGGTGGAGTTTTGTGAGGCCATGTTGTAGTTGGTTTAGTTGTGTTTCTTGACTGACAACTTAAGGTTATTATTTCAGTATTAGATTATGTACATATTTAGATACTTGTATAGTTATTATATCCTTTGAGTTGTTTTAAATTTGTACAGGTGTATATTATTGTGCATATATTTGGGTATTATTTATATATATTACTCCTAGGTGGATAGATGTTATTTTATTCTGTAGCAAGTAAGTAAGTCGTTAAGTGTAGGAATTCTAGTGGGTCATTACAATATTTCTAAAATGGAATTTATTTTAATTTATTTTTTTTCTTTTTATAACAAGCATATATTATTGTAATTTTTTTAAATGTATACCTTCAAAAATTAAAATTAATGCTTGAAGTTTAATTTAGACCATGTGTGTTGGTTTATGTTTGGACTTAGAAGCAGTGATTTAAAACCCGGATCGAACCGCCCGGTCGGACCGGTTGGACCAGGAACCAATGGTCCAGCCAGTCCGAATATTAAGTTAGATCGGTTATGCAGTCGACCCGTTTTAAATCGGATTGAACCGGTCAATTTTCCGGTCCAACCGGTGAACCGGTGGGTCAAATCGGTTCAACCACTTTTTTATTTTTATTTTTTTATTTTTTTATTTTTTTAATGAACCATAAACCACAAAAAATAATAATGAAAATTGAATCTCTTAATGGAAGAGCAAAGAGTCTTATTAAATATAATAATGACTATTTGTTCTAATGTATTTGTTTCTAATATATACAACTTAAATAACTTTAATAATATATTATTAATTTTAAATTATATATTTAATAATATAATATCTATGTAGATATTACATATATTATTTTGTGATATCAATTGCAAGCATATTATATATGTACATATTATTTATATTTTTAATTTGTATTAATATGCAGTTTAACATGTAATTTTTTATGTATTTTTTTACAAAATAAAAATAATTTTAAATAAGATAGAAAAATTGAAATTTAAAATAAGATATGAATTTATTAAAATTTATAAGTATAAAATATATTTAATATGAATATTTTTTAATAAAAATAAATAAAAATCGAGTCATGTGGTTCAACTAATGATCCACCGGTTCAACCTTTGATCTACTGACCTAGTACCTTAACTGGTTCGATGATCGGTCCAGTTTTTAAAACTATGCTTAAAAGTGCTCAAAACTGAACTAATTCAGATGAAAAATCGTAAATCAACTCAAAAAATCGAAAATCAATAGAAAATCGTAAACCGATGGTTTTGTTGGATTCTTTGTTTTCTTAAACTACATAGATTGATTTTTAGATTAAAATGTGAAACAACCCAGTCAAACTGTACCACACTTTATATGTAATTTTTTTCCCCAAACAATAATACAAAATTGACACATAACATAAAAAGATGTTTTATAAAACTGTAAACTACTAAATTGTAAGTTATTAGAAGGTGATTTTTTTTTTCAAATGTGCATTATAATATATAAATTATTTGATTTAAAATGATTTTTTTATTATAAAATTATAAGTTATTAAATTAGATTTTAGAATGAAAATTAGAATTATTTATAATGTTCAAAAGTAATTTTACTTTAAGTGACAAACCGTATATATGATAAAAAGTTATGTATTAACAAAATATTTTCACAAAAATAATAAAATAAAAATTAATACTAAATATATTAAGTGACAAAAAAATTTCAATACTTATATACTTTTAATTTTATTTTTGACGTATAAGTCTTAAACAAATAATACAATATTACATATTTTTATTTGATTTTTAAATAATAAATTTTAAAAACTAAAAAAATCAAACTAAATCAAATCTCATAGGACAAATTTGGTTTGATTCGAATTTTACACACTAAAAACAAAATTGCCATATATTGACACATACCTTATAGTGACACTATATATGTCACTAAAAATTACTTTTACCCACACAATAACTACAATATATGTTGGTATATTATTAAAAAATGTGGGTATAGGCTATAGTGACACACAAAATATATTGTTAAATTTCATTTAAAATCAACACTAAAATTGTGTGTAACTATATGTCAAATAGACATATACCTACATATATTATACCTATAGTGACACTTTTTGTATGTCACTATATATAACATTTCTTGTAGTGACAATACATGCAAATCGAGCTATACTAATTTTTTTGTTTAGTTCGAATAACTTTGTAGGCAAAAATCAAATCAAACTAAATCGTGATTTGCAAACATTGCCTTTAATAAAGCAAATGTCTATTTAATGCATATTACAAGTGTCTATTTAGCATGCTTGTGTGAAAGTCATACTTCAATTAATTTTTGGCTATTAATTTTAAAATAGTGTGTGAATTATGATTATAAAAAAAATGCCTATTTAGTGCATGTGAAACATTAATTTTTTAATATACCGTTTTTTTTTTCGTCCGTGGAGTATAGCTGACTCCAAGATTTAACACAGCTACATACACAATGCAGGATTCGAAACTTTGACCTTGCTTAAGGCGTGAATCAACCTTTACCGTTAAAACCACACACTTAGAATTTTTCAACATACCGTTTAAATACCTGTTAATGTGATTTTAGATTAAAAAATTGCGTTGGATTTAAAATAATTATAATAAATTTTACTAATAACATACTTTTTAATAAAATTATTCAAATATAAATTACATCAGTTAAAAACTAATTTTACTGGTGTTCATTCAAACAAATAGTTACATAATGAATGCAAAGCTACCTGAGATTGCAACCACCTTCTTCTCTTTATGCACAAGGATGACTTAATACAAAAAAAAAAAATGTGACACGATGATAAATAGAAAAATCATGCAAATTTATTTAACGTGATTTGATATTTTATAATTATTTCAAAATATATTTTATATGCTTGAAGAAAATTATTTCTACAAGTTTTCTAATGAAATTTAATAATTTTTTCTTACTAGTTTTCTAGATTGAAACTTGAAAAACGTAACTATCTTTATAAGTTTTATGACAAAATTTAATAAATTTTTTCTTATAAATTTTATGATGAAAGATGATAAACTCTCTTCATATAACTTCCTCTCTTATTTAGGATAGCGACTCTTTCTAAAATTCATATAACTTTTTATTTCAAGAATTTTTATTTATTCATCTAACGTTATTTTAATCTTAAAAGAGGAAAATTTTTTAGAATAAGTAAAATATTTTAAATTCTAAAAAATATACTGAAGATAAAAATATTATTATAACTCTAAATAATATTTTTAAAAATTGAAATTAAAAATAAAAGTATTATTATAAATTTAAATAATATCTTAAAATTTTGAAATTAAAAACTTTCAATTTTTATCAAACATTATAGTATTTAGTTTTACAAGGAAATTCATCACGGAAACAAACACCATCGTTAGTCTTTGCCCTACATATAAAAAATAAAATAAAATTCGTTGAACCATATAGTTTCTAATATCATCATGTATGTACATGTTTGGCGGGGACTGGGAGTAGCAGGCACCATATCAATTTGAAGCACTGTATAGTGTTGCTGGGTACGAAGTTTGGCTTGGGTTGTGAATGAGTCAAATGGGTGATTGAAATGTAGAAGAAAATGTCATGTGGTAATTGTGGAAGAAAAAAAAAGTGTTATGATGATTGCAAGTTTGGCCATAAAGATCTTTCGGAGGTCGCTAGAAGATGTTTGATCAAATGGTCTAAAATGGACATTATGGTGATGTAAATATACAGTGATTTGGTTTGGCTACTGTATTAGTTAGGACAAACACGAGACAAGTGGGTTAGTTTGGTTTGATTTATTTTAAGATCATATGTAATCACATGTTAATCACATGACACATTCTATCAATATTTTTTTTTTGAGGGAACATTCTATCAATATTTAATAATAAGAAAAATAGTAGAGATGATGATTCACAAATTTTAAAAACATTAAAGAACGAGGCATATGTTTTAAAAATTGGAAACTAAGGCACACAAGAATCAGGACAATATCTCGTGGAGTCGTGGTGGTATTTTGTTTGATTTAAAACTTTAATGAAATTATGAACAAATGAACAATATATTTACTACTTTTATCATAAACATTAAAGAAAATGAGACACTATGTACATAAAAAAAAAAGAGTAAAAAAAAAACGAAACTGTTATTTAAAAAAATTGTGCACATAAAAATTAAAAATGGAAAGAGGAGAAAAAAAAATTAAACTATTACTTTGTTTTAAAAGAAAAATTGATGAACAGTTTTCAAATTTTACCCTTTAACTAATAAATGTATTATTAAGGGATAAAAACGTTAAAATAAATATATACACAAAAATGAAATATTATAACACTATGAGTTTTATGATTGTTTAATTAATTATATTAATTAAATGATTATATGAATTGATATTTAGTTGTTTTAAAATTTTAAGAATTTAGTTATTTTAATGAGTTTAGTTGTTTAATGGTTATTTTAAGTTGAGGCTATATTGATCGAGTTTAAGGAAAAATATATAAGATTTTTTTAAGACTTGAGCTTTATAAGTTACTTTCTTAAGAAATTTAGAGAGATGTTAGAAAGATAGACTCAGGAATCAGAGCAACTCTTTTCTCCTTCTAATTTCCAAGAGTTTTTAAGTCCTTCCTTAGCTGTGTAGCAATGGTAGATTGGAGGATTCAAGCTTGGAAGTTGAGAATCTGAGGTTGAGTTAGTCATATAGTGATCCCAAGAACCTTCATTCTTCCTTCCTTTTTCTTGCTTTTTGAGTGATTCAAGGTAAGAGAAGTTTGTTGATTGATGCTTATTGAATTGTAATGATCAATTTCTATTTGGATTCATTAATTGGTGTTTTTTTTATTGAATCAAGAGTAAAGATGACTTGTATTGAGTTTTGCTATACTTGGAGGCATTTGGGATAAGAATTGGATGGTTTATGAAATCTACAGTTGCATGTTTATTTTTATACTGGAATGGAGTTATTTGAGGTGCACATATGTGATATTGGTGGTGGAATGTTGGTTTAAACTGAATTTGATGCCTGTTTGAGCCAAATTTGTGATTTTACCAAGTGCAGAAATTCCCATCTTATCAGGCACAAATTCATGGCGCCAAGCATGATGCAGGTCAAGGATTCTCTACTTCATTGGCATTGGGCGCACGATTGGTAGTGTTAGGCATGAGTTAGTTAAGAGCTCCTTTACTTGGTTACATTGGGCATTGAATGAGAGGCACTAGGCATGATTGCTCGAGGAGCTCTCTAAATTGGTGACGTCGAGTGCAAGTTATGTCGTGTCGGGTGTGATCAAGTCAATGACTCTCTGCCTAGACAACATTGGAAGTAGGTTTTGTGGTGTTGAGCGTGGATCAGGTAGAGGTTCTCTGCTTGAATAATGTCAAGCGTGAGTTTTATAACGTCGAGCTTGATGTACATAGGGACTCTCTATCTTATTCTCATCAGGCATAGGTGGTTTGGCACTAGGTGTGAGATCAGAGCTAGAGGCTTTTTGTTTCATTGGCGCCAGGAGTTGGGTAAATGACGTTAAGCATGGTTATGTTGAAGAAAAACTTGTGATTTTAGTTGATTAAGTGATGAAAATATGTTGAGTAGGATAGTTGTTTACATGATGCATGATGATCATTTATTCTAGTTCATTATGTATTGATCTATGATTATATACGATGATGTTTTAAGTTGATAAAGTTCAAATTTGATTATTAGTTGAAGTTGTATGAAGTAGAGTTGTATGATGATAAGTTGTATATTATTAAAAGAAGTTGTTTTATGAATGTTTGATGCATGTAGTTGTGTTGTGTTGTTGACTTAAGACAGAGAAAATGTGTTATTTTAAAATATGAAATATCGCATTGTGTGGGATGTGAGTTATGGTGCTTTGAGAGTCAAATTGTTGAAAAACCCATTCTCAAGTATAGTTGTCCCTTGAAGTAGAGTGTTAAGTCTCTTCTAAGTCTTTAGTTGATAATGTATGAGAGCCAGGTCGAGTCATATTGGTTTAAAAGTGACCAATCAAGTAAGGTACATAGTCGGGGGTCAAAATTCCTAACTAAGTATTAGAAAGGTGCATCATATTTAAAGGGTAGTCAGTGAGCTAATTCAATTTAGGTTTAGTTATGCATGTTAAGGTCGTGGTAGACTCACACCTAATTTATTCTAGTCCTGACAGGAATACTATGCTTTCCTAGTCTAAGTGGTTAAATCCGAAAAATCAAGTTGTGTTATGGATTGATATCCAAATATATTGTTAGTCTAGCAAGCCCTAAAAGATCATATAGTCAAGTCACTTAGACTACTTACCTTGTTGTAAGAAATCTCTTAGTTGAAATGTGTGACGAAGCTTGAGTTGTAGTGTTGTTTAAGTTGATATGTTGTTAAGTTGTATTGTGTTATAAATTGATATGTTTTTTAATTGTTATATGGCTAAGTTGTTGACAAATTGTGTTGTTTATAAGTTAGGTTAACATGTTGAAAGTTGTTAAGTTAAAGAACTGTGATGAATTATGTTGTCAAAGTTAAGCTTAGGCTATTGTTGTGTTTTGTTGATGGAGTTGTTTTATATAGTTAGCTTATTTGCTTCTATAATATATGTTGTTTCTTGATTTTAAGCTTACCCTTACATTTTCCTTATTGTTGGACTATGATGATCATATTATTGTGATAACAAGGCAATACTAGATTGGAATACTAGTTGCTCGAGGTTCATGTTGGAGATAACATTCTTTTATTGGATTCTACTACTTGTATAAAGTAGATGATTGACCAAAATTAGGGACTATGTTATCAGTATCTTATACTAGAGGTGTATTTACATATATGTACATGGTTTTATTGTAATCTCATAAGGAGCTTCATATTTCAAGTTAAATCGGTAGGAATAGTTTTATGAATTTTGCACCTTATACATATATATGTTGCATGAATGTCTAGGCACTATTCTATCATAACCCTAGTGTAATTTGTAACAGCCTAAATTTTCTAAAGTTATTAAAAGAATATTTTAATTAATTAAATACGTTTTATAATTATATTAAAAGCATTTTAAATAATTATGAGTAATTTTATTAGTTAAAGAAAGATTTGTGAAATTATTTGTTATATTAATTATTAGATATATATATATATATATATATTATTTGTTTTAACATGTTTTGATTAGATATTATGACTTTGATTATTTTAGAGGTTTTATAGCTATGAATGTTTTAAGATAAGAAAAATAAAGATTTTGAAATTATATTATTTGAATAGATGTTATCTTATGTATTTGAAGGAAAATAAAGATCTTGAAATTATATTATTCAAAGAGATATTATCTTATGCATTTGAAAGAAAATATATATATACAAATTATTTATTTGAAAAGATATTATCATATGTATTTATATATAAAATTTTGAATTAATTAATTGGGATTCTTTTTATAACAAAAGTTAGTGATAAAAAGAATATTTTCAAGGGGGAGTTACCAACGGTGAATTAATGGGCTTTTAGCGATAGATTATGTGAGGGTTAGGATTTTGTGTTCTTTATTTATAGATTATCAGTTTAAGATTGCCTCTCATAATTAACATGCATCCTTGTGCTCTAAAAAGGAGAGAGTGACTTGTCAATGTCATTGAAAGAGAACAACAACAAAATAAAAGAGAAGAGAATATAAAAAATTGATTATTGAATTTGTCTATCCAACATGTAGCGATTTTAGAATTGCAACCTGAGTTTCCTTCAACATTGGATTAGACTAATTTTTGGGTAGTTGGTTTGTATGACATTATTACATGTTTACAATAGTTGGATCATTAAAAAGATGTATAAAGTTGGAGAAAATCATTATGAAGTAAAAGCTATACTTTTAAGGGTTTTCATCTTCTTACTTCTCATTGAGGAGGGAGAACCAGAGATGGTCTCATGGATCCACATATGGAGTTTGGAATCCATAGAGGTAAGGGAAAAATGAGAATCTCGCTCTGAGGTTTGGGTTATTTGTTGGGTAGCGGGAATGACTTTCAATCCTATTGTTTGTGTATGTTGGTATACGTAAAGGGTAAAACCCAATTCTTGTTTTTGATTGTAATGTGTATATGTATGTGTAGATAATTCCTCTTTGATTCCTAAACATGTTATTGTACTGAAATTGTGCTCTTGATATATGAATTTGCCCCTATTTGTGAATCTGTGAGTGCTTGTGAGTTCCTTAAAGAGAAATCCTAAGAACAAAATACAAAACAAATTATTGGAGAAATAATTATATGTAGTAATTACTTATAAAAGAACAAACTAATTAGATTATAGATATACCTTAATTACATGAATTTGTAATAGTTGTGGAACCCAAACTTGTAGTGAATAAAACGTGAATTATGCAGAATGTGACCTTATTGATACTGTGTTGGGTGCTATATTGGGCTCATCGAGCATGAAAGTCCGAAATGCTCATGGCTTCGATGATGTTGGGCGTGAGTTTAGTCACACCAAGCGTGGCAGCTCTAGGGGACTCATTATTGTGATCTTGCCAGGCGTAGTAAGAATCATGTCAAGCATGACCCTTCCATAGGCTTGTGACCTTGTTCGCATCGAGTGTAGGGCACCCCATGTTGGGGTTGTCTTGTACCTGTAATTGTCATATTTAAAATTTTGTTTTTGATTTAAGTGGCATTGATTAATGAATTACATGATTAGTTGAATGTGAGAGTGAGTTACCTATGAAATGTATGTGAATGAATAGTATATGGTGTGCCTAAGAATAAGAATTGAGAATGTATGAGGGGCATTGAATGATTAAGATGTTGCGAAACTCATGAATTATCAAACATGTGATGTGTGTAAATGAAACAAGTGAGCAAGCCTAAGTGAAATGTGTGATGTGAAATATGTGTGATGTGAATAAGATTTTTTGATTGCGCATTAGAGTCTATGTGTGACATTTATCATTTGCATAAATGTGTTTTTTGTGTGATGGGTACAATATGAAATACATTGTCAAGGAGGTCTCACTTGTGTAAAAGCTTGGTGATTCCATGACTTTGAGTATAACTAGGTTTGGGAGTCCTAGTCCTGCTAATGTGAATCCAGCAAGGTAAAATTGAAGATTAACAAGCTCAAAGTCATATGATAAAGAAAAATGATTAATGGGCTGAAATTTAAGTAGTTTGGGCCTGAATAATTAAATAAGTCAATTATCTTATTTTTAATGTAATTTTCGTTTTATTTTATTTTATTAAATAAATATGATGGGTTTCCTTGCCTTTTAGGTTGCTAAGGGGAAATAAATGCTAGTGGAAATTTATTGCTTATTTAGTGGGCTAGTGAAGAGTCAATATTAAGTGTTAGTGGGAATTTATGTCATCTTGCCCATCTAAGTTTATAAATAGGAACCATTTGTAAAAGTTTGGGGAAGAGAATGAATTATTCAGAGTTTGGATATTTTTCCAATTGAGAGGATTTTCTCTCTCTAGGTTCTTAAGAACTACTTTTGATTCTTATCCTTGAATTTTCTAATTCAAAGTGGCGAATCTTCCTCAACTTATCAATCTTTAGGGATTGTGGCGTTGTTCTTCCATTTCTTACCTCAATCTATATTTTTTTTCTTTTAATTTCTTAATTATGAGCTTTCCAACCTAGATAGATCCGTAAAACGAATCCATCCCTCTTGGTTCATATCATTTGGAATCAGAGCTTCGGCTCTGGGTTTGGAATGGAAATGGAAATTTACTATACAAGATGTTTGGTTGACGAATCTCTGTTCTTGGTTGCAGTTGATGAATTCAATTTCAAAAATGTCGTGAGCAGCAGGGCGGTTGAGAAATTATGTCTGCCCACTACAAATGGACAAGCAATGATTAAATTCTCTATTGGAAAATATGAAGATGAAGTTCTTTGTGATATTGCCCCCATGGAGACATGCCATATGTTATTAGGGAGGCCATGGATGTACAATAAAATTATAAATCCTGAAGGACCTTCTATTTCTTTTGTGCATGGTGGACGAAGGATTAAGTTGATATGTCTATCATCCGACGCTGTACATGAGGATCAACTGAAATTGAAAATAAAGATAGAAAAAGAAAGAGAAGAGAAGATGAGAGTAGAAGGTGAGAAACATAAAGAGGAAGATGACAACTCTAACGTTACATTTTCTTCTTTTGATGTGTCAAATTTACAGGAACAAGAGGACAAGTTTTCTTGTTTCAAGAAGCATGTCAACACCATTCCTAATGCACCTTTATACATCCAGCCCATGTTTCAGAATAAAATTCAAGAGACCCTCCACTTGGAAATTAGAGTTGATTTGTTGTTTGAAGTTACTGTTTTCCAAAGTTACCACTTGAATGGGATTCAGTTCCTATTCATTGAGTACGTTTGTAGTTATGAGTTTGAAGAGATTTTATTTGCTTCGTTGATGATTAATAACTTACCAACAGGTGAAGCTAGAGATGGATACAAGCGAGATGTCTTCGACCCAGGAGGAAGCATTTGCGTTTCGGCAGTAGTTAGTGAATTAAATAAATTAGAAAATAAATAAAGCCTTAAGATTCGGGACGAATCTTCTCAAAGAAGGAGGGTATAATGTGAATCCAGCAGGGTAAAATTGAAGATTAACAAGCTCAAAGTCATATGATAAAGAAAAAGGATTAATGAGCTGGAATTTAAGTAGTTTGGGGCTGAATAATTAAATAAGTCAATTATCTTATTTTTAATGTAATTTTCGTTTTATTTTATTTTATTAAATAAATATGATGAGTTTCCTTGCCTTTTAGGTTGCTAAGGGGAAATAAATGCTAGTGGAAATTTATTGCTTAGTTAGTGGGCTAGTGAAGAGTCAATAGTAAGTGTTAGTGGGAATTTATGTCATCTTGCCCATCTAAGTTTATAAATAGGAACCATTTGTAAAAGTTTGGGGAAGAGAATGAATTATTCAGAGTTTGGATATTTTTCCAATTGAGAGGATTTTCTCTCTCTAGGTTCTTAAGAACTACTTTTGATTCTTATCCTTGAATTTTCTAATTCAAAGTGGCGAATCTTCCTCAACTTATCAATCTTTAGGGATTGTGTCGTTGTTCTTCCATTTCTTACCTCAATCCATATTTTTTTCTTGTAATTTCTTAATTATGAGCTTTCCAACCTAGATAGATCCGTAAAACGAATCCATCCCTCTGGGTTCATATCATTTGGTACCAGAGCCAGGTTCTGGGGGACTATTCACGCACACTGTTCACGCACACTGTTCATTGTACTGTTCACAATACTGTTTCACGCGACTGTTCATCGGTACTGTTCACGGTACCGTTCAAATTTCGATTTTAATTTTTTTTCCTGTTTCATTCCTTCTTGTTATTGTGTATACACATATTTGTTTCGGTGATTATCTTTCATTTTGAAACATAAATTCTGCTATAAAAAAAAATCTGTAGCAAAAGAAAAAAAAATCTGCAACAAAAAAAAAATTTGCAGCAAAAGAAAAAAAAAATCTGCAGCAAAAAAAAAAAAATATATATATATATATATATATATATATATATATAAATATATAACAGTTGTTCTTCCTTAAATTTCGTGCACATTACCTGTTTGATAAAATTCCTAAGTGTCAAGTGTCTTCCTTGTTCTTTGCTAGTTGTCCTTTATGGGTACTACAATTCTGTTTTATTCCTTATGATTGCTATCCTTGAAGGTGATTCTTAAATTATAGATTATTTGATTCTTGTAAGAACCTTAAGTCAGAGAATGAGCGGAAAAAGGCAAGAGTGAATATTTACAAATAAAAAGCCAAGTTGAGAATAAACACGAGTGGTACATCTTTGAGTGCAAACACGTTAGAAGAGTGGTAAGGTCCTATTACTTCACATTCTTTTGTTTTCTATTTTTTTTAGTTGAACTATGGCAGGAGCAGGTGATGGTGGTCCTTATTTAGAAGGAGCTCAAAGATTGTTACTTGAAGCTATGACTGCACAAATGCAAAGATTGATGACACAAAATAATCAAGAGCTCTATGAGAGGATTGAAGGAATTGAAAATCAACTAAATCAAGATGTCGGAGGTCCTAACAGAAATAGGAGAGGTAGAGGCGGTAATGGAGGTCCTAGACAAAACAGACTTGAAGGAGTGAAGTTGAATGTTCCCCCATTCAAAGGTAGGAGTGATCCAGATGCCTATCTAGAGTGGGAGATGAAGATTGAACATGTGTTTTCATGCAATGACTATACTGAAGCACAAAAGGTCAAATTGGCAGCAGCTGAATTCTCAGACTATGCCCTATTTGGTGGAACAAATATCAAAAGGAAATGCAAAGAGATGAGGAACAGGAAATAGATACATGGGCTGAAATGAGCAGAGTCACGAGGAAGAGATACGTGCCAACCAGTTATAGTAGAACTTTGCGTTTAAAACTTCAAAAATTAACTCAAGGTAGCATGACTGTTGAAGAATACTATAAGGAGATGGAGATAGCATTGATGAGAGCCTGTATAGAGGAAGAAAATGAAGCAACAATGGTTCGTTTTCTGAATGGCCTGAACATTGATATTAGGGATGTTGTGGAATTGCAGGAATATGTGGAGATGGAAGATTTGTTGCACAAGGCTGTACAGGTTGAACAACAGCTCAAGAGGAAAGGTATAGCAAGGAAGAATTCTTCCAGTTCTTATAATCCAAACTTGAGGGATAGATTTAAGAAGGAAGGAGGAAATTTATCTAGTTCAACAGTGACTCCTCCACAAGGGAAATCACCAACAAAGCCAAATGCATCTGCTTTTCCCACTGGAACTAGAAACATCAAATGCTTCAAATGCTTGGGAAGAGAATGAATTATTCAGAGTTTGGATATTTTTCCAATTGAGAGGATTTTCTCTCTCTAGGTTCTTAGGAACTACTTTTAATTCTTATCCTTGAATTTTCTAATTCAAAGTGGCGAATCTTCCTCAACTTATCAATCTTTAGGGATTGTGGCGTTGTTCTTCCATTTCTTACCTCAATCCATATTTATTTTTTTTAATTTCTTAATTATGAGCTTTCTAACCTAGATAGATCCGTAAAACGAATCCATCCCTCTGGGTTCATATCACCTGCCATATGGTGTGAATGAGATGAAACTTGGCCAACATAGTTATCTTGATGCTCTACTTGTGTATTTTCCTCTAGTGAAAGTGTTGTGATGGCTTGACCCGACATGTACTCCTAGACTACTCAACTTTCGGGTGGTGATAAAGTGATTTATTGGCGTCACATGCATATAGTTAGGATAGTTTTATCCTTGCATGAACATAACATATTTTGTACATTAAACTGTGATGTGATGATGTGTGGAGTGTTAGAATGTGAATAAATGGATATTAATTTACTATTGTTAATTAATGATACATGGATTGTATGATTATGATATGTATTTTTGTATTTGTGTGGCTATCCAACCATTTCCTACACCAATAGTCAAAGTGAGATGTGTTCTGACTCTCTTATTTCCTTTTTTTTTGTTTGGATTTATTTATACATGTGACTTTGATTTTGGAGGAATTTAGCTTTTAATGGGACTGCTCTGATAGGATGTGACATCAATACTACTAGTATAAGAATTATTTTTCTATTTTATTTGAATTAGGAATTTTGGGTTTATTTTATTTAAAAATGTTTTTGCGAATTGTTTTAAACTTATAGTAATAGTTTATTTGGTTTTAGTTTTGAATGTTGAATTTGAATGTGGTACATTTTACCCATGGTTTTAGTTAATGAATGAAGTATCTTTTGAAACCATTATTTTATGTTATTGTACGTATGCATGTGAGGTAGAGGGTATTACATAGTTGATTTAATTATTCATTTTTTTTACCTAGATGTTGAGTTATAAAATATAGTGACATGTTGAATCGTTATATATATTGTCTTTATAACTATAGTAAAAAAGGCGTTTCATGCTTTCATGTATTTTATGTAAAAAATAAAATGAACAATAAAAATAAGTTAAGTATGTGTGTAAGTAGTTAACAATTAGAATGGGTGAGCTGTTTTGAGTAATTATTTAAAGGATGTGAGATGTTTGAAAATAATTTACAGAAAAATAATAAAACTAAATAAATAATAATAATTGTATGAGAAATAATATTTTAAAAGTTGTGAGACAAAAACAATCAACAGAATGTTTTCCAAAAAAATGTATTATGTGACACCTTTCTATCCCGAATAATCTAGTTAACAAAACAAATAATTTAATAATAAGAATGTTATAAAAAATAATAAAAATAATTTATTCTCTTTGACACTTTGTAAAATGGTTCACAAAACTTTTATCTTTAACTTTATTAAAGGAAGAAAAAATAGAAGAAAATGTATAAATTAAAGTCAGGCAAAACTACCTATTTGAACAAAAATCTCAACAAAGAAATATGATAAAGTAGAGATTATTTAAATAAAAATGACTATTAAAACTAAACTCTACCCCGATGTCATACTAATAAGAGCAAAATCCTTCTTTAGATCTCTCTTTCATCAAACACATCCTCTTATACATGTTCTAACCCATCAAAAATATCCTCTTGTATCTGTTCTAGTCCTACAAGTGACTTTTAGCCAAAACACAAATATACAAACACAAGGAATGATAATATGTTTATCCATACACAACATATATAAGGTATAAAGGTAGAAACAGACATATTTATTACATCATTAACGTCTCACCTTATAATCATTTTTTCATACATTAATAATAATGATTACTATACATTCATCTATCATTCATAATCATCAAGTCACACAATATAACTCAATCATAATTTAAAACTCGTATAATGCAGGTGAAATAAAAACACCCTTTGTTTGACAAGCAACAACTCATTCATTGAATTTGACTCAAAAATAACATAGTTGTATCATATCTCATACATAATACCAAGACCATAATAAATGACTATGTTTCAATTCTTAACTAAGTTTACTGATGATAATTGTATAAAATACCCATGATAAATATTTATTATTTGTTGACAAATTTAATGTTAAGTAATCAAACTTTCTACTATTAGTGGCATAATTCTACTGGTGAGAAATTATTTTTAACTTAATCACGAGTCTTGATTTTAAATATTTTTTTATCTCATAATAAGTGTCACACTAGAAGAAAAAATAAGTTTCAAAATAAATGCTATGATAGTCTTTAAATGCAATATTAATTATATTATTTCATTTATATTCCTAATATTATTATGCAAAAAAAAAGTTTTGTAGTGCATAATTTCTAGCAAAGAAAATTAATCATAAAATTAGTTTTATAAAATTATTATTCTCTTTAATTTATTTATCAAATTTTATTGATCTATATAAAATAGCATAAAAAATACTTATTTTAGGACGAAAAGAGCTTTAAATTATTCATGATTGTATTAAACACTCTTAAATAGAATTTAGCTATTGTCAATGATTTTATCAAATTCAAAAGTTATGGTGTTTAGTAAAAAAACAAATTCATATATTAAACACGAGTCCTTAAAAGTTTTTTTTTGGAACTTTATTTTTTTAATGAAAAGATTTTTTAAAATTTTGTTAACTTCTTATCTTACTCGATTTTATCTTAAATAAGTGAAAATTTAAGAGTTTTAAACTTAGAGATGGAAAAGTAATATATATCTTTATGCCATTATATAAAGGGAAACTTTGTTTAGTAATCGTTTTAATCTTTATTTTTATATGAACTATTTTGTATTGTTTTATTTTAATTAAAAATTTAAATCACTATTTTTATCCTAATATTTTTTTAGTCTCAAATTGTTTATTGTTTTTAAATAATTAACTAATTATTTCCAAAATTATTATTTTTTTATAAAAAAATAAAGAGAAGCTAGGAGTATCTAACCCCACTAGTAAGTATAAATGGAAAATTAAACCCAAAAACTCTACATTTCCTAACTAACACCTAACCCAACCCAAATTTCAAACCTAATAATTTATTGAAGTAAAAGGGTTAAATTTAAGATATTTTGTTGAAACCAAGCTCGCATTTTAAACGTTTAGTTTGACTTGACTTATGTGTATCAGTGCAATACTCCTATTTTAATGATAGACTCTTCTTGGGCAGTGTGTGTGGAATGGTGGTGGGGCTTGGTTGGAGGAAAGCGCTACATCTTTGCATAAACACCGAAACTTTTTTCGTGCAAGTCACATTAAATACAAAAGCAGATTTTCATTAAAAAAAAATGTGCTTTTGCTTTTGGTGAATGATTTTTTTTTTTTTTTTATATATATATGAATCACTGTATAAATTGGGTTAATTATATTTTTATTCTTCAAATTTTGTAGTTAAGTGATTTTGATCTTTAACATTTTAATTAAATAATTTTAATTTTTTAAATATCACAGTTGTATAATTTTAATTTTCTAAATTTTAATTGAATAATTTTAGTTTTTTATATCTTATAATTATATAATTTGTCTTTTTTTAATTTGTTATTTTTAAAAATTTATATATAATATATATAATATGAAAAGAGATCAAATTATTTTAAAAATAACTTATTTTAAGGTTATTTAACTTAATAATTTATGATATATGTTGAATTTCAATGATTTAACTATTAAATTAATTTCTTTATATAGATTTAAATAAATATATAAAATATTTTTATGATTATTTGTCAATTTAAATTAATAAATAAAATATATTTTATTAAATAGTTTTCAAATATTTTAAAATTATAGACTTGATTTATATATTAAAAATTTTTAATTTAACAATTAGATAATTAAATTTGACATACACCATTATTTATTTAAGTTACATATGCATTAAAAACTTTTAATCTAATAGTTGAATAATTGAAATTAAATATAATATATAATATTTTAAAATTATATAATTATTGATTTATTTAAATTATATATATTATAATTTTCATTCAAGTAGTAAATTATATATACTTATTATTATCATATAAATAAAAATTTATATATTATTAATAAACTTTTACGTATAGAGCATGAAAAGTTATTTTACGCAATATCATTTTTAGAAGTTTTTTTTTTCAAATTTTAAAAATTTTTAATTTCATATATTAATTACACAACTATGAAAAGTTATTTTAATTACACAACTATAAAATAATAATTTATTATTTACACATTATTAGAAAAGTGTCATTTTCTTAAAAATTTTCTTGCAAAAAAATATTTGTAGAAATTTTTTACAAATTTTCTTGCAAAAAATATTCGCAGAAATTTTTTGCGACTTTATTTGCAAAAAATAATTTACAGATATTTTTTACAAATTTTGCTACAATTTTAATGATTATAGAAATTTTTTTCCATGGTAAAAATTTGCAAAAAATATTGTAAGAATTTTATTTTATTTATTGTAGATTTTCTTGCAAAAATAAATTTGCAAATAATGTTTACTAAATGGTAGAAAAATTTTGCAGGTAACTTTTCCTGCAGATTTTCTTGCAAATTTTAATCCGCAGGAAAAATAAAAAAAATATTTAAATTTATAAGTTTAATATTTAAAAAAAACTTCAAGTCCCACATCGGTTGAAAATAAAAAAATTAAAGAGTATACAAGTTGGTTGCAATACTTACCTTACAAGTTGATTTGTATGGTTGAGTGTTAGACTTATAATCTACAATCATAGAATTTAAAAGATTATGTATCACGTGTTGGAGGCATGAAAACAAATATTTCGGATGAACTCATTGTGAGCATTTGAAAGTTGGAGAATTATTGATAGAATTTATAATTATTTCTTTATTTTTTTCATAAAAAATATATATTCTTGCAAATTTTCTGGCGAAAAAATTTGCAGGAAACTTTCCCGCGAATTTTTTTCGCAGGAAAATTTTTCTGCGAATTTTAAAATGCGCAAAAATATATTATCCACGAAGGTATTATCTGCAGATAAAATTTTGCTGAAAAAGTTGTAGGAACAACATTTCCTGCAAATTTTTCATAAAAAATCGTAGAAAAAGTTGCATGTAATAAGAGAAATTCTAGTAGTGACATAATGTAATCTATAAGAGATATTGTAACATACTAATTTCTAGAAATTAAATAAAATAAGTGTTTTAATAAAAGAATTATATTCTACACTTAATTTAATTAATTGAGTTGGTAATATAATTAAAATATTCTTTTTAAATAAATAAAAGAAAAAATATATGGGTTAAGAGCAGAGTCTTGTGTTGGATTCTTTAGCCTAACCCAAAGGCATAATAATAAAAATAAAAAAAAAGAGGTAGGTCATCCTTATGCATATGTTTTGAACCCTTAACACACTTGAAAAGGTAAACCTAGAGGGGTATGGGTAGTGATATTATCCTTAAGGCTCTATAGGATTAATGATTGTACTTGTTATGATGTGACTAAATTGTTTGGGATTTATTTCTCTTGCACGTGTTCAGATGATGAGTTATACTACTTTGTATATTGAGTGGTGAAGTTGTATGTATGATTTGGAAGTTTTGGTGTGGTTTGATAGATTTTGAAAATTTTCGTATGAATATGACTTAGTATTTAGGTAATTTCTCTCTGTGTGAGTAACCAAATAGAGTTTCATTTATTGGGTTAGAAAGTAAACATTTGGAGATATAGTTTATACTCAATAATCACATAAAATGTTAATAAATGATCAAGTTATGTGAATCACAAAATGAGCCTTATATTTTGCGCACGAAAAGTAACATTTATAACTTGTAAGCCTTTTGCAAAAGAGTTAATCACCTATACACTGTCAGTGTAAAGTTTTTTTACACTGGCAGTGTATAGGTGATTAACTCTTTGCAAAAACCCTTAAATGACCCAATTAAGTTTTGTGGTATTTATAAAAATTGTAGCTTTGAATATTATCTTTCCAATGACATTGTAATTACCTTAAAAGAAGGTCTATAACTCAAGTTATGATCAAATTAGATAGAAAACGTCAAGCTATCAAATTTAAGCTTAAATATTGTAGTTTTGTAATTTTAAAAAATAATAGATGGTAAAAGCAACACTTGAGATCAACATAAAAGTTGTAAATAATTTACTTAGATTTATAATAAATTTAAGATCAACTTGATAAAATAGGTATAAATCTATATATCGCGTTTAGACCACCCAATATCATAGAAGGTTAAGATAAGAGATAGTTTGTGAGTTGTAATGATGACTTGTTTTATCCTTTGAGTGTTTAATATTGATAATGATTTGAAATATTAATACCAATAGTTAAGAAATAGGAAATGTGAGGGGGGATAATTTTGGGTGAGTGATGAGTGATGAGTGATGAATGTGTGAAGTTTTGTTTTTAAGATGTTATGCTTGAGACTTTGTGCTTATATGTGATATGAGATGGTTGTGCTTGATGTGATGTGAAATATTGATATTTGACTTGAGAATGATGTGTGCAATATTTGAAACATTGGTGAATGATGAGTGATGATGATGTTATAATGACGATATATTGGTGATAATATGATGAGATGTGTAAGTTTAGGTTACAATTTGACAATGATAAAATCTAAGCAGAGTTTAGTATATTGTGAAGAAGTCCAAGCTGCGGTTTGGCAATGATGAAATCCAAGGAGGGCATGTATATTGTGAGGAAGTCCAAGTTGCAGTTTGTCAATAATGAAATCTACATAAGGCTTGGTATATATTGGAGAAGTCTAGGGTTGCGGTTTGACAAAGTTATTGAGATGGTCATTGCATTAGATTTTATGTGATGTTATTTTGTGTATAAAGTCCATGCATTGCATATTTTCTTTGATGATGTGGTGTAAATCTATACAGGAAAGTCTCTATGCTCATCTACCTAGACCTTGATGGTGTTATGATAGAGAGCCTCTAATGGGAATGTGAGGTAACCACGACTGATTGTAATGCTTTGACTAAATCATGATAGATATCCCCTAGTCGAGAGTGGAAGCAGAGAAAAACATAAATATAATTACCAAGAATTAACATGTAATAGTTTCTAAATATACGTGCAATAATATATATGTGTAGGAAATAAACAACTAGAAACATAAAGGCCTCTCAATGGGATTACATCATGATCATATACATATATACATACACTCGTATATGCACACACACACATATATATATATACAACTTAATGTATCAATGATACAACTTTTCAACACAACAACTCACAACACTACTATTTAATTACACAATAACTTAAACAACATTGCAACACAACAATATAGTATCATAATGCATCGTCATGCATCTCAACTAATGGTCCCAACAACATTAATGTTTCCCAAAGCATAAGTTATCGCCTGCAAGGCATTTAGCTAGTACCTGATCATCTCTCTCGGCCATACTCTTTTGTTTCACCAAAAAAAAGTATACAATTTAGTCAACAACATTAAACCCACATTAAACAATTCAGAGTACACAGATAACATGATAAGCACACAACACACTAGTCGGATAATACGCTAAATGTGACATCTTTTTACCTTGAATAATTTAATAACAACAAATAATTTAATAATAAGAATCTCAGAACAATAATAATAAATCTCTTCTCTTTGACACTTTGTAAAAGGGTTCACAAATTTTATCCCTAACTTTGTTAAGGAAAAGAGAAGATAATATATAAATTTAAGCTAGGCATAACTGATTATTTGAACAAAACTCTCAAGAAGGAAATATAATAAAATAGAGATTTTACAAATACAAATAACTACTAAGACTAAATGTTAAGTGATTTGGCAAGCGGATTAGTCGTACAAGTAGCCAATTGTAAGTAATTTATCATTTCCTTAAAGGATTTGTGTAATATGAGGCAATAAATATAATTAGAAACTAAATTAAACAAAAGAATATTCCATAAATTGATTTTGGTTGGAAAAAGAAATAAAAACTATGTAAAAGAAAAATAAAGTTTTGTTTGGCATTTTATCAAACACTTAGAAAGCGATTTAGACTAGAAATGATATGCTATGCTAATGTTGGGATTAGACTTCACCGAACCTTACTCTTATATATTTAATCACGCAAATTCTCTTTCGCATTTAATGTTAATGTCAATCTACTAGTTTACTTAAACCTTAATTCCTTAAAGAAAAGAGCTTAAGCTCCCTTATTAAGCATCAATCCCTTGAATACTTAATAAACAAACATGCATTAATAATAAGAGTTTAAAATAACTAATGAGTCATGTTCTATCCTTGGATATAAATTTTATTAGGTATTTTGTTTCGGTTCTAGATTACAAAAGATATTTTTCAATATCTAATAAATCAAATATCAAGTTATGATTAATCAATCCACAACAAACATTAACGGTAGAAATAAAATATTAAGATTGAAATGGAAAGACACAAGTGCTAAAAGTATAAATAGTTTTTTTAATAAAAAAATATTTAATTTGATTTGAGTAGTGCAACAGAGTAAAGGTGTAGTTTACACCTTGGAATGAGAGCATGAAATTTTAATAAAAAAAAACGATTTTGACGAGAAATTTTTTTTATGAGATCTTAACAATTGTGCTAGTTAAACATTATTTTACTAATAGTAATAGATTTCTCATTTTGATTTATTTACTCTTCATCCTTTTTTCCACCGATGGGATGGAGTAGGGATTTCCGGATTTGGATGAAGGCTAATGATATATATACCTTCTTTTTTTATAAGTACACCTCCTTCTTTTAAAAAAAATTATAAAATATTATAATTTTTTAAAATATTTAATTTTACACTTTTAACTTTCAATTTGCTACTTTTTTCTTCTTATTCACATACTTTTTTTTTTCTTTCAATTTTCACATGCTACCAAAATAAGTAGGGTGTAGGAAAAATAAGGGGGTGCATGTAAAAATTGGAAAAAAGAGGAAAGATATGTGAAAAAAAAAATACTAAATTAAATTTTGTGGATGTAAAATTAAAAAATTTAAAACAAAAAATTAAGAATATTTTAAAATTTTAATTATTTTTTTTAAATGGAGGTGTACTTATAGAAAAAAGGAGGTGTATATATCATGAACCTTGGATGAATGGACCAATTGAGTTTTGAGTCCAACATAAATATAATAGAACAACATGCTCCGCGGTCTTAAGCACTTTCTAATTGGTCTCAAATTAAGGATCCAGCCTCTTGTCATTGTAGGCCATTATTGAAATTTTGAGGCCCATATTTAGCTTCCATTTGAGCTACCAAGGTCCATATCATACTTTGGCCTTTCCACAATATAATGGGCAAAAATGGTGACTGAAAAAACACTTTTTTAGGAGATGTTTGGTAAAATAACTTTTTCATAATTAAAAATCATGATTTTTTTTGAAAATTATAAATTTCGAGAATCAAGATTTGTAAGAATATTAAAATGTGTTTGGTTGATTATAAATGTTGTTAAACATATTATATTTATATATATTACTTGAAAATTAATTACTATATTAAATAAGAAAATAAATGTAATAATATTTTATTTGGATAAAATTTTCTATTAAACTTGAGAATGTTAGATTTTCACCATCCTATGAGAATAATTTTGCGTGAAATATATATAAAAACCATTTTTAGGAAATAATGTTTTGCAATAATATTATTTTACAACTAGTAAATCAAACATAAGAAATTAACTTTTTCAACTTAAGATTTTTGGGAAAGTAAAAAAAATCTTATATCAATGTCGCTTAGTATATTTAGAAGCAATTTAAATTTGTCAAACGATCATTCAGTAAATGGTCAATTTTTTTCTTTTTCCATTTGATACTTATGAATGAGTGAACTGTTCATGGAGATTTTTCAAATTGATTTTCAAATATGTTTTGTGTCTTATTAGAGAAAAAGAAACACTTCGTGTTTTTAATATTATATATATATAATATATATATATATATATATATATAAATAATAGAACAAGTAGTTATTATATAAGTTGTGAATGAAAATAAAGATAATTGTAAAAATGAGAAAGTCATAGAAGTGAGATAAAACAATGCTAAAAAGTCAAAGAAAAATAAAGATAATTAATATATTTATAAATATTTAATGCTAAAATAATAAAAAATACTCACAAAAAGTTATTAAAGATTTTTGGATTTTTTTTATATCTATTAGTATTGAAGTATAAATAGTGTATTTGATTTATGGCATGAAAAAAGTTGCTTGAAAGTAACAAAAATGTACCTTTTTTGTTTAATATGCGTAAAATCTCTCATTTGTAACGAGACAAACTAATTTTCAATCAAACTAATAATAATTAAGAATTATCCTTAAAATTAAGGATTAGGGTTCAAATCATATTTTATGGGTTACCATTAACTAATATGAGTGAAATCAAACTTGGACTTTAGTCACTCATGTCGGTGGTGGATACTCCAGGGACGAACCAAAAACTTGGACTTCTTAAATAAAATCCTGATTCTAATGTTGTGAGTAAAAAACATGATTTAGGGAAAAAATTTATTAAATATGATTAGTCATTCATTAAATATGATCGATCATTCAATATCAATAATATAATCAAACAAAAAGAAAATGTTTCAGCTATGAAGAGGAAAAAGTGATTGACAAGAGAATTTTCCCTAAAAGTAATTAATAAATATTTTTAATAAAATTAATTATTAATAAAATTAACGAATACTTTATTACATATAAATTACGGAAAAAGAATAGAAATATGAAATATCTATAAACGTCGTAAATGATTAATCCCTCACAAAAAATTATCTGATTATATTTAAGAAGTTTAACAAGTGTAAAGAAAAAGGAAAAAATAAAAAAATTAGTGAGGGGAGAGAGTAGAAGACAAGCAGCGAGAAAAATTATTATTTTGGAAACAGTTGAAAAGGTAATATAAATAGTGGTGGAGGGGAATCGAGTAGAGTCCTCTGGTTTTTCTGAGGCCTGTGCTCTGAGAGGGGCCATAGACATAGTTTGGGACCCTTTGAACCCTAATCTCCACCGATACCGGAAAATCCCCTCCGAAGAGAAAATCAAAGAGGAAAATGCAGAATCACAGGCTGAAGCAGCAGCAACAGCAACAACAACAGCAAGCTCTGATGCAGCAAGCTCTTCTTCAGCAGCAGTCTCTCTACCACCCTGGCCTCCTTGCTCCTCCTCAGGTTGGGCCCCACTCTCTCCATTTACGATCATTGCTTTCATCTTATCATCTTTTCCATCTCCCACTCCACCTTTTTTCCTTTTCGCCATTCATTGCAATGTCTAGGGTTTTTGTTGCAGACTTAATTACTATTTTCCTTTTCAGAGAGAGAGAGAGTTTTCGTTTTCTTTTATTTTTTTTAATTGTTAATTTATTTCTTGATATCTGTCTGTGTCGGAGTTTGTCTTGTTTCGTTTTCTTTCGGTGGTGGATGGGCACTGGCTCTCGAATTATGTTCAAGTTATTTCATCTGTGTGAATGGATGAATGCTGTTAGTTCATATAGGGCAGGGGCATTTTGTAGGAGTAACTGAGAACCGAGCCTTGGATCACTGGGTAGTGACTCTCTCGAGCATTTTGAAATGGCATATGATTATTGCGAACTACGTTTCTTTTCCTTCTTTTGTGCTGCCGTTTCTTCTATGATGTGTTGGTGGTGTGGGAGCGTTGAGGTGGGCAAGTTTACCACGTCATCAACAGTTAGGTTCTTGGAGGTTGGATTGGGAAAGGAATCTGAATAATCTAACTAAAATTAATCATTGTTCAGCTTCATTTAGGAGTTACTCTCTTCAGTGTGTTTGATGTAGTGCCAAATCAGCTCAAGTCTTGATGGATTTTTTTCCCCCGTTTTTCTTACGGCTATGGTAGTAATTTGTATTTTCCTATGTATTCTGGAAGGTTTTGGTAGCAGTGAAAACATTTTCGTTTACTCATGTATGCGTTTTTTTTTGTTTGATATCGGTTGGGCTACATGCTTTCTTCCTTCCCATTCACCCCAGTAAATGTTTTCATACTTCTGTATTGGTAGATACAATACAAATTTTCTATCTTGATTTGCCCTCTTTTTCCTTTCCTTTCTTTTCTTTTTCACTTTTTCATTTTGCAGATTGAACCAATTCCAAGTGGAAATCTGCCTCCCGGTTTTGATCCAAGTACTTGCCGCAGTGTGTGAGTGTTTGTCTAGACATTTTTTTTTTTTTTACCTTTATCACTTTTGTTTTATCTCATTTTTTTTGTTTGTTTTATGACTGTCATTGTGATGCAAACAAACTTCGGTGCTGTTAAATTAATCTTTTATTTACTCCCTTTCGAATAATGTTTGGTGTTAAATGCATGAGTTGTTGGTCTTTTGTATTTTATCCAAGTAAATGCTTTTTTCATGCTTAAAAGCAAAAGCTACCAGTATGTTACTTTTTGCTTTTGTGACTTAAATTAATGACCTGTTCCCTAATTTTTTCTTCTCTGTTTGTTTTAAATTGTAGTATTTTTATCTTTGAGAAAATGCAGGTATGTGGGGAACATCCATACACAGGTAACTGAGCCACTTTTGCAAGAAGTTTTTGCGGGTACTGGCCCAGTTGAAGGATGTAAACTTATCAGAAAGGAGAAGGTATATTTTTAATTTAGTTATGTCGTCTATTTTGTTAATTTAAATTTTCAAGACTATCTGAAACTGAAGCTTTTTATTTGACATCTGATGCCTCTGTTTTGCAGTCATCCTATGGATTTATTCATTACTTTGATCGCAGATCTGCTGCTCTTGCCATATTATCTCTCAATGGGAGGCATCTGTAAGTGTTGCACTTTATAATTGTGTTAAACTGATTTCAATTTGCATTCAAATTTTAATTCAATGCTTTGCAGATTTGGCCAACCTATCAAAGTGAATTGGGCATATGCTAGTGGTCAAAGGGAGGATACATCAGGTTGGTTCAGATTTCTGAGTTAAATAAGTTGATATTTATGTATGTTTGAATCAACTCTGATCCTTTGGGAACTTTTGACTAAGATAACATTCATTTATATACCATGTTTCTTTTAATTTGCAGGTCATTACAACATATTTGTTGGTGATCTGAGTCCTGAGGTTACAGATGCTACGCTGTTTGCATGCTTTTCTGTCTACCCCACTTGTTCGTAAGTTTTTACTCTTGTGATTTCATAGTAGAACTGTCATTCACTTTCTGTATTTTAACTTGAACCAATTTCTATTCATCCAAATAGAAAAGATTATTTGTACTGCCTCACATGTCAGATGATAGTTGTACATTGTGTTAATGTGTTCTATACAATTGAGTTGGTTACTTAGCATTGCTCATCAATTTTATTTTTATGGTGGCTCTAGAGATGCAAGGGTTATGTGGGATCAGAAGACTGGGCGTTCAAGGGGATTTGGATTTGTTTCATTTCGTAATCAACAGGTCTGATTTTGGTTTTTAAGTCTTGATTTTTGGTATAATGAGGCTCTTTATGATGGTATTTTGACTTATATTTTTCTTGAATTTTTGTAGGATGCACAAAGCGCTATAAATGATTTGACTGGTAATAATTTTGTTATTGGTTTAGCAGCCTTAGATTTAAACCACTTTAAATTTGGATGAATTTACAAAGATTTTTCTTGGTATAATATCACTTGAAGCAAAAGTAATGTCACAGCAAGGAATTGGTGTCTACATTTTATGTTTTGGTATTTTAAATTCAAAATAGAGAATTTTCTTGTAGACTTTTTAGAACTACATCTTATGGTATATGCATCTAGTAATTGCATACTTCAGTTGCATGTTCTTTTGCCCACCTGTGTTTCTTGTATGATTATCAGGTAAGTGGCTTGGAAGTAGACAAATACGTTGTAACTGGGCAACAAAAGGTGCTGGTGGCAATGAAGAGAAGCAAAGCTCAGATGCAAAAAGTGTGGTGGAACTAACAAATGGCTCATCTGGTGAGTAACTGTAGTTCATGAAACAATGAGAGATGGTTGAATTTAAACAATTTATGTTTAGCTTCTAATTGTTGGTTTTAGGGTGGATGCTGATATTCTTCTGCAACCTTTTGAAGTCCTAGAAAGATTTTGTAGATGATTGTACTTGTAAAACTTATTGTGTTTGTGAAGTATTCTGTTTTCCCAGTGAACTAAAATAATACCAGGAATTGAACAATGTGTTTTATCCAACTTGTACAGAAGACGGTAAAGAGGCATGTAACAGTGATGCTCCAGAGAACAATCCTCAGTATACTACTGTTTATGTGGGTAATCTTGCTTCAGAGGTAAGAAACTTCCTTTATTATATATATATATATATATATATATATATATATATATATATATAATATTTATCACAATACCAATTCACCAACTGCTTTTTAGTTGAAAAGTGTGCAAGCTTGTTATGAAACAAAAGCTATATTTATTAAGTCCACTGTCGATATTTGCAGTGCTGAAACTTTACATTACCTCTATTAAAGTTTTTAGTTATTCTCTTCTTCAAGTTTGGCACTATTAGGTTAGAGATTTAAGAATATTTTAGCTTTTAAAAAATTCTGTTTTAACAAAATGTGTATAATATACATGTAAGCTGTATGCGCTTGAATTCTGCAGAATTTCTGTTTTCTATTTTAATCATTATGACCCTTGGTGATTCCACAGGCAACACAACTTGATCTCCATCGCCACTTCCATGCTCTTGGGGCTGGAGTGATAGAGGAGGTCCATGTCCAGCGTGATAAAGGGTTTGGTTTTGTCAGGTACAGTACTCATGCTGAAGCAGCTCTTGCTATTCAGATGGGGAATGCCCAATCGCTTCTCTGTGGAAAACAAATTAAGGTGTGTATTTCACTGAACTTCTGATGCCGTTACTAGTTGCTTTCTGTAAATACCACATCCAAACACATCTGGAATATTTGTTGCACTTCAATTCTGAGCACTGTTATTACTACTTAAATTACAGTGCTCTTGGGGGAGCAAGCCCACTCCACCAGGAACTGCATCAAATCCCCTTCCCCCGCCTGCTGCTGCATCTCTGCCTGGTCTGTCTGCAACAGATCTTTTGGCATATGAACGACAGCTGGCAATGAGCAAGATGGGTGGTGTCCATGCCTTGATGCATCCTCAAGGGCAACATCCTCTTAAACAGGCAGCCATTGGAGCCAGCCAGGCAATATACGATGGTGGGTTCCAGAATGTTGCAGCTGCACAGCAAATGATGTACTACCAGTAACATACTCTGCGATTCTCTTGATGTCGAGGTGGTTTAAATGCTATCTATATATCCTGCCTTGTGCACATTGATTCCTATTAAACTCTAGGGAGCTTTTTCTTCTACTTTTTTACTCCACGGTGGTGTGGGTGTGGTAGTTACACCTATTAGATAATTATGAGCGAACATTTGTATGGGTTTGTATCATGTATGCGGTTTTCTAGTTAGTAGGGATGAGTGTTTATGATTGTAAGAGGGATTGTATGTCCTTGTCCTGACATTTTTCTTCCTTGTCACCCATTTGGGTGTTACTATGCGATGGTTGTCATCAATATCATCCTGTCTATAGAGGCTATTAGCATTTCAATGTTCAAATCAATCTGGTCGGTAGAGGTAGGAAGGTGGGTGATATGGTTTGCGTATAAATTCTTGGTTGATTGTAGCTCTTGTAGTCGGGCGTAGACCCCGCGTTCGATTTACCTGAAAAAAAATTATGAATTGATCGGTATTTTAATTTACACTACTCGAGAAACGGCTGACTAATCAACTAGTAAAATTGATCGTGCAGATGTTATTGGAGAACGAACAGCAGGAAATCAGTTATTTTATTTCTATCAGAAACAAACTATTTTTATTTTGTTAGTATAGAAATTAGTATTTTAACATTTGTAACACACACACGCATGCATATATATATATATATATATATATATATATATATATATATATATGATAATTATCCATGTGTTGTATTTTAATTATATTTTATAATAAATAAAAATTTAATCATATAATTTATATCGTAAAATAAAATTATTTTTAATTGATAAATGTTTTTTAACAAATAAAGTTCAGTTCAGAAATAAAAATAAGAATATATTAAATGAATAGTAAATTAAAAACTTTCTTGAAAATACCATCGCTAAAAAAAATTTAACTGGAGAAGTTAAAGCAAAATATGAAGTAATTAAGAGATGGTAATTTTTTAATGCTTTGGTAATGGCGCTGCGTAGCACGGGTAAACTATACTAGTGTATAAGTAAAGCATAATAGAAATGTGGATGCTGATAAACATAAATATCACCCTTACTGACTACCTCAAGGACTAATATTTCACAATCTTGAAACATATTTTGGTGTAGCCTCTAAAATTCAATTTAAGCATTTGCAGCCAAAAAATTAATAGGAGCTGAATGATCTGAAGTTCCACATGAGAGCGTGAAAAATCCGAAGGTAAGAAGCAATGAGGAAAGTCTAGTAGTCCAACACTGGTTATTTGTTTCAAGAAATGTTAAACATGTCACAATTAATCCTTTTCCAATCTTGCAATATACTTGTCATAGAATTGCCCTGCTTTCTCAAGCTCTCCAAGCTCCGTGTAGCAATCAGCAATTGCCCCAAAAGCTTCTGTATTCCGAGTCCTCTCCTTCTCTTTCTGAGATGGCCAGCACCATCAAATGATATTTAATCGCATCTCGGTACTTCCCCTGTCTTTGCAGTGAAGCTCCTGTAATATCATGCACCAATATTTCAATTGGAGAAACTTCTAAAACCCTTCACTCATTTAACACACACAAAAAGAACACAAAGTAATTCTGTTAGAGCCGATCAGAAAACATAGATAAATAAGCAAAGTAGGACAGACGACAAACCTAGACCTCTAGCAGCTTTTTTCTCTTCAATAGGATCCTTCATATTTTGGGCAAGCTCAAGTGCATTCTTAAACTCTGTGAATGCTTTATCTGGCTGTTGATTCCTTAGAAAGTTCTTCCCATTTTTCAAGTTAGCAATTAGCTACTGCTTCTTTGGGTCAACAATAATTTCATTATCAGGTATCCTACCACTACCAGTGGGAGCATAACTCAAGCTAGGGGCAACAACTCAATTTTTGCCTGCTTCCTTAAAGCTGTGTTGATTTGGATTAATTGCTCGTTTACTTGCTGTAATTCGTTTCTTCTTTCCCGAGCAAGCAACCCTGTCATACGATCAATGAATTCAGGAAAATGAAAGTATATCACTTATCTATAAGAGTACATAGGAAACACCTCTACTACACTCTAGTAGAAGCATAAGTTATTAAAACTTGTGATATTCGAGGACATTAGCTGCCTTTATTTTTTTTCACTTTTATTTTCTCTAAAGTTTCTACCAACACATATTTCTGTCACTCAGAAATAAATTATTTTCCCCTTAACTTCTTTCCTGTTTTTTCTTCTTTAAGGAGGATCCTTACTCCTTTGCTTTCTAACGTCTCCCTCTTCTTTCTTCTTTTTTTGATTAAAAATGTTTCTGCATATATGATCAGTGTCCCTTTGTGATAAATAAAAGGTCCCGTATTTTATAATATACGAGAAACCTTGAAGACAACAGGTACACACAATGAGCTTTCAAGAGGTATTCATGCTTCACACATGGTTAAATCTCTTTACCTCTAAGTTTCATGTAGCTTATCCTAAAAAAAACTGATGTATTTTAAGATTTCTAGTTGTGCAAAATTATCTTTCAGCAGTATTAATATACCAGTCCTTTATCATATAACATATGAACTAAGGCAACAAATAAAAGAAGGAATATCTTGTAATATGTAACAACAAATATGCTATCATTTGCATAAAAATATGCTCCAATGAGAGCTACTTCCAGCAGTACAGGCATATTGAAAACAGAGTTATCAGTTTCACACGTTTCAGCCAAAGCTGTATTAGGCATGGAGAACATCAAAATGTTGCTAGCCACAAATATCAGTGACGGGAACCTTTGGTGCATATCTTCCTGAGAAGGCAAACAATTTCAATCAGAAGTTCAAGGGAAAGATGTCAAAAGAGAATAGAAACTAAAACTTAAGAAAATGTAGAGTCAGAAGCATTATCCCAATATACAGAAGTGACAAAAAAAAGAAGAAGAAAAATTTAGTGCACAAAACAGTATCCACTGTTGTAGATTTTTCCAAACAAGAGATCATAAATCTTAAACATTTAACAACACAATTATTTCAAAAACTTCCATATTTGACAATTAATGTACACATTCACAGTAAAAACTAACAAGTACATAGACCAAAGCGCACAGCGGAAAGAATGCCGTGACTCACCATCATACCTTACACTTTGAGCAATGCAGCAAACTTGAAATTTCAGAAGACCCATCAAACGTATCCTTAAAGAGTGGAACACCCTTGTCCGGTTTCAGAGAAAGACAAGCTAGTTTTCCTGATTCATCAGAAAAAATTAAATTTTGTCACAGATTTCACAGACCCAAAAACAGTGTGTTTTCAAAGCTCAAACATGATGAAAGTTAGGATTTTGAAATGCATTTGAAGAGGGGTGCAATAAAACTGACCTGGGAGTAGGGGTTTGGGGTTGTTGGCGTAGAATTGAGGTTGTGAGTAGGCATGCCAATCTAATCTGCCACGTGGGTATCTGCCCGAACCCGCCCTGATTTAGATGAGGAAAACCCGTGTTTATCGGGTTCGGGTTTTCCCCGATTGATAAAATCGGGGGCGGGGGCGGGGATGTTAATACCCACCCCGCTCCCGGCCCTATACCCGGCCCCGTCTCCGTCCCGCTTAATAATATAATTAAAAAATTATTTTTATATATATATAAACCAAAATTATAAATATTTATATGTAAAAAATTATATTATTTTACTTTTCTTTTATTTTTTTAAAAAATTGTTTATATTTATTTAAAAAAAAAAAAGAAGAAAATAGGAGCGGGGGCGGGGAAACCCGAACCCTGCCAGGGGCGGGGATGGGGATCCAGATTTTATTCCCGGCGGGTATCGGGGGCGGGGGCGGGGGCAGTTTAAATTTGCGGGGATGGGGGCGGGGAACGTAAAACCCGCCCCCGCCCGCCCCGTTGCCATGCCTAGTTGTGAGAAGCGAGGGCGTGCGAGGAAGCAAGAGCAGCGGATCAGAACCGCCATTGCTCAGTTTGTTTTGCTGAGCTGAAAGTGAAAGGATAAACGTTGGGATAACAATCCGTGTCTTGTGCGCTGAGTTACACCTTACTAATACTATAATACTATGTGCGTCCAAGGTGGACTTTTTACCTTTTTCTATCCTATTGGCTTCCGTTTCTATAAAGCCATTATTCAAATTGAAATTACACATAATAACATTAAAATGTTTTCATAATCTTATCGTTCCAAATTTTACACAAATTCAAACTAATTTATATAACAATGAAGTGGAATATTAAATGATTTTTAATTTTTATAAAAATTTATAAATTTAATTTATATATTAAAAAATTTAAATTCAATGATGGGATAATTAAAATTGATATAAAACATAAGTTATTAAAAAAATAAGTTTAGATTTAAGATTTAAATTTAGATTTACTCTTAAAGTAAATAAATATTTCCTATATATATATATAATGATAAATGTCATTTGGTATCAATAAAATTAACTAAAATGTTATTTGTTTCTGAAAAAGATAATCAATTTCAAAATTAAAATATCAAGTATATCTTTAGATTATTCTGATGTCATACAAACTCAATTTATTAATAAGATCTTAAATGTGAGATATTGGTCTTGTTAATCAATTAAAAAATTAATAAATATTTTTTTATTATTAAAAACTACAATAAATTTATACAAGAATGTGTATATACACTTTTTAACAGCTATTTTTTTTCTTTTATTCTTTAACTAATAGACTAATGACACCAATTAACATTTTTTTTAAAATGTTAAAAAAGTCTTATTAAAGAAAAAATCTAATTTAAATAAAAAATTCTCATTAAAATTGATTGATTAAATTTTTAAATAAAAATTTATTACCTATATAATCGATAAATATTTATGCAATTGCTCTTATTTGTCAAAAAAAATTAATAATTTCTTTACTAAGTGAGAACTAGTATTTTAATTCTCAAAACTAGACTCAACTAACTAATCATTATTTTTTTTGACTTGACGTTATAATTTTGATAGTATTTTTTCTTCTATTTAAAACTACCTAATCATTTATTTTGTCTAAATAATTTGGAGACTTGTGATAAATTTGAAATTAAAAGATGTAATTTTAGGGCTGGAAGATCTTTTTTTCTTTTTTCCGTTTTAATTAAAAATTGTCTTGGAATTTAGAGTAAAAAAAATATTTAGAATAATCTAACCTATTCAATCAGTAAAATTTATTAGAAAAAAAAAATGAGAATTTGAAATTTGAAATGGGAAAAATTGAGCAAATAAATTAATTAGAGAAACTACAATTATATTTATTTATATAATCATGGAGTAAACTTGCGTAGAGGTAGAGCAGGCGCATTTTGAACTCGCCACCAAAGTGTGTCGTCCCACGGCAGGAACGGCGAAACCCGCAATCGATTACAAGGTCTCTGTTGTGCTCGTCGCAGAGTAGAGTGAACTGCATTTGGTACTCACAAAACACCACAGGTATTTTTTTCTGTCGCTTCCTCTCACAAGTTACAACACAACAATTGTTTCGTTTTCCTAGTTAGGTTTTATTCCCTTCATACTCGAGGGTTTCGGTTCAAAAAACACAATCACACATTCACATTCGATTGTTGTACGTACGATGTTGTTGTTCAGACTTAGCATTAGGTGACACTGACACTGATTAATTAAATTGCTTCAAGGGAGGAAGAATGAGCGTGTTGGCTGGGAAACGCAAGCGCCAGGACTTGGCTTCGTCGCTATCTGCAACACTGAGCAACGAGGAGCGCGTTGTGTACAACATCATTAGGGGTAGGAAGGAGATGGGGATATGGCAGGGAGACATAAAGCGAGAAACCAACATCCCCGATAGCCTCATGAAGAAATCCATCAAGATGCTTCTCACCAAGACCCTCATCAAGGAGGTCGTCAACATCCAAAACAAGTCCAAGAAGGTGCTCATGGCAGTGGAATTTGAACCCTCCAAGGAGATCACTGGTGGGGAGTGGTACACTGAGGGCAAACTTGACACGCAGTTAATCGAAGCCCTGTCTGATGTTTGTATGAAGCTCATTCTTCGCCAGAAAGTCGCCACACGCGAGGGGATCCTTGACTGGATTAGGAAGGTTGGGAGTGAGATTTTCCCTGGTGGAGTCAGTGCAGGGCAGGTGGAACAGATTTTGAAGGTTTTGGTTATGGAGAACAAGGTGCAGGAGGTGAATAGTACCGGCTTTGGGGATTTTGCTTCTGTGCCTGTTGGTGAAGTTTGTTATAGATTGGCTAAGAAGACTGGTGGTGAGGTCAAAGTTGGTGCCATGGCTTCTATTCCTTGTGGGGTTTGTCCAAGGATTAATGCTTGTACACCCGATGGTGATATCTCCCCAATAAATTGTCAATATTATCAGAAATGGCTGGACTTCTAAATGTGTCATAGGGCTTTCTTAGTTTTGGATTTTCATGTAGCACTTTCTAGTTTTGACTTTTGAATTTCATCTTATATATAACCGGTCTATATTGTCTTTTTTTGTTGTTCAATATGATGCTTTAAAGGTAATTGATTTTCCTTTTGCATTGAGGTGAAAGCTTTTTGGTCTGAATTCCTTGTTAATGGAAAAATTAAGTACAGGTGGGAGAACAGCTCCAAGATAATTGAGAAAACTTTACAGGTTAAGAAAAGAATGGCATCAACATTTTAATATGTTGTGACAAAGATCAAGGTATACTTATTGTTATCTGATTATAGTACCTGTACAATTGTTGCACTATGTGAAGTGCTTATATCAGACAATGGAGGAAGGGTTGAATTATATATCTTAGTTTGTGTCTTTGTTGAGTAATATTCAGCTTTTTCATAGGGTTGAGCAAGGTTTTTGCAAGAAGTTTTTGCGGGTACTGGCCCAGTTGAAGGATGTAAACTTATCAGAAAGGAGAAGGTATATTTTTAATCTAGTCATGTCGTTGTCTATTTTGTTAATTTAAATTTTCAAGACCATCTGAAACTGAAGCTTTTCATTGGACATCTGATGCCTCTGTTGTGCAGTCATCCAATGGATTTATTCATTACTTTGATCGCAGATATGCTGCTCTTGCCATACTATCTCTCAATGGGAGGCATCTGTAAGTGTTGAACTTTATATTTGTGTTAAACTGATTTCAATTTGCATTCAAATTTTAATTCAATGCTTTGCAGATTTGGCCAACCTATCAAAGTGAATTGGGCATATGCTAGTGGTCAAAGGGAGGATACATCAGGTTGGTTCAGATTTCTTAGTTAAATAAGTTGATATTTATGTATGTTTGAACCAACTCTGATCCTTTGGGAACTTTTGACTAAGATAACATTCATTTATATACCATGTTTCTTTTAATTTGCAGGTCATTACAACATACAACATATTTGTTGGTGATCTAAGTCCTGAGGTTACAGATGCTATGCTGTTTGCTTGCTTTTCTGTCTACCCCACTTGTTCGTAAGTTTTTACTCTTGTGATTTCATAGTAGAACTGTCATTCACTTTCTGTATTTTAACTTGAACCAATTTCTATTCATTCAAATAGAAAAAGATTCTTTGTACTACCTCACATGTCAAATGATAGTTGTACATTGTGTTAATGTGTTCTATACAATTAAGTTGGTTAGCATGGCTCATCAATTTTATTTTTATGGTTGCTCTGGAGATGCAAGGGTTATGTGGGATCAGAAGACTGGGCGTTCAAGGGGATTTGGATTTGTTTCATTTCGTAATCAGCAGGTCTGATTTTGGTTTGAGTCTTGATTTTTGGTATAATGAGGCTCTTTATGATGGTCTTTTGACTTGTATTTTTCTTGAATTTTTGTAGGATGCACAAAACGCTAGAAATGATTTGACTGGTAATAATATTGTTATTGGCTTAGCAGCCTTAGATTTAAACCACTTTAAATTTGGATGAATTTCCAATGATTTTTCTTAGTATAATATCACTTGAAGCAAAAGTAATGTTACAGCAAGGAATTGTGCATTCAGTTCTTTTGTAGGAATTGGTGTTGACATTTTATGTTTTAGTATTTTAAATTCAAAATAGAGAATTTTCTTGTAGACCTTTTAGAACTACATCTTATGGTATATGCACCTTGTAATTGCATATTTGAGTTGCATGTTCTTTTGCCCACCTGTGTGTCTTGCATGATTATCAGGTAAGTGGCTTGGAAGTAGACAAATACGTTGTAACTGGGCAACAAAAGGTGCTGGTGGTAATGAAGAGAAGCAAAGCTCAGATGCAAAAAGTTTGGTGGAACTAACGAATGGCTCATCTGGTGAGTAACTGTAGTTCATGAAACAATGAGAGATGGTTGAATTTAAGCAATTTATGTTTAGCTTCTAATTCTTGGTTTTAGGGTGGATTCTGATATTTTTCTGCAGCCTTTTGAAGTCCTAGAAAGATTTTATAGATGGTTGTACTTGTAAAACTTAGTGTTTGTGAAGTATTCTGTTTTCCCAGTGAACTAATATAATACCAGGAATTGACCAATGTGTTTTATCCTACTTGTACAGAAGACGGTAAAGAGACATGTAACAGTGATGCTCCTGAGAACAATCCTCAGTATACTTACTGTTTATGTGGGTAACCTTGCTTCAGAGGCAAGAAACTTCCTTTATTATATATATGTGTGTATATATATATATATTTATCAAAATACCATTTCACCAACCGCTATTTAGTTGAAAAGTGTGCAAGCTTGTTATGATTTATGCAACAAAAGCTATATTTATTAAGTCCACTGTCGATATTTGCATTGCTGAAACTTTACATTACCTCTATTAACGTTTTTAGTTATTCTCTTCCTCACGTTTGGCATTATTAGGTTAGAGATTTAAGAATATTTTAGCTTTTAAAAAATTCTGTTTTAACAAAATGTATATATATATACATGTAAGCTGTATGTTTGAATTCTGCAGCAATTTCTGTTGCTATTTTAATCATTATGACCCTTGGTGATTCCACAGGCAACACAACTTGATCACCATCGCCACTTCCATGCTGTTAGGACTGGAGTGATAGAGGAGGTTTGTGTCCAGTGTGATAAAGGGTTTGGTTTCGTCAGTTACAGTACTCATGCTGAGGCAGCTCTTGCTATTCAGATGGGGAATGCCCAATCTCTTCTCTGGAAAACAAATTAAGGTGTGTATTTCACTGAACTTCTGATGCCGTTACTAGTTGCTTTCTGTAAATACCACATCCAAACACATCTGGAATATTTGTTGCACTTCAATTCTGACCATTGTTATTATTACTTAAATTACAGTGGTCTTGGTGGAGCAAGCCCACTCCGCCAGGAACTGCATCAAATCCCCTTCCCCTGCCTGCTGCTGCATCTCTGCCTGGTGACCTGGTCTGTCTGCAACAGATCTTTTGGCGTATGAACGACTGCTGGCAATGAGCAATATGGGTGGTGTCCATGCCTTGATGCATCCTCAAGGGCAACATCCTCTTAAACAGGCAGCCATTGGAACCAGCCAGGCAATATACGATGGTGGGTTCCAGAATGTTGCAGCTGCACAGCAAATGATGTACTACCAGTAACATACTCTGCGGTTCTCTTGATGTGGGGGTGGTTTAAATGCTATCTATATATCCTGCCTTGTGCACGTTGATTCCTATTAAACTCTAGGGAGCTTTTTCTTCTAATTTTTTACTCCACGGTGGTGTGGGTGTGGTAGTTACACCTATTAGATAATTTGTATGGGTTTGTATCATGTATGCGGTTTTCTAGTTAGTAGGGATGAGCGTTTATGATTGTAAGAGGGATTGTATGTCCTTGTCTGACTTTTCTTCCTTGTCACCCATTTGGTGTTACTATGCGATGGTTGTCATCAATATCATCCTGTCTATAGAGGCTTTTAACATTTCAATGTTCAAATCAATCTGATAGGTAGAGGTAGGAAGGTGGGTGATATGATTTGCGTATAAATTCTTGGTTGATTGTAGCTTTGTAATCGGGCGTAGACCTCGCGTTCGATTTACCTGAAAAACAATTATGAATTGATCGATATTTAAATTTACAGTTTTCGACAAACGGCTGACTAATCAACTAGTAAAATTGATCGTGCAGATGTTAGTATTGGAGAACGAACAGCTGGAAATCAATCATTTTATCAGAAACAAACTATTTTCATATTTAGTATAGAAATTAGTCTTTTAACATGTAACACACACACACACACACACACACATATATATATATATATATATATATGATAATTATTCATGTGCTATATTTTAATTATAATTTATTATAAATAAATAATTTAATCATATAAATTATATTTTAAACTGTCATAATTTGTATTGTAAAATAAAATTATTTTTAATTGATAAATATTTTTAAAAAAATAAAGTTCTGTTAAGAAATAAAAATAAAAATATATTAAATGAATTGAAAATTAAAAAATTTCTTGAATATACTATAGTTAAAAAAAATTCTAACAGAAGTTAAAGCAAAATATGAAGTAATTAAGAGATGGTAATTTTTTAATGCTTTGGTAATGGCGCTGCGTAGCACGGGTTAAATATACTAGTGTATAAGTAAAGCATAATAGAATTGTGGATGACGATAAACATAAATGTCACCATTACTGACTACCTCATGGACTGATATTCACAATCTTGAAACATGATTTCTGTGTAGCCTCTAAAATTCAATTTAAGCATTTGCAGCCAAAAAATTAATAGGAACTGAATGATCTGAAGTTCCACATGAGAAGGTGAAAAATCCGATGGTAACAAGCAATGAGGAAAGTCTAGTAGTCCAACATTGGTTATTTGTTTGAAGAAATGTTAAACATGTCACAATTAATCCTTTTCCAATCTTGCAATATACTTGTCATAGAATTGCCCTGCTTTCTCAAGCTCTCCAAGCTCAGTGTAGCAATCAGCAATTGCCCCAAAAGCTTCTGTATTCCCTGAGTCCTCTCCTTCTCTTTCTGAGATGGCCAGCACCATCAAATGATATTTAATAGCTTCTCGGTACTTCCCCTGTCTTTGCAGTGAGGCTCCTGTAATATCATGCACCAATATTTCAATTGGAGAAACTTCTAAAACCCTTCACTCATTTAACACACACATGCAAAAAGAACAAAGTAATTCTGTGAGAGCCGATCAGAAAACATAGATAAATAAGAAAAATAGGACAGACGACAAACCTAGACCTCTAGCAGCTTTTTTCTCTTCAATAGAATCCGTCATATTTTGGGCAAGCTCAAGTGCATTCTTAAACTCTGTGAATGCTTTATCTGGCTGTTGATTCCTTAGAAAGTTCTTCCCATTTTTCAATTTAGCAATTAGCTCCTGCTTCTTTGGGTCAACAATAATTTCATTATCAGGTATCCTACCACTACCAATGGGAGCATAACTCAAGCTAGGGGCATACGACTCAATTTTTGCTTGCTTCCTTAAAGCTGTGTTGATTTGGATTAATTGCTCGTTTACCCGCTGTAATTCGTTTCTTCTTTGCCGAGCAAGCAACCCTGTCATACGATCAATGAATTCAGGAAAATGAAAGTATATCACTTATCTATAAGAGTACATAGGAAACACCTCTACTACACACTAGTAGAAGCACAAGTTATTAAAACTTGTGATATTCGAGGAGATTAGCTGCCTTTATTTTTTTTTCACTTTTATTTTCTCTGAAGTTTCTAGCAACTCATTTCTGTCACTCAGAAATAAATTATTTTCCCCTTAACTTCTTTCCTGTCTTTTCTTCTTTAAGGAGGATCCCTACTCCTTTGGTTTCTAACGCCTCCCCCTTCTTTCTTCTTTTTTTTGATTAAAAAATGTTTCTGCATATATGATCAGTGTTCCCTTTGTGATAAATAAAAAGTCCCGTGTTTTATAATATACGAAAAACCTTGAAGACAACAGGTACACACAATGAGCTTTCAAGAGGTATTCATGCTTCACATGGCTAAATCTCTTTACCTCTAAGTAAGTTTCTTGTAGCTTATGCTAAAAAAAACTGATGTATTTAAAGATTTCTAGTTTTGCAAAAACATCTTTCAGTAATATCAATATGCTAGTCCTTTATCATATTAACAATTAGGCAACGAATAAAAGAAGGAATATCTTGTAATATGTAACAACAACTATGCTATCATTTGCCTAAAAATATCTTGTGACAAAATGAAGTTCTATTATCCAAGCCCTTGGAAACTTAGTATGTACAAGGAATCTCGCACTTACTTACCTCCTACAGTGGCTCCAATGAGAGCTACTGCCAGCAGTACAGGCATATTGAAAACAGAGTTATCAGCTTCACACGTTTCAGCCAAAGCTGTATTAGGCATAGAGAACATCAAAATATTGCTAGCTAGAAATATCAGTGACGGGAACCTTTGGTGCATATCTTCCTGACAAGGCAAACAATTTCAATCAGAAATTCAAGAGAAAGATGTCAAAAGAGAATAGCAACTAAAACTTAAGAAAATGTAGAGTCAGAAGCATTATCCCAACATACAGAAGTGACAAAAAAAAAAGAAGAAAAATTTAGTGCACAAAACAGTATCCACTGTTGTGAATTTTTCCAAACAAGAGATCATAATTTTTCCACATTTAACAACACAATTATTTTAAAAACTTCCATATTTGACAATTAATATACACATTCACAGTAAAAACTAACAAGTACATAGACCAAAGCGCACAGCGGAAAGAATGCCGTGACTCACCATCATACCTTACACTTTGAGCAGTGCAGCAAACTTGAAATTTCAGAAGACCTATCAAACGTATCCTTAAAGAGTGGAACACCCTTGTCCGGTTTCAGAGAAAGACAAGCTAGTTTTCCTGATTCATTAGAAAAAATTAAATTTTGTCACAGATTTCACAGACACAAAAACACTGTTTTCAAAGCTCAAACATGATGAAAGTTAGGATTTTGACATGCATTTGAAGAGGGGTGAAAGAAAACTGACCTGGGAGTAGGGGTTTGGGGTTGTTGGCGTAGAATTGAGGTTGTGAGAAGCGAGGGCGTGCGAGGAAGCAAGAGCAGCGGATCAGAACCGCCATTGCTCAGTTTGTTTTGCTGAGCTGAAAGTGAAAGGATAAACGTTGGGATAACAATCCGTGTCTTGTGCGCTGAATTACACCTTACTAATACTATAATACTATGTGCGTCCAAGGTGGACTTTTTACCTTTTTCTAACCATTATTGAAATTGAAATTACACATAATAACATTAAAATGTTTTCATAAGCTTATCTTTTCAAATTTTACTCAAATAAATTCAAACTACTATATATATATATATGATGATTATTTGAGTTCTTATTCAAGGAAAATTCATTAATATAATGATCATTTGGTACTATACGTGAAGAACAAAAAATACATTAATATAATGATTATTTGAGTTCTTATTCAAGGAAAATTCTAATATAAAGTAGCAAAAAAATGTGGTACATGAATGAAACATTATTTTTTTTCATTAGATTTAATATTATAATAATCAACGGTTTAGATTTGTAACCGGTAACTTGAAAATATTTATTTTTGTATTTTGCAGATTAGTCCTTGTGTAAAAATATAGAATTTGAGAGGGTTGCTGTTTTGGTTTTCTTGTGGTGGTGAGGGTGGGGGGTGGTCGTCGGCTGGTGGTGAGGACGAGCAAGATGATAGTGGCAAGTGCGACGGCCAGGTCGTCGAGGGCGAGTCAGGGGTGGGGAGGGCCGAATTTGGAGGTAGCGAGGTTTTGATAGTAGCAGATGTAGTTGACGGTAAAGAAGGCGAAGGAGAAGTCCTGAGAGAGTTGAACGCCGCGAACGACGGGGAGGGAGAGGTAGTGGTAGAGAAGAGACATGAGGCCAGTGACGTCGAGGAGGAGGAGGACGACGACGACGAAGGAGAGGCCTGTGGTAGAGATTTGGGGGATGGTGAGGGGTGGGGAGGCGGAGATGGCGATGGTGATGGCAGTGATGGAATTCATGGGCTGGATGGGCATGGGGAGGCTGAAGAGGAGGCTAGTGGCGATGTTGTAGAGAGGAGTGAAGACGACACCGGTGGTGAGGACGAGGAAGATGACGGCGGCGAGTGCGACAGTGAGGCTATCTAGGGCGAGCCAGGGGTGGGGAAGGCCGAATTTGGAGGTGGCAAGGTTTTGGTCATAGTGAATGTAGTTGACGGCGGAGAAGGCGAAGGAGAGGCCCTGAGAGAGTTGAACATCGCCCTGCCACCACTGTGAAAGGAAACGACACCTCCACTGTCACCGTGATAACGAAGCCACCGCTTGAAGGAGCCTGCGATTTTGCTGCAGCGCGCAAACGAGGCTGCGCTTTCGCTGCCACCACCCGAAGGAGCCCGCGCCTCTGCTACCACCACGCGAAGGAGGTCACGCCTCCCCTGCCACCACCGTGAAAGGAGATGGCACTTCCGCTACCACCGTGCTTCCGCCGCCACCTCGCCTCTGCATATAATATAAGGACTATTTTGCAAATATAAACAAGATAGAAAACTTACTATTATCGATAAATTTTCTACTTCATGGTTGAGACATGTATCAAAGAACTTCATGTTAGAAGCACTCCTTATTCAATAATATCGTGACTCTTTTCTTCAACAAAAATATTTTAATTTTTTTTTTAACCTATTCTTTTTATCGTTAATCGATCTTAATTATTAAATTAAATTTTAATATATAAATTTGTTTTCAAATAAAATTATTTATTATAAATCTAAATTATAATTTATATTTAAGAGTATATTAATATATTTATAATAAATTGTAATTATAATATAATACATTAAAAATATTTATTTATTATAAATTTTAGTGATATACATATTCTACAAACTAAAATACTTTATAATACTGAGCTTAATCTTCTATAATAGAATTTTAGAATCGAGTCTTTTGTATAAAAAAATATATTATGGGAGTAAATATTTTATTAAAAGTGGTTCAATCAAATTCACTTAGAAAAATAACGTGCTTAAAAGAATTAGGTAAATATATTTTTTAACTTGACTTAAATATATTTTTAATTCCTATAAAATTAATAAATTTTAATTTTAATCCTTGTAAAATTTTTCTTTTATTTTTCATCTTTATAAAATTAAAATTATTGTTTATAATCTTTATTTTTATGTGATTATTTTTTAATTACATTTATTTATTAAAAAGTTAAATAATCATCTTAAATATTACTTATAATCATTATTTTATCATATTAATATTTAACACCTCTAAAAAAATTATAAATCTTTAAGATAAATATTATTTATTTATCTTAAAATAACTATTAGAAATTAAAAATAGTTGAATTAGATTTTAGAGAGATAAAAATTAAAAAAAATATTTTATATAAATTAAAATTAAAATTTAATCATTTTATAATGATAAAATAGTGTTTATAAATTTTAAAAAGATGGAAAATAAGAAAAAAAAATAAATTAAAAATAAATTTAAATCTTTTAATTTTTATAATTTTACTTTATCTTTTAGAAGTGAGGTAAAATAAAAAGAAGGAGGAGAAAAGTGGAAAAGTGTTTCCCTTCGACAGAGTCCAAACTAACGCAACGCAGCAGAAATCGAAGGAACATCACACTGATCCTCTCTTTCTATATGTGTCGAGTTCAAACCTTTTAACTCAACACTTCCATCTCCTATCGCTTAATTTCTAGGGTTTTTCCTTTTCTTATCCCCACATAATTCATGGGGGTGTCCTTCAAGGTGTCCAAAACCGGCTCTAGGTTTCGCCCCAAGTCGATTCCCCTTCCGCCCCAACCTCACGATGACACCTCGTCAGAACCCCAGGTAAGATCACCAACGCGCAACCACAATTCGGTTCAATATTTGCATCAAAAATCGCAAATTCAATTATGGGTCTTTGGATTATTTCACAAGTTTGTGTTTTTTCCTCTTCCACATGTTTTTTTTTTTTTTTTTTTTTTTCTTATTTGGGGTTGTTCTGACCTAAAGATAATTCCCTGTGGCGAAACACGGTTCAAATTCTTGTTGAGAGAGGTGTTCACATTTAATGTGTATAACCCAACTGAGTCCTTGGATTCTCGAGTTCCGAGTCAATAATTCCAACAAAAATTTGGGCAAATTAATGAAAATAATAGAAAAATAGTGATTTGTGCCGAATTTTAATTGTTGGTATTTATTATTAAAGCTTATGGAAGTTTTTAGCCGTTGTTGTTTTCCGTTTCACAGATTATGACAAACCAAAGTAATGAAGAGATGCTATTTGCGCTAGGGAACTTGTGAGGAGGAGTTTGGACGTGAAAATCATTGTTTAATAAGAGAATTGAAGTCTTTTACTTTTTGCTGATGTGAATATCACGGTTTCAAGTAGAAAACTAAATAAATTGCTTCAGTTGGTTAGATTGGCAAATGCCACACAAGCATACAACTAATAAATGTCTCTGTTATTTGTGATTTCCATTTTTTTGGGGATGGGATCTTAGAAGGGAATTAGGCTAAGAATATGAAAGAACTAAAAGCTTTCGGTTTTCTGCATTTTATTAGCACATTAAGTTCAATCGAAGAATCAATGCAAACAGTGGAAAATGTTAAATATTTTGGTTTTATGTTGCTTTCTTGATCTCATTAAGTATCCTTTTTATACAGAACGATCTTGTTGAGGCTGGTGAAAACATTGCTCAGTTGCCCCGGTCATATGTTTCATCTGAAACTCTTTCATTAGCAGGTCAGACGTCAAAATAAATTTATATTGCTCACTTAACTTTTGTATGAATCCTGACTATTGTGGTGCTTACTTGTTTTGACAGAGAGGGAAGCTTCTTTCACGTTGAACCTGTTTGCAGAGGGTTATTCTATTGGAAAACCCTCCGAGGTTTGTTTAAATATACAATAAATATCTTGCTATAGTTGAAGGAATTACCAAAAGTATGGCAGACTCTTGGAGCTTGGCCTTTTATATGTATTCTTATGAGGTTAACTACTTTTTGAATTTTCAGAATGAGGTAGCTAATCAGTCAAAATATCAAGATTTTCCCAAGTTGTTACATCCATATGATAGGTCATCTGAAAGTCTTTTCTTGGTAATACTCTTGAAATTCCACAATTTCTTGTTCTTTTAGTTTTAGCTTTTATATTCTAAGGCTTACAATCATTGACTGAGACATTGAGCACTTTCTATTTATGTATAGTAAACATTACCGCATGCATGTATCAAAATTATCATGCTAGATTTTCAAGGTTTTTGGCTTGATTCAATCAACTTTTGAAGACCAGCATAATTGAGTTTCATAATTTGAATTTAATGCTTCAGCATTTGATATTTGTTTGATTGTTTTCACCTTTACTCCTCTGTACCTGAAAATTGGAAATGTTACCAATCTTGATAGTGGTTAATCCCCAAAACACTATAGCGGGATAGCACAGAGAGGAATGATGGCTATTTCAAAATTTTCTTATACATGTATAATCTATACTATATACACAATTACATAAAAAATAGTCAATTCTCAACATATTCATAATTTTTAATAAAGAAAGTCACAGATAGTAAGCAAAACATACAAGTAAATAACAACAAAAGTGAAGGAAATGTAGCTGAAAACAGTAACAGAAATGAAGGTGGGTGGTCATATCAACTGAGAGATGTGGCCTGTTCTGTTGATAAGATAAGGCTGCCCCGGTCTTGCAGTAGCTGGAAAATAGCTGGAGATGTAGTGGTTGCTGGTAAGGGTTGGCACAGAGAAGATGTGCTTTGTTGAGAAGAGAGAGAGAACTAAGGAGTTGCTGTTGAAATGGAGAGAGGGGGGGGGGGGGGGTTGGGTTTTTCTTTATGGGTAGGCTAAATGTCTTTTTAACTCTCAAAAGCCTCAACATTACTGGAGTAGGAGCAAAATTGGGTGTTTGGCACCCATCAAACTTGCACAACAAAACTGAAATTTGGGCCACTATTTGGCCCCAACAACAAAAATACCACATGATGGCGTCTTTGTAACGGCCTTCTACTGCTCCACACTGTGTCAGCATTGTGGCATTGCTATTGTGCATTATTAACAACTGATCAGAAATTTGCTTTTGACTGATCCCTTTCCATGGGTAGCTTCATTTCTGTGGCTTATTCAACAAATTACTTGTTCTTAATTTTGTTTTCATTAAAGTTTGTATGTTTATGTTAAAAATTTGATTTACTAATCTTCACGTGTACTTTTATTTTGTAATGTATTTGCAGGCCATTGAGTCAGGTCACTTGCCTGGGGATATTCTGGATGATATACCTGCCAAGTATGTTGATGGAGCGCTTATATGTGAGGTGAGCCTTTATATTTTTTTGATTGCTTTGCTTTTAAAGTTAACATTTTAGATTTCAATTTATTTTTTATGAAAATTTGTTAAGGTTACACAAACTTTCTTCTGTGCTTTGGTTAATTGGTTTGCAATGTTCACTGCTCATAGAGAAATACCAGTGAATGATTAATAGTCTGTGTCAGAGGGCTCTTTCATATTGATATCTCCTCTTTTTCTTTTCTTTCTATTTATTGTAGAGAGTTTTTCATGTGCCATTATGCACTATATTTTTTTCTTCTTACCAAGTTGCTTCTTAGCATTTTCCAAATTGTTTTTGCTATTTAATATCAACTTTTAATGATGCATACTGTTTATAAGACTGAGCTTTATATCGATCCTGTTAACTCCAGGTGCGTGATTATCGAAGATGCTCTTCTGAAAAAGGGGGTAGTGTTGTGTCTGCTGAAAGTTCTCCTAATGTTAATAAAGTATGCCTTAAAATGTCATTGGAAAATATTGTAAAGGACATCCCATCAATTACTGATAAGTCTTGGACATATGGTGATCTAATGGTGAGTATGATCTATCATTCATGAGTGACCAAATCCTATAATTTTATTATTATTTGGTAACTGATCTCAGTTAGCTATGTTCACATTGATAATAGGAAGTCGAATCAAAGATACTGAAAGTGTTACAACCAAAACTTCATCTAGACCCTACTCCAAAGTTAGATCGGCTGTGTGAAAGTCCAATTCCAACGAAGGTTTAAAGTTTAAACAGGCTATTTTTTTACCCTTTATGAACAATAGTTGTATGTTTTGTGAATCTTAATGATGTTGAGCTTCATGTTGCAGCTCAATTTGCCAAGAAAGCGATTAAGGCATATGCCAGAGTTTGCTGTTACTTCTACCAATAAAATTCATGGGAAGAAAGTCTGCATAGATAGAGTGCAAGAAAGCTTAATTAGCAGGTTAGGTGATTCAGGAAACACTGCATCCAATGCTATTGTGCAGCAGACCCATGAAAATCCGTCTGTGCAAAATCTTAGTCCAAACGTTGCCATGGCCTTGAGACCTAAGAATTTAATACCTGATTCTTCCATCCCTAACATTCCTATGATGGGACATCAATCAAGATATGGAATGTCAGTTGGAACTCCAAGAAGTTTGCAGGAGCAGGGACCAATTTCTTCTATTAACTCGTCAGGGGCTCCTGCTGCTGCACAAGATGTCATGATTGCATATGCTGATAATGCAAACTCAAGTGCTTCGTTTCATGGAAAAAGGGATAATCAAGACGGACAAGCATCACCTTTATCTAATATTGCAAAAAGAATAAGGCCTGCTTCCACTGGTGTTGATGCACTGCAGCATCAGCAAATAGGTTCACATGTTGAAACTATTCAAGGATCAGATATGAATTGGCAAAATACACTATTGCAACAACAAGCAATGGCCAGGGGTATTCAGTATGCAAGTGGCAGCATTCAGAAGTTTCCTCAACAGGTTTTTGAAGGGGGGCAGAATCCAGAGATGGGGGCAGTTCCCTTTGCTTCTAGTCAGCATGGCATGAAGCTGGTTGCCAAGGAAGAACAGTTTGAAATGGAAAAACTAGATGGTGCTGAGATAAACCGCAGCAAAAGTGAGATGGAAATGGACACAAACAATTTAGACCCACAACAATTACGGCTTCAGCAACGATATTCGCAACATGCATTCATGAGACCTAATTTCCCTCAGGCAACCTGGAATAATCTGGGTCAACTTATAGAGAGAGAAACAAAAAAAGAGGACCAGCTTCAGAAAAGAAAATCAGTACAGAGTCCTCGCTTATCCACCGGGGCATTACCTCACTCCCCATTATCTTCAAAATCTGGTGAATTTTCCAATGGTGCAGTGGTACCAAGTTTTGGACCATCTGTGCCTGGGGTTTCACAAAAAGACAAGACAGCAATGGTCTCAATTCCTGCTACTGTTGGAACTCCATCTAACGATTCTACACAAAGACAACAGCAGGCACAACTAGCTGCAAAACGGAGATCTAATTCCCTTCCTAAGACCCCAGCAATGAATGGAGTTGGTTCTCCTGCTAGTGTTGGTACAACCAGTGTCCCATTGAATGCAAATAGTCCCTCTGTAGTGACCTCAGGTTTGGTTGATCAAGGTGTTCAAAATATGCTTGAAAGGTTCTCAAAAATTGAAATGGTGACAATGAGGTATTCTGTTTAAATTTTAAAACTGCATCTCAATGTTTTTTTTATAATCCAATATTTTTGATATTCGACAAATTTTTTATAAATAAATAAATTAAAATATTCTGTTTTGGTGTGGCTTCGATTAGCTTAAATCTATCATCTTACTTTACTTTTTTCTGATAATCTGTGATTTATTTTAACTAGTTCTCATGCTTTTCGAATTAAAATGGTAGTGTCATGTGTTTCCTGTTCTCACATATTTTGGACTTATATCAGGCATCAACTTAACTTTAAGAAGAACAAGGGGGATGATTATCACATTAAGAAGCAGAATACATATTCACCACAGCATTTAACAGCGCTTATTGCCAATGCAACTAATAATGAGGGATTGATAGAGGAGTCAATTTCTTTGTCAAAGTCACTTGTAGGTGGGAGTATGAACATGTGCAAAATGAGAATCTTAACTTTTTGTTTGCCTGAGCGTGTAGTTCAAGGTTTGTGCAATTTTTCTCTCGTTCTTGGAAATATATAGTTCTTAATCTTCTTTGACTGTCATTCCATTTTTTTATACAGGAAATGTTGTTTCTCTAGTTCCCAGGTTGCGAATTAGGATGATAATGTTTGAGAAAGCTGATGGTACTGTGGCTATGCATTTTGGGGACATTGAAGATGTTGATTACGTGGCTGCAGAGGATCATCTCCTCACATTACCTAATACTGTAAGTTTCATTGTGGACTTTTTTTTTTGTTATATACAAAGATATCAAGGATATACATCTGAAGTTAGTTTAATACTTAAATGCATTCTGCCGCTTAAATTATTTAATTTATTATTCCCTTTTTTGCTATGTTATCCTCTGTGAAGCCTTTCAAATATTCATTTCCTATCTATATTTATCCTAGTTTCTCTTTCATCACCTTGTCAAACCTTATGGGCTATATGGCTTTGAGGCCCTTTGGCTAAATCCATTACGTGTTCCCATTTTCTCTCATTGCTACTATTCCTTTCATCTCTTTCCATTTATGATATAGCCATAATGTTATTGTCATATATTAATTCCTCAGCACACATGTCTAATTGTCTTGTTTATCTTGCCTCCTCTTTATCCCAAGTCATATTGTATTCTCCCATCGTTATTTTGGAAGATAGTTTTTGTGCGGATAATTTGTGAATTTCATGGCATTAACTTGATGGTTCATTGGTCATTGTCGACCATGAAATGCTATTAGAACTTGGAAGCTAATGTATTATCAAAGTTATAGTAAATCAAACATTTGACTTTTCTGCCTGCCATGTAATATTAATATAAGAGAGTTTCTGCAACTTTATTGCTCTGATTTATGTGAGCTTTTGTGGATCAGCATTCTGCAGATTTGCTTGCGCAACAGTTCTGTTCACTGGTATGTTTCTCTATCCGAGATGGAACAATATACAGAATGTATCCTTGTCAATTTGTTTTTTGAATAGTTTGGTCTGTGTATTGTAGATGGCTCATGAAGGATACATGAAGGAAGATGACCGGATCCAACTTAAACCGAACCGGGTGAACCTTCCATTGGGTAATCAATCTACTGCACCTAATAACGCTGTAGTTGAAACACAACAATATGGAGAGCCCGTTCCTGGTCAGTCATCTAATGAAGTTGCAAAACCAGCTACTAGCAGTAATTCATCTTTAAACCTATCTCAGAATCTTGTTACAAACCCAAGGATGTTGCCACCTGGAAACCCCCAAGCCTTACAGATGTCCCAAGGACTTCTCTCCGGTGTCTCAATGGCTTCAAGACCACAGCAACTGGACTCGCAACAAGCAGTGCAGCAACAACAACAGCAACAACAACAGCTGCAACAAAATCAACACACTCTCATTCAACAGCAGAATTCCCAGTTCCAAAGATCTTCAATGATGCTTGCGTCAAATCAGCTTTCACACTTAAATCCAGTTGGACAGAACTCCAACATGCCATTGGGTAATCACATGCTCAACAAGCCTTCAGCTCTCCAGCTCCAGATGTTACAACAACAGCAGCAGCAGCAACACCAGCAACACCAGCCACAATTGCAAAGGAAAATGATGATGGGACTTGGAACAGCTGTTGGAATGGGTAACTTGAGAAATAGCATAGTTGGGCTTGCACCCATGGGAATGGGAGCTGCAAGGGGAATGGGGGGAACTGGAATCTCAGCACCAATGACATCTATTGCTGGGATGGGAAATATGAGTCAGAACCCAATGAATCTTAGCCAGGCTTCAAATATTACTAATTCTATAAGCCAACAATTAAGGTCCGGAACAATAAATTCAAATGCTGACATTTTATCAAAGCTTAGATTGGTGCAGCAGAATCGTGGAAGCATGTTAGGGTCCCCTCAGTCTAACATAGCTGGCATCTCCGGGGGCAGACAAATGCACCCTGGCACTGCTAGTCTTTCAATGTTGGGTAGGGCTAATATGAATGCTAATATGAATACACTGCAGCGACCAATCGGACCTATGGGCCCACCAAAGCTGATGGCAGGGATGAATCTTTATATGAATCAGCAGCAGCAGCAGCAACATCAACAACCACAACAACAGCAGCAACACCAACAGCAGTTGCAATTTCAGCAGCAGTTGCAGCAGCAATTACAGCAGCAGCAGCAGCAACAAGAAACGACTTCACAATTGCAGGCAGTTGTTTCTCCCCCACAGGTAGGATCACCATCAATGGGAGTTCCGCCATTGAACCAACAAACTCAGCAGCAAGCAAGCCCTCAGCAAATGAGTCAACGAACTCCAATGAGTCCGCAAATGAGCTCAGGTGCAATTCATGCCATGAGTGCTGGGAATCCTGAAGCTTGTCCAGCCAGTCCACAGTTGAGCTCTCAGACCCTTGGCTCTGTTAGTAGTATAACAAACTCCCCTATGGACATGCAAGGTGTTAACAAGAGCAACTCTGTCAGTAATGCACAATGAATTTACGAAGTCTAGAATGTTCAAATCAATGCCCCTGCCACCTAAGTTGCTGAAATTCTGTTGAAGTGAGCAAATAATGTTGAATATTTGAGCATTAAAAAATGCCAGAAAATAGTAATTATTTACTTATAATAAAACATAAAGCATATTGAATAAATATGCCGCTGCTTTGTAACTCTGGGGGCATCACATGCATTGTCTTAGTTGTAAATAGTTTCCTGTTTTCCTTTGCACTCATTGAACAACACATCAGTGATGTTTTTCGGATATGTAGACTTAGATTACCCTTTGTATTTATTCTGTACTGTAGTTACTTAGGTGACTTTTAGAAGTAAAAAAGAAAAAAGTCTCGTTCTCAGGTATTTGTGCATCTTTCGATTGTTTCTTTTGTTTTATACATACAAGTTGATTCATAGCTTTGCCCACCTGTTATAATTTTTATTGTCCATTGAATGATTATTAGTTAAGCAAGCCTTAACTGGAGACTGATGGATATATATCAATGGCAATATTGCTAGCTTGCATGCTATTCGAAACTAACATAATCGTTGTTTGTTAATGAAAAGTTAGAGTTTAGATTATTTATTTTTGTTTGCAGGGATGATGATAATCAATTATTCACAGCCACAATGTCCAGGATAGATTTATTTAGAAACATTGAGTATAAAATAACATGGTGTGCATTTACACCAAAAATTTCCATTTCCAGTTGCATGAAACAAAAGAACTAATCCCTCAACCGTCTGGTGAGAAACTAGTATATTAATAAAACATTATGATGAATTACAAATATTCAGTATCGGGGATTCAATAGAAGTGCATAATCAACATAATCCATGGATAGTGAGAAACTGTTGTAATGTTCTTCTTTTAACATCCTATACTTTTGTAAGAGTTATTAGGCATTTTCAATAAATGATCGTTTTAAAAAAAAAAAAAAAACTAATCTTTTTGATATAGTGCACTGCTTCATAGCTAGTGATTAGTTCAGTTTTTTAAATGAGGAGTGCTTCAGCCTCCGAAAAAGTATCCGATGCCGAAAATTTAAAATATTAATATTTTTTAATAATTTTATTATTAAATAATTATTTAATTTAATATTTTATAATTTAAATTAATTTTTTAAAGATTCGGAAATACGTTTTCGGAGGTTATAGAATTTTTCTTTTCAAATATACCCTCATCCATTTCCCGTCTTTCTCTCGACTTGCAAAAAGGACAAACAAACATTTTTAAATACTAGTTGTTATTTATTGGATTTCATATAAATTTTACAAAATAGAGAATGAGACTCTAATGAATTAATAATTTTCACTTAATAACACTCATAAACCAACACTTTTCACGTTTTTTTTACATATAAACTTCATAATAAGTAAAGAAAATATGATAAGTTGCACTTATTTCAACAAATTTTATGAAAAAAGTTTATTAGAATAAAATAAACCCTTTAAATTTAAAGTAAAATTCAAAATCAAATTTATAAAGAAGCTCTCATAATAAATAATTTTTTTTATAAAATGTATGTTTATTTATTCCAACGAATGCTTGGTTGTTAAAAATGGTAGTGTAATAACTATTAACTTAACCATTTTTTCGATATATTTGTGAGAGAATTTCATATTATAATATGTTGTGAAATTTTTTTAAACATTTTTGTTCATGAAAAGATGCTACTACAAAAGATTGTACTTTTTTTATGCAAGTATATATCTCTTTTATAAAAAGAAGCACATTTTAAAGGTTGTATCATTTTATCAAAAGATAGGGGTGACAAATGAATTCATTTATCTATCATTTATTCAATCTATTTACAAGTAAATCTATCAAATTTATCCATTATAAAAAAAATAATTAATGGATCAGACTTAATTCACCTATTTCATTCTATGGAGGATTGGTGATTGATTCACTACTTTTTCAAAATCCATTGAATTACAATATGATATGTTTATTGGATTGAGAATTTTAAAGACTATTTTGGCATAATTGTTTTTTGTAAATTTTAAAAGATTATATAAGAATGTAATGACTTATAAAGATATGAGACAAAAATAAAATACTTCAAAAATAAAAAAAATTATTTAATTTTATTACATTGCTTTTATGGATGAATTGAATATCTATTAATGAAAAGATTGTTAATGGATGAATTAAATGGATTTTTTTTCTTTAAATAGATTAGATTAGTTGAATTTTTATGTGTATTTTTAGTGGATTTAAATTGATTAATGGATTAATTTATCTGATTCATTATGATTTGCTTAAAAAATTATTTGATCTATCTATTTGCTACCTACAAAAAGATGTCTCTTCACCAAAAATACATGAAATATAAATTTTCTCAAAAAAAATCATGAAATATGTCTATTTGAAGGATTGTATCTTCATTGTCAAAAACATAAAAAGATCGATAAGTGGAACATGAAAATAACAAACAAATACATAAAAATATAAGGAAAAGCAAAACAATGTTATTTTGTTGCATCAAAAAACCACTTTCATCCTTTCCGTTGATGGGTTATTTTATGTTATTTGTTTGAGAGAATATTTTATAAGTGTTATTTTTATAATGTTATTTCACAATCATACTCCACAATGATGAGATATTGTCTGCTTTGAGTTTAAACTCTCACACATATGCAACTCCAAAATGATGAGATATTATTCACTTTGTGTTTAAACTCTCATGATTTTACTTTTGGTCATCACTCGAAAGGTCTCTTAATTATTGAAGTATGTTTGTGTTTTATAAGTTATTATTTTTTCTCTTATTTTTATTGATGCAAGACTTGTTTGTATCCTAACACCCATATGCAAAGAAAACTAAGAAAATCATTATTTTATAAACTACCTTTAACAAATTGCGGGTGTGCAACCTATCCAAATGAACACCAATACATCCTAAAAGAGGTTTATTAGCACATTCTATTACCTCTAATTTCTATAGAATTTGATTGAGCCAATTTGAACTTAAAGGTTGATGTTTTGCATGCACTTTGAAGACTTGCATATTTTCTTCGTCATTTCTTCTTTGTTGCAAGACCATCACTATTAAATACTCATCTCTAATTACTAAGGTTGATCTAATGGTGAATATCGAAATAGTATATACAAGGTCTTAAATTTGAACATGTTGTCATAATAATATCTACAGATTAAAAGAAAAAAATTTTCTCTTTGATATTTCATAACTACAAAACCATTACCATCTAAATGTCATGATATATGTGAAAATTAGAACAATAGATAACACTATATATATATATATATATATATATATATATATATATATATATATATATATATATATATATATATATATATATATATATATATATATATATATATATATGAGTTCACCTATACACTGCTAGTGTAAAGTTTTTTTACACTGACAACCAATTATATCTTTTAATTGTGCCATGTCACTGTTAAAAGTAAATGTGTTTATAGTGACATGGCATAATTAAAAGATATAATTAGTTGCCAGTGTAAAAAAACTTTACACTGCTAGTGTATAGGTGATTAACTATATATATATATATATATATATATTCTAATACTACTAGTGAATAGTAACAAGATTGAAGTGAAAAAAAATACCATCAAGAGATAAATGCCTTTAAAGTCTCAGATGCGGAAGTTGTTAGAGTTATATTATAATATTTGTTTGAGAAGAATATATTTATCCTAAAAGAGGTTCATTAGGACATTCTATTACATATAATTTCTATAGAATTTGATTGACCCAAATTGAACTTAAAAGTCGATACTTTACATACACTTTGAAGACTAACACATTTTCTTTGTCATTTCTTCTTTGTTCCAAGATTATCACAATTAAATACTCATCTCTAACAACTAGGGTTGATCTAGTGGTGGAAATCGGAATAATATATACAAATCTAAAAATTAAATGTGTTGTCATCATAATAATTTCTACGGATTAAAAGAAAAAACCTTTTTCTTTGATATTTCCTTACTACAAAATCATCACCATCTATATGTTCTGATGTACTTGAAGATTAGAACAATAGACAACACTTCATTTATATATTTTTTCTTCTAATACTAGTACTGAATAGTAACAAGATTGAAGTGAAAAAAAAAATTACTATCAAGAGATAAATGCCTTTAAATTCTCAAGCGAGGAGGTTGCTACAATTATGTTAAAGTATTTGTTTAAGAGAGATATATTTACCAAGAGAAGAATTATTATATCTTGTTTCTACGATTATTTACACACACAACTCAACATTAGTTAGATATTGTCCACTTTGAAACTAAATCTTATAATTTTATTTTTATTTATCACTCGAAAGGTCTCTAACTAGTGAAGTGTGTGTTTTATAAACTTTTATTTATCATCTTATTCTAATAATGTAACATCTTATTTATGATCTAACAATCCTTTCCTCAAAAAAAATTAATTTCTCATTCAACAAAATCTATCTCTTATACCACTATTAAGGTTATATAATGATATTTGTCTAAGAGAAATATATTTATCAATAGAATAATTATATATTTTGTTATTTTTGTTGATTATTTACACAAATATCAACATTGATATTTTGAACCTAAACTCTCATGATTTTGTTTTTAATCATTACCTATAAAACTTTTAACCAATATAATATGTGTATTTTATAAACTGATTTCTCTTGTTATTATAACTATTTAGGACCCTATTTATATCCTAACAAAACTCAGGATGTTGAATTGATATGATTGCAAGGTTGTAGATTCTACACAACCATTTGATCTTAGAGGGAAACACGTAAGAATTTGCAACACATTGGCAATTACAAAGAAGGGACTTAGAGAAAACGCCACAAAATCTTTTAATCTTGTATAGCAGACAAATCGATCTATTTTTCAATTAAAAAAGTAAAGCATTTTTTAATTCCTCAACATAAATGGAATCATGCCACAACAAATTTGTCACACATTCCCCGTGTCTCTCAAATCATGCAAGAATTTGCAGGTGTCCCCAAAATAGCACCTCCCACGGGAATAATGTCTACACAGCTGGGTTTGCTTATGGCTTTCTCTGTTGGGCATCATCGGGTGAGAGTAGTTTGCATTTGCCAAAGGCACCCTTTGATGATTCCACCCTGTAAATCCAGTTGCCCCAGCAATGAAAGGGTAGTTTTTCTCGATATTAATAGGTATTTCTCTGAAATGGAGGTTAGCATAGTTGTAGTTTGCACCAAGTGAAGCTCCCCTCATATGATCAGTATTAAAAGTACTCCTACAACCAGTTGTGGGATTCCAAGGTTGCTGATTATGTATGTGGTGAACAGGAAATGATCTAGTTTCCAATTGGTCAGATCCCATTCCCATAGCCATAGTTTTAGAATCAACACATTGTCCGGGTATAACTAGAGGTTTATTAGCCAATGTTTCTTTCCCAATGTGGGCAGATAAACCAGAATTTCGAGATGGAAATTCTGACTTTTCTAGATTAGTGGGTACATTTGTTTCTTGACATTGGTTCCTTGCTGAATCCTTTTTGGAGACCCTGAACATGAAGAATGCATAAGTACATGAAATTATTTTGTATATATAAATAGTTACTACTACTTGCAGTGTTAAGAAGACAGGATACTTTAAATATGATATGAAATCAAGTACCTATTTTCTCTAACTTTTTTCCTCTTCTCCTTTTCTTGTATCCTCGCTTCTCTATCTGCCCTTGCAAAAGATCCCCTTGAGTGTTTTTCCATCAATATTTTCTGCCTTTTTACTTCATCCTCCCATTTCTAAAATTAAAGACACGGTGCATAATATTCATTAAATAATATGGAATAACTCATTGACATCAGAAGGAGAAATGCTTCCAAATGAGGAACCTGTCTCATTGTCTTCAACCTGTAAAGGTTTCGACCTTTAATCAGTAAGGGGTGAAGGGGAGGGAGAGGCTTTTCTCCTTTGCTCCAGAGTACTTCAATCTGTATAAGAACAGGATACGTAGAAGCGTTTTGTTGGCGGAAGAACTAAATAATGATTCAAAGATAATCTATTTGCTAGTGGCTTAATAAAGTATACTCTTATCCAAGAGAGAAAATGTGCATCTTTATTGGGATATATCATATAACAAAATTTCTTTCAAGAAATGGAGACAAGTGACCGGTACCCTTCTTGTACAATAGTAGCCTACTTTTACTTTGCAAATGTATTTAAGGCATTAATTAATTTCTTATACAATACCATAAGGTCAGTATCCAATATCCATCTAAGAGAATTATCTAAAAAAAATTCTCACCGTAAACGTATGCTGTTGCTTAGCAGCACCATAGCTTTCTTTCACTATGCGGCCTGCAACAATCCTTTTGCCACAAGGTGGACCACTGGCACTCCTGGATGCGATGTTGAACCTGAGAAAAAAAATACTGATGAGGAAACTGGAAGAAGATGGGTGTAATTTAGCAATGAACTTCACCAACATCATTAATCTCTCCTTTGGAAGTTAGTCATCCACTAGATAATATATCCAGTGGCATATACACCAGTAAGCATAACAATGCTGTGTATGTCAAGCTTCACATATACACAAACACAATATATATATATATATATATATATATATATATATATATATATATATATATATATTTGCTTTAAAAAAAATCAGTTTAAAAAATCACAGATGTCTTCCACTTATGATGCATTGAGATAGAAAAAGGTAAAAAGAGCAGCTTACATTTCATAGACATTTTGCTCAAACAAAACAACATCACCGGTGCATGCATCACCTGCATAGGGCAAATAATGTTCAAGTTCTCAAGCCTTAGATGATAAAAATTAAAGACCAACAGAGTTTGAGCAAACTGCAGGAATTGTAAAAACAAATATTTATTTGATATTTTTACTAGTGGGGATACTGGTGAATGCTTAATAGATTTCAAAGAAAAAGTACTCAATTAAAAATTTAACTAAAATAAAATTGTTTAGAAAAAACTAATGGGAGAGTGATATCGGACCCTCAATATTCCCGTGGTTAGAATTATCAAGACATTTCTCTCAAACTTAAGAGGAAGTGAGGAACTCAAGGGGGCAGTTTACATGTTATGTTAACCTGAACAAGTAATTTTATAATTTTTAGAAATGCTACATTTAAATCAACATATTTTGAAAAATCACTAGTACTAACCTTTACAATTAAGCACAAAACTAGAAGGTGGATACTTTTTCTCCCCTCCATGTAAAATCCTGAAAATCACAAAGAATCAGAAAAACCATACAATTTTCTTTGAAAAGCTACCAGTTGCACTTGCACGCAAAATATCAATTACTCTAAATGCTCCTTTATGCGTTGTATTAGCGTTTCCTTGTTCCCAGTTAGCCTCAGACCATTCTTCCTCAAATACAACTTGCATTCATCCACTTTCAATTTCTCCACCAGTCCCGCTGCCAACCAAAACAAATGAAAGATAAACATGTTTAATAGAAAAGCTTAAACACACATAACACAACCAAAATCACACATCATGTTCTGTCATCACATTTAAGTAACATCACAAAGTGTTTTTCTTAAGAACCATAGGTATCTTCCACTAGAAGCGTTTCTGTTCGAACCTGATAAGACCAATACGAGCGAACAACACAAAAATTGGTCTAAGAAAAAGCTTGTTAAAAAAAGGGTGTTATTGTATCTAATTGAAGCAAAGAGTAGCTAAAGATTCCATCAGTCACTAAAACCCAAAGAGAAAAAGAAGATTCACCTTCGATTAGTTTTTGAACTTTATCAAAATTCTCTCCATCACGAACAGATGAAGTCGCTTCCAACACCTCCTCACCAAGACCCTTATCTTCGACAACGCTGCAAGAACCAAATTTCGACAAAGTAAGGCTTAAAAATGGGATTTTAAATAATGGGGTGGAATAGAATAAGGAGATTACCGCGCTGTTTTTGGGTTGTGCTTAAGTGAAAAGTTAGAGAAGTTGATTTGGGTTTCTTCGTGCACGTCGAAATCGGGGTCTTCATAATCGGAATCGCCCCATTCGGGATCCGCGTCGGATCCTTCAGAATCAGTGGTGATTTCGTGCAACTCCAGAGCCGAATCTTTGGTCGCCATTGATGAATGGAACTCTGCAGAGTTTCGGCAATATAAAAATGGAGCGAGTAACCGTTGCAAAATAGGGTTTTAAAATTTGGTGAAATAAATATATTGTAGTCAGATTAAGATTAATAATAATATAATTTATATTTATCTATACTAATATATGAGATACTTTTTGGTAATTACATTGATTTTTACTTTTTTTATTATTATATTTTTTATTTAAAAAAATTAGAAAAAAATATTTTTTATTTAAATTTAAGAATTTAAAATTAATGAATCTATATTTTTATATTAATATATAAAAGATATTACTTTTAATAACTACTTTTAGTTTCTATTTTTTATTTTATTTATTTATTTATTTTATATATATTTTTTAATATAATGTAAGTACGGAATACTTTTTTTCTGCTAGTAAAGAATAATTAAGTTTTTATTACTGCCAAAAGAATAATAATTAAGTTAAAATATAATTAATTTTTTGACTTAAATATGTTTTTAAGTTCTTATAAAATTGATGATTTTATTTGGTCTTTTTATTTTTATTTTATTTTATTTTTCATCCTTTTAAAATTTATAAATACTTTTTTTTTGCTCTTTGTAAAATAATTAAATTTTGATTTTGATCCTTGTAAAATATTTTTCTTTGATTTTTATCTCTCTAAAATCTAAACAAATTATTTTTAATCCTTAATGTTCATTTTAAGATAGATAAATAATATTTATTTTATGGATCTATAAATTTTTTTAAAAATGTTAAATATCGATATAATATTAGTAATGATTTTTAATAAATAAAGTAGTTAGAAAATGATCACATAAAAATAGGGATTAAAAATAATAATTTTAATTTTATAAGGATGAAGAAAAAGAAAAATTTTACAAGTACTAAAATCAAAACTTGTTAATTTTATAGGAACTAAAAACATATTTAAATTTTAATTTTTTCTTTTAAAAGGCCTATTGAAATTCATAATTTATTTATTTTGTATTCAATATTGGTGATTAATTCTCGTTGCGCATGTCCACATGCACATATTAATATTTCTTATTTAAAAATTTAAATCATATTAGAATTATTTAAAATTTTAAGTTGGATATTTAAAATTATAAAAGAATTCAATTATTTTATGATTATATTATAAATAAAAATAAATTTTACTAATCTTATAATATTGAAAATTTATAAACAATATTTTAAATAATTTAAAATAAAAAAGTAATTAAATTAGATGTAATTAAAATTTTATTTTATTTATAACTTTAGTTTCAACTCATTTTTTTTATTTCAATTATTTTAAATTTTAAAAATATTTGTAAAAATATTGAAATGTAATCAAACAAATGTCTAAATGTTCTAAAGAATAATATTTGTTAAATATAATGTTTCAAAGAAATAAATGTCCTAAAGAGTTTTTAAAGTATAATAGGTGTAATGCGATAATAAATTCACCAATTAGTCAAACAATTCCTTGCATGATGATTACTGGAATATCATATGATCAAGAGTTTCCTTCTCTTGATAGAAAGATTGATCCAATTACCAAGATCACCACATACGAGTATTCTATAAGGTTTTTAATTTTTGATGAAAGTGTTTTGAGAATATTTCTGGGAGGAGGAGGTGGCTTACATGATCTTCCTTTCCATTAATCATCCTCTTTGTTGCTGGTACCTCATGAATGTTGTCAGTACTCATAACCAGGATCGCACATATTAGGATCTACATCCTATATGAAGTGACCATTCACCTTATCAAAGTAAATAATTCTTCCACTAGGGTGAACAACATAAATAGGAATCATTCCTTCCTCTATAAATGGAAGAATCATCATTGATTGGAAAATTTAGAATGAATTGTTGTTAGAGGCTTCATTAGGTCTCTCAAAGATGGCCTTTACATAAATGAAGTGTATTTTTAGGGAAACTTTGGAAATTATTCTCTATATAAGAGTTGTAAACTTCAACTTGCCAGACATCTCTATGAAATTAACAACTATCATCCTAAATCACCTGATTCTAATCAGGAAAGTTTGTCTCAAAGACCCAATGACTATTATCCCAACAATAGGATAGTTCCTTCCAACTTTTCTCAAGAGACAAATTTTTTAAGTCCACATAAAAAATTTATGTTCCAAATGAAAATTCCAGAAAGTTAGAGATCTGACAGATGATTACAATGTAGAGTTAATGGAAGCGATAATGCATAAGACTATATATCCTTATCATCATCTTGTGTATAGAAGTTTGACTTAATCAAAAGTACGACAATACATCTTTTCACTTTCAACCAAATCAGACTAAAATGATAGTTTAACATGTTAAAGATGTCATTATGGTGTATAGATAAGGTTAGGTAAAACTTTTTGTCATGTCACCACCTATCCTAGAAAATGTTCTCATATACATAAATGATATTTTGTTAATCTCCAAGGATATGGATTCTCACAAAACTTCAACTTTACATAGCAGAATAAATTCTTGATTTCTTGAATCAATCTCTAACAATAAAGCAAATTCAACAATATATGGGGATACTCTTGTATTCAAGCTATGAAATTGATCTTGTCACGCAATTCCTAAATTATGGTACCATTCTTTCAAAGTACCAGTAATTCTACAACAAAATTATTTAATAACTTTGTAGGAACCAACATCCTTCATAAGTTTGGCATATAACCTTCTCAACCTATCCTTTTAAACTCACCATTTTCTCTTCCCAAAAATATTTTCAAAACACTTTCATCAAAAATAAAAAATGTTATAAAATACTATGATTTGGAAGATACTCAAATCCTAGAAACATTTACTCCTTTGCTGAGTCCCTATAATATTTTTAGAAGACAAAGATTTACTCTCAAATTTATCTCCAAACTCATATGTACCAGAATATCTTATGTTAAAGAATATGTCCAATCTTCTAGAATAGGTAAATGTTCTCTGGTTGCCACCTTTAAAGAACAAGAGCTCCAATAACAACTGCTATTGTATTCATGCTATGATGTTGATCTTATTGCATAACTCCTAAATTATGGTACCATTATTTCAATGTACTAGTCATTCTATAGAAAAATTCTTCAATAAAATTGTAGGAATCATCCTTCATAAGTTTGGTATCCGATCTTCTAGAATGGATCAATGTTCTTTGCTTGCCACCTCTAAAAAACAATATGTAAATATAGAGATTCCTCGAGAACATATCAGACAATGACAACATGAAGGCTAGATTCACCTTCATTGTGGAGCAATTAGATTGATTATTTCTCTTCATGGAAGAAAAGGTCTACCTACCTCGACCCGAGTCTCTCTTTTAGACTCTAGCTACCTCGACTATGAGAACATTGTTATTGGGACTATCCTAACTACATTACATGTTGGAAGTGTAGCCCTAAGTATCTTTCCTAACTATAATGTTAGTTTCAAAGATCCCACTATTCCAAGAGACTGAAGGTTCAAGTATAAATCACTATAGTGGACCAAATAATTGATACCTTGTTAGTCATTCTTTATCACTAGATAATCTATAGACTATAGGACCATGCCGTCAATCTCATTACCTACTAGCAATGATGGTCTTCTATTTGTCCTAGCCAACATCCAAGAGGAGACTTCTTCAATCATTCAGATCCCTAGGAACATATTTAGGCAACAATTATAAAAAATTATTCATTTAGAATGGGTGACTAATTATGAAAAACTACATGAACACAAAAAGTCAATACAATCTTCAAAAAAGGATTTTAGAAGGTTTGTAGATGGAAGTGCAAAAACCATCTTCAAGAGACTTGATGAAGCCTCTAGTAACGATTCATCCTCAATTTTCTAGTCAATGATTATTTATGGTATGGTCTTGTAGTCTCTAAATTATCTAGTGATGAAAAATGACTAACAAGGAATCAACTATTTGGTCCACTCCAATGACTTGGACTCGAAATTTTAGTCTTTGTGGAACAGTGAGATTTTTTAGACAAACATTATAGTTAGAAAAGAAGGTTAGGACTACACTTCCAGCATGTAGTGTAGTTAAGATAGTCCCAATAACGACGTTCTCATAGTGGAGGTAGCTAGAGTTTAAAAGAGAGACTCGAGCTGAGGTAGGTAGTCCTCTTCCAGGAAGAGAAAATAATCAGTCTAATTGCTTCATAATGAAGGTGAGTGTAGCCTTCATGTTGTCAAATTGTAATAAGTTCTCGACGAATCTCAATATTAACATATTGTTCTTTAGAGGTGACAACCAAAGAATATTGATCCATTTTAAAAGACTAGACATATTCTTTAACATTAGGTCTTCTAGTAAAGATGATTCTAAAGATAGATCTGAGAGTAGATATTTGTCTTCTGAAAATATTATAAGGACTAAGCAAAAGAGTAAATGTTTTTGAGATTTGAGCATCCTCAAGAACATATGAGTTTTCTATGAGGTTTTCGATTTTTGATGAAAGTATTTTAGAAATGATTTTGGGAAAAGAAAGGGATGAGTTTAAAAGGATAGGCTGAGAAGGTTGGTTTTTAGAGTTAGAGTCTTTCATGTTTTTTTAAGAACCTCTCTTACTACTCCTCCATACTCAACACCATCTAGAGACAAATTTGAGCCCTCCATGGCATTACTATGTCTTACTACGAGCATTATATGCATATTTTTCATAAAATAAGAGAATCGTTAAATTGGATCATAGATCAAAAGTTTTATAAAACACAAGATCCCTATAAAAGACAAGTGTATAACATACTTGCATTTATGTGTGGGACTAATAATATCAACAATATACTTTATGTTTTTAGAAAGAATAAGAAGATTAAAAGAAATTCATTTGTGAAGGAAACATTTTTTCATTCAACAAAGTCTACTTTCATCCTTCATATAATCCTCCATTTCTAGAAGAAGAAATCCACTATAGTCAAAATATGTTACATCACACTGTCTAACTTTTCCTAACTTTGATATCACATCACATTAGCTAACTTTGACATTACATTGTCTAACTTTGTCCTTATATTGTCTTATCTTTACATGATACATAACTTTCTATGGCACCTTATTTATAACACGTGATAATGGTGATATGAAGAAAACTTCTACCTAACCTTATCTATACACCATAGTGACATCTTTAATTCTTGAGATTCCCACATGCTACATCTGTCATTTTAGTCTAATCTAGCAGAAAGTGAATTGATGTATTGTCTTACTTTTGACCAAGTCAAACTTTCATACATAAGATGATGATAAAGATATCTAGTTTTATGTATTATCTCTTCCATTAACTCTGCATTGTAATCATTTTTCAGATCTTCAACATTTTGGAATTCTTCATTTGGAACATAGAATTCTAATGTAGGCTTAAAAAACCTGGCCTTTTGAGAAAAGCTAGAAGGAATTATCCTGTTGTTGGGATAACAATCATTGGGTCTTTGAGATGAACTTGCTTGATTAACATTTGGTAGTTCAGGATGATAGTTGTTAATTTCATAGAGATATACGACAAGTTGAAGTTTATAATTCTTATGTAGAGGATAATTTTCAAAGTTTCCCCCAAAAATAGGTTTCATTTTTGGACCATAATTGGTTAACAAAATAGCTCAAAGATTGCCCCAAAAGGAGTTTCAAGATTAAATATTGCAGCTGGAGTATGCTTGTACCTCATAGCTTCATGTGTGAAGTGATAACAATGAGATTTAGCATATTGTAGTGTTAAGTCAGAAGAAGAAACTCCCAACAAAGTTTTGAGTGAGACAAATATAATACATGTTATCTCTAACAAGTGTGTTAGTGTTTCAAAAAGACTCAGAAGAAAGAAGAACAAGCATATGCATCAGACGATACAAGACGATAGACGAAAGGCCAACATAAGCATCCAACAAGCCAAATCAAGAACAAGACAAAAGCGCGTCAAGCACAACCTAAAGCGAAACATAAATACTCAAACGAAGGTTGGTCAAAGATTAAAAAGAAAGTCAACTGAATAATCAGACGAAGAACAGTACAGACTGATAAGCATTTCGGATGAAAATGAAAGTCTGTTCATATCCAAATTAACCAAACCAAAGGAAGTCAAAGCATTAATGACTAATGCTCATAAGGAAGTCAAGGCTTGAGACGCACGTGGACTACTAGACGTAGACAAAGATTTCCATAAAAACATATGAAGAATCAAGTCTCAAAGGACAAATCAAAACATCGTCTATACCCATAAAAGGACTTACAAGACTATCAAACGATGAAAAAGAAGAAGAAAAGTAATTACAAAACGTCAAATCCTGAGTGTGTCAGAAAAAAGACACCTACTTTTCTGATAAAGATAACGTCTCTACAGCTAATCCCTAGGTTTTTGTGAAAGTCAGAATCTGCAGATTCAGAACAATATACACATTGTTCATAAATAGGAAGCAACATTTAATGCAAGATCAAGTGCATTAAATGAAAAGATCAAACTAATCATGAACGACTATATCAACTTCAACAGACAAATGCAACGAACAAATTTTATAAGCCTATAAGTATGCAATAACCTCAAACCGAAAGAGGTTGGTAAGAAGCAACGAAAGAATGACTATAGGCATTGCCTTGAGCTTTTAACATTAAGCACCAAAAGTAATATCAAGCCCAAAAGAAAAATAGAGAAATCAGAGATCGATTCTTCATAGTCAAATCTATAATGTATCATTGTATTCATCTCTGCAGTCTAAGGTGTTCCAAGCGTATCTTAGGAAGGAGACCTTAGTGAGTGTTGTAATCTTATGTATCCTCTTTGTAAAGAGTAACCCACACACTCAAAATCTCTATAGGACTAAGGTAGTGAAACCTTAGAGAGTGTAGATCATATATGTATCCTCTCTGTGAGAGTAACCCAAATACTCAAACCTGATTATACGTCTATCACTTGTAAAGCCTGAAGAGGCTAGGAAAAGAATACTTGTAAAGCCTGGAGAGGCTAGTCAAAGAATACTCACTATGAGCCAGAAGTGGTTGATAAGAATATACTAGTGCTGATGAGTAAAGCTGGTGAGCCTAGAGAGGTCGAGAATACTCTTGTCCTATGAAGCAACTCAGGCCTCGGTTTCTTGCCATTGGAGAACTTTGACGTGGCAACATTGAGTTGCTTGAAGAAGAGAGAGAGATACTTCCTCAAGCAACCGTTCCTTACTAGATTTTAAGCATATTTTATTGAACATATTTGGGAACGTTTCAAAAATAATAATCATGAAAATTAATTTCGTATAATGTTTATGTATTTACTATTGCTTTATTTTATTTTTAATATCTACTTATTGTGTATTTTTTTCGTAATTTATTTTCTTTCATTGTAGTGCAATTATCCTTTTTAATAAAAATTTAAATTTAGTTCATAAATGATTAGAAAAAAAATTCTAAAAATTGAATTTCTTAAAGTTTCTTATCATTGGAGTAAATTTGTGTTTGAGTTGCTTAATGTTGACATGGCATACTAGGGACCACTTTTTTCATTTTTTAATGCATGAAGCAACTCAAATGAGTTGCTTCCATTGGAAATGCCCTTAGTGAGTGTTGTAATCTTATGTATCCTCTTTGCAAAGAGTAACCCACACACTCATAATCTCTATAGGACTAAGATAGTGAAACCTTAGAGAGTGTAGATCATATATGTATCCTCTCTGTGAGAGTAACCCAAACACTCAAACCTGATTATACGTCTATCACTTGTAAAGCCTGAAGAGGCTAGGAAAATAATACTTGTAAAGCCTAGAGAGGCTAGTCAAAGAATACTCACTGCGAGCCAGAAGTGGCTGATAAGAATATACTAGCGCTGGCGAGTGAAGCTGGTGGGCTTGGAGTGGTTGAGAATACTTGGACCAGGAGTGGTTCTAACCTGGGTGGTCCATAATACTCACTGCTAGCCAGAAGTGGCTGATAAAAATATACTAGCGATGGTGAGTGAAGCTGGCGGGCCAGGAGTAGTCGAGAATACTTGAAGAATCAGAAGTGATTTAAGAATACTAGAGCTGGTGAGTGAAGCTAGCCAACCAGGAGTGGTTGAGAATACTCGTGACCAGGAGTGGCCGTGATCGGGATGGTCTAGAATACTCAAGGCTTGGGGAGGTCAAGAATACTTGGACCAGGAGTGATTCTGACCTGGATGGTCCATAATACTCAATACTAGCCTGAAGAGGCTGATAAGAAGATACTAGCGTTGATGAGTGAAGTCAACGGGTCAGAAGTGGTCGAAAATACTTTTGTACTTTATTGAATATTTAGTGGAACCCTTCAATTGAAGGAGACTAGAAGTAGCTCAATTTGAGTGAACCAGTATAAAAACGCGCTCTGAAATTTTAAATGATTTAGACGCACTTTATTCGGTTGGTTTTAAATATTGAAAACTTCATCCAATGTCTATCGTGTATTAAAACTATATTTAGACGAAAACCACATGTGTTTAACATCATTCAATAGAATGGTTTTTCTCTTCAGAAATGTTTTCTCTGAGCAGACGATGAAATTTCCAGACATGTTAAACCTATCCTAGGTAGTCCGTATCTAATATTCACCAACATCATTTTATAGGACGAAAGAAAGTCTTCTTGCAAAAAGTTTTTGAAATTCCATTGTTCACAAAAAACACATATTCAACCCCCCTTTCTATGTGTTTTCCGTCTAACTTCATGTAGGATATTAGTAGGTGAACTAGGTGTTAATCCTAGTGGGAAATTTTTAGTTACTTTGGCTTTGGTTGATAAAGACTTCACCATGAATATCAAAAGGAAACTATAAGTATTAGTGATCAAGTAAATCATTCTTCAAGGCTTTGAGAGAAAATCAGGAGTGACATTTTAATTTCCTTTAATATGTTTAATAGAGAAGACATACATGGAGAACCAATCTTTTAATCAGATAATTTGAAGATCAAGAGGCACTTTTTTTGAATTCGAAGATCTTTGAAAAAGATAAATTATCCATTTGAAGCTTAAATTGTATCCTCTTAAATGAAAATTGAACTTTTTAATTTCATTTTTAACAACCAAAGCCTCCTTGAAGGTAGTGTGGGAATGCTTTTTAGCTTCTCTGAATTGTCCACTGGCATGTCTACAATAAAAAATTTTATTGTTGATTTCTTCAATAAGAACAACTTCCCATAAATGATCACTTGCATTAGTTTGAAGGATTCCTGTTCCCATTCCTAGAATTTTTAGTGCTGGAGAAGTTTGTGCAATCTTTTTTAACTCTTAGACAACTCGAGTTTGTTCTGATCCCTATGGTGGAGGATTATTTTTCAAGAGCTTTGATAATTGATTGATATATTTGGTTTCTTGAGGAGTGAAGTCTTGAATATAATTGAGAATCCCCCAAAAAATTTTAATCTTCTTTATTGTTAAGGATTGATTCGAGAAATTGAGAAGTTCTTCAACTATGTAAGGATGAGGTAAGTTCCTTAGGAAAAATGCATTCCAAGAAAATAAATCACAAATTGTGCTAGATGAAATTTCTTCACGCACAACATGATACCATATTGATATGCTATTTCAAAGAATTGATTCAAAAGGTACTCGTGAGAATCCATATCCTTAGAGAATAACAAAATATCATCTATATAGATGAGAACATTTTCTAGGATATAGGTTTAAAGATTTTGGTCATCACCTTTAGAAACAATGAAGGAGCTACCTTGAGGCCAAAAGGTAATACCTTCCATTGATACTATGCATTGGGAATGTATAAGGAAATTTTATGTCTATCAGCTGGATCAATACCCAATTACCAAAATCTAGACTTGAGATCAAAATTTGTGAAAATATTTGCCTTTTTGAGGAAGACAGACAAAGATGAATCCTTACAAATACGGAACTTATCATCTTTTAGAAAATGATTAAGAGGTTTATAATCAATAACCACCTTTTTTTCCCCAAAGCTATTTTGATCTCTTTTCAACATAGAAAGCTTAACAAGCCCAAATTGATTTTGTGGGTTTAATGAGACCTTGTCTAAGCAATTCACTACATTCTTGTTTGGCTAATTGAATATCTAAAGGAGTCATTCCTAGATAAGCGACCTTCATAGGATTGACATCTTCATTAAGTTTGAAAATGAGTTGAATGAAGAAATCTTCATTCTTCCATAAAGTATTTACATGAGAGAATTCTTCATGACTATTAACACACATAAAGACTATATTACTTTTTATTTCAACAAACTCAGAAGGAGACTCAATTAAGGAGAACAATCTCATTACTTTAATGAAGGGTTTGAATTCTCTTTTGATTTTTATCTTAATGGGATGTAGTTGAAGTTTGTTTGCAACAATGTAAACATCCATGCCAATCAAGATATCCTTAGTTGGCAATTTTCTCCCAATTACTTTTGACCAAACAATGCATTTTAGAAAGAATATAATTCCAACAGGGGCTTTTGTAATCAGATCTATCTGGAACATTTCCCATCAACTACAACAAAATAAGCTACTTCTTTTTTCCAAAATATTTTTGGGAGAATATTTGGACTCATCATGGTTTTTTGTGCCCCTGTATTCATGTAAGCAGTGGCTTTATTGACAAAAAAAATTAACGTAATAATTCTTTGAATTGAGATGTTGTTCTATAAAAAAGAAAAGAATTTGACAAGAATTTTTAAAGAATGAGTCAAAGATTTTATCTCCTAAATGGTCTCGATGATCCTAGATGGTTTAGAGGTGGGGAATGAATCATTCTATGATTCTTCTAATGATGAAGCCAATTCTTCTCCTCACAAATCTAATAGTTCAAAACCTAATTATGGACCTTGGTTTACTCAATCTCTCATTACCTACCAATAATGATGGTGCTCTATTTTTCCTATCCAACAACCAAGAGGAGACTCATTTGATCATTCAAATTCCTAAGAATATCTTTAAGCAACAATTATAAGAATTCATTCATTTAGAATGGGTGACTAATCAGGCAAAGTTGCATGAACATAAAAAGCCAATATAGTTGTCAAAAGTGACTTTCAAAAGGCCTGTAGATAGGATTGTAAAAACCATATTCAAGAGACCTGAAAGCCTTTCTTATTTTTCCTTTAGAAAACTTGTATAACTTTTTTTTTTTGTGTTGAGCAAGAACAAGTTTTATCCTTGAATTTGATCTCTAAATAGAACTTTTTATAGGCTTTGTTGTTTTTAGATTTCTAATTCATGATATTAGAAACATATTGATGTTGTTTGCAAAGCTTATCTAGCCTCTAGAGTCATTTGATTAATTTGGCCCATAGTCATGGTTGAGAAGTCCTTTCGAGAAGCCATAGTCATTATGTTAAGATTACGTCCTTGTAATTATTGCCTAGAGATGTTCCTAGGGATCTGAATGATCGAAGGAGTCTCCTCTTAGTTGTTGGCAAGGAGAAATAGAGCACCATCAATACCTACATGTATGAGGTAATAATAATGAGATTTAGTATACTGTGAGATATCAATAGGTGAAATAGGTGTTAATCTTGGTGGAAAATCTTTAGTTACTTTGACTTTGGTTGGAAAAGGCTTCACCATGAATATCAAAGGGAAACTATGAGTAGTAGTGATCAACTAAATCATTCTTCTAGGCCTTGAGAGATCCATACTCTTTATTGTCTTCTCCTCGTCCTACATTCCATTTTCCTTTTCAAAAATCACTTACTTACTTTTTCCCGCAACCAAAGTCCTCATAGACCTTACCCACACAACTTACAGACCAAAACCTAATCTTGAACCTTCATTAGAGAAACTAAGACCTTCTAAACACTCAAGGAGCTAAATACTTTATCTACAAATTCTTTAGAATCACCTCAAAAGACACAACCAATTTTCAAGAGGGAGTACATATGGTATGAATGCTAGACTTACTCCGTTCAATAACTCATGTTCTACATCAAATTTTAACGATCCAACCGTTGAATTTAAAGTTCTTAATGTACAGATCAAAGCTGTAAATTTTAAAAAAATTTGAAAATCATTTGATACTTTGTTTCATTAATTCAAATCAATGTATAAAATGAATTTATGATTATCCGTCAATTTGAATTAATGAAGTGAAGTATTAAATAATTTTGAAATTTTTTAAAAATTTGGAGACTTAATCTATGCATTAAGAACTTTAAATTCAACGGTTGGATCGTTGAAATTTGATGTAGAATATGAGTTATTGAACGGAACAAATCTAGGTAGACTTACTCCTGGAGTAAACGGATCCATTCTCTCTCTCTCTCTCACACATACACATAGACACACAGACACACACATACAACCATATATATATATATATATATATATATATATATATATATATATATATATATATATATATATATATATATATATATATATATATATGAGGAGGGATCATTTTACTCCAGGAGTAAGTCTACCTAAACTTACTCCGTTCAATAACTCATGTTCTATATCAAATTTCAACGATCCAACCGTTCAATTTAAAGTTCTTAATGCTGCAAATTTTTAGAAAATTTAAAAATCATTTAATACTTCATTTCATTAATTTAAATTGACGAATGATTTTTAAATTTTCTAAAAATTTACAGATTTGATCCATTAAGAACTTTAAATTGGAAGGTTGGATTGTTGAAATTTGATGTAGAACATGAGTTATTAAACGGAACAAGTCTACAAACTTACTTGAGTAAAATGATCCCTCCTCTCTCTCTCTCTCTCTCTCTCTCTCTCTATATATATATATATATATATATATATATATATATATATATGGGGAATGCTAACGTACTCCCACCTATTTTTTAGTGGGAGTATGTTAGCAACCTACACCAATTTTTTAGGACAAACAAACCACTCATTTATTTTAATTTGGTTAATTCGTATAAATGATATTATAGTAATTTAATTTAATTTTAAATGAAAATAAAAATATTTTCTTTCTCTTATTAATTTCATTCTCCAATTCATTTATCTCTCTTATTAAATTTCTTCTCCAACTCATTTCTCTTTCTTATTAAATTCTTTCTCTAACTTATTTATCTCTCTCCTATAAATTCTTTCTCTAACTTATTTATCTCTCTCCTATTAAATTCTTTCTTTAACTCATTTCTCTCTCATTTCTCATGATGTCTCACTCCTCTCTCTCTGAACAAGTAAAAATTAATTAATAGAAAAAATAAATGATTTAGAGAATGAAATTAATAAGAAAGAGAAAATATTTTATTTTTATTTAAAATTAAATTAAATTACTATAATATCCTTTGTACGAATTAACCAAATCAAAATAAATGAGTGGTTTTTTGTCCTAAAAAATTGGTGTAGGTTGCTAACATACTCCCACTAAAAAATAGGTGGGAGTACATTAGCATTCCCCTATATATATATATATATATATATATATATATATATATATATATATATTACCATGAGAAAAGGTATTTTTTAACCCATTAACTCTTATTTTTCTCTTGTAACTCTTTCCAACATATTCAAATAGTTTTTTTTTGTTCGTCCCTGGAGTATCCACCGCCGATAGCAGTGACTAATCTCCTCGCTACCATATTCATATTCATATTCAAATAGTTTAACAAATATTCATATTATTCATATGTAAAGTAGATTTATTTTTTACGTGCTTATTAACAAGGCGATGATAACGATAAGGTACTCATATTATTACCTAAATACTTTTAATTACATATAATGTAAGCTACTCTAATTTAATTTTAGTATAATAAATGTTTTTAAAATAATTTGTTTTAGTTTTGTTATACCTTATTTTTAATTTATATTATCAAATATGTATATGAGTACTCAAGGATACTCACGAATAATAAAAAATTCGAGAACATTCATTTAACAGATACCTGAGCAAATATTATATACAATAATAAAATTCGTAATTATTCAGTAATTTAACCTTGAAGTAATTAGTTTCCATCGGTCGGTGGAGGATATCCTCAGCATAAATAAATACCAAATGTGTCGTAAAGGCGTGAAGGAAGATGATTTTTTAATGACATTGAGGTTATGAAATTGAAGTACATTGTTTGACTACAACATACCGTAAACAAGTGACAGACCATGTCCCTTGTCATGTGTTTGGCGTAATCAGAATCACAATTAAGATGCAAAACAAAGTTATTTGACTAATTTAAGTTCCCAAGTCATTTTGGATCCTCTCGAATTAGTTCCCTTTAGAACCCAAATATGCTTTCGTTCAGAGGACTGCTGCTAGGATTTAATCATCACGAACTGAAGCTTAACCCAAATATGCTTTGCGTTATACACTTACATGTCGCCGAGTCATAAAGCACTGAACCGTCAATTGAAGGAAAGGAGAAGGAAGTTTGATACCGGCCTTGTTCATCTTCATCTAACATGTTCTGAAGGAGGTTTTTGTGTTCGACTCAATCACCTTTAGAATTTCTTAGCATGAGAACTTTCTTCCTTCAGCATGACGTGACAATGTTTTGTATTCTTATCACCATTTATCCCTTGACATTGTGAATTTTGATACCAAAGTAGATATAATCTATCTAAAAAAAGATTGCTGTGACTAGAACTAAAACTCCAGGAGCATGAACCCTTCGATATTTAAATGCCGTAATGCCCCTTCTAAAGAATGAAAACTAGTGGAAAGCATTCTTGTTTTGTTCCTTCGATTGGCACTACCCATCGACGGAATGTATGCAATTGACATGTCTGCCACGTAACCAGGATAGTGCAACTGTTCATTACCATTACCAATATCGGTACAGAAACATACATCCTTAAAGACCGAATGTTTTTTCCGTTTCCTTTTACCCCACCTTCTAAGTATATCTGTAATGATGATTGCTTTGATTCAGCAATAATCTCCCAATACATCATTAAAACCACAGTGCTGCATCGACAAAGTTAAAAAAATATTGATAAACTTACCTTATTCTAAATGCAACAAAACACTAAGAATCCAGATCTGAATATTCTATTATACTGATAAGTATCAGGGAAATGTAAAAACAAAATGAGATAAGGTTTCCCAGTTTTACAACAAGTATTCCACACTACTAATTATCATTATACCAGCGATATATAACGCAATTCTAATTCAGCGGCTCAAATGGAAACAATAAAATTGAAGAGGTAATATATTTAATTCATTAACGCAATAATCCTGAAAATAATTGAGAACTAGAAATAAGAAATGCTATACGCATCCCCATGGGGATCAAGTATTCTCATATTTCGGCTCCTTACTACAAATGTTAAAGGTTCCTGTTCCAGAAAGGCTGATCCAGCCATGCTTAGATGTAACAGAGGATAGTCTTTTTTTCTAAACCAAAGTTGTCCAGAAAAAGGTCGGTATCATCTCATGCATATAGGGTTTCCACCAATCTGTGAAAATCTGGATAATCATGTGAGGAAAGCAAGAAGCCACAGCAAACGTAATCCAGGTTTTAAATGTCAGACAATGAGCTAGATCACCATAGTTTATTTTTGATCCAGAAAAGTACGAAGACAACTCCAAAAACAATAGCAACAGGGGCCCACTTCCGAATCAGAGCCTACAGCAAATATTTGATTTTCAAATTATTTATCCAATGCTGAATATAACCAGAATCCAAATATATGCCAGAAGCTTCAAAGAAAATCAACAGTTCCTAACATTAGCATCAATTTATCATTTAACGATACTATAAGGCTAACATTTTGCATTAAAGAATACGCACACACTGCAAAATATCATCAGAATTTCAGAGAAATGCTAAACATATTATAGGGTTTCGTCTACATTTATTAAATTAGTACATGATAAAAAAACTTAACCAGAGTAATAGTGATATAAGAATATCTCTAACTTGCATTTGGAAACCCCAGAGAAATTCGTTAATCGTTATATTAACCTACACAATTTATGCAGGCATTGGCAGTCTGCACCTGTTCATGAAGTTTACAAATAAAAAGACCAGCAACTGATCCATTATATGTCATTTAGTGATAAACCATCTCGTTATAATTCTATTTGACAACCAAATGCTACAAATTAACATAAAACTTAGATTTCAAAGTTTAATACAAGTGTAGAACATTAAAAAAAGAAAAAAGAAAAAAAGAAGAAGAAGCCCCAGTACATAGAACAGTGTTTCATCTTTATATTTCAGTCAATGGAAAGATTTATAACCAAAAAGTAAAGTGTCATGTTTCAAATCTGTCACTATATACAGGTAAAAGTCAATGAAAACACATCAATTCTAATAGCTCTAAGACAAAATCCACACATTGCATGCTTCTTCTATCTAAATTATAGAAGCAATTCCTAGCACAAAGCAATTTACAATTGCAGCATGATATTTCCGTTGTCAACCAAATTAACGTGTCATCATCCAAATAGAAAAAAGGATATATTGCACAAATGGAAAAAAAAAAATTAGATATCATGTGCATGATGTAGGAAAACTGCAAATGACTAACCTGCCGATTTAAATCTCTAGCCTTATCAGCATATATGCGAGATTCTGATGATAAGCGACTGGACATTTGGCTGACCTCTGCAAATTAGAATTTGAAATCAAATGTAGAACATAAATTTATACTTCACAAGTAAAACCATCAAATATGCCAAAACATACAAACAAAAATGGAGCTGCATTAGAAGTGGAAATAAAAAAAGATCATCTATCAGAATAATGGAGGTGGAAGTGTGTAACTATGAAAGTTGAGCGTAAGTTTCTGAGAAAAATCTTTGAAAGAACCTCATGTCCAGGTTAAGAAACTAGATGCGGGAGATCACAAGCATTTGAAGTTAATGTTGCCAAGAAAAAACTAATACCTTATTTGAAATCATCTTATGTTCCTTCTATTGAACATTAACTGAGCACACTTTGATTGCTTTTCTATTACAACAGCTTTTCCCGAATTATAAAGAGGGAAAATACATCTCTAGCCTTTAATTTTACAACAAAATTAGGTGTTGTATTCCAAGCAATCAGCAGACAAAGTGATAAAACTAAAATTCAGAGAATACAAGAAATATCTTACGGTCCAACTGTTCACCGACACCAAGAACTTCCTGCACATTTCGAGTCATTATCTGGTGAACTTCATAGAGTTCATCATTCAATTTGGCAATATTGCGCTGAGTATGGGTATCCTGGTAAAGTTTCTTTGTCTTCTGTATAAATGTATCTTTTAAAAGAAAAAACTAGATTAGTGCCAGTGGAAAAAGAAAATAATGCTATAAAAGGTATATGACAGTATAGGAAGTGATATCTACCAAACTTAATGAAGGCATAGGGTCTAGCAGCAGTTTCAATCTGAGATCCATTAACACGCTCAAACTCGTTCCTAAGCTCTTCAAGATATTGAAAGGCTAATTTCTTAGGATAAGCTCGATCACACATTGTCAAGTAACAGACCCGTCCTTCTATAATATAACTAAGGCTCTGTCAAGGTCACTTTAGGCTATGAAACTCTTCCAAATAAAGATAATGCAATTTTCTTTTTTGAAATATATGTAACTAACATTAAATATAATAGATCCCAAAAACAGTTGAAGACAAGTAACTAATGAACTTGCTAAGGAAGCAAGGTTGTAGATCAACAAGATAGTGTCCCAATTTTCACATGCAAGAGGCATACAATATATAAAAGCAGCATCCAAATTGTAATTCAACAAAAGAAGGGAGATTTGTACCCAATAAAACAGACCTTAGTTTCTTCTAATGTCCAAATCCCAAAGATAACAATAAAAGTAAGCATGTGAATAACCAAGTAATATGCAGTTGAGCATCTTGAGTCTGATGATGAGACACCTATTAACTGGAAGATAGCACCACATAAAATAACATCAAACTGTGGACATATCCACAATGTTAATAGTTAACCATCAATCACGTACTGTTTGATATTATATCAATACTCATAATTATTATTGTTCATGACTATTATTACCAATATTAAATTCATAATCATAATAAGTCATAAGACCCAAATACAATATATTGGTCTATAATTATAAAGACAAGAAGGAAGAGAGCAGAGACCGAGAGTGAGAGAAGGCAGAATATTGAATATATAAAAATCCAACACAGAAGAGACTTGAGAATGAGAGAAGGCAGAGAAGAGACAGAGGGCAGAACCAGCTGTGTGAGAATGGGAGAGTACAAGAGTGGGTCAAAAAGGAATTAGGAAGTTTTAAAACTGTGCCAAAGGGATCCAACAAATAAATCTGGGTCCGCTTTGCCTTGCTGGGGATTGATGATCCCACAAGTTCACAATGAAGATTGCAATCCCACCTTGATCAGGCTTGTCGACAATCCCCTGAATGATTCAGGCATTCAGCACGCCAGGGACCCCTCAACTCATAGGATCATAACAATCTTACAATTTAACTCGCAATTTTAATAACATAGATTATTACACTCATAGTTATCAACTCCGGATAGCAGCGTAGAGCCCTGACCTCAGAACTGCTATAGCAGAGTAGCTGGCAGTGGAATGATCACTATTATGAAATTTCCATATATAAATAAATGATTTATACTACATGTATACAAATGCTTTAACAAAAGCAAATATTAAAGACATATTCATAATTAATAATTTAAATTCATAATTTTAAGGCAAACATAGTAGTTAGTAACAGCAAGAATCAAGTAATATAAAATAATAAGAGATATAAGGAGAGGTTACTTACCTATCTAAATGCAACAGTGAAAGAAAGAATACATCAATATAAAAAGCAAAAGATAGACCCCTCTTTGACATGAACAAAACACACTCCAAAGGATGTGAACAGCGAGAGACTAGAAAACAATGTAGGATTCCAGTGTGTGGGACTGGCATCATTTAGCCTTTGAAAGTAGTCAGTGGGAAAATAGGGTCAAGTGAAATAAATAGGGCCAGCACCAAACTTCATTGTTTGAGGATCAAAAGGAGGGGGAAATAGTTGGAGGGGGGCGGTGTTCATCTCTGAGCCATATTAGTGGTTTCAATGGCTGAGATAACAGCCATGGTTCACCTTTCCAGGCACAAAAGTACACTGCAACCCAACAGGGTTCAGTGGAGAGCCCATAGCCGCAATGTTACAATAGTGGTGCTATAGCATGCGATTGAGTACCTAGATAACAATCACATATTTCATGCATAGTACAATGTAATAGCACAATAAGTGGGATAATCAAGCAATTCTTATTCAACTACCACAAATATATTATGCAATAATTACAAGTCCAAGGATACTGAAAAACATAAGGGCCAGTTTCAACAGACATCCTTGATGCTTCATAATGTCCTCTCGAGAGATTCTTAAACAAAGCCTTGACTTGCTGTTTGTAAAATTCCGCATCTTTAAGATCACGACCATCATCCAGTCCTTCAGCTAGTGGAAGACCATCAGTAACACGAGCAATCATAGTCAACTTTACCATCTTTCTTAGTTCACAATCTTCCACTCGAACTATAAAACTTTTCAACTAAACTAAACCAAGAGACAGGAACAAATCAAAGTTAGTCAGATTCGAGCAGGATAAAATACAAACATTATTTTCCTTCCCTTCATTCAACAATTTAATACTAAATACGCCACTAATTATAATTAATAATCAACGAATAAAACCCTCATTCATACACTAGCACCTAAAATCCACAAAATCATGATACCACAGCTTTTAACCCAGTTTGATCCGTCAACATAAGCAATCAAATCCGCCCAAATTTAAACAATTCAATTTTGGGGGGGATAGAAATTCACAGTTCTAGAGATATCCTTGGAATTGCAAAAATTAAACAAAAAATAACATAAAGCAACCGTCTCAAAAAATTGAAGAAACGCATTTGACGCAACAATGAGAGGTGACCGCTACCTAAACTAAACGAAATTGGTAGCGATGTAGCAGCTCACAACGCCAATTTAGCTAGCCAATACATCGTTATTGCAATTAGGATTTACAAACTAGATCTGAGAAATCAACGGCAAGAAAACCTAATTATACGTGAAGCAGATCTTGCGCGCTTAAATCATCTAATTTGGTCCAAGGCACAAAGCAAGGAACAAAAGCATTAGGTTTCTTTTGCTTTTCAATTTCCGAAAAAGAAAAGAATAACGAAATTTGGGCGAAGGGAGGAAACCTGAATGGCGATGAGAGGGTGGCCGGAGCTGCCGCAGCAAAGTCCAGCCGAACAGAGAATTGAAATGAAGGAGAATGGGGTGTTAGAATTTAGAAATTTGGGCAAGTGCCACGTCGTTTTAAATCAAAAGGAAAACACAATATAAATGCATTCACTTCTAACTTTCAATATAAATCAATAAAATTGTCTTAACTATATTTTAGAAATCTTTTTTACAATCACTATTTATTTTTTAAATACAAGTTAATTACTATTTATTTCTCCAAATATGATGAGTTATTTGTACTATTTTTTTTTATAATTATTTTTTAAAGAATTTTTTTATTTTATTATTCATATAATATATTTTACAATAGCTTTTACGATGCTATTTTACCTTTTTGTTATCATGTCTATTAACTTATTACTCAATTCTCCTTTTTATTATTATTATTTTATGTCTTTTTGCTACACAGAAACTTTTACAAATGCATTTTTTATATTTTATATATAATTTAAGTAATGTGTCTTTCTAAATGTGCCACTCCTTTTTAGTTCATTATCTTCAGCATGAAAATTAATTGACATATTTGGTCTTAACTTAATTAAAAATCTCGAGTTCAACTATATTTTTAAATTTTAAATAGAAAATTTTATCCTTTACAGTATTTTTTTTTCTGACCTGAACATATTATATTTCAACGATCTGCAAGGTTGGCAATTTCTCAACCTGTATCTAATTGTTTGTCTTCGCATTTGATTGTCTTTAGCTCACAAGAGGTTGCACATAAAATTTGGGGTTTGGGTAGGGAGTTGAGGATGGAGCATTTTGATAATGAAACAGAAATAGTGCAAAAACTAGCTGTTATGGAAGAGCGTGACAGGGAGCATTTTTTAACCAAGGAGGGGGTGTGGAGGGGGAGATTAGGGGGTAATTATCAGAGGCGTGTCTAGTAGGTGGAGGTGTTAGTGTGGTCTATTTTTATGCGAATACTATCTATAAATATGGGGGATTGGGGGGAGATTGAAAAAGGTGGAATTGGCTAATCTAATCAAATCAGAGAAGCCAGAGGTGTTGTGTGTCCAGGAAACTAAAATGTAGGAGATTGACAAAAAATTGTGTGGCTCTCTGTGGGATGATAATAATTTTGATTGAGCATTCAACTATTCTGTGGGGAGGTCTGGTGGACTCTTAACAATGTGGAGATCTTCTATGTTCAAAGTTCAGATAACTATTGTTGATTCTAACTTTATTGTTGTGTTTGGACAGTGGGGTGAGGAAAATGTAGATTGTTGGGTTGTAAATGTTTACGCTTCATGCTCTTATGAGCTGAAGAAACATCTTTGGGGTAAGTTGCAAAACTTTAAGCAATCTAGAGGAGATGGGAAGTGATTTTTTATTGGTGACTTTAACTCTATCAAGCATGCAGATGAGAGAAAAGGAACATCGGTTATTCTAAGAGAGGAGATTGAATGCTTTGTCGATTTTATTGATAATTTGTCTCTAATAGATATGCCTTTGCTTGGGAGAAAGTTTACATGGTATAGGCCTGATGGTTTATGTAAAAGTCGGTTAGACCGGTGCTTGGTAACAACTGGTTGGCTTGATCAGTGGAGCAATGCATGTTTATGGGCATTAAACAAAGTAGTCTCAGACCATTGTGCAATAGTGTTAAAATCGGAGGATGTTAATTGGGGCCCTAAGCCTTTTAGATTCCTGAACAGCTGGCGTCATGAGCCTAGTTATGCAGATTTTGTTAGAAAAGAGTGAGTGAATATAAAAGTTGCAGGTTGGGGGGCTTTATTCTAAAGGAAAAGTTGAAGACAATAAGGAGTAAGCTTAAAATCTGGAATAAGAAAGTGTTCGGTGATCTAAATCTAAAGATTTTGAAAGTTAAAGATGGGATAAAACAATGTGATATTAAAGATGAAGAGTCTGGCTTATCACCCTCTAAAGTGGTACAAAGGAAGGAATATATGGCATAGTGGCAAATGCTAATGCAAAAGAAGGATACTCTCTTGTTCCAAAAGTCAAGGCTGAAGTGGCTTCAAGAACGGGATGCAAACACCAAGTACTTTCACCGGTGCATTAACAAAAGATTGAAGTTAAATGAAATCAGATGCTTAAATTTTAGGGGTTGCAGAATTTCAGAACCTGCCCTTATTAAACAATATGTAAAAGAACATTTTGATAAATAGTTTTTAGAATCTCAGTGGCATCGCCCAGTGTTAAATGGGTTGGTGTTTAAAAGATTAAATTCAGATCAGGTTGATGTGTTAATTAAGCCTTTCACATTGCAAGAAGTTAAAGGGGCAGTCTGGGATTGTGAAAGTAATAAGAGTCCAGGGCCAGATGGCATTAACTTCCACTTTATTAAGGACTTTTGGGATATGCTACAGGATGATTTTATGTTGTTTAGTAATGATTTCCATTCCAATGGCAAGTTAGTAAGAGGATTAAATAGTTCATTCATTATCCTGGTTCCGAAGAAAGATTGTCCTGAACGTATTGAGGAGTTTAGACCAATCTCTCTTATTGGTTGCCTTTATAAAGTTTTGTCCAAAATTCTTGCTAATAGACTGCGGATGGTAATTTCCAGTGTTATATATGATTGTCAATCAACATTTATTAAAGGAAGACAAATTTTGGATAGCGTTCTGGTGGCTAATGAGGCGGTGGAGGAAGTCAAAAGGAAGAAGAGTAAATGTATAATGTTCAAGGTTGATTTCGAAAAGGCCTACGACTCTGTGAGTTGGTCCTGTCTACAATTTGTGATGTGTAAAATGGGATTTCCTACTATATGGTGTACCTGGATTGCGGAATGCCTAAAAACATCTAGAATGTCTGTATTAGTAAATGGTAGCCCAACAGAAGAATTCAGTGTATCAAAGGGGTTGCGTCAAGGAGATCCATTGGCTCCTTTCTTGTTTTTGATTGTAGCAGAAGGCCTATTCATGTTGTTCAATAAAGCCAGCCAGTTAGAAAGGTTCAAAGGGTGTTTAGTGGGTAAGGATAAAGTACCGGTTGATATTTTGCAATATGCTAATGATACTCTCATTATGGGGCATGCTTCTTATTCAAATATATGGACCATCAAATCAATTTTAAGGTTGTTTGAACTTGCATCAGGGCTGAAGGTTAACTTTTCCAAAAGCCCACTCATGGGGTATAACGTAGAGTCACAATGGTTGCAAATAATGGCTTCTATTTTACATTGTTGGGTAGGTTCCATTCCTTTCTCCTACCTTGGGTTACCTATTGGGGTAAATTATAGGATGATTTCTACTTGGCATCTAGTCATTGAAAAGGTTAAAAAACGTCTCTCTCGATGGAAGTGTACAACTCTATCCTTTGGTGGTAGAATTGCTCTCCTAAAGTTCGTCTTACACTCCATCCCGATATATTTTCTTTCCTTCTTCAAGGCTCCCAAAGGTATCATCTCTTCCATTGAGTCTTTGTTTAAATCCTTTTTATGGGGTGTGGATCAAGATAACAGAAAAATAAATTGGGTAGCTTAGGATGTTGTGTGTAGAGACAAAATCCATGGTGGGTTAGGGATTAAAGATTTGTCGGCCTTTAATTTAGCACTTTTGGGAAAATGGCATTGGAGAATGTTAGTGGAGAAAAATAGTCTTTGGGTGAGAGTTATTAGATCATTATACGGCATCGCTTCACATTTGACAAATGGGAGTGGTGCAAAGGTTCAAGGTGGTGGATGGATTTAAATAGAATTGAAGAAGAGGATTTGGTGAGTAATGAGTGGATGTCCAGTAATTGTTGTAAAGTCATTGGAAACGGGATAGACACTAAATTTTGGTTGGATAAATGGGTGGGTCATGGAATTCTAGCTCATAGGTTTAGTTGATTATATCAAATAACAATTAATAAAAATGCTTCTATTGTTGAAATGTCTGAATGGGAGGGGGGTGTGGCTAAATGGAAGTGGAGCTGGAGAAGAAGATTATTAGTATAGGAGCAGCAACTCCTGAATACTCTTGTTAATTTTATCAATGGTACGAAATTCATTATTTCTGATGAAGATAAATGGTCCTGGATAGCTGCACCAGAAAGGGTGTATACAGTTAGCTCGGCTTATAAGGTCTTGAGGAATGACTTAATATTTGCATCTAATGTCATATTTCGGTGGATATGGACTAGCATTGCTCCAACAAAAGTTTCAGCTTTAGCTTTAAGGGTTATTTTGAATAGAATCACAACTAAAGATAATTTGTTTAGAAGAGGTATTCTGCAAGCAACACAGTTGGAATGTGGTTTGTGTAGGAATAAGGAAGAAACTACTTCTCACTTATTTTTTGAGTGTGAGGTCTCTTTTTAGCTCTGGATGGTGTGCTTCAATTGGTTAGGATTAAATTTTGTTATGCATAATTGTTGTGTGCAAAACTTGGAACAATTTTATGGGCTCATTAGTTCTGCGAAGTATCAAAATTGTTGGATTCTTATCTGATTATCTATTATTTGGACCATCTAGCTGGCAAGAAATGATCTCATATTCAGCTCTAAAATAATTCCTGTTTCTGAAATGCTAAATATGGTACAATTACGCTCATGGAGATGGTTAAGGACCAGATTCCCTTCTTTCAAGTATAATTTCTTTTCTTGGTCTAATTCTCCTGGTGTTTGCCTTTCTTAACATTGCACATTGACGGTTAGCTTTCTGGGATACGAGAAGTTTGTTGGATATTAGTTAAGTAAGTCGTTCTTTTTGTGAGCTTTTGGGTTGACGTTGATTGAATTAACTTTCTTAATTTATTTTTGTAAAATACTATGTGTATATAAGTTAGAGTACCCTTTGTACTCTTGTTAATTCTATTTTTCTTATAAAAAAAAAATTTCATGAAAGATATACATGATATATACTTATAAAAATAAAAAATAAAAAATCAAAACCAACCATTTGTTTTCTCATGTCGTTCACATCGTATACATCTCACATTATAATCACTCCTTCTCTCGATGAGGAGAAAAACTTTGACAACATGGAAAGTGGAGCAAGGTGCCTTGGTTCATGGTGATAGTAATAGTTGTTTCCAATCGTCCTCCTTCCAAGATAGTGATGTGTTTTTGATGAAAAAATATATAATATATAATATAATTTTTATAAAATAAGTAATTTTCTATTTTTTTATGTATTTATTAAACTTTTTTCCTTCTAAAAAAACAACTTCTATCTTGTCAATAAAAAATAGCTATAAATCTTAAAGTCATTAATCAAATTTGAATCAACAACTCCTATCTGTTTTTGCCCTTTGTTACTTGAATCTTGTCATAGTTTCACAACCTACGAGACTCGTTAGTTCCTTGTTTATCTTGTGTGTTAGATGTTGTGTTTAAACATTTTTTTTTTAATAAAAATAGCTACAGATCTTAAAATCATTAATCAAATTTGGTTTGGAGAAATGGTGGTGGGCAATGAAGGCACACCGAATCTGATGTTTGGTTTGAAAAGCAAGACAATTTGAGAAGTAAAAATGTTAAACTTTTGTCTCAACCGTGCTCCATTTTTTTTTATCCCTCTTTAGGTTGACGTGCTCTAAATTGATGCAGACCATGATTGACAGCGATTACATTGCTTTGTTAACAAATGTAATTCAGATGTTTGATTGAATGTCTCAATGAATTTCTATTTGTGATAACTAATTATTAGTTTTAAAAACTAATCAATATAGGACTATACGTGTCCTTTTAATCTTTAGCATATTAATTTGTGTCAATTTTTTGTGAGTTCATTTTTCTTGATTGGTTTTGTGAGAATGCATTCACTACGGTTTAAAATAAATCTATCTATATTTTATTTATAATTTATAATAAAAAATTCAAGTTACTTTATATTACATAAACACATCAATTTTAAATATTATTATATAACTAAAAATATTATGTGTCATTCTATAATATCTTTTTTATTCTTTTATATATATATATATATATATATATATATATATATATATATATATATATATTTTCATAGTCATAAATCTTAAATATCTAAATTAACTTTTTTTTTTTCATGTTGTTCCTCTCGCGTGCCCAACAAACAGATTCATAGCCTTTTTATCATCATTACAATGACAGCTCCTTTCATCACCTCCATTGTCCCTTCCCTCACCATTTACCCATCCTTTCATATCCATCCCCCAAATCCTTCATGTTGAAGATATCATATCAATCATAAAAAAATGACATAATAATGTATATAAGTAAGGAGTAATCATTATTTTATAAGTCGATTTTATAGAATTGAGTTAAACCTAAATTCTCTTTCTATTACTCTAAATTTTCACTAGTTACAATTTCTCTATCAAAGCTAAAATTACTATGTGCCTATTTATAGTATGTAAAAGCCACCTTTATATGAGAATTCCAGAGAAGTTATGCAATCACAATTTTCAATGTCACAAACATTTCAATTTCACTATAATTTTGTCTTCTATTTACAACTCTCCAATATTAAATATTTTATCCAACCCACCTCTACATGAGCATCTAAGACTCTATGATTGTGATTTTCAATAACAAACATAAACAGAATCAAGAAATTGAAAGAATTGACATATGAGTACTACGAGGTAGTCTACTTTTTTTTTTCTCTCACTATATTCCTAATTTTGTTTTCTCATATAATTTGGGATTTGAAAACCCATTTAGCAAGTGAGAGAAATAATGTTTTTCTATTGTGAAATCAATTTTTGACGTTTTGTTTTGATTGTTATGAAGAGTAAGAAGTTAAGATGGTTAACATGATATTCTTTCTAATTTCTTTTCTTTTCATTGTGTTTAATTTTTTTCATACATAATTTGAAATTTGATAACTTATTGGAGTTAATGTTAGATGAAAATCAAATGTGACTCAAGTTAATGAATTCTTAAAATTCGTATAAAGTTTATGTCATCATCTCTTTTTTGTCAAAACATCTAGGTTCCACAATCTCTTATTTATATGTTCATTATTTATATGGTTTCTTTATTTTATTTTTTTCATAGAAATTGAAAGTGACATTTTCTATAACATTATTTTTTGCCACTCTATATCACATCACTCGTTATTTTATGAATCTGAACTAATCATTTATTTTTATTTGTAGTTTTTGACGTCACAAAGTTTAGTAAAATTGTGGATTTGAGAGTTAGCTAAACATGGTATTCTTTCTACTTTTTTTTTTTCATTATTTTTAACTTTTTTCCCACACATAACTTTTAATTTGATAAAGGCAATGCTAAGTAAAAACCAAATATGATTGCAAGCCAAGATATTCTTAAAGTTCTTAAAATTTTTTATTTTTTTCATCTCCTTTGTTAGAACATGTATGTTCCATACTCTTTTATTTTATTTTTCATTTTTATTATGAGTAAACACCCAATTTGGTTCCTACAAGATAGTAGAGGTGACCGATAGGTTTCTGAAAGATTTTTTTGTGACATTTAGGTCCCTAAATTTTAAACTTATTATGTAAGTTAGTCTTTCGATTATACTCAATTATTAACTTTGTTAGTTTTTTTGAACAGTTGATAGTTAAATGTGAGGTTGACATTTATTTTTTTTTTCTCTCTCTTAGAGTTGGTTCTTCTATCTCCTAATCACTTAATATGGATCATAATATGAACCATAATACAAGATTTTGATATTTTCCAATCAGCAATAAACACTTTGTCATATTGAAATATTCTGCCCATTGGTGTTTTAGTTAAAATGGATGATTGTTGTTGGGTTTTGTAGGACTTTCTGTAATTGGATTTTTTTTTTATCTCAATCATCCTTAATTTTTTCATTTGTTATGACTATAGGTTTAGGATTGTAAACCTTAAATTTGAGATTTAGCAAAATGAGTGGTTCGTTTGAAAGATTTCAAGTACGGATGAGTTAATTGAATATATATGGGTGCTTCTATTGTGTTTAATGAATTGCTTAACCCCTCTGATATAACTGAGGAAGAGCTTAGTGGTAATGGTCTTCTTTGTTAACTAGGAGAATAATATGTGCCAACATGACAATTAACTATTGATTGATTATGAAACCAAAGAGTTAGTAAATAAATGTAATAGAATGATTAAATTTCATAACAAAGTTAAAATTTAGGGATCCAAATATCATAAAAAATCTTTTAGGGACCTATCGACCACTCTGCTATCTTTTAGGGACCCAAATGTAATGTTTACTCTTTTTTTTTTTTTTTCTTTTCCTATTCTCTTCTCACATCTCTATTTTTTTTAATTCTTTTTCCTCTTAAAAGGTTAAGATATGTATTTTTATTATTAACTTAATTCTTATATTCTTTTATATAAATGGTATATAATTTTTTTATTTCAAATATTTTTTTATAGCAAATTAGTATTAAATATATGATAATTGGAAATTATATTTAATTAGTTTTTATATATTATTAATTACACTAAATACTAAATTTTATTAAAATATTATAAAAATAATAAATAGAAAATAATTATTATTAATTATAAAAATAAAACAAAATAATATAATTATTAATTATATTAAAACTTCGATGTCTAGTAATTACATATTATTAATTACATTAAATTTAAATTAAATACTAAATTTTATTAAAATATTATAAAAATAATAAATAGAAAATAATAAATTTTACTAAAATATTAAAAATAATAAATAGAAAATAATTATTAATTATAAAAAGAAAACAAAATAATATAATTATTAATTATATTAAAACTTCGATGTCTATTATTATTATTGTGTGTGTAATTTATATAATAATAATTAGAAAGTAATTGTTAGCAACGCATTTGTACTGTAATTTAAAATTTTATTACTTAATAAAAAAAGTTAAATATTATTTATATTTAAATATTAATGCGTAACTTATTGAGAGATTAAATTTGATTAAAATGAATTAATTAATAATAGGTAATTATTAACTATTTAGTTTAAATAACTGATAATTGAAAATTATATTTAATTAGTAATTATATATATATATATATATATATTATTGAATCACTACACTAAAATTAGTTTTTATGACAATTAATTTATTATTTAGCGGTCATATAAATGGTCATTATTTTTTTTATCAGCATTTAACTAATGACTAGTATATCCAGTGTCGCTAATACTATTACCGACATTTATATAAAATGTCAGTAAAGATCTACTAAATTGTAAGATGAAAATTGTCTTTTATTTATATATTTTTTAATTTATTTTTTTAATTGTCTTGTCTTTTAAGAGATGTGAGATTTATAAGGTGAAAGTTGCTTTCTAATTGTTTTATATCATTATTAAACTTGGTAACAATGTGATTTGATACTAATTTAGAATAGTGAATTAGGAGTCAATCCTATAAAATAAACCTGTAAGGTGATAATTATTACTCATTTATATACTATTTAATTATCTTATCTCTAATCGATGTGAGACTTAAGTTTTTTCTAATAAATAATTGTCGCTAATAGTAAACTTTAGTGTAATATAAATACATTTTTAGTGGCTATTTTATATTAGCCATTAATATTTTTACATATAGCGGCAGTTAAATTATTGTCATTAAATAATTGTCATTAATAACAAATTTTGTTGTAGTGAATATATTAATTTTAAATTAATACAATGATTTCCATTAAAATATCAGATAGAGAAAAAAATAAGAAAGTATTTATTATTAATTATAAATATAATATGTAATTATTAATTAATTTATATCAAAATTTTGATGTCTATTACCATTATCGTTGTATTAAATTAGTGCGTATATATATATGTGTGTATATACATTACAAAATTCACATTTAATTTAAAGTTATTGAGCGGTGTAATATGACTTAGTAAAAGTTATGCCGATATCGTTTGAACCCTCCTATATATATATATATATATATATATATATATATATATATATATATATATATATATATATATATATATATAGAGAGAGAGAGAGAGAGAGAGAGAGAGAGAGAGAGAGAGAGAGAGAGAGAGAGAGAGAGAGAGAGAGAGAGAGAGAGAGAGAGAGAGAGAGAGAGAGAGGGGAGGGGTGGAGAGAAAAGGGTTCAAACGATGTATTTTTTTTATCAAGTATTATATACTATTCAATAACTTTATATTAAATGTGAATTTTTGCTTGCCGCTTTGAGATAAATTATAACTTCATATCAACTTGTATTGTTATATCAATTTTTTTTAAATTAAACAATAATTTCAAAGTAATCAAAGTGTTCATAAGACTCATTCTTACGTGCAGAGAAGGCAAATTGAAATTTGAACTACAACAGGCTCACAAGACCCATTCTTACGTGTGCAAATCCACCACTCATTGCTTATCTCTTTGAAGTGTAAGGAACACTTTGATATATAAAGACTCTACACTTGAGTGGTTCAAGTAATGTGAAACTATTTTCTTTTGAAATGTCATATATGGGCAATAGATGTTTGAGTTGTTAGCCATTTTTCTTAAATACTTGGAGGAAACCTTGTTCTTGAGTGGTTAGAATTTTGTAGCTTTCACGTCTTATTTGAAGTGATCAAACAAAAGTATGATGTGTCGAGTGTGTGAAAGAGTTTATGAGAATTGTACTAGTAAGGCCATTCGGCCACGTAATGACCGACACCTAAACGTCACCCATATGGCTGAACCAGGTGACCGACCGTCGATCGGCCACCGGATGGTACATAAGCTAAGGCTATTCCTAAGCAGGAGTTAACAATTACCCTTAATTAGGGATTAAGAGTTAATCACACCAATAAGCCGATAATTAGAGGCATATTACCTAATATGTACTCCTGTTGCAGGGCCCATGGTAATCTGGGCCCATAAATGTCAGTATAAATAGCTCATGTCAGAAGGTAACGTCACTGTTCATTAATTATTCTAGATATTCGTGCTTATCCTGACTTGAGCGTTGGAGTGCCTTTTGCAGGTACCAACCCCTTCACTGGAATATTCGATTGGAGTGCTCGTTCGGCCCTCAGACCGCGACAAGACTACTGGTGTATCCTTTCGACATGTACATTTGGCGCCCACCGTGGGGTCGAACGAAGAAAGTTGGAAGATTAACCGAATTAAGTCATGGCGATATTTAGGAGAACAAACACTTAGGACCACCAACCCGAAGAGGAAGAACATGTTGAGGTTGTTGACGAAACGGATCTTTCTGAAGCTGTCCGGTTGTTGAAACAAGAAATGGAGGTCATGAAACAACAACGAGAAAAAGATGCGAGGGAACTTTCGGCCTTGAGAGCCGAAAACGAGGCCTTAAAAAAGGACAATATGTCGTGGAAACCCTCTCAAGCTGCAAACACGCAAACTCAAGGATCTTACCAGTCCCAAGCGATCTACACCTCGGTTCCCCATGCTTCGGCCGCAGCACCTGAGAAGTTCCCTTCGGCCCTACCCACAGTTGGTCGTCCCACAGATGTGGCAACTATCGGATCGCACCGACATCCTTTCATCCCTTCTATTATGCAACTCCCCCTAATGGACAATTGGAAATCTTTGCCTATTGACAAATATGATGGTACAACAGATCCTGACGAACATTTGGATGTTTTTCTAACGCAGGTAACTTTGAGCACAACAGATGATGCCGCGTTGTGTCGGCTCTTTCCAACATCCCTCAAAGGTAGGGCCTTGAGTTGGTTTACTCGGCTCCCCCCAATTCCATCGACTCGTTCAACACTTTATCGTCCCAGTTTACTATTCAGTTTGCTACGACTCGCCCTCACAGCTTGACGTCCTTGTCATTGCTTAGCCTTCGGCAAGACAAAAAGGAGTCGCTTCAAGCTTTCATGGATCGGTTCAACAAGGCAACCTTGGAAATCCGAGATCTTAATCCGGCGGTAGCGCTCCATCATCTCACAACAGCTTTGAAACCTGGACCATTCGTTAATAGCATCTGCAAAAAACCTCCTTCGGACATGAATGACCTGCTAAGGCGAGCAGATAAATACATGCAGATGGAAGAATTGGCAGAGTATTGCAATCAGGCCCGAGCTGAACCAGGTGGCAAACCTGAGAAACAACCAGAACAACCATATAGGGGGACGAGGCAAAGATTTAACCTTACGTGACCGACCTACGCGAGGTCCGAAGTACTCCCATTATACTCTACTCAATGCAAGCTGAGCCGCTGTGCTTGAACAAGCCCTGGCCTCAAAAGTGTTAGCAGTTCCAAAAAGAGCCTCAACCCCACCAAGCGCCAATGTCAACAAATCTTGCAAGCATCACCGCAATCGCGGACATTCAATCGAAGAGTGTGCAGCGTTGAAAGATAAAATTAAGGATTTGATCAAACAAGGGCAACTCAGAAATTTCGTGGATCGGCCAAACTCGTCTCGACATCAGTCAACATACCAACCTCGGCAGCAAGACAGGTCTGATCGCTCAGATAGGTATCACCGTTAGCGTAGCCGGTCAAGGGATTGGAAGGAAGATCCTCATACAACGCATCGGCGGGTAATCAACACGATTGCCGGGGGGTTTGCTGGAGGTGGGTCGACATCATCGGCTCAAAAATGACATTTACGAGTTGTCCGATCCGTGAATGCTCTTGAGCAAAGGGGGACTAGGCGATTACCCACCATCACATTCACTGATGAGGATTTTCAAGGCATTGATCCGGTTCAAGATGATCCTATGGTTATCAACGTGGAAATACGCAATTGTATTGTGAAGAAGACATTAATTGATCAAGGCAGTTCGACCGATATTCTATATTGGAACACTTTCATGCAGCTCGGTATTCCTGAAGAGGAGCTAACCCCCTACAATGAACCACTGGTCGGTTTTGCAGGGGAAAGAGTCAACACCAAGGGATTCATCAAACTCTCTACTCGATTTTGTTTCGATGAAAAGGGAACACCGAGATATCCAAGTGAAATATATTATTGTCCAAGCCAACACATCTTACAACATATTGCTAGGTCGGCCATCACTAAACGCGTTGGGGGCAATTGTGTCAACACTGCCTCTGGCTATGAAGTTCCCATTGGCCAAAGGAAACATTCTCACCATACACGCCGATCAAAAGGCAGCTCAGGAGTGTTACTTCGCCAGCTTGCGCATACCGCCTGTTCAAGAGAAACCAGCAAAATCAAGGAGGGTTCATGTGATCACTCCTTCCCCAGAATTGGCTTCACCATGTGATCTCGATACACGAATGAATGATGAAAGAGCAGAACCAGTGGAGGAAAAAATCCCAATACAAATCGGAAAACAGGCATCTCAAGTTACCTACATCGGTAGTGGTTTGTCAGACACCGAAAGACTTGAGTTGAGTAAAGTAATTGCCTCGAACAAAGACTTGTTTGCCTAGACTCCATCAGACATGCCGGGAATAGATCCGAGCTTTATGTGTCACAGACTGTCGATTTGCTCGGCCGCTAAACCAGTGGCACAACGAAAAAGGAAAATGGGAACGGAGAGAAAAGCTACCGTTGAGTTAGAAGTAGCTAAGCTGTTGCAAGCCTGGTTCATTAGGGAAGTTCAATACACCACATGGCTAGCCAATGTAGTCATGGTTAAATAGCCAAATGGCAAATGAGAATGTGCACTGATTATACCAATCTCAATAAGGCATGCCCGAAAGATGCCTATCCGCTACCTAACATTGACCGATTGGTTGATGGGGCGTTTGGACATCGTTTATTGACCTTCTTGGATGCTTATTCGGGCTACAATCAAATACGCATGCATCCGCAGGATGAAGAGAAAACAGCTTTCATCACGGGCTCGGCCAACTACTGCTACCGAGTAATGCCATTCGGCCTAAAGAATGCAGGAGCTACATACCAACGACTCATGGATAAAATTTTCAAACATCAGATTGGTCGAAACCTGGAAGTTTATGTTGACGATATGGTTGTCAAGTCGGATGACCTCAGCACCCACCAAAGTGATCTTGGAGAAGTTTTCAAGCAGCTTCGGAAACACAACATGAGGCTCAACCCTGAAAAATGTGTATTCGATATAGCTGGGGGTAAGTTTCTTGGATTCATGCTATCTGCCAGAGGTATCGAGGCTAACCCAGATAAATGTCAGTCGGTTATCGGCATGCGAAGCCCGCATAATATTAAAGAAGTTCAAGTCTTATCCAGACGACTCACTTCTCTTTCTTGGCTCCTACCCTACCTAGTCGAAACGGCCAAACCCATCATCGGGTTGTTAAAAAAGACCAGTAAGTTCACTTGGACAACAGAGTGTGAAGAATCATTCAAGATCCTCAAGCATCGACTCGGCACACCCCCGATACTTTCAAAACCCGATCCAAGCCTCAATATGATAGTGTATTTGTGTGTTTCCAATGAGGCAATCAATGCCGTCCTAATACAAGAAAGAGAATCCCAAAAACCAATCTATTTTGTGAGCCGAATGCTACAAGACACCGAACGAAGATACCAACTTCTCGAAAAGATGGCACTTGGGGTGGTCCACGTGGCACGATGTCTTCGAGAGTACTTCCACAACCATAAAATTGTGATTAGGACTGATTGTCCAATTGCCAAAGTTCTACGGAAGCCCGAGCTAGCAGGACGAATGATGGCTTGGTCCGTGGAATTATCTGAATTCGACATATCGTTCGAACCAAGAGGCCTGATCAAATCACAATACTTGGCTGACTTTGTTAATGAGTTACAACCGGTTGGACATTTTGAGAGTGATCAATGGGTACTTCGTGTTGACGGGTCGTCTAATAGCCAAGGCAATGGGGACGGGATAATCCTCGAAGGACCAACAGGTGTGACACTTGAACAATCTCTACGTTTCGCTTTCAAAGCTTCGAATAATCAAGCCGAATACGAGGTGTTACTAGCTGGATTGAGGTTGGCTCGGGAAGTGGGCGTTCGAAAGTTGTTATGTTGGACCGATTCGAAAGTTGTTTCAGAGTAGGTTAATGAGAACTTCCAAGTTAAAGACGCATATTTGTTGAGGTATTATCATACTTTCCAAAACATGTGTCAACATTTTGATGAAGTCACGGTGAAACATACTCATCGTGAAAATAATGAAAGGGCTGACCAATTAGCCCGATTGGCCACCAGCAATCGAAAACCTGGACAACTTCGAACCACCCTTCACTTGGAGCTCTCAAACCCAAGCATTGATGTTGTTGAATGTTTGTCAGCCTCCGAGCAATCCTCAACATGGATGACCGATATACTCAGATTCATTACTGAAGGTATCGAGCCGACATGTCCTTCAGCAGGCAAAAAGTTGAGAACTCAGGCCGCGAGATATTCAGTGGTAGGTGGAGAAATTTATCGCAGAGGTTTCTCATCTCCTCTACTCAAGTGCCTCGGTCCTGAATAAGCTAATTACGTGTTAAGAGAAGTGCATGAGGGCATCTGCGGTTCCCACTCCGGGGGAAGAACTTTAGCATCAAAGGTACTTCGGGCTATTATTGGCCGACACTCAAGACTGATTGCATGGAGTTTGTTAAAAAATGCATTCAATGCCAGAAGCATGGTAATCTAATCCATGCGTCAGCCGAACAGCTTCACAACATTGATTCACCATGGCTGTTCGCCCTTTGGGGAATGGATATACTGGGGCCATTTCCACTTGCTAAGGGGCAATGTAAGTTTTTGCTCGTCGCGGTTGATTATTTCACAAAATGGATCGAAGCTGAACTTCTTGCGACAATTACAGCAAATAACGTTCAAAAATTTCTCTGGAAAAACATCATCACACACTTCGGTATCCTTCATGCCGTTATCACTAACAATGGACTTCAATTCACAGATCGAAAACTCAACAAATTTCTTCAAGACTTGGGGGTCAAACACCGATTCACGTCAGTCAAACACCCTCAATCAAACGGTCAGGCTGAGGCCGCTAACAAAGTCATCCTTTCGGAGTTGAAGAAGCGCTTGGGGGCAGCAAAGGGCGCATGGACCGAGGAGCTCTCGGAAGTACTGTGGGCGTATCGGTGTACACCTCAATCCATAACTCAAGAGACCCCTTTCCGACTAACATATGGCACCGATGCAATGATACCAGTCGAATTCGGAGAGCCTTCCTTTCGTCAAACACATTTTGACGAAGATTCCAATGAGTCATCCTTACGAGCGGAAATTGATTTAGTCGAGGAAGTACGTGCTCGGGCTCAAGTTATAGCCGAAGCACGTAAACAGAGGATGACACGAAGGTTCAACTCTAACCTCACCAAAAGAAGCTTCAAGGAAGGGGATTTAGTGTGGAGAGTACAGGGATCAGCAAGGCGCAATCCCTGGGAAGGCAAGTTAGCAGCTAATTGGGACGGACCGTTTCGAGTTCGATACAGTCTCGACAATGGCGCTTATAAGCTTGAAGAACTCTCGGGCAAGATCATTCCGCGAACATGGAACTCGTCCCATTTGAAGACATACTATAGTTGACATTTTGTAATAGTGATCAAATATGTAAATACATGGTGCACTCTTTTCCTTGATCGGTCTTTTTTCCCCTTATAAAAAAGTGAAAAGGGGTTTTGGCCGACAAGGTTTTTAATGAGGCACACATCAATAAAATACAATTCAGCATATATATGTGTAATCTTTCTTTTCAGTGTTTATTTCCAAAATGGCTTCCCTCCCGAGTGACCCCACTCGGCCAAGGATGTGCCTTTAGAATACGCAAAAAAGGCTTCCCTCCCAAGTGACCCCACTCGGCCAAGGATGTGCCTTCAGGATACGCAAAAAAGGCTTCCCTCCCGAGTGACCCCACTCGGCCAAGGATGTGCCTTCAGGATACGCAAAAAAGGCTTCCTTCCCGAGTGATCCCACTCGGCCGAGGAACTCAAGTACAATCAAATCCGAAAGAACTCTCTCATTTTTCATGTCCGAACGACCTCATTCGGTTTTGGCTAAAAAACAATCAAATCTGAATGAACTCTCTTGATTCTCAAGGCCGAATGAACCCATTCGATTTTCGCTCAAATACAATCAAATTCGAATGAACTCTCTTGATTCGCAAGTCCGAATGAACCCATTCGGTTTTCACTCAAGTACAATCAAATCCGAAGGAACTCTCTCGTTTTTCATGTCCGAACGACCTCATTCGGTTTTTGCTAAAAAACAATCAAATCTGAATGAACTCTATTGATTCTCAAGGCCGAATGAACCCATTCGGTTTTCACTCAAGTACAATCAAATCCGAAGGAACTCTCTCATTTTTTATGTCTGAACGACCTCATTCAGTTTTGATTCCAAAACACTCAATTCCGAAGGAACTCTTTCGGTGTTGATTCAAGCGTTCGTAAGGCCATTCAGACTTGTTTCAAAGAATCTTATTCAGTTTTAATAAAAGAGACCAACTTTAGCTCGGTCCTTATTAAGATGATTATATTCAACTTAAAGGGTTTACGTAAACTCCGGACTCAGCAGTTTAACAATATGAAACATCGTTACGGAATGCAAGCACAAAGTCACTTTTCATTACTCCAAACAAAAGATACAAAAAAGGCTCTATCGGCCTATTAAATCCTACACTATTCAAATTTTACGAAATACACATAAAGGCAATCATTCATCAAAGGGAATGAGGGCATCCTTCTGAGTCTCCGGCTCGTCCTCTTGCTCGTGGGTCAGTCCTTCATGATCATCCTCGGCTTCGTCATCCGAGGCACCTTGAGTCTCTTCCCCCTCCGAAGCATCATCTTGTTCATCACTATCTGGAGTAGCTCCCGCAGGCATTTCGGCAAAAGACATGAAAAACCCTTGGTAAAAGTCTTTGGTCATGTCGAACTCAAAGTCCTCGCAGAAACGGCCGAAGTACTTTGCTTGCCGAAGAGCGTGGCGAAATCCGGCCTCATGCTGAGCCACAATGCGCTCTTTCGCCTCCTTTTTTACCCTGTCCAATTCGGCCTGGGCCTCTTCTGCTAGGCGGTTCTCTTCGTTTTTTGCCTTTTGGAGGTTCAGCCGAAGCATGTCATTGTTGTGCCTTTGCACATCTAGTTTGGCGGCAAGTTGGCGGTTCCTAGCTAAAGCTTCCTCGGCCGTTGTCATGGCCTCGATTGTTGCCTTATCGGCCTCTTCAAGTCTTTGTCGTAGTTGCATTAACTCACCGAGAGGCCCCATGGCAAGTTGATGAATCAACGCCAGCAAACGAGACTGCAACTCACAATAATATTTCCATTTGGACACCGCATCGGCCTTGCTCAAAAACTCTCGTCCCTGATCCGAAATAGCTTCCGGACGAACCAGTGAGTCGGACGACACACCCTCACTCCAAAAATTCTGAGACATTAGCCCAGGGGGTACACAAATCACTGTTTCTCCCGATGAAGTCATAGTGTGTTTCGACTTCTTTGTCTTTTCGGGCCTCTCCTCAACATTCTTCCTTTTCTGGCTCACCTCGGCCACCTCCTTCCCTTTCTTCCCCTTCTTATGTTTACGAGTTGGCGAAGGTGGACTCCGGTTATCCTGTTCGGGCCGAGGGGATTGAGCAACGAATGAACTGCCCATAACCCCAAAAGCCTTAACATGCTGGACCCGACCAGCCAGAAGGTCACGAATGTTGAACTCGTCGGCCCCTTTCTTCACCATGATTCCTGCAAAATTGACCAGGTAAACATCAATATGAATTTAGTTTAAGGCCGAAATAGGAAAAGCACATACCTATCAAATCATTATCCCATCGGGAAGAATCCACTAAATTTATTAGTGACCTCGGCAGCAAAAGCCGAGGAAGTTTAAGCAAAAATTGAATGTCTCCCTGCTCTTCGGCTGTGAAAAGGTCGTCCGGTACTTCATCATATGGCCGAGGGGCGTGTGTCCAGTACAACGGAAACAAACTCTTATTGTCGGCCCCGAAAAAGAAACATCGTCCATTCGGGCGAATGGTCACTCGAAAGAACCCAGCCTTGAAGTTCTTATAAGATGATGTGAAGCTATCCAGAAGTTCCCGACTCCCCACTCAGTTAAGTGATACCCATTTCGCCAAGTCTGAAGGCCGAGAAGAGTAAAAATAGAGAAAAAGTAGAGGGGAAGGTTTGATGTTCACGCACCGACACAGATGTTTAAAACCCTGAAGCTGTGCCTAGCTATTCGGATGTAGTTGAGTCGGCGCTACGTTTAAAACTCTAAGCACCCCCATGGTGAATTCATCAAACGACAACTTCACCTTTAAGTCTCGCAGAAGACAATAGTACAAATAAAAGGATGCCATCCGCTCGGCCTGTTTGTCTAGGCATACGATGTCGGGATTGGGAAAGGCATTGTTTCGGCATGCACGAACCCTAATCGGGTAGGGATTCTCCCCAGCATCGAAGGTCAAACAATTGGTATACTCCAATAGGTTTGTAATCATAGTAGTATCTCGGTAGCGAGAATAATACGAAGTGACCTCTCCATTCACCCATTCGTACTCCGGTACTTCAGACGACCCATATTTTTGCCGATTGGAGACACGCCTACTCTTGATCGGCACCTCCTCACTCCCACTAGTTGAGGCCTCTTCGGACCCACTCTCACTCTCACCAGATTCTCTGACTTCATTCGGTGAAGACACCTCCACATGTGAATGCTCCGAAGCACTGGACAATGACTCCTCGGACGACGACGACCGAACCCCACTAGTCGAAGAGCTTTCAGAAGAAGTAGCCATAAAATCGAACTTACCAACAATGAAATTTTAAAGCAATCACTCGGCGTGTGTGGTTGGATCTCTAAAACTAGCTCAGACGACACAATTTGGCTGAAAGCGATATGCGTAGGAGGCCCTACCACCCATACCTATATATAGCAAAACCAAAATGGCGGGAAAATTCAAAAAAGTAACTGCCAGATCTTCAAAATCCAACGGCGAAGATTGCTCCAACCTTTCGTCTCCTCACATACCTTAACACCATTTCTATACCCTTGAACAAGATGTTCCTTCTCCAAGGCTAGGGGGCAAGTGTACTAGTAAGGTCATTCGGCCACGTAATGACCGACACCCAAAAGGCACCCATATGGCTGAACCAGGTGACCGACCGTCGATCGGCCACCGGATGGTACATAAGCTAAGGCTATTCCCAAGCAGGAGTTAACAATTACCCTTAATTAGGGACTAAGAGTTAATCACACTAATAAGCCGATTAGAGACATATTACCTAATATGGTAATCCTGTTGCAGGGCCCATGGTAATCCGGGCCCATAAATGTCAATATAAATAGCTCATGTCAGAAGGTAACGTCACTGTTCATTAATTATTCTAGATATTTGTGCTTATCCTGACTTGAGCGTTGAAGTGCCTTTTGCAGGTACCAACCCCTTCACTGGAATATTCGATTAGAGTGCTCGTTCGGCCCTCAAACTGCGACAAGACTACTGGTGTATCCTTTCGACAGGTACAAGAATAATTACCCTATGCATGACTATTTTTTTCAGAGGTCTTAAAGGTAATAGTGAACACAATACATGCAATCATGAACATGTAGTTAACCTCATGAATATGTACACCTGGCCCCTGTGATTAGTGCAAGTATGAACAACCTTAAGTCTTGGGAAACAACCCAGACTTTGTGCTTGGGATATTACGGAAAATGCTCTTTAAATCATTGCTTGACTGGCTATGATAGCAGTAACAACAAATGTTGGCCAATATAAGTGGCCTGCATGTTATTCACAGAACAGGGAAAAAGGGAATATATCAATTAAACCATTGATTAGATTATAAGAATGGTTAATGTATTAATGGATCTTTTAAATTTAAGCAATGTACCAGATATACATTCTTAGAAAGTATTAGATACTTTCCCAATTAGCTATGCTGCTTGTCCAATATATGCAGTCAATACAGCAGGAAATGTAACATAAGAGAAACTAATGCATCAGATGATACACTATCAGTTTAATTATAATTATAAAAAAATTGAATTCCAAAATACATGGCTTTATTTCGGTAGAAAAACAACAAACTTATTTTGTCATGATTTATTTGTTTCCTTTTGCTTCTCAATTTTATTCTAATTCTACATTAAAAAAATTATCATATATTTTGCAGACTCAAAGTCATGTGAGTTGTGAACAAAAATAATAATAACATCCATCTCCAAGAAATATAATATTAAGGAAATGATGTACAACAATCATTAACCTTTTATATGTCATAAGCTGGAGGTACTATATATTACAGTTATACATTTATTAACTTACTTGAATGGCTCTCACATTGAAGTGACCCAAGTCTGCAAACATTGCCTTGCCTCGGACCCTATGATTAAAAATACATCATATATTAGATAGAATTAAAGAATGTGACAACTTAATTAGAAAAATTAATTGCATATATGACTAGATGTGATTCACCTGTGATGCATAGAAAGACTCCACTTAGTGATATCCATCTTTGTTTACCATTCCGTTTGAAATAATCAACCATATATTTTGGATTGAAAGCTCCTAATACGCCAATCTCATGTTTACGTAAGTTGTAGAGCCTAATTCCACTGATTAATGAAAACCACACCAAGAGAATTGGAGCAAATTAATAAAGATCCTACTCTATCAATGCCAAATCGCTGAAGAGTCACTACTAGAATTTCTCTTATTATATGTGATTTTTCTTACGAATTTTTCATAAAAATTTGTAAGAAATGTTGTTTTTACAAATTTTATTTGCAGGTAATACCTTCGTAGATAATATATTTTTGCGAATTTTAAAATTCGCAAGAAATTTTCCTACGAAATTTATTGCGAAAAAAATTCGTAGGAAAGTTTCCTATAAAAAAAATGCAGGAAATCCTGCAAAAAAAAATTTGTAGGAAAATTTGCAGGAAAGTTTCCTGCAAAAAAAAAATTTGCAGGAAATTTTCCTGCAAAAAAAAATTTCGCAAGAAAATTCACATGAAACTTTCCTGCAAATTTTTTCGTAAGAAATTTTGCAGGAATATTTCTTACGAAAAAATTACTATAAATTATATATTTTAAGAATTCATAATCTTTTATTTTCATGCCTCATATATAATCTTTTAAATTCTAAGATTGTAGATTATAAGCCTAATACTCAACCATACAATTCAACTTGTAAGATAAGTGTTGTCCCAACTTATATACTCTTTAATTATTTTTATTTTCAATCGATGTGGGACTTGAAGATTTTTTAAAATATTAAACTTATGAATTTAAATATTTTTTTATTTTTCCTGCGAATTAAAATTTGCAGGAAAATCCGCAGGAAAAGTTACCTGCAAAATTTTTCTACCATTTACTAAACATTAGTTGGGAATTTATTTTTGCAAGAAAATCTACAAGAAATAAAATAAAATTCTTACAATATTTTCTACAAATTTTTACCATGGAATTTTTTTTCCATGATTATTAAATTGTAGCAAAATTTGTAAGAAATATCTGTAAATTATTTTTTGCAGAAAAATTGGCAAAAAATTTCTGCGAATATTTTTTTGTAGGAAATTTCGCAAAAACTTTATACGAATATTTTTTTGCAAAAAAAATTGTAGAAAAATGACATTTTTCTAGTAGTGAGTAAAAAAGTGACCAATATCACTATAGTAATACCCACAACAACATCTGAAAAAAAAAAGATCAATTGAACACTAGTACAAAAATTAATTTCAAGATCAGGGTTTTAAGATCGATTATTAGAGAGTCGATCTTAAAAGTGGCGCGGTAATATTTTTGTAAATAAGATTACAACTTTTAAGATTGTTCACTAGAGAATCGATCTTAAAAGTGACACAATGACATTTTTATAAATAAGCTTATAAGTATAATCAATTTTAAAAGTCTAATTTTTAAGATTGATTATTAGCGTGACCGATCTTAAAAGTTTAACTTTTAAGATCGGCTATTAGCATGACCGATCTCAAAAGTCTAACTTTTAAAATTGGTTGACGACCTATCTTAAAAAGCTCAACTTTTAAGATCGATCAAGGAATCGATCTTAAAAGACAAAAATGATCGATCTTAAAGTATTTTTTCACTAGTAAAAGTATTATAACAATTATTATCAATGAAGGCAAAAAAAAATAAATAAATAAATAAAAGTTTAATAAGATAAGTAACTTGACCAAGTGTGGTACTAATCCCACTCACTCCAGAAAGAACTACATACACATTTGAACAATATGTCAAAGTTTCCATCCAAAGTCCAAATGGCTAATATTATTAAAGATGTTTACATATCATACCAATTTGTAGTATATCACAAATTTTGTGCAAAAACTCTTTTTTATTTATTATTTATTATTAACCCAACAAATGAATACAATAAGCTGAAAGCTAGCTAATAACTCGAGCAAAACAACTACTCTCAAGATTTTGCTTTAGCTTTTGGGCTATTTTCAGATTGGTAGATGGTGTTTCGAGCCTGTAATTTGAAAGCTCATTGTCCTCTGGTTGTTGATTTGGAACCAAACTCACCTTGGCATGCCTACATATCAATGAATACAGTGCAAATGCTCCACCTAATTAATGCAAAAGAAAGTAACATGTTAATGACATGTAGACCATCTAAATCTGAATTTACTTGCAACCTAGAAAAAAGGCATTGCTATCTAACGTACCATTGCCATTGTCGTTAGCATGTATTACAATGAAGACATTTAAGCAAGGGTATGGTCACAATGGAGTAGATTATGAGTGAAAAGACCCCAAGAATGTCATCATTATTTCTAATACCGTTGGTGAAAACGCCTGAAAACACATAAAGTGGGGATGTGCCAATATCGCCATATACAATGCTTATGCTGTGAAAAGCTAAACATAGAGTCCGGCCCAACTGTTAATGATCATAATTGAAAATTTGATACAAACTTAGAATTACATGCAAAATAAAAAAGATCATTCTCATATCTGCATATCATCATGTGTGTCATATTTCATATGTCATTCCAACTTTGAGAAGCTTGTTACGGGGGACTGCCATGGATTTATCCCCCTCTCGAAAGTTTTTTCTTAAGAAGTTATAAGCATAGTTGACAACTATCTTATTAAAGATAGATGATTTAGGGTCTGCCACTACCTCTGCTTCCCCTAGCATGTACACCACACCATTCTCCATTGCCTTCTCTATAAATTCAATCTCCTTTTCAACACCTTTGGCCACCTCGGATTGTTGAATTGAATCTGAAGAGGCACGAGACATAACTAAAGCACCTTCATCTGTAGCATTAATAGTGGTTGCCATGTCATTCTCATTTTCAGGAGTGAGTGCTTGTTCATCAGGTGTTGTTCCCTCAGCCTCAAGCATAAAGCTCTCTTGCCTTATAAATTCTTTCAGTTGTAGCACTAACTGGCTCTCAAACTCCAAATGATCCCCAAGCATATCCCTATAACCATACCTCACAATACAACGAAATATTCTATGTTCTCTTGGCTTTACTTGTCGAAACAAAAACCTCTCCTCCAATGCAACTGAAGGAGTGGGAATAGCCTTAATGGAAACAAACACAACAACTGAATGGATGGATGGAATGTTGGAAATGAAGTGTGAGAATATAGGAGGAATGCCTTATAGAAGCTCAGAATACAGAAGTCCAATTCCGGGCACACGGTTTATATTTGGATTGTTAGTCAGATTCCTCACATACTCGGTGGAGACCTTGTTCTTGAGTTCAAACATGTACCTTTCCTTTTGAACATAGTGCCAGATTCCCATGAATATTGTCAAGATGAAAGCTAATAGAATAGGAACAAACCCTCCCTTTGTGAATTTAGTAAGTTGTGATGATAAATAAAGAAGCTCAAGGAAACCTACTGGTAAGAAGAGAGCAACCACCCATACACTTTTCTTCCATATAATCAGCATTATAAGGGAAACTAGAGTTGTTGTGATTAGCATGTCGCAAACTACTGCAATCCCTGCATCAAACATAAAACTTGGCCATTTGTCATGTTGTGCTAATACAACAAAGCTTAGAATTTTGTAGCTTACACGTTTCATTTGAAGTACTCAAATGTATGATGTGCGAAGAGAATTATTAGGTAATCTGAAATCACTATGTAGAATCCATGTATTCAAAAGTTTCATTTACATATCATATAAAAATTAACGAGGACTATGATTTGAAACTACCTAATAATTTCTTATTATGTGTGTATGTGAGAGTTTGAGTGTAGTTACCATATGCATGAGTCATTTTTTCGGAGGTCTTGAAGGCAATAGTGACCAGAATACATGCAATCATGAACATGTAGTTGACCTCAGGAATGTACACCTGGCCCCTATGCTTAGTGGAGGTATGAACAACCTTAACTCTTGGGAAACAACCTAGACTTTGTGCTTGGGATATAACGGAGAATGCTCCAGAAATCATTGCCTGACTGGCTATGATGGCAGCAGCAACAGCAACAACAAATGTTGGCCAATATAAGTGCCCTGCATGTAATTCACAGCATAGGAAAAAAGTAAAAATCAGTTAAACCATTGATTAGATTATTTTTTTAAAAATTATTATATCAATGGATCTTTTAAATTTAAGAGATGTACCAGGTATACATGCATAGAATGTATTAGATACTTTCTCTGGGAACTTTCGTAGTATGCTGCTTGTCCAAAATATGCAATCAATATTGCTGGGAATACAACACAAGAGAAGCTAATCTGCAACATACGTTACAATCAGTTTAAAAGTAACCACTATGGTTAACCTAGTAGTTGAGAGGGGAGGGATCGGGGTAGTTAGAAGCATAAAGACCTAGGTTCAATCTTTATTGCGGTCATCTTTGTAATGTTTTCTATCTTAAAAAAAAAAATCAGTTTAAAAGTAATTAATATATAATTTTATTTTGATAGAAATTGAAGAACCCTTTTTGGCATGGTTTATTCACGTTATTGATTTTGATCAAGAAACACTATAAAAAATTATTATACAGTGATATATACTCTATAATAATATGATTTGTCTTATTAAAAATTATTTTTATCTATATAATAAATATAATATATGTTAATATATTATTATTAAAAAATGTAAATATAGGTTAAAGTGATACAAATCACTAAAATATATAAATTTATTTACTTGCTTGAATGGCTCGCACACTAAAGTGACCCAAGTCAGCAAACATTGCCTCAGATCCTATGATTATGCATACAATTATATGTTAGTTAGAAATAAAGAATGATATTCAACTTAATTAAAAATATTAAATGCATAGATATATTTAGATGCAACTCACCTGTGATGCATAGTAAGACTCCACCGAATGAAAACCAACCTTGTTTACCATTCCGTTTGAAAAAATCAATTATATATTTTGGATTGAAAGCACGTAATACTCCAACGTCATGTTTAAATAAATTGTAGATACCAATTCCAGCAATGAATGAAAATCACACTATGAGAATTGGAGCGAATGAAGATCCTACTCTATCAGTGCCAAATCGTTGCAGAGAAAAAAGGACAACCAATATTGCTACAGAAATCCCCACAACAGCTTCTGAAAAATATAAAAATAAAATAAAATATTATAATATTTATTATCATTACTTACAATAAAAAAAATAATAAGTAAAAGGCTCAATAATATTAGTACCTTGACCTAATGAGGTACTGGTCCCGCTTACTGCAGATAGAACTGCATGCAGATTTGAACATGTCAAGTCTCCATCCAAAGTCCAAATGCTCAATGTCATTAATGACATTTTCATATTATACTATTGAATTAATGCAATACAATTTTTTTTCTTCCATTTTTCAACAACACACATCGTCATGTAAGTAATGTGACTAATCTTAGTATTTGTTGTTAATTAGGACATTCTTCGCACCAGTTGTCTTAGTATTTATTCTATTTAACAATTCATCAGTGGTTCAATTTATTTAGCAAACATAAGAAACTAAAATGAATTGATTAACCTGAAACCGCTGGAGTGAAAATGCCGTCTCCTATGACCATGGAAGTCCCCATCATGGTTACAAGTACAAGCAGAACTCGAGCAAAATAACTGCTCTCAAGCTTTTGCTTTAGTTTTGAAGCTCTATTCAACTTGTTAGATGGTGTTTCGAGTCTGTAATTTGAAGGCTCCTTGTCCTCTGGTTGATGGTTTGGAATCAAACTCATTTTGGCATGCCTACATATTAGTGAATAAAGTGCAAATGCTCCACCTAGTTAATGCATAAAAATTGTGTTACTCATTTTGAATTGACTTGTCATTTACTACGTAGAAACGCGTCATGATTAATATGTGAAGGACAAATTTGAAACACGGAAAAAATGTTATAGAAAATTAGAAATGGAAAAATGGAAATACTTGGGTCCACATTTGGTATTTAGAAATAAATGACACTGCTCTTTGATCATAATTCTCTTTTTATTTTTATTTTTATAAATATATAAAAATATCAGTTCAGTAATTTCATCAGAAAAGAAACTAAAAACTTATTCTATTGGTGCATTGATAATGAACCTTACGAATACTAGTAACTATAGGTGTTGAAATTACATACAAACAAAAGTACTCTATTATAGATTGTGGCCTATTTATTTGTTACAGACGTTTTTTTAAAGGCATGACTTGATTTGACTTGATACCTAACAAAATTTTGTGAATTTCAATAGATTTCATTTTATAACAAATAGTGTTAAAAAGAATATCACTAAAAATATTTCCTAAAATAAAATATCAATTTTAATTTGTGAATAAGATGAATCATGAAATGCATGTATCTTACCATTGCCATTGTCATTAGCGTGCAGCACAATGAAGACGTATTTAATGAAGGGTATGATGACAATGGTGTAGATTATGAGAGACAAAACTCCAAGAATGTCATCGTTGTGATGAATATCTCCGTGAAGATTCCTGAGAACACGTAAAGTGGGGATGTGCCAATATCACCATACACGATGCCTATGCTTTGAAATGCTAAACTCAGAGTAGTCTTCCACCCCAACTGTTAATCACCATTCAAAAACTTAGGATTCCTTAGATCCATTAGTTGTACATGGCACCACACAAAAAATTGATTTTCGTTGATTAAAAAATTATAAAATGCAATCACTTCTTGAGACAATCATCTTGAAAACTTATTCAAGAACAAGTGAATATATAATTTTGTATTAAAAGAAAAATATGTATAGTATAACATGTTTTACGTAAATTTTCACATCTTAAATACGATTTTCATAAGCTAATAACTACGGTTTTCATGTCTCAAATATGATTCATTCCTTCCTAACAAATTATTAAGCAAAATGTTTATCACACATTTATTTTCTCTTCCATCTCAATTTTATTTTTATCTCATGTCACCTTTCATTTTTATTACTTTTCTCTCCACCTATCTTATTTCCACCAAATAATTGGTTGGGGTTTACCATGATCATCACTCAATTTTGAAACAGGTAGAAAGAGTGTGAGAGAACTCAAACCTTGGAGAAATGGGTTGCAGTCATAGAAACTCTTCCAGCCTCCAAATTGAGGGAATCTGCCCATGATGTCTTTCTCTCTTTCATGAGATGATTTGGTGGAGTTTTATTATTGTCTCCCTCCATGTCTAAAGAATCTGATTTGGTGGAGTTTTTTGACTCTTAATTCTACAAACATGACTTGTGAGGCTTTTCCATTTATTGGAATTAATTTATAGGCACCAATATAGCAGCTACAGCTGGGGACCTCTCAAGTTTATGGTCTCCCCAGTCAAGGAAATGCAAAATTACAACTGTTGATTGGGAATATAATACAACAGTAAAAGTAATTAAGGAAGAGAGAGAAATAATATTGACAACCATCTTGATGCAGTTACAAGAGAAAATTCAGGTTCTACATAGATCTTCATGTTAAAACGACTGTAATTCCTATGCATAACAAGTAAATTAAAATATTATTTTATTTTCTATTATGGAAAAAATATAAATCTATTTTTAAATATGTTAATTAATAAAATATTCCCTCTAAACTTATATATAAACAAAAATAATTATTTTACACAGATTAAGAAAGATAGTTAAATACTTTTAATTTTTACAATTTCATATAATATATATACTGTACTAAAATATTCTTAATCATATTTATTCACTACAAGAAAAGTATCATATTGTAACATACATCCTATAGTGACACGTCATTAAAAATTATTTTTACCTACACAATAATTATAATATATGTTAGTATATTATTAAAAAGTGTGGGTATAAGCTACAGTGACACATAAAATATATTGTTAAATCTCATTCAAAATCAACACTAAAATTGTGTATAACTATATGTCAAATAGACATATACCAACATATATTATACTTATAGTGACACTTTTTGTATGTCACTATATGTAACATTTCTTATAGTGATTATAAATAGTATTTTCATTTATTTTTTAAGGGTATTTTTTAATTAAAAATATTAAATAAATTTTATTTAGTTAAATTTATTTTATAATCAAGTCCAAAAAATTTAAATATTTTCTTGCTTACATGTAGTTTCAGAGAGTAAAGACTTAAATAAGTTTTTACTTATTGTAACATGATTGGATTTTGATTTTGATTTTTTAAAAACATTTCATTGTTTTACATCCTTCAAAAATTTACAAATGTTTTTTTTTTGTCCTTATAAGATATTTATGGTCCTTGTAAAATGAGTAAAGTTTGGTTATGATTCTTCTATAATATTTTTTTTTTGATTTTTGTCTTTCTAAAATGTAAAATAATTATTTTTGACTCTTAATAATAATTTTAAGATAGATAAATAACATTTATTTTAAAATATATAAATAAAAAAAATTAAGATACCAGGCATTAATATTATCATTAATATTTGTAGGTAGCACTTAATATAATAATCACATAACTTTTTAATAAATAAATAAATAGTTAAAAAATAATTATATAATAATAAAAACTAAAAACAATTTTTCTAAATTTTAGATGCACAATAAAGAAGTTCTTTTTATAGAGATTAAAGTCAAAACTACTCATTTTGCAAGTATTAAAATCATATTTAAATTTAAAATAAAAATTATATTTTTAATTTATGACGAGTCAAATAAGTCTTTTACTTATTTTTTTTTTATAAAAAATGCATTGATTAGCTTATTACCCCTACAATTGGTTAAAAAAATTATTATATTTCTTAATTTATGGTGTGACTAAATATAACTAATATCACTTATATATACCATTTAATTTTATGAGCAGTAAAATTTAATTTATGATTAATGTCACTAAATATAATTTATATATACATTATTAATAAAAATTAATTAATTAACTATTTTTATTAATCTTGACAAATTATGTATTTATTTGTTATATAAAAAATGTAATAGTAACAATATTTTATTAATCATTAAATTTAATTAGAATAGTAATTGGAAATTAATAAATAATTAATAAGTAATATAATATATCACTCTTATTTTGTAATAAATATTATATAAAAAAAACACTCTAAAAGATAAATATTATTTTAATTTTTAATATAATAATAGTCGGGTGGGAAGGGATTTGGGTAATTAGAAGTATGATGACCTAAGTTCAATCTTTACTGCGACTATCTTTGTAATATTTCTTATCTTTACCAAAAAAAATTACATTTTTCACTTATTTCTTACAACAATGTATTTTAGAAAGTTGTTATATTATATTGTTTTCGCTAAAAAAAAAATAATAATTAAGTGAATTTCATAAAATAAAATAAAAATTCTTTCTTATTTATTTATTAGTATTGTTTATTGTTCTGGGTTAAAAAAATTAAGCCAACACTTTTTTCAGTTGTAAAAATTATTAACACTTGTTATGCCAGCCTACCTAGTAGTACAATTAAGTTAACACTTATTATGCAATAGACATTACATTTTTATAACAATACACTTAATTAGAAACAAACTTTGTAATTAAGTCTTTTTGTTTTTTATTTTATATTAAATGATTATTAACAAAATTGTTATTATTATTATATATTTTTCTTGAAAAGAATTAGTATTATTGTTACATTGATTTTTTTCTTTTGAAATAATTATTACATTAATTTAATTTGAACCTTCTCCCTTAAGTTTTCAATATGTTGACTTTTAATATTTTATAAAAATATTACGCGTAGCAGTTTGTGTCCTTCGACGCAATGACAACATTCCCCTAGATATTAAGCACATCCCAGTTTGGAATGAATCAGGTGAATCTATAATAATAGATAAATGATACTCAATTTTTCATGTTTTTTTATATTTATTTTTTAAAGATATTTTTATCTTTAAGTTTTTACAAAAATTTAATAAATATTATAATTTGTAATCTACTCTTTTTTATCCTTTCTCTCGCTTTTAGATGTTTTATTCTTGAACCTACAAGTAATTAAGAAGTGCTGTGTTAAAAATTGAAAAAGAAATAGAAAAAAATTCTATAGAAGATGGAAAGAAAAAAAATGATTTTATCTTTATAATTTTTCTATTCTAATATTATTGACAATTTAATCATTTTCTTTATATATTTTTTCTATTAATAAAAATATTATATTAACATATCAATTATTCCGTAATCTCATTTTTCTATTAATTGATTAAAAGTTTTCTAAAGAGTAAATTATAGCTTTTTTATAAATAAAAATATTAAATTTGTTTCCTTTTATAAATTTCAGTATACGAAGCTTTACTCATTTTTAAAAATTTTCATTAAAAAAATTGGTACCATAAATGCAAGTATATTGTAATGTCCTTTTCTCTTGCAGGATGGCAGAAAAAAGATTCTCACACTTAAAAGTATTAAAAAAATATTTATAGCAATATTGTGAATTTTATGATTATTTATTTAATTTTATTAAGTAAATAATTTATTTAATTTGTTGTTTTAATATTATAAAACTTCAATAATATGTTTTGATGAGAAATTCTAGAAATTCAAGAAATTTAAAATTGAATTTAAAATTCTAGAAATCATGTAAGTAATGTGACTAATCTTAGTATTTGTTGTTAATTAGGACATTCTTCGCACCAGTTATCATAGTATTTATTCTATTTAACAATTCATCAGTGGTTCAATTTATTTAGCAAACATAAGAAACTAAAATGAATTGATTAACCTGAAACCGCTGGAGTGAAAATGCCGTCTCCTATGACCATGGAAGTCCCCATCATGGTTATAAGTACAAGCAGAACTCGAGCAAAATAACTGTTCTCAAGCTTTTGCTTTAGTTTTGAAGCTCTATTCAACTTGTTAGATGGTGTTTCGAGTATATAATTTGAAAGCTCCTTGTCCTCTGGTTGATGGTTTGGAATCAAACTCATTTTGGCATGCCTACATATTAGTGAATAAAGTGCAAATGCTCCACCTAGTTAATGCATAAAAATTGTGTTACTCATTTTGAATTGACTTGTTATTTACTACGTAGAAACGCGTCATGATTAATATGTGAAGGACAAATTTGAAACACGGAAAAAATGTTATAGAAAATTAGAAATGGAAAAATGGAAATACTTGGGTCCACCTTTGGTATTTAGAAATAAATGACACTGCTCTTTGATCATAATTCTCTTTTTATTTTTATTTTTATAAATATATGAAAATACTAGTTCAGTAATTTCATCAGAGAAGAAATTAAAAACTTATTCTATTGGTGCATTGATAATGAACATTACGAATGCCAGTAACTATAGGTGTTGAAATTACATACAAACAAAAGTACTCTATTATATAATTTCAATACCATGCTTAATGACCAAAAGTTCAGCCTTGTATGCATTACCTTGACCAAAAGCTTTGGAGAAGCCGCACAACCACTCCCCATGGGTATTAAAAGTTTTTTTTTCAATTGTCTCCTTTACTTTAAATAATTTATTCCTATAATTTCATATTTTAAATTCATAATTTATATACTTTTTTATCTCTACTCGATATGGGATTTGTAAGATGAGAGTTGTCTTTTATTTATATATTTTTTAATTTATTTTTTTAATTGTGTTGTCTTTTAAGAGATGTGAGATTTATAAGGTGAAAGTTGCTCTCTAATTATTTTATAGCACTATTGAACTTGGTAACAATGAGTGATTTGATACCAATTTAGAATAGTGAATTAGGAGTCAACCCTATAAAATGAACCTGTAAGGTAATAGTTATTACTCATTTATATATTATTTAATTATCTTATCTCTAATCGATGTGGGACTTAAGTTTTTTCTAATAAATAATTGTCGCTAATAGTAAACTTTAGTGTAATATAATATATTTTTAGTGACTATTATATATTAGCCATTAATATTTTTACATATGATGTAACATCCCAGTTTTTATTATTATTATATGGTATTTGGTCATAATTTTGTGATTATATTTTACTTCAATTGTAGCTAATTCACATTTCATTTATGCTTAATTGTAGGCTTTAGAAATATATGTATATTGTTGGGCTTAATTAGATAGTTGTAAACTTTCTTTTCAATAAAATCGTTTTCGCTGGGCTGACTGGCAAACCTCGGTGTTTAGGGCATAACTTGGGCTGTGATGGTCCAAATGATGCAAAATTGGTGTCAATGGAAATCTAAGAGAAAAACGCACAACTTTCACAGAAATAGCCATTTGCAAAATCGGTCGTTTAGGAGGTCAAAATTGGAATTTGATTGATACAATTGGTTCTCGCTGGACTGATTGGCAAGCCTCGGTTTGTGGGGTATAACTTGGTCGGTGGTTGTTCAAATGATACAAACTTGGTGGCTATGGAAAGATAAGAGAAAATCCTACAACTTTCATGAAGGAAATATTTTCAGATTCGGCTGTCTATAAGGTCCAAATCAGTAGCTAAAGTCGATGAGGAAAAGAACATGGCACCAACTCCATTAATTCATCCCACCAACTTTAATAATTCATCTCACTAATTCATTCCACTTAGTTTTGTCTAAGATTTTTTCATTATTTTCCATTTTTTAATGTGTCTTGAAGGCTATAAATAGCCCTTCACTTCTCCATTGCAAACCATCCCTCAATTCTCATTCTCTCTTCTCTTATACTCTCTTCTTCTCCTCTTCTTCTCTTTGAAGACCTAGAGGAATCCATAGGAGGTGGTTCTATCCTAGTAGAAGGAGCCTAGAGGAGGAAGCTCTTCTTTAGTTTCAGCGCTTGTCATCCAGGTAAGGGGGGGAGTGAGAAATCTCGCTCTGGGTGTGGGATTGTATGCTGGGTAGTGGGATTGTATGCTGGGTAGTGGGATTGGCCCCCAATCCTGTGTTTGTTGTATGTTATATTGTTTGTATGTTCTAATTGCTTGGTTAATATGTGTGTATGAATAGAAATTCTGTTGAGATTATGATTGTGAAAGTTATGAATATGATATGATAATGTGAATGTGATGTTTCTAATGATATGATGTGATGATGAAATATGATGTGAAATGACCATGAGATATGATTGACCATGAGATAGATAATGTGATAATGTGACAATGAGATATGAAATGTGATAAAGAGAAATGACCATGGAAAGTGATAAAGTGATATGAGAATGCATAGAGTCTTGTTTGATATGCATCATTTGCATAAAGTGATAAGGGTACGATATGGAATACGCCGCCAGAGAAGGCCCCCTAGTGTAAAAGCTGTGGGGATCAGTCCTTGGGGATGGCTCGGTTTGGAAGTCCCAGTCTCGCCCATTGTGTGCATGGGATGTATCTTGCGCGGCTTAGCTATCCCGACGAGACTCTGGTAGTATGTCCTTCTAGTGAGAGTGCGCAGAGGTTGTGTCCCGGCATGTACTCCTAGACTACTCTTTGTGTATTGCTAGCGGCAATATACTACGTGATAAGTGACTGGCGCCACATGCATGATAAAATGTAGTCCGTGTCCATACATGTGTCTTTTGATGTTATATGACAAATGAATATGCCTTGAATGAGTAAGATGTGATATTGTTATTAATCTATGTTATACATATTTTGTTTGTGCTTGGCTATCTGGTATATATTTCTACACTGTGAGCCGAGTGAGATGTTTTCTCACTCCCTTTTTCTTTGTGTTGTTTTTCTCTGACTGTTATACAGGTGATTATCAGTATGAGGCTAAGAATGTTGGTCGTGAAGCTTAGGCTTCTTTATGGGCTATGCTCTGATAGGACATGTGACATCGGGGCATAGATAAGATTAGATTGGGATGTTAATGTTATTATTTTGGAAACTTGAGATTTATTTCTTTGTAATTTCTGCTGATTGTGTTTGTTAAAAATGTGATACTCTTTAAACATGTTTGATTATTAAATGTTATATTTAAATTTATTGAGTTATGATATGCGGGGTAGAGGGTGTCACATTTAGTGGTATCAGAGCAGGTCGATCAAATCGACCGTGAGTTATGAGTCTACTGTGCTTGTGTGATAGTTGAGAAATTTATACTAGCATGATGGTTGATTATGTTTGTTGTCATGTGTACTATTTTCTTAGATTATGGCTGGTAGAAATGATCGTGCAATTGCTGATGCTCTTCAAGCGTTAGCACAAGCCGTGAGTAACAATAATAGGGCTGAAATCACTCCTAACTGGTTAGAGCGATTTCAACAAAATAATCCACCTACTTTCCAAGGAGGATATGACCCAGATGTTGCGATGAATTGGCTAATGGAAATCGAAAAGATTTTTAATGCCATGGAGTGTCCTTTCGCTCAGAAGGTGAGGCTGGCTACCTTCATGTTGACTGCTGATGCCCATTTTTGGTGGGAAGGAGCTCTTCAAAGGATGATTGATGGAGGAGTGCAATTGAATTGGGACAACTTCAAGAGAGTCTTCCTCGAAAAGTATTTCCCGGATGATGTAAGAAGCCAGAAAGAAGTTGAATTTCTCGAGCTGAAACAAGGAAATGATACAGTGGCAGAGTATGCTGCAAAATTTGATGCCTTGGTTCGCTATTGTACTCATTACCATGGTGAGGGTGGTGAAAGGGCTAAGTGTATTAAGTTCGTGAATGGCCTTCGTCCGGAGATAAAAACAGCAATTAATTATCAAGAGATCTATCACTATCCAACGCTTGTCAACAAGAGTAGAATCTATGATCGTGATAATCGTGCACGTGCTAGTTTCTACAAAGGGGCTGGAGGTCTTATACGTGCTGCAGGTTCTAGTGCTCTGGGTAAGAGTAAGCCTTACTCTGTTCCTACCAAAATTCAAGGAAATCATGCTAAGAGTAGATCCGTTGCTAGAAATTCTTTCGTAAGTGGTGCTGCTAGTGTAGGAGGCTCTGTTTCTACCCCTACTAATCGATGCAAGAAATGTGGGCTGCGTGGGCATGAACACTATAACTGTCCCGACAAAGAAATAACATGTTTCAATTGCAATGGCAAAGGTCATATTAGTACTCAGTGTCCACAATCGCCAAAGCAACGTATGATGGGAACAGGAGCTAATTCTCAACCTAAACGTCCAACAACTACTGGAAGAGTATTTGCTCTTAGTAGTGCTGAAGCTACTCAGTCCGATAATTTAATACAAGGTATTTGTTTCATAGCTGAGAATCCTTTGGTTGTACTGTTTGACTCTGGTGCAACTCATTCTTTCATTTCTTTTGCCTGTGTCCAAAAATTGAAATTGCCAGTGTCTTATTTGAGCTATGATCTAGTGGTAGAAACTCCCACAGAAGGTCCCATATCTACTTCTAGTATTTGCCTCAAATGCCCAATTGCTATTTCTGAAAGACAGTTTCTGGTTGACCTTATCTGTTTGCCTCTTAGTCAACTCGATATCATTCTTGGAATGGACTGGTTATCTTCCAATCATGTCCTACTAAATTGTTTTGAAAAATCCATATCTTTTGGTGAGAATAAGGGCGCAGAGTTTTTAAGTGCTAACAAAATAAAAACTTGTTTAAAGGAAAATGAAAAGGTTTACATGATTCTCGCCTGTTTAACTCTTGAGAAAGACCATGAGCCTAGTAAGATTCCCATAGTAAGAGAGTTTCCTGAAGTTTTCCCTAAGGACATATCTAGCTTACCACCTGAGAGGGAGATTGAGTTTTCCATAGACTTAGTACCTGGTACTGCACCCATATCCATAGCACCTTATAGAATGTCCCCTAAGGAGTTAGCTGAACTCAAGAAACAGATAGAAGAACTTCAAGAGAAACAATTCATTAGACCTAGTGTCTCACCTTGGGGAGCGCCTGTTTTGTTGGTCAAGAAGAAAGATGGGAGCATGAGGTTGTGCGTAGACTATAGGCAACTAAATAAAGTAACCATCAAGAATAAGTATCCATTGCCTAGAATAGATGACCTTATGGACCAGCTAGTTGGGGCTTGTGTGTTTAGTAAGATAGATTTGAGATCAGGTTATCACCAAATCCGAGGATATCCCAAAGACTGCTTTTAGAACCCGCTATGGGCACTATGAGTATTTAGTTATGCCTTTCGGTGTAACTAATGCACCTGGAGTATTCATGGATTATATGAATAGGATCTTTCACCCCTATTTGGATAGATTTGTAGTAGTCTTCATAGATGACATCCTTGTATATTCTAAGACTAAGGAAGAACATGCTGAACACCTTAGGATTGTCCTTCAAACCCTTAAGGAGAAGCAGTTATATGCTAAATTGTCTAAGTGTGAATTCTGGCTCAATAGTGTAAGCTTTTTGGGACATGTGATTTCTGAAGGAGGGATAGCTGTAGACCCTTCTAAGGTAGAAGCTGTACTTGAGTGGAAAACACCTAAGTCAGTTTTTGAGATCAGGAGTTTTCTGGGGTTAGCTGGGTATTATAGGAGGTTTATAGAGGGTTTTTCTAAATTAGCATTACCTTTGACCAAATTGACTAGGAAGAATCAACCTTTTGTGTGGGACTCTAAGTGTGAAGAGAACTTTCAGGAACTTAAGAGGAGGTTAACTAGTGCCCCTATTTTAGCATTACCTGACCCTAATGAAACCTTTGTAGTGTATTGTGATGCCTCTAAGATGGGTTTAGGAGGGGTACTTATGCAGAAGGGAAAGGTAATAGCCTATGCTTCTAGGCAATTGAAAATCCATGAACAAAACTACCCTACCCATGACCTTGAATTAGCTGCAGTAGTATTTGTTCTTAAGTTGTGGAGGCATTACTTGTTTGGGTCTAGATTTGAAGTTTTTAGTGATCATAAGAGCCTTAAGTACTTATTTGACCAAAAAGAACTAAATATGAGGCAGAGGAGATGGTTAGAGTTCCTTAAGGATTATGATTTTCAATTAAATTACCACCCTGGCAAGGCTAATGTTGTAGCTGATGCTCTGAGTAGAAAATCCTTGAGAATCTCTTCTTTGATGATTAAGGAGTTGCACATGATTGAAGAGTTTAGAAATATGAGCTTAGTGTGTGAACTGACCTCTAGGAGTATTAAGTTGGGAGCCTTGAGAGTGACTAATAACTTGATAGATGAGATTAGAAAAAGTCAGAAAGCAGATCCTTTCTTATTGAGTCAAGTAGAGAAGTTGAATCAAGGTGTGGAAAGTGAGTTTAAAGTTGGAGTAGATGGGGTGTTAAGATTTAAGGACAGGTTATGCATTCCTAGTGTGCCTGAGCTTAAGAAAGCAATCCTAGAAGAAGGTCATAGGAGCAGCCTTAGTATCCATCCAGGAGCCACTAAGATGTACCAAGACCTTAGGAAAATGTTCTGGTGGCCTAAGATGAAGAGGGAGGTAGAGGAATTTGTGTATGCTTGCTTAGTATGTCAGAAAGCTAAAGTAGAACACCAGAAACCTTCAGGTCTGCTACAACCTTTAGATGTGCCTGTGTGGAAATGGGATAGCATCTCGATGGATTTTGTAGTAGGATTACCTAGGACAAGGAAGAACTTGGATGCTATATGGGTCATTGTGGATAGATTAACTAAGTCTGCCCATTTTATTCCCATTAACATTAGATACCCTTTGGAGAGATTAACCAAGTTGTACATAGGTGAGATTGTAAGGTTGCATGGGGTTCCTACTAGTATAGTTTCTGATAGAGATCCTAGGTTCACCTCTAGATTTTGGGAGAGCTTGCATAAGGCGTTAGGCACTAAGCTTAGGTTGAGTTCAGCATATCACCCCCAAACAGATGGCCAGACCGAGAGGACCATACAATCCTTAGAAGACTTGTTGAGAGCTTGTATCTTAGAACATGGAGGTACTTGGGATAGTTTCCTACCTTTGATAGAGTTTACCTACAATAATAGCTACCATTCCAGTATTGGGATGGCACCCTATGAGGCTTTGTATGGTAGGAGATGTAGAACACCTTTGTGTTGGGTAGAACCTGGAGAGAGTGCCATTTTGGGACCTGAGATAGTTCAACAAACCACCGAAAAGGTTAAGATGATCCAGGATAAAATGAGAGCGTCCCAAAGTAGACAAAAGAGCTACTATGATAAAAGAAGGAAAGACCTTGAGTTTAAAGAGGGAGATCATGTATTCCTTAAAGTAACTCCTTGGACTGGAATTGGTAGAGCACTTAAATCTCGCAAACTTACTCCAAGATTCATTGGTCCCTACCAGATCCTTAAAAGAGTTGGTGATGTAGCCTACCAAATTGCGTTACCTCCATCCCTATCAAATCTTCATGATGTCTTCCATGTTTCTCAACTTAGAAAATACATTCATGACCCATCTCATATTGTGGAACCCGACAACATTCAGTTAAAGGATAACCTCACTTATGAAACCATACCTTTGAGAATTGAGGACAAGAGGGTAAGGCAACTAAGAGGTAAGGAAATTCCTTTAGTCAAAGTTGTTTGGGGAGGAAACTTTGAAGAAGACGCTACATGGGAACTAGAAAGCAAAATGCGGGAAGCTCACCCATTCCTGTTTTCAGGTAAATTTCGAGGACGAAATTTCTTAAAGGAGGGGAGAATTGTAACATCCCAGTTTTTATTATTATTATATGGTATTTGGTCATAATTTTGTGATTATATTTTACTTCAATTGTAGCTAATTCACATTTCATTTATGCTTAATTGTAGGCTTTAGAAATATATGTATATTGTTGGGCTTAATTAGATAGTTGTAAACTTTCTTTTCAATAAAATCGTTTTCGCTGGGCTGACTGGCAAACCTCGGTGTTTAGGGCATAACTTGGGCTGTGATGGTCCAAATGATGCAAAATTGGTGTCAATGGAAATCTAAGAGAAAAACGCACAACTTTCACAGAAATAGCCATTTGCAAAATCGGTCGTTTAGGAGGTCAAAATTGGAATTTGATTGATACAATTGGTTCTCGCTGGACTGATTGGCAAGCCTCGGTTTGTGGGGTATAACTTGGTCGGTGGTTGTTCAAATGATACAAACTTGGTGGCTATGGAAAGATAAGAGAAAATCCTACAACTTTCATGAAGGAAATATTTTCAGATTCGGCTGTCTATAAGGTCCAAATCAGTAGCTAAAGTCGATGAGGAAAAGAACATGGCACCAACTCCATTAATTCATCCCACCAACTTTAATAATTCATCTCACTAATTCATTCCACTTAGTTTTGTCTAAGATTTTTTCATTATTTTCCATTTTTTAATGTGTCTTGAAGGCTATAAATAGCCCTTCACTTCTCCATTGCAAACCATCCCTCAATTCTCATTCTCTCTTCTCTTATACTCTCTTCTTCTCCTCTTCTTCTCTTTGAAGACCTAGAGGAATCCATAGGAGGTGGTTCTATCCTAGTAGAAGGAGCCTAGAGGAGGAAGCTCTTCTTTAGTTTCAGCGCTTGTCATCCAGGTAAGGGGGGGAGTGAGAAATCTCGCTCTGGGTGTGGGATTGTATGCTGGGTAGTGGGATTGGCCCCCAATCCTGTGTTTGTTGTATGTTATATTGTTTGTATGTTCTAATTGCTTGGTTAATATGTGTGTATGAATAGAAATTCTGTTGAGATTATGATTGTGAAAGTTATGAATATGATATGATAATGTGAATGTGATGTTTCTAATGATATGATGTGATGATGAAATATGATGTGAAATGACCATGAGATATGATTGACCATGAGATAGATAATGTGATAATGTGACAATGAGATATGAAATGTGATAAAGAGAAATGACCATGGAAAGTGATAAAGTGATATGAGAATGCATAGAGTCTTGTTTGACATGCATCATTTGCATAAAGTGATAAGGGTACGATATGGAATACGCCGCCAGAGAAGGCCCCCTAGTGTAAAAGCTGTGGGGATCAGTCCTTGGGGATGGCTCGGTTTGGAAGTCCCAGTCTCGCCCATTGTGTGCATGGGATGTATCTTGCGCGGCTTAGCTATCCCGACGAGACTCTGGTAGTATGTCCTTCTAGTGAGAGTGCGCAGAGGTTGTGTCCCGGCATGTACTCCTAGACTACTCTTTGTGTATTGCTAGCGGCAATATACTACGTGATAAGTGACTGGCGCCACATGCATGATAAAATGTAGTCCGTGTCCATACATGTGTCTTTTGATGTTATATGACAAATGAATATGCCTTGAATGAGTAAGATGTGATATTGTTATTAATCTATGTTATACATATTTTGTTTGTGCTTGGCTATCTGGTATATATTTCTACACTGTGAGCCGAGTGAGATGTTTTCTCACTCCCTTTTTCTTTGTGTTGTTTTTCTCTGACTGTTATACAGGTGATTATCAGTATGAGGCTAAGAATGTTGGTCGTGAAGCTTAGGCTTCTTTATGGGCTATGCTCTGATAGGACATGTGACATCGGGGCATAGATAAGATTAGATTGGGATGTTAATGTTATTATTTTGGAAACTTGAGATTTATTTCTTTGTAATTTCTGCTGATTGTGTTTGTTAAAAATGTGATACTCTTTAAACATGTTTGATTATTAAATGTTATATTTAAATTTATTGAGTTATGATATGCGGGGTAGAGGGTGTCACATATGACGGCAATTAAATTATTGCCATTAAATAATTGTCATTAATAACAAATTTTATTGTGACTTTTTATTTGAATGGATGAATTCATATGTTTAAATAATTATTTTTCCCATCATTTTACGTCTTCTGTAACTTTGACATTTATTAATGTTTTTTTTAATATTTTGTTTTATTATTATGTTTAAAGATTGTATTATTATGTGTATCATATTTTTTTTTTAACATTTACTAGAATATTTCCGGTCAGAGTATACATCTCGTAACTAAACTATTGCATATACCCGTGTATTGCATAGTGATATTTGTATTTTGTTGTGTATATAAAGAGTATATAATTAACATAGTTTATCATAAATATTTAAATTATAATTCAGATAAAATTTAATCATTTTAATTAACACAATTATATTTGGTATAATTAGAGCATGCTTAAACTACGATAATTAGAAGACTTAAATATGTTTTTAGTCCTTGTAAATATAAGTCATTTTTATTTTAAACCCTATGATATTTTTTTGAAATTTTTAATTCCTCAAAATCTTTCTATCATACATTTTAATCCTTTCCATTAAATTATCAATGATTTGAAAAATAATTTGTTGATATGTCATATATTTTAATCTTTTCCATTAAACTATTAATGATTTGGCCAATAGTTTGCTAATGTAGTTCTAGTAACATGACATATCACTAGCTCTTCTTTATGTGATGGCTAATTCATCTACACGAAAAAAAGTTCAAATTCCTAATTCTAATTAATCTTAAATCCATTGTATTTGCTCTTCTTCGTTTTAGGATTTAATGAGTTTTGCTGCTTACGCTTGGTTTATCGAGGAAGTTGTCAAAAACTTTTTCACGATTTGTGAACCCATCTTTAACGTCTTTAAAAACGGTATCTATCTCATCTTCTACATCTCATTCGTTAACGTAAGGAAAATAACACACTCTATAATTCATATTCACCACATTCAACGTCTTCACTTTTGATTTTATTATTTATTTTATTCTCTCGGTAGGAAACCATTTGTGAGGCCATTGAACACTAAAAAAAGGGTGTGATTTGTGACAGTTAGTTTGATAGTTTCTAGCGGTTAAACACTACCACAAATCGCATTACCAGCGTTACTAATAACCGCCAAATCCACACGAAAAACGGTTTGTAGCGCATATTTTTAAAACGCTATTTTTGAAGGTTAGAAAATTCAATCACTTTGTGGCGGTTTTAAACCACCACAAATTGAATTTTAATATTACTCTTTTCACAGTTTTTGACGGTGTAAAAACGCCACAAAATTTATCTAATTTTTTTATAATTTAACATTTCTAGTGATTTTAAACCGCCACAAAATTACATTTTTTTTTTCACATTTTCTATCAAACCATGCCTAATAAATGGTACACCAACAAAAGAAAGAAAAGAAAAAAAAAATAATTGGGCTTTCAAACCTGAAACATATAGAGAAAAAAAGCTGCACCAACCAAAATGAAATAAATCATATTGAAGAACTCAAAATGTACCAAGTTTCATCCAACAGAACAATGATACCAATGGGTTTTTGCAAAATAATGCAATAGGAAACAAAATTAGTATCATCTAGCAAATTGTGACAAAAAAGAAATAAATCAACAAAAACTATAAAACAAATTGTGAGAAAGGAACCACCATTCTCAGGAAAGGAACATGGGCATGAAAAAGCAACTAAACTAGCAAAAACTAATAACCACCCTTACCAATAAGTACTCCTAATTCTGTAGTAAAATAGAATGACCGGTTAGTTATAGAAGAAAACTATACTTACAAGTAACAACAAAATGTTTATCTAGAGAGTGAAGGGATATGGAATTTACCTTTCATTTGTTCCATTACATGCAATGTTTCATCTTTTGTATTTTTGAAACAGACAGCACTTAGCACTACTATTATGGAACGTTAGTTTCCATTGTAAAGTCCATTTTAAATGTTAACATGTGGCAACCTGTGGCCCGCGACACCCATCCTCTATAGCAAGGGAGAAAGAGGAGTACCTTCTCATAAAGACCCGTGATCACCAACTGATACAACTGTTACAACCCATCCATCTATAATCACAAAGGTGACAGTAGTTCTAGATTTTTGTGCTGAAACAACAAAGTATATCAAAAACATATTAATTAACTCGGAAGTATAAAAACTATCAACCACAACGAAGAAATATAGAAACTATTAATAACTTCCATTAGTAATTTATATTCTTCATCAACAATCTAATACTCATACGACAACAACTAGCATGGAGTTTTAAATATAGATGATTGGATGCACCTAGTTTGTTGTCATTCATAATGACGAGCTTCTCCAAAATTTGATATATTTAATTACTAATGGTATGTGACTGCTGTTGATTACATGCTTCATGCCTTCATGTATAGTACAAAAAGTAGTTTGATCTAACTATTTTTTGGTACTCTGATTGCACTTATCTCAAATTATTGAGAGATTCAGTAAATGAATTCTGTATATAGTTGAAGACATTGTATATACAGTCATAATTATTAGCATATAAACAAGTTTGTCAGTCTAAAATATCTCCCAACAAGGACATTATTTTGTACTGCAGCAAGTATCGATGCTAATATAATAATGCCACAAAACGTACTACTGATGAAGGAATAATTGTGATCATTTTGTTCTACGCTAATATTTTGTTTTAGACCTTGCTGTTCTTTTTCCAACAAATTTGTTTAATTAATCAACTTGAAGAAGCTAAGTAAAGATTTGTTGATGTAATAAACATGCTTAATTGTTATTAATTCAATAAATTGATGTTATTTATTTATTTTTATTTTTTTTTCAAAATTTCTATTCATAGGCTTAATCATATATGTCAGCGTCAATAAATATTTTCCTACATCTATAATGGGCAATCCCCTGCTATTGGAAGAAACCAAGCACTAAGTATACTGATACAAATATAAAAACAAGATGCTATACACAAACTAAGCACCAAGTATGCTAGTTTAAGATTGAAATTGACTATTATTGTCATTAGTATCTCAAGTCTCAACAATCACAATACCAAAAAAAAATTTAAAAATTGAAATTGCATCTATCTTGCTTCTGTAACAGCCCAAGCAACCCGCATGAGGATTGTAGACCCCTAAAATTGTCCGGGTCGGAAATAAAGCTTGAAGACTCTCGAAGACTGAAGGATAATCAGCCAGAAGGACTCCTCGAAGGCCCTAGGAGGGTTCTCTGTAGGTCCAGAGGTCTTAGAATAGCTCAAAATAAAGAAGTGGAGGGAAAAAGCCCAATACGGCCGTACTGAACTCAATACGGCCGTATTGAAGCTTCAATACGGCCATACTGAAGTCAGTACGACCGTATTGACACTTCAATACGACCACTGCGAACTCAATACGGGCGTATTGAAATTTCTGACTTTCAATACGACCGTATTGAACTCCAATACGACCGTATTGAAGTTCAAAAATTTCAATACGGCCGTATTGGCCCTGCAGGCCGTACTGCGCCTGTTCCCTATAAATATGACGTCAATTGGACGTCATTTCACACTTTTTCACTCAGTTTTGACTCCCTCCTTGAGTATTCTGGGGTTTTTGAGCAGTGTTCTGCCCTAGAAATCTCTCTGGGAGTCGATCCGACGAAGTTCTGGAATTCCGAGCACTTAGCTTGGAGATTCGAACCTAGTCGAAGGGAAATCCTCCGGATTTCCATAGTCAAAAGTTTTTAGGAAGGAGCGAGCGAGCTTGTAGAGCGAGGGAACGCCAAAAAGCTTCCCAGTTTTACTCAATATATAAAAAGCACGCTTCAAGAGGTTTCTTCTTAAATCCTTCCTTTTACTGCTTTCTGTGTGCATACTTAAACTGTCATCATGTAGATAGTTAATTTATAATCGCTTATAATAAATAGGGGTAATTTAGTAATTTTATACTGTTATTTTAGAATATAATCTGTCATAGGGAACCCGAAAGGGGCGCTGTGGGGTGCTAACACCTTCCCCACGCGTAACCGACTCCCTTACCCAACTCTGGTTGTAATGGCCAAAGTTGATTTATAAAATCAATTGCCTTATCCTTTTTTCCAATGTTTTGAGTAAAATATTGGTGGCGACTCCACGAACCCTCCTTTTACGAAAACCACTAATCCATGGAGGGTCCCGCTTGGGATTAATATGGATTAGTGAGACTTTTAATAAAATTGCTCGTTTGACGAGGTCTCAGTTTGAGAATAAGTCATTCTAGCAATCCACATTCTTAAACAAATAAACGAGTCCAACCATCCTTCGCGAATGCCGAAAGCCCGTCTCGGGCCGGTGGCGACAGATGGCGACTCCACTGGGGAAGCTTCGAGAGTCAGTCCCATTTAGTGACAGACTATTTTTAACAAATAATAGTTAAAATTACTTTATTACCCCTTGCTTGTATAAAAACATGATTTATTATATGGCTTTAAATAACTGTTGTATGTTTAAATTCCGCAATTGTTTGAAATAAAATTGCACACAAACCTTTGCACACAACAGTTCCCTCTATACCCGGGGGCATGAGTGATTAACCATAGGGAGTGGATGTTAGTACGGCCGGTTGTCGAATGGGTCTATAGGTGCCCGTAGACCGTTGTCGGAAAACATCACTCAAGGTGATAACCATGAACTTGAGTCCGACGGTGCGTTGGAACTTTCCATCGACCTACGACGAGAGGAATTGGGTCCCTATAATGGGGGCACCTTGGGGGCCTTTGACCAAGTGAGAACAGTTAGATCCTCCTTGAATATGCACTTTTCTGCAGGAGACCCCTACCTCGTGATTCGCTCGTGACTGTTCGTGGATGAGTGAATTGTTTGTGCATTTTTATGTGACATTGTATGAGCATACATTTGCACCTTTTAAACGTACAACATTCTTTTTTAAATAAAAAGAATAAATAGAAATAAAGATCTTCTAGTACATGGTGTTAACATCTACCTTTATTGCATTCATATAGGTAGTTTCCCTTTTCACCCAAAAAATACAAAAAATATATAAAATAAAAAATACCCAAAAAAAGGAAAAAAGGGTTATTTATCCAAACCAAGCAATATCATGCATCATCTTAGGAACATCCTAAAAACATGATAATGCTTAGTTGAATAAACACTATGCATGCATATTCAACCTCATCATCTCATATCATGCATATAGATCATGGAGAGATCTAGGAGTCATTCATACATCTCTCCTAGTAATCCATTAATAAACATTAATAAAAAGAAAGGATTAAATCGATGCGTATGTTCAAAAATGGATCGCACGCCGTTCGTCATCAAGTGTAAGCCAACAACCGCGCCAAGCGAGCGCACATCAACTCCGTTGTTGGTAATCAAGACGAATAAAGGGGAAGGTCCGACACCATTAAGGATCACCGCTCCAAGACCTTTCCCCTACGAATCAAATAAGGCTGTGCCGAGGATATACGACATCCACTCTTCTGCCGACAGCGATATCTCCAACATCGCTGGACTTGGGGGCATGACTAGGAGTGGTAGGATCTACACTCCCGATGATCTTCATAACAAAGCCCCCAAGAATAAAGAAAAAGAAGAAAAGAAAACCGAGGAAAAAGAATCCGAGGAGGAGACTGACAAGCTGTTAAAATTTATCCGACAGAGCGAGTACTCCATCGTGGATCAACTTCATAGGACGCCAGCAAAGATTACGCTGTTGTCGTTGATCCTATGCTCCGAACCGCATCGGCAAGCTCTGTTGAAAGTCTTGAACGAGGCATACGTGTCGCACACTATCTCCCAAGACGAGTTTGAGGGGATTGTTAGTCACATCAAGGCTAATGATCACCTCACCTTCATCGATGAAGAAATCCCCACCGAGGGATCAAACCACAACAAGCCCTTGCACATCTCTATAAAGTGCAAGGAGTATCACATCGCTAAAGTCTTGGTAGATAATGAATCTTCCTTGAACGTAATGCCAAAAAGAACGCTCGAGCAAGTGGCAATCAAGGGAGTCCAAATGCGCCCGAGCAACATGATCGTTCGAGCTTTCGACGGCTCTAAAAGAGAAGTGGTGGGAGAAGTCAATCTTCCAATCCAAATTGGACCCACCGTCTTTAAATGTCGAATTCCAAGTGATGGATATTACTCCTGCATACAGCTGTCTCCTCGGCCGACCTTGGATTCATGATGCGAAAGCTGTACCCTCTACGCTCCACCAGAAAGTCAAGTTCATAGTGGGTGACAAATTGGTGACTGTACAAGCTGAAGATGACATACTCATCAGCAAGCCATCCAACATACCTTATGTGGAGGCAGCAGAGGAAGCTTTGGAAACCGCCTTCCAAGCATTGGAAATTGCCAATGTTGAAACGTTTCCCCGAGAAATGAAGAAGGTAGCTCATATGCTCATAAAGAACGGATACTTGCCAAGACAAGAATTAGGCAAGGACTCCCAAGGAATCCCGGAGCTACCCATTATCAAAGACAATCCGGGGAAACAAGGGTTAAGATACAACCCTAACAAAGATCAAAGGACGAAGAGGAACCAAGATCCTTCTCGACGTTCTTTAAGCCAGATCTTTAGGAAGGCTGGTTTACAAACGTCAAGGCCAGCTGTTGTCATCAAGTGTCCTTCTCCTTCCGATAGGGATGTATAGACTCAGTGACTATTAGAGATCACTCCTCGGGGACAGCCCGACCCCCGAGCCTCGATAGGGCACATGTTTCCATTATGATTATAATAAAATCATTCTTCATTAATTCTTTATTGCTTCTTTTCTCGCTTGCAATAAAATTCTAGACCACATTATTTTAACCCTGTTTGAATAAACATGAATGAGGTTAAAATCATCTTAAACCCACATCATTTTTATGTGGAAGTATGTGTGTCAACTTGGAGCACCTTTTCTTGGCCTCAATAAGTGCCATCATGGATAAAAGAAATCCTAAAGACAAAAAGCTCGGCAGGAAACCCAAAAAAGGGACTGCGCAAAAATAAGAGCAAAAGACCCGCTAGGAATCCCACAAAAGGGTGACCTAGGCAAAAGTTAGGGTTACAAAATGAAGACAAAAACCCGCTAGGAATCCCACGAAAAGGGTGACCTAGGCAAAAGTTAGGGTTACAAAATGAATACAAAAGCCCGCTAAGACATCACAAAAGGGTGTTTTAGGCAAAAGTTAGGGCCGTCAAAAAAAAAAAGAAAAAAAAAAAAAAATAAATCCATGATGGTACCATCAATTGAATTCAACAAGGGACTCAAGAAAAGCTATCCAAGTTGTCAAAGCACAATCATTAATAACAAAGATGTGCTTAACCTCATAAGTGTTTAATCGAACGAGCCTAAACACATAAGCCTACCATGGCCAGCCATTCTTACAAAAACAAATTTATCAAAATAAAAATAAATCCCCTCTAAAACACAAACTTTTGAAAATATATATCCTTTCCTTCTTTTCTCTCTTGTCCCAACGATTTTTGAATAATCTAGTGGAAACATGGAGATATAGTGGTCAATAGGAGGGTTGACACATCTTCTAAAGAAAGGGAAGAATCACTTGGTTGATGACACCAAAATCAAATATGCATCATTCCTCGGTAACAGAAATCGGCAGAGCACAGTCCGTCTGGAGGAATGGCAAAATCCAAACACAAAAACGCATCGATTAATTCTTTTGAAAAAAGAATCAAATAGAATTAGGTGCATCATACTGCATACATGCATACAGATGATAGGTGTACTGGAAGATCACTTATTCTCTGTTTATTAAAAATACAAAAAATAATAAAAAATATAAATTTCAGAAAAAACAATGCGCCCGTACCATGTTCAGTACACCCATGCTAAAATCAGGGTTATGAACAAAATTTCAACTCAACATGGGCGTACTGAAATGGATGCGGCCGTATTGGCCATAAAGAAATTTTCAAAGACCTCGTCATGAGGCAACCACACAAAAATAGAAAAATAGAAAATTGCTTGTGTATGACAGCAGCAAACAAAATGCAAAGATTCAGAAAATCAACAGCGTCATACAGAATAACTGAGCCTGGAGAGGCTTGCCGAAAGAATACTCTCAGAATAACTGAGCCTGGAGAGGCTTGCCGAAAGAATACTCTCAGAATAACTGAGCCTGGAGAGGCTTGCCGAAAAAATACTCTCAGAATAACTGAGCCTGGAGAGGCTTGCCGAAAAAATACTCTCAGAATAACTGAGCCTGGAGAGGCTTGCCGAAAAAATACTCTCAGAATAACTGAGCCTGGAGAGGCTTGCCGAAAAAATACTCTCAGAATAACTGAGCCTGGAGAGGCTTGCCGAAAAAATACTCTCAGAATAACTGAGCCTGGAGAGGCTTGCCGAAAAAATACTCTCAGAATAACTGAGCCTGGAGAGGCTTGCCGAAAAAATACTCTCAGAATAACTGAGCCTGGAGAGGCTTGCCGAAAAAATACTCTCAGAATAACTGAGCCTGGAGAGGCTTGCTGAAATAATACTCTTTAAGAATAACTGAGCCTGGAGAGGCTCGCCAAAATAATACTCTCAAAATAATTGAGCCTGGAGAGGCTCGCCGAAATAATACTCTCTCATAAAAACTGAGATATTTCTGTACAGAAAAAGCCGAAAAACAACAAAAAAGGCAAAAATACAGAAAAAGCCAAAAAATGACGAAAAAAGGCAAACATACAGAAAAAGTCAAAAGTCGACAAAAAAGACAAAGATTTCACATCTTTCAGAATAACTGAGCCTGGAAAGGCTCGCCGAAATAATACTCTTTCAGAATAATTGAGCCTGGAGAGGCTTGGAGAAATAATACTTCATCAGAATAAATGAGCCTGGAGAGGCTCGCAGAAATAATACTCCCCAAAGGGAACCTCAGCTCACGAAGCCAATATCCAACAAGAGCTTTCAAAGCAAGATCGTCAAAATCTCCCAAAGGAAGTACGATCATCCAAGTAATATATCCAAGTCAAAGGACTTCAGACTTCCTCAGTGGAAAATAGCTCTCCGACTCAGGCATTGAGTGAGGCTAAGCCTGTAGAGGCTTCCTAAATAATACTCTCCCGATCAGACAGAATAATTGAGCCTGGAGAGGCTAGCCGAAATAATACTCTTTCATCATAACTAAAGCCTGGAGAGGCTCGCAGAAAAAATACTCCCTCAGAATAATTGAGCCTGGAGAGGCTCGCAGAAACAATACTCTTCCTTCAGAATAGTTGGGCCTAGAAAGGCTCGATTCCCCAGAGATATCTCAAGCTTACACTCACGGGCCAAATCCCCCAGCGAGAGCTATCAAAGCAAAATCGACGCAACCCCCAATGGAAGTGCGATCATCCAAACAGTATATACTAGTCAAAGGACTTAACACTTCCTCAGTGGAAGATAGCTCTCCGACTCAAAGCGCTGAGTGAGGCTAAGCCTGCAGAGGCTTCCTAAATAATACTCTGGGATACATAAGATCCCTCATTCCCCAATCGCCTACTCAGAGGCATCCCTGCAAAAGGAGGAAAATCAAAAAATAGATCAATAAATATTCCCCAAGCGGAATCCGGCACTCAGCCGAACACTGGACTTCAAATCCCCAGTCGCCTACTCAAGAGGCACTCCTTCAAAAAGGAAAACCCAAAAAAGAAATCAATAACAATTCCCCAAGTGGAATTTGGCTTTTCAGCCAATCATCAAACATCAAGATAATTCGCCTACTCAGAGGCACTTCCTTCAAAAAGCAAATATCATAAAAAGATCAATAAGTATTCCCCAAGTGGAATCCGGCTCTTAGCCAAACATCGAACGTCAAGCCGATACGCCTAACAGAAGAGGCTAATCACAACCAATGACAAAATCCCCTAGCGGATAACAGCCTACACAGAGGCTACAAAATCAGAAAATCAAAAAGAGTCACCCGAATAAGGATAACCGGGATACTCCACCAACGTCGAAAGGACGTCAGCCAATCATAAGGCACCGCTCACATCAGAAAGAGCATCTTTGTGTCTATACCCCAAGGAGTCAGAAATTCCTCAAGGGTACCAACAATGCAATGCAAGTTGGGACACAAGAACCTATGAGTAACTGCACATCCCCTAGACGGATCCCTGCGTTATCCAGCCCCTAGTGGCACAAAATCAAAAAACAACCGTCGAAGCAGCATCGTGGACTGTGGAGACAAAATCATCACAAATCCCTGGAAAGGAGATATTCACGCTACCCCGTCGTCACAAACACGGAGGTATGCAGCTTCCGGCTCGGACAATGAGCGAAGCTATCTCTGGAAAAAGGGTACTCACCGCCTACCGTTGTCATAAAGGTACTTAGCTTCCGGCTCGAACAAAGAGTGAAGCTAAGCCTGGAGAGACGGTACTTACAGCTTCCAGCTTGGGCAACAAGCAAAGCAAGGCCTGGAGAGGCAAAACTCATACTGCTCACCGTCGTCACAAAGGTGCTCAGCTTCCGGCTCGAACAAAGAGTGAAGTTAAGCCTGGAGAGACGGTACTCACAGCTTCCAGCTTGGGCAACAAGCAAAGCAAGGCCTGGAGAGGCAAAACTCACATCGCTCACCGTCGTCACAAAGGTACTTAGCTTCCGGCTCGAACAAAGAGTGAAGCTAAGCCTGGAGAGGCGGGTACTCAACCATCAGCGTCATCAGAGGCGCGTTGATGTCCAGCTTCCGGCTCGGGCGTCGAGTGAAGTTGGCCTTGGAGAAGGTAAACTCAGCTGCCGAGGATGTCAGAAGCGCCGAGGTATGCACCCACCTGGAGAGGCTACTCAACATTTTCCCACCGGAAGACGCTACAAGTCAGAAGGTCGGCACAATACCCGGACAATTGGGTCAACTCCTTTACTTGTCAGCCGATACACCAAGAGGCCGTCCGACTAAGTAAAGGGGGGGCAGCTGTAGACCCCTAAAATTGTCCGGGTCGGAAATAAAGCTTGAAGACTCTCGAAGACTGAAGGATAATCAGCCAGAAGGACTCCTCGAAGGCCCTAGGAGGGTTCTCTGTAGGTCCAGAGGTCTTAGAATAGCTCAAAATAAAGAAGTGGAGGGAAAAAGCCCAATACGGCCGTACTGAACTCAATACGGCCGTATTGAAGCTTCAATACGGCCATACTGAAGTCAGTACGACCGTATTGACACTTCAATACGACCACTGCGAACTCAATACGGGCGTATTGAAATTTCTGACTTTCAATACGACCGTATTGAACTCCAATACGACCGTATTGAAGTTCAAAAATTTCAATACGGCCGTATTGGCCCTGCAGGCCGTACTGCGCCTGTTCCCTATAAATATGACGTCAATTGGACGTCATTTCACACTTTTTCACTCAGTTTTGACTCCCTCCTTGAGTATTCTGGGGTTTTTGAGCAGTGTTCTGCCCTAGAAATCTCTCTGGGAGTCGATCCGACGAAGTTCTGGAATTCCGAGCACTTAGCTTGGAGATTCGAACCTAGTCGAAGGGAAATCCTCCGGATTTCCATAGTCAAAAGTTTTTAGGAAGGAGCGAGCGAGCTTGTAGAGCGAGGGAACGCCAAAAAGCTTCCCAGTTTTACTCAATATATAAAAAGCACGCTTCAAGAGGTTTCTTCTTAAATCCTTCCTTTTACTGCTTTCTGTGTGCATACTTAAACTGTCATCATGTAGATAGTTAATTTATAATCGCTTATAATAAATAGGGGTAATTTAGTAATTTTATACTGTTATTTTAGAATATAATCTGTCATAGGGAACCCGAAAGGGGCGCTGTGGGGTGCTAACACCTTCCCCACGCGTAACCGACTCCCTTACCCAACTCTGGTTGTAATGGCCAAAGTTGATTTATAAAATCAATTGCCTTATCCTTTTTTCCAATGTTTTGAGTAAAATATTGGTGGCGACTCCACGAACCCTCCTTTTACGAAAACCACTAATCCATGGAGGGTCCCGCTTGGGATTAATATGGATTAGTGAGACTTTTAATAAAATTGCTCGTTTGACGAGGTCTCAGTTTGAGAATAAGTCATTCTAGCAATCCACATTCTTAAACAAATAAACGAGTCCAACCATCCTTCGCGAATGCCGAAAGCCCGTCTCGGGCCGGTGGCGACAAGGATATTGTCCGCTTTGGCCCACGGCCGCACGGTTTTGCTCTTGGCGATGACACGCATGCCACCCCAAAAGGCCTCCTCACAAGGAAGGTATCCACACCCATATATATGGCATGCTTCGTTCGCCTTCCTAACCGATGTTATGTAACAGCCCAAGCAACCCGCATGAGGATATTGTCCGCTTTGGCCCACGGCCGCACGGTTTTGCTCTTGGCGATGACACGCATGCCACCCCAAAAGGCCTCCTCCAAGGCAAGTCCTGCCAACCCATCAGAGTAGCGCAGCGACCCCACATGGCAAGATATTGTCCCCTTTGCCCTCAGGCCTCAGGGTTTTGTCCTAGGCAATGCCCTCATGGCATCCCTAAGGGCCTCCTCACAAGGAAGGTATCCACACCCATATATATGGCATGCTTCGTTCGCCTTCCTAACCGATGTGGGACTATATCCACCCCCCCTCAAGGGAGTCCAGCGCCCTCGCTGGCACACCGATCCGGGCCCCGGCTCTGATACCAATGTAACAGCCCAAGCAACCCGCATGAGGATATTGTCCGCTTTGGCCCACGGCCGCACGGTTTTGCTCTTGGCGATGACACGCATGCCACCCCAAAAGGCCTCCTCACAAGGAAGGTATCCACACCCATATATATGGCATGCTTCGTTCGCCTTCCTAACCGATGTGGGACTATATCCACCCCCCCTCAAGGGAGTCCAGCGCCCTCGCTGGCACACCGATCCGGGCCCCGGCTCTGATACCAATGTAACAGCCCAAGCAACCCGCATGAGGATATTGTCCGCTTTGGCCCACGGCCGCACGGTTTTGCTCTTGGCGATGACACGCATGCCACCCCAAAAGGCCTCCTCACAAGGAAGGTATCCACACCCATATATATGGCATGCTTCGTTCGCCTTCCTAACCGATGTGGGACTATATCCACCCCCCCTCAAGGGAGTCCAGCGCCCTCGCTGGCACACCGATCCGGGCCCCGGCTCTGATACCAATGTAACAGCCCAAGCAACCCGCATGAGGATATTGTCCGCTTTGGCCCACGGCCGCACGGTTTTGCTCTTGGCGATGACACGCATGCCACCCCAAAAGGCCTCCTCACAAGGAAGGTATCCACACCCATATATATGGCATGCTTCGTTCGCCTTCCTAACCGATGTTATGTAACAGCCCAAGCAACCCGCATGAGGATATTGTCCGCTTTGGCCCACGGCCGCACGGTTTTGCTCTTGGCGATGACACGCATGCCACCCCAAAAGGCCTCCTCCAAGGCAAGTCCTGCCAACCCATCAGAGTAGCGCAGCGACCCCACATGGCAAGATATTGTCCCCTTTGCCCTCAGGCCTCAGGGTTTTGTCCTAGGCAATGCCCTCATGGCATCCCTAAGGGCCTCCTCACAAGGAAGGTATCCACACCCATATATATGGCATGCTTCGTTCGCCTTCCTAACCGATGTGGGACTATATCCACCCCCCCTCAAGGGAGTCCAGCGCCCTCGCTGGCACACCGATCCGGGCCCCGGCTCTGATACCAATGTAACAGCCCAAGCAACCCGCATGAGGATATTGTCCGCTTTGGCCCACGGCCGCACGGTTTTGCTCTTGGCGATGACACGCATGCCACCCCAAAAGGCCTCCTCACAAGGAAGGTATCCACACCCATATATATGGCATGCTTCGTTCGCCTTCCTAACCGATGTGGGACTATATCCACCCCCCCTCAAGGGAGTCCAGCGCCCTCGCTGGCACACCGATCCGGGCCCCGGCTCTGATACCAATGTAACAGCCCAAGCAACCCGCATGAGGATATTGTCCGCTTTGGCCCACGGCCGCACGGTTTTGCTCTTGGCGATGACACGCATGCCACCCCAAAAGGCCTCCTCACAAGGAAGGTATCCACACCCATATATATGGCATGCTTCGTTCGCCTTCCTAACCGATGTGGGACTATATCCACCCCCCCTCAAGGGAGTCCAGCGCCCTCGCTGGCACACCGATCCGGGCCCCGGCTCTGATACCAATGTAACAGCCCAAGCAACCCGCATGAGGATATTGTCCGCTTTGGCCCACGGCCGCACGGTTTTGCTCTTGGCGATGACACGCATGCCACCCCAAAAGGCCTCCTCACAAGGAAGGTATCCACACCCATATATATGGCATGCTTCGTTCGCCTTCCTAACCGATGTGGGACTATATCCACCCCCCCTCAAGGGAGTCCAGCGCCCTCGCTGGCACACCGATCCGGGCCCCGGCTCTGATACCACTAAATGTGACACCCTCTACCCCAACATTATTAATAAACCTAAACTATATTTATAAAAGATTATCATAGAATGATATAAAACAATAAGTATCATAAGGTAGAAGATGCACATTCATAATTCATACACATAAATATTAAACTCAAGAAGTTATTATAAAACAAAGATTATAAATCAATCCCAGTAAAGGTGGCAGTGCCTCCTAGTTAGGAATCAATTTATAATTTATTAAATTACACAAGAAAAGAAAATATTTTTAGAACAAGAAATACATAAGAGAAATCCTAGCTAAACCCGATGTCACATCCTATCAGAGCATGCCCCAAGAAGCCTTTAGGCCTCATCACCAACATCCTCATGATGATGATCACCTGCAACATAAATTTAAACATATACAAAAAAAATAACAAGGGAGTGAGAAACATCTCACTCAGTTGTAGATGAAGAAATAAAAGTTAAATAGCACACACACATAATCATTATCATATATAATAATTATTTATCATGCAATGATGTCATAGACTCAACTCATAAATATATGCATGTGGCGCCATACGGAAGTTCACATATCATCATTGGTGACCCTAAGGCACACCTAGTTAGCATATCGTGGGTGACCCAAAGGAACACCTGGTTACATCATTGGTGACCCAAAGGCACACCTTGTTAGTCGTGGGTATGCGGCCTCAGCGGCACACCTGGAGTATATATGCATATGATGCATGTCATACAATTATAAACTTAACATTTCACATGTTACAGAATTTCCTATAATATACCATATCATAAGCTTAATTCATACTTATATTATATTTTATTAATCCAATAGTCCAAAGGTCCAATAATTCAATAGTCCCATAGTCCAAAGGTTCAATAGTCCAATAGTCCATTGTCCAACAGTCCAACAGTTCAATAGTCCAAGGTCATTAAGTCAGGGGTCCAATAGTTCAAAGGTCTTTAGGGATCATATAATTTATATTTCCTGGTATAATTATATCCTTAAGTAAAATAGGAAGCTTAATGAAAATAAGGAGGCTCGGCCTTCCATTTAGATAATAAAGTCTAAATTTATAAGTTAATAGGAGACTTAGTCTTCCATTCAATGAATATTTTAGAATAGTAAAAGTAAAATTATCCATTAATTATAATTATTAATTACCGCAACAAGAAAATCAAGTAGTACAAACAAAACACAGTAATAATGTATATTCAAATAATCAAACAACAGACAAGGGATCGGGAGCCAATCCAACAAACAGACTATTTAACAATTATTTCTACACCCCCAAGCGAGGTTTCCCACTCCCCCCTTAATTATTTAATAAAATAAACCATATATTAGAAATATATTTAACAAGGAGATTACCTGTTTCAATCATGCTCTGATAGGATGTGACATCGGGTTTAGCTAGGATTTCTCTTATGTATTTCTTGTTCTAAAAATATTTTCTTTTCTTGTGTAATTTAATAAATTATAAATTGATTCCTAACTAGGAGGCACTGCCACCTTTACTGGGATTGATTTATAATCTTTGTTTTATAATAACTTCTTGAGTTTAATATTTATGTGTATGAATTATGAATGTGCATCTTCTACCTTATGATACTTATTGTTTTATATCATTCTATGATAATCTTTTATAAATATAGTTTAGGTTTATTAATAATGTTGGGGTAGAGGGTGTCACATTTAGTGGTATCAGAGCCAGGTTTCGATCCTGGGACCTGTGGGTTATGGGCCCACCACGCTTCCGCTGCGCCACTCTGATACATTTTAGCAACTCCTAAATAAATATTAAGAGTACTCTTATGTCCTTTCAAGTTTACTAAGCATCCAAATGTGTCCTTTCTAATATCTTGCTTACTTGGGTCACTAATAAAGGATCTAACTCGTGGTTCCTCTAATCTCACCCATTAATAAGTCAATGCTACTAGAGATAATCATGCTCTGATAGGATGTGACATCGGGTTTAGCTAGGATTTCTCTTATGTATTTCTTGTTGTAACATCCCAAAAATTTTATTCTTATGTATTGGGATTATTAGAAGGATTATCATATTTTTATACGTATTTTACTATTTACGTATACGTATTTTACTATTTATGTATACGTATTTTTACTATTTACATATACGTATTTTACTATTCACGTATACGTATATGTGAATAGTAAATGGCTGCTAAGGAAACCACGAGGGAAGCAAGTTTCAATTTTTTAATTAATTTTAATATTTTAATGAATAGTGCATAGTAACTTATAATATTATTTTAATGAATAGTGCATAGTGCATAGTAACTTCAAAATTTCTATAAATAGGGGCCTAAGGTTTTGAAAATTTAGAATTCTAGAGAGAAGGAAATTCTGGAGAAATAGAGAGAGAAAGTAAGAGAGAGAAGGAGAAAGAAAAGGAGGTTCTGCTCCAGTGCCGTGTTTAAGGAGAAAGAGGAAGAGATTCTGCCCTAATTCCGATTCCTTTTTAAGGAAAGAGAAGAGGAGATTCTGCCCAAGTTTTTAGAGAGTTATTGCGCTAGTTCCAACTCCTACTTATCCAGGTAAGGGGGGGAGTGGGAAACCTTGCTTGGGGGTGTGGGAATAATTGTTAAATAGTTTGTTTGTTGGATTGGCTCCCGATCTCTTGCTTGCTATTTATTTCTTTGAATATGTATTATTGATGTGATTTGTTTTATATCCTATTTATTTACATATTAGAATCTATTATTTGAATGGAAGGCTAAGCCTCCTAAGTATTTATAAATTTGTAATCTGTTATTTAAATGGAAGGCTGAGCCTCCTTATTATCTTATATTACCTTTTAAGCTTCCTACTTTACTTAAAAGATCTTAATATATTATTATTAATAAATATGAATTTGATGTTAAAAAAGAATAAGTTTTAGAATAAAAATACCTATGCGAACTTATGAAGATCTTATTATGACTTGAGTATATGAAGTATATATGAGACCTATGCGGACCTATGAGGATATGACTGTATGAAATATGTACTCATGACTTGTGACCTACGATCCATGAATGGACCGTTGAACCGTTGGACTATTGGACCGTTGGACTATTGGACTGTTAGACTATTGGACTATTAAAGTTGGATTAATAAAATAAATCATAATTATGAAATATGAATCTTATATGTGTAATATGCTAAATGTTGAGTCTATGAATGTATGACATGCATCATATGCATATATTATTCCAGGTGTGCCGCTGAGGCCGCATACCAGTGATGCTAACAAGGTGTATGATCACCAGTGATAGGTGTGCCTTCGGGACACCAGTGATGTAACATGCTAACGAGGTGTATGAACACCAGTGATAGGTGTACCTTTGGGTCACCAGTGATAAATTCTGAAACTTTCGTATGGCGCCACATGCATACATTAGTGAGTCAAGTCAAGAAAATCATTATACATAAGCATATATGTGAGATTGATTATATATGTGAATTATATTGCGTGTGTGTGTGCTATTTAACTTTTATTTCTTCATCTACAACTGAGTGAGATGTTTCTCACTCCCTTGTTGTTTTTTTTTCTGTATATGTTTAAATTTATGTTGCAGGTGTTCATCATCATGAGGATGTTGGTGATGAGGCCTAAAGGTTTCTTGGGGCATGCTCTGATAGGATGTGACATCGGGCTTAGCTAGGCTTCTTTCTGGGATAATAATGTTTTATTTTCTTTCTTTTGAAATTTAAATATATTTGTATGATACAAAAAATTATAAGTTGATTCCTAACTAGGAGGCACTGCCACCTTTACTGGGATTGATTTATAATCTTTGTTTTATTATGACTTCTTAAGTTATATATATATGTTAATGAATTTATGAATGTGCATCTTCTACCTTATGATACTTATTGTTTTATACCAATCTATGAAAATCTTTTATAAATATAGTTTATGTTTATTAATGATGTTGGGGTAGAGGGTGTCACATTTAGTGGTATCAGAGCAGGCCGATCCAATCGGCCGTGAGTTATGAGTCTACTATGCTTGTTTGGTAGATTAATAATGTGATGAGTTGATTGATGTGCTAATGTGATGATTGATTATGTTGTTATTTGTGTGCAATGTGTTCTCAGGATTTGTATGATAGATTTTGATGAATGCTATTTTTGATTGCTTCTTTGATAATCGCTTATTTGTTTGATATTTCTTGCTTACGTAAGAGGTAGTGGTTTAGTGATATCGCTTGTGTTGAAAGCATATGTGTGAATAATAGACGAGATACTGTGCTAATATTATAGGAATTATTGAGGCCTTAGATTTGAATAAGACATGGATTTATTTTAAGTGTACTAAGAGTTTACGATTAGTGAAATTTTTGGAAGCTATAGTTGTAGCGATTGAATTCAAGGATGACATATGTCGAGAAATGGGGTTTTGGTATTTTTTTTTAAGGAGAAATTGAAGAATTGATGATTTCTAGAATTTGATAGCCGCATATTTTCTAAGTCTTTTTTATACGAATATGTGAATCGTTTGGTTTAAATTTGTGGTGAGAAAATTTGATTTAAATTTGAGGTGGTAAGAAGTAAGTTTGGAAGGATTGAGGTATTTTGTGGCTTAGATGTTGATGCATTAGTGTGTAGGGGATGTTTGCACTCCCGTTATAGTTACTTTGATGAGCAAAGGTCTAGTTGTAAGCATTGAATATATCTGTGGTGATTTTTGAATTTTTAGCTAAGAAGATGATCCTTTTAAATTCTGATGTCTTCATAAGAGTTGTAGTTTAATCACTTAGCTTTCTTTGGTGATAGGTTGAGATCACGTGGGATGTGTTGTTTTCTTTGGTAGTTGTTTAAAAGAGAAGTTAGGCTGTATAATAATGTTTTTGGGTTAGTAGGCAATGCAAGGATAAGAATTGACTTTGTTAAAATATTTCGGTGCGTTATCATATGGATTAAGAGGTTGTTTAAGGTTGTATGATGCTATGTGGTAAAGGTTGTTCATATGGATGGTATATATGAAGGTTTAAAGTAGGAATTCGAATATGATTTAATATGCAGGTAGGTTGATATGTGGATAGATGACCTTAGGGATCAATTGGTGAATGTAGTGTGGTTAGTAAAAGTGATCTTAGGGTATGATATGATCATATTGCAGTTAAGGGTGGAGATATATTCAAGACGGATGTATGTTGAGTTATCAAAGTATTATTATTTTATTTTATCTTATTTTTATTGATTGAGTGATTGCTTGTTTAATTGATTAATTTATTTTTATTGTATGAGATAAGTTTTCTTGTCCCTATAAATTCCAGTTGAGGTAAACATGGATATGACTCATATAGAAGTTGTGTTTAAGTGGGGAGATATCTAATCCAGTTAGTGAAGATAAGAGTTTTATGATATTAGTTTATTATTATTGGAGATTTATTAAAGGAATTTTTAAGATAGCATTGCCCTTAACTATATTCACTAAGAGGGGTATTGTCTTTATGTGGGATAGTAGGTATGAGAGTAGTTCCAACTCTTAAGGCAAGATTGACTAATGTTAATACTACTAGATTTTAGTAAGTCTTTTGTGGTATATATATTTATGTTCCTAAGGTAGGTTTGGATAGAATGTGAATGCAAAATGGATCAAATAATAGCTTATACTTCTAGAAAATTGAGAATTCATGAGAGGAATTACCTTACCCATGACCTTGAATTGGAGACATTACCTATATGATTCTAAGCTTGAGGTATTCAGTTTTAAATATCTATTGACCAAAAGAGATAGTTAGAAACTTCTTAAGAAATAAGATTTTGATCTTATTAGTTATTTGGCCAAAGCCATTGTGGTAATTAATGTTTTGATTAGAAAACCTTTATATTTTCCTTATGATTAGAAAGATGGATCTTTTTAAGAATTTAAGTCTGACTTGTGAGATTACTCCTAGTGGTGAAAAATTAGGTATGATTCGAATAACAAGTGGATCATTGAGAGAAATTGGAGAAATACAATTAGTTGATTCATATTGGTAACAAGATATGAGGATATAGAATAAGGTGATGGATAGAGGTTTGACTTGGTTGTAGATGGAATAGTAAAATTAGTGATTTGATATGTGTATCTAGTTAACATGCTTAGGTGTTTGATCTTTATAGATGATTATAGAAGTAATATCAATATTGTGATAGATCCCTTGATTACGATGATCACTAATATATTATTTTTGATTATTTAAGAATTGGATTTGATTGAAGAATTTAGAGACTTATGATTGATGTGTGAGATTACCTCTAGGAATATTGAATTGAGTATGATTGAAAATAACTAGTGAATTAGTGAATAAGATTATAGAAGCTCAGGGGTTAGAGCCTTTCCTAGTGAACCAAGTGGAAAATATTAGTAGGAATATGATTAACATTTTCTAAATAGAAATTGATGTTGTTTTGAGATGCAAGAATAAATTTGGGCGCTTAGTAATTTTGAATTAAGAAAAATGATTTTAGAGGAAGAATATAAGAGTACTCTTTTATTTAAGAACTACTACGATGTATCAGAGGAGCGCAGCGGAAGTATTGTGACCTATGATGAAGAGAGGAGTGAAGCAATTGTATACTTGTGATTAGCATACTATAAGTCTTTAAGAATTTTGTAGCACTTGGACGCTCCATGTTGGAAGTAAAATGGTGAATGGATAAGACTTTAGTGATAGATTTGTCTGAGACACTTAAGAGATTGATTTTGTTTATATGGATAGGCTTGTCAAGGTTATTTGTCTTACCCTTAGAAATCATTTGATGAAATTGATAGAGTTGTATAAGTAAGGTAGTGAGGTTGCATAAGAATTAGAAGTAAGAAGCGAAGAGTTTATCATTGCAAAAATTTCGAGGACGAAATTTCTAAAAGGAGGGGAGTAATGTAACATCCCAAAAATTTTATTCTTATGTATTGGGATTATTAGAAGGATTATCATATTTTTATACGTATTTTACTATTTACGTATACGTATTTTACTATTTATGTATACGTATTTTTACTATTTACATATACGTATTTTACTATTCACGTATACGTATATGTGAATAGTAAATGGCTGCTAAGGAAACCACGAGGGAAGCAAGTTTCAATTTTTTAATTAATTTTAATATTTTAATGAATAGTGCATAGTAACTTATAATATTATTTTAATGAATAGTGCATAGTGCATAGTAACTTCAAAATTTCTATAAATAGGGGCCTAAGGTTTTGAAAATTTAGAATTCTAGAGAGAAGGAAATTCTGGAGAAATAGAGAGAGAAAGTAAGAGAGAGAAGGAGAAAGAAAAGGAGGTTCTGCTCCAGTGCCGTGTTTAAGGAGAAAGAGGAAGAGATTCTGCCCTAATTCCGATTCCTTTTTAAGGAAAGAGAAGAGGAGATTCTGCCCAAGTTTTTAGAGAGTTATTGCGCTAGTTCCAACTCCTACTTATCCAGGTAAGGGGGGGAGTGGGAAACCTTGCTTGGGGGTGTGGGAATAATTGTTAAATAGTTTGTTTGTTGGATTGGCTCCCGATCTCTTGCTTGCTATTTATTTCTTTGAATATGTATTATTGATGTGATTTGTTTTATATCCTATTTATTTACATATTAGAATCTATTATTTGAATGGAAGGCTAAGCCTCCTAAGTATTTATAAATTTGTAATCTGTTATTTAAATGGAAGGCTGAGCCTCCTTATTATCTTATATTACCTTTTAAGCTTCCTACTTTACTTAAAAGATCTTAATATATTATTATTAATAAATATGAATTTGATGTTAAAAAAGAATAAGTTTTAGAATAAAAATACCTATGCGAACTTATGAAGATCTTATTATGACTTGAGTATATGAAGTATATATGAGACCTATGCGGACCTATGAGGATATGACTGTATGAAATATGTACTCATGACTTGTGACCTACGATCCATGAATGGACCGTTGAACCGTTGGACTATTGGACCGTTGGACTATTGGACTGTTAGACTATTGGACTATTAAAGTTGGATTAATAAAATAAATCATAATTATGAAATATGAATCTTATATGTGTAATATGCTAAATGTTGAGTCTATGAATGTATGACATGCATCATATGCATATATTATTCCAGGTGTGCCGCTGAGGCCGCATACCAGTGATGCTAACAAGGTGTATGATCACCAGTGATAGGTGTGCCTTCGGGACACCAGTGATGTAACATGCTAACGAGGTGTATGAACACCAGTGATAGGTGTACCTTTGGGTCACCAGTGATAAATTCTGAAACTTTCGTATGGCGCCACATGCATACATTAGTGAGTCAAGTCAAGAAAATCATTATACATAAGCATATATGTGAGATTGATTATATATGTGAATTATATTGCGTGTGTGTGTGCTATTTAACTTTTATTTCTTCATCTACAACTGAGTGAGATGTTTCTCACTCCCTTGTTGTTTTTTTTTTCTGTATATGTTTAAATTTATGTTGCAGGTGTTCATCATCATGAGGATGTTGGTGATGAGGCCTAAAGGTTTCTTGGGGCATGCTCTGATAGGATGTGACATCGGGCTTAGCTAGGCTTCTTTCTGGGATAATAATGTTTTATTTTCTTTCTTTTGAAATTTAAATATATTTGTATGATACAAAAAATTATAAGTTGATTCCTAACTAGGAGGCACTGCCACCTTTACTGGGATTGATTTATAATCTTTGTTTTATTATGACTTCTTAAGTTATATATATATGTTAATGAATTTATGAATGTGCATCTTCTACCTTATGATACTTATTGTTTTATACCAATCTATGAAAATCTTTTATAAATATAGTTTATGTTTATTAATGATGTTGGGGTAGAGGGTGTCACACTTGTTCTAAAAATATTTTCTTTTCTTGTGTAATTTAATAAATTATAAATTGATTCCTAACTAGGAGGCACTGCCACCTTTACTGGGATTGATTTATAATCTTTGTTTTATAATAACTTCTTGAGTTTAATATTTATGTGTATGAATTATGAATGTGCATCTTCTACCTTATGATACTTATTGTTTTATATCATTCTATGATAATCTTTTATAAATATAGTTTAGGTTTATTAATAATGTTGGGGTAGAGGGTGTCACATTTAGTGGTATCAGAGCAGGTCGGTTTTATCGGCCGTGAGTTATGTGTCTACTATATTTATTGATAAATGAATTGATTGTGAGATCTATTATGTTGATATGATGTTTGTTTTGTGTTGATATTGTTGATTTTGATATTGCTATGTAATTAGAGGAAAGATAGTCATGATAGTGTTAGCCAACTAGAGCTATTAGAACCTTGGATGTGAGTGATACATTTAGTGGCTTTACCACATAGCATCATACAACCTTAAACAACCTCTTAATCCACATGATAACATCCCAAATATCTTAACAAAGTCAATTCTTATCATAAATTCATAAATACCTTAAATAGTGCATAGTGCATAGTAACTTCATAAATTCTATAAATAGGGACCTAAGGATTTTGAAAATTCATAACTAGAGAGAAGAAAAGTTTAGAGAGAAGGAATTCTAGAGAGATAGAAAGAGAAAGTAAGAGAGAAGGTTCTGCCTAGGTTGTGAAAAGAGGAGGAGAATAGAGAAGGTTCTGCTCTAGTTCCGGTTCCGGTTTAAGGAGAAAGAGAGGAGATTCTGCCCAAATTCCTATTTATCCAGGTAAGGGGGGAGTGGGAAACCTCGCTTGGGGGTGTAGAAATAATTGTTAAATAGTCTGTTTGTTGGATTGGCTCCCGATCCCTTGTTGTTTTTATGAATGTGACACCCTCTACCCCAACATTATTAATAAACCTAAACTATATTTATAATGTTGGGGTAGAGGGTGTCACATTCATTGGTATCAGAGCCGGGGCCCGGATCGGTGTGCCAGCGAGGGCGCTGGACTCCCTTGAGGGGGGGTGGATATAGTCCCACATCGGTTAGGAAGGCGAACGAAGCATGCCATATATATGGGTGTGGATACCTTCCTTGTGAGGAGGCCTTTTGGGGTGGCATGCGTGTCATCGCCAAGAGCAAAACCGTGCGGCCGTGGGCCAAAGCGGACAATATCCTCATGCGGGTTGCTTGGGCTGTTACATTGGTATCAGAGCCGGGGCCCGGATCGGTGTGCCAGCGAGGGCGCTGGACTCCCTTGAGGGGGGGTGGATATAGTCCCACATCGGTTAGGAAGGCGAACGAAGCATGCCATATATATGGGTGTGGATACCTTCCTTGTGAGGAGGCCTTTTGGGGTGGCATGCGTGTCATCGCCAAGAGCAAAACCGTGCGGCCGTGGGCCAAAGCGGACAATATCCTCATGCGGGTTGCTTGGGCTGTTACAGCCACTAAAAGAAATAAGTTTTTCCGACTATTTAGTAGATCTTTAGCAGCATTTTATATAAATGTCGGTAATAGTATTAACGACACTAGATATACCAGCCATTAGTTAAATGCTGGTAAAAAAATTATGGCTATTTATATGGCCGCTAAATAATAAATTAATTGCCACAAAAAACTAATTTTAATGTAATGATAATAGAGTACTTTTGGTTGTATGTAATTTCAACACCTATAGTTACTAGCATTCGTAACGTTCGTTATCAATGCACCAATAGAATAAGTTTTTAGTTTCTTCTCTGATGAAATTACTGAACTGGTATTTTTATATATTTATAAAAATAAAAATAAAAAGAGAATTATGATCAAAGAGCAGTGTCATTTATTTCTAAATACTAAAGGTGGACCCAAGTATTTCCATTTTTCCATTTCTAATTTTCTATAACATTTTTTCCGTGTTTCAAATTTGTCCTTCACATATTAATCATTACGCGTTTCTACGTAGTAATTGACAAGTCAATTCAAAATGAGTAACACAATTTTTATGCATTAACTAGGTGGAGCATTTGCACTTTATTCACTAATATGTAGGCATGCCAAAATGAGTTTGATTCCAAACCATCACCCAGAGGACAAGGAGCTTTCAAATTACAGACTCGAAACACCATCTAACAGTTATTTTGCTCGAGTTCTGCTTGTACTTGTAACCATGATGGGGACTTCCATGGTCATAGGAGACGGCATTTTCACTCCAGCGGTTTCAGGTTAATCAATTCATTTTAGGTTCTTATGTTTGCTAAATAAATTGAACCACTGATGAATTGTTAAATAGAATAAATACTAAGACAACTGGTGCGAAGAATGTCCTAATTAACAACAAATAATAAGATTAGTCACATTACTTACATGATTTCTAGAATTTTAAATTTTGAATTTTAAATTTCTTAAATTTTTAGAATTTCTCATCAAAACATACTATTAAAGTTTTATAATATTAAAACAACAAATCAAATAAATTATTTACTTAATAAAATTAAATAAATAATCATAAAATTCACAATATTGCTATAAATATTTTTTTAATACTTTTAAGTGTGAGAATTTTTTTCTGCCATCCTGCAAGAGAAAAGGACATTACAATATACTTGCATTTATGGTACCAATTTTTTTAATGAAAATTTTAAAAAATGAGTAAAGCTTCGTATACTGAAATTTATAAAAGGAAACAAATTTAATATTTTTATTTATAAAAAAGCTATAATTTACTCTTTAGAAAACTTTTAATCAATTAATAGAAAAATGAGATTATGGAATAATTGATATGTTAATATAATATTTTTATTAATAGAAAAAATATATAAAGAAAATGATTAAATTGTCAATAATATTAGAATAGAAAAATTATAAAGATAAAATCATTTTTTTTTCTTTCCATCTTCTATAGAATTTTTTTTCTATTTCTTTTTCAATTTTTAACACAACACTTCTTAATTACTTGTAGGTTTAAGAAAAAAACATCTAAAAGCGAGAGAAAGGATAAAAAAGAGTAGATTACAAATTATAATATTTATTAAATTTTTGTAAATAATTAAAGATAAAAATATCTTTAAAAAATAAATATAAAAAAACATGAAAAATTGAGTATCATTTATCTATTATTATAGATTCACCTGATTCATTCCAAACTGGGATGTGCTTAAATAACTACCTAGGGGAATGTTGTCATTGCGTCGAAGGACACAAACTGCTACGCGTAATATTTTTATAAAATATTCAAAGTCAACATATTGAAAACTTAAGGGAGAAGGTTCAAATTAAATTAATGTAATAATTATTTCAAAAGAAAAAAATCAATGTAACAATAATACTAATTCTTTTCAAGAAAAATATATAATAATAATAACAATTTTGTTAATAATCATTTAATATAAAATAAAAAACAAAAAGACTTAATTACAAAGTTTGTTTCTAATTAAGTGTATTGTTATAAAAATGTAATGTCTATTGCATAATAAGTGTTAACTTAATTGTACTACTAGTAGGCTGGCATAACAAGTGTTAATAATTTTTACAACTGAAAAAAGTGTTGGCTTAATTTTTTTAACCAAGAACAATAAACAATACTAATAAATAAATAAGAAAGAATTTTTATTTTATTTTATGAAATTCACTTAATTATTAATTTTTTTTTAGCGAAAACAATATAACATAACAACTTTCTAAAATACATTGTTGTAAGAAATAAGTGAAAAATGTGTAATTTTTTTTTTGGTAAAGATAAAAAAAATTACAAAGATAGTCGCAGTGAAGATTGAACTTAGGTCCTCATGCTTCAAATTACCCAAATCCCTTCCCACCCGACTATTATTATATTAAAAATTAAAATAATATTTATCTTTAGAGTGTTTTTTATATAATATTTATTATAAAATAGGAGTGATATATTATATTACTTATTAATTATTTATTAATTTCCAATTACTATTCTAATTAAATTTAATGATTAATAAAATATTGTTACTAATACATTTTTTATATAACAAATAAATACATAATTTGTCAAGATTAATAAAATAGTTAAGTAATTAATTTTTATTAATAATGTATATATAAGTTATATTTAGTGACATTAATCATAAATTAAATTTTACTGCTCATAAAATTAAACGGTATATATAAGTGATATTAGTTATATTTAGCCACACCATAAATTAAGAAATATAATAATTTTTTTAACCAATTGTAGGGGTAATAAGCTAATCAATGAATTTTTTATAAAAAAAAAAAATAAGTAAAAGACTTATTTGACTCATCATAAATTAAAAATATAATTTTTGTTTTAAATTTAAATATGATTTTAATACTTGCAAAATGAGTGGTTTTGACATTAATCTCTATAAAAAGAAATTCTTTATTGTGCATCTAAAATTTAGAAAAATTGTTTTTAGTTTTTATTATTATATAATTATTTTTTAACTATTTATTTATTTATTAAAAAGTTATGTGATTATTAAATTAAGTGCTACCTACAAATATTAATGATAATATTAATGCCTGGTATCTTAATTTTTTTTATTTATATATCTTTAAAATAAATGTTATTTATCTATCTTAAAATTATTATTAAGAGTCAAAAATAATTATTTTACTTTTTAGAAAGACGAAAATCAAAGAAAAATATTATAGAAGAATCATAACTAAACTTTACTCATTTTACAAGGACCATAAATATCTTATAACGACAAAAAAAAACATTTGTAAATTTTTGAAGGATGTAAAACAATGAAATGTTTTTAAAATATCAAAATCAAAATCCAATCCTGTTACAATAAGTAAAAACTTATTTAAGTCTTTACTCTCTGAAACTCTATATGTAAGTAAGAAAATATTTAAATTTTTTGGACTTGATTATAAAATAAATTTTAACTAAATAAAATTTATTTAATATTTTTAATTAAAAAATACCCTTAAAAAATAAATGAAAATACTATTTATAATCACTACAAGAAATGTTACATATAGTGACATACAAAAAGTGTTACTATAAGTATAATATATGTTAGTATATGTCTATTTGACATATAGTTATACACAATTTTAGTGTTGATTTTGAATGAGATTTAACAATATATTTTATGTGTCACTATAGCTTATACCCACACTTTTTAATAATATATTAACATATATTATAATTATTGTGTAGGTAAAAGTAATTTTTAATGACATGTCACTATAGGATGTATGTTAAAATATGACACTTTTCTTGTAGTGAATAAATATGATTAAGAATATTTTAGTATAGTATATATATTATATGAAATTGTAAAAATTAAAAGTATTTAACTATCTTTCTTAATCTATGTAAAATAATTATTTTTGTTTATATATAAGTTTAGAGGGAATATTTTATTAATTAACATATTTAAAAATAGATTTATATTTTTTCCATAATAGAAAATAAAATAATATTTTAATTTACTTGTTATGCATAGGAATTACAGTCGTTTTAACATGAAGATCTATGTAGAACCTGAATTTTCTCTTGTAACTACATCAAGATGGTTGTCAATTATATTTCTCTCTCTTCCTTAATTACTTTTACTTTTGTATTATATTCCCAATCAACAGTTGTAATTTTGCATTTCCTTGACTGGCGAGACCATAAACTTGAGAGGTCCCCAGCGGCTGTAGCTGCTATATTGGTGCCTATAAATTAATTCCAATAAATGGAAAAACTTGAGAGGTCCCCAGCTGTAGCTGCTATATTGGTGCCTATAAATTAATTCCAATAAATGGAAAAGCCTCACAAGTCATGTTTGTAGAATTAAGAGTCAAAAAACTCCACCAAATCAGATTCTTTAGACATGGGGGGAGACAATAATAAAACTCCACCAAATCATCTCATGAAAGAGAGAAAGACATCATGGGCAGATTCCCTCAATTTGGGGGCTGGAAGAGTTTCTATGACTGCAACACATTTCTCCAAGGTTTGAGTTCTCTCACACTCTTTCTACCTGTTTCAAAATTGAGTGATGATCATGGTAAACCCCAACCAATTATTTGGTGGAAATAAGAGAGGTGGAGAGAAAAGTAATAAAAATGAAAGATGACATGAGATAAAAATAAAATTGAGATGGAAGAGAAAATAAATGTGTGATAAACATTTTGCTTAATAATTTGTTAGGAAGGAATGAATCTTATTTGAGACATGAAAACCGTAGCTATTAGCTTCTGAAAATCGTATTTAAGATGTGAAAATTTACATAAAACATGTTATACTATACATATTTTTCTTTTAATACAAAATTATATATTCACTTGTTCTTGAATAAGTTTTCAAGATGATTGTCTCAAGAAGTGATTGCATTTTATAATTTTTTAATCAACGAAAATCAATTTTTTGTGTGGTGCCATCTACAACTAATGGATCCAAGGAATCCTAAGTTTTTGAATGGTGATTAACAGGTGGGGTGGAAGACTACTCTGAGTTTAGCATTTCAAAGCATAGGCATCGTGTATGGTGATATTGGCACATCCCCACTTTACGTGTTCTCAGGAATCTTCACGGAGGGTATTCGTCACAAGGATGACATTCTTGGAGTTTTGTCTCTCATAATCTACACCATTGTTATCATACCCTTCATTAAATACGTCTTCATTGTGCTGCACGCTAATGACAATGGCAATGGTAAGATACATGCATTTCATGATTCATCTTATTCACAAATTAAAATTGATATTTTATTTTAGGAGATATTTTTAATGATATTCTTTTTAACAGTATTTGTTATAAAATGAAATCTATTGAAATTCACAAAATTTTGTTAGGTATCAAGTCAAATCAGGTCATGCCTTTAAAATAATGTCTGTAACAAATAAATAGGCCACAATCTATAATAGAGTACTTTTGTTTGTATGTAATTTCAACACCTATAGTTACTAGCATTCATAAGGTTCATTATCAATGCACCAATAGAATAAGTTTTTAGTTTCTTCTCTGATGAAATTACTAAACTAGTATTTTTATATATTTATAAAAATAAAAATAAAAAAGAATTATGATCAAAGAGCAGTGTCATTTATTTCTAAATACCAAAGGTGGACCCAAGTATTTCTATTTTTCCATTTTTAATTTTCTATAACATTTTTTCCGTGTTTCAAATTTCTCCTTCACATATTAATTATGACGCGTTTCTACGTAGTAAATGACAAGTCAATTCAAAATGAGTAACACAATTTTTATGCATTAACTAGGTGGAGCATTTGCACTTTATTCACTAATATGTAGGCATGCCAAAATGAGTTTGATTCCAAACCATCAACCAGAGGACAAGGAGCTTTCAAATTACATACTCGAAACACCATCTAACAAGTTGAATAGAGCTTCAAAACTAAAGCAAAAGCTTGAGAACAGTTATTTTGCTCGAGTTCTGCTTGTACTTGTAACCATGATGGGGACTTCCATGGTCATAGGAGACGGCATTTTCACTCCAGCGGTTTCAGGTTAATCAATTCATTTTAGTTTCTTATGTTTTCTAAATAAACTGAACCACTGATGAATTGTTAAATAGAATAAATACTAAGACAACTGGTGTGAAAAATGTCCTAATTAACAACAAATACTAAGATTAGTCACATTACTTACATGATGATGTGTGTTGTTGAAAAATGCAAGAAAAAAAAAATTGTATTGCATTAATTCAACAGTATAATATGAAAACGTCATTAATGACATTGAGCATTTGGACTTTGGATGGAGACTTGACATGTTCAAATCTGCATGCAGTTCTATCTGCAGTAAGCGGGACCAGTACCTCATTAGGTCAAGGTACTAATATTATTGAGCCTTTTACTTATTATTTTTTATTGTAAGTAATGATAATAAATATTATAATATTTTATTTTATTTTTATATTTTTCAGAAGCTGTTGTGGGGATTTCTGTAGCAATATTGGTTGTCCTTTTTTCTCTGCAACGATTTGGCACTGATAGAGTAGGATCTTCATTCGCTCCAATTCTCATAGTGTGGTTTTCATTCATTGTTGGAATTGGTATCTACAATTTATTTAAACATGACGTTGGAGTATTACGTGCTTTCAATCCAAAATATATAATTGATTTTTTCAAACGGAATGGTAAACAAGGTTGGTTTTCATTCGGTGGAGTCTTACTATGCATCACAGGTGAGTTGCATCTAAATATATCTATGCATTTAATATTTTTAATTAAGTTGAATATCATTCTTTATTTCTAACTAACATATAATTGTATGCATAATCATAGGATCTGAGGCAATGTTTGCTGACTTGGGTCACTTTAGTGTGCGAGCCATTCAAGTAAGTAAATAAATTTATATATTTTAGTGATTTGTATCACTCTAACCTATATTTACATTTTTTTAATAATAATATATTAACATATATTATATTTATTATATAGATAAAAATAACTTTTAATGAGTCAAATCATATTATTATAGAGTATATATCACTGTATAATAATTTTTTATAGTGTTTCTTGATCAAAATCAATAACGTGAATAAACCATGCCAAAAAGGGTTCTTCAATTTCTATCAAAATAAAATTATATATTCTGAAATTCAATTTTGTTATAATTACTTTTAAACTGATTTTTTTTAAAGATAGAAAACATTACAAAGATGACCGCAATAAAGATTGAACCTAAGTTTTTATGTTTTTAATTTCCCTGATCCCTCCCAACTACTAGGTTAAACCTAGTGGTTACTTTTAATAAACTGATTGTAACGTATGTTGCAGATTAGCTTCTCTTGTGTTGTATTCCCAGCAATATTGATTGCATATTTTGGACAAGCAGCATATCTACGAAAGTTCCCAGAGAAAGTATCTAATACATTCTATGCATGTATACCTGGTACATCTCTTAAATTTAAAAGATCCATTGATATAATAATTTTTTAAAAAATAATCTAATCAATGGTTTAACTGATTTTTACTTTTTTCCTATGCTGTGAATTACATGCAGGGCACTTATATTGGCCAACATTTGTTGTTGCTGTTGCTGCTGCCATCATAGCCAGTCAGGCAATGATTTCTGGAGCATTTTCCGTTATATCCCAAGCACAAAGTCTAGGTTGTTTTCCAAGAGTTAAGGTTGTTCATACCTCCACTAAGCATAGGGGCCAGGTGTACATTCCTGAGGTCAACTACATGTTCATGATTGCATGTATTCTGGTCACTATTGCCTTCAAGACCTCCGAAAAAATGACTCATGCATATGGTAACTACACTCAAACTCTCACATACACACATAATAAGAAATTATTAGGTAGTTTCAAATCATAGTCCTCATTAATTTTTATATGATATGTAAATGAAACTTTTGAATACATGGATTCTACATAGTAATTTCGGATTACCTAATAATTCTCTTCGCACATCATACATTTGAGTACTTCAAATGAAACGTGTAAGCTACAAAATTCTAAGCTTTGTTGTATTAGCACAACATGACAAATGGCCAAGTTTTATGTTTGATGCAGGGATTGCAGTAGTTTGCGACATGCTAATCACAACAACTCTAGTTTCCCTTATAATGCTGATTATATGGAAGAAAAGTGTATGGGTGGTTGCTCTCTTCTTACCAGTAGGTTTCCTTGAGCTTCTTTATTTATCATCACAACTTACTAAATTCACAAAGGGAGGGTTTGTTCCTATTCTATTAGCTTTCATCTTGACAATATTCATGGGAATCTGGCACTATGTTCAAAAGGAAAGGTACATGTTTGAACTCAAGAACAAGGTCTCCACCGAGTATGTGAGGAATCTGACTAACAATCCAAATATAAACCGTGTGCCCGGAATTGGACTTCTGTATTCTGAGCTTCTACAAGGCATTCCTCCTATATTCTCACACTTCATTTCCAACATTCCATCCATCCATTCAGTTGTTGTGTTTGTTTCCATTAAGGCTATTCCCATTCCTTCAGTTGCATTGGAGGAGAGGTTTTTGTTTCGACAAGTAAAGCCAAAAGAACATAGAATATTTGGTTGTATTGTGAGGTATGGTTATAGGGATATGCTTGGGGATCATTTGGAGTTTGAGAGCCAGTTAGTGCTACAACTGAAAGAATTTATAAGGCAAGAGAGCTTTATGCTTGAGGCTGAGGGAACAACACCTGATGAACAAGCACTCACTCCTGAAAATGAGAATGACATGGCAATCACTATTAATGCTACAGATGAAGGTGCTTTAGTTATGTCTCGTGCCTCTTCAGATTCAATTCAACAATCCAAGGTGGCCAAAGGTGTTGAAAAGGAGATTGAATTTATAGAGAAGGCAATGGAGAATGGTGTGGTGTACATGCTAGGGGAAGCAGAGGTAGTGGCAGACCCTAAATCATCTATCTTCAATAAGATAGTTGTCAACTATGCTTATAACTTCTTAAGAAAAAACTTTCGAGAGGGGATAAATCCATGGCAGTCCCCCGTAACAAGCTTCTCAAAGTTGGAATGACATATGAAATATGACACACATGATGATATGCAGATATGAGAATGATCTTTTTTATTTTGCATTTTGGCTACTTGCCTTCGCTTGTTTTGGTGTTTAACTTAATAGCTTGTATTTGTTCTTAAATGTTTGTGTATGGGAATCTTTTCTCAAGACCAAATAAATTCCGACAGGAATTTTTTATCCCAGTGTTATATATAAAACAACATTTTAAAATCACCTCTTAATTATCTCATTTAGAAACTCTCTCCCTCTCTCTCTCTTTTTAATACAATTATTATTAGAAGCTCTCTAAATACACTAATTAACTATATAGACTACGGTTTATCATGAAGTTAAATCCTTTATTATGGCAGTTACATGTGACCCAAAATCCCAAATATAAGCACACTTACGACGACAAGGTTAAAATATTTTTATTTTTGTAATATTTTTAAAATTTTCGTACTTTACATACTATTGTAAATTTATGAAAAATATGTGTATATTATTTTTATGATTCATTTTTGTGTTAATATTGATAATCTATCCTGCATATGAATTTAATTTTTTATTTAATTTTTGTTATATATAGTTTGGTAAAATTATTATGTTTATCTTTATTTTAACATTATAATAATTATTTGATTGTGGAACAATGATTTCGTGTTGAGTAAGACTGTTTGCTAGTGAATGTTATTAGCAAGGCATGTCATCTGCTAACTCGATCTACGTACTTATCTTAAGTTGGATTTATTTTATTTGTGTTTTAATTTTTAAAATAATTATTTTATTAATTTCTTGAAATATTTTTAGAAAATTATTAATTGACTAAAGGAATTTTTTTTATAATATATAAAAGTTAGAGCCACGAAACAATATGTTGTCATGTTAATGTAATGTTGTACATAAGTAAACATCCAAATGTTAATGTATTATTATTTAATAAATACTCAATTTGATCTTGTGAAAGATGATAGAGGTGATTGATATATACATCTTTAAAAGAGTTTTTGTAATATTTAGATATCTAAATTTTAATTTTGTTATATAAATTACTCCTTTAATTATACTCAATTATTAACTTTGTTAGTTTTAGAGCTGATCAACCATCAATTACAATGTTAAAACATATTCTCTCTTTAGTTGGCTATTCATTTAGTCCATTTTACCAAACAAAGAAATTGTAGTTGTACCAATAAGGACAACTCAAATGTCAAATTATTAAGAGGAAAGAAATAAAAAAAAAACATCAATAACATAACTATCATACCTTGGCAAAAGATAAGTGAAAAAAAATTACCTAGGTTTTTTTGTGAAACCCTCAATAGAGTATTGTTTCTACAATAACAAAGAAAAACATTACTACTAAATTTTTTTCCACTTTTATGGAGTTTTACGATTCATTAAACATAACAGAAAACACTCGTATTCAATTGATACATCATTGCTTGAAATCTTTCATAACGACCACTCATTTTGATAAATTCCAAATTAAAAAATTTAGGACATACAATCCTAAACTTATAGCTAGAACAAACGAAAAAATTAAGGATGACTAAAACAAAAAAATTTCAACTATAAAAAATCATACAAAACTTAACAAGAACCTTTTATTTTAATTAGAGCACCTATTTAAACATAACAAAGTGTCTGTTACTAATTGAAAAATATCAAAATCTTATATTATGATTATATTAGGTGGTTAAGATAGAGAACGACTAATTAAAAGAGAGAATAGGGGTCAAGCTCACTTAATTGCTTATTATTAAAGAAACTAATAGAATTTAGTAACCAAGTATAACGAAAAGACTAACTTGCATAATAAAATTAAAGTTTAGAAATTTAGACGTCACAAAAGAATATTTTAGTAAATTAGGTGTTTACTCGAGAAAAAAAATTCTCAAACTATTCTACATTTAATAATATATATATATATATATAAAAGCGTCTGAATTTTAAAAGTATGAAAAGCTTTAGGCAAAAAAAAAGTGAGTCTATACTATGTAATTTTGAAAGGAAAAAAATTCTAGCAAACTATTTTATCTTTAATAATATATAAATATAGAAGATAGATAGAAAACATTTGAATCTTAAAAGTCTAAAATTTTTTAGTAAAATCATAGGCCCAAACTATATGCAGGAAAAAATTCTTGGAGACTATTCTACTTTTAATATTATATATAGTTATAAACATAGATATATAAATATGAAGCGTTTGAGTTTTAAAAGTCTAAAAATTTTAGAAAAAAAGTAAGCTTAAACTATATAATTTTGAGTAGAAAAAAATTCTAGGAAATTGTTCTACCTTCAATAATATATAGAATATAGATATATTTTTTTTAAAAGATTATGTATTTGTTTAGTCAACATAATTTAATTTATTAATTACTAATAAATTTGTTTTATAATTAATAGGAAGCATTGAAATTTTAAAAGTTTGAAAAGTTTTAGAAACAAAAATCTAGGTTTAGCCTATGTAATTTTAATTAGAAATTTTTTTTAGGAGACTATTCTAACTTTAACAATATATGGATATAAATTGGAATAGCTTGAATTTTAAAAGTCTAAAAAATTTTAGAAAAAAAAGTGGGTAAAGACTATGTAATTTTGAGCTAGAAGAAAATCCAAAAAGATTATCCTACTTTTAATAATATAAAGTTAGATGAATTTTGTGGCATTTTTACACCGTCAAAAGCTGTGAAAAGAATAATATTAAAATTCAATTTGTGGTGGTTTAAAACCGTCACAAAGTGATTGAATTTTCTAACCTCATTTTTGGTGTGGACCCGGCGGTTATAAATAACTACGGTAATGCAATTTGTAGCAGTGTTTAACCATTAGAAACTGTCAAAATAACTGTCACAAATCCCACCTTTTTTTTTGTTTTGTTTAATGGCCTTACAAATGGTTTCCTACCGAGAAAAGAAAATAAAAATAAAATCAAAAGTAAAGATATTAAATGTGGTGAATATGAATTATAGAGTGTTCAATGTCGTCTTTTTCTAGATGCATCTATATTTTCTAATTAATGACACCTTTTAGAAATTGAAAAACTTCACATGCACAATTGCTGATTAGGAATCTATATTTGACTATCTATATTTGATGAATAGCCAGTCATTGGCTTCAAGATGCTTACATTGGCTGTCTAAAATGACACTAAAAACAAAATAATCAAAACAATAAAACTCTGATGCAATGGGAAAAAAGAAAAAAAAAAGAAAAAAAAAGGGAGAGGAATCAAAAGACAAAAATAAACCAGATCCAGAGGTGACGTTTGTTTGTTTGCAATTATCCTTTTTGCTACCAGACCATTTTGTGTCTATATATTGCTTTTTTTCACCAAACCCCTAGCTCTCACGGACCAAATATTAATACACATATAAATATATATATATTTTCTCCCGTGATATTATTACTAGATGAATCTTAATTCTTCAATAAATTTTATTAATATAATATATTTTTATGATAAATTGAAAGTTTAAAAAGTAAATAGTAAGCGCCAACACACTTGATCATCTAAAGTTATTTATTTATTTATTTATTTATTATTATTTATCACTAGTAAGGTTTGTTATCCACAAACACAATACACTTGTGCTCTTATTCTTTACCTATGCATCTCAACATGCTTTCAAACTAATTATCACATTATTGGAGTACTTTCTATAAACTCTCTCAACACACTTTAGCTTTATGTATAATAGTCCTACACCTTCATCTCTTTCTTAACATAAAATTAAATTAGTCTCACACAATCTATTTTTCCTAAAATAATCAATACAAAAATCATTTTATCAAGAATCATGTAGCTTTGGATTATTTTTTCATCTTTCTTTTGAAATATAAATAATAATATTTTCATAGATATATTTTCAATTTTAAAAATAATAAATAAGTAAATAAAAAACTTATGTTATTGAACTATTGTTTTGTACTTTCTCATGGAAGAAGACACCACAAAAGCATCTCAATAGAGAGCAAAAGACACTATAGGCAGACTCCCTCCATCAAGAGACGGGATCCACCATTTCAACGTCCTCAAAGGTTTCTCTCCCGACGGTATTAGAAATAATGATGACATTCTTGGGGTCTTTTCACTCATAATCTACTCCATTGTGACCATACCCTTGCTTAAATGTCTTCATTGTCATACATGCTAACGACAATGGCAATGGTACGTTAGATAGCAATGCCGTTTTACTAGGTTGCAAGTAAATTCAGATTTAGATGGTCTATATGTCATTAACATGTTACTTTCTTTTGCATTAATTAGGTGGAGCATTTGCACTGTATTCATTGATATGTAGGCATGCCCAGGTGAGTTTGGTTCCAAATCAACAACCAGAGGACAATGAGCTTTCAAATTACAGGCTCCAAACACCATCTACCAATCTGAAAATAGCCCAAAAGCTAAAGCAAAATCTTGAGAGTAGTTGTTTTGCTAGAGTTATATATGCTTGTACTTGTAACCTGGTAGGATCTCCCATGGTGATTGGAGACGGGATTTTTACTCCATCAATATCATGTTAATCAATTATTAGCTAGCTTTCAGCTTACTGTATTCATTTGTTGGGTTAATAAAAAAAAGAGAGTTTTTGTACAAAATTTGTGATATACTACAAATTGGTATGATATGTAAACATCTTTAATAATATTAGTCATTTGGACTTTGGATGGAAACGTTTGACATATTGTTTAAATGTGTATGTAGTTCTTTCTGGAGTGAGTGGGATTAGTACCTCACTTGTTCAAGTTACTTATCTTATTAAACTTTTTTTTTTTTTTTTTTTTTTGCCTTCATTGTATTTATTTTCATTAATAATAATTGTTATAATACTTTTACTAGTGAAAAAAATACTTTAAGATCGATCATTTTTGTCTTTTAAGATCGATTCCTTGATTGATCTTAAAAGTTGAGTTTTTTAAGATCGGTCATCAATCAATTTTAAAAGTTAAATTTTTGAGATTGGTCATGCTAATAGCCGATCTTAAAAGTTAAACTTTTAAGATCAGTCACGCTAATAATCAATCTTAAAATAAGTGGCCAGTGACTAACAATGATATAATATTGCCACCTGATTTCAAGAGGGGGCCTGGTAGGCCAAAAAAATTAAGGAGAAGGATGCTAGAGGAAGATGAGAATCCAACCAAACTTAGGAAAACTCATACCCGCAATAGATGTGGTAGGTGCCTTTAATATGGGCACAACAAGAGAAATTGTCCCAACCCTCTTAAGTAACCAGAAGGTGGTGGAGAACAACAACAACAACCAACTACTACCAAATCTAAGGTAATTAACATTATATTTTCTTTAATTTTCTCACTAATAAATATTAATTTAAATGAGTTGTGTTGTATAATGCAGAGAAAAGGGAAATGATGTAAAAATACAACAAATGGACAACTTAATGAGGAAAATTATTGAGTAGTTGGAACAAGTAGCAATGGAAATCAGAGTGAAGCTGCAACAAGTGGTGTTATAGTTACCAGTGTTGCAGCAACAAATGTGGCTTCTAGAGATATAAATGTCAATGATGATGTTGCTCATTGATATTAATAAAATAAACCTTTTTTTTGTTGCATTGATAGAATAACTATTTTCTTTAATAGACACAAGATTGCAAATAGTGAAGCATGATAGATGCAATTTCAATTTTTAAATTTTTTTTTGGTATTGTGATTGTTGAGACTTGAGATACTAATGACAATTATAGTCAATTTCAATCTTAAACTAGCATACTTGGTGCTTAGTTTGTGTATAGCATCTTGTTTTTATATTTGTATCAGTATACTTAGTGCTTGGTTTCTTCCAATAGCAGGGTATTGCCCATTATAGATGTAGGACAATATTTATTGACGCTGACATATATGATTAAGCCTATGAATAGAAATTTTGAAAAAAAAATAAAAATAAATAAATAACATCAATTTATTGAATTAATAACAATTAAGCATGTTTATTACATCAACAAATCTTTACTTAGCTTCTTCAAGTTGATTAATTAAACAAATATGTTTGGAAAAGAACAACAAGGTCTAAAACAAAATATTAGCGTAGAACAAAATGATCACAATTATTCCTTCATCAGTAGTATGTTTTGTGGCATTATTATATTAGCGTAGATACTTGCTGCAGTACAAAATAATGTCCTTGGGAGATATTTCAGACTGACAAACTTGTTTATATGCTAATAATTATGACTGTATATACAATGTCTTCAACTATATAGAGAATTCATTTACTGAATCTCTCAATAATTTGAGATAAGTCCAATCAGAGTACCAAAAAATAGTTAGATCAAACTACTTTTTGTACTATACATGAAGGCATGAAGCATGTAATCAACAACAGTCACATACCATTAGTAATTAAATATATCAATTTTTGGAGAAGCTCGTCATTATGAATGACAACAAACTAGGTGCATCCAATCATCTATATTTAAAACTCCATGCTAGTTGTTGTCGTATGAGTATTAGATTGTTGATGAAGAATATAAATTACTAATGGAAGTTATTAATAGTTTCTATATTTCTTCGTTGTGGTTGATAGTTTTTATACTTCCGAGTTAATTAATATGTTTTTGATATACTTTGCTATTTCAGCACAAAAATCTGGAACTACTGTCACCTTTGTGATTATAGATGGATGGGTTGTAACAGTTGCATCGGTTGGTGATCACGGGTCTTTATGAGAAGGTACTCCTCTTTCTCCCTTGCTATAGAGGATGGGTGTCGCGGGCCACAGGTTGCCACATGTTAACATTTAAAACGAACTTTACAATGGAAACTAACGTTCCATATTAGTAGTGCTAAGTGCCTTCTGTTTCAAAAATACAAAAGATGAAACATTGCATGTAATGGAACAAATGAAAGGTAAATTCCATATCCCTTCACTCTCTAGATAAACATTTTGTTGTAACTTGTAAGTATAGTTTTTTTTTCTATAACTAACCGGTCATTCTATTTTAGTACAGAATTAGGAGTACTTATTGGTAAGGTTGGTTATTAGTTTTTGCTAATTTAGTTGCTTTTTCATGCCCATGTTCCTTTCCTGAGAATGGTGGTTCCTTTCTCACAATTTGTTTTATAGTTTTTGTTGATTTATTTCTTTTTGGTCACAATTTGCTAGATGATACTAATTTTGTTTCCTATTGCATTATTTTGCAAAAACCCATTGGTATCATTGTTCTGTTGGATGAAACTTGGTACATTTTGAGTTCTTCAATATGATTTATTTCATTTTGGTTGGTGCGTGTAACAGCCCAAGCAACCCGCATGAGGATATTGTCCGCTTTGGCCCACGGCCGCACGGTTTTGCTCTTGGCGATGACACGCATGCCACCCCAAAATGCCTCCTCACAAGGAAGGTATCCACACCCATATATATGGCATGCTTCGTTCGCCTTCCTAACCGATGTGGGACTATATCCACCCCCCCTCAAGGGAGTCCAGCGCCCTCGCTGGCACACCGATCCGGGCCCCGGCTCTGATACCAATGTAACAGCCCAAGCAACCCGCATGAGGATATTGTCCGCTTTGGCCCACGGCCGCACGGTTTTGCTCTTGGCGATGACACGCATGCCACCCCAAAAGGCCTCCTCACAAGGAAGGTATCCACACCCATATATATGGCATGCTTCGTTCGCCTTCCTAACCGATGTGGGACTATATCCACCCCCCCTCAAGGGAGTCCAGCGCCCTCGCTGGCACACCGATCCGGGCCCCGGCTCTGATACCAATGTAACAGCCCAAGCAACCCGCATGAGGATATTGTCCGCTTTGGCCCACGGCCGCACGGTTTTGCTCTTGGCGATGACACGCATGCCACCCCAAAAGGCCTCCTCACAAGGAAGGTATCCACACCCATATATATGGCATGCTTCGTTCGCCTTCCTAACCGATGTGGGACTATATCGGTTAGGAAGGCGAACGAAGCATGCCATATATATGGGTGTGGATACCTTCCTTGTGAGGAGGCCTTTTGGGGTGGCATGCGTGTCATCGCCAAGAGCAAAACCGTGCGGCCGTGGGCCAAAGCGGACAATATCCTCATGCGGGTTGCTTGGGCTGTTACATTGGTATCAGAGCCGGGGCCCGGATCGGTGTGCCAGCGAGGGCGCTGGACTCCCTTGAGGGGGGGTGGATATAGTCCCACATCGGTTAGGAAGGCGAACGAAGCATGCCATATATATGGGTGTGGATACCTTCCTTGTGAGGAGGCCTTTTGGGGTGGCATGCGTGTCATCGCCAAGAGCAAAACCGTGCGGCCGTGGGCCAAAGCGGACAATATCCTCATGCGGGTTGCTTGGGCTGTTACAGTGCGACTTTTTTTCTCTATATGTTTCAGGTTTGAAGGCCCAATTATTTTTTTTTCTATTCTTGGTTTTGTTGGTGTACCATTTATTAGGCATGGTTTGATAGAAAATGTGAAAAAAAAATGTAATTTTGTGGCAGTTTAAAATTACTAGAAATGTTAAATTAAAAAAAATTAGATGAATTTTGTGGCGTTTTTACACCGTCAAAAGCTGTGAAAAGAGTAATATTAAAATTCAATTTGTGGTGGTTTAAAACCGCGACAAAGTGATTGAATTTTCTAACCTTCAAAAACAACGTTTTAAAAAATATGCGCTACAAACCGTTTTTCGTGTGGATTTGGCGGTTATTAATAACGCTGGTAATGTGATTTGTGGTAGTGTTTAACCGCTAGAAACTATCAAACTAACTGTCACAAATCACACCTTTTTTTTAGTGTTCAATGGCCTCACAAATGGTTTCCTACCGAGAGAAGAAAATATATAAAAAATAAAATCAAAAGTGAAGACGATGAATGTGGTGAATATGAATTATAGAGTGTGTTATTTTCCTTACGTTAACGAATGAGAGGTAGAAGATGAGATAGATACCATTTTTAAAGACGTTAAAGATGGGTTCACAAATCGTGAAAAAGTTTTTGACAACCGCCTCGATAAACCAAGTGTAAGCAGCAAAACTCATTAATTCCTGAAACAAAGAAGAGCAAATACAATGGATTTAAGATTAATTAGAATTAGGAATTTGAACTTTTTTTTCGTGCAGATGAATTAGCCATCACATAAAGAAGAGCTAGTGATATGTCATGTTACTAGAACTACATTAGCAAACTATTGGCCAAATCATTAATAGTTTAATGGAAAAGATTAAAATATATGACATATCAACAAACTATTTTTCAAATCATTGATAATTTAATGGAAAGGATTAAAATGTATGATAGAAAGATTTTGAGGGATTAAAAATTTCAAAAAAATATCATAGGATTTAAAATAAAAATGACTTATATTTACAGGGACTAAAAACATATTTAAGTCTTCTAATTATCGTATTTTAAGCATGCTCTAATTATACCAAATATAATTGTGTTAATTAAAATGATTAAATTTTATCTGAATTATAATTTAAATATTTATAATAAACTATGTTAATTATATACTCTTTATATACACAACAAAATACAAATATCACTATGCAATACACGGGTATATGCAATAGTTTAGTTACGAGATGTATACTCTGACCGGAAATATTCTAGTAAATGTTAAAAAAAAATATGATACACATAATAATACAATCTTTAAACATAATAATAAAACAAAATATTAAAAAAAACATTAATAAATGTCAAAGTTACAGAAGACGTAAAATGATGGGAAAAATAATTATTTAAACATATGAATTCATACATTCAAATAAAAAGTCACTACAACAAAATTTGTTATTAATGACAATTATTTAATGGCAATAATTTAATTGCCGCCATATGTAAAAATATTAATAGCTAATATATAATAGCCACTAAAAATATATTATATTACACTAAAGTTTACTATTAGCAACAATTATTTATTAGAAAAAACTTAAGTCCCACATCGATTAGAGATAAGATAATTAAATAATATATAAATGAGTAATGACTATTACCTTACAGGTTCATTTTATAGGATTGACTCCTAATTCACTATTCTAAATTGGTATCAAATCACTCATTGTTACCAAGTTCAATAGTGCTATAAAATAATTAGAGAGCAACTTTCACCTTATAAATCTCACATTTCTTAAAAGACAACACAATTAAAAAAATAAATTAAAAAATATATAAATAAAAGACAACTCTCATCTTACAAATCCCATATCGAGTAGAGATAAAAAAGTATATAAGTTATGAATTTAGAAAATGAAATTATAGGAATAAATTATTTAAAGTAAAGGAGACAATTGAAAAAAAAAACTTTTAATAGCCTTTAAAATGGTTACTAGAATTGCCACTAAAAGAAATAAGTTTTTCCGACTATTTAGTAGATCTTTAGCAGCATTTTATATAAATGTCGGTAATAGTATTAACGACACTAGATATACCAGCCATTAGTTAAATGCTGGTAAAAAAATTATGGCTATTTATATGGCCGCTAAATAATAAATTAATTGCCACAAAAAACTAATTTTAATGTAATGATAATAGAGTACTTTTGGTTGTATGTAATTTCAACACCTATAGTTACTAGCATTCGTAACGTTCGTTATCAATGCACCAATAGAATAAGTTTTTAGTTTCTTCTCTGATGAAATTACTGAACTGGTATTTTTATATATTTATAAAAATAAAAATAAAAAGAGAATTATGATCAAAGAGCAGTGTCATTTATTTCTAAATACTAAAGGTGGACCCAAGTATTTCCATTTTTCCATTTCTAATTTTCTATAACATTTTTTCCGTGTTTCAAATTTGTCCTTCACATATTAATCATTACGCGTTTCTACGTAGTAATTGACAAGTCAATTCAAAATGAGTAACACAATTTTTATGCATTAACTAGGTGGAGCATTTGCACTTTATTCACTAATATGTAGGCATGCCAAAATGAGTTTGATTCCAAACCATCAACCAGAGGACAAGGAGCTTTCAAATTACAGACTCGAAACACCATCTAACAAGTTGAATAGAGCTTCAAAACTAAAGCAAAAGCTTGAGAACAGTTATTTTGCTCGAGTTCTGCTTGTACTTGTAACCATGATGGGGACTTCCATGGTCATAGGAGACGGCATTTTCACTCCAGCGGTTTCAGGTTAATCAATTCATTTTAGGATCTTATGTTTGCTAAATAAATTGAACCACTGATGAATTGTTAAATAGAATAAATACTAAGACAACTGGTGCGAAGAATGTCCTAATTAACAACAAATACTAAGATTAGTCACATTACTTACATGATTTCTAGAATTTTAAATTTTGAATTTTAAATTTCTTAAATTTTTAGAATTTCTCATCAAAACATACTATTAAAGTTTTATAATATTAAAACAACAAATCAAATAAATTATTTACTTAATAAAATTAAATAAATAATCATAAAATTCACAATATTGCTATAAATATTTTTTTAATACTTTTAAGTGTGAGAATTTTTTTCTGCCATCCTGCAAGAGAAAAGGACATTACAATATACTTGCATTTATGGTACCAATTTTTTTAATGAAAATTTTAAAAAATGAGTAAAGCTTCGTATACTGAAATTTATAAAAGGAAACAAATTTAATATTTTTATTTATAAAAAAGCTATAATTTACTCTTTAGAAAACTTTTAATCAATTAATAGAAAAATGAGATTATGGAATAATTGATATGTTAATATAATATTTTTATTAATAGAAAAAATATATAAAGAAAATGATTAAATTGTCAATAATATTAGAATAGAAAAATTATAAAGATAAAATCATTTTTTTTTCTTTCCATCTTCTATAGAATTTTTTTCTATTTCTTTTTCAATTTTTAACACAACACTTCTTAATTACTTGTAGGTTTAAGAAAAAAACATCTAAAAGCGAGAGAAAGGATAAAAAAGAGTAGATTACAAATTATAATATTTATTAAATTTTTGTAAAAAATTAAAGATAAAAATATCTTTAAAAAATAAATATAAAAAAACATGAAAAATTGAGTATCATTTATCTATTATTATAGATTCACCTGATTCATTCCAAACTGGGATGTGCTTAAATAACTACCTAGGGGAATGTTGTCATTGCGTCGAAGGACACAAACTGCTACGCGTAATATTTTTATAAAATATTCAAAGTCAACATATTGAAAACTTAAGGGAGAAGGTTCAAATTAAATTAATGTAATAATTATTTCAAAAGAAAAAAATCAATGTAACAATAATACTAATTCTTTTCAAGAAAAATATATAATAATAATAACAATTTTGTTAATAATCATTTAATATAAAATAAAAAACAAAAAGACTTAATTACAAAGTTTGTTTCTAATTAAGTGTATTGTTATAAAAATGTAATGTCTATTGCATAATAAGTGTTAACTTAATTGTACTACTAGTAGGCTGGCATAACAAGTGTTAATAATTTTTACAACTGAAAAAAGTGTTGGCTTAATTTTTTTAACCAAGAACAATAAACAATACTAATAAATAAATAAGAAAGAATTTTTATTTTATTTTATGAAATTCACTTAATTATTAATTTTTTTTTAGCGAAAACAATATAACATAACAACTTTCTAAAATACATTGTTGTAAGAAATAAGTGAAAAATGTGTAATTTTTTTTTGGTAAAGATAAAAAAAATTACAAAGATAGTCGCAGTGAAGATTGAACTTAGGTCCTCATGCTTCAAATTACCCAAATCCCTTCCCACCCGACTATTATTATATTAAAAATTAAAATAATATTTATCTTTAGAGTGTTTTTTATATAATATTTATTATAAAATAGGAGTGATATATTATATTACTTATTAATTATTTATTAATTTCCAATTACTATTCTAATTAAATTTAATGATTAATAAAATATTGTTACTAATACATTTTTTATATAACAAATAAATACATAATTTGTCAAGATTAATAAAATAGTTAAGTAATTAATTTTTATTAATAATGTATATATAAGTTATATTTAGTGACATTAATCATAAATTAAATTTTACTGCTCATAAAATTAAACGGTATATATAAGTGATATTAGTTATATTTAGCCACACCATAAATTAAGAAATATAATAATTTTTTTAACCAATTGTAGGGGTAATAAGCTAATCAATGAATTTTTTATAAAAAAAAAATAAGTAAAAGACTTATTTGACTCATCATAAATTAAAAATATAATTTTTGTTTTAAATTTAAATATGATTTTAATACTTGCAAAATGAGTGGTTTTGACATTAATCTCTATAAAAAGAAATTCTTTATTGTGCATCTAAAATTTAGAAAAATTGTTTTTAGTTTTTATTATTATATAATTATTTTTTAACTATTTATTTATTTATTAAAAAGTTATGTGATTATTAAATTAAGTGCTACCTACAAATATTAATGATAATATTAATGCCTGGTATCTTAATTTTTTTTATTTATATATCTTTAAAATAAATGTTATTTATCTATCTTAAAATTATTATTAAGAGTCAAAAATAATTATTTTACTTTTTAGAAAGACGAAAATCAAAGAAAAATATTATAGAAGAATCATAACTAAACTTTACTCATTTTACAAGGACCATAAATATCTTATAACGACAAAAAAAAAAACATTTGTAAATTTTTGAAGGATGTAAAACAATGAAATGTTTTTAAAATATCAAAATCAAAATCCAATCCTGTTACAATAAGTAAAAACTTATTTAAGTCTTTACTCTCTGAAACTCTATATGTAAGTAAGAAAATATTTAAATTTTTTGGACTTGATTATAAAATAAATTTTAACTAAATAAAATTTATTTAATATTTTTAATTAAAAAATACCCTTAAAAAATAAATGAAAATACTATTTATAATCACTACAAGAAATGTTACATATAGTGACATACAAAAAGTGTTACTATAAGTATAATATATGTTAGTATATGTCTATTTGACATATAGTTATACACAATTTTAGTGTTGATTTTGAATGAGATTTAACAATATATTTTATGTGTCACTATAGCTTATACCCACACTTTTTAATAATATATTAACATATATTATAATTATTGTGTAGGTGGGACACCCTCTACCCCAATATCATTAATAAACATAAACTATATTTATAAAAGATTTTCATAGAATGATATAAAACAATAAGTATCATAAGGTAGAAGATGCACATTCATAATACATACACATAAATATTACACTCAAGAAGTTATTATAAAACAAAGATTATAAATTAATCCCAGTAAAGGTGGCAGGGCCTCCTAGTTAGGAATTAACTTATAATCTTTTAGTAAAATTATAATATGACAAAAATACACACTTTCAACATAAATAACATAAAAATTACAAAAGAAAAAATAATAATAATTTAACAATAAGTCTAGCTAATCCCGATGTCACATCTTATCAGAGCGAAACCCAAACAGAAGCCTAAGCTTCACCACCAACATCCTTAGCCTCATGCTAATTATCTGCATCATAATTTAAATATACACAAAAATGACAAGGGAGTGAGAAACTTCTCACTCAGTTGCAGATATAGAAATAAAAGTTAAATAGCACACACACACGCAATATAATTCACATATATAATCAATCTCACATATATGCTTATGTATAATGATTTCCTTGACTTGACTCACTAATGTATGCATGTGGCGCCATACAGAAGTTGCAGAATTTATCACTGGTGACCCAAAGGTACACCTATCACTGGTGTTCATACACCTCGTTAGCATGTTACATCACTGGTGTCCCGAAGGCACACCTATCACTGGTGTTCATACACCTCGTTAGCATATCGTGGGTGACTCAAAGGTACACCTTGTTAGTCGTGGGTATGCGGCCTCAGCGGCACACCTGGAGTAATATGTGCATATGATGCATGTCATACATTCACAGACTCAACCTTTAGCATGTTACACATATTATATTCATATTTCATAATTAAGAATTATTTCAATAATCCAATTTAATAGTCCAATAGTCCAACAGTCCAAACAGTCCAATAGTCCAAACAGTCCAACAGTCCAACAGTCCAACAGTCCAACAGTCCAGAGGTTGCTTAGGTATCATATTTTTCAATAATAATATATTAAGATCTTTTAAGTAAAGTAGGAAGCTTAAAAGGTAATATAAGATAATAAGGAGGCTCAGCCTTCCATTTAAATAATAGATTACAAATTTATAAATACTTAGGAGGCTTAGCCTTCCATTCAAATAACAGATTCTAATATGTAAATAAATAAGATATAAAACAAAACACATCAATAATACATATTCAAAGAAATAAACAACAGGTAAGGGATCGGGAGCCAATCCAACAAACAAACTATTTAACAATTATTCCCACACCCCCAAGCGAGGTTTCCCACTCCCCCCTTACCTGGGTTTACAGAAATTTGGGCAGAATCTCCTCTCTTCTTTCTTTAAAAGGAATCGGAATTAGGGCAGAATCTCTTCCTCTTTCTCCTTAAACAAGGCACTAGAGCAGAACCTCCTTTTCTTTCTCCTTCTCTCTCTCTTACTTTCTCTCTCTATTTCTCCAGAATTTCCTTCTCTCTAGAATTCTAAATTTTCAAAACCTTAGGCCCCTATTTATAGAAATTTTGAAAATACTATGCACTATGCACTATTCATTAAAATAATATTATAAATTACTATGCACTATGCACTATTCATTAAAATAATATTATAAATTACTATGTACTATGCACTATTCATTAAAATAATAAAATTTATTAAAATTTATAAACTTCAGATCCGCAGCCCCTCTGTAGCCGCCAGTTACTGTGCACATGCACAGTAAAATACTATTTACAAATACGTAAATACGTATTTATGAATAGTGAAAAACGTATACGTGAATAGTAAAATACATGAATAGTAAAATACGTAAATAGTAAAATACTTAAATAAAAATATGACAAACCTTCTAATAATCTCAATAAATATTTAAAATCAAAATAACTTGTTTTATTTATTAAAATTTGGGATATTACATTTTTAAACCCTTTAATAATTTCATAAATATTTAAAATACATAAAAATAACCCTTTTTCATTGAATAAAATTTGGGATGTTACATTTACTCCCCTCCTTTTAGAAATTTCGTCCCCGAAATTTGCTTGAAAATATGAATGAATAAACTTCACGTATCTTGCTTTTTAAATCCTATGCAACCTTACTACCTTATTGATGTACAACTCAAAAGATATCTAAGGATACTCTTATGACCTCCTTCTAGGATTGCTTTAAGCTCTGACATACTAGAAATGCACAACTTATCCTTAAATCTCAAAACTTCATCCACTCCAAATTTAAACTCACTCTCCATACCTTGATTCAATTTCTCTACTTCTCTTTCATCTTAGACCATCACGCTTCTGCTGCGCCACTCTGATACATTTTAGCAACTCCTAAATAAATATTAAGAGTACTCTTATGTCCTTTCAAGTTTACTAAGCATCCAAATGTGTCCTTTCTAATATCTTGCTTACTTGGGTCACTAATAAAGGATCTAACTCCTGGTTCCTCTAATCTCACCCATTAATAAGTCAATGCTACTAGAGATAATCTTACACATCAAGCATAAGTTTCTAAATTCTGCAATCAAATTCACTCCTTAAATCATCAAAATAATAAATTAGTGATCATCGTAATCAAAATATCTGCCAGAATATTGTTTTTACTTCTACGATTATCTATAAAGATCAAGCTCCTAAGCATATGTTACATATATCATATCACTAATTTTACTACTCCATCTACAACCAATTCAAATTTTTATCCATCACCTTATCTTATAGCCTCGTATCTTGTCACCAAAATGAATCAACTAATTATATTTTCTCAAATTTCTTTCAATGATCCACTTGTTACTCGAGTCATACCTAGTTTTACATTACTAGGAGTAATCTCACAAGGCAGACTTAAATTTTTAATTTGAGTCCAAAGATCCATAAGGAAAATATAAAGGTTTCCTACACAAAACATCGGTTACCACAATAACTTTGGCTCAATAACTTTCAAAATTAAAATCTTATTCCTTAAAGATTTTCAACTATCACTTTCGGTCAAAAGATATTTAAGGCTCTTATGATCGCTAAATACCTCAAGCTTAGTATTATACCAGTAATGTCTCCAAAATCTCAAGTGTAAACATTACAACCCCTAACTCAAGGTCATGGAAATAATCCATCAAACTTGTCTTCAAAACATCACTCTATACCACATAAAACTCACTAAAGTCCGGTAACGTTATCACTAGTCAATGTTTCCATAAGAGTTGAAACTACTCTCAAACCTACTATTCCACATAAAGATAATACTTCCTCCTAGTGAATGTAGTTAAGGGCAATACTATCCTAGAAATTCCTTTAATAATTCTTTAATAATAATAGGCTAACCTAATAAAACTCTTATCCTTCCTAACTGGCTTAGATATTTCCTCATTTTAAACACAACTTCTACCTAAACAGATCCATATTTACCTCAACTGGAATTTACAGGAACTAGAAAACTTACCTCATATAATAAAATAAAATAAATATAATAGTAATACTTAGACAATTTAACATATACTCATCTTAGATATATCTTCATCTTCAACTATAATATGATCATATCACACCCTAAAATCACTTTCACTAACTACACGACATTCACCAATTGATCCCTAAGGTCATCTATCCACAAATCAACATGCATGCATATTAAATCATATTAGAATACCTACTTTAAACCTGTTTATATACCATTCATAAGTATGTACATGAACAACCTTTACCACATAGCATCATACAACCTTAAACAACCTCTTAATCCACATGATAACATCCCAAATATCTTAACAAAGTCAATTCTTATCATTGCATTGCCTACTAACCCAAAAATATTATTATACAGCCTAATTTCTTTTTTTTAAATAACTATCAAAGAAAACAACACATAGAGAGTTCAATTCTTCCATTTGATCTTATCCTATCATCAAAGAAAACTAATTGATTAAACTACAACTCTTAGAAAGACATAAGATTCCAAAAAGATCATCTCCTTAGCTAAAGATTCAAAAATCACTTCAAGTATATTCAGCGCTTACAACTAAACTTCTGATCATCGAAGCAGTCATAACTAAAGTTTCAAACCTCTGTTTTATCTTTTTCCAATTCCATTGGGAAAATAATATCCAAAGCCATAATCTTCATAAAGACCGCAAAAAAAAAAAAAAAAAAAAAAAAAAAAAATCTAATTCTGTCAATATGATACTCAAACTGTCAAAACTGTAGCGAAAATATTTTCTACACCAAACAACATTAGTGTATCAATATATCTAATGTCACAAAGTACCTCAACTCTTTCCAAATTCACTCCTCAATTTCTCGTTCAAGCTTCTCAATACTATCCTCAACCGCAATAACTCACATGCTACCTAAACCATAAATAATTAACTTGTCAATAATAACACTTAAGGGAATTATCATCATTTCGATCTCTCACCAAGGAGACAACCACCCTTAGATTGAACCTGCTACAACTATAGATGTCAAAAACTCCACCAATCATAAACTCTTAGTACACTCAATGTATCACTCACATCCAAGGTTCTAATAGCTCTAGTTGGCTAACACTATCATGACTATCTTTCCTCTAATTACATAGCAATATCAAAATCAACAATATCAACACAAAACAAACATCATCATCATAATACACAACAAATAAAACATAGTCAGAGTACACAACAGAGTCATGATAAGCACATAACACACACGTTCGATTAAATCGACCTGCTCTGATACCACTAAATGGGACACCCTCTACCCCAATATCATTAATAAACATAAACTATATTTATAAAAGATTTTCATAGAATGATATAAAACAATAAGTATCATAAGGTAGAAGATGCACATTCATAATACATACACATAAATATTACACTCAAGAAGTTATTATAAAACAAAGATTATAAATTAATCCCAGTAAAGGTGGCAGGGCCTCCTAGTTAGGAATTAACTTATAATCTTTTAGTAAAATTATAATATGACAAAAATACACACTTTCAACATAAATAACATAAAAATTACAAAAGAAAAAAATAATAATAATTTAACAATAAGTCTAGCTAATCCCGATGTCACATCTTATCAGAGCGAAACCCAAACAGAAGCCTAAGCTTCACCACCAACATCCTTAGCCTCATGCTAATTATCTGCATCATAATTTAAATATACACAAAAATGACAAGGGAGTGAGAAACTTCTCACTCAGTTGCAGATATAGAAATAAAAGTTAAATAGCACACACACACGCAATATAATTCACATATATAATCAATCTCACATATATGCTTATGTATAATGATTTCCTTGACTTGACTCACTAATGTATGCATGTGGCGCCATACAGAAGTTGCAGAATTTATCACTGGTGACCCAAAGGTACACCTATCACTGGTGTTCATACACCTCGTTAGCATGTTACATCACTGGTGTCCCGAAGGCACACCTATCACTGGTGTTCATACACCTCGTTAGCATATCGTGGGTGACTCAAAGGTACACCTTGTTAGTCGTGGGTATGCGGCCTCAGCGGCACACCTGGAGTAATATGTGCATATGATGCATGTCATACATTCACAGACTCAACCTTTAGCATGTTACACATATTATATTCATATTTCATAATTAAGAATTATTTCAATAATCCAATTTAATAGTCCAATAGTCCAACAGTCCAAACAGTCCAATAGTCCAAACAGTCCAACAGTCCAACAGTCCAACAGTCCAACAGTCCAGAGGTTGCTTAGGTATCATATTTTTCAATAATAATATATTAAGATCTTTTAAGTAAAGTAGGAAGCTTAAAAGGTAATATAAGATAATAAGGAGGCTCAGCCTTCCATTTAAATAATAGATTACAAATTTATAAATACTTAGGAGGCTTAGCCTTCCATTCAAATAACAGATTCTAATATGTAAATAAATAAGATATAAAACAAAACACATCAATAATACATATTCAAAGAAATAAACAACAGGTAAGGGATCGGGAGCCAATCCAACAAACAAACTATTTAACAATTATTCCCACACCCCCAAGCGAGGTTTCCCACTCCCCCCTTACCTGGGTTTACAGAAATTTGGGCAGAATCTCCTCTCTTCTTTCTTTAAAAGGAATCGGAATTAGGGCAGAATCTCTTCCTCTTTCTCCTTAAACAAGGCACTAGAGCAGAACCTCCTTTTCTTTCTCCTTCTCTCTCTCTTACTTTCTCTCTCTATTTCTCCAGAATTTCCTTCTCTCTAGAATTCTAAATTTTCAAAACCTTAGGCCCCTATTTATAGAAATTTTGAAAATACTATGCACTATGCACTATTCATTAAAATAATATTATAAATTACTATGCACTATGCACTATTCATTAAAATAATATTATAAATTACTATGTACTATGCACTATTCATTAAAATAATAAAATTTATTAAAATTTATAAACTTCAGATCCGCAGCCCCTCTGTAGCCGCCAGTTACTGTGCACATGCACAGTAAAATACTATTTACAAATACGTAAATACGTATTTATGAATAGTGAAAAACGTATACGTGAATAGTAAAATACATGAATAGTAAAATACGTAAATAGTAAAATACTTAAATAAAAATATGACAAACCTTCTAATAATCTCAATAAATATTTAAAATCAAAATAACTTGTTTTATTTATTAAAATTTGGGATATTACATTTTTAAACCCTTTAATAATTTCATAAATATTTAAAATACATAAAAATAACCCTTTTTCATTGAATAAAATTTGGGATGTTACAGTAGGTAAAAGTAATTTTTAATGACATGTCACTATAGGATGTATGTTAAAATATGACACTTTTCTTGTAGTGAATAAATATGATTAAGAATATTTTAGTATAGTATATATATTATATGAAATTGTAAAAATTAAAAGTATTTAACTATCTTTCTTAATCTATGTAAAATAATTATTTTTGTTTATATATAAGTTTAGAGGGAATATTTTATTAATTAACATATTTAAAAATAGATTTATATTTTTTCCATAATAGAAAATAAAATAATATTTTAATTTACTTGTTATGCATAGGAATTACAGTCGTTTTAACATGAAGATCTATGTAGAACCTGAATTTTCTCTTGTAACTACATCAAGATGGTTGTCAATTATATTTCTCTCTCTTCCTTAATTACTTTTACTTTTGTATTATATTCCCAATCAACAGTTGTAATTTTGCATTTCCTTGACTGGCGAGACCATAAACTTGAGAGGTCCCCAGCGGCTGTAGCTGCTATATTGGTGCCTATAAATTAATTCCAATAAATGGAAAAACTTGAGAGGTCCCCAGCTGTAGCTGCTATATTGGTGCCTATAAATTAATTCCAATAAATGGAAAAGCCTCACAAGTCATGTTTGTAGAATTAAGAGTCAAAAAACTCCACCAAATCAGATTCTTTAGACATGGGGGGAGACAATAATAAAACTCCACCAAATCATCTCATGAAAGAGAGAAAGACATCATGGGCAGATTCCCTCAATTTGGGGGCTGGAAGAGTTTCTATGACTGCAACACATTTCTCCAAGGTTTGAGTTCTCTCACACTCTTTCTACCTGTTTCAAAATTGAGTGATGATCATGGTAAACCCCAACCAATTATTTGGTGGAAATAAGAGAGGTGGAGAGTGTAACATCCCAGTTTTTATTATTATTATATGGTATTTGGTCATAATTTTGTGATTATATTTTACTTCAATTGTAGCTAATTCACATTTCATTTATGCTTAATTGTAGGCTTTAGAAATATATGTATATTGTTGGGCTTAATTAGATAGTTGTAAACTTTCTTTTCAATAAAATCGTTTTCGCTGGGCTGACTGGCAAACCTCGGTGTTTAGGGCATAACTTGGGCTGTGATGGTCCAAATGATGCAAAATTGGTGTCAATGGAAATCTAAGAGAAAAACGCACAACTTTCACAGAAATAGCCATTTGCAAAATCGGTCGTTTTGGAGGTCAAAATTGGAATTTGATTGATACAATTGGTTCTCGCTGGACTGATTGGCAAGCCTCGGTTTGTGGGGTATAACTTGGTCGGTGGTTGTTCAAATGATACAAACTTGGTGGCTATGGAAAGATAAGAGAAAATCCTACAACTTTCATGAAGGAAATATTTTCAGATTCGGCTGTCTATAAGGTCCAAATCAGTAGCTAAATTCGATGAGGAAAAGAACATGGCACCAACTCCATTAATTCATCCCACCAACTTTAATAATTCATCTCACTAATTCATTCCACTTAGTTTTGTCTAAGATTTTTTCATTATTTTCCATTTTTTAATGTGTCTTGAAGGCTATAAATAGCCCTTCACTTCTCCATTGCAAACCATCCCTCAATTCTCATTCTCTCTTCTCTTATACTCTCTTCTTCTCCTCTTCTTCTCTTTGAAGACCTAGAGGAATCCATAGGAGGTGGTTCTATCCTAGTAGAAGGAGCCTAGAGGAGGAAGCTCTTCTTTAGTTTCAGCGCTTGTCATCCAGGTAAGGGGGGGAGTGAGAAATCTCGCTCTGGGTGTGGGATTGTATGCTGGGTAGTGGGATTGGCCCCCAATCCTGTGTTTGTTGTATGTTATATTGTTTGTATGTTCTAATTGCTTGGTTAATATGTGTGTATGAATAGAAATTCTGTTGAGATTATGATTGTGAAAGTTATGAATATGATATGATAATGTGAATGTGATGTTTCTAATGATATGATGTGATGATGAAATATGATGTGAAATGACCATGAGATATGATTGACCATGAGATAGATAATGTGATAATGTGACAATGAGATATGAAATGTGATAAAGAGAAATGACCATGGAAAGTGATAAAGTGATATGAGAATGCATAGAGTCTTGTTTGACATGCATCATTTGCATAAAGTGATAAGGGTACGATATGGAATACGCCGCCAGAGAAGGCCCCCTAGTGTAAAAGCTGTGGGGATCAGTCCTTGGGGATGGCTCGGTTTGGAAGTCCCAGTCTCGCCCATTGTGTGCATGGGATGTATCTTGCGCGGCTTAGCTATCCCGACGAGACTCTGGTAGTATGTCCTTCTAGTGAGAGTGCGCAGAGGTTGTGTCCCGGCATGTACTCCTAGACTACTCTTTGTGTATTGCTAGCGGCAATATACTACGTGATAAGTGACTGGCGCCACATGCATGATAAAATGTAGTCCGTGTCCATACATGTGTCTTTTGATGTTATATGACAAATGAATATGCCTTGAATGAGTAAGATGTGATATTGTTATTAATCTATGTTATACATATTTTGTTTGTGCTTGGCTATCTGGTATATATTTCTACACTGTGAGCCGAGTGAGATGTTTTCTCACTCCCTTTTTCTTTGTGTTGTTTTTCTCTGACTGTTATACAGGTGATTATCAGTATGAGGCTGAGAATGTTGGTCGTGAAGCTTAGGCTTCTTTATGGGCTATGCTCTGATAGGACATGTGACATCGGGGCATAGATAAGATTAGATTGGGATGTTAATGTTATTATTTTGGAAACTTGAGATTTATTTCTTTGTAATTTCTGCTGATTGTGTTTGTTAAAAATGTGATACTCTTTAAACATGTTTGATTATTAAATGTTATATTTAAATTTATTGAGTTATGATATGCGGGGTAGAGGGTGTCACATTTAGTGGTATCAGAGCAGGTCGATCAAATCGACCGTGAGTTATGAGTCTACTGTGCTTGTGTGATAGTTGAGAAATTTATACTAGCATGATGGTTGATTATGTTTGTTGTCATGTGTACTATTTTCTTAGATTATGGCTGGTAGAAATGATCGTGCAATTGCTGATGCTCTTCAAGCGTTAGCACAAGCCGTGAGTAACAATAATAGGGCTGAAATCACTCCTAACTGGTTAGAGCGATTTCAACAAAATAATCCACCTACTTTCCAAGGAGGATATGACCCAGATGTTGCGATGAATTGGCTAATGGAAATCGAAAAGATTTTTAATGCCATGGAGTGTCCTTTCGCTCAGAAGGTGAGGCTGGCTACCTTCATGTTGACTGCTGATGCCCATTTTTGGTGGGAAGGAGCTCTTCAAAGGATGATTGATGGAGGAGTGCAATTGAATTGGGGCAACTTCAAGAGAGTCTTCCTCGAAAAGTATTTTCCGGATGATGTAAGAAGCCAGAAAGAAGTTGAATTTCTCGAGCTGAAACAAGGAAATGATACAGTGGCAGAGTATGCTGCAAAATTTGATGCCTTGGTTCGCTATTGTACTCATTACCATGGTGAGGGTGGTGAAAGGGCTAAGTGTATTAAGTTCGTGAATGGCCTTCGTCCGGAGATAAAAACAGCAATTAATTATCAAGAGATCTATCACTATCCAACGCTTGTCAACAAGAGTAGAATCTATGATCGTGATAATCGTGCACGTGCTAGTTTCTACAAAGGGGCTGGAGGTCCTATACGTGCTGCAGGTTCTAGTGCTCTGGGTAAGAGTAAGCCTTACTCTGTTCCTACCAAAATTCAAGGAAATCATGCTAAGAGTAGATCCGTTGCTAGAAATTCTTTCGTAAGTGGTGCTGCTAGTGTAGGAGGCTCTGTTTCTACCCCTACTAATCGATGCAAGAAATATGGGCTGCGTGGGCATGAACACTATAACTGTCCCGACAAAGAAATAACATGTTTCAATTGCAATGGCAAAGGTCATATTAGTACTCAGTGTCCACAATCGCCAAAGCAACGTATGATGGGAACAGGAGCTAATTCTCAACCTAAACGTCCAACAACTACTGGAAGAGTATTTGCTCTTAGTAGTGCTGAAGCTACTCAGTCCGATAATTTAATACAAGGTATTTGTTTCATAGCTGAGAATCCTTTGGTTGTACTGTTTGACTCTGGTGCAACTCATTCTTTCATTTCTTTTGCCTGTGTCCAAAAATTGAAATTGCCAGTGTCTTATTTGAGCTATGATCTAGTGGTAGAAACTCCCACAGAAGGTCCCATATCTACTTCTAGTATTTGCCTCAAATGCCCAATTGCTATTTCTGAAAGACAGTTTCTGGTTGACCTTATCTGTTTGCCTCTTAGTCAACTCGATATCATTCTTGGAATGGACTGGTTATCTTCCAATCATGTCCTACTAAATTGTTTTGAAAAATCCATATCTTTTGGTGAGAATAAGGGCGCAGAGTTTTTAAGTGCTAACAAAATAAAAACTTGTTTAAAGGAAAATGAAAAGGTTTACATGATTCTCGCCTGTTTAATTCTTGAGAAAGACCATGAGCCTAGTAAGATTCCCATAGTAAGAGAGTTTCCTGAAGTTTTCCCTAAGGACATATCTAGCTTACCACCTGAGAGGGAGATTGAGTTTTCCATAGACTTAGTACCTGGTACTGCACCCATATCCATAGCACCTTATAGAATGTCCCCTAAGGAGTTAGCTGAACTCAAGAAACAGATAGAAGAACTTCAAGAGAAACAATTCATTAGACCTAGTGTCTCACCTTGGGGAGCGCCTGTTTTGTTGGTCAAGAAGAAAGATGGGAGCATGAGGTTGTGCGTAGACTATAGGCAACTAAATAAAGTAACCATCAAGAATAAGTATCCATTGCCTAGAATAGATGACCTTATGGACCAGCTAGTTGGGGCTTGTGTGTTTAGTAAGATAGATTTGAGATCAGGTTATCACCAAATCCGAGTGAAATCCGAGGATATCCCAAAGACTGCTTTTAGAACCCGCTATGGGCACTATGAGTATTTAGTTATGCCTTTCGGTGTAACTAATGCACCTGGAGTATTCATGGATTATATGAATAGGATCTTTCACCCCTATTTGGATAGATTTGTAGTAGTCTTCATAGATGACATCCTTGTATATTCTAAGACTAAGGAAGAACATGTTGAACACCTTAGGATTGTCCTTCAAACCCTTAAGGAGAAGCAGTTATATGCTAAATTGTCTAAGTGTGAATTCTGGCTCAATAGTGTAAGCTTTTTGGGACATGTGATTTCTGAAGGAGGGATAGCTGTAGACCCTTCTAAGGTAGAAGCTGTACTTGAGTGGAAAACACCTAAGTCAGTTTTTGAGATCAGGAGTTTTCTGGGGTTAGCTGGGTATTATAGGAGGTTTATAGAGGGTTTTTCTAAATTAGCATTACCTTTGACCAAATTGACTAGGAAGAATCAACCTTTTGTGTGGGACTCTAAGTGTGAAGAGAACTTTCAGGAACTTAAGAGGAGGTTAACTAGTGCCCCTATTTTAGCATTACCTGACCCTAATGAAACCTTTGTAGTGTATTGTGATGCCTCTAAGATGGGTTTAGGAGGGGTACTTATGCAGAAGGGAAAGGTAATAGCCTATGCTTCTAGGCAATTGAAAATCCATGAACAAAACTACCCTACCCATGACCTTGAATTAGCTGCAGTAGTATTTGTTCTTAAGTTGTGGAGGCATTACTTGTTTGGGTCTAGATTTGAAGTTTTTAGTGATCATAAGAGCCTTAAGTACTTATTTGACCAAAAAGAACTAAATATGAGGCAGAGGAGATGGTTAGAGTTCCTTAAGGATTATGAATTTCAATTAAATTACCACCCTGGCAAGGCTAATGTTGTAGCTGATGCTCTGAGTAGAAAATCCTTGAGAATCTCTTCTTTGATGATTAAGGAGTTGCACATGATTGAAGAGTTTAGAGATATGAGCTTAGTGTGTGAACTGACCTCTAGGAGTATTAAGTTGGGAGCCTTGAGAGTGACTAATAACTTGATAGATGAGATTAGAAAAGGTCAGAAAGCAGATCCTTTCTTATTGAGTCAAGTAGAGAAGTTGAATCAAGGTGTGGAAAGTGAGTTTAAAGTTGGAGTAGATGGGGTGTTAAGATTTAAGGACAGGTTATGCATTCCTAGTGTGCCTGAGCTTAAGAAAGCAATCCTAGAAGAAGGTCATAGGAGCAGCCTTAGTATCCATCCAGGAGCCACTAAGATGTACCAAGACCTTAGGAAAATGTTCTGGTGGCCTAAGATGAAGAGGGAGGTAGAGGAATTTGTGTATGCTTGCTTAGTATGTCAGAAAGCTAAAGTAGAACACCAGAAACCTTCAGGTCTGCTACAACCTTTAGATGTGCCTGTGTGGAAATGGGATAGCATCTCGATGGATTTTGTAGTAGGATTACCTAGGACAAGGAAGAACTTGGATGCTATATGGGTCATTGTGGATAGATTAACTAAGTCTGCCCATTTTATTCCCATTAACATTAGATACCCTTTGGAGAGATTAACCAAGTTGTACATAGGTGAGATTGTAAGGTTGCATGGGGTTCCTACTAGTATAGTTTCTGATAGAGATCCTAGGTTCACCTCTAGATTTTGGGAGAGCTTGCATAAGGCGTTAGGCACTAAGCTTAGGTTGAGTTCAGCATATCACCCCCAAACAGATGGCCAGACTGAGAGGACCATACAATCCTTAGAAGACTTGTTGAGAGCTTGTATCTTAGAACATGGAAGTACTTGGGATAGTTTCCTACCTTTGATAGAGTTTACCTACAATAATAGCTACCATTCCAGTATTGGGATGGCACCCTATGAGGCTTTGTATGGTAGGAGATGTAGAACACCTTTGTGTTGGGTAGAACCTGGAGAGAGTGCCATTTTGGGACCTGAGATAGTTCAACAAACCACCGAAAAGGTTAAGATGATCCAGGATAAAATGAGAGCGTCCCAAAGTAGACAAAAGAGCTACTATGATAAAAGAAGGAAAGACCTTGAGTTTAAAGAGGGAGATCATGTATTCCTTAAAGTAACTCCTTGGACTGGAATTGGTAGAGCACTTAAATCTCGCAAACTTACTCCAAGATTCATTGGTCCCTACCAGATCCTTAAAAGAGTTGGTGATGTAGCCTACCAAATTGCGTTACCTCCATCCCTATCAAATCTTCATGATGTCTTCCATGTTTCTCAACTTAGAAAATACATTCATGACCCATCTCATATTGTGGAACCCGACAACATTCAGTTAAAGGATAACCTCACTTATGAAACCATACCTTTGAGAATTGAGGACAAGAGGGTAAGGCAACTAAGAGGTAAGGAAATTCCTTTAGTCAAAGTTGTTTGGGGAGGAAACTTTGAAGAAGACGCTACATGGGAACTAGAAAGCAAAATGCGGGAAGCTCACCCATTCCTGTTTTCAGGTAAATTTCGAGGACGAAATTTCTTAAAGGAGGGGAGAATTGTAACATCCCAGTTTTTATTATTATTATATGGTATTTGGTCATAATTTTGTGATTATATTTTACTTCAATTGTAGCTAATTCACATTTCATTTATGCTTAATTGTAGGCTTTAGAAATATATGTATATTGTTGGGCTTAATTAGATAGTTGTAAACTTTCTTTTCAATAAAATCGTTTTCGCTGGGCTGACTGGCAAACCTCGGTGTTTAGGGCATAACTTGGGCTGTGATGGTCCAAATGATGCAAAATTGGTGTCAATGGAAATCTAAGAGAAAAACGCACAACTTTCACAGAAATAGCCATTTGCAAAATCGGTCGTTTTGGAGGTCAAAATTGGAATTTGATTGATACAATTGGTTCTCGCTGGACTGATTGGCAAGCCTCGGTTTGTGGGGTATAACTTGGTCGGTGGTTGTTCAAATGATACAAACTTGGTGGCTATGGAAAGATAAGAGAAAATCCTACAACTTTCATGAAGGAAATATTTTCAGATTCGGCTGTCTATAAGGTCCAAATCAGTAGCTAAATTCGATGAGGAAAAGAACATGGCACCAACTCCATTAATTCATCCCACCAACTTTAATAATTCATCTCACTAATTCATTCCACTTAGTTTTGTCTAAGATTTTTTCATTATTTTCCATTTTTTAATGTGTCTTGAAGGCTATAAATAGCCCTTCACTTCTCCATTGCAAACCATCCCTCAATTCTCATTCTCTCTTCTCTTATACTCTCTTCTTCTCCTCTTCTTCTCTTTGAAGACCTAGAGGAATCCATAGGAGGTGGTTCTATCCTAGTAGAAGGAGCCTAGAGGAGGAAGCTCTTCTTTAGTTTCAGCGCTTGTCATCCAGGTAAGGGGGGGAGTGAGAAATCTCGCTCTGGGTGTGGGATTGTATGCTGGGTAGTGGGATTGGCCCCCAATCCTGTGTTTGTTGTATGTTATATTGTTTGTATGTTCTAATTGCTTGGTTAATATGTGTGTATGAATAGAAATTCTGTTGAGATTATGATTGTGAAAGTTATGAATATGATATGATAATGTGAATGTGATGTTTCTAATGATATGATGTGATGATGAAATATGATGTGAAATGACCATGAGATATGATTGACCATGAGATAGATAATGTGATAATGTGACAATGAGATATGAAATGTGATAAAGAGAAATGACCATGGAAAGTGATAAAGTGATATGAGAATGCATAGAGTCTTGTTTGACATGCATCATTTGCATAAAGTGATAAGGGTACGATATGGAATACGCCGCCAGAGAAGGCCCCCTAGTGTAAAAGCTGTGGGGATCAGTCCTTGGGGATGGCTCGGTTTGGAAGTCCCAGTCTCGCCCATTGTGTGCATGGGATGTATCTTGCGCGGCTTAGCTATCCCGACGAGACTCTGGTAGTATGTCCTTCTAGTGAGAGTGCGCAGAGGTTGTGTCCCGGCATGTACTCCTAGACTACTCTTTGTGTATTGCTAGCGGCAATATACTACGTGATAAGTGACTGGCGCCACATGCATGATAAAATGTAGTCCGTGTCCATACATGTGTCTTTTGATGTTATATGACAAATGAATATGCCTTGAATGAGTAAGATGTGATATTGTTATTAATCTATGTTATACATATTTTGTTTGTGCTTGGCTATCTGGTATATATTTCTACACTGTGAGCCGAGTGAGATGTTTTCTCACTCCCTTTTTCTTTGTGTTGTTTTTCTCTGACTGTTATACAGGTGATTATCAGTATGAGGCTGAGAATGTTGGTCGTGAAGCTTAGGCTTCTTTATGGGCTATGCTCTGATAGGACATGTGACATCGGGGCATAGATAAGATTAGATTGGGATGTTAATGTTATTATTTTGGAAACTTGAGATTTATTTCTTTGTAATTTCTGCTGATTGTGTTTGTTAAAAATGTGATACTCTTTAAACATGTTTGATTATTAAATGTTATATTTAAATTTATTGAGTTATGATATGCGGGGTAGAGGGTGTCACATTTAGTGGTATCAGAGCAGGTCGATCAAATCGACCGTGAGTTATGAGTCTACTGTGCTTGTGTGATAGTTGAGAAATTTATACTAGCATGATGGTTGATTATGTTTGTTGTCATGTGTACTATTTTCTTAGATTATGGCTGGTAGAAATGATCGTGGAATTGCTGATGCTCTTCTAGCGTTAGCACAAGCCGTGAGTAACAATAATAGGGCTGAAATCACTCCTAACTGGTTAGAGCGATTTCAACAAAATAATCCACCTACTTTCCAAGGAGGATATGACCCAGATGTTGCGATGAATTGGCTAATGGAAATCGAAAAGATTTTTAATGCCATGGAGTGTCCTTTCGCTCAGAAGGTGAGGCTGGCTACCTTCATGTTGACTGCTGATGCCCATTTTTGGTGGGAAGGAGCTCTTCAAAGGATGATTGATGGAGGAGTGCAATTGAATTGGGGCAACTTCAAGAGAGTCTTCCTCGAAAAGTATTTCCCGGATGATGTAAGAAGCCAGAAAGAAGTTGAATTTCTCGAGCTGAAACAAGGAAATGATACAGTGGCAGAGTATGCTGCAAAATTTGATGCCTTGGTTCGTTATTGTACTCATTACCATGGTGAGGGTGGTGAAAGGGCTAAGTGTATTAAGTTCGTGAATGGCCTTCGTCCGGAGATAAAAACAGCAATTAATTATCAAGAGATCTATCACTATCCAACGCTTGTCAACAAGAGTAGAATCTATGATCGTGATAATCGTGCACGTGCTAGTTTCTACAAAGGGGCTGGAGGTCCTATACGTGCTGCAGGTTCTAGTGCTCTGGGTAAGAGTAAGCCTTACTCTGTTCCTACCAAAATTCAAGGAAATCATGCTAAGAGTAGATCCGTTGCTAGAAATTCTTTCGTAAGTGGTGCTGCTAGTGTAGGAGGCTCTGTTTCTACCCCTACTAATCGATGCAAGAAATATGGGCTGCGTGGGCATGAACACTATAACTGTCCCGACAAAGAAATAACATGTTTCAATTGCAATGGCAAAGGTCATATTAGTACTCAGTGTCCACAATCGCCAAAGCAACGTATGATGGGAACAGGAGCTAATTCTCAACCTAAACGTCCAACAACTACTGGAAGAGTATTTGCTCTTAGTAGTGCTGAAGCTACTCAGTCCGATAATTTAATACAAGGTATTTGTTTCATAGCTGAGAATCCTTTGGTTGTACTGTTTGACTCTGGTGCAACTCATTCTTTCATTTCTTTTGCCTGTGTCCAAAAATTGAAATTGCCAGTGTCTTATTTGAGCTATGATCTAGTGGTAGAAACTCCCACAGAAGGTCCCATATCTACTTCTAGTATTTGCCTCAAATGCCCAATTGCTATTTCTGAAAGACAGTTTCTGGTTGACCTTATCTGTTTGCCTCTTAGTCAACTCGATATCATTCTTGGAATGGACTGGTTATCTTCCAATCATGTCCTACTAAATTGTTTTGAAAAATCCATATCTTTTGGTGAGAATAAGGGCGCAGAGTTTTTAAGTGCTAACAAAATAAAAACTTGTTTAAAGGAAAATGAAAAGGTTTACATGATTCTCGCCTGTTTAATTCTTGAGAAAGACCATGAGCCTAGTAAGATTCCCATAGTAAGAGAGTTTCCTGAAGTTTTCCCTAAGGACATATCTAGCTTACCACCTGAGAGGGAGATTGAGTTTTCCATAGACTTAGTACCTGGTACTGCACCCATATCCATAGCACCTTATAGAATGTCCCCTAAGGAGTTAGCTGAACTCAAGAAACAGATAGAAGAACTTCAAGAGAAACAATTCATTAGACCTAGTGTCTCACCTTGGGGAGCGCCTGTTTTGTTGGTCAAGAAGAAAGATGGGAGCATGAGGTTGTGCGTAGACTATAGGCAACTAAATAAAGTAACCATCAAGAATAAGTATCCATTGCCTAGAATAGATGACCTTATGGACCAGCTAGTTGGGGCTTGTGTGTTTAGTAAGATAGATTTGAGATCAGGTTATCACCAAATCCGAGTGAAATCCGAGGATATCCCAAAGACTGCTTTTAGAACCCGCTATGGGCACTATGAGTATTTAGTTATGCCTTTCGGTGTAACTAATGCACCTGGAGTATTCATGGATTATATGAATAGGATCTTTCACCCCTATTTGGATAGATTTGTAGTAGTCTTCATAGATGACATCCTTGTATATTCTAAGACTAAGGAAGAACATGCTGAACACCTTAGGATTGTCCTTCAAACCCTTAAGGAGAAGCAGTTATATGCTAAATTGTCTAAGTGTGAATTCTGGCTCAATAGTGTAAGCTTTTTGGGACATGTGATTTCTGAAGGAGGGATAGCTGTAGACCCTTCTAAGGTAGAAGCTGTACTTGAGTGGAAAACACCTAAGTCAGTTTTTGAGATCAGGAGTTTTCTGGGGTTAGCTGGGTATTATAGGAGGTTTATAGAGGGTTTTTCTAAATTAGCATTACCTTTGACCAAATTGACTAGGAAGAATCAACCTTTTGTGTGGGACTCTAAGTGTGAAGAGAACTTTCAGGAACTTAAGAGGAGGTTAACTAGTGCCCCTATTTTAGCATTACCTGACCCTAATGAAACCTTTGTAGTGTATTGTGATGCCTCTAAGATGGGTTTAGGAGGGGTACTTATGCAGAAGGGAAAGGTAATAGCCTATGCTTCTAGGCAATTGAAAATCCATGAACAAAACTACCCTACCCATGACCTTGAATTAGCTGCAGTAGTATTTGTTCTTAAGTTGTGGAGGCATTACTTGTTTGGGTCTAGATTTGAAGTTTTTAGTGATCATAAGAGCCTTAAGTACTTATTTGACCAAAAAGAACTAAATATGAGGCAGAGGAGATGGTTAGAGTTCCTTAAGGATTATGATTTTCAATTAAATTACCACCCTGGCAAGGCTAATGTTGTAGCTGATGCTCTGAGTAGAAAATCCTTGAGAATCTCTTCTTTGATGATTAAGGAGTTGCACATGATTGAAGAGTTTAGAGATATGAGCTTAGTGTGTGAACTGACCTCTAGGAGTATTAAGTTGGGAGCCTTGAGAGTGACTAATAACTTGATAGATGAGATTAGAAAAGGTCAGAAAGCAGATCCTTTCTTATTGAGTCAAGTAGAGAAGTTGAATCAAGGTGTGGAAAGTGAGTTTAAAGTTGGAGTAGATGGGGTGTTAAGATTTAAGGACAGGTTATGCATTCCTAGTGTGCCTGAGCTTAAGAAAGCAATCCTAGAAGAAGGTCATAGGAGCAGCCTTAGTATCCATCCAGGAGCCACTAAGATGTACCAAGACCTTAGGAAAATGTTCTTGTGGCCTAAGATGAAGAGGGAGGTAGAGGAATTTGTGTATGCTTGCTTAGTATGTCAGAAAGCTAAAGTAGAACACCAGAAACCTTCAGGTCTGCTACAACCTTTAGATGTGCCTGTGTGGAAATGGGATAGCATCTCGATGGATTTTGTAGTAGGATTACCTAGGACAAGGAAGAACTTGGATGCTATATGGGTCATTGTGGATAGATTAACTAAGTCTGCCCATTTTATTCCCATTAACATTAGATACCCTTTGGAGAGATTAACCAAGTTGTACATAGGTGAGATTGTAAGGTTGCATGGGGTTCCTACTAGTATAGTTTCTGATAGAGATCCTAGGTTCACCTCTAGATTTTGGGAGAGCTTGCATAAGGCGTTAGGCACTAAGCTTAGGTTGAGTTCAGCATATCACCCCCAAACAGATGGCCAGACTGAGAGGACCATACAATCCTTAGAAGACTTGTTGAGAGCTTGTATCTTAGAACATGGAAGTACTTGGGATAGTTTCCTACCTTTGATAGAGTTTACCTACAATAATAGCTACCATTCCAGTATTGGGATGGCACCCTATGAGACTTTGTATGGTAGGAGATGTAGAACACCTTTGTGTTGGGTAGAACCTGGAGAGAGTGCCATTTTGGGACCTGAGATAGTTCAACAAACCACCGAAAAGGTTAAGATGATCCAGGATAAAATGAGAGCGTCCCAAAGTAGACAAAAGAGCTACTATGATAAAAGAAGGAAAGACCTTGAGTTTAAAGAGGGAGATCATGTATTCCTTAAAGTAACTCCTTGGACTGGAATTGGTAGAGCACTTAAATCTCGCAAACTTACTCCAAGATTCATTGGTCCCTACCAGATCCTTAAAAGAGTTGGTGATGTAGCCTACCAAATTGCGTTACCTCCATCCCTATCAAATCTTCATGATGTCTTCCATGTTTCTCAACTTAGAAAATACATTCATGACCCATCTCATATTGTGGAACCCGACAACATTCAGTTAAAGGATAACCTCACTTATGAAACCATACCTTTGAGAATTGAGGACAAGAGGGTAAGGCAACTAAGAGGTAAGGAAATTCCTTTAGTCAAAGTTGTTTGGGGAGGAAACTTTGAAGAAGACGCTACATGGGAACTAGAAAGCAAAATGCGGGAAGCTCACCCATTCCTGTTTTCAGGTAAATTTCGAGGACGAAATTTCTTAAAGGAGGGGAGAATTGTAACATCCCAGTTTTTATTATTATTATATGGTATTTGGTCATAATTTTGTGATTATATTTTACTTCAATTGTAGCTAATTCACATTTCATTTATGCTTAATTGTAGGCTTTAGAAATATATGTATATTGTTGGGCTTAATTAGATAGTTGTAAACTTTCTTTTCAATAAAATCGTTTTCGCTGGGCTGACTGGCAAACCTCGGTGTTTAGGGCATAACTTGGGCTGTGATGGTCCAAATGATGCAAAATTGGTGTCAATGGAAATCTAAGAGAAAAACGCACAACTTTCACAGAAATAGCCATTTGCAAAATCGGTCGTTTTGGAGGTCAAAATTGGAATTTGATTGATACAATTGGTTCTCGCTGGACTGATTGGCAAGCCTCGGTTTGTGGGGTATAACTTGGTCGGTGGTTGTTCAAATGATACAAACTTGGTGGCTATGGAAAGATAAGAGAAAATCCTACAACTTTCATGAAGGAAATATTTTCAGATTCGGCTGTCTATAAGGTCCAAATCAGTAGCTAAATTCGATGAGGAAAAGAACATGGCACCAACTCCATTAATTCATCCCACCAACTTTAATAATTCATCTCACTAATTCATTCCACTTAGTTTTGTCTAAGATTTTTTCATTATTTTCCATTTTTTAATGTGTCTTGAAGGCTATAAATAGCCCTTCACTTCTCCATTGCAAACCATCCCTCAATTCTCATTCTCTCTTCTCTTATACTCTCTTCTTCTCCTCTTCTTCTCTTTGAAGACCTAGAGGAATCCATAGGAGGTGGTTCTATCCTAGTAGAAGGAGCCTAGAGGAGGAAGCTCTTCTTTAGTTTCAGCGCTTGTCATCCAGGTAAGGGGGGGAGTGAGAAATCTCGCTCTGGGTGTGGGATTGTATGCTGGGTAGTGGGATTGGCCCCCAATCCTGTGTTTGTTGTATGTTATATTGTTTGTATGTTCTAATTGCTTGGTTAATATGTGTGTATGAATAGAAATTCTGTTGAGATTATGATTGTGAAAGTTATGAATATGATATGATAATGTGAATGTGATGTTTCTAATGATATGATGTGATGATGAAATATGATGTGAAATGACCATGAGATATGATTGACCATGAGATAGATAATGTGATAATGTGACAATGAGATATGAAATGTGATAAAGAGAAATGACCATGGAAAGTGATAAAGTGATATGAGAATGCATAGAGTCTTGTTTGACATGCATCATTTGCATAAAGTGATAAGGGTACGATATGGAATACGCCGCCAGAGAAGGCCCCCTAGTGTAAAAGCTGTGGGGATCAGTCCTTGGGGATGGCTCGGTTTGGAAGTCCCAGTCTCGCCCATTGTGTGCATGGGATGTATCTTGCGCGGCTTAGCTATCCCGACGAGACTCTGGTAGTATGTCCTTCTAGTGAGAGTGCGCAGAGGTTGTGTCCCGGCATGTACTCCTAGACTACTCTTTGTGTATTGCTAGCGGCAATATACTACGTGATAAGTGACTGGCGCCACATGCATGATAAAATGTAGTTCGTGTCCATACATGTGTCTTTTGATGTTATATGACAAATGAATATGCCTTGAATGAGTAAGATGTGATATTGTTATTAATCTATGTTATACATATTTTGTTTGTGCTTGGCTATCTGGTATATATTTCTACACTGTGAGCCGAGTGAGATGTTTTCTCACTCCCTTTTTCTTTGTGTTGTTTTTCTCTGACTGTTATACAGGTGATTATCAGTATGAGGCTGAGAATGTTGGTCGTGAAGCTTAGGCTTCTTTATGGGCTATGCTCTGATAGGACATGTGACATCGGGGCATAGATAAGATTAGATTGGGATGTTAATGTTATTATTTTGGAAACTTGAGATTTATTTCTTTGTAATTTCTGCTGATTGTGTTTGTTAAAAATGTGATACTCTTTAAACATGTTTGATTATTAAATGTTATATTTAAATTTATTGAGTTATGATATGCGGGGTAGAGGGTGTCACAGAGAGAAAAGTAATAAAAATGAAAGGTGACATGAGATAAAAATAAAATTGAGATGGAAGAGAAAATAAATGTGTGATAAACATTTTGCTTAATAATTTGTTAGGAAGGAATGAATCTTATTTGAGACATGAAAACCGTAGCTATTAGCTTCTGAAAATCGTATTTAAGATGTGAAAATTTACATAAAACATGTTATACTATACATATTTTTCTTTTAATACAAAATTATATATTCACTTGTTCTTGAATAAGTTTTCAAGATGATTGTCTCAAGAAGTGATTGCATTTTATAATTTTTTAATCAACGAAAATCAATTTTTTGTGTGGTGCCATCTACAACTAATGGATCCAAGGAATCCTAAGTTTTTGAATGGTGATTAACAGGTGGGGTGGAAGACTACTCTGAGTTTAGCATTTCAAAGCATAGGCATCGTGTATGGTGATATTGGCACATCCCCACTTTACGTGTTCTCAAGAATCTTCACGGAGGGTATTCGTCACAACGATGACATTCTTGGAGTTTTGTCTCTCATAATCTACACCATTGTTATCATACCCTTCATTAAATACGTCTTCATTGTGCTGCACGCTAATGACAATGGCAATGGTAAGATACATGCATTTCATGATTCATCTTATTCACAAATTAAAATTGATATTTTATTTTAGGAGATATTTTTAATGATATTCTTTTTAACAGTATTTGTTATAAAATGAAATCTATTGAAATTCACAAAATTTTGTTAGGTATCAAGTCAAATCAGGTCATGCCTTTAAAATAATGTCTGTAACAAATAAATAGGCCACAATCTATAATAGAGTACTTTTGTTTGTATGTAATTTCAACACCTATAGTTACTAGCATTCATAAGGTTCATTATCAATGCACCAATAGAATAAGTTTTTAGTTTCTTCTCTGATGAAATTACTGAACTAGTATTTTTATATATTTATAAAAATAAAAATAAAAAAGAATTATGATCAAAGAGCAGTGTCATTTATTTCTAAATACCAAAGGTGGACCCAAGTATTTCTATTTTTCCATTTTTAATTTTCTATAACATTTTTTCCGTGTTTCAAATTTCTCCTTCACATATTAATTATGACGCGTTTCTACGTAGTAAATGACAAGTCAATTCAAAATGAGTAACACAATTTTTATGCATTAACTAGGTGGAGCATTTGCACTTTATTCACTAATATGTAGGCATGCCAAAATGAGTTTGATTCCAAACCATCAACCAGAGGACAAGGAGCTTTCAAATTACATACTCGAAACACCATCTAACAAGTTGAATAGAGCTTCAAAACTAAAGCAAAAGCTTGAGAACAGTTATTTTGCTCGAGTTCTGCTTGTACTTGTAACCATGATGGGGACTTCCATGGTCATAGGAGACGGCATTTTCACTCCAGCGGTTTCAGGTTAATCAATTCATTTTAGTTTCTTATGTTTTCTAAATAAACTGAACCACTGATGAATTGTTAAATAGAATAAATACTAAGACAACTGGTGTGAAAAATGTCCTAATTAACAACAAATACTAAGATTAGTCACATTACTTACATGATGATGTGTGTTGTTGAAAAATGCAAGAAAAAAAAATTAACGAGGACTATGATTTGAAACTACCTAATAATTTCTTATTATGTGTGTATGTGAGAGTTTGAGTGTAGTTACCATATGCATGAGTCATTTTTTCGGAGGTCTTGAAGGCAATAGTGACCAGAATACATGCAATCATGAACATGTAGTTGACCTCAGGAATGTACACCTGGCCCCTATGCTTAGTGGAGGTATGAACAACCTTAACTCTTGGGAAACAACCTAGACTTTGTGCTTGGGATATAACGGAGAATGCTCCAGAAATCATTGCCTGACTGGCTATGATGGCAGCAGCAACAGCAACAACAAATGTTGGCCAATATAAGTGCCCTGCATGTAATTCACAGCATAGGAAAAAAGTAAAAATCAGTTAAACCATTGATTAGATTATTTTTTTAAAAATTATTATATCAATGGATCTTTTAAATTTAAGAGATGTACCAGGTATACATGCATAGAATGTATTAGATACTTTCTCTGGGAACTTTCGTAGTATGCTGCTTGTCCAAAATATGCAATCAATATTGCTGGGAATACAACACAAGAGAAGCTAATCTGCAACATACGTTACAATCAGTTTAAAAGTAACCACTATGGTTAACCTAGTAGTTGAGAGGGGAGGGATCGGGGTAGTTAGAAGCATAAAGACCTAGGTTCAATCTTTATTGCGGTCATCTTTGTAATGTTTTCTATCTTAAAAAAAAAATCAGTTTAAAAGTAATTAATATATAATTTTATTTTGATAGAAATTGAAGAACCCTTTTTGGCATGGTTTATTCACGTTATTGATTTTGATCAAGAAACACTATAAAAAATTATTATACAGTGATATATACTCTATAATAATATGATTTGTCTTATTAAAAATTATTTTTATCTATATAATAAATATAATATATGTTAATATATTATTATTAAAAAATGTAAATATAGGTTAAAGTGATACAAATCACTAAAATATATAAATTTATTTACTTGCTTGAATGGCTCGCACACTAAAGTGACCCAAGTCAGCAAACATTGCCTCAGATCCTATGATTATGCATACAATTATATGTTAGTTAGAAATAAAGAATGATATTCAACTTAATTAAAAATATTAAATGCATAGATATATTTAGATGCAACTCACCTGTGATGCATAGTAAGACTCCACCGAATGAAAACCAACCTTGTTTACCATTCCGTTTGAAAAAATCAATTATATATTTTGGATTGAAAGCACGTAATACTCCAACGTCATGTTTAAATAAATTGTAGATACCAATTCCAACAATGAATGAAAACCACACTATGAGAATTGGAGCGAATGAAGATCCTACTCTATCAGTGCCAAATCGTTGCAGAGAAAAAAGGACAACCAATATTGCTACAGAAATCCCCACAACAGCTTCTGAAAAATATAAAAATAAAATAAAATATTAAATATTTATTATCATTACTTACAATAAAAAAAATAATAAGTAAAAGGCTCAATAATATTAGTACCTTGACCTAATGAGGTACTGGTCCCGCTTACTGCAGATAGAACTGCATGCAGATTTGAACATGTCAAGTCTCCATCCAAAGTCCAAATGCTCAATGTCATTAATGACATTTTCATATTATACTATTGAATTAATGCAATACAATTTTTTTTCTTCCATTTTTCAACAACACACATCGTCATGTAAGTAATGTGACTAATCTTAGTATTTGTTGTTAATTAGGACATTCTTCGCACCAGTTGTCTTAGTATTTATTCTATTTAACAATTCATCAGTGGTTCAATTTATTTAGCAAACATAAGAAACTAAAATGAATTGATTAACCTGAAACCGCTGGAGTGAAAATGCCGTCTCCTATGACCATGGAAGTCCCCATCATGGTTACAAGTACAAGCAGAACTCGAGCAAAATAACTGCTCTCAAGCTTTTGCTTTAGTTTTGAAGCTCTATTCAACTTGTTAGATGGTGTTTCGAGTCTGTAATTTGAAGGCTCCTTGTCCTCTGGTTGATGGTTTGGAATCAAACTCATTTTGGCATGCCTACATATTAGTGAATAAAGTGCAAATGCTCCACCTAGTTAATGCATAAAAATTGTGTTACTCATTTTGAATTGACTTGTCATTTACTACGTAGAAACGCGTCATGATTAATATGTGAAGGACAAATTTGAAACACGGAAAAAATGTTATAGAAAATTAGAAATGGAAAAATGGAAATACTTGGGTCCACATTTGGTATTTAGAAATAAATGACACTGCTCTTTGATCATAATTCTCTTTTTATTTTTATTTTTATAAATATATAAAAATATCAGTTCAGTAATTTCATCAGAAAAGAAACTAAAAACTTATTCTATTGGTGCATTGATAATGAACCTTACGAATACTAGTAACTATAGGTGTTGAAATTACATACAAACAAAAGTACTCTATTATAGATTGTGGCCTATTTATTTGTTACAGACGTTTTTTTAAAGGCATGACTTGATTTGACTTGATACCTAACAAAATTTTGTGAATTTCAATAGATTTCATTTTATAACAAATAGTGTTAAAAAGAATATTACTAAAAATATTTCCTAAAATAAAATATCAATTTTAATTTGTGAATAAGATGAATCATGAAATGCATGTATCTTACCATTGCCATTGTCATTAGCGTGCAGCACAATGAAGACGTATTTAATGAAGGGTATGATGACAATGGTGTAGATTATGAGAGACAAAACTCCAAGAATGTCATCGTTGTGATGAATATCTCCGTGAAGATTCCTGAGAACACGTAAAGTGGGGATGTGCCAATATCACCATACACGATGCCTATGCTTTGAAATGCTAAACTCAGAGTAGTCTTCCACCCCAACTGTTAATCACCATTCAAAAACTTAGGATTCCTTAGATCCATTAGTTGTACATGGCACCACACAAAAAATTGATTTTCGTTGATTAAAAAATTATAAAATGCAATCACTTCTTGAGACAATCATCTTGAAAACTTATTCAAGAACAAGTGAATATATAATTTTGTATTAAAAGAAAAATATGTATAGTATAACATGTTTTACGTAAATTTTCACATCTTAAATACGATTTTCATAAGCTAATAACTACGGTTTTCATGTCTCAAATATGATTCATTCCTTCCTAACAAATTATTAAGCAAAATGTTTATCACACATTTATTTTCTCTTCCATCTCAATTTTATTTTTATCTCATGTCACCTTTCATTTTTATTACTTTTCTCTCCACCTATCTTATTTCCACCAAATAATTGGTTGGGGTTTACCATGATCATCACTCAATTTTGAAACAGGTAGAAAGAGTGTGAGAGAACTCAAACCTTGGAGAAATGGGTTGCAGTCATAGAAACTCTTCCAGCCTCCAAATTGAGGGAATCTGCCCATGATGTCTTTCTCTCTTTCATGAGATGATTTGGTGGAGTTTTATTATTGTCTCCCTCCATGTCTAAAGAATCTGATTTGGTGGAGTTTTTTGACTCTTAATTCTACAAACATGACTTGTGAGGCTTTTCCATTTATTGGAATTAATTTATAGGCACCAATATAGCAGCTACAGCTGGGGACCTCTCAAGTTTATGGTCTCCCCAGTCAAGGAAATGCAAAATTACAACTGTTGATTGGGAATATAATACAACAGTAAAAGTAATTAAGGAAGAGAGAGAAATAATATTGACAACCATCTTGATGCAGTTACAAGAGAAAATTCAGGTTCTACATAGATCTTCATGTTAAAACGACTGTAATTCCTATGCATAACAAGTAAATTAAAATATTATTTTATTTTCTATTATGGAAAAAATATAAATCTATTTTTAAATATGTTAATTAATAAAATATTCCCTCTAAACTTATATATAAACAAAAATAATTATTTTACACAGATTAAGAAAGATAGTTAAATACTTTTAATTTTTACAATTTCATATAATATATATACTGTACTAAAATATTCTTAATCATATTTATTCACTACAAGAAAAGTATCATATTGTAACATACATCCTATAGTGACACGTCATTAAAAATTATTTTTACCTACACAATAATTATAATATATGTTAGTATATTATTAAAAAGTGTGGGTATAAGCTACAGTGACACATAAAATATATTGTTAAATCTCATTCAAAATCAACACTAAAATTGTGTATAACTATATGTCAAATAGACATATACCAACATATATTATACTTATAGTGACACTTTTTGTATGTCACTATATGTAACATTTCTTATAGTGATTATAAATAGTATTTTCATTTATTTTTTAAGGGTATTTTTTAATTAAAAATATTAAATAAATTTTATTTAGTTAAATTTATTTTATAATCAAGTCCAAAAAATTTAAATATTTTCTTGCTTACATGTAGTTTCAGAGAGTAAAGACTTAAATAAGTTTTTACTTATTGTAACATGATTGGATTTTGATTTTGATTTTTTAAAAACATTTCATTGTTTTACATCCTTCAAAAATTTACAAATGTTTTTTTTTTGTCCTTATAAGATATTTATGGTCCTTGTAAAATGAGTAAAGTTTAGTTATGATTCTTCTATAATATTTTTTTTTTTGATTTTTGTCTTTCTAAAATGTAAAATAATTATTTTTGACTCTTAATAATAATTTTAAGATAGATAAATAACATTTATTTTAAAATATATAAATAAAAAAAATTAAGATACCAGGCATTAATATTATCATTAATATTTGTAGGTAGCACTTAATATAATAATCACATAACTTTTTAATAAATAAATAAATAGTTAAAAAATAATTATATAATAATAAAAACTAAAAACAATTTTTCTAAATTTTAGATGCACAATAAAGAATTTCTTTTTATAGAGATTAAAGTCAAAACTACTCATTTTGCAAGTATTAAAATCATATTTAAATTTAAAATAAAAATTATATTTTTAATTTATGACGAGTCAAATAAGTCTTTTACTTATTTTTTTTTTATAAAAAATGCATTGATTAGCTTATTACCCCTACAATTGGTTAAAAAAATTATTATATTTCTTAATTTATGGTGTGACTAAATATAACTAATATCACTTATATATACCATTTAATTTTATGAGCAGTAAAATTTAATTTATGATTAATGTCACTAAATATAATTTATATATACATTATTAATAAAAATTAATTAATTAACTATTTTTATTAATCTTGACAAATTATGTATTTATTTGTTATATAAAAAATGTAATAGTAACAATATTTTATTAATCATTAAATTTAATTAGAATAGTAATTGGAAATTAATAAATAATTAATAAGTAATATAATATATCACTCTTATTTTGTAATAAATATTATATAAAAAAACACTCTAAAAGATAAATATTATTTTAATTTTTAATATAATAATAGTCGGGTGGGAAGGGATTTGGGTAATTAGAAGTATGATGACCTAAGTTCAATCTTTACTGCGACTATCTTTGTAATATTTCTTATCTTTACCAAAAAAAATTACATTTTTCACTTATTTCTTACAACAATGTATTTTAGAAAGTTGTTATATTATATTGTTTTCGCTAAAAAAAAATTAATAATTAAGTGAATTTCATAAAATAAAATAAAAATTCTTTCTTATTTATTTATTAGTATTGTTTATTGTTCTGGGTTAAAAAAATTAAGCCAACACTTTTTTCGGTTGTAAAAATTATTAACACTTGTTATGCCAGCCTACCTAGTAGTACAATTAAGTTAACACTTATTATGCAATAGACATTACATTTTTATAACAATACACTTAATTAGAAACAAACTTTGTAATTAAGTCTTTTTGTTTTTTATTTTATATTAAATGATTATTAACAAAATTGTTATTATTATTATATATTTTTCTTGAAAAGAATTAGTATTATTGTTACATTGATTTTTTTCTTTTGAAATAATTATTACATTAATTTAATTTGAACCTTCTCCCTTAAGTTTTCAATATGTTGACTTTTAATATTTTATAAAAATATTACGCGTAGCAGTTTGTGTCCTTCGACGCAATGACAACATTCCCCTAGGTAGTTATTTAAGCACATCCCAGTTTGGAATGAATCAGGTGAATCTATAATAATAGATAAATGATACTCAATTTTTCATGTTTTTTTATATTTATTTTTTAAAGATATTTTTATCTTTAAGTTTTTACAAAAATTTAATAAATATTATAATTTGTAATCTACTCTTTTTTATCCTTTCTCTCGCTTTTAGATGTTTTATTCTTGAACCTACAAGTAATTAAGAAGTGCTGTGTTAAAAATTGAAAAAGAAATAGAAAAAAATTCTATAGAAGATGGAAAGAAAAAAAATGATTTTATCTTTATAATTTTTCTATTCTAATATTATTGACAATTTAATCATTTTCTTTATATATTTTTTCTATTAATAAAAATATTATATTAACATATCAATTATTCCGTAATCTCATTTTTCTATTAATTGATTAAAAGTTTTCTAAAGAGTAAATTATAGCTTTTTTATAAATAAAAATATTAAATTTGTTTCCTTTTATAAATTTCAGTATACGAAGCTTTACTCATTTTTAAAAATTTTCATTAAAAAAATTGGTACCATAAATGCAAGTATATTGTAATGTCCTTTTCTCTTGCAGGATGGCAGAAAAAAGATTCTCACACTTAAAAGTATTAAAAAAATATTTATAGCAATATTGTGAATTTTATGATTATTTATTTAATTTTATTAAGTAAATAATTTATTTAATTTGTTGTTTTAATATTATAAAACTTCAATAATATGTTTTGATGAGAAATTCTAGAAATTCAAGAAATTTAAAATTGAATTTAAAATTCTAGAAATCATGTAAGTAATGTGACTAATCTTAGTATTTGTTGTTAATTAGGACATTCTTCGCACCAGTTATCATAGTATTTATTCTATTTAACAATTCATCAGTGGTTCAATTTATTTAGCAAACATAAGAAACTAAAATGAATTGATTAACCTGAAACCGCTGGAGTGAAAATGCCATCTCCTATGACCATGGAAGTCCCCATCATGGTTATAAGTACAAGCAGAACTCGAGCAAAATAACTGTTCTCAAGCTTTTGCTTTAGTTTTGAAGCTCTATTCAACTTGTTAGATGGTGTTTCGAGTATATAATTTGAAAGCTCCTTGTCCTCTGGTTGATGGTTTGGAATCAAACTCATTTTGGCATGCCTACATATTAGTGAATAAAGTGCAAATGCTCCACCTAGTTAATGCATAAAAATTGTGTTACTCATTTTGAATTGACTTGTTATTTACTACGTAGAAACGCGTCATGATTAATATGTGAAGGACAAATTTGAAACACGGAAAAAATGTTATAGAAAATTAGAAATGGAAAAATGGAAATACTTGGGTCCACCTTTGGTATTTAGAAATAAATGACACTGCTCTTTGATCATAATTCTCTTTTTATTTTTATTTTTATAAATATATGAAAATACTAGTTCAGTAATTTCATCAGAGAAGAAATTAAAAACTTATTCTATTGGTGCATTGATAATGAACATTACGAATGCCAGTAACTATAGGTGTTGAAATTACATACAAACAAAAGTACTCTATTATATAATTTCAATACCATGCTTAATGACCAAAAGTTCAGCCTTGTATGCATTACCTTGACCAAAAGCTTTGGAGAAGCCGCACAACCACTCCCCATGGGTATTAAAAGTTTTTTTTTCAATTGTCTCCTTTACTTTAAATAATTTATTCCTATAATTTCATATTTTAAATTCATAATTTATATACTTTTTTATCTCTACTCGATATGGGATTTGTAAGATGAGAGTTGTCTTTTATTTATATATTTTTTAATTTATTTTTTTAATTGTGTTGTCTTTTAAGAGATGTGAGATTTATAAGGTGAAAGTTGCTCTCTAATTATTTTATAGCACTATTGAACTTGGTAACAATGAGTGATTTGATACCAATTTAGAATAGTCAATTAGGAGTCAACCCTATAAAATGAACCTGTAAGGTAATAGTTATTACTCATTTATATATTATTTAATTATCTTATCTCTAATCGATGTGGGACTTAAATTTTTTCTAATAAATAATTGTCGCTAATAGTAAACTTTAGTGTAATATAATATATTTTTAGTGACTATTATATATTAGTCATTAATATTTTTACATATGACGGCAATTAAATTATTGCCATTAAATAATTGTCATTAATAACAAATTTTATTTTGACTTTTTATTTGAATGGATGAATTCATATGTTTAAATAATTATTTTTCCCATCATTTTACGTCTTCTGTAACTTTGACATTTATTAATGTTTTTTTTAATATTTTGTTTTATTATTATGTTTAAAGATTGTATTATTATGTGTATCATATTTTTTTTATAACATTTACTAGAATATTTCCGGTCAGAGTATACATCTCGTAACTAAACTATTGCATATACCCGTGTATTGCATAGTGATATTTGTATTTTGTTGTGTATATAAAGAGTATATAATTAACATAGTTTATCATAAATATTTAAATTATAATTCAGATAAAATTTAATCATTTTAATTAACACAATTATATTTGGTATAATTAGAGCATGCTTAAACTACGATAATTAGAAGACTTAAATATGTTTTTAGTCCTTGTAAATATAAGTCATTTTTATTTTAAACCCTATGATATTTTTTTGAAATTTTTAATTCCTCAAAATCTTTCTATCATACATTTTAATCCTTTCCATTAAATTATCGATGATTTGAAAAATAATTTGTTGATATGTCATATATTTTAATCTTTTCCATTAAACTATTAATGATTTGGCCAATAGTTTGCTAATGTAGTTCTAGTAACATGACATATCACTAGCTCTTCTTTATGTGATGGCTAATTCATCTACACGAAAAAAAGTTCAAATTCCTAATTCTAATTAATCTTAAATCCATTGTATTTGCTCTTCTTCGTTTTAGGATTTAATGAGTTTTGCTGCTTACGCTTGGTTTATCGAGGAAGTTGTCAAAAACTTTTTCACGATTTGTGAACCCATCTTTAACGTCTTTAAAAACGGTATCTATCTCATCTTCTACATCTCATTCGTTAACGTAAGGAAAATAACACACTCTATAATTCATATTCACCACATTCAACGTCTTCACTTTTGATTTTATTATTTATTTTCTTCTCTCGGTAGGAAATCATTTGTGAGGCCATTGAACACTAAAAAAAGGGTGTGATTTGTGACAGTTAGTTTGATAGTTTCTAGCGGTTAAACACTACCACAAATCGCATTACCAGCGTTACTAATAACCGCCAAATCCACACGAAAAACGGTTTGTAGCGCATATTTTTAAAACGCTATTTTTGAAGGTTAGAAAATTCAATCACTTTGTGGCGGTTTTAAACCACCACAAATTGAATTTTAATATTACTCTTTTCACAGTTTTTGACGGTGTAAAAACGCCACAAAATTTATCTAATTTTTTTATAATTTAACATTTCTAGTGATTTTAAACCGCCACAAAATTACATTTTTTTTTTCACATTTTCTATCAAACCATGCCTAATAAATGGTACACCAACAAAAGAAAGAAAAGAAAAAAAAAATAATTGGGCTTTCAAACCTGAAACATATAGAGAAAAAAAGCTGCACCAACCAAAATGAAATAAATCATATTGAAGAACTCAAAATGTACCAAGTTTCATCCAACAGAACAATGATACCAATGGGTTTTTGCAAAATAATGCAATAGGAAACAAAATTAGTATCATCTAGCAAATTGTGACAAAAAAGAAATAAATCAACAAAAACTATAAAACAAATTGTGAGAAAGGAACCACCATTCTCAGGAAAGGAACATGGGCATGAAAAAGCAACTAAACTAGCAAAAACTAATAACCACCCTTACCAATAAGTACTCCTAATTCTGTAGTAAAATAGAATGACCGGTTAGTTATAGAAGAAAACTATACTTACAAGTAACAACAAAATGTTTATCTAGAGAGTGAAGGGATATGGAATTTACCTTTCATTTGTTCCATTACATGCAATGTTTCATCTTTTGTATTTTTGAAACAGACAGCACTTAGCACTACTATTATGGAACGTTAGTTTCCATTGTAAAGTCCATTTTAAATGTTAACATGTGGCAACCTGTGGCCCGCGACACCCATCCTCTATAGCAAGGGAGAAAGAGGAGTACCTTCTCATAAAGACCCGTGATCACCAACTGATACAACTGTTACAACCCATCCATCTATAATCACAAAGGTGACAGTAGTTCTAGATTTTTGTGCTGAAACAACAAAGTATATCAAAAACATATTAATTAACTCGGAAGTATAAAAACTATCAACCACAACGAAGAAATATAGAAACTATTAATAACTTCCATTAGTAATTTATATTCTTCATCAACAATCTAATACTCATACGACAACAACTAGCATGGAGTTTTAAATATAGATGATTGGATGCACCTAGTTTGTTGTCATTCATAATGACGAGCTTCTCCAAAATTTGATATATTTAATTACTAATGGTATGTGACTGCTGTTGATTACATGCTTCATGCCTTCATGTATAGTACAAAAAGTAGTTTGATCTAACTATTTTTTGGTACTCTGATTGCACTTATCTCAAATTATTGAGAGATTCAGTAAATGAATTCTGTATATAGTTGAAGACATTGTATATACAGTCATAATTATTAGCATATAAACAAGTTTGTCAGTCTAAAATATCTCCCAACAAGGACATTATTTTGTACTGCAGCAAGTATCGATGCTAATATAATAATGCCACAAAACGTACTACTGATGAAGGAATAATTGTGATCATTTTGTTCTACGCTAATATTTTGTTTTAGACCTTGCTGTTCTTTTTCCAACAAATTTGTTTAATTAATCAACTTGAAGAAGCTAAGTAAAGATTTGTTGATGTAATAAACATGCTTAATTGTTATTAATTCAATAAATTGATGTTATTTATTTATTTTTATTTTTTTTTCAAAATTTCTATTCATAGGCTTAATCATATATGTCAGCGTCAATAAATATTTTCCTACATCTATAATGGGCAATCCCTTGCTATTGGAAGAAACCAAGCACTAAGTATACTGATACAAATATAAAAACAAGATGCTATACACAAACTAAGCACCAAGTATGCTAGTTTAAGATTGAAATTGACTATTATTGTCATTAGTATCTCAAGTCTCAACAATCACAATACCAAAAAAAAATTTAAAAATTGAAATTGCATCTATCTTGCTTCACTATTTGCAATCTTGTGACAAACAAAGAAAATAGTTATTCTATCAATGCAACAAAAAAAAGGTTTATTTTATTAATATCAATGAGCAACATCATCATTGACATTTATATATATCTCTAGAAGCCACATTTGTTGCTGCAACACTGGTAACTATAACACCACTTGCTCCAGCTTCACTCTGATTTCCATTGCTACTTGTTCCAACTACTCAATAATTTTCCTCATTAAGTTGTCCATTTGTTGTATTTTTACATCATTTCCCTTTTCTCTGCATTATACAACAAAACTCATTTAAATTAATATTTATTAGTGAGAAAATTAAAGAAAATATAATGTTAATTACCTTAGATTTGGTAGTAGTTGGTTGTTGTTGTTGTTCTCCACCACCTTTTGGTTGCTTAAGAGGGTTGGGACAATTTCTCTTGTTGTGCCCATATTGAAGGCACCTACCACATCTATTGCTGGTATGAGTTCTCCTAAGTTTGGTTGGATTCTCATCTTCCTCTAGCATCCTTCTCCTTAATTTTTTTGGCCTACCAGGCCCCCTCTTGAAATCAGGTGGCAATATTGTATCATTGTTGGTCATTGGCCACTTATTTTAAGATTGATTATTAGCGTGACTGATCTTAAAAATTTTCTTTTAAGATCGGCTATTAGCATGACCAATCTAAAAAATTTAACTTTTAAGATTGATTGATGACCGATCTTAAAAAGCTCAACTTTTAAGATCAATCAAAGAATCGATCTTAAAAGATAAAAATGATCGATCTTAAAGTATTTTTTTCACTAGTAAAAATATTATTACAATTATTATTAATGAAAATAAATACAATGAAGGCAAAAAAAAAAAAGTTTAATAAGATAAGTAACTTGAACAAGTGAGGTACTAATCCCACTCACTCCAGAAAGAACTACATACACATTTAAACAATATGTCAAACGTTTCCATCCAAAGTCCAAATGGCTAATATTATTAAAGATGTTTACATATCATACCAATTTGTAGTATATCACAAATTTTGTGCAAAAACTCTCTTTTTTTTTATTAACCCAACAAATGAATACAGTAAGCTGAAAGCTAGCTAATAATTGATTAACATGATATTGATGGAGTAAAAATCCCGTCTCCAATCACCATGGGAGATCCTACCAATATTCTAAATTTATGATACAATATTATCTTTTATATATATATATATATATATATATATATATATTTAATTTCAGATACCTTATTTAACATAGATAAAATTGGTTGTATTATTATTTTAGATAGTTATATTTCACATTTCTTTTTATCATGTATATATAAATAAATCTATACATATATATATATATAGATGACATCCAAAAATATTATAACTATTTATCATATTATGATTATATATAAAATTATCTATTACAACTTATATATTTTAATAAGTAATTAAAGTAATTAGTATAAATAAATAGTATTTTATTTTATAAAATTTTATGTTCAGTAAAATTAATAAAGAAATATATATGTATGTATATGTCTGTACTAACTAATTATATTATAAATATTGTCATGAGAAATAACTTATTATAAATTTATATGATATTATAGGTATATAAAATAAAATAATATAGTGGTTTCATTCCTTGTTCTTAGGGACTTTAAGTGTTTGGTGCTGGATTCCAATCCGATATGGTCTTATATTTTTTATAAAACAATTAAAAATCAGGATGAGATAACTATAAGTGTAACACGAATCTGTATGCAAGCATCCAGCATCCATATGCCACGTCAGTCAACAAGGGGTCAGGTCAACAAGGGGTCTATGAATTTGATGTGCCACGGTAGAATGAGTTTATGTGCCACGTTAGTATAAGTATGTGCCACGTTAGTATATAACAAATTACGCAAGTGCTTACGGATTGAATTGCAAACTGAAGTTATGGGGAAGGAGAACTTTATCTCTTTAATTTAATTTTTTTATATACTCTTATGTTTATTATTTATGTTATTTTTATCTAGTGAGGTGTCTCTAACCTCATTTATTTGCTTAATCTATGTTTATTTTTATCTATAATAATTATTAAGGTGTTCATATTTTATATTGTTTAATTATTTTATAACGATTGTTATATTTATTTATATTATTGGTATCCTTAATTTTTTTTTCTCTCGTAAATATAATTATTATAAATATATTTATAATCAACTATAATATAATTGTGATATCTTGGACTTGTCTTGTTATTATTTTGCATGTCATTTAATTAATTGGTACTTTTAATATATTTTATTTACGTATATGTTATTTAGTTAAAATAAATTCTCAAATTTATTTAGCGTGATTGTCTTTATAATTGATTATAATATGATTTTGTTAAAATGTCTTTGAAGATAAATATTATCCTATGGCCATAGAAGATAAAATTTGAATTATCTATAGTTGGAGGTTTGACCTTGGGGATTTAAATGAGTAAGAAATTATGATTAAAATTTTTTGCACTAGTTGATATTATAATGCTCATTTATCCTAACTAGTCACTACAAATTATAATTCAAATTTTATATATATTGTTTAATATTAACTATTGTTACGCATGCTTTATGATTATAAATATTTCTTTGAAAAATGTTCTTACTCCTTATGTTTCTTGTTTTGAAAAATTTAATAATTAAATAAATATAGATGGATGTGCCAGATACCTGCCCCTTTCCCTACAGTCATATCTGCTGTTTTCTCTGGAACCACCTGGAGCGTCGATGCTCTCGCTAACTCTGTAACTTTCAATGGGGTCGTAGTGTCATCGTTCACTTTTTCTCCATACCAAGAAATTCCCACCGTGATTGATGGATCCATCGTTGTGACTTTTTACTTACCCCCTGCAAATCATGTGAACTCTATTGTGAATTTGTTCCAACCACCTATGTAATTATTATGGAAGTAGAAAAAGAAACACTATGATATGTAGATAGGCACGAAATAATCTGTATTATATATGTAAGAAAAACAACTACGCGCATTTTGTAAAATATATAATGATAAGTACTTATGATATGATATAATGTATAATATTATTATACATGTGTTTCTAGCTATATATATATATATATATATATATATATATATATACGTATATTACTAAGATTAATATTAATACTATTGGGCGTTACACAAACATATATAACTCTTGCAAAACAACTACTCTCAAGATTTTGCTTTAGCTTTTGGGCTATTTTCAGATTGGTAGATGGTGTTTGGAGCCTGTAATTTGAAAGCTCATTGTCCTCTGGTTGTTGATTTGGAACCAAACTCACTTGGGCTTGCCTACATATCAATGAATACAGTGCAAATGCTCCACCTAATTAATGCAAAAGAAAGTAACATGTTAATGACATGTAGACCATCTAAATCTGAATTTACTTGCAACATAGAAAAAAGGCATTGCTATCTAACGTACCATTGCCATTGTCGTTAGCATGTATTACAATGAAGACATTTAAGCAAGGGTATGGTCACAATGGAGTAGATTATGAGTGAAAAGACCCCAAGAATGTCATCATTATTTCTAATACCGTTGGTGAAAACGCCTAAAAACACATAAAGTGGGGATGTGCGAATATCGCCATATACAATGCCTATGCTGTGAAAAGCTAAACATAGAGTAGTCCTCCGGCCCAACTGTTAATGATCATAATTGAAAATTTGATACAAACTTAGAATTACATGGATACAGTTGTTGTATATAGACCACACGATTTTTATTTTTATTTTAATTATATGATGTCATGAACTACTTTTTTCAAAAGCAGCAGGTTGAAAAACTATACCAGAGCAAATTAATATTTTTTTAGAAAAAATGCTTACTTTGTTACTTGAATTTGAAAGAAACTGTCGTATTTTAATATTTAAGACTAATAAATTATTAAATAAGTCTCTAAATATCAAATAAAATCTTAAATTTAACTTCTTATACTATGATAAATTTATATCAATATTATCACTTTAGTTATACATTTTTTTGGATTTTGAATTAATGTGAATGTGAATTTATACTTTTAGAGACGCGTAATATTTTTCACCTTTTCAATTTCACAAACTAATATGATAACATTTTTCAAATTTAGAGTCCAAAAAGTCTTATATTTTTATATTAAAAAAATTGTGTCAACATGTATACGCTAAAAGAGAGAACTAGCCAGAGTGACATGAAGGTCGGGAGAGAAACCTTTGACGACATTGAAATGGTGGATGGTCTTCCCCTCTCTTGATGGGGGGAGTCTGCCTATAGTGTCTTTTGCTCTCTATTGAGATGCTTTTGTGGTGTCTTCTTCCATGAGAAAGTACAAAACAATAGTTCAATAACATAAGTTTTTTATTTACTTATTTATTATTTTTAAAATTGAAAATGTATCTATGAAAATATTATTATTTATATTTCAAAAGAAAGATGAAAAAATAACCCAAAGCTACATGATTCTTGATAAAATGATTTTTGTATTGATTATTTTAGGGAAAATAGATTGTGTGAGACTAATTTAATTTTATGTTAAGAAAGAGATGAAGGTGTAGAGAAAGATGAGAATCCAACCAAACTTAGGAGAACTCATACCAGCAATAGATGTGGTAGGTGCCTTCAATATGGGCACAACAAGAGAAATTGTCCCAACCCTCTTAAGCAACCAAAAGGTGGTGGAGAACAACAACAACAACCAACTACTACCAAATCTAAGGTAATTAACATTATATTTTCTTTAATTTTCTCACTAATAAATATTAATTTAAATGAGTTGTGTTGTATAATGCAGAGAAAAGGGAAATGATGTAAGAATACAGCAAATGGACAACTTAATGAGGAAAATTATTGAGTAGTTGGAACAAGTAGCAATGGAAATTAGAGTGAAGCTGCAGCAAGTGGTGTTATAGTTACCAGTGTTGCAGCAACAAATGTGGCTTCTAGAGATATAAATGTCAACGATGATGCTGCTCATTGATATTAATAAAATAAACCTTTTTTTTTGTTGCATTGATAGAATAACTATTTTATTTAATAGACACAAGATTGCAAATAGTGAAGCAAGATAGATGCAATTTCAATTTTTAAATTTTTTTTTGGTATTGTGATTGTTGAGACTTGAGATACTAATGACAATTATAGTCAACTTCAATCTTAAACTAGCATACTTGGTGCTTAGTTTGTGTATAGCATCTTGTTTTTATATTTGTATCAGTATACTTAGTGCTTGGTTTCTTCCAATAGCAGGGTATTGCCCATTATAGATGTAGGACAATATTTATTGACGCTGACATATATGATTAAGCCTATGAATAGAAATTTTGAAAAAAAAAATAAAAATAAATAAATAACATCAATTTATTGAATTAATAACAATTAAGCATGTTTATTACATCAACAAATCTTTACTTAGCTTCTTCAAGTTGATTAATTAAACAAATTTGCTGGAAAAAGAACAGCAAGGTCTAAAACAAAATATTAGCGTAGAACAAAATGATGACAATTATTCCTTCATGTACGTTTTGCGGCATTATTATATTAGCGTAGATACTTGCTGCAGTTCAAAATAATGTCCTTGGGAGATATTTCAGACTGACAAACTTGTTTATATGCTAATAATTATGACTGTATATACAATGTCTTCAACTATATACAGAATTCATTTACTGAATCTCTCAATAATTTGAGATAAGTCCAATCAGAGTACCAAAAAATAGTTAGATCAAACTACTTTTTGTACTATACATGAAGGCATGAAGCATGTAATCAACAACAGTCACATACCATTAGTAATTAAATATATCAAATTTTGGAGAAGCTCGTCATTATGAATGACAACAAACTAGGTGCATCCAATCATCTATATTTAAAACTCCATGCTAGTTGTTGTCGTATGAGTATTAGATTGTTGATGAAGAATATAATTTACTAATGGAAGTTATTAATAGTTTCTATATTTCGTCGTTGTGGTTGATAGTTTTTATACTTCCGAGTTAATTAATATGTTTTTGATATACTTTGTTGTTTCGGCACAAAAATCTGGAACTACTGTCACCTTTGTGATTATAGATGGATGGGTTGTAACAGTTGCATCAGTTGGTGATCACCGGTCTTTATGAGAAGGTACTCCTCTTTCTCCCTTGCTATAGAGGATGGGTGTTGCAGGCCACAGGTTGCCACATGTTAACATTTAAAATGGACTTTACAATGGAAACTAACGTTCCATATTAGTAGTGCTAAGTGCCTTCTGTTTCAAAAATACAAAAGATGAAACATTGCATGTAATGGAACAAATGAAAGGTAAATTCCATATCCCTTCACTCTCTAGATAAACATTTTGTTGTAACTTGTAAGTATAGTTTTCTTCTATAACTAACCGGTCATTCTATATTACTACAAAATTAGGAGTACTTATTGGTAAGGGTGGTTATTAGTTTTTGCTAGTTTAGTTGCTTTTTCATGCCCATGTTCCTTTCTTGAGAATGGTGTGGTTCCTTTCTCACAATTTGTTTTATAGTTTTTGTTGATTTATTTCTTTTTGGTAATTTGCTAGATGATACTAATTTTGTTTCCTATTGCATTATTTTGCAAAAACCCATTGGTATCATTGTTCTGTTGGATGAAACTTGGTACATTTTGAGTTCTTCAATATGATTTATTTCATTTTGGTTGGTGCGGCTTTTTTCTCTCTATATGTTTAAGGTTTGATGGCCCAATTATTTTTTTTTCTTTTCTTGCTTTTGTTGGTGTACCATTTATTAGGCATGGTTTGATAGAAAATGTGAAAAAAAAATGTAATTTTGTGTCGGGTTAAAATCACTAGAAATGTTAAATTAAAAAAAATTAGATGAATTTTGTGGCGTTTTTACACCGTCAAAAGCTGTGAAAAGAGTAATATTAAAATTCAATTTGTGGTGGTTTAAAACTGCCACAAAGTGATTGAATTTTCTAACCTTCAAAAATAGCGTTTTAAAAATATGCGCTTCAAACTGTTTTTCGTGTGGATTTGGCGGTTATTAATAACGCTGGTAATGCGATTTGTGGTATTGTTTAACCGTTAGAAACTATCAAACTAACTGTCACAAATCACACCTTTTTTTTAGTGTTCAATGGCCTCACAAATAGTTTCCTACCGAGAGAAGAAAATAAAAAATAAAATCAAAAGTGAAGACGTTGAATATGGTGAATATGAATTATAGAGTGTGTTATTTTCCTTACGTTAACGAATGAGAGGTAGAAGATGAGATAGATACCGTTTTTAAAGACGTTAAAGATGGGTTCACAAATCGTGAAAAAGTTTTTGACAACCGCCTCGATAAACCAAGCGTAAGCAGCAAAACTCATTAATTCCTGAAACAAAGAAGAGCAAATACAATGGATTTAAGATTAATTAAAATTAGGAATTTGAACTTTTTTTTCGTACAGATGAATTAGCCATCACATAAAGAAGAGCTAGTGATATGTCATGTTACTAGAACTACATTAGCAAACTATTGGCCAAATCATTAATAGTTTAATGGAAAAGATTAAAATATATGACATATCAACAAACTATTTTTCAAATCATTGATAATTTAATGGAAAGGATTAAAATGTATGATAGAAAGATTTTGAGGGATTAAAAATTTCAAAAAAATATCATAGGGTTTAAAATAAAAATGACTTATATTTAGAGGGACTAAAAACATATTTAAGTTTTCTAATTATCGTATTTTAAGCATGCTCTAATTATACCAAATATAATTGTGTTAATTAAAATGATTAAATTTTCTGAATTATAATTTAAATATTTATAATAAACTATGTTAATTATATACTCTTTATATACACAACAAAATACAAATATCACTATGCAATACACGGGTATATGCAATAGTTTAGTTACGAGATGTATACTCTGACCGGAAATATTCTAGTAAATGTTAAAAAAAAAATGATACACATAATAATACAATCTTTAAACATAATAATAAAACAAAATATTAAAAAAAACATTAATAAATGTCAAAGTTACTAAATGATGGGAAAAATAATTATTTAAACATATGAATTCATCCATTTAAATAAAAAGTCACTACAACAAATTTGTTATTAATGACAATTATTTAATGGCAATAATTTAATTGCCGCCATATGTAAAAATATTAATGGCTAATATATAATAGCCACTAAAAATATATTATATTACACTAAAGTTTACTATTAGCGACAATTATTTATTAGAAAAAACTTAAGTCCCACATCGATTAGAGATAAGATAATTAAATAATATATAAATGAGTAATAACTATTACCTTACAGGTTCATTTTATAGAGTTGACTCCTAATTCACTATTCTAAATTGGTATCAAATCACTCATTGTTACCAAGTTCAATAGTGTTATAAAACAATTAGAGAGCAACTTTCACCTTATAAATCTCACATCTCTTAAAAGACAACACAATTAAAAAAATAAATTAAAAAATATATAAATAAAAGACAACTCTCATCTTACAAATCCCATATCGAGAGTAGAGATAAAAAAATATATAAGTTATGAATTTAGAAAATGAAATTATAGGAATAAATTATTTAAAGTAAAGGAGACAATTGAAAAAAAAACTTTTAATAGCCTTTAAAATAGTTACTAGAATTGTCACTAAAAAAAAATAAGTTTTTCTGATAATTTAGTAGATCTTTAGCGGCATTTTATATAAATGTCGGTAATAGTATTAGCGACACTGGATACACCAGCCATTAGTTAAATGCTGGTAAAAAAATTATGACTATTTATATGGCCGCTAAATAATAAATTAATTGTCACAAAAAACTAATTTTAGTGTAGTGATATATAATAGAGTACTTTTGTTTGTATGTAATTTCAACACCTATAGTTACTGGCATTCGTAAGGTTCATTATCAATGCACCAATAGAATAAGTTTTTAGTTTCTTCTCTGATGAAATTACTGAACTGGTATTTTTATATATTTATAAAAATAAAAATAAAAAGAGAATTATGATCAAAGAGCAGTGTCATTTATTTCTAAATACCAAAGGTGGACCCAAGTATTTCCATTTTTCCATTTCTAATTTTCTAATTTTTTTCGTGTTTCAAATTTGTCCTTCACATATTAATCATTACGCGTTTCTACGTAGTAAATGACAAGTCAATTCAAAATGAGTAACACAATTTTATGCATTAACTAGGTGGAGCATTTGCACTTTATTCACTAATATGTAGGCATGCCAAAATGAGTTTGATTCCAAACCATCAACCAGAGGACAAGGAGCTTTCAAATTACAGACTCGAAACACCATCTAACAAGTTGAATAGAGCTTCAAAACTAAAGCAAAAGCTTGAGAACAGTTATTTTGCTCGAGTTCTGCTTGTACTTGTAACCATGATGGGGACTTCCATGGTCATAGGAGACGGCATTTTCACTCCAGCGGTTTCAGGTTAATCAATTCATTTTAGTTTCTTATGTTTGCTAAATAAACTGAACCACTGATGAATTGTTAAATAGAATAAATACTAAGACAACTGGTGTGAAAAATGTCCTAATTAACAACAAATACTAAGATTAGTCACATTACTTACATGATGACGTGTGTTGTTGAAAAATGCAAGAAAAAAAAATTGTATTGCATTAATTCAACAGTATAATATGAAAACGTCATTAATGACATTGAGCATTTGGACTTTGGATGGAGACTTGACATGTTCAAATCTGCATGCAGTTCTATCTGCAGTAAGCGGGACCAGTACCTCATTAGGTCAAGGTACTAATATTATTGAGCCTTTTACTTATTATTTTTTTATTGTAAGTAATGATAATAAATATTATAATATTTTATTTTATTTTTATATTTTTCAGAAGCTGTTGTGGGGATTTCTGTAGCAATATTGGTTGTCCTTTTTTCTCTGCAACGATTTGGCACTGATAGAGTAGGATCTTCATTCGCTCCAATTCTCATAGTGTGGTTTTCATTCATTGTTGGAATTGGTATCTACAATTTATTTAAACATGACGTTGGAGTATTACGTGCTTTCAATCCAAAATATATAATTGATTTTTTCAAACGGAATGGTAAACAAGGTTGGTTTTCATTCGGTGGAGTCTTACTATGCATCACAGGTGAGTTGCATCTAAATATATCTATGCATTTAATATTTTTAATTAAGTTGAATATCATTCTTTATTTCTAACTAACATATAATTGTATGCATAATCATAGGATCTGAGGCAATGTTTGCTGACTTGGGTCACTTTAGTGTGCGAGCCATTCAAGTAAGTAAATAAATTTATATATTTTAGTGATTTGTATCACTCTAACCTATATTTACATTTTTTTAATAATAATATATTAACATATATTATACTTATTATATAGATAAAAATAACTTTTAATGACACAAATCATATTACTATAGAATATATATCACTGTATAATAATTTTTTATAATTTTTTATAGTGTTTCTTGATCAAAATCAATAACGTGAATAAACCATGCCAAAAAGGGTTCTTCAATTTCTATCAAAATAAAATTATATATTCTGAAATTCAATTTTGTTATAATTACTTTTAAACTGATTTTTTTTTAAAGATAGAAAACATTACAAAGATGACCGTAATAAAGATTGAACCTAGATTTTTATGCTTCTAATTACCCCGATCTTTCCCAACTACTAGATTAACCCTAGTGGTTACTTTTAATAAACTGATTGTAACGTATGTTGCAGATTAGCTTCTCTTGTGTTGTATTCCCAGCAATATTGATTGCATATTTTGGACAAGCAGCATATCTACGAAAGTTCCCAGAGAAAGTATCTAATACATTCTATGCATGTATACCTGGTATCACTTAAATTTAAAAGATCCATTGATATAATAATTTTTTAAAAAATAATCTAATCAATGGTTTAACTGATTTTTACTTTTTTCCTATGCTGTGAATTACATGCAGGGCACTTATATTGGCCAACATTTGTTGTTGCTGTTGCTGCTGCCATCATAGCCAGTCAGGCAATGATTTCTGGAGCATTTTCCGTTATATCCCAAGCACAAAGTCTAGGTTGTTTCCCAAGAGTTAAGGTTGTTCATACCTCCCCTAAGCATAGGGGCCAAGTGTACATTCCTGAGGTCAACTACATGTTCATGATTGCATGTATTCTGGTCACTATTGCCTTCAAGACCTCCGAAAAAATGACTCATGCATATGGTAACTACACTCAAACTCTCACATACACACATAATAAGAAATTATTAGGTAGTTTCAAATCATAGTCCTCATTAATTTTTATATGATATGTAAATGAAACTTTTGAATACATGGATTCTACATAGTAATTTCGGATTACCTAATAATTCTCTTCGCACATCATACATTTGAGTACTTCAAATGAAACATGTAAGCTACAAAATTCTAAGCTTTGTTGTATTAGCACAACATGACAAATGGCCAAGTTTTATGTTTGATGCAGGGATTGCAGTAGTTTGCGACATGCTAATCACAACAACTCTAGTTTCCCTTATAATGCTGATTATATGGAAGAAAAGTGTATGGGTGGTTGCTCTCTTCTTACCAGTAGGTTTCCTTGAGCTTCTTTATTTATCATCACAACTTACTAAATTCACAAAGGGAGGGTTTGTTCCTATTCTATTAGCTTTCATCTTGACAATATTCATGGGAATCTGGCACTATGTTCAAAAGGAAAGGTACATGTTTGAACTCAAGAACAAGGTCTCCACCGAGTATGTGAGGAATCTGACTAACAATCCAAATATAAACCGTGTGCCCGGAATTGGACTTCTGTATTCTGAGCTTCTACAAGGCATTCCTCCTATATTCTCACACTTCATTTCCAACATTCCATCCATCCATTCAGTTGTTGTGTTTGTTTCCATTAAGGCTATTCCCATTCCTTCAGTTGCATTGGAGGAGAGGTTTTTGTTTCGACAAGTAAAGCCAAAAGAACATAGAATATTTGGTTGTATTGTGAGGTATGGTTATAGGGATATGCTTGGGGATCATTTGGAGTTTGAGAGCCAGTTAGTGCTACAACTGAAAGAATTTATAAGGCAAGAGAGCTTTATGCTTGAGGCTGAGGGAACAACACCTGATGAACAAGCACTCACTCCTGAAAATGAGAATGACATGGCAATCACTATTAATGCTACAGATGAAGGTGCTTTAGTTATGTCTCGTACCTCTTCAGATTCAATTCAACAATCCAAGGTGGCCAAAGGTGTTGAAAAGGAGATTGAATTTATAGAGAAGGCAATGGAGAATGGTGTGGTGTACATGCTAGGGGAAGCAGAGGTAGTGGCAGACCCTAAATCATCTATCTTCAATAAGATAGTTGTCAACTATGCTTATAACTTCTTAAGAAAAAACTTTCGAGAGGGGGATAAATCCATGGCAGTCCCCCGTAACAAGCTTCTCAAAGTTGGAATGACATATGAAATATGACACACATGATGATATGCAGATATGAGAATGATCTTTTTTATTTTGCATTTTGGCTACTTGCCTTCGCTTGTTTTGGTGTTTAACTTAATAGCTTGTATTTGTTCTTAAATGTTTGTGTATGGGAATCTTTTCTCAAGACCAAATAAATTCCGACAGGAATTTTTTATCCCAATGTTATATATAAAACAACATTTTAAAATCACCTCTTAATTATCTCATTTAGAAACTCTCTCCCTCTCTCTCTCTTTTTAATACAATTATTATTAGAAGCTCTCTAAATACACTAATTAACTATATAGACTACGGTTTATCATGAAGTTAAATCCTTTATTATGGCAGTTACATGTGACCCAAAATCCCAAATATAAGCACACTTACGACGACAAGGTTAAAATATTTTTATTTTTGTAATATTTTTAAAATTTTCGTACTTTACATACTATTGTAAATTTATGAAAAATATGTGTATATTATTTTTATGATTCATTTTTGTGTTAATATTGATAATCTATCCTGCATATGAATTTAATTTTTTATTTAATTTTTGTTATATATAGTTTGGTAAAATTATTATGTTTATCTTTATTTTAACATTATAATAATTATTTGATTGTGGAACAATGATTTCGTGTTGAGTAAGACTGTTTGCTAGTGAATGTTATTAGCAAGGCATGTCATCTGCTAACTCGATCTACGTACTTATCTTAAGTTGGATTTATTTTATTTGTGTTTTAATTTTTAAAATAATTATTTTATTAATTTCTTGAAATATTTTTAGAAAATTATTAATTGACTAAAGGAATTTTTTTTATAATATATAAAAGTTAGAGCCACGAAACAATATGTTGTCATGTTAATGTAATGTTGTACATAAGTAAACATCCAAATGTTAATGTATTATTATTTAATAAATACTCAATTTGATCTTGTGAAAGATGATAGAGGTGATTGATATATACATCTTTAAAAGAGTTTTTGTAATATTTAGATATCTAAATTTTAATTTTGTTATATAAATTACTCCTTTAATTATACTCAATTATTAACTTTGTTAGTTTTAGAGCTGATCAACCATCAATTACAATGTTAAAACATATTCTCTCTTTAGTTGGCTATTCATTTAGTCCATTTTACCAAACAAAGAAATTGTAGTTGTACCAATAAGGACAACTCAAATGTCAAATTATTAAGAGGAAAGAAATAAAAAAAAAACATCAATAACATAACTATCATACCTTGGCAAAAGATAAGTGAAAAAAAATTACCTAGGTTTTTTTGTGAAACCCTCAATAGAGTATTGTTTCTACAATAACAAAGAAAAACATTACTACTAAATTTTTTTCCACTTTTATGGAGTTTTACGATTCATTAAACATAACAGAAAACACTCGTATTCAATTGATACATCATTGCTTGAAATCTTTCATAACGACCACTCATTTTGATAAATTCCAAATTAAAAAATTTAGGACATACAATCCTAAACTTATAGCTAGAACAAACGAAAAAATTAAGGATGACTAAAACAAAAAAATTTCAACTATAAAAAATCATACAAAACTTAACAAGAACCTTTTATTTTAATTAGAGCACCTATTTAAACATAACAAAGTGTCTGTTACTAATTGAAAAATATCAAAATCTTATATTATGATTATATTAGGTGGTTAAGATAGAGAACGACTAATTAAAAGAGAGAATAGGGGTCAAGCTCACTTAATTGCTTATTATTAAAGAAACTAATAGAATTTAGTAACCAAGTATAACGAAAAGACTAACTTGCATAATAAAATTAAAGTTTAGAAATTTAGACGTCACAAAAGAATATTTTAGTAAATTAGGTGTTTACTCGAGAAAAAAAATTCTCAAACTATTCTACATTTAATAATATATATATATATATATAAAAGCGTCTGAATTTTAAAAGTATGAAAAGCTTTAGGCAAAAAAAAAGTGAGTCTATACTATGTAATTTTGAAAGGAAAAAAATTCTAGCAAACTATTTTATCTTTAATAATATATAAATATAGAAGATAGATAGAAAACATTTGAATCTTAAAAGTCTAAAATTTTTTAGTAAAATCATAGGCCCAAACTATATGCAGGAAAAAATTCTTGGAGACTATTCTACTTTTAATATTATATATAGTTATAAACATAGATATATAAATATGAAGCGTTTGAGTTTTAAAAGTCTAAAAATTTTAGAAAAAAAGTAAGCTTAAACTATATAATTTTGAGTAGAAAAAAATTCTAGGAAATTGTTCTACCTTCAATAATATATAGAATATAGATATATTTTTTTTAAAAGATTATGTATTTGTTTAGTCAACATAATTTAATTTATTAATTACTAATAAATTTGTTTTATAATTAATAGGAAGCATTGAAATTTTAAAAGTTTGAAAAGTTTTAGAAACAAAAATCTAGGTTTAGCCTATGTAATTTTAATTAGAAATTTTTTTTAGGAGACTATTCTAACTTTAACAATATATGGATATAAATTGGAATAGCTTGAATTTTAAAAGTCTAAAAAATTTTAGAAAAAAAAGTGGGTAAAGACTATGTAATTTTGAGCTAGAAGAAAATCCAAAAAGATTATCCTACTTTTAATAATATAAAGTTAGATGAATTTTGTGGCATTTTTACACCGTCAAAAGCTGTGAAAAGAATAATATTAAAATTCAATTTGTGGTGGTTTAAAACCGTCACAAAGTGATTGAATTTTCTAACCTCATTTTTGGTGTGGACCCGGCGGTTATAAATAACTACGGTAATGCAATTTGTAGCAGTGTTTAACCATTAGAAACTGTCAAAATAACTGTCACAAATCCCACCTTTTTTTTTGTTTTGTTTAATGGCCTTACAAATGGTTTCCTACCGAGAAAAGAAAATAAAAATAAAATCAAAAGTAAAGATATTAAATGTGGTGAATATGAATTATAGAGTGTTCAATGTCGTCTTTTTCTAGATGCATCTATATTTTCTAATTAATGACACCTTTTAGAAATTGAAAAACTTCACATGCACAATTGCTGATTAGGAATCTATATTTGACTATCTATATTTGATGAATAGCCAGTCATTGGCTTCAAGATGCTTACATTGGCTGTCTAAAATGACACTAAAAACAAAATAATCAAAACAATAAAACTCTGATGCAATGGGAAAAAAGAAAAAAAAAAGAAAAAAAAAGGGAGAGGAATCAAAAGACAAAAATAAACCAGATCCAGAGGTGACGTTTGTTTGTTTGCAATTATCCTTTTTGCTACCAGACCATTTTGTGTCTATATATTGCTTTTTTTCACCAAACCCCTAGCTCTCACGGACCAAATATTAATACACATATAAATATATATATATTTTCTCCCGTGATATTATTACTAGATGAATCTTAATTCTTCAATAAATTTTATTAATATAATATATTTTTATGATAAATTGAAAGTTTAAAAAGTAAATAGTAAGCGCCAACACACTTGATCATCTAAAGTTATTTATTTATTTATTTATTTATTATTATTTATCACTAGTAAGGTTTGTTATCCACAAACACAATACACTTGTGCTCTTATTCTTTACCTATGCATCTCAACATGCTTTCAAACTAATTATCACATTATTGGAGTACTTTCTATAAACTCTCTCAACACACTTTAGCTTTATGTATAATAGTCCTACACCTTCATCTCTTTCTTAACATAAAATTAAATTAGTCTCACACAATCTATTTTTCCTAAAATAATCAATACAAAAATCATTTTATCAAGAATCATGTAGCTTTGGATTATTTTTTCATCTTTCTTTTGAAATATAAATAATAATATTTTCATAGATATATTTTCAATTTTAAAAATAATAAATAAGTAAATAAAAAACTTATGTTATTGAACTATTGTTTTGTACTTTCTCATGGAAGAAGACACCACAAAAGCATCTCAATAGAGAGCAAAAGACACTATAGGCAGACTCCCTCCATCAAGAGACGGGATCCACCATTTCAACGTCCTCAAAGGTTTCTCTCCCGACGGTATTAGAAATAATGATGACATTCTTGGGGTCTTTTCACTCATAATCTACTCCATTGTGACCATACCCTTGCTTAAATGTCTTCATTGTCATACATGCTAACGACAATGGCAATGGTACGTTAGATAGCAATGCCGTTTTACTAGGTTGCAAGTAAATTCAGATTTAGATGGTCTATATGTCATTAACATGTTACTTTCTTTTGCATTAATTAGGTGGAGCATTTGCACTGTATTCATTGATATGTAGGCATGCCCAGGTGAGTTTGGTTCCAAATCAACAACCAGAGGACAATGAGCTTTCAAATTACAGGCTCCAAACACCATCTACCAATCTGAAAATAGCCCAAAAGCTAAAGCAAAATCTTGAGAGTAGTTGTTTTGCTAGAGTTATATATGCTTGTACTTGTAACCTGGTAGGATCTCCCATGGTGATTGGAGACGGGATTTTTACTCCATCAATATCATGTTAATCAATTATTAGCTAGCTTTCAGCTTACTGTATTCATTTGTTGGGTTAATAAAAAAAAGAGAGTTTTTGTACAAAATTTGTGATATACTACAAATTGGTATGATATGTAAACATCTTTAATAATATTAGTCATTTGGACTTTGGATGGAAACGTTTGACATATTGTTTAAATGTGTATGTAGTTCTTTCTGGAGTGAGTGGGATTAGTACCTCACTTGTTCAAGTTACTTATCTTATTAAACTTTTTTTTTTTTTTTTTTTTTTGCCTTCATTGTATTTATTTTCATTAATAATAATTGTTATAATACTTTTACTAGTGAAAAAAATACTTTAAGATCGATCATTTTTGTCTTTTAAGATCGATTCCTTGATTGATCTTAAAAGTTGAGTTTTTTAAGATCGGTCATCAATCAATTTTAAAAGTTAAATTTTTGAGATTGGTCATGCTAATAGCCGATCTTAAAAGTTAAACTTTTAAGATCAGTCACGCTAATAATCAATCTTAAAATAAGTGGCCAGTGACTAACAATGATATAATATTGCCACCTGATTTCAAGAGGGGGCCTGGTAGGCCAAAAAAATTAAGGAGAAGGATGCTAGAGGAAGATGAGAATCCAACCAAACTTAGGAAAACTCATACCCGCAATAGATGTGGTAGGTGCCTTTAATATGGGCACAACAAGAGAAATTGTCCCAACCCTCTTAAGTAACCAGAAGGTGGTGGAGAACAACAACAACAACCAACTACTACCAAATCTAAGGTAATTAACATTATATTTTCTTTAATTTTCTCACTAATAAATATTAATTTAAATGAGTTGTGTTGTATAATGCAGAGAAAAGGGAAATGATGTAAAAATACAACAAATGGACAACTTAATGAGGAAAATTATTGAGTAGTTGGAACAAGTAGCAATGGAAATCAGAGTGAAGCTGCAACAAGTGGTGTTATAGTTACCAGTGTTGCAGCAACAAATGTGGCTTCTAGAGATATAAATGTCAATGATGATGTTGCTCATTGATATTAATAAAATAAACCTTTTTTTTGTTGCATTGATAGAATAACTATTTTCTTTAATAGACACAAGATTGCAAATAGTGAAGCATGATAGATGCAATTTCAATTTTTAAATTTTTTTTTGGTATTGTGATTGTTGAGACTTGAGATACTAATGACAATTATAGTCAATTTCAATCTTAAACTAGCATACTTGGTGCTTAGTTTGTGTATAGCATCTTGTTTTTATATTTGTATCAGTATACTTAGTGCTTGGTTTCTTCCAATAGCAGGGTATTGCCCATTATAGATGTAGGACAATATTTATTGACGCTGACATATATGATTAAGCCTATGAATAGAAATTTTGAAAAAAAAATAAAAATAAATAAATAACATCAATTTATTGAATTAATAACAATTAAGCATGTTTATTACATCAACAAATCTTTACTTAGCTTCTTCAAGTTGATTAATTAAACAAATATGTTTGGAAAAGAACAACAAGGTCTAAAACAAAATATTAGCGTAGAACAAAATGATCACAATTATTCCTTCATCAGTAGTACGTTTTGTGGCATTATTATATTAGCGTAGATACTTGCTGCAGTACAAAATAATGTCCTTGGGAGATATTTCAGACTGACAAACTTGTTTATATGCTAATAATTATGACTGTATATACAATGTCTTCAACTATATAGAGAATTCATTTACTGAATCTCTCAATAATTTGAGATAAGTCCAATCAGAGTACCAAAAAATAGTTAGATCAAACTACTTTTTGTACTATACATGAAGGCATGAAGCATGTAATCAACAACAGTCACATACCATTAGTAATTAAATATATCAATTTTTGGAGAAGCTCGTCATTATGAATGACAACAAACTAGGTGCATCCAATCATCTATATTTAAAACTCCATGCTAGTTGTTGTCGTATGAGTATTAGATTGTTGATGAAGAATATAAATTACTAATGGAAGTTATTAATAGTTTCTATATTTCTTCGTTGTGGTTGATAGTTTTTATACTTCCGAGTTAATTAATATGTTTTTGATATACTTTGCTGTTTCAGCACAAAAATCTGGAACTACTGTCACCTTTGTGATTATAGATGGATGGGTTGTAACAGTTGCATCGGTTGGTGATCACGGGTCTTTATGAGAAGGTACTCCTCTTTCTCCCTTGCTATAGAGGATGGGTGTCGCGGGCCACAGGTTGCCACATGTTAACATTTAAAACGAACTTTACAATGGAAACTAACGTTCCATATTAGTAGTGCTAAGTGCCTTCTGTTTCAAAAATACAAAAGATGAAACATTGCATGTAATGGAACAAATGAAAGGTAAATTCCATATCCCTTCACTCTCTAGATAAACATTTTGTTGTAACTTGTAAGTATAGTTTTTTTTCTATAACTAACCGGTCATTCTATTTTAGTACAGAATTAGGAGTACTTATTGGTAAGGGTGGTTATTAGTTTTTGCTAATTTAGTTGCTTTTTCATGCCCATGTTCCTTTCCTGAGAATGGTGGTTCCTTTCTCACAATTTGTTTTATAGTTTTTGTTGATTTATTTCTTTTTGGTCACAATTTGCTAGATGATACTAATTTTGTTTCCTATTGCATTATTTTGCAAAAACCCATTGGTATCATTGTTCTGTTGGATGAAACTTGGTACATTTTGAGTTCTTCAATATGATTTATTTCATTTTGGTTGGTGCGACTTTTTTTCTCTATATGTTTCAGGTTTGAAGGCCCAATTATTTTTTTTTCTATTCTTGGTTTTGTTGGTGTACCATTTATTAGGCATGGTTTGATAGAAAATGTGAAAAAAAAATGTAATTTTGTGGCAGTTTAAAATTACTAGAAATGTTAAATTAAAAAAAATTAGATGAATTTTGTGGCGTTTTTACACCGTCAAAAGCTGTGAAAAGAGTAATATTAAAATTCAATTTGTGGTGGTTTAAAACCGCGACAAAGTGATTGAATTTTCTAACCTTCAAAAACAGCGTTTTAAAAAATATGCGCTACAAACCGTTTTTCGTGTGGATTTGGCGGTTATTAATAACGCTGGTAATGTGATTTGTGGTAGTGTTTAACCGCTAGAAACTATCAAACTAACTGTCACAAATCACACCTTTTTTTTAGTGTTCAATGGCCTCACAAATGGTTTCCTACCGAGAGAAGAAAATATATAAAAAATAAAATCAAAAGTGAAGACGATGAATGTGGTGAATATGAATTATAGAGTGTGTTATTTTCCTTACGTTAACGAATGAGAGGTAGAAGATGAGATAGATACCATTTTTAAAGACGTTAAAGATGGGTTCACAAATCGTGAAAAAGTTTTTGACAACCGCCTCGATAAACCAAGTGTAAGCAGCAAAACTCATTAATTCCTGAAACAAAGAAGAGCAAATACAATGGATTTAAGATTAATTAGAATTAGGAATTTGAACTTTTTTTTCGTGCAGATGAATTAGCCATCACATAAAGAAGAGCTAGTGATATGTCATGTTACTAGAACTACATTAGCAAACTATTGGCCAAATCATTAATAGTTTAATGGAAAAGATTAAAATATATGACATATCAACAAACTATTTTTCAAATCATTGATAATTTAATGGAAAGGATTAAAATGTATGATAGAAAGATTTTGAGGGATTAAAAATTTCAAAAAAATATCATAGGATTTAAAATAAAAATGACTTATATTTACAGGGACTAAAAACATATTTAAGTCTTCTAATTATCGTATTTTAAGCATGCTCTAATTATACCAAATATAATTGTGTTAATTAAAATGTTTTAATTTTATCTGAATTATAATTTAAATATTTATAATAAACTATGTTAATTATATACTCTTTATATACACAACAAAATACAAATATCACTATGCAATACACGGGTATATGCAATAGTTTAGTTACGAGATGTATACTCTGACCGGAAATATTCTAGTAAATGTTAAAAAAAAATATGATACACATAATAATACAATCTTTAAACATAATAATAAAACAAAATATTAAAAAAAACATTAATAAATGTCAAAGTTACAGAAGACGTAAAATGATGGGAAAAATAATTATTTAAACATATGAATTCATACATTCAAATAAAAAGTCACTACAACAAAATTTGTTATTAATGACAATTATTTAATGGCAATAATTTAATTGCCGCCATATGTAAAAATATTAATAGCTAATATATAATAGCCACTAAAAATATATTATATTACACTAAAGTTTACTATTAGCAACAATTATTTATTAGAAAAAACTTAAGTCCCACATCGATTAGAGATAAGATAATTAAATAATATATAAATGAGTAATGACTATTACCTTACAGGTTCATTTTATAGGATTGACTCCTAATTCACTATTCTAAATTGGTATCAAATCACTCATTGTTACCAAGTTCAATAGTGCTATAAAATAATTAGAGAGCAACTTTCACCTTATAAATCTCACATCTCTTAAAAGACAACACAATTAAAAAAATAAATTAAAAAATATATAAATAAAAGACAACTCTCATCTTACAAATCCCATATCGAGTAGAGATAAAAAAGTATATAAGTTATGAATTTAGAAAATGAAATTATAGGAATAAATTATTTAAAGTAAAGGAGACAATTGAAAAAAAAAACTTTTAATAGCCTTTAAAATGGTTACTAGAATTGCCACTAAAAGAAATAAGTTTTTCCGACTATTTAGTAGATTTTTAGCAGCATTTTATATAAATGTCGGTAATAGTATTAACGACACTAGATATACCAGCCATTAGTTAAATGCTGGTAAAAAAATTATGGCTATTTATATGGCCGCTAAATAATAAATTAATTGCCACAAAAAACTAATTTTAATGTAATGATAATAGAGTACTTTTGGTTGTATGTAATTTCAACACCTATAGTTACTAGCATTCGTAACGTTCGTTATCAATGCACCAATAGAATAAGTTTTTAGTTTCTTCTCTGATGAAATTACTGAACTGGTATTTTTATATATTTATAAAAATAAAAATAAAAAGAGAATTATGATCAAAGAGCAGTGTCATTTATTTCTAAATACTAAAGGTGGACCCAAGTATTTCCATTTTTCCATTTCTAATTTTCTATAACATTTTTTCCGTGTTTCAAATTTGTCCTTCACATATTAATCATTACGCGTTTCTACGTAGTAATTGACAAGTCAATTCAAAATGAGTAACACAATTTTTATGCATTAACTAGGTGGAGCATTTGCACTTTATTCACTAATATGTAGGCATGCCAAAATGAGTTTGATTCCAAACCATCAACCAGAGGACAAGGAGCTTTCAAATTACAGACTCGAAACACCATCTAACAAGTTGAATAGAGCTTCAAAACTAAAGCAAAAGCTTGAGAACAGTTATTTTGCTCGAGTTCTGCTTGTACTTGTAACCATGATGGGGACTTCCATGGTCATAGGAGACGGCATTTTCACTCCAGCGGTTTCAGGTTAATCAATTCATTTTAGGTTCTTATGTTTGCTAAATAAATTGAACCACTGATGAATTGTTAAATAGAATAAATACTAAGACAACTGGTGCGAAGAATGTCCTAATTAACAACAAATACTAAGATTAGTCACATTACTTACATGATTTCTAGAATTTTAAATTTTGAATTTTAAATTTCTTAAATTTTTAGAATTTCTCATCAAAACATACTATTAAAGTACATTACAATATACTTGCATTTATGGTACCAATTTTTTTAATGAAAATTTTAAAAAATGAGTAAAGCTTCGTATACTGAAATTTATAAAAGGAAACAAATTTAATATTTTTATTTATAAAAAAGCTATAATTTACTCTTTAGAAAACTTTTAATCAATTAATAGAAAAATGAGATTATGGAATAATTGATATGTTAATATAATATTTTTATTAATAGAAAAAATATATAAAGAAAATGATTAAATTGTCAATAATATTAGAATAGAAAAATTATAAAGATAAAATCATTTTTTTTTCTTTCCATCTTCTATAGAATTTTTTTCTATTTCTTTTTCAATTTTTAACACAACACTTCTTAATTACTTGTAGGTTTAAGAAAAAAACATCTAAAAGCGAGAGAAAGGATAAAAAAGAGTAGATTACAAATTATAATATTTATTAAATTTTTGTAAAAAATTAAAGATAAAAATATCTTTAAAAAATAAATATAAAAAAACATGAAAAATTGAGTATCATTTATCTATTATTATAGATTCACCTGATTCATTCCAAACTGGGATGTGCTTAAATAACTACCTAGGGGAATGTTGTCATTGCGTCGAAGGACACAAACTGCTACGCGTAATATTTTTATAAAATATTCAAAGTCAACATATTGAAAACTTAAGGGAGAAGGTTCAAATTAAATTAATGTAATAATTATTTCAAAAGAAAAAAATCAATGTAACAATAATACTAATTCTTTTCAAGAAAAATATATAATAATAATAACAATTTTGTTAATAATCATTTAATATAAAATAAAAAACAAAAAGACTTAATTACAAAGTTTGTTTCTAATTAAGTGTATTGTTATAAAAATGTAATGTCTATTGCATAATAAGTGTTAACTTAATTGTACTACTAGGTAGGCTGGCATAACAAGTGTTAATAATTTTTACAACTGAAAAAAGTGTTGGCTTAATTTTTTTAACCAAGAACAATAAACAATACTAATAAATAAATAAGAAAGAATTTTTATTTTATTTTATGAAATTCACTTAATTATTAATTTTTTTTAGCGAAAATAATATAACATAACAACTTTCTAAAATACATTGTTGTAAGAAATAAGTGAAAAATGTGTAATTTTTTTTTGGTAAAGATAAAAAAAATTACAAAGATAGTCGCAGTGAAGATTGAACTTAGGTCCTCATGCTTCAAATTACCCAAATCCCTTCCCACCCGACTATTATTATATTAAAAATTAAAATAATATTTATCTTTAGAGTGTTTTTTATATAATATTTATTATAAAATAGGAGTGATATATTATATTACTTATTAATTATTTATTAATTTCCAATTACTATTCTAATTAAATTTAATGATTAATAAAATATTGTTACTAATACATTTTTTATATAACAAATAAATACATAATTTGTCAAGATTAATAAAATAGTTAAGTAATTAATTTTTATTAATAATGTATATATAAGTTATATTTAGTGACATTAATCATAAATTAAATTTTACTGCTCATAAAATTAAACGGTATATATAAGTGATATTAGTTATATTTAGCCACACCATAAATTAAGAAATATAATAATTTTTTTAACCAATTGTAGGGGTAATAAGCTAATCAATGAATTTTTTATAAAAAAAAAAATAAGTAAAAGACTTATTTGACTCATCATAAATTAAAAATATAATTTTTGTTTTAAATTTAAATATGATTTTAATACTTGCAAAATGAGTGGTTTTGACATTAATCTCTATAAAAAGAAATTCTTTATTGTGCATCTAAAATTTAGAAAAATTGTTTTTAGTTTTTATTATTATATAATTATTTTTTAACTATTTATTTATTTATTAAAAAGTTATGTGATTATTAAATTAAGTGCTACCTACAAATATTAATGATAATATTAATGCCTGGTATCTTAATTTTTTTATTTATATATCTTTAAAATAAATGTTATTTATCTATCTTAAAATTATTATTAAGAGTCAAAAATAATTATTTTACTTTTTAGAAAGAAGAAAATCAAAGAAAAATATTATAGAAGAATCATAACTAAACTTTACTCATTTTACAAGGACCATAAATATCTTATAACGACAAAAAAAAAACATTTGTAAATTTTTGAAGGATGTAAAACAATGAAATGTTTTTAAAATATCAAAATCAAAATCCAATCCTGTTACAATAAGTAAAAACTTATTTAAGTCTTTACTCTCTGAAACTCTATATGTAAGTAAGAAAATATTTAAATTTTTTGGACTTGATTATAAAATAAATTTTAACTAAATAAAATTTATTTAATATTTTAATTAAAAAATACCCTTAAAAAATAAATGAAAATACTATTTATAATCACTACAAGAAATGTTACATATAGTGACATACAAAAAGTGTTACTATAAGTATAATATATGTTAGTATATGTCTATTTGACATATAGTTATACACAATTTTAGTGTTGATTTTGAATGAGATTTAACAATATATTTTATGTGTCACTATAGCTTATACCCACACTTTTTAATAATATATTAACATATATTATAATTATTGTGTAGGTAAAAGTAATTTTTAATGACATGTCACTATAGGATGTATGTTAAAATATGACACTTTTCTTGTAGTGAATAAATATGATTAAGAATATTTTAGTATAGTATATATATTATATGAAATTGTAAAAATTAAAAGTATTTAACTATCTTTCTTAATCTATGTAAAATAATTATTTTTGTTTATATATAAGTTTAGAGGGAATATTTTATTAATTAACATATTTAAAAATAGATTTATATTTTTTCCATAATAGAAAATAAAATAATATTTTAATTTACTTGTTATGCATAGGAATTACAGTCGTTTTAACATGAAGATCCATGTAGAACCTGAATTTTCTCTTGTAACTACATCAAGATGGTTGTCAATTATATTTCTCTCTCTTCCTTAATTACTTTTACTTTTGTATTATATTCCCAATCAACAGTTGTAATTTTGCATTTCCTTGACTGGCGAGACCATAAACTTGAGAGGTCCCCAGCGGCTGTAGCTGCTATATTGGTGCCTATAAATTAATTCCAATAAATGGAAAAACTTGAGAGGTCCCCAGCTGTAGCTGCTATATTGGTGCCTATAAATTAATTCCAATAAATGGAAAAGCCTCACAAGTCATGTTTGTAGAATTAAGAGTCAAAAAACTCCACCAAATCAGATTCTTTAGACATGGGGGGAGACAATAATAAAACTCCACCAAATCATCTCATGAAAGAGAGAAAGACATCATGGGCAGATTCCCTCAATTTGGGGGCTGGAAGAGTTTCTATGACTGCAACACATTTCTCCAAGGTTTGAGTTCTCTCACACTCTTTCTACCTGTTTCAAAATTGAGTGATGATCATGGTAAACCCCAACCAATTATTTGGTGGAAATAAGAGAGGTGGAGAGAAAAGTAATAAAAATGAAAGGTGACATGAGATAAAAATAAAATTGAGATGGAAGAGAAAATAAATGTGTGATAAACATTTTGCTTAATAATTTGTTAGGAAGGAATGAATCTTATTTGAGACATGAAAACCGTAGCTATTAGCTTCTGAAAATCGTATTTAAGATGTGAAAATTTACATAAAACATGTTATACTATACATATTTTTCTTTTAATACAAAATTATATATTCACTTGTTCTTGAATAAGTTTTCAAGATGATTGTCTCAAGAAGTGATTGCATTTTATAATTTTTTAATCAACGAAAATCAATTTTTTGTGTGGTGCCATCTACAACTAATGGATCCAAGGAATCCTAAGTTTTTGAATGGTGATTAACAGGTGGGGTGGAAGACTACTCTGAGTTTAGCATTTCAAAGCATAGGCATCGTGTATGGTGATATTGGCACATCCCCACTTTACGTGTTCTCAGGAATCTTCACGGAGGGTATTCGTCACAAGGATGACATTCTTGGAGTTTTGTCTCTCATAATCTACACCATTGTTATCATACCCTTCATTAAATACGTCTTCATTGTGCTGCACGCTAATGACAATGGCAATGGTAAGATACATGCATTTCATGATTCATCTTATTCACAAATTAAAATTGATATTTTATTTTAGGAGATATTTTTAATGATATTCTTTTTAACAGTATTTGTTATAAAATGAAATCTATTGAAATTCACAAAATTTTGTTAGGTATCAAGTCAAATCAGGTCATGCCTTTAAAATAATGTCTGTAACAAATAAATAGGCCACAATCTATAATAGAGTACTTTTGTTTGTATGTAATTTCAACACCTAAAGTTACTAGCATTCATAAGGTTCATTATCAATGCACCAATAGAATAAGTTTTTAGTTTCTTCTCTGATGAAATTACTGAACTAGTATTTTTATATATTTATAAAAATAAAAATAAAAAAGAATTATGATCAAAGAGCAGTGTCATTTATTTCTAAATACCAAAGGTGGACCCAAGTATTTCTATTTTTCCATTTTTAATTTTCTATAACATTTTTTCCGTGTTTCAAATTTCTCCTTCACATATTAATTATGACGCGTTTCTACGTAGTAAATGACAAGTCAATTCAAAATGAGTAACACAATTTTTATGCATTAACTAGGTGGAGCATTTGCACTTTATTCACTAATATGTAGGCATGCCAAAATGAGTTTGATTCCAAACCATCAACCAGAGGACAAGGAGCTTTCAAATTACATACTCGAAACACCATCTAACAAGTTGAATAGAGCTTCAAAACTAAAGCAAAAGCTTGAGAACAGTTATTTTGCTCGAGTTCTGCTTGTACTTGTAACCATGATGGGGACTTCCATGGTCATAGGAGACGGCATTTTCACTCCAGCGGTTTCAGGTTAATCAATTCATTTTAGTTTCTTATGTTTTCTAAATAAACTGAACCACTGATGAATTGTTAAATAGAATAAATACTAAGACAACTGGTGTGAAAAATGTCCTAATTAACAACAAATACTAAGATTAGTCACATTACTTACATGATGATGTGTGTTGTTGAAAAATGCAAGAAAAAAAAAATTGTATTGCATTAATTCAACAGTATAATATGAAAACGTCATTAATGACATTGAGCATTTGGACTTTGGATGGAGACTTGACATGTTCAAATCTGCATGCAGTTCTATCTGCAGTAAGCGGGACCAGTACCTCATTAGGTCAAGGTGTAACATCCCAAAATTTTATTTTTATGTATTGGGATTATTAGAAGGTTTATCATATTTTTACGTATTTTACTATTCATATATACGTATTTTAACTATTTATGTATACGTATTTTACTATTCATGTATACGTATTTCTAAATAGTATTTTTTTTCAATTATTAGAATTTGAATAGGAAATGGCTGCGGTGGAATGCAGAGGCTGCGGAATTCAATTGAATTCCAATTCTATTTATTTGAATATTTTAATAAAAAGTAACTTTTAATATATAATAATGAAATAATATTATTTTAATCTATGCATAGTAACTTCATAAATTCTATAAATAGGAGTTTAAGGTTTTTGAAAATTCATAATTTTAGAGAGAAGAAATTCTAGAGAAATAAAAAGAGAGAATAAGAGAGGAGGTTCTGCTCTAATTCCGGTCCCGATTTAAGAATAAGAGAGGAGGTTCTGCCCAAGTTCCTATTCATCCAGGTACGGGGGAAAAGGGGATTATTTATATGTAGAGTACATGAGGGAATTGGGTAGAGGAATAATTTCTTAAAATCACGTTTAATTTATCTGAATGGAAGGCCGAGCCTCCTATTAATTTATAATTTGGAATTTATCTGAATGGAAGGCTGAGCCTCCTATTATTTTGTAATTTAAATGTTCTTGATAAAAGACTAAAATTTACATCTTTGTTATATTTTTATGATTTGGAAAATATAAATGGATTCCTAACTAGGAGGCACTGCCACCTTTACTGGAGTTAATTTATATTTTCTTTATTATTATCTATATATATATGTATTCCTAGTTTTTCACTATATTGTAAGGGTAGTACTTATAAGACTTAATCTGGTATGTATGAGTTTGAATTATCACATTAATTCCATGTTCTATGTATGATTGAGGTTGGATTGAGGGGAAAAGGTTTTGGTTAGAGTTTTCATGATTTCTTCATGATTTCCATGGATTAATGGTTAAAACTTAATTTTATTGCTTAAAATGATGTTTTTTTTGATATTGTTTATGTTTTTTTTTTAATGGTTCAAATTCGTGTAATTTGGATTGGATTCATGATTGGAAGGAATTTTCAAGGTTTTCATGGGTTGCTGGTTGCAGAATGCGCTGGGCGCGCTGAGTGCAAGTCTGGGCGCTGAGCGTGAATATTTTGATTTTGAGGTCTTAATGAAAGTTGTAGCCTTGGATTTTAGCTTTCCAATGGCGTTGGAATCACCCAAAAAGGAGGTCTAGAACTCCAGATATGGATGTTTTAGTGAAGAGGGGTCAAGCTGTCAGCTTTATCTATAGCTGTTGCGGTTTTTATCATTTTTCACAAAGTAGATGATGGAATTAGGACTTGATGTCTTCATGAGAGTTGTAGGAAATTTTCTTATCTTTCATATGAAATAAGGATGAGCATGGTAGGAGTAGTATAACCCCTGATACGCTGTTTATAGTTTATACTAATCATTCTATTGATTATTATATTAGTTATTGTTATGTTATTTGATGGATGATATTGATGTGAAATTGAATTATGAGTTGAGATATTGTATGATTATGATTGTGATGTCTCACATTGATGACTAGGATGGCACGACCCCTGGGTAAGTGGTGCTATAGGGAAGGCGTGACCCTAGTATGATGTGGGATGAGTAGGACAGTTAACACCACCACTTATGTCGCTTATGGCAGCCCTGGCATAGGGTTAATTGCAAGAGATTGTATTGATTGTAATGTGATTGTGTTTCCTCACACCAAAATGGCGAGGGACGGCACGGCCCCTGGGTAAGTGATGCTACAGGGAGGGCGTGACCCCTGGTCTGGTGTGGGTTGAGTGAGGCAATTAACCTGTATCACTTGTGTCAGATGTGGCGAGGCCTTGGCATAGTGTTAATTGTTGGATTGACATGAATGTTGTATGTGAATATGATGAGTAATTGATATATATATATATACACTATATAATGAGTTATGATGAAATTATACTGTGATATGATTGAATGTATTTTGCATATAGATAATTTTTCTTTTCTCACCGTATAAATTGTTGATATTTTAGGTGGAGAGGATCCAACTGCAAGTGGTATATAGAATGCCATCCGTTAATTTGGGAAATGCTCTGATAGTGTGACATCGGGGCAAGAGGATCTCTAGGATAGAATATTTGGTATTGTAATAAATGTTATTTTCTTTGAAAAATGTGTAAACTCTTGAATTTTATCTTTCAAGTTTTATTTTTCAGTCAGAACAGTTATGAAGTATTATGTGAACCCTTTTACCAACTTAAAAAGTTTATTTTCCTTAATTTTTTTTATTATATTTCGATATATGTATTGGGGTAGTAAGGGTGTCACATTTAGTGGTATCAGAGCAGGTCGATTCAATCGGCCGTGAGTTATGAGTCTATTGTGCTTGTTTGGTAGATGGATGATGTGGCAAAATTAATTGTTGAACTTATTGATAATATGACGATTGATTGAGTTTGTTGTTTTAGAGTATGATTGTTAACTTTTTGGGGAAACACAGAAAACAATGGCAGGAGGTAGAAACGATCGTGCAATAGCCGATGCTTTGCAAGCAATGGCTCAGGCTCTTGGTAATTTGAACCAACGACCAGACATTGATTGGCTAGAGAGATTTCAGCGAAATAATCCACCAAGTTTCCGTGGAGGCTATAATCCTGACGGAGCTGCTGACTGGATATTTGAAGTCGAAAAGATATTCCAAGCTATGGGATGTCCTATGATACAGAAAGTGACTTTAGCTGTCTTTATGCTTTCTGGGGAGGCTGGTATTTGGTGGCAAGGTGCTTTACAAAGAATGATGGCTGCGGGAACTCAAGTAAACTGGGAAAATTTCAAACGACTATTCTTGGAGAAATATTTTCCCCGAGACGTGAGACATAAGAAACAAGTAGAATTCCTTGAATTAAAACAAGGAGAGAATTCAGTGGCTGAATATGTGACTAAATTTGAAGACTTGGTTAGGTTTTGTCCTATGTATGATGGCGTAGACAATGAGGAGGACAAATGTGTGAAGTTTGTGAGCGGTCTGCGCCCTGAAATCAAACAAGTATTCAATTATCAAGGGATCACACACTACCATGAATTGGTGAACAAGTGCAGAGTTTATGATGAGGACAACCGAGCTAGGGTAACTCATTATAAAAGTGGAGGACCAATGAGAAATAATAAGTTTGGTTCATCCAAGGGTAAACCTTATACCAAGTTTACAGGGGACTCAAGTTCTAAGGTGAATAATCAGGGTTCTATCCAACAAAGAAGCCAAGTTCCAATGGTTAGCCAAACGTCTGGAAGAGGAAGTGTGAGTTTTGTTCCACACAACAACTGTTTCAAATGTGGAAAGCCAGGTCATAGAGCAGTTGAGTGTCGGATGCAAAAGGTAATGACATGTTTCAAATGCAAAGCAGAAGGACACAAGGCTAGTGAATGTCCCCAGAATAGGAAAGAAACAATAGAGACTGGAGGAAACGCTAGCAAACCTCGAACCACAGGAAGAGTATTCACTTTGAGTGGTGCTGAAGCTACTCAATCCGAAGACTTAATTCAGGGTATGTGTTTCATTAACGGAACTCCTTTAACCGTTTTATATGATTCTGGTGCGACTCACTCTTTCATATCACATGCATGTGTGTCTAAGTTAAAATTACCTGTCTCTTCCTTGTCTTTTGAGTTAATTGTCGAAACACCCACTAATGGTTCTGTAATTACTTCTGATGTCTGTCCAAAATGTCCTCTGATTATTGAAGGTAGAGATTTCCTGGTTGACTTAATTTGTTTACCTCTAAGTCAACTAGATGTAATTCTGGGTATGGACTGGTTATCTTTCAATCATGTCCTTTTGAACTGTGCTTGTAAATCTATTATTTTTGGTGAATCTGTTGAAAAAGTGAGTAAGGATTATTTGACTGCCAACCAAGTTAAGGTATCTATGGAAGAGGATGCCCAAGTGTACATGTTGTTAGCTTCTTTAAATTCTGAGAAAAATATTTCGGTAAATGAACTGCCTGTTGTGTGTGACTTTTCGGATGTTTTTTCTGAAGTGTCTAGCTTACCACCTAGAAGAGAAGTAGAATTTTCCATAGATTTAGTTCCAGGAGCAGGACCTATTTCTATTGCACCTTATAGGATGTCACCCATAGAGTTAGTGGAACTGAAAAAGCAAATAGAAGACTTGTTAGAGAAGGGTTTTGTGAGACCTAGTGTATCACCTTGGGGAGCACCCGTACTCTTAGTCAAAAAGAAAGATGGTAGCATGAGATTGTGTGTGGATTATCGTCAGTTGAACAAGGTGACCATTAAGAACAAATATCCATTGCCTAGGATAGATGATCTTATGGATCAGTTGGTAGGTGCTTGTGTGTTTAGTAAGATTGATCTCAGATCAGGGTACCATCAGATTAGAGTTAAGAAAAATGATGTACCTAAGACAGCCTTTAGGACTCGCTATGGACACTATGAGTATCTAGTAATGCCTTTTGGTGTGACGAATGCTCCTGCAATTTTTATGGATTACATGAATCGGATTCTTCATCCGTATTTGGATAAATTTGTAGTTGTCTTTATAGATGACATACTAGTTTATTCCAAGACTAAAGAGGAGCATGAGGAACATTTAAGGGTAGTACTACAAACACTCAGGGAGAAACAACTTTATGCTAAGTTGTCCAAGTGTGATTTTTGGCTAGAGGAGGTGAGTTTCTTAGGGCATGTAATTTCGAGTAGAGGTATAACAGTGGATCCGTCTAAAGTTGAGGCTGTGCTGAATTGGGAGGCACCTAAGTCAGTTAGTGAGATTAGGAGTTTTCTTGGATTGGCTGGATACTATAGAAGATTTATAGAGGGATTCTCTAAGTTAGCATTACCCTTGACAAGTTTGACTAGGAAAGGAGTTATGTTTGTATGGGATAGTAAATGTGAGGATAGTTTCCGAACCCTTAAGGAAAAATTGACTAGTGCACCTGTTTTAGTATTGCCTGATCTTAGCAAGACTTTTGTGATTTATTGTGACGCTTCTAAGATGGGTTTGGGTGGAGTGTTAATGCAAGAAGGAAATGTCGTATCTTATGCATCTAGACAATTGAAAGTACATGAGAGGAATTACCCCACCCATGATCTTGAATTAGCAGCAGTAGTGTTCACACTTAAGATTTGGAGACATTATTTGTATGGTTCAAAATTTGAGGTGTTTAGTGATCATAAGAGTCTTAAGTATTTATTTGACCAAAAAGATTTAAATATGAGGCAAAGGAGATGGTTGGAATTTCTTAAGGACTATGATTTTGATCTTAATTATCATCCAGGAAAAGCTAATGTGGTAGCTGATGCTTTGAGTAGGAAATCTTTGCATTTGTCTTCTCTTATGATTAGGGAGATGGATCTTTTGACCCAATTTAGAGACTTAAGTTTGACTTGTGAAGTGACTCATAATAGTGTGAGATTAGGTATGACTCGGGTGACTAGTGAGTTGTTGAGGGAAATTGGAGAAGCTCAGTTAGTGGATTCATTTCTAGAGGCTAGACGTAAGGCTATAGGACAAGGGATTGGAGGAGAATTTACCTTGGGTGCAGATGGAGTGGTAAGATTTAAAGACCGAGTATGTGTGCCTAGTGACCCTACACTTAAACGATTGATACTAGAGGAAGGTCATAAGAGCAAGCTTAGTTTTCATCCAGGAGCAACGAAGATGTATCAAGATCTCAGGAAGATATTCTGGTGGCCTAGGATGAAGAAAGATATAGCTGAATTTGTGAGTGCCTGTTTAGTATGTCAGAAGGCTAAGATAGAGCATCAAAAACCTTCAGGATTACTTCAGCCTTTGAGTATACCCGAGTGGAAGTGGGATAGCATTTCCATGGATTTTGTAGTTGCTTTGCCTAAAACTAGGAAAGGGCATGATTCCATTTGGGTTATAGTTGATAGGTTGACCAAGAGTGCACATTTCCTACCTATTAACATTAGGTTTTCTCTGGAGAGATTGGCTAGACTGTATATTGATGAAATCGTGAGATTACATGGGATACCATCTAGCATAATTTCAGACAGAGACCCTAGATTCACCTCTAGATTTTGGGAGAGCCTACAACAAGCTTTGGGAACCCAACTGAGACTTAGTTCAGCTTACCACCCTCAAACTGATGGTCAAACTGAGAGGACTATTCAGTCTTTGGAGGACTTGCTTAGAGCTTGTGTGTTGGATCAAGGAGGAAGTTGGGATAGTCTTTTACCTTTGATAGAGTTTACCTATAATAATAGTTACCACTCTAGCATAGGTATGGCACCCTATGAAGCCTTGTATGGTAGAAAGTGTAGAACTCCTTTGTGTTGGAATGAACTTGGGGACAATGTCATCTTAGGACCTGAGATTGTGCAGCAAACCACTGAAAAAGTTAAATTGATACAAGAAAGGATGAGGACAGCTCAGAGTAGACAGAAAAGTTATGCTGACAGGAGAAGAAAAGATTTAGAATTTCAAGAAGGTGATCATGTATTCTTGAAAGTCACTCCGTGGACTGGGGTTGGCAGGGCATTGAAATCCAGAAAACTTACTCCTCGATTTATTGGTCCTTTTCAAATCCTTAAAAGAGTCGGTAATGTTGCCTACCAAATAGCTTTGCCTCCTAATCTGTCAAATCTTCATGATGTTTTTCATATTTCTCAACTTCGAAAATACATTCATGATCCTTCGCATGTGATTGAGTCGGATCATATTGAGGTTAAGGAGAACTTGACGATGGAAGCTACCCCGGTGAGAGTCGAGGATCGAATGGTAAAGCAACTTAGGGGTAAAGAAATTCCTTTGGTAAAAGTTATTTGGGGAGGAGCTATACCAGAAAGTGCTACTTGGGAACTAGAGGAGAAGATGAGAACTTCATATCCATTTTTGTTTAATTCAGGTAATTTCGAGGACGAAATTTCTAAAAGGAGGGGAGTAATGTAACATCCCAAAATTTTATTTTTATGTATTGGGATTATTAGAAGGTTTATCATATTTTTACGTATTTTACTATTCATATATACGTATTTTAACTATTTATGTATACGTATTTTACTATTCATGTATACGTATTTCTAAATAGTATTTTTTTTCAATTATTAGAATTTGAATAGGAAATGGCTGCGGTGGAATGCAGAGGCTGCGGAATTCAATTGAATTCCAATTCTATTTATTTGAATATTTTAATAAAAAGTAACTTTTAATATATAATAATGAAATAATATTATTTTAATCTATGCATAGTAACTTCATAAATTCTATAAATAGGAGTTTAAGGTTTTTGAAAATTCATAATTTTAGAGAGAAGAAATTCTAGAGAAATAAAAAGAGAGAATAAGAGAGGAGGTTCTGCTCTAATTCCGGTCCCGATTTAAGAATAAGAGAGGAGGTTCTGCCCAAGTTCCTATTCATCCAGGTACGGGGGAAAAGGGGATTATTTATATGTAGAGTACATGAGGGAATTGGGTAGAGGAATAATTTCTTAAAATCACGTTTAATTTATCTGAATGGAAGGCCGAGCCTCCTATTAATTTATAATTTGGAATTTATCTGAATGGAAGGCTGAGCCTCCTATTATTTTGTAATTTAAATGTTCTTGATAAAAGACTAAAATTTACATCTTTGTTATATTTTTATGATTTGGAAAATATAAATGGATTCCTAACTAGGAGGCACTGCCACCTTTACTGGAGTTAATTTATATTTTCTTTATTATTATCTATATATATATATGTATTCCTAGTTTTTCACTATATTGTAAGGGTAGTACTTATAAGACTTAATCTGGTATGTATGAGTTTGAATTATCACATTAATTCCATGTTCTATGTATGATTGAGGTTGGATTGAGGGGAAAAGGTTTTGGTTAGAGTTTTCATGATTTCTTCATGATTTCCATGGATTAATGGTTAAAACTTAATTTTATTGCTTAAAATGATGTTTTTTTTGATATTGTTTATGTTTTTTTTTTAATGGTTCAAATTCGTGTAATTTGGATTGGATTCATGATTGGAAGGAATTTTCAAGGTTTTCATGGGTTGCTGGTTGCAGAATGCGCTGGGCGCGCTGAGTGCAAGTCTGGGCGCTGAGCGTGAATATTTTGATTTTGAGGTCTTAATGAAAGTTGTAGCCTTGGATTTTAGCTTTCCAATGGCGTTGGAATCACCCAAAAAGGAGGTCTAGAACTCCAGATATGGATGTTTTAGTGAAGAGGGGTCAAGCTGTCAGCTTTATCTATAGCTGTTGCGGTTTTTATCATTTTTCACAAAGTAGATGATGGAATTAGGACTTGATGTCTTCATGAGAGTTGTAGGAAATTTTCTTATCTTTCATATGAAATAAGGATGAGCATGGTAGGAGTAGTATAACCCCTGATACGCTGTTTATAGTTTATACTAATCATTCTATTGATTATTATATTAGTTATTGTTATGTTATTTGATGGATGATATTGATGTGAAATTGAATTATGAGTTGAGATATTGTATGATTATGATTGTGATGTCTCACATTGATGACTAGGATGGCACGACCCCTGGGTAAGTGGTGCTATAGGGAAGGCGTGACCCTAGTATGATGTGGGATGAGTAGGACAGTTAACACCACCACTTATGTCGCTTATGGCAGCCCTGGCATAGGGTTAATTGCAAGAGATTGTATTGATTGTAATGTGATTGTGTTTCCTCACACCAAAATGGCGAGGGACGGCACGGCCTTTGGGTAAGTGATGCTACAGGGAGGGCGTGACCCCTGGTCTGGTGTGGGTTGAGTGAGGCAATTAACCTGTATCACTTGTGTCAGATGTGGCGAGGCCTTGGCATAGTGTTAATTGTTGGATTGACATGAATGTTGTATGTGAATATGATGAGTAATTGATATATATATATATACACTATATAATGAGTTATGATGAAATTATACTGTGATATGATTGAATGTATTTTGCATATAGATAATTTTTCTTTTCTCACCGTATAAATTGTTGATATTTTAGGTGGAGAGGATCCAACTGCAAGTGGTATATAGAATGCCATCCGTTAATTTGGGAAATGCTCTGATAGTGTGACATCGGGGCAAGAGGATCTCTAGGATAGAATATTTGGTATTGTAATAAATGTTATTTTCTTTGAAAAATGTGTAAACTCTTGAATTTTATCTTTCAAGTTTTATTTTTCAGTCAGAACAGTTATGAAGTATTATGTGAACCCTTTTACCAACTTAAAAAGTTTATTTTCCTTAATTTTTTTTATTATATTTCGATATATGTATTGGGGTAGTAAGGGTGTCACACAAGGTACTAATATTATTGAGCCTTTTACTTATTATTTTTTATTGTAAGTAATGATAATAAATATTATAATATTTTATTTTATTTTTATATTTTTCAGAAGCTGTTGTGGGGATTTCTGTAGCAATATTGGTTGTCCTTTTTTCTCTGCAACGATTTGGCACTGATAGAGTAGGATCTTCATTCGCTCCAATTCTCATAGTGTGGTTTTCATTCATTGTTGGAATTGGTATCTACAATTTATTTAAACATGACGTTGGAGTATTACGTGCTTTCAATCCAAAATATATAATTGATTTTTTCAAACGGAATGGTAAACAAGGTTGGTTTTCATTCGGTGGAGTCTTACTATGCATCACAGGTGAGTTGCATCTAAATATATCTATGCATTTAATATTTTTAATTAAGTTGAATATCATTCTTTATTTCTAACTAACATATAATTGTATGCATAATCATAGGATCTGAGGCAATGTTTGCTGACTTGGGTCACTTTAGTGTGCGAGCCATTCAAGTAAGTAAATAAATTTATATATTTTAGTGATTTGTATCACTCTAACCTATATTTACATTTTTTTAATAATAATATATTAACATATATTATATTTATTATATAGATAAAAATAACTTTTAATGACACAAATCATATTATTATAGAGTATATATCACTGTATAATAATTTTTTATAGTGTTTCTTGATCAAAATCAATAACGTGAATAAACCATGCCAAAAAGGGTTCTTCAATTTCTATCAAAATAAAATTATATATTCTGAAATTCAATTTTGTTATAATTACTTTTAAACTGATTTTTTTTAAAGATAGAAAACATTACAAAGATGACCGCAATAAAGATTGAACCTAAGTTTTTATGTTTTTAATTTCCCTGATCCCTCCCAACTACTAGGTTAAACCTAGTGGTTACTTTTAATAAACTGATTGTAACGTATGTTGCAGATTAGCTTCTCTTGTGTTGTATTCCCAGCAATATTGATTGCATATTTTGGACAAGCAGCATATCTACGAAAGTTCCCAGAGAAAGTATCTAATACATTCTATGCATGTATACCTGGTACATCTCTTAAATTTAAAAGATCCATTGATATAATAATTTTTTAAAAAATAATCTAATCAATGGTTTAACTGATTTTTACTTTTTTCCTATGCTGTGAATTACATGCAGGGCACTTATATTGGCCAACATTTGTTGTTGCTGTTGCTGCTGCCATCATAGCCAGTCAGGCAATGATTTCTGGAGCATTTTCCGTTATATCCCAAGCACAAAGTCTAGGTTGTTTTCCAAGAGTTAAGGTTGTTCATACCTCCACTAAGCATAGGGGCCAGGTGTACATTCCTGAGGTCAACTACATGTTCATGATTGCATGTATTCTGGTCACTATTGCCTTCAAGACCTCCGAAAAAATGACTCATGCATATGGTAACTACACTCAAACTCTCACATACACACATAATAAGAAATTATTAGGTAGTTTCAAATCATAGTCCTCATTAATTTTTATATGATATGTAAATGAAACTTTTGAATACATGGATTCTACATAGTAATTTCGGATTACCTAATAATTCTCTTCGCACATCATACATTTGAGTACTTCAAATGAAACGTGTAAGCTACAAAATTCTAAGCTTTGTTGTATTAGCACAACATGACAAATGGCCAAGTTTTATGTTTGATGCAGGGATTGCAGTAGTTTGCGACATGCTAATCACAACAACTCTAGTTTCCCTTATAATGCTGATTATATGGAAGAAAAGTGTATGGGTGGTTGCTCTCTTCTTACCAGTAGGTTTCCTTGAGCTTCTTTATTTATCATCACAACTTACTAAATTCACAAAGGGAGGGTTTGTTCCTATTCTATTAGCTTTCATCTTGACAATATTCATGGGAATCTGGCACTATGTTCAAAAGGAAAGGTACATGTTTGAACTCAAGAACAAGGTCTCCACCGAGTATGTGAGGAATCTGACTAACAATCCAAATATAAACCGTGTGCCCGGAATTGGACTTCTGTATTCTGAGCTTCTACAAGGCATTCCTCCTATATTCTCACACTTCATTTCCAACATTCCATCCATCCATTCAGTTGTTGTGTTTGTTTCCATTAAGGCTATTCCCATTCCTTCAGTTGCATTGGAGGAGAGGTTTTTGTTTCGACAAGTAAAGCCAAAAGAACATAGAATATTTGGTTGTATTGTGAGGTATGGTTATAGGGATATGCTTGGGGATCATTTGGAGTTTGAGAGCCAGTTAGTGCTACAACTGAAAGAATTTATAAGGCAAGAGAGCTTTATGCTTGAGGCTGAGGGAACAACACCTGATGAACAAGCACTCACTCCTGAAAATGAGAATGACATGGCAATCACTATTAATGCTACAGATGAAGGTGCTTTAGTTATGTCTCGTGCCTCTTCAGATTCAATTCAACAATCCAAGGTGGCCAAAGGTGTTGAAAAGGAGATTGAATTTATAGAGAAGGCAATGGAGAATGGTGTGGTGTACATGCTAGGGGAAGCAGAGGTAGTGGCAGACCCTAAATCATCTATCTTCAATAAGATAGTTGTCAACTATGCTTATAACTTCTTAAGAAAAAACTTTCGAGAGGGGGATAAATCCATGGCAGTCCCCCGTAACAAGCTTCTCAAAGTTGGAATGACATATGAAATATGACACACATGATGATATGAAGATATGAGAATGATCTTTTTTATTTTGCATTTTGGCTACTTGCCTTCGCTTGTTTTGGTGTTTAACTTAATAGCTTGTATTTGTTCTTAAATGTTTGTGTATGGGAATCTTTTCTCAAGACCAAATAAATTCCGACAGGAATTTTTTATCCCAGTGTTATATATAAAACAACATTTTAAAATCACCTCTTAATTATCTCATTTAGAAGCTCTCTCCCTCTCTCTCTCTTTTTAATACAATTATTATTAGAAGCTCTCTAAATACACTAATTAACTATATAGACTACGGTTTATCATGAAGTTAAATCCTTTATTATGGCAGTTACATGTGACCCAAAATCCCAAATATAAGCACACTTACGACGACAAGGTTAAAATATTTTTATTTTTGTAATATTTTTAAAATTTTCGTACTTTACATACTATTGTAAATTTATGAAAAATATGTGTATATTATTTTTATGATTCATTTTTGTGTTAATATTGATAATCTATCCTGCATATGAATTTAATTTTTTATTTAATTTTTGTTATATATAGTTTGGTAAAATTATTATGTTTATCTTTATTTTAACATTATAATAATTATTTGATTGTGGAACAATGATTTCGTGTTGAGTAAGACTGTTTGCTAGTGAATGTTATTAGCAAGGCATGTCATCTGCTAACTCGATCTACGTACTTATCTTAAGTTGGATTTATTTTATTTGTGTTTTAATTTTTAAAATAATTATTTTATTAATTTCTTGAAATATTTTTAGAAAATTATTAATTGACTAAAGGAATTTTTTTTATAATATATAAAAGTTAGAGCCACGAAACAATATGTTGTCATGTTAATGTAATGTTGTACATAAGTAAACATCCAAATGTTAATGTATTATTATTTAATAAATACTCAATTTGATCTTGTGAAAGATGATAGAGGTGATTGATATATACATCTTTAAAAGAGTTTTTGTAATATTTAGATATCTAAATTTTAATTTTGTTATATAAATTACTCCTTTAATTATACTCAATTATTAACTTTGTTAGTTTTAGTGTAATACCTTATTTTTTTTTTTTATTATTATTATTATTATTAAAAATGGCATTTTCGCAATTTTTAAAAGTTTGAAGGGTGTTTTGGTAACTTGGAACGGGCCGTTCCAAAAGCAAAACGGGTCGTTCCAAGCTTTAAAATTTAACTAAAAATCTTGAGTGAGAACGGGCTCAGAACGGCCGTTCCGACAAGGAGAACGGGCCGTTCTGATTGTGAAACGGGCCGTTCTAAAGGGAGAACAGGCCGTTTCAAAAGGAGTACGGGCCGTTCTGCTGGAATTGGGAACGGGCCGTTCCGGTTTTGGAACGGGCCGTTCCAGTTCAAAAATTTGCGTAGATTTTTCGAGCCCAGAACGGGCGTTCCGATTTTTGGAACGGCCGTACCGGGTAGGTGAGCCAGAATTGCTATAAATAGGGGCTTGGGGAGTTATGAAAATTCATACCTTGGGAAGAGAAAATCCTTAGAGAAAGAGGGAGGAAAGGAAAGGAGGAGAAAAAGGAAGAGGAATCTGGTAGAGGTGGTTCTGTCAGAATAAAGAAAAGAGGAGAAAGAGGAGGAGGTTCTGCTCAAATTTCGGTTCCTATCTAAGAAAGAGAGAGGAGGAGGTTCTGCCCGAGTTTTGGTTCAGGATTATCCAAGTAAGGGAAGTTAGTTTTTGAAATTATTAATTGTTTGATGATTAATATAATAAATGAATATTTTTGAACTGTGTCAAATTTTATTGAGTCGAGCTGAACTATATGTTGATTTTTAACAGTATTGTACTATAAGGATGTTGAACTCAGTTATGAATAGTAAGTTGTATTGAATACTACTTAGCTGTGTTGTATGCTGATTTGCTGTACTATATAATGCTGAACTGTATACTGATTATACCCACTTGAGGTGGTGTTGTTGCTGCTGTTGTTGCCGCTAAGTCGGTGTTGTTATAGCCACTAGAGTGGTGCTGTTGTTGCCGCTAAGTCGGTGTTGTTATAGCCACAGAGTGGTGCTGTTGTTGCCGCTAAGTCGGTGTTGTTATAGCCACAGAGTGGTGCTGTTGTTGCCGCTAAGTCGGTGTTGTTATAGCCACAGAGTGGTGCTGTTGTTGCCGCTAAGTCGGTGTTGTTATAGCCACTAGAGTGGTGCTGTTGTTGCCGCTAAGTCGGTGTTGTTATAGCCACTAGAGTGGTGCTGTTGTTGCCGCTAAGTCGGTGTTGTTATAGCCACTAGAGTGGTGCTGTTGTTGCCGCTAAGTCGGTGTTGTTATAACCGCATTACGGTGCTGATGTTGTTGAACAATATAAGCTGTGCAGATGTGTTGATAATTATAACGATGAATTTATTTACATTGCTAATCCTTTACTAGTATGTTTTGATTTTTAAAGAATACTAGCTTACCCTTGCATGTTTTCCATGTGGTTGGAACTGCGATGATCATACTATGTATGGGAGCAGAGCAGGAATAGGTGGGCTTCTTGGGATGAGTCTCCGGCGGACTTTGGAGTTAATTTGCTTGTGTGGATATTTTGCTTGTAGCTACTTGGGATAGTAGCATTTGGTTGTAATTTTCCTTGGTACACTTTAACTCTAGTCAGACTGGAATCTTGTATATTTATATATTCTAGATCCTATATTTATATACTTGTTCTATCTGTCTGGTGTTTTAGTGTGCTATACCGTGTGTAGTGACCAGCCGGGTCGTTACATTTAGAGCTGATCAACCATCAATTACAATGTTAAAACATATTCTCTCTTTAGTTGGCTATTCATTTAGTCCATTTTACCAAACAAAGAAATTGTAGTTGTACCAATAAGGACAACTCAAATGTCAAATTATTAAGAGGAAAGAAATAAAAAAAAAACATCAATAACATAACTATCATACCTTGGCAAAAGATAAGTGAAAAAAAATTACCTAGGTTTTTTTGTGAAACCCTCAATAGAGTATTGTTTCTACAATAACAAAGAAAAACATTACTACTAAATTTTTTTCCACTTTTATGGAGTTTTACGATTCATTAAACATAACAGAAAACACTCGTATTCAATTGATACATCATTGCTTGAAATCTTTCATAACGACCACTCATTTTGATAAATTCCAAATTAAAAAATTTAGGACATACAATCCTAAACTTATAGCTAGAACAAACGAAAAAATTAAGGATGACTAAAACAAAAAAATTTCAACTATAAAAAATCATACAAAACTTAACAAGAACCTTTTATTTTAATTAGAGCACCTATTTAAACATAACAAAGTGTCTGTTACTAATTGAAAAATATCAAAATCTTATATTATGATTATATTAGGTGGTTAAGATAGAGAACGACTAATTAAAAGAGAGAATAGGGGTCAAGCTCACTTAATTGCTTATTATTAAAGAAACTAATAGAATTTAGTAACCAAGTATAACGAAAAGACTAACTTGCATAATAAAATTAAAGTTTAGAAATTTAGACGTCACAAAAGAATATTTTAGTAAATTAGGTGTTTACTCGAGAAAAAAAATTCTCAAACTATTCTACATTTAATAATATATATATATATATATAAAAGCGTCTGAATTTTAAAAGTATGAAAAGCTTTAGGCAAAAAAAAAGTGAGTCTATACTATGTAATTTTGAAAGGAAAAAAATTCTAGCAAACTATTTTATCTTTAATAATATATAAATATAGAAGATAGATAGAAAACATTTGAATCTTAAAAGTCTAAAATTTTTTAGTAAAATCATAGGCCCAAACTATATGCAGGAAAAAATTCTTGGAGACTATTCTACTTTTAATATTATATATAGTTATAAACATAGATATATAAATATGAAGCGTTTGAGTTTTAAAAGTCTAAAAATTTTAGAAAAAAAGTAAGCTTAAACTATATAATTTTGAGTAGAAAAAAATTCTAGGAAATTGTTCTACCTTCAATAATATATAGAATATAGATATATTTTTTTTAAAAGATTATGTATTTGTTTAGTCAACATAATTTAATTTATTAATTACTAATAAATTTGTTTTATAATTAATAGGAAGCATTGAAATTTTAAAAGTTTGAAAAGTTTTAGAAACAAAAATCTAGGTTTAGCCTATGTAATTTTAATTAGAAAATTTTTTTAGGAGACTATTCTAACTTTAACAATATATGGATATAAATTGGAATAGCTTGAATTTTAAAAGTCTAAAAAATTTTAGAAAAAAAAGTGGGTAAAGACTATGTAATTTTGAGCTAGAAGAAAATCCAAAAAGATTATCCTACTTTTAATAATATAAAGTTAGATGAATTTTGTGGCATTTTTACACCGTCAAAAGCTGTGAAAAGAATAATATTAAAATTCAATTTGTGGTGGTTTAAAACCGTCACAAAGTGATTGAATTTTCTAACCTCATTTTTGGTGTGGATCCGGCGGTTATAAATAACTACGGTAATGCAATTTGTAGCAGTGTTTAACCATTAGAAACTGTCAAAATAACTGTCACAAATCCCACCTTTTTTTTTGTTTTGTTTAATGGCCTTACAAATGGTTTCCTACCGAGAAAAGAAAATAAAAATAAAATCAAAAGTAAAGATATTAAATGTGGTGAATATGAATTATAGAGTGTTCAATGTCGTCTTTTTCTAGATGCATCTATATTTTCTAATTAATGACACATTTTAGAAATTGAAAAACTTCACATGCACAATTGCTGATTAGGAATCTATATTTGACTATCTATATTTGATGAATAGCCAGTCATTGGCTTCAAGATGCTTACATTGGCTGTCTAAAATGACACTAAAAACAAAATAATCAAAACAATAAAACTCTGATGCAATGGGAAAAAAGAAAAAAAAAGAAAAAAAAAAAAAGGGAGAGGAATCAAAAGACAAAAATAAACCAGATCCAGAGGTGACGTTTGTTTGTTTGCAATTATCCTTTTTGCTACCAGACCATTTTGTGTCTATATATTGCTTTTTTTCACCAAACCCCTAGCTCTCACGGACCAAATATTAATACACATATAAATATATATATATTTTCTCCCGTGATATTATTACTAGATGAATCTTAATTCTTCAATAAATTTTATTAATATAATATATTTTTATGATAAATTGAAAGTTTAAAAAGTAAATAGTAAGCGCCAACACACTTGATCATCTAAAGTTATTTATTTATTTATTTATTTATTATTATTTATCACTAGTAAGGTTTGTTATCCACAAACACAATACACTTGTGCTCTTATTCTTTACCTATGCATCTCAACATGCTTTCAAACTAATTATCACATTATTGGAGTACTTTCTATAAACTCTCTCAACACACTTTAGCTTTATGTATAATAGTCCTACACCTTCATCTCTTTCTTAACATAAAATTAAATTAGTCTCACACAATCTATTTTTCCTAAAATAATCAATACAAAAATCATTTTATCAAGAATCATGTAGCTTTGGATTATTTTTTCATCTTTCTTTTGAAATATAAATAATAATATTTTCATAGATATATTTTCAATTTTAAAAATAATAAATAAGTAAATAAAAAACTTATGTTATTGAACTATTGTTTTGTACTTTCTCATGGAAGAAGACACCACAAAAGCATCTCAATAGAGAGCAAAAGACACTATAGGCAGACTCCCTCCATCAAGAGACGGGATCCACCATTTCAACGTCCTCAAAGGTTTCTCTCCCGACGGTATTAGAAATAATGATGACATTCTTGGGGTCTTTTCACTCATAATCTACTCCATTGTGACCATACCCTTGCTTAAATGTCTTCATTGTCATACATGCTAACGACAATGGCAATGGTACGTTAGATAGCAATGCCTTTTTTCTAGGTTGCAAGTAAATTCATATTTAGATGGTCTATATGTCATTAACATGTTACTTTCTTTTGCATTAATTAGGTGGAGCATTTGCACTGTATTCATTGATATGTAGGCATGCCCAGGTGAGTTTGGTTCCAAATCAACAACCAGAGGACAATGAGCTTTCAAATTACAGGCTCCAAACACCATCTACCAATCTGAAAATAGCCCAAAAGCTAAAGCAAAATCTTGAGAGTAGTTGTTTTGCTAGAGTTATATATGCTTGTACTTGTAACCTGGTAGGATCTCCCATGGTGATTGGAGACGGGATTTTTACTCCATCAATATCATGTTAATCAATTATTAGCTAGTTTTCAGCTTACTGTATTCATTTGTTGGGTTAATAAAAAAAAAAGAGAGTTTTTGTACAAAATTTGTGATATACTACAAATTGGTATGATATGTAAACATCTTTAATAATATTAGTCATTTGGACTTTGGATGGAAACGTTTGACATATTGTTTAAATGTGTATGTAGTTCTTTCTGGAGTGAGTGGGATTAGTACCTCACTTGTTCAAGTTACTTATCTTATTAAACTTTTTTTTTTTTTTTTTTTTGCCTTCATTGTATTTATTTTCATTAATAATAATTGTTATAATACTTTTACTAGTGAAAAAAATACTTTAAGATCGATCATTTTTGTCTTTTAAGATCGATTCCTTGATTGATCTTAAAAGTTGAGTTTTTTAAGATCGGTCATCAATCAATTTTAAAAGTTAAATTTTTGAGATTGGTCATGCTAATAGCCGATCTTAAAAGTTAAACTTTTAAGATCAGTCACGCTAATAATCAATCTTAAAATAAGTGGCCAGTGACTAACAATGATATAATATTGCCACCTGATTTCAAGAGGGGGCCTGGTAGGCCAAAAAAATTAAGGAGAAGGATGCTAGAGGAAGATGAGAATCCAACCAAACTTAGGAAAACTCATACCCGCAATAGATGTGGTAGGTGCCTTCAATATGGGCACAACAAGAGAAATTGTCCCAACCCTCTTAAGTAACCAGAAGGTGGTGGAGAACAACAACAACAACCAACTACTACCAAATCTAAGGTAATTAACATTATATTTTCTTTAATTTTCTCACTAATAAATATTAATTTAAATGAGTTGTGTTGTATAATGCAGAGAAAAGGGAAATGATGTAAAAATACAACAAATGGACAACTTAATGAGGAAAATTATTGAGTAGTTGGAACAAGTAGCAATGGAAATCAGAGTGAAGCTGCAACAAGTGGTGTTATAGTTACCAGTGTTGCAGCAACAAATGTGGCTTCTAGAGATATAAATGTCAATGATGATGTTGCTCATTGATATTAATAAAATAAACCTTTTTTTTGTTGCATTGATAGAATAACTATTTTCTTTAATAGACACAAGATTGCAAATAGTGAAGCATGATAGATGCAATTTCAATTTTTAAATTTTTTTTTGGTATTGTGATTGTTGAGACTTGAGATACTAATGACAATTATAGTCAATTTCAATCTTAAACTAGCATACTTGGTGCTTAGTTTGTGTATAGCATCTTGTTTTTATATTTGTATCAGTATACTTAGTGCTTGGTTTCTTCCAATAGCAGGGTATTGCCCATTATAGATGTAGGACAATATTTATTGACGCTGACATATATGATTAAGCCTATGAATAGAAATTTTGAAAAAAAAATAAAAATAAATAAATAACATCAATTTATTGAATTAATAACAATTAAGCATGTTTATTACATCAACAAATCTTTACTTAGCTTCTTCAAGTTGATTAATTAAACAAATATGTTTGGAAAAGAACAACAAGGTCTAAAACAAAATATTAGCGTAGAACAAAATGATCACAATTATTCCTTCATCAGTAGTACGTTTTGTGGCATTATTATATTAGCGTAGATACTTGCTGCAGTACAAAATAATGTCCTTGGGAGATATTTCAGACTGACAAACTTGTTTATATGCTAATAATTATGACTGTATATACAATGTCTTCAACTATATAGAGAATTCATTTACTGAATCTCTCAATAATTTGAGATAAGTCCAATCAGAGTACCAAAAAATAGTTAGATCAAACTACTTTTTGTACTATACATGAAGGCATGAAGCATGTAATCAACAACAGTCACATACCATTAGTAATTAAATATATCAATTTTTGGAGAAGCTCGTCATTATGAATGACAACAAACTAGGTGCATCCAATCATCTATATTTAAAACTCCATGCTAGTTGTTGTCGTATGAGTATTAGATTGTTGATGAAGAATATAAATTACTAATGGAAGTTATTAATAGTTTCTATATTTCTTCGTTGTGGTTGATAGTTTTTATACTTCCGAGTTAATTAATATGTTTTTGATATACTTTGCTATTTCAGCACAAAAATCTGGAACTACTGTCACCTTTGTGATTATAGATGGATGGGTTGTAACAGTTGCATCGGTTGGTGATCACGGGTCTTTATGAGAAGGTACTCCTCTTTCTCCCTTGCTATAGAGGATGGGTGTCGCGGGCCACAGGTTGCCACATGTTAACATTTAAAACGAACTTTACAATGGAAACTAACGTTCCATATTAGTAGTGCTAAGTGCCTTCTGTTTCAAAAATACAAAAGATGAAACATTGCATGTAATGGAACAAATGAAAGGTAAATTCCATATCCCTTCACTCTCTAGATAAACATTTTGTTGTAACTTGTAAGTATAGTTTTTTTTCTATAACTAACCGGTCATTCTATTTTAGTACAGAATTAGGAGTACTTATTGGTAAGGTTGGTTATTAGTTTTTGCTAATTTAGTTGCTTTTTCATGCCCATGTTCCTTTCCTGAGAATGGTGGTTCCTTTCTCACAATTTGTTTTATAGTTTTTGTTGATTTATTTCTTTTTGGTCACAATTTGCTAGATGATACTAATTTTGTTTCCTATTGCATTATTTTGCAAAAACCCATTGGTATCATTGTTCTGTTGGATGAAACTTGGTACATTTTGAGTTCTTCAATATGATTTATTTCATTTTGGTTGGTGCGACTTTTTTTCTCTATATGTTTCAGGTTTGAAGGCCCAATTATTTTTTTTTCTATTCTTGGTTTTGTTGGTGTACCATTTATTAGGCATGGTTTGATAGAAAATGTGAAAAAAAAATGTAATTTTGTGGCAGTTTAAAATTACTAGAAATGTTAAATTAAAAAAAATTAGATGAATTTTGTGGCGTTTTTACACCGTCAAAAGCTGTGAAAAGAGTAATATTAAAATTCAATTTGTGGTGGTTTAAAACCGCGACAAAGTGATTGAATTTTCTAACCTTCAAAAACAGCGTTTTAAAAAATATGCGCTACAAACCGTTTTTCGTGTGGATTTGGCGGTTATTAATAACGCTGGTAATGTGATTTGTGGTAGTGTTTAACCGCTAGAAACTATCAAACTAACTGTCACAAATCACACCTTTTTTTTAGTGTTCAATGGCCTCACAAATGGTTTCCTACCGAGAGAAGAAAATATATAAAAAATAAAATCAAAAGTGAAGACGATGAATGTGGTGAATATGAATTATAGAGTGTGTTATTTTCCTTACGTTAACGAATGAGAGGTAGAAGATGAGATAGATACCATTTTTAAAGACGTTAAAGATGGGTTCACAAATCGTGAAAAAGTTTTTGACAACCGCCTCGATAAACCAAGTGTAAGCAGCAAAACTCATTAATTCCTGAAACAAAGAAGAGCAAATACAATGGATTTAAGATTAATTAGAATTAGGAATTTGAACTTTTTTTTCGTGCAGATGAATTAGCCATCACATAAAGAAGAGCTAGTGATATGTCATGTTACTAGAACTACATTAGCAAACTATTGGCCAAATCATTAATAGTTTAATGGAAAAGATTAAAATATATGACATATCAACAAACTATTTTTCAAATCATTGATAATTTAATGGAAAGGATTAAAATGTATGATAGAAAGATTTTGAGGGATTAAAAATTTCAAAAAAATATCATAGGATTTAAAATAAAAATGACTTATATTTACAGGGACTAAAAACATATTTAAGTCTTCTAATTATCGTATTTTAAGCATGCTCTAATTATACCAAATATAATTGTGTTAATTAAAATGATTAAATTTTATCTGAATTATAATTTAAATATTTATAATAAACTATGTTAATTATATACTCTTTATATACACAACAAAATACAAATATCACTATGCAATACACGGGTATATGCAATAGTTTAGTTACGAGATGTATACTCTGACCGGAAATATTCTAGTAAATGTTAAAAAAAAATATGATACACATAATAATACAATCTTTAAACATAATAATAAAACAAAATATTAAAAAAAACATTAATAAATGTCAAAGTTACAGAAGACGTAAAATGATGGGAAAAATAATTATTTAAACATATGAATTCATACATTCAAATAAAAAGTCACTACAACAAAATTTGTTATTAATGACAATTATTTAATGGCAATAATTTAATTGCCGCCATATGTAAAAATATTAATAGCTAATATATAATAGCCACTAAAAATATATTATATTACACTAAAGTTTACTATTAGCAACAATTATTTATTAGAAAAAACTTAAGTCCCACATCGATTAGAGATAAGATAATTAAATAATATATAAATGAGTAATGACTATTACCTTACAGGTTCATTTTATAGGATTGACTCCTAATTCACTATTCTAAATTGGTATCAAATCACTCATTGTTACCAAGTTCAATAGTGCTATAAAATAATTAGAGAGCAACTTTCACCTTATAAATCTCACATCTCTTAAAAGACAACACAATTAAAAAAATAAATTAAAAAATATATAAATAAAAGACAACTCTCATCTTACAAATCCCATATCGAGTAGAGATAAAAAAGTATATAAGTTATGAATTTAGAAAATGAAATTATAGGAATAAATTATTTAAAGTAAAGGAGACAATTGAAAAAAAAAACTTTTAATAGCCTTTAAAATGGTTACTAGAATTGCCACTAAAAGAAATAAGTTTTTCCGACTATTTAGTAGATTTTTAGCAGCATTTTATATAAATGTCGGTAATAGTATTAACGACACTAGATATACCAGCCATTAGTTAAATGCTGGTAAAAAAATTATGGCTATTTATATGGCCGCTAAATAATAAATTAATTGCCACAAAAAACTAATTTTAATGTAATGATAATAGAGTACTTTTGGTTGTATGTAATTTCAACACCTATAGTTACTAGCATTCGTAACGTTCGTTATCAATGCACCAATAGAATAAGTTTTTAGTTTCTTCTCTGATGAAATTACTGAACTGGTATTTTTATATATTTATAAAAATAAAAATAAAAAGAGAATTATGATCAAAGAGCAGTGTCATTTATTTCTAAATACTAAAGGTGGACCCAAGTATTTCCATTTTTCCATTTCTAATTTTCTATAACATTTTTTCCGTGTTTCAAATTTGTCCTTCACATATTAATCATTACGCGTTTCTACGTAGTAATTGACAAGTCAATTCAAAATGAGTAACACAATTTTTATGCATTAACTAGGTGGAGCATTTGCACTTTATTCACTAATATGTAGGCATGCCAAAATGAGTTTGATTCCAAACCATCAACCAGAGGACAAGGAGCTTTCAAATTACAGACTCGAAACACCATCTAACAAGTTGAATAGAGCTTCAAAACTAAAGCAAAAGCTTGAGAACAGTTATTTTGCTCGAGTTCTGCTTGTACTTGTAACCATGATGGGGACTTCCATGGTCATAGGAGACGGCATTTTCACTCCAGCGGTTTCAGGTTAATCAATTCATTTTAGGTTCTTATGTTTGCTAAATAAATTGAACCACTGATGAATTGTTAAATAGAATAAATACTAAGACAACTGGTGCGAAGAATGTCCTAATTAACAACAAATACTAAGATTAGTCACATTACTTACATGATTTCTAGAATTTTAAATTTTGAATTTTAAATTTCTTAAATTTTTAGAATTTCTCATCAAAACATACTATTAAAGTTTTATAATATTAAAACAACAAATCAAATAAATTATTTACTTAATAAAATTAAATAAATAATCATAAAATTCACAATATTGCTATAAATATTTTTTTAATACTTTTAAGTGTGAGAATTTTTTTCTGCCATCCTGCAAGAGAAAAGGACATTACAATATACTTGCATTTATGGTACCAATTTTTTTAATGAAAATTTTAAAAAATGAGTAAAGCTTCGTATACTGAAATTTATAAAAGGAAACAAATTTAATATTTTTATTTATAAAAAAGCTATAATTTACTCTTTAGAAAACTTTTAATCAATTAATAGAAAAATGAGATTATGGAATAATTGATATGTTAATATAATATTTTTATTAATAGAAAAAATATATAAAGAAAATGATTAAATTGTCAATAATATTAGAATAGAAAAATTATAAAGATAAAATCATTTTTTTTCTTTCCATCTTCTATAGAATTTTTTTCTATTTCTTTTTCAATTTTTAACACAACACTTCTTAATTACTTGTAGGTTTAAGAAAAAAACATCTAAAAGCGAGAGAAAGGATAAAAAAGAGTAGATTACAAATTATAATATTTATTAAATTTTTGTAAAAAATTAAAGATAAAAATATCTTTAAAAAATAAATATAAAAAAACATGAAAAATTGAGTATCATTTATCTATTATTATAGATTCACCTGATTCATTCCAAACTGGGATGTGCTTAAATAACTACCTAGGGGAATGTTGTCATTGCGTCGAAGGACACAAACTGCTACGCGTAATATTTTTATAAAATATTCAAAGTCAACATATTGAAAACTTAAGGGAGAAGGTTCAAATTAAATTAATGTAATAATTATTTCAAAAGAAAAAAATCAATGTAACAATAATACTAATTCTTTTCAAGAAAAATATATAATAATAATAACAATTTTGTTAATAATCATTTAATATAAAATAAAAAACAAAAAGACTTAATTACAAAGTTTGTTTCTAATTAAGTGTATTGTTATAAAAATGTAATGTCTATTGCATAATAAGTGTTAACTTAATTGTACTACTAGTAGGCTGGCATAACAAGTGTTAATAATTTTTACAACTGAAAAAAGTGTTGGCTTAATTTTTTTAACCAAGAACAATAAACAATACTAATAAATAAATAAGAAAGAATTTTTATTTTATTTTATGAAATTCACTTAATTATTAATTTTTTTTTAGCGAAAACAATATAACATAACAACTTTCTAAAATACATTGTTGTAAGAAATAAGTGAAAAATGTGTAATTTTTTTTTGGTAAAGATAAAAAAAATTACAAAGATAGTCGCAGTGAAGATTGAACTTAGGTCCTCATGCTTCAAATTACCCAAATCCCTTCCCACCCGACTATTATTATATTAAAAATTAAAATAATATTTATCTTTAGAGTGTTTTTTATATAATATTTATTATAAAATAGGAGTGATATATTATATTACTTATTAATTATTTATTAATTTCCAATTACTATTCTAATTAAATTTAATGATTAATAAAATATTGTTACTAATACATTTTTTATATAACAAATAAATACATAATTTGTCAAGATTAATAAAATAGTTAAGTAATTAATTTTTATTAATAATGTATATATAAGTTATATTTAGTGACATTAATCATAAATTAAATTTTACTGCTCATAAAATTAAACGGTATATATAAGTGATATTAGTTATATTTAGCCACACCATAAATTAAGAAATATAATAATTTTTTTAACCAATTGTAGGGGTAATAAGCTAATCAATGAATTTTTTATAAAAAAAAAAATAAGTAAAAGACTTATTTGACTCATCATAAATTAAAAATATAATTTTTGTTTTAAATTTAAATATGATTTTAATACTTGCAAAATGAGTGGTTTTGACATTAATCTCTATAAAAAGAAATTCTTTATTGTGCATCTAAAATTTAGAAAAATTGTTTTTAGTTTTTATTATTATATAATTATTTTTTAACTATTTATTTATTTATTAAAAAGTTATGTGATTATTAAATTAAGTGCTACCTACAAATATTAATGATAATATTAATGCCTGGTATCTTAATTTTTTTTATTTTTATATCTTTAAAATAAATGTTATTTATCTATCTTAAAATTATTATTAAGAGTCAAAAATAATTATTTTACTTTTTAGAAAGAAGAAAATCAAAGAAAAATATTATAGAAGAATCATAACTAAACTTTACTCATTTTACAAGGACCATAAATATCTTATAACGACAAAAAAAAACATTTGTAAATTTTTGAAGGATGTAAAACAATGAAATGTTTTTAAAATATCAAAATCAAAATCCAATCCTGTTACAATAAGTAAAAACTTATTTAAGTCTTTACTCTCTGAAACTCTATATGTAAGTAAGAAAATATTTAAATTTTTTGGACTTGATTATAAAATAAATTTTAACTAAATAAAATTTATTTAATATTTTTAATTAAAAAATAAATGAAAATACTATTTATAATCACTACAAGAAATGTTACATATAGTGACATACAAAAAGTGTTACTATAAGTATAATATATGTTAGTATATGTCTATTTGACATATAGTTATACACAATTTTAGTGTTGATTTTGAATGAGATTTAACAATATATTTTATGTGTCACTATAGCTTATACCCACACTTTTTAATAATATATTAACATATATTATAATTATTGTGTAGGTAAAAGTAATTTTTAATGACATGTCACTATAGGATGTATGTTAAAATATGACACTTTTCTTGTAGTGAATAAATATGATTAAGAATATTTTAGTATAGTATATATATTATATGAAATTGTAAAAATTAAAAGTATTTAACTATCTTTCTTAATCTATGTAAAATAATTATTTTTGTTTATATATAAGTTTAGAGGGAATATTTTATTAATTAACATATTTAAAAATAGATTTATATTTTTTCCATAATAGAAAATAAAATAATATTTTAATTTACTTGTTATGCATAGGAATTACAGTCGTTTTAACATGAAGATCCATGTAGAACCTGAATTTTCTCTTGTAACTACATCAAAATGGTTGTCAATTATATTTCTCTCTCTTCCTTAATTACTTTTACTTTTGTATTATATTCCCAATCAACAGTTGTAATTTTGCATTTCCTTGACTGGCGAGACCATAAACTTGAGAGGTCCCCAGCGGCTGTAGCTGCTATATTGGTGCCTATAAATTAATTCCAATAAATGGAAAAACTTGAGAGGTCCCCAGCTGTAGCTGCTATATTGGTGCCTATAAATTAATTCCAATAAATGAAAAAGCCTCACAAGTCATGTTTGTAGAATTAAGAGTCAAAAAACTCCACCAAATCAGATTCTTTAGACATGGGGGGAGACAATAATAAAACTCCACCAAATCATCTCATGAAAGAGAGAAAGACATCATGGGCAGATTCCCTCAATTTGGGGGCTGGAAGAGTTTCTATGACTGCAACACATTTCTCCAAGGTTTGAGTTCTCTCACACTCTTTCTACCTGTTTCAAAATTGAGTGATGATCATGGTAAACCCCAACCAATTATTTGGTGGAAATAAGAGAGGTGGAGAGAAAAGTAATAAAAATGAAAGGTGACATGAGATAAAAATAAAATTGAGATGGAAGAGAAAATAAATGTGTGATAAACATTTTGCTTAATAATTTGTTAGGAAGGAATGAATCTTATTTGAGACATGAAAACCGTAGCTATTAGCTTCTGAAAATCGTATTTAAGATGTGAAAATTTACATAAAACATGTTATACTATACATATTTTTCTTTTAATACAAAATTATATATTCACTTGTTCTTGAATAAGTTTTCAAGATGATTGTCTCAAGAAGTGATTGCATTTTATAATTTTTTAATCAACGAAAATCAATTTTTTGTGTGGTGCCATCTACAACTAATGGATCCAAGGAATCCTAAGTTTTTGAATGGTGATTAACAGGTGGGGTGGAAGACTACTCTGAGTTTAGCATTTCAAAGCATAGGCATCGTGTATGGCGATATTGGCACATCCCCACTTTACGTGTTCTCAGGAATCTTCACGGAGGGTATTCGTCACAACGATGACATTCTTGGAGTTTTGTCTCTCATAATCTACACCATTGTTATCATACCCTTCATTAAATACGTCTTCATTGTGCTGCACGCTAATGACAATGGCAATGGTAAGATACATGCATTTCATGATTCATCTTATTCACAAATTAAAATTGATATTTTATTTTAGGAGATATTTTTAATGATATTCTTTTTAACAGTATTTGTTATAAAATGAAATCTATTGAAATTCACAAAATTTTGTTAGGTATCAAGTCAAATCAGGTCATGCCTTTAAAATAATGTCTGTAACAAATAAATAGGCCACAATCTATAATAGAGTACTTTTGTTTGTATGTAATTTCAACACCTATAGTTACTAGCATTCATAAGGTTCATTATCAATGCACCAATAGAATAAGTTTTTAGTTTCTTCTCTGATGAAATTACTGAACTAGTATTTTTATATATTTATAAAAATAAAAATAAAAAAGAATTATGATCAAAGAGCAGTGTCATTTATTTCTAAATACCAAAGGTGGACCCAAGTATTTCTATTTTTCCATTTTTAATTTTCTATAACATTTTTTGTAACGCCTAATTCTAATACCCAAATTATACAATATAAAATTATAATATTTTCGCAATTATATCATTAACAATATCTATATATTTATTTAATAAAAATAAAAGTAAAGAAAAGAATATCTTGTGAATTTAATACATAACATATCGTTCTAAAATATTTAGAATAACGTATTATTTTACACATTATTCATTTTCCTTACTCTTTTAATACAATATATATATTCATAACGGAAAGAAAATTACAATTAAAATAATATGATTGACAAGTAAAGTTATAACAGATCCATCAAATAGCCTCCGTATTCCAATTTCCTTCCACGTAGGACAGCAGTAATAATAACAGCAAAATGATCTGGAATCTCAAGTTGATCCATCTATTTATAATATATTTAATTAAAAAAAACAAAGAAAAGAAAGGAGTAAGAACAATATCCAATAAATACAATAATTCGAACGAATAAACATAATTATTTATAAATAAAATTTTAACATATATATATATATATATAAATATATATTTATACAGATTAAATATTAGATTTTCTTGATACAATAAAATTTGAATTATACTTGTAGTGACTAGTCAGGATAAATGAGCATCATTATAACACCAACCAAAAGATATTCCACCTCCATTTCTTACTCATTTAAATCCCCAAGGTTAAACCTCCAGCTACAAATAATTCAAACTTTATCATCTATGGCCATAGAGTATTAATTATCTTTAAAATGAGTAAAAGACATTTTAACAAATTATATTAATCATAAAAAAATTACTCAAAATAGATTTAAGAATTTATCATTATTTAAGCTTTAATTAAATAACACAAATTTAAATAAAATATATTAAGAGCACTAATTAATTAAATGACAATGATAATTATTATAAAATAATTAAACAATATAAAATGTGAATATATTAATAATTATTATAGATAAGAATAATCATAGAATAAGTAATAGTAATTAAAGGTTAAACAAATATATGAGGTTAGAAACACCCCACTAAATAATAACGTAAATAAATAAACATAATAATTAAAAGTTAAGTAGTTAGATGAGGTTAGGAACACCTCACTGAATAAATATAACAATAACATAGTAATTAAAAGTTAAGTAGTTAGATGAGGTTAGGAACACCTCACTGAATAAATATAATAATATAGTGAGGTTAGGGGCACCCCACTAAATAAATATAATCAAATAAATGCATAAATAATTACACATAATAGTATATAAAATTTTAAAAAGATAAGGTTCTCCTCCCCCTTACCTAAATAAACAAGAGCTACAACTTGAGCAGAACTTCCTCTTTTGGATTCCCTCTCTTTCCCTCTTTCTTTCTCTCTCCTTCTCTCTATTTTCTCTTCCTTCTCACTAATTTTTTTTTTTTTTTTCCGTAAACTTGTGTTTTCATTACATGTGAAGCCTATTTATAATGATTGAAAAATACTATTCATAATAATATTATATTAGGATTACTATTTATAAAATAATATTATATTCAAATTAAGAAATTTGGAGGAATTCATTGAATTCCGCAGCCCCCTTCCGTAGCTTTGTAGCAGCCATTTACTATTTATTAAAATAATATTAAATTTACTATTCATTAAAATAATATTATATTTACTATTCATAATATTATAAAATATTATTATTTATTTTTTTTTTTACATTTTTTTTTAACTTTTAATAATCCCATAAATATTTAAAATACATAAAAATAATCCTTAATACTGCATAAATTTTGGGATATTACAATTCTCCCCTACTTACAGAAATTTCGTCCTCGAAATTTTTATTGCTTAAAATAGATAAGGATAATTTTTTCTAACTTCTTCTTCGAGTTCCCAAGTAGCATCTCCAGTGTCTTTATTCCAAATGACTTTTACCAATGCAATCTGTTTGCCTCTTAATTGCTTGATCCTCCTGTCTACGATCTGTACAGGCATTGTTTCAAATGTAAGGTTATCCTTTAATTGTACTGTATCAGGCATTATTATATGAGAAGGGTCAGAAATATATTTTCTTAACTGAGACACATGGAAAACATTATGGAGATTAGAAAGAAAAGGTGGTAGAGAAATTTGGTAAGCAACAGGACCTATTTTTCTAAGGATTTGATAAGGACCAATAAATCGAGGAGTGAGTTTCTTTGATTTCATTACCCTACCAATACCAGTTGTTGGTGTAACTTTCAAAAATACATGATCACCTTCCTGGAATTCAAGAGGTCGTCTTCTTTTATCAGCATAACTTTTTTGTCTGCTTTGAGTCATTCTCAATTTTTCTTGAATCATTTTGATTTTTTCCGTGGTTTGTTGCACCAATTCAGGACCCAAGATTAAATTCTCTCCTGTCTCAAACCAACACAAAGGAGTTCTACACCTTCTTCCATATAAAGCTTCATAGGGTGCCATACCTATGCTAGAATGGAAACTGTTGTTATAAGTGAATTCAATCAGAGGCAAGTATTTGTCCCAACTACCAGAATTCTCTAGCACACAAGCTCTCAATAAATCTTCTAGGGATTGTATGGTTCTTTCTGATTGTCCATCTGTTTGAGGATGATATGCAGAGCTAAGACGAAGCTTAGTTCCTAATGCTTGATGTAAACTTCCCCAAAATCTAGAAGTGAATCTAGGATCCCTATCAGATATTATGCTAGATGGTACCCCATGCAACCTTACAATCTCTCTTATATACAGTTCAGTCAATTTTTCTAGAGAATACCTAATGTTGATGGGTAAGAAATGAGCAGATTTTGTTAGTCTATCCACAATAACCCATATGGAATCAAACTTATGAATTGTTCGTGGTAAACCAACTACAAAATCCATTGCTATACTGTCCCATTTCCATTCAGGTATATCTAAGGGTTGTAACATTCCTGCTGGCTTTTGGTGTTCTATCTTAGCTTTTTGACAAATCAAACATGTAGCCACATATTGTGCTATTTCCTTTTTCATTTTGGGCCACCAAAACATTCTTTTGAGATCTTGATATATCTTTGTTGCCCCAGGGTGTATGCTCAACTTGCTCTTATGTGCCTCACCTAAAATTATTTTCTTAATTTCTGAATCATTTGGTACACATATCCTATTATTAAATCTCAAAACTCCTCTTTGATCTAAATCGAACTTTTTACCATCCTTTTGACCTATCAACCTCTTTTTCTTCTGAATGAATTTATCAACTACCTGAGCCTCACCAATTTGTCCATGTAAGTCACTAGTAATTTGAACCGCATGCAATTGTATTTTATCTTGACTTACCGTAGTTGATAAACTCATGTCTCTAAATTTTTCTATCAAATTCATCTCTTGAATCATTAATGAGGAGACATGTAAGGATTTTCTACTCAGTGCATCAGCCACAACATTGGCTTTCCCTGGATGGTAATGTAATTCAAAATCATAATCTTTCAAAAATTCCATCCACCTTCTTTGTCTCATATTCAGTTCCTTTTGATCAAACAAATATTTTAAACTTTTATGATCACTAAAAACATCAAACTTACCACCATACACATAATGTCTCCATATTTTGAGTGCAAAAACAATGGCAGCTAGTTCTAGATCATGGGTTGGGTAATTCCTTTCATGAGCTCTCAATTGTCTAGAAGCATATGCTACTACCCTTCTATCTTGCATAAGAACATACCCTAATCCCATTTTTGAGGCATCACAAAATATGACAAATTGTCCATTAGGATTGGGTAAGGCTAAGACTGGTGCAGTAGTTAATCTTTTCTTAAGCTCCTGAAAACTATTCTCACATTTTTCTGTCCACTCAAAGGGTTGTCCTTTCTTGGTGAGTTGAGTTAAAGGCATAGCTATTTTAGAAAATCCCTCAATGAATCTCCTGTAATATCCTGCCAAACCCAAAAAACTACGGATTTCTGTTACCGTCTTTGGAGGTTCCCATAGTAGAACTGCTTCTACCTTAGATGGATCCACAGACACTCCATCTTTGGAAATCACATGTCCTAAAAACTTAACCTCCTCTAACCAAAATTCACACTTAGAAAGTTTGGCATACAGTTGTTTATCTTTCAGGATTTGGAGAACAGTTTGAAGGTGTTCTTCATGTTCTTCATGAGTTCGAGAATATATGAGGATATCATCTATAAAGACCACCACAAAATGGTCTAAATACGGACGAAAAATCCTATTCATATAATCCATGAACACTGCAGGTGCATTGGTTACTCCAAAAGGCATTACTTGATATTCATAATGACCATACCTTGTTCTAAATGCAGTTTTCTGTATGTCTTCTGCTTTCACTTTGATTTGATGGTATCCTGATCTTAGATCTATCTTAGAAAATACAGTGGCTCCTCTTAATTGATCCATCAAATCATCTATCCTAGGAAGAGGGTATTTATTCTTTATGGTAAACTTATTTAATTGCCGATAGTCCACACACAGTCTAAAGCTTCCATCTTTCTTTTTGACTAACAAAACAGGAGCCCCCCAAGGTGATACACTAGGGCGTATGAATTGTTTTTCAAGTAACTCCTCTAATTGTTTCTTCAACTCAGCTAATTCAGAAGGTGACATCCTATAAGGTGCCATTGAAATTGGTCCAGTTCCAGGTATTAAATCAATCGAAAATTCAATCTCTCTGTCAGGTGGCAAACCAGGAATATCATTAGGAAAGACTTCAGGAAAATTTTGAACGACAGCTATGTCTTTCAAGTTGACTTCCTCTTTAGTTTCCATAGAGGATAAGATTAAATATCCTTGAACTTTACCCCAAGGAAACTTGTTTATTGGTTTAGATAATGAAATCGATAGGTCCTTAGGATCAGAAAATATTATAGACTTTTCTGCACAATTAAGAAGAACGTGGTTGGAAGATAACCAGTTCATACCTAAAATCACATCTAATTGTGATAAAGGTAAGCAGATCAAATTTACAAGAAATTTTTTATCGCCAATAAAAATAGGACAGTCTGAACAAACCTTATTGGCAATTACAGATTTGTTTGTAGGGGTTGAAACAATCAAATTATTCTCTAAAGAAGAAATTGGTAATTGGAGGTATTGAACACAATTATTGGAGATAAAAGAATGAGTTGCGCCTGAATCATACAGTACATTTAAAGTTTTGCCTTTAATGAAACATTTACCTTGTATTAGATCATTGTTTTGAGCAGCTTCAGTTCCGGTCATGGTGTAAACTCTTCCAGTTGTAGAAGGTCTTGGTTTGGATCCGGAAGTATTCACGTGCGTCTTTGGTTGTCCACACTCAGAAAATACATGACCAGGCTTTCCACACTTAAAACAAACAGGTCCTTTGAGATGACAATCTTTAGTATAATGACCCTGTCCACACTTAAAACACTTGGCTTGATTATTAATGGACCTACTGGAATTTCCTGCAAATTGAGAGGATTGGGGTTTCCATTGTGGTCGAACATAAGGTTTTCTTTCATTATCCCTTTTCTTACTAAATTGAGGGCCAAAAGATTTTGGTCTATTATCCTTATTATGATCAAAACCTTCCAAAAATCGACACTTGTGTATTAATGTGGGAAAATCAGAGATTTCCAATATCCCTACTGCCTTTCTTAATTCTGATCTAAGTCCATCCTCGAATTTAATACACTTCATCCTCTCATCAGGGTGATAAAAGAAAGTAGAGTATTTTCCCAATTCCTCAAACTTAGAAGCATATTCTCCCACTGTCATATTCCCTTGTTTTAACTGCATAAATTCTATTTCTTTAGCCCTCCTAACATCATTAGGAAAATATTTTTCAAAAAATTTGGTTCTAAATACTTCCCATGTAATGATTATTCCCCCTCCTTCTAATAATCTCCTGGTACTATCCCACCAATATTCTGCTTCTCCTACTAACATAAATACTGCATAATTTACTTTTTGGTTGTCAGGACAGTTCATAGCTCGAAATATTTTTTCTATTTCTTTAATCCATAATTCAGCTTTTTCAGGATTGTATCCTCCATCAAATTGGGAAGGGTTATTGCTTCTGAATTCTACAAGTCCTTGTGACTCTCCTGTTCTTCCTGGTGGTTGATTCCTTAACAAGGCGGCAGCCATGTCCCTAATAGCTTGTACAGCCTCTGTTAGTTCGGTATTCCTTCTTCCTGCCATCTGTAATTTTATAGATCAGTTTATAATAGAAACATGGTTAGCACATTTCCCCAAGTTACACATGGAACGTTGCTCTGATACCATTAAATATAACGCCTAATTCTAATACCCAAATTATACAATATAAAATTATAATATTTTCGCAATTATATCATTAACAATATCTATATATTTATTTAATAAAAATAAAAGTAAAGAAAAGAATATCTTGTGAATTTAATACATAACATATCGTTCTAAAATATTTAGAATAACGTATTATTTTACACATTATTCATTTTCCTTACTCTTTTAATACAATATATATATTCATAACGGAAAGAAAATTACAATTAAAATAATATGATTGACAAGTAAAGTTATAACAGATCCATCAAATAGCCTCCGTATTCCAATTTCCTTCCACGTAGGACAGCAGTAATAATAACAGCAAAATGATCTGGAATCTCAAGTTGATCCATCTATTTATAATATATTTAATTAAAAAAAACAAAGAAAAGAAAGGAGTAAGAACAATATCCAATAAATACAATAATTCGAACGAATAAACATAATTATTTATAAATAAAATTTTAACATATATATATATATATAAATATATATTTATACAGATTAAATATTAGATTTTCTTGATACAATAAAATTTGAATTATACTTGTAGTGACTAGTCAGGATAAATGAGCATCATTATAACACCAACCAAAAGATATTCCACCTCCATTTCTTACTCATTTAAATCCCCAAGGTTAAACCTCCAGCTACAAATAATTCAAACTTTATCATCTATGGCCATAGAGTATTAATTATCTTTAAAATGAGTAAAAGACATTTTAACAAATTATATTAATCATAAAAAAATTACTCAAAATAGATTTAAGAATTTATCATTATTTAAGCTTTAATTAAATAACACAAATTTAAATAAAATATATTAAGAGCACTAATTAATTAAATGACAATGATAATTATTATAAAATAATTAAACAATATAAAATGTGAATATATTAATAATTATTATAGATAAGAATAATCATAGAATAAGTAATAGTAATTAAAGGTTAAACAAATATATGAGGTTAGAAACACCCCACTAAATAATAACGTAAATAAATAAACATAATAATTAAAAGTTAAGTAGTTAGATGAGGTTAGGAACACCTCACTGAATAAATATAACAATAACATAGTAATTAAAAGTTAAGTAGTTAGATGAGGTTAGGAACACCTCACTGAATAAATATAATAATATAGTGAGGTTAGGGGCACCCCACTAAATAAATATAATCAAATAAATGCATAAATAATTACACATAATAGTATATAAAATTTTAAAAAGATAAGGTTCTCCTCCCCCTTACCTAAATAAACAAGAGCTACAACTTGAGCAGAACTTCCTCTTTTGGATTCTCTCTCTTTCCCTCTTTCTTTCTCTCTCCTTCTCTCTATTTTCTCTTCCTTCTCACTAATTTTTTTTTTCCGTAAACTTGTGTTTTCATTACATGTGAAGCCTATTTATAATGATTGAAAAATACTATTCATAATAATATTATATTAGGATTACTATTTATAAAATAATATTATATTCAAATTAAGAAATTTGGAGGAATTCATTGAATTCCGCAGCCCCCTTCCGTAGCTTTGTAGCAGCCATTTACTATTTATTAAAATAATATTAAATTTACTATTCATTAAAATAATATTATATTTACTATTCATAATATTATAAAATATTATTATTATTATTTTTTTTTTTACATTTTTTTTTTAACTTTTAATAATCCCATAAATATTTAAAATACATAAAAATAATCCTTAATACTGCATAAATTTTGGGATATTACATTTTTTCCGTGTTTCAAATTTCTCCTTCACATATTAATTATGACGCGTTTCTACGTAGTAAATGACAAGTCAATTCAAAATGAGTAACACAATTTTTATGCATTAACTAGGTGGAGCATTTGCACTTTATTCACTAATATGTAGGCATGCCAAAATGAGTTTGATTCCAAACCATCAACCAGAGGACAAGGAGCTTTCAAATTACATACTCGAAACACCATCTAACAAGTTGAATAGAGCTTCAAAACTAAAGCAAAAGCTTGAGAACAGTTATTTTGCTCGAGTTCTGCTTGTACTTGTAACCATGATGGGGACTTCCATGGTCATAGGAGACGGCATTTTCACTCCAGCGGTTTCAGGTTAATCAATTTATTTTAGTTTCTTATGTTTTCTAAATAAACTAAACCACTGATAAATTGTTAAATAGAATAAATACTAAGACAACTGGTGTGAAAAATGTCCTAATTAACAACAAATACTAAGATTAGTCACATTACTTACATGATGATGTGTGTTGTTGAAAAATGCAAGAAAAAAAAATTGTATTGCATTAATTCAACAGTATAATATGAAAACGTCATTAATGACATTGAGCATTTGGACTTTGGATGGAGACTTGACATGTTCAAATCTGCATGCAGTTCTATCTGCAGTAAGCGGGACCAGTATCTCATTAGGTCAAGGTACTAATATTATTGAGCCTTTTACTTATTATTTTTTATTGTAAGTAATGATAATAAATATTATAATATTTTATTTTATTTTTATATTTTTCAGAAGCTGTCGTGGGGATTTCTGTAGCAATATTGGTTGTCCTTTTTTCTCTGCAACGATTTGGCACTGATAGAGTAGGATCTTCATTTGCTCCAATTCTCATAGTGTGGTTTTCATTCATTGTTGGAATTGGTATCTACAATTTATTTAAACATGACGTTGGAGTATTACGTGCTTTCAATCCAAAATATATAATTGATTTTTTCAAACGGAATGGTAAACAAGGTTGGTTTTCATTCGGTGGAGTCTTACTATGCATCACAGGTGAGTTGCATCTAAATATATCTATGCATTTAATATTTTTAATTAAGTTGAATATCATTCTTTATTTCTAACTAACATATAATTGTATGCATAATCATAGGATCTGAGGCAATGTTTGCTGACTTGGGTCACTTTAGTGTGCGAGCCATTCAAGTAAGTAAATAAATTTATATATTTTAGTGATTTGTATCACTCTAACCTATATTTACATTTTTTTAATAATAATATATTAACATATATTATATTTATTATATAGATAAAAATAACTTTTAATGACACAAATCATATTATTATAGAGTATATATCACTGTATAATAATTTTTTATAGTGTTTCTTGATCAAAATCAATAACGTGAATAAACCATGCCAAAAAGGGTTCTTCAATTTCTATCAAAATAAAATTATATATTCTGAAATTCAATTTTGTTATAATTACTTTTAAACTGATTTTTTTTTAAAGATAGAAAACATTACAAAGATGACCGCAATAAAGATTGAACCTAAGTTTTTATGTTTTTAATTACCCTGATCCCTCCCAACTACTAGGTTAAACCTAGTGGTTACTTTTAATAAACTGATTGTAACGTATGTTGCAGATTAGCTTCTCTTGTGTTGTATTCCCAGCAATATTGATTGCATATTTTGGACAAGCAGCATATCTACGAAAGTTCCCAGAGAAAGTATCTAATACATTCTATGCATGTATACCTGGTACATCTCTTAAATTTAAAAGATCCATTGATATAATAATTTTTTAAAAAATAATCTAATCAATGGTTTAACTGATTTTTACTTTTTTCCTATGCTGTGAATTACATGCAGGGCACTTATATTGGCCAACATTTGTTGTTGCTGTTGCTGCTGCCATCATAGCCAGTCAGGCAATGATTTCTGGAGCATTTTCCGTTATATCCCAAGCACAAAGTCTAGGTTGTTTTCCAAGAGTTAAGGTTGTTCATACCTCCACTAAGCATAGGGGCCAGGTGTACATTCCTGAGGTCAACTACATGTTCATGATTGCATGTATTCTGGTCACTATTGCCTTCAAGACCTCCGAAAAAATGACTCATGCATATGGTAACTACACTCAAACTCTCACATACACACATAATAAGAAATTATTAGGTAGTTTCAAATCATAGTCCTCATTAATTTTTATATGATATGTAAATGAAACTTTTGAATACATGGATTCTACATAGTAATTTCGGATTACCTAATAATTCTCTTCGCACATCATACATTTGAGTACTTCAAATGAAACGTGTAAGCTACAAAATTCTAAGCTTTGTTGTATTAGCACAACATGACAAATGGCCAAGTTTTATGTTTGATGCAGGGATTGCAGTAGTTTGCGACATGCTAATCACAACAACTCTAGTTTCCCTTATAATGCTGATTATATGGAAGAAAAGTGTATGGGTGGTTGCTCTCTTCTTACCAGTAGGTTTCCTTGAGCTTCTTTATTTATCATCACAACTTACTAAATTCACAAAGGGAGGGTTTGTTCCTATTCTATTAGCTTTCATCTTGACAATATTCATGGGAATCTGGCACTATGTTCAAAAGGAAAGGTACATGTTTGAACTCAAGAACAAGGTCTCCACCGAGTATGTGAGGAATCTGACTAACAATCCAAATATAAACCGTGTGCCCGGAATTGGACTTCTGTATTCTGAGCTTCTACAAGGCATTCCTCCTATATTCTCACACTTCATTTCCAACATTCCATCCATCCATTCAGTTGTTGTGTTTGTTTCCATTAAGGCTATTCCCATTCCTTCAGTTGCATTGGAGGAGAGGTTTTTGTTTCGACAAGTAAAGCCAAAAGAACATAGAATATTTGGTTGTATTGTGAGGTATGGTTATAGGGATATGCTTGGGGATCATTTGGAGTTTGAGAGCCAGTTAGTGCTACAACTGAAAGAATTTATAAGGCAAGAGAGCTTTATGCTTGAGGCTGAGGGAACAACACCTGATGAACAAGCACTCACTCCTGAAAATGAGAATGACATGGCAATCACTATTAATGCTACAGATGAAGGTGCTTTAGTTATGTCTCGTGCCTCTTCAGATTCAATTCAACAATCCAAGGTGGCCAAAGGTGTTGAAAAGGAGATTGAATTTATAGAGAAGGCAATGGAGAATGGTGTGGTGTACATGCTAGGGGAAGCAGAGGTAGTGGCAGACCCTAAATCATCTATCTTCAATAAGATAGTTGTCAACTATGCTTATAACTTCTTAAGAAAAAACTTTCGAAAGGGGGATAAATCCATGGCAGTCCCCCGTAACAAGCTTCTCAAAGTTGGAATGACATATGAAATATGACACACATGATGATATGCAGATATGAGAATGATCTTTTTTATTTTGCATTTTGGCTACTTGCCTTCGCTTGTTTTGGTGTTTAACTTAATAGCTTGTATTTGTTCTTAAATGTTTGTGTATGGGAATCTTTTCTCAAGACCAAATAAATTCCGACAGGAATTTTTTATCCCAGTGTTATATATAAAACAACATTTTAAAATCACCTCTTAATTATCTCATTTAGAAGCTCTCTCCCTCTCTCTCTCTTTTTAATACAATTATTATTAGAAGCTCTCTAAATACACTAATTAACTATATAGACTACGGTTTATCATGAAGTTAAATCCTTTATTATGGCAGTTACATGTGACCCAAAATCCCAAATATAAGCACACTTACGACGACAAGGTTAAAATATTTTTATTTTTGTAATATTTTTAAAATTTTCGTACTTTACATACTATTGTAAATTTATGAAAAATATGTGTATATTATTTTTATGATTCATTTTTGTGTTAATATTGATAATCTATCCTGCATATGAATTTAATTTTTTTTTTAATTTTTTTTATATATAGTTTGGTAAAATTATTATGTTTATCTTTATTTTAACATTATAATAATTATTTGATTGTGGAACAATGATTTCGTGTTGAGTAAGACTGTTTGCTAGTGAATGTTATTAGCAAGGCATGTCATCTGCTAACTCGATCTACGTACTTATCTTAAGTTGGATTTATTTTATTTGTGTTTTAATTATTAAAATAATTATTTTATTAATTTCTTGAAATATTTTTAGAAAATTATTAATTGACTAAAGGAATTTTTTTTATAATATATAAAAGTTAGAGCCACGAAACAATATGTTGTCATGTTAATGTAATGTTGTACATAAGTAAACATCCAAATGTTAATGTATTATTATTTAATAAATACTCAATTTGATCTTGTGAAAGATGATAGAGGTGATTGATATATACATCTTTAAAAGAGTTTTTGTACTATTTAGATATCTAAATTTTAATTTTGTTATATAAATTACTCCTTTAATTATACTCAATTATTAACTTTGTTAGTTTCAGAGCTGATCAACCATCAATTACAATGTTAAAACATATTCTCTCTTTAGTTGGCTATTCATTTAGTCCATTTTACCAAACAAAGAAATTGTAGTTGTACCAATAAGGACAACTCAAATGTCAAATTATTAAGAGGAAAGAAATAAAAAAAAAAACATCAATAACATAACTATCATACCCTTGGCAAAAGATAAGTGAAAAAAAATTACCTAGATTTTTTTGTGAAACCCTCAATAGAGTATTGTTTCTACAATAACAAAGAAAAACATTACTACTAAATTTTTTTCCACTTTTATGGAGTTTTACGATTCATTAAACATAACAGAAAACACTCGTATTCAATTGATACATCATTGCTTGAAATCTTTCATAACGACCACTCATTTTGATAAATTCCAAATTAAAAAATTTAGGACATACAATCCTAAACTTATAGCTAGAACAAACAAAAAAATTAAGGATGACTAAAACAAAAAAATTTCAACTATAAAAAATCATACAAAACTTAACAAGAACCTTTTATTTTAATTAGAGCACCTATTTAAACATAACAAAGTGTCTGTTACTAATTGAAAAATATCAAAATCTTATATTATGATTATATTAGGTGGTTAAGATAGAGAACGACTAATTAAAAGAGAGAATAGGGGTCAAGCTCACTTAATTGTTTATTATTAAAGAAACTAATAGAATTTAGTAACCAAGTATAAAGAAAAGACTAACTTGCATAATAAAATTAAAGTTTAGAAATTTAGACGTCACAAAAGAATATTTTAGTAAATTGGGTGTTTACTCGAGAAAAAAAATTCTCAAACTATTCTTCATTTAATAATATATATATATATATATATATATATATATATAAAAGCGTCTGAATTTTAAAAGTATGAAAAGCTTTAGGCAAAAAAAAAGTGAGTCTATACTATGTAATTTTGAAAGGAAAAAAATTCTAGCAAACTATTTTATCTTTAATAATATATAAATATAGAAGATAGATAGAAAACATTTGAATCTTAAAAGTCTAAAATTTTTTAGTAAAATCATAGGCCCAAACTATATGCAGGAAAAAATTCTTGGAGACTATTCTACTTTTAATATTATATATAGTTATAAACATAGATATATAAATATGAAGCGTTTGAGTTTTAAAAGTCTAAAAATTTTAGAAAAAAAGTAAGCTTAAACTATATAATTTTGAGTAGAAAAAAATTCTAGGAAATTGTTCTACCTTCAATAATATATAGAATATAGATATATTTTTTTTAAAAGATTATGTATTTGTTTAGTCAACATAATTTAATTTATTAATTACTAATAAATTTGTTTTATAATTAATAGGAAGCATTGAAATTTTAAAAGTTTGAAAAGTTTTAGAAACAAAAATCTAGGTTTAGCCTATGTAATTTTAATTAGAAAAATTTTTTAGGAGACTATTCTAACTTTAACAATATATGGATATAAATTGGAATAGCTTGAATTTTAAAAGTCTAAAAAAATTTAGAAAAAAAAGTGGGTAAAGACTATGTAATTTTGAGCTATAAGAAAATCCAAAAAGATTATCCTACTTTTAATAATATAAAGTTAGATGAATTTTGTGGCATTTTTACACCGTCAAAAGCTGTGAAAAGAATAATATTAAAATTCAATTTGTGGTGGTTTAAAACCGTCACAAAGTGATTGAATTTTCTAACCTCATTTTTGGTGTGGATCCGGCGGTTATAAATAACTACGGTAATGCAATTTGTAGCAGTGTTTAACCATTAGAAACTGTCAAAATAACTGTCACAAATCCCACCTTTTTTTTTGTTTTGTTCAATGGCCTTACAAATGGTTTCCTACCGAGAAAAGAAAATAAAAATAAAATCAAAAGTAAAGATATTAAATGTGGTGAATATGAATTATAGAGTGTTCAATGTCGTCTTTTTCTAGATGCATCTATATTTTCTAATTAATGACACATTTTAGAAATTGAAAAACTTCACATGCACAATTGCTGATTAGGAATCTATATTTGACTATCTATATTTGATGAATAGCCAGTCATTGGCTTCAAGATGCTTACATTGGCTGTCTAAAATGACACTAAAAACAAAATAATCAAAACAATAAAACTCTGATGCAATGGGAAAAAAGAAAAAAAAAAGAAAAAAAAAAGGGAGAGGAATCAAAAGACAAAAATAAACCAGATCCAGAGGTGACGTTTGTTTGTTTGCAATTATCCTTTTTGCTACCAGACCATTTTGTGTCTATATATTGCTTTTTTTCACCAAACCCCTAGCTCTCACGGACCAAATATTAATACACATATAAATAGATATATATTTTCTCCCGTGATATTATTACTAGATGAATCTTAATTCTTCAATAAATTTTATTAATATAATATATTTTTATGATAAATTGAAAGTTTAAAAAGTAAATAGTAAGCGCCAACACACTTGATCATCTAAAGTTATTTATTTATTTATTTATTATTATTTATCACTAGTAAGGTTTGTTATCCACCACTAAAAAAAAATAGGTCATTACTGGCGGTTTCTTTTTTGCGGTTTCCATAAACCGCCAAAAAATGTTACATTTGTGATCAGGATGCCAAACGCTGCAAATTATTGACACTTTCTGGCGGTTTTAAACCGCAGGAATGGTAATTGTTATGTGTTGGCACTTTCTGTCGGTTTTAAACCGCCAGAACGTTCAATAGTTTTTTATTAAAATTAAACTTAAAAAAAATGAAGTCCGATAATAACAGTAAGTACGCAGGGGCCAAAATGGATGCAAGCTACTCCCTTTTGAAAATTTCACAATTTCACTGACAATAGCAAAGATCAGAAAAGAAGAGAAAACAACATGCAAGACCAAGAGGCGAAATTGAAGAAAACCAATTCGGAAGTGTGAAGCTTCGTTTCGTTTAGTTTTCTTCTTCCATTGAATCCCATGGCGAGAGTGAAGCACACGTCAGCTTCTCGCAAGCCTGGTACGTTTCAATTTCAAGTTTTTGCTTTCGATTTTCGCAAAACCCTCATTTCCGCAAACTTAATTTCAGTTAAATTTCAGTTAAGTTTTCGATTTTGGTTTAATTTCGGTTTAAGAACAAAGCACCGCCCGCATCCACCTCCCCAAACTGTCTCTTTCTCTTCGCGTTTCCGATTTTTGAAATCCCTAACGACCTTTGTTTTCTGAATTTCAATACCGCGAATGAATCACATATGAAATATATTATTAAATGGTTTTGGGAAAAATGAAATTTAATAGAACCACAACTTAGAAGATCCAACTCTCTGGCTGATGGCTCTATAGCTGGGTCACAGAATCAGACACAATCTCTGGCTGATTGTGTACACTATTGTGGCTACCATGTTTGCAGCATGCATCCTGTATCCTTTTGTCATCTCTGTCTAGTCTCGAATCGATTGAACTTGTGTTAATATTGTGGATTTTTTAAGCATTTTATTTGTGTACAACTTGACTTTTTATACATATATAGTTGATGTATATGATATATTTCAACTGCTATGCAACTTTCACTGTTATCGTGTGATGCTATCTGCTATATGATATATCAGATATTGGCCTTTCACCATTTTCTGCGTGAGATCTCAACACACACTCCTCATGTATATGACTGTTTGTTTATTATTGTGAATTTTGAATTTGATTCCGAAGGAAATTACAACCCGCAGATTATACACAAGGACCTGAAATGTGATAATATATTTATCAATGGTCATCAAGGAGAAGTTAAAATTGGAGATCTGGGGCTGGCAACTTTCTTGGAGCGAAGTAATGCCAAGAGTGTAATTGGTATGCTCTTTTGTGTCCCTGTACTTTATTTTGCTATACATGTGTGATGTATGAATCTCCCCTGCCCTTTTTCCTTGGTTTTGGCCAGTTGTTCATTTATTTATGTTGTTTGCAACAGAGCCATTGTCTTTAGAGCTAGGGAACCCGTCTATGAAGAGTCAGCTAAAGGCATTAGTAGCTGTTGAGGGTAACTGCTTTTTTTTTCTTTTCCGTATCTTGTACTAATGGATTGATTTTTTCTGTAATATTTTTTAAGTGTAAAATTTCAAATCGCTATTTTCATATGTCATTGAGATGAGCAACTCAAGTTTTTTCTTGATATTGGGCATCATCACCTCCTTATCACCACTATTTTCTTCTGTCAAAGCCTTCCAGTTCTACTGTATTTAGTTTAATGATGTTTATAATATAGAAATATTTTATTGAATGGCCTTATACTCCCTTGTCCAGCTACACCATGGAAGAATTTCAATAAAAAGAAAGAGGCTGCCCTTAAGAAAAGGAAAGAGGGAACCCTTCAAGGTGATTAAAATTCACATATTTCTGACATAGCTTCAATTAATCTTAAGATGGTATCACTTAGCAGTGTTGAAACCTTTAAGATAAATTTCTGTTAGCATGAGTGATTTATCTGGAATTCGAGTGTTAGCTTACCCAAAGAACTCAATCGAGCATTTCCTGAAAAATCTAGTTCAGAATAAACAGGTCGAAGATCCATAGATAAACAGGGTGAAAGCATAAGGCATGGCGAAAAACACTTCGTGAAGCCTCTGTGCACAAAGATAAATCTCATAGAGATGGCTTGAATGAGGATATTCATGCCATTGAGAAAAAAGCCCCCAGGAATTCCAGGGATGATAATAGAGGTAACATAACAGTCACTATCCATGGATTCTTATTACCAAAAACAAGGTGAAATGGTTGGTAAATTAAAGGAAGGCTGACAAAGTACACAGTCACACTTCGGAGCATCACCTAAGGACAAAAATAGAATTGGTCTTGATCAATCCCCTGTAACTAATGGGCGAGGTATCCCCAATCACCACCTCAAAAATAAAAAAATTAAAAAACTAAAAAAAAAAAATATATATATATATATAGAAGTTTTTATGATCCTTTTTCATTAACTTGTATGTTTTCTTCTTTTTTCTTTTTATCTTTATCTATCAGGTTCGCAACTATTCTCCACCTCCACAAATTAACAATAGCATCAAGGTGAGCACTGTCATGGTAATTGAATTTTAATGCCGTCTAGCACATATTCATTGCCATTGTACAAACTGTGGTAGTAATTCACGTCCACAACTTTCTGTTAATTGAAAGTAACAATGACTCAAGCAATAATAAATTGAAGTTATTTCATCAACCTCAATCATTTCCGTTTAATTACCCATTTTTAAATGGTTATTGGCTTATTGCCTTGTGCTTTACCTCAACTGTTATTGGCTACTTTTATTTCTTAATTATATTTCATAATATTTTACCTTGTACAGATGGAAGTTGGAATTGAAGATTGTTTGCACATTGAATTCGAATACAACAAAAGCAAGTAAGCTGGTTGAGAAATCCAAATTTCCTAATGTTTCATATTAGATAAAATAATTAGACTAGTCTAGATAAATTTTGTTCTTGATCTAGTCTCTTTTTAATAATATATAGTGCATAGCTGTAGTGTTTCTGAGTAAACACTTTTGATAGTGCATAGTCTCTTGTTTTGCATTATTCATAAATTTTCATTATGTTTTTATATTTGAAGTAAGATTAATTTTGGGATAATTTACATATTTTGCTTTTGAGCATTGATCATGAATTTGATTGAGTTACTTAATATGTTAGATATGTTTTAGAATTGATGGATCTTAATGTCTTAATAATAAAAAATGTCATGCTAGACCTATGGCTAGATGTTGTCTTGATTTTTTTTATAATGTTAAAAGTTGTTAATTTAATGTATCATTATGTAATTATATTTGAACAAGAAACATACAAAACACATAAATATTATTATTATTATAGGTAGAATTTACTAAATAAGTCATCCTAGAATTTGACAAGTAAAATTTTTATTTATAGGTTACTTGAATTAAATAAAAATATAATATAGTCATTATTAATTTTTAATGATTAATATGGTTAGTGATAATTTTTAATAATAATTTGATAAATACCTAAAATATATAGAATATTATTTGTCTATTTATAATAAAAATGCGCTTTTAAAATAATTTCAAACATATTTTAAAAAAAATTACCATAAAGTAAAGTGTATTTTTTATGGTTTAAAATTGTTGAAATCTGAGACAAATAAAAAATATATTTTTGGCAATCTAAAACCGGCACAAAATGTAAACAAACAAATATAATAATAATTTTGTGGGGGTTTAAAACCGCTAGAAGATGATGAACAAGTCAAAGAGCAATTTTGTGGCGGTTTTAAACCGCCAGAAAACGACAAACAAATCAAACAAAAATGCATTTTGTAGCGGTTTCAGACCGCCAGAAACAGTTTGAATTTTCTAGCGCCCAAAACCAGCGTTTACAAAATATCCGCCGCAAACGGTTTTTGGCGACCGTAGATCCGGCGGTTATTAATGACGCCGGTAATGCAATTTGTGGCGGTTTTTAACCGCCAGAAAATGCCAAAACAACCGCCACAAATTGCACATTTTTTTGTAGTGCACAAACACAATACACTTGTGCTCTTATTCTTTACCTATGCATCTCAACATGCTTTCAAACTAATTATCACATTATTGGAGTACTTTCTATAAACTCTCTCAACACACTTTAGCTTTATGTATAATAGTCCTACACCTTCATCTCTTTCTTAACATAAAATTAAATTAGTCTCACACAATCTATTTTTCCTAAAATAATCAATACAAAAATCATTTTATCAAGAATCATGTAGCTTTGGATTATTTTTTCATCTTTCTTTTGAAATATAAATAATAATATTTTCATAGATATATTTTCAATTTTAAAAATAATAAATAAGTAAATAAAAAACTTATGTTATTGAACTATTGTTTTGTACTTTCTCATGGAAGAAGACACCACAAAAGCATCTCAATAGAGAGCAAAAGACACTATAGGCAGACTCCCTCCATCAAGAGACGGGAAGACCATCCACCATTTCAACGTCCTCAAAGGTTTCTCTCCCGACGGTATTAGAAATAATGATGACATTCTTGGGGTCTTTTCACTCATAATCTACTCCATTGTGACCATACCCTTGCTTAAATGTCTTCATTGTAATACATGCTAACGACAATGGCAATAGTGTAGAAAACTAAGAGAGACGAGTAACACTAAAATTGTGGGTGATCGTAGCAACTCACTGTGATTTTTATTGAATAAGAGATGGCCTTTAAATAGTCATTGTACAACGTACTGAACTAATAAGAAGATAATAAAATATCTTATCAAATCAAAACTTATCAAAAAACTATCTTATCTAATCTGAAACAAATAACTCAAAAGATAAATCAAATAATTCTAGATAACTAAATCGGATATCTCGGATATCTCGGATATCTCGGATATCTCGAATATCTCAGATATCTCGGATATATCTAGAAATTTAAGATTATCCAACAAAACTCCCCCATAATCTTAAATTTCTCCTTCTTCTTTCATTTCGATGCTTCTTCCACCAGAGCGCGATACTCCTCCGTGTACCATGGCCCCGCGAGCCATGCAACATCCAGCACCCCCTGTGCCGAGGTGGCCGATGCCTCTTTTGGGACATAAAAATACCTGTTGCTCTTTGGTCCACCTTTAAACCCAGAAAGTACTTCATGATCTCCAAATCGGTCATCACAAACTCCCTCTTCACTTCTTTAAACTCCTCAACTAGCTCAGCTTTACTTCCCATCTCACTCTTCTCAATTGATCTGATCTCCTCATCCGTTGCTTTCTTCCATCTTTCATCAAGTACCACCTCTTCAGATTCTATGTCTTCTGTTCTTGTCACTAGACATACTACATGTAACTCGTCAGTGGAGTTGTAGATGTCTTGCAAGCTTCGAGTTCTAAGCTGCTCAGGTTCATCATCTTCCTCGGAATGCTCATTGGTCCTATCCGAGCTTCTCCCTATTATCTCTGAGTTCTCTGAGGTTGTTTCCGAGTTACTCCAGCTCCACTCACTTTCCTCATCTACTTGGACATCTCGGCTTACCAGAATTTTACCTGTAACAGGGTTATAAAATTTGTAGGCTTTTGCCTTTTCATCCTACCCGATCAAAATGTACTTCTTGCTCCTATCATCAAGCTTCGTTCTGAGCTGAGCTGGAACATGACCGTAAGCAAGGCTTCCAAAGATCTTGAAGAGACGTATACTCAGTTTTTGTCCACTCCATGCTTCTTGAGGTGTCACATCATCCAATTTTGAATGTGGGCACCTGTTCTGTATATATATAGCACACTGTACTGCCTCTGCCTAAAACTTCTCAGGCATATTCTTCCCTTTAAGCATGGTTCGGACCATATCAAGAATAGTACGATTCTTTCTTTCAGCTACTCCATTTTGTTGTGGTGAATATGGAGCTGTGAGAAGACGCTTTATACCTTGCTCTTCACAGTATTCCATAAACTCTGCCGATGTGAATTCTCCACCTCTGTCCGACCTCAAAGCTTTAATTTGCTTGTTAGTCTCTTTCTCCACCATGACTTTAAACTTCTTAAAAGCTTCAAATGCCTTTGATTTTTCTTGCAAAAAATATACCCAGGTCTTTCGAGAGAAATCATCTATGAAAGAGATGAAATATTTCTTACCACTGAAAGATGTTGGAGAGATTGGTCCACACAAGTCAGTGTGTATCAGCCCAAGTTGCTCCTTCGCTTTGTGCTCGGACGAGCTCGGAAAACTTGTCCTTGTATGCTTTCCAAGTACACACGCTTCACAAAACTTCTTGTCAAACTCAACACCACGTAGTCCGAGTACCAACTCCTTCCTTGATAGCTCGGCCAAGCCTCCAAAGTTTAAATGCCCAAAACGAAAATGCCACATCATGGCTTCATCCTTCACGTCCAGCTTCAAGCACTTATTTTGAAGGATGTTCAGCTCCAGTTTATACATCCTATTCTTTTTCATCTCCACTCGGGCTATCAAAAGATCATGCTTGTCCTTCAAATAAAGCACTCGATCCTTCATCAGAACCGAGTTGCCTTTCTCCATCATCTGCCCCATGCTTAAGATGTTATTCTTAAGCTCGGGAACGTAGTAGACATTCCTTATTTCTCCAACTCGTCCATTCTTCTGCATAAACTTGATGGTTCCACGCCCTTTTACCGCCACCTTGGAATCATCCCCAAATGACACGAATCCAGCCTTTACCTTGATGAGTTCGTTGAAGAAACTTTCTTCTCCACACATATGATTGCTCGCCTCAGTGTCCAAATACTAGACCGAGTTGTTTAGGCAACTCGAATCAAGCTCGGCTTCTGACTTCTCATCTGAGCTTGAAGGCTCAATTGCTGATCTCTCGACGCAACTCAAGTTTAGCTGAATCTCGGAGGCACAGCTCGGACGTAGCTTGGTCTCCGAACTCTGCGTCATCATCAAAATTCCTGCTTCCTCGTCCTCTTCTTCTGTGAGAAGATTCTTCCCTTTTTCTTCACTTCGGCTTTTAGCTCGGCAATACTTTGCTATGTGACCGTATTTGCCACAGTTGTAGTAATTTGCCGATCTGCATTCCTTTGCGTAGTGGCCGAGTTTGCCACACTTATAACATTCCACCTCGGATCTCGGCTGACTTCCTTGGCTACGATCACCTCGTCCTTGTCCACCTCCATGGTCACCTCGTCCTCGACCTCGTCCTTGATCACCTCCATGATCACCTCGTCATTTGCCTCGTCCTCCATGATCACCTCGTCCTTGTCCTCCTGATCTTCGGCCCTGAGTGTTCCGAGTTTCATTCAAATCAAGTTGCGCCTGTAATGCTTGATCATGAGTACCCTTCATCTTCCTCCTCCTTTGTTCGTGGGCTTCAAGTGACCCAGCGAGCTCTTCCACTGAGAGAAGGGACAAGTCCTTTGACTCCTCAATTACGCATGCAATACTCTCGAAATCATCTGTTAATGATCTCAAGATTTTCTCCACAATTCTACTTGCTGGAATTGGCTCCCCATTCCTTCCGAGTTAGTTAGCCACCTTCTCCACCCGAGTTATGTACTCGGATACTTGTTCCTTATCCTCCATCCTCAAACTCTCAAACTCTCCTCGAAGAGTTTGAAGTCGGATCTGTCTGACACGGTGGTTACCTTTATGCGCAACCTCTAAGATCTTCCATGCTTCCTTTGAAGATGCAGCGTTTGCAATCTTCTCGAAACCTGACTCATCCACGGCATTGTACAAAAAATACAAAGCCGATTTGTCCTTCACTCGTGTCTTTTCCAATGCGGCAATCTAAGCCACAGATTGGTCTTCGTCCTCCTCGGGTTCTTGGAACCCCTTCTCCACTATGTCCCATAGACTTTGGGAACCCAACAGGGTCTTCATCTATAAACACCAATTATCATAATTGGTTTTCTTTGACAGTTGTGGTACGGTCATTCCATTCACAACCTTTGTCATTACTCTCTCTTTCTTCTTTCTTTCCCCTTCACAGGCGCACACTGTTTTCCTCTCACACTCGGCACTCAGAGCATATAGCTCTGATACCAATTTGTAGAAAAACTAAGAGAGACGAGTAACACTAAAATTGTGGGTGATCGTAGCAACTCACTGTGATTTTTATTGAATAAGAGATGACCTTTAAATAGCCATTGTACAACGTACTAAACTAATAAGAAGATAATAAAATATCTTATCAAATCAAAACTTATCAAAAAACTATCTTATCTAATCTGAAACAAATAACTCAAAAGATAAATCAAATAATTCTAGATAACTAAATCGGATATCTCGGATATCTCGGATATCTCGGATATCTCGAATATCTCAGATATCTCGGATATATCTAGAAATTTAAGATTATCCAACAAATAGTACGTTAGATAGCAATGCCTTTTTTCTAGGTTGCAAGTAAATTCAGATTTAGATGGTCTATATGTCATTAACATGTTACTTTCTTTTGCATTAATTAGGTGGAGCATTTGCACTGTATTCATTGATATGTAGGCATGCCCAGGTGAGTTTGGTTCCAAATCAACAACCAGAGGACAATGAGCTTTCAAATTACAGGCTCCAAACACCATCTACCAATCTGAAAATAGCCCAAAAGCTAAAGCAAAATCTTGAGAGTAGTTGTTTTGCTAGAGTTATATATGCTTGTACTTGTAACCTGGTAGGATCTCCCATGGTGATTGGAGACGGGATTTTTACTCCATCAATATCATGTTAATCAATTATTAGCTAGCTTTCAGCTTACTGTATTCATTTGTTGGGTTAATAAAAAAAAAAAGAGTTTTTGTACAAAATTTGTGATATACTACAAATTGGTATGATATGTAAACATCTTTAATAATATTAGTCATTTGGACTTTGGATCGAAACGTTTGACATATTGTTTAAATGTGTATGTAGTTCTTTCTGGAGTGAGTGGGATTAGTACCTCACTTGTTCAAGTTACTTATCTTATTAAACTTTTATTTTCTTTTTTTTTTTTGCCTTCATTGTATTTATTTTCATTAATAATAATTGTTATAATACTTTTACTAGTGAAAAAAATACTTTAAGATCGATCATTTTTGTCTTTTAAGATCGATTCCTTGATTGATCTTAAAAGTTGAGTTTTTTAAGATCGGTCATCAATCAATTTTAAAAGTTAAATTTTTGAGATTGGTCATGCTAATAGCCGATCTTAAAAGTTAAACTTTTAAGATCAGTCACGCTAATAATCAATCTTAAAATAAGTGGCCAGTGACTAACAATTATATAATATTGCCACCTGATTTCAAGAGGGGGCCTGGTAGGCCAAAAAAATTAAGGAGAAGGATGCTAGAGGAAGATGAGAATCCAACCAAACTTAGGAAAACTCATACCCGCAATAGATGTGGTAGGTGCCTTCAATATGGGCACAACAAGAGAAATTGTCCCAACCCTCTTAAGCAACCAGAAGGTGGTGGAGAACAACAACAACAACCAACTACTACCAAATCTAAGGTAATTAACATTATATTTTCTTTAATTTTCTCACTAATAAATATTAATTTAAATGAGTTGTGTTGTATAATGCAGAGAAAAGGGAAATGATGTAAAAATACAGCAAATGGACAACTTAATGAGGAAAATTATTGAGTAGTTGGAACAAGTAGCAATGGAAATCAGAGTGAAGTTGCAGCAAGTGGTGTTATAGTTACCAGTGTTGCAGCAACAAATGTGGCTTCTAGAGATATAAATGTCAATGATGATGTTGCTCATTGATATTCATAAAATAAACCTTTTTTTTGTTGCATTGATAGAATAACTATTTTCTTTAATAGACACAAGATTGCAAATAGTGAAGCATGATAGATGCAATTTCAATTTTTAAATTTTTTTTTGGTATTGTGATTGTTGAGACTTGAGATACTAATGACAATTATAGTCAATTTCAATCTTAAACTAGCATACTTGGTGCTTAGTTTGTGTATAGCATCTTGTTTTTATATTTGTATCAGTATACTTAGTGCTTGGTTTCTTCCAATAGCAGGGTATTACCCATTATAGATGTAGGACAATATTTATTGACGCTGACATATATGATTAAGCCTATGAATAGAAATTTTGAAAAAAAAATTAAAAATAAAAAATAACATCAATTTATTGAATTAATAACAATTAAGCATGTTTATTACATCAACAAATCTTTACTTAGCTTCTTCAAGTTGATTAATTAAACAAATATGTTTGGAAAAGAACAGCAAGGTCTAAAACAAAATATTAGCGTAGAACAAAATGATCACAATTATTCCTTCATCAGTAGTACGTTTTGTGGCATTATTATATTAGCGTAGATACTTGCTGCAGTACAAAATAATGTCCTTGGGGGATATTTCAGACTGACAAACTTGTTTATATGCTAATAATTATGACTGTATATACAATGTCTTCAACTATATAGAGAATTCATTTACTGAATCTCTCAATAATTTGAGATAAGTCCAATCAGAGTACCAAAAAATAGTTAGATCAAACTACTTTTTGTACTATACATGAAGGCATGAAGCATGTAATCAAGAACAGTCACATACCATTAGTAATTAAATATATCAAATTTTGGAGAAGCTCGTCATTATGAATGACAACAAACTAGGTGTATCCAATCATCTATATTTAAAACTCCATGCTAGTTGTTGTCGTATGAGTATTAGATTGTTGATGAAGAATATAAATTACTAATGGAAGTTATTAATAGTTTCTATATTTCTTCGTTGTGGTTGATAGTTTTTATACTTCTGAGTTAATTAATATGTTTTTGATATACTTTGTTGTTTCAGCACAAAAATCTGGAACTACTGTCACCTTTATGATTATAGATGGATGGGTTGTAACAGTTGCATCGGTTGGTGATCACGGGTCTTTATGAGAAGGTACTCCTCTTTCTCCCTTGCTATAGAGGATGGATGTCGCGGGCCACAGGTTGCCACATGTTAACATTTAAAATGAACTTTACAATGGAAACTAACGTTCCATATTAGTAGTGCTAAGTGCCTTCTGTTTCAAAAATACAAAAGATGAAACATTGCATGTAATGGAACAAATGAAAGGTAAATTCCATATCCCTTCAGTCTCTAGATAAACATTTTGTTGTAACTTGTAAGTATAGTTTTTTTTCTATAACTAACCGGTCATTCTATTTTACTACAGAATTAGGAGTACTTATTGGTAAGGTTGGTTATTAGTTTTTGCTAATTTAGTTGCTTTTTCATGCCCATGTTCCTTTCCTGAGAATGGTGGTTCCTTTCTCACAATTTGTTTTATAGTTTTTGTTGATTTATTTCGTTTTGGTCACAATTTGCTAGATGATACTAATTTTGTTTCCTATTGCATTATTTTGCAAAAACCCATTGGTATCATTGTTCTGTTGGATGAAACTTGGTACATTTTGAGTTCTTCAATATGATTTATTTCATTTTGGTTGGTGCGACTTTTTTTCTCTATATGTTTCAGGTTTGAAGGCCCAATTATTTTTTTTTCTATTCTTGCTTTTTTTGGTGTACCATTTATTAGGCATGGTTTGATAGAAAATGTGAAAAAAAAAATGTAATTTTGTGGCAGTTTAAAATTACTAGAAATGTTAAATTAAAAAAAATTAGATGAATTTTGTGGCATTTTTACACCGTCAAAAGCTGTGAAAAGAGTAATATTAAAATTCAATTTGTGGTGGTTTAAAACCGCGACAAAGTGATTGAATTTTCTAACCTTCAAAAACAGCGTTTTAAAAAATATGCGCTACAAACCGTTTTTCGTGTGGATTTGGCGGTTATTAATAACGCTGGTAATGCGATTTGTGGTAGTGTTTAACCGCTAGAAACTATCAAACTAACTGTCACAAATCACACCTTTTTTTTAGTGTTCAATGGCCTCACAAATGGTTTCCTACCGAGAGAAGAAAATATATAAAAAATAAAATCAAAAGTGAAGACGATGAATGTGGTGAATATGAATTATAGAGTGTGTTATTTTCCTTACGTTAACGAATGAGAGGTAGAAGATGAGATAGATACCGTTTTTAAAGACGTTAAAGATGGGTTCACAAATCGTGAAAAAGTTTTTGACAACTGCCTCGATAAACCAAGCGTAAGCAGCAAAACTCATTAATTCCTGAAACAAAGAAGGGCAAATACAATGGATTTAAGATTAATTAGAATTAGGAATTTGAACTTTTTTTTCATGCAGATGAATTAGCCATCACATAAAGAAGAGCTAGTGATATGTCATGTTACTAGAACTACATTAGCAAACTATTGGCCAAATCATTAATAGTTTAATGGAAAAGATTAAAATATATGACATATCAACAAACTATTTTTCAAATCATTGATAATTTAATGGAAAGGATTAAAATGTATGATAGAAAGATTTTGAGGGATTAAAAATTTCAAAAAAATATCATAGGGTTTAAAATAAAAATGACTTATATTTACAGGGACTAAAAACATATTTAAGTCTTCTAATTATCGTATTTTAAGCATGCTCTAATTATACCAAATATAATTGTGTTAATTAAAATGATTAAATTTTATCTGAATTATAATTTAAATATTTATAATAAACTATGTTAATTATATACTCTTTATATACACAACAAAATACAAATATCACTATGCAATACACGGGTATATGCAATAGTTTAGTTACGAGATGTATACTCTGACCGGAAATATTCTAGTAAATGTTAAAAAAAAATATGATACACATAATAATACAATCTTTAAACATAATAATAAAACAAAATATTAAAAAAAACATTAATAAATGTCAAAGTTACAGAAGACGTAAAATGATGGGAAAAATAATTATTTAAACATATGAATTCATCCATTCAAATAAAAAGTCACTACAACAAAATTTGTTATTAATGACAATTATTTAATGGCAATAATTTAATTGCCGCCATATGTAAAAATATTAATAGCTAATATATAATAGCCACTAAAAATATATTATATTACACTAAAGTTTACTATTAGCAACAATTATTTATTAGAAAAAATTTAAGTCCCACATCGATTAGAGATAAGATAATTAAATAATATATAAATGAGTAATGACTATTACCTTACAGGTTCATTTTATAGGATTGACTCCTAATTCACTATTCTAAATTGGTATCAAATCACTTATTGTTACCAAGTTCAATAGTGCTATAAAACAATTAGAGAGCAACTTTCACCTTATAAATCTCACATCTCTTAAAAGACAACACAATTAAAAAAATAAATTAAAAAATATATAAATAAAAGACAACTCTCATCTTACAAATCCCATATCGAGTAGAGATAAAAAAGTATATAAGTTATGAATTTAGAAAATGAAATTATAGGAATAAATTATTTAAAGTAAAGGAGACAATTGAAAAAAAAAAACTTTTAATAGCCTTTAAAATGGTTACTAGAATTGCCACTAAAAGAAATAAGTTTTTCCGACAATTTAGTAGATCTTTAGCGGCATTTTATATAAATGTCGGTAATAGTATTAACGACACTAGATATACCAGCCATTAGTTAAATGCTGGTAAAAAAATTATGGCTATTTATATGGCCGCTAAATAATAAATTAATTGCCACAAAAAACTAATTTTAATGTAATGATAATAGAGTACTTTTGTTTGTATGTAATTTCAACACCTATAGTTACTAGCATTCGTAACGTTCGTTATCAATGCACCAATAGAATAAGTTTTTAGTTTCTTCTCTGATGAAATTACTGAACTGGTATTTTTATATATTTATAAAAATAAAAATAAAAAGAGAATTATGATCAAAGAGCAGTGTCATTTATTTCTAAATACCAAAGGTGGACCCAAGTATTTCCATTTTTCCATTTCTAATTTTCTATAACATTTTTTCCGTGTTTCAAATTTGTCCTTCACATATTAATCATTACGCGTTTCTACGTAATAAATGACAAGTCAATTCAAAATGAGTAACACAATTTTTATGCATTAACTAGGTGGAGCATTTGCACTTTATTCACTAATATGTAGGCATGCCAAAATGAGTTTGATTCCAAACCATCAACCAGAGGACAAGGAGCTTTCAAATTACATACTCGAAAAACCATCTAAAAAGTTGAATAGAGCTTCAAAACTAAAGCAAAAGCTTGAGAACAGTTATTTTGCTCGAGTTCTGCTTGTACTTGTAACCATGATGGGGACTTCCATGGTCATAGGAGACGGCATTTTCACTCCAGCGGTTTCAGGTTAATCAATTCATTTTAGGTTCTTATGTTTGCTAAATAAATTGAACCACTGATGAATTGTTAAATAGAATAAATACTAAGACAACTGGTGTGAAAAATGTCCTAATTAACAACAAATACTAAGATTAGTCACATTACTTACATGATGATGTGTGTTGTTGAAAAATGCAAGAAAAAAAAAATTGTATTGCATTAATTCAACAGTATAATATGAAAACGTCATTAATGACATTGAGCATTTGGACTTTGGATGGAGACTTGACATGTTCAAATCTGCATGCAGTTCTATCTGCAGTAAGCGGGACCAGTACCTCATTAGGTCAAGGTACTAATATTATTGAGCCTTTTACTTATTATTTTTTTATTGTAAGTAATGATAATAAATATTATAATATTTTATTTTATTTTTATATTTTTCAGAAGCTGTTGTGGGGATTTCTGTAGCAATATTGGTTGTCCTTTTTTCTCTACAACGATTTGGCACTGATAGAGTAGGATCTTCATTCGCTCCAATTCTCATAGTGTGGTTTTCATTCATTGTTGGAATGGGTATCTACAATTTATTTAAACATGACGTTGGAGTATTACGTGCTTTCAATCCAAAATATATAATTGATTTTTTCAAACGGAATGGTAAACAAGGTTGGTTTTCATTCGGTGGAGTCTTACTATGCATCACAGGTGAGTTGCATCTAAATATATCTATGCATTTAATATTTTTAATTAAGTTGAATATCATTCTTTATTTCTAACTAACATATAATTGTATGCATAATCATAGGATCTGAGGCAATGTTTGCTGACTTGGGTCACTTTAGTGTGCGAGCCATTCAAGTAAGTAAATAAATTTATATATTTTAGTGATTTGTATCACTCTAACCTATATTTACATTTTTTTAATAATAATATATTAACATATATTATATTTATTATATAGATAAAAATAACTTTTAATGACACAAATCATATTACTATAGAGTATATATCACTGTATAATAATTTTTTATAGTGTTTCTTGATCAAAATCAATAACGTGAATAAGCCATGCCAAAAAGGGTTCTTCAATTTCTATCAAAATAAAATTATATATTCTGAAATTCAATTTTGTTATAATTACTTTTAAACTGATTTTTTTTTTAAAGATAGAAAACATTATAAAGATGACCGCAATAAAGATTGAACCTAGGTTTTTATACTTCTAATTACCCTGATCCCTCCCAACTACTAGGTTAACCCTAGTGGTTACTTTTAATAAACTGATTGTAACGTATGTTGCAGATTAGCTTCTCTTGTGTTGTATTCCCAGCAATATTGATTGCATATTTTGGACAAGCAGCATATCTACGAAAGTTCCCAGAGAAAGTATCTAATACATTCTATGCATGTATACCTGGTACATCTCTTAAATTTAAAAGATCCATTGATATAATAATTTTTAAAAAAATAATCTAATCAATGGTTTAACTGATTTTTACTTTTTTCCTATGCTGTGAATTACATGCAGGGCACTTATATTGGCCAACATTTGTTGTTGCTGTTGCTGCTGCCATCATAGCCAGTCAGGCAATGATTTCTGGAGCATTTTCCGTTATATCCCAAGCACAAAGTCCAGGTTGTTTTCCAAGAGTTAAGGTTGTTCATACCTCCACTAAGCATAGGGGCCAGGTGTACATTCCTGAGGTCAACTACATGTTCATGATTGCATGTATTCTGGTCACTATTGCCTTCAAGACCTCCGAAAAAATGACTCATGCATATGGTAACTACACTCAAACTCTCACATACACACATAATAAGAAATTATTAGGTAGTTTCAAATCATAGTCCTCATTAATTTTTATATGATATGTAAATGAAACTTTTGAATACATGGATTCTACATAGTAATTTCGGATTACCTAATAATTCTCTTCGCACATCATACATTTGAGTACTTCAAATGAAACGTGTAAGCTACAAAATTCTAAGCTTTGTTGTATTAGCACAACATGACAAATGGCCAAGTTTTATGTTTGATGCAGGGATTGCAGTAGTTTGCGACATGCTAATCACAACAACTCTAGTTTCCCTTATAATGCTGATTATATGGAAGAAAAGTGTATGGGTGGTTGCTCTCTTCTTACCAGTAGGTTTCCTTGAGCTTCTTTATTTATCATCACAACTTACTAAATTCACAAAGGGAGGGTTTGTTCCTATTCTATTAGCTTTCATCTTGACAATATTCATGGGAATCTGGCACTATGTTCAAAAGGAAAGGTACATGTTTGAACTCAAGAACAAGGTCTCCACCGAGTATGTGAGGAATCTGACTAACAATCCAAATATAAACCGTGTGCCCGGAATTGGACTTCTGTATTCTGAGCTTCTACAAGGCATTCCTCCTATATTCTCACACTTCATTTCCAACATTCCATCCATCCATTCAGTTGTTGTGTTTGTTTCCATTAAGGCTATTCCCATTCCTTCAGTTGCATTGGAGGAGAGGTTTTTGTTTCGACAAGTAAAGCCAAAAGAACATAGAATATTTGGTTGTATTGTGAGGTATGGTTATAGGGATATGCTTGGGGATCATTTGGAGTTTGAGAGCCAGTTAGTGCTACAACTGAAAGAATTTATAAGGCAAGAGAGCTTTATGCTTGAGGCTGAGGGAACAACACCTGATGAACAAGCACTCACTCCTGAAAATGAGAATGACATGGCAATCACTATTAATGCTACAGATGAAGGTGCTTTAGTTATGTCTCGTGCCTCTTCAGATTCAATTCAACAATCCAAGGTGGCCAAAGGTGTTGAAAAGGAGATTGAATTTATAGAGAAGGCAATGGAGAATGGTGTGGTGTACATGCTAGGGGAAGCAGAGGTAGTGGCAGACCCTAAATCATCTATCTTCAATAAGATAGTTGTCAACTATGCTTATAACTTCTTAAGAAAAAACTTTCGAGAGGGGGATAAATCCATGGCAGTCCCCCGTAACAAGCTTCTCAAAGTTGGAATGACATATGAAATATGACACACATGATGATATGCAGATATGAGAATGATCTTTTTTATTTTGCATTTTGGCTACTTGCCTTCGCTTGTTTTGGTGTTTAACTTAATAGCTTGTATTTGTTCTTAAATGTTTGTGTATGGGAATCTTTTCTCAAGACCAAATAAATTCCGACAGGAATTTTTTATCCCAGTGTTATATATAAAACAACATTTTAAAATCACCTCTTAATTATCTCATTTAGAAGCTCTCTCCCTCTCTCTCTCTTTTTAATACAATTATTATTAGAAGCTCTCTAAATACACTAATTAACTATATAGACTACGGTTTATCATGAAGTTAAATCCTTTATTATGGCAGTTACATGTGACCCAAAATCCCAAATATAAGCACACTTACGACGACAAGGTTAAAATATTTTTATTTTTGTAATATTTTTAAAATTTTCGTACTTTACATACTATTGTAAATTTATGAAAAATATGTGTATATTATTTTTATGATTCATTTTTGTGTTAATATTGATAATCTATCCTGCATATGAATTTAATTTTTTTTTTAATTTTTGTTATATATAGTTTGGTAAAATTATTATGTTTATCTTTATTTTAACATTATAATAATTATTTGATTGTGGAACAATGATTTCGTGTTGAGTAAGACTGTTTGCTAGTGAATGTTATTAGCAAGGCATGTCATCTGCTAACTCGATCTACGTACTTATCTTAAGTTGGATTTATTTTATTTGTGTTTTAATTATTAAAATAATTAATTTATTAATTTCTTGAAATATTTTTAGAAAATTATTAATTGACTAAAGGAATTTTTTTTATAATATATAAAAGTTAGAGCCACGAAACAATATGTTGTCATGTTAATGTAATGTTGTACATAAGTAAACATCCAAATGTTAATGTATTATTATTTAATAAATACTCAATTTGATCTTGTGAAAGATGATAGAGGTGATTGATATATACATCTTTAAAAGAGTTTTTGTAATATTTAGATATCTAAATTTTAATTTTGTTATATAAATTACTCCTTTAATTATACTCAATTATTAACTTTGTTAGTTTTAGAGCTGATCAACCATCAATTACAATGTTAAAACATATTCTCTCTTTAGTTGGCTATTCATTTAGTCCATTTTACCAAACAAAGAAATTGTAGTTGTACCAATAAGGACAACTCAAATGTCAAATTATTAAGAGGAAATGAATAAGAGATGACCTTTAAATAGCCATTGTACAACGTACTAAACTAATAAGAAGATAATAAAATATCTTATCAAATCAAAACTTATCAAAAAACTATCTTATCTAATCTGAAACAAATAACTCAAAAGATAAATCAAATAATTCTAGATAACTAAATCGGATATCTCGGATATCTCGAATATCTCAGATATCTCGGATATATCTAGAAATTTAAGATTATCCAACAAATAGTACGTTAGATAGCAATGCCTTTTTTCTAGGTTGCAAGTAAATTCAGATTTAGATGGTCTATATGTCATTAACATGTTACTTTCTTTTGCATTAATTAGGTGGAGCATTTGCACTGTATTCATTGATATGTAGGCATGCCCAGGTGAGTTTGGTTCCAAATCAACAACCAGAGGACAATGAGCTTTCAAATTACAGGCTCCAAACACCATCTACCAATCTGAAAATAGCCCAAAAGCTAAAGCAAAATCTTGAGAGTAGTTGTTTTGCTAGAGTTATATATGATTGTACTTGTAACCTGGTAGGATCTCCCATGGTGATTGGAGACGGGATTTTTACTCCATCAATATCATGTTAATCAATTATTAGCTAGCTTTCAGCTTACTGTATTCATTTGTTGGGTTAATAAAAAAAAAGAGAGTTTTTGTACAAAATTTGTGATATACTACAAATTGGTATGATATGTAAACATCTTTAATAATATTAGTCATTTGGACTTTGGATGGAAACGTTTGACATATTGTTTAAATGTGTATGTAGTTCTTTCTGGAGTGAGTGGGATTAGTACCTCACTTGTTCAAGTTACTTATCTTATTAAACTTTTATTTTCTTTTTTTTTTGCCTTCATTGTATTTATTTTCATTAATAATAATTGTTATAATACTTTTACTAGTGAAAAAAATACTTTAACATCGATCATTTTTGTCTTTTAAGATCGATTCCTTGATTGATCTTAAAAGTTGAGTTTTTTAAGATCGGTCATCAATTAATTTTAAAAGTTAAATTTTTGAGATTGGTCATGCTAATAGCCGATCTTAAAAGTTAAACTTTTAAGATCAGTCACGCTAATAATCAATCTTAAAATAAGTGGCCAGTGATTAACAATGATATAATATTGCCACCTGATCTCAAGAGGGGGCCTGGTAGGCCAAAAAAATTAAGGAGAAGGATGCTAGAGGAAGATGAGAATCCAACCAAACTTAGGAAAACTCATACCCGCAATAGATGTGGTAGGTGCCTTCAATATGGGCACAACAAGAGAAATTGTCCCAACCCTCTTAAGTAACCAGAAGGTGGTGGAGAACAACAACAACAACCAACTACTACCAAATCTAAGGTAATTAACATTATATTTTCTTTAATTTTCTCACTAATAAATATTAATTTAAATGAGTTGTGTTGTATAATGCAGAGAAAAGGGAAATGATGTAAAAATACAGCAAATGGACAACTTAATGAGGAAAATTATTGAGTAGTTGGAACAAGTAGCAATGGAAATCAGAGTGAAGCTGCAGCAAGTGGTGTTATAGTTACCAGTGTTGCAGCAACAAATGTGGCTTCTAGAGATATAAATGTCAATGATGATGTTGCTCATTGATATTAATAAAATAAACCTTTTTTTTGTTGCATTGATAGAATAACTATTTTCTTTAATAGACACAAGATTGCAAATAGTGAAGCATGATAGATGCAATTTCAATTTTTAAATTTTTTTTTGGTATTGTGATTGTTGAGACTTGAGATACTAATGACAATTATAGTCAATTTCAATCTTAAACTAGCATACTTGGTGCTTAGTTTGTGTATAGCATCTTGTTTTTATATTTGTATCAGTATACTTAGTGCTTGGTTTCTTCCAATAGCAGGGTATTGCCCATTATATATGTAGGACAATATTTATTGACGCTGACATATATGATTAAGCCTATGAATAGAAATTTTGAAATAAAAATAAAAATAAATAAATAACATCAATTTATTGAACTAATAACAATTAAGCATGTTTATTACATCAACAAATCTTTACTTAGCTTCTTCAAGTTGATTAATTAAACAAATTTGTTGGAAAAAGAACAGCAAGGTCTAAAATAAAATATTAGTGTAGAACAAAATGATCACAATTATTCCTTCATCAGTAGTACGTTTTGTGGCATTATTATATTAGCGTAGATACTTGTTGCAGTACAAAATAATGTCCTTGGGAGATATTTCAGACTGACAAACTTGTTTATATGCTAATAATTATGACTGTATATACAATGTCTTCAACTATATACAGAATTCATTTACTGAATCTCTCAATAACTTGAGATAAGTCCAATCAGAGTACCAAAAAATAGTTAGATCAAACTACTTTTTGTACTATACATGAAGGCATGAAGCATGTAATCAACAACAGTCACATACCATTATTAATTAAATATATCAAATTTTGGAGAAGCTCGTCATTATGAATGACAACAAACTAGCTGCATCCAATCATCTATATTTAAAACTCCATGCTAGTTGTTGTCGTATGAGTATTAGATTGTTGATGAAGAATATAAATTACTAATGGAAGTTATTAATAGTTTCTATATTTCTTCGTTGTGGTTGATAGTTTTTATACTTCCGAGTTAATTAATATGTTTTTGATATACTTTGTTGTTTCAGCACAAAAATCTGGAACTACTGTCACCTTTGTGATTATAGATGGATGGGTTGTAATAGTTGCATCGGTTGGTGATCACGAGTCTTTATGAGAAGGTACTCCTCTTTCTCCCTTGCTATAGAGGATGGGTGTCGCGGGCCACAAGTTGCCACATGTTAACATTTAAAATGGACTTTACAATGGAAACTAACGTTCCATATTAGTAGTGTTAAGTGCCTTCTGTTTCAAAAATACCAAAGATGAAACATTGCATGTAATGGAACAAATGAAAGGTAAATTCCATATCCCTTCACTCTCTAGATAAACATTTTGTTGTAACTTGTAAGTATAGTTTTTTTTCTATAACTAACCGGTCATTCTATTTTACTACAGAATTAGGAGTACTTATTGGTAAGGTTGGTTATTAGTTTTTGCTAGTTTAGTTGCTTTTTCACGCCCATGTTCCTTTCCTGAGAATGGTGGTTCCTTTCTCACAATTTGATTTATAGTTTTTGTTGATTTATTTCTTTTTGGTCACAATTTGCTAGATGATACTAATTTTGTTTCCTATTGCATTATTTTGCAAAAACCCATTGGTATCATTGTTCTGTTGGATGAAACTTGGTACATTTTGAGTTCTTCAATATGATTTATTTCATTTTGGTTGGTGCGGCTTTTTTTCTCTATATGTTTCAGGTTTGAAGGCCCAATTATTTTTTTTTTCTTTTCTAGCTTTTGTTGGTGTACCATTTATTAGGCATGGTTTGATAGAAAATGTGAAAAAAAAAATGTAATTTTGTGGCGGTTTAAAATCACTAGAAATGTTAAATTAAAAAAAATTAGATAAATTTTGTGGCGTTTTTACACCGTCAAAAGCTGTGAAAAGAGTAATATTAAAATTCAATTTGTGGTGGTTTAAAACCGCCACAAAGTGAATGAATTTTCTAACCTTCAAAAATAGCGTTTTAAAAATATGCGCTACAAACCGTTTTTCGTGTGGATTTGGCGGTTATTAATAACGCTGGTAATGCGACTTGTGGTAGTGTTTAACTACTAGAAACTATCAAACTAACTGTCACAAATCACACCTTTTTTTTAGTGTTCAATGGCCTCACAAATGGTTTCCTACCGAGAGAAGAAAATATATAAAATATAAAATCAAAAGTGAAGACGATGAATGTGGTGAATATGAATTATAGAGTGTGTTATTTTCCTTACGTTAACGAATGAGAGGTAGAAGATGAGATAGATACCGTTTTTAAAGACGTTAAAGATGGATTCACAAATCGTGAAAAAGTTTTTGACAACCGCCTCGATAAACCAAGCGTAAGTAGCAAAACTCATTAATTCCTGAAACAAAGAAGAGCAAATACAATGGATTTAAGATTAATTAGAATTAGGAATTTGAACTTTTTTTTCGTGCAGATGAATTAGCCATCACATAAAGAAGAGCTAGTGATATGTCATGTTACTAGAACTACATTAGCAAACTATTGGCCAAATCATTAATAGTTTAATGGAAAAGATTAAAATATATGACATATCAACAATCTATTTTTCAAATCATTGATAATTTAATGGAAAGGATTAAAATGTATGATAGAAAGATTTTGAGGGATTAAAAATTTCAAAAAAATATCATAGGGTTTAAAATAAAAATGACTTATATTTACGAGGACTAAAAACATATTTAAGTCTTCTAATTATCGTATTTTAAGCATGCTCTAATTATACCAAATATAATTGTGTTAATTAAAATGATTAAATTTTATCTGAATTATAATTTAAATATTTATAATAAACTATGTTAATTATATACTCTTTATATACACAACAAAATACAAATATCACTATGCAATACACGGTTATATGCAATAGTTTAGTTACGAGATGTATACTCTGACCGGAAATATTCTAGTAAATGTTAAAAAAAAATGATACACATAATAATACAATCTTTAAACATAATAATAAAACAAAATATTAAAAAAAACATTAATAAATGTCAAAGTTACAGAAGACGTAAAATGATGGGAAAAATAATTATTTAAACATATGAATTCATCCATTCAAATAAAAAGTCACAACAAAATTTGTTATTAATGACAATTATTTAATGGTAATAATTTAATTGGCGCCATATGTAAAAATATTAATGGCTAATATATAATAGCCACTAAAAATATATTATTAGCGACAATTATTTATTAGAAAAAACTTAAGTCCCACATCGATTAAAGATAAGATAATTAAATAATATATAAATGAGTAATAACAATTACCTTTACAGGTTCATTTTATAGGGTTGACTCCTAATTCACTATTCTAAATTGGTATCAAATCACTCATTGTTACCAAGTTCAATAGTACTATAAAATAATTAGAGATCAACTTTCACCTTATAAATCTCACATCTCTTAAAAGACAACACAATTAAAAAAATAAATTAAAAAATATATAAATAAAAGACAACTCTCATCTTACAAATCCCATATCGAGTAGAGATAAAAAAGTATATAAGTTATGAATTTAGAAAATGAAATTATAGGAATAAATTATTTAAAGTAAAGGAGACAATTCTTTAGCGGCATTTTATATAAATGTCGGTAATAGTATTAACGACATTGGATACTCCAGCCATTAGTTAAATGCTGGTAAAAAAATTATGGCTATTTATATGACCGCTAAATAATATATTAATTGCCACAAAAAACTAATTTTAGTGTAGTGATAATAGAGTACTTTTGTTTGTATGTAATTTCAACACCTATAGTTACTAGCATTCGTAAGGTTCATTATCAATGCACCAATAAAATAAGTTTTTAGTTTCTTCTTTGATGAAATTACTGAACTAGTATTTTTATATATTTATAAAAATAAAAAGAGAATTATGATCAAAGAGCAGTGTCATTTATTTCTAAATACCAAAGGTGGACCCAAGTATTTTCATTTTTCCATTTCTAATTTTCTATAACATTTTTTCCGTGTCTCAAATTTGTCCTTCACATATTAATCATTACGCGTTTCTACGTAGTAAATGACAAGTCAATTCAAAATGAGTAACACAATTTTTATGCATTAACTAGGTGGAGCATTTGCACTTTATTCACTAATATGTAGGCATGCCAAAATGAGTTTGATTCCAAACCATCAACCAGAGGACAAGGAGCTTTCAAATTATATACTCGAAACACCGTCTAACAAGTTGAATAGAGCTTCAAAACTAAAGCAAAAGCTTGAGAACAGTTATTTTGCTCGAGTTCTGCTTGTACTTATAACCATGATGGGGACTTCCATGGTCATAGGAGACGGCATTTTCACTCCAGCGGTTTCAGGTTAATCAATTCATTTTAGTTTCTTATGTTTGCTAAATAAATTGAACCACTGATGAATTGTTAAATAGAATAAATACTAAGACAACTGATGCGAAGAATGTCCTAATTAACAACAAATACTAAGATTAGTCACATTACTTACATGATTCCTAGAATTTTAAATTTCTTGAATTTTTAAAATTTCTCAGCAAACATACTATTGAAGTTTTATAATATTAAAACAACAAATCAAATAAATTATTTACTTAATAAAATTAAATAAATAATCATAAAATTCACAATATTGCTATAAATATTTTTTTAATACTTTTAAGTGTGAGAATCTTTTTTCTGCCATCCTGCAAGAGAAAAGGACATTAGAATATACTTGCATTTACCAATTTTTTTAATGAAAAATTTTTAAAAATGAGTAAAGCTTGGTATACTGAAATTTATAAAAGGAAACAAATTTAATATTTTTATTTATAAAAAAGCTATAATTTACTCTTTAGAAAACTTTAATCAATTAATAGAAAAATGAGATTACGGAATAATTGATATGTTAATATAATATTTTTATTAATAGAAAAAATATATAAAGAAAATGATTAAATTGTCAATAATATTAGAATAGAAAAATTAGAAAGATAAAATCATTTTTTTTCTTTCCATCTTCTATAGAATTTTTTTCTATTTCTTTTTCAATTTTTAACACAGCACTTCTTAATTACTTGTAGGTTCAAGAAAAAAACATCTAAAAGCGAGAGAAAGGATAAAAAAGAGTAGATTACAAATTATAATATTTATTAAATTTTTGTAAAAAATTAAAGATAAAAATATCTTTAAAAAATAAATATAAAAAAACATGAAAAATTGAGTATCATTTATCTATTATTATAGATTCACCTGATTCATTCCAAACTGGGATGTGCTTAAATAACTACCTAGGGGAATGTTGTCATTGCGTCGAAGGACACAAACTGCTACGCGTAATATTTTTATAAAATATTCAAAGTCAACATATTGAAAACTTAAGGGAGAAGGTTCAAATTAAATTAATGTAATAATTATTTCAAAAGAAAAAAATCAATGTAACAATAATACTAATTCTTTTCAAGAAAAATATATAATAATAATAACAATTTTGTTAATAATCATTTAATATAAAATAAAAAACAAAAAGACTTAATTACAAAGTTTGTTTCTAATTAAGTGTATTGTTATAAAAATGTAATGTCTATTGCATAATAAGTGTTAACTTAATTGTACTACTAGGTAGGCTGGCATAACAAGTGTTAATAATTTTTACAACTGAAAAAAGTGTTGGCTTAATTTTTTTAACCCAGAACAATAAACAATTCTAATAAATAAATAAGAAAGAATTTTTATTTTATTTTATGAAATTCACTTAATTATTAATTTTTTTTAGCGAAAACAATATAACATAACAACTTTCTAAAATTCATTGTTGTAAGAAATAAATGAAAAATGTAATTTTTTTTTTAAAGATAAGAAAGATTACAAAGATAGTCGCAGTAAAGATTGAACTTAGGTCCTCATGCTTCTAATTACTCAAATCCCTTCCACTCGACTATTATTATATTAAAAATTAAAATAATATTTATCTTTTAGAGTGTTTTTTTATATAATATTTATTACGAAATAGGAGTGATACTGCTCATTAAAAATGACCAGCTAAATTTTTTCATTAAAAAGGCGAGGAGTATCTTACAATACAAAAGAGAGCTTATCAATGGCGAGCGGATACGGAAGACGGTCAAGGGTGGCGAAGTGGGACAATAATAGGATTGGAAGAGACGGTAGAAGACGTACAACATTTTTCTTCACGAACTTTCCCGAAGCTTTCAATGAATACGCTTTATGGAAGATATTTCAAAAGTATGGAAGGGTGTGGGAGGTATTCTTGGCTACGAGAAGAAATAGCTGGGGACAAAAATATGGATTCGTCAGGTTTATAGAGGTTCAAAATATCAAACGGCTAGAAAATGAACTGGACAATATTTTCATTGGTGAGTTTAAGCTACGCGTAAACCTTCCCAAATATCCGAGAAGAGGAGAGATGGTAACTACTGGAAGAAAGGTGATGGGAAACCGTATAATCGCAGGTCGAACGGTTGGTAATCAGTGCAAAGAAGGTGTAACACCTACGTTCAAGTCTCCTGACGAAGCGAAACCTTCATTTCCACACATGGGTGCACAGAAGAGTTATGCACAAGCCGTTCAACAAGGCATTAAAGGTAAGCACCAGCTGTGGAGGATTAAACAGTCTGGAAACCAAGACAAGTGGAGCGGTTTGTCCTTTTCAGTGGTAGAAGAACACGTTGAGTGGTTGAGAGGATGCTGGGTGGGCAGATTGAGGGACCTCACCTAGTTTGATAGACTACAGGAAGCACGGTTCTTCTCTGAGGTGCCAAATGCAAAAGCTAGATATATGGGAGATGACATGGTGCTTATATCTGGAGTGGAAGAAAGTGTACTGAAGGATGATGCAGATGAGACTGGAATTTGGAGCTTCTTCCATACCATCCAAAAATGGGAGCCCACTCTAGTGCCTGGGAATAGAGTGGCATGGGTCAGGTGTAGTGGCATACCCATTCAAATGTGGGGAAAAGTATGCTTCTCCAAGATTGTTGGTGCTATAGGAACCCTTATTGCGGTGGATAACGAAACATCCTCCATGAGTAGGGTGGACTCGACAAGGCTACTCATCAAGACGTCCTCTCTTCAGTTAGTTAATTCTCACTTCTTGGCTAAGATAAATGACGTTGTGACCCAGGTGCGTATACATGAAGAAATTACCACAACAATGAACCATTGCAAATGCTGGCTTTGGGGTAATACTGCCAAATCAGTAGCATCTAACGAGAGTGATTCAACATACATGTTGTCGGACTCGTCATCCATGGACTCGATCGAGGTGGTAGAAGAGACAGATATGGCAAAACCTTGTCGGACGGCCAATACCAGTGAAAATTTGAATTTTGAGCTGCGGGATATTACCCAACGGTCCCTGGAAAGTGGTAAAGTAGATGAAGGATCCCCAAGGAAGGACCATGTAAACATGCCAAATCTGTACACGCAAAAAAAGGCTGAATCAGAGCATAAAACAAATGCCTCAAGAACTCAAAAGGGCGGGTCAGGGCACAATTCGATGAATGCAGTACATAAAGAAGATGGAAAAGACACATGCTTGGAGCAGATTGGGACAACCTTAAAGGGTAGACCAAGTACTATAGGGTTGACGGTGGAGGTGGACGAGACAACGAACCACCAGGTCATCGACGAGGGGTTATCTATTGGGCCCAATGCGGGTAAAGGTGTAGGGGCCTCAAAAGCTGGACCAAAACTTCTCGACCCAAAAACCCAACAAGCAACTAAGTCAAATGATCTTGTGCCGCTAACCAAGGCCCAATCACAATTGGGTGGGGACGAGATTGATACCACAGGTTTTGGAACGGTTGGGCTTCGTGCAGGGGCTTCTAATTGTAGTAACCCACATGAACAAGAGGTGGACGACGTGAGATGCGCGAATCATTTCCAGCTTTCGGATGGATCCTTTCATACAACGATAGCTAACTCTGGCAACAATGGGAAAGTCCAGATTGAGAGGCGGTATAAACATATGAAGAATACTCCACCTGAAGAGGTAGCCGAGCAACGAATGGGGAAAGGAAATATCAATATCAACACACTCCACAGTCAGGTTAGGCCTCAAATTCCCTCTATAAGCAGCTCTATCTCTGATGGTAGCATAAAAAATTGCAACAGACTCTATTGGTTGAAAAATGATGTAATGGAGGCAAAAAAGATTTGGGAAATAGGTAAGGCACTGGGAGTAACATATGACCAACAGGAGGAAACAATAATTGGGAATTTAGTTAACTTAGAGAGTAGAGATAAACAGGAAAAGGAAAAGCTTATCAGAGGCTCTCAAGAGGGGAAAACTAAAGGTGGATTATGAAGCTGCTAACTTTCAATATGAGGGGCTTAGGGGGTCAAATCAAGTGGAGATACCTTAGGAAACTCGTGGCACGGGAGAACATTGATTTTCTGTGTATACAGGAAACTAAGAGAGAGGAAATATCAACTAGGATGTGTCATTTGCTGTGGGGTGGACATGAGTGTCAGTGGAGGATGGTTCCAGTAATAAACTCTGGGGGGGTTTGCTTTGTATTTGGAATCAAGATAAGTTTGAATTAATCACTTAGTTTCAGGGATCAGCATACCTAGGATTGGAAGGAATTTGGAGGGATAATGGAAAGAGGATCGTGGTTGTCAATGTATATGCACCAAGCCAAAGGGAGCTCAAAGCCTTAGTTTGGAGGGAGCTAATTGGAAGAAGGAATAGTAGTTCCAACAATTTGTGGTGCCTCGCTGGGGATTTTAATAGTGTAAGATATGAAACAGAAAGAGTCAACCTCCATGGAGCGATCCATAACTCCGTGGACACGACAATGTTCACCGAGTTTATTGCTAATATGGAAGTAGAGGATATTCCCATAGTGGGTAGACTTTTTACTTGGTTCAAACCAAACGGCACGGTGAAGAGTAGGCTTAACAGATTCATGGTGTCCCGTGAATGGTTTATTGTGTGGCCTGGGTGCTTACAAATCGTTCTTGATAGGTGCGTTTCTGATCACTGCCCTATCATATTACAATTATCGAATACAGATTGGGGGCCAAAACCATTTCGTACAGCAGATTTCTGGTTTCAAGATTCAACATTTGAGAGGTTCGTAGTGGAGGCTTGGAAAGAACTCTCAGTTGAAGGGTGGGGGGGCCTATGTACTAAAAGAGAAACTCAAATTACTCAAGTACAAGCTAAAAGAGTGGAGTTTAAATAGATTTGAAGATCCAGTCGTAATTCAAAACAGAATTATGGGTGAACTGAACAAGCTGGATAAAAAGGAGGAACAATCAGGGTTATCAGAGATAGAGATTAAGGCCAGAATAGAGCTACAGAATGAGTTTTGGAGAGTAGCTATCAAAAATGAATCCATTTTGGCCCAAAAGTCTAAGGTGAAGTGGCTTAAGGAAGGGGACCTCAAAACCAGATTCTTTTCACTCCATGGTGAACTGGAGGAGAAAGAAAAACTCTTTGAAGGGTCTATTCATTGATGGACGGTGGACAGAAGAACCCATGGAGGTGAAAGGGCATGTGACACATTTTTTTCAAAACAGATTTCGGGAACATGGATATCATAGACCAACGCTAGATGGAGTCCAATTTAAATCAATTTCTGAATCTCAGAATGAGATGCTTGCTGCACCATTTGAAGAAGATGAAATTCGTAATGCAGTCTGGGAGTGTGGTAGCTCGAAATGCCCTGGGCCTGACGGATTTAACTTTAAATTCATAAAAGCATTTTGGGAGACCCTTAGCGCAGACATTTGTCGTTTCATGAGTGAATTTCATGCTAACGGGAAACTCCCAAGAGGATCCAATTCTACTTTTATTACTCTTATACCAAAGAAAGTCAACCCCCAGAATCTGGAAGACTATAGACCCATTTCTTTGGTTGGATGCATGTACAAGATATTATCCAAAGTCCTTGCAAACAGAATTAAGAGAGTGTTGCCGTCAATCATTGATGAGCGACAAAGTGCTTTTCTTGAAGGGAGGTTAATGCTCCACAGTGTTTTGGTGGTGAATGAGACTATAGATGAGGCAAAAAGATGCAAGAAACCCATGTTATTCTTTAAAGTGGATTTCGAGAAGGCTTACGACTCTGTGTGTTGGGACTACCTTCTATACATGCTTCATCGAATGGGTTTTAATGATAAATGGGTGAGGTGGATTGAAGAATGCCTAAGAACATCAAGAGTATCTGCACTTGTCAACGGAAGTCCCGCAAAAGAATTCCCACTTAAGCGTGGACTTAGACAAGGTGATCCTTTAGCACCTTTTCTCTTTACGGTGGTTGCAGAAGGATTGACAGGATTGATGTGAGAAGCAGAGAAATGCAAAATATTTACAGGGGTGAGTGTCGGTAAAGAACAAGTCAAGATCAGTATTACACAGTATGTTGATGACACCATGTTTTTCGGTGAGGCTAGCCAAGAGAAAGTCATCGCCATAAAAGGTCTTTTAAGATGCTTTGAGCTTGTTTCTGGACTGAAGGTTAATTTTTCTAAGAGTAAGTTCGGTGCTATTGGGATTGATATACCTCTAGTTGAGAGCTATGCACACCTATTAAATTGCACTTTACTACAAATACCTTTCTGCTATCTTGGCTTGCCCTTTGGTGCAAATCTAAGAAAGAAGGCAACGTGGGATCCCATTCTTGTTAAACTAAGGAAGAAGCTTTCGACTTGGAAGGGCAAAGTGTTGTCTATGGCAGGGAGGGTGTGTTTGGTGAACTCAGTATTAACAGCGTTACCACTATATTATATTTCATTCTTCAGAGTTCCTAGGTCAGTTAGTAGAGAGATAACTTCAATACAAAGGAAATTCTTATGGGGATGCAGCGATGGTCAGCGGAAAATATCTTGGATTAGCTGGGACAAGGTGACTCTTCCCAAAGCACAGGGAGGGCTGGGTGTGAAAAATGTCACTCTATTCAATACAGCGATGTTGGCCAAGTGGAGATGGACCCTATTCCATCTTCCTTCATCTATTTGGAGCCAAGTTTTATTGTCTAAATATGGCGGTGGAAGCAATCTGTGTGCTCAAAACCCTTCCAACAAAGAGTCTATTTGGTGGAGAGATCTACTTATAGTGTGTGGGGGAGACGAGGAAGGCAACTGGTTTGATAAGATGATAGAATGGCGAGTAGGGGAGGGGTCTAGAGTGAGATTTTGGCTTGACAAATGGGCTGGTACAACGAGTCTTGCAATAGCCTATCCGAGACTTTTTATTAATTCTACCCATCAACATTCTTCAATTGTAGAGTTGGGGGCATGGACAGAGCGAGGATGGGAATGGCAACTCAGTTGGAGAAGGAATAGATTTGCATGGGAAGCTTCACTGGAGGAACAATTATATCAGACAATAAGGGGTATCAATTTCCATAGAGCAGTACAAGATTCATGGAGGTGGTTAGGTGATTCTTCGGGAGAGTTCTCTGTTAGGTCGGCATAGAAATCTTTACTTGCTGAATATGCTAGTGCCGACAATGATGAAGTATCCAATAGTATTTGGTTAACCCCAGTACCTCCAAAGGTTCAAATGTATGTGTGGAGAATGGTAAACAAGGGTCTTCCATCAGTGGATAATCTGGCAAGAAGAAACATAACACTCGGCGAACAACAGTCCTTGTGTCAATTTTGTATGGTGTAGCTGAAACCTCTAACCATATTTTTTGTACATGCCCTGAGGTGGACAAGATATGGAAACAGTGTTTGTCTTGGATCAGGTGCCCTGCTCCGCTACCATAGCAAGTAAGACAACATTACAGCTTCATTCCGGGCCCAATCATGTATGTTACAATATGACACTTTTCTTGCAGTGAATAAATATGATTAAGAATATTTTAGTACAGTATATATATTATATGAAATTGTAAAAATTAAAAGTATTTAACTATCTTTCTTAATCTGTGTAAAATAATTATTTTTGTTTATATATAAGTTTAGAGGGAATCTTTTATTAATTAACATATTTAAAAATAAATTTATATTTTTTCCATAATAGAAAATAAAATAATATTTTAATTTACTTGTTATGCATAGGAATTACAGTCGTTTTAACATGAAAATCTATGTAGAACCTGAATTTTCTCTTGTAACTGCATCAAGATGGTTGTCAATTATATTTCTCTCTCTTCCTTAATTACTTTTACTGTTGTATTATATTCCCAATCAACAGTTGTAATTTTGCATTTCCTTGACTGGCGAGACCATAAACTTGAGAGGTCCCCAGAGCTGCTATATTGGTGCCTATAAATTAATTCCAATAAATGGAAAAGCCTCACATGCAAGTCATGTTTGTAGAATTAAGAGTCAAAAAACTCCACCAAATCAGATTCTTTAGACATGGAGGGAGACAATAATAAAACTCCACCAAATCATCTCATGAAAGAGAGAAAGACATCATGGGCAGATTCCCTCAATTTGGAGGCTGGAAGAGTTTCTATGACTGCAACCCATTTCTCCAAGGTTTGAGTTCTCTCACACTCTTTCTACCTGTTTCAAAATTGAGTGATGATCATGGTATACCCCAACCAATTATTTGGTGGAAATAAGAGAGGTGGAGAGAAAAGTAATAAAAATGAAAGGTGACATGAGATAAAAATAAAATTGAGATGGAAGAGAAAATAAATGTGTGATAAACATTTTGCTTAATAATTTGTTAGGAAGGAATGAATTATATTTGAGACATGAAAACCGTAGCTATTAGCTTCTGAAAATTGTATTGTGTTTGTGGATAACAAACCTTACTAGTGATAAATAATAATAAATGAATAAATAAATAAAAAACTTTAGATGATCAAGTGTGTTGGCGCTTACTATTTACTTTTTAAACTTTCAATTTATCGTAAAAATATATTATATTAATAAAATTTATTGAAGAATTAAGATTCATCTAGTAATAATTTCACGGGAGAAAATATATATCTATTTATATGTGTATTAATATTTGGTCCGTGAGAGCTAGGGGTTTGGTGAAAAAAAGCAATATATAGACACAAAATGGTCTGGTAGCAAAAAGGATAATTGCAAACAAACAAACGTCACCTCTGGATCTGGTTTATTTTTGTCTTTTGATTCCTTTCCTTCTTTTTTTTTTTTTTTTTTTTTTTCTTTTTTCCCATTGCATCAGAGTTTTATTGTTTTGATTATTTTGATTTTAGTGTCATTTTAGACAGCAAAGCATCTTGAAGCCAATGACTGGCTATTCATCAAATATAGATAGTCAAATATAGATTCCTAATCAGCAAGTGCATGTGAAGTTTTTCAATTTCTAAAATGTGTCATTAATTAGAAAATATAGATGCATCTAAAAAAAACGACATTGAGCACTCTATAATTCATATTCACCACATTTAATGTCTTTACTTTTGATTTTATTTTTATTTTCTTTTCTCGGTAGGAAATCATTTGTGAGACCATTGAACACTACAAAAAAAAAGGTGAGATTTGTGACAGTTATTTTGGCAGTTTCTAACGGTTAAACACTGCTACAAATCGCATTACCATCGTTATTAATAACTGCCAGATCCACACCAAAAATGGGGTTAGAAAATTCAATCACTTTGTGACGATTTTAGACCACCACAAATTGAATTTTAATATTACTCTTTTCACAGCTTTTGACGGTGTAAAAATGTCACAAAATTCATCTGACTTTATATTATTAAAAGTAGGATAATCTTTTTGGATTTTCTTCTCGCTCAAAATTACATAGTCTTTACCCACTTTTTTTTCTAAAATTTTTTAGACTTTTAAAATTCAAGCTATTCCAATTTATATCCATATATTGTTAAAGTTAGAATAGTCTCCTAAAAATTTTTTCTAATTAAAATTACATAGCCTAAACCTAGATTTTTGTTTCTAAAACTTTTCAAACTTTTAAAATTTCAATGCTTCCTATTAATTATAAAACAAATTTATTAGTAATTAATAAATTAAATTATGTTGACTAAACAAATACATAATCTTTTAAAAAAAATATATCTATATTCTATATATCATTGAAGGTAGAACAATTTCCTAGAATTTTTTTCTACTCAAAATTATATAGTTTAAGCTTACTTTTTTTCTAAAATTTTTTAACTTTTAAAACTCAAATGCTTCATATTTATATATCTATGTTTATAACTATATATAATATTAAAAGTAGAATAGTCTCCAAGAATTTTTTCCTGCATATAGTTTGGGCCTATGATTTTACTAAAAATTTTTAGACTTTTAAAATTCAAATGTTTTCTATCTATCTTCTATATTTATATATTATTAAAGATAAAATAGTTTGCTAGAATTTTTTTCCTTTCAAAATTACATAGTATAGACTCACTTTTTTTTTTTTGCCTAAAGCTTTTCATACTTTTAAAATTCAGACGCTTTTATATATATATATATATATATATATAAAAGGAGCATATCAAGTGAGAAGGATTTATTGTGAGAAGGTGAGAAGGTTAAAATATAACCCTTAGATTAATCAAGTGAGAGAAAATTAATCTAAGGGTTATATTTTAACCTTCTCACCTTCTCACAATAAATCCTTCTCAGATATATATATATATATATATATATATATATATATATATATATATATATATATATATATATTATTAAATGTAGAATAGTTTGAGAATTTTTTTTCTCGAGTAAACACCCAATTTACTAAAATATTCTTTTGTGACGTCTAAATTTCTAAACTTTAATTTTATTATGGAAGTTAGTCTTTTCGTTATACTTGATTGCTAAATTCTATTAGTTTCTTCAATAATAAGCAATTAAGTGAGCTTGACCCCTGTTCTATCTTTTAATTAGTCGTTCTCTATCTTAACCACATAATATAATCATAATATAAGATTTTGATATTTTTCAATTAGTAACATACACTTTGTTATGTTTAAATATTTTGGCTATGGGTGCTCTAATTAAAATAAAAGGTTCTTGTTAGGTTTTGTATGGTTTTTTATAGTTGAAATTTTTTTGTTTTAGTCATCCTTAATTTTTTCGTTTGTTCTAGCTATAAGTTTAGGATTGTATGTCCTAAATTTTTTAATTTGGAATTTAACAAAATGAGTGGTCGTTATGAAAGATTTCAAGCAATGATGTATCAATTGAATACGAGTGTTTTCTGTTATGTTTAATGAATCGTAAAACTCCATAAAAGTGGAAAAAATTTAGTAGTAATGTTTTTCTTTGTTATTGTAGAAACAATACTCTATTGAGGGTTTCACAAAAAAACCTAGGTAATTTTTTTTCATTTATCTTTTGTCAAGGGTATAATAGTTATGTTATTGATGTGTTTTTTTTTATTTCTTTCCTCTTAATAATTTGACATTTGAGTTGTCCTTATTGGTGCAACTGCAATTTCTTTGTTTGGAAAAATGGACTAAATGAATAGCCAACTAAAGAGAGAATATGTTTTAACATTGTAATTGATGGTTGATCAGCTCTGAAACTAACAAAGTTAATAATTAAGTATAATTAAAGGAGTAATTTATATAACAAAATTAAAATTTAGATATCTAAATATTACAAAAAATCTTTCAAAGATGTATATATCAATCACCTCTATCATCTTTCACAAGATCAAATTGAGTATTTATTAAATAATAATACATTAACATTTGGATGTTTACTTACGTACAACATTACATTAACATGACAACATATTGTTTCGTGGCTCTAACTTTTATATATTATAAACCGTAGTCTATATAGTTAATTAGTGTATTTAGAGAGCTTCTAATAATAATTGTATTAAAAAGAGAGAGAGAGGGAGAGAGCTTCTAAATGAGATAATTAAAAGGTGATTTTAAAATGTTGTTTTATATATAATACTGGGATAAAAAATTCCCGTCGGAATTTATTTGGTCTTGAGAAAAGATTCCCATACACAAACATTTAAGAACAAAATACAAACTATTAAGTTAAACACCAAAACAAGCTAAGGCAAGTAGCCAAAATGCAAAATAAAAAAGATCATTCTCATATCTGCATATCATCATGTGTGTCATATTTCATATGTCATTCCAACTTTGAGAAGCTTGTTACGGGGGACTGCCATGGATTTATCTCCCTCTCGAAAGTTTTTTCTTAAGAAGTTATAAGCATAGTTGACAACTATCTTATTGAAGATAGATGATTTAGGGTCTGCCACTACCTCTGCTTCCCCTAGCATGTACACCACACCATTCTCCATTGCCTTCTCTATAAATTCAATCTCCTTTTCAACACCTTTGGCCACCTCGGATTGTTGAATTGAATCTGAAGAGGCACGAGACATAACTAAAGCACCTTCATCTGTAGCATTAATAGTGGTTGCCATGTCATTCTCATTTTCAGGAGTGAGTGCTTGTTCATCAGGTGTTGTTCCCTCAGCCTCAAGCATAAAGCTCTCTTGCCTTATAAATTCTTTCAGTTGTAGCACTAACTGGCTCTCAAACTCCAAATGATCCCCAAGCATATCCCTATAACCATACCTCACAATACAAAGAAATATTCTATGTTCTCTTGGCTTTACTTGTCGAAACAAAAACCTCTCCTCCAATGCAACTGAAGGAATGGGAATAGCCTTAATGGAAACAAACACAACAACTGAATGGATGGATGGAATGTTGGAAATGAAGTGTGAGAATATAGGAGGAATGCCTTGTAGAAGCTCAGAATACAGAAGTCCAATTGCAGGCACACGGTTTATATTTGGATTGTTAGTCAGATTCCTCACATACTCGGTGGAGACTTTGTTCTTGAGTTCAAACATGTACCTTTCCTTTTGAACATAGTGCCAGATTCCCATGAATATTGTCAAGATGAAAGCTAATAGAATAGGAACAAACCCTCCCTTTGTGAATTTAGTAAGTTGTGATGATAAATAAAGAAGCTCAAGGAAACCTACTGGTAAGAAGAGAGCAACCACCCATACACTTTTCTTCCATATAATCAGCATTATAAGCGAAACTAGAGTTGTTGTGATTAGCATGTCGCAAACTACTGCAATCCCTGCATCAAACATAAAACTTGGCCATTTGTCATGTTGTGCTAATACAACAAAGTTCAGAATTTTGTAGCTTACACGTTTCATTTGAAGTACTCAAATGTATGATGTGCGAAGAGAATTATTAGGTAATCCGAAATCACTATGTAGAATCCATGTATTCAAAAGTTTCATTTACATATCATATAAAAATTAATGAGGACTATGATTTGAAACTACCTAATAATTTCTTATTATGTGTGTATGTGAGAGTTTGAGTGTAGTTACCATATGCATGAGTCATTTTTTCGGAGGTCTTGAAGGCAATAGTGACCAGAATACATGCAATCATGAACATGTAGTTGACCTCAGGAATGTACACCTGGCCCCTATGCTTAGTGGAGGTATGAACAACCTTAACTCTTGGGAAACAACCTAGACTTTGTGCTTGGGATATAAGGGAAAATGCTCCAGAAATCATTGCCTGACTGGCTATGATGGCAGCAGCAACAGCAACAACAAATGTTGGCCAATATAAGTGCCCTGCATGTAATTCACAGCATAGGAAAAAAGTAAAAATCAGTTAAACCATTGATTAGATTATTTTTTTAAAAATTATTATATCAATGGATCTTTTAAATTTAAGAGATGTACCAGGTATACATGCATAGAATGTATTAGATACTTTCTCTGGGAACTTTCGTAGATATGCTGCTTGTCCAAAATATGCAATCAATATTGCTGGGAATACAACACAAGAGAAGCTAATCTGCAACATACGTTACAATCAGTTTAAAAGTAACCACTAGGGTTAACCTAGTAGTTGGGAGGGGAGGGATCGGGGTAGTTAGAAGCATAAAGACCTAAGTTCAATCTTCATTGCGGTCATCTTTATAATGTTTTCTATCTTTAAAAAAAAATCAGTTTAAAAGTAATTATAACAAAATTGAATTTCAGAATATATAATTTTATTTTGATAGAAATTGAAGAACCCTTTTTGGCATGGTTTATTCACGTTATTAATTTTGATCAAGAAATACTATAAAAAATTATTATACAGTGATATATACTCTATAGTAATATGACTTGTGTCATTAAAAATTATTTTTATCTATATAATAAATATAATATATGTTAATATATTATTATTAAAAAATGTAAACATAGGTTAGAGGGATACAAATCACTAAAATATATAAATTTATTTACTTACTTGAATGGCTCGCACACTAAAGTGACCCAAGTCAGCAAACATTGCCTCAGATCCTATGATTATGCATACAATTATATGTTAGTTAGAAATAAAGAATGATATTCAACTTAATTAAAAATATTAAATGTATAGATATATTTAGATGCAACTCACCTGTGATGCATAGTAAGACTCCACCGAATGAAAACCAACCTTGTTTACCATTCCGTTTGAAAAAATCAATTATATATTTTGGATTGAAAGCACGTAATACTCCAACGTCATGTTTAAATAAATTGTAGATACCAATTCCAGCCATGAATGAAAACCACACTATGAGAATTGGAGCGAATGAAGATCCTACTCTATCAGTGCCAAATCGTTGCAGAGAAAAAAGGACAACCAATATTGCTACAGAAATCCCCACAACAGCTTCTGAAAAATATAAAAATAAAATAAAATATTATAATATTTATTATCATTACTTACAATAAAAAAAATAATAAGTAAAAGGCTCAATAATATTAGTACCTTGACCTAATGAGGTACTGGTCCCGCTTACTGCAGATAGAACTGCATGCAGATTTGAACATGTCAAGTCTCCATCCAAAGTCCAAATGCTCAATGTCATTAATGACGTTTTCATATTATACTATTGAATTAATGCAATACAATTTTTTTTTTCCATTTTTCAACAACACACATCATCATGTAAGTAATGTGACTAATCTTAGTATTTGTTGTTAATTAGGACATTCTTCGTACCAGTTGTCTTAGTATTTATTCTATTTAACAATTCATAGTAGTTCAATTTATTTAGCAAACATAAGAAACTAAAATGAATTGATTAACCTGAAACCGCTGGAGTGAAAATGCCGTCTGCTATGACCATGGAAGTCCCCATCATGGTTACAAGTACAAGCAGAACTCGTGCAAAATAACTGTTCTCAAGCTTTTGCTTTAGTTTTGAAGCTCTATTCAACTTATTAGATGGTGTTTCGAGTCTGTAATTTGAAAGCTCCTTATCCTCTGGTTGATGGTTTGGAATCAAACTCATTTTGGCATGCCTACATATTAGTGAATAAAGTGCAAATGCTCCACCTAGTTAATGCATAAAAATTGTGTTATTCATTTTGAATTGACTTGTCATTTACTACGTAGAAACGCTTCATGATTAATATGTGAAGGAGAAATTTGAAACACGGAAAAAATGTTATAGAAAATTAGAAATGGAAAAATGTAAATACTTGGGTCCACCTTTGGAATTTAAAAATAAATGACACTGCTCTTTGATCATAATTCTCTTTTTATTTTTATTTTTATAAATATATAAAAATACCAGTTCAGTAATTTCATCAGAGAAAGAAACTAAAAACTTATTCTATTGGTGCATTGATAATGAACCTTACGAATGCTAGTACCTATAAGTGTTGAAATTACATACAAACAAAAGTACTATATTATAGATTGTGGCATATTTATTTGTTACAGACGTTTTTTTTAAAGGCATGACTTGATTTGACTTGATACCTAACAAAATTTTGTGAATTTCAATAGATTTCATTTTATAACAAATAGTGTTAAAAAGAATATCACTAAAAATATTTCCTAAAATAAAATATCAATTGTAATTTGTGAATAAGATGAATCATGAAATGTATTTTACCATTGCCATTGTCATTAGCCTGCAGCACAATGAAGACGTATTTAATGAAGGGTATGATGACAATGGTGTAGATTATGAGAGACAAAACTCCAAGAATGTCATCGTTGTTACGAATACCCTCCGTGAAGATTCCTGAGAACACGTAAAGTGGGGATGTGCCAATATCACCATACACGATACCTATGCTTTGAAATGCTAAACTCAGAGTAGTCTTCCACCCCACCTGTTAATCACCATTCAAAAACTTAGGATTCCTTGGATCCATTAGTTGTAGATGGCACCACACAAAAAATTGATTTTCGTTGATTAAAAAATTATAAAATGCAATCACTTCTTGAGACAATCATCTTGAAAACTTATTCAAGAACAAGTGAATATATAATTTTGTATTAAAAGAAAAATATGTATAGTATAACATGTTTTACGTAAATTTTCACATCTTAAATACGATTTTCAGAAGCTAATAGCTACGGTTTTCATGACTCAAATATGATTCATTCCTTCGTAACAAATTATTAAGCAAAATGTTTATCACACATTTATTTTCTCTTCCATCTCAATTTAATTTTTATCTCATGTCACCTTTCATTTTTATTACTTTTCTCTCCACCTCTCTTATTTCCACCAAATAATTGGTTGAGGTTTACTATGATCATCACTCAATTTTGAAACAGGTAGAAAGAGTGTGAGAGAACTCAAACCTTGGAGAAATGAGTTGCAGTCATAGAAACTCTTCCGGCCTCCAAATTGAGGGAATCTGCCCAAGATGTCTTTCTCTCTTTCATGAGATGATTTGGTGGAGTTTTTTTTGACTCTTAATTCTACAAACATGACTTGTGAGGCTTTTCCATTTATTGGAATTAATTTATAGGCACCAATATAGCTCTGGGGACCTCTCAAGTTTATGGTCTCGCCAGTCAAGGAAATGCAAAATTACAACTGTTGATTGGGAATATAATACAACAGTAAAAGTAATTAAAAAAGAGAGAGAAATATAATTGACAACCATCTTGATGCAGTTACAAGAGAAAATTCAAGTTCTACATAGATCTTCATGTTAAAACTGACTGTAATTCCTATGCATAACAAGTAAATTAAAATATTATTTTATTTTCTATTATGAAAAAAATATAAATCTATTTTTAAATATGTTAATTAATAAAATATTCCCTCTAAACTTATGTATAAACAAAAATAATTATTTTACACAGATTAAGAAAGATAGTTAAATACTTTTAATTTTTACAATTTCATATAATATATATACTGTACTAAAATATTCTTAATCATATTTATTCACTATAAGAAAAGTGTCATATTGTAACATACATCCTATAGTGATACGTCATTAAAAATTACTTTTACCTACACAATAATTATAATATATGCTAGTATATTATTAAAAAGTGTGGGTATAAGCTATAGTGACACATAAAATATGTTATTAAATCTCATTCAAAATCAACACTAAAATTGTGTATAACTATATGTTAAATAGACATATACCAACATATATTATACTTATAGTGACACTTTTTGTATGTCACTATATGTAACATTTCTTGTAGTGATTATAAATAGTATTTTCATTTATTTTTTAAGGGTATTTTTTAATTAAAAATATTAAATAAATTTTATTTAGTTAAAATTTATTTTAGAATCAAGTCCAAAAAATTTAAATATTTTCTTGCTTACATATAGTTTCAGAGAGTAAAGACTTAAATAAGTTTTTACTTATTGTAACATGATTGGATTTTGATTTTGATTGTTGTAAAAATACTTCATTGTTTTACATCCTTCAAAAATTTACAAATGTTTTTTTGTCCTTATAAGATATTTATGGTCCTTGTAAAATGAGTAAAGTTTGGTTATGATTCTTCTATAATATTTTTCTTTGATTTTTGTCTTTCTAAAAAGTAAAATAATTATTTTTTACTCTTAATAATAATTTTAAGATAAATAAATAACATTTATTTTAAAGATATATAAATAAAAAAATTAAGATACCAGGCATTAATATAGTATCATTAATATTTGAAGGTAACACTTAATATAATAATTACATAACCTTTTAATAAATAAATAAATAGTTAAAAAATAATTATATAATAATAAAAACTAAAAACAATTTTTCTAAATTTTAGATACACAATAAAGAATTTCTTTTTATAGAGATTAAAGTCAAAATCACTCATTTTTCAAGTATTAAAATCATATTTAAATTTAAAATAAAAATTATATTTTTAATTTATGACGAGTCAAATAAGTCTTTTACTTATTTTTTTTTTATAAAAAATGCATTGATTAGCTTATTACCCCTACAATTGGTTAAAAAAATTATTATATTTCTTAATTTATGATATGACTAATTATAACTAATATCACTTATATATCACTTATATATGCTTCAAAAAAAATATATATCACTTATATATACCGTTTAATTTTATGAGCAGTAAAATTTAATTTATGATTAATGTCACTAAATATAACTTATATATACATTATTAATAAAAATTAATTAATTAACTATTTTTATTAATCTTGACAAATTATGTATTTATTTGTTATATAAAAAATGTAATAGTAACAATATTTTATTAATCATTAAATTTAATTAGAATAGTAATTGAAAATTAATAAATAATTAATAAGTAATATAATATATCACTCCTATTTCGTAATAAATATTATATAAAAAAAGAATTTAAAAGATAATTACTATTTTAATTTTTAATATAATAATAGTCGGGTGGAAAGGGATTTGGATAATTAGAAGCATGATGACCTAAGTTCAATCTTCACTGCGACTATCTTTGTAATCTTTCTTATCTTTAAAAAAAAATTACATTTTTCACTTATTTCTTATAACAATGTATTTTAGAAAGTTGTTATGTTATATTATTTTTGCTAAAAAAAATTAATAATTAAGTGAATTTCATAAAATAAAATAAAAATTCTTTGTTATTTATTTATTAGTATTGTTTATTGTTCTGGGTTAAAAGAATTAAGCCAACACTTTTTTCGGTTGTAAAAATTATTAACACTTGTTATGCTAGCCTACCTAGTAGTACAATTAAGTTAACACTTATTATGCAATAGACATTTCATTTTTATAAAATGTGATCGTTGTGATGAATACCTTCCGTGAAGATTCCTGAGAACACGTAAAGTGGGGATGTGCCAATATCACCATACACGATGCCTATGCTTTGAAATGCTAAACTTAGAGTAGTCTTCCACCCCTGTTAATCACCATTCAAAAACTTAGGATCCTTGGATCCATTAGTTGTACATGGCACCACACAAAAAATTGATTTTCGTTGATTAAAAAATTATAAAATGCAATCACTTCTTGAGACAATCATCTTAAAAACTTATTCAAGAACAAGTGAATATATAATTTTGTATTAAAAGAAAAATATGTATAGTATAACATGTTTTACGTAAATTTTCTCATCTTAAATACGATTTTCAGAAGCTAATATAGCTACGGTTTTCATGTCTCAAATATGATTCATTCCTTCCTAACAAATTATTAAGCAAAATGTTTATCACACATTTATTTTCTCTTCCATCTCAATTTTATTTTTATCTCATGTCATCTTTCATTTTTATTACTTTTCTCTCCACCTCTCTTATTTCCACCAAATAATTAGTTGGGGTTTACCATGATCATCACTCAATTTTGAAACAGGTAGAAAGAGTGTAGAGAACTCAAACCTTGGAGAAATGGGTTGCAGACATAGAAACTCTTCCGGCCTCCAAATTGAGGGAATCTGCCCATGATGTCTTTCTCTCTTTCATGAGATGATTTGGTGGAGTTTTATTATTGTCTCCCTCCATGTGTAAAGAATCTGATTTGGTGGAGTTTTTTTGACTCTTAATTCTACAAACATGACTTGTGAGGCTTTTCCATTTATTGGAATTAATTTATAGGCACCAATATAGCTCTGGGACCTCTCAAGTTTATGGTCTCGCCAGTCAAGGAAATGCAAAATTACAACCGTTGATTGGGAATATAATACAACAGTAAAAGTAATTAAGGAAGAGAGAGAAATATAATTGACAACCATCTTGATGCAGTTACAAGAGAAAATTCAGGTTCTACATAGATCTTCATGTTAAAACGACTGTAATTCCTATGCATAACAAGTAAATTAAAATATTATTTTATTTTCTATTATGGAAAAAATATAAATCTATTTTTAAATATGTTAATTAATAAAATATTCCCTCTAAACTTATATATAAACAAAAATAATTATTTTACACAGATTAAGAAAGATAGTTAAATACTTTTAATTTTTACAATTTCATATAATATATATATTGTACTAAAATATTCTTAATCATATTTATTCACTACAAGAAAAGTGTCATATTGTAACATACATCCTATAGTGACACGTCATTAAAAATTACTTTTACCTACACAATAATTATAATATATGTTAGTATATTATTAAAAAGTGTGGGTATAAGCTATAGTGACACATAAAATATGTTGTTAAATCTCATTCAAAATCAACACTAAAATTGTGTATAACTATATGTTAAATAGACATATACCAACATATATTATACTTATAGTGACACTTTTTGTATGTCACTATATGTAACATTTCTTGTAGTGATTATAAATAGTATTTTCATTTATTTTTTAAGGGTATTTTTTAATTAAAAATATTAAATAAATTTTATTTAGTTAAAATTTATTTTAGAATCAAGTCCAAAAAATTTAAATATTTTCTTGCTTACATATAGTTTCAGAGAGTAAAGACTTAAATAAGTTTTTACTTATTGTAACATGATTGGATTTTGATTTTGATTGTTGTAAAAATACTTCATTGTTTTACATCCTTCAAAAATTTACAAATGTTTTTTTGTCCTTATAAGATATTTATGGTCCTTGTAAAATGAGTAAAGTTTGGTTATGATTGTTCTATAATATTTTTCTTTGATTTTTGTCTTTCTAAAAAGTAAAATAATTATTTTTTACTCTTAATAATAATTTTAAGATAAATAAATAACATTTATTTTAAAGATATATAAATAAAAAAATTAAGATACCAGGCATTAATATAGTATCATTAATATTTGAAGGTAACACTTAATATAATAATCACATAACCTTTTAATAAATAAATAAATAGTTAAAAAATAATTATATAATAATAAAAACTAAAAACAATTTTTCTAAATTTTAGATACACAATAAAGAATTTCTTTTTATAGAGATTAAAGTCAAAATCACTCATTTTTCAAGTATTAAAATCATATTTAAATTTAAAATAAAAATTATATTTTTAATTTATGACGAGTCAAATAAGTCTTTTACTTATTTTTTTTTTATAAAAAATGCATTGATTAGCTTATTACCCCTACAATTGGTTAAAAAAATTATTATATTTCTTAATTTATGATATGACTAATTATAACTAATATCACTTATATATCACTTATATATGCTTCAAAAAAAATATATATCACTTATATATACCGTTTAATTTTATGAGCAGTAAAATTTAATTTATGATTAATGTCACTAAATATAACTTATATATACATTATTAATAAAAATTAATTAATTAACTATTTTTATTAATCTTGACAAATTATGTATTTATTTGTTATATAAAAAATGTAATAGTAACAATATTTTATTAATCATTAAATTTAATTAGAATAGTAATTGAAAATTAATAAATAATTAATAAGTAATATAATATATCACTCCTATTTCGTAATAAATATTATATAAAAAAAGAATTTAAAAGATAATTACTATTTTAATTTTTAATATAATAATAGTCGGGTGGAAAGGGATTTGGATAATTAGAAGCATGATGACCTAAGTTCAATCTTCACTGCGACTATCTTTGTAATCTTTCTTATCTTTAAAAAAAAATTACATTTTTCACTTATTTCTTATAACAATGTATTTTAGAAAGTTGTTATGTTATATTATTTTTGCTAAAAAAATTAATAATTAAGTGAATTTCATAAAATAAAATAAAAATTCTTTGTTATTTATTTATTAGTATTGTTTATTGTTCTGGGTTAAAAGAATTAAGCCAACACTTTTTTCGGTTGTAAAAATTATTAACACTTGTTATGCTAGCCTACCTAGTAGTACAATTAAGTTAACACTTATTATGCAATAGACATTTCATTTTTATAAAATGTGATCGTTGTGATGAATACCTTCCGTGAAGATTCCTGAGAACACGTAAAGTGGGGATGTGCCAATATCACCATACACGATGCCTATGCTTTGAAATGCTAAACTTAGAGTAGTCTTTCACCCCTGTTAATCACCATTCAAAAACTTAGGATCCTTGGATCCATTAGTTGTACATGGCACCACACAAAAAATTGATTTTCGTTGATTAAAAAATTATAAAATGCAATCACTTCTTGAGACAATCATCTTAAAAACTTATTCAAGAACAAGTGAATATATAATTTTGTATTAAAAGAAAAATATGTATAGTATAACATGTTTTACGTAAATTTTCTCATCTTAAATACGATTTTCAGAAGCTAATATAGCTACGGTTTTCATGTCTCAAATATGATTCATTCCTTCCTAACAAATTATTAAGCAAAATGTTTATCACACATTTATTTTCTCTTCCATCTCAATTTTATTTTTATCTCATGTCATCTTTCATTTTTATTACTTTTCTCTCCACCTCTCTTATTTCCACCAAATAATTGGTTGGGGTTTACCATGATCATCACTCAATTTTGAAACAGGTAGAAAGAGTGTAGAGAACTCAAACCTTGGAGAAATGGGTTGCAGACATAGAAACTCTTCCGGCCTCCAAATTGAGGGAATCTGCCCATGATGTCTTTCTCTCTTTCATGAGATGATTTGGTGGAGTTTTATTATTGTTGTAACAGCCCAAGCAACCCGCATGAGGATATTGTCCGCTTTGGCCCACGGCCTCACGGTTTTGCTCTTGGCGATGGCACGCATGCCACCCCAAAAGGCCTCCTCACAAGGAAGGTATCCACACCCATATATATGGCATGCTTCGTTCGCCTTCCTAACCGATGTGGGACTATATCCACCCCTGTAACATCCCAAATTTTATTCAATGAAAAAGGGTTATTTTTATGTATTTTAAATATTTATGAAATTATTAAAGGGTTTAAAAATGTAATATCCCAAATTTTAATAAATAAAACAAGTTATTTTGATTTTAAATATTTATTGAGATTATTAGAAGGTTTGTCATATTTTTATTTAAGTATTTTACTATTTACGTATTTTACTATTCATGTATTTTACTATTCACGTATACGTTTTTCACTATTCATAAATACGTATTTACGTATTTGTAAATAGTATTTTACTGTGCATGTGCACAGTAACTGGCGGCTACAGAGGGGCTGCGGATCTGAAGTTTATAAATTTTAATAAATTTTATTATTTTAATGAATAGTGCATAGTGCATAGTAATTTATAATATTATTTTAATGAATAGTGCATAGTAATTTATAATATTATTTTAATGAATAGTGCATAGTGCATAGTATTTTCAAAATTTCTATAAATAGGGGCCTAAGGTTTTGAAAATTTAGAATTCTAGAGAGAAGGAAATTCTGGAGAAATAGAGAGAGAAAGTAAGAGAGAGAGAAGGAGAAAGAAAAGGAGGTTCTGCTCTAGTGCCTTGTTTAAGAAGAAAGAAGAGAGGAGATTCTGCCCAAATTTCTGTAAACCCAGGTAAGGGGGGGAGTGGGAAACCTCGCTTGGGGGTGTGGGAATAATTGTTAAATAGTTTGTTTGTTGGATTGGCTCCCGATCCCTTGCCTGTTGTTTATTTCTTTGAATATGTATTATTGATGTGTTTTGTTTTATATCTTATTTATTTACATATTAGAATCTGTTATTTGAATGGAAGGCTAAGCCTCCTAAGTATTTATAAATTTGTCATCTATTATTTAAATGGAAGGCTGAGCCTCCTTATTATCTTATATTACCTTTTAAGCTTCCTACTTTACTTAAAAGATCTTAATATATTATTATTGAAAAATATGATACCTAAGCAACCTCTGGACTGTTGGACTGTTGGACTGTTGGACTATTGGACTGTTTGGACTGTTGGACTGTTTGGACTGTTGGACTGTTGGACTGTTTGGACTGTTTGGACTGTTTGGACTGTTGGACTATTGGACTATTGGACTATTAAATTGGATTATTGAAATAATTCTTAATTATGAAATATGAATATGATATGTGTAACATGCTAAAGGTTGAGTCTGTGAATGTATGACATGCATCATATGCACATATTACTCCAGGTGTGCCGCTGAGGCCGCATACCCACGACTAACAAGGTGTACCTTTGGGTCACCCACGATATGCTAACGAGGTGTATGAACACCAATGATAGGTGTACCTTAGGGTCACCGACAATTGTATAGGTGTGCCTTCGGGTCACCAGTGATGAATTCTGCAACTTCCGTATGGCGCCACATGCATACATTAGTGAGTCAAGTCAAGAAAATCATTATACATAAGCATATATGTGAGATTGATTATATATGTGAATTATATTGCGTGTGTGTGTGCTATTTAACTTTTATTTCTATATCTGCAACTGAGTGAGAAGTTTCTCACTCCCTTGTCATTTTTGTGTATATTTAAATTATGATGCAGATAATTAGCATGAGGCTGAGGATGTTGGTGGTGAAGCTTAGGCTTCTGTTTGGGTTTCGCTCTGATAGGATGTGACATCGGGATTAGCTAGACTTATTGTTAAATTATTATTATTTTTCTTTTGTAATTTTTATGTTATTTATGTTGAAAGTGTGTATTTTTGTCATATTATAATTTTACTAAAAGATTATAAGTTAATTCCTAACTAGGAGGCTCTGCCACCTTTACTGGGATTAATTTATAATCTTTGTTTTATAATAACTTCTTGAGTGTAATATTTATGTGTATGTATTATGAATGTGCATCTTCTACCTTATGATACTTATTGTTTTATATCATTCTATGAATATCTATTGTAATGATATTGGGGTAGAGGGTGTCACATTTAGTGGTATCAGAGCAGGTCGATTTAATCGAACGTGTGTGTTATGTGCTTATCATGACTCTGTTGTGTACTCTGACTATGTTTTATTTGTTGTGTATTATGATGATGATGTTTGTTTTGTGTTGATATTGTTGATTTTGATATTGCTATGTAATTAGAGGAAAGATAGTCATGATAGTGTTAGCCAACTAGAGCTATTAGAACCTTGGATGTGAGTGATACATTGAGTGTACTAAGAGTTTATGATTGGTGGAGTTTTTGACATCTATAGTTGTAGCAGGTTCAATCTAAGGGTGGTTGTCTCCTTGGTGAGAGATCGAAATGATGATAATTCCCTTAAGTGTTATTATTGACAAGTTAATTATTTATGGTTTAGGTAGCATGTGAGTTATTGCGGTTGAGGATAGTATTGAGAAGCTTGAACGAGAAATTGAGGAGTGAATTTGGAAAGAGTTGAGGTACTTTGTGACATTAGATATATTGATACACTAATGTTGTTTGGTGTAGAAAATATTTTCGCTACAGTTTTGACAGTTTGAGTATCATATTGACAGAATTAGATTTTTTTTTTTTTTTTTTTGCGGTCTTTATGAAGATTATGGCTTTGGATATTATTTTCCCAATGGAATTGGAAAAAGATAAAACAGAGGTTTGAAACTTTAGTTATGACTGCTTCGATGATCAGAAGTTTAGTTGTAAGCGCTGAATATACTTGAAGTGATTTTTGAATCTTTAGCTAAGGAGATGATCTTTTTGGAATCTTATGTCTTTCTAAGAGTTGTAGTTTAATCAATTAGTTTTCTTTGATGATAGGATAAGATCAAATGGAAGAATTGAACTCTCTATGTGTTGTTTTCTTTGATAGTTATTTAAAAAAAAAGAAATTAGGCTGTATAATAATATTTTTGGGTTAGTAGGCAATGCAATGATAAGAATTGACTTTGTTAAGATATTTGGGATGTTATCATGTGGATTAAGAGGTTGTTTAAGGTTGTATGATGCTATGTGGTAAAGGTTGTTCATGTACATACTTATGAATGGTATATAAACAGGTTTAAAGTAGGTATTCTAATATGATTTAATATGCATGCATGTTGATTTGTGGATAGATGACCTTAGGGATCAATTGGTGAATGTCGTGTAGTTAGTGAAAGTGATTTCAGGGTGTGATATGATCATATTATAGTTGAAGATGAAGATATATCTAAGATGGGTATATGTTAAATTGTCTAAGTATTACTATTATATTTATTTTATTTTATTATATGAGGTAAGTTTTCTAGTTCCTGTAAATTCCAGTTGAGGTAAATATGGATCTGTTTAGGTAGAAGTTGTGTTTAAAATGAGGAAATATCTAAGCCAGTTAGGAAGGATAAGAGTTTTATTAGGTTAGCCTATTATTATTAAAGAATTATTAAAGGAATTTCTAGGATAGTATTGCCCTTAACTACATTCACTAGGAGGAAGTATTATCTTTATGTGGAATAGTAGGTTTGAGAGTAGTTTCAACTCTTATGGAAACATTGACTAGTGATAACGTTACCGGACTTTAGTGAGTTTTATGTGGTATAGAGTGATGTTTTGAAGACAAGTTTGATGGATTATTTCCATGACCTTGAGTTAGGGGTTGTAATGTTTACACTTGAGATTTTGGAGACATTACTGGTATAATACTAAGCTTGAGGTATTTAGCGATCATAAGAGCCTTAAATATCTTTTGACCGAAAGAGATAGTTGAAAATCTTTAAGGAATAAGATTTTAATTTTGAAAGTTATTGAGCCAAAGTTATTGTGGTAACCGATGTTTTGTGTAGGAAACCTTTATATTTTCCCTTATGGATCTTTAGACTCAAATTAGAAATTTAAGTCTGCCTTGTGAGATTACTCCTAGTAATGTAAAACTAGGTATGACTCGAGTAACAAGTGGATCATTGAAAGAAATTTGAGAAAATATAATTAGTTGATTCATTTTGGTGACAAGATACGAGGCTATAAGATAAGGTGATGGATAAAAATTTGAATTGGTTGTAGATGGAGTAGTAAAATTAGTGATATGATATATGTAACATATGCTTAGGAGCTTGATCTTTATAGATAATCGTAGAAGTAAAAACAATATTCTGGCAGATATTTTGATTACGATGATCACTAATTTATTATTTTGATGATTTAAGGAGTGAATTTGATTGCAGAATTTAGAAACTTATGCTTGATGTGTAAGATTATCTCTAGTAGCATTGACTTATTAATGGGTGAGATTAGAGGAACCAGGAGTTAGATCCTTTATTAGTGACCCAAGTAAGCAAGATATTAGAAAGGACACATTTGGATGCTTAGTAAACTTGAAAGGACATAAGAGTACTCTTAATATTTATTTAGGAGTTGCTAAAATGTATCAGAGTGGCGCAGCAGAAGCGTGATGGTCTAAGATGAAAGAGAAGTAGAGAAATTGAATCAAGGTATGGAGAGTGAGTTTAAATTTGGAGTGGATGAAGTTTTGAGATTTAAGGATAAGTTGTGCATTTCTAGTATGTCAGAGCTTAAAGCAATCCTAGAAGGAGGTCATAAGAGTATCCTTAGATATCTTTTGAGTTGTACATCAATAAGGTAGTAAGGTTGCATAGGATTTAAAAAGCAAGATACGTGAAGTTTATTCATTCATATTTTCAAGCAAATTTCGGGGACGAAATTTCTAAAAGGAGGGGAGTAAATGTAACATCCCAAATTTTATTCAATGAAAAAGGGTTATTTTTATGTATTTTAAATATTTATGAAATTATTAAAGGGTTTAAAAATGTAATATCCCAAATTTTAATAAATAAAACAAGTTATTTTGATTTTAAATATTTATTGAGATTATTAGAAGGTTTGTCATATTTTTATTTAAGTATTTTACTATTTACGTATTTTACTATTCATGTATTTTACTATTCACGTATACGTTTTTCACTATTCATAAATACGTATTTACGTATTTGTAAATAGTATTTTACTGTGCATGTGCACAGTAACTGGCGGCTACAGAGGGGCTGCGGATCTGAAGTTTATAAATTTTAATAAATTTTATTATTTTAATGAATAGTGCATAGTGCATAGTAATTTATAATATTATTTTAATGAATAGTGCATAGTAATTTATAATATTATTTTAATGAATAGTGCATAGTGCATAGTATTTTCAAAATTTCTATAAATAGGGGCCTAAGGTTTTGAAAATTTAGAATTCTAGAGAGAAGGAAATTCTGGAGAAATAGAGAGAGAAAGTAAGAGAGAGAGAAGGAGAAAGAAAAGGAGGTTCTGCTCTAGTGCCTTGTTTAAGAAGAAAGAAGAGAGGAGATTCTGCCCAAATTTCTGTAAACCCAGGTAAGGGGGGGAGTGGGAAACCTCGCTTGGGGGTGTGGGAATAATTGTTAAATAGTTTGTTTGTTGGATTGGCTCCCGATCCCTTGCCTGTTGTTTATTTCTTTGAATATGTATTATTGATGTGTTTTGTTTTATATCTTATTTATTTACATATTAGAATCTGTTATTTGAATGGAAGGCTAAGCCTCCTAAGTATTTATAAATTTGTCATCTATTATTTAAATGGAAGGCTGAGCCTCCTTATTATCTTATATTACCTTTTAAGCTTCCTACTTTACTTAAAAGATCTTAATATATTATTATTGAAAAATATGATACCTAAGCAACCTCTGGACTGTTGGACTGTTGGACTGTTGGACTATTGGACTGTTTGGACTGTTGGACTGTTTGGACTGTTGGACTGTTGGACTGTTTGGACTGTTTGGACTGTTTGGACTGTTGGACTATTGGACTATTGGACTATTAAATTGGATTATTGAAATAATTCTTAATTATGAAATATGAATATGATATGTGTAACATGCTAAAGGTTGAGTCTGTGAATGTATGACATGCATCATATGCACATATTACTCCAGGTGTGCCGCTGAGGCCGCATACCCACGACTAACAAGGTGTACCTTTGGGTCACCCACGATATGCTAACGAGGTGTATGAACACCAATGATAGGTGTACCTTAGGGTCACCGACAATTGTATAGGTGTGCCTTCGGGTCACCAGTGATGAATTCTGCAACTTCCGTATGGCGCCACATGCATACATTAGTGAGTCAAGTCAAGAAAATCATTATACATAAGCATATATGTGAGATTGATTATATATGTGAATTATATTGCGTGTGTGTGTGCTATTTAACTTTTATTTCTATATCTGCAACTGAGTGAGAAGTTTCTCACTCCCTTGTCATTTTTGTGTATATTTAAATTATGATGCAGATAATTAGCATGAGGCTGAGGATGTTGGTGGTGAAGCTTAGGCTTCTGTTTGGGTTTCGCTCTGATAGGATGTGACATCGGGATTAGCTAGACTTATTGTTAAATTATTATTATTTTTCTTTTGTAATTTTTATGTTATTTATGTTGAAAGTGTGTATTTTTGTCATATTATAATTTTACTAAAAGATTATAAGTTAATTCCTAACTAGGAGGCTCTGCCACCTTTACTGGGATTAATTTATAATCTTTGTTTTATAATAACTTCTTGAGTGTAATATTTATGTGTATGTATTATGAATGTGCATCTTCTACCTTATGATACTTATTGTTTTATATCATTCTATGAATATCTATTGTAATGATATTGGGGTAGAGGGTGTCACAACCCCCCCTCAAGGGAGTCCAGCGCCCTCGCTGGCACACCGATCCGGGCCCCGGCTCTGATACCAAATGTAACAGCCCAAGCAACCCGCATGTAGATATTGTCCGCTTTGGCCCACGGCCTCACGGATTTGTTCTTGGCAATGGCACGCATGCCACCCCAAAACGCGTCTACACAAGGAAGGTATCCACACCCATATATATGGCATGCTTCGTTCGCCTTCCTAACCGATGTGGGACTATATCAACCTGGCTCTGATACCAAAATACTAAATGTGACACCCTTACTACCCCAACACATATATCGAAATATAATAAAAAAAAATTAAGGAAAATAAACTTTTTAAGTTGGTAAAAGGGTTCACATAATACTTCATAACTGTTCTGACTGAAAAATAAAACTTGAAAGATAAAATTCAAGAGTTTACACATTTTTCAAAGAAAATAACATTTATTACAATACCAAATATTCTATCCTAGAGATCCTCTTGACCCGATGTCACACTATCAGAGCATTTCCCAAATTAACGGATGGCATTCTATATACCACTTGCAGTTGGATCCTCTCCACCTAAAATATCAACAATTTATACGGTGAGAAAAGAAAAATTATCTATATGCAAAATACATTCAATCATATCACAGTATAATTTCATCATAACTCATTATATAGTGTATATATATATATATATATCAATTACTCATCATATTCACATACAACATTCGTGCCAATCCAACAATTAACACTATGCCAAGGCCTCGCCACATCTGACACAAGTGATACAGGTTAATTGCCTCACTCAACCCACACCAGACCAGGGTCACGCCCTCCCTGTAGCATCACTTACCCAGGGGCCGTGCCGTCCCTCGCCATTTTGGTGTGAGGAAACACAATCACATTACAATCAATACAATCTCTTGCAATTAACCCTATGCCAGGGCTGCCATAAGCGACATAAGTGGTGGTGTTAACTGTCCTACTCATCCCACATCATACTAGGGTCACGCCTTCCCTATAGCACCACTTACCCAGGGGTCGTGCCATCCTAGTCATCAATGTGAGACATCACAAGCATAATCATACAATATCTCAACTCATAATTCAAATTCACATCAATATCATCCATCAAATAACGTAACAATAACTAATATAATAATCAATAGAATAATTAGTATAAACTATAAACAGCGTATCAGGGGTTATACTACTCCTACCATGCTCATCCTTATTTCATATGAAAGATAAGAAAATTTCCTATAACTCTCATGAAGACATCAAGTCCTAATTCCATCATCTACTTTGTGAAAAATGATAAAAACCGCAACAGCTATAGATAAAGCTGACAGCTTGACCCCTCTTCACTAAAACATCCATATCTGGAGTTCTAGACCTCCTTTTTGGGTGATTCCAACGCCATTGGAAAGCTAAAATCCAAGGCTACAACTTTCATTAAGACCTCAAAATCAAAATATTCACGCTCAGCGCCCAGACTTGCACTCAGCGCGCCCAGCGCATTCTGCAACCAGCAACCCGTACTACCCTTACAATATAGTGAAAAAAAAAGGAATACATATATATATAGATAATAATAAAGAAAATATAAATTAACTCCAGTAAAGGTGGCAGTGCCTCCTAGTTAGGAATCCATTTATATTTTCCAAATCATAAAAATATAACAAAGATGTAAATTTTAGTCTTTTATCAAGAACATTTAAATTACAAAATAATAGGAGGCTCAGCCTTCCATTTAGATAAATTTCAAATTATAAATTAATAGGAGGCTCGGCCTTCCATTCAGATAAATTAAACGTGATTTTAAGAAATTATTCCTCTACCCAATTCCCTCATGTACTCTACATATAAATAATCCCCTTTTCCCCCGTACCTGGATGAATAGGAACTTGGGCAGAACCTCCTCCTCTTTTTCTTAAATCGGGACCGGAATTAGAGCAGAACCTCCTCTCTTTTTATTTCTCTAGAATTTCTTCTCTCTAAAATTATGAATTTTCAAAAACCTTAAGCTCCTATTTATACGAATTTTACTATTCACGTATACGTATTGTACTATTTACATATACGTATTTTACTATTCATATATACGTATTTTACTATTCATATATACGTATTTTACTATGCAATTGCATAGTAAATGGCTGCTGAAGGGAGCTCACGAGGGAAGCAAGTTTCCATTTATAAATGAATTTGAATATTTTAATGAATAGTGCATAGTAACTTATAATATTATTTTAATGATTAGTAACCTATGATATAGTCCCACATCGGTTAGGAAGGCGAACGAAGCATGCCATATATATGGGTGTGGATACCTTCCTTGTGTAGACGCGTTTTGGGGTGGCATGCGTGCCATTGCCAAGAACAAATCCGTGAGGCCGTGGGCCAAAGCGGACAATATCTACATGCGGGTTGCTTGGGCTGTTACATTGGTATCAGAGCCGGGACCCGGGCCGGTGTGCCAGCGAGGGCGCTGGACTCCCTTGAGGGGGGGTGGATATAGTCCCACATCGGTTAGGAAGGCGAACGAAGCATGCCATATATATGGGTGTGGATACCTTCCTTGTGTAGACGCGTTTTGGGGTGGCATGCGTGCCATTGCCAAGAACAAATCCGTGAGGCCGTGGGCCAAAGCGACATGCGGGTTGCTTGGGCTGTTACAATTGTCTCCCTCCATGTGTAAAGAATCTGATTTGGTGGAGTTTTTTTGACTCTTAATTCTACAAACATGACTTGTGAGGCTTTTCCATTTATTGGAATTAATTTATAGGCACCAATATAGCTCTGGGACCTCTCAAGTTTATGGTCTCGCCAGTCAAGGAAATGCAAAATTACAACCGTTGATTGGGAATATAATACAACAGTAAAAGTAATTAAGGAAGAGAGAGAAATATAATTGACAACCATCTTGATGCAGTTACAAGAGAAAATTCAGGTTCTACATAGATCTTCATGTTAAAACGACTGTAATTCCTATGCATAACAAGTAAATTAAAATATTATTTTATTTTCTATTATGGAAAAAATATAAATCTATTTTTAAATATGTTAATTAATAAAATATTCCCTCTAAACTTATATATAAACAAAAATAATTATTTTACACAGATTAAGAAAGATAGTTAAATACTTTTAATTTTTACAATTTCATATAATATATATATTGTACTAAAATATTCTTAATCATATTTATTCACTACAAGAAAAGTGTCATATTGTAACATACATCCTATAGTGACACGTCATTAAAAATTACTTTTACCTACACAATAATTATAATATATGTTAGTATATTATTAAAAAGTGTGGGTATAAGCTATAGTGACACATAAAATATGTTGTTAAATCTCATTCAAAATCAACACTAAAATTGTGTATAACTATATGTTAAATAGACATATACCAACATATATTATACTTATAGTGACACTTTTTGTATGTCACTATATGTAACATTTCTTGTAGTGATTATAAATAGTATTTTCATTTATTTTTTAAGGGTATTTTTTAATTAAAAATATTAAATAAATTTTATTTAGTTAAAATTTATTTTAGAATCAAGTCCAAAAAATTTAAATATTTTCTTGCTTACATATAGTTTCAGAGAGTAAAGACTTAAATAAGTTTTTACTTATTGTAACATGATTGGATTTTGATTTTGATTGTTGTAAAAATACTTCATTGTTTTACATCCTTCAAAAATTTACAAATGTTTTTTTGTCCTTATAAGATATTTATGGTCCTTGTAAAATGAGTAAAGTTTGGTTATGATTGTTCTATAATATTTTTCTTTGATTTTTGTCTTTCTAAAAAGTAAAATAATTATTTTTTACTCTTAATAATAATTTTAAGATAAATAAATAACATTTATTTTAAAGATATATAAATAAAAAAATTAAGATACCAGGCATTAATATAGTATCATTAATATTTGAAGGTAACACTTAATATAATAATCACATAACCTTTTAATAAATAAATAAATAGTTAAAAAATAATTATATAATAATAAAAACTAAAAACAATTTTTCTAAATTTTAGATACACAATAAAGAATTTCTTTTTATAGAGATTAAAGTCAAAATCACTCATTTTTCAAGTATTAAAATCATATTTAAATTTAAAATAAAAATTATATTTTTAATTTATGACGAGTCAAATAAGTCTTTTACTTATTTTTTTTTTATAAAAAATGCATTGATTAGCTTATTACCCCTACAATTGGTTAAAAAAATTATTATATTTCTTAATTTATGATATGACTAATTATAACTAATATCACTTATATATCACTTATATATGCTTCAAAAAAAATATATATCACTTATATATACCGTTTAATTTTATGAGCAGTAAAATTTAATTTATGATTAATGTCACTAAATATAACTTATATATACATTATTAATAAAAATTAATTAATTAACTATTTTTATTAATCTTGACAAATTATGTATTTATTTGTTATATAAAAAATGTAATAGTAACAATATTTTATTAATCATTAAATTTAATTAGAATAGTAATTGAAAATTAATAAATAATTAATAAGTAATATAATATATCACTCCTATTTCGTAATAAATATTATATAAAAAAAGAATTTAAAAGATAATTACTATTTTAATTTTTAATATAATAATAGTCGGGTGGAAAGGGATTTGGATAATTAGAAGCATGATGACCTAAGTTCAATCTTCACTGCGACTATCTTTGTAATCTTTCTTATCTTTAAAAAAAAATTACATTTTTCACTTATTTCTTATAACAATGTATTTTAGAAAGTTGTTATGTTATATTATTTTTGCTAAAAAAATTAATAATTAAGTGAATTTCATAAAATAAAATAAAAATTCTTTGTTATTTATTTATTAGTATTGTTTATTGTTCTGGGTTAAAAGAATTAAGCCAACACTTTTTTCGGTTGTAAAAATTATTAACACTTGTTATGCTAGCCTACCTAGTAGTACAATTAAGTTAACACTTATTATGCAATAGACATTTCATTTTTATAAAATGTGATCGTTGTGATGAATACCTTCCGTGAAGATTCCTGAGAACACGTAAAGTGGGGATGTGCCAATATCACCATACACGATGCCTATGCTTTGAAATGCTAAACTTAGAGTAGTCTTTCACCCCTGTTAATCACCATTCAAAAACTTAGGATCCTTGGATCCATTAGTTGTACATGGCACCACACAAAAAATTGATTTTCGTTGATTAAAAAATTATAAAATGCAATCACTTCTTGAGACAATCATCTTAAAAACTTATTCAAGAACAAGTGAATATATAATTTTGTATTAAAAGAAAAATATGTATAGTATAACATGTTTTACGTAAATTTTCTCATCTTAAATACGATTTTCAGAAGCTAATATAGCTACGGTTTTCATGTCTCAAATATGATTCATTCCTTCCTAACAAATTATTAAGCAAAATGTTTATCACACATTTATTTTCTCTTCCATCTCAATTTTATTTTTATCTCATGTCATCTTTCATTTTTATTACTTTTCTCTCCACCTCTCTTATTTCCACCAAATAATTGGTTGGGGTTTACCATGATCATCACTCAATTTTGAAACAGGTAGAAAGAGTGTAGAGAACTCAAACCTTGGAGAAATGGGTTGCAGACATAGAAACTCTTCCGGCCTCCAAATTGAGGGAATCTGCCCATGATGTCTTTCTCTCTTTCATGAGATGATTTGGTGGAGTTTTATTATTGTCTCCCTCCATGTGTAAAGAATCTGATTTGGTGGAGTTTTTTTGACTCTTAATTCTACAAACATGACTTGTGAGGCTTTTCCATTTATTGGAATTAATTTATAGGCACCAATATAGCTCTGGGACCTCTCAAGTTTATGGTCTCGCCAGTCAAGGAAATGCAAAATTACAACCGTTGATTGGGAATATAATACAACAGTAAAAGTAATTAAGGAAGAGAGAGAAATATAATTGACAACCATCTTGATGCAGTTACAAGAGAAAATTCAGGTTCTACATAGATCTTCATGTTAAAACGACTGTAATTCCTATGCATAACAAGTAAATTAAAATATTATTTTATTTTCTATTATGGAAAAAATATAAATCTATTTTTAAATATGTTAATTAATAAAATATTCCCTCTAAACTTATATATAAACAAAAATAATTATTTTACACAGATTAAGAAAGATAGTTAAATACTTTTAATTTTTACAATTTCATATAATATATATATTGTACTAAAATATTCTTAATCATATTTATTCACTACAAGAAAAGTGTCATATTGTAACATACATCCTATAGTGACACGTCATTAAAAATTACTTTTACCTACACAATAATTATAATATATGTTAGTATATTATTAAAAAGTGTGGGTATAAGCTATAGTGACACATAAAATATGTTGTTAAATCTCATTCAAAATCAACACTAAAATTGTGTATAACTATATGTTAAATAGACATATACCAACATATATTATACTTATAGTGACACTTTTTGTATGTCACTATATGTAACATTTCTTGTAGTGATTATAAATAGTATTTTCATTTATTTTTTAAGGGTATTTTTTAATTAAAAATATTAAATAAATTTTATTTAGTTAAAATTTATTTTAGAATCAAGTCCAAAAAATTTAAATATTTTCTTGCTTACATATAGTTTCAGAGAGTAAAGACTTAAATAAGTTTTTACTTATTGTAACATGATTGGATTTTGATTTTGATTGTTGTAAAAATACTTCATTGTTTTACATCCTTCAAAAATTTACAAATGTTTTTTTGTCCTTATAAGATATTTATGGTCCTTGTAAAATGAGTAAAGTTTGGTTATGATTCTTCTATAATATTTTTCTTTGATTTTTGTCTTTCTAAAAAGTAAAATAATTATTTTTTACTCTTAATAATAATTTTAAGATAAATAAATAACATTTATTTTAAAGATATATAAATAAAAAAATTAAGATACCAGGCATTAATATAGTATCATTAATATTTGAAGGTAACACTTAATATAATAATCACATAACCTTTTAATAAATAAATAAATAGTTAAAAAATAATTATATAATAATAAAAACTAAAAACAATTTTTCTAAATTTTAGATACACAATAAAGAATTTCTTTTTATAGAGATTAAAGTCAAAATCAATCATTTTTCAAGTATTAAAATCATATTTAAATTTAAAATAAAAATTATATTTTTAATTTATGACGAGTCAAATAAGTCTTTTACTTATTTTTTTTTTATAAAAAATGCATTGATTAGCTTATTACCCCTACAATTGGTTAAAAAAATTATTATATTTCTTAATTTATGATATGACTAATTATAACTAATATCACTTATATATCACTTATATATGCTTCAAAAAAAATATATATCACTTATATATACCGTTTAATTTTATGAGCAGTAAAATTTAATTTATGATTAATGTCACTAAATATAACTTATATATACATTATTAATAAAAATTAATTAATTAACTATTTTTATTAATCTTGACAAATTATGTATTTATTTGTTATATAAAAAATGTAATAGTAACAATATTTTATTAATCATTAAATTTAATTAGAATAGTAATTGAAAATTAATAAATAATTAATAAGTAATATAATATATCACTCCTATTTCGTAATAAATATTATATAAAAAAAGAATTTAAAAGATAATTACTATTTTAATTTTTAATATAATAATAGTCGGGTGGAAAGGGATTTGGATAATTAGAAGCATGATGACCTAAGTTCAATCTTCACTGCGACTATCTTTGTAATCTTTCTTATCTTTAAAAAAAAATTACATTTTTCACTTATTTCTTATAACAATGTATTTTAGAAAGTTGTTATGTTATATTATTTTTGCTAAAAAAATTAATAATTAAGTGAATTTCATAAAATAAAATAAAAATTCTTTGTTATTTATTTATTAGTATTGTTTATTGTTCTGGGTTAAAAGAATTAAGCCAACACTTTTTTCGGTTGTAAAAATTATTAACACTTGTTATGCTAGCCTACCTAGTAGTACAATTAAGTTAACACTTATTATGCAATAGACATTTCATTTTTATAAAATGTGATCGTTGTGATGAATACCTTCCGTGAAGATTCCTGAGAACACGTAAAGTGGGGATGTGCCAATATCACCATACACGATGCCTATGCTTTGAAATGCTAAACTTAGAGTAGTCTTCCACCCCTGTTAATCACCATTCAAAAACTTAGGATCCTTGGATCCATTAGTTGTACATGGCACCACACAAAAAATTGATTTTCGTTGATTAAAAAATTATAAAATGCAATCACTTCTTGAGACAATCATCTTAAAAACTTATTCAAGAACAAGTGAATATATAATTTTGTATTAAAAGAAAAATATGTATAGTATAACATGTTTTACGTAAATTTTCTCATCTTAAATACGATTTTCAGAAGCTAATATAGCTACGGTTTTCATGTCTCAAATATGATTCATTCCTTCCTAACAAATTATTAAGCAAAATGTTTATCACACATTTATTTTCTCTTCCATCTCAATTTTATTTTTATCTCATGTCATCTTTCATTTTTATTACTTTTCTCTCCACCTCTCTTATTTCCACCAAATAATTGGTTGGGGTTTACCATGATCATCACTCAATTTTGAAACAGGTAGAAAGAGTGTAGAGAACTCAAACCTTGGAGAAATGGGTTGCAGACATAGAAACTCTTCCGGCCTCCAAATTGAGGGAATCTGCCCATGATGTCTTTCTCTCTTTCATGAGATGATTTGGTGGAGTTTTATTATTGTCTCCCTCCATGTGTAAAGAATCTGATTTGGTGGAGTTTTTTTGACTCTTAATTCTACAAACATGACTTGTGAGGCTTTTCCATTTATTGGAATTAATTTATAGGCACCAATATAGCTCTGGGACCTCTCAAGTTTATGGTCTCGCCAGTCAAGGAAATGCAAAATTACAACCGTTGATTGGGAATATAATACAACAGTAAAAGTAATTAAGGAAGAGAGAGAAATATAATTGACAACCATCTTGATGCAGTTACAAGAGAAAATTCAGGTTCTACATAGATCTTCATGTTAAAACGACTGTAATTCCTATGCATAACAAGTAAATTAAAATATTATTTTATTTTCTATTATGGAAAAAATATAAATCTATTTTTAAATATGTTAATTAATAAAATATTCCCTCTAAACTTATATATAAACAAAAATAATTATTTTACACAGATTAAGAAAGATAGTTAAATACTTTTAATTTTTACAATTTCATATAATATATATATTGTACTAAAATATTCTTAATCATATTTATTCACTACAAGAAAAGTGTCATATTGTAACATACATCCTATAGTGACACGTCATTAAAAATTACTTTTACCTACACAATAATTATAATATATGTTAGTATATTATTAAAAAATGTGGGTATAAGCTATAGTGACACATAAAATATGTTGTTAAATCTCATTCAAAATCAACACTAAAATTGTGTATAACTATATGTCAAATAGACATATACCAACATATATTATTACCCTTTTTGTATGTCACTATATGTAACATTTCTTGTAGTGATTATAAATAGTATTTTCATTTATTTTTTAAGGGTATTTTTTAATTAAAAATATTAAATAAATTTTATTTAGTTAAAATTTATTTTAGAATCAAGTCCAAAAAATTTAAATATTATCTTGCTTAGATATAGTTTCAGAGAGCAAAGACTTAAATAAGTTTTTATGTAATATCCTAATATTTTTAAATAACAATAATCACATTATTATTAAGTGTATTGAAATTTTTAGTTATGATAATTATATCTACGGATATATATATATATATATATATATATATATATATATATATATAAAAGAGAATAAGTATAATATATATATATATGTATATATAAATATAAATTTTACTATAACATTTTTAGTAAATAAATTAATTATTATGAATTTTTTTTATGATTTTTTTTACACTTTTAGAAAAATTTAATAATTCTTTTAGAAGGATATTTTAATTTTAATTGTTTAAATCATAAATTATATATATATATATATACTTTAATTGATTAAACGTAAACCATTATATTAAATTATATATATATATATAGATAAACAATATGTATGGGTGTAATAAAAAAAATGATGAATGATAATTACTAGGATATTAAGCCTGCAGTACGCACGTTTGTTATGATAAAGTTTTAGGTGCAGGTACAGTGAATATATAGATATGAAATGTGCAGCAAGGTGAATGTACAATGTGGCAAAACATTTAAGAGGCTTAGACGTAAGCAATTACGTGAAAATGGCACAGCAAAGAATATACATTCGTGGCAAAAATTTACTGATCAGCTGTGATAAAAAATCATTACGGTGATAAAAAAAAAATTGTACCTCAAATCCGTGATAAAAATTTCATCTCAAATCCGTGAATTCAGTAAGTTTTCCTTCTCTATAAGTAGGCCTCCGTTACAGTAAAAATTAGGCACGCAGCAACAGCAATAAAATCAAAAGAGAAGAGAGAACGAGAGAAAATAGAAACATCGCAGCGTAAGAAAATAAAAGTTTGAGACGTGTGCATTTCAAGGTAAGGGGGAGGAGAACTTTGTTTCTTTAAATTTTATTTACTACTATTTATTTATGTTATTTTCTTGCTACATTTATATAGTGAGGTGTCTCTAACCTCATTTATTTACTTAACCTATGTTTATTTTTATCTATAATAATTGTTAAGGTGTTCATATTTTATATTGTTTAATTATTTTATAATAATTATCATTGTCATTTAATTAATTGGTGCTCTTAATATATTTTATCTACGTATATGTTATTTAATTAAATTTTAAATAATGATAAATTCTCAAATTTATTTAACGTGATTATTTTATGATTGATTTAATTTTGTCTTTGACTCATTTTAAAGACTAATATTATTCTATGGCCATAGAAGATAAAGTTTGAATTATTTATAGCTAGAGGTTTGACCTTGAGGATTTAAATGAGTAATCATTTATGGTAAAATATTTTGTTGACATTTGGTTGATACTACAATAATGCTCATTTATCCTGACTAGTCACTATTAAAATGATTCAAATTTTATTATTTAATTTTTATGTTAGTATATATAATAATCTTGTTCTTTATTAAATATATTTGCTTAAATAGTGTTCTCACTCCTTATTTCTTGTTTTGGAAAAAAATTTATAATTAAATAAATATAGATGGATGTGCCAGCAATCCCTACTCCTTTTCCTTCAATTATTTCTGCTGTATTTTCCGGGACTACGTGGAGTGTGGATGCGGTAGCAAACGCAGTCACCTTCAATGGAGTAGCAGTGTCAAGCTTTACTTTTTCCCTAAATCAAGAAATTCCTACCGTGATCGATGGTCCCATAATAGTCACCTTCGTTTTACCACCTGCAAACCATGTGAACCCCATCGTGAATCTGTTCCAACCACCTATGTAGTTAGTATAGAAGTAGAATAATAAAATATGATGTGTAAATAGGCCTGAAATAATCTGTACTTTATATATAAGTAAGAAAAGCAACCACGCACGTTTTGTAAAATATTGTAATAATAAGTACTTATGATATAATATAATGTATAATATTATCATACCTGTGTTTTCTAGCAATATTATATATATATATATATATATATATATATATATATATATGTATATTACTAAGATTAATATTAATACTATTAGGTGTTACATTTTAGTGGTATCAAAGCAACGTTCCATGTGTAACTTGAGGAAGGTGCTAACCATGTTTCTAGTATAATAAATTAATCTATAAAATTTCAGATGGCAGGAAGAAGGAATACCGAACTGACTGAGGCTGTACAGGCTATTAGAGACATGGCTGCTGCCTTGTTAAGGAATCAACAACTGAAAAGAATGGGAGAGTCACAGGGACTAATAGAATTTAGAAGCAATAAACCTTCTCAATTCGATGGAGGATATAATCCGAAAAAAGCTGAATTATGGATGAAAGAAATAGAAAAAATATTTCGAGCTATGAACTGTCCCGATAACCAAAAAGTAAACTATGCAGTATTTATGTTAGTAGGAGAAGCAGAATATTGGTGGGATAGTACCAGGAGATTATTAGAAGGAGGGGGAATAATCATTACATGGGAAGTATTTAGAGCCAAATTTTTTGAAAAATATTTTCCTAATGATGTAAGGAGGGCTAAAGAAATAGAATATATGCAGTTAAAACAAGGAAACATGACAGTGGGAGAATATGCTTCTAAGTTTGAAGAATTGGGAAAATACTCTACTTTGTTTTATCACCCTGATGAGAGAATGAAGTGTATTAAATTTGAAGATGGACTTAGACCAGAACTAAGAAAGGCAGTAGGAATATTAGAAATCTCTGATTTTCCCACATTAATACACAAGTGTCGATTTCTGGAAGGTTTTGATCATAATAAGGATAATAGACCAAAATCTTTTGGCCCTCAGTTTAATAAGAAAAAGAATAATGAAGGAAAACCTTATGATCGACCACAATGGAAACCCCAATCTTCTCAATTTGCAGGAAATTCCAGTAGACCCATGAATAATCAAGCTAAGTGTCTTAAGTGTGGACAGGGTCATTACACTAAGGACTGTCATCTCAAAGTACCTGTTTGTTTCAAGTGTGGAAAGCCTGGTCATGTGTTTTCTGAGTGTGGACAACCAAAGGCGCACGGGAATACCTCTGGACCAAAATCGAGACCTCCTACAACTAGAAGAGTTTATACCATGACCGGAACTGAAGCTGCTCAAAACAACGATCTAATACAAGGTAAATGTTTCATTAAAGGCAAAACTTTAAATGTACTGTATGATTCAGGCGCAACTCATTCTTTTATCTCCAATGATTGTGTTCAACACCTCCAATTACCAATTTCTTCTTTAGAGAATAATTTAATTGTTTCAACCCCTACAAACAAATCTGTAATTGCCAACAAAGTCTGTTCAGACTGTCCTATTTTTATTAGTGACAGAAAATTTCTTGTAAATTTGATCTGTTTACCTTTATCACAATTAGATGTGATTTTAGGTATGGACTGGTTATCTTCCAACCATGTCCTTCTCAATTGTGAAGAAAAGTCTGTAATGTTTTCTGATTCTAAGGATCTATCGATTTCATTATCCAAACCAATAAGAAAGTTTTCTTGGGGTAAAGTTCAAGGATATTTAATCTTATCTTCTATGGAAGCTAAAGAGGAAGTCAACTTGAAAAACATAGCCGTTGTTCAAAATTTTCCTGAAGTTTTTCCTAATGATATACCTGGTTTGCCACCTGACAGAGAGATTGAATTTTTGATTGATTTAATACCTGGAACCGGACTAATTTCAATGGCACCTTATAAGATGTCACCTTCTGAGTTGGCGGAGTTGAAGAAACAATTAGAATACTTACTTGAAAAACAATTCATACGTCCTAGTGTATCACCTTGGGGTGCTCCTGTTTTGTTAGTTAAAAAGAAATATGGAAGCTTTAGGCTGTGTGTGGACTATCGGCAATTAAATAAGTTTACCATAAAGAATAAATACCCTCTTCCTAGGATAGATGATTTGATGGATCAATTGAGAGGAGCCACTGTGTTTTCTAAGATAGATTTAAGATCAGGATATCATCAAATCAAAGTAAAAGCAGAAGACATACAGAAAACTGCATTTAGAACAAGGTATGGTCATTATGAGTATCAAGTGATGCCTTTTGGAGTAACCAATGCACCTGCAGTGTTCATGGATTATATGAATAGGATTTTTCGTCCATATTTAGACCATTTTGTGGTGGTCTTTATAGATGATATCCTCATATATTCTCGAACTCATGAAGAGCATGAAGAACACCTTCAAACTGTTCTCCAAATCCTAAAAGATAAACAATTGTATGCCAAACTTTCTAAGTGTGAATTTTGGTTAGAGGAGGTTAAGTTTTTAGGTCAGGTAATCTCCAAAGACGGAGTGTCTGTGGATCCGTCTAAAGTAGAAGCAGTTCTACTATGGGAACCTCCAAAGACGGTAACAGAAATTCGTAGTTTCTTGGGTTTGGCAAGATATTATAGGAGATTCATTGAGGGATTTTCTAAAATAGCTATGCCTTTAACTCAACTCACCAAGAAAAGGCAACCTTTTGAGTGGACAGAAACATGTTAGAATAGTTTTCAAGAGCTTAAGAAAAGATTAACTACTGCACCAGTTTTAGCCTTACCCAATCCTAATGGAAAATTTGTCATATTTTGTGATGCCTCAAAAATGGGATTAGGGTGTGTTCTTATGCAAGATAGGAGGGTAGTAGCATATGCTTCTAGACAATTGAGAGCTCATGAAAAGAATTATCCGACTCATGATCTAGAACTAGCTGCGATTGTGTTTGCACTTAAGATATGGAGACATTATGTGTATGGTGGTAAGTTTGATGTTTTTAGTGATCATAAGAGTTTAAAATATTTGTTTGATCAAAAGGAACTGAATATGAGACAAAGAAGGTGGATGGAATTTTTGAAAGATTATGATTTTGAATTACATTACCACCCAGGGAAAGCCAATGTTGTGGCTGATGCACTGAGTAGAAAATCTTTACATATTTCTTCATTAATGATTCATGAGATGAATTTGATAGAAAAATTTAGAAATATGAATTTGTCAACTACAGTAAGTCAGGATAGAATACAATTGCATGCAGTTCAAATTACTAGTGACTTACAGGGACAACTTGGTGAGGCTCAGGTAGTTGATAAATTTATTCAAAAGAAAAAGAGATTGTTGGGTAAAAAGGATGGTGGAAAGTTTAATATAGATCAAAGAGGATTTTTGAGATTTAATGATAGGATATGTGTACCCAATGATTCAGAAATTAAGAAAATAATTTTAGGTGAGACACATAAGAGCAAGTTGAGTATACACCCTAGGGCAACAAAAATGTATCAGGATCTCAAGAGAATGTTTTGGTGGCCTAAAATGAAAAAAGAAATAGCACAATATGTGGCTACATGTTTGATTTGTCAGAAGGCCAAAATAGAACACCAAAAGCCAACAGGAATGTTACAACCCTTAGATATACCTGAATGGAAATGGGACAGTATAGCAATGGATTTTGTAGTAGGTTTACCACGAATAATTCATAAGTTTGATTCTATATGGGTTATTGTGGATAGACTAACAAAATCTGCTCATTTCTTACCCATTAACATTAGGTATTCTCTAGAGAAATTGACTGAATTGTACATAAGGGAAATTGTACGATTGCATGGTGTACCATCTAGTATTATATCTGACAGAGATCCTAGGTTCACTTCTAAATTTTGGGGAAGTCTACATCAAGCATTAGGAACTAAGCTTCGCCTTAGCTCTGCATATCATCCTCAAACAGATGGACAATCAGAAAGAACCATTCAATCCTTAGAAGATTTATTGAGAGCTTGTGTGTTAGAGAATTCTGGTAGTTGGGATCAATATCTGCCTTTGATTGAATTCACTTATAACAACAGTTTTCATTCTAGCATAGGTATGGCACCCTATGAAGCTTTATATGGGAGAAAGTGTAGAACTCCTTTGTGTTGGTTTGAGACAGTAGAAAATTTAATCTTGGGCCCTGAATTGGTGCAACAAACCACGGAAAAGATCAAAATGATTCGAGAAAAATTGAGAACAACTCAAAGCAGACAGAAAAGTTATGCTGATAAAAGAAGACGACCTCTTGAATTTCAGGAAGGTGATCATGTATTTTTGAAAGTTACACCAACAACTGGTATTGGTAGGGTAATGAAATCAAAGAAACTCACACCTCGATATATTGGTCCTTATCAAATTCTCAGAAAAATAGGTCCTGTTGCTTACCAAATTTCTCTACCTCCTTTTCTTTCTAATCTTCACAATGTCTTTCATGTGTCTCAGTTAAGAAAATATATTTCTGACCCTTCTCATGTAATAATGCCTGATACAGTACAATTAAAGGATAACCTTACATATGATGCAATGCCTGTACAGATCGCAGACAGGAAGACCAAGCAGTTGAGAGGCAAACAGATTTCACTGGTAAAGGTCATCTGGAATGATGTTACTGGAGACGCTACGTGGGAATTGGAAGAGAAAATTAGGAAAAACTATCCTTATCTATTTTAAGCAATAATAAATTTCGAGGACGAAATTTCTGCAAGTAAGGGAGAATTGTAATATCCTAATATTTTTAAATAACAATAATCACATTATTATTAAGTGTATTGAAATCTTTAGTTATGATAATTATATCTATGGATATATATATATAAAAAGAGAATAAGTATAATATATATATGTATATATAAATATAAATTTTACTATAACATTTTTAGTAAATAAAATAATCATTATGAATTCTTTTTATGATTTTTTTTACACTTTTAGAAAAATTTAATAATTCTTTTAGAAGGATATTTTAATTTTAATTGTTTAAACGTAAATCATAAACTATATATATATATTGTAAAGTTATGGCACAAATTTCTTCCATATTTCCTGTTTTAAGGAAAACACGTTTCCTTGATTTTAGGCCATGATTCTATGCATGGTTTCCTCTTTTTTGCTCCTTGTTTTGTTCCAGGTTTCCTTATTCTGGGTGCATACGCTTCTTCTCAATGCCTATATAAGGCATCAAGCATTTGGAGCAAATTGCAATTGATTCAGCAATCTACACACTTGAGAAAAATCATACATAGAGAGGAAAGATTCAAGAGAGTATTTTTAGTCTATATTTGAGAGATTATCTCTTTGTTCTCATGATATTAGAGAACTTCTTGTACTCTCCTATTTCTACATAGTGGAATTATCTTGCTCTTGATCGCCCGTGGTTTTTTCTCCGTCTTTGGAGTTTCCACGTAAACTTGGTGTGTATTTATTTTTCTTGTCTCTCTACTTACTTCTCTCTATCTCTAATTAACTTGATCCGGTGCTTCCGCATTCCGCTCATTCTTTCTGATACCCAACAAGTGGTATCAGAGCTACTTGTTTAATTAGAGATTCAATATGTCTACCGTCACTAAATTTGACATTGAGAAGTTTGATGGCAAGATTTGTTTTTCTATTTGGAAAGTCCAAATGAAAGCCGTTCTTACACAGAATGGATTGAAGAAAGCTTTAGATGGAAAAGCCAAAAGGCCGGTCAACATGACTGATGAGCAATGGGACGAGTTGGATGAAAAGGCGCTTTCAGCAATCCAACTATGCTTGTCCAAGGAGGTTCTTCGTGAAGTAGCAAATGAAACAACCGCTGCTGCTTTGTGGCTGAAATTGGAATCTCTTTATATGACCAAAAGTCTCGCAAACAAGCTTCGTCTCAAAGAAAGACTATATACGATTCGTATGGTCGAAGGTACTCCTATTCAATCTCATCTTAATGAGTTTAATTCTATTATCATGGATTTGGAAAATATTGAAATTAAAATTGATGATGAAGATAAAGCTGTTTTGTTGATTGTCTCATTACCTTCTACCTATAAACACTTTAAAGAAATTATGTTGTATAGCAACAATGATACCTTATCCTTTGAAGATGTTAAATCTAATTTGTTGTCCAAAGAAAAGTTTGATCTTGATATCCACTTTGAGGACAAGGGTGAGGGTTTAAGTGTTAGGGGTAGAACTCAAGAAAAAGGGAGTACCAGTAACAAGAAAAGTAGATCCAAATCCAGAGGGCGTAAATCCAACAAAACCTGTCGTTATTGCAAGAAATTTGGGCATGATATCTCCGACTGCTTTATCTTGAAAAAGAAACAAGAAAGGCAAGAAAAAGGTAAAAATCCTGCTGAAGCTGCTAATGTTGAAACTGATTCTGATGGTGATGTTATGATATCTGTCTCTTCTGATAAGAGGAGCAAAACTGAATGGATTCTTGATTCTGGATGTACATTTCATATGTGTCCTTATAAGGACTTATTCACCACTCTTGAACCTGTTGATAGTGGTGTTGTCTTGATGGGTAATGACACCCAATGCAAGATTGCAGGAATAGGTACTATTCAGATCAAGACTCATGATGGCACTATCAAGACTCTTTCCAATGTTCGCTTTATTCCTGACTTGAAGCGAAATCTAATTTCTCTTGGCACCCTAGAGTCTCTTGGGTGCAAGTATTCAGCTGAAGGTGGAGTTCTAAAGGTATCAAAAGGTGCTATTGTTTTATTAAAAGCTAACCGTATTGGTAGTTTGTATATCTTGCAAGGATCTATAGTGACAGGATCAGCAGCTGTCTCATCTTCTATGTCTGATAAAGATGCCACCAAATTATGGCACATGCGCCTGGGCCATATGAGTGAAAAAGGCATGCACCTTCTGAGCAAGCAAGGTCTCCTTGGTAATCAAGGCATCGGTAAGTTGGAGTTTTGTGAACATTGTGTCTTTGGGAAGCAGAAAAGAGTTAGCTTCTCCACTGCAACTCACCGCACAAAAGGTACCCTTGATTACATTCATTCTGATCTTTGGGGTCCTTCTAAAGTTCCATCTTATGGAGGATGCCGTTATATGATGACTATTATTGATGATTTTTCTCGTAAAGTCTGGGTCTATTTTCTAAGGCACAAAAATGAAACATTCCCCACTTTTAAGAAGTGGAAAATTCTTGTTGAAACTCAGACAGGAAAGAAAGTCAAGAAGCTCAGAACGGATAATGGATTGGAGTTCTGTGAAGGTGACTTTAATGAGTTCTGCGCAAATCATGGTATTGCTAGACACAAAACCATTCCAGGTAAACCCCAGCAGAATGGTGTTGCAGAACGTTTAAACAGAACTATCCTTGAGAGAGCTCGTTGTATGCTCTCAAATGCTGGGTTATGGCATCAACGTGAGTTGTGGGTCGAGGCAGCATCTACAGCTTGCTACTTGATCAACCGATCTCCACACTCTTCACTTAATTTCAAGATTCCAGAAGAAATTTGGTCAGGTAATCCTATTGATTATTCTAATTTAAGAATTTTTGGATGTCCTGCATATGCATGTAACAGCCCAAGCAACCCGCATGAGGATATTGTCCGCTTTGGCCCACGGCCGCACGGTTTTGCTCTTGGCGATGACACGCATGCCACCCCAAAAGGCCTCCTCACAAGGAAGGTATCCACATCCATATATATGGCATGCTTCGTTCGCCTTCCTAACCGATGTGGGACTATATCCACCCCCCCTCAAGGGAGTCCAGCGCCCTCGCTGGCACACCGATCCGGGCCCCGGCTCTGATACCAATGTAACAGCCCAAGCAACCCGCATGAAAACCTTGAAAATTCCTTCCAATCATGAATCCAATCCAAATTACACGAATTTGAACCATTAAAAAAAACATAAACAATATCAAAAAAACATCATTTTAAGCAATAAAATTAAGTTTTAACCATTAATCCATGGAAATCATGAAGAAATCATGAAAACCCTAACCAAAACCTTTTCCCCTCAATCCAACCTCAATCATACATAGAACATGGAATCAATGTGATAATTCAAACTCATACATACCAGATTAAGTCTTATAAGTACTACCCTTGCAATATAGTGAAAAACTAGGAATACATATATATATAGATAATAATAAAGAAAATATAAATTAACTCCAGTAAAGGTGGCAGTGCCTCCTAGTTAGGAATCCATTTATATTTTCCAAATCATAAAAATATAACAAAGATGTAAATTTTAGTCTTTTATCAAGAACATTTAAATTACAAAATAATAGGAGGCTCAGCCTTCCATTCAGATAAATTCCAAATTATAAATTAATAGGAGGCTCGGCCTTCCATTCAGATAAATTAAACGTGATTTTAAGAAATTAATCCTCTACCCAATTCCCTCATGTACTCTACATATAAATTAAACTTGAGGGGGGGTGGATATAGTCCCACATCGGTTAGGAAGGCGAACGAAGCATGCCATATATATGGATGTGGATACCTTCCTTGTGAGGAGGCCTTTTGGGGTGGCATGCGTGTCATCGCCAAGAGCAAAACCGTGCGGCCGTGGGCCAAAGCGGACAATATCCTCATGCGGGTTGCTTGGGCTGTTACATTGGTATCAGAGCCGGGGCCCGGATCGGTGTGCCAGCGAGGGCGCTGGACTCCCTTGAGGGGGGGTGGATATAGTCCCACATCGGTTAGGAAGGCGAACGAAGCATGCCATATATATGGATGTGGATACCTTCCTTGTGAGGAGGCCTTTTGGGGTGGCATGCGTGTCATCGCCAAGAGCAAAACCGTGCGGCCGTGGGCCAAAGCGGACAATATCCTCATGCGGGTTGCTTGGGCTGTTACATTGGTATCAGAGCCGGGGCCCGGATCGGTGTGCCAGCGAGGGTGCTGGACTCCCTTGAGGGGGGGTGGATATAGTCCCACATCGGTTAGGAAGGCGAACGAAGCATGCCATATATATGGATGTGGATACCTTCCTTGTGAGGAGGCCTTTTGGGGTGGCATGCGTGTCATCGCCAAGAGCAAAACCGTGCGGCCGTGGGCCAAAGCGGACAATATCCTCATGCGGGTTGCTTGGGCTGTTACAATGCACATGTTAATGATGGAAAATTAGCTCCTAGAGCTATTAAGTGCATATTTCTTGGTTATGCATCTGAATCTAAAGGTTATCGTTTATGGTGTTCTGAGTTTAAGTCACGAAAATTAATTCTTAGTAGAGATGTGACTTTTAATGAGGATGCATTATTATCTTCTGGAAAACAATCATCTGTGTCTTCTTCCAGTACTAATAATCTGCAAGGTACTAGCGAGAAGGTGGAGTTAGAGTTAAAATCTGTAGCTCCTAATGTTGATGTTCCATCTTCCTCTACCACTGAGTCTAGCATTGATGATCATGGTGATGATCATCCTATTCAGCAACAGGAAGAATATAATATTGCACGAGATAGGACAAGAAGACAGATAAAATTGCCAGCTAGATACACTGATGACAATTTGACTGCTTATGCATTGTCAATTGCACAAGAGGTAAATGATGATGTTGAACCTGCCAGCTATAGTGAAGCTGTTTCTTGTGTTGATTCTGCTAAGTGGCTAGTGGCTATGAATGAAGAAATTGAAAGTCTTCACAAGAACAACACTTGGAATTTGACAAAGCTCCCCAAAGGCAAACGACCTCTAAGGTGTAAATGGATCTATAAGAAGAAAGATGGCATTCCAGGGGTTGAAGATCCTAGATGCAAGGCGCGATTAGTCGTTAAAGGCTTTTATCAAAAGGAAGGTATTGACTTTAATGAGATTTTCTCACCTGTTGTTCGTCATACTTCCATTCGTATTTTGCTTGCTTTTGTTGCTCTGTTTGATTTAGAATTAGAGCAACTTGATGTAAAGACAGCTTTTCTACATGGAGAGCTGGAAGAAGAAATTTATATGGATCAGCCTGAGGGATTTGTTGTTCCTAGTAAGGAGCATCTTGTTTGTCAATTAAAGAAATCTTTATATGGCCTCAAGCAAGCACCCAGACAATGGTATAAAAAAATTTGATTCCTTTATGATTGGGCAAGGTTATTCCAGGAGTAAATATGATGATTGTATTTATTTTCAACAATTTCCTGATGGAACTTTCATATACTTGTTACTTTATGTTGATGATATGTTGATTGCATCACGTGACAAGTCTTTGATCAGCAAATTGAAAGCTCAACTCAATAATGAGTTTGAGATGAAGGAATTAGGTGCAGCTAAGAAAATTCTTGGCATGGAGATTCATAGAGATCGACAAGTTGGTAAATTATTCTTATCTCAACAAAAATATATTGAGAGATTACTTGACAGATTTAATATGAATAATTGTAAACCTGTTTCTACTCCACTTGCTGCACATTTCAAGTTATCTTCAGACCTTTGCCCACAAACAAAAGAAGAGATGGAGCGTTTGTCACACGTTCCATATGCTAGTGCAGTTGGCAGTTTAATGTATGCTATGGTGTGCACTAGACCTGATTTAGCATATGCTGTTAGCATGGTGAGCCGATACATGCATAATCCTGGAAAGGATCACTGGAGTGCTGTAAAATGGATTTTTCGGTATCTTAAAGGTACTAGTAATATTGGCTTGGTGTTTGACAGAAACAAAGCTACAACTAATAATGTTGCAGGTTTTGTTGATTCGGATTATGGTGGTGATCTTGATAGAAGAAGATCTCTTTCTGGCTACATTTTTACTCTCTGTAATTCTGCTATCAGTTGGAAAGCTTCACTTCAATCTATTGCAGCATTATCTACAACAGAAGCAGAATATGTTTCAGCAACAGAGGGTGTGAAAGAGGCTCTCTGGATCCGAGGTTTGGTCAAAGAACTTGGTCTCACACAAGATGTTCTTACTGTATTTTGTGATAGTCAGAGTGCCATTCATTTGACTAAGAATAGTCGTTACCACGACAAGACCAAACACATAGATGTTAAACATCACTTTATCCGAGATATTGTTACTATTGGTGAAGTTCTACTACAAAAGGTACATACATCTGAGAATCCAGCAGATATGCTTACTAAGCCACTTCCGAATGCCAAGTTTCAGCATTGTTTGGGCTTGGTTGGTCTCTACAACAAATGATTGCCCCTCTGGGGCTTTATCTGGTGATGAGCAACTTATTAAATTTGAGCCAAGGTGGAGATTGTAAAGTTATGGCACAAATTTCTTCCATATTTCCTGTTTTAAGGAAAACACGTTTCCTTGATTTTAGGCCATGATTCTATGCATGGTTTCCTCTTTTTTGCTCCTTGTTTTGTTCCAGGTTTCCTTATTCTGGGTGCATACGCTTCTTCTCAATGCCTATATAAGGCATCAAGCATTTGGAGCAAATTGCAATTGATTCAGCAATCTACACACTTGAGAAAAATCATACATAGAGAGGAAAGATTCAAGAGAGTATTTTTAGTCTATATTTGAGAGATTATCTCTTTGTTCTCATGATATTAGAGAACTTCTTGTACTCTCCTATTTCTACATAGTGGAATTATCTTGCTCTTGATCGCCCGTGGTTTTTTCTCCATCTTTGGAGTTTCCACGTAAACTTGGTGTGTATTTATTTTTCTTGTCTCTCTACTTACTTCTCTCTATCTCTAATTAACTTGATCCGGTGCTTCCGCATTCCGCTCATTCTTTCTGATACCCAACATATATATATATATATATATATATATATATACTTTAATTGATTAAATGTAAACCATTATATTAAATTATATATATATAGATAAACAATACGTATGAGTGTAATAAAAAAAATGATGAATGATAATTACTAGGATATTAAGCCTGTACGCACGTTTGTTATGATAAAGTTTTAGGTGCAGGTACAGTGAATATATAGATATGAAATGTGCAGCAAGGTGAATGTACAATATGGCAAAACATTTAAGAGGCTTAGATGTAAGCAATTACGTGAAAATGGCACAGCAGAGAATATACATTCGTGGCAAAAATTTACTGATCAGCTGTGATAAAAAATCATTACGGGGATAAAAAAAAAATTGTACCTCAAATCCGTGATAAAAATTTCATCTCAAATCCGTGAATTCAGTAAGTTTTCCTTCTCTATAAATAGGCCTCCGTTACAGGAAAAATTAGGCACGCAGCAACAACAATAAAATCAAAAGAGAAGAGAGAACGAGAGAAAATAGAAACATCGCAGCGTAAGAAAATAAAAGTTTGAGACGTGTGCATTTCGAGGTAAGGGGGAGGAGAACTTTGTTTCTTTAAATTTTATTTACTACTATTTATTTATGTTATTTTCTTGCTACATTTATATAGTGAGGTGTCGCTAACCTTATTTATTTGCTTAACCTATGTTTATTTTTATCTATAATAATTGTTAAGGTGTTCATATTTTATATTGTTTAATTATTTTATAATAATTATCATTGTCATTTAATTAATTGGTGCTCTTAATATATTTTATCTACGTATATGTTATTTAATTAAAGTTTAAATAATGATAAATTCTCAAATTTATTTAACGTGATTATTTTATGATTGATTTAATTTTGTCTTTGACTCATTTTAAAGACTAATATTATTCTATGGCCATAGAAGATAAAATTTGAATTATTTATAGCTGGAGGTTTGACCTTGGGGATTTAAATGAGTAATCATTTATGGTAAAATATTCTGTTGACATTTGGTTGATACTACAATAATGCTCATTTATCCTGACTAGTCACTATTAAAATGATTCAAATTTTATTATTTAACTTTTATGTTAGTATATATAATCTTGTTCTTTATTAAATATATTTGCTTAAATAGTGTTCTCACTCCTTATTTCTTGTTTTGGAAAAAAATTTATAATTAAATAAATATAGATGGATATGCCAGCAATCCCTGCTCCTTTTCCTTCAATTATTTCTGCTGTATTTTCTGGGACTATGTGGAGTGTGGATGCGGTAGCAAACGCAGTCACCTTCAATGGAGTAGTAGTGTCAAGCTTTACTTTTTCCCCAAATCAAGAAATTCCTACCGTGATCGATGGTCCCATAATAGTCACCTTCTTTTTACCACCTGCGAACCATGTGAACCCCATCGTGAATCTGTTCCAACCACCTATGTAGTTAATATAGAAGTAGAATAATAAAAATATGATGTGTAAATAGGCCTGAAATAATCTGTACTTTATATATAAGTAAGAAAAGCAACCACGCACGTTTTGTAAAATATTGTAATAATAAGTACTTATGATATAATATAATGTATAATATTATCATACCTGTGTTTTCTAGCAATATATATTATATTATATATATATATATATATATATGTATATTACTAAGATTAATATTAATACTATTAGGCGTTACATTTTACTTATTGTAACAGGATTGGATTTTGATTTTGATTTTTGTAAAAACATTTCATTGTTTTACATCTTTCAAAAATTTACAAATGTTTTTTTTGTCCTTATAAGATATTTATGGTCCTTGTAAAATGAGTAAAGTTTAGTTATGATTCTTCTATAATATTTTTCTTTGATTTTTGTCTTTCTAAAAAGTAAAATAATTATTTTTTACTCTTAATAATAATTTTAAGATAGATAAATAACATTTATTTTAAAGATATATAAATAAAAAAAATTAAGATACCAGGCATTAATATAGGATCATTAATATTTGAAGCTAGCACTTAATAGAATAATCACATAACTTTTTAATAAATAAATAATAAAAAATAAAAACAATTTTTCTAAATTTTAGATGCACAATAAATAATTTCTTTTTATAAAGATTAAAGTCAAAACCACTCATTTTGCAAGTATTAAAATCATATTTAAATTTAAAATAAAAATTATATTTTTAATTTATAACGAGTCAAATAAGTCTTTTACTTTTTTTTTTTTATAAAAAATGCATTGATTAGCTTATTACCCCTACAATTGGTTAAAAAAATTATTATATTTCTTAATTTATGATGTGACTAAATATAACTAATATCACTTATATATCACTTATATATACCGTTTAATTTTATGAGCAGTAAAATTTAATTTATGATTAATGTCACTAAATATAACTTATATATACATTATTAATAAAAATTAATTAATTAAATATTTTTATTAATCTTGATAAATTATGTATTTATTTGTTATATAAAAAATGTAATAGTAACAATATTTTATTAATCATTAAATTTAATTAGAATAGTAATTGGAAATTAATAAATAATTAATAAGTAATATAATATATCACTCCTATTTCGTAATAAATATTATATAAAAAAACATTCTAAAAGATAAATATTATTTTAATTTTTAATATAATAATAGTCGGGTGGGAAGGGATTTGGGTAATTAGAAGCATGAGGACCTAAGTTCAATCTTCATTGCGACTATCTTTGTAATTTTTCTTATCTTTACCAAAAAAAAATTACATTTTTCACTTATTTCTTATAACAATGTATTTTAGAAAGTTGTTATGTTATACAGTTTTTGCTAAAAAAAATTAATAATTAAGTGAATTTCATAAAATAAAATAAAAATTCTTTCTTATTTATTTATTAGTATTGTTTATTGTTCTGGGTTAAAAAAGATTAAGCCAACACTTTTTTCAGTTGTAAAAATTATTAACACTTGTTATGCCAGCCTACCTAGTAGTACAATTAAGTTAACACTTATTATGTAATAGACATTACATTTTTATAGCAATGCACTTAATTAGAAACAAACTTTGTAATTAAGTCTTTTTTTTATTTTATATTAAATGATTATTAACAAAATTGTTATTATTATTATATATTTTTCTTGAAAAGAATTAGTATTATTGTTACATTGATTTTTTTCTTTTGAAATAATTATTACATTAATTTAATTTGAACCTTCTCCCTTAAGTTTTCAATATGTTGACTTTGAATATTTTATAAAAATATTACGCGTAGCAGTTTGTGTCCTTCGACGCAATGACAACATTCCCCTAGGTAGTTATTTAAGCACATCCCAGTTTGGAATGAATCAGGTGAATCTATAACAATAGATAAATGAGATACTCAATTTTTCATGTTTTTTTATATTTATTTTTTAAAGATATTTTTATCTTTAATTTTTTACAAAAATTTAATAAATATTATAATTTGTAATCTACTCCATTTTATTCTTTCTCTCGCTTTTAGATGTTTTTTTGTTGAACCTACAAGTAATTAAGAAGTGCTGTGTTAAAAATTGAAAAAGAAATAGAAAAAAATTCTATAGAAGATGGAAAGAAAAAAAAATGATTTTCTCTTTATAATTTTTCTATTCTAATATTATTGACAATTTAATCATTTTCTTTATATATTTTTTCTATTAATAAAAATATTATATTAACATATCAATTATTCCGTAATCTCATTTTTCTATTAATTGATTAAAAGTTTTCTAAAGAGTAAATTATAGCTTTTTTATAAATAAAAATATTAAATTTGTTTACTTTTATAAATTTCAGTATACGAAGCTTTACTCATTTTTAAAAATTTTCATTAAAAAAATTGGTACCATAAATGCAAGTATATTCTAATGTCCTTTTCTCTTGCAGGATGGCAGAAAAAAGATTCTCACACTTAAAAGTATTAAAAATATATTTATAGCAATATTGTGAATTTTATGATTATTTATTTAATTTTATTAAGTAAATAATTTATTTGATTTGTTGTTTTAATATTATAAAACTTCAATAATATGTTTTGATGAGAAATTCTAGAAATTCAAGAAATTTAAAATTCGGAATTTAAATTATTTTGACTTTAATTTTTATTATTTTTCAAATATTTTATTTAGATAAATTAGTTCAAATTTTTTAGATTTTGAATTATTCGTTTAAATATGACAATTTGATTTTCATTATGATTAAAATTGATTTATATATATGTATATATATATATATATTAAGATTTTAATATTTAATTTTATAAAAATAAATATTAGTCAATTTTTAAATATTTAATAATTAAGAAAAGAAATTGAGAGAGAAGAAAAAGGAAAGAGAGAGAGAGAGAGAATTGAGAAGGGAGAGAAAATAGATAATGAGTGATCAAAGAAAGAAAAAAGGAAACATAAAAGATAGGGGGGAGAGAGATAGTATATATATATATATATATATAATGTGTGTGTGTGACATAAGAAAGAAAAATAAGAAGAAGTTCAAATTCTTACTTTTGGGGAGAATTTGAAATTCTACTATTTTAAGGAATTTCACAAATAATTGAATTTCAAATTCTTTGAAAATTCTTCATCCAAATAAGACATTTTACCCTAAGACATTTGAAATTGGGAGAGAGAAAAAAAAAGGAAAGAAAAAGAGCTAAGAAGACAAAGAGAAAATAGAGAATAAGTGATGGAAGAGAGAAAAGTAAATGGAAATATAAGAGATAAGGGAGAGAGAGGGAGGAAAAAGATATATAGGTGAGATTAGAAAGAAAAAATATAAAGAATTTCAAGTTCTTATATTTTTGGAAGAATTTGAAATTCTACTATTTTAAGGAATTCTTCTTGACTTAGTTTTTATTATTGTTCTTACTGAAATGAGGAGAAAATTGATGATGTTGCATTCTTGATAGTTGCATGTGGTAAATTTCTTGATTTTGGAGTTGTTTATTGTAACGTAGTAGTTATTTCAAAAAGCCCATTATGGTTGATTTAGTAGCCTAGAACGGGCCGTTCCCAAATTGGAACGGGTCGTTCCCAAACTGGAACGGGCCGTTCCAAACTACTAAATTGACTTGAAAAATGTAGTTGAGAACGGGTCGTTCTGGAGGGAGGACGGGTCGTTCCAAATCCCAAAACAGGCCGTTCTGGAGGGAGTACGAGTCTTTCTGGATGAAGAACGGGTGTTTTGGATGAGTCCCAGAACGGGCCGTTCTGATTTCAAAATGGGCCGTTCAGCATGTGATTTTTGTACGTGTTGAGGGAGTGCAAAATGGGCCATTCCAGATTCGGTACAAGCTGTTCTGGCCACTCTTGAACTTCTACAAATAGGGGTTGGTGGTTGAGGAGAAAGTGAAGTTTTTAGAGAAAAGTTTTAGAGAGAATGATTATGGGTCTGTGAGCTCCTTTCTCTCCCAAATTTCTCTATATGATTTATTTTCTCCTCTAGATCACTAATGCTTTATGTCTTTTCTTGAAATTCATATTAGGAAGCTTACTTTGGGAGGATTGAAGTTTTGGGTTGAGCTTCAGAAGGAAAATTCTACTTCTTCTCAATTATTGGCTATTTTGAGCCAACCTTCAGGTGAGGGAAGCTAGATTAATGTTTGTTGTTTAGGTTGCATGTGAGTTTCAAAACTCAATAGGTGCATGAATGTTGAGAATTCATAGAAGGATTGAAGAAAATCTCATTTTTTAAGGTTTTGAGAAAAAGGAGGATTTTGATGATTTTGATGCATAGGTTGGATGCATGTGAGATCTAAGTTTATTTAAGTTGTATGGAGCTTATGCATTGTGTTTTTGTGTTTGCATGTGGCTAGATTTATTGGTTTGGATGAGAGTTTTTCAACTCTCTGACTGGGATTTAGGTCGGGCGCAGGTTGAGCGCAACGGGCGTGGAAGAGCTTAGAGCTCTAGGGTTGGTGTTAGGCCAGGCGCGAGCTGATTGCGTCGAACGTGAATATGTTTATAAGTAATTGATTTAAATTGATGCTTATGCATGTTTAAAGTCGAAGTTTAGATCATGTATGTATGATATATGATGTATAGTGAGGTATGATTCATATGTATGCTTTGTGATGATACGTATGAATGTTTGAATATGATATGACATGTGTATATGTTTATATGAGTATGTTTATTGATCATAATGGTGGGTAGACCAATCATGATGTATGATGCATTATTGCATGTGATGTCTTGTGACATGTGGGTGATTGTTGATCATGATGGTGGGCAGACCATATATGATGTATGATGCATGATTGCATGTGATGCCTTATGGCATGAGTCTAGCCTAGGACTTGAGGAGAGGAAAAATATTTTCGAACTGGAAGAACTCACATAGAGTCTCTTGTGTAACGTCTAAAATATACATATTAATCCTAGTTTCATATGTTTATAGATAGTTTTATATATATATATATATATATATATATATATATATTTAAATTGAGAACACAAATGAGTAATAAGAGCAAATACACATAAATAACTTACAAGGATCTTAAAATATTTACTAAAATATGTACATCATTTTAAACTACTCATATATCTTACATTGTTATTTTTAACATTTACACACATATTATTCTACACGCATTACCTATTCTATATATATATCGTTATTTACACGGCTATTACGATAAGAATTACATTGGTGGTGGAAACAAGTTCACAATCGGATTTATATGATTTGCCGGTGGTAAAAAGAAAGTCACGATAATAGGTCCATCTATGGTGGTAGGATTTTCTTGATCGGGGAAGAAAAAGAACGAAGATAGTGCGATGCCTTGGAATGTGACAAAGTTGGAAATAACATCTATTCCCCAATTACCCCTGGGGAAAACGGTAGTGATCACTCCTGTAAAAGGACCTGGGATGGCTGGGAGATCCATCTTTTTCTTTATATATATTAAATTTTTCACAACAAGAAATAAGGAGTGAGAACAATTATTAAATAAATATATTTAATTAAATAAAGAACAAGACTATATATAATAACATAAAAATTAAATAATAAAATTTGAATCATTTTAATAGTGACTAGTTAGGATAAATGAGCATTATTGTAATGTCAACCCAATATCAACAGAATATTTTACCAAGAATGCTTACTCATTTAAATCCCTAAGGTCAAACCTCCAACTATAAATAATTCAAACTTTATCGTCTGTGGCCATAGAACAATATTTATTTTCATAAATCCATGCAAAATAACAACAATACAATTTCAAGATATCACAATATTATAGTTAATTATAAATATATTAATAATAAATATTTACGTAAAAAGAATATATTAAGAGTACCAATAATAAAAAAAATATGACAATCATTATAAAATAATTAAACAATATAAAATATGAACACCTTAGCAATTATTATAGATAAAAAATAAACATAGGTTAAGCAAATAAATGAGGTTAGGGGCACCTCACTAGATAAATGTATCAAGAAAATAACATAAATGAATAACATAGTAGTAAATAAAATTTTAAAGAAACAAGGTTCTCCTCCCCCTTACCTTAAAATGTAGATTTATCAAGGAGTGGTTGCGTAAAAAAATCTCTTACTTCACTCTCTGTCTCTCTTTCTTTCTTCTCCTTTTATTTTTTATCTCTTCACTTACGTCTCTCTGTTGCTCTATATTACCGTGAATTTTGCTGTCTCCAATTTTTACCAAATGAACCTATTTATAGCACTCCAAGTAATGATTACTTGGTTAATATATAATGGTAAAATTGATTCAATTTTGTTCAATTACAACTCTGTTGGTATCTATGGTTTCAATTACATAATATTGAAGTTGATTTGAATTCCACGGGATAAGGCTTATCCCTGCACCTTTTCTTCGTGCATTAATTGCACTTTTTTTTTTATAGAAATTATTAAAAGTTCCGGAAAAAATTGTAATATGCTTATCATTTTATGTATTTATATGTGATAGTCCAAATGTTTATTAAATATATATGTATATATATAATTTATAATTAGAGTATTATTCTAAAATAGCAAAATTTGTTGAATATAATATTGTTTATTTCCATTTTAATTTCTGAAAATTTTGACAATAAAATTTTAATGTATTAAAATTATAAAATATTAAACTTATTTTCTATTTGTTTTTAAAATATAAAGAAAAAATTGACTACTATTTTAAGAATATTATAAAAATATTATATTCAAATTTTAAGATGTTACAATTCTCCCCTACTTACAGAAATTTCGTCCTCGAAATTTTTATTGCTTAAAATAGATAAGGATAATTTTTCCTAATTTTTTCTTCCAGTTCCCAAGTAGCGTCTCCAGTGTCTTCATTCCAAATGACCTTTACCAATGAAATTTGTTTGCCTCTCAACTGTTTGGTCCTTCTGTCTGCGATCTGTACAGGCATTGCATCATATGTAAGGTTATCCTTTAATTGTACTGTATCAGGCATTATTACATGAGAAGGGTCAGAAATATATTTTCTTAACTGAGATACATGGAAGACATTATAGAGATTAGAAAGAAAAGGAGGTAGAGAAATTTGATAAGCTACAGGACCTATTTTTCTGAGAATTTGATAAGGACCAATAAATCGAGGTGTGAGTTTCTTTGATTTCATTACCCTACCAATTCCAGTTATTGGTGTAACTTTCAAAAATACATGATCACCTTCCTGAAATTCAAGAGGTCGTCTTCTTTTATCAGCATAACATTTCTGCCTGCTTTGAGTTATTCTCAATTTTTCTCGAATCATTTTGATCTTTTCCGTGGTTTGTTGCACCAATTCAGGACCCAAGATTAAATTTTCTCCTGTCTCAAACCAACACAAAAGAGTTCTACACCTTCTCCCATATAGAGCTTCATAGGGTGTCATACCTATGCTAGAATGAAAACTATTTTTATACGTGAACTCAATCAAAGGCAGATATTGATCCCAACTACCAGAATTTTCTAGCACACAAGCTCTCAATAAATCTTCTAAGGATTGAATGGTCCTTTCTGATTGTCCGTCTTTTTGAGGATGATATGCAAAGCTAAGGCGAAGCTTAGTTCCTAATGCTTGATGTAAACTTCCCCAAAATTTTGAAGTGAATCTAGGATCTCTGTCAGATATGATACTAGATGGTACATCATGCAATCGTACAATTTCCCTTATGTACAGTTCAGTCAATTTTTCTAGAGAGTGCCTAATGTTGATGGGTAAGAAGTGAGCAGATTTTTTTAGCCTATCCACGATAACCCATATGGAATCAAACTTATGAATTGTTCGTGGTAAACCAACTACAAAATCCATTGCTATACTGTCCCATTTCCATTCAGGTATATCTAAGGGTTGCAACATCCCTGCTGGCTTTTGGTGTTCTATCTTGGCCTTCTGACAAATCAAACATGTGGCCACATATTGTGCTATTTCCTTTTTTATTTTGGGCCACCAAAACATTTTCTTAAGGTCTTGATACATTTTTTTTGCCCCACGGTGTATACTCAACTTGCTTTTATGTGTCTCACCTAAAATTATTTTCTTAATTTCAGAATCATTAGGTACACATACCCTATCTGTAACGCCTAATAGTATTAATATTAATCTTAGTAATATACATATATATATATATATAATATAATATATATTGCTAGAAAACACAGGTATGATAATATTATACATTATATTATATCATAAGTACTTATTATTACAATATTTTACAAAACGTGCGTGGTTGCTTTTCTTACTTATATATAAAGTACAGATTATTTTAGGCCTATTTACACATCATATTTTTATTATTCTACTTCTATACTAACTACATAGGTGGTTGGAACAGATTCACGATGGGGTTCACATGGTTCGCAGGTGGTAAAAAGAAGGTGACTATTATGGGACCATCGATCACAGTAGGAATTTCTTGATTTGGGTAAAAAGTAAAGCTTGACACTGTTACTCCATTGAAGGTGACTGCGTTTGCTACCGCATCCACACTCCACGTAGTCCCGGAAAATACAGCAGAAATAATTGAAGGAAAAGGAGCAGGGATTGCTGGCACATCCATCTATATTTATTTAATTATAAATTTTTTCCAAAACAAGAAATAAGGAGTGAGAACACTATTTAAGCAAATATATTTAATAAAGAACAAGATTATATATACTAACATAAAAATTAAATAATAAAATTTGAATCATTTTAATACTGACTAGTCAGGATAAATGAACATTATTGTAGTATCAACCAAATGTCAACAGAATATTTTACCAAAAATGATTACTCATTTAAATCCCCAAGGTCAAACCTCCAGCTATAAATAATTCAAACTTTATCTTCTATGGCCATAGAATAATATTAGTCTTTAAAATGAGTCAAAGACAAAATTAAATCAATCATAAAATAATCACGTTAAATAAATTTGAGAATTTATCATTATTTAAACTTTAATTAAATAACATATACGTAGATAAAATATATTAAGAGCACCAATTAATTAAATGACAATGATAATTATTATAAAATAATTAAACAATATAAAATATGAACACCTTAACAATTATTATAGATAAAAATAAACATAGGTTAAGCAAATAAATAAGGTTAGAGACACCTCACTATATAAATGTAGCAAGAAAATAACATAAATAAATAGTAGTAAATAAAATTTAAAGAAACAAAGTTCTCCTCCCCCTTACCTCGAAATGCACACGTCTCAAACTTTTATTTTCTTACGCTGCGATGTTTCTATTTTCTCTCGTTCTCTCTTCTCTTTTGATTTTATTGTTGTTGCTGCGTGCCTAATTTTTCCTGTAACGGAGGCCTATTTATAGAGAAGGAAAACTTACTGAATTCACGGATTTGAGATGAAATTTTTATCACGGATTTGAGGTACAATTTTTTTTTTATCCCCGTAATAATTTTTTATCACAGCTGATCAGTAAATTTTTGCCACGAATGTATATTCTCTGCTGTGCCATTTTCACGTAATTGCTTACGTCTAAGCCTCTTAAATGTTTTGCCACATTGTACATTCACCTTGCTGCACATTTCATATCTATATATTCATTGTACCTGCACCTAAAACTTTATCATAACAAACGTGCGTACAGGCTTAATACCCATACGTATTGTTTATCTATATATATATATATATATATATATATATATATATATATATATATATATATATATATATATATAATTTAATATAATGGTTTACGTTTAATCAATTAAAGTATATATATATATATATATATATATATATATAGTTTATGATCTACGTTTAAACAATTAAAATTAAAATATCCATCTAAAAGAATTATTAAATTTTTCTAAAAGTGTAAAAAAAATCATAAAAAAAATTCATAATAATTATTTTATTTACTAAAAATGTTATAGTAAAATTTATATTTATATATACATATATATATTATACTTATTCTCTTTTTATATATATATATCCATAGATATAATTATCATAACTAAAAATTTCAATACACTTAATAATAATGTGATTATTGTTATTTAAAAATATTAGGATATTACAATTCTTCCCTACTTGCAGAAATTTCGTCCTCGAAATTTTTTATTGCTTAAAATAGATAAGGATAGTTTTTCCTAATTTTCTCTTCCAATTCCCACGTAGTGTCTCCAGTAACATCATTCCAGATGACCTTTACCAGTGAAATCTGTTTGCCTCTCAACTGCTTGGTCTTCCTGTCTGCGATCTGTACAGGCATTGCATCATATGTAAGGTTATCCTTTAATTGTACTGTATCAGGCATTATTACATGAGAAGGGTCAGAAATATATTTTCTTAACTGAGACACATGAAAGACATTGTGAAGATTAGAAAGAAAAGGAGGTAGAGAAATTTGGTAAGCAACAGGACCTATTTTTCTGAGAATTTGATAAGGACCAATATATCGAGGTGTGAGTTTCTTTGATTTCATTACCCTACCAATACCAGTTGTTGGTGTAACTTTCAAAAATACATGATCTCCTTCCTGAAATTCAAGAGGTCGTCTTCTTTTATCAGCATAACTTTTCTGTCTGCTTTGAGTTGTTCTCAATTTTTCTCGAATCATTTTGATCTTTTCCGTGGTTTGTTGCACCAATTCAGGGCCCAAGATTAAATTTTCTCCTGTCTCAAACCAACACAAAGGAGTTCTACACTTTCTCCCATATAAAGCTTCATAGGGTGCCATACCTATGCAAGAATGAAAACTGTTGTTATAAGTGAATTTAATCAAAGGCAGATATTGATCCCAACTAACAGAATTCTCTAACACACAAGCTCTCAATAAATCTTCTAAGGATTGAATGGTTCTTTCTGATTGTCCATCTGTTTGAGGATGATATGCGGAGCTAAGGCAAAGCTTAGTTCCTAAAGCTTGATGTAGACTTCCCCAAAATTTAGAAGTGAACCTAGGATCTCTGTCAGATATAATACTAGATGGTACACCATGCAATCGTACAATTTCCCTTATGTACAATTCAGTCAATTTCTCTAGAGAATACCTAATGTTAATGGGTAAGAAATGAGCAGATTTTGTTAGTCTATCCACAATAACCCATAAACCTACTACAAAATCTATTGCTATACTGTCCCATTTCCATTCAGGTATATCTAAGGGTTGTAACATTCCTGCTGGCTTTTGGTGTTCTATTTTGGCCTTCTGACAAATCAAACATGTAGCCACATATTGTGCTATTTCTTTTTTCATTTTAGGCCACCAGAACATTCTCTTGAGATCCTAATACATTTTTGTTTCCCCGGGGTGTATACTCAACTTGCTCTTATGTGCCTCACCTAAAATTATTTTCTTAATTTCTGAATCATTGGGTACACATATCCTATCATTAAATCTCAAAACTCCTCTTTGATCTATATTAAACTTTCCACCATCCTTTTTACCCAACAATCTCTTTTTCTTTTGAATAAATTTATCAACTACCTGAGCCTCACCAAGTTGTCCCTGTAAGTCACTAGTAATTTGAACCGCATGCAATTGTATTCTATCCTGACTTACTGTAGTTGACAAATTCATATTTCTAAATTTTTCTATCAAATTCATCTCATGAATCATTAATGAAGAAATATGTAAAGATTTTCTAGTCAGTGCATCAGCCACAACATTGGCTTTCCCTGGGTGGTAATGTAATTAAAAATCATAATCTTTCAAAAATTCCATCCACCTTCTTTGTCTCATATTCAGTTCCTTTTGATCAAACAAATATTTTAAACTCTTATGATCACTAAAAACATCAAACTTACCACCATACACATAATGTCTCCATATCTTAAGTGCAAACACAATCGCAGCTAGTTCTATATCATGAGTCGGATAATTCTTTTCATGAGCTCTCAATTGTCTAGAAGCATATGCTACTACCCTCCTATCTTGCATAAGAACACACCCTAATCCCATTTTTGAGGCATCACAAAATATGACAAATTTTTCATTAGGATTGGGTAAGGCTAAAACTGGTGCAGTAGTTAATCTTTTCTTAAGCTCTTGAAAACTATTCTCACATGTTTCTGTCCACTCAAAAGGTTGCCTTTTCTTGGTGAGTTGAGTTAAAGGCATAGCTATTTTAGAAAATCCCTCAATGAATCTCCTATAATATCCTGCCAAACCCAAGAAACTACGGATTTCTGTTACCATCTTTGGAGGTTCCCATAGTAGAACTGCTTCTACTTTAGACGGATCCACAGACACTCCATCTTTGGAGATTACATGACCTAAAAACTTAACCTCCTCTAACCAAAATTCACACTTAGAAAGTTTGGCATACAATTGTTTATCTTTTAGGATTTGGAGAACAGTTTGAAGGTGTTCTTCATGCTCTTCATGAGTTCGAGAATATATGAGGATATCATCTATAAAGACCACCACAAAATGGTCTAAATATGGACGAAAAATCCTATTCATATAATCCATGAACACTGCAGGTGCATTGGTTACTCCAAAAGGCATCACTTGATACTCATAATGACCATACCTTGTTCTAAATGCAGTTTTCTATATGTCTTCTGCTTTTACTTTGATTTGATGATATCCTGATCTTAAATCTATCTTAGAAAACACAGTGGCTCCTCTCAATTGATCCATCAAATCATCTATCCTAGGAAGAGGGTATTTATTCTTTATGGTAAACTTATTTAATTGCCGATAGTCCACACACAGCCTAAAGCTTCCATCTTTCTTTTTAACTAACAAAACAGGAGCACCCCAAGGTGATACACTAGGACGTATGAATTATTTTTCAAGTAATTCTTCTAATTGTTTCTTCAACTCCGCCAACTCAGAAGGTGACATCCTATAAGGTGCCATTGAAATTGGTTTGGTTCCAGGTATTAAATAAATCGAAAATTCAATCTCTCTGTCAGGTGGCAAACCAGGTATATCATTAGGAAAAACTTCAGGAAAATTTTGAACAACGGCTATGTTTTTCAAGTTGACTTCCTCTTTAGCTTCCATAGAAGATAAGATTAAATATCCTTGAACTTTACCCCAAGAAAACTTGCTTATTGGTTTGGATAATGAAATCGATAGATCCTTAGAATCAGAAAACATTACAGACTTTTCTTCACAATTGAGAAGGACATGATTGGAAGATAACCAGTCCATACCTAAAATCACATCTAATTGTGATAAAGGTAAACAGATCAAATTTACAAGAAATTTTCTGTCACTAATAAAAATAGGACAGTCTGAACAGACTTTGTTGGCAATTACAGATTTGTTTATAGGGGTTGAAACAATTAAATTATTCTCTAAAGAAGAAATTGGTAATTGGAGGTGTTGAACACAATCATTGGAGATAAAAGAATGAGTTGCGCCTGAATCATACAGTACATTTAAAGTTTTGCCTTTAATGAAACATTTACCTTGTATTAGATCGTTGTTTTGAGCAGCTTCAGTTCCGGTCATGGTATAAACTCTTCCAGTTGTAGGAGGTCTCGATTTTGGTCCAGAGGTATTCCCGTGCGCCTTTGGTTGTCCACACTCAGAAAACACATGACCAGGCTTTCCACACTTGAAACAAACAGGTCCTTTGAGATGACAGTCCTTAGTGTAATGACCCTGTCCACACTTAAGACACTTAGCTTGATTATTCATGGGTCTACTGGAATTTCCTGCAAATTGAGAAGATTGGGGTTTCCATTGTGGTCGATCATAAGGTTTTCCTTCATTATTCTTTTTCTTATTAAACTGAGGGCCAAAAGATTTTGGTCTATTATCCTTATTATGATCAAAACCTTCCAGAAATCGACACTTGTGTATTAATGTGGGAAAATCAGAGATTTCTAATATTCCTACTGCCTTTCTTAGTTCTGGTCTAAGTCCATCTTCAAATTTAATACACTTCATTCTCTCATCAGGGTGATAAAAGAAAGTAGAGTATTTTCCCAATTCTTCAAACTTAGAAACATATTCTCCCACTGTCATGTTTCCTTGTTTTAACTGCATATATTCTATTTCTTTAGCCCTCCTTACATCATTAGGAAAATATTTTTCAAAAAATTTGGCTCTAAATACTTCCCATGTAATGATTATTCCCCCTCCTTCTAATAATCTCCTGGTACTATCCCACCAATATTCTGCTTCTCCTACTAACATAAATACTGTATAGTTTACTTTTTGGTTATCGGGACAGTTCATAGCTCGAAATATTTTTTCTATTTCTTTCATCCATAATTCAGCTTTTTCCGGATTATATCCTCCATCGAATTGAGAAGGTTTATTGCTTCTAAATTCTATTAGTCCCTGTGACTCTCCCATTCTTTCCGGTTGTTGATTCCTTAACAAGGCAGCAGCCATGTCTCTAATAGCCTGTACAGCCTCAGTCAATTCGGTATTCCTTCTTCCTGCCATCTGAAATTTTATAGATTAGTTTATTATACTAGAAACATGGTTAGCACCTTTCCCAAGTTACACATGGAACGTCGCTTTGATACCACTAAAATGTAACGCCTAATAGTATTAATATTAATCTTAGTAATATACATATATATATATATATATATATATAATATAATGTATATTGCTAGAAAACACAGGTATGATAATATTATACATTATATTATATCATAAGTACTTATTTTTACAATATTTTACAAAACGTGCGTGGTTGCTTTTCTTACTTATATATAAAGTACAGATTATTTCAGGCCTATTTACACATCATATTTTTATTATTCTACTTCTATACTAACTACATAGGTGGTTGGAACAGATTCACGATGGGGTTCACATGGTTCGCAGGTGGTAAAAAGAAGGTGACTATTATGGGACCATCGATCACGGTAGGAATTTCTTGATTTGGGGAAAAAGTAAAGCTTGACACTGCTACTCCATTGAAGGTGACTGCGTTTGCTACCGCATCCACACTCCACGTAGTCCCGGAAAATACAGCAGAAATAATTGAAGGAAAAGGAGCAGGGATTGCTGGCACATCCATCTATATTTATTTAATTATAAATTTTTTTCCAAAACAAGAAATAAGGAGTGAGAACACTATTTAAGCAAATATATTTAATAAAGAACAAGATTATATATACTAACATAAAAATTAAATAATAAAATTTGAATCATTTTAATACTGACTAGTCAGGATAAATGAGCATTATTGTAGTATTAACCAAATGTCAACAGAATATTTTACCATAAATGATTACTCATTTAAATCCCCAAGGTCAAACCTCCAGCTATAAATAAGTCAAACTTTATCTTCTATGGCCATAGAATAATATTAGTCTTTAAAATGAGTCAAAGACAAAATTAAATCAATCATAAAATAATCACGTTAAATAAATTTGAGAATTTATCATTATTTAAACTTTAATTAAATAACATATACGTAGATAAAATATATTAAGAGCACCAATTAATTAAATGACAATGATAATTATTATAAAATAATTAAACAATATAAAATATGAACACCTTAACAATTATTATAGATAAAAATAAACATAGGTTAAGCAAATAAATGAGGTTAGGGACACCTCACTATATAAATGTAGCAAGAAAATAACATAAATAAATAGTAGTAAATAAAATTTAAAGAAATAAAGTTCTCCTCCCCCTTACCTCGAAATGCACACGTCTCAAACTTTTATTTTCTTACGCTGCGAGTTTTCTATTTTTTTTCGTTCTCTCTTCTCTTTTGATTTTATTGCTGTTGCTGCGTGCCTAATTTTTACTGTAACGGAGGCCTATTTATAGAGAAGGAAAACTTACTAAATTCATGGATTTGAGATGAAATTTTTATCACGGATTTGAGGTACAATTTTTTTTTATCCATGTAATGATTTTTTATCACAGCTGATCAGTAAATTTTTGCCACGAATGTATATTCTCTGTTGTGCCATTTTCACGTAATTGCTTACGTCTAAGCCTCTTAAATGTTTTGCCACATTGTACATTCACCTTGCTGCACATTTCATATCTATATATTCACTGTACCTGCACCTAAAACTTTATCATAACAAACGTGCGTACAGGCTTAATATCCTAGTAATTATCATTCATCATTTTTTTTATTACACCCATACGTATTGTTTATCTATCTATATATATATATAATTTAATATAATGGTTTACGTTTAATCAATTAAAGTATATATATATATATATATATATATATATATATATATATATATATATATATATAGTTTATGATTTACGTTTAAACAATTAAAATTAAAATATCCTTCTAAAAGAATTATTAAATTTTTCTAAAAGTGTAAAAAAAATCATTAAAAAATTCATAATAATTATTTTATTTACTAAAAATGTTATAGTAAAATTTATATTTATATATACATATATATATATTATACTTATTCTCTTTTTATATATATATATCCATAGATATAATTATCATAACTAAAAATTTCAATACACTAAATAATAATGTGATTATTGTTATTTAAAAATATTAGGATATTACACTATCATTAAATCTCAACACTCCTCTTTGATCTATATTAAATTTTCCACCATCCTTTTTATCCAACAATCTCTTTTTTTTTTTGAATGAATTTATCAACTACCTGAGCCTCACCAATTTGTCCATATAAGTCACCAGTAATTTGAACCGCATGCAATTGTATTCTATCCTGACTTACTGTAGTTGATAAATTCATATCTCTAAATTTTTCTATCAAATTCATCTCATGAATCATTAATGAAGAGATATGTAAAGATTTTCTACTCAATGCATCAGCCACAACATTGGCTTTCCCTGGATGGTAATGTAATTCAAAATCATAATCTTTCAAAAATTCCATCCACCTTCTTTGTCTCATATTCAGTTCCTTTTGATCAAATAAATATTTTAAACTCTTATGATCACTAAAAACATCAAACTTACCACCATACACATAATGTCTCCATATCTTGAGTGCAAAAACAATGGCAGCTAGTTCTAGTAATGGGTTGGGTAATTCTTTTCATGAGCTCTCAATTGTCTAGAAGCATATGCCACTACCCTTCTATCTTGCATAAGAACACACCCTAATCCCATTTTTGAGACATCACAAAATATGACAAATTGTCCATTAGGATTTGGTAAGGCTAAAACTTGTGCAGTAGTTAATCTTTTCTTAAGCTCTTGAAAACTATTCTCACATTTTTCCGTCCACTCAAAGGGTTGTCCTTTCTTGGTGAGTTGAGTTAAAGGCATAGCTATTTTAGAAAATCCCTCAATGAATCTCCTGTAATATCCTGCCAAACCCAAAAAACTACGGATTTCTGTTACCATCTTTGGAGGTTCCCATAACAGAACTGCTTCAACTTTAGATGGATCCACAGACACTCCGTCTTTGGAGATCACATGTCCTAAAAACTTAACCTCTTCTAACCAAAATTCACACTTAGAAAGTTTGGCATACAATTGTTTATCTTTTAGGATTTGAAGAACAGTTTGAAGGTGTTCTTCATGCTCCTCATGAGTTCGAGAATATATGAGGATATCATCTATAAAGACCACCACAAAATGGTCTAAATACGAATGAAAAATCCTATTCATATAACCCATGAACACTGCAGGTGCATTGGTTACTCCAAAAGGCATCACTTGATATTCATAATGACCATACCTTGTTCTAAATGTAGTTTTTTGTATGTCTTCTGCTTTTACTTTGATTTGATGGTATCCTGATCTTAGATCTATCTTAGAAAACACAATGGCTCCTCTCAATTGATCCATCAAATCATCTATCCTAGGAAGAGGGTATTTATTCTTTATGGTAAACTTATTTAATTGCCGATAGTTCACACACAACCTAAAGCTTTCATCTTTCTTTTTAACTAACAAAATAGGAGCCCCCCAAGGTGATACACTAGGGCGTATGAATTATTTTTCAAGTAACTCTTCTAATTGTTTCTTCAACTCTGTCAATTCAGAAGGTGACATTCTATAAGGTGCCATTCAAATTGGTCCAGTTCCAGGTATTAAATCAATCGAAAATTCAATCTCTCTATCAGGTGGCAAACCAGGAATATCATTAGGAAAAACTTCAGGAAAATTTTGAACAACAGCTATGCTTTTCAAGTTGACTTCCTCTTTAGCTTCCATAGAAGATAAGATTAAATATCCTTGAACTTTACCCCAAGAAAACTTGTTTATTGGTTTGGATAATGAAATCGATAGGTCCTTAGAATCAGAAAATATGATAGACTTTTCTGCACAATTGAGAAGAACATGGTTGAAAGATAACCAGTCCATACCTAAAATCACATCTAATTGTGATAAAGGTAAGCAAATCAAATTTACAAGAAATTTTTTATCACCAATAAAAATAGGACAGTCTGAACAAACTTTGTTGGCAATTACAGATTTGTTTGTAGGGGTTGAAACAATTAGATTGTTCTCTAAAGAAGAAAGTGGTAATTGGAGGTGTTGAACACAATTATTGGAGATAAAAGAATGAGTTGCACCTGAATCATACAGTACATTTAAAGTTTTGCCTTTAATGAAACATTTACCTTGTATTAGTTCGTTGTTTTGAGCAACTTCAGTTCCGGTCATGGTATAAACTCTTCTAGTTGTAGGAGGTCTCGATTTGGGTCCAGAGGTATTTGTGTGTGCCTTTGTTTGTCCACACTCAGAAAATACATGTCCTGCAAATTGAGAAGTTTGGGGTTTCCATTGTGGTCGGTCATAAGGTTTGCCTTCATTATTCTTTTTCTTATTAAACTGAGGGCCAAAGGACTTTGGTCTATTATCCTTATTATAATCAAAACCTTCCAGAAATCGACACTTGTGTATTAATGTGGGAAAATCAAAGATTTCTAATATTCCTACTGCCTTTCTTAATTCTGGTCTAAGTCCATCCTCAAATTTAATGCACTTCATCCTCTCATCAGGGTGATAAAAGAAAGTAGAGTATTTTCCCAATTCCTCAAACTTAGACGCATATTCTCCCACTGTCATGTTTCCTTGTTTTAACTGCATATATTCTATTTCTTTAGCCCTCCTAACATCATTAGGAAAATATTTTTCAAAAAATTTGGCTCTAAATACTTCCCATGTAATAATTATTCCTCCTCCTTCTAATAACCTCCTAGTACTATCCCACCAATATTTTGCTTCTCCTACTAACATAAATACTGTAGACCCCTAAAATTGTCCGGGTCGGAAATAAGACTCGAAGACTCTCGAAGACCGAAGGAAAGTCAGCCGGAAGGACTCCTGGAATACCCTAGGATGATTATTCATAGGTTTAGAAGTCTTAGAGTAGCTTAAAATAAGGAAGTGGAGGGAATGAAGCCCAATACGGCCTCCCAAAAGTTCAGTACGGCCGTATTGAACATTTTGAACTACAATACGGCCGCACTGAACTCAATACGGCCGTATTGAAGTTTCTGAACTTCAATACGGCCGCACTGAACTCAATACGGCCGTATTGAAGTTTCTGAACTTCAATACGGCCGCATTGAACTCAATACGGCCGTATTGAAGTTCAAAACTTCAATACGGACCGTATTGACTCCAGGGCCCGTATTGCGCCTGTTCCCTATAAATATGACGTCAATGGGACGTCATTCTACACTTTTCCACACAGTTTTGACTCTCTCCTTGAGTGTTCTGGGGTGTTTGAGCAGTGTTCTGCCCTAGAAATCGCTCTGAGAGTCGATCCGACGAAGTTCTTAAGTCACGAGCCATTTGCTTGAGTCTCGAACCTAGTCGAAGGGAAATCCTCCGGATTTCCATAGTAAAAATTATTTTTTAAGGAAGGAGCGAGTGAGCTTGTAGAGGGAGGGAGCGCCAAAAAGCCTCCTAGATTTCATTGAAATATATAAAAGCACGCTTCAAAGGTTTCTTCTTCAAAATCCTTCCTTTTACTGCTTTCTGATTGTTGCATCGCATATCTAATTTATTCGCCATGTAGATATCTTGTTCATAATCGTTTATAATAAATAGGGGTAATTTAGTAATTTCGCACTATTATTTTTAGAAATAATCTGTCATAGGGAACCCGAAAGGGGCGCTGTGGGGTGCTAACACCTTCCCCACGCGTAACCGACTCCCTTACCCGACTCTGGTTGTAATGGCCAAAGTTGATTTATAAAATCAATTGCCTTATCCCTTTTTCCAATGTTTTGAGTAAAACATTAGTGGCGACTCCAAAGAACCCTACCTTTTGTGAAAACCGCTAATCCATGGAGGGTCCCGCTTGGGATTAACATGGATTGGTGAGCCTTTTAATAAAATTGCTCGTTTGACGAGGTCTCAGTTTGAGAATAAGTCATTCTAGCAATCCATATTTTTAAACAAATAAAAGAGTCCAACCATCCTTCGCGAATGCCGAAAGCCCGTTTCGGGCCGGTGGCGACAGATGGCGACTCCACTGGGGAAGCCTCGAGAGTCAGTCCCATTTAGGACAGATTATTTTTAACAAATAATAGTTAAAATTACTTCATTACCCCTTGTTTGTATGATAACATGCTTTATTTATTTGGCTTTAATAACTGTTGTTTGTTTAATTTTCCGCAATTGTTTGAAATATAAATTGCACACAAACCTTTGCACACAACAGTTCCCTCTATACCCGAGGGCATGAGTGGTAAGCCATAGGGAGTGGATGTTAGTACGGCCGGTTGTCGAATGGGTCTATAGGTGCCCGTAGACCGTTGTCGGAAAGCATCACTCAAGGTGATAACCATGAACTCGAGTCCGACAGTGCGTTGGAGCTTTCCATCGGCTTACGACGAGAGGAATTGGGTCCCTATAATGGGGGCACCTTGGGGGCCTCAGACCGGTGAGAACAGTTAGAACCACCTTGAATATGCACTTTTCTGCAGGATACCCCTACCTCGTGATTCGCTCGTGACTGTTCGTGGATGAGTGAATTGTTTGTGCATTGATTATGTGACATTGTATGAGCATACATTGCATTTCTTTAAACATACAACATTCCTATTCTTTTTAAATAAGAATAAATAGAAATAAAGATCTTCTAGTACATGGTGTTAACATCTACCTTCATTGCATTCATATAGGTAGTTTCCCTTTTCACCCAAAAAATACAAAAAAAGATACAAAATACCCAAAAAAAAGAAAAAAAAAAGGGGTTATTTATCCAAGCCAAGCAATATCATGCATCATCTTAGGGACATCCTAAAAACATGATAATGCTTAGTTGAATAAACACTATGCATGCATATTCATCTCCATCATCTCATATCATGCATATAGATCATGGAGAGATCTAGGAGTCATTCATTTCATACATCTCTCCTAGTAATTCATTAATAAACATAAATAAAAAGAAAGGATTAAATCGATGCGTATGTTCAAGATGGATCGCACGCCATTCGTTATCAAGTGTAAGCCAACAACCGCGCCAAGCGAACACACGTCAACTCCGTTGTTGGTAATCAAGACAAACAAGGGGGAAGGTCCAACACCATTAAGGATCACTACTCCAAGGCCTTTTCCCTACGAATCAAATAAGGCTGTGCCGTGGATATACGACATCCATTCTTCTGTCGACAGCGATATCTCTAACATCGCTGGACTAGGGGGCATGACTAGGAGTGGCAGGATCTACACTCCCGAAGATCTTCACGATAAAGCTCCCAAGAATAAAGGAAAAGAAAAGGAGAAAACCGAGGAAAAAGAATCCGAGGAGGAGACAGACGAGCTGTTAAAGTTTATCCGACAGAGCGAGTACTCCATCATGGATCAACTTCATAAGACGCCAGCAAAGATTACTCTGTTGTCGTTGATCCTATGCTCCGAACCGCATCGGCAAGCTCTGTTGAAAGTCTTGAACGAGGCATACGTGTCGCACAGTATCTCCCAAGACAAGTTTGAGGGGATTGTTAGTCACATCACGGCTAATGATCACCTCACTTTCACCGATGAAGAAATCCCCGCCGAGGGACCTAATCACAACAAGGCCTTGCACATCTCCGTAAAGTGCAAGGAGTATCACATCGCAAAAGTCTTGGTAGACAATGGATCTTCCTTGAACGTGATGCCAAAAAGAACTCTTGATCAAGTGGCAATCAAGGGAGTCCAAATGCGCCCGAGCAACATGATCGTTCGAGCCTTCGATGGTTCTAAAAGAGAAGTGGTGGGAGAGATCAATCTCCCAATCCAAATTGGGCCCACCATCTTCAACGTCGAATTTCAAGTGATGGACATTACTCCCGCATACAGCTGTCTCCTCGGCCGACCTTGGATTCATGATGCGAAAGTTGTTCCCTCTACGCTCCACCAGAAAGTCAAGTTCATAGTGGGTGACAAACTGGTGACTGTTCAAGCTGAAGATGACATACTCATCAGCAAGCCATCCAACATACCTTATGTGGATGCAGCAGAGGAAGCTTTGGAAACCGCCTTCCAAGCATTGGAAATTGCCAATGTTGAGACGTTTCCCCGAGAAATGAAGAAGGTAGCCCATATGCTCACTAAGAACGGATACTTGCCAGGACAAGGATTAGGCAAGGACTCCCAAGGAATCCCGGAGCTACCCATCATCAAGGATAATCCGGGGAAACAAGGGTTAGGATACAACCCTGTTAAAGATCAAAGAACGAAGAGGAATCAAGATCCTCCTCGACGTTCTTTAAGCCAGATCTTTAGGAAGGCTGGTTCACAAATATCAAGGCCGGCTGTCGTCATCAAGTGTTTTTCTTCTTCCGATAGGGATGTATAAACTCGATGACTGTTAGAGATTACTCCTCGGGGACAGCCCGACCCCCGAGCCTCGATAGGGCACATGTTTCCACTATGATTATAATAAAATCATTCTTCATTATTTCTTATTGCTTCTTTTCTTGCTTACAATAAAATTCTAAACCGCAATATTTAACCCTGTTTGAATAAACATAAATGAGGTTAAAATCGTCTTAATAAAAATAAACCCGCATCTTTTTTATGTGGAAGTGTGTGACAACTTGGAGCACCTTTCCTTGGCCTCAATAAGTGCCGTCATGGATAAAAAGAAATCCATTCAGGACAAAAATCCTAAAAAATAAAAAGCTCGGCAGGAAACCCAAAAAGGGGACTGCGCAAAAATAAGAGCAAAAGACCCGCTAGGAATCCCACAAAAGGGTGACCTAGGCAAAAATTAGGGTTACAAAATAATGAACAAAAACAAAAGCCCGCTAAAACTCCACAAATGGGTGTTTTAGGCAAAAGTTAGGGCAATCGAAAAACAGAATAAATCCATGATGGTACCACCAACTGAATTCAACAAAGGGGCTCAAGAAAAGCTATCCAAGTTGTCAAATCACAAATGTTAATAACCAAGACGTGCTTAACTTCATAAGTGTTTAATCAAACAAGCCTAAACACTTAAGCCTACCACTGGCCAAGCCATTCTTACAAAATCCATTTTTCAAAAAATAAATAATCCCCTCTAAAACACAAACTTTCGAAAAAAAAAATATATCCTTTCCTTCTTTTCTCTCTTGTCCCAAACGATTTTTGAATAATCTAGTGGAAACATGGAGATATAGTAGTCAATAGGAGGGTTGACACATCTTCTAAAGGAAAGGAAAATCATTTGGTTGATGACACCAAATCTCAATATAACATGCATCATTCCTCGGTTACAGAAATCGGCAGCGCACAGTCCGTCTGGAGGAATGGCAAAATCCAAGCAAAAAAACGCATCGGTTAATTCTTTTCAAAAATGAATCAAATAGAATTACGTGCATCATACTGCATACATGCATACAGATGATAGGTGTAATGGAAGATCACTTATTCTCTGTTTATTGAAAAAAAACAAAAAATATAAACTTCAGAAAAACAATGCGCCCGTACCATGTTCAGTACACCCGTACTAAAAATAGGGTTATGAACAAATTTTCAACTCAATACGGGCGTACTGAAATGGATATGGCCGTATTGGCCACAAAGAAATTTTCAAAGACCTCTTCATGAGGCAATTGCATAAAATAGAAAAAATAGAAAATTGCTTGTGTATGACAGCAGTCAACAAAAGCCGAAAACGAAAAAAGGCAAGGATACAAACAATACTCCTCAGTTTGTACAGAATAATTGAGCCTGGAGAGGCTTGCTGAAAAAATACTTCCTCAGAATAATTAAGCCTGGAGAGGCTTGCCGAAATAATACTCTCTCAGAATAACTGAGCCTGGAGAGGCTTGCTGAAATAATACTCTCGCAGAATAACTGAGCCTGGAGAGGCTCGCCGAAATAATACCCTCTCAGAATAATTGAGCCTGGAGAGGCTCGCCGAAATAATACTCTCTCAGAATAACTGAGCCTGAAGAGGCTTGCCAAAATAATACTCCTCAGAGACATTTCTGTACAGAAAAAGCCAAAATCAACAAAAAAGGCAAAAACACAGAAAAAGCCAAAATCAACAAAAAGGCAAAATACAGAAAATCCAACAAATTATACAGAATAACTAAGCCTGGAGAGGCTTGCCGAAATAATACTCTCCAAAAGACGTCTCAGCTCGCATTCTCGGGCTGAACAAAAAACAATACTCATGCAGAATAACTGAGCCTGGAGAGGCTTGCTGAAACAATACTCCCACAGAATAATTGAGCCTGGAGAGGCTTGCCGAAATAATACTCGTACAGAATAATTGAGCCTGGAGAGGCTCGTAGAAATAATACTCCCCAGAGAAACCCCAACTCAAGCTCACGGAACAAATCCCCAGCGAGAGCTATCAAAGCAAGATCGACAAAATTCCCAATGGAAGCACGATCGCCCAAGCAGTATATCTAGTCAAAGGACTTAAAACTTCCTCAGTGGAAGATAGCTCTCCAACTCAGGCGTTGAGTGAGTCTAAGCCTGTAGAGGCTTCCTAAATAATACTCTGGGATACATAAGATCCCCAAATCCCCAGTCGCCTACTCAAGAGGCATTCCTACAAAAAGGAAAAAATCAAAGGATCAATAATCATTCCCCAAGTGGAATCCGGCTCTTGGCCAAACATCAAGCGTCAAGATGATCTGCCTAACAGAAGAGGCTAATCACAATCAATGACAAAATCCCCCAGCGGATAACAGCCTACACAGAGGCGACAAAACCAGAAAAACAAAAAGAGTCACCCGAATAAGGATAACCGGGATACTCCACCAACGTCGAAAGGACGTCAGCCAATCATAAGGCACCGCTCATCTCAGAAAGAGCATCTTCGTGTCTACACCCCAGGGAAACAGAAATTCCTCAATGGGCACCAACTATGCAAAGGAAAGTTGGGACACAAGAACCTATGAGTAACTGCACATCCCCTAGACGGATCCCTGCGTTATCCAGCCCTCAGTGGCACAAAAATCAAAAACAATCGTCAAAGCAGCATCGTGGACTGTGGAGACAAAATCAAAATCAACATCCAGAACCCTCAGTGGATAATAGCCTACACAGAGGCTACAAAATCAGAAAATCAAAGAGAGACACCCGAATAAGGACAACCGGGATACTCCACCTACGTCAAAAGGACGTCAGCCAAACATAAGGCATCGCTCAACTCAGAGAGAGAGCATCTGTGTCTACACCCCAAGGAGTCAGAAATTCCCCATGGGTACCAACAATGCAATGCAAGTTGGGGTGTAATATCCCAAAATTTTATTCAAATGAAAAGAGTTATTTATTATGTGAATAAGTATTTTATTCCCGTATTTTACTATTCATGTATACGTATTTTACTATTTATGTATACGTATTTTACTATTTATGTATACGTATTTATGAATAGTATTTTACTATTCATATGAATAGTAATTTTGAAAAAAAAAACGTAAGCGCTTACGCAAAACTCAAAATTATTTGGATGAATAGTATTTTACTATTCATGAATAGTAATTATATTATTATTTTAATGAATAGTGCATAGTGCATAGTAATTTATAATATTATTTTAATGAATAGTGCATAGTGCATAGTAACTTCAAAATTTCTATAAATAGGGGCCTAAGGTTTTGGAAAATTTAGAATTCTAGAGAGAAGGAAATTCTAGAGAAATAGAGAGAGAAAGTAAGAGAGAAGGTTCTGCCTAGGTTGTGAAAAGAGGAGGAGAATAGAGAAGGTTCTGCTCTAGTTCCGGTTCCGGTTTAAGGAGAAAGAGAGGAGATTCTGCCCAAATTCCTATTTATCCAGGTAAGGGGGGAGTGGGAAACCTTGCTTGGGGGTGTAGAAATAATTGTTAAATAGTCTGTTTGTTGGATTGGCTCCCGATCCCTTGTCTGTTGTTTGATTATTTGAATATACATTATTACTGTGTTTTGTTTGTACTACTTGATTTTCTTGTTGCGGTAATTATAATTAATGGATAATTTCACTTTTACTATTCTAAAATATTCATTGAATGGAAGACTAAGTCTCCTATTAACTTATAAATTTAGACTTTATTATCTAAATGGAAGGCCGAGCCTCCTTATTTTCATTAAGCTTCCTATTTTACTTAAGGATATAATTATACCAGGAAATATAAATTATATGATCCCTAAAGACCTTTGAACTATTGGACCCTTGACTTAATGACCTTGGACTATTGAACTGTTGGACTGTTGGACAATGGACTATTGGACTATTGAACCTTTGGACTATGGGACTATTGAATTATTGGACCTTTGGACTATTGGATTAATAAAATATAATATAAGTATGAATTAAGCTTATGATATGGTATATTATAGGAAATTCTGTAACATGTGAAATGTTAAGTTTATAATTGTATGACATGCATCATATGCATATATACTCCAGGTGTGCCGCTGAGGCCGCATACCCACGACTAACAAGGTGTGCCTTTGGGTCACCAATGATGTAACCAGGTGTTCCTTTGGGTCACCCACGATATGCTAACTAGGTGTGCCTTAGGGTCACCAATGATGATATGTGAACTTCCGTATGGCGCCACATGCATATATTTATGAGTTGAGTCTATGACATCATTGCATGATAAATAATTATTATATATGATAATGATTATGTGTGTGTGCTATTTAACTTTTATTTCTTCATCTACAACTGAGTGAGATGTTTCTCACTCCCTTGTTATTTTTTTTGTATATGTTTAAATTTATGTTGCAGGTGATCATCATCATGAGGATGTTGGTGATGAGGCCTAAAGGCTTCTTGGGGCATGCTCTGATAGGATGTGACATCGGGTTTAGCTAGGATTTCTCTTATGTATTTCTTGTTCTAAAAATATTTTCTTTTCTTGTGTAATTTAATAAATTATAAATTGATTCCTAACTAGGAGGCACTGCCACCTTTACTGGGATTGATTTATAATCTTTGTTTTATAATAACTTCTTGAGTTTAATATTTATGTGTATGAATTATGAATGTGCATCTTCTACCTTATGATACTTATTGTTTTATATCATTCTATGATAATCTTTTATAAATATAGTTTAGGTTTATTAATAATGTTGGGGTAGAGGGTGTCACATTTAGTGGTATCAGAGCAGGTCGGTTTTATCGGCCGTGAGTTATGTGTCTACTATATTTATTGATAAATGAATTGATTGTGAGATCTATTATGTTGATATGATGCTTGCCTATGTCTATTAATTGTATTATTTCTTTAGAATATGGCTGGTAGAAATGATCGTGCGATTGCTGATGCTCTCCAAGCATTAGCCCAAGCTATGAACAACAATAATATGAATGGAGTTGCTCCTAACTGGTTGGAGCAATTTCAGAGGAATAATCCACCCACTTTCAAAGGAGGTTATGACCCAGATGCCGCCATGAATTGGTTATCAGAGATCGAGAAAATCTTTAATGTTATGGATTGTCCCCTTACAGAGAGAGTGAAGCTAGCCACCTTCATGCTGACAGCTGATGCTTACTTTTGGTGGGAAGGAGCACTTCGGAGGATAATTGATGGAGGCGTACATTTGAATTGGGAGAACTTCAAGAGGGTCTTTCTTGAAAAATATTTTCCAGATGATGTAAGGAGTAGGAAGGAAATGGAATTTCTTGAACTAAAACAAGGAAACGATACGGTAGAGGTATATGCTGCAAAGTTTGATGCTTTGGTCCGCTACTGTACACACTATCATGGTGAAGGTGGGGAAAGGGCCAAATGCATAAAGTTTGTAAATGGTCTGCGTCCTGAAGTGAAAACAGCAATCAATTATCAGGAGATATATCATTTTCCCACTCTGGTCAATAAGTGCAGTATTTATGATCGTGACAACCGTGCTCGTGCTGCTTTCTATAAAGGAGCTGGAGGCCCTGCTCGTACAGTGAATTCTAATACTTCTGGTAGAAGTAAGCCTTATTCCAACCCTACAAGATTTCAAGGGAATATGACTACTAATAATAGAAGTAATTCCTTTACTAGAGGAACCACTGTAAATACTACTGGAAGTGTTGGAGGATCTACTTTTTCAGGGAGATGTGGGAAGTGTGGACGTGTTGGTCATAACAAGTCAGAATGTCGTGACAAGGAGATTACCTGTTTCAACTGTAGTGGTAAAGGACATATTAGCACTCAATGTTCTGAACCACCAAGAACACGTGTCGTTGGATCAGGATCGCAAACCGAACGACCAAAGACTGTAGGAAGAGTATTTGCTCTTAGTGGTGTTGAAGCTGCTCAGTCAGAAAATTTGATACAAGGTACTTGTTTCATAGCTGAGACTCCTTTTGTTGTACTATTTGATTCTGGTGCAACTCATTCCTTTATTTCCATCTCTTGTGTCCAAAAACTGAAATTGCCTGTGTCTTTGTTAAATTTTGATTTAGTTGTTGAAACCCCTACTAATGGTTCAGTAACTACATCCCTAGTGTGTTTAAAATGCCCTTTGACAATTTCTGATAAACAGTTTCTAGTTGACTTAATCTGTCTGCCTCTTAGTCAATTAGATGTAATCCTTGGTATGGATTGGCTATCTTCTCACCATGTTCTTTTAAATTGCTTTGATAAATCCATTTCATTTGGTGAATGTAAGAGTACGGAATTTCTTAGTGCTTCTGACATTAAAACTTGTTTAAAGGAAAATGAAAGGGTATACATGATCTTATCTTCATTAACAGTTGAGACTGAGAATAAGCTAGATGAGATTCCCTTAGTGAGAGAATTTCCAGAAGTATTTCCTAAGGATGTGTCTAGTTTACCACCTGAGAGAGAGATTGAGTTCAGTATAGACTTAGTGCCAGGTACCGCACCCATATCTATAGCACCCTATAGGATGTCTCCTAAAGAGTTAGTTGAGCTTAAGAAACAGATAGAGGAACTACAAGAGAAACAATTCATTAGGCCTAGTGTTTCACCTTGGGGAGCGCCTGTTCTATTGGTCAAGAAGAAAGATGGGAGCATGAGATTGTGCATAGATTATAGACAATTGAATAAGGTAACCATTAAGAATAAGTATCCATTGCCTAGAATAGATGACCTTATGGACCAGCTAGTTGGGGCTTGTGTGTTTAGTAAGATAGATTTGAGATCAGGTTATCACCAAATCCGAGTGAAATCTGAGGATATCCCAAAGACTGCTTTTAGGACCCGCTATGGGCACTATGAGTATTTAGTGATGCCTTTTGGTGTGACTAATGCACCTAGTGTTTTCATGGACTACATGAATAGGATCTTTCACCCTTACTTGGATAGATTTGTAGTGGTCTTCATAGATGATATCCTAGTGTATTCTAAGAATAGGGAGGAGCATGCTGAGCACCTTAGGATCGTTCTTCAAACCCTTAAGGAGAAACAGTTGTATGCTAAATTGGCAAAATGTGAATTTTGGTTGGAGAGTGTAAATTTTCTAGGGCATGTGATATCCAAGGATGGGATAGCTGTAGATCCTTCTAAGGTAGAGGCGGTTCTTGAATGGAAAACACCTAAGTCAGTTTTTGAGATTAGGAGTTTTCTAGGACTAGCTGGGTATTATAGGAGATTTATAGAGGGTTTTTCTAAATTAGCTTTACCTTTGACCAAATTGACTAGGAAAAACCAACCTTTTGTGTGGGACTCTAAGTGTGAAGAGAGTTTTCAAGAACTTAAGAGAAGACTAACTAGTGCCCCTGTGTTAGTATTACCTGACCCTAGCAAGACTTTTGAGGTATTTTGTGATGCTTCCAAATCAGGTTTAGGTGGAGTACTTATGCAGGAGAGAAGGGTAGTAGCCTATGCGTCTAGACAACTTAAAACCCATGAGCAAAACTATCCTACCCATGATCTTGAGTTAGCTGCAATAGTATTTGTGCTTAAGTTGTGGAGACACTACTTGTTTGGATCTAGATTTGAGGTGTTTAGTGATCATAAAAGCCTTAAGTACTTGTTTGACCAAAAGGAATTAAATATGAGACAGAGAAGATGGTTAGAGTTTCTTAAGGATTATGACTTTCAGTTGAACTATCACCCAGGCAAAGCTAATGTGGTAGCTGACGCTTTGAGTAGGAAATCCTTGAGAATTTCTTCTTTAATGATGAGGGAATTGCACATGATTGAGGAATTTAGGGATATGAGTTTAGGGTGTGAACTAACCTCTAAGAGTATTAGGTTGGGAACCTTGAAGGTGACTAATAACTTGATAGATGAAATTAGAAAAGGTCAGAAGGTAGATCCTTTCTTATTGAGTCAAGTTGAGAAGTTAAATCAAGGTGTGGAAAGTGAATTTAAAATTGGAATAGATGGAGTATTGAGGTTTAGAGATAGGTTGTGTATTCCTAGTGTGCCTGAACTTAAGAGAGCAATTCTTGAAGAAGGACATAGGAGTAGCCTTAGTATTCATCCTGGAGCCACTAAGATGTACCAAGACCTTAAGAAGATGTTTTGGTGGCCTAAGATGAAGAAGGAAGTGGAGGAATTTGTGTATGCCTGCCTAGTATGTCAAAAAGCTAAGGTAGAACACCAAAAACCTTCAGGTTTGATGCAACCTTTGGATGTGCCTGTATGGAAATGGGATAGCATCTCTATGGATTTCATAGTTGGATTACCTAAAACTACGAAAAACTTAGATGCTATATGGGTTATTGTAGATAGATTGACTAAGTCTGCCCATTTTATTTCCATTAACATTAGATACTCTTTGGAGAGACTAACCAAGTTGTACATAAGTGAGATTGTGAGATTACATGGGGTTCCTACTAGTATAGTTTCTGACAGAGATCCTAGGTTTACTTCTAGATTTTGGGACAGTTTACATGAGGCTCTAGGCACTAAGCTTAGATTGAGTTCAGCCTACCATCCCCAAACAGATGGTCAAACCGAAAGAACTATTCAATCTTTGGAAGACTTGTTGAGAGCTTGCATCTTAGAACATGGGGGTAGTTGGGATAGTTTCCTACCTTTGATAGAATTTACCTACAACAATAGCTACCATTCCAGTATTGGGATGGCACCCTATGAAGCTCTATATGGTAGGAGATGTAGAACACCCTTGTGTTGGGTAGAACCTGGAGAGAATGCTATCTTAGGACCTGAGATAGTTCAACAAACTACTGAACAAGTTAAGATGATCCAGGAGAGAATGAGAGCAGCTCAGAGTAGGCAGAAGAGTTACAGTGATAAGAGGAGAAAGGACCTTGAGTTTAATGAAGGTGATCATGTATTCCTTAAAGTTACTCCTTGGACAGGAGTAGGCAGAGCACTAAAATCGCGTAAGCTTACTCCACGTTTCATTGGTCCTTATCAAATCCTTAAAAGAATTGGTGAAGTAGCCTATCAAATTGCCTTACCCCCATCTCTTTCAAATCTTCATAATGTCTTTCATGTTTCCCAACTCAGAAAATATGTCCATGATCCTTCCCATATCATCGAGTCTGACAATGTTCAATTGAAAGATAATCTCACCTATGAAACAGTTCCTTTAAGAATTGATGATACGAGGGTGAAACAACTAAGAGGAAAGGAAATTCCTTTGGTTAAGGTCGTTTGGGGAGGACATTTTGAAGAAAGTGCTACTTGGGAGTTAGAAAGCAAGATGCGTGAAGATTATCCTTTTCTATTTCAGGAAAATTTCGGGGACGAAATTTCTTAAAGGAGGAGAGAAATGTAATATCCCAAAATTTTATTCAAATGAAAAGAGTTATTTATTATGTGAATAAGTATTTTATTCCCGTATTTTACTATTCATGTATACGTATTTTACTATTTATGTATACGTATTTTACTATTTATGTATACGTATTTATGAATAGTATTTTACTATTCATATGAATAGTAATTTTGAAAAAAAAAACGTAAGCGCTTACGCAAAACTCAAAATTATTTGGATGAATAGTATTTTACTATTCATGAATAGTAATTATATTATTATTTTAATGAATAGTGCATAGTGCATAGTAATTTATAATATTATTTTAATGAATAGTGCATAGTGCATAGTAACTTCAAAATTTCTATAAATAGGGGCCTAAGGTTTTGGAAAATTTAGAATTCTAGAGAGAAGGAAATTCTAGAGAAATAGAGAGAGAAAGTAAGAGAGAAGGTTCTGCCTAGGTTGTGAAAAGAGGAGGAGAATAGAGAAGGTTCTGCTCTAGTTCCGGTTCCGGTTTAAGGAGAAAGAGAGGAGATTCTGCCCAAATTCCTATTTATCCAGGTAAGGGGGGAGTGGGAAACCTTGCTTGGGGGTGTAGAAATAATTGTTAAATAGTCTGTTTGTTGGATTGGCTCCCGATCCCTTGTCTGTTGTTTGATTATTTGAATATACATTATTACTGTGTTTTGTTTGTACTACTTGATTTTCTTGTTGCGGTAATTATAATTAATGGATAATTTCACTTTTACTATTCTAAAATATTCATTGAATGGAAGACTAAGTCTCCTATTAACTTATAAATTTAGACTTTATTATCTAAATGGAAGGCCGAGCCTCCTTATTTTCATTAAGCTTCCTATTTTACTTAAGGATATAATTATACCAGGAAATATAAATTATATGATCCCTAAAGACCTTTGAACTATTGGACCCTTGACTTAATGACCTTGGACTATTGAACTGTTGGACTGTTGGACAATGGACTATTGGACTATTGAACCTTTGGACTATGGGACTATTGAATTATTGGACCTTTGGACTATTGGATTAATAAAATATAATATAAGTATGAATTAAGCTTATGATATGGTATATTATAGGAAATTCTGTAACATGTGAAATGTTAAGTTTATAATTGTATGACTGTAGACCCCTAAAATTGTCCGGGTCGGAAATAAAGCTTGAAGACTCTCGAAGACTGAAGGATAATCAGCCAGAAGGACTCCTCGAAGGCCCTAGGAGGGTTCTCTGTAGGTCCAGAGGTCTTAGAATAGCTCAAAATAAAGAAGTGGAGGGAAAAAGCCCAATACGGCCGTACTGAACTCAATACGGCCGTATTGAAGCTTCAATACGGCCATACTGAAGTCAGTACGACCGTATTGACACTTCAATACGACCACTGCGAACTCAATACGGGCGTATTGAAATTTCTGACTTTCAATACGACCGTATTGAACTCCAATACGACCGTATTGAAGTTCAAAAATTTCAATACGGCCGTATTGGCCCTGCAGGCCGTACTGCGCCTGTTCCCTATAAATATGACGTCAATTGGACGTCATTTCACACTTTCACACTCAGTTTTGACTCCCTCCTTGAGTATTCTGGGGTTTTTGAGCAGTGTTCTGCCCTAGAAATCTCTCTGGGAGTCGATCCGACGAAGTTCTGGAATTCCGAGCACTTAGCTTGGAGATTCGAACCTAGTCGAAGGGAAATCCTCCGGATTTCCATAGTCAAAAGTTTTTAGGAAGGAGCGAGCGAGCTTGTAGAGCGAGGGAACGCCAAAAAGCTTCCCAGTTTTACTCAATATATAAAAGCACGCTTCAAGAGGTTTCTTCTTAAATCCTTCCTTTTACTGCTTTCTGTGTGCATATTTAAACTATCATCATGTAGATAGTTAATTTATAATCGCTTATAATAAATAGGGGTAATTTAGTAATTTTACGCTATTATTTTAGAAATAATCTGTCATAGGGAACCCGAAAGGGGCGCTGTGGGGTGCTAACACCTTCCCCACGCGTAACCGACTCCCTTACCCAACTCTGGTTGTAATGGCCAAAGTTGATTTATAAAATCAATTGCCTTATCCCTTTTTCCAATGTTTTGAGTAAAACATTGGTGGCGACTCCACGAACCCCTCCTTTTTACGAAAACCACTAATCCATGGAGGGTCCCGCTTGGGATTAATATGGATTAGTGAGACTTTAAATAAAATTGCTCGTTTGACAAGGTCTCAGTTTGAGAATAAGTCATTCTAGCAATCCCTATTTTTAAACAAATAAACGAGTCCAACCATCCCTCGCGAATGCCGAAAGCCCGTTTCGGGCCGGTGGCGACAGATGGCGACTCCACTGGGGAAGCCTCGAGAGTCAGTCCCATTTAGTAACAGATTATTTTTAACAAATAATAGTTAAAATTACTTTATTACCCCTCACTTGTATGATAACATGATTTATTATATGGCTTTTAATAACTGTTGTTTGTTTAATTTCCGCAATTGTTTTGAAATAAAAACTGCACACAAACCTTTGCACACAACAGTTCCCTCTATACCCGGGGGCATGAGTGATTAACCATAGGGAGTGGATGTTAGTACGGCCGGTTGTCGAATGGGTCTATAGGTGCCCGTAGACCGTTGTCGGAAAGCATCACTCAAGGTGATAACCATGAACTTAAGTCCGACGGTGCGTTGGAACTTTCCATCGACCCACGACGAGAGGAATTGGGTCCCTATAATGGGGGCACCTTGGGGGCCTTTGACCAAGTGAGAACAGTTAGATCCTCCTTGAATATGCACTTTTCTGCAGGAGACCCCTACCTCGTGATTCGCTCGTGACTGTTCGTGGATGAGTGAATTGTTTGTGTAAATGCTTATGTGCAATTGTTTGTGCATTAATAATAAACCTCGTGATAAGGTCTAAAGAATAATCCCCATGCATGAAAATGTCATGACACGAGAGGAAAAACCAATGTGTGAAAATATAATAAAAGTAAGGAGCATAGGCATCATTATCAATAAATACCTCATGCATCCTCATCATCATTTATAGGTTCACTAATACCCTCTCGATGTGAGTGAAAGAGACCCGTGACTATTGAGATTCTCCGTTGTGGAGAGATAATAGCCTAAGGAGGGTGATAAACTTTCATCTTAAAAAGGCAGCGCCTCAAAGATGAAAGATTATCAAGCTCACATCAAGAGTGTATTCATATCATAAATAAGCTAATTAGAATAAACATTCATTTTAGAAAGTGGCTGGTCATCTCTCTGTCCTCACACGCGCAAAGAAAATCAAGAAAATGGAAGTGCTAGAGGAACAAAATAAGAAGCTCACAACCGAGCTCTCTCAGCTCAACAAGAAAATGGACGCGTTGGAGGAACGAAATAAGGAGCTTACAGCCGAGCTCTCACAGCTCAAAGAGCAAATGGCGCAAATGATGGAACTCATGAGTCACCACAACATACAAGGGGCTGAGCACAGTGACCATGAGTCCCATCATGTTGAAGGAAAAGTGGAACAAGAACTCAAAAGTGGGAAGCTAGTTAAACCTTCCCAATCATTTAAAGCTAAGAAGACCTTTGGGAAGAAGAGGGAAGGAGGAGTCAATGCTATAACCATTTCCTCATTTTCTTCCACTTCGAAGTCAGGAAAGTCGCAATTCAACCCTGTGAAGAAGTTTGATAAACTTCCGACCACATATAGCGACCTCCTGCCGAAGCTATTGGAAGCACGTCTTCTAGCTTACGTTCCACTAAAGAAGATTGATCCACCTTATCCCGAGTGGTACAAACCACAAGATAAATGCCTATACCACTCGGAGGCATCGGGGCATTCAACGGAGAACTGTAGAGCTCTCAAATATAAGGTCCAAAGCCTTATTGATGCCGGGTGGATCACTTTTGATTCAACAGCGCCCGACGTGAGCAAGAATCTTTGGCCAAAGCAGGAATAGAGAGAAGAACAAGCCACGATAGGGCCCCTTCATATTTCTCTTTTAGGGACTCATGATCAGTACCCGAGATCATGAGAACCTTTTCATGTAAATAAGGGTTTTTGTACATTTTACATATATCAACAAAGAGGCATTTCACACATCACTCTCTTTTGTTCTTTTCTCTCTTTCCTCATCAATATTAATAAATTCTAAACCTAAACAGAACCAATAAAATAATTGTGTCTGTAATTGTTCGCTCTAACCGGGATCCGAAGGTGAAAGGGTTGAGTTGGACAGTGATGAGGAGACCATTTCTCCGGATCTGCAAAGATTGCTAGATCAAGAAGCTCGTCAAGAGAAATTCGAAACCGTGAATTTGGGGCATGGCCGAAAGATAAAAGAGGTCAACATTGGGACCCATATCAGTGATGAAATAAGGACACATGCTTCCACTATGATTATAATAAAATCATTCTTTCTCATTGCTGCTTTTCTTGCTTATAATAAAATTCTAAACCACATTTTTTTAACCCTGTTTGAATAAACATGAATGAGGTTAAAATCATCTTAATAATAATAAACCCACATCATTTTTATGTGGAAGTGTGCGTGTCAACTTGGAGCACCTTTTCTTGGCCTCAATAAGTGCCATCATGGATAAAGAAATCCTAAAGATAAAAAGACCCGCTAGGAATCCCACAAAAGGGTGACCTAGGCAAAAGTTAGGGTTACAATAATAAACAAAAACAAAGGTCCGCTAAAACGCCACAAAAGGGTGTTTTAGGCAAAAATAAGGACAATCAAAAAACAAAAGAAATCCATGATGGTAACATGAACCGAATTCAAAAAGAAAGGTTCAAGAGCAGCTATCCAAGTTGTCAAAATCACAACGTCAATAAACAAAGATTTTCTTAACTTCATAAGTGTTTAATCAAGCAAGCCTAAACACATAAGCCTACCTTGGCCATCCCTTCTTACAAAAACCATTTTTGAAAAATAATCCCCTCTAAAATACAAACTTCAAAACAAAAATATCTTTCCTTTCTTTTCTCTCTTGTCCCAAAAGATTTTAGAATAATCTAGTGGAAGCATGGAGAAATAAATCATCACTGATAATGGATCTAATCTGAACAACAAAATGGTGGAAGAACTGTGCCAAGAATTCAAGATCCAACACCACAACTCTTCCCCATATCGGCCAAAGATGAATGGGGCAGTCGAGGCAACCAATAAGAACATCAAAAAAATAGTGCAAAAGACGGTTGTCTCATTTAAAGACTGACACGAGATGTTACCCTTCGCTCCTCATGGCTATAGGACTTCAGTACGTCCATTTACAGGAGCTACTCCATTCTCACTCGTTTATGGGGTGGAGGCAGTTCTACCCATCGAAGTCGAAATATTCTATCTAAGGGTAATCATGGAAACAAAACTTTCCGAGGCAGAATGGGTTCAAAGCCAATATGACCAGTTGAACCCTATCAAAAAGAAACGGCTGAACGCCATATGCCATGGTCAAGCCTATCAGAGGAAGATCAAAAAAGGCTTTTGACAAGAAAGTCCACCCTCGAGTCTACCATGAGGGAGAGTTGGTAATGAAGAAATTACTACCAACTCAAAAGGACAAAATCGGAAAGTATGCCCCAAATCACGGAGGACCATACGTGGGAAAACGAGCCTTCTCAGGAGGAGCATTGATCCTCACAAACATGGATGGAGAAGAACTTCGATACTTAGTCAACACTGACGTGGTAAAGAAGTACTATGCTTGAAGACGTTGCTTGCATAGGCCCGCTAGGATGAAAACCCAAAAAGGGCGTCCTAGGCAAAAGTTAGGGCAAAATAAAAAGCCTGCCAGTACAAGGGTACTAGGCAAAACAAAGGCAAATTTACCCCGTTAGGATACGTCCTAAGCAAAAGTTAGGGGCAAAAGAATAAGATGTAAAAGCAAAGCAAGCAACGATCGCTTAAACCGAAAACCGAAAGGCGGTTCAAGTGATTATCTTCTAGAAGCAAGCATCTTGCAGCATCTACACTCCTGGCTCAGGCCGAAGCAATTAGGGGAACGTAAAGAGCAACAATTACAGATATAATTGTTAAGCCCAATGTATATAGCCTACCCTGGCCAGCCATTCTTCAGAAATTTCCTTCTGTATATCTTTCTGTAAAAACACTTGTGAATATCAATAAAAATATCCATTTGTTTCTTTTCTTTCTTGACCATGTGATTATGCCTCTGAATTGGTTTTTCATAAAATTGTACGAAATTCCATTAATAATCGGTCAATAAAAGAAAATTGGAGGGGTTCCTGTAAAATCCATAATCTCCTGCATAAAGGCTCACAAAAATACTCCCTCGCGTCAATGACAGAAAGTCCTCCAAGAAGAAGAGGATAGGGAGAGCCACTCACTTTTTTAAATAAATGAACAAAAGTAAAAATTGTATTGCATTTGTGCATCACACACACATTAGTTGCACATTCAAAGACCTTATCATGAGGCAACCGCATAAAATAGAAAAATAGAAAATTGCTTGTGTATGACAGCAGCAAGCAAAATACAAAGATTCAGAAAATCAACAGCATCATACAGAATAACTGAGCCTGGAGAGGCTTGCCGAAAGAATACTCTCAAAATAACTGAGCCTGGAGAGGCTCGCCGAAATAATACTCTCTCAAAATAACTGAGCCTGGAGAGGCTCGCCGAAATAATACTCTCAGAATAATTGAGCCTGGAGAGGCTTGCCGAAATAATACTCGTACAGAATAATTGAGCCTGGAGAGGCTTGCCGAAACAATACTCCCACAGAATAATTGAGCCTGGAGAGGCTTGCCGAAATAATACTCCTACAAAATAACTGAGCCTGGAGAGGCTTGCCGAAATAATACTCTCTCATAAATCTAATTTCTTTAACACTTTTAATTTCTGTACAGCAAAAGCCAAAAACATAAAAAAGGCAAAATACAGAAAAAGCCAAAATCAGAAGAAAAGGCAAAATACAGAAAAAGCCGAAAATAAAAAAGGCAAGGATATAGAAAATCCAACAAACAATCTGTACCAAATAACTAAGCCTGGAGAGGCTTACCAAAATAATACTCCATATCCTCCACAGTATGCAGAATAACTGAGCCTGGAGAGGCTCGCAGAAATAATACTCCCCAGAGGGAACCTCAGCTCAAGCTCACGGAAAAATCCCCAGCGAGAGCTATCAAAGCAAAATCGACGCAATCCCCAATGGAAATGCGATCATCCAAACAGTATATACAAGTCAAAGGACTTAACACTTCCTCGGTGGAAGATAGCTCTCCGACTCAAAGCACTGAGCGAGGCTAAGCCTGTAGAGGCTTCCTAAATAATACTCTGGGACACAATAAGATCCCCAAATCCCCAATCGCCTACTCAAGAGGCATCCCTGCAAAAAGGAGAAGAAAATCAAAAATATCAATAAGTATTCCCCAAGTGGAATCCGGCTCTTAGCCAAACATCGAACGTCAAGCCGATACGCCTAACAGAAGAGGCTAATCAAAATCAACGACAAAATCCCCCAGTGGATAACAGCCTACACAGAGGCAACACAATCAGAAAATCAAAGAGAGACACCCGAATAAGGATAACCGGGATACTCCACTCACGTCAAAAGGACGTCAGCCAAACATAAGGCATCGCTCAACTCAGAGAGCATCTGTGTCTACACCCCAAGGAGTCAAAAATTCCCATGGGTACCAACTAAGCAATGCAAGTTGGGACACAAGAACCTATGAATGACTGCACATCCCCTAGACGGATCCCTGCGTTATCCAGCCCTCAGCGGCACAAAATCAGAAAAACAAACCGTCGAAGCAGCATTGTGGACTGTGGAGACAAACTATACTCAACTACCTCATCTTTGAGAGGCAAAGTCTGGAGAGACGATACTCAAACGAAGTCTGGAGAGACGGTACTCAAACAAGGTCTGGAGAGACAATACTCAAACAAGGTCTGGAGAGACAATACTCAAACAAGGTCTGGAGAGACAATACTCAAACAAAGTCTGGAGAGACAATACTCAAACAAGGTCTGGAGAGACAATACTCAAACAAGGTCTGGAGAGACAATACTCAAACAAGGTCTGGAGAGACAGTACTCAAACAAAGTCTGGAGAGACAGTACTCGAAGTCTGGAGAGACAGTACTCGAAGTCTGGAGAGACAGTACTCAGAGTCTGGAGAGACGATACTCAAATAAAGTCTGGAGAGACAATACTCAAACAAAGTCTGGAGAGACAGTACTCGAGGTCTGGAGAGACAATACTCAAGGTCTGGAGAGACAATACTCAGCCATCAGCGTCGTCAGAGGCACGTTGGTGTTAAACTTAGCTACCGAGGTTGTCAGAAGCGCCAAGGTATGCAACAACCTGGAGAGGCTACTCAACAATTTTCCACCGGAAGACATTACAAGTCAGAAGGTCGGCACATCACCCGGACAATTGGGTCAACTCCTTTACTTGTCAGCCGGTACACCAAAAGACCGTTTGACTAAGTAAAGGGGGGGCAGCTGTAGACCCCTAAAATTGTCCGGGTCGGAAATAAAGCTTGAAGACTCTCGAAGACTGAAGGATAATCAGCCAGAAGGACTCCTCGAAGGCCCTAGGAGGGTTCTCTGTAGGTCCAGAGGTCTTAGAATAGCTCAAAATAAAGAAGTGGAGGGAAAAAGCCCAATACGGCCGTACTGAACTCAATACGGCCGTATTGAAGCTTCAATACGGCCATACTGAAGTCAGTACGACCGTATTGACACTTCAATACGACCACTGCGAACTCAATACGGGCGTATTGAAATTTCTGACTTTCAATACGACCGTATTGAACTCCAATACGACCGTATTGAAGTTCAAAAATTTCAATACGGCCGTATTGGCCCTGCAGGCCGTACTGCGCCTGTTCCCTATAAATATGACGTCAATTGGACGTCATTTCACACTTTCACACTCAGTTTTGACTCCCTCCTTGAGTATTCTGGGGTTTTTGAGCAGTGTTCTGCCCTAGAAATCTCTCTGGGAGTCGATCCGACGAAGTTCTGGAATTCCGAGCACTTAGCTTGGAGATTCGAACCTAGTCGAAGGGAAATCCTCCGGATTTCCATAGTCAAAAGTTTTTAGGAAGGAGCGAGCGAGCTTGTAGAGCGAGGGAACGCCAAAAAGCTTCCCAGTTTTACTCAATATATAAAAGCACGCTTCAAGAGGTTTCTTCTTAAATCCTTCCTTTTACTGCTTTCTGTGTGCATATTTAAACTATCATCATGTAGATAGTTAATTTATAATCGCTTATAATAAATAGGGGTAATTTAGTAATTTTACGCTATTATTTTAGAAATAATCTGTCATAGGGAACCCGAAAGGGGCGCTGTGGGGTGCTAACACCTTCCCCACGCGTAACCGACTCCCTTACCCAACTCTGGTTGTAATGGCCAAAGTTGATTTATAAAATCAATTGCCTTATCCCTTTTTCCAATGTTTTGAGTAAAACATTGGTGGCGACTCCACGAACCCCTCCTTTTTACGAAAACCACTAATCCATGGAGGGTCCCGCTTGGGATTAATATGGATTAGTGAGACTTTAAATAAAATTGCTCGTTTGACAAGGTCTCAGTTTGAGAATAAGTCATTCTAGCAATCCCTATTTTTAAACAAATAAACGAGTCCAACCATCCCTCGCGAATGCCGAAAGCCCGTTTCGGGCCGGGTGGCGACAATGACATGCATCATATGCATATATACTCCAGGTGTGCCGCTGAGGCCGCATACCCACGACTAACAAGGTGTGCCTTTGGGTCACCAATGATGTAACCAGGTGTTCCTTTGGGTCACCCACGATATGCTAACTAGGTGTGCCTTAGGGTCACCAATGATGATATGTGAACTTCCGTATGGCGCCACATGCATATATTTATGAGTTGAGTCTATGACATCATTGCATGATAAATAATTATTATATATGATAATGATTATGTGTGTGTGCTATTTAACTTTTATTTCTTCATCTACAACTGAGTGAGATGTTTCTCACTCCCTTGTTATTTTTTTTGTATATGTTTAAATTTATGTTGCAGGTGATCATCATCATGAGGATGTTGGTGATGAGGCCTAAAGGCTTCTTGGGGCATGCTCTGATAGGATGTGACATCGGGTTTAGCTAGGATTTCTCTTATGTATTTCTTGTTCTAAAAATATTTTCTTTTCTTGTGTAATTTAATAAATTATAAATTGATTCCTAACTAGGAGGCACTGCCACCTTTACTGGGATTGATTTATAATCTTTGTTTTATAATAACTTCTTGAGTTTAATATTTATGTGTATGAATTATGAATGTGCATCTTCTACCTTATGATACTTATTGTTTTATATCATTCTATGATAATCTTTTATAAATATAGTTTAGGTTTATTAATAATGTTGGGGTAGAGGGTGTCACATGGGGCACAGGAACCTATGAATGACTGCACATCCCCTAGACGGATCCCTGCGTTATCCAGCCCTCAGCGGCACAAAATCAGAAAAATCGTCGAAGCAGCATCGTGGACTGTGGAGACAAAACTATCACAAATGCCTGGAGAGGCAATACTTAGCTACCCAGATGTCCAGAGCACCGAGGTATGCACAAGCCTGGAGAGGCAATACTCAGCTACCCAGATGTCTAGAGCACCGAGGTATGCACAAGCCTGGAGAGGCAATACTCAGCTACCCAGATGTCCAGAGCACCGAGGTATGCACAAGCCTGGAGAGGCAATACTCAGCTACCCAAATGTCCAGAGCACCGAGGTATGCACAAGCCTGGAGAGGCAATACTCAGCTACCCAGATGTCCAGAGCACCGAGGTATGCACAAGCCTGGAGAGGCAATACTCAGCTACCCAGATGTCCAGAGCACCGAGGTATGCAATGAGCCTGGAGAGGCGACGACTAATACTCACCCTGGAGAGGGCAAACTCAACCTGGAGAGGCTACTCAACAATTTTCCACCGGAAGACGCTACAAGTCAGAAGGTTGGCACATCACCCGGACAATTGGGTCAACTCCTTTACTTGTCAGCCGGTACACCAAAAGGCCGTCCGACTAAGTAAAGGGGGGGCAGCTGTAGACCCCTAAAATTGTCCGGGTCGGAAATAAGACTCGAAGACTCTCGAAGACCGAAGGAAAGTCAGCCGGAAGGACTCCTGGAAGACCCTGGAAGACCCTAGGATGATTATTCATAGGTTTAGAAGTCTTAGAGTAGCTTAAAATAAGGAAGTGGAGGGAATGAAGCCCAATACGGCCTCCCAAAAGTTCAGTACGGCCGTATTGAACATTTTGAACTACAATACGGCCGCACTGAACTCAATACGGCCGTATTGAAGTTTCTGAACTTCAATACGGCCGCACTGAACTCAATACGGCCGTATTGAAGTTTCTGAACTTCAATACGGCCGCATTGAACTCAATACGGCCGTATTGAAGTTCAAAACTTCAATACGGACCGTATTGACTCCAGGGCCCGTATTGCGCCTGTTCCCTATAAATATGACGTCAATGGGACGTCATTCTACACTTTTCCACACAGTTTTGACTCTCTCCTTGAGTGTTCTGGGGTGTTTGAGCAGTGTTCTGCCCTAGAAATCGCTCTGAGAGTCGATCCGACGAAGTTCTTAAGTCACGAGCCATTTGCTTGAGTCTCGAACCTAGTCGAAGGGAAATCCTCCGGATTTCCATAGTAAAAATTATTTTTTAAGGAAGGAGCGAGTGAGCTTGTAGAGGGAGGGAGCGCCAAAAAGCCTCCTAGATTTCATTGAAATATATAAAAGCACGCTTCAAAGGTTTCTTCTTCAAAATCCTTCCTTTTACTGCTTTCTGATTGTTGCATCGCATATCTAATTTATTCGCCATGTAGATATCTTGTTCATAATCGTTTATAATAAATAGGGGTAATTTAGTAATTTCGCACTATTATTTTTAGAAATAATCTGTCATAGGGAACCCGAAAGGGGCGCTGTGGGGTGCTAACACCTTCCCCACGCGTAACCGACTCCCTTACCCGACTCTGTTTGTAATGGCCAAAGTTGATTTATAAAATCAATTGCCTTATCCCTTTTTCCAATGTTTTGAGTAAAACATTGGTGGCGACTCCAAAGAACCCTACCTTTTGTGAAAACCGCTAATCCATGGAGGGTCTCGCTTGGGATTAACATGGATTGGTGAGCCTTTTAATAAAATTGCTCGTTTGACGAGGTCTCAGTTTGAGAATAAGTCATTCTAGCAATCCATATTTTTAAACAAATAAAAGAGTCCAACCATCCTTCGCGAATGCCGAAAGCCCGTTTCGGGCCGGTGGCGACAAATACTGCATAGTTCACTTTTTGGTTATCAGGACAGTTCATGGCTCGAAATATTTTTTTTTATTTCTTTAATCCATAATTCAGCCTTTTCAGGATTATATCCTCCATCAAATTGGGAAGGTTTATTGCTTCTAAATTCTACCAGTCCCTGTGACTCCCCCATTCCTTCCGGTCGTTGATTCCTTAACAAGGCGGCAACCATGTCCTTAATAGCTTGCATAGCCTCAGTCAATTATGTATTTCTCCTTCCTGCCATCTAAAATTTATAGATTAGTTTATTATACTAGAAACATGGTTAGCACATTTCCCCAAGTTACACATGGAACGTTGCTCTGATACTACTAAAATGTAACGTCAAAAATATACATATTAATCCTAGTTTTATATGTTTATAGATAGTTATATATATATATATATATATATATATATATATATATATATATATTTAAATTGACAACACAAATGAGTAATAAGAGCAAATACACATAAATAACTTACAAGGATCTTAAAATATTTACTAAAATATGTACATCATTTTAAACTACTCATATATCTTACATTGTTATTTTTAACATTTACACACATATTATTCTACACGCATTACCTATTCTATATATATATCTTGTTATTTTACACGGCTATTACGATAATAATTACATTGGTGGTGGAAACAAGTTCACAATTGGATTTATATGATTTGCCGGTGGTAAAAAGAAAGTCACGATAATAGGTCCATCTATGGTGGTAGAATTTTCTTGATCGGGGAAGAAAAAGAACGAAGACAGTGCGATGCCTTGGAATGTGACAGAGTTAGAAATAACATCTATTCCCCAATTACCCCCAGGAAAAACGGCAGTGATCACTCCTGTAAAAGGACCTGGGATGGCTGGGAGATCCATCTTTTTCTTTATATATATTAAATTTTTCACAACAAGAAATAAGGAGTGAGAACACTTATTAAATAAATATATTTAATTAAATAAAGAACAAGACTATATATAATAACATAAAAATTAAATAATAAAATTTGAATCATTTTAATAGTGACTAGTCAGGATAAATGAGCATTATTGTAATGTCAACCCAATATCAATAGAATATTTTACCAAGAATGCTTACTCATTTAAATCCCCAAGGTCAAACCTCCAGCTATAAATAATTCAAACTTTATCGTCTATGGCCATAGAACAATATTTATTTTCATAAATCCTTGCAAAATAACAACAATACAATTTCAAGATATCACAATTATATTATAGTTAATTATAAATATATTAATAATAAATATTTACGTAAAAAGAATATATTAAGAGTACCAATAATAAAAATAAATATGACAATCATTATAAAATAATTAAACAATATAAAATATGAACACCTTAGCAATTATTATAGATAAAAAATAAACATAGGTTAAGCAAATAAATGAGGTTAGGGGCACCTCACTAGATAAATGTATCAAGAAAATAACATAAATGAATAACATAGTAGTAAATAAAATTTTAAAGAAACAAGGTTCTCCTCCCCTTTACCTTAAAATGTAGATTTATCAAGGAGTGGTTGCATAAAAAAATCTCTTACTTCACTCTCTGTCTCTCTTTCTTTCTTCTCCTTTTATGTTTTCTCTCTTCACTTACGTCTCTCTGTTGCTCTATATTACCGTGAGTTTTGCTGTCTCCAATTTTTACCAAGTGAACCTATTTATAGCACTCCAAGTAATGATTACTTGGTTAATATATAATGGTAAAATTGATTCAATTTTGTTCAATTACAACTATGTTGGTATCTATGGTTTCAATTACATAATATTGAAGTTGATTTGAATTCCACGGGATAAGGCTTATCCCTGCACCTTTTCTTCGTGCATTAATTGCACATTTTTTTTTATAGAAATTATTAAAAGTTCCGGAAAAATTGTAATATGCTTATCATTTTATGTATTTATATGTGATAGTCCAAATGTTTATTAAATATATATGTATATATATTAGAGTATTATTCTTAAATAACAAAATTTGTTAAATATAATATTGTTTATTTCCATTTTAATTTCTGAAAATTTTGACAATAAAATTTTAATGCATTAAAATTATAAAATATCAAACTTATTTTCTATTTGTTTTTAAAATATAAAGAAAAAATTGACTACTATTTTAAGAATAATATAAAAATATTATATTCAAATTTTAAGATGTTAAATCTTGAGAGTGTTGCTTGGATAGGTCACTGATATATGAGAGTGGTGCTCAAGGAGGCCACTGGAATTGGGAGAGTGGTGCTCAGATAGGCCACTGGGTTGGGTGAGTCTCTCCTAAGTCCTTAGCTAGTGTTGGAGCGGGGCATGAGGTCGAGGGTTATTCCCTTAACCAAATACTCAGGAAGGTGCGTGGATCCTTGCGGATAGTCGGTGGGTGAACTCCACAATTGACTTGGTTATGCATGCCAACATTATGGTAAGCCCGTACCCAGCTGTGTTATACCTGACGGTGAATCTAAAATTTCAATTGTGTAAGTGACATCATTCGAGTAAACCTGAGTGAGGATTATATCCTGTTTAGCAGTGACCGAGCGAGCGCATTGGGCGTGAAAACAGTTGGGATGGTTTCGGTAGGATGGAATGTCACTTATACAGCTCTATTGTTAGGGAGATCTCCTAGGTGTATGCGTGACGACGCATTAGATGATTGATATGCATTGATTTCTGTCATAAGATGCATTTATTGCATGATTATTAATATGATGAAGTGTGGTGTTTGACTTCATGATTGGTGGATTATATTTTATGCATGAGTAGTGTTGGATAGAGTGTATGGTGTGACTCTATAAACATGATTGATAGTTGGATGATGTGTAGTATAGATTTTATTTTGTACTTGTATGATTGGTTTTGAACTCTAGCTTACCCTTCTGTTTCCATGTGGTGGAACTGCGATGATCATACTTGGTATAGGAACAAGTCAGGGCTAGCTTGGAGTTGAGGTGTCCGCTGCGTGACGGGGAGTTTTGATCCTCGTGTTAGAGTTACCATTTTGGGTAACGGTTTTGTCTGTGCTTGACCAGCACTAGAGAATATTATTTTTGGGATGACTGTACATATATGGAGTTCTATTTTATAACCAGAAACTTAGTTATTTTCATTTTTATTTGTACATGTATGTATGAGTTATCCAGCTTAATATTTCTCTTAGTTTCACTAGCAGTAGTGTGATTTCACTAAGTGTAGAGACCATGGCGGGTCGTTACACTTTTATGATATCAGAGCCGGTCGAGTCTTTTGGGATACTCTGTGGGGAGTGATCCTTCTAGGTTTCTATTGTTTCATATCTCTGATATGTGTTAATTTTGGTGAGTAATAGTAGAGAAGTGTTAGTAAAAGAATGTTTGAATTCTTTTAGTATGGTGAGGCCTCAATTTGATCAAATCGCTAGGGCTATGGAGATGATGGCCATGGTGATGCAAGAGCAAAGTGCTTACTTTGCTCAGATGGAGGTGGTAGAGCTGCGGTTGAGGCAGCTAGACCGGTGGTCTCTCAAGATGGGAGAGATTTAGTAGAGTTTAGGAGATGTTAGCCTCCTCAATTCAAAGGGATTCAGATCTCGATGTGATAGATTTATGATTGTGTGAGATGAGAAGATCTTTAGTGTTTTGGGATCTTTTGAGGAGAGGAAGTTGGCCTATGCAGTATGTATATTGGCAGGCGAGGCTGAGTACTGGTGGAGAGGCACCAAACAGATGTTAGAGAGCAGGGGTGTACATGTTGATTGGGATTGTTTTAGGGGTCTTTTTGGAGAAGTATTTCCCAGATAGCGTTAGATACACTAAGGAGGTAGAGTTCATGAGACTGCAGCAGGAAAGCATGTCTGTTTCAAAGTATGTTATGAGGTTTGAGCAATTGACTTGTTCCTACTCTCAGGTCGTATCTGAGGCTTGGAGATGTAGGGAGTTTGTAGAGGGATTGAGGTATGAGCTGAAGAAGGTCATAGTCCTTATGTCCATAGAGGAGTTTCCTGCCTTGGTTGAGAAGGCAAAGACTGTTGAGAGATTGGAGCGTGGTGGTAGTAGCGGTAAGGCTGCTAGAGTTAAAGAGGGATCATCCAGATCTAGAAGGGGAGGTCAACAGAGAGGACCCTATTATAGGCTTGTTCAATCTCAGAGGGGTGCTGTTAGTAGGGGACCTCGTCATGCTACTCCTCAGGGTGGAGCACAGTCGGTGCAGTGTTATAGATGTGGAGAAGCCCACATGGTTAGAGATTATTCCCATTCAGGGAAATTTTTTTTTTCCAGATGTAGCAGGCTAGGCCACCTTTCCAGAGATTATCAGATGCCATCGACTCTATCTGGGAGTGCTTCGAGGCCATCTAGGCCTACGATTGTGGTGAGCGTGTTTGCTTTATCAAGTGTAGAGGCTTCCACTTCATCAGATTTGGTGAAGAGGGAGGGAAAGGCAGTAGGTGAGGATGTTTTGTTCCTGTTTGATTATGGTGCCACACATTCTTTTTTTTTTTGTTGATTGTGTGGGGAGATTGGGTTGTTAGTGTCTGCATGGCACGTTGATTTGTATATATCTACTCCGGCTTCAATTTCTTTGGTGACATCGGAGATGTGTGTGAGATGCCCGATAGAGGTGTTTGGTAGAAAGTTCTGAGTGAACCTGATTGTGTTGCTCATGGTAGATATTGACATAATCCTAGGGATGGATTGGTTATCTGCCCATCACATCCTTATAGATTGTGCTCGAAGAGAGTTGGTATTTTCTCAGTTGGAGGATGAGGTGTTGTTGTCAGCAGGTTAGGCTGAGTAGTTGATGAGAGATGGAACTGAGTTCTTCATGTTGTTAGTCATTTTGAGTGTTGAAACGGAGATGGCCATCACTGGGATTGGGTTGTTAGTGAGTTTCCTGAGGTGTTCCTAGATGATGTGTCGGGATTGCCACTTATGCGTGATGTTGTTTTTAGCATTGACCTGGTACTGGGTGCAAGACCAATATCAGTGGCTTCTTATAGGATGGTTCAAGCTGAGTTGGTAGACCTGAAGAGACAAATCGAGAATTTGTTGGAGAAACAGATGGTGAAGCCTAATGTTTCTCCTTGAGGTGCCCCGGTACTGTTAGTAAAGAAGGATGGTGGGGCCCGTTTATGTTGATTATCAGCAACTGATTAGGTTGACGAAAAAGAATAAGTATCCACTTCCAAGGATTGATGATTTGATGGATCAGCTGAGGGGAGCTTTGGTGTTTTTGATGATTAATTTGAGATCTGGATACCATCAGATCATGGTAAAGGAGAGTGACATACCGAGGACTGCTTTCAGGACTAGGTATGATCACTATGGGTAAGTAGTGATACCTTTCGGTGTCACTGATGCTCCAACAATGTTCATGGATTACATGAACTAGATTTTCAGGTCATTCTTGGATAGATTTGTGGTGGTCTTCATTGATGATATTTTGGTGTATTCTAGATCTTTGGAGGATCACTATGAGCATCTGAGGTTGGTTTTGGAGATGCTGAGGGAGAGGTAGTTGTATGTCAAGTTGTCCAAGTGTGAGTTTTGGTTGTCTGAGGTGAGGTTTGGGGCATGTGATATCAGCAGAGGGGATTGCAGTGGATCCAGCCAAGATGTAGGTTGTGATTCAGTGGGAGCGTCCGAGGATTGTTACAGAGATTAGGAGTTTTGTTGAGTTAGCGAGTTACTATCAGAGATTCATAGAGGGTTTCTCTCGAATAGTAATGCCTTTGACTTAACTGACTCGGAAGGATTAACCTTTTGTTTGGATGGACACTTGTAAGCAGAGTTTTCAGGAATTGAAGGGATGATTGACTACTCCTCCAGTTTTGGTGTTACCTGACACTGGTGAGTATTTTGAATTGTTTTGTGATACTTCTCACTAGGAGTTAGGCGGTGTGTTGATGCAGGGAGGGAGAGTAGTGATATATGTTTCAAGGCAACTTAAGACTCATGAGAGGAATTATCCTACTCATGATTTGGAGCCTGCAGCTGTGGTATTTTCCTTGAAGTCGTGGAGGCACTATCTGTATAGTGCAAGATTCAGTGATCACAAGAGTTTAAAGTACCTGTTTGATCAGAAGGTGTTGAATGTGGGGCAGAGGAGATGGATGAAATTCCTAAAGGACTTTGATTTCCAGTTGATGTATCATCCTAGGAAGACGAGTGTGGTAGCAGATGTATTGATTAGGAAATCCATTCATATGTCGGCTATAATGTTTAGGGAGTTGGAGCTAATTGAGCAGTTTAGAGATTTGAGACTAGAGGTGGAGGTTGTTCAAGATCACATTAGTTATGGTATGATCACCATAACTAATGAGTTCTTGAGACAGGTGGGAACTAAGCAATTACATGATCTAGAGTTGTTGAGGATTTTGGTATTGCTTGGTACCAAGAGGGCAGCTGGTTTTGAGCTTAGTGCTGATGGAGATTCCAGAGTGAAGTGTGATAGTGTCACTAAGGACTTTGTGGTTGGGTTGCCTAGGACAACTAGGAACAGTAATTCTATTTGAGTGATTGTTGATAGGTTGATAAAGTGTGTGCACTTTCTTCCTGTCAAGAGATGGTCCTTGGAGAGGCTTGCACAGTTGTATATTAGAGAGATAGTACAGTTGCATGGAGTGCCTTCCAGTATTATCTCTAACAGAGATCCAAGGTTTACTTCCAGGTTGGCAGACTCTGTATCAGGCTTTGGGGACGAGGTTAAGGTTGAGCTCTACTTATCATCTACAGACAGATGGTCAGTCGGAGGGGATAATTGGAGGCTCTCTTGAGAGCCTGTGTGTTGGATCATCTGGGTAGATGGGAGGAGGTGTTACCATTGGTAGAGTTCACCTACAATAATAGTTATCACTAGAGCATTAGCATGGCGCCTTTTGAGGCTTTGTATGGCAGGAGGTGTAGGACTCCATTATATTGGTATTAGGAGTGTGAGTCAACAGTGGTTGGTCTAGAGTTAGTTCTTTAGACTACTGAGATGGTGAGATAGATTCAGGAAGGGTTGAGAGCTACCCAAAGTCGATAAAATTCCTAGCTGATAGGAGTAGGAGACCTCTAGAGTTTGAAGAGGGAGAGCATGTGTTTCACGTTTCACAATTGAAGAAGTACATCAGAGACCCGAGTCAAGTGGTAAAGATAGATGAGGTGCAAGTTAGAGAGAACTCGACCTATGAGAAGAGACCGGTAGCTGTGGTTGATCACAAGTTGAAGAAGCTTCGTGGCAAGTCCATCAGCTTGGTGAAGATTCTTTGAGATGCAGCTACTGGTGAGGCTACCTGGGAGGTGGAGTCAGTTTAAGGAACAGTATTCATTCCTCTTTTTCAGGTAAGCCTATTTTCAGGGACGAAAATTCCTATTTGTTGGGGGGTATTGTAACATAGTACTTATTTCAAAAAGCCCATTATGGCTGATTTAGTAGCCCAGAACGGGCCGTTCCCAAACTGGAACGGGAGGTTCCAAACTACTAAATTGACCTGAAAAACGTAGCTGAGAACGGGTTGTTCTAGAGGGAGAACGGGCCGTTCCAAACCCCAAAATGGGCCGTTCTGGAGGGAGTAGGGGTCGTTTTGGATGGAGAATGGGTCGTTCTGGATGGGTCCCAAAACGGACCGTTCTGATTTCAGAACAGGCCGTTCCGAATTTGATACAGGTCGTTCTGGCCACTCTTAAACTTCTATAAATAGGGGTTGGTGGTTGAGGAGAAAGTGAAGTTTTTAGAGAGAAGTTTTAGAGAGAAGGACTCTGGGTCTGTGAGCTCCTTTCTCTCCCAAATTTCTCTGTATGATTCATTGTCTCCTATAGATCACTAATGCCTTCTGTCTTTTCTTCAAATTCATATTAGGAAGCTTACTTTGGGAGGATTGAAGTTCCGGATTGAGTTTCGGAAGGGAATTCTACTTCTTCTCAGTTATTGGCTATTTTGAGCCAATCTTCAGGTGAGGGAAGCTAGAATGTTTGTTGTTTAGGTTGCATGTGAGTTTCAAAACTCAATAGGTGCATGAATGTTGAGAATTCATAGAAGGATTGAATAAAATCTCATTTTTTTTAGGTTTTGAGAAAAAGGAGGATTTTGATGACTTTGATGCATAGGTTGGATGCATGTGAGATCTAAGTTTATTTAAGTTGAATGGAGCCTATGCATTGTGTTTTTTTGTTTGCATGTGGCTGGATTTATTGGTTTGGATGAGAGTTTTTGAACTCTTTGACTGGGATTTAGGTCGGGCGTAGGTTGAGCTCGTCGGGCGTGAAAGAGCTTAGAGCTCTAGGGTTGGTGTTAGGTCAGGCGCGAGCTGATTGCGCCGAACGTGAATATGTTTATAAATAATTAATTTAAATTGATGTTTATACATGTTTAAAGTCGTAGTTTAGATCATGTATGTATGATATATGATGTATAGTGAGGTTTTGATTCATATGTATGCTTTGTGATGATACGTATGAATGTTTGAATATGATATGACATGTGTATATGTTCATATAAGTATGTTTATTGATCATAATGGTGGGTAGACCAATTATGATGTATGATGCATTATTGCATATGATGTCTTATGACATGTGAGTGATTATTGATCATGATGGTGGGCAGACCATGTATGATGTATGATGCATGATTGCATGTGATGCCTTATGGCATGAGTCTAGGCTAGGACTTGAGAAGAGGAAAAATATTTTCGAACTGGAAGAGCTCACATAGAGTCTCTTGAGAATGGTGTTTAGATAGGCCACTGATATATGAGAGTGGTGCTTAGGGAGGCCACTAGATTTGAGAAAGTGGTGCTCAGATAGGCCACTGGGTTGGGTGAGTCTCCTCTAAGTCCTTAGCTAGTGTTGGAGCAAGGTATGAGGTCGAGGGTTATTCCCTTAACCAAGTACTCGGGAAGGTGCGTGGATCCTTGCGGATAGTCGGTGGGTGAACTCCACAATTGACTTGGTTATGCATGCCAACGTCGTGGTAAGCCCGTACCCAGCTGTGCTATACCTGACAGTGAATCTGGACTTCCAATATGTAAGTGACATCATCCGAGTAAACCTAAGTGAGGATTATATCCTGTTTAGTAGTGACCGAGCGTGCGCATTGGGCGTGAAAATGGTTGAGGTGGTTTCGGTAGGATGGAATGTCACTTATACAGCTCTATTGTTAAGGAGATCTCCTTGGTGTATGTGTGACGACGCATTAGATGATTGATATGCATTGATATCTGTCATGAGATGCATTTATTGCATGATTATTAATATGATGAAGTGTGGTGTTTGACTTCATGATTGGTGGATTGTATTTTATGCATGAGTAGTGTTGGATAGAGTGTATGGTGTGACTCTATGAACATGATCGATAGTTGGATGATGTGTAGTATAAATTTTATTCTGTACTTGTATGATTGGTTTTGAACTCTAGCTTACCCTTCTGTTTCCATGTGGTGGAACTGCGATGATCATACTTGGTATGGGAGCAGGTCAGGGCTAGCTTTGAGTTGAGGTGCTAGCTACGAGACGGGGAGTTTTGATCCTCGTGTTAGAGTTACCATTTTGGGTAACGGTTTTGTCTGTGCTTAACCGGTACTAGGGAATATTATTTTTGGGATGACTGTACATATATGAAGCTCTATTTTATAACCAGAAACTTAGTTATTTTCATTTTTATTTGTACATGTATGTATGAGTTATTCAGCTTAATATTTCTCTTAGTTTCACTAGCAGTAGTGCGATTCCACTAAGTGTAGAGACCATGGCGGGTCGTTACACTTATAATGTATAGATGTTGTTTTATGAGTTATATATTGGATTGGTTGGAGAAATGCAGGTGATTGAGCCAACTTGTGATTCTGCCAAGTACAAAAATCATTTTCGTGTCGAGTACGACTTCATAGTCTTAGACGTGAATTATGTAAGGTTAGGCATGGGTAAAACAAAGGCTCTTTTCCTGGATGATGCCAACACAAGATTGGTAGAATTCGACATTCTTTACATAAAGACTCTTTATCTCATTGACGCCAATGCAAGAGAATTGGTGTCGAGTGTGAGTGAGCCAGTGGCTCTCTACCTCAATGACATCATGCATTGGGTGAGTGGCATCAAGTGCTAGGTGAGTGGTGTCGGGCGTGGACGCTAGGTGCAAAATTATCACGTCAAGCATGAATGTGCTAAATTGAATGCTAATAATATGTTAATATATGTTGTATTCTAAATGTATAAAAAGTATGTGGATGTGTAGTATAGTGTTGTGTTATGCTTGAGGCAAGTTGTAGTATTGAAATATGTTGATGAGATGCTTGATGCATGTAGTTGTGTTGTCTTGTGGACTTAGGAGTAAAAAAGAGGTGTTATTTTTTATAAGTTGAAATATCCCATTATGTGAATATTTGTTGTGGTGCTTTAAGAGTCCAATTGATAAAAAAAAACCCTTCTAGAGTATAGTTGTCTCTTGAAATGGAGTGTTGAGTCTCATTTAGGTCCTTAACTTATTTGAATAAGGTATGAGGTCAATGGGTAAAATCTTAATTAATTACTAGAAAGGTGTGTAATATTTAGAGGGTAGTCGACAAGTTAATTCCATATAGGCTTAGTTGATACATACTAATGTCATGGTAGATTAATTACACTCAAGTTATTCTATTCATGATAGTGGTATTCACTACAAAAAAAAGTCAATTTAGCCACCGAAATTAGCGACCGATTTTTTTCCGTCGCTAATAGCGACTTAATTAGCAACCGATTCTGTTTTGGTTGCAAATTTTATTTAGCGACCAATTTAGCGACCGAATTGTTAGTGGCAAATAATCGGTCGCTAAATCGGTCACTAAAATAACAATTGTTGATTAAAATAGCGACGGAACGACTTCGGTCGCTAAAAAATAAAAAAAAATTAATATTTTTAATAATTTTAGCGACCAAAATAAAATCGGTCGCTAAAAAAATAAAAAATTAATATTTTTAATAATTTTAGCGACCGAATTAAAATCGTTCGCTAAAAAAAGAAAAAAAAATTAGCTTTTTTTAATAATTGTAGCGACCGAATTAAAATCGATCGCTAAAAAATAAAAAAAATTAATTTTTATTTTTTTAGCGACTGAATTAAAATCCGTCGCTAAAAAATAAAAAAAAATTATTTTTTTAAATAAATTTACCGACCGAATTAAACTCGGTCGCTAAAAAAATAAAAAATTAATTTTTTAAATAATTGTAGCGACCGAATTAAAATCGGTTGTTAAAAAATAAAAAAAATTAATTTTTTTTATATTTTTAGCGACCGAATGAAAAGCGGTCGCTAAAAAAATTAAAAAAAAGTAATTTTTAACAATTTTAGCGACCAAAATAAATCGGTCGCCAAAAAAATTAAAAAAAATTAACTTTTTAATAAATTTAGCGACCGACTTAAAATCGGTCGCTAAAAAATAAAACAATTTAATATTTATAATAATTTTAGCGACCAAATTAAAATCGGTCGCTAAATGTAAATTTTCTAAAAAATTTAGAATATATTTTTTTAAATGAAAGCAAATATAAAAATATATAATATTATTTTTATAATGATAAAAATATTAATGATAAGAAATAAAAATCAATACCCTCCCAATAAAATTAATTTTTTTTGTAAAATAATACAAATTATATAATTTAAAATAGATAATTAATATATCATGATGTATTAAAAAATGAGAAACATAATGCTATAAATCAAAATTAAATAATAATCTTTTTAATTGAATCTTTTTTTAAAAAAATAGACTAATTTAAATAATTATTTATCTAGAAAATTTGTTTATTTTTCTCTTGAGAAATTTATTTCTCTTTTATCATGCTTAATATTTTATTACATTATTAGATAATATGAAAATACATAATTTATTGTGCTTTCCAATTTTGTTAAGATAAATAAACTTCTTTTCATAAATCTTATTTTATTTTCATTAATATTTTCAAAATTAACTTAAACATCTAGTTCAACTGATATAAACACGTTAGTTCCATTAAATTAAAAATAATTGGCTTATATAAGGATTAATAAAAATTTATCAAACAAATCTAAAATTGATAAAATATAATTAATATTCCATTAGTTTAATAAATAAAAATTATAAAATAAATTATATATATAAATATATACTCCAATAACACATGAGATCAATTACTTAAAATACGTTATACCATCTATCTTTGATTATGCTCGTACTACTTTGGGTAGATATCGCTTCATTGAGGAAACATGATTTTATTATTATATATGAATATGATCCTACCATGGGAAACTGATTCAACAACAACCATATTTTGAAATATTTTTATTTTGTTTAATGTTAAATTAATTTTTAATATAAAAATATTTATTTAAAATATACCTAATTATACATATATATTTTAAAATTATATTAATTAAATATGTATATAATAGTTTATCTTAAAAATCAATTCATTTAGATATTATAAAATATTTTATTTTAAACATCAATTAAATAATACCTTGCTACTTATAATTTATTTAAATATTTATAAATGAATATTACATTAACTCCATTGATTATTTTAATCCTTGTCTTTAATTTTATTATATATAAAAATTATTTACCTAATATATTTTGAAATTATTTTCATGAATCTTATTTTATTTCAATTGTTATTTTAAAAGTTAGGCTTAATTATTCAATTCAATTGATATAATCGTGCTAGTTTCATTGTTTAAAAGCAATTGACTTATACAAAAATTAGTAAGAATTTGTGAAACAATTATTGTGACACCCTCTACCCCAACATAATTACAATAGATATAAACCATCTATATATAAATTCTTTCTTAGTCTAATATAAAATAATTATCTCAAGTATCATTGGGTAAAAGATGCACATTCATAATTTTCAACTGTAAGTATCAAATTGTCAAGAAATAATAAAATAAAGATTATAGATTAATCCCAGTAAAGGTGGCAGAGCCTCCTAGTTAGGAATTAACTTATAATCTTTTAGTAAAATTATAATATGACAAAATACACACTTTCAACATAAATAACATAAAAATTACAAAAGAAAAATAATAATAATTTAACAATAAGTCTAGCTAATCCCGATGTCACATCCTATCAGAGCGAAACCCAAACAGAAGCCTAAGCTTCACCACCAACATCCTCAGCCTCATGATAATTATCTGCATCATAATTTAAATATACACAAAAATGACAAGGGAGTGAGAAACTTCTCACTCAGTTGCAGATATAGAAATAAAAGTTAAATAGCACACACACACGCAATATAATTCACATATATAATCAATCTCACATATATGCTTATGTATAATGATTTTCTTGACTTGACTCACTAATGTATGCATGTGGCGCCATACGGAAGTTGCAGAATTTATCACTGGTGACCCAAAGGTACACCTATCACTGGTGTTCATACACCTCGTTAGCATGTTACATCACTGGTGTCCCGAAGGCACACCTATCACTGGTGTTCATACACCTCGTTAGCATATCGTGGGTGACTCAAAGGTACACCTTGTTAGTCGTGGGTATGCGGCCTCAGCGGCACACCTGGAGTAATATGTGCATATGATGCATGTCATACATTCACAGACTCAACCTTTAGCATGTTACACATATTATATTCATATTTCATAATTAAGAATTATTTCAATAATCCAATTTAATAGTCCAACAGTCCAAACAGTCCAACAGTCCAAACAGTCCAACAGTCCAACAGTCCAACAATCCAACAGTCCAGAGGTTGCTTAGGTATCATATTTTTCAATAATAATATATTAAGATCTTTTAAGTAAAGTAGGAAGCTTAAAAGGTAATATAAGATAATAAGGAGGCTCAGCCTTCCATTTAAATAACAGATTACAAATTTATAAATACTTAGGAGGCTTAGCCTTCCATTCAAATAACAGATTCTAATATGTAAATAAGATATAAAACAAAACACATCAATAATACATATTCAAAGAAATAAACAACAGGTAAGGGATCGGGAGCCAATCCAACAAACAAACTATTTAACAATTATTCCCACACCCCCAAGCGAGGTTTCCCACTCCCCCCTTACCTGGATAAATAGGAATTTGGGCAGAATCTCCTCTCTTTCTCCTTAAACCGGAACCGGAACTAGAGCAGAACCTTCTCTATTCTCCTTCTCTTTTCACAACCTAGGCAGAACCTTCTCTCTTATTTTCTCTTTCTATCTCTCTAGAATTCCTTCTCTCTAAACTTTTCTTCTCTCTAGTTATGAATTTTCAAAATCCTTAGGTCCCTATTTATAGAAATTTTGAAGTTACTATGCACTATGCACTATTCATTAAAATAATATTATAAATTACTATGCACTATGCACTATTCATTATTATATTCAAATTAATTAAAATTTTGAAACGGAAAGAATCCGCAGCCCACGTTTCAGCCGCCCCTTCACTGTGCAATTGCATAGTAAAATACTATTCATTAAAATAATAATATAATTACTATTCATATGAATAGTAAAATACTATTCATAAATACGTATTCGTAAATAGTAAAATACGTATACTTAAATAGTAAAAATACATAAATAAAATACTTATTCACATAATAAATACATAAAAAAAATATTTCTTTTCATTAAATAAAATTTGGGATGTTACAATTCTCCCCTCCTTTTAGAAATTTCGTCCCCGAAATTTTTGCAATGGTAAACTCTTCGCATTCTTACTTCTAATTCTTATGCAACATCACTACCTTGTTGATGTACAACTTTTATCAATTTCCTCAAAGGATTTGCTTAGGGAAAGATCTTGACGAATTTATCCACTTAAACACAAACAAAATCAATTTCTTAAGCGTCTTAGACAAATCTTCCACTAGGGTCTATCTATTCACCATCTTACTTCCAAAATGGAGCATCTAAGTGCTACAAGATTCTTAAAAACTTCTAGTATGCTAACCATAAATATACAATTGCTTTACTCCTCTCTTCATCTTAGGTCACAAAATATCTTCTTAAGATTTTGGTACATCTTAGTAGTTTCTGAATGGATACTAAAGATACTCTTATGACCTTCTTCTAGGATTGCTTTATTAAATTCTAGCACACTAGGAATGCACAACTTATCCTTAAATCTCAAAACTCCATCCACTCCAAATTTAAACTCACTCTCCATATCTTGATTCAAGTTCTCTACTTCTCTTTCCATATTAGACCATCACGCTTCCCCTGTGCCACTCTGATACATTTTAGTAACTCCTAAATAAATGTTAAGAGTACTCTTATGTCCTTTCAAGTTTTATAACTAAACATCCAACTGTGTCCTTTCTAATCTCTTGCTTATTTGGGTCACTAATAAAGGATCTAACTCCTAGTTCCTCTAATCTCATCTATTAGTTACTTCCAACATAAATAATTCAATGCTACACATCAAGCATAAGTTTCTAAATTCTGCAATCAAATTCAATCCTTAAATCATCAAAATAATAATTTGGTTATCATTGTAATCCAGATATTTGCCACAACATCAACACCTAAGCATTAGATACACATATCAGATCACTAATTTTACTACTCTATCTACAACCAATTCAAACTCTTCTATGATCAATTCTAAAGATCAGGTACCTAAGCATAATGTACACTCGGTATCCATATCAGTTCTCAAGTTTCACCATTTCATCTTCACCCAAGTCATAATCATATCCATCACCTTAACCTATAGCCTTATAACTTGTTACCAAAATAAATCAACTAATTATGCTCCTATAATTTTCTTCAACAATCCATTCGCTATTCATACTTAATCTCACAATACTAGAAGTAACCTTATAATCCAAACTTAAATTTCTAATTTAAGCCAAAAAGATTCATCTCTCTAATCATAATGAAAGATAAAGATTTCCTCAAAACATCAATCACCACAATGGCTTTAACCAAATTAATAAGATCAAAATTTTACTCCTTAAGAAATTTCAACTATTTCTTTTATCTCGTATTCAACCCCTTTGGTCAAAATATATTTAAGGTTCTTATGATCACTAAATACCTCAACCATAGAATCATATAGTTAGTGTCTCCAAATCTTAATATAAATGACAAAGTCGCTAACAAGGTTATGGGTAAGGTAATTTCTCTCATGAATTTTCAATTTCTTAGAAACATAAGCTACTATCTTTTCTTCTTGCCACAATATTCTTCCTAAACCTATTTTCAGAGACATATTTATATATCACAATAATCTTACTAAAATCTAGTAATATTAACACTAGTCAATCTTTCCTTAAGAGTTTGAAAACTACTTCCTCAATTGTTATCCCATACTAATGTAACTCCTTTCTAGTCAATTCAGTCAAAGGTAATAGTAAGTAATTCAAAGAAGTAAGCAACGAAATGATTTGGGTAGTTAAAAATATACACAGGTTCAAGAATTCCTGATATAGATTATCCTTACGGTTGATTCCAAGGGTAGGCAAGAAACAACCTAGTGAACTGAAACATCTTAATAACCAAAGAAACGAAGGCAAAAGCAATTTTTATAGTGAGAGCAGTTTAAACCATGAACAGCTGTTAAAAAAAAAAATTACTCACTGAATTTTCATATAAACTATCAAACAAGACTCCTGATTTTACTAATTGACTCAAGTATCTCTCACTTAAGCACAACTTAAGTAGATCTTCCTCCGCAAGAAATTTCATGGTCTAAAATACTCACCTCATACAATCCAAATTCATACTTAGACAATCTAGTTTAAATCTATTTTTATGCCTAACAACTCAAAATATCATGATAGCATATATCTACCTGACAAACCGAGTTGTATTCATCCAAGTGATTTCAAACCTATCTCAAACGAAAGTTAAGTGAATAAACTACAATTCTTTATGAAGACATAAGATTTCCAAGAGATCATCTCTTTAGCTAAAGATTCAAATATCACCACTAATAAATTCAGTGCTTACTAAATTTCTAATCACCAAGGCAGTCATAACTTGAAGTTCTAGATTTTTGTTTCATCTTATCCTAGTTCTATTGAAAAGATAATATCTAAAGCCATATTCTTCATAAAGACCTCAAAATATAAATTTTGTCGATATAATACTCATACTATCATAACAAACTATAATGAAAATATTTTCGACACCAAATAACAATAATGTATCAATATATCTAATGCCACAAAATACCTCAACCTTTTCCAAATTCACTACTTAATTTCTCATTCAAGTCTCTCCTTACTTTTCTCAATCAAAACAACTCTCATGCTACCTAAACCATAAATAATTAACATACCAATAATAACACTTAAGGGAATTAACATCATTTCGATCTCTCACCAAAGAGACAACCACCTTTAGATTCAACCTGCTATAACTATAGATGTCAGAAACTTCACCAATCATAAACTCTTAGTACACTCAATATATCACCTCCCATCCAAGGTTCTAATAATTCGAGTTGGCTAACACTATCATGATTATCATTCCTCTGATTACAAACTAACTTAACAATCTCAAACTCAACAATATCAACACAGGACGAACATCATCATCATAATACACAACAAACAAGACGTAGTCAGAGTACACAACAGAGTCATGATAAGCACATAACACACACGGTTGATAAAATCGACTTGCTCTGATACCACTAAATGTGACACCCTCTACCCCAACATAATTACAATAGATATAAACCATCTATATATAAATTCTTTCTTAGTCTAATATAAAATAATTATCTCAAGTATCATTGGGTAAAAGATGCACATTCATAATTTTCAACTGTAAGTATCAAATTGTCAAGAAATAATAAAATAAAGATTATAGATTAATCCCAGTAAAGGTGGCAGAGCCTCCTAGTTAGGAATTAACTTATAATCTTTTAGTAAAATTATAATATGACAAAATACACACTTTCAACATAAATAACATAAAAATTACAAAAGAAAAATAATAATAATTTAACAATAAGTCTAGCTAATCCCGATGTCACATCCTATCAGAGCGAAACCCAAACAGAAGCCTAAGCTTCACCACCAACATCCTCAGCCTCATGATAATTATCTGCATCATAATTTAAATATACACAAAAATGACAAGGGAGTGAGAAACTTCTCACTCAGTTGCAGATATAGAAATAAAAGTTAAATAGCACACACACACGCAATATAATTCACATATATAATCAATCTCACATATATGCTTATGTATAATGATTTTCTTGACTTGACTCACTAATGTATGCATGTGGCGCCATACGGAAGTTGCAGAATTTATCACTGGTGACCCAAAGGTACACCTATCACTGGTGTTCATACACCTCGTTAGCATGTTACATCACTGGTGTCCCGAAGGCACACCTATCACTGGTGTTCATACACCTCGTTAGCATATCGTGGGTGACTCAAAGGTACACCTTGTTAGTCGTGGGTATGCGGCCTCAGCGGCACACCTGGAGTAATATGTGCATATGATGCATGTCATACATTCACAGACTCAACCTTTAGCATGTTACACATATTATATTCATATTTCATAATTAAGAATTATTTCAATAATCCAATTTAATAGTCCAACAGTCCAAACAGTCCAACAGTCCAAACAGTCCAACAGTCCAACAGTCCAACAATCCAACAGTCCAGAGGTTGCTTAGGTATCATATTTTTCAATAATAATATATTAAGATCTTTTAAGTAAAGTAGGAAGCTTAAAAGGTAATATAAGATAATAAGGAGGCTCAGCCTTCCATTTAAATAACAGATTACAAATTTATAAATACTTAGGAGGCTTAGCCTTCCATTCAAATAACAGATTCTAATATGTAAATAAGATATAAAACAAAACACATCAATAATACATATTCAAAGAAATAAACAACAGGTAAGGGATCGGGAGCCAATCCAACAAACAAACTATTTAACAATTATTCCCACACCCCCAAGCGAGGTTTCCCACTCCCCCCTTACCTGGATAAATAGGAATTTGGGCAGAATCTCCTCTCTTTCTCCTTAAACCGGAACCGGAACTAGAGCAGAACCTTCTCTATTCTCCTTCTCTTTTCACAACCTAGGCAGAACCTTCTCTCTTATTTTCTCTTTCTATCTCTCTAGAATTCCTTCTCTCTAAACTTTTCTTCTCTCTAGTTATGAATTTTCAAAATCCTTAGGTCCCTATTTATAGAAATTTTGAAGTTACTATGCACTATGCACTATTCATTAAAATAATATTATAAATTACTATGCACTATGCACTATTCATTATTATATTCAAATTAATTAAAATTTTGAAACGGAAAGAATCCGCAGCCCACGTTTCAGCCGCCCCTTCACTGTGCAATTGCATAGTAAAATACTATTCATTAAAATAATAATATAATTACTATTCATGAATAGTAAAATACTATTCATCCAAATAATTTGAGTTTTGCGTAAGCGCTTACGTTTTTTTTAAAATTACTATTCATATGAATAGTAAAATACTATTCATAAATACGTATTCGTAAATAGTAAAATACGTATACTTAAATAGTAAAAATACATAAATAAAATACTTATTCACATAATAAATACATAAAAAAAATATTTCTTTTCATTAAATAAAATTTGGGATGTTACAATTATAAAATGAAATATTTTTTAGTAATTTAAAAAAATTATTATCCTTTGATTTTAATTTACTCATACATGTTCATAGTATTTAACTTATGATATATACACTTCCTTTTTGTTACAATTACACCTGCTTTGTTTAAAAAGTCTAAAATTGCTGACAATAGAGTTCGAATCCACACACATACTTACGTGGAGAAAATCTTAAGTTTTTCCCCTTAACTAATTAGGCAAACCACCCGCTGGTTCTTTTTGATTAGTTTTTAATACATCACAATGTGTTTCCTTGCTTTTTTCTCTATTAAATAGAATACGTGACTGTTTTAACGAAGTTTTTTTTATTCTATTATTATATATGAATATGATCCCACCATAGGAAACTAATTCAACAACAGCCATATTTTGAAATATTTTTATTTTATTTAATGATAAAATAATTTTTAATATAAAAATATATATTTAAAATATATCTAATATACATATATATATATATATATTAAAATTATATTAATTAAATATGTATATAATAGTTTATCTTAAAAATCAATTCATTCAGATATTATAAAATATTTTATTTTAAACATCAATTAAATAATACCTTGCTACTTATAATTTATTTAAATATTTATAAATAAACATTATATTAATTCCATTGATTATTTTAATCCTTGTCTTTAATTTTATTATATATAAAAATTATTTACTTAATATATTTTGAAATTATTTTCTTGAATCTTATTTTATTTCAATTATTATTTTAAAAGTTAGACTTAATCATTCAATTCAATTAATATAATCATGTTAGTTTCATTGTTTAAAAGCAATTGATTTATACAAAAATTAGTAAGAATTTGTGAAACAATTAAAAAATGAAATATTTTTTAGTAATTTAAAAAAATTATTATCTTTTGATTTTAATTTACTCGAAGACGTTCATAGTATTTAACTTATGATATATACACCTCCTTTTTATTACGATTACACCTCCTTTGTTTAAAAAGGCTAAAATTACTAACAGTAGAACTCAATTCCACACACATACTTACGTGGAGAAATCTTAAGTCTTCCCCATAACTAATTGGACAAACCACCTACTTGTTCTTTTTGATTAGTTTTTAATATATCACAATGCGCTTCCTTACTTTTTTCTCTATCAAACAGAATATATGACCGTTTTGACAGAGTTTTTTTTATTCGCACATTTATTTTAAAGTTTCATGTTGAAATAAAATCCCAACACAGATTAACATATTTTATTATCTTTTCATTTTAATTTATTCTAAAATCTTGGGAATATTTAAGTTAACATCATTAAAAAACACCATTATAAGATTTTAAAATTTATTTTTAATATAATTATTTATAAAAAATATTTTTAACCATCATATTCACCAAAAATATATTTTTAATTAAAATATATTTTAAAAATCTAGTATCAGAATATTTATTATAATTTTAGTTATAATTTTTTATAATCTTTTGATTTAATATTGGATTTCTTTTGATTATAAAACATAGTAAATAAAATCTAAAATCTGTATCAATTTATTTGATACAAATATTTAATTAATTTTAAGATATAATAAATTTAATATCAAAATATTTATTATGATTTTAGTTATAATTTTTATAATCTTTTGATTTAATATTAGATTTCTTTTGATTATAATATTTTAAAGCATTTTATTTGAAACATAAGTTAACATATTTTATTATCTTTTCATTTTAAATTATTGTAAAATAATTATAATATTTGATTATCATTCACTTACTTTATTAAAAAGTTATAAAATATAATTAATTTTTAATTAATTTAATAAAATAAAAACTTTAAAATATATATCTAAAATTTATAACAATTTTTTAAATACAAATATTTAATTAATTTTAATATATACTAAATTTAATATCATAATATTTATTATGATTTTAGTTATAATTTTTATTATCTTTTGATTTAATATTGGATTACTATACATAATTATTTATTCCCTTTAAACATACAAATAGGTAAAAAGAAATATTTATTATGATTTTAGTTATAATTTTTATTATCTTTTGATTTAATATTGGATTACTATACATAATTATTTATTCCCTTTAAACATACAAATAGGTAAAAAGAAAAATACTTAATTTTGTGTTACTAAAATATAGGCAAATCTAATTAAATAAACTTTATTTGATTCTTTTAATAAAAAAAACTCTATTTGAAATAAATATGATTAAGAATATTTGATATAAAATCTAAAATTTATACACTTCATTAATTTTCTTAATTTTTAAAATTTTAACCGATGTAGAAGAGATGAATAATCTCCGCGCGCTAACACAGTGCCTTTAGCGCCCTCTCAACACTTTTCCCTTTCTCTCGTCTTCAACCAAACTCGTCTTTTCCCCAAATCTCCAATCTTCCACCCTCCGCAAACCCTAACCCTCGACTTTCCCTTCTCCAACCTTCCGGTGATTTCGTCAAATCAATGGCCAAAGGCACCTATTCCAACGAGTTCGTCTTGCTCTCTAGGGTTCGCTGCGGCCTCAAGCATGAGTTCTCCTTCGCCATGAAGGCCTAGTCCGAGATCTGCGCCGCCTTCTTGGGCCGGACGCGAGCCACCAAGAACCGTCCCGACCAGCCGCTCCAGCCCGCCTCGGCCACAAGCGCTCCAGGAAGGTCGAGGAACCCAAACCCCCCGAGGACTTGGTTTTTCGGCAACAAAGTGCCGCCGCCGGTGGTGTGGATGGGGTGGAGATGAACGGCAACAAAGTCCCGTTCACGGCATCTCCCTCAAGCTCCAGGAGGAGGAGCGCGAGCACCGCATGGACTTTGTTCCCGAGGTTTCTGCCATCAACACCGACCACATCGAGGTCGACAAGGAGACCCTTGACATGCTCCACTTCCTGGAGGGAAAGCAGTTGATAGAGCTTCTTGGAGGGAAAGCAGGGGTTTCATGTGGCAGGTTTCACTATGGCAGTGCTTTTGGGGAAAGAAGTGGTCATGCTGACAAGGTTGAAACCATAAGGTATCTTGTTTGTCCCTTGTTGTATATCACTCATTCCATGATTTATCTATATCCGTATTCTCATAGTTTTCTTGCTCTTGCAGTGAAACTCTTGTCAGTAAAGGATTCAACTACAGTGGGAAAGATTTCATTTATTCAGGTTATTATTTTCTTAGTTAAAAAATGAAAAGGTTAATGTTTTCTTTCTTTTAGAGAGCAATTGAATTGCTTAAGAGTATGATGAGAAAGACGGGGGTTGTTTGATATGTTGAATATATGTTCTGTTTTCTGAATGATTGATAGTTCATTGAAATGTTTAAGCCTTTCAAATTATTATTCCTCTAGGTAAATTTTGTAACACCTTGGCCTTCTTTCACAGTTGAAAACTTCTCTCATTTTCTTCATTTTATTAATGGTATAAAGTGCTGAACATTGAATTATTTTCATATCCTGCAGATGTGGTCCAAAGTGTGTCTCAGGGTGTTAGAGAGGTTTGTGTCTAGTGCTGTAAATCTTGCAACATGATATATAGTCTGTTTGGGTAAACTTCTTTAAAGGAACTTCTAGGAGTGAAAAATGAGAAGGAAAAATGAAACAAGTTTCTCCATTAGCTAAAATATGCCCAATTATAATTTGATTTGTAGAAGTTCTCTCCAATTAGATTCTCCAAAATCTTATTTTTTACTTACACGTAAGTTACTTTTAGCTTATAGAGAAACTTATTTCAATTTTTTTTCTTATTTCTTCCTCCTAGAAGTGCTTATAGAGAAGTTTTTCCAAACAGGCCCATATTCTAGTTTTATGTTTTGAAATCCTGATACAATTGTTGTTTATCTCTATTTTGACTTAATGCACCATGTGAAAATGTAGAACATGCTACTTTGCTCAGATTTTAATGATCATTCAGAGCAGTCAGGTGATTATTAGTTTCCTACCTTCTATTTGCATTATAATCTGTCATAAGCTTTGTTATATTTACAGAGAGGATATAGCTTTTAACTTTAGAAAGATTATATTAGTCTTGATTTATTTTTTATGAAAGCTTCATTCTGCTATCTCTGGCTGTGTTCTAATTATTAAACTGTGTTCTAGGAGAAAGAATAAATTTCCAATACCGAGAAGAAATCTTTCTACTTACAGAAGCAAGTTTTCTGTGCATTGCATGGGTATTTTTAAATAAAAATAAATTAAAGAGAATAGAGTATGTCTTTATTATTAATAGTGAATAATTTATTATATTTAATAGTGAAAATTAAAGAGATATGATTTTTATGATTTTTATCATTGATTTATTGAATTGGGTATTAGGTAAGGTCAGTAAGTTTTTTAGATAAGTTTAGCCTCCAAAAGTTTACTTCAACCTTGAGTTTGACAAACTTGATTACGGTTTTATCATTGTAATTGCCTGAAATTTGATTGCTTTTCTTTAGATTTTTACATTTACTTTTCAAAGTTCATTTACATTTACGAGTATATGATTTATTTTCATTTTATCATTTAATTTCAATTGCATTTTTAAGTTTCACTTTCGATTACAGCAAACAGTTTATCTTACCAATTTTTGTCAATTACTGTTGTCAATTTGACTTGTAATTCAATTATATCAAAATTAAATTGAATAAATGCTTTGTTAACAAGTATTTATATTTATTCAAAACAATAGAACAGAGTTAAGTCTACAATTGAAAATGACTACTCAATAATCAAATCAAATTTGATTATTTATTCTTATTTGTGAATCTAAAGTCATGGTCAAAATATTGAATTAAGTTTTGGACTCATACTCGTATGACTCACACAAGTCTTCGAACAAATGTTAATGTGAACACTTGAACTCCTTGCACTCATTGGTAAGTCTCCCACTGGCATGCACGTTTTGCTTTTTGAAAAAATTAAAAAAAGTTTATTTTATTTTTGTCTTTGCTTATTCTTTTTTATCATTGACTTTTTTCTTTGCAATTTAATATACTTGGTACAATCATAAGCCAATTTGTTTATTTTCTTGTACTTGATTTTTTAACTAAATGATTAAGAAAAGAGGACAGAAATGCATGTAGCTTTAAACCAATTATAGTCCTGTACAAAGATGTTTCACTTAGAATATATTGAAGAAGACCTTTTGCTCTTGAAACATGTCTGTAGAATTTCAAAATTGTAAATATTTAAGAATAAATTAACTATGCAAACATGGTTCAGTTGTGCACTTTAATCATTGCATTACTTCTAGCTAGTATTTTTCTCCATTACCTGTTAATTTTGAGCCGATGTTGCTGCAATTAGACGCATACTATAGCTGATATTTTCACCTCTTGATTTATGTCATGTACAAAAAGAAATCATATTAATTTTTGTATTTGTAATAAGTTGTAATAAGCACCCAAGCATTTGGGGAACTTTCTCTTGATAGCTACCTTTCAAGGTGGGAGAGACCAAGCCACTTAAGTACTCCATGGAACATCCCATACTACTAAGTAAGTTCTTCTGAAGTTCATGGCTTTATTTTCTCACACCACAGCATCTCTAGTTTCTATTCAAATTTGACTTTAACTTTTTAAAGTGTGTTTCTGTGTTTGTTTGTTTGTCTTCGTCTTCCTTTAAGGTTATTGTTTGTGAGAAATAAGAATTTTCTTTTCAGCATGTGTGTTTCATTGGGAAGAATACTTGAGAAAAACATTTTTGAATTTTGATAATGAAAAAGGCTAGTCACTTGTCATCACTTTGTTTGTTTTTTTTTTGCACATTTTAAAATAGCTATAAATAATCAAATTTCCTGCTCAAGAGCACAGAGATTGATCAAGCTCAAGTCTTTTTGGGATTTGAGTGGAGGGTAAGTGTTTAAATTCGTTTCATTTTACTTATAGACTCATTTTTATTGCATGTAATTTAGTCAAAACTTTATTACCCTTTTCCAGCTTTGTAATGGAGTTAACAAATTGAGATTCATTTGGTCCTGAGTATCGTTTCTTTTTTGTTTCAAATAAATTTTGGAATTTGATCATGCTCTTGTGAATCTGTGATTTTGAATTTTGTTGTATCTTTGCGTTGTTCCAGGAAAAAGTGTTGTTAAAATGCCTGAAAAACCTGACACTGATGATTGGCGCGTAGAGCGTGGCGTAAGTTTCAGGGATCCGTAGGAAAAGGAATTTGTTTATACGGGTTGAACTCAGGGAGGATGATGGTGATATTCGTAGGCAGCCATTGGAGGATGATGGTGATATTCATGGCCCAAGCTATACTTCCTTCTTATTTGTCTTGGGTGACTCAATCTTAATTTGATAATTTTCCCTTTGGTTATATTTAAATATTTATTTTATTAATTAATGATAGCTCTTGGTTTATTGCTTTGCATAGTGAAACCAAAATGTATTGATTGCCATAGAAATCTTAATTACAATTTTATTAATTTTAAATATTTATTTCTATGTTTAATTACTCATTTTGTTACCAAGTTGTTTAAAGCGTTGAGTGCTCATGTAACGTTTAAGGTCATATATGTCCATGTATTTGTATATGATTGGTGGCAGTTATCTTTTATATTGAAATAAATCTGGATGAATGTGTTGGGTTTTGACTTGCATTTTAGAATTAGTTATTGTTAAATTGATTATGTTTCATGCTTTGCTTTCATGAGGCTATATTTGAAATCTGATATTCAATCATGCTGGAGATGAAAATTAAGGCTATTAATTTAGTCATCTATGAGAGGATATATATAGAAGAGTAGGTTTCCCATTAAAATTGGAAGAATCTGTAACTTGAAAAACCAAGACTTATCAATATTGTTTTCGATGTAGTAAAGCACCATCTTTTTATATGTTAAAATATTGTGGTTTGTATACTTGTCCTTTTTATTTTTCTTTTAAATTCAAGAGTGCATCTTGCATACTAGATGATTATTTCTTTTAATGGTTTGCAATTTAGTTTACGTTTATCTTTGTTTGGAGTAAAATATGGATCAATTTTTTTTGTAGCAAAGGAACTTGTTTTATTTTTTATTTTGGTATGAGTGTTATTGTTTCATTGTTAAACAGGTTCAAAATAAAAATGAAAATAAAATATATAGTGTATCAAGTATAAAATTAGCGATCATGTCTAAAAATAAAGTAAGCCTAGCGACAAAAAAAAATCAGTTTTTTTTTTATTTTTTTAAAAAATAAAATTATATTTAGCGACCAATTTAGCGACCGAAAAGAAAATTAATTTTTTATTATAATAAAATTTAGCGACTGATTTAGCGACCGAAAAATTATTTTTAAAAATAATAAAATCTAGCGACCGATTTAGCGATCAAATCAAAAATTATTTTTTTAAAAAAAATACACTTAGTGACCGATTTAGCGACTGAAATAAAAATTATTTTTTTAAAATAATAAAATTTAGCGACTGATTTAGCGACTAAAATTAATAATTTTTTATTTTAAAAATTGTTAGCGACCGACTTAGCAACGGAAAGGAAAATCATTATTTAAAAATTTAAAAATAAATAACACATTTAGCTACCGATTTAGCGACCTTTTTTTCGGTCGCTAATTTGGTCCCCCATATACTATGGCGACCATAATCGTAGTGACCAATTAGCGACCGAAAATTTCGGTCGCTAGTTAGCGACCACCAGTATTTCGGTCGCTAAACAACTTTGGGACTAGGGTTTTTGCAACTACTTCAAATCGGTCGCTAATTCGGTCGCTAAAGTAAATAGCGACCGATTTAAGTAATTTAGCGACCGATTTTTATGGTCGCTAAAATCCTTTTTTTTTTGTAGTGATTGGACTTTCCTAGTTTAAGTAGTGAAATCCAGGAAATCTGTGCAGTTGTTTTTAATTAGGCATTGGTATGCCACTTGTTGTGTTGACTTGGCACTAGTAGTTAAATGTTGCTGACTGATTTCTTTTTTAAGGATTAGACATTGTGATTTGGTAAGGTCAAATTACATAGATTGCTCATATGTGTTGTAAGAGAACTATTAGTTGAAATGCATGATGACACTTAAGTTGTTATGTTGTTGAGATTGTTGTATTATTAGTTGTTGAGTTGTTAGGTTGCTACGTTGTATGATGATATGAGTTGATAGACTAGACTTTGAGCTATAGTTGTGTTATGATATCGATGATGGAGTTGTTTTGTATAGTTAGCTTACTCGCTTTGATGCTATCTATATTGATTTGTTGTTTACAAGCTTACCCTTGTTTTTCTTTATTGTTGGATTGCAATAATCATATTATTATAAAACTAGGACAAGATTAGGTTGGGAGACTAGTTGTTTGAGGGCCATGCAAGAGATGACAGTGTTTTGTTGGTGCTACTTGGATGTAGCTTTTGTATAGTAGATGCTTAACCAACATCAGAGTCTTTATGTTTTTAGTATTATTTATACATGACGTATATTTATATATATGTAGATGGTTTTATTGTTGTACACCTTCTACCTTGCATACGTAGATAATTTAAAACATTTAAAACTTATTAAAGTATATAAAAAGATACCTCAAACTCATGTATAAATAGTCAAACTAAAACCTCCAATCTAGGGTAAAGAGGCTTACATAACAAGTTTCAAAACAAACTCCATACTAATGTAAAAATATAACACTAAATATAAATTTTGTACTAAAAATTAAATAAAATATCCTTAATCTAAGTCTCAATATCACATATCTTATCAGAGCACTCACAAGACAAGGATCAAGCCTCATCATCAACGTCATCAAGATCCTAATGAGCATTACCTGCAACTACATTTGTACAACCGAGACATGAAAATAAAAGGGAGTGAAAAAACTTCTCACTCTAGCTCATGGCATGGATAAGAAATAGATAGCTAAACACACTCCATACATTATTTATACAATAGCATGATAATAACAACTAACTATCACAATCATTCAATCATCACTACCAACACATTCACTTATTAACAATACAACAATCATATAAGTCTTTCAGTCACATGCGAATATTGAATACAATGGACATGGACTCTTGATTTGCATGCATGTGGTACTAATCTTAATATATGCGCAATGCATATGAAACGATTTGTGGATTTGTCAATTTACATGCATATGATGCATGTCTATAGACTCTTTCATATCATGAAATCACTATATATATGCACACATTCAATGATTTTCCACTCAATAATTTTCCATGCTCACAATTGTTATCAACGATACATATACTTTACCATATGCATAATTTACCAACAGGAATCAAGTATATCATCCAAGTAATTTCTCAAAGATACATTTTCATTTCATACTCCTTAACATTCAAATTGCTCAACAACATCTTCAACTCATGTATTTAAACAAATATCATATATAGTTAGTGCCTGACAAAAATCCATCCGTGCCCAGCACAACTCATCCAAAGAACACTTATAACTCTCAAGATGACTCTTGCCTGACATGACTTATGTCACGCTTGACGAGACAATAGCAGGGACTCCCATGAAGCCCCACATTAGGTGAGCCTCAATCCACACCCGACGTGAGTATCATAGAGACTTGTGGCCTATATAATGCCCAACGAGGTATGTCCCATGCTTAATGTAGAAAGAATAAGGGGTGAACTCTATTCTCAAGCACCCGAACACTCGGTAAGATGCAAGTGATGCCTTGTGTAACAGCCCAAGCAACCCGCATGAGGATATTGTCCGCTTTGGCCCACGGCCGCACGGTTTTGCTCTTGGCGATGACACGCATGCCACCCCAAAAGGCCTCCTCACAAGGAAGGTATCCACACCCATATATATGGCATGCTTCGTTCGCCTTCCTAACCGATGTGGGACTATATCCACCCCCCCTCAAGGGAGTCCAGCGCCCTCGCTGGCACACCGATCCGGGCCCCGGCTCTGATACCAATGTAACAGCCCAAGCAACCCGCATGAGGATATTGTCCGCTTTGGCCCACGGCCGCACGGTTTTGCTCTTGGCGATGACACGCATGCCACCCCAAAAGGCCTCCTCACAAGGAAGGTATCCACACCCATATATATGGCATGCTTCGTTCGCCTTCCTAACCGATGTGGGACTATATCAAATAACAGATTCTAATATGTAAATAAATAAGATATAAAACAAAACACATCAATAATACATATTCAAAGAAATAAACAACAGGTAAGGGATCGGGAGCCAATCCAACAAACAAACTATTTAACAATTATTCCCACACCCCCAAGCGAGGTTTCCCACTCCCCCCTTACCTGGGTTTACAGAAATTTGGGCAGAATCTCCTCCTCTCTATCTTTCCGTAAAAGGAATCGGAATTAGGGCAGAATCTCTTCCTCTTTCTCCTTAAGAAATTTCAACTATTTCTTTTATCTCGTATTCAACCCCTTTGGTCAAAAGATATTTAAGGTGAGAAATTTTAGGCCATGTAATTTCTTGCGAAGGTATAATATAGAGCTACCTAAGGTAGAAGTTGTGCTTAAGAGAGTGTTTAGGCTGCTCTCATTTCACTCGCATCTACTTCAGGAATCGCTTTTGCTTTCTTTTCCTCTAGCTACTAAGATGTTTCATTTCACTAAGTTATCTTTTGCCTACCCCTGAGTTCAATAGTAGTTTGAAACGTTAACCTATATCATAAATTCCTGGACCTATGTTTATTTTAACTACCCAAATCATTTCGTCGCTTACTTCCATGTGTGGCTTACTATTACATTGATTGGATTGACTAGGAAAGAGTTACCTTTGTATGGGATAACAAATGAGAAGGTGGTTTTCAAACTCTTAAGGAAAAATTGATTAGTTTTAATACTAATAAATTTTAGTAAGACTTTTGAGGTATATAATTATGCTTCTATAGATAGGTTCGGGAAGAGTGTTGTGGTCAGAAGGAAAGAGAATAGGGTATAATTTTAGGCAATTGAAAATTCATGAGCGAAATTTTCTTATCCATAACCTTGAGTTAGCAGCTTTAATATTTATACTAAGATTTTGGAGACACTATTCAAAGCTTGAGGTATTTATTGATCGTTAGAGCCTTAATTATTTGTTGACTGAAGGAGTTAGTTACGTGACTAAGGAGATAGTTTAAATTCTGGAGGATTAATATTTCAAACTTAGTTGTTAATTGAATAAAGCTATTGTGGTGACCGAAGTTTTGTGTAGAAAATCTTTATATTTATCTTCCCTCATGATTAGAAAGATGAATCCTTTTGACTCAAATTAGAGAGGTAAGGGGGGAGTGGGAAACCTTGCTTGGGGGTGTAGAAATAATTGTTAAATAGTCTGTTTGTTGGATTGGCTCCTGATCCCTTGTTTGTTGTTTGATTATTTGAATATATATTATTACTGTGTTTTATTTGTACTACTTGATTTTCTTGTTGCGGCAATTAATAATTATAATTAATGGATAACTTCACTTTTACTATTCTAAAATATTCATTGAATGGAAGACTAAGCCTCCTATTAACTTATAAATTTAGACTTTATTATCTAAATGGAAGGCCGAACCTCCTTATTTTCATTAAGCTTCCTATTTTACTTAAGGATTTAATTATACCATGAAATATAAATTATATGATCCCTAAAGACCTTTGAACTATTGGACCCTTGACTTAATGACCTTTGGACTGTTGAACTGTTGGACTGTTGGGGTAGAGGGTGTCACATTTAGTGGTATCAGAGCCTGGTTTCGATCCAGGGACCTGTGGGTTATGGGCCCACCACGCTTCCGCTGCGCATAGTAACTTATAATATTATTTTAATGAATAGTGCATAGTGCATAGTAACTTCATAAATTCTATAAATAGGGACCTAAGGATTTTGAAAATTCATAACTAGGGAGAAGAAAAGTTTAGAGAGAAGGAATTCTAGAGAGATAGAAAGAGAAAATAAGAGAGAAGGTTCTGCCCTTGTTTCGATAATCATCTAAGAAGAAAAAGAGGAGATTCTGCCCCACATCGGTTAGGAAGGCGAACGAAGCATGCCATATATATGGGTGTGGATACCTTCCTTGTGAGGAGGCCTTTTGGGGTGGCATGCGTGTCATCGCCAAGAGCAAAACCGTGCGGCCGTGGGCCAAAGCGGACAATATCCTCATGCGGGTTGCTTGGGCTGTTACATTGGTATCAGAGCCGGGGCCCGGATCGGTGTGCCAGCGAGGGCGCTGGACTCCCTTGAGGGGGGGTGGATATAGTCCCACATCGGTTAGGAAGGCGAACGAAGCATGCCATATATATGGGTGTGGATACCTTCCTTGTGAGGAGGCCTTTTGGGGTGGCATGCGTGTCATCGCCAAGAGCAAAACCGTGCGGCCGTGGGCCAAAGCGGACAATATCCTCATGCGGGTTGCTTGGGCTGTTACACTTCAAAATTTCTATAAATAGGGACCTAAGGATTTTGAAAATTCATAACTAGAGAGAAGAAAAGTTTAGAGAGAAGGAATTCTAGAGAGATAGAAAGAGAAAATAAGAGAAAAGGTTCTGCCTAGGTTGTGAAAAGAGGAGGAGAATAGAGAAGGTTCTGCTCTAGTTCCGGTTCCGATTTAAGGAGAGAAAGTTCTGCCCGAATTTTGACTACCGTTTAAGGAAAAAGAAGAGGAGGTTCTGCTCAAGTTACTATTCATCCAGGTACGGGGGAAAAGGGGATTATTTATATGTAGAGTACATGAGGGAATTGGGTAGAGGAAGAATTTCTTAGGATTATGATTTTATAATTATTTTATTTGAAGAATCATTAGTTCTATTGAAATTATGTGTTGAGGTTTATAGATATGCCAAATTGTAGGAATAATGATCTGGGAAGAAAGAAGAAATCATAAATGCTGTGAACTAGAATTTGGAATAATTATGAGTTTCACTGTTATATTAAATTGATTATTATAATTTATGAATATTATTGCTATATTACTCGTTAAGAATGGATGATCTTGATGTGAATTGCTTGAAGGGTGTGTAAACCCTCATTTTGTTGGGCTTATCTGTTGTGTATGTGATGTGTATGTGATGTGGAATTATGTACGTGATGTGAATTTGAGTTATGAAATGTGAAGTGGGGAATGTGATTGAGATGTGATTATGGTACTGATGACCAGGGGTGAGCACGGCCCTAGGCTACTAAAAAGGGTAGCGTGACCTTGGCACAGTGTTATGTCAGGGGTGAGCACGGCCCTAGGTTGGAAAAAGGGTAGCGTGACCTTGACATAGTGAAATTTGTGTGGATTATAAATGAATTGATTGTGAGATCTATTATGTTGATATGATGCTTGCCTATGTCTATTAATTGTATTATAAATTTTTATATATGTGTTGGGGTAGTACTCCTTAAATCGGGACCGGAACTAGGGTAGAACCTCCACCCCTAAGCTTCTTCCATCAACAGCAGGAAGTAGAGAGAGAAAGAAAAGAGAGAAGGGAGAGAAGATGAAAGTTCTGCCCGAATTTTGACTACCGTTTAAGGAAAAAGAAGAGGAGGTTCTGCTCAAGTTACTATTCATCCAGGTACGGGGGAAAAGGGGATTATTTATATGTAGAGTACATGAGGGAATTGGGTAGAGGAAGAATTTCTTAGGATTATGATTTTATAATTATTTTATTTGAAGAATCATTAGTTCTATTGAAATTATGTGTTGAGGTTTATAGATATGCCAAATTGTAGGAATAATGATCTGGGAAGAAAGAAGAAATCATAAATGCTGTGAACTAGAATTTGGAATAATTATGAGTTTCACTGTTATATTAAATTGATTATATTATTGATTATTATAATTTATGAATATTATTGCTATATTACCCGTTAAGAATGGATGATCTTGATGTGAATTGCTTGAGGGGTGTGTAAATCCTCATTTTGTTGGGCTTATCTGTTGTGTATGTGATGTGGAATTGTGTACGTGATGTGAATTTAAGTTATGCAATGAGAAGTGTGGAATGTGAATGAGATGTGAATGAGATATGATTGTGGTACTGATGACCAGGGGTGAGCACGGCCCTAAGCTGATGGGTAGCGTGACCTTGGCACAGTGTTATGTCAGGGGTGAGCACGGCCCTAGGCTACTAAAAAGGGTAGCGTGACCTTGGCACAGTGTTATGTCAGGGGTGAGCACGGCCCTAGGCTGGAAAAAGGGGTAGCGTGACCTTGACACAATGAAATTTGTGTGGATTATGAATGAATTGTAATGTTCAAGTGGATTATGATGGATTGATGTAATTGTGAATTGAGATGTGAAGATGATGAATGATTGATAAATTATGATACATATATATAGATAAATGCTTATGAATATTTTATTAAATAATGAGTTAGGATGAGATTATATTATGATGTGTTTGTATGTACTTTGCATATAGATATTTTCTTTTCTCACCGTATAAACTGTGGATATTTTAGGTGAAGAAGATCCAGCTACGATTGGCATCTAGGATGCCAACAGTTAAAATTCTGGGAACGCTCTGATAGTGTGACATCGGGGCAGATGATTTCTAGGATGAAATATTTGTGTATTTGGTACTGTAATATTATTTTGAAAACAATTTGTAAAACTCTTGTGTTTTATGTTTTATATCTCTATTAATGTGATTGTCGAATTTTTATGTGAACCCTTTTACCAACTTAGAAAATTTAACCTTCTTAAATGTATTATAAATTTTTTATATATGTGTTGGGGTAGTAAGGGTGTCACATTTAGTGGTATCAGAGCCTGGTTTCGATCCAGGGACCTGTGGGTTATGGGCCCACCACGCTTCCGCTGCGCAACTCTGATACATCTTAGTAGTTCGTAAATATATTTCAAGAACACTCGTATGTCTTTACTCTAAAATCATCTTTCTTAATTCAAGGTTACTAAACACCCAAATTGGTTCTTGCTCCTCAAAACAACATTGATTTCTACTCAAAAATGGTTATCTATACTTCTACCAATCTTCTCCACTTGGTTCTAAGAAAAGACCTGACTCCTAAGCTTCCCTAATCTCATCCATTAATTCACTAGTTACTTTCAGCATAATCCATTCAATGCTTCTAAGGGTAATCTCACTCATCTAGCATAAGTCTCTAAATTCTTCGATCAAATCCAACCCTTAAATCATCAAAATGATATATCAGAGGTCATCATAATCGAGGTATCTGCTACAATATTGGTTTTACTTCTATGGTTATCTCTAAAGATCAAGTACCTAAGTGTAAGTTCACTAGGTATACGTATCAGATCACTAATTTCACCACTCCATCTACACCCAAGTCAAATTCTTATCCATCACCTTATCCTATAATCTCATATCTTGTTATCAAATGAATCAACTAATTATGCTTCTCCAATTTCTTTCAACGATCCACTTAGTATTCGAGTCATACCTAGTTTTACACTATTAAGAGTAATCTCATAAGTCAAACTTAAATCCCTAATTTGAATCTCTAATCATAAATATAAAGATTTCCTACTCAAAATATCGGTTACCACAATGACTTTTCTCAAATAACAACTAAATTTGAAATATTAGTCCTCTTAGAAGTTTAAACTTAACTTAACTCTTTCAGTCAACAAATAATTAAAGCCCTATCGATCAATAAATACCTCACGCTTAGAATTATATAGGCAATGTCTCTAAATATTACACCTGTAAACTTAAGTCATAAGGTAATCTCCATGATGAGTTTTTAATTGTCTAGAATCACAAGCCACTATCTTTCCTTCTTGCATCAACACTCCACTCAAACCTATTTTAGAAGCATTACAATAAACCACAAAAGTCAAGCAATACTAAAACAGGTGTACTAGTCAACTTTTCCTCAAGGGCCCGGTAAACTATCCTTGCATTTACTATCCTATACAAACACAACTCCTTTCGTAGTCAAACTTGTCAAGGTAATGCTAACTTGGAGAATCCCTCTATGAATTTTCTATAGTATTCAGCCAATCCAAGGAAGCTACTAATTTCACTAGTTAACTTATAGGCAAACAAATTAAGTCAACCATGAATTCTCTATCATCAATAGTCAAGGGACACTTTGGACAGATATCAGAAGTGATCACTGAACCACTAGTGGGTGTCTCTACTAGTAGTTCAAAAGACAAGAAAAAAAAAAATAGGTAATTTAGACATACACGTGATATAAAAGAGTGAGTCGCACCAGTCATATAAAACAATTAGAGGGGTTCCATTGATGAAACACATACCCTGGATGAAATCTTTGGGTTAAGTAGCTTCAACACCACTCAAGACAAATACTCTCCCTGTGGCTCTAGGCTTGCTAGCGCTCCCTTCAACCTCTGTTGTTTCTTTCTTATTCTTGGGGCACTCCCGAGCTTTGTGTCCCTTCTCGTAACAGTTGTAACATGTTATCACTCTTGGTACCCAACACTCATATGCCTTATGACCTGGCTTTCCACAGTTGAAGCAATTATCGCGTGGAACAGAACCCTCACTCCCCCCTTTTGATGTTTGTCCAACCATTGGAGATTGACTCTTTCGTTGCATCGAATCTTGATTATTCACCTTAGAACTTGAATTCCCAGTAGACTTGGTGTAAGGTTTACTTTTACCTAAAGCACTAGAATTTGTGGTACGCATAGGACCTCCAGCTCCCTTGTAATAGTCAGCACGTGCACGATTGTCACGGTCATAAATTCTACTCTTGTTGACAAGAGTCGGGTAGTGATAAATTTCTTGATAATTGATTGCTGTTTTTATCTCAGGGCGAAGGCCATTCACGAACTTAATACACTTAGCCCTTTTGCCATCCTCACCATGGTAATGAGTACAGTAGCGAACCAAGGCATCAAATTTTGCAGCATACTCTGCCACTGTGTCATTCCCTTGCTTTAGTTCAAGAAATTCAACTTCCTTCTGGCTTCTTACATCATCCGGGAAATACTTCTCAAGAAAAACCCTCTTGAAGTTGTCCCAATTCAATTGCATTTCTGCATCAATCATCCTTTGAAGTGCTCCTTCCCACCAAAAATGGGCATCAGCAGTCAACATGAAGGTAGCCAACCTCACTTTCTGAGTGAAAGGACACTCCATGGCATTGAAAATCTTTTCGATTTCCATTAGCCAATTCATCGCAACATCTGGGTCATATCCTCCTTGGAAAGTAGGTGGATTATTTCGTTGAAATCGCTCTAACCAATTAGGAGCGATTTCAGTCCTATAGTTGTTACTTACAGCTTGTGCTAATGCTTGAAGAGCATCAGCAATGGCACGATCATTCCTACCAGCCATAATCTAAGAAAATAGTACACAATCAAATAAACAACAGACATAAGGAATCATCATACTAGCATTAGTGTACTAACATTTCATAAAATACCTTAACCATTCCAAACTCACTTCTTTCCACCTTAAACTCATATTCAAGCTTTCCATTACAATCTTAGACCAAAACAGCTCACAAAGGACTTAGAGAATAAAATTTACATACTACCTAAACCATAAAGTTAACATGCAAGCACCAATACTCAAGGAACATTCCAATCTCTCATCAAAATATCAAAACTCCAATTCTCAGATACAACCACCTTTGATTCAATTGCTTACTACTATAGATTCCTAAATTCCATTAACCGTAAACTCTTAAATCATCCAAATCTAAGGTCTTTTTACGTAAAAAAAAAATATCAAACAAATAAGCAATTATGAAAAGATCAATCAAAAATAGCATCATCAAATTATATCATGTCTATCAGACAAATCCTGAGAATACAATGCACACAAATAAATAAATAAGAACATAATTAATCATCTCATTAGCACATCAATCAACTCATCACATTAATAATCTACCAAACAAGCATAGTAGACTCATAACTCACGGCCGATTGGATCGAAATTAGCATACTTTATCTATATTCTGTAACATGTTAAATGTTAAGTTTATGATTGTATGACATGCATCATATGCATATATACTCCAGGTGTGCCGCTGAGGCCGCATACCCACGACTAACAAGGTGTACCTTTGGGTCACCCATGATATGCTAACAAGGTGTGCCTTTGGGTCACCAATGATGTAACCAGGTGTTCCTTTGGGTCACCCACGATATGCTAACTAGGTGTGCCTTAGGGTCACCAATGATGATATGTGAACTTCCGTATGGCGCCACATGCATATATTTATGAGTTGAGTCTATGACATCATTGCATGATAAATAATTATTATATATGATAATGATTATGTGTGTGTGCTATTTAACTTTTATAATGTAACAGCCCAAGCAACCCGCATGAGGATATTGTCCGCTTTGGCCCACGGCCGCACGGTTTTGCTCTTGGCGATGACACGCATGCCACCCCAAAAGGCCTCCTCACAAGGAAGGTATCCACACCCATATATATGGCATGCTTCGTTCGCCTTCCTAACCGATGTGGGACTATATCCACCCCCCCTCAAGGGAGTCCAGCGCCCTCGCTGGCACACCGATCCGGGCCCCGGCTCTGATACCAATGTAACAGCCCAAGCAACCCGCATGAGGATATTGTCCGCTTTGGCCCACGGCCGCACGGTTTTGCTCTTGGCGATGACACGCATGCCACCCCAAAAGGCCTCCTCACAAGGAAGGTATCCACACCCATATATATGGCATGCTTCGTTCGCCTTCCTAACCGATGTGGGACTATATCATTTTGCTCTTGGCGATGACACGCATGCCACCCCAAAAGGCCTCCTCACAAGGAAGGTATCCACACCCATATATATGGCATGCTTCGTTCGCCTTCCTAACCGATGTGGGACTATATCCACCCCCCCTCAAGGGAGTCCAGCGCCCTCGCTGGCACACCGATCCGGGCCCCGGCTCTGATACCAATGTAACAGCCCAAGCAACCCGCATGAGGATATTGTCCGCTTTGGCCCACGGCCGCACGGTTTTGCTCTTGGCGATGACACGCATGCCACCCCAAAAGGCCTCCTCACAAGGAAGGTATCAACACCCATATATATGGCATGCTTCGTTCGCCTTCCTAACCGATGTGGGACTATATCCACCCCCCCTCAAGGGAGTCCAGCGCCCTCGCTGGCACACCGATCCGGGCCCCGGCTCTGATACCAATGTAACAGCCCAAGCAACCCGCATGAGGATATTGTCCGCTTTGGCCCACAGCCGCACGGTTTTGCTCTTGGCGATGACACGCATGCCACCCCAAAAGGCCTCCTCACAAGGAAGGTATCCACACCCATATATATGGCATGCTTCGTTCGCCTTCCTAACCGATGTGGGACTATATCCACCCCCCCCTCAAGGGAGTCCAGCGCCCTCGCTGGCACACCGATCCGGGCCCCGGCTCTGATACCAATTGTAACAGCCCGCGCAACCCGCATGAGGATATTGTCCGCTTTGGCCCACGGCCGCACGGTTTTGCTCTTGGCGATGACACGCATGCCACCCCAAAAGGCCTCCTCACAAGGAAGGTATCCACACCCATATATATGGCATGCTTCGTTCGCCTTCCTAACCGATGTGGAGTAATCTCGTGAATGCACAGTATTTTACTATTAATATTATTTTAATGAATAGTGCATAGTAAATATAATATTATTTTAATCTGCATAGTAATTCCAGAATTTCTATAAATAGAGGCTAGGGGTTGAAGGAAATTCATAACTTGAGATAAGGAAATTCTGGAGGAAGAAAGAGAGAGAGAGAGAAGAATCTAGAAAGAGAGGAGGTTCTACTCTAGTTCCGGTCCTAGTTAATAAAAAAGAAGAGGAAGTTCTACTCAAATTTCTATTTAATCAGGTACGGGGGAAAAGAGGGTTATTTATATGTAAAATACATGAGGGTATTGGGTAGAATTTCTTAGAATAACGTTTGATTTATGTGAATGGACGGCCAAGCCTCCTATTGATTTAAAATTTGGAATTTATGTGAATGGACGGCCAAGCCTCCTATTAATTTCTAATTTGGAATAATTAGGAATTTCACTGTTATTCTATTAACTTTTATGTTAAGGAAAGTTAATTGCTATATTACTTGTAAGAATGAAGAATATTGATATAATATGCTTGAGGGGTATGTAGATCTTACTTTGTAAGTTTATTTGTTATATGGAATTATACATGTGTTATAAATTTGATGAGATGTTGTATGGTTGTGATATGATTGTGATTGTGATGTCTCACATCGATGGCTAGTATGGCACGGCTCTGTATAAGTGGTGTTACAGGGAAGGCGTGACCCTAGCATGGTGTGAGATGAGAAAAACAGTTAACACCACCACTTATGTCAGTTATGGCAGCCCTGACATAGGGTTAATTGCAAGAGATTGTATTGATTGTAATGTGATTGTTGTTACTCACACTAAAGGATTAAGGATGATACGAACCCTGTGTGGTGGATACTTCAGGGACGAGCGTACTCCTCGTAAATCAGGGATGATACGAACCTTGGGTAGGTGATGCTTCAAGGACGAGCGTACCCCTGGTATGGTGTGAGTAAGGGAGGCAATTAACCTGTATCACTTGTGTCAGATGTGGCGAGGTCTTGGCATAGTGTTAATTGTGATATTGATGGACATGAAAATGATTTTATGATTGTGAAAGTGACATGTATAATGGTTTGTGAAATGGTTGAATATTTGATAATTAAATCTATATACATTTATATGAAATAAACAAGTTATATAAATGTTAAATGTAACAAGATATATTCATTGTGGTAACAAGATATGAGGCTATAGGATAAAGTGATGAATAAGAGTAACTTGGGTGTAAATGGAGTGGTGAAATTAGAGATTTCATATGCATACGAAGTGAACTAACGCTTAGGTGCTTAATTTTTAGAGATGATCATAGAAGTAATATCAATATTGTGACACATGCTTTGATTATGATGATCACTGATATAATATTTTTTTTGATTATTTAAGGATTGGATTTGATTGAAGAATTTAGAGACTTATGCTTGATGTGTGAGATTATCCTTAGGGGCATTGAATTGATTATGTTGAAAGTGATTAGTGAATTAATGGGTGAGATCAGAGAAGCCTAGGAGTCAGATCTTTTATTAGGGAATCTAATGGAGAAGATTGGTAGAAGTATAGATAACCATTTTTTTTTTAAAATAGAAATCGACATTGTTTTGAAGTGCAAAGAGTAAATTTGGGTGCTTAGTAACCTTGAATTAAGAAAGATGATCTTAGAAAAAGGACGTAATAGTACTCTTAGCATTCATTTAAGAGCTACTACGATGTATCAGAGTAGCGCAGCGGAAGTGTAGTGACCAAAGATGAAAAGAGGAATAAAGCAATTGTATACTTGTGATTGGCATACTAGAAGTCTTTAAGAATTTTGTAACACTTGGATGCTCCATTTTGGATTTGAGATGGTGAGTGGATAGACCTTAGTGGTAGGTTTGTCAGAGACGTTTAATAGATTGATTTTATAGATTGATTTTATTTGTGTTTTAGTGGATAGACTCGCCAGGTTTACTTGTCTTACCATTAGAAATCCTTTGATGAGATTGATAGAGTTGTATATCAGTAAGGTAGGGAGATTGCTTAAGGATTCGAAAGTGAGTAGAGAGAAGTCTACCCTTACAAAAATTTCGGGGACGAAATTTCTTAAAGGAGGGGAGTATTGTAACAGCCCATTTTTCGCTGGGCCTTAGGCCCAATTCGTGCCCGGAACGGGCCGTTTCAAAAGTGAAACGGGCCGTTCTGAAATAAAGAAAGTGGCTAAATTTTAAGTTTCGGAACGGGTCTGGAACGGGCTGTTCTCCAAGGGAGAACGGGCCGTTCTGCTTGAAGAACGGGCCGTTCTGCTTGAAGAACGGGGCGTTCTCCTTGCAGAACGGGCCATTCCGGAAGGAGAACGGGTCGCTCTGCTGGGTTTTGGAACAGGCCGTTCTGGTTTTAGAACGGGCCGTTCCAGTTCAAAAATTTGCACAGATTCGAAGGTTCCGGAACGGGCCGTTCCGAATTCAGTACGGGCCGTTCCGGGTGCATCAGAATGCCTATAAATAGGGTCCTAGGGTATTTGGAAATTGATAACTTGGAGAAGAGGTCCTAGAGAGAGAAAGAAGAGAGAGAAAGGGAGAAAGAGAGAGAGGAGGGGAAGGAAAAGGGGAGAGAGAAGAAGAAGAATCCAGTAGAGGAGGTTCTGTCTAAGGAGAGAAAGGAGGAGGAAGATAGAGGAGGTTCTACTCTAGTTCCGGTCCGGTTTAAGAAAAAGAGGAGGAGGTTCTGCCTGAGTTCCTATTTATCCAGGTACGGGGGAAAAGGGGATTATTTATATGTATAGTACATGAGGGAATTGGGTAGAGGAAGAATTCCTTAGGATTATGATTGATTTTACAATTATTTGATTTGGAGAATTATTGGTTCTATTAAAATTATCTGGGTTGAGGTTTATAAATATGCCTAAGTGTAGGAATGATGATCTGTGAAGAAGAATGAATTGTAAGGAAAATGCGGTGAGCTAGATTTTGGAATAATGAGGGGTTTTACTGTTTATATTAATTATTCTATTGATTATTATATTAATGAAAGTTATTGTATTATTACTTGTTAAGAATTAATGATATTGATGTGAATTGCTTGAGGGGTATGTAAACCCTATTATATTGAGCTTATCTGTTATCTATGTGATATGGAATTGCGTACGTGATATGAATTTGAGTTATAAGATGAAAGGATGTATGAATGTGATTTTGATTGTGATTGTGGTGTCTCACATCGATGACTAGGGACGGCACGGCCCCTGGGTAAGTGGTGCTACAGGGAGGGCGTGACCCTAGTATGATGTGGGATAAGTAAGACAGTTAACACCACCATTTATGTCGTTTATGGCAGCCCTGGCATAGGGTTAATTGCAAGAGATTGTATTGATTGTAATGTGATTGTGTTTCCTCACACCAAAATGGCGAGGGACGGCACGGCCCCTGGGTAAGTGATGCTACAGGGAGGGCGTGACCCCTGGTCTGGTGTGGGTTGAGTGAGGCAATTAACCTGTATCACTTGTGTCAGATGTGGCGAGGCCTTGGCATAGTGTTAATTGTTGAGATTGGCACGAATTATTGATGATGTTGAGATTGACATGAGTTATGAATGGTGAAATAATTGTTTTAATGATGTGAATGAAAAAAGGTATAAATGATTTTGTTAATTATAAAATCTAAGCGGACAATGATATAGTCCCACATCGGTTAGGAAGGCGAACGAAGCATGCCATATATATGGGTGTGGATACCTTCCTTGTGAGGAGGCCTTTTGGGGTGGCATGCGTGTCATCGCCAAGAGCAAAACCGTGCGGCCGTGGGCCAAAGCGGACAATATCCTCATGCGGGTTGCTTGGGCTGTTACATTGGTATCAGAGCCGGGGCCCGGATCGGTGTGCCAGCGAGGGCGCTGGACTCCCTTGAGGGGGGGTGGATATAGTCCCACATCGGTTAGGAAGGCGAACGAAGCATGCCATATATATGGGTGTGGATACCTTCCTTGTGAGGAGGCCTTTTGGGGTGGCATGCGTGTCATCGCCAAGAGCAAAACCGTGCGGCCGTGGGCCAAAGCGGACAATATCCTCATGCGGGTTGCTTGGGCTGTTACATTGGTATCAAAGCCGGGGCCCGGATCGGTGTGCCAGCGAGGGCGCTGGACTCCCTTGAGGGGGGGTGGATATAGTCCCACATCGGTTAGGAAGGCGAACGAAGCATGCCATATATATGGGTGTGGATACCTTCCTTGTGAGGAGGCCTTTTGGGGTGGCATGCGTGTCATCGCCAAGAGCAAAACCGTGCGGCCGTGGGCCAAAGCGGACAATATCCTCATGCGGGTTGCTTGGGCTGTTACACCTTGCACTATATCAGAACATTCAAACCTGTAGAATTTCAAAAATGTCTGATTTGCAAACCGAGACTTACATAAAACAATTCAATCGGTAAAACACCCTAATTTTCACATACAACATCCATAAGACACAAATTTCATACAATTACACAATCTTATTAATCACTCTTACAATAAGCACTTAACACATACCCTTAGGGATTTCATAAGAAACCACAAACAATTCAATTCATACCAAAAAGGGATCAATGCATAAAATTAATTATATATAAGCACAATTTATAACGATTTAGGAATAATAGAATCATACAACCTATACAACATATATCCATCAATTATCTCACACCTTAGAGCAAGAATTCTCACTCCCTCTTACCTCTATCAACAAACAATGAAGAACGTAGGTCTCCAGGATGATCTCCTCCCATATCCTCTCTTCCTAGCTCTTCAAAGTGTAAAAAAATAAAGTGAGAGCGTAAACAGAAAATTAATGTGTCTCTTTTTTTAAATTTTAAATGTAACTCATCCTCTTGCTAACCCATCCTCAATTACTTATCCATAACCCTGAGTACCTATTCATTCCCCACACTTTAAAATAATAATAATAATAATAATAATAATAAATATTATATTTAAATATAATCCTCAAATAATTTAATCAAAATAAATATATAAAATATAATTTCAACATTAAAAATGCTCTCTAACATCAATCTTTTAAATTTTATAATAAAATATATATTATTAATCTAATTGCAAAAACGTATATGGTATTACAATTGTAACTCCATCAAGGAATTTATATTTTCAAGTTAAATTGGCAAGAGTTATTTTATATTTTATGCACTCTATAAATATATTTGTTGCATGAATGTATTGTATGATAACCCTAATGTAGTTGACTTATATTTAATTTATGTTACTTAGTTGTTGAGTTGTAAAGTGTAATGACTTATCGAGTTGTTATATTTATTATATATAAAATAATTTAATTTAATTCATTTTACTAAAATAAATATATATTCTAATTCTTTGTTTTTATTTTTAGAATAAATATAAAATATATGTTACAAAATTATATTTTATTATTTCTTTTCCAGTGTACCAAAAAAAAATATTTTATTATAAATATATGTTAAAAAATATATTTTAATAAATATCCACAAATACTAATAAATATATTAAAAAATTCCATAAATACGCACTAAATTTATACTCATTCTAAACAAAGTGAATGATAGGGATTACTACTCGCTACCATCCCACCCGATTGTCATATTTATCACTAGTCTCTTGTATTAGATTTTACGCTTTGACATATATAAATAGATTTTATTTTATTTTTAATATTTTGTTGTAATTGTAACACCATAGTGTGAGTTATATGCTTTATTTATCCTGCATGTTATTTGATTTATGTTGATGTGATTTTTTTGGAAGTTTCAAGACTCTAAGAATTTGAGAATTCTTAAGAGTTTAATTATTTAAAATTATTTTGAGTTAAGGTCAAAGTTGACAAAAAATGAGAGAAGTTATATAAAGTTTTTAGAAAATGTGAACTTCATAAGTTCATTTTTTTGGGTTTTAAAAAGATGTTTAGATATATAAGCTTTGAAGCTAAAAGAGTTATTTTCTTCTTTTGAATTCATAGGAGCGTCTCGATCCTTCCCATGAAGTAGTGTTATGTTGGCTAAGTTAATATTCAAAGTTGAGAAGCTCAAAATCAAGAAGAAAGAGAAGTTGTCGTAAGAGTTTAGGGTTCTTGAGGATTCCTATTTTTTTTTTTTTGCTTGATTCTAAAGTAATTGAGGTAAGAAAAGCTTGTAGTTTAACTTTTTGTGATGAATATATTGTTTTTGTTGTGTTGTGCCTTGGATGGTATTGATGTTGAATTTGAAAGGTGAGAACTTGTTGTCTATGTTTTTGGATTTTTTGGTGTTTTGGAATAAGAATGGATGATCTTGAATTGTATTATTGTTGTATGTTGCATTTCCACTACTACAAGATGGTATTGATCTTGAATATATTGTTTTGACTTAGCCACATCGAACATGAGTTTGAATGGCGTCAAACATGAGGAGAGAGAATTGTTTTTACCTAGATCAATGTTGAGTGTCAATGGAGTGACATCAAACATAAGTCAAACAAAGGTCCTTTGCCTAATTGGGGTTGGACGTGGGATTTTTCCAGGCTAGGTATGAGAGTGTGAGGCTCTTTGCCTCAATCATACATGGTTAGTTTGGCACCAAGTGTGGGCGAGACAAGAAACCTCTTACCTCAATGGCATTAGGCATCCAAGGGATGACACTGGGCACAAGTTGCATGATTATAATGTGATTCTTAAGTTATTTTATGATTTAAAGATGATGATTAAGTTGTGTGATGAAGATGGTATGATGATGCTCATTATGTTTTGAGTTGATAGACTATTTAATGATGATTATGTTGTTAATTTGTAAGTTGATAGATGATGAAGTTGTATAGTTGTATGATGATATAGTTGATTAAGTTGTTAAGTTGTTTGGCATGTGATGAAGATATATGTCTTTGTTGAGATACATAAAAACTAGGGGAGAGTAAAATATGTTTTAGAAATTAAAATATTTTAGTGTGGATATAAGTTGTAGTGCTCCGAGAACCTAATTGGAAACCCTTTAATAAGTAAGCTGACTTTTGAATGGGTCACTATTTAAGTTGTCTCCTCTATTTTTTTTGTGAAATTTGTATTTGGGTAAAGTCGAGGCATACATGTATAAAGTGACTAACTGAGTAAAGTACAAGACTTGGGACTTAGTCCCTAACTGAGTATCGAAATGATGTAGTATTTGGAGGGTAGTTGGTAGACTAATTCCATAAGAGACTCAATGTTGGAAGTTAATATTGTGGTATGCTCATACCCAAACTATTCTACCTAGATAGTAGTAATAGACTCCCTACTTTAAGTGATAAAATCTAAGAAATCAAATTTAAGTTGTAAAAGTCACATTCTTTGAAGTCAAATGTTACCTATACTTGACCTAGTTGCAATAAGTCATACATTATGATTTGGCAGGTCTAGTTATTTAAACTACTCACTTCTACTATATGAAAATTTCTTAGTTGGTATGCATGATGATGCATTTGTTGTATATTGTTGTTGTGTTGAATATGTTGTTGGGATGAAGTTGTTATAAGTTGTCCTATGTTGTAAGTTGTATTGTTGATAAGCTGAAAGTTATGTCAAGTTGTCTCGAGTATTAAATTAATTTGTCTATGTGGTATTGTTGTAAGTTGTTTAATTGTGATTACTATGTTGATTCTTTTCACAAGCTTATCCTTATTTTCCTTGTTGTTGGAATTGCAACGATCATATATGGTATGAGAGTAGGGTAATATTAGCAAGACTGGCTTGTCCTAATTTTTGGAGAATCATGAAAGAGATGACTGATTTTATGGTGACATTGTTGTTATGCAATTTCGGTTGTATATAGATGTTTGACTGGCAATTAGTGTCATTTTGTATATAGTTATGTATTTGATGTAGTTGTATATCTGTACAATATATGTATATAACCCCATGAAGGGATTTATGATCTCATTTGTTTTATTTATTACCATATACATGTATAGGTTGTTTAATTAACTAGATAATTGTTGCATGTGAACCCTAGGTTAGTAGTTTGTTATTTCATCTTCCCACTACATAGAGACTAAACTAGTCGGCCCAACATATTTTGAAGCCTAAAGCGAATTTTGAAGTTAGGCCTTTTCAGTCAATGACGTTCATAATTTGGGGCTTAATTTAGTGGAGGGAAGAAGAATTAATAGGAAAGTAGATAAATAACATTAAAAATTTAGGCCTGATTTAGTGGGGGAAGAGGAATTAATAGTAAAGTGGACCTAGTTTAAAGATGAGAGAGTGATAAGAAAATTAACAGTAACTCAAAAAAAGAAACTTTCAGCAAAAAATTACAATACTAAGATCAAACCCCAGTCCTTACAATGTTAGGCTTAGATAATGAATGACCAACAAACCAAAGTTAGTATTGATACAATTAATTCATTAAGCTTTATAAGTAGAAAAAATATTTTGGGGGCCTATTTTACACGGGCCGGCCTAAAATATTATTGGGGGCCTAAAGTTAGGGCTTAGGCTGCTTTATGTTTGGGTCAGCCCTGGTAATAAGTATAGTGACATGTTAAGTCGTTGTATTTAACACATACTTTTTAAGAGGTATTCAAGGGTTGGATTAGTTCAGGTTTGAGTCAAAATCCAATTCGAACCAATTAAATTTAATTAATTTAGATTAATTCAAATTTCATAATTTTTTTATTTAACTCAAATTGAACCAATTTAGTATTATCAAATTGGTTTAATTCGGGTCATTGGATATTTAATAATTTTTTTAAAAAAATAACTTTTTTTCAAAGTAAATAAATTTTTTAACATTAACTAAGTTGATATATTGTCTAAATTTAACTAAATTGGTAGATTTGTAATATAGTTTCTCTTAATTTCTTTTCTTAATCTACTTAAGAATTTCAAAAATATAGTGTGTGAAAACGATATTCAATATATAGCAATATAGTTCCTCTAGATTTCTTTCAGTATATTTAAGAAAAAATGAAAAAAATCTACATATTATAACACAAAAATGTCGTCAAAATAATAAAAGTGATACATACATTTTAAATGTTAATCAAATAAAAATAATAATATATAAATTAATTGATTTGATTCAGATTTTAAATATGTAAATCCGTTACTCAAATCAATTAACATCAGGTTTGGTTTGGGTTGGATATGAAAAAAAAATTTCAAAATCAATTTAATCGGTTGGTTCAAATTTGTCTGATTGATCCGATCTAATGAACATCCTAATATTTTTAAGTAAAATGTTTGTTTGATCCTTGAATTTGGAAAGAATAATTATATAAATTCTTAAAATAAAAAATATTAAATAAAATGAAAAATGACAATCACATTAATTCAAAATTTAATAATAATATAATTAAAGTGATAATAGTTATATATATTATTTAAAAATTAAAATAACTGCAAATAGTTAAGTTTCAAAACTTATTTGAAATTTTATATACTTATTTAATATTTTTTAAATTTTGAGAATGTGACAATATTTACGACTTTTATGTCCCAAAATAACTATTAACTCTGTATTATGTTCTTCCGGCATAAAATAAAATGTATAATTGAGAATTCATCTGTTGCAAGGCGTTAGTGGGTGGGTCTGTCATACTGTAGGGTGACTAATTTTTGCTGGCATTTGGTACATCTCACTTTTCCCTTCAACCTATTATTTGGCTGCCTAACTTCAACAGCAAATGAATAAAACTGTGATGATTAGCTTCAGCTAATATAAACATTTTTTTAATGTAAGAAAAACTACAAGTTGAACCACCCTTGTCACCAAGAAAATGGTTAGCGACCAATATATTTAAGTCAAGTCAAACTTGACCGTATAAAATGATTACATATCTGTTTATAAAATCCAACATAAACATGTGTATCACATTAGTACGCAAACTTCTATTCCTGAAGAAGTACATAACATGTTTCCTCATCATCAATTCAACACTCTAAGCCACTGCTCATAGAATGAAAGAATGGGGGAGGCTGAACCACGCTGGAGAAGCAGGACACATGCTTGACGTCTTCGATTAAATTTTTCATAAACACTTATAAGATAAGATAATAAGGTAAAGTAAATTAATTTATGCCCTTAATTTTTATAACTTCTTTTCTTTGTGTATAAGTTGATTTTTTAATTTATCCACCAACTCATTGCATTTTACATTTTTTCTTTTCTTTTCTTATAAGTATTTATGAAAGAAAAAAAATCAGAGAGTGCCAAATCTAAGTTTTGAGCTTGTGTCCTACTTCTCCAGCATGGATTCTTTCTCTTACAACTATAATGTTGGCAATGTGATTATAACCAATTTGTCAGACACAAGGTAAGTTCTTCCAATTGCTGTGTGAGTATGTATCAAGATTCCAATTGGAACCAAGTGTTACTTAATTTCTGGATTTCCACTTTTAAGTCAAATATTGTGAGGGGCACCAGTCTTCCTTGAATTTAAGCTTTCTTTTCTGCTTGAGTGGCTCCACTTGCACTTTACAATGTGTGTCAATCAGAAAACCACATAACAACTAGATTTAATTTGAACGCCTTCAACGGTTGTTCATTGTTGTCATTATAAAGCAAATTAATATTATTAACTTCACCAGTCCTTTTCTTGTTGTCACAAATAGTATACATATATGATATCATATCATATTAAATTTTGAAAAACAGCTTCCATCAACCAAATAAGATAATTTAACTTACAAATATCATTAAATAGAATATATTGCTTGAAAACATGTCATTATCCTAGAATCAAGCACGGTTTTCCAAAGCAAATGCAGCAGAGTCAACATGTAGGAGCAAACAAGAATAAACTTTTTGTTTCAATCTGTCAACAGTTTCCACCAGCTCTTCATGCTCTAAAGTGCTTCTCAGCTTTTCCAACCATTCATTTGCTTGCTTAAGGTGTGACAACGTGAGAGCTATATGATTGGCATGTTCCATTTGTTTCCCTACAGTGTCCTTACTCATCTTTCCCCTCTTCTGTTGGGAGCTTGTTGAAAGCCACATGTCCAATGTCTTTTCCAAGTATTTCAGAAACCATGATCTTGTTTCAATCAAAAGAACTTCTCTCAGCTGATTTATCTCTTCTAGACAATTTCCTTTGGTCCATTCTTGTTTCTCATTAATGGATAATTCAGGTGAGTATTTTGGAGACTTTGATGAACTTTTACCAGCCATTAGAACTGATTTCTTCTCAGATTTGCCCATTTCTGCAGGAGAAGAAGTTTTATGTAGCTGAAGTGATTGTGGGGTTGTACTTGTACCATTTGACTGGTTCACGAGTTCTTGGAAGGAAAAAAACTTGTTCAGTGTGATATGGGGGTTCTCTGATGCAGCCGAACAGCAGATGTTGCCAAACATACTGGAAAAGAAAGAGAGGCAAATAAATGGATTATTTAAGTGGCAAAAATCTGATCCTTGTATATGGGACACCATTTATTATTTTAATCTCTATAAATGTTGGCACACTCAGCATAAGTCTAAAACCTTTATAATGGCAGTAAATATAGCAAACATTTTTTTTTTGTCCTTTTTAATTCCATAAGTAGCTAAATTTTAAGTACGGAATGTGACAATATTAAGACCATAAGTTTAATATACCTTAGGAACTTGACAAGGATTGCAGTAGCAGTAACTTCTTTTTGAGCTTCTAAAACAACCAGCGAGGCTAGATGTTTCCTTCTAAGCAATTCCTAGTAAAATGTGGAAATTTGCATGATTGTCAACAAAAATTCATGCAACTGCTGAGACAGCATTGCTTTACTAAACATATAAGACAGACGAGATGACATTTGATTTAACTTGTTCAATATTTGAATGTGAGTTGGCATAGTGATAATAATATTTAAAATAGAAAAAGATTACTCTGAAGAAGGGAGAGAAATTGCAATGCACCTTTCCAGGCCTTAGAAGGTTGGCTGGTAAAGAGGACCATGGAATTGCCTCTGTGATATAACTTTTATCTTCACTGCTGGACAAAACATTCATGTTCGTAGTTTCGTGTTTTGTAGAATTTCGTTTTGTAGATATGCGCTTAGAAGGTGACATGACAGCCTCTTGAATGTTAGATTGAGCAACCCTTTGCTTTGGTGAAGGTGTTTCAAGTAATAGACTACGAGTTGTGGACACTGAAAGTAACTGTGATGCCAAAACCAGTCATTACCAATATCTTAATTTTCATTATTACCTATTTAGCATAGTATACAATTCAGCACTAAACTTGATTAATGCAGTTGAAACATTTCAGTTACAGTGCAGAAAAAGATCGTGGAATAACACTTTCTGTCCTCATTCTTATGTTTGTTAGGACACTACATTTTTGTCTAAATGAATATTCCCTTTAACCAAATATCAAACTTATTTAACTAGCAGTCTGCTTATAAAGAGCAAGGGGTTTATGACACTGTTGCAACTAGTCATAGGTGGTTAAATGGCTAGTGATAGGTAAGTTATTGGTTAAATTAATTTAATTCTGTTAAATAAATTATTCAACTGGTTATATCCAAAAATCACCTGTTATTCTCTTCATTTAAATTCTTTATTATTTTCATTATAGGGACCAGTTTTAGTTGTTCCAATTCTGCTTTCAGATCCTGACCATACTATAACTATATAAAGGCCAGGCTCTGAAACCATAAGCCTTAAAAAATGCAAATCCAAGATAAGAATCATAGCTGACCTGTAATTTTTGCAGTTTTATTTTTGCAGATCCCACCTTCTTACATTCAACACCACTCTCAAAATCATTTCCTTTTCTTTCTTCATCAGTATCTTGCACATTCACATTTGACTTAGGACTTCTAACTCCCCGCATGTACCTGGATGAAACAGCAGCTTTTTCCTCTTTAATAACAATCTTCTGCCTTGGACTTCTTCCCTCTTTGGTTTTTGTTGAATTCATGGATTTTGAACCATTAACTCTATGGTTATCATCAGATTGAACTGGACCCTCTGATGGCTCCAACATTTGCATTAAATCCTTTGGATTTCCAACAAAAGGGTGCCGGCCAGGTACTGGTCTAACATCAACAAGAATAGGGACTGGTGTTCCAGCCTCTATCCTGTCCACATAAAAGAATTGACCAAGCTGCAACTTGTTATTCAAGATAAGCTCATTGTCTTCCTTTGAGAGTGAGACAAAAGTTGAATGAGAAGAGTCAGAGACTTTCAAGAAGAAACCTTGGTTAGGCCATAATTCAGACCCAGTCATTGCAGGCACAATGCTAATCACCTGCAGAAGGACTGATCTATATTCCCCATGAACTTTCATATCAGAATCCATACTTTGGAGAAGCTTCAGTAGAACTCCAGGAATGAGGGATGCCATGCCTCTTCACCTTCTTTTTTTTTGTGTATTGTATTGTTCACGGAGTCAACAAAATTGCATGTCAAATGTATTAGATAAGGAACTGCAAATCAAATAAAATTAATACATTTTGGTAGGTAGTTCTGTAATTCTGTGCAAATAGACTCATTTTTTATATAGGTTCTAAGACTATTTAAGGTGGAAACCAACCTATTTTAGTTTTCTAATTCCATTAAATGTCCAAATAATGTTGCAAAGATGTAGCAAACTGAAATTGCCAATCTTATCATGTGTGATATTCAAAACAAGAAAATTATAAAATAAAGTTAGCAGCAAAACATTGGAAAAAGATTTTAATATATAGATAAATATGTGTTTGCATGTGAACATGTACAAACGTATGTGTATATGTATATATAATTATTATGTTACCTAAGTCAGAGTAGAAGTGCCAAGAGAAGTGTGCAAGAGAAAAATCAAAGAGGCCTGGTTTGTGAAAGGGTTGTAAGAACTTCTGCACACCCAGAAAGGACAAACGATAACTAGTAGGCTTCTAAAACAGATGCTTCTGATTGCTTTTCCAGTGGCTTAACCAAGATTATGTAAATATCTTTTATTGCAGGCACGTTAGCATCAAACTCTCTTGGCTTGAAAACCATGGAACAACAACACACTTGCGCGTGGGAAATATGAAGCACTTTTTGTGAGACATGAAATAATAAATCGGCCACTTTACCAAAGAATTATGCCTGCTAACCTGGCTAGCAATTTAATGGATATTATAGACTACTTGATGTTGGTGGGGCTCATTCTGGTCACATGTCGTTTTTAGTTAGAGGCAATGTACCCACTGAAAGAGTTAAGGATACGCTCATGGCTATTTATTGCATGGCCTAACTTCATTATTATCCCCTTCCATTGAGCATGCATATGCATAGTCATTCTTCTACCATAAACAAGAAAAGGTCTTATAAAAGAAAGTAAATTATGACGTTTAGTATTTCCTTTAGAAATTTACATAATCAAGTGGCACATAAATAATACAATTTGTTTTTATTTGAAAAAGAAAAGAAAGATGACCCAAAAGATAGAATCACATGTTGTAATTTGTATGATCCACTCTTCAAAACAGCCCAAACAAATTAAAGTGTGTTCTTTCTTTTCTATTTTTCTCCAATTGATTTAACCAATGGGCCATTGTGCTGTATCAGAATTGCTATGTTCACAACAATGTTACAGGCTAATGATCATTAGGATTAAGAAAAGGCATTGGCTTCAGTCTCAGCTCGAACTAGGCTAGCATACAAGCCATTTTGAGTTGAAGCCATGAGAGTATCATGGCTCCCATACTCCACCACTTCCCCATCTCTCATAACTGCGATCTTGTCAGCTTCTCTGATTGTGGAAAGACGGTGAGCAACTATTATGGTTGTTGCCTCTTTGGTAACCTTCTTAAGGGCCTCTTGGATGTGCTTCTCTGACTCCAAGTCCAAGGCACTGCTTGCTTCATCAAGTAAAAGCACTCTTGATTTCTTCAATATGGCCCTTGCTATAGCAATTCTTTGTTTCTGGCCACCTGATAACTGGACCCCGCTTTCACCAACCTAGTATAGAGAAAATGAGAAAATAAATCATATGCTTTTTTAATAGAAAAGGGTGCTAAAAAAATCATGTAAAAAAGTGCTGCAGCATAAGTTAGTTATGAACTAATGATTTATAGTAAAGCTACTAATACAATTCAATAAGTACGTAATGAATAAAACTTGGGTAAAAAGTGATGTATCATAGCAGGTTATGATTTAGACTAGAGTCTGTTTGGATAACATTCACCAGAAGCACTTCTAGAAGAGAAAAATCAAATTAAGCTTCACTATAAACTAAAACTAGTTTATTCATGATAGCATGAGTTAAAAATGAGATTTTGAAAAGGCTAATAAGAGAGAACTTCTACAAATTAGTTTATACATAAATTAATTTTAATTTATGGGAAAACTTATTTAATTTTTCCTTCATATTTTGCTCTACTAGTACTTATAAAGAAATTTACCTTAACAAATCCTAAATGTTAGCAACACACTTTTAAAAACATATTATTTGTTATTGACTGAAATTTATTCAAAATCATAAAATTTTCTAGGTCTTACTTATTTAATTTTAATGATCTTTGCTCATAATTTTATAATTTTCAATAAATTTTTACTAGTTGTAAATAACGTTACCTCTCCATAGAATTATTACCTGCGTTTCATAACCTTGAGGAAGGCCACTGATGAACTTGTGGATGTAAGCCTCCTTTGCAGCCTCTTCAATTTCAGCCCATGAAGCATTTGGGTCCCCAAATGCAATATTGTCCCTTATGCTCCCAGCAAACAATGCAGGTTCTTGACCCACCAAAGCCATTTGCCTCCTCAACCACTTCACATCAAGCTCCCTCAAATCTATCCCACTCATCATCACCTTTCCTTGATCTGGATCATAGAACCTCTGTGTCAACCATATGACTGTTGACTTCCCTGATCCACTTGGTCCCACCAAAGCCACTGTGCTTCCACCTTTGACCTTTAAACAGAAATCCCTCAAAACAGTCACCTCTGGCCTAGAAGGGTATGCAAATGTGACCATCTTGAATTCAATGTTGAACGGCTTTGATCCCTCTACCTTCCATCCTTCTGTTCTATCATTGTCAATCAGTGGCTTACGTTTTATGATATCTTGAACTGCAGGAATTGCTGTAGCCGCCATAGAAGTATCTGGTGCCAAACCAGCTAGTTGTCCTACAGAAAATGAGCTCAAAACAAGAATGAGAAAAATCTTGAACACGTCTCCAAGTTTTGCCTTGTCATGTTCTACAAGAAATGCACCAAACAACAGAGTTAAGGTGTATGCTCCATACATGGCACCTTGAAATAACCCAAATACGAAACCTTGAACTTGTGAACTTCTTAATGACTTCCTCCTAGGTTCTGACAGGGCTCTATCAAAGGACTTAACTATCTGTTCCTGGGCAGAAAATGTAGTAACCGTCCTTATGTTTGAAACTGCACCAGAAGCAATGTTACTAGCTTTGCCATAAGAGTCGTTATCCACTCGTGGTCCAATGTTTATGATCAAGCTTATGTAGCTTGCACCAAGTGTGAAAGGAGTTACAGCAGCGGCCACAAGGGTTAGTCTCCAATTGAAGAAAAAGGACACACCAAGACCAACAGCAGCTGAACTCAGCCCCATAAGAAGGACTGAGAATCTGTCACCAAGCACCGAACGAAAACTAACACAGTCTAATGAGAGCCTTGACACCAACACTCCTGTGGAGTTTTCATCAAAGTCAAACCACCCAGGTTCTTGTTTCAATATGGATTGAAACAAGAGGTCTCTAACCCTTTGTGTCAGCTTTGATCCAGCCCAACCACACAAACCTTGTTGTCCTGTCATGGAGAGTATACAACAAAATCCAAGGCCAACAAGTACTAAACAAAGGTGTGCAACATCTTTTTTCATCTTATCACTGTCGCCAAAATATACTCCCAATGATATGCCCAGAACCAATGGGAAAAGGGACAGGATAGCACCAGCAAACATTCCCAGAATAAGTCCTGAAAAAAGCATCACAAGCTCAGGCATTTGCAATTTCCATACTTCAGAAATTCTGTATTTTCTTGCCATTTTGTCTTGCTTATCTTCCATGTCTTTTTGTTTCTCCTCCTCCAGTAAGTCTTTAGTCCTTGGGATATCAGCTACATATCTTGATCCTGATAAACCAGCAATTGATCTATCATATATGGATAAATCATTGGGATTTTGCATGCCATTTTCTATAGCTAGAGGTTTTGAAATGGCTTCGGTAGCAAGCTTGACAAGGTTGTAGTATGCTCCTGCTTTCGCCATAAGCTGGCGATGGTCACCGATCTCAGTGACAGAACCATGTTCAAGAACCACAATGCCATGAGCATTCTTCACTGTTGCTATCCTATGAGCAATCACAATGGTTGTTCGGCCTGCAGATATCTTGTCAATGGCCCGTTGGACCGCAGACTCTGACTCAGCATCAAGAGCACTTGTAGGTTCGTCTAGAAGAAGGATTTTAGGATCTTTGATCATTGCTCGAGCCAATGCAATTCTCTGCTTTTGACCTCCTGAGAGTTTTGTACCCCTATCTCCCACCTGCAGATTAAATATTACTTTCTAGGTAAGAGTCATACCATAACTTCTTTAGCAAATTTGTCTATCTTGTGTATGTCCTTTGAATACTACATATATATCTATCTCTAATCTTCTATGGCTATGAGCTTGTTTACATAGTCTAGAAAGACTTTTGAGAGCTTCTCAATTGAAAATAAATATTTTTAGTATAGAAGTTCTTAAAAGCCCTTCTAGGCTTGTATCCAAACATGTTTTTGTTGATAGTTGAGATTTTTCCATTGTCATAATTAAATATTTAAAAGTCTCTATAGTTTTTTGTTTTGCTTATAAGTTTGGTTAAAGGTTGCTTATATTAAAAAAAAAAAGTAAGTTGTTCAACAAAATGATGTGTACTTGTTAGCTTAGTTATATTTTAGTGTTTGTTTTACTCAATTAGGTGTTAGTCAGTTTTAATATTTAAACACTTTCAATGTGTGTAAAACTGAATTCATGACTCAAATATATCATATCAGTTTTTGTCCCTTTTCATGTGTTATGTTGAAAATTTTTAAATTTGAACTTCTATATTTTGTTTAGTCATACATCTCTATTTTTTATGTTCTGTTTTTGACATGGTATCAAGAACTTCATTGATCATTAAGCACTTGTGTGTGTGTGTGTGTGAGAGAGAGAGAGAGACAGAAAAAAAAACAACAAAAAACAACCATACAAAAAAATCTTCAAACACAAAAATGATTTCCGACAGTAATTCTTCATCTCCACCTCCTATATTTGCAGGTAAAAACTATCACTTATGGGATGAAAACATGGGGACTTATCTCACAGCTCAAAGTTTCTGGGTTATAATGAAAAATGGAAGTAATTCACCTCCATTACTAGAAAACCCAATAGTAACTCAAATGAGAAGTCACAATGATGAAGTGCCAAAAGAAATAAGAGTTCTTGCCATTATATAAACAGTACTACATGATGATGTATTTATCAAAATTTTGACTCTGGAAATTGAAAAAGAGGCATGGGATAAGCTACAGGAGGAGTTCCAAGGGAATCAAAGAACAAAAAGAATGCAAGTGTTGAACCTAAGGAGAGAGTTTGAAGCAATAAAGATGAAAAAAATTGAATATGTCAGCGATTTTACTAACAGAATTTTGAAGGTTGTTACCCAAATTAGATTACTTGATGAAAACTTAGTGATCAATGTGCTATGGAGAAAATCCTAGTATGTCTTCCAGAGAGGTTCGAATAAAAATCTCCTTTTTAGAAGAAAATAAAGATTTTTCTCAAATATCAATTACAAAACTTGTGAATGCTTTGCAAGCCACTAAACAAAGAAGATCTTAAGGATGGAAGAAATATTAAAGGTGCTTTTGTGGTATACACAAGAGAAAAAAAAATAGGAAGAAAACAACAACAAAGGAAAAGGTTAGAAAAATAAGTTTTCATCGTGTTGTCATTACAAGAAGAACAACCATACTGAATTTTTTTTGTTTGTTTAGGCCAAACATTAAATGTAAGACCTGCAATCAGTTTGATCATGTGGAGAAGATTTGTAAAAATAAAATAAACCTATAGGAACATTAAGCCCAAATTGCAAAGCATAAAGAGCAACATAAGGAACATTTATTTATTACTACATGTTATTCAACGAGCAAAAGTAAAGAAACATGGTTCATAGACAGTGGATGCACAAATCATATGACTCATGATGCTACAATTCTCAAGGAATTAAATCAGTCCAAAACCTCCAAAGTCACCATAGGCAATGGAGAAATATTGATGTCAAAAGTAAAGGAGTTGTTGCTAATGAAACTCCTTCAGGTATCAAATATATTTTAGATGTTTTATTTGTACCTACAATAAATCAAAACCTTTTGAGTGTGGGACAAGTGCTTGAAAATAATTATTCTTTGTGTTTTAAAAATATGGGATGCACCATTTTTGCCCCGTCCGATTGTGAGTTTTTGACTATTAAAATGGGAGATATAAGTTTTCCAGTAGAATGAAAGGAAAAAGTCACGCATGCTATTTTAAAGAAATATGAAGATTTGAAAAATGGGTCACTTGAGGAGGCATTTCAGGTTTTAAAATATGAATCAAATGTGTTCACAGTAGAAGCTACTGATGTCCACCTTTGGGCACAACACACTTGAAGAGAAGAAAGGGTTTTAAATCTTTTGGGATTTATGGAGAATCCTTTTTTGTGGATCATGAAAGTTATAACAATCATGGTTATGGAAGGAGATAAAGTTTTTGATTGGTAAAATATAGTTGAAATTATTGTACTTCTTCTTATCAATTCAACATCAAGTTTTGTGAAGAAGAACAATGTTGATAATGTTGCTCCAACTCTCATGAAAAAAAAAATTCAAGATGCATAGTGGATTAAGGAAATTGCAAGGATTCTTATTTCAAGTGAGAAAATTAATGTTAAGCTCAGAGATGTTAAATATGTTGATGCTCATCTACTTGAAGGAGATCCAACAAAGTAGTGTAAAGAATGATAAAGATCAAAGCTTGAAGTGATGAAGAAAAATCTCAAGGAGGAGTATTGATAGTTGAGATTTTTCCACTATCATAATTAAATATTTTAAAAGTATTCGTAATTTTCTATTTTGCTTGTAAGTTTAGTTAAAGGTTGCTTATGTTCAAAAAAAAAAAAAGTAAGTTGTACAGACAAGTGATGTTTGCTTGTTAGCTTAGTCATGTTTTGTTGTTTGTTTTATTTGATCAAGAGTTAGTCGATTTTAATATTTAAGCACTTGTTGTAAACACTTTCAATGTGTGCAAAACTGAGTCCATAACTCAAATATATCATATTAATTTTTGTCCCTTTTATGTATTATGCTGCAGATTTTTTAATCTAAACCTCTATATTTTATTTAGTCATATACCTTTGTTTTTCATGTTCTGTAATCAACAGTTTTATATTTAGATAGATAGGCAGGAAATATTGCATAATAACAACTTTGCAACCTTAGTTTTGTTGAATATATATTAATCTAGAAAAGTGGAAATATCAATGTCTTTGGTTACTACACCTGAGTGTCATAGCTTAGTGGTAGGTTAGAGATGAAGCTATGAGCATCGGCAGCAGCACAAGCAGCAATTGCCTCTTCCTTGGTGGCATTATCTTTCCCCATCATCACATTTTCCAGTATAGATGTGGCAAAGAGAACTGGCTCTTGACCAACCATCCCAATCTGATCACGGAGCCACTTTACTTGCAATGTCCTCAAATCATGACCATCCAAGGTAATAATCCCTGCAAAGATATTGAAACTCAACAAAGTTAGGAATATAATTAAATTTTCTGAGCTTTCACAAGATCTTTTGCAAATCACCGATAGTTCTTTTTACCTTCAATAGGGTCATAAAACCTCTCTATGAGAGCAAAGATAGTGGACTTTCCCCCTCCACTGGCACCAACCAATGCCACGGTTTTTGAAGATGGTAATACCAAATTAAGGGAATGAAGTATCGGAGAATCAGGACGAGATGGATATGCAAAACTAACACTTTTTAACTCAATCCTTCCACGAACAGAAGAAAGCTTCCTACCCTCAGGGCTATAGGAATCAATCTCAGGGATTCTCTCTATAATAAAGAATACACGGCTTGCTGCAACAGTCCCTTGTGCAAATTGTGCAAAATATGAAAGTGCCAGTGCCAAGCCTCTGTTAATTGAAAAAATAACTAAATAAACGGAGTTTAATTTCTATACAATGACGGTGTAACCTTTAACTAATTAAAAATCATCGTTGTTATTACTTTTAAGGTAATCATCACAAAAGTCTATAAATTTACCATACAAGACATTTGTAGTTAGATGACACGATAAAATCTCTCTACATTGTGATGCACACATTATTTACTCAGTTTTTAGTTAAACAAAGAAAGTCCATGTAGTAACAAACTACCTGAAGAATCATTTCTTTGTATCACCTATGTGGGGGTTATTTTTAACCATTAAATACATTATTAAAATAAATAGATTGTTGAAATTGTATCATTCTTCTGTGTATCATAATTGTCCATTTATTTTAATAATATATCTAATGGTTAAAAGTAATCTTACATGGGTGAGGGACTTTTTTGGCCTTCACCTTAAAATCCACCTAAAAAGTGTAGTTAAATTTCTTGGTTTCCAAATAAAGTATATTAAACAGAGTTAAGAGAGAATAAACCACACCTTCCCCCAACATTGACACCAAAGAAACAAGCAATAGCTGAACCTCCATCAAGTTCATTCTTGGCAATTAATATAGAGCCATACCAGAAAGCCAATGCCCATGTTGAATAGGTTATTAAGTAGATAACACCCATGCCTATGCCTTTAGCAAAACCAACTTTTGCCCCTATTGGAGCTGATTTTTGCAGCAGTTCAGCATATTTTCCAGCCAATTGGCTTTCTGCAACAAATGAAAACACTGTCCTAATTGAACTGATGGCTTGCTCCGCAATGCTACCAGCTTTCCTATAAGAAGCCTTTAGCCAAAATAAATAAAAATGGAATCAACAAAATGGTCAGACATAAAAGAAACATCAAAGTAATTTAATATGTGATATACTTAAGTGCTTGTATTTTTTTATCTTACTTCCTCTTTTGCTGTTAGACCACCATAAAGTGCTTTGTAAGCCATGCCACAGAACATTGTCAATGGTGTGACTGAGAATACCACAATGGAGACTTTCCATGATCTTTTAAACCCAACTGCGTACCCACATATGAATGTAAATATATGATGAATGAAGTGGGCCATCTGCATTACCAGAAAGGAAGAAAAAAAATGCATGTAAGGATTAGTGTCAACCAAATTTGGAGCAAAGAACTTGTTAGCATTCATATCATATGAAACTAATTGTATCAATGGAGTTTCAACTTTCAAGCATACAGTATTTACACATGATCGGTGATTGCTGTCACTAAAAATATGGTAGTAGATACACATGAACTGAAAATTGCGATGACAATTATCATGCTTAAATTAGGGGAAAATGAGTAGGGATGTTGTTCAAACACATTGAAAAGAAAGGGAAACAAAGTTGGATAGTTATTCAAAATGATGTATTATTCTGTTATTTAATTACTATGTGTGTCTTTACCGTTTTGTTAATTTTTTTAGAGTGCTTTATTAATTATTTAAATAAGCTCTTACGGTTTAAAAGTTTATAATTCAATGGCTAAGACTTTTAAAACTCGTAAACAAGTCCCCGTCTGGCCACCAGTTATTGGGATTGGTTTACAACTTTTGGGATTTTTTAAAACCTCCCATAAATTATACGAACTTTTTTGATAGGTAACACAATTTTATAAATTTCTAAACCCGGTTTGAGTTTTCAAAAATTTATTAATTGATTAATGGAGTCTTGTTGCTGATAGAAAGAAGAAACATATTAGAAAAAATTTAGAAGTTTAAGGATCCATCAGTAAACTTTTAAATTAAGGAGATTCATTATAAAAAAAATCATCGAAATATTATAAATTATTTTTATTTAAAAATTTCTACTTATATTTAATATTACTAAATATCTTATACATTGTATGCATGTTTTTAAATTTCAAAAAACAGAAAAAATAGAAATATTAAAATTTAAAAATCCATATTTTACCTGATAATTTCCACTTTTTTGGTAATTAAAAAAATCTCAATCATCTCAAATCATCTTCATGTGAAAACAGATGGGGACCGACAGAGTAATTTATCTGATACATTGTACACCCTCGACAGACAGTGGAATCTGTCAATGCCGGCTGAACATCGAGAAATATTAATAATAAAAACGGATAAAGGCAAAAACATGTGAAATTATTTTTTACCAATAAAAATGAACTTTAATACATATATAGTGTTTTTCATCAATATTAAGTATTATTATTTTTAATTGAAAACATGTCCACATTAGTCGGACCAGACTACATTTGTATTAAAAGTAAAAGCAATTTGTTAAGGTTAAAATATTTTATTTTTTTTATTTTACTTACTTTACCATTTAATTCTTATTATTTAAAATGAACATTTTTAGTTATTATAATTATCTTTTTCACCTTTTTTTAGTTTAAGATAGATATTTTTAATTATTATATTGTAATTTTTTAATTGTGTTTAATTTTTTTAATAAAAATATTAATTCAACTTTATATGTCTGATATTATATTTAATTTGCTAGAGGTATTTTAAATTAAATTTTTCAACGCTTTGTATTTTTTTATATACTTACGTATAACATCTATTGTTGAGACATTTTTTACCATCATAAATTAAAGACATCTATTACATTAATACAAAACAGATAATTTTACAAAAAAAAAATAACAATAAAGATTAAAATGATTAAAAAATTACAAATATAAAAATTAAAAAGATCTATTTTAAATTATAGAAAATTAGAAAAAGTTAAATATAAAGAGACTAACATGTAAAGTATAATTATGGGAATTAAAAAAGTATTTTAATCATCTTAAATTAATCCAGAGTAACTAACAAGTAGTTTATGAGTAGAATTGGAGAAACAAGAATTAACCTTCTCTCCCATAACTTCTTGAATTTGAGCAACATCACTAGCAATTCCATGCATGATATCACCGGTGTTGATATCTGTATCAAAGAAAGTAATGTCCTGTCGAAGAACCGCTCTTAGATACTCAGTTCTGATTCTTTGAGCAGATCGCTCCCCCACTAACCTCCAACAAGTGATCTCTGCCAATTTCAATCATCAACAAAAATTATTGTAACACATCTAAATCATAAGAAAGTAGAAATTAAACATGACTAATGTCAAAGACGTGTTTATAAATTTCACTATAAGAACTAGAAGAAGATAAGAAAAAAAATTAAATAAATTTTTCATATGATAAGTTAATTTTATCTCAGAAAATCTTATTTCATTTTTCTTCTTTTCTTATAAGTAATTATGGAGAAAACAAACATTTAATTTCCTTACGCAAATATGCTCCAAGTACCACAACAGCAGCAAGCCCAGCCATAAATAAGCATATCTGAAAATCACAATAATACAATGAAAATGAACTTAAACTCCACTTTATATGCAAACATTAGAACAAGAAATAAAAGGGGTAAGAAAGAAAGAATAAGTACCTTCTCTACATCCTTCATCATCTGTTTCTTGTCACTGTCTGCTTCTGAAATCTTGTTGACCAAGTCTCCGAAAAGATAAGAGTACCAAGGAAGTGATCCTCCATTTATGAGAGCCCCTATACACCCCACAAACACAAGCAACCAATCCCACGTTGTTGAGTACTTAAACAAGCTGAACAACCCAACTGTCTTTGGAGGCTTTGCATCTTCCTCATCCATATCCTCCTCACCCTCTTCATCATATCCTGAAAACTTCTCATTGTAATGGTGACTAAAGCCCCCACCACTTTCATAAACTTGGCTACCATGTGATGGTAGTTCATGACCAACATAACCATGTTTAAGATATGGTAATTCAAGACCATGACCATTCCTAGGTGAAATAGCATGATCTTCTGTTATGCTATAATCTATCATGCTAAGCTCATCTTCATCAGCCAATGGACTAGTCTTATCTTTTCTATTCCTCCTCTCTTGGATGATCCCCAATTTTGGCAATCCACGAGGCTGACTATGCTGATCAAAGTAACTATACTCATTGTCCATATCCCTAGCAACATAGCTTTGAAGTTCAACTCTACCATGGCCAGAATGCTCATAAGAAGAGTTTGTGAGACCCCTGAACCTACTTGTCCTAGAAAGGTAGTAGTCATTGGCTGATCGGCCAAATATACGGCTGTGAGCAGAAGGGGGGCTAGCTGGCCAAGGACTCACAGCAGAACCAAAGCTTGTGCTATAATCTCGCCACCCTGTGGCCTCAAACTTCCATGAAACCTCTTCTTTCCATGACTGATCATCATCTGAGGCAAAAGGTGTGGCAGGAACTCGGTTGCGGCGAGCTCCTCGGGTTATGGAAGTAGGATTGCTTTGAGAGCTGGATGGTATGAAGGAGCCAGAGCCAGACACACTTAGGTAACTCACTGGTGTTGGATAGTGTCTTCTCCGGTGGCTTGAGTGGTATTCACCCTCAAAGGAAGAAGAATCAGCCATGGCTTGAACTATCTTTGATGAGAATAAGCACTAGTGGAAGCAATGAAATGGGGGAAAAGAAAAACAAGAAGAGTACCACTTTTTAGTGGTCCATGGAGATTGGTACAATGTGTGTAAGGCAACTTAGCTCCTTCCGCCCATGTTGTGAAGCTTAGACAGACAACACAGATTGAACAAAACACCAACACATGATATATACTATATAGAGGGTATTGATCACAATGTTGTTGTTGTGCATGGGACGGCATGCAAGGCTAAGTGGCCGGCTGAGCTTAGTTATGCTGGGTTGACAATTTTAGCAGTTTTTGTTTGGGGCATAATGTTGTTTTGATTGAAGTGACTTGTGTGAGTGTTTATTTTAATGTCAACGCAAACTTCCTCTCTCCTAATCAGAACAAAAACTTACAAGGATAATCCATTTGTCATGTAGACATAAATTCTGACTGCAGGGTATGTTGTGTCATCATCTCTTGACTTGAGTTCATTATCTGTTGCTCTCTTTGACTAGGTAATAGGTACGTTGTGTCATGTAATTAAGAAGTGACTTAACCAAGAGGTTTGAAGGGATTGTTTCAGGAGAAAAAGAAAGGGAATAAACAAGCACTAACCATAAAAGACTTTAATCTTATGGTGGAACTTCCAAAGGAGTGTATTTCTCAAGGACATAAAGGACGGTAAGTTTATCGGAAGTTTCATTCGATGCCAACAAATTTCACGGTGAAAGTTAACTTGAACAAAATGTACTGTCCGGAGGGGAATCTGTAGAACAGCGAGGGCATTGCACAAAGTGCATTATTTTGCTGCATGCATAACTAATAGTATATAATACGTTTAATCCAAGAAAATCAAATAACCACATCGTTATCTACATTTGTTGTTAATTGACAGAATGGCTGGCTTCCTAGAAATGATCTAATCATAAAAGATTGTGTCGTCTAATGTTCCGGCTATTGGTTTTTTTGTGGTGAATAACGATGATTCATTTTGAACTGATCTGACTGTCGCGTCCTTGCGTTTCTTATGAACCATGATCATTCACACTTCTTTCTTTGTCGTTAAGCATTTGATAAATTCCCAATAACCTATTCCTAATTACTAGTTATAGTATTAACGAACAACAAAAACAATACATGTATTTCTAATTACTAGGTATAGTATTAACGAACAACAAAAACAATACATGCACATTCATTCGTAACGAAGCTGGAATTTAAAGATATATACAAACTTCTTAACCTGAAGCTTTGGGCATATTCTCAGAATAATTTGGTTTAGATAGTGCATAATCTTGTTCATATATACACTGTCCACAAACTAACGTCAAATAAAAACTGAAACTAAATACCATTCTTATTGGAGGTCAAGTTTAATTATTGTATAAATAGAATGAGTTTAATAAAAAAAAAATACCATTGGCAACGATTTGACGTCTACCATTGCATTTTCATCATCCCTCACAACATATACCAAGGAACATTATTTTACACAATTATCATCGTAATAATTATTAACGAGTGTCGTATATGTAACAGAAATCATGTGGGGGCAACCTAAACTAAAAAAGCAAGTTTGAGCCGAACATTATCTGAGATGAGTTCCACAAGCAAATATCACTCCATCTCGTGCAAGAACATCCAAACTAAAACTGGTTCAAGGTTTTGGTAGCAAAACTAAAGGGGGGAAAGAAGAAAGAAACTAACTGATTTTAAGTATCCAAAAATGAATATAATAAATGAAATACGATTAGTGTACTTCCTTGTTCATTACTGCAATATCGGACAGTTCCATGTTCGCAAGAACCAGAGCAACAACTAATAAGTAATGGATGCAGCATCACAAGGGAACATGGATCCACAGCCAAATGTACTTACTGTGTGACGATTTACATGTAACGTGTAGCTAAAAGTAACAATAGAATGGAGAAGGATAAGTAGCAAATCATTCTTATTTGTTCTTTTCATGGGGAGAGGGAAATAATCTTTTGAAAGCTACTATTTTACTCCGCAATCACATTACTCTTCTTAACTCTGACTGTACTGATTCATTCTAACAGAAGTTCAACTTGATATACATCACACAAGTAAATCAAAATAAACGAGCAAAAGAATGCCACTACTGCCAAAATTACAATGACACTGCACCAATAGGCGACTCTTCACTGACTACAGTATGCAGCATATATCAACACAACCATGACTAACTAAATCATAGGGGAAAACCTCATGAGTCCAAGAAAATATACATAACCCCATCACATATATCTTTCATATAGATCATTGTATCGTGCCTACCTCTCTTTTCTGTATCATATTTAATATTGTCCTTTACACCCCTACCATTGAAGATGATCCAAATTACTTGTCACGCCCACTTAGTGAAATTTCACCTGGGTTTTGAGTCACTACCCTTGCTTCGGAAAGTTGATAGTGAAAAAAATGATTTGGGAGCTGCACAAATTGAAGTTAACATGTAACTATAATATCGTGTAAAAGATACTAAATATGTAGCAAATAAACGGTTATCATTCTTGAAATCAATAAAAAGAAATTCATATCATAGGCCTTTAGAAAACAATAGCATAAGAAAATTTCCTCAAGTCAAGATTACATTCTTTTCAAGACACAGTGAACAATTCCAAGAGATTGACCCCTTAATCCAGAATGAACTACCAAAATCAATGAAATGCAAAGGAGGATACATGTTGAGTATTCCTCACAACTTACACAACTACTTCATCAGCCTGACACAAGAAACTACACCAAAAATGAATAAAAAATGACCTAGAATATGTTATGTTACCCAGGCATCACCTTTTAAAGAACTTCCTGATATATGATCATCCCTCAGTTTAAAATGAGCAGGAGGTGCAGGGATAGAGCTTTGCAAAGATTGAACTGCAGGAGTTAAGAAAACATTATCAATTAAATTTGAGTGTTGTTTTATTTTATCCTTTAGAAGAAGAAAAAAAAGTTATAAAGAGCAGACAGGAACAAGCCATGATCAAAAAACACTAACTTAAAATAATATAAATCATGACTATAAATTAGTGCCACATTATTGGCCAGCAGAAAGAACATTATTATGACACGGATAATACTCTAGGTTTTATAGGATAAAAACTGATCTAACCACTAAAATATCCATTGAAAAGAAGGGATCAAAAGTTTATGAAATTACATCCAATTTTAAGATTAGTTGATACTTCATCAAATTGCTTCATTTTAAAATACAAGTAAATGTCAACTATAAGATAACAAACCTATGAAGGTTTAATTTATCTAAAATTTAGTATGTAATAATCATCAAGATAATCTCACACAATCCATCAGCTAGATTTGTTACATTCATAATCTATAGAGAAAAGTTATCAAGTAACGCTTCAAGATTTTCTCTTCCAATAAATAAATCCTTCCTATGCATGAATGTATGGGTAAATATAAACACGTACTGAGAGCATTAATAAGATCTGGATGAGCCCACCAAAAAGTAATGTCTATACAATGCATCTACTCAACCATATCCACAATGATAAGATAAACCCTCAGTCTACATGAATAATACAATATCATCAAGGAAATGGTCAGGTATGAAAACAAGAGTGTAAAAGAAGTCAGAGTGTGATCCCTTCAAATTCCCATCCAAAAAGATAAAGTGAGAGTTTCTTTGTTCATTCACATCAATATCTATAGAAGAATAATTTATCTAAATGCGCAACCAACAATTGAAAGAAATCAAAGGACAAAAAGGAATCCATTTCCTAATTGCATGATGGCACAAGAAAATGGCAAAAAAATGGTTTACACCTAAATCTCTAGTCTCTAAGCTATAACCAAGCACATTGATCAATACCAAGAAATCTGAGAAAGGAATAGATAGGTTACCCTGTTCATTAAACAGCTCACTTTCATTGAAGCTGTCATCAGAAGGATGGCCATGAGAAAATCCCATTCTTGACTTCCTCAAGTCTTCTGATGACCGGTTGGCCAGATCTCGGCCATCTTCAGTGTCATCATCTCCTTCAGAAGTTGTAGCAGAGATCCAATCAGCCAAACTCTCTGATCCACGAGTTTTTCTCCCAAACTTAAGCAATCGCTTGAAACCTTTAGTGACATCCTTGCGGGGTTGATTTTGGGATGAATTAGCAACAAGATATGGTTTTTGAGCACTTCCCCATTTTTTCCTCATTCGGGCAGCATCATTGTCACCTTGGTTAAGAGAATGAGAATTCCAAGATGCAGGGCTTCCAATTGGAGAATCTATAGAAGCATCAATGTCAGACGACTCATGTGGGTATGAAAAAGGATGAGGCACACGTGAATTCCATGACACAGGACTTCCAACTGGAGAGTCCTGCAGAGATCTTACTCCATTGAATGTTGATGGAAACCCAGGAGCCATTTCACCCACTGAAATAGGGTCTACCTGGGCAAGAGACCTTGCAGAATCACCAATTTCAGATCCAGAATTACCAGACTTCCCAGATTCCTGGCTCAGACTCACCTTTCCATTATTATTATAAGCAACATCTTTGATAGCCATAGTTTCAATGTCATCCTGTTCCTCCACGGCCATTTGCAAAGAATCTTCCTCATCAAATTCGAGGTCGTCGAATTCTTTATTTTTCTGAGTATCCGATGCCATTGAAGCTTTCATCCGAATAGCATTGCCAACAGAACCTGAACCTATGTTATTACCCTTTTTAAGGAAAGACCTAGGTGATTGATCATAAGGACCCATATCAGTCTCGTCCATATCAAATTTCAATGGAGACAAAACAATCCCATCTGAATTCAAAGGGGACAAATCCTTAAACTCTGCAGGATTAGCAGAACTTTTCCGTAAAGACAGAGTTTGCCTTGACTTCTCTTCCTTGACTCCTTGAATCTCCTCAGCAGTGCTTTTGCTACGTGTATAGGTTCTTACCTGAGAGCGGGTTGTTTTACTGACACCAGAAGATGGCTTTGTATTCTCTTTTCTTAAATCAGAAAAGTTTGGAACAGACTGAGCAAGAGGGTTGTCTTTTCGCCTGCCAGATGAGCGAGAGATCGACACTGCTGTTTTACGAGGTGTGCCTGAAGATATATGTCTGTTAGGAAAATTTTTCCTACTTTGCCTTGAAGCACCATAAGTCTTCTCTTCTGAGAATTCAGAAAGATCCTCATCATCTTCATTCTGAAGAGAATCAATCGGATGCTGTCCAAAACAATAAAGGGATTTAAATTACAAAAACAGAATTTTGTGTTTTAAACTTAAAAACAAACATTGCATTCCAGAAAATTTTTCAGCAGTCATCACAAAAATAAGACAAAGTCATGAATACTGAGTACCTGCTCTCTCTTAACATTTGATTTGAAATATTTAAGTTTCTCGGCGCGATGAGCACCTGATGCTGAATCTTGTCTGTTTACAGACCCCGAAAACTTGGCCTTCATTTCAGCTCTACTCCTCTCGAGGCTATCCTGCATGGCCTTCATCCTAGCTTCTTTCTCAGCTCGGTTCATACTCCAATCTTCTCGAAGTTTAGCATTCCTCTTCTTCATATACTTCTCATAAAACTTTCCTCTGGGATCTTCCCCCAAGTTAAGATCAGAGAAATTTTGCCTCAAAGCATCACCAGAATTGTGACTATCCACCGTCTTCATAACCGACTTAGCATCAAAGCTTGCCGAATTGCTTGAACTCGCAGCCACTTCAACCACATTGCTTCTGGAAGGCAACTGAGGAGTCGACTCCCCAACTCCAGCTCTTCTATACTGTGACTGTTCGACATGTGTATCCACCGGCTCAACTCTCCTCACAGAACCAGACTGATCCCCAGGAACCCTAAGTTTATGCTCAGCAAAAAGCTTTTCAAGTTCATCTGCCTTCATTTTCAGCTCATCATGTAGCCCCTGATTCCCTTTAGACTGCCTCACCCTCTGATGTTGCTGCTCCAAGGGAGGGGTTGAGGTTGCACGTGCATTATCCCGAGTCTCCAAAGCTTGTTTCAACTTGTTCATTTCATTAGGACCCTTGCTGGTTTCATCCCTTTTACCAGCTACAGGTTTCTGGATCTTCATTCTTGGGATTTGGGAATCCTCCTCCTTGTTGGGGAATGATGAAGAGTCCTCAACCTCAATTTGTGAAGATTGATCAACACGAACAGAAACATCCCTAAATTTGAGTCCATTGCCACCTTCAAACTGCGCTGATAGGGATCGAGAATGACTTCGGGGTCCCCTAATAAGCGACGGTGCAACAACATGATTTTTCACCCCACCATAAAACTTTACATCATCATCCACAGAAGACAACATGGGACCAACAACCTCGGACGAACCCTTCTTCAATGAAACAGCCTCAGAACCCACCTGATCCTTAAACCCCACGTTATTGTCCTCATCAAAAACCGAAACTTTCCCCGTCTCCTGAGAAGACCCTTGATCGGTTATCGCACCCTTCTCCGATTTGTCGCTCCGATCCTTGTCTTCAGAAACGGCGAGGGACTTGGACGACGCGGACGAAGGCAAGGGGCTGTCGGAGGAGTCCTTCTTCTCGCCGCTAACGTCGATGCTCATGTCGCTGGCGCCGCTCCAGCGCCGCAACACGTCGGAGGAGAGGCGCCGGAGCTCCGGCAGCTTCCCGGAGGAATTCTCCTTCTGCTTGTTCTCGAAGAGGTTGATCCGGTCCTGCACGCTGAGGCGCCGCGCCGACGGAGCCGTTACCGTGGACGACGCCGGAGACTCGGTCTCGTCTTTGGCGGGAGTGTCGTTGGCGTCGCTCACGCTGGTGTTGCTACGTCGTAGTGAAGCGAAGGTGGCAAAGGGCTTGGGCTTAGGTGGGTCGGTTGTGGACTGGGGTTGGGCCTGGGCCTGGTTGGGCCCGTCGTCGTTGTCGATGGACATGTCAGAGCTGACTGATGAACGGAGTTCCCTGTCATCGCCACCTGGCCAGTGACTGATAAGGTCCGGTCTTCTTTCGTACAGTGACATGTATTTAGTGCATGCTTCACTGCACCGCAAAAACATATCAAAATTAATTAAATAAAACAACCACATTATCATTTATTATAGATGAATGAAAATGAAAAGTATATACTTGAAGCGATGAGCACCAAATCGATCAGCCAAGTGTTTGAGTTGGGAAACGGTGTGGGGGTTGAAACCGGAGGCTAATGCACGACCACATGCTGTCGTTAGGTCCTGCCTCACTGCACTCAATCGTACATCAATTGCCCTTAGCAATTCCTTTCTGCGCAAGTAATTAAGTCGTACCAACAACTTCAAATCAGCCACATATTTCAAGTGTATCTAAACTATGTTGAATTCGCTTGGATTTATTTCACCATTCACATGTTTTCTAATCAATTATGAACGTCCTTTTTTCCATTATTATGTTATGTCTCCATTAGTAGATTAGTAACTGCATAGATTCTTGTCTCATAGAGGAACCGCTAACACTAACAGAAACGAAAGCTAGATGGAATGAAAGAGGGTGGAATTATTACGTGGTTGCATCTGCCACTGCTATGGCTCCTGCTCCATTCCCACCTGGACCAAATTCACCAAAAATATTGTAAGCGTGCATCATTAACAATCATACAAGAAACAATATGACCATAAAGCATTTCCTATTTACATTATAAAAATAATAATAATAATAATAGTAACATTCTTGCTCTGAAATTTATCAAAAATTATATTTCACTATTAAAGCTGAAGAGAGAAACTAGAGACACTAGAGACCCAGCATAATTTGTAATTTTCAATAAATTATCCCTAATAATAAAGCTTGTTTGAAAAAAACTGTCATAGGGATTATAGTCAGCATTCTTCTCTTTTGAATTGCTTGTAGAAACAGAAAAACCTTTTCTCAGACTAAACAAATAAAAAGTTTCTTCTTTGTTAGCCATCACTTTCCCAATTTTGTTTACATTGTCATTCTTTTCTCCATATCGAAATCCAGCTGATTCTTGCTCCAAGCATGAATTTCATTCTTCATTTTCTACTTCTATGCTAGATATCAATCAATGTTGAACCTTCTGCCCATTTTGACATGCTCTCAACAATGTAGATAAAGCAATTTTGTTGGGGCAATTATGGAAGTATGGTTTGTTCTCTTTCCTCTATGGCTATAATTAACTTCATTTTCTATCTATTCAGACATAGAACCTCCATCAAGGTGACATACAATATAGATTATCACCGAATTGGGCAAAAATTAGACAAACTTTTACAGACAAGAAAACATTTTAGAAGACCTAAAACCAGTAGCCAGCACATAGATATTAAGCCTGACGATTCTATGATGATAATAATTTCATTTAATGGTAATAATAACTAATTTCATTTAATGATAAGCAATGTGAAGTGTAAAATACGTTAATTGGTTACTTTAACAGTAAAATTAAAATATGTTCAAAGGGGAAATAAAAGTGAAAGAAACATGAAGAATAAGTAATGAACTTTGACAATAATTGAACTTCCAAATTTGGACTATATAATGCCAGCCAACATAACTAAAATTCATATATGTACAATATTTTTCATCCATTTTTGTACAACAAAATTGGAAACACTATTCTTTTCCTCCATGCCTATATGGTACCTTCCATAGAAGGCAGTGAACATGCAAACTAAGCCAGCTGGTGAACAAAATAGGACCCCAGTTGTTTAATGCAAGATACAAACAACTAATAATTGTTTAATGCAAGATACAAATAACTAATAATCTTAGGAGTTAAGAGAGGTAAATATTGATAGGACAAATTCCTCAGAGTGGTGACAGGTAAGAGGTATCACAATCAAAAGATGAAGTTCCAAATTGTCTTTGGTTAAGGTCTAATTGCAAAGAAAACATACCTTGTGGATCTGAACGCTGATCTCCTGCCCCCTGAAATAAATTATAAATAAATAAATAAACATTCCAAACATCAACAAAAGAAAGAAATTGCTTTGTTCAGTTGTTTGCACCAATCTTCTCTGTTTGACCATATTTACATTATTACCTGAGAATATATTCTCCTTGCTGCTTCCAATTGGGACATCTCTGCATCAAAGGTATTGACCATTTCCAAAACCTCTGGCGCACTGACAAACCGCACAAACCTGTACACACCCATTAAATCGGAAGGCTCAGTGCATACAAAGTGACCAAATCCAATAAAACTAAATAAATTCTCATTTCATTGCTTTCACCTCTCAAATGTTCCTTTTGTAAACCACGTGTCGGCATTTTTATGCCTATCAATTTCTAGCTTGATTGATGGGGTAGCTAGAGCAGCCTGCTCTTCTGCAACCTTTAAATGGGTCAAAAATGGCTTTACCAGCCCTGATGCTAGTTTCTCAGTGTTTCCACCACTTGAAACAAGCAACTCACATCTGATCATTAATAGAAAAAAGAAAAAAAAAACAAGTAAACATTATTCCAAAGTGCAAACTCTAATCAGAAGAAAAGCACATAACAACTAGAAAATCCCAAGTTGTCCGCACCTTGAACGCCTTGGAGACAATTGGAGTAGTGCATAATCAAGAGGCGTGTCAGACTTCATTTTTCTTTATTGAATGTAGCACTACACTCTACCACTCTTCGGATCATTTCACGTAAGCAAACGCAATCTTCAACTTCGTTTCCATTTGGAACCAACCATAATCAACAAAACTACACACAAGAAATCCCAAAATCAGAATGTAGATTCTGCATAAGCAGGGTTGAAATAAGAAAAGGGAAAAGAAAAAGAACACTTTTCGCGAAATTCTGTGTCAGACTAACAAGTGCGTTCAGTGTGGGTCATTTCCCTATTTGCATTACATTACAAATCTACATTTTCAATCAAGTTTGAAATTGAACAAAATCAAGTGACTGCCCAGATGCACATTAGGTAAATCCCACTTGTTTCAACCCTTAACAGAACCATACCATAGATCCCAACCCAAAACCCAAACTTGAAGCTTCTGCAACCCAAATTTGCCACAAAGAAATTATAAGAAATAGATCTGATTCAGCAAAAGACCGAACTTGACTAAAGTTGCATAGACAGCAAATAAACCCAAAATCCAATAGCAACCAAGCCAAACCCAAAAACTTGCCAAAAAAAAACACAATAATGAAATAAACAACACATGGTCAAAGAAAGCATTACCACGGCTACACAGAAACAAATAGGCGTGGTGCAAAATGAACAACAAAAATGAAGAAACCCTAATCATTTACATTGAAAATTTGGAGTGGAAATGTGGAAGGAGTGTTGAATTGAATGTGAAGGGCAGATATGGATGACCGAGATCTTGGATTGCGTGAAGCGATCCTCCAATTTAGAGTTCAAAAGGGCAGCAGCATTTGGCTCCTTTGTCTTTTATGTTCTTCTTTCTCTCTTCTCCTTGTTCTTCCCTTTTTGTGTCTCACTGTGGAGGAAATGAGCCTCTTTCTTTTTCTTTCTCTTCTCTCATTTTCTTTTATTTTTTAAATTTTGAGTTTTACGAAAACCCCACAATGAAAAAGATGGTTTTTGCTTTACTCATCCTTCATTTCAAATCCCTCTCTACTTTCTCTCTCTACGCCCTGTCTCTCTCTCAGTAGAAAGAGGGAATGACAATGTTCAGACAAAAATAAAAAAACAAAAACGTTGCCATTTGCCACTGTCACATTTGCAACTTGTCTTGTGAAACGTTAATGCAGTAGTAATAGTAATTAGCGTATAACAAGGATTCAATTCAAAACACACAGTGGCGGAATTACTATATGGGTTTTTCATTGACCGTGCTAGACTTCAACGTCACTCAAACTTTTACTAGGAAGGAATATCCCAGGTTTTTTATTTTCAAATAATAATTTACTCTTGCTTTTTCCAATTTTGTAAAACAACTTTGTTTTCTTTTTTGCACTGGGGAAATAATTCGTAAACAAACATTTAAAATTTAATATTTTGTTACTCAATTTTTTCAAACTTTCCATATTATAAATAACTTGCGTTTGATAATTTAATTAAATGTCATTATTAGTTCTCAAATTTTAAGGTTTTGAATTTCAATCTTAAGATATATAAATATGTTATTTTTTATTTTTAACAATACAAGAGTATAATAATCTATCATATATATTATTAATTCGTGTTAATAGTGAACATATTATATTATTAATTAACTAATTGTATTAAATAATTAGTTAATGGATGATAAAATGTACAAAATTTTAAAATTTTAATAGTAAAATGTTAAATTTTAAAAGTTGATAGCAAAATTTGTAATAATGTGAAAAAATGAATGGTAAAAAAATACCATTAAACCTTTTTTAAATAAAATCTAGATAAAATAGTAAGAGTGTCTCTTATTGTAATTTCAAACTAAATTTAAAAACAATTTTTTATCAAACCAACATTGTCCTCATACCAAAAACTGAAGCACCATCATCTATGAAGGACCTGCGCCCCATATCACTATGCAACGTCATTTACAAGATAGTCTCAAAAGTTCTTGCAAATCGACTCAAAGATGTGCTACACCAATGCATCTCCCAAACCCAATCTGCATTTGTTGAAGGACGCTCCATCCTTGACAACGTAATGGTAGCATCCGAGATAATCCACTATATGAAGTGCAAACATCAAGGCCAAACAGGTACGGTTGCTCTAAAGATTGACATCAGTAAAGCCTTTGACAGAGTCAGTTGGTCCTACATACATGCTCTACTCTTGAAACTGGGATTTCACGCCCAATGGGCTCTTTGGATGCGTATGTGCTATGCCTCCCCCACGTTCCATGTCATGGTTAATGGTGAAGGAGTTGGACCTATCTCACCGGAGCGAGGACTACGCCAAGGTGACCCCCTCTCACCCTATCTTTATATTTTATGTGCTGAAGGACTCTCTTCCTTATTACGAACAGCAGAAGCTAGAGGGGATCTCCATGGGGCTAAAATCTGTCGAGGCGCACCGCAAGTCTCACATTTGCTGTTCGCAGATGACTGTTTCCTTTTCTGCAAAGCCACTGAACGAGAGTGCACCACTCTTCGCACCATTCTTCAACAATACGAGAGTGCATCCGGACAAGCCATCAACTTGCAAAAATCAGAGATTTACTACAGCAAAAATACCACTACACGAACGCGCACGTCCATCAACGTTATTCTGGGGGTTCACGAATGCATTGGCACTGGAAAATACTTAGGACTCCCATCCATGGTGGGCAGAAATAAAAAGGTAGTGTTCTCCTACGTCAAAGATCGCATATGGAAGAAGATCAACCACTGGACAGGCAAACATCTCTCCAAGGCTGGCCGCGAGACCCTTATCAAGGCAGTGGCACAAGCAATCCCCAGCTATTGTATGAGTACCTTCCTCTTACCAACCAGCCTCGAGGATGAAATTCAAAGGATGCTGAACTCCTTCTGGTGGGGCTCTAACCACCATACAGGGCGAGGAATCAAATGGTTAAGCTGGGATAAACTCACTATGCGGAAAGAGTATGGCGGTATGGGTTTCCGTCACCTCCATGGTTTTAACTTGGCTATGCTTGGGAAGCAAGGGTGGAATCTACAGTCCAACCCAGATGCTCTATTTACACGGATCTTCAAAGCTAGATACTTCCCTCAAGGGGACTTCTTGGGTGCCCGCCTGGGCCACAACCCAAGTTTTATTTGGAGAAGCATCCACGCTTCACAGGTTCTAGTCAGGCAAGGTGCCAGGTGGTGTATAGGGAACGGATCTTCTATTAACATTTGGAAGGATCCATGGCTCCGCAACTCACATAGCTCGTATGTTACCTCAACAGCCCCTCAAGGATACGAATCCCTCACTGTCCACGACCTCATTGACCGCACTCTTCACAAGTGGGATTCACATCGAGTTCAAACTCTCTTCAATCATCAAGATGCTCAATCCATCCTATCTATACCACTGTTGAACCCCTCACGCCCAGATTCCTTAACTTGGAGGCTCACCACCAATGGCTCCTACTCGGTACGCACAGCATATCACCATCTCATGGAACATGTCATCTCCAATAATACATTGAGAGTGCAGGGTGACTGGATGAAACTTTGGAGCTTGAAGATCCCTCACTCAACACAGATTTTCCTCTGGCGACTATTGAGAGGTTGCATTCCCACGCGCCTGAACCTACAACAGAAAGGCGTCCCATGCACGTCTTCTTGCCCCCATTGCTCTGCAAACCAAGAGAACGAATGGCACCTCTTCTATAGCTGCCCAGCCGCCTTATCCATATGGATAGACTCAGGATGTTGGCCGCGAATCGCCCATATAGTAGAGCAAGGCATCAGCTTCATCGACACCACGTGGAAACTGCTGGGTCACTTAACAGGTTCTGATTTAACATCGTTCACCCTCATGCTTTGGTGTATCTGGCGGCGGAGAAATGACAAAGTATGGAAGGAGGGTGCCCCTCCCCCAAAAACCTCAATCCAGCTAACGGAACAACATTTCCATGCATGGCGATCTGCACACAGTAACTTGGCGCAAACTGCCTCCCCCGTAGTGAACCACAGATGGACCAAACCTCCAGCCGACACTTTCACGTGCAACGTTGATGCGGCGCTCTTCAACGATTCCTCTACCTTTGGGTTCGGTATTTATGTCCGCGATACAAGAGGATTATTCCAGACTGCCATATCCGGATGGAAGCATGGCCTACCACCACCCCATGAGGCAGAAGCAGCAGCTATGTTGGAAACAATCCAATATCTCATCCATTCTCCATACGATAACGTCTGTGTGGAAACGGACTGCAAGCAAGTAGCGGATCATCTCAACAGCACGCAGGTTCTTCACTCAGAATATGGGATCATTATAAATCAATGTAGATCCCTGTTACGTTCCCATCAAAACCTTCAGGTTAGGTTTATTAGGAGACAAGCCAATCGGGTCGCCCACACTTTAGCAAGGGTGGCTAGATCTTCCGCTAGTCACCACTTTTTCGATTTTATTCCTCCATGTATTGCATCTCTTATCATTAATGAAATGAGTTAAGTTCATTTGCTTCAAAAAAAAAAAAAAAAAAACAATTTTTTATTAACAACACAAATATTAAATTACTTCTTCTAACAATTTCTTGTTCATGGATCATTGGCCAACATTAACCAGGTTGCATTTCTCATATACTAAGTTATAATAATCATTAAATTTGGTGACATGGGGTGTTTCATTTTCACCTTTTAATTACTTTATTGTTGTCATGATTCAAGTATTTGAAATAGACGCGTATATTGGACGAAATGGACGTTTTGGTAACTTCGAGTGTGGTACTGCTGTATATAGTATAGTACTGTATTGTATTGCTTGAAAGTGTTTGCATAATAATTGTTTTAGCAGAAAATGACAGTGATACGTTAATTAACTTCTTCTGTTCTGTTCTAACTGTGTAATTAATCTTTCACCAATCAAATCAAATCAAATGCTTTTCATAACCATATCATTTTGCAGTTTTCAGATTCAGTATCTTCTATTTCACGTCCTCTTCTGTCAATTTATCCTTCGTTATTATATTAGCAATATATTTGAATATTTAATGATTGGTGGAACAAAGAGACGGAATTATTGATTTCATTACTTAAATATTTTGCCATAAAGTAGTTTGAAAAAAACTATTTCATCAATTAAAATACGAATTAAATAATAAGAAAATTAGTGAACACTACTAAGTAAGCTTTAATTTATGCCCCCCAATTAAATGGGGAAAAACAGATGATCCATAATATGAATAACTTACACTAAATTATATTTTTTATATTTAATTAATATTTTGTCTCTTAATATTTAATTTCACAACTTAATTCTTAATTTTAAAACTTTTTATTTTAAACTCTTTGTCAAATATTTTATTGTTAAAATTGTGATATTATTCATGACTTAACATTAAGTAAATGGTATGATAATTAATATTTAATAATATTTATGTTAAATTACATGAAAATGAGAAATAAAAGTATAATTTAACTTAAATACTAATTGTCATATTGCTTACTTAATATAGGTTATGACTAATATTATAATTTTAACGATTAAAATGTAAATATTTATAAAAAAAAAACTAAAATTATAAATTTTATAAAATTAGAGAATTAGAATTACATAATTAAAAATTAAAAAATCAAAATTGTAAATCAAATGTTATGGGAGATCAAAAGTACAATTTAACTAATAATTTAAATAACAAAATGTAATTTCTTTATTTTATTTTTTTTGTAATTTGAGATAAATATTGAGATAATTTAATAAAATAATGAAACTTAATTAAAAAATAAAACTATTCTTAAATATTTCACTATTCACTAAGGTTGCCGAATATGCTCCTCGTTGGTGATCATGGATAAAAACAAAAAAAAAATGGTAAAAATTTTAAGCATATTTATGTTAAACTTATAGTCTAACCAAATCTATTTTTTCATTGACACACTAATTTCTCAAATAATTGATATGAGTATAATTTTCTCCCAATTATCAAAGAGATCTTGATAAAATTGTCTCATGAAATTGAGCACAATTTTACGAATAAATAACTCACTAATTTCATGATAAAAGATGGAAAACATGTTCATAACCATTTGATTGAATAATTGACCAATCCCTTGTTGTTTGAAGAAATCCTTTATTTTCATTGATATTTATTTCATAAAAACATGAGATAATAAATTTAATCTTATGCATTTACTGCAACATTATGCTTAGGTGAGTTGTGAGGATCTCTAACTAAAGGTTCAATTAACCTTGGATGGAAAGATATATAAAGTTTGTTTTATAGTTAAGTCTCATAAACTTGATTCCTCAGATACCTTAGAGAGAAAATACATTTTATTGGTTTTTATTAGGATTTTTTTAAATATCATTCTTCTTTTTATTCAAAATATTTACCGTGTTAGAATAATATTTAATTTGTTTTATTTTAAATTAAAATTCTGTTTTCTTAACTCTACTATCATCTTTATTGTATATTTTAATTAAATTAATTGAGTGAAAATATACTTATATGATGGTAATTTAAATATGTTAATAAAATGCCACTTATATTTTCTTTAATAAAACCATTCAATAACTTGGTTACTGTGATTTTTTATTACTGTGTAATTACGTTAAATTATAGATATTTAAAAATAAACATTGTCACCATCAAAGCTGTTTTGCATTTGAAATTAAAGTCTAGTTGGTGATTCATTGATTTTCGAATAACAAATAAAATAATACTATAAGAAAACCAGATTGTAAATTAAAAAATGGAAAATGAATTTCATAATAAAATCAATGTCGTATTGTGAAAGAAAAATCAGAAAACATAGATAGAGAATGAGTCGTTATAATTTATGCTTTATTTTGAAAGCTGTTAAAATTTATGTTGGAATCCACTAATGCTGCGCTTACATATTTGAAATTTATGAACTCTTATAACGTTTACATTGCTACGTATCAAATAAATCAGGCTCTACCAACATCCATTAAATAATGAATCGTGCACGTAAATCACGCATTACGTAATCATTTCTTAATTTCAAGTCTTTTACATGTAATTCTGAAATCATGGGCACAAGTAACATAATTTATTTGATGTTATATGGTAATCTAAACACACACTTAGTGATAGTAAAAATGAAGTTGACTATGAGTAAAATTATTTATATTTAAATTAAAAATGTTGAATAGTTTGGAAAGGATTTATCTAAAGTATCGTAATATTAAATTAAATAAAAGATGTAATTTGAAAGGCGGTGGAGGGGAAGTGGAATGGCGTTGTGTCTTATTGATTTGGTGTTGCTAAGGAATCTGTATCTGTCCCACCAATCAGAATGCAACGCGTCTCTTGTTTCTCACAAAATTCAAATCATAAATCATACATCTTAATCTTATTATACCAACGCATCAGCAGTAGGAGTTAATTTACGCCTAAACAAAGTTAAAAGTTTAAATTTTATCTTGTATATGTAACCGCGTTAAATTTTGGAATTAACTATCCCACTTTTTGAAGTGCTTCCAACCTAACAACGATAAATGTTCCAACTACGACGCCTATACATCCATACATGTCATTCCATTGTTTTCGTTACAAGTGAATGGGATATTCAAAATAAATATGAACAAAAGCAATAAAGTATAAACAAATATATATGCCTTATTTAGGTAGATAAAATAAAACAGTAAAAAGTAAAAACAAATATGATCATTTCATGTTTAATTTAAGAAAAAATTATGTAAAAATATAAATGAAAACCAAGTGGATCCATTGAAAATTTAACTTTTTGTTACTCAATATATATATATATAATTTTTATTTTTAAATTAAATTTAATATTATTTTATTAAAAAATATCTACAGTAGTTTCTCTATAACCTATCCTTTTTTAATTTATAAATATTTTTATTTTAAAAAATTATGAGTAGTTAATTTTTTTAATTGAAATATAAATTTATTTATCACGAATTATGATATAACTTAAATGGTCAAAAATATTTATTTATTACAATATAAGATTAAAGTTTATTTTGTACATTACACAAATTAAAATAAGCTAAATTATACTTTTGGTCCTTTATTTTATTTATTATGTTTATTTTGATCCTTTATCTTTTAAAATATTTATTATGATCATTTATCTATTAAATTTGAACAATTTGATCATTTTAAAATAATGATTATTTTCAATTTTGAGACATGATTTTGAATATTTTTTTGACTGATACAAAACTTCAAAATTCATCTCGTTAGATTCATTATATGAAAATTATTGAATGTAACTAAAGTTTAAATAAAAAAGTATTACATACATGGTAAAAATTAAATAAAAAATTGTTAAATTTGTCAAGTGAGACCTTATTTAACAAATATAATGATCACCTTACCAATATTTACTTTTTTTATTTTTATAATGCATCTCTTTGTTTGAAATTTTTTTCTTATATAAACATTAAAAAAAACACCTTTTTTATTTTTATTTTTTGATGTGCTTGTCTAATTTTTTTTAAATAAGTCATTTTCTACACTTTTTTTTAGAAGCAACACCTATTTACTTCTTAAATAATTTTAAAAACAAATATTTGTTTAAAAATGTAACGACCCGCCATGGTCTCTACACTTAGTGGAATCGCACTACTGCTAGTGAACTAAGAGAAATATTAAGTTGGATAACTCATACATACATGTATAAATAATAATAAAAATAACTAAGTTTTTTGTTATAAAATAGAACACCATATATATATAGTCATCCCAAAAATAATATGACTTTAATGCTTGTCAAGAACAGACGAAATTGATACCCAAAATGGTAACTCTAACACGAGGATCAAACTTCCCGTCTCGCAGCGGTCACCCCAACTCCAAGCTAGCCCTGACCCGCTGATACCAACACCTCACCCTCCAACTGAGGAAATACCAACTCTCTTCGAGTACAATCTATAAGGATGTGATGGGCAGATAACTCATCCATCCCTAAGATTATGTCGATATCTACTATAAACAACACAATCAGGCTCACTCGGAACCTCCTACCAAACACCTCTATCGGGCATCTCACACACATCTCCAATGTCACCATAGAAATTGAAGCCGGAGTAGATACATAGAAATCAACGTGCAATGCAGACACCGACAACCCAATCTACCTACACAATCAACATAAATAAATGAATGTGTGGCACCAAAATCAAACAGGAACAAAACATCCTCACCTACTGCCTTCCCCTTCCTCTTCACCAAATCTGATAAAGTGGAAGTCTCTACACTTGATAAAACAAACATTCTCCCCGCAACCGTAGGCCTGACTAGCCTCGGGGCACTCTAGATGGAGTCGGTGGCATCTGACAATCTTTGGAAATGTGGCCTGGCCTACCACATCTGAAAAAAACATTTCTCGAATGGGAACAATCTCTAGTCATGTGGGCTTCTCCACATTTGTAACATTGCACCGACTGTGCTCCACCCTGAGGAGTAGCAGGACGAGGTCCCCTACTAACAGCACCCCTCTGAGACTAAACAAGTCTATCATAGGGTCCTCTCTACTGACCTCCCCTCCTAGATCTAGATGATCCCTCCTTAACTCTAACAGCCTTACCGCTGCTACCACCACCCTCCAATCTCACAACAATTTTTGCCTTCTCAACCAAGGCAGGAAACTCCACTATAGACATAGGGACTATGACCCTCTTCAGCTCATGCCTCAACTCTTCTGCAAACTTCCTACATCTCCAAGCCTCAGATACGGCCTGAGAGTATAAACGAGTCAGATGCTCAAACCCATAGCATACTTAGAAACAGACAAGCTCCCCTGATGTAGTCTCATGAACTCCGCCTCCTTAGCGTGTCTAACGCTGTACGGAAAATACTTCTCCAAGAAAACTCTCTGAAGCAATCTCAATCTACAACCACACCTCTACTCTCTATCATCTGCCTGGTGCCTCTCCACCAGTACTCAGCCTCGTCTGTCAGCATGTAAATTGCATAGGCCAACTTTCTCTCCTCAAAAGATCCCAAAACACTAAAGATCTTCTCTGTCTCCCACAACCACTAATCTGCCACATCGGGATCTAAATTCTCCTTGAATTGAGGAGGCTGACACCTCTTAAACTCTGCTAAATCTCTCTCATCCTGAGAGACCACTGGTCTAGCTGCCTTAGTCGCAGCTCTACCCGCCTCTATCTAAGCAAAGTGAGCACTCTGTTGCTGCATCGCCATGACCATCATCTCCATAGCCCTAGCGATCTGATCAAACTGAGGCCTCACCATACTAAAAGAATTAAAACATTCTTTTACTAACACTTCACCACTACAACTCACCAAAATTAACACATATCAGAGATATGACACAACAAAAACCTAGAAGGATCACTCCCCACAGAGTATCCCAAAAGACTCAACCAGCTCTGATACCATAAAAGTGTAACGACCCGCCATGGTCTCTACACTTAGTGGAATCGCACTACTGCTAGTGAATTAAGAGAAATATTAAGTTGGATAACTCATACATACAGGTATAAATAAGAATAAAAATAACTAAGTTTTTGATTATAAAATAGAATACCATATATATACAATCATCCCAAAAATAATATGACTCTAGTGTCCGTCAAGCATAGACGAAACCGTTACCCAAAATGGTAACTTTAACACGAGGATCAAACTCCCCGTCTCGTAGCAGTCACCCCAACTCCAAGCTAGTCCTGACCTGCTCCCATACAAGGTATGATCATCGCAGTCCATCCACATGGAAACAGAAGGGTAAGCTAGAGTTCAAAAATCAATCATACAAGTATAGAACAATAATCTATACTACACAATCATCCAACTATCAATCATATTTATAGAGTCACACCATACACTCTATCCAATACTACTCATGCATAAAATACAATCAACCAATCATGAAGTCAAACACCACACTTCATCATATTAATAATCATGCAATAAATGCATCTCATGACAGATATCAATGCATATCAATCATCTAATGCGTCGTCACGCATACACCTAGGATATCTCCCTAACAATAGAGTTGTATAAGTGACATCCCATCCTACCGCTCGGTCACAACTAAACAGGATATAATCCTCACTCGGGTTTACTCGGATGATGTCACTTACACAATTGGAAGTCCAGATCCACCGTCAGGTATAGTATAGCTGGGTACGGGCTTACCACGACCTTGGCATGCATAACTAAGTCAATTGTGGAGTTCGTCCACCGACTATCCGCAAGGATCCACGCACCTTCCCGAGTACTTGGTTAAGGGAATAACCCTCGACCTCATACCCCGCTCCACACTAGCTAAGGACTTAGAGGAGACTCACCCAACCTAGTGACCTACCTAAGCACCACTCTCCCAAATCAAATAGCCTACCAAATCACCACTCTCATATATCAGTGGCCTATCAAAGCACCACTCTCAAGAGACTCTATGTGAACTCTTCCAGTTTGAAAATAGTTTTCCTCTCCTCAAGTCCTAGGCTAGACTCATGCCATAAGGCATCACATGCAATTATGCATCACACATCATACATGGTCTGCCCACCATCATGATCAACAATCATACACATGTCATAAGACATCACATGCAATAATGCATCATACATCATACATGGTCTACCCACCATCATGATCAATAAACATACTCCTATGAACATATACACGTGTCATATCACATTCAAACATTTATACGTATCATTACAAAGCATACATATGAATCATACCTCACAATACATCATATATCATACATACATGATCCAAAACTTCAAATTAACATGCATTAGCATCATTTCATTCATAAACATATTCACCCCCGGCGCAACCTGAGCTTGCCCAGCCTAATCCCAACCTGAGAGTCCTAAAACTCATCCACACCTGGCGCGTTCAACTCACGCTCGGTGTCTTTGAGACAGAGACTCCTAAGAGTCTCCACACCTGACGCAACCAAATCACGCTTGGCCCAACATCCAACCCGAGAGCCCTAAGCTCTTCCATGTCTGGCGCACTCAACCTACGCCTAGCCTAAACCCAGTCAGAGAGTTTCAAAACTCTCATCCAAACCAACAAATCCAGCCACATGCAAACACAAAAAACAATGCATAGGCTCCATACAACTCAAAATAAACTTAAATCTCACATGCATCCAACCTATGCATCAAAATCATCAAAATCCTCCTTTTTCTCAAAACCCCAAAAAATGAGATTTTCTTCAATCCATCTATGGATTCTCAACATTCATGCATCAATTGAGTTTCTAAACTCACATGCAACTTAAACAACAAACATTCTAACTTCCCTCACCTGAAGATTGGCTCAAAATAGCCAATAACTGAGAAGAAGTAGAATTTCCTTCCGAAGCTCAACCCAGAACTTCAATCCTCCAAAGCAAGCTTCCTAATCTGAATTTCAAGAAAAGACAGAAGACATTAGTGATCTAGAGGAGAAAAGGAATCATATAGAAGAATTTGAGAGAGAAAGGAGCTCACAAACCTAGAGTCCTTCTCTCTAAAACTTCTCTCTAAAAACTTCTCTTTCTCCTCAACCACACAACCCCTATTTATAGAAGTTTAAGAGTGGCCAGAACGACCTGTTCCGAACCCAGAACGACCCGTTCTGGGATTCATCCAGAATGTCCCGTTCTCCATCTAGAACGGCCTGTACTCCCTCCAGAATGGCCCGTTTTGGGGTTTGAAACGGCCCGTTCTCCCTCCAGAATGGCCCGTTCTTAACTATAATTTATAGGTCAATTCAGTAATTTGGAACGACCCATTCCAGTTTGGGAACAACCCGTTCTAGGCTACTGAATCACCCATACTAGGCATTTGGACCTTCTGAAATAACCTACTACATTACAATACCCCCCAACAAACATGAATTTTCGTCCCCGAAAACAGGCTTACCTGAAAAGAGGAATGGATATTATTCCTTGAACTGACTCTCCACCTCCCAGGTAGCCTCACCAGTAGCTGCATCTCAAAGAATCTTCACCAAGCTGATGGACTTGACACGAAGCTCCTTCAACTTGTGATCAACCACAACTACCAGTCTCCTCATAGGTCAAGTTCTCTCTAACTTGCACCTCATTCATCTTTACCACTTGACTCGAGTCTCTGATGTACTTCCTCAACTGTGAAACGTGAAACACATGCTCTCCCTCTTCAAATTCTAGAGGTCTCCTCCTCTTATCAACATAGGACTTTTGTCGACTCTGGGTAGCCCTCAACCTTTTCTGAATCTATCTCACCATCTCAGTAGTCTAAAGAACTAACTCTGGACCAACTACTATTGACTTACCCTCTTGATACCAACATAATGGAGTCCTACACCTCCTGCTATACAAAGCCTCAAAAGACGCTATGTCAATACTCGAGTGGTAACTGTTATTATAGGTGAACTCTACCAATGGTAACACCTCCTCCCAGCTACCCAGATGATCCAACACACAAGCTCTCAAGAGATCCTCTAGTGACTGAATTGTCCTCTCCGACTGACCATCTATCTGTGGATGATAAGCGGGGCTCAACCTCAACCTTGTCCCCAAAGCCTGATGCAGAGTCTGCCAACTTGGAAGTAAACCTTGGATCTCTGTTAGAAATAATACTGGAAGGCACTCCATGCAACCGTACTATCTCTCTGATATACAACTGTGCAAGCCTCTCCATGGACCACCTCTTGACAGGAATAAAGTGCGCACACTTTGTCAACCTATCAACAATCACCCAGATAGAGTCACTGTTCCTAGCTGTCCTAGGCAACCCAACCACAAAGTCCTTAGCTGAGTGCTTCATGTTGTTTGCGCTTTGAGTGTTGAGACAGAGAGGGTCATCACTGGGATTGAGATTGTTAGTGAGTTTCCTGTGGTGTTCCTAGATGATGTGTCGGGATTGCCACCTGTGTATGATGTTGAGTTTAGCATTGATCTAATACCAGGTGCAGGACCAGTATCAGTGGCTCCTTATAGGATGGCTCCAGCTGAGTTGGTAGAGCTAAAGAGACAGATTAAGGATTTTTTGGAGAAACAGATGGTGAGGTCCAGTGTTTCTCCTTGGGGTGCCCCAGTACTGTTAGTGAAGAAGAAGGATGGTGGGGCCCGTTTGTGTATTGATTATTGGTAACTGAATAAGTTAACGATAAAGAATAAGTATCCACTTCCGAAGATTGATGATTTGATGGATCAGCTGAAGGGAACTTTGGTGTTTTTGATGATTGATTTGAGATCCGGATACCATCAGATCAGGGTAAAGGAGAGTGACATACCTAAGAATGCTTTCAAGACTAGGTATGGTCACTGTGAGTACGTAGTGATGCATTTCGGTGTCACTAATGCTCCAATAGTGTTCATGGATTACATGAACAGGATTTTCAGGTCATTCTTGGACAAGTTTGTGATGGTCTTCATTGATGATATATTGATGTATTCTAGATCTTTGGAGGATCATCGTGAGCATCTGAGGTTGGTTTTAAAGGTGCTGAGGGAGAGGTAGTTGTATGCCAAGCTGTCCAAGTGTGAGTTTTGGTTGTTTGAGATGAGGTTTTTAGGGCATGTGATATCGGTAGAGGGGATTGCAGTGGATCCAGCCAAGGTGGAGGCTGTGATTCAGTGGGAGCGTTCGAGGACTGTTACGAAGATTAGAAGTTTTGTTGGGTTAACGGGTTACTATCAGAGATTCATAGAGGGTTTCTCTCGAATAGTAATGCCTTTGACTTAATTGACTCGGAAGGATCAACTTTTTTTTTTTTATGGACGCTTGTGAGCAGAGTTTTCAGGAATTGAAGGGGTGATTGACTACATCTCCAATTTTGGTGTTACCTGACACTGGTGAGCATTTTGATGTGTTCTGTGATGCTTCTCACCGGGAGTTGGGTTGTGTGTTGATGCAGGGAGGGAGAGTAATGACATATGCTTCGAGGCAACTTAAAACTCATGAGAGGAATTATCCTACTCATGATTTGGAGCTTGCAGTTGTGGTGTTTGCCTTGAAGTCGTGGAGGCACTATCTGTATGGTGCGAGATTTAGTGTATTCAGTGATCACAAGAGTTTAAAATACCTGTTTGATCAAAGAAGTTGAATATGAGGCAGACCCGTTCCAGTTTGGGAATAGTCCATTTTAGGCTACTGAATCACCCATACTAGACTTTTGAGCCTTCTAAAATAGCCTACTACGTTACAAAAAACACTTCTTTTTAATATCTAATAGTGTGCTTGAACTTTGATCACCTTTAAAAAGTACATTGATGGTGATGTTATATAGTATAGATCGGTAATTTGTATATTATAATATAAATTGTTTATTACAAATCTAAAATATATTTTATATGTTAAAGAATATTTATTTATTACAAATTTAAGTTATAATATAACTTAAATATTTATTTATTATAAATTATAAATATATAAAACAAAAAATATTCAATATATTGCACAAACTAAAATATTAATTTTATTTTAAAAATTAAAAAAATGAAAAATTTGCTAGACATGTACAATGCCACCATTATTGAAATTTGTATCTTGTGCAATGCGAGAAAGATTTGCTAATATTTAAGATGTATAAAGTTTCATTAATATATACCTTTTGATAAATGTACTCTCTATCTACATTTTACAATACAATAAATATTAATTAAACACAAGTCTTGGGTAAAGTACTACCAAATGAACAGTATGATATTGATGGTGTATGTTATAGACTCTCCACCAATGGTAATCAGCAGGTTCTGTTGGTATAATAGGAACCCCACAGTCATTGAGTAAGTAGTAGATTACTGATGGGACAATCCAGTGTGATTTGGATCAGAGGGTCCATTCTCCATCATAGTGTGGGTATTTGGGGCCAGGGATTCATCTTCAATAAACTGAAGCTGATCATATTTTTGGAAAAATAGTTAGTTGTTACTCTAATATCAGTAGATAGCTTTATATTTGATTATATATTCTAGACCCATCATTTGAATAGTAGGTGAGGTGGTATACATGCATGCATTGACCAATAACATTTTCAAACTAAAATTGCTCTTCCTCGGATCGCTTTTGATTTGCCTTGATGCTATTTGTCCTTTTTCACTCAGTGGTATGAATATTTATACCATAAGCATTATTTGAGAATTGAGAGTCAAGGACATTATAATCTATGCTTTGAGGCCCTTCATCATAACTTTGTTCCCTGGATTCAAATAAGAGATTGCAATGCATTTAATAAAATCACACTAGATCCATTCATATGTGCTTTTTTCATGATCTGGGACGATGGTTTGCCGATTCATTATTAAAAAATTAGTCAAAATAAACTTTCAGCTACAAAATCCATGATGCTCACCTAGTCACCCCAATGTGGCATATTATGTTGATGACTTGGGCCATACTGACCTAGCTATTTGGGCTGAGCCTTGACGAAGTTAAAGCACTGAAAATATGTTTGGATTACTGTTCGGAATGGGACAAAGAAAAATTCTCTGGTTTCAAAGCAGAAAAATGGGAAACAACAATTTGTTGCTTTCATGTTCAACAGCTGTTTGAGGATTTCTCGCAATAAATCATTTTGGGGGAAGTTACATTAACTGCACTAATTCATTGTTAGGGAAAGTTATATTGATAAGTGTGTTTGAGAAAGATTATTTCCCTCACTTCCAGTTGTTTTTATGAAACAAAAGCTGTTTGTGAAATAAGGGAATTGTTTAAGATAATAACTTAAATTTGCAAACGTTTTTTTTTTTCTTCAAACAAATAAGTTGTGTTTCTTGAATCTGAAAATTTGAAATTCTTTATTATTTTCAACAGTTTTTTTTTCTCAAAAAATTTGCAACATTAGATTTTTGTTGTTGTATGTAAATGGGATTAAATATTTAAAAACCACTTTTTTCAACAAATTTATTCAAACAAAAATTTATTTTGATTCCAACGATTAAAATAACAATCAATTATACATATAATTAATTATTGAAATAATCGAATTTTCACGTCTAAAACACACTCTAAGCATGTGTTTGCTTATACGTTGAAAACGTGGAAAACCACGTTCAACGTAGAAGCTATTACTAATAGCTTCTACGTTGAACGTGGTTTTCCACGTTTTCAACGTATAAGCAAACACACGCTAAGTGTTTACATTTGTTCAGTAAAAAGTAGTAACAGAAAACAACTAAAACTTCAGGAAACATGCTTTTTTTCCCCCTTGTGGTCTTATGAATCTACATCAGAATTTAATGCTTCGTTTACATTCGAGCTTTCATGATATCATTAATTAAACCATGAAGATGTGACCAACTCGCGTCATTTGGACATCTTATTTACTTGTTTCTAGATATGTACTGCCGGGTAAAGTATTGGATGAAGCTCGATAAGAAGCCTTACTTGTATTGAGGAATAAGATTGGTCTCATTAGAGATATAATACGGGAAAATTATTATTCATTCAACTCGATTAATTGCAGAGATGATTATTTGAATTTAGATCTACATAACATTCAACATTTCTCTACGTATCAGCACTTGTGATTAAATAAAACACACCGCGCTTAAAACATTGAGTAATGAAGTGATATATATGATTGGCAGCATCATAAGAATCCAAGAGTTGAAATTAGGCATAGTGGTGGACAGTTAGAGACATCAAACCAATGTTGACTAATATAAGAATTAGGCATTAAAACCTTCATAATAGTCATTAATGTTCCAAGATTAGCCCAACTTAAAGTTAGGTATTCTCTTAATGCTGTATCAAATTTCAAGGTCACGTTAGAGGCGGCGAAGATCATATTAATGGTAACTTAGGAATTTGACTTCCCAGACAGCAGACATGAGAAATGCCCTTTAGAAAATATAATATAAGAACCGGTAAAATCGGTCTAACAATAAAAGTTAATTAGAATAAAATAAAATGTATAAGATCTTAAGTTTAAATTAAGATCTTAAGTTATGTTTATAATCATAGAATAGAGAATTGAAATTATTTTTATATAAATTGTTATTTACTGTATTTTTACATATATTTTAGTATAATCTCAATTATTGATTAATCTATAATTTTGCACTCTCACTTAAAAAAAAGGCAAATTTCCATGTGAAAGACTCTGCAGTCGTTTGACAAACCAGTTTATCTCTGCTAGTTTCAGATTGTAATCACTGAGCATAGTAATAAACAACACTATATGAACTTGGTTGCTAGCAGTTGGAGAGAAGAACATAAATAACCAGGTGAGATTGCAGGAAATTGAAATGTACTAAAAACTAAATTGGAACCCATGAGGTTGCATATCCAACATGTACAGTGTATCCAATTAGAAACTAGAGCTATGAATGATGAAGATATGATGCCCTCATAGGCTCATACTAATATAACTTAGATAGGTGTTACACATGACAAGTGAAGCGATACATCTGCTGCAATGCAAGGAGATTGATTAGATTATTCAGCACATACCCCTGCATTTTTCTTTTCTTTTAGGTTGCAGCATCCACCATAGCATTCCCTCCCACTAACTTAACTGTAACAATTACGGGATAATGATAATAATAATAATAATAACAACAACTAAACACATAAAGCAGAAGGCTAATGAAATTCCAATCTAACCTTAACTTAACCTAGTTATCCCTTCCTCACTCATTCACTGTCACTATTATTGATATTGTGGTTGCCAAATCTCCAATTAAGTCTTCATGAAGAACTGCATTCTCTGCAACTCCAAATCCTTAGCGAACTTCATCCTCTGCTTCTCCAGCTCCACCACCTGCTGGAGCTTCGAGCTCTCCGCTTGTTCATAAGCCTCGCCGAATTTAATAATCGCCTGGGTCAATTCCCGCACCGCGCTTCCCCAACCCTTCCCCTTCCGACCCTTCCCCTTCCGACCACCTCCGTCCCTTCCTTTCGCCGCGCCCTTCGAGCTCGTCACCCGCCGCCTCTTCCGCTCCGATCTCTCCGGCGGAAAACTGTCGCTCGACGCCGGCGACGACACGTCTCCCTCCGACGAAGCGGACTCCACCGGAGGACCAGAGCGCCGGAACTGAATCTTCTGGCTCTTCGTCGCTGGCGCCTTTTGAGGATGGTGAAACTGATTCGCGACGCCGCGGACGCCGACAGGGATCCCTAACGGAACCTTCTGCGGCGGTAGGTTACTGTTCCCGGCGGTAGGGATCTTGGCGGTTGGACCGATTAGCTGGTCCAATCGGTCGTAGAACGGCCACTTGCTGATGGCACCGGCGGCGATCTTCGCCTTCTCCGATTTGTACTTCTTCTTGACGGTGTCGATCCGGTTTTTGCACTGGATGTCGGTCTTCGGCGCCTTCGTGTAATCCTCTCTGCCGCTCACGATCTCCGCCACCTCCTTCCAGTGCTTCTGCTTCAGATTTCCTCTGCTCAGTTCCAGATACCTCTCTCCCCAGGCGTCGATCAACACCGCCGTTGCGCCTTCGCTCCAGCAATCCTCCCTCCCTCCGCCGCCGTCGTTTCCCTTCGCCGGCTGCTGGATCGGGAGTGCTAATGCCAGGCCGTTCACCGCGGGCGGCGACGGAGGCTGCGGCGCCGGGGCCGCCACTGTCACCGTTATCCTGCCGTTCGGCCGCGACGATGACGCCGGGGATCCGCTCGCCGGCGACGAATGCGACTGGATCTCGTCGTCGTCCATGCCGCCGATCTACGGTAGAGAGAGAAAGTGAGAAGTTATAGAGAGAGACAGAGAAAAATCGAAGCTAGGGTTTTTATTTATTTTATTTTAATTTAATTTTGGCCGGCGAGAATGAATATATCGACGCCTTTTCGTTCTTTGTTCATTTTTTTTGTTTTTGTTTTGGTTTTTATTTAAAAGAATTTGGGGAAATTGGTTCCGAACCTTTTTTGGGGTTTCATTCGACAGAAGGGGGTGAGTTGACGGTGACCGTCGACACGTGGGGGAGGGCAGAAGAAGGAGGGGTGACATGGAGGAGTGTGATTGGCTGTTAGCGAAACTCCGTCACCGGCTCGGTTGGTGGACCTTCTCTGTCACTGCTTCACGAGTTTGACGATAAACACAACACTAACCTGCTTCCATGGTCTCCGGCGATATACCCAATTTACCCTTTTCAATTATCCTTTTAGGAAACACCGAATCATTTTTTTTTACTGAAAAAAAAATTAATTTGGAACGTTTTTAGCATGTTGATGATCCCAATTACTATTTATTTTATTTTTTCTTAGAATTGTAGAGGGAGGATAAGAAAGGGATGAAAATTGTAGGTAGTTGAAGAAAAGATGACGTAGAAGAAACTGGTAACAGTTTTTTATGTTGTTTTAGTTTCGTTTGATTAGAGGCGTGACGTCAAGTTGTTTCCCGGTAAGCAATCTGTAGGTGTGCCTAAGCCTAGGTTTGATGTATTAAATAAATAATAAAAAATAGTATAGTGTGGTTTTTTCATGGTTGATTATTTCCCATTCTCATCTCAAATCTCAAACCCAAATGAAATGTCTATGAATATTGGAAATTTGGAAAGAAAAAAAAAAAGTTTGGCTGAGCTGATCAATTTAATTTCATTGAATAAATCTTACCATAACAAAATTAAAATTCATTGAAAATATTTTGTAATCAAGCAAGATAATTCTCCTAAACATAACACTGGTGAATGATTGTTTGCGAAGGAAAATTCTAGCATGAAACTTCTTATTAGATGATTCATGGACACAATAACAAAATAAAGAAGTTTTTAGGTGATTCACATGCAAGTATTTATCAACTATAGAATATGGAATATTAAATTTGAGATTGTTATTAATTTACATTTTTGTCTTGATTTAAAAAAAAGTGAATTGTTAATTATTTGTAAAGATTTTTTTTTGGAGGACACAATTTTTTTGAGTTATGTAAGGTGATGCAGTCCCGAAACTAGTATCATTTGCCAAATCGATATGATTGAAGGATAAAAGTTAGAAAATAGATAAAGTATACCTGAAAGTTGAAGTTGAAGGTGTATAGATGAAATTGAGGAGAGATAAAAAGAAAAGTAAAACTCTTCATTTATTCTAAATTTGCTATAGTTTTAACTTTAAATGTTTCTCGTCTTGTTTTAAGTATTATCTTAAATTATTTTATAAAAATTAAGAAAAATTAATAAATAAATAAAAGAGAATAAAAATTTTATAAAATTAACCTTCTAAACGATATAATACAATAAATTTCATTTTTTGAAGAGACATAAATGTACAAAAAATAATTAATATTATATTAAAAAGTTAATATGTACAAAATAATTTAAGTTCCAAAAACATATTAGATTTTTAATGTAGTAATGGTTACATTTTTTTATTTTTTTATATTTCTTATAATATATTTTAAAAAATAATTATTATGTTGCATCATTTTTAATAAAGATAAATTATTATGTTAATTTTGTAAAAAAAAAAAATTTATGTTTATTAATTTTTCTTAGTACTGTGTACAATAATGTACAACAACACTTATTGTAAAATGTAAAGAGTATAATTATATATATATATATATATATATATATATATATATAATAATAATAAAAAAAATACATTGATTTGTGTGTTATTAAGAAAATAAGTGGTCATATAAATTTTTTTAATTAAAAAATATTAAGGAAATTTTTATAATTTTAATTAATTAAATCTTTTAAATTAATTATTGATTATTTTTTAAAATATTTTAATATTATCACTTTAATTATACATTATTTTTATTTTGAATTAATGTAATTATCAATTTGCATTTTTAGAAATTTATTTGATATTTTCTAAGTTTTAAAAATTAATATAAAAACACTTTTCAAATTTAGATATTAAAAATGTATTTACCGATAACTGGGTGTCTTTTTGAAAATCGAAAACTTGTCTTCTACTTTTTTTCTCCTTTCTTTAACAAGCTTAGAGATCTTTCAAGCAAGACGAGGTACTTGCATTAACATTAAGACACTTTTGTATAATAACATAACAGATAAGTATAAAAATGTTATATAACTCATATTTTATTTTTTATTCGGTTATATATAGTAAAAATTAATGACTTATTCAAATGAAAAATATAAGAGAGACAAACTCATAATGTGATATTGATGCAATATAAAATATTAAAAGAAAAAAAAAGGTAAAAGTGAATTAGAAAGTTTTGTTTGGATAAAGGGAGAAGTAAAAAGGAAAGAAGTATAAAAAAAAAAATAAGAAGAAGAAGGAAGAATGAGTAAAAAATTCATACACAGTTTTTAGTTGTGTTTGAATAGTAAGAAGGAAAATGATAATGTTAAAATTATAATTTTAAGCAAGTCTAACATTTTTTTTATCTCTGTTTTTTTATTCTTTTTATATAAGTCAAAATAATTTTTTTAATGAGTATTTTTATAAATTATTATTTAACAAATGTTTTTCGTCATTTTTCTTAAACAAAAATATTTTTAAGATTTTTTTAAAACATTTAACCTCTTTTAATTTATCATTTTGTTATTCTCTAAATTAAAATTTAATATTATTTTAAAATTTATCAAAATTTAAAAATAGTCGTGTATTGTAATATATATTATTTATTAGATTTGTGATAAAAAAATTTCCTTTCTTAAAAATTTATTTATAATATGATTTATATATTAAAAATATTTGCTTATTATAAATTTTAATTACATAAAATAAAAGTATGGTATGTCTTACAAAAACTAAAATACTAGTTTTATTTTTCTCAATATGAGAAGATATTTTTTTAAGGTGAGATCCACACTATATTTCTCTCTTCTCCACTTCTCTTATTAAATAAATAACATACAATTATATTTATCTTCTACTTAACCCTTCTCATTCTCACTTTTAAACTTTTATTCAAACAAATAAAACTAGATGTATGAGTGTATTATAAGTATGCAAAAGTTATCTTATCTAATTCTTTCATTATTATTATTATTATTAACTAGGAAAAAAAGTACTTTGTATCTCTAATTCTATTCAAATAAATACTAACATGAAAATAGAGATAAGTTGCTCTCCATGCTAAGATTAATAATCATTTAAATTTTGATTTTAATACGCTTTTCACGTCAAAGTTAATAGTGATTTAATTTCTTATGTTAAGACTTTCTCTGCACCAAAATTAATAGTCGTTTATAGTTCAACCTTAAGACGTTCTTCACACTAATGTTAACAGTCATTTAATTTTTGACCTTAAGACACTCTTTATGCCAAGGTTAATAGTCTTTTAATTTTAGACTTTAAGATGTTCTTCCCACCAAGGTTAATATTCGTTTAAATTTTGAACTTAATAAGACACTCTTCATGCCAAGGTTATATAAGACATTCTTCACAACAAGGTTAATGGTCATTTAAATTTTGACTTTAAGATACTATTCACACCAAGGTTACTTTAAGACATTTTTCACACTAAGGATAATACGCATGTAAATTTCTACCTTAAGATGTTTTTCACACTAAGGTTAATGCTTGTGTAAATTCCTACCTTAAACTGATTTTCACGTCAATGTTAATAATCGTTTAATTTTCAACCTTAAGACGCTCATTATGCCAATATTTTTTTATAGTCAGTGACCTTAAGTCAGTTTTCACACAAAGAATTTTTCTTTTAGTCGCCAACCTTGAAACGTTCTTCACGCTAATGATTTTTCTTTTAGTCACTAACCTTAAGATGTTTTTCATGTCAATGATTTTTTTTCTAGTTATCAGCCTTAAGTCACTCTTTACGCCAATAAATTTTATTTTAGTCGCCAACCTTAAGACACCTTTCATGCTAAGGAATTTTCTTCTAGTTGCCAGCCTTGAGATGCTCTTCACATCAAGGATTTTTCTTCAAGTTGCCAATCTTAATAACCCCTTCACGCCAAAGATTTTTCTTCTTGTTGCCAACTTTAAGATGCTCTTCATGGTAAGGATTTTTCTTTTAGTCGTTGACCTTATGATGTTCTTCACATCGATGATTTTTCTTTTTGTCATCAACCTTAAGACGCTATTCATACCAAAAAAATTTCTTTTAGTCATCAACCTTGAGATACTCTTCATGTCAAGGATTTTTTTTTATCATTGACCTTAAAACACTATTCATGTCAAAAAAATTCTTCTTATTGTCAACCTTAAGTCGCTTTTCACACCAAAGTTTTTCTTCTAGTCACTCACCTTAAGATACTTTTCATGCCAAGAATTTTTCTTCTTATAGTCGATCTTAAAATACTATTCACATTAAAGATTTTTTTTTCTTTTTTCCAACCTTAAAAAGTTCTTCACATTAAGGTTTTTTTTTCTTGTTGTCGACCTTAAAACACTCTTCATGTCAATGATTCTTCTTCTAATCACTTACCTTAAGATTTTTTTCACACCAAGAGTGTAAACAGGAAGTTGCTGAAAATACATCTTTATTCATGAAAGACATATTGGATACAAAGGCACTTTATTGAAAAATAGGCAACATTGTGAACAAAGATAAAGACCGATTTATAGTCAAGTATATACATTATTAAAGGAAGTGAAATAAAGTGGTCATATTTCAATTATAATAAAAACGTAAATTCGATGCATTTCACATTTGGGGTATTTTCACCTCTATCCAAAGTTTGCAGCTTGTATGTCCCATTGTTGACTACTCTCACAATCTTTCTGTATGGACCGACCTATTTTGAGGATAACTTATTCGATAGTTGATGCATATGGGCTTTCTCTAATAACAAGTCTCCTTCCTAAAAGGTCTTTGGTAAGACCTTTGAGTTGTATTTCTTCTCTACATGTGCATTTACTATCGCTTCTTTGTTGTCTCATCATAAGGTCTCCATCATGGCTTTGATCTCCTAGACAATAGGATTGTTGTCTATGACTTCAAGATCCTCTCTTCGCAACCTCTTTGCCTCCTCTACTCTCCTCTATGCTTCCTCATTATACCCTTATTTAAGATCAATTCTGACATTCCATAGGCCTTGAGTGAAATAATAAATTTGGGTCTTTATATATATATATATATATATATATATATATATATATATATATATATATGTAATAATATTTGAAATGTAAATATTTATGATATAAAAATAGATACATGATTTAATTGAGGCTTAATATATCATTTGATTTATGAATTCTTTTGAGAATTTTTAATTAGGTATTACATAATTATAATTGGTATTTCATATTTTTATAATTTAGTTCCTACGATTATATATTAGTTTATAATCTATGATATTTAATTTGACATAATATTTTATTTTTTATTTTCTTTTACTCAAACAACTATATATTAGATTACCATTCAATATCATCATTTATTTGTATTAGGTTTTAAATTCCATTAGTTAAAATTTCCTATTATTCTAGAATTGTTATGATTAAAGAGAATATGAAAATTTGTATAGATATATTAAAAGTCATTAGACATGTATGATTATAGATTAATTTATAATGTATGATATTTAATTTCACATAATATTTTTTTATCTCCTTGTACTCAAACAACTGTATTAGATTATCATTCAATGTCATCATTTATTTGTATTAGGTTTTAAACTCCACCAGTTAAAATTTCCTACTATTCTAGAATTGTTATGATTAAAGAGACTATGAAAATTTGTATAGATAAATTAAAAGTCATTAAACATGTATGATTATATATGATAATAATTCGAGGTAGCTTTATAGATATAAAAAATATAAAAAAAAATATCATATTTCACAAAATGTAAATAGATCTCTAGTCCTAATGACTAAATTATATATATATATATATATATATATATATATATATATATATATATATATATATATATATATAGGATGAATGATTCGATTATAATTTTTTTTAGTTTAGAAACCAAATAAAATTTTTCAAAAACTTCATAGATCAATCATTGTAATAAACTTTTAATTGAATACGACATGTTTTATTATATTAAAAAAATAACAATGTTAGCAAATCTAAAACAAATATACTAATATATTTTTATTAAATTTACTTTATGCAATAATTTATTATAAAATATTATATAAATAAACGTTAAGGACAAAAATAATACATCTCCAAATTAAAAGAACGAAAATAAGACAAAAATAAATTAAGAAACTAGAGATTCAAACTTGAAAAATTTTAGAGGAATAAAAAATATAATTTATAATTTTATAAATGTAATACTTACAAAATTAAAAATAAAGATAATAAGACATTATAATTGTATCACTTTATATTTTAAATATGAAAATAGAAATATATAAAATATGATAATTTTAATTTATTTTTAAAAATAATATAAAAATTACCACACAATTGTATAGTTTTAGGAAAAAAAAGGGCCCCTTTTAGTTATGGGCCCTGGGCAATTGCCCCTATAATCAAGGCCTAGGCTGGCCCTGCCCATATTGTTGATACTATATGATTTTGCAAATTACAATGTCTACATAGTTCATGTTGTGAAGTGTCCCCAAAATGTGGAGACACATCATCGACTGCAGAACTGTCGATCTACAATTGAGAATACAATCTTCATAACACACATTATAGAGTATCATTCAAATGTTGAGACACAATCTTAGGTCAACAATGCATCAACCTGAATGATACACAGTCCCCCAGGTTCAAGTGCATGAGCATGAAGAGTTTCATAGTGAAAGATACCCCAACAATCTCTTTGTAGTTCATATTCATGATGACATATGCACCGACCCGTATGATACACCCACAAATTACAATTTCTTCATGGTACATGTCCTAGAGTGTCCCCCAAATGTCGAGATACTATGTTAACTGAGGGATTTCCAACTAAATCTTGGGTTTGACATCTTTACAACATACGTCGATGAATATCCCCAAATGTCGAGACACAATCTTAGGTCGACCATGTGATGACCTAGACGATACAATAATTATGTTGACTTGACAAATAAAAATTTTAATGGTCTAAAATGTATTTTTTATTTGTTCAAAAAATACCCCAAACTTGAATTTAAAGTTTGCTTAAATTTGGCATTTATTGATATCTATTTATACCATCACAAATAGAGTCTATCATGACACGACATTCTAGTCATTCTTCCTTTTATTGTATTTTGAGTGATATTTCAAAAATATTAATATATTTATTTAATTATGGTTTAGAAATTATTATAATTAATTTATTTTTTTATCTTAAAATATATTTTAATTAAATTTGGTCTTGCTGACTTGCTCATTTTGACTAAGTCTATCTTATTCTTTTAACTTGGTTTTAATTAAATTTGGTCTTGCTGACTTGCTCATTTTGACTAAAAGTCTATCTTATTCTTTTAACTTGGTCTTTCAAGAGTTGTTGTTATTTTATCTCATTGACCTATTGACTTAGTTTTCGATGATTTTAAGAAACAATTTTTTTATATATAAATACAACATTTCAGAAGATTTTATAGGAGCTCTACCACACATCTCTGCTAGTCTTCTTTATCACTATATGAATTTCATGAGTTATTCTTACTAAAAACTTGCTAATTCTGTTGTCCTAATTACCATCAAGAAGAATATCTTATATCTTGAAGAACTTGTGTATCATGCAGATAAATCTTAAAAGATAATGTTATCACTTATATGAGAATATTAATATTTATGATTATACAAGTTTCAATTTAAAAGATGAATTATGGTTCATGATTAAATAATTTCATCTTACTTGACACGAATTATTTTGGATTACTGTGACTTTCAGAGGATAAAGGCCTAAAAAGAAAAGGGCAAGGGAGTCAAAATTTGGACTTTGGATTGTCTTGTCACATTGACACTGTGTTGATCAGTTCTGAAGCTGACAAATTAGGAGATCCGACATGCACCATGAAACACCAATAAATAAAGAAAATTTCTTGGCCTTTAGTATTTAGCGTAATTATATAAAGCAGTATGGCCTGGTTCATTCAATAATCAATACTCTATCTGTACAAGAGACACATTTTCTAGTGCACTCCGCCAAATTATGGCTCAGATCAATTTTCCTTTGGAATCATCGGTTCTAACTCTAGCTATTAGCTGCTGGAGCTAAATCGTTATATATAATCAATCTCAATGGCATGAACCATATAACATTATAACATCTACTTTAGAATATAGTAAATGATCAATTTTCCTTTGGAATCATCGGTTCTAACTCTAGCTATTAGCTGCTGGAGCTAAATCGTTATATATAATCAATCTCAATGGCATGAACCATATAACATTATAACATCTACTTTAGAATATAGTAAATTAAAAATAGCTTTTGCCTATTAAGAGTTACATTTTTCTAGCATAGTGCTTCCCCAAACAAGTCATGGCTTCTATTGTGTCCACTTTGTCAACTTCATTGGCTACACTCTCCTTGAATTCTGGTGTCAGAACAACCACCACTCGCCAAATGAAGATCCTATCCACAATTGTAAGACAAATATTGTTTACTTAATTGATCAAAATAAGTTTTCTATCTTGGAGGGGAATGTCATCATTGTTTAATACCATTTGTTACTTTATGTAGGGAAGCAATATGTTTAGTTTGGTGGGCTAAAACTCGTGAATGAAGTCCAGTTGAAAAGGGCAATAAAAACGTCATTTGCACTCTCGGGTGGCTTTGACACTAATCTCTTGCTCCATTCTAATAATTTCACCCATTTTCTTATATTAAATATATAATATTTCGTGTTGGCTTCTCTAGTGTCTTCCATCTACTGGCTGATGGCACAACCAGAAACTGTGCAAATTGTCCAAAGCACAATTGTGAAGCAACTTTCGATTGATGAAGCCCGTGACTCCCCAAACTAAATTTTCATATTTGGGTGCTGTTTCTCTTGATACTGTAAGGCTTCAATTTCCAGCGCTACGTTTTAGTGTATGATAATAAATAAGTAAAGTTTAAGATCATGTTTTATTAATGTAAAAAAAGTTATACCATGAGTACCAACCCGAGCAGGAGACGTAAGCTCGACAATGAATATGGTAAGGACGACATGCTGATGCAAGTTTGGTTATGTGACATATCGATAAACATTGGGATACATGATCGGTAACAAGGGTTGACCAACAAAAATAATTTGGTTGCAAGAAAATTAATCATGACACAACAATCACGGCGATTATCTTATCTGAAACGAACATCCGATTACTAGAGAGGTACGTATTATATAAATACATTAGAATGTCAAGATGAAGTATACTAATTTGATGTCGGAGTTTTTTGACAAGTACTCCCCCAATCCTAGAGGAGAGGAATGCATCATACCACCAAACATCTGAAACGGCGAAGGATAGGAAATCTCGTCTGAACACATCAGCATCTAAGCTATTTCAGGTGAGAACACATTGAATCAATAAAAAGTCACTATCAGTAATTTTTAAGATAATTATTATAAAGTCAACAAATTTTAACATTTATGATAATTTATGATTGGATGATAGTAAGTGGTTAACTACATCACCTGTTATTCTGTTAAGTACATCACCTATTAACAATACTAATATATGCAGAAGATGCATTGTCATGTGTTTTGGTATGTCTTTTATTTGAACAGGTTGAAATAATGATGGCCTTGAAAGAGAAATTTGATATTTCAATTGGAGAAGGTGGGGCTGAGAACATCTCTACCATTCAAGATGTTGCTGATCTGATTGAGAAGGTGAAGACTTCTTCAACCTAGACCAAAAACTGCAGTCACACCATAGCTTTCGTCACTATACCCACTAGATTTTGACAAAAAATGATATAGAATGCTCAATTTCTAATAGATTGTCATCTCTACATTTACTCCTTACTTTCCTCAAATAAAAATTGCTCTTTAGTCTTTTGAATTGAGTCAATTAGTTGCTTGAGGTTATAAATTTTCATGTAACAATTATCTACTTGAATTGATAGCTGATACATGTTCAACCTTTGAAGTATATGTATGTAATACGAAGATATTTCGCTGAAATTCTTATGAAATGAGCATTACTTATAGTTGATTTCATATTCCATGTGCTTTTAATAGTTGTAATTTTTATATTCCTCATGAATTTTTCAAACACTATTAGTTCTCTAATGAAATATGGAAGAATAGCCTAGAATGCAAACTAGCTGTGTTGCAAAATGTAAAATAAAGCATTAATAGTAACAAAAGCAGCAAGATATAGTACAATATTATTAAGAGTCTATTTGATATATACTATTTAGAAATTATTTTTTACAGAAAATAAAAAGTATATTTTCACGAAGAAATTTTTAAACATACTTCTAAAACTTATACCAAAATAGACTCTAATTAGCAAGCTTCATTGAATTCTACAGATAGAGATTTGAGGGTACATAATTGATATATTTACAAGAGCCAAAGAGTGAAAGAAAGAAAAATAAAACCATATTTACAAATATATACAGAATCGGGCTTTCTACTATGTTACATATATATCCCCAGAATCCCATGAAGCGTTGGCTGAATCTGCTGAAAGACGCAGCAATATCACCTGAGCCATTTTATTGGTAGTTACCATATAGCATATATATAATAATAATAAGGTTGCATGCATTATGATATGATTATTCCTTTTGGAAATAGGAATATCTGTTGGCGTATATACAGAAAACGTAAATCTCTCTGCCTCTGCCGAATGATATTGAAATTTGAAAGCAAAACATCTCATTTCCCCTCTCAACAGCGATCCATAGAACTCATAATCACCCTGCGACCAAACCATGAAACAAAAAGAAAAGTTAGACACAAAAGAAGAAAAAGAAAAAGAAAAAACGGGCATGTTATGTGTGCGATCCTCAACAGGCGTGGAAACTAAAAACAAATAAAAACAAAAATTAGAGAACCAATCGTAGATTGTCGGACTTCTATTCTCGGCACTCTCCGCCGTTGATTTTCTCCTCGTGAACTTCTTGAAATCACCACCTGGCGTCTCCGCTGCCAAAAGAAATACTCACAAAATTTAATATCATATTTATGAGAACACAAGAACCAACAAAGAGAGAGAGAGAGAAAAAAAGTACTATATGTATATATATATATATATATAGAGAGAGAGAGAAGTGTTACGAGTTTTAGGGGTGGTAGGCGCAGAAGAAGAAGCAGAACCGGTTGTTCCGAGACCGCAAGGTGCTCGAACAATGGTGATGCTGCGACTAATCGGCACGTCGGGCGGCGGCGCTGAGCGGGCGGCGGCGCCACCGGCGGGGAAGGAGTTATACTTTCGGAGCTTGCCCAGACCCGTTTCCGGTGTGGGACCCGCCAACGTTTCGTCCCAAAGTTTGTCAAGAAAACCCATAATAATATATGTATGTAATAATAATAACAACTATATATTATGCCTTGTTTACTTGTTGTCGCAGCTTGCAACACAGAGATGAAAGATGGAGGGAACGAAACGAAGAGACGACAGAGAAAAGAAGAAACAAAGTTTATTTATTTATTATTATTATTTTACTTTTATTTTTATTTTTATATTTTTTTTGTGTTGGAGTGTGAGGGATACTTATAATGACGAGGATAGAAGGAAGAGGATGAGGACGAAGAGTTGATTAGTTTAATTATCGACAGACAGCTATGTTGGCGTGTAAACTTAGCTCCGCCTTATACGCCTTTCTTTTCAGCCACTATTCAATTGCCTCAAACTAATTTTGCATATTTTCATTTTTCCATTTCCTATATATATTTCATTTCATCACCTGTCTCATCTTTCTTTTTTAGAAGAATTCAGTTGTCAAATTATTATAAAATAATAAAAAAACTCTTGAGACGTGTAGCATATGTTGGTTATTATTGACTTTATCACATGCATTTGGATAGGCTAATAAAATAGTAGAATATATTTGTGAAATTGTAAATTGCAACATGGATTAATTAAATCACATTAGTGAGCCGAGGAAGAGAGCTGGTAGCGAGCCACCAACTTAATTAGACCCAAAATTATTGGAAGGAGATGAGAATTAATAAGAGTGAGTGAGTGAGTGAGTGAAAGTAGAAAGAGATGGTTTCATTTTCAACTCAACATTTATGATGTGTTTGGATGAGAAATTTTGATAGGGTAATTTATTTATTTGAAGAATTTCAAATTTCTTGAGGTAAAATGCTTTGTTTGGATGAGGAATTTACAAAGAATTTGAAATCCAAACATTTGTGAAATTCCTTAAAATAGTAAAATTTCAAATTCTCCAAAAAATGGGATAATTTGAAATTCCTCATATTTGTTTTTCTTATTTCACCTATATATTTTATCTTATCTCTTTATTCTTTTAATTATTGAATATTCAAAAATATTTTTAAAATTATTAAATATTATCTTATATTAATTTTTAAAATTATTAAATATTATCTAATATTAATTTTTAAAATTTTTAAATATTTAAAAATGAATTAATATTTATTTTTATAAAATTTAATTTAAAAATCTCAACATATAAATATATTTTTAAAATTAGTTTTACTATGATGGAATCAAATTATCATATTCAACTTAACAATTTAAAATTTAAGAAATTTGAATTGACTCATCCAAACAAAATATTTTAAGAATGATAGAAATTGAAATCAAAGTAATTCAAATACCAAGAATTTAAAATTTCTTGAATTTGTAAAATTCCTCATCCAAACACACCCTTAAGTCACACCTACAAGTCAATTGGATAAGTTCCCACCAAATCAGGGATCACTCCATCCTACCTCTGCGCCATAATCTTACCATATCCCTAAACAATTCTAAAATCTAATGTGCTTTTTTAGTAAGTAAACTCATAAAGAAAACTATAAGGTTTATTTTAATTAATATGATAATTGAATTTTTTTTAAGTATCCTGTGAATTTGAATCTTGATCATGTCTATGAAACTATGAATAAACTTGTTTTTTTATATACAGAGAAATGAATAAACTTGTTGAGAGAAGACAAAGTTTTAGTAATTAGGTTTCAAAAAGAATTAATTTATAATTATTGATTATGAGATTAAAAAAATTTACAATATCATTTTTTATCTATATTTTCTATCACGTTATTTATTATTTAATCAATAATGGGGAGCTAATATTGTACAAATTGTGATATACTAATTATTTTCAAAAAAAAATTGCAAATGATGATAAAAAAGAATTATGTTTTGATACTATATACCTTGTATTAATTTTTACAGCCTCATTATTGTCCGATGTTAATTTTTCATGATAAAAAGAAAAAAAAGGCGTGCATTCGATTATGTAATATCGAAGACTTTTCATATACTACTCCTAAGTTGTTTTCTTGCACTAAGTCATTATTAAAAGATGGATCTTTTTTCTCTCTTGTTTTCTTGGTCGTGGTTATCTTGTAATATATTGGGTATGTTGTTAACATCATAATAGAGTAAACTTAAGTGTCGGTCACTTCCGGCTTTACTCGTAGATGTCTCTCATCTTAAAGGACCCCACCTTAGACTTATATTTTCTGTGTTTTTATGTATGACAATGAATCCCTTAAGATTTTAGGGTCGTTGTTGCCACCAATAAGGTACTTAGTTTGGTAATTATGATATAGACAGCCACAATAACCTATTGTTACCAATGTTACAGTAGCAGCTTATTTTATATTGTGGAGAGAAATAATCTATTATTGTTTTTTTTTTAATAATGAATGTAAAACATTAAATAGTTTTTTTTTAATGATTTTAGGAAGTAATACAAACTCTAATAAAATTGATTCTCTTACACTTCTCTTCTTTTCAATAGGGTCAAACAAACAAAATTGATGAATAAAATGATACATTATAAAAAAGTTAATAATATGTTGAGGATTTTCAGATAAAATATTATTGTCACTACAAGAAAAAAAACTATTTTGTGGAGGTTTTTATTTTGATTTGCGGAAATTTTTACCTTTTGCAAATTAATCTGTGAAGGTTTTTAAGACCTCCATAAATATATTCATCACAACCTTTTTGCAGAGGTTTACAGTGATCTCCGACACCTGATTATATTTATATTGTGGGATTTTTTTGTGTGGAATTGTTGACTATTATTTTGCAGAGGTTTCAAACTTCCTTTATTTGCAGTGGTTTTGTTGTGGGGATTTAAAATCTCCCTTCACTAGTGGAAAAAAGGCTTTTAAAATCGGTTATTTTTTACTTTTAAAATTGGTTGTGGAACCGATTTTAAAAGAGCCGATTTAAAAAAGGTGAACTTTTAAAATCGGTTATTAACCGATTTTAAAAATAGACTTTTAAAATCGGTTATCTTATAACCGATCTTAAAAGTCTTGACTTTTAAGATCGGTTGTTTCATAACCGATCTTAAAAGTTAGACTTTTAAAATCGGTTGTTTCATAACCGATTTTAAAAGTCAAGACTTTTAAGATCGGTTGTTTTATAAAGATCGGTTGTTTTATAACCGATCTTAAAAGTAGTGATTTTTTTTTGTATGTTTGACTTGTTTTAAAAGTAGTGATTTTTTTTCTGTAAAAGTAAATTCATAAGGAATAGAACTAAATTCACTATTAATAGCTCTGGACTTAAAAACTAAATGAGTGAACACTTGATCACATATTATACTAGTTTAAGTAAATTCATAAATATATTCTCAAAATTGAACGAACAATAGTTAATACATATGGATAGATCAGGAGTCCTAACTCTGGACATGTAGAACAACTATCTTAAAAATGAATAATTGACTTTACTCAAATCAAGAATACAACTTAAATGATACCAATCTTGTTGGCTACATCCAAGGCATCGTAATCTGAAGTCAATCTAACATAGGCTTTCTTGGTTCCATCCGGCCTGCAATAAAGAAAATAACCAGGTTGGTAAAAGCACCAAATAAACATCACTACTTAATATAATAATATATGCAATACTCATAAAATAGCAAACACAACAACATAACTTCATTATATAGTTTTAGTTGATTCATCATTACATCGTTATTGTGAATATACTTCTGAAGACACATGAAAATACTTTCCAGTAACCACTGTAAGTTAAACAACTAGTCTTATATGAATTCGATTGTTTTCCAATAATTCAAATTTACATGAAGCAAATCTATATACATAGTCATTAGCATTACCTGATCAAAGTGTTAACTTTCTTGGCCTGAATGTCATACATCTTCTTCACAGCATCTTTAATTTTCTTTTTGTCCGCACGGAGGTCAACAATAAAAACCAGCGTGTTGTTATCCTCAATTTTCTTCATCGCAGGCTCAGTAGTCAATGGAAATTTAAGAATTTGATAATGGTCCAGCTTGTTCCTTGGAGGTGCACTAATACGAGGGTACTTGGGGTTTCTTTCCTTCTTCAATGTCTTTGGCCTGTGAAACGTAACTGATGTCCTGATCTTCTTAGCTTTCTTTTTAAAAACTTGGCCACCTGATTTCATAGCCTTGGCTGTCTTTAAGGCCTGAGCTTTGGGATCAGCCTTTTTAGCATTGTCCACTGCCCAAGAGAAAATAAAAGTAATTCCACTGTTAGCATGAATCAAGCATTCTTTTTTCTCCACATTAGCTGATAACATGATGCATATATAACAATTCACTAAACCAACAAGAATATCAAACAAGCAAAAAAGGTGATCAGTTTCAATCATAAATTGGCAAAGAAAACTAGGGCATTTCTTAAGATAATACTCGGGAAGGTATTGCAAATTTAATAGCAAGGAACACAAGATACTTATGCAATCATGTCCAATACTACAGAACTCAACATGTAGCACCATCATTTGTCAAAATCTCAGCAAAGAACAACCACTGCAAACACAATAGTATACATGACAAAGAATATATTCTTCACCCATTTTTTAAATTGGGCATACATATCCATTCAGTTCTTAAGCACACACTGAAATTCAAGAGCCCTATAATCAAAGGAGGGTAGGGTAGGAAAACAGAACCAAAAAACTACACTGCATTTACCATACGCACCATATGGACGGACCAAGTAACCAACATCAGCAATCGGGATATCTTTTGTACACTTAGCACAAAGCATATCATTACTAGCATCCAATTTTTTCAGCAAATAAAACACAAATATCAACATTACATACATGAACAGCTAGATAGATAAATAATATTAAAGAAATGGACATTAAGTAAATAATGCAAGACTCACCTTTAGCAGGAGCCATTGCAGTCACTCACCTACAAAAGTAAGACAGCAGAAAGCTTTGATGGATGAACCCTGTCCAAACAATGTGTCAACTGTTGAATACAGTAGCTCACGTTTTCAGGGAGGCTAATAGATGTGAGATGCTTTGCCCAACATGTTTTATAAAAACAAATGAATAAAAAAAAATTGTATATGCTTAAAATTAATTTATGCATAAATTTAAAATAAATTTTTGAATAAATAAATTAATACAAAAAAAATGTTTCCTTATACTCCTGCATTTATGTTTATGATTGAAATGATAAGGTTTTAGGTTTAGAGGGAGAGAACAGGGACAAAATACTATGAAATTGGTATTGATTTGATATATGATACGGTTTTTTATTATTTATGAGATAAAACTATCCCTGCCCTGTTATGTTTTGCGTTAGTTCAAACAGAGCATTTCAAAGATTGAGAGTAACTAAAAAGCAAATATAAATTGAAATATATACCTTATTCAATAAGAATACAACATAAGCTGCTCTTGTTGTTTTGCGTTAATTCCTGTTTGATGAACGCAAGAGAAAAAAGGCAGTGAAAGAAAGCACAGTCACAGTGAGAGAGGCCTTTTCAAAAAATTAAGGTTCACTCCTCTTCTCAGCGAGGCACATCATTTCCGCGCCCACACCAAATCAAAAAAGCACTCCTCAGTCTCGCTCCTCTCACTCCACTCCATTGACAATTAACAGAAGAAAAAAAAAGAAAAGAAAAAAAGAAAAAGTGGTAGTTGCGTTGCGACGATGGAGGAAGAAGAAGACCAACAGAAGCTTTCATCAACAAAAACGAAGCTCTAGTGAGGGTCACATATACTCCCTCGCCGCAACCAAATAAAAACATTCGCGTTTGCAAGGTTTTAGTGAAAGCCATCGTGAATGGGTAGAAACCCTAAGCACGAATGAAGGAAAGGGCAACAACAAGCTTAAAAACGAACCTGAAGTCGAATAGATAGCTGCCTCTTTGTGAACCTGGACGAACGAAATTGATAGTGGAGGCCGAAATTGTAGAAACGTAAAAAGGAACATAGAAAGGAAAATCGATTATCATAGCTTAGTTATAGGATATTTAAGATCGGTTATCCAGGAACCGATTTGGTATGTTACATACAAAATTGGTTCCTACATAACCGATCTTAAAAGTAGTAAAAGAGACATGATTTAAAATCAGTTAAAATGTAAATGATTTTAAAAATATTTTTTAAAATCGGTTATATTTGAACCGGTTTTAAATGTATACCTTTTAAGATCGGTTCTTAAATAACCGATCTTAAAAGTACTTTTAAGATCGGTTAAATTTTAACCGATCTTAAAAATGTTCATATTATTTACAAAACTGTCACCGCGTCACTTTTAAGATCGGTTACCTTGTAACCGATCTTAAAAGTCCGATTTTAAATCCAATTTTTGCACTAGTGCTTTTTACCATTATTTTTTGTGTGGGGGTTATATCCTCTTCAATTTATGGCGATTATGTTGTAGAGGTTTTAAACCTGTCCTTCGCGGGCATTATTTATTTTGTAGGGTTACTACCTTATTTTGCTTGTATTATTTCTAATCCCCTAAATACAATAATTTATTTAGTAATTAGAAATCCATGTACATGACAATGTATGTCACCATTTGAGGTGCTTATATTTTTGTGTCAACAATATTTATTTGTGAATTTCTTTCAAATATTTTAATTGTGACAAAAGACATGACAAACTTTTACCAAAGTGCTCATATATATATATATATATATATGAGGAGGGATCATTTTATTTTAGGAGTAAGTCTACCTAGACTTACTCTGTTCAATAACTCATATTGTATATCAAATTTTATTGATCTAATAATTTAATTTAAAGTTCTTGTTGAGAACCTAGGGGGGTTACCACACATCACATGTCTCAACATTGGTGAGATATTATCCGTTTTGGGCCCAAGCCCTCACGGATTTGCTTTTAGACATCACCCAAAAGGCTTCTTAACCAATGGAGACAATTGTGTGTATATAAACCCATGTCCAATGGAGACAATTGTGTGTATATAAACCCATGTCCATCCTTTTGTTTAAACGATGTGGGACTTTGCTTGCATCCCAACAATCCTCCCCTCAAACAAAGGACCACAGTTTACCCCTTCTCCTGCAGCGAAAACTATGAGTATTATCCGATGGTGGCCCCACAAAGCTCACTCACGCTCAGTTCTTAATGCATAAATCAAATCTGTAAATTTTTAGAAAATTTGAAAATCATTTGATACTTCATTTCATTAATTCGAATCAATGTATAAAATAATTTTATGATTATCCGTCAATTTGAACTAATAAAATGAAGTATCAAATGATTTTCAAATTTTCTAAAAATTTGCATATTTGATTTATGCATTAAAAACTTTAAATTGAACGGTTGGATCGTTGAAATTTGATGTAGAACATGAGTTATTGAATGAAGTAAGTCTAGGTAGACTTACTCCTGGAGTAAAAGGACCCCTCTTCTATATATATATATCATGTATAAAACGTCCCATTCTCAAAATCACCATTGTAACATAAAAGTAATTTAAACTAAAATGTAATTACAACTTCAAATCCATAATTACTCAAAATCCATAATAGACTAAATATAGTTTCATCCTAAAAAAATCATAAACACACTAAATGTTGTTGGCACCGGATGATCCTCTTGTACCCAAAGGAAACTCAGGCTTATTTGCATCACCAGTTTGCTGAAATGATAAACGAAAAATATTTAGGTGAAATAATCAATGACATTAATATATGATAGCAATGTTAAAAGAAAAGAGGTGGGGACCAACCAAATACAAAGAGAAACATATGAGAGATCAAATAACGTCCAAACCAGAAAATAATTTAGAATATATGAGTTAAGTTTTAAAAAGGGAAGTACGGTTCAATGTTTTTATAGAATATATGAGTTAAGTTTTAAAAAGGGGAAAACATGCAATTGAGGGAAAACATGTCTTTTTCATAATTCTGATTTCGTTTGGCGTCCATGCACCATGCTTTATGTCCTTTGTTGACCAAAAACTGTTGCCAACTGCAGCATTAAAAGGAGCAGCCACACTTAAAGTAAGATCAAGATGCAAGAACAGATTGAATGGGGGAGTTCCTATCTTGCCCCTTGAAGACAACAATGATTTAGACTTTGACTTTGAAAAAGGCAGATCCATTCTTGCACAGGGTGCTGAGTTATATGTAGAAACACCAGAAGGTACAGTTATGATGCAGCCCTGTTATGCAACAAACTTAATAGTTAACTCTCTCATTCTCTCTCTTGGTATTTTTCTAATTTTTTTAAAATTTTCATTATAATCATTTATTTTACTCCACAACTAATTTTTCTTGTGCATCGCACGAAAACACATACTAATTAATATATAAAGGACATATTATACCTATACTAATATATAAAGAAAATACTTCCTTTAATAATCAGTTTTGGTCTCCATCGTTTATTAGATCATCGTACTTTTCGATTATTAAGAAAATTAAATTAAAAATGAAGACTTTTTTATGACTATCATTTTCTTTTAATAACCACTCACTTCATTATTATTATTTTATTTTATTTTAAAAATAAATTTTAAAAGATATGATGTGTTTCTTTTCTCTCTAGTATATCTATATCTCTACTAAATATAAAGGAAATATTTCCCTAGATGAATGTTTTGGTCTTCACTTTTTGTTAGACCATTCTAATCCATAATGTCTAAGAATCTATACTAAAATTAAGGTAATACTTCCTTGATAAATGTTTTGGTCCCCACTTTTTATTAGATCATTCTACTCCCTAATTACTAAGAATAAAATGGAGAAAATTGGAAAATCAAGAGTTTTCTTTAGTAATCCACATTACAACCTCTCATCCTTTTTAAATAACCACTCCCAACCATTCTATCCACTCAATTAATTCACTTTTTATTTATTTTAATTTTTAAAAAATAGAAAGATACAAAAAATGCTTCTTTCTTGTTAATCTATAATTTATAATAAAGACAATGAGGATCGATTTTTCTTAAGACATGTTTACTCTTTAATAATTATAAATTTTCTTTGTTTGTTATTTTCACACGCCTTTTAATAATCACAATTCTCCTTTAACTAAAACTATTTTAATGTGTAAACACAAAAATATAAATTGAGTCAACTCTCTTTGTATTATAATTGTTAAAATATGTGTATTAAAAAGGAACTTATTTTTTATTATTAATTTTATGTTTTGTTAAAATAAAATACACAAATGCACAAAATGTTTTAACTCCACTAATATATAGAGAGGAAATACTTGTCTTAATAATTACTATTTTAATATTTAGTTTTTATTAGACTATTCTACTTCTTAATTGTTAACAAAAATTAGAAAATTAAAACTTTTTTAACCTTTCGTGTTACAACCTCTTATATTCTTTAAATAATTACTTACAAATTGTAACACTATCAATTCATAATCCTATTATTTTATTTGATAGTTGTTGTTGAGAACTTGGACCATATTATCATGAGAGCAAGTTGATCTCTGGAAGGCTAGACTACTAATAAGTAGAGTCAGCTCAGAAAAGATATAAAAGGAATTTTTTTTAAAAGTAAGCTCAAAACTTAAGTTTTCAAGAACTTTAGAGATAAGCTAGAGAGAGTTCCTCTCGTTCTTCTCCCTTCATTCTTTTTTGATTCTTACTAGAACCACTACAAAAAATATGCAATTTAGCGACCACCAAAATCGGTCGCTAAATTGCAAAAATCGGTCGCTATTTACCTTAGCGACCGAATTTAATCAGTCGCTAAAACCCTGGTCGCTAAGCTATTTATTTAGCGACCAAAATTTTTGGTCGCTAATTCGGTCGCTAAATAGCGACCGAAATTTTCGGTCGCTAATTCGGTAGCTAAATGGTTGAGATGATTTTGGCCGCTGAAGTATATGAGACCAAATTAGTGACCGAATAAATCGGTCTCTAAATCGGTTGCTAAATATTTATTTTTTATTTTATTAAATTTTATAGACTTCGCAAATTTGGTCTCTATGAACCACTCATATTTGGCCTCTTAAAGATTTTATTTCACAATACTTAAGTTTGTAGCATGTTATGTCCTTAATTACACAATTTTTGGAAACTTCCCAGAAGGTCACTCATCCCTATATTACTCCAAGTCAAGCACGCTTAACTGTGAAGTTCTTATGAGATAAGCTACCGAAAAGCTAATGCATGTTGTTAGTATAAGTAGTACAAATTAATTCATTTAAGTCATCCTCAACTATCCAATCTCATACTTATATTATTTTTGGATCCTTATCATTTTGGTATATCCGGACCGTTATAAATATATAATAATATATATAATAATTATATTACTACTAATAATAATTATATTATATTTAATTAATTTTTATTTATATATATACTTACTTTTATAATTAAAAATCTACTTATTTCTATTTAAAATTAATTTTATGATACAATTTAAATTATTTATTATAAATTTAAAAGTTTAAGTAATAATTTATATATTTTAAAATGAGAAGGGTTATAATAACACTGGTATAACTTTTATACTAAGTATTACACCGTTCAATAAATTTATATTAAATATGAATTTTGTAAATCCAACTGATAGATTGAAAGTTCATATCACTTTATATGTTTATATCAATTTTTGTTAAAATTAATCAATAACTTAAAAGTAATCAAAGTGCTCATATTTTATTTGAAATGAATATATTACGTCAATTTTGTTTTACTAGAATAAAGTATCAAATCAGCTTGAATTCATATAAGATTCTGTATATATTATCTAAAATTAGCAACCGAATAGAATTACATCACTAATTGTAACTAATATTTAGCGATTGAATTTAATTCTGTCACTAAAAAAATAAAATTTTTGATTTAGAGATCGAATTCAATTCCGTCACTAATTTTAACTAATATTTAGCGACCGAATTTAATTTCGTTGCTAAAAAAATCAAAAAATTTTGGTTTAGCGACCGAATTAAATTCTGTCGCTAAATTTAACTACTATTTAGCGACCGAATTCAATTCTGTCGCTAATTTTAACTAATATTTAGCGACCGAATTCAATTTCGTCGCTAAAAAATCAAAATTTCTAATTTAGCGATCAAAATAGAGACCGAATTCAATTTCATCGCTAATTTTAACTATTATTTAGCGACCGAATTAAATTTTGTCGCTAAAAAAATCAAAATTTATAATTTAGCGACCGAAATAGCGACCAAATTCAATTCCGTCGCTAATTTTAACTAATACTTAGGGACCGAATTCAATTCCGTCGCTAATTTTAACTAATACTTAGAGACCGAATTCAATTCCGTCGCTAAATTTAACTACTATTTAGCGATCGAATTCAATTCCGTCGCTAAATTTAACTACTATTTAGCGACCGAATTAAATTTCGTCGCTAAAAAAAATCAAAATTTATAATTTAGCGACTGAAATAGCGACCGAACTCAATTCCGTCGCTAAATTTAACTACTATTTAGCGACCGAATTAAATTTTGTCACTAAAAAAAATCAAAATTTATAAGTTAGCGACCGAAATAGCAACCGAAATAGCGACCGAATTCTATTTTGTCGCTAAATTTAACTATTATTTAGCGACCGATTTCAATTCTGTCGCTAATTTTAACTAATATTTAGCGACCGAATTAAATTTCGTCGCTAAAAAGTTCAAAATTTATAATTTAGCGACCGAAATAAAGATCAAATTTAATTCCGTCGCTAAAAAAAATCAAAAATTTATAATTTAGCGACCGAAATAGCGACCAAATTAAATTTCGTCGCTAAATTTAACTACTATTTAGCGACCGAATTCAATTTCGTCGCTAATTTTAACTATTATTTAGCGACCGAATTAAATTTCGTCGCTAAAAAAGTTCAAAATTTATAATTTAGCGACTGAAATAGAGACCGAATTTAGTTTCGTCGCTAAAAAAATTCAAAATTTATAATTTAGCGACCGAAATAGCGACCGAATTTAATTCCGTCGCAAAATTAAAATTTCTTATTTAGCGACCGAAATAGCGACCGATTTTCTAGCGATGACTTATTTTGGTCGCTAAATCGGTCGCTATTTTGATTTTTCATAAACGGTCGCTAAATCAGTCGCTAAATAGCGACTGATAAATTTCGGTCGCTATTTTGCAATTTTCTAGTAGTGAACTTTTCTTTTCTACAATTTTCTTAGTTCATTCTAGTAGTTGTGTGCTAGAATCCAAGCTTAAGGAAGTGGAAGATTCAATTCAAAGTCGCACAGAGTTCCTTCTCTTCTCCTCTTGTGAATTTTTTTCCAAGAGGTAAAGGAGACTGTGATTTCAAATTTAAGTATGCATTTTGTGGTTGTAATGATTGGAATTAATTAATTAAAAGTGTTGAGTGTTTAAATGATGAAGTTGAGAGGGTTTTTGTGGGTTTGTGGTTCAAAGGGTGTTTATGGAGGTTTATGCTTGATTCTTGATTGAATTGTAGTTGCATGTTGATTCTGATGATGAAATTGTGTTGTATAGGCTATATAAATGTTGTTTATTGTGTTGCATGCTATTGGGATATGCTATTTTTCTAGAGATTGGTCGAAATCGAATTCTGTACAAGTGTAGAATTTGATATCGTGTTGAGCGCACCTTTAAGGTACCAGGTGACACTTTAAAGAGAGGCTTTTGTCTCAATCATGCCAGGTGTAAGATTGTTAACATTGGGTGTGAAGAGAGAGACTTGTCTCTACTTGGGTTCAAGTCAGGCACTAGATTGTGCGACATCGGGCCCAAGTTAGGTACAGAATTCTCAACCTTATTGGGGTTAAGTGTGGGTGTTGCCACGCCAAGCATAAGAGTGTGGGGGCACTCTTTGCCTTATACATGTCGGGCACGAGTGGTGCGACATCGGACGTGGGCGAGAGAGGGAGTACCCTACATCAATGGCCCGAGCGCCAAATGAGTGATGCCGAGCACAAATTGTATGATAAAAACCTGGTTGTTAAAGTTGTTTAACAATTGATGAATGATGAATAAGTTGTATATGTGGTATTGTAAGATGTTATATGTGTTGATATGTAGTAAGTTGAATATGTTGCAAAGTTGTAAGTTGAATTAGTTACTTAAGTTGAATTTTGATGTTATTCAATTAGAGTTGTGAATGTTGCAAGGATGTATGATGTTTACGTTGTTTAGGTTAATATGTTGTAAAGTTGAAAGTTCAATGTTCTATGTTGTTAAAGTTGATAAGCTATAGATATGTGGGTTAGATACATGTCTTAGTTATGATACATAGAAACCAAAAAAGAGTTAAAAATGTTTTTGAACTTAATATCCCATTGTATGGATATACGTTGCAGTGCTTTAAAAGCCCAATTGAAACCCTTTAGTAGGTAAGTTGGCCTTTAAATGGGTAAATTATTTTTTAGTTGTCTCCTTTAGGTTCTGTGTTGTATTCGTGTGTGAGTAAGGTTGAGACACACGTGTATAAAGTGACCGATCGAGTAAAGTACTAGGTTAGGGACTTAGTCTCTAACCTAGTATTGGAGAGTTGTGATATTTGCAGGGTAGTCATTGAGCTAATCACATAAGTGGAATATTATTGTAGATTAATGTCATGGTAGGCTTAAACCTAAGTTGTTCTATCCTGACATAGAACCTTACTTCCTTATTTAAGCGATAAAACCTAAGAAATCAATCTAACTTATGTTAGCCATTGTTTTTTGCCTCAGTGTCAGCTGTTGTTTATGGTATCATACCAGTCGTTGTAATTCGGTAAGGTCAAGCCACTTAAACTGCTTATCATAAGATGTAGGAGGTCTTCGTAGTTGATATGTGTGACAACCCATTAAATGACGTATATGTATATACAATGACAGATCCAAAAAATTTGTTAAGTGATGACAATAAAATATTCTATATTATTTTTACTAAAAATATAATAAGATTTTGGAAAATGTATTTTTATGGTAAAACTTTTAAAATACCTTATTTTTATAAATTACAATTATTTTATAAATAGAGTGATAATTTTTCCTTTTTCTCGTTCTGTCTAACATTATATTTAAGTGTCACTTTATATTTTTTTTGTAACTTATTTAAGATTAAAGGAATAATGTGGTAAAATTTAGTAAGATAAAAATAATAAAATTATTAATTTATTTTATTTTAGTATCTTCTAAATTTCTACACTCATTTAAAACAAAAAATACCTTATGAGTGCAATGTCTATTTTTTTCATAAGAATAAATATATTTATTTAAATATATATAAGTTAAAAAAAACCATGTGACAATTATCTCATTCCTCTTAATATGGATCCTCTCCTACCAACACACAATATACATATACATGATCAAAGGGTTAAAAAATAAAATAAAAATTGAAAAATAACCTGCATTAGTAAACTAAATTATGACATCTTTAATGAGTAAAAAAAAATAATTCTTTTAACCAAAAAATACAGTATATTATAATAATAAAAAATAAGGAGGATCTACTTATTCTAAGAATAAATTTTGATAAACTTTTTTAACTCAATAATTCATATTTTACATCAAGTATTCAACCGTTCAATTAAAAGTCTTTAATGTATAGATTAAATTTATAAAATTTTAAAAAATTAAAAGTATTAGATACTCCATTTCATTAATTATTTCATTAATTTAAATTAATGGATAATAAAAAAAATATTTTATATGTTATTTTGAATCTATTTAACGAAATATCAAATGATTTTTAATTTTTTAAAAAATTTATAAACTCGATCTATACATGAAAACCTTTTAATTTTAACAATTGATTTTTAAAAAATTTGATATAGAACATTATTTATTGAGTAGAGTAAATCTATCGAGACTTACTCTTGGAGTAAGTAAATCTTTTTTCATAAAAAATTAAGATAATGTTGTCACAAAATAAAAATAATTAAACAATAAAATAAAATATAAAAAATATTAATATATTTATTATATTAGATATACCAAGATAATTAAAATATAATTAATAATATATATTTTATAAAATAATTAATATCTTATATAAAAAAAAAGAATGAAAAGAAATTTAGAGGGGGCAAGTGCCCCACTATCATTAACGTAGATCTATCTCTGTGTATATATGTTGATATGATGGACATGCTATGAGATGTTAAGTTGCTATGATGATGATGTTGTCCTGTTGTAAGTTGAAATATTTTAATATAATGATGTTTTTATAAGTTGTTATGTCAAATTATTTTCACAGGCTTACCTTGTGTTTTTCTTGTGGTTGAAACTATGATGATCATAAACATGATAGGATTAGTAGGATGCCTTGTGTAATTGGAGGCTAGTCACGCTGGAGGTAGCTAGATTTTGTTGATGACTACTTTAATGTAGTTGTGTATTATATAGATATTGACCGACACTCAGGTTTATTTTACTCTTAATATTATATTTTGTATACGCCTTCTACGTATAAGATATTAGTTACTAATTGTGTTATAAATTTTAATTCTGATGCATGTGCTTAATTCTCTGCTATGTATAAGATATTAGTTACTACTTGTATTAATAGCAAGTGTAGTGACTTATCAAGTCATTACACAAATCACCTAGTTAACTATTTTTTTTAATTTAAAAAATGAAAAGACATAAAATATCTCTTTTCCACTAGTATATATATATATTTTTAAAAATACTATTTAAGCTTATTTTCAAAATCAATCGATCTTGTCCTTAATTATTGATCAACATCTTATAATAAATTAATGGACTAGCCAACGATACATCAACTGAAAAGCTTAAAAATACTAATTATGATTTAATTGGAAAATTATATTTATGTAGAAAGACTCGGATAAATATTATTGGTCATTACTAAAATTGAAAATTTATCAGTCGACTAAATTAACGTCTGAAAAAAAACATTTTAGAGTATAATTTTGATATACTATAATCATTTTTAGAGTAAATTTTTTTACATTATTAACTAATAATATAATATTTTAAGCATATTGTTAAGGAAATTATCATAAAATTCAATCAATTTTCAACATATAAAAATCAAAATTGTTTGATTGTGTAAAAATTCTATATTGTTAATATATTTTAATTAAATTCATAATTTTAAATCGATAAGTGTCGGCATGCAAAACAAGATTTTCATATTGGGCTAGTCCATTCTAACCCACTTGTTAGGTGAGCTAAATTAGGAATGGATGATGATATATACACCTCCTATCTTTTATAAATACACCTTCAATCTCTTTTTTTTTAAAATAAAATTTCTAAAATATCATTCTAACTAAATTCTTATTTTAAGTTTTATTTTTAAATTTTTTTTTATTCACCTCCTTCTTTCATCATTCTTCTTCTTCTTTCTTATTCTTTTTCTCATTCTCCTTTTTCATTACTCTAGTCATTCTTTGATAATTTTATTCTTTTTCGTTTTTCATTCTTGATTTTTCTTCTTTTACAATCAACATAATCATATTTTATATTTTATCTTTTAAATTCTATTTTTCACTTTCTACTTTATTCTTTCTTAAACCCTAATTTTTCATTCAATCTTCATTATTCTCTATATTCAATAAACGGTACAAATTAATATAATAAATTACAATATATTTATAATTTTTTTAACTTATTTAACATTACTTATGGACAACAAGAATATATAATTAACCTATTTCGATCGTAGACAACGGTGGTGGACGACGGAGATAAAGAAACACGTAAGTTAAATTTGTCATACTTCCAGAAAATAAGATTTGAAATGTTAATTTTAGCATTCTAGAAAGTACTTTCCGGAATAGTAAAATTATTGTTCAAGAAAGCATTTTTTGGAAGTGTGTTTCTTATATAATTCCGGAAAGAACTTTCCGGAACAGTAACTTTAGTATTCTAGAAAGTAATTTTCGAAATTATGTACCAAAATATTTTCAGAAAATACTTTCCGAAATAAGAATTTACTCTTATAGAAAATATTTTTTAGAACAAAAACTTTATTATTCCGGAAAGTACTTTTCTGAACAAAAACTTTACTATTCTATAAAGTACTTTCCTGAACAAAACAAAAAAGGAAAAAGATATTGCAAAAATTAAAAAGGGTAGAAGAGAAGGTAGAGAGGTCGGAGAAGAAAGTGACGAAGAAGAGAAGAAGACAGGGGTGGAAAAGAAAGAAGAAGGGAGGTGTCCGAAAAAGAAAGAAGAAGGGAGGTGCGAGGAAAATAAAGAACAAGAGAGGTACAAATTTGAAAATTATAAGTTCCAAAAAATATTAAGGGTAATTTAGGGATTTAATATATTTAAAAAGATGGAGTATATTTATATAAAAATGGAGGTGTGTTTATCATCAGCCATTAGGAATATTCAACTTGTTGGGCTGTAAACTCCTTAGGTTGTTCCATCTTCACAACCAAGTTGGGCTTTTAACTGGTCCAGACAAGGACAGTCAACCAAAAAGAAAAACTAGTTAAAAAGGCTATAAAAAAAAAAGAAGAAGAAGAAGAAGAAGTGAGGTTTTGGATTTCTGTCGTTCCATTTTAGTGTTAAAAGTAATGTTATAAAAATTAGAATTGCCATCAAATCATTTTAGATGTTATATAGCGGCTCAAAGTTGAATCGATAGATCATTAATTAAATTACATGATTTGGTATTTATTAATTTTTTTTAAAAAAAATATTCATGTTATATATATTTTATATTTATAAATTCTAATAAAATTTCTATCATATCTTAAAGAAGTTTCCAAAAATTGTAGTGAATATAATACTGATAAAACAATCAAATTATAAATTGGTTCAACTGTATAAATTAATATATAACTTTAAATTAAAACATACTATATAAATTAAACTTGTATACAGGATGAGTGCTCTTGTACCATTTCATTATATAAATTATTTCTTTGTTGTTAAAAAAAAATACTATATAAATTATTTAAGTCAATTATATAATAATAAAATATATTGGTTTAATGATTTAATGATTACTTAAAATATTAAATAATTACATTACATTAAGTTTAAGTCACATCTTGATATAAAAAAAAAGTATGAGAAAGCAATCAAGAGTTTATGTATATCTTGATATAAAAAAAAAAGTATATGAGAAAGCAATCAAGAGTTTATGTATAACAATTAAATATGTAATTTTAAATTAAAATATTTAAATCATACATTTTTCAATTATATTTGTTGGTTTAGTAGTTGCTTATCCTTTAAAAATTTAATACATTAGTTATCATATTTCACATTGCATAGTGCATTTGGGCAAAGGATTAGGGATGACAAGTAAATCTGAGTAATGTCTTAACTCGTCCTGACTTTAATAAGGGATGTTCGATTTGATCGGACATGGATATAAGTACGAGTAATATTCGATTCATTAAATCAAGTACAAGGATGGACATGAGTCTATACATACTGTCCCGTATCCATACCTACTTAAAATTTATAAGTATTTAATTTTTAAAAAAAATTTACTTAAAGTTTGCAATTTCTTACTCTATTTTTAATTTATGTCAAATAAATTTAATTAGTGTAATTTTGTAATTATTGTTTTATATTAAAATTTTTAAATTTTAATATTTTTTTTTGTAAAAAAAATTAATCTGAGTATACTTAATATCTAATATGTACGGGAATAAGAATGCAAATTTAATATCCATCAAATATAAAAATAAGAACAGATTTATAGGAATAGAGACAATGACCAGTATAGATAAGTTTATACTCGTTCCCTTCTATTTGTCATCCCTATAAAGGACACCGCAATTGTGAAAAACAAGAATTACTTAACTGTTGGCAAAAATATTAAGGGCATCTTCAATGGAAGTAACTCATTTGAGTTGCTTTATGCATTGAAAAATAAAATAAAAAAAAGTGGTCCCCAAAGTGTCATGTCAGCATTAAGCAACTTAAACACAAATTTATTCCAATGGTAAGAAACCGGGAAGATAATTGCACTACAATGAAAGAAAATAAATTACGAGAAAAAATACACAATAAGTATATATTAAAAATAAAATAAAGCAATAGTAAATACATAAACATTATATGAAATTAATTTTCATCATTATTATTTCTGAAACATTTCCAAATATGTTTAATAAGATCTGCTTGAAATTTGGTAAGCAACTGTTGTTTGGGGAAATATCTCTCTCTTCTTCAAGCAACTCATGTTATCACGTCAGAATCATCCAATAACAAGAAACTGGAACTTGAGTTATTTTATGGGAACTCCCATTAGAGTTGCTCTAGTTACTTCATGAGCATGGGAAGTGTAAGCACATCATGGGATAGTGTGTGAAATTTTAAAAAAAAAATATGGAAAAGTCAAGCACATAACAACGTGCAGCAAATTTTGAAAACAAAAAGTTTGTGAATCGATATTTCCCAAAAGCTCGCTCATCACTGGTTAAACCAAAAAGTTAGCCAAATTTTATTGATTTACATCGATTATACAATTGATTCGATACAAAGTTTGGACCCAATGCATAACTAGGTCCAGTCCAACCGATTCGACTGGAACCTATTTTTAAAATTGTGAAAGTGATCTATTTTATAACCCAATAGTTTAGGTCAAGAAATGATAACTGAAAATTCAATCATAATTATTTTAATTAATATTGAAAATGTTTTTTTCCCCTGGATTGGCAATTCAATGAAAATATGCTTTCATTGGTTCTATCTAGTTCAGTAAAAGTATCTCCATAAGAAAATACATAAAGTATCTAAAAAGATTAAGAATTGAAATAAAAATTTTGGTAACAATAGCAATTCCCTATGAGAACTTGAAAAACCATTAAATTATCTATATAAAATCTTAAATGGGCTATCCTAAGGCTTCTGTGGGCTCAAAGTCCAATTGTGTGCGAAGCTTGTGCTTTATTGTTGATGGGGAGCCTGTGTTTTAAACTACTTAAAATTTAAAAACGGCCTCTTACTTTTAGGCTCATTATATATACATTTTTTTTTTAATAAGAACACCTCTTTCTTTTAAAAAAAATAATTAAAAATTTAAAATATCCCTCTTTTTAAAAAAAATTTAATTTTATGAACCTAATATTTAATTTAACACTTTTTTCTTCTTTTTCACACATCTCCTTCTCTCCTCTTTTCAGTTTTCACATGTATCTCCTTATCATTCAGTAGGTAATTTTAATTATTTCAATTTTACATTACCCTCTTCCCCCTTACTCTTTTAGTTTTCTCATTATTATCTTCTTTCTCCCCCTATTTTAGTTTTCACATACACTTGAAATGTAGAATTGGTTTTCAACAATATTACATACACATGTGACTTTCTTAACAGTATCGAAAGTGTCGAGTCAAGTGTGTATTTTTTCTTTGAGTACTTCTTCCATTTATATGCCTAGAAAACACAAAATCAAGTAATTTTAGCATTCCATAAAATACTTTATGAAATAGTAAAATTAGCGTTACTAAAAGCATTTCTCAAAATTAAATTTTTAATATTGTTTCGAAAAGTACTTTTCGGAATCCTAATTTTACTATTCCGAAAAGTACTTTCCAAAACATTAATTTTACTATTTCGAAAAGCATTTTCTGAAATATTAATGTTACATAATTCTTGAAAATTGTTTTTAGAATAATAAATTTAGTATTTCGGAAAGTGTGTCATTTTACATACTTCTGGAAAGTACTTTCTGGAATACTAAATTTACTATTCCAGAAAATAATTTTTTTGGAAGTATGTAAAAAACACAATTTCAAAATTGAAATAACAGTAAATTTAATGGTAAGGTTTTTGGAGATGTGAAAGGAGAGGAAGGGTTAGAAGAAAAAAATGTGCATCTAGTTCGATAAAAACTATTGAGGAAGCTGCACATACCTACAATGTCGCGTACCAGTCCTACGGTTTGGGTGCATGTGAAAAAGTGAAAGAGGTGAGGGGAGAAAAGAGTAATGTAAAAATTGAGTGAACTAAAACTACCTATTGAAATAGATGAGAAATTGAAAGAAGACAAGAAGGTGCATCTAAAAACTAAAAGCGAGAAGGAATAAGTATGGAAAAGAAGAAGAAAGTAGTAAATTAAAAGTTAGAGGTGTAAAATTAAAGAATTAAGGAATAAATTTTTTTTTGAGTATTTTAGATTTTAAAAAAAAAAATAAAGGAGGTGCAATTAAAAAAACAGGTGTATATATCATGAGCCTACTTTTAACATCAATGGTAAAATAATACAATAATAAAGGTTTATTACATTTATTAAAAATAATTTCTAAAATATTAATTTATGAATTAGTAATAATAAACTTTTTCACCTTTACTGGTGAAAATAAAATATTTTCACAACTATATCAGATAAGTTCTAGACTCTCATGCCGAGAACTTGTTGACCTCATCCTAATTTTGGAAGAATGCTCCATTGTCTACATATTAAGTGGGCTTCTCAGGTATGAAATGAGCCACTTCAAAAAGCTTTATTGCTCCGGTCCATAATATTATTAATCCAATATGGGCTACATGGGTCCCTAATAATTTGCCAGATAAATTGATAAGTCAGACATTCTAGGCCCACCAAGCAAAATTGGTAGTTTCATGGTTATGATCAGTTAAAACTAAAATTCCATTAAAGATCGTTTTCCACGTGGTAGAACCTCCTCAGGGAATGAAGGTTTTCATGAGGCTGATCTGAGCACTAATTCACAAGTCAAGTAGGTAGTACTCATCAAATTGAGCATTTCCTGGCATGCCAAGCACTTTCTTCTATGGTTGAATGCGCTTAAATACCTTATCAATTAATGGTAACATCTTTTCTCTTATATATACATCTACATTTCACCTTCGTTAAGGTATGTTCATTCTTAAGGATATATACACAAGCTTTGAACATCTGTTATGGACGAGAACTTTGGACGAGTATTTTTTTCCCTACAAGTACAATATTAATTATTAAAAAATTATTAAATAATTTTGTTTTTAACTTACACATAACAATAATGTGAAAATTATAAATTTAATTGAGTAGGACATTTTTCATTATAATTAATTATTTATTATATTAATTTAAGATATAATCAAATAGATTTTATAAAATTTCCTAATAATCTTATTTTTTATTGGAAATTAAATTAATTAGGAATAAAAGATTTGTTGTACCAAACACCATTTTAGAAAGTTTAATAACACCTTTATTCCTTTTATTCATTTTATCGCCTTTACCTTTATCAAATTCTTAAATATTTTAGTCATCCGTCATAAATAAAATAAAAAATAATATTTGTCATAATAAGCAATAAAAAAATAATATAAATCAAAATAAAAATTTTATATCTTATTTAATGTTATTTTCTAAAATGTACATGTAAAATATAACATATCTAATACTTTCTTAAGAAATCAATAAAAGAGTGGTTGAATATGTTGATTAACACCAAAAATAAAATTAAGTAGTATTAAACATTTGTTGCCTATTGTTGCTTGTGATGCTATTTTAAGCTTTCCTTCCTTGTTTCTAGGTGTTGATAATGACGTTTGATGGGGTTATTTTTTGGTATTTGTCTAAGGGGATATTTTATAAGAGTTATTTTTATCAGAGGAGTATAATCTAATTTTATTCATAAGTATCTATTTATAGAGAAAATTTGTTATAAAAAATAAAATATTGACATTATCCTATTTTAAAAATAAGGAAACAAATCCTAAAATAATCAAAACAGATTAAATCTAAATATTTGAAATATAAATAAAATATTCTTAGAAAAAAACTAATTTATTCTCCTAAAAATATTTAGGTATATTCCCAACGTGTTGGTTTGGTGTAATACTTTTAATAGAAATTTTTCTTTACAAAAAAGGTATGAATTACTATGTCTTGCAAATGAAAATTTTCGTTAAAAGATGTTCCAGTTTTTATGGACGTGGAGAGATTTGGAGCGTGCACGTATTTTCCTCTAACATCTTGTCCATACAATCTACTATACTGAGTTTAAAACAATGATACATGCTCTTAGGGATTACACGATGACAAAGGAGATATGAAATAAAGTTGTTAATGAGAGACTTCTTAGTGAATTCTTTTACAACGGAATGGTTGAGTTGGCGGGAATTTATCTAAAGGATGAGATATCATGTTTGCTATTACTATGGACAACATTTGGCACATGTGAAATAATGTTTTTAACAATGTTAGTCCCAATATTGATGAAGAGGTCATTCAGGTGTGAGCTAGAACTACATGAATCACTCCTGCTTTTTCTTCCTTCTTAGTTATGGGACCTCTTTACATGACTAAACTTGCTAACCTACACGTTTCTTGGTCATTTCCTCCTAAGGGTGTTGTTAAAATCAATTATGATGGAGTTGTGATAGTTGAATAAGGAGTGACTAGTAGACATATCATTAGAGATCATAATGATGCCTTTATTATGGTTTTTTCTTGTAAGATTGAGATATGTTAAAAAATGTAAGTTGAGCTATGTGATATCTATTATGGGCTTAAGTTTGCAAGTGATAAAAGTATTCTTAAGGATGTATATGTGGAGTTAGATTGGGTCATTGCGATTTAATTCTTAAATGAAAGATGTAATAAGATTTATGCTTGCTACCCCTTTGCAATAAAGTAGTTAACATGATGTAAGATATTTGTCTTGTGAGTTGTAAACACATTCTTAAAGAGGTCAATCAAGTAGCTAATGTGTTATCTAAGAAGGAGTTGGATTTATTAGACGTCAAGTCTTTAGTTCTCTCTCAGTTAGGATTTAGTAACTTTATTAGCAAATATTTCTAATATATATATATATATATATTTTTTATTATTTTATTTTTGTAGTTTTTGGTTTAGAAGATTAGCTCCATATTAAAAGAAAAAAAAAGAATTTTGACTTTTTTGCAATTGAAAAACAAACTAGTAGCACAAATTTCACCGGAAAATATTATGATCATATTAAATTGTCACATTACATGCTATTTCGAGTGGCTACACATAAAATATACGAAAAAAATTGTCCAAGGAGAGCATTTAATTCATTATGATCTAGCCTTTTCTTTTATACTGCAAATTAAATTTATGAATCCAACTAAAAAAAATGAAATTTAACATATTTATTCAAACTTAACTTTAATCACAACCCAACGGTTTGTTTTAGTGTTAGTTGAGCCTGTAGTCTGTGAATAATTAATCATACAATCACTTTTTTTTTTATCAAAACTATGTCATCTACTTATATCCCAGCTACAAGCAAAATCTTATGAATAATCTCAACGTGAATGAGCTGTCTTTGACCATAATAAAGAAATCATTTAAGAGAAACTCTCCGGAACCCTTGCATTTTAGTGGGTTTTGGAACCTTTCCTATGTGGCATAATTTTAATGGTTAAGTAAGCCAAGTCACTTAAATTTTTAAAAATTGTAAAATAGTCCTAAGTGTTAGGTAAATTCTTGGATGGACCACTTATACAAGTAATGTATCATATACCCTATCACACAAGATTAAAGTTTCTGAATTTTTTATTAAAAAATTATTTTTTTAAAAAAAATTACAAAAAAACACATGTCCCAATGTAATGACGCAACTGTTATTCAGGTTCAGAACGGGCCGTTCTGAAATAAGAACGACCCGTTCCCAATAAAATAATAACACATGAAGAATGGATCAGAACGGGCCGTTCTGGACGAAAAAATAACACATGACGAATGAATCAAAACGGGTCGTTCCTAAATCAGAACGGCCCGTTCTGGTTTAACTGGTCATGAGCTTTTTTTTTGAAACTGGAACAGGCCGTTCCGATTTTAGAACGGCCCGTTCCAGTATCAAAAAAATACATGACCAGTTAAACCAGAACGGGTCGTTCTGATTTCGGAACGGCCCGTTCTGGACAGATAGGTCAACATATGAAAATAAACGTGAGCACACATAGATGGGTCATCCAATACAAAACTCATTGTTTCACACACAAGAATACATGCAATGGTACATGGTCAATTCCATCTATTTTCTATCTATGTTATGACTATTATCACAGATCAACATAAATCCTAAACCCTAAACCCTAAACACATTTCACTGTGTATTTCTTAATTGATGAAGCATTGACAAGTAGATACATTTAGATAAGTAGATACATCTTGATACCCTTTCTCATATATTTGGTAGTATAGGAGTTTATATTGTGTTTTGTCTTGTATTATGGGCCTTAGTATAAGACTTTTTCGGTTTTAAGTTTATTGGGCCTAGTTTTGGGCTTCATGGGTCTTTGGGCTTTTGATTGCTTCAGAGCTTAGTGAGCCCAATGGGATTGGTGGGCCTAAGGTTCTCTTTACTTGGGCTTTACATGGATGACCACCTTTCTCATATATTTGGTAGTATAGGAGTTTATATTGTTTGGTCTTGTATTATGGGCCTTAGTATAAGACTTTTTGAGTTTTAAGCTTATTGGGCCTAATTTTGGCTTCATGGACCTTTGGGCTTTTGATTGCTTCAGAGCTTAGGGAGCCCAATGGGTTTGGTGGGCCTAGGGTTCTCCTTAGTATAAGAATTTTTGGGTTTTAAGCTTATTAGGCCTAATTTTGGGCTTCATGGGCCTTTGGGCTTTTGATTGCTTTAGAGCTTAGTGAGCCCAATGGGTAATATATTTGGTAATATAGGAGTTTATATTGTTTGGTCTTGTATTATGGACCTTAGTATAAGACTTTTTGGGTTTTAAGCTTATTGGGCCTAATTTTGGGTTTTATGGGCCTTTGGGCTTTTGATTGCTTCAAAGCTTAGTGAGCCCAATGGGTTTGGTGGGCTTAAGATTCTCTTTACTTGGACTTTACATAGATGACCACCTTTCTCATATATTTGGTAGTATAGGAGTTTATATTGTTTGGTCTTGTATTATGGGCCTTAGTATAAAACTTTTTGGGTTTTAAGCTTATTGGGCCTAATTTTGTGCTTCATGGGCCTTTGGACTTTTGATTACTTCAGAGCTTAGTGAGCCCAATGAGTTTGGTGGGCCTACGGTTCTTCTTAGTATAAGATTTTTTGGGTTTTAAGCTTATTGAGCCTAATTTTGGGCTTCATGGGCTTTTGGGCTTTTGATTGCTTCAGAGCTTAGTGAGCCCAATGGGTAGTATATTTGGTAATATAGGAGTTTATATTGTTTGGTCTTGTATTATGGGCCTTAGTATAAGACTCTTTGCGTTTTAAGCTTATTGGGCCTAATTTTTGACTTTGTGGGCCTTTGGGTTTTTGATTGCTTCAGAGCTTAGTGAGCCCAATGGGTTTGGTGGGCCTAGGATTCTCTTTACTAGGACTTTACATAGATGACCACCTTTCTCATATATTTGGTAGTATAAAAGTTTATATTGTTTGGTCTTGTATTATGGGCCTTAGTATAAAACTTTTTGGGTTTTAAGCTTATTGGGCCTAATTTTATGCTTCATGGGCCTTTGGGCTTTTGATTGCTTCAGAGCTTAGTAAGCCCAATGGGTAGTATATTTGGTACTATAGGAGTTTATATTGTTTGGTCTTGTATTATGGACCTTAGTATAAGACTTTTTGGGTTTTAAGCTTATTGGGCCTAATTTTGGGCTTTATGGGCCTTTGGGCTTTTGATTGCTTTAGAGCTTAGTGAGCCCAAAGGGTTTGGTGGGCTTAGGATTCTCTTTACTTGGACTTTACATAGATGACCACCTTTCTCATATATTTGGTAGTATAGGAGTTTATATTGTTTGGTCTTGTATTATGGGCCTTAGTATAAAACTTTTTGGGTTTTAAGCTTATTGGGCCTAATTTTGTGCTTCATGGGCCTTTGGGCTTTTGATTACTTCAGAGCTTAGTGAGCCCAATGAGTTTTGTGGGCCTATGGTTCTTCTTAGTATAAGACTTTTTGGGTTTTAAGCTTATTGGACCTAATTTTGAGCTTCATGTGCCTTTGGGCTTTTGATTGCTTCAGAGCTTAGTAAGCTCAATGGGTAGTATATTTGGTAATATAGGAGTTTATATTGTTTGGTCTTGTATTATGGGCCTTAGTATAAAACTTTTTGGGCCTAATTTTGGGCTTTATGGGCCTTTGGGCTTTTGATTGCTTCAGAGCTTAGTGAGCCCAATGGGTTTGGTGGGCCTAAGATTCTCTTTACTTGGACTTTACATAGATGACCACATTTCTCATATATTTGGTAGTATAGGAGTTTATATTGTTTAGTCTTGTATTATGGGCCTTGGTATAAAACTTTTTGGTTTTTAAGCTTATTGGGCCTAATTTTGTGCTTTATGGCCCTTTGGGCTTTTGATTGCTTCAGAGCTTAGTGAGCCCAATGAGTTTGGTGGGCCTAGGGTTCTTCTTAGTATAAGACTTTTGGGTTTTAAGCTTATTGAGCCTAATTTTGGGCTTCATGGGCCTTTGGGCTTTTAATTGCTTCAGAGCTTAGTGAGCCCAATGAGTATGGTGGGCCTAGGGTTTTAACTAAGATGTCTTATTTCTGAATCTGGAACAGGCCGTTCCGATTTTAGAACGGCCCGTTCTGGTTTAACTGGACATGTCTTATTTCTGAATCTGGAACGGGCCGTGCTGATTTCAGAACGGTCCATTCTGGTCTAACTGGACATGTCTTATTTCTGAATCTGGAACGGGCCGTTCTGGATTTGGAACGAGCCGTTTTTGTCTATTCTTCATGTGTTGTTTTTTCATCTCAGAACGGGCCGTTCTAAACCTGAAAATCAAAGTGTGGAAGTTGCGTATATAGAATTTTTTTGGGTAAATTATTTTTTTTAAAATTATTTTAATAAAAAAATTTGAAAATTTAGTGTGTATAATAAGCTATTAGATTAGATGCATTTAATTGTAAAGATTCATGGTACATGGTACACCACTTGGACTTCAGCTTGAAAAAAAAAAAGACTTAATAACAAAATTTTATAATTTCAAATTTAAGCACACTTAAATGAAATGTCTTTAAATTATTGGTTCACGTAAGGTACCAAAACCCTTCGAAAAGCGAGAGTGTAGTAAATTTTGTCATCATTTAATTGAAGTACACACAAGTTGCCTTAAAAATTACCTGACAGAAATTAAAAAAATAAAACCTTTTTGAGTAATATCTTGTAATGGGTCTATTGCATAAAAGGCCATTCTTAATAGCAACCACTCTTGCTGGGGTCGATCATTTTCTAGCAAATTGGCACCACCAATTAATGTAGCTGGCATTCAACTTGTGGGTTGTGTCCGTACGGATGATTACCTTTTGCAAAGTGCAACTATTGCTCCTCTGTTATAACTTGGATTACTTGTTGGTACTTATTTATTTATTATTTTTAATTTTTTATTGTAATTCTATATTACTACTCATTTAATTTTTTTAAATAAAGAATTATTTTACTTAAATCAAAATCTTACAAAATTACTTTGTCGTACTCATCTTTTAACAATCGATTAGGTCGATTACTTAAACTATTTACACTTTTGATACTTTAGTTAGAAAGATTATGTATGTCTTCAATAATCAAGTTTGAAGACTGTGTACTATATTAATTTCTCGTCAACCAAGCGAATTAAGTAAATCCTCCAATTGATAACTAACCGACTTGTCAAATACACCACAAAACAAAACTTGGTCGACTTCTAAACTATTCCCTTACAATTAAGTGAAGACAATATGCCGATTAATGTTAATAAGAATATAACATAATAAGAATGTAATGTAATTTACATAATTATTGCAAGAAGTAAGAGATTCATGTTTATAATATCACTTAAGTTTTTATATATAAACATAATATCATTCAAAGTTATATATATATATATATATATATACACTCCTGAGTCTAAGAAAAAAAATTAATTTTTATACTCATTGATTATTGTGGATTGAAACTACTAGGTCTTTTTCAGAAGAAGTTTCATATCAAAACAATTACCAATAAATCATATGTTTAAGTAAAACTGAAATTTGTCTTTTAAAAGTAAAGTCTTACGTTGTTCGAGTTTTGTGAATAAAAAAATTATAATTTTATAGAAAAGACTCTTTTAAAAAAGATCAATCAATTTTTTTGATAAAGATTACTCATTAACAAAATTAGTAGATATTTCATACATAATTATTCCAAAAATAAATAACTAAATAAGAAACCCTCTTCAAACATGGTTTTTCTTTGTTGAAATAGGGATTCTTGAGTTAAAATGTGAAGTCCCTCATTGGACAAATCCAGAACATAGCATTAAGTAACAACTACCAAATACCAATTACCGAGGATGACAACACTACAAGTTGAGAACTACAAGTTGACGGTGTCGTGGTTTCCCTTTTTGCTCAAATACTTAGGAATTATGCACACATCCATATTCCATGTTAAGCACAAGTTACACAACTTGTGCAACAAAAGCCAACCAATTATTGTGCGTAAGGACCCCCCAAATCACAACACTGGCAATGAAAATATTTGGCTACTTGCTCCCAAAATGCTTTCAAAACCAAAAGTGAACTAGAAGTGTCTATCTGAATATCTGCATTATTTCGATTGGACAATATTTTGGTACCCTGCTCAAGTTTCCATTGCACGCGGGGTCCCCACGTGCTGTAGGGCCGCTCCATTTATAGAATTAATATCCACCACCTTCCATTTTTCTTCGCTTGGATTCATCTTTTCATCAGTTCCACTTGTTTTCATGGTGCATGGAAAATATCTTTTAAGGAAAGTGAGAAAGCAGAATGCATCTACATCAATGAAACTATGAATTAGTCAAATATCATAGTGAATTAGTTTCGGTCTTGTGTCATTATTCTCCTTTTCCTTTCTTTCCCTTGTCTACTTTAGGCTAAACAAGAAGAATATTCCTTTCAAATCCAAGTGAACATTATCACTGTAATGAATGGTTAGCATTGCACTTTTGAACTAATTATCTAGATATGAAATAGTGGCAATTTGCATAAATGAAGAGGCTTAAATGGGTCCTCAATTGATTTCAATTTAAAATACTAGAGTGAGTGTACAATTGCAACCATGGTACAAGAGATTGAAGGTGCCACTACCATTGATTTTTGCGCGGCATGGCAGGAAGTTACAATGGCCTTGAACTAATTTTTGTATAAACTATGTTCTTCCCTAGCCCTTTCCTCGCTAAATTTTTAGTTGTACAAGTTCATTACTTTGTGGAAATTCCAGGGTATTATTTGATGAAACGTCATGGCCATAGGACATTTTCTGCTTTCTGCCATTTCTCTGTCTACTGCTACCTCCTCCTTCTGGAATTCCCCCCTTTCCGTTCATTATATCTTGGAGTTGATTCACCTGTCTTCACACCAAAGATCAAGAAAATACCGAGTCAACTTAAACTCTCATCATAATGCATGAAATATGCCATGTAATGTTTGATGCACATGAATTGGAACATTCACAAAACACTTCATTACCAGCCAAAGAACCTGAGATAAATGACATTGCATAAGCAGAAGATCAGAGGGAATCACTTACCACTTTCACATACTCTAACTCCATTGTTTTGTATCCTCACTCATTGATAATGATAGTTTACATGACCGACCTTGATGACATGAACAACATAAAAGAGACCACTGATTAAAAGACTCTATTGAAAGATTCAATATAATTAAATTATCTTTTCCCTTAACTAATTAACTCTATCTTGGCATAAAGCTACATACCCCGAACAGATCATGCAGATCCTTCGAGTTTAATGTCTATGCACTGGTGTGTAACACTTCATATTTCATACTCATTATGTATGTCATGGATGATATATTGTATGTCAAATGAAAAATATTAAATATGCAGTATATACTAACCCCAAAACAGAAATTCTGGTAACTGGCATCAAGGACAGAAGAATCCTTTGCCTTCCCAAAATTCATCTCAGTGGAGTTGCGTTTATTTGAACTAGAACTTTCACTGTAAGTCATGTAAGCAGATGTAGTAGAGCAATCAGCAGCAGCAAGAGAGGGGCTTCCATCCAATCCAATATCTGCTTGAAACATGTCTTCAAACAGCTGTTGCAACTCCTCAAAACTTTCGTCTCCATTTTCCTGTTATATTACACATAAATTCATCAATTGTCTTTTGCCCCAAGAAACTTCTAGCACCAACCTTTAAAACTAGCAAACTGTTAAGACCTATAGTTACAAATATTCCAAGAAGAATATGAAGAGTTAATTTTAATCGACCAATATGGAAAACAAGTTGTTATTCAAAGTTTTGTTTGTTATAATTTAGGCAAGAACGTTAAAAGTTGTCGGTTAACTGGCATCAACTAAATATTATTTTGGTATACAGCAAGAAATTTTATCATTATTATTATTATTTTGGTCAAACAAGAAACTTCAATAATAGCCTTCCAATTTTCTTAGCATTTTGGAGCAACAAAATACGCAGTTCGGTTCCAATTCTAAAAAAGTAAAAGGTTGATTCGTGACCCTGTGATGGTCCACTCAAGACAATGAGAAATCTATAATAAACTACATAGTATTTGACAAAAGCAGACACTATGTTTATGTCTAACTTTATCCTCTAAAAAAATATATAAAACAACATTGTTATTGAATAGCTTTATCACCCCAACACACCACTAACTAGATGACTCACATTTGATTTGGACTGACTCATCATTGTTAACATTTCGTCCAAGAAGTCCCCCATGCCCTGCAAAAGCAAATTCTTTGTTAGATTAGTTCAACCAAATAATTGGATCACGAACACTCCACCGTTTGGTGGGAACAAGATTCAATCCCCCCAAAATCAAACTCGATTCTTCGAATTATTCCCCTCTTGTTGAATTCTTTAAGCAACATGCCCATGTGATTTGTGACACACCAATTGACTTGACTCATAAGAAAGCTTATGCCTTTGTGGCAATCCCAATGAATAGAGCCAAGCATTTGTAGGACAAATCAGATTCTTATTAACCCCTAGAAGATACCTCTTTACACAATGAAGTAGGGAAAAGAAAAATGGACGGTGCAAAAAACAGAAACGTGACAAGACTTCATGACAAAGCGACCTGGATTTCCTTCATTCATGCATTCACACAACCATGAACTATTATTATTATTATCAAATGGTGAAAATTCAACGGTTCAAATCTCATATGCAGATTTTAAATATGATTTGACAAAATAAAACGACTCTTCTAATCTTCATTCACCTATTCTATACATAAAAAATTTTAAAAAAATTATTGTTGATGTGATTTTTTTATGTAATTATTATAAAAACATCATTTACTGATTAGTTGAATGAGATAAAATTTGCCCTTAAATAAATGAAAAAACAAGATTTAACCTTAAACCAGAGAGTAAGAATATTATCTTCAAAACAAATATACAAGAAGAGGGTCAAGCGTCTCTTCAAGGTAATGAAACAGAGGAAAGAGCAGAAGGGCATGCTAACTGTATAAGATGGTGTGAGTGACTTACGTTTTCGTCGTCATCACTGTCGTAGACTCCTACGTCGTACATTAACCTTTTGTTGGCGTCAGATAAGACTGTCACGGAGAAAAACACCATTTAGACCAAATAACCAGCACAGAAATGAAATCACAAGTAAAAGCAAAAATTCCAACTTTTCTTCAATTTTGAGGAGAAAATGAGCAAGAGAATCATGGGTCAGTGTTCAATCATGGAAACACTCGAAGGCATTACCAGAATAGGCTTCCCCAATTTCCTGAAATTTCTTCTTAGCTTCTTCCACTAACTCAGAATTTCCAGACGCTGAACAACGATCCGGGTGCCATTTCTACCCCATAAAAAAAAATATCTTTTTTTTAATTATGTAATTCAAATTAAGGGCAAATTTTGAGAACAATGAGAAGAAAAAAGAAGCATTTAGATGTTCAATTCTAACCTTTGCAAGTTTCCTATAAGCATTCTTTAACTCCGATTCGGTGCACTCCTTGTTCAAACCAAGGATCGTATAGAAGTCATTGCTTTTGTTTCCTTCATTAGCCATTGTTATTCCCAACAACAACAAAGGGAAACTCTTCACAACCAATGAAATATGAAACTAAGGTTTCTTGTCGACGAATTGAATCAACCTAGGTCAACAAACACACAAACTCCGTACAACCTTAACATAAAAAAAAAAGGACACCAAAATCACACATATCACAATATTATTACAATTATTATATTATATAGTATACAGTATTATGAAACTTGGATGAGAATTTGGGTTTGGTACTACATGTTTTTGATTGTGAATAGGGACACGGAACTTGGCACTTGGTTTCGATTCCGTGGAGTGAAAGTTGAAGAGCGAAAAAGGGCCTCATGAAGACTCCAGAACCGAACCCTGCACCTTATATAGTTTATTTAATTTGATTTTGGTATTATTAAAGTATGGTTTTTTAATAATTAAACCAAGGTGTGGTTTTGACTAAGGTATAGGGATTAGGGGAGGTGATGTAGGGCTGAGATTCTGGGGTGGCGTAGATATTTCGTAGGATGGTGTGTCCAGAAGGTTCTTTCTGAATGTGAAAGTGTGGGTCCCACTTTTTTATCAGGCTCTTTAACAGCTTGGAGAATTGATTGCTCAGACTCAGACTCAATTGTCATTGTCTTATAATAATACAGAAAGAGAAAAAAGGTTGTGGAGCTCACTTTTGGAAATAGGTAATGTTTGCGGAAAAAATATGTATTGAAAATTTGAAATTTACTAATCTTTATCAAACGAATAAAGTGACATGGGCTAGGCACTGAAAATTATGGATTTAGACCTTCCAAGTGGGAACAACACAAAAGTCGTCAGCATCCATTGCATGCTATGCAAGGTTTAAAAAAAAAATATATATATATATATATATAACCTTTTTTACACATGTTCGTTTAATTTTGTCACCTAAATTTGTATCTTCTAGTTCGAATTAACCATAATCCAAAAATATAATTTCTCCTAAATATTTAATGTAATTATTCAAATTATTTAAAAACTATTTTAATGGGTTTCCTTACAGAATATATTAAATAAACAGAAAATAATGTATAAGAAAAATTGTAAGCCACTTTTATAATTTTATCCAATAAGTTCTTCCAAGTGTTTCTTAAATAATCAATTAATTTTTACCTAACAGTGAGGTAAGAGTAATATGTGCTAAAGTTCTAATCTTAAATTTTATTGTCGTTTTTGTAATTTTTTTAATTAATAAAAAATAACTAATTAAATTATGTATTCAACATGTTTATTGGTTTATTTAATAGTTGAATTATTATATCGTAAAATAACTAATTTGGAATTGTTTTAAACTTTCCATTCATAGCATATTTTTTTCTAACTCAAATATTTCATGTGATGGGTATATGTAGTCTATTTAAAAAAAAATGAATTACTGATGGCAATCTAGATTTAGAACCTCAACTAAAGAGAGCGAATTGAAGTAAAAAAAAAAAAAGTGAAAGAAGGAAAACACCAGATACCTTTATATATATAAGTATAAATAAAGTTAAACGAGAGGGAGTGATATTTTGAAGAATTGGGTTATAAGAGGGTGAGGCATATGCATGTGATGTAATGAAGTTGACATGATGTATGATCCGGTGGGACCAGCAAGTGTTGAACCACAAGAGTTATGGCACTGACTTACTCCTTTGCTTTGCTTTGCTTTGTTCTTGGATACACACATCTTTAGGGTGGTGGTCCCCATGCATCGCCTTATAGAACTAGAACCCCCTCGAAATCACGTGCCACACGGTGACACAAGACCACTATAATCTCAATTCTGAACCAGATACCACCATGCATGTTCATCACACTCAGTTAAAGAAGATAGCAGACACTGTCTTGCAACTAGAAGGAAAAGGTTCTGTAAGGAATACAAGTCCTAGTGCTGTTGAACCCACTGAGAGCACTACTACGCAAGCACTGAATGCACCAGAGGCACATGCAAGAAGGGTGAGACGTCCACCTCAGCATTTGGAGGATTATGTGACCACGTGCCCTGACCCACGCACAAAGAAGAATTCCGTTAGGAAGGATTGATTGAGAATATCCTTTTGTTATTAGCTAATGATTGTACTGCAAGGCAAATTGCCATTCGTGCATATATAGCACTTTACTGTATGGAAAAAGGAAAAGAATAGAAAAAAGTATTTGCTTTCTCTCTGAATTATCTCTTCTTTCTGTTATTATTCTCCTTTCTCCTGCTGCAGCACCTTCCATTTGGTGCTTTCATTGCTTCCTACTCACCATGACCGACCCTACCTCTCCTTCAGGGGAGCTTACCAAACTCAACCTACAATTGGAGCAGCTCTTCCTTTCCCATGCTAACCTGTCCCATACCATCCATGACCTAGCCAATCGCACCTCCATTCTTGAAAACCAGAACCACCATCACCCATCCCCTTCTACCAAACCTGTCAAATTTGACCTCCCTACTTTTAATGGCTCTGAGGCCCTTGGGTGGATTTTTAAGGTCACCCAATTTTTTGACTACCACCAAACCCCCCCTGACCAACGTATCCAAATTTCATCCTTCTACTTAGAAGGCTCAGCTCTTTCATGGTACCAGTGGATGTTCAGCAATGGGTTGCTTACTTCCTGGGAGGCATTCCTGCGGGCCCTAGAGCTCCGCTTTGCCCCCTCCAAATTTGACGATCCCATTGCTTCCCTTTGTAAGCTCACTCAAACGAACAGCCTCCTCGATTATCTTTCGGAGTTCGAGACTTTGGCCAACAGAATCTCCGACTTTCCACAGAGTTTCTATCTCAGCTGTTTTCTCTCCGGTCTACGCCCTAACCTCCGCCGCGAGGTCACCGCTCAGCAGCCACCGGATCTTCCCAGTGCCATAGCCTTGGCTAAACTCCATGATGATAAGTACCGATCCTCACAGCTCACCCCTAACCGTTTTGGCCGTACTCACCTTCCTTCCCCACCCTCTCCACCGCCCTCTTCACCTACCCCCCTCAAACAACTTCCCCCTCTTCTCCCTACACCACCAACCCGGCTGCCTATTAAACGTCTTACTGAAGCTGAGATGCAAGCTCGGAGGGACAAGAACCTCTGTTTTAATTGCGATGAACGATACACTAGAGGCCATCGTTGCAAACCCCAATTCCTCCTTCTCACCACCTTTGATTCTGAGGAACAGAGTGAATTTACGGCCACTGATGAGGATCCAATCACCGACGAGGTCCAACAAGAGGCTGGGTTGATCAGTTTACACGCTTTTTCTGGTCACTGGACCCCACGCACGTTTCGGGTCACCGGATCCATCCAGGGTTATGCGGTCCAAATCCTTGTGGATAGTGGTGCAACACACAATTTCATCCAGAGCAGGGTTGCCCAATTCCTTCATCTATGCTCCAAGCCCACACTGAGCCCATTACGAGTCATGGTGGGAAATGGAGAATTCCTACCTTGCTCTTCCTTTTGTCCACAAGTTCAACTCTCCATAGACCAGCAACAATTCTCGGTGGATCTGTACCCTTTGGAATTATCAGGTACAGATGTAGTTTTGGGAGCTCATTGGCTCTCCATGGTCAGCCCTTTTGTGATGGATTATAACGGGCCCTTCATGAGGTTCATGTGGCAAGGGAATATGGTTGAATTACAGGGGGACAGCGGCCCAAATCCTTCACCTATAACAGCCCACCAGCTTCGCCGATTACAAACCACTAATCGAGTCGAAGCCCTTTTCCAACTCTCTTTAGACTTTTCACCCTCCCCCCTCCATACTGAACCACCCCCACCCACCACTGCTACCCTTCTCCCTTCCTCTTCCCAGCCACCATTACAATCCCTCATCCACAAGTATGCTTCCCTTTTCACCGCCCCAACCTCCCTTCCCCCTCCTCGGCCCACTGACCACTCCATCACATTACAACCCAATACTGCTCCTATTTCTGTACGGCCCTATCGATACCCACATTTTCAGAAGCAGGAAATTGAGTCGCAAGTGAAGAAAATGTTAGACTCCGGTTTTATCAAACCCAGTACCAGTCCCTATTCATCTCCCGTCCTCTTGGTCAAAAAGAAGGATGGAACATGGCGCTTTTGCGTCGATTATAGGGCCCTCAATACGGTGACTGTGAAAGATAAATTCCCTATCCCAACAGTTGATGAACTTATTGATGAGTTGGGCCATGCTTCTTGGTTTTCAAAGCTGGACCTCTTCTCCGGTTTTCACCAGATTTTGATGAGACCTCATGACTCCGAAAAGACTGCATTTCGAACCCATAACGGCCATTTCGAATTTCGGGTCATGCCTTTCGGGTTGTGTAATGCTCCCTCCACATTCCAGGCTACAATGAATGACATGTTCCGGCCTCATCTCCGTCGTTTCATCATCGTCTTTTTCGATGATATTTTGGTCTATAGTCCGACTCTGCAAGACCATGTTCTCCACCTGGAAACTACATTTCAGTTACTGCTCTCACACTACTTTCGCCTCAAGGGCAGCAAGTGTTGTGTGGGTCTCCAATCAATTCAATATTTGGGTCATGTAGTCTCGGCCAAGGGTGTGGAACCTGATCCGGAGAAGCTTGATTCTGTTCGCACTTGGCCCCGTCCTTCCACATTAAAATCCCTTCGGGGTTTTTTGGGACTTACAGGGTTTTACAGGCGTTTTGTCTCGGGGTACTCTACTATTGCCCATCCCCTTACTGACCTCTTGAAGAAGGATTGTTTCCTTTGGACTGATAAAGCACAAGAGGCTTTTGATCGCCTTAAGTCGGCCCTCATTGCTGCCCCTGTTCTAGCAATTCCCAAATTTGACTTATTATTTGTTATTCAAACTGACGCTTCTGGTGCAGGTATGGGTGCAGTCCTTTCACAGAATGGACATCCGGTTGCTTATTTCAGCAAACAATTCTGTCCGAAGTTGCGCAACTCCTCCACCTACATTCGTGAGTTATGTGCAATTACTTCTGCAGTGCAGAAATGGCGCCAATATCTCCTTGGTCGTCATTTTATTATACAGACAGATCAACGCTCTATTAAGGAGCTACTCACCCAGACGGTGCTCACTCCAGAACAGCAGCAGTACTTATTCAAATTATTGGGCTTTGATTTCGAGATTCAGTATAAACCAGGAAAATCCAACTTGGCTGCTGATGCTCTTTCTCGGCGAGAAACCTTCCTTGACAATAGTGCAGATTCATTGCTGGTTTTATCTGTCACTCATTCTGATTTCTTGCAGGATTTGAAATCTTCCTTGGCAGATAACGTGGAATTCAAGGAATTGAGGGATAATATCTCTGCAGCACCTTCTGACTTCCCACATTTTTCCCTTCGTGAAGGCCTCATTACCTACAAAGGGAAAACATGGTTGCCGTCTTCTTGCTCCCTCATTCCCCTCCTCCTCCATGAGTTCCATTCTACTCCCATGGCTGGCCATACCGGGGTCTCTCGCACCCTTAGCAAGCTCTCTGCCAATTTCTATTGGCCCAGTATTCGCAAGGATGTCCAACGCTTTGTGGAGCAATGTCAACCCTGTCAACAAACAAAGATACCAACGCAGAAGCCATCGGGTCTACTGCAACCCATACCTCCTCCTTCGCGTTGTTGGGAAGACTTGTCCCTCGATTTCGTTGTGGGCCTTCCTCCTTATAAGGGCTTTACCACTATACTAGTTGTTGTTGACAGATTCTCCAAGGGTGCCCATTTTGGCATGTTGCCCAAATCCTTTTCAGCAGGTTTAGTGGCTCAGTTATTTGTTGATGTTGTTTGCAAACACCACGGCCTCCCCCTCAGTCTCATCTCTGATCGCGACCCAATTTTCCTCAGTCAGTTCTGGCAAGAGCTTTTCCGGTTAAGTGGCACCAAGCTTCGTCTTTCCACAGCCTACCATCCTCAAACCGATGGTCAAACTGAGGTGGCAAACAAGGTTCTACAGCAGTACCTTCGTTGTTTCGTTCACCACAAACCTTCTCTTTGGGGCAAGTTCTTATCATGGGCCGAATGGAGTTTCAATACGTCGGTCAATGCTTCCACTGGTTTTTCTCCGTTTGAAGTGCTCTATGGTCGCAAACCACCCCTTATGCCTCCCATTCTCCCTGAAGATACTTCTAATGCTGCAGTTCAATCTGAGCTTGCTACCCGTGCTGCAATACTGCACAAGCTGGAGTCTAATCTTAAAAAAGCTCAAGAGACAATGAAGAAATGGGCTGACAAGTCTCGCCGGGAGCTACATTTTGCTGTGGGTGACTGGGTCTATATCCGTTTGCGTCCACGCAGGCAAACTTCTGTCACTGCGACTCATTCTGTCAAACTTATGAAGCGATTCTTTGGACCTTTCAAAATTTCGAGGAAAATTGGTTCCGTTGCTTATGAAGTTGAGCTCCCCCCTTCCGCGCGAATACATAACGTGTTCCACGTTAGCCTCCTGCGTCCGCATAAGGGTCCCCTGCCCTCCCCTCCTCTCTCCTTACCCCCGGTAATTGAGGACAATCACCCCATACTGGAACCTGCTGCTATTCTCGATTGGAAATGGGATAATTCTTCTAGTCCGCCTGCAGTTCTTGTCTTAGTCCACTGGCAGGGCTTACCACTTGAGGAGGCCACTTGGGAACCTTGGACCATCTTGCAATCTCAGTTTCACCTTGAGGACAAGGTGTTTCTTGAACCTGGAGGGGATGTAAGGAATACAAGTCCTAGTGCTGTTGAACCCACTGAGAGCACTACTACGCAAGCACTGAATGCACCAGAGGCACATGCAAGAAGGGTGAGACGTCCACCTCAGCATTTGGAGGATTATGTGACCACGTGCCCTGACCCACGCACAAAGAAGAATTCCGTTAGGAAGGATTGATTGAGAATATCCTTTTGTTATTAGCTAATGATTGTACTGCAAGGCAAATTGCCATTCGTGCATATATAGCACTTTACTGTATGGAAAAAGGAAAAGAATAGAAAAAAGTATTTGCTTTCTCTCTGAATTATCTCTTCTTTCTGTTATTATTCTCCTTTCTCCTGCTGCAGCACCTTCCAGGTTCACTCGTATGTGGGTCGTACGTGGACCACTCTTAGCCATTGCTTGCATCCACTGCCTACCACCTATATCAAAATAGTACGTAATACCAAGTTTATGTGAACCCTTTTTTTCTTACCATATTAATTGTTGTTAATTTAATGCTTTTTAAAGCGAGATTAATTGATACGAGTCATAACGATTTAAGTTTTTAATTAAGATACTTAGGATTTAGGATTTGAATTATTATCATTGAAATAAATTATGTTTAGAATGAGATATTTATTTTATATATACTTACAATTTCTAAAAGAGATTTGTTACTGTTTTCGATCATAAATAATTGCTACTTCTTCATAATTATCTTTAAAAAAATCTAATATTTTTGTACGAATATATTCCCCACTATATCTCGATTAATGGTTGGATTAGCTTCTGTTGGTTTTAATTGGGTGTACTCTCACTCAACTTGAATTAGTGAATTTATTGCTACTTTAGAGAACAAAATGTATTTGCAGCATATACTATTTGTTTGGCTATATTTTTTCATGAATATATACTTGGCGGAAAGATAAAGAGAGTGTTATTCAATTATACTTTGTTATGTTGCTAAATACTTTTTCAATTTCAACCTTTATATTGAGTTCTCAATTGACTTCGTATGGAATGTTTGATGTTAATTTGTATATCATGTTTCAACTTAACAAAAGAAATACTTTATTGTTAGATACTCAAACCATAATTTAAAATTTTAACTTAATTTGCCAAATTTATTAAATATAGATGAAACCAAACTAGAATTTGGGATTTCCAAATTAATTATGTAAGAAGCAAACTAACGTGTTCGTGGCTGTATTAGGAGGAGGAGAAATAGACGAAGATTCAAGTGGCCAACAAACATTTTTGTCCACATAATTATGGAGAAACCTAGCCCTTTGAGTCGGTCAAAATTTGGTGCTCAAAAGGTTGGGGCAACCCCTTATTAAGAAGATGTAAATATAAAAAGATGACATTACATGATAGAAAACAATAAAAGTATACGTGGTGAAAAGAGTAGATATCGAAATTTATATAAGGAAAAATAGTTAAAATTTATTACTTAACATGATCTTATATAGAATTTAAATTAGTTGATTTTGATCATTTGATCTAACATAAAAAGTTAAAGAATGATATAAAAAAAATATAGAAAGTTAAAATTAATTGTACTCTAATGTAGTCTTAGATCAACGTGTGCGTCGGTGTGTATTATATATATATATATAACTTAATTTCAAGGGTTTTTTTTTTAAATATTCAAATTAAATTTAAAAGAAAAGAGAATATGGAAATATGTTTTTATGATTAGAGAGAGTGTAGTTATTTTCATTAAATGAAAAAGATTCTAAAAAATATATATAATATTATATACAAAAGTTAAAAAAAAAAATACGTGTAAGTAAAAAAATTTCACCAAAAACTTTTTGATATACAAATATATTTATATCTAGTGAAAAATTCGTGTTTGGTTCTTGTTATGTACAGAAATTTATTGAGTCAAACAAGATTGATTTTTAGTCCGGTATATTAAAAATATTCATGGCAGAACAAACAAAATACAAATCTAACAAAATCCATTTATGTTAGATTCTTCAAGTTATGCCATTTAAAAAGAATTCCTCATATTTTATATGTAATCAATTTCATCCTTTTATGCTTTTTATATAATGGTTAAATTGTACTATAAATAATGTTAAATAAATATTAATATGTACTTTGATATTTAAAATAAAAAATTAATTAATAAATAAAGTTATCTATATACTAAGTGAAAATATTCTTTTTAATATACAAATTACAATTTACATGTATCTTTTAATAGAAACAATTTTATTCAATTTAGATTAGATTTTTCGAATGAAAAACTCTTTCAAATATTTATGGAGTTAAAACAATAAAGTTAAAATAGCCTTTCAATAGTTTATTCACACATTCGATGGAAATTATTGTATATGTTAATGGGTTGAATGACTATTTTTCGTTAAAATTAATTTTTTTTTTATATTTAAATGATAAAAATGAATCATTTTACATTAAAAAAAATATTACAATGCACTAACAATTATTCAAATAAAAAGACACACATTCCTGTATATAGTGGTCTCACTGTTTTTTTCTTTCCAAAATTAGGTTATCATATTTGGAAGGAAAAGAAAAACCCTATCCTTTCCTGGCTAATGTTGTTGGAAGGCATTTGTCCACGACGTCCATAAAATTCCCATCTCATCTCCTCGTCTTATAATTAATCGATTAAAAGTTTGTGGGCCACTACATTTGCCCAACATGTTTTTATTTTATTATTATTTTATTTAGGTGCCTAAAGTTGACCAAAATATCAACAAGACAATAACTACTATGGCAAATGCAACTATTTCACAAGTTGCATTCTGAGAGTGAGAGACACCAATTGCCAGTTTAACGCAGCCATGATGCAACCATTTTTCTTTACTTACTTTGTGGCCCCATAAACTTTAATCACATTTCCAACTTTTGTAATGATTCAAATCAAAGAATGGAAATAACATTAAAATAATCCAAAATAGTAAGTTGCAGCAAGAGTATAAAATTTACTATCAAGTGGCATTAGTGTGACCTTTATTATTAGTATAAGAATCAATTCACCAAGTCCCTTTCAATTCCAAAGTTCAAAATTAAACACAACTTGATCTTAGTTTTGCTTTACTTGAAAGTAAATTCTACAAGTGCTGTTGACTGATTTCCTTTTATAAATCAATATATATATAGAGAAAGAGGGTTGACTAAGTTAAAATGATTCTAGCAATATTGAATAATTTTGTTTTAAAAACTATTATTAAATTATTTTTTATCTTGTAAATTATATCTATAAAATCATTTGTTTATTTAAAATTATTTAATACTTTATTAATATACATTAGGATTAACACGATATATTATATGTATTTTTGAAACATTCAAATAAGAACCATATTTAGTTTGTGTTTGGTTTCAATTTTTAAACGCAAGTTCTTCATCTCTCTCCACGTCTAAGTATCAATTTACGGAGAAGTTGCTATTTTTTCCTTCCATTCAAGCATGAAAAACTACGTTTTGACGCTGATACAAACACACAGTTAATCAATTTCTTATTATTGTTTGAATTTTACAAATAAATATTTACAGTTTAACAGTTTTATTTTATTTTTTTAGAAGAAAAGAAATCGATAAAATTGATAAAAAAAATAGATTTTAACAGTTAAATTGATAAAAATCGACTTTCTGTATAAAATTAATGAATGCATTGAAGATGAAAGCTTATGTGTAGTTTTTATTTCTTTATTTATTTATAATGATAATAAGAGATTTTAAACATCAACAAATGACTACATGCAAACCATCCAAACCTCGACTACTAACCCAATTCCAGTGATTTGTTTGCGTATTTTTGTTCCAAAGATTTTGACAGCCATAAAAACCCTGTCCAAACCCTATCATAAAAACCCAATTCATTATTAAACGCGTAAGTTAAGTGAGTTATATTAAAAAAAATCCTTTTCTAAGAATAATTTTAATATTAGTATTGAATATAAGATCAAACAATAAGACCGACAATAAACTGAACTACCTTAACATTTTTTTAATAATTAATTTACTAAATTTGATTTATGAACTATATTTAATATACCTAATTTGACTTATAAATCAATTTGATTAGGGATGATAATGAAACTCTGTGAGAGTGGGTAAAAAGACACCATTTTTGTCTCATTGAATAAAAATCTACCCAATATTTGCTTCATACTCATTTAGGTATCCATTAAGTGACTACTTGTAAATTTTATAAATATTTGTAAATATCAATGAATATTTAAAATTTTTAATTTTTTTTAAAAATACAAAATTTAGGTTTGTATAAGTTAATTTTATTGAAATATTAAAGATAAACAATTAACATTAATTTTTTAACACTATTTTTTTTTTAAATTTTCAAAATAATACTAAAAAATGCAACATACATATGTAAATACTTATCTAATTTTACTTAACTAATACTCACATATTACTATACCCATCTCATTCTATTCAATAATGGATAAAAAAAAATCCATACTCTACTCATTTATTATTTTTAACAAATTTTATCCACAATGAATTTTTTTGTCATCTCTAGATTTGATAAATAGATTTTTTTTATCTATCATATGATAAATAGATTATTTAAATACATGGCTTTTTATATATAAATAATAATATTGTATATTAATTAATTTAAGTATATAATTTTTTTTATAAAATATGTAGCATAATCAAAATTTTAAACCAAATCGAGCCAACAGTTTAAATACAGTTGTTCGTAAATTTAAATCGAAAGAAAATCATATTGAACTGGAGTGTGATTGTTATTAGAAAGTGTATTCCGATCTAATCAAACAGTATCACCTTAGAATTTTTTAGTTTTATCTTGATTTGAGATTTGAGATATTCAGTCATTGCGACTGATAGCACGGTGACGTGATAGATACTTGTTGTGCTGAAAAATGCATGAGATTAGTCATAGAAAAAATCAACGTCCCACCGGCCTATCAAGATAATAAGGAGTAGGTAGTGGCATATATTTCAAAAAGGAAAATAAAATCTTCTGCCCCAATTTCAAAAAAGTTATATATTATAGCATTTTACATGTATAATCCCCTTTAGAACCCCTCACTTTTGCCGAAGGCAACAGCTAATTTCGCAAACCAGAGTAGCAAGATAATTTGATAATGAAATTTGGCCCTATTACAAGGTTACTAATAATGCACATTTCTATCAAATTCACCCCACTAAATTCAATGTCTGCAATATTTTCAATATGACAATAAGTCTTGATTCTTCTGCTATGAACATGATGAAAAGAATTTAGTTTCTGCAAGTGCTTCAACTATTGGCCCTACTATAGCACTCATTAATACCAAAAGAGTATAGACACTGGGATAACTACCAATTATATTTTCCTTTATGGATCATAAAGTGATACATCATTATTACAAAAAGAAGAGCAAAATTCATGATTTTTATGTGTAACCAATACTTCATTCTGTCCTTAAGGCCTTGATCCAATCAAGTTCAACTCTGAAATCACCTGGTCCAGATCTAGCACCTGGGACACCACCCTCAGCATTGACAGATAGAGACATGCCCAAAACACGGGATGGATTCATTTCCATTTGTGCATCTATAACGTTCCCTCTCCATGTAGGTAAATATCGAGCTAGAGGAATCTGGTCAATCAAAATTAATACAACATATCATACCCATCACTTATGTTGATATGCAACATCAGCTAGTTACAACTTGCAAACAAGAAGAACAAAAGCATTATCCAACTAGGCCACTAGATAATTCGGGTATATGGATCACAGGACGTCATTGGACTCAGTTAAAGACCATGAGTGATCCATGTTTAGTATATCGACAAGTTTTATGCTGGCTACTGAGGAACTAACATAACCCTTCTCCTTTACCTGGGCTGGGACCAATTATAAAACCATAACCGGAAATCCACTAGGTACAAAACCTAGCAAATTTTTTTTTTTTTTTTGTTGATATGCTGTCCACTCAATTTCAAATAGTAAAAGATCAGAGCCCAACAAGACCTTCTTTATTCACTAACATATAACAATGTTGATACTTTCATGAGTAGCAACCATGACAGATGATAAAATTGACAAAAGTGGTTCTGAATAAAAGCAACACAGGAATTCCAATGTTAAGCATAAGATCCACGGAAACATGCAACGTGTTTCTTATGCACAAAAGGTGCCTCATACAAAGCACATATATGACACTACTAGAAAATAGGAACATGGCAAATTTTAAAAATAGAACTACAAATAAAATTGGGAATACAGTTAGAAGTATATGAAGTGCATGTGAAATGTCTAACATATGGTCTGACATGGTTATGATTTATATGACACAAACATGACTATTATATTGAAGAGTGTAATACTTCCCTGGCTTCCTATTATAATGCCTATTGAAGTGTTAAACTGTTAATGCTCTATAGATTTGTATAATCAAAGCAAAATGTTATACTATTCATAATCATACCTACACCTTTCATAAACATTGCAGTGTTAAGACTTCTAAGGAACTAAGGAAGTAGATGGAAAGGTACAGGGGCAACGCGCATGAACTTTCGTTGCATCTTATATAAGTTGTGTTAGTCCTTATTTTCCTAATGGAAAGCCTTTCACATCAAGGTAACTAGTTTTCGACATTTAATATGGCACAACTACTAAAACATTCTATGGCCGGAAAAACAGTCATAACATAACTACTATACAACAGGGCATTGTACATGTCACTCAATTATTGAGCAGACATCCTACAAAATAACAAGTTTGCACAACACATTATGAAAGCCAAGTCAATCATGAGTCATTAGGTTGCAAGAAGTGAGACGCAAATAGAACTTACCTTTGTAATGTACCAGTTGCCTTCAGGAACATAAACAAAAGCTTGCCATGAATTATCTTCCATCTGTCCAGGCGAATTGACCCAATTTTCCGTGTAGATCTGCACCAAAATCATCCCACTCACAAGTATACCCCATAAATGAAATTTAGGCCCTCTAGATTTCCTATCTTAACTTTGAGGAACTGACAATACGAAAAAGTGCACTCACAGTAGATATGTAACTTCTTCCATCGCCTTTAAGTTTCATAGCAATAGTATCATATGAATCCAAATCAATAAAGCCATCAAACTGCAAAGCAAAGAATTGTATAAAGACAACATATTTAACATAGAATTCAATTTTTGTACACTGTCATTGAAAACATTTTTACTCTATCAACTAAATAGAAATCACCCTAGCTATGATTTTTAAGATAGTACAAAACTAAACAATATTATCATATTTCAAAGATAACAATCACTACAATTAGATGACATCGTAAAAAGCCTTTATACAGTCACTACATTTTAGTTAAATTATGTAATATCAAAAACAAAATTAAGCACCAATAATCACATTAATTAAATCCAACATGCTTGTTTTTTAAAAAAGCAACCTTTTTTGAGCGCATTCCACAGAAGCCACTCCGAGTGATGTTCCATTTAGAGCCCTCACAGACATCGAGAGAGAGGTTCCCGGAGAAGATTCCAGAAGTTCCTCCATTTTCCGATTCTGTTATCTGCAGAGACGCAGAGGACAAACCTGGGTAACACCCAAAAAATTAAAAACCCCGAAAACTAAAACAATGAAAAATCCAAACTTTACTTCTACCAAGGAAGTAGGAACATGAAGCAAAGCACCCCACCTCCAAATTCAGAATCAGAATACAAATGCCACTTGCTTAGCTCTTGCTTGGAATTGAAGCTGAATATGGGTCTTTCAGGTGGTGGCATCAATTCATCAAGATTACCGGATATAGCTTTTGTTCCAATGCACAGAAAGAGTTAGAGAGAGAATGAATGAGATAGAAGAACAAATAGAAGGTACCTCTCTTAGTGGCATCAACAGAAGCTTGGAACAATCTTCGCAATCTCGACATCTCTCTCTGTCCAGCGCCACCCCCAACAAGCGGTGACAGCCTCAGCCATCAACCATATCACTAGATGGGCCTAAGGGGCATGGCCTTCTCTTTTGGGCTTCTTTGGATTTCCTGGCCCAACTTTACACACCCAAAAATTTTGTGTAATACAATGAAAAAAAAACATTATCGACCAAAAACAATTACAAAAATTAAATGTAAAAATAGGTGAAACACATTTTACACTTATCTAATTACAAATCATCACTTATCATAAATTATTAATTTTTATAATAAATGAATAAAAAGTCACATTAATAATAATGTTTGATTAACTGTTTAAAAACATCAAATTCAATTAAAAATATATGATAAGTAAGAGAGTAAAATAGGATAGAAAATATAATAAAAAATCGTTTTTTATAAGTCTTCTGACACTTTTTTCTTTAACCAAATATCTTTCATTGAGTGAGGATATTTTTTCTCCATATAAATTCTAAACTCTAAAAATTTCTTTTCCCCTTATAATCATCATTAATTCAAATAATCAATGTTGTACATTTTCTCCAGATTCTCTAATTTCTATTTTTCTCTCCCCTAAATTCACCGATTTAAACAAAGTGTTATAGTTGATTAGCAACCATGCTTGATACAACTAATTACTTGAGAGATATTTATTGACATATTTTGATTATCAAAATAGGGTTGGAAGTTGGATGGCATTTATTGAGTCTACGGATGACCATGATAGAAAATAGAAAATAGCAAAGAATTTATTTCTTAAAAAAAAAAAACAAAACAAATAGTTTAGGCACACACACTAAAAAAATAGAAAATTGTTTATTTTATTAAAAAAAAACATTTTTTTCTAAAACAAATTAAACAAACAAGTTTTATGTGATTAGTACTCAACTTTTAAGTTTAGAGATGTCAAAAAAAACCTTGTACTTACAAATATCTACAGATAAAATCTACCAATAATTAAATGAGTATCATTTAATAATGAAACAAACACGAAGAATTCGTGCACACTTATAATTTAAAAATATTAAGAATATTCTTAATTATATATAAAATAATTTATTTTATTTTTACACCAAATATATATCATAATTATTTATTTTATTATAGATATATGTTACAAAGGCGATATATATATATATATATATATATATATATATAATATATATATATATATATATATATATATAAAGACGATAATTTGATTTAGTGTACATATTTTTTTAGAATATTTTACTCTTTAATTTGAAATAATAAAAATAATATTAAAAATTAACTATGTTTATAAATACAAAACTCGAATTTAAGACCTTGAGGTTTAAAGACCAAGTGCAATAGAGGTACGAAAGTGTCTCGGCCCATTAGTATATATAGAAGGGATCTACTTACTTTAAGAATAAATCTACTTAAACTTATTCTATTTAATAACTCATGTTTTACATCCAACTTTCAGAATCAACAATTAAATTAATTAAAAGTTTTTAATAAATAGATCAAGCTTGTAAATTTTAAAAAAATTTGAAAACTATTTCATATTTCATTTCAATAATTTAAATTAACAAATAATTATAAAAACATTTTATACATTAATTTGAATTAATGAAACAAAATATCAAATAATTTTTAAATTTTCTAAAAATTTGAAAACTTGACTTATGCGTTAAGAACTTTTAATTCAACAAGTAAATCGTTGAAATTTGATGTAAAACATAAATTATTGAATAAAATAAGTTTATATAAGCTTACTTCTAGAATTAATGAATCTCATATATATATATATATATATATATATATATATATATATATATATATATATATATATAGAGAGAGAGAGAGAGAGAGAGAGAGAGAGAGAAAGAGGGGATGGTTCAAACGACACCGGTATAACTTTTACTAAATATTACACCGCTCAATAACTTTATATTAAATGTGAATTTTATAAATTCAACCATTAGATTAAAAGTTCATATCACTTTATATGTATATATCAAATTTTATAAAAATTGAACAACTTAAAGGTAATCAAAGTGTTCATATTTTATTATATTTTGAAATGTATATATATATTACGGCAATTTTGTTTTATAAGAATAAAGTATCAAATTATCTTAGATTAATATAAAATTTTGTATATATAATCTAAGAGTTAAAAATTTTCAATCTAACACTAAATTTATAAAATTCATATTTAATATAAAGTTATTAAGCAGTGTAATACTTAGTAAAAATTATATCGATATCGTTTGAACCCTTCTCATAGTATCAAATTAGCTAAATAATACCTTTAATATTTTTTATGAAATACAAATTAAGTTAATATAATCGTTATATTTAATGATATTATTCATTAGATTAAACATATAAAATTTTAGTATTTTAAAATTATTTAATAATTCATATCACTTTATTTTAACTATAAAATAATATTTAAAATACATATATAAATATATGTTATCATATAACATATATAAAGTTAATAGCATTAAATACAATCTTATATATTAAAAATGTGTACCTATAGTATGCTAAAAGTTTGTGTTAGTACGTAGGAGATTCTGGTATATATCAAAAAATATATTTTTATATTTTTAAGAAAAAGACAAAATTCCACTCTTCGGCCAACTAATTACCTCAAAGATTAGTACTCTGTGTGTACTAGGTAAAATCTTTTATAAGGAACTATATTTGGATTGGATAGAATAACGAAGTATATTACTGTATTATAAGGTCGCTTCATTAAAAAAAATCTAAATAAGTTTATTAGGAAGGTTGTGGAAATTTTGTGACTGTATAAAAGAATGTTAAACTGTTATTAAAAATCCATTTACCAATGTAGCAAAATTATAAGAAACAACTTAAAACAAAATAAGCATAGCTGCCAACATTGTTGTTACGGCATTCAGCATCGATGCAACTCGCACAAAGTAAAACTCATTACCATCAGTATCATCGTCATAGGAAAACGAACTAAATTTCAAAATCAACTTTATTTTATAAGACATGGACCATATAATATAATGAAGAAAGTACATCATCACGTACCTCACGGGTACATTTGACTCTGAAATATAGAAAGGGGTTTGGCAATGGGAGTTAAAGAAAACAAGTTAAGGAAAAAGGATAAGGGCACTCTATTGGTGCCCAAAGGTTATGTTCCAATCTGTGTTGGCAAAAGTGATGATACATGCAAGCGGTTTATGGTTCCCATCAGAGCACTTGGTGATGCATATTTCTGCGAGCTGTTGGGTAGGTCTGAAGAGGAATATGGGTTTAGGAATGAGGGGGTTCTGAGGATCCCATTTGAAGCACAACACTTTGAAGAGTGGTTGATCAGAAAGTCCAATAATGGCTAGATTGTAAGTAAGAGGAGGGTGAAACCAAACTTGATTAAGGAAACTATTCTTTTTATTATTGTGGGACTGCCTTTTTTTATTTACATTCTTTTTTTTAGATATGGAAATAGATATTGCTAGAATTTAAATTATTCTTGTGTCTTTAGGATTGGTTATCTTGTATCTTAAGTGGTGATTATAACTAGATGACTTGATGTAGATGTTAACTACTTAAACTAGAAATCTTGTATTTAATTCTAATTAATCATATGTAAAAATCTTTTACACTATCAATAGTTACATTATTATGAATAATATATAGTCTTTAACATAATGAAAGGGTAAAAAATGGTGATTACAAAATAAGATTGTGTGAAATACAATACACAAGATAGAGTCAATGACTTATCAATAAGACTTAAATAAATTAGGTTAAGTTAGATTTTGACATATTTATCTGTAATAAATCTTTTCTAAAAACTTTGTTTGACCAACATAAAAATTGTCTAACTTACAAACTTATTTAAAAGTTTACTTTATAATAAATTAATATAAAAATAAATGTCATAAGTACGTTAGAGCATCTCTAACAGGAATTGTTTATCCGTTTCTTAAAATTATCTCATCATTTCTTTTTAAAACTTTGCATTGGGAATAATCTAGGTAGCAAAGTGGGTTCTTTAAATCCTAACAATGTTGTTTACAGAAGCTCTGTTGCTTAAAAAAAAAAAAAAAGAGAAAAAATTGATTTCCAAAATAGGTTTATTGAGAAGAAAAATGAAGATTTCATCTCCCATAAAGAAAAGAAAATTATGAAACGAAAATGAAGATGAGAAGGAACTAGCGTGCCTCTGTCCACCTCGGCACGCGCCTCTCTGTGCATCACAGTCCCTGAGTCGGCCTTTGCATTCCTCCGTGCACCGTTGATCCCTTAGCTGACCTCCTCCCACCTCGAGCTCGCCTCTGCGCATGTCTCTTCGTGCGCCTCTCCCTAATTTCCCTTATCCCCCGCCCAGCCTGAATGAAAGTGGAGAATGAAAATGGAGTCTAAAAATAGATAAAAGAGACGTTGAAGTAATCGTTAATAATTTTTTTATTAAAAAATTAAATTAATTGAATTTTGCAATATGAACGTTGGAAAATAATTGTTGCAATACATTGGAAAATTAACACTGCAATACGAACATTAGTTTCCAACGGCACCAAAAAAAAATCTTCTCTATAAAATGGTCACTATTCAATCAATTTTCTCTCTTCTATTATTATCTTATCTCTATTTTGTTTTTTTAAGTATTCTTGCACATGGATCCAAATAGATATAATTTGCAAAGATTAATTATTTGCAAAACCTATCATTACCTCTGTCCACTTCTAGTACAAATTCTCAAAATCTTTATATTTTTATGTATCTACCACCACTTTCTACTAATGATAATTCTTCAAATTCTCGATTCACCACCACCAAACAATCACGTTATTTACTATAGGCCTCCAATATTTAGTGAAAGAAGAGTGGAGCAAGTAGATAAAGAAATTAATCATATGCAGTTACATTATTATGAACAAGTGTTTGGTTTAATATGACATAATTTATTTTAAATCTTATTTTGTAATAAAAAAAATTAAATAAGATACAAATTTATCTTTCTGGAAACTTATAAGCTACACTTTTGTATAAACTAACATGCTTAGTATTTTTTAAAAAATAAATGTATAATTTTAATATATTATACTAAATTTGATATAATTATAATGATAAATATTTACATGTATTTTTATTTTGATAGACCAGTCAAGTAGATTTAATAGGTTTTTTTTAATGGTTTAAAGCCTAACTTTTAAAAAAATATATATAAACAGTAATAAAAATCTTAATATGACATATAATTTTAAAAAAATTAGCCTAACTTAAACATTATGTAACTAAATCATAAATCTCTATCGAGTTGCCTAACGTATTTTCATTCCTATACACTCATCAAAATACCATTCAATCCTAATGTAAAGTAGGATAATGATTTTTAATGTAAATATCAAAGTATACTTCTTTCATGAATTTAATTAAAATATATTAATGGTGTAAGAATTTTTTTCCATCTAATTATAAACTGTTATGTATAATTAAAATTTAACTTTTGTAATAATTATTTTAAAATTACATTTAAATTAATTTATATTTATCTGTAAATATAACAATTTTTAGACTGATATCATATTATAATTATACTCATTCTTTATTTAGTTAAATTTTAATAGTGCGTAGATGATGGATGCGTGTTTTTAAACTTTTAATTAATGGAGTCTTATTATTGTGTATTTATAGGTTTATAGTGAGAAAATATCAAATATATAATATTAAATATCTTAATTAATTCATTTAAATAAACTTTAAATAAATTCATGAAAGAATAAAAACATACAGTATTTGAAAGGGAGAGAATCCACAATATACTAGAGGTAGAGGGGCCGGGGCTCAAATTTACAACCAAAGTGTGTAAGAAAAACTTTTAAAACATAAATGATTCGTGGAATATGTAACTATGATCACGGTGTTGAATTTTTATTTTATTCATATAAAAAATTATTAAATTTAGAATGATTTATAATTTTTTTAATTGAGATTTATTTATCTTTAAGTAAGTGCATAACTCAATAAAAAAAAATTACTATCCAATTTCTAATGAATCAAGATAATGATTCGTTCCAATTTAAATTACAACAACTCATTATAATCTCTACACTTAACAATTTAACTACTAATAATGAAAAATATAAATACAATTATTTAAGATTAGCATATATAGTACTTAGATATACATATTATAATATATACATAAGTAAAAGATAACAATAATTGAAAGCATCTAACCAAAATATATATATATATATATATATATATATATAATAATCTGGTACTAAAGTATGAAAAATTATAGTTGTCGATCAAGTAACACAACTAAATAAGTTACGAAGATAGCTCAAAAAGATCAATACCGCCATCACCAACATGGCCTCAACACAAGTTCCACCTACAACTTATTCATGTTCTACTCTCATATCAAGTATAATTATCACAATCTAATTATAAGGAAACATGTAAGGATAAGTTAGTATTATACTATTATGGGTGACAAATTAATCCATTTATTCATCCTCTATCTAATCTATCTATAAGTAAATTCATCTAATCTATCCATTACAATAAAAATAAATAATGGATCAGATCCATTCCATCCATTTAATTTTACGAATGGTTAGTGATTCAATCACCACTTTTTTAGAATCTATTGGATTACGTATGAGATGTTTATTGGATTAAGATTTTAAAAGAATATTTTGACATGAAAAAAAAACTTTTGTGAATTTTAGAAGATTATATAAGAATGTAACAACTTATATAAAAAAAGATAGAGAAATAAAATATTTCAAAAAATAAAAATTATGTAATTTTTAAAACATTACTTTTATGGATGGATTAAATATTCATCCATGAAAAAATTGTTAATAGATGGATTTGGTGGATTTTTCACTTTAAATGGATTGGGTTTTTATGTAAATTTTTAATGGATCTAAATGAATTAATGAATTATTTTTATCCAATTTCTTATGATCTAGCTAAAAAATTATTCATTTCATCCATTTGTCGTCCCTAGTTAGTATCCAAAGAATAATATAATAGGTATAAAAGTAAATGCATCTATACTACCAACATCATCATGTAAACCACACAAACACAACAAATATGGCTAACAACCTTATTAATACAACAATAACACATCAACATGACATTCCACAACCTTATAAGGTAAACAACTTAATCACATGACAACAAATTTCAAATTACACCATAACCATCCCATTCAACAACAAATCTGCATAGCATATGAACAATACTACAAATCAAGACAATATATGCATAACATTTCAACTACATGTGTTGTTACACACTCAACTAAGAGATCTCTTATAAAGAATGTGAACAATTTAAGTTATTTAACCCTACTGAACCAACAACAATGCGATCTTTTTAGACCTACTAGATCAACAGTCAAATTGAATAAAAATCACAACAACATGATTTTCTTGAATTTCACCACTTAAATTAGAAAAGTCTGATATTCTCGTAGGTTAGAATAACTTGGGTGTAAACTTATCACGACGTTAGCATACATAACTAAACGTCTTATGAGATTAGCCCACCAACTATTATCCAAATACTACGCCCTTGCTAGTACTTAATTAGAAATTTTGACCCTCGACCTTGTACCTTACTTGATTGGTCAATTTATACATGTATAGTTTGACCTAACCCTTATACAAATCAACAATGATCACTTATAATCAATATAGCTCGACCTGATCCTTATACTATGATCACTTATAGATGGTACTCAACTACCACTTCAAGAGTCAATTACTCAAGAAAGGTTTTCAACAACTAGACTCATAGAACATTACAATAATATCCTCACAATACCCAATTTTCTAAAATACTCTCTCCACTAGTCCTAAGTTGATCAACACATCCTAATGCCTCAAGCATTCTCAACGCCATCACCTCAACATTTCAACAAGTTAATCATCAATGTGCATTATCATATATCAATGTATAAATAACTAGTAATGCATATCCTCATACAACATGTAATAGATACAACTACCACATACATGTTCAACATTTCATTAAGAAAATAACACATTTTCATAAGGAAACCCATGCCCGACTCCAATCTTTCCATGCCTGGTGTCATTAAGGTAAAGAACTCTCAGGCTCGTCCACACTCAATGCTACTCAACCTGTGCTTGGCATGAATGAGGCAGAGAGCCTCTATTGCAATCACGCTTAGCATGGCTAAACCCACGTTTGACCCTATTATAGGTAGGGCGTCAGTGAGGTAAAGAATCTCTAGCCAATGTCACGTCCAACACCATGAAATTGAGCTCGAGATGACGGTGAAATCTACACTTAGAAAATTCACAAATTTGGTCCATTCACACTTGAAACTCTGAAACTCCAACATGCAATGTACTAAAACATTCATAAGCACCATACACAACTCAAATCCAATCATAAAAAACAACATGTAACATCAGATTCTCAAAAATCACCAATTTTCTCCAACATACTCAAAAGAACTCCAAATGCACCACATGCTCAATTCAACTTACAAATCAATCACACAACCACAAATTTAAGGAACAAAACCCATAAGCAACTTCAAAATTTAGCAAGAACTATAGTTCTAGCTTCCTTTACCTCAAAATCAACAAGAATCAAAGGAAGAAGAGGAAGAATGAGACAGGTTCTAAGCTAACTCCAAGAAGCTCTACACCACACAACACCCACTTGGATTCTCAACTTTAATAGCCTTGAATCACCAAGTCGTTGCTCACTATGATCTTCTACACACTCGAGAAGACTAGAAAGAAAAAGAAGAATTCTTAGAGTTTCTCTCTCTACTATCCTCTAAGATTTCTTAAGAATGAACTTCTAAAGTTCAATTCTTAAAAGAAATCTTATGTATCTTTTCCTAAACTCGGAGAATTCCAAATTTTTCATAGTTACTCAACACATAAACAACAATATCACCACAACATATAATTCAACAAAATTAATAATAACTAATAAACATGTAGTTTTACATAAATAGTTATTATTTTTTCTTTAACAATAAGAGGAGCTAATTGAAATTGTTTAAGCAACACACTTTATTCAAATAATAATTAACTAGATTCTTTTGTTCTTAATAATAAAAGACCAGAGCTACTAACGTCTTTAAAAATTTCTAGTAAGATTGTAAATCGTTTACTCATTTTTAACGTAAGTTCGTAGAAAAGATATAAATTACAACAAAAATTATATTCGATCTCAAGTCCAAATTAGTAGAAGCGAAGAGACTTAAATGAGCAGTAGAGTCACATGTCAAGATTATATCCCTTTTGTAAGAAGTGTTACATTTAAATCAAAGGAAAAGGGGGTTAATTAGTTATAAATTGCAAGTTTAACATAGCATAATATTTGATAGTTATGCGAGTTGAATCCACTAATTATTAACTACATAAATGTAAAGTTATAATTAAGAGCATCTCCACTAGGAGATGCTTACGGAGGTGTTTCAATGAAGTTTCAGATGTTTGAAGCAACTTTCTTGTTGGAGCAATTCCAGATGAAAGTTACTCAATTTTTTTTCTTCAATCCCTTCAATAAATAATTGTTCTTTACCATTCAAAAACAATATTTTAAACCTAGTGAGAGTCAAGCAACTGTACATAATTAAGTCAAAGTTAAAAAATATAAAATTGAGTTTCTTGAAGTTTCTTATAATGTATTCCATTAGAATAAAATTGGGTATGAGTTACAATTTTCCGCTATAACAGCTATCATTTCCCACTTGGTTTGTACTCTTTCAACATGTTCCTAGTTGATTCTTCCTTCCATGACATACAAACAAAATATTACGTACTTACACATATAATATGCATAAAAAAAAACAATTTTATTTGGCGTTAATTTTAAATAAAGCAATGTGTATCATCTATTTGCAGTTGTGACAATAATGTTGTACAAATTTGATGTCCTACACATATCACCTCTTACACAACTAGTAGGCTCAAATCTGTGACCAAATCTTATCAACATTTATATGACTCAACTTTTGATGTCGTATGGCCGTGAGTCTCATACCACAATATTTTAGTGTTTATAAAATTACAACATTCCACAAATAAAAGAAAGAATCGTGTATGGACACAACTTCTATTTTCTTATTTTCATTTTTCAGTGCATGACAATTTGGATAATGGAAAATTCTTTATTATCCGTTCAAAGTATTTCAAACAAAAATATAGTCATCCTTATTGATTTTTTAAATATGACTAAATTTAAAAACATTCATATTTTTTGTATAAATAAAAATATATATGCATATATGTGTGAAACAGTGGGCGAAGCTAGGCCCACCATAACATATGACAATGGATGAAATGAAAAGAATAAAAAAGAAAAAGAAAAAGAAACAGAAACTGTGATACTCTACTCCTCTTGGCCTTTTCTGTCGACAAGTAAGACAGGCTAGCTTGGATGCATTTACAGTTGTGTTGTGAATAAAGTTCTGTTCTGCAAGACACAAAATTAATGAACAAGAGAATGAATGTTCTGGATTATATATGCACACACCAAAAGTAAAATAAACTATAAATAAATAAATTAATTCAACTCCAGCTAGAATTTCAGAGAAAATGTTGAGAAAATATATGTTACTTAATTTTGAATTTTAAATGTAATTATAACCAAAGTAAAATTTGAATTTTCCAAATTTTTTATACACCTACAAAGTTTATTAGAATTATCGGGAGATATATACATTGAAGCATTCACTTCTATCTATAATAGTGTCTATGGTAATAAAATTCATTTTAGATTTCTTTTTTTTTGTGACTTTTAATGTTACTTAAAATTAATTTTTTTATTTTATTCTCCGATAGATGAATTTAACTTAGTTCTTAGTTACTTATAATAAGTTATCCCACTGTTTTTTATTTTTACTTAAAATTATTTTGTTAAAAATTAAAATACTCTTGTTATTATTAAGAACTTGTTCTTAAAAGTTATTGGATAAGAATGATTCTTATTCTATGTTAGAATACTCCAATAATAAAATTTGTACGAAATCATGTTTCTGTGTGAGATTATATTCAATAATAATTCTTAACTGATTCTTGTAAGGAGTAAATTTTTTAAAGAGATGGGAACAAAAGTTTTGAGTATTAACTAAGGAAGCCAATTTAAAACAACAAAACATCTCCATTTCATAAGCAAAAGATATGAAAAATAAAGACCACAAATGGTACAACACTAATTCCTACCGAACTAGGAGGACTAGATCCTGTAATTTCGTTATAGATCTTTGTTAGTGTCTCATCTTAAACACTATTATTTTGTACAATTAATTAAACATCAAAAGCACTTATGCTTGCGTGTAGTAGTTCATTTTTCTTGTTTGTCATTAATCCCCATGTTCACGTCCAACAAAAAAGGAAAAACACTAATCACCATGTTTTTATATTATTGGATATTGATGTACAGTTGAATTCAAGACAAGTCCTCATTGTCCAATACTTTCAATCTTTGAATCATATTCTCAATGTATGGTCAAATACGATTCATGACAAAAAAATTAAGGTCAAACATCATTGTCTTTGGTCGATCCAATTAAATGTATCAGATCTTGGGGACATCTATTAATGTTTGAGCTAAAGATCAATCCCACTTTTCTTTCTTTCCTTGCCATCCGCAAATATAATTTATTTCACTTTTTGTTTTGGAATTTGGATCACAGGTTGGAGAAAAGTGGTTCAAATATATTCGGTTTGAATGTTGCAGTACATCATAATTTAAGTTAATCTGCTGGAGTAAACACTTTTAGATATAGATCATGAATATTTATTTGTGAGTTTAATTTTGATGCTTATATTATTAATTAATTAAACATTATTTTAGATATAATTTTTTTGAAATAATTATTATATCAAAATTTATAAAAAAAAATTTATATTATAATTCAAACTCTATTCATAAGTTTGAAAGAAGTTCTTTATTCATTGTATCCCACAGCACTATAATAATTGTATCTTTAAAAAAATTTGGTAAGATAAAAGATATTATATACATTATGAGAAGCAAAACATATATGTATTAAAAGAAGAATAGATAGAAATGAACATAAACTTAATTGCTCTTAACATCGACCACTTTCATTAAAAATTGAAAAAACATTCTAATAATTACCATAATTACAGTTACTCAACTAACAGCCACGATGATCAGTAAAAAGTAAGTGGTCTAAATCTAATGATCCTCTCTTTGCCCCCAAGCAAGCAGCACTAGCAGAGGGGATTATTGCCTATTGGTACCAAAAGCCTACCTCTAATATCATTTGCCGCACTCTCTCACCAATCTTCGACATGACACACTTCAAATACTAACACGTCACGAATTAAAAAATAATAAATTTTTGTATAAGTTACAGCTGTGAATTTGGGTTTAGGGTTCAGACTCAGAGGGTCTATTTGAGCTGACCAACTATGAACAACACACTTCTAGGTTGAGTAGGACTTGACTAATTAAATGACAGATTGAAATTTCTGACTTTGGATACCCTGCTTGTTAAAGGGCTCAATTTATGAGTTCATCATCTTTTAAAATAAAAATTAAAAATTATCACAATAAATTAATTTATATAACAAGTTAATAGAATTTTTTTAATTGTTATAAATTTAAAAAAAAATTATCTTATTTTTTACATTTATTTTGATCATTTATTGTTTAAACTGTATATTTTAATATTTTATCTTCTAAAATTATATTAATTTAGTCTTTTTCATTTTTTGACTTATTTAAAAATTAAAATTTGTCTCATAAGATTCACTTACATAAAAACTATTAAATGTAATTAAATTTTTCAAATATGTTATAAATATGATAAAATTTTTAAAATTTTATTTTATATTATTTTTTAGTTTTTCATAAGATATATTTTTTACACAATTTTTATTATATTTATAATCTTTTTAAATTTAAACATCAATTATATTTTATAATTTTCGTATAGATGAATTTAATGTTACAAGTTTCAAGTTTTGAATTGATGCCATAAAATTAAAATTAATCATTGTTTCAAAAGGACTAAATTGATTCAAACATAAAAGATAAACAATCAAAATGAATAATGGATAAAAATAAAAATAAATTTAAAAATAAGATAAAAGATTAAAATTATAATTTAAATTAAAATAAAAATATAATTTGTTATTTATACTATAAAATAATAAAATATAATACATAGATATAAAAATAGAATAATATATTCATTGTAATAAATAATTGTTATAAACTAAAAATAAAACTTAACTGTGGAAAAGAAAGTTAATCTTAAATGTAGAAATTAACAATAATGTAATATTAATTTTTATTTATGATTTATTATTCATATCTCATTTGAAATATTTTAAATAATTAATTATAAAGAACAAAGAAAAAAAAATAGATGAAGATGTGACCCTAGAGTCTTTATTTTTAATTTTTTTATTTCTTATAAATAGAGAACTAAAACGTTTTAAGTATAGTAAAAATATTGATGATTTAATTTTTTGTATTATAAATTTATTTATTTAATTATATTGTTAATAATGTAATATGTATATTAATTGTTGTTATATTATATCGATAAATAAATTAATTTATTAAATGTAAAAAACTTTTTTATAAACTTAAGTTTAGTCTTCTTAACCAAATAAACTTTTCTTAAAAACCTAAATCTGACTTTTTAAATAGGTCATTAGACCAAATATTATATAGGTATAGGTCATTATTTAAAGTTTGAACTATTTCCTTCCTTAATCATGATGAAATTATTGGTACACTCCTAAGATAATTTTTGAATAAACCCATATTTTAGACCTTAAACTCATATTTTAGTCCTTAAATTGTGAGACATTGTCTAATAAATTATTGAAATTGAAATTTATTATTAATTGCATTAATCTCTACTGTTAATAATAATTTTTATTTCGGACATTTTATGTAGTTTTAAAATTAATAATTAAAAATTAATATATATTCATTAATCATGATTTTTATTGATCCAAAATTATTTTAATATTAATAGAAATCAATCTTAAATCAATCCCAAGAATTTCAGGTCGATTAGTGCTTGTTAGAGATTATAATGATTTAAGTTATAAAGACTATTTAAAAATTTTCTAATTTCAGATAGTACAATCTCACAAATTCAGAAACAAATGGATGTTCATCCAATAAATTATATTTAATCATTAGTTAGTTTTTCTTTGATTCCAGTACATCATTTTTCAATTAAAGAAACAAGAAAGACGCAGACAAATGAAACAATGGCGATTTGCATCAGCATTAGATTCACCTCACAAAGTCATGACGAAGAACTACATCAATACCCACTTGATATAACATGAATATATATGTATACAGCATTGAATGAATCGCAATTAACAAAGTGACGACGAATGATGTTGATTTCATCGGAGGGTGACCACATGAGAGAAACAATTAAAGTCAGTTACTAAGTAGTGGTGTCAGCGATAGCATAGCACAACATGTGAATCAACATGCACAAGAGTAGAACTCGACCAACTCATCCATGGATCCCAACTGTGTCTCTTCGCCCTCAAGCATCCACAACAAGTGCTCGAACAGCACTACCTCGCACGAAACCACCACCCCATCGTCGCAGCCACTGGACCTGTCCACAAGCTCCTGAAAGACAGGGTGGTCGATCACTTCGGAGTTTACGAGGTAGCGCCTCCTAGACTTGCCGACATAGACAGCATGAAGATCGTTTTCGTGTTCCTTGGAAGAAGAGGATGTTGCGGGGTTTTCCTTGTTGGAAGAGACACTGCGGCTGAGTTTGGTCAATGAGGGCCATCTCTTGATAGCGGACTTGAGCTTTGTGAGTTTTCCCACTTTCGCCATCTTTGGAAGGTGTTTGATGAATGCCTCAATGAGTTTTAGGAGAAGAGTTGGTGTGATGACTGATGATGGGAAGGTGTGAAGGAAGGTTCGGTTATAAAGGGGAGTTGAGGGTAGTGAATGATGGGATTGGGATGAGAATGGCTTCAACACGTGCATGGCCCACTGTTTATGACACAGCTAAGAATGAGATATTTGGAAAACCAGTTGCCCTTTTCTTTGGCTTTTAGTGAGGGTTTTGGGATTGCCAATAGCTTTACAAAAAGACAACTTCCTTTGCCTCTTGCGCTTTTACATGCATGCCCTCTTTTGCTCCGGACCATCACATTTCACACTTTTCCTTTGCTTGCAGTTTTATTTTAGAAACAAACATGTTATTGGTATGAGTGGAACCGTGTTAGAATCACTTGAATAAGGTTTCCAAATCTTGTGAAACCAAAAAAAAATGTGATTGAGAAATAAGATCCATTAAATATATAATTAGTTAAGTTTTTTTTTTAATGAATATTAACATATATTCTACACACCAATGCACTAATAACAAATTATTTTTATTATCAATTAATAAGAAATTATTATATATAGTAAAATTGTCATTTTTATAATAATTATTTTTTATGATAAATAAAGATATTTTTAGTTAAAAATTAAAGACTAATCTTTCGAAGTATTGAAATTCTTTTAAAAAGTTCACTTTTCCTGATTAATAATTTTTCATACATATCAATCAAGAATTGAATTTCTGATCACATGCGAAAAGGATAAAGTTATCTGCACCATAACAAATCTGATTGGTTTGTAATAATTTTTTTAACTCATGTCAGAAATTATTTCTAATTAGGGGATAATGTAAAAAATTTACCTTAATAATGCATAGCTATTAAAATCTTTGTTTTCTAGTATCAAAATTGCCTGAAATTTTATTACGATTGTGTTAAAGTTACACCGTTTCAATCTGAAATATATTTTATATTAATTAGTAACTGCTGAATGTTGGTTGTAAAAAAGCTGCTGTCATGTATCATGTTTTATTCACGGATTTGGGGGGTTACAAGTTCAGTTGGAAATGGGTGTGTGCAAGAGAAGTAAACTTCCAACTCTAAGTGACATTCAAAGAGTCTTAAGAATTAAGAATAGAATATTATGAATTGAACTAACTAATACATAGCTTAAAAATCATTTTTATCAAGAAAGTTGTTGCTTCTTTTTCCAACAAAAATTTTATGTTAGATTTAACAATTTCAATTCAGTATAGAAGTACCGTCCAGACTCCAGAGCCATGCAATCAAGTATCAACCACCATTTGTTGTAAAGCAGGCTAGAAAGTAGTAGCACTAACCTTACAATATCATAGGAATCTTTCTTATTATATTACAAAATGAAAAAAGATAATAATGAAGATATTTGTAGGATATAAAAAAATATTTTAGGTTGTTGGACCAGGTTTTTTTATTTTGTTCCTGTTCTAAAAGTCTTGGAAGTATATATTATAACAACACAAGCTTTCGTTATTATGATAAAAAGGAATAAAACAGACGAGGAACAAAAAATGAGTGTGATTACGTATTGGATTCGAAATGAAATTAGGTATGTATGTTGGTTTTCTTGTTTTTGTTTGCCCATAGCATGCATCATAAAGAGCAACAAATTAAGGTGTTGGTTGGTTAGCAAGCCAGCAAGGATAGCATCAGTGAAATGCACTCAAACTGGGCAAATTCATCTATCTTCACAAATTACAAAGTGTTGGTGCCCACATCCTTGTCCTTTTTATGTATAGCTTTCTTTGGTACAGAGGTACCATTAGCAAGGTTCTAAAGGCATATGGGGCCTAAGAACCTCTTCTAACATACCACTAGAAACTCCAATTATTGACTTTGTCAATTTCTTCAAAATTTCAATTCCAAGGACAATTAATGAAATTTCTTAGCACTGCCATATTTCTCTTGAATTTATGTGAGACCACTGTAATTCAACTTCTACCATGTCTATAATTGATAATAGTAATAATGTGTATAAATATTTAGTACATCCCTTATTCATGAAAACAATGAAACACTTGCATATGCAGAGTTTCTGAAAGGGAAACATAAATTAGGATGTATCATGGGTCATATTTGTGAGTCCTGTTTGTGGTCCAACAAATGTGTGAGTCATGGATCACAAGAGCCTCAGCAGAAGCCAAATTCATGTATGTTTCACATACTAGACAGTGGTCCAATAGTTCCTATTCCCACTGATTAAGCCGGCGTTTACTGTTGCTGACACCACCTTCAATGCAAGTCTAGCCTTTCATTTGATGTTTTATTTGAATGCACACCATAGATTTTCTGTTTTTACAAAAGGTAATGATTGTACCAGAAAGCTTAAAATGTTCCATGTTAATTATTAGAGTCAATTTGTTTTTATCATAACATCCTTCAATTTCTCCTTAGCTGGACATAGCCTTCTCTGATTGTTATTCGTTAGGCCAAACAGCTATATATTATATCATCAAGGTCACAAAAATTCATTATTGACAAAAGTTTGAAATTCAGATAGATACAAACGGTGAAATACTGAAATTTTTAGTTATAGTTTGATCCTTGAAGGTTACTAGATACATTTATGAGAAACTAAAGAGAAGGGATTGCAGAATGTGTCATTTGTATTTGTCATCGATGACTAATCTATTGAGGTATTATAATACATTTAAGGAATTCACTTTTCTTTATAGATGTTTTTCTATACACATTTAACTAAGAATCAAATTTCCGACCACATTTAATTGACAATATTATCTATTGACCACGTTGATGTGTCGTGTATTTTGGCATGGATAAATGTGTTTAATTTTTTCTTCTTCTCACTATTGTATTATAGATCTGCGAAAAATATTTTGGCTCCTAACAATGCTGTTTGCTATAAATCATATATCCTAGAGATCTTATAAGATAATATGTTAGATTATATAATAGCTATGTTGGTGTTTATGCAAAATTAGTCCCCTTCCGGCCTCCCCTAATATGATGGTTTAATAAATAAAATGGTCCCAAATCTTTTGAACAGAATATTTCTTAACTGATCATGTGCTTCAGAAGACTAGGATGGTTTCCAAGACAAGATTAGTTTTAGGGGTCTGGACCAGGACCATCATGTACAATAAGGAATGCATTAAATTTGAAGATCTCATTTGGATTTGCTAATTCTAAATCATGTGCCACCAAATTATGTAACATACAAAATGTCAAAATCATTGTCAGTTCAACCAGAATTGGATAGAGAGCGCTAAACAACTTAATCAAACAGACAGAGCACAAATGCTGTTTGAGAACTAATTAGCAGACATATATCAAACACTTAGGTAGTGATTTTGTTTTTACATGTAGCATGACAAAAGTTATGAGGCTTAATCAGTGTTTGTATTCATGTATATACACCGAATCCCCTTTACATTACTTCCCCTGCATGGTGGGGAACCTCCTTAAAGAAAATTCTTGACACCTTAAAACTAGTTGAATAATTGTAACCGGGTGTTTGCTGTTAGGGTTTGTAAAGTAATGCTGACAACCTTTAGATGTCCTTGGAACCCTTCCTGAAAGTAGTGGAGGTGTTTCTTATGAGAAATTATTAGATATTTCAGAACTATTAAATGTTTATGATGATTACTAATAATCACTAAGTCTATATGACATGTATTTTAAGTTTTCAATTTATGACAAAAATTTAATGCCACTTAATTACATGTTATATTGAGATTAGTTAGGGATCATGTTGTCTAAGATAATTTAATAACTTTTTGTTTCCCATCCCATTCTACCACTTTTTGTCAGAAAAAAATAAAAACAAAAATAATATACCTACTGCAACAAAAAGACAAGCATATTCAGTTACCTTTCTCTAAATTAGTGGGAAAAGTCTTGAAAACTTATTGTTCCCATTGCATTGTTTGAACCAGGTGTCATTGTTTTTATCTTCAATATAGGTGTTCATCGATTTATTTATTTTTATTACAACACCTTATATATGCATTTATCAACTTAACTTGTTGATGTAGTAGTTTGACATTATGCACTTAGGTGTTGTAGGAACAATCTATTTAGTAGAAGATCCAATTCTCATAATGTGTGGAGATTCTTTAGATTAGCAACGGTCGCAGTACTATAAACATAATTAATTTATTATCTGGTTAGAGAGGATATCTATGTCAAGGAAAAAAAGAAAAAAGAAAAAAAACCTTTATGCATTTCTTATTTGTTCCTAATAGATTTGCACATATTAGTTGATAGGTAAGCTTCATTCTTAGCTATTGTGATTTTTGCCTTAGGTTATTGAATTTATTCCGTGACATATCTACCTTAACACCTTTTTTTTAGCTTTGTTTTTTTCATAATACATGCACACACTTTATTCAATTTTAAGACACTTGTAAACATATAGCTGAAAATGAAACGCGTGCATTGTATGCTAATTGTGAAAATTAATCCTTCGATTTATATTTTATATGCTGATTGTGAGATAACCAAACAAAAAGAAGTATTGATTACATGTATATATGTAGGTATGCTAGTTATAAACCATGTGCCATGAAAATAGAATTATATAAAGGTCATGTTAGCTCAACTGATTATTGATTAGAGCATATAATAAGTAGCTTAGCATGTTAATTAAGCAGAGCATATATGCTGTTTGTGAACTGATTAGTAGACAAAACATTGATCAAACACTTACTGGGATAGTGATTCTGTTGAATATATTTTAGGGGAAAATCTTCCACCCTGCTGATCATGTCCATACAGTCAACAACAGGCATGCATCTTGGAGATTTGTTTATATATATATATATATATGGTTAATCTTTGTAATGTGATTAAAACGCTTGTTGCATGTTTTTATTTTCTGTAAACTGATCTTTTGTTTGAATATGCATCAGTGAACAATTAATGAAGAGTCAAATAAATAATAGAGTGAAGTGCAACGGATGGAATGAAATTATAAAAAATAAAAAAAAATAAATGTTTTATGTTGGAATAAAGCAAAATTTTCATTCCATGATTTAGCACGTAAATGGAACAAAATGGGTTATGATTTTATTATTTGTATCTTACCCTCATTGAAAACATTTTAAAAAAAATATTATATTATATATCATTTTTAAATAAACTATATTGTATATTCATAAAATAATGTATTAGATGGTCAAACGAGACATCTTACTATCCTACACAAATCTTGTAATCAAATGAGAATTGTGCTCAGTTAATATTCCTTCATAAGTGTGAGAGGCCCAATTAGTTGAAACTATCGTTCAGCAATGCCTAACACAATTTTGACGTGGCTAATGTCTCAACACGATGTATCTAATTTTTTTGGTGGGTGCAGAGCATCGATTAAAAAATGACATGAGATGAGTTACATTAATAAAAAAAATTCAATTTGTGATTTATGCGGAGATAATTATCATACGAACAAGAAGTTAGCTATAGAATAAGTAGGTAGATGAGGTTCAAAGGACATTGTAGAACCGACAAATGTGTTGCTCAAATTAGTTAGAATTTCTATTCACGCTGATAATTTAACTTAATTACATATTCGAATTCAAACTCAAAAATTATTAAGTTGAAATAATTTTATACAATTGATTTATGTATGTGTTGTATAAGATTTTAAATTTTAAAAAATAAAAATCTAATTGAATAAAAATAAAATTTTCATTAGATATCCCTAAAATTAGAAGACAAACAAAAACAATGATTTTAGAATGAAGCATAATAAAATTCAATCAATCATTTATTATTATCGTTATATTTAATTACAATCTAAATAATTTAAACAATAAGATAGCAAAAATATTATTCCGTTTCATCATATTTATTCCATCACTTAAAATATGTGATGATGCATATTATGTAATATGTAGTTAAGTACTCCTGAAAGCATCTCAAGACCGTTTCTCTATGGTAACCTTCAGGCCATTTGCCATTGATAATATAGTCATCATCCTGTATTTCACTGTATGACCTGCCACCAACTTGAACTTGTAAAATCTGCACAAAATAGCCAGCACCATCCTCATCTGGAGGTATGCAGAGTCCTTGCCAAGGCATACCCTTGGTCCTGCCTGCATGTCCAAAGCAAACTAATATAATTAAGGTGTTTGTTGATCAAACTTGCAATACACCTTTGGATCATCTTTATAAAGTAAATTTTAGCATAATTTAACTCTACAAAATCAACTTATAAAATAAATATTGTTCATCACTTATATATTCTATTAAGACCTTATTTTTAATCAATATAAGACTTAGTTTTTTCAAAAGGAAATGCTAGCAATACACTCATTTTCATTAGGGATGTGGGAACCACCAAGTTTTGTATTTTCTAATAAACTAGGAGAGAGACATTAAATGGAATGTGGAACCACCAAATTTTGGATTTTCTAATAAAATTCAACTAATTAAAGAGATTTGTATTTAAAAGAGTGTGTTGCTAGCATTTCTCAATACACCTTATCATCATGTTAAGTATTATTAGGTTAAATGTATAGATAAACTGTAAGTGTTCATTTTTAAATGATTTAGGATAAGCGGTACTTAGATTCTTTGCTTGTCACACTAGAACCTGATTACAACAGATGAAATTACCTGAAAAGCAGTGAATTTGAATGGAGATTCATTTCTGAGAACACCATCCTTAAACCATCTCTCAGGTATAAATGAAGCTGCATCAGGGCCCCAATTATACTCCATCCTCCCCATAGAGTATGGAACATAAGTTACCATGCCCCCTGCCTTTATTTTGGTTCCATCTGGCAATACATCATCCTCCAAGATGCCCTTCGGATCCTACAATTTAACATTTATGTTTACAAGACTAGTTCATGGAATCATAGTAAATCTTAAGCAACAACCATAGTGAACCTCTTTTCCAAATTACATGAAAGTGCTTTGCTTAATAACAAAACTAATGTGGCCTATGCAATTTCATTTCTCTAGCTACCATTTTGTTAAGAGGGATAACATAAAATTCAATTAGAATACATGCATAATGTAAATAAATAAAATAAAAAACCAATTACATTATCATCGATCATAGATTGCTATTATTACTATTATTATATAAGGCAAAGTTTTGTCAACAAAAAAACTTTAAAGGATAAAACTTATGTAAAGTTCCTTAAGTACAGCTGGTGTTATTCTTTAATTCAAGTTAAAATTTTATCTCAATATTATGCAAATGCATTTAATATAGGTCTCATTAATATATATAGTTATGCATAGTATCAAAATAAAACTCCAACTCTTATTAGAGAACAACACTAGTCACACTTAAAGAACTGTAATTAAATTTTGTCCTACTTTAAAAGTCATATTTAGGATGATTTTTAACGGATGTAAAAATCTTTATACAGCAATTAGAAAAGTTAAACTCTAGAAATTTATCTCACTTTTTATGGAATTTTCAAAATAAGCACCAAATGAATGCAAGTAAATGCATACCTGAGGAACGGCTGGATACAATCTTAGGGTCTCCGTTATGACAGCATGCAGATAGTGCAGTTTCTCTAGTGAATCTTTGTTTAACAGTCTTGAAAATTGTTCTACTTTTTGATTGAATGATTCAGGGTCCTCTTTGTCACATTGATGGAAGGAAATGTTCTCTTCCTTTGCTCGATTCTCCTCAAAACTTTTGAGCTCTAAGTAAAGTTTTTCAGCAACATTAGCATGTGTCATTACCATGTATATGGCCCATGATAGAGTTGTTGCAGTTGTGTCACGACCAGCAATCACAAAGTTCAAGACAACATCTCTTAGACTCTTCTCTGTTGCATTGCTTTCTCCAAGTTCTATGAATCTTGATAATATATCATGCTTCATCTGTTTTTAACAAGAATTGTTAGATGAATCAATATTGGTTTGAACTTCACTATTTATTTGGTTTGGATATGAAACTACCTGATTTTGTTGACCACTTTTTTTAACATCCTCTATCTCTGCCTTCCTTCTCCGAATTACCGAGTAAGTGAAGTCATCAATGATTTTGATACTCTTTTCAAGCTGTGCTTCTGAGCCTATATTTAGCATTTTCTTAATTTTCCACAGTGGATCAATGAAGCGAAGTGTTACTATGATATTTGCAGTGTCAAAGGCGAGAGCAAAGCTATTTTCTGGTAAATTTGGAGCCAACGTTCCAATTTCCACTCCAAATCCAACCTTACATATGGAGTCTAAAGTCATTCTCATCAACAATTCCTAGAAATTGACATTTCAAGCATCATCAATTGCAGTCTCACTACTTCATAAAACTAAGCAAATAATTTAAATTTAAAGTTTGTAGCACCTGCATGTCTATTTCTTTGTTAAGGGAAGATGCTTGACTTAGAATGCTAGAGAGTTTTAAGGCATACTCCCTGAAAACTTTGGTGCTGAAATCCCTCAAATTTCTGGATGCAAACTCTAAGCTTGCAGTCTTCCTTTGTTTCTTCCAGAGCTCACCATCAACATTAAATATCCCATCTCCAAGCAGCACTTCCATATATGAATGGTACACTTCACCCTGCAGTAAGAATCACAAACTTTTCCATCAAAAGCATTATTTATCCATATATAAAAATTCTCACACTATCAACTAGTGAGAAATCATCCTTAGTGCGCCACAGTTTGTAATTTTTAAGATAATTATTATAAAAGCCAATAAATCTATCATACATGATAGTTTGTAATCATAAATTTAACTGTCATGGCATAATCTATTTACTCAAAAAATAAAACATTAAATATGATTCAAAAATGACCCCTCACCAAATGGTTAATATTGAAGTAAGAAATGATGTAATGTAGATTACCTTTGGATAATTATTGAAGTTGGTCTTAAGAACATGTTCTACATTAGCAGGATCAGCAATGTAAGTATAAGTTGTGAATGGCATAGGAACCACGACAGTTTTTGACTTGGACAAATAATTGACAAGCCAATCGTGCATCCTATCATAGTTCATCAGTTGTTCAATGGCAGCTCCAAAAAAGGGCCATGTCTTGGGACCCTTCTTTTTTCTTTGGCTCCATCTGTGTATGAACATCCATGAAACAATCATGCAGAAGAGTAGTACTAACCCTCCCATGTTGCATCGGTCCCTATTGTGTCACAAAAGATGCATGCTTGAGTGATTGCTTGATTTGTATTTTTATAGTATAGTATTAATCAAGAGGGATGAGAAGTAGTTAAAATGTAGGTACCTAAATGGTTTATTTTATGTGTGGTTTCAGCTATGTGTTAGCGACTTCGTCACAATCTTTTAGTGCTTGAGGTTAGTGAACACGAAAGATACACAAAAACTTCATTTGTTTCGTGCCATTGACTTAAATTTCGTAGAACTACCAACATGACCAGAGGTTAGTAGAGGGTGGAGCTTTGGTAAGTCACTTATCATAGAATGTGACATGACGAGAGTAATATTATTTAGTCCATTATATAAACAAATAACTGAATTGTTACCGATAAAATAGTTAATGTAGTTAATCAAGTTTATTGCAAAAACACATTTTTGAATGGAATGATTTAAATAATAGTTATATTTAATGTCACTATTTTCAATAGATGTAACTTGTATTGTAAATAACATATGTATTCACTTACATGAAAAGCAGGTGTCTTATTAATAATTTCATGATAAATAAAATTATATAAAAAAATTAACAATTAATAAATCTTAAAATAGTTTTATTATTTTTCATAATTAATTAGGACAAAAATAACATATGGTTGTTTCTTATATAAAGAACATGAAGAAATATATAATAAAATTTTATGGTATTTTTATAACATTATTTATTTATTTGTAAAAAAAATTGTACAATTTTATTACGTAAAAATAATTTTTCTTACTGTAAACATGCTACTATAATAAAATGGAAACTATGCATGTGAACTAGTTAATTAGTCGTATTAATCTGTATAAATGATTTGGATGATCTTTAAGGAGGGTTGACTTCTAAGAAAAGTAAAGTTAATGTGACAAGAAATCAAATTTCATCCCGATATTTTATTAGAAAACTAAATTATCTATAAGGGGAAAAAACATTTTATCACATCAAACATTTAATTTTCAGTTTAATAGCTTTTAGTTATTTTAATTCAACTTAATCACACTTTTATCATCCATATTTCACGTTTTTTAAATTTTGTCTCACAATTTTTAAAATCATATATATTTTATTGCAAAACTTTTAGAATTTTACACATTTTTTATTTCATTAGTTAATGTTATTTGTTAACCACTGAGATAAATGAATCCACAATCAATATGATACATGCAATTTGTCAGCTAACAAATTAGTTGTATTGATTGGTATATCCCCACTTTTACTTAATTAGACGGTTCTCTTCTAAGAAAAAAGTAAAGTTAATGTGACAAGCTGGTATGCAAGTAATCAAATTCCATTACGATATTTCAATAAGAAAGCTTTGTTATCTATAGGAAGAAGAAAAAATTGATCACATCAAAGATTTAATTTTCATTTTAATAACTTTTACTCATTTATATTTTTGATATTTATAATTTTTATATTAGTCTTATATTTTCATTCATTTATATTTTGATTTCAAGAGCTAAGGTATTATTTCCTTTTGTTCCCTCAAATATGGGTTTGGTTTATTTTTTATTTTTCAAATTTAGAAGTGATTATTTTTGTCACTTAATTTGAAAATAACTTACTTTCAGTTTTTATTAGGAGACAAAAATGATTAAAAAAGTAACTTTAAAGACTGGAGAAAATTATTTTAAATTTATGGGAAAAATCACTTTTAATTCGAAGAAGAAAAAAATATAATCCCAAACTCAAGGTATTGATATTTAAGCCTTTTTTCACATAATTTGAAGGGGGTGTATTGATTTAGGATTTTGTAGGATTTTAAAAGACTTTTTTTGAGTAAAAAAGTTCATTGGTCAATCAGGATTTTATGTCACTTAAAAACAATTCAGTGGTATTCAATCTGGATTTTCAAGATTTTTTAAAGAGTCCATTAAAATTTACCGGTATTCATTTGAGATTTTTTACAACTTAAAAACAATCTATTAGTATTCAAAAATATAAGGATTTTAAAGGATTGTTGTGTGAGAGGGATTTTGAAGGACTTTCTAGTGTTATCTATAAATATCAGATTCATAAAACAATCACATCCAAACCCATCGGATTTTGAAGGATTGTTTGAAGTGATTTTTCAAGTGTTTCAAGAATTTTCAAGTGAATTTTGCATCTTTTTTTTTCTATGCTCCTCTCTTCTTCATTTTTTCTCTACTAATAATACTACACTATTGTTCATTGCTCATATATAATATTGTAGTACTGTTCTCATCCCATTCCCCTATTTTGTAAAACTCTGATATGTAAATGATAGTGTCATTGACTTGCTCTATTTTTCTGTTCGTTCTCTTTAATTGACTTGTTTTATTTTATTCTATGTAGTTGAATTTGTTCTTTTATATAACACAAAAAAATGCTTGAAATTTTAACTTTTAAGTGGTAATTTTTTTATAACACTCGTCAAGAAAAGAAAAAGGTAAAAGATGAAATTGATATCATAATCTCTACAATATATATATATATATAAGATGAATTTGTTAGGGTTTCTATGAGTAGAATGAGATGAAAATGGATATTAGTTGGGGGAAGAACCCTCTCAGCATAAAAACTGCGAACTCTCTCATTCCCTTGAATTTGTTACTCTTATCTAGGCATGGCAATCTAACCCGCCCCCGTGGGTACCCGCCCGAACCCGCCCCAATTGGAATGGGGAAAATTCGTGTTTATCGGGTTCGGGTTCGGGTTTTTCCCGATTGATAAAATCAAGGGCGAGGGCGGGGGCGGGGATGTTAATACCCACCCTGCCCCCGCCCCCGCTCCCGCCCCGCTTAATAATATAATTAAAAAATTATTTTTATATATATATAAACCAAAATTATAAATATTTATATGTAAAAATTTATATTATTTTACTTTTCTTTTATTTTTTTTAATTGTTCATATTTATTTAAAAAAAAAAAAAAAAAAAAATAGGTGCGGGGCGGGGGCGGGGCGGGGAAACCCGAACCCCGCCGGGGGCGAGGATGGGGACCCAAATTTTATCCCCGGCGGGTATCGGGGGCGGGGGCAGGGGCGGTTTAAATTTGCGGGGGCGGGGGCGGGGGCGGGGAACGTAAAACCCGCCCCCGCCCCGCCCCGTTGCCATGCCTACTCTTATCCCTCCTCCTTTTATGACTCAACAATTATTTTATTTTTTTTACTATGAATTTTTTTTTATATTGTGAAATTAAGATTTTTTTATATTTTAAAAAAAGAAAATTAACATAAGACATTGCAGTGTCTAATTTTTTAGGGTTTAGGATTTATGCCTTCATTAGCTTATTTTTAAAAAAAGGAAATATTGTTAAAATATTTGTTAGAATAATTTACATTTATAAATATCGTTAAAAATTATCATATAATATATAACTAAAATTATATTTAAATACTTCCGTTTATATAAAAACAATTATATATCTAAATATTTTCTCAGTATCGAATATACTGATTTTTTTTATATATAAAATTATCTTATGTTTCTATATTTCCGTTTTTACATTTTTTTTATAATGACTGAGTTATTTGATCTATTTGGATAGCCAAGATATATTCGATCTTGTATAATTGGTGTGCTTCTAAAAATAATAATATAATTTTATTGATTTTGTTCCTTATCCATAATTATTTATATAACTAGTTTTCAACATATATTGTTTTAGTAATTCAAATGGGAGATTCACAAGGAAATAATAAAGAAAAATGAAAAAAGAAAGAAAACTATGAAGCTTGGACCAAGGAGGATTCCGATGAATTATTACAATTAATACTGGATGCTATAAAAAGAGGATAGAATATTATGAAGAATTATTATTATTATTATTTATCTAGACATTATTATTTTTTTATATTATTTTTGTCTTTGACTCTTTTTAAATTTGAATGTATGAAATTTTTTTTAAATCTTATCAAATATCAAAACTCCACAAAATCCCACAAAATCTATTAAAATCCTGATTTAAAAGTCTTGCAGAATCCATTAAAATCCTGATTTTAAGTCTTGTAGAATCCTTCAAAATCTTAAAAGTCATGAAAATCCTGCAAAATCTTTTAAAATTCACAGAATTTTTTTTAACTAAAAAAGTCCTTTAAAATCTTAATTCAATCTCTATATTTTTTATTCATTAAAGCGTTGATTCTTGGTTTATAAAGAATTGACCTCTATACTTTTTACTCTTTGTCCTGTATGTTAACAAGGGGCCAAAATCAAGAAAAGTAAACCCATTGATCGGTAATAGAAAGGAAAAAATGGTTGTAGAGACAAAACTTGAACCAAAAAATTTGGAATTGAAAGAGACAAAAAAAAGAAAGAAAGAAATAAGTGCAATAGTGCATGGAGGATTATTATTTGATTCTGACACGTACACAGAAGAAGGGGCCTCGAGTTTCCACACCTATCCAGAGAATACCACGTGTAAACCAAAAATGAAGAGGATGTTTCCAGATCGCGTGGCCAATTACTCTCGAACTTTCTTCACTCTACACAAACTTGTTCTATTTATATTTTCTTCGAAACTCTCTCCTAGGCAACTAAACTACCACAAGTTAAACACAGAAGTCTATTTCCCTGCTAGATTCTAGGTGGCGCAAACATAGGTTGGTAATCCCATGATGTTTCATTTTGTTTTCACGTGTTAATGTTTTCTGGGGTCAATGTTTTTTGTGAAAAGTTCTTGTCTTTGCCAAGTGTTCCTTTAGCTGAGGTTTTTTTTTTTTTTTTTTTTTTGTGGGGTGGTCAGAATCAGAGCAATTGTGGGTTGCATTGTTGTGTGAAGATGAGCAGAGTTGGTGATTCCTTGAACGTGGATTTGGCTGCTGCAGTGAACAACTTCTTCAATCTTCCTGAAACCATGGAGAAGTTCATGTTTCCTTCTTCTCGTGCCCATGATCACCATGAGACAAGAGGGATTTCTAGCATCCCAGTGGACATTTTGGACACTACCAATGAATATGTATTCTTCATGGATGTTCCTGGTCTCTCTAAATCTGGAATTCAGGTACTTACTTATCCACATAGATGATGTTGGTTATTAGGTTAAGTACTACAGTTTTGACGTTAGGTTAGAGATAGCGTTATGGCGTGATGTTGTTATGTTGAATATTTATGTATGCTTTTGCAGGTGACTGTTGAAGATGAGAACACGCTTGTTATTCGAAGCAACGGGAAAAGGAAGCGTCAGGATGGAGAGGATGAAGGGTGCAAGTATCTAAGGTTAGAGAGGAGAGGGCCTCAGAATTTGCTGAGGAAATTTCGTTTGCCTGAGAATGCCAATGTGTCTGCAATCACAGCTAAATGTGAGAATGGTGTTCTGACTGTGGTTGTTGGGAAGCACCCTCCTCCACCAAAATCCAAAACTGTGGAAGTTGCTATTGCTTGAGGGATAAATAATTTGTACTTTGAGCAAGGGTTTCCCTATTTTTTATTTTTTTTCAGTTTAGTTTGTTTTTGCTGTTTGCTTAGTGTAGTTAAGGTTGTTTGGTGACAATGTAAAGTGTCCCAGCCAGTGTTTATAGTGTTTTTATTAGCAATTGAGACCTGTAATGAAACTTAATTGAATTTGTGGCAAGGTATGTTCTTACGTTTTGATGAATACGTAAGCAATCTGCATAACAATTTTTTGAACACTAACATTAAAATTTGATTCTAGGTTGACAAAATTTGTAGTACACTTCCCAAATGTTGCAGCCAAATTGAAATACCGATGAATACAGGGCCATCAAGTTAAACAGCCACAAACAAATCTAGTATGAAACAATTAAAACTAATAGGATACAAATTACATGGCGATACTTGCCTCATTTGAATTTCTCACATCTGGTAACAAAATTTAGTTGATGCCCTACTAACACTGAATCTGGCTACAGCCGTATCTATATTGGGAAGTTTAGCTGATTACTTTTTTCTTTTCTTAGACTTGTTTTTCTTGGTAGGTTCATTATCAGACTTGTTTTTTTTGGTAGGTTTTTTATCAGTATGGTCATCATCTTCCATTAGATGCTCAAACTCTTCATAGCTTGCAAATGGAGACACACCACTCTTACCACCACTTTTATGTTTTCGTTTTCTTTTGACAACTTCCTCCACATCACCATCAGAGGCATCATCAAAATCTCCAACCTCAATGTCATCGTCATCACTTCCAACAACATCATCATCAATTGGAACATCAGCCTCATCCTCTTCCATATCAGAGGGTATATCTATCTCTGCATCATAATCATCACCAATCAAGTCCTCATCTTCCTCATCAGCTACTTTATCCAAATCATCATAATCATAGTCACTATCTGCCCCCAAAGATGGATCGGCAGAATCCAACAGATTCTCAATCTCTTCATTATCACTCTCATCACCACCATCAACCTCGCCATCATCATCAATATCAAACAACTCCTCAGCTGCCTCTTCATCAGCTGACTTCTTTTTCTTTTTCTTTGGCTTAGAAGTGGAACTCATTTTGTTTGTGTAGAACTTGTGGAATACAAGGTCCTCTGGAGGTACATCTGCCTCGGCTAGTGAAAGAATTTCTGCCCCAATCAATTGGTTGTTAACATCCATCTGCAAAATGAAACACGTTAACAAGCTGAATCAGAAGGCTTAGAGGATGGTGCATTAACATCAAAAATCATGTTGCTGAAAAAGCAAGCATATGAATGGTTGATTGGCAAGTCAAGACTTTTACCTGCTTGGCAGGTTCAATCTGAGAACCACCATGCCATGTGCTTTGTTTTGGTTTCTTCTCCATGAATTTGTCTAGGAAAGCCGTCAGAGAGAGGTCATTCAAAGGATTTCCATTATAGACAATGTTGGCCCCAGAAAGAAGAGTTCTGGCCATAGTAGCAACTGAAGGGTGTGCATGTGAGGCAAGCACCATTAACTCCCACCAACTTACACGGTCTGCATTGCTGTTGGAATGGACAAAATATGTAGTTTATGATGTATAAAGAAAATAAAGTGTCACAAACTATATCTGACTCTTCTAAATCGAAGAAATATACTTGCAGTGATCAATTAAAAATTAACTGTCGAGATTGTAATAAATTACAAATATATGCATAACAAATTTTTTACTCGTATTTTTAAATCATCATTCCAAGTAGATTCTATCTCTCTAAGGTGCCATCTTAGTAGTCAGATTCAACAAAAGATATAAATACGTTTGACATATAAATACCCTCCAATGGTGTACTTTTGTTATCAAAAAACATAAAAATACGTGACATGAAATTGCTTTGAACAAACAATTGCAAAAATCTTGTACATATGATATCTGAAATGATTACTAGTGTGAAAGCAAATCAAGTACCAGTAAGAAGGCTCTCTGAGTCGTGGATCATAACCTCCAGGCAGGGTAGACTTTTTGGCCGATAATTGTGACTGATGGCCTTCATTATCAGATACAGATTTTGATTTCTTATGATCAGTTTCATTTTTTTCAAGCAAAAAAAACCCATCCTCTGAAGCACCATCATCTGAATCATCATCATCTTCAGAAGATGCAGGAAGATCATCTTCACTTTCCGAAGAGCTGGTGTTAGCATTGGCATCCTCACCATTGTGAACAACTTCAACATCATTGTTTTGTTTATTTGATACAGTGCTAGGTGCATTGTCAGTTTCTATAACATCTTCAAAGTGTTCAAGTTCCTCGTCAACAGCCTCGTTCTGCAATACCACGTTCCTATAAGACAAGTGAAGAGTAAATTATTTTTCTGGCAAAAAGTGTAGTTGGCCAATTCTGTAGTAAAATCCTCAGTGCACACTAAAAATGTATGTAGAGAGAATAGATAAAGTTTTATGCCAATGGATATATATCTTTCACACACAGTTATAAAACGTAGTAACAATAGCAATGACAGAAAAAGTAATTACCATAAAGGTGGTCTGGCTTTAAGGAGTTCAGAAAGAAGGAATAGGCATGCACATCCATATTGTGGTGGCTGCTGTAGTGCAATCTGAACAAACAAAAATCAGTGGTGGTATCTATAAAAGGAAAAAAGTAGGGAAAGTGCTGTTTAATAATCACCTGCAATAGACGTTTGGAAAATGCAGCCACACGCTTTAAATTAACATCCCTTTTCATTGCTCTCAGAAGAAGTGCAATAAACATTTCTGCCTGAGGACAAACACATTAGGAAATTATACAGATGATTGAAAAACAGCATAAGCAGATGCATTTCTTATCCAAAGGCAAACGTAAGAGGAGTTTGCTTGCCTTGGAAGTATTCATGGCAGCCGGAAGTAAAAGTTTGGAGTACAATGCACGGTAATACCGATCACTAGCTATCTGATTTTTGGATGAAATTTTATCAAGAAGCATCAGTGCTTGAACCCCTACATTAAAATTCTTTGAATGAACCTGCAAGTTTTCAGTTCGTGTTAAGATATATAAGAACCAATAATACTCATGCTACCCATCTGTAACATACTGCAGACTTTAATGATGCTAACAAATTAAAAATTACCAATTGGAAAAGTACTGGTGTTTGAACATCAACAATGTCATCAGCTTCATTACTTGAGACAAAAGGAAATGCTCTATTCACTCCCTGTGACAAAACCAAATGAAAACCCCGATTATGACTGAATTTGACAAGATAAAAAAACTCAATCATTAATCAAAATCAGTTCATAAAAAAGTATGGGTATTATCATATTTACAGTTAAGAGAGCTGATAGAAGCCGAGAATCCAATTCCACAGGTGATTCTGATAACTCTTTTGATTTTTCTTCTTTTGGGTTTGCCTTGCCGCTTTTATCAAACTTCTTCTGATTGCTGCTTGCACCAGTAATTAAAACCTGTAGATCTCTAATTGTAAATCTTTTCCCCATTTTACTATTTTTTTAACTTAACTTAAAAGAACCACACATCATCATAATATTTCAGTTCAAGATAAAGCTTAAAGAAGGAAGGATCCTAGAGAAAATAAATACCTTAAACAATGCAAAATATACATCTATAAGACGTTTTGCCACTTTTGGCCCTTCTCCTTTATTTGTGTGACGGATTTGGCTTAAGAAGTTAATCTAAAACGTAGAAAAAGCAGTCAATGAGAGTCAGACCATATCTAGGTGGATTTTGATAGGGACAAAAATTTAACTTCAAAAAATCATCTAAAATTGAAGGGCCACTTCTGCAAGTACAGAAAAGTGATTTCAAACAGAAACATTCCTGCAATCATTGTTCTTGTAACAAGTTACGAGAGTAAAAAAAAAAACAACACGGTGCATCTTATTTTGCAGTGAACAATCTAAGAAAAACAGTAAGGATAAATCTTTAGGACATACAGCATGGTACTGTGAACGTGGTCCTAAATGAGGCCGAAATAGAAAAGAATCCACCTCGTCAATAACCACAGCCTGTATTAAAAACACAAATTAAAAAGCAAATAAATAGTAACCAAAACAAATTAGGAGGTAAATAGGAGTCTAACTGTCAAGAATGTATATCATTGCCAAATAGCTTGGAAACCCAAAACCATTAATTCAATGACACACTTTTTGAGATTCTCTTTCTAACACTCTTTAATTGGTTGAAGTTTATTAGAAATCACAAATTTTGTGAGTCTCGCGTGTCATTTAATGTGTCTCTCCTAGGGACCCACCAAAATTTGTAATTTTCATAAACTTCAACCAAAATAGTAGAGATAGTATTAGAAAAAGAATGTTAGAGAAAATATCATAACCATTTCTGCTAAAGCAAAAAGGTTGAAACAATAGAGGGGTTGAATAATGTTCATACCTTCATGTTTGGGTGGTCAGACAAAAGGTTGGACAAGTGATAGTCAGCATTAGATGCTGCCTTATTATCTGGATCCCCAAGCTGAAATAATAACAATGCCACCACCCACGAACCAAGCAAAAGCAAGAGATAAAAGCCACAGTAAAATAAAAGAGTCTTAGTAATAGGTTGTAGTAGTTCTAGACTGCTAGTGAGCTCACTAACCACCGAATGTATCTAGATCAAATGAAGATTAAACACAATAAATTCAGACAGGCCATAGCTTACTGTTAACTCACTTTATTAACCAGTGCGGAAAGTAGTCTGCATTCTTGCTCTGACTTCCGGCTCAATAGCACATATATGGCCTGCAAGCAACAAAGGAACCCACCCAATAGTTATTAATTAATAACAACAGTTAATACAATAATACATTCAATATATCTGAGAACATGTTACACTAAGGTGGAGTAAATGAGAGCTAATGACCTTCTCATAAGCTCCGTTTAGCTCATTTCATGTAAAGGAAATACAAAAATAAGCATTTTTAGCTTATTTCATCAAGCTTCACATTTCAAATTATGAATAAACTTTTATTTGATAGATAATATGGAATAAATGCTTTGATTAAGTTGTTTACTTAAACACACCCTAAATCTCAAAACACAAAAATAAATTACAAGTTTTCAAGTATTTTCTGGTAGTTTAAGGTAAAAAATGTTTTAAGTTTATTTAGTTGATAATACTAGCAATCCTTTTCTTATAGTAATCTCAAGTCACTTTGTAACTTGAAAGCGAAAATATTTAGTTATCAAGTGTAAAACGGGAACCCAAAAATAAAAGAAACAAAGTCTGAACAGAAAACCAACCTTTAATGCCTTGTTTTTTAGAGCAGGTAGCATGTCTCGTGATGCTTCTTCAAGTGCAACAACAAACCGTTCATATCTGAGACATCAGAAGCTTTTCAGTACATCAATAACAAAAGAGCTTAAGTGGGACAGCAAAATTCAGTATCATTGACAATTGGAAATATTCCTCAAGCAAAATGTATGTTGTAAAGTGATGTAGGGAAGTTTTGGACAGTCAATTACTAGTATTAGTAAGCCCTTTCTCCTATTTTTCCATGGGAATATTGTGATTCCTCAAGAAAAATATTAATTAATGTGTATAAACATGGTTATCAAAATCACCATTGCACTCGTAAACCCATTTGAGTATATGTTTCTACTCCACCAAAACGAACTAACTTGATTGCAGAATCATTTATGGGTGGGCTCATTCTAACTTGAGCAAAATCATATAGAATCATGTAGGATTGCGAGTTCCATATTGATTGGGCAATTCTGTTTTGCCTATAAAAAACTGCCCCCAAAACGACTTTGTGCATCATGTTTTGGGTCCGATTTTGATTCACAACACAGAGCCCTAACTCTCTTCTATCCCATTGCAATTTCTTCATCCCTTCTCTGCAGTGCTTCTGATCATCTCTTCTTTGTTGTGCTTCTCATCTCTCCTTTGCTGCTTCTTGGGTGCAATATATTGTTCACTCAGTCTGCTGCTTCTCATCTACTCAGTTGTTCAACACTGTTGGCAAGACCCATCAGCATTGAAGGTCTATTTACCTTCGTTTATCTCTAATAACCAGACAAGCTCGTGAGATCCCTATTTTGCTCTAGCCAACCATTTTTTACTGAACAGTCAAAGTTCAAAACGCAGACCAGTGACCCCCAACCTACTGTTTAGTTCTCTATTTTATTTATTTTTACTCAAAATGTTTATTTGTTACTATTTATTGACATTTATAATATAAGTGATAATATGTTAATTGATTTCTGTCTTTTTTATATTAGTAACTGATTTGGTGTAGTTTGATCTTATTAAGTAATAAGTAGTAATGTACTATTAAGCTTTGCTACTTTATTGATGTAGTTTGCTATTTTGTTTTAATATGGAGTTGCAATGTTGAGTTATTATGATATTTAGTATTTTATATTTTTTTTATATTAAGTAAACTCTTACAAGTTTAAAATTTGAATTTACGAAACCTCCCTGAGTTTAGTAAGCTCTCGAGTTTAACAACTTTGTGTGTAAATGATCATTAGAATTCAATTATTCTTAAGCAAATAATTTAATGTATAGAAAGCATCCAAAGTAAATGAAACAAAAGATGCACTTCATAAAATGTACTGGCAGAAAATTTACTTAAGAAATCCTTAACCAAGTCAGATCAGAGAAATTATTTAATATGAAAATGTACAAAGTGTTCTTTCACATACCTCTGCTTCAAACATTCCTCCCAATACCAGAAAAGGAGAAGGGAGTAACCATCTTTAGTGTCAGGAATATGATTTAGGGGCCGCTGTATCAAGGTCTTCAATTTACGATCTGGTAATAAGCTGCAAGTAAAATAATGTCGTAGATCAGAGCACTGAATGACATGTAATACATATAAACAGGGGCTACTGTTGTCGGAGTAATGTGAGATGTGCAAAGGAGAGATGAAATATATTATTATCTTTCGAATTTGATGATTTCCACAACTTTAAAAATCTCATTTCATAAAAAAATTTTGAAAAGCTGTTAACAATTACATTTTAATGATAAGAGTTTTCCTTTTCCTAATGAGGGGTAAGTGAACGGGGGAGGAGAAGATGCAGACCTTGCAATAAATAATTCTTGCAGTGCTTCAAATCCTGTCAAGGCATGGCGCTTTCCAACCTTGGATGTCACCATTCCTAGATTAAATAACAATCGTTGTCAATAGCTCAAGTCTTAAAGCACATATGGGAAATACAAAAGACAATATATGCTCTTCTGTAAAGCCAAGGTATAAATAGAATGAGAGGCAACCTCACTGCAAATACATATACCAAGTGCAATGCCGGAATAATGTTTGAATCTCATCTGCTTCAAATTTAGGTAGCAAACAGATAGGTGTTGCTTGGAAATATATCAAATTTTCTTTTATGGAATTAAATATAAGTCTAGTATGTATATGCCACATTCACATTAGAGGGCCACTAAGGCCATCTCCAATGGGGTTGCTTATAAGTAACCCCACTTGCCACATCAGCCTCACTTTTTCCCTTTTTCTTAAGAACCGGTGCTTATATAAGCAACTTTGGTAAATTTTAAGCAACTCACTTGCTTCTTTTCAGGCTGATGTGGCAAGTGGAGTTACTTTTAAGCAACCCATTGGAGGTGCTCTAAGATTCCAAAATGCAGGCGAAGCAGATTTTAAAAGGCATCATTTGATAACATGATTAAATAGCCAAAAACATAAAAGGAAAAAAAGTCCTTCATTAATCAAAAAATAAAACACACGAGAATTCATAAGAATCATTCACCTCCACCAATAAAGACTCCATGTAAGCAACTCTTTGGTTTCAAAGACAAAATGAATCTCAACACCCCCCCCCCCCTCCTCCATCTTAAGCAAACAAGTAAGCCCTCACATTGCCTAGAAAAACTACTCAGAACAATTCCTTTTCGAACGCCCAATGATTATCCTTCAACTCTCGTACTAATACTTCACATTTCTAGAAACACTTAAAAGAAATAAAACCAATGTAAACACTTGCATAACAGCTCAAACTAGCCCCAAAAAAAGAAAGAACGAAAGAGAAACATGGGAACTTAACATACCCAAAAGAGCATCAAGAGAACGCAAGTTAGCAATTGGATTATCCCCCACCAACACAGAAAAAGCAGAAACTTTATCAGCAGCAGTTCCTGACCTCTGTGTTGAAACCAACATCTTAATATCACTGCTCTGCCCCCTTGATGACTCATAATCAAGAGCATACTGTGCCATCAACCTCTCCCCTAGTTCCCTCTTCTTCTCCACAAACCCTTTCCATTCTCCCACATTCTTTACCTCCACCTTCTTCCCTTCCCCCACCACCTTCCCTTCCAACTCAGCCATGTCCTCAAACCACACTCCCAAGCCATTTGCCTTCATCAAAGGAAGCTTGGGAAGGTTCCTGAACTTGTTGAACCCCTTTTCCTTGTTGGAATCATTCTCCAGTGACAGCACAGGGGGTTTCGGTTTCGGTTCGGGTTTGGGGTTGCGCTTGTCGTGGGGTCCATTGTTTTTGCCCAAAGTCTTGTTCTTTGGATTCTGGGAACTTTGGGGCACAACTTGTTCAGGTGTTTGGTGCTTCTTTGGGGGCTTGTTTGGCTTCGCACTGCGAAAATCGACATCGTTGAAACCAGAATCGGGTTGTGAATTTGAAAGCCCGATCAAGGAGGCGAAGGCGGCGACGTCGGATTTGATAAGCTCAACGTCCTCCGGTTTCTTTGACTTATTGGAATTGGAATTGGATTTGGATTTCACCATTGTTGCATGTGGAACAAGGAAGAACAGAACCACTTCACAGTTGCATAGAATGAAGAAGAAGCAAGTAGGGTTTAAGAACCAGTTGGGCCTCTCACATAAAATCCAACTTTAAGGCCCAAAACACATTATCCTTTCTTTTTTTTACATTCTTGTGTTTTTGTATTTTTTTTTATTATAAGAAACTGGCCTGCAAGACACTTCTAGTCTCACTGTATTTTATTTAGAAATAAGTAATAATAATATTAATAAATAAAAAGTATTTGAAGTTAAGTATGAGAGCAGTTAATAACGAGTGTAATAGAGTATAATAAAAAAATTAAAAATATATTTTTTCATAAAAAGAAATATAAAAAAAAATTCATTTTTAGAAGTTACAAAGATAAAATGATTAACAAAAGGTGTATACAAAAAAAAATCAATCACGCTTATTAATAACTAGGAGGAGAAAGGTATTTTGTGTCTGCATTATATTAAAATAAAAAATAATTATTTTTATAAATAGTTATAGAGTAAAATAGGAAAAAGGAAAAAAATGAGAAGTTACTTATAAAAAAAGGTGATCTTAGAGAATTATGGAAAATAAACAAAGAATAAAATGATTCATATAAAAATGAAAATAAAAAATAATTATTGAAAGTGATATCTCAAATTCTGTCCAGTAAAATGTGCGAATTATAGATCTCTAAAATAATAAATAGAAATATCGCAAATAGAGCCATTGCAACACCCATCAAAGGAGTAGTTCCCCACCGCGGAGTTACTTTACCATACTCTGAATTTAATGGTTTCAATAAATTTCCTACAACAGTTCGTCTTGGACCAGATCTAGAATTATCATCAACAGTTTCTTTATATATTAGTATAAATTAGTAGGTATATTCTATTTTTCTTTTACTACATCCAAGTTGATAAAGATAATGAATAGTTATTAAGAGATTAAATATATATATATATATATATATATTAAAAGACTTTTTTGACTTTTATTAATTATTATATAATTTTTTAAAAGTTAAAATTGTTAACAATATTAATGTTTACATCAAAACAAATAATCTCTTTTATATATAGATATAAATGAATAAGAATGAGTGTTGTCATAAAAATAGATTTAAAAAAAAGAAATCAAAAATTATGAAATTAAAAATTGTATAATTAACTTCATAATAATAGAATAGTTGAAAAATTAGTTAAAAGATAAAAAAAAATTAATTACAAAAACAAGGTATCTCCTTATTAACGTAAGTATAGATATTGATAATTAATTTCTGAAATATATCAAGAAAATTCTGAAATTTTATAATTAATTTAATTTAATTTTGGAATTTTTGATAATAAATGGAATAAATTAAGATTGACTACAATAAAAACTAATAATTGAATATACAATATTATTTTATGCCGAAACTATTGTATAAGAATTGATATCCTTGATTTCGTATATATATGAAATTGTATCAAATAATCAAAAATGTTATAAAAGGAGGAAAAAGTAGAGAGAATAAATAAGACAGTATGAGATAGAGAAAAGAATTTGACTGGTGTATTATTTTTGGGAGAGAAGTAACATATTTATAAGTACATGTGGTAACTGAACAATTACATAATAAAGGGAATAATACATAACGAAAATATAAATGGTAATGATTGATAATAAATATTGACATCCACTAATTAAGCCATTAATTATTATTCATAACACTCCCCCTTGGATGTCCAATATTTAGAATGTACCTCGTTAAAAACCTTACTAGGAAAAACCCCGTGGGATAAAAACCTAGTGAAGGAAAAAGAGTACATCATTCATAAATATTTATTTCTCCCCCTCATGCATACAATCTTTAAGACAACCGAGTCCAATCTTGTATATCAACTGTTCAAAAACTTTTCTTGGAAGTGACTTTGTAAAGAGATCTACTAGGTTGTCACTTGAGCGGACTTGTTGAACATTTATATCACCATTCCTTTGAAGATCATGAGTAAAAAAGAATTTTGGTAGAATATGCTTTGTTCTATCTCCCTTTATGTATCCATCTTTCAATTGTGCGATACATGCAGCATTATCTTCATATATAATTGTCGATGTCATTTTTCTAGAAGATAAACCACAAGTTTCCCGTATGTGTTGAATCATAGATCTTAGCCAAACACATTCATGACTTACCTCATGTAATGCTAAAATTTCAGCATAATTAGATGAAGTAGCTGATATGGTTTGTTTTACAAATCGCTATAAAATGGCTATACCACCATTTGTAAACAAATATCCTGTTTGTGATTTACTATTATGAGGATCTGAGAAATAACATGCATCTGCATAACCATTTAGTTCTGGTTTGAGAACATTTGAATATAATAATCGCATATCCATTGTACCTCTAAGATAACGAAGAATTTGTTTAACTTCATTCCAATGTCTTCGTGTAGGTGAAGAATTATATCTTGCTAACAAATTAACAGTAAATGCTATATCAGGTCGTGTATAATTAGCAAGGTACATTAGTACTCCTATAGCACTAAGATATAATACTTCGGGACCAAGTATTTCTTCATCCTTTTCTTGGGGTCTAAATGGATCTTTGTTAACATCTAAAGATCTTACAACTATGGGAGTGCACAATGGATGTGATTTGTCCATATAAAACCTTTTAAGCACCTTTGTTATATAAGTTTCTTGATGCACAAGAATTCCATTTTCTAAGTATTCAACTTGCAGTCCTATACAAAACTTTTTCCTTCCTAGATCCTTCATTTCAAATTCTTTCTTTAAGCAATCTATTGCTTTTGAAAGCTCTTCAAGAGTTCCAATAATGTTTATGTCATCTACATAAACTACAATTATGGCAAATCCGTTTTCAGATCTTTTTATAAATATACACGGACAAATTGGATCATTTTTATATCCTTCTTGTAACAAGTATTCACTTAGTCGATTATACCACATACGACCTGATTGCTTTAGCCCATATAGGGACTTATTCAATTTGATCAAATAATCTTCTCTAGAAATTGCATCTTCAGGAAAATTAAATTCTTCTGGAAATTTCATATAAATGTCTGCATCAAGAGAGCCATATAAATATGTTGTAACTACATCCATTAGATGTAAATTAAGTTTTTCATGTACAACCAAACTAATTAAATATCGAAAACTGTTTGCATCCACTACAGGTGAATCTCTCTTCAAAATCAATATCGGGTCTTTGTGAAAAACCTTGAGCAGCTAGTCTTGCTTTGTATCTCACAATTTCACCATTGTCATTTCGTTTTTGCACAAAACCCAATTGTATCCAATTGGTTGTACATCTTTTGGTGTATGTAGTAATGGTCAAAAAACTTTTTGCTTAGCAAGCGAGTCTAATTCTGTCTCAATTACATCTTTCTATTTTGGCCAATCATTTCTTTGTCGACAATCGTTGATGGACTTTGGTTCTTGATCCTCAATATCATTTATTTCATTTAGCGCTATATTATATACAAATACATCATCAATATTGACATTGTTTTCTATTCCATCGTATTCCATTCATGACATAATTTATTGAGATCTCTTCATTTTCAATAATTTCAGGTATCTGAGTTTCTTCCAAAACTGAAATATTAGTTATGTCAAAGAAATATTTTTTGAGTTTTTACATCCTCAATTTGGTCATTTTGCTCTTTAACTTCCTTTTCTATTCGAGAATTTTTATCCTTGGAACCAATTGGTCTACCACGCTTCAGGCGTATTTGTGACTCATATATATTGTAGTATTAAATTGTCCAACAGAGATTTTGACTCTTATTGGAGCATTAGTTGCTGGTACATATGACTTAGTCACCCTATTTGGATCTGTGAATACATTTGGTAATTGGTTGGCTAGATTTTGCAAATGACTTATCTTTTGAACATCTAGTTCACATTATTTTGAACGAAGATCAAAATGAGATAGTGATAATTCATTCCAACTAATATATTTTTCTAGCTATTTGTGTTCTCCCCCTAATGTTGGGAAAATCAACTCATTAAAAGAATGAGATGTGAATTTACCAGCATTATCAAAACGAATTTTCTTAATTGGATAGTCAGGAAAATGAGTTCTTAATCTAATTAGTTGAGTTAATAATCTCGCAAATGTCTGGTTGTGAATTGATAATAAACAAATATGTGACCATCTTGTTGATGCATCAATTAAAATCATAAAATATCTAAATGGTCCACATGGGGGTGTATTGGTCCACAAATATCACCTTGTATCCGTTCTAAAAATAAGATAGATTCATCCCCAATTTTTGCTGGTGATGATCTGATTATTAACTTCCTTTGGGAACAAGCAGTACATGAGAAAATTTAATTGAAAAATCTCCTCGTTCTTTAATAAATGTCCACATGAATTTTCAATTATTTTTCGCATCATAATAGTCTTATGGTGACCCAACTAGTCATGCCAAACCTCAAATTTATTTTGATTTGTAAACTTCTGGTTTACAATAATATGTGTTTCAATTGTATTAATATACGTGCAATACAGTCTATAGGAAAAAACAAATAAATTTTCCAGTACTTCCTTTTTATTCAAGTGGAGTTTCGTGATATAGAGATATTCTACATTTCTTTCATTGTTTGTTTCAATATGAAACTCATTTAAACGAATATCCTTAAAACTCAATAAGTTTCTGTAAGACTTTTAAAAAAATATAATGCATTTTTAATATGCAACTTCGTGTCTTTCAGTAATAATATATTAGCTCTTATGAAGCCTTCAATTATATTTGTAGTATCATATAACATTAATTTCTCGCATTATTGAATATGAGAAGACAAAAATTAATACATTAGAACATTCACTTCAGGGAATGAAATAATAATAGTTAAAATGGTCTCTTGCATAAAAAAATCTCAATATTTTATTTTAGTCTTCAAGAGACAATAAACCAACTAAGGATATTTCTTAATCCTTTTTTTTTATATAAAAAAAATATTGCTACTTCTGGAGCAAAATAGATGTATGAAAAATATATAACATATTTTTCAAATTGAGAAATCATTATAAAAATGACATTCTTGTTATGTATCTTTAGACATCAATTTAATATCAAAATCTACACTATCTTTTTTTTTATATTTTTATATATCATCTCATGTATATTATCTACAAATAAATGATTCATACAAAAAAAATTAAAAACATATCTCACTAACACTTTATTTTAATCATTTTAGGAAATGAATGATACAACACAATCATATATTCATTTGAAAAAAAATCATAACTTGTTTATGTATTTCGTTATAAAAAAAATGAATCTTTCTCATTATACTTATTAAAAAAAATCATTTAATAAAAATATATTTATGTCATTACTAGGTTGACTTTAAGGAGATAAAAAATAATGTTAAAAATTAGGAAAATTATTCTCCTTATAAATGCTGTTTCGAAAAAATAAGGAAATAAACATTGATCACAATTTCATTAAATTCTATATTTTTGTACAAATCACAATCAAATTATAATTTAATGATATCTCCATGAATTAAAATAATAGACGCATAACATTATGAAAACAAATAATATCAATTATATCAATAAGATTTGAAACCAAACCCTTTAAGATTCAATAACGTAACACTTGAATTCAATTACATGACAAGTTGCTTATTTCAATCAATTTAATCATTAACAATATCAAATTACAGATGTAGGAAAACTCATAATCTACAAGAAATCACACAAAACCTAAATAGGCTTGAGGACATGCTTTGCTAGTCATAATTTTTAGAAGTACCTCAAATATCATTCAACATTATAATTATGACATTTACAAAATTATTCCACTTCCGGTGATGACCTCATTTATATCAAAGGATCAAATACAATATAATATATTTATATCAAAATTTTCACTTTTGGTGAAATTTATTTTATTTTTCACTTTTCATATTATTTTCTCACTTCTAGTAAGAAAATTTATTCCTTCCATTTCATTTTTTTTTCACCATTTTCCCACTTCTGGTGAGAAAAAAAAACCTTAATGTATGAAGAATTTTTATTTTCACCATTCTTCTTTGATAGTGTGTTCTATACATATTTCAAAAATGTATGAAGAATTTCTTTATTTAATAGTGTCTTCAGGACTACTATAATGTCTTTAAGAGTACTTTGATTCATAATAATGTAAACAATACAAATATTTGATAAAATTCTTATTATGAAAAATGAATAACTAACCTTGAAATATTTGTCTTGAAAAATATGACTTTCTTCAAGAAAATTCTTCACAGCTTTCTCTCGTAGTTGCAACAACAATAGATAAACAGCTTTCTCTCGTAGTTGCAACAACAATAGATAAAAGATTATCGTGCTGATAACGTGTTATAAAAGGAAGAAAAAGTAGAGAGAAGAAATAAGACAGTATGAGATAGAGAAAAGAATCTGACTGGTGTATTATCTTTGGGAAAGGAGTAACCTATTTATAAGTACATGTGATAACTGAACAATTACACAATAAAGAGAATAATACATAACGGAAATATAAATGGTAATGATTGATAATAAATATTGACATCCACTAATTAAGCCACTAATTATTATTCATAACACTCCCCCTTGGATGTCCAATATTTAGAATGTACCTCGTTAAAAACCTTACTAGGAAAAACCCCGTGGGATAAAAACCTAGTGAAGGAAAAAGAGTAGACGAAGATGCAACTCCTATCATTTTTATTTTCGATTTCTTAATTTCATATGAACAAATTAAAAATGTAAAACATTTAAGTATAGTAAAAATGTCAAAAATATCGATATTTATATTAAAAATTTATTTATTTAATTATATTACTAAAAATGTAATATATATTATTTTTTTATCATATCATATAGATAAATAGAATAATCTAACAAATTTTTTATAAGACTAAACTCAATCTATTTAAATAATTAAATTTTTATAAAAGTATAAATTTAATTTTTTATTAAAAATAAATTAAATTTAGTTAAACTTTAAATAAGTTAGTTCATATACTGTGTTGAATACATGATGTATATTCATCTCTAATTACTACATAAAAGTAAAAATTTATGATATTGAAATCATATTATATGACTATATATATCAATAAATTGTTATGAAAAATTATGTGTCTCTACTAATATCAACTAATTATTATTTCTAAATTGATTAAATAAGGTTGTAAAAATTGTGAATTATAATTTTGTATATTTCATTTATTGTAAAAATTCCCAGATAACTCATTAGGTGAATGTTTTCAACAAAAATATTTTATTCTTATACATTTCTAAAACTTTTTCAAATTAATCCTAAGAGTTCATATAATTTAAAAAAAAAATTGATTCATATAAAACATTTTGTTATTATTTTTATCAAAGGTTCTAATAATTATATGTTCTTAAAAATAATTAGAATTTAATTTCTTGATATTTATCATTAATTTTTGGAAGCATAGAGAAACTCAAAAAGAAATAAACATGTATGTGAAGATGTTAGCTACTTGCACTTGGACAGAAAATGTGTCTTGGGAGCAGATACCAACCCGAACGAGTTAGAATTATAACATCTCTCATGATATATTTACTTCCATTTTTTTATAAGTAAATCTTTTTTATTTTTTTAAAAAATTATAAAATAATTTTACATTTTTAATTTTTAATTTACTATTTTTTTCTTCTTTTTCACATTTTTTTTATAGCTTTCATATACTATTAAAATAGGTGGATGAAGGAAAGGTAAGAAAATGCGTATAAAATTGAAAAAAGGAGGGAAAATGTGTAAAAGAAAAATACTAAATTAAATATTGTGAATGTAGAAATAAAAAATTAAAAAATTAAAAATATTTTAAAATTTTAATTATTTTTTTTTTGAAAAGGAGGTGTGCTTATATATAAAAGAAGTTGTCTAGTCTGAGTTACATTGCAAATAGTAAATACCTCGTTTGGAAGCCCATTGAATTCACCATGGTTTATAGGCCCAAAACACATGACTCCCTACAGGCCCAGTTAGTTTTAAAACCCAAAATAATAAAAGCCCAGAGAGAAACCTAATACCCTATTAGGGTTTTCCGCCATATATTAGAAACGCAGCGCAGCTTCAGTTCCTAAAGCTTCTCGTTGCGTTCAGTGAAACACCAGGAATTGCGTTTCGGAGTTTCTAGCGCAAGCAGCCATGGCTACCACCAACGCCGCCGCAGCCCCGCCGCGCACGCTCTCCCAGAAGGAAGCCGACATCCAGATGATGTTGGCCGCCGACGTCCACCTCGGCACCAAAAACTGCGATTTTCAGATGGAGCGTTACATCTTCAAGCGCCGCAATGACGGTAACAAACTAAAACTTCTGTGTTAGATCTTTATAATCATATTGTGTTAATAGAGGAATAGAATAGAGTTTTGATTAATGTGGATTTGGAATTGGGATTAGGGATTTACATCATTAACCTTGGTAAGACATGGGAGAAGCTTCATCTTGCTGCTAGGGTTATTGTTGCAATTGAGAATCCTCAGGATATCATTGTTCAATCCGCGAGGCCTTATGGTCAGAGAGCGGTTCTGAAGTTTGCTCAGTACACTGGTGCTCATGCCATTGCTGGAAGGCACACTCCCGGTACCTTCACCAATCAGCTTCAAACTTCCTTCAGTGAGCCTCGCCTTTTGATTCTCACCGATCCAAGAACTGATCACCAGGTTAATACCACTCACGGTTATATGGAAAAATGATTTTTTCTTTTGGCTTTAGATTCATATCGTTTGATTGTCGATGTGGTGTGGTGTTATGTGGTTGTCTTGCCTTGATGTGTTTTTGAAGTGTGTTGGTTTGTGTGCAGCCTATTAAGGAAGCTGCTCTTGGGAATATCCCCACCATTGCTTTCTGTGACACTGATTCACCTATGAGGTATGTTGACATTGGAATTCCTGCCAACAACAAGGGAAAGCACAGCATTGGTTGTCTCTTTTGGCTTCTTGCAAGGATGGTGTTGCAGATGCGTGGTACCATTCGCCCTGGTCTCAAATGGGATGTCATGGTAAAATACATTTTTTTCACCCAGTTTTCTTTGTATGACTGTAGTTCTTTATGGGGGGAGGATGTTCTGTGCTTTGTTAGTAATTTGTATGGTGTCATTTTGTTTACGATGGGTTAGTTTGGGGGTGGGCTAACATCTTGGTATGGTTATGTTGGAATTCCTTGGCTTAATTTTTTCGTTGATGCAGGTGGACTTGTTCTTCTATAGAGAACCAGAGGAGGCGAAGCAACAAGAGGAGGAGGAAGCTGCAGCAGGTGATTATGCCATCACAGACTTCAATGCTGGTGCTATTGCTGCTGATGGGCAATGGCCTGGTGCAATTGATCAAACATGGACTGATGCAGTTCCAGCGCCTATTCCAGCTGCACCTGGTGTCAGCTGGGGGGCACCTGCAGAAGCTCCAGGTATGTGATTGATGAAATTATATAAAGCTAGATTAATCTGAATTGTTTTGATTGCTGTTCTTGGGCTATTTTTTCTTATTCTGTAATCTTTTGATATGATTGACTCTTGTATGTCTCTTCCTTATTTGACTGTTGCTTTATTGTTACATTTTTATCTGACAACAATTTAGGATGTGTGATCTTTGCATTCAGTTTTTAGTTGTATTTAGGAACCATGTATTCATGATTTGATGAACAAAAGCTTCTTTTGCAGCAGCAGCAGCAGCAGCAGCAGCAGGAGATTGGGGTGAAGCTGTTCCACCACCACAAATCCCGCCTACCGGAATTGAATCTGTTCAACCAACTGGCTGGGATTAAGCTTATTGTTTTTGGTTTCTATGATTTTGTCCCGCAATTTAGTTTACGTTTATCTTTGTTCGGAGTAAAATATGGATCAGTTTTTTTTAGCAAAGGAACTTGTTTTATTTTTTATTTTGGTATGAGTGGCAGAAATATTATTAACATGGTATATTGGGCAAGATTTTATTGTTTTTCTCTATGCAGTCATGATTAATGAATGTTTGGTAATGATATTTTGGCCCCCCATTTTGCTTTCTTGTGATGGGGATGGAATTATGAATTACTTTGAATGACTCGCGATTGTAAAGCTGGGTTTAGTTGGCAATTTAGGAGCGGCTAATCGAAATTCGTTTACAAAAATGAAAATGCAATTTTTGGCCATGTCATGAGAAAAACCATTCAAAGAACTGTTGGGACACTAACTGTTTTAAAAATCGTTCTATTGGTGTCACTGCCTTTCTAAATCGTTCTATTGGCTATTTATTCGTAATTTGGCATTGTTAGGGAAATTAAGTTTTATGTAATGCTTTCAATATTTTGTGCACATGAAGAGATTTCTGATGTGCATTATCAAAGTTTCAAAGCTTTAGATTGTCTTTATACGTAAATTGTCTTTATTTCACAACGTACTAAAAGTGATCTCTATCATGTCTTGCAAGATTTTCCCCTCGATGTGTCACGATTCTAATAGCTTTAGATTATGGTTATGATTTTATTATTTAATCATAATTAGTGGTGCTATAATACGGTGAGATGATTGCTAGATCATTGCCATTTAAGTATGGGGTTCGTATGTATAACAATATTTGACAAAAGATGTATATGGAATTTAGTACCTCCCATTTTGCTCTACTCAAACAATGTGGTGCTTTGACAATCAAATATCTCTGACATAGTAGACAAAGTGGGACAATTTATTACTATTTAAATTGGATCTAATATTCGTCAAACCTTAGTAATTTATAAAAAAAAAAAAAAAAAGTACCCCGATTATAGTTAAAATTTTAATTTACGCATAATCTTTTATTTTATCAAAACTTTTTTTTAATAAGTTCTGAGAAGCTTCATACATGAATGGAAAACCGACGAATGCATAAAGAATAAAGAATTCTAGGTGGCGTTATTTAAGGATAAAAGATTGTATTTGGCTCAAAGTTCTTGGCATGAATTGATGATCAGAGAAGCTAAATTAACGGGGGTATCATAGGGTTGATACGACCATAATGCATGATGTTAGATTTACAGAAGTGCTGCGTTAAGAACAAAATTTAATATCATGCCTCGTATTGGACCCAAATAGGCCATCAATATTTATCTCGAGTCTTGACGTCTCTCAAATTGTTTGGGACATGGAAATGTAACTATAAAATGATTAAAATCATCCCCGAATTAACCCAGAAAAAAAAACCAATAATGTTACAAATAAATAAATAAAATAGAAGTTGAAATACAACAAAACAACTGGCATTTGGTTCATTGCATTATGGTGGAAACATCACATGATACATGATCCACACATCAAGCTCCATTATTGTTATTTAATGTTAAGTCATTGAGCCATTTTTTTGGATTTCTCTTAAAAGGAAAAAAGTTGATCCAATTACTTTTCTGAAATACTCTCAAGTTAAATAGCTTATTTTTATCATAAAAAATTAACTTTTAAAAAAATCTCTTTCGTCTCTCTCACCCGCTCAGAACAACTCTAGTACTAACAAAAATAAAAACTATCAAACATCTTGATATTATTTTTTAAGTTTTTATTTTAAAAATTTTTTTTAAATAAACACAAAGTTGGCCCAAGCAATGCCAAAACATGGAATTTCATCATGTCAGCGTCCCCTTCCCTCAGTTTTTTAGTCTTCTCAAACTAATTAAATTACCTGTCCAAAACTCATGTAATTTAAACTTCGTAAAAAAGAAAATAAAGGACAAGATTTTGCAGCTTGGTAACGTCAGTGACAGAAAAATCAGCAATTCTTGATAATGAAAAAAAAGCTCACATATCCATGGAGCCAAAAAAGTTGACTGCACATGATTTATTAGGCAGTTATAACCTGAGCACCAGCCATGAATTTTTTTTGGTTTTTTTTGGTTTTTTTTCTTTTCTCAGCTTAAATTATATACATGGTTGATTATTATGGCATGTTTGGAGAGGCACAAAAATGAATTACCTATTGACATCTACCATTACCCCCCAAATGAAGAAAAATATAATGAGTAACTCAAATGTTGCCCTTGAACAAACCTCAACTTGTCAGCTGCTGCCAGTGCTATTTGCTTTTGCTTTTGCTTTTGGATGATATCTTACCATTTTATTTCTTCTGTACAGCAAGTCAGGAACCCCCACATCCTTCGGATGGATGGTGATAAAAGTCAAACAAAAAGCATCTCCCCTTGAGTTACCCAACGTTCAAAGCTTTCACTGTATTTGCTATTGCTATCCTTGTTCAGTTCTCCATCTCCACTCTGCCTTCCCTGAAATATTCAAACCAAATGTTAATTTTGATTAAGCGCATGTTCAGATTCAAGTTTGGAAGAGCTTTTAAGAGTTTCTATACTATAATTTTTTTTTATTTTTTATTTTCAGTAGAGAAACTTTCAAAATCTCTTTTAAGATTGTATCTAAACAAACTCTAACTATTATTGTAAAACTTGTTTACACCAATAATACATGGTATCGAAAATTTTACTATAACATCAACAATAACTCTACTGATTTGGTCAAGCTATTTTAATAATGTGATTGGATGATAAGCTAAAATGCTTTAACACAAACATTGGATGTATATCAAAATTATATTTGTAAAAAAAAAATATATACATTAACAATTTGATTCTGAAAGTTGGTAGAGAATTTGTGGACAAAAACTGAGGTCCTAAACTGCTGAAACTAGGACGTCCAAATCTAGATCCCTAATACTTACAAATATCATGCTAATACATTTGCATTGCCAAGTAGATGTTCCAAGATCTAACCACGATTCCACTAGTAACTCGACATTGAGACTTATTCACAGGTCTTAAAAGAAATACAGAAAGGCCCTGTTGTTTTTCTTCTTATCTATAAGTCATTAATGTTTCCTCAATAGAAGCAAATTAAGTTATTCTGCAACTAACAACATATACTGACCTTAATGCTGGATCCAGAATCACTTGCAGATGTCTCAGTTACTAGTTCATTTGCAATATTCTCCGAGGAGATGCTGGTTGACCTGTAACATCAACAATAATGGCATCAGTCAACACCAAATGCTTGAAAATTTAGTTCTCGTTCTTCATCAATTCTTTTAATTCGTAAAAAAAAATAAAAATTAATTGACATATACATGTGCTGTGTTAAAATGTAAAAACATTCTTCTCATTCATTAACCCAAAATTCAACATATGTCCCTACCATTCATCAAAGATTTAAGGAAAGCATAACACCAATGACAAAGAAAGACCATATTTTACTAAACAAAAGTTCAGAACCACCTTTCAAGTAATTCTTCTTCACAAGAATTTCCAGAAGAAGAAAGCCAGTCCACATCAAGGAAATTGGAGCAGTCACATGCATCTCCATGTTCATCGTAACAAATATGATCACTCTCACAATTTTGGCCCTTGACCATTCCTTCGTATATCTGCCTGTATGATTTGATAAAACACAACTCTCAAAAGATTACGATGAATTGAGCAGTAAATCATATCAGATCAAACTATGGATCATATTACACAACACAAATGGGACTGGTTACTATGGTGCCTGACCAGTTCTCTCTACATTTTCTTGTCAAATGAAATTTAACGAGAACAAAAACAATGAAAATAATCAGTTATTAGGTATTAACAATTTAGGAAGAAGCACTTGGTATTTACAAAAATTTAAGGCAGAAGCTTATTATTTTATACCTCTTTAAAATTTGCTTCATATCAATCTTCAGCAAGACTACTTTACAGCACTAATATTTATTCTACTCCAATGTATAACATGAGTGAAAAAAATTATACTGCCTAGCAAAATGAGATTTTGAAGCATGACATGAAACAGAGATGTGAGAGGCAGGGAAAGAGATTAAAGAATATAGATTTCCCTAACTGCACATCCTCCCAAAATTGAAAGAGGGAGTTATTCCTCTACCAATGGATAAAAAGAGGGGTATATCATATATACCTATAAATGAACTAGTAAGGTCCACAAGTAACACTGACCCCAAGATCCTTGCTAAGAAATTTAAGAGAATAGGTTCCAAAAGGAAAGCACTAGTACTATTTAAATAAGTTTCATTCCCCGTGTTTAAATCCTTTCAAAGTGGGGAGCTCTAAAATGTGCATAACGGTTGAAACTACAGAGATTGAAAAGAGAGTGAATAAAAGACTCTTATATATACTGATGTGATACAAAATACAAAGCACTAATCCCTACTTGTAATACACTATTTTTCCCATCCTATTTAAAAGGAAACAACTCATCTATAACTACTATAAAGGGGATACTTCTTTTTGTAATCTCTCTTTAGTTTCTATTTTTAAATTATACACTTTTACCCTTGAAACTATATCACACACTATGATTTGTTTTTATAATGATAAAAACCCACTCTTATCAACATCTACAGTTACTTATTTATAAATCTAAATATTTTTTCTTTTTTCTCTTACAACTATCTTCTTCTCTCAAAATTAAATATTCAAAGGCAAAAAGTACCTCTTTCTCCTACTAGTTTTATATAAATGAAACTAGAAAACAACTCCTAGGATACTTTATTCTATAAAACAATTATAAATAGTTTCTATATATTCTAAAATAAAAATTAATAAGAGGATTTTTGGGGGCTGCACAATAATCCACCTGTACTTTCCCTCCATTCTCCCCTCCAAAAATATTTCAAGGAAATACTTTTAGACAACGGATTCCATGGGCTAATCCATACACCTTCACAAGCCGTACAATTCATGTCCCAATTGACTGCATGATTCCTCCTAGAACTCATATTCAGGACAATAGATAATCATATTTGAGTTGAGTAAATGCAATTTAATCAGAGGCCTGGTCCTGTCTAGCTCTTTGTGCCCATGTTATTGTCAAATTTTCAGCTGGTCTTTCAAAGATACATTACATTGCTTAATATGGCATGCAAAATATCAATTTAGAATACCTGCAATGACAAATGTCGCTTCCACAAGTAAAGATGTCTGGAGTAGACCCCGAAAGAAAACGCTTATCAGGTTTTTCAGATAAGTGCTGACAATTTGTAACATTCAAGTTCCTAATTGTATTGTCACTTTCACTGATAATGTTACCATCTGATAGCGATCTTTTCATAGATGACCTACCAAAATAAATGAACAGCCTTGTCAATCTTGACAGTGGAAGACATTTTTTAGACAATATCATTTAATAAAACCCACAAGGCACAAATTCACTTTTATTCATCTGCTTTCATCCTCAATAAAGGATAAATTTGAGATTACACTTTGCCTATATAATATTGTCCTCACATAGATCTTAAGTCAAAGCTTACAACAACTCAACTTCATGAACAAGACCATCTAAATAAAGTATCCAGTTTTTATAGTAGCAATTCAGTTTTGCAAGCAGAAGCCTGAGGGGAAAAAGAAGCAACTAGACTAAACTGAGGGCATTTGACCCAGCTTATTTGTAGCTTAATTTTTACTTATAAGTTGGGACAAGCACATTTGTAAAAAAGCCCTTAAAAAAATAAGCAGCTTAAAATTTGTGAAGAAAAAATAAGTAAAAAATAAAAGATTTTAGAAGAGCTAACTCAAGGAACTTAAGTGGAGCATTAGTGGAGTTTTTTTGTAAGTACCCCAATTTGAGTCTTACTAGTTGCTATGTCCATGTATTTTATTTTTTCTATTTTGATTGTGGGTTACTCTTGCTCTCTATTAATTTGTTTAAACTCTTGCTCTCTTATAAACTCTGATTAGCTATTTTTCATCTTGCAAAATTTTTTTATATTAACTTTTTTCACTTCTTTTGATTGTTAATTATAGTTTTTTAAGAAAAAATAATATATATTAATATAATCGCATGAAGTGTTTATTATTTTATTGATTGTTTTGACATATATTTCTTTTAGAATAGTTTTAATGTAATTTAATATTATTGAATTTAGCCAAAATAAGTTTTTATATCTTTAAAAATATTATTGAACAATATATAATTACTTAAATATTTTATCATTTATAATTTAAATTAATTTTTCTTAATTAATATTATATATTATTTGCAGATCATCATTAAAATAAAATTTATTAGTTAACTAATTTTGGAAATTTTAAAAATTAAACTTTCAATATTTTGTTCTTCAATATTTTTATTTGTTTCTATTATTATTAAAATAATTTTACTTAATATTTTTTTTATTTTATTAATATAATCTTTTATTGGATGAGATAAATAATTTTATATAAATTTGAGATTTGTTTTTTAAAAAAAAAACCCTAAACCCTAAAAAAAATAAAAATAATAATAATACAACTTAATTTTTTAAGTTATTATATTCAACTTTAGCTTAAAAGTTGCTTTTAAGTGGGGAAAAGAAAGGATGGGCCAAACTTACCCTGTAAACTTAAGAGTGAGGAAAAATAAAAATATGCTTACAGTACCAACACTGCCTCAAACTACTTAAACTGTTCTACAAAAGGCATTCTGCATTCCTCAAACCACAAAATCATCAACATCTATCCATATGCTTGACCAATATTTTCAGTTTGAGAACTATGCTCAAAGTAAAAGATAAATCTATATATTGTACATATAGATCTCAAAATATCAAAGTACATATATAACGATTAAATTCTTGAAAATTAAATATTTGTAGGGCACTAAGTCTTTCACCATAAAAGTATAATCCTCCCCTCAAATGCTCCATTAAATTTAGAGGACAAAAGCTAGTGCAACTCAATAATCCACTCTTTACCTAATATTGTCATCTGCAAAATACAGCCCAAGTTTCCTGATGGTGTAATGCTGATCTGAATCTAACTCCCACAGTGCTGGTTTTCCCTGTTGTGGCTGAAAATGCCCCAAGAATCTGACCCAATAATATCAAACATGACAGTAACTAAGTCATTCTAATACAATCACCACATATACATAACTTGTATTTGCTTTAAATCATATTACCTATGGCAACAATTATGTAAATACAATTAGAAAACCGGGCTTGTTTGACTTACAAGTTAATTGCTTTTTGCTTATCACCATCTAAATACGTGTTGTTGTAATAACGCTGTAGAGTTCGAATAAACTCCTGGGATTGTGTTGCTGCCTTCCATTGACCTCTTTTCTCAGAAAATATCTAAATAGCAATACCAATTGCAAAGAACACAGAGGAGTGAGCACTGAGCAGTAATTAGATAAAATTTCCATGCAAGGAAAATAGTAAAGAGGCAAATAAAGATTTCCACTTCAAAACGTGGGGAAATTGTTATGGTCTCTTTATACTAAATTAAATAGCTAAAAATTATAGGGACCTATTTGAAAACTCTCAAATAGTTTACGTATCCACTAATCAATTTAACCCAGCAACCTTGTCCTTGAACTATTTGGGATTTCTCGTGTAGGTCCTAATACTTCAAAATTCATAATTGGAATCAAGAATATCCCATCTAACTTCGTGTTCTATGATGGAACCCTACTCCAGGAACCCAATGACATGATTTATAAGTTCAAGAACCCAATTATAAAATTTTAAAATATAGGGACATATTTTAAAAATCTCAAATAGCTCAGGAAACCAATTATGAATTTAGCCATTGAGAAACACTTGGACATCCCACCTCACAAAAGCTGGGTAAAACGAATATATAACTCACAAAAGGTGTCCCAGTTTCTATTTATTGGCATGTCAATTGGTGAGTGTACAATAAATGAAACATCTACTATGAAACTGCCATATATAATTGAAAATGAAGACTCCAACCTATCCCTTTCAAGTAATAGGTCCACTGCTTGCTAAAATAAGTCTTTCAGAACATGCACTATTATTGAACCAAAAAGGTCAGGCATGCATCCGCAACATAAATATTTTTACATTGAGGGAATCGAATGGCTTCATTGTGAATAATGGTTTTTATTTCTTGATACCAAATAATCATCTGTTTACATTTATCAATGCAGCGCAATGAAATGGGGGAAGGGGGTTGCAGACAAATTTGAATTTATACCCCCATAAACAAGAATCATTATAACTGCTTCCATATAACTAACTGAGTTACTGAACCTACAACAAATTAAAACTTATTGTAAAGATTGTGAATCAAATACAACATATCCTCTTAGAAAAGGCATACTTTTATTGGAGACAGGCAGACAACCTAAAAAAACACAACATGCTTTCAGCATTAGATTAACTTGCGTCATTTTGGATTGTGTTATGCATAAGAAGCAGATCCTAAATAAAATCATTATGCATAGAAATTCTGATCCCATATGGCATTTCATAGCCCCTGAAGGTAGAAAGATTACCTTGTTGTGTGCTGCAGATCCCCCATATTGAAAGGCTAGTGTATCGCCCATGGACTCATAGACTTGCATTAATTCCTTGGCCAAAGGGTTATCAAGATCAATATATGGGGATTCAGTAAATCCTAAAACTTGTAGCTGGCATCCAAGTGCAGCTAGTCCATAAGCATATTGAGCAACATTGGTACGATCTAAACAGTCTATGCAATTAGTCCTCAAGACCCCAGATTGAAGCATCTGGGGTTTGACGCTGTAATCTTTGTTCTCATCACCACTACAGTAACAATTGCTAATTTCTGTTTCTTTATCAACATTATCCTTGTTTATGCATGTTTGTTCTGTGATGCAGTGATCAATGACATTGTCATTCCTGCATTATATTAAAAAAAAAAAAAAGGATCATCAATAAATAATAGAAATAAAAAACATTCATGAGTTTTTACCAAACAGCTTATGCTTTTGGAAGACTTGGTCCATAACATGGTATCGTAGCTTTTATGATCAAGAAGTTTCAGCATGACGTAGGGTGGAGGTGGACTTGAGCATTTCCACGCTTCAAGCCCAAAAAAAAAAAAGCACTTACACAAGGTTGCATTTGAGATATTAATTAAAAAAAATGAGTCTTCACCCAATAGCTTAAGCTTTTGAGGGAGTTACTCTGTCACAAATAAAATTACTAACAATAACATTGAGGCAAAAACAATTGATAAAGATTATAATGAAGTGAAAAAAAGGCTAGATACTCCTTAATATAAGTATATCATGTAATAAACCATCTAAACATTAAAAAATAAATCGATAGGCAACTGCATCAACAATTGTAAAATAACCAAGAGAAATTTCAACTTGCCTAATTACTAATTAGTACAATAGCAAACAGGACCAAATGTGTTACGGTACTTACTCAGAGTAGGAATATTCACATAATCCATCTAGCCTCAAATTTGGTGTCACTGGACAGTAGAAGATGCCAGTCAGCTTCAGCGCATATGCAGCCACTTTCCCCAGTTGTCCCAACACATTAGTAGCTTTGCTGCTAAAGGTGATTGAATTAATAATATCAAAATAACACTCGAAGAATAAACTTGTAGTGGTTGGACAATAAAAAAGGGAAGAAAAATTTACCATCTTGAATGCCGATGCAGATCCCAATGAAGAAACCTCAGGCGATTTTCCCCTCTCAAATTTTTATTAATAGACCTAACAGCATTCGCAAACTCAGATCGCAGAATAGTTTCTCGAGGCTTCTTCTCACGTGTCTTAGACACAAAAGACAAAAGAATATATAAGATAGAAAATCTTTTAGTTTAGACACAAGACAAACAAATCAAGCTTGCTTGATGGTTCCTTACATATATGGAAATGCCTACCTTTATCAAGTTCAGTATAATAATTGGATTTCCATATCTCTTCACAAGATTTTCAAAATGAAGTCTTGTGGCTTCAAAATTAGAGTCCTTCCTTGATACTAGAGAAAAGGAAAGAAAATGAGTGATCAGCATTAATTACAAAGCATGTGAGTAACAAAGTAAAGTTGCTGCCATATCATACATATAATGTCAGGTTTTATATTCAATCTAGAGGCTTCCTGAGACCAGAACAGAGGGATGGAACCCCGGATCTGTACCACTGAACTGATTTGCATTGGGCGTCCATCATGAGCATCTGTAAAGACTATCTGCTCTGTCTCAACGTCATTGGCTACTCTACCTTTTTCATTCACTCCTCGTTTCAAATATCTACACAAGTGCATAGATGTGAAATAAAATGTCATTTTAATCTTCATACAAACTAGAGAAAAGGCTCAAAAATGTACAAACCTGGTCCCAGCATAATGCCGTGAGCGCCTAGCAATGATAGTCAAGTTGAACTCACTGTCAGATATAGAAAGTTTGACCTACACACGACATCATAAAATGAACACTAGTCAACAAGATAACACCAAATCTTTTCTAAGAACACAATATACTGGCATTTCTTCTGGCATTATCCTATAGTAAGTTTAATCAAACCTTTTGTGTGGACTTGAATGAATTTCCCAATATACGACAACTGAAAAACTATAAATTTATGGTTTAATGGCTGCACATTAACTCTACTAAATAAAATGCCAGCAAGATTAGTTTCACTTTCTATAAAGGTACAGTAATCATTAGTGATTAAGTACAAATTAATAAATATAAGCAACAGAAAATTGTTCAATAGGTGTCAGATATTCAAAGCATATATCAAAGGTTAACTTCATTGTAGACATAGAAAACAAAAAATAAGAAAGAACTAAAGAAATTCATACAAGTGAAGTAACTAGCATTACTAGCAGCTACATTAGTTACCTTCCTTCACAAATCTCTCACAAACATATCTATTAGCCAATAAAGGAAACTTCAAATGTACCTGTTTAAAAAAGCCATACACTAAGGCTACAGTCCAGGAAGTATTCTGGAGATTATTCCTGATTCCACGAGTTAAGAACTCATTCCAAACAAAAAGTGTTTCATAAAGTGATTGTCCTGTAGTATTATGATCAGATAAGTTCCTTTGAAGACTAAGCATGACATTGTACGAGTAGCTAAAAAAGAAGTCCTTCGTAAGATCCACACTGCACAGAAGCCTCTTGTATCTAAGTCACCACAGAAGAAAGAGCAAAGCCCATTAATAAGATACTTTATTATGTAAAGGAATAAAAGTGAAACAAATTGACAATAAAACAACTTATAAAGCCAATAACCCTAACCAAACGTATTAAAAAAATTAAAAGAAAGTGATCTCCCAGTTGAAACCCTGCCAATACCTTGTCTCAATCAAAAAGTTAAATTTACATCATAACAGCAATGAAGATTGCACCTGTACATTTGCAGGAAATGAACTGACAATAAATGTAGAACATGAAAACAACAACAAAAGAGGTATCCACTATAGACTCCAAAAATCTGGAAGAAACATTATTGATTCTATTTCACAAGAGACAATTAAAGTGTACCACAGAAAGATGAGAAGGTTGATCTGAGGAAGCCCACATTGTGGATACACACTGAAGAGGAATAATCAACATACATAGTACAAAGAAAAACTCTAAAATGTATAATTTCAACACAACTATGCTCTAACAGAATGTTTTGACTGCACAATATAATGAACTCAAATTAAAAAATTGTGATTCATAACATCTAAGTACAATGGACAATGTATAGCTCTCAATGCTACTCTCTACATGTCTCTTTAAATGTACCATAGACACATTACAATTACATGCAAAATTGACTAAAGACCTGTTCTCATCCTTAGAATAAGCCATTTTGGATCGCACAGTAGCATGTGGAATTGGAACCATTTCGCTCTTTGTGATAGCATATATAGTGTGCCCACAGATTGTACCAATCTTCCTTCGCTTTGTTATAAGCAGCATGTAATACGGCTCCAGAAATTTGATAAATCCTGAATCGAAAGAAGAAGAAAAAAACAATTTATTCTGATGAAAAATGTGGGGAACAAGACTAAGGATAACAATAACAATTTAGATCTCGTACAAAAGAGAGAAAAATACCGATGATTCCATAGCAAGTTGTTACAAATTTAAGCCCCCCTGTTGACTTGTTTCCTTCATGTATCCGCCTCAGAAGGTCACAACACTCAATTTCCGAGTATACTGTTGAATCTTCAACAATATTCAATTCAGATGGCTCCAGTCTGTCAATCTTTAAGACCCTCCAAAATGTTCTGTTTTTGTCTCTTCCGATCATGTAAAATTTCTGTGTAGAAAAATAGTAAGACCACAGCAATAGTGCTTTGTAGCTATTATGTGCACAGACAAAAAAGATAATATTAATAAAGAAAAAGTACATCTCAGCTCACATTTTTGGTAACAATAAAAAGAACTAAATTTAATTGCCCTTATTTCCAAAGCAATTGAGAGCATTTTCAACTTCTAACAAGTTGACAGTCTGATCCAACTCAAAAGCCACTTTTCAGAAATAAGAGTCTCCCCATAATAGTCATTTATTGCACACTTGCATCAAGGGATAATTTTGTCATTGTGTAGTGGAATAAAAAGTTCTAAACACAAACTTAAATGACAAGCATGGGAAATAGTTTTGCTCAGTCCAGATTTTGAGTGTCACTTGAGACAGAAAACACAAACATGTGAAAATGAGAGATAATCGAAGGAGATACATCATGAGAAGATTCACATGAAATTAAATTTTTTTAAGCAATAATTTTATCATATTTTTCCATTTAGATCCCATTTCAGAATTAGAATGTAATACTTTAATTCAGTCATTTCAGTTCGGTTTTTGATCTTTGCCCATTTTTCAACAAAACTTCTGGATATATTCACAAGGCTACTCAATTAGTCAATTTCACTGGATAGAGGGGACTAAGACAAGAATGGACAAGCAATGGCTTGAGACAGAAAACACAAACATGTGAAAGTGGGAGACAAATTAAGGTGACACAACTGCAAGAAGGTTAACATGGAGCAAATTTTAATTGGTAACTATATTTTTCCTTCCATGTCTCATTTCCTGAATAAGAATGTAACAGTTTAATTCAATTGTTTCAGTTCCCTTTTTTGACCTTTGCCCCATTTTCATCAAAAGTTATGGATATATTCACATGGTAGAGGAGAGTAAGACAAGAACGGATCAGCAGTGGCCATCTTCTGACGACAAATGTTAGCAATTTAGCATTCCAAAATTAAAAAAGCTGAAGCCAAACTATATACGAGATCCAACCAGATGCATGAAATTGATGAAAGAAAATATAAAGCAACAACCCTAGTTTCCTTTTAGAAAAGTAAACAATGAATTTAGTGCAAATAAACTCAAAGTGGACAACAAAACTTTCACGGTAACATATCACAAGCAACTTTCACAGTAAGATCCAGTGAATTTAGTGCCAATAAAGTTGACAACAAAGCTTAGATGTTCAATCATCCATTACACACAATTAAACCTAAAAGGCTTGAGGAATAATGAAAGGCCAACGTTAACATAATAAATACAATCTGAAAATAGTGAGGTACAGAAATCCACAAACGGTTTGTCTACAAAACCATTTAACACGGGCATTTAATAGTTACCCTCACATGCAACATGATGGAAAAAAAAATGTCAGTTATAAATGAATTACAATTATTCAAGCCAGGAAAAACTCATCAGTGTATACTTGTGAAATGAAATCCATGAGAATCCAGATAAGACAACAACTCATAAAACCATTTTCACAAAGAGAGGTGTCTAAAACCCAATGCAAAAACTCCCCACCGAAAAAAAAAACCAAACTTTCCATATGACTCGATTCATCTGCCCAATGAAAAACATCATGATTCACGATTAATATATGCACATGAACATAAATTTGACAAGGATAAATTGAAAGACATAAAGAAAATCAAATCAGCTCAAACAAAACAACGTCTTAAAGCAACAAACAAAGAGAAACATGTTAGTTACACAAAAATTCAAATCAATCCGGATCATGGTCAGAAAGTACCGTATTTGTATATTTGTAATGCAAACATTATTTATATTTACCGAGCGAGTCTCATAGAGCCTGAACTTCTGCATATAGCAAGGTTTGGTGTCAGCTCCATCTGCAACAGCAACACTGCTCTGCAGCTTCTTCTCCTTTGTTGAATCCATCACACAATTCAGATCCCGAGCCTCCAAAAGCTCGGGTTTTCCAACGAGATCACCAGCAGAAAATTCCAAAAAAGAACACCAACAAAGAGCTTCTGTTTGATCAAACAGAAGCTCCTCAACACACACACACACAAAAATAAGTACAACAAAGAAAACCCCAAAACTTTACATCAAACACAAGCTCCGCAATTCACACACCCCACAAGAAGTATAATACAAAGCTCAAAATTTTACATCAATGGTACACATGAAACTCTCCTTACAAGCACAATGACACCCAGAATTCAAAAGGGTCAAAAAAAATGAAAAACAAAAAAAAGTTTTGAATCTAAATAGGAGGAAAGGGAAAAAATAGCTTTTTTAGGAATCAAGAGAGTGAATGGTTTTGGGGAATGGAGAAGCAGAAGAAGCAGCTTTTTGGATTTCAGAGATGAAAAGGAAGTGAAAATGAGATTGTCAGGGAAGGAAGCAGAGAAGAGAAGAAAGCCACTGCATCCACACAAAAAATAAAATAAAAAAAATAATAAAATGAATGAATGAAAATGTAATGTGAAATGCAAAGCAGAAAACAATTTTAAAAGACAGGAAATTGGAGTTTTCTTTTCATTTGCGTGTGTGTGGCCAATTTCTCTCTCTACCTGGTTGCAAATTTTTTTTGTCAGCGTGTTCTGTGTGATGTCTTTCTTTACTTTTTCCGTGAAGCTTCTTTCCTTTTATTTCACCGTGACCAAAATTCAAATTTTAATCAGGTTAATTTAATTCTGTAACAGCTTCACACTATTTCAACTCATAATTTTTTTAATATAATACCGTCTGGTCAAAAAAATATATATCATACCTCATACTGTTTCATTTAATAATATAATACAATAATATTTGATTTTCATGTGAGAAGCAAATTTTGTATGGTAAGTCAGTTTTCGAGTCAATCAAAATTCAAAAGTACGTTATTTCCATAATAATTTTATGGAGGCACTTACTGATTAAATGAATTAGTAAATGTTTTATAAATTACATAAATATATTATATGTAACCAAAATAGAAAAATATAAATAATATTTTTTAAAATAAGTTGATATTACATTTTACACTATATATAACTTTTGTATTTTTTATCATACATATATTATTATAAAAGATCATTTTTCTAAATTTTATGAATGGTTGGACACATGATCTTCTACAAACCATGTAAATTCATTTCCTCGTTAATAATCCAATTATTGTGACATGGTTAACTTTATAGTTTGAAAAAACAAACAAATAGTTCATATGTGATCATTAATGTCCTACCAAGTTCATATGTGATCAATGGCAGCTCTGAAGACGACAGGCTCTCTAGGGTTAGATTTTCAGAAGAGCACTATTTTTTTTTATTTTATAAATTTATACAAATAAAAAAAATACATGATTAAATTATATATAAAAAATAAATTAATCTACAATAATTAATCAATTGATATGTAACTTTTTTCAATAAAAATTTACTTAGAATTTTAGAAAAATATATTGATAATGTTAAATATTAAGAGAAAACTATGATATATAATATAATTTATTATTGACTTGATTTATTTAATTTTTTTATCATTATTTCTGTTATTGTTAATAAATAAGAATTGTGATATCTTAATCCCTTATTCTCTTTTTATTATCTTAATTGTGATATCTTATGGTATGTTAGAATTTTAAAATCAAATTAAAAACATTTATTTGTTAGTTATTGCAAATTTTTGGTGACATGCCACATTATTATTATTTTTCTTCCATTATAATAAATTGAGAGTTCTGAAGGTTTAAAAAATACATAATTGAGTACTATTATTTTATCTCATTGACTTTTACTCATTAAAAACTCATAATTTGAAACATAGATTATAATTTAGTTTTTGTCTAATTGTTTGGGTTTGAACATATTATGTAAAAAAAACAATCTTCTGGTCATCTAAAATAGAAAAGAAATATAAAAAAATGGAATTATTATTGATTCTCAAAAGAGAGCTCTTGATAAATTTTTTTGATAAACATTCTATAATTTTTCTTCAAAATGATGCAAATCTAGGTAATCTAGACAAATAGACTCCAAATCTAAAAAAATTGATAATAAATATGATTATCATGATGAAATTGAGTATTTTAACGATAAAAACTAATATATTCACGCTGGACAATCTAGTGAGTATAATTCATTAGACATTTACATTTTAATAACATGAAATAATTTAAAAGTGATTTACAAGATGAATTACTAAAGAAAATGATACTAAATAAGATATGTCTATTGTGAATGATTCTAAAAATAATTTAAATATTTTAATAATTTTATAATAAAAATAAAAGAATAATATTTAAATAATTTAAAATATCATATTTTTTTATTGGATCGTAGCTTTAAAAAAATCTCGGACCAACTTCACATATGATACATTTTAACTTTAAAATTTAAATAATATCACTGAACATATAAATTAATTGATAAAGACTAATTTAAGTTAATTATTGAAATTTAGTTTGAATGTTAAAATTTAGTGGAAATAATTTTGACATTTAATTTTTAATAATTTTATTTAACTTAATCTAATTAGGATACATTAAACTTTAAAAAAAATAATAACTTTGGTGTTAAGCGAATAACTTGGATATATAAAGTCAAGTGTGAGATTAAATAATATTTATAAAATATTAAATTCAAACATTTTACCGTTACATAATTCTTATGAATAAAATATAATATATATATATATATATATATATATATATATATGATTATGAATAAAAAATATATACACATCAAATATAATATGCATAATTATTTTTTTACAAGATATGCATAGTTTTTTATTGCATGCATTTATCGCAAAGTTCTAAAATTATTTGCACATTTTTTAAATCCTAAATATTGTTTGCATCCCGAGTCAAAGTTAATTGACATGCTTAATCTATAATTTATTTTTTTGCTAAATATTACATGCACGTACTCATCTCGATAAGAAGTATTATCATAAGGTCATATATAAAAATAATTGTCATTATAAATATAATATATATAAATATAAATTTATTTAATATATAATTTATATATAATTTTAATATTAATTTTAAATAAGGTTTAATAAAATATTATATATATTATTACAGATTAGTTATTGTTATCGGCGGTGGATATTTCAAGAATGAAAAAAAAATATATTTAAACTTTTTTCATAATATATTAATATATATTATATTAATAATATAAATAAAAATAATTTTTAATAATAAATGTTATATTATTATAAAGTATGTATAACTATATAATTAATATATATATTTATTTATTTACAAAATTTGATATTTTAAAACAGAAATCTTACTATCGTAGGAGGTATTCACTGAATTAAGTCATTTTGCTCACATTAAATATTTTCATTTTTACATATAATTTATCCTCTGTAAACAAATTATTTAAATAATAAATATAGTTAACCTTATATAATTTAAGTTTTAAACTTTAATCCATTATAATAAATTCACAGACATAACTATGTGTCTATGATACCTATCGATTCAAATAATTTATATCATGATTTTCATTTATAACTCAATGTTAAAAGTATTTTTTTTTTATTCATTCTATTTTATAAAATAAATTCATTATTATCAGTGAATATACCACTTATTATACAATAATATTTTGTAATACATGCCATGTCATCATTTAATAATAATTTTTTAATGATATTAAATTTTACACAAATTAGAACATTCCGTGAAATAGACAATAGTTTTACTAGTTTTTTTTTTTATGCAAAATAAACTGTTTTCTCATGTTTAAATTTTATTAGTCTGATAAGCAGGGTAAAGTGAAATTATCTTTTCTAAAATCCAGTTTTCTATTAAAGTATTGGTTATAGTGTTTTGTTTTTTTTCTTCTTATTTTTACACAAATAATTAATCAGGAACGATTTAAATGAAAAAATTTTCTAACAATACTTCTTCTAAAATTATCAAAACTATTGGTATGCATTTTTTTTCAATTATCTAGCGTTCCATACCAATTAATTAGTTATAATTATATATACAGTTTGTTTATATATAAATTAAAAATATTTTTGAGAACCTTTTTACTAAAAATAATAATATTTTTTAGTAAATAAAAAATTCTTAAAAACATTTCTAAATTTGTATTCAAATAGATTTATTATCTATGATATTATATATATATATATAGAGGAGGGTTCAAACGACACCAGTGTAACTTTTACTAAGTGTTACACCGCTCAATAACTTTATATTAAATGTGAATTATATATATATATATATATATATATATATATATATATATATATATATATATATATATAGGAGGGTTCAAACGACACCAGTGTAACTTTTAGTAAGTGTTACACCGCTCAATAACTTTATATTAAATGTGAATTTTATAAATCTAACCGTTAGATGGAAAGTTCATATCTCTTAGATCATATATGTCAAATTTTGTTAAAATTGAACAACAACTAGAAGGTAATCAAAGTGTTCATATTTTAGTATATTTTGAAATGTATATATTACGTCAATTTTATTTTATGAGAATGAAGTATCAAATCATCTTAGATTAATATAAAATTTGATATATATGATCTAAGAGATATGAACTTTCAATCTAACGGTTAGATTTACAAAATTCACATTTAATATAAAGTTATTAAGCGGTGTAACACTTAGTTAAAGTTACACCGGTGTCGTTTAAACCCTCCTCATATATATATATATGACCCAAATTAATTTTTTTAATAAAAGTTAATGTAAAATGTCTCTTAACATATAATAAATAAACTTAAGTTAACATCATTTCTCTTAATTCAATAATATTTGGTAAAGATCTTATTATTGGTAATAGTTTTAGAAATTTAATTAACTTGTATGTTAATTAAAAAATTAGTTAACATCATTTAATATGATTAATCTTAATTAATATTAATTATTTTACCTATAGTACTTTCATTGGCACATGATGTTAAGAATAAAAAAAACATTATTAAAAATAAAATTTTAATTAAATAAAAAATATTTTAGACATAATAACATTAAATGTGATTAAATTAATTAATAATTATTTTTATTTAAGTTAATCATTCATAAATTTATTTTTTATTTTGCTTATATTTTAGTTTAGAGTATAAATTTAAGATAAATTTAATTTTATTAACTAAATTAATTAATTATATTTATATATATACACACTTCCTTAATTATAAGGAATTAAATAATTGAGTCAAAATTAATTTTCAACCATTGATTGAAAATTCATTAATGCAAATTAAGAAAAAATTATCATTATATAAATTTACTTGAAATTTAAGCTTATATAATAATCTGAGTTGATTGTTTCCTAATTTCTCTAATGATGTCATCTTAATCAAGAAGAACAAAGAGAAAGGCATTTTGAATTATTTAAATGATCCACTATGATCATCATTGAAGAAAAAAAAAGCGTTTACTTGAAGAATGGCAGAGAATATTAAATTGGAAAGAAAGAAAAATATATTCGACGCAGAGAAGGAATATCCTAATATGCCCTTTGGATGGCTTGGAATAGAAATTCACCAATCATTTATGCAAAATTCACATTCTTCTTTTTCTTTTCTTCTGCATCACGTCTTCTTCTACCTCTCATATCTCCTCAAATTCTCACACCTATCTTTTCAACATTGCTATCCAATATCTATCATCATCTACCTGTTAAAGATATACATTTTATTAATTGCATACCAAAAACTTTTATCATGTGGTAGAAATAAAACTACTACTCATAACTTTAATTTTTATATTTCATCTTTTGAAGAAAAAAAAAATACAATTTCATATAATTTATGGCAAATTTTATTATTGATTTTTAGTTTGAGAATTGAGACACCCCATTTCATTTCTTGAATTCTTTTTCCTTGTACTTTAATCTCTAGAAAGTTTTAACAGTTTATTCTTTTTTATGTATAGTAAGTATATTTATTTGATATCACTAAAAGTATAATAAATAAATAATTTAGGAGATATAAATTATATTATAATTATAATTTATAAGAAAATATTAGACTTATGATAAATAATTTATATTTAACTATTGATTTTAAAATGAAAATAAAAATTAATTAAAATTGTTAAAATTATTTTCATTCAAGAAAAAAAAAACTACTGCATACACGTTCATTAAAGAATAATTATAAAAATGTTCTAGTTCAAAATAATTTATATATAGATAGAATAAAATGATATAATAATAAAGTAATTTTTATTAGATATTTGTGTAAAAGAGATTTAGTATATACAAATTAAATTAATTTTTTGATTTATTCGTGCTTACAATTTAATAAAACATTTTTTTAATGTAATGTCACATTGTAAATGAGCTTTGAAATTTTGATTTATTTTATTTTAACAAATTTATGATGGTAAGTAGAGTTTTGCACGTTTTCCTTACTATGGAAACGCCGCACGTTAATATGTTACCAAGTTGGAATCACTTTTCTTAACCCTTTGTAGGTTACTTCTAGTATAATAATTTAGAAAAAATTTGAATTCGTCAATGTTGAAAACCGATTTGAATTAGTTGAGTTTCATCGTTCATGCATTTAAATAGATGATTAAATTATTTTTTATTAAATATATTTTTCATAAATAATAATTATTCATAATTTTAAATATAAAAACATATATATTAAAAAACATAGATAACAATATGTAATCGTTGTCTTATATTTATCTATAATCTATATTGAAAAAAAAAACTCACCTATCATATTTAACACTTAAAGATATCAATTTAGTTCATAACTCCAAACATTTTTATTGATAAAAAAATCTTTTAAAAGATGGTCAAAAATAAACTCAAACAAATTTTAAATTAAAACTGACAATATTATTTTAACGTGGACACAAATATTATAAAACAAACGAGTGATAATTATTTTGTGAAAGGTTAAAATCTTAAAAAAAAAAAAATCAAATTACTCAACTTCTCACTACTACGTACTACACCTACCCTAATAAATTCAATAAACCCATCTTGCAAACACCTTTTACCAATTAAGGAATACAATCCATTTTGTTTGAATTTTTTTTTTTGAAATGTTTGCTTGTTTAGATTTTATTCTTGCTTTATAATATAAATATAACATTGAATATTTTTTCCTATTATATTCTTAATAATTATTAATGTATTCTTCAATTAATATTCTTTTAATACTTATTTTATCAATGAGAATCTAAATTTTTTTAAGAATATATTAGAAAGTTGTGTATTTTTTTTAATAAATCAGACATATTAACAGTATTTTTTTAAGTCTTTTTTTTTTTTTAAGTCTTTTGTCAAAACTTCAAACCCCAAGTAAAATGTAATGAATAAAAATTTACTAAAAAAAAATAAAATTCATTTTTGAATTGAGTTTATTTTCATAATACAAATAATTGTTTACTCCCATCGAACCTATATAATATAAACAAAAAAAAATTAATTTTATATGAATTAAGGAAGTTAATTAAATGTATTTAATTTTTGTACCTGTCTAAAGGACACATTAGTAATCTTCTAGTACTTTAAAGTATAACTTATTAAAATTATAACTCATTAAAATTATATATTATTAAAATTATAATTTATTAAATTTACAACTCATTAAAATTATAATTTATTAAAATTATATATTATTAAATTTTTTGCTTCTTAAAAGTATAAATTATTAATATTACAAACTATTAACATTATTTATTTTTATAATTATAAATTATTTATATATATAAATTTATATAATTAATAAAATAGTTTTTACGTAAAAAAAAAATATGCTGCTTGAAATTCTGCAGCTACATAAAACAAATTTACTTGGGTAAATAATTATAGAGGAGGTCCAGTTTTGGAAAAAAAAATTTAAAATATTATTATAGTAAAAAATCCTCCAAGTGTATGTGTAAGCATTTCCAATTTATTTGTGGAACATTAATATGATTAAACCAAGCAATTATGATATTTACATGAAAATACAATGGTTCTTTTATTTATTTATTTTAATTGTTTTTCTTTTTCTGAGAATATTTGACTTGGGAAAGGTATGAACTGGACTTACGATTGAAGCTACTAAATAGTTTATCATTTTCACACAATAATTGGCATTGGTCGGTAATTGCAGGTGTGCTAAACGTGCCTAATAAATTTCTCATTAATTTTTCTTCGTTAACATTCAACGCTTCAACTAAACTATCACTCTTTCAATAAATGTTTTCTTATCTTCAGATGTTTGCTGAACTGGATTTTTTTTAATCTCTAATGAGAAAATATTTGAAAGAAATAAACACTACCATTATGTTTAATTAAGGAAAGTGAAAGATAGAAAATAAAATACAAACAATAATACATTTTATAGTCAAAGAAATAAAAAAAAAAAATAGAAAATAATATGAAAGGATACAATTTGTTTTCTTAATTAACTTTTTTTTTTGTTTCTCTTATGGTTTTTCCATTCAAAGAAACAAAACAACTTCTAATATAAAAGTTACTTTTTTTAAGTATATGATTAGTAGGAATATATTGATTTTAGTTGTAATTAAGGGTTTATGGAAGAAGTTGAATGATTACTTGAGTAAAAGTTATTGTTACTTGGATGATAAAGAGAGTTTATTATATTTAATCATTATTGTGATGTGGTGGGGGCGCACGATGGTGGGAGAAAGAGGGGGCGTTTAATAAACGTGGCCTCATCTTTGATCTTTCAGCCTAATTGTCGACAGCTGGCACCATGATGTGGCACTACGTGGATATCTCATCTTAAATCACGTGATGTTAACCTCTTCACCCGACAACAAATGCCACGTGTCTATCCCCTTCTTTTCCCCCACTCGCCACAACTGCGCGCGCGTGCTGATACTCTCACAGATTAATTAAACTCACATTGCAAAATAAAAATGTTAATTAAAATCCTAAAAGCTGAACATTTTATTATATTCTCTGATTCTCTCCCCCTTTTTTTAAGTTGTTACATATGTTTTTAATTCTTAAATTTAAGATGAATTTATTTTTGTCTTTCTAAATTTAAAATTATTATTTTTAGTCTCTGTAATTTTAAAAAAATTTATTTTAGTCTTTATATTTAAATTTTGTTAAGAAATTTATCAAATATTATTGCATAAAGTCTATCTATTGATGTTTCTATTAGTGAAAATATCACATTAAATTCGTTTGATATTGCATAACATTCTTAATTAGTCACTTTCAAATATGTTATTGGTGACCTAAGGAACTAAAACAAGATTTTTGAAAATTACAGGAATTAAAAATAATAATTTTAAATTTGAAGGACAAAAAATAAATTTGTCTTAGATTTGAGGGACTAAAACCATATTTAAGCTTTATTATTATTAATAATATATACTTTCGTATTTTTTATTTTCTTTCTGCCTCATTTTTTTAAAGCTTCATGTTTTTTTTAATTTTCTTATGTATTATCACAATCATTATCATATTTATATCGTTTTTTTATTATCTTGTATTTGCGTAAAACGAGATGGACGTTCACCCTCATCTCATTTTCTGAGCTACTATGAGAAGAGATATAATATGGGCCCAATGTTAATATATTTTTTTTGTTCAATGTTAATGTGTTTGTCGTCTTCCATTTTTACGATGTTCTAAACCAAAGAAAATGCATGAAAACTGTGTCGTATTTGGTTTTTCACAAAAATTAAAGCTTCTTCGCGCGCAAAGACTAATTAAGTTAAACCATCAACCTTAGTGTGTGTTTGGAAATCCGTTCAAAACTACTTATACGGAATTTTTTCACTTTCCCATGCAAAAAAGCTAAAGCAATTCATGTGTAATGTGTTACTTTTGGATTACGTTCAACGTAACCGAAAAACAAACACACAGCTTTGTTGGTTTGGAGTACTACTTTCAACAACCAGCACCCAAGCTTAACCAACCATCACAGTCATACACAGCAAAAATAATTTTCAAATAAGTTATACTTTAAAATTTTCAAAAAAATTCCTTTATAATATGTTTATATGACGAATTTAATTAGAATTTTTTTTGAAAATTTTTAAATGTCTTATATAACTACTCATTAGGTCACTCTACTTAACATTTCAGCTACTAGTAGTAGAAAATATAATTACAACTATCTAAGATTAATATACAAATAGTTTAACGAATAAACAAATATAATATATGTATAGGAATGTAAAAAAACCAACTTATACAATTCACAAATGTTCCTCTCTTGAAATCGCATCATATCCTACACACATACACACATATAGGAATCCATAATAATCAACTAAAATGTATATAAGTTTGGGTTGTCGCTCAAGCAACAAATTACACCAACTACATCAAAGTAGCTCAAAAGATCATCAACACTATAACCAACATGGCCTTAGATGTACTCCTCCTCATGCTTATCATTGTTGTGTTTCCATGTCAAGTATATGTTAGAAAAGAATGACACAATCCAAGAGGGGGGTGAATTGGATTCTATGACCCTTTTAAAAATTATCAGAGTATTTAGGATCTTTATTTCACTTAAACTTTTCTAAGACTGAATTTTTCAAATGAAGCTCTCTTAAAGACTTGTTATGAAAGTATGAATGCAATATGCTTTCTTGATTACAAAATTGTGAGGTTCAAATATAATGTTCTAATTCAAATTTAAACCAACAATTTTCACATACACATGTTAATCAAGAATTATCTTCTTTAATGTTCAATCAAGCAATTACTCAAAGTAAAAGATAAGGTAGAAGAAGATTGCACAAGTCTTTTATACTGGTTCAGCCACTCCACATGTGACCTACATCCAGTCCTTAATCAACACCTGATTAAGATTTGTTCCACTATCTTAAGCAAGAAGGTTTACAGGCACACACACATGCATATACTTCAACACAAAAGATAACCACTTTCTTGACCCCAAGAAAGCACCCCTTGTAGAACCCACTACAAGAATCCTTACCACTTGAGAAACCCTTCTCAAGATTTTACAAAGATTCACAAAGAATAAAGGAACGAATTCACATGAAATTCTTGAAGCAAATCTTAATCTTCCCCTTTCAAGATATGATGATGATGATCTTCTCACAAAGTTTTTCACAAACATTTTTACTCTTGGATTTCACAAAGAAAACTCTCCAAGATGTCACAGAGACTCCACAAAAACATTTTTCACAAATTGATTATCAGTTCTAACTCTTGTCTGAAGTTTCTCAAAGTTCAAACTATTTATAAAAGTTCCAGACGCAGATAATCGATTATTTTAAAGAATAATCGATTATTTTGTTCTTCAGATTTTCTAGAAATCAACCAAGAACAATATAATCGATTATTTTGCTGGATAATCGATTATTCTAGAGAGTTGTTTCTGGGATAATCGATTATTTTGGCAAATAATCGATTATTGCAGCAAGGCATCCCATTTTGCCTGTTGCTAGAATAATCGATTATATTTAACGATAATCGATTATTTTGAGTTAGTTTTTAAAACTTCGTTTTTAAGTCTCAAAATAACTTTCCAACCTTTTCACTCATCATCATATACTCTCTACTTAGCTCAGATATAGATTTGCTTATGCCCAAAGCATACTAAGCACACACAATATAAAAACTCATTCAAAAGACCTTAATTTCTAAACTCTATTACATAGCTCTATCACATAGCATTTTCTTGACTTTTCTTTGACTTTGTTTTTGTGCTTCCAAGTTGTAAGTTGTTGTTGTACACTTATGTTGTGATCATCAAAACTTCTTTAGGCTTCAAGCTCTCCCAAGCTCAACAGTATAATCATCATAGTCTAACTACATGAAAACGTGCAAGGGTAAACTAGTATTCAAAAGAATCAACATAATTAGTATAAAAGTAGACACTACAACATGTTACTCAACTAGACCAACATAACAACACTTCAAATTACAACACAACAATGCAACTCATCACAATCCAACATAGCATGTGAATAACATAAACATCAACTCATCACATGTACAACTATGCAACTTGAACAACACTACGATATGGCATATGCATCACACCATACAACAACTCAACCACATATGCACAACGATCAATTACATGCATTATCACACATTTCAACTAGGAGATTTCCTACAATACACGTGACAATTTAAGTGGTTTGATCCTATAAAACCAACAACAATTTGATCTTTTCAATCCAAGTAGATCAACAACCAATTTGGATAAAAATCCATAACAACATGATTTCTTAGATTTTTTCATTTAAACTAGGAAGACTAGTATTTCTATTATAGAAGAACAACTTGAATGTGAGTCTACTACGACATTAACTTGCATAACTAAGCTACCTATGAGATTAGCCTAATGACTATCCTTTAAATACTACGCCCTTCTAGTACTTAATTATAGATTTTGACCATTGACCTTGTACCTTACTCGATTGGTCACTTTATACACATACATATGTCTCAATCTTGCCACATATGGATCAATATTGGTCACTTGTAATCAGTATAGCATGACCTGACCCTTGTACTGTGGTCACTTATAGATAATATACCTTGACCTTGCCTACATACAACATCAACTAAGGTCATTGAGGAGACTAAATTATCTACTTCAAGAGTCAACTGCTCAATAATGGTTTTCAACAACTAGGCTCATAAAGCGTCACAACAATATCCCCACAATGGAATATCCAACTATTTAAAACAACATATCTTCTAGTCTTAAGTTGATCAACTTAATACAACTCCTTGCCTTGTACTGTGGTCACTTATAGATAATATACCTTGACCTTGCCTACATACAACATTAACTAAGGTCATTGAGGAGACTAAATTATCTACTTCAAGAGTCAACTGCTCAATAATGGTTTTCAACAACTAGGCTCATAAAGCGTCACAACAATATCCCCACAATGAAATATCCAACTATTTAAAACAACATATCTTCTAGTCTTAAGTTAATCAACTTAATACAACTCCTTGCCTTTAAGCATCCTCAACACAGTTACTCAACATAGTATAACATACAACTCATGCTATACTTCAACAGTGTAATCAACTATATACTTCAATGTATAAATAAATGATATCATACAACAACATACAACATATAAGTTCTCTTAATACTTATACAATGTTCAATGCTTAGCCAAAAACAACACATTTTAAATAGGCAACTTACTCTTAGTTTCATTTCCCTGCACCCAACGTCCTTAAGGTAGAGAGCTCTTGGGCTCATCCACACTTAGTGCCACTTGACCAATGCCCAACTTGGATGAGATAAAGAGCCTTTGTTTCTCTCACACCTAGCGTGGCCAAACTCCACGCATGGCTTCATTTCAAATAGAAAACCTTTGCTTGACTCACGACTAGTGTCACTGAATTAGAGTTCACCGTTGTCTATGCAAAGAGTGTTTTTTTGGACCATGCTTGGCACCCCCTTCCACTAGAACCCGACATCACCAAGTCAAATACGTTTCTTTGTTATCACATCCAACATCATTTAAATCATGTTCGACATCACTGAGTAAGAGATGTTTCTCATTGAATCTGGAGCGTTTCTCTCTAGTTCATCTATTTAATATTTCTTAAGAATTAAACTTATAAAGCTCAAGTCTTAATGGAAACCTTACATACATTTCCCTCTAGGTATAACTAGATATTTGTCTAGAAACACCTAAACGCTTATAACTCACAAGAATTCTCAATTCTTAGAGTTTCTTTATAATTACCCCAAAATCACCACAACATAAATATTGGTAAAATCAATCATAATTAATGAAAATGTTCAGTGTTACACCTTGAGGTTAAATGCCTTGTATAGATGGGAAATTTTCAAAGAATTTGAATTCCAAGCATTTGTGAAATTCATTAAAATAATAGAATTTTAAATTATTCAAAAAAAAAAGTAAGAATTTGAAATTTTTCATAATTTTTCTTTCATACTAAATCTATTTTCTCTCTCTCTCTTCTCTCTTTCTTTTTTCTCTACCAATTTCCTTTCTTTCTAATTTTTATTTCTCTCTCTCTCTCTCTCTCTCTCTCCCCTATTTCTCCTTTTCTTTTTATCTCTCCTTATTTTTATTTTGTCTTTTCTCCTTTAAGACTATTGAATATTTAAAATTAGCTAATATTTATTTTTAAAAATTTTAATCTTAAAATTTTAATATATATATATATATATATATTTATATTTAAAATCAATTTTACCTATGGTTACTACAACAAAATGGACTTTTAGTAACATTTAATATGATTTTTAGTGACAATTAAAATTGCTACAAAATCTTCTACCAGCATATTCACATTAGTCATTATATGTAGTATTGCTAAAATATTTATTGATAATTATTCTATATGTTGGTAAAAATCATATAATGATTAGGAAAAATGTATAAGCTTTTGTGACATTTTTGTACTGTCATTTAATATTTTTTGCTATTGTTATTAAAAGTTTAAGAAATGATTTATAATACTATTTAATTATCTTATTTCTAGTCGATATGAGACTCATAAGATGATTGCCCTCTACTTATATATTCTTTAATTTCCTTGTTTTTTTACTTATCGTATTTCCTAATTAATTATTAGTCGATGTGAGACTTTGACTTTTTCCTTATTTTTTTAATTATCTTATCTCCTAAGAGATGTGAGACTTGTTAGGTGGGAGTTACTATCTGCTTATATACTCTTTAATTATTTTATCTATAGTTGATGTGAGACTTGAATTTTTTTTCTTCAATTGTCCTATCTCCTAAGAGATATGAGACTTGCAAGATGAGAGTTGCTCTCTACTTACATACTCTTTAATTATTTTATCTATAGTTGATATGAGACTTAAGTGCTTTTCTAATAAATAATTATCGTTAATAATAAATTTTTGTGTGATGTAAATACATTTTTAGTGGATATTATATTTTAGTCATTAATATTTTTATTAGATAATAAAATAGAAACAATTAATTTATTATCGTTAAGTAATTTTTGATAATAATAAATTTCGTTGTAATGCATGAAAATTAAATTATCTTATTCAAACAAAAAATTTAAAATTAAAAATTTTGAATTAATTTATCAAAACATAATATTTGAAATAATAAAAATTAAAATTAAAATAATTTAAATTTTAAAATTTTAAAATTTCTTAAATTTCTCATCAAACACATTATTAAATTTCTCTCCCTAAAAATTCAACGTACACTTCCAAAATTACAAATATCTCATCAAACACATTATTAAATTTCTCTCCCTAAAAATTCAACGTACACTTCCAAAATTACAAATATCTATCAATATATATATTGTCAATCAAAACCATAGAAACTCCACATATTATAATATATCATTTGTACAGTGATGTAACTATTTCGGATAAGATAAAAAATCGTTTGGCTTAGACTCATTAACAGATGACATGATTTCTTTTGAAATATATAGGTATATGTTGAAAAATTTTCATACTCAGCAAAAATTATAAGAAACAAAAAAAATGTGCATTATGTCTTTCTCTTTCTAGCATAGGGTGACTATGTCTTTATACTAATACATGCGATTCATTCTTTATTTATATTTTGTAACACTGTTTAATTTTATCAATTAATTATATAAATTATATGATTAATTATTGTTTTTATTATTATGAATGTTGTTTTAGAGCTCTTAAGTCAAGGCGTTCTTGATGATTAAGTTGTCTTTGAGGTAGTCTAAAACAGAGTTAAATTGGTTCAACTTAAAGAAGAGTATATAATTTTTTTTAATACGTGAATTTCATAAGTTTATATTTTAAGAAAAATTAGAAAGAAGTTAGAAAGAAGTTAGAAAGAAGGTCTCTAGAGCTAGAAGATTCCTTCTTCATCTTTTTCTGTTGAATCTTTTCTTCATCCTTCCCTACAACTGATCTGATTGACTAATTTGGTGATAATTCAAAGCTTCTAGAGCCAAGAATCCCAAGTGAGAACCGTTCGAAGTTTTCAAGCTCTTCTTCAATCTTCTCCTCTTCTTCTTATTTTTGGACAATTCGAGGTAAGGGAAGTTTGTGATTAACGAATTGTTGTGCTGTATTGTTTATATAAGCTAATTCAATGCCTTAAATATTGGTTAACATAGATTGAACTCAGAAGGAAAAATGAGTTGCTTGAGTTTTGGTGCTTGAAAGTGCTTTTAGGTGAATTTGATGGTCCTTGGAATGTAATGGTTGCATGTTGCTTATTGAGTTGATTTTGAGTTGGTTATTATGCATATATGTTGTATTATGTGTAGCATGTGGTCTTTTTTTTTTTTTTTTTTTAGTTTCAGGTGGATTAAGCCAAAAAGAGATTCTACCAATTGCAAAAATCCTCATCGCGTCAGACGCGCCTTCATGGTGTTGGCGTGGGTCAAGTTAGGGGTTCTTTGCATTAACCACACTAGGTGTAGGATTAGTAGCGTTGGGTTGGATTAGTAAGGAGCTCTCTGAATTAGTCACGTCAAGTGTGGAGTGATAGGTGTTAGACGTGATTACTCGAGGAACTCTCTAACTTGGTGACCCTGAACCCAGATATGATTGGCGCTAAGAGTGATCAAGATAGAGACTCTTTGCCAAGATGACATCAAACGTCAATGTTGTGATGTCGAGCATGAATCAAACATAAGCTATTTGCTTGAATGAGGCCGAGCGTGAGTTTAGCCACATCAAGCGTTATTGACCTAAAGGCTCTTTGCCTTAATTGACACTGAATGTGATAAAAGTGGCATCGAGCGTGATTTTCTAGTTGAAATCTTGGTGTTTTAAGTTGTTTAAAGGTTGATGAATGATTATACACTTGTATAATTAATGTTGAATGATGGTAGCTCATTATGAATTGATCTAGGATAATGTATAGTAATGTTTTATGTTGATAAGTTGTAAGTTGATAGTTGATTAAGTTGCAAGGTTATATGATGTTTATAAATGATTAAGTTGTTAAGTTGTTAGACATGTTGTGAAGATACATGTCTAAGTTGAGATACATAAAAGTTAGAGGAGAGTAAAATTGTTTTAAAAATTAAAATATTTCATTGTGTGGATATAAGTTGTGGTGCTCTAAGAGTCTAAGTTGAGTTGAGAATCCTTTGGTAAGTTGACTTCTAAATAAGTAGTTGTTTTAAGTTGTCTCGTCTAGGTTTTATTTGGAATCCATATGGGGGCAGGTTGAGTCATATGTGTATAAAGTAATCAACTGAGTAAAGTGTCAATGGATAAAATCCTTAATTGATTGCTAGAAAGGTACGTAGTATTTGAAAGGTAACCGGTGAGCTAATCCCATATTAGACTTAGATAAGCATACTAAGACCGTGGTAGACTCACACCCAAGTTGTTCTACCTTGAAAATAGTACTAGACTTTCCTTATTTAAGTGACAAAAGTTGAGAAATTAGTTTAAGTTGTTTACTAGACACTCTAAGAGACTTAACATTGTATCTACCTGATCTAGTTGCGATAGGTTAGTTGTAGTGATTCGATAGGGTTGAGCCACTTAGATAACTCCCACTATTGTAGCATTAATTGTTTAAAGTGGTTAATTTTGAGCATGTTATTTGCGTTGTAAGTTGTTGTGTTGTGTTGTTTTGATATTGTTATTGAGTAGTTGATAAGCTAATGTTCTGCTATGAACTAGTTTTAAAGTTGTCAATAAGTTGATTGCGTGTATAAGTTGTATATTTATGTTGTTACGATGATTCTTTCACAAACTTCGCATTTTTTTTCCTTATTATTAGACTGCGATGATCATACTTGATATGAGAGAAGACAATAATTGTTGTATAAAGGTGTTAACCAATAATAAGGTTGTTTTGTTTACAATTTAGTATATTACATATATATTGTATATATGTATAAGACATGTATATATGTAACTCCAAAAGAGAATTTATGCTCTTAATCTTGTTGACATGAATTGTTTTATGTTTTTTACATCTTATACATATAATTATTACGTGTATGTCTAGACGACTATCACATGAGAACCTTAAAGTAGTAGATTTATTTTATAATTTTTGTTGCATAGTATTGTACTATATTTATAGTGATCTGTCAAGTTGTTATATTTTTCTCATCCAAATTTATAAATAACTAAATAGTAGTATGTTCATATAATCTCACCGATGTTCTTGTTTTTTTTAATAAACTTTCTTTATTTGTTGTTTCTTTGATATTATTTTCCATTTTTACACATTTTGCGTACAATCACAAATAATTTGAGTATATTTGAAGTTGTACAAAATGTTTTGATCGATACAGTAACTACGTACTATATTTGGAAAAAGATTTTGTTAAAAAAAATAGTATCTATTTCGAAATCTGTACTCTTAAAAAAAATAGACTCCAATTATGGGTTAGATGGATGGAAGGATATTTGTTGATTTTTGTTTACTTCCTTTTTTAATTTACATTACACACAAATCACTACACCAAAATTAATTTTTTGTGACAATTAATTTATTATTTAGTGGTCATATAAATGGTCATTATTTGTTTTACCAGCATTTAAATTAAGGTTGGTGTATCCAGTGTCGCTAATACTATTACTGACATTTATATAAAATGCTGGTAAAGATCTATTAAATTGTCGGGAAAACTTATTTTTTTAGTAACAATTCTAATAGTCATTTTAAAGGCTATTAAAATTTATTTTTTTTCAATTGTCTCCTTTATTTTAAATAATTTATTCCTATAATTTCCTATTCTAAATTCATAACTTATATACTTTTTTTATCTCTACTCGATGTGGAATTTGTAAGATGAGAGTTGTCTTTTATTTATATATATTTTAATTTATTTTTTTAATTATTTTGTCTCTTAAGAAATGTGAGATTTATAAGATGAAAGTTGTTCTCTAATTGTTTTATAACATTATTGAATTTGGTAATAATGGGTGATTTGATACCAATTTATTATAGTAGTCAACCCTATAAAATAAACATGTAAGGTGATAGTTATTACTCACTTATATACTATTTAATTATCTTATCTCTAATCGATGTGGGACTTAAGTTTTTTCTAATAAATAATTGTCGCTAATAGTAAACTTTAGTGTAATATAAATATATTTTTAGTAGCTATTATATATTAGCCATTAATATTTTTATATATGGCGGCAATTAAATTATTTCCATTAAATAATTGTCGTTAATAATAAATTTTGTTGTAGTGAATATATATAATGTAATTTCGTGCATGAAAAATTCAACCATTTTGAACGTAAAAGAAGAAAAAGGAAAACCTACGTGTGTCCAATGTTCTACTGTGTTAAATAATGTTCGAATCAGCAATTTGGTTTTCTTCATCGTTGTCTTTTACTGTACATTTAGAAAAGTAGGTAAAACTAAATTACTGGAGACTTTGTATACATGATCGTGTCCTCATGTTGCTCTCATTTAGTCTTTGGCTTCTTCTTCAGCTTCAGGTGACTTTGTCCACATTTGACATGACCCAAGATCAACATGTTCACTGCAATCAATAGAGTGAGAGAGAGAGAGAAACAATAATTGAGAACGTGGAAAGACAAACACAATGGGAGGCGTAACATGTCAAAACAAAGCTTTTTATTGATTCTTTTATTTTATATAATAATACATAATTGATGGGTGGATGATATATTCTTGAATTTTAGATGAGATATGAGATATGAAAGTGAAGAGCTAGCAATATGAATCAATTATGAATTCAATTATTACGCGACATGCACTAGTACTATTCAGTAGAAACAAAAAAGAATTCAACCCCATCACCACTACATACTTTTCGACTAGCTATGCAACTCGTTGAATGAATGATATATATCATTTCAGCCACCGCAAAGTGAAATCCATGTCCTTATTACCAATATGGATCGCTATATGGCAACAAATCCAAGCCGCAACACCCTATATCTTATCCCAATTCCCAAATGGCCAAACCCCATATATACTTATTAAGTATACCAACAAATTAGTACTTTGTTTTTGAAGGAGTTTGCCACATGAGGATGGAACACTGAGGTAATAATTGATTGTTCTTTTTCTTTTTTAAATATTCATACTAGTTGCTTTACCCAATTTTATGATGTATATAAAGGGATAGCCTTAATTAAAAAAATAATCAGTATAATAAACTCAACAAAATAAACTCAATTAAAATATTTTTAGCAATTAAGGTATAATACTTAAATCTTCTAAAATCATAAAAAAATAATAAAAAAATTTAGTTGATTATCAATCTAGATTGACATCTTATCTTTAATTTCTTGACAAATTTGTTTAAAGACATATTACAAAAAATGTATACTATTTATATTTATGAGGCAACATTCTCTTATAAAAACTTATTACATGTCATTCCTATTATGTTAGTCAAGTCTTTTCACATCAAATCTCCACAGAAGAGCATCTCTAGCCTTTAGTTTTTACATCTTACACATTTCTTAAACTTAAGCACTCAATGCTTATAAGATACCCACATTGGAGCACCCTGACATGACAAGCCAGATTGCTAAAACTTAAGCATTGTTCATTACATAATAGACAATTACTTAAGAATAAAAAAAATAATTTAATACCTCCATGAACCCTTCACCAAGTTCCTTCTACACAGAAACTCCAATGCATAAACCTTCTCCACCTTTTGATTCATATCATGCAAAAACATGTGTGTCACACCCAATCCTTTCCTATTTTGCGCCATCATCACGACGAAGAACATCGCCACCATCCTCCCTAACACCTTCACGAAGTACCCCTGTGGTGCAACAATCATTATCATGTCCCACTCCATCTCGTAAGCCTCCTTTGGAAGATTCTACAGCACCAGTTTACACGCTTCGTTCTCCACAGGTACATTGTCAATGTCGTGCATGTGGGTTCAAAACGGTACGAGATTAACAGTGCTTTCACCTTGCACAACTGGGTATGGTAATGCACTGTGTGGGCTTGTAGGCCCGACATGGGATAAGTACCCCACCGAGGATGAATTGGGTGAGATAAACAGGATGAAGTGGTGAGAAGTTAGTGACATAAACGAGAGTTTGGCCTTCAAGTTGCTACAACAATTAACTTGTTATTTCCTGGTGAGGTGGCTAGTGTGAACGCGTGGAGACCCTATGGGGTGACTTGTTCAATGAGTATCGAGTTAGTGGAATGGTGAAAATTAGATGCTAAAAATTATGCATGATAAAAATTAGATGGACTAGGTGGGGTGACTTTATGAAACCTTACACATGATCAAAATTATATGTTGAAAATAATCAAAATAAAACAACTTGAAAAAAATAAGAGTAGTCGTTGATATATCATCACGCTCATGATCACATCACTCTCTATTTGAAAAGACTATGGGTACATGGCTATTTTTTTTATTGTTTTACTTATTCTATATAGTAATTTAATAGTTGCGGTAAAAAAAATTGTTCTAACCATATCTTTTTCAAATGGTGGTGGTTCAAAATGGTTCTATAAATTGGTTCATTATTCACACAATTTTGCACATAATTTATTAGCCAAAAATTTCACTCTTGTATTGTTATTCATCTCCAATATTTTTTTATATTCTAGCACATGGAACCCAATCTATATGATTTTCAAAGTTATATTAATTATTTACAAAATCAATCACCACCTTCACCCACTATTGGGGAAAATTCTCAAAATCCTCACTATTTTATGTATCAACCACCACCCCACCTTTTATTGATGATAATTCTTCAAATTCTCACTATTTAATGTATCCATCACCACCACCTAAATGTTTGTCTAATAGGCCTGATAAGTGTCTAACTAGTCTGATGAAATATAAATTTGAGACACTTATCTAGCACAATTTTTGTACATATTGATATAATTTTGGTCAATATATACTCAGAATCAAAGAGGGACTCTTAATTTACGCTATTACAGGGAGCAATGAGTCTTTTGATCAAATTTTGTATTCATTTTGTAGGTTTTGAAGTCTGGAGGCAAACGGCTCAGCCCCTCAAAAGGCCTGAGCGCTTTCAAGCCAGAGAGCCCTTCAAAAGTGCACCAAACTGGAGGCACTCAGCCACTCCAAAGTGCTGAGCAGTTTTGGCCCTAGGAGCCCCTTTTGATTGCTTAATGATGAAGAATCATCACAAGCGCTCAGCAGATTTGAAGCGCTCAGCCCTTCAGATTACTTCATGTTGAAGAATTCTCCAAACTGCTCAGCCGTTTCAAGGCGCTGAGCGGTTCCTTCTCTTTCATGCCTACTCTGTTTTAATTCTAGCACTTATAAAAGGGCAGAGGAGAGAGAAAACAGGCTATCACGAGTTGGGTGAAGAGAAGAACAGAGAGGAAAAAGGAAACAGAGCACTTTGTAGCTCGTGGGGACGCGATTCTTCAGAGGATCTCTTTCTTCTACCTTTCTTCTTGTTATTTTGTGATTATGGAGAGCTAAAGCTCTAGGGTTGGGATTGATGTAATCATCGAACTCCTTTGTATTCCTCTTTGATTTATATATTTATATCTCATCTATTACTCAATGTCAGTGATTTGTTTCTATTCTTAATGCTTTGATGAATTGATCATTTATCTTTGATCTTAGATTTAGAATTTGGTTGGAAAACGTTTTCTGAATCTAGACTTGGAACGAATCACCTATTAGTTTCAAAAGTCAGGAATGATTTTGGAATTAATAGTTGTAATAAGTTCTGACTCTTAATGCGGGATATTTAACTGAATGAAGTGAGGAATCATTCATTGAGTTAAATATCTTAGAAATTCTTATGCCAAGGAATTGGGTCTGAATGGGTATAGAGAACTCCATGGTCACGAGTAATGGAATCATTTGAAAGAATCAATAGGAATGCATAGGAGGGAGATTGATGAAATCTAATCCCAACTTTTTCTCATATATGTTTTTCTTAAATCTAATCTGACTTTTTGTTACTTAAATTTAAATCACTACTCATCTCAATTAATTATCATGTGTGAATACTCATATTTTGAAATTACAAGTAACAATTAGTGTAAAAGGAATCAAAATCTACTTCAAAAGTTCCTGAGGATCGACAACCTTTTGACTATACTACAGAGACTTGGGTGTGCTTGCTCGAAAAATCAACAAGTTTCTTGGCGCCGTTGCCGGGGACTTGTGTCAAGATAGTTTGTGATTTCTATTATTCTTGTTGTAGCTTGTTGTATATATTTGTTCTATTTTCTTTTTGTTAAATATATTCTTTACCTGGTTGTTCTAACTTTTCTGTTTAAGTCAGTCCTTGTATGCGAGGTAAAATTCTTGCTGAGCATTTATTATTTGATCCAGAGATTGAGAAAACAGCTAGGAAAAATAATAGCAAAAGAAGGCAGCAAAGAAATCTTGAACAAGAAAGGCAGGAACAGGAAGGTACTTCCACCTTAGTTTCAGCTCAACAATCTACTCCTGAGTCAATGGCTGAAGAAAGACCGGATGGTGATAGACCACATCATAATCCCCCAAGGAGACTCTTAGGAGAATATAATCATCAGTTGGGTCCTAGGCACTTCTCCAGTCAAAAGGCGATGAAAAGAAAGAGCAAAACAAAAGTTTTTGAAACATTTTTCAACAAAAAGGAGTTGGGAAATATAATAAAAGCAATGGAAAAGAAAAGGGATGCAGTGAAAATTTGGTTAAAGCAAAGGAGGCAACTAACTTCAGTAAGATCCATGAAGTCCTCATGAAGGACACAACTGGTATAACTAAGAAGCAACTCGAAGATCATGAATTGGTTTGCAACTTTATTAGGTGCAAGTTAGGATGATATTTATTATTGTAATTGTATTTTAATTGGTTTTTATTGCAAGTTAGGCTAAAGGTTGTTAAATTATTGCAAGTTAGGCTAATTTTATTTTAATTAGTCTTTGTCAATTGTAACTTTATTTCTAAATTATGATTAAGAAACTTGTTGCTATGAAACTAATCGTTATAAAACTAGCCGTTACATAACTAACCATCATGAAACTAGATGTTATTCATGGTACTATATAATTGATACAGACTTGTTACATCTTATTATCAAATCTTTTTATAAAAACCTCCATCTTACTCTCTCTTGGAATTCACACTTGAGTTTTCAACATAATAGATTTCGACACAGAATTTGGTGTTTTTTTTAAACCAGATTATAGATGAGAAACTTGAAGACAACACTGACAAAGAAATAATGAGGATAATACTTGAGATGCAACTACAATTGATAACACTATTTATCAAAGGAAAAAAAGAACGACCATAGATTGGTGTTGTGAAAGACATGATTGATTGTTCAATGATTATTTATTTGATAATACAGTCTACATAGATGGTCAATTTTGACAAAGGTTCTGAATGCAAAAGCAAGTGTTCCTTCAAATTTTAAAATCCTTGGTTCATCATGATGAATATTTCCAGATGAAGGTTGATGCAACTCGAAAGAAAAGGTCTTTCATCGTTATAGAAATGCATTAATGTCATTCATATATTAGAATAAGGATCAACTGCTGATAACATAAATGATTATGTTAAAACTAGTTAAAACATTATTATGGAATGTTCAGAGAAATTTGTATCAAGTGTATGCACTATATTTAGGGATGAATACCTTACGAGGCCTACTAATGAAGACATTGAAGGGGAAATTCAAATGGGGAATGCATGTGGCTTTCTAGGTATGTTAGGTTTCTTTGATTGTATGCATTAAGAATGGAAAAATTGTCTAGTACTTCGAGAGGACAATTTGTCGAGGTGATTATGACGAACCTATGATCATGCATAAAGCTATGGCATCACAAGACTTGTGGGTTTGGCACACCTTTTTTGGTATTGCATGTTCAAATAATGATATTAATATGTTAAATGTTTCAAATGTGTTTAATGACATTTTGTCAGGATAAACTCCTGTTGTATAATACATGATGAATAGAACCCAATATATTATGGGATACTAGTCGATGGTATTTATCTAGAGTAGACTACATTTGTGAAGACCATCCCTATGCCACAAAGAGAAAAGAGAAAATTATTTGTCCAACGACAAGAATCGATAATAAATGATGTGGAACAAGCCTTTGGAGTGTTGCAATCTCAATTTGTAATTGTACATGGACCATCACGTGCTTAGTGTGTCAATACATCGAATAATATTATGTATGCATTTTCATCATACTACATAACATGATTGTTGAAGATGAGACACACATACAATATCAATTTTGATTATGATAATGGTGGTAACAAAGTTTCAACTATTGATGTATCTAATGATCTTCATCCTATTTTTATTGCAATATACTTACAAAGGAAGACACATCTTCGTGACAAACAATAACACTAACAACTTTAAAATGACTTGGTGGAATATATTTGGCAACATTTTGGACATGAGAAGAAGAAAAATTAATTTTTATTTATTGTTAGAAATAATTTATCATTTTGTATTTCTAATCTTTGTGTATTTCTCTTTACTATGTAATTTCTTTGTTTTTAATATTTTAATATGCATTAAAATAATTGTGTGAATTTTCTTATTAATTTTTTATTCATGTTAAATATTATTTATTAAGTTTAAATAAATTAATATTTAATTATAATAATTAAATTATTTTTTAAGTTGGTGTAAATAAAAAATTATAAAAGTGTGAGTTACTTATAAGAATTATTCATTGGAGCAAAACTTGCAAAAATATAGAAAAAGTTGTTTAAGAATGATGTGACATGGAGAGTTCCATTTAAAGTGTAATAAGAATCCTAATGAGTTGCTTACAAGAACTTGCATTGGAGATGTTCTTATTAGTTGTATTGCTTATTTTGAATCAATTAAATATATATTTTATATATATTTGTTTTTTTTATTAAATTCTAAATAAACTCAACAAAATAAACTCGATTAGAATATTTTTAGCAATTAAGATATAATACTTAAAACTACTAAAATCATAAAATAAAAAAAATTAGTTGATTATTAGTCTAGATTGACATCTTATCTTGAATTGCTTGACAAATTTGTTTAAAGACGTATTACAAAAAAAAATATTAATCATATTTATGATGCAACTTCTCTTTTGAAAGCTTACATGTCATTCCTATTATGTTAATTAGGTCTTGTCACATCAAATCTCCACAGAAGATCATTGGAAAAACCCTTGATTGTTAATCTTAACAAAATCAATAGGCATCCAATGTATTATTGTATTCATGCTAAAATTTTACTATAATTAATCACTAACCTGGTAAAATTGATAATTGTCACATACCTTAGGTCAATCACCCCCACTTGTAACCCTCACACAAGTATGATCAAATGTTTCATTTGTAATTAATAATTTAGACAAAAATGGATAGCACATGTTTCTAGCCAACACTACAAGAAAATTCGGTATTTCAGACGGAAAAAATCCGTGGGAAATGCCCAAAATCCGTGGGTAATGAGGCATTTCCGACGGATTACCGACGGACACTAATCCGTCGGTAAATTGGTCGTCTGAAATTTTCCCACGGATTTTAATCCGTGGGTAACTTTCCCACGGATTTTCCCACGGATTTATCCGTGGGTAATTTTCCACGGATTTATCCGTGGGTAACTTTCCCACGGATTTTCCCACGGATTTATCCGTGGGTAATTTCCCACGGATAATTCCGTGGGAAATTACCCGAAAATTATAATTTTTTTTTAATTTTAATAAATTTATTAATGTAACAACCCTCATATTTGGCCTCTCAATGGTTCTATTTCACGATATTTCATTGTTTAGTGTGTTTTATCCTTACTTGTGCAATTTCTGGGAAACTTCCCAGAAGGTCACCCATCCCTGTACTACTCCAGGTCAAGCACGCTTAACTGTGAAGTTCTTATGAGTAAGCTACCGAAATGTATATGTATGTTGTCAGTATAACTTGTACAAATTAATTCATTTAAGTCATTCTCAAATATACAATCTCATATTTGTACTATAATAATAATATATAATAATTTTATATTACAAATAATAATAATTAATAATAATAATATATTTAATTATTATTTATTTATATGTACTTACTTTTATAATTAACGTCTACTTATTTTTATTTAAAATTATAATTTAAATTATTTTATTTTATAATTTATAATGATAATATAATTTAAAAAATTATAAATATTTATTTAATACATACTTATAAATTAAATTTTAATATTTTAAATAAATTATTAATTAATTTAATATATTTATTTACCTTAAATCAAACATATAAAATTCAAAAAATGTATTTATCCTTGTTGTTTTTTTTCTTCTAATTATTAACTATTAATAAAATACTAACTTAAAATCTTATCTAATTATATATAATATTCCCATATCAAATTTAAAATCAGATATTAGTTATACAAAAATATTAAGATCATATAGTAAAACCAGATATTAATTATACAAAAATATTAAGATCATATAGTAAATTTTCAATAAGATTTTAGTTAAATAATTTAAAATAATTAATGTTTCAATTATATTGTTAATTCACAAATAATTTATTCCAAAACTAATTAATTTTTTATATTAATTATTAGTAAAATTTAGTAACTTTTAATTTAACAATTAATTAGATCGATAAATTTCAACACACGCCATGAGTTACTGAGCGGAATAACTTTACCAAAGAGTTATTTTATAAGTTATCTTAAATCAAACATATAAAATTCAAAAAATGTATTTATCCTTGTTTTATTTTTTAATTATCAACTATTAATAAAATACTAACTTAAAATCTTATCTAATAATATCATAATATTTTCATATCAAATTTAAAACCAGTTCTTACATTTTCGACAAATATAAATTTGTCTGAAATATTTCATCAATAATATAGCTTTTCCTACAAAAAATTTTCTCATCGAAAATATAAATTTTTCAACAGATTTAATTTTGTTTTATAAGAAATCATCTTTGATTAATATAAAATTTTGTATATATGATTTAAGAGTAAAATATTTTTAATTTAACAGTTGAATTTACAAAATTCACATTTAATATAAAGTTATACGTCATCTTGTAACTGATTTTGTCTAAAAAATAATAGATAATCATACCCTTAACTGATTTTTATTTTATATATTCTAATTTTATTTGTAATAATATGATTATATATTTAAATAATTTAATTTTAGTAATTTTTTAAGTATATTTTTGTCTTTTCACTTAAAATATTTGAATTTCCATATTTTAATTTGAATTATTTTTTAAGTATATTTTTGTCTTTTTGTCTTAAATTTTTGAATTTCTATATTGTAATTTAAATAATTTTTTTATTTCTATTATTTATTAATTCTTTTCTTTTTTAATGTTTTATAACATTATTAAAATTTTATAATTTTAATCTCTCTAATTTTATCTTACTTTTTATTTTATAAATATAATTTAGATTATTCATTTTATAATTAAATTAATTTTTTTAAATTTTTTATGAGTTTACATTCTAAGAATGTATTGAAACTCCTCAATTTTGAATTTTAAAAAAAATTATTTTTCACAGAATTTCCCACGGATTTATCCGTGGGTAATTTCCCACGGACTAATCCGTGGGTAATTTCCCACGGACTTGTCCGTGGGTAATTTCCCACGGACTAATCCGTGGGTAATTTCCCACGGATTAGTCCGTGGGTAATTTCCCACTCCGTGGGAAATTACCCACGGATTAGTCCGTGGGAAATTACCCACGGATAAATCCGTGGGAAATCCGTGGGAAATTCTGTGAAAAATTATTTTTTTTTAAATTCAAAATTTTATTAAATAATTATCCTATTTAAAGATATTAAATCAATCATAATTATGTAAATCAAAACAAATTCATTCATACAAAATAAAATATCATACATAACAAATAAAGTTTAGGAGTTCAAAATTAAAAATAACATATAGTACGATCAGTAGTAGAATTATAACATAATGTCTAATAATCAGAATATCTATATTGTTGCTATCTAATAATCAAATATTGAGGAATTTCAATACATTCTTAGAATGTAAACTCATAAAAAATTTAAAAAATTTAATTTAATTATAAAATGAATAATCCAAATTATATTTATAAAATAAAAAGTAAGATAAAATTAGAGAGATTAAAATTATAAAATTTTATTAATGTTATAAAATATTTAAAATGAAAAGAATTAATAAATAATAGAAATAAAAATTATTAAAATTAAAATATAGAAATTCAAAAATTTAAGACAAAAAGACAAAAATATACTTAAAAAATAATTCAAATTAAAATATAGAAATTCAAATATTTTAAGTGAAAGACAAAAATATACTTAAAAAATTATTAAAATTAAACTATTTAAATATATAATCATATTATTACAAATAAAATTAGACAAAATCAGTTACAAGATGACGTATATTACCCTTTATCTATTACTATAGATAATCAAACAACTATATATTTAACTATTTTTCTTCTATTCATTTTCTCTGTCTTTATCTCTACTTTCTATATATAGATTCATTGAAGTTTTAAATACTCATATTTATACTCATATTTATACTCGTTACTTTGTATTTTACTGATTTACTTAAATATAAAATTCAGAAATCAAATAAAATGTAAATTTAAGAAATTACTACAACTTAAAGAGATTTTTAAATCAATCAGTTATTAGGAACAAAAATAATTATTTAGTGTAATTATTTTAACTTTAATGTTTTAAGTTTTAAATAAAGAAGATTTAATCCAGAAAAAATTTCATTAACCCCTACTTGAAGTTTTTCTCAATAACGTCATACATATATCTCTTCTCAAATTTTTAAGTGAGTATTAATTTTCTTATTTATTTATTTAAGAGGCACATACAACTACTTATATAAGATAATACTGTTTATATACTATTAAGAGAAAATAATTTATTAATACAAATATCAATAATTAAATGAGATTTGATCTCTTATTTCATTATTTCAACTTTTTTGAAATTTATTTTAAATATCATGCACACTGTGATTTAAAAAAATATATTAAATTTAAGTAATAATTTTAAAAATGAATTGAAAAAAATCTTATTTTCTAAATTGAAGATCAATGAAAGTTTTCATCAAAATGACATAGTATTGGATGTAATTTAGAAATAAATGATAGATACATATATATGATTTGCAGAACATAATTTAACTTTTTCCCCCTTATTTAATTAATAACGTTATTTTCAAAGAGATGAGTGATTTTTAAAAATTAAAGAAAAGATGTGTGTTATTCTTAAATTTGAACATCATGTGTTGGTATTTTTCAAGATAAGTAACAAAAAACACATTTACGCTAATTAGTTTATAATTTATAATAACCTAAACATATAATTATATATAGGTAATATAAGTCATACCTCACACACTTTGATTTATATTTATCTTATTTATATTTTGAAAACACCCATATAATAATGAAAACATTATATAGTGCATTGTTGTGTGTATTGATGCGATTAGGATTGGTTGCATTTGAAAAATAATTGGCTTAAATTTTATTTAATAATTTCAGACGTGGGAAACTCCGTCAGAAATTTCAGATGGATTTTAATCCGTGGGAAATTTCGTCAAAAATTTTAGACGGATTTAAATCCGTGGGAAATTCTGTCGGAAATTTCAGACGGATATAAATCCGTGGGAAATTCCGTCGGAAATTTCCCACGGATTTAAATCCGTCGGAAATTCCGCCGGAAATTCCTTCATGTAAAAATCCGTGGGAAATTCCGTCGGAAATTTTCCACGGATCTAAATCCGTGGGAAATTTCCGACGGATTTTGGTCCGTGGGAAATAATCCGTGGGAAATTTGACTTTTTCTTGTAGTGCAAGAACCTTCCTAGGTAGGCTAGCCATAATCATTTACGATTTTTTTTCTTCCTTTTTGGAACATTTTTGCAATTACTTCTTATAGGGCAACTACTATAATAAGAACTCATTATATATTCATTTTTAGCATGAATTCAACAAAAATTAATCTTTTTTATTATCTTATGCATAGTATCTTTGACCTAATGTTTATCTAAATGTTATCAAAGCTTCAAGGATTTTGAGCATTCATGACAAGAAGTTTGTCTTTTTTTGGTTTCGAGAAAAATAACAATTTAAACTCGAATGGTAATGTTACAACCAATGTCAATCCCTCATCAAATCTTACTAGTCTATACTATGTGCACCCAAGTGAGAATCCAATTCCCATTGTTGTATCACTTTTACTTATTAGTGAAAAAATTACCTTTGTTAGATGTTTTGGAATCATAGTAATATCATGCTTGGCTAATTCCATAACCTAATTTATCATTCTCCCAACTAAGCTTGATCAATGTAGCATTGTGCATATTGACAAGTCAATTGTGACTTCTAAAGTGCATCTATAAATATTGGTGAAGACATGATCAAGTTATAAAGACTAAGGTGATGACTAATTAATTTCTTTAGATTTTGATATGTCAACTTAACTCCTTGCAAGGACTTGTTTAAAAAATACACTAGGTGTTAATCTTTTGCCCTTTCTTTGTTCAAAATTAAACTTATTGCCTCATAATTTACAACTAATTAAATAAACTATTAACATGTTGGATTCCACAACATGAACCTCAAGACCTTGTAAAGGTATTACCTTTCTTTATAATCAAATTTGAAACTATTGTATCATAACTCCCTCAAAATGTATGTGTTATAACCACTGTACATTCCAACACCAAAGTCTATGTAACTACAAATATTATTTCAACCCATCAAACCATGTTCCATGTAGTAGTGTATTAACATAATAGTTAAAACAATATTAGGATTTTCTTTTCGTCATTACAAAGTTGTCATTTTCTCAAACATCCTACTGGATTTACTCGCCAATTAGAGTATGTTTACCTGAAAATTTGGTTTCTTTACTAATGAACCAACCCCACAATAGAATTTTTATTTGAGCTAGTAGTGTAGTAAAATCAAAAATGGCTCCTTAGAAGATAATCTTATTTCTCAACAACCATAAAACACATACTACAATGTGCCAAATAATGTGAGTTACTCTCTATTATTCTTTTTCTTGGAGACAAAAATTGTGGTGTATAAAATGTCGATACCCATCATTATGTAAAACTCCAACATAGCCCATCCATAAATAAACACATACCATATCTTATATGAAATAGGACACGTGAAGAATAAATGACCACAATCTTCATGATGTGAAAAACAATATACATAAGAAGTACCTTAAATATCTAAGATAATATTGCGATTGTAGCTAAAGTCTAGTGGGCAACGATCTTAAAGAAGTCACCAATTAAAAACTATAATTTTTTAAGGGATAGGGCATACCCACAAGCAGTTATACACACAATCAACAACATCATTGACATTCATAGGAATCTATTGATATTGCAAGAGATTATAGGCAAATTTGGCAGTGACTTTTTTTTTTTAAAATTCCCTCTAACAAAAGCCATGTATTTGATACTTCATCATGCAAATCTATTGGAGTCAATAGATTTTGCAAAGCATTGGCCAATTCTTTCTCCCATACAAATAATGGTTTTCTTTGATTCCACAGTTAATACCACAAATGTTGAAGCCTTAAATCCATACCAACAACAAATGGCTCCAAATGCTAGTTTCATTACTGTTTCCATAGTCATTCTTTTAAGCCATTTTGAGTTCTTGTTTTTGAAGCATCGTTATGATATTTATGCCATATTGATTTTGAACCATCTTTTAAGAATCATTTTGAATCAATGTTGAGTTTACTTTAATTGATGTTCTGAATACACTAAGCAAAATCATCAATAGTATAAATACTCAGAAAGCTTATGACATTTGTTCATAAGGTTTGTCATAATTAAAACATTAAGGGTTTGGACTCAATAGAAAGGAAGTACAATGACAAGCTAGATAGAACATACTTAATTAAAGTGATTTTGCCACCCAAAGATAAAAATCTTCCTTCTAAAGAGTTAGTTGTTTATGCAAAGCTGCCACCACAGTTTCCCAAGTACTACATCTCTTTGGATTGACCCCAATTAACACTTTTAGAAATTTAAAGGGGAGGCTTCCACACCTACAATGTAGAAATTTGGTAGCAACACTAAGAGAATATTGCTCCAAGTTAATTCCATACAAATTGCTCTCAAAGAAATTCACCCTTAACCACAACACCAACTCAAAACTAAGTAAGATAACATTGATACACCATAATTTATCCCATGAGGCTTCGCATAATAGGATAGTATCATCTACAAACTATAAAATAGGGAAATAAAGGTCATTGTTGACCTTAATGCCATTGAAATTGGCTTGTTCACTTGCTTTATGAACTAAACCAATTAACCCTTTTGCGATAATAATAAATAAGAAAGGAGATAATGGGTCCCTTCACTTAAAGCCCCATTAAATCTCAACTTCTTCTGTCGAGCTACCATTAATTAGAATCAAAACAAAACTAGAGAAAATGAATGCTCTAACCCACCTTCCCAAGTATTGTTAAATCTTGTCCTTCATAGCATATAGTCTAGAAAACTCCAATTGACAGAATCATATACTTTCTCAAAGTCGACTTTAAGAAGAAAGCATCTATCCTTTCTCATTTTGGCTAAATCTACTACTTCATTAACCACCAATACTCTGTCCACAATTAGCAATGTTATGGTGTAGCAATAAAGAAACTTTACTCCAAGTCGACATGTGATACACTAAATAGAGGTTTTCATCAAGTTAACATATAGTATATTTGAGTCGATCTTGTACTTTAAGTCGATGTAACCTATATCATGGATCATATTTTATGCTCATTTTGAAACAAAAATAAATATGTTATTGATAAAATAACAATTAGTATATGTCATCTCAAACTTTCAAAATAAAAAAATTATTAAAACAATTTATAAAAATAAATGAAAAAAATATTAAGTACAGTACAAATTATATACAAGTAATCACAATTAATAAGAAAAAAAATATCAATTTAATTAATGCTTGATTACCATTACTTTTATTAATTACAAGCTAACACGTTATAATATTTAACATTTTTAGCTTAAATTTCACTAATGGGCTAATTAAAGAATTAATAGATAAAATAATTAAAAATCAAATTAACTATTAAGAGATAAGTATTAGGAATTAAGGGATGTATTGAATTGAGATTTCAACGGGTTTTAAAAGAATTTTGTATTATAAAAAAGTCTTGTAGTATTTGATTGATATTTTTTTAATATAAAAAAATTATGTGGTATTGAATTAAGACAATTATAATTTTTTTAGGAGTACATAAAAATCTTATGATATTTAATTAAGATAATTAGGATTTTTTAGGAGCACATAAAAATCTGGTAGTATTTAATCATTTTTTTTTCACTTGAAAAAAAATCTGTTAGAATTAATTTTTTTTAGAGATTTTAAAGAATTATTTAGATGTTTGAATTTTGTAAGACATTTTAGTAAAATTTGCATATAATTCACTTATCCAATAATCTTATCAAAGTCATTAAGATTTCGTATGATTTTTTCCCGTTTATTTCTCCTTCGTGTTTTTTCTCCTCTCTCTTTTTCTTCTCTTTCTCTTTTTCTCTCATCCTTCTCTTTTCTCTCGCTCTTCCCTATCTCATTTTATTTCTTTTCATGTCTTTTCTGTCTCATATTCTTTTTTTTTTCATCTCTCTCATTTATTTATTTTTTCTTCTTCTCTATATTTTTTCTCCTATTCTGTTTTATCTATCAATATTTTTTAGTTACATTTTTTATCTATCAATATTGACGTATAATTTATAAATATTTATTTTTAATTATTAAATGTATAAAATTATTTTTGAATTATTGAATATTATATATTCTTAAATTTTTTAAATTATTAAAACTTAACAAATTCTTATTTTCAATAAATTTAATATTAAAATATCAAAATTTTAAACATATATTAAAAATATATTTTGACAATTCTACCTATTAATGAATATTATAAATTTAAACATATTGTTCAAATTCAATAATATAAAATATGAATGTGAAAATATAAATGCATAGAGAATTGTATGCAAATAAATGTTACTTAAGAGAATATGAAACCATAACCAATTGTATAGATTTTTTTTTACTACCAAAAAATCAATTACTTATTAAAAGATTGAAAAATATTAATTTTATTTTCTTTATTTAAACCTTGTCATTTATATTTTTTTTATTAATTATATTATATTTTAAAAAATTCATATTGAACTTCGAAATCTAATAAAATCCTTTCAAATCTTATAAATTCTTAAAATACAAATCCATTAAAATCAATATTACAAAACCTTAATCAAAAAAGTATTTTTAAAAAAAATTAAAATTAATAACTTTTTACAGTCTTTTAAAAAATCTTAATTAAATTTCTACAAAATATTTTAAAATTTTAATACTTTTTATGTTAAAAAAAATGTTATAAAATTTCAATCATTATATTCCACAAGTACATAGGCAGATTCCAACTCAAAAAATTTAGTACATTAAGTAGAACATACTCAAGACTTAAGTACAATTTTAAACTTTTTATCCTACTCGATGTGGCACTCTTAATAGTGTGTATTGATGACATTATATATATTATACGCGCATAATTGCCATATTTCTTTTATTTTTCCTTAATCGTTGGACGGAAAAATCATGTACATCCTAAAATGAAAAGGAAAATAGAACTCCCCCTTCCCCCAAATCCTCAAACAAATATAATATTTTCAGCCACTGGAAATTAAGATGTGCGGTTTAGTAAGTCCAAAATTAATTCAATATCACCTCTCTCTTAATGGCAAAATTTTAAGTGTCCTAGCTTGGGTTAAATAATTTAATACGTATCAAATCAAGTAATAGCACAACAATAAAAATGTTATGTAAAGTGAGATACAATAATAGCTTACATTATTGAGAGATAATAATGACCCATCTTTATTATTTACGATCAAGAGTCATTGTTGTATCTCAGCATTGTAACATTATTTTTCATATTAAAAATAAGATGAGACATGATATATATTTAAAAAAAATTCAATATAAAAACTTTTTTCTTATATTGGTTTCCTTTTTTTTTTTTTTTTATATTTGTACTAAGTTCTAGAGCTGTCAAAACGGGCTACCCGGCCCACCACGGGTTGGTCATTTGGTGGGCCAACTCAACCCGGCTCATTTATCAGTGAGCTTAAAAAAATCGAACACGGCCCGACCCACTACGGGTTGGTGGGTTAAACGGGTTGGCTCACCTTTAAAAAAATAATTTTTTTAAATTTTTTTCTTCTTAATATACAACCAAAGCCCAAAAATTTAAACTTATTTTAAAAATATGAAATTCTTAATTAAGACATCCATAAATGAATCATTCATCCCAAACATTAAATGATAATTTTAAATACAATCAAATCAAATCTAAATAATCTTAAATAGATAAATATAATCCAAAACCGTCTTAAACTTCAAATATAATCCAAAATCATCTTAAACTTCAAATACAATCCAAAATCATAAAAATTACAAATCACAATCCAACATTAAATCATTATTGTCTCATGTTGGACTGTATCATGGCCCAATAATTATTGTATTTTTTCAACAACAAAAAAATAGTCACGGGTTGGTGGACCAGCCCGGCTTACCACGGGTTCAACCCAGGTGAGCCGGGTTCAAATTTGACCCATATTGAAATTTTTAAATTTTTTTAACTCAATCCGTCTCGAACCCGTGGTGAGCCGGGTTGACTCACCGGGCCAAGCCCATTTTGACAGCTCTACTAATTTCTCTCAATTTATAGTTAAACACAATTCTATATTCATTAATTTATGGTCGAGTGTACTGAGTTTTGCTTTTATCAAATGTAAGTGCAATAATTAAACTAGAATAGTACCTTCAACATCCGTGTGGTCCTAATTGTAGCTCTATAATTGGAAATGAAAAAAATAATATTGTTTTTGGAGATTGGTATAGCTATAGTATAGAGAGATAGATGGGGGAAAGAGACTTGTGTAAAATTATTGGAGAGACATAACCAGCAAGTTATGTAAAGTTTGTTCATGTCTTCCAAATTGTTGCTTTTACTCTTCCCATTGTGGGAGTTTCTTGTGATCATGCTTATAAGTTATAACCACAACGCTTCCTAGGTCAAACTATCAATTTATCTTGTGCTTAATTCGATGAATATAATTTTATTTTAAAGATAAAAGAACATGAATTTTACTAGCATCCAAACATGCCCTAGCCACTAATCATGCTTATAAATAAGTGCATCTTGATGGATAGTGTAACTCAATCACAAATAAGCCACAAATGTCTGTATCCATACCAAATTTTATAAATCTTTTATTTAACTAGTATATATTTAAGGATTTAATAATTATGCACCATCAATATAAAAAAAATTAAAATGACCAATCAATAAAAAAAATATCATTAATTGGTATGAATTTTAAAATGATTATTATAATTTTTTAATATATTTAAGATTTTAATAATCACAAATGTGATAAGATATTTGGATTTGTATTAGTGAAAATGGAACTCCGAAATGATAAATAGAAAGAAAAATTGTCTCCTAAGTGCAAGAGGATGGCTTAGCCAAGAACGAAAGAGAGGAGGATTAGAGAACTTTTAGGATTTAAAAGTAAAGTGTTAAAACGATTTAGAGGTAGGTTTTTCTTTATGTTATAAAGCTTTTAGGAAACAATTTTTATTTTTAAATGATAATAGAAATAATCCGAGTTCCCCGTAATCCATGCAAGGGGTGGATGGTGCAAATTCGGAACCAATATAATGGCCTTATTAAAAAATAAATTTATTTTTGTTTGAGTAAATTCTTATACAAATATTTATGACAAAAAAATAATAATAAAATAAAAAGTTAATTAAATGAATTGAATTCTTTGATAATTCATAAATTAAAATTTACTTATACACTTTTTTTTTTATCGAATGTATCCCATTTAACTTCAGAGAGAACAATAAATTTTTAACTTAAGAAAAAACTGAATTCATTTTGTTTTTTTCTTTTTCAATTTTCTTCTTTTATAAGTATTTTCTAAATAGAATGTAAGTTTAAAATTTGTCAAAGACAAAATGCCTATGCTTAACCATTTTAGTGAAACATCACGTTAACTAAGTTCAATGTGTATTATATGAAAATTTCATATAAGATTAATGATGAATAAAAAACACTAATCATGTTAAACTTCATGTTATTAGATTTTATGTTGCTTTTTTATATAAACTTTATTTATTAACCAACTAAATCATTAATTGTTAAGAGAAAGCTTTCATTTATAGTCAATTAAAGCTTTCATTACTAATCGACTCTCATTAAACATCAACATTTCAAAATGGAATAATTGCACCTTACAATTTCTACCATTTGATTCTTCCAACTATGGATCCATCCTTAATTTATTTTGGTTTCTAATTCTCAATTAAAGAAATAATCTTAAGAAAGTTAATAATCTAAATGAAATTTACTAAATTAATTTATAAAATGAGAATTGTTCCTTATTTATATACATTATTATAATTTTAACACTAGTTGAGGTGGATCATCAACAAATATTTCAATATTCACACTACACAATCAGTATCAAACTCAAGAAAATTCTCATCCATTGGTTCAACTAGAAAAAAGACTTTTAAAATTAGTTATTTTATATTTTTAAAATAAGTTATTTTATCGATTTTAAAATAGATGATTTTGTCAACTGATTTTAAAATTCAAGATTTCTAAAATCGATTATGACATAACTGATTGAATTTTAGAATTGATTATGGCATAACTGATTTTAAATGAGAACTTAAAATAAGAATTCTCAAAATTATAAAACTTACTTAAATCTCCCAAATACCATTAATGAATTTATAATAGTATGCATTGTTTTTATTATATAGTATTTGCACTAATAATTTCTTTTTTTGTTTATGAGACTACCAAAAGAATAAAAAAGTTAATAGTAATGATAATTCAAAACAAAATACTTAAAAAATATCATTGTTGAAATTAAAATAGTTTACTTTAAAAAAAATCCGATGCACTTTTTTCTTTAACTTTGAACCCTTGAGTAAGTTTACATGTTATGACCTCCACTAATTTCCCAAACTTGACCTAAGTGCTCACGCTTCCCAATGGCAATAGTGAGTATATCTTGTCATTTTCATGGAAAATAAAAGATCCCTTTATGAACTGTTGTTTCAAGATATATTGCAAAACCAAAGACAAAAATAATTTAATAAACCCCTATCAATCCATGTTAATAAGGATTATATGTACAATGAAATTGTATTCACTATCTTGTTAGCAATCTTCTTTGCTACCTTATTGTAAACTCGCTCTTTTTTTTTTATGCGGGCATACTTTCATAATTCATGGCATGTAGGTGAAGAAGGAGAATTACTAACTCTAGTGCCATCTTGGCTAGCCTAACCCTGCATATATAGTCTTTTCCTTCATCTTCTTCTTCTTAAGCCATGGATAACCCCCACAAGACATCGCATGGGAGGTGTCATTCTTTGCTTGAGTCTCTTGTGTCTTCTTTCTTTTCTCCTACAAAAGTTGTTGGGCACCCGAGGTTCACACACACATATGTCTCCATAATGGTATAATATTATCTACTTTGTGCCTAAATCTTCATGGTTTTGTTTTTAGTCATCTCGAAAATGTCTCATACTAATAGTGACTATGTATGCATTATAAATCTTTCTTCTCATGATCCAATGATGTGAAACTTTGTTTTGTACTCCAACAAAAATATCATACAATGAAATAAAGGATAAAAAAAATAATATTCACAACTATACTAATGACAATGCATATAATCCTAACTTACCAAAATGCTTTTAACCAATTTTGAAAAGACTTTTAAAATTAGTTAAATTTTAACTGATTTTAAAAATAATGATATTATTTACAAAAATGTCACTACATTACTTTTAAAATTAGTTTTTTTTAAAACTAATTTTAAAACTTCAATTTTAAAAGTATTTTTTTTTCACTAATGTGAATAATTCTATTTTCCTTTCGTGCCATTATACAACATCATTGTGATCCACCTCAGTAAAGTACAAATCCTTAAAATATACCTTTTATGATCAGAAGCTCTACGCAATTAATTTTCCAACAACTCTTTCTATTATGCATGAGTATTGTATAAACTAGGCTCCATCAATTTGTCATAATTAATCTTATATATAAGTTAGGTTATTTAGTATAATTTACTATGAAATTTACACTTGTATTTCTTATTCAATTGTTTGATAATGATCCAAACTCGTTATATGGTAACGAGTATTATCATATTTCTATTATATATTTTATTTTATTAACACTTTAATCTAATATAAGTTAAAAATATATATATTTTTAATTTACCTCATCATTTTGCTGTCATTAGTAGCATCTATCATTTTATTATTGACATTATTATTTATAGTTTAAATATATGATTTAATTTTTGCATATATTACGGATTTTTAATTTATTTTCTATGCATAAAAATTTATTAAAATAAGTCCTTATACTTATTAAACATTACCAACTTGATTCCTAACATCATGTATTTGACTCTTGTATTTGTAGTGCATTTTTAGTTTGATCCATACATATAAATATATGAATTAAGAATGTGTTAAATATGTGGGGACCAATTAAAATTTCGTTAAATATATAAGGATCAAATTAAGAATATATAAGAAAGTTAATTATTTCAAAGACCAAATTAGAATTGCTTACTTGTATAAGGACCTATTTAATAATTTTTTGTATATAGAAACCAAACTAAGAACTAAATCATATTTTCAGATTTATTTTTATTATGCTCTTATTATTATTATTTATATAATTATAATAATTTAAGGCATAATAAAAATTTATATTATCCTGAAACTTAGCTAGATAGTTTACCTTAAATTTAGACTCACTATACATTTTATCTCATGATTTATATTCTTAATTCTTAATATTCGTGTACTTGATTAAGATATACTTAATTGTTTTGATTAAGCAAGTATTATTCAACTTTTTTATAAATTAACTACTATTTATTCACTTCCCATAATATGTTTTCCAGTTTTCCTCCCTTGGCATTTAGATGGTTCTTTTGGTTATTGAAATCAAGCAACTATCTAGAGTTCGTTTTGGGTTTCCAAAAGACTTTGGAGAGTTACATTTGTTTGGATTTGAGAGCAGAGTTTCTTGAGATGCTTGCACTACATTGCTTATTGGGTCCACAAATTTGGGTTCATACCCACAATTATACATTGGTCCAATAACACAAGCCTCTTACTTTTAGTATCTTTTATTTATTTATTTATCATTACTCGTTCTTTTCTTATAATTTAAAATACTCAAAATTAACACTTCCCTTTACCTCTCTATTTTGCTCTTTTCACCACCATCGTCCATTTCATCTGCCTTGGATTGGAAGAATATTGAGTTTGAAGAACTCAAAATTTCCCAAATTGAATAATGAATTGCAGTGACTGTTCCGGTAGTAAATCTTGCATGCCCTGATTCTTTTTTAACCGAGTAGTCATCCTCTTCCAACTCACTTTTATCCTATTTTTGTTTTTATTTCTCCTTGATCATTTTGTTTAAACAGTGTTCACTTTCGCCAAGTTTTTCTCGACTTCACCTGAAAAACAATTGTTTGCCGTACCGGGTGATGTAACATCCTACATGATCTCAGATGAAGAATAAACTGTCTTGAGATGAGTTCTACATTTGCATCCTACCTACGTAAGAAAGTTACAATCAAAGTACTTATAAAAGTAAAGATTCTTCCCAAACTCACTGTTACTCAGCACAACCATGTACAATTATAAATGAACTAAAATACTGTTATTTGCGTACCTTTAGATTCTCTTTTAGGCTTTTAGCTCTTCTGTCGCCCGCCAAATTCTTTTATCTCACCCTAAGCTTTTATTACTGTAATTTAATTTAATTTTTTTAAAATCTGCCAAAAATATAATTTTTTCCCAATAAAAATCTCTAAATTTCTACATTTTTATATTCCCTAAAGCAGCAATAAATGTATAGATAGAAAAGAAAATAATAACACGACCCTCTTTTATAACAACTCATTTTCTTTTAATTTTTCTAATTTTTCCGCCTCTTATATTATCACATTTTATTTTCTTTTCTCTACATTTTCATTGTTTTTCTTTATCTATGGCCATACAGTACGAGTTGAAAGGTTTTAACCTTAAACATAACGCATAGAAATTTTCTGAAAAATGCAGGTCTAGCTACTTTTGGTTAAATTGATCGTCTATTGCGGCCTATGGTGTTACAGGAAATGGGAACATTTTCAGAAATATGAAAATTTGCGAAACAAAATGAAAACCCAATATTTTAGTTATCTGAATGCGGCTAGACTCGTCAACATCATCATCAAACGAAAAGGACGTGTAATGTATGGCACATCATATATTCAGACCCACACCACGCCCTAGTATACTTTAAGACCAAAAATCACTTATTAGGAAGTGTTTTAGCAAGAATTTTTTTTAAAAAAAAGTGTTTAAAGAGAATTTAAGTCGAATTGAGAGAAGATTTCGCTCTTATGAGAAAATTTGTATAAATTTTTTTTACAATATCACTGTTACGTCTAAATATATACTAAAAAATAATTAGTGACAAATAAATATAATTGTCTAGATTTATTTTAAGACAAAAACCAACTTATATAAAATACAACAAAATATCAAATTTTCTACATTAAAAAGATAATTCCAATCTATCAAACAAATACAAATCCTACTTTACTTCCTAACTATAAGAAAGTAGAGTAAATTTCTTATAGTATCAATTTACACTTATTCTATTATTTGCTTTCGATTCTTACCCCCTCCAACCGAAGCAAGCATTACGCTCAAGCAAAACATTGGATAAGAATCAAGGACAACACTTCGAGGGCCTTAACAAAAACATGACAACAGACACTAAAAATATGTGCAATTGTAACAACATAATAGTAAAAACAATCCATAACATCACACTCAGCAAACGCAAGCTGAAGAAAGAACAACGCAACCAAGATTCCATTCACTTCGTATAGGCCTATTCGAGCCACGACTCGCGAACTAAACATTTCAGAACACGAAACAGCACAACTATGTCCCATCCACGATTTCATACAAAGACAAAACACTAATCTGCTAGTCACCTGCAATGCCTATTCAAAACCAAACCAACAAAGCAAAACACGACAAAGCCATTTCAGAAAAGCAAAACAGAGCTAAATAATTAAAAATTCGACCTTTATAAATAACAATTGGGTATCAAAGGGCATTCATTCTATTAAAATTTCAACAATCTCACTTGAGAGCTTGAGGCGGTTCATTGTATTAACAACGCTAACAGGAACCCTAACTACAACTACAAACCACGATAAAGAAAACTACAAGCACCGAAACAAAAGAACATCTAAATTCCGGAAAAATCGAATCTTCATCTAAGAGTCGTCATCAGCACCAGCACCCTTGGACGACCCACCGGCCTTCTTGGGAAGAAGAAGGTTGTGAATGTTGGGCATCACACCTCCGTTAGCGATGGTAACATCCCCAAGAAGCTTGCTCAATTCCTCATCGTTCCTCACCGCCAATTGGATGTGGCGAGGCACAATTCGAGTCTTCTTGTTGTCCCTCGCGGCGTTTCCAGCCAATTCCAAAACCTGAAGTCACAAACCAAAACTCAAAACCATCAATCGAAGCCACAACCACGCAAAATCAAACCATGAGAGACCAAATCACGGGAATTATTCATTATCATATAAAAATTGGGGAAAATAACCTAACCTAATCTCGAAACCCTAGATCTATTAACGAGAGGAAAAATTGAAGGAAATTACCTCGGCGGCGAGATACTCGAGGACGGCGGCGAGGTAGACAGGGGCGCCAGCGCCGACGCGCTCGGCGTATTTTCCGGCCTTGAGGAAACGGGCGATACGGCCGACGGGGAATTGGAGGCCGGCCTTGCTGCTCCGGGAGGTGGCCTTCTTGGCGGCGCTGGATCCTAGGGTTTTGCCTCGGCCTGCCATTGGTGAAGAAATCGGAAGCAGAGGTTGACGAAGCGTTTGTGAAATAGCGAACAAGTTCCTTCCGGTGACTGAAAACGCGAGAAGAAAGAGTGTGTCAATGACTATGAGGATGTTTCGCGGTTGCCAGGCTTATATAGTGGGATGTGTGGAAATTGGACCAATCAGAGCGAACGACGCGGATCCATGACCAGCGCCGTTGGATGTCGCTGGTTTCTTGTGGACGGTTGAGATGCGTGCGTGGGGTTAGAGTACATGGAGGATGCGGATTAATGAATGCAAATGGAAGTACTCTAGCAATTTCAAAGAGCGGTAATTAAACGTTCTATTTCTTTTTCTTTCTTTTTAATAGTAACTGAGAGTGAGAATAGTTAAAATTATAAATTAGAGGAAATTGAGAATTGTATAAGTAATAATCAAAAACAAAATAATGCGAAATATATGTACAGCAAATATTAATATTAGTTTTGTATATTGTTATGGATAATAATTTATTTAAATTAAATTTTTAAAAAATTAATCAAGATAGGTTCAAACCGATTTTCTACACTGGTTTTAAATCAGTTTGACCAATTCATAACTAGTTTGTACTGATTTTAAAACAGCCAAAGTTTTGTTAATTGTTAGATTGATTACCAAACCGATTTTCAATTCGACCGATGAAATAATTTTATAAATGAAAGAACTCTACATATATTGATCATCATTTTAATTTTGATTAAAATAATTAAATTGAACTTTGGATTTAACTTGAATTTCTTTTTTCTTCGGCTAATCAAAATTGAAACAAATGGATACATTTTTCTTTTGGTAATCATGAGGGTAAAGATGTTGGGTTAGAATGGACTTCTTTTCTATTTTATTTGACATCAAATTTTCATAGATACATTCTTTTAATATAAATTTGACCTAATTAAAGATTTGATATATATTATATTATGAGACAAAATCAAGTCAACTTAATTCATTGATATCATATGTTTTATATTGATAAATATTAATATATTATTGACATAATATATTAATTTGTTAAATGTACATTTTTTAACATATATTTATTAATACACATCTAGGATTATATGGATAAACATTCTTACTAAGTGTTTACTACATAAGAACTTATGTATGAGTTATTTCTATAATAATAATAATAATAATAAAAGGCAAAATTATTTATGTATATAAAACAATAAGACAAAACAACGTGTTTGGATCATTTCTCACCTCTCCATTACGGGAAATCTAAAAATGAGACATTAAAAAATAGGGAAAAAAAATAAATGATGAGAGAATAAGAATAAAGTAGAGAGATAGAGATGATGGAGAGTATGAGAGACATATATGTAGTGAATCGTAAGTGATACAAGAGTGTAATACTAACACTAGATATCAAATGACTAAACTAGAGGTGAAATTGGAGGTAGTTGTAAGTCATTGGAGGGTATAAAGAAAATTAAGTGGGACATGAATAGCTAGAACCATAACTATATTGTTGTTGTGTCACTTATGTGTATGTGATACTAGCGTGGTTGTGTCACGAGTTCAACTAAGATTATTAGGATGGTTGGTGATTAATGTTGGAAGGATGGAAGCATTAAGATGGTGAGTTGAGCAAAAACAACACGAGTTAGGTGATAGTTAAAAGCGATGTTTAATATAAGAACGAAAGATAAATAAGAGAACTCTAACTTAACATTTAATATTTTAGTTATAATAATTAAATTAAAAATAAGTGGTAAGTTAAATCTCCCTTTCTCTTTTAGATCACATGATAAATAAAGCATGTTTGATGATTAATGGATTCTTTATCAAAACCTAACGACCTAATCTAAAAGGTGAGTTACATGGACCAACTCAATGTATTAAACTTGAATTGTCATTATTCTCACACCTTTCACCTTACAAAATGGGTATCTAGAATATGTAACTTGTCTCGATGTATATAAAAATTTAGCTAGTCAATCTACAACATTTCTTCCATTCTATAAATGATGATATATGTTACCCATTCAATCTTTGTATTTCAAAACATAATTGAATGAATAAGGTATCAAGTCAATTATGTGACACTTTCTATTCTGACTACATTTATTATTATTTAATGATGCAAAAATAAAGAAAATAACATTTAGGAAAAATTACTTTACTTTTTTATATACAAAGGCTATCACACAACATTCAAGCACAATTGTGCTTTCCCAAATTTAGGGTTTAGGATTTGTGCTTAAATTTTCATTTTTTTTTCACTTTAAAAAAGAAGCATGATAGTGGGTAACGTAACATGATCATGGTTAGCTTAACACGACCTTGCTCATTATGAGCATAACTGTGTTCCAAAATAATTTTGAAATGTGTGAATTCAATTATGTCAAGCATTCTTTTTAACCCATATTTTCTCTAAAATTAGGTATCAGTCTCACTGTCTCATTTTAGACAAAAAACCTTGTAATCAATACATTTGTCACATTAATTACATTCAATATTCTATTACAATAATAATACTTAAAACACCAATCCAAGCAATACAACAATTCATTCAATTAAGGTAAATCATTCACCACCATAATTCATTCAAATGTTTAAATTAATAAGTAAGAAACACATGATTACACAACACTATTTTGGGTGTTTAAAATCATGCAATTCAAAAACCTAAAAGGGTATAGGGACAACCCTACTATCTACAATTTTGATTCATAATGCATATGGTTAGATAATCTCACCCTTTACCTATACTACGTGATCTCTACTACAAAGGGTGTAGTCCTTGTTGCATGTTCTCTCAATAGTCAGAAAAAACAAGACTAAAACTCTTTGAACTATTTTTCTAACTACTCTCTTAGACTTTGACATGTTGAGTAACGGTCAAATTCTTAAGGTCCAAAATTCGTCACTTAACTTCAAACCCAAAACAACTCATAAAACTTTATGTTTTATTTTTTCTAATGAAAGCTTTTTTAGTTTATTTTAACAAAACTTAAATTAATAAATTAACTTATGCCAATAAAAATAAACTTATTATTATTATTATTATTACTACTACTACTACTATAGAGGAGCCAAACACTACAATAAATATTACATATCGTGACATATAAAAAATGTCATTATAAATATAATTTATGTAGATATAAATCTATTTAACATATATTTACATATAATTTTAGTGTTGATTTTGAATGAGATTCAACAACATATATATTGTGTATCAATATAATTTATACCTATACTTTTTAATAATATACCAATATATATTATATTTATAGTGTAGAAAAAAATAGTTTTTAGTGACAAATATTATGTCACTATAGGGTATATGTCACTATAAGATAATTTTTTTTATAGTGAAGACAATTTGTACCTCTATATTTATGTTATTAAAATAAAAAATGTTTTATCTATTGGACTAATTTATCTTCTATATATATAAATAATGTATTTTTATTACAATAAATTCAATATTTATAATTATTTTTTCCCATATTCATTGAAGTACATATTAATTGTAGTGTAATATTGTAAAACTATAAATTTTTATCAATGACATTTTTTTTACTTATGTCTCTTTTGTTTTTATTAATACTATTATTTAGTTTTTTTTTTCACAATAATGCTTAAAATGTATTAGAAATATTACATGGTGCAACATAAACTTTTATTAATAAGGAGACTATACAATGATTGCATTTTAAGATGATTTATAGCTTTCCTACAATTTGTGGAAGAAAAAAAAATTCATTTTATTATTATTTTTAGTTGACATAAAAGAAAATATATAACTAAAGTAAGAAATAATTAAGCTAAATAGTTTCATACACCTTTATAAAATAAAATTTATTATAAAATATATCGTCCATAATTTCTTACACTTTAAAAAACTACAAAGTTAGTTGCATAATGCCATCTATAAATTTAAGTCTTTTTTAATTGGGGGTAAAAAAATATATTATTTTAAAATTATTTAATTACATATATCTTAACAGATAAAAAAAATATTTTAAACTATTTTTGCAGTTATTACTAATTAAAAAGTACGCACTTTGTCTTTGTCTTGACATAGAATTTCGAATGTCAAAAGGAAAAAAAAAAATCGAATTCCAAATCATAAATTTATTTATTATGCAAAACACATTAATTAAGCCTGGGCACAATTTCATCTTTTTTATTGGCATGAACATTTCCAGCTCACTAAATTATAGACTAATCCTCTCAAACGCAATTATGGAATTGCCGCTGATCGGACAGATTGTATTTCCAAACTTTTAATATGCAAACAACTGCTGGACATTGTAAGGCCAAGTGAAGTTTGGAGATCCACTCCATATTAACTTTGCAAATTGGTGATTTGCTCCTTCTCCTGGGTGATCGCCATCAAACCACACATATTCAAGAGGGTTACTACAAAGTTCAAACGTTCGTCCATATTTTTCTCCACAATCACTTTCTCTTAAGCGTCCAACACCACAGCATGCTACCTTGCCAACTTTAAAACCTAGACAACATTATGTTACAAACTTATGTTAGTGGAAAACATATATATATACCATATACAATTGCCAAACTCGAAAGTAATTAATCACATTGGATTCACCACTCACCATATTTGAATGGATTATCTATTCTGTCTAAAACTGCATGATAATAATCAAATATTGAATATCTAAATCCGGACAATTCCTTTTCTAGTTCTTCAAGTGCTGCAGATAAAGCTATGTTGTGCTGTCTTGCCAAGCTCGACAAATTTTCATCACAATTATCGTAATCAATTCTCTTATGAGGTGCGCACCCCAACGGTCCTGCGCTTTGAAACGCAATTTTCCTACCACCTAAACTATACACCTCCTACAATTAAGAAATGATATAATATTTTTATCAATTTATTTGTAGACACTGCTTATACATCTTAAAATTTACATTACTCAATTACTATCGAAATAATAACAATAAACATAGTGATAATAAATATTGACCAAAGTCATGTTTTGTGTGATGAAGGTAATAAACTTTTTAATTAATAAAAAGACTTGATCGTAAAATGTGTATTAAAAATGCCGTACTTCTTTGAAATGTGAACAAATACATTTAATTATATATTAGAGGATCATTTCATCATCCAGAGAAAAACATAAGGTAATACTAATTTGAAATGAATCCTATATATCATAATAATTCAAACGATATCGGTATAATTTTTATCAACTATTATATTGTTTAATAACTTTATATTAAATATAATTTTTTTAAAATTTATTATTAGTTTAAAAGTTTCTTAAGATCATATACAAAATTTTATATTAATAAAAGATGTATTAATATCTCATTCTTATAGATCAAAATTGACATAATATATTTATTTTAAAATATATAAAAATATGAACATTTTGATTACTTTCAAATACTTGTTTAATTTTAAAAAAAAATTATATATATATATATATATATATATATATATATATGATATAGAATTATAATTTAACGGTTTGATTGACAAAATTTATATTTAATTGAAAGTTATTGAATGATATAATAATTAATAAAAGTTACATGTCATTTCAACCCTCATCATATATTATTTATTCTTCCAAAAATTATGAAAAAAAAATTAATTTGAAATGTTACATTGTTTTTTTTTTTTTTTTTTTGACACAAATGAAATTTTACATTGTTATTTCTTAAATATCTACACTAGTATATTGGATCCTATAATTTATTCTTCCAAAAATTGCTAAAAAAAAAGTAATCTTGATGTATATACATTACCTTGAGAACGTTAGTCAAGTTTCCAATTACCATCTTAACGAAAACTTTCTTGTATGATTCTGTAATGTTGGGGTTGTGAAGGACAAGTGTTGCATAATCACCGCCACCAATACTAAACACGTACACTGCATTATTTAAAACACTTTTGGCTTTTATATTGCCTAGTTCTTGGTTTAAAGACTTAACAACATCCTTGAAGTATCCAAGTTGATCGCGAAGACTAATCTGAAAAAGAAACGGGAGAAAAATCTTTTACGTCAATTTAAAGTTAAATTCTATTTATGAAGTGATATAAATTAATTTGACACACAGGTTTTGAAAACAAATAAATAAATCTTCCCTTTTAAGCCTCAAAAGAAAAACTAGATTACTCAACCTAAAAGTTAGCCAAATAAAAGAAAATGTTAATGAGTGATCTTAGATCACAGGTTAAAAAAATAATTTATTATTATTTAATTACTTAAAAATATTTTTTTTCAAAATATTAAAATTTTATCTTTCACTTAGTATTTTTGTTTTTTCTTCAAAAAGAAAAGGAATATTCTAAAAGGGTAATGATGATGTACCAAAAATAATGTACTTTACAAAAAAAAAAAGGGTCATGATGAAAAAATGAGATTTGCTACATCCTTCGACGAAGTTAACCGAATCATCTATGACTGAATAACAGATTGACATTTGTTATTAAATTTTCTGTACAGATTTCATGATGTGGGTGTTTAGCTAATTTTTCGATTTATTCTTTCGGAGAATTTAGCATTTTTCTGAAAAAATAAGCAAACTCAATGATTGGTTTAACTAATTAATTATCTGACTTTCATCAGCGTAGTTCATCATCTTTACTGTTGTAGAGGCTCATCTAGGTAAGGCCTAATCTTTAGCTCAATATATACTAAGGAAATAACAAAGAGCCTGTTTATTACATTTTTGTTTCATAAAAAATCACTCTTTTAAAAAAACAATTATTTTTCAGTTTTTTTATTAATTTTCTAAACTTTTAAAAATAACCAAAACGTAAATTTTTTTAAAATTAAAGACTATATATATATATAAATATATTTATTCCTTAAATATTTGTCAATTTTCAGTTTTAGTTTCTAAATATTTCTTTTATTAGTTTTAGTTCTTAAATTTTTTATCAACTTTTACCTTTAGTACTTTACTACTAGATTTTTCTGAAAACTACTTTGAACATGTTTGTTTTATGAGTTAATCATCTATACACTGTCAGTGTAAAATTTTTTTACACTGACAACTAATTATATTTTTTAATTGTGTCATGTCATTGTTAAAAGTAAATATGTTTACAGTAACACGACATAATTAAAAGGTATAATTGGTTACTAGTATAAAAAAATATTACAGACAATGTATAAGTGATTAACTCTTATTTTATTAAGTCTTCTTGAAAGCAAGAAACACATTTCAAAGTATCAAACCAAAGACTAACTTTTTTTTTTTTAATCTTTTTCTTTGAATCTGATTTTGTGGGTTTCCAATCGGAAACCAAACACATGCTTTATGTTTACATGGATTGCAATAGTAGTTGTGTTTCCAATATACATCTACTTAGCTAGTGAGTTGGTTATCCGCTAAAACTACTCGATTTGCATAATGGAAAGGCTTATAATCTCATATCGTAGAATATTTGAAGCACCACATGCGGGAAAAGGTTGATCATATTCTATATATTAAACACTAAAAATAATTAGTGAAAAACCCACTTTGTTACCAATAGAAATAAAAACTCAGGCTTTGTGCTTTACTAATCAACACATAGCAACATACGTCAAATGTATCTGGGGAAAGAACACATGCTCCAGCTGATGCAAAGTTTGCTCCATCAGTGAATCGATGGTAACCGGGTTGCAAATATGGTGGAAGCATAGGCAGGCCTGCAAATGTAGCTGCATACATGCATGCCACCACAAAATTATACACGCAGAAATATATATATGTACACATATATTATTAGGATTAATTAATTAGGCTTCTTTCATTAGCTTTTTTTTTTTTCTGTACCTATATTTGTCTTAGTTTTAGATTAGCTAGTTCTAATCATGGTTAGTTAGTTTATTAGACCAGCAATCATGGTTAGTTAGGTTGTTATTTCTTTAGCAACTTATACTTGTATATAAAACTGTAATCATGCTCTCTGTAAATGTGTGTTGAAATAATACAAGATGATAATTTTTCTCAGATAATACTAAGCACCTTACCTGCTAACATATATATTAGCAGCAAATTAATTAATTATTAAAATTTGAAGCATATATGCATGGAGAAAATGATAATTAAGTGGAAGAGAGTTGACCAATGAAATCAGGGACTACACGTCCATCTGAGTATCTGCCAGTGGGATGCTTGAAAAATGTTTCTCCATAGGGCCAGTAGGTTGATGCTTCTCTACTAGTGTTGATGTACACGTTATTTCCAGGGTCAAACAGTGAATCACCAAAGATGAACAAGGCTTTGTGTTCTTTCTCTGACTTTAGCTCAGGACGATAACGCATACTGTCTAACTTGAGAATGATTGTTAGTAACCTACATAATACAGAAAATAGACTCGCCATGATATATTTACCTATTTGCTTCTTTGTGTTCCTTATTTATAGTAAGAATTCAACGACAAATGACTCTTTAACAGGCATGTGCATGCATCATTGAATTTGAATGGTAGATGAGTGAAGAGCCATAACATTGCTTTTCAATCTCCTTTTTCAAAATTTGACAGGAAGATGTTGACAAGGCTGTAGCCTACGGCTAGGTTTTAAAAATTTGTGAAACAAATAAGATTAATTAATGCCGCAACATATTCCAGTTGAAGTTAATTAAAAACCTTTCCTTAATTAATTAAGTTGTGAAATTAGTACACTTTAGCATTTAGTACGTTGTAGATTGCAATTCAACACGGATTAATGGACCACCTTTAAATATTGGTTATGGATTAGTATTTCAGTACACCATACAATTAATGTAACAGTTGTATAAATAAATGTTTATATTATATATATATATATATAGAGGAGAGTTCAAACGATACCGGTGTAATTTTTACTAAGTGTTACACCGCTTAATAACTTTATATTAAATGTGAATTTTGAAAATCCAACCGTTAGATTGAAAGTTCATATCTCTTAGATTATATATACCAAATTTTGTTAAAATTGAACAACAACTTGAAGATAATCAAAGTGTTCATATTTTAGTATATTTTGAAATATATATATTACGTTAATTTTGTTTTATGAGAATGAAGTATCAAATCATCTTAGATTAATATAAAATTTGATATATATGATCTAAGAGATATGAACTTTAAATCTAACGGTTGGATTTTCAAAATTCACATTTAATATAAAGTTATTGAACGGTGTAATACTTAGTAAAAGTTACACCGGTGCCGTTTGAACATTCCTCATATATATATATATATAAGGAGGGATCCTTTTACTCTAGGAGTAAGTCTAGACTTACTCCGTTCAATAACTCATGTTCTACATCAAATTTCAACGATCTAATCGTTTTAAATGTGAAAATGATTTTATGATTATCCGTCAATTTGAATTAATGAAATGAAGTCTCAAATGATTTTCAAATTTTCTAAAAATTTACAGATTTGATCTATGCATTAAGAATTTTAAATTGAACGATTAGATCATTAAAATTTGATGTAGAACATGAATTATTGAACGAAGTAAGTCTAGGTAGACTTACTCCTAGAGTAAAAGGATCCCTCCTCTCTCTCTCTCTCTATATATATATATATATATGAGAAGGGATTCATTTATTTCGAGAGTAAGTTTACATAAATTTATTCCGTTCAATAATTCATGTTCTACATCAAATTTCAACGATTCAACGTTCAATACAATCAAGAAGAGACTAAAATATGGGACATTTTAGGCGATGAATTTAGTTCTCTTGATGATAATAAAATTCTTGAAGTTGCTAATTTGTCTTTTGATGAACCTTATTTAGAAGTCGTTTATCAATGATGATGACTAAGAATGATTATTTCTCATAGTATTTTTTTTGTGACCTTTTATTACAATGATTTTTGTTAGATTTTTTGTTGTGGACTATGATGCCTCTAGTAATTTGTTTTTGAGACTTATTATAATTTTTTTTGTCATGTTATTCATAGTATATATATCTTGTGTCCACATGTCATATGTTTTTTTTTTTTATTTCGTCATATCCTTATTTCTATGTCCATTTCGTATTCTTATGTCGTGTTTGAATTCATGCTACATAGTTGATGCTTCTTTGCTACCATTGCTGATGTATACCTTATTTCTAGGGTCAAATAGTGACGACTCACCAAAGATGACCAAGGTCTTGTGATTTTTCTCTAACTTGGGTTTATCACAATAACGCATATTGTCTAACTAAGGATGACAAATATACCCGTACTCGTGGGTAATACCTGAACCCGTCCTGACTTTGACAAGGAATACCCGGTTTGACCGGGTACGGGTACGGGTACAGGTACGGGTAAAACCCGATGCTTTAAATTGGGTACGGGTATGTACTTACCCGCCCCGTACCCGTACCTGTATTCGTCCCCGTTTCTATTTTTAATTTAATAGTCACTTTCAATTTAATTATATTAAATAATTTTAATATTTTTTTATGTGTGATTATTTATTATAATATGAGATAGAGAAATAATTTAATTATAATTATGATATAATAAAAAAATAATTTAAAAATATCATATTTTTTTATAAAAAATAAAAATAAAAAAAATTGATGGGTACGAGTACGGGTATACCCAATACCCGACGGGGACGGGGATGAGAATGAAAATCACATACCCGACGGGTATGGGTACGGGGACGGGGATTGATTTAACTCGCGGGAACGAGGACGGGTATCATGAAACTTATACCCGACCTTCCCCGTTGCCATCCCTATGTCTAACTTTGAGAATGATAGTTAGTATCAAACATATTATGGAAGTTAGACTTGCCATGAGATAAAGAAGTTAAATCCTAAACATATATATGAAGAATGGTACACTTTCTCTAAGAGCAAGTCTTGGTAGACTTATTTCACTTAATAATTCATGTTTTACATGAATTTCAAAAATACAAATGTTAAATTAAAATTTCTTAATACATGGATCAAGTCTATAAATTTTTAAGAAATTTGAAAATTATTTGATGTTTCATTTTATTAATTCAAATTGACAGATAATTATAAAACTATTTTATATGTTGGTTTGAATTTGTATAATGAAGTATATCATATATTTTTCAAATTTTTTAAAAATTTACAAATTTGATTTGTGTACTAAATTTTTTTAATTTAATAATTAAATTATTAAAATTTGATGTAAAACATACATTATTGAGTAAAATAAGTCTATTAAAACTTACTCTTAAAAGTAAATATATTTCTTCTCTTTCTATATATATAATTCTCGGTGTACATTCCTTATTTATAAGTATCATTCACTAAGAATTCAACCATGTACAAATGACTTGTCAATAGACATGCATATTATTGAATTTGACAAGAAGATGTTGAAAAGACTGTTGCCTACGATAATGTTTTATGAAATTGTGAAACAAATATGATTAATTGATCTTTTGAACGGATTAATTGACCACCTTTAAATATTGGTGATGGATTAGTGTTTCAGTAGAATCAGTACACCATACAATTAATACAATGCAAGCTAGCTGTTGTTCAAAGATTAAATATTGCTTGGCTGCGCAATTGTCTCAAATTTGAAACAATCGAAAAAATTAATAGTGTTTGGATTCAAGCAAGATAATCTATAATCAGGTTGAAATATTAGCCAACATGATTTTGAATAAATGTTTGTGTTTGGTTTCACGATGATAAACTGATAATGAATCGAAAATTGGTTTCAAGTTGAAATAATTTTAGATAGCTTCTAAATTGCATATGATTACTAAAGCTCAAACTTTTCGTTTACAAACTAAAAGTTATTCGCTAATAAGTTTTGTAAAATAAAAAAGGTCACATATATTGAGAGATAGGTCCAACACATAATTATTTTATTTTTAGTATAAAATATTGGAGAAAGTTGAAAAAGGAAATATAGGAATAGAGTAGTTAGTAGTTTGTTGTTCTATTATTTGATATTTCTGTTATTTAACTTTTGTTAGGATTGGTTGTTTTGTTAGGAGTCTAAGCTCTTCTATATATAAAAATTGTATCTGTGCATGTGTACATATCAATACAAGAAGTAATTCTTTTCACTTTCTCTTCCACATATTCTTTTATGGTATCAGAGCTCTCCCTGTGAGAGCTCTGTCACGTATTTTCGCGTTCACTTCTCTGACCATCATGGCTGAAGAAGAAATAATTCAAGATCAACCAACCAAAAACCAGAATGGAGGCACCAACAATAACGTTGATCCATCCTCAAATCCCTATTACCTCCACCCAGGAGAGAATCCAGGTGCTATTATTGCCACTCCAAGTCTCAATGGGACAAATTACCACACATGATACAGAAACATGAAGAGGGCTCTTCAATCAAAGAATAAATTCAAGTTTGTAGATGGAAGTATCAAGAACCCAGGACCTTCACATCATCTTTATGATTCTTGGGTCAGACGTAATACCACTGTTTTTGGGTGGATTACAAGAACCTTGTCACAAGAAATAGCTCAAAGCATAGTCTATTTTGAGAATGCGCAAGATTTATGGGAAGATCTCAAGGACAGATTTTCCAAGGGTGACTATTTTAGAATCTCTGACCTTCTTCAAGAAATCCATTCCATTAAGCAAGGTGATAGATCTGTGTCCGCATACCACACTGAATTGAAGACTCTATGGGAGGAATTGAAAGCCCTTAGAGAAGCACCTTCTTGCACATGCAATGTTAAATGTAGTTGCAAATTTGCCAACACTGCAAAAAGGAATAAAGAAGTTGAATATGTTATTTGCTTTCTCAAAGGTCTTAATGACCAATACAACACAGTAAGGAGTCAGATTTTAATGATGGAACCCCTTCCTTCTATAAGTAAGGCCTTTTCTCATGCTCTCCAACAAGAAAGGCAATTAAGCAATCCAACCATCCAAGAATCAAGAGTTATTGCAACCACCAATGATACTGCTAACAATTGGAAAGGAAATTTTGCTGGAAGAGGTGGAGGATTTGCTGGCAGAGGTAGAGGTAAATCCTTTGGTCGAGGCAACACATCCAATTCCAACAAGGTTTGCACCTTTTGTGGTAAAGAAAATCACACTATAGACACTTGCTATTTTAAGCATGGTTTTCCACCAAATTTTAAGTTCAAGAATAAAAACATGCAATCTCGGTACAAGCAAGACACCTGAAATGCAAAATGTGAGTTCTAATAATGATTACAAAGATCCACCTGTTAATATGAGCCAAAAGCAGTTCAATGTACTTCTTGATATGATCAAGAGAGTCAATCTACAACCTCACGGGCCTACTGTTAACCAACTGACTCATAAGGATAATGATGAAACAGTTCTTCAGTTTACTCATCAACAACAACACAACACAGGTAATCCTCTCCTACCCAGTGTTTGGATTCTGGACACTGGGGCAGCTGAACATGTGTGTAGCTCTTTGAGTTATTTTAGTAAATATCAATTTATAAATCCTGTTCATATTAAATTGCCAAATGGAAATTTTTTTGTTGCTCATATTTCTGGGACTATCATTTTTCCTAACATTTTTTCTCTTGATAATGTCCTTTATATACTAGATTTCAAATATAACATCATTTCTGTCCAAAAGGTCACTGAAGTTTTAGATTACAAGCTAATTTTTTACAAGGATTTTTGTGTCATGCAGGACCCAACTACCAAGAGGATGATTGGGCTTGCTAAAGCTAACCAACACCTTTATCTGTTGCATAACTCTTGTGTATCCCATTCCAATTCTGTTTGTAATTCAACATTTATTTCTAAGACTCAAAATAAGAATCCCTTTGATTTGTGGCATTTTAGACTTGGTCATCTATCTTACCAAGTTCTAAAAATTGTGAAGAAACATTCTCCTTATGTTGAGTTCAATGACAATACTGTTTGTGATTACTGTCACCTTGCTAAACAATCTAGACTGCCTTTTCCTACTAGTAATTCTAAATAATCTTCTTGTTTTGAACTAGTTCACATGGATATTTGGGAACCTATTGGTGTTACTTCTGTTCATGGACATAGATTTTTCCTTACTGTTGTGGATGATTTCTCTAGACATACTTGGACTTTTCTTATGAAATCCAAAGCTGAAACCAGAAAACTTATTCATGATTTTGTTGCTTTAACTGAAACACAATTTAATAAAAGAATTAAAACCATCAGAACTGATAATGGGGTTGAGTTTCTCATGCATGATTTTTATGCTCAACATGGGATCTTTGTTGAGTGTCTTTTATTCTTCATTTACACTCAACTTTTGGTACTCTTTTTGGTAATTGTAGATATTTATATATGTTATTTTACCCTTTAAATTGAAAGAATTAAGTTATACTAAAAGAGTAGAAGAGTAGTAGCAAAATCTTAATGAATTTCCTCCATTTGTGCAGAAAATTTGAGAAAGCAGAGATCCACAGCCATAATTGTGGATTTGGAGCTCGAGCTGTGAAAATCTGGGAAGGAATTAGGAGGTCAGAAAGTTGCAGCTATAGCCGTGGTTCTGCAGCTATAGCTGTGGAAATCTGGAATGCACATTTTTTGGGTCCAGAGACTTGGAGCTAAAGCTGTAGGTTCACGGTTAAAGCGTTGAGGCATGGGAGATCAAGAAAAGTCACAGAAACTCACATCCATAGCTGTGGTTTCATAGCTACAGCGTTGGAAGTTGCTTAACCACGAAGGAGTCTCCACAGCTATGGCTGTGGATCCATAGCTGAAGCGGTGAAGCTTACTTCACCATGAAGAACTCTCCACAGCCATAGATGTGGATCTACAACTGCAGCCGTGGGAGAAAAAATCTCATTTTGGACCCTGTTTCGAAGCTCATATAAAAGGGAAAGAAGGAGAAAAACAAGAGATGAGGAAACACAAAGAGAAAAACAGGATTGGGAGCACGAAGAGGAGAAAACAAGGCAAGAGTGAAGATTGGGAAGTTGGATCATTTGGGAACGAAGATCAACCCCTTCTCTTCATCTTTTAATTTGTGATTTCTTCTTCTACTCCTCTAATCTTGTAATGACCATGTGTGGCTAAATCTTTTGAGGATTGGTCCTGATGTAACTACTAACTCTTCTATTTCTTAAATCTATATATGCATTTCATTCTTATTACTTGTGCTTGATTCTACTTTTAATGCTTATACCGGCTTGATCACCCATTATATGAACATTTGGTTTTTGAATCCTGTTGGAAAACGTTTTTGAGAACCCGAACTGAATCTTGCACCTAATCATTTCTTGTTCTAGGGATAGACTTGATATGGTTAGTCACCTTTGTTCAAGTCATTGTTCTTAATGCAAGGTATTAGTCTTAAAACATAGAGGAATCATGTTTTGAGATTAATTACTTTAGGATTCAATTTTGAGGGATCTTGTTGAATTACTAAATGAACGTGGAAGTCATGAAGATGAAATCATATTTATTTTAAGGAAATTTAAGAGTTAGCAAGTGCTCCTCGATCCAATCCTTGTTTTATATAATTGTTCTTATAACTTTTACATTACCATTTTAATTTTGTTTCACATTAGCTCACTTCCAGTCATATCAACATCTCTTTATTAATCATTGGAGTAAGAATTACTAAACTCTCAAATCCTTGAGGACGATACTTAATTACTACATCGAAACTTGGTCCGCTTGCCAAGTGGTGTGTTTCCAAAAACATCATCAATCTTATATCAAACTTCTTGCATAGAAACTCCACAACAAAATTCTGTTGTGGAAAGAAAACATAGGCACATATTAAATGTTACTAGATCTCTACTTTTTCATTCAAATTTACCTAAAGTTTTTTGGAATTATGCTATTAGCTATGTTGTGCATCTTATTAATAGGTTACCCTCTCCTGTTTTAAACAATTGCTCTCCCTTTCAAATGCTCTATGATCAATTACCTACCTTATTGAATCTAAAGGTATTTGGTTGTCTTTGTTTTGCTGGTACACTATTCCAAAACAGAAACAAACTTGATCTTAGAGCCTCTAAAAGTATTTTTCTAGGCATCAAGCATGGTACTAAAGGTTATCTTGTGATCGATATATCTACTAGAAACATTTCTATATCTAGGAATGTTTTGTTTTATGAAGATGTTTTCCCTTTTCATAACAAAGTTTATGATTCTAATCTTGATCATGATATGACTAACAATAACAGCTTTGATTTCTTATTTGCTGACATTCCTGTTTCCACACATAATACCAACATTGATGTTATTACTAATGATAATAATAACCACATAAACCATCATGATGAGTCTCAAGTTTCATCAGAGTGCAACTCACCTGATGTCGCTCCTACAACTATCAGAAGATCAACTCGAACCAGATATCCACCTGATTATCTCACTGACTATCATTGTAATTTGTTAACTGGTCATGACAGTTCTATCTCTAAAGATGTCAAGTATCCTCTTCACAATGTTCACTCTTATTGTAATCTTTCTCCTAAACATTCACGTTTTTTTCTTACTGTCTCCTCTCTAATTGAACCCAAGAACTATTCAGAAGCCGTTAAATCTGAACATTGGATTAAGGCTATGCAAAATGAACTTGATGCTTTGCATCAAAATGGGACTTGGTCATTGGTTAATTTACCTGCTGGTAAGGTTCCTATTGGCTCTAAATGGGTCTATAAAATAAAATATAAATATGATGGATTTATTGAAAGATATAAAGCTCGTTTGGTGGCAAAGGGATACAACCAAATTGAAGGATTTGATTATTTTGACACTTTTGCTCCCGTTGCCAAGATAACTACTGTGAGAATGCTCCTTGCTATTGCTTCTTGCCAAAATTGGGAACTTCATCAACTTGATATTAATAATGCCTTCCTTCATGGAGATTTAAATGAAGAAGTATATATGCAAATCCCACAAGGCTTATCTTGTCCCAAGCCTAATCTTGTATGCAAATTACACAAATTCTTGTATGGTTTAAAGCAAGCTAGCAGACAATGATTTGCCAAATTATCTAATTTTCTTCAAATCATAAAGTACAAACAATCTCCTAATGATCACTCTCTTTTTACTAAGCATATTAATAATCATTTTACTGTGATTCTTGTTTATGTTGATGATTTAATCATTGGTGGTACTGATTCATCTGAAATTACCTCCATAAAAGATATTTTAGATACTCAATTTAAGATCAAAGACCTTGGTCACCTCAAGTACTTTCTTGGTTTAGAAGTGGCCCAATCACACCTCGGCATTCATCTTTCTCAACGAAAGTATGCATTAGATTTACTTTCTGATGTTGGTTTTCTTACAGCTAAGCCCGCTCCAACTCCTATGGTGAAAACCAATAAACTTTCACAATCAGATGGTACTCCTTATGCTGATCTGGCTAGTTACAGAAGGCTTGTTGGCAAGCTTTTATATCTCACAACAACTAGACCAGATATTTCATTTGCTGTGCAACAATTAAGTCAACACATTTCTTCTCCTTCCATTGCTCATTACATGGTAGTTACACGTGTTCTTCGCTATCTCAAAGGAAATCCTGGTCAAGGTCTCTTCTACATGTGCAATCTTCGTTACAACTAAAAGCTTTTAGTGACTCAGATTGGGGTTCTTACCCAACTTCTCGCCGTTCTGTTTCTAGTTACTGCATTTTCCTCAGAGATTCACTGATTTCATGGAAATGCAAGAAGCATCCACCATTTCTAGGTCTTCATCTGAAGCTGAATACCGTGCTTTAGCCAACACAGTTGGTGAGATTCAATGGCTTACTTATCTTCTCCACGACTTTGTAATTTCTTTCACTTCCCCTGCTCTCTTGTATTGTGACAATCAATCTGCCAAACATATTGCTACTAACCCTGTTTTCCATGAAAGCACCAAACACATCAAGATTGACTGTCACATAGTTCGAGAAAAGCTTCAAGCAAAATTATTTCATTTACTACCCATTTGTTCCACTGAACAATTGACCGACATCCTTACGAAACCCCTTGAACCTACTCTTTTTAACTATCTTCTTTCCAAGCTGGAGTTCTGAATATATACTCTCCAGCTTGGGGGTATTGGAGAAAGTTGAAAAAGGAAATATAGGAATAAAGTAGTTAGTAGTTTGTTGTTCTATTATTTAATATTTCTGTTATTTGGCTTTTGTTAAAATTGGTTGTTTTGTTAAGAGCCTAAGCTCTTCTATATATAAAAATTGTATCTGTGCATATGTGTACAGATCAATACAAGAAGTAATTTCTTTCACTTTCTCTTCCACATATTCTTTTATAAAAGTTTCTCAAATTTTACTTTAAATTTCTATCATTTTTGGTTTGGATCAGCTTTATAAGAGTTTTATAAAATTGAAAATTTATATCCACTTTTTTATATAGTACTAAAATGTAGATTTTTATAAAATGGATCAGTTCAATTCAATTTAATTTTTTAAAAAAATCAATCCATATATAAGTAAAAAATGAATAACTACACCGCATTGAACCGATTCAATTTCAAAAAAATTAATCTATATTTTAGAAAAACCAAACCGATCCATATTAAAAAAAAACTGATCTACTTTATAAAAAATAGATCGATTAACCGAACTACTTTTATAAAAAGTAGATCGGTTAACTGAACTACTTTTATAAAACAGTTAAGTTTAGATTTTTAAATTTTTAAAAAAATCAATATGAATACTCCTAGTTTACACGTACCGCATTAATCTTCAAAATTGGAAAAATTGTACATAATATTATACTTTTTAGTTATTATAGACTCTGCATTAATCACCAAAAGGCAGAAACTCCAAATCAGTAAAATACTGACAGATTATTACAGCGCTTATATGTCTCAAAAAACAAAACTTTGTTAACCTATTATGCATATCCAAATAGTTGCTTCACAGTGTAAGGCCCTGTAAACATTGGTGGTCCATTCCATATTAGCTCTGCTAATTGGCGATTTGCTTTCTCAGTGGTATGAGCTCCATCAAACCACACATATTCAGCTGGGTTATGGCATACCTCAAATTTTTCTTTTCCACTAAATCCTCCTCCACACCCAAATGCTCTATATGCTCCATTTCCGCAACAAGCTGCATGGCCTTCCTTAAATTCTATACAATGTAGAAAACAATGATATAGTATTTGAATAAACATAATGCACAATTTATGTAAGCAATGAATCAGTCACACTACCATATTTGGAAGGATTGTTGATTTTGCCTAAAAGCGCATTATAGTAATCAAATATGGAATAATAAAATCCCGGTAATGTGCTGTTTAACTTCTTCAGTGCTACAGATAGAAATCTGTTGTGTTGCCTTGCCATTGCTGATGCTACCTCATCACAGCCACCACCCACCTGAGCGTTCCTTGCTCTAACAGATGGCACACAACCCAAAGGTCCTACGTTTTGAAATGCTATTTTTCTGCCTCCTAGAATATAAACTTCCTGCCATCAAATTGTAAAGAAAGAGTTCATGGCATTTGTTAGTGGTAATAGAGGATTAGAGGGATAGATATCATATGCATAAACTAGGTAGCTTTACTACAAGAAATGTTACATATAGTAACATACAAAAAATGTCACTATAGGTACAATATATGTAAGTATATGTCTATTTGATATATAATTTACACATAATTTTAGTGTTAATTTTGAATGAGATTTAATAACATATTTTGTGTGTCACTATAATTTATACCCACACTTTTTTAATAATATACTAATATATATTGTAATTATTGTGTAGGTAAAAGTAATTTTTAGTGACATGTGTAATGTCACTATAGAGTGTGTGTCACTATATGACAATTTTCTTATAATGTAGAGAGAAGTCTTAGAGTCTATTTTACACAAGTTAAAATTGTTCGAGAGTTTCTATTTTATAATTCTAACCAAACATTTAAAAAAGTTTATGACAGATAAATAAGTTCTATTTATAATATATATTTTAAAAAAATAAATATTAGGTTCAAAGTACTAAATTATAATATAATCTAGTTTGATTTAATTTATTTTTATCTTTAATTATAATTGTAAATATAAAAATTTGAAAACAGATTAAGATATATATTTATACTTTTAAAAATTATATGAAATTTTTAATACTACAAAAATATAAATATTACTCTACTATATTTAAAATTTTTAGATCTGTCACTTATATGAAATAAATGCGATAAATGCTCTTCTTTTCTTCTTTTCTTTATAAAGAGCTTAATTAACTAAATTTTGTAATTATTTTAAAAAAAATTGTAACTAGCTATTTGAGTGTAACAACCTTTGTAATTAACTAATTGAGTCTAATTAAACCTATGTAAGCATTGGTAAATTTTTTTACTTAAAACAATTAAAATTATTGACTAACCTTGAGTGTATTGGTCAAGTTGCCAACCACCATCTTGGCATATTGGGTTTTGTATGACCGAGTGACATTGGGATTTTGGTTGCGAAGGCCAAAGTAATCATTGCCTCCCATACTAAACAAGTATACAGCACTGTTCAAAACCCTCTGGGTTTTTTGATCACCTAGTTTTTGTTCTAGTGACTTCACTAAAGTCTTGAAGTAGCCCAGTTGTGTTGGAAGATTGATCTGGAAAGGGAATAAGTCATTGAGTGCCCCATTGGAAGATTATGGGGAATTAGTATTTAGTACTAGAAGTTACCAAAGGAGGATTTCTATGCTGCAAATTTTGTAAATTACATGAGATATGACATTTAAGAAATAAAGGGGAAGATTTATTGAGAGGAGCACATCACTTACTACTCCTTTTAAATCATTGTGAGCAAGAACACGAGCTCCAGCTGATGCAAAATTAACCCCATCAATGAATTGACGGGCACCATGTTGCAAGTATGGTGGAAGTATAGTCAAATTTGCAAATTGAGCTGCAATAGGCTAAGCTTCAATACTAACATAATTGTAGTTGAAGGTTTCAATACTTGTGAATTTTGATATTATAAAGTTTTTTGAAACATGTAAATGAAGCGAACATAAGAGTTATTTTGAAGTTACCTATAAAGTCAGGGACTATTCGACCATCAGAGAACCTTCCAGTTGGATGGTTGAAGTAGGTTTCTCCATAAGGCCATTTGGTTGAAGCCTCCCTATTGCTGCTTTTGAGGTATTGGTTATTTCCAGGATCAAAGAGGGAATCCCCAAAAACAAAGAGGGTCTTTCTGTTATTGTTAGTCCTAGCAGCATAGCAACTTACTGTGCTGAGAGTGATTAGTATTGCACACAACACAGACCTCGGGCTGGCCATAATCTCCAATGTTATCACCATGGACTCCTGTTGCTACTGTCACTATTTATGAGGAGAATTTTCTAACAAAATGCTACTTAACATATTATACGGCTAAAAACCTATTTTGGTCCCTTATAATTTTTTTTTGTTTTAATTTAGTCTTTTATTAATTTTTTGTTTCAATTTGGTCCCAAACTAATTAATTAGTTTCAATTTAGTCCCAAATTAATTAATTAGTTTCAATGTGAGACTTCCGTCCAAATTATTTAAACGGAGTTAATTTTTTGTCACGTGGATGCCACGTAGATAGATGCATACGTGGCATCCACGTGGATGAGAATTTTTTTTTAAAACACCTGGACCCGGAACGGCCCGTTCTGAAATCAGAACGGGCAGTTCTGGTTGCAAAATTAAAACACCACCAGTGAAGCAGAACGGGCCGTTCTGAAACCGTTCTGATTTCAGAACGACCCGTTCTGGATTCAGAACGGCCCATTCCAAAACTGTGAATAAAATATTCTTTACTTAATTGCTTTTTTGATATTAAAATTATTAATTTTTAATGGGAGAAACAAAAATCATACTATTATGATATTCGAGGGATTAAAATTGTTCAATTAAAAATTAAAGGACCAAAATCGCGCAATTGTAATTCTTTAAGGACTAAAATTATGCAATTAAAATCTTGGAGATCACAAAACTGCACAATTGTAATACTTGAGAGATAAAAAATACAATTAAACCAATATTCTTGATTAATTTTATTAAAAAATATAATAATTTTGAAAAATATTTTTTTATGGTAAAAATTTTAAAATTACTTATTTTTATAAAATATAATTGTCTTATAAATAGAGTAATAATTTTTTCTTTTTCTCTTTCTGTTTGAAAAAATATTTAAATATCACTATATAATTTTTTGCAACTTATTTAAGATTAAAAGAATAAAATGATAAAAATTAATAAGATAAACATAATAAAATAAAATATAAAAAAATATTAATATATTTATTTTATTAGATATAATAACATAATTAAAATATAATTAATAATATATATTTTATAAAATTATTAATATTTTATATATAAAATAAAATAAAATAAAACCAGAACAGCCCGTTCTGAAACCGGAACGAGACGTTCTGGTTGCATTTTCGGTGTGTTAATTTTGCACCTGGAATGGGCCGTTCCGGATGCAAAATTAACACACCAAAAGTGCACCAGAACGGCCCGTTCCGGTTTCAGAACGGGCCGTTCTGGGTCCAGGTGTTTTCAAAAAAATTCTCATCCACGTGACATCCACGTATGCATCTACGTGGCGTCCACGTGGCCAAAAATTAACACCATTAAAGCAATTTGGACGGAAAGTCCCATATTGAAACCAATTAATTAATTTGGGACTAAATTGAAATCAATTAATTAATTTGAGACCAAATTGAGATAAAAAATTAATAAAAAATTAAATTAAAACAAAAAAGATTATAAGGAACCAAAATAGGTTTTTAGCCTATAATTATCTACCCTAATATATAGTTAGGATTTCTATCTCTAAATTTGTGTGAGCAAAAAATACCTATTCTCGAGTCTCGACTACTGACAATATACTCGGCTAAAATTAAAAAGACTAGACTATTATTGAGAAATTTATAGATTCAGTTATCTTTGTGTAAATTAAGCCAATTACACATGTTATTACTACAACATATTATTATTATTAAAAGATTGAGGCACTTTATCTTTCTAATAATTATTTATAGATAAATATTATAAAAAAGGTATAATTTATTTTATATTTAAGGAATATAATTGTTCATTTTATTAAAATATATTTCTTTTATAATATGTACAAATTATTATTATTATTATTATTATAATATTGTTTAGAAAAATGGCAATGTATTATTTATTTCACACCTCTTCGTCCAATTCTCATTCTAACGCATTAAATTGAAGTTGTGCATGATCTACACGTATATAGGAAGGGTTCGCATGTAAATGGACACGCGTCGTCGGTGCTGTGCTGAATAGGTTACTCACCGCTCTCTCCACTGCTATACAATCCAAAGGCCCTACGTTTTAATATGCTATATTCCTTCCGTCTTAGATATAGATCGCGGTAATTTTATTTATAAATGTTAGACATCAAAAAATAATAATTTTAATTTTTTTTGAAGGATACGAATTAAAGAAAAAAAATTAAAATTTACTTATTTTACTATAATTAAAAAATAAGTGATTTTAAAATTTAAAAATATAAAGATCTTTTTGCTATTTTAGAATTCATAATAAAAACTATTTCATAGACTAAAATATATTCAAGTTGAACGATGAAAGTTGACTTAATGATAAATAGGCTAGAAAAAAATGTATGTTATTTTTATTTATTTTATTCTATAAATGATTATTATTTTACTGTATTTTATAAATTTTTATGAGAATATTTGAATAAATTTATAAAATATTTTATGAATGATTTTCAAAAATTATTATTTAACTTATATAATAATTTATTAAAAATACTTAAGTTTAAGTTCTGATATATATATATATATATAGGGGTTATAATTACACTGATGTAACTTTTACCAAGTATTATATCGTTAAATAACTTTATATTAAATGTGAATTTTGTAAATCTAACCGTTAGATTAAAAGTTTCTTACTCTTAGATTATATACACAAAATTTTATATTAATCCAAGATGATTTAATACTTTATTTTTATAAAACAAAATTAAAGTATTATATTCATTTCAAAATATACTAAAATATGAAAGTTTTGCTTACTTTTAAGTTCTTGTTCAATTTTAACAAAATTTGATATATACGTATAAAGTGATATGAACTTTCAATCTAACAATTGGATTTATAAAATTCACATTTAATATAAAGTTATTGAGCGGTCTAATACTTAGTAAAAGTTGCATCGGTGTAATTATAACTCCCCTCATATATATATATATATATATATATATATATATATATATATATATTTGATGGAATCATACTTTGGAATGCAAGAGGTGACACACTACAAGATCTAAGAGGAGTGGGCTAGACTTGGAGGATTGAGTCAGTCAAGGCCTAATGGGCCTCATGGGCTTGAAGGGCCCAAATCAAACTTCTCTTGGGCTTACTTTGATATGACCATTCTTTTTATGTTATATTGCAAATTCATAGAGTAGGAAGTTACTATATTTTGGTCTTATATTTTGACCATAGATTAGGGTTTGTGAACTTTGGGCTTGTAATTGGGCTCCATGAGCTTTGGGTTTTTAATACCCAATATTGGGTTCATTCTCTTTCTTGTAATTTTTCCTATTCATTGTATTTCATTGACCATTGTATTTATGTCATTAGATTAGGATTTAAGGGATTATTAGTTTAAGTGAATTAGGCAAAATTAGGTTTAATTTAGCATGCATTTAAGTTGCATTTTGAGTCACATGGATAATGCTACCTTGGCTGAACATGTGTGACTCAAATTCAACCCTAAATGCACACTAAATCAAACTTAAATACACCTAGCACTCATGGGACCGGTCATACACATGTGTGACAAGATTTGAATTCAAATTCAAATTTGAATTCAAATCTTGGCGCCAATATGGTGGCCTCACATGTGGCGCCAAGTGTCCTCCTATTTTCGGATGCTTAAATGTTCCCTCCTTCACCTATTGTATTCACTTTTGAGATTAATGAAATTTGAGAGCTTATTCAGCCAAATTTCCTTAAAAGTCACTGTGAGAAGAGAGAGCTACACTTTTAGGATTCCTCTTAGGTTTTCCTCCTCTTTGAAGTGAGTTTTCCCTTGAACCTTAAGCTTGGATACTTCCATCTCAAGGCTTAAGCCTCTTTCCATCCGAGATTCATCCTCATTCAAGTGTTCTTGAGCTTCGAATTCCACCTCCTTTGAAGAAGATCCGTGCCTAGAAAAAGTTAAGGAGAAGAACTCCATTCACTCCTCCTACCTTCTCCATCATATTTATATATATATTTTCTCGATCTTTTACTAACAATCAGTTTTATAACTTTTTTCATTAGTCTCTCCAACTATTTTCGTTTCTATCTCCAATTTTTTTTTCAAGTAATATTGGTTGATATTGTAAGTCCCGAAACTCCGAGCCATGGTTTTTTATTTTTATTTTATGCAAACTTTAATTTAAATTAAAAATATGAGAGCACAATAGCGGGAGTAGTTCCATATGAAATATCTTGATGGCAATTAGCTAATGGTTTGATGCATTACATTATTGAGTCCCTTAATATCTAATTAATTAAACATATATAGTATATGATAAAAATTACAAATACTATTAATATCCGAATAACGTCTTGACATTGTAAGGTGCACATAGATTTGGTGGACCACTCCATATGAGATCAGCTATTTGGAGATTCACCTTTTCAGTTGGATGCCCTTGATCAAACCATAAATATTCAAACGGTTCACTGCATACCTCAAATGTCCGGTTTTCTCCGCAACCACTACGCCTGAAGGGACCAACACCACAACATGCTGTCTTACTCTCCTTAAGTCCTTCATTTTAAAAAGTTTAATCTTAATCATAGAAAGCAAACATTAATTGGCAATAGAAATGCTAATCAGTTAAATACCTACCATATTTATATGGATGCTTTATTCTGTCTATAATTGATTTATAATAATCAAATATTGAGTATCTAAATCCTGGTAGCTCCCTCTCTAACTTCTTAAGAGCTTTGGAGAAAGCTTTGTTGTGTTCTCTTGCCATTTCCATCAACTCTTGTTCACAAGCACCACTACTCACTACTCTGCTGATCGGTGCACAACCTATAGGCATTATGTTTAGATATGCAAATTTCCTGCCTCCTACACTATATACAGCCTGTGATTAAATTAAATGCAACTAACAAGTTAAAAATCCATTCATACTATATCAGACATTAATATTACAATTTATGTGACAAAAGAATATAACAAAGGGATTTTGATTCCGATGAATAAAAGTAGGATAGGGATATTTTAGTTCACCTTGATGCCATTAGTGAGGTTGCCAATCACAAGGTCAATGTATATCCTCCTCTCTGACTTAGTACTGTTGGGGTTTTGGCTGTGAAAGTTAAGGTAGTCGTTGCCACCAAAACTGAACAAGTAAACAGCTTTTTCCAAAATTCTCTTGGCTCCTCTGTCTCCTAGTTCCTGTTTCAGTGACTTCACTACTTGCTTGAGATAATTCAATTGTGTTGGAAGATTAATCTGAAAACAACAAAGTACATTTTACCTATTCATGTCAAAACAAATCTTATAGATTGATATGTGGGAAAGACAACTGTAAAGATCTTGTGTACGAGAACAATGGCTTTATAAAATATATTTACACATGAAAATGATTTTAAGATAGACGGCTTAAAAACTATCTAAGAGAAAATTTTAATTATATAAGTTATGACATATATAATTAATTATTGCATTATTAAATTATATTTTTATAAAAAAATAATTAATGTGTTGGTTGATTTGGTGGTAGAAAATCAATTTTAATCTAATTGCATTATTAAATTATATATTTTTAACTCAATGACTACTCGGAACAACTATATATTAGTGTATTTGATTTGGTACTAAAAAATCATAATGAATTAATTCAAAATCACTAAAAAATTCACTACTAAAAATAACTATTTGTTATTTAAAAAAATCATAGTGAATTTAACTCGCCACCAATTCAAACATACATCATATCACCGGTTCTTGATAATATTGATTCCTTACGTTGATTAATCCAAATCAATTTTTTATAACACTACTTTTAAATTTTGATTTTAATTACTATATGGACAAAACTTAATTAGATATACAACTGCAACTTTGTGTTATTCTCTAATTAAAATTAAAATTATAGTTCAATAATTCATGTAATAAAGATTTATATTAAATAATTATGTAATTATTGAGATGAAAGTCTTATTCTAATGAGAAAACAATGTAAACATCTAAAAGTAAATGATATATACATGTGGTATACCTGACCAACGATAACACCGACTCCACCAGCAGCGAAGTTAGCACCATAAGTAAATGGAGTAGGGTGTGGTTGCAGATATGGTGAAAGCATAGGCAACCCTGCCAAAGTAGCTGCAGAAGAAGGATATTTACATGCAGATATATAATATGAATAGCAAAAAAACGTAGAAAGAAATAAAAGATATATATATAATATAAGTGACCTATGAAATCAGGGACTATGCGGCCATCTGAGAATCTTCCAGTGGGATGTTTGAAGTATGTTTCTCCATAAGGCCAGTGAAGTGATTCCAACCACTTTTCACGGCCTTTCACATATACAATGTTTCCAGGGTCAAAAATTGAATCCCCAAACACGAACATGGCCTTCTCTTCTTTCTCCATTTTCAACTCAGCATCACCCTTGTCTATGCTTGTTATGTTTAACAATACCAATACCAAACAACCACTCCATAGATTAATATTAATTCTGCGTACTCTTCCCATTCTTTACTATAACAAACTATATACGTTGCTAAATATTATTATTTTGTTTCTGCTGCTGGTTTCTCTTCTTATATTCTTTTGCTGCTTTTCTTGCTTCATTTATATAGCCTCTATATGCAAATAACAGCTAGCTTGCGACAAGTTACAACATAATTATTTTTTTGGGTACTTACTAGTTACAAAACTAACAATCAAGAAATAATTTATACTTATATAACATAACTTTCGTGAATTAAATATTATTTTAATATAAACAAAAATTAAATATAATTATATATATATATATATATATATATATTGCGATTAAATCCTTTTTCATATATATATATATATATATATATATATATATATATATATATATTTAATTATTTGAGGACCAAGTCTACTTAGACTTATTTCAATAAATAATTCTTATTTTACGTTAAATTTTAATAATTTAACTGTTAAATTAAAAATTATTAATATATAAATCAAATTTGTAAATCGGTTAAATAGTGTAACAAATTTTAAAACTGAAAGAATGAAAAAGAAAAAAACTTAATAAGATGTAATAAATAATATAATAAAGAAACCACTAGAATTAGTCTAGTGATTATATAAGAAGGAGTTGAGATAATTAGAAGTATGAGACTTAGATTCAATCTTCGTCATGACTTTTAATCTTTTCTATCTTAAAAAAAAAAAATATAATAAAGAGAGAGAAAATGTTTTTGTATAAATTATAACATGGAAAACATCTTTTAATTTTGCATTAGTCACCTAAAATCAAAACTATAAGATTCAATTTGAATTAAAAGTTTATAACGAAAAATGAATAAAATTAATTTTAAAAACATCGTTTATTATTAAGATTTCTCTTATTACATGCGATTTTTCTTAAAAATTCGTAGGAAATGTTGTTCCTACAAATCAACTTGTAAGGTAAGTGTTGTCCCAACTTATATACTCTTTAATTATTTTATTTTCAATCAATATGGGATTTGAAGTTTTTTTAAAATATTAAACTTATAAATTTAAATATTTTTTTTTTATTTTTCCTGCCGATTAAAATTGGCAGAAAAATTCCTAGGAAAAGTTACCTACAATTTTTTTTAACATTTAGTAAACATTACTTGCGAATTTATTTTTGTAGGAAAACTTGCAAGAAACAAAATAAAATTTTTACAATATTTTCTGCAAATTTTTACCATGGAAAAAAATTGTAGCAAAATTTGAAAATATTTCTTGTAGATTATTTTTCATAAAAAAAGTTTGTAAGAAATATCTGTAAATTATTTTTCACAAATAAATTCGTAAAAAAAATTGTAAAATTATTATTGCAAGAAAATTCGCAAAAAATTTCTGCAAATATTTTTTTCAGAAAAATTTGCAAGAAAATGACATATTTGTATTTTAGTAAATAAAATGATATTGAACACTTATATTATGGACTTTGAAATTTTACTTATAATTTTCATCCTTAATGTCAACAGTGAAAATTAAATATTAATTGTTAACCGTACCAACACTAACAAGAAAAGAAAAATATTGATCCTGAAGTGAAGGTTATGAATAAAAATGAACTAAATAAATATATTAAACTAATTAATTAAGGAGAGTATAATTTTAAAATTGAGAAGAAAATACAGTCTATATACGGATGATTGCATCCAATTTATTATTATTTTTTTTTAACTTATACATGAATAAATAATAGATGTACTGATTTGTAATCTCATCAATTTATAAACTACTATATATGTTAAATTTATTAAATTTAATAATTTTGTTAAAAAAAATGTCATTTTAATTAGAATAACCTGATTAGAACTTTCATTGCACACATGAATGCAAATTATAAGGAGTAACGAGCATTTAGTATACTTAATACTTTTTTTTTAATGATTTCTCATATTTCATAATTATTTAAAAGAAATTCTTGGAAGATATAACTTTTCAAAAATTAATTTTGACTCACTTTTTCAAAAAAACATTCTCATAAGGATTGAGAATCCAATTTTTCTAAATTAAGGAGAAATATATATATATATATTTTTTTTTAGATTCATTTTTTTTAAAGTATCTCTATCATTTTCTCTTCCCCCTTTCCCCCCTCTCTCGTATTTCTATTTCTCATTTTTTCTTGTATTTCATTATTTATTAACTTTATCTATTTTAATAATATTATTATAGTATTTTATTTTTACAGTTTAATAATATTTGTCCATACTTATTTTTTCTAATAAAAAAATAATATTTATTTTTTCTAATAAAAAAATAATATATTTTTATCTTTCTTAATTATAAAATATCATTTTTATTTATTTATTTCTTTTGTTTAATTTTGTATTAAATAATTTTAACTACAAATTTTCAATTATATAAAATAATTTAATGTCATATTTATAATAAAATTTTGAATAAATAAATAAATTTAATAAGGTTATTTTAATAAAATATATATTTTTAAAATATTTGTATATCTAAAAATATATTATTATAACTAAAAATAAAAATTTTTAATTCTCAAGAATCCTGTATAAATAATTTTAAGGGGGTGTATTGGTTTAGGATTTCGTAGGATTTTAAAAGACTTTTTTTGAGTAAAAAAGTTCATTAGTATTCAATCAGGATTTTATGTCACTTAAAAACAATCCAGTGGTATTCAATATGGATTTTCAAGATTTTTTAAAGAGTCCATTAAAATCCACTGGTATTTATTTGAGATTTTTTACAACATAAAAATAATCCATTGGTATTCAAAAATATAAGGATTTTAAAAGATTGTTGTGTGAGAGAGATTTTGAAGGACTTTCTAGTGTTATCTATAAATACCATATTCATAAAACAATCTCATCCAAACCCATCGGATTTTGAAGGATTGTTTGAAGTGATTTTTCAGGTATTTCAAGAATTTTCAAGTAAATTTTTCATCTTTTTTTTTATGCTCCTGTCTTCTGCATTTTTTCTCTACTAATAATACTACACTATTGTTTATTATTCATATATAATATTGTAGTACTGTTCTCATCCCATTCCCCTATTTTGTGAAACTCTGATATGTAAATAATAGTGTCATTGACTTGCTCTATTTTTCTGTTCGTTCTCTTTAATTGACTTGCTTTATTTGATTCTATGTTGTTGAATTTGTTCCTTTATATAACACAAAAAAATGCTTGAAATTTCAACTTTTAAGTGGTAATTTTTTTTGTAACACACGTCAAGAAAAGAAAAAGGTGAAAGATGAAATTGATATTATAATCTCTGCAATATATATATATATATATATATATATATATATATATATATATATATATATATATGAGATGAATTTGTTAGGATTTCTGTGAGTAGAATGAGATGAAAATGGATCTTAGTTTGGGGAAGAATCCTCTCAGCATAAAAACTACAAACTCTTTCCTTCCCTTGAATTTGGTACTCTTATCTCTCCTTCTTTTATGACTCAACAATTATTTTATTTTTTTTACTATGAATTTTTCTTTTTATTTTTATATTTTGAAATTAAGATTTTTTTTATATTTTAAAAAAAGAAAATTAACATAAGACATTGCAGTATCTAATTTTTTAGGATTTAGGATTTATGCCTTCATTAGCTTATTTTTTAAAAAAGAAAATATTGTTAAAATATTTGTTAAAATAATTTACATTTATAAATATCGTTAAAAATTATCATATAATATATAACTAAAATAATATATATATATATATATATATATATATATATATATTCTCTATATCTAAATAATTCCGTTTATATAAAAAAAATTATATATCTAAATATTTTCTCAATATCGAATATACTGATTTTTTTTATATAAAAAATTATCTTATGTTTCTATATTTTCATTTTTACATGTTTTTTTTATAATGACTGAGGTATATATTTGATTCATTTGGATAGCCAAGATATATTCGATCTTGTATGATTGGTGTGCTTCTAAAAATAATAATATAATTTTATTGATTTTGTCTCTTATCCATAATTATTTATATAACTAGTTTTCAACATATATTGTTTTAGTAATTCAAATGGGAGATTCACAAGGAAATAATAAAGAAAAAGGAAAAGAGAAAGAAAACTATGAAGCTTGGACCAAGGAGGATTTCGATGAATTGTTACAATTGATAGTGGATGCTATAAAAAGAGGATAGGATATTATGAAGAATTATTATTATTATTTATCTAGACATTATTTTTTTTTTTGTCTTTGACTTTTTTTAAATTTGAATGTATGATTTTTTTTAAAATTTTATCAAATGTCAAAACTCTACAAAATCCCACAGAATCCATTAAAATCATGATTTAAAAGTCTTGCAAAATCCATTAAAATCCTGATTTTAAGTCTTGTAAAATCCTGCAAAATCTTAAAAGTCATGAAAATCCTGCAAAGTCTTTTAAAATCCGCAAGATTTTTTTTAACTAAAAAAATTCTTTAAAATCCTAATCCAATATACCCCTTAGACACTATTATAAATAATTAAAAAAAATTAATTATTTTAAAAAAATCAGGATTATGAAAATTTGTAATTTTTAAGAATCATGATTAAACTTTTCTTCTACCAAATATGTTTAAGATTAATTTCTTAGACATTTATTTATCTTGTTATATAAGCCTAAAGTTATCGTAATATAATTTTTTTTCTCAATCACATCACTTTAATCATGTAATTAGATAATCATTGAGATTAAGTTGTGACTCTAAACCATTAATTGTAATTAATTGCTTGATGCAGATGTTGCAGCTGCTTTGTTGTTCGTATCTTTTTAAAGTAACATTTTTCAAGACTACGTGTAAGTATCGACTATTGATGAATATTTCAATTCCAACATTGGATGCACATATTAAAATTGCTTTATCAAATTCCAAATTCTTCAGTGGAGTATTAAATACAACTTCTTCCGATAAAAAAACTACTTATAGATAATTCCAAATAGGTTTGTAAGTGAAGCTAAAAACAGACATGGTCGTATATGATTATCCAACCCACATTTTCCCCTCCTTAAAACCTTAATTTACATTACAATCTGTTATCACGACAACGCTATTCTATGGCACATTTATAGAAATGTGTCATTTTTTTTATTTTATAAATTTTCTTAAAAAAATATTTGCAGAAATTTTTTACAATAATAATTTCATAATTTTTTTACGAATTTATTTGTAAAATATAATTTACATATATTTCTTATAAATTTTTATAAAAAATAATCTACAAGAAATTTTTACAAATTTTGCTACAATTTTAAGGATTATAGAATTTTTTTTTCATGGTAAAAATTTGCAGAAAATGTTGTAAGAATTTTATTTTGTTTCTTGTAGATTTTCTTGTAAAAATAAATTTGCAAGTAATATTTACTAAGTAGCAGAAAAATTTCACAAGTAACTTTTTCTACGGATTAAAATTGGTAGGAAAATCTGCAGGAAAAAAATGTTTAAATTTATAAGTTTAATAATTAAAAGATTTTTAATTAAAAAAATGTTATTTTACTAAATTATTTATAAATATATCATTATAATTCATTTTATTTTTATTTTTAATTAAATTAAATATATAAAGTTTTATAAATATGATAAATTAATGATAATAAGTTTTAATTTAATGATAATTTATAAAAAATTTAAAATTTAAAGTATTTACTTAATAAAATATTATTTTACTAAATTATTTATAAATATTTCATAAAAATTAATTTTAATTTAAAATATTAGTAAATTAAATGTTTATTTTAATTAAATGAATAAATTAATGATGATGAGTTTTAATTTAATGATAGTTTTTAAAATAAAATTATTTAATAAAACCTATTTTTTTTTAGAATATTGAATATCTTAAGAGTTAAAATAATTTATAATAATATAACTTTTTTGTTCAATATAATGAATTAATCATTTTTCTAAAAACATGATCTAATTAATATTTAAAGAAAACTTCAAGTTCCACATCGATTGAAAATAAAATAATTAAAGAGTATATAAGTTGGGACAATACTTACCTTACAAGTTGATTTGTATGGTTGAGTGTTAGACTTATAATTTACAATTTAAGAGTTTAAAAGGTTATGTATCACATGTTAGAAGCCTGGGAGCAAATTTCTTAATACTTCAGAATTATTAATAGAATTTATAGTAATTTTTTTTTATCTTTTTTAAAGAAATTTTCCTGTAAAATTTCTTGCAAAAAAATTCACAGGAAACTTTCCTGCAAATTTTATTTTGCAAGAAACTTTTTTGCAAATTTTTTTTGCAAGAAATTTTGCAGGAAAATTTCCTGCGAATTTTAAAATTAGCAAAATCATATTATCCACGAAAGTATTACTTGTTGATAAAATTTTGCAGAAAAATTCGTAAAAATAATGTTTGTTATAAATTTTTATACAAAATTTATATAAAAAGTTGTATATAATAAGAGAAAATCTAATAGTAAGAAAAAATTAATAATCAAGGAAATTAGCTACAAAATTGCTAACAATATAGTGGAAGCTAAATGCCGCTAACTTTAACATCTTAAATATACTTTATGTGAATTTTCTTCACATCCTTCATTTGTTACTCTATATATTATCAAAATACGTGATTGATTTCACTTTAGATGTCTAACATGAGACTAACTAAACAATAGTCGTTTTCTCAAAAAATTAATTAGGCTTTTTGACCAAAGTAGGGTCGTTGACCAAGTTATTTACGTAAATAGGGCTGTTTTGAATTTATTTACGCCTTTGGGGCTCTTTACAACGGTGTCGCTATGGCCCATAGCGATACCAGTGCCACGTGGAATTTTATAAACTTCAGGAAAGCCATGAAAGCCATATTAATAGTGTCGCTACAGCCTATAGCGCCACAAAACAGCTTCAATAAAGTCGTTGTAGCCTAAAGCGCCACATATATAAAAAAACAATTATTTTTAATAATTAAAATGTGATAAAAAACAAATTATTTAATAATTTAAAAAAAAATAGAAATATAGTGGCGCTGTAGGCCACAGCGCCAGTTAATAAAAAATTAATTTTAATAATTAAAATGTGATAAAGAAAACAAGTTATAATTTAAAAAAAAAAAGGAAACAGAACCTACAGCCTAAAGCGCCACATATATAAAAAAAACAATTAATTTTAATAATTAAAATGTCATAAAAAATAAATTATTTAATAATTTAAAAAAAAAACTAGAAATCTAGTGGCGCTGTAGGCCACAGCGCCAGTTAATAAAAAATTAATTTTAATAATTAAAATGTGATAAAAAAATAAGTTATACGGCACCAGTTTTAAAAAAATATTTTTAATAATTAAAATGTGATAAAAAAGAATTTAAATTTTTTTTAATAATTAAATTTTTTTTTAAAAAATCAGAAATATAGTGGCGCTGTAGGCCACAGCGGCACTTATTTTAAAAATAAAAAACATAAATACAAAAAAAAATGTATAAAATAAAGAAAAATGAGAAATAGGTAAATATTTATAAGTACATATTTGTATGATATTCCTAAATAAATAAAAATGTGATTAAAAACAATTTATTTAATAATTTAAAAAAAAACATAAATATAGTGACGCTGTAGGCCACAGCGTCACATATTTTAAAAATTAAAAAACGTAAATAGAAAATTAAAAATGTATAAAATAAAGAAAAATCAGAAATAGCTAAATATATAAATATATATTTTTATGATATGCGTAAATAAAATAAAAGTTGATAAAAAACTATTTTTTGAATAATTAAAAAAAAAATGTGGCGCTGTGGCCTACAGCGACACTGGGGCGCTGTAGGCCATAGCAACACAGGTGGTGGTTGAGAAATTAATTACAGTGGCCACGTGTCAAATTACTGCTGATTTAACCAGTAGTAATTGGACACGTGGCTTTGTATAGTAAAAACAAATAAAAAAATGCCTATATAAGGGTTTTTACCCTCAGATGGTCCCCCCCTCATTTTTGTTTCCAGAGTTGCACGAGAGTCTCCATCAGGCAAGTTTTTTTTTATTTTTATTTATCTGTTTAATTTATTTAAAAATTATTTACTTACTTTTAAATTTTGTTTAATGTTTAGATATTTTTATTTTTATTTCAGGGTAATTTTTATTTTGTGAATTTCTCCAGAGTTCCAGATTTATTTAAGCTTTCAGGTATTTTAATGTTTATTATTTTCTTTAATTTATAATTTATTTAAATTTATTAATTTTTATAGTTACTGTAATTTAATTAGAAATTTATATTTTTTGTGTGTAATTATTTGAAAGTCGTTGTGGGCTACGTCATTTGACATAGTTGTGTAATTATTCATTTTAAATTATTTCTGTGTAATTTATATTGAATTTAGAAATAATGATATTTAAATTTTGAATTGAATTATTTTAATTATGTTAAAAATATATTTAAATAGAAAAGAAATTAATTAAAAGAAATTCAAAAAATTTAATTACGTGTTATTTAAATTTATTTAAAAACAATTATTTAATTTTTAAATTGAATTAAATTATTTTTGTGTAATTTATATTTATTTTAAAAATAATGATATTTAAAATTTGAATTGATTTATTTTATTTATGTTTAAAATATATTTATATAGAAAAGAATTTAATTTTAAAATAAAAATTCATTTAATTGAAAAACGTTTTATTTAAATTTATTTAAAAAAAATTATTTGAATTTTAAATAGAATTAAATAATTTCTGTGTTAGTTATATTTATTTTAAAATTAATGAATTTAAATTTTGAATTGATTTATTTGAATTCTGTTTAATTTATATTTTTGGAGAAAAGAATTTAATTTAAAATAAAAATTAATTTAGTTTAATAACGTGTTATTTAAAATTATTTTAAAAAAATTATTTAAATTGTAAATTGAATTAAATTATTTCTGTGTAATTTATATTTATTTTAAAAATAATGATATTTAAAATTTGAATTGATTTATTTTAATTCTGTTTAAAATATATTTATATACAAAAGAATTTAATTTAAAATAAAAATTCATTTAACTGAAAAACGTTTTATTTTAATTTATTTAAAAAAAATTATTTGAATTTTAAATAGAATTAAATAATTTGTGTAAGTTATATTTATTTAAAAAATAATGATATTTAAATTTTGAATTAATTTAAGTTGTTATATTAGTTTATTTATATTTTATATAATGGATGAAATAATGTGCTGTTAAATTTTGTTATAGATGGCATCATCTTCTACATCTATGCGTGTGAGTTGTGGACCTGTTGAGGATGATTTATTGTCATTGCAGTCCATACATGTTTCACAACATGTTTGGAATAGAGAAGAAGATAGGAGATTATTAGCACGACATGCTGCTCCAACACGGAATGGAATTGACGGAATTCCACATCAAATAGTTCCGTTAATAGACCAGGCTGAATTTGGATGGATTGCTCGGTTGAGTTATATCAAAGTTAGTCCTGGTTTATTAACTACTCTGGTAGAACGATGGAGACCAGAAACACACACATTTCATATGCCATTTGGAGAATGCACAATTACTCTCCAAGATGTTGGTATGATTGTTGGTCTTCCAGTTGACGGTGAAACACTGTTAAGTCGAGGCAGTGCTAATATATTCGAATTAGGTACTAAAATAACTATACTTTAACATTTAAATTTTTTTTAGTAATTGTGTTTTATAATACTAAAAATCGGTAAATAATTTGTTATATTTTATGCAGCTCATGATTTTTTAGGTGTTGTTCCACCCGAGTCAGAAATTAAAGGACATCGGGTGAAATTATCTTGGTTGGCAACATATTTTAATGACATTGCAGATGATGTACAGGAGGTACATCAGTTGCTTCCTTATGCTCGAGCTTGGATACTACGCTTTATAGGAGGGCTCTGTTTCCTGATAGATCTTCTAGCTATGTCTCATTGAGGTGGTTGGCGTTCTTAGGTGACTTTCAGACCATTAAGACGTATGCATGGGGTGCTGCTGTGCTTGGATATTTGTATCGCAATTTATGCACCTCTACTAATTACAAAACGCCAAGTTGTGGTGGATTTACACTTTTATTGCAGTTATGGGCATGGGAACGATTCCCTACCATTCTGTCTTCTCCATTCCCACCTATTCTTCGTCATCTTCATCTTCATCTCTTGTGATCAAAGGTGATCGTTCAATTGACAAATTTTCTAATGAAAAAGTAGAAGATTCTTGCATACTTATTTCAGCATATAATTCCATTATTGGCATCACATTCTGGCTCTAAAATGCTTCTATCATGCATTGTACATCATCATCGTCACTCAATTCCAATGAAGAATATATGTTGTTATCACCTTGTGAAACTAAAAATCTGTAACTTACAGATAATATCACTTGATTTGAGTTAAGATTAAATTTGTTGTGAATCCTTCTCTTTAATATATCCAAAGTGATACCTCGTTTAATATACATTCCTTTTCTTGGTCCATCAAATGTTATACCTTCAGCACCTTCATACATCTTTCCAGTGTAAATATAAGCAATCATTTGATCCATAATATCTACAACAAAAAAAAATTAATTAATGCAAATACCTACTATTTATATCTTAACAAAAACAAAATTATACTCACCGAATCAAAAACAAACGTAACTGGCTCAGAGATTTAAATCAGACCAAAACGTAACTGATAAATATATGATTTCACTTGTGAAAAAAACGTAGCTGTGAGGGGGGTATATATAGTGATAGTGGCGCTGTGGGCCATAGCGACACTGTGTCGCTATAGGCCACAACGCCACTTTTAAATAATTTAAATGACAAAAATATATATAGAAAATAAAAGAAATTACAGAAAAATTAAGTTTATAATTACAAAATTAATATTTAACTGCTAATATAAAATAAACAAATTTTCAAACAAATTAAGTTAATAATTTAAAAAAAAGGAAATTAATTAGTGGCGCTGTGGGCCATAGCGACACAGTGTCGCTATAGGCCACAACGCCACCTTTAAATAATTTAAATGAAAAAAATATATTATGAAAATAAAAGATATTACAGAAAAATTAACTTTATAATTAAAAATTAATATTTAACTGCTAATATAAAATAAACAAATTTTCAAACAAATTAAGTTAATAATTTAAAAAAAAAAAACAAATTAATTAGTGGCGCTGTGGGCTATAGCGACTTAGTGTCGCTATAGGCCACAGCGCCACCTTTAAATAATTTAAATGAAAAAAATATATTATGAAAATAAAAGATATTACAGAAAAATTAACTTTATAATTAAAAATTAATATTTAACTGCTAATATAAAATAAACAAATTTTCAAACAAATTAAGTTAATAATTTAAAAAAAAAAACAAATTAATTAGTAGCGCTGTGGGCTATAGCGACTTAGTGTCGCTATAGGCCACAGCGCCACCTTTAAATAATTTAAATGAAAAAAATATATTATGAAAATAAAAGATATTACAGAAAAATTAACTTTATAATTAAAAATTAATATTTAACTGCTAATATAAAATAAAAAATTTTTCAAACAAATTAAGTTAATAATTAAAAAAAAAAAACAAATTAATTAGTGGCGCTGTGGGCTATAGCGACTTAGTGTCGCTATAGGCCATAGCTCCACTTACATAAATAGTTAAATATATTTTTCAAAATTACGTTTTTAATTAACTATTTTTTTTAAAATATATAATAAGTAAACTCAGTTTATTATTTTTAGATTACATTTAAATTATTTTAGTTTTTTTTTCTTAAGTGGTGTCGCTATGGGCTACACCATTTTTGTTGGCCCAGAATTTGTGTTGGTCCAGCCCATAGCGACACTTGTGTGGCTCTTTCCAGCCATCACATGGCCAAAAAAAAAAAAGCCACGTGTTAATGGTGTCGCTATGGGCCATAGCGACACCGTTATAAACAGCCCCAAAGGCGTAAATAACTTCAAAACAGTCCCATTTACGTAAATAAGTGGGTCAACGACCCCACTTTGATCAAAAACCCAATTAATTAAGTAGAGAGCATCTCAGTCACAGTCCTTTCTTTTGGCTTCTATGTATAGTTCACCTAATAAATGCCTTTTCTTTTTTATTAATGATAGTAAAAGAAAATATTAAAAAGAAAAATAATTTGGCAGCAGACAAAAAATAGCAATAACATTCATGTTAAGAAATTAATTTTAGATTAAAACTAATTTTAAATTAAAACAACTTTAGAAAGTTTTTACATTAGATAAAAAAATACTAAATTTTATTATTAATTTATTTTTAAATAAAAATATTTTGAAAAGAAATTACTTCACTTTGAAAATAATTTTATTTAAAATCAATTTTACAAAAACTAAAAATCACACATGAAATTTTCTACTACAAAGTTGGATCAGATCAATTCGCAAACAGCCGTGTTTAATTTGAACTATGCCCTTGAGCAGAAGTTTAATTTCAATTTTCAAAGTTCAAAGCCGTCTTTGTATTTGACCTCACTTCACTTTGGTCTACCATTTCATAATAAAAAAATTCAATTCCTCTAATTTTTTTTCATTATTAAATTTACAACTAGTTTTATACGGTATACTCTAGGCTTCGCAGCTAGTTATTAATCTCACTTCGGTTCCAATTCCCTAAGCATGGCAACGGGGCGGGGCGGGAGCGAGTTTTACATTCCCCGCCCCCGCTCCCGTCCCGTAAATTTAAACCTCCCCTATTCCCGTCCTCGATACTCGTCGGGGTAAAATCTATGTCTCCATCCTCGTCCCCGGCGGGGTTCAGGTTTCCCTACCCCGCTCTCGCCCTCGCTCCTATTTTTTTTTCTTTTTTTTTTTTTAAATAAATATAAACAATTTTAAAAAAATATAGATTTTTATATATAAATATTTCTAATTTTGGTTTATATATATATAAATAATTTTTTAATTATATTATTAAGCAGGGCGGGGGCGGGGGTGGGGCGGGGGCGAGATGAGTATTAACATCCCGTCCCCGCCCCGATTTTATCAATCGGGAAAAACCCGAACCCGAACCCGAAATCGATAAATACGAGTTTTTTCCATCTAAATTGGGGCATGTTTGGGCGGATACCCATGAGGACGGGTTAGATTGTCATGCCTACAAGTAATGTTCAAACTTGCAACGTGATTATTTCAGTTTTTGGTACATATATATGGAAGAGAAACAATTTTGGTATTTCAATCAATGGATCATATTTGACTTCTACTTACAATTTTATTATGCTATTTATTTATTTATTTATATGGCAAAGTGTACATATACAACCATATGTACATCAAACAACAAATCCCTAATGAATTTGTTACATCAGTTTTATTCGGCAAAGAATTAAATCTAAGCGGCTAGATATCAAACGAGGAACAATTGCTTCAGATTGTAAGAGTCAACGACATCCCTGTTACCACTCCACATTAGCTTTGCGAAATGTTCAGCAGCACTCTCTGTTGGATGAAGAGAATCAAAGAACACATGCTCATTAACATTGTTGCATAGTTCATATTCTTCAATCCCCCTTTTCCCTCCACAACTATAATCACCTCTAAAGGGACCACCTCCACAACAAGCTGCATTCCCCTCTTTGAAACCTTAAAAAAAAAAAAAAAAAAATGAAATCATAACATAGCAATAAAGATGAAATTTCCCTTTTTTTTTTTTTGAAAAATAATGTCATATATATACAGATTAAGGCTCATGCATATACCATATTTTGAAGGGTACTTCATTAATTTTAGCAGCACGTCGTGGAAGTTAAGAATCGAGTATTTGAATCCCTTTAGTTGTTTTTCTAGGTTTTGAAGTATTTCGGGAAAAGCATTATTGTGTAGCCTTGCAAGTGTCGAAGCTTCTCCTTTAAGACATGCATCAATTGTTGTACCATTTATAGATCTCCTTAGAAGTGGAAGGCAATTAAGAGGACCCAAATTTATAAACCCAAATTTTCTTCCACCTTCAACGTAAATTTCCTGTGTGAAATATCATTTCTCAAAATTAATTACTGACATGTGAGAACCAAAAAAAGTAATGCTATTGAGGGGGATAAAGGATCAACTAAACCTACTTTAATTGTTGTTGTAATGTTGCCAATGACAAAGTCTACAAAATTTTGTTGAGAATATGGAATGACCACAGTGGTATTATTGGAGTTTGTATAGAAAGGGGATGCATAATCATTGCCTCCAATGGAAAATATATAGACAGCTGTGGACAACAGTTTCATGGCTTTCTCTTCTCCTACTTTCTTCCTCAATTGCTTGCTAACTTTGGCGAAGTACAGTGCTTGAGTTTTCAAATCAATCACCTAACGGAGTACAAAAGTTTACATGAATACCAAAGATTCAACTCATCCAAGTAATTAATTGGAATGTGCTGTACGAAAGTTTAGTCATTAAAGTAACATACACCAAGATATTTAGAAAATCTTTATTTAAATAACATAGTTAATATAATCATGACAGTAACATACACAACTTCGAGATTCTTTTTCTTATACATCGGATCAGACACTCGAGATTTTATCTCTCTCTTTAGAATATCAATATAACGATCTAGGTAGCATCAATTAAGAATTAATATCATAAATAAATAAAAAATTAATCAAGCAGTACCAGTCCTTGATTAGTTTCACTCAAAGCTCCAGCTCCAGCAGATGCAAAATTCACCCCATAAATGTATTCATCATGGTATCCAGGATGCAAGTATGGCGGAATAAGAGGCAATTCTGCATACTCAGCTGTAAACATGCATCCACTCATCAAAATAAATATAAAAAATTAACCTAAAAGCATCACTTTGTCTGGCAAAATCAAATCAAATAACGAGTTTATGATATGTGCATAAAAATTAACAATTTATCATAAATGATGATTTATAATTAAATGAAAATATAAAATTATTTTATACGGTTGATATATCACTTATTTTTCACATAATATATTGCTTCAAAAACGAAGTGAAAAAGTATACCAACAAAATCAGGAACTACACGTCCATTAGAAAATCTTCCAGAGGGGTACTTAAAGAAAGTTTCTCCATATGGTGGAAAGTTGGATTGGAAAAATGTGGTGGCATTGATGTAGTCATTGTTTCCATTATCAAATACCGAGTCTCCAAATATGAATAGGGCTCTGTGGTTTTCCGGCAAACATGTACTGCTTAGAGAACAAGAGTGATGAATGTTGAGAATAAAGGAGCTAAGGAAGATAATAAACATAACAAAGACCCTTAAACTGGCCATATTACAAATTCACTCTTCACATACAAATCTAAGTATTGTGTTGCCAATTCTTATATAGGCCATGTATTGGTGTGAGTGTGACATATATATTTGTAGCAGTCACAAATAAGAAAAGTCGAAGATTGTATGGTTATTCTAATTAAGACTTTTGATTCTTTGATAGGACGTTTTAACTTTAGTTGAAAATAAGAGATAATAAGGGTAGAAATTTTTACGGAAATAATATTTTTTAAAAGAAAAATTACAAAAATAACACCTGTGCAAGTTTATTTACAGGAATAGAACAGTTTACTGTTCATGCTTGGAATTCGGTTCCCCGGGAACCGAATTCTGAGCTTCAAATTTTTTTTTCTTTTTAGAATTCGGTTCCCGGGAAATCGAATTCTGAGTTATTTTAAAATTTTTTTTTTCGTGTTTGTGGCTCATTTTGGGCAAATGTTGGAAATGGAACGGCCCGTTCCGGAAGCAGAACGGACCGTTCTGCTTAAAGAACAGGCCGTTCCACTTCCAACATTTGCCCAAAAAAAAAAACTCTGTTTCTTTAAGCAGAACGGCCCGTTCTGCTTCAGGAACAGGCCGTTCCACTTCCAACATTTGCCCAAAATGGGCCACAAACACGAAAAAAAAAATTTAAAATAACTCAGAATTCGATTTCCCGGGAACCGGATTCTAAAAAGAAAAAAAAATTTTGAAGCTCAGAATTCGGTTCCCGGGGAACCGAATTCCGAGCTTGAACAGTAAACCGTTCTATTCCTGTAAATAAACTTGCACAAGTGTCATTTTTGTAATTTTTTTTAAAAAAAATATTATTTACGTAAAAATTTCAATAAGGGTATATATTAGTTTATATATTAAACTCATATATTACATCATTTTAGTTGTAAAAGACTCATTTAATTTAATATCATAAAATACAATATGCTAAATAGAAATAATTATCATATGAGAAAATATAAATTTCCTACATAAATTAGTTAAGAAATGCTAAATATATTTGTTAAATATTTAAAACTAGAAGACGATAAACTTATTTTTAGAACTAAGTTTTTTACATGGATTTCTCTCAATACCTTTTTAAATTAATATAAAATTTACCAACACGTCCACTAATAATGTGATATCATTTTGATGACTATGCATATGTCAAATTTTACACAAAACTAGCATAATAAGCTATGTGGAATTTATTATATTGTAAGTTAAAATTAAACAATTTGATTGAAAAACTAACAAATAATTTTTAAATTATATAAAATTTCATATACATAATCGATTTAATTGTAACTTCAGTATCAATTATTAAATTAATAAAATTTTATATTTATAAAAAGATTATCAAGTGAAATAAGTTAAACAGAAGTTATTCTTAAAATAAGTAGATTCTTCATTTTTTTATATATAAATAAATATTAAGTATTTTTAATATTTTATACAATATATCTCTTTTCAAAAAGAAAAATATTATAATTTATTTAAAAATCCTTATTAGCATTTGCCAACATTTACAATTTACCTCAAGGTCAAACAAAATTTTCAAATTACAATGTATCATGGACAATGTCGTCAAATGCGTATGATAATGGGCTTCGTGGACTCGATGCTGTAAAAGGATAAATTACGCGTGTAGGTATTTCAAAGAGCGGTAATTCTTATAAATGAGAAAACTGGCAGCCATTTTTCCTTTTTGAGTTGTGATTTCTTGAGCCAAGGACGGAGCCAAGGGGGGACCTACGGGTGCCACGGCCCCCCCAACAATTTGGTGGTTAATGGAACTGGCTCTCAACGAGGTGATGCTACTTATGCTTTCAGAGTATTGATGTCTTTTGAATTTGTTTTCATTTTACATGTTATGAAAGAAATTATGGGAATCACAGACAAGCTTTGTCAAGCTTTGCAGCAAAAGAATCAAGACATTGTGAATGCTATGTGTTTGGTTTCTAGCACAAAGTCACTAATTCAAAAGTTAAGGGATTTTGGTTGGGATTCTCTTTTAGAAAATGTTAACTCTTTTTGCAATAGCCGAGGTGTACCAATTCCTGATATGAGTGCTACTTACTCTGACATAATTCGAACTCGGCTTAAAAAGGATTCTGTGACAGTTGAGCATCATTATCGTGTAGATATATTTACTGCAGCGATAGATTATCAATTGAAAGAATTGAATAGTAGATTCAGCGAGCAATCAACTGAACTTCTTATGTTGAGTGTAGCTTTGGATCCTAAAGATGCATTCAAATCATTTAATGCTTGTGATATTTGTAGTCTAGCTAAGAAATTTTACTCTTCAGATTTTTCTGACCAAGAAATGATTCATATGGAATATGAATTGCAACATTATGAGTTTGATGTGCCAAAGGATCCCAAATTTCATAATTTGTCAACTCTTGGTGAATTATGTCAAAAACTAGTAGAGGTTGGCAAATCAAATGTTTATCCTTTAATTGATCGATTGATACGACTTGTTCTTACTCTGCCCGTGTCAACAGCAACTACAGAACGTGCTTTTTCAGCTATGAAGATTATAAAAACAAGTTTGCGTAACAAGATGGAAGATGGTTTTCTTACTGACTACATGATTGTTTATATTGAGAAGGAGATTGCACGAAGATTTACAACTGATATGATAATTGATGATTTTTACTTCATGAAACAACGACGGGCACAACTTAAGAAATAAAGGTACATACTTGAATAACTTGATCTTGCAATATGTTCGATATATTTATCAAATGTAAATATGAGAAATAATTTTTATTAAATTATGTTAATTATTATCTAGTTTTGTCAGATAATATGCTTTTGATACTTTAATTTTCATTTATTATAAATTATATATTATTTATTCTCGGCCCCCCAGTATTGAAATCCTGGCTCCGTCCCTGTCTTGAGCAAACAAGAAAATTCTGATTCGGGTTTAATCAATTTGGAGGAGTGATCAACAAAATAAAATGTGATTTTTATGTAGTTTATCGAAAAATAAAAAATATTATTAGATATATAAATAATTAAATTTAATAGTTCATATTTATTTGATAATAAAAATTTATTAATGTATTAATTTAATTTTGTGATGATAAATAATCAATTTGTCCAAAAAAAAAATATAAACTTCACTCGACTATCTGGACCCTCCCTTCCATTCTCTTATAGCTATTGCCCCCTTCAACTTTTCTAACTTTAACTCTGACGATTGGATGAATATCCTCATCACCACCACCAATACTCTTGCCTGTTTTTATTTTGCAGCGAGTCCATTGTCGTCGGAGTGAAGAGCAAGTAGTAACTATTGAGTTAAGTCCAAATAGATTTTTTTTTTATAAAAAAAACACTTTGATAATCTTAAATAATCTAACTAAAAAATAAATAAAAATAATTACTGTTCACTTATAATATAATAAATTTGTCTACCATAACCAACGTCGGATATATAAATTCACTTTCATCACTTTTTCATAATCCTCTTCCTCCTCAATTTTAATTTTACAAAAAAAGTTATCGTATCTTTTTAAAGTAACATTTTTCAAGATATTGCGTGTAAGTATCGACTAATTAAGAATACTTACTATTCCAACATTGAATGCCAAGGAGATTAGCTAAAAAATTGCAAAGAATATAGTGGAAGCCAAATCCTGTTGCTAACTTCATCTCTGACGCCTTAAATATACTTTATGTGAATTTTCTGCACATCCTTCATTTGTTTCTCTATTGATTTACAATATCATAATTTAATAATTCCATAAACGTGCGAACCGAAACATTTGATATACTCTATTACCAAATACGTGCTTGACTTCGCTCTAGGTATCTAACATCAGACTAACAGAAACATTAGTCGTTTTCTCCAAAAATTAATCGGTCAAAGTGATAGGATAGGCAGAATCTCAAAAGAAGAAAAAATAAATGACTTAAAAATTATGTAAGATGGTTTTAAAATACTGTATTGTATTCATCTATTAATATTTTATTTTAATTTTGTAAAATAAGATAATGACATTTATAAAATCATTCTTAATAAATATTAGATTATAAATTTGTATCTTTATTTAAGAGATATTAATAAAAAAATATCAATCAATGAAAATATCAATATTTGTAACGTAGTTAGTAGACTGGAACGGAGCGTTTCCAGATTGGAACGGGTCGTTCCAAACCACTAAAACAAGGGTGATTTAGTAGCCTAGAACGGGTCGTTCTCAAACTGGAACGGGCCGTTCCAAACTACTAAATAGGCCTGTGAATCTTGGACTGGAACAGGCCGTTCCAAAATGATCATTGTGAGTTAAATTCAACTCTAGAACAGGCCGTTCCGATTTTAGAACAGGCCGTTCTAGACGTGTTAGAATGGGCCGTTCTGGTTTCAGAACAGGCCGTTCTGCATGTGATTTTACACATGATGAAGGATTCCAGAACGGGTCGTTCCGAATTTGGAACGGGCCATTCTAGCCAGTTTAGACTTTTATAAATAGAGGTTGTGGGCAGTTGAGGAAAATGGAGGTTTTAGAGAGAAATTATAGAAAGAAAGACTCTGGACTAGAAAACTGTTTTTGGAGGATATTTCTTCTTCTTCTTCTTCTTCCTTTCAGATTCTTGGCTTTTAAAGTCAATCTTCAGGTAAGGGAAGCTAGATTGTAAAGTTGTTGGTTGTATGTGAGTTGAGAACTCATTTGGGTGCTTAGGTTGATTAGTATTGTTTGGGTGTGTAAGTTGGCATGATATATACATGGGTTGTAAATATGTAGTATGAGTTGTGTTATGTGATGAAAATATTGTGTGTTGCTAATATATGATTAAATATTTATTAATGATGTTGTTGGTGATGCTTTCATGATGAAAATGAGATGTAAATAAGATGCATGTTGTAGTTAAGTTGTGAAGTTGTTTACAAGTTGTGTGTTGATCTATGATATTGTTGAAGCTAGTTGAAATTAAGTTGATAAGGTTACTATATGTTATGTGTGGACATGTTTATGTTGTGAAATATGATGAGATGTTATTAGTAGACTGTGTTGTCAAGTTGTTAGAGAAGAGTTGTATGTTGCTATAAAGTTGCATGTTGTGCCATGTGTTAAAAAAAATATTATTTTATGATGATTGAGTTGTAAATTATGAGTTGAGCTAATAAGCTGTTGAGTTGATTGTGTTGTTTAAAGTTGAAATGAGATGTTGTGTTGTTAAAATGTGTTGTTAAACAACGTTGATGAGTTGTTGTGCTGATATATCATGTTGTTTAAGTTAAAAGTTGATTGAGATGATGAGTTGAAAGTTGTGTGTTGTTTAAGTTGTTAAGCTGAGCTGTGCTGTTGAGTTGTAAGCTGATTCAGTTGTGATGATAAGTTGTTGATCACTAGGACTATAAGAGATGTTTTCGAAGTTGCTCATCCCATTGTGCGGATTGAGATAGTTGTGGTGCTATGAAAGCCCAATTTGTTGAAAACCCTCCTTGGAAAGTTGTCCCTTGGAGTGGACATTGTATTGTTCTCCTTTAGGACTTAGTTGGTCCCGTGTGTGGGCAAGGTCGAGGCACATGTGTACAAAGTGACCACGGTATAGGGGCAAGGTCGAGCTATACCGATTACAAAGTGACCACGGTATAGGGGCAAGGCCGAGCTATACCGATTACAAGCGGCCAATTTGAGTAAAGTACGAAGTCGGGAACTTAGTTCCTAACCGAGTACTATACTTCCTTGTTTAAGTGGCAAAGTCTGAGAAACCATTATCGTGTTGTGGATTGATATCCAAATTTGCTGTGTTATCGGTTCGGTAGGACCTAGCCACTTAGACTACTCACCACGTTGTAGGAGATCTCCGAGTTGAAATGCGTTACGATGCATAAGTTGTTGATGAGTTGATTTGTTGTTGATAAGAGTTGTATCTATGTTGTTGTGTTGTTAAGCTGTGATTGTGTTGTATGTTGATCCTGTTGAGGATGATGATAGTGATGTTATGTTGTAAGTTGCTTAATTGTATACAAGTTGATGATGATGCTAGTGTCGCTAGATTACCTGTGTTGTGTAACGAGCATAAGGCTAAGGAGGGGAACCATCCCTCAAAAGCCGGCCCAAGAGGTTGGAGAACCTCCCGCCTTATAAGGACTCCTTGGTGAGGAGACCTCCCCAATGTGGGACTTGTTACATTACCACCCCCTTCGAAAAGCCAGCGTCCTCGATGACTGCACTCCACGGTACTTCACTCACCGGTACTTCACTCGGCCTTCTTGCCGGTCAGAACCCTCCGATGGTCAGAACCCTCCGTGGGTAGCCCTTCTCGATTTGGCTGGCTCTCAACGAAAGCACCATTGTAACGAGCATAAGACTAAGGAGGGGAACCATCCCTCAAAAGCCGGCCCAAGAGGTTGGAGAACCTCCCGCCTTATAAGGCCTCCCTGGTAAGGAGACCTCCCCGATGTGGGACTTGTTACATTACCACCCCCTTCGAAAGCCAGCGTCCTCGATGGCTGCACTCCACGGTACTTCACTCACCGGTACTTCACTCGGCCCTTGCCGGTCAGAACCCTCCGTGGGTAGCCCTTCTCGATTTGGCTGTCTCTCAATGAAAGCACCATTGTAACGAGCATAAGGCTAAGGAGGGGAACCATCCCTCAAAAGCCGGCCCAAGAGGTTGGAGAACCTCCCGCCTTATAAGGACTCCTTGGTGAGGAGACCTCCCCGATGTGGGACTTGTTACATGTTGTAAGTTGTTTTAAACATGTGTTGTTGAGAGGTGTGAAACACATGTGTTGGTTGTTGTTATGATGAATTTGATAACTATTTCAATGGTTTGTACAATATTTGCGTTGAAGTGTTGATACAACGTTGATATGTGGAATCAAGTTGAAATGATGTTAAGATGTATAATATATGTGTTGTTTATCTTTTGTGTTGGATGTGAAGATGATTATATAGTTGTGTTTCATATTTGATATTTATGAGTTGTTTATTGTCTCTAGCTTACCCTTGGATGTTTCCATGTGGTTTGGACTACGATGATCATACGTTGTATGGGAGTAGGGCAGGGATAGGCTATGAGATAGCTGCTAAAGGCCACAGGAGGTGCCTGGAGATGAATATAATTTTTTTTGTAGGCTACCTTATAGTAACATACTTTGTTGTATATAACTGATTGTTGTTGGTTGCTTGATTAGCAACTTGTGTTGTAAATATTTTATTATACTATTTTAATATATATATATATTCCAATAGTGTGTAGTGTTGTTTCGTAGTGTGACGGCCACGGCGGGTCATTACAATATTTATCCTTATCTTCTTTATATCTTCTTATAGTTCTTTAATGATAGAATATTGGTAGTTATAGGATAGATATTTTCTTCCTAGCAATTGGTGTATACTTCTCTCCCACACCCACTTCGATCCCCATGGAAGACCCCTTCAAACCATCTCACAACTACTAAATAGTATGATCAAGAAGATAGAGAGTCATCAACGGAAGATTTTCGTCACGATCACCTCTTACACACTATAGATCAATTTTTTTCACTAGTGCCACGGTTTTCCAACCTCCTAGTGCCCCTCCTTTTAGTTAGGAATGATAAGTAAATTCATATATGTAGATAATACTTGAATTATTTTCAATTTTGATGGGAAATATTTGATTTGACCGAATACAGACATGAGTAATATCTGATTATTAAATCAGATATAGAAATAAGAATAAATATACACTTACTTGTCTCATACTCGAACTAATTTTAAATTTATAGAAACTTAATTTAGTTTTTTAAAAGTTACTTTATATTTATATGATTTTTACTCTATATTAAATTTATGTGTCAAATGAAATTTAGCTAATATAATTAATATTTAAATGGATATAAGATGGATACGAGTATACCTTAATAAGAAGTAAGATGTAACAGAAAATCTAAAATATAAACTGGAAACATTTTGTATAAACTTGTTGAAATTAATTTGAATTTTTCATATAGAAAGAGGTGATACAACTTCCTTTATATAGGAGAGTGAAAAATGAAAAATGTGTAATGTGCCCAATGTGGGACTAAGCTACTAAGCTATGTGAAAATGAGCTTGGGCTGAACCAATGTGGAACTAAGTTTTCTTTGATACCCCCCGCAAGTTGGAGGGTGGAAAATATCTAACACTCCAAGCTTGGATAGGAGATAGAGGAAAGTCTTGGGAAGTAAAGCCTTAGTAAAGAAGTCTGCCAGCTGATCTTGAGAGGAGATGGGCAAAAGTCTGAGCAAGCTTGCTTGAACCTTCTCACGAACCAAGTGATAATCAATCTCAAGGGGTTTTGTACGCTCATGGAAGACAGGATTATGTGCAATGTGTAAAGCACTCTAGTTATCACAGAAAAGTATAGGGGATTTGTGAGGAGTAATCTACAAGTCATCAAGGAGGAATTGGAGCCATTGGATTTCACAAGTTGTTGAGGTTAAGGCTCTATATTCTGCTTCAGCAGAAGAACAAGCGACTAACTGCTTCTTAGATTTCCAGCTGATGAGAGAGTTGCCAATGAAGAAACAATGCCCTGAAATAGACCTACGGGAATCCACACAACACAACCACCCCAGTCAGCATCTGAGAAGCCTCGTAGTTGAAGGAAAGAATCCCGTGGAAAGAACAACCCCAATCCAGGAGCACGTTTAAGATATCTAAGAATTCTCACAGCAGCCTTGTGATGAGACAAAGTAGGGGAACTTATGAACTGGCTCACCTGTTGAGTGGCAAAGGCAATATCTGGGCAAGTGGAAGTTAACTACAAAAGACGCCCACAAGCCTTCTATAAGAGGAAACATCAGAAAAGGATTGATCATTGTCTTGGTGAAGTCTGATAGCAGGATCCAATGGTGTAGTTGTTGGTTTGCAGTCCAAGAGAGAAGAGTCCTGCAATAAGTCCAAGCAATACCTCCTTTGTGAAAGGGTAATGCCAGTAGAAGAGTGTGCAACCTCTAAGCCCAGAAAATACTTGAGAATTCCCAAGTCCTTAATTCCAAAGGTTGTATGTAATTGATTTTTGATAGCAAGGAATGTATCAAAAGAGTTGCCAAAAGGAATTACATCATCCACATAGATTAACAACCTAGTGAAACAAGAGACATCAAATTTAAGAAACAAGGTGTGATCAGCAGCTGCTTGCTGGAAACCAAGTTTAAGAAGAAAAATATAGAGCTTCTCCAACCATTGCCTGCTTGCCTGCTTTAAGCCATAGAGAGACTTAGTTAGTTTACAAACCAAGTTTGAAGAAGGTACTGTCAAACCTTGTGGAATGGTCATGTAAATGTCTTCATGGAGGTCACCATGGAGAAAAGCATTATTTACATCTAGCTAGTGAAGATGCCAACTATGTGAGGCTGCCAAAGCTAAAATGACCCTGACTGTTGTGAGTTTTGCCACTGGTGAAAAAGTATCCAAATAATCAAGCCCTTCCACTTGATGGTAACCCTTAGAAACCAGCCTTGCTTTATATCTCTCAATGCTGCCATTAGATTTCCTTTTTTATTTTGTATACCCATTTGTTTCCTATAGGAATAACTCCAGGTGGGAGAGGCACCAAGGGCCAAGTGCCATTGAGCTCAAGAGCAGTGATCTTTGCAGCCATGGCTTGCTTCCAACAATCATGCTTACTGGCTTCGTGGTAAGAGGTAGGCTCATGATGATGGTCAAGAGAAGAGCTGTAAATGGCATGTGAAGGGGATAAACTAGCAAGAGAAACAAAATAGTGAATAGGATAGAAAATACTTGACTGATGCTGCTGAGGAATGATGGATGAATTACATTGATAGTCTTGCAAGTAGGATGGTTTGGTTTTGTGTCTAGTGGATTTTCTGACAGGTGGTGCAGAAGGTAAATTAAATGTTGGAGAGGAAAAGGGTATGAGTGAGGTGTTTGATTGTGAATGGTCGGAAGGAGGATTATTGTCTAATGGAGAAAGTGGAGTTATGGGGTTAGCAAAATCTATAGGAGAAGGATTAGTGTGAGGTACTGGAATGCAGATAAGCAAAGGATGTTTATTTGTTGATGTTGTGGCACTTAAAGAACAAGGAAAAAAAAAATCTTCAAATACAACATTCCTGGAAACAAACAATTGCTTTGTATGCATATCATAAACCAGAAAACCTTTGGTATGAGATTTATAACCAACAAAAATGCATTTATGACTTCTATGATCAAATTTGGATCTATGAGCAACAAGAGTTGAAATGTAACACAAACACCCAAAAACCTTAAGGTTTGACAAGTCAGATTGTTCATCATATAAAAGTTGATGAGGAGAGTGTCCTCCCAATTGATCCGTAGGAATTCAATTGATTAAATGAATAGCATGACCAACATCTAAGCTCCAAAAAGTTTTAGGTAAGTTTGCTTGAAAAAGAAGGCTCCTAGCAACATTTAAAATGTGTTGGTGCCTTCTTTCAACCCTCCCATTCTGTTGGGGGGTCTCTACACAAGTAGTTTGATGTATGATTCCTTTGTCCCTATAAAAGGAAGCAAGAAAGAATTCAGAACCATTATCTGTCTGAATTGTTTTGATAGTAGTATTGAACTGAGTTTCTACCATTTGAGTAAAACTTCTAAGATGAACTTCTGTTTCAGATTTGTGTTTTAAAAAAATCACCCACAGATACCTACTATAATCATCCAGAATGGTTAGGAAATATTTATGATTCTGTATGGATTTGGTTTTAAAGGGCCCCCAAACATCTAGATGTAATAAATCAAAAGGTTTGGATGCATTATGTAAACTATCTGAATAAGGGAGTCTTCTTTGTCTAGCAAAGTGACAAATGTCACATATATGTATTTTATTAGAATTCTGCAAGTATGGATACAAAGCAATCATTTGATTCATTTTTGAAAAAGAAATATGTCCTAGCCTAAAGTGCCACAAATTTAAAGTTGTATTAGGAAAAGAACTGGATGTAGCTTCTGCTAGGTTAGCTTGTGTTTGATGCTTGGAAACTTGCATGAAATAATGAGGTTAAAAGAAAAATTTGGCAAGTAAAGCACATGTGACAGAATCAATTTATGGTTGAAATGAATTTGGCCAATGTGTGAAGGCACAACTGTGTTCCCATTAGGGAGTTTAACAGTAATAGAATGATCAATGAGAGGTTCTAAGGAAGTGAAGAGTGATTTATCTGAGCATATATGATCTGATACTCCAGAATCCAATATCCAAACATTATGTTTACTGGTATGAAGAGAAAAGACAAATGACTTACTTGAATTGGAGGTGGTTTGTGATTTTTCAGGCATAGAATGGGTGGAACTTATGGCTGCTATTTGAGTGTTTAAGGTATTACCAGAGATGTTTGGTTGTTGAAGCAAATGCATGATGTTTTGATACTTCTCTTTAGTCAAGGACACATGATCTGATGCATCATCACCCTTTATTGTCTGTTGTTGAACTATAATTCTTCCCTCTAGAGCCTCCTAGATAATTGTGCTTCTTATAACAGACTTCCACTATATGTCCTGTCTTCCCACAATAGCTACAAATTTTGAAGTTTCCTCTGCCAGCAGAACCATTATAACCTCCTTTACCTCTACCAAAAGGCCTTTTGCTTTCTGTTGCATTGATGAAAACTTGTGTTTCCTCTATATTGCCACTAGAACTAGAGTTGAGCCTTCTCTCATGTTGAATAACAAGTGAATAAGTCTTGTCTATATCTGGAAATGGCTCCATCATGAGGATTTGATTTTTTACAACCTCAAACTCATCATTCAAGCCACTAAGAAATTTCATTATGTAGTCTTCATTTTTGTATATTTTACCATTTTTACCTGTCTCACAGAGGCATGCAACAACACATGTGCAGTCAGGAAGAGGCCTGTAGTTGTCAAGTTCTTCCCACAAGATGGTGATATCTGTGAAGTACTGTGTCACTGAGTTACTACCTTGCTTCATTGATGCTCATTCTTGTTGTAGCTCAAAGATCCTCACTCTGTCTCCTTGAGCAAAGCGAGTCTTTAGCCATTTCCAAGCAGTAGCTGCATTCTCCAAATATACAACGCTTTGTGCTATTTGTAGTTCCACAAGATTAAAAATCCAAGACAAAACAAGATTGTTACACCTCTCCCAAGCATCAAAGTTGGGATCAAAACTGGTAGGCATTGGCATTGTGCCATTGACGAATTTGAATTTATTTTTGGATATGAGTGAAGTTTCATGGCTCTCACCCAACTATGATAGTTCTTGACCGAAAGTAGAGGAGTAGTTAAAGACATGGAAGGATTCTCACCAGGATGTATGTAATACATACTCAAAGGATCAAGTGCTGGATTTTGTGGAAACGTGACAAATGATCCTGCACCTCCTCCTCCATTGAAATTGTTATTCCCCCTAGCCATAAAACTTGTTGAAATTGATACCATAACAGAAAATCTAAAATATAAACTGGAAACATTTTGTATAAAACTTGTTGAAATTAATTTGAATTTTTCATATAGAAAGAGGTAATACAACTTCCTTTATATAGGAGAGTGAAAAATGAAAAATATATAATGTGCCCAATGTGGGACTAAGCTACTAAGCTATGTGAAAATGAGTTTGGGCTGAACCAATGTGAGACTAAATTTTCTATGATAAGATGAAAACACAAATCTGGATACAAAAACAAAAATAAGTATAGAATGTGAGAATAAAGACAATAGATGATAATGAAAGTCATTCTCATCTCATCTCGTCCTATGATTCATTCCTAATTTTGGCTGTTCCACGTCACCTAATAATTTTCTTACCAACTCTAACCCAGCATTTCAATTTCCTTCATCTCCCAACCTTTCCCCAAACCCCCGCAAGCCCCTTTTTTGGAAGATTGATGTGCAAGCATCATTCTTCCAGCAAGCAAGTACCACCGTTCGATGCTACGATCACAAAATCTCCACCACGCATCTCTAGCACCTACGTACCAAATAGTTTTGCTCATCACCCACGTACTGCCACTATGTCTCAAAGTTTAGCCTCAATTACTTTTTCACCCCCAAAAATCTAATACAATGGAATCCAATGTTTGCATTCCCATCCTTCTCACCTATCAATCCATTTTACACATATCACCACTGGTCCCATTGTCCAATTACCCATTTAACCACGTAAATCCCCTGCCAATACATCACACTCTTCCAAACTTATTACAATATTTTTACCTTTCCTTTTTTTTTTTTTACATAACACAAAAGTCCCTTTTCATCACACAAAAAACAATACATATATTTTTCCTAATTCCCACTTATCTATTCCTTTTATGATATCAATGTCACTCAAATTTTTCTTCTCTAGTATATCTCATCCATTCATCATCAATATGATCTATGGCTCGTATTTCTTCTATGATGAACTTTAAGGACAAAGTTCTCACTCAACTCAATTGTAATGATAGGATGGTTCTAGAGAAACACAAAAGAAGAAAAAACAAGTGGTTTAAAAATAATATAGGATGTTCTTAAAATATTTTCGTATTTATTTATTAATATTAGTTTTACTTTAATTTCTTAATATAGGATAATGACACTTATAATGTCATCCTTAGTAGATTTTAATGTGTTATAAATTTATATCTCTCTAGACCTTAGAGGCATCAATAAAAAATATCAATGACTGCAAATCACAATATTTATCTTCATCTTCTTTGTAGCTTGTTGTGATTCTTTAATGGTAAAATATTATGAGTAATGATAGAGTAGATATTTTCTTTTTATAACAAAGTTCTTTCCTTTAGCTTCTATGCTCCACGTTAGTTTCTGTTTTAGTGAATTTAACCTTGAAATAACTCAATTACATTGAAAGATTAATATGAAAAACGAGAAAGACATTACTACTCTAGAAAAATATTAAAAATTGTATAAAAAAAAACACCAACCTTAATAAAAGCTTGTTAAATATTTAATTGTCTCACTTTAACATGATATAAATTGTTATATTGTCTCATTTTGTTTTTATATTCTTTGGCAAAATTCACATTTTTTTTAAAATATGCAGTCATTACAAGAAAAAGGTTCATTACCAATAAATATTTTTCAATAGATCAATATCTTTTAGAATTGATTTCATGGATGAATATTATCAATAAATTATGAATCTATAGATAAGTAAAGTTTATCGGTAAATTTTTTCGACAGATTTATGTTTGTCAAAAAAATTGAAATCTCTGACAAATATTACTGATAGATTTGTAGCGGAAGTTTTTTTTTTTTTTTTATTTATAAAAAGAATGTTTTTTTTTCAACATATGTTTCCCATGAATTATCATAAAAAATTACTTCTATCAAAAAGTTGAGAAATTCATCACTAACTTGAGAAAATGAAAAAAAATATTGACAATCATTTGATCTATTAGTGGTGCAAATTAAATAAAAAACTATCCAATAAAATTATTAAATGCTTAAATGATTTTACATGCCAATTATTGTTAAATATAATTTTTATAATATATATATATATTAAAAATTTATTATTTTCATTAGTTATAAATATACCTTTTGAATTGAAAATTTAAAATATATAAATTCAAATAAATTGATTAATATGTTGTTAGAAAAGATGACTTATCCAAAAGGGGGGGGGGGGGGTGAGTTGGATATTAAAAATTTTCTCTCTAAATCTTTTTGGTTTAAAAACTTTTCTAAGGCTTTTCAATTAAGTATATTGATATATGATCATATATAGGATATGTTGTTGAGATTATCTTATACATGCAATATCATATTCAATTAGTCATATATGTAATATTCATGTTTCATGTCATACAACATTAAACACATAATCAGATTTGCAAGAATGTAAAGACAAGTGTAGGGATGAAGAAAAATGTACAATAAATTTATATTAGTTTAGTCGCCCTCACTAATATTTAATTTTAAGCGTTGTGGGGTGCCTAACACCTTTCCTATACATAATCGACTCCCGTATCCAACTCTGATTATGAAAACCTTTTCTTTTTTCGATGTTTTGAGCAAAATATCGGTGGTGATTCCATGAACTTTTTCAAAACCATTGGCAGAGGATTAGTTTGGTAATTGTGCATTTCCAACATCAATGAGACTTTAGAATGGAAGTGAAATAAATCGTCTAAAAACTAAAAAAAAAAAATTAGGTTGGGATTCAACAATGGTAGTAGCCAGAATGCATTGACAGAGAAGGAAAAACAAGAACACTATGAAGTAGGGATGGATCATCGAAGAGAACGAAGCAAGGTAGAAATAGTGAGTTTGTTTTGATCATAAAGATGAAAGTGAACAATGTGCATGATTTAAGCATTCTTAGTCTTACGAACATGCTTTATATGTCAATTGTGGCTTTACACAACATAAAAAATATTTCCTATAACATATGTAATTGCACCCATCATAAAAACCAACACATTTTATGACATGTGTAATTATACTTGTCATAGAAAGATTAGGGTCAACTTAACAGTTAACTTCACTAAGACATTCTATGATGGGTATAATTACACCTAACATAAATGTTTTCTTTATGTCAGGTAAAGTCACACATATTATAGATAATTTTATCATATTTATGACTGTCTTCGTGTCATATTTTATGTCGTATAGATTACATCCAACATAGAATCTTATAAAAACTCCATGTTACACAAGTGTAGACTTAGGAAGGCCTAAGAAGAAAAATTAAGTGGATTAAAAATTATATAAAATGATCTTAAAATATTATTGTATTTATTTATTGATATTAGAAGTAATCCCAACATGTTTTGAACTTAAATAGTATCTAATAACTATATTTTAGAGAAATACACAAATGTCTACTATAAAAATCATAGTAGCAGGAAGAAAAAAAACTAAACACGCAAACTATTACAACCTTAAAACCTTAAAAGGTATACATTCTAAACACGAAGTCATATACATCATATTTATATTGAAATAACACGCGTTGATTGAGTGGTTATAAGCATACCACCACTAACATGAGATCTTGGATCTATTTTTAGCCAAAATTTTATCGCCCTTATAATAATTTTGTTTTTCATAACAAATCTTGCTAATAATTGCATTAATGTGAATTGCAAAACAAACATATCCAACTATTGACTAAATAAGATAAAACAATGACAATTACGTAAGCAATAACAATTTAATAAATCATAAAAGAAATCAACAAGTGTAAATTAAACCCACCACAATTGAATTTTAAAAAATGCAACAAAATGCACCCACGAACCTAATGGCTAACAATAGCAAACATTCAATTGAAATTAATATAACAATATAATAACTAAAATTAATAGCAAGTAGCGTGATCCATTCACAACCAAAGCAATTAAAATACTTTTAAAAATCACTTTCGCACTATGTAAGAATTAATATCATGAGCAGAAGATATTTTCCTTCAATTGGCAAATACCCAATACAATTTCATAATTGATAAAACAAATAACCTGATTTAAGCACATTCAATTGAAATTATAGAGAAAGGTACGTATAATGAACCACAACCATAATTCAAGTGACCATAGGAGTGATTATTATATATGTTGAAATTCAATTTTTAACATATTATCATGTTTCGAGAAAGAAGAAAAAATAACAAAAGATATAATAATACTTAATTAGATCCTAAAACATATAAAGTCAGATTCGATACCAAATATAAATAAATAAATAAATAATAATTATATTTTATATGATTTTAAAACACTACAATATCTACTTACATGCCGAAGATGTAATTAGATGTACTTCTAAAAATTTACTATGGAATTTTGAAATTGAGAAGTTAAATCTTCATTTATCTGATCAAACATTTTAATATTTTAGGTTTTCAATTAGGAAAATCTAGAGAATAATTATATGTCGTGATAGTAAAGGAGACTTGGTTACACTATTTATTTAACCTTACGCACCTCTCATCATGGACCTAGAAATTAAGCTGTGTTTCACACATATTAGAATTAGGTGTCTAAAACTCATTAACATTTGATCATATTAATTATGGGCTTGAGTAACCTAAAGTGAATCATAATATTAATTCATTTTTTGAAAAAACAAAAATCACAATTGATTGTAACTCACAAAAATTTATATAGAAAAATTCTAACAAGTTTATCATCAGGTAGTGGCTGCTATATATAAAAATATGGTTTAATTTATCCTATAGTTTGATTAACTTTATATTTTAGTCCATATAGTTAAAAATATTTCATTTTAGTTTCTATATGTATCATTTATTTTTTTAGTCTTTGTCATTTAATTTTCTAGAAATTAAAAGAAAATTTATAAAATTATAAGAGTTAAAAGGAAATTAAAATGATATGTATAAAAATTAAAATAAAATATTTTTATATATAAAGACTAAAAATAAAGTTAATTAAATTATAGGGAATAAATTGTAATTAAATTTAGAAATAATTTATACATTATCAAATTGGATAAGATTTCTTCTCAAAATTGGAACCTCATTGTGGAAATGAATTGGTAATGGTAGAGTCCGTGCCTGCAACTATAACTATAAGTTCTATTCTTACAGCTGATATAGAGTGGGAACTTTGTTCTTAAAGATGTAACATTTTGACTCTTTTTTTTTTTCTTCCACGTTGTATTACAAAAAAAACTGGACCTCCAAGATTTGGTATAATCAAAGACCGCTAGCAGATTTAACGTTTAAGTCATTAATTAGGTATAAATGTCTACATTAATCTTCCATTTTCTTATCATCTTATGTTTGCCATGACATAATAAGATGAGTCCATGTTCAAGTTTTAGTCGTCTACACCTCTCCTTCCTCAAAAAAAATTATCGTTTACTAGTCAACAAGTTGAAAGATAGTGAATTTAGGTTGAACCATATGGTGCTCTAGTTATTCAATTTTGTTTTGTCCTCTTCAAAACTTTACTTTTATTTTGTTGTATATGTATATTATATATATAATGGTGACACTCACTTTCGAATACAGAATCTAGTATTGAGGTTCAAAACTTTACTTCTATAACAACTTACAAGTGTTTTTAATTTCTTTCTTTTATTGCAAAAAAAAACATAGAATAAACCTAAGATCCTCATGGTTTTGGTTAGCTCTGTTGAAATGTAATTCAGAATCATATAAATAGACCCATTTGTAATAAAGTGATATACACATGCAAACGTAATTTTCTCTTTGCACGTTCACGTAATATCCTCTCTCTTCACGTTTACGTACTTTCTCTCTTTCTTGTTTCACGTTCCAACATCTGGTATCAGAGCGCAGGTTCGAAGGGTCGACCGCCATAGAAATTTATGGCTACTTCACTCACTTCGATCCCCACCAATCTTCCAATTCTCATGACGAAGAATTATGATAATTGGAAAATTCAGATAAGAGTGATCTTGAGGTTTCAAGGGGTATGGAACCTTGTTGAAGAAGGTTGCAAGTTGGCTGGTGCAGGTGGAACAGAAGCCCAAAAGGCTGAAGATAAGGAGATCGAAAGGAAAGATTGCAAGGCCCTGTACATCTTGCATCAAAGCATTGATGCAGCAAATTTTGAAAAAATCTCGAAAGCAGAGACATCCAAGGAGGCCTGGGAGATTCTTGAAAGGGTCCACAGTGGTGCAACAAAGACCAAGAAGGTGAGGCTTCAAACGCTGCGACGTCAATACGAGCTTCTATCAATGGAAAGCAACGAGACAGTGGTTGACTACATCACTCGTGTTCAAACGATGGTGAACACGATGAAGGGCCTTGGAGAAAAGATGGCTGAGTTACAGGTGATTGAGAAGGTGCTACGCACACTACCCATGAAGTTTGATCACATAGTAGTGGCAATAGAAGAGTCAAAGAACCTTGAAGACATGAGTCTTGATGAGCTTCAAGGCTCTTTAGAGTCACACGAACTAAGGTTGATCGAAAGGGGATAGGAGAGAAAGAATGACCAAGCTCTCCAGGCACAGACTAACATAAATCCGACGTTCAAGAAGAAACCCAAGAACAAAGGAAAATGGAGGCAAGAAGTGAATAGTGAGGACGCGAACGAGATTCAAGACAGCAAGCATAAAGCTGCACCTCAGAAAGGGAAAGGACGTAATTCTGACATAAAAAAGGTAAAGTGTTACAATTGTAATAAGATGGGTCATATTGCCAAGTATTGCAGGCACTATAATCCAAGAAGAGACGAAGCCCAAATGGCTCATGAGGAGGACAACGACTCAGAACAAGTTCTGTTAATGGCAACCATTGTCCAAGTAGAAGGTCTAGAAGATAATAGTTGGTATCTTGACACGGGATGCTCAACACACATGAAGGGAAGGAAGGACTGGTTCGCAAGCCTTGACGAATCAATTAAAAGTAATGTGAAGTTCGCAGATGCTCGTGTTCTAACGGCAGAAGGGGTTGGAAAGATCACGGTAAAGAAGAAGAATGGTGACCAAGTTCTCATTACAAATGTCCTATTCGTCCCAGGAATGAAGAGCAATCTGTTAAGCCTAGGCCAATTACTGGAGAAAGGATACACCTCTAGATTGGAAAATAAGATGCTTAGGGTGTACGATAAGCAAAATCACCTGATACTGAAGTCACCCCTTACGAAGAACCGGACCTTCAAAGTAGAGATTGATGTAGTAGGTCAAGAATGTCTTGCAGTTGCGGTAAAGAAGGAGGAATGGCTTTGGCATTACCGTCTTGGACACCTCAACTTCAGAGATTTACAGAACCTGAAATCCAAAGACATGGTGCGAGGCTTACCCCATATATCTCCACCCAATGAAGTGTGTAGTGATTTCATGGAGTCTAAACAGCCGAGGAACTCCTTTCAACAGCAGATTTCATCCAAAACTAAAGAAAGGCTACAAGTCGTCTACTCTGATGTTTGCGGTCCTATTCAAATTGAGTCCCTTGGAGGTAATAGATATTTCATTTCTTTCATAGACGACTTCTCTAGAAAGCTATGGGTATATTTGATCAAAAGAAAAAGTGAAGTGTTAGAAGTGTTTCAAAAATTCAAAGCCATGGTGGAACGAAGCAGTGGCCAGTTGATCAAAGTATTGAGGACCGACGGTGGAGGTGAATATACGTCCAGAGAATTTGAGAGGTTTTGTGAAAAGGAAGGAATCGAGCATCAAGTTACGCCTCCATACACACCGCAACACACTGGAACTGCTGAAAGAAAGAACCGAACCATCATGAACATGGTACGTAGCATGTTAAAAGCGAAACAATTGCCTAAGTATTTGTGGGGGGAGGCTGCGTCAACCGCTGCTTACATTCTAAACAGATGCCCTTCGAAGAGGCTGGAGGGAGTTACTCCAGAAGAGGTTTGGTCGAACAACAAGCCAGACGTGAGCCACCTAAGAGTGTTTGGATCAATAGGTTACAAACACGTAGCTGAATAATTGAGAAGAAAGCTAGACGACAAAGGTGAGAAGATGATACTGCTGGGATATCATCCAACAGGTGGATACAAGTTGTTCAATCCCATTAGCAAGCAAATTGTGGTGAGTAGGGACGTGATGTTTGATGAGTCAAAGGGATGGGACTCGGAGTCAAACAAGGATGAACAATATAGTCAGGTAATCATTGAGTCCATGGACGCCGAAACTAATGAAGATCAAAAGGAAGAATCGGGAGGAGCATGTACGTCCAATGCTCTTAGAAGATCTCAAAGAGATACTCGTATTCCAGGGAGACTCAAAGGTTTTGAAATGATTTCTGATGCCGATGTAAATGAAGACGGAGATCTTGTTCACTTTGCTCTATTCTCTGAAACTGAACCAGTCACCTTTGAAGAAGCCATTTTGAACAGCAAATGGGTTGATGCGATGAAGGATGAGCTTCGATCCATTGAGAAGAACCAAGTGTGGGAACTAGTGACTCTTCCAAAGGCCAAGAGACCAATAAGTCTAAGGTGGGTCTTTAAGACCAAAACCGATCCCACAGGAAAGGTAGTGAAGCATAAAGAGAGGTTAGTGGTACGTGGCTTTCTTCAAAAACCTGACATCGACTATAAGGAGGTGTTTGCACCAGTGGCTCGGATTGAAACGATAAGAACCGTGGTCGCCATTGCCAATTCAAAAGGATGGATCATGTATCAGTTGGACGTAAAATCTGCCTTTTTGAATGGACCTCTAGACGAAGAAGTTTATGTATCACAGCCTCCTGGGTTCGAAATTAGAGAACAAGAAGCTAAGGTGTACAAACTGAAGAGAGCTCTCTATGGACTCAAGCAAGCACCGAGAGCATGGAATCAAAGGATTGACGCATACATGTTGCAGCTTGGATTCATCAAATGCACTTGTGAATTTGGAGTATATGTTCGCCAAAAACAACACTTGGTCATAGTGTGTTTGTACGTGGATGATCTTCTAATTACAGGAAATCATATTGGAGATGTTGAGGTCATTAAGAGAGAATTGATGCATGAGTTTGAAATGACAGACCTAGGAAAGTTGTCGTACTTCCTAGGATTTGAATTCGTAAAGGTAAAAGAAGGATTGGTGATGCATCAGAAGCGGTATGCAATGGAAGTGTTGAAAAGATTCAATATGTTGAACTGCAATCCAGCGTCTACTCCATCTGAGACCGGTTTGATTTTGGAGAAGGAAGGGACCAAAGAACCTGTTGATGGAACTGTGTATAAGAAAATTGTGGGATCTTTACGATACCTTTGTCACACACGTCCGGACATAGAATTTTCTGTCGGAGTTGTGTCACGATTTATGCAGAATCCCAGGGCACCTCATCTTCTTGCTGCTAAACGGATCCTCAGGTACGTCAAAGGAACCATGTCAAGTGGTATCTTGTTCCCACAGAACAACACCACGACTGACGAAATTGAGGTTGCTGGGTTCACGGATGCGGACTGGGGGGCAGACAAGGATGATCGTAAGAGTACAGCTGGTTTTGTATTCTTTGTTGAAGGAGGGCCTATCTCGTGGAGCTCGAAGAAGGAATCCATGGTGTCTTTGTCCACTTGCGAAGCGGAGTATATAGTTGCTGCCATGTGTGCATGTCAGGCTGCATGGTTAGACCAACTGCTAATTGAGTTGAAGCAGAAGCGTGATGAAGGAGTTTTGTTGTTCATCGACAACAAGTCAGCGATAAGCCTGTCAAAGAACCCGGTAACTCACGGAAGAAGTAAACATATTGAAACCAAGTTCCATTACTTGAGAGACAAAGTGAATGAAGGGAAGTTGGAGCTTGTGTACTGCAACACTCAGGATCAAGTGACAGACGTGTTCACTAAAGCTACGAAGGGAGAAAGGTTTCGAGTTTTAAGAGATAAGTTGAAAGTTCGTGATGTTGAGAAAATCTGAATTTTCGAGTTTTAAGAGATAAGTTGAAAGTTCGTGATGTTGAGAAAATCTGAATTAAGAGGGAGTGTTGAAATGTAATTCAGAATCATATAAATAGACCCATTTGTAATAAAGTGATATACACATGCAAACGTAATTTTCTCTCTGCACGTTCATGTAATATCCTCTCTCTTCACGTTTACGTACTTTCTCTCTTTCTTGTTTCACGTTCCAACAAGCTCCACCCTGTGTAACTCGCTATTAATAGTACTAACTACGTGCAAACTAGTCTTTAGGCTACACTATTCATTTGAAAATATTTTTCAACATAAAATTTGGACAACAAAAAGATTTTAATTAAATTTTGAAATGTAAACTTTATATGCTTATATATGGAAAAGTCAAATATGATTAATTTTCTCGTAAATAATTTTTTTTTTGAATGTGTCACCTATGTATTAGCTAGAACTAGCACCATAAATTCAAAGCAGTCGAAAATTACTTAATAATTTCTCACTTTCAAGTAGGGATGGCAACGGGGCGGGTCGAGTACGGGTTTCATGATACCCGTTCTCGTCCCCGCAAGTTAAACCCATCCCCGTCCCCGTCCCCATACCTGTCGGGTATAGATTTTCATCCCCATCCTCGTCCCCGTCGGGTATCGGGTATACCCGTACCCGTACCCGTTAATTTTTTTATTTTTTATTTTTTGTAAAAAAAAATAATATTTTAACATTTTTTTTATATTATATTATAATTATAATTATGTTATTTCTTTATCTCATATTATAATAAATAATTACACATAAAAAATATTAAATTTTTTTAATATAATTAAATTGAAAGTGAGTATTAAATTAAAAATGAGAACGGTGACGGGTACGGGTACGCGTACGGGGTAGGTAAGTACATACCCGTACCCGTACCCGATTTAATATATCGAGTTTTACCCGTACCCGTACCCAGTCAAACCGGGTATTCCCCGTCAAAGTCGGGACAGGTTCAGGTATTACCCGCAGGTACGAATATATTTGCCATTCCTACTTTCAAGAGTCGTCTCATTGACATTTCCCATCTCACTGTATTATCTGAATTCATTTACTTTTTTCTGTATGCAAAGAAACACCCGCGTATGATGAAGTTCGGCCTGGGTAATTTTCCTTTTTGCATCCTTTTTGGGCCAATCCTCTCTTACTCTTATTTTTTTTAGTTTGATTTGATTGTTAGGTTTTCTGTAAATGCATTTTCTTTTATAAATGATAACAAGGAAAATAAGTTTGCAGCATACAAAAAAAATATAAACAAAATAATAACATTTGCATGATTAGTTTCATCTTATGAAATTGATTTTTGATTCGAAATTAATTTTAAATTGAAAAAACTTTAGAAAGATTTTACATTACATTAAAAAGAATTATGACAAGGAAAAAGGCGCTATGTCACTCTGTAGAAAAACCGAGGAAATAATCATTATTTATTTATTTATTTTTTACAGTTTTGCTGTTTTTATATTTATGACAGTTTTATAGAAGTTTTATTAGCAATTATTAAGGGTAAAATAGGTAAAAGAAATGTGTATGCAAAATGAATTAATTTTCTTTATTATTAGTATAGATTTTGTTATTAATTTATTTTTAAATTATAATTATTTAAACTCAAATTACTTCATTTTAAAGTAATTTCAATCAACATTAATTTTATTTAAAATCAAGTTTTCAAAAAGTAACCCAATCACACATTACCTAAGAAAAAAGCCCAATAACACATGAAATTTTCTACTACAAAGTTAAGTGAAGTTTCCCAAATAAATAAAATAAAATAAAATTAATTCTTTTTTTAATTCTTTTAATAAATAATTAATTTTAGATTATGTTCTTTTAAGTAAAATTTTTCTACATACATTCCTCTATATAAATGTTTAAATTTATGATATTCATTAATTACACTAGTGGAAAAAAGACTTTTAAAATCGGTTATTTTTAACTTTTAAAATCGGTTCCGTAACCAATTTTAAAAGAGCCGATTTTAAAAGTTATACTTTTAAAATCGGTTAAACAACCGATTTTAAAAGTTAACTTTTAAGATCGGTTGTTTTATAACCGATCTTAAAAGTCTGGACGGTGAAAAAAATTAAACTGGAACGGGCCGTTCCAGGCTAGTTAACTTTCAGAACGGGCCGTTCTCCATGGAGTACGAGTCGTTCTCCTTGTAGAATGGCCCGTTCTCCATGGAGAACGGCCCGTTCTCCTTGCAGAACGGCCCGTTCCAGGTTCGAAATTTCCCAAACTGAACCTACAACGAAAATAAAGATGAGAAAAGCATGAGAAAACGAAAAGAGACACAAGAAGAACATGAGAAGACGAAAATGAAAACGACAACGAAATTTATCTTATTGGAAACTTTAGAAAATGAGAGTGTTAGAGAGTAAAAAAGGAATAGAGGGAAATATTAAAGAGAATGAGAATGGAGGGGAATATAAAAGATTTCTGACGATACTTTTAAAATTAGTCGTAAAATAACCGATCTTAAAAGTACTTTTAAGATCGGTTAAATTTTAACTGATCTTAAAAGTGTTATGTTATTTACAAAATTGCCACCGCGTCACTTTTAAGATCGGTTACTTTGTCGATCTTAAAACTTCGATTTTAAATCCAATTTTTGCACTAGTACTAGTAGATTTGTGAAAACCTATTTTTAATATATGTTTAAAATTTTAATATTTCAATTTTAAATTTTATTGAAAAATAATTATTTGTTAAATTTTAATAATTTTAAAATTTTAAAATATATAATATTTAATAATTCAAAAGTAATTTTAAATATTTAATAATTAAAAACACAAATATTGATAAGTTATACAACAATATTGATAGATAAAAATGTAATAAAAATATTTATAGATAAAAAAAAAATAGGAGAAAAATAGAGAGAAGAAGAAAAAAATGAGAGAGATGAACAAAAAAGAAGAGAATATGAGATAGAGAAAATATGAAGAGAGATAGAGAAAAGAATCTATTAGGGAAGAGAGAGAGGAGAAAGAGGAGAAAGAGAGAGAAAAGAAAAGATCAGAGAGAGAAGCAACATAAGTAAGGAAGAGAAAAAAAAATTATTTGAAATCTCAATAATTTTGGTAAGATTCTTGGATGAGTAAATTATACATAAATTTTACTAAAAAGTCTCACAAAATTTGAATCCACTATATTTTAATGTATTCCTAAAAAATTGTAATTACTTAATTGAATACTACCTGTAATACTTAACTCGGACATACTAAGCCGAGCTAGGCCATTTAGCTCGATCATATCGAGTTGAGCTCAAGCAAAACACTCACCACAAACATGTGACGAGTTTAGGGCTAAACAGTCTAATAACAACATTAATACCATATTGATGACAAAATTAGTACACTTCCAAGAATCTCGAAATACAAAAATCGAGGAAAGAGTATCTCCATACAATAAATAAATCACATACGCAATCACAAGGATACCTCATAACTATCACACAAGATCATCTCCTTAAATTACACGATTAACGTACATATAAAGGAACATTAGATATGATTCTAACTTAACCTAATTCTTAACTTAAACTCCTCTCTAACTTAGGCATTAGAATATCTTTGTAAGTGTCCTCTCCCACCGTGAACATTGGGCTAACAAGGATGTCTTCTAGCTATTGAAGCACTTGTAAGATTTTGGTAAGAACACTACATGACTTTTTATATTAAAAAAATGATTAAGTACCACAAAACTTTTTTATAATAAGAAAAACATTTTAAAATTCTTTAAAATTCCAATCCAATACACTCTTTAAGAGAATTTCACTTTATTTCTTTAAATGGATTTGTACATGTCACTTCAATCTTAAGCAACTAATTAATCTAATTTTCACTCCGATATAAATTCTTAGTCAAAAACTATTTAACTCACAAATATATTTTCTATCTTTTCAATAGTTCATATTTTCTCTCTTACATATACATATATTTGTAATCTCACTAGAAATTCTTAAAAAAGTTGGTGGTTGATCTTAATATATACATATACATGCATACATACATACATACATACATATATATATATATATATATATATATATATATATATATATATATATATATATATATAAGTAATCACATATAATATATAAAAATATATTTTATTGTTAAACAACTCAAATCATCCATGCTACCATTGATAGGTTTCATCAATAATTCCTTATATGAAGGTGCAAACATTTCAAGAGAATCCTTCCAAAATTTTGACTTCCATTTTTTTTTCCCGTATTTGTGATATCCTTCTATATACATTCATGTCTGTCTTAACGTGTTTTAACCTGTTTACTGTTTAATATTCCTTTAAAGCAAATCCTCTTCCTTGAAGTAAAACTTAGGAAGAAGATTCCATCACCACAAGATAAACGTATTTCCCTTCCTTGTTATTCAAATTTCAATTCATTAAATTACACGAGCTTTATAATTATAATGTAGTATCAAATGTGTGTTTGATTTGTAGTTAGCACAACTTTCAAGATACTTGAACGGAAAAACTTATATTTTGTTGGATTGAATTAATTGAGTATTTCAAACTTGAAAACAAAACACTACAATTAGGTAAAAAACAAAAAGTATTATTGGACCAAAGTTATACACACACTTTATTAGCGTAATCAAGATATAATGATTAAGATTTTATCTTTGTTGTAAGAAAGCAAAAACAATGAACCAAGAAACAAATCATGGGAGTTGGAAGAGATCTTTAATAGTGTAAGGCCCTATATTGTAAGAGTTGTTGGTATAGCCCCACATTCGATCTGCTAATATTTTGTAAGCACTTTCTGTAAGATGATAAGAGTCCCAAAACAAATATTCATTGGGTTTGTCACATAATTCAAAATGCTTCTCCCCTCTTTTTCCTCCGCAGCTATACACTCCTCTCAATGGTCCACTTCCACAACATGCTATTATTCCCTCCTTCAACCCTACATCAAAATAATAATCACAATTTTCAATTATTAATGTGCTAAATCACAAATATAATGACTGATAACTCTGCTCAATAGAAAATAAAAAATAAAAATACTAGCTAAGAATCAAAAGTGGCAAAAATCAACTTAATCATATCCGACATGATAGACTCACCATATTTCAAGGGATGATTTATCATCTGAGTGAGATCAGTGTTGAAATCGTATAGAGCAAATTTAAAGTCCTTCAATCGTTTCTCCAGTTGTAAGAGAACCACAGATAGAACTCGATTGTGTAAATTTGCAAGGTCTGAAAGTTCTTGTAAGCATTTACCATTTCCCTTTGATTGGATTATTTTAGTGCCTGGAAGACAACCCAAGGGTGGCAAGGTCATGAACACAAATTTTCTAGCCCCTCTCTTGTATATTTCCTACAAACATCAATATAAATTATAACTATGCATGTCGTTTGTTCATCAAAACATTCTGAACTGTATCTACACACCATTATTAAGAAAAAGAAAACAAAAGAAGAAAAACAACAAACACTATAGTAGTATGAATTTTTTAAGGTGGACGCTAAGAGCAAAATACATTCTACTAACATTTGATGTATTGACACAATGTTATATTTTAGAGTTCTCAAATTAATTAGATTGGATTAATGAATCAAATTTCTTTCTATATTTCATGGTCTAGTCTAACTTGTTGGCTAATTTAGTCAGGCTTAATTTTTATTTATTTTTAATCTTAAAAAGTAAGATTGGGCTAAATAAGTATTATAGGTTTCAGGTTTGAAAATTATTAACCAGGCTTAGCTCAATTGTCTGTCAGACTCGACCAAGTGACTCGATTATTATTTCTTACTATTTTTGAAGTTAGAACTGTTAAGCCATTAAGTTAACCTATCGAATCGAACCATTTTTAACATTTCCTATATGTAACCATTCACTTTTTGTAGACCTACAATGGTATAAAACCATTTAGTAATATTCAAGAATTTCAACAAATTTTATCCCATAATTATAATTCTAAAACTTAAAAATGTGTCTTATAATTGTCTATCAAATCTTACGAATTGTTAATAATCGTTTTTTTTATTTAAGTTTAATATAACAACTCTCACATCAATTGCTAATAAAACTGCATAAGTAAGAGCATGTTCTTTAGTTTAAGAATTTCATAAATTTTCGTCAGAGATGATCTAATATAATAGTAAATAACATATTTGTATATTGAAAAATGCATTACAAAATTGCTACTTAGACTTGAACTTCCATCTAAACCTGCACCTAAAAAAAATTGTTTGCCTGATATTGTAGAGTAGCTAGGCAGCAAAAAAATATTTCTTTTCACGTGAATATGATTATTGAGTGTTACACTTTTCGCCCAATAATACATAATCCTTTTTATTTTTCTGTACTTTTCTGTCTCGTGTTTAAATCGCTGGGGAACACCGACAGGTTAAATTGTAGGGAAGTTGGTTATGTTATGGATAAGGAAAGAGACACGGATTTTATTAATTGAGGAAAACTCGAACTCGAACCCGAACCCAAACCCGTACCTAATAAACACAAGTTTTTCTCATCCAAATCAGGACAGATTCAAGCAGGTACCCACAGAACGGGTTAGATTACCATGAGTAAAGCACTTAAAGCTCTCAAAAAATTTATACTTTTAAAACATGTTTTCAGTTAATAAAATATTTTTAGAAAATAGTAAAAGTATTTAATTAATAAAATATTATTAGTATTTAAATAGTCTCACTTCTATTACCAAAGAAAAAAGTCTCACTTTTCTATAGAAAAAGTCTCATTTATACCTTCATTTTTCTATTAATTGTAACACAATATTCTCTTTTCTCTATTCCACTCCATCATCCCACAGTTATACCTTTTCTTTCTTTTCTTTCACTAGGTAAATATAATGTTTGTACCTTATTATTTAGGATTGAAAACAAAATGTTAAGCAAAATTAATTATGAAAATTTGATAAGTAAATTTTGTATCAATCAACAAATTTCATAAATAAATTTCATCTAAAATTATAGTAGTTTAATTATAGATTATTTTGTTGAAATGATTTCATGTTAAAATTTGATTTGGCCTTGTTTCAAGGGGAATACAACATCCATTTCATAGGAAGGAAACAACCTAAGAAAATAAATAAGAGATAACGGTCAGAACTTCAACTTGTATTCATCCTTGAAAACTAACAGACTTTGAAGTAACCATAAGCAAAATTAATTATATATTTACTATAAGTCTCCTTTATGGTCATATAATTATGACTACAATATTTTCATGGTTTTTCCAAAACTTTCAGAGATTACAGTCAACACTCAACAGCGGTACTTGTCACGCTGTCTATTACTTTGGCTAAATTGCATATAAAGTGTGTTTGATAAGATAAAAAGTTATTTTATTTATTTGACTAATTTAAAAGTTTGTTTAACCATAATAAAGTATTTTTTGATATAATAATTTATTTTACTATATCATGTAGCATATATTATGAAATACTATTTCATGTAATATATAGCATTTGAGTTTGTAAGTTCATAATTTTAGTTTTTAATTTTCAGCTTTCAACTATTAACTAGTTTATCAGTTAATTTTGTGAAACTTACTCATAGCACACTAACAAGTACCAGGGATTTTTAATTCAAATAAAATTTAAAATATGATTAAAAAATATTTTAAAATCACAAAATGTTATTAATTATGTATAATAATTCTATACATGCTTTATAAATTTAAACAGACATGTAAATAATGGAAAATTTGTACCTTGATAATGGAAGTGAAGTTTCCAACAACCATACCAACATATTCTGAATGAGAGTAAGAGTTAAGAACAAGAGAATCTGTCAAGAACGGGCTAAGGTAATCGTTGGTTCCGATGCTGAACATATAGACAGCCTTTGATAACAATAATTTTGCTTCAGAACTCCCTAACTTGTGCCTCAACCAAGCCGTTACTTTCTTGAAGTTTCTTGCTTGTGTTTTGAAGGGTATTACCTGAAAGTTTGGTAGATAAAGCGTCATGTTTAAGGGTACTAATCTTTTTAGTGTACAAAGACTACAATGAAAATCGAACCTAAATTCTCATATATGTATTTCAACTCTTCACTGTTAGACCAAATATCTAATGGTTCTCGACGTTACTGTTCTCCCCTTGCCTATTTCATTTCAATAAAATCTCAAGATAACAAAATAGAAGGAAAAAATAAAACGCACTCACTTTTAATAAAACATATTTATCTTAAAAAGAAATATAACTTTTTGACAAAATCACCACAGTTTATTTTAGGGAATCGTTATATATATATTTTATATAAAAGAAGATTCTGATCTTATATGAAATAATGACAGGACAGGGTTTGTGCTAATGTCATTTAGGATCATGACTCATGGGTCGGCAAACTTGTGTCTTCCAAAGTAAAAAAAGGTAAAAACGATCATGTTCTAGTAGTGGCTGTTTGAATTACTGTTTTAATTGCTTGATGTATGACATTTGACCAAGACATGCACTTGGAGAAGCTTGTATTGTGGACACAAAAAAATAGGTTCATCCAATCAACTAAAATAAAGCATTGGTTACTCAATTAAGATAATCATAGTGCTCTCCCAGGTCTGATCGCGATTTGCTAGCTATGCAACCTAGATGCTTGACATGTTAATTACCAATTAGTATATAGTATTACTGTATGAGCAACTTTTTCACCCTAGAGTCATACTTAATAGTTCCACCTACGAAAGCAAATAGAGAAAGTGTGAAACTAATGAAAGTTATGAAATGGACTTAGACTTACCGACCCTTCAAAAGTTTCAACAAGAGCACCTGCTCCACCAGATGCAAAATTCACTCCACCATAGTATTGGTTAATGCCAGGTTGTAGATATGGTGGAACCAATGGCAGGTTTGCGTATTCAGCTACAAAAGGCAGAGGTTGTCAAAATTAGACAGCTAAATGAGAAGATAAGGTTTGATATATACATATTTTGTCAAGTTTTGGTATACAATAAAGGTATCTTCCAACAGAGACAATTCTCTTAGTGTCAAGTATGACCACAGTGAACAACAAAACTCAATTTTCAAGTATTTAACACATTTGCATATTCAAAATTCAAACTTGATATTGCTGTTAAGCTGAAAGATTTTGTACTAATTGATTTACATTGGTATACATATATATGAAGTTAATTATGTTAATGCGGGACAAAATAATGTGTTGGTTCAACCAAATTGGATTCTACTAGTATCGACAAGACAAGAATCATAAGATCTCCGAATCTTACCTATGAAATCTGATATCAACCTTCCATCAGAGAATCTTCCTGTTGGGAAGTTGAAGTATGTTTCCCCATAGGGCCAGAAATTTGCTTGGTCAAGAGCTGTAGTATTGATGTAATTGTTATTGCCAGCATCTAAGAAAGAATCGCCAAAAATGAAGAGGGCAACATGCTTGCTGCTTCTGTGGTTGATTTTGGTTCCGTGATTACGAGACACAAAAGCTATGAGGAACACAAGGAAGAACATAGAGCTTGATAGATTTGCCAACGTGGACTTCATCTTCACAAAATCTTCTGCAATCTCAAATGTGTCATAGTTGACAAGTATATATAACTAATGACATTGTTGCAACACGCAAGGACAGTAGTATATAATAATATATGCGTGCTCATCGATTTTAATTTGGCATAGTCAACGCGGTTTGATTGGTATAACTATAACTTGATGATGTTATCAGAAACAGAGACATTGCCTTGAATAATGTGAGTTTTCCATTTGCACGGACACTCCAAAACTGATTCCTTGAAAGAACATTTGGGTTGTTTATAAATAATTTTCTGTGTCATATCACTGTGACAGATGTAGCCTATTTTATGGGTTACTTAAATTTTAGCAAAGTTGTTTGTAAAAGAATTTTGCTATTACTTAAATTTTAGCAAAATTGTTTTGTTAAAATTTAAGCAACCCATAAAGTGGGTCAGAACTGATATGGCAGTGATGTAGCATAGGAAATTGATTACAAGCACCTTCCATTAACTTATGTATTTGTCATTTGGCTGAAAACTAAAGTATGGGTAGGATTTGGAGTATGAAATTAGCCATGACCACGACATGTTATATTAATTAGAACAAATTGTTATGTTGAAGAACTAAATAAATCACACTTAAAATATCACTCGTTTTAATCACAAAATCTAAAATATTAATAAAATAAATAATTATTGAAAAAAAAGAATGATTTAATCCATCCATGGTGAATTGAATATGGGAATGGGAGTCGTTAGAATGATTAAAAATTGAAAATTAGATGGGGAATGTGAAAAAGAAAAGTGAAATGCGGGGTGAGCGATTTCTGCCGTAGCTTTTGTTTGATGCGATGAGAGCCCTATCTTCATCTTGTCACGTCATTGTCATACAATTTCTGACATCATCAACGTGGCGCCACCTTCTTGGACTCTAACTCTTCACGGATGCCAAATTATTTCTCAACAAACATTATTATGTTAAAACAACACTCTAATCACTTTATTATCTTCACATTAAACGTCATTCTCAGCATTAGTATTAATAAATATATATTTTTTAAGTGTGGACACTACTAGCAACAAACTTTCTACTACTACAAAACATTTTTTTTAGTATACTCAATTTTTATTAGTTAGAATTTATTAAAAGAACAAAATTTAAATATAATTTTTTGTATATAATTGATATTTTTAATTAAAATTAAATATATTTATATTTAATATAGATCTTATTAATATACATTTATGCATATTATTTAAGTAAATTTTAATTTTGGTCAATAAATAATATCAATCACATATAAAAAATTTTACATAAATTTTATTGTTATTAAATAAAATATGAGTCTCATCAAATTATATATTTTTTAATAAATTTTGACCAATAAAATATATATATATATATATATATATATATATATAAGTGTGTAAGAGAAAGTATTTTACTAGCATTTTTCTTATTCTTAAATATTTTTTTTACTATAAATTTATTTTTAAATTTTTTCACACTTTTTAAATAACTACTAAAAATCGGTCACATCTTTTGATCGTTATCCATTCACATATATTTAATTTCATTTATTTTTTAAACAAAATACGTACACAAAGTGTCATTTTTACATTATTAAATATAATAATTAAATTTCACATGGGAGCGGGCAGGTAGGTTTTGCATCCTTCTCTCTCTGTTTTTTTTTTTTATTATTTTAAAAAGGTGAGATGGGTTTGGGGCAAATTTTTTATAAAAAAACTAGATAAAAATTCTGAACCCAACTTTATTCATATGGATTTTATCAGATTCTGAGAATTTAGGTACCAAAAAAAATAATGTACCAAAAAAAGATAGACGAAAGTTTATATTTATGAATCCAGTTACATTCTTTCTTTTACAAATTGAGAAAAAAATTGAACCCGAATCCAAATTAAAGTTGGAATGAAGTCAAACAATAAAAGTTTATTTAATTACCATACTTGCCATACTTGCATATAATAGCAGCTTTGCTTCATTCTCAATCCAAAAGTTGATTTTACATTTATGCGCAGTGTTCGGACGTTTGAAAGTCAACAATAGGGCTAAACGACCACTGTAGCGCATTTTTTAAAATTTATTACCAAAATAATGCTGTTTTGAAACAATTTACACCTTTGGGGCTCTTTTATTGGGTGTCGCTATGGGCCATAGCGACACCCATGACACGTGGGTTTTTTTTTTTTTTAGGCTTGATTGGGCTGGACCAGTGTCGCTATAGGCTTGCCCAGTACGCCTAAGTGGCGCTGTGGCTCACAGCGCCCCATTTATTTTTTTTTTTCATTTTTCAATTATTTTTTACATTATTTTCTTAACAGGCGCTGTGGCCCAGTACGCCTGAGTGGCGCTGTGGCTCACAGCGCCCCATTTTTTATTTTTATTTTTTAATTATTTTTTACATTAAATAAAATTAAAACAGAATTAAATTAAATTAAATAAATTAAAAATTTAAATAAACTTATTTTCAAATTAAATAAAATTAAAACAGAATTAAATTAAATAAATTAAAAAATTTAAATAAACTTATTTTCAAATTAAATAAAATTAAAACAGAATTAAATTAAATAAATTAAAAAATTTAAATAAACTTTTTTTCTAATTAAATAAAATTAAAACAGAATTAAATTAAATAAATTCAAAATTTAAATAAACTTATTTTTTTTAATTAAATAAAATTAAAACAGAATTAAAATAAATAAATTCAATATTTAAGCAGAAATAAATTAAACGTATTTCAAATATAAATCAATTTTTTTTAATTAACATAAGTGTAAAAAAAAAAAAATTTAACCGTAGTGCCACGTGTCAGCGTCTCATTGGCTAAGCACGCGGTGAATTTATTACGCGCCAAGTGAGGCGCTATGAGTTGCAACGCCTCAAATTAGCTGTGGACACGTGTCAGCCTTTGTGTGGTCACGCAGGCGGTCAATTAATGAGGCGCTATGAGTTGCAACGCCTCAAATTAGCTGTGGACACGTGTCAGCCTCTGTGTGGTCACGCAGGCGGTCAATTAATGAGGCGCTATGAGTTGCAACGCCTCAAATTAGCTGTGGACATGTGTCAGCCTCTGTGTGGTGACGCTCTGGGTCATAGCGCCTCAAATTTATATATATATTTTTTCGTTTTTAATTATTTCTCACATTATATTAGTTAAGTTTTAAAATTTATTTTTTTAAAATTTCAATTATTATTTTGCCTTTTATCAGAAATTTTTTTATAATTTATTTTTAAAATTTTATATTTAAAAAGAACTTTTACATATAATTTCAAACTTCTCTCAGTCACGAAAACGGCCCAGTGTTTAATTTTTTCTTACTTAAGTTTTAACATTTTTTTTTTAAATTTCATTTCTTATTTTTCCTTTTATCACAAATTTTTTTATAATTTATTTTAAAATTTTTATATTTTTAATACAGGCGCTGTGGCCCATAGCGCCTGAGTGGAGCTATGGGCCATAGCGCCCCAAATAATTTATTTATTTATTTTTAAATTATTTTTTACATTTTATTACTTATTTTTTAAAATTAACATTTTTTTCTTATTTCAATCTTTTTTTCCCTTTTACCTGTTATTTTTTTATAAATTTGTAAAAAAAATTTAAATTTTAAAAATATAAGATATATTTTAAAAATATTAGATATATTTTTAACACAGGCGCTGTGGCCCATAGCGCCTGAGTGGAGCTATGGGCCATAGCGCCCCAAATAAATTTTTTTTTTCTTCGTTTTTTAATTATTTTTTACATTTTATTACTTATTTTTTAAAATTAACATTTTTTTCTTATTTCAATCTTTTTTTTCCCTTTTACCCGTTATTTTTTTATAAATTTGTAAAAAAAAAATTAAATTTTAAAAATATAAGATATATTTTAAAAATATCAGATATATTTTTAATACAGGCGTTGTGGCCCATAGCGCCTGAGTGGAGCTATGGGCTATAGCGCCCCAAATAAATTTTTTTTTTTTCGTTTTTAGCCGATTTGAGTCGCTATAGGCTATAGCGACTCTTTGAAGGTCTCCACCAGCTACAGCGACTCTACCAATATGGCGTTCATGGCTCATATTCAGACCAAAAAATGCCACGTGTCATGGGTGTCGCTATGGGTCATAGCGACACCCAATAAAAGAGCCCCAAAGGTGTAAAATGTTTCAAAACAGCCCCATTTTGGTAATAAGTTTCTAATAGTACCCCATAATGGTCGTTTAACCCAACAATAGTCATTGAACAAAAAAAGGCAAAAATATAAAGCTTTTTCACTAAATTAATAATAAACTTATAATATTAATACACATTCAAAATAATTTTACAGTTTGAGATTGTTTTAAACACATCTTTCTTTGCTGAAAAAAAATATAAAATAAAAATATTAATATATATTTGATCGAAGAGAAATATGAGAAGAGGAAAATTAACTTGAAGCATTTTGAGTTTAGCCTATAACTTGAATCAGACAAGCCCAAAAATACTACTAGTTCATATTTTACGCATCTCAGTGTTGAAGAACTAATATTTGTGGAGGGGAGGGGGGTGTTCTCTTTCAAGCTTTGCTCCATTGATTATTAGCATGGAGAGAAAAACAAGTTTTTTTCAACAAAAAAAAATCAATATTAAATTACTGTACAAATGTACAATTACTAGATTTCGTTTAATCAGGAAAAAAAATGGTTGGATTTTTGTCCTAATTTTTTCTTGTGCATATTGATTGTTATTATACTCTAATTTAAAAAATTAGTATGTATGAATGTTAACGGTGTCATCCAATTATAAATTATCATGTATAATAAATATGTTAAACTTTACAAATTGAAAGGAAGTTTGCCAAAAAAAGGAAAATTCTCTCACTTTTTTGACTTAAATATGTTTTTAGTCCTTCAAATTTAAGATAAATTTATTTTTAGTTCCTTAAATTTAAAATTGTTGTTTTTAGTCCATGTAATTTTAAAAAATTTTATTTTAGTCTCTTAGATTACCAATAACATATTTGAAAGTGACTAATTAAGACAGTTATACAATATCAACCGAATTTAATGTGATATTTTCACTAATAGAGATACCAATAAGTAGATTTTATACAATAATATTTTATAAATTTCTTAACAAAATTTGAATATAAGAACTAAAATAAGATTTTTAAAATTACAAAAATTAAAAATAATAATTTTAAATTTAAAAAATTAAAAATAGATTTACCTGAATTTAAGGTACTAAAAATATATTTAAGCCCACTTTTTAATTTATTGCTCTCTCACACTTCTGAGAATTCTCTCAACATCACGTAAAAGATGGATTGATATTCGTCGCAACAGATGTGACATTTTTTTATGGTGATGATGTGATATTCTAATTTTTAAGTTAATTCTTTAAATTGATAGATTGAAATAATAATTAAGAGAAATTCTACATTATCCATTGAAATGTGGTAATTTTAAAACTGTCAATTTTTTTAGAATTTCTTTTATTTTATTTTTAATATTTTCATCTGCATCTATTTTTTTTTTTATCATACTTAATGTTTCTCTTATATTATATATCTCCTTTTGACTTTTTTTATTTATTATGTATTATAAATATAATTTGTAATTTTATTAGTACTTTATATTATTAAAATCAATACCTTTTATCAAAATTTCTAATTCTTTAAATTTCGTTTCAATTTCGTTTGATAATTCTATATATGTTTATTATTTTATTTGGAAGAGTACCAGTACCCTTCATTTTTATAGATACCGTAGAATTTTCCTAATAAATCATAGTTATTTATCTATATTTTATGTAAAGAGTTGTATTTAAAAAAATCACTCTATTCATATAAGAACCAATAAATAAAATATATGTGTTAAAATATATGAATAAAAATGCAATAAATCAAAAAGCAACATTAAACACGAGCATTATCTGACACCGATCCTTGAGAATATTTTTGTTGGTTTTGACAATATTGTACTTACAAAACATACTAAAACATTTAATATTGGATCTAAACAAACATCATTTTTTTTACTTATAGTTACCCTTCGACATTAGATAGATATTTTTTGTTTTCACAATGATATATGTTCAACTTTTAAATTTTAAAGTGTTTGAAAGGTTATTTTCTTATATGATGTCAACAAAACTGTCTCTCGATTCGATATATTACTTGCACTATCTCAATAATATTATTCTCTTTCTGATAAAGAGAAAATCTAACAATAGCCTTTCTAAACAATTTATCATTTTAAAGTTATTTTCAGCTTAGTTTCTTAAGCTATAAATTTAAATTCGTGAAATTAAACTAGGGCCTTATGTGCCGAAAGCAAAACAAGAATGGGCCTTATAAGCTATCCAAACCAGGGCTTCCCAAAGTCCATTCGTCCACATTATTTTAAACTAAATATATGTCATCGTTAAAAAATGTATGTTTAATATATATACATATTTCAATTCTCTGTCAAGATGACATGAAAATTATTTTGTGGCTTTTTTAATTTGTTAAAATAGGTGGACTTCAATCACGTACTATTGTCACTTTTCACTTAACTTTCAAGGCGATTTTCATGAACGGTATAAATTCAAGTATTCAACGCACACCAAACAATATACTACATTTTTTCCTATTGGGGAAAGATTACTGAAATATGGTTAACAAAATAATAGTATTGCTATATTGTATTTGACGTCATTCGAGGGTCAATTTATTTCCTAGTCTAGCCACACGAAACGATATTGATATTGAATGCAAGCACGTTGAGACTCTAGTTTGATTTTCCATCGTCTTCACCAAAACAAGAATCTCCCTAGCCGCCCACAAAGAAATATAGAAATATTCGGGGAAAAAACAACTCATCAACTCTCTCGAATTCCTTTTCATTTCCATAATAAGAGTCAATGCACTTGACTAGGCTATTAATACATGTCACTAAAACAAGCTAATGTAAAACAAACATAAACCCCTACCCAAATAAGAAAGAGAAAGAATAAGTGAACATTTAGGAGTGCATTTACTATTGATCAATGTGGGGTATCCTATCCAACTGCTGCTATGCCTTTGGTTACACGACACGTAGGACAATCACGAGACCCTCTCATTAATTCTTTGTTTTGTTCGAATGGTACACATCCATTAATTGACACACTACTCAAAAATTGTCTTTCTAGTCATATACTCAATAATGATACAATATTAATTATCATTAAAATTTGTTTTTATTTAAATATATATTGATATATCTTAATGAGTAAGTATAAATTATAATAATATATAATATATGTTGTTAAATTTTATTAAAAATTCATTTTTTTATATCAAATAGAGATACTTGCGATAAATTGTTGAATGATAATAATTTGATTGTTGATAATAATGTTATTGGAGTGTGTGTTGTATAAAGGAAGTTAGGAAAAAAAATGGTAGAGACGAAGATGCATGGTACGCAACCCAAAGTAGAGTGGAATTTGCAATCCCGAAAGAGGATGGTGTTGTATGTGTGTGTCACAGTGTCCTGAGTCTACCTAAACTTGGTGACACGGGTAAACCTAAATGTTAGAGCCGTGAGTGACACTTTCCATTCCTTACCTAATGTTGGAGAGTACAAGGTGGCAGATGAATTTCATTGGTTTAGGAAGACCATGTCACATGTCCACTGCTGCCTCCCACATGATGGTAACGTTATACAAACCTGCCTTCGTGATCTCCATCTAGTAATGGCCAAGAATATGGTTTTCAAAAATGCTCTCTGCTTTATTTTATGCAACCATTGACTCATCTTACCATTAAGTTGCCTTGGGAAGTGAATAAATTAAACATATGCTTGGATAGTGTTAAAAAAATTAACGATTTAATCTTTGAAATATCATCTTCTATACAAACTAATCTAATTATATTAGTGATTGTTGAAGAATTGAATATTCATCAACTCAATCACACAGTTTATAACTACTAATATTTAAGACTAACTTAAAGTTTTTTATTAAGGAACAAAATATCATAATTTATAGTTTATTCATCCTATAATAAGTGTTGTGTTTAAAAAAATCTTAAAATAAATATTACATTAATTTTTAATGTAGTATTAATTGTCTCTTTTCTATTGATATTTCCTAGTAATATTCTTTAGAAAGTAGTTATTATATTGCATCATTTCTAAAATAAAATAAAATAAAAAAAAGAATAATTATAAGATTAACTTTGTAAAAAAAATTTATTCATTAGTTTTTCTTTATTTATGTAAAACAATCTAAAACGATACTTATTATGGAACGAAAAGAAAGATATTTTAAAAATAATTTATATAATTTTGATATAGTTTAAATACTATTGAGAGTGATACTTTAAGAAATAAATTGATGATTTACTAAAATAATATGTTATGTTTTAAAAGATTGTTGCTCAAGACTCTAGGTACTATAATTCATGTTATATTTGTCTAGTTATGAAAGACTCTTCAATTTTTAGGCACTAGAACAACTAATAAAGAGAATCATTACCATCTTTTTTGTTACCTCCTTTCCTTTATTATCATTATCACTACCATTTTTTTTTAATATACTATCTCTCACACTCTTTTACTTGTTATCATATCATACCATCATCACAACTATTGTTAGAAGAAATGTTAGCAACACACTCTTTTAAATACTTTCTCATTAGTTGAAATATATCGAAAAATATAACATTTAGGAGATCTCATACCTTATTTAATGACTATCTCTCTAGATTTTGTGATTTTCAATCAATTTTAACTAATAAAAATGAGTGTGTTAAATAGAGTGTATTGTTAGCGTTCTTCTTGTCTCTACTATTATCATTGTTAAAACTTCTAACATCTTTTACTTTATTAGTAATTGGTGTAAAAGGAAACATTATACATCATTGTATTTTTTTAAAATAAAAATGAGCTATTAATAATAAAAAGTTTTGAGTAGTTAAATTTTTTTGGATAGATATAGTTGTAACTTGTAAGAAAAGTTTGAGCACTTTTTTAAAAGTTTTTAAAAGTGAAATTTATGGAAAAGTAAAAAAATAAAAATAATTAAATAAAAAAAATAGTTACAAAAGTGGTTTGAAAGGTAATTATGGGATCAAGTTGTCCAAAAATTGTGCACATAAAAAAAATACTCCTTTTATATATAATATAGATAAATATTTTATATTTTGGAAAACAAAGACAAAAAATAATTTTCCTTTTTCACTAAGTTCCTAAGACACAAAAAATTATATGTAATTTCTTAAATATTTTTTTATGTTATCCAATTAAAATAAAAAATGTTACCTTGATAATTTAAGGAAAAAAATTGCATTAAAAGTTAACACAAGTTATAGAAGAAAAACTTCGATTCTAATAGAAGAAAAAAAACAGCATAGAAAATTTCCTAAAAATCTACATCTAAGTTTATCATTTTTTAAAAACATGAAAAATAATAAAATATTTCAACAACTTTTGTAATTATTAATAAAAACATAGCTAAAAAATAAAAACATCTGAAAAAAAGATTTTCTCAAATAAAAAAAAAAGTTGAAATTCTCAAGCATTGAAATCTTACCTTTAAATCTTTTAAATCTCTACTTTATAATCAAAACACATTATATTCATTCTTTTCTTAAATAGCCAAGATCTGATGCAGTAAAATCTTTTCTTAAATAGCTAAGATCTGATGCAGTAAAAGAAAATACATACCCAAAGTTTTGACCTTTGCCCAAGGAAAAGTAATGGCACTGGCTGAAGTCCCACAAGCAACCTAGTTCAATTTCTGAAGTACGTCCCTGCTGCAGTGACAACATTGCAATTACTCAACCTTGTACGCAACAAATATTCTAGCCTTGCACTTATAGGAAGAAGGAGAAATCAAAAACTGAAGAAAATATCTTTTATAATACTCTTGAGGATCTTATCTTTCCAAATCCTCGTCAACTTCAGTTTTATTTATAGCTAATTACAACAACTCATCTGAGGTTACGATAATCAACCTATAAAAGTACACGGTACAATATTTTTCATATCAAAGAGGATTAGTATTTATAGAATTTAATTTCAAAACTTAAGAGGATTAATAGAATGTAAAAAGTATCAATCGAGTATTTTTCCATTAAAAAAATGTGAGTAAAACATGGACAGACAGTGTAACGTACCAAAGGAGTCCGAATGATATATTTTAAACAATTAAAAAGAACTAACCTGGATAATATTTTTTAAAAAGTTTATTGTAAAAGTTTAAAACGAAGGTAGTATCAAGGATAGAATTAGTATAATTTGCTCTTTTATTTATTCTATCAAGTACTTTTAGAAAAACCAAGGAGCTTTATGTACACTGAAACTGGTCCAAATTATGTAGCATGGAGAAAAGCTGGTCCAAAATCAAAACTACTAGTGGAAAAACTAAGCTTCCGACAAGCAAAGTTGTATCTGAAATTGGTAAATGTAAAAAATAATCACAACATTATTTAAAAAAAAAAAAAAAACTTTTTATCTCTTTAAAGAGACTTATCCCGCTTAACTCAAGTCATTGAAGTTTCCAAGGAAAGTGGGCAATTTTCACTTCTCAGATTCAAAAGGTCTTAGAAAATGAAAAGGCTAACAAAACAACCTTCAACAAGTTAGGCTCAAAACGATTATAAACTTGGTCGCATTTGATCCAATGATGACTAAAACTCTCCAACAAAGCCAAATTACAAAACATTGGGTTAAAAATGAAACAATTTTTCCACATCCATAAATAGCTAGTAAAGATGCCACAAGTAACCAAACCAGAGGGAAAAAAATTGCAGCAATATAAAATCATCCACCAAATAAATCATGGACCATAAAGAAGTCACAATGAAAACAACCAAGTTAAAATTTATATCAGCAGTCAAGACTGTGTCTCAGAACCATATATAACATAATCCTTATGAACATCAAGCAGAAAATCCCCTGAAAGCGAGGTCTTTGAGTTGACAAAGGATACCTAAAAAACTATATAGTCCTATACTGCATTAGCTACAAGATAATCAACTCCACATATGCTTAAGCGGGTTACTTGCTGTGACTTCATCACCAACACCACGACCACAATTCCTGAAAGCAATACAAATGGACAAATAATAACAATAATAATAATAATCTACTTCCAGAAACATGCAGGGATGCTTCCACTAAGAGAAGAACACAAACAAAATGAAAGAGAAAAAATAAAAACAGAATGAAAATCACTGACTTGTAGCTTTATTTACATAAACAAAGAAGTTGCTCAGAAAACTCCTCCTGCCATGGAAGGCAGGTCATCAAAGCTCCAAAGGTTCATAGGGTTGTCCTGAGTTGCATCCGCGCTGCTGAGCAACGACGCCAATGAAGCATCAACCCAGTTTCCATCAAGGAAAGGGGCCTCAAAGAACTTCAGCTGAGATTCAATGTCTGCAAGCTCCTCAGATAGAGTCTTTGCAGAATCATTTTGCACAGGGATCATTTCCTGAGAAGTGTTTTTCTTCTCATCAGCACCACCCTGCACAAACTGAGATTCACCCTCCAAAGGAGCAGAAAGGATGGATGAGATCTCAGGAGTCTTGGGGCCTTGTTCACCCCAACCAAGGTCAGAATAATCGAACGAATTGCTTGAATGCTCAGAGCTGAAGTAGGCAGTAACATCAGCAGATGGAGTAACCACAGGTGAGACTTGAACTCCATTTCCGGCAAATGGGGCAGTGTTAACAAATTGGTTAACCATTGGCTTCTGTTCCACCTGATCCATAGGGCTGTAGTAGCCCTCCAGATTGTCACCAAAATTGAACATTGAGTTCATTTTTGGCTTCACAGAGCTGAGACTTTCCTTCATTGGCTGTGCCTCTGGATTTGCCTTGTAGCGTTTTGAGGAAACACCTGCAGCCTCATCAGGGAAGTTCACCTTGGCTTTCTTGCCGCGAATCCTCCTTGCTTCAGCATCATATGCTCTTGCGGCTTCTTCAGCAGTGTTGAAGGTTCCAAGCCAAACACGAACCCCCTTTCTAGGGTCCCGGATCTCAGCTGCCCACTTTCCCCATGGACGCTGACGGATCCCGCGATATTGGTTCTTCCTCTTTCTCTTGGCACACTTCTCAGCTTGCCCCTTTGATTCAGCAGATTTCACACTTGCTGATCCTTCAACATAATTGGAAAATAACATCAATAATAGGGGAAAATAGATATACACTATCATTAAAAATAAATATATCACATACCAAAAACACACATATACAAAGATTGACATCTATTTTCCCATTTCTTCCAAAACTATTCAGGTCTATTGGACAACTCCACAACAAGGTAAAAGGAAAATCAGCAACATGAGTAAAGGAACTAATAGACATATATTACCAAAAACTGTGTTAGATATGGTTACCATCCAATTACCCAACCTATACAAAAAAGGCAGCTATAGTTGCATGTTATTAAGAAGAAAAATGCAAAGCTTGAATAACAATATAACAGCACGGTGAAATTAAACAACAATCATATCAATTTCATGGATTAATTAGCGAGCGATCAAAATCATGCAGCATTATTTAGCCCACAAACAGGAAACCACATACTAGATCAATAACCAAAACAGATGTAAAAGAACTAGCAATACTCAATGAAGTGCCAAAATTGGATCAAATAATGAACAATTAATGAAACAGATAATAGAGGTAAAATCAGGATCCTCAATTTTTTTTTTAAAAGATCAAACGTCCATACCTATAATTTTTTATATAAAAAAAAAATTAAAAAAAAATCAATCCCCTTAAGCCCCGGGAAAACGTTCAGCTTCACCACCAAAATAACAAAATTAACATCAAAAACCCTTGAAAAAAAATACAATTTTGTTTGAAACGGCTAAACAGGTAACTGAAACCAACTCCAATTGGATCCCCAAATTTCATGCACAGTACATAGACACCAAGCCCCAAAAAATGATTCCCTTAAATTTTTCCTCAACCAGAAAAACGAACCATTCCTGAAGATCACACAAAATATCCTTCAAGATACTCACAAGATCTAAAACGTTTTCAATAAAATTCGCCACACCAACTCCATAAACAGAACTCCCAAAAATTAAAACAAAAAAATCCAAAACGAAATTAACATCCCGGGAAACCATACATCAAAATCCAAATTCTTGAGTTAAAAAAATAATTTTTTAAAAGAGAATAAAAACAAGGCACAATCATGAGAAAGGGGGGAAAGCCACAATTTTTCCACCCCCAACAACCAAAAGAAACGCAAAACACCAAAGCAAGGAATGCATGTGAAAACCAACAACACAGAAAGTAAAACTCCAAGTGAAAGGGTCATCAGGTATTTACCACGAGAGAGAGGCTTGGAGGCATTAGCAGAGTGAGAAAATCCACCAAAGGGCTTGACACCGACCATGATCAAATCCTCGTCCTCCTCCTCCTCGTCCTCCTCGATTTCCGAGTCATCCTTGAAGTCTCTGAAGCCAGCCTCGAAGTCATCGTCCAGCACCGGCTTCGAGAACCGCTTCCCGTTCCTCAAATTTGGCCACAGGATATCGGCGGTGACGCGGCGGGAGCGGCCCGCAGGCCCCGCCGGAATGAAGTCGGAGATAATCGCACCTCCACACATCGTTCTTCTCAGATCCTTGCTCTTTCACTAAAAGCTTGGGACTTTCTTCCACCCAATTGAAAATTATCGCAGAAAAAACAAAGCTTTCGCTCAATCAATGGAAAACAACAATGGCTGTGTGTGTCTTTCTTCAGGGTTTTGTATAATTGAGGTTGGTGTGAGTTGCGAGCTGTGTATATATATATATATATTTTTATTATACCATTATAGTATTATATGTATAAAGTTTTTTTCTTTCGGAATGGGGTGGGTGAATTCTGAAGTGGGGGTGGAGTTACCGTTTTACCCTTGTCGACGTTAACCGGTGAGTTTTCTTTTGGTGGAACGGTAAACGGTGAAGTTGATGTTTACTTTTACTGGTTGGTACTGGTATTGTCTGCTGTGGTCAGCATGCATCACCACGTGCGGACCACACGTGCGTGGCGCAGCTTCCTTTTTCGTGTACATGTAATGAGATGAAGATAAAAAAGGAGAAAACATGGAATGCACGATAATTGTGTTGGAGGAGTTTTACATTTTAAGTGGTGTATAATTAGTAGTTACGTGTGTGCAATGAATGGCTTGAGGTAGGGAAATGTTTTGTGACTGCTGCGGGGTTTTTTCGTCATTTAGAAGAAAGATTGTTTAGTACATACACAAATTAACCGTTTCATTCTAGAAAATCTATGGAGGTGAATTTTAAGTTAAATTTTTTTTCTCGTGATTTAGAAGAAAGATTGTTTTTGTGTCGTACCATAGAATTTAAATTTAAAGCAAGTGATGTTGTTATACATTGTTATTATCAAGGGTAATATTGGATGAAGATGTTAATTCGTATGATTATTGATGTTTGTTTCTAAACAATGAAACAATGAAAGTACATGTAAAAAGGATTTTGATGATCACGTTAATCTTTTATATCTAATGTTTTTACTCGCTATGTTATATGTACTTTTTTTTGTTAACTATAACTATCAGTTTACATTGACGTGTAAAAAATGTGTCCTCTTTATATTATAAGTATAACTATCAAATTGATATATTAACTTAATTGCAAGTATTTTACACAAGTTCATAGGGATTAAAAATCACCCATTATAAGGGAGTGAATATTTTAGTCTCCATGAGTTAGTAACAATGAAGTAAAACTTTAAAACTTAATTAATAAGAAGTAAAAAAAATAGAGAATAATATATGTATTGGTTAAAATTTTTACTTCTTATTAACATTCATGTTCATGCAATTTCTTGTGATAATAAAATGATTAAAATTTATTTTATTTTTTATTCTTCTAGCTTTTACATACTTGTGTCTTAGGTTATCGTTTATTAATATGTAAATTCTCAGGATAATATAAAATGATTCAAGATCATTTTATTTCTTAATTTATGTTAGTAATTATATTTTTTTTATTTATCCATGTTATTGTTTAATGTACGTATCGTTGGAATTCAAGTGTGAAGTGAGTCTCATATTAATTATAATTAAATATGTTGAGTAATATATAAGTGAGAAAAGACTCACATATCTAATGTCTTAAAGTTTAGGATTGAGATGTAGTATCAAACTCATTTATATGGTTTACTCATTATTCATAGATAGAGTACTCCCCAATGTCAAACTCTCTGATCTAACACGTACAAATCTTCATGTTAATGAAATGGTTTAAAATCATTTTTATTTCTTAATTTTTGTTTGTAATCAATTTTTATATATTAAAGACAAACAATCATCTTGTACAAAAATATTTTTAAGAATTTTTCTTCAATAAAGAAGTGTGTAAGAATTATTTTAACTTTTTGTCTAATTCATTTTTTTATTTATCATAATTTATGTATTTAATTTTAACATTTTAAAAATAATTGATTAATAAATAAAAATATTATTATGTTACAATATAAATTATATATCATAAATCTAAAGTATAATTTATATGATTAAAAAATTTTATTTATATAAATTTTAAATATAATTTTTATATTTAGCACATAATATTTATATGTATATTTAACATTATTATCTGTATATTTAACATATTGTAAATTTTAGTTATATACAAACATATACACACATTTAATACATTTATTGCACGTGCTTAAATACTAACTACGTGATATTTTGTGGTTTTTCTCACGATCATGCAAATTCTCATGTGTAAAAAATGTTTCTAAATCATTTTATTCCATAATTCTCGTAGGATGTTATGTGATATTTTTTTTTTCCGGATAGGCCGTCATGCTAATTAATTTGTTAATAAAATAGTTTAAAATAATTTTATTTCACAAATCTCAATTGCAGTTATGTGATTTATGTTGTTGGATTATATTGCCCTTTATACAAGTAGGACATCTAGGAAGATCATTAGACCAGTTCATTAACTGAACCGATTTCAATCGGTAGTTTGAACCATTTTAAGTGTTAGGTCAACTTAGAACATGAAGTGAATGTATATTAAAGCCGAATTAGAAGAAATAATACAAAAATAATCTGTGTATGAGTAACTTATCTTGAAAATTAATTAAGAATGTCAAATATTATAGAAAAATGTTGTTAGCGTAAAAAAATAGAAACCAATGATATTTCTTCTAGCATTGGTTTTGTATGCATTACTATAAAAAAAAATACTAAATCATTCATTTTAACATGATAGTTGTAATATCAATAATTTTTATTTTATATGGCGTGACATAATAGTAAGGTAAAAGAATCACGTTTAATCTAATAAGGAAACAAAAATACTTTTACATTTTAAGCATCGGAATAAGTAAATATCTGTTTAAATGATAAATGAAACACATTAATGTTGTTTAAATAAATTGTCAAAATAAATATAAGTTATTTTAATAAAACTTTTTCTGAAAGCATGATGTGAAAGTTTTAATCAAGATATTTAAGTGATGCAAATTTTATGTTTTGTTATGATATACATACTTAAAATTTTAAAGATTACATGATAAAATGATATGACAATTAATAAAATATTATTGGAAATTTTATTAATTAACTTTGATAAAGAAAATGTATATCTCTTAAAAAGTTGTACGTTGTTTAAATAAGAGCAAGAGGGAATGTTGTTTTTATTTTAAGGGAAAGAATACTGAAAATTTGTCAAATTTGAAATCGTGCCTTACTCTACTCCATCAATTCTTTGAAGTTTATATCTACGTGTTTAAGAAGCATTTATATGTTTTATTTTTTACCATATACAAAATAAAAATGTGTTTTGCGAGTTTTTTTTTTTTCCTGAAACAATATTTTTTTTGGAAAAAGATATTAATTGCGATTTTGTTTTTTAACGTTGGGAATATGTTTATCTAAATATAAAAAAAAAAAAAAAAAAAAAAGAGTTAAAGAAATACAAGTGAAAAAAAAATGTTCAATCATTTTTTATAACTAGAAATACTTAATAAAATACTTTAAATTTTGTCTTTTATTTTCGCTGAATATTTTAATTTTTCTTAATGAATACTTTGATAATAGTCATTAGCTTGGTCAAGATTAAGACCCTTAATACTGGTGGTAAGACTGGTGACCTGCAACCTAGTATTTCGGTTGAAAGCAGTTTTAGACTTTTATCCTTTGCCATCTCATTGAAAAAAATAACCTAAACGACTAATGGGTAATTTTGTAATCTTAATCTTCACTGTTGTGTTCTCGAAGGCCAATGCTTAAAGAGATTTAACTTTAAATATAACATTTATTATATTATTGAATATAATAATTACTTCCTTTTTTTCATAATAAAATGTCCTAAATTATTTTATATAGATAAAAAAAAATATTACTAAGCAGTTAAACAATAATGATTTTACAAATGTAATTTATAATTAATTTTTTTGTCAAAAATATACAACACAACAATCATTTTCTAGGTAATATTATTATTAAGGGATGTAAATAAAAAAGAAATAATTAATATTACATTGAATAGTTAATATAACACTTATTTTATGATAATATTTTTTTATTCTAATATGATACTTATTATAAAATAGATAAAATGTTAAATATTATGTTTGTTTTTATTTATAAAATTCAACATCAAATAATTATTTATTCCTTTATATAAGATTTAAATTTTAATTACCTAATTTACTAAGATTAATAAAAATAATTAATTTAGTTAATAATAAATTTTGTCTTATTTATATGTTTTTTTAAAAACTATCCTTACATTATTTCTCTTCTCTAATTAATATTCATATAGTATGTTATAAGTTTTAACCAATTAATTTAAATGTTTTATATTATTACTTTTTTATAATTAATACTTGCTAATCTTCAAACCAATTAAAATACATACTTTTTAAAGAGTTTATAGTTAATATATTTTATAAAATTAAGAGAATTAATTTTAATTTATAGTATTTTATCAAATTAGGGATCGAATCTTATATAAAGAAATAAACAATTATTTTAAGTTGAGTTTTATAAATAAGAATGGATTAATAATTATTTTAAAATAAAATACTCATAATTAAGATATGATTTCTTAATTTGGTAAAAAAAATATTAAATATAAATTATTTAAAAGATATATATTTTAATTAATTATAAGAAAGAGCAATATTAATTAGAAGAGAGAAATAACAAAAAATATGTATTCTAACCAGTTAAATTAAAAGAAACAATATACATTAATTAGGAGAAAATAAAAATAATTTTAAAAAATTATAAAAATAAAATAAATTTATTATTATCAATTAAATTAATTATTTTTATTAATCTTATTAAATTAAATATTTATATCTTAGATATAAGAATAGAGGGAGAAGCATTTATTAAAGGTATTATTTTAAGATAGTCATTAATGTAATTAATTTTTATACATAATAAATTAATAGTGTATATTTAATGACAATGCAAATAAAGAAAACCATTTCATTCGTTTAATTTACATAACTGTACATAAAAAGTTAAAATTTAAAACACGTTATTACTTAAAGAAGTCTTGACCTTTAAAAAAAAAAACATAATATATATATATATATATATATATATATATATATATATATATCTTAATTTTCATCGTTATGATATATTAATATTTATTTTTCTTATTTTATATAAAATTTATTTTTACTTGATGCATCTCGTACATTTATATATATAAATTAATTTTTAAATTTTTTCTTTATTAAAAAAATTTCCTATTTATTTTAGTATTTTCATTCAAATATAGCATCATTGAAATGGCATGGTCAACTTTTAATTGATGCCCCATAATAAAGTACTACTGTATTTCACAGTAATATTTTTATTAATCTGAAATTTTAACATTTTTAACAAGGAAACCACGAGATTTCTTTCTCTCTTTTTATTTAGGAAAAAAATTATATATTATTATATGTTTTTTTATTTTCCCATTAAAATTTAAAATTTACAATTATAAAAGAAAATTACTTTAATAACCTATATTGACTTTTAATGCATACTATTATTATATGGATTCCCAACATAAAATTGTAATTTTAATTAGAGAACAAAATTAAAAATGCTTAAATAATTACATTTAAATTTTTCTCTTTGAGAAAAAAAGTATTCATAAAACATGCATATATGTGATACCCTCTACCCTTCATCCATATCACATAATATAATATAAAATTAAATTACATTGTATAAATAAAAGAATACAAATTCCACACAGGTAAAAAGAATCACATTGATAACATAAACTAACTTGTGAAAATAACAAATTACAACGAAAATAAAAATTAAACTACTTAAGTAAATAACATGAATCAAATCTAAACAATCTTAACTACTTTTCATTGTCACATGTCTTATCAGAGTGACCTAACATTGAGGATTACACCTCATCACCAACTTCAACACTATGTTGATGATCACCTATAACAATCATAAGGAAACAACACAAAGAAAAAGGGAGTGAAAAATATCTCACTCTAGCTCACTGAATAAGAATGCAAACAGGCTAGTCAAACACAAACAACACATATAATAATATATAACATATACAGTTATACATTATCATCATACTTGGTGCATTCAACAACAGATAGAATTATAATGCATATGTAATAGACACAGACTATATGTTATCATGCATGTGGTGCAAGTAAAAACATCACACTTAGTGTATTATCGTTAGCAATACATTATAGTAGTCTAAGAGTGCATGCCGAGCTACACCCTCTACGTACTTTTACTAGAAGGACATATTATCAGAGTCTCATTGGGATAACTAAGTTGTGCAAAATATATCCCATGCTCACAAAGGCAAGATTAGGACTTCAAAATCGAGTTATCCTTAAGGTTGGTTCTCAAGCTTTTACACAAGGGACTTTTCCTGGTGGTGTATTCCATATCATATCATTCCAAAAACATTTTATACACATGATGCATGTCAAACAGACTTTATGTATTACATTCACATGGTTCCATGATCTCACATTTAACACATTCATCACGTCTCATTACTAATCAATGTCTTCGAATATTCATCAATAGAGTTCAATTCACATCCACATCAACATTACTATACAATAATTACATCATTGAAATTAATAGAAGATTAATAGGGAATTCCTAAGCATGATGATGCCCAATGACACACATCCTACGCTCGACATAATACTTTTAGAGGACCATATTAGTTTCTATCTGAATTACATCCGACGTGATCGAGTCCATGCCCAACGAGAACACCACCGTGAGCTCTCTAGAGTATCCATGATCGACGAGAGTTTGTTCATGCTCAGCAAAACGCTCGTGGGGAACCTTTAAGGCTTCTATGCCTAACAAGGTGATCCCACACCTGACGTGAAAGACCTCGAGAGCAAAGTTTGCTCTCTACCTCAACGACATCCGACGCACCCTAAATGGAACCCAATGACGTATCAAAAATCGCACATTAGAAAACACACAAAAATTATGAAACACACACTAATTCACCAAAATACACTAAACCCTAAAATACACAATCTCTTCGTACAATCCTCAGTGTATTCTTTTATGGTTCCCATAGGAACCCACATGCAAGAACATCAAAACATACAATTTACAACCCAATTTCGAAAATTACTAACACATACATGCAATTCACATCGATTAAAACATACATGGAGAAAAATAAGTAAAACAGATACAATTGGGAAAAACCTCCCATATATGAACACACAACACACAAAATTGAGGTCAATCCTATTATCTAGCATAAAAACTCACACCTAGAGCGAGGTTTCTCACTCCTCTTTTACATGTATAAGCTCTAGATGATGGGTACACGGCTCTAGGATGATTTTCTTTCTACTTCTGTTCTCCGAACTCTGAAGCACATGTGTGAAAATAACCACAAGTATCCTAAAGATTATTTTCCTTTTTAATAATATATTATACTATTCTTTAATAAAGCATCATATAATATATTCTAAAATATATTACACAATTAAAACAAATATTTAACAACACCTATTAATAAAATAAAATATCAAAATTATTGATAAAATATTTATATTATATTTTATGAAAAACATGTGTTACAATAGGAACCATGATGACTATACTAGTGGAAAAAAGGCTTTTAAAATCGGTTATTTTTCACTTTTAAAATCGGTTCCGGAACCGATTTTAAAAGAGCCGATTTTAAAAAGTAGACTTTTAAAATCGGTTATTTAACCGATTTTAAAAGTTAACTTTTAAGATCGGTTGTCTTATAACCGATTTTAAAAGTTCTGGCCAAGAAAAAAAAATTAAACTGGAACGGGTCGTTCCAGATTGTTAAAAGATAATTTTTGAAGAACGTAGTCAGAACGACCCGTTCTCCTTTCAGTACAGGGCATTCTGCTTGGAGAACGGGTCGTTCTCCTTTCAGAACGCCCCGTACTGAAAGGAGAACGGGTTGTTCTCCATGAAGAACGGCCCGTTCTCCAAGCAGAACGCCCCGTACTGAAAGGAGAACAGGCCGTTCTCCTTTCAGAATGGGCCATTCCAGCTTCGATATTTAGCAAAAAATGAACCTGAAAACAGAAACAAGAGAAACGCATGAGAAAACGAAAAGAGACATAAGAAGAGGAAAACGAAAACGAAAACAACAACGAAATTTACCTCTTTAGAAAATGAGAGCGTTTGAGAGAGTAGAAAAACGAATAGAGGGAAAGATTAAAGAGAATGAGATTATAGAGAAATATAAAAGGTTTCTGACAATACTTTTAAAATCGGTTATTTAAGAACCGATTTTGTATACTACATACAAAATCGGTTCTTAAATAACTAATTTTAAAAGGGCTAATTTTAAAATCGGTTATAAAATAACCGATCTTAAAAGTAATTTTAAGATCGGTTATTTTATAACCGATCTTAAAAGTTATGGCTGATACAACTTTTAAGATCAGTTCTTTTGTAACCGATCTTAAAAGTTGTGTCAGACATACCTTTTAAGATCTGTCATAAAATAACCGATCTTAAAAGTACTTTTAAGATCGGTTAAATTTGAACTGATCTTAAAAGTGTTCATTTTATTTACAAAATTGTCATCGCGTCACTTTTAAGATCGGTTATCTCATAACCGATCTTAAAAGTCCGATTTTAAATCCAATTTTTGCACTAGTGTCAAGATTGAGATAGTCTTTTTGTATTTACAAGTTTTATGATATTTGAAATCAGCATAAGAACATGTTAAGAAACGTTGATTTATTTTATTAAAAAATTTAACTATTTTAAAAAATAAATATAAAAGGATATTGTATTTTGATATAATATTTATTTTTAAAATATATTCATGTTTTATAGAGGATAATGAAATTTGAATTTAGAATTTTTTACATGTTACTGTAATTTCATTACTAAGTCGATAGTTAGTGAAATAATTATTTTAATCTTGTTAATGTGTCTATAAATGAACATTTGGAAAATAGTTATATATTTAATGCACATTAAAAAGTTTGTACCCCTCTCTGTCAAAAAAAAGTTGTGCCACCCAACTCTTTTACATAAATAATAAATATGCATTTATTTTTGGCATTTAATATTATTTTTAAAAGGGACAACTATTAGTTGTAATTCATTAAACATTAAGAATAAATTATACATAATTGATTTAATTAGATTTAACTACCTTTCCAATCCATGTAATGTTAGTCATGGTGTAAAAAAAAACTGTTTCCAGTCCAACATGTTTTCATTTTCGATCTTTATTTTTTTTTCATTTTTAAAATTAGAATTACAATTTTTTTAGTTCATAATATTATGTGACTTTTATTAATTATTTATGTATTTATCACTCATTCAAATTACACACAATTTTCTATGGTACAATATCAACAAGTGAAATTTATAGTTTTTTTTTTATAAATTGTTAAAAAATTTATTTATCAACCTTCAAATAAATATTAGAGACAAAAAATAGTGATTTAAAAATAGAGGAGTAAAAATTAAAGAAAAATATTTTTAAAACTAAAATCAAAATTTGTTTATTTTATAAAGATTAAAAATAATGATTCAAATTTTTAAAAGGATAAAAAATAAAGATTTTTATTTACATGAAATTAAATCAAAAATCGTTTATTTTGTGGAGAATAAAACATATTTAGGTAATTTAAAACTTAACTCACCCTAATTATTTTTATATATTTATGTTATTGATATAAAATATTCACCGATTTTATCTATAACTAATCTCTATTTAAAAATTTTAATTGATCACTTTTATTGGAGTCACTCCACTCAACTTTGTTTTTTCTATTTTATTTTGTTTTATTTATATGACTCAAACATAATGCTTAAGATGATCAAATTTAATATTATTTAGATCAACGACTTGATTGTAATCAACTCTTATATATTAAATACGAATATCTATCTTATGGAGAAGTATGAGTTGAAGTAATTTTAAAAGAGTTTTTTATTTTTTATTGAATAAAAAAATATACTGAATTTCACAACAAACTTGATTTTATTATATAAACATTAAAAAATAAATAAAATTAATCAAGAAAACTTAATTTTATTTAAATATATTTTGTTACCAAACTTCTAACCACATGCTTAATTTCTCATATAAATTAGTATTTTAACAGCAACATACGTGTTAAATGTTTATTATATATAACTATTTTTAAAAAAATATAATATATATATATATATTATGTTTATATATGACAAATATATTTAAAAATTGAATTAAAAAGATATTTTAAATAATAAATTATATTATAAACTTACGATAAATAATTTATATTATAGCATAATTTTTTATTTATTAATAATTTATTTTAAAAATATTAATTTAATTAATAAATAATCATGATAAATAAAATCAAATTAAATATTAGATTCTTATCCAAGACTTGTATCATTTAAAAGTACCACGTGAATCGCTAGAAACATGTAAAGTGTATGGCTAACTCAATAACGAAAGTTTCGTAAGGGAACTGGAGCAGGCTACCATGAGAAAAAAGATTTTCTTTCTAAAGAAATTGGATTCAGAACTATGATATGTCCAAGGTCCAATATGAAAAGAATTTCAGAGGTTTTCCTTGACTTTGTCTGTGGCAACAAACAATTCGAAATGCCTTGACTTTTTTAGAATAGGTCCGAGTCAAATAGTAATAATTCGAAACACTTTACAAAATATTATCGTGTAAAATAATTAGTTCATCTTTTATACACAGGAGTTGGTATAATTTATTGAAAGAATTATTATATTAATTGAATTTTTAAAATTTAATTTCAAAAATTTTAATGTGCATAAATAATGTATAGCTTAAAAATAGCAAAATTTAGATAAAGTTATTTATATATTTTTAGTATTATCATTTTATTCAAATCATAATTTTGTCTCATTCATCTATTTAATACATATGTATATTAAATTTAACATAAAGTAGTATTTTGTCTATGTAATACGTAAGATAAAATATATTTTATATGATTAATTTTTATAATAATAAATGGCTAAATTACAATTTTGTATGCAATTTTTAATTTGTGATTTTTGTTCTTATTGCAGAATTTTAATTTTCAAATTTAAAATTACACCATTTCAATTATTGACAGTTGTCTGTTAATTATCTAAGGCATGACATATTAATTTTAACATGATATTTTAATATTAACTTAATCAATGGCATGACAACTCACATCAACTAATATTGTCACTCTAATAATAATGATTTTTGCTAGTGTGGCCTCATGTGGTAAGCGAATAAAAAAAATTAGAAGATTTTCAAAAGTAGCTATATAAAAAAAGAAAAAACAAACTCATGATTCTCATTATAAATTTCACTATTTAATTCACTAGATTATTTACCTTTTTGAGAAATATAACTTAAACATCATATATTGTAAAAAAATAATAAATGATATTGAGAAACTAAAATTGTATAATTTTAAAAATTGAGAGATTAAAATTATGTAATAAAAAAACCAAAATCATAGGTTAAAGATTATAAAAAAATTAAAAGTATAATTTAATTTAAATAAACAATTTTATCATATAAAATATTTTTTAAATTCATAATAGATAATTTATATTGTAGTGTAAGGTATTTTAATTATTAATAATTTTAAAATAATAAATTTTAATTTTAAAATAAAAATGAAAAATGGATCTAGTCTTTTCTTTTAAAGAAAAGAAAGTAATAATGTGTTTTTTTTTTTTTTTGTGTTTACTACAATAACTTGCTTTTATTAAATGGGTCTGAATATATTAAAATCATGGTGTCAAATTAGTAGAATTATACCTTCAATAATTTTTTTTTATAGAAAATAAATTTAATTGATTTAATCATTGTATTTGATGATATTATAATCATGATCTTGCATATCAAATTTTAAATGATTTGGACTCCTCTAACACGGGTATCCAAGAATAAATCCGTCACGAATAATAAATGAGTAACCTAAATGAATATCCATTGATAACGAGTACGGGTACTTTTTATCTGTTTATAAACAGAGCAGGGTAGGTATGGTAGTAACCATACTAATGGATTCCCGCTAAATAATATTATTTAAATATTTATATTTTTATATTATTTTCAATATTTTAAAAAAAAATTATTAATTACAAGTTCAAAAATTAATATCAATTATTTATCTTTAATATTTGAATACATCAAATATAAAATTGAAGTTATTTTTAATTTTTTTTATTTTTAAAATAATTTACAAATATCCATGGATACTCACAGATATTTATAAAATTCATGGGTACCTGCTAAACGAATACTCACGCAGGTATAAAGCGAGTACGGGGTAGAGTTTTATTTGACGGAGCAAGTACAAGTATCTTACTGCCCGCCTCCATGGAGTCCCATTATCATCCCTAGATATGTTATTAATAATAGATATCTATATGTATTTTAAATATTATTTTATGTTAAAATAAAGTGATATAGAGAACTACCAAATAATTTTTTATAACTTTTTATTCTACAAAATGATATTAAGAATTATAAAATTTTTATAATTTAATAAGGGTCGGGATCTATTGACACCATAATGTCAAATTAATAAAATGGTTGAGGTCCATTGTAACATTTTTATACTTGATGTAATTCTTAATAACATCAAATACAATAATTGGACTAATTGAATTTATATTTTATAAAAAAATTATTAAAAGTGTTATTTCACTTGTAGGATTGTGACACTGGCAAGGCCATTGAGAATATTGTCTTAGGCCCCTTCTATATATATATAGAGTTAATCACCTATACACTGCTAATATAAAGTTTTTTACACTGAAAACCAATCATATCTTTTAAATTATTTTATTTTATTTTTATTTGATTAAATAAACAAATGACATAACACTATTAAAAAATATGATTGGTTGTCAGTGTAAAAAAACTTTACACTGACAGTGTATAGGTGATTAACTTATATATATATATATATATATATATATATATATATATATATATATATATATATATAGAGAGAGAGAGAGAGAGAGAGAGAGAGAGAGATAGATAGATAGATAGATAAATAGATAGAGAGAGAGTCATGTACTATAGGAGTAAATATATCTAAACTTAGTCCCTTTAATAGTTCATGTTTTACATCAAATTTTAACGATCTAACTGTTGAAATTAAAGTTTTTAATGCATACATCAAATCTACAAATTTTTTTAAAATTTAAAAATCATTTGATGTTTCATTTCATTAATTTAAATTGATAGATAATCTAGGTAGACTTACTTATAAAGTAAACGGATTTCTTCTTTTATATATATATATATATATATATATATATATATATATATATATAATAGTAAAATTATTTGTAAAAAATATTTTGATGAAAGTGATGGTGATAAATTCACACATTGTTTAAAGATTATTATATTTTGTTCTCATTAAAAATGTTTTATTCTTTTTATTATTTTATATATATATTAAATAATTTTATTTTTATATACTCATAGCATATTTTAACAAAATTTAAAATATGAAATGAAATTGAATTAGTTACATCAATTAAAATAGTAGTGAGCTCACACAAGGTGAGTATTTTCCTTTCAACAGTCTATTATATACATATGATATTCTCCTGGACATCTTGGTTAAGGACTATAAACCGCTAACATTTGTGTCAACTAATGTTGATTAATAAGCATTAATTTGATATTGATAGTATTAACTTATTTTCTAAATTAAAAATATTAAAAAAAATACTCACAATAGAATTAATATCTTATTAAAAATAATATACTATATTAAAAAAATTACATCCATATAATGTTTATGAAATAATTTAAAATATTTACAATCATTGTCACTACAAAAGAATTTTCTTAAAATTAATTTTTTTAGATTCAATTCATATAAACTATATATACTACAAGATAATAACCAAATGAATTATCACTAGGTAAGATTTTAAAATTAATTAATTATAAAAATTCGATAAAATTTTTCAGTTCAAAAAAGTTAAAATAATTAAATAAATATAATAAAATATATTAAAATATGACTCATAAAATTTGTCTAAAACCTCAAATTTTCTTGACATAACCAGTTAATTTAATGCTATGACATTAATGGATCCCGACTCTTATTATATCATTATAAAAGTAATTTAAAATATAATTTATCATTGTTTATTTAACTTTTTTTTTTACACTAATTTTATCAATACGTGTCTTAACAAGACATGTAATCACAAGGATAAACAAAGTTCTTTCTTAAATGAATGTATTAATCTAATAAATAATAGTATATATTCTATACTTTAATATCCAAATAATTGAAATTTTAAATAAACATAGAAAAAATCCAATAATTTTTATTTTCTTAATACTTTCTATTTCTTTCAATAATTTTTATAATAAATAAAATATTCTATATAGTAATAAATATATACTTGTTATTTTCTTTCAATAATTTATAGCTGTCCCTTCAAAAGGTAGTTTTAAGAATTTAATTTAATTTAATATTTTATAAAAAAAATTATTATAATTAATTAATTTCTTATTACGCATCTGAAAGTGAATTAATCAAAATCTTAAGGCATGGTAACAAAAAAAAAATCATAAGACATATTCGAGATAATAAATTTATTGTATTTTTATTAATGTATAGTTAAATAAATATACCTTAATGTACCCAAAAATAAATATACCATAATTTTATATTCCAAATACTTACAAAAACATATATACTGAAAACTAAAGAAAAAATATTTTTTTTTTATTCTAGATTTTTAAAAATTCTTGTAACATTGGGTAAGTTATGAGGGTCTTTGACTAGTGGTCCAATTGATTCTAAAAGGAAAAAAAAATATAAGATTTTGTTTTGAGTTGAATTTCATAAGCTCATAATCTTTAGACTTTAGAGAAAGAAGCAAGAGAGATAGACTCTCGAGATTTCTGCTTTCTTCTTCCTTCTTCTAATTTCCCAGAGGTGTGATAGGTTTCTTAGATCCTCAGAGTGATGATTCGAGCATTTAGAAGTTGAGAATTCAAGTTTGGGCATTGTGGAGCTCAAAGTTCCCCTTTCCTCTTCCCTTTATTCCTTAGACAACTTGGAATTTGAGGCAAAGGAAGCTAGGATGAATCGACTGGTTGATTTGATGAATTGTGTTGTGTTGATTAAATAAAGTTGATTATTAGTTAAATTCGTATGAAATAGAGTTGTATGTTGATAAGATGAGATGTATAATGTTGAATAAAGTTTTTTTGTATTGAGTTATACATGAGAAGAATGTTGATGTGTATTATCGTATGGGAATGTATAGAAAATATGTTCTAGAGTTGAATTGTGTTGATAAAATATATATACACAAATTAGCATGTTGCTATGTGGAGTTGTGTTGTAAATGCATTATATATTGAGTTGTGTTGTGTTGTTAACTTAGGACTAGATGAGAAGTATTATTTTAAAAGTTGAAATATCTCATTGTGTGGATATATGTTGTGGTGTTCTGTGAGCACAATTGTTGAAAAATCCTCCTTGAGTATTATTGTCTTTTGAAGTGGAGTGTTGAGTCTCCTTTAAGTCCTTAGTTACTATTGAGTAAGGTATGAAGTTGAGAGGTAAAATCCTTAATTAATTACAAAAAAAAGGTGTGTGGTATCGCGTGGATAATTATCAGGTTTTACCTAAAGGTAATTTAGTTAATGCATGTCAATGTCATGGTGGACTTATACCGAAACTATACTATTTCAGATGACGACATTGATGGGTATTGAACTTCCCTAGTTTAAGTCAAAATTTGAGAAATCATGTTGAGTTGTGAATTGATATCCAAATTTATTGTTGACCTAGCTAGCCAAAAAGGTCAAGTTATTAATTTTGATTTAGTAGTGTCAAACCACTATGATTGCTCATCAGTGTTGTAAGATATCTCTTAGTTGAAAAGCATGAAAACACATTGTGTTGTTGTGTTTCCTTGTTATGGTGTTGTTTTAAGTTGTTCAGTTGATTAAGTTGTGAGTTTTTGAGTTATTTATATGTTGTGTTAAAAAGTTGAAATGATGATATGTTGTGCAGTGATAATAAAGTTGACATGTTGAGTAGTTGAAATGGTTGTGTTGATTTGTTGAGTTAATATTATGTTGATATTGAACTATGAATAAAGTTGTTAATATAGTTAGTGTCTTACTGTTGTCTTGTATATATATATATATATATATATATATATATATATATATATATATATTTGTTTGTTTGTGTGCGTGTGTGTGGGGTGTTATTTTGTTGTCTATAAGCTTACTCTTACATTTTTCTTGTGTTGGACTGTAGTAACCATATTTATTATTGGAGCAAGGTAGAATAAATTGGAAGGTGAGCAGGATTTTGAGGGCCATACTGGAAATGGTTGTGTTGTTTGGGCTACTATGATGTAGCTTGTATATAGTAGTTGTTTGTCCAACAATCTAAGATTTAAGTTTTTAGTCTAGATTATTGTATATATGTGTGTGTGTGTGTGTGTGTGTGTAGTTTTAGTTATAGTCTTATTCAGTGGTGGATCCAAGATCCTAGGTTAGTGGGGGCAAACTTTTTATAAAAAATAAAAATTAATAATGATCATCATATATACAAAGAACAAAATATAAATGTCAAAAGCAATCATCAATGGATGTAATATATATAAAATTAAATGGTGCAAAATACAATATTTTTAAACATGTACTAATAATTTAATTAAAATGAGGGGCTACATTTGCCCACCTTCACTATGATGTAGGTTTGCCACTAGTCCCACTAAGGGATCTATATTTATGATTGCAACTGATGAATGTTATACATACATATTGTTGTAGGTATATCTAGGGATTGTTTGCATGCTTCTAGGTGATGTGCACGATATCAAATGTTTATGCATGACATGAGAACTTTATATGTGATATGAGATAATTATTTATGATATGATATGAAATGTTGATGTTTGACTTGAGAATGTTATGTACAGCATTTGAAATGTTCGTAACACTCTATGTTTTTCTAAAATTATTAAGATGTTTTAATTAATTAAAGGAATTTTATAAAAAAAATAGAGCCTTTTTTAAATGATAATCGTTCAATCGTAAGTCTGTTAACATTGTTAAGGTCATCACTTCTAAGATATTGTTGGGTTTCATGTTTGTTGGGTCATCATGATTTTGTCCTTGATAAAGCGACTTTGTGGATTAATAAGGGAGAATATTTATAAACTACCTCCAATCTTCTGACATTCTTAGTGTTAATGTTCTAGATCCCTCTTTAACCTATTGAGATACCTTTTCAAGGAAAAAATAATGACGACTCAACGAACGCTAAAGCGGACAATACCTCAAACGCGATGACCCTAATGATGCCAATAGACTTACAATTGAACATTGGCACTAGAAGGATGGCTCATGCCACTCTTGTCCCTTAGTCTCGATCAGGGACTTGTTCCAATATGCGTAAAAGTCTCACATCGCTTAGGATTCAAGACCAATGTCAATTTATAAACTACCTTTATCCTCGATTTCTTAGCAATGTGAGATTTTAGGCATACTAGAACAATAATTATAAATGTTTTATTTGATATGAAATATTTGTAAAATTATTTTATTTATTGAGAATTTGGTATCCAAATCTTTTTGGGTTCTCTTTGGTTAGTACCTTTGACCTTAGACTGACTTCTATGTTTTTGTTTATTTTAAAAAAATTGCTAGGGGGATGATAATTTTTTCCACAAATATTAAAGAGGATAGCCTTAGGTTTGGAATGTGATGCCCTAGATTCAGGTACAAACCTGAGACCATTTTTGTCAAACTGAAGTCTTCTATACTTTTGAAGCTTATTCGTCTTAGAAGATTTGTCTACAGATTTTGCAAGATCCTTCATAAATTGTACATTTTTAGCTTGCAATGTTGTAAATTCAAGAAGTTTATTGCTAATGATCTCTTGTTTGAGAGTTTGAATCTCTTTAGTAGCATCTGACAAATCTTTCTTGAGTTTCTCATTTTCTTCTTGTAGAACTTTACATTTTACTTTAAATTCTTTATACTCAAGTGAGATCATATGAGAGTTTGCCAGGAGAGATTCATAGCACATTTCTCCCCATCAGAATTGTCAAAAGGACAATAATCAAATTTAGAAGTTATCTTCTATCTTGTATTGTTTGTATCTACCACGAGATAGATGTTAGCCTTTTCATCGTTTGAACTCTTATTGTTGCTATTGTCAAGATCTTCCCAAATGGCCATCAGACTTTTCTTGGCCTTCTTTTTGCTAGTCCATCGCTTTTTGAGTGTAAGACATTCAACCTTCATATGTCCAATCTTTTTACACTCATAGTAGATGATCTTCTTGTTGTCATCCTGATCAGGCTTCTTAAATCTGTTCTTCTTTCTATGAAAGCTACCAATTTTCCCTTTTTCTTTAGAATGTTCTTAAATTTCTTAGACATGAGAGATATCTCATCGTCTATTGAGTTTTCAAAACTTTCATCTAGGTTGTTGTGCTCAAACTCAATCTTTAGAGCTTTTCCGTTTTCTCTTCTCTTACTTGTCTTACCAGTCCTTAGAGCAATAAAATCATCTACTTTGAGATGATCCCTGTTGTTCAAGTGTATTTCATGAACTCTTAGGGCTCCTAAAATTTCATCAAGAGTGAGAGTCTTGAGATCACACACTTAGATATGGTAGTGGCTTTTGGTTTTTAGATCCTTATAAGGCTATTCAAAATGTTGAGATTATTCTAAGCTCTAGAGAACTTAGTCCCCATGGATTTTAACCCATTTAGAATTGTTTAAAATCTTCTAAACATTTCACCAATGGATTAATTTTTCTTCATGAAAAATAACTCGTAGTGTCTCTAAAGAGTAACAAATTGTCTAATTCTAACGTCTTCAGTGCCCTTATGAGTTACCCTAATAGCTTTCCACATCTATTTGGCAGTTTTGCAACTATAGAATTTTTTGTATTCAGTTTTGAACAAAAAGCAAGCTAAGATGTATCTAACTTTGGTGTTGAGCTACAAAATATTGTAGTCCTCCTGCGTGTACTCACTTTCAACCTTAGTCACAACAACATCACCTCCTATATCTTCCAAAGGTGGAATTGGATGAACTTGATGAGCATCGCCATCCTGTTCTTCCAATAAAGATAGTTTTCTCCATTAAAGGTTGTAGGTCTTGTAAGAGAAACTCCTTCTGATAAGTATTGACCTTCACTACTTTTCATCTTAGGATCTTTTCCTTTAGCATGATTAGATGTTCAACCTTGTCAAAGATTGAGCTCTGATACCAAACTTTGGAGAGAAGAAAGACACTAAAAGAAGGGTTGAATAGTGTCATTCAAAATCTCACACTTTTTGAAACAACAAAGTAGTATCATTACAAAAGGGAGTGCAGACGAAGATACAAGAATATGAATACAAGGTATTTTTATACTGGTTCGTCTCAACCATCAATACTACATGCAGTTCTTAATCCAACCAGATCAAGTTTCATTATCTTACCTAATTTACTTTTAGCTCAAACCTAAGTGTTCTTTGACTACCCTAGTATTCTTTAACAAAAAATCTCTCTAAGCTTCAACAACCAAGTACTTTTTTTATAGACAAGTCTTTCCAAGCTCAAAGCAATAACACTAAGTTATAGCTGGGTAAGATAATAGTTTTGTTTTGTCTTACTTTCAAAATGTGATACAATTGATATAATACAAGGTTGATTTACAAAAAGAATGAATATGAATATGTTCAAATGAAGAATAACAACAACCTCTTTATGAATCATCATGTTTCCTTATATAGATGCTTCAATGAAGATTGTTGCAAATCCTTGAGCGTCTCTCATGGACTTGTTTTGTCTGTCTTCATCTTCATTCCTGGTAGAAAGAAGTATCCATTAGTACATTAAATACATTTCACTAAATTGTTATTTTTTATCTGATCAAGGAGGTTACTTATCACCTTTTAGGTACCAAATAGGTGGAACCATGTGTGTGTTAGGTTAGAGTAGTTCTAAACACCTTTATCTGGCACTTTTTGTGATTCAGGGGTTTGCTTTCCTTTTTCTAATGCAAAACATGTCTTTTGTTCCTTTTAGTTGAATGTGAGTATCGAGGAAGTTTTTTTCATTCGATTTATTAAGGAATCATACAAGCATAAGAGATTTTTGTTATTAGACATTATACATGATATGAAATTAAAACATGTGTCTTTCAAACTAAGTACTTTGTCTAATTAGATAACTTAATCATTTTAGTTTCTTATTTGTTTTAGTGGTTTATTCGCAAAACTTTTCTCTAGAAAATCTTTTTATTTTTTTTGACATTATAGTTAATCAAAATAGAACTAAATGGATTAGAAGAAATGAAAATGTAATCAATAAAAAAGTAAACTTTTCGTAAGTGTTAAGTGTTTATTTATGACATGAAACAATGCGAAGCATGAGTCTAGCTTATTGATGCATCTCAAAAAGAACTATACATAAGTATGTCTTTTTATTGACAAAAACCCATGCTAAAATAAATTCATTTTTTTAGCGTGAGTTTTTCTTGTCTAAGTATATTTTATTTTTATCATAAATTATTTACCTTAATTATCAATAATTGTAGTGTGACACCCTTACTACCCCAACACATATATTGTAACCATGTAAATAAATAAAGAAATAAAATTTTTAACATTGGTAAAAGGGTCTACATAAAACCTTCATAAATGTTCTTCAATATCCAAATAATTAAAAATAAGACTTAGAAAATAAAACATGAGAGTTTACAATTTTTTTTCAAAAGAATAAGTATAACATCAAATACATATAAAAATTTATGTCCTAGAAATCCTCTATTCCGATGTCACAATATCAAAGTACACCACAACTCAACTATCGGCATTCTGGATGTCACTCATAGCTAGATCTTTCTCACCTAAAACATCCATAAAATGTACGGTGAGAAAAAAGAATATTTATATGTGAAACATACTAGGAATCTCCACAAATAGTTTCAATGCCACATATTACACAACCACAATTTTTCCAACATCCAGACATGTTAAATTTTACCAATATTAAATCAATATATTCTATCATCACATCCCAAATCACACTGATACACAAATCATCCACAGCCACTATATCATGCAACCAACATTATGTCATGCTCACGCCATCGTTGTCGCATCACACGCCCAACGTCGTGCCATGCATACATCTATGCTAATTGTCACACATCCCACACTATGTCATGCTCATGCTACCATTGTCGCATCACATGCTCAACGTCGTGCCATGCATACCAAGACATCACACCACAATCCACAACTCAATTCCACATCACATACATAATATACATAAATCCACACAAAATAATGATTCACATACCCCTCACGCAATTCACCATGAATCTACATCACATCATCATACATATATGAACTAACTCTACAACATAGTATCATACAACTTTAAATCATTTTTCAACCCACATGATAACACCTTAGAACATCAAAACAACATGCATCTCCCTTCGATAACTATTAGAGAAAAAAACACACACAGAGTCATGCTCATCCAAATAAGCTCAAACCTATCTCAAAATAAACATAAGAGGATAATATACAACTCTTATGAAGACATGAAAGTCTAAAAAAATCATCTACTAGGCTAAAAATTTCAAAAATCGCAACAAATATAGTTCATGTTGATAGCTTGACCCCTATTCACTAAAATAGTTATAATTGGAGTTCTAGATCTTCTTTTTATGTGATTCTAACGCCATTGGAAAGCTAATATCCAAAGCTATAACTTTTGTGAAGATAACAAAGTCTAATTCGAAAAGCACTAAACCGCTCAATGCTTTTACCTCCAGGGATTTTCCCTTGTCATGTGGCCCCTAAAGGGCTCAACCTTTTCAAACGGCTCAGCCATTTCAAAAGCGCTTAGCCGTTTCCAACAGCTCAGCCCTTTTCCTCTAGGGATCCTTCCTTGTCACGCGACCCCCAAAGGGCTCAGCCCTTTCAAACGGCTTATCCATTTGATGACAACGACCTCCACACCTGAAACTCAGAAAATTCAACATGCAACCCCTAAAATCCATCCAAACAACTACAAATTTCAAAGATTTTATCAATAATAAGCTTCTAACTCATTCAATAGTTCAATGATTCAACCAAAATTCAATGTTCTAGCTTCCCTTACAAACCCTAACTCACAGGCATATTTTCAATGATTCAATCTCTCCCCCAAAACATCAATTTTAACATCCATTACCAGTAATTCAATTACAATTTCATACAGAAATTATTAGAATCACCCCACATCCAAATAGAAATGAATATAAGCCACACAAGAGATTCAAGAAAAACCTACTAGGAAAGTTTTTTTTGAAATTTTCTTGACAAACTTTTTAAGGAAACATAATAGAAACCTAACTCTAAGAAATTTGCTAGAATTAATAGCAAATTAGGAACTCAATTATGTAAAACAAAAGCACATATAGGTCAGGTACAAAGAGTATATAAATTGCACAAAACGTATTGACCAAAAACAACGCAAAAACAAAGGTTAAACAAGCTAGTCTAGGAATTAATGACATGTAAAGGACTACACATGATTATAGACAAAACACAAGATTATAAACCAAAAACACATGCTATTCATTATCATAATCCAATCACGGACTCAGGTCATAAGGAATAAGAGAAGACTCAACAAAATAAAAAATGCACAAGTTCATAGAAACCTAAAGCACCAAAACCGGATTGATTCAAGATTAATGGAACAAGCAAAATGTGAATCAATCAATTCTCATGTGACATATAGGATCCAGCAAAATATGTATTAAACCTAGATCCATACAACAAACACAAGAAGACATGTAAAATATGGAAGAGACAACACAGATTCACACAAAAGTTTAAGAACACATAACCTCAAGAGCACCAAGGCTTTAGATACCAAAACTGATGGAACTACTTGGAGAAGATTGATGTTTCTTCAAGTTGAACCATGCTAAGTACCTTCTTCTCTTGAGGTTCTTCACGCCAATGGAAGATTTGGATGAGTTCAAGCTCCAAAAGCTTGAAGATGCTTCCCAAAGTGGTTCGGTTTCTCTTGAAGGAGAGAAACTTGAGGAACCAAGCACAAAGGAGAAGTTCCTTTGTGAAGCTTCTAGGAGAAGGAGATTCTCCACAAAATTGGACTCTTGAAATGAGAGAGAATTTCTGAATTCTAAGTCTCATAAATGTCAAAAGTGATTACAAGAGTAGAAATTACAAATATATAGAGGTAGGTAGCTTAAGGAGCAAGCTAACCTTAACCATGGTTCACTAGGAACCATGGTAAGGTTAGTTGACCTTCTAGGTGAGTTTAGAAACTTGCGGAGCAAGCTTATCACGTAGCTTGCTTGGGAAGCAAGCTAAGGAGAAGCTTGTAGCACAAGCTTCTCATTTCCTTAAAGGTTAGAGAAGCAATTCGGTCAAAGAAAGGAGACTAAGCAAGGTGGGCAGATTTGGTCTCTTTTGGCTCCTTGAATTAATTTCAAAAATGTTTGATTTGGTTTAGTTAGGTTCATCCAATGATGATGAAATCTAGCTAAATCAAATCTATGAAAAATTAGGAACAAAATGAGTCAAATATGTAAAATTTTGCATAGGCCCAATTCTGGCCCAATTATTATTCACACCCTCAAGCATTGCTAAATGCCACCCCTTTTTTCCTACTGAAAAAATAGAAAATGAGTGTATCAACAAAAGAGGTTAAATGGAGTCAAATTCTCCAAGTAACCCACCCTAGAATCAATATACAATGACTAATAAAAGAAACTAAAGTGTCTCACAAATACAAAGGCAAAAATAAGCCTATACAAGAGAACTATGTACAAGATATTTACAACTAGAACTATGCTTTCTCTTCATGATAGAGTGGTCCAAATTGAAGAGTACCTTGGGCTTGGAAAGCCCACTGGTCTTCAAGGTGTCCACTGGTCTTCAAGGTGGCCATAACTTTAGAGATTGGGCCCTTGGCCCATGGTCCATCATCCTATTCCTCTTGGTTCCTTCAATGTATCACCTCTTAGATTCCTTGGCCTTGGCCATAATCTATCATCATGCAACTAGTAACTAATATTATGTACCCATATATGTAGGGAATAGAAAGAAAAAAAAACATAATAGTTATTGTACATACATACTATATGCAAAGTATGCAACTATGTAAAATATAAACTTAAGCGTCGGCCTACATCTATACAAATCCAAATTGCATCAGAGTAGTGATAACAAAAGAGAATTGGCCATCCCTAGCATGATTCTCCACAACAAGAGGAGTTAACTTGCTAATCTTTCTCTACTCTCATACTAAGTATGATTATTGTAGCTCCAACTACAAGGTAAACACAGGGTATGCTTGTGAAAAAAATTCAACATATAATCATAACTAAGCACCTTTCAATGATACAACATAATCAACTCATAAACAACACCATCCATCACAATACAACAACTCACAACATCATAGCAGTCTCAACACATTGACTTAATCCAACTTTAGCACATTCAACTCAATAATATACATAATTACATATAATGCCTTGTCTCGCATATCAATTATGGAGATCTCCTGTAATAGGGTTGAACAGTTTAAGTGGCTAGACTTTACCAAACCACGTGTGACCTATCTCAACTAGGTTAGCTAATAACTCAATTTGATTTCTTAGGTTTATCACTTAAATTAGAAAGTATAGTATTACTATCCGGATAGGGATATGAGTCTACCACGACATTAGCTTGCATCACTAAACCACCTATGAAATTAACCTACCGACTACCCTCCAAGTGCTACGCCCCTCCAATACATGGTTAGCGACTAAGTCCTTAACTTCTTACTTTACTCAGTTAGTCGCTTTATATATATGTGTGTGTGTATGTGTCTCGACCTTGTCCACACATAGATATCACATAAAACCTAGAGAAGACAATATACAACTTACTATTCAACAGTCAACTCATATACTGAAAGTTTTTCAACATTTAGGCTCTCAAAACACCACATCTCATATTTGCATAATAGGATATTTAGTTTTCGAAGTCATCACTTACTTTTCTCTAGTTTTTATATATCTTAAATAGAACATGTATCTCAATCATATGCCTAACAACTTAAAAACTTCATAGCTTAAACCCCTCAACAACATGCAACTTTACAACACAATCATTTATCAACTCACAACATTACAACATGAATCATCAATTATCCATCTACTTACATCATATCTTTCAACTTCAAACCACTTCAAACAATCAACTTTCATCTAGCAACTTGCGCCCGATGCCATTTATAGGATGCTTGACACCATTAAGTCAGAGGGCTCCCTATCTCATTCACGCTCGATGCCAAACTACTTGTGCCCCATGCTCTTGTGCCTAGCGTGGCAAAACCCATTCCCAGCCTCAATCAGGTAAAGGGCCTCTACTTGACTCATGTCTAACATCACCTCATCGGCAATCGACGTCATCTAAACAGAAAGTCTCTGTCTTGATTACGCTTGGCAACACCCAAACAGGACCCAACATCACCAAGTTAGAGACTTTACATTTCTCTCATGCTAGACATCATCCCAATCTAAGACGAGTCACTTTCCTCACATTCGGTACCACTGATCTTGCATCCAACGTGGATGAAACAAATACCTCTGGTTGGAACTGCTTCAACACCACGAAGGTGCGCTCGATGTGATGTCAATTTTTGCACTTATGTAGAAATTATTTTCGCCTAATTTACTTGAAATCCAATCCAAAACCAACATGCAACACAATATACAACACATACACATCATGTATAACTTGAAAATAGCTTAAAACACCACATGCAACTAAAATCAATCAAGAATTAACATATTTTCTTATACTCCACTTCAAAATTTCAAAACCCTCCCAACTTTATCATCGTCATCACTCAATTCCTCGTAACAACCAACAATCAACTAATTTCAGCAACATACCCACAAAATGCACAAAAGGATTCAAAATCATAGCTTTCCTTACCTCTTGTAGACTTAAACCCACAAGAGAAGGAGGAATAGGCTACATTGTACGAAACCCCGACTCGAAACCTTCCACCCCACACAAGCTTAGATTCCTACCTACTATTTCAAATTTTAGCTGCAAAAGGTAGGAAAATGGAGGTTTTTCAGAAGGATTTAGAGGAGAAAGTAATTTTGAGTTTAATTACTTCTCTATAAATTTTTTTAAAAGGTTAAGTTATGACTCTCACTTTGAGAAATTTCCTTTTTATACCTTTTCTAAGTTAACTCTCTTTGTCATAGTCCCAGAGTTTTCAATAGTGTCTACTAATTAAACAATAAGAGTTATAAAATTGATAGCATTAAAACTTGAATACTATATTATTATTATTATTATTATTATTATACCATGCAATCTTATTGATGTAAGGACCTTGTGAGAATTTTATTAATCAATAATTTGTAAATATTTTTATAAATGCACATAAAATCTTAAGGTATGACCAAATTCTAATAAAGTCACAAATTCAATTAACCTAAATTTTTTTAAGGAAAAAAATTAGCACACCATTTTTTGTCTCTGAATAAAAGAAAAAAAGAGAATGTTGCTGTGTATGACTACCGACAACGGAAAAACACAATGTTGCTGTGTATGACTACCGACAACGGTTAAAAAAAATTAAGAGTTTACAATGTTTTCATTGGGTGGATATGAGTTTAACTCTCACACTATAGATATAGGAACTGGTGTGGGGTTAAGGTGGTATGGTACACTTACCAAGGCTACTCATCTCATCCATCCATCAATCTTCTATATACAGTACAGTTTTAGTTGGTTGTGTTGTGAGACATGCACTTCTTCAGTGTCACATACTTTACTTCATTTTGTGACGTGCCCTCCATTCATATGTTGTCTTCTTTTACTTTTCTTTTTTTTTTTATATTTTAGTTTTTCATGGAGATAAATTAATTTAAGAAACTAATGTATATGCTAAAAAACTAAAATAAATTGATCTCCGATTATATGTTGAGATATTCTTAATTTAAGAAAAAACAAAGTGGTATTAATCATCAAATATCTAATTATAAAATTATATAAAGAAATATTGAAAGAGACTTACCAACTGGTTAAAGATTTGGACTTTGCTGATGGCACAGGCAGAAGCTTATGGCTTCGGATTTTTCTTTTAAATTTCTTATCGATTACTAGAGTTGTGCCTCAGAAAATTTAACATTACTTACATGATGATTCTTTTTTTATATAACAAATACAAATAATTTGATTGTTGAGTGATCACAACAAGTATTATAAAAAAAAATCAAATTATTCATTTCATATCGTAAATGAATCTTTTTTTTATATATAAATCTAGCTAGTTTAGCTAGATTTATTACATAAATTTAGTTAAACTTATTCCTACCATAAATGAATCCATTTTATAAAATATCACCAAAATATCACTCTAATTTCGACAACTTATTTTTAATATGGAAATAGAATAAAGGCCTCACAATTAGTTCTTTAGGGTTAATCAACCCCAAGTTAAAAGTATCATTAGAAATCTGATCTTTCAGCATCTTATGTTAATAACACTTCAAATTTTATTTGATAACAAATAGACGAAAGTAAACAGAAATGAAATGGTCAATGAGTTGATTCACCAGCTAGGCATAATGCAACGGTGACTCTGAGGTTGGTAGGATGATTGTCAAAGTTCTCATTGTTGAAAAAGTATAAAAAAAATGTTATTTAGTTTATATAATATAAAAAATATTGCATAATTAATTTTTTAAAAATATATTAGAGAAAAATAAATTAATTACAAAAAATTCATCCTAATAAAAAAAATTAATTATGAATAATTAATTAATAATTAAATTTTTAACTTATTAACAAAAATCTATCCATAATTTTAAAAAAATAAATCAATGAGATTAAATGTAAAAGGGAATCTAATATAAATTATTAATTTTTTTGTGAAAAATTTAACAAATGTTAGTATAAAATTATAAATAATAGTTGTCTTTAATTTTCATTTTAGAGAGTGCTTGTTATGTATAATATTTTTACATTTTCGAGAATCTTAAAGCGGAGAATCTTAATTTTTTATTTTTGATAATTATTTTAAAAAAGACTATCAAGAGTATAGTTTTCTAATAATTATTTTTATCCTACTTTTCCACGGAAACATTTTCATAAGGGTAAAAATTCAATCTTCTAGAGTTAAGTGAAAATTTTTTATGTATATAAAAAGATCACAGTATCCTTTTTTTTTTTTTTTAAATTATCTATCTCTTTCTATTTATATTTCTCTTTCTCTTTCTCCCTCTTTTTCTCTCTCTCACACTCTCACTCCCCCTCTCTTTTCCTCTCCCTCTCTCTCATTCCCTCTTGTTCTCTCTTTCCTTTTATTTCTATTTCTCTTTCTTGTTCTCTGTCTCTATCTTTCTCACTTTCGTTCCCCCTCTCTTCCTCTCTCCCATATCTCTATTTCTCTCTTTTTCCTTTCTTTAACTCATTATTTATTGATCTTGTCAATTTTAATAATGTTATTAAAATTATTTTTTTTAATATTTTAATGATATTTGTTAACACTTTTGTATTTTTTTTATTTGAATGAAATAAAATAATATATTTGTATACTTCTTAATTATAATGTTAGCATTTTTTTGTTGTTGAATTCTGTATTTAAATAATTTTAAAAAGTTTTCAACTTTTTAAATTAGTTTAATATCATATTTGTAATAAGATTCAAGTGTGTGTATATATATAATGAGTTTATTTTAATAAAAGATGTTTTTGTAAAAAAATATTTACAAACTTAGGAATACATTATTGTAATCAAATATGAAAATCTTTAATTTATGAGAATCTTATATAAATATTCCTATAAACTTTTATGAGTAATTAAACATATTTTAATTATCAATATTTGTAATTTTCAATAATCATGATTCTTGAGTATGAAAAAATTTCTTCCCTACTAAATGTTCCCTAATTTTTTTAATTATCTTTCTATTTTTTGAGTCATGACATATTTATAATTTCATTACAAAGTAATGTGTCATTATTATTGATTTTTTTTCTTCTGACGTGTGGTGACTCTAATGATAACTTATAATATCTGATAAATGTATTATAATATTAGTTTTTTTTTTAACAATTGCATGTTTAATTGTTTGTACATCTCGACTTTGAGCTTCTCTGTATGACATTATTATTAATTTTTTTTAATGTATAGTGACTCTAAGAATAACTCATAATTTCTTACAAATATATTATATATTTAGCATTTTTTTTAATAATTACATGTTTAATTATTTATATATTTTAATTTTTAAATTTAAAAAGTGATGTCATACGTAATATTTAAATAATTATAAAAATAATTTTTTTACTTCGCACAAAACACTAAAAAAAAACTCAAGATCTACTTTGCCATAAGGTATATAAATGACAAATATAAAAAATTAGCAAGACACATAATTCAAATTGTTGACTTTGTTGGTGATCCTCCACCAGAACATGTAAGACAAAACAATGCTACACAAAAAGACTAAGTTCAACTTGTCCAAAATTAAAACGAGATTGAAGTGGTAATGGTCCATCAAAACCAAAATACTAATAAAGCAATAAAAAGAATTGGACCAAATAATCTTGCAATTAAATTACCAACAAAATAATAATCACCATGAGCATAATCAAAATTCTCAAAATGAGTTGTCTTTATATTTCTTTGATATTAACTACATATTTAAAAATACTTAAAAATAAAGGTATAAAATTTGAACATTGTAATTAAATTTAAATCACATTAACTTAAATTTAATTTAATATTATATTGAAATCAAGAAACTAAAATATATTTTTAATAATCAAATGAGATGAAACTTCACCCAACCCATTTATTAACATTATTCTTTAAATTCGAAGAGATGAAAAATAAAATATAAAATAAAAAGAAAAATAGAAAAATAAAACATAAAAATAAAAAAAAATATATATATATATATAAATATAGATAATATGATTGACACAGTTTGACAAATATTGTTTACATACAATTATTGTTAAGTGGTTGTAATATATATGTCACAACCACATGCAATTCCTGAATCTTGGGAAGATGGAGGCATTTGTAACAAAATTGTTTCGTCAAGCATGAAGCACCATCTTCAAAAATCTAAAAACAATTTTATGTTGAAAGCATTATTCCATGGGAATTTAAAACTAAATTCCTCAATACCTATGTAATAGCATGTGAAAACAAACGTTTGATTTCCCATTTTATATCATATCTTATTCATATCTATTAAAAAATATTAAATTATAATATATATTTATATATGTACATGTACGTGCATATATATATATATATATATGAATTTAATATTAAATTGATATTCATAATGTAAAAGTTATACAAGTAGTTTTAGTTTTGATGTGAAAAAATTAATCACATCTAGAATATGAATTTTCTTATATTGAACATGATTTTAAGAAAATTTCCATTTCAACATACTTTCATACTTTTTGTCCTAACCTCATCAACTCATCAATGATGTAAGTTTGGATATATACCTATATATTACCAAATTGACATGTGAATCTTTATCTTGATTAATCATATTAAATTATATATGTTAATTCGATAATCATTTAGATAAATTAGATTAATTTGAGAAATTTTTTTTATAAATATTTCCATTAATCTTAAGATCTAGGATAATATAATTCCAACATGTAGAGAAAGAAATCTCACAAAATAAGCATATCACTCAAATATTATAATAAAAACACTTCTTAATGAATTTTGAATCATACTAATTATATATATGGTTTTCACATTAGTTCACAACTTTTATTTTTAATATTATACATTTTTGTCGATCATTTAAATAAACTAATCACCTGATGTAGAACAAAATGTTATATAAATAATCATGGGAGAAGGGTCTTCACCATCTCTTAATAGTCATTAAAGTAAATCATAATTTCAATTTTATTCATAATGTCATGTTTTAATATTAAATTCTGACATTTTAAGTAAAATTTACCTACCACGAGCTAAAAGCTAAGGATAAAATTTTAGTCAAGACAACAATTTAAAACAAAAAGAACCAACACATGGCTTCCCATCACGATTATACTGCGTCAAATATTAAATTGAATTCAAATAAACTCATAATAAAAACATTTTGACCTTATCATCTTAGGCATGTGGTGTACACGCTTATTTATTTATTTATTTTTTCAAAAGAATTATGCTTATCACATTTTATATATTAGATAACGAAACGAAACATCAACTTGCTCAAGTGGACAAGTTGTTGAATTGAAACAAGTTATCCTCTTACTCGTTATACCTACTCAAGTGGACAAGTTGTTGAATTGAAACAAGTTATCCTCTTACTCGTTATACCTACGAGTCTAACAAAACGTTTGCAGTGTTGACTTTGTTCAGTATTGATGACCTATGACTGAGATTTCAACGGTTGCGATCTCTTGATGAAGGAACATTGTCATGTGTGATCCCTACCAGGCCCATTGGGGCCCACTTAGCAGCTGTCTCCCGTACCAAGGCAAGAAATGAGTGGTCCATGGGCTGGGTTGGAACTAGAGAATCAAACAAACTATGACCCATGCCCAATCTACTAGTCTTGTTCTTGTGTCATGCTCATAACATTAAGGTAGGATATGGAAGGGAATGGCAAAAGGATAACATTCATTTATTCATATGTCATTATAGTGACAAACAGTTATTAAATGTTTATAATTATTCACAAGAATACACATGTTCAAGTTACATGTGAAGGAAGATAACCAAACAAGGGAAAGTAGTTCGATTTTTGTGATAAGTTAGCTTTTGTTGTTAATATTCTTTTGGGAGTGCCTTAGACGAGAGGCTATTCATGTGATTTTATTTTTTAGGAAAGATTAAACTAGGTAAAAGAGGTTTAGTTTAGTTTACTCTGCTACTAACTATGATTCTAAACAATTAAAATTGTTTTATACCATTTCCATCTTTGAAAAGAAAAATGGACAAAAACAAAATCAGAGACTCAAAAATCAAAAGTGAGTTATTTTAATTTTTAAGATGATGCTAATATTATAAGATCGTCATTTCCTATGCAGTGATTTTTGAATTTTATGATATTCGTAGCTAGCTGCTTAATAAACTATTATTGAGCTATAAAAGTAAAAGGTTTAGTTAAATGGTTTCTTTAATATTGTAATTATATGAGATTCATTATCAACAGAAGTAATATTAATTCCTCCTTAAAAAAGTATAATTAAATAGTTCAAGATATTATGTATTATTTATCCTAACTACGTTTTACAAGATATGTAGTCATGTGTTTAATTTATATATATATATATATATATATTATAAAAAGAGATAACAAAGTTGGACTATATAAAACAGAAATTAATCAGAGAAAGACACTCAATGGTTTTGGATTATGCAATAACTTTTCCATAAATGAAAAGTAAAAAAAAAAAAAAAAAAACAAAAAGACAGAAAATGGACATAAATTTACACAAACGTCTCACTAGTAATCACCGGATCAATTATCGACAAAATCTTTATAATTAAGTTCTACTTTATACTTTATTCTCTTTTAGGCCACTAGGATTTGTTGATCAAGTTGATAATTTTTTAAAAACCCATTTGTCATACACTAACTACATAACAGAGTCAGGTGTGACTGTGATTTCGTGTGTTAATTTTCCAGACAATGCCACATTATATGAAAGTTCGACACTGCCTAAGTTCTATGCATTCATTTTGGAATACTTTATGGTATGGATCGTTGCTTAAAGAAACCGTGCTTAGCCATTGAAAGGTTTAAATAGTATTTTTTTTAAAAAAATAAACCACACATGGTGTTGGTTATGAAAGGAATGAAGCAAGTAATATTCTCCCCTAAGCAGAAACTAAAAATAATCAACAACTATGGCCTCACTAGTAATCACCGATTATCAACAAATCCTAAATATAATTTTCTACTTTATGATTTAATTAACTTTAACGCTACGGGATAAGTTGTGGATCAAGTTGATGTTTTTTAACATAGTTGTCGTACTAAACATAACACCAGGTTCGCTTAATCTAATTAATTATCTCCCAAAGTCTTTGATTCCATTGGCACTAGCTAATCGGTGATGTGCAACACTCGCGTAGCACTATTGAAAGGCATTGATATTTGCGTGGGTAAAATGGGACACCTGTAATAACATGAGATATTGTATTGTATGCCTAATATTAAAAATAGATGTTTTGTCGTTTTCGGTGTTGCCCACAAGAATCCAAATGGAGGAGGAAGAGGCTCTATCTACCCTCAACAAAATGCATGAATCTTCCACTTTCTTTTTTCTTCCACTTAATTATTTCTGGAACAGTTCATATCGAACTATTGGGTTGCTTTCCCAATCCATGGATAGTGATGACGTACAAGTTTACTCGTTGGTGATGCTATGCCAGTCTGGGCTCTTATTGCTGTATCAAATTAAAGATAAGTTTAATGTTCATAATGTTTCTGAGCCTTCCTTAATGGTACAGTTTGAATCCCCAACATGAAGGCCCACAACTACCGCCATATCTTTACCTTGCAGGTTTGCACCATGCAATTTTGTCAAACAAATTAATCTATGCTTCCAGTGAAAAAGATTCATGATGTACATATATATACATCACATGTGTAATACATTAAGCCGCCAAGATACATCAATCACATCTTATTAATTACTTTTGTTTTTCAATTTTTTTTTTCTCTCCCTTTGAAAAACAATAATGTTCGAGACTTGCTTAGATATTAAAAATGAAAACGCCACTTACTAAACTTTTAACCCTAAACGTGAGTTAAACTTCTGCAACAAGACGGGTGGAGTGCGAATTTTATGATATTAATTTTCGGGTGAAGTAATTTATTTCTGTTCTTACAATTTAATTTTTTTTTATATTTCTTGGATATGTAATTTTTATCTTATTTTCGTTTTTATTAGGTATCGGTCATATCCATATTTGTACTCGTAAAAAATTAATTAATTTTTTTGTAAAAAAACACACAATATTTTTAGTTTATCTTTTTATTATAATTGGATTGTTTGTCTATCTCATATTTTAATCAAAAGATTTTTTAATAATTAAACAATCATAAATGTTTCCCATCGTAATAAGCAATCGCACATAATTAAATATTAAAATTCTTTAAAACAATCAAATTGAGAGCGAGTATTAAACTAATGATGACAACAGGGACGAGGCGGGTAAATATATATTTGTCCTGTCCACAATTTAATATTTTGGGTTTTACTCGTACCCGATCAAATCGGGTATTTTCTGTCAAAATCGAGACAGATTTGAGTATTATTCACAGATACATGTTTATTTGTCATCCCTAATTAAATTAAGTAAATTAGTTCATTAATTCTCACAACCTAACTAAATTTCAATGAGACAAGACATGTTAGTTTGACGGACCATCACTTTTTAAATTAACATGTAATATGTTTAAAAAGACATTAATATGCATAATTAATTATCATCAAGAAAATGTTTATTATATATAAAAAAAATTAGTCTAGCATTAAAAAGAAAACCTAAATTAAATTATAATTTTACTTCTTAAAATATAAATATTATTTTTTAGATAATGAGATAAGAAAATTTTCTTTTGAACTATACATAATAGATTATTAACATATTAGATAAATATTAAAATAAAGAATTTATTTTAAATTTTTTGAGAAGTTAACCTCAACTTGTCAACTCATTTTTAAGTAGTAGAAGTCAAATTTTTCATCTCATTATCACTGGACTAATCGATCTATTTCATCATCTTTTTTTTAAGCTAAAATATAAATACTTAAAATAAGAATTTGAGCTTTGAATTATCATGCGAGTCAACTTATTTTTAAGGGTAAAGTAATACCTATCAATAATACCTATCAGTTATGTTTAAGTCAAGCATCAAATTTTATCTTTTAGTTAAGAAACAAAAATACATATCAAAGTATTTTTGTCAAAAACTTTGGGTTAAAAACAAAATTTATTTTAGAATTTAATTTTAAATTATTATTTTAAATATAAAATTTTATGATATAATTATTTAGATATTAGGGAAGTATATGAAAAAGTTTTATTGGGTCACGAGATCTTTTCAAAATGAGATGAGATATAAATAGATTCTATGAAACTTGTATTTATAATATTTAGTGACCCACTCTAACAACTTTGAACGTTTCCTACTTAAATAATGTACTTGTTGATATGGAAACGAAAAAAAAAATCTTACTGGCATTTTTAAAGAAAAATTGGTGTTTGAACTCCACTGATCACTTTTTCTAAAAATCATGTCACTTCTATTCTTACAACCTGTGCATTTTTTGAACATGAGCAAATTTGCAGCACAACAAAACTACCTGCTTATACTAATCTAGCTTCTGGAATCCATGATATATCCGTCAAGAAGTTACCTAATATGAACCTGGTTGCAGGAGACTTTTCCTTCCAGTTGAAAAAAAATTCAGTAATTGATATATTGAGCTTGTTTTCGAAAGCTTCTTTTAATTTTTAATAGAAATACTCTCAAAAACACATCTCACTTGTGTGCAAAAATGTTCATTGAGAGTGTGTTTGAAAAAATTTGAAGACGCATTTTTTCATGCCCATAGACCATAGGTAAAAAAAATGTAAATTGTTTCGGCTGATATGTGATTTATAATGTCAAACTTGGGTTGGAAATGGCTTTCAAAAACATTATGAGTGGGTGGAGAAGTTTCACTTTGCGTCAAGAAACTCATAAAGACAAGAATTCTAGAAATTGTGGCCCATACAAGTGAGTTTAATTTATTGGCAAATTTTGGGCCAACAAAACATATTGGGCTTATAAAACATTCAACTTATACAGGAAGATGTACTTCTTTCATTAAAATTATGAGATTTCACATATATGGTTACTTTTTCTCTTTTTTAATCTTTAATCAAAATATAAATTATAAAATTAAGAGTACTAATTTTCAAAGAAGTAAATTCTTCATGTAGAGACAATGTCTTTCATGTACTATAGGGGCAAATTTTAGTACTCTTGAACTAGTTGCTTGATAGTTGTTACTTTTAATTAACAGTTTCTAGTTATTTTTATTTAAAAATAAAATTAGAAAAATATAACTTACACCTTAGATTTAATAATTCCAATAAAGGGAATACATATAAGAAAAGGGTTAAATATATTTCAGAACAAGGTATTATTGGGGTTGAAGATGCTTTGGGTTTATGTTTGGGAGAAAAGACTTGGTGAGACTAAAATCATTTTTCTTAAAAGTAATGTATGGTGTGTGCATTTAGAAGTTTGAGTAAAGGGTACACAGTTTCCATATTGATTGGAAGATGAACTCTTTTTTAGTGTAGTACTAATTTAAAAATTAAAAATGATTTTTTATGGAAAAGTATAATAACCTATATTATCACTGCATGTTTATAGTAATTTTAATTTAAAAAAATTCTGTTCATTTATTATTTAAAATTTAATTTATATGCATTGTCAGTCTATTTAACAAATACCTTTATTCCATTTTGGTAAAAAAAAACAAAAGAAAATAAAAAATAAAAAAAAACTTTTTCCCCACACTTCGGTTGAAAAGTATTTGATTGAAGAAGTTTCCTTTGTGGGTCATGAAATTGAGGACATAAGAATCAAGAAATTGAGGCCCAAATAAATGTGATTAATTTTATTAGAAAATTTTGGTCCAAGATAACAGATCTGACTTATCAACCATTGCTCATACAACTTAACAAATGTGATAGTTTATTAGAAATTTTGGGATGGTATTAGATCTTGTGCTTAAAACATATATAACTAATCAACCTCATATCGAAAATTCTGTTTCATTTTTATACCGGAAAGGTTTTATCGGTCCACGTGGCCGATCCACGTGGCCGATCCACGTGGTCGATAGAACCCTTCCACGTGAACCGATAGGACCCTTCCGGTACAATAGGGAAAAAAAAATAGTCATACATGGTAGATTTAAATTTTTTTTAATAAAGGAAATACATATAGAAAAAGGGGCAAATATATTTGAGAATAAAGCATTACTGAGATTGAAGATGTTTTGGTTTAGGTTTAGTGGCCAAAAGAACTCAATGAAAGGTGGGTGTATTTCAAAAGTTGAGTTTTCAAAGGGTACAGAATTCCAATAGTTTTAGGAAGATTAACTCTTTATTAAAGTGGTTTTATTAAGAATAATAATCAAGGAATTCAAAATGAGTTTTATTTCTTTCACCGAGAGTATAATAATTAATATTATTAATGCGTGCTTGCCATGATTTTTAATTAAAAAATTATTTATTATTTCTTTCACAATTACTCTACACAACTTAGTTTTATTTCTTTCACCGAGAGTATAATAATTAATATTATTAATGCGTGCTTGCCATGATTTTTAATTAAAAAATTATTTATTATTTCTTTCACAATTACTCTACACAACTTTTTGAAAGTTGTGATTAACATTCACTTTAAAGAAATGGACAAAGGAATGACTTCTCTTAATAAATATTTGGGTAAGTGATTCATATGTTAATATAACTCGGGGAATGATAGGTTAAGGGTTAAATTCATCATTATTTTTTTGAAATCTAAAATTGAAAGCATTAGTAATATAAAATTCTTTACCAAGTTTTAACATATTGTCTTTTGCGAAATGGCATTAAAAATAAAAGTAAGGCTGATGATAAACACACCTCCTTTTCAAATAAATATATATATAATTTCTAAATTACCCTTAAAAAATGAAATTCCTAAATTTATACTTCCCTTCCCCGCACTCCGTTTCCCGCACCCCTTTCCGGAATGATGCAGTCTCAGATCTCGTGCCTGTCGCAGCTCAACGCGCCGCCGGTGTCTTACCCCGGCGCTCCGCCGCTGGTGATGCGCCCGCCTGGCCAGATGCCGGGGTACCCCGGCCAGGGCCCGCCTCCCATGGTGAGGGGACCTCCGCCGCCGATGCCGCCCGGGAAATTTGCTCCCAGGCCCGGCGGTGCTCCACCGTAGCCTTACCCTGTTTCGTCACAGTTTGGACAGCGTCCCATGGGGCCTCCTCCTCCTGGTCAGATGGTAAGGGGTCCTCCGGCACCGCCTCATCCCGGGATGCCCGCTCCGCCACCGCCTCGCCCCGGCATGCCACCACCACCTGGAGGTGGTGTTCCAGAGTATGGTCCTCCTCGACCTGGCATGCCCCCTCCGCCAAACCCTCCGAATCAACAGCAACAGTAATGGGAGAAGGGATTGATAGGTTGGTTTGTGCTGTTTTGCTCATTCCTCTCTTTTAGATTTAGTTGAGACTGTGTGTTAGCAGAATTTGTTTTGAAGTGAAGTGATGTATGTTTAAATGCGGGGTGCGGGGAAAGAGGGTCACTACAAAAAATAATGTAAATAGTAGGGGTCTTTTTTTGGCGATTTTAAAACATTTTTTCTAGACATCTCAGATGATGATCTTCGTGAAACTGCATATGAGATCCTCTTGGCTTGTGTCGGAGCCACAGGGTATGCTGTCAATATATGTTTGCTTCAGGGGATGTCTTTTCCTTGTTTACGTGTATTCTGTTCTTTATGTTAAAACTTTGATCTGTTTCTTGTTTATCAGGGGTCTGATTGTCCCATCAAAAGAAAAAAAGAAAGAAAAAAAATCTAGCTTGATTAGGAAGCTTGGGCGTAGTAAAAGTGGAAGTTTTTTATCCCAGTCTCAAAATGCTCCTGGATTAGTTGGCTTGTTGGAAACTATGCGTGTTCAAATGGAGGTATATAGGGATTTAGATTCCATTTACTTATACTTTAATCCATTGGTCCTTCCACTGATTTTTTGTACCATTGTTTTTTTTTTGGTAACATAGTGTAGTGTACTCTTATAATGTTTGACAGCCTCTGATTTCTCTAATGAATATCTTAATTTAGTAAAACCTTTATGATATTGTGGCTTCCTCTTTTTGTTTAGTGGTTTAGAGGCTGAATTTTGCATTTATTGAGATGGAATTTGATTAAGAGTAGCTAATCAAATATTATCTTGTTAATAGCATGCACAAAACCTTACCGAGGTAATTAACATGTCATATAATTATACCTGGAGATACATATCCTTGAGGAGCTAGAATAAGCAAAAAAAAACTGCAGTGATGACTGTCAAATTTTGAAGTGATGGAAAAAGGTATATCAAAGTCCAAAATACTTAAATCTGATGAAGCCTGCAAGATAAAAAAAATTGATCAAAATTTTAAACATGGTTAAAGTATTATTGGAACAAACAAAAGGAAACTCTTTAATTTTTTTCCCATTGGGATTGAAATATACTCGAGTTAAAATCCTTCCTATAGGGGTTGAGTCAAAGAACAACATGGGTTGATTCATTCTGTTTGGACCATTTTAACCTTGCCATAATGATTATGAGTCTTATCTTGATCAGAAGATTCATAGCCACTTGCATTTAACAAGTTTTAATACTTTATATAATTATAGTTTAAAATGATTTAGTATTATTTTTAGTTTTAATTTATCTTTTTTATGTGATTTTCTAGATATTTCCAGTCTGCAGTATTAGACCTGAAAGCTCAACTCAAGCCAGCTTCTATGCAGGTATTGTTTACCATTAAGTGTTTTAACTGGATCTCTGAAAATAATCTTTTTCACTGATCATCCTTCATTCTTTATCAATTAATTTCAAAAGCACTATTGTTTTCCAATTTCTTTGAGTCATTTAAATATTGTTTTACTGATACCTTGCATCCATTTCTCGGATTTTTTTATTGGATTTTATGTTTTACGTGTCTCATATTTTAGAAGAAATGTTTATCCTATGCTATCAAGTGCTAAATAGAGATTTCAAGTTTGCAGCATGTATAATTGCTTGCACTATTTTTTTATTGGCAAAATTCTTTATAACCCAATTGATTTAGTTAAAATTTGTTTAAATTAGGTAACACTTATACTTTTCCTCCGAGTAAACCAAGACATCATTCCTCAGGAAATTTTCCTTTTGTTGAACTTTATTATGTTCTGTAGTTAATAAAACCTGCAAACTTTCCTTGGTTGTACTTTTGCAAACTTTTTTGTTTTATATCTTCCGGTATCTTTTGGATCATTTGGATTCTGCTATTGTATGTTACAACAACCAGGTTGTTTAAATCTTGTGTTTCTATTTACATATAAAATGCTTCAAGGTTGAAATGCTAAATTATCCTCCAGGCACCTTTGCAGTTGCTCTGTTGGACAATCCTATGCAGTCCAGGACCACTATTAGTTGTAAACTATTCAGTATGTTTGTGGCGGTTTAAAACTGCCAGATATGTTGAATCAAGAAAAATTTAGATAAATTTTGTGGCGGTTTTAAACCGCCAGAAAATGACAAACAAGTCAAACAAAAATGCATTTTATGGCGGTTTGAAACCTCCACAAAGAGGTTGAATTTTCTGGCGCACTAAACCAGCGTTTACGAAATATCCGCCAGAAATAGTTTTTGTCGACCGTAGATCCGGCGGTTATTAGTGACGCCGGTAATGTAATTTGTGGCAGTTTTTAACCACCAGAAAAAACCAAATTAACCGCCACAAATCACACATTTTTTTGTAGTGGGTGTGGGGTGAGGGGAAGGGGGGTGCGGGGAAAGGGATGTAAATTTAGGAATTTCATTTTTTTAAGGGTAATTTAGACATTTTATATATCTTTTTTTAAAAAGGGGTGTATTTGTACGAGAGTGGAGGTGTATTTATCATCTGCCTAAAAGTAAAAATAAAAAACTAAAACAACTAAAATAAATTAATATTACTATATTTTTGTTATTTGGGCTTGTAAAAGTGTCCAGGTTAAAAACCATTATTTTTGGGTTTGATGGGCTTTAAACTCTACTTATGAAGTTTTAGTAGTAAACGCTTTGGGCTAAGCGCTTCAGTTCCGTTGATTTTGTTGTCCAATAGGCATCAGAATACTCAATTTTCAAATGTTCATTCTTTCATTAGATTTTTACAATAAGCCAAATAAAAAATTGGGGTACTACTGATTGCTATAAACAATAAAGATATGATAAAAGATGTGTAAAGCAGAGTTTCATTATTCTTTTCTTCTTCTTTTGGATGAGCACAATTTAGATTTTAACTTTGTTAAAGTGAGTGGAGTGCTGTAAAGGGCAAAATGCAGAACTATAACTATTGATAAAAAAAAATGTCAATGAAATAATTAATAAATTGTTATTTTTCATGTTAACAGTTTGATACAGTTCTAAAATTTTACTTAGCCCTTCAAAGTTACATCCTTTATTTCATGGGAACCACATGCCGATTTCCATTTATAACTAATTCCTTTCGTTTCTTTCTTTTAATATTTTTTATTTTTAATTAAAAAAATGTCAAAATCCCCCTCCCCCGCCATTTTCTATTTGAGCTGAAAAAACCAAGGGAGTTTATTTATTTATTTACCCACCTCCATATATGAGAACTTAGTTTTTATTGCTTTTTTGTGTGTTTTGAGATTTTAAGGAAAAAGCAGAAGACAAGAGAGACAAGAGGGAACCTAATGATGCAGACGACAAGCAGCTTAAAAAGAATTCTCAAGATGTTGGGCCACGATTGGCATGCCAATTTCTTTTCAAATCACACTTTTATTTTTCCAGCTAAGTAGCTTTGTTGGAACGTCTAAATTAGCTTTTCAATTCAACCTTCATCATTTGAATGCAGATTGTCTTACGTCATTGCATTTGCATGGCCAATTTCAGTTTCGATTCTTCCGCGAATTTGAAATCCCAATATTGGGAATCTTATAAAAACTGTGAGAAAAAAGTATACATTAAGAACTTATAATAATAGACACTGCAATTTAAGAATCACACGTGGTTCCAATTTCCAAATAGCTGCTGCAGATAACCCGTGTTGGATACTAATTGGATATTGCTAATTAATCTGAATCATACACAATATACTTGGTATTTTGAATATGTATTATACAGATGAAATGTTGTAAGAATTCAATATACAACCTTTTGTTTTTTATTTTTTGTTTACAGTGAATAACATGCCAACTTCTAGAATTTTGATACTTTTGGTTTAACTATGCTAAGATCTGTGCTAGAAATGATTTTGTAATACTTGATGTTTGGTAAGGTATGTGTCTCCTTTATCTTATAAATAAATACATATCCTCGACATTATCATTTTTCGAATATAGGATACCCCTGATACGTGTCTCATTCCCAACCTGTCATATAAAGCTTATCAATTTAGGTAGATCCTGACATGGAGTATTTTGCACGGTTGCATTGCAGTGAATGTGATAAAAATGTCAGGTAGAAAGTAAATAAAATAACCCCAAATAATTTACTAATTTTTACACTTTAATGTAAAATTTGTTTTTAAAATCAATTTCAATACACATTTCAATCACATTGTACAATTCAAAATCATTCTACCAAGATCAATTGTTTTCCACTTTAAAACCATAATAATAAAAACAAAAAACTTGTTTTTAAGATCTGGTTGCTTCAACCAGCAAATTTTCTTGCAAGATAAAACACCAGTGTCTCTATCCACGTGAGTTTGGCAAGTATTTGACTGAACAAGATATTAAAGAATTTCAAAAGATTCAACAAAATCACTCGAAAAGGAAAGGATCCTTCCAATAATATACTTATCCTCTTCTAAACACAACATAATCTACAAACATTCTTAATTATACAACATGAAAGATATACTTTCACCATACTTTTTTTTGTTGTTGAGAATTTCCCCATTTTTGGCAGTACCTTCACGCTCTTGCTAACAAACCATCCTTCTAGCAGTTCTTACAGATGAAACACCTTCATGAAAACACTCTATTAAGCGTATAGAGCTAACTTTTAACAAGATATCCAAGATAGATAAAACCCCCCAAAATTTTCTACACCCAAAACCTCAAACACTACTCCAGAGGTTGCTGCATTGTCACAACCAGGGGACTTGTGACAATATGCTTCCCATCAGACCAAACAATGGAACCACTCTTGACACTAGAACCTCCAGGGGAAAGCTTAACCGCCCTAGTTTGTACCCTAACAAGAAAGCTCAACTTCTGCCCCACCCTCTTGAAAGTCAGAGTCTCTGGCTTCACTGTGACCACCATTCCCCCTGGTGGATTAATGGTGACCTTGTACACTGAATTTGGGTCCCCAACATTGGTCACAGTCCTAATAAAGTGAGTAGACATTCTCCTCTTTCCATATTGCTGAAACACTGCAGACAAAGAAGGGTAATTCAGGTTCCCAGAATGTCCAGCTCTCTTAGCCCCACTGCAATCAGCATTTTTCCTAGTGATCACATGGATGGTCTTAGTGGTATAATTGGAATTGCACAAGAAATTCACATAATCAGAAGTGGAGATATCATAAACCAATCCGGGGTTCATGGCCTTCTCAGGATGAACATGGCCAGCACCATAATCAAACACTGAGGAAACGTTCCCAGTGGACTCATCCAACATGGGGTGACCCCTATTGTCAACAGTGTAAGCAGTGGTCATCAAAGCAGACCTAATAGCAGCAGGACTCCAATCAGGGTGTGCTGCTTTTAACAAAGCAGCCAAACCAGAAACATGAGGGCAAGCCATGGAAGTCCCAGAGAGAATGTTGAACTCAGTCCTGCGCCCATCAGAGGGAAGACCAGAAGGCCCAACATGGTCAGGCCAAGCTGCAAGAATGTTCAACCCTGGGGCAATAACATCAGGCTTCAAAATCTCAGGGGAAACAGGGTTAGGCCCTCTTGCTGAAAATGATGCCACCACAGGAGCTGGCCTTACACCAAGCCTAGTCCCTTTGAACACAATTGTAGCAGTCGCTGGCGACCGCGAACTCCCAATGTACCTCCGGATTTCGTCGCCGCTGGTGGCACCGACCGAAGTGGCGGGCAACACGTGGCAATCAGCCACCAATCCTTCACCATCAAACACACCATTGGCCAAAATCATGCCAACCCCTCCATTTTTTTTCACCTCCGCACCCTTCGCAGTCCTTGAATTAATGCCTCTATCACACACAACAATTTTCCCCTTAACAAACTTGGGATCCAAGGAACCTTCTAAACAAAGTGAAGATGAATAACCATCACCACCACCAAATTGTTCTACACCAGCATACACTACCGGGTACATTCGACCCGGAGTTAAACCCGGTCCATCGTAGATACCAACCCCAGGTACAATTTTACCATTTCCAAGCTTAACATCCGCAGGAAAATCCCTATCCATGGTCCCGGCGCCGACAGTGGTCACCCACGGCGCCACATTGGTCACCGTAAGCCCGCCGGGGCCGCCGTTTCCGGCGGAGGAGGAGACAAAAACGCCGTTAGAGGCGGCGCCGAAGGCGCCAATAGCAATCACATCAAGGTGGTAGGGAACCACCACGCCGCCGACGCTCAATGACGCCACGTCGACGCCGTCTGCGACGGCGGCGTCAAACGCGGCGAGGATGTCGGAGTCGAAGCAGCCGCTGCTCCAGCATACCTTGTACACGGCGAGGCGCGCCTTGGGCGCCATCCCGGCGGCGACGCCCTTGGCGTAGCCGAGCGTGGACGCCGGCGAGACGTAGCGGCCGGCGGCAATGGACGCCGTGTGAGTGCCGTGGCCGTCGGTGTCACGCGGAGAGCGAACCTCCGTGGTTTCGTTCATCTTGCCGTTGGTGGCCTCGTAGCCGGCGAAGAAGTATCTGGCTCCGATGAGTTTCCGGTTGCAGGAGGTGGCCGGAAAATTGTCCCCGGCGACGCACTGGCCCTTCCATTTGGGCGGAACGGGGCCGAGGTCGCGGTCGTTGAAGCTCTGCCTCTCCGGGCAGATTCCGGTGTCGATAACTCCGATGACGAGATCGGAGCCGAAATCGGTCTCGTGGAGCAAACCGGTTCGGTCGGCGGTGGTGAGGCCGAGGAACTGCGGCGAGCGCGTGGTGTGCGGCTTGCGAACTTGCTCGGGAATGAGGGCGATGACGTGGCTGAGTGTTTCCACTCTGTGCGCCTCTGAAGTGGTTAGCTTGGCGGAGAAGCCGTGGAAAACGGTGTCGTATGTGTGGATTATGGAAGCGGTGGTGGAAATAGAAGAGAGGGAGGATTGGTACCAGTGCTTGTGCGTTTGGAATACGGAGGGTTTGGCGTCGCGGTGGACTTGGATTATGAACGTGCTTCTCTTCTCTAGGTCCAAAGAAGCAGCGAGTGTCCAAATGAAGAAGAGCAACACGAAGGCGTGGAAGCAGGGAAATGGTGCCATTGAGGAGTGGAGAGTGGAGAGTGGAGTGAAGGGGTGTTGGTGTGGTGTGAGGATAATTTATAGTGTAGAGACTAGAGATGGAGAGTGCAGGACAAGAGTTTGAAATTTAAAATATGGATTCCCCACTGTGTCAAAGTAGAAAACAGCTGTTCAGATTACGTTTACCGATACAATTTTGGAAACAATTTAATTATAAAAAGGACGCATGTCAGTCAGTAACTGGAGAAAATAATAAATACTAATAATTACTCTACTCCCAAAAATAATAATAATTCTTCTTTTTTTAGAATTTTTTACTGGAATAATATTTTTTTTAAAAAAAATTACAAGAATGATCACTGTGCAGGATTATTTACCAAGATAGAATCATTTACTGTTCAAGCTCAGAATTCGGTTCCCAGAGAACCGAATTCTGAGCATCAAAATGTAATTTTTTTTTATTTTTTCAACTCAGAATTCGGTTTCCGGGGAACCGAATTCTGAGTTGGTTTTAATTTTTTTTTTTTTTTGGTGTATGGGGCAAATTTGGGCTGATGTGGGAAGCGGAACGGCCCGTTCCAAAAGCAGAACGGGCCGTTCTGCTTAAAGAAACAGAGTGCAAATTCTTTAAGCAGAACGGGCCGTTTCACATTCAGAATTTGCACTCTGTTTCTTTAAGCAGAACGGCCCGTTCTGCTTTCGGAACGGGCTGTTTCGCTTCCCACATCAGCCCACATTTACCCAGACACGAAAAAAAAAAAAAAAAAAAGTTAAAACCAACTTAGAATTCGGTTCCCCGGGAACCGAATTCTGAGTTGAAAAAACAAAAAAAATTACATTTTGATGCTCAGAATTCGGGAACCGAATTCTGAGCTTGAACAGTAAATGGTTCTATCTTGGTAAATAATCCTGCACAGTGATCATTCTTGTAATTTTTTTAAAAAAAAATATTATTCCAGTAAAAAATTCCTTTTTTAACTACTTTTTTTTATAAAAAATGTAAATACTAAAATATTTTTTTATCCATCACTATTATTAACAATTTCAATTATCCAACTTAAAATTTATACACATTATTATATTTTTCATTAAGCCAACTCTAATATATATATATATATATATATATATATATATATATATATATTATAAACATGAAAATAGTTAATAAAAATCACTTATTAAATATTAAAAATAATTTTAATTTTAGAATAAATAAAAAATTTATAAGAATCAAAATCAAAAATATTTTATAGAGATTAAAAATATATTTAAGTATTTTTATATTTATATTAAATTTTATGTAATCTAATTTTTCATTAATTAACTATAAAAACTTTGTATTAATAATGCATAGTAAAATTATACGTACTATTTGCCGTTTTACATTAGGATTTCAAAATATTAAAAAAAAAAATTCATAAAAGATGAACGATGATCCTGAAGTCCGTGGCTGGCTTCTTCCATTTGCAGTTGTTCTCTTTTTGTCCAACAAAGTTTGGTAATTAATGGTCCAATAAACAAGTGTGGCCCATAAATGGGTCCATCAATTACGTTAACCATCCGTGGCAGAGAGGACTAAAGTAAGACCCACACCCACCATCAATTCTTGACTTTCCACTCAGTCCAAACGACCCATTTATACACACTCAAGTACCCTGTGCCCCATTACAGCAAACTAAATTGATATTCAAAATCAACTCTCACCTAAAACAAGGTCCACCATTACCTCCATTCATTTTTCTACTTCCTCTATTTTCTAATCGTGAATTTTTTACGTAAATATTATTTTTTTTTTAAAAAAATATCCAAATAACCACTGTGCAGGTTTATTTACACAGATAGAACCATTCACTGTTCAAGCTCAGAATTCGGTTCCCCTGGAACCGAATTCTGAGCACCAAAATGTATTTTTTTTTTGTTTTTTCAACTCAGAATTCGGTTCCCGGGGAACCGAATTTTGAGTTGCTTTTATATATATATATTTTTTTTCATGTTTGCAGGAGAGACGTGGGCTGACGTTGGAAGCGGAACGGCCCGTTCCGAAATCAGAACGGGCCGTTCTACTTAAAGAAACAGAGTGGCATTTGTTAACGTGAAACGGGACAAGAACGGGCCGTTCCGACGTTAAGAATTAACGTTGAAATAGATGTTGGAAGCGGCCGGTTTTAAACAAATTGTTGTGGCAATTTTTTTAACGTGGAACGGGCCGTTTTTGTTTTAGAACAGCCCGTTCCAAGATAGATATTTACACATTTTTTTTACTCCTGGAACGGCTTCGGAACGGCCCGTTCCAGGAGCTGTTTTTACAAAGTTTTTTTGATTTAGAACGGGCCGTTCTGGTTTTGGAACAGCCGTTCTGGGTAAACAGTAAAAGTTGCGTTTTTTCTATAAATAGTCCCCCTCCCCTTCATTTTTTAATGCGATTTGTACTGCTTCAGATTCACCTTGATAGTAAGAAAATTTTTTTTTCTTCAATTTTTATTAACTATATCAAAAATGTTGTTGTGGAAGCAAAATGAGCATAGGTCTGCTTTCATTGGTAGAACTGTAAGTTTAGCACTTTCGTTATATACTTTAAATTTCAATTAACTTGTAACAAATTAGTACTAATTTTGGTAATTATTATTGCAGGAGACTGAGAATATTATTTGTTCTTACTGTCATTCAATGCCAGAACCTCACCCTCTAATTGTTCCTATACTAGAGGAAGTGGGTTTTTCTGGGGTTGCAAAGCTCAGACATCTAAAAGTGGATCACGCATTAATCACAGCTTTGGTTGAAAGATGGAGACCTGAGACTCATACATTCCATTTTCCAACTGGAGAGTGCACCATAACACTGGAGGATGTTGCACTTCAACTTGGCTTAAGAGTTGATGGTTTACCAGTCATTGGCCCAACATTATATGACTGGGAGGAAATGTGCTCCACCTATCTCGGAATCATGCCAGTTAAAGGTGAGTCACTAATTGGCTCTATGATTAAGTTAAAGTGGTTAAGAGATAATATGTTAGAATTACCAGAGGAGCCATCTCAAGAACAACTTGATGCACATTGTAGATCATATATATTAGGGTTAATAGGAGGTGTTTTGATGCATGACAAAACAGGCAATAAGGTACATCTTATGTATTTATCTTTATTAATAAATCTTAGAAGAACAAGACGATATAGTTGGGGGTCGGCTTGTTTAGCTATGTTATATAGGGAAATGTGTAGAGCTACAAATGTTAGTAGCAAAACAATGGGTGGTTGTGCATCTCTGTTACAATCTTGGGCATGACATCGCATGCCATATATTGCGCCTATTTCTAGGTTACCAGCATCATTCCCTCTAGTGTGTAAATGGAGCGGGGGCAGAGTTTTAAACTTTCAAAATGTACCTCATAATGATGTTGTTGGATATAGATCAAGGTTTGATCACATTCAGAATGATCAGGTAACTCTTTAAAATCAAAGTTTTATTTTTTTTTCTTTTGTTTAGCATAATATGTTAACTAAAGAAGTTTAATTTTTTTTGTAGTTTTTATGGGCGCCATATGGACTATTGCAAACAGCAATACCGATGCAAGCATATAGAGATGCTCTGCTATGGACATCATGCACCTCCATTATTTGTTTTGCAATTGTTGAATGGCACCAATCTGATAGAGTGAAATTGCAATTTCGTCTCTTTCAGGATGTCCCTTCTCCACCGAATAATTTGGATAACCTGCACAACATTGACATGAGGGGAAGACAAGATGAAAATTGGGTTACAAGACATGCTCAGTGGATCGACATATGGAACAATAGACGTGAGCACACATTGATGGGTCATCCAATGCAAGGCCCACTGTTTCACACACGAGAATACATGGAATGGTACATGGCCAATTCCATCTATTTTTTATCTGTGCCACGACTACTACAAGATCCAAGGACCCATCAACAACGAAGGACTTCCACAACATTTGAGACTGGTCGAACTTCCATGCGATCGCATGAAGAGACTGGTCAACATGTATCAAATCCTCAGTACGTCACTCCTGAACAAAACATAATTGACAGACGACATTCATTTGCAACAACTTCAGAGGATTTTTTTACAAATTTATTTGGAGTAGATTTTAGAACTCCATCTTCAGCACAATCATACATGCAATCTCTTTACCGTCCACAATTCGGTAATGAACCTGGAAGTTCTTCAGCACCATTTCAACATCCGGTGGTTGATGATGAAGCAAATCCTTCTGAGCAACAACCTCCACGGCGTAATCCAGGCCGTAATAGACGTCGCCCTCGTTGTGGAACTGGACACCATTACGGAGATTGAAAAATGTATATAAATCACTCTATGTTAATGTTATTGTTTTTTTATTCTAATGTACTATGTGTCTTTATCAATGTAATATGAATTTTAATATTATGCATTTTTACATGCGATCTAGACTAAGAAGGTTATAAACTATTATAATTATAAGTATTGTTGCGAACATAATATACGATTTCAACACAATATACGATTTCAACACAATATACGATTTCAACACAATATACGATTTTAACACAAACACAACGTACTATCCGATACTAACACAAAGTAATTAACTTTAATATTACATAACTAAATAAATTTATTACAACTGATTACAACAATAATGATCATTGGTGGCGGGAACTACATCCATGACTAATATTCGGACATGTCTTCCTAGTGTGACCAGGAGTGTGACAATAAGAACAATTTTTGACATGAGTATGTTGTTCTCTAATATCCATCTCTGTTCTAATCCTGGTGGACTTTGGTCGACCCTTCGAAGTTCTCTTCAGTTCTGGATTTGGCCACAAAGTTGGACCAGTGTAAGTAGGCCAATATCTTCATGTCGAAGCTCTCCAAACTGTCCTTCGTATACCTTTGCAACTTGTTGTAAGGTATATATGGGAGATATGTACCTTTCATAGTCATGATGTGCATGTAAGCATGAAGCAAGCACATGTGAGCAAGGGATATGAACTTTTTGGAACTTGCCACAATCACACCACAATTCATCAAGCCTTACCGCAAATCTCCCAGCTGGTCGAACTTCTCTCGAATGTTGCGTTTCTTCCACTAGAAATCTACTGCTTGATCTGTCAAAGCTGATAACTCTATGAGTATTTGCCTTAGACTGTGCATCTTGAATAGTTTTATTTGCAATTTCCGAGTAGACATGTCCTGCATTAATCATTGCGCTCACTTCCGTACCTCTTTGAACGAAAAACTTGTTGCAACGAGTGTATGTGGCCATTACCATGGAACAAATTGGCAAATTTCGTGTTTTCTTCAATACGGAATTAATTGACTCAGTTAGGTTTGTTGTCATGTGTCCCCAACGTCGTCTATTGTCCCATGCTAGTGTCCATTTTTCCCTAGGAATGTTGTCTAACCATTGAGCTGCTTCAACATTAGTATCTCTTACTATGTTGTAATAGTAAAAGAATCTAGGTTCAGTCATCCCGTAGGCTGCAAAATAATAAAATTATTAAATAATTAAAAGTAATAATCAAATGCTTTAAAAAAAGTAATGATAAACTTACCCATATTGACGACATCCTTCTTTAGTGCTGCATTTTTGAACCGTCGCATGAAATTTTGTGCAATATGTCGAATACAATAGACATGAACAGAATTGTTTTCCGTCCAGCCACTTCCATTTCTTGAGTATGCACTTCGAATAGCTTCATGACGATCAGAAATAAGGCACAACCCATCTTGCGGTGTTACATACCGCCTCAAGTTCATCAGAAAAAAAAAAACCATGCATCACTAGTTTCACCTTCAACAACAGCAAATGCAATAGAAATTATGTTGTTGCGACCATCTTGCGCAACTGCGACCAATAGTGTACCTTTATATCTCCCATATAAAAATGTACCATCCACTTGTACAATTGGTTTGCAGAAGGCAAAACCATCAATGCATGGTTTAAAGGTCCAAAATAACCTTTTGAAGATAACACTCCCCTCGTCCAATAATTCACCTTGGTAAGCCGGTTGCGTATTTAATTTCCAAATAAAACCTGGAACATACATTTGCATTGCTTGCAACATACCTGGTAATTTGTTGTACGACTCCTCCCAGTTTCCAAAGATATTCTCAATGGCATGTTGCTTGGCTAACCATCCCTTTCTGTAACTAATTGTATAACCCATGGTGGACTTGATGTGGGCTATGATGGTTGAAATGGATGCCGATGGATCAACCTCAATAATTTCACCAATGCTTTGAGCAATCATTTGTGATCCCAATTTATTATGATCTTGGGAGATAAGTGGGGAAACACATGTGTGGGGGCCCTCAAGGATCATGATTTCCCAATGTTGTTCCCTGGTTCGCAATATACCACGACATCTCCAGGCACAGTCGTGGTGAACGCATTCCATAACAAGCCTACTACTGCTTGAATTTTTAACCTTGTAACTGCAATGGTTGACAATGTGAAATCTATTTATGGCATCCTGCATTTGTTCTTTTGTTTGGAAGCGTTGGCCAACAAATAGTGTTCCAGGTGGATACACAACCATATCACGCTCCAACAAATGGCTATACTCACTGTCTTGTTGGATTTCATTGGGAAACTCTAAAAAGTGTGGAGGTGGGTTGTATATGGCTACTGGTTGTGGTTGTAGTGGTGGATTATTTGGAATTGGGAGGGTTTCTTCATCATCATGTTCATGTGCAGAGAGAATTTCGTCTTCGTCCTCGCTAAAAGGATCAAAGACATTTTCTGTTGGGAGACCAACAACAACATCATCTTCAATGTTGGTTTCAACATTGGGTTGAGAAGCAGAAGGTCTAGCTTGCTCAAATGGCTGAGAAGGTATTTGATTAAGGTCCATGATTGGACCACTTAAAAGCTGTGTGTATGACTCAATGTTGTAGTTGGAGGGGATATCATAAGAAGGGCCAGATGGGTTAGTGTACTGGTAACTTTGATAAACTTCGTAAGGTGAACGTGAAGGTGAAACTTGTGGTGCATGTGATTCAACTGTAGTAAATGTAACATATAATTCAATACCTGATTGAAGTTGATTAGAATCGTGAACATTGAAAACTGCCTCAACGTCTTCATCATCCGTCAACTCAACACAGGTATAGTTACTAACCCCTGGGCCAAGTCTAATAGGGTACCGAAAATGTATGCTAGCCACCCTCTCAGAATCTTGTCGATGTAGCTTTCTGTGGATGACTCTTTGAAGCCTTTCTAGAGTAATTCCTCTGTTGATACGAACTAATTTTGCAGATGGAGAAGAGAAGGTGATTCCTTCATTCGGACATTGGTTAATGGAACCATCAGAATGAACAATAACGTAGATTGAAGAAGCCATTTTATGAAAGGTTTAAAGGAAATTAACGTGATTCTAAGAAACTGATTCAAAAGGGGTACACGGAAGGAATAAAGGAGATAAGCTAATCTGAAATCGTGTGAAAAAAATGAAGGGGAGAGGGTCTATTTATAGAAAAACGCAAGTTTTTACTGTTTACCTAGAACGGACCGTTCCAAAACCAGAACGGCCCGTTCCAAATCAAAAAAACTTTGTAAAAACAGCTCCTGGAACGGGCCGTTCCGAAGCCGTTCCAGGAGTAAAAAAAATGTGTAAATATCTATCTTGGAACGGGCTGTTCTAAAACAAAAATGGCCCGTTCCACGTTAAAAAAATTGCCACAACAATTTGTTTAAAACGGGCCGCTTCCAACATCTATTTCAACGTTAATTCTTAACGTCGGAACGGCCCGTTCTTGTCCCGTTTCACGTTAACAAATGCCACTCTGTTTCTTTAAGCAGAACGGCCCGTTCTGATTTCGGAACGGGCCGTTCCGCTTCCAACGTCAGCCCACGTCTCCCCTGCAAACACGAAAAAAAAATAAAATATAAAAGCAACTCAGAATTCGGTTCCCCGGGAACCGAATTCTGAGTTGAAAAAACAAAAAAAATACATTTTGGTGCTCAGAATTCGGTTCCCCGGGAACCGAATTCTGAGCTTGAACAGTGAATAGTTCTATCTGTGTAAATAAACCTGCACAGTGGTTATTTGAGTATTTTTTTTTTAAAAAATAATATTTAGGTAAAAAATTCTCTAATCGTCGCCCAACGTTTTTTTTTTTCATTACTGATATTTTTCTTTTTATATGGACCATATTTTTTTTTTATCATAAGCCATTTTTTTTAATTATAAAAATTAGTAGAGTTAGGTCTTGATTGCTCAAGGTAAGATTTAAAGTCATACCGGTAAGAATTGAATTCATGTCCTTTTGAAATATAAACTTGTTCTTTATCGATTGGATTAAACTTTATTAGTATAAGTTATCTTATTTGAATATAATAAGTTCACTATAAATTTTTTTATCTAAGTATTTAGTTTAATTAAATATTTAATATTTAAACTTGAGATTAATGATTAAGTTATAGTAATCCGAATTGTTTTGTCGGTTAATTTTATTTTCTTCATGTATACAATTAACAATGAATTTCTCGTCGATATTCTTTAGGAAATATTGTTATTTACATTCTTTTCTAATCTACGTAGTGTTAAGGTGAAAAGTACCAAGTTTATAGGCATAAAGCATTTACGTTGTTTTTGGTACAATAAAAATATCCAAGAAATAAAGAAGAAAGGTGCGAAATAGGTTAAAAAAAAAACATTGAAGATTATTTAGATGTGCAAAATTTGTAAGCAAAAAAAGAAAAAAAGATGCGATCTTACACGTTTTTATTGTTTTACAAATCAACGTGAAAATGAACACTACAAACGTAAAAACTTTTCGTATTTAAATAAATGTTACACACAATCAAACAATACATTCTTGAAATGGTTATTCATGTAAAAAAAATTTATTTGAATAAATTAAATTTTATTCGATTACATTTTTGAAAAAATTGGAATACAAATCGGTTTTGAAACGTCGAATATAAATTATTTCATTATAATATTGATATAATTTTTTCAAATGATTAATGTTCCGGCTAAAGGGTGAACTAGGATTTCTTCTTAGGTTAAGCCTTAGAGCCAGAACATTCAAAAGTGTAATCTGCCTGCTTAGCTTTAAGGTTTTAGGTTTTATAGTTTTTTGTTCATGGGCCTCGTGGGCCCCAAGAACGTGGGAATTTCCATGACTGTTTTTATTTGAAAAATATTTGGTAATTAAATGTGGGATTCATTTTGGAACTGCATCTATGTGAGAAGGTTGGATCGGATTTTGACCGAGATCGCCCATGTGTACCGTCCATATCGGATTATGACCGATCAGACCCATGTATAGAAAGCAAGTCGGGCATTGGCCGAGTAGGCTCTTATCAGTGAAGATCGGACTATGACCGACCTGGTTTATGCAGAGAAGCTAGGTTAGGTATTGACCATGTGAACACCTAGTTAGAAGGCCGATTTGGGATATAGCCAACCTATCCCATATAAAGATGTCAGGTCGGACTCTGACCTAGACAGTACACTTACCTTCTAATCCTGAGCCTATAAGACGAAAGGGTTTGGCTAACCAAAGGGTCGGGATAATTCCTACACAAGGGCTGGGTCAAGTTCCGATATGGACAGTACAATTAAAATAAAAAAATATTTTTAAAAATATTTTTTTATTTCATTATCTTTTATTTTTTACACATTTTTCTTATTTTATTAAATATACATAATAATATTTTTCAAATAAAGACATCATTAAAGTACGATGAATATCGTAATCAGTTATCGGGCATGATACCGAATTACCGACAGGTGCGACAGTGTGAAAAGGAATACATGTTGGAATCTTGTGACCTTTCGGTTTTTGTCGCAGGCCCATCCATGAGCATCAGTCATCACAATGTCTGGATGCAAAATCAAAATGAGCAAAAACTTCACTTAACCATTTCCCAATTGCTTCTTTCCTTTGCCCTTATCATATTCTGCATTTATTATTATTGTTTTGGTATTTTGAAATACGCATGACAAGTGCAGCATATCTAAGCTGACTATAGAAGACAATTCTCTCACTTTCACTAATTTCTTAATTTTAGTCGAATTGGGAGTCAAAATAAGAAGAAAAAATATATATTAAGAAAAAGTTATATAATGAATATTTAGTTATCGAAAATCGTATCTTGGAAGTATATATCAATTATTAGTAATATATATAAATACATCAACTTCATTTTATTAATTTTCTCAATAATTTAGATAATAGAAAAAATAAAAGAAAAAAAAAACATAGAGAGAATCCATTATTACGATAGGATTCAACTCGAGTGGTACAAATACATTTTTTCTCTATTTCACCAATTAACAAACGGGGCAAATGTTCTGTCTTTCATAAATTTCTACTTTAGATAGGATTACAATAAATGTTGAAATGTAAATTTTTACAATTACAACTAATGTAGCTAATCAGTGCACAATGTCAAAATATTTCTCTTTTTATATCAGCGAAATAATATTAGTTTCATAATTGATGTAAAAAAATTATTTTAACCAATACTAAATAACTTTATTGCACTAGTGATATATATATATATATATATATATAGGTTGAATTTCCTTTATAATCCTTGTAGTTATACAAACTTTCATTTTTAATTCCTATATCGTTACAAATAGTCTATCAGTCCATACACAAACAATTTTTTTTTTTCTTTTTTCAAATTAGTCGTTTCCGTTAATTTGAAACAAGCCTCATTTGTGAATGAATGATGCATCTGGCACATTAACTTCGTTTAATCATTCTTTGTGTTACAACTTGCAAGGGGTCAGTGACATGGCACATGGTAATTTGAGATGGAAATAAATAAGTACGTTACTACGCTATTTTTATAAATTAAAATGTTTTTGTACAGTTGTTTTTATATTGAATTACATGCTTCATATTTATATAATTTTTCTCTTCATATTTAAACCATTTTCTTATAACATATTAGTTATCTAATAAAAGTTTGAAAACACTATTTAATACTTATGAAATGTGAAGTGAAAAAATGTTTGTAATTCTAAGTGATTCAATAAAAGGTGAAAGGTCTAATTTCAATTTTGTTTGTTCACCAATTTCAAATGCTCATAATACTTTTAACTAACTAAGTGCAAAATTATAACATAACAAAAAATTAAATAAATATTAATTTAAAAATTAACAGTTTCAAAATTTATCAAATTTATGTGAGTACCTTAGAATTTCTCAATAAATAATTATCTTCTTCATTTGTTCCACCTTGGTGTCGTCTAGAGTGCATTGATCGGTGATGTACGGATGTTGTTGCGGTGGGGGACGATAGTATTTGTAATGTTGTGCGACTTAGTCTCGATAGTGTATGATAATATCGTGATTCGTCTTTTTTTTCTCTTTTTTTTTCTTTGATCACTTTGACTCTTTTGAATGTTCTGTAATCGGTTAAAAATGTTTTGAATGACTAAACATGTTTTTTCAATGAAATCTGTTTTTTGAATATTACTAACAGTGGATTGGATCATCACCATCATTGCATTCCTTCAAATTGTTTGCAATATTTTTTTTAGTTTCCCTAAATCCTTTTCACTTTCCCTAAATCCTGGTCACCACCATTGCATTTGTTAGAATTGTGCTTTTTGTGAATTGGTAGTTTGCGTTGGTTGTGAATCGAGAATGTGCTGGTGTGGTTAATGTGTTCTATTATGGTGTGGTTAATTTGGTGTGTGCTAGTGTGAATATATATACGGATATATATATAAAGATGAAATGTGTCCACTAAAAAATTACGGATACATGTGCAATAGTTTTTACAATATTATTTTATATATTTTTTCTACCATTAATAAATATAATAAATAAATCAATAAAGAAAAATAGAAGAAAAAAAAAAGAGAGTATAAAGTTGTACAATTAATTATATAAGAAATACTCTCTTTCTTCCTTTTTAATTATTGGTTTTTTTAACAAAATATTGTTTCTATTTATCATTTGTTTTTAAAATGTATGACAACATTAATTATTTTTTATCAATTATATTTTTGTATCTCATCTAATTTTTAATTAATTTATACATTAATAATTTATGTATATATTTGTTACAAAAGTAAAAATGAAAGGGATCCAATTAAAAAGATCAACATTAATTTTTGGAAAACTGAAAAAGTTATTGTGTTTTTTAATTTATATATATATCGATCTAAATTTATTATGTATCTTATTTATATATGTCAATTTGAAACAACTATTAAAAACGGAAATAGTATATATTTTATTAAAACAAAAAATGGAGTGATTGATGCATCATTAAGCGTGTGTTTGTTTCCGGAGATGTCCTGTTTACGAGCAAAGAAAGGCGTGGAAAGTATGCGTTTGTTTCCGCTGATTTGAAAGGAAGGAAAGGCGAAGAAAAGGGAGGAGAAGCACTGTTGCTCTCCTCCCACAAAAGCGAAGAAAGGAGCTGAAAGACACGTAGGATTTGTGAAAATCCAAAAATGCCCCTCCCATGCATGTGTCATGCAGCAGAGGAATCTCTGCCATTTTACGGACGTTCCCTGTAGCGTTGTCTCATGCATGCATACTGGCATGAATCTCTGCCATTGTTGATTGCCATTGAAGGAGTTTTGTCGTTGAGTGCGTTTGAAATAGTTATAAAAGAGTTGGAGTTGGAAGCTGGTAGTGTGTCTTCACAGAAATTCGAAGAAGCTGGTGGTTGGTGTTGCTCGTAGTTCTCCATGGGGTGGTGACTGATTGTCGACGTGCGTGGCTAGTGGTGGCTGGTGGGTGTTGGTGGTGAGTGATTGTGGAAGGAGCTCCTCCATTGAAGGTAAGTTTAATGTATACGAAGGAGTATAATCGATTATGGTTGGCCACATAATCGATTATGGCTTTGCATAATCGATTATGGGTGAGGCATAATCGATTATGCAACCATAATTGATTATGCAAGGCCATAATCGATCATGTGCAAAGCATAATCGATTATGCAGGGGTGTTTTCGTTGCCAGTGGAATCCGGAACGGCCCCGGAACGGCCCGTTCCAAAAAGCATTTTGTGAGAAAATTGCGAAAGCAGAACGGGCCGTTCCACTTTTGGAACGGGTAGTTGCACTTGTTGGAACGGGCCATTCCACTTTTGGCCTTTGTGGAAAACTCTGTAACCCAGAACGTCCCGTTCTGGTATGAGAACGGGCCGTTCTGGGTATATGAATGAGCCACGCAAAATGAGCCCAGAACGGCCATTTCGGATTCAGAACGGGCCGTTCTGGACACATTAATTTGTCATTAATGATGGTTATTTAATATTTTTCTGATGGTTAAGTTATATAATATTAATGATGGTTATTAATGATGGTTATATAATATTAATGATGGTTATTAATGATGGTTATATATATATATATATGATGGTTAAAAAATATATATATATATATATATATATATATATTTAACGTATTATATATATATATAATACGTTAATGATGGTTATATATATATATATTTAACGTATTATATATATATATAAAATATTAATATTTAATATATAATATGTTATTACCCATCTATTTTGTAATGTTATAAATTTCATAATTTTTTAATTGGTAAAAATTAACTTGTACAATTACCAAATATATTTTCATTTCATTGTAATTTATGTTAATGATTTATCAATTTTTTTAATTTTTTAATTAATTTTCAAAAAATTTATTTTACATTTTTTTATATTAAGAAAATTCTATTATTTAAATATTGATATAAAAAAATGGGAATATAAAAAAAATTAAGTAATACATGTTTATAAAATTAAAATAATAACACTTTCATAAATATTAATAAAATAATGGTAGAAAATTTCATTATCATAATATATTTTGTTATTATTATTTTTTATTATAAATATTATTATTATTATTATTATCATTATTATTAATATTATTATTATTTATTATAATTAGTATCATTAATATTTATTATGATTCTTATTATTTTTCTAATATTTATTATTATTATTATCATTATTTATTATTATTTTAATAAATTATACCTATTAATATAATTTTTCTGTTATTATTATTATTTACAATAAATAATATTATACTCATTTTTAATCCAACAATAAAAATGTAAATTACATATTCATCTATTAAATTTTTAATTTTTATCTATCATTAAATTTAAACCAAATATTTAAATTAATTTATTTTTAAATTAATGTTTTATAATTTTTTAGTTAAAATTTATATATTTATCTTTTAATTATAATAATTATAAACTTTTTTTAACCTAAGGGCAAAATAGTAATCTTTCACAATTATCAATTAAAAAATTTATTTTTATCTATCACATCAATCATTTCATTCACAAACTTTCACAAACTTTCTCTACACTTTCCACTCACTTTCCCTTAATCCAAACAACCTCACTTTCCGCTCACTTTCCCTTCAAATCTCTCATTTTCCACTCCTCTTTTTCTATCTTCAAATCCAAACAAAGCCTAAAAGTGACATTATTTGTTGGAGTGGTGACTATTGGGACTATCGTCTTGGCGGGGTCCTTGTATCGTAATAAATGTGACATAATTTGAAACGTGATTGCTTTTATGAACGTGTGACTAGTATGACTAAATAAACTATAAAGTATCGCAAGTGTTTACTCACAATCTATAATTGTATGCTTGAGCTTTCATGAATCTTAAGGTTGAACTGTTAATTAAAGTGACTTGAAATTTCATCTTGAAAAATACAGAATCCTAGAAGTTATGAGTATTTTAAGTTCGAAGCGGCTTGAGTTCGCACAGTTGAATGAGAGTTTTGTCATCATAAAAAATGAAATTACAAAAATAACACGTAGACCAAAAAATAATAAAATTAAAAGTATTAGAAAGATAGGTGGAACCCAGAAAAAAGTTGGAGCTTCGCATGCACATTGGGGCATTCTCGGACGAACGTTGTTGATCAACAAGTGTCATCATGGACTAAACATTAAAGACTCGTAGTCACTATCATAATTATATATTTTTTATTCGTTGATTATCTTAGGTCTCGCTTTATTTTTTTTATTTTTCACAATTATGGTTTTATATATCTATGGTGTACATTAATACGTGGTGTTGTGTTTCCGAAAAAATGTGCAAAAAACTTTTTTCTGGGAATTAATGAACGCTTTAACATAATCGATGGTGACCCTTCTTGCAAACTGTTCTAATCTTGATGATCTTAACTAAAGTTATCATGGTGGGGACCTAAAATTAAACAAGCTTCTTTTTCTTTTGTAGCACCCCCTGAATTTGAAACACTTGGACAGAAGAAAATCCAAGTTCAACTCTCTTTGTCTAAACAGTGAAAGGAGAATTTGGATTTTATATCACTCTATTTGTAGTAAAAAGGTTAATCAAGGGGGAAAAGCCAAAACATGTTATCATGCACGGAAAGTGACCCATATCTAACAAGTGAGACCTATGTTCAACTCACCTTTGCCTATACAATGAAAGGAGAATTTGGATTATATATTACTCTTTGCGGTATGGATTAACGAAAGGGGGAAAAATATTACCATGTAGGAAAAGTGAGCCATATCTTGCAAGAGACGAAGAGAAGAAAGTTTTTAAATTCAAAGTGTGTTGGTTTTTGACTTGAGTTGAGGCCCCATTACAAATTACAATGTCCAAGGAAGGAAGGAAGCAGAAGAGGTAAAAAGAAATCACCAGAATAGAGATCAAAAAGAGAAAGATGGTAAAAAGATACAATATTGGGTACTTCAATTGGAGAAAACATGTGGGGTTTGCATTTGTAGTGCACATGCAATTATTAGGAATCTTGTAATTATGATAAGTCGGAGGTGAAGTTTGAACCATTTTGCTAATTAAGTTTGAGTTTTAAATTATATTTTTTTGATTAGGAATTAGTCTAACCGTTATTTTCTCTTCATTTCTAAATATTTATTATTTTAAAAATGACTGATATATTATGTTTTAAATTCTGTACTTATCGCTTAATATCCCTATTATAAAAAACAATCAGATATTTATCATTAATGAAATAAGGTATTTTAATTTCAGTTATGTATAACTAAGTTTGTTCATTAATTGAGGCATGATACTGTTATTCAATTTCACCAAGAAAGATTTCGGTCATGTTTAAGAAATATGCTGATGAGTACTTTAATAATTAAGATCAAGAAATTGAAATAAATTAGTAGTTTAATTCTCAAGTAAAAATTTAGAATTCAAATTTTATAGATAAAAAAAATGTCATTCGAAATTGAAGAAATTTCACTAAAGATAACTAACTATTTTTTTAAAAAGAAATTAGTTAATAAAAGTTAACAAATGGTACATACTAATAAATATGATAATTTCACTAAAGATTCAGATAAAAGAATTCACCGAAAGTTGAACATATATAATTAAGAAATAGTTAAATCCTTTAAATAAGTCCAAATATTTTGTCATACATATCGGAAAAGGTTGATTGGAATAGAGGAAATTACTTGGGTGTTCTCAACTCCATCTTAAAAGAATTATATCCTTGCATATTTTGGGAGTGAAAAGGAAAATCAAGAGGTTTCTCAATCTTGTTCTCTATCTTGTTTCTTGCTGGTTGCTAGCTTCAATTATTGTCTTGTAATCAATCTTTTACTACCTTGTGCCAATCAACCACACGTTTTAAAGGTCATGATGGCAAAGTTATCGGTGAAAAGAGATGAGTTGTTTGTTGAATGGGTCAGACAAATATTTATGTTTAAACCAACCAACCTTTTGCATCATTGAAAATGCAGTACCTAAAAATGAGTTGGGTCACATAGGTGTACGCTATCTGCATATTCATTCATTTTTATGTCTGTCCCCGGATGGAGCACAGGGCATACGTGTTTTACACCTGTGTTTATATTCCCTTGGCGCAATCCAAACCTGTTAAGAGTTCAGACTAATTAAAATATTACTTCATTTAATCATCAATTTGTCTAGTTTGGGCCCTATGTATGGGGTTAGTGAGTCATCGAGACAGATATAGATTAGTTAATTTTGTATATCGATAACTAACATACACTTATTATGAGTTATAAGAATTATTAAAATTATTTTATGAAAAATAAAATAATTTATTATATTTATTAGTTTGTGTATGAAAACATTAAATGATTATTAAAAAGAAAAAAAAGATAATATAAATTACAAAGACAATAATAAGATTCAAATTTAGAATAATGTATATGAACTACTCTAATTCTACGATTAGAATTTTGTTTCCTTCGTTGTAATTAAACCTTTTATTTGTTATTTTTAATCAATGTTTTACTTTTTAAAATATTTGTCAACCTAAACATTCTTTCTTACATAGTAACATACATAGTGACAGACGATTTTTAAAAAATTGACATGTGAGTTTTTTATTAATGAAACTAATCATCAACTTTAATTAGATAAAGTAATCAACATTACTGTCAATATTAAATAATCATAATTGTATATAAATTATAATAGTTTGAAAGATTAGTATAATTATGTTATGAGTCTTGATTATTAGATATACCAAATGAATTTTTATGTAATTAAAAAATCACTATTATATATATAAATCGACACTCAATTATCTAAAATTAAATTTATAGGTAGTTGAGGGTGTTGAACCGTCAATAGGATAGGGTACTCGACTCTTAACCTTACAAGTCATTTGGGTTGTTCAATTCCCAAGATATAGAAGGAGTTAAGTCCTCCACCATAGAAAATCTTATCGACAATTGAAGGTATCAAAGCAATAAGAGAATTAGGTCATTACACTCTCAATAATCGAAGGCATTGAATGAATGTTTGGTATGCATGAGGTTAAACAAGATAATTAAGTCTAACCATAGTGAAATGAGGAATAAGGTACACATTACTTAATTGGTAATCTCGGACAAGGACCAATGAGGTCAAGATCCATTACCATTAGTATTCATGATGCATATTGAGGTAATAATTATTGTTCATTAATACTCACATTTATTATACCTAACAAATACTTTACTTGAACGTCATAGTACCTTTTATAGGTATTGTACTTGTTCAAAGTGTCAAAAGAATCAATTCAAGTAAAAGTAAAACAAAAGATAAAAAAATAAAAAGATAGAAAGTACCTTTAGACATACATTAGATTTTGAATGATAAAGTAAATATTTTAATAATTTTAAAAGTAGCAATTATTAATCATTTTTAATATTTATGTAATATTTTTTTCATTTTTGTTTCTTTAATTTTGTGAAGAAATTAAAACCATTTAATGTTTTTTGACATGGAGGATACAACAAAGTAATTACGTGCTGAAAAATTTACTCGGGTGGTTGAATATTAAGGACATGTGTGTCTTAATTTGATTTCCTTACATACATTTGAAAATAAAAAAAATGATGTTTTAAGAATTAATAAATTAGCATCCTCAAGATAAATATTAGTTAGTACAAATAGTAATAATTTATTTATTTTAGTTAAATTATTCGATTAATACTTAATATATATATCATGATTATCAAAAGACGGACATTTTACAAACAGGAATTAAAAAAATATTATGAAAGATATACACTAAAATACGTTTATATTTTAAAGACACTAATTAAATTCAAAGTTTTTAACATATGAAATATTTTAATGACACGCACTAAAATATGTTTATATTTTTTTTTTATCGATTCTCTCATTTGTTCTTATTTTATTTTATTTATAGATTGTATATTACATTTAATGAATATAATTTGAGTAATGTTACATTCTTTTATGATATATAATAGAATTATTAATAATTTATTCACTAAGCAGTTCTCTTGACTCTTGAATTTAAAACAAACTAACTAGGTCATAATCAATTAAGAAAAATACTAACTAGTGTCCTAAGATTATTGGTTAAGAAATTAAAGGGAGAATTTTATTTTTGTTGGAAGTTGCATTGGAGTACTTTACTTTATAATTTCCAATTTTTAACTTTTTTATTTTACTTTTATTCCTTGACCAGTACCCTGATCAATTTATTATGTTTTTGGGTCACTCATTTAACAGGGTAACTCAGGTTGAAATTGGCCAACCCAATGCCCTAACTGTTTCTGGTGGGAGAATAAAAACTCAACAAAAAGCCTAAAACCCACTTAGGAAAGCCCAATGTCCATATGCTCACCCATTTCTACTGAATAAATTTAATTACTTTCTTTTATCATTTATTTTTAATTAAAAATATTAAGAAAACATTATTTATTTTTACAATAATATCCTTCTTTATTGATATTTCAACTTGCAATAAATCAATTAGTTTTTTTACTATTTAACTAATTACTATTGTAATAGTTATGGGTATTTTTTATAAGATGATATACTTTACTTTTTTTTTAATTGCAATATTCTTCTGTAGTATTATTTTTTTTAAAATAAAACCTGATACAATTCATCGTTTTCTTAACATGTATACGTTATCTTAAAACAATATTCGTAAAGAGTGTTTAATAATTTTTTATGAAATAAAAGAATTATAATGGGAAGACCCTCTTAATATTTTTTTGAGGAAAAGGTCAATGGTATGTTGAGACTATATTTCAAAGATTATTGCACAAATCTAAATCACAAGTAATTCTACCTAATTATAGTTACTCAATAAATTTTAAATTCTTAATATTTGAATTACTTTGATTTCAATTTTTATCATTCTTAAAATATTTTGTTGGATAAATCAATTCAAATTTTATATTTTAAATTTTTAAGTCGGATATAATAATTTGATTCTATCATGGTAAAATTAATTTTAAAAATATATTTATATGTTGAGATTTTTGAATTAAATTTTAAAATAAATATTAGCTAATTTTTAAATATTTAATAATTTTAAAATTTGATATTAGATAATATTTAATAATTTTAAAAATATTTTTAAATATTCAATAATTAAAAACATGAAGAGATAAGAGATAAGATAAAGTATATAAGTGAAATAAGAAGAAAAAATGAGAAATTTCAAATTCTTACTTTTTTGGGAGAATTTCAAATTCTACTATTTCAAGGAATTTCACAAATGTTTGAGTTTCAATTTCTTTATAAATTCTCCATCCAAACAAGGAATTTCACCTCAAAGAATTTGAAATTCTTCAAATAAATGAATTACTCCATTTAAACTCTTCATCCAAACACACTATAAGCGTTAGGATATCTCTTTAGAGAGGGTTCCCACTAAGTAGAAAAAGTAGCACTAGTAAAATTCAAATCCACATCCATAGAGAAGGCAAAAATTTGGTCCAAATTCTTAATCACTTGTACTAACCCGCATTAGTTAAAAGAGTGTTTAATCAACATTCTAGAATAATAATTTTGATAATCGTTGTCTTCAAAATAATTAATAAATAAATTATTATTGTTAAAAATATTATAAAAAAAGTGTTACTAACATTAAAGTATTATTTTTAATAAATAAAATATTTTAAGTTTTTTAATGACTTAAATATGGTTTTAATTTTGGTAAAATAAAAAAGTTCTCATTTTGGTTAGGTATTTTTTATAAATTTTTTATTCCTCTAAAATTTTAAATTATTATTTTTGGTTTTCGAGTATAAAATATTTTTCTTTAATTTTCATTCATCTAAAATCTTAAATCACTAATTTTTGTCTTTTAATTTTCATTTTAAAATAGATAAATAATATTTATTTTAATAATCTATTATTTTTTTTAAAGGTCTTAGATGGAGATATGAAATCATATATAATTATGAGTGATACATGAAATCTTCACTTAGCCTTCTAGCATAAGTAGTGAGCAATCATTATATAATAGTAAATACTGAAAATAATAATTGTAAATTTTAGAGGAATAAGGAAATCACTTTGAGCAAATTCAAAATTCATTTATTTTACACAAATGAAAAACATATTTAAGTGATTTTCATTATTGTTGTTAATGTAATAGATAAAAGAAAAAGAGTAAATAGTTAAATTAGCCCCTGAAATTGTACACCACTCTTAATTTAGTCCCTAATTATAATGAAACTCAAAACAAATTTTCGAAAATGTAATTTGTTACTTATTTAAGTCATTCTGTTAAATAAGCTTCATTTTTTTAAAATGGGAGTGTCTACATGACACGTGAGATAAACGTGATATATATGTAGAGTGACACATGTTACATAAATGTGTCACGGAATGTATGTGTTCCACGTAGTATATATGTGGAGTGATAGAACATCATTTTAATCTCTCAAACTATAACATTGTGTCACTCTAATTCATGAAAATGTAACTTAATGCTGCTTTAATCTTTAAAATTTTAACTTGATATTATTTTAGTTCCCAAACATTACCACAATTTTATTTTAATCTTTAAAGTATTATTTTTAATAAATAAAATATTTTAAGTTTTTTAATGACTTAAATATGGTTTTAATTTTGGTAAAATAAAAAAGTTCTCAGGTTAGGTATTGTGAGACCCTCGTCCCTAATTCCTTTTCCCTACTCACTTCACTTTTCTCTCATTCCCTCAACTCTCACTCAAACACTCTCTTTGACTCCATTCTCCCCTTTTCATTAACCTTTCCTTGTGGTGATCTCTTGGGTTGAAGGTGCTGGGTAGGTGTTGCGGAGCTGGCTGAAGTGGTCTCTCTTCTCCGCTTGTTTCAAGCTTTCTTCTCCTTAATCTTCTCTCTCGTCCTTCTCTTCCCGGAGCTCGGATCTTCGAACCGAGGTAAGGGAAGTTAGTTTTTGCTGCATTGTGGCTGAAAATGAGTCTAGAAACTCATTTGATTATTGATTATTGATGGTTTGAGCTGAGATGAATGAAAATTGAGTTTTTGGGGTTTTTCGGTTTTGGGTGAAATTTTGGGGTTTTCCCTTGATTTCGGTTGCATATTGAAAAAGCTTACATTTTTGAACTCTTTGATGAATATGAGAACTTTTGGATGGATTGCATGTGGGTTTCATGGCTGTGTTGGCAGGTTTTGGGGCAAAATTTCGAACTTGATAGGTTGCTGCTGAGCCTCGCGCTGAGCGCGGTTCTTCGCGCCGGGCGCGTGACCACCTGGGGGCTCCTTTTTAACAAGCCCGCCAGGCGCAAAGATGTGTGCACCGGGCGAGCTTGAGAAGGTGAGTCTCTGGTTGGCCAACGCCGGGCGGGTCAGGGATCGCGCCGAGCGCGCAGGTAGTATATGACTTGTTTTTGGGTGGTGGTTCTACACTGAGCGCGACTCTAGTCGCGCTGGGCGCGAGACTCCTTTGGAGTCTCTACCAAGAGGGCGCTGATAGAAATTCAAATTGCGCTGAGCGCGAGATCTAGGGGAGGTCTCTGCCTTCCCCGTGCTGGGCGCGGGCCTAGGCACGCTGAGCGCGTGAGACTCCATGGAGTCTCTGCCTGGCAAGCGCTGGGCGCAATTCTAAATTGCGCCAGGCGCGTGACGGGGTCACACCGGGCGCAACCATGGGTGCGCCGGGCGCGCATGAAGATGTTGAATTGATGTGTTATTAGCTGTTAAACTTTGCTGAAATTGCTGAGAGAGGTTGTTTTATGCTGAACTAAGCTGTAATGGATGTTTATGCTGTGCTGACTAGTTGTTATTGCTGAAAAATATGATGTTAAGCTGTGATAGATGTATAATGCTGTGCTGAGCTGGGCTGTTATTGATGATTTTAAATGCTGTATTATAATTGATGAATATTGCTGTGCTATAGAATGATGAGCTAATTTGTGAGTAGTAGGCTATGTTGAATACTACTAGTTGTGCTGTATGCTGATTTGCTGTGCTGTGCCGTGAAATGCTGAGTTGTATGCCGTGTTTGGCCACTATGGTGGTACTGTTCTAGCTGTTATTAGCCACTATCGTGGTGCTGTTATAGCCGCTAAGTCGGTGCTGATATTGTCGCTAAGCGGTGCTGATATTGTTGAATTGTTATGGTGTAGTATAAGCTGTGCGGATGTGCTGGTAGTTGTAGTTGTTTTCTATCATATTGCTGTATATGTATGTTGATTTCTTTACACTAGCTTACCCTTTGTTGTTTCCATGATGTTTGGACTGTGATGATCATACTATGTATGGGAGCAGATCAGGGATAGGTTGGTGGCTGATGGTGAGTCTGTAGGCGGGCAGGCTGAGTTGATCCTTTAGATCTTTTATTGTTTAGCTACCCAGTAGTGTAGCCTTTGATGTATTTTTACACTTTAACTCTATCCAGACTTGGATCATGTATATGTATATATTCTAGACCCTATATGTATACACTTGTTCCTTTCTGTGTGGTGTTTCTAGTGTGTCGTGTCGTGTGTAGTGACTAGCCGGGTCGTTACAGGTATTTTTATAAATTTTTTATTCCTCTAAAATTTTAAATTATTATTTTTGGTTTTTGAGTGTAAAATATTTTTCTTTAATTTTCATTCATCTAAAATCATAAATCACTAATTTTTGTCTTTTAATTTTCATTTTAAAATTGATAAATAATATATATTTATTTTAATAATCTATTATTTTTTTTAAAGGTCTTAGATGGAGATATGAAATCATATATAATTATATGAGTGATATATGAAATGATCACTTAGCCTTCTAGCATAAGTAGTGAGCAATTATTATATAATAATAAATACTAAAAATAATAATGGTAAATTTTAGAGGAATAAGGAAATCACTTTGAGAAAATTCAAAATTCATTTATTTTACACAAATAAAAAACATATTTAAGTGATTTTAGTTATGTTGTTAATGTAATAGATAAAAAAAGAGTAAATAGTTAAATTAGCCCTTGAAATTGTACACCACTCTTAATTTAGTCCCTAATTATAATGAAACTCAAAACAAATTTTTGAAAATGTAATTTGTTACTTATTTAAGTCATTCTGTTAAATAAGCTTCATTTTTTTAAAATGGGAGTGTCTACATGACACATGTGAGATAAACGTGATATATATGTAGAGTGACACATGTTACATAAGTGTGTCACGTAATGTATATGTTCCACGTAGTATATATATGGAGTGGTAGAATATCATTTTAATCTCTCAAACTATAATATTGTGTCACTTTAATTCATGAAAATGTAACTTAATGCTGCTTTAATCTTTAAAATTTTAACTTGATATTATTTTAGTTCCCAAACATTACCACAATTTTATTTTAATCAAGTAATCATAATTTGAATATTTTTACAATAAGTAAGATAGTTAAATTAATATTGTAAATAGGATGATAAATATATTCAAATCATATTAAAAATTTGGTATTTAACATTGTATTAACCTTTATATATAAAACACGAACAATTATATTGTATATGAACACTTGTAGGAGTTTTTATTCAATAAAAGAGTTTTTAGGATTCTTTTAATTTCATATCTAATTCGATTTTTACTTATCATAAAAATTTATGAATTAAATAATTTTTTTAGAATAAATTATCATTAAATAAAAATAATATCGTGTTATAATATAAATTATTTATATAAATCTAAAATATAACTTATATATTTAAAAATAACTATTTATTCAAATATTATATATAATTTATATATTTAAACATAATACCTATTTATATACATTATTTATTTTAAATTTTAGTTGTATATAGTAAACATTTAACATGTGGATGTTTCAAATTACAATTCTAGTTTTTTATTTTAAATATACTATATTTCTTTTTCTAATTGTCAATTTTCTCCCTTTTATTCATTTTATTTTCTAAAATACCTAAAAAAAATTGGTAACCCACCTGAAAAATCTTCCCTCACCAATTAATTGGGGCCTTTGTCAACTAAACATGTATTCTCTTTATAAATAGCAAACTTTCCTTTAGGTAAGGTCTTTGTTATCATATACAAGCCATTCTCATTAGTATGAATTTTCTCCAATGATAATTGCTTCACCTTCGACGCATCACTTATCCAATGATAACGAATCTCAATATGCTTCAACCTTGAATGAAAATTTAAGTTCTTGATGAAATGAATTGCACTTTGATTATCACAGTACAAAACATGTTTTACTTGTGAAAGTCTCAACTCTTATAGGAATTTCTATATTCACTAGAGCTCCTCGACAACTTCTGTTATGACAATATATTCTACCTCTGTAGAGATGTACTTTCAATGGGAAGTAACCCTTGTCTAGCAAAAGTATCAAGTCCCTTTTCACTCAAGTGACAAAGATGTTTATGCCATAAATTTGTAGAGCAATCCTCAATTGCATTCACTTGAGGTGTAGATAGCTTTGTTGATGTCCAATAAAAAATATTATGCTTTTCTCCCTTTACTACCACCAAAGTCCCTCTAATGCCCTTCCATTTGTCATTACCAAAAGAATTATGACAACCATCTTCATCAAGTTCCTATATTGAGATCAAGCTGAGTTGTATTTCAAGGATGTGCCTAACATTCTTCAAGTGTAACTTGCATTCAATATTAGTCTCCAACCGAATTTCTCCAATGTTAGCAACCTTGCTTACCCCTTGATTTCCCATCTTCACTTGCCCAAAACACCCAGGAGTGTAGGATGTAAAGTGCTCACAATGTGGTGTAACATGAAATGAGGTAGTATAATCAATAACTCATTCGCACTTCAAGAATTTGAGATTAATAAAATTATCACCACAAACAATGACAACTTCACCATCAGATACAAATGCAATGGTATCTTTGTCTTTATCTTCTCTCGTCGTTGCCTCTACCCCTTGATTTATTTCACTTAAGGAACTTGCCCTCTTTGATCATGTGTCCTTTTTTTATTGCAATGAAAACACTTAATGTTTTTCCTTGTCCTTGACCTTCCCTTTTACATGCTATGATCATCATAACTTTGAGAATTTCGATGATAGCTTCTCCCACTTAACTCTACAACCAAAGCTTCATTATGAGTCGAAGAACTAGCCATGCCTTATCATATCCTCCTAGTTTCTTCATTCAAGAGATTATCTTTAACCATACATATTAAAAATCAGCTTCCTATTAGGAGTAGAGTTACTTAGAGATACCACAATTTTCTCCCAAATATTTGGCAATGAACAATGTCAATAGCTCATTATCTAATATAATCTTCATAATATTCAACTGATTCAAAAAATTTTAAAATTGCTTAAGTGCTCTATCACTGAGGAACCATATTTGTATTTTAAGTTTACCAACTTCCAAATGCTTTGTTTTGTGAATTTTTTTTACTCAAACTACTCACTGAATTTTTTCCACAAGCTGAAAGCAATAGTGTCTCACTTAACACATGATGATAGATGTTCTGATATATCCATTGCTTAATCTTAGCAATGGTTTTCCTATTGGTCTTCTTTCAATCTTCTTCAGATTTAGCTACTAGTTTGATGCCATTAGACTTAATGGGATCATATAGGTTTCTACAAAATAACAAATCTTTCATTTGAGACTTCCAAATAGAGTAATTGGTGGAATCCAATTTAATCATTATATTGTGACATTGTCTTCACTCATCTTCAAAAAAAGAAGCTACAACCCCAATAGAAACTCTAATACCAATTGTTAGGAAATATAACAAATATAAATAATTAAACAAAAGTAAAATTGGGTCTCATTTTCTCTTGTGCAAATAACAATAATCTGCAAAGTAACAGGATAATTTCAAGTGATAATAGGATGCACAAAACAAAAAAATAGAAATCAATAAACATGAAATTTTAATGTACAAAAGCCTTTAATGTGAGGTAAAAATCCATGAGAATTAATCTAGTAAAAACTCCACTAATAATAATTAATAGGTACACCACAAGTCCTCTTAGAACCATCAGGGATCACTTGAAATAACTTCTCACCAATAATGTGGATATCAATACAAGAAAATCCTAATGAGTATCTAACCAAGTAACAGAGAGAATCAAAATACATAAAAATTAGTATCAAACACTTTTTCTCTAAGATAGTTGTTACATTCATTCTCAAGAAATTCTCCTTTTTCTCTTCGTTTCATGAAGAGGCACAGTGCATGCACCCACTTACTACTCTTTAATTTCTTCTTTTTCTCTAGGAATGATGTCTCAAAGAGTCACCACACTTGATGCTAATAAAAATTAGAGTATTCAAAATAATGGACTTTTGGTACATTCTCCAAAATGTAGTTTTTTTTAATGAAGTCAACGTGAATTAGTGATCCACCTAACATAGAGATATCCAATTTTTATAAGATGATTCAGTGAGATTAATAGCTTCAACTAAACTTTAGTTTAATCATCAAATAATACTCTAATATAAAGTCATAATTAACCGAATAAGTAAAAAAGCATAGTAGAAAATTATTTGACCTTATACTATATATCATCCTATAGTTATAAGAAATGTCAAAAATAAAAAATCAATTAGGATAACAACAACACCCATATCAATGTGTACATGAGAGTTTTAGATAAAATATATACAAAATTGCAATGTATATAAAAAAAAGTCACGATTATATTAAGTTAAACCATGATTTTACATAACATTAGAGAAAACATAATTTACTACATCTAACCCTTCTCTATAAGTATTTCAAATAATTACCCATAAAAGCTTTATTTAGGTATTTTTTTTCTTCTACATTTAAACTCATTACAATAATACAAATAATAAACACTATTAGTTTCTTTTTCTTTTTTTTACAAACAATTAATAGGAGAGAACAAATCACTAAAATCTAAAAACTTGGGTATATAAATCGCAAAAAAATTATTTAGAGACCAAATTCGCCATAAAAGGAAAGTTTGTAGACATAAATTAGAATTAAGTCTTCATTAAACATGTCATATTATTAAAATTATTCACATCAAACATGTTATATCAACATTCCGTTAGTATTTTGACGGGTAATTAATGACAAGATACAAACTACTAGAATCTAAGAATTTGAAAGCATAATTGGAAAAAGAAAAAAAAAACTTAGAGACAATTTGCCAAAGAAACCAAAATTTAAGATCGCGAAGTACAATTAAACCTTAAACTATATCGCTAATATTTAGCACGCGTGCATGAGGATAGTCGGTGAGATTATTACGAATATTGACGTGTGATACTGAATAGATATATTTATATTCAATTATAATTATATTATATTTTGATCAATTTTAATTATACTATTTAAATACTAATATATCTCGAGAGTGAAATTTTACTATTGGAGTATAATATTTATTCACTTTTTCTATATGTTTTAATTTTTGTTTCTATTAATTAATTATTCATTAACGTTGTAAAGAGATTTCTGTTTTAATAGCATGCTACGCCAGAGTAAAAAGCAAAGAATTTAGGCCTTATGTTTGAGCCTAATCAAAATTTGAACACCGTTTGAGAGCAAAACAATGCAATACAGCCACTTATATAGTGTGTTTGGATGAAGAATTTAAATGGAGTAATTTATTTATTTAAAGAATTTCAAATTCTTTGAGGTGAAATACCTTGTTTGTGAAATTTTTTGAAATAGTGAAACTTCAAATTCTCTTAAAAGAATAAGAATTTGAAATTATTCATATATTTTTTCTTCTTATTTCACTTATATATTTTATCTTATCTCTTATCTCTTCATGGTTTTAATTATTAAATATTTAAAATTATTAAATATTTAAAAATTAGCTAATATTTATTTTTATATAATTTATTTTAAAAATCTTAACATATAAATATTTTTAAAATTAATTTTATCATGGTGGAATCAAATTATCATATATAACTTAACAATTTAAAATTTACGAAATTTGAATTGATTTATCCAAATAAAATATTTTAAGAATGATAGAAATTTAAATTGATTTATCATGGTGGAATCAAATTATCATATACAACCTAACAATTTAAAGGCTCAAGAGTAAATTAAACAGCCAAATTCATTCATAAACTCAAATGACGACAACCATATATTGCAAAGTTCAAGAAACACTCATTCAACTTACTGAAAGCAAAAGAAAAGAAAAAGTATAAAGAGAGAGGAATCCTTTTATTTCAAAAGTAAGTTTACTTTCGTTCAATAACTCATCACTACTAGAAAAATTAATATTTGTGACGAATTTTGTGACGGAAAAAATAGCATCGCTAATAGTGACGCATTTTGTGAGGGAATTTTAAGTTTTGTGACGGACAAAAATTTATTGACTTTTGTGATTTGTGACGGAATATATTCCGTCTCTAAAAATCCGTCACAAATTTCGTCACTGAATCAAAAAAAAAATATTTGTGACGGATTTTGTGACGGAAATATTTTCGTCTCTAAAAATCCGTCACAAATTTCATCACTAAATAAAAAAAAATGTTTGTGACGGATTTTGTGACGGAATGAACTTCGTCTCTAAAAAATCCGTCACAAATTTCGTCACTAAAATGAAAAAATTTAGTAACGGATTGTTCCCTCTCAAAATTCCGTCACAAATAAGTTAAAATATTTTGTGAAAAAATTTGTGACAAATTGTTCCCTCTCAAAATATTAAATTTTATTTATGAAACTTTTATATTTAAGAATTATGCATAATTAAAGAAAATATGTTAAATTTTTTTTAAAAAATAATAAAATTAAAAATATTTTATTTCATTAAAGGACTGAAAAAATTATGAAATTCATTTAATTAAATAAAAAATTGTCAATTTTGAACATAAGAAACTAAGACATTCATTAAAAATATTTTTAAAAAAACTTGTGAAAAAAAAAAGAATATTAATTTAATTTTGGCTTAATTACATTTTTTATCCCTCAAGTATTGTAATTGTGCAATTTTGATCCCTAAGATTTTAATTGAATAATTTTAGTCCCTAAAAGAATTGTAATTGTGCAATTTTAGTCCTTTAATTTTTAATTGAACAATTTTAGTCCCTCAAAAATCATAATTGTGCAATTTGAATCTCTCCCATTAAAAATTTAATAATTTTAAAATTTTAATATATATATATATATATATAATAATAATTTAAAATTATACAATTATTTGCTTATTTAAGTTAACATATACTATAATTTTTATTAATGTAACAAATGATATATATTTATTATTACTAAATAAATAAAATTTATATATTATTAATAATTTAATATTGCTAATAAATTAATATCAATAATATTTTTAGTATATTTATAGATAAATTGATAATTTGATAAATATAACTTAGTATATATTAATATACTTTTACAAAAATATAAATATAGTAGATAAGATATGTATATTTATATTTTTGTAAAAGTATATTAATATATAATAAGTTATATTTATACTTTTGCATAGTTTATTGTTTCTCTCAGGGTTCTCTTAAGAACCCACAGAGTACTCTAATCCATACAATAAACATCTTACTCATATAATTGTCTCTTACAATTGCATTCCCTTATGGTGTGTTTGGATGAGTAATTTTACAAATTCAAGGAATTTGAAATTCTTGGTATTTGAATTACTTTGATTTCAATTTATATCATTGTTAAAATATTTTGTTTAAATAAGTCAATTCAATTTTTTTAAATTTTAAATTGTTAATTTGGATATGATAATTTGATTCTATCATGATAAAATTGCTTTTAAAAATATATTTATATGTTGAGATTTTTAAATAAAATTTTATAAAAAAAATGTTAACCAATTTTTAAATATTTAATAATTTTAAAAATTAATTTAGATAATATTTAATAATTTTTAAAGTTTTTTTTTAATATTCAATAATTAAAAATATGAAGATATAAGATAAAATATATAAGTGAAATAAGGGGAAAAAATATGAGGAATTTCAAATTCTTACATTTTTGGGAGAATTTGAAATTCTATTATTTCAAAGAATTTGACAAATGCTTGGAATTCAAATTCTTTGTAAATTCTCCATCGAAACAAAGTATTTCACCTCAAAAATTTAAAATTCTTCAAACAAATGAATTACCCCATTAAAATTCCTCATCCAAACATACTCTTAGGTTTCTCATAGGAACCATAGAGATATTAAAATTATACATTTATATTTAAATATAAGAAAAACAACAAAAAGAACATGTATATCCAGAACGGCCCGTTCTGAAACCAGAATGGTCCGTTCTGAAACCAGAACGGCCCGTTCTTACACCAGAACGGCGCGTTCTGGAATCAAATTTTAAGGTACAACAGCCACGTATGGCACGACCCGTTTCGCTTTAGTTTTAATAGGCTATTTTAGTATTTTAGAACGGTCCGTTCCACTTTGGGAACGGGCCGTTCTGTATTTGCGTATTGATCATAAATTTATGTGTTAGAACGGGACGTTCCGATTTAATTTTAATATGGTATTTTAGTAGTCTAGAACGGCCCGTTCCAGTTTGAGAACGGCCCGTTCTGGACTATTTAAATATGTGATTATTTAATTTTTAGATCAAGTGAAAATATGTGACTAATTAACTATGTATGAAATGTGTAACTATTGACTTGTATATACATAATAAGATTTATAAATATTAACCATTATTAGGCTCTAGATATCTATTTTATAAATATTAACCTTTATAGGTTATAGATATCTATTTTAATTTTAGAAGTCTACATCTCTAAACTCAGCCTTAATTAATGAAAATATTTTTTTATTAATATTCTTAGGGATTTTTGATTTAGTTAGATGTTAAAAAATGCCTAATACAGTAACTTTATAAATTAATGTAGTGATTAAATATTTTGCGGTCACATATTATAATTTATTTTAGTAGAAAATCTGCCTAGCAAAAAAAAATTTTTACTAGAAAATCTTGTGTTTAATTTTAATGTGTGCAAAATATTTTCATATGACAAAGAAAAAGTTTCCAAGACAATAAATTTCAAACAAATAGTCAATTTATCTCTTAGAATTGAGGATTTAGACAATTTTATAATTTGCCACACAATCTATTATATTTTTCATTTATTTCATTCATTGTCAATATAAATTTAATTATAACATTATTTCCAATTAAATTATTTTTATTTTCACTATTTTTTTCTTAAATTGTTATATGCATTATAATTTGTCACATACTATATTATATATTTTCATTTATAGTAAAAAATATGAATTTAAATTTTAACAAAAATATTCTTTTTTAGAATTTGTTTGACCTTTCTAGATTTGTTTTGATTTCAATTTCAATGTTTACTTAAATAAGTGATGAGTATCCTCGATTTCCATATTTCTTTTAGAATTAGGCTATAAATATAACAAAAAATTTAGAATTAGATTGATTTTCTGGATTTTATCTTATGAATTTATTTATCTTGATTTCGTTTTCAATTTTTATATAATCGGGTGATAAATATGAATAAAAAATTATATATAGTTAGCTTTAATTTTTCTAAATTTATGTGTTGTTATATATATATATATATTATTGATAAAAACTTAGATTAGGACAAAACACGATTTCATGTAAGATTAAAATAAATCATTTTAAGATTTTCTGTTAGATTATAAATCCACTATTTTATCTACAACACAAGTCCTCATTGAAGGATGATATAAAGTTGAGATGCTATTTAAAGTAAAGAATCAATTCTATAATTTATGATATATTATAAAAAAATATTATATATATATATAAATATATTTTTTTATATATTTTAAATTTCACAATGAAGATAAAAACATATTTAACAATTACTTTGATCTCTTGACAATTTCACAATGTAAATAAGCTTGTTTAGTATGGGTGTTTATAATTTATTTTTATAAATTAATTGAAATAACTCAGTTTGTAAGTCTTTTTTTTTATTCTTTTTACTTTTTTATCCTTATTATTTTTTTGAAATTATTTTTTATTCTTTTTAATTTAAAAACTACTTTATCTTTCCTGTCATTTTCTCATCCTCGTTATAAGAATTATTTCTTGACATTTTATAATTATCAATTAGCCTACAAAAAACTTCCAATTCAATTAGCTAGTTCACAAACTTATAATTTTTCAGTTCTTAACTAATAAGTTTTCAGTTTCCAATTTATAACTTATAAATTTTCAGTTAGTTTATGAGCCAATTTTACTAAAAACCTTTAATTAACTTTATAATTCTTGTAACTTTTTTTTTACAATATAACACTGCTTATTAAATAATTAGTAGCAAGTATTTTTTTTTTAATTATAGTCATTTTGTACTGGTTATCTAACTCTTGCTCGTATCAGTATATATAAATTTAATACATTTAATTATAATATTATTTTTATTGTTCAATTACATTTTTCATTTTTGATTTTAATTATTTTTCATTTCCCGCCCCTTTTTTTTTATCAACTCAATCATTTTTCCCAAACCCTCTTCGAAATCGCGCGTAACCCTATTTTTCCCTTTCTCCCTTTCGTTCTCTTCGAAGTCAGCGAAGCGGGGTTTGCCCTTGAGGGTGAGGGACTTGACACGAGTGAAACGCGAGGTCGCACGGTTGGGGGAGAGGGCGTAGCAGTTCCGGTCTCGCTGCGAGGTCAGGAAGTGGAGCACGTTTTCCAGGACGTTCTCCAGGACCTGGTCCGGGAAGGGGGCGTGGGGCTCCGACTGAGCCCAGGTTCGACTCTTGGAGGTCGAGGATTCCGTGATTTCGGCGCCCTCACCCTCAGCCTCAGCCTGAGCCTGGTTCTCTCTCATTTCTTATTGATCTACTGTTTGCTTTGTGAGAGGTGTTAGAAATCTATAACAAAGGGTCTCTACAGGCTGCGTTAGAGCTCTGCATCCCCGCGGCTCCGGATCTGGACGCACCCAAGCTCGCCAGGCTGCTCCCGAGGTTCGAGAATCTTCTCAAGAGCAAGGTGTTTAGGGCCAAACCAGCGCCATTATTCAAACTCTGAAAGTGAGCTTCGCTACTAAGCAAACTCAACACCGCACCACTCTTCAAACTCTGAAAGTGAAAATTTCTTTCTCGCCTTCGCCTTCAAAATCTCGTCGTCCTCAAATTCCCGCTAACTGCATTGTTCTGTGCTTTAAATTTTGTAGGGTGAAGTGGGTTTTTGCGATGTCAGACAAAGGGGGAAAGGGCGCTTCGTTGTTAAACAAAGGGGGTATGTATTCATTTTCTGTCTTGCCCTGCATGTAAAGTTTCAATTTTTTCCCCTTGTTTGCTTTTCGGTATTTGATTTTCTCTTGTTGGGCATGAATTTTCTGTGAGTCTAGTCTGTTGGGTAAGCATGCACAAATACAGGGTTGGGTTTTGAGTCCTTTGACCTATAGGGTTGTTGTTGATGCTGGGTTTTTCTCTGTTGTCAGATATGAGATGTTGCACCTGATTTATTTATTTATTTTTATTGAAAGGTGTTTGTGCCCCCACCCCTTTTGTTGAAATGTCTTTGTCTTTGGTATATTATCCTTGTCCTTTCCTTTGATAACATAACATGTGTGTTTGTGGTGGGTGGCAATATTCTAAACCAGTTTTGATTTAAGCATTTGATTGTTCATTTTTTTTCTTCTGTTTTTTCTTGGTAGTATCTCTAAAAGGGAAAGATGACAATGCAACAAAATCATCAAAGGGAAGGAAGCTTCAGTTTTCTAAAGAAGGTTAGCTTCTTTATTCTATTAGCTTCGTACTGCTTGTCAGTGGAGTATGCAAGTACTAGAGCTTCTATATAGATCCTGAAGGGAAGTATGAAGCCTTGGAAAAATATGGGAAAGACTTGACCGCAATGGCAAAAGCTGGAAAACTTGACCCAGTCATAGGAAGAGATGATGAAATACGCAGGTGCATCCAAATTCTTTCTAGGAGGATGAAGAACAATCCTGTGCTAATTGGTGAGCCTGGTGTTGGAAAGACTGCAATTTTTGAAGGGTAACTACTTAGGTTGTAACACCCTCTACCCCAACATAATTACAATAGATATAAACCATCTATATATAAATTCTTTCTTAGTCTAATATAAAATAATTATCTCAAGTATCATTGGGTAAAAGGTGCACATTCATAGTTTTCAACTGTAAGTATCAAATTATCAAGAAATAATAAAATAAAGATTATAGATTAATTCCAGTAAAGGTGGCAGGGCCTCCTAGTTAGGAATTAACTTATAATCTTTTAGTAAAATTATAATATGACAAAAATACACACTTTCAACATAAATAACATAAAAATTACAAAAGAAAAATAATAATAATTTAACAATAAGTCTAGCTAATCCCGATGTCACATCCTATCAGAGCGAAACCCAAACAGAAGCCTAAGCTTCACCACCAATATCCTCAGCCTCATGCTAATTATCTGCATCATAATTTAAATATACACAAAAATGACAAGGGAGTGATAAACTTCTCACTCAGTTGCAGATATAGAAATAAAAGTTAAATAGCACACACACACGCAATATAATTCACATATATAATCAATCTCACATATATGCTTATGTATAATGATTTTCTTGACTTGACTCACTAATGTATGCATGTGGCGCCATACGGAAGTTTCAGAATTTATCACTGGTGACCCAAAGGTACACCTATCACTGGTGTTCATACACCTCGTTAGCATGTTACATCACTGGTGTCCCGAAGGCACACCTATCACTGGTGTTCATACACCTCGTTAGCATATCGTGGGTGACTCAAAGGTACACCTTGTTAGTCGTGGGTATGCGGCCTCAGCGGCACACCTGGAGTAATATGTGCATATGATGCATGTCATACATTCACAGACTCAACCTTTAGCATGTTACACATATCATATTCATATTTCATAATTAAGAATTATTTCAATAATCCAATTTAATAGTCCAATAGTCCAACAGTCCAAACAGTCCAACAGTCCAAACAGTCCAATAGTCCAACAGTCCAACAATCCAACAGTCCAGAGGTTGCTTAGGTATCATATTTTTCAATAATAATATATTAAGATCTTTTAAGTAAAGTAGGAAGCTTAAAAGGTAATATAAGATAATAAGGAGGCTCAGCCTTCCATTTAAATAATAGATTACAAATTTATAAATACTTAGGAGGCTTAGCCTTCCATTCAAATAACAGATTCTAATATGTAAATAAATAAGATATAAAACAAAACACATCAATAATACATATTCAAAGAAATAAACAACAGGCAAGGGATCGGGAGCCAATCCAACAAACAAACTATTTAACAATTATTCCCACACCCCCAAGCGAGGTTTCCCACTCCCCCCTTACCTGGGTTTACAGAAATTTGGGCAGAATCTCCTCCTCTCTATCTTTCCTTAAAAGGAATCGGAATTAGGGCAGAATCTCTTCCTCTTTCTCCTTAAACAAGGCACTAGAGCAGAACCTCCTTTTCTTTCTCCTTCTCTCTCTCTTACTTTCTCTCTCTATTTCTCCAGAATTTCCTTCTCTCTAGAATTCTGAATTTTCAAAACCTTAGGCCCCTATTTATAGAATTTTTGAAGTTACTATGCACTATGCACTATTCATTAAAATAATATTATAAATTACTATGCACTATGTACTATTCATTATTATATTCAAATTAATTAAAATTTTGAAACGGAAAGAATCCGCAGCCCACGTTTCAGCCGCCCCTTCACTGTGCAATTGCATAGTAAAATACTATTTATACATACGTATTCGTAAATAGTAAAATACGTATACATAAATAGTAAAAATATGTATACATAAATAGTAAAATACGTATACGTAAATAGTAAAATACATAAATAAAATACTTATTCACATAATAAATACATAAAAAAAATATTTCTTTTCATTGAATAAAATTTGGGATGTTACAATTCTCCCCTCCTTTTAGAAATTTCGTCCTCGAAATTTTTGTAATGGTAAACTCTTCGCATTTTTACTTCTAATTCTTATGCAACATCACTACCTTGTTGATGTACAACTTTTATCAATTTCCTCAAAGGATTTGCTTAGGGAAAGATCTTGACGAATTTATCCACTTAAACACAAACAAAATCAATTTCTTAAGCGTCTTAGACAAATCTTCCCCTAGGGTCTATCTATTCACCATCTTACTTCCAAAATGGAGCATCTAAGTGCTACAAGATTCTTAAAAACTTCTAGTATGCTAACCATAAATATACAATTGCTTTACTCCTCTCTTCATCTTAGGTCACAAAATATCTTCTTAAGATTTTGGTACATCTTAGTAGTTTCTGAATGGATACTAAAGATACTCTTATGACCTTCTTCTAGGATTGCTTTATTAAATTCTAGCACACTAGGAATGCCCAACTTATCCTTAAATCTCAAAACTCCATCCACTCTAAATTTAAACTCACTCTCCATACCTTGATTCAAGTTCTCTACTTCTCTTTCCATATTAGACCATCACGCTTCCCCTGCGCCACTCTGATACATTTTAGTAACTCCTAAATAAATGTTAAGAGTACTCTTATGTCCTTTCAAGTTTTATAACTAAACATCCAACTGTGTCCTTTCTAATCTCTTGCTTACTTGGGTCACTAATAAAGGATCTAACTCCTAGTTCCTCTAATCTCATCTATTAATCTGATAGTTACTTCCAACATAAATAATTCAATGCTACTAGGGTAATCTTACACATCAAGCATAAGTTTCTAAATTCTGCAATCAAATTCAATCCTTAAATCATCAAAATAATAATTTGGTTATCATTGTAATCCAGATATTTGCCACAACATCAACATCTAAGCATTAGATACACATATCAGATCACTAATTTTACTACTCTATCTACAACCAATTCAAACTCTTCTATGATCAATTCTAAAGATCAGGTACCTAAGCATAATGTACACTCGGTATCCATATCAGTTCTCTAGTTTCACCATTTCATCTTCACCCAAGTCATAATCATATCCATCACCTTAACCTATAGCCTTATAACTTGTTACCAAAATAAATCAACTAATTATGCTCCTATAATTTTCTTCAACAATCCATTCGTTATTCATACTTAATCTCACAATACTAGAAGTAACCTTATAATCCAAACTTAAATTTCTAATTTGAGCCAAAAAGATTCATCTCTCTAATCATAATGAAAGATAAAGATTTCCTCAAAACATCAATCACTACAATGGCTTTAGCCAAATAATAAGATCAAAATTTTACTCCTTAAGAAATTTCAACTATTTCTTTTATCTCGTATTCAACCCCTTTGGTCAAAATATATTTAAGGTTCTTATGATCATTAAATACCTCAACCATAGAATCATATAGTTAGTGTCTCCAAATCTTAGTATAAATGACAAAGTCGCTAACAAGGTTATGGGTAAGGTAATTTCTCTCATGAATTTTCAATTTCTTAGAAACATAAGCTACTATCTTTTCTTCTTGCCACAATATTCTTCCTAAACCTATTTTCAGAGACATATTTATATATCACAATAATCTTACTAAAATCTAGTAATATTAACACTAGTCAATCTTTCCTTAAGAGTTTGAAAACTATTTCCTCAATTGTTATCCCATACTAATGTAACTCCTTTCTAGTCAATTCAGTCAAAGGTAATAGTAAGTAATTCAAAGAAGTAAGCAACGAAATGATTTGGGTAGTTAAAAATATACAAAGGTTCAAGAATTCCTGATATAGATTATCCTTACGGTTGATTCCAAGGGTAGGCAAGAAACAACCTAGTGAACTGAAACATCTTAATAACCAAAGAAACGAAGGCAAAAGCAATTTTTATAGTGAGAGCAGTTTAAACCATGAACAGTTGTTAAAAAAAAAATTACTCACTGAATTTTCATATAAACTATCAAACAAGACTCCTGATTTTACTAATTGACTCAAGTATCTCTCACTTAAGCATAACTTAAGTAGATCTTCCTCCGCAAGAAATTTCATGGTCTAAAATACTCACCTCATACAATCCAAATTCATACTTAGACAATCTAGTTTAAATCTATTTTTATGCCTAACAACTCAAAATATCATGATAGCATATATCTACCTGACACACAGAGTTGTATTCGTCCAAATGATTTCAAACCTATCTCAAACGAAAGTTAAGTGAATAAGCTACAACTCTTTATGAAGACATAAGATTTCCAAGAGATCATCTCTTTAGCTAAAGATTCAAATATCACCACTAATAAATTCAGTGCTTACTAAATTTCTAATCACCAAGGCAGTCATAACTTGAAGTTCTAGATTTTTGTTTCATCTTATCCTAGTTCTATTGAAAAGATAATATCTAAAACCATATTCTTCATAAAGACCTCAAAATATAAATTTTGTCGATATAATACTCATACTATCATAACAAACTATAATGAGAATATTTTCGACACCAAATAGCAATAATGTATCAATATATCTAATGCCACAAAATACCTCAATTTTTTTTTCCAAATTCACTACTTAATTTCTCATTCAAGTCTCTCCTTACTTTTCTCAATCAAAACAACTCTCATGCTACCTAAACCATAAATAATTAACATACCAATAATAACACTTAAGGGAATTAACATCATTTCGATCTCTCACCAAAGAGACAACCACCTTTAGATCAACCTGCTACAACTATAGATGTCAGAAACTTCACCAATCATAAACTCTTAGTACACTCAATATATCACCTCCCATCCAAGGTTCTAATAATTCGAGTTGGCTAACACTATCATGATTATCATTCCTCTGATTACAAACTAACTTAACAATCTCAAACTCAACAATATCAACACAGGACGAACATCATCATCATAGTACACAACAAACAAGACATAGTCAGAGTACACAACAGAGTCATGATAAGCACATAACACACACGGTTGATAAAATCGACTTGCTCTGATACCACTAAATGTAACACCCTCTACCCCAACATAATTACAATAGATATAAACCATCTATATATAAATTCTTTCTTAGTCTAATATAAAATAATTATCTCAAGTATCATTGGGTAAAAGGTGCACATTCATAGTTTTCAACTGTAAGTATCAAATTATCAAGAAATAATAAAATAAAGATTATAGATTAATTCCAGTAAAGGTGGCAGGGCCTCCTAGTTAGGAATTAACTTATAATCTTTTAGTAAAATTATAATATGACAAAAATACACACTTTCAACATAAATAACATAAAAATTACAAAAGAAAAATAATAATAATTTAACAATAAGTCTAGCTAATCCCGATGTCACATCCTATCAGAGCGAAACCCAAACAGAAGCCTAAGCTTCACCACCAATATCCTCAGCCTCATGCTAATTATCTGCATCATAATTTAAATATACACAAAAATGACAAGGGAGTGAGAAACTTCTCACTCAGTTGCAGATATAGAAATAAAAGTTAAATAGCACACACACACGCAATATAATTCACATATATAATCAATCTCACATATATGCTTATGTATAATGATTTTCTTGACTTGACTCACTAATGTATGCATGTGGCGCCATACGGAAGTTTCAGAATTTATCACTGGTGACCCAAAGGTACACCTATCACTGGTGTTCATACACCTCGTTAGCATGTTACATCACTGGTGTCCCGAAGGCACACCTATCACTGGTGTTCATACACCTCGTTAGCATATCGTGGGTGACTCAAAGGTACACCTTGTTAGTCGTGGGTATGCGGCCTCAGCGGCACACCTGGAGTAATATGTGCATATGATGCATGTCATACATTCACAGACTCAACCTTTAGCATGTTACACATATCATATTCATATTTCATAATTAAGAATTATTTCAATAATCCAATTTAATAGTCCAATAGTCCAACAGTCCAAACAGTCCAACAGTCCAAACAGTCCAATAGTCCAACAGTCCAACAATCCAACAGTCCAGAGGTTGCTTAGGTATCATATTTTTCAATAATAATATATTAAGATCTTTTAAGTAAAGTAGGAAGCTTAAAAGGTAATATAAGATAATAAGGAGGCTCAGCCTTCCATTTAAATAATAGATTACAAATTTATAAATACTTAGGAGGCTTAGCCTTCCATTCAAATAACAGATTCTAATATGTAAATAAATAAGATATAAAACAAAACACATCAATAATACATATTCAAAGAAATAAACAACAGGCAAGGGATCGGGAGCCAATCCAACAAACAAACTATTTAACAATTATTCCCACACCCCCAAGCGAGGTTTCCCACTCCCCCCTTACCCGGGTTTACAGAAATTTGGGCAGAATCTCCTCCTCTCTATCTTTCCTTAAAAGGAATCGGAATTAGGGCAGAATCTCTTCCTCTTTCTCCTTAAACAAGGCACTAGAGCAGAACCTCATTTTCTTTCTCCTTCTCTCTCTCTTACTTTCTCTCTCTATTTCTCCAGAATTTCCTTCTCTCTAGAATTCTGAATTTTCAAAACCTTAGGCCCCTATTTATAGAATTTTTGAAGTTACTATGCACTATGCACTATTCATTAAAATAATATTATAAATTACTATGCACTATGTACTATTCATTATTATATTCAAATTAATTAAAATTTTGAAACGGAAAGAATCCGCAGCCCACGTTTCAGCCGCCCCTTCACTGTGCAATTGCATAGTAAAATACTATTTATACATACGTATTCGTAAATAGTAAAATACGTATACATAAATAGTAAAAATATGTATACATAAATAGTAAAATACGTATACGTAAATAGTAAAATACATAAATAAAATACTTATTCACATAATAAATACATAAAAAAAATATTTCTTTTCATTGAATAAAATTTGGGATGTTACATAGGTCTTCATCCTTGCTGTTTACTATAATTTATTTCTGATATGGTGCTGGCCAGCGTTCATTTCTCCACCTCATTCGTATGCATGTGCAAACTCTCTTTTCCATTCTTTCTTTCTAAATCTTAAATCTTTCATATTTCTTCTGTTTCACTAATGCAGTTTATAACTTCAGTTCTGGTTCTGGACAACCACAATTCATTTCCAGCACTGGGAACAGAAGCCTTTCCAATGCGCCACTCATTGAGAACTCAGATACTAATCAAATTGTTGTGCCTGATGTGAGTCTCGGTTCTCATTTATTTTTCCTATTTGACAAATGTTAAATTAGTAGCATTGACTTAGATCATGTATTGACTGAATGATAATTACTCTGAATGAATTTGATGATGGACTTGTGCTCGATTTATTAAACATAATCACTAAGGACCCATATAAGTATGTGCTGTTTTAGCCCTTTTTTTGTTTATAGGTTTCGTTTTATCATTTTGATATGCCTGGTTCCCTTCACTTCGTTGCGAAAGCTTTCAGTTTTTTCTTTATATTAATGGCTTTGCTAGTGCTGATATTATATGCAATGTAGTATGTGTGATGATGTATTCATTAGAACCTATGGCCTAAGACAGAAATGGAATCTACTTTTTTCATTTCACAACGATTAATGTCTTTTTGCATAGAAAGGAATGATGCTAATGGAGTAATGGACCAAAATATCTGTGATATTTGGCTGCTATAAAATGTGTTTTAATTATAAAGGTTAATGGATATATGGGTTTTGTGGAAGGACACAACTTAGATGTAGTTCCATAGGTACTTTTGGTGCTGTTGTCTAATAAGAATTGGACTTTTACCTTGGTAATTTGCATGATAAAGGTTTCCATTACATGTCAACGTGGATTATTGAGGTGAAATTTCAATTCTTATTAGAGAACAAAATGAATTGGACCTATGGAATTGCATACAAGTTTTTTCCTTTGTGGACTACCCAAGGAAGAACCTATTACTGCTTTCAAATAAGGAGTTCTCTATGGAATCTATGATGATTTCTAGTCTCCAGATCTTGGAATAATTATGAATTCTGATATTATTTACTACTAAATATGCATCTATGATAAAATTAATAATAATATGATGAGGGAAGACATCTTTGAACTCAGTAGTAGGTAAAATTAGTAATAGTATGGTAAGGTGAGGACGGAAACCAGAAAACAAAATATTGAATAAAATGTGTTTTGTTGAATTGAAGAGAGCTTGAGCTATTATAGAACTGAAAGAAAGAAACCAGAGCTTAATTCAAGTTCCCCAGCTCTATAATTCCTTTTGGCATTGCTGGATTCAATCCATCTATCCCTTAATCCAGACAAGGATTTATTCTCTTGACTACTTGGACTCATTTTCATGCAAGTCCTATTTTCATTTTTCTTACTTCATCTCAGCAATGAATTTTACCTTTTGGACAAGTCTTTTAAGAAATCAATCCTTTGTATGGACTTCAATTCTAGGAAGGATTAATATGAATGATTTACTTCAAATATGAAAACCTGTAACAGATTTATCTCTTGACTGTGTGATGTGCAGATTGAGTTCTGAAACTAATTCTCATTTATCTCATATTGTACTTTGATTGTCTGTACTGTATAGTGTTTGCTAAACAGGAATCTATAATTTTGCAGGTTGTGAAGAAGGGTGATACTATTTTTATTGGTCAATACTTGTTTACAGGAAGTGAAACAACCTCAGTGTGGCTAGAGGTAATTTAGTCTTGGATGGACTAGTTCTATCTTCTATGCTTGTGCAAATAGATCATTTTAATTATTTTGAAATTATAGGGTTTAGATAGGGAAAGTTTGTCACAGACGAATTTTTACACTATTGGACAACAGGAAAGGTCAACATTGAGCTCCCTACTTTACAAATTGGTCTTGCATGGTCAACATTGATCTTTCATAGTTGCTTGTACTCTATTCATGTTATTACATGTCTCCTTCTGGTTTGTTCAACTATAAATAATCCTAAATGTCATTTTCCTTCAATTATAAGCTGAGGCATTTTCTAAAGTTGAGAGAGGACCCTTATACCTCTGCTTCACTAGTTTGCTTTATTACATTTTTACTCTATCATACATATATATGTTGTATTAGCATATTAAGTTTGTAGTAGCCACAACAACAACAATAGTCTTAATAGAGTGTTAAAATCTGATTTGATCCAATAGCATTGCAGCAACTGATCCTAATAACTACAAATTGAGAAAACCAAGAATCAATAACCACAAAATATGACTGCATGTGAAAACTGAATTGCACTAATATATGCTATATGTGACACTGGTAATCGATTACAAGAAATGGATAATCGATTACCAGAAAACCTTTTAATAAGTAAATTTTGAACATATGATTTTCATTGTCTCGTAATCGATTACATGTATAGGTAATCGATTACCAGACTCTTAAAACAATAGTTTCCTCATTAAAGACGCCCAGTTTGTGAGGGATTCAACCCAGTTAGTGACGAATTTTATCCGTCGCAAATTGTGACAGAATTATGGCGTCGCAAATTGTGACGGATTCTACTCAATAATAGGCATCACAGTTTGTGACGGATTTTCTTCGTCGCAAATTGTGACGGATTCGTTCATCACAATTTGTGAGGGACTCACATACCTCTCAATCCCTCTCAAATTGCGAGGGGTTTAATCCCTCACAAATTGCGAGAGATTTAATCCCTTACAAATTGCGACGGATTTTTATTAATTTCTAAACATTTATTGTTAGAAATTAGTGACGGAAATTATACTGTTTGTGATGCCTTAATTCCGTCACTAATTGTGACGGAGAAAATAATCCATCACTAAATATTTTGTGACGCCAAATTTTGTGACGGAATCAATTCCGTCACAAATTCCGTCACTAATTTATTTGTGACGGATTTTATGAAGATTAGTGACGGATTTGTTCCCTCTCTAATTTTAATTTTTCTAGTAGTGCATGTTCTACATCAAATTTCAACGATCCAACCGTTGAATTTAAAGTTCTTAATGCATAGATCAAATCTAAATTTTTTAAAAATGAAGTATTAAATAATTTTCAAATTTATTTAAAATTGCAGATTTGATCTATGCATTAAAAACTTTAAATTCAACATTGAATTATTGGAATTTGATGTAGAACATGAGTTATTAAACGAAATAAGTCTAAGTAGACTTACTCCTAAAATAAACGAATCTCTCTTCTCTTTCTCTCTATATATAAGGAGGGTTATAATAAGACCGATGTATAAATACATATTTTATAAATGCTCTCTCAAAAAAAAAAAAAAAAAAAAAAATATATATATATATATATATATATTTACTTGTTGCATGTTACACCAACAACTAAAATCAATCACAATGCTACTCTACCAATTTCACTTGCCCCTTCTGCATTTCTGGTAATAACTCCAACAGGCTCCACAGGTATAGCAAAATTCATGGCCACATCTACAAACAAGTTGATCACAAATAAAATCAGAATATAACAGTGAGCCAACACCAGAAAAAAAAAAAAGAAAAAAAAAACTGAATAAATGTCGAGTCCATAAGAAAAGTTTGGTTTGAAACATGTACATTACAATTACAAACCTGTAAGAAATATGAATACATCCTGCGACTTTTTCCACATAGAATTTTGGACATCTTTTCCAACTTTTGCTCTTGGCAAGTTCCATAACCATTAGATCTTCCCTTTCCTTCTCATGAGGCTTCAAATTCTGAAACTCCTCACAGTTTATTCCTGCATGCCATGAAACCTTGCACTGTGCACAAAACAACCTATTACAATGAGGACATTCCGAAGAAGTCATAACTTCCTCAGTATCAGATATCAACATAGCTGAGCAATCCTTAAAAGGGCAGTAAAACTTTTGTGATCCAGGGATCAAATTCTCACAAAGAGCATTTTCCCATCTTTCAACCACTTTCTTAGGTTTGATTGAACGACAATACTGAGGCCCCACAACATCCTAGCATTTGGGGTCAGGACATTTGACCTTTGATATATATTCTCTTGAATCTTTACAGCCACATATTTCCCAAAACAATCATCACAGAAAGAGTGAGAACAGTTTTGGCTCCTGAACATTTCTTCACCACGTTTTGCATCCATGAAAATACCACAGAAGAATAGGGACAACTCATCAGTTTCTTTCTGTTTTCCTTTGAGGTTTCTCAAACGAGTGTCATCATCATTTTTAACTATAGTACTTAACATTGCAGACAAATTTAGGGCTTCTTGTAGATGTAGCTCTTCTGCATATTTCTCATCAGTGATTGGAAATATTTTTTCAGCATCGTGTAGAGCTCAAAACAAAAAAGCCAAGTCATGATCTTGAGGAGTAGAGGGCAAAGTCCTTGATGCTGATGAAGTTCCCCCCATACCTCAAAATATTTTTTTCATAAGCAAAACATTTATGCTGTGTATGATGTTTATTTTTTTTGTTGACTGTACGTGGCTTTATTTTAAATCAAAATTAAAAAAAAGGTTTTTAAGAAAAATTAGGCAGTTAATATTTGATTTGATTTGATCTTACTTTGTTTTTTATAACATCATGATGTAATTAGGGCGGTTGATAGTTTTGTTTTATATTATGTAATGTAACGATAAATTAAAATATAGGGATTTAAGTATTTTTTTTTATAAAATTATAGAAACTCATGAATTAATTTAACTTTAATTTAATTTAATTTATTTATATTTTTATAATATTTTATTTTATGATTTTTTGCAATCATTATTAGCTTTCTTGTCAACTATAGTTAGGATATTGATTTAGCTTTTCAAAATAGCATAATGTTGAAATTTTTTGAACCAATGTCATAACACGTAACAGGTCCAGTTTTAAAAATTATCGATGATTGAAGTAATTAAGGTAATTATATAAAAAAATATATTTTGATTACTAAATCAATTAACTTATTAAATTTTATATAGATTTTTTATTTTGTATAATACGGTAAGTACTAAATTATTAAATATTATAGATTGCTTTTGTAATTATGGTAATTAATAACTAAGTTATCCTTTTTTTCATTCTTAGTTTATAAAAGCAAATAATTACATTAATTATAATAATTATAATTTTTTTAACACCGATAATAATTATAATTTTTATGATTCGGTCATTAAAATTAATAACAAAAACATATATATTCAAATTTCAAATTAATTAATAATATGAATACATATTCTAATTCTAATTGACAGTTGATTCAGATTATTATTTATTTATTTATTGTATGCTTTAATTTTAATGAAACAGTTTTTTTTTTTTTTTTTACATAATTCTAACCATGAGGGATTGTTCTTTTGCTAAAACTCTTTGATTAAAACTGGCTGGTTCCAACTTAAGTACAGGTTTTTTTGGAGCAAGATCCCCCTAATCGATTCCTTTATAATCTGTCAAATGCAATACGCAAAATATATCCTATGAACTATTGGAATATTATTTTTGGGCTCGTATTAATTTTATACTCTTTTGATAAACAAAAACGATGTTAATTTTTGTGGCATATCATTCTGTATCCTCCCCTCTCCTATTCAGCAACACTCTTATATACATCTGACGCTATTTATTATCAGCAATTCGTTAATTTAAAAATATTTATTTAGTCATAAGATTGCCATATATATATAAACTTTAATAAAATCCCACTATTACTTCTATTAAAAAAAAGTATCTAATAAATTTTTTAACTAGTATCCGTAATTAAAATACTTCTTGACAACAGGATTTTTTTTGGGTACACACAACTCGATTTCCTTTTAGTTCTCTTGTATTAATTATCTTCAATTTTCCATTCTATGGTAATGCTAAGCACAACATACGAGTGAAATAGTTTAACCAAAATAAGTTTATTTAATAAAAAATATTCTTTTATGAGAAAATAACTTGTTTTTATTAGCTAACCGAAGTACAGTACTAACTTATTATATCTTATAATTATTTTTTCAATTGTATCATTCATAATTTACTTAAAATCCATATTTACTTTTTAAGGTTTATAAACCATTTTGCCTATTGTAGAATGCCAAAAAGTTACAAACTTATACCAGAACCTAATCCAAATTTGATCATCCTCTGAGAGCAATGAAATGACATAAAAGCACTTGCATCTTCTCAAGGAACAGATAAATTAAAGATCAAGATTCATTCAAAAACTTAAATGATGACAACCAATCCATATATATTCCAAAGTTTAAGGGAAGATAATTCAACATACCATTAGCGAATATTAAAAAGCTAGGTTTCATTTACTTGAAAGTGTGTCACTAATTAGCTCGCAAGACATTGCTGCTTTGCACTTGATATTTCATTTGTCTCCAGAAATCCTTAAGGAAGCCCACATGCATGATTCGAATTCCAAGAGGATCCACAGGCATAGCAAAAGTGGTTACCACATCTGCATACAAATTGATTACAAAGTATTAGAACAGAATAACAATGACTCAGCACAAAAACTACAATGCTACTAGAATCAAAAAAGAAGGCCATATTTTTTTTGTTGCATTAAAACTAAGCACGCATAAATATAATCAATTAATTGAAATCATCACTGCAAACAAATATTATAATTCATAACAAAAGAAGATTATCTTGAAACATGCACATAACCAACCTGCAAGTAATATGTGAACATCCATCAGCTTTTTCGACATAGAACTTGCATTTTGAACATCTTCTCCAACTTTTATTCTTAGCAAGTTCCATAACCATTAGATCTTCCCTTCCGCTTTCATACTGCTTCAAATTCTGAAACTCTCCACACTCTATTCCTGAATGCCATGAAACCTTGCACCGTGCACAAAACAGCCTATTACAATGTGGACATTCCGAAACAGTCACAATTTCCTCAGCATCAGATATCAACATAGCTGAGCAATCCTTAAAAGGACAATAAAACTTTTCTGATCCAAGGAAAAAATTCTCACAAAGGGCATTTTCCCATCTATCTATCACTTCCTTAGGGATGATTGAACGACAGTACTGTGGCTCTACAACGCCCTTGCACTTGGGGTCAGGACACTGCACAGTTGATATATTCTCTTGAATCTTTGCAGCCACATATTTGCCAATACAATCATCACAAAAGGAGTGTGAACAGTTTTGGTTCCTGAACATTTCTTCCCTAGTTTTGGCATCCATGCAAATACCACAATAGACCAGAGAAGATTCACCAGTCTCTTTCAGTTTCCCTTTGAATGATCTCAAAAGGGTGTCAGTGTCAGTGTCAGTGTCACTGTCAACTTCTAAATCGATTAGGATAACTTCTTTTTCAACTCTAGTACTTGGCAATACAGAGGAATACAAGGCTTCTTGTAGTTGTATCTCTTCTGCATATTTCTCATCTGAAATTGGAAATATTTCTTCAGCATCGTAAAGGGCTGAAAAGTAGAAATCATCAACTAAAAGATGATCTTCAGAAGTAGAGGGCAATGTCATAGATGAAGAAGCTCCCTCCATCTCCCACAATAAAGTTTTCAATAAGCAAAAATAGTGTGCATCGTATATGCTATACATTTAAATTTATATATCCAAGAGGATCCGTGTGACGTATGTACAGAGTAGAATGAGAAACCATTGGGGTTGGAAAATCATATAAAATGATAATGACTAATCTTAAATATTTGACCATTTTGTATGAATTGTAACCACTGGGTATGCAAAAGCCAGCGTTGGAATTTACATTAGTCTGACTACTAATAAATGTCACAGCATGGCAATATAGGAAAATAACTAAAGGCAATAGTTCCCAAGGACGGTTCATAACTCGAAACGATCACGTAAAACTCTATCAGGGAACTTTGGCGGTTGCTTGATGCAGGTTACACAGTACACTACTATACACAAGTGTATGTGCAGTTTTTAAATTTAATGTTCAAAATATCTTTCCTTTTAAATTATTTATCGTAATATTCTTCTTTTGTTGTGCATTGAGAAGTTGGGACTACTTTTCAATGTTTTTCTTTTTATTATTTTTTATTTTTAATTTATAAATATATATATTTTTAATATATTTTTAAAATATAAAAATAAAAATTATAATAAAATAAATTATTATAGTAATTGTACTAACCGTATTTCGCACCCGGGCTTTGAGTCCGGATTAGCAATACAAAACAATCCCGGGCACGCGCTGCGCGACGTCAGCCCGGTATTTGAGCAAATCATACCTGATTCCGAGGATCTCGTCCCAGACCAGATCCGCCCTTCATTTATATCATATCATATCATGATATATCTTATCTCAAGCCCAAAAGCCCAAGGCAAACCTGGATCACCCCAAGGTACGTGCATTATATATATGAGACTATTACTCATGCAAACGCTAACTTTGGCATCAGAGTCTCTTTTGCAGGTACCTCCCCCATCTTGGAGCACCAATACACCGGGCAAAGGAGACTCACCGATCTTACTGGACGGACCAGCTCTATAGCAGATTTTCGGTAAGAACATTTGGCGCCCACCGTGGGGCCGATCGAGAAAGCCCTCATCGGCCACCTGTATGGTTTCTACTAGAAGCCACATTAGACGAGCAATAGAAGACGCTGGACACTCAGTCACCATGGACAGCGACGCTGCGACCTTGAGAAGGCTAATCGACCAAGTCGAACAGATGCGCCAGCAGCATGACGCTGACCTGCGCAACACGCGTGCCCAGCACGAAAGTGACATAGCGGCGATACGGACCGCCAATGAAGCAGACCTCGCAGCATTACGAGCCGAGAATGAGTACATCCACGCCCAGCTCCCTCGACACCTTGGTAACGTCTCCGACTCTCAGCTCAACCTCAGCAGAGCAACGCGGAGTGGGGCAAATCTGGAACCCGGATCAACCCTCTCACGGGAGGTAATCGGTGCGATCGCAGGAGGCTTCACAGGAGGGGGAGCCAGCAGCTCGGCCCGCAAGAAACACCTGCGCAAGGTTAATCGCGTACACTCCGCCACCTGTGCTTTACGCCGGAACCCGCCAGTGATAACTTTCACCGACGACGACTATGTCGGGGTCAGCCGAAACCAAGACGATCCCATGGTCATAGCTGTGGCATTGGCCAATTGGGAAGTTCGCAAGACCTTGGTCGACCAACGAAGCTCGGCCGACATCCTATACTGGCCAACATTCCTCAGGTTAGGCATCCCTCACTCTCTCATACAACCTCATACCGAACCTCTAGTCGGTTTTGCAGGGAAAAGCATTCACACTCGGGGATATGTAGACCTACTGACGACTTTCGGAGCACCCCCGGTTTCCAGACAGGTCCTGATACGATACCTACTCGTGGAAGCCGACACCCCCTATAACGTCATCATCGGTAGACCAACCCTAAATCAGCTCGGGGCGGTGGTGTCCACCCCGCACCTCACCATGAAATTTCCAGGGCACGATAGCAAATCAACAGGTAGCGCGGCAATGCTACGCAGAAAGCCTGGAAACCGTCTCACCGAGCGAACAGCGCAAGAACGACCTTACCGCTCTGGCTCACACCGACCACGAAGAAATCACCGATCTCGACCCGAGATCCGACACTCATGACGAACGACCCAGCCCCGTCAATGAGCTTGACGACCTTCAAATCGGCAAACTCCCCGGACAAACCACAAAGATCAACCGGCAATTAACCCCCAAACTACGACAGCAACTCCAAGCGGAGATCCTCAAGAACGTTGACCTCTTCGCCTGGTCTAGCACTGACATGCCCGGTATAGACGCAGACTTCATCTGCCACAGATTAGAAATACATAAGGAAGCAAAACCAGTCGCCCAGAGAAAGAGGAAGGTCGGCGGCGAAAGACGGGAAGCCGTCATTATCGAAACGAGAAGTTGCTCAACGCTGGCTTCATCCGTGAAGTCAGGTACACCACATGGCTGGCAAACGTGGTCCTAGTAAAGAAGCACTCGAGAAAGTGGTGTATGTGCGTCGACTATACAGACCTCAACAAAGCATGCCCCAAGGACTCATACCCCTTGCCGAGCATCGACATGTTAGTCGACGGAGCCTCCGGACATGCCCTCCTCAGCTTCCTTAACGCTTACTCCGGGTACAACCAGATAATGATGTACCCGCCTGATGAAGAGCACACGTCCTTCATCACTGACCGCGCCAACTACTGTTACCGGGTGATGCCCTTCGGCCTCAAAAATGCAGGAGCAACATACCAGCGGCTGATGGACAAAGTATTCCACCACCAAATTGGGCGAAACTTGGAAGTTTATGTGGACGACATGGTGGTTAAAACCATCTCAGCAACGGACCACGCCTCCGACCTCGCCGAGGTGTTCGCCCAGATTAGGAAGCACAACATGCGCCTCAACCCGGAGAAGTGTGTCTTCGGCGTCCAGGGGGGTAAGTTCCTCGGCTTCATGATTACCAGCAGAGGAATCGAGGCCAACCCCGAGAAGTGCAAAGCTATCATACAAATGCAAAGCCCACAAACGGTAAAAGAGGTTCAACGCCTGTCCGGACGGCTAGTCTCGCTATCCCGCTTCATCCCCAAACTTGCGGAGAAAGCAGGGCCAATCTTTACCCTGCTAAAGAAGCCAAAAAACTTCCTTTGGACAGATCAATACGAAGAAGCTTTTCAAAGCTTCAAAAACTTCCTCACAACTCCGCCAGTCTTACAGAGGCCGGATCACAATACCGACCTCCTTCTCTACCTGGCGGTGGCAGAAAACGCCATCAGCGTTGTCATCGTACAAGAACACCAAAAGACACAGACGCCTATCTACTTCATCAGTCGAGTCCTCCAAGACGCGGAAAGAAGATACCAGATGATCGAGAAGCTGGCGTTGGCACTGGTCACCGCAGCCCGGCGACTCCGACCCTACTTCCAGAGCCACCAGGTGGTAGTCAAAACTAACTACCCCATCAAACAAATTCTACGAAAACCTGAGCTCGCCGGACGTATGATTGCCTGGTCGATAGAACTGTCCGAGTTCGGCATCCAGTACGAAAACTGTGGACCCCTGAAAGCCCAGTGCTTAGCCGATTTCGTAGCCGAGCTCACGCCAGCTACTACTGAGGAATCCCAGGCATGGACCCTACATGTTGACGGGTCCTCCAACTCCAAAGGTGGGGGTGCAGGCATCATTCTAGAAGGGCCAAACCAAGTCACCCTGGAGCAATCCCTCAAGTTCGGCTTCAAAGTAACCAATAACCAGGCAGAGTACGAGGTGCTCCTTGCCGGTCTGAGGCTAGCCCACGATCTCGGAGCTCGAAGAGTGAACTGCAACAGCAACTCGAAGCTCATGGTAGAACAGCTCAGTGGGACATACCAGGCAAAAGACACCCTCCTACAGCGGTACTTCCACATTGCATCCCGCCAGATCTCGTCTTTCGACGAATTCTCCATAAAACATGTACCACGAGAGCAAAACGCCAGAGCAGACCTCCTATCAAAACTCGCCAGTACTAAACGGCCAGGTCAACACCGAACCATCATCCAGGAAACCCTGCACTCACCTAGCCTAGACGACAAAATCGTCAATGTCAACGACAATGAAGAACGGGGATGGATGGCGGACATCTGGAACCACCTGAAAGAGGGGACCCTGCCCAAAGACAAAGACGAAGCACGAAAGGTGAGAATGAGATCAGCCAAATTAATCATCATCGATGATGAATTATTCAAACGTGGGATTTCCACTCCACTGCTCAAATGCCTGACCACATCTCAAGCAACCTACGTCATCAAGGAAATCCATCAGGGGATATGCGGAATGCACTCCGGAGTGCGCTCAATGGCAGCCAGGGTACTCCGAGCTGGGTACTACTGGCCCACTCTGAAGTCGGACTACCAAAACTACATCCAAAAATGCAAAGAGTGCCAGCAATTTGGCAACGCGCACCGACAACCCCCCGAAGCCCTTCACCACATGATGTCAGCGTGGCCTTTCTCCCAGTGGGGAATGGACATCCTCGGGCCATTCCCCCCCGCGAAGGGTCAGCTAAAATTCCTCCTAGTGGCAATCGACTATTTCACCAAGTGGATTGAGGCGTGCCCACTCGCCAAAATCACCACTGAGAACGTGCGGAAATTCACCTGGAAAAACATAGTCTGCAGGTTCGGGATCCCCCACACCATCATTACCGACAATGGACAACAGTTTATCGCAGAAGAATTCGAGAACTTCCTCCAAGAACTCGGAATCAAGCATCTCCCAACCTTAGTGGAGCACCCCCAAACCAACGGCCAGGTCGAAGCAGCCAACAAGGTCATCCTCCGAGAGCTTAAAAAACGGCCCAGGAACGCAAAAGGGCAGTGGCCCGACATGCTCCTCAGCATCCTCTAGGCATATCACTGCACCCCCCAGTCGACCACGCAAGAAACACCCTACAGGCTAACTTACGGAGCCGACACAATGATCCCAGTTGAAGTCGGAGAAGCGTCCCACCGACGCCAAGTCTTCAATAGCGAACAGAACGCCCAAGAGCTGGCAGCCGACCTCGACTTGGTGGACGAACTTAGAGACGAAGCCCAAATCCATGAAGAGGCCTGCAAGCTCCGAGCTTCCCGGCGATATAATTCTCGGGTGAAACCCTGCTCCTTCCGAGCAGGTGACCTGGTATGGTGACTATTAGGAGAAGCACGGAAAGACATGTCAGATGGGAAACTCGCACCTACTTGGGGCGGCCCTTTTCGAGTCACAGAAGACTTGGAAAATGGAGCATATAGATTGGAAGAACTCAACGGAAAACCCATACCGAGAACTTGGAATGCTACGCATCTCAAGTTCTATTTCAGTTGAACTTTGTACCAATAAGCCGTGCACTCTTTTCCCGCCTCAGTCTTTGGCTGAGAGAGTTTTTAACGAGGCACACATTTTTATCAATAAAATGACTCGTCCCCTTTTATTCACACTCTTACTTTCACCATTTTTTCCACAATTACTAGAGGTCGAGTACGAACCTCGCCACGATTATTAGAGGTCGAGAACGAACCTTGTCGTGACTATTAGAGGTCGAGAACGAACCTCGCCGTGAGTACTAGAGGTCGAGTATGAACCTCGCCACGATTATTAGAGGTCAAGAACGAACCTTGTCGTGACTATTAGAGGTCGAGAACGAACCTCGCCGTGAGTACTAGAGGTCGAGTACGAACCTCACCACGATTATTAGAGGTCGAGAACGAACCTTGTCGTGACTATTAGAAGTCGAGAACGAACCTCGCCACGATTATTAGAGGTCGAGAACGAACCTTGTCGTGACTATTAGAGGTCGAGAACGAACCTCGCCGTGATTATTAGAGGACGAATACGAGCCTCGTCGCGATTACTAGAGGTCGAAAATGAACCTCATCATACTCGTACTCAACTAGAGTTCGAAAACGAACCTCATCATACCTATACTCAATTAGAGGTCGAAAACGAACCTCGTTACATTCATTAGAGGTCGAAAACGAACCTCGTCACGCTTATTAGAGGTCGAATTCGAACCCCGGCATTGCAAAAGATAAGCTCGAACCCTCGCAACACGCCATTAAACAAAAATTACTAGTAGTTATAATAACTTTTTATAATAACTTTTTAAGCTCGAACCCATCTTGGAGCACCAATACACCGGGCAAAGGAGACTCACCGATCTTACTGTACAAACTTTTTATAATAACTTTACTGTACAAACTTTGTAGATAATTTTCAAGTTTAATATTAGGATCTTCAGGCAAATTACTAGTAGTTATAGCTGAGATAGGGTGGTGATTTTTTCAGCCTTTTCCACAAAGATTCTCTCCTTTGTCGTCTTAAAGTGCTAATTGATATATATATATATATGCGTTTGACATTTGCTTTGGATTTTGTGCAAATTGTGAAGTATTACTTTAGAATTTGAGTTGCTTGTTGTTTAGTAGTTAAGTGTTTAGTAGTTGAGTAAAATAAAACTGGCAATGTTAAGTGTGCTGGATGAGTTATGAGTTAAGAACTATGTTGCTTTCATTACTAGGGAATGATAATGAACCAAAGAAACAAAAAGAACAAAAAAAATCTAGGGTCTTGTGGATTTGGGAAGATTGGAATGAATATGCAAAAACATAAGATTAATTGAAGCAGTATGGCATCTAAATATGCTTTTAGTGTAAAACATAGAATGAATGTAGACATACTGTGCAATATTATTTGATGCAATTATACTCAGTTAGCTTGTGTTCATTTTGCCTCCCTTTGGTATCAGCTCATGGTTTGTAATTGTTTAGCTCATCCATTATAAGTGTTCTTTAATGTAATTGGATTATATGTTGATCAACAATCTAAGCTTGCTTTCCCCTTATAATTTGGTGTCACAGTGAATTAGTTTTGACGGGAAAGTGTCATAACAATTTGTCTCTGAATATGTGGTGGCTTGGAATGGTGTTTGTTAAGGTTTATTTTTTATTTTTCTATTATGGCACATTTTTTTAGCCAAAGTGAATTACTAGTGCCTTGTTGACATATATATGCACCATGGCTATATTAACTCATGGATGCTATAGAGTACAATGCCTTGTTGACATATATATGCACCATGGTTGTATTAACTCATGGATGCTATAGAGTACATATCCTACTCTAGCCTTGATCAGCTGTCTAGACAATTTTGTTTGCTACGATATAAAAAAATATACTGAACTGTGATGTTCTTTAATAAATGGTTGTGCTGCTAAAAAAGTTAACATACGAAGCCATTATCACCCACCGAGGCTTCAGAGGTGTTTTGTGAAGGAATTATTTTAGTGTGTCACGGCACTACTTTTGAGTTTATATCCCTGTTTTGATGTGTCTTGCTTGTGTAAAAAAATATCTGGTTTGCCTGCACTTTCGAGTGGCATTTATAATGATAGGCTTCATAAAACTTTCAAGTATGGATTGGAATAAGAAGAATGTTTACTTGCATTTCTCCAGTCTCAATTTGCGTCAACTGTTGTTGGACACTGGCTATCACTTAGAAATTCCAATTCAGTTATGTTTTAATTTATTTTTTGGGTGGGTGTGTGGTTGAGGGAGGGGGTGATTGGTTCTTAATCACATTTTATAATAGAATAACCAAATTTTATTTAAAGAGGAATTGGTGTGCACATGGGTCCTCTCAGGTGAGAGAAAAGTGGTGTTCTTGACTTGTTAAAGTTTATGAAAATGTTGAGAAGAGAATGGGAATCCACAGTGTGTATGGATTTTATTGTGTGATGTGCATTGTCAACGCGCCACACATGTCATAACAATCTATCTATCTATCCGTAACCTCTAACCATTTATTAGAACATAACATGTGCTCTCTTATTTAGCCCTTTCCTCCCACCTTCTCAGATCTGCCATCAGCATACATCCTTGTCATATGACACTCACTTATTCATCTCTCTCTAATAAATCACACTTAGATACATGAACCATATTATTAAACTCTATTGGACTTGGAGTCTCCATAGTTCGTTACTAACCAGAATGAGGGAAAAAATGACCTACACGTATCATAGTTAGATAAATAATTTTATTTGTTAAGCATTTTGTAATATAAAAGAAATAGAATCATTGATTATAGAAAAATTGCAACAAGTTTAGATATTATTAAGATCAGAAAGAAGTATAGTATATCTTATAATGAGACTTGAAAGTAACATTTAATCTTGTTATACCCATCAATATATCTAGTATTTGAGGACTTATACTTTTTCACCAATATATTTCAATAGTTGAGAACTTGAACCTTCACTCGATACACTCTGCTACCGATCACTTAGAAGATTCATCACTTCCATCTCTCTACATGTCCTCTGTTCTGTTTTATATGCCTGTTCTTGTTTTTGCATACCTAGAATAATAATACCATTACTGTTCGGAGAGGCAAATGTTTCTTGATAGCTTTTCCATTCACAAATCTGATAGCTTAGGTAAGAATGTGACAAAAAGAACTGCTGCTGTCTTAAATGATCTTAAAAATATCAATTATATCAAATTATTTGCATAACAACAATAATGTATCTTTTGTTCTGATCGAAAAGAACTACGCATTAAAGAACTAATAAAATGGATTTGACCTTGCTCATGATTGATGTCGATTTTTATTGTTTAGTTATGATTTTGAATCAATAATTAAAAGAGTGTTAGAGTGAGTGTTCTCTTCCCAATTAATTTTATAACTCTAAGAAGGGTTTAAATATATTAGTTGTGGATTTTGTTGTCTTGGAATTATTTGTTGAATTATTTGTTGTAAAATAACAATTATTTGCTGAATTAAAATCAAAGAATATTAGTAATATTTTAATTTTTGTTGAAATAATATTTTTTATTTTTTTAGGAGAAATATAAGGAGCGTCTAATTGAAGTCAAGCAACAAGCTACACAGGATGACACAGAGGGCTTTGCTTCTACTTGTATTATTGATAATGAAGTTTATTTGCAGGTGGTTAAAAAGAATACGAAGGGGAACTTGTATGGGCTTGCTGGATTGACCGATGATTTCATTCGCTCAACACTTCTACAATCTTCTATGTCACAGCCATTACCAGTATATACTACGCCATCTCAACATTGACCCTTTAAGGCTGTGGAAGAAAATATGCACAAAGTTTTGATGATGCCAAAGCATTGAAGAAAATAAAAGTCAAGTTAAAGCAAGCTGATCAAGAAGCAAGATCTCAAGTAATAACTAGATAAGTCTTGACTGCTTAGCTTAGTATGTAAAATGAACTTTTAGAATTTGCAAATTTGACTTGGCCGGCCATTAAAATAATAATTTCAAGAAAACCTAAACTTAATAATTTTGAATATAAGAATAAGTTGTTTGAAAAGAAAGCAAAAAGAGTATTCAAAAGATTAAACAAAAATATTTTTAACTGGAAAATAGAAGCTCTTTATATCTTAAGTTTTCATAAGTCAAAACAAGTGACATGTTTCTGGTAATCGATTATCACTTGCTGTAATCGATTACCAGAGAAAGAAAACCTTTCAAAATGTTAAAATGCTCTCTGGTAATCGATTACCACTGACTGTAATCGATTACCAGAAAAGAAATTTTCAAAATTCGAATTTGAACTATACAACGTTTCAAACATTTTGAACTTAAACCGTTGTAATCGATTACCAAGTCTTGTAATCGATTACCAGAGCCTATTTTCTGAAAAATTATAGAGAGTTATAACTCTTCATGAAAAGACTTAACTCAAGATACAATTGTCTATAAATACCTATAATTTTTCAGAGAAAGGTGACGAACTCTATTGTGAAAATAATCTTTACAAATCACTTGCCCAAAATCATTTGCAAAATCTCTAAAGAGTTCATCAAAGATCATGAAAGTGTAATATCCACTCTTCAAGAGAGTCATTTTGTATTACTTAATAGATCATTGGATCTGTAAAGGAGAAAGGGTTTTTCTCCTTGTTGGTGTTTGAATCTCAACACAAGGAAAGGGAGTTCCGAGGTGTTGGAGGATTCATTTTCTTGTAAGGTTTACAAGAGTAGTGGAAATCTCAAGTAGGAGACTTGAGGACTGGATGTAAGCAGGTTTGGCCGAACCAGTATAAAATCAAGTTTGCAATTCTTCTTCCCTACACTTTTATTTATTTGTTATTTAATTGTGTTTGAGTTGTTCTTCATCATCATTCTTTACATGCAAATTTGTCTAAGGAAATAAAGTGATAAGAAAGTAATTGGAAAAGTTTTATAAGAGGAAAATTTAGAAAACTTAATTCACCCCCCCCTCTTAAGTTATACGACGCTAATGGACTAACAAAGGCCAACCCCTCCTGCACCGAGTACTACCCCAAATGATCCTGACCATACTGTTGATGATGCTCTTGATGACATAGCAGAAGACCCTTAATTAAGCTTCTTTATTTTACTTGTTTCAGGATATTTTATTGTATTTCACTATTATTTTGTTGAAGTTTAAACGTTTTATGTTATTATTGTGTTTTTAGCATACTATATTGACATGCTTATATTTTATTTAGTTTTCACTATAATATATATTTACATCGATGAGATTATGTCTTTTAGTATGTTCTAGTTTATTATTATAAATTGTGTAATAAATATATTGTTAATTTCATATTCGTTAACAGGTATAAATTTATAATTTAAAAAGAATTTAAAATTACTGGTTAACATTAGCGACCGAAATAGCAACCAAAAAAATTTGTAGCTAATTCAAGTTTTTTAGCGACCGAAATAATTCGTAGCTAATTCAAGTTTTTAGCGACCGAAATAGCGACCGAAATAATTCGTAGCTAATTCAAGTTTTTAGCGACCGAAATAATTCGTAGCTATTTCAAGTTATTAGCGACCGAAATAGTGACCAAAATAATTTGTAGCTATTTCAAATTTTTAGCGACCGAAATAGCGACCGAATTTATTCGTAGCTATTTCAGGTTTTTAGCGACCGATTTAGAAATTGATTTTTAAAATGTTTTTATTAAATAAATAAAAAAAATTAGTGACGGAAATTGCTACCAAAAAAATCGGTCGCAAAATTCACCTCGAGAAGTTAGGAGACCAAAATATTAGCGACCAGGGTTTTAGCGACGGAAAAAATTTTGGTCGCTATTTAAAATAGCGACCAGGGTTTTAGCGACGGATTTTTTCGGTCGCTATTTCGGTCGCTGAATGTAACAGCGACTGAATTTACCTAAATAGCGACCGATTTTGATGGTCGCTAAAACTTGATTTTTTTGTAGTGATATAGAGAAGCATACTAAAATATATAGAGCAGAAAACTACAAAGTAAGGCTTATTAATTGTAAAGTTTGTATATATTTCTTTGTAGATTACTTATGCTTTCATTGTTGATTACATCACATCTAGAAGAGATAAAAAATCTTGTAATCATCCATTACCTTTATTATAAGGGTTGAGCCTAGAGAGGCTTATGTGAAATAATAGTATTGAGCCTAGAGAGACTTGTGTGAAAGTATACTTAGTGTTGAGCCTAGAGAGGTTTGGTTGAAAGAATACTTGATGTTTAGTTTGGAGAGACTTGTTGTTCAAAGAATACATGGGTAGTTGCTTGAAGAGGCAAGTCAAAGACTACTTTGGATTGAGTTAGAAGTGGCTTGGTATAAGAATACTTATAACTTTGTTGAAAATTAGTGAAATTCAATCTAATTGGATTGAGAACTAGACATAATCTTGGTAGTTGAAACAAACTAATATAAAAATCTCTGCTACACATTATTCAACTTCTTTCTAGTGTGTCTTTTCTCCATACAAACGTACAAACATTATTATTGTTCAAGTGTCAGGAATCTTACATGCTTTTATCCTTAGTGGCAACAAAAGAAGCGGCTAAGATTGAACTAACAATTTGAATGATCAAGATCACATAATTATTTCTATAAATAAATATCCATTTTCTTCTTAGACACATAAACAAACAATCATTATTGAGTTCATATTTTTACCTTTACAATACATGACATTGCTTTACTTTACGGTAACTTCAATGGATACCTCACAGTTGTTGAGAAAACAATATGTTCATAGGACTGGTCGCATAACCTTAATGGTAACTCATGTTACATTCAATCATGTTTAATTTATACTAATGACTTTTGCTTTAATTTGTAGAGTTGAACAGATGATGTCTTGCAAGTATACTACCATACAATCCCCCACTAAATCCGTTAATTATACCATTGTTAAAACAAGTTGGATTCAATACAATAAATATATAATATATAATATATAATATATAAAATAAATATATTTTTACCAACATAATTATAATTAAAATAAAATATATAAATAATTATAATAAAAATACATATTTTTCTTCAAATACTTATTATAACAAAATATCATAAAAATACATATTTCTCTAATGAATATTATACAAAATAATTTTCATAAATATTTATTATTTAATTAAAATACTCATAATTATTAAAAGTCTCTAAAATACATTTTATAAAACTCTTTAATTAATCAAAATATCTTTTTAATAATTTTAGAAAACTTGGAGTCTTACAAATGAAGAAGAGATAGAGAAATCATATTAAAAAGTATAAAAAAATATTTAATTTTTATAATATTTTTCTACAGATTTTTGATAATCCCATTATTACAAAATATCTATAAATTATGTCGATAATTAATTCCTTCAAAATAAAATATTTTTTTTCTATCTGTAGTACTCGGATGAGACTTGAGAGAATAAGTCCATTTTCATTAGACTAACGACTTGCTTCTTTTTTTTTTTTTTTAATGATTTGAATAAATTATTCGTAATCACTAGTGGAAAAAAGGCTTTTAAAATCGGTTATTTTTCACTTTTAAAATCGGTTCTGTAACCGATTTTAAAAGAGCCGATTTTAAAAATTAGACTTTTAAAATCGATTATTTAACCGATTTTAAAAGTTAACTTTTAAGATTGGTTGTCTTATAACCGATTTTAAAAGTTCTGGGCGAGAAAAAAAAATTAAACTGGAACGGGCCGTTCCAGATATTTAAAAGAGAATTTTTGAAGAACAGAGTCAGAACGGCCCGTTCTCCTTTCAGTACGGGCCGTTCCAGCTTCAAAATTTAGCAAAAATGAACTTAAAAACAGAAACAAGAGAAGCGCATGAGAAAACGAAAAGAGACATAAGAAGAGGAAAACGAAAACGAAAACAACAACGAAATTTACCTCTTTAGAAAATGAGAGCGTTTGAGAGAGTAGAAAAACGAATAGAGGGAAAGATTAAAGAGAATGAGATTGGAGGGAAATATAAAAGGTTTATGACGATACTTTTAAAATCGGTTATTTAAGAACCGATTTTGTATACTAGATACAAATCGGTTCTGAAATAACCGATTTTAAAAGGGCTACTTTTAAAATCGGTTATAAAATTACCGATCTTAAAAGTACTTTTAAGATCGGTTATGTAACACCTAATCGTATTAACTTTAGTAATATATGTATATATACGTAGCTAAAAGAACACATGTATGATAATATTATACATTATATCATTTTTTTTTCACTACGCACGTAGTTGTTTTTCTTACAGATATTTGTAGTACAGATTATTGCGAGCCTATTTATACATCATATTTTCATTTTTCTACTTCTATACTAATTACATGGGTGGCTGGAACAAGTTGACAATAGGGTTCACGTGATTAGCTGGGGGTAAGTAAAAAGTCACAATGATGGGTCCATCTATCACCGTGGGAACTTCCTGGTGTGGAGAAAAAGTGAACGATGATACTGCGACTCCATTGAAAGTTACAGAGTTAGCGAGAGCGTCGATGCTCCAAGTGGTTCCAGAGAAAACAGCAGATATGACTGCAGGAAAAGGGGCAGGTATCGCTGGCACATCCATCTATATTTATTTAATTATTTTTAAGATTGTATTACACAAGAAACATAAGGAGTAAGAACATTTTTCAAAGAAGTATTTATAATCAACATGCGTGACCATAATTAATATTAAACAATATATATATAAAATTTGATTTACACTTGCAGTGACTAGTCAGGATAAATGAGCATCAATCAGCATAAAATTTTTTAATCACAATTTCTTACTCATTTAAATCCCCAAGGTCAAACCTCCAGCTACAAATAAATCAAATTTTATCTTCTATGGCCATAGAACAATATTTATCTTCAAAACGAGTCAAAGACAAAATTTAATCAATCATAGAAAAATAATCACACTAAAAAAATTTAAGAATTTATCGTTATTTAAACTTTAATTAAATAACATATTAATTAAATGATAATGATAATTACTATAAAATAATTAAACAATAAAAAAAATATGAACACCTTAACAATTATTATAGATAAAAATAAACATAGATTAAGCAAATAAATGAGGTTAGGGACACCTCACTAAATAAATGTAGCAAGAAAATAACATAAATAAATAACATAGTAGTAAATAAAATTTTAAAGAAACAAGGTTCTCCTCCCCCTTACCTTGAAATATAGGTTTGTAGTTATGTAGATTTCTATATTTTTTTCTCACTGCGCGCTTCTTTTTCCTTCTCTCTTTTCTCTCTTCACTCGCTGTTCTTTCTTTTGTTTATAACGCTGCCAGTTTTTTGTGCCTTCAAATTTACCATCCTTAAGCCTATTTATAGTGTGTATTGTAATGATTACAATAGTTAAAATAGAATGGTGGTTTAATTATAATTAACTAAGTTTCATCTTGGTTAGATAGTTTAGTTGCTTATGGATTTATTTGCATTCAATTTTTTGTCAGAGAAGATTCTTCAATTGAAGAATTATCCTACCACATCCGTTGTATCCATTACACGTCACGTGCATATACTGCATCCGTCTCATCTCGTTTTTTTTTTTTTTTTTTTTTTTTTTTTAGATTGACAAATCAATCAATGACGCAACAAGCTTCCTGAACACTCTTGTCTTAGTTGCATATATATCAATAGATGTAGCGCAAGGCATTAATAATGAATAGTAGTAATATAGAGGAAGGAAAATGCGAGGTACGTACCTGATGCATCTATTGTCACGTTCCTTTTCTTTTTCCTTTTAATTATATGTATATAAAAATAAAAAAAATTAAATTATTATTTTAAGAAGAATACACTCATTAATAATAATATTGAAAGTATTGTTCCAGAAATTTAGGATATTACAATTTTCCCCTACTTTCAGAAATTTCGTCCTCGAAATTTGCATTGCTTAAAATAAATAAGGATAGTTTTCCCTGATTTTATCTTCCAATTCCCACGTTGCATCCCCAGTAACATCATTCCAGATGACCTTTACCAGTGAAATCTGTTTGCCTCTCAACTGCTTGATCCTCCTGTCTGTGATCTGTACAGGCATTGTTTCAAATGTAAGGTTATCCTTTAATTGTACTGTATCAGGCATTATTACATGAGAAGGATCAGAAATATATTTTCTTAACTGAGACACATGAAAAATATTATGAAGATTAGAAAGAAAAGGAGGTAGGGAAATTTGGTAAGCAACAGGACCTATTTTTCTGAGAATTTGATAAGGACCAATAAATCGAGGTGTGAGTTTCTTTGATTTCATTACCCTACCAATTCCAGTTGTTGGTGTAACTTTCAAAAATACATGATCACCTTCCTGAAATTCAAGAGGTCGTCTTCTTTTATCAGCATAACTTTTCTGCCTGCTTTGAGTTGTTCTCAATTTTTCTCGAATCATTTTAATCTTTTCCGTGGTTTGTTGCACCAATTCAGGACCCAAGATTAAATTTTCTCCTGTCTCAAACCAACACAAAGGAGTTCTACACTTTCTCCCATATAGAGCTTCATAGGGTGCCATACCTATGCTAGAATGGAAACTGTTGTTATAAGTGAATTCAATCAAAGGTAGATATTGGTCCCAACTACCAGAATCTTCTAGCACACAAGCTCTCAATAAATCTTCTAAGGATTGAATGGTCCTTTCTGATTGTCCATCTGTTTGAGGATGATATGCAGAACTAAGGCGAAGCTTAGTTCCTAATGCTTGATGTAAACTTCCCCAAAATTTAGAAGTGAATCTAGGATCTCTATCAGATATTATACTAGATGGTATACCATGCAATCTTACAATTTCCCTTATGTACAGTTCAGTCAATTTTTCTAGAGAATACCTAATGTTGATGGGTAAGAAGTGAGCAGATTTTGTTAGCCTATCCACGATGACCCATATGGAATCATACTTATGAATTGTTCGTGGTAAACCAACTACAAAATCCATTGCTATACTGTCCCATTTCCATTCAGGTATATCTAAGGGTTGTAACATTCCTGCCGGCTTTTGGTGTTCTATCTTGGCCTTCTGACAAATCAAACATGTGGCCACATATTGTGCTATTTCCTTTTTCATTTTTGGCCACCAAAACATTCTCTTGAGATCCTGATACATTTTTGTTGTCCCAGGGTGTATGCTCAACTTGCTCTTATGTGCCTCACCTAAAATTATTTTCTTAATTTCAGAATCATTAGGCACACATATCCTATCATTAAATCTTAAAATTCCTCTTTGATCTATATTAAACTTTTCACCATCTTTTTGACCTAACAACTCCTTTTTCTTTTGAATGAATTTATCAACTACCTGAGCCTCACCAATTTGTCCATGTAAGTCACTAGCAATTTGAACCGCATGCAATTGTATTCTATCCTGACTTACTGTAGTTGATAAATTCATATCTCTAAATTTTTCTATCAATTTTCTCTCATGAATCATTAATGAAGAGATGTGTAAAGATTTTCTACTCAGTGCATCAGCTACAACATTGGCTTTCCCTGGGTGGTAGTGTAATTCAAAATCATAATCTTTCAAAAATTCCATCCACCTTCTTTGTCTCATGTTCAGTTCCTTTTGATCAAACAAATATTTTAAACTCTTATGATCACTAAAAACATCAAACTTACCTCCATACACATAATGTCTCCATATCTTAAGTGCAAAAACAATAGCAGCTAGTTCTAGATCATGAGTTGGGTAATTCTTTTCATGAGCTCTCAATTGTCTAGAAGCATATGCTACTACCCTTCTGTCTTGCATAAGAACACACCCTAATCCCATTTTTGAGGCATCACAAAATATGACAAATTGTTCATTAGGATTGGGTAATGCTAAAACTGGTGCAGTGGTTAATCTTTTCTTAAGTTCTTGAAAACTATTCTCACATTTCTCTGTCCATTCAAAGGGTTGCCCTTTCTTGGTGAGTTGAGTTAAAGGCATAGCTATTTTAGAAAATCCCTCAATAAATCTCCTGTAATATCCTGCCAAACCCAAAAAACTACGAATTTCTGTTACTGTCTTTGGAGGTTCCCATAGTAGAACTGCTTCTACTTTAGACGGATCCATAGACACTCCGTCTTTGGAGATCACATGACCTAAAAACTTAACCTCCTCTAACCAAAATTCACACTTAGAAAGTTTGGCATACAATTGTTTATCTTTTAGGATTTGGAGAACAGTTTGAAGGTGTTCTTCATGTTCTTCCAGAGTTCGAGAATATATGAGGATATCATCTATAAAGACTACCACAAAATAGTCTAAATATGGATGAAAAATCCTATTCATATAATCCATGAACACTGCAGGTGCATTGGTTACTCCAAAAGGCATTACCTGATATTCATAATGACCATACCTTGTTCTGAATGCAGTTTTTTGTATGTCTTCTGTTTTTACTTTGATTTGATGGTATCCTGATCTTAAATCTATCTTAGAAAACACAGTGGCTCCTCTCAATTGATCCATCAAATCATCTATCCTAGGAAGAGGGTATTTATTCTTTATGGTAAACTTATTTAATTGCCGATAATCCACACACAGCCTAAAGCTTCCATCTTTCTTTTTAACTAACAAAACAGGAGCACCCCAAGGTGATACACTAGGACGTATGAATTGTTTTTCAAGTAACTCTTCTAATTGTTTCTTCAACTCCGTCAACTCAGAAGGTGACATCCTATAAGGTGCCATTGAAATTGGTCCAGTTCCAGGTATTAAATCAATCGAAAATTCAATCTCTCTGTCAGGTGGCAAACCAGGTATATCATTAGGAAAAACTTCAGGAAAATTTTGAACAACAGCTATGTTTTTCAAGTTGACTTCCTCTTTAGCTTCCATAGAAGATAAAATTAAATATCCTTGAATTTTACCCCAAGAAATTTTGTTTATTGATTTAGATAATGAAATCGATAGGTCCTTAGAATCAGAAAATATGATAGACTTTTCTGCACAATTGAGAAGAACATGGTTGGAAGATAACCAGTTCATACCTAAAATTACATCTAATTGTGATAAAGGTAAGCAAATCAAATTTACAAGGAATTTTTTATCACCAATAAAAATAGGGCAGTCTGAACAAACTTTATTGGCAATAACAGATTTATTTGTAGGGGTTGAAACAATTAGATTATTTTCTAAGGAAGAAATTGGTAATTGGAGGTGTTGAACACAATCATTGGAGATAAAAGAATGAGTTGCGCCTGAATCATACAGTACATTTAAAGTTTTGCCTTTAATGAAACATTTACCTTGTATTAGATCGTTGTTTTGAGCAGCTTCAGTTCCGGTCATGGTGTAAACTCTTCCAGTTGTAGGAGGTCTCGGTTTGGGTCCAGAGGTATTTGCGGTTACCTTTGGTTGTCCACACTCAGAAAATACGTGACCAGGCTTTCCACACTTGAAACAAACAGGTCCTTTGAGATGACAGTCTTTAGTATAATGACCCTGTCCACACTTAAGACACTTAGCTTGATTATTCATGGGTCTACCGGAATTTCCTGCAAATTGAGAAGATTGGGGTTTCCATTGTGGTCGATCATAAGGTTTCCCTTCATTATTCTTTTTCTTATTAAACTGAGGGCCAAATGATTTTGGTCTATTATCCTTATTATAATCAAAACCTTCCAAAAATCTACACTTGTGTATTAATGTGGGAAAATCAGAGATTTCTAGTATTCCTACTGCCTTTCTTAATTCTGGTCTAAGTCCATCTTCAAATTTAATACACTTCATTCTCTCATCGGGATGATAAAAGAAAGTAGAGTATTTTCCCAATTCCTCAAACTTAGAAGCATATTCTCCCACCGTCATGTTTCCTTGTTTTAACTGCATATATTCTATTTCTTTAGCTCTCCTAACATCATTAGGAAAGTATTTTTCAAAAAACTTAGCTCTAAACACTTCCCATGTAATAATTATTCCTCCACCTTCTAATAATCTCCTAGTACTATCCCACCAATATTCTGCTTCTCCTACTAACATAAACACTGCATAGTTCACTTTTTGGTTATCGGGACAGTTCATGGCTCGAAATATTTTTTCTATTTCTTTAATCCATAATTCAGCTTTCTCAGGATTATATCCTCCATCGAATTGAGAAGGTTTATTGTTTCTAAATTCTATTAGTCCCTGTGACTCCCCTATTCTTTCGGGTTGTTGATTCCTTAACAAGGCAGCAGCCATGTCTCGAATAGCCTGCACAGCCTCAGTCAGTTCTGTATTTCTCCTTCCTGCCATCTGAAATTTATAGATTAGTTTATTATACAAGAAACATGGTTAGCACATTTCCCCAAGTTACACATGGAACGTTGCTCTGATACCACTAAAATGTAACACCTAATCGTATTAACTTTAGTAATATATGTATATATACGTAGCTAAAAGAACACATGTATGATAATATTATACATTATATCATTTTTTTTTCACTACGCACGTAGTTGTTTTTCTTACAGATATTTGTAGTACAGATTATTGCGAGCCTATTTATACATCATATTTTCATTTTTCTACTTCTATACTAATTACATGGGTGGCTGGAACAAGTTGACAATAGGGTTCACGTGATTAGCTGGGGGTAAGTAAAAAGTCACAATGATGGGTCCATCTATCACCGTGGGAACTTCCTGGTGTGGAGAAAAAGTGAACGATGATACTGCGACTCCATTGAAAGTTACAGAGTTAGCGAGAGCGTCGATGCTCCAAGTGGTTCCAGAGAAAACAGCAGATATGACTGCAGGAAAAGGGGCAGGTATCGCTGGCACATCCATCTATATTTATTTAATTATTTTTAAGATTGTATTACACAAGAAACATAAGGAGTAAGAACATTTTTCAAAGAAGTATTTATAATCAACATGCGTGACCATAATTAATATTAAACAATATATATATAAAATTTGATTTACACTTGCAGTGACTAGTCAGGATAAATGAGCATCAATCAGCATAAAATTTTTTAATCACAATTTCTTACTCATTTAAATCCCCAAGGTCAAACCTCCAGCTACAAATAAATCAAATTTTATCTTCTATGGCCATAGAACAATATTTATCTTCAAAACGAGTCAAAGACAAAATTTAATCAATCATAGAAAAATAATCACACTAAAAAAATTTAAGAATTTATCGTTATTTAAACTTTAATTAAATAACATATTAATTAAATGATAATGATAATTACTATAAAATAATTAAACAATAAAAAAAATATGAACACCTTAACAATTATTATAGATAAAAATAAACATAGATTAAGCAAATAAATGAGGTTAGGGACACCTCACTAAATAAATGTAGCAAGAAAATAACATAAATAAATAACATAGTAGTAAATAAAATTTTAAAGAAACAAGGTTCTCCTCCCCCTTACCTTGAAATATAGGTTTGTAGTTATGTAGATTTCTATATTTTTTTCTCACTGCGCGCTTCTTTTTCCTTCTCTCTTTTCTCTCTTCACTCGCTGTTCTTTCTTTTGTTTATAACGCTGCCAGTTTTTTGTGCCTTCAAATTTACCATCCTTAAGCCTATTTATAGTGTGTATTGTAATGATTACAATAGTTAAAATAGAATGGTGGTTTAATTATAATTAACTAAGTTTCATCTTGGTTAGATAGTTTAGTTGCTTATGGATTTATTTGCATTCAATTTTTTGTCAGAGAAGATTCTTCAATTGAAGAATTATCCTACCACATCCGTTGTATCCATTACACGTCACGTGCATATACTGCATCCGTCTCATCTCGTTTTTTTTTTTTTTTTTTTTTTTTTTAGATTGACAAATCAATCAATGACGCAACAAGCTTCCTGAACACTCTTGTCTTAGTTGCATATATATCAATAGATGTAGCGCAAGGCATTAATAATGAATAGTAGTAATATAGAGGAAGGAAAATGCGAGGTACGTACCTGATGCATCTATTGTCACGTTCCTTTTCTTTTTCCTTTTAATTATATGTATATAAAAATAAAAAAAATTAAATTATTATTTTAAGAAGAATACACTCATTAATAATAATATTGAAAGTATTGTTCCAGAAATTTAGGATATTACAATTTTCCCCTACTTTCAGAAATTTCGTCCTCGAAATTTGCATTGCTTAAAATAAATAAGGATAGTTTTCCCTGATTTTATCTTCCAATTCCCACGTTGCATCCCCAGTAACATCATTCCAGATGACCTTTACCAGTGAAATCTGTTTGCCTCTCAACTGCTTGATCCTCCTGTCTGTGATCTGTACAGGCATTGTTTCAAATGTAAGGTTATCCTTTAATTGTACTGTATCAGGCATTATTACATGAGAAGGATCAGAAATATATTTTCTTAACTGAGACACATGAAAAACATTATGAAGATTAGAAAGAAAAGGAGGTAGGGAAATTTGGTAAGCAACAGGACCTATTTTTCTGAGAATTTGATAAGGACCAATAAATCGAGGTGTGAGTTTCTTTGATTTCATTACCCTACCAATTCCAGTTGTTGGTGTAACTTTCAAAAATACATGATCACCTTCCTGAAATTCAAGAGGTCGTCTTCTTTTATCAGCATAACTTTTCTGCCTGCTTTGAGTTGTTCTCAATTTTTCTCGAATCATTTTAATCTTTTCCGTGGTTTGTTGCACCAATTCAGGACCCAAGATTAAATTTTCTCCTGTCTCAAACCAACACAAAGGAGTTCTACACTTTCTCCCATATAGAGCTTTATAGGGTGCCATACCTATGCTAGAATGGAAACTGTTGTTATAAGTGAATTCAATCAAAGGTAGATATTGGTCCCAACTACCAGAATCTTCTAGCACACAAGCTCTCAATAAATCTTCTAAGGATTGAATGGTCCTTTCTGATTGTCCATCTGTTTGAGGATGATATGCAGAACTAAGGCGAAGCTTAGTTCCTAATGCTTGATGTAAACTTCCCCAAAATTTAGAAGTGAATCTAGGATCTCTATCAGATATTATACTAGATGGTATACCATGCAATCTTACAATTTCCCTTATGTACAGTTCAGTCAATTTTTCTAGAGAATACCTAATGTTGATGGGTAAGAAGTGAGCAGATTTTGTTAGCCTATCCACGATGACCCATATGGAATCATACTTATGAATTGTTCGTGGTAAACCAACTACAAAATCCATTGCTATACTGTCCCATTTCCATTCAGGTATATCTAAGGGTTGTAACATTCCTGCCGGCTTTTGGTGTTCTATCTTGGCCTTCTGACAAATCAAACATGTGGCCACATATTGTGCTATTTCCTTTTTCATTTTTGGCCACCAAAACATTCTCTTGAGATCCTGATACATTTTTGTTGTCCCAGGGTGTATGCTCAACTTGCTCTTATGTGCCTCACCTAAAATTATTTTCTTAATTTCAGAATCATTAGGCACACATATCCTATCATTAAATCTTAAAATTCCTCTTTGATCTATATTAAACTTTTCACCATCTTTTTGACCTAACAACTCCTTTTTCTTTTGAATGAATTTATCAACTACCTGAGCCTCACCAATTTGTCCATGTAAGTCACTAGCAATTTGAACCGCATGCAATTGTATTCTATCCTGACTTACTGTAGTTGATAAATTCATATCTCTAAATTTTTCTATCAATTTTCTCTCATGAATCATTAATGAAGAGATGTGTAAAGATTTTCTACTCAGTGCATCAGCTACAACATTGGCTTTCCCTGGGTGGTAGTGTAATTCAAAATCATAATCTTTCAAAAATTCCATCCACCTTCTTTGTCTCATGTTCAGTTCCTTTTGATCAAACAAATATTTTAAACTCTTATGATCACTAAAAACATCAAACTTACCTCCATACACATAATGTCTCCATATCTTAAGTGCAAAAACAATAGCAGCTAGTTCTAGATCATGAGTTGGGTAATTCTTTTCATGAGCTCTCAATTGTCTAGAAGCATATGCTACTACCCTTCTGTCTTGCATAAGAACACACCCTAATCCCATTTTTGAGGCATCACAAAATATGACAAATTGTCCATTAGGATTGGGTAATGCTAAAACTGGTGCAGTGGTTAATCTTTTCTTAAGTTCTTGAAAACTATTCTCACATTTCTCTGTCCATTCAAAGGGTTGCCCTTTCTTGGTGAGTTGAGTTAAAGGCATAGCTATTTTAGAAAATCCCTCAATAAATCTCCTGTAATATCCTGCCAAACCCAAAAAACTACGAATTTCTGTTACTGTCTTTGGAGGTTCCCATAGTAGAACTGCTTCTACTTTAGACGGATCCATAGACACTCCGTCTTTGGAGATCACATGACCTAAAAACTTAACCTCCTCTAACCAAAATTCACACTTAGAAAGTTTGGCATACAATTGTTTATCTTTTAGGATTTGGAGAACAGTTTGAAGGTGTTCTTCATGTTCTTCCAGAGTTCGAGAATATATGAGGATATCATCTATAAAGACTACCACAAAATAGTCTAAATATGGATGAAAAATCCTATTCATATAATCCATGAACACTGCAGGTGCATTGGTTACTCCAAAAGGCATTACCTGATATTCATAATGACCATACCTTGTTCTGAATGCAGTTTTTTGTATGTCTTCTGTTTTTACTTTGATTTGATGGTATCCTGATCTTAAATCTATCTTAGAAAACACAGTGGCTCCTCTCAATTGATCCATCAAATCATCTATCCTAGGAAGAGGGTATTTATTCTTTATGGTAAACTTATTTAATTGCCGATAATCCACACACAGCCTAAAGCTTCCATCTTTCTTTTTAACTAACAAAACAGGAGCACCCCAAGGTGATACACTAGGACGTATGAATTGTTTTTCAAGTAACTCTTCTAATTGTTTCTTCAACTCCGTCAACTCAGAAGGTGACATCCTATAAGGTGCCATTGAAATTGGTCCAGTTCCAGGTATTAAATCAATCGAAAATTCAATCTCTCTGTCAGGTGGCAAACCAGGTATATCATTAGGAAAAACTTCAGGAAAATTTTGAACAACAGCTATGTTTTTCAAGTTGACTTCCTCTTTAGCTTCCATAGAAGATAAAATTAAATATCCTTGAATTTTACCCCAAGAAATTTTGTTTATTGATTTAGATAATGAAATCGATAGGTCCTTAGAATCAGAAAATATGATAGACTTTTCTGCACAATTGAGAAGAACATGGTTGGAAGATAACCAGTTCATACCTAAAATTACATCTAATTGTGATAAAGGTAAGCAAATCAAATTTACAAGGAATTTTTTATCACCAATAAAAATAGGGCAGTCTGAACAAACTTTATTGGCAATAACAGATTTATTTGTAGGGGTTGAAACAATTAGATTATTTTCTAAGGAAGAAATTGGTAATTGGAGGTGTTGAACACAATCATTGGAGATAAAAGAATGAGTTGCGCCTGAATCATACAGTACATTTAAAGTTTTGCCTTTAATGAAACATTTACCTTGTATTAGATCGTTGTTTTGAGCAGCTTCAGTTCCGGTCATGGTGTAAACTCTTCCAGTTGTAGGAGGTCTCGGTTTGGGTCCAGAGGTATTTGCGGTTACCTTTGGTTGTCCACACTCAGAAAATACGTGACCAGGCTTTCCACACTTGAAACAAACAGGTCCTTTGAGATGACAGTCTTTAGTATAATGACCCTGTCCACACTTAAGACACTTAGCTTGATTATTCATGGGTCTACCGGAATTTCCTGCAAATTGAGAAGATTGGGGTTTCCATTGTGGTCGATCATAAGGTTTCCCTTCATTATTCTTTTTCTTATTAAACTGAGGGCCAAATGATTTTGGTCTATTATCCTTATTATAATCAAAACCTTCCAAAAATCTACACTTGTGTATTAATGTGGGAAAATCAGAGATTTCTAGTATTCCTACTGCCTTTCTTAATTCTGGTCTAAGTCCATCTTCAAATTTAATACACTTCATTCTCTCATCGGGATGATAAAAGAAAGTAGAGTATTTTCCCAATTCCTCAAACTTAGAAGCATATTCTCCCACCGTCATGTTTCCTTGTTTTAACTGCATATATTCTATTTCTTTAGCTCTCCTAACATCATTAGGAAAGTATTTTTCAAAAAACTTAGCTCTAAACACTTCCCATGTAATAATTATTCCTCCACCTTCTAATAATCTCCTAGTACTATCCCACCAATATTCTGCTTCTCCTACTAACATAAACACTGCATAGTTCACTTTTTGGTTATCGGGACAGTTCATGGCTCGAAATATTTTTTCTATTTCTTTAATCCATAATTCAGCTTTCTCAGGATTATATCCTCCATCGAATTGAGAAGGTTTATTGTTTCTAAATTCTATTAGTCCCTGTGACTCCCCTATTCTTTCGGGTTGTTGATTCCTTAACAAGGCGGCAGCCATGTCTCGAATAGCCTGCACAGCCTCAGTCAGTTCTGTATTTCTCCTTCCTGCCATCTGAAATTTATAGATTAGTTTATTATACAAGAAACATGGTTAGCACATTTCCCCAAGTTACACATGGAACGTTGCTCTGATACCACTAAAATGTAACACCTAATCGTATTAACTTTAGTAATATATGTATATATACGTAGCTAAAAGAACACATGTATGATAATATTATACATTATATCATTTTTTTTTCACTACGCACGTAGTTGTTTTTCTTACAGATATTTGTAGTACAGATTATTGCGAGCCTATTTATACATCATATTTTCATTTTTCTACTTCTATACTAATTACATGGGTGGCTGGAACAAGTTGACAATAGGGTTCACGTGATTAGCTGGGGGTAAGTAAAAAGTCACAATGATGGGTCCATCTATCACCGTGGGAACTTCCTGGTGTGGAGAAAAAGTGAACGATGATACTGCGACTCCATTGAAAGTTACAGAGTTAGCGAGAGCGTCGATGCTCCAAGTGGTTCCAGAGAAAACAGCAGATATGACTGCAGGAAAAGGGGCAGGTATCGCTGGCACATCCATCTATATTTATTTAATTATTTTTAAGATTGTATTACACAAGAAACATAAGGAGTAAGAACATTTTTCAAAGAAGTATTTATAATCAACATGCGTGACCATAATTAATATTAAACAATATATATATAAAATTTGATTTACACTTGCAGTGACTAGTCAGGATAAATGAGCATCAATCAGCATAAAATTTTTTAATCACAATTTCTTACTCATTTAAATCCCCAAGGTCAAACCTCCAGCTACAAATAAATCAAATTTTATCTTCTATGGCCATAGAACAATATTTATCTTCAAAACGAGTCAAAGACAAAATTTAATCAATCATAGAAAAATAATCACACTAAAAAAATTTAAGAATTTATCGTTATTTAAACTTTAATTAAATAACATATTAATTAAATGATAATGATAATTACTATAAAATAATTAAACAATAAAAAAAATATGAACACCTTAACAATTATTATAGATAAAAATAAACATAGATTAAGCAAATAAATGAGGTTAGGGACACCTCACTAAATAAATGTAGCAAGAAAATAACATAAATAAATAACATAGTAGTAAATAAAATTTTAAAGAAACAAGGTTCTCCTCCCCCTTACCTTGAAATATAGGTTTGTAGTTATGTAGATTTCTATATTTTTTTCTCACTGCGCGCTTCTTTTTCCTTCTCTCTTTTCTCTCTTCACTCGCTGTTCTTTCTTTTGTTTATAACGCTGCCAGTTTTTTGTGCCTTCAAATTTACCATCCTTAAGCCTATTTATAGTGTGTATTGTAATGATTACAATAGTTAAAATAGAATGGTGGTTTAATTATAATTAACTAAGTTTCATCTTGGTTAGATAGTTTAGTTGCTTATGGATTTATTTGCATTCAATTTTTTGTCAGAGAAGATTCTTCAATTGAAGAATTATCCTACCACATCCGTTGTATCCATTACACGTCACGTGCATATACTGCATCCGTCTCATCTCGTTTTTTTTTTTTTTTTTTTTTTTTTTTTAGATTGACAAATCAATCAATGACGCAACAAGCTTCCTGAACACTCTTGTCTTAGTTGCATATATATCAATAGATGTAGCGCAAGGCATTAATAATGAATAGTAGTAATATAGAGGAAGGAAAATGCGAGGTACGTACCTGATGCATCTATTGTCACGTTCCTTTTCTTTTTCCTTTTAATTATATGTATATAAAAATAAAAAAAATTAAATTATTATTTTAAGAAGAATACACTCATTAATAATAATATTGAAAGTATTGTTCCAGAAATTTAGGATATTACAGGTTATTTTATAACCGATCTTAAAAGTAACTTTTAAGATTGGTTCTTTTGTAACCGATCTTAAAAGTTGTGTCAAACATACCTTTTAAGATCGATCATAAAATAACCGATTTTAAAAGTACTTTTAAGATCGGTTAAATTTGAACCGATCTTAAAAGTGTTCATTTTATTTACAAAATTGTCACCGCGTCACTTTTAAGATCGGTTACCTTATAACCGATCTTAAAAGTCCGATTTTAAATCCAATTTTTGCACTAGTGAATAATCATAGTTTTTTTTTTTTAAAAAAAATGAATGTATATAAATTTCCTAAATGGATAGATTAAGGAATGATTATTAAATAAATTATATATGGATCCAATTTTATTACATTTTTAATATATCATAAATAAATTAATGGATACTCATTCATTACAACCAAAATAAAAAATTTGTGCGCTATGAACATATAATATATTTATTAAATGTTTATAATTATTTAAAAAGGCCATCAGTTAATTTTTAATGTTTTTATGAAATAGATACTACTTTTCTATAAAAAAAAATTACTTTCTTAATACATTGCTATTATTGATGTTTGCATTTGTGTTCTTCAATTGTTTTTATGAAGAAGTTCAAAGACATTGTCCATAAAAAAAATTATAAAAAAAAAAAGTTTAAAGACATTCAACAAAGTAAGGGAAATAAGGCGTTGATTTTACACTATTTATCAATTACAAATTATTATTTATAGTAAGTTGTTAATCTTTATAATAAATAAAATTTTATACTAACAATAATATCCAATTAATTGATAGTATGAAATTATTTTTAAAAACATTTGGTAAATCAAGGAAAGGTGTTTATACAGTTAACTACTGATATTTAGGACTTTTAATAGTAGGGGAACAATTTTAAATATCAAGTTTTCTTAAGATGCTCTTGTTGTAAAATCTTTATCGACTTTTTATGATTGTTCTTTTTAACCAACTCAGACAGTACATGGGCAATTGGGCATAGGATCATTGACGTGACAAAGAAAAGAAAATATAAACTTTTAATAAAATCTTTAGGGTCGTATGGATACAAGAAGAAGACCGTACGTTAATCTTTTCTAAATGCTTAGGAATAATTAAAAGAAAACGAATTCCCCATAAACAAATATCCATCATTGGAATTGGACTGATGGTAACAGGTAAGAGTACTATGGAATCTGCTTCAAATGTTCAAACCCTAAACCTAGTACCACACCAACTAGGTTTAACCTCAAATTCTCCAAATAGGTCTTGAAGTGTTCAAGATTCCACCAAGGGTTAGAGTCAAAGCACGAACCACTCATTGAAGACGCTCTCTCTCACTCTCCTTTCAATTGTTTCTGAACAGGCCTTAGGGTTTCCAATTCAACTGTCTCATGCTGATTCTTTTTGCATGGACACTGCATTCTTCCTCCGCCGAGATAGCAGCAAACCACGGCGTCGTTTGGACCCATTAATCTTTCATCCGGGCATTCAATCAAATCCCTGATTCATTGAAGATCGAAAGTAACATATACACTTCCCTTTTTAATAAATATGCATTCCTTTTTATTTTTATTTTTATTTATAAAACAATCTCTGATACTCTTTTAATTTATCCCAACTGTAAAAAAAAAAACAAAATTAAAAATATCTTCTTCGTTCACTTTTTCTTCCATTGCCTTATTCCTCTTTAATTATTCTTCTTTTTTTACTTGATTTTTTTTTCTTTCCGACAATCAATATATTCACGGCTTATGTTTATTATTCTTTAAATTTAATTATTTTTCACTTTTAACTTTATATTTTTCAAATCTTAATTTTTCACCTCATATCTAATTTTTCAAACATTGTATTTTGAATTTTCTTGAAAGCGTTGAGGCATGACTCATAACTCTAATCTTACGGTGAATGATAAATAAGAAAGAATATATTATTATTATTATTATTATTATTATTATTAGAAAGTAATTTTTATAATTGTACATGTTTTGTAATTCTTAAAATATATTTCAGTGTTAGAAAAATATATTTACTCTTTCAAAAAGTACTCATAAGTATGTTTTTACCTTCCAAATGTAGGTTATAACATTTACTTCTAGAAAGTAGTTTTTAAAAGAGTTAAAATATATTTCTAAAAAATATTTTCTGAAAAATTGATGAAAATTTTGCAATAAAGGTGTATTTAGAAAGAAAACTATAGCAAAATCTCATCACTAAACATGTTAAAATATTATATATATATATATATATATATATATATATATATATATATATATATGTATGTGTGTGTGTTTTTAAAAATATAAATTTGATTGAGGAATTTAAAATTGTTAACTTTTATAATAAATATTTTATAAACTATATGCAGGATGATTTGCACGATAGTTGATAGTGAAATTTTTTATTATATTGATGCTATATAAAAAATAAACTAATTATTAAATAGTTCTAATAGTTGAAAATATAATAATATTAAATCGCTATTGAATTTTTCTATAATGATTATTTTAAATAATACTTTTCTATCTCAATTTAGCTTTTTATTAACGAAAACGTTTAAACAATCGTGAAAATGAATAAAATAGAATAACTCTAAAATATTTAGCGACATCAGATTATCCATGTAAACAATAATTCGTCACCTCAAAAAAATGATTTATTCAGACTAAAGAAGATTATAACGTGGATTTTTTGTTTTTTGTTTTTGATTTTTTTTTTTAATTTTTATGTCTAATTGAATCAATAAATTTTCATCATTAATTTATTATTTAATCAAAGGAGATTCTTTCCTATATAAACTTATTTAATCAACATTTAACACACATATATATATATATATATGTATATATATATATATAAAAGTTAATAACTTATATACTGCTAGTGTAAAGTTTTTTTACACTGATAACCAATTAGATCTGTTAATAGTGTTATGTCATTTGTTCATTTAATTAAATTAAAATAAAAAAAATACTATTAACAGATCTGATTGATTACCAGTGTAAAAAACTGTAAACTAACAACCAATCAGATCTGTTAATAGTGTCATGTCATTTGCTCATTTAATTAAATTAAAATAAAAAAAGACATTGTTAACATATATGTATTTTCCACATTTACCCCTATCTCTATTAGCAAACAACACTTCATATTGTTTTTTTTTTCTTTTTCTTTTTCTATTTTTTTCACTTATCAATCTCTGTATGTCACATTTATTCTGTTATTCATCTTCCCCGCCCGAGATCCTCTAATACTGAATGGAATCAACTTCGTTGTGACACCACTAGCTACAAACTTTTTCAATTCTTCTATGAGGCTTTGTTCAGAATCCTAGAACTATAATAATAAATTAAAAAAAAATGAGATAATCAATTTTTTAAAATGAAAATGTAAAAAAGGGAAAAATTATTTGAAAACTCGAGTTGTAAACATGGCATATACTAGTTGTCGAATAGCAACTCATTTTGTACAATTTTTTCTTGTTTTATTTTATAAAAAATTATTGATAAGCAATTAACATACAATTAAGTTTAATAAGCTAGCATACACGGCTAGTATAAAAACTTTTATATTATCAACTAGTTAATCAGATAATCGTCTTTATAGTATTACTTTCGAAATAATTATTGTAAAAAATATTACTAGTAATTAATAAACTTATTTATATATATATATATATATATATATATATATATATATATGACAACTTGCGATTGATTTGATGATAATATAAAAACAAAAAATTAAATTATTAATACATGTATTTAAACCAAAAAAAATTTGGACAATTTTATTTAAAACATAACAAAATAACTTGTGACTTTTATATAACTTTAATTTATTATTTCAAAATAATTCATAGAAAACTTTTAAATTGATAACATTTTTTTTATCTCTTTTAATGTAAAGTTAAATAATTTACAAATAAACCTTCATTTAATACAGAAATTAAATAAGTATTTATCTATAATTAAGCTATTTATTAAACATTAATAGGATTGAGAGGGGTAAAAAAAAAAAAAAAAAAGGAAGGGAGAGGAAGTGAGGAACAAATGAAAAAATTTAAAGATGATTTCTTCCCTAGTTTGGTTTCTTCAAGAAATGGATGGAAGAAAATAAAGTTTTATGTAGGCCCATGCATTTTTGTTTTCACTCCAAATTGAGAAGAAAATGAGAGAACAAGTTTTAGTGTATTTAAAAGCTTAAAATATTATATATAGGCCCATGCATTTTGTTTTTACTCCAAATTGAGAAGAAAATGAGAGAAAAAGTTTTAGTGTATTTAAAAGCTTAAAATATTATATGTATATAGAGAGAGGGGAGGGGCAAAGAAATTCACTTATTCATTATTATACTCAATAACTTATGTTTTACATTAAATTTCAATAATTTAAACGTTTAATTAAAAGTTTCTAATGTATTAATCAAGTTTATAAATTATTTTAAAAAATAAAATTTATTAAATAATTTATTTTATTAATTTAAATTAATAGATAATCATAAAACACATTTTATGTGTTAATTTAAATTAATAAAGTATTACATGATTTTTAAATATGTATTAAGAATTTTTAATTAAATAATTTGATCATCAAAATTTAATGTAAAATATTAGTTATTGAATAGAAAAATTGGATTTCTCCACCCTCCCTCCCTCCCCCTTCTCTCTTTATATCTATCTTTGTATCTATCTATCTATCTATCTATTTATCTATATATATATATATATATATATATATATATATATATATATATATATATATATACTTCACTCAATAATTCATATTCTACATCAAATTTTAATGATCTAATTATCTAATTGAAAATTTTTAATGTATAGATTAAGTTTATAAATTTTTAAAAAATATGAAAAACATATTATACTTCGCTATATAAATTTAAATCAACACATAAAATATTTCTATGATAATTTATGAATTTGAATTAATGAAACAAAATTTAAATGATTTTCATTTTTTTTTAAATTTGTAAACTTGATCTATATTTAAATAATTTTAAATTTAATGAATGGATCATTAAAATTTGATGTAGAACACAAATTATTAAGTGATATAAGTCTACCAAGATTTACTGTGTGAATCTCTCCTCATATGTATACACCAAATAATATAAATCATTTGTTATTATTTTTTCCTTTTTTCTCTCTCTCTCATTTACATTGTCTTTCATTTCCTTTCTCAAATCAAAGAAATTATAAAAGATCCAGCATTTTTTATTTTAAAATAAAAATTATATAAATGAATTTTTATCCAATTTGGAAGAAAAATCTAACTTGGATAAAATCAATTGATAGCAAAATATATATCATGAAGCCCGTCTCGTTCACGTCGGTATTAAAGCTGGGTCCGCGTATTCCTCAAAGGATCTCTTTATAAGACAATGTACATGCGATAAGATACTCATTATTGAATTCGAAGGGCAACAACACAACAACATTTAAAATCTTCCATATCTCCTTATCCTCATCTTATTATTTTCCCTTTATAATTACAGTTCTGTCTCCACCATAAACAAGGCACGTTCTAGCAAACAGCCGAAAATAGTCATAAATGTCCATAAAATTTAAGAGTATTTTTCTTATCAAAGATAAAATTAAACCATATGGAATTAGGAATATTTCAAAATTGTCAAAAAAATAGAAAAAAGAACACATGTTTCGTACAGAATACATGTATTCCCATCTTAACTAGGCTCCATACTTATGAAGCAATTATGAACAAAATGAAGGGATTCACAAAAATTATTGCCAGTGGTTTTGATTACATACAAGGGATTTAATTTCAGACTTTCGATTTGAGTCTCTGCATTCGAAGATCCTCAAGTATAAGACGAGTCTCTCGTCGAGCCTCACTACAACATTGCCCATAAGCTGCTACCATTTGCTTGGTAGAACTCTCTAATTCTCTCATCTCATCCAAAACTATTTGTCTGTTCCGACACTCTACACTGCAGAAACCTTGATCACCCCTGTACATGCATCATATCCAACTTCTATCAGAATCAATACATGTCAAGATTCAAACTTCGATGAGCAAATGTTAAAGCTAAGACTTAATTAATGACCCCAGATGCTATATATCATTAATTATATTACTTTTAGTAGGGAACTAATGGAGTTCTAGGTAACTTAATTAGACAATGAGTGATGATACAAGATATGATAAAAAAAAATATAAAAAAAATTGGTCCTGTCAAGGTATCATTCAGTTCACTGGATTAGAGATTAGTCTCATCCACAGTACTGTAATTGTTATTGGTATGAAGGGTTGTAACAGTATTAGCAGAAGATAATGATATTAATCAATCTTTGATTAAGAAATGATGTGTACGTACGTAGGTGTATAGCTAGAACTAGAAGAGTTTGGTTATGTACCTGTACATGTAAATATCTTTGTCTGGGCTGAGCTGCTTATTGCATAGATTGCAAGTTTTAAGGAAGCAAAAGTCCTGAGGTATGGATTGGTTTGTCTTTCTCATTGCAGATTTCAAGAGGACATTGGATGTGCTCTTTGAGGTTGTAATTTGAGGGAGAAGTCTCAAACCAACATCCATGTTGGTACTCTCAAATGATCTCACATGCTTCCTTCTTTTGCTCACATGCTTCCCTTCATGGGATTCCACCTTGAAGGGGCTTATGAACTTTGGAAGCATGGCTATAGTGGGGAAGATAGAACTGAATAGAGTAGAAAGAAGGAAAATTGGATGAGTCTTGTGAGAGGAAGCAATGGTGGATATTTAAAGGAAGCATGCCCCACAAAAAGTGCACCACCATGTTTTACTCTGTTTAACTTTAGTGCACTTAATAACACGTGTTGCATTACAAATATATATTTTTATTATTACAGCATTTGCGTCACGCTTTTACATTGGTCAAAAAAAACAAAGGGGTAGCATAGAAAGAATAATAGAGTAGGTGGTGAAATTATGGCTTGTGTCTATTTGTGCTGTTTGTATGTATTATTGCTTTGTTTGGCCCACAGGGACACGGTGGAGTGACGCGGACAGAGATTTAATTTTATAATAATTTCGGATATACACACATGAAAATTGTGGTACCGAAGAAGACATGACATAAAGTATAATTAAGCACATAGCACTGGATTCGCTGGACCTTCACCTTTGGAATCGCAGCAATGGTTGCAGAGATTTCTTATTCTCTAACCACTACGTTCCAATGGAAAGCTAACAAAGGCAATAGGAACTTCCGATGTGTGGATGAACATGAATATATAGATGTGGCAGGGATGGAGTGTTCAAAACTTGTGTCATTAATTTGCGTCGTTTATTCAACTAAAAGAATAAAACAACAGCTTACTTAATATGAGTAAAACTAAATTTAGATTCTTTAAACAATATATCGGATTCATTTATTGGGGGTAATAGATTCTTTTAAGTGGATTCTTTTTTAAAGATTCTCGAAAATTAAACTTTCATCTTTAATTTTTTTAAAGCCTGGCTTTTTCATAAAAATAAATTATAGTTAACATAATTTTTTTAATGGTTAGTATTCCACCCAGTGAAAATGTCGATCATTTATGAAGTATTATAAATGAAAGAGATTGTTAGGAAGAAATTCACATCATTCCCATAAATAGGTGAGAACATTATAAATTTGAATCCTCTTCTACAATATTTTCTCTCCCGCCTCTTTCTAACAATATTAATAACCATCGAATATATTTAATAGTTTAAATTTAATTTTATAATATAATTTCTTAAATAATTTTTATAAGATTAACTTTGAATTATTAAATATATATATAATAGTTATTAATATTGGTGAAGAGAGACCGAAAAGAGAATATTAGATACAAATCAATCATTGTGTTAAATATACATGACCAGTCCAAGTCACGTGCCCAAGAAATTCACTTGGGTGTTTTGAGTTTGTATTGAACATGAGAACCATCCAAAGAATGTGTTTTTTAATGATAACACAGGCTTTATGCTAAGGCGTAGGTTTTCACGAATCACGAGGCTTTGTTGTTCAATAATTACATCTTTATATTTTTTTAATGACAAGTGTAATTTTTTTAGGACAATAACAAGTGTTGTTAGAAAACTTATTAGTGTGATTGGTAAAAATGTATTAAGAATAAATTTCCTTTTATTGTCATATATATTGAGATTAAAATTTAAATAAATGAAAACTATATGGGTACAATATTTAATTTAGCCTCAGTTATATGTGATTCTTCGTTAGATAATTTTAATAATTATGTTTAAAAAACTAGTTAAAGAATTAAAAAAATTGAAAAACCTAGAAATGGAGATGTAGGAGAATATTGAATACCAATAATTTTTCATACTATTATCTTCTTGTGTTATAATTGTTTTGTTTGTCACTTATAAGATCTTAAGTTTGAATATTAGTGTAACTATACTGTACATATAAAAAAATTATTAATCATTGTATATTTATCGTAACTTTAATGTCTTACTTTTTTTTAATAAATTATTTATTATTATTTTTATTGGTATCTACTTACTTAAGAAAGATAATTAACTCAAGTTATTTTGATAAATATTTTTTTAATCAATGATTAAAGTTCGATTTTTAACTAGCTAGAACATGAAATTATTCCTATAAAAACTTACTTGGTAGAAAGAAATTATACCTCTTTATTAGATAAAAATGTTCAATGTATTTCATTATGTGTTAATAAAATTGGCGAAAACATGTAGAATCTAGCAATTTGACCAAGAGCAAAACCAACAAAATCGTTATTTTAGATTCCCTTCAAAAAAATGAAAATTATAAATATTTATATATTTTTTTTTCAAGATTTCATAATTTAAAAGTTACTTTTTACATTTTTTTAAAATTCACTTAAAAAAGTTTATATCTAAATGATATACAACTATAATTATTCTTTTCAAAACTCATCTCCAAAAATATTTTTATACCCTTCATATTTGCCAGTCTCAAATATAAGTAATTCTCGCTTAATTTAATGTTATCACCAAAATACCCTTCATATAATTGCAATTGTATTTTCAATGTTTCTTTTTATTTTTGATATCAAGTTTAAAAAAATGATAGTTTAGGAAATTAAGTTTTTATTTAAATTTAATTGACAAAATTAAATAATGTAAACATTTTTTCTTAATTAATATAAATTAATTTTTATTGTTTATATTTTATATGAAAATTTGAAAATTAAATGTATTTATTAACTTTTTTTTTTAAGGAGTACGTATTTATTAACTTTCTTAATTTGTATGAAATTAATTTTTATTTATATATAGATAAATAAATTAGTAGGCATATTGGCTGAGAATCTCCATCTAAAACTTTTATCAAGATTAATATTGATGGAAGCTCTCTTGGCAATCTTGGAACAACAAGTTTTGGAGGTATTCTAAAGACCAAGTATCATTTTGGTAATTGGTTATATATGCTTGCTAGTATTAGTGATTTTGCTACAAGTCTTAAAATGGAGTTATTAGTCATTGATTATAATTTATCAAAGGTTTGGTGGTGAGATTTCATATTTATTTTATGTGAATCTGACTTATAATATATCTTAAATTTAATTCAAAAGAATTGTAGTTCTTTTCATCCGTACTATCAACGATCACTTTAATAAGAAACCTCACCTTTAAAGATTGGCCCTTTATCTAACGATATACTTGCAGGAAGCATGCAAATTCGTGTGCATACTGATTTATTAAACATGGAGTTAGGGGTGAGTAACGGGTGCGTTTGGTCGGGTTCGGGTGAAAAATGTCCAACCCATTGTAAATCGACTTTGAAAAAATGTGATCCATATCCGACCGACTGAGCTTTCGATTTGAGGCGGTTCGGGTTGAAACGGATTCGGATTTAAGTGGGTGGGTATAATCGGGTTTGAATTTTTTTGTAAACCAATTTATCTTAAGGAAGATGAAGCTTAAAACGATAAAAAATATTTTTAAAATAGTGTATAAAAATAGAATGAAGGTGACAATAGATAGTGTAAGTAGATTCGTAGTTGAAACATTTACAAACTAAAGAAGCAAAAATAAAAGATAACAAAATTCATAGTTGTTACATGGAAAAGAAATATAAAGTTGATTACAAAATCATAAGAAATCACAGTCACACAAAATGTACTCAAAATGGAGATAAGAAGATGGAAAAGAAAGACAAAGAAAGAAGCAAAAAGATAACTCTAAAAATGGACTAGTGTGTTGAGAAATTGAATGAGGAAGGAGAAGACAAAATAAATATCTAAGTTATGAGAAAAAGGAAAAAAAATAAGTTACAAATTGATGGCTATATTATACTTGAAATAAAGATTTTTAAGTTTGGACCATTGTTGTTTAGTTATACAAAAGTAATAAAAATTTAAACTTATCTCATTTTCGGTTGAGTTCGGTTTTTGGCGGGTTTAAAAATTCAAAACCGAACCCGCCCAATATAACCCGTATAAAATCAAAATTTTAACCCGATTTACCCATAAGACCCGTCCAAACCCACCCAAAAACAATATTTTTTATCGGGTTTTTCAGGTTCGGTTCGGGTGTCGGTTTAATGCTTACCCCTACATGGAGTCACACATAATGATGATTCTTTCATGGAATGGAATAAGTGTGTTCTTTTGTTAGTTCTACTCTGATTAGGAATTGTCCATATTAGATCTTACCATAATTTTGTTTAATTTTTCTGAAAAAAAAAATATTAAGAGAGAGAATATTTTAACAGAACTAGGAATTGTCTGCGTGAATTAGATAAACAATCGATACTACAATCCGCCCAATAACTATTCACAATTGGATAATAAAGTTTAAAAAGTTAGTTATATTATCATAATTATGCTACAATTCCTATTCGTTAAGTTTTCAATGACGCTTAATGAGCATTATTTGAAATATTTATTAAATGTTTTAATTCATCAAAAGTAATAATTAAATAATTTTAATATTTTATGAAACAAATAGATTTTTAATGTTTGCTTTTGTATTTCTCCCATATTTTGCCAGGAATAATCCATTAGAGTCAATTTAATTAATAGACTATATATATTCAAATTTAACTGCGACCGTTGTAAATAAAACTATTGGGAAGAATTTAAAACCCATATTTAATTTCCAATAAACATGGAGGACACAACAAAGTAATCGCGTGATGAAAAATTTATTAAAATATTACTAAGGTGATTTCCTTTTATATATTTGTAAATTGACAAAATTGATATGTAATGAATTTATTAATGAGCATTCTTAAACATTGTCTATAATACATATATTTTCCAAGTAATATGCTAACGTTGCACGTCGATTTACGTTAGTAAAAAAATCTTCTTGATTCTTGATTAATATTATAGTATCACCACTAACCATTTTTAAAATCACTTTTTCTAATATATACATGTAACTACGACTAAACAAATATATGTTAAAATCTTTATCAAATATTCTAAAAAAATTTATGACCGTTATTCTTTCTAAATTAATCTTCATCAATTTGCAAATCAAGAAATCTTCAATTACAGTCATATAAACACAAGAAGAAGATCGCCATTCTTTTCTAATTCTTCACGAAAACTAAAACACAAACAAAACAAATGACACATTCAACCTTCAAACAATACAACTTCAAACAACAGACATGGAAATTAAAGAAACAAATAAATTAAAACTAGTCAAATAGCATTTTTTTATTAAGAAATATAAATATTCTTCACCTGCATGATCTTTATACGATTAAAGTAGTGCTACCAGGAATAACACCATTCCCAAGTCTAAAATCGAATCTTAGTACTAAAAAATACAAGTCTCGAATTCCTTGCAATAATGACCTTTGATAGCTATACACTATCTAACATTATGCTAGATGTATCAATAATGGCCAAAATCACTTACAATATGTTTGAAAAGGGTTTTTAAGAGTTTAAAAGAAAAACTCTTAATAAAATTAACCCTTGTAAACTTATATTCAAACATATTCTTAATCAGAAAACTAACACCACTGTTGTGGTGGAACTGTGGTATATGGCATTGGGCAAACCATAGAAGATGGCATTGGTGGAACTGAAGAAGTTAACGGTTTCCCCTGCACAGCAGCAACTAGGTTAAACTTCAAATTCTCCAAAGAGGTCTTGAAGTGTTGAAGATTATCCAAACTCATGTCCTCAATGGGGAGATCCCACCAAGGGTTAGAGTGATGACTCTGTGACTCCACCATTGCTTGAAGACGATTTCTATCTTCTTTCAATTGGTTTTGAACTGCTTCATACTCCACCCTTAGGGTTTCGACCGTCTCTTCCTGTTCCGTTGTGCATGCACGGTTCATTCTCTGCGGTGGCCCTCCGGCGAGATAGCGGTGGAGGACGGCGTCGGCGTCAGGGTAGCCGCCGGAGTAGAGCTTTCCTTTTTTGGTTGTGTTTGTGATGATCAAAGCGGTTTCCACGTTACAAAGAAGAGAGAGCTCAGTGAGCTTGTGGAATAGCCCTTGTTTGCGTTTGGTGAAGGTCACGTTACGTCTGTTTTTCTGTTTCACTTCCTTTATCTCCGTGTTTCGCCTCTTTTTTCTTGACGTTAACGTTGTTGCTCCACATGAAGCCATTGTTGCAGTCACAAGTCACAACCAAAACGTAACGTTAGAAGACAAGACTGATCGAGTTAGAGGAATTCTCCTTAGGATGCCCCTTTTATTGCCCACTCCTTTAATCTTCCTGTTTTTACGCTTTCAATAATATATTTTGAATGTTATAATCTACATATAACTAGTTACCTACCGTTATTTACGAACGTATTAGTGTATTACAGATATAGCTAGTAATAGTTAATACAAAAAATATATAGTTGATACAAAAATCATATCATTAATTTTTTGATTGCAAAGTTATTGCAATCAGGTTAAGGAAGGGGAACTTTTTACTCAAAAACAAATCGAATTAAACAAGGTAACCGTATCCTTCATTTTATTTAATATTTTTTTTAACGATTATTATAATATTTATCACAATATCTCTCTTTTTTATTTCGCCACGCAGAAATCAATTCTTATACCGTCAAATATCATTATGAATAATTAAAAATAAAAATTTAAAGTTAGGTAATTTTAATGTTGTATATATTATTTTTAAATGATCACACAATTTATTTTTAAAAAACTTTGATTATAATACATATATATATATATATATGTGTGTATGTGTATGTGTGTTGTGTGATGTATATACACCAGTATTTTAGCTCTTACATTTCATAGACTAAATATTTATTATATATAATTAAAATTTATAATAAATTATATATTTAAATAAGTACTATATTTAAATATATAAATTATATTTAAAATTTGTATAAATAAATATTTTTAAACATATAATTCATTTTTTATATTTAAAATAAATAATTAATATTGTATCACACAATTATTTTAAATTATTGATCGTTTATTTAAAATAAATACTTAATATTGTATCACACAATTATTTTTAAGTACATTATTAGTTAACCAAGTAACAAACTAAATTTCCTTGATGAAACTGGCCTTAAACAACGTATGAATTTGTTCTTCTGTTGCCTTTTGACGTTCGACCCCATACACCTATTTTTCCATGTCATCGACTGGAAACTTGGATTTACTGAAAAGTTTATGGCAGAAAATTTTTGGTTAATTTGTGACTTGGCATATCAACTAATGTCCATTTTGTGGGCTTATAGCCCCATCTTGAACATTACTCTTCATCGTTTTGTTTTGGGGTTTCGAAAGAACGTTAGTACTTATCTTATTCTATATGTATTAATTGTTATAATAACTTTAGTATTTAATTTAAATTTGTCAATTTATTAATTTATTTTTTTACCTAATATGTTTTTTCTCCTTAAAATGAGTGATTTTAATGTTGGTCATTATGAAATTTTTTTCTATTTTTTCATCTTTCTAAAATTTGTAAACATTATTTTTAATTTTTATAAGATAGTTTTGATTATTATAAAATTTAATTTTATAAAAATGTTTTTTTTTATTTCTATAAAATCTAAAATTATTTTTTTTAGTCCTAACGATGATTTTAAGGTAGATAAAAAATATTTTTTAAAAATTTGTAAAAAATTTTAGAAATGTCTCACACTAATATCATGTTACTAATTGTTGTAAGTAATACTTGAAATAGTCACTTAACTTTTTAATAAATAAATAAATTAATAATAATTTAAAAATAACATGAACTAAAAACAATAATTGTATATTTTAGAATGATGAAATACAAAAAAGATTACAAAAATCAAAATTAGAATTTATTCATTTTATATGGATTAAAATTTTCTTTTTTTATTAATGATCTTTTATAATAAATCATTCTTAATAATTGAATATATATATATATATATATATATATATATATATATATTAAAAGAATATATATTTACGGACCAGTCCACTGACCCGGGTCCATCTACCCACCCCTAATTGCGATGATCATACATTAAGGAGTTATTATTGATATGTGATGTAACATTTTACTACTGTCGGTGCTACTTTAGGTACTTATATAGTTGTGCTCAACTAATACTATAATCTAAGATTATTTTGAAATTATTATATATATGTATAAAACTTGTCTATATTAATATATGTGTTTTACTTTTATATTCACGTTTTATATATGTATAACACATTCTCTTCTTTAATTCTATAAGTTCTAATAATATAATTTCCGCTACCGATAATAATTTCATTTAGTGTAATGATTATAACGAATAATTATAATTTTATTAATAATTGTTTTAGAGTTGGTCAAAACAATGACTATATGTATAGTCATTCGTATCTCTATGGTATTGTCATCGTTTTAGCGATAACGTCTTTTTATTTATTTATTATTTCCTTTCTTTCTTTATTGTTACTTTTTTTTCTTCTTCTGCCATCATTGTCGCTTGAGGTTCCATCCTAGCATCAATACAAACCAAAACCACACACCACCTCCCATAATCACTATTGCCACTAAAATGCACCATATCAAGAAGCTGCACCAAAGAAAAGGGAGAGGATTAGAAAATTATTAGTAGAAAATATTATGAGAGATTGGAGAGAATGAAATAGGGTGGGGTTTTCAAATTTTTGGAGAAGAAAGAGGCGAGAGAGGATTTTTATTTAGCACTCAAATTAAAATTAGTGCCATCTTCTTTTGAAGTATTTAAATAACATTAATTTGATTAATAATTCTTTAAAAAAAATTAAGACTTATTTGTCTTTAATCTCTCAATTTGAGATAAATTTATTTTTTATTTCTGAAATTTAAAATTGTTATTTTTAATTTTATAATTTTTAAAAATCTTGTTTTAATCTCTTATGTTACCAATAACATATTTAAAAATGATTACTTAAAATAGTTGTGCAATATCAATTGAGTTTAATGTTATGTTTTCACTAATAGAGACACCAATATGTAGATTTTATTCAATAATATTTATAGATTTTTTAATAAAATTTGAGTATAAGAATTAAAATAAATTTTTTCAAAAGTTACAAGGATTAAAATAGCAATTTTTAATTTTAAGAACTAAAATAAATTTATCTTAAATTTAAGTGACTAAAAATATATATAACTTAAAAATTAAATTACATTATTTATTGGTTTAGCATCAGCTAATTAAAGCTATTATTGTAAAAATGTTGTGTACTATAGGAGAAAATCTTTTTTTTACCTAATTTATAGTATGTATTTAATTTTAACATCTAATTTTTAAATTAAAGGTTCTTAATTAATAAATCAGTTTTATAAACTTTATATTTTATAAATTATTTAATATTTTATTTTATTTATTCAAAATAAAATATATTCATAAAAATATATTATATTTCATCTCATTAAATCAATTTGACATTTAATTTTTAAATTTTGAAAAAATTATAAATTAAATATATTTATAAGTAGTTTATAATTTAACGATTAAATTATTCAAATTTAATATAGACAAAAAATTATTGAATGGTGTAACTCTACCAAGTACCAGTAGTAATTCTTAAAGTGGGTGTATCTTTCTTGTAATACATAACATTGAGGTCAAACTTTCACGAATCATCCCTTTCTACTTATGACATTAACTCGTACTTATATCTCTCTTCAATGTGAGAGTCTTTATCACAACTTTAGAGATAGGAAGTGACAATACTCAACCTATCATTAAAAAGGGTACCTCAAGTATTTTCCATGCATTTCTTTCTCTAATAAAACAATATTGGTCATCCATTAACGTTTGAAAAGGTTACTTATCCATTAATCAATTGTGCCCAAATTGTCGTGTTGTTCTAAACAAACATAACTTTACGAATATAACGTCTTGAGAGAAAAATTAAAATTTAGGTAAATATAATTAAAGTTAAAACATACTTGTGGCCTTTTATATTATTATTCAAATTAGTTTTGGTCCTTTGTTTTTCTTTTTTTAAAAAAAGTTTCACTTTGCTCATTTAACTTTGAAATTTGAGTTAAGGTTTTTCTTCCGAAACAAATGCCACTTTTGAATTTTTGGATGCAATGTTCAACACCTCTTTAGATTGATTCAAGGCGTGAAATTTGTCCAATGAGATTCAACATCAAAATTAAATAATTTTGTGACGTAACTAATGTTTGAGCAAAAGAGAGACATAAGCATGGTGAAAGTTGCATCAAGCATGAGGCTTGGAAGCAAATAGAAAACTAAAAGGTATTTTATGTGTTTCTTTCCCAATAGCCTACGAGCTAGCTTTTTATGTGATTTTCACAATATTTATATCCTTTTATTGATCTAGACTTCAACTGGGATCCTTAGTTTTCATTCTAGTGAAACTAATGGAACATGATTTATGTCTTTAATCAGTCAAAAGACAAGTTTCATATTTAAGTTCTCATTTTATTTCAACATTGAATGGTTAAATATCTTTTGAATCCCTGTAAATATGTTATGTTATACATTTAGTCTATGCACTGTGTTTTTTATTGATACAATTATTAATGTTGTGACAACTTTGATATGACAATGATATACATGTGACAACCTTGATGACATGACATCATCCACAATGAATTTTGTCAGTCACGTTATACAAAACCCTTATCAATCAAAAACATATGAAAATCATAATCATCCAATAATTAATTACGTCTTGTTCATTGAGGAATACAAAATCCTTGTTCTATCATGGTTTTTCTTGTGTCATCCTTGGTTACAAAAACATGTATAAAACGCATGGACAAATCCTAGTTTTATTAATTTTCCCCAATGCTTCCTTCCTTTCTAAGCTATCTTGAAAGGAGGGGATTTGAGTGAAGGATTTGCAAAAGGGCCCTCAACTATTCCCTTTGCTATTAGCCTATATGCTGCTTCGGTAAAATGGGGTCCATCCCAATTTATTCGTTTTGAAGGGTCTGAGCAAACCATTGAGGCAACACTTCCACAATATATTTGTTCACTAAGACCGTAAGGCTCCCCTTTTCCACAACATGCTCTAAAAGTTTCGATTTTACCAGAAGAAAAACCTACAGTAAAAAAAATGGACAAGATCAGAATAAACCATAGAAAAATTAACAATCGCATGCAACTATTCATTATTGATCTAATAAAAAAAGAAATAAAAACACAACCCACCATATTGTTGTGGTGCTTGAAATAAACACTTGGCAGCACCGTAATAATCAAAATATGTTATCTTAACATGTGGGTTCTTTTGTCTTAATGTCTCGATAGCTTTTTTGAGCTGTCTATTATAGTACTCGATGAAAGCATTGTAAGCTGCCAAACACCCAAATTGATCATAGTCTTCTTTCTTATCACTGCCCACCCTTGCCAAGACAGCAGAATTGCACCCAATTGGGAAGTTCCCTGGTACCACGAGCTCTACTGCTCCTTCCTCTATTAATTTCTGGCGAATAGAAACAAAAATAAGATTCAATTTCTAATCAACCATATTTCAAACCCAAGCTTAATTAAACTATTAAAATTGGAGTTGATATAAGTTTGCTATAACATACGGTGATAACATTAGTAATTGCTTCAACAATAAGTGGAACCATTTCTCGAAGTGCTGACATATTTTTATATGGGATGATTGCGTTAATGTCGTTGCCACCAATCTCTCCCACTATAAACAATGTGTTTTTGAAGTAACTATCACACTCTGTCATAAAAAGGGGTACACGGTTAATCACATTGAGAAAATTTTCAAATATTCGACAAAAACATTAATGAAGGAGTTTAATTGGGTAAGACCTTCGCTTTTACAAAGGGAGGGTTTGAGCTTCTTAAACCATTCAAGTTGAGTACTTAAAGAATAAGAAGCTGCGTCTAGTTCCAACATTTGTTGCATGAAAAAATCCTTATCTAGTGCAGTTGAACCGGCATATGCAAAATTTACTCCTTGAGTAATGTCTTGTCCTTTGGTAAGATTCAAGTATGGTGGCAACATTGGCAACCCATATGCCTCAGCTAAAATTAAAATGACCACAAGTTAGTGTGATCATCAATATGTCATTGTTAAGATCTAATGTTTCATATACTCCCTTTGTGAAAGTAAATTTTATTTAAGTTGTCTAAAAAGAAAAGAATACAAAATACCTATGAAATCAATGATGAGTCGTCCATTTGACATACGCCCAGATGGATGATTAAAGTATGTTGAACCATAAGGACTATTACTAGGCATAGTTGGGTTGTAAGTAGCAGCATTCCCCGTGTCACTTATAGAGTCACCAAAATTGAAAATGGCATCATATGGGAGAGGATTGGCATTTGAAAAACCATTTCCAAGGAAACCATAAGCAAATGTTAGGCTAAAGAGAATGCAGATCTTCATGATGTTGCTCTAATCCAAGATAGAACAATAAAGTTATTTGTGATGATGTGTGGTTAGATGTTGTAATTGAGTGCTTTATATAATGTAACACCAGACAACCTGCTGTTTTGTCATATAACTGTCATTTTTGATTTTGACATGGTTATAACTATTATGATTCTTAAAATGGTGAGTCATGAGTTGTAATATAAGACAATTATTTAACAAAAACGTGTCTTTGCATATGAGTTTGTCACTCCCCGTCAATGCTATATTTTGTATTTTTTTGTTTTTGCATTATCTTTGAATATCTTTCATTCAGTTAAATCCCTCTAATGACATCTACACATTGCAAACACCAGTTGTAAAAATTTTTATTCCTCAATGAACTTTTTTCGTTGTTGTGTTGTAATTCTATTTTAAAATAAAATTTTTACAACACGCACATATAACTCAATTTGTGTCACTTTAAAATAAAGGGTGAAGTCTTTCCAACTTACGTAATATCACCATATAACATTTATTTTAATTGTTGATTTAACGGTGAACAAAAGTGACACTAAAAAGTTAGATCTAAATATGAAAAAATTATTCAAGGAACATAAGTTTATAAGATAAAACTAGTATGTTGACTAGTGCATTTGTAGTAGTCACAATTTCTTAAACACATATTAAGAAGGTATCTAAATGTAGCAATTACCAACATTTACTCATTTATTTATATATTAAAATAATATTCTCGTGAAATTGATTTAAATATCTTATTTTTTCATTATTTATTTTGTAGTCAATTTAAAAATAATTCTTTTAAAAGAAAAATTAAAAAGTAACCTGTCCTCTAGAAAAAAAATATGAAACTAAGAAAATATAATATAATTATAAATAAAGTAATTAATGAAATAAAATAGAATGTCTTCCGGAAGAATGAGAGCTGATGAATGTATTAAATAATGTGTATATAAAAAAGTAAGATGTGTAAATGAAAAATGTTAGGTTATTTCTAATTTGAGTATATAGATGTCTTTATCTTTTTTGCGGCTTCGAAAAAAATTGTAATTCAATTAAAAAATAATAATTTATTTATTCCATTTGCAAATTTCACGACTATATTATTAAACATTGGGGAACTTAAGTGAATACAATACACTGTCACACAGTGTCTAGTTTAAAATTTATTGAAAAGTAAAAAAATCATGAGTTATGAGTCCCACAAAAAAAATTATAGTTCCAATAAATTTTAGTCAAGAGTAAAATGTATGTTTGAAAGAGTATATCGATAATATATTTGAATACCTTTATCCTTTAATTTAATAGCTTTGGCGGTTTTCACAACTAGAATGAATTGTGATTAAAAAAATAGGCAGGAGAAATAAAAGATGGTGACGTTTGTTTCAAACAAGTCATTGTAATATTAAATAGTGAAGATACTAGCATTTTATAAGATATATTCAATAAAATAATGATATTTAATAATTATTAGAAAAAAATTCTCAAAAGTTTTTCATCTTCATACACTACTAATGGGAAAGGACTCACTCTAACTAATTGTTATAGTACAATTTCATTGAATTTGAAAAGGTTTCTATAAAAGATTGTAAAAATATATTACCAGTTTCTAAATTTAATGCGAATAATGTAAGATCAATCCCTAATTTTGAGTAGCGAAAATAGGTTTTAAAGAAATTATGCTTTATGATCACATTCCATGCAGTGATTGCTTGAGGATGCCATATACAACATTAATTAGGGTTTTCCCAACATTTGAAATTTATAAGAGTGAAATAATAAAATCCAAGTAGGTATATATACATGCAACCAATCCGCATCCACTTACTTAATTATTCAATCAAAATCATTAAAACTAAATTAAGTAGACATCATTTCAATGTGTGTTAAGAACATGCAATAATATATATGTTTGCCCCATGAATGCATCGATAACATAAAACATTGCACAAACACTGTATAAACATAAATTGAAACTTTTGCATGCTTGGTATTAATATTATTCATTTTCTTTGTCATTCAACATAACTAGGGATGTCAAAAATATCTGCACCTGCGAGTATCTGTGGGTAAAATCTGCTACGGATAATAACTGTATAGGCTAATTGGGTACCCGCGGATATGGGGACAGATAATTTTTTACCCGTTTATAAGCAGGGCGGGGGCAGGTATGATGATATCCATACTTGCGGGTACCCGTTTAATAATATTTCTTAAATATCCTAATTATCCTTGTACCACATAACCCTAAAACTATACTCTCTCATCTTATGTTGGATGTAATTTGATTAATATTTATAGCTTTTATTGGACCAATAAGGTTTATGTATTTTAAGTTGTTTACTTTCGTTTAGAATTATGAGATTGAATTATTGTAATTTTGTGATATGAGACTTTCACTTACCTGTGAGATTGATGTATTTTAAGTTATTGATTATCTTGCATTTTTATTATTATTTCAACAAAATTAACGTTAAATACAAGTTTAAAATTAACATTGAAATTTTATTTTTAATAATTCAATGACATTAAATATAAACTTAAAATTATTTGTAATATAATTATTTTAATTTCTTAAAAAAATTATAAATATCCATGGATATCGGTGGATATTTAAGAAATTCATGGATACCCGGGCGGATATAGGGTGGGTATGAGGCTAATTTTCATCCGGCAGGACGAGGACGAGTTTACTATTACCCGCCCCATGGAGCCCATTGTCATTCCTACTTGTATATATAATATTTATTTATATATGAAGAGAAATTCACTTACTTCAAGAACAAATCTTGATAAATTTATTTCACTTAATAGCTCATGTTTTACATTGAATTTTAACAATTTAACCATTGAATTAAAAGTTTTAATGCATAACATCTGTAAAATTTTAAAAAAAATTAAAAATTATTTGATGATTTGTTTTATTAATTTAAATTAATATATACTTATAAAAATATTTTATACGTTGATTTAAAAATAAATTAATTTATATTTCATGATCTATACATATGAACTCATAGTTATTGAGTAAATTAAGTCTATCAAGATTTACTTTTAGAATGAATAAATCCTTCCCATATATATATAATACTATTATGAATAATATCTAATAGATTTATATATAATATAAAAACAATATATATAATATTTGAATTTAACATATTATCTTGTATGTGTTTATAAAATATTTGACAACTGATATTTAATCAATTGGATCTCTTATATAGTTCTATTTTTCTTTGGTTAATTAAGGGATAGAAATTATCCATAGTTAAAGTCAATATTAAATTTTGTAAGAAGTTTCTTTAAACAGTAACATAGTATCTAGCATTAAGAAATCACTTGTACTTTTCACATTAATACAAGACTGAAATGCATGTACATATAATCATCCCAATTAACAATATACTTTAGACTTCTTTAATCCATCGATCTTTCAAACCAACGGCAAAATTAAGAAACCCAAAGAACAAGTGTTTAAAAAATGTATACATCAAGTTTATTTCTCTTCAATAACTATTAATTCATGTGCATGTACAATCATGAAATACTCCAAATAAGCGATAGCATCCACAAAATGCAATTTAATCAGGACCATCAGGTTTGGTAAGCTATTGTAACATGACCAATATTGCTTATGCTTTTTAGGTGTGGTGCTTCAGAAACTATGAATATATCGTCTAGCCAAATATGTAAAGTTTATTAATGGTTGACCTATACCCTCATAAAGGTGGTTATTTATTATGATCGACTCTATCACTTTTACACTGGATCTAGTGTAAAAAATCGAACCGTTCCAATCAATATTAGTTTTGAGAAAAAATTGAACCAAGTCACTTTCCAAAAACAATTTGGTTGGTTAACTGATTTAGTTTTATAAGTTAGATTGATTCGATTTAAAGAGCCAAATTATATATAATTAATTAGAAATATAAAGCGAATAATTTAATTGTACTTAACTAATTTAGTTTTTTTTAAAAAAATATTTTTAAGAAAACTAAACTAATTTACTTTATAAAAATAGTTTAATTAAATTAACTAAATATTTTTATATGATTCATTTTGATTTGAATTGAATTTTTCAAAAACTCAATCCAACAGTCTTAATATAAGACCATGTATATATACAAAATTTGATGAATTTCATATCTTATTTAATAGTTCATTCACTTCCTCTCTCTTAATTTTATGATTTTTAATAAATTTTGACAAATAAAATAAAATATATTAAAATTGGTGTAATAGATAATTCTGTCAAAATCATAATATAAAAATATATTAAAATATGTGTGGTAAAAATTATGTTACTAATACTTATCTTTACATAAAAGTTTATGAGAAAAAAAAACTTTTGATCTACTAAATAACATATAAAATAATGTCCATTTTGAGGGTTGGACTTATTGTGCAATCTAAAACATTGCTCTTCATTGTCTTGTTTTTGGATTTTGAAAGATTTTTATTACCTCCAATTTTAATTATAAATAATATAATATAAATCATCAAAATTTAAAAAAGTAATTAGTATACTTACTTTAATTAATTTTACTATAATTTTAAGTTTTCTTTCGAATATATCATTTATTTTAAATTTTTTATTATTATTTAATATTAATTATAAATAAATAAATAGAAAATAAATACATCAATACTTCTTTAAGAATTGAATAAATATATTTTTTAAAAAGGATATATTAAATCTTTATATCACTAATTTCTCTATCTTTTGCAATAGTGTCTCAGATTTGGTAACTCAGTTTGAGTTTTGGGTTATAAATAGAGTTTTTCTAATCGCTATATACGTATACAGTCTTTTCTAAACACAATATTTTCATTATCATATAAAATCGTTCATTTTAGTGACCGTAATTATTAAGGTTAATTACCTTTTAGTTCCTCAATTTTAAAATTCAAGTTTTCTTATCAAATTTGCATACTTATAAGTCTATAACTTATACAATTTTTTATTAATATTAATTCAACCACTATATAATTAAATCGTGAATCTTAAATTAATATTTTAATTGATTCAACAATCAGTTTAATTGTAAAAATATTTTTATATTGTACTAACAAATTGTTAATTTAAGTGAAACTAAACTCAATCGCTTAAATAATATCTTCTATCAAAATATTGTAAATTAAAAAAAATGTTAAAAAGGAAAATTCTACTAAAAGTATCAACAAAATCTATTATGAGTCATTAATAAAATCAGAATTAATAATATAATTAAAAAAACATTAATTTTTTAATATGGGGAAGGAATAATAAACAGTATACAAGGTAATCATTCGCTAAATGAAATGGGAAATAATAAAATAATCATAATGGTCAAAGTAGAGAACCGACCAAATCTCAAGTTAATTCTTGATTATCACGTGAAGAAAAAAAAATCTTATGAAGACATTCATAACACATGTACTTTTAAAATGACACGTTGAACTTTATGTATGTTAAATATTAAAATATTAATTCAAGAATTACTATAATAATTAAAAAGAACACTGTGGAATAATTGATTGAAATGTGGGATTGTTTTGGACGGTTTCTTCTTTGAATCAAGATCAATTGTTTTTTTTATATATATAAAATTAACCAATAAATATAATTAAAAAAAGAAAATATTATGCAGAATGTAAACTAATTTTAAACTGATATCGAATGACAAATTATCATTAAAATGAGTTTATTGACTTTTATAATAAAAAAATTTCGATACAAATAATTTTTTTCATATATGATTATTTATTTTTGTTAACTTTAAATATTTTTTTAAAAAATATTTATAAATATTACATGAGAATTAAGATTTTTATTATATTAAATAAGAAAATAAAGATATTGTAATATTTTATCTTAATAATTTCTTAAAAATTGAAAATGGTGATTCTCACCTTTCTCGATGAAAATAATTGTTTAAGAAACTTATGAAGTCAAGCATGACACGGGTTAGAGATTCTTTGTCTCACTAATGTCAAGTGCGAGATTGGTAACGCTAGGTATGTGATCAAAAGTTCTCTGACTTGATCACGTCAGGAGTGGATTCAATGACGTCAGACATAAATGACCTTAAAGTCCTTTACTTGTTAACATTGGACTCTAGTTGAATAGTATTAGGTGTGATCAAGACATGAACTCTCTATCTAGATGACGTCAGGTGCTAGTTGAGTGATGTTGAACATGAGTCAAAAAGAGACTCTCTACTTATAATGGGGTTTGGTATGGGATTAACTATGACATAAGTGATTGCCTCAGGAGCTCTCTACCTTATTCACATTTGGGCATGAGTGAGATAGAAGCTCTATGTCTCAATGACATCAAACGCAAGGATAATGACATTGGGCATAGGTTACTTAATGAGAATATGTTGGTTTTTTGCATGAGTGTTGAACATGTATAGGTTGGTTGAATCTGTTACATGTCGTATATTGAACTATGATGTTAGTTCTTTATAAATTAATCTAAGATAATGTATATTGATGATTGAATTGTTGATAGTTGTATGTTGACATGTTGAGGTGGTTGTGTTGAAAATGTGACAAGTATTAAGTTATGTTGTGTTGATTGACTTATAACTAGATGAGTGGTCGTTTTAAAGTTATCTCACTATAAGGATATTGTGTTGTGATGCTCCAAGAGTCCAGTTTGTTGAAAATTCTTCTTGAGAAGTTGACTCTTAAAGTGGATTGTGAGTCTCCTTTAAGACTTTAGTTGATGTGGTATGAGGTCAGATCGAGTCATATCGTTTATAAAGTGACCATAGTATAAGGGTCAGGTTGATTTATGGTGATTATAGAATGACTAATGTTGATTGGTATAGGGACCAAGTTGAGCCATGCATGTATAAGGCGACCAAACTAGAGTAAGGTACAAGGCTGAGACCCACAATCCTTAATTAAGTATTGGAAGGGACATAGTTTTGGAGAGTAGTCGGTAGACTAATCTCATAGGAGACTTATTTATGCATGCTAATGGTGTGATAGACCCATACCTAAACTGTCATACCCTAACAAGAATACTATACTTTCCTAGTTTAAGTAGAGAAACATGAGAAACCATGTTGTGCATTTTTATCCAAAAGTTGGCTGTTAATCTAGCTAGAATGAAAAAGATCACGTTAGTTAGCTATTTTGATAGGATAAAACCACTCAAACTATTCACTTGCATTATAATAGATCACTAAATTAAATGTGTGATAACACATATAGTTGTTGTATTGTGCATGTAGTGTTGATTATGCAATATTATACATATGTTGTGTTGAATGGTTAATGAGTTGTATTGTTATTGAATATTGAGTTGAGGTGTTGTTGCTATGTTGTTAAAATTGAAAACCACAAGGGTTTTGTTGTGTGATTATGTGATTTTAGTATAGTTACACTTTACTTCTATATTTGATATGTGATTACACTTTACTTCTATATTTGATATGTGATTACACTTTACTTTTTTTTAATTGAATTGCGATAATCATATATATATATATATATATATATATATATATATATATATAAGAGTAGATAAGGATAAACTAAAGGCAAAGGTTAAGTTGAAAGCCATGCTAAATTAATAGTGTAGCTTTATGTTACCTTTTGTAGTTATTTTGTAGTGTTGCTTAATTGACAACCTATGTTACATTTTTAGTTTTTTGATTACTGCATACACATGTGTGTATTATATATTGTAATTCCATTAATGAACATTTATACTTCTAGTTGATTTTATATTCTTATACATATATTATTAAATATATTTTTAAGGAATTGCTTGCATGATAATCTTAAGTAATTATAATTATATTTTTCATTGTGAATAGTTGAACTGTAAAATGTAATAAGTTATTATTATAATATTTATCTATTTAAAATACCTTATATTTTTTTTTAAATTAACATGTTTTAAAAAATTGATTTAAATTAGTGCACCAAATTTTACATGATTTGTCAAATTATAGTCAAATTTTGACAAGGTTGATTGATTTTCTGCTTTATTATTATTTTTAACTATAATAACCAAAACCATTTTTTTTATTATCTAGGTCAAATATAGAGATATTCTTTTAAAAATTTTTTTATAAACACTAAATAAGTGAAAATTTTCTATAAATTTTCTACATTTATAAAAGTCAGAATTTGACTACTTAATTAAACAACACAAATTTCCCATCACTCATATTAACCAACCAACTATACTAATTCTTAACCAAGGAAGTCAACCAGTCAATCCAATTCAATTTTAACAATTCCTATGATTTATGTAACTATCTTAACTAGACTTAATAATAAGTATAACTATTATTTTCACTTTCCTCTCCCACTTGTATTAGGCTGAGCTGATCCAATAATACGAACCAAAGTATCAATCTTTTCTCACATTAGTATTAAAAAATCCATTCATGGAAACTTAATATCTAATCTAATTAAGTACAAAAATAAATCATAGAAACAGTGAATTGATAAAAGTTTAAATAAGTAAATTTGAAAATTAAAAGTATGATACATAAAAAAAATTATAGGGCAAATAGTTTCAACAATATGTGCCATATATTTTTTTTTATTGATTTACAATTTTAAGACACTAAAAATGTATAAAAGTTAAATTCATTTTAGTTATTACACGTTTATTTTGAAAAAGGTAAATTATTTTTCAAAGAAGTCAACAACACAAACTAACAAATCCCAGCTCCAAGAAAGAACAAACGCAGTGTAATTTTGTAAATTCCAAATTAAGAAGCGCAACGACGCCGTTTTACTCATTACGAGAACAACAGGAGAAGATGTGAATCCCGAATCCGCATCAACGCTTCCCCAATCTTCTTCTTGTTCAATCTTCATCTTCCAATCCCAATCCATCCATCACGTTAGGGTTTTCAAACTCGAAGTTCCTCTTCCTCTCATTCTCGCTCACCGCCATTGCCGCGCGCTGTTTTCCTCGATCGGCAACTCTCTCCGACCAATGATACGCCGTAGCCTCGCAATTCCTCCGTAGCTTCGCGAAACGGCGTTTCCTTCGGCTGAGGAAACTGCGGGACTCAGTCGCGCCGGAGTCCAACCGTCTGCGCGCCAAATTTGGTCGTCGTTTTCTCACTGTGTGTGTGTGCGCGGTGCTGCGTTTAGCTCGAACGATGTTTCCGTTTCATCCTCAAGGAGCTCCGAAACACACTTGCACTCTTCTCGCTGTGACATGTGGCGCAAGTTTCGCCGAGCACAAGTCCTCGCAGAATCAGCGCAACTATCCTTTCCCCGAGTTAGTTTCCGCGGGTCGTCTTGAGGTATATAAGATTAACGAATTCACATTGTTGTAATGTAGGTTTCGGTTTCGACGTTGGGAACCGTGGGAATAGCATGATGTCGATGTTTTGTTAATGCAGGTTCAAACTCTACGTAATCCGGATAAGGAGCAGTTTAGGAAAGTTCTGGAGTCGTATCAACCGAATTTTGTTTACTTGCAAGGAGAGTTGCTAGAAAATGGCGAAGTTGGTTCGCTGGTTTGGCAAGGTGTGGAATTATCCACTTGTGAAGCTGTAACGGAGCTCTTTGGTTCCACGTTGCCGACGGCTGTATGTATTCTGAATTTTTAGTTATGTTGTGTGTTGTTTATGGCGCTCTAGGTTACTCGTGTGATGATTAGTGAAGAAACGGGGCTTGTAAATTGTTTGTTTGTGTTGTTAATTGCTTCGTTATTTGTTTGGTGGATAGTACTCAGTACCAAGTCTAATACCATGGGAGAAAGGTGGAGAAATATAGGAAGTAGAGCTGCATACTGTGAAGATTGTTAAACTTAGAAACCAGTGTCTATATAAATAGATGAGTTTTGTAGCATATACATTTGTGGTCACGAGTATCGAACCAGTCAATGTGATTCTTAGGAATGCTAGAGTATGGAGATTTGGTGATATTTGGAGAAATTCTTCACGAAATTTACCTGTTTTTCTCAAAATTTTGAGGTCTAATCTTGCATGTTGAAATCACTAATGTCTTTTTAGGTTTTGATCTTATTTAAACTAATGTGGCTTATCTAATTTACATTTTTCCCTCCTTAGTTGGCAGTGTGGGCGTGGTGTTTTGTCTAATGTAATTTCAATAATCTCTGCAGGTTTATTTAGAATTACCAACTGGAGAAAGTTATGCAGAGGCTCTTCATCTTAAGGTAATTTTGTTTTAATGGCTTGTAAAAGCTTCTAGGTATCAATGCTAACAAACTACCATTTTGAAGGATGATGAAAGACACAAGAATCCCATACATTCTAATAATTTTATTTGGGAAATTGGCTTATTTAAGCTGTTTGGCTGCAGGGAATCCCATATGTTATATTTTGGAAGAATTCCTTTTCTTGTTATGCTGCCTGCCATTTTCTTCAAGCATTTCTTTCAGTAGTACAGAGGTATGATATTGTTTATTTGATTGCAACTTGCATCATGGTGCATTCACTATGATATGTCTTAGAATTTGGTTTAGGGCCTAACTCCCACAATTTTGGCTTGTAAAGTGAGGACTGTCCAAGTTTTATAAATTTTACTTTAGTCATATCTCTAATCAATGAGGGATTAAATCACCACTCTTGAGGCTTCAGTTGAGGCAGCCTCCAAAGAGGCCACAACTAAGACAGGCCACAGGGGACCATATAATTAACACTATTTCCAACAAAATGTCTTTTTTATGTCCTAAATCTAATTGTTCTACTGATACAAATCATGTTGATGACTGATTGCATACACATATCTAATTGTTCTACTGATACAAATCATGTTGATGACTGATTGCATACACATATTTAATGATGCATCCAGTGGTGGGTCATGTATGAAAAGAATAATTTCCTTTGAAATCTGGAATTTGTCTAGTTTATATGTCATGATAGTTAATCTATGAAAATTTTACAAATATTTTGTTTTGAATTATGAATAGCCAGAGTTGACAAAGTGCAGTATGACTTGTTTCTGCATCCATGCAACATTCGAAGCCTTTTATTTTCTTAGGAAAAAGAAAAAGAAATTAAAGTAGTGGGTTTGTTAAGAATTTCAAGGTAGTACTTATCATTTAGGGTTGTTTACAAATGTTTTGCAGTTCATCTACACATACATGGGATGCTTTCCACCTTGCACGTGCCTCTTTTGAGCTTTACTGTGTCCAAAACAATCAAGTGCTTCCTACTGACAGCATTGATGCTAATAGTGAGATGGGGCCACACCTTCTTGGTGACTGTCTCAAAATCAATGTTGATCCTCCAGAGATGGATGATGAGGATGATGAGGAAAGCTCCTCAGGTAGTCTGCCCGCCATAAAGATACATGAAGATGAAGTGAACTTGAGACTTCTCGTCTGTGGTGAACCTTCAACTGTTGTAAGCTTCTTTGGAATTCTACTACCTGTTTAGTGTGCACTAGAACCACATTTAAGCTCTGATGTTTATGTAAGGAAAAAATGTGTCTACTGACATGCCCTGCTCACATATATATTGAAAATAAGTTTCTCCATTGTGGGATAAAGCAAGAGTATGTTTTACCTATGTGGGACTAAGGAAAGGGTTGAAATATTACAATGCACTTTCAAATAAACACTCCTATCCACAATAGGTATTATTTGCCAACTACACATGGCTTTGTTTCTTTTCAGGACGAGTCATTGCTGAGGTCTTTGGAGGATGGACTCAGAGCTCTCTTAACTATTGAAGTACGTTGACTGTATAATTTAATGATATTATCTTTGATAATAAATCTCCCTTTTAGCAAATTCATAACTCAAGATGTATAACCCCTTTTTATAATGTAAAGAAAAAGTCTACAGTTAATAACTCCATATAAGCTCCACTATTCCCCCCCCCCTCCCCCACAATCATTATTCAATTTGGTATAGTCTTTCCATGGAAGCAATATGATATAATAAACTACAACTTGCTGTTGTAATTTTAGTGGCCTTTTACGATTCTCTTATTTTATAGTGCTTTTTGCTACAGTTTTTTCATCTCCTTAAGATGGTCTCTTGGGAGGTTTTCTCAATTTTCTTATTTATCTTTTCAGATACGTGGTTGCAAACTCCATGGCAAGTTTAGGTATGTTGATGTAACTTGCATATGACTTGTACTTATACATTTGATGACTAAAAAAGTGTCTCTTTCTCTTATTCAAATTTCTTTATGTTCATTTACTTTTCACTAGGACTTTATTTGACAGATGAATATAGTTTACCACCTTGTAAATTGTAATATATATCTCTATGCTATGGTACAGTGCCCCACCACCTCCTCTTCAGGCAGCCACTTTTTCCCGTGGAGTTGTGACCATGCGATGTGATATATCAACCTGTAGTTCTGCACATATCTCACTTCTGGTATCCGGCAATGCACAGACTTGTTTTAATGATCAGGTATCCTCCAAATGTCTATGTTACTATAGTTCAAGTATTATTAATGTAAGAAGCAATAAATGCTATTTGCACTTGATATTTAATATTTAGTTTCTGTCTTGCATACCTCTTGAATCTCAACGACTTTTTTTTATAGGCATAGATATATATTATGTTTCTGAATGTTGAAGCAAGTTTTTGTTTTATCTCAAGATATGTTATATTATTATTGTTTTCAGAATTTAGTTTAGCATTTTTTTTGGAATGAAACAGTTTTTTGATCATTTTCTTTATCATCAAATTGTCTAATCACTATTTTTATAAGCATCAAGTCAATAAGTTCACATTTTAAGGCAATGATAATATATACATTATGCAAGTAACTTTTACCCCTTGAAATTTTTCGATTCTTATTCTTTGGCCTATTTGTTACTTTTTAGCTCTTGGAGAATCATATAAAAAATGAGATAATTGAGAAGAGTCAACTAGTTCTTGCACAACTCAACAATGATGGAAACAAACAAAACATCTCTGAACCTCGCAGATCTGCTTCTATTGCCTGTGGAGCATCTGTATTTGAAATTTGCACGAAGCTTCCTCAGTGGGCTTTGCAGGTTTTAATAACTCTCCCTTTTCTTCTTTATTGTAATATTATCTGTTAGTCTCTTTTTATTGCTTAAAATTATTTCTCAATGTCTTTCCTTCTTGCTAGTTTCATACTAGTGGATTCTTCAATGATTTAATCATTGCTTCTTCTCGTTGTTCTTGTAGGATGATCTAACCTAGATATTAAGAATTTATCCTGCTTATAATGCTTTTGATGACAAATTTCGTGCTAGGAATAAGGAGATAGTAGTATTCCCTCATGGCATCAACCTTTGTTGTCAACTACCCTGCATCATTGCTTTTGCTTTCATCACCTTTCTCCTTTCAAATAGGAGTACCATATTCTTTAAATACGCTGTTGATTAGCCTTATTGTTATGAGAGTGGTTCTAAGATAATGAATGAGTGGCACGCTGAGTTTTATAATTATGAATTTATGATTGTTTCAAGCAGCAACGATATAAGCCCCTACTAATCACTTTATTGACCTACCTGCTTAACCTGTTTTCAATTTGGATAACCTACATTTGCATGGCTAATAATGAAAGGAAGCAGATAATAACAAGGATTTTTGTTCTAAATACGTGGATTTTTAGTACAGTACCCAAAGTTTTACATTCCATAAGAATTTGAGTTCTGTATTAAGCATATTTGTTGTTTTTCAAATTCATAATTGTCTGTCTTGTTACTCCTTTCAGATTTTGAGACAGCTAGCCCCTGAGGTTTCTTTTCGAAGTTTAGTTGCACTTGGCATTGCGAGTATTCAGGGGTTGCCAATAGCTTCTTTTGAGAAAGGAGATGCTGAGCGCTTACTTTTCTTCTATCAAAGCTGTGAGAAAGATAGTACAAACAAAAATAATTTAATTTTTAGCAGTCCCCCTGGTTGGTTGAAACCACCACCTCTTACAAGAAAAAGATGTGAACCAAGCCAAGGGGCTAGTCCTGGTCTTCTTGAAGGTGTCTTTCTAGGGCAGGGTACTGTTTGTAAAGGAAAAAAAGAGGAGAAGGATAGAAAAATGGTGAATGGGAGTAGCACACCATTGACTCCTGCTAGGCAGAGATTAAAAGTATCTGCAATGAGGCCAATTCCTCACATTCGTCGCCCCAGAATGACTCCTTTTAGTGGACCTTCTGAGATAGATGGTTTTGATGGTGCCCAAGTAGAGGCTAATTTGCCACTTGTTGCCCCTCCAAAGCGTAGCAGTATTGGTTCAACTTCTGCAACACACAGAAAATCATTTTCAAGTGCAGCTCAGTCTAAGCAGGTTATTTCATTGAATCCGCTGCCTCTTAAGAAACATGGTTGCGGTAGAGGCCCAGTACAGACATGCTCTGAGGTGAGTTTCCTTTAGTCCATTTTTTTCAGGATAATTTGATGAGTAGTAACCTAAGCCTACATGACAAAAATGAATTTTTAATTAAAATATCCTAACTCTGAAGATTAATTCTTTGTCAGATATAACTTGAAGATTGTGCTCTCATGTTTTATCTTAAATGTAGCATTGTCTTCAAATAGAAATCTCTAAATACTACATAAGTTGATGAAAAATTAAAAATGGTTGCTGTCATTTAGCAAAGATTGTTGTCTAAACATTGTTGTGAGAATTTTAATTACCTATACTAGTAGGATGATCTGTTTTTTCTTTCACTTGTTATTTTCTGATTAATGATTTTTTTTTGGGTCAATATTTTGTAAAGAATGTTATTCTAAGACCTAAATATTGCTAAATCATACTGGGCCAATCAATCTAGGATGCAAACATTCAATGCGAATCATATTCAAAAAAAGGATATTTTTTTCTTTCATTTTCTGATTGTTTTCCTATTAACAATTTTTTAATATATATTTGATAAAAAAATGTTATCCTAAATATTACTAAATCTGAATGGATTAGTATGCAAGCATTCAATAGGAATAAATTCTTAAAAAATTCAGAAAAATTATAACTTTCTGTATAGGAGGAATTTCTCAAAGATGTAATGGAGTTTCTGATTCTCCGGGGACATAATCGACTGATTCCTCAAGGAGGGCTTACTGAGTTCCCTGATGCCATACTCAATGGAAAACGCCTTGATCTCTACAACTTGTATAAAGAGGTAAGTGACTGAAACTGTGTTCTTTGATAATGATTATGGATGAGTTTTATTATTATTTATGTTTAATATATATTTTGTTTCTCAATTTGTTGGTCTTTTTTTATAGGTGGTTACCAGGGGAGGATTTCATGTTGGCAATGGCATCAACTGGAAGGGACAAATATTCTCAAAGATGCGCAATTACACTACAACAAATAGAATGACCGTATGTTTATGTCTAGGCTATATCTCCACCTTGAGTAGTAGTTGATTTTTATGTGTTATATTGACTCTGAATTCCACTTTAAACTTTAAAATTGAGATTGAGTGATTGACAAGGCATGGGTTTTCCTCTCTTAATGTGAAAATTTTCACCTCGAAAAACACTAATGAAATCCAAATTAACTATAATAACTTGGTGAGAAGCTGAGCCGCCACAAAGACTTGACTATTGAGACTTTAGGACTCTATGAAAGCTTTACTATCTATTTTTTACCCTCCCCAAAGAATCCTTAGGACTCAAAGATTATTTTAATTAAATTAACACTAATTGACATCTTCTGGGTCTTTTAGAGTCTATGAATCTTCAACAACTAGAATTCCAGATAGCAGAGCAGGCATTTTAATGATTGAAGACTCATGAGTAAATGATTCTACGTATATATTGGTGATACCATAAGCATCTGTTATCTCCTGTATATGGATAAATTAGATTACGTGCTCACTTCTGGCCAGTTCTTTGTTCATGTTATCATTTGGTCCCCAAAGCTGATTGTTGCTTGTACCCTACCTTAGAAAACCTTCATCAGAGCCTTAAATTTGTACTTTCTTCTACAGTAATCTGTTCTATTCCTCATTACAAAAACTAAACATGGTGCATTTAGTTTATTTTTCTGGATTGGGCCTTTTACCTATGCGTTGGTGTAATTAGTGATGGTCATATGGTGGACATGGGTTGGCTTTACCTTTGTTGTAGATTGTTCAAAACATTGTTAGATATAGCAGATGAATTGTTTGGATAAAGATATGGAAAAGTTAAATTGCACCGATAAGAATTTCTTTAACTAATGTAGAATTTATGTGATGACTGGATGTTTGGTTATTATGTGAAATTAACTTGCAGCTAAGGTATTTTTTTTTTCTTGTCTTCATCTACAGGGTGTTGGAAACACTCTGAAAAGACATTATGAGACCTACCTTTTAGAATATGAATTAGCACATGATGATGTGGATGGAGAATGTTGCTTGTTGTGTCACAGGTTTGTACTTTTTAATATTTTTTAAGTCAATGAAGCTATGCAGTTACATTACTACAGATTGTATACTTACTCTCTTCCTGTAGAACTCTGAATACTTAAGCACTCGTAATTTATCATTCAATATACGATCATTGGCAACCCATAGCAGCAGCTAATCTATTTTTTTTTTGTCCTTACAATCATTACTGTTAAACAGTAGTGCAGCTGGTGATTGGGTGAATTGTGGCATATGTGGTGAGTGGGCCCACTTTGGCTGTGACAGAAGGCAGGGTCTTGGTGCATTTAAGGTATTATATCATCATTTACAGTTATTGTGTACGAAGAGTCTCGATGTTATTGATAAAGTTATTTTGTGCAAAATAACGTATCTCTTTGTTTTTAATTATATTAAGGATTCCTTTTTTATTCACAACTTCTGCAGGATTATGCAAAAACGGATGGGCTAGAATATATATGTCCTCATTGTAGTGTTACGAATTTCAAGAAGAAACAAAATATTGCTAACGGGTATTCTCAAGGGTCCATGTCTTCACGACCCCTTTGAGAGTTTCTCCCACTCCCTTCTGGAGTAGCGGGCAAACTAGTTACCTGCTTTGCTGGATTTATCTGTATTCTACGTTTTAGATAGATTAGTGAAATATAGATTAAAAAATGAAAATTAGGTTTAATCAACACAAATGTCATTAGGAGTAGGCGGACCCCTTTCACCTTTGTTCTTGATTAAGGGGAACAAAAATCCCTAATTCAGATTATGGAACTTCTACCACTTCCGGATCCCCAACAAACACAATTGTGAGCAGTGAGTTTGAAATTTACTGTATTCTTAGTGTCCTATATTATGAAAGGAAAATGTATAGATTTGTGCACTAAGCATGTTTATATGATTTAATTTAACATATCATTTTCAAGGCTTTCTACTACACGCACAGACGGACATATGGAGTGATGAAAATATTAGATCAGATTTAGCTGGGTCAATTGGCGAACTAGTTAGAATTTGGCCAAGTCAGAAGAAGCTGGTGAGAAAGCATCAGTTTGAACTTGATTTTTAAATTCATTGTTTTTATTGAATCAATTTTTCTAACCAAACAAGTGCCAAATATCAGGCTACAATGGGTAGCACATCGTACACGATGTTTATGTATGAATTGTTATTTTTTTAGTTTTCTATTATTTTTTCTTGCATGACATAGGTGTGATTGGTTAGATTTAAAAAAGAAGTGTTTCTAAATAAGTGCTATTAAAAAGATAAATTTTTTTAAGAAGTAAATAGGAGTTGCTTTAAAAGAAGTAAAAAGTTACTTATTTTTTTAATAAAAAATTTAGACAAACTCATCAAAAAAGAAAATAAATAGAAAAAGTGCTTATTTTATTTTAGAAAAACGCTTTTATATAAAATGTTTAAACGGACAGGTTCAAGTTATTTTATTTCAATTAAAGGTTTATTTTCTTATCAGTTTTACAATTTTATATTGATTTTTATTCAATTAATATTTTAGCATGTGCAAAGCATATGCTAAATGTTTATTTTATATAATTAAAATTAATAATAAATTATTTATATAAATAAATATTGTATTTGAAGATATATAATTATATCTAAAATTTTAAAAATAGATATTTTAAACAAATAAATTATATTTTAGATTTTTAATAAATAATTTATTTTAATATAAGATTATTTTTATTTATTAATAATTTATTTTAAATATTAAAATTTAATTTATAAATATGATAAAAAAAAAATAAAATTAGATAAGAAGTTAAAAAAAAATATAGAAACATTTTCATTGAATATAAGCTAAAAATATTCTTATATTATAAAATAGTTTGTGTTTAATATATAAATATTGATATATAATACATTACATTACAAATATTTTTAATTAATATTTTAGTTATAATTTAACCATGATTATATTAACAAATTTTGATCACAATTTGTAATGACCTGTCATGATCTCTACATTAAACGACATAATTAGTAGTGGTAAAACATAACTAACTTAAGATCATATACTTACAAATACTAGAATATGTAATATATTGCATACATATAAGGATGAAACAACTACACAAATATGTGTAGTATACATACAATATTATAAATATAAATATTCAATTAAGTTGTCAGTTAAACAACTATAACTATCTATACAAATCTATTACCAATAAACAATCATAAAAATACTTCATCTCCAATGCCACTATATGACCTCCACCGCAATACTTCAGTCTTATCCCTGTCCTACCCTCATATCACATATGATCATTACAATCCAAATCACAAAGCAACATGTAAAAATAAATTAGAGTAATATATATATATATATATATATATATATATATATATATATATATATATATAGACACACACACACAAATACAACATAGGAACATCAACACTTTTAGTACATTGTCACATCATCATCTCACCTCCAACATTACTAACACAAGACATTACAATATATAACACACATCGACACAACAACTCAATTTACCATAACATAATATCGACTCAACATCACACATTCTCAATATAGGTTAATCATCACAGCTACATAGTATTTTCAATAAAATAATTACATGCGCCGTCATGCATTTCAACTATGAGATCTTCTACAATATAATATGAACAGTTTAAGTGACTTGACCCTATCAAATTGACAACACAGGGTGATCCTTTTGAACTTTCTAGATCAACAAAAAATTGGATATAAATCCATAATATAACAACTCGACTTCTCAGATGTTGCTACTTAAACGAGGAAGCCTAGTACCACTGTTAGGGTAGAACAACTTGATTTTGGGCCTACCACAATATTATTAGCTAACTTAATTAAGTCATCCATGGAATTAATCCATTGACTATCTTCCAAATATTATGCCCTTTCAATACTCAATTAGGAACTAAGTTTCTGACTTTGTATTTTACTCAATTAGATCATTTTTTACATGTGTGCCTTGACCTTGTCCATATATGATACCAACTAAGTCCTAGAGGAGACTTAACACAACTATCCGCTTCAAGGGTCAACTTTCTAAGAAGGATTTTTCAACAAATTGGGCTCTTAGAGCATAACAATACAATATTCACACAATGAGATATGCAACTTTCGAAAATCTTTCCTCTAGTCCTAAGTGATTATCACAATTCAACAACACAATAACTTTTTACATAATCAACATAACAACAAAATCAACATACAACTTTACATCTCAACTCAATCATCATTGCTCATATTCAACTTTTAATTCATCATACATCTTAACAACACATCAACATTATGCATATAAAATCCCAACACAACTACACAACTACATAACATATTACTCAACTCAACCTTCAACTAGCAACTCACAACATAATCACCAATATACAACTTATCAACATTCAACATATAATGCTCCTTATCATATGTTGTGATTCAGGAATTGTGTGTCTTGTTGTACACACACCAATCTTATTTATAGAGTGAATACAATAAATGATAGAGATATGAATCTCTTATATTATGGAAACTAATCTAATCATATCCCTAATTGATAGTAAGGATAATATATGTAATATATGTATCCAACAATATCTGTACAATATCTGTAACACTCCCCCTCAAGCTGGAGCATATATATCATATGCGCCAAGCTTGTTACAAATATAATCAACCCGAGGCCCTTTAAGAGATTTTGTGAACATATCTGCTAACTGGTCACTAGAGTGGACAAATTCAGTGGTGATTTCTCCTGAGAGCACTTTCTCTCTTACAAAATGACAATCTATTTCTATGTGTTTAGTCCGCTCATGGAAGACTGGATTGGAGGCAATGTGGAGAGCAGCTTCATTATCACAGATGAGTTTAGTTCCCTGAGTGTCTCCAATTTGAAGTTGCTTGAGAAGTTGTTGTAGCCATGTAACTTCACTTGCAGCTGCTGCCATAGCACGATATTCAGCTTCCGCAGTGGATCTAGCAACTGTAGTTTGCTTCTTGCTTTTCCATGAAATTAGGTTGCCTCCAATTAGAACACAATAGCCAGAGGTAGACCTTCTATCTGATGGTGATCCTGCCCAATCAGCATCTGAATAACAGACAATTTTGGAATTGCCTTTATCCTCGTATAGTAGTCCTCGGCCTGGTGCCTTCTTGATATATCTGAGTATCCGCATTGCTGCAGTCCAATGACTATCACGAGGATCGTTAATGAATTGGCTTACCACACTTACTGGGAATGCGATGTCTGGCCTGGTGACAGTAAGATAGTTAAGTCTGCCAACAAGTCTACGATATCTTTCTGGGTCATCCAATGGCTCCCCCTGACCAGGAAGAAGCTTGATGTTGGGATCCATCGGAGTATCACTAGGGCGACAGTCAACCATACCAGTCTCAGTGAGAATGTCCAGAGCATATTTTCGTTGAGAAATTACAATACCAGAAGTGGAGTGAGCAACCTCGATCCCCAAAAAATATCTAAGTGGACCAAGGTCTTTCATCTGAAATTGGCGTTGAAGATGAGATTTGAGACGACAAATACCATCGGAGTCTTCACCAGTAATGACAATGTCATCAACATACACCACTAAATAAATACAAAGTCCAGATGAGGAGTGAAGGAAGAAAACAGAGTGGTCAGCTTCACAACGAGTCATACCAAACTCAATCAAGACGGAGCTGAAGCGTCCAAACCAAGCACGAGGAGGTTGCTTCAAGCCATAAAGAGAACGACGAAGACGACAAACAAGGTGAGTCTCACCGGAAGCAATAAAGTCAGGGGGCTGATCCATATAAACCTCTTCTTGCAATTCACCATTTAAAAAGGCATTTTTAATATCCAATTGGTGTAGTGGCCAATGACGAATGGCAGCCATAGCAAGAAACAAGCGAACAGAAGTCATCTTGGCAACAGGGGAGAAAGTATCCCCATAATCGAGGCCATAGATTTGAGTATAGCCCTTTGCAACCAATCTCGCTTTAAAGTGGTCAATGCTACCATCTGGTGCAACTTTCACTGTGTAAACCCATCGACAACCAACAGTAGACTTGTCAGGTGGTAAAGGTACCAACTCCCACGTGCCACTAGTCTACAAAGCATCCATTTCATCTAGCATCGCCTGTCTCCACCGAGAATCAGCCATAGCTTCACCTGTAGACTTGGGAATAGACACAGAATCCAAAGAAGAAACAAAAGAAAAGTAGGAAGGAGACAATCGATGACAGGAAAGAGTACAAGCATATAAAGGATGAGGATTGCGGGTAGTGCGAATACCTTTATGAATGGCAATGGGTAACTGAGGCAAAGGATGTTCAAGTGCAGGAGGCATTGCTAGAGAGTCGATTGGAGCAGAAGATGAAGCTGGGGGAGTTGTAGATGAAACCACCTGTGGATGACGTGTCCTACGCTGATAGACAAGTAATGGTGGTGGATCAATGACTACAGCCGGAGCCGGAGTTGGAATAATAGGTTGATCATCCAAAGAAGTATGACTAGTAATATCCTCAGACAAGAAAGGAGAGGATGACTCAAAGAAGGAAACGTCAGCGGAAACAATATAGCGTTGAAGTTGTGGACAAAAACAACGATACCCTTTTTGGAGTCTAGAATATAGTCTATTCTTTTAGATTTTTTTTCTCTTCTTGCAGGGGCATTCACCGGCTGCCCACCACCGCCGCCATCTGATCGCCGCCGCCGTCGACCACCGCCGTTTGTCGCCGCCGCAGATTTCCGCCGCCGCCAATCGTTGCCACTTATATTCGTCTTTCATGGCTGCTTTTACTTCAACTACGACATTTACCAACATTCCTCCGATTCCGTGTGAAAAGTTGACCGGAGCAGCCAATTATACCACTTGGGCAGCTGCGGTTCAGCTTTGGTTTCGTGGTCAAGGACGTACCGACCACTTAACCACTCATTTTCCTGAGATTGCTACCGATCACCTTGAGCAGTGGCAACAAATTGATGCCTCGCTGTGTACGGTTCTTTGGTTTTCTATTGCTCTGATACCATGTTGTGATTCAGGAATTGTGTGTCTTGTTGTACACACACCAATCTTATTTATAGAGTGAATACAATAAATGATAGAGATATGAATCTCTTATATTATGGAAACTAATCTAATCATATCCCTAATTGATAGTGAGGATAATATATGTAATATATGTATCCAACAATATCTGTACAATATCTGTAACATCATACAACAACATCCCTATAACATTCATTATCATTTAACCATAAAACAACTCAAACAACAAGTTTTCAACATACAACTCATTCATCAAGCAAGCAACTAACTCATTTATAAAATAAATTTATTTGACTAAGTCGTCCCCACACTTAGTGCAAAATCCCACACTAAGCCTCAACCTTCCAGTGACACACGTTAGTTCTCACGTTAGCCTCCCTAACGCTCAACGCAAAATCTCAACTTTCTAGAGGCACTTTCCAATTCTCATGCTCAACGTGAAACTCAGTTCAATCCTAGAACTCAGATTTTTCAGCATCAATGAAGAACATCCCAAATCTCCTATTTCTCTCAACTTATGCAATAACCCATATGTGCAATCTCAAACCTTCCAATTTTCTCAACATACAACTCAAAAATCAAAGGAAAAGTAACATGCATCAATCATAATCAAAGAAATCATGAACATTTTAACCTTTCACCAAGAACATCAAAACTTCAATTGCAACATGAAACCCATTTTAAATCCATCCCCTCAACTACAAATTTCATAAATTCTATTAACATTAAGTTCTTAATTTATTTAATAGCCCAATATTTCAACCAAAATCCAAGATTCCAACTTTTCTTACTCAGAATGGAACGAAACCTGGGAAGAACTTCGAGTTACTCCGAATAGAAGAAGAGGAGGAGAAGGAAATGGACTTCGAGCTCCAACAACTTGAGCTCCGCACCTACTCCATGGGATTCATTGCTCCAAATTTCTTTAAATCACCACTAGTTACAAAGTCTTAGAGAAGAAGAAAATAGAGTCTCCGAGCATGAATCTTCCTTTAAAAATTTGAGAAGAAGAAAAAGAAGTGTTTAGGTTCTCAAAGTTTCTTTCTCTCCCCTAAGTCATATCTTACACAATTTGAATTAGTGTGATTATTGTCGGTTCAACATTTAATTCAATTTTTTAACATTGTTTAACATGATACAAGAAAATGTTTATACAAAGTTCAGTGGCGATCATGTAGAAATTTAGACAAAAATTTCTTTTTATATAATTGTTATTGTTAAGTAGATTTAAATGAGAAAAATTATTGAAGAAATTAGGTTAAATTATATTTTTATTTTTTATCTTATGTTTTTATTTATTTTGATCATTTGTCTTTTAAAATATCATTTTGGTCATTTATCTCTTAAATTTACGTTAATTTAATTATTTTGAATCATTTTTTTATTCACTCAAGACTTGAAATTTATTTCATAAGATTCCTTTATATAAAAACTATTATTTGCAATTGAAGTTCAAACCAAATATCTTATAAATATGATGAAAGTAGAATTTAAAAAAAAAACTAATCTCATATTATTTTTTAGTTGTTCATGAGATATATTTTTCTCATAGTTTTACTATGTTTATATCTCCTTTGAATTCAAATGTTAATTGCATTTTATAATTTTCATATAGGTAAATCTAATGCTACACGTTTTACATTTTCAATCAGTTAAAATTTGATTCAAAATTATGTCGCAAAATTAAAAATAATAATGGTAAAAATGAATCTTAAAAATAATATAAAGAACTAAAACTATAATTTAAAAACTAAATTACTATTTTTGTCTTTCATATAGGTTTAATTAGGTGTTCTAATTAATTTTTTTTAAGATAATAAAGAAAATTAACACAATCAATTTCTTTGTATCCCTTCATATTTACTGCTTTTAACCAAAATTAAAACTACATGTGGCTGTTTGTCCAAAAAGTCTTTTTTAAAGGATTTTTAATTTATTTTTCATTTTAATCCTAAAAAGCGAAGAAAGATTAGTTATAGATTTTAATTTCTTTCCTTCTACTTTCTTTTCTAGTACTTTTTTTTAAAAAAAAATCAAACATAATGAAAAAAAGGGGGAAAATCACAATTCAGAAAGGAGAGAGAAAATTTTGTCAAACCAACAAAAAATGAATAATATACGTTGTTTTGACATTTGCTTTATAGTGTATTTGGACCAAAAAATTTAGAAATTCAAGAAATTTAAAATTTTTGAAATTTAAATTATTTTAATTTCAATTTTTATTATTTTTTAAATGTTTTGTTTAAATAAGTTAATCCAAATTTTTAAATTTTTAAAATTCTTATTTTGGATATGGTAATGTTATTTCCATTATGAGTAAAATTGATTATATATATATATATATTGAAATTTTAAGATTAAATTTTATAAAAATAATTATTATCTAATTTTTAAAAAAAATATTTAATAGTTTTAAAAATTAATGTTAGACAATGTTTGATAATTTAAAAATATCTTTGAATATTCAATAATTAAGAGATAGGAGAGAGATAAAAGATATATAGGTAAGATAAGTAAGAAAAAATATGAAGACTTTCAAATTCTTATTTTTCTGGGAGAATTTAAAATTTTATTATTTTAAGAATCTAAAAAATACTTGAATTTCAAATTCTTTGTAAAATTTCCATACAAAAAAAATATTTCATCCAAAGGCATTTGAAATTCTTCAAAAAAAAACATGAATTATTCCATTTAAATTCTCCATCCAAACACACTCTTAGAGATATATTTTAATGTATTAAATATGTAAAACATAAACATGAATTAACTCACAAGAGATGTTTTTAGCTTAAATAAGTAGTTTTGTGTTGAAGTGTTGAATATATAACTATAGTAAATATTTAGAGAATAATTTTATCACTCAAAATAGTCTTATCATGTACTTTAGAATTGTCCTTATTTTAAGGAACTTTGGCCGAGAATGGAGATGTTTAACAAACATCTATTCAACCAAAATGATACTTGTATTTGGTTTGGAGAAACTCCTTCAACAACACAATGCTCCTTTCTTGATTGCTATTTGGGAGGGGGGAGGCTTGGAATTGGTGATTCAACAATATTTTTGAACGCTAAGAATGACCTCTTTCATAGGTTTGTAGGATAGTGCAGTTGTATTATGCAAACTATATCCAGTTTAAACCAATCTTTGCAAGTAATTCTCCCTTCCATGAACCTGAATGTGGATGACAACTATAAGGACCAACACACGGGTCTTGGGGGTGTTGCTTGAAATTTTGAATGGGCTTAGGTGGTTGGCTTCTCTAATTACTATTAGGGTGGTGATGCTCTTCAAGCTAAGATTCTTTCCATCCAAGAAGGATTACAAATGGTGTGGAATTATGGACTAAGGTCTATCATTTGTATGCGCTAGAGGCTATTCAACATGTGTGGAATTCTGGTAATGCTTCTCACATTCATGAAGACATTATTAAGAAGTTTGGCAACTCTTGATTAAGGATTGGCATGGAGCTTCAAGTGATCTTCTATGAAGCAAATTGGGTGGCTCAAACCTTGGCAAGTTAGGGCACATCTTTTGTAACACTATCATTTTACAGCCCTATTGTTTGATTTGGTAATTGCGGCTAAGATCTCTAGGGTTGGGAGACCTTAAGAGTAGTTGATCTTTGGAAGGTTGGACTAGAGACAAGAAGAGTCATCTCAAGAAGGCATAAAAGGAACTTTTCTAGTTGAGGGATTCATAATTCAAGTTTTTAAAAGTTGTAGAGAGAAGTTACATAGAGATTTCCTTTTCCTTTTCCTTTCCTTTTCTTCCTTCTCACTAGAAAACCTTCCTTTCCTACTCCTTTCAGCTGAAACCTTGAAGTTGTGGGTTGGAACCAAAGCTTGTAGAAGTGGAAGATTTAAGTCAGAGTCATACAAAGTTTCTTTCCTATTAATTTCCTCTTCTTTGCAGATCTTCTCAAAGAGGTAAGGGAAAACTTGAGTTGATTTTAGTTGAATTTCAAGATGATGAACTATTGTTGATCTCATGTTAGTGGTTGTTAATTTCTCCGTAAGTATAAAAATTGATATCGTGTCGGGTGCGCCTTTAGGGCAGTAGGCGTGGTTCCAAAGAGAGGTCTCTGTCTCACTCACGTTAGGCATAAGATCAATGGCACCAAACATGAGGAGAGAGATTTGTCTTGGATTGGAATCACACCAAGCGTGGATTGAATGGCACCAAGCGTGAGATGAGAGATTGGTCTCTGCTTGGATTCATACCAGGTATTGGTGAAATGGCATTGGACATGAGTCATGTAGAAAGCTCTTTTCCTGATTGGGGCCAGGCGTGGGTGTTGCCATGCCATGCGTGGAAATGTGGAGCATTCTTTGCCTTAATCATGTCAAGCACAAATGGTTTGATGTTGGACATGGACTAGATAGGGAGCTCCTTGCCTCAATGGTACTAGACATCTAAGGAGTAGCGTCAAACATGAGTTGCATAATATGAAGTTGTTACTTAGTTGATTGAGTTGTATGATGAAAAGTTGTTATTAAATGTTGTTTTAACAGTTGATTTATGATGACATAGTTGTATGAATGATGTTGTAATATGATATATGTGTAGATCTATAATACGTTGAACACGTTGTAAAATTGTGTGTTGTTTTGAGTTGCTTAAGTTGATTCTTGATGATGTTCTATCAAGTTGTAAATGTTGTAAAGATGTATGTTGTTTAAGTTGTTCAAGTTAATATGTTGTAAAGTTAAAAAGTTAAACATTGTATAAGTTGCATGTTGATAAAGTTGTTAAGCTATAGAAATTTGGATTAGATATATGTCTTAATTATGATACATAAAACTTAGAGGGGAGTAAAGTTGTTTTCGAAAGTTGAATATATATCACATTGTGAGGATATACATTGCAGTGCTTCGAGAGCCTGATTGAAACCCTTTAGTAGGTAAGTTGGTCCTCGAATAGGTAAGTTATTTTATAGTTCTTCTCTCTAGGTTTTATGTGTTACTCGTGTGTGGACAAGGTCGAGACACACATGTATAAAATGAGAAATTGAGTAAAGTATGGGGTCGAGGACGTAATCTCTAACCTAGTATCAGAGGATTGTGGTATTTGAAGGATAGTTGATAAACTAATTCCATAGGTGACTTAGTGTTGCAGGCTAATGTCGTGGTAAGTGCATACCCAAACTGTTCTACCTTGACATAGTACCATACTTCCTAGTTTAAGTGAAAAAACCTAAGAAATCAATCTAACTTATGTTAATTGCTGTTTCTAACCTTGTGCTAGCTATTGTTTTTGGCCTCAATGTTAGCCATTGTTTCTAGTTTTATGCCAGTCGTTGCGGTTTGGTAGGGTTTAGCCACTTAAACTGTTTACCCCATGTTGTAGGAGATCTTCGTAGGAGTCTCCCATGTTGTAAGAAATCAATCTAACTTATGTTAATCGTTGTTTCTAACCTTGTGCTAGCTATTATTTTTTGCCTCAATGTAAGCCATTGTTTCTAGTTTTATACCAGTCGTGTAGTTTGGTAGGGTTTAGCCACTTAAATTGTTTATCCTATATTGTAGGAGATATTCGTAGTTGATATGCGTGACGACGCAATAAATGTGATATATATGAGGATATGTTGAACATGTTGTGTGATGTTAAGTTGTTGTGTTGATGATGTTGTCTTGTAGTGAGTTGTTATATCTATTGTGAGGACGTTATTTATAAGATTCTTATGTTGAATCCTTTTCACAAGCTTACCCTATGTTTTCCTTGTAGTTGAAACTACAATGATCATACTTGGTATGAGAACTGTTGAGATTTCCGTTGAAACACTTTTGTTATAATTGTAAATCAGTTTAATTCTATCAACGGTCTCAAACACGGCAAGTATACCGGCCGTTCAAGTAGTAAAATTATCGTATCCACAGGGATTAGAAGGTAACATAAGCATTTATTGACTATTCGTGACTAAAGAATAATTCCAATTTCATAATTTTTCATCCAAGTGTAAATTGAAAGTTATGACTATTGGAATGTTTAAACTATAAAATTTGTTTGGTTATGAGTGGAAAAGACTAGAAATGGTATAATGGTTTTTGTGAGATTGTGGGGTCAAATTTCACCGAACGTTATACTAATGAATCCTTAATCTCTTGTTACATACATTGCTTAGTCAACCCATAAGTTTACTCAAACCTAATCCCTTAGAGCAAGAACCTAGGTGCGGATATTGAATATCAATCCCTTGAGTACCCAATATCTACACCCGCATTACGGGCTAGGGTTTAAGACTATTAATGGGCCAAGCTCCATTCCTAGATACATTTCCCACTAGGCATTTATTTCAGAGCTAGTTTCAATGGTTATTTTCCAATACCCAATAGAACCTATATCATGCAAGGAGAATCAATCCAAAGCAAGCATTAAGAATAGAAACATACACAACAATGAATGAACAACATATATATATATATATATATATATATATATATATATATATATATATATCATTGAAAACGTAAGGATTACAATAGAATACGTTGGTTACATCTAACCCCACAAAAATGGGTAGAACCACTCAAAACAATGAGGGCAAATACAAAATAGAGATGAAGAGAGAAATGAAGAACCGAAGGAAAGACCCACACACGAACGACTCCAAGCTCCGGGAATCCCTTCCACAGCTCCTAAAACGCGCCCAATGTGTGAATGAGGAAGAAACCCTCGAAAATGTCTTCAAATACGAGCTTGGGGAGTCAGATTAGGGTTTCGCGCCCGGCGAATAAGTCTTCTCGCCCAGCGCAGGGCCTTCCAGGGAAGGTAAGCATTTTCTGCCTCAGTACATGCCCAGCGCAATTCCTTTTACGCCCGGCGCAATGTCTTCCAGAGAGTTTCAGGTACTCTCTGTCTCGAACACGCCTGGCGCGGGTAGTCTCGCGCCCGGCGCATATATGGCTTTCAGAGATGAGGCACTCTGTTCTTCTCAAGCCCAGCGCGGGTCATCTTGCGCCCGGCGCAGTCACTCTCCTCTGCTCCTTAGCTTCTTAGATTTTCAATCCTATGGGTCATCAATCCTCAAGTCTCTAGCTCAATACCTGCACAAAAATGAGGTGTATTAAGGTATTGTTAACTAAATTTGGGTTAGTTATATCTACACACAGAATGGATCAAAAAGAGAACAATTATATTGCAGTGGTTCAAAGAATGAGTAGAATTGTTCATTAAGTCTTGTCCAAAAAGAGGTATAATTGAGACTTAACAAAAACATAATAGGATTAGTTGGATGATTTGTACATTTTGGAGGACTATTACGTTGGAAGTGGCTAGTTTTGTTGATGGCTACTTTGTAGTCATGTATTGTGTAAATATCGACTAACGCTTAGGTTTATTTTACTCTTAGTACTATATTTTTTATATAGCTTATGTGTACAAGATATTAGTTACTAACTATATGATAAACTTTATCTTCTAATGTATTTTGTTTAGTCTTCCACTATATAATACTCAATTAGTAGTAAATGTAGTGATTTATCACATCGTTTCATCTTCTTCCCCGTGTAAACTTTGTGGTTCTCCCCCACTATAGGAATTTTAGCTTTTCTAGAACTTGACTTAGACTTTGTAATTCGTTATTTTATTCCTACGTTAGTAAAAGAAAAAACTCAAATAAGATTGTCTTTGTAAGAAATACAAATATATATATATTCTATTTTGTTTTCTCCTTTTTAAAGCAAGATATTCTTGCGGCCGAAACTTACCAGACTAATCTTCCAAGCTAAAAATAAATAAATAATAAAGTATGAGTTAATGGAGAATTTTAGGAATTATACTAATATTACATATTTACAATAATAAGTTTAGATTTTGGTATAATTAACTTTGAAATAATTAAATTTAAAATTATAGTTAATTAAAAAATTCGTTTGCCTTTAGAAATGATACTTTTAAATTAAATTTAGAAGAATCAATAGATATAAATTTAAAATTAACTTTTGCATTAGAAATATAGGCATGTTATACGAAATTTTAGTTGATTTTATATCTGGAATAAATTTTATTTATCAACAAGTACATGAATGAATAGATTAAGATTATAAGTTAATCAATAGTCTTGTTTTTAAATTTTTATATGTGCAATTATGTTAAATACCGAGAATTTTGTTGCCTACAAGTGTTCATACTCACTAAAAAAAAAGAAGATAAATCTATCTCTCATATACGGTATATATATATATATATATATATAGAGGGAGCATATCAAGTGAGAGAGAATTTATTATGAGAGATGAGAGGGTTAAAATATAATCCTTAGATTAATTTTCTCTCACTTGATTAATCTAAGGGTTATATTTTAACCCTCTCATAATAAATTCCTCTCACTTGATATATATATATAGGGAGCATATCAAGTGAGAGGAATTTATTATGAGAGGGTGAGAGGGTTAAAATATAACCCTTAGATTAATCAAGTGAGAGAAAATTTGGGATTTAATCAAGTGAGAGAAAATTAATCTAAGGGTTATATTTTAACCCTCTCACCCTCTCATAATAAATTCCTCTCACTTGATATGCTCCCTATATATATATATATATATATATATATATATATATATATGGAGGGTTCAAACGACACCGGTGTAACTTTTACTAAGTGTTACACGGTTTAATAACTTTATATTAAATGTGAATTTTGAAAATCTAACTGTTAGATTGAAAGTTCATATCTCTTAGATCATATATGTCAAATTTTGTTAAATTTGAACAACAACTTGAAGGTAATCAAAATGTTCATATTTTAGTATATTTTGAAATGTATATATTACGTCAATTTTGTTTTATGAGAATGAAGTATCAAATCATCTTAGATTAATATAAAATTTGATATATAAGATCTAAGATATATGAACTTTCAATCTAATGGTTGGATTTTCAAAATTCACATTTAATATAAAGTTATTAAGCGGTGTAACACTTAGTAAAAGTTACACCGGTGTCGTTTGAACCCTCCTCTCTCTCTCTATATATATATATAATCCTTTTATTTATGTTTTAAAAGAATATTTTCCCGCAGATATTTGATTGAAAAAGTAAACAATAAGAAACGAGCCAAAGTCATAAAGCATTATGAGATTCTAGCTATAAAGGCATGGATTCTCACACTTTCTGAACATAACGAATAACTGCTTGGGTAATTGGTCGTTAGAAAAAGAAAAGAAAGAAAAACTTAATTATGTCTCTTATATAAGACCCACTCTTGCACACGAACCCTTCATCCCTCAAAATACAATCATCACTGTAACATCGGTTTCTTCGTATCATATTCATGGCCAACATTCTTGTCAACCGTTCTTTCCTTCTCAGGTTAAGTCATGCCCTCTATTCTTCTTAATTCTTTTGTATTGTATAATCGATCCTATTTTCGATAAATCTTAAATACAACATCATAATAATTCATAAATATTGTTATTGCTAGTCTTTTATATATAATTATATAACTTTGTATGTGATGGCAATAAAGATCGAACGTGCATTTGCTCCAACTTCTCACATTCAATGTTCTATGAACACAACAATTTATTTTAATTAATTTAGTTATTGAGACGTATCTTAGTTAAGTTTAGTATTATTATCATTCATTCATTTTTTTGATGCTATTGAATTATATGATTTGTTATCTTGTTAACTATATATGAAGAGAATGGTGCAGGAAACGATGTTATGGTTCTGTAGCTGAAAGTATAAGGTCACATGTGGGAAGCACAACAGTGAAGGCAAAGTCAGCATCTGAAAATGGCAATGGCAATGATAAAAAAGAAATATTTTGGATGAGAGATCCAAAGAGTGGAAATTGGATTCCTGAGAATCACTTTGGTGAGGTTGATGCTGCTGAACTCAGGGACAAGTTTCTGCCAAGACGTACTTAATCTTCTTCCAAACGAATTTTACTTTGAACAAAACTACTGTACTCTAATTACGCAAATAAGATATAAGAATAATTATTTATGAAATTAACATGCATTTTCTTCACTTTCTTATTCAGTTATATATTTTTTTTTATTTACAAGAATTGTAAAGACTTGATAGGTCACACCACTTACCAATAATTGACAATAAGACGAAAACTAAAATAAAACATACACAAATAATCTTAGACAAATTAGCATACAGAAACAACTAACTATACATGCATAAGATAAACGGCATGAAAAGTACACAACATAAAAAGAATCCGATATATATACTATATACACTATGGTCTAAAGCACTACAAATATAATTCTCTAGACTATTGGTGGAAAACTCCAAAACATGACTCTACCAAAAGAATCATACAAAACGAGTCACCTTCAACGTGATTCAACACCATCAATCCATCTAATCACCTAATTCTACCTTATTCGTATGTCAAGTATGATCATCACAATCAGTGACGGATTCAGAAATTTTAGATAGTGAGAGCAAAATTTTACATATAACTTTCAAAAATATAAATATGTATTATAATTATTTTTTACAAATTTTTATATCTACGATTATGATTAAGGATGAAAATAAACTAAGTCAGACTAGGTTATATTATAATTTAGTAGGTTTGGACCTAACCTTCTTTAAAAATACATGTTCTAAATATAAATTTCTTATTTATCTGTCATAAACATTTTTTAAATATTTAGTTAGAACTACAAATTTAAAGACTTGCTTTATGATAATTTAATACTAATAAAAATATAAAAATAAATATGTTAAATTTTATAAAATCAAGTTTAATTTATTTATGATATAAACATGTTTTTAATATCTAATATAAATTTTGAGATGATAATTTATTTTAAAACATATTTTATAATAAAAATTATAAATAGAACATAAATATTTCAATCTTTCCTCTTTTATTTTTTTAATTAATGTATTCAATCTTATGATCTTTACTATTTTAATTTTTTTAATCAATGTATACAATAATTAAGTAGAAAGAATATTTTTTTATATATATTTTTTTTAATCAATTTATTAATATATATATATATATATATATATATATATTATGATTAAACTTTTTAAAAAATTTGATTTATTACTAAAGAATATTTTTTTATCATATATGAGAACTAATCTCCTTCGAAAGTTTGACAAATATCAAATAAATAAATATTTCTTTCAAATTTATATTTTATACATAAGATAATTTAAATATATATATTTATTTTATTAAAATATAATTTTTACTTTTTAAAATATATATTTTTTTAATATAAAAAATATGTATGTATAAAATGATAGTGGGGGCAAGTACCCCCACTCTCATGCAAGTGAATCCTATCTATAAGAAAAAGAAAAGTAAGCTCACAAAAGAAACAACTCATAACAATACCACAAGGCAACAACAATATATATAAATCATTAAATAAGCATATTATGTAATAACAAATTATGTAAATAATAATACACCGATAGGATGTAACTATTATTAATATAATATAAAATATAATTAAAAAACTAATAATTTAATTTCAAAAAATCAGTATAATTATGTTCACGATAAGTAAGTGTATAATTATGCAAATTATCAACAATTATATTTGAGAACAATGTTATTGCTTATATGTTAGTAAATAAAAAATTTATAAAATAATTTCATATCTATCTCAAAATAGATCTTTAAAATTAATAAGACATGAAATTTTCCCACTATAAATTATAAATTAGAATAAAATTGTGAACTATAATATTACAATGAGCAACTAATAAATTGATCGTAGAATTCAACAATTTTATAATATTATTATGAGAAACAATTATGCTATCATATATAACTGCATATTTATAAACTCAAAAGGATAAAATTCAACAATTTTATAATATTATTGTGAGAAACAATTATGCTATCATATATAACTGCATATTTATAAACTCAAAAGGATAAAAATCAGTTATTTATAAATTTATCCGTATGTGCAATTATATATTAAGTTAAAAGGTATTAAGGATTTTAGGGTTTAGGGTATTAAGGATTTTACCACTAACTTCATAGAATGCTACTAATTCTATTGTACATAAAATTAATGAGCTTTAATGACTCAATAAAAATATATAATATCATCACAGAAGAAAAACTCCAAATATAAATCATTATATATGATTCGTATAAAATTTCATAATACTTATAATGATACATAATTAACAATTAATTATAATAAAATAATATTTTAATTATTATTTAATATTAATACAATTATAATTAAAATAATTTAATACTACATCATGAAAATAATTTGAATTTAAGATTTAAGATAACGAGCATAGTTCCTTTCTTTTGTTATTGGTGCAAACAATTTGAAACTTCATCCTATTACTACTGCATCATGAAAATTAAATACGTTGATTTGGAGGCATACGCATATAATAGTTGCATCGCACCATCCATTGGATCAAATTGAAATTGAAATTGACATTGTGATTGTGATTGTGATTGTGATATTCATTTCCTCTGAAATTGGAATTCTGTTAAAGGAGAAGCACATGAGAATCAGAATACCTTTGGCTCTCCCCTCCCCCAAGAAGACCTTCAAACGATTTGCTAAACTTGTGGAATCTTGCTTTCCACCTATGTATGAGATTGTTCGCATGTTGACAGCGAACCCCATAATCATACTAAACAAGTTGGAAAAACATGTACTCTTGGGGAATAGATTCATGTAAACTCCTAAGGACAACATGCCTTAATTAATTCCTTGTTCTATTCGCTTTTCTTATTACCTAATCTCAAATGGATGATTCATTATCGAGCTTTGGTTTTATGATTCTTAAGTGGTCACGTATTATTCGACTTTCTTTGTTTTTATCATAAAAATTTTAATCATTAAAGTAATACATAACTTATGTAAAGTCAAAGTCAATTATCAAGTTTTTTTTTTTAGATTTTCAGTGAAATTATGAATTATTTATTTTATTCACAATATAAGTTCATATAAAAGAATATAAAATTAAGAAGAAAAAAAATAGATTCAATCACAAATTTTCACAAATAAAAATAAAGAGACTTAGCTAGTTGTATGTCTTAATTTTAAGTTGTAGATTTAATTGAACTATCTTAATTTTTTAAAATTATTTTGATAAGTTAAGTTTAAAGTTATGTTATTTATTATTAAAAATATTTATTTCAAATTAATGTCCAATGATTTATTTTTATTCTTGATATGAATTCTGATAAATAATATTCCAATAAAGGTTAATTTTAGAGAAATAATCTATTTTCAAATGAGATTAGTGAAATAAAATAATGTTAATTAAATTTTTTTAGCGTGAACGATTGTTTTTTCTTTCCACATGAAACTAGAGAAATATATTTATATTACTAATTTCTGATTAACATATAAATTTATTTGTAGTCATTACACGATCACAATTTACTGAAAGGATACTCATGTAATTGGTCAGCATCATTACATATTTTCAAAATATATTTTTTCAACAATGATGATGCCACAAAATATACAATTTCCTGGCCAAGTTAGATATAACCAAAAAAAGAAAAAACTGTAGCAAGTATGAAGGCGTATCTCGAGTAGTATCTTAGTATTATTTTAGCGGTAATTTATTTTTCTGAAAAATTAATGGATGCTATTTTTGGGATATGTAACAGAGCATACGAGTACGAGACATATGAGATACGTGTCCAATACTAACACTTGTTACATTTTTAGAGCGTGAGTTTCATAGATCCCCAGTTACAATGCATGTACATGTCACAAGACACAATCTTGAAGGGAGGCCAACAAATTAATAAGAATTGGAATAAAATTGTATAAGTATAGCTGGATGAGTTGATCAGTAACAAGTAACATCTGATGGAGTATAATCCTGCGCAGAACATTGAAGCTCAACCTTGGATGGATACCTTGTTTGTAGCTTTCAGCAGCCACATACTCTTAGCAATTTGGTAAGTGTAAGTCCCCATCATGTTGAATGTTGATAATGGCACCACTTTCAACAACTCCGTCCGCTCCAACCTCAACAAACACCATGCAACAGCAGAGACAAAGCGAGTGAGAGAGAAAATGCATGTCTTGAGCCTCTCATTCACAACTTCATTTTTTGTTACAAATGATAATACTAAATGGGTAAAAACTAAAGATGTGCAATTACACTACAACAAATACAATGACCGTATGTTTATGCCTTGGCCATATCTCCACCTTCAGTACTAGTTGATTTTTATGTGTTATATTGACTCTGAATTCCACTTTAAACTTTAAAATTGAGATTCACTGATTGACAATGCATGGGTTTTCCTCTCTCAATGTGAAAATTTTCAACTCTCAAACACTAATGAATTCCTGATTAACTATAATAACTTAGTGAGAAGCTGAGCTGCTACAAAGACTTGATTATTGAGACTTTAGGACTCTATAAAAGCTTTACTATCTCTATTTTTTACCCTCCCAAAGAATCGTTAGGACTCAAAATTTTGTTAATTAAATTAACACTAATCGACATCTTCTGGGTCTTTTAGAGTCTATGAATCTTCAACAAGTAGAATTCCAGATAGCAGAGCAGGCATTTTAATGATTTATATAATACTCAGAGTAAATGATTCTACATATATATTGGTGATACTATAAGCATCTCTTCTCTCCTGTATATGGATAAAGTAGATTACGTGCACACATCTGGCCAGTTCTTTGTTCGTGTTATCATTTGGTCCCCAAAGCTGTTTGTTGCTTGCACGGGTTGCACCCTACCTTAAAAAACCTTCATCAGAACCTGAAATTTGTACTTTCTTCTACAGTAATCTGTTCTATTCATCATTACAGAAACTAAACATGGTGCAATTAGTTTATTTTTCTGGGTTGGGCCTTTTACCTATGCGTTGGTGTAATTACTGATAGTCATATGTTGGACATGGGTTAGCTTTACCTCTGTTATACATTCTTCAAAACATTGTTAGATATAGCAGAGGAATTGTTTGGATAAAGATATAGAGAAGTTAAATTGCACCGATAAGAAGTTCTTTAAATAATGTAGAATTTATGTGATGACTGGATGTTTGTTTATCATGTAAAAAAATTTTTTTGTCTTAATCTACAGGGTGTTGGAAATACCCCGAAAAGACATTATGAGACCTACCTTTTAGAACATGAATTTGCACATGATGATGTGGATTAAGAATGTTGCTTGTTCTGTCTCAGGTTTGAACTTTTATTTTTTTAAGTCAATGAAGCTATGCAGTTACATTACTACAGATTGTGTACTAACCCTCTTCATGTAAAACTGAATACGTTAACACTCGCAATTTATCATTCAATGTGCGATGATTAGCACCCATAGCAGCAGCTAATCTAATATTTTTGTTGTCCTTACAAGCATTTCTGTTAAACAGTAGTGCAGCTGGTGATTGGGTGAATTGAATTGTTACAAATGATGGTACAAAATGGGTAAAAAGAATATGTAAGCTAAGTTGGCATTCAAAAAGTCAAAAATAGTAGTAGCAAATTAAAAAATATAAATAAAAATAAAAAAGATATAAAAAAAACTAGCCGCCATAAAATGCTATGATTTGTGACAGACCACCGCGGTGCAAGACAAATCACCGTCTATGCTCCACAAATTCAACTCTTTGAGCCATTTCTGAATTGAATCCAGCTCCATCTCAGTTGACCAATATACCAACTTTTTATCCCGAAGCGAAGATTCACTCACATTACCAGAGCCAATCTTCGTGCCAAAAGAAGTCTCATCAACTCTTGTAATCCTCGCACCATTCTGCTCCAATAATTTTGTTACAATATACACAAAGCTTAACCTACCATGGGTTGGTGAATCTTTTCCTGCCAAAGACTCTGTCGTGGCTACAACCTTTGACACAAAGCCATCAACCCAGAGTTTCTCACTAGAAGATGAACTTTTAGCATAGAAGAGTTCAAAGTTGTTTGCAACAAAGAAGTCATTATTGGGATCTCCAGAATCAGACAAGAGGTCTGAAGTGAGAAGCATGCTCCCATCCATAACCCACGTGTTATACCTATTCTCGATACACTTCTTAATTACATAAGTCTTTGCCAAAATACCCTTCATGGTATCAAAACTCGAACCTTGTGAAGTGAATTTATACAATCCAACACTATTTATAAATTGGTCAACATTAATTACAGGATGCCCCCTCCTTGCCAGATCAAATAAGGAGTCGGATGGAGGGCCCATAAGTATATAATTCCTGATATCTAGCCTCTCAAAGTGGCATAGTAAGTTTCTTGTTATAGCATCCGATACCCCAAAAAGATTTACCAAGAAGACACTATCCCGTTTCTGCAGAGAGTGAAGCAACGATCCAAGCTCTTCCAGGTTAGTGACAATCTTTCCAGGATGTACTTCTCTGAAACAAAAATCAAACCATTTTAAACTACTCAATGGTTGCATTTCCAAAATATTGAAGTCCAGAGATCTTTCCTCTAGCAATTTAGAATCAGGTCCAGCAGTTTTCCCATAGTTTACTCCAGCATCTCTGTGAGAAACACTTAATGCTCTCTCATGCAGAAGATTTGTGTAGATATTAAAATAACCACGGGATTGAATAAACTTTATGAACCAAGGTGTCCAAATCCTCTCTCCCATTTTCTTATACCATCCTGTAGTCACCTGGACAAATTTTCAGAACTAAAATTAGGAATGAACTGAACTGCTGATATATATAAAAGAACAAAACTGAGAATTAGCTGTGAGGAAAGAACAAGAAACGTTTTTCTTTAAAACCATATTATTACCATGCCCTCAAGAAATGGCTTATTGCCCTTTGCTTTGTTCTCGTCATACCACAACCTGAACTCTTTCCATGGCCTTGGAAAGAGAATTTGACCCCATGTGCCAACTAACTGGTATAAGAAAAGTCGTGTTTGGTCATCCAACTGTAATTTGTTTCCATGCTTCCCTAACGCCAGAAACCAATTATATCATCAATAAACTTTACACATGTAATGAATAAGCAGAGTACAACTTTGTATCCATTGTTGTCAAGACCACAACTATACTTGAAGGAATTGTATGGTCCTACTAATTTCTAGCCATTTCCGATGCCCTTCACACCTAAGAACGCAAGTTGGTGGGATCAGAGTAGGATCATCGGAGTTACTCATAAACTTGTGGGGTTGGCTCATATTCTAGATGCCCAGATATGCAAAGTTTTAGGTTGGGTTGGGTTGGGTTGTGCAACTTGGAAGAAAATAAACATGAGTTCTACACTCTCCATATGGTCTAATGTCTAATCACACAAGACACTCTCAACTGATTTTGTCACCCAAAGCTCAGTTTCTCAATATGCTCTGTTCTGAAGTTCAAACACCTTGTCTGATTGATAATAAACAAAAAACAAACAAGAGAAAATGGTACCTGGAACAAACCTTGGTCGTTGCAGCGAAACCCCATAGATGGAAGGGCTATAATTGGAGGCATCGTAATAGAAATTGATAATCAACGTCTTAACGAACTCATAGTAAAGCGAGGAAACCTCGAGATCATCCTCGACGACGAAGGCGAACTCGTGGTCGGAAGCGGGCCACCAGGCCTCCAACCACTGGGCCTGGAGGCCCACATTGGCGGTCCTGTAATGCACGACTTTCTCGCCGAACTTCCAATCGAAGCCATCGACGAAGTCCAGAATCCGGTGCGACTCGCGGAGCTTGGCGTCGAGGGAGGAGGCGTTGTCGGGGGCGAAGTGGTCGATGTGGAGGTGGAGGTGGACGCGGTCGCCGAGGTAGTCGGCGGCGGCGAGGGAGCGGAGGCAGCGGGAGACGGCGGCGAGGCGGTTGAAGGCGAGGACGTTGATGAGGAAGGTGAAATTGGGGGATTGGGTTGGCATGGGGTTGGGGAAAGTGGAAGTGAGGTTGGATTCGGGTATGTCGAGTGGGAGAGAGGAGTGGTGGAGGGTGTAGAAGATGAAAGCGGCGAGGGAGACGAGGATCAGTGGGAGGAAGTGCCGTTTCGGTCCCACCATTGGTTAGGGTTTCAGAGATCTCGCCCTAAACGCCACGATCTTCTAAGGGCTTGCTCCAAACAACGATCATACATCCCAAACTCAAATTCAATTTGTTTCCACTCTAGATCACACATACAAATACTCTCTTCACTCAATGTCATATACAGTATACATTCTTTCTTTCCACCATTTTTCTGTTAATACAATCCATGTTAAATATTTTTTTTTTTTGTTTCAATTTAGTCCCACTTTAATTTTTGGTCTCAATTTGGTTCCTAATAATTTAAATCGTTCTAATTTGGAACTTCCGTCTAAATAATTTAAACGGAGTTAACTGGTGGCCACGTGGATGCCAGGTGGATGCCACGTAGTTGGATCCAAAAATACTTGAATACACCCGAACAAGAACGGTCCGTTCTGAAACCAGAACGGCCCGTTCTAGTTACATTATTGGTGTGTAAAATTTGCACCTGGATCGGGTCGTTCCAGGTCCAAAATTAACACATCAACAGTATAACCAGAACGGGTCGTTCTGGTTTCAGAACGGTCGTTCTGGTCCAGAATTTCGTGCACAAAAAAAACCAAAATACAAAACATTTTTTTTAGGAAAAATACAAAGCATTTCAAACACTAGATTTAGTAATATTGTTAATGAGAATTAATAACTTCAATTGCTAAACATTTGGGCTATACAGTATATCATTAAGGATGATGCAGTGTATCACTAAGGACAATGGTAACAAGTTTTATTTCATTATTAGTCAAACTGGAGTGAACCACTTACTACCAAATTGACACTATACAGTCAAGGATAAAAAGAAACAGTGTTTTTCCTTAAAGTCATTGACGATGTACCCCAACAATAACAACCTGTTCTTGAGGAGGTACCCCTAAATCCTGAATTTTATTTTTAATTTTTGAAATACATTGCGGTATTTTAGTCAAGATTTTGAACTGGATAAATTCAAATCAAAGAAATATTTTGGAAGGTCTTATCTTATTTGATTTTTTTTTAGTTTTACTCATAAATGAATATTAATTTATTGTATTTTATATTTATTATATATTTATTAATATAGATATAATAAAAAAAATATAATAAAAAGCATGGCGTTCTGGAACGGGCCGTTCTGCTTTTAGAACGGGCCGTTCTGAATTCAGGTTTTTTCAAAAATTTTGGCGTCCACGTGCGCATCCACGTGGCATCCACGTAGATGCCACGTGGCATCCACGTAGATGCCACGTGGCCAACAGTTAACTCCGTCTAAATCATTTGGACAGAAGTCCCAAATTGCACTAATTTAAGTTATTGGGGACCAAATTGAGACCAAAAATTAAAGTGGGACTAAATTGAAACAAAAAAACATTGTAAGGGACCAAAAGAAGTATTTAACCTACAATCTATAACCATCATTACTATATAAAAAAAATATTTATTACTGGTTGAATCTTGTGAATTGTGTGAAAATAGGATATTCTTAAGTCTGGGAGTTCAATAGTTTTAGAAAACTCTCTTCATGGGAAAAAATTGAATAAAAAATCTCAATTGAGTCCATAGTTAAATAGTTACACCCAAATAATTTGTGTTAAACTTAAAGTTAAATTGTTTGAATAATACTTAAGAGAGGCGTATTGATTTAGGATTTTATAGGATTTTAAAAGACTTTTTTTAAGTAAAAAAGTTCGTTGGTATTCAATCAGGATTTTATGTCATTTAAAAACAATCCAGTGGTATTCAATTTGGATTTTCAAGATTTTTTAAAGAGTCCATTAAAATCTATTGGTATTCATTTGAGATTTTTTACAACTTAAAAATAATCCAGTGGTATTCAAAAATACAAGAATTTTAAAGGATTGTTATATTAAAGGGATTTTGAAAGATTTTTTAGTGTTATCTATAAATACCAAATTCATAAAACAACCTCATCCAAACCATCAGATTTTGAAGGATTGTTTGAAGTGACTTTTCAAGTGCTTCAAGAATTTCCAAGTGAATTTTTCATCTTTTTCTTTTCTTTATGTGTAACAGCCCGATTTTTACAGATTGTACAAAGGCCCAAAGCCTAATAAAGGTGATTTAGTAGCCTAGAACGGGTTGTTCCCAAACTGGAACGGGCCATTCCAAACTACTAAAATTGCCTACAAATCTTTGTTGAGAACGGGACGTTCCCAACTAGAACGGGGTGTTTCAAATTACCAAAAAAGCTTGTAACCCTAGTTGGGAACGGGCCGTTCTGGTTTAAGAACGGGTCGTTCCAAACATGGCTGGGTTAAAATGTAACCCCAGAATGGACTGTTATGGTTTTAGAACAGGTCGTTCTGGATGTGAAATTTTACACATGGCGAGGAGTCTAGAACGGGCTATTCTGAATTTGAAACGGGTCGTTCCTGTCACTCCTGATGCCTATAAACAGAGCTTTCTGGCACTCCCAAAAAGCACACCTTTCAATTCTGACTTCTTTTCCTTCTACATTCTCTGAAGATCGAGGGAAACCCAGAGGAGGAGACCAACCAGATCCTGCTCTAGTTTCTGCTTATCGAGGTACGAGGAAAAATGGGAGATTTATGTGTAGAGTTACATGAGGGAATGGGTGGAGAAGAGTTCCTATGGAATTTTTAATAATTTTATAATTGTTTTTGTTTGGAGAATTATTAGTATTATGAGATTTTGTATGTGTTTAGGATTATGAATATATACTAATTTGTAAAAATGATGATCTGGGAGAGATAACGAATTGTAGAAAAGTGTCTGTGAATTAGGTTTTGGGAAAAATTAGGGGTTTTACTATTTGAGTTAAGATTCTACTAAATTGATGATTCTATTAGGTTTTATATTAATTTATAAATATTATTGTTACATTATTTGGTAAAATTGATGATCTAGATATGGAATGAGACGACCTTAGGTAAGTGATGCTACAAGGATGGCGTGCCCTTGGTATAGTGTGGGATGAGTGAGACAATTAACACGTATCACTTATTTCTAGAGTGGCACGACCTTGAGATGGCGTGACCATTGACATAGTGTTAATTATAAGATTTGTGATGATTGTGATTGTGATGTGACTGTGGTTCCTCACACATATGACCAAGGATGAGACGACCCTGGGTAAGTGATGCTACAGGGATGGCGTGCCCCTGACATAGTGTGGGATGAGTGAGATAATTAACACGTATCACTTATGTCTAGAGTGACACGACCTTGAGATGGCGTGACCATTGGCATAGTGTTAATTGTAAGATTTGTGATGATTGTGATTGTGATGTGATTGTGGTTCCTCACACATATGACCAGGGATGAGACGACCCTAGGTAAGTGATGCTACAGGGATGGCGTGCCCATGGCATAGTATGGGATGAGTGAGACAATTAATATGTATCACTTATGTCTAGAGTGACACGACCTTGAGGTGGCGTGACCATTGACATAGTGTTAATTGCAAGATTTGTGATGGATTGTGTTGAAGATTGAAGAATCTACATCTGGAAGATGTTCCCTAGAAGTTTTAGTTTTGATGTTTTGCTCATGTTGCTTTTTATTTTAAGCCTATGTCAAAAGGATAATGTATTGATTGTTTAAAAGATTAGGCTTGTATGTGTTTGTTTTTTATGTGTTAAAAATTAGTAATTAACATGAAGGTGAAAATATCATAATACTCATTTTTCTTATTTCATTCATTGTTGAGAACATGAAGTATTAATTTACTGAGTGTTTGAGACTTTAAATGAAAACTTGAAAACATCAGAAATTTTCTGAGTTAAGGAATAGATTACCTGAACTGGTAATAGATTACCTGACTCATGTTGAAAAACTGATTGATACTGGAATAATCGATTACCATGTGTGGTAATAGATTACCAAACTGATTCTGATGATTTCAAGAGGAAAAAGGATCGTGTTAATCGATTATCTCTTTAAAGTAATCGATTACCTCTGTTCCAAATGTGAGTTTTGTGTTATTTTGGCATCGTGTTAATCGGTTACCATGTTAGGTAATAGATTAAAACAGGAGCTGAAACAATTAGTTCAGTTATTCTAACTCGTGGTAATAGATTACCATCACAGGTAATAGATTATCTCCGTTATGAATATAACTGAAATAACTGTTTCCTTGCACATGAAAATTGTCTTTAAATAAGATTAAAACTGAAGCTTTTAAAAAAAGAATTTTCACACACGGAAAGAAGAGAAATACTCACACGAACAAGAGAGACTTTTTTTTAGAATACACATTACTGCAAAAGAGAAAAAGATTTTCTGAAAAAGAAAGAAAGAACATATCTGCTGAAAATCAACTTTTGGAAAAAGAAGTGTGCAAGATCAATTCAAGAAGATGAAGTTCATATAGAAAATTCATTCTAAACTGGTTTACGTTGTTGAAGATCATATCTACACGAACAGGTGTACTCGTTTCTGATCTTTTGTTATTGTTTGAATGGTTTTAACTCTTGAGATTAGAGAATCTCTGGAAGAGTTGTGTAAAGAGAAATCTTGAGATAGGTTTTTCTCAAGTAGGATATTGTGGGATCAATATTCTTGGGTTATATGTTTCTTGTGGAGTCAAGAAATGGTTTGTTAATCTTGTGGGTGTCAAGATTTGCTTGTTAAATTCATTGATTGGATATTGCTTGTGCAGGGTGCATGTAAAGAATATCAATAGTGGATTTGACTGGATTTAGAGGTGTATCTAAATCTGAAACTGGATGTAGGCCTTTGGATGGCTGAACCAATATATATCTTGGTGCATGATTTTCTTAACTCTTACACTCTTTACATTCTGTATAAGTTTCTTGATTAATGTTGTATGAAGAAAAACATTATCTGCAGAAACTGAACTTTAAAGATTCTTGGTAATTGATAAATTCAATCTTTACATATCTTGTATTAATTGTGTTATTCAAATCTTGTTGGATAAGCTGTGCATATATAACTCTGAATTACTTTTTATGTTTAAAGGTTTGTTTTAAATCAAGTTTTGTTTGGTAAAGATTTAGAAAGCAAACAAGAAAAGGAAAACTAACATAGAATCTATTCAACCCCCCCTTCTAGATTCTAACCGTAGGGACCAACAATTGGTACCAGAGCTGTATCTTGTAAAACATTCAAGACTAGATCTTTAGAAAGGTTAGATGGCTGGTAATCAATTACCGTTTGCTGAAGGTGCTTCTATAAACAGACCCCCATTGTTTTGTGGAGATAACTATCCCTTTTGGAAAGTTAGAATGAAAATTTTCATGGAATCTGTTCATAGAAATATTTGGCAGGCTGTAATCACAGATTACAAAATACCCACTAAGATAGAGGGAGGAAAAGAAATTGAGAAACAATATGATAGCTGGGATCAAAGTGAAATTAGAAGAGCAGAGAATGATGCAAAAGCTTTAAATATCATACATTCTGCACTAAATTCTGATGAATTTTTTAGAATTTCAGCTTGTTCTACAGCAAAGGAAGCTTGGGATTTAATCCAAGTAACACATGAAGGAACTCCAGAAGTGAGAAGAGCTAGAAAGAACACACTCATTCAGGAATATGAAACCTTCAGAATGAATCAAGGTGAAACTGTCATGGATATGCAAAAGAGGTTCATTCACATAATAAATCACCTAAAAGGATTAGGGAAAGACTTCGTGGAAGAAGAAGTAAATGTCAAAATCCTGAAGTCACTAAACAGAAGATGGCAACCAACTGTCACAGCAATTACAGAGTCAAAGAACTTAGCTCAGATGACAAGTGCTGAGTTATTTGGAAAGCTAAGAGAATATGAGATGGATCTGTCAAGGATTGCTGATGAAGAACAAAAAGATAAAAAGGCAAAAGGTCTGGCCTTAAAGGTAAAAGAATCCTCAAGTGATGAAGAGGATAGCAGCAATGAAAGTTCTGAACAAGAAGAATTAAATCTAATGGTGAAGAATTTCAGAAAATTCATGAGAAGGAAGAACAACAATAAGAGATTCTCCAGTCAGAAGAAATCCTTCAAGAAGAATGAAAACTCATCTCCAAAGTTCAAATGTTTTGAATGTGGAAAAGCTGGACACATGAGAGCTGACTGTCCAAGCCTGAAAAGAATGAGGAGACGAAACAAAAGTTCAGATCAAAGAAAAAGAAAGCATACATAGCATGGGAAGAGAATGCCTCAACAACTTCAAGTGATAGTGATGAGGATCAGGAAGCAAATCTCTGTCTCATGACCAAACATAATTCAGATTATGAGGTATATGATTCTGACTCATCTATTGACTCGTATGATGAATTGCAAAATGCATTTGCTGAACTGTATGCTGAAGCAAAGAAATTAGAAAAATCAAATAATGTTTACAAAAAGAAAATGACACACATGAGAGATAAAATTTCTGATTTAGAGAATGATAACAGGAAACTACTTTCAGATATCTCTAAACTAAAGTCACCATGTGAGAACTGTGAAACATTGTATGTTGCATTAAAAGCAAAGGATAAAGAAAAACAGAATGTTAATGTTATGAAATCCATTAATTCCCACTCATGTAACTATTGTATGAAATCTGGTCATAACTACTACAGATGCATGATAAGGAAATTTAGCATTCCTAGTGGAAAATATAAATGGATTAAGAAATTAGATTATGTACTCACTGATTCTCCAGGTCCCAAGATCCATTGGGTACCAAAATCAAATTGAATAACTTGTGCTGCAGGTGTGCTTGAGAGCAAAGCAATCAATGTGGTACTTAGACAGCGACTGCTCAAGACACATGACAGGAGATAAAAGCAAATTTATCTCATTACAGGAAAAAGAAGGAGGATCTGTAACATATGGAGATAACAACAAAGGCAGAATACTAGGCTCAGGCAGTGTTGGAAAATCTCTTAATGATGAAGATGAGATAGGTGACAGTATTACACAAGAAGAAGAAAAACTGGAACTACAGCAGAAAACACCATCTGAAGACACATCACTACCCAAAGAATGGAGGAAACCCAAAGATCTATCTCTGGATAACATTCTTGGAGATATAAATAAGGGAGTTTCTACTAGACACTCTTTTAATCTTCTAAGTGATGATATGGCATTTGTTTCTCAAATTGAACCATTATGTGTGGAACATGCATTAAAAGATGAATTCTGGATAATGGCCATGCATGATGAACTGAATCAATTCAAAAGAAATGATGTTTGGATTTTAGTTCCTTTCAATAAGAATATGAATGTCATTGGTACAAAATGGGTTTTCAGAAACAAACTAAATGAAGAAGGTGTTATAGTTAAAAATAAAGCTAGATTAGTAGCCAAAGGATACAATCAACAGGAAGGTATAGACTTTGGTGAAACATATGCTCCAGTTGCTAGATTAGAAGCTGTTAGGCTTTTACTTGCATTTGCTTGTGTGTTTGATTTCAAACTATATCAAATGGATGTGAAAAGTGCATTTTTAAATGGTCTAATTGATGAAGAAGTTTATGTAGCTCAACCACCTGGTTTTGTTGACTGCAAATTACCTAAGCATGTTTACAAGCTCAAGAAAGCTTTGTATGGACTGAAACAAGCTCCAAGGAAATGGTATGAAAGGCTAAGTAAGTTTCTACTAACTCATGACTTTCAAAGAGGTAATGTTGATAAAACTCTTTTCATAAAGAGAAAATCAAAAGATATTCTGCTGATTCAGATTTATGTTGATGATATAATATTTGGATCAACTAACCAATCTCTTTGTGGAGAATTTGTTTCCAATATGCAGAAGGAGTTTGATATGTCTATGATGGGAGAATTAAGCTTCTTCCTAGGACTACAAGTCAAACAAATGGAAAATGGAATTTTTCTACATCAAACTAAATATAGCAAAGAACTGTTAAAGAAATTTGATATGGAGAATTGTAAGATATCAAATACTCCTATGTCTACTAATTGTTATCTAGATAGTGATATTGCAGGAAAAGATGTTGAAGAATCAATGTATAGAGGGATCATTGGATCTCTTCTGTATCTAACAGCTAGCAGACCTGACATCATGTACAGTGTATGTGTATGTGCTAGATTCCAATCAAAACCAAAGGAATCACATCTGAAGGCTGTAAAGAAAATACTGAAGTATTTGAAAGGCACAATCAATGTTGGATTGTGGTATCCTAAAGGTACTTCTCCATCTTTAACTGGTTACTCTGACTCCGATTTTGCTGGTTGTAAATTGGATAGGAAAAGTACAAGTGGAACGTGCCACACGTTTGGAGAATGTCTCATATCGTGGCAGAGCAAGAAACAAGCTTGTGTAGCACTCTCAACTGCTGAAGCTGAGTATATAGCTGCTGGAAGCTGCTGTGCTCAGTCAATTTGGTTTAAACATCAACTTCAAGACTTTGGTTTGAAGATTGATCACATACCACTGAAGTGTGACAACACAAGTGCAATTAACATTTCAAGGAATCCTATTCTACACTCAAGAACTAAGCACATTGAAGTTAGACATCACTTTATCAGAGATCATGTAGAGAAAGGAGACTGTGACATCAAATTCATAATGTCAGAAGATCAACTTGCTGACATCTTTACAAAGCCTCTACCAAAGGAAAGATTTTTCAAGCTAAGAACCAATCTTGGTATCATTAGTGAGTCCAATCTATCCTAAATCTCATAATTAAAGTATGATTGTGTGAATATGCATGAAATTGCTAAGCACTTATAGGTTTAAACTTGATGTATGTGCACTCATAATAGGAAATCACACAAAACACAGTATGCCCTGTATCTGCACACATTTCTCTGTGATAAATCGATTACCTATCGGGTTAATCGATTACCATTGGAAGAAATGAAGAAATTGCTGAAAAATCAACAGCAGTAATCGATTATCAATTTTCAGTAATCGACTACCTCTGCTACTTTGATGCAATTTCTGATGCATACCCACTGTGATAATCGATTACCATGCGGGTTAATCGATTACCACTCACTCACTTGCATAATTACCCTGTTTCAGTTGCGAGATAATCGATTACCAACTAGGTTAATCGATTACCTGACGCGAACCCCTGTTTTTTTTTTGTACTCAAAAACCCTCTTTAAATCTGTTTCGAATTCAAATTAATTCAAAACTCTCTCCATTTTTGCTTCAAACTAAAACGAACGAAACCCCTGGTTCCCTTTTCTATCTCAAAATCTCTTTCAAAACCTAACCCTAAGCCCCATTCATGGAAAGTCTTGGCAAAGGAAAGCGTGTAAAGCACATAGCCAACAGAGATTACCCTCGTCCTACTACTCAAGGTCAAGGTACATCTAAAAAAAAGAAACAAGAGTCCTCTCGTCCAGAACCTGAAGAAGAATATTCTCATTCGTGGTTCACAAGGAAGTCTCAAGAGGAAACTTTCAATGAGTCTTTTGCTTGCAAAGACATTGTGGCTCCAAAGGTACTCTACTCGTCTTGGCTTATAGAGCAAGGTTTTACATTTCCTACTCTGTTATCTAGTCAAGGAGTTAGCAAATTTGTTGGGTTAAGTGGACTGTACTACCCTGATCTTGTTAGGGTCTTTTACTCAAATTTGGGAAGAGATGAAAATGGTGCTTTGGTTTCAGAAGTTAAAGGAATAAAAGTTACTCTATCTGCTGATGTATTTTTGAAGATTGGTGGATTAACCAGAAATGGTATTAAACCTACCTTCAATGAATTAAAGATGAAAAATTTCTCAATAGATAAAGATACGTTTTTTATGAGTATGCTGAGGGATGTTTCAGCCTGGGAGGCTAATAAAGAATACAAAAGAAAAGAAAAGAGGAAAATTACATATAATGCTGGAGGTCTACGAATGGAAGATAGACTCCTACATTATGTAATTGTCTGGATTCTGGCAGCAAGGGGGAGCAATCACGCACATATCAGTGAAGAAGATATGGCACTGCTCGCAGCTTTTAAGAACAACATTCAAGTTGATTGGGTATATGTGGTAGAAGACATAATGCTAAAGACAAGGAGGTTAATGGACTGCAAGTGTCCATATGCTGTGTTCATAAGCAAGGTATTGGTGTTCTATAAAGTTCCCTTAACTGGTGAAGCAAGAGAGGTCACCAGAGATGTTCATGATATCAAGGATAGAGCTCTGAAAATGATGAAGCTAGTGAAAACAGATGCTGGTTGGATAGCAAAGGAAGATGTTCCTACTGCTGAGACTACAGAGCCGTCTCAACCTGAAGTTCAAACTGAAGAAGAGGAAGGTGCTGAAGAGCCCAAGCCTCTTTCTACTTTTGAGCTATCTGTTCTGACAAAGCTAGATGACATCAGAGAAACTCAGAGAAGAGATTATCAAGAGCTGAAGGCTTGTTTTGAATCTATATCTGAACGACTGGATGCGATGAACATACCCTACCCTGAAGAACTTTAGTTATGCATTACATTTTAGGCACTGCATTTTAATTTGTTCTGCATAAATACTTTGATTTATATTTCAGACTTAAAGTTTGTAATAGTTGTAGTATTTGTATGCTTCTGAACATTTTTAATGCTTATATGATGAAAGTCTTATTAAGTGCTTGTTGTTTTTGTTGCATAAGTATCATGTTATTTCTCTGTTTACTCTGTTTTTTTTTGTTTGGTTAAGCCAAACAGGGGGAGAAATTCATGAGAAACTGATTAAATGTTTATATGGTTGTTTATGTATTGTATAAGAAAGAAATGGAAATAGAACTGCATAATGCTTTGTATGGAAGTTTTTGTTCTAGACATATGCAGGTTCAAATTCAAGTTCAAATTTCAAACAAACAAGTGAAACAAAACAACATGATGATTGTCAACATGAAGAGTTTGGCTCATCAAAACCAAAAAGGGGGAGATTGTTGAAGATTGAAGAATCTACATCTGGAAGATGTTCCCTAGAAGTTTTAGTTTTGATGTTTTGCTCATGTTGCTTTTTATTTTAAGCCTATGTCAAAAGGATAATGTATTGATTGTTTAAAAGATTAGGCTTGTATGTGTTTGTTTGTTATGTGTTAAAAATTAGTAATTAACATGAAGGTGAAAATATCATAATACTCATTTTTCTTATTTCATTCATTGTTGAGAACATGAAGTATTAATTTACTGAGTGTTTGAGACTTTAAATGAAAACTTGAAAACATCAGAAATTTTCTGAGTTAAGGAATAGATTACCTGAACTGGTAATAGATTACCTGACTCATGTTGAAAAACTGATTGATACTGGAATAATCGATTACCATGTGTGGTAATAGATTACCAAACTGATTCTGATGATTTCAAGAGGAAAAAGGATCGTGTTAATCGATTATCTCTTTAAAGTAATCGATTACCTCTGTTCCAAATGTGAGTTTTGTGTTATTTTGGCATCGTGTTAATCGGTTACCATGTTAGGTAATAGATTAAAACAGGAGCTGAAACAATTAGTTCAGTTATTCTAACTCGTGGTAATAGATTACCATCACAGGTAATAGATTATCTCCGTTATGAATATAACTGAAATAACTGTTTCCTTGCACATGAAAATTGTCTTTAAATAAGATTAAAACTGAAGCTTTTAAAAAAAGAATTTTCACACACGGAAAGAAGAGAAATACTCACACGAACAAGAGAGACTTTTTTTTAGAATACACATTACTGCAAAAGAGAAAAAGATTTTCTGAAAAAGAAAGAAAGAACATATCTGCTGAAAATCAACTTTTGGAAAAAGAAGTGTGCAAGATCAATTCAAGAAGATGAAGTTCATATAGAAAATTCATTCTAAACTGGTTTACGTTGTTGAAGATCATATCTACACGAACAGGTGTACTCGTTTCTGATCTTTTGTTATTGTTTGAATGGTTTTAACTCTTGAGATTAGAGAATCTCTGGAAGAGTTGTGTAAAGAGAAATCTTGAGATAGGTTTTTCTCAAGTAGGATATTGTGGGATCAATATTCTTGGGTTATATGTTTCTTGTGGAGTCAAGAAATGGTTTGTTAATCTTGTGGGTGTCAAGATTTGCTTGTTAAATTCATTGATTGGATATTGCTTGTGCAGGGTGCATGTAAAGAATATCAATAGTGGATTTGACTGGATTTAGAGGTGTATCTAAATCTGAAACTGGATGTAGGCCTTTGGATGGCTGAACCAGTATATATCTTGGTGCATGATTTTCTTAACTCTTACACTCTTTACATTCTGTATAAGTTTCTTGATTAATGTTGTATGAAGAAAAACATTATCTGCAGAAACTGAACTTTAAAGATTCTTGGTAATTGATAAATTCAATCTTTACATATCTTGTATTAATTGTGTTATTCAAATCTTGTTGGATAAGCTGTGCATATATAACTCTGAATTACTTTTTATGTTTAAAGGTTTGTTTTAAATCAAGTTTTGTTTGGTAAAGATTTAGAAAGCAAACAAGAAAAAGAAAACTAACATAGAATCTATTCAACCCCCCCTTCTAGATTCTAACCGTAGGGACCAACAGATTGGTGTGATTGTGAAATTGTGACGTGAAGTTGATGCATGATTGATAGAATTATGATATGTGGAAATGATTGTAAATATTTCATTATGTAATGAGTTATGATGAGATTACATTGTGGTGTGTTTGTATGTGCTTTACATATATATGTTTTCTTTTCTCACCGTATAATTTGTGGATATTTTAAGTGAGAAAGATCCGACATTGAGTGGCATCTAGAATGCCAACAATTGAATTGTGGGTGTACTATGGTATTATGACATCGGGACAAAGGATTCTAGGATATAAATTTTTATATGTATTTGGAGTTGTACCTTTTCTTTTAAAAACAATTTGTAAACTCTTAAGTTTTACTTTCAAAGTTTTATTTTCAAATATTTTGGATATTGAAGAACAATTATCAAGGTTTTATGTGAACCCTTTTACCAACGTTGAAAATTTTATTCTTTAGTATATTTACATTGTTACAATATATGTGTTGGGGTAGTAAGGGTGTCACATTATGCTTCTGTCTTCTCCATTTTTTCTCTGCTAATAATATTGTACTACTGTTCATTGCTTATATAATACTGTAGTATTGATTTGCTCTATTTTTCTCTTAGTTCTCTTTGATTGACCTACTCTATTTTATAACACGCGTCAAGAAAAGAAAAAGGTGAAAGATGAAATTGATATCATAATCTGTACAATATATATATATATATATATATATATATATATATGATGAATTTGAGTTAGGGTTTCTGTGAATAGAATGAGATGAAAATGGATCTTAGTTGGGGGAAAAACCTTCTCAGCATAAAAACTGGGATCTCTCTCTCATTCTCTTAAGTTTGTTACTCTTATCCCTCTTTCCTTTATGACTCAACAATTATTTTATTTTATTTTTACTATTAATTTTTTTTTAATTTTTATATTGTGAAATTAAAAAAAAATTTATAAGCGAAATTAGGATTTTTTTTATATTTTAAAAAAGAAAATTAACATAAGACATTGCAATATATAATTTTTTAGGGTTTAGGGTTTATGCCTCCATTAACTTATTTTAAAAAAAAGGAAATATTGTTAAAATATTTGTTAAAATAATTTATATTTATAAATATTGTTCAAAAATTATCATATAATATATAACTAAAATACTTATATATATATATATAAATATATATTTTCTCTGTATCTAAATACTTCTATTTATATTAAAAATTTTATATATTTAAATATTTTTTCAGTATCGAATATATTGAGTTTTATATAAAAAATTATCTTATGTTTCTATATTTCCATTTTTAGATATTTTTTATAATGGTCAAGGTATTTGATCCTTCATCTTCAACATTACCTGTTAATGAAAATCATACTTTTGAGCTTATTATTCAAACTCATGAGCAAGAGCGAAAAAACGCTAATGCTTGGAAGACTAGTATATTTATGGATATGTGGGTGAATGTTATTTTAGAGGATATGATATTATAGAGAATAATAATAATAATAATAGAGGATATGATATTATCATTATTATTATTATAATTTATTTATTTATTTATTTAGACATGGTTGTTTTTTTTTTTATTATTTTTGTCTTTAACTTTTTAAATTTGAATTTATGAAATTTTTTTTGAAATTTTATCATATGTCAAAAATGCACGAAAATTCTACAAAATTCACAAAGACCCGTAAAATTCATTAAAATCCTGATTTAAAAGTCTTGCAGAATCCTTCAAAATCTTAACAATCATAAAAATCCTACAAAGTCTTTTAAAATCCGCAGGATTTTTTTAACTAAAAAAGTCTTTTAAAATCCTAATCCAATACACTCTCCTAAATTTTGATCAAATAATTCTTAACTAAATTTTATTTATTTTTTGACAAATTAAATTAGTGTAAGATAAAATCTTATAACACTATTGCAAAACAAAAAAATAATAATTAGGTCCATGAATATAAGAAATAAGCAATAATTCTTGATTTTTTTTCAATATCTTTTAATTTGAAAATCGATTTGAGATCTAGTATTAATTTAATTTTGTATGTTTAATACCAAATTTATTTTCATAAAATTACTTTAAATTAGGTGTCTTGATCGTTTTCTTTTATACTTTTACATATGACTTCTCATTATTAAGACATTTTTTGTCCTAACACAATTGAAAGTCTCTACCATATCAACACAAAAACATACAAAGTTATACAAAAATTAATGATAAAGATTTAAAAAAATTGAATATATAAAGACTAAAGAGATCTATTTAAACTATAAGAATTAAAAATAATTAAAAAAGATAAATATAAGACTAAATAGGCCTATTTTAAACTATAGATACTTAAAAATAAAGTAAGTAAAATTATAACAACTAAAAACTATTTTAACTTTTTTTAATAAAGAATCTAGTCCCTACTTCACATCAGAGATAGGGATGACAAATATACTCGTACCCGCGGGTAATACTTGAACCCGTCCCGACTTTGACGGAGAATACCCGGTTTGACTGGATACGGGTACAGGTACGGATAAAATCCGATATATTAAATCGGGTACGAGTACGGGTATGTGTATGTACTTACCCGCCCCATACCCGTACCCGTCCCCGTCCTTGTTTCCATTTTTAATTTAATACCCACTTTCAATTTAATTATATTAAAGAATTTTAATATTTTTTTTATATGTGATTATTTATTATAGTATGAGATAGATAAATAACTTAATTATAATTATAATATAATAAAAAATAATTTAAAAATATCATATTTTTTTTACAAAAAATAAAAAATAAAAAAATTGACGGGTACAGATACGAGTACGGGTATACCCGATACTCGACGGGGACGGGAATGAGGATGAAAATCACATACCCGACGGGTACGGGTACGGGGACGGGGATAGATTTGACTTGCGGGGACGGGGACGGGTATCATGAAACCCGTACCCGCTCCGTCCCGTTGTCATCCCTAATCAGAGATCAAATAGATTTTTCATAATACAATAATTTTTTTCTTATTTTTTTTTTAGCCATATTATTTGTTTGAAATATCTATCAATTTTATTAATAATTATTCTATATAAGATAACATGAATAACTTTTGCAAAGTATTTTCCCTTGATCACATTTTTTTTAATTTACAAAAATTAAATATAAACATTACTCGAATCTAATTCTACTCAAATCAATAAAATTAGTTTTATCTTCTTCAACAAAATTTTCATTATACATATAAAAAAGACAAACTTCTACCCGCATGCTTGAAGAATTTAGCAATGTAGCAACTATATTGAACCTGGTTAGTTTTTATGAACCTTCATTCCTTTTACCTCCAAAGTCTCATTTCAAAACATATACTCAATTCGTTTGAATCCATTGTCGTCATAATTCTAATTTCTATAGAAAAAAGAAAAGAATTAATTCGTAAATGTCACCAGTTTTTTTTTTTTTTTTTTCCAATGGAATCTTAACCGTGTGGATATATATGATGCGGTTGTTTTTCTTATTGGATTATGTGGTACTATTAAAAAAATCATATTAAAATTTATTTTTAATTGACAGCAATAATTTACTATTGTATAAAAGATCAATTGCTTTTAATACATCTATTATAATTATTTGTGTACGTTTGATTCTCCAATAAATTTTTTTTGTTGAATTTAGACTTTTAAGTTTTTAAATAGTTACAATCAAGTCCTCCTATTAGATTTTCTCTATTTATAACCCTCTACTTTTTTTACTCAAAAAATTAGGAGTTTAAGATGAATTTGTCGTAAAAAAATGATTTAAAGGATTAATACAAAAGTAAAACAAACCTGATAAAAAAAATTAAAAAATTTATAAAATGTGAATTTATGACTTTGAAAAAGTCTGAGATTTTCTTATATTAGATTAAATATGATGTTTTTTTTTATAAAAAAAAAGGTCATGAATGATTTTAAATAATTTAATAATTGATGGAGATTTAGCGAAGAAAATGAAAATTTATGAAGTTTTAAAAGAAAATAATTGATAGAAGGACTTAATTGTTTTTTTTTTTGAGATTTGATTATGAGATTTTTTTTTATTTCATAGACGCAGTTCACATAATGTTTCAAAGTTAACAGCTTGATTAGTGAGTGAGTTCAAATGGATTCAGACCCAAAAAAACTAAATCGCAACAAATTGCAAGCCACTAGAATCAAACCCATCTCCATCTGAGTAAAACTTTAGGTTGTTCGAGTTTAGTTTAATTGGATAGTGGATTATTAGGGATGGGTTGAATCGGTTATGAACTTGATGTCTAAGCCACCCTTCGTCGGCACGATACCATTGTTGGTGCCACCTTCTCGCCCACCACTCCAACTATCATCTTGTAGAGTCTGATAGTGGATGTTTGTGATTCTCACGATGGGACACTAAGATCAGAGAGTTACAAAATTAATGAGATCAATCCATTTCAACTCAAAAATTGCTTATTTGAAGCAGACAATCCGAAAGTATTGATTTATGGTCGAATTATTCCGATTTCATATGGATGAAAAAAATTTGATCACCCCTATAATCAAATATTTAACACTTAGTTGATTATGAGAATTAATTAAGAAACTTAAAAAGTTAGATACTTATTAGAACCAAAATTATTTTTATTTATGTGTGAACCAAAAATATTTCTCAACTGCTAAGTTAAATTAATTCCTTTCAAATTATAGAGATTGTTAAAATGAGTTATAGCATTAATATTTTCAAAAAAATAAAAATAAAAACTCATCTATGATTTATCAACTTGCTATGTTGAACGGTGGACCAAAATTATATATTAACCATAGTTGAGATACTGCAAACAAATTAATTAAATTAGGCCTTTTATAATAATCCAACGTCTGAAGGAACTCTTGAAAGTTGTAACCATGGGGCCAAACCCAACTTCTTTAGCAACTTGATTTGGTTGCATTTCACAGCAGAAAAAAAAAAGGAATTAAATATGACTTCAAAACAAAATCATTTTATATGATTGGATATCATTGCGGGCTTTCAACTTTCAATCACCAAACACATCTCCAAAGCTTAATCCAGAAACTGAATTTAGCAACCCATTTGGTACTTTTAGCCAAAGACTTCTTCAAGATGTGCAAATCACAATTGTACAAACTACTGCTTCCAAAATACTTACATTTTACAGTTGATAAGACTATACGCTACAACAAGCCCCATAATTAGGGAAAGATCTATATTTGGCTCCACTACCATTGTGAAAACATCGTCTCCCAAATCAACTCCACAATGTGACTTCTTTCTCCTTAGCTGCTCATAGAAAACAAATAATAGGTGCAAATAAGAACTTTAATATGTTTTATGTACCAAGCTTTGCTAACATGAAGGTGCAAGAAATTTTACCTCTGTAACTACCACTCCTAGCTCGTTAGATATTTTGCAAGCTGAATTGCAAGTGCTGCTTTCTATTTTATGTGTATATGGTTGGCTTTTGTCCAATCCAAGTTCAACTTCATAGGTTGAACCCCCTCTAGAGATCTTATAAGTTTTAGAAACTCGAAAGAATGGTCCTTTGTGGTCATTTCTTGTTGCTGGGTATCTATAACCCTCCCAAAACCTGGACAACTTATATTGCTACATATGCATACACACAAAAGAAGAAAACTAAATTTTAGCTATTTTTATGTGAAAGGTCCAAATGAGACACTATAAAAGAATAGTAATGGTCATGTATGATAAATTTATTAATTTTTACTGCACTTACCTTACAAGTCATACCAATATAATTTCTGACTATTTACCCAGTAAAGATATACAAATAAAACTCTTAACTTATAGCTAGGATGCTTTGACATGCAATCAGTTGTGAAACTTGGTTACCTTTTTGAGCATAGTAAACAAAATATCGCCATTTTGATCCATGAGATGAACTTCATCTCTATGCCTGCAGTTGTAGTTATCAACTCGGTATGCAATTTGGCCATTTGAATCAAAGACAGTACATCCCTTTCCATTCAGTACCAGAGATTTCATCCATAGGGTAAAAGTCTCTTGCTTGCAGGTAGTAGAGGATTGTAGTGCTTGGGGGTGAACCTTTCCCATGGTTGAAATTGTCTATGGCATATTAACAAATAAAAGGCTTTTATATACTAATGGGATATAATCAAATATAGCAACATGCAATTTTTTAATCATATCACAATATTAGTCGGTTAAAACTTAAAACATAAAATAAGAAATCGTACATTAATTATCTTTATATATATATGGCAATTAGTGGTGTGAGATGAAGGCAAAACATACATGATATAAATAAGAATATATATCATGTCTGCTTTTGGTTTCTTCTTCTTTAATATGATTTCTTGACCTAGAAATAAAGCAAAACTCCACAACTGCAACCGTAAGCTGTTTAAAATTAATTGCAATAAACCTTATCAATATAGTGTGACTTTTGGCTCTACGTCAAAATTGTTAAAAAAAAAATAATTCAGGTAGCACCCACTTGTTGGCTGATGATGAAATGCAGAACAATGTATACCATTAATTCAACAGATTTATTATATTACTTACTACTAGTTGCAGATAGAATGCAAAAGCTTTCTTTGGTCGGTCCCTTAATCATTTTTTAGACGGTTATCTCCCGTTCGTCACTATATGATCTTATTAAAAACCAAAGATGTAAGGATGCATCAAAATAATACTCATATTTATATTCCTTAAATCCACTTTTTGTCATTATAATTTCGTTTATCCTCTAAATTTTTTTATTACAAATTTAATCTTTTAATTTTCAAAATTAACACATATCCATCGTGTAAAAAAATGTCATTCAAAATTAAAAAAAAAAATGTTGATGTCACTTTAAGTGAAACTACCTATAAATCTTTTTTTTGGTATAACCACCCGGTATCCGAACCACAATGGGCCGACTAATCCGGATTCGGGGCGGGTCCAAGGATTACGGTATTTAAGCCCCTCTCAATCGCCGTTGTGGGGGATCGATCCGCAGACCTCCCTACCAAGTGCAGCCCCATGCTACCACTGCACCAACCAACGATTGGTAACTACTTATAAATCTTTAACTTCTTTGTAATGACCAGAATTACATTTTACTACGTATGTATTATGTTTCTTTTTTATTTCAATTAAAATTTATAATAAATTAAATTATATTTAATTTTTAATATTATTTTTTTATTTGATTAATTGACTACAAGTAGTATCATAGCTGTCAACATTTCATGTTTAATTTTTGAATGACATATTTTAATTTTGAAAATTATATAATAAAAAAATTTTGAGGAGTAAAATTATACATTCGCAAAATTATAATTCAGAAGTGAATTTAAGTCTATTTATATTATACTTGTAATGAGACAATATTTACCTCATTAGTTTGCATTTGGAAGAATAATATTGAATTATTAGAATTTATAAATAATTATTTTTTTAATATGTATAAAATTATTATTATTTATATAATATAGCAAAGAGGAAATATGTTTTTTTTATTCAATACTCACAATAATTTAGTAAATAATATTATTATTTTAATATGGGCACCTTTAGTTGAACTCTAATAAAAGTAAGGGTGAGCATCAGTTTGAGAATTGATCCAAAATCAGAAAAATCGAAGAAAAAAAAGGTAAATGGATGGATTTCAACGTGTTATAGATTTAGACAGATTAAAAAAATGACGTAAAATAATTAATTTTGGTTAGACTTGATTTAAGTTCAACTGTTGAAACAAAATAAAAAATAAATTAATTTTTATTCAGGTTAAAAAACTAAACTTATTTTAATTCATTTTTAATCTTTATTATTAACATACAAAAAGTTCTAGTCAATGATGTAATTTGTAACTTCCTTTTTTGTATCATATATTTAAAATATTATTATAATATTTAAATTGTTTGAAATTTGAATATTTTTATTTATTTTGAGTTTAAATGAATTAAATAATATTTGAATGGTTAAATATATAAAAAAAAAAATATAAGAATTAAAAAGAAGGAGAAAATAAATTGAATAGAATTTTTTTTTAAACTAATTAAATGATCTAGAGTCCAATTCAAGATATATGAATCCAACCCTTGAATACCCTTAAAAGAAAGCTTCAACCAGAAGCAGACCTTGTGAGCGTTGTTTTTATTTTTTATTTTTAATAACTTTTGTGAGCGTTGGCCGTGGGTTTGTCGGTAGTAATATTCTGAGTAGTTAATATTAATCTGTCAAAGTCGTTAATTCAGTTGGTGGTTAAATTACGGACTTCCACGTGAACGTTTGCGTTTGGGTCGAAGTCTTCAAATTTATTAGGCCTCCATTTGGGCCAGATATTGCTCCAAAACAATTACAAAATAAAAACCCCTTTTTCACTCTTCACACTCCCTATTCTTTTTTTTTAAGAAAAATTTCATATACCTAAAATACTCTTCATATTCACACTCTTTTAGCTTTTGTGATTTTTCTTTAAAAAATTTCATATATCCAAAATTGTTACCCTTCTCATTCCCTTTCACCTCATCTTCAAACATCCTCACCTTCATTTTTTTCACTTATTTTTTTTCCTTCGTATATTTCATTGTCTTCTCCTTATTACTTTTTTTTTTAAAGCATTTCATTTTTGGTGTTTTTCCGTGTGTCTTATTGATGCCATACAAATTATTTTTCATTTAATTTTTATCAAATTGGACGTGAAGTTTTTTTTTTTAGGGGAATTGGACGTGAAGTTAAAAAACGAAAACACAAATAAAAAAGATTGATTAAAACTCACATGCAGGAGTAAAGAATGAGTGAGAGTGTGAAGGAAGGAAAAGAACGAGCGGAAAATATGAGGACAAAGATGATTTATGTATTATATACAAATTCACCAATAATCATCATTAGAACTATCTAACATATTGAAGGACATTTTGTTTTGGTGATCACCATTGGAATATGCCAAACAAAAATGACTAATTGTAATATACTACAAATCCTATCATATAAGAGAAAAATAAATAAATATTAGACTCCACGTACCCCACATGATTTCTTAATTAACACTAAACCTGTAAAATAATTGTGTTATCATGAAAATTTGTTTAGCAATGAAGCCTTGATGAGTTAAGTTAAATTTGTTTTTGACTAAAAAATCATGGTGATTAGTTAATAAATAAAAGAGAAATATTAATAATACATTATTTAACATTTTTTTAATTATTTTAAATTTATTAAAAACATAAAATTTAGTGGCTTACACACTTTATTTAATGATTCTCTCTCCTCATTTTAAAAATTATACACTAAAATAAATTTTGATTCAAAGTATCATTTTTTTTATAACATTTGTTTTTTTATCAACCAAAATTAATTCATCTCACTAATAACTTGTTCTACAATACAAGGAATAAAACTCCAATAAGAATGTCAGCATAAAATTTAACTATCCTAACCATCTTATGAGTAGAGATGACAAAAATATTCGTACCAATAAGTACCTATAGGTAAAATTTGTCACAAATAATAAATGAATATTGTAAATAGATACTTGTGGATAACAGGTATGAGTATTTTTTATCCGTTTATAAACGAGACATGACGGATATGGTAATATCTATATTTGTAGGTACTCGCTAAATAATATTACTTAAATAATCATATTTTTATCTTATATTTTTTTACATTATTTTTAATATTTCAAAAAAAATTATAATATATCAATCATACATAATATATCAATGTTCATCATCATTTCAACTTCATAAGTAATAGCATGCCAATGCTTATTATCATCATCCTACATGCAACATGCAATAAATTAAACAATTTTATTCATGTTCACCAATCAATAATTAATTTCAAAATAATCCACGCCTAATGTCATTGAGGCATGGAGTCCTCTACCTCGCCCACACCCAATGCCACTCAAGTCATATCCAACGTGACTAAGGTAGGGAACCCATAGAACCTCACACTAGCATGACAAAATCCACTCTCGACCTCATATCAACCAAAGAACCTCTACTCGATTCATGCTCGATGTCACTCACCATCGCCCGATGTTGTTTAGGTAGAGAGTCTCTACCTTAATTACACTTTGATGGAGGACCATCCTTGGTACTTCACTTCATGTGAGACCCATCACATGGTTCATGGCTATGGCCAATTTGAGTAGTATATAATTTATTGCTTTATTCCAATTTTACCCTTGTATTTTGGGGTATTTTAGTCATAGGATTTATTTTCTTTGTATTTCCCATTTTACCCTTGTATTATGGGGTGCTTTAGATGATTAGGTTTTTAATTTAGGCTAGGGTATTTCATTAGAGGGTGACGCATATTTTTTTGGTGTCATTGGATCTATTTTTGGTGTTAGAAAGGCTTAGGCCCAAGTGGAGGGCAAAGGTTGCATGGTCTTATCATGCACCTAGAGATAGCCAATCTAAACCCATAGATTCCATCCTTGGGCACCAAGTTGCATCTAGGGTTTATTTGCATTTCATTTGGAGTGCATTAGCCATATGAATTTCGGCCAAGCACATCCCAAATAAAACCCTAGATGCCTCCCCTCCTATAAATACCCAACACCCCACCACTTGTAAATACTTTGGATATTGAATATAAAGAGAGCCTTTAGTGCCTTTATATCTTTCCTTAGTCACCCTTGGCTATTTTCGGCCAAACCCTACCATCTCCAACTTGAGAGAAACAACCCTAGAAGTGGCCTTCATCATCATGAAGTGAGCCAACCCTAGAGTACCATTCTCAAGCATTTCCTCAAACACCTTCTACCCAACCTTCATTTTCGTCCATTCCATCATCATCCACCCTAAAACCTTGGTCCACCTTTGAAGAACTTGATCCTTGGAGAAGGCGTCCTCCTCCTTGCTCATCATCTCAAGTTCATGCAAGTAAGGATGCCATCAAGTGGTATCAAGAGCCATGGTTCATCAAGGGTAAACGTTGTCTTCCTTATCTTTGTGTCAACTTTTCCATTCGGTCTTTGTCTCTCCTTTGCCTTGCTTTGCATGACCGAATGCTTGTGGTTCATTTTCTCATTCCTTGTGAACCTTCCTTGCCATTTTAGGTTTCCATTGTTAGGTTATTGCCATGCTTTTCTAATTTTTTGGTTGAGTCGCATATGAACATGCCATGAACATGCTTTTTTGATTTTTGAATCCACCTAAAGTTTTGTCATTTTTGTTTCCTATATTTTGTCTACATCATTTCCATGTATGTGCCAAACACCTTGCATGAAACACATGATCAAAATACCATGATGCATCATTCTAAGTGGGCGTGACATATAGGAGCCATCTAGGAGTCATTCATGCATGCTACCTAGTCCTTAGCATGTTCTATGTGATTTTGTGATTTCCATGTGTAAACATTTTCTTGCACATGCATAACCGCCCACTCTCCCTTGCATTCTCACTTGATTTGGTCAATTTTCTATGCCTAAAGAAACCCTAAAAGAATCTAAGTGGTGTGCTGAAAATTTTGTGCAAAACAACTTGTACTAGTTAGTACAAAACAATTTCCACTCAAAGATACCCTAAACACCTCTAAAATCACGCCACTTGTCCTTCTCTCTCTCTTCTAAAATTTGACCTAAATTTACCACCCACAAGTGCAAAACCTAAGCAACAAATGGGCTGAATATTAAAAAAAAAAAAAATTAGACTCAAGGAACATCAAACAAAAGTGACGTGAAAAAAAAAGATAGTATAAAAAAAATTTGGACCAAAAAGGACTTGTTGCTAGACTTGTGGACTTGGACCCTTTACCTAAGCATTTGGAGTTGGACTTGTGACATTTTTGGACCATTGTTGAGACCTTAATATTGGCTGGACCGAATCACTAAAAGACTTAATCAAGTGAGCATAAACACTAATCCACTCTAGTGCCTTTCTAGGATTAATCTTTTGTGTGCTTCCTTTTTTTTATTGAGTCTTAATTTTTAGTTTGTCTTTCTTTGGCCTCTTTTGTTTTGTCTCCATCAATTCTCCTTGAGTTTAGCCTTCCTAATTGTGCTTTTTCAGTTTTATTTCTTGGACTCTTGCTCTTTGGGTTGGTTTCACTTTACTTGTAGGTGAAGAACTTCTCTAGCAAACTATCACACCCTTTGGTGGATTTGAGTGGAGGGGTGAACCGAATCCAAACCTAGCCTTTGGAGGGATTTACACCACACCAAAAGGAGTGATCAAACACTTGGAGAGGACTAACAAGTTTGCTCTTTGTGTAGGAACCCAAGTGGAGGAGTTTGAAGACCTAATTTTTGTTTTTTTCATAATTTTACTTGTTTTCTTTGCTTTCGGCCTCTTGTGTTTTTGGGCCTTGGTTTCTTTCCTTTGGTTTGTAATTTGGCCATTCCTAAACCTCTTCAATTTGGTTTTAGTTCGTGTAGTTGAAGGTGATTTGAAAACCTTCACCTAGGACCTCGACTAGAATATGTTTTAAGTGCTTTTCTTTTGCATGCTTTATAGCTTTTGGTAGTATAATTGTTTAGGCTTTTATCTTTGTCTCCAAATTCGTTTAGAAGGCTTTTGCCTACTAGGGGTAACGTGCACACACACACACCTTATTGTTGTGCCAACTTGTTTTTGTGAGAAAAGTGGAAAGGGCTTTGTGATTTTTACTTGAGAAGGCTTGGTTTTTAAGTGATTCTTTGTAGTCCACCTCCCTTTGAAAGTTCACTTTGTACACTTAGGCCTTTTCCTACCTATCTTGCACTTTGAAAACCTTTTGTGAAAACCATTTTTATCACTCACTCTTTGTGAAAACTTTTCCAACCCCTTTGAAAACAATTTGTGAAAACCTTTTCTTGATCAAAGATGAGTGATCATTCTAGTGTCCATGGTCATAATTCTCGTAGTACTAGGTCTAGTGTTAGGGATGAACTTAGGGAATTGAAAGAGTACCTAAGAAAAAAAGAAGAGGAAAATATAAAAAGAGAGGAAGAATTGAGAAGAAAAGAAAAAGAGTTTGAAAGAAATAATGAAGAAATAAAAAGATTGCTTGCTAGGCTAGTTATGGGAGGAGAGGCTAGTGGTTCAAAACCAAGAGTCACTTCTCCTCAACCCTCAAGAGGAAAGGGGCATATGCATTCAAGTGTTCATGAGGAGGAAGGGCATCATACCCAACCTCCAAGTGATACCTTCTATAGTAGTCATCACAATGATGATTACTATCAAAGACCCCCAAGGTATCATAGACATAGGGAGTCTTCCAATAGGGAACCCAACATCACTCTTCCCCCATTTCATGGCAAAGATAATGTTGAAAATTATCTAGATTGAGAAATGAAAGTGGAACAACTTTTCTCTTGCCATGGAGTGAGTGAAGATAGGAAGGTTTCTTTAGCAACCCTTAGCTTCCAAGGGCATGCTATGTATTGGTGGACCTCCTTAGAAAAAGAAAGGAGAATAAACCATGAGCCTCCAATTCAATATTGGAATGAGCTTCGTAGTGCCTTGAGAAGGAGGCATATTCCTCCATACTATGACCGAGAGCTTATGGATAAGCTTCAAAGATTGAAACAAGGGTCATCTAGTGTGGAAGAATATAGGCAATCTATGGAGTTGCTCATGATGAGGGCTGGGATTAGGGAGGAAGAGAGGACCACAATCTCTAGATTTCAAAGTAGTCTTAATCTTGAGATAAGAGACAAAGTTGAACTTCTACCTTATAGGGATTTGAATGAACTTGTTCAACTTTGCTCAAGAGTGGAGCATCAACTTACAAGAAAACCTTTTCGAAAAGACTCCACTCCCTCTTATTCCAAGAGTTTTAAGAAGGAGGGCCACTCTTCCCTACCTTATCCCAAAGAAGAAAAAGAAAAAGAAAAAGAAAAAGAAAATTCATCTTTTAAAGCACCTTCCAAAGAGTCTAAGTCAAGTGAAATCAAGTGCTTTAAGTGTCTTGGAAGAGGACATATTGTTTCTCAATGTCCTACAAAGAAAATCATGGTTTTAAAAGCCCAAGATCACTATAGTAGCCTTGATGAAGCTAATTCATCTTCCTCTAGTAGTGAAGAAGAAGCCATAGACTCCGAGGAAGAAATTTTACCTTGTGAAGGAGACTTACTATTGGTTAGAAGGCTTCTTAACAATCAACCTAGTGACATTGTACAATCTCAAAGAGAGAACTTGTTTCAAACAAAATGCAAAATTCTAGAAAATACTTGTTCTCTCATTGTAAATAGTGGGTCAACTTCAAATTGTTGTAGTACTAGATTGGTTGATAAGTTAGCCTTGACTACAAAACTTCATCCTAAACCTTATAGAATGCAATGGATCAATGAGGAGAGAGGTGTTGTAGTTAACCAACAAGTAAGCATACCAATCTCTATTGGCAACTATAAAGAAGATGTTTTGTGTGACATAGTGCCATTAGAGGTTAGTCATGTCTTGCTTGGGAGGCCATGGCAATTTGACAAGCACATAATCCATGATGGCCTCACCAACAAAATAAGTTTCCAACACTTAGGTAAGAAGTTTGTGTGGTGTCCTCTATCACCCTCTCAAGTGAATGAGGACCAACTCAAACTAAAGGCTAAGAAAGATGATGAAGAGAAAAGCAAAAACAAAAACAAAAAGAAAAGAAAAGGAAAAAAGAATTTTTCCTTTAATGACAAAGGGCTAGGTTCAAAAGAACCTTAACCCTTGTGTCATCCTCCTTCTTTTGGTGCCAAAGAAAGATGGCAATGGAGGATGAGCACCTTTTTAAAAGCCATCATTGCATAAAAGGCACCCAATCCCAAAGATAGATGATTTGGTGAATGAATTGCATGGGGCCAATAATTTAAATGGTGATGCCTCTTTGGCTCTCTCCTTTCCCTAGCACTTTCATTCAACAAATTGTGTACTTAAGGATTGCATCGCTAAAGTTTTAGTATTTTTTACTTCCCTAATTGTGGTTTCACATTTTTTTGAAGGATCAATGGAATGGAAGAGCTTAAAGATTTGAGGTCAAATCCTTCTCAAGAAGGAGGGTATGATGGAGGACCATCCTTGGTACTTCACTTCATGTGAGACCCATCACATGGTTCATGGCTATGGCCAATTTGAGTAGTATAGAATTTATTGCTTTATTCCAATTTTACCCTTGTATTTTGGGGTATTTTAGTCATAGGATTTATTTTCTTTGTATTTCCCATTTTACCCTTGTATTATGGGGTGCTTTAGATGATTAGGTTTTTAATTTGGGCTAGGGTATTTCATTAGAGGGTGACGCATATTTTTTTGGTGTCATTGAATCTATTTTTGGTGTTAGAAAGGCTTAGGCCCAAGTGGAGGGCAAAGGTTGCATGGTCTTATCATGCACCTAGAGATAGCCAATCTAAACCCATAGATTCCATCCTTGGGCACCAAGTTGCATCTAGGGTTTATTTGCATTTCATTTGGAGTGCATTAGCCATATGAATTTCGGCCAAGCACATCCCAAATGAAACCCTAGATGCCTCCCCTCCTATAAATACCCAACACCCCACCACTTGTAAATACTTTGGATATTGAATATAAAGAGAGCCTTTAGTGCCTTTATATCTTTCCTTAGTCACCCTTGGCTATTTTCGGCCAAACCCTACCATCTCCACCTTGAGAGAAACAACCCTAGAAGTGGCCTTCATCATCATGAAGTGAGCCAACCCTAGAGTACCGTTCTCAAGCATTTCCTCAAACACCTTCTACCCAACCTTCATTTTCGTCCATTCCATCATCATCCACCCTAAAACCTTGGTCCACCTTTGAAGAACTTGATCCTTGGAGAAGGCGTCCTCCTCCTTGCTCATCATCTCAAGTTCATGCAAGTAAGGATGCCATCACACTTGGCGCCACCCAATTAGGGCCCAACATCATCAAATTAGAGACTTTCCAATGACATCATGCTTGATGCCATTTAAACCACACTCAACATCATCCAACTCGAGACGGGTCTCTCTTCTATGATTGGGGCCACCGATATTGCACCCAACGTAAACGAGACAAAGATCTTATGTTGGAATCGCACTTGACATCACGAAGGCACCATCGATGTGACATCAAAATCTGTAATGCAGATTACGAAAATTGCCTCAAACCTACCAAAAATTTAGAAAAGCAAACATGCATTGTATCCATTCACCCACACACATCCTCAACAACTCGTTTCGCACCAAAATAACAACATGCAACTACAAAAGAGACTAAATCATCCAAAATTCTAACCAATGAACCAAAAATCCTAAACTCAAATTTTCACCCATACTATCTGAAATAAATCGACCATGCAATTTTAGTTCCAATCAAACAACATACTGTTTGAGCAATATAAAAAATCTAAAATGAATTCATCCTAACTTCTCCTACCTATAGAACTCAAAAATTTGGAAAGAAGAGGAAGGAAGAAGAAAAGACACCATCCTGAGCTTTAAATACAAGAACTTTGTGCCAACACACTTTGATTCTTGCCCTCAAGTACTCTGAATCACTAATAACAACAAGAATCACCGCTCTAATGCTTACAGGAATCTAAGAGAAAAAGAATAAGACTCAGTAACTAAAACTTCTTACTCTACTCTCTTTAAGGTCTCTAAGAAGTTGAGTTTATGAGATTCAATTCTCAAAAGAAATCTTATATACTTTCTTCCCTCAAGGTCAACTAGACTTTTAGATAAAAACTCTCAAAATTAACTAGACTCCCGAGAACACGCCTTATGCACCAACTAAATAAATAATCATTATTAAAAGACAATAATTAAAAACTTATAATGTTACATATTATATTCCAATTTCAACCACCAGAATATTGATAACATTTATTTATCATAAATTATTTTAAAACTTTTAATATTTATTTTGATATTTAATAAACATTAAATAATATAAATATATTTAGTACTTTTGGTCCCACTAGTACCAAATATTGTATCTAGACTAAAAATAATATTTTCAAAACATGTAACCCAATCAATTTTTTTTTAATAATTTAAAAATTAATTATTAAAATATTCTACAAGATAGCATATAATATACTTTTTTTTTTCGAAAAAATATCAGTATATAACCAATTTTGGTCAGACACACACACACAAAAAAAAAAAAAAACAGCTGGAGACAATCGTTTTGCTATCCAATTAATATCCATTCCATTTTATGACATTAAGTAATCAAGCAACCCAAAAAGGTAATGTTCCTCCTCTTCAACTCAACTTTATAAAATCAGCACTAATATTAGGGGAATATAGATATTATCATTCAAAAGTGACTAATTAACTAACTTAATAATTCAATATGTACATCAATTAACGAAAATTTAGTTTAACGATTTCAAATTCAAATCCTAATTATGTATTTGAATAAATATATAGAAGAAAAAGTTGTCACTTGTAATAATTTATTTTATTCGAACAAAATTATTTTCAATAATACGTACATATAAATATGATTTAAAAAAAAAAAACTAGTAACGGAAAGAAATAAATTTACTTGGTGCCTGGTGGTACATCTTTTGAAGTTCCTCAACCACTTTTTGTAAGTTTAATTTGATGTTAGGTAAAAATTAATTTCACCACAATGCAATCTTTATTTTTTGAGTTGGTAAAATGCATTTGGTTAGTCAATACAGAAGTTTGTTTTGGATCAGTAATGTGGCAACTTGAGATGCCCAATTACTTCTACTCCAATAATAATAATGTTAGTCAAGGCATTTTATCTAATATTATTTTTTAAATTATGTTACTGATGAAATATTTATCAAATTTGTTGGTGATTAATTGAGATTATTTAGAAAAGAAAAAAAAAAGATTATTGGTTATCTAATATTATATTATATCTGTTTTAATAACTTTATTTTTTAAAAATGATTTTGATTTTATACTATTCAAACAATATCAATTTTTATTTCATTCTGAAGTATTATATATCCAAAATAGTTTTTTTTCCTACTAATATCAATTCCAAGTTTCCAACTAAATTTAAATAAAATGGGCAGTCAGTTTTATTGTCTAATTGAAGCAATCAGATCAGAGGCTGCATTAAACTTAAAGAAAAAAAATCTGAAAGCATTATTAAATATTGAGTATCACAAAGTAATAGGTTACTTGTTGTTTAAAAAAATGGGTAGATTTTGAATCATTTGGATTCAACCACGAAGCATACGCGGTTTTGTTTTGTGGATAACATTTGCCATGTGCTATCCTTAATCATATGTGCATTTTCCAACTCATTCAATTCCTTAAATCTGTACTTTTCATTTTCTGTTGACATCAAATAATTGCAAGTAAGAATTAAACTTTAGTTAACTATCATTTTTAATTTAAAAATTTATTAGTAATAAGTTTCTTTTGAATATGTCAATATGATATAAATGTATATATTCCATCTCCTCTTTCTTTTCTGTCGGTTGATAAACGAAATATCCTTAAAAAAAATTGGGATATAATATAAAACAAAAGGGCATTTATGGAACCTTAGGTGTGTTCTGAAATACATTGCTTTTGACTTTCACAGCCTCTATTGAACTTTGACAACTCATGCCCTGACCCGTTACCTTGACTTCATTAGAAAAACACACACAATAATATAAAAACAAAACTCTACATAACTGATGAAAATAAAATTTTAAGTTTTTATGAAACGGCTAATCATAATTTTTAGTTTATATATATATATATATATAAAGTTACGAGAATTTGATTATAATGTACATTCACAAATTGTTGTACATAATAAATTTGTTGATTTTTATGATAAATTTAAATATATTTTTAGATTTTATAAATAAAATAATACTCATTTATTTTTAAAATAAAATTTACAATAGAATTAAATATAGTTTTAAGTCTTATAAATAAAAATACTAATTTATATTCTTTAAAATAAGTTATTTAATCTTATTTTTTATTTTGAAAATGTGTTAGATATGAATTTTGTTCAAAAATTTATTTTTAATTGATAATTTATATATATATATATATAAATATTATAAATGATAAAATTTTCAATTACATAATGAAGTTTGAACTTAAATTTTAATACTTACTAGTATTTTAGTCTGTGTAAAATGCACATGCATATTTATTATATATAATATAATAAAATATTTAGAATAAAAAATATAACTAAAATTTATAAAAATTTATAAATAAATAAATATTATGTTTGAATATATAAATTATATTTAAAATTAATATACATAAATATTTTTAAATAGATAAATTATAATTTAAATTTATGATAAATAATTTGTATTAAAAAATATTTATTTTAAAACATTAATATTTAATTTATAAATAATTATGATAAATAAAAAATCAAATTACATATGAAGTTAAAAAATTTCTACAAACCCTTCACAAAAACTTCTAAAAACATTCTCACACAAGATGTTTGTATTTAATATACATGAGTTAATTTATCTTAATCTTAATATACATATTAGTAATTTGATCACTCAATTATGTATATCAAATAACACCACACATTCTTTATATATATATATATATATATATTATTTTTTAAAATATAAAAAATAAAATGAAAATAAAGTAATAAATGATCTATAATAATTAATGGATAAATATTTTTAAGAGAATGCAAAATCAAATATCATATATATTTTTGATAAATTGTAATTTTGGTCCATTTAATTTTGTTAATCTTTAGTTTAATTTCTCTACTTTAAAAATGTACATATAGTTTCCGTGTTTTAAAAATATGAAATTTTGGTCCTATTGTCAATTTGATGTTTGTTAATCATTAAATTTTAATATTTTATAATGACCTATCACCACTTAAATTGAAAAATAACATACAAAGATCATCATTTGTATTTATTTTATTGAGTGACTAAAATTTATTTTATTAATAAATCTTATTTGTATGTTTTTTTTTCCTAATGTCATGTTACTAAATATTACATCACTACTTAAATATGAGTAAATGTTAAAATCTAATAATTAATAGATGTCAATTTGATGAAAAAATTGAAATTTTATATTTTAATATCTAATAATTAATATGAGTAAATTAGATGGACTAAATATTTTTATTTTAAAATAGAGGAGGCCAAACAAAAATAGAGAAACAAAAATACATGTAACTTATATTTTTTCATAACCATGTTATATGAGTGAATTATTTATTAACTTTGTCAATGACTAATTACTAATACTGAAGAATTTGAATAGTTAATTTTAATATAAAATTTGAATCTTACTTCAAGACATCAAATGTATCTTTATTTAGACCAATGACTTGTTCGTATCATATTTATGTATTTATTATAATTGTATTTTAATTTATATAAAATAAAAAAATATTTATTTTATACAATTAAATTTATAATAAATAAATATTTTTATTATATATATCACTTTTATGTATAGAATTTTTTGGTTACAACTTTTATGTATAGATAATATTGTTTTTCGTAAATCCGTATAAAAAAAACTAATTCGTGCCACATAAATTGTTGTTCTTATTTAAAAAAACACTTGACACGAAAAATGCATGTAATTTATTTATTTATTTATCCTGAGATTTATTATTTATTAAATTAAATTAAATTAAATTTATAATTTTGAATTTGTCATGCAGTGGTGAGGTCTCTTTCTGGGGTCACAGGGAAAAGAAAAATAAAAGGGTAACCAAAACGACGACTAGTTTCTAACGAGAAAGAGATGGAACAAAAAGCAAAATGGGAAAAGTCATCACTCAATTTCTATAACAAAATCCGAATTTTCAAACGATCCTTCCTTTCGCAAATTTGTGTAATCGGATAGAATTCAAGAGGGTCGTTAACATTATTTATTATTATGTTTTTCTTCCCCTGAAATTCAGATATTAATTATAGATTAATTTTGTGGATGACGATGATGTTTAATGGTTGATGATCAAGATCCAAATTTGAAGTCGTGGATGATTCATTCCGCAACGGATCGTTTCTGGGTCGGTGTTTGTTTCCCTGGATATCCCCTCCGCGTTACCTTATTTGTCTCTCTTTCTCTCTATGAATGTTTGAAGTTTCGGTGTAATAGGGCCTGTTAACTACATGGGGCAAACCTGATTTGCAGCCCTTTTTATCTTTGCCATAAGAGGATCTGATTGTGATTTTGATCGGAATTTGATGGGGCTATCTGCTTGAATTTCCTGTTTGATCACCAGGGTGGTTGTTTTGTTTAATTGGTCAAAGAATTATGGTTTTTTGGGGTTAGTTTTGCAATGGGGAGGAAGTGGAGTGGCTTGACCTTTTCAGTTGGAGTTTTTGCGTGAAGCGTGTTGTTTAATTGCGTATGATTGTGAAGAAAGGTTTTCATCCGGGTATGAACTTTTTTATCTCCTTTGAATTGGGTGGTTTTCTTTTTCATAGTTATTGTAATTTGACTTGGGTTGATTGAGATATGCTGTAGTCCTTGTTTAGTAGTGAAGAGTGATTTGTGAGAGTTGGAATTGGTTGAAAGGTGGGAGAAGTTGGGTTCCTTCTGTGAATTTTTAATTCAAGGGTCAATAGGGTGGCAATTGATCTTTATTCCTATTGTAGATTCGTTGATGAAGTTGTTTCCTAGGCTGAATGGAGAACCACAAACTGCCTCGACAAGGTTGGGGATTGTTTGTGGATATAGAAGAAGGGAAATTTAGATTGTGAGGGTTTGAACCCGAGTTGTGAATTACAAGTATAGTTGCTTAGGATATCTGGGATTTGATTGAATTTTTGTTGGGGGTTCTAGTTCTTTATTTTGGATTAGTTCCCTGTTCTGAACATGGTCTGTTAGGAGTGGCAAATGGGCAAGTCATAATGAACGGGCAAACTAGATTGTTTGTCAATGGATGCAGTGGACAAGACTTTTTCTGATCTTGTCAGCATCGTCAAATCATGGATTCCCTGGCGATCTGAGCCAGGAAATGTGTCTAGAGATTTTTGGATGCCCGACCAGAGTTGTAGAGTATGCTACGAGTGTGATTCACAGTTCACCTTATTTCATCGTAAACACCATTGTCGTCTTTGTGGACGAATTTTCTGTAACAAGTGTACAACAAACTCGATTCCTGCCTCATTTAGCAACCAAAGGAATTCTCGGGATGAGTTGGAAAAGATTCGTGTATGTAATTATTGTTACAAACAATGGGAGCAGGGTGTAGTTGCTTTTGATAAGAGTATTCCGGTTTCCAATCTGGATCATAGTGCTTCGGCATCTACTTCAAGCTCGGTTAGCAGTAAAACCAGTGCCACTGCAAACAGTAGTAATATTACTCTCTGTTCCATGCCTTATTCAGTTGGGTCTTATCAACCAATGCAACAGGGTTCTGTTCTGAACCTGCATCAATCACCTGTTAGGGCGAAAGACGCGGATGCTGACAGGGAAGGTTTTTCAGCCTTAGGAGGGAGGAGTGATCTTGTAGCAGATCTGGGTGATCCATTACCGAATAAATATGCATTCTCAATAAACAGGTATTGTACTGTTTATACTAGGTTCACTGACAGAGAGAGCTAATGTTTGATTGTTCATATTGATATTTCTTTACTCAGACATTCTTCATGTAGTTATGTATTTATATTTGTTTTTAGTCAATCATATTCTTCACTGTGCTCATAAGACATGACATGACAAATTCAAAAGGAGTGTTACAATTAGAATTTATTATAACTGGATTTAAGCTGTGGAGTCTTATAAAATGATATAAACATTTTATTCTAATGGGCATCAAGTGTTATCAGGAATCCTTGAATCTGAATATGTGGATGTTATGTACTGTTTGACCTTGTTATTTATTTACACAGGGCTTGCATTCTGTGTCAACCAGCATTTTTGTATTTAAACTGTGTCAAGTCCATGGGGGCTGTTGCTTTTTCTAATATTTTGTCATGGATCATATGATTTTGTCTTGTTTCAGAAGTGATGATGATGAGGATGAGTATGGTGTATATCGGTCAGATATGAGGCATTATCCTCAAGTGAATAGTTACTATGGACAATCTGAGCTTAATGGGATAGATAACATTGATGGCTTACAGAAAGTGGATCTGGACGGAGAAAACATTAATGCAAAACTCCCTTCAAACTACAGTTTTGACACACAGGGTTTGGAAGGAGCCCCGGTTATTTCAAAAAATGAAGATGAACCTGATATCTGTGATGAAAATGAAGCCCCTTCTTCATTATATGTTTCAGAGGATGTCAATGCTGAACCTGTTGATTTTGAAAATAATGGACTTCTCTGGCTCCCTCCTGAACCAGAAGATGAAGAAGATGAACAAGAAGCCATTTTGTATGACGATGACGATGATAATGATGGGAATGCCATTGGAGAGTGGGGGTATCTGCGCACTTCAAGCAGTTTTGGAAGTGGTGAGAATCGACACAGAGAAAGGTCAGGCGAGGAGCACAAGAAGGTAATGAAGAATGTTGTTGATGGGCATTTTAGGGCATTGGTATCTCAGCTGTTACAGGTTGAGAACCTACCTGTTGAAGAAGAGGACGAAAACAGTTGGTTGGAGATTGTCACATCTCTGTCGTGGGAAGCTGCTACTTTATTGAAACCAGATATGAGCAAAAGTGGAGGGATGGACCCAGCTGGTTATGTGAAAGTCAAATGCATAGCATGTGGGAGCCGCATTGAAAGGTAAACTATATATGTATTTCTCTATACTTCTATGTTTTATCTACTGTTAGTTCCATGTTCTTCTATATCGGTTGATACAATTTATCAATCTGAATGGCATTTACCAATGGGTTTTTAAGACATCATGATCCTCTTTCTCTAATGTATACACAGTGTATGTTTATATGTACAGAATGTACCTTTCATAAATATACTAAACAAAAGAATTCTAGAGAAACAGTGCTGTAGCTTTTGAATATTTTATTTCTAGTTCCAACTTCCAAAAGAGAAAAGAAGAAATTGATTATTAAAATAAACTAAAGGAGATCACTGAAAAACAGACATTTCCAAAGAGCCAGCGAAATTGTTATTAAAAGAAAAACAACAAATAGAAAGACGTGCAATTACATTTTTGTGCGTAGTCTGGGGTTAGATATGCATGTTATGTGCCGAGAGAATGACCTTTAATTATGGAGGCAATATGAGATCAAAAGGAAAGTAACATATGAAATCTAGAAAGCACTAAATGTTCTCTTCTGATAACTCATGTATATCTTTCTTTATAGTTTATACTATAACGTAGGATTAGGAATACACAAGTAATAAGAGCTTCTACACAAGTAATTATTTTATTAATTTTCACAAAATCTGCATCATACCCACAGGCTAAAACTGAACCTAATTTTAATTCACCTGCTTTTATATGATCACTTGGTCTTATCTCTTGTTATATACCCAGTGATATATTTATTTAACTCTGTAATGGGTCAAAGAGAATATTTTTTATGTGACATTCCTTGCATTCCTTTTGCTATTTTTCCTGACTTCTTGGATTCATACTTTTATTAGTGTGGTGGTTAAAGGAGTTGTTTGTAAGAAAAATGTGGCTCACCGGCGAATGACGTCAAAAGTGGATAAACCTCGCTTGTTGATCCTGGGCGGGGCTCTAGAGTATCAACGTGTTACCAACCTCTTATCTAGTGTAGATACCCTATTGCAGCAGGTTGTACATGTGTACCATTTTTTTATCCTTAGTCTGGTGCTTGTTTGGTTGCTGGTGCACATGCTAGTATCACGAGTTCATGCTTATGTTTTATATCCTTATCTAGGAAATGGACCATCTGAAGATGGCAGTGGCGAAGATAGCTTCACACCAGCCAAACATCTTGTTGGTAGAGAAATCAGTCTCACGATATGCACAGGAATATCTTCTTGCAAAGGACATATCTCTGGTTCTCAATGTAAAGAGACCACTTTTGGAGCGCGTAGCACGTTGCACTGGCACTCAAATAGTGCCTTCAATTGATCATCTTTCATCACAAAAGTTGGGTTACTGTGAAACATTTCGTGTAGAAAAGTTTGTTGAAGACCTAAATAGTGCTGGTCAGGGTGGGAAAAAAACAATGAAAACATTGATGTTTTTTGAAGGTTGCCCCAAACCATTGGGCTTCACAGTAAGTCTCTATTTTTTTTATTATGACTTTTATTTAATTTGAATATAATAAGAAATAGGCCTTCAGGCAACTCTAACTTTTAATTTCCAGATAATGTGTGATCTGTCTACACTATGCAAACACATGGATGATTCTCTTGTCCTTTTCATAACTAGAAATTTTTAGTTGACTCCTCACTCGTGACATGGTAACTTGGCCTGTCTGACCAAGTGGTCAAGAGTTTGTCACCTCTACCCTCCAATTAATAATTATATTTCAACAGAAAGTTGTTCTATGTTTTTCTATGCTTCAAGCCCCCAAGGGTTACTGGGTTACAGGGTTTATTAGAGACATTAGTTGAGGATTTTCTTAATAGCTCAAGTTTTTGTATAAGTTCGTCCTTGACATTTTATTTTAAAAAATTCCAATACGGTTAGTTATTGTTTAGATGCCATTTTATTGTAACTTAGTTGTCATGTGGAAACTGTATGAAGAGTTCATTCATCTTGTGTTTCCAATTGAACAGATTTTACTTAGAGGCGCTGACAAGGATGAATTAAAGAAGGTAAAGCATGTGGTTCAGTATGGAGTTTTTGCAGCTTACCATTTGGCTTTGGAGACATCCTTTCTTGCTGATGAAGGAGTCTCCATGCCAGAAATTCCATTAAACAGTCTGGCCCTTCCAGATGATAAAGCATCATCCATTCAGAGGTCCATTTCAACAGTTCCTGGTTTCAGTGCTGCTGGTGATGAAAAGCTTCAAGGGCATGAACCAGACACTGAACCATCGAGAATCCTCACAGTTGCTGATCTAGTCTCGTCAACTTGCGGTACAGGGCCCTGTGTGTCTAATGGTGCTTCTCAATCTATGCCACTTGGATCAAGTCTCTACAATTCAACTGCATTTTACTCCTCCATTGTTGCTTTAGGAAATTCAATTTCAGAATCGCACCATAATATGCTTCTTTCTTGCACTAGTAGAGACAGAAATGAAATGGATTCCAAACAACCTCTAGTGGAAGAAAATTCTGTTGTGGACAACACAATGGTTGTCATGGATGATCCTACTGTAGATGACCCTGGAACTTCAGAGAAATTATATCAAGGCATATCAGTTGACACTCCTCAAAATGGCGATCTCAAAATCTCTGCAATCCAGTTAAGTGGATCAGGATCTTTATCTCCAATAGATGTTCAAAACCATCCCGAGAGTCTAGGAATCACAAATGAAGAGCCAATTCTTGAAAAAGAAGAGTTTCCTCCATCTCCATCTGACCATCAAAGCATTTTGGTGTCTTTGTCCTCCCGGTGTGTATGGAAGGGAACTGTTTGTGAGAGGTCCCACCTATTTCGAATTAAATACTATGGAAACTTTGATAAGCCATTGGGTCGGTTTCTGCGGGACCATTTATTTGATCAGGTAATTGTCTGTTCTAGGTATAAATATGTCTTTGTTTTTGAACTATGACTGTGTGGCAGTAATTATAACATTTGTCATTGCTTTTCAGGGCTATCGATGCCATTCTTGTGAAATGCCAACGGAAGCACATGTGCATTGCTATACTCATCGACAGGGAACACTTACCATATCCGTCAAGAAACTACCGGAAATTATCCTACCTGGTGAAAGGGATGGAAAGATTTGGATGTGGCACAGGTGCTTGCGGTGTCCGAGAATCAATGGCTTTCCACCTGCTACACAGAGAATAGTTATGTCTGATGCTGCTTGGGGTTTATCATTTGGGAAATTTTTGGAGCTCAGTTTCTCAAACCACGCTGCAGCCAGCAGGGTGGCAAGCTGTGGCCATTCTTTACACAGAGATTGTCTTCGTTTTTATGGGTAATTATAGTCTTCCCTAATTTTGGGTTTTAACTAAACAACAATCGCCCAAGTTTTATAAATAATGTTAAACAGGCCATGGGGTGTGGTCTTGATCTCATAATGAACTTGATTTAAGACACAAATGTTGGATTTAAAAAATAAAGCATTGCCTTATTTTTATCAGCCTGATTATGTAAGAGAAAGGATTCTTAAAACTTCCCTTTGGAGGACATGTAGGGGTTTCCCCTCATTATGAAAAACATATAAACTTGGTTTTCTTTTTATGCTATTCAAGATTTTTTTGGCTAAATGTGTACTTGCAGCATTTTTTTTTGTGACTTTCATTAAAGCATCATACATGTGTTTCTGTTGCAGATTTGGAAGAATGGTTGCTTGTTTTCGATATGCATCAATTGATGTTCACTCGGTCTACCTTCCTCCACATGAACTGATATTTGATTATCGGAATCAGGATTGGATACAACAAGAATCAGATGAGGTTCAATATTTGCAATCTTGGATCCTAAAATTTGGTTGTATGATAGTGCATCTAATTTCTGGTTGTTACAGGTGGTCAACCGGGCAGAACTTCTATTCTCTGATGTACTCAACGGTCTTAGTCAAATTGGAGAGAAAAAATCTAGTGCAGTCCAAATCAACAATGGCCTCAAAACACCTGAATTAAGACGCCAAGTTGTTGAACTAGAGGGGATGTTGCAAAAGGAGAAACTAGAATTTGAGGTGGGGTCTTCAGTAATTATACCTTAATTTATAGTTTCAGTCAAGTTCCTTGTCTAGTATGGCCTTGTTTAGTGATTAATTTTGTTACTAGTTAATTATTAGATATAAAATATCCATGTGTTACTGGACTGGAAGTTTTGTTAAATTCTATAATTCAAACAACATATAAATAGTTTGAAAGGCTTGTGCTTGAATCATTCTCTCTTCTTTTTTACTTAGGAAACTCTTCAAAAGATTTTGAACCAAGAAAAGAGAAATGGCCAACCTGAGATTGACGTTCTGGAAATTAATCGATTGTGGAGGCAGTTACTTTTTCAATCATATATGTGGGATCACCGCCTTGTTTATGCAGCCAACTTAGTAAATTCCAACAACGAATCTGGTTCAAGCAGTCCAATTTCAGAGGATAAGGAGAATCCCACAGATGAAAATCAGATGAGTATTAAATCTATTGATGGTGATCCAAAGCTTAATGAAAGCCCTTGCCTTGGAGGAGGAAGTGTAGTAATTGATGGCAAAATTTCACAAGATGATGCATTGCATCAAGAAATTGACATGGCCAAAAATAAAAATCATGAGAAAGATGAGGAACCTAGTCTTTCAAACTGCAAAAGCATAAGTGATCAGTCTGACCTAGAACCTGAATTCGGTGTTCGCAGAACTCTCTCTGATGGGCCATTTCCTGTCATACCTAGTTTGTCTGAAACACTTGATGCAAAATGGACTGGTGAAGACCACTCAGGATTTGGAATTCAAAAGGATAACACTTCTGTAAATCCTGATAATATGACAGATGCTTTGACGATCAGTGTACAAAAAGAAACACATAATCTACTGGATCGTACAGAAGATCAAAATGGTTCCAAGAGTTTCTTTTCTTCTTTTAAAGGTCATGATAATGTGGAAGACTCCTCAAGCTGGTTAGGGATGCCCTTCTTGAACTTCTATCGCCAATTTAACAAGAACCTTTTTGCTAGTACACAGAAGTTTGATACCCTGGTTGACTACAATCCTGTTTATGTGTCATCCTTCCGGAAGCAGGAACTCCAGGGTGGGGCAAGGCTGCTTCTGCCAATTGGTGTCAATGACACTGTAATTCCGGTATATGATGATGAACCCTCAAGTATTATAGCCTATGCCTTAATGTCACCAGATTATCATTTCCAATTGGGTGATGAAGGAGAAAGGCCAAAAGAGGGTACAGAGTTGGCTTCATCATATTTTTCTGACTCAGGCCCCTTCCAGTCATTCTCATCTGTTGATGAAATGGCTTTTGATTCTCAGAAAAGTTTTGGATCAATAGAAGAAATGATATTTTCCATGTCTGGGTCTCGTAACCCGTCAATTCTGGACCCAATGTCATATACTAAAGCTATGCATGCCAAAGTTTCCTTTGGAGAAGATGGTCCCCTTGGCAAAGTAAAATATTCTGTGACTTGTTACTATGCCAAGCGTTTTGAAGCCTTAAGAAGGGTCTGTTGTCCTTCAGAGCTTGACTATATAAGGTCTTTAAGTCGTTGTAAGAAATGGGGAGCTCAAGGTGGGAAGAGTAATGTATTCTTTGCCAAAACTTTGGATGATCGGTTTATCATCAAACAAGTTACCAAAACAGAACTCGAATCATTCTTTAAATTTGGTCCTGAATACTTCAAGTACCTTTCTGAATCCATAGCCACTGGAAGTCCAACATGCCTGGCAAAGATTCTTGGCATATACCAGGTACATGTCTTTTGAACCTTATATATATATATTCCCCTTTTAATTCTGTTTTTAGGACCTCAAATTTTGAAGCTACCTGTCAGGTTTATTTGTGAAATGAAAATTTTATTAGGAATCAAGCCAAAGTTATTCAAAGAAGTTTAATTGGTGATATATCTTTCGAAAGTGTTGGTGATCATTATAGTAGCAGAATACCAAAATAACTATTTATATTTTGTTAAAGCATCTCATATGAACATAATCGTAAGTGGGTATTCATCCAATTTTGCACAAGTTTTTTGTACAGGTTTCTGAAAATTAATGTGTTAAATATATGATGACTTAAAAACGCTGGAAGGACTAACCAACCATGCAATGAATCATCTTTTAAGTGTATTAATAATTGGATGATTGATATATGATTTTGTATTTTGCTTCACTTGATTGCATATTATGTTAACCACCTGATGTTTGGATGGCAATCTATTGGAAAGGTTACATCAAAGCATCTTAAAGGAGGGAAAGAATCAAGGATGGATGTTTTGGTTATGGAGAATCTTCTGTTTAGGAGGACTGTGACGAGACTTTATGATCTTAAAGGATCTTCGAGATCAAGGTATAACGCAGATAGCTCTGGGAAAAACAAAGTTCTGCTGGACCAGAACTTAATTGAAGCAATGCCAACTTCTCCTATTTTCGTTGGAAACAAAGCTAAACGGTTGTTGGAGAGAGCTGTCTGGAATGACAGTGGTTTTCTTGCTGTAAGTCTTAAAACTTTGTTGACATTCTTCCTTCTCTTAACTGTCTCCTTTTCTTGTTTCATCCTTAGGAGTGGTCTAAGTTGGCTCTTTTGTTGCAAAATGCACATCATCTTATGTCCATCTCACATGCTCTTGTGCAGTCAGTTGATGTAATGGACTATTCTTTACTGGTTGGGATGGATGAAGAGAAGCATGAATTGGTTATTGGAATCATTGATTTCATGAGACAGTATACCTGGGACAAACATCTTGAAACATGGGTAAAAGCTTCAGGCATCCTTGGAGGACCAAAGAACACACCTCCAACAGTTATATCGCCAAAGCAATACAAGAAAAGGTTCAGGAAAGCAATGACCACTTACTTTCTCATGCTTCCAGATCAGTGGTCTCCCAATGCCCCTTCTATTCTCACTAGTAATTCTCAGTCTGATTTAGGTGAAGACAACAACACACAATCTAGGACCCCAGCTGAATGATTCTTTGGTTTTGTGTTTCTGTAAATTTTACTTTCAATTTGGTTGGGGAATTAACTCCCCCATAATTTTATATTGATTTTTTGTTTTTCCATCGTATATTATATAGGAATTCTTTCGGTTCATTTGTAATTTTGTCAACTAGATGTTTTCAATTATTTGTTAGAAGATACCAAAAGAGAGGCTGTTAGCAGCCAAAGATGTTTGTCTGGGGTAAAAGTATTTGATGACCTCTGGATGAAATCTTTGTACAAAAACCTATAGTAATGTTCCAACAACACGTTCTATACATGTATATGATTTTAAATTTCTCAGACATGCTCTTGAATATCTCAAATTCTTTTCAATTACCATGTCGTGCTTGGCTTCAGATATTTATCGGGGCTATCTTTATTTATTGTTTATCATTGGGCTGGGTTAAGCAGCTTAACTTAAACTGTAAGAGGAATAATGTTTACGATTCTATAATTCTCATGCATTTGGATTTTTACTGGAAATTTAAATCACTAGGTCATTTCTTTTGTATTATGACATATTTGTTATTAATTTTGTTAGTAAAATCATACAATATAAAAGAATGCATGTAGATGTAGAAGCTAGAAGGAAATTACCGTGGTAAATATTTTTGTTTTGATAAGCATTCTAATATTACCGCATATAATTTATTTTTTAGAATTGAACTCATTCAGAATTGTTAACGAAAATTAATATTCCATTAGTTTTTATTATAAGCGACTTATAAAAAAAATAAACATACTAATACAAGTAATTATATTAATTGATTTAATTAAACAAAATCATGATATGTTAATTTTATCTTTCTTACTTATTATTAAATTATTATGGGAAAGACAAATATATTACTGCATATTAAAACTTATACACCAATATCATGAAATTGATAAATAAAAATTAGAAAATTCAAGAAGTGAAATAGAGAATATTTGTTTTCAATTTTTTTTTCTCATTATTCAACAATAAAAATAACATATTCTCACAATTTTTAATAGGAATAAAAGATGAAAAATAAAATTAATACTTTATAAAAATTGTGAAGCACCTTATAAAATGAACTATCATTTTTTTAAAATTGTACCTTATAATAAAGATCAAAAGGAATATTAAATTAAAAATATTATAATATATTAAAATTTAGATTGTTGAGCAAAGTATTTTTACTTGAAGAAGACTATAGCTCTCCTTAGAGCAGAAGAACACTTGTGAAAGAGATGTTAACAACATAAATTAATATAACATTGAAAGTGTTAATTAAACCATACTTAAAAAATATATTGCCCTCCAAGTGTTTTCAATTGAAGAAGATTGTAGGTCTCTTGCGCGTAGATAACGGATATGTTGTGTGAGATGATCCTTTATTTATGTAGGACTTGTTTTATGGTCTCTTTTTAGTAAATGAAAGTCTTATTTTATTTACATTTTTCACGAGATGTAAATTATTGGTTAATTAAGACTCATTACGAAAAGGATGATTATGTTAAGCACGAGATCGTTACCATGGAGGCATAGCTAGTGGACAGTTTTCTTAACCAAGTCATCCAAATCGGATAGGTTGGTCCTCACTCTTCGAAGATATGAAAGACAAATTATATGCATCACTTATAGAACATAAATGATCATATCTATAATTTCTATTATTATTATTATTATTATTATTATTATTATCACCATCATTATCATTATTATTATCATTATTATTATTATTTTCATATCCCTCCTATATCGACCTGAGTAAGAAACGTAAGCTCGATCACGATCAAGGTGAAATGTTGACATGAGCTCGGTTACCCATCTTACTAATAACATCCTAATACAATATCGACAATAAGGCTTAGTCAAAGAAGATAATTTGGTTATACGAAGATCGCAACATGATAACTGTGAAGATTATCTTATATAAAATGGATGCCCAATTATGGGGAGAGGTAAATATAATATAGAGTTAATCACCTATACACTGTCGGTGTAAATTTTTTTTACATTGACAACTAATTATATCTTTTAATTGTGTCATGTCACTGTAAACACATTTACTTTTAACAGTGACATGACACAATTAAAAGATATAATTGGTTGCCAGTGTAAAAAAATTTTACACTAGCAGTGTATAGGTGATTAACTCTATAATATAATATCCTAAAATATCAAAGAAGACATTAGACTAATTTGTTGGAATTCCTTTTGCAGGTACCTTCCCGGTCTGGAGTCAGGAGAGAAGACCATATCCTTTAACATTGGGTCACGAGAAGAAGGAGGACTCTTATTGAACAACCTTAGCAACCAAGCTATTCCTAATAAGAACATCTTGGTGCCCATATAGTGAGACTGAAGCAAATTTTCCTTTGGCCACCAATGGTTTCAACATGAAGCCATAACAAAAGAGTAACAAAAGCAATAAATCAAAGCACATCAAGAATGGAGGACTATGCAACATTTAGACGACTACTCGAACAAGTCAAGCTCATGCGGCAACAAAATGCTGAGGCCTTAGAGGCCATGCACTGCCAACATGAGGCTGATCTTCAAACATTATGTGTTGAGAATGAGCACATCCAAGCCGAACTTCACTAACAACCTCCGCATAATGAAGCAAGTCAACATCACCAAGAGGAGGAACATCAATCTTCTTCTCCGGCATCCACACATTGATTTGTGAACGAAGCTAACCATGCACCATCGCAACATCATCAGGGCCCAATGAGTACCCACACACCAACTCAGAACCATCAAGGTCTGATAGGAGTTCAACAACATCCTTTTGTCGACGATATTATGGAGGTTCCCCTCCTGCTAGGGTTAAAATCACTCAACATTGACCGTAACGACGAAATAATAGATCCAGATGAGCACATACACGCATACACAACACAAATGACCTTGTTTATTAACAACAACACCATTATGTGTTGAGTCTTCCCCACTTTGCTAAAAGGACCGGCACTAAGTTGGTACACCCAATTGCTGCCAAGGTCCATTGACAATTTCAAGACCTTGGTATAACGATTCATCACCCAATATGCAACAAACTGACCTTATCATGTCACCTCGGTGGCCCTTGCCAACCTGCAATAAGGAGACGACGAATCCTTAAGAATGTTTATGGAGCACTTCACAAGTGTTCCATAAAAATCCACAATCTCAACCCCAAGACTATCCTACATTCCATGCTTATGACACTTAAGCTAGGACCATTCGTAAACAGTCTATGTCATCGACCACCTACCGACATGGATGAACTCCATGCACGAGCAATGAGATACATTCAAATGGAGTAACATGTCGAGTTTTGGGACAAAGTCCGAGGGAGACCAACTAATATAAGTGACCTCGGGCACAAGGACAAGTTGAAAGTGTCAAACAAAGTTCGATTCAAAAGACCTTGTCAGGGACGAGGTCCTAGGTATGACTCCTACACTCTGTTAAATGTGCCTTAAGTCCATATATTAGAGGATGCCAACAATGTGGACCTGATCTCCCTACTATTGCCCGAAAACAACCCTAATAGTGCGGATAAGTCCAAACACTATCACTATCATAGAAATTGTGGTCATACGAAGGAAGAATGTTGGATGCTGAGAGATTGGATAAAAGAATTGATGTAAGTAGAGTAACTCAACCATTACATCTAGTGATTTCAGCCACATCAAGGTGGTTATCGTGGCCAAGGTTGAGGTCGTAGGCATGGAAAAGGCTTGTAAACTCGGATGGACCAACCCTTAGGTGTTCTTTAGGTCACCAATAACACATAACCACAAATATGTGAGCAAGACAAAGAGGTGTCCACCTCTATTGGGTAATTAACACTATCGTAGAAGGATTTACAAGAGGGGGAACGACTAACTCGGCTTGGAAAAGGCACCTATGAAGCATTAACAATGTCAGCTCCATGTCAATTGCCCCCATCCAAACCACATTATATAGATCACATTCACCGACGGAGACTACATTGGCATCAGCCAAAACCAAGATGATCCAATGGTGATCACAATGGAATTGGCCAATTGGGAGGTGCACAAAACCTTAATTGATCAAGGAAGCTTGGTTGATGTGCTTTATTGGCCAATGTTCTTGAAGATGGACACCCCACATACCCTTATCTGTTTAATTGGTTTCGTTGGTGAGCGAGTCCACACTCGTGGTTATGTGGAGTTGTTGACAACTTTTAGGCCACTCCCAATGCATGAAGAGTCATGGTCAAATACTTGCTGGTTGAAGCTAATACATCCTATAACATACTTATAGGACGACCAACATTAAACCAACTTGGAGCCATCGTATCGACGCCCCATCTCACCATGAAATTCCCGAGCACAAATGGGAGAATAGTCTCCATAAAGGCCAACCAAAAAATTGCTCGACAATGCTATGAGGAAAGCTTGAAAGCTTCACCCCTAAGCTTTGGCATCAGGTAGTCTTCAAGCTTTGAGCAAACGATTTGACCTCCACCCATGATGGCTTATGTTGGTAACATTGGGATGGCTGAGCTAGATCCAAGGTTAGACACTAATGATCATTAGCTAACCCCTATTGGCAAATTATTAGAATTCCAAATCGACCAACAACCAAGGCAATGTACAAAGATTAGCAAACATATCGACCCCACGTTAATCATTGCTATAATTATTAAGAATGTTGACCTCTCTGGTTGGTCTAGTGAAGACATTCCAGGAATAGATCCTAACTTTGTTTGCTACAAATTAGCAATTCACAAAGAAGCAAAGCCTAAAGCCCAAAAGAAAAGAAAGATGGGTGGGGAATGTCAGGAAGCTGTTGCGATCGAAACCAAGAAACTACTTGATGCCAAGTTTATTAGAGAAGTTAAATGCACTACATAGTTAGTCAATGTAGTCATGGTCAAGAAATCTATAGGGAAATGGTGTTTGTATGTCAATTACATAGATCTCAACAGAGCTTACCCAAAAGATGCATACCCATTACTCAACATTGACAGACTAGTGGATGGAGCATCGAGTCATGCCATTTTAAGCTCCCTTAATGCCTATTTTGGTTACAATCAAATCATGATGTACCCATTAGACGAGAAGAATACGACATTTATCACCGACCAATTCAATTTTTATTATTGAGTTATGTCTTTCGACCTCAAAAATGTTGGATCCACTTATCAGAGATTGATGGACAAGGTCTTTAACTAAAAAATCAAAAAAATGTTGAGGTATATATGGATGGCATGGTAGTCAAAATCACATTTGTTGAATCTCATGTGGACGACCTAACTGAGGTATTTGGACAAATTCGAAAGCACAACATAAGGCTCAACCCAGAAAAATGTGCTTTTGGAGTACAAGGAAGAAAGTTCCTTGGGTTTATGATCCCTAACAGGGGGATTAAGGTAAACCCCGATATATGCGAAGCCTTAATCAGTATGAGAAGCCTTCAATTTGTGAAGGAAGTACAATGGTTGACAGGAAGGTTGGCATCACTCTCTAAGTTCACACCCAAGTTGGCAGAAAAGGAAAAACCAATCTTCAATCTACTTTGTATACCCAAAGAATTCCTTTGGAACGACCAATGTGAAGAAGCTTTTGTCAACTTCAAAAGCTTCCTATCACGTCCACCAATCTTGAGTAAACCAGATCACCAATTTTATTTATTGGTATACTTAGTAGTAGTAGAAAATGCTACTAGCACTGCTCTGGTGCAGGAACAAGGTAAAAAACAAACTCCTATCTACTTTGTCAATCGAGTACTACAAGACACAAAAAAACGGTATCAAGTCATTGAAAAGTTAGCATTTGCACTGGTGACCTCAGCTCTGCGCCTTCAACCATATTTCCAAAGTCATCAGATTATTGTCAAAATAGACTATCTAATAAAGCAAATCCTTAGAAAGCCAAAGTTAGCAAGGTGCATGATAGCATGGTCTATGGAATTGTTTGAGTTTGGCATCTAATATGAAAGTCGAGGCCTTTTGAAGGCCCAATGCTTGGCCGACTTTGTGGGCGAGCTTACTCTAGTATTTGAACTAGTAGAGTAGTGGTGGACTTTGCACATAGATGGATCATCTAACGTCAAAGGTAGTGGAGCTGGAACTATATTGGAAGGACCAGACAAAATCGTGCTCGAGCAATCCTTAAAGTTTGAATTCAAGGCCACCAACAACTATACAAAATATGAAGCACTATTAGTAGGCTTAAGGTTGGCTAGAGACATTAGAGAACAAATAATAGGATTCCATATTAACTTGAAATTGATGGTAGAACAATTGAGTGTAGCCTATCAAATCAAAGAACCCCAATTATAAAGGTATTATCACATGGTATCCCAATCAACCTCTTATTTTGACGAGTTCAAGATTGAACATATCGCTAAGGAACAAAATGCTAAAGCTAATCTCTTATCCAAGCTCACCAGCACTAAACACTCAACACAACATATAACCATCATTCAAGAAACCATCAACTCGCCAAGCTTCGAGGCTAAGCTCATTTTTACATATGAGGTAAAAGATAAAGATTGTATGATTAACATATGGAATTACCGTCAAGAAGGAGCACTCCTAGATGACAAAGTCGAGGCAAAGAAAATAAAAACAAAGTCATGTCAATTCGTCATCAAATCAGGCAAACTTTTTAAAAGGAGCATTTTTGTCCCCTATTAAAATGCCTAACAAAATCCCAAGCAAAGTATGTGATTGAGGAGATTCATAGGGGCATATATGGGATGTATTCTAGGGCTTGGTCCATGATCGCATGAATAATCCGAGTTGGATACTATTGACCCACCATGAAGTTGGATTGTAAAAACTACATGCAAAAATGTAGGTCTAGTCAGGAGTTCGATAATATATATTGACTTCTTCTAGAAGTTCTCCATCAAATACAATCCACCTTGGTCGTTTGCATGGTAGAGAATGGACATACTCAATCTGTTTTTCCTCTTGAGTGGCCAACTTAAATTTTAATCATGGCAATCGACTATTTCACAAAATGGGTCAAAGTAGAAGAAGCCCTTGCCAAAATCATGACACAGAATGTACAAAAATTCACTTAGAAAAGCGTGAGATGCCGATATAGGTTGCCACACAGCATTAATGTTGATAATCAGAAATAGTTCGTTGACAAAAAGTTTGAAAATTTCTTACTCTAGCTTGGCATTATCCATCAAGTTACCTTAGTCAAACACTTGCAAACCAATGGGCAGGCTGAAACGACGAACAAAGTGATTCTCCGAGAATTAAAAAAAGGGGTTGGAAAACATTAAGGGATAGTGGGTGGATGAGTTACCCAATGTCCTCTAAGCATATCATTGTACACCTCAATCAAAGACACTAGAAACACCTTATAGATTGACTTATGGGTTCGATGTCATGATACCAATGAAAGTCGACAAACCATCTCACAGGAGACTTACCTTCTATGAAGCACAAAATAGTGAAAAGTTAATGAATAATCTCAATCTCCTCAAAGAAACCAGAGAAAATGCCAAAATAAAGGAAGAGACTTATAGACTTTGTGCTTCTCAATCATAGATACAATCAAGGTGATATTAAAATCGATTAAATCTCTTACCAATAATATCAAATATTGACAATAAGATTTAGTCAAAGAAAATAATTTAATTTTATAAAGATCGTGACATGATAATTACAACGATTATAATATAAAAAATGGATGTCTAATTACAAAGAAAGATACATATAATATGATATAAAATGTAAAGAGAGGCATTAGACTAATTTGATTGTTGAAGGTTCTTTTATAAAAACATTTTGAATCCAGTGTCAAGAGAGAAAATCATATCCTTCAACATCGGATCGCGCGCGAGAAAAAGAAAGAATATTACTGAACAACCTTAACAACCAAACTATCACCGGAAAGACTATCTCTCATTTGTGAATTTTTTACCAGTATAATATTTTTAAAAGAAAAATTACAAGATTAACAACTGTGCAGGTTTATTTACCACACTAAACCATTTACTGTGCAAGCTCAGAATTCGATTCCCGGGGAATCGAATTCTGAGTATCAAAGTGTTATTTTTTTGTTTTTTCCACTCAGAATTCGATTCCCGGGGAACCGAATTCTGAGTTGGTTTAATATTTTTTTTTTCATGTTTGTGGGGAATTTTGGGCAGATTTTGGAAGTGGAACGGCCCGTTCCGAAAGTAGAACGGGTCGTTCTACTTAAAGCCATAGAGTCATTTTTTGAAATTAAAAAGGGATTAAAACAGACCGTTCTAGAATTAAGAATTAACGGAAAAATAGACCCATGAAACGACCCGTTTTAAAGAATTTTTGTAGTTATCTTTTTTAACCTGGAACGGGCCGTTCTTGTTTTAGAACAGTCTGTTCCAAAATAGAAATTTGCACATTTTTTTGAACGTGGAACGGCCTTGGAACGGCCCGTTCCAGGAGCTGTTTTAACGAAATAAAAAGTGTTTTGGGACGGGCCGTTCTGGTTTTGGAACGGTCCGTTCTGGACAAACAGTAAAAACGCAGGTTTTTCTATAAATAGTCCCTCTCCCCTTCATTTTTTTCATGCGATTTCAGCTAAGTTTGTCTCCTTTATTCCTTCCCTGTACTGCTTCTGATTCACCTTCATAGTAAGAAATTCTTTTTTTGGTTCAATTTTCGTTAACCAAATATCAAAAATGTTGTTGAGGAAACAAAATGAGCATAGGTCTGCCTTCATTGGTAGAACGGTAAGTTTAACACTTTCATTATTTACTTTAAATTTCAATGAACTTGTAACAAATTAGTACTAATTTTGGTAATTATTGCAGGAGACTGAGAATATTATTTGTTCTTACTGTCATTCAATGCCAGAACCCCACCCTCTAATTGTTCCTATACTAGAGGAAGTTGATTTTTCTGGGATTGCAAACCTCAGACATCTGAAAGTGGATCACGCATTAATCACAGCTTTGGTTGCAAGATGGAGACCTGAGACTCATACATTCCATTTTCCAACTGGAGAGTGCACCATAACACTGGAGGATGTTGCACTTCAACTTGGCTTAAGAGTTGATGGTTTACCAGTCATTGGCCCAACATTATATGACTGGGAGGAAATGTGCTCCACCTATCTCGGAATCATGCCAGTTAAAGGTGAGTCACTAATTGGCTCTATGATTAAGTTAAAGTGGTTAAGAGAAAATATGTTAGAATTACCACAGGAACCATCTCAAGAACAACTTGATGCACATTGTAGAGCATATATATTAGGTTTAATAGGAGGTGTTTTGATGCCTGACAAAAACAGGCAATAAGGTACATCTTATGTATTTATCTTTATTAATAAATCTTAGAAGAACAAGGCGATATAGTTGGGGGTCAGCTTGTTTAGCTATGTTATATAGGGAAATGTGTAGAGCTACAAATGTTAGTAGCAAAACAATGGGGAGTTGTGCATCTTTGTTACAGTCTTGGGCATGATATCGCATGCCATATATTGCGCCTATTTCCAGGATACCAGCAACATTCCCTCTAGTCTGTAAATGGAGCGGGGGCAGAGTTTTAAACTTTCAAAATGTACCTCATAATGATGTTGTTGGATATAGATCAAGGTTTGATCACATTCAGAATGATCAGGTAACTCTTTAAAATCAAAGTTTTATTATTTTTTTATATTTTCTTTTGTTTAGCATAATATGTTAACTAAAGAAGTTTAATTTTTTTGTAGTTTTTATGGGCGCCATATGCAGTATTGCAAACAGCAATACCGATGCAAGCATATAGAGATGCTCTACTATGAACATCATGCACCTCCATTATTTGTTTTGCAATTGTTGAATGGCACCAATCTGATAGAGTGAACTTGCAATTTCGTCTCTTCCAGGATGTCCTTTCTCCACCGAATAATTTGGATAACCTGCACAACATTGACATGAGGGGAAGACAAGATGAAAATTGGGTTACAAGACATGCTCAATGGATCGACATATGGAACAATAGACGTGAGCACACATTGATGGGTCATCCAATGCAAGGTCCACTGTTTCACACACGAGAATACATGGAATGGTACATGGCCAATTCCATCTATTTTTTATCTGTGCCACGACTACTACAAGATCCAAGGACCCATCAACAATGAAGGACTTCCACAACATTTGAGACTGGTGGAACTTCCATGCGATCGCATGAAGAGACTGGTCAGCATGTATCAAATCCTCAGTACGTCACTCCTGAACAAAACATAATTGACAGACAACATTCATTTGCAACAACTTCAGAGGATTTTTTTACAAATTTATTTGGAGTAGATTTTAGAACTCCATCTTCAGCACAATCATACATGCAATCTCTTTACCGTCCACAATTCGGTAATGAACCTGGAAGTTCTTCAGCACCATTTCAACATCCAGTGGTTGATGATGAACCAAATCTTTCTGAGCAACAACCTCCACGGCGTAATCCAGGCCGTAATAGACGTCGCCCTCATTGTGAAACTGGACACCATTACGGAGATTGAAAAATGTATATAAATCACTCTATGTTAATGTTATTGTTTTTTTATTTTAATGTACTATGTGTCTTTATGAATGTAATATGAATTTTAATGTTATGCATTTTTACATTTAATGCACTAAGAATGTTATAAACTATTATAATTATAAGTATTGTAGCGAATACAATATACGATTTCAACACAAACACAACGTAGTATCCGATACTAACACCAAGTAATTAACTTTAATATTACATAACTAAATAAATTTATTACAACTGATTACAACAATAATGATCAATGGTGGCGGGAACTACATTCATGACTAATATTCGGACATGTCTTTCTAGTGTGACCAGGAGTGTGACAATAAGAACAATTTTTTACATGAGTATGTTATTCTCTAATATCCATCTCTGTTCTAATCCTGGTGGACTTTGGTCGACCCTTGGAAGTTCTCTTCAGTTCTGGATTTGGCCACAAAGTTGGACCAGTGTAAGTAGGCCAATAATCTTCATGTCGAAGCTCTCCAAACTGTCCTTCGTATACCTTTGCAACTTTTTGTAAGGTATATATGGGAGATATGTACCTTTCATAGTCATGATGTGCATGTAAGCATGAAGCAAGTACATGTGAGCAAGGGATATGAACTTTCTGGAACTTGCCACAATCACACCACAATTCATCAAGCCTTACTGCAAATCTCCCAGCTGGTCGAACTTCTCTGGAATGTTGCGTTTCTTCCACTAGAAATCTACTACTTGATCTGTCAAAGCTAATAACTCTATGAGTATTTGCCTTAGACAGTGCATCTTGAATAGTTTTATTTGCAATTTCCGAGTAGACATGTCCAGCATTAATCATTACATCCACTTCCCTACCTCTTTAAACGAAAAACTTGTTGCAACGAGTGTATGTGGCCATTACCATGGAACAAATTGGCAAATTTCGTGTTTTCTTCAATACGGAATTAATTGACTCAGCTAGGTTTGTTGTCATGTGTCCCCAACGTCGTCCATTGTCCCATGCTAGTATCCATTTTTCCCTAGGAATGTTGTCTAACCATTGAGCTGCTTCAACATTAGTATCTCTTACTATGTTGTAATAGTAAAAGAATCTAGGTTCAATCATCCCGTAGGCTGCAAAAAAAATTATTAAATAATTAAAAGTAATAATCAAATGCTTTTAAAAAAGTAATGATAAACTTACCCATATTGACGACATCCTTCTTCAGTGCTGCATTTTTGAATCGTCGCATGAAATTTTGTGCAATATGTCGAATACAATAGACATGGACAGAATTGTTTTCCGTCCAGCCACTTCCATTTCTTGAGTATGCACTTCGAATAGCTTCATGACGATCAGAAATAAGGCACAACTCATCTTGCGGTGTTACATACCGCCTCAAGTTCTTAAGAAAAAAAAAACCATGCATCACTAGTTTCACCTTCAACAATAGCAAATGCAATAGGAATTATGTTGTTGCGACCATCTTGCGCAACTGCGACCAATAGTGTGCCTTTGTATCTCCCGTATAAAAAGGTACTATCCACTTGTACAATTGGTTTGCAGAAGGCAAAACCATCAATGCATGGTTTAAAGGTCCAAAATAACCTTTTTGAATATAACACTCCCCTCGTCCAATAATTCACCTTGGTAAGCCGGTTGCGTATTTAATTTCCAAATAAAACCTGGAACATACATTTGCATTGCTTGCAACATACCTGGTAACTTGTTGTACGACTCCTCCCAGTTTCCAAAGATATTCTCAATGGCATGTTGCTTGGCCAACCATCCCTTTCTGTAACTAATTGTATATAACCCATGGTGGACTTTGTAACGACCCGCCACGGTCTCTACACTTTGTGGAATCGCACTACAACTAGTTAACTAAGAGAATATTAAACTGGATAACACATACATACAGGCATAAATATAAAGATCGAAATAATTAAGTTTCTGTATATAAAATATAGCACCATATATGTACAGTCATCCCAAAATATTCCTTAGTGCCGGTCAAGCACTGACAAAAAAAATGTTACCCAGAATGGTAACTCAAAACACGAGACTCAGCTCCTCGTCTCACAACGATCATCTCTACTCCCAAGCTATCCCTGACCTGCTCCCATACCAAGTATGATCATCGCAGTTCCACCACATGGAAAACAGAAGGGTAAGCTAGAATTCAAAGATCAATAATACAAGTACAGAATAAAAATTCTATACTACACATGCATCCCAAATCCTGTCCCTAAGGAACCTTTCATCTCAATCAATCATTCATTCACCAAACATGAAGTCAAACACCACACTTCATCATATTAATAATCATGCAATGAATGCAACTCATGACAGATAGGCATACATATCAATCATCTAATGCGTCGTCACGCATACACCTAGGAGATCTCCATAACAATAGAGCTGTATAAGTGACATTCCATCCTACCGAAACCACCCCAACCGTTTTCACGCCCAATGCGCCCGCTCGGTCACAGCTAAACAGGATATATAATCCTCACTCGGGTTTACTCGGATGATGTCACTTACACACTTGGAAGTCCAGATCCACCGTCAGGTATAGCACAGCTGGGTACGGGCTTACCACGACCTTGGCATGCATTAACCAAGTCAATTGTGGAGTTCGCCCACCGACTATCCGCAAGGATCCACGCACCTTCCTGAGTACTTGGTTAAGGGAATAACCCTCGACCTCATACCCCGCTCCAACACTAGCTAAGGACTTAGAGGAGACTCACCCAACCCAGTGGCCTATCTGAGCACCACTCTCCCAAATCCAGTGGCCTCCCAGAGCACCACTCTCATATATTAGTGGCCTATCCAAGCACCACTCTCAAGAGACTCTATGTGAGCTCTTCCAGTTCGAAATATTTTTCCTCTCCTCAAGTCCTAGGCTAGACTCATGCCATAGGCATCACATGCAATCATGCATCATACATCATAATGGTCTGCCCACCATCATGATCAACAACCATACACATGTCATAAGACATCACATGCAATAATGCATCATACATCATAAATGGTCTACCTACCATTATGATCAATACATACCATATGAACGTATCATATTCAAACATTCATATATATCATCACAAAGCATACATATGAATCACACCTCACCATACATCATATATCATACATACATGATCTAAAACTTCAACTTTAAACATGCATAAGCATCAATTCATTCATAAATATATTCAAGCACAGTGCCGTCAACTCGCGCCTGGCCTAACACCAACCCAAGAGCTCTAAGCTCTTCCACGCCTGATACGCTCAACCTGCGTCCGGCCTAAAACTATTCAGAGAGTTCAAAATTCTCATCCAAACTAACAAATTCAGCCACATGCAAACAATCTAGCTTCCCTTACCTGAAGATTGGCTCAGATAGCCAAAGACTGAATCAAAAGTATAATTTCCCCTCGAGGCTCAACTCGAAACTTCAGTCCTCCCAAAACAAGTTTTCTAATCTGAAATTCAAGAAAAGACAGAAGGAGTTATTGATCTAGAGGAGAAAAGGAGTTAAACAGAGAAATTTGGGAGAGAAAGGAGCTCACTGACCCAGAGACCTTCTCTCTAAAACTTCTCTCTAGAACCATAACTCCTCACGGCCCCCCCTTCACCCCTATTTATAGGCAATCCGGAGTGGCCAGAACGGCCCGTACCGATACCGGAACGGCCCGTTCTGAACTCCCAGATCACGCACAAAATCCACGCCCAGAACGGCCCGTTCTGAAAACAGAACGGCCCGTTCCGGGACTCATCCAGAACGGCCCGTTCTCCCTCCGGAACAGCCCGTTCTCCCTCCGGAACGGCCCGTTCTCCTTCCTAGAACGGCCCGTTCTCCTTGCCGGAACGGCCCGTTCTCAACTACAATATGTAGTTCAATTCAGTAGTGTGGAACGGCCCGTTCCAGTTTGGGAACGGCCCGTTCTGGGCTACTGAATCAGCCTCTTTTTTTTTTTTTTTTTTTTTTTTTTTTTTTTTTTTACAATGTTACAATACTCCCCAACAAATAAGAATTTTCGTCCCCGAAAATAGGCTTACCTGAAAAGAGGAATGGATACTGTTCCTTGAACCGACTCTCTTCTTCCCAGGTTGTCTCACTAGTAGCTGCATCCCAAAGAATCTTCACTAAGCTAATAGACTTGCCTCGAAGCTCTTTCAACTTGTGATCAATTACAGCTACCGGTCTCTTCTCGTAAGTCAAGTTTTCTCTAACTTGCACCTCATCCATCTCTATCACGTGACTCGGGTCTCTGATGTACTTCCTCAACTGTGAAACGTGAAACACATCATGCAGGTTGGACAGAATCGGAGGTAACGCCAACTGATAAGCTACTGGACCTACACGACGAAGGATCTGATAAGGACCAATGAACTTCGGTGTGAGTTTCTTGGCCCTTACAGCCCTTCCCACTCCAGTAGTGGGTGTCACCCTGAGAAACACATGCTCTCCCTCCTCAAACTCTAGAGGTCTCCTCCTCTTATCAGCATAAGACTTTTGTCGATTCTGAGTAGCTCTCAACCTCTCCTGAATCTGTCTCACCATCTCAGTAGTCTGAAGAACTAACTCTGGACCAACCACTACTGACTCACCCTCCTGATACCAACATAATGGAGTCCTACACCTCCTGCCATATAGAGCCTCAAAAGGTGCCATGCCAATACTCGCATGATAACTATTATTATAGGTAAACTCTACCAATGGCAACACCTCCTCCCAGCTACCCAGATGGTCCAACACACAAGCTCTCAGAAGATCCTCAAGTGACTGAATTGTCCTTTCCGACTGACCATCTGTCTGTGGATGATAGGCGGAACTCAACCTCAATCTCGTTCCCAACGCCTGATGTAGAGTCTGCCAAAACCTTGAAGTAAACCTTGGATCTCTGTCAGAAATAATACTGGAAGGCACTCCATGCAGCCGTACTATCTCTCGGATATATAACTGTGCAAGCCTCTCCAAGGACCACCTCTTGTTGACAGGAAGAAAATGAGCACACTTTGTCAACCTATCAACAATCACCCAGATAGAGTCACTGTTCCTAGTTGTCCTAGGCAATCCAACCACAAAGTCCATAGTGACACTATCCCACTTCCACTCAGGAATCTCCATCAACTGTAAAACCCCTCCGGGCCTCTGATGCTCAATCTTCGCCTTCTGACAAGTCAAACAAGCGGCTACAAACTCTGCTATCTCCTTCTTCATACCAGGCCACCAAAAACTTTTCTTGATGTCTTGATACATCTTAGTCATACCAGGATGTATGCTAAGACGACTCATGTGTCCCTCCTCTAGAACAACTCTCCTCAACTCTGAATCACAAGACAGACAAATTCGACCTCTGAATCTTAGAATCCCATCAGTACCAAGCTCAAAACCAGCTGCCCTCTCAGTACCAAGTAATCCCAAAGTCCTTAACAACTCTGGATCCTGTAACTGTTTAGTTCCCACCTGCTTCAAGAACTCATTAGTTATGGTGATCATACCACAGCTAATGTGATCCTGAACAACCTCCACCTCTAGTCTCAAATCTCGGAACTGTTCAATCAACTCCAACTCCCTAATCATCATAGCCGACATGTGAATGGATTTCCTACTCAATGCATCAGCTACCACATTCGCCTTTCCAGGATGATACATCAACTGGAAATCGAAGTCCTTTAGAAATTCCATCCACCTCCTCTGCCTCATATTCAACTCTTTCTGATCAAACAGATATTTCAAACTCTTGTGATCACTGTATACACTGAATCTCGCACCATACAGATAGTGCCTCCACGACTTCAAGGCAAATACCACAGCTGCAAGCTCCAAATCATGAGTAGGATAATTTCTCTCATGGGTCTTCAGTTGCCTCGAAGCATATGCCACTACTCTCCCTCCCTGCATCAACACACAACCTAACCCCTGGTGAGAAGCATCACAGAACACATCAAAATGCTCACCAGTGTTAGGTAACACCAAAACTGGAGAAGTGGTTAACCGTCTCTTTAGTTCCTGAAAACTCTGCTCACAAGCGTCCGTCCAAACAAAAGGTTGATCTTTTCGAGTCAGTTGAGTCAAAGGCATTACTATTCGAGAAAAACCCTCAATGAACCTCCGATAGTAACCCGCCAACCCAAGAAAACTCCTAATCTCTGTAGCAGTCATCGGACGCTCCCACTGAATCACAGCCTCCACCTTGGCTGGATCTACTGCAATCCCCTCTGCCGATATCACATGCCCCAAAAATCTCACCTCGGACAACCAAAACTCACACTTGGACAGTTTGGCATACAACTGTCTCTCTCTTAACACCTCCAAAACCGACCTCAAATGCTCACGGTGATCCTCCAATGATCTAGAATACACCAAAATATCATCAATGAAGACCACCACAAATCTGTCCAAGAACGGTCTAAAGATCCTGTTCATGTAATCCATGAACACTGCTGGAGCATTAGTGACACCAAAAGGCATCACCACATACTCATAGTGACCATACCTAGTCCTAAAGGCAGTCTTCGGTATGTCACTCTCCTTCACCCTAATCTGGTGATATCCGGATCTCAAATCAATCTTTGAAAACACTGAAGCTCCCCTCAGCTGATCCATCAAATCATCAATCCTTGGAAGGGGATATTTATTCTTTATCGTTAATTTATTCAGCTGCCGATAATCAACACACAAACGGGCCCCACCATCTTTCTTCTTCACTAACAGTACCGGAGCACCCCAAGGAGAAACACTGGGCCTCACCATCTTTTTCTCCAACAAATCCTCAATTTGTGTCTTCAGCTCTACCAACTCAGCTGGAGCCATCCTATAAGGAGCCACTGATACCGGTCCTGCACCTGGTACCAGATCAATGCTAAACTCAACATCACGCCTGGGTGGCAATCCTGACACATCATCTGGAAACACCTCAGGAAATTCACTGACAATCTCGATCCCAGCGATAGCTCTCTCTGTCTCAATACTCAAAGTTGCAAACAACATGAAGCACTCAGCTCCATCCCTCATCAACTGCTCAGCCTGACCCGCTGATACCAACACCTCATCCTCCAACTGAGGAAACATCAACTCTCTCCGAGCACAATCTATAAGGATGTGATGGGCAGATAACCAATCCATCCCTAAGATTATGTCGATATCCACCATGGGCAACACAATCAGGTTCACTCGGAACCTCCTACCAGACACCTCTATCGGGCATCTCACACACATCTCCGACGTCACCACAGAAACTGAAGCCGGAGTAGACACAAACAAATCAACATGCAAGGAAGATACTGACAAACCCAATCTCTTCACACAATCAACAGAAATAAAAGAATGCGTGGCTCCAGAATCGAATAAAAATAAAACATCCTCACCTGCTGCCTTCCCCTTTCCCTTCACTAAGTCTGATGAAGTAGAAGCCTCTGCACCTGACAATGCAAACACTCTCCCCGCAGCTGTAGGTCTGGGTGGCCTCGGGGCACTCCCAGATGAAGTCGCCGGTGTCTGACAATCTCTAGAGATGTGGCCTGGCCTACCACATCTGAAGCAAACATTCCCCGGAAGGGAACAATCTCTCACCATATGTGCTCCTCCACATCGATAACACCGCATCGACTGTGCTCCGCCCTGAGGAGTAACAGGTCGAGGTCCCCTACTAACAGCTCCTCTCTGAGACTGTACAGGTCTGTCATAAGGTCCCCTCTGCTGGCCTCCCCTCCTGGACCCAGATGATCCCTCCTGAACTCTAGCAGCCTTGCCGCTGCTACCACCACTCTCCAAACTCTCAACAGTCTTTGCCTTCTCAACCAAGGCAGGAAACTCTACTATGGACATGGGGACTATAACCCTCTTCAGCTCGTGCCTCAATCCCTCCGCAAACTTTCTACATCTCCAAGCCTCAGATATGGCCTGAGAGTAGAAACGAGCTAGATGCTCAAACCTCATAGCATACTCAGAAACAGACAAGCTCCCCTGATGTAATCTCATGAACTCTGCCTCCTTAGCGTATCTAACGCTATTCGGGAAATATTTCTCCAAAAAGACCCTCCTGAAGCAATCCCAGTCAACAGGCACACCCCTGCTCTCTAACATCTGCCTGGTGCCTCTCCACCAGTACTTAGCCTCGCCCCCCAGCATGTAAACTGCATAAGCCAACTTTCTCTCATCAGAAGATCCTAAAACACTAAAAATCTTCTCCATATCCCTCAACCACTGATCCGCCACATCAGGATCTGAATCCCCTCTGAACTGAGGAGGCTGACATCCCCTGAACTCTGCTAAATCTCTCCCCTCCTGAGAGACCACCGGTCTAGCTGCATCAGCCGCAGCTCTAGCTGCCTCAGCCGCAGCTCTACCTGCCTCCATATGAGCAAAGTGAGCACTCTGCTGCTGCATCGCCATGGCTATCATCTCCATGGCCCTAGCAATCTGGTCATACTGGGGTCTCACCATACTACAAGAATTCAAACATCCTATTAGTAACATAATACCCCCACAATTCACCAAAGGCTAACACATATCAGAGATATGACACAACAGAAACCTAGAAGGATCACTCCCCACATAGTATCCTAAAAGACTCGACCGGCTCTGATACCATAAAAGTGTAACGACCCGCCACGGTCTCTACACTTTGTGGAATCGCACTACAACTAGTTAACTAAGAGAATATTAAACTGGATAACACATACATACAGGCATAAATATAAAGATCGAAATAATTAAGTTTCTGTATATAAAATATAGCACCATATATGTACAGTCATCCCAAAATATTCCTTAGTGCCGGTCAAGCACTGACAAAAAAAATGTTACCCAGAATGGTAACTCAAAACACGAGACTCAGCTCCTCGTCTCACAACGATCATCTCTACTCCCAAGCTATCCCTGACCTGCTCCCATACCAAGTATGATCATCGCAGTTCCACCACATGGAAAACAGAAGGGTAAGCTAGAATTCAAAGATCAATAATACAAGTACAGAATAAAAATTCTATACTACACATGCATCCCAAATCCTGTCCCTAAGGAACCTTTCATCTCAATCAATCATTCATTCACCAAACATGAAGTCAAACACCACACTTCATCATATTAATAATCATGCAATGAATGCAACTCATGACAGATAGGCATACATATCAATCATCTAATGCGTCGTCACGCATACACCTAGGAGATCTCCATAACAATAGAGCTGTATAAGTGACATTCCATCCTACCGAAACCACCCCAACCGTTTTCACGCCCAATGCGCCCGCTCGGTCACAGCTAAACAGGATATATAATCCTCACTCGGGTTTACTCGGATGATGTCACTTACACACTTGGAAGTCCAGATCCACCGTCAGGTATAGCACAGCTGGGTACGGGCTTACCACGACCTTGGCATGCATTAACCAAGTCAATTGTGGAGTTCGCCCACCGACTATCCGCAAGGATCCACGCACCTTCCTGAGTACTTGGTTAAGGGAATAACCCTCGACCTCATACCCCGCTCCAACACTAGCTAAGGACTTAGAGGAGACTCACCCAACCCAGTGGCCTATCTGAGCACCACTCTCCCAAATCCAGTGGCCTCCTAGAGCACCACTCTCATATATTAGTGGCCTATCCAAGCACCACTCTCAAGAGACTCTATGTGAGCTCTTCCAGTTCGAAATATTTTTCCTCTCCTCAAGTCCTAGGCTAGACTCATGCCATAGGCATCACATGCAATCATGCATCATACATCATAATGGTCTGCCCACCATCATGATCAACAACCATACACATGTCATAAGACATCACATGCAATAATGCATCATACATCATAAATGGTCTACCTACCATTATGATCAATACATACCATATGAACGTATCATATTCAAACATTCATATATATCATCACAAAGCATACATATGAATCACACCTCACCATACATCATATATCATACATACATGATCTAAAACTTCAACTTTAAACATGCATAAGCATCAATTCATTCATAAATATATTCAAGCACAGTGCCGTCAACTCGCGCCTGGCCTAACACCAACCCAAGAGCTCTAAGCTCTTCCACGCCTGATACGCTCAACCTGCGTCCGGCCTAAAACTATTCAGAGAGTTCAAAATTCTCATCCAAACTAACAAATTCAGCCACATGCAAACAATCTAGCTTCCCTTACCTGAAGATTGGCTCAGATAGCCAAAGACTGAATCAAAAGTATAATTTCCCCTCGAGGCTCAACTCGAAACTTCAGTCCTCCCAAAACAAGTTTTCTAATCTGAAATTCAAGAAAAGACAGAAGGAGTTATTGATCTAGAGGAGAAAAGGAGTTAAACAGAGAAATTTGGGAGAGAAAGGAGCTCACTGACCCAGAGACCTTCTCTCTAAAACTTCTCTCTAGAACCATAACTCCTCACGGCCCCCCCTTCACCCCTATTTATAGGCAATCCGGAGTGGCTAGAACGGCCTGTACCGATACCAGAACGGCCCGTTCTGAACTCCCAGATCACGCACAAAATCCACGCCCAGAACGGCCCGTTCTGAAAACAGAACGGCCCGTTCCGGGACTCATCCAGAACGGCCCGTTCTCCCTCCGGAACAGCCCGTTCTCCCTCCGGAACGGCCCGTTCTCCTTCCTAGAACGGCCCGTTCTCCTTGCCGGAACGGCCCGTTCTCAACTACAATATGTAGTTCAATTCAGTAGTGTGGAACGGCCCGTTCCAGTTTGGGAACGGCCCGTTCTGGGCTACTGAATCAGCCTCTTTTTTTTTTTTTTTTTTTTTTTTTTTTACAATGTTACAGACTTGATGTGGGCTATGATGGCTGAAATGGATGCCGATGGATCAACCTCAATAATTTCACCAATGCTTTGAGCAATCATTTGTGATCCCAATTTATTATGATCTTGGGAGATAAGTGGGGAAACACATGTGTGGGGGCCCTCAAGGATCATGATTTCCCAATGTTGTTCCCTGGTGCGCAATATACCACGACATCTCCAGGCACAGTCGCGGTGAACGCATTCCATAACAAGCCTACTACTGCTTGAGTTTTTAACCTTGTAAGTGCAATGGTTGACAATGTGAAATCTATTTATGGCGTCCTGCATTTGTTCTTTTGTTTGGAAGCGTTGGCCAACAAATAGTGTTCCAGGTGGATACACAACCATATCATGCTCCAACAAATGGCTATACTCAATGTCTTGTTGGATTTCATTGGGAAACTCTAAAAAGTGTGGAGGTGGGTTGTATATGGCTACTGGTTGTGGTTGTAATGGTGGATTATTTGGAATTGGGAGGGTTTCTTCATCATCATCTTCATGTGCAGAGAGAATTTCGTCTTTGTCCTCACTAAAAGGATCAAAGACATTTTCTGTTGGGAGACCAACAACAACATCATCTTCAATGTTGGTTTCAACATTGGGTTGAGAAGCAGAAGGTGTAGCTTGCTCAAATGGCTGAGAATGTATTTGATTAAGGTCCATGATTGGACCACTTAAAAGCTGTGTGTATGACTTAATTAATGTCGTAGTTCGAGGGGATATCATAAGAAGGGCCAAATGGGTTAGTGTTCTGGTAACTTTGATAAATTTCGTAAGGTGAACGTGAAGGCAAAATTTGTGGTGCATGTGATTCAACTGTAGTAAATGTAGCATATAATTCAATACCTGATTGAAGTTGATTAGAATCGTGAACATTGAAAAGTGCCTCAACGTCTTCATCATCCGTCAACTCAACACAGGTATAGTTACTAACCCCTGGGCCAAGTCTAATAGGGTACCGAAAATGTATGCTAGCCACCCTCTCAGAATCTTGTCGATGTAGCTTTGTGTGGATGACTCTTTGAAGCCTTTCTAGAGTAATTCCTCTCTTGATACGAACTAATTTTGCAGATGGAGAGGAGAAGGTGATTCCTTCATTCGGACATTAGTTAATGGAACCATCAGAATGAACAATAACGTAAATTGAAGAAGCCATTTTATGAAAGGTTTAAAGGAAAAGAACGTGATTCTAAGAGAGTAATTCAAAAGGGGTAGATGGAAGGAATAAAGAAGAGAAGGTGAGTTGAAATCGCATGAAAAAAATGAAGGGAAAAGGGCCTATTTATAGAAAAAACCTCCGTTTTTACTGTTTGCCCAGAATGGGCCGTTCCAAAACCAGAACGGCCCGTTCCAAAACACTTTTTATTTCGTTAAACAGCTCCTGGAACGGGCCGTTCCAAGGCCGTTCCACGTTCAAAAAAATGTGCAAATTTCTATTTTGGAACGGGTTGTTCTAAAACAAGAACGGTCTGTTCCAGGTTAAAAAAGATAACTACAAAAATTCTTTAAAACGGGTCGTTTCATGGGTCTATTTTTCGGTTAATTCTTAATTCTGGAACGGCCCGTTTTAATCTCGTTTTAATTTCAAAAAATGACTCTATGGCTTTAAGCAGAACGACCCGTTCTGCTTTCGGAACGGGACGTTCCACTTCCAAAATCTGCCCAAAATTCCCTACAAACACGAGAAAAAAAATATATTAAACTAACTCAGAATTCGGTTCCCCGAGAACTGAATTCTGAGTGAAAAAAACAAAAAAAAAATAATACTTTGAAGTTCAGAATTCGAGCTTGCACAGTAAATAGTTCTAGTGTGGTAAATAAACCTGCAGAGTTATTAATCTTTTAATTTTTCTTTTAATAAATATTATTTTGGTAAAAAATTCCCCATTTGTTTTTGTAACAAATTATAATCATAGGATACAAGTATATATAGAACAAGTTTACTTACCATTAAATTTTAAAAATTGCAAATTTGTTCGGTGATATACGTGTCTAGCATGTCAGTGTCAAAGTCCCTGTGACTGTGTTCACATCAATGCATGATATCTAAGTGATAGCTAAACAGATAACAGATTGCATAGACTTTAGGCAGAGTTGAATTATTTTAATTAGAATAAAACGACAAAGAAACCCAACAAGATATTTTAAAAAATTCTTGAGGGAGCCATACCTTCCCCTTGTTGAAAAAGTAGTTCCTGCCCACTGTTTCTTTCCCCATCATTTGTTTCCCTTCCAAATTAACTTGGTCTTTTTCCCATCATACACTTCTTAAACAAAAACCATTTATTTTCCTTTTATCATTTTTGGATGAGTGGCTCTCAGGAATTCACGAAGATTAAGAAAGGTCTCAGGACTTTAAAAATACTTAAAAACAATCCATTAACAAATTTCTCGATTCGACGACGGAATATAAAATCAAGTTCTTATGAAATATGAGCCATAACCAACTTTCATTGACTTTCCATTTTATAATATAATACAAGTATTTTCTTATTTAAGTGCTCTTAACATGAATTTTTTTCTTTTGCAATGGGTTTTTGGTACTTAATAAAAGAAAATATAAACATTACATATTCATAAAACATTCTGAAAAATATTAATGAAAAAAATAGGTTTTTAGTCCTACTAGAGTTTTTGAAATTTGATTTTACTTTCTTAATTTTTGAATTATTTCAATTATTTTAATTTAAAAATACACTATTTTTAATCTTTAAAGTGATTTAAATGATATTTAAAAAAATTATAAAGCGTTACCCAATATGTTAGAATAGTGGATTAAGCCTAACTCAACCCTACAAAACCGGCATGTAAGGTGAGGGGTTGCTTTCCACTTATATACTATTCAATTGCCTAATCTCTAGTCGATGTGGGACTTGGGTTTTTCCCAATACACCCCTCACGTCCAGCACTATTGGGCTTGATACGTGGATAAATGGTGGGTGATCCTTTTTAATGATCTAGGATAGGCGGGACTTGGGTTTTTTCCCAATACACCCCCTCATTCCTATGGCACATGCATCAATGGTGGGTGACCCTTTTAAAGTGGATCTAAAAGGCTCTGATACCATGTTAGAATAGTGGATTAAGCCTAACTCAACCCTACAAAACCGGCTTGTAAGGCGAGGGTTGCTTTCCACTTATATACTATTCAATTGCCTAATCTCTAGTCGATGTGGGACTTGGGTTTTTCCCAATACACCCCCTCACGTCCAGCACTATTGGGCTTGTTACGTGGATAAATGGTGGGTGGCCCTTTTTTAATGATCTAGGATAGGCGGGACTTGGATTTTTTCCCAATACACCCCCTCATGCCTATGGCACATGCATCAATGGTGGGTGACCCATTTAAAGTGGATCTAAAAGGCTCTGATACCATGTTAGAATAGTGGATTAAGCCTAACTCAACCCTACAAAACCGGCTTGTAAGGTGAGGGTTGCTTTTCACTTATATACTATTCAATTGCCTAATCTCTAGTCGATGTGGGACTTGGGTTTTTCCCAATACACCCCCTCACGTCCAGCACTATTGGGCTTGGTACGTGGATAAATGGTGGGTAACCCTTTTTAATGATCTAGGATAGGCGGGACTTGGGTTTTTTCCCAATACAATAAATTACTTTAAGGACTAAAAATGACGTATTTTCATATTAGAAGATAAAAAATATAACAACATTTTAGGAATTATAACCATACTTGAGAAACTTTAAAGAGATAAAAATATATGTTATTCTAATATTAATTATTTATAATAAGTGTGAAATTCTTTTTTGACAACCGTCGACCATAAAGTTATTATCAGTAACCATATTTTTTTTATTTTTGGCCCATGAGGACACAAGGTCACTGATAATATAGCTATAATTGTCTGATCCACAGGCAAATTCTTTGCTTTGTGAGTTATACATAATTAATTCCCTTTCTTTTATGAGATTCTGATGTGCAAGCAACTATATGAACAGACTGAAAAGAAAAACCAATTAAGAAAAAGCATCACCACTGTCAATTTGTACAACTTGCATGAAAAATGTGCTGAAGACAGCACATGTTCTATTTGATTCACCAGTTACAGCATATTTTTGTGCTATTATTCCTGTCTCATACATCTTAGCACTGCATGCAACTCTGTTAAGGCCTTTGAGTGTGACAAAAGCCTGATTGGTTTGGAATTGGTTAAAGCCATTTGTTGCAGTTTAAATCCTCTTGTGGACGAAGAACACCTTTAGCTAAGTGATTGATTTCTTCTCCTTTAACTATCTGGAGCCAACTTTGTTGTTGTATAAGATTCATGATTTCAACATCCCTGAGCACAACAAATTCCCGGTAATCAGATAAGTATCCAAAGTACTAAAAGAAATATCAGCAACATCATTGACGTTGTTTTTATTATCGGATAAAAATCATAAATTTTGATATATAAATTTTATTATTGAATCAAGAAAGATTTAGAATCTATTTGAATACAAGTTTAAAAGCACTTTTAAGAATTTTTTCATTAAAAAATATTCATTATTTTTAATAAAAAATTCTTTAAAATGTTTTTAATTTGTAACCAAACAATTTTTTATAAAATAAAGTATAAAACCAAAAAAATTTATCATTTCTAATGAATTTTGGTTAATAGTAAAACCATATTAGAAAGAGATCATAGCCTAACATTCCTTAAGAACTAATTTGGACTTCAATAGCTTCTCTCTCCTTACTTTTTTTTATAAGGTTATATTAGAGAGTTAAGTACTAGGTTGGGTAAGATTTTGTACCTTGGATGATGGGTTGGCTTCGGAATTCGTTGATAACGAGGTCCTTCATCGTACCCTTCACAAATTATTTCTCCACTCTCATCTTCATAACAAAGTATGCCCTGAGATTGGTCCTCATAAATCTGTTTACAAGCAAAATAGGCATCAATTAACAAAAAGTTCCTAAATAAACTCAATCTAATTCTAACCATATGGGACTTGTTAAAGGTAGAGTTCTTGTTTACTAATTAATCATAAATAAATAAATAAATAAAAGCATAGCATATGGAAGCAGGAGTATTAATAGCATAAAAGAAAGATAATAAGATATTGGATTGACCTTGTTCTTGATGGATGCTGTGATTCTGAGTACTACTGGACCAACTGGTGCCTTTTTCTGCGGGACAGAGCTTCGTTTGGAGATCAACTCTTTGTTTGCATATTTCAGAAATGAACCATATTTCTGAAGTGAGATTTGAGTTGAACAATTACTGTTAACAGCCATCAATTCTAATTCTTCAAGAACATGAAGGAGAAGGAGAATAAGGAGAAGAAAAGGAATAAAAGTGCTGATGGATGGCTTATTGATATATAGTAATAATACAATGATCACATCACAAAATCAATTAGTTTTAATTAACAGTGAGCATCGGTTTGGTGGACTTTGCTCATATAATAATTCCAATTATTGATGGCCAATGTCTTGTCACCATGTATTAATATATTACTAGATGAAAGTTGCATCCTCACGTCTTTAACAATGATCTTTATACACATAATCCATTCGTTTTTCTATCTAATCACCTCATGTTATTTATAATCTTTTACTTATGCATCCTTTTATATTATTTCTCGCCAATTAGATATATTAGATTCATCTCACATTAATTAATGATAACAAATAGTAATTATCATTGAACTTAGTGAGACACATGTATCAAACTAGTTGTGTATATGAATTTCATATACGACTAAAATAATGTGCATAAATGAGGGGTAATATCCTATACGCTAGTTTTAAGTGTAAGTCCAAATTTTAGGTCTTATTTCTTGTCTTCTTTTGCCGGTGCATGCGGATCACACGATTCGTTGGCCTTGGTAGGATTTTTTCTGTACGATCATAAAAGAAAGGATACTAACCTTTCTGGAAGTTCTACTGTAGGACTCATAATTTCAATAAAAGGCGTCATCTCTGTATTATTTATTACTGAACACGTAAATTAATTAGGGTGAGTTATATTATAGTTTAATTAATACTGTAGTAGTGATCTTATCAAAGTCCAACAGGTAAGGTGACATTAATAAACTTGGTATTGTTTCATTTATGGTAATGTTTAAAAGCAATACACAATTTCATTTCCACTTCTTGTACAGAAATTCATAGAGGAACAGATTATCTTGAAAGAAACAAAACAACTAAACCAGGTATTTCACACACACACACACACATATATATATATATATATATATATATATATATATATATATATATATATATATATATATATAACCAGACAAGGTTATAAAGAAATTCATCAATGAAAAGTATGACCAAATCAAATGAAATTAATAAAATTGGGAGAGATACACAAGTGAAAATTAAATATATAATAATCGATCATTAGGTCAACCTAATAACAATAGTTAGAATAGTATAAATAAAATTTTAGGTTTAAATTTTGTAGTCATTTTATATATTAAAAAAGAGTAAAACATCTATTTTAAAAATTTATAAAATTTTTCAGAAATGTCAAATACTAACATGGGATATAACTAACGATTATAGATAATATTTAAATAGTGGTCATTTAACTTTTTAATAAATAAAAAATAATTAAAATAATTATATAAAAAATAAAAAATAATAATAATAGTTCCAATTTTAGAATAATGAAAATTATTAAAAAAAATACAGAAACTAAAATTAAAACTTACTAAATTTGTAGGAAGTAAAAACTATTTAAGTCTATTTAATATTAATATAATAGTATACTTACCACACCACATCACTGCTCAAGACATCAAAATGAGATGTGAAGAAGTTCCTCTTATAAGTGAAGAGGAATCCTTAAAGTAACAATTGGGTTCGGCATCATTACGAGGGGTAATGGGCAGTGCATTTGATGTAAATCAATTTTGTTATGTCAACAATATTATTAGTTAATAATTAATATAATGTGTATATTAAAATTTCATCTTTTATCATACAAAGTTATATGAGGAGGCTAATCTAATATCAAACCATTAGTGATGAAATCAAGCTGAGGCATAGAATTAGGATTGCTTCACGTTCTTCTTTCGATCTTTATTAATGGTTCCAAAATTTGTAAAGAAGACTTCAAATAGTAGGAAGGAGAGAATGGAAAGGTGGAGCCAACTTCATTAAAGGATGAGTTAAGAAGTGTTGATTTTGCTACAAAAAAGAAGTTTTTTTTTTTTTTTAATGAAAGATCTTAAGAAGTCACACTCTTCTAGAGAGATTCAAGACTTTTGAATAGAGAATCAAAATAATTTTTCTCATAAAATGCTCAAAAGTGACATCCAAGTACAAAGCAAAGTTATATATATATATATATATATATATATATATATATATATATTAACCTATAGCATATGGAACAAGCTAAGAAACCAAGGTAATTGACTAACCTATGGTGAATGACACCCCAATTTGAATTCAAATTCAAATTCTAGGCACCAAAATCCACATATGTAAGAGCCATGTGCCATGTACTCCCATATGATCTAGACCTAATCTAACCTACAAGAATTTATCACGTGGTAAGTGTGAATGGTGTGACTAGTGTATGGTGCATGTGACTAAACAAAATTGTGTAGCCTATAGTAAGATGTAGAATACACACTAATGTGGATATCCCATTTATGAAAACATAGGCTTTTCACCTAGGCCTAATCACAAACTCATTTAATTACTTGTGTTACATACTAGTTACATCTCATAATCTACTAATTACACCCAAATATAAAAAAATAAAAGAAAATAAAATTATATGTTACTTGACGCAAAATACAAGGTCAAAATAAAATAAAATATACAAGAGAAGTGGGGGCTAAATATTAAGTAAAGGTGTGAAAAAAAATCATATCGATTCAATCCATTTTTTTAATTCAATTTGTTTTGAGAAAGAATTCAAATTGATCCAATCCATTTTTTTAATTCGATCCATTTTGAAAAAAATTTGAATCGATCCACTTTGCAAATTGAGTTAGTTATCCAATTCATTTTTATAATGTGAATCAGCTTGGTTTAATTTTTCTTTAAAAAAATCAATTCATATGTATTAAATGAATAACCACACCGCATCGAACCGATTTAGGTTAAAAAAAGATTCATATTATATAAAAAAAATCAAATCAATTCATTTTATAAAAATGAATCAGATCTAGAATTTTTTACTCAAATAATACTATTTTAAAATTTTTTTACCCAAATAGCAATTGTGAAAATTTATTTTTTCAACTAGCACCATTTACTGTTCACGTTCAGAATGGGCCGTTCCAATTTAAAAAAAATAACACATGACGAGTGGATCAGAACAGGCCGTTCCGGAATCAAAATTAGTACATAAAAAGTGGAACCAAAATGGGTCGTTCTGGCCTATAAATAATTTTTTATTTATTTATCAAATATCAAAACTCAGAAACTAACATCAAATAATTAAATTTATTGAATATTAACATTATAAATATAACTAAATAAATTTATTAAAATTCAATACAACAATAAAGATCAATGGTGGCGGAAATTGATTATGTTGTTCTCTAATGTTTATTTATGTTTTAATCCTGCTGGACTTTGGCTGACTCGCTGGGAAACTGATTATGTTGGCGGAAATTGATTATGTTGCTCGCATGACCCGCTGAGAGATTTACAGTAAGGCTAAATGAAATGTGATATGATTGTGGTAAGTTCCAGAAAGTTCATATCCCTTACTCGGATGACCCGTTGGAAAATTTACAATAAGGCTAAATGTAATGTGGTGTGATTGTGACAAGGTATGATTGTGGCAAGTTCCATAAAGTTCATATCCCTTGCTCGCGTGACCTGTTGGGAAATTTACAATAAGGTTAAATGTAGTGTGGTGTGATTGCGGCAAGTTTCATAAAGTTCATATCCCTTGCTCACATGACCCGTTGGGAAATTTACAATAAGGCTAAATGTAATGTGGTGTGATTGCGACAAGTTCTAGAAAGTTCATATCCCTTACTTGCATGAGCCGTTGGGAGATTTACAGTAAGGCTAAATGTAATGTGGTGTGATTGCGGCAAAGTCTAGCATGATTAAAACAGAGATGGACATTAGAAAACAACATAATCAGTTTCCGTCACCATTGATCTTTATTGTTGTATTGAATTTTATGTACTAATTTTGAATCCGGAAGGGTCCGTTCTGATTCATTCGTCATGTGTTATTTTTTAATTGAAACGTCCCATTCTGAAATCAGAACGGTCCGTTCTGAATGTGAACAGTAAATGGTGCTAGTTAGAAATAAATTTGCACAGTTGTTATTTGGGTAATTTTTTTAAAAATAGTATTATTTGAGTAAAAAACTCTCAGATCTACTTTTATGAAATAGATCGATTTAATTTAATTTAATTTTTTTTAAAATCCAATCCATAAATACTCTTAATATCTGATAATCTATAACTCAAAATGAATTTAAGTCTACTAATCTTATTTATATTGAATCTTTCTAAATACCGTGACACTCATGTTAGTTCCTTTGAGAATGACTATTCCATCAATTAGTGTCTCAAAATTTTTCTTTCGTAATTATATGTTATAAATTTTTGGAACGTATTGTAAGTATCAATATCATGTTGTATCCCTTTTTTCCTTTTCACATTTATACCAACGAAGTCATCACTTGTCCAGAGTGTTAGGTAATTATTTTGTTATGGGATACTCTTCTTAATTAAACTTTTATACAAATAAAAAAAAATTAATTTTACACGTACTAAAAAGAAAGATATATAATTAAATTTATTTAATTTTTACAGTTTCATATAAAAACATACACTAAGATTTTTAAAATATTTTTAGTTACATTTTTGACATACCTTTATTATATTTATCGTAAGTGATATTCTTATTTATTATCTTAAAGATATTTTTGAAATAAAAATATTAAATAAAATTGAATTGATTAAATTTATTTATATTTCAGCTAAAAAAATTTAAGTATATATAAATAAACTTAGAGAGAGTAGTAACAAAAAAGAATGTTTCAAAAGAAATAATCAATATGTAAATTTATCAAAATACTCTTAATGATATCTTTCATTTTTCATATACACTGATTTTAAGATCTAAGATTGATTGAATAATTAATTGAAGGATATGATTATTGGTCTATCATATAATTGATAGTAATCAAATGTTATGTTTACTAATTTCTCTTGTAATAAGTTTCGTATTAGAAAAAAGAATATTAAAAAGAAACGTCATTTTTAATTTTTAATATAATATATTTTTATTTATATCCTTAATAAATGTTGTGTTACATTGTTTTCAACAAAGAAAAATTATTTTCTTGGAAATGAACCAGTGTAGTAAGAGATAGGGGTGTGTAAGGTCCAACACAATTTAATGATCCAACCTGTTTTAATTTAACTTGTAAATTTCTAAGATCATTTGAGTCCATAGATGGTTAGGGTTTGAAAAATTGGTTAGATGAGAAAATTTCATACTAACGTCAAAATTATTTTATAGATCATGAGTAATCATCATCTAATTTATATAATCTTGTGTAAAATAATGAGATACAAATTATTTTTGAAATCTTAGTTACATTAAGAAGAAGTTATATTACTTATGTTTTGGGTCAACTTGATCTTATCCTAAATAGATTATGTTCTAATTCAACTTGTAGATCATTGGATTCATTCAAATCTATGGATAAGTTAAGGTCTAAAATTAAAATAGTCCCGATCAAAATTTAAGGATGGATTAAGGTTAAACATAATCCGACCCAACTCTTTTCCTCACCCCTAGTAGGTATGCTAAAAGAGACAAGCAAGTACATATAGTAGCCCTTTATTACTTGTCCTATCATATAAGCAGGTAACTGTTAAACAAACATATTTTTAATATTATGAGATATTTGTGGATGTTTAATAATAAACAAATGCTTGAAAATATTTATAAAAAACATTTTAACAAAACTTATTTTAATTCTAATAATATTTTAAAAATATGAGTTTAAGATTCAAAACTTAAATTATTAATATATTCTACAAAACTTTATTAATAAGAAAATTTCAACTTAGAAACTCAATTTAAATGTTAAAATACTTCAATCTCACATGTTTAAACAAAAGTCAATAAACTAAAATAATTCAATTCTATAAGCCTAAACAAAAGTTATAATATTTTAATATCACGATCTAAGAAAATTAATAAATTAAAATGTTCCAATTTAATATAAGTTCAAAGAAAATTACGAAATTCAATAAAATTCTACTTAACTCATCTATTTATCTATCTATCTATCTATCTATCTATATATATATATATATATATATATATATATATATATATATATATATATATATATATATATATAACTCAAGAAAAAAATGTTTAACAATACAAGATATATTAGAGGGGAGGCAAGATAGATTTTTATTTGTCCTAGTTATGTCACGAGCTTCTAAATTTCTTTGTCTCATAACAAAGCCAAATTGACAATGTGACAATAATCTAATGATTCTCATGCAACGAGACTTAATAATCCTGAATTCTGAGAGACTTGGAAAAGTTTATTATATCTCATCCAACTCCTGCTTAGGAATGACAAATAAACTCGTATTTATAAATAATGCCTAAATTTATCCCAACTTTGAGGGAGAATATTAGATTTGACGGGATAAGGTACGAGTATAAGTAATACCTAATTTATTAAATCGAGTATGAGGACAAGTATATACTTGTCCTCGTACACATCTCCGCTTAAAATTTTTTTTAGAAACTTAATTTACTTTTTTATATTTTACTTTATGTTTATATATAACTTTTACTCTATTTTAAATTTATGTCAAATGCAACTTAATTAATGTAATTTTGTAATTATTACTCTATGTTAAAAATTTATTTTATTTTATAAAAATAATATTTAATTAATTTTTGAGCAATTATGAGTATACTCAATATACGATAGAGGTGTATTCATCAGGTATGAGGACGAGGATAAATATATTGAAATTGACACCCATCCCACCTTGTTATCATCTCTACTCTTGCTTGTAATCGAATTTAGAGAAAATAGATGGACTTTCTTCCTTAATGATCTAATTAATGATTGTGAGGAGGCCAATAGCTTCACCTTTGTAGATACTAGGCAAATATTTTGTGAAGTCTACTAATACTTTCACAAATTGGTAGACCATGTTATTATAATAAATTTGTATTTATTAGGTATGCATATAATTTAAATTTTTTGTTTTAATAAAAAAATATAATTTCTTTCTATCAAATCGATCCTAGTATTATTTCAAGTCACAATTTCATATTCAAGTAAAAACTTATTTATTAATGGATATAAACATATCTATTTAATTTATTTACAAGTATCTAGTTAAGTATTTATTTATTATTTATGGTGGGTGTAGATATTTTTGCCATCTCTAACCCCTAGTAAAGAAATTAATTTTATAGAAATTGAAAACGAAATCAATGATAAAGTCAATTGTGTAGAATTGGTACACTCTTCCATTAATTCACTGGTTTTTAATTTTTTATTTATCTATGGAAAATAAATCTAGAACCACAATCGGGACCGAGAGGAATTGTTTATGTCTTCACCAATGTATGCATAACCCAATTTTTGTAATGAAACGCAGTACGAAGCATATTGATTGGCGTTGTATTGTCCACTGACGATGAATTGGAGAAAAAAGGAAGGCACTTAAATATTTGAGTTGTCCACATGGCATGTTAAGGTTGGAAGGGAATTTGTAGACCAAACGCAATAGTTAATTGCATCCGACTCTAACATCACATAATAATTCTGACGTGTGAGATAGTGATTCTATATTTTACGTGCACGATATGAGGAATCAAGTTTGTGAGAAATGCAGATTCAATTTTCTATTCCTAGAAAAGTAGAAAACAAAAGATTCCTTCTATTATTAGTTGAGTGTGCAATTAGTTTTCCTTTCTTAATCTTATTTTATGTGTGAAACATTGAACCATCCCACAAGCGACAAATAGGTTTCCCTTAACGAGGACAAATATCATAAACCATGGCCGATGGGTGTTTGTTTCCCATACAAATCATCTTTATTCCTTGGACTGGGATACCTTCTTAAACAGTGAAGTTTCTTCTTAGAAACATCAAATATTATTGATTTACATGCTAAATAAATTTCATGCATCAATGATAGTATTAATAATATTATGCCTTATAAACTTCCACAAAACAGCACCTCCAAAGATCATTTTCTTTGGTGAAAGTTTTGTTTAGGAGTTACCATAACCCTCTGTGATTAGGACCACATAAATGATAATATGTGTTAATTTTGTCAGAACTTATATTTTTTAAGAATATTTTAATATTTGTTATTTAACCTTCATTAATTTATAATCTTTTAAATAATAGTCTCTGGCCTATTTAAATATGTTTTATCTTCTTCATCTCCCTAACCGTTTCATTTTCATTTTTCCTTTTGTCTCTGGCACATCTCTGGCTCCGGCATTGGCACCATCCCCACCAACTTCAACTCTCTCAACATCTCCCTCCGCAGCTTCGGCTCCATCATGTCGGCGCCATCGCACTATTTTCGCGGGAATTACTTTAACCCTAGCTGTTCTCCACCTCTACTGCTGCTATCGCCACTGCTGCCGCGGCGCAACTAAGAAACCGCGCGGAGTGGGACCGGAACATGAGCATGGTGATGGAGGATTCTCTAGGAGCATGTTGGAAAACAGTTCTTCCATCTCCGCAATTTTGAATTTCAACCCTATGGGCAATGTGAATGTAATTCAACAATCGAAGAAGGAGCTCCGGGAAGAATCCGGTGGCGGTGGTGGTCTTGAATCGGTGGCTTCGGATTCCGATGGAGGCTTAGGGAGAAAGGAAAAATGAAACGGTTTCTCAGCTGCGCCGCAGCGGCGGTGGTGGCAGCAACAGTAGAGGTGGAGAACGTGCTAGGGTTGAAGTAATTCCTGCAAAAATAATGCGACGGCGCCGACATGGTGGAGCCGGAGCTGTAGAGGGAGATGTTGAGAGAGGTGAAGTTGGCGGGGATGGTGCCGGTGCTGGAGCCAGAGATGCGCCAGAGAGAAGAAGAAAAATGAAAATGAAACGGATAGGGAGATGAAGAAGATAAAGCATATTTAAATAGGTCGGGGGCTATTATTTAAAAGGTTATAAATTAATAAAGGTTAAATAACAAATATTAAAACATTCTTAAAAAATATAAGTTTTGACAAAATTAACATATGTTATCATTTATGTGATCCTAGTCACATAGGGTTTTGGTACTCCTTAAACAAAACTTACACCAAAGGAAATATCCCTGCAAAGTGCATAGGCAGACATTAGTGTGATACTGTAAGTGTTTGCACTTACGATTTTTTTCATTATTGGTGTGAAACATGTACTTCGTACACGAGAAACAATTTGAAAAGTGTCAATTCCAATTTTCATGGAATTTTAACCAGTTCAGAATCAGTTTCTGAATGTGTGTCTATTGGAAAATAGACGAAGTGTTTTCATGTGTTTGGAAACATTTGTCGAGTAAAAACTGAGGTTTGAAATGTAAAATCTATATAGTTTCTATTCAATGGGTCCACACTGTTGTGGGAACTTGTTGAGTTGCAAATGTGAATAACTGTTGCACAAGAGGTGTTTTATGAATCAGAAACGTGAAGGGATTTTTCATTAATCTATTTGCTGATAAGTTTCTGATACATATATATAGCATAAATAAATACATAGCAACACATTTTGAACTACCTAACAGGTATGGGTAACCTGTCCAACATCATTACATAGCTGAACACACTCCAAAAGGTTGAGTCTTGCAGTAGACTGACAAACACACCAACTACAACATAAATTTTAGATAAAAGTTCACATCACAAAATACTGTTGTCATCAGAAATTTCAGTTGCTTCAACACTCCTCCTTGAAATTTTTGATGGACACTCCAATCAATTCTCTAAGTCTTTCAAATCTTGCTTTTGGAAGGGCTTTAGTTAATATATCAGCAACTTGAAGATCAGAACAACAATGAATCAACTTGATCTCATGATTTTTGACAGCTTCACGTATGACATGAAACTTTACTTGAATATGCTTAGTCTTTCCATGTTGGACTGGATTTTCTGCAATAGCAATTGCTGACTTGCTGTCACAATAAATTTCAGTGGCTTCCAGCTGCTCTGCTCCTAAATCAAGAAGAATTTTCCTCAACCAAATAGCTTGGTTAGCTGCTGCTGCTCCAGCTACATACTCCGCTTCAGCAGTGGATTGAGCAACAATTTCTTGCTTCTTTGAGTTCCATGAGAACATACCGGAACCTAAGGAAAAAACGTAACCCGTAGTGCTCTTCATGTCATCAATGTTTCCTGCCCAATCACTATCAACATAGCCAATTAGACTTCCATTTTTTCTTGGCTTGTACCATATTCCAAACTGAGTAGTTCCTTTCAAGTACCTAAGCACTCTCTTTGTTGCAGCAAAATGTATCTCACTTGGACTCTTCATGAATCTTGAGAGTAAGCTAGCTGCATACATAAGATCAGATCTAGATGAAGTGAGATAAAGTAAACTTCCAACAAGACTTCTATAAAGAGAAGCATTAACTTTTCCAGCTCCATCTTCCTTGGAGAGTTTCAAATTTTGCACCAAAGGAGTTGGGACAAATTTGCAACTTTCCATTTTATACTTCTTTAAAACTTCATGAGCATACTTCTCTTGATTCATAAAAATACCATCCTTAGTTTGATGCACTTCCAAGCCTAGAAAATAGTTCATTTTTCCTAAGATGGACATTTTAAATTGATTTTGCATCTCCTCCATAAGTTGTTGCACTTCTTGTTGATTATTGCTTGTCACTAGCAAATCATCAACATACAAGGAAATAATCAAAGAGCCACCATCCAACAACTTTTTCACATAAAGAGTTGCATCATTTTCACTCCTCCTAAAACCTTGACTGCAAAAATAGCTATCAATTCTGCTATACCAGGCTCTAGGGGCTTGTTTTAGCCCATACAAGGCTTTGTGAAGCTTATACACCTTGTCTTCACCCCCTTTCACAACAAAACCTTCAGGCTGAGCTACATAAATTTCTTCAACTAGATTGCCATTTAGAAATGCAGATTTGACATCTAAATGCCAAATTTCCCATTTCATTTGAGCTGCCAAAGCTAGAAGAATACGAATAGTGTCCATTCTTGCTACCGGAGCAAAAGTTTCTGTGTAGTCAATTCCAGGTTGTTGAACATAACCTTTAACAACAAGTATGGCCTTGTACTTATTGATGGATCTATCAGGGTTTAACTTTGTCCTATAGACCCATTTTACTCCAATTACATTCTTGTCTTTTGGCTTGTCAACTAGCTGCCATGTCTTGTTATCTTCAATGGTGGTCATCTCCTCCTTCATAGCTTGGTTCCACTCATCAACCTTACTAGCTTCTTCAAAGTTAGTAGGTTCAAGTACAACAACATTACACCTTTGATAAATTTCTGAAAGATGTCTAGTGCCTCTTATAGCAAAATCATCATCAATATCTTCTTCTTGGTCTTCAATTGTGCTCTCAAAAGTAGGCAAAACTAAATGCCTTTCCATTTGACAAGTCTCCCAATTCCAATAAGCATCTTCATCCACTTTAATATCTCTACTAACAGAAACTTTTCCAGAATCAATTCCATAGACTTTATAGCCCTTAGATTTTGAGCTATAGCCTATTAAAATTCCCCTTTCAGCTCTCTCATCCAATTTGCTTCTTTTCACAGCTGGTACATGAGTGTAACAAAGTGAACCAAATACCTTTAGATGTCTAACGGATGGCTTGATACCTCCCCAAGCCTCAACCGGTGTCATTCCCTTTATTGCCCTTGTAGGAAGCCTATTTTGGAGGTATACAGCAGTATTTATAGCCTCTGCCCAAAAGGACTTTGGCAACTTCTTCTCAAAAATCATACATCTAGCCATCTCAAGAACTGATCTATTTTTCCTCTCTGCTACTCCATTTTGCTGGGGTGAATAGCTCACTGTAAGTTGATGCTCAACTCCCAAATCATCACAAAATATATTAAATTCTGTAGAAGTATACTCCTTCCCATTGTCAGTTCTAAGTTTTTTCAAAAGAAAACCACTTTGAGCTTCAACGAGGGCTTTAAACTTCTTAAAAACAGAAAAAACTTCAGATTTTTGCTTAAGAAAGTAAACCCATGTCATTCTTGTAAAATCATCAATAAATAGAATGAAGTACTTGTTGCCATTCAATGAAGTAGTTTTCATAGGTCCGCAAACATCAGAGTGGACTAACTCAAGCTTTTCATTTGCTCTCCATGTAACAGAATTCGGAAAAGGCAATCTATATTGCTTACCAAGTTGACAACTTTCACATACTTCTGAACATATTTGAATGTTTGGCAAGTCTTTAACCAACTCTTGTTTTTGAGCAAATTGAATAGATTTCAAGTTATAGTGGCCAAACCTCTTATGCCATAGCTTAGAATCAAGTTCAATCTTGCTAATTTTACACTCATGTTCAGAAATTAAATTCCAGTTAACAGGAAAGCTTCTTTTTCTCATCTCTATTTCAAATAATTCATGACCATCAACATCAGTGACTATACAACTTCCTTCTTTAAATAGCAAGCAATAACCACTTTGCATCATTTGACCCACACTCAATAGATTTTGATCAAGTTCAGGCACTAAAAGAACATCAGAAATATGTTTAATACCTGTTGCAGTATGAATTCCCACAATTCCTTTACCAGTGATTGCAAGTCTGTCTCCATTTCCAATCTTTACTCTTCCTCCAGCAGGTTTCAGCTCTAAAAAAAATTCTGGTTTGCTTGTCATGTGTTGAGTGCAGCCACTATCAATAAACCAAGTGTTTTCATCCTCCAAACACTTTGTAGTCTTGGCCATGAACAATAGGTCTTCATCACCTTCGATTTCAGTGACATTCGCCTTTTGAGGACTTTGATTCTGTTGATTTTGTTGCTGCTGTTTCAACCTACAAAACCTTTCTATGTGACCATATTTATTGCAAAATCTACACTGGATTGGTGTTGGTGTCTTTCCTTTGTACCAGCAATCACTCTCTTTGTGACTAGTTCTTTTGCAAATTCCTCACTTTGGAAAAGTTTCTCTCTTCTTTGAATCTTTTCCATAATGTTCTCCAACAAACTTACCCTTCATTGCTGGACCTTTCCCTTTATGCCTCACGTGTAAGGCTGATTCAATTGCTTCCTCTTGTCTAAGAAGCCTTCTTTGTTCTTGAGCTTGAAGAGCATTTACAAGCTCTGTCAAGCTTATCTTGGAGAGATCCTTAGACTCTTCAAGTGAAGAAATCTTGGATTCAAACCTTTCAGGTAAGACAACCAAGACTTTTTCAACAATTCTGCTATCCGGAAGTTTTTCTCCCAACAATCTGATTTGGTTTACAACTTTCATCAACTTGGTCATGAAATCTTTTATGTTTTCAACCTCATTCATCTTCAAGGCTTCAAACTCTCTTTTAAGGTTAAGAACTTGCATTTGCTTGGTCCTTTCGTTTCCAAAGAACTCCTCTTGAAGCTTCTCCCAAACTTCCTTTGCTGTATCTAAATTTGAAACTCTCATAAAAATATCATCATCCACAGCTGAATGCAAGATGGTAAGAGCCTTGGCTCTTTTGGCAACTTGCTCACTGTGAAATTTCATCTGAGCAACGGTGGGATTTTCTGGCAAGGGAGGAGGTTCAACACCAGTTTCCACCACTTCCCAGAGATCATAAGCTCTCAACTGAGCTCTCATCTTTACAGCCCAAATTTCGTAGTTCTTTCCTGTAAATACAGGAGGTGATGGTAGTGAAATATTGTTGGAAGCCATTCAGGAGAATGGGTATTAACGAAGCAGGTTGAGTTTTTGGTTTTCTCCTCAATTGGGTCTCTCTTGTTCTTCTCTCTGTTTTTTTATGGGCTTTCTCACAGGTCCCTCAAAGATCAGAAAAAGCTCTTGATACCATTTGTTGCACAAGAGGTGTTTTATGAATCAGAAACGTGAAGGGATTTTTCATTAATCTATTTGCTGATAAGTTTCTGATACATATATATAGCATAAATAAATACATAGCAACACATTTTGAACTACCTAACAGGTATGGGTAACCTGTCCAACATCATTACATAGCTGAACACACTCCAAAAGGTTGAGTCTTGCAGTAGACTGACAAACACACCAACTACAACATAAATTTTAGATAAAAGTTCACATCACAAAATACTGTTGTCATCATAAATTTCAGTTGCTTCAACAATAACAAGTGAATGAGAAGTCTCACTTTAGTTATAGACGAATAAAACTCATATAAGTGAGAAAAACTCATAAATCTTCTAAGATTTTGAGTTAAAAATATGATAAGAAATTCATTTTACTTGTGAACCATGGCAATAGCTATAGGAGCATAATGACGATGCAAGCGGGTTGTACAAGTAGTGAAGCATATTAGCGACCTATAGCTTGCACCCTTTATAAAAGAAATGTCATAATTGTGATCAAAAGGAAAAAGGCACCATGGGCTTCAATTATCCTTGATAGCCTGATATGGATATAAGAACAATTTCATGGCCCATCCCATGTATGAGACTCAAAACACAAAAATAGTTGCTCTCCTAGAATCTGATCCAATATTTTCCTAGTTCTCTCTATGTCGTCAGCATAGCACTATGTCAAAAGGACAACCATAGAGGAAAAAAGTAACTACAGAGAAGAGATGAAGAATATTAAAATACAGAACATAGTCATAGAGGCCCTTAAAAGATCATATCATCAGCAATGAAAGCAACTTTTGCTATTTTTGTTGCACTGATAGTCACTTAAAACCAGATTTTCAATTAAGTTCCCTTATAAAAATTCATTTTAATTTCAGAACTAAACTGAAAATAAAAAAGTCCAAGAGTTTCAATTATCATTTGCAAGAATTGGAGCAGGCTCAGTTGCAAGCTCGTGCCTTTACTTGCATTTTGGAAGATCTAAAAACATGTTGATATATAAGACTTGAAAACACCAAAACCAAGCAATATAGGACTAAAAAACATTTGAACTACATTAAAAAATGCAACACTATAACTAGCTATACTAGATTTGTGTCCACAATAGCTGGATGGTCACAAGATGCAAGAACCTAAGACAGAGATAAGCTAACCATAATACGCATTCCACCACAAAAAACCCACAAAGAAACAAACCTCTAGGATAAAATTTATAGGCTACTGGCCAAGATATTGAAGATTTCCAGGGTTGCAGACTTGCAGTAAAGTACCTATTTTCATATGAAAGAGAAGTGAAAAACAAAATAAGGTAGAAAACAGATTGATGAAGTAAAAGTGCAGTATGTCACATTACATAAGTATGTCCTTGTCCAAACATGTAGGCGAGTGATTAACTTAAGATAGACTTTACCCCACTCAATCTTTGGGGAAAAAATTTACTGTAAGAAAGAAAAAGTGCATCATATATTTTTGTCACCATTCGTAACGTAACTTCCTTAACCAAAATAATAAAAATCAACATAAAACAAATCTTCCCTGGAAGGTTTCCCATTCCCAATTAAAAACCATCTTATTATTAAAGAAGGTTTCTCCAGGATGAAACCGGGATTGACATGCAAAACTTTTTTCAATTTCTGCAACATGAAGACATTACAAATTGAGAGTACTAGTTTAATACTTGCTTTTATGAGATTTTGAAGAGATTCATGCAGCAAAGACAACTTCATTTATTTAAGCTGGTAAACACAGACTGTTAGTGTGATTATTAGAAAAGTTTAACCGTTATTTTGTTAACGCATGTTAGGAATAAAACGTGTGACATCTCTCTCGTTGTTCAGCTCACTCACGTATCATAACATAGAAAAAAAAAATAATTCAGATTTCAGAAATGCCCATGAAGAATATAAATTGGTGACAGCATAACCAACAGTAAAAAAGGAAAAAGTGGGATGATTCCTATTTTCCAACAGACAAACCCGTAAAATAAAATCGACAAAAGCTGCTAAGACAGCAAAGCAAAGGAAAGAAAGCACAAACCTTTTAGGATAGATGTTGGGGATAGATACAACAGGGAAGGAGGAATCAGAAGGAATCAAAGTGAGAAAGCCATTGAATTTGGAAAAGAGGAGATGCAAGTGCTGACGCTGAACAAGTGAATGGCTGAAAAGGTTCCTGATTCTCCTGTAAATTGCAACGGATTTTCGTGCCTTATTTTTCTCAACCAAATTGTAATTTTTTTTGTCACTCATACTTTACAATTTTATGGCTTAATTTTTAAAATTTTCCATTTTGATAATTAGTGTAATATATTAATAATGATGTGATATAATATATCATATGAATTATTAATTAATATTAATTGTTAGTGAGTTTGAAATTAAATAAAAAAATGTGGATTAATTTTCCCTTTACATTCAAGAGAAACAATAAGAGATAACTTTTTTATCAATTGATATGATTTTAACTTGAAAGTGGATTTCAAATGTACACCCAATCATATAGTTAATCTTTCACATCAGCAAATAATTGACAACACATATTACAAAATGAGAAAATGTACAAAATTTTAAAAGTTAAATGATAAATTTTGTAAAATTGTAAACACAATGACAAAAAAGTACAACTAAATCATTTTACTTTATTTAATTTTTTATTGAAGCACTAAAAATATAAAATAATTTTACACAAACAACTAATTATAATTTACTATTGTATGCCTTCTAAATTATTTATTGTAAAAGTCAACAATATCTCATACATAATGATTTGTGCTTAGATGATACTATCTTTGATAAAATCTAATTTGGAACAATTTTTCGTTTCTTTACATTAGACTAAATTTATAATGTTTAATATATTAATTATTTTTAAACTAAAATATTCATAATTAAAACATGTTTTTTTAATTTGATGAAATACATGCATTAACTATAACCTTTTTTAAAAACATGCATTTTAATTAGTTTTGAGAGTAAATAATGTTAATTAAGAGAGAATAGTATAAGACATGATTAAGAGAGGAGTGAATATTAATTAAGGGAAGAAAATAGTAAAATGGTAATTTTGAAAAAAATATAAAAGTAAAATAAATTTATTGTTATTAACTTGATTAATTACTTCTCTTAATAATAGTAAATTAGATATTTGAATTTATATTTTTTTTAATCTTAACAAATTAAGTATTTAAATCTTATATATAAGAATATAAGTAGATGCCGATAATCCAATCTACAGTTTATTTGTTCTTTTCTTTTATATGTTTGTTTTACTTGCTAAATATTTAAAGTTAAATTATTCTTACTTTACTTGTACATAATATTTATGATATTTTTTTTTATGAATTTTTTTCTTAACAATGTCCTCCTCTCTAAACATGGCAATAGGACGAGGTGGGGCAGGTTTTATGTTTCCTGCCCTATCCTCAATATTTGCTGGAGATAAAATCTGGAGACTTATTTTCACTTTTGACAGAATTCGAGTTTCTTTGTTTCACCACCGTTCTCGCTCCTAAATCTTTTTTTTTTCTAACAAATATGAAAGAATTTTAAAAAAAATAAAAGAAAAATAAGATAATATAAATTTTTACATTCTTTTTAACTAAAATGCCTATCAAATAATTTAAATAATATGTAAAAATAATTTTAAAATTATATTATTAAGCGAGGTAGAAGTGAGTATAAGGGTGAGGGGCAAGGACAAAGACAGGAATGCCCCAATTTTGTCAATCGAGCAGATACCTACCGCATCGAGTTAAAATGCAATGGCTACTCCTCTCTCATCTTATACTGCTGCAACTGTTACTCCCTTCCCTCTCACCACCAATACCATTATTACCCCTTACATTTCGCGACACATGTCTGAAACAACAAAGGACCAAATTGAAATCAGCTAGAACTAAATACACGAGGGAGAAATCTCAACCTCTGAACATTATGGAATCAAGAAAAATTAGATCGTGAAAGAATTGGTTGGAGACAAATTAGAGGATGAGGGGAAGCTTCGGTGGAAAAGATAGGTTATCATCCAAGGGACAAATCGGTAAATATAGAAAGGAAAAAAATAAAATAAAAGAAAAAATGTTAATCATTGATTTAAAAATAGCAAATCTCATAGTCATTTTTTACTTTCCCACGGTGGGAGATATCTCTAACTCCCTTACCTCGTCTCACCCATAAAAGGTTGAGTCTATAAAATAGATAATTAAATTAAAAATATTTTATAAAATTAACTTATATTCTAACTAATAAACTAAAAAAATATAAAATAACATAAAATTCATTTAATTATATACACTTGAATTTATCTTTAATAACTTATTATCTTAAATACTGGGAAAATAATTTTAAAATTTTACATTATAATAAAATACTAAAGATACAATGATTTTATATTATAAAAGATGATGTAGTAGTGATGATAGACAAGCATGTTGTGGATGCCACCAAAAATGTAAATTGTCATAGTGTGGGTGATAGAGAGAGACATGTAAAAGGCTCACCATTGTTGAGAGTGATAGGGTAGGTAAACAAAAATTATGATTAGCAAGGTATTAGAGGAACTTATAAGCCAATTTGATAAATTTATAAACTAATTTGACTAAAAAAATTGTTTCGTACATAAACTAATTTTTGTAACTTAATTATTTTCATAAGCTACTTTGAATAAATTGTAAAATAACTTATAAGCTACTAGATTTTATTTATTTATTTATTTTTATCCTCAATAATTTATTTGAAATCTATTTTCATATCAAATAGTTAAAAAAATTCATTTTATATTTATTGGCCAACTTTTAAGTTAATTTACTAAAATCTTTCTGTTCTTACCGGAAATCTGCTGTAGAGATGATCCTCCGAGTAAGATTGGTGAGCCTCCTTCACTGGTATGTTGGTGCTCCAAGATGGGGGTGGTACTTGCAAAAGAGACTCTGATGTTAAAGTTAGGGTTTGTATGAGTATGAATCTCCTATAAATAATGCACGTACCTTAGTGTATATTAGGGTTGCGTTGAGTCTTGGGTCTGAGATTAGTTGTGATCTGATTAGGTGGAGAATCTCGCCTAGACCGAGATTTCCTGAGATCGGTTACGATCTATTTAAGTGTCGAGTTGTCGTCGCGTAGCGCGTTCCCGAGGTCATCTTGCGCTGTGATACCGAGCTCTGAGCTCGGTTTCGCAGTACGGATAGTACACAAGCCCCCCGAGCTCTGAAGACCGTAGGTCGAGGAGTTAAGACTGAGCTTGCTGGAGGGAAGTGACCTTTCGCGCACGTTGGCCTGTCAAGGTGCCATGTGTCGTAACTGTCGCTTCTCGTTTCGATGACCGAGGTCGGCGCGTTAACGGGCGTGACGGTTATGTAATGATGGCCTCATTTAATGCGTGATCAGGTGTGTCCCCTGGCTGACACGCGCCTCTTCACTTTTCACTTTACTCATTTTTGCTCTTTCATCTTCTCGCGCATGCCATTTCTCTTGTTTCCGTTCGTTCTCCATCTCCATATTCTCCGTTTCTGTCGTTGTTTCCGGTAATCCGGTCGTTTGTTAGGGTTGTTTTCCGGGGAGGAGTACCGGGTACCTCCTTTCTACGGCTTTCTTTCCCTTTCTTCACATCTCCTCTTCGAGTCTTCTTGTTTCTCTTGATGGCTGGTGGATGTGGCGCCGGTTATTCTGCGCCTGTCAGGGGCAAGCCGCGCGGCAAGGCGGTGGCTACCGTGAGAGCCACCGCCGAGAGGAGAGACCCGCCACCGCCCAAGGACCTGGAGCCAGGCGTTCCTGGCTACGACTGGGTTAAGCGCGAAATGGGGGGGTCTATCGACCCTCCTCATTTCTATGTCTACCAGTGTCTCTTCAAGAACCTGGGCGTCTGTCTTCCTTTCACTCAGTTTGAGTGTGATTTTTTAAACTACATTAACGCGGCTCCTTGCCAGATGCACCCCAATAGCTGGGATTTTTTGAGGGCGTTTCAAGTCCTGTGTGCGGTCCTAGGAATAGAGTTGTCCCTTCGCGTTTTCCTTCACTTCTACCAGTTGAAGCTGGGTGTTCCGCCCTATGGCGTTCTTTCCTTGAGCGGGAGTAAAGAAGGGGGTTTATTCACTCTTTACTCCCAGTCTTATAAAAACTACAAAATCGAGTTCTTACGGGTTGCCCTTGTGGACGTTGACCCTTTAGAGGATGGGGGCTTCTACTTTGGTGGATTGCCGAAGTTCCCTTTCTACTGGTGCCCCAAACCGTCTAGGTTTCACGGGGTGGACCCTTCGCAATTGACAGCTTCGGAGGCTGCCGCCATTAGGAATCTTTTGGCACTTCCTTGCCCGTTAGATTGCAAGTCGATCCTGTCGCTTGCGAACTCGGCGCACAGGGAGAGGGGCCTGGAGGGTGAGTATCTTGTATTTTGGTAGCTCGTTGAGGTTTGTGTAATTTTTCTTTGCTGATGTGCTCTATTTTCTGCCTGCAGGCATTATAGGGAAGGACTTGTGGCTTGAACTGAAGCCTCGCTTCAACGTGACCGAGCTCGAGGTCTCCGAGCCTCCAGCGGAGGAGGTTTCTCCCCTGAAAGTCAACTGGAAAAGAAAGAGGGGCGGGAGAGAGGACGGGGGGACCTCTGCCCCTCGTGAAATAGGGGAGGTTGCCTCCAAGGCTGCTGAAGTCGGCGCGGTGGACCTTGCTGGAAGTCCACCATCGGAGGGGGCCGTTTGTGTGGCCACCGAAGAGGTGGCGTCGACTGTTGAGTCTGTCGCTCATCCCGGCGAGGTGTTGGCCCAAGCTGCTGAGTGAGTTGTCCAGGCCGCCGTGGTGAGTACTTTTCCTTTCATAGTCTTGTTTCTATTTTCTACCTTTTATGTTGTTTTTCTACGTTTTGACTTGAGGTTGTTTTCTATAGGCAAGGGATGCTGTCGAGGAAGTGGTCCTTGCTGCCGGGTGGGCTACCCCGGCTACCGAGGAGGTGATCCGAGATGCTGTGCCTGCTACCCCGGTTGGCGAGGTAAGCGGTTGGCCCTTCTGTGGTATTGACGTTTTACCCCTCTGTTTACTTTTTGTCTTAGAAGAGTATCGTTGTTTCTTGCAGGCGGGGGACGTCGCCGGGGTTTCGGATCCTCCGGTCTCAAGGGCGCCAGAAGGGAATCCTTCCGTGGTCGAGCAGGGGGTACCTGCGTCTACTTCCGACGAGGCCCGTAGGGAGGGGTCGGGCTCCGTGATTCCTGCACCTGCTCTAGTGTCGAAGCCGAAGCGTCCGTATCTTGCGTACCGCTATGCACAAGAGGGCGCGCCGATGCGGTAAGAGCATTTGAGTGCATCGGAGGAGATCGACTCTCTGTGGAGCGCCGCGGTGACTCCGGAGAAGTTTTTCCCAAAGGGGTCGCTGAGCACGGCTGATCAGGCGATGATTGAGTCGGCCGGGCCAATGGGGAGTTTTGATGCCGCCCAGATCTTCCTGCAGAGAGGCACGACCATTGTGGATCACTGGAAACACAAGTGGTCGAAACAGCAGGAAGACATGGCGAAGCTGAAGAGCCTGGTTCAGCCTCTGAAGGATGAGAATAGAGTCCTGAGGGAAGAGAACAGGGTTCTGACTACCGCCCTTGGCGAAGCAAAGATGCAAGGAGCCGAGCTCTAGGCGGCGAGGAGGGGCCTCGCCAGGGTCCAGAAGTCATTGGAGATCGCCTTGCGCTCCAACGAAAGTTATGCCTCCCAAGTAAGCGAGTTGCGTGGGCTTATTACCTTGTCTAGAGGCGAGGTGATGTCTTCTCAGGGCCAGGTTCGCTCTTTGAAAGATGAGGTCGCATTTTTGAAGAGTGAACAGGTGTCGGTAACCGAGGAGCGTCTCCGCGACGAGGTCATTATTAGTAGCAAAGAGGAGGAGATTGTTGCTCAGAAGGTAGACATTTCGACGCTGGAGGCCGAGAAGGCGGCGCTGGAGAGAAGACTTGAGGAGGTAGAGCGTTCCATCGTGGTGGAGCATAAGAGGGGTTTCCTCAAGGCTGCTCGCCAGGCCAGGCTTCTTGCGCCGGGGTTTGACTTCTCCGGCATGCATGTGGAGAAGGTCGTTCGCTTTGGGAGGCTGGTAAAGGAGGATGACGTTGAGGATAGTTCCAGCGAGGATGCCTCTGTGTAAGCTATATCTGTAGTAGCCTGGGTTTGTTTTTGTCTCTTTACTTTTCTTTTCCTTGAATTCATGTATTGAACTCGGTAAATATAGCTTTGTATATACGTATTTTGCTTTGTCTTGCGCGTTTTGAGACACGTTTGGTGTCTGTTGTATGTTTTTATGCGTGGTGATACTTTGCCCCGAGTTGGTCATGCCGAGGTGAGACCTCGACCTTGGTTTTTCGTTAAGTGAATCTTTTCATGAAGGTTCGAATTCGACCTAAGGTTCGGACTCGACCTCGAATTGAAGTGGGGTGAGTTGTACGAAGGTTCGGATTCGACCTTGTATTTTTGTTAAGTAATACATTGCAAAGGTTCGAACTCGACCTTAATCATGCCGAGGTTCGAACTCGACCTCATATTAGCGTATTAGGGTTCGTACTCGACCTTAAATCAGAGTAAAATGGATCATGCTAAGGTTCGGACTCGACCTCGGATGAGCGTATCTTAAGGTTCGTTCTCAACCTCGAGTTTGTGTGAAGTGAGTTGTATCAGGTTCGAACTCGACCTCAAATTTCCATTGAATAATTTTTGTGAAGGTTTGAATTTGACCTTAATCATACCGAGATTCGAACTCGACCTCAGATTTAGCATAAAACATAAAATAATGTGAAAATAACATGAGTTGAATAGAATGAGTTTGTTTTATTGATAATGTCATTGTGCCTCGTTAAAAACCCTCTCAGCCAAAACCCATTTTTCTGTTTTTTGGGACAAAAAACTGAGGTGGGAAAAGAGTGCACAGCTCATTCATACAAAATTCAGCTGAAATAGAACTTGAGATGCGTAGCATTCTAAGTCCGCGGTATGGGCTTTCTGCTGAGTTCTTCCAGCCTATACGCTCCATTTTCCAAGTCTTCTGTAACTCGGAATGGGCCACCCCAAGTAGGTGCAAGCTTCCCATCTGACGTGTCCTTCCGGGCTTCGCCTAGCAATCGCCACACCAGGTCACCAATTCGGAAAGAATGAGGTCGTACCCGGGTGTTGTATCTTCGGGAAGCTCGGAGCTTGCATGCTTCTTCGTGGATTTGAGCTTTGTCTCTAAGCTCGTCCACGAAGTCGAGGTCAGCTGCCAACTCTTGAGCGTTCTGCTCGCTATCGAAAACCTGCCGTCGGTGGGACGTCACTCTGACTTCTACTGGGATCATTGCATCGACTCCATAAGTTAGCCTGTAGGGTGTTTCTTGCGTGGTTGATTGGGGGTGCAATGATACGCCCAGAGGATGCTGGGAAGTTCGTCGGGCCATTATCCTTTGACGTTTCCCAGCCGTTTCTTGAGTTCCCGGAAGATGACTTTGTTGGCTGCTTCGGCTTGCCCATTGGTTTGGGGGTGTTTCACCGAGGTCGGGAGATGCTTGATACCGAGCTCTCGGAGGAAGTCCTCGAATCCCTGTGCGATGAATTGTCGGCCCTTGTCAGTAACGAGGGTGTGAGGGATTCCGAACCTGCAAATGATATTCTTCCATGTGAATTTTTGCACGTTCTTAGTGGTAATTTTGGCGAGTGGGCATGCTTCAATCCACTTGGTGAAATAATCGATTGCCACCAGAAGGAATTTCAGTTGACCTTTCGCGGGGGGGAATGGTCCGAGAATGTCCATTCCCCACTGGGAGAAGGGCCACGCCGACATCATGTGGTGGAGAGCTTCGGGTGGTTGCCAGTGTGTGTCGCCGAACTGTTGACACTCTTTACATTTTTGAATGTAGCTTTGGCAGTCCAACTTCAGAGTGGGCCAGTAGTACCCAACTCGGAGTACCCTGGTCGCCATTGAGCGCACCCCGGAATGCATGCCGCATATCCCCTGGTGAATTTCCCTGATGACATAGGCTGCCTGAGACGCAGTCAAGCATTTGAGTAGTGGAGAGGAAACGCCACGTTTAAATAACTCATCTCCGATGATGATGAACTTAGACGATCTCATTCTTATCTTCCGAGCTTCGTCCTTATCCTCGGGCAGGGTTCCTTCTTTCAAGTAGCCAGATGGCTGTCATCCATCCCAGGTCTTCATTGTCACTGACGTTGACGACTTTGTCGTCTAAGCTGGGTGAGTGCAGGGTTTCCTAGATGATGGTTCGGTGTTGTCCAGGCCTTTTGGTGCTAGCAAGCTTTAATAGGAGGTCAGCTCGGGCGTTTTGTTCTCGCGGCACATGCTTTATGGTGAATTCGTCGAAGGACGAGATTTGGTGGGATGCAGTGTGAAAGTACCGCTGCAGTAGAGTGTCCTTTGCCTGGTACGTCCCGCTGAGCTGCTCCACCATGAGTTTTGAGTCGCTGTTGCAACTCACTTTTCAAGCTCTGAGGTCGCGGGCTAGCCTTAGTCCCGCAAGAAGTTCCTCGTACTCCGCCTGGTTGTTGGTCACTTTGAAGCTAAACTTGAGGGATTGCTCCAAAGTGACTTGGTTTGGTCCTTCCAATATGATGCCTGCACCACCACCCTTAGAGTTGGAGGATCCGTCAACATGTAAAGTCCATACCTGAGGTTCCTCGACTGTAGTAGGCGTGAGCTCGGCTACGAAGTCGGCCAGGCATTGAGCTTTCAGGGGTCCGCGACTTTCGTACTGGATGCTGAACTCAGATAATTCTATTGACCACGCAATCATCCGTCCGGCGAGCTCAGGCTTTCGCAAGATTTGCTTGATGGGGTAGTCGGTTTTGACTACCACCTGGTGACTCTGGAAGTAGGGTCGGAGACGCCGAGCTGCGGTGACAAGTGCCAGTGCCAACTTCTCGATCATCTGGTATCGCTTCTCCAGCCTCTGTAGGATCGGTGGGGTTGTGAGGAAGGTTTTGAAGCTTCAGAAAGCTTCTTCGCTCTGATCCGTCCACTGGAAATCTTTGGGCTTTCGCAGCAGGGTGAAAATGGGCCCTGCCTTCTCCGCGAGTCTGGGGATGAAACGGGATAGTGAGATCAACCGTCCAGCTAGGCGCTGGACCTCTTTCACCGTTTGTGGGCTCTGCATCTGGATGATCGCTTTACACTTCTCGGGATTGGCCTCAATTCCTCTGCTGGTGATCATGAAACCGAGGAACTTGCCTCCCTGGACGCCGAAGACACACTTCTCCGGGTTGAGGCGCATGTTGTGCTTCCTGATCTGGGCGAATACTTCGGCGAGGTCGGCAGCATGGTCTGCCGCCGAGGTGGTCTTGACTACCATGTCGTCGACGTAGACTTCCATGTTCCTCCCGATCTGTTGGTGGAAGACCTTATCCATCAGCCGCTGGTAGGTTGCGCCTGCGTTTTTGAGGCCGAAGGGCATCACCCGGTAGCAATAGTTGGCGTGGTCGGTGATGAAGGACGTGTGCACTTCATCGGGTGGGTACGTCATTATCTGGTTGTACCCGGAGTAGGCATCGAGTAAACTGAGGAGGGCGTGTCCGGAGGCTCCGTCGACCAACCTATCAATGCTCGGAAAGGGGTATGAGTCCTTGGAGCATGCTTTGTTCAAGTCGGTGTAGTCGACGCACATGCGCCACTTCCCCGAGCTCTTCTTTACCAGGACCACGTTCGCCAACCATGTGGTGTACCTGACCTCACGGATGAAGCCAGCATTTAGTAGTTTCTGTGTTTCGGTGATGATGGCCTCCCGCCTTTCGCCGCCGACCTTCCTCTTCCTCTAGGCGACTAGTTTTGCCTCCTTGTGTATTGTTAACTTGTGACATATGAAGTCAGCGTCGATGCCCGGCATATCAGCGCTGGACCAGGCAAAGAGGTCGGCATTCTGGAGAATTTCAGCTTCGAGCTGTTGCCGCAAGTTCGGGCTTAACTGTCTGCTGATCTTCGTGTTTTGCCTGGGAAGTTTTCCGATCTGGAGGTCGTCAAGCTCGTCAATGGGGCTTGGCCTTTCGTCATGAGAGTCTGATCTTGGATCGAGATCGGTGATTTCCACGTGGGCGCCTTGGGCCACGGTGGGGGGGTCACTCTTGCATTTTTCACCGGGCGAGGCGATCTTCAGGCTTTCGGTGTAGCATTGTCGTGCCGTCTTCTGGTTCGCCTTGACAGAGATAATCTTCCCATCATTCCCTGGGAATTTCATGGTGAGGTGTGGGGTGGACACTACTGCTTCGAGTTGATTCAAGGTCGGCCTCCCGATGATTATGTTGTAGGAAGTATTGGCTTCCACGAGGAGGTACCGAACCATGACCCGCCTCGTGTCCGGAGGTGTTCTGAAAGTTGTCAGTAGGTCCACGTACCCCCGAGTGTGAACTCTCTTTCCTGCAAAACTGACTAGGGGCTCTGTGTGAGGTTGTATGAGGGAGTGGGGGACGTCTAACCTGAGGAACGTTGGCCAATACAGGACGACGGCCAAGCTCCCTTGGTCGATCAGTGTCTTGTGAACCTCCCAATTGGCTAACTCCACGGCTATAACCATGGGATCATCCTGGTTGGGATTGACCCCGGCATAGTCAATATCGGTGAAAGTAATCGTCGGTGAGTGTTGGTGCGAAGCTGAGGTGGTAGGGTGTATGCAGTTGATATTGCGCAGGTGTCTTTTGCAGGCCGAGCTGTTGGCGCCCCCTCTTGCGAAACCACCTGCAATTGTATTGGTTACTCCCCGTAGGGGAGCTGGCCCTGTTTCCTGGCTTACCTCGGCTTGCACTGCTCCACCGGGGCTGCGTTGAGAGCCAGAGGATTGGTCCGTGCGAGCTCCTGAACCATGACCTCGGTCTCGTCCCTGTCCACCGTAGCTTCCCTGGTGACTTCGCTGGACACACTACAAGAAAAATGCTGATTTCCGACGGAAATAGGTAAATTTCCGACGAATTTTGCTTTTTTCGACGGATTTCTGTCAGAAAAAAGTGGCGTCGGAAAAAAAAATCCATCGAAAATAATTTTTCCAAAGGAAAATTCCGTCAAAAATTTTCGACAGAAAAATCCATCGGAAATTGCTGTCAAAATTTCTGACGAAAAAATCTGTCGAAAACTATAATTTTTTTTATAATTTTAATAAATTTATTAATGTAACAACTCTCATATTTGGCCTCTCAAGGGTTCTATTTCACAATATTTCACTGTTTAGCGTGTTTTATCCTTACTTGTGCAATTTTTAGGAGACTTCCCAGAAGGTCACCCATCCCAATACTACTCCAGATCAAGCACGCTTAACTGTGAAGTTTTGATGAGTAAGCTACCGAAATGTCTATGTATGTTGTCAGTATAACTTGTATAAATTAATTCATTTAAGTCATCCTCAAATATACAATCTCATATTTGTACTATAATAATAATATATAATAATTTTATATTACGAATAATAATAATAATTATAATAATAATAATATATTTAATTATTCTTTATTTATATGTACTTACTTTTATAATTAACATCTACTTATTTTTATTTAAAATTATAATTTAAATTATTTAATTTTATAATTTATAATGATAATATAATTTATAAAATTATAAATATTTATTTATTACATACTTACAAATTAAATTTTAATATTTTAAATAAATTATTAATTAATTTAATATATTTATTTACCTTAAATCAAACATATAAAATTCAAAAAATGTATTTATCCTTATTTTTTTTCTAATTATCAACTATTAATAAAATACTAACTTAAAATCTTATCTAATTATATATAATATTTTCATATCAAATTTAAAATCAGATATTAGTTATACAAAAATATTAAGATCATATAGTAAATTGTCAATAAGATTTTAGTTAAATAATTTAAAATAATTAATATTTCAATTATATTGTTAATTAGCAAATAATTTATTCCAAAAGTAATTAATTTTTTTATATTAATTATTAGTAAAATTTAATAAATTTTAATTTAACAATTAATTGGATCAATGAAATTCAACACACCATGAGTTTTTGAGCGAAATAACTTTACCAAGAGTTATTTTGTAAATTATCTTAAATCAAACATATAAAATTCAAAAAATGTATTTATCCATGTTTTATTTTTTAATTATCAACCATTAATAAAATACTAACTTAAAATCTTATCTAATTATATCATAATATTTTCATATTAAATTTAAAACCAGTTCTTACATTTTCGACAAATATAAATTTGTCTGAAATATTCTATCAATAATATAGCTTTTCCTACAAAAATTTTCTCATCAAAAATATAAATTTTTTGACAGATTTAATTTTGTTTTATAAGAAATCATCTTCGATTAATATAACATTTTGTATATATGATTTAAGAGTAAAAGATTTTCAATTTAACAGTTGAATTTACAAAATTCACATTTAATATAAAGTTATTGAGCGGTGTAACACTTAGTAAAATTTATACCATTGTAATTATAACCCCCCTCATATATATATATATATATATATATATATGTGTGTGTGTGTGTGTGTGTGTGTGTGTGTGTGTGTGTTGTGTGTGTGTGTGTGTCTATATATATATATATGTGTGTGTGTGTCTATATATATATATATATGATTTAAGAGTAAAAAATTTTCAATTTAACGGTTGAATTTACAAAATTCACATTTAATATAAAGTTATTGAACGGTGTAACACTTAGTAAAATTTATACCATTGTAATTATAACCCCCTCATATATATATATATATATATATATATATATATTAAATGCGACTTTTACAATGTATTACACCGCTCAATAACTTTATATTAAATGTGAATTTGGTAAATCCAACTGTTAGATTGAAAGTTCATATCTCTTATAGATTATATATACAAAACTTTATATTAATCCAAGATGATTTGATACTTCATTTTTATAAAACAAAATTGATGTAATATATTCATTTCAAAATACACTAAAATATGAACACTTGGATTATCTTCCAGTTGTTGTTCAATTTTAACAAAATTTGATATACACGTATAAAGTGATATAAACTTTCAATTTAACGGTTGAATTTACAAAATTCACATTTAATATAAAGTTATAGAGCGGCATAATACTTAGTAAAAGTTACACCGGTATATATATATATATATATATATATATATATATATATATATATATATATATACACATACATATATACAGCGACAGCTGCACGTTTGGAATAGTGAGGCACTTGCCCTCACTACTATTTGACATATACATAATTTTTTATCTAAAAAAATAATATATTTTAAAAAATAAAAATTATATTCTAATAAAATAAATATATAGATTCAGAAAAAATGTTTATTTATTTGATATCTGTCAAATTTTTGAAGAAAATTAATTCTCATGTGATAAAAAAAAATTTCTTAATAATGAATTAATTTTTTTAAAAAAATTAATTATAATATATATGTATATATATATATGACTTAATATTCACATATATAATGTAATATATTAAAACAAATAATTTTTTGATAAAATAAAATTTGTAGCATGCATGTTTATCTTTTGTGTTTTTTATTTATTGTATACGTTGATTGAAAAAATCAAAATAGTAAAATTGTATACATTGATTAAAAAAAATCAAAATTGAAGAAATAAAAATTTCTTTGGTACTTGAACTTTAAAAAGGAACAAAGATTTTCTTTTCGTTAGAGAAAGGATAAGGAGATATCTTGAAGCGTGCAAAGTTTGAAATAAAGTCATTGTTGATTGACACACACAACAATTCCTCCCATTTTGTACCTTAAAGGTGATAAGTAGTCTCTTTGATATGACAATTTTGGCGAAATACATTTAATGCATCAATTGACATTTTACTCTACAAGGAAGGAAGACGAAGTAAGATGAAGCAAGCCTATGAGAGAAGATCAAAGAGTTGCGATGCTTATCTTCATGAAGCATCTATATAAAGAAGCTTGAAAACTCAAAAAGAAAGAGAACAAAGAAAAAATATTGTAAAATTCATTTAATTCTGTCTATGTAAATCTTGTACCTAAATTGGTTGTATCATGTATGGTGAGTAAAATGAAATATCAGTGATTTTCTAACTTTAACTTTGTGTTATAAATTAAAGCCTAAAGAGATTTTTTTTTTTTTTTGTAAATAATACTTGATTGTTGAACAGACTTTATTATTCAAAGAATACTTGGTATTTACTTAAAGAGACAAGTCAAAGAATACTTGGATGTAACCAAAAGTAACTTATAAAAGAATACTTGTATATTTACAAAAATAGTAGAACTTCATCAAGTTGATCAAGAATTAGATGTAGTAAGACAAAATATTGTGTTTTTTTGCTCTTGACTCTTCGTCTACACTCTTAAAGTTTTGTTACTACTTTGTTATTTCAAAAAGTGTTGAATTTTTTACTGATCATTCGGCCCCTTCTAATGTCTTTCTTTTCTCTACAAATATTAATAATTAAATTTTATTATTAAACTCATCAATGTTATATTATTTTTAAATTTGTGTTTTTATTATTCATTAATGTTTTTAATTTACAACGTCTACTTTCTTTTATTATTTATTAATTTCCAACGTTTGCTATTAATTACCCATTATTTTTTTAATCTTTAGACTTATTTAAACCATATTTCTTGAGCCTTTTATAGTGAATCTACTTTTCCGTTGTCAACTCTTTCTCAAATTTCTAAATTTTAAAACTGTTTTTCTCTTACAAATTTTGTTATTGCCTCAGTAAAAGTTGAGAAGAAATTGATAAGTATGGGAGACTTGTGGATTACTGAGTTAAGTATTTGAAGATTGTGTAATTATCTCAGGCCTTGAATAGTTTCTCAGGTGATAATTTGAGTTCGTGGATTTGAGATCGAGTCTTGATTCGTAATTTGACCTACCTACCACAGTATCAAGGACTTAAGGTATGATCTAATCCTAACCACTTTAGGATCTTTAATTTATTAGTTTTTTTTCATTATTAATCTTAATCACTTGATGGCGATGGTACTCTAACGTCCTTAATTTTATCTTGAAATGTTTCCAAAAAAAATTACACTTTGAATTCTAGGATTGTGGTTTTAGTTTCCGATTTGAGAGATTTTGGACATCTCATTTGAGAGTTGTGGCTTTGGGAAAACAGAAACCTTTTTTTAAAAAAAAAAAAAATTAGAGGCAAAAAAAATCTTTTAGTTAAAAATTTGTCTCCTATCTGTTTTGTACATACATGAGTATCCAGGTACATGCAAATTTTATAAATATTTACATATATTTATTGATATCTATTGATATTTGTGAATTTTTAAAAAATTAAAAAAAATATTATAAATAATTTTAAGCTTATATTTGATATTAATTATATTAAAATATTAAAGATAAATAATTGATATTAGTTTTTAAGTTTGCAATTAGTGATAAATTTTAAAAATAATATAAAAAATATAAGATAAAAATATGAATATTTAAGTAATTTTATTTAACGGATACTCACAAGTATAGATATTACAATACTCGCCTTTGTTTTGTTTATAAACGAGGAAAAAAAGACATGTATCTATTACTCGCAAGCATCTATTTAGACTATCCATTTATTATGTGTAGTGGCATGAATATCTACAAGTACAAGTATTTTGACCACAATTTTCAAGGATTAAAGATTTTTATGTTTAATTACAATAATATATTTTTGGATATATAAATATTTTTTACAAAAAATAGCTTTTATTAACATAATTCCATTAGATATATTTATTTACTCAAATCTTATGCAAATATGACATTAAACTATTTTTAAAAATTTTAAATTATTTAAATAAAAAATTCAAAAAAAAGATAAACAAAGAAAAATACTACACAATAAATAAAAAGGATAAAAATATATTATTTCATTTCATTCAAATAATAAAAATAAAAAAGTGTTAACAAATACCATTAAATTGTATATTTTTTTAATAATATTATTAAAATTGACAAGATTAAGAAATAACGACTTTAATAATATTATTAAAATTAATAAATAAATAAATAAAGAGAAAAATATATATATGAGAAAGAGAGTGATGGACAAGGAGAGAGAAAGAGAGGGGTGAGAGTGTTAAAGAGAGAGGGAGAAAGAGAAAGAGTGGGAGTGAGAGGAAGAGGAAGAGAGGAGAACCGAGAGTGAGAGGGACACATATAAAGAGAGAGAGGGAGAAAGAGAAATGGTAGAAAGAGGAAGAGAGAGGGAGTGATGGTGAGAGAGACAATCATTATAGAAAAGTGGAATAAAAATTATTCCTAAAAATTATATTTCTATGAATCTTCTTTTTTAAATAGTTACCAAACATGAGAAACTGGAATTCTTGATTTAAAATTCCCAAGAAAGTAAAATTATTCTTTGTACCAAATGATCCTTAAGGGTAAGAGAATGAATGACATGTAAACAAAAAGGTTTCTAAGTAGAAAAAAAAAGGTAAGAAATAATTTCAAGAAAATTAATAAGAATAAAAAATAAAATAAAAATTAAGAGCTTATAAATTATAAACTACTTTAGTTTAGGCAGAGAATCCAAAATAGGCTACTCGACCTATTTGTCGGTCAACTCGATGCAAGTCATGAATTACAACAGATTGAACTAAAAAGGCTCAAATTTAATTTGGTCGTTTAAATTGATTTCTAAGCCCGACCCTATGTGAGTTATGGATATGATGGATTGGCTCTAAAACTTTAACTTCTTTTGTTAATTTTTTATTTTTCTAAAATTTAAGCTACATCATTATTTTTATTAACATATTTATATTAGTACAATAAATAAAATATAAATAATTAATTTATTCTCTCATTACATTTTAAAAAATTAAAAATTAATAATGTGACAATTGTTCTAATTATTTTTAATATGAAAAAAAAATTATATATATAATATTTCAATCACTTATCATTTCATAAAAAATTGTAGGGAAAAAGCTATCTATATAATATAATATTTAATTATTTGGCCATAAGTTTATAAATTTTATGAACTTATGTCTCCTACTTATTAAACTTTTAGTGATCGGATGACAAAATTAAATAAGGATGGAGAGAGTCCAACCCATTTATGACACAAATTTTATCCTATTGGGTTACAAAAGTTTGCATTTAATTTAGACTTAAAATTTACAATTTATCAAGTGGCTTAGTGCTAGCCTAGCAAGCCCAACCTATTTTTCTAGCTTTAAATTCAAGGTTTGCCCTGAAGCTTAAACTTTAGGCTCAAATACAAAAAAAAAATATTTGTTATTAGTTTTATTAAAGTAAAAGACAACATACATGTTTGTAAAAAAAATTAAAAAAAAATTTAAAAAAAATCAACATATACATATATTATTTAAATAATTAATTATCTTTCACAATTTGTGTTAAGCCTTCATTAGGTCAACCATGCTTCATTTAGGTTATGAAAATAAGTTATAAGCTTTTAAAATAAACTCTTATAAGTTCCTGAATATCTTATTAAGAGACTCTCAAATGTCTCAAACTAATTTTATAAAATTTTATTTAACTTATGTCTCCTACTTATTAAACTTTTAGTAATCACATAGCAAAATTAAATAAGGATACAAAGACTCGAACCCATTTATCACACAAATTTTATCATACCAGATTACAAAAGTTCACATTTAATTTGACTTGAAATTTAGAGTTCAAATCTTATAATTTATTGGGTGAGTTCATGTCAGCCTAGCAAGTATAGCCTATTTTACTAGCTTTAAATTCAAGGTTTGCTCAAGGATAAAGTTGCTAAAAACTTAAACTTTAGGCCCAGATGCAAAAAAGTTATTCGTTATTAGTTTTATTAAAGTAAAAAAGGTAACATACATGTTTGTAAATTAAAAAAAAAAAAAAAAAAACTCAACTTATACATATATTATTTAGATAAATAATTATCTTTCACTATTTGCGTTAAGCCTCCCTTAGGTCAACCATGCTTCCATCATGTTAGATTATGAAAATAAGTTATTACAAAACACACATAGGCCATAAGCTATTATAATTAAAGACCTAGAATTTATAATTGTTGTATTAATTATTTACTTATTTAGATGTTTTAAAAGACTAAATTTTAGCAATTATTTTTTATTAATCAATTCATTAATAGAGGCGTTCATGCATCGATTTGATTTAGATTTTGGGTAAATTAAAGTCTAAAAATCAATTAATTTTAATTGGTTTGATTTGAGTTAAATCAAATTTACCAAAAAAAAAATTATGATGTGAACCAAATCAAACCAATCAACAAGGGGTTGTTTATTTTGGATTAATTGATTTTCTTTAAAAATTATACATTTTTTAAAAATAAAAAAAATACATTATTTTGCCCCAAAATTATAATAAAAACCTATTATTAAAAGAGTGTAAATAACATTTAAGTATAAATAAAAAAAGTAATATAAAAAATATATAATTAAAGTAGTCTAATATTTGAAACTAGAGTATTTCAACATTTAAGAAAGCTAAGGTAACTAGTCCTTCAAATATTACTAAATTATTTAAGTTACAATCATTATCTAAATAATCTTCATACATTCTAATTATAATAAGATCATTATATATTACTAATAAAATCAAATTATTAAGATAATAATAATAATAATTTTAATTAGTTTGATTCTTGGATCATCAGATTTGTAAAATGCAAACTCATAATCTGAACCAATTAAAGTTGGATTTAATTGGTTTTGATCAAATTTGGTCAAAAAATCAAACCAACTTAATTAGTTTTACTCGAATCATTGCTATTATCGAACTTTTTGAATAAAAAACACTCTTATTAATATTGTGTTAAAAATCTATTATTAAAAGATTGTAAATAACATTTAAGTATAAATAAAAAAAAGTAATATAAGAAGTATGAATTTAAAGTAGTCTAATATTTGAAACTAGAGTATTTCAACATTTAAGAAAGTTAAGGTAACTAGTCCTTCAAATATCACTAAATTATTTAAGTTACAATCATTATCTAAATAATCTTCATACATTCTAATTTTAATAAGATCATTATATGTTACTAATAAAATCACATTATTAAGATGATGGTAATAATAATAATAATAATAATAATAATAATAATAATAATAATAATAATAATAATAATAATAATAATAATAATAATTTTAATTAGTTTGATTCTTGGATCATCAGATTTGTAAAATGCAAACCTATAATCTGAACCAAATAAAGTTGGATTTAATTAGTTTTGATCAAATTTGGTCTGATAAAGAAAAGATCAAACCAACTTAATTAGTTTTATTCGAATCATTAGTATTATCGAACTTCTTGAATTAAAAACACTCTTATTAATATTGTATTTTTTTTAAATCCGTGTTTTTATCATATATTTTTAATTACTTTATTTTATTATTCATTAATTTCTTACGTTCACACTTATAATTACTTTTTTTTAATTTAGACTTATTTAAAAAAATATTTCTTTAGCCTGTTACGGTCTGTCGTCAACTCTCCAGTTTTCTTATTTCAAATTTCGAAGTTTTAAGTTTCTCTTTGTATTACTCTTACTAATTTTGTTGTCCCAATAAAAGTTGAGAAGAGCTTGTTAAACATGGGAGACTTGTGCATTACCCAAATAAGTCTTTGAAGATACCTCAATTTGTCTCTCTTGTGATAATTTGAGTTCGTGGATTTGAGATCGGCTTGTGATTCCTAATTTCACCTACCTGCAACAATGTCTAGACTTAGGTAAGATCTAATCCTAACAACTTTTGGGTCTTTTATTTATTACCAATTTTTTCATTTTCAATCTTAATCACTTGATGGCAATGATATTCTGATATCCTTTTTATCTTGAAATGCTTCCAATAAATAAATAAATTAGACCGTGATGTCTAGGATTGCTAGGAGTAATTTGGTAATATTGTGTGATACCATTTTTTTTTTGGCATGTTTTATGCCAAATAACTTCTCTATTCTACTGTTATGATGTTTGGCATAATATTTGATTTGGGTTGTTTTTTTTCTTTTTTTTATTTTTATTTGGGGATTTGTGTTCACCTTGTGGTTTTAGACTTCCAATTTTTAGTTTCATGGTTTTAGTATCTTAATTTTGTAAAATTTGTAATTTTTATCTTATCTTTAAATGTTTATCTGTTGTTACTTTTAAAGTTATAAAATTAATAATGACTTAATATTAAGCTAATGATATGATTTAGTATTTAATAATATTTAAATTAAATTATACTTTTGATCCTATTTTTATTTTATTTATATGATAATTATTATTTTATATGTTGATTTGAATTAATGAAATAAAATTTTAAATAATTTTCAAAAATTTTAAAACTTTGGATACTTGATCTATGCATTAAGAACTTTTAATTTAATAATTGAATTGTTAAAATTTGATATAGAACATGACTTATTGAGTGGAGTAAGTAGATTCCTCCTTGGGATGTCAACGAGGCGAGTACGAATAGTAGCTCATTGTTATCTTTTTTATTGGATAAATATCTGTCTCATACCCATCCCTATACCCATGTGAGTATTCAATGAACAAATACCCGCATATTTTTTCAATATTTGCAGATATCCACAAATACTTACGAGTATTTACTAAAAAATATCTTAAAAATATTCAACAAAACATTTTAATCATACATTTTAATTATTTGTAATAATTTTTTTCTTTTAAAAGTTATAAAAAATCTACATAAAAAAGTTTAAAGAATATAACTAAAATTGAAATAAAACTTGCATAAAAAAGTTTGAAAATTATAAAATTCAAATTCAAATATTCTTCACAATTATACTACTACTAATAATAAGTGAATTTAAAATTTAAATTTTAAATGTTCGACCATATAAATTTAAAGTTCAAATAATAATTATTAAAATAAAATATCTTGATTACACATAAATCAAAATAAAAGATAATAGAATATAATACTTAACTATTATGAGTCTAAACAAAGTTTAAATAAAATCAAATTCATACAAATTCAAATAAAATCAAATTCATATAAATTCAGATAAATTGAATATTAGTAGATATGAGTATTCGCAATACAAATACTATAATACTTCCTATCCTCCCCATTAACATGCAAGTATAATAAATATTGATACATGTTATTTGTAAATATCTATTTACAATATTTATTTTTTATTTGTTATGAATTTTATCCACAAATACTCGTGGGTACAAATTTTTTTTTTTTACATCCTAATCCCTCACATTATATATATATATATATATATATATATATATATATATATATATATATATATATATATATATATATATTCAGTTTCCTTTCTAAACTAATTAACAGTCAATTAATGTATTATTTATTAACTTGCACAGAAATATATAAAGAATACATGAGTGTAAATTTATAGTACTTAAATTTTTTGAGTTTGAACTTGGAAGGCTACCTTTAAGAGCAATGCCTAACATGGGTGGTTCAATTATTTGCTATCCAATTACCCATAGGAGGAATTTCTTTATCCGTTTTTTATGACCACTCACCTGTGCCAAAAATTCTGCCACATCTCAGGCTCTCCTCCATGACTTTTCAGAGTCTCGGGTCCTGCGTTCAATGTCTAACTCTTCTTCAAATTTATTCAATAGGAATAGTCTTTCTATGTATCTCTCTTCAAACAATGCAAGAGGATAAATGGTGGTGTTAGATCCAAAACCATTGACATCAAAAGGAATCTTATTGATACTTTTTTCTTTCTAATAATTTTTTATTATTAACTCAAATTTATTAAAAAACACAAATATTAATAAATCTAATCGGTAAATCAAAGGAGACACTTTAGATCGGATCAAGAGTGTCCAAGTAACTGAGAGGTTATGTAACCCCACTAGACATCTATTCCCATGATTCATCTTAATGATCATGAAGGCATGAAAGAAAATTGTACATATGGCTAAAACTGAGTAGTGCATTTTTGAAGTGACATGAAGTGAAAGGGTGTACTTGTATTTCTGCCTTGGTATAATTTACCTTTCATATATTTATTAGCAGCCAGAAAAATAGTCTATGTTCAAACTAAGCCCTGATGACTGAATAGGTAATTTGTGTTTCTAGGCAACTTGATTTTGTAACTGACTGAGGCGCTACCTTACCAAAAGAAACATAGACATTGAATGAAGTCCTAAGTACGTCTTGCATCATGTATCCCCAAAAAAGACAGGTTTAATTTGCACCTTGCTCATCAGATCAAAATGTGAAACCAAATAACATTTCAATTGCAACTTTGTCCTCAATTTAAGAAGCTATAACACTAGAAGTGATATAACATATTGTACAAACTAGGCCTATGAGAGACATAGGTGCTAGAGTGATACAACTTGATTAACCCAAGAGGGCAAGAGGTAGAAACTAGAGGACTTAGTGAAAAGTTAGTGTAATCAATAAATTAGAGTAGTTACACTAAGAGTATATGTTTTACATTAATTATATTTTGAATTCAATTTCCTGAAATCAAAATTTGGGTGTTGTTTGATTATCATCTAACGATTTTCTGATTTATTGATTATAGATCAGTTGGTCGTGAAGTTCGGTAGTCACAAAAGGTAAGTGTTTTCATTATTTTCTTTTATGGTGCATTTTATATTGTATGTCGTATTCTCATCTTCAATTTTTATTATGAATATAAAGTCTTATTGTGCATGGTTTTGCTCGAGAATATAACATGAATAAAATGATTCTTAGTGATTATAGAAACAAGCCCTGTACGGTATCCTAGTCCGGAACTAAAAAACAGCGGTCGAAATTCACAATCAACACCAACACTAGTGAAGTGGAGATTCCTACCTTTATAAAATAAAATAACGACGACTAAAATACAGGGGAATATTATATTTTTCTAACTATTCTCGTAATACTCAATAAAAATTAAATAAAACAGTGCTTACATTTATTCTTGTAAGAACATAAAAATTATATACAGTATTTTATTTTCTTTACCTTAGGATAATTAATTCTTTCATTTTTACAACAGCATGTTTAAGAACTTTTTTTTTTCTACGTAAGTCAGAGAAAATTACAATAAGATAGAATTAAAATTTGAATCTAATTTTTTTTTTAAGGAACATTTGACACGTACCACATGAACTAATTACTTAAGACAACAATGACAAGAATCTGTGATAGAAGATTGATGTGACAGAGGTAAAAACATAGTTGTATAAAATCATTATGATTAGATAATATGTTTGCATTTTGTAATAACGTTTGGCAATTTTCTTCTTCATTTTGTTAAGTGTGAAAAATAAGGAAACTTGAATTGAATAAAAGTATTATTATTATGTTTGGGATTTTTGGCAGGCCAAAAACTAGTTCTTGTTCTGGAGATAGGAAGGTGTGACACACATTGACAGAAGACAGAAGACAGGTCTGTGTTTTTGGCACCTTGCATGTGAGTCAAGTGATTAGTGTACTTTACTATAGACCTTGGTTCCAACCAAGTCTAACATACTTTTTCCTTGTTCTTCTGTTTCACTGCCTCCACGGTCACTTTCTCCTGACCCACACTCTTCATACATCATATGCAACCACACTAGACACTCAATGGACCTCCCCACCCACAAATTATTCCAATCTCCATCTAAATTGCCACCACCACCTGGGGTAAGAAAATAATCCCACATTTAATAATGTCCTTTGCCTTCAATTCATTTCTCACTATTGTTCTTGTTCACTTTTTGTGACTCAGAAGCCACTCCCTGAGAGCAAAATGAGCTTGTATGGGAAAACCCAAGCCAACCCTTTTGCAGATGACTTCCCTGACCCACTTTGCAAGCTCAACCTGAAGGAAACCTCAGACTTTGTGAAGTCACTGCCAATGCCAAATGCTGAAAACAGAGCACACTCTGTTTCACAACAGAGTAGACTCCTAGAGTCTCCCTCCACTCCTGGGAGACCCCACTTCACCTTCAGCTCTGGCCTTCCAAGAAAGAGCTTCCCTTCAAAATGGGATGATGCTGAGAAATGGCTCATGAGCACCTCTTGCCATGACTCACCTGCTCACAACAACGTCAACAAGGTTTCTGAGCCCCCAAGGTTCAATATCAGGCAACCATGTTTTGATGGCTTCAAGCAGCAACCAATGCATGATTTCTCGGACAAATCCAGGGTCACACATGAAAGGGTGTCCAATGCTGTCCCTGGGGACATCCACTGGCCTTCATCCTTGGACCACCACCATAACACCCTTGGAGCTTTCCATGGTGCTTCAGACATTGTACTAAAAGGTAGGATCGCTGTCTAAACTTCAAAATTTGACTTTATCCCACCTTTATTTCTTTTTCTTTCCAATCTACCCTTTTAGCCATCGTTGTCATGATGTTTCTTTTCCCTTTTTTCTTTATTATATTCTTATTTTCATGGACTTCAATTTTCACTGGCTTTAAATTGTGGGTAGGTTGAATATTAAAAACATCCACAGGTTCATATTTCCTTTCACTCTAAGCTGCTGACTGCTGAGCATGATGGTATCTTGTGCTCATACTCTTCTAAGATCATATATCTCATGTATATAATTTTAAAAGGAGTGAAATTCACAAAATTTTATGATTTCTAATAAAATTTCAGATAATTGTATAGAGTCTGCTTATAAGTGTTATTTAGAGACAATTTTTTTCATCTCATTAGGGGGGTTTGAAATTGAATAACACTATATTAATAATGGACTTTACATTTTACAATTTTGCAAATATGAGTACTCGTTGACATGTAGTGAATTGCAATGCAGATAAGTTCACAGACAACATAGTGCCAATTTTGCCAACTTTAAGGTATTTAGAGCCGGCTAAAGAAGGGTTCTTGTTTAGGAACCAACAAGGTGGTGGTGTGACAATGCAAAATGCTTGCTCAGAAATGGTTCATCATAGAGATATTGGCACTGAGATGACTCCTCTGGGAAGTTCCACAACTTCAAGGTGCCCCACCCCAGTCAAGATTCCATCACCTCCTCGCCACAACACTCCAGCAAGTAAGTCAGGACCATTGGCCTTGTCCAGCACTGCCAGCAATACTCTTGATGTTATTCAGCTGGAGGAGTGCCATTTTTCCAAACTGCAACTAGGATCACAGTATGACTTAGTCGTGCCTTGGAGCTCAAGTGAAGAGGAAGAAATGGAAATATCGAAAAGCTTGAGGCATAATGCTAGCCACATTGCTGATTCAGACTACATAGCTGCTGCATGGGAAGAAGAGGAGAGGACCAAGTGTTGTCTTAGGTAACTCAACTTTTAAAGTTTCAGCTTATGCTTTATTGTATAGCATTCACGTTTCTTCTAACACATTCTCAAAATCATGAATTTGTGAATTAAATAAGGAGTGATACCTGCACAATTTTATAATTTTTAATAAATTTCAGCTATATTAAATAGTATTTTGTTAGTATATCTCACGTAGTATGTATTTATCATCTGATATTGTGGTTATACTTTGAGTTGTTGCAGGTATCAGAGGGAAGAAGCAAAAATCCAAGCTTGGGTAAACCTCCAGAGTGCTAAAGCAGAAGCCCGGTCAAGAAAGCTTGAGGTATTTAATTTGCATTTCATAAATTTTATTTTATATAACAAATTTGTACAATAAGAACTAGTATAAAAATGCTATTCTAAGCCCTATATTTAATAGCACAATATAACTAGTATAAGCCATAGCTGTAATAGCCGTAATTATTGAATGTTTGACCAAATGGCACCAGTTTAACCACTTCTCTTAAATTAAATAATAGTACAAGTTAAACTCCAATCTCGAGATAAGGTCCACTTAAAAGTTTTTTAAGGATAAGTATCCTTTTTGTCCATCTAAAAACACCCAATTTTAATTTTGGTCGTTATAAAAAATATTTTTTAATACCTTTGGTTCTATAATCATATGCTTTACAATGCCAAAACATATTCAATCCATCTTTTAAAATATTTTCTTAGCTGTATCTTTTGCATTGAAATTTGAAATGTGATATTTGTAAGTACAAGATATATCCATTACTGGAACTTTACTCTTTTGAAAGCAGTTTAAACTGATTGTAAGAGCAGATTCCTGTGTAATGCACATGGCTTAGCCTGTTAGCCTGAACACACAGAAACCCAAGACTATGTTCACTATATAGTACTATACTAGTTTTATGCATTAGCTTCTGCTATTAACTTTTGGCTAAAATTGAATGTTTTGCCTTTGCCGGGCATGTTGGTGACCTATTCCTCGAGCCACCCCCAACTCATTCACACCATTATACATTATTTTCTTGACCAGTCCATGGTCCACTTCTCCGTCTTCCTCAATCAAATGAAATCCATAAGTAATAATAACGTTCATAATCATAATATTATATTAAGAAGCACATGTGAGCATTACATTTAGAAATACGTGAGAAATTTGGATAACCTTAGTTGGCTAGAGTTATGTCATTTGTATAATATGTGGACTATTGAAACAACAAAAGAATAGCAATTGAGTTCTGAATGTTTATGCTATATTATGTGAAAAATGTTATTCTTTTTCCCTGTATTATAATTTGGTTTGAGCATCACTCTTCACCTTGCATTGATTCCAAACTTATTAGGATTGATGAGTTTTCATGCGTGAATGTCTTGTTTGGATTGCAACGAAGGCTAGAGCCAAGAAGCACACTTTTGAGACATAATTGGTTAAGAATTTTGACAGCTGGACAATGGATAGTAGATTATTCTAGTACAGACCATAATAATAATATAAAAAAAAACAAATTCCAAAGTTGAAAACTTCTAGGCATATTGTCTTTTTCTTTTTCAGCTTATATTAGTATTATAGGAGTAAACTGTTTCTAAGTTCACATAAGCATTGAAAACATGAATATGTTAAATATTACTATTACAGATTACCAAGCATGTTTATTCAAAATCATGTTATTGAAACTAAGCATGTTTTGTTTAAAATATTTCTTAGGTGAAGATACAGAAGATGAGATCAAACCTCGAAGAGAAGTTGATGAAGAAGATGTCAGTGGTTCACAGGAAAGCTGAGGAGTTGAGGGCAGAAGCTAGACAACAACACTCGGAGCAAATCCAGAAGGCCACTGAACAAGCTCAAAAGATGATTCATAAGCATAACTCACAATTTTCAAGGCCTAGTTCATGTGGATGCTTCCCTTGCAATAATAACCATCATTAACTATGATGTTGATAGGATTTTCTAAGGAGACCTATTAAGAAATTCAGGATAAAAAATACTTCCTTCGCCCTTCTCTATAAGAACTAAATTAGAGGTTTACCTTAATTTATTTTATAAAAACCAATATAAAATGCCTGTTACATTATTTTTTCTATATAAAAATACCTTGGATTATAATTCATTTGTTTAAGTTCAATAAATAATAGGTGAGATGCACTAATGTGGTGGTTTCTTTGAAAGTATATATTTGACCTGCATGGAGAGAATTTTTGGAGCCTTATTTCGTCTCTTCACACACATAAACAGTAATAGTTTATATATGTCATAAATGTAAATTTAATTTTAAAAATATTCAAATAATTACGTGGGTTAAGTACTAGTTATAACTAGTGTCACTAATTCAAGAAATGTTTTTCCAACCAATTATATTGTTAATATCCAAACAAATTACTTCGGTAAGAAATGAGTAAATTACTTTGGTAAGAAATGAGTAGATTGGACTATGTTTCTTATAATTAAGACTAAGAAATTATTCATTTGTTTTACATAAAGGACCATGGATAATATCTTTTTATTTTTATTTTTTAAGAAATTTCAAAAATATTTGTTAGCATTTTCCGTGATTCAAATTCTCCACAATTAAAGAATCCACATATTTATACATTCAGGATCAGATCGAATGCCTCATATTTTATATAAATAAATCTAATTTAAAATATGTGTTCGAAATAATATACCGTCTGATCTTTTATCAAACAGTACCAATTGATGAATGCGTGAACAGAGACAATCCATTCTCCTTAAATATAATAATGGAAAATCGATCACCTAACACTTTCCCTATATAAAAACCAGGAAAAATTTATTTTCCTTTTTAATATTTTTAAGAAGAAAGTATTTTGACAATCAGAGTTTCAGAGCCACTTTGGTAAGTCCAAGCAAAGGTACAGTATATCTAACTCATGAGACAACACTATAGTTCCGAAACCTGAAAATTACAAAGGGAAAGTGATGTGAGTTTTGTTGTTTTATCCGCATGTTCTTATGCTTGTGTCGTTTCGTGTTTGGATTCGGAGCTTGAAAAATACAAAGTTGAGAAGTGAAAAATAAAGGGTATCCATACTTTTTCAGATTTCTCCGTCATGAGGTTACATGAACAGAGTGATTCACTGCCAACCATAAGGTCTATAGTAAACTAGATCTTGTCTCAAATAGGACACATATTCCAATAAGTTATAAGCTCAGATTGAAAAAATTAGAAACATATAAATTAGTTGGTGTATTAAAAATGTTTCATAAAATTAATAAACTACCCGATAAATGTAAAAGGAAATAAAATAAAATATTTTTCATAATAAAAGTGGGAGAATAATGAGACAGACAAATTGATTTTTAAATAAAAAAATATGAAAGTAAATTAATGAAGATAAAAAGAAAAAAAATAAGAGTTTATAAGTTACAAGCTATTTTAATTAATTTATAAAAATAAACTATAAACTCCTAAAATAAATTTATATAAACTCTCATATCAAATAAATTTATTTTGATCAAACTAACTTATAAGTTAGTCAAAACATAAAAGAAACAAGTATACTTTCCACGTACCATTTTGGTAATTAGTGTCATTAGTATAATGATTAAAGAATAATAAATTAATATTGAAATCATGTAAAAAATGCATTAGAAAATTAAACATTGCATTTTTAAATAAATAATTTATGAGAAAAATGATTATACATAAAATATTTTTACCATTTCAAATAAATATAGGATTGTTAAATGGGTTAAGCCTACACTTCTGTTTAAGACCATAAGTTAAAAGGGTTAGGTTGAGGAGAGAAACAAACTAAACGGATCGGTATCAAAATAACCCAACTCATAAATTGGCAGCTCGTGATGAAGGTTGATTGGACTTGCTAGTTGACTCTGTAGACTGAAAAGAGAGAGAAGGGAGAATCTTACAGTATGTTTGGTTCATAAAGGAAAATAAGAAATTAAGAAAAAATGGTCTGAACTAAATTAATAGGCTTTTGAATTTAGGATTAGGGTCCGTTCTTTCCTTCAATTTGGGGAGTATGTGTATATAATAATACTAAAAATTAGTATTTATATTTATTTAAATAGACTACCTTGTTAAGCTAAAGACTTTTTAAATAGTCTAAACTTAACATTTTTAATTAAAGATACTTCTATAAAATTCCTGACCTAGTTAGTTCCTAAAAAAAGCCTAGTCTAAAGGTAGGTTAGGCCACAGCATTATCACATGGCTTAACCCAGTTTAAGAAAATTGACATGACGTTTAACCAAAATTATTAAATAATGTGTTAAAAAAAAGTATGGTATAGGTATTCTTCGAATAAGAAACTAAACAACCATTCTTAAGTCAGCCTTAATTTGGTTGGAAAAAGGTTTATTCAATGAAAAAGAGATAATCAAACTTGCTTTCACGTCTTGCATATTCAAAATGCAACTAAAGTTGAATTAACAACAAATTTATTCTTCCCGAAAACTAAAGGGCCTATTTTCTCTAAGTACAAAATCCATCGTCATATCAAAATGTCAATTGGGTACCCTTAAATTAACTAAAAAAAATTCAAGCAGGACTTAATCACGGAACTCATCCATGAATTTTTCATGGAACTCTGTCAAGCGGGTAACAATGGCCGGAATCTTCTCTTCTTGAGGCAATATTGTGCACCTAAAATGCCATGTGCCAGGAACCTTGCAAAACATAACAATTTATTGAATTTCACAATGCAAAATCAGTTTTTAATTACGACAAGGATGGAAAAAAACGTAACTAAGTTGGAACCAATCATCAATGTTGTTGATCAATCAGTAAATAAATTTATGTCATATGTTAAGTTAAAGAGAAAGGATTATAGATATGATATGCACAAAAAGATTAGTACATAAACTAACCTGTCCAAAACCAGAACCAGGAACAACAACTACTCCTGTGGCATTGAGCAAGTGTTTGCAATAGAAGTTATCAGGTGCTGTATTTGCTTCCTCCGCAGCTTTGATAGCCTTTCCAGGCAGCCGAATTTGGGGAAACAGATACATTGCCCCTTCTGCTCTGTTGCATGTTACACCCTCTAATTTGTTGAATGCATCTTCTAGTGTCTGTTGAGAATAAATCACGAAAGCAAGCAAATAAATAAATAAAATGGTAAAGGTTGTTCTTAGTATAAGTGTGAATGGGTAGTAAAATTTGTAAATATTTTACGGGCTATGGTGGTTAGTTCATAGTGAAGGAGAACCCCTTCAAAATAAACTCTAGTTAAGTGCATGGATATGGACCCCAAAAAAAGTATACCACTATTTGAGCAAATCTAAACTTCCATTGGGGGCAAGGAAGAAGGGAACCTTAAAAATATTCAAAAATCTTGAAACATCGTTAAAATGGTGTTGTTTGTTTTTACTATCTGAAATTATTTCCTAGGTAACTAACCTTTGCACGCCTAGCAAGGGATGCCAAAATATTCCCCTTCTCAGCCATGAATGACTCATATGACTCGTCTCCAACCTGCAGACATCCATTGAAATCATTGAATGTTAAAGTATTAAACTAGAAACGGAATGACAGAAATGAGCTTATATACAAAATTCATATCCTCATAGTAAACAAATAATTCAATTTACAATAATTTAATAACACTGTTAATTGTACAACATTTTGTTTATGTAAATACGAACAGGGCTATCACTGATGACATGCCTTCTTAATTCCCAGGGGATAGAAGGCTCTAGGGGCCTTTATTTTGGTTTAACATGCCAAAGGCATGCGATATCAAAGCTCCAAAATAAGTGGCACAGGGCATTCTATAGAGTGAATGTATCATTGTCATTGATCAATAGAGTTGCAGTTCTGCAAAGAAAATGGCACGATGCTGCAATTAGAGTATCATTCCTTCCAACTAACCATGAATACTCTTTAGTATAAGGGTACTGTTGATATGTTAATTCTACATTGGCATTCTCACCAATCTTTTCATGGTCAGAATTATGTTCAATGTTCTTTTAATTAATCAAGTAAAGAATTATTCTCCAAAAGGATAATTGACTTAAAGATGCAAGGAGTTAACCTTGGGTGGGCTCATGACCAAGCTTGCAAGAATTTGACCAGAGATATTAGAGCAAAGGTTGACAGATGCCATTTTATATATTTGTTCCCTCACTTCTGTAGAAAATCCAGTCACCTCCATATAACCTCCTCGTTTCCCACACTCCCCATGGTAGCCTGAGGACAAAGAGAAAAGCAACTTCCATCAATATGGGTCACTTATATTAGCATATAAGACTATCGGATCTTATTATAATGAATTAATTGTTGTACAAACTTGCCTTTCGAGACTGATTGAAAAGATACTAAGGTGATATCATCCTCACCATATCCCATGGACCGAGTTACCTTCTTGAAAGAGTGAAATTTCTTCTCAGGAACATAGACATTTTCTTGATATACCTTCAAAATGAATTTCATGCATCAGAATAGTATTATGCTTGTAAAATATAATGGTATCATGCCATATAAGCTTCAACAAAACAGTGATCCTGATACTTATTTAGAAAGTTCAGATAGGATGTAGTAACTGACATTTCCAAGGTTCATGAACTGCAACGTGTTTAAAATCAATTTAATTGAGTATCTAAGATTTTCAAGAATAGTCCATTTACCTCATCAGCTAAAAGAACCAAACCTTCTTGCTTGCAAAATTCCACTATATCCCGCTGATTTTCCTCAGAAAGAACCTGGAAGCATGACAAGAAGTCCAAGTTATCAAACTTAATCAACAAAGCTTCACGTTCTAAGCAGTAACCATCCTTCTATATTAAGTACAGCTTAATTAAACCCTTGAATAAGCTTTCATCACATGAGAGATTACAACATAAATTTGACCATAAAACTCAAGAAATAAACTAAAAGTAATTGAAATAAACTAAAACAAACTTGTAGGAATCATAAGTCATTTTGATTAACCCAGATATGCTTTTCAAAATATCCCCCAAAACTACATAGTTTTCTGCAGCTCACCTGCCCTGTTGGATTGCCAGGATTTATAACAACTAAAGCTCTAACATGGATGCCCTTTGACTTGGCAGCATCCAATTGCTTCTTGAGTTCAGGTATTTCCAATCCCCAACCTGTAGCTTCTTCTAAATAATAAGGTACCTATAGAAAAAATATTGAAGTTAAGCTGATACTCCAACCAAAGTATTATAACAAGATAGTTCGTATTCAAAGTTTCAAGTGATTGCAAAACAATCATGCACAAAATTATGTCAACATATATATAGACCATTTTTCTTATTATTCCTTTCAAAGATGCCACATAGCCTAAAAAAATCATCAAAACGGAGTGCATCTAAATAGCAACCAAATTAAATTATGCATTCTTCAATTGTATTGAGATTACCAGGTTGCCACCATGGAGGGTAATTGAGGCTGAGTACAGAGGGTACTGTGGAATGGGACACAGAATACCATCATTTTCCGATCTAATGAGTAATTGCATCATATTATGGACCTGAATACATAGAAAGTGGTTTTTAAAACCTATTCAAATTTTAAATGAAACAAACCACTACAGATTTGTCATTTAAACCGAAAAGAAACTATCAAAGGCAAAGCAGAACATACTGCAGGGCTTGCACCATCTGTCATGAAAATATCATCAGGATTGGCAGGAAAACCATCACGCTCTGAAATTCCAGCAGCTATTGTATCACGCAAGCCCTTGACACCCTGACATGGAAATAAGAACAATTTCATGGCCATTCCTGTGTATCGAAAAGAAATCAACCAAATTTGATAACCCAATCAATACCTGACTATGGCTATAGGCACCGGTAGCTCTCCCAGGAATCTGATCCACAATCTGCCAAGCTCGCTCTATTGCATCAGCACTGCAATATGCCCAAAGGGAAGCTTAGTCCAAAGCATCAGTAACAAAAGAACTTTTATTTAGTTCCACAGGATAGACTACAACATTGTAAAACCAAATTAAAAATATAATTGACACATTCAAATTCAATTTGCATCCTTTCATTCAAATTCAAACTTTTATGTCAGGGAAGTCTATTATACACTTTTTTTTTATCATGGTACCTGAACAAACCCTGTGTTTCACTTTTGTCCAATATAGTTGGATGGTCACATAATGCAAGAACCTGACAAAGATGAGATGGTCATAATAAGCATTGCTTAATTTGTATTCTGCTATATTCACTACGTAGAACACAATTATAAAAGGCAAACCTCTCGGAAAAAAGTTATTGGAGCCTGGCCAAGAGACTGAGGATTTCCAATGTTGCAGTAAAGTATCTATTTTCAGATAAAAGAAGAGTGAGGGGAAAAAAGAAAACAAAAGTAGAATAACAGCTTCATGAAGTAGAAGTGCAGTATGTCACATGCAATATATTTGTCCAACCTTGAAGGTGGCAAGTGAAATTACAGATAGACCACCCCCAGAGGGTGGGGAGATTTTGAAATTAAAGAAAAAAACGTGCATTTATATTTATCACTTGTTATAAAAAAAAAGGGTTCTTAAGCCAGAATGATTAAAATCTATCCTACAGAATTGGTTCATTTTGTTGGTAAGTTCTGCAAACAAATCCCCAAGAAAGATTCCTTGTTCCAATTACAAACTGTCTTATTACTTAAAGAGATGAAGAATAGCAGCATGTCCAAGCTAAGTTAAAATGTTAATGATTCAATAGCTAACTCATGCAACTACTTTTATGTATTTATATTACCTCATAATTAATTCATTTGATCCAAAGAATTAAGAGTATGGACAAATAATTAATCATAGAAGGACAGCCTTGGCACAACAACTGGAGTTGCCACCATGTGATGCGGAGTTCAAGTAGTAGAATCAACCTATTACAAGAACAAGTATATACTTGCACAATGGGTTCAACTAGGGGTGGAAAAAGAATCCATTTATCCATCATTCATCCACAAGTAAATTCGTTTGTTCATTACAATAAAAATAAATAATGGATTGGATTCAATCCATCCACTCAATTTTATTAGTGATCTATCCACTACTTTTTTAAAATCCATTTGACTACAATAAGATGTTTATTGAATTGAGATTTTAAAAGACTATTTTGATATAAAAAAGAGTCTTGTGAATTTTAAAAGACTATATAAGAATGTAATTATTTATAAAGAAAGAATAGACAATAAAAAAATTTCAAAACATTATTTTCATGGATGGATTGGATATCTATCCATCAAAAAATTGCTAATGGATGGATTGAATTTTTTTTCTTTAAATAGATTGGATGGATTGGATTTTTACACGAATTTATAATGGATCAATATAGATTAATAGAATATTTATATCTGATCCATTATGATCTATCTAAAAAATTATATGATCCATTCATTTGTCACCCCTAGGTTCAACCCTTACATGAACACTGTGCATATGGGAGTTTATAGCACCATGAGGCTGCCTTTTAGATGTAATCCTGAGAATTAAAAACCCAGCTAGTTCTACTCCAGTAGATGTTAAGTTGAAAAAAAAAAAAATACCTCATCAAATGGATGAGCACCAGGATTGGCCTGTAAATCCTTTTGCAAATTCTGCAACATTAAGGCATTTTTAGCCGTGAGTATTACAACAATTGACCATGGAAAATTATGAAGTGATCAATTTCAAGTTATATTTCAGTAAAAGCTGTACTGTTAATTTAGTGTCAAAAGAGCACTAAAAGGTAAACATTGTATCTATCTTGGAATAAACCAAGACAATACCAATTATTCCATGAACGACCTGACTCCATATGTACAACCAAATCACAGTACCTGCGCAAGTGTGACAACTTCTCCCCTAACAGCATACTCACATTTCAGAACCTAGACAACAAAAAAAACGTAGTTTCAAATCAGCAACAAAGTATACAAATTGGTGACATCATAACCAACTTAGCTGAAGAAAAAAAAATTAGTGGGACAAATATTCAGGCATACAATCACACTTTATAAACAAATAAAACACTTCTTCTACAAGCAAGAAAAATCCATTAAATAGCCTAAACCATCCAACCATGTTAAATTAGCCTCAATTGGAAGCATGACCCTAATAAGACACATCCCTTTTGCAACTATTCATTCCACTAGTCCCAGGGTTTAAAACAATTACGAAGCAAAACCAATTGAGTACAATATTATAAAAATGAGCTATTACTCGGTCATCAGTCTCACCACTAGACAGAAAGCAACGGAGAATAAAGATCAGAGTCAAACCCTAGTCACAGATCAACAATAATAATAATTACTTAATCAGCAGTCCTTACCCAAAACAGCAATAATTTAATCAAAGGTTGATCCCTTGACAAATAACCACGTTACCCTTTTATTAACATAAACTAAGAAAGAAGAAAGCAACATGAACTCAACATCACACATGCCCGGATGAGAAAAAAAAAATGAAATAGAAGAAAGGTTGCAACTTTAGGAGACCCAGAAGCAAAAAAAGGAAAAAGAACAAGGCGGGTGGCAGCGGAGAGAAACCTTGGGGTTGATGTTGTGAGCGGTGACAGGGAAAGGGGAATCAGAAGCCATGGAAGAGAAGGGGCGAGAGAGAGAAGAAGAGAGGGGAGGGGGATTGTGATGATGATGGCGAAGAAGAAGTGAACGGTTGAAAAGGTGCCTGAATCTGTCAGCTGCGGATTTCCGCATCGTAAGGGTTATATATAAAGTGGAGAAGAGGTTGGATGGTATGAGATGCAATGTTGAAAAATGAAAAGAGAACGCGTGTGTGTGCGTGTGTATCTATATTCTATATTCTAGAAACTAGAAAAGAAACAATGTTAACACTTAAGACAATGTGTTTGTGTCTTGTTCTTCTACAGTAATAGTCTTGCTTGGAGATTAGAAAACTGAACTTTCCGCCTCTATATTATTACCAGCCGCCCACTGTACACAATTTATTCTCTTACTCATTACACCAACCATACTTTTTCCAATTTTTCCAAGATTGCACTCTTTTTTTTTCAACCTTTATGGAGTATTAATATTTTCTTTCACCATACTTGTCAGCAAAAAAAAAGTGATTAAAAAAAGGAAATCTCATTTAGAGATTATAAAATATAAAAAACTTTGACAAAAATTAATTATATAAATATTTCACATCAATATATAATTTTAAAAAATATTCTTTTAAGTGTTATAATATATTATTTTTGTTTTTATTTACAAGATTCAATTTAGAATAATTATTTTCTCTTTTATATAAGATTTAATTTATATTATCTAATATATTAATTATTCTTAAATTAAAATACTCTTAATTAAAGAATGTTCTCTTGATTTGATAAAATATATTAATTATAAATTCTTTAAACAACATGCACTCTAATTGATAATTAGTTAAGAGAAAGATAATTAATAATTAAAAAAGAAAAATAATATAGTACATGCACTCTAAATAATTAAAAAATATATGAATATTAATTTTTTGTTTTAAAAAAAAGAGATAGTAGAAGGGTAATTTCAATAATATATATATATATATATATATATATATATATATAAAATAAATTTATTATTATTAACCAAATTAAATATTTTTTAAAATCTTGGTAAATTAAATAATTGAATCTTATATATAAAAATAGAGATAATAATACTTTTCAAACAAATAAAAAAGATTAATATGATGTTTAAAGAAGTGTTGAAGTGATACAAGATATTCTCTTTATTTTTTATTATAAGCAATAAAAAAAGCATTTTTGCTTTTAAATTTAAGCAAACTTTAACTATTTTTTTTCTTCATTTAATAATATTTTTTCTTTAAAATATTTTTCCTTTAATGTATGACCTCTAAAAAATAGTATTTAAATTTTTTGAGTTTAAATATAAACAAATTTCAACAAGTTAAATTTATTAGTGCTCCTAATCCAAAGTTATCTGTAAGACATTACATGAGAACACTATATATAATAAATGTGATTAAGTATATGTTAGTAAATGTACTATGTATTTTATATAAAATCATGAAAATTAAATATATTTAACTATTTTTCTTAACTTAAGTGAACTTTTAATTATTCTTTATATATGAGTTCAAAAGAAGTAAAACCTTTTTATCATTTATAAGAAAAACAATTTAGAAAAAATATTGTAATATTAGTAACATTTAATGTTGTTAATTAATTTTCTCAATATGTATAAAATTGTTTATTTTATAATATATATATATAGAAAAATATTTGTTGAAAAGTTATAAAATTATTAATTTTCAACTTTTGATTAAGAGATACCCTAATTTAGAGAAAATTATATTCAAAAATACCATATTAAATTATAATAATCCCACGCATGAATGTTACTAGAGTACACCAGATTGGCTTTTTCTAATCAACTCACAATGTTATTAAAATAATATTAATATATTATTTTAAAAATATATAATAATTAATCGATACATAAAAGTTACATGAATTTTAATTACAGTGTCCTATACGTGAATTTTTTTTTAAAGAAATTTTAGTGTAATTTTTTTTGGTTATATTTATTTTAAAATTGTCCATAATCAATAATTAATATAATTAATATTTTATTATACAGTTACATTCAGTTTGCTATAATTAATGTTTTTTTAGAAATCTTTGAGAAAAAAAAAATACTTCAGAAATTGTTTGCTTAGAGAGAAATAATACTTTAAAGTTGTTATTTTTAATTTTTTTTATTTCTATTTATTTTAAAATTATTCATAATTAATAATTAATATAACTAATATTTCAATTTATTATGTCGTTACAGTTTCAATTTTCTATAATTAATAAAAAAAATTTAAAAAAATCTCGAGAAGAAATAAATCTTCAGAAGTTGTTTGAAAATAAATAATACTTAAGAAGTTATTTATTTTTTATTATTTATATTTATATTAAAATTGATCATAATTAATAAAATTGATGTTTTATTATGTTGTTAAAATTTCAATTTCTTATAATTATTTTTTATTGAATTAATTCCATTATAATTTTCTATGCCTGAAATATTCTGTATATCAATTTTGTGAAAGAAAATTTTGCCTAGTTTTTCTTATTTATATTACATAAAAAAAAATTACAAGAATTTTTGTTATAATTTCTTATACCGGAAATATTCTTTATGGGGATTTACCGAAAGAAATTTTGAATTAATTTTATTATTTATATTAATTTTAAAATTATTCATAATTAATAATTAGTATGATTGATGTTTTATTATGTTATTGCAGTTTTAATTTTTTATAATTGATTTTTTTTAATTATCGTAAAAATGAATATTATAAACAGAAATTATTGCAACAAATAATATAGAAAAAATTATTACATAGAAAATTTATAATAAAGTTATTGGTTTTATTGTGAGTAAGATAAGGTTATATATACCAGTTATTTCAAAATAAGTTTTTTAACATGTGCCCATGACTGTACTTAATACTTCCTTTTCTTATTTATCTAGTAAGAAGTGTGCTTTTACATGGACAATAAAATTTATAATAGGTATTTATGTTACTCTTTGAAATTATATAAAAGAATGTTTAATTTTTTTTTAATCAAAATATAAATAAATTTTAATTAAGTCAACTTTATTTAATGAAGTTTTTTACTTAAATAATACTATTTTAAAAAATATTTACCTAAATAGTAACCATGCAAATTTATTTTTCCAACTAGAACTTTTTACTGTTCACGTTCCAGAACGGGCCGTTCCAGATTAAAAAAGAATACATGACAAATGAATCGGAACGGGCCGTTCCGGATTCAAAAAATGCTCATAAAAAGTGGAACCAGAATAGACCGTTCTGAATCCGGAACGGGCCGTTCTGGCCTATAGATTCAGGTTTTTTTTTTTTTCGATTTTCACTTATCAATTACCAAAACTTAGACACTACCATCAAGTGATTAAATTTATTGAATATTAACATTATAAATATAACTAAATAAATTTATTAAAATTTAATACAACAATAAAGATCAATGGTGACAGAAACTGATTATGTTGTTCTGTAATGTCCATATCTGTTTTAATCCTGCTGGACTTTGGCCACCCTTAAAAGTTTTCTTGAATTCTGGATTTGGCCACAAAGTTGGACCGGTGTAAGTAGGCCAATAATCTTCATGTAGGAGTTCTCTAAACTGTCATTCGTATACTTTTGCAACTTATTATAAGGTATATATGAGAGATATGTAAGTTTGATAATCGTGATGTGCATGTAAGCATGAAGCGAGTACATGCGAGCAAGGGATATGAACTTTTTGGAACTTGTCGCAATCACACCACATTACATTTAGCCTTACCGTAAATCTCCCAACGAATCATGCGAGCAAGGGATATAAATTTTCTAAAACTTGCTGCAATCATACCACATTTCATTTAGCCTTAATTTAAAAACATCTTTATTGGTTAAAAAATATTTTAAAAAATATATAATTTATATTTTATGTAAAATTGTGAAAATTAAGTATATTTAACAAAAAAAATTAATCTGTATAAAATTATTTATTTTGTTTATATATAAATTTACAGGGAGTAATATGTTTGGATTTATTTTATGAAAGAGGATATTTTAAACTAAATTAAACTCAATTTAAAAAAAATGAAATGGAAATTATTTGATAATTTTATTTTAAAATTTTGTTTTAAGTTAATTCTTTTGGATTATTGTTACACTGACTAATTAACATCATTTAAGATGGGAGAAAAGAAGGTTAAAATACATAACATTTTTTTTTTGAAAAATACACTACTATTTGATAATTTCTAAATATATATGACTTTACTTTTCTTTTCAAGTAGATGAAAAGGCAGAAGTGTTACTTTTTTGGGTTTTTAATTTAATTTGATCTTTTGGTACGGTGGCTGCTATTGACAGAGTTCACTTGTACTGTTTTCAGTGCAGTCAGTGAGTTGAATGGATATTGGATACCATCAAATGGTTCTATAATTTCACATTTGTCAGAAAAGATAGATCGTTGTTCCGAAAATTATTCCGAATAAATAAAATATTACTTTAAATTATAAAATATTAAATTAAGTAATTATTTTATAATAAATTTATTATAAAATATTAATATTTTATTATTTAGGGTTTAGGATTTATAATAAATTAAATATTAATATTTTATTATAATAAATTAAATATTAATATTAATATTCGAATCTGTTTTCGGAAGAAGAAGCACGACTCTTCTCAAATTTCCAACTGACTATGATTCATCTCACTTTCCTACACCAGCTTTATTGCTATAATGGCATAATTTAATATTTCCCTATTTATTATTTAATGTTGATCTGCTTTTGTGTACTGTATGTTGCAGTGTTGATTAGCGTTACTATTGAGATATTGTTTGATTTTGGTTCTCTTAAGTTTTCACAATTGTCATTTAAAACGTACTCCTGTGTGGTTGAATTAAAGAAGCAGTGTGGTTTTAAAATCTTTTATCTTAATTCTTATTTAATGAAATGGAATAGTAGTCCCTTGGTTGAGGTCAAGGGACAAGAAATCCTGACATCCCATATAATATTTTAGGAATCAAAATCATAATTTACTGTTGATTTCTTTATGGGAATTGAATATATTTAGTGGTTCTGTCATCTGTGGGCGACATACCCACGAGTCCATGGTGGTTTGTTGTGTGGGCATTGAAATATTGCATTTCATTCATTCTTTTATCTATTTTTTTTTCCTCGTATTCCTCTTTACGTATCATCGTCATCAACCTTTCTCTTTTTTCTATTTCTAGTTTCTTCTTTTTTCTTAATGATGATTTTTCACCTTCATCTCATTTCCCTCTCACTACATGTGGAAGTGTCCCTTGCCCTGTTTTGAGTTTTGATTTTGCAATTACTTGTTTATTTGGTTCAACAAAGGATGAAAAAATCGGCACTTATTGAATTTAGAGATGCTATTTGATGTCTCTCAAGCTACAATTTTTTTTCAATTAAGATATCTAAAATTGAAGATTAATTCTTCATTTGTAATACTAGATTTATTTAAAGATTTAACTTCTCTCAATAAATATATATACAAAAATTGAACTCTCAACTTTGAGGAACAAAGTCAGGTACTAACTATATCACATCATATTGTTCCCAAGCTACACATGAGACAATTAAAGAAGGGAATTGTTGACATCATCTTACTTTTTTTATTTGTTGTTGACATGGTTGCTTGTATGATTTACCAACTTATGCAATACTATTATACACTTACATAAAAAAGTAAATTATATATTTCACCCTCCTATGTTTTTAACTGACTTGGTAGACATGATTGGTCGATTAGTAAGTAGAATATTGACAATTAAAAACAACTACAAATGTGTTGTATATTATCTCTGTTTTCTAAATACATAAATATAATAACTATATATTGTATATCTTGAAATATAGTAAAAATAAAAATTAATTATATAACAAAATAAAATTGCTCCTTAAATGACAAATTGTGAGGAGGATAATAATAATAATAAATAAATAAAAAAATAGGTGGTACCATTCATATAAAAATATGTATATTACACGGAAGAGGTAAGTTACTCACAAAATGCTATATTTATGAATTCTCAAAATTAGTATAAAATTATGTAACTTAAGGAGTTAAACCAATATAAAAAAAGTTTAATAACTGTGCGCCATAGATATAAAAACTTATATTGTCAACCAAACAAAAATATTGTCAATATTTTTTAATATAATTTTCATAAAAATGATCAAATTTGGCATACATGGTTATTTATGATTTGATGATAATACATAACCTGTTTTTTCATATAAACGTTCAAAATTACATGCAATTGTTTGAGCAGCTGACAGCTTATACAAACAGTACCTTAACCCTTGGAGTCAATATGTTCATTTTGTTTTATTTTTTGCATTCGAAATATCTCCCGACACCGCATTGTACAGAAGAATTATACAAACCATTCAAAAGAAGGTCAAAAAAATGCGTGTAGTGTAATAGTACATGTTACAAGAGTGTGATTAAGACAAGTAAAATATGATTAGCAGTTGATAAATGGATGCTATATCTTTCTATATGGGCCGTATTAAAATCACAAGGTAGACTCAAACTGCACTGCAGCATTGGGTAACCACTCAGGGCCCTGGATAAAGGACTGCACAGTGAACTTCCCTGCCTCAGCATCCGTGAGAGTGGGCTTATACCCGGCCCATTTGACCCTCTGGGACACGTCTGCTCCAGGCCCAGTATTCTGGTATTCGGCATAAAATATGGTACTTGCAGGATCCACATTGGGGACCCAACTCATCCACCCCACTGGCTTCAAAAATGACCCAATATCAGATTGCATGAAGACAGTGGTGGAGTAATCTTTCCATGGCCTACCAAGGTACGTGGGAGCTGTGAGATTGTTACCAAAGGGAGTGATTGTTGATTTCTGGATTATGATTCCAGTGTTCTGGTTAAGGTCCTTCTTGCCCTGAGCTGTGATGGTGTTGAACTGGTTTGGCAGAGGCTGTCTGGGCATGATTTTGCAATTTTGGAACACAGCAGCAGCATTGCCAAAGATGAAGTCTATGGTGCCTGTGATGTCACACTCACGGTAGAATTGGCGGTTGGAATGGGCATAGAGGGTATCCTGGAAGCCATCAAATGAGCATCTGTAGAACACAGAGCGATCCGAGCCAGATCTTAATGCCACAGCTTGGTGCTTGGATGCACCGGCAGTGTTTACAAACCCTATGTCTTTGGCAATGAATCCCTTGCCTTTAACAGCTGCATAAATTAACATGCTTCTTAGTGCTAGATCTTACACTGAACTATCAGCAAATGTGGGTTTAATCCCATGTGAAAATACCAATGGGGGATTTGCAAATTGAATGTTCATTGTTCACCTTTCAACATCATAGTTTCAAGCATAAAAAGGGACCAGCAGGTAAAAACATGTCTATTGTCTCGAGACAGCATCAATGGATGGTAAGCATATTTACTTAAATGAAATTAAAGCAGACATTCACATGGAAGACCATACATCATGCAGAATGCAGGCGGGGAAAATATCCAATCAAAATCTTCCACAGAACAAAACAGCATCATGCTTTTGTGGGTCATACTCATAATAATGAAAGAGGACAGGCAGCCAATTTTGCGAGAGTGGATCAGATTTCACATGATGGCATTCAAAGTTTCATGCCATGTGGTTCCCCATACGCACTAAACCACGTGCCACATGCCACATGCCACATTCCACATGCTTTTCCATCAAACTTGTTTTTCGATTAATAGAATTACAAGCTTTTATTATGCATCTAATTATGAGGATTTTTTTTACCACAAATCTAAGAGATAATGTTATTTAACCATGCCACACTATGTATTCCGAAATTATCACAAATTTTGAAAATAATGCACACTTATAAACTCATCTTTAAAGAACAATTAAATGAACGAATTTTCAATAAATCCATGAAAGCATCCAATATATTTGACTAATAAATCAGACAATTTGTCTGCACCAGAGAAAATACCAATCAATTGAGTTTCATTTCCCATGAATCACACATCAAGCATTCAGGTCAAGATATTAAACCAATAATTACTATACTAACAGTAGAAAGTATAACTATCCTAAAGCTTCTGAAATAATCCCATAAAAAGAATATCAATAGATAAATAAAAAATTGCAATAAATAAATAGAGAAATTAAATGTTATTATTATCTGACCGAAAGTGGCGGTTTCGAAAGTGGGCGTGCCGTCGAAGAAGTTGCGGCCACCGAGGACGATGGTTTTGTCCTTGCCATCGCCGTAGATCATCACATTCCACGTGTTCTTATCCAAATCGATGTTCTCCACATAACGCCCTGCCTTCACGTACACCACGAACCTCTTCTCGCTCTTCTTCTTCACCAGCTTCAGCGCCTCCGCGATAGTCTTGAACTGTCCGCTACCGTCCGACGCCACCACCGCATCCGGCGCCGTCGTCGTTGCGTTGCTCTCCAGCAGCCTCCGCTCCGCCGCGCCGATCCACTCCGGAAACCCTAGCAGCCTCCGCCGGTGAACCGGCGCGCCGAACCGCGACAGCAACCCTAGGATCCTCGTCACGATGGCCAAACTGTTACTCGCGAGCTCCGTGGAGTTCTTCATGGCGGCTCCGATCTCGCGCAGCGCGGCGTGCGCGGCGGTGGAGTTGAGCTCGCGGAGCGCGTCGAGGCACGTGTCCTGGTCCGTGAGCGCGGCGCTGAGCCACGTCTCGACGTCGCTGACTCTGGCCGGAGGAATGACCTTGCCGGCGCTGGCGCCGGCAAGGGAGGAAACCGAGTCGTTGAGGCGGTCGAGCGCGTCGGCGATGACGGAGTCGCAGACGTGGATTGCCTTCTGGAGGCGCGCGTCGTGGCTGGCATTGGCGCGAAGCTTGGAAGGGAAGCTGGAGAGCTTGGAAAGCTCGTCAATGGCGACGCGGAGCGAGAGCTTGAAGAGGAGCTCCGGGTTGGTGGTGTTGGACTCCGGCAGAGCGGAGATGGCGGAGACGCACGAGTTCGGGTACTGAGTGACCTCGCACACCGCTTTGAGTGACGCGGCCGGGGACAACTCGGTTTGCGGGGCCGAGTCGGATGAGGAGGATGATTTGGTGTTGCGCGTGTGTATGACGACCCCTGCAACCGCGGCGATGATCACCGCAATTAGCACGATTGAGGAGGCGGTTATGATTACGAGGCGCTTACGTGTCTTCTTCTCATAGGCTTGCTGCTCCAACTCGTCTACTTTGCCGTACCCCTTGAATGACTTGATCGTATCCATTGTTTTTTTCTATTTTCACTCTGTATTTGGTCACGCTGCTGAACAAATGCTCTATTGAGCCACCAAGTGTTATTAGGTTCGGTTTCGTTTTATATGGAACTTTCGACGCATTTTATAACGGAAAGATAAGGTTCTTTTTTGTACATTAAATAAATTAAAAATAGTTTACACCTATTTCCTACTATCATTCATCGTGTAACACTTTAGGCCTCTTTGTTTTGCCGTTATGTTCCGTTTAACGCCATCGAACCAAATTTAAAATTTTGGATTTTTTGTTAAAACAAACACGTTATTTAGTTTAGTTACGTGGAATATTTTTTTTTTTTACTTTAATAAAATCATGCTACTTAGTTACGTGGATTTTTTGTTAAAACAAACACGTTATTCGAGATGCCCTTATGTATCTACTGATTTTTTTTATTATTATTATTATTTATGTTTTGGGATAAGAACGTGGAAAGTGTATATACGTCCTTTCCGCAAAGCTTCTTTGTTAAGATTGAGAGTAATGAGCATCTAAGAACATGTTCATTTTTACGCATAATTATGATGATGGTGTTTCGTGGGTTGATTGCATAGTTATCTGTCTGGCTTTAAAAACTTTTACACAAGCGCGTTTCATAACCTTAACGAACAAAAAGCAAACACGTTTGAGATAATTGTCGATTTTTGATTTGTCTGTTGGATCAGTGTTATTTAATATGGGTTTGTTTGCAGCAATGTAATTTAGCCAGCTAGCATTACAGAATCTGTATGCAAGGTATGAATTGATAGAAGGTTGGGAAATGGCAGGCTAACAGAATAAGGGGACGCGGTTTGGTTATTCCATTTCATAGTGATTCTGAGCTGTGTTTTATGATCCATAGCACAACGTTTTGCGTTCTGGAGAGAGCGACCTTTTTTTACTTATAAAAATGCACCATGTTTTAGTCAAACTATCAAACTAGTATTTTGCACATAGATAATTTTCTTTTAAAAATAAAATTTATTTATTTGTTGATTTTTAAAACACCTAATTTTTAAAACTAGGAAGTACTATGAAGTAGGATATTTGTTTTTGAATAAATATTTAGAGATGATATTAGCAGGATGCGTGACAAATGGCAAGTATCCGGTAATCGCGGCAGACACACCCGTTGTTTGATTGTTTGATTTGTTTCTTCCTTTCCCACGTCGTTTCCTCAAGTCACTTACATGCGCCCACCCTTTTCTTTTCTTTTTTCTTTTTCAAAAAAAATAGCAAATTAAATATTGCAAAATTCTTCATTTTTAGACCTGGATATTAAAATTCAAAACCCTGCCGTTTTCTGCCGTCTTTAATCACGTTAAAATTGGAACCAAGTCAAATAATACAATAGTGATTCCCATTATCTATTTAAATTTAAGAATCTGATTGTTTAGAAATCACTACATGCTCATTTCATCGTAATTTGTTACTGATATTTCAGTTTGTGTCATTCATAAATAATTGTTTATTATAGTTTTAATTATAACGTAATTTATATATTTAATATATATTACAAATTTTAGTTATATAAAATAAATAAATATTTTTAAATATATAAATTATATTTTAAATTTATGACAAATAAAACATACTGTGGTATATTTTTAATTATTGACAATTTAAAAATTTTGAAAATTAATTTAATTAAAATTAAAATTAAAATGATAAATAAAAAAATATAATAATTCTTAAACGTCCTTTTAAAAAAAAAACTTCTAAAACTACTCTCATTAAATAATAAACACTAGAAATACTTTCGAAAGAAGATGTATTATATATTTGTTGGCTTCATGATAATTGACTTAACAAGTCAAATAAAAAAAATAGTTTTGTCAGCCTAAATTTTGTGTCTATTATATAATGTTTAGTTAGAAAGAAGTAAAGGGAGAAGGAAGTTTTTTTCAAAAAAAATGTTATTTAGTTTAATGTTTACAAATGGGATGAATGGAAGCAAAACTTCTCTTCATTTAATTTTAGTTTTCCATCAACATTGGAAGATTTGAAAAAGAGGGAAAGAAACTTAAAACATTTCGATTGTAATGTCTAACATATATATCATTATTTATATTTCTGAATTTAAGAATATAAAAATATAAAAATAAATTAGTTTTTAAAATATTTCTTCTCCATTTGTGAATAAAAAGCAAAACAATTATCAATCATTCTTTCCATTAAAATCCTTTCCCCCTTCCTTTAAATCAACCAAAATTTTTAACCCTTTTTCCTTACTACTCTTTTAAACCAAATAGATGCTCAAACTTATAACTCTATATCACACTAATACAAAAGAGGTATTCCACGTCGGATATTTTGAGCTTTTTACGTCAGACAAAATACAGACGTAGATGCGGGAGACGTAAATTTACGTCGATCTTGTAAAATCGACATAAATTTACGTCGGACATTCCAAAAATCCAACGTAAAAAAGTAGTAAAAAAAACAAAAAAAAACATAAGAATGCAAGCAGAACGGCCTGTTCTGCTTGCAGAGCGGCCCGTTCTCCAAGCAGAACGGCCTGCTCTCCATTCAAAACGTCCCGTGCTGCAAGGAGAATGGGTCATTCTGCAAGCAGAACAGGCCGTTCTGCTTCGTAGAACAACGCAAAAGAAAAGGCCAACGACCTATACAAATAGAACAACCAAAAAATCGAATAGAACAGATAGCCACAATAACAATGCGAAGCAAAAAAGTGTTAACGAAACCTTGATTCATACCTGATGAGCTGCAACAGTGTGCGAATGAGTAACAAAGAGTTCACCCCTCTGCAAAAGACAAAAAAATGATTCAGTAACAAAGGAGAGGGAGAGAGTTTACAGAGAAAAAAACGAAAAGTGATGAAGAGTGAATGCGCGCGGTGTGCCTCGCACTCTCTTATTCAAATTTTGTGTCCTTTTTTACGTCGGACCTGGTAGGGTCCGACGTAAAATGTCAACTCTACGTCGGACACAACATATATCCGACGTAGATTTGACTTTTTACGTCAGACCATACCAGGTCCGACGTAAAAAAGTTTGCAAAAATTACAAAAATGACACCGCGTCTTTTTTACGTCGGATTTTCATATTTCCGACGTTAAAGAGGTGACGTAAAATACTAATTTTCTACTAGTGTCATGATTAAAAGTATTTGTTTATTATTATTTAAAATTATGATATATATAATTTATATATTAAAATCAATTATTTATTATAAGTTTAGTTGTCCAAAGTGTGACGTAGCAAGTTGGTGTTTTAGTAGCCCAGAACGGGACGTTCCCAATCTGTAACAGGCCGTTCCAAGCTATTAAAATGGCCAGTAAATCGTAGCTGAGAACGGGCCGTTCTGGTTGGAGAACGGGCCATTCCGGAGGGAGAACGGGCCGTTCTGGAAGGGAGTACGGGCCGTTCTGGTTGAAGAACGGGCCGTTCCGATTTCAGAACAAGCCGTTCTACATGTAATTTTTGTACGTGTTGAGGGGGTGCAGAACGAGCCGTTCCGATTTCGGTACAGGCCGTTCTGGCCACTCCGGGATGTCTATAAATAGGGGCTGTGGGCAGTTGAGGGGAGGAGGGTTTTTTTAGAGAGAGGTTCTAGAGAGAAGGGCTCTGGACTGGAAAGCCGACCTTTGAAGGATTGAAGTTCCGGGCTGAGCTTCGGAAAGGGGATTCCGCTTCTTGGCTATCCCAATCCAATCTTCAGGTAAGGGAAGCTAGTCGAAGTTAAGTTGATAAGTGGCTATAGGTGTGGACAAGTTTATGTTGTAAAGTGGTTGATTATGCTGATTAATATTGTTAATGCTGTATGATGAAAATTCGAGTTGTGAAGTATGTTGTTTATGTTGTTAATGATGTAACGCTGAGCCGTACTATATGATGCTAATACAGAATTTTGTTGTTGAGCTGATTAATGATGAGTTGTGCTGTGGGATGTTCATGTTGAATCATGATATTTAAGTCGTCTTGTATAATATTGAGCTGTTTTGATGAAAACGGGTTTTCGGGGTTTCCGGGGTTTTGATGAAAATCTTGAGGTTTTCTTGATTGTGGTTGCATGTGGGTAAAGCTAGGATTTTTGGGATGGTTGATGAAAATGGGAATTCTTGGCTGGATTGCATGCTGGTTTTCTAGCTGTTTTTGCAGGATTTGGTGAAGTTTTTTGAAAATAGAGTGTTGCTGCTGAGCTTCGCGTTGGGCGCTGTTCATCGCGTCGGGCGCGTGACCACCAGGAGACTCTATTTAGGCAAGCCCACCGGGCGCAAAGGTGTGTGCCGCACTGGGCGCGATATCAATGGTGATATGTTTTGGGTGTTCTGGTGCCGCACTGGGCGCGCGTTTGGACTCACTGGGAACGGAGGCTCCTTTTAAGTCTCTGCCAAGAGGGCGCTGGGCGCAATGCGAATTGCGCCGGGCGCGAGACCTTGGTAGGTCTCTGCCTTCCCCACGCTGGGCGTGGGTTAGGCCATGCCGGGCGCGTGAGACTCCTTGGAGTCTCTGCCTGGTATGCGCTGGGCGCAATCTGAATTGTGCCAGGCGCGTGAGAGCCTTGGGCTCTCTGGCTGAGGCACGCCGGGCGCGGGAACTCTTGCGTCGGGCGCGTTGGCCCCTGGTGCTCTCTGGTTGAGCCGCGCTGGGCGCGACCATGGGTGCGCCGGGCACGTAGGAGAATGTTGACTTGATGTGCTATTAGCTGTTAAACTTTGCTGAAATTACTGAGAGAGGTTGTTTTATGCTGAGTTAAGCTGTAGTTGTTAAATATTGTTGTGCTAACTAGTTGATAACGCTGAATTATGCTGTTGAGCTAAAATTGACAAATATGTCGTGCTGTTAGATGTTATTGCTGATTAAGGATGTTTAGACTGTGCTGTAAGTAGTTTAGCTGAGCCGTAAGCTGCTAATTACTGTATGCTGATATTGCTGTGCTGTAAGTTGTTTAGCTGTGCTGGATGTTGATATTGTTGTGCTGAGCTGGGCTGTTATTGATGATTTTAAATGCTAAAATTATATTATTGCTGTGCTCTAGAATGATGAGCTGAGTTGTGAGTAGTAAGCTGTGTTGAATACTACTTAGCCGTGTTGTATGCTAATTTACTGTGCTGTGTGGTGAGCTGTTTGGTTGTGCTGTGTTAGCTGAGCTGTATGCTGTGTATGACCACTATTGTGGTGTTGTTCTAGCCGCTATGTCGGTGCTATTATTAGCCACTATTGTGGTGCTGTTATAGCCGCTAAGGCGGTGTTGTTATAGCCGCTAAGGCGGTGCTGTTATTGCCACTATGCGGTGCTGTTATAGCCACTAGAGTGGTGCTAAAATTGTTGCTATGCAGTGCTGATATTGTCGCTTTGCGGTGTTGATATTGTTGAATGCAGTGAGTGGTATAAGTTGTACTGGTCTGCTGATAGCTGTAGCTGTTTTTCTATCATATTGTTATATATATGTATGTTGATTTTATTTACACTAGCTTACCATTTGTTGTTTCCATGATGTTTGGACTGCAATGATCATAGTATCATACTATGTATGGGAGCAGAGCAGGGATAAATTGGTAGCTGGGGTGAGTCTTCGGCTGGAAGGCGGAGCTGAGCTGTTAGGATGTTTTGTTTTAGCTACTCGACGTAGTGGCTTTTGTTGTATTTTGAACATTTTAACTCCATCCAGACTTGGAATTTGTATATGTATATATTCTAGACCCTATATGTATACACTTATTCCTTTCTGTGTGGTGTTTTTAGTGTGCTGTGCAGTGTGTAATGACCACCCGGGTCGTTACACAAAGAATTTATAAATTTTAGTTATATAAAATTAAAATTTATAGCGTATATTATGCATACTAAATACTAATTATCACAAAGAAAAATTAATATTTGTTTATGAATATATCATGATATTAAAAAGAAACATTTACATTGCCAACCAACCTTACCATAGAATTAGGAAATTATAGTTTAAATCATGACAATAAGTTTAGTCTCTAGAAAATTCAAGAATTATTTTCTTTTTTGTTAGAAATATCTAAGACTCGTTAAACAACTTTAATGTATATGTACGATCTAAATTCAATTAACACGAGGGTATTCGGTTTAGTTTTTTTAATATATATATATATATATATATATATATATATATATATATATATATATATATGAAAGCTTAATCTTCCTGACTCTTTTTTTAAATATATCAATTTTTTGTTTATTTTTTTAAATAACCTGAGCTGGTTATTATTTATCTAAGTAACTCATTTTGAAGCCCAAGTCAGAAATCAGTTATTGGGTAACCGTTTTTTCACTTGAACTTTTTTATTTTTTATTTTTAGATTTTGTAAAAAAAAATTAATTTTTCATTTTTTGGTTTTCAGATTTGTTAAAAAGTATAATTAATTTTAAAAAAATATATTTATATTTAAATTAAATAATTTATAAAGAAAATACTTAATAATAAAATTAATATTATATTTATTATTAAATTATAATATTTCTGATTTTAAATTTTTTTTAAATAAATATAGTTAATTATAATTTTCAGAATTATATACAAAATTATAAAATTTTGAATAATATTTTAAATTTATGTTAAAAATAAATAAAATGTTAAAACTTATTTATTATATTAAATTTTAGAATTATAAAATTAATTTTATTATTTAAATTAAATTTATTAAATATAGAAAATTGAAAACTGTAATATAATAATAAATATATTGATTTTGTATTAATAATTAAAGATAATTAAATTGATTATTACATAAATGTCAATATTATTTTATTAAATATTAATGACATTATATATTAAGTACACTAATTATAACAGTTACATTATTAAAATGAAAATAACTTAAAAAAAGACACAATTTAAACAAACTTTAAACATAATAGATAAATAACATAAAACCTAAATCATATAACATTAGTTGTCTAACTTCATTGCTTGGTCAAGGTATCTTTCAATCGCTTCCATCCCATGCAATAATCCAATATACGTCGTGGTAGCATACAATTCGAGACTTGTTAGGTCGTGCAATTCTGTGAACAATGAAAACATACACTCCACATATTCATCATCCCTAAGACGACATGCTGTATATTTATATACATCACCGATACATGAATTTGGGTATCAGTAGTGGATATATCTATGACAACTTTGTAATGAGGAAGATTAAGGTTATTATTAATAACCTGCTTAAGTTGCTGATAAGTCATCATGTTGCTTATCAGTAGGGTTTTGACCTCGTTACTAACAAATGTATCTCCATGCTCAGTGGAGACAATTTGTCCATCATAGTAAGGCTGGAACAGTTAATGACTCCATTGATTGGATGTTTCAATCTCTTGCATTTTAGCCTGTGTTCAGGGTTTATATAGAACTAAAGTAACCTAATGTGGACAAACGCAAAGTCATTGGATTCCTGACACTCTACACAAAGCATTGATTTTTCTGACGCTTTAGGACCAAGGCAGTGACTCTCTGCACAAAGCATTGATTTTTCTTACGCTCTAGGACAAAGTAATTGATGACACTGCACAAAGTATTGGATTCCTGACGCTCTGGGACAAAGCAATTGATGACACTGCACAAAGCATTGATTTTTTTGACGCTCAAGGACCAAGGCAATGACACTTTGCACAAAGTCATTAATTTTTCTAACGCTCTAGGACCAAGGCAATGACACTCTGCACAAAACATTGATTTTTCTGATGCTTTGTGACAAAGCAATTGATGACACTACACAGAACATTGATTTTTCTGACACTCAAGGACCAAGGCAATGATACTCTGCACAAAGACATTAATTTTTATGACGCTTTGGGACCAAGGCAATGACACTCTACATAAAGCATTGATTTTTCTGACGCTCTAGGACAAAGCAATTGATGACACTACACAAAGTCATTGGATTCCTGACGCTCTGGGACAAAGCAATTGATGACACTTTGCACAAAGTCATTGGATTCCTTACGCAATGAGACAAACTAATTCAAATTTTTTGCACTATATATACACTACATACGATCCAACCCTAAACGCACAACAAAAGATCAATTCTCTTCAGCTATTACACTTTTCAATTTCGTTGCTATTATTTTTCAAGAATGTCTTCTTCATCTTCAACTATGTTGTGGAAACAACACCTCCATAGGTCAAATGAAACTCATCTTATGGTAAGTTAATATATATTGCATAATGTTTACAACTAATATTATTCATTACTAACATGTCAATTCTACCATTTTCGCAGACAACAAATGATTCAATCTTACTATCATTCCATGCCTACACCTGACCCAAGAATTGAGCACTTGTTGGGGGTTGCTGGCTTTGGCGAGGTTGCAAAAATAAGACATTTTAAAATTGATGATTGTTTGATAACGTCTTTGGTGGAGAGGTGGAAACCTGAGATACATACTTTTCACCTTCCAGTTGGTGAGTGCACGGTCACTTTGGAAGATGTGGCACTACAATTGGGTTTAAGGATCGACGGAAAACCAGTCACAGAACCAACTTTCTATGATTGGGATGAATTGTGTTACGAGTTGTTAGGCTTCGTACCTCCGAAAGGGGAAGCTCTAGTTGGCTCAAGCATAAAACTAAAATGGTTAAGAGATCATACAATTGCACTATCAGATGAACCCACTGAACAACAATTGCACCAACATTGTAGGGCATATATCTTAGGGTTGATCGGTTGTGTCATTATGCCAGAAAAGTCAGGTAATAGAATTCACTTAATGTATTTACCACTGTTGGCTGACTAGGAACGTGCGAGACGATATAGTTGGGGTTATGCTTGTTTGGCACATTTGTACAGAGAAATGTCTAGGGCAATCTATCCATCGTCAAAGAAAATGGGTGAATGTTCTTTCCTTCTACAGTCTTGGGCTTGGTATCGCATGCCCTTCATCCAACCAAGAGTCCAACGGGAAATTACATTTTTGTTAGCATCGAGGTATGGATTAAGTTTTATACCACTTTAATACATCGAACAACTAAAATTTTTACCTAAAATTTTATCAATGTACAATGTTTTAGACGGTCAGGAAGAGGGCTAAGATTTACAGGCACGCCCCATGGAGACTTACTTGGCTACAGATTAAGATATGACAACATGAACCATAACGAGATAATACAATGTAAAATTGTCTCAAACATACTCTCTTATACTCAATTGATTCATACCCTAAACCTTTTTCTTTTTTATTTTCTATGGATGCCATATAGGGAATTTCAATCCTCACTGCCAACATGTGCTTATAAGGATTCTAGAATATGGACTTCTTGTACTGCTTTAACTTTATTCGCAGTTATAGTCTGGCATCAAACTAACAGAGTCCAATTGCAATTTGGCTTATGGCAACCAATCCCCAATGAAGCTTATAATCTTGATAAAATGCACGAAATAGACATGAGAGGACATAGTGTAACATCCTAAATATTATAACTATTTATCTATATGTTTCTGCAAATTATTATATATATTAAATATTACGTAAGTTACTGTGAATGAAATTTATGTAACATTATTTAACCAGATTTTCTAAATTCAATAACATGTATTTTATTATCTAATTTGACTATTTCTCGGACAACGTTGAGAGCACGCTGTAAAATATGAGAAATTCAATTTAAGAAAATTTAAATAATCTGTAACTTAAATAATAATTTATTGAGTGTAGATTAAGAATAAATACACTTAAGAGAGAAAATCTCTAAATTAAAATTTATAGAAATTTTCTAAGGATTTAACTAGAAAAAATATTTTGCTAAAACCTTAAGCTAGAAAATTATGGAAAAATGTTCAAAAGGATATAATAATTTTATCATCAATATAATATGCTTGGAATAATTAATAAAAATGTATAGTTAGTTGAAATTAAAATACAAGTCTCAACCAATGAAATTATGACACATAAGCAAATCCTAATTTATTTAATTAATATTAATTAACATAATTAGGAGATGATCAAGAGACAAAAGTTTTGTATTTTTTAATGATCAAGATTCTAATGATGATATTAGTATCTCAAAATTATAATTAATTTGTAAGATATTTTAATAATTCTACAATGTTCTAGAAAGTTCTACAGAACTCTCCAAAGTAGATATCTAATTACCAAATGATTAAATGGGTTGGAAGCTTAACTATTATGATATTCAAATAACTCAAGAAAGTTCTATAAAATTCTACATAATAGAAATCTAGAATGGATTAGAAGCTTAACCATTAAGATATTTAAATAATTCTACAAAATTCTAGGATGTTCTATAAATTTCTACAAAAAAATAAGGGGACACATAATCCCCATGTGATTAAAATGAATTGAAAACTTAATCATTAAGATAACTAAATAACTCTACAAAATTATAGAAAGTGGACATCTCATCACCAAATTATTAAATAAATTGGAAACTTAATCATTAAGATACTTAAATAATTCAAGGAAATTCTAGAAAGTCCTATAAATATCTACAAAATGGACACCTAATCACTATGTTAGTAAAATATCTTAGGAAATATCAAGAAATATCTACAAATCTAGAAGATTGGAGAATGGAGGTGGAGACTAGTATAAATAGGAGAAACCACACCAAAAAGCTCACAATAACCCTTAACAACTAGACATAAACCAATTGCCAAAGAAACACCAAAAAATACTCCATCTTTTCCACAACCAAGGAGGAAAACAAGGAGTAAACAACTAAAATTTCAAGAAAAGGGGAAAAAAGGAAGAAGATAAGAGGAAGAAAAAGAAGTAGGAGAAGAAGAAATCAAGGAAATTAAGAAAAAAACTAGCAAGCTTGGAGAAATAGGTATGGGTTAGATGCTTAATTTTATTCATGTCCAAATAGTTGTAGAATAAATATTGATCTTTACTTATAAGTTTTGATGCATGGAACTTAGGTTATTTGATATGGTTTTTGATTGTACTTTTTGATAAATTTGATGTTTTAAGGTTGAATCTTGAAGTGGTTGATTGTTTATGATTGAATGTTTCTATTGAAATTGTTTGAATTGTATTTGAAGAGTTTGATTGAGAATAATTTTTGAAGTGATAGATTAATAGTGATGCATATTGCATATTGCATAATGTCATTTTTGAGTCAAAAGATTTTTGGGGGGAAAAGAAAAGAATTTCAGAAAATAAATATTTGAGAAATGAATTTTGTACCAAGGATATTTGATAGAAAAAAATGAGTTTTGTAATTTTGAAATAATACTTTTTACGTGAATTCTTTTCTTTATGTTTACTATCTGAGACATTGGTGGCAAGAGATTAATTGTGATAATGGGTACTGTCAAGGACAGTTGGCAGTACGAGATGGATAAAGAAAAGGATAAAGTGAGAGAGAGCTTGATATAGTTGTGAAAGTCTGACTGAGGTATTTGTTTTATGCTACCAATGTCAGAAGATAGTAAACGGGGTTTGAGTAGAATGGGTAAGACGGGACCTCTGGTCTGGGGGATAAACCTTTGGTCTAGGGAGTGTTTGGGCATGGGCAATCCCATAGATGGCCAGTCTTTATTGATTTCGTGACGTGGTAGCCTGCCGGGTGCTCTGACACTCTGACTACTGTCTACTTGTTCGCGTTTAGTGGGGCATTGCCGAATCACTAGACAGAGTGATGTTAAGCTCTAGCTTCACTAAACACTCAAAAGGGAAAATCTTCATGGAGTATTGAGTCAAAATGTTTTTTAAAAGTATATTTTCAGTCAAAAAAATGCATCTCATTCTCATAAGCATATTGCATTATTTGGGCTATTATTAATAAAAAAAATATTATCAAATTGTTGTGTGTGTTGATAATTGTATGAATTTATTATGCACTTGTTTGATTTGTTTGTGTGAGATATGAATGAAATTAAATGTCTAAACCCATAAATATTTTTTAAACCCAGATATTGGAGATCTCATAATGTAAAAAAAAATTGGATGTGCAGTTAGAAGGTCAGATGCAAAAATTCCAGAGCATAGGATTAGGGATTTTATTTTACTAAGTTGTTATAAAATGGTTTGTAATATCTAGTGACTTTTATTGAATAAAACTTTAATTAGATAAATTTAATTAATTTGTTTAAGTATCTTTTCTACACATTATAATAATATAAATATTATTAACCATAAATAATTAGTTATAATTAGCATATGTAATCTGGAGAGAGGGTTACACATAGCGACACCAACTGGGCTGAACAACATGCAGACTGGATTTCCATTTAGAAAGACAGATGCAAACATGTTATTTTTGGGGAACCACTTCAGGGACCTCTCCAACACACTCTTGAGTATTTGCAATGGTTTCGTGCTAATTCTAAATTATTTCTTTGTAGCCAATATTCTTCATCTTGTGCACCCACTTCTAGTACACAACTCCCAACAACTATAGGAACAACATTCTCAGTGGCTGGAGATAACCACCCACCTTATAGTGTGGAACAACATCCCCAGTCTAATCCACCATTTCATACGTACCATGAACAATTCATGTACACCCCACCATCAACAACAACTCCAACAAGGGACTTCATGAGAAATCTTTTCGGCATCGACGTACACACACCACAAAGTGAATATAGCTACATGCAAAGCATGAATTTTCCTTCATTTTCTTCTTTTCACTCTGAGGTCGGTGGAAGTGATTCGTTAAATTCAACCACCGATACTGTTAATATAGAACATGATGAGAAGCAAGTTGAACCACAACAACCACGCATTGGTCTTCGAAACCCAACAAGGAATTGACAACCTCCGAGGTGTGGAACTAGTGGGCATAGACATCATTAAAGTTGGATTGTAATTTCGTGGATTGTAATTCTGTTGTTATTCTTTTTTATTCGATCTCCTATTTTATTGTTGTTATTTTATTTTTATTTAAAGTTGTTTTTATTTAAAGTTGTAATTTATAATAATATTGTCATTTATTTAAAATTCTATTTAAAATTAATTTTATTAGATTTTATTCTTTAAAAATTATTTTATTTAAATATTAAATAAATTTTTATAATCTAAAAACAAAAACTAAATAAATTTTTTAAAAATTCATTATAATTTTTTAAATCTGAATATTAAAAACTGAAAAATAAAAAATAAAAAATTTGAAAAAAAAAAACAAAAAAAATACCTAAGTGAGAAATCGGTAGAGAAATCGGTTACTGGGTAACCGATTTCTCAAAGGGATTTTGAAAAAAAAATTCAAAATTCCTTTGAGAAATCGGTTACCCAGTAACCAATTTTTCACTTGGGCTTCAAAGTGGGTTATTTGGGTAAATAATAATCAGCTCAGGTTATTTAAATAAATAAAAAAATTGATATATTTTAAAAAAAAAGTCTAATTTTCCCATTCAAAAGTATTAATCACTTGAGTTTAACTAAGTTCACTTTATATTTCGAAGAAAGTATTAACTATATTGATAATTCACATTCAAAAGAAACTAAAAATTATGATTGTGATTTTTATTGTAAATACTTTTATGATGTACTTGATAAAAGATAAATATTTTTATATTTATGAATATAGTTGTCAAATGGTTTAGGCTAATTTGACATTAGTTGACCCTCATGAGTTACATGGTGTCTTTAAAGAAAATGGATCTTGTAACTTTGTAGTGTAAACGTTACACCACATTTCATTTATTTTAGACCTTTCAATCAATCTAATATTTTAGATTTTGCCATTAACGAACAAAATATTTGATTGTGTTACGAAAGTTACTAAAATTTTGACGCTCCTATTTCATTCCCTTCCTGTGTCATCTTCACGTTCTTATTTCTTCTTCCTTGCTCGCCTCTATTGAAGTAGTTGTGTTGGTTGTTTGTTGACTCCATTATTGCATTTGTTATTATTGTCACAACGTAAGGAAGAAGTCTAACTTCCCCTCTTTCCCTTTCTCCAACTCCATCTCTTGGCAACACCTAATACATTGTTTTATCTTCAATCTTGTTTTCCCATTTATTTTAGCTTCAATATTGGTTTCCCATTTGATTATATGTTGCATTGTTATTATTTACTATTTTTTTTCTTTTCATTCCTTCTTATTCATAATACAATCTATAAAACTACTCTCAAATCATTGTATGCATGATTCCTATAACTTGTATTTATTATTTTGCTTATTTTTTCTTTTAAAATTTATTTATTTACTTCTCTTTTTTGGTAGGAAGTATAAAATGACATAGATAAAAGTTAATTGCAAATCAATGGTTGGTATGGAATTTGATAGTGTAGAGGTAGTGTGGAATTTTTGGCACAAATATAGTGCATGTATATACTGGCTTTGAAGTTAGAGTACAACATTGGAATAAGAAAAAAGAAAATGATACTATTGTTTCATGTAGGTTTGTTTGTTGCAAGGAGGGGATGTGAACAACAAACAAGAATGTTGCTTTAGTTAACAGTCGTAGAGTCGAGAATAGAACTATTTACAAAGCAAGGATTTCACTTGTATTAAAGAATGAAAAGTTTGTCATCCATGAATTTATAGATGACCATAACCATCATCTAAAACTTCTAGAGACAACACACTTGCCTGTGTCACATAGAAAGATAACTAAAGTCTAAGCATGTAAGATTGATCTAGCAAATGACTTTGAACTGAAACAAAAGTCAACCTTTAAAATTATGAGCACACATGTGAGGCATAGAGCTAATCTTGGATATAATAGTAGGATGTAAAAAAGTTACCTTAATGCAAGGAGGCAAAAAAGCATGGTGTATGGAAAAGTTGGATGTCTTTTGCAATATTTTCAACAATTGTTAGAGAACCTATCTTTCTATCGTGCATACTAGATGGGTGTTGAAGAACAAATCAAAAATGTATTTTGGGGCAATGTAAATATGATATTGGATTATGGGTATTTTGATGATATTTCACTAGATACTACTTATTGTACCAACCAAGCAAAGAAACAACTTACTTTATTTTTTAGTTTCAACCATTATAGGGGTACAATAATTTTTGGTGCAATATTGTTCTATGATGAAGCAATTAAATCATTCAAGTGGTTGTTTGAGACGTTCTTACAAGCACACAATCAGAAAACACCTTTTACTATCTTTATTGACCAAGACCAGGTAATGGCTAAGGCACTTACTAAGGTGGTGTCTAAGACTCAACATGACTTATATACTTGGCACTTGTTGCATAATGTAATTAAACATCTTGGAAACTTGATGAAGGGGGAAAATTACTTTTTAAGAGGTTTTAAGAAATGCATATATAACTTTGACATTGAATTAGAGTTTGAGGTAGCTTGAACCCAATTGATCTCAGATTATAATATTCATGAAAAAAGTTGGATCAAATAAGTTTATGAAATAAAAGAAAAATGGACATCATGTTACATGAAGCAAGCATTCACACTCGGGATGCAGAGTACCCAACCTAGTGAAAGTTTGAATTCTCATTTCAAACCTTGTACAAAGCTAAATCTGGACAGTATTCAATTCTTCAAACATTATGAACAAATTATTGAGGACAAGAAATGTAATGAGTTGCATTGCAAGTATGAGGCTTGTTATAAGGTTGCCAAGTTGAGGTATGAGTTGTTGCCTATACTAATACAGATGGAAAAAGTATACACTCACACTGTATTTGAGTTGTTTCAAAATGAGTTTAAGCTTTTCTTGGCTTCATGCATATATGTAAGGAATGAGTCTTAGTCTTTATGCATATATGTTATCACTAGAGTCGACTATAAAGGAACTTGGAAATTATCATTTGGTCGTGATTCAACCAACATATGTTGTACTTGTAGAAAATTTGAGACATTATTCACATGCATTAAGAGTGTTTGAAGAGAGTGATGTTAAAGTGGTTCTTGAAAAGTATATTTTAAAAAGATGGACAAGAGAACCTCGTAGTCGCATTGTGCATGATGTAAATGGAACGAAGGTTGTTTGAGGTCCTAAATTATTCAACACAAGAAGATTTAGACAAGTTGTTTCTAAATTTTTTAGAAAGGCAACAAAGGTGTCAACTTGTGAAGAATACTAGAATATTTTAGATAATACCATAGATGTTGAGTCTAAGCAAATAATGGAACTTCATTTACAAGTTAGAGACATTAATGGTCAAAGAAACGATAACTCAACATTTTTTAGTAGTGATGCTACACAACCAAAAGGATTTAAGCAATGAGTTGGTATTAAAAGGCAAAGAAGATTAAAGAGTTGGGTTAAACGCTAATCCGATAGAACTAAAAAAATTCCAAGTCAGGGACAACCATACTATCAGGCAAGTAGATTTGTATGTTAAATATTTCATACTTGTACTATCACTAGTTTTAATATTCCTTTTCCATTTTAGAATAAAGAATTAAGAAATAATAAAGTTGATGGAGTATGTTACTCAACACCTACAACTTGTGAGCCCCTTCAAACACTAGAGAACCAATTCAATTTCATTGAACTTTTGATGGTATGTATCATCTATGCTTCTTTGTTACCCTTATTTTTTATTTGTAATGTTGATCAATATTTTTTTTCTTGTGTAGGCACCCATTTATGACATGTCTCTAATGGCCAATCTGCATTCTAACTATTGACAACAATTATGTACTGAAATTTTTTTCTACATATTTTGATGACAACAATTACATGTTGTAAATTTTTTGTTGATTTTAGTGTTTTTTGTATTTGAATTCTTATGACAACAAATTTCTATGACAATATTTGTCTAATGTAATTCTATGACGAAAATTTTTTGTGGCAGCAGTTGTCTTCTTCTTATTGTATGATTGTTTTTTATTTTTAGCAATGCCATTACTATTGGTGATGGGATTGAATGGTCTTGGTGTTATATGTGTTTGTGTTTGATTTCTTGACAAGAATAGGAGTTTGCTTGTTGGAAATGCTAGAATTTTGGTGATTTAATTTTGAGTTTTAAAATCTGTAGCAAATGTCCACTTTCAAATTATTAATGAATTCTCGGATATTAGTTTAAACCAAAGAAATTTTGGTCCTTTGATTGATTTTGATCCTCTTAAACCAAGGCTTTGTAAGTATATTTTTGTCCTCGACTTCAAAATGTTAAAGTTTGGATTTCTCACCTTTCAAATTGAGTTGTAGAGGCAAGTAACTTGAATCCAACTATCAACAGTTATATGCCATTCATAACATTATACTTATTGATAACAAAAAAAAACTATTACCTCCTTTACAAATGAAAGAAATTAATTTTGATTGTGTTAGAAATATTTCCTTTGTTTTACGGTATAAAAAAAGTATTGAAATAATATTTTTTAAGACAGATTATGAAAACTGAATAATCAAAGGTATGATAATGTTTGCAACAAAAAGTCACACAATTCGTTCTCGTCTTTAAATCAATCTAACTTGACTTGAATTACATTCCAACTGCTATTTTTTTAGCCCAACTTGTCCCACATCGAGTTGTTGGACTAAATTGACTTTAAAATGAATAAAAACTTAAAATAAATTTAGAACCAAAATTTAAATATGATTTTTTGTAAATTGAAAACAAATAAAATTTTTAGTAAAATAAATATGCACTGGACTATTAATAAAAACAATTGCATTTAATGCATGAATTAACAACAAAAAAAGTAAATACAATGTAATAAATAATGAATAGAAAATTAAAAATTATATTACCTAAACTTACATGAAGAACGGATGATGAAAACGTTTTCCTTGACATTGGATGAGTTTGATGTATTTATTTGCTTTACATATTCATTAAAGAGATTATACAAATTCTCTTTAAGCTTTTTTTTGAAAACACAAACTCTCTTTCAATTTATTCACTTTCTCTTGAAAATCATATGGATAAAGTTGTCTATTACTTAACTACTAAATTATTTTTTAATTTTTTTTTCAAGTCAGCCTAAAGTTATGAGTCAGCTTGACTTAGGAACATTTGGCTCATCGAATTAAGCTAGTAAAGCCAAAATGGTATACGTGTCTATTTAGACCACCTTTTTTAAGACTCATTTTGATCCTATTTTTGTACTAAGCAGACCAACTTATTTGGTCAAATCAAAATTGATACCTCAATTCAAGAATTATGATTCTTGAAAAAACATGAATTCGAAAAATTATGATTACCTAACTATTTATAGAATTTGGTATACTCTTTATTTTATTCCCATCATTTTTATACACCCTAAAATATAATAATGACAAAAAGAAAAAGGGGAATAAAAGGATTAAAGTAAAAATAAAATAAATAAATAACAAAAAAGAGACAAAATAGAAACAATAATTAAAAAAGAAACTTTTAAATCTCCATCATTTTTATTTGAATTACTTGGATAAAATATGTCATTCACAATAAGGGTTTCAATCTCGAGGCTTGTTCCATTTAACAATTATATCTGGATTTTGAGAACCTTGCTTAAAGCCATAAAGACCATCGTTTCTAGCATCCCAATTACAATCAGTTGTACATCTATGAGGAAAATCTCTACCAAGGTTGTAAATATCATATACAATTGATCCACCTTTCCATGTTATACTACAATTAAAAAATTTTACGCCAGATTTAACACGGTCGATTTTAATTTGATATAAGAAATTCTTGTATATTACTTGAACCGGAAGATCATCATTGTTAGATTTGCAGTGAATTGTGAAACTTAATCCATTGCTCAAATCATTAAATACTCGAATGGTGGTCGAATCTCCCCCATTAGCTACAACAAAAGAAGGTTCCCAAAATGCAATGAATATTGTTAGCAAAAGAACTCGTTTCATTGCAAGAATCATATTATAACCTATTGGATGAATTGAAGAAATTGTTGGAATGTAAGAGTGAAGGGATAATCAACAAAAAAAAACCAAAGAAAAAAAGAAGTTATGTGTGTAAAAGAGAAGGAAGGTAACCTTTTTATAGTTTGTGCAAGAATTAATGCACACACTTATTTACTCAATTAATTTGTTGACAATTACTCTCTCTGTTTTTTTTTCATAGTCGTTTAAGGTTTTGCACGGGACTTAAGGAAATCATTGATATTTTAGTTTTCAAAAATATTTGTTACTTACTTTCCTATTTTATCCTTTATTTTTTTTTGTATTTTTGAAATTGTTGAACTGCAATCATCTCCATTAATTATTAATGCATTGATTGCACGTGAACTGTAACCTACTGTATTTAATTATACTTGTCCATGAATTAATGGTTATAGTTAAGAGTCTTGTAAATAGTTGTCCCTTTTTTTGTTTTTTTATACAGTAGTATTTTGTTGGGAACATATTACTCTTATAAATGCACATTAACTTTATATGGGTAGTTAGAGAAAAAATAGGTAGACATTAAAAATAAATACACACATTATTCAGTAAACATGTATTAATTATCAAGGGTAAAAATGGAGAAAAAAATTAATAATGTTATGAATAATAATTAGTGGCTTAATTAGTGGATGCCAATATTCATTATCAATCATTACCATTTATATTTCCGTTATGTATTATTCCCTTTATTGTGTAATTGTTCAGTTACCACATGTACTTATAAAAAGGTTACTCCTCTCCCAAAGATAATACACTAGTCAGATTCTTTTCTCAATCTCATACTGTCTTGTTTCTTCTCTATACTTTTTTCTTCCTTTTATAATACGTTATCAGCACGATAGTCTTTTACCTATTGGTGTTACAACTACAAGAGAAAGCTGTGAAGAATTTTCTTCAAGAAGATCATATTTATCAAGACAAATATTTTAAGGTTAGCTATTCATCTTTTATAATAAGAACTTTATCAAATATTTATATTATTTACATTATAGTAGTCTGGAAGACATTATAGTAGTCCCGAATACACTATGAAATAAAGAAATTCTTCATACATTTTTGAAATATCTAGAAGACATTATCAAAGAAGAATGTTCAAACTCTATTATTTTATTAATTAATTTTTTTTCACCAGAAGTGAGAAAAATCTACATTTTATTGATGCGATACATTCTACATATTACATACATTTATTTTGCCTAATATATATGGTATGATGAATATATTTATTCTGCCTAATAATATTATTATTATGAAACATATTTTCTGCTCATGTTATCAATTTAAATATTCTGCAATAATATATATATTAAATTAGAGACAATTTGATTTCCATAATTAAAGCACTATTAAGTTATAATTTTATGGCTATTTATGATACCTTTATTATTATTATTATTATTATTATTATTTTCCCTAATTTTGTCTCTCTTTTATGATAGTATTGAACATGTCAAATATTGTGAAACTCGAATTTGTTGCTCTTGACATTACGGGAAAAAATTATTTATCTTGGATATTAGATGCTGAAATACATTTAGATGCAATGGGTCTTGGAGACTCTATTAAAGAAGGAAACGAAGCATCTAACCAAGCTAAGGCAAAAGCTATGATTTTTCTTCGTCATCACCTTCACGAAGGGTTAAAAGCTGAATATCTTACCATAAAAGACCTACTTGTTCTTTGGAACAATTTAAAAGAAAGATATGACCACCAAAAAACTGTGATTCTCCCAAAAGCTCATTATGATTGGATGCATTTACGGTTACAAGATTTTAAATCTGTAAGTGAATATAATTCTGCAATATTTAGAATTACTTCTAAATTGAAATTGTGTGGAGAAAAAATTACTGATGAAGATATGTTAGAAAAAACATTCTCCACTTTTCATGCATCGAATGTGCTCCTACAACAGCAATATCGAGAAAAGGGGTTTAAGAAATATGCTGAATTAATTTCCTGCCTCCTTGTGGCTGAGCAAAATAATAAGCTTTTATTAAAAAATCATGAGGCCTGACCAACTGGCTCTGCTCCATTCCCAGAAGTGAATGTTGCAACACATGATAAAGAAACTAGTGGTCAAGGCTATGGTCACAATCGTGGAAATAATCGTGGCCGTGGTCATGGTCGTGGTCGTGGTAGTAAAGGCGGTCGTGGTCATGGTTATGAGGTAAAAAACAATTTTTCACACCAGAAGTGGAAAAATAATGGGAAAAATAATAAGGAAATGGATGGACATGGTAACAAACATGAGGAAAACAAATGTTATCGTTGTGGTGTCAAGGGTCACTGGTCACGTACTTGTCGTACACCAATGCATCTTGTTGAACTTTACCAAGAATCAACTAATAAGAAGAAAAAGATAGAGACACATTTTGCTCAAGAAGACGGTGATTCACATTATGGTCATATGGATGTTACTCACTTAGATGTTGTTGATTTCTTTGCTGATCCAAATGGAAAAATTGATCACCTTATTGGTGATGGGAGTGTTCAGAAATAATTTTTTTTTCATATTTTCTTTATTGGATTTTTGGTATTTCTTATGTTTTGATGTTATTGGATTATGAATTTTTTTTATACAAATTATCGTTAAATTTTTTTTCCAGAAATTATTGTCTTCTTGTCTTTTATCATATTGTTTATTTACAATTTTTTTTTGAATTTTATGAAGAATGGATATTGACCATAGCATCAATAATGAAGATATGTGTTTCGTTGATAGTGCAACGACTCACACGATTCTCAAGAATAATAAATTCTTTTCAAATTTAGTGATGCAAGAAATCAAAGTTAGTACCATATCTAGTATTACAAATATAATTGAAGGCTTCGAAAGAGCTAATATATTGTTACCGGGAGGAACGAAGTTGCATATTAAAAATACATTATATTCTTCTAAGTCTTATAGAAACTTATAAAGTTTCAAGGATATTCGTTTAAATGGGTTTCATATTGAAACAAACAATGAAGGGAATGTAGAATATTTTTATATCACGAAAATCCACTTGAATAAAAAGGAAGTATTGGAAAAATTACCTGTTTTCTCTTATGGACTGTATTGCACGTATGTTAATACAGTTTAAACAAATATTATTGTAAACCAGAAGTTTACAAATCAAAATAAATTTGAGGTTTGGCATGATCGATTGGGTCACCCTAGGACTATCATGATGCGAAAAATAATTGAAAATTCATGCGGACATTTATTGAAGAACCAGGAGATTCTTCAATCAAATTTTTTTTCATGTACCGCTTGTTCCCAATGAAAGTTAATAATTAGACCATCACCAGCAAAAATTGGGAATGAAACTATCTTATTTTTAGAACGAATACAAGGTGATATTTGTGGACCAATACACCCCCCATGTGAACCATTTAGATATTTTATGGTTTTAATTGATGCATCAACAAGATGGTCACATGTTTGTCTATTATCAACTCGCAACCAGGCGTTTGCGAGATTATTAGCTCAACTAATTAGATTAAGAGCTCATTTTCCTGATTATCCAATTAAGAAAATTCATTTGAATAATGCTGGTGAATTCACATCTCATGCTTTTAATGAGTATTGTATATCCATTGGAATTGATATTAAACATCCAATAGCACATGTTCATACACAAAATGGACTTGTAGAATCATTTATCAAACGTTTAAAACTAATTGCAAGACCATTACTCATGAGATCAAAACTTCCAATGTTAACTTGGGGGCATGCAATCTTACATGCCGCAATATTAATTCGCATCAGGCCAACAAGTTATCACAAATTCTCTCCTTTACAGTTGGTTTTTGGTGAGCAACCTAATATTTCTCATTTGAGAATCTTTGGGTGTGTTGTATATGTTCCGATTGCCCCCCCCCCCCCCCTCAAAGAACCAAAATGGGTCCTCAAAGAAGGTTGGGAATATATGTTGGGTATGAATCCCCATCTATAATAAAATATCTTGAACCATTAACAGGCGATTTATTTACGGCTAGGTTTGCCAATTGCCATTTTAATGAGTTGATTTTCCCAACATTAGGGGGAGAACAAAAACAGTTGGAAAAAGATATTAGTTGGAATGAATTATCACTATCTCATCTTGATCCTTGTACAAAACAATGTGAACTAGAAGTTCAAAAGATAATTCATTTGCAAAATCTAGCCAACCAATTACCAAATGTATTCACAGATTTAAAAAGGGTGACTAAGTCATATGTACCAGCGGCTAATGCTCCAATAGGAGTCGAAGTCCCTGTTGGACAATTTAACACTACAGACGAGTCACAAATACGTCTGAAGCGTGGTAAACCAATTGGTTCCAAGGATAAGAATCTTCGAATAAAAAAGGGAGCTAAAGAGCAAAATGACCAAATTGAGGATGTAAAAACTCAAAAAGATTCCTCTGACATAACTCATATTCCAGTTCCAGAAGAAACTCAGGTACCTGAAAGTATTGAAAATGAAGAGATCTCAATAAATTATGTCATGAATGGAATACGATGGAATCGAAACAATGTCAATATTGATGATGTGTTCGCATATAATATAGCGCTAAAAGAAATAAATGATATTGAGGATCAAGAACCAAAGTCCATCAATGATTGTCGACACAGAAATGATTGGCCAAAATGGAAAGATGAAATTGAGGCAGAATTAGACTCGCTTGCTAAACGAAAATTTTTTGGACCAGTACTACGTACACCAAAAGGTGTAAAACCAATTGGATACAAATGGGTTTTTGTGCAAAAACAAAATGAAAATGGTGAAATTGTGAGATACAAAGCAAGACTAGTTGCTCAAGGTTTTTCACAAAGACCTGGTATTGATTTTGAAGAGACATATTCACCTGTAGTGGATGCAAACACTTTTCGATATTTAATTAGTTTGGTTGTACATGAAAAACTTAATTTACATCTAATGGATGTAGTTACAACATATTTATATGGCTCTCTTGATGTTGACATTTATATGAAACTCCCAGAAGGATTTAATTTGCCTGACGATGCAATTTCTAAAGAAGATTATTCGATCAAATTGAATAAGTTCCTATATGGGCTAAAGCAATCAGGTCGTATGTGCTATAATCAACTAAGTGAATACTTGTTACAAGAAGGATATAAAAATGATCCAATTTGTCCGTGTATATTTATAAAAAGATCTAAAAATGGATTTTCCATAATTGTAGTTTATGTAGATGACATAAACAGTATTGGAACTCCTGAAGAGCTTTCAAAAGCAATAGATTGCTTAAAGAAAGAATTTGAAATGAAGGATCTAGGAAGGACAAAGTTTTGTCTAGGACTGCAAGTTGAATACTTAGAAAATGGAATTCTTGTGCATCAAGAAGCTTATATAACTAAGGTGCTTAAAAGGTTTTATATGGACAAATCACATCCATTGTGCACCCCATGGTTGTAAGATCTTTAGATGTTAACAAAGATCCATTTAGACCCCAAGAAAATGATGAAGAAATACTTGGTCCCGAAGTACCATATCTTAGTGCTATAGGAGCATTAATGTACCTTACTAATTATACACGACCTGATATAGCATTTGCTGTTAATTTATTAGCAAGATATAGTTCTTCACCTACACGAAGACATTGGAATGGAGTTAAACAAATCCTTCGTTATCTTAGAGGTACAATGGATATGGGGTTATTATATTCAAATATTCTCAAACCAGAACTAAATGGTTATGCAGATGCAGGTTATTTGTCAGATTCTCATAATGGTAAATCACAAACAGGATATTTGTTTACAAATGGTGGTACAGCCATCTCATGGCGATCTGTAAAACAAACCATATCAGCCACTTCATCTAATCATGCTGAAATTTTAGCATTACATGAGGTAAGTCGTGAATATGTTTGGCTAAGATTTGTGATTCAACACATACGAGAAACTTGTGGTTTATCTTCTAGCAAAATGACATCGACAATTATATATGAAGATAATGTTGCATGTATTGCACAATTGAAAGATGGATACATAATGGGAGATAGAACAAAGCATATTCTACCAAAATTCTTTTTTACTCATGATCTTCAAAAGAATGGTGATATAAATGTTCAACAAGTCCGCTCAAGTGACAACCTAGCAGATCTCTTTACAAAGTCACTTCCAAGAAAAGTTTTTGAACAATTGATACACAAGATTGGACTCCGTCGTCTTAAAGATTGTATGCATGAGGGGGAGAAATAAATATTTATGAATGATGTACTCTTTTTCCTTCACTAGGTTTTTATCCCACAGGGTTTTTCCTAGTAAGGTTTTAACGAGACACATTCTAAATATTGGACATCTAAGGGGGAGTGTTATGAATAATAATTAGTGGCTTAATTAGTGGATGCCAATATTCATTATCAATCATTACCATTTATATTTCCGTTATGTATTATTCCCTTTATTGTGTAATTGTTCAGTTACCACATGTACTTATAAATAGGTTACTCCTCTCCCAAAGATAATACACTAGTCAGATTCTTTTCTCCATCTCATACTGTCTTGTTTCTTCTCTCTACTTTTTCTTTCTTTTATAACAAATAAGTCATTGATGTTAGTAAAATGACAATGAAAAAAAAATAACAAATTCTGACAAAACGACTATGAAAAAAAAAACAGAGGGAGTATTACATGTATTTAATTACACATAAATCTCTTTATTGCACAATTACGAGACACATTTATTTGCATATAAGTGAATTTATGAATAATTATGACACATTTGCACATAAGTAATGGACAATTATGACACGCAAATATGAAATTGAAATTTATTTTTATGATTTGATTGTTCAAGATTACTTTATCTATCCTACAGTGACTAACGTTTAAGCATTTTTAAAATGTCTCAAAATAATTTATATTTTTACTTTTTAATGTAATACTTATTATTATTATTTTCCTAATTTACCTTTTTTAAAATATGATTTAAATCTAACTCAATCTTATAAATTTAACTTATATATATTAATATGATCATTTCACTAGTTGAGGTAAATTTTCAACAAATACCTTCACGCCAAAAACCAAATATCTTAAGTGTAAAGTTTGCAAGATTTAACATCCGGAAATAGTCTCATAATGACTTGATAAGGTTAAGAACAAACAATAATGACTATGATAGACTATGATGTCATCTCAATAAATTGAGTTATAAGAATTGTAAGGTGAGAATTGTTCTTCACTTATATACACTATATATTATGGCTCTACCATTAGTTAATATGAGATCTCCAACACATTATCTTACAATGATGATTAAACATCTCAAGTGTGAAATTTATAGTATTGAACATATGTGGGTAGTCTAATAGCGGCCCAATAGATTGTGACACATTAGACCTTACAACAAATTCTAACGTTGACTATGATATCATATTAAGAGAGTGATTTACAGAATTTAATTTTATAAAATCGACTTTTAAAGTAAGGATTGTTCCACATCAATATACTTTATTTTAGCGTTGTCATTAATTGATGTGAGATCTTTAACTACTTTTCACAAATTATTTGACTATTATAATTAAAAGTAATAAATTTATTGAAAAAATATATTATTTTAATAAATTTATATAAAAATGATATATTTATTGATATCTCACTAATGAAAAAAGACTTAAAATCATTTTTTTTCCACTTTTAAAATCGATAGTTTGACTGATTTTAAAAGAATCAATTTTATATATAAAGAATTTTTTAAATTTGATTATTAACCAACTTAAAAAGTGGATTTTTAAAATAAATTGTAAAATAATTAATTTAAAAGTCCAATTTTTTTAATATATATAATTCATAGGCTCTAATTTTATCATACCAAAATATCTAACTTACTAAAATATTCTTTTAAAATTTAAGTGAATATATATATATGAGAAAATCTTTAATTTAATTTAATTTATTTCATTTGTAATTTTTTTAAAATAAAATTTTGATATACACTATTGTAAGTATTTTTTTTTTATCAAATTATAAAATTTAAATTTTGAATAAATTTTATAACAATAACAATTATGACAATATTATCAAAAACAGATAAAAACAACTTAGTCAACGTTTAGCTAACTAGTTTTGGTTTTACATATATAATTTAGGCAAAACAACGTTTTCCTTAGTTTGCAATATAAACAAAATAGAGTACTTAAACAGGTTATTTCATTTGAGGTATGTAATTATAGAAAACATCCTTAGATCATGTTAGCTATCACTAAACTTTAATTGTAAAAATAATAATAATGTAAAAGTCACAAGATCTAACCTTATGAATTATTTTCTAAAAAAATAAAATTGAGAAAGCACCTCCAGTCGTACGGGGAACTTAACATCATAATAGTTAATGTTCTGAATTTTGAAATACTAAAGCACATTCTGAATCAACATTATGTCTTAGCTCTTTGGTATTTCCTCTTCCTCTTCTCTTGTGCTCGAGTGTGGTGTGACTGAATCATACAATATTGTTCCTAGTTGCCATTTAGCAAAATGACACTCCTCCAGCTTGATAAGGTCAATGGTGCAGTTAGAAAGTCCAATGAACCCATATTTTCTAATGTAAACACTACGCTCACAACCACAAGCAAATTCAACAACTCATTAAGTTATAAATGTGTCTCTAATTTACTGCTAATATTATAATTTAAATTTGAGAATGTAGCATTTTCCTTCCAAGATCAATCATCAAAGTGAATACGTAATTTCATGATTCATTATCAATACTATTCAAGGTTCTCAACAACTAAAAAAATCAACATTTAACTAAACAGACGCGTAACGCAAATAACAAACAAAATTGAAATTGTGCATGTTTAAATAAGCTTATTTTTTAAAAAATTTATTGATTTTTTTGTTAAATTTATAAGAAAGCTTTGGGAGAAAAATACAATTTTCTAAAAATTGATATTTAACAACCGATACAAAGTTGGTATTGTGCATGTTTAAATAAGCTTATTTTTTAAAAAAATTTATTGATTTTTTGTTAAATTTATAAGAAAGCTTTGGGAGAAAAATACAATTTTCTAAAAATTGATCTCCAAGCTAACATGCACTAGGACAACGCCAAGGGAAACACTTGTAAATTCATTATTTACGTTGGCATCTTGCAATGAAATGTGTGGAAAAAAGATAAAAACTAGAAATAGGGAATTAAATAATGTTAATAAAAAATTCGCACTTTTTCAAGTAGTGGAGCAATAACACTAACAGGAAAAAATGTTGGAAAAGAAGCCCATAAAACATGATATTTTTGTAATGATTCATCTCAACCATTGAGTTAGTTCTCAATCCAACCAAATTGAGTTTCATTATCTTAAACAAGATATAAGTACGCTTTCAACAAGTCACTTCTGCTCAAACCTAAATGTTCTTTGAATTGACTTTTCAAAAAAATTACCCAATTATCCTTTTTCACACAAAGCCTCTCCAAGCTTTAACACCAAGTATTCTTTTACAATCAAATCTCTCTAGGATCAAACAAGCATTCTTTTACAGATAAGTCTCTCCAAGCTCAACTAAGTATTATTTTGTAGACAAGCTTCTCCAAGCTCAAATAAATATTCTTTTGTAGATAAGTCTTTTCAATCTTAACCCTATAACAACAATTATATCTAGGTAAGATTTTATAGATGTTTCGTCTTACAGACAAGATGTGATACAACCAATTAAGAACAAATATTTTTACAAAAAGAATGAATTTGTACAAAAGTTCTTCTAAAAATATTTCTTCAAAAGTTCTCGCAAAATATTATTCTTTCTTTTTGATTGTTCAAATTCTTATATAATATCCCAAATGAAGATGTACGTTGCAAAACATTAAGTGTTTCTCACAAGCTTGTTTCGTCTGTCTTCGTTATAGGTTTCTTTAGGTGAGAAGTGTTTGTTGATGCATTAAATACGTTTCACCAAATTATCATTTCTTATTTGATCAATGAGGCTACTTATCAACTTTGGGATACCAACCAAATTATCTGTAGTGTGTCAGCAAGGAGCAAGTTCTACATCGACTTTTACTTCTCTATGATTTTAGAGATTTGTTTGTTTTTGTTTCTCGTGCAAAGCATGACTTCATTCACTTTAACATATTTATGAGTTCCAAAGAGCTTTTTAAGTTTGATTTGTTAAGGAATTAGTTAGAAATGAGACAAGTAGTTGTTAGTCATTATAAATCATATGCACTTAAGACTTTGTGAAGTTAGATTGTATGTTTCATATCTGATACACATTGTTTATCTAACGTTTTGCGTCTTATGCTTCGTTTAATTTGTATTTTGAAAAAAAAAATTCTCTTAGAAAAATTAAAACTTGAAAGCTTGAAGGATTCAAGATCATCTTTTAAATTTAACAATCTTCCCCTTTTTAATGCTAACAAACACGTTTTTGAAACTAACATTTTTCTTGACTTAGAAAATATTTTTGTTGATTAAGACAAAATGATTATTGTGAAAATAACTTAATTCAAGAAAAACATTTTTATAAAAAATGTGATTTTCTTTAAGACGTGGAAGCGTTATAAAATCATCAGAGTAATACAAGAGTGTATCTTTCAGACATTGTGTATAAGATCATACAAACAACATGATTTTATGCATACATTCATTTAAGACATATATATTAGCATATTCTTTTGTTCATATCAAAGCATTATTAATAAATGAACATATATGTATAATAGCATGATTTTTTATTTAAGAGCCTATCAAAGCAAACATATCAAATTATTTTTGCACAATAGAGCATATGTTGCATATTAGAGCATCAAATGTCTATTAGAGCATCAAATGTATATTAGAGCATATATATATGTTATATATCAACATATCTGAGCCTAATGTATTTATCATAGTATATGTTTAGAGCATATAATGTATTTTTCATATCAGAACCTATTTTTCAGAGTATATACTTATACATGACATTCATACCATAGCATACATAAGTATGAGATAAAATACATAAAGGACTCCCCTTAAAAACATGCATGATCTAAAAAGCATTATACTGGTGCATATTATTATGAGTTAGAATAGAGAAGAAACAACAATAACAAAATCAGAGCACATCATAAAAAATATTCAAAAACACAATTTTCTACTCCCATTTTGACACTAGCAAAAAGATTGTTCATAATTGCGACTCCCCTTGAGATTAGTCTTCCTCCTCATCAAAGCTCAACTCAATGTTTAGATGGCTAAGCAACTTATGAAATTTCCTTTCATAACATGTTTGCCTCTGATAAGTATATCAACGAGCTTTGAAGAGACCAACAAGGAGGTTGTCCTACTCAGCTTCAGTTGCAAGGGGAAGGATCTGGAACGGAGTAGACGGACTTGGTCAATCAAAAGAAGGTAGATGAACAATTTTTTTTATACAAAAAATAATGTTACCAGGTAAAAGTATATGAAATGTAAAAGAAAAATGAGAGAAATAATGATAAATTCTATGACGAGTGGAAAAAGTGTTGAGATGGAGGGCATGGTCCTAAAAGGGATTGGGGAGATCCACATGCTTTTTCCAACAGTGTAGGATAGATGTTCAATCTTGTTTTTTTTAGAGACACCAAATTGATGGCACTTGGGATATCTCAAATAGCGCACATCATTCAAGTATTGCTTCAGTTTCTCCTTACCCTTGCAAATGGAGTGAAAAACAACCTTGGGACGAGTGTCTATGATGAAGAACTTGGTTTAGGGTGGAATCATTCATGACTTGCTCTATATTTGCATTCTTAACAAATATCAAGGCGAAGATGATTTTCATGGTACAAGTTTAATAATATTATTTTTATTTTGGTGTGTACAATTGAATAAGTTATTCACTAATGATTCTATAATTGATTACCATCAAAAACAACAATATTTCTTCTTCCTCAACTTCATGTAATAACAATAACTTCAAAGAATTCTATTATTAAAATAAGCGATGTTGTTACATTGTATAATTTAAAGAAATACACTTACATTCGAGTTTAGGATAAGGAATTAAGGTTTGGTTGGATACAAATTTAACAATATTTTTAAGAGTTTTTTTTACCAAAAAATAATTCTTATTTTCAATAGAATTTCTTTTAAAGTGCTTTTCTCTATTATTCAAATAGATTCTTAATCTCTCGTGATGAACAAATATTTCAACCTTTATCGAGAGAAGTGTTCACATTTAATATATGTTTGTGACTTGATCAAAGTTATATTTAATGAAAGACATGTAAAAAATGTAACATATCAATTTTCTTTTTAAATTTAAATATATTATAGTATTTAGTAAATATTTTATTTTAAAGGTTTTAATTAAATAGTAAGTAACTTATAATTATTGGACTGGAAATAAAAAAAAGGATTTAAAAAAAAAAAGATTTTTAAAGGGTTGATGCGTTTTAAAAAAAATAAAAATTAAGTTTTAATCTTCACAAGTCCAACTCATCTTTAGAGCTACTAAAGTTATAAAACGTAGTCTTTTCCTTTGTTCCGTTTTACTTTTGTCACTTGGAACCCTTATGGTGTCCTATTGCTGCACTTTCATTTTATCTAATTTATAAAATTATTTGTGTGGTTTATTTTCAATTTTTTTTTCTAATATTTAATTTTTATTGTATTACTCGATCATTGATTTTAAAAGTTGTGTTTTTATGATATTCTTAAGCCGTTATTCTTCGCGTTGTTCCTTATTTTTTATTTTCAAATTTTGTGGTGAATTTCCACTTTTTTGATTATATTCTTAAACCATATTGATAAAAGTCATGTTTTTAATGATATTCTTAAACCGTTATTCTTCATTTGTTCCTTATTTTTTATTTTCAAATTTTGTAGTAATTTTTCACTTTTTTGATCATAATCTTAAACCATGTTAAATTTTGTTGTTATTGTTTCCAATTGATATATAACTGATTCTATATTTACAATTAATCTTATACAATTATTTTTGTTTTAGTAGTTTTTACTTGTTGTATTTTTCTGTATTTTTCTATAACATTGTCACATCTAAAATTTTGCTTGGAGTTTATAATCTTATTTGCATTCTTAATTTTATTCTTTCAATATTATATCTATCTATATATCTATAGTTCAGGAGTGAGAATTATTTTTTTTATCTACGGAGTGAGAATGATTTCATACAAGGAATGAATATTTTCAAAAGGTAAAATTATTTTTTAAATTATAGGATTGAGAAGTATTAAAAAAAAATTCTGTTAAATCACATTTCTTAAACGAGATACACACATACGTTAGTTTTCCAAAATAAAAAATGCATGAGAGTTCCACAGCTATATTGGGCTGCGATAATGTTTGGATATGGGCCAGCGATAAAAAGTTATGGCTATTTATAAACTTCCTCTTAATTTTTTTTTATAAAAAATATCTTTAATTTTTTTAGTTTTTAATTTCCTAATTTTACACCCTTAACATTTAATTTAGCAGTTTTTATTTTACACACCTCCTTCCCATCTTTTAAATATTCACATGCACTCTTTTACCTTTCCTCCACTCCTACATATTTCAGTAGGTAGTTTTAATTCATTCGGTTTTATATTACTCGTTTTTCCCTCCTCTTTCATTTTTATCACTATTATCTTCTTCCTTCCCTATTTTAGTTTTCACATGCACTCGAGATGTAAAATTAGTTTTTGACAATATTATAAGTACGTGTGACTTTTTCGACAGTGTCAAAAGTGTCAAGTCAAATATGCATTTTTTTCGAGCACTTCTCTATTTACACGCTTAGAAAACACAACATCAAATAATTTTAGTATTCCAGTCACCTATATACTATCAGTGTAAAGTTTTTTTACACTGCCAACCAATCATATCTTTTAATAGTGTCATGTCAGTTGCTTATTTAACGAAATAAAAATAAAATAAAATAATATAAAAATTTTGATTGGTTGCTAGTGTAAAAAACTTTACACTGGCATTGTATGAATGATTAACTCTTTTAAAATTATGTTTTCAGCGTACTTTCAAAAAGTACTTTATGGAACAATAAATTTAGTATTTTATAAAGTACTTTATGGAACAATAAATTTAGTATTTTGTAAAGTACTTTCTGGAATTATATAAAACAACACACTTCCATAAAAGTACTTTTCAGAATATTAACTTTACTATTCTGGAAAGTACTTTTCAAAAATGTGTTATCTTACATAATTCCAAAAAGTTATTTCTAGAAAATTTAACGTTCCAAAAAGTATTTTTCGTAACATACTTCCAGAATTTTTTTTTCAAAATGCTAAATTTAGTGTTCTAAAAATACTTTATGGAAATATGTAAAAACATAATTTGAGAAAATACTTTCTGGAATACTAATTTCACTATCCCGGAAAGTACTATAGAATAGTGAAATTAGTGTTCCAAAATATCTTTTTCATAACATTAAATTTAATATTAAGATTTTTGAATTTTTTCATAACACTAAATTTAATGTTAAGGTTTTTAGAAGTGTGAAAGGCGATAAAGTGTTGAAAGAAAACATGTGTGTCTAATTTGATAAGAACTGTCGAGGAAACTGCATGTACCTACAATGATGTCGCGCATTAGTTCTACGGTCTGTGTGCATGTAAAAATTGAAAGAACTAAAACTACTTATTAAAATAAGTGAGGAATTGGAGGAATATAAGAGAGTGTATATGAAAATTGAAAAAGAGAAGAAAAAAGATTTGTGAAAAAGAAGAAGAAAATAGTAAATTAAAAGTTGGAAGTATAAAATTAAAAAATTAAAGAATAAAAAAATTAAGAATATTTTAGAATTTTCTTCTTAAAAAATAGGTGTATATACATGATCCAAAACTATTCACGTTTCATACATTGATTTGGCCAACAAAAATAAAGACATTCTGTCATTCACCAACCCACCTTATGTATGTGCACAGCTGTACATATAACATTTTTATTTTATACTTTTTACTTAATCAATATATTTTTTTTTTAATTCCTAGTATTCTTGACCCATTAGACTAGACACTAATTCTGCTCGTGATATCGTGATTGACAAATTTTTATGAATAAAGATTTTTGCCTAAATACATCATCTTCACAATGTGTAAGTGTGACCATAAAATGTCTAATCACCATATCAACTCATTAAAATTTAAAGTGTATTTTCATTTAAAAATAGTTAATTTTTAATGAGGTGTACGACGTGGTTAAATCCTAAGACAATCAATTTGAGTTTGATCCGATGGATCAATTTGTAAATGAAATTCGAATAAACCTTAAAAGGGTAACCTTAAAATTTAAAGTATATTTTCATTTAAAAATATTTAATTTTTAATGAGGTGTACAATATGGTTAATCTCTAGAGTTGTCGATTTGAGTTTGACCCAATCAGTTAAATCAATTTGTAAATAAGGTTAGACTAGGCCTTAAAATGATAACCTAAATAGAATTAAGTCATTTTTGTCTAACTTGTTAAGCTCGACAGGCCGAATGGGCCAAGGTTGAGCTGACCTGTAGGCTTACAGGCTACCTATTAAACTAATAGGTGAAATAATATAAATTACCTTCAATTTGTAAATTTGTAACGATAATAATAATCTTTCACTTTTTTGTGTTCGCTTATAAAATTGTAGTTACAAGCTTAAAGTTATTAAGTTCGGTGTTATGAGAGTTTTGTTTCTATTTCGTGTGTCAAAGAAGATGAAAACGTAATCATGTTTGTGTTTATACTCATAGGGTCATGATAAAAGTAAAGGTAGGGTATTAATGACGAACATCAAGATACCAAAAAGACTAAGAAAACTAAGGCTAATACACTTGATGTATGAAATTATTATGAAAAAGGTTGATCATAGTATAAATAAATGTAAATGCAATAGTTGTAGTAAATTATATACATGTATAACTATTAAATGTTTCATGACATATTTTTATTCCATAACATATATAATATTAATTAATTATGTTATAATTTTTATTTTTTTCATTATAAAAATTAAATTAAATTTTTTTAATCGGATCAATTTAACTCAATGACCCAACATGAATCAAATTAGACAAAAAAAAACAATCAAAAAAATATAAGTAAGATCATTTTAATCTAAAATAACATTTAGCACGTATTAATCAGATTAAGTAAAACTAAGAATTTTTTACTGAAATAAAATTTTTAAATTTTTTTTTACCAAAACAGCACCTTTTCCAATTTATTTACAAAAGTAGCACATTTTACTGTTCACACTCAGAATTCGGTTATCGGGGAACCGAATTCTGAGCTGTTAAATTTTTTTTTTTGTTCAGAATTCGATTCCCGGGAACCGAATTCTGAATAGTGTTTAAACCTTTTTTTTCTTTTCTGTTTGTAGTTCGGGTTCTGGGTTAATGTTACAACTGGAACGGCTCGTTCTCCAAGCAGAACGGACCGTTCTACTTGCACGCGTAGTATGTTATTTTTGAAACTGGAATGTCCAAGCAAAACGGTCCGTTTTGATCCATTTGTCATGTGTGTATTTTTGCATCCGGAATGGCCCGTTCTGAAAGGAGAACGTTCTCCTTTCAGAACGGACCGTTCCGGATGCAGTTTTACACCATGCTCAGATCCAAAAACGCAAAAAATAAAATAAAATTTAACAGCTCAGAATTCGGTTCCCCGGGAACCGAATTCGGGGAACCAAATTCTGAACGTGATCAGTGAAAGATGCTACTTGGGTAAATAAAGTGGTACATATGCTTTTTTGGTAAAAAAATTTTATTTTAGTAAAAAATTCGTAAAACTAATCCAACCTATTTTACACCTCTATTAATCCCATAACAGAGGTGGTTTCATAAATCCTAAAATTCACATAACCAAAACAAAATCCAATATTTTTGAAGGAGCCAAAACCCTAGCATACACTTATTGTCATCATTATTTAGCTAGTGGTGGCAACATCACAATAAATATAGCCCAAGGCAGAACATGGCAATGTTCCAAATGGATCCCAACAAATTAAACCCCTCCTCTCCAGCAACCTCTCTCTTTTCCTTTTAACTTAACATTGTTCCTCTCTACCACATTACAAACAACACTTACAACAAAAGGCATAATTTACAAGCCAAGAGAGAAAGGAAAGCCCGTGGAGCCCAACCAGCTGGAGCCCGCAATGAAATTCCCAGGAGTAAAAGCCCGGGCCTCAGCAGCATCCGTGATAACCTTAAAGCCTTTCCAAGAAACCCTCCCAGAAGTGCCAGCTCCAGGCCCAGTATTCTGATACTCCCTATAGACCAAAGTGCTCAAAGCAAAGTTGCCACTCCACTCATGCCAGCCCACAGGCTGAATGACATCGCTGATGCTACTCTGCATGATGACAGTCCTGGAATACTCCTTCCAAGGCCTCCCAAGGTATGTGGGGAAACTCTTCTTCACAGGCTCCAAGTCCTGGGTGGCACCGATCCTACACTTCTGGATCACAATGCCAGTGTTCTGGTTAGGGTCCACCCTTCCTTGTGCTGTGACCATGTTCTTTTGCCCCGAGTCAGGACGTCTTGCATGGATGTCGCAGTTTTGGAAGACAACTGCGGAGTTCCCGAAGATGAAGTCCACTGTTCCTGCGATGAGGCAGTTAACGAAGAATTGGCGGTTGTTGTGGACGTAGAGGGTATCTTGGTATGCTAAGATGTCGCAGTTGTAGAAGGCTGAGAGGTCCCCACCCACCCTTAGGGCCACTGCTTGGTGCTTTGATGGGCCCGCTGTGTTTTGGAATGTTATGTCCCGGGCCAAGAAGTTGCCACCCACCACAGCTGCAAAAGAATAAATATTTGTTACAAAAAGTTAACTCTTCAACTGCTAGATATATACTTTTGATCCATTAGAAAAGTAAAACACGATCATATAGTATATTGATTATCCTCTTATGAATTTCACTTTCTCTTTATTCATAACTTAATTTGGCTTTGGAGTGTGAAGTCTCTATTGAGATGCTCATTTTGTAGTAAAGAACAAATCTAGTAGTTAACCATGGTGGTTAAATAAAATCGAACTAGAGTAACCATAAAGAGACTACCATTTGAATGCTCCAAAGCAATTTAGTGGTGGTCCAAGTGTTTGGTCTATTCGGTGGGAGATTGTACAAATACAACTACGAGAGTGGCACTTAAATTGTCACTATTGTAGATTACTTCTCATTGGGCTAGTTGAGAGGAAAAAGTAGGATAAATACGTACAAATACAGCTCATATTGTACAACCATGCATTGAATGGTCATCAAGTTGATGGACTTCACTCGGGGGAGTTGTTTAATTAGGCATAGTATAACAAAGGCTTAATACAAGAGGACAAGTGAGATAGGGTATGGCCTGTATGCGCAATGTACGGTATAAGACAAGATTAGACGTTGGATTTTACTTATAATTAAACAATGATATTTCAGTTTGTTAAGTAGACGTTTTATATAATTATTAAAAAAGTAACCAACTTAATGTTACAAATATGGTTTGTAAGGCGAAAAAAATAAAAGAAGACAATGACAGGTTAGCGAGACATATTAAGGAAACGCAAAAGGGTGCTTACTTAGATTGTGCATGATGTATCATGCAAGTATATGGCTAATCTAAATTATTGGACAGAGCATGCATGATTGAAGCGAATAGGTAGAAGGAAGCATCACCGTGGCTTCAAAGTGGAAAATAAATGCTGAAAATGACAGGTGAACCAGAGTGGCGTATATAAAGTCAAGGTTAAGATGAAGATTTGTCTAGCTGTATCCCAACCCCTTTTTTCATTCACAAACAACATACTTGTAACAAATGTTTATTCTTTTGGTTTAAACATGTCTTTCTCCTCTCTCTCTCTTTTTTTTTTAATCTCTTAAACTTAAAATTATTATTTTTATTCTCTATAATTTTTAAAAATTTTATTTTAGTTCTTAAATCATCAATAATATATTTAAAAGTGATAAATTAAAATAATTATGTAATATCATCTAGGTTTAATGTGATATTTTTACTAATAGGTACATTAGTAAATAAATTTTTTGCAGCAATATTTGACAGATCTTTAAAAAAAATTTGAGTCTAAATACTAAAATAAAATTTTTTAAAAATTTTCAAGAACTAAAAAAATTTTAAATTTGAAAAATTATAAATAAATTTACCTTAAATTTAATGATTAAAAACATATTTAAGTCGATTCTTTTTACAAAAAATAATTTATTGAGAAAAAGTTATATTCTTGCAAATTAAATCTATGTAAAATTCTTCATAGGATTTTTTTGATAATTTTAAAATATTAAAAAGTATAAAAGAGAGAATATAACTTTTATAAAGAAAAAGTCAAAGGAGAACAGCTCTCCTAAATCAATCTTTATATTCAATCAAGCACGAATAGGTTTGAAAAAATTGATTTCGTGATATTTTTTAGAGCCTTCTGCCCCCGAAGAAGTAACACACTTTATCTTTAAAGAAAATTAATTAATAAAACTTTTTAATTGTTGCTACTTTTGAAAAGCTTAATTTAACTTTTAAAAAAATTTAAACGTTTTATTAATTTTAAAAAACTTTTTTCTTTTAAAAAGAAAATATAAACGGCCCCAAAGAAAGAATACTTTGTCTAGCTCGCTATTTCTGTGTCGGTGACATGACATGGTCAAGAATACCCTTATAACAGTGATTCAATGATAGATAGTTTAGTTAACTAAATTTCTTAACAACAATTTCTGTGCAGTCTGTCTTGCATATGTCTAGAAAATAATATTTGTTCTGATTTATATAAGTTAATTAAGAATATACAAATTAATAATGTATAAATGGTACTATTTTCCAAAATTGTATGCTCGTACCTAACATTTAATTTATTATTAATTTTTTAGTATATGTAATGTTTCTTTTCAATTACATATTACAATGTAAATACTATAGACAGAAACATTTACTCAGAAAATTTAACAAAATGGAAAAAAAAATGTATGGGACTTTAGAACATAGAAAACGTATTTAAAAGCGACATGAACAGGATATGTGAATTGATTTAATCTTGTAATCTTACTACCATGTAGCTGAGAAGCACGATTTCAAAAGACCAAATAAATTATTGTACTGAGAATGCAGAGCAACCCATGTGCATGCTGACCAATTTTTTTGAAAATGACTGTTCGGTTTAAAGAAATAGATTTGTAAATCATTATGATGATGAAAAGTTAGGATAACACCGCGATCTGGCCCGTAATTGTTGTTTATGTTGTCTTCCAGCTGGGACCTCAGTATCCCGAAATTATAGGAATTTACATATAATGTGTATTTATAAAATACTGTTACTCGTTGGCCTTCACGTTAAGGTATTCATTACACTAAAACCTCTAATTTTTTAATATAATATTAAGTTTGTTGAGACTAGTCTTCTTCTTAACTTTAATTACATGAAGATTTTTTTATTAAATCCAAAATTAAACTTAAAATCTTAAATCTTAAAATTTGAGAAGCAATTGACATCAATTTAACTAATGACTCATGTTTTGTCCAAGGTTAGATCAAGTTTTACAACTGACACCGGAACAATCAGAATCGGTGAAGGAGTCTGGCAACTTTTCAATTGTCCCCACTCTTAATTTTCTGACATACAAGTACGAGTAAAATATATATGAAGAACTTTTTGCAAACGTATTAGTTTAGTTATTATTAAAGACAGCAGGTTTCACGGTAAAACGAAAATGTTGCAAATGTTCGAAATTAGTAGTGAAAAACAGAACAGGCATTTTTCAATATAAATGAACAAGCATTTTCTGAAGACACCACGTGCACAGCATTTTGTACGAGGGAAATCATATGAAAACTTATTCGAATAATAAGAAAAGGATAAAAAGATAGACTGTATGGTCTTAAGATGAGAGGATCGAGTTGAGAGAGAAGAAAAGACTTAGCCATTGTTGAGTCATGTATTGAATTTGTTTGATGAAATGCAAAATGAGAATAAGTAAAGTAAGGATAAAGGAAGTAACGTACCGACAGTGGCAGAGTGGAAAGTGGTGCTACCATCCACAACATTTCTATTAGCAGTGATGATAGTGTTGGTTCTTCCATCACCCAAGAACATGATATTGGTCTTCTTCTTAGGCACCTCCACGTTTTCTCTATACACCCCAGCCTTTATCCGTATAACATACCTCTTGCTACTCTTAAGCGGAGCGGAATCCACCGCCGCAGTCACCGTCTTAAAGTCGCCGCTGCCGTCGGCCGCCACCACGACGTCGGCCTTGACGGAGGCGGCCTGCAGGAGCCTCCTGTCGGCGGGCGAAATCCAGTGGGGCCAGTGGACATGATGATGGCTAGTTTGGGCCAAGTTCCTGTTGTTGGGCTTGAGGCGCATGTTGTACTCGTAGTTGGCGATGTCGTTGTCGGTCATGTTCTTGGTCATGGCGAGGGCGTTGCTGCACATGCGCTCCACGTGCACCTGCCCCTCCTCGAGCTTCTTCCTTACGCGCTTGTCGGCGTCCTGGTGCGAGAAGCCGTCGAGGCACGTGACCTGGTTGGTTATGGCGGCGCTGATAAGGGTCTTCAAGTCGTCGGCGTGTTGGTAGAGGCTTTTCTTGTTGGGGTACAGTTGCAGGTCTTGCTCCGCTTGTTTCAGTTCGTCCAGGGTTTCGTCTATGGTCTCCAGGCAATCGTGGAGAGCGGTTTTCTCGCGTTTGGTAAGGGCGTGTTTGGCCAGGAGCCTCTTCACGGTGAAGTAGTTGTGCTCCACGGCACGCGTGGTGATGTTGAGGGAGAGCTGGATGACGTCACGCTGGCTTCTTACTTTGTGCGTCACGTTGCTTTCTGAGGCGATGGCCGAGACGCAGAGTTCCGGGTACAATGTGGAGCTGCACGCGCTTTTTATCAGCGCGTGGGAGTGGTGGGAGAGGCTGAGAGGGGTGTCGGAGTTGGACTTTGAGTTTGAGGAGGTTTTGTTTTTGACTCCGGCCACGATGGCTGCCACGGAGGCTGCCACCAGGAGGGCGGCGAAGAGGGAGAGGAAGAGCTTCTTCTTCTTCTTCTTGTTGTTGTGGTTGGCGGCATCGGAGATTCCGATGTAGGGTTGTTTTAGGTTGGACATGGCTAAGAGGAGAGATAGGTTGGGTGTGGAAAGGTTGGAGAAGGAGAATTACTTATAATGTTTCATGAGAGCATTGTTGATGTGTTTTTTAAGAAGCTAGAAGTGGAGCGTTGGGTGTATTTTAGTATTAAATTTTTTGTATGAGAAGGATTAGAATTAGAAATATATAGTAGAAAGTGGAGGCATGTGAATAGTGAATAGTGAATAGTGAATAATGAATAATGTGGGTTTAGAAAAGTATAGCCGTTAGGGGTGCTTAAGCTAAGTTAAGTGCGTGGGTATGAGAATTGTTCCGTATTCACGTGTTGGCAGTGATGCACATTTTGTTGAATGGTTCGTAGCTGTGACGGTGAGATCTGTGAAAGACAGAAAAGAAAGAGAGACGAGAGAGGACAAAAAATGGGTGAGAAAAAGGATAAGAGAGGTTCATCATTGTATAGTACGGTAAAATAAAGAAAGTCAAAAGACACACAGATAAATATAATCCACCAATCATGGAAATGGAATTCATTTTTTTTCTATTTTCATTATTTTTTACACGTACGAGAAATAAAAGAAAACAGACAACTGTGAAATTATACAAAGTTATTATAAAGAATAAAATAAGATTATTACGAATATATACATATATATATATATATCTTTATTTATAAAAGGATATTAATCGTAGAAAAATAAATTAAGACTAACACGAGTCTTCATATATTTCATGTCAACTCGTTGCTTTTTAATTTTTGTGCATGCGTGTATTCGAGTTTCGTAATTTTATGCAAGATGGTTATTCCTTTTGGCTGTTAGATTTGTTATTTATCCAAATATAATAAGTTTGTTTAAATTTTTTCATAAATTTGAATGAAAAATAAAGAGAGAAATGTAAAATAAAATGAATGATTAATATGTAAAAAGAGATAACAAAAAGTTATAATAAAAAAAATCTATTGTATGAATTAATATCATTCTTATAATAATGGTCTTGGTTCAAAATTTCGAAAGCTAATGTGATAATGCATATTGTTGGGAAATTATAGTGTTATTGAAAAGTGAGAATTTAATACAACACTATCATATGTAGCACATAAAAGTAAACTAACAAGAGAGTTATATTAATTTTATAAATGATTAATAGTGTATTTATTAATAACTAATATGATGTTTTATATATGTATACTAAGGACAATTTGAAATTAATATGATTTTGAAAATATATAATGTCTTATATTTATTAATAACTGGACAATAGTATTTAATATGAGCATCTCCAAGATGCTATTATTCTTACTTAATAATCATAAAGTTTCTTCTTCAATATACCATTTTACTCATTAAAAAATATACAATCTGTAAGAGAATTAGTTATATACAAACTATATTAAACTGGGGAGAATAAATACCACTGATTGTTGCTTCAAAAAAAAAAAAATACCACTGATTAAATTTTTTAGCTGGGTATATAAACTCTGGTATTTTATGGTCAAAATAAAGTTGCATAGAATCATGGATGAAAGAATTCTTAATTGAAAAAATCTTATATATCATCATTATACCTATTTGAGGGTTATTATTCTCATTTTGTGTAATTATTTATATAATTATTTTGTTTTATATTTCTGTTTATCTGTAAAGCTTTAAAGCAACACAAGTTGCATCTTTTGATATTATATAACTGTCGGGCGTGTGTATTAGAATAAAAAATAAAATGAAATAATCGTCTATTAGCAAGTGCTGGATCGAATAGAATTGCCATTTTCATCGTAAATAATACAAACAATTTAAATCCTTTTGTACTTTCTTTTAGTTTAATTAGGATAAGAATCTCACCTATTTTTTTTTTATATCAAATTGACAGAACTTAACAGCTGCCTTTTTAATTGGTAGTATAGAAATATATTTTGCAGACTAATGATATGGTGTCTACGTTATTTTTTATTCATAATTGTCCACTACTATTTAAGGTAATATCCAAAATTGACAAAAACATAGTTTAAGAAGGATATATACACACAAATTTTTTAAATGCGTATGATTACCAAATAAAAGTAAAACTACATAAAACCCTGAGAAAAATAACTCGTAAACGTATACGCAAATTCGGCTTTATTTTCGTCTTTTATTTACATAGATGGAAATTGGATGAGCCCGCAAAAAACAAATGGACATGATTTTGGTAAACTTTTTTATAATTAGTTTTAGAATTTTTTATAAATTAAAATTAACTTATATATAAATTAAAATAAAATAATTTAAAAAAATATTAATATAAAAGAATCTCTATATAAATTAATTTATATTATTAGTAAATTTGGAAAATCTTATCTTATTTGTCTTCTTATTCTTTTTTATTAGAAGTGTTTATAAAAACTTTTATCCAAACAAACTGTATGTCATCAAAATAACTTATATTAAAAGTTGATATTAATACAAAATTTAATAGATGTGTTCCTTAGGTAATATAATTTATTTTTTAATATGAAATCGTAATTGGAAATATTATTTTATTATTAAATGAACTTTTTACATTTCTTAGTTATAAAAAATAAATTATCATTTATAAAGAAAAAGAAAAAAGAAGCTTACTCATTAGGGTTATGACGTTTTTGTTTGTGCCAAGTGGGTCCAAACCCTATATAAGAATTTTTGTACGAGTATCTTACATGGCTACTTAGCTTAAACTCCAATGACCCTATGTACGTTGAAACCTATGTTTAGGTTGTACCAGATTATTAATGGGTTAGTTATTACAAATATAAATATTTATTATATAATTATTTTATTGACAGTATTTTTAAGTGTTGAATAGTTATATATTATTATCATAAAAAGTTTTATACATTCAACTAATAAAAAATAAAAATTCATATGACTTATAAGGGAGCATGTTAACTACGTTATAATATCATTTATGGTAGACTGTAATTAGATAAGAGTGTAAACTGTTTTACACTATCAGTATATCATCATATTAAACCTTTATTTTAATAATAAGCATTAATAATAGATTACATACATGGACGTTTCTAAAAGTTGAATTTAGTTTAGACTCTTTAGAATAAAAGCTAGCTATTATCTGCAGTAAAAATGAAGTATTTTGAATTTATAATATACAAGCATTCAATTAACACTATTAGTGTGTGGGAATCTATTCTTTTTATTTCTTATTAACGATAAATATATTTTTGTTTTATTTTTCAAAATGTATACACTTTACATGTATTTGGGTTTTGATATGCTTTACATTTATACTTTAAAGTATACATATTATTTGTACAATTAATTGGTTTTATCTACGATTGCTTGCCTGTCTAGAAGTTTCTCATCACACGGCATTTTAGTTTATATACTAATACAAAAATCGTTTTATTTTCAGAAATTTAACTATATATATATATATATATATATATATATATATATATATATATATATTCTAAAAATCTTTAATATTCTCCTTTAATAGACATGTATGATCAGATTGATAAAGTTTGTATAATACAATTACTTTAAATGTCATATCTAGAATATTGTTAATTAGTTTATAGTGTAATTCTTTTACACTACCAGTATATATTAAAATTAAAATTAAATCAGTTATTTTATTATTTATTTTGTTTTGATAATATTTTAAAACCCTATTACTGAATGGAAAAGATAAAATGTGATTGCTGCCAACCTAACTTAAGTCTCTTCATGACAAAAGTCTGTATAACACTATGTATGGAGCCACTTGTGATAATTACACATATCTATATCTGAATAATGTATTTAGTATTCAATTCAATGAGATTATTCATTTCCCTCTCACCTCAACAACTAAGTATATTTGGACCACACGATAATATCTACCTTATTAACATGTTGAAAGTCGGTGCAAATGTAAACTGTTTTTCATTTTTTATTTTAATTTTAATTTAAGAACAAGTTGTAATTCTTCAATTGACTTCTATAGAAATAAAACCATACTTTCAGTTAAATCATGACTTTATGTCCAAACTGAAATGAAACTCAAATACATAACTTAATGTTTGAAATAGCTTGTAAGTGTAGGAGTAATGGATATATCTATTGTTAATTCTATCAAAATGCAAAAGTTATTCTCTCAATATTATTAAAAAAAAAAAAAAGAAGAAGAAGAAGAAATCAAACTACATTTCTTATAAGATTAAGGTTTCACGTGGAAGTATTTGTTTGATTTTATAATCATGCAAAACAGGGATGAAAATCTATAGAATTGAGATGCTGATCGTCATAATCATAAAGACTTGAAGAATAAAAGAGAAAGTATATATAGAGAGAGGACCACTCTTTGGTTATGTTGAAAGTCGGGTCAATTAAGTTTAGGATTAATTAACAGCCTAACAACCACGTTCATGTGCAGTAAACTCAGTTTGTTAAATTAATTAATTTGCTTCTTTAATGAGGAACCTTTTGCCTAAATTATGCTTTTGACGCTAAAGGAAGAAATGGATCACATGCCAAAGAGGAATGGAATATGGAAATAATGTTCTTTCTTAACAGAATTATTGAGTAATATTTATATAAAAAGAAATGTTGGTCATTAATATATATATACTCTTTGATACATGTTTTTTTTCAAAACTATTATTTTTATGCGGATTTCATTAAATAAAGAGTGAACACTGGGATACAATAACCATAATTGACTAAACAAATAAAAAGTTTAAATAATGATTAATGAATGTCTTAAGAATATTAATAAAAAGTATTTTATATACATATTATACTTAATTAATATAATATGTGGAACACTTAACTTTAGATAATTTAATTGAAATATAATTAAAGTCCTCATTTTATTTAATTGATTTAAGATATCTTACAAGTTTTTATAAATAATTCATTTGGATTCTTATTTTACTTTAAATAAGATATATGATTCTTATTTCACCTTAAATAAGATATGTCATGTTATATCATTCTTAAGTGATTCATATTATATTTTTACAAGTTTTGTTTCAATAGGTAGTTTTATAACATCTCTTACTTTTATAATTTTTTTTATTTATACTTTATTTTTTGACAACTTAAAAAATAATGTAATTATTATAATTAAATATTAATTTAGTAAAATATAATAAATAATATTTTAACATAAAAAAAATTAATAAGAAAATTGACACAATTATTTTAATGCATATAAAAACATTAAATATTAAAAACAAAGAAATTACAGTAAAGAGAAATATGCAAAGATTGTAAATAAATAATGATAATTTATAACAATAAATATCCACTAGTTTTTGTTATTCTCATGTCAAAAATGTTTCACAAAATTATTTTGAAGTTGTCGATGTTGTTGTCTAATACGAAGATTTGTCTTCTTTTGTAAGTATGTTGCAATAAAAATAGGATGAAAATCATTCAATACATTGATAGTAAAGACATCGTTACCACCATTATTATAATTAAAATTAACATTGTATGTGTGTCTCTCATCTTCAACAATCATGTTATGTAGTACGATGCATATATTATATTCTTTATTGTACTGACATGCCATGCATGTGTTGGTCAACGTATAGTTGCAAATTGAGATTGCAACACTCCAAAGGCCAATTCCACATCTTTTCTTGCCAATTCTTATATTTGGACAAATAATTTTCTCTTTTCTCCTTGTGGTATAGGGATGGTCTTCATAAATGTAGCTCAATCTAGATAAATACCATCGGTTAGATAGTATCCCACACAATATTGAATTCTATTCACCATGTATTATACAATAGGAGTCTATCCTAACAAAACATCATTAAATACATTTGAAGCATTTAACACATTAATGTCTTTATTTTAACTTGTGGTACCAAAAAGGGCATGCACAAATCCACAAGACTTGTGATGCTATAACTTCAAGCATGATTATAGGCTTGTCGTGACCGTCTTGAAAAAATTGTCCTTTCCAAGTGATTGGACAATTTTTATACAATCAAACCTAACATACTTGGAAAGTTATGTGTATTCCTCATTTGAAGTAGTCGTTCAATATCTTCTTTAGTAGACCTCCTTAGATATTCATCCCTGAATATGGTGGATACACTCGATACAAATCTCTCTAAGCATTCTACAATAATGATTTTACCAATTCAAACATAATTATTTGTATTATCAATAGCTGCTCCATATGCTAATATATGAATGATAGCAATGTATTTCTGTAACGGTGAAAGACTCTTCTTTCAAATTGCATCAACCTCATATGAAAATATTCATCATGATAACCAATGGCTTCTATAATTCGAAGGAACATGTTCCTTTGCATTTAGAACATTTTTCAAAATTGAGCATCTGTGTAAACTGGATTGTCAGAGAAGTAATCATTGAATAATTGATTGTGTCCTTTTTATGACACCTATCGTCTTTCTTTTTTTCTTTTTTTTTCCTTTGACAAGTAGTGATGTTAGATTGTTGTTGCATTTCGATTATTATCCTTATTATTTTTTTGTTAGTGTTCTCTTCAAGTTCCTCATCTATAATTTGGTTAAAAAGCATCAAATTCTGTGTCGGAATCCATTATGTGGAAAACTCAAGTGTGAAGTTAAGGAAAGAATAACGAGGTTTTGATAATAAAAAATTGATAATGAGATGCAACAAGTTTCTATCGATTATATAATATCATGAATAATGACTAGTTTCATAACGACTAGTTTCATAATCATTATTTAGAAATAAAGTTGCAATTGATAGAGACTAATTACAATAAAATTAGCCTAATTTACGATAACTTAACAACTTTTAGCCTAACTTGTAATAAAAGCCAATTAAAACAAAATTCAATATATAATAGTTATTATCCTAACTTGTGCCTAATAAAGTTACAAGCCAATTCATGATCTTCAAGTTGCGTCTTACTCATCCCAGATGTGTCCTTTATAAAGGCTTCATACATCTTATTGAAGTTATTGCCTCCTTCGCTTCGGCCAACTATGTCACTACATCGCTTTTCTTTTTCATTGCCTTTGCTATATGATCCAACTCATTTTTATTGGAACATGTTTCAACAACCTTTGTTTTACTCTTTCTTTTCAACGCCTTTTGGCCTATTGGACAAGACATTAATGTTGTTGAGTCATATTCTTAACAATCATTTGGTGCACTATTTTAGAAGATGTTGAGTATTTTCCGGATTTAGAAATCTTTGTTTTCTTAAAATAGCTATTTGTTAAATTCATATTTCCATTTGGGCTCATCTCTTAACAATTTCCATTCATACTTAAAATTGAATTTATCACTCACATCTTGTAAGTAAATCTTAAATGCATTTGTCATGATGTATTTCTCTAAGCTTCTACTCTTTCTTTGATCATGAACTTGTTTGTAATAGTTGACAAACAATTGAACTACTTCATTGATTTGAAACCATCAACTTTTCATTTGACTTGGTCTCCTTTCTAGAAATTGATTTTGGTATTTCTACTTCTCACCTAGAAACTATTTCTTGTTTGATCAACTCCCACAATTGAATCCTTTGAAATGTTGAGCCACAATTAAAAAAGGAGTGTGTCCTCTTCCACTTAGAAGCTAACAAGTGGTTTTTTCTGAATAAATAGTCATTTTTCTTGTTGTTCTTCTACATCAAGTGTGATATTGTCTAGCCTAACCTGAGACTTAGATATTGAACCAATTGGTGATTCAATTTCCCTATCTAATTGCTTCACACCTCTTTCAAAAAAATTGGAGGCCTATACCAAATAGTTGGATTGGTTGGTGGTGATGGATACATAAAATAATGGAAATTTGAGAAATTATCATTGGTAGAGGGGGTGGTGGTGAATATATACAATATTGAAAATTTGTAGAATTATCATCGATAGAAGGTGATGGTGATGGATACATAAAAAAAAGTGAGAATTTTGAGAATTTTCACCAAAAGTGGGTGGAGGTTGTTGTTGGTTTTGCAAATAATCAATATAACTTTGAAAATTATATTAGTTAGGTTCCATGTGCTAGAACACAAAGAAGATCAGAGATGGATAATAATAAAATAGTGAAATTTTTTGCTAATAAATTGTGTGAATAATAAACCAATTTATAGAACCATTTTGAAACACCACCATTTGAAGAAAAAAAATGTGGTTAGAATGATTATTTTTTGTGTACCACAGCTATGAAATTATATATAGCATATGTAAAATGGTAAAAAAAAGAAGTTAATCTTGTACTCAAGTCTTTTCAAATAGGATGATTGATATTAACAATTACTAGGGCTTCCAATTCAAAATGGTAGTCTTGAGCCAAGTCTCAAGACTTTTACAAGGATTGGTTTGCATGGTTTAAAATAATATGGAATCAAGTTGTCAAACTGGTGAAATATTTTTCACACTTAGTAAGCGAACCAAACTTCATGTAGTAATTTAATTAAGATATCATCCTCAAGGATTTGGAAATATTTTAAAATTTCCTTTCTAGTTCAATTTGTATGACTTTCATATTCAAATATATTGAGAAGATATGTAAATAAAATAAGTTGCAAATGAAATATTTAACAAAATATTTATTCAAGAAGTGATTCTATGCAAGAGAGAGATTGAGGTTAAATGTACTTTCATAATACTTATGTTTTATTGAATCCTATGCAAACTTTTGAATTTGTTTTCACCTTACACTTGATGAAAAATATTTTAAGGATTACTCATGAGTTATCTCAAGCATTGCAAAGAAGTGATCAAGATATTTTAAAATGCTATGAAATTAGTTTCAGTTACAAGTAATAAGAGACGATGGTTGGTCTTCTTTGCTCAATAATATTTCATCATTTTGTGAAAAACATAACATTGTGGTTCTAAATATGAATGACAGTTTTCAAACACAAGGAAGGTCAAGGCACAAAGTAGAGCAAGTTTGTAATCTACACCATTTTCAAGTTCAAATATTTTTTCAAGTGTTTGATCAACAATTCCAATAGTTAAACAACCATTTCACAGAAGTAAATACTGAGTTTCTTCTTTTTGTAGCATGCTTAAATCCAAGATATTCATTTTCTTCATTTGACAAGGAGAAGTTGATTCGTCTTGCTCAATTTTATTCTTTTGAATTTTCTCCGGTTGAACTTTTGGTATTAGATAACCAACTTAAAAATTATTTTACAGATGTATGTTTTGAATGTGCTTTTTCAAAATTAGAAGGGATTGATGATCTTTCTATGAAGCTTATGGAAACAAGAAAAAATGTTATATCCGTTAGTGTATTTGCTTTTAGAGTTAGCCTTGATACTACTGATGACAACTGCATCAGTTGAAAAAGTTTTTTCTACTATGAATATCATGTGAAATCATATGTGAGATGAATGGTTAAATAATTGTTTAGTTACTATATAGAGAGAGATTTTGAATAGTATTAAAAATAAACAAATCATTCAATGTTTTCAAACTCTAAAACTTCGTAAAGAACAATTATGATATGTATTTGTCTTTATAAAAATTTTATTTAACATTTTTGAACACTACAAATTTATACATTTAAATATTATCTCCATTATTTAAAATTTTTGAATTCATCACTACTTGTTAGTATATATTAGGTGCCTAATTATAAGTAACGGATATGAACCCCAATTAGAAATGTTCTAAGTAATTAATCTGGTTTTTTATTATTAAATATTATTTTTATCCTTCAATTTTTAAAAAATGATGTAGCGTACCACTTTTTTTATCTAGTCACATATGTGTATAATGAGTAAATGTTGTCTCAATTGGATGAAAATAATAATATTGTATATTTTTTTAAAAAATTAAGAGATTAAATTAAACTTTTAATAATATAGAAACCAAATTCAACCAATTAAATAAAATAAAAGATAAAAAAAATGTAACTTAACTTAGATAATATATTCACTCACCATTAGATTCTTTTTATATTATTATCTAACCTAATAACAAACAGATATATAAACAAAATATAATAATTATTTGAAAAAGTATCCTAAGGACGATTTTAAATTTTTATTAGTTAATAGTATAAATTTTTTGCTTCGACAATACATAAAAATTAAACTATCTGGATATATACTTCTTAAATCTTAATTAACCACACCATGATTGACAGAGATTTTGGCAAAGCAAGGATGACTTCAGTGAATTACATGTTGTCGTGACTCTCAGTTTAATTGTCTTTCATTGTTGGCTGAATTTTTTCATTTAGTTAGTGTAATTAGTAATTTGGTAAAATGGGTTAGGTAATTATATAGTCAATTAATTTTGATTTCTTCTTCCATCGCTTTTTAATTCTTATTATGCTTGCAACATATATTTACCCTTTTATTTAAGTAACGAATTTGCTTTCTACCCTAAACCAATAAGTGAAAGAAAGAAAAAGAAATTAACACGTATTCTGTTATTAATTTTCCCTTGTTTCACCTGTGAACTGTAATCGTGTGACTCGAACACATTTTGCAATGTCACCATTAAGAGAAACACTGTATTTGATAATTTTATAATATTTTCATAAACTTGCATCTTAATTTCTTGATCTCCTGTATACATCACATGGAGGTGTTGTTTGTTTGTTTGAATATCGATTATCGAATGAAACACCTTTTAAACTTTTTCTAATAAACAAATACGCATGCACCATGCAATGAAGTAATTTGCAGGCAAGTTGTGATTTTTTTTTTTCCCATGCGTTTCTGAACGAGATTTTTGTCTTTGACACTGCCATTTTGAAAATAATTTATTTATCATGCATTTTCATTTTTTTTACCTATTGTTCCACATGTTTAAATGCCCTTTTTAAAAATAATAATAGTTACATATATATGTTGAAGAATAATCTTTTTCAATTGAACCTTTTTGACAAACAACACCAAGTGTTTACCCTTTCTCACATGCACCAATTATTTTATAAACTACGTACGTACTTTGAAAAACCTCCAGCATGTATACATGCATCTTGTTCTGCTTTAGCATCCACCAATCACTGAATGAGTTCAGAATTGGGATGGAGAATTTAAGTGGATTTGTAAATGTTGAGGGAAGAGGTGATAATTACCTATAAAGACTATGTATATATGACACCCAACTTAGTAAACTAGCAAAGTAATGACTAGTGGAGAAGAAAACATACGTAATGAAAAAGAATGAGAGCATATACAAAGGAGTTTGATGAGTGGCGTATTATGTTACAAAATATTAAGTGTTATGTTTGGTTTCACATTCATGATTTAAATTTAACAGAAACAACTGATTACTTTTTTCACTAATTTACATCCAATTTATATAACTTCTAAGCATGATAATCCAATAGGTTGAGATGAGTTTAACTCTTTGGTCAAAGTCTCAAAAAAGTGGGACGATCCTTAAAAAATTAACTTTAATAGCAAAACAATTTTTGATATATAATTTTTGAAAGTTTATTGTTAGATATTTTGTGACACTGATATTAATAATGAAATAATATTTTTTTATTATCAAATATTTTTTGTCTTCATTGATTTTATTAGGTTGGAGGAAGTCTAACTTAAATAGAATGTATTTAGTTACAAACTTAAAAATATCTTTGAAAATTTTTCTCTTGAAAAATATTAGTGAGGTTGGGTAGCCACCTCATGTTTTTGTCTCCGATATATGCTATGGAAAGGGAACCCACCTCATAGTGTTGAAAATTTTGTCATCTTCCAAACTGAAAATTTATGAATCACCTCATAATACTCGTGTATGTTTCGCACCATGTTGAATTTTGCGTTTTCCCCATTGAATAAATGTCAGATAAGAAAATCACATCATAAAAAATGGCTATACTGTCTTTTTAATTACAGTATTATTAATACAAAATATTTACTGGTTGTTGTTGATAACTTTTTTTTTTTGTCAAATATTATTTTAACAATTACTTTTTAGAACTGTAGATTGAATCCATTCCAAAATAGACTTGATTTATAGTGTATCCCATAAAATGTAAATAATTCAGTTTTGAATTAACACCTTAAAATATAGAGTTTAGAAAGCATCAGATACCCATAATGTTTATTAATGTATGTAATGATCATTTTGGTTGAGAGAAAAATTACAATAGAGTGAATAATCAAGAACCGATTCTGCACAGACTACAAAGTTTACGCAGATACGACATGTGACGCATTTCCTATATGGATATGATTAATGTTCTTAGCTGAGATCGATGTGGAGACGATCTTCGGACAAGATCGACGAGCCTCTTCTGCTTGGTACATCGGTTGTTTTGAAATGGGGTTAGTATTTGTAAAAGAGACTTCAATACTTAAGTTAGTTTTTGTGAGTGTGTAAGTCTCATATATATAATGCATGTACCTTGATGTAGATTAGGATTTTTCTCACGACTGATAATGAGATCGGTTATGATTTGATAAACTAAAAAGTGATTTAACTTGATAAATTGATGTGGCCCGACCTCTTGAGTGCTGAAGTGAGTCCTGATATCGATGTGAATAGTACAGTTAAATTAAGACCAATCTATTTCTATACACAAATCAAAGGTTTAATTTATAGAACTGAAGGACCAATAATTATGAACCATATAAAGAATGAGACACTTATTACGTTTACCATTAGTTCCCATCGTGCATTGGCATGCTAACAATTACGCCAATTTCGGGAATCTCTTTGTCTCTTTCACTTTAGGATATATATGTATGTATTTATAATATGTGCTTCTTAATTAATTTTGATTATTTTTTCATATTCAATTACTTCAATTAATAAGTTGGAAAGAACTTCAAATTTGTACAGCTTAAACCGTATTTTGCGCTTTTGATTGGTCCCATCCCCTTGTGTCTCTCATTTTGGTTTTCCAAAATTAGAATAAGTTGTAATTTTTGGGGGCCACTAAATATGAAGCGAACAAAGGTCATGCTTTAGACTCTCTTGAAAATAACATTTTGCATTAATATTTATATGATTTTCTTAATGTTCATAATTCAAAAATTATTTTTTATAATTTTAAAAGTTCATTTTGAAAGTCTATCTCAAAGAGATATAAAAATATAATTATTTTTTTAAAGTTTATCTCTAAAATATTTTTATTTTTATCAAAAAATAATAATATTATTAATATAAAAAACTCATTTTAAAATTTGTTTTAAACTTAACAATGTGGTAGGTCAATTCTGAATTTGTGTAAATTGATGGACGATACATTTGTCAAAATGAAATAAAATAAAATAGGACTTTTTGCACTATTTGTTTGTTATTGGAGGCCAGAACAAAAGTGTAACACTTTAATTTGGTGGTGAACTGAGAAAAGCATATGATATTTCGTTGAACCAAGAGAGAGCATCTTTAGTGAAGAAATGAAAGTGAGGTGTGGGGAGACTTTCACTTTCATACGCCATCAATATGTATTAGTAACTCTTAATCAAGTCTTTTTCCTGCTTTTGATTGCTTTAGTAATGAAGCAATTAATAATGAGGTTCTGTTATAGCTATCAGAGAGTCCGCAATTAATCTATTATACCTATAATTCTGTCATGCACACTAAAGATAAAATACTATGATAATTATTAATTAGAAAAGTTATAGCTATTTTCTTTTAAATAAAAAAAATGTATATATATATATATATATAATGAATTGATTTTTTTTTCTCATTTTAAAAATGAAAAAATTTCGAATGTAAACCATACTATAGATTAAAAAAGTCATGCACGTTTTTTAAAACTTCATTGAAAAAAGATTTAAAGTATTTATGCGGCGTGAAAAATGTGGAGTAGGTAGAGACTAGTAGACTAGTTATGCTTTGTTTCTTTTCATTCCTTGCCAGGAATTCCTGAAAGTGCGTGCTGCCTTTAGCATTATTCATTTTTTTCCATGCATAGAAAAACTGCACGTCATCTGAACCACACCCCATAATAAATCTAAAATGAAATGATTTTTAAAAAGTTATTGAATATCAATCCATCAACAACTACTCTGCACGTCATGCAATTCAAAATGTAGAGCCGTCAAAACGAGGCCAATCTAATTCATATAGGCCGGTTCACTTTGATCCAGTTAAAAAATGGGTCAACTCAACTCGACCTATTTTTGATTTTCTCAAAAATAATTTGGCCCGGCCTGGCCCACCTCGAGTTGGTGGGTTATACGGGCCAGCCCACCAGCTCACCAAAAATTAAAAAAAAATTATCAACAAAATTTAAAATTTTAAATTAATTATGAATTAACATAATAGTCATAAAATTAGCATCACTAATAACCATTAGTCATAACTTATCATACAAAATTAAATACAAATTATGATAAAAGTTTAAAATAAATTTTTTTAATATCCCATCATATAAAATTAACTACAAATCATACTTAAATTTCTATTGCAAAAAAAGAATTGGTGGGCTGATGGGCTACCCGACCCACCACATGTTCGACCTGGTGGGCCGGGTGAAAGTGGGTCAGGTTGAGATATACCTACCTACTATAAAATTACTATTTTTTTAGCTCGACCCAACCCAACCTGTTTTCAAGATAGGCCGAGTTGGTCCACAGGCTACAACTCATTTTGACACCTATATCAAAATGGCAATCCTTCCCCATGCTATATCTAATTATCTATATCAACAAATGCACTGCAACTTTAGTGATTTCTTATGCAACTTCCAACTTATAGCATTGGTTAGCAAGTTTTTCTTCATATCATGTCATGTATTATTTGCACTTATTTTTCTCTTTTTTCTCATTCTCTTACTATGTTTCATTCAGAGTAGAGGTATCCACTAATAATTTTGTAGAAATAAATATATAATAATATAGATTTAACAAATTTTATTTAAAACTCACAACTGAGTCAAGCCAGTTGTTACTTGAGGAGGAATGTTGAAGAATGAGTGTAGATCGTTTAGAAACAAATAGAGAAATATATAAGGACATGCTGAAAAACCAATTATCAATTCTTGGAAATTTCAAGTAGCCAAAATCTAATTAAAAGAGATATACTTTATTTTTAGTTTAGAGACTTAATTAAAAAAAATAGTTTAAGTACCTACTGAAAATTCCAAAATAATTCAAGAACCTAATTAATAATTTAACCTCAATTCTTTTTAAATAGATAAGAAACAATTTGCAACTCAATTTATAAGGAGTTAAAGATTAACGTATTAATAAGTACAAAAATACACATAAGCTTATTCTAAGATAATATTGTTATGTGATACACCTTAAACTTTGTCAAAACTGTTATTTGTTATAATTATTTGTTCAACTCCGAGGTCCATGATTCAACATACAACTAATCGGTTATTTTCCCTCCAGATTTGAGTATTCTTTGGCGCAGAAGATAATTCTAAAAGGATGCTTGATTAACAGATAGCACGCACCTTGAGAATGAAATGTTGCATTCCATAAACAACACAATGAAACTAATTTACACGACTCCTCCAAGTATTCACTATATTTACTCGGTCTAAGCTTGGTCCACTTAGCACCAAAAAAACAACTCCACAAACATAAAATTACAAACATTTTACTCTCAAAAAATAAAATACAAATCTACATGGTCTTCCTCCCTATTCATGCCTTCAAATATTCAGTAAGAAAGAACACTCAATTCTACTTGAACTGAATAGCCTCCTATAATTTTGTATAGAACAAATTGTTAATCACTCTTCTAACATCACCAAATGAATTCAGTTTAAGCGTCAGTGCTCATAGCCAAGAAACAGATGAATGTAGTAGTCATCCCCCGAGATTTTAAGATCACTAGCCCACTTTTGTTAAGACCACAAGGAACTCAGTTTGGACGCAAGTTTAGCAGCCTTGTAGTCATCCCGCAGTTGAATAAATCTGGTGCATAGCAGAGAAAAGAACATTTTCATCACCAATTATGAGCAACGACATTAGACTATTTGTTTATTGGAGTGTGAGTCAACGTCATTAGGCTATTATAAAACAAATGTTTAGTCAAAAACCAGTTAGAGTTAGACCAAGATCATTTTCAACAGTTTTTTCCTAAAGTTTTCCTCCACCCTTTTTTGATTGAACAATCCTCCATGTGATCCTCTAATCTTACTAGAGCCCTTAATGACTAAATTACCTCTACAGTGGTAAGGCAGGTAAGCAAGCTTGAATTTAATGGTTAAGTGTGAAGTGTGGATGGACAATTTAATATCCCGATTGGGGATTATTCTCACCCCTAAAGAACTTTATGAACCGATTAAGATTGTAAAGAAAGCTCACAAGACTCCACACAACAAATAAATAAATCATAAAATAAATAACATACAAAATGGAAACCAGATGAAAATTGAACAACAGGAAAATATCATTTGTTATACACATATACCATTATTAGTCAATTTATAATGATGGCGGGTAGTGATGGTAGTAATGATAACAAAAAATCATAAATTTGAATCAAACATAAATCATTGCATTAACAGGTCCAATGTAATTATACCTTTGTGCATCTTTCCGTATGCTAGGTGTGCCCTCGAACAAAGTAGCAAGACTCTCGGGAGCAACAATAAATACATTGGCCATTCTATAGCAAGTGTTCAGAAATTAGTATGTAAAAAATGGTAGGCAGGGGCAAAAAATTGAGAGAAAAAAAAAATTGCATGACGTTCAACTTACATGCCCAACAATTCAAACTTTTCATCAACAGAAGGAGCATTGAAACTTCGCAGATATTCTCCATATTCAGTAATGTCACGCTTCAGTCGTAATCCCCCACTGCAAAGTGATTCATGATCATACAACAATCAGCAGGATACTATAGAACTAGTTATGACAAATATAAGGTACATATAGAACTGTCAGCATAAAAATTTAAAAAGATGGAGACACAAAAAACACATGCAATAAAAGCTAAAACACACAAATAGATGTGGATAGAGAAAAGAGTTCAACCATTAGAATAGATAAGGTAAGGTAGAATAAAGACCATTGAGGAGGAGGATCAATTTGTGATTAGCATATGAACATTTTTCTCCAAGTCAAAACAGCATGTATTAAACTAATATGTATGGCAACAAGCTAGATAAATCAAGGAATGCATAACTCAGGCCAATTACCTTGGATTAAAAGTATACTTCTGCCAATGGTTTAATAGCACCTTGTGCAAGCGATTCCCCTAAAATGACAAAATTTAATGTTATCAATGATATTAGGACAAACAGCCCAACCAACATATAAGATTTCACCATAGCCATCTCAACCCCTGGTAAAATAATGATGTACAATTAATATAAACAGCTTAATGCAAATAAGACAGGTAATAGAACTAACATGGTAGATTGCTATTATTATTATTATTATTATTTAGCACAAATTAAATCACTAGATACAAGTGAAAAACAAGTTAAAGAACTAACGCAACGTTAGCTTTAATCAAAATGCTTTATTAATTTTTTTTTCTCTTCTCAAAAAAAAAAAAACTTTTTTTCTGAGTCAATTTACATTTTATATTTTCTTGCCATATCTGACATTAAGTCTTGTTCTTGCTTCCCCAGCAAAATATACCTAAAAGTCTTGTGGTTTTCTTTTCTCTAAAAAAAATCAGCTAAGCAATATGGGCAGAGTCCAGATCATGAATGTGAAAGAAAATGTTCAAATGATACTATCCAGGCACAATTTTTTTTATAAAAAAACAGCAACCCAATCCAACCACAATAACATTAGAGTTAATGAACTGAACAGACTCCAACCAAAGATAGATTGTTAGAAAAGATCCAAGAACCTTGTGAAAACATCATCCGCCTATATGATTCGGTACAAGCAGACAGCTATTTGATTCAATAAGACATCAAATTAATATATTCAATTCAATGATAAGCTATAAAATGTCATACCAACTCAGTCAGGAATGCTTGTTTGTTAAGGCCTTCTAGAGCAGTAAAGGCAGACTCCAGAACACGAGAAAGATAAGCAACAACTCTGACAAAGAAAACCAAATATCCTTGTTGGTTAGAAATACAAAGATGGAGAAACAAACTTGAAAAATAAATGTTGATATCACTATAGTGCATTAATCTGAGGATAATATGAAATTAAATCATCCCCAAGTCAACCACATTAAATAAGACTTAAACTTGATCATTTAATTAACATTGAGATCTATGGTATCTATAATCTCTTGACCAGTCTACTCAACCCTCTAAAAGCACAAGCTTAGAGACCAGTGAACCAGTGCTAGAGATATATTTCAATTTTTCCTCCATGATTCTACTTGTATACTTACCATACATTATATTTTTATATATTGTATTGTCATATATTTATACGTATGTAAACAAGCCCAGTTGGACCTTCAGTCCTTGAACTGATACAGTTTTTGAAACCTTGTTAGATAGAAATACACATCAAGAATGAAATTTTAATTTCAAATGTTAAGCAAAGTAAAAACAAACGAGTTCACATACATGCTGGGATATAAATTACAGAAAATATCAATATCATCAGTACTAATACTATTTTCAGTTCAAGTTTCAAGGAACATCCACCTTGTGCAGGCACTGGTTGCCCGGTGGTCAGGAGCCATTCCATCATCAGGTGATCGATAATCTGTAGCCTTTTGTTCAGCTGAAAGCAACCGCTCCACCTTCCAAGGGGTTTAATGTGGAATATTTAATAGTTTAGGAGCTAGGATTCAAACTTGAATAGATAAAGAAAACATACAGGAAACACCCAGAACCAGAAACAGCTCATTTTTTATTACATGGATAAGTATGCAAATAAAGAGTAGCCATTATGTTCAATGTAGTTGAACACTGGCTATCAAACACAATATTATAGGCACAACTAACCTCTGCCATGACAGTTTCAATGCACTGCTGTAATCCTTTATAAGCAGCAGCTTCTGCACTTGACATTGCTTGAGCCATTTCCTCACAAGCAGCAGCATGTGCACCATCCACAGGGAGCAAAAGCCGAGATATAGAATTAGCAAAGTACTGCAGAGAATTATTCATTTCAGCTTTCAGGATTTTATTTATAGCTAAAAATATTAATTAAAAATCAAGGATCCACATTGTACTTGTTGAATAATAGCTACACTGCTTCCAGAACGCTGTACAGCAATCATGAAAGATCTGAAACTACTTTCACCAGCAGCTGCCGCTGCCTCTGCCTGCATACCAACCAAAAAATCTTGAATATGTCTGGTGAAATGTGCTCATATTTGACACCACTATGTACTTTAACATGGGCATGTGAAAAAATTCATGTAATTACAGCAGATGCAGCTGCAGCAGCCACTCTACGGGTAACACTTGTACCCAGCACAAATCTTTCCCTCAAATTAGCTGCTTCAGTCAGGCTGTCTCTAGCCCGTTCAAGCCCATCTGCTATATATTGACTAACCTGTACAAGTGACAGAGAATGACCCCAGAAGAATGAACTCCAATGCACTAAACGTATCAAACATCTGAATGCTGACAAAATGTGAAATTAACTTACTTGGTCTAGAAGGCAAGTAAACACAGCTTTTACATGGGTTGCAAGTGTAGCTGGCTGTAAAAGAACAGTGGTTTCAATTCTTCATACAAAGAATTAAACTATTAAGTTCAAATCAAAATAACAGCATCTTAACTACCTAAACATTGGTAAGTGCCAAACAAAGACACATCAGAAAGATGAACTATTACAAAACCATTTTGATAAACTATAATACAAAAAACAAAAAATAAAAATTACATCCAGTATTAGTATACAAAGGCTGTTTAATTTTTATACTGCTCCAAATAATAATTAACTATTTCCCTATATATTTAGTTTATCAACATGAAATGAATTTAAACATATAAATTGTTCAGTTGTTAAACTAATTTTTTTTTAGACAAAAGGATAGAAGAAAAATCCAAACTTGCGAAAGCACAAGCCTATAAAAAGAAGCCTCATACATTATGCTTCGTTAATCCAATTGAATAAAACTCAGTTGGAAGAAGGTCCTTACTACAGTTACCCAAAGCAACTACTGCACTGAAAGAATACTTTTGAAGAAAAAATACCTTCCCAAATTCCAGTCAGAGAAGCAAGTAAATAATTACCTGAGAAGCAAAGAGATTGCATCTTGAGATTGCTTCTTCATTCCAACGCACAAACTCTGTCACAACAGTAACAGATATTTGCTGTTGAGATGAAACTACTGAAGCTCCTTTTGCACGTCCAATTGACCCTGATGAATCAGAAATCTGTTGCTGATTTTCAGCTCGCAATTCTTCCATCTGCATTTTTTTTTAGCCATATAAAGCATTTTGCAATCAAATCCAATTAGTGTTGTAACATGTGTAAAGTATGATGTGTGTGCATTATTTCTTTTTTGTACAGATTTAATTAGATATTTTCCTTCATTAGGATTGATTGGTCAAGGCTTCCTCATTTGGAGCAATCAGGTTTGATTTTAAGTCCATAATTCTAGAATAGTTTTATGATCAAAGTTGTATAAATAGTGGTACTTGTTGTACTGTCTGAATCATCAGAAAATAATATTCACCTTTTCAGTTTTCCTCATATTCCAAGTTGGTTTAGAGCTCCCAATCTTGAGGGCTCTGCTTCCATTCTCAAATTACAGCCACCTTCATAGAGACATCTAAACCCTAGTCTCTGCCTTCATGGTGGCCAGCTTAGGCAGCCTTCATTGCTTCCATTGCAGCCCTATTTGTCACCTTCAGTTGCACAAGAAGTTCTACCACCAGTGCCCTGCCACTGCTACCACCTACTTTTAGACTGTTGATTGACTTCACCGAATCGACCACTTCCACAAGCCCTCATTGCTGGAAGCCACCAAACACACTGCCACACACTCTTTCTGGAACATTTTTTCAGCTTTTGCAGACCACACACTGCCTTACTGCCATTCATTTGCATCAACACTGCCACCATTGTACTTGTTGGTGCCTCTTCTTGTTGTAAGGTGTTGCCACTTGAAAGGTGTTTCCTTTTCTAAAACCCTAACTGTTATTTTCTTGTTGATGTTGTTATGATGGAGGAAGAGTATCAAGGTAAATCCTCAGTCCAATCCTAGTCAAACAGTCCCCTTGAATGCCAATGACCTTCCATTCTTTATCATGGATCCCATTATCCCATTGAGTATGCCATTTGGCACCCGTTCTCTGGCCACGACCAGCAAGAATCTTAGTTTTTTATCTTTTAATGTTTTTGATACCGTCTCTGAGGATCTCTTTATTATTATTTTGGTGCTATTGATTATATGATACCTTGTTCCTCGTTTTTCTTCCTAATCTACTTTGTTTGGTAATCATCACATTGTTATTGCTAGTGGGTCACATATCCCAATTGTCAAATGTGGTAACGCTCAACTCCAACCCTCTCTTCACTTACAAAACATGCATCATGTTCCCTCTGCAATAATCTTGTTTTGATATACAAACTTACTCAAGATTTGCAATGTGTAATAAGTTGTAACATTCTTTCCTTCCTATTGTGTCTTCTAGGATCTTGCCACAAAGAGGACAATTGGAGTTGCTAAGGAATGGGGAAGGTTATATTATTTGTAATGTGAAACAAGAGGCAATGCCAAACCAAATGTGTCCACTTCATGTCATCAGACAAGTTTTGAGTTTGTAGCTTCCCAAATTTGGCTTCAATACAAGTGTCTAAGGCATCCTCCTTTAAATAATCTTTACTCTCAAGTCATTCTTTCCTCGTTGGTTTATTTCAGAATCCATGGAGTCTTTTCATTGTGAACCTACTTCTAACAGGGCTCCTTTATCTCTCGATGAAAATATGTCCTTGATTTATTGGAGGAGGCAGGTAATTTGGGTTACAAAACCTTTGGAGCTCCTATAAAGAAAAATTACATGTCAGAAATGATGAGAAGAGCCCAAAAGTGGAGACGAGTCATTATCATAGGCTTGTGGGAAAGCTTATTTACCTACCACGTACTAGATCTAACATGGCCTATGCAATTAGTGTAGTGAGCCAATTCATGCATGACTCGTGTGAAAAACAATTGCTGGTAGTGAATAGAATTCTTCAGTATTTGGAAACAAGCTCGAAGAGAGGACTATTATTCAAAAAGGAAGGGAAATATTGGTCAGCGTAATGTATGTTTTGGGGTGGAAACTTGGTTACATGCAGGAGTCAGAAGCGGGGTATGGTTGCAAGGTCTAGGGAAGAAGCAAAACTTCAGTCCATGGCCTAAAGGGTTTGCAACCTATTATGGATGGAAATCCTACTTGAGGACCTCAGAATTAAGTTTGATGTTTCAATGAAGCTTTTCTGCAACATCAAATCCCTCATTAGCATTTCTCATAATCCGGTTCAGCGTGACAAGACAAAACATGTAGAAATAGACCTACACTTCATCAAGGAAAAGTTATACAGTAGCAAAGTATCCCTATAGAGAAAACATATGTTCCTTCTGCAGGTCAGTTGGCAGATGTTCTAACTAAGGGACTATCCACAGATCGATTGCAAGATCTTAATAGCAAGCTATGAACAATAAACATCCATTCACTAGCCTGAGGGAAAGTGTTGTAATGCTTTTCATATGAAGCATGTGCATTATTTGTACAGATTTAATTAGATTTATTTCTTCGTTAGGATTGATTGGTCAAGGTTTCCTTATTTGTAGTAACCAGGTATGATTTGAGGTCCATAATTCTAGCATAGTTTTTATGATCAAAGATGTATAACTATAAATAGTGATCCTTGTTGTACCCTTGGAATCATCATAAAATAATATTTACTTTTCCACATATTCCAAGTGTAAGGGAGGAAAATCAAAACTTCCACAAACCTTCATTTTATATAATTGCGTAAGAGATGCCTGTTCATATTCAGGGTATTCATCCTTGTGACTTGAAAATAGGGACTCTGTTAGACCTGAACAATCAGAGAATTTTCTGTTAAGTTACCTAATAACAATTTTGAATATTCTAAATCCAGCACAAAGCACAAGTAACCATAGGACACATCAACATTTATTTAAAAACTGTTTTTAATCATTAATGGGAATGAAATGAATAATACAAGAATGAAGCATATCAGCCACTATCACATATTTATAAGATGTAAGGTACATAAAATTAAGAAATTCAAAAGTCCCACTTGAAAATTGCCATGAGGCAAGACTATAGAGCACTTAGAATTCCCAGATTGAATATACGATCTATTTGTTTAAACTTTTTTCTCTTAAAAAGCGCTTTTTTAATAAAAAATTAAAAATAAGTACTTTTCTACTTTTTTAACATGTTTGTCTAAACTTCTTTCTTTTAAAATAAGAAGTTTTCTACTTTTTTTTAAGAAGCAACTCTTATTTGCTTCTTAAAGAATTTTTAAAAAAAAAATACTTCTTTGGAAACACTTTTTTTTTTAAGTTTAAACAAACAGACCCATAATCTTTTACATTAAGCCATATAATAATTAAACTTCCAGGTCTACCACCAATAATACACCATGAAACAGAAGTTATTACCAAAGCAAGCAGTTAAGTATGAAAGTACAACTCAAAACCATTTTCAATTTTTGTCCCCACTTAATGACTAAATACCAAGGCTGTTGCAACAATTGACACAAACTGTATTATATTGTAGGCAAATAACCAACTTTAAGAAATAAAAAAAATATATATATATATAACTGTCATCATGTTTCACTACAATACCATTTCTGTGTACTTAAGTATTGCCAAAAAAAACATCTACCAAACAAACAATATGATTCCTTCTGGTACCATTTGCATCTATGATCCAAACCATTGTTCTTTTTAGAGATGAGTTCACCAGTTTGCAACGAAGAAAATCAGGCATATTTAAATTTAATTCTTTACCCTCAACATCCAAGTCACCACATCCCACAGCTTGTAGATCTCTTGCAAGTTCGCGGGTCTTTTCATATGCCACTGCCAGCATTCGAAGATACTGAAACCTCAAATCAAATATAAATCACATTGGCATCAGCCTTCCATCTAAACTGGCACTTTGATGACAATAATGAAGGAATTCAGTTATTGTACTTACTAATAGGAGCCCACCTTCCTCCATGGAAGGTAAATTGACAAGAGATGGTTTTTCTAACAGTTTGTCCAGAAGGGCAGTGATTCGCTGCTCTAAAACTCGCTGCATACAGAATTACAAGAACATTGGTTTTTATGGACACAATAAGTATACAACCTGCTCAAAAAGCTACAATATTCAGTGAAGACCACGTTATCTGGTACCTGAACTAAAATTGACATAACTTCACTTGGTGAAGGGAAAACAGCCGTGATTGTTGCAGCCTCTTTACGTACAGTATCTGAAAAAAATTATTGTCAATCATTGATTCTGTCAAGAAAATTTTCATTTTACTAGCAGAAGAAAGTATATTTCAAACCTGTAATTTCTTTGTACAAGGAAGAAAGTCCTCGTGCAACATTACTAGGACTAGCTTGAGCAGCCTGATCACCAAGAACCAGCTTAGTGTCTGCATTCATTATTTCCACATCAATGAACATTGGACGTGTTGCAACATAATGTTGCATGGCACTTGTACCCCTGTTGAACTGGCATTGCAAAATAGTAATTTAGTTAAATAGATGCACACATTTACCAAAGTTTCAACATTTAATATGTTAGTAGATGCACACAAACTAATGAATTTATTTATTTCCATTATAAGCAAGTAAGCAACATATACTGCAAGCATAAGAAGCAAAGGAGAAACATTTGAAAGCAACCTTTCAAACCACTATATTGTACAATCACAAATTGAAGCTTAGATTCCATTTAAAATGTGTTAAATGTAAAATACAATTCAATCAATATGCAGACCTATTGAAGTTTAAATTCCATTTAGTATTGTCAACTATACCAAACTAGCAAATTACTAAGTACAATGTAGTCTAAGCAATAGGCAGACCAATACACCTTTATGCTCAGATTTAAAACAAGACATTTTACTACTTAATGCTGCAATTAACAAGAATGAATTAGCACAAGCAATGGATAAATGATGCAGATGAATCGGCAACAGAAATACAAAGGAGAAAAAAGAAAATAGCAGTAAAAAACATGAGACATCAGAGAAAGTGACAAACAGTGACAAAAAAAGAAATCCTAAAAGATATTCATAAGAAGTTAAGGAACCAACTTGATGTACTGGTTCTCATACTGGAATTGAATTTGACAAGTGAAACAAGTAGAGATATCCAACTATGGAACTTAAGAATCATAAGCTATGACAATAATGTAGGTAATACAAGGCTTACAAAAACCTATTAATACCAGAGAAACTATATGGAGATTTATGCTTCTTTTAGGAATGATATCAAGTACTACTTCTACCACAACAATTCAGAATTTTTTGTTTGATTTTACTGGTAAAATAATCCAATAAAGGATCTGAAAGGAAGTAGTAATGTGGAAAAGGGACAGAGGAGTGAAGGGGAAAGAGAGAGAGGAATGTAATTATGTACAACAAAACTTTATTACCTGAGACAAAATTTTGGCACATTCTGCCATAGTGGTCAATTCTCTTTTCTGTGATGCTGCATCAAACCGAGAAAGCAATCTATTCTCCAGTTCTGCAGAAATGGTGAAAGAATTATCAAACACTTATTACTAAAGAAACCTAGAAGTCAGAGTTTTAACATTCACGGGCTGCCACTAAATATTTTGGTCTTACCCTTATGTAATGTCAGTTACTCCAAAAGGATCAGTAAGTTCTTATATTCTATAAGGCAAGAGAAAAACAAAAATTCTGAACATGGACCCTGGTAACAGGGAAAGGTAAAATTTAGCTACTATTGAATTGTGTGCCTCAAGGCTAGATTAAGTCATTTGCTACAGATCATCTTATTAGAAGAAAAAAGGGTAGTAAACAAAATTTTCTATGTCATTTAGAGCCTCTTTGGATAAACTCCAAAACCACTTCTGGAATATAAAAGTATGAAGAAAAATTGAAATAACCTTCTCTGGGAACTAAAACTTATTTATAAATAGTTAAAAATAAGATTTTGGAAAAGCTAATAGGAGAGAGCTTCTACAAATAAGCTTGTGGAGAACTTATTTCATTTTTCCTTCATAATTTTCTCTCCTGTAAGTGCTTTTAGAGAAGTTTACCCAATCAGGCCCTTAATATCTCAATATTGTTTACATTTGGCTCACACCATATTGAAGAAAGATAAGGCATGATAAAAGCATATGTCTTTAAAAACTAGACACTTGCATTTTACGATAAAGAATGCACAGCATGGATAAAGACAGAACAAAAAGGCAGGAAGAACTGCCTCAGGAAAACTAAATATGAGGTCCTCATTTTACAGTAAAGTCAGCTTGTATTTGAAATTCTAGATGGCCATTGTCTTTCAGAAGATCAGAATGAAGTGTTGCAAGACCAATAAGCCAAATTAAAGGCCTTATAGAAAAGAACCTATTTAATAAGCACAAAAACCTGTCAAAACCAATGACAAATCAAACCGTGTTTTGACATTCCACCTAGACATAGCTAATCATCTTTTATGTTGACCATTTTATCTGCTCTATAGTAAATATATGTCTTATTTAGCTACATTGGATTTTTGTAATTTTTTAAAGGCTTGGATACTTCACCAATAAATATTGGTAAAGTATCCAAGAGTATCGATATGGGATAAAAAAATTATAATATTTTTAAAGGTTTCGATACTTCACTAATACGTATTGGTGAAGTATCCAAGAATATCAGCATTGGATACGGATCATGAAGCAAATTGAAGTATCAATGTATAACTTTGGTTCTCTTAATTATTATGTTCGACATAAACATATTATATTAATAAGTTAATTTTGTAAAATACTGACCATTGCAGTAGTCCTGTAAATTAGCAACTGCAACTTCTAATCCTCTGCTAGCAGTGGCATTTCCCATAGCTGATGGGACAGGTATTCCATGTCTTCCAATATCTTCTTCAGCAAATGACCCTGAAAATTACCAGACTTAGCATAGCATTGACATAATTTGGCTAAAGAGTTATAAAAATCAAAAGGCATCTTAATTCTTACGTAATTTCTGGGCAATTGAAGCAGCCTCGGCAACACGGCTATCATCCGAAAAAAGAGGTGAAAGCTCCATCAGATCACCAGGGCTGCTATTGAACTCCATTAAGTACTGCAGAAATTAATCAGCCTTAGGTAAATTTCTTAACATGAATGATGGGAAAAACCAAATGAACCAACTGTTATTACTTTTATCAACTCAATTGTTTGACTGGCAGTTTCACGCTGAGCATCTGCACTCTGAAAAAATATAACAGTACTAAAATGAGATTATATTTCAAAGACAAATGAGTAATTGAGCTACCAAATAAAACATAATGCAAAAAAATGTGAAATTGTAATTCATCTACAAAACATGGTTGAAGCATGGAAGAACTCTACCTGAAGATGATCACCTATCTTTGCAGCTGTCTGGCCAACACTAGAAATTCGTGAATCCAACCTCGCAAAGCTATCAAACAATCCATCCACACCTTTCTCTAGCTGAAAAGGAAACAAAAACATGCACAAAAAGTCAACAGATCATTCCCACTCAAAACTTTCCAACAGAACACATTCAAACCTAGTTAGATAGCAGGTTAAAGAAGATCCTCATTCTCCACAAATAAATAAATAAAACTCAAAAAGGAGGAGCTCAAAGCTAACCATTGTAATTTTTAAAAGAAAACAAAAACTTCCCAAACATCCCTACCGTAAGGGTATTATAATTATTCATTGTTGCTCTCCCTATTCCGTAAGGGTTTTCTTCCGGTGTACAATATTCACACTAAAGTTAGAACCTATGACCTCATGCATACCATCCCAACCTTCCACCGGCGGAAGACTCTAGTGGCTCATTTCGTAAGGTTTAGAATAGTAAATGATAACAAATTTTAGTATGACACAAACAAAGTAGGCTACTCAACTCAAGTGGAATTATCTCAAAAAGATACATGTGCTCTTGAGCCAAAAAAAGAAAAGTAAATTCTAGACTAACCTCAGCAAGTGTCTTTCGATGCTTAGAGTCTTGAACGGAGACGTCTTTCTTAAGATTGTAGAGTCTCCCATCAATCTTCGAACCAAAACACAGCAACAATAAAATTAAGACCTCAAACCAAATTAAATTCTCAAAATAAATAAATAAAATCCAAGTCAAGTAAGAGAAAATAAATACCTGTTTACGAAGCTCAAGCAGCTCCTTACAAGAATCCTTGAACAACGACAAGAGCTTCTCGACCTCGGGGAACAACGGACTCACGAGCACCTGCGAGTATTTGGACGCATCGGAGGGCGCTCGCATATGGCCGTTGGGCAGCGCATCGGCGCCGTCCAACTCCGCATCTTCCAATTTGAAGGACGGAAGAAGCTCGCCCACGAGGTTCCCGAACAACGCGTCGAAGGAGAAGTCTCCCTGCCAACAGAGCAAAGCAACACAAGACGGTGTTCCTTAAATCGGAAGCGAAAGTCTCTGAGAGGCGAAGGGCGAAATGAGCGAAGGAACGTACCTTGAAATCGTCGATGTCGAGAATGAGAGGGAAGGAGGGAGCCGGCGACGACGCCGTTTTGGAGGGCTTGGTGGCTCCATCTCTGGGCTCTCTCATCACGGTGCGATTGCGATTGCGATCTTATTCGGTTGTATCGTTATGTTGAAGGTGAAGGAAGTGTGAGTGGTAAACGTTAGGAAGTGAAATGAAAACCCTGGGTGGACACGTTGGAGGGGATGGATCGATGATCCAGCAGCAACAACGAACACCGTGGAAGGAAGCTCCAAGGAATATCGCAACGGCAGAAAATTCTTTAAACAATTTAATTCTGCTATTTTAATGCCACATATTCCTTCTTTATACACTTTTTCTATTTTGTTCAATGTTTATACACTTTTCACAATTCACCACTTTATCTTATTACTTATTTAAATCTTAATATTATTTTGTGTTGATAATACTATTTTACTAGGATAAATATTTAGTCATATAAAAATAAGTATTTTAAATGTATAAAATTAAATACGTTTACCACATTTTGGTTTTTACAAGTAATGCATTCTTAATTTTGATTTTCATATTAAAAAATTATTAAATTGACACCAATAAGTTTAATTATTATTGTGAGCCCCGCAAGTCCTTTTTCCCCTTTTCTTTTTACATTTCATTTCTTCCCCAAAACTCATTTACTTCATTTGTGATTCTTAAGACTTCTGAAGTAAGTGTGGAGCTTAGGCTTTAATAGTGTATTTGGATGAGGAGTTTAAATGGAGTAATTTATTTATTTGAAGAATTTCAAATTTTTTGAGGTGAAATACCTTGTTTAGATGAAGAATTTATAAGAAATTTGAAATTCAAGCATTTGTAAAATTTCTTGAAATAGTAGAATTTTAAATTCCAAAAAAAAGTAAGAATTTAAAATTTTTCATATTTTTTCTTCTTATTTCACTTATATATTTTATTTAATCTTTTATCTCTTCATGTTTTTAATTATTGAATATTCAAAAATATTTTTAAAATTATTAAATATTATTTAATATTAATTTTTAAAATTATTAAATATTTAAAAATTAGCTAATATTTATTTTTATAAAATTTAATTTAAAAATCTCAACATATAAATATTTTTAAAATCAATTTTACCATGGTAGAATCAAATTATCATATCCAACCCAACAATTTAAAATTTGAGAAATTTGAATTGACTTATCCAAATAAAATATTTTAAGAATGATAGAAATTGAAATCAAAGTAATTCAAATACCAAGAATTTAAAATTCCTTGAATTTGTAAAATTCATCATCCAAACACACCAAAAAGGAAGACTCTCGTTCCATTTCTCTTCTTCTCCTTCTTCTTTCTTGTTAGCTTGGAGTTGAATTTTTTTTCCTTTCCAAGGTAAGAGAAGTTAGAATTTGTTGATTTTGGGAAGAAATGTTATATTTTTGCAACAATTTGCTAGTTGCATGTTGATTAAATTGGAATAAGTGGAAGTAGAAAGTGGAGTTTTTGAGTTGCTTGTAGAATGTGATGATTTGAGTTGATTTTGAAGTTACAAGTTGTGTTTCTTAAAGTTTTGAGTAGTGATGTATTTGTGTAGTTGCATGTGTTGGGTCCCCTTGGATTGCAGGTTATGGATGGAATATAAGTGAAAAATGAAGGGGGAAGTCATGAAAGTGCAGAAAGCTCTACACTCAATGTTGAACCAACGCTACAGCTATGAGAGAAAATAGGGAGACTGAGATCTAGCACTACAGCTCAAGGTTGGGCGTTGTAGCCTTGAGAGAAATTGATCTGGCAGAGATCCAACAGCTCCAAGTTGGGTGTTGCAGCCCCGAGAGAAAACGAAGCTGGTAGAAAGTTAGAGTTGGAGCGTTGAATTGAGCATTGCAGAACCAAGGGTATATGACCGAATTTGGTCTTGGGGTCTTCATGAAAGTTGTAGCCTTGGATGTTAACTTTCCAATGTCGCTGGAATCACCCAAAAATGAGGTCTAAAACTCCAGTTATGACCTTTTTAGTGAGCAAAGGTCAAGCTGTCAGGATTTAGGCTAATTGTTGCGGTTTTTACATTTTTTAACAAGGTAGATGATAGAATTAAGACTTGACTTGATGTCTTCATAAGAGTTGTAGGAAATCTTCTTGTCTTTCATATGAAATAAATATGAGAATGATAGGAGTAGTATAACTCTATATATGTTGTTTTATGTGAAGGTTGTTATTTCACAATAAGTGATTTGGTTAAGTTGAAAGTTGTGTTGGGTGCTTAGGTTGATTTATGTTGCTTATGTGTGTAAGTTGGCATGATAGATGAGTTGTAAATATGTAGTATAATTTGTATTATGTGATGAAAATGTTGTGTTATATAAATGATCAAATGTTGAATAATGATGATTATTGTAGTAGGATGAGAAAACATAGTTATGAGTTGAGAGTTGCATGTTAAACCCTAGTTGTGTAGATGTGTAGAGATGGTATCTAAGTCGTTGAGATGACTATGATGTTTGAGTTGTGAGTTGAATGAGATGATGAGATGATAATTGTGTTGTTGTGTTGTGATGATGAGTTGTTGATCACTAGAACTAGGGGAGATGTTTTCGAAGTTACTTATCCCATTGTGTGGATTGAGATAGTTGTGGTGTTCCAAGAGTTCAATTTGTTGAAAAACCCTCATCGAGAAGTTGTCCCTTGGAGTGGATGATGTGTTATTCTTCTCTAGGACTTAGTTGGTCCTGTGTGTGGGCAAGGTCAAGACACGTATATAAAGCGACCATAGTATATGGGTCAGGTCAAGCTATACCGATTACAAGCGGCCAATTCGACTAAAGTACGAAGTCGGGAACTTAGTTCATAACCGAGTATCGAAGGGTTGTAGTATTTGAAGGATAGTCAGTACGCTAATCTCATAGGTGACTTAGTTGAGTTAATTAATGTCGTGATAGGTGTAACGACCCACCCTAGGCCGTCACATCCAGAACCAACCAAAGATAAATAATATATATTAAAGAAAATAGAACAAGGGTCAGCTACGCTAGAGTGTAAATATACAATAACATATAAAATTGTTTCCAAAATATATAACATTTTTTTATAATAAAGTCATTATCCTCAGTAAGGTTATACAGTAATACAAAAAAGGTAATATAATTACAATGTCATGAAGACATCAAAATAAGACATCCTAGGTGCTGGTCAAGCTCTAAACCTAGCCACTTCTCAAAGCAGCTATCCAAAAGACTCCTTGCTATCCCAAGGCCTCATACTTGATCTGCTCCCCTACATAGTGAGATCATCATAGTCCATCATAGAAATATAAGGGTTAGCACATATAAAACCAATCATAGTACATCATAATAAAATATCATTAAACAGATATTTATCCACAGTATTTATCCAGACCAACAAGTCATTTCCAAGCCAAATATAGACCAATCCAAAATATAATGTATACACATTCATGCCAACGCATACATATTTTATGATAATAAAGAATCCATAACCAATGTATACAATCCATACCATATGTATACATATTCCACATCCAAAACAAAGTCACACCACTGTATAATCCATGATATAACCAACACATCCAAACCAAATGTTGGCCTCAACACATCCAAACCAAGTGTTGATACGGTGAAACATGTCATCAACCCATGTCTCACGCCTAACCTCTCATGGAAAATATACAGTTGGATTACGTCATCACGTAACCCTGGTGATCGTGGCCACCTCATCCATCGGTATGACTCGGCCTGGACCCATACCGGTAGCAAATAGAATACTTAGAGGAGTACTTCAGAATCCACCTAACATCTGAAGTGGTTTATCATATAACCTTTGGAAAAATATGGAATTTGGGAATCCCATGGTGAGGATTCCAATATGGAACTTTTCCAAAGGTTATATAATAAACCACTTCAGATGTTAGGTAGATTCTGAAGTACTCCTCTAAGTATTCTATTTGCTACCGGTATGGGTCCAGGCCGAGTCATACTGATGGATGAGGTGGCCACGATCACCAGGGTTACGTGACGACGTAATCCAACTGTATATTTTCCATGAGAGGTTAGGTGTGAGACATGGGTTTATGACATGTTTCACCGTATCAACACTTGGTTTGGATGTGTTGAGGCCAACATTTGGTTTGGATGTGTTGGTTACATCATGGATTATACAGTGGTGTGACTTTGTTTTGAATGTGGAATATGTATACATACGGTATGGATTGTATACATTGGTTATGGATTCTTTATTATCATAAAATATGTATGCATTGGCATGGATGTGTATACATTATATTTTGGATTGGTCTATATTTAGCTTGAAAATGACTTGTTGGTCTGGATAAATACTGTGGATAAATATCTGTTTAATGATATTTTATTATGATGTACTATGATTGGTTTTATATGTGCTAACCCTTATATTTCCATGATGGACTGTGATGATCTCACTATGTGGGGGAGCAGATCAGGTATGAGGCCTTGGGATAGCAATGAGTCTTTTGGATAACTGTTTTGAGAAGTGGCTAGGTTTAGAGCTTGACCAACACCTAGGGTGTCTTATTTTGATGTCTTCATGACGTTGTAATTATATTACCTTTTTGTATTACTGTATAACCTTACTGAGGATAACGACTTTATTATAAAAATATGTTATATATTTTGGAAACAATTTTATATGTTATTGTATATTTACACTTTAGCGTAGCTGACCCTTATTCTATTTTCTTTAATATGTATTATTTATCTTTGGTTGGTTCTGGATGTGACGGCCTAGGGTGGGTCGTTACATTTTTTGTATCAGAGCTGGTCGAGTCTCTTTAGGGTTTGTGGGAAATGGTCTTGTTATGTTTCTGTTGTGTGGAAATGGATTTTTGGAAAAAAAATTTCTTATGTGTTTTGATGTAAACTCATGGGTTCCTTGATCTTTTATCTTTATTAGGATGGTTGGTAGGGGAAACCATTCTAATCCTTCTTCAGGTGGGGATGAGCGGCAAATTGCTTAGGCTATGGAGCTAATTGCTGCTGCTATTGGACAACAAAATACTTTGTTGACTCAGATGGAGACCAACCGAGTTGTAGCTGAAGTAGCTAGGCTGAGGTACCTGATGAGTATAGGGGCTTGTCAGAGTTCAGAAAAGGGAATCCTCCTCAATTTACAGGTGTTGATGGACCTGAAGTTGCTGATCAATGGATTGAGGAGATGGAGAAAATCTTTATGGTGATGCATTGTCCTGAGGAGAGGAAGCTAGTTTATGCTGTTTATATGTTGGTGGGTGAGGCTAGTTTCTGGTGGAAAGGTGCTCAAGCTATGATAGAGGCTAGAGGGGAGGCGATAAATTGGGAAAACTTCATAAAGGTATTCCTAGAGAAGTATTTTCCAGATAGTGTCAGGTATGCTAAGGAAGTTGAGTTTTTGAGACTACAACAAGGGAATATGTCAGTACAAGAGTATGTGTTGAACACTTGTCTAGGTATTATTCTCAAGCTATTTCTGAAGCATGGAGATGCAGGAAATTTAGTGAGGGTTTAAGGTATGAGCTGAAAAAGACTATTGTTCCTATGAGGATTGTGGAGTTCCTAGTTTTAGTTGAAAAGGCAAAAATAGTGGAAAGATTTGAAGGAGGAAATAGAGTGGCGTCCAGAGGGATCATCCGGATTTGGAAAGGGGAAACATCTTCAAAAGAGACCATCTCAGTTTCAAATTGGAAATGCTAATAAGAAATCGATGGGGACTACTACTACAGGAGCTGTTCAGAGTATTAGATGTTACACATGTGGAGGCCCACATATGATGAGGGACTGTCCTACAAAGAGCTATACGTGTTTTAAATGTGGTAAGGTGGGTCACATGGTTAAAGATTGCAATGTCAGAAATACTCCAGCTAGAGAGAACCAGAAAGTGGATCGGCCTACTGCAGCAGGTTGTGTTTTTGCTTTAACAGGTGCTGAAGCTGAAACGTCATCTGAGCTGGTAAAGGGAAAGGGCAAAGCTGATGGTAATGATATTTCTATTCTATTTGATTCTGGTGCATCACATTCTTTTATTTCTTATGAATGTGTGGCAAGATTAAATTTGGTTGTGAGTTCCTTGTGTGTGGATTTAGTTGTTTCTACTCCAGCTTCAGGTTCTATTTTGACTTCTGAGGTTTGTTTGAAACGTCCAGTGGAAGTGGAAGGGCATTGTTATAAAGTGAATTTGTTTTGTTTACCTTTATATGATTTGGATGTAATTTTAGGGATGGATTGGCTTTCTGCCAATAGGATTTTGATAGATTGTTCAGAGAAGAGATTAATCTTTCCTACTGTTGAACATGAGAGATTTATTTCTAGTGGACAGGTGGATGGGTTGTTGAAGGGTGGAGCTCTTGGGTTTATGATCCTATCTTTTATTAGTGTAGAGAATGAAAAGTTGTTGAATAGTATTGATGTTGTTAGAGAATTCCCAGAGGTTTTTCCGGATGATGTTCCGGGATTACCACCAAAGCGAGAGTTGGAATTTAGTATTGATATTATACCAGGGGCGGGACCAGTGTCTATTTCTCCTTATAGAATGGCACCAGCGGAGTTATCTGAATTGAAGAAGCAGGTTGAAGAACTTTTGGAGAAGCAGATGATCAGACCTAGTGTATCTCCGTGGGGAGCACCAGTGTTATTGGTAAAGAAGAAGGATGGTGGTGTGAGGTTATGTGTGGATTACAGGCAATTAAATAAATTGACAATCAAGAATAAGTATCCATTGCCAAGGATAGATGATTTGATGGATCAGTTGAGGGGAGCTTCTATTTTCTCCAAGATTGATTTGAGGTCTGGGTATCACCAAATTCGAGTAAAGGAAGAGGACATACCAAAGACTGCTTTCAGGACTCGGTATGACCATTATGAGTATGTTGTTATGCCTTTTGGAGTGACGAATGCTCCAGCTATTTTCATGGATTATATGAACAAGATTTTCAGACCCTTTCTGGATAAGTTTGTTGTGGTGTTCATTGATGACATTTTGGTTTATTCTAGATCTATGGAGGAACATAGAGAACATCTGAGGATAATTTTGCAGGTATTGAAGGAGAAACAGTTATTTGCAAAGTTGTCAAAATGTGAGTTTTGGCTATCTGAAGTTAAGTTCTTGGGTCATGTGATTTCTGCACAAGGAATTGCAGTTGATCCTACTAAGGTGGAGGCGATTTTGAGGTGGGAGCGTCCAAAATCAGTTACTGAAGTTAGAGGTTTTGTGGGATTGGCTGGCTATTATAGAAGATTCATGGAAGGATTTTCTAAAATAGTTATGCCTTTGACACAGCTGACCAGGAAGGATCATCCTTTTATATGGACGGAGGAGTGTGAAAGGAGTTTTCAAGAGTTAAAGGAAAAATTGACGTCGTCTCCAGTGTTGATTCTGCCAGATCCTAATAAATCTTTTGAGGTTTATTGTAATGCATCTCATCAAGGTTTAGGATGTGTTCTTATGCAAGATAGACAGGTTGTGGCCTATGCATCTAGGCAGTTAAAGACTCATGAACGGAATTATCCTACGCATGATCTAGAGTTGGCTGCGGTGGCTTTTGCTTTGAAGATTTGGAGGCATTATCTCTATGGAGCAAAGTTTGATGTGTTCAGTGATCATAAGAGTCTGAAATATTTGTTTGATCAGAAAGAGTTAAATATGAGGCAAAAGAAATGGATTGAGTTTTTGAAAGATTATGACTTTCAGTTAATGTACCATCCAGGTAAAGCGAATGTGGTGGCAGATGCTTTGAGTAGAAAATCTCTTCATATGTCTTACATGATGGTTAAAGAGATGGAGTTGGTAGAGAAATTCAGGGATATGAATCTTAATGTTGTGATTGCCCCAGATTTTATTAGTTGTGGTATGACTACCATTACTAGTGATTTCTTGGAGATGGTGAAACAAAGACAAGTTCAGGATACGGAATTGAATAAGGTTAGAGAGTTGTTGGGTTATGAGAAAGCTGAAGGATTTGAACAAGACATGGATGGAGTTTTGAGATACAAGGGTAGAATTTGTATTCCACAAGATAAAGAGTTGAAGAAGTTGGTACTTGAGGAAGGTCATAAGAGCAAGTTGAGTGTACATCCGGGTATGACAAAAATGCATCAAGATTTAAAAAGAATGTTTTGGTGGAATGGTATGAAGAGGGAGGTAGCCGAGTATGTTGCATCTTGCATAGTGTGTCAGAAAGCTAAGGTAGAACATCAAAAACCATGAGGTTTGTTACAAATAATGGAAGTGCCAGAATGGAAATGGGATAGTATAACCATGGATTTTGTTGTTGGATTACCAAGGTCTGCTAAGAATTGTGATTCTATTTGGGTGATCGTGGATAGATTAACTAAGTGTGCTCATTTCCTTCTAGTGAATATAAAGTGGTCTTTGGAAAAGTTAACTCAGTTGTATATTAAGGAGATAGTTAGATTACATGGTGTGCCCTCCAGTATCATTTCTGATAGGGATCCTCGTTTTACTTCCCGATTTTGGCAGAGTTTGCATCAGGCGTTAGGAACTAAGTTGAGACTCAGTTCTACTTACCACCCACAGACTGATGGGCAGTCTGAGAGGACTATCCAATCTTTGGAGGACTTGTTGAGGGCTTGTATTTTGGATCATCTAGGGAGTTGGGAAGAGATGTTGCCTTTGGTCGAGTTCACTTATAATAACAGTTTTCACGCAAGTATAGGAATGACACCATTTAAGGCTCTGTATGGGAGGAAGTGTCGAACACCTTTGTGTTGGTTTAAAGAGGGAGAATCAATGATGGTGGGGCCAGAGATCATCTTACAGACTACTGAAAAGGTGAAACAAATTCAGGAAAGAATGAGAGCTGCTCAGAGTCGGCAAAAGTCTTATGCAGACAAGAGGAGGAAACCTTTGGAGTTTTCAGAGGGAGAACATGTGTTTTTGAAGGTAACTCCTACCACAGGTGTGGGAAGAGCTATCAAAGCTAAGAAGATGAATCCTAAGTTTATTGGGCTGTATCAAATTCTCAAGAGGATTGGACCAGTGGAATATCAGATTGCATTACCTCCATTCTTGTCTAATCTGCATGATGTGTTCCATGTTTCGCAATTGAGGAAGTATATTCACGATCCAAGTCATGTCTTGGAATCAGAGGCAGTGCAAATTAAGGAGAATTTAACTTTTGGAAAACAGCCAGTTTTAGTGGTAGATAAGAAAGTTAAACAGTTGCGGGGTAAATCTATCAATTTGGTAAAGGTTATTTGGGATGAGATTACTAATGAAGCCACTTGGGAGTTGGAAGATAAGATGAAAGATCAATACCCATATCTCTTTTTAAGTAAGTGAATTTTCGAGGACGAAAATTTTTGTTGTTGGGGAGAATTGTAATACCCATTTTTATTATTATTATTATTTATTAATGGCATTTTCGCATTTTTATTAAAGTTTGAGGGGTAAATGGGTAACTTGGAACGGGCTGTTCCAAAATTGGAACGGGCCGTTCCAAGCAATAAAAAGACACTAAATTTTAAGTTGGGAACGGGCCTAGAACGGGCCGTTCCAACTAGGAGAACGAGCTGTTCTGATTTTAGAACGGGCCATTCTGGAGGGAGAATGGGTCGTTCTGGAAGGAGAACGGGCCGTTCTGGATGAGTCCCGTCCGTTCCAGTTCAAAAATTTGCGTAGATTTGAAAGGCCCAAAACGGGCGTTCCACTTTTGGAACGGGCCGTTCCGGGTAGAGGAGGCAGACTTCTATAAATAGGGGGCTGGGGGTTTGGAAAATGGGGAACTTGAGAGGAGGTCCTAGAGAGAGAAAGAAAGAGAGAGGAGGAGAAAGAAAAGAGGAGAAAGAGGAAGAGAAATCCAGAGAAGGAGGTTCTGCCAGGGGAAAGAAAAGAGAAGGGAGAGGGGGAGGTTCTGCCCTAGTTTCGATTTCTGCTTTTCCAAGTAAGGGTAGTACTTATAAGACTTAATCTAGTATGTATGAGCATGATAGGGGTAGTATAACTTTTAATATACTATTTTATTTATATGAAGATTATCATGTGTTTAAGTTGATGGTTATTTTAGGTGTTTAATTATTTAATTATTATATTGAATGATTTGGCATGGTTATGGAAAAGTTTGTATGTAATTATGGAATATGCTATATGTGTATGGTTTGTAAAGCTAATAGAACTTAGAGGAGTAAGGTTATGGTATGGATTAGATCTCTTGGTGAGATCAGGATATAATCTTTGGAAAAATATGGAATTTGGGAATCCCATGGTGAGGATTCCAATATGGAACTTTTCCAAAGGTTATATAATAAACCACTTCAGATGTTAGGTGGATTCTGAAGTACTCCTCTAAGTATTCTATTTGCTACCGGTATGGGTCTGGGCCGAGTCATACTGATGGATGAGGTGGCCACGATCACCAGGGTTACGTGACGAAGTAATCCAACTGTATATTTTCCATGAGAGGTTAGGTATGAGACATGGGTTGATGACATGTTTCACCGTATCAACACTTGGCTTGGATGTGTTGAGGCCAACATTTGGTTTGGATGTGTTGGTTACATCATGGATTATACAGTGGCGTGACTTTGTTTTGGATGTGGAATATGTATACATATGGTATGGATTGTATACATTGGTTATGGATTCTTTATTATCATAAAATATGTATGCATTGGCATGGATGTGTATACATTATATTTTGGATTGGTTTATATTTAGCTTGGAAATGACTTGTTGGTCTGGATAAATACTATGGATAAATATCTATTTAATGATATTTTATTATGATGTACTATGATTGGTTTTATATGTGCTAACCCTTATATTTCCATGATGGACTATAATGATCTCACTATGTGAGGGAGCAGATCAGGTATGAGGCCTTGGGATAGCAAGAAGTCTTTTGGATAGCTGCTTTGAGAAGTGGCTAGGTTTAGAGCTTGACCAGCACCTAGGGTGTCTTATTTTGATGTCTTCATGACGTTGTAATTATATTACCTTTTTGTATTACTGTATAACCTTACTGAGGATAACGACTTTATTATAAAAATATGTTATATATTTTGGAAACAATTTTATATGTTATTGTATATTTACACTCTAGCGTAGCTGGCCCTTGTTCTATTTTCTTTAATATATATTATTTATCTTTGGTTGGTTCTGGATGTGACGGCCTAGAGTAGGTCGTTACAATAGGCCTAAATTCAACTATCTATCCTAACATAGTACTATACGTCCTTGCTTAAGTGGCAAAGTTTGAGAAACTGTTATCGTGTTGTAAATTTTTATCCAACTTTGTTGTTTGCCTAGCAAGCCCAAAAAAAGGTTTTGTGTTGTCGATTCGGTAGGACTTAGCCACTTAAATTGCTTACCCTATGTTGTATGAGATCTTCGAGTTGAAATGCGTGACAACGCATATATGCTAATGAGTTGATATTGTGATGATATGAGTTGTATGTGTTGATGTGTTGTGAAGATGTTGTTGAGATGTGTGTTGGTTTATGTGTTGTGTGTGGTATGTTGAACTAGTTGATGATGATAGTGATGTTAAGTTGCTAGTGTTGTAAGTTGATTTCATATATATGTGTCGTTTATTTTCACTAGCTTACCCTTGCATGTTCTCATATGATTTGAACTGCGATGATCATATATTGTATAGGAGTAGGGCGGGGATAAGTTGGTGTTTGTTGTGGAGGCCACCTAGATGGTAAGAGTTGGAGTAGGTGATTCTATTTTATTTTGTAGACCATTATATATATTGTGGCATGTTGAGCCACCTTTGGTACACAGTTGTTTATATATATTATATATTCATGTTATATTATTTTAATATTCATTTCTAGTTGCTCAATTGTGTTGTTCTGCAGTATGATGATTACAGTGAGTCGTTACACTTATCAATCAACATTAAATAATAAATATTGTGTTTGAAGAAAAAGTAAGTCTTAAAATAAATATAATATCAATTTTTTTTAATATAATATTATTTATTTATTTATATTTTTTATAATTAAAAAAAATAATGTATTGTATTTTTTTTTACCAAGGTGGGAGTAGATTGCTCCTATAAAAAAGACTTTGTTAAAAAGCACGAAGAAAAGAAATAGAGGAAATATTGACTAGACCAAAAGCAGAGTAAAACATCAAATATTTTATCATCTCCGTGGACAGAAAAATCAAACTTAGCAAGAACGTCGGCTACTTGATTTGCTTCTTGCTAAACATGGCTCCAAGTGAAGAGCCCTCTCCTATGAACAAAGTCTTTTATCAAAACCACTAGCGGATAAGATATATACGATTTAGAGCAACCATTTTGAATAAGACATAAAGCAATTTCAGAGTCTGATTCAACAGACAACTCTTGAAAACCACAAGATCAAGCAATGTGCATGCCCAAAGCTATCTTATAATTTCGCTTGAGTTATAGAACATGCACCTAAATTGTAAGCATAAGAGAAGAAGTTCACCTCCAAGTGTCGCATGGTTTATAGTAAAAAAAAAAAAGGTTATTTTTATAAATTAATATTTCTTTTTCTTTTTTTATCTAATTTATTGATTTTTTCATATAAAATAACTTAAAATAACACTTGTTATAAAATACAAAAAAAAACATCATTTTACTCTTTATTATTGTGATATTATTTTTAACTACTTATTAAACTATTTACATGTAGAATATAATGTCAATTCAAGTATAAAGTTAACAAACTTTATACATTAAAAGAAAGGCTCAACATATAATTTTTTTTATGGTTAAGATACTTTTCTATATCATATAATTTCACTTATTTTATTTTTTAGTTTTTATAATTTAAAATGAACTTTTTTAGTCCTTATATTTATATTTTTAATTCTTTTTAGTTCTTACATTTAATTTCTTTGTAATGTTATTTTTGTATGAGTAATGTGATTTTATTAAATCATGTGTCAATGGTGTATATAACTTTATGAATAACGTTGTATTACCTAATGGTTTAGGAGGAAAAAAAATGAAGAATTTGGATGATTTTGTGATAGATCAATATTTATTATGACTAAATGTGATCCATATGAACGATCTAATTGTAAATGACTACTAAATCATTAAGTGACACATTACTCTCCACAAAATTAAATACATCATTGTTAGATGAATTTAATAAACACACCCACTCACACAAAATGTTAAAACAAATTAATTGCAGAAACTAAAAAATATTTAAAAAAAGTAAGTATAAAACTAAAAATATATATTTTAAACTAAAGTAAATTTCACTCGCATCCTTGTGATTGGACTCAATACTCTTCTAATGTTTGGACCTATATATAATGAAATATCTTAAAAGTTGAAAAGATATTACATTGTTCTCCAATCTACAAACAACAAGTCTATTAAAATATTTGTATCAGGTAACTTGCTATTGATTTTTAATGATTTTTTTCTTTCAAAAATGCTCCATTTACTTCCAGCGTTACACATGGGGTACTGAACTTACTTAAAATGCAAAAATATAATCCCTAAAACAGTTTACAATGCAGAAAGAAAAACATGGAAATAGAATAGATATAAGTATGTCAGAGAACTGAGCAAGCTTGATTAACTAATCTGTAAAATACCAAGTAAATTGCAGTACATATAATCATTGGCAATGAATCACCAACAGTTTTTTCTCTAAATTTAGAACTAAAACTAAAATAACAATGAAGATTTATAACTAAAACTAAAATAAAACTATAAAAGAGAGGGCTAGTGCTGATAGTGTCGTTGTAGTGTGCATGGAACCGTAAGAGTTACTTGTTTTGTGTGGGATTTGATTTGCTGGGGGGTATTGCTCGGAAACATGAATCCACTTGCTTTGAAGGAACTTTCCTATGAGCCCTCAAATCTTTCAGGGCTTGATGAGAAGATGAACTGACTCTGAATGGCAAAGAGTAAACCTCAATTCTGGCCTCAGTTGATGACAACAGTAACAGTGTGAGAGCAAGAGCAGCCAGTACTAAGGACCATGCCTTCATTGTAGTGGAGGACCTTGTGGCATTAATTGAGAGCCTTCAAGCCAATGAGGGTGTAGTGAATCAATGTTCATGTATCCTTCTTTTTAGTACACTCTGAAATGGTAAAAATCATAAAATTTCAGATTTGATGCCATTGCAATATAATTGGGATCACGTGCTATACCTGCTGCATGTTTTATTGTCTTGGCCTTGGGATTTGGTGAAAAACAGAAAGAAATAAAAATGGGGACAAAACTTCAGAGAGGTCACGTGATCAACCACTTGATGTTAATGTGTCTTTACAGGACTATGTACGCTTCAACTTCCTTGGAGGGTAACAAATTTATCCTAAAGAAGGATGGTCCAACGCCTTTTATAATGACTTTGAATATTGTTATTGTATATTCTATTTTAGTCGTATTACATTAGACATATATTATCTACATGTGATTAGATAACTCTAATAATAAATGATTCGATAGGCTAAATGATAATTATTAAAATATATTATGATATTATATTAAAAATGTAGAGTTAAATTTAACTCATTTTTATAAAATTAGTTTATAAAATTAAAATTATTTTCATTTATATACTCTATTTTAACTACTAATATATCAATAATTCATCCAACAACTCTGGTAAATTCTCCAAACCCAATTCACTTAAACTTTTATAAATCAAAATTTCGTTGGAGATGTCAGATGGAACTATAGGAATGAACCAAACATTATTACTAGAGTTAGGCAACAGCTGAAGTGAATATTGGATGTTCATACCTGGTTCCTTCCTTGTTGAGGGAATGTTTGACAAGGAAAGTGAAAAAACATGGCTTCCATCATGGCAAAAAGGTACAAGAGAAGTTGTTGGGTGTTGCAATTATTGAGATGTCATTTAAGCATATAATAAAACCTTGTATCAGAAGCATGCTTCTGCTTTTCTTTGCGGTTTCGTTTTTCTAGTACTAGCAGCTTTCATAGCTGTTTGCCACCCAATTTGTTCAGTTTAAGCAAACAAAAAGATTCTGGACTTAAGTTTCTTATTTTCTAGCCTGATGATCGCCATGAAAACTGAAAAGACCCAATAGAAACAGAACACCAGAGGTTTAATTAGGATAAATTTGTGTCATATGTAACATAAATAGGATAGATTAATGACATGTTTTCCGGTGCACGACTAGTAAGTGGTTTAAGGTTCATGTCGCTTAATTGGCTGAATCAAATAGGATTTTCAATTTTGGTATGTAATCTTTCCTTGTTATTTAGATTAATTAAAATGCTTGTTTGCACAAGTGGTGACTCGAGAACTAGTCAAGTTTTGTTGGTTGTTCATAGTTGGATCATTTTCTATAACGTGACCTGAAATTCACTATTTATGTGTTTGGAATCAAATAAAAAAGTGTATCGATACTCTCTCTACGTTTAACAGAAGTATCAAAGAGTAATTTTTACATCAATTGATGTGATTCTGACTTAAATGTAGATTTTAGATGTGCATTTAAACATCTTCTGGATCATTGAAACTTTTCAATTGAAATATCATACTCATGTTAAATACTTCATAAAGGTACTGTGACAATCATGTAATGTATAAATAATGGACTCTTTTGCACTTGGGGGATTTGACCACATATATGTCATTATATTATCTGGATTTGACCTAAATTTTTACAATTTTATTTTTAGATATCACTTAAAAGACTTTTCATTGGTAAACAGTGTGTATATAAACCCATATTCATCCTCTTATTTAAACATTGTGAGATTTTGCTTAAATCTTAACATGGACAATTTTTTCATAACTTTCAACAAATTTCCATTTATAGTAGTTTTTGACCTTTTATGTTTATTTCTTTCCTCATGAAATGAAAATTCCCCGGATGATGCATCATTTTTGCATTCTATTAGAAAAATGGCTTATAAATCGATAAATGATTTAATACATCCTTTGAGCATAATTTTTTTAAATTTTTTTTAATTAAGTTCTTATACTAAATTTTTTTTAATTAGATATTTTATTTCTTTATATTTTCTTAATTTAGTCTTTGTAGTTAGAAATTCATTTACAATCTATGAAATTTCACAAAATATTTTTAATATCCACAAACCTGTATAATAATATTATATTATGATTTAACTCTTCTAAAGTGAAAGAATGTACTTTAGAGGATAAAATGCACTCATAATTATTTATTAAAAAAATTAATAATTATGATAAGATCAAATATCTATATAATAAAATCTAAAATTAATTATAATATTTATCATTAATTTTTTTAATCGATAGTTATTATTGCATCTTAGAGAAGTCAAATCCATTAAATTATTAGATTATTATTTATGTCATCAACTATTTGTATTAAGATTATTTTTTTAATTTCATAAATTGTAAATAAATTTATAACCCTAGGAACTAAGGGCATGTTTGAAAAAACTATGAAAATTAAATTATTTTAGTATTTAATTATATGTATAATCAATTATAAACATATAAATTTTTGTTTGGATAAATTTGATGAAATGTAATTTTGAAATATTTAATTTTATTTAGATACAACAAATAATCACTTTTTATGTAATAAATTAGTTTAAAAGGAAAAAAATATTAGAAAAATAATCATAAACTTCAAATTTTCAACTTCATAAAAATAACTTATTTTTTAGAATGAAAAATTATTTGTAAAATTGTTATCTCAAACTACATACGCCTTATTTTTCAAAGAAAAATGTTGAAATGTGAATTTTTAACTCATTCAAACATTACTATAAATTACCCAAAATATAAAATATGAAAAAGTTTAATTATAATTTTTTAAGTTTAATAACTTATTTAAAAATCTTAAAAAATTTAGAAACTAAAATAATGCATTAAATATTTATAAATCACATGTAACAATTGTTAAATTAATTATGAAATTATTTATATGCATACCATCTTCATAAAACAAAATAGAAAATTTGTCAGGTGAATTGGTGTTTGGTGGTGAACAGCATGAGAAATTCTGATCTAACCTCAAATGGTTGAAACAAATTTTCATTTTTATATGTAGCTAGTAATTTCTTTTATACATTATTAGTAATTTTTTTATATGTTTTCTTCTAGTGTAGATTTTTTTTTAAACATTTTACCATTTTTATATACGGATATATATTTATGTATATTAACGCTGAATTTGTACACGTCTATTAGATATATGAATTCAATTTTAACGTTTTAATTTATATTTTTTACTGTATGATTAGGGATGTTAACAAAATTTGTATCATAAATAGATAAAATTTACTATAAATAAAAAATAAATATTATAAATGAGTATTCATATGTAAATGGGATGGATATGAATATCATAGCACTACAAGAAAATGACGATTTTGCGACGGTTATATGACCTACATTGCGACGGTTATAACTGCCGCAAAGACAACATTGCGACGGTTTGGGAACCGTCGCAGAGTCGTCCATCACCAGGCAATTTTGCGACGGTTATCAGAACCGTTGCACAAACCGTCGCAAAATTGGAATTGCGACCGTTTCATCAACTGTCGCACCAAATGCCTCTATATTAACATTGCGACCCTTTCATCAACTGTCGCACCAACTGCCTCTAAATTAATATTATAATCCTTTTTTTAACAGTCAAAAATTATAATTTTTTTTTATTTTAATAAATTTATTAATGTAACAATCCTCATATTTGGCCTTTCAAGGATTTTATTTCACGATATTTCACTGTTTAGCATGTTTTATCCTTACTTGTGCAATTTCTGGAAAACTTCCCAGAAGGTCACCCATCCTTGTACTACTCCAGGTCAAGCACGCTTAACTGTGAAGTTCTGATGAGTAAGCTACCGAAATGTATATGTATGTTGTCAGTATAACTTGTACAGATTAATTCATTTAAGTCATCATCAAATATACAATCTCATATCTGTATTATAATAATAATATATAATAATTTTATATTACAAATAATAATAATAATAATAATAATAATAATAATATATTTAGTTATTCTTTATTTATATGTACTTACTTTTATAATTAACATCTACTTATTTCGATTTAAAATTATAATTTAAATTATTTAAATTTTTTAATTTATAATGATAATATAATTTATAAAATTATAAATATTTATTTATTACATACTTATAAATTATTTTAATATTTTAAATAAATTATTAATTAATTTAATATATTTATTTACCTTAAATCAAACATATAAAATTCAAAAAAAAAATGTATTTATCCTTGTTTTATTTTCTAATTATCAACTATTAATAAAATACTAACTTAAAATCTTATCTAATTATATATAATATTCTCATATCAAATTTAAAACCAAGTATTAGTTATACAAAAATATTAAGATCATATAGTAAATTGTCAATAAGATTTTAGTTAAATAATTTAAAATAATTAATGTTTTAATTATATTGTTAATTAGAAAATAATTTATTCCAAAACTAATTAATTTTTTTATATTAATTATTAGTAAAATTTAATAATTTTTAAATTAACAATTAATTGGATCAATGAAATTCAACACACACGATGAGTTATTGAGCGGAATAACTTTACCAAGAGTTATTTTGTAAGTTATCTTAAATCAAACATATAAAATTCAAAAAATATATTTATCCTTGTTTTATTTTTTAATTATCAACCATTAATAAAATACTAACTTAAAATCTTATCTAATTATATCATAATATTTTCATATCAAATTTAAAACCAGTTCTTACATTTTCGACAAATATAAATTTTTCTAAAATATTTCATCAATAATATAGTTTTTCCTACAAAAATTTTCTCATCAAAAATATAAATTTTCTGACAGATTTAATTTTGTTTTTATAAGAAATCATCTTCGATTAATTTAACATTTTGTATATATGATTTAACAGTAAAAGATTTTCAATTTAACGGTTAAATTTACAAAATTCACATTTAATATAAAGTTATTGAGTTGTGTAACACTTAGTAAAATTTACACTGATGTAATTATAAACCCCCTCATATATATATATATATATATATATATATATATTAAATGTGACTTTTACTAAGTATTACACCACTCAATAACTTTATATTAAATGTGAATTTGGTAAATCCAACTGTTAGATTGAAAGTTCATATCTCTCAAAGATTATATATACAAAACTTTATATTAATCCAAGATGGTTTGATACTTCATTTTTATAAAACAAAATTGATGTCATATATTCATTTTAAAATACACTAAAATATAAACAATTTGATTACCTTCCAGTTGTTGTTCAATTTTAACAAAATTTGATATACACTTATAAAGTGATATGAACTTTCAATTTAACGGTTGGATTTACAAAATACACATTTAATATAAAGTTATTGAACAACATAATACTTAATAAAAGTTACATTGGTATAATTATAACCCCCTATATTATATATATATATATATATATATATATATATATATATAGGGACGGATGTACATTTGGAATAGTGGGCACTTGCCCCACTACTATTTGACATATACATAATTTTTTATCTAAAAAAATAATATATTTTAAAAAATAAAAATTATATTCTAATAAAATAAAAATATAGATTCAGAAAAAATGTTTATTTATTTTATATCTATCAAATTTTTGAAAGAAATTAATTCTCATGTAATAATTTTTTTTTTCTTAATAATGAATTAATTTTTTAAAAAAGTTTAATTATAATATATATATATGTATATATATATATATGTCTTAATATTCACATATATAATGTAATATATTAAAATAAAAAGTTTTTTGATAAAATAAAATTTTTACTATGCATGTTTATCTTTTGTGTTTTTTCTTTATTGTATACGTTGATTGAAAAAATCAAAATAGTAAAATTATATATATTGATTAAAAAAATCAAACTAAGAAAAATCAGAAGATTTATGTTCCATTTAGAATTGTTATTATAAAATATATTTTAAAATAAATTATCATCTAAAAATATATATTAGATATTAAAAACATATTTATATCATAAATAAATTAAACTGGATTTTTATAAATTTTAACATATTTATTTTTATATTTTTAAAGAAAGTATATATAAAATTGTTAATAAAATATAAGTTCGTTAAGATAATATACATAATACTTAAAAAAAAAACTTTTAAATTCTAATAAAAAAAATGCTGAAAATTTTGCGACGGTTTATGACTAAGTGCCGCAATGTTAAATTTGCGACGGTTATGATTAACTGTCGCAATGTTAAACTTGCGACGGTTTATGTTAAACAAATTTTGCGACAGTTTATGATAAACCGTCGCAATGTTAAACAAATTTTGCGACGGTTTACGATAAACCGTCGCAATGTTGAACAATTTTGCGACGGTTTTGAAAAACCGTCGTATGAAGGGTCGCAATATCAAAGCGACGACGGTTTCTAGATAACCGTTGCAATTTGTCCGTCGCAATTTGTCATTTTTCTTGTAGTGTAGTATCCATATTCATGAATACCGACTAATATTTAATTACATAATTACATAAAATAATGTTTAATGTTTGAATAATTTAAGTTTTGACTTTTAAACTTATTTTTAAAGAAATTATTAGGATAAATATAAACTATTATTCATTTTAAAAAATATATATTTTTTAAATAAATATACACAAATATTCATGGATATCTACTTAACGGGTACTTGTACATATATGTGGATGAATACAAAATGGATATTTTTCTGACAAGACAAGGCTAATATTCCTACTTACCTTATCCTATTGACATTCATACATTGACTTTATTTTCGACTAAGCAGGTTAAATGCATAGGCTCTCTAAACTTTAGTGCTCCAACTTGGAGAACCTTGTATTGTATGACTCTAACTTTTGACTAAGTAGGTCAAGTGCATCAGTTATTCACACTTTAGTACTTGATGCATAGGTCATTCACACTTTATGCTAAAGTTTAAAGGGTTGTATACCATACAACTCAACTTACGATTGAGTAGGTTGAGTGCATAGGTTTTTCACACCTTAGTACTCTGCTTCCAATTGCGTAGGTTGAGTGCGTAGGCTCTTCACACCCTCAATGCTTGAACTTGAAGGGTTATGTAGTGTACTACTCTACTTCTGATCAAGCAAGTTAGATGCATAATGTATCCTCCCATTTGTCGAGAGAGTGTGATGAAGAGGATCCTTATCAAAAGAATTTGACTCAGTACCCCTCTAATCATATCCATGCTAGCTAGCAATGAGGCCCATATTTAGCGTAAAATTCAATTATTAATGATCATGATTCAATATCAAAATATGTCACTTATTATTAGACAAATTATCACAAACTCCAAGAAATCTTGGGGTCATGAAAGTGGAATAAATGAGTATAAAACCCCACCTCAAAGACAAGGGATAATAGACAATACACTTTTTAATGTGCTAGATCAAGATAATAACTAATTTTTATTGACTTTCCGTTATATTAATAATAACTAATTTTTATTGACTTTCCGTTATACGATAACAATTTTAAATAATATAATTTTAATGATTAAATATTTTAATTTTTAAATCATTAATTGTGTGTGATACATTTTTCTTTAATTCATGACACTTATTTTTTTATATATTAAAAATAAGGAAATGATTTGATTTAATTTTTTTTATTTAAAAAAGTATCCTAATTCCTAGCCTAAGCAAAATGTTAGCTGAATGGACATAAAAAAATTTAGAATTACAGGAATAGGGTGGCGTGAAAGGGGGGTAAAATAGTCCATGCGAAGGAAGGTTGAGTCTGAAAATGTGATGGAGAAAGTGGTTGCGAGGGTGCTGTATAACACTCGATCCAGCACATCCAAGAACTAAGAACCAACGCATGCCTCAATAATAATAATATAACAACTCTCCTCTCAACGCCGTCGTTTCCAAACTCTTCCCTTCGCTTCTTCTCCCAAACCGCCCAAATTAATTAACGCCGATTTCGCACCCAATTCGGACAACCACAACTTGGATCTCAGGTCAATTCTCGCCTCTTTCTCTCCCTCCCGACTCAAACCAATCAATCTAATTCGCTTTTTCCTGCCTAATTTGCCGATTCACTTTGTTGCGGATTTCAATTTGTTTTTTTTTTTTGATGGTGGGGTCTTTTCGAGGCTTGATCTTTATAATTTGATTATGCTTTTTTATGGGTAATTCTTGATTTTAGAATTCGTGGTGGGAACTATGGGAAGTACGTCACCCGAATAATCGGTTTAGGGTTGTGGATCAGGGTCTGTGGGTAGAATTACTTCAGTGACAGGGCGTTATCGAAGAAGGGGCACAGTATTGAAAGGGAAAATTAGAGTAAGAGAAACGGGGTGTAATTTAGGGTTGGACTTGTGGTGACAGTGATTGGGAGCAGAAATGGTTTGTTTAGAATGACCGGGGTTTGTACAATAAGAATTTGTTCATGGATATGTATAATTTGAGAAATCAAGGAATTTCGTTTTGCTGGTTGTCGGTTATTGATGGTGTATATAATCCTAGTGGTTTCGTGGAATATACAGCAGTATTCTACTTCTGAGAACAGATTCTTTGGAATTGGTGCTATTGTAATTGTAAAAGCATTCCTCAAAATTCAAGAACTAATTGTAGAGTAGTACGCATTGCTGTGAGTTTGATGGATTTTATTATACGCCTCTGTTGATGTAGTAGGCTTCTGAATTGTGATAATTCAAACCTTTTAAGGTCGTTGATGTTTTTGTTCTGGCTCTTTCATGGGGTTTGTGGTTCGGTAGTTCCTGTTTGGGGGTTCTTTCACATTTTGGAGTATTAGTTTTCATGACAAATCCTTGAGTTTCACCAGCTTTAATGTCATACAAAACACTCATGCTGTTATGTGTATCTCTAACTGGGTTGGTGCTGTTTTTGTCTGATTTGACCCATTGATTCCAACTCAACCATGCTGCCATATATTGGACCCTAAAAGAAAAATTTAGTCAAATATGGTGAATTAGTTTACAAATGAGCCAGCCAATTATTATATATTTAATTCGGTTATAAAGGGGAGTTAAATGACTGGCTTGGCCACTATTCTCATGCCATGACATTTGTGAACTCTTTTGTGCCAATTCCTCTCTCTGCACCAGATAATGCTTTAATCCTAAAATAGAATGATGTGTTGATGATAGTTTACAATGTTTGTGCACTTATGTATGCCGTGAATGTCTATCTCCATCATTTTACATAGAATCTACTTCTTTTTATTTGGTTGATATGGAGCTGTCCCCTCCCCCCCTCTGTTATTTTATTTTATAGAGGATGCTTAGTTTGACTTTCTTTATTGTGTATTCAATTTATTGAATATTTATGTTCTTGATCAATTCTTAGCAGGAAACAAAAATTGCATTTGAGAATAAAATAAGAGTGTAGCATAGGGCCTTGTTCTTGATACTGTGCTAAATTTGTTGGATGGCGGAGAAATCATGCATCAAGCGCCTTCAGAAGGAATATAGAGCCCTTTGTAAAGTATGTACAGCTTCCTTTGTTTATCTAAAATTGTGCTTCACTATTTATTTTTGATCATAGCATGTATGCTTACTTATTCTGCTGGTACAGCCATATAGTTATACATGTTCTGTTGTCTCATTGGTTCATCTCTTCTTCTCTTATTTCTGTGTACTCGTGCATATATATCAAATTATGAATTAGATGCTCTGTCTGATCAAAAGATTTAGAGCTTCAGAGACGGGGAATGCATGATCCTCTATATTTTGCATTTTACCTCTATATAATAACGTATCTGTGGTTTCTGATTAATGTTGCATGACTGATTTGTCTACAATTCATAATTTACTATGGTGGATTATTTGGGCTTGTGTTAATCGTTGATATTTCCTTTGTTTTAATTGATAAATAAATGATGCTATTTAAGGAATATGTCAACTGGATAATGCTTAATTTTTTAATTGTATTTGCAGGAGCCAGTTTCTCATGTTGTGGCTCGTCCTTCACCAAGTGATATTCTTGAGTGGCGTAAGTTTGTTTCACACTTACATTTTTTGTCCTAATTTATGTTGAGCTTTAATGTTTAGAAAGAAGAAAAATATTATGTTGAACCTTGATGTATCTTATGAGTTTATCAATGTTGTAGACCTGTACCCAACAGATCACAAGGCAATTTTGTAGCATGATGTCAGCAATTCTATTTTAATTTGTTTGTTATGGAGTGGTTGGTACTTGATACTGATCTTATTCTATATTAATGTCTCAGATTATGTGTTGGAAGGAAGTGAAGGAACACCTTTTGCAGGTTTAGCAATTTGTGATTATTGCATATTAACATTTTATTTTTTCAGTCCCCATGTGCTTTGTTATTTCGAAATGTCCTAATTTAAGTAATCCTATCTCAATTTATATAGTATTTATATTTTTTTGGTTCCTTTCAGGTGGATATTACTATGGAAAAATCAAGTTTCCTCCTGAATATCCATATAAACCCCCTGGAATCAGGTAATCCTTCTCGCTGCAGTATGCTTGTTCATTTTATTTTTATATTTCTGTTCAATTGTGATTTTGACAAAGTTTACACCTTCTGCAATGTAGCATGACTACACCTAATGGACGGTTCATGACACAGAAAAAGATCTGCTTGTCTATGAGTGACTGTAAGTTCTTTTATCTGTTGGAGCACAAATCAACTAGTTTCACGAGTAATCCATATTACAATTTGATATTTCTGTGGGATTTGGTGCTTTTGCAGTTCATCCAGAAAGTTGGAATCCCATGTGGTCTGTTTCAAGGTCAGAATGCTCTAGTTATTATGAAGTTCTTTTATATGCTTTACTCTATTTTTTTTTATTTATCCTTTGACTTTTGAAACGTGTTTACATATTCCTTTGCATGAGGAGTTGATTTTTTTAAATAACAGTAGATGTGGATTATTACTTTATAGCTGTATACTGATGTTTCAATTCATGAATGCAGCATATTAACAGGGCTTCTTTCATTCATGGTATGTTGTAGTGTCCTCATATTGTAATTAAATTCTATTTTCTTCCATATCCTGTGGCTGTTATTTGCTTTGAAGATATTACTGCCTTTTATTGCCTTTTGTCCTAGTTTTCTGTGTGGGTTTTGGACTGGTTGGGTGGGATTGGAGTTAAACCTGTGTCCCACCCAACCACTGACATAAAAGTCAAGTGACAAATGTTACTTGTCTTTGTTGTTGTATATTATAGCCAAAAAAGGCTTTTCCAACTTCTTGTGGTTGATACACTCCCAACTCCCAAGTGATATGTGTAGGATAGTGATTGTTAATAGAGTCCCCCATTAGTAGACTTCTGTGTTTATCCTGTGCAGTTGATATACTTGACCGTGTATGCAGTGTTTTCCTGAGAGCTTTTGATATCTGACAAATTTTCTGTTTTACAGATGGACAACAGTCCAACCACTGGCAGTGTAAACACCACCACTGCTGAGAAGCAGCGTCTAGCAAAATCTTCCCTTTCGTTCAACTGCAAGAAGTAAGTATATTGCAGCAACTATTCAAGATGGAAGTGAACTAGATCTCTGTAATTTGTGTTCCATAACTAATACCTGTTGTTTTGATAATTTTCCATTCAGTGCTACATTCAGGAAGATGTTCCCTGAGTATGTGGAGAAATACAACCAGCAACAGCTTTCTGAACAGGCTGCTCTAGAGAGGGTCTCATCCGAGACGTCTCCCGACAAGAGCTCAAGGCCAGTTTTGGAAAAGAAATTAGAATCCACAGGAGGAGAAGACATGAGAAGAGTAGATGGGTTGAAGGATGTGAGAAAAAACAGAAAACCATTTCCAGCGTGGATGTTGTTATTACTCTTCTCCATCTTTGGGGTTGTAATGGCGTTACCACTACTTCAGCTGTGATGATAGGCAAATAAATCTTTATAGGAGGTACAAAGCGTTCTCCTGGAACTGGTTATATGTTCTGCTTAGGTTGTCATGTCTAAACAGAATTTGTATAGGGAAAATGATGGACATGGAGGCTGCGTTAAATGTATGGACTGGTTTTACTCCTTTGTGTCTATGTTGCCAGCTTCTTGGTGGTGGTGAATGCTAAGAAGTTACATGCTTCATACTTGTGATTTTCTTCTAAATGTTTTGAGATTTGTCTTGTAGTGCTGGTTGCCATTAAACACTGCACATACTGCTTCGTGCATTATGCTATTTAGAGTGGATAAGTTATATCCCATTAAAACATAAACGTATTTCGCCGTAAAATTTTGATCCCTGTAATGGCAATGTATAGAGTAAAAGTTAAATATGTCTACTTTCTATTAAGAATTCTATATTCTGTAGAACTTGTAATATGGTATTTGTATTTCTCATTTCTGGTATTGAACAAATTTAAGAAACAATCCTATATTATTTTCTAAAATGAAAATTATAATAAATTAAAATATTTATTTTAATTTTTAGTTTGGTACAGTAATATTTAGCATGGAATTTATTAAGAAAGGATAGAAATGTGGTTTATTTTGAATTTACAACTAGACTTTTTAAAATGGCCCTGTTAGAATTTATTTATTTTAATATCTAAAATGATACGCGATTTGTCTAAGAAGCGCTCCACATTTAGTTGTAGAATTTCGGTAGAAGGATGACAATAACACAATATCTTAAAGCACACGTATTTAAAACGACAAACCATCCCCATCCTCCTTAACAAGCTCTCGGAGGAAATTCATCCCTAAAAATCATATCTTTCAAATATATGTTTACGATTAGATAAATTTCTCAGTAAGCCTATTTTTAAGAAAAAACAATGATTTTTATCAGTTATATATAGTTTATATATAAATTAAAAAATATTTTAAGAAAACTAATATGAAAGCAACTAACTTTATCTTATACATTTCATTTTTTTTCTTATTTTCTTTTAGCAATATTTTTAGATATATTTATCTAAACAGACTCAAAATAACACCTAGTCTTTATTTGGTTTAGAACTAAAAGATGAGAAAACACGATTATTAAGAATTTTTCTTCATTTGATAAGTTAGAAAATGAGGAAGGAAAGAAAAAAATTGTGTGGATCCCACACTAACTTGATTCCTTCCGAATTGGAGAGAAAACTAACATAACAAATAGCGATAAATAAATAAAAGTGCCATCATATACTTTATAATTACACTATTTACAAATAAAATTTTATATTTAAGAATATTTCTGTCATTTTATTAATATATTTATTTCTTTTCTTCCATTCTTTCTTTTTTCTTTTCTTTCTTACCAAATAACTAAACAATTATTTTATTTTATTTTTACTCATCTTCTCTTCTCACTTTCTTTCTTTTACTTTTTTGTCATAATCCAAATAAACATTATCTACAAACTCTAAATTTAGGTTTTTGTTTTTACATTAGATATCTATAGACTATAGTTAAATAGCTAATAGTTAGAGACTAACTCCTTTGAAAGTATTACGAGTTCATTTGGTTTCACGTCGATACACCGATAACCAATTTTGATGGGTCTGAATCGTGTCGTTGTATTGTTTGGTTGTTTCACAAAATCATCTTGAAGATACCAAAACTCACATCCTCTAGGAAGTAATCCATACTAGCTTCTCCATCAAACAAAATTGATTTGGAGGTTTTGCTAACTTGGATTTGTTTTTTGACCCCTCATTACTGTTTGTCCCAGTTATTCTTCAAGGTGGGAGATATTTGGATTTTTGCCTGTTCCAAGTTGTCTTGTGATTTTTTCTCCCCTATTTTTTTTTTCATGGCTTTGACTTCTTTAAATTTACTGATTTAATTTGTTTAGTTGACCCATGTGTGTGTTTGTAAAAAAATCCAAAGTTTTCAATCTCAACTTTCATAAAAACCCATATCTAGGATCAAATTCATGTAAGCCTATGCAGCCTGGGGAGAACTTGGGTTGGCACACAAGGTGTTTGATGAAATTCCATACAGGGATGTTGTACATTATAATTTACCTCTTTTATTTGTAAATTTTAATTGTTACTTCTTATTAAAATCAAACATACAGGTATTTAATTATATTTATTTTATTGTATTAGTATTGCAAACATATTAATGAAGCTTTAAAGCTTAGGAAGCAACCACCATCCAGGTGCATTTATGAAGCTAAAACAGCTTTAGATTGGTTATATTTATGGAGCTAACCCTTGTCTTTGTGTTTCGATTCATTTTTTGGTTGCCACTTATGGATATAGTTTCTTCATATCCTTATTATATTGCAAATTTTATAAAAGTTAAAGTTATTCTCAACATTAACTATGAATCTTGTTTACTTTAGCTATAGAAACATTGAATATTGAGATTTGGTTGTTGATAGATATTAAGATTTTATTTATTCATTTTCACTGTCAAATTTTACGAATCATTTTGAAGGGAGCTTATTATATATTCACTGCTTTTGTTCTTTTTATTCTCACTAAACTTGTTCTTGGTCTTTCTAATTTTCAAAGTAAGTTGCAAGTACTTTTTGTTCTTATAATCTCTCTAATTTTTTTGTTCTTGTTTTTACTGCATAAATTATATTCATTTTATTGAATGTCATTCACATTTGACATTGAGATATATTTGTTTTGAATCTATGCTTCTTAAAATACATTGTTTTCTTTGTTATCCAAACTTTATGCTAGTTAATATGACTGAAATTATGTTCGTGTTTAGAATCATGAGTACAAATATAAAAAAGGCAGTTTGGGATCTTAAAGCAAATGAGAGTTTTATCATAGCATGCTTAGAGTAAGTGGCTAATGGGGAACACCTTGGTACTAGTTTTACCAAGAAAAAGGTAGCTTGGAATTTCATTCAAATTTAAGGAGTTAACTAGAATAGATTATCCAATGTCAAAGTTTAAGAATATGTATGATAACCTTAGAAGATATTGACAAGCATGGTATAAATTATTTGGTAAAGAAACAGGCTTGGGATGAGACAATATGGTTCATGCACCATATGATTGGTGGGAGAGGAAGATATTGATGTGTGTTAAACAAGTATGTATTTTAATAAGGATTAGGTTTAAGTTTAGTGTTGTTATTTGTTAAGATTTTGAGACAAGCGCACTAAGTTTTTGTAATATAGGAAAGTAAGGGTTGTCAAACCTCAACGACTTGGAAGATAACTATGACTTATCTTATTCTTGCTATTACGTGTTAATGTAAAAGTTGCAATAAATTGAGTCATAAACTTTGCGTACAACAAAAGTAGTTCAAACACTAAGAAATACATAAAATCCTTAAAACAAAGAGATATCAATATATAAAGTCGTTGGGATTAAGTTTTATCAATCTCACTCTTATGCATTCTTGCAATTCCTTTATATCTAAGTTCTGTGAATCTTGTTTCTTTTTTGGCTATAGAAATATTGAATATTGAGGTTTGGTTGTTGACGGATATTAAGATTTTATTTATTCATTCCCACTGTCAAATTTTATGAATCATGTTGAAGGGGGCTTATTATATATTCACTGCTTTTGTTCTTTTTATTCTCACTAAACTTGCTTTTGGTCTTTCTAATTTTCAAAATAAGTTGCAAGTCCTCTTTGTTCTTTTAATCTCTCTAAAAATTTTGTTATTTTTATTGCATAATTTATATTCTATTTAATGAATGTCATTCACATTGAGATATATTTGTTTTGAATCTATGCTTCTTAAAACACATTATTTTCTTTGTTATCCAAACTTTATGCTAGTTAATATGATTGAAATTATGCTTGTGTTTAGAATCACGAGTACAGATGTAGAAAAGGCAGTTTGGGATCATAAAGCAAATGAGAGTTTTATCATAGCATGCTTAGAGAGCAAGTGACTAATGGGGGACACCTTGGTACTAGTTTTACCAAGAAGGGGTAGCTTGGAATTTCAATCAAATTTAAGGAGTTAACTGAAAGAGATTATCTAGTGTCAAAGTTTAAGAATAGGTATCATAACCTTATAAGAGATTGACGAGCATGATACAAATTATTTGGTAAAGAAACAAGTTTGGGATGAGACAATATAAATTAGATGTTGGCTACCCAACACTAGTGGAGTACCTTGGTCCCTACAGATGGTCCCTACAAATGTGAATGTTTTGGTCTCCTTAAATTTAGGTGTAGATTTGGATTTGAAAATCATAATGAGGTCTTCAACTGCTACCATTGAAGTTTAAGGTGTACAATTGAAAGAACTTTTGGTGTATAGAAGAACATGTTTGTTATTTTGTGACATATACCTAACTTTAAATATAAAACACAAGTTCATATAACTTATGCAATAATGACTATTCACAATTTTATTTCAAGGAATGTTGAAATTGATCTTCAATTCAGTCGTTCTGAAAATGAAGACATTGCGCTTAACCTAGATGACCAATCTTGTCATAATGAAGTTAGTTCAGACCAATCTCAAATTTTAAATGTGATTTCTTCGGCTGAGATGAATTGTGTTTGAGACACTATACAAGATAATATTGTACATTCCAAGGAAAAAAAACTAGTATTCTAATTTAATGTTAAAAGTTGTGTTACATTATAACTATCTCTTTTATTTGTACATTCTAATTTCTATTTCTTATTATTATCAAACAAACATGTATTAAATTATATTTATTTTATTGTATTAGTATTGCAAACATATTTATTTGTATTCAAACTTATATTAAAAACATATTAAACTTCATTTTATTATTTTAAACAAAAGATATTTATATGAAAATAATAATATAGATATGAATACTTAGTTTAGTAACTACATATTCAAAATCAATTTTGATAATAAGTTTTTAAATAATATTTAATACAAGAATTGCCTCCATATTTTATGTCATTCAAATAATAGTTATGTTACTTTTAAATCACATTTATTCAAAATCTTTATAAATTTGCATTGATTCAAAATCAATTACGCTAACTATATTCAAACACATCTTATCTCTTTTTACAATTCTTTTTTTATACACAATCAAGAAATCACATGTCCTAAGATGTATTGCAATTAAAAGTTATTTTATTATTACAAACAAAACATTTTTATCCCACTAGTCTTACCTTATTTGTTGTTTAAGAAAAGATAAGAACTTTAGGAAGTTATTAATTATTTTAGTTTTTTACTAAAATGCCTTTATTAAAACTTTAATATAACTATAAATTAATTAAGTTTTACACTATTAATAAAAAATAACAAGTACACTATTATTTTTTTTTCTAAAATACAGTAATAAATATTTTGACACGTTTCTTCAAAAAAAAAAAAAAACAACAAAAGAATCATTAAAAATTTCCAAAGGAATTATTTGTTTTTGGCCCGAGGCATAGGGTAAGAAAGCATGCACCTTCCGAAACATGCGGCATAATTGACGCAGCTTTTATGATCATCCGCATCACTGATCCCGATGTCAGTGGGAACTACTTTTCGCTTAATTTCCTTTCAAATTTTATTTAATTATTACGGTTTAGGGATATATTCCCCACATAAATTTTAATTAGGAATATATTCAACATTTTTAGAAAATATTTATTAATTTACTCATCAACTCGTTACATTCCAATTCTGTATTTTTTTTAATTCAATTTCATCGTGACCCGACTTTTGTTGGCCAAATTTCTACGTTTTTTAAAAAGTAAAATGAATTTTTGTTATTACTAATTCGTGCAATTTTACCTATGTACTTTTTTTAATTTAAAAAAACAAACACTTTTAATATGCATCAAAAGTTAGGTGAAATAGGGAGTGAAAGCAGCAGGTGATTGTCGTCAATAAATCAAGAGTAGAAGTGGTAAAACCATCCCGATCCTCTGACTTTGAGATATCAAAGTTATGGTAATTTAACACATCTCAATCGTTGGATTTGTAATAATAGATCAGATTGTGACACGTATACAAAATATATTTTAACTTAAATGTACACGTGTCACAATCTGATCTACTATTACAAATCTAATGGTTTAAATGTGTAAAGTTATCCTAACTTTTCCCCTCCAAAGTCAGGGGATCTATTTCCTAAAACATGAGTTCGATGTCACATTTTCACCTAAACTTTTATAGTGTAATTAAGAGTGTTTACAAATTTAACTAGGTTTCGAGTTAGGATTTTGTGCATGAAAAAAATTATAATTAAGAAGAAAAACCTTAATTAAACATAGTTAACCAGTCAGATTTTTTTAGAATTAATTATCAATAAAAATAATAAATATTTTGTATGGATAATATGGTTATTTTTTTTTTAAAATAGATGGATTTTTAAACTTTTAATTAAAAAATATTTAGGAATATAAACATATTTTACATGTTATAAACTTACATGTGCTTGTGTCTGACATGTATCTATACAAATTTGAGGCATCAAATATACAAGCCTTATTACGTTTTGTCAAATAAAACTTCATTATCTAGATTAGTAAGAGTTTAGGCAAGTTAAGTTTCAAGTGCTTACCTGGATTAAGCTAAGTTTCAAGACTTTATAAATGCATATAAAAACTTTTAAAAAAATTATTTACTTATACTTGAATATGCATGATTATCTTTTGTTTAGCATTAGTTCAAGATGATCAGAAAGAATTAATTTGGATAATGAATGAGATATTTTTAATTTTATTTTATTTGAAAAATCAAAGGTAAAGTGAAATGTAGTGATTAAGCATGGTCCCAGGTGAGGAAATAAATGGCTGTCATAATTAACAATATTTACCCACTTTTCGGTCAGGATATTTGGATGTGTTGTTCCTATCAGAAACTAAACATTTTCTTCAATTGGTTTGTTAACTTTCACTTCTACCTTGGAAGATAAGTTTAGTTTATAGGATCATAGTGGATTTCATTCAGCTGTCTGTTTTCTAATTTTACCTTTTACCAAATTCTCATTGGCATTATTAGCTAGCAGTTTTGTCTGGTGCTAAGTCTGGATTTAATGTACTATGTTATATATGACAACCCCTTCCCATCTTAATGCACCTTCTAATTTACACCAATTCTTCCTCTATGAGAAATGGTGAATGAGAAGCCTAAAACTGCAATGCCATTTCAACCACCACAGTTACTGTCATCTCCAAAGCTGGCCCTATGGCTATCATATTTTTAGGAGGAGTTGTTGAACTTTTCCTTTTGTGATCCAAGATAGTAAATTCCCATGTGAACTATTTTGACGAAAAGGTTAGAAGCTATTATTTTCAACTTGAAGGTTTTTTCCCAATGAGACATTATTCTCTAGGAAGTGTTCTCTAGTCAATTTGGATAATCCTTTTGAACCACATTCTTCTGTTTCTCTTGGGGTCTTCTTCATTTCATTTTGAGCCTCCTCATTCTGCTTAAGTTTATGCCTTTTTGGTGAAAAATGAATCAAATGATGAAATCTCCATCACAACCAACATTTGAGGCATGCCATTATCATGACTATGGATTTTATCTGCAACAAGACTTTTGCCTGGTATTAAGTAATTGATAGTTGGTTCTTTAACTTCAACACTCTAGTTGTACTTCATGAACTTGTTAATAAAAGTTCTCTTTTCAAAGTATGTGACAATGTGAGAAAAGATTTCAACAAAATATTCTCCAATTTTGATGGTTTTCATTCATATTTTGATCGGTTTGGTTTTTTGTGGTTTTGACTAGTTCTTGGAGGAAGCAAAGCAACATGGAAAGGAAGCAAAGCTGAAGAGTTCATCAGTGTACCCTGAAGAATCTGGTAAAGCTGGATCAAAGGAAGAGAAAAAGGGGAAGAAGTCATGGAAAAGTTCTCTGACTTCATGGTGGAAATCTGACAAGAAAAGCGGCAAGCATAGTGAAAACCCCACCAACAATTCTAAGCCAAAGGGTTCTGTGAAAAGGCATGGTCATTCTTCTGGTCCAATGTATAACTCCTGCAATAGTTCTGATGGTAAACACTGGCGTCCAACATCTGGTCCTCTTGTGAGTCTTTTCAAACCCTCAAAGAGAGAGGAAAATGATATACCTTATATCTCTCTCCACCAACAAAATAGCCCTCCTACTGGAAAGAACTATGGCCCTCTTTATGTGGTCACTTGACTTGTGTTGTACTAGCATAGTTGCAAGCTACGGTGACACAAGCTTCACTGAGAAAGAGTTACTGATTTGTTGTGTTGGTTGTTGAGAGATTTTGCTGGCCAATGACAATGTAACAGAACAAAAACTCTTCGTGAGAAACAGAATATTATGTTTTTGATTTTGAATATGAATTGTCTTTGCTCTTTGTTGGATTTGATAGAGGAAAACAAAATTCAGAATAATTCATCTTTGTTACTTGTTCAATAGCATTCTTGCATGACCCTCTTGTTCTAAAGAGTATTTTGGTGTCAATGTTTTGACTTTGGAATTCTTGCTCCAAAGACTGTTCTAAAAGACTAGTCTATTAGGTGAGATTCTGAGCAAATATTGTGACTTAAATACCACATCAAACTTTTTATTTTAGTTAAATTAACTTAGACTCTGATAGTTTTATTCCTGGTCAATGTTCCATTATCTGCTCCTAAACATTTTTCTTTTTCAAAGAGGCTATTCCATTCTAGCATGTGGGTGAAAGAGGGATTTCTTACCTGCTAAGGTTTTTCTAGTTCAGATGTCATTAGGTAACAAAGTGAAAGCACAAAATCAGACAATGGCTTTGAAAAAAAAAGCGTATTTTAGGTGAGTGAAAAGGCTAGAAAACGCTATGCTTTGAAGGCTGTCTGCTACATGTGATATATAAAGATAAATTCGATTCTACAAGTAAGAGTGAAATAAGAAGAGAAAGGGAAAGGTATGATATAAATTGAATGACATAATAGCATGAATAGTAAAAAAAAAATATTGTATAAATATGTTCCAAGATTAACGTGTAAAGATCATACAATCTTCACGACTTCAAATGTCATTCTTTATCCCAAGAGTCAAGCCACTAAACTAGTGTTGTGTGTGAATCCACGAACTAGCCACAGAGAAATTATGAACTTTATTGAATACAAGTTAGAAGTGTATTTTAAAGTTTTTTTTATATTAAAAAATATTATATTTTTAGTAGATAAAGTTTCAAAAATTCTTCAAAATTTATATCCAAACAAATTCTAAATTGTGATCAGAGAAGTCCATCTCCCACACTAGTGAGTGAATGGTGTACTAGTATGTTTAGTTTGGTGGTAGAAAGTCACAGTGAGTATAAAATCATGTTAAGTTCACCATAAAAACAATTATTTGTTGTTTTAAAAAATCATATTGAGTTTAACTCACCGCTAATCTAAACAAACACTACAAAATACTTGAAGCGCGACCAGATGCCTGAAAATGGGGATGACAGTGAGAAATGCCCTAAAGGGGTGAATAGTAAGTTTAGATGAAAAGTAGAAAAGCATTGGGGAAAAAAGTAAAAGTCATGGGATGTGTGAAAAAGAAAGCATAATTGAGAAAAAATTGGACTTGTGCCTGCCACTACCTAGGCAGCCGAAATGAGCAGAAAATTTGTCAACAAAACTTCTTTGTCGGGTTTTAATTACTTGAGGAAGGGGCTAATTAACAATGGAGAGTGGACTACTACCTTAAACATTAGCCTATCTGCCATATTGATAGTGAAACAATGACTTCTGATTTATTATTATTCCTTTAATAAAAATCAAATACGTACTGTATGACCTTTCAGCTAGCATACAAGGATCGCATTGGGAATTTCTTTAATATAAGAAAGGGTCTTGCTAACGTAAGAAACCCATTAAGGAATCGATAACTAATTTTTTTTATTTATCAAAAACTAAAATTACATGGAAAGATATGTTATTACACTTTTCAATAAAAAACTTTATATTTCTAATCCCTTATACAGTGCCCTTGTTAGCATTTTCGTATGAGAAATACTTGAATGTGGAGCTAAGGAGCTTCCCCATCTTCTTTGGAAACAAAAATTTGTTGTGTGTCATGTGAAGATTAATCTAGGTATAAATAAATATTTAGCGATCTTGAATCATAAAAAATTTATTTCTTCTGCCAACTTTTCCCCCCTCCTTTTGGTACTTATTTTTTTATATCAGATCCTGATCATACTTCTTTCGTCCTTTTTGGTCCTAAGCTATAGAATAATGTTTATTTTATCAAATCCCGATCATAGTTAGGAGCACAATCAACATCTTAGCCAGTGTTAACAGCAGAACATAAGCTTTATTCAAATTTTATTATCAAGCCAATAACAGTGAGGCCTCTGCTTCTATTGTTAGTAATCGCATTCTCAACATTGATCACTTTCACATCCGGAAATAGAAAAAATACCATCTGTAGTAGGGTCTGTGTTTATTTTATGCTGCAAATAGCAATAGCACGATTTTCAATAGATAATCACATTGTTCTGTTTACTCAAAGCAAAAAAAATTCTCCTTCGGGTCAAACTCAGTCATTTCATTTTATATGATCCCTTGTCATTCTATTTCATTCACCATTTCATATTTAAAGATATGGCTTAGCATTAGGTCAGGCTAATTGCAAGTAAAGATCAAAATTAAGACAAAAAAAATTGATCTTGTGTAAAAGAAACTGGATCATTTTACCCTTTCACTACAAAGAAACTTGTCATTTATACAATATAGACACTTTAGACGATTGGCTTGATGTGCTCCAAACTTCAAGCACAGACATTAAAAAAAAGGAAAAGAAAAAATGATTCTATAACAAGACATTATAAAGCAACGATCCTTAACCATTATGTGCACGAGTATTGGAAAGGAAGTAGCATAACAATGACTCATTGAAAGCTATCTCCCATGAAGAAGAGCTCTCCTAAAAATAATAATCAATGAACACCATTAACAAATTTCTAGCTGTGAGCTTGTTCCACATCTACAGAACTTGGACTACAAGGACTCAACTTTTTGTCTCTGCTCAAAAGCCTCTTAAATGACCTCAATGTAGCGGCCATCGGTGATTTAGCCTCATCTTCAGCACACCTACTCCCAGAAGGGGACAAAGAGGAGGAAGTGCACTCATTTGGAATATCAATCACCAACATTCCATGACACCTACCATTAGAAGAAGATGGTGTAGATTGTGGAGAACAAGGTGGTTGCTCAGAGTGAGAAGTCCCTTCTTCCAAGGAAACCCCAAAAGAACTAACTTGTGTGTGGTTCCCCCAAACCAACACATTAGTGGGAAAATTTGAAGACTCTAAACCACTCACAGCAGCTGAATTATCTTCATGTGATGATGAGTCACCGTTCCCTGAGACACGATTGTCTTCAATGTGAGAACTTTTGGAGGATTCAAAAGCAACAGGGTTCCTACAAAGAGGGCAAGTGGAGTGTGAGTGGAACCACATGTCAATGCAATCCACATGAAACCCATGATTGCATTTAGGCAAAAGTCTAGTTTTTTCCCCTTGAACAATCTCAGAGAGACAAACTGCACACTCCAAACCATCTTTGAAGTCCTCAGGTTGGAACACCAACACCGGCAAGGACCTTAGAACTGAAGGGTCAAGCCCAACTTGGTGAGTTTCATAGATCACCGAGTCTTGGCCGGGGGCGAAGACAAACCGCCGCCGCCGCCGGCGGCGGTGGCGGGGCTGAGGGGTGGCGTTTTCCTCCATGCTCCACCAAAACCACTTGGCGTAGATATGGAGCACAAGAACAAAGATAACCACCATGAAGAGGAATATTATGGCCACCACCATGATCTTCCCAGTTATCTCAAATGTGTCAGAATCACTCAATGCGGCAGCACCCGACCCTGATGTAGCACCCATGAGTAAAAAACGAAGCTTTCGGATTCAGGTGCGAATTTTAGCACACCCCAGAAGGCGGAATTCGTCTGAAAATTCTGGGTTTTGCAGGGAGGGTGTTGTTGTAATGGGAGTGGGAAATTGAGAGAGGAGAGAGAAGAGAAACGAAGTTGGGTTTGGCTTGTGAAGAGGGTTTGGAAATTGGAACACAGAGAAGTGAGAAAGACGAAGGGAATAAGAAGAGGAATAGCCTCCACGTTGGATTTAGGAACATAGGAGGGAAGAAGGTGACGGCTTTAGAGTCAACAGTCAATAACTCAATGCTCATAAAATGAAATTTTGGTTTATCACCATTTTATTTTTTTAATTCTTATATTTAAAATCAACATTTTCTTTTCTTTTCTCTTTAGAAATCCACTGTGAAAACATAGAACACGCACAATTTAGAATCATGTTGTTGCTGTAATAATTTTGATCGATCAAAATAATTAAAATAAATAATATATACATAAGGACTTCAATTTATGTTGATGATTAACTTTTTAATAAAGTTGACCATTTTTAACGAGTTACCTTCACTTACGTTTTTCCCATTCAATATATTATTCACTTTCATTTGACCCAATAACTTATTTGTAAGTTTCTATCTCATTTAATTTGAATTTTCTTAGTATTATTTGGTTGAATAAAGGTGAAAGAAGGATGGGTTTGATTACTAGACATGTGGTAGGATCTTTCTTTGTTTGAAACCATTAGGCTACCTTTGATTTATTGTGTTAGACTTGGAAAAGGAAATTATAGAGATGCATTACCTTTTCCCCCTTTGACCCGTCAAATGATTTTACTCACTAAAAGACTCCGATTCAGATTCTTTGTTTAACGTGTGTACTACGCAAAAAAGGAAACCAAATCACAAGCTTTAGATCAAACGTATTCATGGTTTTTAAAAAATATATATATAATCACTATTTTTTTTAAGAGACTGTTATTTTTATTCTGGTGATTAAAATTGATTATTGAGATGGAATATTAATTAGGGGTATTCATGGCTTATATACTTTCACCAAAATTAGAACTTGTGTATTGTAAAAGTTGATTTGGATATTATAGTCCATGTCGTTTTAATATGGTGGAAGATTCTGGATTTTAACTTTGTTATCAAAAGTTGTATACCAAAAGAGGAGATAAAACCATCATAATTTGTTACATAAATACCCCTAATATAAAGTTTAACCGAATAATTACACAAAACTAACTATAATAGTGTATATAAAATTTGTTCGAAAATGAATTACGAACAACAAATCCATCTTGCAAAAGAATCATAGTGAGGATTGTAGGTTGGAAATTGTAGAGAATATTTTGTTGAACTCGCAAGTTGTTATTCTATTCTCTGGAATGCTATGCTCATAGAAGTTAAGCTACACTTTACCTAATTTATTGACTTTTAAACTAAAAAGTTTTAAAAATTGACCCTAATTTTGGATAATATTAACCTAAACCATTAACGTCGTAATATTAACTATACACTGCGTGCTAAAAACTTTAAACTACGAGTCTACGAACTTATGACACTTGTCGTACGTTATGTGACAATAAAATAAATAAATAAATATTAACTAGTTATACGACATTTTTGGTATAAAAGTTGTCTTGTCGTGACCATGAAATTTGAACCCAAACCTTCATTAGAGAGGGACTGTGGACGTTAACGTTTAATCATTAATGTGTAAATTAGGGTTTGGCCACTCTGCTTAGTGCTTGCCCTCATTCTTCACCAAGTCATTTTAATTATTTTATGATTATTAATACAATAATTTTAAATGAAGTGTCCGAATCTTCATCATATAACTATTTTAATAATGGTGATTCAAGCTACAATATTCGCTTAAAGAAGTCGAGTTCCTATTAATTAAAGAAGTCACATTTAATTTAAATTTAAATACTCAACATTAACCAGTTAATCTAGCATTAAAAAAAGATAACTTAACCACAAACCGTCAATTATTAATAAATATTCTCAAATAAGTTTTTTTTTAATTTATATAAAATGAACAAATTTTAATTTTGTTTTATGCAAAAAAAAATATTTTTTATCCTTTAAAATTAAAAATCCTTACTTTTAGTCCTTACTATTATATAATATTTTATTTATTTATTTATCTATTATAAAATTGAGTGATCATTTCAAGTGATAATTACTGTATTTATACTTATGATTATTTGTGACACCAAATCTGACACAACTATTATAAATTTTTAAAATTAATATTATTTATCTACTATAAAATGAGTATTAAGAGCTAAAATTAGTAACTTTAAATTTTAAAAAATAAATTCTTTTACAAGGACTAAAAACAAAATTTGTTCATTTTAAAGAAATAAAAATAAGAATTTTAAATTTTAAAAGAATGAAAAACAAAAAAAGAATTCACAATGATCAAAATTAAAACTTACTTATTTTACAAGAATTGAAAATATATTTAAATATTAATAAATTTAAAGGTAAAATATGTTTTTAATCTCTTCAAAATTATTGAAATTTATTTTTAATCACTCTAAATTATCATTCATCCTATTTTAGTTCCTCAATTTTAAAATTTCATCACTTTTAGTCCTACTAATAATACATTAGAATCTTAAAAACAGAGATGCACTAATTTTTTTATTATCTTTTAATCACAGATCAATATGTTGACTTTTATAATACATTACATAGCACTTAAAAATAATTATAAAATAATATTTAAATTACTTTAAGGATCAAAAGTAGTGTATTTCAAAATTAGATGGACTAAAATCAAATTTGAAAAATTTTAGAGGGATTAAAAATATATTTTATCCTAAATTTAAATTCAAATTACCAAAAGAAACAAAAATTAAAAAATATTTTTGCTCGAAATAAAATAAAGTCAAAGATCAAAGCAAACAAATCCACCTGGAGGGGAACTTAATCATACATGCATGTAATTGTGAAGCCTATTTTCTTTTTCATCAATCTTGTGAAACATAATCTAATATATATCCAATCTACCTAATTTTACCCAAAACTTTTGGGTGACAACAAACTCATTCACATACGCTTTAGTAGCTTGATTATGCAAAACATGCAAGTGAAAAAAAAATGGAATCAATTGCAGACAATAATGAAAGAAGATTTCCATCCTGTTAATTAATTATGTGCAATAACGAAAGAAGGATTCGGATGTAAACTGGATTATCGATATTCAATTCTTGTCTTTTTAATTATTATTGATTCGTCATTATGTGAAAATAACAATATACTCAATGAAAAGAAAGATGAACTGAATAAAAAAGTATTGTGACATGCATGCACGGAGTATGGATTATGATTTAGGGCATTATCATGCTAATAATCTTTATAAAAATATATCCAACTTGATGAATAAGTCACTCAAATCCAGGTTCTTTAGTTCAATTTTTTTTATATATGTATTAATTAAAGGTTATGAAAAATTCTTGAAATCACTCTGAAGTGTTCTCGTTCAAATTTTAATTTATATATACATATATATTAGTGTTTTTATAGATTAATTACCATGTGATTTAAAGACATTAATAATGCGGAATTAAAGTTTATGTTTCATCTTTGAATTAAGTTTGTTCTTTATGGAGAGCATGTGAGATGGGTAGCATAATAGCAGCAATTATAGCGATTTTTGGGCATGATTTGGGGTTGTATTGGCTGAAACAATAAAAAGAGTAAAAAACATATACTTGGACAAACATTCATCTTCTTCATTATGACAATTGATGCCAATACTTTTACTTTTTCAATCAGCCTTTATTCCAAGATTGCCCAAATAGCATCACGCTATTATTATTTTTTTTTCTACATAAAGCTTTTTATTTATTTATTTATTTTAAAAAATTAATAATAAAAAATATCTACAAAATAAAGGTATTATTTCTATAAAACAATATTTTAAATAAATATAAAAAAATTATAAGAGATGAAAAAGCAAATTATAATAAATGAAGGTGTAGACTGTGGAGTACTAATTTTATTTCTCCTACCCTTCTAGTTTTTAGTGTCCCTTTAATATTAAATAGTTACGGGTTAAAAAAGAAAATCACAATACATATTTTAATATAATTTCAGACAGAGAAGAAAAAAAGAAATGATCACTTTTTTAGTAAATTAGATTTAATATTTGATATTTTTTATAAGCATATATATTTTGTAAATACTTATTATATTTTTCTATAAAAATATTATAGATTATTTTCTTATCTCTACTAAAGAATTTTTTTAAATTCATTATTGATTTTTTTTATTTATTAAAATTATTGATTATTTTCGTTATATAAGATCTTTTAAACTAATTCATATTTATCTTATGAGAATTAGTTATTTTAGTAATAACATTCAATTTGTTAATAATTTAATTTTTTTAGAAATTATTCTTAATATTTTGAAGATAATCATCTCTTTGCTACTTAATGTTTGAAAATCGTATCTAGGGATGGCAAAAATACCCGCACCCGCGGGTATCTGCAGGTAAAATCTGCTATGGATAATTTTTTACCCGTTTATAAATGAGGCGGAGGCGGGTATGATGATATCCATACCTGCGGGTACCTGTTTAATAATATTTCTTAAATATCCTAATTATCCTTGTATCACATAACCCTAAAACTACACTCTCTCATCTTATTTTCTTACAAAAGTGAGGTTGATGAAGTTACCGACATGTGTTAAGCATGTTATAGAATTATTTTGGATGTAATTTGATTATTTTTTTAGCTTTGATTGGACCAATAAGATTTATGTATTTTAAGTTGTTTGCTTTCGTTTGGACTTATGAGATTAAATTATTGTAGCTTTGTGATGAGACTTTAACTTACTTGTGAGATTGATATATATATATATATATATATATATATATATATATATATATATATATTATTTTTTTTTGAAGCAGAGATTGATATATTTTAAGTTATATCTTGCATTTTTATTATTATTTCAACAAAATTAACGTTAAATACAAGTTCAAAATTAACATTAAATTTTTATTTTTAATATTTCAATGACATTAAATATAAACTTAAAATTATTTGTAAATAATTTTTTTAATTTCTTAAAAAATTTGTAAATATCCATGGATATCCGTGGATATTCAAAAAATTCATGGATACCCGCTTAAATACCCGCACGGATATGGGGTGGGTATGAGACCAATTTTCATCCAGCGGGGAGGGGGCGGGTTTACTATTACCCGCCCCATGGGGCCACATTGCCATCCCTAATCGTATCTACTCCTTTCCATTTTCATTTGTAATAAGAGAAGAAAAATATATTTAAATAATTATTAGTATTTATTTTTTTTAAAAAAGGTGTTAAGTAATTAAAAACATTACAAGAAAAATAATTAATGAGAAACTATCAAAAATCTTATAAAAAGGAAAAATAATAAAATAAAAAATGTCCAAATATTTTAATATGATGCGAATGAATTGGGATCATCTGTTTGTCATCTGGTGTATACAGACAAAAAAATTGTACTAATTAATGTTATATGGATATAGGGACAAATGTATGTATTCCTTTATTATTTTTATTGTTATTTTTTGTTAACAAAATATATATATATATATATATATATATATATATATATATATATAGTCTTGCTTATCCACCCAAACAAAAAGCTCACTGCTACTCATAACAACCCTATTTTAAGATTGATTTTGCCACGAACGGATGCATGAAGTGAGTATCAAACAGAAGCACCTAAACTTGAACGAGTATAAAATTAATTTTGAAAATTGATTCTGATCTATAAATGATTTTAAGTGAAGTGCTTTACATTTAAGTATTTTTATCTTAAACAAAAATATAGAAAATCTCTCCTTTTTTTTACACCAAGAAAATCTCCTGCTAGTTATCGATTTTACCTTAATAACATGCATATTTTTGTGTTAATTGACTTAACTTCATTCTTCTTCTTTTTTAGAAGTTGTCTAAGATAGTACATTTTTTTCAATTTATTTATAATTATTCGGTTCTAATCCAATTTATGGTAATTATATCATTTTTTCTCACTTATGGTGGGTTTTGTTTTGTAGGACAAATAAAGAGAATGTAGATAAAGAAAGTATAAGAGAATTGGGGACTGTTGAGATTTCCGTTGAAACACTTTTGTTAATATTTGTAAATTCGTTTAATTCTATCAACGGTCTCAAACACGGCAAGTATACCGGCCGTTCAAGTAGTAAAAATATCGTGTCCACAGGGATTAGAAGGTAATATAAGCATTTATTGACTATTCGTGACTAAAGAATAATTCCAATTTCATAGTTTGTGCAGTGAATTCAAAGTTGTGACTATTGGAATAAAAGCTGTAAATAAATATTGTTTTGTGAGTGGAAAAGGTAAGGAATGGTATTGTGGTATTGTGAGGTTGTGGGGGTCAGATTTCACCAAACGTAACACTAATGTATCCTTAATCTCTTGTTAAATTCATTGCTTAGTCAACCCAATAGTTTACTCAAACCTAATCCCTTAGAGCAAGAGCCTAGATGTGGATACTGAATATCAATCCCTTGAGTACCCAATATCTACATCCGCATTACGGGCTAGGGTTTAAGACTACTAATGGGCTAAGCTCCATTCCTAGATACATTTCCCACTAGGCATTTGTTTCAGAGCTAGTTTCAAGGGTTATTTTCCAATACCCAATGGAACCTATATCATGCAATGGGTGATCAATCCAAAGCAAGCATTAAGAATAGAAACAAACACAACAACGAATAAAACAACATGTATATATATCATTAAAACCGTAAAGATTACAATAGAGTACGTTGGTTACATCTAACCCCACAAAATGGGTGAAACCACTCAACAAAGAGGGCAAATACAAAATAGAGATGGAAGAGGAAGTGAAGAACCGAAGGAAAGATCCGCACACGGACGATCCCAAGCCCTGGGAATCCCTTCCGCAGCTCCTGGAGGCGCCCAATGTGAGAATGGGGGGAAAGAACCCCGAAAATGGCTTCAAATACGAGCCTGGGAGATCAGATTAGGGTTCCGCGCCCGGCGCACAATTCTTCGCGCCCGACGCAAGTTCTTCCAGAGAAGTCAAGCACTCTCTATCTCAACACAAGCCCGGCGCAATTCTTTTTGCGCCCGGCTTAATTCCTTTTGCGCCCGGCTTAATTCTTTTTGCGCCCGGCGCAATATAACTGGCAGAGATGAAATACTCTGTTTTTGTCACGCCCAGCGCATGTTATATTGAGCCCGGCGCAGAACCTCTTCTCTGCTCCTTAGCTTCTTAGGTTTCCAATCCTAAGAGTCTTCAACTTTCCACTCTTCCTCAATACCTGCACAAAAAATGAGGTGGATTAAGGTATTGTTAGATGAATTTGGGTTAGTTATATCTGCACACAAAATGAACCAAAAAGAGAACAATTATATTGCAATGGTTCAAAGGATGAGTGGAATTTGTTCAATAAGTCTCATCCAAAAAAAGGTAAAATTGAGACTTAACAGGGACTTTAACAAATTTGGAAGAAAGGAATTTTTTCACCTTAGAGGACTTCTTTTTTAGCCCAAGCAAATTCATTAGAACTTGAGTAAATCTATGGTGATCAAGTTGTTCTGTGTCAAAAATCACATGTTTTAGGCTAATTTTTCATAATTTAAGCACAGTCTCTATACTCTTTAATCATTTCTATTACTCTTTCTCACTTTGACACCAAAGACCTTTAAAGTTGAAGATCTTGGTGATGATTTTGATGTTCAGAGAAAAAATGACAACATTCATACTATATTCTTTTTCTTCCTCTTCTTTTTATGTTGACTCTCATGGAAATGAGTATTGACTTCTATCTTTTTGAGGTTGGATGTAACCTATCGTACCTCATGTGACTCATATTTTTAATATATGTTATGATTTCTTCATTATATTGATTTCATTTTCGTTCTTAAAGCTTTTAAATTTTGATCATTGGTAAATTGATTTTAAATTTGGAATTTGACCTAAAAATGTTTTCTAAATCAAAACTTGAAATGAACTGTCTACCGATCCAAGTTGCTAAGAATAGAGTTTAGATCCATAGTTTAAAAGGAGATTTTTTTAATGCAAACTTCTCTCTTGAATATGTAAGAAATCGGTATTTGATGTAGAAATCTTAAAATCTCTTTATCAAGGAATTGATATTGAGTGCATTTAATCATAATCAAAATAGTGAAAAATGGTTAACATATATATATGGTTTTAAGGTCATTGAGAATAAGCAATGAAATTCAATCCCAAACATCCCATATTTGATTTTTTCCAACAATTACCTACTTGTTTGTTGTTTGCTTTAAGTTTTATTAATCTAATCTTTCATTTCTATTTCAATGAATGAAGTTATGAAAAATTTTGTGAATACAAAAATATATTTCTTACTTTTCTAAACTAATTAAAAATCAATCAATAGACATAGTTTTAGAGGAAACAATCATACTCACAACTGTTAATTACAAGTTGACTTTGGTATACTTGCTATGGGATCAACATCTCTACATAAATTAAAATAGTTATCTTAAATAAAAGTATTTTTACTTTTTAAATAATCATAAAAACATAAGCATTTTTAGAAACTTTTTCTTTTACCAATATGATTTTCTTAAACGATAACATTTTTAAAGATTTTTCTCAACCTCTCATATTTTTAATTTATATATTTTTAATTTTAATTATTGTATTTTAATATTTTTAACAATATCAAAATTAAAATTAACCTTGAGATATAATCAATTGTTTATTATAAATTTAAAATATAATTAATATGTTTAAAAATATTTATTTATTTATTACAATTTTAAATTATATTATGATTTAAATATTTAAAATATTTATTTATTATAAATTATAACTATGTAAAATAATTTAATACTTAATATATTGTATGGACTAAAATACTAATTTATTATAAAACTTTTTTGTAAGACCCCCACAGCTTTTCATTTTCTACTCTCATTCTCCCTCACTTTCATTTTGCACTCTCATACTCTTTTCTCTCCCATTTTTCGAGACCTTGTTCGAATTTCCCTTTTTGGTTGTTTTAGGTGCTGCGTAGCTGGTGATTCTTGCTGAGACTTCTTCTCCTCCTTCATTTGCTCAAGCTTTTTCTCCATTCTCTTCTCGTTCTTCTTCCCGGAGCTCAGAATTCTTCATCGAGGTAAGGGAAGCTAGTTCTTGGCTGTATTGTGTGGAAAATGAGTTTAGAAACTCATTTGTGGTCTGATGTTTGATGATTTTGGCTGAGATTGAAGAGACTTCATTTTTTGGGGTTTCGGGGTTTTATGAAAATTTGGGGTTTTTGATGATTGATGGATGCATGTTGAAAAAACTGGGATTTTTGGGTTGTTTGATGAAAATGTGATGTTTTGGGCCGATTGCATGTGCTTGGGGTGCTGATTTTTGCAAGTTTTGAAGGAAATTTTTAAACTTGGGGAGTTGCTGTTTGGTATCACGCCGGGCGCGTGACCATCAGAGGGCTCCATTGATTGAGCCCGCCGGGTGCAAGTGGTGTGCGCCGGGCGAGTTGGAGGATGGATGCCCCTGGATAGCTCACGCCGGGCGTGGTTGGACCACGCTGGGCGCGATATCCACTTAATGGATCAATTAAGGGGAGCATTGGTTTTCTCGAAGATTGACTTGAGGTCAGGTTATCACCAGATTAGGGTGAAGGAGGGTAACATACCTAAGACCGCTTTCAGGACTAGGTATGATCATTACGAGTATGTTGTGATGCCGTTTGGTGTGACCAACACCCCTACAGTGTTCATGGATTACATGAGCGGGATCTTCGACCCTTCTTGGATAAATTTGTGGTGGTGTTTATTGACGACATCTTTATTTATTCAAGGACCCTAGAGGAGCATGGAGAGCACTTGTAGTTGGTGCTAGAGATTTTGAAGGTGAAGCAGTTGTATGCCAAGCTTTCAAAATGTGAGTTCTGGTTGAAAGAAGTGAAGTTCTTGGGACATCTGATTTCAGCTGAGGGGATTGCTGTTGATCTAGCTAAGGTGGAGTCGGTGTTGCAGTGGGAGCGTCCAAGAACTGTCACTGATATTCAGAGTTTTGTGGGTCTAGCGGGTTACTATCGAAGGTTCATTGAGGGATTCTCCAAGATAGTAGCGCCTCTAACCCAGTTAACAAGGAAGGAGCAGTCGTTCATTTGGACAGATACTTGTGAGCGAAGTTTTGATGAGCTAAAGAGGAGGTTGACTACTTCTCTTGTGCTGGTGTTGCCCGATTCTGGTGAGCTGTTTGATGTGTATTGTGATGCTTCTCATGAGGGTTTGGGGTGTGTGCTGATGCAAAATAGGAAAGTAGTGGCATATGCTTCAAGGCAACTGAAGAACCATGAGAGGAATTATCCTACTCATGACTTGGAGTTAGCAGTTATTATTTTTGCCTTGAAGATATGGATGCATTATCTGTATGGTGCTCGACTCAACGTCTTCAGTGATCATAAGAGTCTGAAGTACTTGTTTGATCAGAAGGGGCTGAACATGAGGCAGAGGCAGTGGATGAAGTTTCTGAAGGATTATGACTTCTAGTTGATGTATCATCTTGGGAAGGCCAATGTTGTGGCGGATGCGCTGAGTAGGAAATTCATCCACATGTCTAGTATGATGGTGAAAGAGCTGGAGCTGGTGGAGGAATTCAGAGATCTGAATCTCTGTGTGGAGTTAGCTCAGGATCACATTAGTTGTGGGATGATTTCCATAGCTAGTGAGTTCTTGAGGCAGGTGGGACTGAAACAGTTGCAAGATGTTGAGCTAGTGAAGCTTCTTGGGTTGTTGGGTACCGTGAAGGCTGTTGGTTTTGAGCTGGACAAAGATGGGTTCTTGAGGTTTAAGGGCAGAATTTTCCTACCTCATGATGCTGAGCTGAAGAAAGTTATGTTGGAGGAAGGCCACAAGAGTAGACATAGCATACATCCTGGTATGACTAAGATGTACCAACACCTCAAGAAGACTTTCTGGTGGTCTGGTATGAAGAGAGACATTGCTGAATATGTGGCGGCTTGTCTGACCTGTTAGAATGCAAAAGTGGAGCATCAGAAGCCGAGTGGGTTGATGCAGTAGATGGAGATTTCGGAGTGGAAGTGGGATAGTATCACTATGGATTTCATTGTGGGGTTGCCTAGGTCAGCTAGGAATAGTGATGCTATCTGGGTGATTGTTGATCGGTTGACCAAGTGTGCGCATTTCTTTCCTGTCAACATCAAGTGGTCCTTGGAGAAGCTGACACAGTTGTATGTGAGGAAAATAGTACGGTTGCACGAGGTGCCTTCCAGTATTATTTCAGATAGAGATCCGAGGTTCACTTCCAGATTTTGGCAGAGTCTACATTAGGCCTTAGGCACGAAGCTGAGGCTGAGTTCTGCTTATCATCCACAGACAGATGGCCAGTCAGAGAGGACAATCCAGTCCTTGGAGGATCTGCTGAGGGCTTATGTGTTAGACCACTTGGGAAGCTGGGAGGAGGTCCTACCGCTGGTGGAGTTCACTTACAATAATAGCTTTCATGCTAGTATTGGGATGACGCCGTTTGAAGCCTTGTATGGTAGAAGATGTAGGACCCCTCTGTGCTGGTATCAGGATGGTGAGTTAGTGGTTGTGGGAGCGGAGCTAATCCTACAGACTACTGAGAAGGTGAAGCTGATTCAGGAGAGGATGAAGACTTCTTAGAGTAGGTAGAAATCTTATGCTGATAAAAGGCGAAAGCCTTTGGAGTTTGTCGAAGGGGAGTATGTGTTTCTGAAGGTGACCCTAACTTTTGGTGTGGGTAGAGCACTGAAGGCCAGGAAGTTAACACCTATGTTTGTTGGTCCCTATCAGATCATACAGCGTGTGGGTCTGGTTGCTTATCGGTTGGCTTTGCCACCGTCTCTTTCAAGCCTACACGATGTATTTCATGTATCCCAGCTGAGGAAGTATGTCCATGACCCTGGTCATGTGGTTGAGTTGGATGATGTGCGCGGGTGAAGGAGAATCTAACTTTTGAGAAGTCGCCGGTAGCTGTGATTGATCACAAGCTAAAAGAGCTGAGGGGCAGGTCCATTGCTCTGGTGAAGGTGTTGTGGGATGTAACTACTGGTGAGACTACTTGGCAGGTTGAGCAGCAGTGCAGGGAGCGATACCCTTTTCTATTTCCAAGTAAGTCTTTTTTAAGGGACGAAAATTCCTGTTGTTGGGGAGGTTGTGAGACCCCCACAACTTTTCATTTTCTTCTCTCATTCTCCCTCACTTTCATTTTGCACTCTCATACTCTTTTCTCTCCCATTTTTCAGAACCTTGTTCGAATTTCCCTTTTTGGTTGTTCTAGATGCTGTGTAGCTGGAGATTCTTGCTGAGACTTCTTCTCCTCCTTCATTTACTCAAGCTTCTTCTTCATTCTCTTCTCGTTCTTCTTCCCGGAGCTCGGAATTCTTCACCGAGGTAAGGGAAGCTAGTTCTTGGCTGTATTGTGTGGAAAATGTGTTTAGAAACTCATTTGTGGTCTAATGTTTGATGATTTTGGCTGAGATTGAAGAGACTTCATTTTTTGGGGTTTCGGGGTTTTATGAAAATTTGGGGTTTTTGATGATTGATGGATGCATGTTGAAAAAGCTGGGATTTTTGGGTTGTTTAATGAAAATGTGATGTTTTGGGCCGATTGCATGTGCTTGGGGTGCTGATTTTTGCAGGTTTTGAAGGAAATTTTTGAACTTGGGGAGTTGCTGTTTGGTATCACGCCGGGCACAATTCTTGGCACCGGGCGCGTGACCATCAGAGGGCTCCATTGGTCGAGCATGCCGGGCGCAAGTTGTGTGCACCGGGCGAGCTGGAGGATGGATGCCCCTGGATGGCTCACGCCGGGCGTGGTTGGACCACGCTGGGCACGATATCAGGAAGTAACTTGGCATTTTGGGATTCTGGTGTGGCACCGGGTGTGACTACGTCTCGCCAGGCGTGGAGACTCCTGGGGAGTCTCTGTCAGAGGTGGCGCCGGGCGCAATTGGTAATTGCGCCGAGCGTGAGACCTTGGGGAGGTCTCTGCCTACCTTGCGTCGAGCGCGGGTTTGGCACGCTGGGTATGAGACCTTCTAGGGTGTCTGCCTCCTAGCACACCAGGCGCAATAGGAATTGCCCGGGTGCGTTTGAGCCCTGATGCTCTCTGGTTGGGTCACGCCGAGCGCGACCATGAGTGCGCCGAGCGCGGATGTGATGTTCACTTATATGCTGTTATATGCTGATTTTAGCTTAAATGTTGATATATGCTGAGCTGAGCTGTTAACTGATGAATATTGTTGAGCTGAATTATGATGTTTAAGTTGTGTTGTAAAATGTTGAGTTGTGCTGTATGCTGTTATTGTTGTATGTTGTGTTGTGCTGTATGATGATATAAACTGTTGTAGGCCGTAAGGCTGAGCTGTTGTAGGCCATAAGACTGAGCTGTTGTAGGCTGAAAGGCTGAGTTGTTGTAGGCCGTAAGGCTGAGCTGTTGTAAGAGATCTCCGAGCTGATATGCGTGACGACGCATTTGTGTTTTTACTGCTGTTTTTGTTGAATGATGTGAGTTGTATATGTGATGAGTTGTATGCTGATGATTGCTGAACTAGATGATGTGTTGATAAGTTGTAGTTGTTTCTAATTGTTGTACATATATATATATATATGTCTATATATGCTGATTCTTTTTACTAGCTTATCCTTTGTTGTTTCCATGTAGTTTGAACTGCAATGATCATACTGTGTATGGGAGCAGAACAGGGATAGGTTGGTGTGCTTGAGGCGTGTATACTGCTGGCAGATGAAGTTATTTTTTATGTTTTTGCTGATGTAGCTACTTAATGTAGCATTGCTGGATGTATTTTTGTATATTCGTACTCTGATTTTATTTTAGTCTCAAACTAGACCTTGTGTATATATTTTAGCTGCTTATATATATGCACGCTCTTTTCTGTATGGTGTTGGAGTGTTGTGAGCTGTGTGACGATGAGGCGGGTCGTTACACTTTTCATGTGATATAAAAGTTACTTAAATTTGTAAAATTCAAAATTTAATTATATATTCAGAATTAATTCTTTGACAGGACTAAATATGAATATTTAGCTAAAATTTTATTTGTTAATATTTTAACGTGTTTTCGAAGGAACCTATATGAAATCAAATATGCATGTTTCGCTTGGTTTGGGAGTTTAATTATTTAAATAATTTGAAACATGTCATTGGTTTCGGTTTAAGCCTTTTCCACAAATTTACCGTAACATACACGAGTCTTTGTATGTTATATTCTCTCTTCTGTTGCATTGAAACTTCCTAAAACACCTCTCTCTCTCTCACACACACACACACAAATTTTACAAGTGAAGAATAAATTTTAGAAAAATATTTTTAACACCTCAGATGTTATTAGACACCTAATAATGAAAAAATACATAATGAGAGAAGGAACATTAACAAAATTCTCTGTGTATTTTTTTTATAGAATGAAATATATTATAAATCACAAATTTTGGTCTCTTCACTAAATTAACTTATTAAATAAGAGATGAAATTGAATTGATGTGAGGGTTCTCTACTCCCAATAGGAAATCAAGAGTTATAACAGACAAAATTTTGTCGATAACTAAATTTCTAAAGCAAGAATAAGAACTACATCTAGCATTTCCCAAAATAAGCAAATACATTTATATATTTTCAAAGTTCCAAATCATATTGTGACGACTTTCTTAATTTACTACCCCAAAAATTGAAGGAATCAAGCATGATTAGGAACAATTAGATATGTTTCCCAGGGCCAAACAAGCAAGGAATAAAAATATTAGCAATTGCATGAATGGAAGTGATCCTGATTTATTAATTTATGCATACTAAACATACATAGTTACATATACAAACAAGTATGCGACTGATACTGGTATTAGTTATGTGCACAGAGAAGTTTCAACGAACCAAAGGGAAATTCTGGGTGATGCTAGATGGAAGAATGATGTAGAGAAGAGATACCAAAAGATCAGAGAAACTCTGCATTAGATTAAACATTGATTCTCCTAAATTCTTCACCTGTCTATGTTTCTGGTCAGTGATTTTGTTCCTACAAAGAGGGCATGTGGTATGGTTCTTCAACCAAGCACCAATACAATCAACATGATATCTGTGCTTGCATACTGGAAGAGACCTAACCTTTTCCCCTTTACAAATTTGGCTTAGACACACTGAACAATAATAATCACTCTCATGCTCTTCATTTTCCTTCACTGCACCAGCATATCCATAATGCTTGTACAGTGTGTGCAGCCTCTGGATCATGTAGTTTTGAAATGATTGAGCCACAAAAGCAATGGCTGTGAGGAAGGTGAGAATAGAAGCCATGTTGCTTCTTGTGGATTGATTTTAGTTAAGAGAAACCACAAGGGAGATAGGATTTAAATTGCCTATTTCCTTGAAAGATATGTCAAGTAACCTCATTGGCCCCAGCTGGTTCTTTTTTATCTTAAAGAAAATGAATACTATTCTAACTTGGTGGTTTGGCCCATCATGTGTGACTAGATGGGACAAAAAACATTGACTTTTGAAATGAGTCTTTGTTATCATCTTTGTTATTTATGCAGTGATTAGATGGAATTTTGTTCAGCTACAAAAATTAATAGAAAGCTGACTTGGGAGTCTTGTTACCATATATCATCAAAATTAATTAAGATCTTGTACTTTAAAATATTGTGTTAATATTCAAAATATATACTTACATGGAGAATATTAAGTGATAACTTATATGCCATTTATCATGAAAGATTTGATGTCATGATTGGTTTTTTCATTTTTTTTAAATTACATTAATGACCTACTTGGTTTAGAAGAATAGAAAACTACACAAAAGTCAAAACACTAGAAAACTTGCATTTTTGCTTCTGTAATATGGTATTCTATAAGAAACAAATATGAAACTGTTGCGGTTGAGTCTATGGAGAAGTGACTGGTAATTTAGAAGTGATGTGAAGTGGAAACTTCTAACAAGAACTATAAAACAAAAGTTCTGGTGCAGCCTTGGAGGTAGTTAGCTAGGTCTAAGGTTTCACATGCAGACCCATTCCACCAATTGGCTTTTCTTGGTGTCACATGTTCTTCCTAGTTGGAACGTAAAGATTCATTCTAGCATTGTCCAAGATTGAAATTATTACATGCTCTAATTTTCGTTTAATAACCGAAACTATGTCCTGTTTTCTTAAAACATAATATTACACAAACACAAATATAAGACAGATGATTTAATTCTTAGTGTACACAGTTGGTTAATTAGTTGGAGACGTTACCTTAACTCCTTAAGTGTAACTTTGCAAGTCTTGAAAGATTTTAATGCAAGGTTTCTTGTTTGAGAATTTTACCAACTATTAACCTTCTGATTAAGGTGACTCGGAAGAAAAAGAAGTGAAGTTAAATCGTATTAATTGACGTCCAAATCATGAATCATCCACATGGAATCGCTGAGAAAATTCAATTATTTTTTTCGTTTTCAAATGTATTCTAGGACGTTCATATCTAACTTTTTTATTCTGTATTAACATTGTTCCCGTGAACGTGACGTCAGGATTGCCGGTATAAAATTCTTAATTTTATATTATAGATCTACATCATTTTTTTCCCTCTAAAATACACTTAAAAAAATATTTTTTTAATACTTATTTTTCCTTCTAGAAAAAAAAAATCATAAAGGTGCATAAGATGTTGATATAAGTTTATTAATTATTATTATTATCATACTTGTAGTGAAATGAAATCCAATTGATACGTATAACACTAACCTCGTCCTCAATTTAATTTTCTATGGAGTACAACTGTACAAGTAGTGGATCAGGCACGGCATGAATGACGCATGGCCACAACACACTTCCGATTTTTTTTTTGGTAAGTGCATGGAGTAACCACCGACAGCGGCACTTCGGGATAGCTGGCTCCAAAATTTAACGCGACTGCATACACAAGATAAGATTCGAACCCCTAACCTTGCTTAAACGTAGATCAATCCCTACCGTTGAACCACACACTTGAGGTTACACACTTCATATTTGACAAAATAATTGAAGGACGAGGTATACATAAAAGTTAAAATAATATTTTTAATCACGATTCTATACAATTAAACTCTAATTTTTAGTTTAAAATTATAAATATATACGGATTTAACTAACGACTTTTTGGTACTATATTGGGTGCGAATACAAGTCATTGGAAGAATAGTATATATAGTAATTAGTAAATTGAATGGAAGCTCAAATATTCTACCTTTCTCATTGTATTTTCTATTCAACATATAATTTCAAACCTTATACGAGGATGTGCATGATGCAGCAGCCATCGCGAAGGCACCAACCAAGCCAACGTAGCAAAGTAGCTTTCAATTTTATGTTTATTTTCCATGTCCTCACTCCTCACTGTCTGTCTACTGCCTAATCTAATGGTTTGATTCATCGATATTAAAATCAGACCCACCAATATCTATTACAGAACAAGTTAGGTGATCAATTCGTTACTTCAAAAAATTAAATTATTTCACAACCAATCAAGAACAAGTTAAACCGGCAATAACAAATAAGAATGGATAAGAAAAATAAAATTTTTAAAAAAAACTAAATTGCTTGTCTCCTATAATCTCTAGGAGCTTTCTAAAACTGATATGGCATTCACACAATGATGAGATATAATATAGATTGTGATGTGGCACTGATATATAAGAAAATATAAAATTTAAAAAAAAAAAATAATAATTACAAGAAAATTAAAATCAACACTTTTGCAATTAAGTTTACTATTTAAACTATTAAATAATTTAGTGTGGTTGAATTTTGCCTTTTTTGTTTAGTTATATGTTCAAACAATTTTAATAAATTAATAACTTCTTTTTACTCTCTATTAATGCTAATTGTACTACTCATACTGGGTACCAAAGTTCAGCTCGGCAACCGGTCATCTTACAACATCGGCTAAACAAGTAAGTCCACGATCTATTTGGCCATAGTCAATCTTGGGCCATGGCCAACCCCACTCTTATTTAAGGAAAAAATCATAATTCGCACTAAGGTACGTGTATTACATATACAAGACTCGCACACCTACAAGAACTGACTTAAGTATCAGAGTCTCTTTTGTAAATATCACTCTCATCTTGAAGTGACTAATGTACAAGGTAGAGGAGGCTCACCAATCTCATCAAGAAATCGTTCTTATACTGATCTCAGCTGAGAACACTAAACTTTTTAAAAAATTTAATTAATAATCTTGAATTCAAGCTTTAAGTATATGATTGTATTAAATACAATGATAAAAAAAAATTTTGTCAAATAATAATACTATTTAATTTGTGCATGATTGTTTATCCAAGATATTTGAAGTTTCTTGCCAAAACTCCGTTCTTACTCTTTATCATAATGTGTTATATATAGTATTTCGATGAACTCGTAAAGGAAAAAAAAAGTTTTTATTTTCACCTTTCCTTAAAGATATATTGAAAGATTTGTAAATGAAGAAAATTTTTAGATTAGGTTAACTAGATTATCATATTGTTTTATAAACTGATCTCATATGCTTTAGTAAATAGACATTTAGAACCTTAGCCAATTTATTATTTTTTATATATATTTGATTAACAACTATTTCTTAATAGTTTCAAAAACATTTCACATAAAAAATTAAAAAATTGTTTAATATAATCAAAAGGATAAAGCATATACATGAATATGTTAGTTTGAGGAATAGAAATTCGCTCTATGTTACAGTAAAAAGAGAGAAATGTCTCTAAGTGGATCTCACAGAAATTTACAAAAATTCTGTTATATTTAATTCCTTCTTATAAGAAAAATTAATAAATTAATTTATCTATTTCTTATATCATATCCTTTCATTTCATTCTTTCTTAATAAATCCTTAAATTCTTCCAAAAACCTCTCTTGATTGTAAGACATCCTCCTAGGGGACATTTCTTAGCGCTTAAGGGACAGTTAATAGCTGTAAAAGTTACAAATATCATTTGCTAGCCACATGAACTACGCAACTTTCGATTATCTCCTACTAACCTCGTACTAATTGTAAAGTAATAAGCATGATTAAAAGGTATACATCAAATTTGTTAATGGTTAATGATATATACACCTCCTTTTTTCTATAAGTACACTTCCTTTTAGAAAAAATAATTAAAACTTTAAAATATTTTTAATTTTTTGTTTTAAATTTTTTAATTTTACATCCACAACATTTAATTTAGTACTTTTTTTCATATTTTTCCTCCTTTTTTCAATTTTTACATACACCCCCTTATTTTTCCTTCACCCCACCTATTTTGGTAACATGTAAAAATTGAAAGAGAAAAAAAAAATTATGTGAATAAGAAGAAGAAAGTAGCAAATTAAAAGTTGAAAGTATAAAATTAAATTTTTCTAAGCCTTTGTTAATTAATGTAAGTTAACGCTCAAATGTCCTACAACACGAGCCCATAATACTTTATGGTTTCAGTAGTTGGGCCGGTCCAACAGCCTCTAGTTGTAACGTCCAGTGGGGCCCACTCTCACTGATAAGCAATCATTTCCAACTACCGACTCAGTTTCCTTCTCCGCACGCACGGACGCACATGTTTATCACCTGACTCGCTCACTCGACACGCCCCACCGACACGAGTCGCCGATTCCACTCGCTCCCTGACTCATTATCCGCCGTGGCCACCGTAAAAGCAATGCACATGGATTCCTCCTCCGACGAGGAGGACGACCGCCGGAACCTCGTCGAGCAGAACCACCGCAAACCCCCCTCCCCGCCCGCCGTCGCGGCGTTCCACGTCGAAGATCTCTCCTCGCGCTTCCACCGCGTGAGTTTCAAGCTCCAGAAGAAGTACATTATCGCCATCGTAGCTCTCCTCGTCTTCCTCTTCTTCTTTGTCGTCACCGATTTCCACAGCCTCTTCCCAACCTCTTCTCTCAGGTTCGATTCCCTCTCCGATCGAATGAAGGAATCCGAATTGCGCGCAATTAACCTATTACGCCAACAGCAGCTAGGGCTCCTAACCGCGCTCCGAACCAACGCTTCGGATCCCAAGCAGTTGGAGGATCTCAAATCCGCGTTGTTCAAACAAATTTCCCTCAACCGCCATATTGAGCAGGTTCTGCTGAATCCGCATGGCGCGGGGAACTCAATTGAGCCTGAATTCGACTTCGGAAACGCCACTTTAAACGGCGTTGCTTACGACAGGTGCAGGACGGTGGATCAGAATTTGTCGCAGAGGAAAACCATCGAGTGGAACCCTAGGGATGGTAAATTCTTACTTGCGACATGCGTTTCCGGTCAAATGTCGAACCATTTGATTTGTTTGGAGAAACACATGTTTTTCGCTGCCTTGCTAAATAGGGTTTTGGTGATTCCTAGTTCCAAAGTGGATTTCCAGTACGATAGAGTTGTGGACATCGATCACATTAACAAGTGCTTGGGGAAGAAAGTGGTGGTTTCGTTTGACGAGTTTTCGGATGTGAAGAAGGGTCACTTGCACATTGATAAGTTCTTGTGTTATTTTTGGAAGCCTCAGCCTTGTTTTCTGGATGATGAACGGCTGAAGAAGCTGCGTTCGTTGGGTTTGTCGATGAGTAAACCTGAGGCTGTTTGGAATGATGAGGATATCGGGAATCCAAAGAAGAAGACGGTTCAGGATGTGTTGGATAAGTTCAGCTATGATGATGATGTTATGGCAATTGGGGATGTGTTCTATGCTAACCTTGAACGCGAATGGGCGATGCAACCGGGTGGCCCAATTGCTCACAAATGCAAGACTTTGATTGAACCGAATCGCCTCATTAGGCTTACTGCTCAGCGGTTTGTTCAGACATTCTTGGGAAGGAACTTCATTGCATTGCACTTTCGAAGACACGGGTTTTTGAAATTCTGGTATACCCTTTCTTTCCTTTTTTGTAATCTTTGTTAACCCATATAAATTGATGGATGAGTTAGTGATTAGAAGTAAATACACGAAGACTTAGTTTCCATCTCCATTGTTATTATTGTTATTTTTCTACTGATAAAAAAATTGATGATTTGAGTATGATATGGGCTGTAAACTTTGCCGGGTTGATCTGGTTGTTTTCTGACAAGTCAGTTGCCAATTGCAATTTCATGGCTCAATGCCAAATATACGTGTGTATTATGCAATTCTGTTTTGTTCATCCTTGTTTTCTACCATCATGTTGTCTCTGATGATTCATTCTCTTGTTTACAGTAATGCTAAGAAGCCGAGTTGCTTCTACCCCATTCCTCAAGCAGCAGATTGCATCTTGAGGGTGATTGAGAGGGCTGATGCTCCTGTCATTTATCTTTCTACGGATGCAGCAGAAAGTGAAACTGGTCTGCTTCAGTCACTAGTTATGCTGAACGGCAGGCCTGTTCCTCTTGTAATACGTCCACCTCGTAATTCAGCAGAAAAATGGGATGCTCTGTTATACAGGCATGGTATTGAGGGAGATTCACAGGTGAGATGAGATGACAGTGTTTCATTCTACTTTTATGTGGATTTAAACATTCTCCGTTGCTTCAACTAGATAAATAAAACTGTTAACTAGGTTATATATATATTTATCTGTTGATCAAGCTATCATTTTTTGTTTGCTCAAGTGTGCTACATCTGGGAAAAAAATTACTTTTTTTTACTCCCTTGAGGTCGAGATTATCCAAAGTTCTAAGACAACTTCCGAAGTAACATTCAAGCTGTCAACATTTTACTTTCAGGAAAATGAAAGTTTAAGAACTTTAGGCTTTTCGGGCTTTGGGTCATCCTCTTGATAGAAAAAAAAAAAAAAAAAAAAAAAAAAAAAAAAAAAAAGAACTTTAGGAACTATGATATTCAACTTACTTTGTTGGTTTTAGTTGTCCTGCAGTGGTACTGGCTTCTGCTTGGGAATAAAGGTTTAAGAATACTGGGTCACAATTTCAGTTAATTTAGTGCAATCACTAAAATATTATGCCGTGGCTAATAATAAAATTTTCTATTGCAAATTTTTAATTGCATAATTCTTTCCTCTCTACAACTTGCTCTGATCCTTTACATGTGTAGACAACTCTTAATTTCTTTTGTTGATGCGCATTATGAATATTTTCACTGAAGGTGGAAGCTATGCTAGACAAGACCATATGTGCCATGTCTAGTGTGTTCATTGGGGCCTCTGGTTCCACTTTCACCGAAGACATCCTGCGGCTAAGAAAGGACTGGGGATCAGCATCCATGTGTGACGAGTATCTTTGCCAAGGTGAAGAACCAAATGTTGTAGCAGAAAATGAATGACAATAAAGACGGTTTTCTTGTGGACTCGGACCAGTGCTTATTTGTCCTTGGATAGGTTTGATTGGAATCTGTCAATGTGAGTACTCGTGTATGATAATAGAATTAGAGATTTTATGGCTATGTTTTGCTTGTTATACATATTCTTTTGTTACAATCATCATAATTTGTATTTGAATTATCTAAACATTGATCCAGAATTTGCCTCTCAAAGCAATTGTGGCATTTCTCATTTCTCACTGTAAATGGAACCTATTGTGGGTACGTGTTTGGAGAGCTTTTAACTGGTTTGCCCAAAGGAGAAAGGAGAAAGGAGAAGCTAAAAAACGTGTAAGTGTATTCAATAAATCATAGTGTGTTTTTCCTCCCTAAAGTATTGGCATGATGGAAGAAACAGTATAAGATAAAGTAATAATGAGAGTAAGTTACTGAGTAGTAATGATTAGCGAGTAGCCGTCACCTGAAGCAAGCCATATCGTAGCTACCCATTCTTGTTGCTTGAAATGAATGCAATTTTGTCCCTGGAAGTCGAAGATATCTCCATGGTCCATGCTGTTAAAGTTGACCTTCAAAAACCTTTTGATCGTATCGATTGGTGATAAGCGAAAACTGTAAGCGCTTGCTTAGTTGTCGAAATAAAATATCGAATTCACGATAACCATATTTTATAATTATCAATTTATCATGATTCAAGAAAATAAATTGAGAGATCTTATTTGATTGGGAAGAAAATAATTACTGGCAAGGAATGTGAAACAATAATTATGAAGATCGGGAGAAATCAATATCAAGATATTCTTAGGACCGGAGTTACCAAAATGATAATTAATTAGTGAATCTAAATTGACTGTCGGATTATTAAGAGTATGTTTCTATGTTTTTATCATTTAAAAGTAACTTTTAAATTAAAAATAAGAACTTAAAAAATATGTATTCGTTAAATTTTATTTTTTTCACTTAAAATTTTCTTCTAAGTTATGAGTTATTTGGTATTTTGCTTTTAAAAAAATTTAAATACATATAAAAGCATATTTATAAAATAAATATTACGAAAAATTATTTTAATAATAATAAAAATATTGAAGAATAAAATGTTGAAAAATAAAATTTTAAAATGTCAAAAGTTACTTAACTTTTTTTTTATTTTAATGATAATTTGCAAATAATATATAATATTAATTAAGAGAATTTAAATTTATATTATAAATAATAAAATATATAAGTTATTATATATTGTTGAATAATATTTAAAAGAAATAAAAAAAATTATTCTGAATAAAATTCAATAATATTAAATTAGATTAAAGAATATTCAAAAAAAATTATTATATACATCAAAACATAATAAAATAATAGACACGCCACGCAGTTATATATAGACTATCTTATCATTTAAAAAAAAAAATCTAATTAGCATTTAAAAAATGAAAAAATAAAATAAGAAAAATAAGAAAAAGTTTGGCTAAAAACCTAATTTGGTCCTTTATAATATTTTAAAGTTTCAATTTAGTTTCACTTTAATTTTTTGTTTCAATTTAGTCCATAATAATTTAAATTACTGTAATATTAGACTTCTGTCCAAATTTCTTTAACGCCGTTTGGACATTTTCCACATGGAAAAAAAAAAATGTAATAATTTTCCACGTGGCAAGGTTCTCATATGTATGTCATGTGTTAATTTTTCATCTGGAACGGCCCGTTCCGAAATCAGAACAGTCTATTCTACTTGCACTCGATATGTGTTAATTGTGCATCTAAAATGGACCGTTCTAGATACAGATTTAACACACGACCAAATGCAATCAGAACGGGCCGTTCTGGTTTCAGAATGGGCCGTTCCAGATGCATTAAAGAAGGAGGAGGAAACTTTGCCACTTATGCATCTACATGGCATCCACGTCGTCCACATTTAATATCGTTTATAGAATTTGGACGGAAGTCCCGCATTGATGTGTTTTTAAATTATTGGGAGCTAAATTAAAACAAAAAAATAAAGTGGGACCAAATTAAAATTTTTAATTATTATGAGGGACCAAATTAGGCTTTTAGCCAAAAAAATTTAAACTTACAACAAGATACAAGAAAATAAAATACATACAAAAAACAAACGGTGAGATTCAAAAGAATCTATACTAATATATAAAGGGAATACTTGGATATGTAAAAAAATCTCATATTCTCTCTAAATAATTACACACAATCTTTTAATATTCCATTTATGTCTAACTATTATAAGGATGAAGAGTCTCGACTCCATTAATATTAATAAAAAGATTGTCAGATTTTTGAGTTATTTTTTAAAAAAAAATTCTCAAATTATAAGTTACTTTTCTTTTTAAAAACTTTTGTACAAATGTATGTGATCCAATTTTAATTTAAAAATTAATATACAAATAAGTTAATTCAAGTGTACTCTTAATATTTGTCAACGTCTATTTATCTTTAAAAAATAGTGTCCAAATATGGTAAATAAAATAGTTTGAAAATTTCCCTTTTTTAGTTTATTCTTTAACTAAAAACGTTTTTTAAAATAATAATACTATTTTAAAATATATTAAAACAAATAATGGAACTAATTATAAATTTAATACTGTTTTTTAATTGCAAAGAAATTCACAAGTCTCCGTTTCACACCAAAAGTTTTTTTTTTTAAAAAAAAAGGCAAAAAAGGCAAAAATAAGTACTAAATTTAATAATGTATTGCACTATCAATCAAAATCAATATTATATTATCATTTATAGTGGTTGGTCATTAAATTAATAGATTACACGTATTAAAATATTATATAATATTTAATTATTTAATTTATTATATTAAAAATAATTAATTTAATTGATAATTATAAATTTATCTTTTTTTTTTCTAAAATAACTCTTATACTATTTTTTTAATTAATATTTATATATCTTCTAATCAATTAGAGCACATGTCATATATTATTTCTCTCTCATAATTAATATTCATATTTCTCCAAATCAATTAAAATACATACTTTTTAGGCTAAAATCCTATTTTAGTCCTTTATAATCTTTTTTTGTTTCAATGTAGTCCTACTTTTAATTTTGGTCTCAATTTGGTCCTAAACTAATTAATTGGTTTCAATTTAGTCCCAAATTAATTAATTGGTTTCAATGTGGGACTTCCGTCCAAATTATTTAAACGGAGTTAACTTTTGGGCACGTGGATGCCACGTAGATGCATACGTGGATGCCACGTAGATGCCACGTGGATGACAATTTTTTTGAAAACACCTGGTTTCAGAACGACCCGTTCTGAAACCAGAACGGGCCGTTCTGGTTGCACTCTTCGTGTGTTAATTTTGCAACTGAAACGGACTGTTCCAGATGCGAAAATTAACACACCACCAGTGCAGAAGAACGGTCCGTTTTGGATTCAGAACGGTCCGTTTTGGATTCAGAACGGTCCGTTTTGGATTCAGAACGACCCGTTCCAAAACTGAGAATAAAATATTCTTTGCTTAATTGTGTTTTTGATCGCTCAAGTATTATAATTATGCAATTTTGATCCCTAAGATTTTAATTGAGTAATTTCAGTCCTTAAAAGATTTTAGTTGTGTAATTTTAGTCTCACAATTTTTAATTGAACAATTTTAATCTCTCAAATATCATAATTGTGCAATTTTAGTCTTTCTCATTAAAAATTTAATAATTTTAAAATTTTAATATATATATATATAATGTTTTAAAACTATATAATTGTTTGTTTATTTAAATTACTGTATATTATAATTTTTTTTAATGTATCAAATGATATATATTTATTATTAATTTTTAATGGGAGAAACTAAAATCGTACTATTATGATATTTGAGGGACTAAAATTGTTCAATTAAAAATTGAAGGACCAAAATCGCAAATTGCAATTCTTTAAGGACTAAAATTACCCAATTAAAATTTTGTGGATCAAAACTGCACAATTGTAATACTTGAGAGATAAAAAATGCAATTAAACCAATATTCTTTATTAATTTTATTAAAAAATATAATAATTTTGAAAAATATTTTTTTATAGTAAAATTTTTAAAATTACTTATTTTTATAAAATACAATTGTCTTATAAATAAAGTAATAATTTTTTCTTTTTCTCTTTCTGTTTGAAGAAATATTTAAGTATCACTTTATAATTTTTTGCAACTTATTTAAAATTAGAGGCATAAAATAATAAAAAATTAATAAGATAAACATAATAAAATAAAATATATAAAAAATATTAATATATTTATTTTATTAGATATAACAACATAATTAAAATATAATTAATAATATATATTTTATAAAATTATTAATATTTTATATATAAAAAAAATGATACTGGAACGGCCCGTTCTGAAACCGGAACGGGCCTTTCTGGTTGCACTTTTGGTGTGTTAATTTTGCACCTGAACGGGCCGTTCTGGATGCAAAATTAACACACCAAAAGTGCAACCAGAACGGCCCGTTCCGGTTTCAGAACGGGCCGTTCTGGGTCCAGGTGTTTTCAAAAAAATTGTCATCCACGTGGCATCCACATATGCATCTACGTGGCATCCACGTGCCCAAAAGTTAACTCCGTTTAAATAATTTGGACGGAAGTCCCACATTGAAATCAATTAATTAATTTGGAACTAAATTGAAACCAATTAATTAGTTTAGGACCAAATTGAGACCAAAAATAAAAGTCGGACTACATTGAAACAAAAAAAGATTATAAGGGACCAAAATAGGTATTTAACCTACTTTTTAAAGAGCTATATTTAATATATTTTACCAAATTAAGAGAATACACTTTAAGTGGGGATATTTTAGTCTAAAAATAATTAGTATATGAGAAAATATGAATTGAATTTTATATAAAAGAATAAATAATTATTCTAAATTGAGTCTTATAAATAGGAATAAAAGTAACAATTAAATTTAAAAAAAATTATAAAAAAATAATAAATTGTGTTAAATTTAAGACTTAAACATAATTTTAATTCTTACAAAATGAGCAAGTTTTAATTTTAATTGCTCATTTTTTTTCTTGTTTTTCATCATCTAAAATTTAACAATGATATATTTAGTCTCTATTGTTATGTAATCATTGTTTACTTACTTAATGTTTATTAAAAGGTTAAGTGTCCATTTAAGGTATTACCTATAATTGTTATTGTCTATTTAAATCATAATTAAATACCAAAAATATTTTTTTATATTTTAATGAATGATAATCAAAGAAAAATATTTTACAAGAGTCAAAATTAAATTTCACTTGATTAAGAATGACTAAAAATATTTTACAAAGATAGAAAATGGTATTTTAAACTTTTGAAAGATAAAAAAACAAAAAATATAGAGGACTATAATTGAAACTCACTTATTCTCAAAAAAAACTAAACAAGTATTTACTTAAATTTAGACACAATATATATTTATACTTGTGGAAGAATATATGCATAAAGTTTTGATGATGTCAAATCATTGTAGAAAATAAAAGGTCAAACATAATAATATTTGTCTAGTAATCGATTACCAACTTAAGTAATCGATTACTAGAGCAAGGAAACTTCAATGTTCAAATTTCAAATACAAAATGTGTTTTGGTAATCCATTATCAGACCTTGTAATCGATTATTAGAAGAGGGAACTTCAAAATTTTGAATTTAAAAGATACGACGTTTCAAATTTTTTGAACTTAAAAACCGTTGTAATCGATTACCAGAGTATCTTTCTGAAAAATTATAAAGAGTTACAACTCTTTATGAAAAGACACAACTTAAGAAATAATTGTCTATAAATACCTATAATTTTTCAGAAGAAGGTTACGAACTCTATTGAAAAAAAGTCATATACAAAAACTTATTGGCCAAATTCATTTGCATTATTCTAAAGAGTTCATTAAGATCATCAAAGTGTAAAATCTACTCTTCAAGAGAGTTACTCTGTTATACCCACTTGATCATTTGATCTGTAAAGAAGAAAGTGTTTCTCCTTGTTGGTTTTTGAATCTCAACAAAAGGAAAGGGTGTTCTAAGATGTTGGAGAATTAAAGTCTTGTAAGAATTACAAGAATAGTGAAAATCTCAAGTTGGAGACTTGAGAACTGGACGTAGGCAGGATTGGCCGAACCAGTATAAACGAGTTTGCAATTTCTCTTTCCTTACACTTTTAATTACTTTTTATTAATTGTGATTGAGTAGTTTGCATCATCATTAAATTATACACACAAATTTGTCTAAGTAATTGAATTTATAAGAAAGTATTCACAAAAACTCATAAATGAGGGAGAAATTGGTAAACTTAATTCACCCCGCTCCCTTTTAAGTTAATTGAGACTATTTAACTAACAATACTTTAAAATATAATTTATTTATTTAAACATAAACAAGTACTTTACATCACTTTAAAACTTTTTTTTTTTAACTCAAAACATATTTAAACTTAAATTTAATTGTAATACATATTTATACCTTAATTTATTTATTTATTTTCTTTGTGACGATTTAAAATCATGTATAATTAAAAAACATTTTAATATAAAAAAGTATACACTTTTTCAACACGAATTCACTTGAATCCAACTGAATTCTACTGGTTACTAGATAAATGAAAAATAGTTAAAAAGAAACTGATTAATTTTTGTTTTGGTGAAGAAAAGAAGAAGAAATTGATTAGTGGTTACTATTACTATACAAGTCCCCCTTTTTGTTCAAGCTCAGACATTCATTTCCATTTCTATTTCTTCGTTATTTTTCAATTCATGACTTTTTTTAATATACTTTTTTTTATTACCCAAATACCCTTTTTTATTTATTTAACTAACCCATTTCCCCAGTCCAACTGAGAAATTGGTTGGAGAAATCAATTTCTCACTTTCCCCCCCTCTTTACGTAAATTTAGACACAATATATATTTATTCTTTAAAATATAATTTATTTATTTAAACATAAACAAGTACTTTACCTCACTTTAAAACTTCCTTATTTCTTTAAACTCAAAACATATTTAAATTTAAAATTAACTGCAATACATATTTATACTATTATTTATTTAATTATTTACTTTATGACGATTTAAAATAATGTTTAATTAAAAAAAACATTTTAATATAAAAAAGTATACACTTTTTCAACACGAATTCACTTGAATCCAATTAAATTCAACTTGCTACTAGATAAATGAAAAATAGTTCAAAAGAAGTTGATTAATTTTTGTTTTGGTGAAGAAAAGAAGAAGCAGTTGATTAGTGGTTATTGTTACTACACGAGTCCCCCTTTCTGTCCTAGCTCACACATTCATTTCCATTTTTATTTCTTCGTTATTATTCAATTCTCGACTTTTTTTAATATACTCTTTATTTTAGTACCCAAATAACTCATCTCCTTTTTATTTACTTAACTAACCCATTTCCCCGTCCTAAGTGAGAAACCGGTTTGAGCAATCAATTTCTGATTTGTCCTCCCTTTACTTAAATTTTAACACAATATGTATTTATACTTTAAAATGTAATTTATTTATTTAAACATAAACAAATACTTTACCTCACTTTAAAACTTCCTTAATTTTTTTAAACTCAAAACATGTTTAAACTTAAATTTAACTGCAAGACACATTTATACCTTAATTAATTAATTTATTTACTTTGCGACAGTTTAAAATCATGTTTAATTAAAAGAAACATTTTAATATAAAAAAGTATATACTTTACAGCACAAATTCACTTGAAACCAATTGAATTCAACTTGATACTAAATAAATGAAAAATAGAGAAAAAGAAGCTGATTAGTTTTTGTTTTGGTGAAGAAAAGAAAGAGAAGTTGATTAGTGGTTACTGTTACTGCACAAGTCTCCCTTTTTGTCCTAACTCAAACATTCATTTCTATTTTTATTTCTTTGTTATTATTCAATTCATGACTTTTTCTTTAATGTACTATTTTTTTATTACCCAAATAACTTATCCCTTTTTATTTACTTAACTAACCCATTTCCCCAGCCCAAGTGAGAAATTAGTTGGGGGAATCAATTTCTCACTTGTCCCCCCTTTACTTAAATTTAGACAATATATATTTATACTTTAAATGTAATTTATTTATTTAAACATAAACAAGTACTTTACCTCACTTTAAAACTTCTTTATTTTTTTTAACTGAAAACATATTTAAACTTAAGTAGAGATGACAAAAATACTCGTACCCGCGAGTATCTGCGGGTAAAATGCGCTATCGATAATAAATGAATAGACTAATTGGGTACCCGCAGATAATCAGGACGGATATTTTTTTACCCGTTTATAAATGAGGTGGGGCGGATATGATGATATCCATACCCGTGGATACCCGTTTTAATAATATTTCTTAAATATCCTAATTATCCTTGTACCACATAACCCTAAAATTACACTTTCTTATCTTATTTTCTTACAAAAGTGAGGTTGATGAAGTTATCAACATGTGTTAAGCATGTTATAGAATTAAATTGGATGTAATTTGATTAATTTTTTTGGACCAATAAAATGTATGTATTTTAAGTTGTTTACTTTCGTTTGGAATTATGAGATTGAATTATTGTAGCTTTGTGACGAGACCTTAACTTACTTGTGAGATTGATATATTTTGAATTATTGATTATCTTGCATTTTTATTATTATTTCAACAAAATTAACGTTAAATAAAATTTCAAAATTAACATTGAATTTTTATTTTTAATATTTCGATGACATTAAATATAAACTTAAAATTGTAATATAATTTTTTTAATTTCTTAAAAAATTTATAAATATCTATGGATATCCGTGGGTATTCAAGAAATTTATAGATATCCGCGTGGATATGGAATGTGTATGAGACCAATTTTCATTCAGCGGGGTGGGGGCGGGTTTACTATCACCCACTCCCATGGGACCCTATTGTCATCCCTAAACTTAAGTTTAACTGCAATACATATTTATACCTAAATTTATTTATTTATTTACTTTGCGATGGTTTAAAATCATGTTTAATTAAAAAAAAATTAATATAAAAAAGTATACACTTTTTTTACACAAATTCACTTGAATCCAACTGAATTCAAGTGAATTCAATTCATGACTTTTTCTTTAATGTACTATTTTTTTATTACTCAAATAACTTATCCCTTTTTATTTACTTAATTAACCCATTTCCCCAGCCCAAGTGAGAAATTAGTTGGGGGGAATCAATTTCTCACTTGTCCCCCCTTTACTTAAATTTAGACAATATATATTTATACTTTAAATGTAATTTATTTATTTAAACATAAACAAGTACTTTACCTCACTTTAAAACTTCTTTATTTTTTTTAACTGAAAACATATTTAAACTTAAGTAGGATGACAAAAATACTCGTACCCGCGAGTATCTGCGGGTAAAATGCGCTATCGATAATAAATGAATAGACTAATTGGGTACCCGCAGATAATCAGGACGAATATTTTTTTACCCGTTTATAAATGAGGTGGGGCGGATATGATGATATCCATACCCGTGGGTACCCGTTTTAATAATATTTCTTAAATATCCTAATTATCCTTGTACCACATAACCCTAAAATTACACTTTCTTATCTTATTTTCTTACAAAAGTGAGGTTGATGAAGTTATCAACATGTGTTAAGCATGTTATAGAATTAAATTGGATGTAATTTGATTAATTTTTTAGCTTTGATTGGACCAATAAAATGTATGTATTTTAAGTTGTTTACTTTCGTTTGGAATTATGAGATTGAATTATTGTAGCTTTGTGACGAGACCTTAACTTACTTGTGAGATTGATATATTTTGAATTATTGATTATCTTGCATTTTTATTATTATTTCAACAAAATTAACGTTAAATAAAATTTCAAAATTAACATTGAATTTTTATTTTAATATTTCAATGACATTAAATATAAACTTAAAATTGTAATATAATTTTTTTAATTTCTTAAAAAATTTATAAATATCTATGAATATCCGTGGGTATTCAAGAAATTTATAGATATCCGCGCGGATATGGAATGTGTATGGGGCCAATTTTCATTCAGCGGGGTGGGGGCGGGTTTACTATCACCCACTCCCATGGGACCCTATTGTCATCCCTAAACTTAAGTTTAACTGCAATACATATTTATACCTAAATTTATTTATTTATTTACTTTGTGATGGTTTAAAATCATGTTTAATTAAAAAAAAATTAATATAAAAAAGTATACACTTTTTTTACACAAATTCACTTGAATCCAACTGAATTCAACTTGTTACTAGATAAATGAAAAATAGTTAAAAAAAATATAGTTAAAAAGAAGCTGATTCATTTTTATTTTGGTGAAGAAAAGAATAAGATGATTAGTGGTTACTATTATTACACAAGTCATCTTTCTGTCCTAGCTTAGACATTCATTTTCATTTCTATTTCTTAATTATTATTTAATTCATGACTTTTTTTAGTATACTCTTTTTTTATTACCCAAATAACTCATCCCTTCTTATTTACTTAACTAATCCATTTTTCCGGCTCAAGTGAAAAATCGGTTGGGGAAATCAATTTCTCACTTCCTTGCCTTTTTTAGCCCAATGAGAGATCGATTGTTGGGCAATCAATTTCTCAATTTTTTAATTTTCTGTTTTTTAAAATTTTAAAACTTATTTTAATTTAATTTAAAATTTAGAATTTGAAGATTATTTTTAATATTTAAATTTTATATTTTAAAAATTTATGTATTTAATATTATATTTATATATAAATTTTAAAAATTGTATTCAGTATTTAAAGTTTATTTTAAAAAAATAGATAATTTAATAATTAATTTTTATATTTTTTAATATGTATAAATTATTTAATATATTTATTTTGTGTTAATAATTATAGATAATTAAATTTGTTATTAAAAATTTATATATATTTTTATTATATATTAAATTTGGTATTAAAAATAAAAAATGTTGGTATGAAAAGACAAATTAAAATTACAGAACAAGCAACACAAAAAAAAAAAAGAATTTCAGAACATGATATTGATGAAAGACACACAATAAAAGCAACCGAAATTGAGATGTAGGCCCTGAAAAACCGTTCATTTATGTTTCTTGATTTGAACTACCTTGATAGTAAGAACATTTTTTCTTAGAGTGACTTACATTTATGCACAAAGAACATCTTTTTGGTTGTCCTAGTTCAACCATATCTATTTTAGTGCATATTCGGAATTACTTCGAACAACCTTTTTTATTTCTGATCTTTTCTAGATTTGGTATGTTTTATATATAATACATAATTTAATATAAATATTTCATATTAAATACCTTAAATGTTTAATATCAAATAATTTATTGTGATAAAAATAATTAAAAAATTAAAAAAATGATATTTTTAATTACTTTAATCATATCAATAAAATATATCAATTGACTCACTTCGTAACATTTTATTATGTCTCTACTAAGTTAATTTTTTTTCTTTTGCACAACTATTTCTTGTAGTTTTTATGTTAATTAATCCAACAGTACCGGTCTCAAAAATGTTTCTGACACCTTTTAAAAGTCACCTTAAAATTAAAAAAATTACACTTTTATATTAACATTGATTGATTTATAATACAAATTTAATATATAATATAAATATTTCTTGTTATATAACTTAAAAGTTTTATATAAATTTATTAAATTTTCTATATTTTTAAAATAATTTTTAAATATTAAAATATATTATTATTTAAATTTTAATTCTGAATTTTAAATTAAATAAAACTAATTTTTTAAAATAATTCTTTTTCTTTTTTCAAAGATAACTTTTAAATTATCTATATATTTAACTTAAAATTTAAATATTAAAAATAAATCTTAAAATTAAAATATAATCAGTATATTAAAATATAAAATTTAAATATTATAAATAATATTAAAATTCTGAATTTTAAATTAAATTAAAATAATTTTAAAAATTTTAAAAAACAAAAAACAAAAAAAAAAAAACTCTAGTTTAGAATCGATTATTCAGCAACTAATTTCTCATCAGGTTCTTCCCAACAGATTTTTCACTTGGACCGGAAAAATGGGTTAGTTAGATAAATAAATAAAAAAGTTATTTAAGTAATAAAAAAAAGTATATTAAAAAAAAATGTTTCCAATTCATTGTTCTCTTTCTTTTTCTAAACCCAGATTCTCATTCTCTCCCTTTCTGAATATACACCTTCCCCCGGATTCCGATTCCCTTTCAAGATTACATCTTTAAACCCAAATTCTCCTTCTCTAGGGTTTTACTCCTAAGCGTCATGAGAGCCAAATTGGTGGTGTTTCCTATAAGAGGCAAGAACTGGTGCTTCAGCAAAACCATCGATCACTCTTTCCCCGCAGCCCCTGCCTCCTCTCAATCTCCTTCAACCCTGAAAGACCTTTGGACCAACATCAATGTTGCCAAACCCATTAACGCCAAAGCTGAGCTCTTGGTGGACTACATCGCCAACAAGGTCTTATACGCTTCTTTTCTTCTTGCTTTTGCTTTCTGGGTGTTTTACATTTTGTTTTTTCACATCTTGGTTCTTGTGGGTCGTAGATGAATGTGGCTTGGGTTGGCTTGGAAAGAGCGCCAGATAAGTCTCTCAAGAAGAAGATTCATGGGTGAGTCTTGCTTTCTTGTTTGGTGGTGAAATTGTTTCTTGGGCTGTTCTTGATTTCGAGTTTTCGCAGGTTGGGGCTGTGGCTCCTGTCGCGGGTTAAGCCCTCCGAGATATTTTTGAAGTCTATTTCGAAGGAGATCACTAGTGTTGAAGTCATTTACCCATCAAGGTTGGTGGTGATGGTGATTTTGTGGGTTTTGTGGATGTGTTGTTTTATTTTACTATTTTACCTTTCTGTTGATCTTTCTTGTTATTTGTTTGTGGTTGCTATATTTAACTGATCATGCTGGCACAGTTTGCTCATTCAGTATTTCGATATTGTTCAATTCTTCGATTCCCTGATATATGATGTGGATAATGGAGTAGTGTAAAATGAGAGATAAATTTATGTCTGTTTTCTATCTAGAGGCCTCTTGTGCTTGTTTTTATCTTGGTTTTTTCATTTTAAGTATTGTAGTTATGCATGTTTGACAGGACCATTTTGCTTTTATGTACTTGTTTATAGATTTTGTTAAAGTTGTATTCTCTACTTTAATTCCGTGGGATAATCTGTTTTTGAAAATTCATGTGGGAGGCGATGTGAATAAAGAAGAAGAATTCTTGTACATATTTTTCTTTTTTCTTCAATTTTATATAACGAGACTAATAACAATATATTTGCAGTTTGAATGCTCAACTTGTTCGTCGAAGAGTAAGACATATTGCTATGAGGTAATTCTTTCTGATCCCCTTCCACTGGTGGTGCTGTAATAAATCATTTTCTGTGTTAACATGGAATGTGTTAGTGTTTCTTGTGATTTAATTTATATGTTTGTCATATTAAATTTTATCTGTTTACAGGGGAACAGTTATTCACAGGAAATACTTTTATGGTTCAGTTTCATTAATTCCATTGACTTCTGCACTTAGCGTACGTATGTGTTTATGTGTTCAGTGATGTTACTTTCTAATGTATTGTTGATTTTGTGACAGTTTTGAGTACTTTTGCTTTTTAATAATTAATTAATTCTTTTTTATTGTCATTTGATATCCATGTCTTAATTTTGGATTGCAGGTTTTACCGTTACCTAATGTCCCATTCTTCTGGGTTTTATTTCGCACTTATTCTCATTGGAGAGCTCTGCAAGTTAGTACTATTGTTAACCTTGCACAGCACTTGCAATCTGTTCATTTTCTTTTACTGTCACTTGTTTGTGTCAATATGTTTGTTTTACTGTCACAATCAAGGACTTTCTACTGTTCAAGTCTTTTTTGTTTTATAGATGTTATATTCTTGTTAAGATTATTGAACTGGTAGAGGATATAAATGTTAAAGGATTTAGATAATTATATCTCATTTCCACTGCATGGCTTACTGTTTTTTAAATCTTTTAAAGTAAATAGAATATCATGGGAAGCTTGTTTGTAAATTCAACCAGTCAATTTATGTATGTTTCATATTTAGCTGGTACTGTAAATCACGTTGGACATCATTTGATTTGGCAAAATAAAAAATGTTGCATGGATGTTAGTAGCAGTCAAATTTGTCCGAGGATTTGCCTTATATGTTTATTTTATGTTCCCAGATAGATGTTAATCTTTGATTAGGATGATGTCATTCTTGATCCTTATAATGTTTGTAAATTGATTTTTGAGTGCATTTATCTTGAATTATGCATAAATCTCTTTTTCTGTTTTATATAATTTTATTTAGGGAAGTGAGAAACTGTTTCAACTAGTCTCAGATAGCAGCAAGACTTCAAACACTTATACAGATAAAAAGAAAACTGAGCACAAAGACTCTAAAAGTGAAAGCCACAGTTCGCATAAACCATCTTGGGTAAGTATTTATACATTATGCTCTAGTATTAATTGAGATATTGGGTAGAAAGTGATTTCCAAGCCAGGTTACAGACATGCATATATTTACTTTGGAGTTTGGATTGATGAGTTCTTAGTGCTTCACCTACCTTGCAGACTTTAAATTATTGCATGCATAAGCTAAAAACTATTTTTTTTATAAGGTTTTGGTATTTTTATTCACTGTGTGACTGTGTCAATCTGTAATATTCTTGTATTTTATCTGATGAATTTAAGAGTTGTGTGGCAAACCTATGCAAATCTACTTTGTTTGGTACATAGGGCATCTGGATAGGAAAGTGTTAGGGGTTTTAGAGGATGACTGATGCCAAATTGCAAATTGTGCTAATAGTTACTTAGCAATGTCAATGCATTTTCATACGCATGCATACAAGTGCACATTTTTTATGGTGAACAAACTCCATATCTTGTGGTTTTGCACGTTATACCTAATCTACATTTGACAGCAACACCATTTTGTTCTCTTATCATTCAGTTTCTGTTATTTGAACATAAAATATTGACATCACAAGTAATTAATTTTATCTCACGTTTTTTCTCAATCTTTTTTGTATGCCGCCATATAAAAAGTATGCATCAGCATTAAAGAGCACAATTTTTGTTGTGTCAATTTTGTGTTCACAAAACATTTTCAGCTTGTAGTCCAATTCTTAACAATTATATATTATTATCTTTACTAGATCTCCCTCCATAAATAGGGTCTCATATAGTTATAATAATATTATCTTATGTACAAGCATTCATTGTTTACTCACTGATGACTTTTTATTTTTGTTTAATGATATGTATGAATTAGGTGTTGCGGCCATCCAAAGAACTAGAGAATCTTGTTCGTCTAGAAAATGGTCAAGACAGTCTTAGTCAACATGTCATCGAAAATATTTGCAAGATATATGACCTCAATACCCAAGATGTTATAAAATATGAGAGGTCTATTTTTTGAATCAGTTTTGTAATACTACATTTACTTCCTTTGGATTTTCTTAATAGTGTATTTGGATGAGAAATTTAAATTAATTCATTTGTTTGAAGAATTTTAATTTTTTTGAGGTAAAATACATTGTTTAGGTGGAGAATTTATAAATAATTTAAAATTCAAGTATTTGTAAAATTTCTTGAAATAATTAAATTTTTAATTCTAAAAAAAAAAAGAGTAAGAATTTGAAATTTCTCATTTTTTTTTCTTCTTATTTCATCTATATGTTTTATCTTATCTCTTATCTCTTCATGTTTTTAATTATTGAATATTCAAAAATATTTTTAAAACCATTAAATATTTAAAAATTAGTTAATATTTATTTTTATAAAATTTAATTTAAAAATCTTAATATATAAATATATTTTTAAAATCAATTTTATTATGATTGAATCAAATTATTATATCCAATCTAAGAATTTAAAATTTGAGAAATTTAAATTGACTTATCAAAACAAAATATTTAATAATGATAATAATTGAAATCAAAGTAATTTAAATATCAAGAATTTAAAATTTTTGAATTTGTAAAATTTTTCATCCAAACATTTTAAAACTTTCGTCTACATTTTTTGGCTGATAGGTAGATAGTAATTGATTCAGAGTTATCGGTTAGTGTTACTGGGGGAATATGTCTTTTGAACATTGCAATAACTATCTTTCCAAGTGTAATTCAATTACATCTTTTGTAGTTGTGTTAGTGTAGTATTTTTGTCAATAAATTTGAATTTTGTGAAATATATATTGAAACTAGAGATGTTATTTTGCAATACTAATAATACAATTAGAGTTATAGCACTAGCTACCTAAAAACTAAAGTCACATTGCCAGTAAATGTTACTTTACATACTCTTAAATTTGTTATACTTTAGTTCTTTATAATTATATTTTTCTTTAAAGAAAGTTAACAATGATTTAAAAAACTTTTAGTTTTTTCATTAATTTAATTTTAAAAAATAATTTATTTTTTATAGTTTGTTTAATTTTAAAAAATTAATTATTGAGAAATCATTTTATTCAACTTATAAAATAATTTGTTAGAGTTATAATTGTTAGTATACAACGTATTATCTTTAATTGTAATCAAACAAATAATTATTTTTATTTATATTTTTTTAAAAGAGTATATATAATCTTAAAGTTAAATTTGTGCAAGAAATATGACTTTATTTTAATTAAAAATGTCCTCAAATAATAAGAAATGATATAGTTTTAGAAAACAATGTCATTTTGGGTTTAGGGTTTAGATTATAAAAGGTAGACAATTACAATTGAAAATAATATATGTAGTGGGAAAAATAAAAAAGAAAGGAACTCTATCAATAAATTGAAAGCAGAAGCAATGGTGACATTAAATTAGGTTTTGAGGAGAAGTAACTTGTTATATAATTGTTAATTCAAATTGTAACGGTTGTTGAGAAAAAAAGAAAGGTAGCCAATTATTATAAAACAGAAGATGAAAATGTAGAGAAATTGAGACATAGACAAATATATTGATATGACAACATGTGGAATTAGTTTTATGATGATGTGAATGTGTAATACGAATGAAATCACATGTCTCACTCCTTGTCCATCCAATAAAAGATTGTCACATCAATTAAAAGAGCCATATAGAATTCTAAATTTTTTCACACCACATGCCTTCTTCCCCACATTATGCCCCTCTAGTTCATAAATCAAATACCTTTAACATGATCTCTTCAAGTGGCAATGGATGACGAAGCCATGACTCATAGATCGAGAACATCACTGCTTTTTTTTTTTTTTCAAGCGATAGGTGTGCATTTGACCTTCGGATGTAACGACTCGACTTAGTCCTTACACCGTACAGTATAACTACTAGCAGCGAAAAACGTCTAACTTAAGACTAAACACATACAAATATGAAAACATGTATTATATTGCATGCATATAAAGGTAAGTAACTCCATAAATATGTGTAATATAAATAATCTAATAAATGTAAAATATGCATCTTAAGTTGTCGGTCAAGTAACTATTATTATCTACACAAGTCTACCATCAGTTGAAAGTCAACAAAATATCCTCCAACTCCTATGCCACTAGATGGCCTCCACAAAAACACTTCAGTCTTATCCTTTCCCTACTCCTATACCACAAATGATCATTGTAGTCCACACAACATGAAAACACACAAGGGTAAGTTAGAATAAAAAGAAACAACATATATACAACATAAGAATATCACATCACATCATCGTCTCATCTTTAGCAACATATCACAATATATAGCACAGATAAACACAATAACACATTTCATCACAATTCAGCACAACATATGAATAACACAATCAACTCAGCACATCATATGCTCAACACAACAACTACATGTGTCGACACACATTTCAACTAGGAGATTTCCTACAACATAGGGCGAGCAGTTTAAGTGGCTTGACTCTATCGAATCGAAAACACAAGGTGATCTTTTTGGGCTTACTAGATTAACAACAAATTGGATAAAAATTCATAACTCAGCAACTTGGTTTCTCGAATGTTGTCACTTAAATAAGGAAGTATAGTACTATTGTCAGTGTAGAACAATTGGGCTGGACTTATCACGACATTAGCTAGCTTAACTAAGTCTCCTATGGGGTTAGCTCATTGACTACCCTCCAAATACAATGCCCTTCTGATACTCAGTTAAAAATTAAGTTTCTGACTTCGTACTTTACTCGGTTGGTCACTTGTAATCAGTATAGTTCAATCTGGCCCCTATACTATGGTTGTTTCATACATGTGTGCCTCAACCTTGTTCATACATTGTACCAACAAAGTCCAAGAAGAGAAACATCATAGTATCCATTTCAAGAATCAACTTCCCAAGAAGGGTTTTCAACAAATGAGGCTTTTGGAGTACCTTAACATAATATTCACACAATGAGATATGTAACCTTCAAAAACTTCGCCTCTAGTTCTAAGTGGTCAACATAACTCAACAACACGACAACTCTTTATGGATTCAACGCAACAACAAAATCAACATACAACTTTACATCTTAAAACTCAATTATCACTACTCATATTCAACTCTTTAATCAACATACATTTCAACAACACATCTTATACTCAACACAACTACACAATCATCATACAACTTTATCAACACACAACTCACAACTCATATCAACCTCTCAACTAATGACTCACAAACTATCATCACATACTACTCCATCTCTGCAACTCATTCATCATTTATCCATTTAACAACTGAAATCAACAAGTATTTGACACTTCTTCAACTACATCATATTATTCATCAACAACAAGTGCCTAGTGCCACATATTTAGTGTTCAACACCATCTAGGCAAGGAGTTCTTTGTCTTGCCCATGCTTGACGCTATACAACCCACGTCCGATGTGGCTAAGGTAAAGGCCCCTCAGACCTCGTGCTTAGCATGCTAAACTACCACGCTTGACCCCACCACAAGCAAAGAGTCTCTACATAAGTCTCACCTGGTTTCACCACCATGACGTCTGTCAAAATCCAGATAAAGAGCTCTGGCTTGGCCACACTGGACGCCACTCAACTTTGGGCTTAATGTCACCAAGTTAGAGAGCTCTTAAGATTCCTATGCCCAACGCCATTCAATCATGCTTAGCATCGTTCCAACCCGAGACGAGTCTCTTTCATCATGTCTAGTGCCACCAATCCTACGCCCGATGTGATCAAGATAGAGAACCTCAAGTTAGAACAGCACCCAACGCTTTGAAGGCGTGTCCAACGCGACATTAGAATTCTACATATGCAGAACTTGATTTGGAGCCACAACCTGATTTTAAGCCACAACCTGAAATCCAATACAAATCCAACACAAGTAGCAAGAAAATAATGTTCCTACACAACACAAACAACTCAATTCTTGCACAAAAGGTAACATACAACAACAATTCAACTCAAATCACCACATTCTTCATCAATAACATAAGACCCCAATTTTCACAACTCAAAATCTTCATTTTAACTCCACCATTTCAAATTTCAGAGAAATTCATGTAACAACCACTCATGCATCAATCAACAAATTGACAACTCCACTTAAGAGTGAAAATCTAGCTTCCCTTACCTCAAGGTAGCTCGGGTCTGAGGTAGAAGAGAAGAACAATATAAGTCTCCACACAAGATCAATGACTTGATTCGAGGTTTCCACTACCTAAATCACAAACAAAACAACTTAGAAAAGATTGAAAGAATAAAAGGAAAATGATTGAGAGGAAAAAACTCATGGACCAGAGACCTTCTCTCTAGAATCCTTTCTTTAAAAAGCTAAGGAAAAAAGTTTATAAGGCCTTATCAAAAACAAAAACCTTATATACTCTTCCCTCAAGAGTCAAACTAGATCTCTGCCTAGAGAAATCTCCTCTCAACACCACTAAAGCTCTTAAGGAAATCTTCAAACTCCTAAGTCTCTCAATATCGACAACTCAACTTAACAACATAAAATAACTAGGGACAATATAACACTATTACAACTTACAATGTTACATTGGAGCTTCCTCTAAGAGGATGATGGAGATGACAGTGAGATTTTAGTAGCATTTGAAATCTTCTTGTAGGGATTGAGGGATGATGAGACACTCAATACTTGTGGATGAAACCATTGGGGTAGAAGAGGTCGTTGGTGCAACAATGTTGAGGGTTTGTTCATCTTGCTCAGCTGAGGCTTCTATTTCAGATACCATCCAAAGGAAGGATATCCGTTTGGGAACATGCAAACTAGTGGTGGTGCCATTTCGGTGGTGGACGACATCCTCAATCTACTGAAGGAGGAGCAATTTCTCGACGAGTTCCATGAAAGAGAGAAATGTTCGTGTTGTAATAAAAAAAATAGAAAAAAATTCAAAATCCTAGGTGGTTATTTTAATTGACATGGCAATTTATTATTGGAGGGACAAGGAATAAGACAAAATTTGTGAGCCAAGTGATTTCATTCCTAGTGTAATAATATTTATTTTGTTTTAGAGGCGTGTTACAAAGGCAAATTTCTCTAATATCATTGAAAAGGTAAACAACAAGCTTGTTGGTTGGAAAAGTCGCCTTTTTAATAAGCCAAGGAGGGTGACTTTAGTGAGGTTGGTGCTAAAAGCTATTCCCATGTATGTGGTGCAAATTTATCAATACCTTGAAAAGGAATTTGTGATTTTATTGACAAATCGATCTACTCTTTTATTTAGAAAGGGGGTTCTAATTGTGGGCTTCACATATTGGTGGGTAGAAGCTTACTCAACATAAGAGAAATGGTGGTCTCGAAATTAGGGTAACGCGTCATCAAAATACAACTTTATTGGGGATCCTAGTTTAGGAACTGCTAAATCTATCTACCTAACTTTGGACTATTATTATCAAGAAGAAGTACTTTAGGAATGGGCATATTCTCCAGTAGGGGAGCAGTAAGGGCTTGCACACTTAAAATGTTATCCAACACACGTTAGAATATCTCAAGGATGGATTTAGCATGAAACTTGGTTCGAGGGATACAAATTTTTGGTTCCAACCTTGGGCCTTGATGTCTCCTATTGTCCAACAATGTTCCATGGGTTGAAATCCATGACTTGAACTTTAAGGTCAAGGATGTATGGTGTCATGACTCTTGGAACCTTGAACAGTTTTTCCCATGCATTCTATCGCATGTGACAAATGCAATACATAAGATAAAACACCGTCTTATGGAGGGAACCTAAGATGTTTAGGCTTGGGAGCATACAATTGATGGGACCTACTCCATAAAGAGTGCTTATGATTGGTTGAATGATAAGGTAGACAATTTAAGTCACAAATTTTGCTGGATGTGGATTCGGAAAGTAAGACTTCCTACTAATGTGCAATTTTTCATTTGGCAAGTTCTTGACTTTACTATCCCATCTCAAGCGATCTTAAAAGATAAGGGCATTATTGGAGATGGATCATGTCCTATATGTGGCTATTTGTAGGAGTTTGTAATGCACACCTTATTACTTTGTAGTGAAGTTACTCATATATGGTGCTATTACTGCTTCCATTTTCAAGATGTTCCCATCTTTAAAGCAATTGCTATATATTGAATCAGAGACTTAATTATGTGTAATGGAACCATCGTGCCTATGATTGTGTGGCAGTTTTGGTGCAATAGGAATCACATTATTTTCAAGGACAAGTGGATATCAAGTACCACGATTTGCATGCTAGCTTTTGCTGTTGCTCAATCCACGTGTGTGGCATACGGAATCCAACAACACAGGCTAGGAATAATATGGAGGAGGGTTCAATTGCCTTGAACATTGATGGAAGCCTCCTTGCAAATCTGAATCACACTGGTTTTGGTGGCATTTGTCGAGATCACTATGGGTCCTTCTTGTTCGATTTTACTGGATATGGTGACCAGATTCTAATCCTCCTTGCGAAAATTCTCACTCTCTTGTATGAGTTGGAGTTTTGTTGGAATGAATGTTTTAAAATAGTGAACTATTATTCTAACTCTGCTTTTGGTGGAGCTGTTGCAAAACAAGATAGAGATTCATCATCATTATGCTAATGAGTTCATTCTACTAAAAAAGTTCTTGGTCAGAGGATGGGATTGCACCCTACATCATGCGTTATGGGAAGGCAATTGTTGTGCAAATCCGCTTGCTAAGTTTGGTGATTCCTCGGAGGATCAACTTCAGTTCATCATTGTGGCCCACCTTGCTTCTCCTAGCTAACACGAGAGGAACAATTTTTGCTAGAACATAATCTCTATATTTTCATTTATACTTTTCCTTTTTTTTTTTGTTTCTTCACTCTTGTAAAAAAAAAGATGGATATTTTTTGAAATTTTTTCTTTGACAAAATTTCTTTTACAAAAGAAAATTATCTAAAGTAATATGTTTTTTCTTACCTACAATAGCATTAGGAGGGCACAGGAAATTTTTTGTTAAATTGGACTATGGATCCAATTAAGATTTTAAAACTATAAATTCAATGCTATTGATTAAGGTGTGGAACTTAAACCAATCGAAACTTGTCCAAACCTAAATTATTTTAGGATATTTTTTATTTTTATTTTTTATGTTATGTAATTTAATAATTTTGACTTTTAAAATTATTCATAAACTTTTTTTTTTTTTTTAATTTTATTATGATTTCTTATTTCTTATATTTCTTTTTCATTTTTTTCCTTCTAATTTTTCTTCATTATTTCAACACTTGACTCAAATTAAACCGTTAAACTAGCTCAAATATTATTGAATATTAAATCTGAGTTGTTAAATAAAAAAAATACAAAAAATTGATTTAACGAAATTAATTAACATTGATCGATTTGTATTTAACATTCCTTAAATCTAAATCATCCATATTCATGTTCACTCCTTAAAAAAAATCACATAAATTTTTTTTCATTAAAGTTAATTTGTAAAACATTTAAAAAAAAAATATCAGTGTCTTACTCAACTTGTTAAGCAAGTTAACAAAAGAAAAATTATGGTTTAATAGATTTTTTAACTTTATAATTTTAGATTATAATGCTAGAAAATTTTATCATTATAAAAATTTGTTTTTATTCAATGTTACTTATGTCATTTATTTATTTATTCAAAATATGTTAAAATAATGAAAAAAATAATGAAAAGAAATTAACATTATAATAATATAATATTCATATGTTTTCTATTTTATTTTCAATTACAATAAATAAGTAAATAATAATTATTTTATCTTAATTTTGTGAATATTTTTATTTCTATTTATTATGTTGTAATATTTAATAATTTTTAATTTACTGGTTTTCTCATTTGGTTTGTGATTCTCAGTCATAAAAGGGGCATAGCTGAAGCCATTACTTTACAACTTCAACATTTTCAAGTTTCTTTCTCTTCTCTCTGAAGAAAACTTAGCATCGGAGAAAGAATCATCGATGGCTATTGAACACGAAGACGATCTCAAGGACGAGAAGAACCCACGACCCCTCGACGAGGATGACATCGCCCTCCTCAAAACCTACGTAATCTTTTCTCTCTCTTTAAAACCCTAATTTCCCTTTTTTCCGTTTTAGGCTAAGCAGATCTTCGTTTTCCTAAGAATCGCATGATATTCTAATTCTTCTTCTATTGTGCCATTTCCTATGCCATCCCAAATGAATCGTCGTCTAATTTGCTTTCAACTCTGCTGCTACTGGGTTTTAATTGCTTAGTGTTTTGGGGGAAGGTTTACTGTCTTGACCTACTTTCCCTTAATTCTGATTCTGAATCATGGGGTGTGTTAAAGTCTGTTACTTTGAGTTTTTTTATATTAATTTTGGAACTCTAGGAAGTTTAAGATTTGCTCTGGAAAATGAAAGTAATGTAGATTTCGGTACTTTGCGGATGGCAAGAGCTTGAGGTTGCTGGTTTTGGTGTTTCTGGTAGCTACGTGGTTATTGTTCATAAATCTTGATGTAGATGCACGGGGCCTTTTCAGGTTTCAACATTATTTTAGGGTTATTGCATGGCTATGTAGATTAATTAGGTTTCATTAGGGGTTGCTGAGGTGTGAAGTCTCTTTACTCTATAATATACAATGCTGACTGGTATTTATGTTCACAAGATGCTTTGCTCATATAATGATTATTGATTGCCCTTCTCAGCTTCTCCTTATAGTTTTTGGGCAGAAAATGTTTGTCCGCATTTGTTGCTTTCTAACCATTAGTGTGTTTATAATTATAAACAGTCTCTTATAGTATAATTTGGTTCGCACAGGGTTTGGGACCTTACTCCACAAACATAAAAAAGGTGGAGAAGGAAATCAAAGATATGGCAAAGAAAGTGAATGACTTATGCGGTATGTGCAAATGATTTAGTTTGTTACTCTCTTTTTCCTTTTTGATGGGTTACAAGTAGTTCCTTAACTGGGTATTTTTTCTATATTATATCTCTGAATTTAATTATGTCTTGTTGAAAGGCGATAACTCTAGTTTGTGGCTATCATTCATTAACCAGGAAAAAACTGAAGGAAGGGGTTAATAATTGTTATTGTGTATATGTTCTGTTTTATACCAGTTCTACTAATTACATGAACTGGATGCTGTTAACGCTTAAGCACCTCCTTAGATGTTTGCTTCCTGTTATAATAGGTATCAAGGAGTCTGATACCGGGTTAGCTGCACCAAGCCAGTGGGATCTTGTTTCTGATAAGCAAATGATGCAGGAGGAGCAGCCTCTTCAGGTGATTATTCTTTTTATTTGGTGGAGTTTTTCTAACTTGCAAGTGTTTTTAATATTAGCAGGAGTTGCTAACTATGTTTACTTGTTGAACAGGTGGCACGGTGCACAAAGATTATAAATCCAAACTCTGAAGATGCCAAATATGTTATTAATGTGAAGCAGATTGCAAAGGTGCTTATATTTTTATTTTTGTAACAATCTTTTCAAAATCCCCTTATATATCAGATAGGTTTTTGTTTGAAGATGTCTGGCATCACTTGTTAATTAAGATAGCAGTTGCTGATCAATTGTCTTATGCCACATAAAATGCCAAGTTTTTTTCCCCTTGTTATATGTTCAAGTTGTCAAGCTGGGTCTAATATATCTTATATACCTTCTGCTTTGATGATGGCAGTTTGTTGTTGGGCTAGGAGACAAGGTTTCCCCCACTGACATAGAGGAAGGCATGCGTGTTGGGTATGTTTCCAATGAGTAATTTGATGCTAGAATATTAACTACAGAAAGAAGAGGAACTCTATGGCCATGTCTGCTTGTTTGTTTGACCTTCATTTTATCGTTGCAGTGTTGATAGAAACAAATATCAGATTCAGATTCCTTTGCCTCCAAAAATTGATCCGAGTGTAACCATGATGACAGTTGAAGAGAAGCCAGATGTGACATATAATGATGTTGGTGGTTGTAAGGAGCAGATTGAAAAGATGCGTGAAGTAAGTCATTGTAACTTTTTGTTTTTTACATTATATTGAAGTAAAATCACGGGGCACTAAGTTGTAATTTCCCTGCTAGGTTGTTGAACTTCCCATGCTTCATCCAGAGAAATTTGTCAAGCTTGGGATTGATCCTCCGAAGGGTGTTCTTTGTTATGGTCCCCCTGGAACTGGGAAAACACTTCTAGCCAGGGCTGTGGCTAATAGGACTGATGCTTGTTTTATAAGGGTCATTGGAAGTGAGCTAGTTCAGAAATATGTTGGTGAAGGGGCTAGGATGGTTCGTGAACTATTTCAGGTAAACACATAAGACCCGTTTTCTAGCTTTTGATCATTGTTTTCATGAAAGTGAATAATTTGACCAAACTTTTATTTCATGTAGATGGCTCGTTCAAAGAAGGCTTGCATTGTGTTTTTTGATGAAGTTGATGCAATTGGAGGTGCACGTTTTGACGATGGTGTTGGTGGTGACAATGAAGTTCAGCGGACCATGCTTGAAATTGTGAATCAGCTTGATGGGTTTGATGCTCGGGGAAACATCAAAGTTTTGATGGCAACTAACAGGTTGGTTGATTTTGTTGAGAGTATGTCTCTAAGTGATTAAGTGTGTAAAGAGTCAGTTTTGTCATAACTATGAAGCCATTCCAAATGTTCTTTAAAATTCATTTTTTCTTGCATGGTCATATTGCTGAGTTCTTTTCAACTTGCTTTGCAAATGTTACATGGTTCTGTGATTGTTTTTCTTCAATTAGGAAGTTCTGCTACTAAGTTGGGCTTATAGTTTGTGTTTTTGTCCACAATTTCTAGGCCTGACACCCTAGATCCAGCACTACTACGGCCTGGGCGATTGGACCGTAAAGTTGAATTTGGCCTTCCTGACTTGGAGAGTAGGACACAGATATTCAAGATACATACAAGAACCATGAACTGTGAAAGGGATATCCGGTTTGAACTTTTGGCTCGACTTTGCCCAAATTCCACAGGTACGAACAGTTTTAAATACTAGGCAATTCATAATTTATCTTGTACTTTTGACCATCAATTTATTAAGGATTTCAGTATATTGCTAGTATAATTTCTGGTCAAACTTGTTTTTGGTTTTGAGAGATCTTTGAAGCTTCCATTCTTTCTGATGCTCTAAAGCTTTGCTTTCTAATGTTGTGTGCTTCATTCTCAAGTATTTCTATACATAGGTTTTCTGATAGAGAACTTTTTGTTTTCTACAGGAGCTGATATAAGGAGTGTATGCACAGAAGCTGGTATGTATGCTATCCGTGCTCGGAGGAAGACTGTAACAGAGAAAGACTTCCTTGATGCAGTAAATAAAGTCATCAAAGGATACCAGAAGTTCAGTGCAACTCCCAAGTATATGGTCTACAACTGAGTTATTCTTTCATCTCTTCCCCGGGACCATGACCGTTTTAGAACGTACAATTAATATTTATTTTCCCCTGTGAAAATTGAAGGACGTGTGATTCTTTCTGTGAAACTCCTGTTTGAATGCATCCTCGCCTGTAGCAAACGTTTCCTTGATGTTTTACGTGCAAAATTGAGTAAAACCTTCTTTTAGCCTTTAAAGAATATACTTATTATCAATTGCAGTTGTTCGTTATTGGGGAAAAATCATCTTCGTGTTGTCATTTGCATGGTGAAATTGGTTAGGATTTGAGTAACTTGATTCGAGTTTTGTTGGATGAAAATATTAACAATGATTATAAATTAGTCTATGTTGTTTCTTTTTCCTCCTATAGTATTCAGTTTAATGAATTTAGTCCCTAGTTTGTAATTTTGGTTTAATTTCATCCGGTAAAATTATAATATCAAACATGACTTGATATTAAGATGATATTAACTTATTAAGGAAATGGCATGATGATTAATATTTAACTTAAATTAATATTTAAGTTAAAATGTATCTTTAGTCTTTAATTTTTATTACTTTGTAGTATGTACTATTTTTATGTGGTAAAAATGATTGTTAAAATTATAATTTAATTTAAATATTAATAAAAGTTAATTTTGTGTGAATTATTTAGTGTTAAATTAGAATTATTGTTACAATGTTAACTGTCAAATGAAACTAAACAAAAATTGTAAATTTTACGAGATTGTAAAATTAAAAATCTGAGACTAAAACCCTATATTAAATGTTATAGGAACTGAACTGTAGTCTAATTTATAAATATTTTAATCTATGCAATAAATTTTACGAGATTGTAAAATTAAAAATCTGAGACTAAAACCCTATATTAAATGTTATAGGAACTGAACTGTAGTCTTATTTATAAATATTTTAATCTATGCAATGTTCAAATATGTTTATTATATATAATTAAAAATTTTAATAAATTAAAATAATAAATATTATGTTTGAATATATAAATTATATTTAAAATTTTATATAAATATTAAATAAAATTTTTAAATATATAAATAATATGTTACATTTATATAAATAGTTTATATTATAATATAAATTATTTTATTTATTAATAATTTATTTAAAATATTAATATTTTATTTATAAATAATTATGATAAATAATAATTGAATTAGATACAAATTAAAATTTTCTTTTTTGCAAATTCTCACGTTGTAAAATAGTCTTCTCTTGCATGATAGGAATAAAATTCATGTTTAATATATATGAATTGATTATTAATGTTTTTTTTACATTAAATATTTGAATTAGGTTTTGATTTGGATAAGGCATGTCATGACTTATAGTATAGACATAAATTATTACTAAAAATTAAAAATTTGTAGGTAAATATTTTTTTAACATTTACTCACAAATAATCTACCTATCCATTATATGACTTATATATTAATGATTTTGTAAGTTTTACATACAACACAATTGTAAGTACAAATATTCAAGTTTTATCCACACTAAGATCTATGAACATATGGTTCTCGCATCATGCCTCCTTTTCTCAATGATTGTTGAACATTTATGAAATTAAAGTTACTTTATTTGCAAACTCTTTTTACACGAGATTTTTTTTTTATAAAGAGGTATAATTTTTTATTGGACCAATTTTTATAAAAGTAAAGTGATATTCCAAAATAAAAATAATACTCCAATCTTTAATTAAGGAGGACAAATATTGAACTATTTAAGATAATGACTTTTAATTTATACAAAAGATTTTTTTATTATATATTTACGATTTTTTTAGTTGGAGGATGATAATATACTACATAAAAAATCACAATTAAAGATTTCACATTCATATTTAAAAAGACTTGATTGAAAAAAAAACATTTTTACAAGATAATCAATTAAATAAACAAGTAGATGTAGTTAACAAATTCTTTTATACAATAACAACACCACAATAGTTAACTTTTAAATTTGATGCTTCAAAGTTTTTAATTCTTAATATTTTAAACTTATCCATTAAGTCTAAATCATTTCTTTTTACTGCTTTTTAAACATAGTTCGAGGAATTTATATAATAGAAATTTTACATCGACGGTATATAAATAATTAGATTAATCTATAGAGTTTTACTCTAACATAAATTATTAAAATTCTTCACAATTAGACTAATTTTACACAAACATAAAAAAAAAATGTTTGGGTGAAAAACATTTACCAGTTGCGACTAATATGTTGGGGGTTTACTAGGATCTCTAACAAGCATCTTCCTAACCAAGTTTTTTGATCTCTAACAAGGATCTCCTTTGCACAAGAAGCGTCTTTCTCGTGTGACCACCACCAGAATGAATTTGATGTCATTCCATCTTTAGAGGTTCTTGATCCAATTAATGCACTTTTTCCCCATCTGACACTAGATGCTACTCCTTGTTCCAAGCATCTTATCATCTTTATGGGATTAGGTTTGAGCAAGAAACACGAAAAAAAAAACAAGAAATAAGAAAAATTAATGCTGATGATAATCTGAGCAGTGACAATGTGGTTGATAGAAGAGCCAAAACATTGCTATATTACTTTATGATGAGCCTTTCACACGGCATCTTCAAGTTAAACACAAAATGGTTCATTTTTTGAGTCATTAACCCTGATGAAGATTAAGCAGTGGAGAAAAATGACCCCAACACAGGTCGAATATTTATTTAGAGTTTAGACTAATACAAAATATTGGACCCATACAATCACAAAATAGGATGAAAAAGCTTAACTATGATTCCTACTTATTACAACAAGATGGCAACCATCAATCTTAACCGAGCTTCAATTTTGCAAAAGGTTAAATTATTGAAATTTATACCACCAATAAAAGAAATAGCTCAGAAACATACACCAATAGTTCTCTAGCTTCAATAATCAAAGGTGCAACCAATCTAACTCGAGAGAAACTGGCTGAGGGGTTATGAAGAAATGATGAAAATATTAATATTGTTTTCCTTTTCTGCCATTCTATCAACACAAGGCTTTTGTTCCCATTTACATGTCTTGTGTTTCTTGGTTATCACCTCCTTGGTTGGATCCTCCTTGATCAGTTCCAAACGTCCGTTTGCTCATGTTAGTACGCTGTACTAATCGAACCAATGCTTGAACCACTTCTGACATCGGTGGTCGGAATTCTGGCTCCGGCTGCCCCAAAAGTAAAATTAGAATAACATAATAATCCATTATTACATTTATATTTTGTTCATCCCCAAGGGTACCCTATTGCTTGAGCATAGCACTTATGAGTGAGGTACAATTATTGTTTAACAGTTCAAATAGAGATTTGCTGCCTATTCACAAAAATAGTAAATTTTGAATGAAACATGACTGACATTAATATATTACCTGAACACAAAGAGCAATAACATCCGCAAATCGAGATAGAGACTTCACAGGGTATAGTCCTTCCAATGCAGGATCAACCATTTTAGCCAAAGCATCGATATCGTGGAGTTGAGGTGTTGCCCATCGAACCAAAGCCTGCTCAGACCTTGGCCTTGAGCTGTAGAAGAGAAGTTTAAACAATCATGCATGTGCCCTTTTATGTTGGAATGTATGTACATGTAAATATTGTGATGTTAATGTTATATCAATCTTTCACCTGTCAAATGGTTTTCGTCCACTGAGAAGTTCCAACATGACGACTCCAAAGCTATAGACATCACTCTTAAGAGTGTAATGACCAGACAAGCCAACTTCAGGAGCTTCATATCCGGATCCAGCATTATTGTTCAATACCTGATCATGAAGCATTATTTAGAATTTTTAATACTTTTAGTATGTAAATGTCAGTGACCAGAAAAAGAAATAACATTCAGTAAGAGAACTGTATTATTTTCAATGATTGAAACAAACACTATCTATCCATTCTTGAGCGCACCTTGTATCTTAAACTTTTTAGGACAATTAGTTTTTGACATGGTATTATTAGGTTCTCTATGACCAAAGAGGTCCTGAAATTTCAATCCTTGATAGTACTTCATAATTTTTTTGATTTATTTATTCAAAAGAACGACAATAAGGTTCAAACTTATGACGTAATGCCAATTACACAACCCAATGATTCATACAAAATATTTTATATGTCTAACCATTCTCGTTTTCTTTCCCTAATTGTTATAAACTCAAACATATATGGCAATATCAACTAAAGAATGAGAGTCTAAAGTAAGAACAATTACTTCAAAACTGAAAATGAGAATGAGTAGTTAAACATAAAAATACATAGAAAAGTAGCAAAAGAAGACTAAACTACTCTGGCCAAACACCATCATATCCAATTATAAACACATTAATTCATAGCAAAAGCCATAATGTTCCAAAACACAAAAATCACCTGGTTTGCATTTGGAATATAGTTTGCCAATCCACTGTCGGAAAGATGAGGATTAAGATCTGCATCAAGCAATATGTTGGATGACTTTATATTCTTATGAACAACTGATGGTGAACATACTTCATGGAGGTACCTAGGAAAAAAGCAAACAGAGTTAGGTTGTTGATTCTCAGGGCAAGAATTTACATTGATGCTTGAAACCCAATTTTATGTTATACTACTAGATCTATTTAAATGTCTATTAATAGTAAGGTCCTTAGTTTCAAAGTCACAATTCCTTATTGCTGATAGTATGTTGACTTTATACATGATATTGCATCAAATCTAAATTGTATAATCCCAAACTACTTTATCCTATTTTTTAATTTTCAAATTTGAATATTAGATTTAGTTATTGTTAGATATAAAACCACTAATAACATTTCACATAACAACTTCAGCTTTTAGAATAACTAGTTCTTGTCAAGATATTAGAGTCTATAAAACCAACTGGACAAGAGTCTGTAAATGCAATATCAAGATCTTCTATTTACATTAACAAACAACTTACTCTAAAGCACGTGCAATCCCCAAAGCAATCTTCACACGTGAATTCCATATCAATGGTTTACTATAGTCATCAAGTAGGTGAAGGAAGTCATGCAGTGATCCATTTTTATGAAATTCATAGACTAGTAGATGCTGTCCATGCTCTGAACAATAACCTGCAAGCTCTGTCACATTCGGATGATGCAAATGGGATATGTTTGAAACTAATTCTACAAAATCTTCAGACAAATCATTGGGAAGGACAGATGAATCTATCTTCTTCACAGCAAGAACCTAAAACATTTTCATAAGTGAGAAAACCAAATCAAAACCATTAATAAGCAGGTACATGAATTGTACATATGGTCTACTGTAGAAAAGTACATGGTATTTATTGGGGGATATTAGCTATACATGTAAAATCTACAAGCAGAAGGACTTCTCATACTTCTTTGATTTTTTATTAGCAGTCATAGGACTTTAAAGAAACATCATTACACAAGCACTCATGCACTTCAGTATAAAAATAATTCAGATTTGACACCTTTCTAGGAAAAATTACATAATGTCATGATAATATTTTGAAATTAAATATCTGCCATCAGTATTAAATATAGAGGTGTATTTGCAGCAAAAACAGGTAAGAAATACCTTTCCATTGTCAAATTGAGCACGGTACACACGACCAAAAGACCCCTCTCCAAGAAGCTGATCCACACTGAAGCTTCCAGTAGCAATCTGTAGGTCAGCTATAGAATATGATTTTACATTTGCAGGAGCTGTGACAGTCTTCTTGACTGTAATGGGCCTATTGACTACAACCGGGGGCTGCTTTGAAAACTCATCTTCATCAAATGATTTGTGACGATCAAAAGGTGGAGGTTTAAGGCTTATTGGGGCCGAAGTTGTATCAAATGTCTTCAAGTCAATAACCGATGAAGTTTGCATGGAATTCATTTCTGCATTATGACAGATATTAACATGTCAATTTCAATCAGAACAATAAGTGAAAGCAGAATGGCTTCACAACTAAACAGTAAATTGAAAGCAGTAAGACAAGGCAGTCCTTTCCAATCGGAGAAAGAAATGTAGACAGCCTAGTCATTTTTAATTAGTGGTGCAGTTTGGCTTGACTGATTATAACAAAAATTCACTTTCTCTAGTGTGGCCACAGCCAAGGTACCAAACATGCCTCTGTCCCTGAAAAAAAATGTTGAAGTAATTGCTACCTACTTGCCTTACAGTTAAAAAACAGATTATCTGCCAATATTATAGGTTGAATCGCAAAATTCATTTATCAATAGCAGAATTAAGCCTTTCATGGTTAAGCATATCTGCCAACAGAGAAGGTGGTTTTGGAAGATTGAAGGGTGAACCTAAAAAATTGAAATACAATATATACAACTATACAAGTGAGCTAAAATAAGGAGACCTCATAATGAAAGAATGGAAACAATTTTTCAATAGTATGCAAGAACAAAATGCAGACCATGCACGTCATTTGAAGTATGAGGAGCCAAGGGCTGATTGTCAAGCTTTTCAACATCATTAGATGACTTTTTGGATCTCCTCTTCACCAGAAAGAATGCTACTATTGCCCCAACAACCAGGATGGAGATCACTATTCCAGCAATGCCACCACCGCCTATACCAGATTTTTTGTCTCCGCCATCATTTGAGTCACCATCTGATGTGGTATGGCCGCCAGATTTGTGATTTCGGTTTCTTGTTGTTACTGGAGGTGTCCCAGGAGGAGGTGGGGGTGCAGGTCCTGAGCTCCATGCATTACCATCCTTCCTGTCATTAAATTTGACCATTTTCAAGTTTTATAGAATTCATGATGAAAAACTGATTCTTACCAAAATTGCTGATGATGGAAATACATACTGTAGGTTTATATTTTTCAATTGTTCTGGTATCCAGCCGGTAAAATGATTGTTTTCCACATTCCTGAGAAAAATTTAAGAACATAAAGACAACTGAAAAGGTACTTCTATTGAAATATACGAAAGGGTATTCCACTGCTGTTATATGAAACAGAGACGTACAGATTATCAAGAGGCAGATTAGCAAGGACATCAATGGTGCCTGTAAATTGGTTGCTTTGCAGATTCCTACATAAATGTGAACAAGTCAACTAAGAATGCAATCATTTTCAATACCATGAAAAATTAGCAGTAAAAAATGAAAAATTAGACATATACATGGTGCTTATGCTTGAAAGTGAGCTCAAAGTCTGAGGCAGGTCACCTGACAAAGAATTGAACGATAGATCCCTGCAACAAATAATAGATATTATAGTCACCTGCCCTGAATTGTCACCAAACCAAATTCTAGCATACTTTACTTCAAAAATGAAATAGCATAGCCTCCATTTGATACTTATAACAAAAAGGCGGGTTTTTAAATTACAAGAAACATATGCAGTGGAATATAATGCAATAGTCAATGTATATGGAGCATTTTTCGCAGAATAATAGTATAAATTGTCTTAAAGATGGGATGAGAAGTAATATTGTGAAATTACGAAATGCAAAATGAAAATCAATCCACCACAATGAGCATAAAATCAGACTGAAAATGAAAAGATCAATATTTCATAGTTAACATAAACTTGATAGTAATCCAGACTACTTTTTATATTGTTGAAGGGCAGGAGGAATCTCACAATGTGTTGAGAGAAGAGAGCTTTTGAAAATCAACATTAATTCCTTGCTGGAGCTGATTGTGACCAAGATTCCTACATTATCAAGATTAACTTAAAAAATGAGTCCAGTGTGAAGGAGGTTTATACAATAAAAAGTGTACAAGAAGTCAAGAAGATGATTACACACAGGACTATAAGAGAAGTCTTATCAGAAAGAGAATAAGGGATTTGCCCGTTGAAATTATTATTTGCAAGATTTCTGCATCCAAAGAAACATGAATGTTAGAAATTCATAAATTGTATCAGAACAAAACTAAACCAAAAAAGTAATAAAAAATATGGAAACATACAAGTACTGCAGATTAGGAGGAAGTTGGTATGGTATGGTGCCACCAAGATTGTTGTTACTCAGGTCTCTACAGAATTTTGAAAGGTCACAAGAATCATAACAATACATATAAAACTGGTTATATGATGAATGAGAGTATAAGACTACTAACTTACAGGTTTGTCACAGATGTCATGGGTTCTAGCTGGTAACCCAAAGATCCGGTTAGTGTACGACCAGGTAACTTACTGATATGAAGTGAAAAATAAATGAATAATCATCAGAATCAGCACCTAAAACTATAACAGTCAAGTCATATAAAGTGAAAGGGAGATTGTGACTTCACATTTCTGTTACACGATTGCCAGAGCAAGTAATGCCTTGCCAAGACTGTCCACAAGGATCATCACCATTCCAATTTAGTTGGGTTGGCGAGTTCATACTTTGATACATACCCTTTAGAGAAGCCACTGCATCAGACATTCAGAAAAGGATAGTTAGTAAACCCCAGATGTGTAAAATAGAAATTTGTATTATAAATTTCTATTACGTTAATGCCAGTCTGCATCTGTACAACCATCCTTTTCACATATTTTAAGATATGTACACTACTTGCCAACTACTGAACCTATTATATAGATTTTATCACTTCTAGGCATAAGTGAACAAATTAATCATTGATCTTCTCAGCATGAATGCAGAAAATGTTCTCATTGAAGATTTCATAATTGATTCTTCATGATATTGACTTTACATCCTTAATGGGTGCATGGGAGTTCATGAAAAATAATATTACTGACTACAGAACATGAAGAAAACCTATTCACATCACCTAGCCACTTACCAAATCAGAGAAAATATGCAAGTAATTTAAATCATAACATGTTTAAATTAACAAGAGTTCGTCCTTGGGGTTTAGTAGAAAATTTAATATCAGATGTACACCAAACACACATTTTATATATTCAAAGTGTCCCAAAGCAGAGCAAGTTAAGTATGTGGATGTTGATAACAAAACAAGAACAAAAATAAGTATAGGATTACATCTGACATGAATAACAAGATGCAAAAATCAGAAAAACAAGTTTATTTATTCCATGCAAGCATTCTCAAACCTTAAATAAATTGCTAGAGCCTATCAGAAATAGCATATAGGTCAAGATAGAATCCTGCATACTAGTGGTGTTGTCTCAATTACTATGTTATACTTCAAATCTCATCAGAAATATGGCAGGTCAAAATTCATTATATAAAGCCAAGAACAGAGTTGACTATAATTCTGGAATTAGGCACAAATGCAGCTAACATTGTCCAAGGTTACTGTCATTGGCAATAAAGCAATCAACCTGTTGATACAAATGCATGCTGAGACCTTCTACAAAGGATGGAGAGCAGCCAGAGAATGGTGGGCCTTTTACAGCCCAAGAAGTCAATCACATGAGGTCTACTGCTTTACTAAGACTGTTACATTTAGTCCCTAAGGGAGAACAGAAGCAAGATGGAACTGCAATCTCTGTAGCTAAATCTTCTCATAGAATTTCCATGTTTTTATTAATTCATTAGACATCATAATACAAGGAGGAAAAATTTGAACATCAAAAGGAAAACACAGCAATATAGAAGACAACAAGTAAATGGAAGGGAACTAAAGTGGAAGATCAAGGGTCCCACTCAGCTGTTGCAATTTGTTTTTGTGCAGCTCGAGTGGACATTATTATAACGGGCATCTCCCTTTTTGGAACTTGGAAATTTGTTCAACTATACTTCAAGAAAAAAATATAAGAAAATGGTAACTGAATATTACGTCAACTTCTTGATGTTCGATCAATCCTCGTTCGTTGACAACATTCTCTACAGTAATGAAGTGAGAATTGAATCAACCGGCTACATAGCACGCACAGAACACAGAGCTTAAACAAAACTAATAATATATATACATATATTATAAAGTCCTTCATTAGCTGAAATCATAGACAAAGCATATTTCACCCTATCAATCTGAGTAAACAGTAACATTTCAGGACAACAAAATTAAACATGTGCCACTGAAGAGATCAGCTGGAAAACTTCACAATGATTCAAAAGACAATAAAACCAAACACAACACACAGGCCAAATCAAACTAATCTGCTGAGTAATTGACAGAGTTGTCCACAGAACCTGATTGAAAACCAAACAAAAACACACAAAAAACAGTGGTAGTCTTAACTAACAGAGTAACAGTAGCAGAATGCAACAGACAGAGAGAGAGAGAGATGAAAAGTGCACAGTTGAGAGTGTAATCAAAGAAGACACTAACCGTCATTTGGATCTGTGCCTCCATTGATGGCCAGAATGCAGGTGCTGATGAACACCACCAGCACCAGCTTTGGATCCAACACCATCTTTTTTCCCAATCAATCTTTTCTCGCAAAATTCTTCCTACCCAGAAAGCTAAAAGGATGTGCAATCAACCCCTTTTGGCCAATTTTTAATTTTTGATAATAATATATTATGGGTTCATCACTAAATATGTTGCCACCATTGCCGAGTAAAGCTGGCAAGCACGTATCGCCTTATCACGTAATTATTGTATATAGTATACTCTATATTTTGTAAATTCATTATTCATTATTCATTATTTTCCTTTTCGTGTTCTCTTATATGGAAAATAAATATATTTGCAAATTCTCTTGTCCACTGGCCACAGTAAACACTAAAAAACATATAATGCTTTTATTTTGCTTAGTATTAATCCTATAAACCTTTTTTAAAAAATATAATGTTTAATGAGGGAAATGGAGGATAACAGAAGACTGACCTATTTTAAAAAATAAGAAATAAAAGAGTTGAAATTTCTCATGCCTTTTGTCTATTCTTCAGTATTAAAGAGACTTGAAAAAAAAGGAAAATTTTTTATTTTAAAAAACTAAATCTTGATAATAAAAAATTATAAAAATTAAATTGTCATAAAATCTTATTTTAACTCACGCGTCTTTTATTAATATTTCTAAAAATAAAATAATATGCAACTTATGATATATGTGTCTCCCTTACAAATCAAATAAGGAGAAATTTTATTTACTTCCATTAAAAATTCCTCAATTTTCCTTTTAATCAAACACACTTCTAAATGAAATAGAAATAATAGGGATAAAAGTTTCACATATAAGAATCGTAATTATGGTTTATCAGACCGATTGATTAATTCGATTCTCTAACAAAAATCAATTTTTAATTGGTTTAATTAGTCAAAAAATGGTTTTGCGATGATTGAACTGGTAAAAAAAATGCGTAGAATTGGTTGAATTAAAAATATATTTTTATTTTTAAAATTTAATTTAAAATACTTTTAATTAAAATATATATTTGACTAAAAAAATTATAAGTTAAAATAAATTATTTTTCATACTTGTTTTATAAATATAATTTAATTATTTATATTAATTAATAAATTTAATATATTAATTTTTAAAATTTATATTATATAATTTGATAACTTTTTATCTAAATATAAACATGTTATTATTAATGAATATTGTTATATTTTATTTAAATTTAAATATTATATCAACTTCACTTTACAATTTTATCTATATATTAAACGTTAAGAACTTATAAATAATATTTTATTTTAATTTGAATAAATTACATATTTAATTCTTATATTTTTTAATTTATAATTTTGGCTTTTCTATTATGAAATAAAAATATTTAATTTCCTATTTTTCAAAATATAAAATTTTAATTCTTTTATCAAATTGACATTTATTTGATATTTTAAAAATTAGATTAGTTATGAAACCAGTACTAGGTTAGTGGGTTAAAGGTTAAATAAGTAGATTACTAATTGAAACACATGATTTGATCTTTATTAATTTGTTTTTTTTTTAAATATTTATGTCATATATTTTATATCTATAAATTTTAATAAAATTTATATCATGTCTTAAAGAAATTTATAAAATAAATTATAATTAATATAATAATAATAATAATAATAATAATAATAATAATGATAGAATAACTAATTTATAGGTTTCTTGAACTACATAAACCAATATATAATTTTAAATTAAAAATATGTTATATAATTTTTTTAAGTGAATTATATAATAATAAAGTATGTAGGTTTAGTGGTCACTATATATATTATTGTTACATATGATTATAAAAAATATCATTTGCCTTAGTGGTAAGGCATTTGCACATACATAAAAATGGTTTGTATTTAAATTTCACCTTTAACACTTTTATACATATTTTACTTAAACTTTTGAGTATACTATTGATTTGACCAAAAACTCATCAATTCATTGATTCAACCAAAAAATCGATTAAGCCAAATCAAGCCTTTATGAGTTAATGACATATCTAGTTTAATGTGAGACTCGGATTAGCTGGGTACCAATTCCCAATTTTAGCATTACTTATACTTAAGTGATATTTTACTTAGACTTTTGAGTGTACCATTGGTTCGACTGAAAAATCGATTGGGCTAAATTGGATATCTTTACATGTTGATGACATATCCATTACAATGTGAGGTTTGTATTGACTGAATCACTGATTTTTGATTTTAGCATTTGCTTATAAATAAGTGATGTAACATTTAGTGACATGACATTTGAAGATGAAAAAAACTTTAAAAAATACATGTAAATAAGATTCATTAATAAAATAAATATAAAAAACTCATTAAAATAAATATAAATAATTTTTTTATAAGTTATCTTTTAATATTTATCCATATATGTCATATTACTAAATATCACGTCACTTAAATAGTAATAGATCACTCAATAATATTAAAATTTTACGATCAATTGATATCAAATTAATGAAAGGACCAAAATTTCGAAAATTTTTAGATCAAATTAATGAAAAGATCAATTAATATCAAATTAATAAAAGAATCAAAATTATTTTAGTTTCCATAAATTTTTTTATCATTTTTAGATCCTTAAGTTTTTAGTGTTTTTTTTATTAACAACTCTAGTTAGTTTAATACTAAAAGTAAAATATAGAATATTAATTAAGATAATTAAAATAACAAAGAATAATTTAAATTAAGATAATTAAATGATTTTTACATGCATACTTAAATTAATTTATGTATTTATTATTTTATATAAATAAAATAATTATATATAATTTTTTAAAATATAATGAATAGTGATTTGAATTACTTTTAATTCTATTCTTCTTATCAATATTTATTTTTTATTATATTTAATTATATTCTTACTTTTCAATGCTTTCATTTTTTAAGGTGGTATTTTTTCCCCAAATATTTTAATTTACTTAAATTCTTATAACATATTTTTTAACATTTTACTCTTAATGTTATCTTTAAATCTTAATTTATTATTTTATTGATAAATTTCTTTTTATATATAACATGTAGTAATTTTATCTCCGAAGAGAAGACTAAAATATTATAAATCAATTATAAGTGTTTAAGTAAAATATTTTTTTGGTAAAATTATAATATTAAAAGTAAATTAATAGATCGAAATAATTTACGAATGATTTGATTTTTTGAACTTTTTTTTTATCAAACACTTTACCATATTATGAGACTTTTAATACTAAGTAAAGGATTACTTTTAGATTAACGTGGCTTATTTCTCATGAAAAAGTGTACTTATCTTTTAATTACATAAATAAATTAAAAGTTGTTTGTCGAAAACTGCTCCATTAATTAGTATTAAATTTGATATATATATATATATATATATATATATATATATATATATATATATATATATATATATATATATATAAAGTATTCGCCTTATACGGTAATATAGTTATGCATTCATCAATTATTAATTATAAATAATTAAAAGTACTTTCCACTTCTAAATGAATAGATTCGATAAAATTGAGTTATACATTTTAATTATATAAAAGAATTATATAAGAAAAGAAAACGTGTCAAATTCTTAATTATTGCAAAATTATTAATCAGATTTCTGGATCTAAATGATAAAAAAATATTTATTTTTAAATAAAGTTTCATATTCATATTATATATATAAGTATATGTTTGAAGAAGGGTGAGGGGAGACTATTAATCATCTATTGCAAGATTTTCGAATTAATATCAGCTTTTAAATAAGGTTTTGATCCTTTTCGCAATAATAAATTAATAATTAGGTTTCGATTATGTTGACTTTTGAGCATTGGAATGATAATAATGGGGACCATGATCAATGTATAAAATATTGGATGTTGGTATCAAGGCGAAAATCGAAGGTCAGCATTCCGCGTAAATGAACTGGGTTTCGTCCATGCAATCAACATCTTATTATTATTATTATAATTATTATTATTATTGTTATTATTATTATAATAATAGCAAGAAGTGATATTTGGAGAAGTTCACATAATTGTATATTAAAGAAATAATACGGTTGTATAAAGTGTCTTTCAATATTATTTTTAACAGAATCAAAAGTTTACTTCTAGATTCTGGTAAAGTTTGCATCAAATTTTAAAAATGTGGTTGAGGTTGAGTTTCATTTATCATCCACAAATGGATGGACATTCAAGGAGGACAATTCAATGGATGAAGGATTTTTTGAGGGTTTGTATTTTGGATCATCTAAGTAGTTGAGAGAAAGTGTTGCCTCTAGTGAAGTTTACACATAACAATTGTTTTCAGGCCAATATTGGGATGAGTCTTTTTTAGGCATGGTATGATAAGAGGTACAAGACTCCATTATGTTGGTACCAGGAGGGTGAGTCAATGGATGTAGAACTCGAATTAGTTCTACAAATTATCGAGAAGGTGAAACTGATTCAAGAAAGAATAATAACTACCTAGAGTAGGCATAAGTCTTATGCGGACAGAACGAGGAAACCATTAGAGTTTGAGGAGGGGAAACATGTATTCCTGAAGGTGACACCCACTACTAAAGTAAGAAGGATTGTAAGGGCCAAGAAATTGACTCCAAAATTTATTGATTCTTACCAAATTTTTTGTCGTGTAGGTCTAGTGACATATCAGTTAGCAATTTAGAGTTTAATACCTTTTTCTTTTTCCAAGTAAGTCTATTTTTGGGACGAAAATTCTTATTTGTTGGAGAGGATTATAACACTATATGTTTTAATCACTAGTACAAAATAGGTCTTTTACGTCGGCTATTTTAAGGCTTTTATGTCAGAAAAGGCTCCGACGTTAATGCGGGAAACGTAAATTTATGTCGCTTCTGAGACACGACGTAAATTTACATCGGACATGCCCTATGCCCGACGTAAAAAGGGCCTAAGATTTTATGTCGGCCAGTGCTAGGTCCGATGTAAATTTACGTCGGACATAGTGTAGTCCGACGTAAAATCTGGCATTTTTTTTAAATTTTTTATTATTTTTTTATTTTTGATATACCCAATATAAAACCTGCATATATAAACCAGGCAATCCAGAATACAAATTCAAATTATATTTCAAAATTGAATGACAAAAAGAAAATAATATATAAATTTTAAAAAGCATAAATTATGACAATGTAAATCCTATTATCCTAAAAAACCTATAAAACATATGTTTGTCAATCCTATTAAACTAGAAACATAATATCTAACTAACTAAACTTAGAAATTTAACTATTGTATACTTTGAAGAAAAAAATTGTCCATTGTTCTCTTATCTTGATGATCTCATCTTCGGGCAATGGAGATGGATCTTGAAAGACCTGAAACATTAATTTAAGTGTCATTAATATGCAATGTTAATTATCGTAAAGGTAAATATACTTAAATAAAGGTAAACATAATATCTAACTAACTAAACTTAGAAATCTAACTATTGTATACTTTGAAGAAAAAAAATTGCCCATTGTTATCTTATCTTGATGATCTCATCTTCGGGCAATGGAGATGGATCTTGAAAGACCTGAAACATTAATTTAAGTGTCATTAATATGCAATGTTAATTATCGTAAAGGTAAATATACTTAAATAAATTTTTATGTGAATTACCTGCACCCAAGAATCAGTAATACCCGCAGAAACTATGGCTCTCATCCAATACATGATGTAATAGCCACATTCAAACGAGTCTTGTTGCTTATTACACTAAAATGAGAAACAAATAACTATTATTTCCAAAGTCAATAAATTTAAATATTATTGCCTGTATTAATTAATTTGCTAACCTTAGGGTATATGAAGTGCAATGTCTTTGATGATCTGCTTCTTCCACTTAAAATATTAGCTCCAGACACGATTCTAATTAATTGAAATAAAAACAGATGTTAGCGAATATATATAATTACAGTTTTAAAACATAATGAAAAATTTTAGTTACCCTTGTAATTGACATTTAATTTCGTGGCTTGGTTTTCGATGTAGTGAACAAAACCCCACCACGGTGTATTCCTTAGGAATGATTACCATTAACTGCCAATGGGACCTATATTGTATGACAAACAAATTAGTTATAAAATTACCATGATTAAAAAACCAATTAAAAAACTAACCCGTCAATGTATGGAGCCATGTATATATATCTTCCTGATTCACTCATCCATGTTTGCATATATTGTTGGATGTGGACCTGAGTGTTTCCTGATTTTTGGATGGATTGAGGCTCAATAAATCCATATACTTGTGCTTGTGCTTGCTCCACACTCAATTTGTCCATGTACCTAACACAAATAATTATTAAAAGTAAAATGTAATTATTATAAATTTAGACTCATAAAAGAAAATATGACTTACATGGCCCACAGTTGTATGATAGATATATTTAACATGGAGTTTCCCCCAACAATCTCTAATGCATCAGGCAGGGATATGTATAGTGGAACATCAGAGCTATCAACTCCAAAAACTCCAATGTCCCACTGCAATTGAATTGGATTCTTCTTTAGTCGTGGTAATATGGTCAGAAGCCTAGATATGAGATCATCCTCAGCTTCTGCGATATTAACATGATCAACATGAGGTTCTCTCATGACCTCCTTACCACGATTGATAAAATCCTAAAGAAATAATCAAAATTAGTTAAAAAATAATAGAATTATAAGAATATAAAAGAGCAATAATAGAATTACCTTTGCTCGTGCTGAAAGCGGCATCACCAAATGTTTTGGCCAAGCTAAGAATGTGCCGGTTGCCTGCCCCACTAGTTGAACCTCTGTATTGGGCAAAGGCACTGGAGCAGCAACATCTTGAACTTGGTCAACCACAACCCGTGTCTAGTCTGGTTGTAGAGGGACACCATGGATGGTTGAGCCACCCTCAAATACTCGGCCAATAGCCACTAAGCGTGGGGGGACATCCTCAACATATAACTCACACTGGTTTGGTACATCAGTGTGAGTCTATTCCCCTGAGGGATATGGAGCAGCACAACTCCCTTTAGTGTTGACTCAAACACCATCATGAGCAACTGTAGTCTGTTGCTGAGAACGAGCCAAAAGTTTAAACTTATGTTCAAACTCTTCTCGAATGTTCTTCAATTTCTCTTCAAACTGCATCTCCATTCTCTGCATAGCCTCTTGACTACAAGAGTCAACAGTACTGCTCCTCGATGATTGTGCACTAAAGAAATCTCGGTGGCTCCAAGAACCACCAACACCATGCACACGGCCTGCGTGCTCTAGCCTTCCTATGACCGTTGGGAGGATATCATCCCGACCATGGAAAACAAATGAGCCTTGGGTGGTCTGCTCAACTAAACCCTCCTACAATATATTAACAATACGTATACGCTAAATTACACTTATGAATTAAATGAGTTGAAATGAAGAGTCTTAATTTGTATATTTTTACTTACTATTTTATCAGCAACAACCCTTGCAGACTCAGAAGTCAGTTGTCCATCTGATTTTGTTCGGGCTGCTATCCACATCTCATCGCGGGGAGGTGACTCCACACGGTCAGCAGACTCAACCCCTGCTGCCTCTGCCCTAGCCTTCATCATTTTCTTTTTTTTTTAATTCATATCCCCCTCTTGACAATAGATGGGGTGCATCATTCTTGCTCTATCGTTCTTGGGTAGCTATTCTTTTGGCTTGCAATAATACAAAAAAGAAAATGAGATTAATTAAAATATACCTTAAGTATTTGTGTCAATGTAAGAGTTATCAATAACTAACCTGCCAAGAAGGGCCCAATCGAGTGGCACGAAATTGCATCCACTCCTCATCAGTGATCTGGTACTTTAGACAGGGAGTCTCATTTTGTCGCTCTCCAAATACATACTCCCGTGTCAAGGAAGTCTTGAAGTCTCTCCACCTGGTAGCAAGTGCAGATAACATCTTCCTCCTTATGACCTCAGTATTGGGAATGTCAAAATTTTGCTATGAAAATAACAACAAATAATAAATAATGTATTTAAGTTATATAATATTGAAGGGATGTGAAAGTATATACCTGAATATCCTGCCACATGAGGTTCTTGTTAGCCTCCGGAACGTCATCCCATGATGGAATGATAATAGAAACATGTCGTCGAGCTAGGACTCCCAAATAGCTCTTAAATTTGGCAGCATTTGGGCCTGACGCCTTGCCAGAACGAGGATCCACCTCAACCGGTGTCCTCTCCTTGGCAATGCGTCCAGCTGTCAACCCAGACAATCGGGTGACAGATCTACCTTCCCTCCTTCCACTACCAGACCCTGAATCCTCCATAATCCTGAAAAAATTAAACTCTCATTATTAAAATAACGAATTAACTGAATAGACAAATAAAGTAAAAATGACAATAACAATATAACAACAAAAAAACTAATAAAAAATAAATAATACACAAACAGAAACCTAAGATTAATGCCTAAAAAGTCTTTCTTTAATGCATCTGGAACGGCCCGTACTGAAACCAGAACGGGCCGTTCCAGATACACAATTAACATAGATTTATGCGTCTGGAACGACCCATTCTAAAATCAGAACGGTCCGTTCCAGATGCAATACTTTTGTGTTAATTTTTTATCTGGAACGACCCGTTCAGGTTTCAGAACGGCCCGTTCCAGATCAACAATTAACAAACAAAACAATCAAGCAGAACGGCCCGTTCTGGTTGGAGAACAGGCTGTTCCAGATGAACATTCAACTGAAAATGAAGAAAAAATTGCATAGAGAATAAGATAAGAACTAACCTCAAACGTGCAATGTGAAGATTCCTAGAGACTTAGAAACGTGCAATGTGCAAACAAAGGCGTAGAGAATAAGAGAAGAATGTTTTGAAAACAATGGCGCGCGGGGGAAGATACTGAAAGGTTAGGGGGAATATAAGCACTAATGTACGTCGGACAAGGGGGGGCCCGACGTAAATTAGTTAGCTTTTATTTACGACAATGCCACCGCGTATTTATAACGTCGTATTTTGGGTTTTCTGACGTAAATAGGGTGATGTAAAATCCTATTTTTGTACTAGTGAATTATTATCTTTTAGAAATAATTATTTATCTATGTGAAGTTGAGGTGTGTTGTGGGGCTTTGAAAGTTGAAAAACTCTTAAGAGTCTGGTTAGTTTTGGAGGTTTATGATCAAAGATTTAGTTCACTCAAAGGGAGGAAAGTATATAAGGTTTCTAGTTAAGACTAAGTCTCATAAGTTCATATCCTTACTAATCTTAGAGAGAGGGAAATCTAGAGAGATGGACTTTGGTTCTTGATTTCCTTCTTTTCTCCTCTTCCTCCTAGATTCCTCTGGTGTGTGAGGAGTGTGATTACGTGGTGGATTTGAAGCTCGTGGCTGATGATTCAAGGCATTATGGTGTGGAGCTCTTCAGATTTGAAAGCTCAAAGCTAGTTCCTCCTTCTTCCTTTTCTTTGTTCTTAGCGGGCTCAAAATCAATGCAATGGAAGCTAGAACTTGAATGTTATAGTAGAATTTGGTGTTGCATGTACCTTGGTTTTGGTTGAATGCTTGTTGGTTTGCTTAATTTGGGGTGAGAGTTGGATTTTAAAGAACTTGTTGTTCTTGGCATTCTTGGTGAAAAAGGAAAGATTTGAAGATCTAATTTGTGTGTTGTTGTTACATGTTTGATTTTCTTCAAAATATGAGTTATATGTTGCTACAAGTGATAAATATTGAATTACAAGCATGAACTTCTGGTTGAATGAGAGGATTTTGGAGATTTGATAGTGTTCATAGTTGTTGGATTTGTTCTTCATGTATGCAAAACTTTCTAGGTTTGTGATGCTAAGCGTGAGCCTCACACTTAGCGTGGTGATTGGAGAATGCCTCTGAAAAGCTGGTTGTATTTGTTTTTATGACTCTTTGGGAGGCTAACGCTCAGTGTGAGTTTCCATGCTCAACGTGAAAACTTGTATTTGTTTTTATAACTCTTTAAGAGTCAGTGCTTAGTGTGAGTTTCCACGCTAAGCATGAAAACTTAACCAAATATTGTCTTCTTTGTTTGAATTGGTTGCTCACATGATGTATGATGAAGGTGGCTTATATGTTATTTGTTTTTTTATACATTGATCTAGGATAATATATATTAATGACTAATTATTGATTAGTGAGTTGGATGGTGAACATGAATAACATTGTTTAATCTATGCATATGTAGGATAATGATAATAAGCATTGACATGTTATACTTATGTAGTTGAAATGGTGATGAGCATTAATATGTTATGTATGATTGATATATTATAAATTACATGGTTGGAGTGTTGAAATTGGCATTAGTACGTTATTAATGAATAAGTTGTCGAGCATTGGTATGTTAATTTTGGATGAATTGTGGAGTATTGATATATATGCTAAGTATAATTGGTGTGATTTGATCACTATATGCATTGACCTAGGGTAATTTATATAAATGATGTATGTTGAGGCATTGGTGCTGAGAATGTTGTAGGTATTAAATCATATTGATTGACTTAGGATTAGAAGAAAGAGTAATGTTTGAATGTTAAAGATCTCAAATATGAAATCTTGTTTTTGGTGTTCTAGGAGGCCTATTATTAAAACCCTCATTGAGTAGGTGTAAAACTCTTAGAGTGAATTTTGTTGAGTCTCATCTAGGTCTTTAGTTAATGTGGAGTAAAGTATGAATTCGAGGACTACAACCCTTAATTAATTACTAGAAAGGTTATGTGGTTCCTTGAGGATAGCTAGTGGGCTAATTTCACAAGTGATGTGGTTATGCATATATACCATGGTCATGGTACACATATACCCAATTATAATATTCCCAAATAAGAATGATAGAAGAAAATAAAAAAGAAATAAAAAAATAAGTAAATAAAAATGCAATAGAAGAGTCCGGATTCCAAACTCAAAAATTCAAACTTGATTTAAAAAGATCTTTCTGATTATCGAAGAATGGGGACAAAAGGATTGATCGAGAAATAATTCTTGTTCTTATTTTCGAATCAAATTTTCCTAGTGTAAGTGGCAAAACTTGAGAAATCAATGGAGAGATTGATGTTCCATTATAGTTGTCAATCTAATAGGTGCATTGGGCATGAAAAAAATCATGGTTGGTTTAGTAGGGCCAAAATTGCTCAAGTGTATTAGGAGATCTTTGTAGGTGAATGCATGATGATGCATTAGTTGTGGAGTATGCATATGATGTGGTGTGAGTTGTTCTTCATATGCTTTGGATGAGTATGTTGTTGTGTGATATGATCATGGTGTAAGTTTGATTGCTTAGGTGTTTTAGCTTTCAAACATGGTGATTGTTGTTGGATGTGAATCTTGTGATGTGCTTGCTTGATTTGCATGATGTTGTTGAGTATAAATGCTTAATTCCTATATTTGTTTATTTTAAAATTATAGCTTACCTTTACTTGTTTTCATATGGTTGGATTGTGATGATCAAACTTGGTATGAGAGCAGAACATGGTTAGACTAGTAGAAGTGCATAGTGGAGGTCATCAAGTGAATGTGATACTTGTGAATGTTGTGTTACTTCATGTGATAGTTGTATAGTTATGTTTAACCAACACTTAGGTCATATATTTAACTTTTACTAGACGATTGTACTTATGTCATTTATATTTGTATGGTTGTCTTTATACTTATATGCATGTTATATATTACATATTTAAACATTGAATGTATGACTTTAAGTAGTAGTAATTTTACTGCTAGTAGAAGATTTCACAAGATATACCGATCATATATCTCGTTATAATTAAAATATGTGACTTTAAATTTGTTGTTAATGAATTTATGTTAAATGATAATGTAGTTAGTAAAATGTTACATAATCATGTAATTAATAAATGAGAATAAAAAGAAAATTGATACATGCATATAATATATAATATAAAAAAAAGGTAGAAATATATATATATAAGAAAAATAATAAGAGATCGATGAAATTAAGTGAGTTGAAAAAAGTATAGATATTTTTGTTATCATTTCCTTTTATATTTTCTATATACATTAGTCATACTAAAATAGAATTTATATCTTCATCAATATTACTTCAACTTCTACAATTAAGTTTACCTTAATAGTTACATGCATGTTACCATAAAAAGATGTTCATGGCTTTATCCAACATGTTGCCATAAAACTCTCATTTTAATTTGAGGTCTACTTACTCCACAGTGGGAGCTAGGGTTCTTAGCTTTATCCAACGTCAACATTTAACATTGGATTTCCACACGTGCAAAGGCTTGATGTGGAGACCAACCAACCACTATTGCTTTTACAATTTTTCTTCCCGATAAAAGCTAATGCATCACAACATATAAATGAGGAAAATTTTCTTAACTAGGGCAACAAACCTGTCATGTGACATTAATTTTTCATTTTTGCCAACCTTAAAATTCACTTGCAAGTCACTTTTTACATCTCAATAAAGTTTTCCTTGTAATATCAGTCATGGCATAACCTCTCATTAATTAACAAAGACTCATCAACATGAGAGACCAAGGTTAAGTTACTTATTTTAATAAAATGGGGGATTAGATGCTTATGTTGGTAACACATTCACACAATGCAAGCTTTATTTATTTTGATAAAATATTTTTTTTAGTCAAGTGCAGTATTATTTTAAACTCACATTCAGTTGAAAAATGTTTTTCATTGATAAATTTTTAATATATTAGAATTTACTAGAAATTTCCTATTGACCAAGTTTAATTTTGATTAAAATTAATGTATTCAAAACTAAATTTATTATAAATAGTTGTTTGATAGTAACAAGTTATTTGTTCGTGTAAAATATAACTAAATCTCTTAAATAAAATTTTGAATTTGAGTTTTGTAAATAAAAAATATGTGATTAGAATTGAAGACATTACTCAAAATTGTCGATTAATTTTTTAGTAAAAATTAATCATTAAAAAATCAGTAAATATTTGTTATCAATAATATGATTAAAAAAGAAATACATACCTAATAAATAAAAATAATTTTTTTTAACTGTATCTAAAAATAAGTTGTGTAGAAATCACATGTATCATTGGTAGAATATTATTTCTAGCTAGAATTCAAAACTCAAATATTTTATTTAACAAAATTACACATATAACATCTAAACTTGAAAGTTAGTGAATTAATGTATGTGGTGGATTGTTTGAAAAAAGATTTATATGCATTAGGAAGTAAACAAGTTTGGGAGTGATTTGGGCATTTTGCTTTAAGTTAAAGGCATTGGATTAAAAATGATATGCGCGTCCGTCATGTGAAAAAAACAGCACAACTATGTACACCAACATCGTAACAGACAGCATCTATGACATGATATATAGCGTTCCACGTTCTCGAACCAATCTCTTTCTGATGTTGACAATTAAGACTTTCCACAAAGCAAACCAAATCTGCAAATATACGTGTTCATTGCGTACTCAATCCACAAAATGTTCCCAGAAAAGCTATATTGTAAATTAAATAAAAAAAGGTTACAAAGTCACTATATAATTTAAAGTCGTTGGTGAGTTTGTGGGTTTTGATTTTAATCTAATTGTATTTTTTTAAATAAAATCTATAACATGTTAGAATATGTTGTTCTTTTCAAAATTGGACCAAAGTAAGGCTAAGAAATTAATAAGATTTTTGGGTTATTGATTATCTTGTTGACGAGAACAATGAAAGTTGCATGAGGTAAAGGGGAAAAAAGAATAATTGATTGTGTGGGCCATTTGTTTTATGGAAGAAAAAGGGTTATATTTTTTAATTGAAGGAGGTAGGAAATAGGGCAGAACATGTTGCGTTCTTTGTCAGACAAGCTGTGATCAACTGCCACGTAACATGCCGCCAACAACCGCTCACTCATCTCACCCACAAAATCACATTCATGTGCGTCGGTGCCTCTTTTATCATCATTCACTCTTTTTTTTCTTCATAATATATTATATTTTCAAAGCAACTTTAAATATTTATTCATTCAGTTTTAAGATAAATTTGTGTTAGCCATCTCCAATTTAAAATTAATATTTTTAATTCATATAATTTATAAATTATTATTTTAACCTCTTAAAATCTACAATAATATAATTGATAATAATATATTAATTTAATAAAATAATATTAATTTAATTTAATTTAATATTTTTATTGTAACGACCCACCTGGCCGTTTCACAACAAACAACACCACGCAAAATAGAGTATGCATGTATAAAAATAAAATATATACACATATGTCTAGCCTGGGGCTCAACAAGTCAATATACAAAATACAGTCAGAATGCTACACTAAGTAGCCTACAACAACAAAATATCAACTCTATCTGCCAGCTACAGACCTGCAAATGTCCTCCAACCTAACCCTGCTCTGCTCCCATACACAGTATAATCATTGCAGTCCAATCCACATGGAAACATACAAGGGTAAGCTAGTGAAAAAAATCAGCATATATATATATATATATATATATATATATATATATATATATATAGAAAATATAAACAGTTATAGCTTATCAGCCCATCATTAAGTTCAATAAGATCAACATACAACACATCACATATACAGCTCACATCATTAAGCAAAAACAACATCAAACACACAATACGTCGTCACGCATTTCAGCTCGGAAATCTCCTACAACAGCTTAGCCTTACGGCCTATAACAGCTCAGTCTTACGGCCTACAATAGCTTATATTCAGCATTCAACACAGCACAACATAGCAGCATTAACAACATAAACAACATTAACAACATAACTTCATACAGCGTAGCTTAAACATCATACGACATTAACAACTTAAACAACATACAACTCAACTCGGCTCAACAACATAATTCAGCATGAACACCTCACAGCACAACTCATCATTAATCAACAACATACAACATTAACAGCTTTAATCAGCACAACTAAAACAAAGCACATCCGCGCCCGGCGTGGACCAACCAGAGAGCTCCAAAGCTCTCGCGCACCCGGCGCAATTCCAATTGCGCCCAGCGTGCTAGAAGGCAGAGACTCTCAGGAGTCTCACCCACCCGGCGTACCTAACCCGCGCTTGGCGCTATTAAGGCAGAGACCTCCCTAAGGTCTCACGCCCGACACAATACCAATTGCGCCTCGGTGCCCCCCTGGCAGAGACTCCCAGGGAGTCTCCACGCCCAGCGAGACATAGTCACGCCTGGTGCCACAAACAACATGCAACCATGAAAACCTCAAAAACCCCAAATTTTCACCATGACCCCGAAAACACCATTTTTCATCAATCAGCTCATCAATTGAGAATCAAACAATCCGTGAGTTTCTAACCCACTTCCAAACAACCAGTACGAATCTAGCTTCCCTTACCTCGGGGAGGGGGGGGGGGAGAAATCCGAGCTCCGGGAAGAGAAAGGAGAAATGGAGAAATGGAGAAAAGTATGTCCGCGCTCTCAGCTAGCAATCACCCTCTACTCAGCACCACCACCTAATGGTTCCAGAGAAATTGAGACCAAAGGCAAAGAGAGGGAGGAGAGATATGAGAAAAGAGAAAAGGGAAAGAGAGGAGTGTTGAGTGAGAAAGAAAGAGTAGCGGGAGGGGTCTCACATTTATTAATAATAATTGAGTTTTATTTGACATATTCATCAATAATATTTAAATATAATATCACATAATTTGATAATTAGATCAATTAAATATGTATTATATAAAAATTATTTGAAATATAAGATTTGATGTAAATTATTTAACTTAAACTTGATGTCAACACATTCTGAATTATATATATATATATATATATATATTATAAACTTAAATTTAATATTTTCAATCATTTTTCATTAATTTAAGTTAAAATGTTATTTTATTTATGTGGATAATAAATAATATTATAGTAAATTAAGTATTAAATTAATAAAATGAAGTAAAATATTATATATTTACTTGAAAATTGTTCCGATATCGGGGATCGCAGTTAAAGAATCCTTAACGATACAAGTACTAAGAAAATCTACCAATTGTCCTGGCCTAGAATATTCGATGAGTGTAACATAACCTCTTATAGACCTAATCACTCTCTATATATTGATATGGCATTATAGAGACACAAATCATATGCTTATTGTTACAATTCCGCAAATTGAGTCATATTATTATTGTCATTAATAGGTTCATGATCCCAAAATTTATGATTATTATCTTGACCTTTCTAAGAATCAAATAATCTTGTTACATGCTGCTAGGATGGGGAAATGGGTCGTTCGACACCTGAGCCTAACCACGAGCTTGAGAGACTTCTAGGCATAAAGGACGCTTCGTTCATATGTCAGTTTGTGTTGGTGTTGAGTAACTAACCGTTGTCATCCGACTGACATTTTGATGATATGCTTCTGGTCAGTCAAAAGGAGACTACCTTGATACATAACAATCCAGGTTAGCACACTAAAACACAGAGTTTATGCTCTTGTCAGATCAACATTTTGATGATGTACTTTGGATTGATCAGAAGGAGACTACCATGGTACAAAGCCTTCCAGACTTGAGTACTAAAGTGTGAAGAGTCTTTACTCTCATCGAATCGACATTTTGATGATACACTTCAAGTCGGCCGGATAGAGACTATCACAGTACATAGCCTTCCAAGCTGGAACACTAAAGTGTAAAAAAGTCTATGCTCTTGTTGGATCGACATTTTCATTATGTATTTTGGATTGGTCAGATGAAGACCACTAAAGTACAAAAATATATTGTATTATATAATTATATTGATATATTTAATAATGTTTGTTTTTTATCTCACTTATTCATACTAAAAGATATAAAACATGAGACATATTGACTTTCAAAGTGAAAGTTGTCGATCTTACTTTTCATCTTATAATCATAATTTTACTTAAATTTAATTTTAACTATTAATATATAATTAAAAAAATTATATATATATATATATATATATATATATAATATTTAAGCGACAAATCTAAACAAAATAGTCTTTTCCTTTTGTCAGTATCTTGAAGCATAATATTGATGTTGTCTTTTTTTTTTTTTCATCTAAAACAACTTTAATGCTGATATGTGTTTGAATGATAATAGCAGCCGGTCTTTGAAAGCATTAGTGAACCACAAAATATATTTGTTTAGACATGTAAATGTAAAGTTATTAATTTTTATAAAATCATTAACCAATTTGAACTTGATTGTAAGTATATGTGGATAAGATTCACATTCCTTTTCCACATCTATCATGTCTAGGAGACAACATTGTCAAGTTAACTTTGTTAATCGATAAAAATTTAGTAGCTCGTGGAGTATATCTTATATTGTTGAACATAAACGTTTGGTGTGAAAGACTAGAACAACCTAATGAACCATCTACCTATATATGTCATATTAATTGTTTTGTCTTATATCGGGTTTATAGGGTTAAGCTTTTCGGTTTTCACAAGTATGCTGGTAAGAGGTGGTTCCTATATTTTTCAAGCGAAACATTAATCCAAGCTTAGATTACAATACTGATCCTGTTTTAGAAAGACGTAAGCATATGATTAACTAACGTGAACTTAATCTCATAACCATATATGACCCTTCTAAAACAATTGAACTCATGGATGATGACCACGATAATGAAACTTAGATCAAATTAAATGATTATTTTTGTATCTTTATTTCAAATGATGTCACTTTTTTTCATTCTTTTTAAATGACAATATCCAAAGAAAATAAGATAAGATATTACAGATGCACAAATTGTAACTGTCATCGGACAATATGTTTTTTACACAAAATTGAATTTTCTTAGACATGATGAACGTGAATTCTCCTCTCACATTAGATTCAAATTATATAACATGGTCGAACTACAATACATACACACTTGTTTCCCAAAGTTGTTTTTGCTCAAATCGCTTAGCGACTAGACACGATCATATTTCTCTAGTTCTCTTTTCTTGGTCTCCTTGAATTTTAATTGATCGATCGATAAACTGCATATATTGACCCTACTCTAAAAATGGATTGGAAGTTAGATAAAACTAATTAAAAAGAAAAATTACTCTTAAAATAAAATTATTTACACAATTCTAAAATAAAGTAAAAAAATATGACAATTACCTATTAATTAATTAATATCCAAAAACAACTAAATAAGAGAATTATCAAATTAAACATAGTTTCAAGCCCCCAAATTGTGATATACAGTAGTCTAAAACATCCTACTATTTCATCTAAACTTTAATTATAATTTTCTGACTTCTTAATACATAATCTGTTAGGGAAAAAAATTCTCTTTTTTACTTGCAACAATAATAAGAATAGACACAAAAATGTCATAAAATTAAAAAAAGTCATACAATTTTTTTTTGACATGATCTAATAACTTTTATGTCTATATTCACATGGATGTTCATTATCTTATAATGTGTTATATTTATTTAAAAACCCTCCCTTCAAATTTTATGAGTAAAACTTGAAATTAAAATCCTATCTTTATAAGTTTTATGAGTGAAATTAAGAAATCTTTCCTCACAAATTTTATTGATAAAATTTGAAAACACTTCCCTAAGTTTTTTAACGAAATTTGACAAACGCTCTTTCACAAGGTATCTAATGAAATTTGGCAAATCCTCTTTTAGAAGTTTTTTGATGAAATCTAGTAAACCCCCCTTCATAAATTTTTTTGGACACAATTTGAAAACTCTCAACACAAGTTTCATGATGAAACTTGATAAATCTTTTTTTTATAAATAATTCACCTTCATTTAAGGTGATGACCTTTTTCACAAGTCAAGTAATTCTTCTCAAAGTTTTTATTTATTAACTTAACATCTTAATCTTATAAAAGAAAAAAAAATCTTAAAATAAATGCAATATTTTATCTTAAAGACCTATAATACCTTTTGTTCTTACTGGAGATCGGTCGAGAGGGGCGATCTGTTGGGCAAGATTGGTGAGCCTTCCTTGTTGGGTACGTCGGCTACTCCGAGATGGGGGTGGTACCTGCAAAAGAGACTCCGATGCTAAAATTAGTCTTTGATAGTGTAATCGTCTCATATATATAGTGCATGTATACCTTGTTGTGAATTAGGGTTTTCCTCTTAGGCGAGGGTAATGTCGATCTGGGCCTAAGCCACGGCTCGATAGATAGTGGGCTTTTACTCTGGCCGATGTCACGTAGCGCCTATCCGATGTCGTTCAGTGCCTTTGTGCCGAGCTCAAGCTCGGCTCCTTGACGCGGATAGTACACTAGCCCCCTGAGCTCTGAAGACCTCGAGTCGAGGAGCTGATACCGAGTTTGGTGGGGGGTCGTGACTCTTCGCCTCTGCCTCTTGGGTGAAACTCCATGTGTCATAAAGTGTCGCCTCGTTTCACAAAACGCATGGGCGGCTTGTAATGAAGGGTGACATCTTGTAATGATGGGATGCACCCTGTCATTATGACCCCATTTAAACCCCCTTTTAATGCTCTACCTCTTTTGTCGTTTTCTTCACTCTTTTGAAATACTTGTTACCCTTCTCATTTTTCGCATTTGCTTTCTTCCTCATTTGCTTTACCTCTTACGTTTTGAGTGTTCTGTGCTCCGTTTGTCTTCCTCGTCGTTACTTCCAATTAACGTTGTCATTGTCAGTCGTCATCGATGCTTAGTGTGTTGTCAGTGTTTGAGGAGTACCAGGTACTTCTTTTCCTCCGTTCCCACTTTTCCTTTTGTTAGTGGTATAATGAGTGATGGCCAGTGAGGGGGAGCAGGGCCTACCGCCGCCTAGGGTCGCTTCTGGGCAGGCCAAGGGGAAAGGTAAGGCGAAAGTGGCCGCCACTGACGGCGAGCCTAAAAAAAAGAGGGGGGGGGGTAACAACCCCAAGGATTCACACCCCGCCATCTCCGTCCCTGGGTATGAGTGGGTTAGAGGAGATGTGGGTAATTTCGAGAGTAGGTTCAGGTCTTATCACGATGTGAACTCTGCGTGCAGTTCACTCGTGATTAGTAGGTCGCCCGTTTTCGAGCTCATTCGGGTTGAGCCTTGCCAACTTGGAGAGCGTGTGTATATGGCGAGTACTGTGAACACTCCATTCTTCTACATGTACCGCTGTTTATTTAGGGACCTTGGTGTTTTCCTACCCTTCACCGAGTTTGAGTGTGGGTTCCTTAGATTTATAAACGTGGCCCCTTTTTAATTTGCATCCCAACAGTTGGGGGTTCTTACGGGCCTTTCAGGTTCTGTGTTCGGCTTTGGGGATGAATACCTCTTTTCCCATCTTCCTTCATTTCTACCAGCTTAAGCTGGGCGAGCCTCCTCTTGGTTGGGTGTCTTTGAGTGGGAGTAAGACTGGAGGGTTATTTCAACTTTACTCCCAATCGTACAAGAACTTTAAAGAGGATTTCTTCCAGATCAAACCTATAAACAACGATCCGATGACTGAGGAGGTGTTTCATTTTGGGGGGAACCGAGATTCCCCTTCTTCTGGAAACAGAGCCCGGTAAAGTTCAACGGGTCAAGTTGTGTGCGTTTGTCAGACTCAGACAGGGACGACATTGCTGACCAGGAGGAGTTGTCGCGCCCTTTGGATAGCAAACTCGTGTTGTCCTTGGCAGGTTTGAAGAATAAAGAAAAGGGGTTGGAGCGTGAGTATTTGGATATTGTATTTGTTGTTTTTCTTCTGAGTTGTGTTGTTGTTCTAATCATTGTGTTTGCAATGCTTGTTTGCAGAGTTAATGGGAAAAAGTAAATGGCGCGAGCTTAAGGCTAGGTACAATACCGAGGAGTCGGATGTGCCCGAGCCTGGCGAGGTGGAGGTCACCCCCTTGAAGACCAACCGAAAAAGAAAGAGGGATCCTAAGGTGTGGTTGGTGAGGGCTCCGGCGCCACCCCCAATCTTGAAGAGGCGTCCTAGAGGGTCACTGAACCTGTTTCTCTGATTGATCTTACGGCAAGTCCTGGAGCTGAGGTACTTGTGGAGGGGCTCGTGCTAGAGGCTACCCCGATCCGATAGGTACTTGTGTTATCTTTTGTTGGTTTACACGGATAGTGTGTAACTTAGGAAATTTTTTTTTTTGAAATGTATGTTATGTTTGTAGGTGGCTCTGGTGTCAACTTCGGCTAGGGTTGGCGAGGACAATCCTAAGTCGTCCGCCCTTCCAACGTCGTCCCCTCAAACCATGACCTCGGCAAACCCTGGCACGTCCTTAGCTTCGAAGTCTAGGTGCATCGTCCAGCGCTTCGACGTCAGTCGGCCCTTGGCGAGGTTGGACCATGTTAGCATGTCACCTGATGTGACATCGCTGTGGAATGCCAATCTTACCACCGAGAGGTTCTATAAGGAGGATCCGAAGTTTGTGGCCGACAAGGCCATGATAGAGAAGGTGGGGTCGGTGGAGGGTCTAGACTCGGCGAATGTCTTCATGCAGAGGTCTATCGCCATCATGGATCACTGGAAGCGGCGTTGGCAGAAGCATGATGCCGAGCTAGAAAGAGCGCAGAAGGGCGTTACTGAGCTTCTGGCTTTGAGGAGGGATTTCTCCAAGACCCAGAATTCGTTAGAGGTAGCTGTGAAGGCCAACGAGGCTTATGTTGCCCAAGTTGGCGAGTTGGTGGGTGCCGTCAAGTCGACCAAGGGCAAGGCTGAGGTTTCCCTAGGTCGAGTGCGACTACTGGAGGAGGAGAACACCGTCTTGAAGGCCAAACTACGGGCGGCTGAGGAGAAACATCTCTACGATGAGGTCCTTCTTGTTGGCAAGGGCGAGGAGGTTAGTGCCTTGAAGTTGGACCTTGAGGCGCTGGCTTTCTCAAAGAAGGAAGTGGAGAAGACGTTGCACAAGACCGAGCGCGCCGTGATAGTTGAGCATAAGAGGGGATTTGCGAAGGCGGCTCGCCAGGCCCGATTAATTGCTCTCGAGGTGGACTTCTCGCTGATGCACATTGAAGATGTGCAAGATGGGCTGTTGGTCGATGAGGATGACCTATCTGAGAGCTCTAGCGAGAACACAGCTACATAGACTTTTCTGATTGTTGCTCTTAGGTTATATAATAACTTAGTTTATTTTACTTGCTTTTAGCATTGTGTTGAACTCATTACCTTTTGAATGAATCTGCTATATATATATATATATATATATATATATATATATATATATATATTACTTTTCTCATTGTTGTTTGAAAGCAAGTTTTTTCTTTAAGCGTTTGAGGTTCAAACTTGACCTTTAATTTTCGTGTTGGGGCTCGTGTTTGGCCTTAAGGTTCAAACTTGACCATTAACATAATTTGCGCAAAGGTTCGAATTCGACCTTGGCTTAATATAAATCGTGCCAAGGTTCGAATTCGACCTTGGCTTAATATAAATCTTTCCAAGGTTCGAATTCGACCTTGGCTTAATATAAATCGTGCCAAGGTTCGAATTCGACCTTGGTTTAATATGAATCGTGCCAAGGTTCGAATTCGACCTTGGCTTAATGTAAATCGTGCCAAGGTTCAAATTCAACCTTTGCTTAATATCAATCGAGCCAAGGTTCGAATTTGACCTTAGCTAAGTATAGGTTAAACATCGTGAGATTGAAGAAGTATAAGTAAAGTGAGTCATTTTTATTGATGTTGTTGGTGTTCCTCGTTAAAATTCCTCTCAACCAAAACCCATTTTTCTATTTTTTTGGGACAAAAGACTGAGTAGGGAAAAGAGTGCAACAACCCATTTGTACAATTCAGCTAAAATAAAACTTGAAGTGAGTGGCATTCCAAGTTCTTAGGATGGTTTTGCCGTTGAGTTCCTCTAGTCAGTATGCTCCATTTCCCAGGTCATCGATTACTCGGAACGGGCCATCCCAATTAGGTGCGAGTTTCCCTTCTGATGGGTCTCTCCTTGCCTCGCCTTGTAGTCTCCACACTAGGTCTCCGACTCGAAAAGAGCGAGGTCGAACTCGCGTGTTGAATCTTCTGGAGGCTCGGAGTTTGCAAGCTTCTTCTTGAATCTGAGCCTCCTCTCTGAGTTCGTCTACATGTCAAGGTTGGTTTCTGTATCTTGAGTGTTTTGCTCACTGTCAAAGGTGTTACGCCGATGAGACGTCTCGCCGACCTCGATTAGGATCATGGCGTCGACTCCGTAGGTCAGCCTGTAAGGAGTTTCTTAAGTCGTGGATTGGGGGTGCAATGATATGCCTAGAGAATGCTGGGGAGCTCGTCAACCCATTGTCCCTTGGCGCTCCCTAGTCGCTTTTTGAGTTCTTAGAGTATGACCTTGTTCGTAGCTTCGGCTTGGCCGTTGGTTTGGGGATTCTCCATCGAGGTGGGCAGGTGCTTGATGCCGAGCTCTCAGAAGAAGCTCTCGAAGCTCTGTGCGATGAATTACCTACCATTATCGGTGATGAGGGAGTGCGGGATACTGAACCTGCAAATGATGTTCTTCCAGGTAAACTTTTGCACGTTCTCGACGATGATTTTGGCGAGTGGGCAGGCCTCGATCCACTTGGTAAAGTAGTCGACAGCGACAAAAAGGAATTTTAGTTGGCCTTTCGCAGGGGGGAATGGTCTGAGGATATCCATTCCCCACTGGGCAAAAGGCCATGGGGATGCCTATTTGTGGAGGACTTTGGGTGGCTACCGATGTACGTTGCCGAACTGCTGACATTCTTTACACCTTTGTACTAATATTTGCAGTCAAACTTCAGTGTGGGTCAGTAATATCCAGCTCGGATTACTCGGGCCGCCATAGAACGCGCCTCGGAATGCATATCACATATGCCGCGATGGATCTCCTCGATGACATAGGTGGCTTGGGACTTGGTTAGGCATTTTAGCAGGGAGCTGAGATGCCTTGTTTGAAGAGTTCACGTGCGATGATGACAAACTTGGATGATCTCACTCTCATCTTTCGAGCTTTGTCTTTGTCTCTAGGTAGTATCCCCTCCTTTAAGTAGTTCCAGATGTTGGTCATCCACTCCTTATCTTCAACATCGTTGACGATGACGACCTTGGCGTCCAAGTTGGGGGAGTTGATGGTCTCTTGAATGATGGTCTGATATTGTCCAGGGGGTTTCGTGCTGACGAGCTTGGACAGGAGATCGGCTCTAACATTTTATTCTCGGGGCACATCATGTATGGTGAAATCCTCTAAAGACGAGGTCCATTGGGACATTGTGTGATAGTACCTTTGCAATAGGGTGTCCTTGGTCTGGTAGGTCTCGCTGAGCTGTTCTACCATGAGCTTTGAGTCACTATTGCAACTTACCCTTTGTGCTCCGATGTCTCGTGCTAGCCTCAATCCTGCTAGTAATGCTTCGTATTCTGCTTGGTTGTTGGTGATTGAGAAACCAAACTTGAGGGATTGCTCAATGATGACCTGGTTGGGGCCTTCGAGTATGATTCTTGCGCCTCCTCCCTTAGCGTTGGAGGACCTGTCAACGTGTAGGGTCCAGGTTAGACATTCCGGTGATGGGGCCGGAGTGAGCTCGACCACGAAGTCTGCTAAGCATTGAGCTTTTAGGGGTCTCGGGATTCATATCGAATGTCGAACTTTGACAGCTCTACCGACCATGAGATCATGCGCCCTGCAAGCTCTGGTTTTCTTAATATCTGCTTAATTGGGTAGTCGGTCTTGATGATGACCTGATGTCTCAGGAAATAAGGTCGGAGGCGTCATACTGCCGTGATGAGTGCCAATGCCAGCTTTTCAATTGTTTGGTGCCGTTTTTCTGTGTCTTGAAGGACACGGCTGATGAAGTATATGGGAATTTGTTCCTTGTGGTGTTCTTGAACTATGACCATACTAATTACGTCCTCTACCACGGCCAAGTAAAGAAGGAGGTCGGCGTGATAGTTCGACTTTTGCAAGACCGACGGGGTGGCGAGGAAGCCTCTAAAGCTCTTGAAGGCTTCTTCGGCTTTTTGACCCAAATAAATAAAAAAAAAATACACGAAATAAATTACAAAAAAAACAATTTATCAAAGTAGGTGATTTTGGATAGCGTGGCGCCATCTGGATCAGAAAACGTAGGGGGGGTGGGCGTTTTTCAGAAAAAGCCTCCCCCCCATGCGCCTTGTATGGCTGATGTGGCACCTGGCACACGTGGAGAAGAAAGAGCATGAGGTAGGCGTTTTTCAGAAGGAGCCTCCCCCCCAGGCGCCTTCTGTTGAGGTGATGACACGTGGCAGGTTGGAGAAGAAAGAGCTGGGGACCCAGGCGTCATTTGTTCTACGTTTGACACGTGACACACCTTCCCCCATTTTCTGATTAAATGTGAGTCCTCCATTTTTAAATTTGTTTATTTCTGTACTTATTTAATTAAAAATATAAAAATTAAGTTTTTAAAATGAAAGGTTAATATTTAAAAAATAAATAATATACAAAAATAGTGTCGTTGTTCATAGCGACACCTATTTTTCCAGTTTTTTAGTTTTTATTTTATTTACTTATAATAATATAATTTTATTTAAATTATTTAATTTGTGTTTTTTTAATTAAAAATTTTAAAAAAAATTTAAAATAAAACGTGATTATTTGCAAAAAAAAAATTATACAAAATGGTTGGCGCTATAGCCCATAACGACACCAAATCGCTATGGCCCATAGCGCCTCTTTAAAAAAATTCATATAATTTAATTTAAAATTACATTTTTAAAAAACTTAATTTTATTTTTATAAATATATAATAAATAACTCAGTTTATTATTTTTATTTTACATTTATATTATTTTTACTTTTTTATATTTTTTTCTTAATTTTATATTTTTGTTTGACACGTGGCTGTTTTTTTTTTGTTTAGGCTAGACTGGAATGAGTCACACCAGTGTCGTTATAGGCTAGGCCAACACACTTGATGGACTAACAAAAATAATGTAATTCATAGCGACACTGTGTAAGAAAAAAATATAAAAAAAGAAAAATAATAGAAATGTAAAATAAAAATAATAAACTGAGTTATTTATTATATATTTATAAAAATAAAATTAAGTTTTTTAAAATGTAATTTTAAATTAAATTATATGAATTTTTTAAAAGAGGCGCTATGGGCCATAGCGACTAGCGCCAACCATTTTGTATAATTTTTTTTTTTGCAAATAATCACGTTTTATTTTTAAATTTTCATTTTTATATTTTTAATTAAAAGTACACAAACTAAATAATTTAAATAAAATTATATTATTATAAGTAAATAAAATAAAAACTAAAAAACTGGAAAAATAGGTGTCGCTATGGACAGCGACACAATTTTTGTATATTATTTATTTTTTAAATATTAACCTTTCATTTTAAAAGCTTAATTTTTATATTTTTAATTAAATAAGTACAGAAATAAATAAATTTAAAAATGGGCGACTCACATTTAATCAGAAAATAGGGGAAGGTGTGCCACGTGTCAAACGTAGAACAGATGGCGCTTGCCCCCCTGGTCTTTCTTCTCCAACCTGCCACGTGTCATCACCTCAACATAAGGCGCTTGGGGGGAGGCTCCTTCTGAAAAATGCCTATCCCCCTACTCTTTCTTCTCCATGTGTGCCAGGTGCCACGTCACCCATACAAGGCGCATGGGGGGAGGCTTTTTCTGAAAAACGCCCTCCCCCCTGCATTTTCTCATCCACGTGGCGCCACGCTGTCCGAAATTACCTAGTTTGGTAAATTGTTTTTTTTTAATTTATTTCGTGTATTTTTAATTTTTTTATTTATTGGGGTCAAAAAGCCGACTTCTTCACATTGGTTGGTCCACTCGAAATTCTTAGGCTTCCGCAACAGATTGAAGATAGGTCCTGCTTTCTCCGCCAACCTGGGGATGAAACGAGAGAGAGACTAACCTTCCTGCCAAGCGTTGGATGTCCTTGACATTTTGGGGGCTCTGCATCCGTATGATGGCCTTGCACTTTTTTGGGTTGGCTTCAATACCCCTATGGGTGATCATGAAGCCGAGGAACTTACCTCCTTGGACTCCAAAGACGCACTTTTCGGGGTTTAGGCGCATGTTGTGTTTTCGTATCTGATTGAACACCTCGGCTAGGTCAGCAACATGGGTGTTGGCCGATGTGGTTTTCAAGATCATGTCATCTACGTAGACTTCCATGTTTCGTCCGATCTATTGATGGAAGACCTTGTCCATCAGCCTTTGATAAGTGGCTCCTGCATTTTTGAGGCCGAAAGGCATTACGCGGTAGTAGAAGTTGGCGTGATCGGTGATGAACGTCGTGTGCTCCTCGTCCGGTGGGTACATCATGATTTGATTGTATCTAGAGTATGCATCCAGAAAGTTGAGAAGGGCGTGACCGGATGCTCTATCGACCAACCTGTCAATGCTTGGTAAGGGGTAGGCGTCTTTGGGGCAAGCTTTGTTCAGGTCAGTGTAGTCGACGCACATATGTCACTTCCCTGAGTTCTTTTTTACGAGCACTGCATTGGCTAGCCACGTAGTGTACTCGACTTCTCGGATGAATCCTGATCTCATCAGCTTTTGTGTCTCAGCTATGATGGCTTCTCGTCTTTCTCCGCCGACTTTTCGTTTCCTCTGAGCCACTGGTTTTGCTTCTTTGTGGATTGTCAATCTGTGACAGATGAGGTTAGGGTCTATACCTGGCATGTCGGCACTGGATCACGCGAATAGGTCAGCATTTTTAGAGATCTCGGCTACGAGTTATTGTTGCAATTTCGGGCTAAGATGTTGGCTCATTTTGGTGCATTGGTCGGGGAGTTTTCCAATTTGAAGATCAGCTAGCTCGTCAATTGGGCTTGGTCGATTGTCATGGGAATCCGACCTCGAATTTAGGTCAGTAATGTCGGCCTGAGTGATGTGAGTGATAGTGGGGGAGTCACCTCGGCACTGCTCCTCTACTGGTAATGATGCTTTTAAACTTTCAGCATAGCATTGCCGAGCTGTTCTTTGGTTTACCTTGATCGAGATTATCTGGCCGTTACCTCGTGGGAATTTCATCTTCAGATGCGGGGTGGACACCACAGCTCTGAGTTGGTTTAAAGTCGGCCTCCTTATAATGATGTTGTATGATGTGTTTGCATCGACGATGAGGTATTTAACCATGGTTCTTCTTGAGTTGGGAGGTGTCCCAAAAGTTGTCAGCAACTCTATGTATCCCCGAGTGTGGACTCATTCTCCTGCAAAACCAACTAGGGGTTCCGTGTGAGGTTGAATGAGAGAATGAGGGATGTCTAACCTTAGGAATGTCGGCCAGTATAGGACGTCTACCGAGCTTCCTTGGTCGATTAGTGTCTTGTGGACCTCCCAATTAGCTACCTCCACCGCAATGACCATGGGGTCATCCTGGTTTGGGCAGATGCCAACATAGTCGTCATCCGTGAAGGTGATGGGTGGCATGTTGCTATGGGGGCTTGACGTGTCCGCGTGTACATTGTTGATGCTTTGCAGATGTCTCTTGCGTGCTGAGCTACTAGAGCCTCCTCCTGCAAAGCCACCTGCAATTGTATTGATGACTCCACGCAAGGGATTCGTTCCTGTGTCATGACTTACCTCGGCCTGCACTTCTCTGCCGATGTTTTGCTAGGATCCAGAGGATTGGTCTACTCGAGCGCCGGAGCCTCGGCCTCGTCCTCGTCCTCGTTCGTGTCCATGGTAGCCTCCCCTATGAGATTGTTGTCGTTGGACGTTTTGTCCAAGGTGCCCTCCTTGGACGAGTTCCTCGATGCGGTCCTTGAGTGTGCAACATTCCTCGGTTGTGTGACCATAGTTTCTATGGTATCAGCAATGCTTGGATTTGTCTGCGCTACTGGGGTTGTGTATGGGTGGGGCAGGGTAATCAGGTCGGTGTTACTAGCCTCCTCTAGTATGTGTACTCGGGGTGCGTTCAAGGGGGTGTAGAAGTCATACTTCCCACCCTTGTTCGGCCTAGTCTTTTTGAATTGACTGTCATTGGAGACTCTCATCTTATCTTTGTGGTCGTGGTCTTGCTTCTCCTGTGGTTTCCCACGGACTTGGTCGCGGAACGTCGTGTGCTCTTCCATCTGAATGTACTCGACAGCTCGGGCAAGGAGTTCGTCCATGTCCGAGGGAGGTCGCCGACAAAGACTGTCAATGAAGGGACCCGGCTTGAGTGCCATGAGCATGGCGTGTAGGGCGACCTCGAGGTTCAGGTTGCAGATCTTGATGGTGATGTTGGTGAATCGCTCCATGAATTTGCGCAGCGGCTTGTCGTCACCTTGCCGAAGATTGGCTAAGGCGGCCGAGGTGATGTGGTGGGGTCGGCTTGTTGCATATTGTGCCATAAATCGCCTAACCAAGGCGTCGAAGTTACTGATCGACCCTGGTGGTAGTTGGGTATACCATGCAAGTGTCGATCCTTTCAGTGAGGTCAGGAAGACTTGGCAGAGGATGGAGTCATCATTGGTGTAGAGGTTCAGCTGGGTGACATAGAGATCTATGTGCTCATCGGGATCGGTGGATCTGTCATATCGATCGATGTTCAGGGGTTTCCAGCCGAAGGGGAGAGGTGTCTTCATGATGTCGTCCACGAAAGGGTGGTAGCGGACATTGGCCCGTTGTGACGGAGCCAAGGTTAATGCATTGTTGACCTCTTGATCCGATCTTTGCATCGGTGCACGTGACCGATGTGTCGCGGATCGGTGGGTGGCTATCTTCGACACTGTCGGTGATGGAGAGACCGATTGGTGCTCCTCCTCGTGTTGGTTGCTTGGCTGAGGAGGTACATGTGGGGGTCGTTGATGGAGTTGAGCACGAATGCGCTCGTTCTCTACCCGTAGCGCCGCCAAGTCATCTTCGTCGCGTGTACGCATATTTTCCAAGTTGGCGGTGTGTCGCTGCTGCATCTGTTCGACTTGTTCGATCAGTCGTCATAGGGTCGCTTCTCCTTCCATCCTGGGTGCTTGCTCTGCTTCGTCTGTTGCTCTTCTACTATGGCTTCGGGTGAAAAACATAAGCGTGGCCGATAAGAGAATTCTTGATCGGCCCCACGGTGGGCGCCAAATGTTCTTACCGGAGATCAGTCGAGAGGGGCGATCTGCTGGGCAAGATTGGTGAGCCTTCCTTGCTGGGTACGTCGGCTGTTCCGAGATGGGGGTGGTACCTGCAAAAGAGACTCCGATGCTAAAGTTAGTCTTTGATAGTGTAATCGTCTTATATATAGTGCACGTACTTTGTTGTGAATTAGGATTTTCCTCTTAGGCGAGGGTAATGTCGATCTGGGCCTGAGATTGGCCACGGCCCGATAGATAGTGGGCTTTTACTCTGGCCGATGTCACGTAACGCCTATCCGATGTCGTTTAGTGCCTTTGTACTGAGCTTAAGCTCGGCTCCTTGACGCGAATAGTACACCTTTATATCTAAATAACATCTTAGATATTTGAAATTAAAATTTTAAATATTTTTTTTAATGGTATCCTATCATTACTTTTTATTGAAAGAAAAAAAAAACAATTATTTGTTTCATTTCTCTGGGACTCTTTGTGTGGGAGGGGGCGAGAAGGGAAGAGATTATATCTAACTAGAGTGGGAGGAATTGATATTTAACCTACAATTATATATAATAAGTGGCATTCATTTCTTTTTAGAGTTCAAGAACGATGAATCTAAATCATACAATGTATATACATGCATGATCCGAATTAAAAGTTTTTTTTTATTTAAATAAGAGTAAAAATTAGCTAATTATTATTACATATTCATTTTAAAATAATATGCATTTATCCTTTAATCTTTAACTATTTAAATAATATGCAATTGTCTATATTCATTGTTCACATTTCTATTAATAGTTAATCAAGTCCTCCTCCTTATGTATTAATAGAAATGTGAACAAACAGTTTCTCCTTGCCAATATCTATAAATCAATACTACGTCGCACCTCAATAATATTTCCATTCATTATTGGATGAGATTTCAGGGTCAGCAATTCAATTTTAACAGCTGAGAAACTATGAGAAGTAATGTGAGCAATTACAACGAAGAGAGCTACAATCACACACTAAGTAAAACATGGAGAATAAAAATGTAATTAAACCAATAAATATAAATATTAAGACAAATTTCTAAGCGTATGAAGAAAAAAAAATGCTGGGAGTAACAAAATTTACTTTGATAATTTTTATACTTCAAAAGAAGCTAGTTTATAACTATGAGTTGGGATATCCATTAAAAATGTTAATTTTATTTTTCAAAATTATTTTTTTATTCGTTCACTCTTTCAATAGTCAGAGGGGCACTTGCTCCTGGGTATGAAGGGGACAGTAAGATCTTACATTATCATCACACAAATTCTTTGACTTGGCCATTTTTTGTTTATATGTTTACTTTATCTTACTCCGTTCAACAATATTTGCATTTTCTCTTCTTATTACCTATCTAAATATACTGCTAACTATTTTATTGAATTTTGTATCATATGCATGGGATAGAATAATTGATCTTTGTTTGATGACAAAGTTGTTACAATGTCTCTAAGCTATTCCTCTGACTTATGTTTGTCTTCTCCAGCACCTACGACCCAATTTGATCCTAAGCCTATGTTGTTCTTTCTCAACCCAATCTCATTATCGAAGCCGAACTTGTTTTGGTCCAATGTTAAGCCCACAAATTTGGAACAAAAATGTTGGCCCAGTGCGCAGTAGCCATTCGGCCCTTTATATAACACAATGGTTGATGATATATACACCTCCTTTTATTTATTTATTTTGATAAGTATATCTCTTTTATTTTTATAAAAAAATTTAAAATATATTTTATTTTTTATTTTTAATTTTACACTTTCAATTTTTAATTTATTTATTTTTTTTCACACACATCCTTCCTTCTCTTTGTCTTTCATCTATTCTCTACTTATTTTAATAAGTATTTTTAGTTCTTTTAATTTTTGTATTATTTTGTTCTTCTCTTACCTCTTTCACATTTCATATGCATTCGGACCGTAGAATTGTGTGCAACAACATTGTGGACACATGCGAGCTTTCTTTACAATTTCTGTCAAGCTAAACCTACATTTTTTCTTTCAACACTTTTTCTCTTTTTACACATCCAAAAATCTTAACATTAAATTTAGTGTTATTAGAAAGACATTTCAAAACAACAATTTCACTATTTTCAAATACTTTCCAGAATGGTAAAATTAGTTTTTCGGAATTGTATTTTTTACATGTTTCTAAAAAGTACTCCTAGAATAATAAATTTAGTGTTTTGAAAAAAAGTATTATTCGAAAGTATGTAAATAACACACTTCCAGAAAGTACTTTTTGAAACATTAAATTTACTGTTTTGGAAAGAACTTTTCAGAATTATATAAAATACCACACATTCGGAGAGTACTTTTTCGAATAGTAAAATTAATATTTCAGAAAGTATTTCTCAAAAGTGCGTTATTTTACATAATTCTAAAAAATACTTTTTGGAACAGTAAATTTACTATTCTGGAAAGTATTTTTCGAAATTATGTAAAACAACACACTTTAAGAAAATACTTTCCGAGACATTAGTTTTTCTATTTTAAAAAATATTTTATAGAACACTAAAATTATTATATATTAATATACTTTTACAAAAATATAATTATATTAATTAGAAATATACATATCTTATCTAATATATTTATATTTTTGTAAAAGTATATTAATATATACTAAGTTATATTTATCAAATTATTAGTTTATCTATAAATATACTAAAAATATTATTGATATTAATTTATCAGTAATATTAAAATACTAATAATATATAAGTTTTATGTATTTATTAATAATAAACATATATTATTTGATATATTAACAAAATTATAATATACGTTAACTTAAATAAGCAAATAATTGTATAATTTTAAAATATTATATATATATATATATTAAAATTTTAAAATTATTAAATTTTTAATAAAAAAGATTAAAATCGCACAATTATAATATTTAAGAGATTAAAATTGTCTAATTAAAAATTAAGAGACTAAAATTAAACAATTATAATCTTTTAAGAACTAAAATTACTCAATTAAAATCTTAGAGATCAAAATTGTATAATTGCAATACTTGAGAGATAAAAACATAAGTCAAAAGAAAAAATACATGTATAAAACACATTTATATACATTCATTAAAGTTAAATCACATGTACTATTTAGAAATAATTAATTGATTAAATTTTGACATGATTGACCAAGAATAATATATAAAGAGGCTATTCTCTATTTTGATTTTTTTTTCCAAACGATGTACCTTTAATTAACTTTAGGGATGTCTATCTAAAAATAAAAGATGTAACCACTCTTTTTTCTTTATTCTCTTTTCACTAAGCTCCAAAGTAAACTCTTACACACTAATAAGATCTTTCACGATATTTTGGTATGCAAAGATGCTTTTAACTTCTTCTATTAATTTCTATTTATTTTTATTTTTTTAAAATAAATATGTTGAGACATGATGAAGTGCATCTTCTCCTATGCTGAATATAATATGAAAAATATCATACACACATTTAACTTCATTCAGCTTATAACATACTTATATATAAAATAGCGAAAAACCTAATTTAAATAATATTACAATGTAATTTAATTTAGAATTAAACAAGATAAAACATCACAACTATAAGCATAATGAAGTTTTACGAATAAGCTCGTGTACTATATATACATCATTGTAACTGTACATAACTTGCAAAACTGCAAATTATCTGTACTTTACGAATAATGTCGCTCTCTTTTTTTCTTTTTCCCTTTTCTTATAACATGACCTTTGACACTAAAGTTACAAATTCTCTTTCTTTTCTCTCTCTCTCATATATATATATATATATATATATATATATATATATATATATATATATATATATACTTAATAATTTTCTAATTGATACAATATGAGTATTATTTGGTTTATAAGCATTTTTAGAAGAAGAAAAAAATGAAATAATTTTTTCATATATGATATATATATATAAATTAAAATTAGTTTATACATATACTACTTTATAAAATCTGTTTTACATTATCTACTCTAAAATTTTATTTTTAATTAATGCATAAAACATATTTGAATAAGTTTCTACAAAACACTTTTAAGAAAGAAAAATAAGAAGAAAAATCAAAATAAATTTATAAAATGTTTCTATGAAAAATATTTTTGAGAAACAATTATTCATTATTCCTAAAAATGTTTTTTTTTAAATAATAAACTAAATATAAGAAACTAACATTTTCAATTTCAAATTTACATGTACCAAAGTCAAAGTATACATTAAAAAAAAATGTGAGTATAATTTGTCCCGTAAAATAAAAGTATTATGAACTTCCTTTACATAACAGATATCTATTTTGTACAATTAATTCAGAATGGAAAATGGAATCATATCTTATAGATCCGGATCACATTTTCCACATGACTAAGTTCAAATTGATGTGTAGTTTGAAAAAGAAAAGGAAAATATATCTAGACGCCAGCACCAAATCAAATATAGGTAAAAAATTGTCTCCTAAAAAGATCTTACTCAATATTACACTTTGGAATCCAAACTCTTTGGACATCAAAAGCTGGAAGCCAGCACCATCTAACTTCCAACCAAAACTGAAGAAATCTACTTTGACTAGCATCTACTGATTCTGATTTCCATATCTTAATATTATCTTTCTCTCTCTCACGGTGTCTCACACAAAAGCATAGGATAAGTACTCCAGATGACACTTCAGCTTTGCATAACACATGAAAATTAATGGATCATCAATGTAATCTCACAAAGGGACAAGATTAATTAGATCAATCAGTAAACAAGGGGAAGTAAATCCAAACGTATCCTTTCTTATTATATGATAAACTAACTTATGTTTTCTCTCTTCATCAGCACGAAAGGATTAAATCCAAACATATCAACATAATCAAAGATTCATCCTATTAACAAACTGTCATCAATAGATAAAAATCTCTCATCAAACAGCTGGCCATTTGCCTTAATAATTTGAAGTAAAAAAGATGTTGATTGGACTTGGTCGTTGGAATTTTATATTCTAATAATTAACAAACATTATTAAAAATATATATTAACTATTTATTATTAGTGAGCTTTATTTTATATGATAACTAAATGAACTTATTAAACTATCAAAGATGATATGAACTTAAATTAATGACCAGATGTCATTGTTATCCATTGAGAGATAATAATAAGAACCTTCTACATCGAATAACATATAAAACATGATTTCTTCCTATCTGAAAAAAGACTAAGGTCTCATTGAGAATTCAAGAGATTTGGTTGAAAACAACCATGAAGTCATATGTTCTGTATAATTCACCTCACCAGAACACTTAATTTAGAAATTTATAGAATCTAATTATTTATCATCCCCTTAATAATCAAACATGTTAGATCCTAGGACTTTAGTAAATTATTTCACATTAAGAATAAAGAATATTAAAATTTTAAACACTAGTGACGTGAAGCAAGATAGAATCCAACAAAACCTCCAACTCACCTCAGAGTTGAGGTAACGTTGCCGGGTGCATGTTCCCGTGGCTGAACACTCCACTCAATGCTTTGTCTGCATTATTATACTACCAATGTCCCCTCTTTTCATGCTCACCTTTGCCACTTTTCTAATTAACCCTCCCTTGACTTACATAGGTAACACAACAAGTACATTATTTTATTGCTGTTGCCAACACCCACGTTCATTCCCCCTTAACTTCATTGAAATTTAAACCCCAAAAGCCTGCAAATCCCTCAGTTTTCGAGCATGCCCACGTTCACCTAATCACTTCCATTTCACTCCACCCAGTCAACCTTTGCGTGAGCCATTTGCTTATATATATATTGCAGCCTCCACGTATAGTTCCTCAGGCTGTGTAGTGAGCCTTTTTTTTTAGGGTTTTCCCTTTGAGAAAACACAAGGCTCAAGCTACTACTACTACTACTAGTATCCATGGCTGAGTTTGAAAACTACAAGTGCAAGCAAGGAACTAAGATTGCTGCAAAGAGAAAGGGATATGGTATTAGCAGCAAGTGTGCTTCTTTGGTGAAGGAGCAACGTGCTCGTCTCTACATACTACGTCGATGTGCCACCATGCTACTTTGTTGGTATATTCAAGGAGATGATTGAGCTCACTCACACCTACTCTTACTTCATGCACCCTCTTTAGGTCTTCTTTAGCTATGTGTAATATATATGTCATGAAGTTTAATTACTATCTTCTAAAATGGTGACATCTTTGTTTGAAGGAAGCTCCTTGCCATGCATCAGTTGGGCTATATGGCTTCACTGTGGATCTGTCATTTTAGTCTCCTTTGGCCTCTTCTTTTTTTTACCCATTTGGAGAAGCCCAATGGGTTTTTGTGGGGAAAGGAGAGTTTTATAGACACCCTCAGTGATGCTTTTTCAACAATATGTAGCATGCGAGGAGTTAATTAACTGCTGATGTTAGAATAATTGGAATGTTGTCCTTTACATGGAAAAGACTATAGCCTTTTGGTTTATACCAAAACCCTTTTATCTTGTGTTGCATATATATATATTGTTCTTTCTTTGACGATTGACACTATTACTTAAAAAATAACGTTTGGTACCACCCATGCAAGCTTGAAAAATGCAGAAGGGAAACTCAAATGTTGTATGTTATATAGAAGACAAGTTGCAAAGTCACTACCGTTATTCATAATAAAGTTGTTTCGTCTTGAGAAAGATTATGTTATAGTGTCATGTGAATACTAGGGATAGCGTCAAGGCTAGGGGCAAGCTTTTTGTCCAAGACTCTTATATTCAAAAGTTATATTATTTGAGTTAAGTGAATCTATTTAAGGGGACAAAGGTTTCACTGTCCTTAACCTTGTTTAAAGAACAATACAGTCAACTATATATAAAATTTTAGCGGTGGTTTAACAAAGGATAAAATTTACAAGCACTACTGTGTATTGTTAGTGCTATTTTCAAATTAGAGTTTCACTTTTCTAATAAAAAGTTTCATGAAATATTTACATGTATTATTGAGGTTAAATTTTAATTCTAATCGAAGAATAGTACCATCAGCACTTAGAGTATAGGTTCTGTCTTTTAACGAACTCGATCAGAGAATGTTGCTGCAATTTCACTCTACATGTACAAAACATACCGAGAAAAGGGTTTGATTAAAATGATTGCGAGCTTTGTAGCCGGTGTGAAAATGATTGTGAAGTGAAGATGATGATGCTTTGACAACTTATCTGGAAGCATCATGGAATGTTTGAAGAGAGGTTGATTTGACAACACAAATGTATTGGCTCTAGCTAGCTAGTCTAGATTTCCATTATATTGCCTGGCCTAGCAAAGACAAACATATCTCTTGATCCATGTTCTTTATCATCTTAAGTTCGTAACACAAGATCTTAGGTGCAACAAGTTGCTTCTAAAATAAGCAAGTCATGTGGATCTCATTTTTAATTTGGAAAATGCTACTAATACAAATCCCTCGTACGCTCTTTTTGCTTCACATTTTCAGAATGGACCAGATGAGTCCTTCACTATAAAAGTCTTTGCCATTATAATTAGTCTTTTAATAAGTAAGCAAAGTTGTTCAACTCGTGTTACACTATTAAAATTGTTTCTAACAATTATTTTCTACCTTTGTAGAAATATGTAATGATCTTTTGTAATATTTTTGTGAGTGAATTTTTTTATTTGGCATAGACCACATTCTTTAAGTTAGGTAGCATCATTATTGGTTATGAAACTCTTCTTTCAAGTATTTAATACATTTGCATATAGACTAATTATTAAGTTGAAACAACTTCAGGCTAATTGATCCATGTGTGTTCAATGCAACAAGTGAATTAAAAAGAAATCTCAGTTTCTTATGTATATTATATGATAAAACAAATTATAGATTTCAATTCTCAGCAAATATAACAAATACAAGGGAATATCATGAGAATATAAAAAATGTTCACCATCAGTCCAAGAAATGGAAACTTCAAGTGTCTTCGAAGAATCATGTAGATATCTAGTATGCTTAATGCTCTGGAAAAGGGTGTAGTCCCATGCAAGAGCTTCGCCGCTCAAATCAGTATTTGTCAGCGCCAAGAGGTGATTTTAAATTTTAATCATCTTATATTACTTTTTGGTGTCTCCCTTTCATTTTTTTATTTACAATTTTGATCCTTTATTTTTAATTATGTTTAGTTTCTTATTACTACCTCATTCTCCCAATACACTCCTATTTTCGAAGTAGAGCACCACTTTCTCACTGCGCTAATTCATACCTGTCATCATTCACACTTCCTTGCTACGGTAGTAGATATTACTTTTACTCGAGAGTTACAAAGTAATTTTTGTAACACTAATAATTTTATTGCACTTTACCATTGACTTATTGTTATCAAACTTATTGATTATAGGATAACAGATTACTAATATTGATTGATATTTGATATAGGTTGATACTAGCATAGTTGCCTACTGAGTTTGCTTACCTACTTGAAATTTTACAATACACAATGAAAACGTATTTTTTTCCTTGTTACAGGGAAGTGACTTCGCAATACACAATGAAATGTATAATAACACAATACACAACAAATACATGTTTCTGATTTGTATTGCCAAGCCACACCCCTGTAACACAACGGAGACAAGTTTTCGTGGTCTATTGTTCACGTGTTTCAAATATCTGCTGACCAAGTCAAAACTAGTAATAAAAAATCTCATTAAAAACTATAAAAAAAATGAATTTAAAGTAATTAATAAAATTTCATCTTTTGAAATATCTAACAAATAAATGAAATACAAAAATGACATTCTTTATTAGTTTGCTATGACAATTTAGGAAGTGAGGAGGTTGTCTTATTTCAAGAACATGGCACACACCCGAGGCTTATTACAGCTAAGGCTTATCACAGTTATACAATACACGTCTTAATTAGTTACATATAATAGTTGTAGCTGTTATATTTGCATCCATATCTGATATCTTGATTCCTCCTATAACATTATTTTATGACAGTTGAGATTCTTTTTCTTACTGATACGAGGGACAAGGTAGTATTAAAAAAATAAATGAACAAATGAAAGAATACATTAAAACCGAATGACTATGCTATGTAAATTTTGATCAAACTCTGCAAATGACATGACTTCAGAGGAAATCTCAACAGCAATAGAAACAATAACTCAAACACATCTGTTATACTTGATGTTCCGTATGATCATGACCATGTCATGCATAATTAAAGATGGATTTCAAGCTGCCAAGTAAACATAAGAAGCATCGTCAACATATGATTAATTAGATCATGTTGATAGCAAGTATCTTCTTGAACATCTAATTGGATCTACAAATTATCATTTAAAAAAAAAAAAGTGAATGTAAAACCTGAATGATACCACTCTGATAGATAGGAATTTCATCTTTATTTGTCAATCCAATCCTTGAACAGCAACATCATGTAAAGAGGGACATTCACTGCTGCAATGACAGTGAGCATTCGCAGTGTGCGTATCAATCTCTGGATTATAATTTTTGTCTTTGATTTGCCAGTTCTGGGAGGGATTCTTGCTGCTGAATCCATATCCACATTCACAGAGTGATCTCCTTCCTGAGCAGTATTTTTTCTAGCTGCTGCCCGCATCACAACATTACCCCTGACAGCAGATAGAAAAACAACAGGAAGATGCTAAAGTTTTGTCCTCAATGTGCAAGAGTTTGCGCACAATAAATCAAATACTCCCTTTGGTCCATTATATATGAAACAAATGAATACATTCTTTAATCCTAATTATAAGAAACATACAATACTCATGTATTGATTGTTAATTTCTTTTCATATTCTTAATTTATTGTGAAGTCTATTATTGAAACACTCACTCATTCTTCATGCAGGTGGATGCATTCATTGACCTCTATTAACAATATAAGTCACTTGTTGGAGAAAAAAATTATCTCTTGAATTGTGAACAATGACATTAAATATAACAACCACTCAAACTATTTAATTTTATGAATATTTTTGAAGTAAAATTTAAATTTACTATATTATTAATTAAAATTAACTAATTTATATGTTTTCATACGGTTTAATGAATCAGTAATTTGTTTTTTATATAAAGGACTGAAGGCAATATAATTCTTTTATAGGATTGAATTTCCGCACATATTTTCCATATACAGAGTAATAGCAGAGAATATGAAAACCAAAGTTTACCTTTCTCCGGAGCTTCGGTCATTTGATTTTACAGTAGATACATTCAAGGGTTTCTTTACAAGATGCATTGTTCCTTCTGCATCCCACATCATCTCATAATCATAGTTAGCATCCTCATCCTTGTCTTTTGTTTCACTTCTAGAAAAGATGCTAGCTATTAGTTGTTTACAACAGCCAACTACGCCACAACACTGATGCCAGAAACTGGTGCTACTTGTTGGCCAAAATAGGGCAGCAAGAAGGGTCATAATAAATAGCACAATATACCTGACAATTACAGATCGTTAGAACTCATTAAGAAAAGGTTGAATCAACAGATTAGGTGAACATTTTATTCATATCATTATAATAAGCATTTAGGTACCATATGTAAATGTGTGTTTGCATTGGAAGGTAGCATAGATGAGTCAACAAAGCCTTTTCTTCTGGAATGGAAGCATTTGGATGAGTTGAGTAATCAACTGATAACAGCATGAAAGAAGGATACAAGTTTCCTTGTTGCCAACTTATAGTACCTAGAGTGTGCTGCACACACTACTGTCAGTTTAATTGCCCAAACACTCAGTAGACTGTTCAGTGTGGAGATCAAGTTTTTACCTCGATTACAGGCCCATATTTAGATTGATGCGTGATGGTGCACTGATCATGATCATGACCAGATAAAATAAACTTCTGTCAAAATGAAAACTGTTAATTCAGAAAGCAGTTATCCTCACTATAGTCACCAATCTCAGTTCCCCTATTTTCCTAGCCATCCTCTACTTTCCAGAAATCTTGATTCTCGACAGAGAAAATGAAAATTACTCGAGTATTTTTATCACTAGTCACAAGGTCTTTTAAAAATGAAAGACAGATTGAACAAACCATTGTGGGGAAATCTTCAGGAATTCCACCACCCACCAAAAAAAAAAAAAAAAAAAAAACATGTCAGGTTGGAATAGCAATTCACAACAATCCAAAAAAGAAGATAGATGACTCACAGGTTTGATTGTATCCAGTAAATACTTCGATGACTCCTCAGAAACATAATTTTGATACCTGAATGAAATAAAAGTCAAACCAGACCTCAGCATCTATGTGCTATTTGCAAAGAGTTCATGTAATTTCCATGCTTCTCATATGGTTTGAAAGATTAGTAACTTACGATATATCATTACTATTACCATTTACAGTGTGATGTACCCTCTGAAAATTAAAGAGAGATTTGTTAATATTCTTCAAGAATGGCATGTATGAAACATTAATATTTCAGACACAACCCAGTGCACCACACTACTGTGATGGCCAACAACACCATACTGCATACAATATGCTTATTATAGATTTATTTCAAGAAACTGAAATAAACTTTACCTGATTGATAACTGGGGAACTACGATCAGGACCACAGTAAGTATCATCAGGTCGATATAAAGGAATATGTGTCAACAAGACTTTTGGACGAACCACATCTAGTAAAGTGCGAAAAAATAAGGATTACAATGGGACACATAATCCAACCTAACAATGAACTATATTCATTAGCCAGTTCATACCAACAGAGATATTCTTCACAACATCCCAAGTTGAAGAACCCAAATAATTTGTTGGGTGTTTCACAAAATCCCAAGTTTTAGAAGTCAGATGATTTTGTGGCTGTCCTGTAGAAAACATAAGTAGTTCAGCATTTTCCGCTTTATAAAAATTTAGTGACATGTATATATAGCATATGATTGAAACTTACAATATTACAGTTAGATAACCTATGTTAGATATTTAAATAGTTAAACTGCAATTACTTGTTTAAATAAGAAATTTTTGTCAAAGAATAAAACAAATAATCTATAAAGAGAGCCTCATCCAAAATGGAGAAATGGTCATTGTTAAAAGGCATGAAGGAAGAATAAGTTCCATGTGAAACATAGTATATAGGATGTGGCAGAAAACATATACAAAATCATTTATTCCAACTGGTACAGCCGAGAAAGAGAAAAGGGTTTGATCAAATGAAAAAAGTTGAATCCGATAAATCAGGAATACATATTGTGCTGAAAATGATACAAGCGTGATGACTTGGTACCATTAATTAAGAGTACTAGTAATTACAGCATCACTACTTAAAGAACTTGACAGCTAAAATTCATAAGGAAAACCCCAGTTTACCATCCAGAGTTTGTGCATCAACAGCAATAAAATCCACTGTTCCAACCATAAATCTATAGTTTCTAGTCCCAAATGTTTCCTCATAGCGCTGGATAACCTATGTTCATGTAATGATAAAAAATGTTAAGAGCAAAGAAGGAGCCAAAGGAGAGAAAACAATTGATGGAAAGTGCAAAACTAGTAAATATGTTTGTTAAATTTCATAAATTAGATTGTGAATTATGTAAAATTGAACTGAAAAAACTTGATTAAAGAGCCACTTGATAAAGTGTTTTGAAACATTTAAGATGTAGTTTAAACTTTTAAGCTTGTTTTATACGAATCACAATGAAAAAGACATATCTGACATGTTGTTTATACAAAATCCCATCTCACCCAATCAACAATCTGTACATGTCATCAATAAGTCCAAATTTTAAAATGGGGAAGATTATACATCCTAAACTTTAGCCTGATAACAAATAGACACCTTGAACTTTGTTTTAATTCCAACTACCCCTTTACCTTCTTGTATTAATATAATAAATCCTTCAGTTAACCTTCCATTAACTCTGTAACACACAACTCAAGCTAACCCTTCATGGAGATTAAATCTAAGCCATTTAGTTTATTATTATTATTTTTAAAACTTACTTTACTGAAGTCACATGTGTGGTCTCCGAAGTCTTTCTTCTTTTTCCTTTTGTTAGTTTTTCTTTAGATTTTAAAAACATAAAAATCAGGGAAATGTGTTTTAGAAATAATAATAGTAATAGAAAAATAGAAAGGCTAAGATTTAATCCCAAAGATGGATCAAGATTGGAAGTTCACAAGTGACTTAACAAAAAATTAATAGAAGGTTCTATTGCATTAATATTTAATACAAGATGTTTAAGGAGTAATTGGGAAGAAAATAAAGTTCATGGTGTATAGCAAGCTAAAGTTTGAGGGGTCTATGTACTCTTTTCCTTTTTAATATTGACACTCAACAACCCTTAGGCACAATAATGTAATTCATCATCCCAAAGGTCTTGAGAGTTGAGATAAATGTAACCAACTAACCATGAATACATTCTCAGACTCTCAATTATGTCTTTGGGCATTTCACTCACTTACAGTTGTAGCTATATATTGTACATGTCAATATAAGCAACCTAAGAGCTATTGGACCTTGGGCATCAAAAGTTGAAGTATAGCATGTTGAAATACCTCCGGCTTTAGAGAATGAAGACTTTCATATCCAATATCATGGTTTCCCGGAATGTAGTAAACTTGCATGTCTGTGTATTTTCCTTGTGCATTCAAACCAAATATATGTCTGAATCGACTGAAAGAATCCTGCCATCTGTCCATCCAAAAGATTGTATAAGAATTCCATGATAGGTAATTTGAGTGAACAAGATTAAAATACAACCCAAGAAAACAGTCTTTCAAGATAAATGAGTCAAACCCAAATTACTTGAAATTAGACAGGTCCTTAGCAAATAATCATATAAAAGAAGTTGACTTATCTTTTCATATTTTTGACAAAATGGAAATTTAAGCTAAATCTGTAATTAGTGACTAAATAAACAATCAACTTATCTTTTCAATTGGTGGACACATTTGCCTCATTAGGTCAGTTATTCCGTCTCTCCCCCTGTTCTATCTGTCATTTTTCAAAGTCCCTAGGGGGGGTTTGCATAGCAGATGAATAAAATCCAACGTAATTTTTTGTGGGTGCCCAAAGGAGATGAGAGGAAGCTCAGCTGGATAAGGTGGGAAAAAGTATGTTCCCCAAAGAATAGGGGGGTTCTTGGGATTAAAACATTAAAGTGTTTAATAAAGCTCTTTTGGGAAAATGGTTGTAGAGATTTGCAACAGAACAACAAAGCATGTGGGGTAGAGTGCTTATAGCAATGTATGGGGACACAGGGAAGCTACAAGAGGATTATGTATATAACTCAAGTAAGCATTCAAAATGGTGGAATGATACGCGAAAGGTGTGCAACATTGGGGAAATAAATTGGGGCTGATTCTTGCAAAATCTTAGGAGAGATTTGAGAGAAGGAAAAGATGTGAGTTTTTGGCATGATCATTGGACCGGACAAGAACCGCTATATTTTATAGCAATTCTATTAATAAACAAGGGATGATTGCTGACATGGTGTCATGGATGGGTGGAGAATGGCAGTGGAATATTAATTTGAGAAGGCTATAGTTTGCTTGGCAGGAAGAAGGTATGCAACAACTTCAACAACAAATTCAATCAACATTGTTAGTGGAAGGGAGACAGGACGGATGGAGGTGGAATGAAGGGGCTAATAGATCATATGTTGTAAAAGAAGTATAAATCTTTTTTGTCACAAGTGGGGGATGAAGATGCTGATTTCTTCAAGAACATTTGGATGATTAAGGTCCCTTCCAAAATCAGAGCCTTTAAATGGAAGTTAGCTAGCATCAGGATCCAAACAAAAAATAATCTGCTAATGAGGAGCATTATCACTAAAACCGTTGATACATCATGTGTATTTTGTAAGCAGGAACAAGAAACAGCATCACATCTCCTATTTGGACGTATCTTTTCTTATGAGGCATGGAACAAGTGCTCTTGATGGGTGGGCAAGGAAAGAGTTTTCCTGTTAATTGTAAAGATCATCTTAGACAACATTGTGGAAAACAGTTCCAAAGTAGGGTGGGTGATGCTTGGATGATGGCATGGATGGCTGTAATATGGACTCTATGGACACATAGGAATGAAATTTTATTTAAAGGGGAAGCACCTAAAATTGATAAGGTGATGGACCTTTTTAAATATAGGTCTAGGAGTTGGCTCATAGCAAGAACAAAAATTTTAATAACTCCCTCTATGAGTGGACTTTGGAGCCAATTTATTGTCTAAAGTCAATCATTGAAGGCACACCACTCCAAGGATAAAGTCAAATATATCCTAATCTATCTGTTGCAGGGGAACACAAGAGTGAACAAGGTAGGGAAAGATATATATATATATATATATATATATACACACACACACACACACACACACAGGTGGAAAGAAAAACAGAAGCTGCTATCAGCAATTTGACAGAATTTTTTGTAATCCAGTACTGATATAGTGATATGACCATGTTATTGCTGTTTGTAAATTGATGTGGCGGAAAATTTATTAAGTTGTTGTTTGAGGTGGGGCTTGGGTACATATTCTTGAATATTTGTAAATCCCAAAACTTATTGTTCTTATCATTCTTTTCTTGGATTGATTACACCTTGTGGCAATCTTTGGGAAAGAAATTATAATTATAATACATTGCATTTGTCGGCTTTTCGAAGAAAAAAAGAAATAATTCAGAAAACAAAAGGGTTAAAACTTAACATTAAGCACCAAAGAATCATTTGATGATTTGATTTCAGTATTCCACTCAAGTCTTCAACAGTTTGACCAGAGACTAATCCAAAAATTTTCAGTAGGATTCTATGTGGACTGTGGTGCTTGTCTAATCATTTGTTCAGGGGGACTTCTTTGTAAAACATAAAGAGGAACTGAAGACCCCACTAAAAGTGGCCAATCTGGTTCTTTGACGAGATTAATTATTGACAAAGTTGATAGATACTTCACATCAATAAAATGGTTTCCAAAAAAAATAAATAAAGAGAAACTGGAAATATCTCTATTCGTTTTTTTTATCTTTTTTGTCCAAAAAATTCTTCCTTAGAACCAAATAAAAATAAAGAAGAATTGATGTCCAAACCATAAAATGTCACCAGTTCTTTGGTCATGTTGTTTTTTGAAGTAAAAGGTTTATATTGAGTTCCAAATCAACCTAGAAGGAAAAGGCTAATAGGAAAAAATTATACTATAAACTTGTACAGAGCGAAATTAGCAAATAGAAATATTTATTTTTAGGACTTACTCTTCATCTGATAAATAAGGACCTCCATCGAAGTAATCCCCTAAAAACAATATGACCTCGGGTTTGAAAGGTAGGATAGATGAAAAGAATGATCTACGCATGTTTAAATCAGTGTAGAATTCTGCAAGTTCCAGTGCAAGAGATTTTGCAGGAAGACCGAGGGAAGTTTTATCCATGAGCTGTTATGTTAAAAAAAAAATCATATTAAATGATGAGAGAGATGCATATCCAAAGAAACATACATTAAGAAGTGCATAAACACTAAACAGGCATATGCAATGCTGGTATATTTTTCACAAACATGTATGCATATGACCATAAGAAAAGAAATATTAACCTGTGGATCTGCAATAACAGCAACTTTTACATAATCAGCTTGATAATTCCCATTGTCTGTTTGAGTCTGCAAGCAAAAATCACAAAACCAGGTCAGTTAGTAAGTTATGCATTTTATTGTGTTTAGTATATGAAATTGTAATTGTAATGTAGACACATTTTTAAATATGCTGTAAAAGAAACAATCATGCTGGGTTGGGCTAGGTTCCATTCCCCTTTTCAGCTTCAACAACCAGGAATCATCAAACATTCAAACTCTTCAACATTCACCAAAACCCCACCAATATTTTCCAAGAAAACAAAAATAAATTTTTTAGATCCATCCAGCATATACCCTCCCCACATTCCTTGTTGGAATCATTCATTACATGTAAAAACCAAAAACTTTACATTTGAATATACCAACTAGCAGACTACCTTAAATTTCATAATTCACAGAACCAAAAAAAATTTCTTTCTTATTTAAGATACAGCTTCATTGTTCATGAACTCCCCACCCCATAAGCAGCATCCAAATAAACGAGACATTTTTGGTTTTAGTGTTATGAATGCAAAATATTGAGTGTGACCCAGAAACGAAAATAGTGAAAAGATGAAGACTTTATAGTTACCGTTGAAGAAGAAGAGGAGTGGAGAAGATGGGGCCAGGAACAAGTGAAGATGGGTGGAAGCCAATAAGCAAACATCTCACCGTAGAGAAGGGTTAGTGCCCAAATGAGGCACAGTAACAGAGTTAACTCGTGTTGCTTCATCTCTTCACCTATACAATCAAATCAATGCTTCGTGGCTTCACTCATCGCAAACTACACAATCAAATTACGCTACCGCCTCGATCGATGGATCAACGCATTATTTTTGTGAGAGTTTTATGTTTTAGTCAAACAACTTGTTCTGAGAACCAGCAATCAACACTCCAGCTAAATTACACTTACTATAAAACCACTTCAAAAATAAAATTAAAACTCGTGTTGTTAATCAAATTTTGTAAATTCTATAAATAAAAAAAATAAAGATTTGTAAATCAAAATTTTATTAAAATAAATGTCGTATGTTGAAAACAAGATTTTCATTTAAAATTAAATAAAAATTCGATCTAATAATCTTAAGTTGTTAAGTTTAAATCTTATTTCTACATATTAGAAAAAAATAGTTTAAAATAAAAAATATATAAATATAAATGCCCGTATCATACAATTACTATTAATTCAAATTAAAAATATATATTAAATCACAAGTCTCATTTTAAAATACAAGTTTCCTCTTAAATATTTTATTCCTCAAACACAACTAATCTAACTTTTTATTTTTTTTCAAATATACTCATTTTAGAAATTTTGTAAAATATTATCAGGTATAAAAAAGCTGTGTATTTGTCTTATACAAATATCACTTGTCAAACATGTTAAATCCAATTCCATTGTAAGAGTTATCGACATTCAAAGTGACATATTATTAAATATATTAAGTTAATTCTATTGTAAGAATTATCCACATTCAAAGTGAGCTATTATCATATATATTAAGTTTATATATAATTATGATTCTCAAAAAGAATTAGTCACATGTAATAAATACTTTGTTACAATATCTTTTTTAGTAAAAGTAAAAAAGAGAGGAGGAATAATGTATTTGGGATATTTTTAGAGAGCCTGGAATTTTTATATTCCTAAAAACCTTAAAATAGAAATCTTAATTTTGTATGTTTAGTAGTTATTTAAAAAATATTGATGAATATAATTTTTAAAAAATTATTTTCATCTTATTTTTTCATAAAAAATATTATTATGAGAAGATAAGAATCTAACTTTCTCAAATTAAAGGAAAAGTTTAATATATATATATAAAATCATAGTATTTTCTTTTTGTAAAACATACAATTTTTCTTTTTATCTTTCTTTTTATTTCTCTTTCTCTTTATGAATCTTTATCTTTCTAAAAATTAGTATCCTTTTCTAAAATATACAATTTCTCTTTCTGTCTTTTTTTTTATTTCTCTTTCTTCCTCTCTCTCAGCGTGTTTGGATGCGCGTTGCATCATGCTAACGCACGTATTTTCTTCAAAAAACGTGATTCCTCTCTTTGAATAGATGTTTGGTTTTTTCTTCTTTACACAATTTCAAGGGTGAAAATCAATTTTGCCTGAAGCTGATAAAAATAGCTTCTACGTTTAGAAAATTGATTTTGATAAATCAATTCTTAAAACGCAACACCAAACACACGCTCTATCTCTCTCAAAATCTCACTCCCCCTCTCTTCCTCTCTCCCTCTCCCTCCCTCCTCATTTCTCTATTTCTTCCTATCTCTTTTTATTTTTATTTATCTTTCTCTTTCACTTTTTCCCCCTCCTATATCTTTATTTTTCTTTCTTTCTTTATTTCATTATTTTTTTATCTTGCTAATTTTAATAATATTATTAAAGTTTTTTGTTTATGTAGTTTAATGGTATTTGTTAACATTTTTAATTTATTTAAATAAAATGAAATATATTTTTTTATCCTTCATTTTTCTTTATTTATTTATTTGTTAAATTCTGTATTTAAATAATTTTAACTATAAGTTTTTAACTTTTTAAAAATAGATTAATATCATATTTATAAAAAGATTTGAATAAATAAACATATCTAATAAATTTATTTTAATAAAGAATATTTTTAAAAAATACTTATATTTCTAAAAATATAATAATGTAATCAAACATGAAAAACTTTAATTTTTAAAAATTCATGAATATTCTCATAAACTTTACGAATAACCAAACATATTTTAATTATTTCAAATAATTATGATTAATAAGATTTGTAATTCTCATAAATCTGGAAGAAACTTTTCTCTTATCAAACATCCCCATTCCAAGTTTTAATACATGATTCCTAATTTGAATGTTAACTATTCAACTTTTGAGATTGTAATTAGGTATGTGTACGATAAATAACGAAATTATTGAAATCAATCTCTGATGTTCCTGTTAATGATTGTAAACCAAATTCCAGTTACCGTACTTATCAGGAGAAGCTTGCTTGAGGTTGGTTTCTGTTGACATTTGAAAGATGGAATAGTAGCTAAGCCACTATGTTCTGCTATTCCTATTCAATCCTCCTTCTGGATATGATTTGATGCACTTAGGGTTATTTTATTGTTTGATTCTGCACTCGGTGAATAAATGGTTAATTTCAAATATCATGCCCAGCCATTATGTGTTCACAGCCCCACCACTGAAAATGAACATCACGTTTAATGGGCAAGAAGGACTTTCTAGTTTCTACCGGAAACAGCCAAAAAGATGGATATAGAGTCAACCAATAATCATGAGCAATGTACATTGATGTTACATCTCCAATAACCTTCCAACATGTTCCTCTGTTGAGTATATATCACATCCCTCTAAACAATACATACATATCCAGTAAATATTAAATAATGGAGTGTATCAAGTTGTTGATTTTGCTACCTTTGGGCCATTCATCTCTTCAGTGATTGCGTGCACTTCTTCTTTTGGTTTTTAGCCTCAGATTTTGTCCTGAAGCATCTAATTTCGAATTAACTCGAGGAATCTAACAGTGAACAACTGTCAACCTTAAAGCGTGTCATCTTCAGTGTACAAATTCAATAGTGACATTTATTTTTTAAGCACAAATTGTCAAATCATGAAGTTAACAGTTCCTCTTCTGGTAGAACATAGTTTGATTGCTCAAGCACAATTACATCTCCTTTAGATAACAATTGTACACCAAAAATATATATGAATGGTTGGTTTTCTTTCCTAGTGTCATGTTATCACACAGGTATATGCACTAAACCAAGACCACTGATGGACGTGAAGGCAGAGGGTGCATAAACTGTTAATGTTACTTGTTTTAGTTATCCATTTCATTACTGATTTACAGAACAAATGGCATGACATGTGATTTGTGAACTGAAGTTATTCCATGTATCTTTTGATGGCAAATTCCTTTGTGGCATTTCTTTAGTAACAAAAGTAAAACCATTAGGAATGTGAAATTGGCTTTCAATTTGATATGTCAGTTGTCATGTTCCAGTACAAGTATGTATTCTCAAAAGTTTCATTTTATTAACACTTAATTACCTAGAATCAACTATCTCATTTAAAGCATGCAAAAGCAGTCTTGTCTTGTATAGTTGTATATACGGGAATGTGAAGTTAGAGAGTGGAATTTGTTAAATCAGTTACCAAGTAGTTCAATTGCCCTTGAACTATGTAGTGTCTAGGAATATAATTTGTCAAGAAGAATAAAATAAACAGTACTAGTGCGGGATGGAGTGAGGTATTATTATATAAGAAAAGTTAGCAACTAGCATATTTTCCCCTTTTGAACTTAAACCCTGCATATTCTGTCCTGATAAAAAGGGCCGGCATTTAGTAATGTAAAAGATAATAGTAATAATTAGAATCAGTAAGTTTGTACAGTGCAGTATTAAGATTGAGAAGTAAAGCAAGAATAATAAAAACATATTAGCATAGGCTTGCATTGTTTAGGATACTATACTTATCATCAGAAAGATTAATAACTGTTGAACAATAGAAAGTTCTGCAGTTCAAAATGGATGATCACATAATATAATTCACAAAATCTTTCTAGCAATAATGTTCTGACAAGGGAAGTCAACATTTACAGTGGTAAAAATGATAATCTGTATTTATAGAAAACAAAAAAAAAAATTTGCACAAGTATACATGTGTGAAGATTTGTTGAGGGATAAACATTTCCCTCCAGTCTTTATTTCTGTGTTGGCTGGCTGTCTGATCCTACATTCTTCAGCCATTCAACAACCTCTCTGATGATTGGTCTCTTGAAAGGATTGTGGCTGACACACATGCAAGCAACATCCAATACCTTCAGCATCTCTCCTTCAAACCCCTTCCCTCTCAGAAGAGGGTCAAATACTTGATCTTGTTTTCCTTCACACCTCATCTGCTGAACCCATCCAACCAACTCCCTTGACATTTTTGGCTTGCATACATCCACAGGCCTTCTCCCAGTGAGAAGTTCAAGCATGACAACTCCAAAGCTGTACACATCTCCTCTCAGAGTAGCCACCCATGCTTGTCCATACTCTGGTGGAATGTAGCCTAATGTTCCAACAAGTTCAGTTGTAACATGAGTTTGATATGGAAGAATCAATCTGGACAACCCAAAATCAGCAACATGTGCCTCAAATTTTCCATTAAGGAGTATGTTGCTAGACTTTATATCGCGGTGCACAATGTGTGGTTCACATATCTGATGCAAGTAGGCCAATCCACAGCTTGCACCTTGTGCAATCTTCAAGCGAGTTGGCCAATCAAGTTGAGAAGCACCATCAGGCTTTTCATGCAGCCAGTAATCCAGGCTTCCATTTTCCATGTAAGTATAGATGAGAAGCCGGAATCCATCATGCACACAATAGCCTTGCAATGCCACCAGATTCTCATGTTGTGCATTTGACAAAGCCTCTACTTCTGCTTTGAATTCCCTCTCCATGAGGCCTAAGTCTCCTGAAAGTTTCTTGATAGCCACTGTGGTTCCATTTGGTAATGTTGCTTTATAAACCAAACCAAAACCCCCACATCCTATTATGTTTGCCTGGCTGAAATTTTCAGTGGCTTTTAGGATCTCAAATATGGTAAGGTCCTTGGTTTCATTGTTTTTGTTGGGAAACAATACCACTAAGCTAGCCTCCTTGTCCACCTCAGGATGAATACCGTTGTTGGAGTAGGCAGAAATTGATTCCATTTCAATCTTGTCAGGCTCTCCTCCTGGATTGACCCTTCTCTTGGATAGTATCCATAGTGTCAACACTACTATCAGTGAAGCAATGCCAAAACTGACTCCAATGATAAGTACTATCATTACTTTTCTGCTTGAACTGCGACTAGCTGCGGTGCTACTACTATTTCGTTGAGGACAAGAACGCTGAATAACTTGACCACACAATTGTGCATTTCCTTCAAAGCTAGAATAGGAGAAAGTATCAAATTGACTACCAGTAGGTATCTGCCCTTGAAGGTTATTGAATGCTACACTGAAAAAAGACAAGAAATGTAATCTTCTGAGGGAATCAGGAATTTCACCAGATAGTTGGTTTCCTGAGAGGTCTAGCTTTTCTAAGTTAGTCAAGTTTGAAATCTGAACTGGTATACTGCCAGAGAAGTTGTTACTTTTCAGGTCAAGCTGATGAAGGACTTTGAGTTTCCCAATCTCAATAGGGATACTTCCATTAAGGTGATTGCTTCCCAGATATATTGCCGGAGGTAGGGCTGAAAGCTGATTATATTGCAGTAGGGAAACATTGTTTGCATTAGCAAAAACAGGTAACTCAAGGTAAGTCCTTTCTACTTTATCATTTGCCTGTTGTGATGTCATTGCTGGGAGTTCTGTGAGCTCTACTGGAAATACTCCTGTAAGCTGGTTAACAGACAAGTCCATGTAGAAAAGCTGAGGAAGTGTACCCAACCAAGGAGGAATTGAACCACTAAATTGATTAAAGGACAGGTCCAAGGCCTCAAGCTTCTTTAGTTTTACAAGCCAGCCTGGTATTTGACCTGTGAAATTACAACCTCCAAATCCTAAAACCTGGAGTTTTTGGAATCCATCTGGCTCTATTATGTTCACATCTTGTGGTATCATTTCATTGAAAAAATTCTTAGAGAGCATAAGGGTGCTAAGGTTCTTGAGCCCCCTGAGTATTGTCAGAGCCCCAGTGACATTCCTCAAGTTGTTAGTAGAAATTGATAGGAAAGACAAGGACTCTAGTTCAAGTATCTTGGGTGAAATCTCTCCCTCAAGCTGATTAGATGCTAGCCTCACTGCTGAAAGTGACTTGCATGCATAAAGGGTTGGTGGTAGAACACCAGTAAAAATATTGTTCCCCAGGTCAAGTGTGGTAAGTCTGAGGAATCGTGAGAAATTGAATGCAGAGAGATTTCCCTCCAAGCCGTTGACCCTTAAATTCAACACCACAAGATTGACACAGTTCATCAGAGATGGGGGCAAAGTACCTGTCAAATTGTTGACATGAAGGAGAAGCTGTTCCAACTTGGAGAGTTTACCAATATCAAGGGGAATGGAACCTGTGAAATGATTGGAGTAGAGCTCCAAAACTGTGAGATTGGTAAGGCTAACAATGCCATCACCGATAGTTCCAGTGAGTCTATTGAGGGGCAGTGAGATTTCTGTGAGAGAAACAACATCAAAAATATCACTTGGGATAGGCCCTGACAGAAAATTGAAACCTGCTCTAAACTTTTCCAACTTGGAACATGCTCCTAGTCCAGGCTGAATGGCACCATCAAAATCATTGGAGGAATAATCCAAGAATCTGATAGAGGAGGAGTTATGCTCATTAATGCAAAAGAGAGAAGTGGGAATATGACCTGTGAAGCTGTTATTACTAACATTCAGAGACACCAAACTCCCTCCAGCTGCAGCAGCTGCCAAGTGCTGAAGCAAAGAATTTGGAAGTGTTCCATTGAAATGGTTACTAGACAAATCCAGCTCCTGAATAACACCACCACTTGTGTTCTTTTTATTATCAACAACAAAAGGTGGCAATCCACCAAAAAGACGATTGTAGCTCAAATCAAGAACTACCAAGTGATTGAGCAATGAGAAAAACTGGTCTTGGAGATTACCATATAATCTATTATGTGAGAGATTAAGGTGAGAGAGAGAAGAGAGGTTTGTGAGAGAGGGTGAGATGAAGCCAGTGAGGCCTCTAGATGGTAGCAAAAGATGCGTGACTCTAAGATCTCCATCACAAGTAATGCCTTCCCAAGTACAACAATCAAGAGAATCAGACCAATTGAGAGAAGGATAAGGTGGAGAGGTGGATATGTTCCCAGAGAAGGCCAAGAGGGAGAGTTTATCAATTTGGTCACAAGATGAGACTTGAACAACAACCAAGGATAGAAGAAATAAGGGTCCTATGATAGAGACCATTAACTTGGAAACCATGTAACAAGTGTAAAGGGAATATGCAGAGGAAGGAGATGGTGATGGCATGAGAAAAACTGAGGAGAGAATGGAATGTTTGAAGTGATGGTTGGTCATGAGAGAGTGGAGAAGAGAAGGAAGAGGAGGAGGGGGACATATGGGGGTGAAGAACCAATGTAAGAAGAGATAGTTGGGGTGGCATGGGAATGAGGAAGACCATGACCATCCATCGACAATGGAAGCAAAATGAAGGGTGGGAAAGAGAGAGAGAGAGTGGAAGGGTGACGTTGACAAGTGAGGATAAATAGAAATCAGAAAATACTTACATAGATAGATAATATAAAGATTTTATTTCATCAACAATTTCGTGGGTAACTAAAGATTTCTTTATAATCGATCTATTTAAAATTATAGTAGATATCAATCTTAAAAATAACTTTTTCATATTTGTTGAAATTTATTAGAAATTATTTGATAATATTTATTAAAAAGTTATTTCTAATAATAACAAAAAAAAAATATTAAGAAGAGGTTTGTGTGAAAAGGGTAATACTTTTCTGAGTGAAAATGGATAATACTTTTCTATATGAAACATTGGAGGTGTTGCTTTGATTTATCACTCTTTAGAAAAAAAATTGTAATATTAAAGAAGAAGTGGATGGTTGGCATTAAAAAAATGAAAATGGGAGCGTTTACTTTTTGGGGTGGAGGGAGAGTGGAAATTCAGAAAGATGATGATGAAAAACATGATTGACAAGTACGCCAATAACATAACGTGTGGAGCAGACAACAAAAGATATAAATACAATACAAGGCTGCTCTTATGCTATGCTATTGCTGCCACCAAACTACCAGTTTCTGGTGGAGGTCGTCGTGGAAGGATTCATTATTATATTTCTTTTTTTCTTTCAATCTCATTTTTTCAAATCTACAGTCAATGCCCTGTTTGGATACCATATCAAAACATGCTTGGTCGGTCAAAAATCCCATACCTTTTTCCTTCGTGCCTGCACTCTGCTTAATTTTTAACTTTCTCAAATTTTCTTTTTTTTGGGAGATTTCATATTAACTAACAATGTGTATAAGAAAAACATAATTGAAAACTTAAAAATTGTGTATCAGTTGAAACTTGTTAAATTTACTTAATTGAAATACAAGAATTGAAATTGTATACCGAAATAGTTGATAATGTAAAATAATAGGACAAAGAGAGACAGAGAGAGAGATGTTTATATGATTTTTTTAAGCCAAATTTAATTTTATTAGATGTATAACATATTTTTAGGTAATTAAAATTTAAGTTTTTAAATCATTTTTAAGTCTGTAATTTTTATTTAAAGATCAATTATTTTAATTACAAATTGTACAAAAGAAAGTGAATGTGGGGGGGAAAACTTATCAAGCTGTGCTAGGTCAACAATGGAAAGTGTTGAGAGAGAGAGAGAAAAGCCAAAGAAAAAAGTTGGTTTAGAATAATGTTGTGTTAATCTCAAGAAAAATATATTTGAAAATGCATGAGGAAAAAAAATACATTTCCTAGAGATCGGAGGGGAAGAAAAAAAATGAGGATGAGCAAAAGAAGATAGACGGAGACTAGCAATGAGCCATACAAACTATAAAAATAAAATAAAATGTTATATTGTGAAATGTAAAATAAATTTAATAAATATTTTTAAAGATAATAAAATGAGAAGAAAATACAAGAAGGTAAAATGTTTTTTTATTGATAAAAATCAATATGACGGCAAGAAATCCTATACTAAATAGGCCTTTAAGTAATTATAAATCAATATATTTATTGGTATATAGGAAAATACTTATTTGACATCCTCAAAGGCTGACATGTCTATGCAAACCTAAACATACTCATTTGACATCTTTAGAGATTGATGCTCCTATATAAATATGAGGATGTTTATTTAGCCCTAGCACCTAGGCATATTCATTTGACACCCTTAAGAACTAACATGTTCTATGGTACCCAAAGCATGTTCATTTGGCACCCTCAAACATCAACATATTTTCTGGTATCTAAGCATGTTCATTTTTTACCCTCAAGCATCGATGTACTCTCCAACACCTTAGGAGATATTTGTTCAACATCCTTGGAGGTCAATACACTTACGTTGTTGAGTACAACAAATGGTTGTTTATGATAGATAAGGGTGATTAAATCTAATTATGGTAAAGAAAAAGATTATAAACATATTATTTAATTGATAACCTCTAACTAAGATTGATGAGAATCTGGATCCAACACAATTAATATAAATAATATTGTATATTGAGGTAAAGTTATTGTTCAAAATATATTTACATTTATTATATTGAGTGAGTTACTTACTCAAACACCAGAATGTTTTTTGCAAGTACATTTCTCTCGATATTGCGAGATGATTGGTTAGAAAAACAAAGTAGATAGAGGACATTGAAAAGAAAAAATAAAAGTACCACACTATAAGCACAAGTTCAAATCTAAGATTTAAACATAATACATGAATTTGACATGTATAAAGTAAAATATTATCTAAAATAAAGTCTCAATAGCACTACAAGTTATTAAAATAAACTTGTTTACAAACATTACTAATATTGTCAAATAAGTTTTTTAGCTATTTAAAAAAAATAACTTAAAAATATACTTTAAATATCAATTATAAAATTAAATGTTTATAAAAGTTTAATTATTAAAAAGTTATGCGTGTGATTATCATGTTTATATAGTATATTTTTCAACAATTGTATTTTTATAAAATTTGTACAATGTAAGAAGTTATTAAATTGATAAGGTGTTTTTAACCTAAATAAAAATTGATAAGTGTTTAAGGTTTGCACCTCAAATAAGTGGATTTTTTTTTTCCATATTAGTATAAATTATCATTTAACTTAATGATATTAAATTCGACATGGTTATCACTCAGTTGGAATACGGCTTGAGATCGCTTGTTCAATTAGTTTATCGATGTTTTTTTTACAGAAATAATTAAACATTTAAACTAATTGTTTACATTGAATATAAAACAATAAAAGTATCATAACATACAAAATTATTGAGGTGTTGAGAATGCAATTACATTAATTAATCATGGTTTAACCTGCTTTAGAGTTGGTTTCAAACTCATTAAATTGCATATAGCCTGTCCTAATTGGTACCAAACGTATTTTGACTTGAGTCAAAGGGTGACAATATAATTTGTCCTAATAATAATTCTAACAAATTTATTTTTTTCTACATTCACTTCAAAATATTATTTCTAAATATAATCTAGTCTTTTAACAATATACTTTTCAACTATATAATTTTTTTTAAAAGAATATTTTACTGATATTTGAAATAAGCTAAAGTTTTTGCAAAGCGATGGCGGCCACACAAAAATGGTAGTGAGATTTAAAATCAGTTTGCAGAGTTTTTAACTTTTTAAGACATAGATATGCTCAACCATTTAGGAAGTTGAGCTCAACATATTACCCCCTTTTGGGAAGATAACTATAATATATATAGAAAAGAAAGTGTTGAAATTAATATAAAAAAATTTACTTATTGTTTCTATAATTTAATAAACTTCTCCGTAGTTAATTATTACATTGTGAATATAAACATATTAGTAAATTTGCGAGAAAATTCAGCTTATGTTAATGAAAAAACTTATATCCATTAAAAACTAGATGCCAAAATAACTATAAAAAATTAGTGATCAAATTATACACCAATTGTTAGACCATTTTTAAATTGAGTCACTTTAAATGATTAAGATGTGACATTTTTACATGTCAAAATTAATGATCCTAAACATGTGTTTGATAAAAAAGAAAGAAATAAGTGAGAAATAGAGTTAAGAAAAATAAAAAATAAGAATAAATAGATAAAAAAAAATAAAGTAAAAATTTAATTATTTAGTTAAAGAGAAATATATGAAAAATAATGTATATATATATATATATATATATAAGAGGTGAGAGAAATAAATAAATAAAAATAAATAAAATAATAAAACTTATTACCTTTTAATTTTTCTCATTCTATTTTTTCTCAAACAAACAATCTCACTTATTTTTATTTTCTTATTTATACTCTTTCCATCTAATTTTTTACCCATTTTCTCTCTGCCAAACAAGATATAAATGTAAAGATTTTTTAGATGGTAGTTACTAGTTGTCATTGAGTTAATATTTTCTTTAATTATCAAATGAATTAGATTAACTGAGATGATTATTAAATTAAATTTTTAAAAATAATTGAATATATGATTAAATTAAGTTGTATTCAAATAAATTATACTTAAATAGACAAAAAAAATGTAAAAAAAAATATTATTATAATATTAAAAATATACTATAGAAATAAAATAATAAAATTATACCTTCCTTATATATTGATTTATTAGTTAACAAATTACAAAACTTTTAAACTTTTTTATTAGGCAGTTCTTTAATATTACTTCCATTTTTGCTATACGTATGTTGGAGGGAAAAAAAATTAGTCATGTCACATTTTGTAATGGGATTAATCTCACATAGGTCATGAGATACCTCTTCATATAATAGATTAATGCTTGTTTCACATTATTTGACTTAATTTTTGTTTTCCATCCATTGAAAAAAAAAATCGTATAATTCTCTTTTACTTTCTATTTAGTGTACAATGACAATAATAATATTTTTAATTTACAACCTCATACAAATTAATCAAATTTCTCACCACAAAATTGCAATAGTAGATTTATTTATCAGTCAACTTGACATATTTAATTATAAGGTGTAAAAAATCATATTGTGAAAAAGTCAACATATACAATACTTTGATTCTTTAAGTAATGATCCAATTTTTTAAGGCACGCAATTATCTTGTTTAATTTAATGTAGCAAACTTTAGAGAAAGATAGAGTTTTTTTTAGGAAGTGAAAGGTGGAGATTAATTTAAGAACTGACACGATTAGAGTTTTTTAATTGTTAGATGCCTAAGAATATTAAATTAAGAGCATTAGTGCTCCAATTATTAAAAGATGAAAGGAACACTGCAAAACCTCCAATACACACACGTTAATTTTTGAGGTTCTCTTGTTCAAGATTAATAATAATTCATTGTATAAAAAATATTAAAAAAAAATTCATTACGTGAATAAATCAATCTCTCTCTCTTACTGTGCATAAAGGAAAAGAAAACTTGTTGAATCATTGTATACTCCAATGGAATTTTATTTTGCTTTTCCTTTAAGAGAAAAACACAAACCTTGTTGACATTTTTCTTTTTAATTTCTTCATAAAACAAGTACGACTTTTTTTTTTTAAAATGAAACTATCATTAAACATTGGAATATCCAACGAAAATAATGCAAACTATTAAATTATAATTATCCATTCATATACACTAATATGTAGTTTGAAAAGGATTAAAATATATATAATGGCCGTTGACTTTCCGGCAATAAGCTATTTTATACGTGTAAGGATAATTGAGAGGGATATTTGACAGAGAGCAACTTGCTAACATAAAATAGAAGGAAAAAAATATTTTAAAACAAGTTTGTTTTAAAAATAAACAAATAAAAAACTTTCGTTTAAAAATTTAAAGTATCAAGATGATCGTAATTAGACATTCCACTGATACAAGTTTAGTTAAATACAATTATTACGAATGAGTTTTTTATTTTTATTTTTTTTATGTGAATGTTAAATATAGTTATATTTTTAAGAACTCGCCTTTAATGCAGTAAAAAAAAACTCACCTTATAATTAAATTTAAATAGCTTGAATTAATGATGGAGTCAATTTTTTAATATATTTTTAGCTTGAATTAGTCACTGCTGTCGGCTGTGAATACTCCATGAACGAACCTAAAAAAATTAATTTTGGCATTTGTATATATATAAAAAAGAAAATAGTAATTTTGAAATTGGAGGTGTGGTGAGAAGCTGATTTGAGAGGTAAAAAGGTTAGGTTTGGTTTTGATGTAGATAAACAAAAACCATTTGAAGTATATAGTATCGTACTATTACTATTTGGTTGGCGGTCAATAGTCAATATTATACATGCTATGCATCATACATCTTATTTAACCTTATTATCTCATTATTATGTGATTCGTCAATCAAGTCCGGAATTCTATTTCTTTAAAATAAAATACTATGCTTCATTCCTTATTAGTACAATTTTTTTATTATATTAAATGTTTTCTAGAATAACATATTATTTTAATATTTATCAAAAGACTACTTCTAACATACTACAACTACCGCCAACGGTATTCTTTTTATATTTAATATATATATATATATATATATATATATATATATATATAAAAGAGAGATTTATTTAGAGTTGTTTTATTTAATAATTTATGTTCTATTTTAAATTTTAACAATTTAATTATTGAATTTAATGTTTTTAATATATAAATTAAATATAAAAAAAAATTAAAAATTAAAAATTATTTGATATTTTGTTTCTTTAATTCAAATTAATAAATAATTATAAAATTATTTTATACATTGATTTTATTAAGTAACAAATTGAAGAAAAGTTTTTTAATGTTTGAACTTTCAAAATATTATAACACATATTCATACAGTGAAATATTTTAATATTTTTAAAATAATACTTCTTTTCTAGTTATGAGTTCACAACTGACAACATAACTCAACAATTTAGCTATACAATACAACTCGTTCTAATTGTTGTTCGGTGACAACAAGAATTTATATTTTTTTGACTTGAATTATTGTGTCGTAGTTTCAATAAGAAACATTTATGATTTTAATTGATAATTTCATATTACATATATTTATTATTACATGTATATCTAATAATTATTTGTATGTTAATCTTAGATAATTAGCATTATATTTTTTGTTATTATAATTATTGAATTATAAAGTATAAAGATGAATTAAGTCATTATTGATCATTAAAATTTAAAAGATTAAATAAGTGATTCACTTGTATATTAATTGATAGAATCATAGAACATATAAAATATATATAAAAACATTTGAATTGAATGTGTAAGACATTTTCGATAACAAAATGTTATATAGTAAATTTGTTAACATTATTATATTTTAAAAATTATATCAATAATAATTTTTAATTGATTGATATTGTAATCTTTTACTATTTCCTTTTACTAAGCAAAAGAGATTTATTAAAAAAGAGTAAAAAAAAAAATACTATAATCCATATATAGATATAATAGGTCAAAGAACACTTGTAGCAATTGTAATTTTTTTTTAATTACAAATTATAGTCAATCATAAAAAAATATAGATAATTAATTCAAAATAAAAGGTTGAAAATCGATATCAGAAATTTAAAATTTGATATGATGAATTAAAGAAATTCACAGGCGGTCGATTCTAGTTGTGCAAGGTCGTATATTGTCTTGATTTAAAAAAAAATTATAAAAGAAAAATAAAAGTAATACGCATGGTCGATATTCCCTAAATAATTCCCATTTTAGGCAAGTTGATTTCTAGGTCTTCTATTGGTACGGCGACAAAATTCCATCTTCAATGTATTCAATCTATGATTTCCAAATATACATTTATGATTTATGTGTGTCGTTCGTCCCACAGCTACTTTTATTGACTTCATATATTTTAATCTATCAATTTGAATTAATAAAATAAAATATTAAATAATTTTTATTTTTTTAATTTAATCTATATATTAAAAAAATTTAAATTTAACAATTAAATTGTTAAAATTTGATATAAAATATAAATTATTGAATAAATAAGATTAGATAAATTTTCTTTTAAAATAAATAGATATTTTCATTATATATATATATATATATATATATATATATATTATAAATATAGTGTTATTTGTATTTATAGGTATCAGAATTTTCCATCATAAATAAGAAGATAGACAGAGACAAGGAAAGTAAAATGGTGAACATGTGTTGAGAAGTAGAAGCACATGGAAAAAGGATGACGACAACGTCTGCTACAGAAATGTTACAGACTTTCAAATTACGTGGGCGATTATAAATAAATATATAAGATAACTCCGGGCAAAGCTGGAATTTTATTTTATTCAGAAAAAAAAATATTGCAACAACCAAAATTAAGTAACAATTAAATTTAACTTCTCATATCTCGTTATTAAACTGAAATAAGTCATTAATTATTGATATAATTTAAAATAATATCGTAATGTTAATTTATCAAAATTTACGAGTAAATATATTGTAGAACATTCATTTTTTAATTAGAAAGTTTATGATTTAAAATTAAAAAATAATATAATTTTAGTCATGTATTTTTTATTAAGTGTGTTTAAAGTTCTTGTTTATATATATGTAGAGAGAGAAAATGAGAGATTTACTTGTTTTAAAAATAAGTTTTTTTTGATGTACTTCGTTCGATAATATATATATTTAAAATTTGGTTCTTATTCTTTAAAAAAGTATATAAATTTAGTCTCTCCCATCTTAAAAAAAAAAAATGGTGGATTAAAGTAAAAAGACTAAAGTTGATTTTCTTTTTTTAAGAATAGCAAATTTATGGTAGGAAAAGTACAAAACCTTGACCATGTTTAATAAAAATTATAAGGACTAAAATTTGTCAGTTTTTTTTTTAAAAAATAAAAGAAATAAAATATTATTATTATTTTGAACTTAAGAATAACTTAATTATAAATTATGAGAGAACCACCCATCTTAAAAGAAGAAGAAGAAAATATAATAAAAATTTGTCTATTATCAATAATAAAGTTTTTAAACTCTATCGATAAATTATAATTGATAGAAAATAGATATTAAATTTGAATTTATTTTATATATTTAAAATTTAGATAGAGCTCTTATAAACTTTAGAGTAGGGAGAAGTCCTACTCTAAAACAAGAAAAGTCTCCCGGATCGACTTAAAAGTTTATACATAACTTAATATTTTTATTAGTATACATAATTTAAATTTGTAAAACTTATCTTATAAATTTATAAATTTAGGGTCTTACTAAATTACTAATCACTGCCTCAACTAGGAAGTTCTTTTTTTTACTGAACCTCAATTAGGAAGTTTTATTAAAGATTATGTTGGGTTGTTATTGGAAATCATTGAGGAATACACTTTTACACTTATTAATGAATAAAGAATCCAATTTTAATTACTAGACCAGTATCTTAGGGAAAATGGTTGACATTTTTCATAAATTATACATAATTTATCAATATAAATACTACACAATAAATGAGTGATAATTTTAAAAAATAAAGTATCTTCAACTCACGTTACTCTATCATCTAATTAGAAATAAAATTAGATATAATTTATAAAATAATTGTCATTAAAATGAAAAAAAACAGTATTTATAATAATTTATGATTGGATAATATAAAAACCCTTGACAGTGTCTCTTCTCCTCTCATCTCTGTGTGGATCTCTCTAAACTTGGGCTGGCATAGGTGGGAAGCCCATAAGATCCATAAAGGAGAAAAACAGAAAGTGGGCCCTAGACATTGTGAGCCCACTTCCATGTGAGAGACACCCAACAAAACACAAGACACAGAAATGAGCTGAGTAACACCAAGCTGTTTTTTTTTGTTTCATCATTCGAATTTGTTCTTTGCATTTGGGCGATTGAATTTGAGGGAACCATCGTCAATTTTCCCTTTCTGGGCACCCCAGAATTCCTTTGGTGCTTCAGTTGGAACGACGAAAAGGATGTCGGCGCGATTGATGAAGAAGGTTCTGAACGAGCAACACCACCTTCCCCAACACGTGAGCGAAGAAGAAGAAGAGAACGATTCCGAGTCAATCACTCGTTCCTCCATCAACCTCTTTGACCTCCTCAACGACCACGATTCTGAGCCCGAGAACCAGGTTTTTTTGAAAACTCCACCTTTTTGGTTTCGATTGAAACTTTAAATTTATAAAGCATTACCACCCTCTTTACCCTTTTGAATTTGTCATGTGGGTCTTGTTTTTCTGTTGCCATCATGCACCAAGGAGATTGAATCAGTTTAAAAATTGTAGCTTTGCCTCTGTGTTTGAAAATATGTTAGAAACAAACAACTATGGAATTTGAATTTTGGTTGGATATGATTTTTGTTGATTAAATGCCTCCCGTTTTAGTATTAGAGAATGGTATAGGCCCTAAGTTGATTAAATGTTCCACCAGTTAGATGAGAGAGCTTTTATAAAATTTAAGTACGCAAGTTATTTTAGCTTATGGGAGAAGCTCAATTCATTTTACATTCTTATTTTCTCCTCTTATAAGGGCTTATGGAGAAGCTTATTCAATCGGGCTATAATGTCATATTGATTTTGTACTAGAAAATTTCTTCGGTTTTTCGCCTAAAATTGATGTTTGGATTCTTGCTTGTGCAAAAGAAGGTAGGGATTAAGGAGTATGCTTGTTGGTTGTTACTTATCTGAACTTGGCTGTTTTGGCTGTAGGGAGATGAGTTGATGTCCACGGAGGAAACGTTGGCTAGAAACAATGATAAAGAGGAGTCATCTTGGTCGAAACCTATTTCTGGGGTTTCCACGTCCAGTCTGAAATCAAAGAAAAAAAAGAAGAAGAAAAACAAGGATAGTGCCGTTGCCAATAAAACAGAAGGTGAAAAAGAATTGGACTTGATTCTGGAAGGTTTATCTCTGAATGTCAACTCTGCGTCCGAGCAGCCTATTTCTACCAAAGACAAAAATAAATCTGCTAAACTGCACACAGCCTCTATATTGCAAGTGGATCCTAAGTATTTGAATGCTGAAAATGAGCTGAGAAGGATATTTGGATCCAAGGTTGTGAAATCATTTGAGAGTAGCAGTCAAGCGAGCAGTTCTAGGCAGATGCGAGGGGTGAGGGGGCGTGGACACTATACTCTTAGAAAGAGTGTTCTTGTCACTCCATCAGACAATTGGCTCCGCTGTGAGGATTCTTTGTCTATGCAATTTTTGGAAATAAAAAATGGATATAACTACTTTAGGTAAGGAGCTAAGGATCATTCTTGTTCAGTTGATTGATAACATTTTCTGCTCTGTTTTATCTTAACACCACCATCTCTGTATGCATGTATGACTGTATATGTCAAAGACTGAGGATTTAGGGCCCATTTGGGTAAACAACTCAATTAAGGTCTTATTGAATAAATACTTATTATTTTGTTAGCATTTATGTATAAGTTGTTTTCATAATGGAAGGGGAAATAGGGTTAAATTGTTTCTATATAAGCTGTTAGCTGCTTTCATAAACTGTCCTAGAGAGCCTATTGAAATAAGCTGAAAATAGTTTATGTACGTATCGTAAGCTATTTGCATAAGTTCTCTCAACACTTATAGAAGTGTTTATATATCATAAGATAATTACAAATAAGCTCTTCCAAATGGACCTTAGTTGCAGTATCCTATCTTCTATTGTGTTATGTGTGCTACCAATGAATCATAAACGGGTAAGCATAAAAATAAACACATAAAGAAGACACTGTCTGTTAGTGGGAAAGATAAAATAAAATATATAACATATACTCCCTATGTCTCATATTTTGTATTTTAAGTTAACACATTCAAAAAAAATATTAATTTCACTAATTACTATGATAAAGTTGATTGTTTGACTAAAATACCCTTAATAAATGAGTTGGAGTGTAGTTGTGAATGATTTAATATTGATAAATAAGGGTATTATTGGAAAATAACAATTAATGCTTTCTTGATGTTGTCAAGTGGCAAATTTTGAGACAAATCAAAACTCTCAAAGTGACATAATATGAGATGGAGGAAATATAGAAATAAAACTTGCAGAGAACTCTGGAAGCTGGACAAATTCAATTTAGGAATGACCTTGAATGGAATAAAAGTACCTAATGTTGAGTTATGAAAATTAGAGAGAAGAGGGAAAAAAATTATCCGACTTATATGGCATAGGAAAAATTAAATTATCAACTTTTGCCTAATTATTGGTTATTTTCATTACTGTCTCTCTCTCTGCTTTTCAATTATTGATGTTTCTTTCATTTTTATTGGAGGTTATGTATGATTGAGTCCATTACTTTGGGATTTTGTTATTATTTATTTTCATTGTGAATGACCTATGGGTTGGTGGAAACCCTCAATACTCCTCAACCTGCCTGGTTTATCATTTAGTGATTTATTTGTGAATTTAAAAATTGAATATGCCTTTTGTACTTTGTATCTTATTTCATATAGCCTTCATGGTTAAAAATTATTGATATGTGTGAACCATCATCATAATATAATAATTGCATCTTTTTGTAACCCTTTGAAGTTCTGTTCATTTTTCCTTATTGGTCGTTTTTACAATGTAGATATGTACACTCGCCTTCCTACTCCCAAACTCAGAGAGCATTTGAAGCTGCCAAAGCAATTAATGACATAAATGGCATAGCAAGCATATTACAGCACCGTCCTTATCATATAGATTCCCTTCTAACAATGGCCGAATATTTCGCAGTATTGGGTGAACAACAGATGTCTGCAGATGCTATTGCCAGGTGTCTATATGCCCTTGAATGTGCATGGCATCCCATGTTCAATCCACTGCAGGGAAATTGCCAGTTGAAGTTCAGACATGATACAAACAAACCTATATTCACAGCTCTTTTCACTCACATGAACAATTTGGACAGGCGTGGCTGTCATAGATCTGCCTTGGAGGTCTGCAAATTGTTGCTTTCGCTAGATTCTGATGATCCCATGGGGGCTATTTTCTGTATTGACTACTTTGCTTTAAGGGCTGAGGAGTATGCATGGCTGGAAAAGTTTTCTGAAGAATATAAAAGTGATAACTCCATTTGGTTGTTTCCAAACTTCTCTTATTCCCTTGCCATTTGTCGGTTTTACCTTGAGCGTGAGGCCTGCAAAGATGCTAGTATGAATGCTGAAAAGGCTTCTTCGTCTGATCTTATGAAACAAGCATTGATGCTTCATCCTTCAGTCATAAAGAAGCTAGTGGCAAAAGTACCATTGAAAGATCGCACATGGACAGATATTCTCAAGCATGCATTTTTCCGGTCAGATCAAACAGGAATTCCATCACAAGATCACTTGATTAATATATATGTTGAAAGAAATTATCTTATATGGAGGCTTCCTGATCTACAAAAACTGCTAAGTGGTGCTGCAAAACTAGTGATTGAAACACTAGAAAATAATAAAAGTGAAGTTAAGGATTGGGCTTGTGTCAGAAAAGAAGCGTTTTCATCTGAGAAAAATGAGTACGTGATTTTATTTATTTATTTGTGTGTTCACTTTGGTGCTTGATTTTGTTATTTTAGTGCTTGACTTTGTGTGTTCACTTTAGGGACATTTTCTGTAGATGTGAATCTAATCTTTGTCTGAATCAGAAAAAGCATCAAATAATTGAGCTTGCTGCTTTACAAACCATCCAAATTTATTGCCTTCAAAACTTGGTACAAAATATTTCAACTTGGAATGAGCATTTGGCAGTTGAACAATTGAAATTATGATTATGGACTTGCAGCAATATGCTGATCTGATAAGATAACAACATAACTGAAGAATAATAGTCTGATGAAGACATGAAGTGTTGAAGTTGCACGGAATAATTTTATTTATTTATTTTTTTTTTATGCTTACTCATCTCATGCAATTTAGAGAGAGAGAGAGAATTAATGAAAAGAAAGTAGCACGATGAATCTTATTCATTGTGAAATTTTGGAAGCAGTTCATTTGCTTGGGATATATATAATATACCAGCACTGTTTAACATCTATTCATTACACGTTCTTGTTTGTTAGGTATGGACATTTGTTGGTATCTGATTTCTCTGATTCACATTCATCAATTCCACGAGAAAATCTGCAACAATTTATGGGTGTTCCAAGGATGATGGAGGGTGTGCAGGATGAGAACCAATTTGCTAATCTACCTGGCAATGGCCATGCTCCTCGTGGTGTTGCAAATAGAAATGCATTAGCTGTCTTGTTCGAGTCAATGCTACCATGGGTTACTTATGAGGATAGGGAGGATGGTGGACCTGATGATGGTAACCAACATGATGACCACAGGCAGGACAATCAATGATTCTGGATGCTACTACCCTTCCTGCTCTAAAGGCCTTTTTTGGCTGGAGTGTTGAACTCAATGATGAGATGTTTTGTACAGAGCGATGCCTAGGGAGCTTGATATCTTCTGCTATTATGTTGATCATTGTCAACCATCTAGGAACTCTAGACGCATAAAAATGCCATAATTTTGTGCTGTCTAATTTAGGGATATTGCTTCCATTATGATTTTTCATTTGATGTGCTTCAAAACTTTGGTCAACATTGTTGTTTAATAATGTGCTGTCATACGAGTTTAAATATGATAACAACTACTTGAGGGCAAATTCTTTTATAACAACATAGTTGGATGATAGTGTAAAGTTGAAACATTATTTTGAAAGCTAACTAGTTATCTCATCTTGGCTAGAGTAGTTTGGAAAAAGTGTTGTGGTGTACCACGCCCCAATTAGTTCAAAGGTAAATACATTTTATCTTGTGTAACTGTTGGGTGTGGCATGCCTGTCTACTTCCATTGTTGAGGCATTGGCAAAACTTCATGGGATGTTTCCATGACATTATGATGTAAAATAAGCAATTGTCATTAAAGTTGCTCTTAGCCTATGCTCGTTATTCCTATGTGTGGGGATTGTTTCCGTTTCCACTCCTTTTTGATAATGCCATGGAAACAATCATGCTACAAGGAGTATACACAATAAAAGTATAAGGATATAAAAGTAAATTAGTTTTTAAAATTTCTCTTCTTTCCGTAAAGTTAACAAAGAAAAAGTACTTTCTTTCCTTTTTCTCAAGAGAATCGCAATATTCTTTGACAAACAAACTGAAACAGCGTCCGAACTTTTAAAATATTCTTACTTTTTAATAAATTCATTTTAAAATAATTATTTAATTTAATATTTTACTAATTTTTTTAAGGATTTGGAATAAGTTTCGGCACATGATTTCGGAGGATATAGAATTTCTCTTTTCTCAACTAAACAAACAAAATTTTTAAGTCATTCTCTCTCCTTCCTTCCTCTTCTCTCACCTCCTGTCCCCTCCTCCCCTTTGAACAAAATTTGGGTGGTAGTGTGCCGATGGTTCATGGTTGTGCTTAATTGTGAATACAATGGCTACAAAAAGTAGTATAAGAAATGATAGAACACCCCTAAACATATTATTTTGAATACACTCCATTGTTGATTAACACTTGTTAGGAAATGATAAAAAAAAAAAATCGAGTCTCATTTTTTATTTAATAAATATATCGTGATTTTGTAATTTTTAATAAAGTTTAACTAATAATAAACCATGTGTTAGAAGAAGCATGTCAAAAAATGTATTACTAATATTCTCTGTGATCAAAATTAGTAGATAATTTTATCCTTCAAACATGTGGTTAATGGTTTGATTTTTGTTTCACATATATGAAAAAACAGTTGTTAAGACAGTCTGTTGATCCGCCCCACATAAAAAAAAACCTTATAATAGTACTAATAGACTACCGAGAGAATAAGATCTTACAATGCTGCTTATTTATTAAATTAGAACTTACATTACACAGTACGATATTCTAGACTTTAATGGCTATAATTATTTCTCAATGCAAACTTTCCACAAACTAAATGCAGAAAAGCCATTGAATGCGCCGGCCTAGGCATGCTGGGGAGGAATAAGAAATAGTTTCCTAGTCCTATGGTGGGTCGAGCATACTTTCTTATCGGTCCCTCAGTCCCTCCAGCTCAAGCATGCATGGCGCTGGGACATTCTTTTTTCCTTCTTTCTGCGTAGATTGAATGGATCAGGGGCAGACTAGCCTTCAAAAACAATACAAGAGCGTGGAGAGAAGTGGGGGACCGGGTATGGAATTAAGTTATAGTATGATAAAGTTATCATGTGAGTGGATTTCAACATATCATTAAGGGCACAAACTATATGCAGCTAACATCATTACAATACTGCTAAGCATTATTCTGCAATATCACATAGTTTATGGAGTTTTGGATTCCCCTACTGTCTGTCTTGTAAGTTGTAACCTCTTTTTCATGTGACCATCTGTCCATCACCATTTGTTTTTGTACCCTCCTCACTCTTCTTTCCCAACTTTGTGATGATGCTCAACCTTCTTCTCTAGAAGACTCCCACAACTAGTTTACTCCTTGCTTTAACTTTTCTTCACCACCTTTGTTCTTTATATATAATACATTGGTGTTAATATTTTGTGACTTTCTCTTAGGTGACTAATTCAACATTGTTTTCACTTGTTATTATTTGGTAGAATATCGACTTTCTCTTTTAACATTTTTTTTATTAGTTAAAATTTATTGAGAATCATAAATTTTGAGTGAATTTTTTTTATTTCTTTTAATGAATGAATCTCTCCATTGATTTAGTACAACATACTAAAATTATAATTTTCAAAATAGTAGAGAAAATATTAAAAAATTATTGTAAACATTTATAATTTGATTGAATATATATAGTCCACACAAAGTGCAATGCTACATAGACTCCAACTAGAAAAAAAATATATGATGATTTTGTACTTTAGAGAAAATTCATATTGCTTATTGAGGTTGAAATATTAAATGTTAGGATTTGACTTTTAAAGTAAGAATAAATTATTTACAAGAAAATTAATATTAATAGTTTAATATATTTATGTTATGTTTTGCATGTGCATGTATATTGATGATTGATTTTTTTCACTAACTATTAAATTACATTATTGTCTATAATGAATAATTTACTCTAAAAAGTCAAGACTCTAAATATCAATACTAACTTTTGATAAAGTGAAATTTTATATCAAAGATTAAATTTGACTACACTGTAGTGATAACCATTAATCAATAATTTAATAATTAAGATTAATTAATAAAACATACATGTATAAAATTTGTTATGAAAATATTAAAACTCTACATTTTATCTTCTAAAACAACCGTTAGAACTCTACATTTTGTTCACTAAAGTGTATTCTACAATTCATCCATATTAAGAGATGAATCATGATTCAACTATTCAAGACATTGGACATGTGTGTGAGAGTTACTTATTAGTTGCCTCTACGATTTCAACCTTATGTAAGATGCTCCATTTTCATGTACTTTAACCACACTAGATAAGATGATACAGCTAAATTGTTCTTTTGAAATTGAATGAGCACTTTATAACTCATCAAATTAAATGGAGCATGGACATGAATAACTTTAGAATCACCTAATCATTGTTTGGAATAATTAAGGATCATATAATAGATCGCTTGGCGAACATGGCTGTGTGGGGAACCACAAGCAGAAAGCAAGTTGTGCTAATCTTCGTTTTCAATGGCACTTATGATTTGGGAGGTTGTACTTTTTATTCTTTAGGAGGAGAAAGTTAATATATGTTCAGTAAGAGAAATCAATCAATAATAAATAAATTATCATATGCTAAAAAAGCTTTTGTATGATAATTTGATATAAAGGGATATATATATTTTTCATTGGTTAATTTTCAATTTACGTAAGACGGAACAGCACTTATCTATGTATGGAAAAAAATCTACACAAGTTGGATAGATTAAATTAATTATTAATAAATAAGTTATAATTTCACTCACATATTCACAAGATGATTTAATATAAGGTAATGATATATTTGTTTTTAGTTATGTATGTATTTTCAATAAAAAAAGAGAGTTATGTATATATATACTATAAAATAAAATTGGACTTAATTATGTTTTTAGTTCTTTATATACCTTTTTGTCACTAAAATTTAAAATTTGTATTTTTAGTCCTAAAATATATATATATATATAAAATTATATATACGCTTTTAATCTTTAAATTTTTGTCTATTTTTTTAGTCTCTAAACAATTTTTTTTGTTAATTTTAATTCTTCAACTTTTGCCAATTTTTAATTTTAGTTTTTAAATTTTTTCTCCTATTAACATTTAAGTTATTAATATAAAAAAAAATTTGCTCATAAATTTTTTTTTTGAAAAACTAAAATTAAAAAAAATTGACAAAAATTCATGACTAAAGATATATTTAATAAAAGAATCTAACACATTTCAATAAATAAAAGACAATTTTTAATTAAGTAAAACAAACATTTTCCTATTTAATGTGATAAAGTAATACTTAAAATAAAATAAAAGTAATACTTCACTTCATATCTTAATTTGAGTGAGATTGTGTCTTCAATATCCTAATTGTCGTGTATAAAAGAGGAAGGTAGAACATGAACACAACCATATAAGTGCAGGATCAAATCAATTTGATTGAAAGGGCAAGACACAGTTACAACATGGCCAACGGTCGCAATTTGAAGAACGCTGTGATAGCATTCTTGGTTCCTCTTCCCTCCATCTTCTTCTACCTCTCATTCCTCAACAACTACGACTCATCAAATTCCCCATCATCGTTTTGGTCAACCTTATGGTCATGGTGCTATCACCACCCTCTTCTTTTAGCCAACGCTCTCTTCTTCCTCAACGTCAATGTCCTCTTCTGGCTCATAGGCCTAATCCAATCCAGCCACTGGGTACGCACAAAGCCCCCGTTTTCCTTCTTCCTTCACTGCACCCACTTTCCCATTTCCTCTAAAGTTGACACCTTTTGCTGTTGGTGATGGTGCAGATGATCGACCCCTATTGGACTGTGATACCTGTGATGCTTGTTCACTACTATGCGACTCACCCTTTGGCTCACTGTGATTGGTGGAGGTCCAGGATCGTGATTTTGTTGACTTGGGTTTGGAGTGTTAGGCTCACTCACAACTACTTCAGGAGAGAGAGGTGGCAATGGGGTGCCAGGGAGGATTGGCGCTTCTCTGAGATGAGTCAGCAGTATGGAAGGCAATGGTGGTGGATTTCATTCTTTGCTGTCTATGTCTCCCAACAGGTAGCTTTTCCCATTGCACTCTTTTCATTCATTGGTTTTGAGATGATTGAAAAAGATTCAAGGACACTCACATAATAGTATACACATAAATAAATAAAAGAAAGGAAGAGAAGTGTAGATTCTTAGATTTCATCTTAAAACCAATGGGCATTGAATTTCAACATATATATAAGTTGCACCCCAATTATTGAAGCAGACAATGTAAACCTTCTACCGGACCTGTTTCATCGGCTAAACTTCAATAAATAGAAAGGAATATTGAAATAAGCTTTTTCATCGACTAAAACTAATTTATGTATAAGTTAAAAATGAGATTTTTTGGAAAAGATAATGAGAGAGAAGTTTTACAAATTAGTTTATACATAAGCTAATTTTAGTTTATGGAGAAACTTATTTTACTTTTCTTTTCTATTTTTCTCTCTTTAGTAGTGTTTCTGGAGGAGTTTATCTGTACAGGCCCAATATGTTGCAGCAAATAGAGAGATAGAGAAGAATAATGAGTGTCAATGAGGTGTCTGTACTATTGAGGTGTTCATATATAACTACTCTTAAATGAACCTATTGAGTTGCCTTGGATTTTATATTAATAAGTTGATCAGAATAGACTTGATATTTTGGTGCATGCTGTACGGACCTGATTCGGTTTTGATGTTGCCTTGTTATTTGGGTGGTTTGTTAGGTTGCATATTAGGGGAAGATGGAACAGTTTGTTCAAAGAGTAATCATTGTTCTCTTAAAAAATAATAGAAATCTTGAGTCTTGCTACCTGTGGTTGCAGGTTGCATTTACATCAGCCAAACCACAATATTTCCGTGTCTTTCCTAGTATTGTTTCATTGTTTTAGTGATGTATATGCTATAACAGAACACCCTGAACCTGCTTGTTGAATTACCTGTTTGGTTTGATCGTTGCTGTTACCCTTAATTTAGTGCTTTTCTTCTGGTCTTTGTTTCTTGTCTTTACAGATGTTTTTGATTGCATTGTCTCTTCCCTTGTATGCTGTCCATACTGTCAATCAGCCTTGGAACATATGGGACTTAGTGGCTACTGTTGTCTGTTTGTGTGGCATTGTGATAGCATACTTTGCTGATACACAGCTGTATGAGTTTGTGAGTAGAAACAACAAGCTGAAGGAACTTGGTAAACCTGTGATTCCTGTCCTTGACAGTGGCCTGTGGCATTACTGCCGGCATCCGAATTACTTTGGTGAGCAGCTGTGGTGGTGGGGGCTAGTTGTGTTTGCATGGAGCCTGGGACTTGGGTGGACCTTTATTGGAGCTTTGGTTAATACTATGTGTTTGGCCTATGTGACTAGGCTTGTGGAGGACCGAATGTTGAAACAAAAAAGTAGAGAAGAAGCATTTAGGGTTTATCAGAGGACAACTTCTGTGTGGGTACCTTGGTTCAAATCCTCTGCTTCAGGAGTTAAAAATAAGAATGCTTGATGCTATTCTTGGTTGATTTTGTAAAATTGTCATCTTGGTATCTTATCAAGTTTGCACTGTTCTTATTATTAAATGAAATCATGAATTGTATGTGTTCTATATATGTAGTTTGCTGTAATGTTGTATAAAATCTTAATGCATCTTCTACATTTCGAGTTATACTTCTTGAATCTGGCTTTTCAACTTCAAAATGATACCTGATAACTAGTGTATTAAAAAGTGGATATGCATGATGCATCCGCTGCTTCTTTTATCTAGGATTCTTTCTGTTCATGCAAAAGCCTGGAGCCATTTTACAATTATGGTTAAACCAATGAACCGTGAAATAGTGCCTTCACCGCTATAATGATGAGTCCATTTTTAAAAATATTGCTATTTGCATATGAAGATCTCATATTGTAAAATGGGCCATCAATTTGGATCTTCTCTCAAGGTTGCATATTGATATCCAGTCAAAAAGCTTTAGTTTTGGATTCTGAAACACGTATAGCAAAACTGTTTGCACAAGTCTGTTCATGACTAAAGTCCTCTCATGTTTGTGCTGACACAAGAATTGCATATTTCATGGTGGTAAAGGACACTAAAATATTTTCAATCAGACAAGGGTGACAAAAATTACATTTTTACTCATGAATATAGTGAATTTGGGGATGTTGTTGTGAGGGTAGTAAAGAGATGAAACTAGAATTTTGTTTTGATAGTCAGGTGATTCAATGAAGGCCTAGCTTGGGAATTGAGTTGAATATTCAACCTCTTTTCAATGTTCAGTTCTGATTGAACTTTTTTTTTTTTTTTTTTTTTTTTACGTTTCTTTGTAGCCTTATTAGTTGTATTGAATTTCTTGGAGAATTGTACCTGGGGTGTCTCCGGCCACTAACTTCTAGGAAACAAGTTTGAGATAGATTTAGTGGATCCTTGTTGAGGAATGTTCTGGTTTGGATCTACACCCAGAGTGGTTCATAACCATCAACTACACTTGGCCCAGTAGTGACCAACAATTTTCTGGTTAACCAACCCCCTACCAGTCCAAAAATCAAAGCATAAACCATCAATTTGGTCTCTCAACAATTACTCTCTTTCTTAAGTACTCCATGAAATAATAAAATTATATAATTAGTTCCTAAAGTATTGAATATACATCATTTTAGTCCCTAAGTTGATATTTTTACTAATATTTAAGGACTAACTTGAAATATTCTTTTTATACTTGAATATCCATCATTTTAGTCCCTAAACATTGTGGTATGTCCCAAAGTAAGTAGGAACGGGAAATCCCCTATTTCATTAGAGCCCTATCGGAAATGTAAGATGAGATATCCCGTGGCAGAAAATTAAATCTTGAAATTACAAATAGTAATGAAAGATAGGTTGTTAATGAGTGTTGTGTTAACCAATGTGACTTATAACCGCTAGTTATATATATATATATAAATTAGAGCCGTCAAAGTAGGCTGGGCCCGTGGACCAACCCGGCCCACCTTGAAAATGGCCGGGCCGGGCAAAAAAAATTGAAGTTTTATAGTAGGTGGGTATATCTCAACCTGGTCCACTTTGACCCGACCCACCCGGGCTGAACCAATGGTGGGCCGAGTAACCCACCAACCCACCAATTTTTTGTTGCAATAAAAATTTAAGTATGATTTGTAGTTAATTTTGTATGATGGGATATTGAAAATTTTTATTTTGGACTTTTATCATAATTTGTATTTAATTTTGTATGATGAGTTATGACTTATGACTATTAATAATGCTAATTTTATGACTATTATGTTAATTTATAATTAATTTAAAATTTTGAATTTTGATAAATTTTTTTTAATTTTTGGTGGGCTGGTGGGCTGGCCCGTATAACCCACCAACCCGTGGTGAGCCGGGCCGGACCATTTTTTTTTTTAGAAAATCAAAAGTGGACCGGGTTAGGTTGGCTCGTTTTTAAAGTGGGTCAAGGTGGGTTAGCCCACATGGGCCGGGCTGGCTCGTTTTGACAGCTCTATAAATAGAGAGAGAGAGAGGAGAGACATGTTTATCTACTAGTTTTATATATAGAGAGAAGAGATATTTGTTTATTCCAAGAGAAAGTTTATCTAGACTTATTCTGTTTAGTAACTCATATTATACATCAAATTTCAACAATTCAATTGTTGAATTTAAAATTCTTAACACATAGATTAAGTTTACAAATTCTTAAAATATTTAAATGTTACTTGATATTTTGTTTAATTAATTTAAATCAACACATAAAATATTTTTATGATTATCTATCAATTTGAATTAATAAAACGAAGTATCAAATGGTTTTCAAAATTTGATCCATGCATTAAGAATTTTAAATTTAACTGTTAAATCATTAAAATTTGATGTAAAAGATAAGTTCCCTTCTTATATATATATATATATATATATATATATATATATATATATATATTATAAATAAAAATTATAATAACGACTACATTAAAATATTTATGATTACATGTACTATTCTAATTCTTACCTCTAAGTCAACCTTGTGATTGTAGATTAGATGCCTTCAATTATGGTATTTTGCTTAACAGTATCATTAGACGGTGATGCATATAGACAAAACAGTCATGAAACTGGTAAGTGGAAAAACAAACAAATTGAGATAACCCAAATTTCATCCGAAGACAAATTAGCATTTTCAATTTTTAAAAGTAACATTATGCTAAATTAAATATGAATTTCTATGAATTAAACACAAATTATTATTTAACTCGGAATTATTTTTAGGAGCTTTTTGAGAAAAAATTTAAAAACTCTTTTAATTTCTTATCTAATATAATTTTATGTTGTATTATAATTTATTTACATAAATTTAAAATTAAATATATATTTAAAAATATATATTTATATAAATTTTAAGTATAATTTATATACTAAGTATAATATTTATTTTTATATATAATTTATTATAAATTTTAGTTATATATAATAAATAGTTAACCTATATATTACACATGCTAAAATATTAATTATATAAAAGGTAAAGGTTCTTCTATGAGATTATCTTTAATAACATTTCTTATTAATCTCTATATAATAAATACAAGTATTTTTAGGATTTTTTTTTTAACATAAGGATTTATAGAAATTTTTTAACTTCTTATGTAATTCAATTTTATTTATCATAATTATTTATAAATTAAATGTTAATATTTTAAAATAAAGAATCAATACATAAAAAATATTTTTTTATAATATAAATTATTTATCATAAATCTAAAATATAATTTATATGTTTAAAAATATTTATGTTTACTAATTTTAAATATTTTATACATTCAACTTTTATATGCAATTTTTTTTATAAATTTTAATTTTTTATTCTAAAATTTTTAATTATATTATATATAATAAATATAGATATGTATTGCAAATACTAACTTACTAGTTTTAATTCAAACCGTATCATAATCATGATTCACTAACATTTAATGTTAAATACACTTGCTCCTTTTAAAAATAAGATTACTTCAAAAGAGAAGAAAAACAAAACAGGATTTTCTACCAACAAAAAAAACAAAACAGGATTCCGCATGGCTTGGTCACCGTACTATGTACGGCTTAATGTTAAATATTTGGTTAAATTGGCGTCTTATCCTTTACAATTTCGAATCCATAAGTTTAGTTTTATTATTTTTAATTCTATAACTTTAATTTTTTAATTTTATAAAATCTTTTAATTTTATCTCTTTATTAATGTAACAATTCACTATAATATTTATATTTAACGGCTCAACAACTAGTAAAAAAATAAAATTAATGACTACTTAAGGATAATATCAAATAGTTAATAAATACTCAACACTTAATATATATACATACATATTTACAACTAAACATTCATATACATGTGTATATAACTATACAATCATTCATATAATTGAAAGTGCAATCCTAGGTGTTGATCAAACAAAACTACTAATAACTAACTACTCTATGATAGCACAAAATATCAGCATGGCCAATATCATGTGGCCTCCAAATAGCTCTAACAATAATTTATACATATTTTATTTTCATATCAAGTATGATTATCACAGTCCAACCACATAAAAACACGCAAGGATAAACTAGAGTTTAAAGAATTAACATAATTAGCCTAGTAGTAAAGCAACTATACAATCAACATGAACAACTCAATTTATTATAAAATAATGCCAACTTACAACTTTCAACACAATACCACATATTTCAACTTATGCACCACATCATCAACTCCACAATTACAACACAACAACACATTTCACCACAATTTCACATTTCATATGAACAACACAACATCAAGAACTCATATTTTAACTCAACAACACAACATATACAACACAGTAATTACATGTGTTATCACGTATTACAAGTAGGAGATCTCCTACAATACAGGTGAGCAGCTTAAGTGGCCTGATCCTACTAAACTAACAATCCAACCTTTTCAATCCAATTAGGTCAACAACCAAATGGGATATCAATCTCTAACAACATGGTCTTTTGGATGTCGTCACTTAAACTAGGAAGTCTAATATTCCTATCAGTTGAGTGTGAGTTTACTACGATATTAGTTAGTATCACTAAGCCACATGTGAGAGTAATTTGTCAACTACCCTCCAAATACTACACTTTTTCGATACTCAGTTAGGGACTCTAATCCCCGACCTTGTACTTTTTTCAAAATTTGATCGTTTTAATCGTGTATGTCTCAACTTTGTCCACATATGGATCAACATTAGTTGCTTATAGTCAATATGTCTTGACTTAACCCATATATCGCATCAATTAAGGTCCTAAAGGAGATACAAGTTTCCACTTCAAGGGTCAACTTTTCAAGAAGGGTTTTTCAACAAATTGCGCTCTTAGAGTAACACAACACAATATCCTCATAATGAGATATGCAACTTTAAAATAACTTCTCCTTTAATCCTAGATTGATCAACACAATACAACTTTCAACACCATGCCAAAATCTGTTAATCATTCTCAACATTCATCATCTCAACAACACAACAACATCATGCATAAACCATATTTTAAAACAACTACACAACCACACAACATACAACTCAACTCATCTCAACTTTTAACCATTCAACTAAGAAACATGCAACTTAGCTCAACTCAACATAGTCAACTATACTTAATCCTAGATCAAGGTATAAAGATTCAACATTATGCATCAAGATAGAACATAATATACAACTTAAACATCACAGAACATTTTCACAACTTTCATTATAAACAAGTTTAATTCAGGCATATTGTGCTTGACACTACACACCTAACGCTTGGCGCCAACGAGACAAGGGATCCTATACCTTGCTCACGCTTGGTGTGGTGAAGTTCCACACTTAGCCTCAAACCAACTTGAGATGATTCTCTAACCTCATGCTCGACACCATTTCAACCTGAGAATTTTCTCTCTTCACGCTCAACACCACCAATCTTGTGTCTAATGTAAGTGAGACAAAAGCTCTCAAATTGAAGTCACGCCTGACGTGATGAGTGTTCTACACTTGTGTAGAATAGGAATTCGTCTTCGAGCCCCTAAAAATCAGCAAATCCACAACATGCAACATAATATTTCGCATAAAACAACTTAGGCAACTACAATCTAACTCAAGAATCAACATGCAACCACAAATTCATCACAAATCATCAAATTCTCCTTCATGAACCCAAAACCCCAAGTTCAAATACAACCATTAAGAATCATGCAATTTCACCATATTATTGCAATGATTTATCATCACAATCATAGAATAAATCCACCAACAACTCAGCAATTCAACAAAATAAAAAATCTAGCTTCCCTTATCTCTAGAACCTTTAAATCGAGAAGAAGGAGAGAAATAAGGAAGAAGAACGCCTAGACACTTTGCAGGAATCAGAAAATCTTATTCAAGTCCTTGCTGACTTGAATCAACAACCATACAACACAAATGAGGCTCGAGGGAAGGATTACCCTCCTAAGAGAAGAGTTGGAGATGGAGAGAACTTACGATTTTAGAGTTTATCTCTCTAGTTCATCTCTCTAGGTTTCTGAAGACTTGAATTTATGAAGCTCAATTCTAAATAGAAACCTTATATACTACCTCTCCTCAAGGTCAAACTAGACTCTTGCCAAAGAAACCCCCAAAACTATCTAAATTCATAAGAAATCCTCAGATTTTAGAGTTTCTTAACATGAGCTACAACAATTTAAAACATCAATGCATAATTAATAAAATCAATAACACTTAAGAAAAATTACAGTGTTACAATTAAACTTCATCTGTCGATCCTTAAAATTGTATTGTTAGTCGTAACTCAACATCAAATAAATGACACAATAATTAATATTTAATACTCTTTGATCTTTATTATAAGACACAATTTAGAAACAATTCATGATTCTTTTTATAAGACATTTTACAATTTCTGTAAAGTATTAATTTTAGTTTTCATTTTATGCCCCTATTAAAGATTGCATGAATATGTGTTTTTCTCTCTCACCTCTTAAACTCTTCAATTTTCATTTATTATTTTTATTGGTATTGGTAATTTCTTCACCTCATGATAATTTAATGACAAATGTAAAATTGGTAAATCATGATTTTGTTGTAAACTAGTAAAATTAAATAATATAACTACTTATATTGATTTATATTTGATTAAAAGTGTCTTATAATGAAAATTGGATGGACAAATATTTAGACAAAATTACACTTTTGATTTTCTTTTTCGCCCTATTTTCATCTTATTTTATTATTTTATGAGATAAAAATGATAAATACAAATGAAATTTAGTTAGAATTTTATTAAATATTAATTATTATTTTATTTATTAAATATTAAACTATGATTAATATTATAATTTTAACGATTAATAGGTAAATATTTAATAAAAGGATTAAACTTTGTTCAATTAATAATAGAAAAAATAAAATTGTGAATTTCATATGGTAAAAGAAGGAATGAATAATTTGTGATGAGGATAATATAACTCGAGTGATTTATAATTATAAACGTCAATCTTGAAATAGTTTGATTCCGAATGAGGGTTAAATAGTGAATGAATCCTGACCGTAACCAGGAGCATTGGTTGTCGTTTGTGTAGTTACGTCCGCATAGAGATGCATACTTGTGAAGCTAAGTGAATACTATTTACGAATTAAATAAGATTAAACTAACTAGTTCAAGACACAAAAACATATAAACTAATTGTTGGCTTTATTTTTAAACATATAAATTACAAAAATTACAAAAAAGATTCAAATTTAGGCTTCGAATATTATTTTAATTTTCTACCATTAAACATGATAAGATTTTTTTAATTAAATTACACTCTTATAAAAATAGTTAATTTAATTAAGAAAATTGAATTGGTAAATAATTTAAACTTTCAAAATTATTCTTAATTTCTCTAATTTTTCTTAAATCAATCTTTTCCCTACTTAATCAATTTTTTGCCTAATTAATTAATGTTTGAAAGAGAGATATATTTATATTATGTGTTTGTTTATCTTCTTCAATTCAAATAAAAAAATAATTTTTTATCTAATTAATTTCAAATATTTATTATTTTAATCTAAAAAATTGTTAACTAAATACAAGTATTTTTAAAAAATATAATTAATACAACTAACAATTAGAAGATAATCTTATAAAAAAGACAAACAAAAAAGTGAAAAGATTTTATTAAAAAAATATAAAATAAAAATAAGGACACCACAATAAAAGTATTATATTTAAACTTAAAATTTCGTGCATATACTATTAACTAAATATTATTAGTGCTATATTTTATTTAAAATTGAAATTTTATTTTTATCATTGTAACTTACTATTTAAGTAATTGAAATCAATAACAATTAGTATTAAATAAAATATAGTAAGTTTTAATTGAAAAATAATATCAATAGGAAGTATAACTTATTTGGCTTTTTCTAAGTTTATGCCTTTTGTTACCACTTGCACCTTTCTTGCATATTCAGACAAAACAAAACACGAGGGGGAAATTTTTAAAATAAAAAAAAAAATGCACATCATTTGTTCTGTCATATGGCATTTGTTTTCATGTGAATTGAGATATTTTTTTGCACAGGTTTCACAGATAATAATTGCTTGATAATCAACTAGAGGGTGACATATTCAATGCCCTGTTAAAAGTTAAAAGATATAAATGCAATACCCTCTAGCTTTCCAACTTCCAACAATATTAAATTTATTTTATGGGGCTGTCTGTGATTGGTTAGCTATAATTAGGTGCGTCATAAAAGTTACATGTTTTTCAGTACTATTGTACACTTATCATTCCGCTGCCCCATATGTAACAGCCCAAGCAACCCGTATGAGGATATTGTCCGCTTTGGCCCACGGCCGCACGGTTTTGCTCTTGGCGATGACACGCATGCCACCCCAAAAGGCCTCCTCACAAGGAAGGTATCCACACCCATATATATGGCATGCTTCGTTCGCCTTCCTAACCGATGTGGGACTATATCCACCCCCCCTCAAGGGAGTCCAGCGCCCTCGCTGGCACACCGATCCGGGCCCCGGCTCTGATACCAATGTAACAGCCCAAGCAACCCGCATGAGGATATTGTCCGCTTTGGCCCACGGCCGCACGGTTTTGCTCTTGGCGATGACACTCATCGCCAAGAGCAAAACCGTGCGGCCGTGGGCCAAAGCGGACAATATCTACATGCGGGTTGCTTGGGCTGTTACATTGGTATCAGAGCCGGGGCCCGGATCGGTGTGCCAGCGAGGGCGCTGGACTCCCTTGAGGGGGGTGGATATAGTCCCACATCGGTTAGGAAGGCGAACGAAGCATGCCATATATATGGGTGTGGATACCTTCCTTGTGAGGAGGCCTTTTGGGGTGGCATGCGTGTCATCGCCAAGAGCAAAACCGTGCGGCCGTGGGCCAAAGCGGACAATATCTACATGCGGGTTGCTTGGGCTGTTACACCATACACGTTTTTCTTTTCCATGAACATAATGCACCTGCCAACTTCTCATGAATTTAATTCATAGCAAAAATCTTACCATTACATCAAAATATTAACTGTAGCTTCTACGATATGTACTGTAATGTTTTTTATTTGGTTATTTATTTTCAAAAAGCAACTCACAATTGATCAGTCGCCTAAAATGAATTTCATTGTTTTGAAAGTATTTTTCTAGTTTTTTTTTTTTCCAAGTAAATTTCCCATGGCAAGAAAATCCCTTTGAGAAATACAAAATGGATGCAGTACACATTTACCTAATGGAGGAAACAGTATCATGTTATGACTATTGCATTTGTCATCACTCAAGGAATCCTTTAGCAGTTGCCAGTTGGCATACTTATTACATTATCAACTAGCATTTAGACAAAGACATCCCCTAAGATTTGTTTCTTGTTCCTTGTTCATGTACTAATAATACTATGCATCCTTCCAATCTCCATGACCAAAGCAATGAAACTGATTTATTATCATTATTCATTACCAAAAAGATAAAAAGAAAAAGGACCTTACGTTACTTTCCGAAGTTGCTCTTTCTAAGCTCAAATTTAAATATCTTCTACTCTAACCCCCCCACCAGAGCACAGGTACAAAGTTGAGATTTTGATTAGTGATGGGCTCCCAAATTCCCAAAACAGTGATGATCTCAAGTAAAAGAAATGTTTTTGGCACCAAGGGGAAAAAGGGTCTAGATTTCCTCATGGTTTTGGTCTTAACAGTCTCATGGTTTTGTTTGATTACTACATGTGTTTCTGCTACAGAACCAGCGAGCCCACCAGCACAACTACAGAACCAAAAGCTAAGGTTTGACCAAAACGGAAAATTCAAGATATTGCAGGTGGCAGATATGCACTATGCCAATGGCAAGACCACACTTTGTTTGGATGTGCTCCCTTCCCAGAATATTTCTTGCTCTGACCTCAACACCACTGTCTTTCTTAACAGAATGATCAAAGCTGAGAAGCCTGATCTTATTGTCTTCACTGGTATTCCATACTTGTCATGTTTTTAGTTTTTAGTCATCATTTCATTTGATTTCTAGTTGTAGTATTTTTTGCTTTTTAGATTTCCTTTCGTTTGTTCTAGGAAAAGAGACCCTTTCCCTTCATTCCTTCAAGTGGAATTTTTGTAGTTTTTGCCAATAATGTTTTATACCCTAGTGATTTGATGACATATCAAAGGCAAAGAGCATATTGTTCCATTTACTTGTAAACCGGATAGAAATGAATTGAATTTGAGTTAGTATTTTGTTTCACATCTAAGTTACAGTTTCAAGTTTCTATGACTGTTGATACATGACATAATTATAACTATGGTGCATGTTTATTGTGGTGTGGCAGGAGATAATATCTTTGGGTTTGATTCCTCGGACTCAGCTAAATCAATGGATGCTGCATTTGCTCCTGCAATTGCATCAAATATTCCTTGGGTAGCTATTTTGGGCAACCATGACCAGGAAGGAACCCTCTCTAGGGAAGGAGTGATGAAATATATTGTTGGGATGAAAAACACCTTATCTAAATTCAACCCTCATGAAGTACATACGATTGATGGTTTTGGGAACTATAACTTGGAGGTTGGAGGAGTTAAAGGCACTCATTTCGAAAACAAATCAGTGCTCAACCTGTACTTTCTTGATAGTGGAGATTATTCCAAAGTTCCTACAATTTTTGGTTATGATTGGATCAAGCCCTCCCAGCAACTTTGGTTCCAAAGAACGTCTGCAAAACTTAGGGTGCTGACTTATCCGTTCCATTTTCTTACCTAGCTGTATTATTCTCACTATATGGCTTTTTTTCCTGTTTGGTTTAAAAACATGTTTTCTATTTTCATAAATAATTACAAATGTGTCACTTTGTTTCAACATTTGCAAACCTTTGAGAATAGAAAACAAAATGAAAACTATGTGCCAATTTTGTAATTATTTATAATTCTGTGGATCTTCATTAAACATGTGCTTATTTTTCAGTTCCTTTTATTGTTAACATTTGGATTGACTACTTATAATCTTTCTTTATTCCACAGAAAGCATACATTAGTGGACCAAAGCCTCAAAAAGAAGCTGCTCCTGGTCTTGCATATTTCCACATCCCTCTACCAGAATATGCTAGTTTTGACTCATCAAACTTCACAGGCGTGAAACTGGAACCAGATGGCAATGGCATTAGCTCTCCTTCTGTGAACTCTGGCTTCTTCACAACCTTGGTTGCAGCAGGAGATGTGAAGGCAGTTTTCACTGGCCATGACCACCTCAATGACTTCTGCGGAAATCTAATGAACATACAACTTTGTTATGCTGGGGGGTTCGGATACCATGCTTATGGAAAGGCAGGGTGGCCTAGGAGAGCAAGAGTGGTGGTAGCTAGCTTGAATAAAACGAGGGAAGGCAGTTGGGGAGATGTCAAGTCAATTAAAACATGGAAACGCCTTGATGATCAACATCTTTCCAGAATCGATGGCGAGGTCCTATGGAGCAAAAGCTCTGGTGGTAAGACATCCTGTGATCGTTGTAGTACTATTCTTCTTGTTCTTAAATCATGTCACAGACGAAAAGGATGAAATTTATCTTTACTTCTTTAGAATTGTCTATAAGGTATGTCGGTTGGACATAAAGAGAATGTGACAAGAAAATGAAAATATAGGAATTTTTTTTTACAGAAAGAACCATTAAAAAATTAGTATCTTGATGTAAAAATTTTAGCTCAAGACAAGGGGATAAGAAGATAAGGAAGACCATTGTTCTGTCAACTGAAAGCTTTTCAAGGAGCTTAGGAAAATAGTATTAGGAGTACAATGTAAACTATTACCATGGTAAACTAAACTTGGAAGAAAATGGATGTAAAGAAAAGATGTTGAAGTTGTTTCTCTTGCTTTTTACATTCTGAGATGCTTAAATTTTCAGGTCTGGATAGTGATGAGTGGGAGGAGAAGAACCATATTACCAATTTTTATGTAAGAGCAAAATCACAAGTGTGATTTGAAGAGTGAACCTTATGAATTGCAAGGACATGTAGGAATAGTTCTGCCGATGTAGGATAAGAATTGTTGTAGGATTGTAATTTATTTTGAAGATATCTTCCGTGGGAGCTTTATATTGATAGGGATTAATTGGGTATTATGCAGTGCCTAAGTCCCGCATGAGTAGTGTGTGATGCTCACTGAAGTACTTAACTGACTTTGTTCTCATATAAAACTTAGATGTAATACTATAGGTGTTGATCTCTGATAAAAATTGGAGTGATAATTTCCATAATAAAGAATTTCATGAAATAAACGCGTATTATGTACTAAGGTGAATTTCATTTCTAATCGGACAACAGTAATTATAGTATTGTATCTATGTTTTATCCTTTGTTCTCTCCCATAAGGTAGGGTTCCCCAAAATCTTGGGTGCTTATTGTATATTCTACGGAAACTTACAGATAATACACAGAATGGAACTGGTCTCCATTTTTGGTTTGTAGTATTTATAAGAGAGGTATAAATGTATCAGACATATACTATAGTTGGACAGCACATGAGCACTGTGGATAAAAAGGTTCAATTATTTGTGGCTCATGTTAATCTATGCGTGAAAATATACCAAAATCCCCCTCGTCTTTCCTCATCCATGGCAATATATCCCTCAAAATTCATTGTCCTATGACTGCTCTGTGATGCTCTTCTTTATTTTTCGGACACTACTAGCTAGGGCATCTGTGTTACATAATTTCTTTGTTTTATTATTTTATTACACCAAGCTCTCTCCTTGAATTCATTGTCTATTTTGATTTTCGTTGCAGGTAACCGTGGATAAAAACAAAATGGCAGTACTTGAGAATTTTAAAATGATGCAGACAAATAATGGAATCAACATGAAGGCTATATATTTTTAACTTATTCATGAGTTGCGATTCGACAAAGTTTATTAGTGAAAATTTGAAACTCTTTGATATACATATCCTATGATTCTATACTGCAATAGAAGTTAGTTTGTTAAAGAGTAAAAAAGGAGTGGAAGGTTGATAAACGAGGTAAAGTGATTGTATGTTATGTAATTGCAACTATCCATACAACATACACACTTGTAGGATAATATCATTGACTTAAAATTTTTTATATATGACCAAAAATGGTTTCTTTGAGAAAGCTTTTACTTTTTATATACCCATTTGTGGGATAATGCCATTACTTAACTGTATATTTCAACTTCCGTGGATATTTTGATAAGGTGCTACATGATACTTGATAGTGATGAACAGCATACTTGCCTTTGCAATTGTTGATGATCAGGAGAGAAAACAGAAACTAAGGCAGTCAAATTTTACTAAGGATATATGTTTGGGTTTGCTGTATGACATATATTTGGATGAGTTTTTTCAAAAACAAATTATAGGGGAGAAAAATAGAAAAGAGAATCGAAACAAATTTTTTCATAAGTTATTAACTTATAAATAAGTTTAAAATAAGATTTAGGAAAAATTAATAAGAATTGTTTTTTACAAATTAGTTTATATATAAGTTAATTTTAACTTATAGAGAAACTAATTTTTTTTTCTTTCTAAAAGTACTTTTTTGGGAAAATTAATCCAAACATATCCATAATAAAAAAAAAATCACTCAAATTTTCATGTCGACAATAAACTACTTATCTATGTGGCCTTTGTATGCTTTTTAAAGATTTTAGTCTGCTGACCGTACAACCAAACATTCTCTAAATTAAGTTAAATTAACTTATAATAAGGATAAAGGAAACTCAAGACTAAAAAAGTATTATTCTTGTTGTTGTATTTATCCTTAAAAAGAAATCCTTTTAAATTCGTGTGACTAAAAATAGGAGGTAAGAGCAACTAATTATGCTACTACTAAAAACATTACCACAAGCTTTACCGCCATGCATCCAAAGCAACTGGCATGTCACCTATATTTGGAAATTAATGTGGGTAGCTTTGTTATTTTTCTGATATGATTTGTTTTCATCTTTTAAACATTCCACCTGATACATTGCACCTAGCATTGCATGATAATGATGATATTAGACGTGGTTCTCAATGAGAGAAAACCTTAATAGTTGTGCATTTGGTAAATTCATTGTGAAGGTTTCAGGGCTAAGTTCCAATTCCAATAAAAAAGGGGATAAAGATAATATCATATGCTTAATTTTCTCAGATTTTTCTGTGTATTTTCTCTGTTAAGTTATTATCGATTAAGAGCAGGTTAACAAGGACCATCTAGTATCCCCTGTGCTAGTTACCATCCGATATTATTGCAGTCCTATCATCCATGCAAAAAATGTGATTACTTCCTGAATTTACATTCAGTGCATCTAAACTTAAATAGGTATTTGTACATTGAATCATGAATCTGTGCATGACAATAGAAGTAGCCATTTTACAAGCTTTCACCAACATAAACACTCCCTTCTAAAGACATTTAAGCCTTACTACTTAGTCAAACAGTTTTTCCAGGGTTTCTCCAAGGCTTGCAATCTTAAAGTTGTTCCAACCCTTCTCACTTGGGAGTGAAAGCCTGTAGCAGTAACACATAAATTCAGCACAAATAAGATGAATATGTTTGGATAACCTTTTCTAAAAATACTTCTAGGAGAGAGCAAAATAAGAAGAAAAATTGAAATAATTATTTTCATAAGTTAATTTGTTGAAGTTTTCTTCTATTTCCTTCTCTAAAAATCTTATTTTTAATTCCACATAGACTAGTTTTAACTTATGAAAAATTATTTTGATTTTTCTTGGTATTTTTTTCCTCCTAAAAGTGCTACTAGAAAAGTATATATAAATGTGTCCTAATAAATTAAAATCAAATAAATTAAGCAAGCAAGATGTACTTACAGCAAAAATAGTAGCATGGCCAGGATCTGCAAGGTGAGCAAAGAGGTTGTCAATAGGACCAGTGCCAGTGTAAATGTGCTGGAACCATGCCCCCATGACAGCCAACATGGCCAACCTCCCATTCTTGATCTCCTTTGTTCTCAACTCCTTGATCTTCTCAGGAGAACCACTTCCCCAGCCAAGTGGGTCAAACCAAAGCCCACCTGGGTACCCAACATCAGTTCCTGTGAGCTTGTTGTTGGGAAAGATGGGGTCAGTGTTGACACAGCCTGGCTTGATGATGTCAGCCCATCTTCTACCCTCAGCCCACCCAATGAAAAAGAGCTCAACTACGAAGAGTGTGGTGGTGTCTGTGAAGTACTCCAACTCTCCAGCAGTGTACCATGAAGGGGTGTTCAGGATACCAATCTTTGTCAGGAATTCTGGGATGAATATGCCAGCAGCTCCCAACATGGCCCATCTGCAGTGCACAAGCTCTGCTTGAACGTTCCATCTCAGGCTCTCAGGGTCAGATCCTGTTGAATCACAACCCCCTTTTGTGGTTACTCACTAGTTATCATGCATAGATACCATAATATATATAGTGATACGATTATTCTAAAATATATAGGATATGAAATGTATTAGATACATACTACACATGTATAAAAATTTATAAAACATCTAGAGTTCTACAAATCCAAATTAAGAACATACTTCTTGGACATTGCATAAAAACAAAATCAAAATTAAATCATTGTCAACATAAATCATTTTCTATTGTCTACAATTATTGTCTATCTCATTCCTTTTTTGATATCCTCCATAAAGAGAAGTATATAACAATTTTCATTTTTTTGTTCATTAAGGGATAATTTTTTATGTTTCTGTATTGTTCAAGCTTCTATGTCTTACACGTAGCTATCAGTAAAATATCCCAGAGTATCTGTATTAGATATGTATTAGTAATACAGATATGTGAAGCAAATACAAGCTTCTATGTCGTACACGTTGTTATCAGTAAAGTATCAAAGAGTATCTGAATTGGATACGTATTAGATACAGAAATATGAAGCAAATAAAAGTATCAGTGTTTCGTAGGAATAATGAATACTGCTTGAGCTTATTCAGTAACAGGAAAATTTAGTGATGAGTGCTTACCAAGACCGAGAGGATCAAACCCAAAATCTCCTGGCAAACTGCCATCTAGCCATGGAGGAGGGGTGCTGCCTGGGAACCACAGAGGCCTATCAGGGTCAGCAACTGCACACACTGTAGTGCTGGATCGTGTTCCAACTGGTGCTGTAAAATTGCTCACCTTCAGTTTCCTCCCACTAAGAAAAGAAGCTTTTGTGGTTCCCAAGAGTGAACCATTCTTCTGGGAACTGCATGCAATTTCATTTTTTTTTTTCAATATATTTCACTAATTAGTACTAGGTTGAATTTGAATAAAAGATGAAGCCACCTCGAATAGCAACTCCTGTGCCACATCACTGCCACATCAGCTCTAACCCATTTTATGAGTTGCTTAAATTTTAACAAAGTTGCTTATAGAAATAACTCTACTAAAATTTAAAATACTCATAAAGTGGGTCAGAGCTGATGTGATAGTGACGTGGGAGGTTGCTTCATTGGAGATGTCGCATAAGTAGATTTCATAATCATAACTAGGACAGTGCATGAAACATATGAGTCAGGTAATGCATGTTTGCATTACAAGTAATGGGCATGCACGTGGGAGACTTGCCTTGGGGTGGAGATGGCAACAGCTGCAATGGCAGAGGAAGCACATGACGAAGCCATGACAGGCTTTCACCTGGAGAGATAGATGAAGTGATTTAGCTTAGTGAGTTGTTGTGCTGATGTATGTGGTTAAATGATGAGGGGGAAAAGAAAATAGAATTTTGTTAAATGTGTGTTCTTATCTTAAAGGATAGGAAGGTGAACGAGAAATTAGATGGTGGGGTGCCACGTGGCATGCAGAATCTCATAGGATAGGTTTACCTTGGAAAAATCAGAATTTGGTGGTTCACATTTGTCAGACCAAGAAACTTAGTCTCTGTGGCTTAAATGGTCACTGGCACCACAAGACAGATTCTTCCATGTTAACTGTGCTCAATACTCCCTCCGTTTTTTTTTTCATAGTCGTTTTGTTAGAATTAGTTATTTTTTTTTCATTGTCATATTACTAAAATCAATAAGTTATTAATTTTTTTCTTCTATTTTCACCCTTGATAATTAATACATGTTTCCTGAACCATGTGTGTATTTATTTTTAATGTCTACCTAATTTTTCTCCAACTACTCATATAAAGTTAATGTGCATTTATAAGAGCAATATGTTCCCAACAAAATACTATAAAAAAACAAAAAAAAAAAAGGGACAACTATTTAATGGAGTAGTTCAACAGTCTAAAAAATGCAAAAAAAAAAAAAATAAGGGTAAAATTGAAAAGTAAGTAATAAACATTTTTGAAAACTAAAATATCAATGATTTCTTTAAATCCCGTGCAAAATCTTAAACGACTATGAAAAAAAACCGAAAGAAGTATTATATATTCTTAAATATAAACAAATTTTAACCATCTCTTAAATATAAACAAATTTTAATTATGTCAATCTTATTTAATATTTTTAATCTAAAATTAGTTATAAATATATAATAAATAAGAGTATTATATATTATGAATGTGTTTAAAAATATTTTAAGAAATATATTTAATTAATTTTCTTAAGAATGAAATTAATTATTTTTGTTTAATATATGTCCAAAAGAATTATTTTTTTCAAAATAAATAAAATAATAAAAAGAAATAATTACAAAGGTGATATTATATATACAAATTTTCTATAATTTTTTATTGTACAAATAACATTACTTTTATTTTAATTATGTTAGATAAAGCATTTAGGGTTATGATACATCAAACTCATTCTAGATCATTTTAATCATATATTACATTATTTGTTTGGATATTCATGTCAATGCTATATGAACAATTTTTTGATTATGTTTTAATTTTATATCTTAAAGTTCTCTAACATTAACACCAAATTGAATTTGAATTTGAAAGTGTAGAACAAAATGAGGAAATGAGAAAAAAAGGAGAAAAGAAATAGTATTAGTAGAGACTAGAATATAAAATAAAATTACTTATATAGCGATTAAAATGAGTAACTTCTAAATGTAAAAACTATTTAGTAAATATTGTACAAGTCTAAAAATCAAAATGTAAAAATAATACAAATATAAAAACTTATATATAAAGTATAATACATATCAAGTTCATATTTGTATCACGTGTGTGAGACCTGTGGCTGCCCCCTTCTTTCTCCTTCTCAACTCTCTATTTCCAACTCTCACTCTCTACTCACTCAAATCCTTTCTTCTCCTCACTAACCCTACTGATTTTAGGGATTCTTTTTCTCTTCTTCAAACTGAAGCTGTGGGTGATCAAGGAGTGCATTCTCTCCAACTTGAAGCCGTTCGGAGCAAGTCATGTGCGGATCCTCTTTTCTTCTCCTTCCTCTTCCCGGAGCTCGGATTTCTTCACCGAGCTAAGAGAAGTTAGTTTTCTTGTTGTGGTTTGGCTGAAATGAGTCTAAGAACTCGTGTGGTTGATTTTGATTTCGGATTCTTGGCTGTTTGGGTGACACATTGAGTTTTGGGGACTTTGGGGTTCATGAGAAATTTGGGTTTTTCTTGATTGTTACATGCATGGGTGAAAAGATAGTATTTTTGGACTCTAGGATGAGAATGTGGTATTTTGGATGGTTTGCATGTTGGATTGCTAGTTATTTTCGCAGGTTTTGATGAGATTTTCGAAGCAGGTAAGGGTTCCCGTTTGAATTCGCGCCGGGCTCAGTTCTTCGCGCTGGGCTCGACTTGAAATGGGTAATTCTGGGTGAATTGCGCCGAGCGCGCACTTAATGCGCCGGGCGCGCATTTTCTTTTCAGAATTTGACTTTATAGTCTTCATGAAAGTTGTAGCCTTGGATGTTAGCTTTCCAATGGCGCTGGAATCACTCAAAAAGGAGTTTTAGAACTCTAGATATGGCTGTTTTAGTGAAGAGGGGTCGAGCTGCTAGCTTTGGTTATAGCTGTTGCGGTTTTTATCATTCTTAACATGGTAGATGAAGGAATTAAGACTTGGTGTCTTCATGAGAGTTGTAGGAAATTTGATTATCTTTCATATGAGCTAAGGATGAGCATGGTAGGAGTAGTATAACTCCTGATGCGCTGTTTGCTGTGATGGTTGCCATTTCACATTTAGTGATTTGATTAAGTTGAAAGTTGTTTTAGGTGCTTAGGTGTATTCTTGTTTTGGGTGAGTAATTTGACAAGATAGATGAGTTGTAAACAATATGGTTGGGTCGTATTAGGTGTTGATCATGTTGTTTTAAGCTGTTAGTGATGAATGATTATTGAGTTGAATGATGATATTGATGTGCTGCGCTGAGCGCGGCCCTTGTCGCGCTAGGCGTGAGACTCCTTGGGAGTCTCTGCCTCGAGGGCGCTGGGCGCAATTTGGTTTGCACTGGGCGCGAGACCAAGGGAGGTCTCTGCCTGGCCTACGCTGGGCGTAATCGGGTATTACGTCAGGCGCGAGAGAGCTTTGGACTCTCTGACTAAGTCTCGTCGGGCGCAGGCACGCTTGCGCCGGGCGCGCTAGCCCCTGGAGCCCTCTGGTTGTGCCACGCCAGGCGCGACCGTGAGTGCGCCGGGCGCGTATGAGGATGTGAAGTTATACGCTGAATTGCTGATAATATTGTTTTATGCTGAACTAAGCCGAAATTGAGGAATATGATGTGATGACTAGCTGAAATTGATGTTTGAGGATGTTGAGCTGTGTTATGTGTATATTGCTGTAAGATTCTTAGAAGTGCTGTAAGACGATAGGCTGTACTATTAAGTTGAGCTGTGCTGAATGTTGTTTATGCTGATTAATGTTGCCAATGTCGTGTGATGAAAAGTTGTGTTGTGCGGTATGTTGTTAATGCTGTAATTGCTGAGTTGAGATGTAATTGATAAATATGTTGTGCTGACTAGATGTAAATGCTGAAAAATGATATTAAGCTGTAATAGATGTATCTCGCTATGCTGACCTGGGCTGTTATTGATGATTTTAAATGCTGATTTATAATATGGCTGCGCTCTAGAATGATTAGCCGAGTTGTGAGTAGTAAGCTGTGTTGAATACTACTTAGCTGTGCTGTATGCTGATTTTGGTGGTGTTGTGCTGTGAGCTGTTTTGCTGTGCTGTTTATTGCTGAGCGGTATGCTGTGTTTAGCCACTATTGTGGTGCTGTTATAGCCGCTAAGTCGGTGCTGTTATAGCCGCTAAGTCGGTGTTGTGCTCCGTGTTGATAGGAGCTGTTGTAGGCCGTAAGGCTAAGCTGTGGTAGGAGATCTCCGAGCTGATATGCGTGACAACGCATTGTGTGTTTACTACTATTTATCGATGTGTACTGTTGTTATTGATGAATGATGTGAGATGTGTGTTGATATATATATATATATATATATATATATATATATATATATATATATATATATATATATATATATAGCTGATGTTGTTAAGCTAATTGATGTTCTGATAGTTGTAGCTGTTTACTATTCTTAAATTTATGTATATGTATGTTGTTTCTTTCACTAGCTTACCCTTGTTGTTTCCATGTGGTTTGGACTGCGATGATCATACTATGTATGGGAGCAGGGCAGAGATAGGTTGGTGGCTTGTGGCAGGTCTGTAGCTGACAGATAGAGCTTACTTCGTATGAATGTTTTGGTGTTTTTGCTACTTGGTGTAGTAGCTCTGGATGTATTTTTGTACATTTTGGATCTAGTCAGACTTGGACATGTATATATGTATATTCTAGACACTATATGTATACACTTGTTCTTTTCTGTCCGGTTTCAGGTGTACGGTGTGGTGTGTAGTGACCAGCCGGATCGTTACAACGTGATTTACTATTACTATCGATGACTTTTTTAAACAATAAAACCACAAGAAAACTAAAAGTACTTGTATTATAAGAACTCAAATGGATAATTTTAAATGTATAAACTAAAAGATAAAATGTGTATAACTAAGGATAAAAAAAATGTTTGTATACAACTATAACTATTAGAATATACAAGTTGGAGAGAAAATATCTCATTCTTTTTAAGATATTCTCAGTAGTTTTCCTCTCAATTAGCTAGAGATGCATTTAACACGCTACAATTAATCAAAAATTTATCTTTCAATCATTTTAAAATATCAATTCTTTTTATCAACCTCTCTAAATTAAATTTTAATATTTTTAAAATATTAATAATTATAAAAAAAAAGCTTATATCATAAAGAAAATTTTTATATTATAATATCTTATATCACAGTTTAAATTATATTTTCTTAAAATTAGAAATAAGCTTCAACCTATTTAAAACAACATTTGTTGGTTCAACTAGTGTTCTGATTGATCTTCAAGTCTCAAGATCTCAAAATTGAGATAAATAATCTTAATACAATCAAGATTCTGAAAGAGACTAGCTACTAGTGAAATCGATAAATATTCTTATCAATATTATGATAAAGAAAAAGAAAACCTATACAATTAAGAAGAAATTTTTATCACACTGACACATTAATTTTTTATGTATCAAATTGACACCCTTTACGAAAATTTATCCACATACCTCACTTATACATATCCATGAGAAGCCATGAGAAGTTGGGTACTTTTAATTTTATTTTTTTTAATTTTAAAAATATTTTTATATATCTTTAAATAATTAAAGCACAAACTAAATTAAAAACAATGAAAGCATGGAATTTTTTTTATATTTTAATTATTAAAGAATAAATTATATTAAGAAAAACGTAGTTTATTGTTCTTGAAGTTAGTGACATTTTTTTTTCTTCTTAAGTGTCCGACAATTCAATAATAACTTCTAGCATGTTTGTATTGTCGTTTTTCTCAATTGAATGAAGAAGTTTTGTGAGATAATTTCTCCGTTCAACTGAGCTTTGGAATTCAAAATTGTTCTTAAGCAAACATATTCTACATCTTTTAGTTGGTCATTTTCTATGAACTCCATTTCTTTTGCATGTGAGGGAACTTTAGGATATCTTCACATTTTTCATCATGACTCTAAATTCGTCTATGTTATAACTTATAAGTCATCTTTGTCAATCCATAACTCAAACAAACTGCTATACACATTGAAAATACTTTTCAATTTGTACACCAAAGAGAGAAATAACATGCTATTCAAGTGAGCATGTGCATCGAAGAGAAAAATAACATGCAATTCAAGTGAACATGTGATGATATATTTCCCCAAAAGATCTTATTTCAAGGGCTATGTCAAAAATGATATAAAAGAAATGAGCTCATGATGATGAAGGTAGAAAGATTTAAGCTCCTTTTGAATTATAAGTTAATTCTTTAGTTCATATCTTCTTTATGTATATTTTTCTTTGTAATATTTTATTATTTTTGACCATATATTCTTGGGTCAATTAGTGTATAAGTTTATTTCCTTATAATTTTTTTTATAAGGGTGTAATTAGTATTTTAGAAGGCATGTAACTAGTAATGAGATATGAGCTTATTTGACTTGTGACTCATGAGAGAGTAGTAGGGAGCATTGAAGGCTCCAAAGTGGACATCCACTTTGTGTGAACCACTAGCTCTCATGGTTCATTCAAATTCCAACAAGTTACATATGTCACACCTAGTCACACTTTTAACACTTTGTCATGTGACATGTTCTCATTGACTCTTCTAGATCTAAGTCATTGACATTTAGTCACACCATTTGTATCTTTTCATGTGACATGCAACCATTGACTTTATTAGATCTAGGATAGTAACATTTTTATGATGAAATTTTAAAATTAAAAATGTAATTAGAGTTAGTAGTCTTGAGTATAAGTTAATCTAACATTGATTACATGTAACTATGATTAACTTAACTTACACCACAAGCTACTAAACTTTATAAATACATTCCTCCTCCTATGTATATGCCACTTTTGAGATACATGAGAATTAGGCCTTCAAAATTCTCTCTTCTAAAGTATAGTTTTCTCCTTGAAGGACCTTCTCCTGAAAAATTTCCATCAACAAAATTCTCTTTGTGGCGCATCACTCTCTTAGTTTCTCCATTTTTTTCATTTGACTCTTAAAGCTTGAAGTCCATGAATGAAGATTGGAGAATCAATAAAGTTTGTTGAGAAGATTTAGATTCTACCTTCTCACTAATTTCATCAACAAGTACACACATGACTATGAAATATAAAACAAGACATACATATATTTTGCCTAAAATATGTCAAGGTTGCACTTATGTATTTGAAAGAATATCCAAAATCTCTATAGAGGTTGTCCTCTCGTGTAAGTTTATTGTTTTGTACAAAAAAAATGATTATTTTAGTGGATGAAACATTTAAACATAGTGAGAAGGGAATTTTGTCACTCCATCATCTACATCTTTTATGACAATTCCTTTATATTCGTGACTAACTAACAATATTGTGTATACTTCTCTCTCATGTTTTTTTTCCATAGTTGATTTCTCCATATTCAAAAAAAAATATATATATATATATATATATATATATATATATATATATATGTATATATGCATGTATGTATTAAAATCAATTTAAAAATCTAAATTCAAATTTTTAATTAATTTTAAAATAAAAAATCAACTAATTAATTTTGGTCAAAAACAAAAATGAATTTTAACAACATTGCGAATGCTTCCTCTCATTTTCTTTTTCTGTAAAAAAAAATTCAATTTTTAATTAAAAAATAGAAACCTGTAAAAGTGTGGCATATCAACAAATTTTCCTGCAGGAGTCGGAGTTTGATACATAAAAATTTAATCTGTGGCATCGAGCAAGAACAATCAAAGGCGTAGCGTATAATCTCGACAATCTTGCGTAAATAATGGTAAATACAAATTAATTAACAGTTGAAATTAATTTAACTACATTTATACTGGTTAAAAAATCCCTAAATTTATACAAATGAAATATGTGAGAATTTTAAGACCCGTTTGTATTTTAATTTTTTATTTTCAATTTTTATTATAAAACTACTATTTTTTTAATTTAATTTCTCTTTTCATATAAAATAATATTACTGCTACCTTTATTTCTAATTATAAAAAAAATGTAGGAAAAATCAAGATAAAAAACTATTAAGTTAGTTATTTCAAATAATTCTATAATAAATTAAAATCTTATTTTAAAGATACATTTTGTTTAATTTAAGTAATTGTTATATTTAATATTAGAGTTATGTATTCCTCCAATCTATTTCATAAATAAAGTTAAGATTTCAATACTAAACAATTTGATTAGTGAACATAAGTTCCTATATTATATATAGGGATGAGAATATGTCAAAACTTAAATAGAGATTTATAGTCTGACCTTTTTAAAATTAGTTTGGCTTGATCTATTTAATAAAAATGGTCGGTTTTAGACTTTTTACAAAGTCTATTTATTTAAAAAGTTGGACTTAGACTTATAAAAAAGTTTGTTAAGTATGATAAGTTAACTTGTTTATTTATATAATACGATAAAAATTAATATAATATATTATTAACAATATAATTATATAAATAAATAAATAAATTTATAAAACAATTAAGCAAACAATATTATCAATATTTTTTTATCACTCCACTTAAACATTTTATGTATCCCTACTTATAAAAAATCAAAAAATCAAACCTTCAATCCTTCATTCATTTTGTAGTTTCGCAATTCACTTCCAATCCTTCATCAATATCATCTTTAATGTTCGATCTTTATATTTGATAGTCATCATCGACTCATACAAAAATAATCAATTACATGTCTGCAAATTTGCATTCTTTCTCTCACATGTAACTTTGTTCATCTTTTTATTTTTGTTTTCTATATTTTTCTTTAATTAGATGATTCCCATTGATATGATTTTCTTGTTAGTTTCACAATTTTGGATTGAGAAAGATGCAATGTTTCTTTTTTATATTAAAGACTTGAATTCATGTTCATAGTCACGATTATATTATTTCTTTAGTGTCAAGGAATGACTTCACTATTTGAGAACAACGAAGGGGTTGCATTATCCTTTCAACTGGCAATGGACTAAATGCACATGAACCAATACCAACAAATCCAAGTCAGGTGGAAAACAATGCACAATAGAGTGAGAAAGATCAAGAAAGTGATGTTGTGATTAAGAGAAAAAGACAACAAAAAAAATCAATTGTTTGGAATGATTTTGATGTAGTTGAAGTTAATAAAGACATAAAAAAAGTTGCTTGCAAATACTACAAAGATAGATTTGCAACCAATAGGATAGGGGCTAGCACTAGCCATTTGAAAGTGATATACTGAGAATTGTTTGCAAAGAAGGATATACATAATTGCAGAAAAGAAACAATTTGTCATTCCATTTCAGCCTTCTAATCATGTTATTCTATTTATGAGCTCTAATGTTAGATACAATAATGAAAAGATGAGAAAAATAATTGTCATTGGTATTATGGTTCATAAGCATCCTTTTAGCATTGTTGAGGGTGAGGATTGGATGTGGGGCTTCAAATATAAAAATTATGAGTTTCAAAAGGTTAGTCATAAAACAATAAGGCGTGATTGTTTAATGATATATGAGGCTAAGAAAAAACAATTGAAGACTTTGTTGAAAAATGTGAGCAAGATTAGTTTAACAACAAATATGAGGAAATCAAGCTACCAAGTAGCTAAATATATGGTTATCATCGGTCAATTCATTGATGCAACATGGAAACTTCAAAAAAGAGTTTTGAGTTTTGTGAAAGTTCCTACTCCAAGATATGGAATTGATGTGGTTGATGTAATTTTTAAATGTTTAAAGGCTTAGGATATTGAAAATTAATTTTTTTCAATATTCATTGATAATGCATCTTATTATGATGCGTGCTTGAGAACTCTAAAGGAGAACTTATCATTAAGTGCTAAATTAATTTTGGATGGTCTTAGAAGCATGGATACGTAAGTTTTCATCCTGTATCCGTATCGGTTACATATCCGATACGGATACGTTTCGATACGTTAGCGATACATATCTCAACCGTATCTAGAGTGATCTTGTTAAAAAAAGGAAAAATATTTTACAGATTTGTTGTGATATGTATCCATTATTCAAAACTCAAGCATAAATAAGCAAGAAAAACACATAAATTTGAGACGAAGATCCTCGGATGCAATTCCAAAATTTTCGTTTGCATTCCAAAGCGAGTTTAGGATGCATTGCAGCGTTTGGGCACTAGATCGGATTCAGCAAACAACCAAACACCAGTGACCCAGGTAAAGAATTTCATCTCTGATTTTTCATTATTCTTCCTGTAAGGTTTCTGATACCCATTACCCAGTTACCCACCCAACCCAAGCAGTCAGGCACCCATTTTTCTTGTTTTTGTTGAAAGAACATGCACACCCATTTCTCTTGAGTCTCGACTTTGGGGAAAGTTTTTAGTTTTTTGCTTTTTGGTTGTTGTGTGTAGTTAGCACTCATTGAGCATGTGTTTCATTTGTTTCCTTTTTGATTAACAGGTGTGTAGTGTGCACTATGCTATTTTTGGCCTTTTGTACATGTACACATGGCTACATGCGTTTTTTTTACATTTAATTTGATGATTTATTTATAAAAAAATTAATTTTGTGTAAAACTGTAAATTAATAATAATTAGAATTTTTTTTAATTCTCTTTTAGCATTTCCAAAATGTATAAAAAAAATTGTAACAAAATTTAAATTTCTAGTTTTTAAACTAACAAAATTTCAATCTCACATAAATGTTTTTTTAAAATTTTTTAATTATCTTTCTTAATTTTAATTTTTTTAATATATATTAATTTAGATGAAATTATAATATTAAAATAAGTTAAATACTTAAATACTCAATATTATATAATTTCTTTATATTAATATAAAATTATAAATAAAAAATATTTTATAATATTTAATTTATTATTTTGATATTTTCAAGTGATAATGCCTTTTGTGAAATTACCTAATATTTTATAATTTATATTTTTATGATTCAAAGTAATTAAAATTTTTCAGTTGTATAATTTATTTAACAATTAACAATTTAACATATATATACTTGTTTTTTTTTTGCAGAAACATACAAAGTATTTATTTATAATGTCAACACCAAATGTTTCTAGTTCTTATTCTAATATCAATTCTAAAATTTTAAGTAAGTTCGTTTCTGCCAATGTTGTACAAGATGATCATGCTCTTATTTGGTGTTATGTTAGCACATTAGATAAAAGTTCAAAAAGAGGAAGAAATAAGAGTTGGTCTTGTAATTTTTGTCAAAAGGTTTATAAAAGTTCTTATTCGAGAGTTAAAGCTCATTTGTTGAGGATTTATGGAACTGGAATTTCTATGTGCAAGTGTAAATGATCAATATTTGGTTGAATTGAAATCAATTATTGAATTGGCTAAAAATAAAGTGAAACCCAAGCATGTCCCATTGCCTATAGAGAAAATGCACTAGAGTTCTTTATTGAAAAAGAGAAAAGTTGGTCCTTTAGAGAAAGCATTTAATTTAGAAAATAGAGATTGTTCTTACTGGAGATCGGTCGTAGGGGACGATCTGTTAGGTAAGATCGGTGAGCCTCCTTCGCTGGTATGCTTGCTGCTCCAAGATGGGGGTGGTACCTGCAAAAGAGACTCCAATGCTAAAGTTCGTGTTTGTGGGTGTATGAGTCTCATATAAGTAATGCACGTACCTTTGTGTGTATTAGAGTTTTGTTGGGCCTTGGGCCCGAGATCAGTTTATGACCTAATTGGATAGCGAGCCGATGTCGCCTAGCGCGTGTCTGAGGTCACCCCGCGCTATGATGCCGAGTTCGAGCTCGGCATAGCGGTATGGATAGTACACTAGCCCCCCGAGCTCTGAAGACTGTAGGTTGAGGAGTTAAGACCAAGCTCGACAAGGGGTCGTGACTTTTCGCGTACGCCTATTTGTCATGATGCCATGTGTCATAACCGTCACCTCTTTGGGCCGATGTGGTGTTCCGATGTCTATGTTTCATGGTCGGGCTGAGGAGCTCGGCAATAATGAGCTTACTGCTTGGTTAGGTTGGTAAACCTTTGACCGAGTCAGCAGATCGGTGAGGGACAAGTCACCAACTCGGCTGGCCAGTACACTTGCCCCCAAGCACCGAGTGATGTAAGAGCAAAGGGGCTTCTGAGGAGTTCCCAAATTTGTTGTTTGAAGGTTCAAATTTGACCTTGTTAAGTAGATGTGACCTCAAGGTTCGGACTCGACCTTGGCATATCAAGGCTCGAACTCGACCTTGGTTAAGAAAGTGTGATCTCAAGGTTCGGACTCGACCTTGGCATATCAAGGTTCGAACTCGACCTTGGTTAAGAAAATGTGATCTCAAGGTTCAGACTCGACCTTGGCATATCAAGGTTTGAACTCGACCTTGGTTAAGAAAATGTGATCTCAAGGTTCGAACTCGACCTTAGCATCAAGGTTCGGATTCGACCTTGGCAACGTAATTTGTATTTGAAGGTTCGAACTCGACTTTAACATCAAGGTTCGAACTCGACCTTGGCAAGTCGTCATGGTTAATGTGCCAATACCAAAAATGTATGGGAATGGAGTTGCTTTGTTGATTTATTTCTGAGGTGTGCCTCGTTAAAACCTTCCTTGGCCAAAAACCATTTTCTTTAGTGGGAAAAAAGGCTGAGGAGGAAAAAGAGTACATCACCTGAATTTACAAGTTAAGAGAAATAAAATTTGAGGTGGGTGGAATTCCAAGTTCCAAATTTTCCTTTGGAGGGGTCTGTTCTTGCTTCTCCCCGTAATCGCCAAACAAGGTCGCCAACTTTAAATGTTTGTGGCCTGACCTTGGTCTTGCTTTCCTTGTGGTTTATCGCGAATTGCCTTGCGGAACTCAGCATGCTCCTCCATCTAGATGTACCCAGCAGCGCGAGCTCGGAGCTCGTCTATGTCGGGAGGAGGTCGTCGGCAAAGGCTGTTGATGAAAGGTCTTGGCTTCAACGCCATGAGCATGGAGTGTAGTGCGACCTTAGGGTTTAAGTTGCTAATTTTGACGAAGACGCCAGCGAAGCGCTCCATGAATGTCCTTAATGGTTCGTCGTCGCCCTGTCTGAGGTTGGCCAAGGCGGCGGATGTGATGTGATGAGGTCGACTTGTTGCGTATTGCGCCGTGAATCGCCTCACCAGAGTGTCGAAGCTATCGACTGATCCCATTGGCAATTGGGTATACTAAGCGAGTGTCGATCCCTTGAGCGAGGTTGGAAAAACCCTACACAGAATAACATCTTCATTAGTGTATAAGGTTACCTGTGTGACGTATAAGTCAATGTGTTCATCTGGATCCGTCGTGCCATCATAGCGGTCGATTTGGAGGGGCTTCCAGCCAAAAGGCAGAGGTGTCTCCATGATGCCGTCCACAAAGGGATGGCGGCGAATGCTCGTCTGATTTCTAGGAGCTTGAGCCGGAGCGTTGCTGACTTCATGGGCCGACCTATTCGTTGGCACGTGAGACCGATGTGTGGCAGGTCGGGGAGTCGGTGCCCTAGGCGCGGTTGGGGGTTGAGAGACCGAGTGCCCCTCCTCTTCGTGTTGACTACTCGGTTGAGGGGGCTGATCAGAAAGGCACCGAAGAAGTTGGGCGCGGATACGCTCGTTCTCGGCGCGCAGCGCCGCTAGGTCAGCCTCATTCGGGGTACGCAGTGCCGCTAGGTCAGTTTCGTGCTTGGCACGGATGTTTTGCAGATCGGCAGTGTGTTGTTGCCTCATCTGCTCGACTTGTTCGATCAGCCTTCCCAATGTTGCTTCGTTGTCCATGCTTGTCGTGCGATCTACGTCGTCTGTTGCGCGTCTACTATGGCTTCGGGTGAATACCATAAGCGTGGCCGATAAGAGCTGTCTTGATCGGCCCCACGGTGAGCACCAAATGTTCTTACCGGAGATCGGTCGTAGGGGACGATCTGTTGGGTAAGATCGGTGAGCTTCCTTCGCTGGTACGCTTGTTGCTCCAAGATGGGGTGGTACCTACAAAAGAGACTCCAATGCTAAAGTTAGTGTTTGTGGGTGTGTGAGTCTCATATAAGTAATGCACGTACCTTTGTGTGTATTAGGGTTTTGTTGGGCCTTGGGCCTGAGATCAGTTTATGACCTAATTGGATAGCAAGTCGATGTCGCCTAGCGCGTGTCCGAGGTCACTCCGCGCTATGATGCCGAGCTCGAGCTCGGCATAGAGGTACGGATAGTACAGAGATAATCTCAAAGCTTTCATTGCTAGAATGTTTTATTCTTCTAGATTGCCCTTCAACTTTGCCAGGAATTTCTATTATGTGAATTCTTATTCATTTGCTGCAAATCACATGCTTAATGATTTTCTCCCTCCTGGATACAATGCCTTGAGGACAACTCTCTTACAACAAGAGAAGGCACAAGTTGAGAGGTTGCTTAAACTTATTAAATCGACTTGGAATGCAAAAGGTGTTAGCATAATATCTGATGGATGGACAGATGTCCAAAGAAGGCCTTTAATTAATTTTATGGCTACAAGTGAAGGGGGTCCAATATTTTTAAAAGCTATTAATCCTTTTGATGAGATTAAAAACAAACATTATATGGTTGATAAGATGATAGAAGTTATAAAAGAAGTAGGAGAACAAAATGTTGTTCAAATTATAATAGATGATGCTTCTGTATGCAAATGTGTTGGAATGATTGTTGAAATTTCTTTTCCTAAATATTTTTGGACTCCTTGTGTTGTTCACAGATTGAACCTTGCGTTGAAGAACATATGTGCTTCCAAAAACACTAAAAGGAATGAGAAAGCTTATGCTGAATGTAATTGGATTACTCAAGTTGTTGATGATGTTTCTTTTGTTAGGAACTTTATCATGAATCACTCAATGAGATTGACAATTTTTAATCACTTTTCACCTCTAAAATTGCTTGTTATAGCTGAAACAGGCTTTGCATCTATTCTAGTGATGTTAAAGAGATTTAAACTTTTGAAAGGTGCTTTGCAATCGATGGTTATTAGTGAAGAATGGAACTCTTATAGAGAAGATGATGTGGGTAAGGCTCAAGCTGCAAAAGAATTTATTTTGAATGATGTGTGGTGGGACAAAATTACATATATTCTTAATTTCACCGAACCTATTCATAGTATGCTTAGGGCTTGTGACACAGATAGTCCCACACATCATTTGGTCTATGAGATGTGGGATAGTATGATAGAAAAAAAAAAGACGTCTATATATAGATATGAAGGAAAATAGTTAAATGATACATCAACATTTTATGAAGTTGTTTATTCTATACTAATTGATAAGTGGACTAAGAGTTGCACCCCTCTCCATTGCATGGCTCACTCTTTGAATCCTAGGTAAAATTAGCCTATTAAATATTTATTTTCTTTTATTATTTATTTATAAATAATTTGATAGTTACTAAATATTTTTATCTATTAACTTTTTTATTTATTCACAGGTACTACAGTGATGAATGGTTTAAAGAGGCTCCAAATAGAATTTTCCCACTCGAGGATGAAGAAATTTCTATGAAAAAATAAATGTTTAAAAAAGCTTTTCACAACAACTAAAGAAAGAAGAAAGGTTTCTTTTGAATATGCTAATTTTTCATCAAAAGCTCATAATTTTGCTTCTTTTGACTCAATTGAAGATAGATGGACATTAGATGCTAAATCCTAGTAGGTAATGCATGGTTCTTCTGCCCCTCTCCTTCAAAAGCTTTCTTTAAAGTTTCTTGTACAATCTAATTCTTCATCTTATTGCAAAATGAATTGGAGTACTTATTCCTTCATTCACTCCTTGAAAAGAAATAAGTTGAATCCTAAAAGAGTAGAAGACTTGGTTTATATACATACTAATTTGCGACTCTTGTCTAGGAAAAGTGAAGAATACATGTAAGGGAGTACTAGAATGTGGGACATTAGTGGAGATGCATGGGGTAGCTTTGACAGTGTTGAAAATCTTGAAGTGGCATCATTATCTCTTGATGAACCAAAAATGGAAGCTGTCTTATTTACAGATGATGGTCAAGGAGGGGATGAAATTGCTACTATTCCTATTTCTTGACAATAAAAAATGATTTATAATTTTTTTAGTAATGTTTAAAAATTAAAAAGCTAGAAATGTATTCTTAATTTTGAATTTTGAATGATATTTATTTGTAATTACTATTTTATATATATTAATTTAATTTTTTTAATACATATCATATCTTATATTTTCAAAACTTGACGTATTGTCGTATCGAATACGTATCGTATCCGATACTTGTATCGTATCCGTGCATCATAGTGGATGGTTCATTGTTTCACTTTAGATGTTGTGCTCATATTGAATCTACTAGTGCAAGCTAGATTGGGTAAATTTAAAACTATTACCTTCAATGTACATGAAAATGTTAAGTATATCAATCACAATAATTCTAAGTTGAAGGCTTTTTGTGATGTTGTTGAACAAAAGCTTCTAAAAGATTAAAAAAACTAATTATCAATTGCCCAACAAAATGAAATTCCACATATCAAATGTTGTCAATTACTTTGAAGTTTAAGATTGCTTTTGCAACTTACAAGGAAAGGGAGCCATATTATGATTATGCACCTTCACTTGAAGATTAAAACAAAGTTGAAAAAGTTTGTAAGCTTTTGGAAGTGTTTAATCTAGCTACGCATATAATTTCATGAAATGAGTATCCTACTACAAATTTATATCTTACAAAAGTGAGAAGAGTGAAAATGGTAATTGATAGTGCAACTAAAGATGGAGATCTTTTTATGAGAGAGATGACAACTCCAATAAAAATGAAGTTTGACAAGTATTGGGGCAATGTAATTTACTTATGGCTATTTCAAGTGTTTTAGATCCTAGGGTCAAATTTCATATTGTTAATATATGTTTCCCCTTGATATATAAACTTGGGGATGTTGCTAAAGAGAATGTAGTGAAGGCTCAAAAGTCATTGGAGCAATTATATGATAAGTATATGACTTTGAGTTTGAGAGAATCATCTTCTACAAAAATAGGTCATGGTGGGAATAATTATGCATCTTCTATTGAAGTTAATTCTTCAATCATAACTGGATTTGACCATATTATGAGCATGGTGTGTGAAAAGAAAGTTATTCCTCCAATGAAATCAAAGTTACAAACTTATCTTGATGAATGAGTTTATATTCCAAGGAGTAATAATAACTTGTTCAGCACCTTGAATTCGTGGTGGAACAACAACATGAAATATAGGGTTTTGTCAAAGATGGTTGTTGATATACTTGTTATTCCAATCTCAGTTGTAGCATTAGAATCAACAATTAGTATTGGAGGTAGAATAATTGATGAATTTCGCTTAAAATTAAATGAAAAATTTATTGAAAACACTCATTTATGGTGGAGATTGGCTTTGACACAAATATAATTTAAAGAGAAAGTCAAAGGTAAAAGTTTGTTATTTTTACATGGATTTTACTTATATTTAATAAAATAGTTATTTTTAATGTTTTTTTTTATTTTTATTTTGAAGGTGGATGAAGGACATGAAAATATCACCTTGAAGATTTGACAACTTTAGTGTTACTTGATACACATTTTTTGGTTGTCATATTATAATTGTGTTAGCTTTTAAATTATTGTTTTTGGTAGTATTAAACTGTTAGTCTTGGTTATATTGAATTACTTTTAAATTATTATTTTTTGTATTAGTATTAAATTAATTGTATTGAATAATTATGTCATCTTTTTAAATTACAAAATTTTGTTATAGTTAATCCAATAATCTTAACGGGTATTATCATAACTATTTTATTTTTGGTAGATAAAAGAAATTAACAAACATTAAAAATAAATCAGTCAACCCCAACTAGATCATATAAAAAAGTTTCTAAAGAAAAGGGAGGAGGAACTACAAATTCCTCAAAAGAACTTTAGAATCTTGCTCCTTTTGCGGCTAATATATATGTCAAACCATTAGCATTACGATTGATGAGATCAAAAGTAACCTCCCATGTGCGTTGCAAAAGATGTTTTAATCTGACAACAATATCTTTATGCATGTGCAGCTCCATATCAAGGTTACTAATATTATTAATAGTCTCCAACAAATCCAGACAATCAACTTCACAATGGACATATTTATATCCTAGTAGCCATGCAAGTTGAAGACCATCCTTGAGTGCCAACATCTTAGCTCGAAGAAGATCTCCAAGGCCGTATACTTTAAGAAAATCCAAATATCCATTCACCTTGGGTTCCACGGATTATGCCTCCTCCTCCCATGACATTCGAAACTATCCAAGATCCATCCATATTCAACTTTATGAAAGGATGATTAGGTGGAGTCCATGTTGCTATTGTTACTTTAGGCAGCCTATTGCAATACAATTCAAGTTTAGTAATTGTACATCGTATCAAGCTACCCTCATAATTAAAATTCCATTTCTTTGTTAAGAATACAACATTATACCTTCACTTCCAAAGGCACCATAGAATGGACAGAATGTGAGAGTAAGGTTCATAAGTAATAACTCCAACTATCTAGAGCTGGATATTTTGGCATGTCATTTTGTTAGATGAAGTAACCCCCATGCAAAGCCAAACCTCTTTGAAATTTGGACAGTCCCTTAAAGCATGTAGAATAGTTTCCTCCATTACAAAACATCTAGTATACATTGCACTAGTGGAAAGATGGCTAGCATAACGTTTGTTATTAATAGGCAAGACAACACGAAATATTTGCCAGAAGAAGAAATGAATCTTCTCAAGAGTGGTAATTCTCCAAATTCTCTTCCAAACATGATTGGAAAAGGGAGGGTGGTTAAGATACTAGGCATATACTGAATATGTTGTGTAAGTCCCATGATTATTACTCAACCAAGCAAGAACATCAACATCAGTGGGAGTAGAAGGAATAGGTACTTCAAGAATAAAATTTACTACACTCGAAGAAAGGGGTGTGTATAACCCTTGCAAATTCCAATTCCCATTATTCCATAAATTTGCTACAGTAAGGTGAGAATCATGGATGTGGACAAAAAGAACCTCTTGGCATAATGGGCACGTTCCTAACTTGTTAGAAAACTAAAGACTAAAGAGACCTCCACCAAGACGTGGTCCAAACCTTTTTTGGAGGGCAGTCACAGCTTTGGCAATACTCTTCCTAACATAAGAATTGCCCTGAGGAATAGTAGGTTGAAGGATGAAGTCACTATGAATATATTTGTGAGAAAGAACTTGAACCCAAGGTTTATCCAAGTGGTAAAGAAAGTCCCATATTAACTTTCCGAGCAAAGAGATGTTAGCCAACCGAGTATCTCGCATGCTTAAACCCCCAACAATTTTTGGTTTAGTAACATCACTCTAACTAACCAAATTCCAAGACCGAGAAGATGCATTTTTAGACCAAAGCACGGATCTACGCAACTAGTCCACAACTTGACAAATACTTGTGGTATTCACATAGATTGCATAGTATATATGGGTATAGAGGCAATGATAGATTTAGCAAGACAAAGACGGCTTGTTCCATTTAAGGGATTATTCTTCCATGAGGAAAAATGTCCCTAAACTTTATCAATTATATGTTGAAGGTTTGCTTTCATCACATGTCCAATCAGTAAGTGATAACCAAGATAGTTGCCAATATTTGTGGCGTATCTTATGCCAAGGATACCAGCTAAGTCATCTTAGCAAAGCTCGAAACTCCTTTAGAACAAGTGAAGCGAGACTTGGATAAATTAACTTAAAGTCTTGAGTCTGCACAAAACAAATCCAAAGTGGAGAGTCCACCTGCATTTAAGCTCATATAGCTTTATAGAATAATAACAAATCATCAACAAATAAGAGATGTGACAGGGTTGGACAACCCCTAGAGGTAGATATGGGTTTCCATTTATTACTTATAATTATTTGATTAATCATGAGGACTAATTTTTCCATACAAAGCACAAAGAGATAAGGTGAGAGTGGATCTCCTTGTCGTAGTTGTCAAGAATGTAGAAAAGGATCTAGTTTGGAACCATTCCAAAGGATAGAAAGACTAGACCCACAAACTCCCCACATAATAAGATTAACAATGTGTCCTAAAAATCCAAACTCCAACAAAGTTCTTTGTAGGAAGTCCTAGTTGACCCTATCATAGGTTTTCTCAAGGTCCATTTTAATTGCAACCAATCATTCTTTGTTCTTAACCTTATGAATATGATGTAAGGCCTCTTGGGCAAGGATAACATTATCCTTAGTCCCTTTCCCGAGATAAAACTACCTTGAAAGGGACCAATAAGGGTATGCCAAAATGGTTGGATCCGATTCACCAGCACTTTTGTAATCACCTTGTAAGTCATATTACAAACGTTAATGGGACGAAATTCCTTCAAAGTGGTAGGATGGCCCACCTTGGGGATGAGAATAATAAGTGTCTCCAAAAGTTTGGGATCAACTGCACCAATATTAAAAGCCTCTTTGACCATAAGCCATATATCATTCCCCAAAAAATGCCAGTATTATTTAAAAAAGAAAGGTTGAAACCCATCAAGGCCTGGAGCCTTAAAGGATTTCATCCCTATAACTTCACTTTGAACTTCCTCTAAGGAAATTGGTGCTAAAGTATGTCTTTGGTATCAAAACTCAAACAAGGCATATAATCAACTTGTAGGGAATTGCTACTAATTGGAGTATCAAATATAAAGAGATTCTGATAGTACCTCATTGTCTATGTGCATAGTATATTTGGGTCAGTACACCAAGAACCATCATCCAAAAATAAACCATTCATTTTATTTCTTTTCCAACCTATATGAGAGTTTGTGTTTGGAAAAAGGATGTATTTTGATCTCCAAAACTAACCCATTTCTCCCATGACTTTTGGAACAAAAAAAAGTTGGTTATTGAAAATATGTCAAACAAGTTAATTGAAAAAATTAGAAACTTTCTTTTGAATAAGATTACCTTTTTCCATAGCCTATGTGTGAATGTACGACAATGTACATGGATGTACATGAGTTGTCCCTTTAATAGAAAATGATATCATTTATTCTTTTTATGAATTGTAATGTACTCAATATTCCTAAGATCACCTCATGTACAATAAGTATTTTTTTAGTTTGTAAATTGTTATCATAACTATTTTAGTTTGTTAAAATATAAGCCACTTATTAATTACAATATACCAAATTAGATATAGAAAATATTTAAAATATTTCTTTAATACAATTATCCTTTTTCATTATAGATTAGGGTTACAGTCTATGCATAAGTGTAAATCAACATACATGATTCCACAAAAATTATTCTTTTAATAGAAAATGATTCACTTTTTTGTGACATTGTATATATTTCAAAATTTAAATTTTAATAACATTGAGTAAATTATATTTTATCACACAAACTAAAAAATAATATGTAGTGACGTATTTAAAAATAATTTTGTTGATTTTTAAAAAAATTAAGTTTATTAGTCTATTTAACATTATTAATGTAAAGTAGACTTTTAAATGGGTTAATAGGCCAAGTTAGGATGTCAGACTTTAAAAAGGTCAAACTAGGTCAGACCTATAAAAAAAGTTTATAATAGATAATAGATAAGGTTTATGCTTTAATTTTGCAGAACAATCTTAGTTTATATATTCAAAATCTAGTCTGTCCTGACTTATTTCCACCCCAAACTATATATAACCTAACTTATTTTTTATATTTCTCATACAAATATTTGAAATAAAAGATAAATTAAAAAAAATGACAATTTTGTAATAAAAAAATAAAATAATACCAAATAATTAGGACAAAACTAAATGGTCACATATAGGGGCCGAGCTAAGTTGGGGGATGAAGTGGATAATACATGCTCTAATTGGATTGGTTTGATTCAAATTCAAATTTTTTTTTTGGCCAATTTAAACTAATTATTATCTTTTTAAGTATATACTTTTTTATCCATTTATTGTCTATTTTATATAAAAACTTAAATATGTTTGAATTCTTTTATAAATATGATTTTATTTTGTTTTAATTTTGCAAAATTAATTTGTTATTTTTAGATTTTTAATATTTTTTAACATTAAACCTTTAAAAAAGATTATTCCTGTATTCGATGAGGAATACTTCTTGATAATCAAATAAATTATAATTAGTTAGTGTTGATATAACTAATAAATTAAAATAATAAGAAATATTTTTTACTAAGATGAGATTAGATTATTTTTAAATAAATAACTTAATTAAACAGTGTATTTCTGATAATAGTTTTTAATATATTTAACTTCATTTTTCTAACAATAATTAGTCATAAAAAAAATATACAATGGAGATTTATTTTTCCATTTTAATAATGAGTAATACAATGAGGAATATAATGGAAAAACTGGACTCATAAATTCCCAGTTGCAGTCTTAGCAAGCACATGTGCTGCATTATTAACTTTCCTAGGAACATATTTTAAAAGTAAACCATCTTATTGATCTAAGAGTAGTTGCTTGATATGGTGAGTAATGATACCCCTCTTTTAGAGTGTTGAGAACCATGATGCTGCATCTAAAGCATGGCTTGTAGTAATTCAAAAGTCCCACCCTCCAGTAGTTTGAAAAGAGTGGAAGACCATTATGTTCTTGCAACTATAAAAAAAAAGGTTTGAGTGAAACCTGAGGCATTTTGAGCTTTAAAAGGTGCAACATCAGTGTTGTGTTGCATTGTTTTTACCAAACTCTTGATTTTTTAGGGGTACTTTTGTTTTTATTTGAAAAAAAAAATCATTTTTTTATTCATATTATTTATGAGTATTATTATTTAATTTTTTAAGTTTAAAATATTTAAAACATGAATTAATTTAGCCGTTGAATGATTAAATAGTAGAAATAAACTTTTTTTATTTTCTATAATGATAAAACTCGCTTAAAAAAATCTTAATCAACTCCTATAATATTAATCCTAAACAATTATTTTACTTAAAGTATTCTTAAAAACTATTATTTGATAAATATTTTTTAATTTTTTTAATCTAATTTAAATTTTATTTGTTAGATTTTTTGTAAATTAAAATTTGATATTTAAAATAAATTATGAGTAATTAATAATAATCAAATGTCATAATATAAATTATTTAACTTAAATTTAAAATATAATTTATATATAAAAAATATCTATTTATACACATTTAAATATAATTTATATATATTTAAACATAACACGTCTCTGTATATAAAATTTATTATAAATTCACAAATAAATTACTAGTTTATTTTATTTTATTATTTTTATAAATCTTAGTTTTTTCATTTCTCTCACACAAGTAATACAGTGATTAATATAGGGCAATAGGAAATACTGAAATAGGCGCTGAGAAGCGAAGCAAAGCAATTGGCGTTTCTCAGAAACCCTAATCACTCACTAAAACCGCCCTTTTTCTTTGTGCTTCGAAAACCCTAACTCGATGGGGGGAAAGAGGAAGAAGAGCGATGGCGATGACGTGGAAGAAGCCGAAGAAGGTTCAAAGAAGAAAACAAGAACGTCGGCGGAGAAGAAGGAGCAATTGCTCCCTTCCATGATAAAGAACAAGGACAAGAGATCGGAGGTGCACGCCAAGCTCAAGCGCCAGAAGAAGCTCGACAAGCGCGCCAAGGCCAAGGCCAGGGACGCCGCTGCCAAGCGAGCTCTCGACCTCGGCGAGGAGGTTCTCCATTCTCCCAATCCCATCCCTTCTCTTTTCTTCTTTCGTCTTTAATTTGTTTCCGTCATTTTATTTTATTTGCTTCTCCGCAGCCTCCGGAGAAGAAGGTTCCTCGCACAATCGAGAACACCAGGGAATTCGACGAGACTGTTTGCAGGCCTGATGACGAAGAGGTTTGTGTTGCTTTCTCATTGCGAAAATTGTGATGTTATCCTTAATTTTAATGTCATATTATATTATATTAGAATAATTGGTGCTAATTCTGCCTGGATGATGCTAATTGATTGCTCCAATTTTAATTCGAACTGATTAATCTGGTTTTGTTAGTTGGCTGGTAACAGGAGTTGGATTTGTGTAGGAAACTTGTTTTTGATTAGGGGCTTTGGTTTTTGCTATTTTGAATTTGCAGTAGCGTTGCTGTTATTCAAACATTTTTTTTTTTAAATTACTTATGTTGACTAGTGAATTATACTTGTTTGCAGTTATTTGCCGGAAACGATGCTGATGAATTCAGTTCAATTTTAAATCAGCAACAAACTCCCAAGATACTAATCACCACTTGCCGCTTCAACTCTACAGTATGTTTTCAATATGCGATTGTTTGTAATCCCTGTCTAGTCTGGCATAAGTACTTTTTGAAGCAATAATTTTTTCCTCCTTAGTTTATTTTTTATATTTTAGGTTCACACTTATAGGAGCAGAACATTGTCAAGGAAATTTTGTCTTCTATATTGTATAACATGTTTTCCAACTTTTGGTTAAAATATGGCTTGAACTGCAGAGGGGACCTGCTTTTATATCAGAGTTGCTTTCGGTTATACCAAATGCACACTACTACAAGAGAGGAACATATGATCTGAAAAAGGTGCTGTGTATCTCACTGTCTCTCCCCCCTTGTGAGGGTAAAACATAGAACATTAGAACTAGTTTGGGCATTTTTTTCTAATTCCACTTTGGATTGCAGATTGTAGAATATGCTAAGAATAAGGACTTCACTTCTGTTATAGTTGTTCACACCAATCGTAGGGAACCAGGTAAGTGGAGCTTTCTCAGGAAGACACAATCTATACAGATTTTATATATTTAAAGATTGTTTTTGATAGTTCATGCCCTTTTCCTTTAGATTTCAAGGCAAAATGTTCCTACAAGTATTTAATTCTTTGCTCCTATGTATTGCAGATGCTCTTTTAGTCATTGGCATACCTAATGGGCCTACTGCTCATTTTAAGCTCTCCAAGCTTGTTTTGCGCAAGGATATCAAGGTTTCATGTTAATAAATATAATAGTATAATACATAGTATCCAGTCTTCTGATTGATGTTGGTATGCGTTAATCTGCTTAATTTAAATTTTGGAGTAAATAAACAAATATAATTTTTTTGAAATCTTAGAAAGAAGAGGAAAGGAAATATGTTGTGACAAACTAATTGTTAAGTTTACGTTGAAACTTAATTTTTTGTCCCTTTCATTTTTTGCTTCACTATAAAGAATACGTTCTTAAAGGTCTTGCAACATGTGTTACCAATATCACATGAAATCTATTGGTAGTTGATTTTATTTATGTGACTGTCTTGAGATTAAGCATGTAACAAAAAAAAAGATTTAATTTTTATTGCATGCATTTTTTGCCCCTTGCAGAATCATGGAACTCCAACGAGTCACAAACCTGAGCTTGTATTGAATAACTTCACAACACGTCTAGGGCATCGAGTTGGAAGGTGACCATTTTCTCTGATTCTATGTTTTTTTAACATTTATATTTTACTTGTAATGCCTTTTTCTTATAATACTTTTGTTGTATTTAAGTGCAAGGTCTGATTGAAATACTTTTTGTAGTTTATAGTTATTTTTATTCAAGTATCATGAAATAAAAATGTAAAATGAATCCAAGTCTTTTCTATTTTAATAATATCATTTTTCATCAACAAATATCTCATCTGTTTCCTGTTTCTTTATAATAATGATTAGTATAAGCATTGAACTGAACTCTCGCTATTTGTTGAGTTTTTTTAATAGGTTGATACAGTCACTTTTTCCACAAGATCCAGAACATAAAGGCCGACGAGTAGTCACCTTCCACAACCAGAGAGACTTCATATTCTTCCGGCATCATCGGTATATATATTCATAAAGCATACAATATTGTCATTTGTTTCAAAATATTAATGATTTCATTTCCTGACATTTTGTTATGTTCAACCACATACATTTAAGGTACATTTTTGAAACCAAAGAAGTTAAAAAGGCCGAGTCAAAAAGTAAAAAGGACAAAGATGGCAAGAGTGAGAATGTTCCTGAACAGAAAACAATTGCCCGTCTTCAGGTTGGTGTTGGGTTTTTTTTATTTGCTTTTCATTTACCAGCATTTAAAAACTCGATGGCTGTTGGCTACTGAATGTAAATCTCTGTATCACATATAGTTGTTATTTATGCTTTTCACTGCTCTGTTATGCTTGTCTTGTGTGTCAAAATAAGTGAAAATATTGGTATAGTACGAGAAGTGATGTGTAAGTATTAGATAATAGAACTGGTGGTTCAGATTGTTGACTTCGGTGATTTAGCATATTTTGATCAGTAGGTATTATGGAAGAGAATATTTGAAGATCGAGTGATGCTTTGTTATTTCATGTCAGTTCTTTAATCTGTATTCACATGTAGACTCTAAAAAGTTAATCATGAGTGATTATAACAGACTAAAAGTTGTCTACATGAGAAAATATGGATGCTTACATTCGAGATGGGTGACGTGTCTATTCTCTATTTGCATTTACATTCATGATGTCTATTGTTTCTGATATTGTCAAGGATTTAAGTATTCTTCAAGCTTGATTTGTTCAAGTTTAGCACCAGCTTTATTTTTTCAGTTTGTCTTGTTAACGATCTCCAAACTTGCTTTTGTTACAACCTCACTTAAATGCAGGAATGTGGCCCTCGTTTCACGCTAAAGTTGATTAGCCTGCAGCATGGGACATTTGATACTAAGGGTGGGGAATATGAATGGGTTCACAAGGTAATTTATATGCGAACCAACTCACTCTTTAATTTCGTGGTCTGACTTTGCTTACCTATTTACCTAACTTTGCCTATTATTTTATTTTCTTAGCCGGAAATGGACACAAGCCGAAGGAGGTTTTTCCTATGACTTTGGGAACGTTGCATGTTGGATATCATTTTTGCGGCTTTAGTTATCTTGAGGTTGTTGTAATATTTCAACCTGTTTATTACTCAATTCTGGTGTATCATTTATTTTATTTTATTTGGGTCAAAGTCCTATCATCTCTGTAAGCCAGTGAGCAATTTTGACCTTACATCTATTGGTGGTTGAGGATAGAGAAAAAATATGCAGGTTTCTTGAAAGCAATACAATATTTAAATTTGAGATGGTATGCTTCTATAACGGTCTTTCATGTGACGAGTGAATGTGCTGAGGCTAACAAGTCATAGCATCATTTTATCTCTATTAGCATGTGATGAAGTGGATGTGCTGAGGCTACTAAGTCATAGATATGAGTTCACGTGGCCATTGGCGATCCTTAACTTGGATGTAGTTGTATAATTAGGATCGCCTGTAACTTATTTCCACGTGTCACGTACAGGCCTGTTTGACTGCCGCCCAAAGAAAATTTCTGGTTGGATGGATTCACGGGAACGGAATTATAAATGGTCACCACTCACTTATGGCTTCCGATAATCATTACCGTATCTTTTATTTATTTTTAATTCATAATTGTGTCAATGTGAGGGTTAGCATTTAGTAACATAATTCCTAATATACTTGTGACACTTTTTTACTAATTAAATTATATTTATGATCATAAAATTTTATGTGTGATTTATTTATGAGTTACTATTGATACACCGTCAGTGTGTAAAACTTTATACTAGTAATTAATAATATTTTTTAAAGTTATTTATTTTATTATTATTTTATTAAATAAGCAATTGATATGATATTAAAAGATATGATTGGTTGTTAGTGTAAAAAAAATTTATACTAGCAATGTATAGTTGATTAACTCTTTATTTATTAAGTAAATATTAATAAAATTTTAAAATTTTTAATTAATTTTAATTATTAATGTGTTGAAGAGAATTTGACAAGTTATTTTGATTTTAAAAAAAATTATAGCGGGAAAAATTACTTGTAAATAGTGAAGGATAGTTTTTACGTGGTATATATCATCGTGCGCTCTCAATGTTGTGCTAGTGTAATTGACTTAATCCACCTTGAAGAAAGGTTGAATTTCACACTCAATGTCTATAATCTTGGTTATTTTATTTTAAAATAAAGATATTTAATTTTTTTAATTTAAAAAATGTGAAAATTTGATTTTTTAATTAAATTGTCATTTATTAATTATTAAATTTTAGTATTTATTTATATTTAAATTTAAATGATGTGGCATTTAGTAATGTAACATTTGAAGATAAATTTTTTTTAAAAAAAACATGAAAATAATATTTTTTAATAAATAAGTATGAATTACTCGTTAAAATATATACAAATAAGTTTTTGCTTGTTATCTTTTAGCTAAATTATACTTTTAGTCTTTTATTGTAACGACCTACCTCGATTGTTACACTGCGAGACAACACAACAAACTATTGAAATATATACTAAAATAATATAATAAGAATATTTAGAACACAAGTTGTTAAGCAAGCAACCAAAATTTTTTTTAATTATATACAATAAAATATGCTACTATAAGGTAACTTACAAAAGGAACATCCATTCCAGGCACCTTCTGTGGTCTCTAGCAACTATCTCCTAGCCTATCTATGTCATGCTCTCATACATCGTATGATCATCGCAGTTCAAACCACATGGAAACATGTAAGGGTAAACTAGTGAAAATAAACAACACATATATAGGAAAGCAACTTACAACACTAGCAACTTAACATCACTGTGAACAATAATAGTTTATTCATCATGCAAAACACATCTCAACAACACATTTACAACTCATCAACACATACAACTTATCAACACATATGTGTCGTCACGAATTTCAACTCGAAGATCTCTTACACCACAAGGTGAGCAGTTTAAGTCATTAACTCCTACAAAACCGACAATACAAATTTTTTTTGGGCTTGCTAGGTAAATAACAAATTTCGATAAAAAGTCACAACATGATAACGATTTCTCAGACTTTGACATTTAAATAAGGAAGTATAGTACTATGTCATGATAGGACAGTTGGATTTAGGCCTACCACGACATTATCTAGCTCAACTAAGCCACATATGGGATTAACTTACTGACTATCCTCCAAATACTACAACCCTCCGATACTCGGTTAGGAACTAAGTTCCCAACTTCATACTTTACTCAAATTAACCGCTTATAATTGGTATAGCTCGACCTGACCCCTATACCGTGGTCGCTTCATTCATGTGTGCCTTGACCTTGCCCACACATGGGACCAACTAAGTCCTAGAAGAGAACAACATATCATCCACTCCAATGGACAACTTTTCAAGGAGGGTTTTTCAACAAATTGGGCTCTTAGAGCACCACAACACTCTCAATCCACACAATGTGATGAGCAACTTCGAAAATATCTCTCCTAGTCATAGTGATCAACAACTCATCATCACAACACAACAACACAGTTATCATCTCATCAGCTCAACTATCAACTCATTTCAACTTTAAACAACACAGTTATCATCTCATCAACTTAACTATCAACTCATTTCAACTTTAAACAACACAGTCAACTCTCAACTTATAGCTCAACCATCACTAAGTAACATTTTTTCAACACATAATACAACATACAACTTTATAACAACATACAACTCTCATCTAACAACTTAGTAACACAGTCTACTAACAAATTTTGGATCATCTCAACACATCTACACACTTCACATCATGTTTCTTACAACTCACGACATTATCATCATGCACTTCACAACTTTCAACTAGATCATCTCATCATATTTCACAACATATAAACAGTCAACACATAATATAAAGCAACTTTAACAACATACCACATATTCAACACATTTTTATTTAACACAACAACTCACTCAACGTATAACTCTTCAACTCATTTAGCACCTCTACACAACTACATAACTTCATAACTCAACTACAACATACATCTCACATCTCACTACTAAGTATCCTCATCATGCTACACAACATCATCTTTCAACACAGAACACATCAACCCATGTTATGCAATCATCTCTAACCACTTACAACATTCACAACACATAATAGCTACTCATACATCTCGTTTACATCCCATCTTCATCACAAAAGCATCACCAACAACATCATTATTCAATATTTTATCATCTATTATCAATACAAAACATTTTCATCACATAATACAACTCTTACTACGTGTTTACAACCCATCTATCATGCCAACTTACACACACAAGCAACATAAATCAACCTAAAAACTCAAAAACAACTTTCAACTTAACAAAATCACTTATTGTGAAATGGAAGCCTTCACATAAAACAAAATATATGAAGTTATACTACTCCTATCATGCTCTTACTTATCTCATATGAAAGATAAGAATATTTCCTACAACTCTCATGAAGACATCAAGTCCTAATTCTATCATCTACCTTGTTAAAAATTCTAAAAACCGCAACACTTAGCCTAAATCTTGGCAGCTTGACCTTTACTCACTAAAAAGGCCATAACTGGAGTCCTAGACCTCCTTTTTGGATGATTCCAGCATCATTGGAAATCTAACATCTAAGGATACAACTTTCAAGAAGACCTCAAGACCAAATTCTGTTATCTACCCTCACCATTGTAACGCTCAAATCAGAGCTTTAGCGTTGGATTTCTGTCAGCTCAGTCTACTCCCCATGACTACAACCATGAACCACGACTACAACAGTGGATCTTTGCCACTCTTTTTCCATGGCTACGACCATGAACCATGGCTACAACGGTGAATCTATGCCATTCTCTCTTTTTCCATGGCTGCAGCCATGAACCATGGCTACAGCGATAGATCTCTACCACTCTCTCTTTTACCCCATGGCTGCGACCATGAACCATGGCTACAACGATGGGTGCAGAATTTACTGCATTTCCATGGCTTCAACCTTTGATCCTCACCTTCTTTTCACAAATCTTCCCTCTAAACATGATCTACACCCATGATTACTACTACACTCGTTCAAGCAACCCAGAAACCACAAAGATTTCAACATGCATGCATCAAACTTCATGATCACCCATTTTTACCCAACTCATTCAAGAACACCACAATCCCAAACAACATGCAACCTACCTAACTCAAATACTCAACCTCAAATCACATCCTAGATGATGATCCAACTACATGCAACCCAAAATATGACAATGATTTGAGTGCTAGCTTCCCTTACCTCGTATTGGATTGAAAATCCGAGCTCCAAGCCCATAGGAATGAAGAAGAAGTAGAGAATGAAAATGCTTCGAGAGGAAGACTCCAACAATAACCTTGCTACTTTCCTTGCTTCTCACCAACTCAACCTTCCAAATCAATCACCAACACTAATGATTTAGTCAAGAAAGGGAATGAGAAAGAAAGGAAAATGAGAGGGGGTAGAAAGGCTTACGAGTCTCACATTTATCTTATTTTTTATATTTATTTTGATATTTTATCTATTAAAATCTTCATTTTATTCTTTTATTTTTTTTTATATTTGAGTCAATTTGATCCTTTTAAAATAATAATTATTTTCAATTTTGCAAAATGATTTTGAATCAATTTTGACTGATTCAAAATGTGACACTTATCGTCTATATGAAAACTATAAATAACAATTGACTTTTAAATCTAAAAGGACTATAAATATAGTGAAAATTGTATGAAAAATATATTTTATGAACAACTAAAAAATAATATAAAATTAAATTTTTTGATTTTTTTTATTTTCACCACGTTTACAATACATTTGGTTTGAGCTTCAATTGTATCCAATAGTTTTCATATAAGTAAATCTTTTGAGATAAGTTTCAAGTCTTAAGTAAAAAAAATCCAAATGGATTAAATTGACTTAAATTTAGGAGTTAAAGGACCAAAATGGACATTTTAAAAGATAAATGATTAAAATAAATCTATATAATAAGACAAAGGATAAAAATATAATTTAGTCTTAATTTTTTTAGAGCTTCTATCTTTATGTCATGTCCCGAAATATTATGTTCCTTAAGTGAGGATAAGTCATTAAATAACGTCAAAATTTAACGATTAACAAAACATTAAAATAACGGTAAGATTAAAATTTTATATTTTTAAAAATAGAGAGACAAAAAGTGTAATTTAAACTAACCAAAATTGTTAGATTTTTAACAAAATATTGGTAGAGAACTAAAATTAACAATTAGAATACTTAATTCACTTAATTATAATTTTAAATTCAAAATTGCACAATTGTCATTTTTATGGGATAAAAAATATATAATTGAACCCAAATATAATAAATATTGTCTTAATAGTGTTGATAAAAGTCACTTTTAAAAGTGTAATTATTAATATAAATGTATAAATGATGTTAAAGTAATAATGTAATATTGACGAGTAGTAGCAAACAAATCAATTGGTACAAGATTGTTGAAACTTAAATAGTGATGTTGAATTATAGTATTTGATATGTAGATGTGTTAAATACGTGACGGGAAGAGATTTACCTTTTATAATAATTCTATCCAACTCAAATAATTTTCAATAAAAAAATATATGTGATCTATTAGAAAAAATCAATTTTTACTCGAAAGTTGCCAAACCATTTTACCATAAATATCAAAATATGTTTACATTAACGTGATTTTTGCATGTTAAAATTGTTGGAGACCTTTATACAAACATGCTACGAGAATAATGGATTTTAAACATGGTTTTAGTGGTTTCAACTTCCAATGCACTTATCCTTATAACTATGCCTTGAAAGGAGATTAAGGATGATGGATGGAGAGCTGGACCTTATCATAAAAAACTTTTATGATATGATAGAAAAGCTTGCCCTAGGTTGGGTCCACACGTTTAAGAATCAATAAACCTAATTTAGACGTATACACTAAAAAAAAATCAAGTTGCAAAGACTTGCAAGTTGAATTCACATTTCACTCATCTGTTTGGATCACTAGATATGGATTGAATTCAGCTGATTAATGACCAAGACATGAGCCTTCCCTTTTCAATTACGGGACACTACTTAATTAGATGAGTAGAGTTTATAATCAACTAGCACGGCTTCCACACAAAGTAGGTCTTGAAGATGACATCACATATCCTTTAAACAAGAATGAATTTTAAAATTGAACTACTCTTAAAATGGTACCGATTAAGGTTAGTTAAGTTTTTAATTGGAGCAAGGAAAATCAAACATCTATTGGAATTTTCTATTTTCATGTATACAATTTTTAAAATTTTATTTTTACAAGTTATAATCACCTTTAACTAATTCAATTATATTTCTTCCTCCAAACCTCTCACTTCTTAAATAGTCACTTACTCTATAATTCTTATATTTTTTATTATCTTTTTATTTGTTTTTAAAAATATAAAGGAGCATAAAGTATATATTTTATACTAATTATTGATAAAATTATATAAAATAATTGTCAATCCAATCAGTTCAATTATAACTTTATATTATCATAAGTGTTTATATCAAATCTTGTCAATTGAACAATAATAAAAATCATATTTTAAAAAATATATATTAGATTAATTTTTATTTGTATGGAAGATATATCAAATATTTTAGATTAATATAAATTTTTGAATGCAAAATTTAAATAAAAAAACTTTCAATCCAACATCATCCAATTTTAACAATATCTTTTTTGTTGAATTTTTAAATTAAATATGAAGGTCCAAAAACAAGTTAAGCAACTCAGTTAAAGAAAAAGTACGACTCTTATACTTTAATAATAAAATTATGCAAACGTGTCGGTTCTTTTTAGTACAAAAAGAAATCTCAAACATATATTTTTTTAGTTCTGAAGCCGTACGCGCCCATAATAGCTAGAAAACCCCAAAATAATAAGTCTAATTATTTGTGTTATTTTTTTATCCTTGTTTCACGCAAGTGGTTGGTACGTTGTCCTATATCTCTCTTAATCAATTCATAGGATAGGGTGTCACCGACATATAATTTATTTATTCTCTTACAAGTATCTTCATTAAGACAAATTAATCTTGTTACTATATTGTCACTTGCCATTAACACATGTTTAGTAATAAAGATTGATAAGTAAGATCAAAAATTTAAATTTTGTTTTGTATATGCAGCTGCGTTAAATTTTGGGATCAGTTATCCCACTCTTTGAGGTGCCTTGTACATAATAAAAAAATTAATTATTGCAATCACTCAGAGAGAAAAAAAAAATATTGTCACTTGCCATCAAATCAAAATTTTTCATACTAATGATACAATTTTTTTTTACTAAACATATCGTAATTATAAAATATTTATAATCATTGACTACCATAACCTCTATAATTTATTGTTCATAATAATTAAGGATAAAAAGAGAAAAAGGTAACATTAAGCATAAAAGCTGCATTATATTCCGCGTCCCTTTGTGCAGCTATTATCTGCAAAAGTTAATTACATAAAATGTTAATTAACCCAATCAACAATTATGGAACACGCTACGATTTCTTCATGTACATACACTTTTATGTAATTATTTAACGAAAATAATTATGTATAAACTTTTAGTTTTTGTTTTTTAATCAAAACTTTTAGTTGTTTTAGTCTATACAACTCGTATGAACAAGGTCTGTTCCAGAATCTGCGTTTTAAAGAATAATAAGATAGAAGGATCAGAAAGGGATAATTAAATAAGTATTTGACTAGGGTTTGGGTATGTTCTGTAGCATGTAGAATAACGTGTATAGCAATCAAAGCAAAGAAAATTATGCAACTATTTTTATTAAACAGAGAAAAATGTTAATAGATAGTCTTAGAATTAGAAAAAAAATCATAAAACTAGTAATTAGAATTGCACCGGCACCGCCGTGTTATTACTATATGCACATTATTGGAGATTTTAGGTAAATTTGGTGTCTTTATATATATATATATATATATATATATATATATATATATGCGAAGCCTATTATAAAGGGGTTTACACAAAATTCTAATTTTTGGAATAAAATCTGCTATATAATTTACACAACCCAAGAATCTCTGTAATTGATTTTTATCTTTTATTTCATCAGGAAATTTTTCTGAAAATTTTATACTTCTTTTTATAGGGGTAATTGTTCCTTGATATATATCATGTCCCAAAAATCTAATTTTTGTTTGTGCTAATTTAATTTTCTTTTGGGATACAACCATACCATTATTTTTTATTAAATTTTTAAATATTCTTAAATGTTTTAAATGTTGTTCAATGGATTCTAAAAATATTAACACATCATCCATATAGACTAGTGCAAATTTTGAGTATGGGTTTAATATTGTATTCATTATATTTTGAAATTCAGAGGGAGCATTTTTAAGTCCCATGAGCATTACGTTCCATTCGTATTGGCCAAAAGGTACTACAAATGTCGTTTTATATTTATCTTCTTCTTTTACTTTTATCTGATTATATCCACTTTTCATGTTGAATTTTGAAAATATTGTAGCATTATATATTCTACTTATTAATTATGATTTATTAGGTAAAGGATATCTTATCCATTTTAAAACTTTATTCAATGGTTTATAATTTATTACCATCATAGGTTCTCCTCTTTCTATTTCTGAAGCATTTTGTACATAAAATGCTGCACAACTCCAAGGAGATTTACTTGGTCTTATTAATTTTTTAACTAGAAATTGTTGAATTTCTTTTCTTCAGTATTCTAATGTTTCTTTATTTAATTGTACTGGTTTTGCTTTAGTAGGAATATTCTTTTCTACAAATCCTTCTTCATATGGTAATTCAATTTCAAAATAATTTCGTTCCCAAAAAGCATTAGGAACATCTGAACATATTTCTTTTACTATTTCCTTTTCAAGTTTTTCAAATTCTTTTTTAATTTTTGGATCTTGTAATTTTTCTTCAATTTGTTTATATTTTATTTCATTTTTTAAATATTTTATTTGTTCTGTTTTTGCTTGTATTCTGGTTAAAAAATTATCTTCAGTTATGTCTTTTACATTATGTATTGCTTTTGTTGTTGCTGATTTTATAAATTCAAATAATAATTCTTTAAATTGTATTCCATCTGAAGTTACTGTGAAAGGGTATATTTGAGTTAAAAAAGGTGTTCCTAAAATCATTTCTTCACTTATATCGGAGGTTAAAATAAAAGTATTTTTAAAGCAAGTTCCCTTATTACAAATATAGGCTTTTGAAAGTTTATATTTTACCTTTAATTTATTAGAGTTTGCGGCTCTTAAAGTTATTTTTTTTCATAATACTGTGTTGGTATTAAACCTTCTCTTATATAATTTAGATCTGTTCCTGAATCTACTAGGGCTGTAAAAGTTTTATGATAAGTTTTTCCAATTTTTAACGTGGCTTTTATTAACCATTTTTGCTGTATTATTTTTATTTGTCTTATAACTATATTTTCATCTGAATTTATGGATGTAGATGGCTTATCTTTTTCTAGGATTTCTTTTATTAGTTCATTTTGCTGGTAGTTTTCTTGTTTTATTTCAACCAATTGAGTTTTTATAATATTAACTTCTCCTTTTAATCCATTTATTTCTCTTTGTAAATCTTTAATATTTATAGGTTGTTCTTTTATTGAAGCTTTCTTTAATATTTGTGCAAAGTCATATCCACTAAATTTAGGAGTGGAAGTAGATTCTTCATAGTTTTTCTCTTCTAATATTAAATCTTTTAATTTACTTAAATATTCTAGTTTTTCTTCTTCATTAGGAATTTTTTCTACCATTTCTAATATTAATTTTGCTTTGGAGGTTATTACATTTATATTAAATGAACATGAGCATGGGTTTTCATCACATTCACATTCACTTTCTTCTTCACTTGAAGTTTCTAGGTAATCAATGTATTATTCACTACTATTTTCATTCTCACTTTCGGATTCATACAGTAAAACTTTTGTAATTTGTTCTTTTAATTCTTCAGACATATTTAAATTATTTATTTTTTCTTTAACTCTACAATCTTTTTTCATATGACCATATCTTCCACACTTGAAACAAACTATTCCTTTATTCTTATTAGAAAAGGTTTGGTTTTTGTTAAAATTTTTATTTTTATTATTAGAAAATTTTCTTTTCTTAAAAGGCAAATTATTTTTTCTAAAAGCTTGATTTCTTTTAAAAGGTTTTCTAATATTCTTTTTAAATTTTCTTGATGGAGGTGTTATGCCCTCATAACCATACTGAGCACAGAAATTTCCTAATTCTCTTATTCCACTTTCTTTCTGTTTTTTAATTTGTTTTTCTAGTTTCATATTATTACAAATTTCTAATGCAGTGTTTTTTATTACAGTAATTATTTTTCCATATGTTAATTCTTGCAAATTTTCATCACATGTTTGACTCAGTTTTTCTCTAACTTTGGTAGAAAATACTGGAGGCAATCCTGCAATAAATTTTTCTTTCCAGAAGTTTTCTTTACAGTCTGCTCTAGTCATTACCATCATTATGAAATTATCTACATACCATCTAAAATCTCCTAAAGTTGGACATCTTAAATTGTGTAGAAGAGTATTTGTTTTATTATAAAAAATATTAGAATCTCCCATAAAACTTTGTATTATAGATATTATTAATGTTTCTACCATTAGAGGTATATTTACTCCATCTTCAACCTATATTTAATATATAACTCCTTTGATCTTGAGTAAGATAATTATCCCACCAGCCTTTTAAAGATCCAGTGAATCCAGCTATTAATAGTTTTACTGTTTGTGCTTCACTATGCTTTGCTCGATAGGCTGAGGCAGCCATTGACATTTCATGGGTTTTTCTTAAAATTTGATGTTCTGTCATACCATCTATGTTCCATTCAATTATTCCTTCACCATTAAAGGCAGAAGGACTTTCTAAATTCCATTCTTCAAATTGTATATCTGGAAGGGTGGGTCTTCTATAATAATTTCTAGTAGTGGGCATGTTATTCGTATTTGGATTTTGATTAAATTTTCTTTGTATTCTAAATATATCATTTTCTAAATCTTCTAGATTTATACTTCCTATTTCTTCTTGAGGAATTTCTAATATCTTAATATTTTTTTATATTTAACTTTTCTAATTTTTTATTAATTTCTGTTAATAAATTATCTGTATTATTTCCTAATTTAAATTCTTTATATTCTTTATCAGTAAATTTGTAGGGGTTATTAGTGATCTTTCTAAAGGTTTTATTCCTAAAGGATTTGCATTTTTTGTTTCGGATTCTTCAAAAAAAATTATTGCCACTTGATGTAATAATTGATTTGTATAATTTAATTGACTATGCACATTTTGTATATCTAAAACTGTTATATTTTCATCTAAATTTCTTCTTCCTATCATTTTAAAGGGTGACGCTACTACTTCTTTATTTTCTATATTTGGGAATCGCACTTCTTCTAAAGGGGGTATTTCTCCTATTTTTTCTCCTGACTTAGTTTTCCATATTTTGTTAGCATTTTTTAGAACATTTATTGTTAATGTTTTAAGACAATATTCTTCAAACCATTTAAAATAAGGAATATTTTCTTGAATTTCTTCTAAATGGTTATAATAATTTTCTCTAAATTTTTTTAATTCTTCTTGTGTAAACGTATCAAAAAACCATTTTCTCTTTTCTTTATTTTCTTCTGCTAAAAACTCTTGTTTTAATAATTCCTTATTTATTTCGTATTTTTTAATTACATTTATGGAGTGATCTATATGTTCTTCTCCTGCTAGTTCAGTATTTGATGGCGAGTTATGAGTTTTAGGTTCTTCCCAATCATACTCTGGGGTGGTACTGTATGATCTGGTTTAATGCCTTTTAAATTCATAGTTTTATGATATACAAAACTAGGTCTATCTAAAGATCTTCGTGCTGTATGAAAAGTTTGAGGGGAGGCTCTTGAGCTTTCTCCTATTTTTAAAGAATTTATTCTTCTTAAAGGAGTAAAAGAAACTTCAACTGTTCCTGATTTATATTCAATTATCTCTTCTACTTCTACTGGGTCTGGAGGATCTGGTTTTAAAATATCTTCTAATCTCCATTTTAATCCAGTGGTTATTTCATTATGCTTTAAAGTTTTAGGAATTACTACACTTATTTTTTCAGGATTTATTAAAAGCATAGTTGTTTCATCTTTGGGAGACATTAATAAAGCTTTAGGGGCTAAATGGGTTTTCATGACTTTATAATATATTCTATACACTACTGCTACTGGATATGAATTTTTATTCCATTTATTTTCAAAAAATTTTACATCCAAAATTAAATTATTATCTGTATTATGAAAACTTTTAAGGGCTACTGAATAATTTGGGTAATTATTAATATATATGGGTCCTTTATGTAAATTTGTTTCAAACATAGCCAAAATTTGATTTTCAAGTTCAGTTGGTCTATTATCTCTTAATGCTACAAACATTGGAATATCCATTCCTAGTCTGAATAAAGGTATATATATATATATATATATATATATATATATATATATATATATATATATATATATATATTGAACTTTAAAATAATTTCTAATTTGAAAAAAAAAATCCATAACAATATGCGAAGGGAATATCGTTTTTCCGTATTCACTTTATTTTAGATGGGTATACTTAGATAAGTTTTTTTTCTTCATAAATAATAAAAAGAAAATTGGAAAAAAAATCTTCGTAAATTAAAATTAATTTATGGATGAGTTAAAATATAAAAATTTAGAGAAACTAATTAAAGAGAGTTTTTATAGATTATCTTATGTATAATAGCGTGTTTGTTTTAAAAGAAGAGAAAAAATTTAATGAAGGGAAGAGATGGGAAGGATAAGGAAAAAGAGGGGAGGAGAAGAGTTAAAAATTTTATTTCAGAGAAGATGTGACCTAACTTTTTCTTGTTTGAATTTTTTTTAAAAAAAAATAATTTATTTTATATTTTTATAATTTTAAATTTAATAATTTAAATAAAAACAAAAATATAAATTAATTTTTAAAGTTTCTTTCTTTCGAATTTTCTGAGAGGAGTTCAAATTGGATTAGAAGAGATTTTATTTCCTTTTCCACCATTCTCCTCCAATCAAATACTATTTTTTTTTCTTATTTTTTCTCTTATAAATGCTTGTGGAAAGGTTGAACTCTATATTTCAATCTTTTTCCATCTATATGTCTCTTAAAGATAAAATTGAGAAGAAAAAAAATGTAACTGTCATGCACTCCATAATTCTAACTTCCCTATTAATTACTCATTTATTCTTATTTAATGGAGCCACACGGGGTTTTTCTATTTTATATTTTTACCTATAATAATTAAACATAATCTCTAATAATCACACAAATTAACAGAAAATATTCGTTATTTTGTTTTTTTAATCAAGATACCAAGTTTTTTTTCTCTCTCACCAGTTTATCGATAATGACAATTACTTTGTTATAAAAATCATCATTAATAATATAAATTAAAGAGAAAGAAAAAGGAAAATATAAATTTCAAAAACTTTTTTTCTTGTTTTAAATGCATGAAAAATTGAAAATAGAATAAGCGAGAAAAAAAGTAGAGGGCCCATCTTAAAAGTTTTCTCTCAAACAAGAAAGAAAAATGCAAAATATATATTACATTATTTCCACCATACCTTTGAACTTTCCCTAAAAAAAAGGATGAATACCTTTCAACTTTTTTGTTTACTCACGTGTTTTTTAATTTGGAGAAAAAAAGCTACATATACTACTATTTTTGCCTTTATATTTATTTATTTTTATATTAGAAAATATAATTTTAAACTAATATGAAGTAGGTCTAACATAATGAATTAATCTCTCGTAATACAGTAAATTAAACATGTCTGCATTTAACGTCTAATTATATCTCAAATATAATTATTTTAAATTAAAGTTTGATCCTCTATTTTTATTTATCCGTAATTTTAATATTCCTTCTATTTTAAAATAGAGATACTTAGTCATTCTAATTTAAAAAATATAAAATTTTAGTTTTCTTATCAGATTAACTTTTGTTAATCATTAAATTTCAACATATATTCATATTTAAATGATGTAACATTTAATGACATGTCATTTGAAGATTAAAAAATATAAAAAAAATACAAATATTAATATAATAAACGTTAATTACTTGTTAAAATAAATATCAGGTCATTACACTTACTATAATTCTGTTATTATACAATGAAAAGATTAAATTATAATCAACTAACTTAGAATTATCATACAACAACCACTTGACTTTTCATGCAATAGATATATGTATTATAGGGTTGAAAACTTAAAAAAAAATAAAATCATAGACATCAACTAGAAAACATAAATCCACTCAATGGGTTTACATATACACCCTATACATAATACAATCTACACAAAAAGATACCATTGTAACACAATAATTCCTAATCCCCAATTAAGTGTTTATACACCGATCACGCTACATCAGAGTAATATCACCAAAATAAATCATCACCAACATGGCTTTCCACCAGCAAACCAAACAAACCTTTTAATCTTGTCTTACTCTCATACCAAGTATAATCATTGTAGTTCCAACCACAAGTAAAATAAAAGGTAAGCTTGTGAAAATAATTCAACATACAATAACATAAACAATTTTCTCTCAATGCAACTTCAACTTATCACCAACTACAACACATACAACTTACAACACAACACAACTTAACAACTTCCACATATCAATATTCTCAACATAAACATATATAATCAACTAATGCATCATCATACATATCAACTACAAAGATCTCCTACAACTGAAGTGAACAATTTAAGTGATTAGATCCTATCGAATCACAATGTTTGACCTATCACAACCAGGTCAAGTATAGATAGCGCTAAATTGCAACACTAAGCCCCCTTATGAAATTAGTTTACTGACTACCCCCCAAATACTATACCCTTCTAGTACTTAGTTGGGGAGTAAGCCCTCGACCTTGTACCTTAATCAGTTGGTCATTTTATACACGTATAATTCAACTTGACCTCATGTGGATATCACATAAAAGTTAGAGGAGACAACTTAAAACAACTACTCATTTAGAAACCAATTTACTTACCGAAGGATTTCAATTTGGGCTCTCGAAGCACCACAACTTATATGTACAAAATGAGATATTTTAAATTTTAAAAAAAAATTTATTCTCCCCTAGTTTTATGTGTCTCAATTAATACATATATCATCACCACATGCCTGACAACTTCACAACTTAATCAACTATAGCATCATACAACTTTATAACTTATTCATTTATCAACTCACAATTTAATAACATAATTATCAATATAGATTATTTCAACTCAATGCATAATGAATTATCTTCATGCAACATTCATCATGTAAACAAGACATCATCCTTCAATTATAAAACAACTTAAAATATCATATTTTAATCCTATAACTCACATCCAATGTCATCCCCTCACGTCCAATGCCATCCCCTGGGCATTCAACGTCATTGAGACAAGAGGCTTATTGTCTCACTCACACTTAACGTCAAACTCATTACGCTTGGCGTGGATGAGGCAAAGAGCCCCCCACTCTTTAACACTTAGCATAGCAAAATCTATGTCTGATGTGACCAAGTTAGAGATAATTCTCTCTCCTTACACTCGACGCCATTAATCTTGCGCTTGACATAAGTAAGGTAGAACACCCTTGGTTTGAGTCACACCCAACACCATGAAGGCACATCCAACATGATGACAAGTTTTGCACTTAGCAGATGCTTGTTTTTGCCCAATCCACTTGAAATCTAGCAAACACCAACATACATTATAGTATATAACATATAAACAACATGTAAAACACAATTCCATCATCAGAAACAAAATGCACTCACTCTAAAGTAAGGATCATCATATTCCACCATCAATACATCATTCATAAACCCAACATATGTAATTCCACAATTTCAACAAGGATTCACTCAACAACCAACAAGTAAGGAATCTAAACAATTCATTAAGAACCATAATCCATCAAAATTCAAATACAAAACTTCCCTTACCTCTATTCAATCAACTGAGAAGAGGAGAAGGGAGAAAAAATCACACCACTTAGACTTGAGATTCTTGGCTCTATAAGCTTCAAATCAATAATCTACCTACTTCAATCAGTTGTAAAAAGAGTTTGAGAGAAATCAGGAAAATGAGGGAGTGAAAAGATTTATCAAGCTCTAAATACCTTTTCTCTAATTTCTCTATAGTTTTCCTTAAAACATGAACTTATGAGGTTCACATTTAATAAAAAATATTAAATACCTTTATTTCAATTGACCCAACTAACTCTAACTAAAATTGACTCAAGGATAATTTAACTTTCAAGGTCTCTTAACTACCAGAGTTCTCAAACAACATACTAACAACTAATAAAAATTAATCACATATAACATATAACTAAAACACCTCACACATACAATGTTACAAATATAAATGAAGATACTTGGTAAGTTTTTTTTTGTTTTTTTTATAATTTTTATTCTAACATGTAATGTCATTAAATATCATGTCACTTAAGTATTTAAGTGGTGATATGTCATCTAACAACGTTAAAAATGTAATGATCGACAAATATTTAATTAATGATAAACTAAGATTCCGTATTTTTAAAATAGAGAACTAAATGTCTTTATTTAAAAATATAAGGATCAAAATTATATATTGAAAAAAATAAAATAAAAAATAAAATATATAATTTAGCCAAAAATAACATATAAAAAAATATAAAACTAAAATAAAAAATGTTGACGTGTTGAATAAAGTTAATTAAAAAACAAATTAATTAAAGATAAAAAAAAACCGTCATCTTATACAATGTAGTATGATGCATCATGTATAAATATTACGTCTATTTATCTTTTTATCATGTAAAACATTTTTTTAATTTTATTTAATTATAAATTATATACAATAACTTTATTTATTTTTTAGGATATTTTAAAAATTATATCGACAATTATATCTCATTAATTTATTATATATATATATATATATATATATATATATATATATATATTATTTTGCATCTATTGTACGTATGTACTAAACTTGTCCTTTTCTTTTAAGTGCTTAGTGATAACGAAAATTGAAATAATATTCACAAGTTATTATTGAGTTTGTACATCATATTGTCAATGTAATTTTAATAAAAAAAATCTTTTCTTTTTAATTTTTTAGTTAAAAACAATATAATAACAATAATAAAAATTAAGATAATACTCACAATATTAGTTACTGTATTGAACAGTAAATAATTTGTGTCATGATTAAAAAAATACTTTAAGTTTTTGTTACAAAACTACCCATTGACCATTATCAATAATTTTCATGTAACACTCACAGTCGAACTGTGACATTAATGCTCTACCACATGTCCACATGTCTTTTCATTATAAATTTTGAACAGATACGGATGTTCATGACTCCTTCCACCAACAAGGGATTTTTAAGGAGTTTATCTTTTAATTATAATATTAATATGAAATATTTATTAATATAAGTAAAAAAACAAACATAAAACAGATATTTCAACTTTAACAAATTAGATTGTATATATTTTAGTCACATGTTTTAATCAAATTATTCTAACTTTGTCTAATATCATATATTTGATAATTTTTAAAAAATAACTATATATTAATAACATAATTACTTAAATTAATAAATAATAATTTGTTTAACATAATATTATATTGATATTGATATTATTTATCTTGAAATATATTCAGTAAAGTATATTTTTATTGTAATTATAAACTTTTTAATTTTACAACTTAACTACATATAATATTAAAATTAACAAGTTAAATTAACTCAATTTTATCACCATATTGATCAAACGAAGTTCAAATTCATAAAATTGATCCTAAAACATTTATGGTTAAATAAACGCACCAACTTGATTTTTTAAATGTTTATTGTAACGTAGTTAGTAGATTGGAACGAGACGTTCCTAAATTAGAACGAATCGTTCCAAACTACTAAAACAAAGGTAATTTAGTAGCCTAGAACGGGTAGTTCTCAAACTGGAACAGACTATTCCAAACTATTAAGTAGACTTATAAACCTTAGTTAGGAACAGACCGTTCTGGTTTGAGAACAGACTGTTCCAAACATGGCCGTTATGGGTTAAAATGTAACCCCAAAACGGGTCGTTTGGTTTGAGAACGAGTTGTTCTATATGTGAATTTTACACATGAAGTTTGAGTCCAGAACGGGCTGTTCCAGATTCGAAACGGGTCGTTCTGGCCACTCCAGACTTCTATAAATAGGCCACATGAGGAGAAAGAAGGGGAATTTAGAGAGAGGTTTTAGAGAGGAGTTTTAGAGAGAAGGACTCTAGGTATGATTCTTCTTCTCCTCTAGACCACTAATGTCTTCTATTTTCTCTTGGAATTCAGGCTAGAAAGCTTGCTTTTGGAGGATTGAAGTTTCCGGGTTGAGCCTCGAAAGAGAATTCTACTTCTTCTCAGTTCTTGGCCATTTTGAGCCAATTTTCAGGTGAGAGAAGCTAGAATGTTTGTTGTTTAGGTTGCATGTGAGTTTAGAAACTCAATCGATGCATGAATGTTGAGAATCCATGGTTGGATTGGAAAAATTGTTCATTTTGGGATTTTTGGGAAAATTGGAGTTTTGATGATTTTGATGCATCGAATGAGTGCATGTTGATTTTAAACTTGTTTTTGAGTTGTATGGAGCATGTGCATTGTGTTTTTGTGTTTGCATGTGGCTGGATTTGCTGGTTTGGATTAGTTTTTGAACTCTCTGACTGGAATTAGGCTGGGCGCAGGTTGAGTGTGCCGAGCGTGGAAGAGCTTAAGGCTCTCGGGTTGTATGTTAGGTCGGGTGTGATTTGGTTGCACCAGGCGTGAGTGGGTTTGATGTTTTTGGATTGAAATTGATGCTCATGCATGTTTAAAGTTTAAGTTTTAGATCATGTATGTATGATATATGATGTATGGTGAGGTGTGATTCATATGTATGTTTGGTAATGATATATATGAATGTTTAAATATGATATGACATGTGTATATGTTCATATGAGGATTATTATTGATCATGATGGTAGGTAGACCATGTATGATGTATGATGTATTATTGCATGTGATGCCTTATAGTATGAGTATGATTATTGATCATGATGGTGGGTAGACCATGTATGATGTGTGATGCATAATTGCATGTGATGCCTTATGACATGAGTCTAGCCTAGGACTTGAGGAGAGGGAAAATGTTTTCGAACTGAAAGAGCTCACATAGAGTCTCTTGAGAGTGGTGCTTGGATAGACCATTGATATGAGAGTGATGCTCAGGTTGGTCACTAGATTTGAGTGAGAGTGGTGCTCAGGTAGGCCATTGGGTTGGGTGAGTCTCCTCTAAGTCTTTAGCTAGTGTTGGAGCGGAGTATGAGGTCGAAGGTTATTTCCTTAACCAAGTACTGGAGAAGGTGCGTGGATCCTTGCGGATAATTGGTGGACGAACTCCACAAGTGACTTGGTAATGCATGCCAAGGTCGTGGTAAGCCTGTACCCAGCTGTGATATACCTGACGGTGGATCCGGACTTCTAATTATGTAAGTGACATCATCCGAGTAAACCTGAGTGAGGATTTTTATCTTATTTAGCTGTGACCGAGCAAGTGCATTGGGCGTGAAAACGGTTGGGGTGATTTTGGTTGGATTGGGATGTCACTTACACTACTCTACTGTTAGGGAGATCTCCTAGGTATATGCGTGACGATGCATTACAAGATTGATATGTATTAATATCTGTCATGAGTTGCATGTTATTGCATGAATGTTGTTCTGATGAAGTGTATGATGTTTGACTTCATGATTGGTGTGTTGCATTTTATGCATAAATAGATTTGGATAGAGTGTATGATGTGACTTTATGAACATGATTGGATAAATATGTAGTATAGATTATTGTTCTATACTTGTGTGGTTGTTTATTAAACTTTAGCTTACCTTTCTGTTTCTATGTGGATAGATTGCGATGATCATACATTTTATAGGAGTAGATTAGGGCTAGCTTGGAGTTGAGATCCGTTGCCAAACGAAGAGTTTTGTCCTAGTGTTAGAGTTATCTGCTGGAGTAACTGTTATTGTGCTTGACTGACACTAGAAAATATTATTTTGGATGACTCTACATATATATATATATATATATATATATATATATATATATATATATATATATAGTGTTATAATTTATTTTTAAAAAATTGTTATTATTATATTTTATATACCCTTAGTGAAAGGACCATAATGGTTCGTTAGATTTATTTTGATAATATTTATAGTGATTGATTTGATTTGAATTCTCCGTGGCCAAAAGATAATTGTATATGATGGAGATAGATATACTTGTTTTCAATTCCGCCTCCTATAATAATCTATTTCTATGGGCTAAAATTTTTTTTCAACACATTTATCATTAATATTTAATGTAAAAAAAATAGAAAGCTAAGGACCGTGTATGATTTCTATATACTTTCACTGGTTTTCTTTTCAATCATAATCAATCTGCTTTCATAATGTTTGGTAGGGAGCTTTTCCACTCAATTAATTTTTGCTTCACATTTTTTAAATTTATAATTACTTTAACTCGGGTTATAAAAAAGATTTAGATTTTTTTTATTCCTTTTATTTTATGAAAAAAAAAACTATTTTGATTAATGAAAAGCATTTGAGACTTACACTTTATTAGTTATGTGACAGTTTTTAATTACTATATTGTTTATTTATAAAATTTTAAACCAATTTTAATATAAAAATACTACTTAATATAAATGAATATACAAAGCCATTATATTATAACCTAAAAGTAATAAATATATTATAATAAAAAATAATAAATGTATCCATCTTAATATGATATTCTTATTTTTTTAATTATCATCCCGTTGTTATTATTATAACTGTTTAAAAATTCTTGCAAATATTATGTATAGGAAATAATTTTAAACATTATATATTAAATAATCAATAAATATAACTAATTTCATTTTTTTTAAAATTTATTAACCTCTTTAGTATTATAATGTCATTTGATTCATAAAGTTATAATTCAGTAATTTTTGTCTCTTAAATATTATAATCATACAATTTTGATCTCAAACTTTATTTAAATAATTTTAGCCTCTCAAATATTATAATTATGTGATTTTAATTTGTTGAATATCGTAATTATATAATTTTTAACTTATTTAAATAACATATATCATAATTTTTATTTATATATTAAATGATATATTTATTATTATTAAAGTTATTAATACATGTAACTTAAACAGATAAAAAAACTGTATAATTACAATTTTGATAAAATATTTATAATACTTAAAAGACTAAAATTATTTAATTAAAATTTAAGAAATTAAGATTGCATAAGCATAATTATTATATTTGAGAGATAACATATTTAAGCTTTTTTTTAATCAAAGTTTATAAAAACATAAATAAAGTTTGAATAAGATATTGTATATATTATTTTAACTTTTAACATGAACCATCATAGTGATTCAACTAAATTTAATCTTTGGATCTAAAATGAGAGAATTGCACTTTAAAAAATAAAATATAATAATAATTATTGATTAAAATTTTAATATTTAATATTATAATTAATTTTATATTTTATTTTTATAAAAATTTGATTTTATCACAAATTTTAATAAACTAATTTTATAATCAACAATTATGAATACATTTTATCCTCCAAAACATATTCTTTCACTTAAAAAAAAGAAGTTAAATCCTTAATCTTTATTTCTTTTCCATATTTTAATTTAATTCTCCCTTCACCTTTTTCACATACCTTTTCAATTAAGTGAATCTCTCCTCTTTACATTAATTTAAAAATGTGAGAAGAGCATACTAATTAACGCCAACGTTACACTCAATCAAACGACCCTATGTAGTACGTCTAGCCGTGGCGTGCAACTGAAGGTTCGAGTTGATTAAGATAAAATATGAATGAGTGAAGAACCTTTAACTAATTCATTCAATAAGATTTGATTCATAACAAAACACAATTAACTACAAAAATACACAAATCACACCGTTACACAATCATAATCTACTGTATATATTAAGGGTATTGACTTTTATAATAAATATTTTAAAAAATTATACAAATTATAATTTTAATTAGTTGACTGTAAATTCTTTTTTTATCGATTTATTAATTGTGTAAAACTATAATCTCTACTCATTGGGAAGAAAACATTGTTGAAAATTTGGATAATTTTCATATCTTAAAAAAAAATTAGTTTATGGTTATCGGAGAATATCGTTAATGTATAAATTCTTTTTATATTATTATATATTATGATAAGTTTGATATCCTTTGTAATAATTATTTAAATTTTTTTATATTAATTAGGAAAAGAGAGTCATTTTATATTTCTATATAATTTTTTTAGAAAGTAAAGTGAAAATAAGAAAAAGTACCTCTTTTTACTAAATCTTTTTTGCTTAAAAAAAAAAAAAAGTAAATATGAAATAGAAAATGTAAATGTACAATCAATTTTTATATTAAATATGAGCAATACCTTACACAAGAATTTTTAAGTAATTTTTTATAAGATATTTTTTAAAAATAATTTAACTTCTTATTTAATTTTTTTTATCATAACTGTTTATGAATTAATTTTTAATATTTTTAAAATAAATTATCAATAGGTAAAAGTAATCTTGTTCTATAATATAAATTATTTATCATAAATATAAAACATAATTTATATGATTAAAAAATATCAATTCATATAAATTTTAAATATAATTTATATATTTAAATATAATATTTATTTATATATAATTTATTATAAATTTTAGTTATATATAATAAACATTTAATCTATATGCGATTCACAAAATAAATTATTAGTTATTTTAAAACTAAACTTTATATACAATTAATAAATTATTTTTATAATATAAATTAAGAGGTAAAATGATCTAAAAATAAATACGGTCCATGTATTAGTTATAGATTAGGATTATTACAAATTATAAGTTTATAATAATATATAAAAGAAATACAAGGCTTTCATTTTTACTTATCAAGAGTAATTTCATTCCTTAATATTATATTCATCTCTTTGTTATTTAATTCTAAAAATAATCTTAACTTAAATTTTTGTTTTCATCTATCAAAATTTTATCTTCATAAATTAATCACGATTCTTTTTGCATAATGATAAATGGTTGCTTTCTATTTTAAAATTTTATTTTTTTACTTTTGATTATTTATGATTTGTTTTTTATTCTATTTAAATTAAATATGTAAAAGTATTTTACACGTAAATTGAAATTAATACAATAAAATATTAAATAATTTTTAAAATTTTAAAAAAATTATAAATTTAATTTATATATTAAAATTTTAAATTTAATAATTAAATTATTAAAATTTAATGTAAAATATGAATTATAAAATTATAGAGATATGATGATTGATTAATCAGATACTATATGTAATGTAACCACTCAATTTTGTAAATGTATATTCTTCTCATATTCATATCTATATAAGCGAATTACATTTATGAATAGCCTTCCTTCGGATACATTTTATCATTCCTAGAATAATAACCTTTAACCGAAGGGTCCAAAAGTGATAATCACATGACATTACTTTAAGAAAGAAAACCGAAATCCCAGTTGGGGAAGTTATGATTAATGTGAGGTGGTGAAGACGTGTGCGTTGCGTAATAAAGTGAAGTGTTCACCCAATAAGTGTAGTGATAACCACAAAAAGATTAAAAGATTTAAGATTCCATTGTGATAAAGCATATCACATGAATGAATGAGCACACTGCTGTAACGCTGAAACCCCGATCGGTACTGTCCTTGTCCTGTCTCCTTGTTTCTTTCTTCTGCACTTACCAAACCAAACCCAAAATCAAATCTCTTTCTATTTATATATAATAGTTGCCTAATTGCTCACCACAAGAGAAGAGAGAGAAGGGCGGTTGCAAACACATACGAGATAGAACAACAACCTAGATTCTCATTCTATTCAATTCACTCACATATTCTGTCACCCATTTCAGATTTCATCTTAAAGCACATTAATTTAAGTTCAAAACCTTAACTTTTTTTTGACTGTGGCGAGGATCTTCAGAATGGTAGGTGGTTCTCTCATAAGGCTTTTTTTTTCTTCTCTGATTTGATTTTAATTTTTTTCGGGGGATGGGGGTGCTTTTTATTTGAAATAAATTAAAAGGGGTTATTTTGATTTTTTGCTTGGAGTTGCTAATTAGAGATGTTGGTTTGAGTGGAATTCAGGTGGTGGCTGCAGGTGCTAAGTTCAATTTGAGAAAAGGCAATGGTTCTTCTCATAATGGGTATAGCAGCGATGGAGATCTTTCCAGAATTAATAAGAGTGGGTGTTTTTCATCAGTGGCTGAGGTGGATAGAGACCCTTCTTGCGTTTCATTTACCACTTTCAACATTCTGGCTCCGATTTACAAACGGATTGATCCAAAGGTCTTGTCTTGTGTTACATTCATGTAAATCCTGTTGTGTGTGTTGGAGGGTTTCACTGAGTTTGTTGTGTGTTTTGTTGTGAACAGAACCAAGTCCCACGAGAAAGTGACTTCAGATCATTTTGGTTGGACAGGAATGAAAGGATTCTTGATTGCTTGCTTTCCGAATCATCTTCCATTATGTGCCTCCAGGTAGCAGTTGTCTCTTGTAAAAATACATGCCTTTGGGCTAACCAATCCTCACTCGCTCTATAATATGACGCTTGTTTCATGTGTAGGAGTTTTGGGTTGGAAATGAAGAACTTGTTCACATGTATGAGGAGAGACTTGGGGATGCTGGCTACCATCTCTTCAAGCTTGCTCGAACCAACAACCGTGGAGATGGTAAGTGTGTCAAAATGCTTTTCATCTTCATACTCATTTTAATGTTTGGATTCCCAATTGTAATACTTAATTGTTTGATAGTGGTAAGCACCAAGGTTTTAAATTGCAATCGTGGTTCGCAATCTTTCAAATTGCAGAATATCCCAACTGATGGGATTGCAAGACTTAAAATCTTGATGTTGCCATCAAAATCGCAGTTGTAGAACATTTTTTTAAAACCTTGGACTTAGTGCGAATGTTAGACGTGGTTGTGGAGATTGTTTCATATGTATTTTTCTTTCATTATCCAAAATCTATATATCTTGAATTAATTTTTTTGCTCGTTGGCTCAAAAACTCATGTTTATTATGCAGGTCTGCTGACTGCTATAGATACAGAATGTCTAAGAGTTGTGGATTATCGAGAGTTGCTTTTTAACGATTGCTGCGATCGTGTTGCTCAGTTGTTACATGTTCAGTCAGTTACACCCTTTGCACAAAACCAAAAAGGAAGTGTTCCCCAAGAGTTTCTGATTGTGAACACTCACTTGTTATTTCCTCATGATTCAAGTCTTTGCGTGGTGAGATTGAATCAGGTATGAGTCCCCAGAAAATTAATCTTTTTTCTTATTCATTGATGATTGTTGTAGCCAAGTCAACTTGCTTTCAATCCTAAATCTAGACTTATCATTTGCCTTCTTTTAGGTTTACCAAATATTGCAATATGTGGAATTGTACCAGAGAGAAAACAGGCTCAAACCAATGCCTATTATACTCTGTGGGTGAGTTTATTGTTTGATTTTCCTGCTATGTTAGTATTTCTACAGGAATGGATGTCCTAATAGTGTGAACTTCATGATCTATCTAATGCAGTGACTGGAATGGAAGCAAGCGTGGACATGTTTACAAGTTCCTTAGGTCACAGGGGTTTGTATCATCATATGATATTGCTAATCAATACAGTGACAGTTATGCAGATGCCCACAAGGTAAATATGTCATTATATTATGTGTAATTGTACATATGCTTTTCTGCTGTTAAAAGCATTGTGTTGGTAGATTTTTGTTAATCTTGAATTTTTTTTTTCCTGCAGTGGGTTAGTCACCGAAATCATAGAGGAAATATCTGTGGTGTTGACTTCATTTGGCTTTGCAATCCCAACCAAGCACGTAAACCTTTGAAGACAAGTTGGGCTGAAGCTGTATTTAGTATACTAAAAGTGAGTATGACTCACCCAATTTAATATATTTTCTTATAGTCTTTGTGTTTATGACTATTTTAGTTTTAAAAGATTAAATATGCAAGTCAACTACTCTAGTTATGTGAAACATATGGTAGGTTTAAGAAGTAGTTCCTATGGTGGATGACCTTTTCATAGAAGTTGAATTATTCTACTTCAGTTGTACTTGTTAACAATTTTCTTTTATTGATATGATCTTGTAAACTTGGTTGACAGCCAGCTTACGTTGATTGGAAGTCTTCTACTGTTAAAATGTTATTTCGTGTTTAGATTTCTGCTTATGGGAAGCTTTGGTAAAAAATGCTGATGGAAGAGCTTTGATCTCAAAAAACATCTAAAATCTACAAACAATAAATTACATCCTTGTACTCGATTTCTTATGGGCATTCATAATCATAAAATTTTCTGTGAAGAAATAATGAGAATATATGCATGACCATTTTATCTCAAAATCTAATGCTTATTCTTTCTTTTCTTTTCTTTTGGATTTCAGTTCCAGTTACGTAAAGCTTCACTGTCTGAAGATGATGCATTTGCCTTTCTGAAGGGTGACAACTACGCTGATTCTGTTACATATTTTAGTTTCTCTGAAGCACTCCGTCAGGTACTTGTATCTGCTAATATGTGATGATGTCAATTCCAAATTTCCAATAGCAATAACCAAAAAAAAAATAAAAAAATTTTGAGAAAGACTTGCACCTTACCATAACATTTTCAGGTGAAGTTAATTGGTGTGCCCTATGGTCTATGCTTTCAACAGCTGCAAGATCTATGGAATCAAGCAGATGTTGATGGAAATGGTGTCATCGACTTCGAAGAATTCAAGGTATTTTATATCTCTTAATTTTTGGATATCTACAAATACACCTGCATGCATGCACTTGCATGTGCCTAATTCAGTGTGCATGATAGCAAAAGTTGTGACAAAAATCATCAGAATTAATGTAATACTATCTTAATTCCTATATATAAGGCTTTTTAAGTAATTCATATAAATCAAGAAAATTAGTTAATTTAGTTAGTAAGATTAAATTAATGCAAAAGACACTTTTGAAAAAAATCTTATTTGAAGGGACAAACATTTTTACCGAGGCAGTACCAAATATCTCTTTAGCACATTGTCTGTTATTATTATTGAACAAAATGGTGTTTGCATTACAGCAGAAGATTTGGAATTCTGCATGTCCAGAACATGTGTTGGAAAATTTGAATGGATGCATGGAACATGGTAACACAGAACAGGAGCAAGAAGCCCTTGGTTTTCAAGTGAAGAATGCGATGCTGTATCCGCGTGAAGTGGAGAGAGGACAATGGCCAGAAGACTACTCTCTTTCTGATCATGCTAGACTCACAGCTGTGTTTTCACCAGCAAGGATGAGATGTTCTGCCTCACAAAACTATAGTTAGTTAGCTAGCTAGCTGGCACTCATACTATAAATCTTCTTAGAATTGACCAAAAAAAATTGTGGAGATATAAGGTATAACCCACAGAAAAAATATTCAATTTTGCGACAAGTTTGGTATAGGGGTAAGGTAAAGAAAAGTGGTTAAGTTTTCACTTTGATTTTTGTGTTCCTTAACAAACATGCCATGCCATTAGTCTGTCTTGTATATGTGTGGAGTCAAATTAATGTAGTGGATGCTGTAATCAGTTTTGATAAGCCCTGGCCATGCTTTTTTCTCTGGTAATGGGATAACAATGTAAAGATTTTATTTTTTTTTGTTGATATAAATGGATGTCTATATTCTCTATTTCATTTTCCCATTGTTTGGATCCATTGATTTTGACAAAAACAGGCTATAGCCCATATTATCTGCTCTCTCTCTTCTTTTTTTTTTTTGGCTAAGAAAGTCTCCTGTCGGTTACTTTTTTGCATCTTTTTTCTAAACACACATCCTAATTTTTTCCAACTTTTATTTCTATAATATTCTTGTACACAATTTTGATTTCATTGTTCTGAAATTTATGTTCTAGAATCATGGATAAAAAATTGACTTAATAACCGAAGAAAAGTAACAACACTCATAATTGTATTTTTTTTTTAGTTTTTCCATGGAAAGTAGTTCTAAATCGATATTTAAACATATATTGTTGCTCACTGAACCCTGATTTTCTGAACCACCCACAGGAATGCCAGTGACAATTCTTTCGAAGTTGCTGGTCTGACGTAAGGCTCATGCTCCCAAATAGTGATCGTGCAAGTTTTAGGAAAGATAAAAAAAAAAAAAAAAATCCTCTCCATTTTCATGTTTTTCAAATTCATCCGTTTTCTAAACTTTTAGAAAAATAAATAAAATGAAGATATATGTACTTTTTTTTTATAAAAAAAGTGATATTTATTTCAAAATTTTAGTAATAAAAGAAATAAAGAGAGAAAACAAGGCTAACACATGATCCTCGCTGCATTTCTTGTTGGCCATTTATTTTCTCTCACCCAATTCCTTCCATATGATTCATGTTTTCCGAAAAATATAAGTTTTAGTAACAAAGGAAAAAAATATAGAAATATGAGTTATCGCATCAATCTCTCGTAGATATTTTTTTAATGATGTTTTAAGAACTTAATAAAATTGGAAAAATTACATCTCACAATAAATTGTGTGAACTAATATTTCTTAAAACAATTTTACATTCAAAGCAACGTTTTCGAAAGAGATGAAACAACTATTATTATACTACCCAAAGAGAGATTATTAGAATTTAGAAGAAAGGAAAAAAAAAGATATTTTAAGAAAGTATTAAAAATAAAAGGAAGGTAAGAAATTACTTAGTAAAAAAGGGAGGTGTATTTTTTTTTTTTTTACTTTTATTTAGATTCTACAAAAAAATATTGAACTAAATAGGTCTAATAGATTCCAAACCTACATTTTATGGGACTATATATTTCAATAGTTGAGTCAAATTGATTCAATTCTTTGTGTCTCAAATTTGAAAATAATCCACTAAACTTATGAGTCATGAAATCAGTCCATTGTTTAACACATTTTTTTTATTATTAATACTAGTACAAGAAAGAGGCTCTTTCATGTCCTTATATTGAATTTTTTTATATTTATTATCAAAAAGTATTCCTCGTCGAACATAGGAACAATCTTTTTTTAGAAGTTATACAAATATCAAAAAGGTGACATCTTATTAACTTGAGTTTTGTTGCCTTCACAAGAAGTAAGATTTGATCTCTGACCACTTGATGAAATTATGTGAGTCCCTCTTTACTCACTACTTGTATCTACCTAAGTTGGTCTATATTGTATTTTTTTTAAACATTCTTTATTTGTAATTTTTTTTTCCTTTTACCTAAACTTAAGGAGAGAAAACACATGCTCAATCATGTTTGTGCTTTTAGCCCTCCTTATTAAAAAAAAAATCATGTTTCTCTTTTGTTTCTATTTCCAATTTTCTTAAGGAATTACCATCATATTGTCAATTTATTTATAAAATAAAAAAATATTCTTCAAATCAAATAGCTATTCTTTTCTCTTTGTTCTAACATCTCAAGTTTTTTTTTTTTTTTTTTTAAATATCTGGACCCCGGAGTAGGAAAACCATTTACGCAGAGTCACGGACTTAAATTCTGCACCCATTTTCACGGCCCAAAATGTAAATGTAGAAGAAAGATTGATCGACCCTAATACCTGTTTTTTCTTTTTATATGTTATTTACATCACAAAACTATTCATTAATTTATCCATAATTAATTTCTATCGAAAAATATTTAGGAGAGTCTCCTTAATTTTAAAATATTTTATTTGTATCATTTTGTAAATCAAAATACACTTATGATATACTTGTAAAAACAAAATATGGTACATTGCTAGGGTACAACATAGGTGTATTTGAGTGGATGTATAGTTTTTCTTGCACGTAACGTGTGCTTTAAGGGAAGACTTTTACTATACAAGAATAAACTTTATTAATTTAAACATATTTTTCTACAATTGAATAAGATTTATCTATTAACTAAATGATTTTTTAAACAATTTTCACTTCAACTTATATATATATATAACTAAATGATTATATATATATATATGATTAGTGATTAATATTTGTAGTGATAGAGACTCATAACCGCTTATAGGTTATAGAGTGAGAAGACGCGTTGAAGAAGCACAAGTCGATTTCATAGAAAGTGTGGTGAAGAAGAAGATATTATATTCTTACGCGGTTAATGGCGACACTTTATTGCACTTGAACTGAATAGCATATACCTAATGTATTCTCGTGCCTTGAACCAATTCATGGCTTAGGTCAAAAAGCAAGTCAAGTTTTGGTTATAGGAAAAGAAGTGATGCTACCATTAGTGCAAACGATAATGTAATCATGAAATAAGAAATAAAAAAAGAACATGAGTAAACTAAAATACAAATCGAGTGACCAAAAATAATTTTAATCCAACAAAGTGGCGAGTGGTGTTATAGTAATTCATAAAAGTAAGAAAATGCTAAGTTATCAAAATATTAATTAAGCCTCTAAATTTTATTATTCATTTTTACTTTAATCTTTAAATATATATGAACTAGTATTTTAATATGTACGATTTATGTTATATATAACTAAAATCTATAATTTGAATATATAAATCATATTTAAAATTTATATAAAGAGATATTTTTAAACATATAAATCATATTTTAGATTTATGATAATAAATTATATTATCCTATAATATTATTTTTATTTATTAATAATTTATTTTAAATATTTAATTTAATTTATAAATAATATAAAAATTAAATTAGATAAAAAAATTTAAAAAATTTCCAAACTTTTTCTCATCGAAAGGAAATGCCTAAAAACTTATTGCCTAAAGTAGGTTTGTGTTTAATATATAAATATTCATTTATATTATTATTATTATTATGTTAGTTATTTTTTTTCTTCAAAATTTTGAGTTAATGTGATGTTAATTTGCATTTTCAGAAATTTAATCATCTGAACATTTTCGTAGATACCAAATACGATAATGTCTTTTAAATTTATGACTTTTTATTTGATAGAAATTTCGTTCTAATTCCGTGATTTGTTGAAGGAAGAAAATCACATGAAAAATACTTATGTAATTTTTTTACGCGATATAAAATAAAATGAAATTTAAATAATGTTTATTTGAAAAAATTGTAAACTTGTCTAACTTTTGTTATATATTTTGTTAATAATATATGATTCATTGCAACAAAAAAAAATGTAGTGATATATATCATATAATAACATACTACTTATTACTAAAAATTCTTTTTTATCTACACTATTGATATAATACGTATTGATATATTCATAAAAAAATATAAATATAGATTATAGTGATATATATATATATATATATATATATATATATATATATATATATATATATATATAAATAAGACCTACTTATTCCAAGAGTAAATTTATGTGACAATCTTTATCCTACATGCCATAACATATAAATAATATGAAAATGAATAACCTTGATATAATAAATGAATTCAAAATTCATATAAGTAGAGAGGATCACATTGTTAGCATAAACTAGACTTAAAGGAATTAACATGGTTACAAAGGAATTTAAACCAAAGTTCTCAAACACATAACATGAGTTAAATCCTAACTATGCCTCGATGTCAGATGTCTTATCAGAGCACAATCCATCATTGAGGACTAGGCCTCATCACCCGCATCCCCAATATCATACTCATGATCACCTATAGAAAATACAAAAAAAAAAAAACAACACAAAAGAAAGGAAGTGAGAAACATCTTACTCTAGCTCATGATGTAGGAACGTAAATCGCCTATCCAAACACTAATAACACATACAACAAGATATAACACACACAAATAACCATTATCATCAGTTGTTTAGTCATATCGTAATAAATAATAACAAATACATTATAATGTATTATGCAAAGAATATGGACTACATATTATCATCCATGTAGTACTAGTAAAAATATCACACTTGTTCATTGTCCCTAGCAATACATGTAAAGTAGCCTACGAGTACATGTTGTGTCAGACTCTTTATATTCTCATTAGGAGGACATACTACCAAGGTCTAGCCAGGATAGCTAAGTCATACAAGATACATCCTATGTTCACGAAGACAAGATTGAGACTTCCAAACTGAGTTATCTCGAAAGTTGGTTCCCAAGTTTTTACATATGGAGAAAATATAAACCCTAGAATAAGGGTTGAATAGTGTATATCAAAAACTCACACATTTTCTATAGTGAAGTAATAACGTTAGTTAGATGAAGCAAGAAGAGAAGTCAGATGAAACACTAAGTATTTTTATATTGGTTCACCTCAACCACCGAGAGAATATGTTCTATTCTCAATCCAACTATATTGAGTCTCACTATCTTTAAATAAAAGATACAAGTATTCTTTTAACAAGTTACTTCTGACTTAATCCTAAATATTTTTTGAATTGCCCCTTCAAGTAACTACCCCAAAATTATTTTAACAAGTCTTTTCAGGCTTAACAACCAAGTATTTTTTTTATAGTCAAGCCTCTTTAGGCTCAAGAACAAGTATTCTTTTTCAAACAAGCCTCTCTAAGATTAACCTTACGATAATAGTTATGAAGGTTATAGAGAAGTTGTGTTCGTCTCATTAAAACATCATACAACCAATTACAAAGTAATGAATGTTTACAATAAAGAATAGATTTATAGATAGTGAGTTTCTATACAAATGTATCTATGTAAAATTAACATCTTTGTCTTGTGCTTTGAAACTTCTTATATAGTAGCTTATAGAGGATGATTGTTACAACATTTTGAGTCCAACTCACAAGTTTGCTTCATCTATCTTCATTGTCTTTCCTTGTGATGACATGTGACCGTTTGACTCATTTAATACGAGCATTAAATGTATTTCACCAAATGGTACCTCTTATTTGGTCAAGGAAGCTACTTATCTGCTTTACATATATACTAAATAGGGCTTGCATGAGCAATGTCAGCATAAAGTAGCTATAGTTGCGACTTTATCTATTTTTCTTTATGATTTCAGAGATTTGGTTCTGACGAAAAGCATATTCTTCTCTTTAATAGATTTGTGAGCTATGAGATGATCTTTTGATTTAATTTTTTCAAGGAATGAAGAATTCAAAACAAACTATGTCGTTAGTATCAATAAATGATAAATATTCAATGTATATGAGACAGATCGTATACTTCATCTGATTAACAACATCCTATAGACGATTTGTGTCTTACACTTCATCTAATAAACCTTTGAAAGATATGTTTCAATGCCCTTTTTGCAAATATTTCTTTTGTATAAAACATTTTATTAGCATTAAAACAGTGAGTTTAAGGGATCATTTTTGACTTAACATTACACAAGGGATCTTTCTTGGTAGTATAAAAAATACACTTTTATGCAAATGATGCATGTCAAATAGATTCAATGCATTATATTCACATGGCTCCATGGTTTCACATTTCACATATTTCTCTTACCACATTACTCATCATAAAAAATATTTCATACGTTGATTTGAATTAATAAAATAGAATATCAAATAATAGTTTTCAAATTGAAGTAAGTGATCCCTTCTCATATATATATATATATGTGTGTGTGTGTGTGTATGTATGTATGTATACATACATACATACACACACACACATATATTTTGGTTAAATTACACTTTTAGTTTCTCTATTTTTATTGATTAAAAATTTTGGTCTCTCTATTTAAAAATAAAGATATTTAGTTTATATATTTTGAAAAATATGAAATTTTGGTTTTACCATCAATTTGCTGTTCATTAATCGCTAAATTTTGATGTTGTTTGTCGACCTGTCACCATTTAAGTGACATGATATTTAGTAACTTGGTATACAAATAACATTGGTGATATTTAATAACTAAAAAATAACATAAAACAAATCTTTGTTAATATTTATTTTTACTAGTAATTGGTATTTATTTTATTAATAAAAATCTTATTTTTATATTTTTAATTTTTTAATTTCTAAATATGATGTTATTAAGTGTCACATTACTTAAGAATGAGTAAACATTAAAACTTAACAATTAGTAAATATCAATTTGATGGGAAGATTAAAATTTTATAATTTTAAAATTAGAGAGACTAAATGTCCCTATTTTAAAATAGAAAGACCAAAATTGCAGATTAATAAAAATACAAAGATCAAAATTGCAATTTAAGTTTACTATTTATTTGTTAAAATAAGTTTGTGGAATCTTAACTTTATCTTTTACTTTTCTCATAAATAAAATTTCATAAATTCTTGAATAAGAATGACATTTCTTTTATATAGAGAGACAAAGGAAGAATTCACTTACTTAAAGGAGTACGTCTACCTACACTTATTCTACTCAATAACCCATGTTTTCTTTTAAACAAATTTTGGTCTCTTTATTTTAAAATAGAGATATTTAGTTTTTGTATTTTGAAAAACATGAAATCTTGGCCTTACCATCAATTTGATGTTTATTAATTGTTGAATTTTGACGTCACTTACAAACCTGTCATCATTTAAGTGACATGATATTTAGTTACTTAGTATGCAAATACATCTTTAATAAAAATTAAAAAAATGACATATGAAAGATCTTCATTAATATTTATTTTTACTAGTAATTGATATTTATTTTATTAATAAAAATCTTATTTATAGACTTTTTTAATTCTTTAATTTCTAAATGTTAGATTATTAAGTGTCACCTGACTTTAAACATTAAAACTTAATGTTAGTAAATATTAATTTAATGAGAAAATCGAAATTCTATATTTTCAAAACTAGAGAGACTAAATGTCTCTATTTTAAAATACAGATACCAAAATTGTGAACTAATCAAAATAAAAAGACCATAAGTACAATTTAACTTTTTTATTTATTGGGTAAAATAAGTTTATGGAACCATTTCATAAAATCTTGAATAAGAATGACATTTCTTTTATATATATTGAGAGAGAGAAAGGAAAGATCTACTTACTTAAAGAGTAAGTCTACCTACACTTATTTTACTTAATAACTCATGTTCTACATCAAACAAATTTCAAAGTTCTTAATGTATAGATCAAGTCTACATAGTTTTAAAATTTTAAAAACTATTTGATACTCCGTTTCATTAATTTAAATTAACATATAAAATATTTGTATGATTATCCATCGATTTAAATTAATGAAATGACGTATTAAAAATTTTTCAATTTTTTTTTAAATTTTGTAGACTTGACCTATGCATTATGGATTTTTAATTTAACGATTGAATCATTGAAATTTGATATAAAACATAAGTTATTGAATGAAGTAAGTCTAGGTAGGTATAAACTTACTTTTGGAGTAAGTGAATCATTCTCTCAATTCTAATTAGAAGAACAACATGCAACCAACATTTGATCAAAATCACCAAATTTTCATTATCATGTCCAAGAAACACTAAAAACCCGTACATAATAATTTCACCTCCCAATCATCTAACATAGCCATGAATCTAAGCATGCATACAACTTATACACCATAACAAAATTAATATATAAGCTTTCCTTACTTCTAATCACTTCGGATAGAGAGGAAGAAGGAAATTTGGTCTCTCACGATAGCTCCGCACAATTGCTACAACTCTTTAAGACTTCATAAGCTTTGAATCTCTTATCAACAACAAATCCACCCTCAAGGAAAGGTGGAAGAATTTTAGTAAGTCGGAGGAAAAAATAGTTTTTCTTGGATTTCATAGTTTCTCTCTCTAATTTTTCTAAAAAAATAAATTTATGAGATTCATTTCTTTAAAAAAAACTTTAAATATACTCTTGACTGGACAATTTAATATCAACTAAGTACAACTCTTAAAACAACAAAACTCATTAAAATTCCCAAATTCTTAAAATTTTATAATTAATAAACAATTAATTACAATATAAAATAATTAATAAAAACACCAATTATTATTAATTAAAAAAACCATAGTGTTACAGTTTGAATTTTAGATTTTGCACATAGAAAAAACTCAAACAGAGAAAAAATGTTTATCTATCAAGTATTTATCAAACTTCTAAAAAGAATTAGTACTCGTGTTCGACAAATACTTCTTGTTAATGAACTATAAAATATTTATTACATACTTAAATCTATGTAGTTTTTTTTTGAACATATAGTTTATTAAAATACTAATCATTTGAATTATTGAGATTTCAGATTTGATTAAGAATCGATATTTTTGGATAAATATTTTTCACGCAAGTGTTTTACTAAGAAATAATATAAGTTTATCCATAAACTATATCATACCATAGTACTGATATTTAAATATATTCCAATTCACTTATTTTAGAATACGCTTGATAATTTATAATTACGAAATGAAAAGAAAATGAAATCTCTTATTTTAAATTAAAAATATATAATATCTATAAAGGTAAACAAAATAATAAGAAATTTAATCCACGTTAATTAATTGTTTTATTTTAAAACCCACCAAATAAAAAAAATTAAACAATACATTTTTCCTCGTACATTCTCTAAAATTTAACTCCAAAACATGAAAGGAAAACAAAATGAAAAAAATAAAACGGTAAAAGACATTAATAACAGAGGCATGTAGTATGATGATGATGATAGGACAGGTTCTTTTATATTTTGTTGGTAATTTCCAAGGATAACTTATGAGCTAAGCCAAAAGTAGTTCCAATCAAAGTCAGTCAATGCCTTTCCATTACAAATACAGATTGATTGAACACTTGGTAATGAACCCACCACACACTTCATTCCTTGCTTTGTAACACACTTCACTAACGATGGAGAACATTTCCATGCTCGATCACGTGCCTGTTGGATTCAGATTCCGCCCCACAGATGAAGAACTCGTGAACTACTACCTCAGACACAAGTTGCTCCATGATGATTTTCCTGTCCACATCATCCCTGAGATTGACGTTTGCAAAGTGGAACCTTGGGACGTACCAGGTAAGCTAAACAAAACCACTTCATCACTCATCATTCATCATGCACTCACAACCACTTCACTCTTGTTTGACACTTTGTCTTGTCTCAAATTGTGGTATCAGCGAGATCAGTGATCAAATCTGATGACCAAGAATGGTTTTTCTTCAGTCCTGTTGATTACAAGTATCAAAATAGTAAAAGGGTGAACAGGACAACCGAACATGGCTACTGGAAATCCACTGGAAAGGACCGTAACATTAGGAGAAGGGGCAGCACCAATGTCATTGGGACTAAGAAGACCCTTGTTTTCCATCGAGGACGTGTTCCCGATGGTGCTAAGTCCAACTGGGTTATTCATGAATATCAAGCTATTACCTCCCATCAAACCCAGGTTCGTTTGTCTTCTTCAATTCAACATATTTAACATTAACATTGTTTGGAAATTATCTTTGTGATACTTTGTAGTTGAATGGTGTCGTGTGACTCATGTAGCCTACCTCACATAATGAGATAAGGCTTTGTTGTTGTTGGAGATTATCTTTCTACTAGATTTTTTTGTCACTATGCTATAGTATGTAATTTTTAGGGTTTGATATCATGTCCTATCCTATTTATTGTTTCCTTTGTTTGAATCCCATGTTTTATATTTTGTCAGTCTCCATTCATGACCCAATTTTCTCCATTTGGCCTTTCTTGATGAATGACAAAGGTGGCATTTGGAAGAGCTTATTTCAGTGAGGTTTATCAAATATGATACTTTTTTGGTTTATTCAAATGAGCTTCCAGATAAAGCTTATGAATTAATTAAAGGGGTCTAATTGAGTTGGTTGAGCAAGGTGAATGAGTTATTACTTATTGCAAGTCCCTTTTGTTGGAGATTCCACATTGGCTAGTGTTATGACAAATATAATGTCAATTTCTTCAGTCAAAATTCATCATCAGTTTTCATCAAAGACTGTCAATTTCTGCTGTATAATTCTTTTGGAGAAAAATAATGTTGTTTTGCTGAATGCCCTATCAAGTCATTCTTTTTTAGTTTTTGCTGTGAGTAGAACTGTTTAGGAAATAAGTTTCTGATTTTGAAGCATTAGCTTGATTTGTCTTGGCTTCTTATCTGTACGAATTGTATCAAATAAATGCTGATTACCCTCCATGTTTTGCAGAGGACTTTTGTTTTATGTCGCTTGATGAAGAAAGCTGAGAAAAAAACTGAACGGGAAATTGAGGCGCCGAACTTTGATGAAGGGGAGCCCAGTAGACGTGTGGTTCCTGACCATGAAATTCCGGCTACATCAGTAGAAATTCCATCAGTAAGCTGAAGCATGCTTGATGGACATATTTACACTCTGCCTTGTGAAACATGCGGAAAACTGATACAAGTTTTTCAAATATTTTTTTTCCAGGTATCTTTAACCGAGATTGATATAGAAGCAATCTTCCAGGCAATGCAAGAGTCTCCCACTGATATTGCGTCTGATATTGATGTCTATTTTAGAAATGATAACCAGACGCAAACTCCATTTGAAGCTACTGATGATGAAGATGAGTTCGTAAATTCAATTTGGGCTGATGATGAAGAATTTGTTATCAATGAAGAAAGAAGACACTGTTTTGTCAATAGTTCCACACAACCAAAGTCATTGAGAAGGGTTTACAATGGAAGCAGTGAGATAGATGCTGAAGTTGTCTCTAATCTGGTAAAGATATATTGTCCAAAGTCCAAATGATATTGGGGAGTGTTTCTCTATTTGTTAATGAACTATTAGTTGGTTCTATAGTGTGCATTATGGTGATTTGAATTTTGCCACATTTTTGAAATGTTTAGTTATTTTCTCGTATAGACTCTTAAAAGATACTAGATGAAATATTTGGTTTGAGTTGGGTTTGATGTTTTGTTGCAAGGCTTAACCAATACATGTCACATTACTGAGACTTTAGTGCATGCTTGGGTGAGGGGAAAAGTTGGGAAGGGAATAAGGAAATGGAGATAAAGCAATCTATTTCTGTCGCCCCTTTATAGTCCTCCTTTCATCTCTTCCGCAACATATACCCTAAGGCACCATAAATACTCATTTCTTGGGTTTGTGCCTTTTTTTTTGTTGGACCACTTCAATAATTGACTTTAATCTGTTTATCTTCTGAAATTATTACAGCATGACAATATTAATTCTGGTGAATACCCAACACTGAAAATATTTAAATCATCACATGATGCTATCCGTGGTGGCACGAGTTGGATAGCTTCTAACCATGAAGCAAACATAGAGAAAAAGCAGAATATAATTCAAGATGATTTCGGGGCAGTGGAGACATCCTCTTGTGACTCGACCCCAGATGAACCTTTAGAACGTGGAAGAACAGACAACTTCATATTACAAAGAACTGTTACCGGAAAAACTAAAATACAGAGGAAGGTTTCAAACAATGCAGTATCCAAAGTAGAGGTGAGAAAACCAAGCAGCTGTGCTAGAAAAATAAAATTCGTTTCTTAACCAAGTAGGCAGATGCTTCATTGGAAGTGATTTTCATTTTAACATGCTATTGATAATACCTTGCTTCGTGTGGTGTATTCTGCAGGCTCAGAAGGAATTGCTCAACGTGAAATCAGAAAAAGATCAGAAAAATGCTCAAAATACTAGTTCACGAGGAAACTTCAAAACCAGAAGCCATCAATCCTCTGATGTCAATAGAAAAGGTTCTTTCATCTACATGGAGACAGTTTCATCAAACCAAAGCCAATTTCCTCGCTCAGTACATCTAGTAAATGTTGTTATAGGGATTTTGTTGTTAATAGTCATCAGTTGGGAAGTATTATCATGTTAGAACTTAGAAGTACTGGTAGTGTGCATGAAGGGCTAGTGAGGGGTACCATGGTTCCTTTTCATGTAGGGCTGCTACATGGAAAGCTGATTATTATATGATAGGTTATAAGTCACATGTATTTTGCACTGATGCATGCTCGCTGCATCTTTCTTATCATAATGAAATATCTAGCTTACCATTTGTTGCCTTTTCCATAATCATTAATTTTGCAATTGCAATCTTGATACCTTTGTGTAATTAAAATATGGAGTAAACCTTAAAGTGGTTGTCTAAGATTAGCTTAGCACTATAGTAGTCCTTCAAAGATTTTTTTATCACCAAATTAGTCTTTCAATGATACAAAATAGTTGCCAAGTTTGTCCTTTCGTGTCTCCACCGGCAATATTGTAATATTTGGAAAACCAAATTAGAGATTTACTCCTTAATCCTTATATCTGTGGTAACATAAACCTTGAGGCTAAACAAGTTTATTTTGATTCATGAATTTTGAACAATTCTATCGAGATGAACTTTTTCTTATTTTAGCTAATCTACTTGGTGATTCTTGAAAGCAGTGTCAAGTCATATAGGCAACATGTCATAATAAGCCTATGTTGGCCTTTAATGAAAATATTTTCATGCTGTTCAAAACAGGCTGGTATGCGTGTAAGGTCATTTGTAATATGTGGTCAACATCATGACTCATTTTCTTATCCAATAAAGATCTTCAAGCAAATCTTCACAAAAAATAATTAAAAATGAATATTAGCTGGAATTCTAGTAAAAAGATACTCTTTTGTCCAGTCAAAATATGCATGGCCAAGTTCTTAATGTGTAATTAAGGAATATCACTTGGTCGAACCTAACCTAAATCATCATACAAAAGAAGGAAATGAGAATTACTTTAAGCCATCCGAAGCTTCAGTTATTTGTTCAGCATTTTACGATACAATAGTCTGATACAAATCTGTCAAACAAACTGACATAGGATGTGTGCACATGCAACAATATAGCAGTGCCTGGCTAAGTGTAAAAGGCTTCAAATTTAGCCGTACGGTCTATAACAAGGAAATTGAACTACACAGGGTAGACTGCAATTATTGAATTAGTGATTATGAAAAAGCTAGCAGTTACCGGTTTAGATATTTCATAATGTTCATAGAAAGATACAGTAAGTTGCATCATTGTAGGATCATGTGAAGTTTGCCTTGTGTATCTCAAAATTATGAAATTCTTGATAATTCAGAGGCAGCAAGGAGCAATGGAATTCACTATTGTAATAGTTGAAACAACTGATTCTCCATCTATATTACAATATACAAAATGGAACTCTGGCTAAATAATTTATGTATTGTGAACATCACACTTTGCATAATGGTGAAAATTAGAAGATTGCAGAACCTGAAATGAAAAACTCATGTCTGCATGGAACACACTAGTTTGCCTAACATATAACGCCTGTAGTATCTTAACCGAAACTCAATCTTGTAGTCGTACAAATGTTTACCCTTTGACATAATGAGTTTCCATTTTTTAGGGGACACTGGCTTGTGGGAAGCATAACAAACCACCATTATAAAAGCACCTTATGGTGGGGGCAACAAAGAAAATTGACTCAAAAGATTCCATGTGTTGTGTTAAAAGGACATGCATGGAAGGGGCAATGAGAATGAGTTCACACTACTAGAACAGTAGAACTTGAAGTGCTTAACTTGGAGAGCAAGTCTTACTGTTCATAAATTCATATTACACAATAATAGATATTGTTTTTGGTGCTACACAACAATAGATATTAACTTGGGCTAAGTCTGTATACAATAAAAAAACAAAAAAAATCCTCAAAATTAACAGCTGGATTTGCAGTATAACTAGTGATGCAGTGACATTTTATGATACGAGTTTTTTTATTTGCTCTTTGTTTTAACGTATGTGTCTTTTTAATGTGATCTTTCATTTTTATTTTTTATTTTATATAAACCATATACATTATATTATCACTTACAAAGGTTGCTGTCTTACCTCGTTCCATGTCATAAGACCAATGGTGTGTAAAGCAAAAGCGTGTAGACCAATAGAACTTCTCATCTATAGTACGTAATACGTATGCACTATGCACTACGTAATTCGTCATCTTTGGAATTTTTAGGCCACTCCATCACTAATTTATTTTAATTACACAAGTATTTTACTTTTACTTTTATTGATGAAATAAAAGAAAAAACATTTTCTTAAATCTTATATTTTCTTTATTATAACGTCTCCGGTTTTTTTTTTTTTTTGTTTGTTTGTTGCAATTACTCTTATTTTAACTTATCTATTTTCTTGTTTTCTCAAACTCATGGAAAACAAAAAGGCATTTACGCGGATTCTGAGGTCAAAAGATGGATGATAGGAAAGAACAATCTAGATCCATTCATCGGTGCTTGGAGCAGCAGTTACTACTTGGAAGTTTGCATGACTGTACTTGAAAAGGATATCAAACTTTGTAATCATGTGCTTAGTATAGTGGGGAGCATAACAAACTACAAAAAGAAAGCAAAAGATGAATAAGAATTGATTGAACAATATTCTGTTTTTTTGTTCATCGAAAGACCAATGAATTGAAATGGTGGGCCAATGTAGAAGCTTGGGGATCAAGGCAAATAATAAACCACAAATTTCATCCTAGGCTCTCAGATCAACCACATAGCCCGTGTATTTACGTTTTAAAAAAGAATAGATTAATTTTGAAAGGCATTAATGTTAGTGAGAGAGACTCATAACAACTTATATCCATATAGAATGAGAAAATGTTAAACAAATTCTTGTCTTTTTCGTGGAAAGTGATCATGGTTTGTATGAGGAAGAAAGATTCTTATTTTTACGCGGTATTAGAACTTAGTACAGACATTCACTTCTTTATTTGCTATATTTACAAAGGCGTAAAAGCATTTGCCTACTATGCATTCCAACTAAATAAAGGGAAGAAAAAAAAAATGTTACCACTAGTGCAATTAATGTAATTCTCAAATAAGGATTGGAATAATAAATTAAAATGAAATTCTATTCTAACTGAAATACTTACAAATATATATACTACTCATGAAGTATCACGATAGACAAAATCTATATGGGTGTGTTAGTATTTTTGAAAGAAATTAATCACCAACTATAATGCTTTTTTTGGTTTAAAAAGAAAAGATAAAAGAAAGAAAATGAAAGCAAAGAAAGAGAAAAAAAGAAAAGAAAAGAAAAGAAAATGAGCAGAAAGTGAGATGATATATATATTTTTTGTAATTAATTATTTTAAGTTGTTTAGTTGTATAAAAATTACAAGAAAAGTAAAATGACGTGGATATAAAATGACATAAATATTCAAATTTCAAAAAATGTATATAATAAATAAGAATATTTTTGACTTTTTACTATTTTTTTTTGTACTATTCTCTTTCTCTTCAAAATGAGAAGAAAGAATATGTGGGTCCGTCAATTTATTTTCTTCCTTTCCTTTTTTTCTTGTAAGTAAATGAGAGAAAAGTTTTTGATAAATGTATATTCTTTCTCTTTCTTTCCTTTCTAATTATTTTCTATTATTCCAAACAAAAGAAATACTAGTAATACATTTTCTAAGACACTCTTTTAAATATATTTATCTAATTAATTAAAATTTATTAGAAAATAAAAAACTTGATGGATTTCATACCCATCTCTCTTTTTCTCATGATTTTATAATTTTCAATAAATTTTAATTAATAAAAATAAATGTATTAAAGAGTTTGTTATTAGCACTCATCTTCCAAACATAGTCTTAAGAGTTTTGGTATATTTAGAAGAAGAAAAAAATGAAATCGTAAATTATTTAGTTTGTCACAAATCTGAATCATAATTTTCCCTGTATTTTTTTTTGAAAACAAAAATTTCATAAATTTATGAAATTGGATTTAACATAAGAATCACATTTTATGCAACTTCTTCTTTCATAAATATAATCATATTTAATTAAAATTTATAATTAATTCAAGTTAGAGTTTATATATTTTATGCAATATTTGTCTCAAATATTGATATAAGAGAGTTCTTTATCTGACGGATAGGATTTTCTACTTGTGCATTATAATTATAAACCTTGGGATGAAAAATATTGACTTTTCATTCTGGCATCAAGTGAGAACTTAAACACATTATAGATTTATTCAGGTGATAAATCTAGACAGCAAAGATCTATTACTTAAAATAAGAAAATATCTATTTCTATAATTGATAGTATTTAATAATCTAAAATTAATTTATTAATTAAATAATGTTAATTTTTTTTAAAAAATGGACATCACAAAGATATGTCGTTTTTCCTGAAGTTATTTTTTAGACAGCTCGTTTTTCTGAAGTTATTCACCTAGTTTATTTATATAGATATATTCAAATCACTTATTGATTAGAATAATAGAATTGTTATATAAGTTAGTTCCGGGAAGTAGGCATCCTCAATATCTTTGGTTTGGTTGAATAAAATTTAGTTTCTAAATATTTACTAAAAAGTATATGAAAAATTAGACAAGGAAAAAAGGCTTAATTTTAATAAATTGTTAATGTAATTTATTTACTACATTAATAAATATATTAAGTGTAAGGCTTAATTTTAAATATTATTATAAAGATTAATAAATTTTAATTTATGAACTTTTATAATTGAATAATAGTGTAAGGAATGTATTCCAATTATTTAAAATAAATAAATAAAAACACGGTAATGCATTACATCATAGTTTCCTATGTTTTTGTTTTTGTATTTTTCCAACGATAGCTTGTTGGTTAAGGAGTAAGGTCTTAGTTAGTCAATGTCTTTGCATTATAAATTGAGGAGCGAATCTTCACAACGCAAAAACAAACAAGCACTCGCATACTTCATTATCTTCTGTTTGTTGCTGCTTCATAATCTTTTCTTCTTTCTGTGTTGCAAACTACAATCACAGTGAGTCAAGTGTTGAGTGTTGCCAAAAGCGATGGAGAGCAGAGGTTATCCGGATCTTGTAGGACTAGGATTCCGTCCAAGAGATGATGAGCTTGTCGGCTTTTACCTCAAACACAAGTTGCTTAGTGATGATCCACGTGTGCAAGTCATCCCTGTCATTGATCTTTGCCAGGTCGATCCTTGGCATGTACCAGGTACCCTTCATCATCATGCCATCAACTTTTCTTTTTTCTTCCTCTTCTCTTTATTTTCTTCAATGTTGTTTCATTTTTTTTTTCTTCAAATAGTGATGTTAGCGGAATCAGCCATACGATTCAATGACCCAGAATGGTTTTTCTTCAGTCCTGTTGATTTCAAGTATTCAAACAGTAGAAGGTTTAACAGGACAACCAAGTGTGGCTTCTGGAAAACCACCGGCAAAGAACGTGACATTAGGAGCTTGGACACCAACACTGTCATTGGGACTAAGAAGACCCTTGTTTTCTATGAAGGCCGTGTTCCCCGTGGTGTCAGGTCCAACTGGGTTATTCACGAATATCATGATGCCACCTTTCATCAATCCCAGGTTGGTTTGCTTTTTCAAGAAATTTTAACTCTTCTTGGAAATAATCTTTCTCCTAGGAGATTTAGAGCATCTTTAGATACTAGAGTTTTTCAGAGCTTCTTTGTCAAAAATAACGAGTTTTTATCCATATAAATGTTCTCAAAATCTCTTAGAAGTTTTGATCCAAACATGCCCTAAATCTGGCCTTAAAACTATGATCAAGATTTAATATTATGTGAACACTTAAAAGTTCATGTGACTTTTTTTTTTCTTTTGAAGTTAAGTTCATGTAACTTATTTCATGTGTTGTGTGTTATAGTCATGACCATATAAGACTTAATGTTGAATATTTATTCCTCTTGTCCACTCACAGTATACAACCCCTTATACGCTATCCTATTGGTTGTTCTGACTTTTGAAAGTTATCGTTATTGGATCCTCTGTGTGAATTCCATGTTTTTCTTTTGTCACACTCATTCATCGCCCAATTTTCTCCGCTTGGGCTTGCTTGATGACAAAAGAGGTATTTAGAACATGGAAGAGCTTATAAAAGTGAATTATGGCCTTCCTACAAGCTCTTTTTAGCTTATTTCAATGAGTTTTATTTGGAAGCTAATCAAAACAAGATCTTTTTAGTTTATTCCAATGAGTTCCTGGATAAAGCTTATGGTCAAGCTCTCCTACGACTTATTTGACAAATGTTTAATTCAATCTTCTATCTAAGTACGCTCAAAATTCATTTTCATCAAAGGCTGTCTATTTCTTCTCCATACTTTAGTCTGATTTGTGTTTGCCTTTTGTTTGTGTGAATTGCATCAAATAAATGCTGATTATACTCCCAAGTTTTGCAGAGGACTTTTGTTTTATGTCGCTTGATGAAGAAACCTGAGAAAAAAACTAAAGGTGGAACTGATACACAGATCTGTGATGAAGGGGAGTCCAGTAGAAGCATGGTTTCTGACTATGAAAATCGTCAAGCAACGGCAGAAGGAATTCCATCTGTAAGCTGAAGCATCCTTAATAGACATATTTACGCTGCCATGTGTGAAACATGCAGAGAATTGATACTTGTTTCATATATATATATATATATATATATATATATATATATCTTTTTTCATTTTTCAGGGAAGTACTTTTACCGGAGTGGAAATAATCTCTCAAGCAACGCCTCAGACAGAGTCTCCAACTGGTGTTCAGCATGAAGAACCTTCTTTTTCAACCTACCCATTTTACAATGCCTATTTTAGAAATGAAAACAACGTTATGCAGACTCCATTTGAAACTACAGAGAAAGATGAATTTCTTATGCAGACTCCATTTGAAACTACAGAGAAAGATGAATTCCTTATGCAGACTCCATTTGAAACTACAGAGAAAGATGAATTCCTTATGCAGACTCCATTTGAAACTACTACGGAAGATAAATTCCTTATTCAAACTCCATTTGAAACTACTGAGGTAAATGAGTTCATCAATTCACTTTTAGCCGATGAGAATCTAGTTATCGATGAAGAAAGCATGCATGTTTTTGTCAACAACTCCATCCAATCAGAGTCATTGAGAAGGGTATACTGTGAAAGCAGTGATACAGATGCTGAAGTCGTCTCAAAACTGGTAAAGATATATTGTCCAAAGACCAAATAATATTTTAGAGTGTATCTCTTTATTTTTTTCTGGAATGTCATTGATTCTATCGGTTAAAGTTGTGGTGTGCATATTGTTGACGTGAAATTTGCCACATTTTGCAATGTTTAGTGATTTTCTTCTATAGATTCTGAAAAGACACTCAGGTGGAATGTCTGGTTTGAGTTGGGTTTGATGTTTTGTTGGGAGTCATGATCAATTCATGGACATTACTGAGGCTAGCATGCTTGGATGAAGGGAAAAGTTAGGAAAGGGAGGGAAATGATGATAAAGCAATATAATTCTGTTCTCATTTTTACCATTCCTTGAATCTCTTCCCCAACATAGACCCTAGGACTTCAGAACTACTCTTTTTCTAGTGTGTTTGTGATATATGTTTTCTTTATTTTGAGCATTTCAAGAATTGAATTCATCTGTTTATTTTCTTCTAAAATCTTTACAGGATGACAAAATTGTAGATACTTCAACAATGTATAATGAATATTCTAATTTAGATCAATACCATGCATCAAAAAGGTTTAAATCATCACATGATGTTGTCTATGGTGACACATGGCTTCAATCTTCTAACAATGAAGCAAACCAAGAAAAAGAAAAGAGCATATTTCAAGATAATTTTTGGGGAGTTGAGACATCCTCTTTTGACTCCACTGCAAATAAACCTTTGGAGATCAATTGTACTGAAATTTCTAGTTCTCCTTTCACTCCAAGGAGTTGGGAAAGTCAGTATCATCCAAGACCTAACAATTTCACATCACAAAAGGCTGATGAAGATCTTAAACGCAAACGAAGGTTTAAAACAGTGCAGTATCCTGAGTAGAGGTGAGAAAATTCAGCATCTTCATTAGAAGAATGAAGATTCCTTTCTTGACCAAGTTGGAAGATGCTTCATTAGAACTGATTTTCATTTTAACATACTATTGATAATACCACACTGCGTGTGATTTATTCTGCAGGTTCAGAAGGAGTTTCCCATTGCAAAATAAGAAATATGCTCAAAATACTACTTCAGGAGAGAACTTAGAAACCAGAAACCACCAATCCTATGATGACAATAGAAATGGTTCACATGTATTTTGCACTTATGCATGCTCGCATCTTTCATATCATAATTTAATATCTCTGCTTATCATTTGTAGCCTTTTTCATAGTCATTAATTTTGCAATTGCAATCTCTGATACCTGGGTTATTAAAATATGAAGTAAACCCCTACAGTGATTGTCTAAAGTTTAGCATAGCACTAGGGTAGTCCTTCAAAGATTTATTATCACCAAAGTTGTCTTTCAATGATAAATAGTAGTTATCAAGTTTTCCCTTTTGGGTCTCCAGTCACTGGTGACATCTTAATATTTGGAAGACCAATTTAAGGATTTACTCCTTAAATATGTGGTAACAAACTTTAAGGCTAAACAAATTTATTTTGTTTCATGAATTTTGAACAATTCATGAATTTGGTAAAGTGTAAAAGGCTTCTAATTTAACCATACAGTCTATAACCAATAAATTTAAATTGCACAGGGCATTTGGATTGTAATTATTGTATTAATGACTATGAAAAAGCTATCACTTGCTGCTTTATATATTTCATTATGATAAGAAAGGTGCAGTATGTTGCATTTGCCTTGTGAATCTCATCATTACAAAATACTTGAAAATTCTGAAGCAGCATGGAGCAATCAAATACAATATTATAGTAGCTGAAACAACATATTCTAGATACATTACAGTACCTCAGTCATTGTGGAAGAGCAGCTTTGATGGAATGTTTCATCTCATGTACTGTGAACATCACTTTCAATCTCAGATAAAGAGAAACCTTACAGCCCCACTTATCTTTCCTTTCAAGAACATAACTTCCCATACTGATATAGAATTGGGAAATGGTGAGCCAACTGAAAAGCTCTTCGTGGGTGTTGAAGACACTGCTTTGGAGTGTGAACAAGAAGCCTTCTGTTATAAGGTGAAGAATACAGTTATCTTCACACTTAACAAAGGATTATGGTGAGGCTACTGGTTTCATCTTGATCATGCCCACTTAATGTTTTTCTGGAGCAAGGATACCTTGATATGGATCACAAGAGTATTCAACTACCTAATGACGCTCTTGGCCATCTGAGAAGTATTTAAATTTATCAAATATGAATGTAAAAACAAACCCTTAAAGCATCCCTTTTTGAAGGATCCCATTTTGTATTCTGTGACTTTTTGTTTTTGTTTTTGAATTTGAATGGTTGAATGCGATTATCATGAATGTGTTCAAATTTATTTCAGTCAGAAATTTTGTGTGTATTAAATGTAAAAATGATTCTCAATGTAAACCAAGCAGAACCTAAATTGACAAATATTAGTATGTGGAATCATCTTTGAGCAGATTTTCTGTGATCAAAATTAACGAGCCCTAGCCAATTTTTGAGGTCAAGGGGAGAAATTTTTTGAAAGACTTGAGCTGGAACAAGAAATGATCAACCATGATTTTGAAATTTAAATATTCTGGGTAATAGTTCCTCTAAACGTGCGACTCTAATAGCATGCAAATACACGCAACTTATCATCTTTGATATGACGGAGAAAGGAAAGTAATTTATGTAACCATGCTCCGTTGCCACCAACTAAAAAGAAAAATTAACGTATGAAGAAGAGTGAAATCAATCTAAAACATTAAACACACATCTTATCTTTCCTACCTCTATTTTTCTTTTAGCTTTTTTGGTGGACGGGTATGTGTAAAAATGGATCTGCCTTTTTCTTTCTCGAAGTATCCTTCTAAAATTCATTTAAGGAACTTATTTTTTCCCAACAAATATATTTCCATATGCATGAACATAGAGATCAAATTTCTTACCACATGTTTGAATAACACAATTATCTTTCAACTATACTAACTTGTTTGTCCAATCAATTTGTCTTTCTTGAAGTGAGAGATACACATTAAAAATAAAATATACTTGCCATGTTGATTATAAAATTAATTAATGAACATTGTGATAAAGTTAAATGCAAGTAACAAATAAGGATAATTTAAGTGTAAATATACATGAATTTAACATTTCTTAATTTGTGCTTAGAAAGTTAAGGGTGTATTTAGTGGAGAGGAAAGAAATAAGTAATAACTTGTCATAGTCATTATACTATGTGAAATCACTACTAGTAGCGAAAATTTAGTTTACTAGAATTATAAAAGTTTAATTAACAAATATATGGACATACATAAAATATGAATAGTGTCAATAAATCATATATGTTATTTACAACAATCCCAAACATAAATTATATAACCTAGTATTGGTCGAGCACACCTATATAAGTTACACGAAGAGCATTGACACCAACAAAAGGGTCCCTCCACTTGACAACAACTACACCTCTAACCTAGTCTTGATCCACTCTTATACAATGTATGATCATCACAGTCCAAATTACATAGAAACAAAAGAGTAAGCTAGAGTTCAAGAATATTTAAACATAAAAAACAATTCTATATCATACCAAAGCATATATGAAAACTAAACACTCCGAAGCTAACATATATCTCATTCAATCATGTCAACATGACATCCAACAATGTATATGAACACACCACACATACATTATATGTATACACCTCAATTAATGTGTCGTTACACATTCACCTACAAAAATCTCCTAAAAATATGAATAGTCTAAGTGATTTCATCCTAACAAACCAACTCACTCATTTTCGCACTAGAAGCACCGACTCAATCACAACAAAACAGGATAGCAATCCCTCATTTGGTTTCTTGAGTTTTGTCACTTATACTAGGAAAGTCTAGTTTTACTGTTATGAATGATATAGTTGGGAATAAGCATACCGCTACCTTGACATGTATTACCAAATCACATGTGGAATTAGCCCATTGACCATTCTTAAGAGACCATGCAACCTTTTCAGGTACTTGGTTAAGGATTATAGCCATGATCTCTTACCTTACTCAACCACTAACTAAAAACCTAGAGGAGATATCAACACACCTCAAAACTCACTCTAAAAGATACACCTACTCAAAGAGGGTCAGTGGCCTACTCGAGCACCAATCCAAGATTTCCTATGTGGGATCTTTAGTTTTCAAAAAAAATTTCCTTTCCTCAAGTCCTTATAGTCAATATACCTTAATGTCATACTGTGCATTTTCAGCATCCACACCTCACCATACATCATCTACATGCATCACATCTATTCAATACATATAAATATCAACATAATATCATACATATATATAGCATACATATGCTCATCATCATCTAACACCATATAAATATCTACATGTGTCATATGCAATTAACATACATAGAACTACAATCTTCATACTTCATACAACATGCAACAAAACTCATACATCTACTCATGTTCATCATGCAACATCCCAAAACATACCAATCATATAGGCATCTTACGCCCGACACAACATACCTCGTATCCAATGCCATTGAGGCAAATAACTCTTTACGTTGCTCATATCCAATGCCATCTAAATCCTGCTTGACATGACCGAGGAGGAGTCCTTTGGGGCTTCATGCCTAGCATGGTTGAATCCACCATGGCCTCATATTAGGCAGAGATTCTTTACTTGACTTATGCCTGACGTCACCTTAGTGGCTCCCAATGTCCTCCAGGCACGTAGCCTCTATCTTGATCATGATTGGCACCACCCAACTAGGGCCTAGCGTCATCAAGTCAGAGACTTTCCATGGTCTCATGCTCAACATCATTCAAACTATGCTTGAGCCGTCCTAACTGGAGAAGAATCTCTCTCCTCATGCCTGGTACAACTGATCCTATGCTTGGTGTGAATGAGACAAAGACCCTTGATTGAAATTGCACTCGATGCCACAAAGGCAGACCCAAGGTCATATTAGAATATGCAGATAACAGATGGCAAAAATTGCCTCCAAGACTTGAAATACAGAAGATCCTGCACATGCATTGCATCCAACAATCCACATACATCATGTAAGACTCAAAATCATCAAGAAACAACACATGCAACATCATGTATGATTAATCACCAAAATTCACCTCAATACTCAAAAACACCCAAAACCTTTTTTCCGTTCACTATTCAATCTAATTTCTGCTACCTACATACCCATATTTGATGAAAACAACAAAAAAATTCATCAAATTAGACAACCAATTCGTCCTAATTCCTCTTACCTCAACTATGAGCTAACCAAAATCAAAGAAGAGGAGGAAGTAGAACTCCAAGCTTCCACAAGCTTCGTAACCACCCAAACTCGGATTCTCAACCTTCGAATGCTTGAATCACTACTCCTAGGATCAAAGAAACCTCTCATGCCTCAAGGAAATCTAGAAAAAGGAAGGAAGAAGAAAGCTTTATGTCATAACTACTTTTTCTACAACTTTCTCTCTAAGGTTCTAAAAAACAAGAGATTATGAAACTCAACTCAAAACAAAAATCTTATATATCTTTTCCTCTCGGGGTCAATTGAACCTTTGCCTAGAGATCTTCACAACTCACCTAACTTAACCTAAGTATAGTGTTACAAAATAGAGTGGAGAGTGACAGAGAGAAATAAGTGTGTGAAAATAAGTAAGAAATAGAGTAAAAATTTGGTTTAAGAGAAAAAAAATAAAAATAGAGTAGAGAAACAAAAAATAAAAAATTAATTATCAATTTTTCTAATAATCACATGACAATAATATAGTATCTATCTCACAGATGATTTAATAGGTAAGGAATTTTTTAATCGATTAAATAAATTGTGATAGTTTAAAATTGTAGTTACCTTTTAAAAAAATTAAAAAAATTTGTGGCACTTATCTACAAGAAAATATATTAAAAATGATTGTGTAGTTTCTAACCACCACAAAATGCAAGCTCCACCATCATAGGAGTTTAAGATAGTGGAACTTGCCATCTTTTTAACTCTCATCTTTTTATCTACCCATTCTTATTTTCACTATCTCCATATTATTTTATGCCAATTTCTTTGCCACCAATAAGGGATAAAAGAATGAGTAAACATCCAATTTGGTCCTTGAAAGATGGTAGAGGTAACTGAAAGATTTTTAGCACTTGGAATCCTAAGTTTTAACTTTTTATGTAAGTTAGTCCTTCTATTATACTTAGTTATTAACTCTGTTAATTCTCATGACCAGTCAATAGTTAATTGTCATGTTGACACGTATTCTTTCTCTTATTTGACATGCAACAATTACAAACTAAATAGATTTAGACACACATGATAAAATAAGTTTAAATTTTTAATTTAATTAAAAATAACTAAAGTGATATAATAACTTATTTCTTTTCACCCATGAAACTGATCTGTGTAAGACATAAAACTCATTGCTATGAGACAAGGGTTTGAAATATTATTGAAGCAGAATGTCAGCTAACAACACTAGAGTAGTAGAGGACAAGTGACAAAAAATTCTTTAAGTTTCTAGTTGTTTGTTCAATCCTTAACAAAGTCATGGTTCCACTATAATAGAGAGTTATTATCATTAAACATTTTTTCACTTTTAGTAGAAAAGTTTTGTGATTCATTAAACATAGTAGAAACACTTATATTAGATTGACATATCCTTATTTAAGATCTTTTTAAAATAATCACTCAATTGGGAGAGTAGATAAGAGTTAACTTAACACTTTAGTAGTTAAGAAATTAATAGAATTAATAATAATGAAAAGATTAAGTTGTATTATAGAGTTAAAATTTAAGGATCTAAATGAAAAAAAAATTTCATCAACCAAATTAGATGTTTGCCTATTAAAAAAATAAAAGTTTTGAAATGGAAGACGGAACCAAATATAACATTATAACTACTTCAGTCAAGTATTAAGTTAACTGAATTTCGAATCTTGTACTCATACAACTGCTTTTTCACAGAACAAGTTTCCATTTTTAAAGGACAAAAAGCCTGTGGGGAGCATAACAAACCACCATTATCAGAAGCACCTTAAGGCCTAAGGACAAATAAAATGATTTTGAAATGGTGGGGGCAACGAAGAAAATTGACTCAAAAGATTCCATGTTGTGTTACAAGACAAGACAGAGTTCAGAACTTGAAATGTAAACTTGGGGAGCAAGTCTTACTGTTTCATAAGTTGATACTTTTACAAATTGCTTTTCAAAAATTCATAGGAATCTGATTTCCATAAAATCTCACCTTATCACTTGTTATTTAAAAAATAAATAAATTGATGTCATTTGTAATAAATAACCGCACTGAACTGAGTTTAAATATTGACTTGGGCTAAGTCCATGACTACGACTAACCACACTAATCAATCCCTCAAAATTAACAGCTGGATTTGCAGTATAAGTAATGCAGTAATAAATGATGAAAAAAAATTATTTTCTCTTTTTTTAATGAGTGAGTGTAATGGAGAGTTTTTAATGTGACCTTTGATTTTTATTTATTTTATATCGACCTTACTTTTATTATATAGTATTATCATTTACAAAGATTGGTGTCTTTACTCGTTGTACGGTATGGAGACCAATGTTGTGTAAAGCAAAAGCGTGTGGACCTATAGAAATTCTCGTCTATATGACGTAGTACTTTACGCACTAAGCACTACGTAATTCCTCATCTTTCAAACTTTTATTCTTCTTCATCACTATTTTATCCATCATGGTAATTCTTAAACGATAAAGGTTAGGAATATACTTTTTTTAATTATTTTTTAACATTTTATTATGCTTTTAATTAAGTAATGAAAATACAAATAAAAAATATCATCTCAAGCTCAATCAACTTTTCTATTGTTTTTATTTTAATGTCTCTATTATTTCCCTTATGTCCCTCTTTTCTATTTTAAGAGTAAAGGTCAGGATATATTGGTCCCTAAAAAATAGTAAAATTAATTACTTAAATTTCAAGATAATAAATATGAGCTACCGCAATGTTTAAAATATTTTTATTTCCTTTGTAATAGATAATTGATCCCAAAAACGGTGAATCCTATGGCAATATAATTCTGGACAAAATCATCATTGATTCTTGAAAATGGTAATTCAAATGAATAAAAAGAACCAGTGTGTCACTTTTAATAAATAAAAAATGGTATTGTTAATATTTTTCTTAAATCTATTGTCATAATTTTTTAATTAGCTTTCATCAAAATGTTATGTTTACAAGTGGCAGTAGCACCAGTTAGAATTTGGAAGTTAGCATGGCTATATGTTAAAATGTTGAAAAGGATCTCAAACTTTGTAATCATGTGCCTATTAGTGGGTAGCATAACAAACCATGAAAAGAATTAAAGAAAAACATGCATAGAAATAGAATAAATAATATTCTCTTCTTTTTTTTTAACTGAAAGAGCAAGGAATTAAAATGATAGGCCAAGGAAGAAACTTGGAGACCAAGACAAACAAAAATCTACAAATCAATTAGTATGTTTGAATATAAGGCACAAATATTTTTGAGATTTTTTTTATTAAAAATAAATAATTTTTTTAATAATTAAAAAAAAAACACTTTAAGTTTGTATTTAAAGCTACTTGTATTACTTTCATCTATAACTATAATCTGATTAGTAGGTAACAATTTTTTTTAAAAATTATATTGATTTGAAAAACATCGGTCATGAGTCTTAGTGACCACTAATGCAAAATAGGTATTTTATGTCGGTTATTTTGGACTTTTTATGTCGTAAATAAGTTCGACGTTAATGCGGGATATGTAAATTTATATCGGATCCACCATATCCGACGTAAAACATCCTCCCCGTCATCAGCGGCGTCTACCTCTCCCGTGTCGCCGACCAGAAGCCCTAGGCCGGCTTCGAGGTCGTCCTCCTGGCCCTCTACGCGCATGAAACAACCTCATGCATCGCCCAACTGCTACTGTCACCATCCCCGACCTCACAAATCCCAACATCTACCACGACACCAAAGCCTCTCCCAACAAAAATGTCGAAGATTCATATATAGGTAATGAAAGGGAAATGAACGGAGACTTGCCGGAAATAGCAACTCACCTTCGCCGAAAACTTAGAAACGCCCTTCACCGGATTTCAATCGGTCAAAAAGATGGAGAATGACCCACCAATGACGAGCCGCCCTTCATCGGAAGTCGCTGGAGCTCAAAACGCAACCAGAACTCGCTCTCACCTTTGCCGGAAATCGCCCAAACACTTTTCAGATTAACCTAGGTCGCGCGCGCGAGGAAGACTAAGGCGCGCCTAGGGATATAAAAAAGTTTTTGCGTCAAACTAAGGGTTCGACGTAAAATTTCAAATCTACGTCGATAGTGGCTTCTGTCTGACGTAGATTTCAAATTTTACGTCAGATCCTATGTAGTCTGACGTAAAATATTTCGACTTATTTTTAAAATTGCCATCGCGTCTTTTTTACGTTGCTTATTTGTATATCCGACGACAAAGAGATGAAGTAAAAGATTGATTTTGCACTAGTAGATGGAGACTCATAACAGCTTACAATTATATCATATAAAATGAAAAATATTTTAAATAAATTAAAATCTGTTTCATTGAAAATGACCTATGAATTGTATCACGAAGGAGATTTATTCTTATTCGATATTTGCATAAACACTTCATTATTTATTTACTATATCTACACAGGCCTAAAAATATTGCCTATTATGCATTCAAACTAAAGAAAAGGAAAAATAAATAAATTAATCCATTGGTGCAGATAATGTAATTTTTAAATAACGATAGGTATATCTAAATTAAAATATAAATTCTATTACAACATCAGTAGTTTTGCATAATTACAAAAATCTTTATAAAAAAAACCCAAAAATGCTGAATTAATAACTATTTATCAGTTGCCTTGAACACACGATGTTCCTAATTAATATATGTTATTCCAACTCTAATTGATTAACCATGCAAAGGAATAATTATTTTTCTTGTTAATGGAAGCCATTTTGCCTATATTAACAACCTTCATTTAGTTTTCGTACTTTCATTAATCATTAATCCAATGCATAACATCAAAGACTACTTGTGATCCCAAGGAGAGAGAACAATATATAAATTATAAAACAATAACTTGTGTGGTGTTAAAAAAAAATGTTTATAATCACTAAGTTAGTCTAGTAGTTGAGTGAAAAGAGATAGTTAAAAGCATGAAGACCTACGTTCAATCATCATTGCTACTATCTTTGTAATCTTTTCTATCTTTACAAAAAAAATAATTTATATATATATAGGAATCTCCGTCGTTACTTTTCTATTTATTTATGTTTTTTGAAAAATAAAATTCCATAAATTTATGAAATTAGATTTAGAACAAACTATCATTTTAGTTTCCAAAAGTGTGCAACGCTGTCACCATTATTCTTTAAAATCAAATAAGTTTTAAATAAATTATCAAAAATACATTTTATCAACTATATTAGTTTAAATTTTACTAAAATGTGTGACTTTAAATAATAATACTGATGTATATTTAAAGTTAAAATAATGATAAGTGACTAAATTTGGGAGCTAAGATAAAATAATTAAATTTTAATAAAGAGTTCTTAATTATAAAGATTAATGTATATTTTAATGCGTTATAGTATTTTATTGTAATTTTAAAAAATAAAATGGTGATTTCTTCAAACATAAAATAAAAATGACCTTTTATCAAGAATGATCCAACACATCGTTAAACGTAAAACAAATTATAAAGTAAAGTTTTTTTTTCTTAATATTAGTAATAATATTTTTTAATATAAATAAAAAATTGTTTTGAAAATAGTTTTTAAAAAATAATTATATTTATATATCTTTTAGAGATGAACATTTTAAAGTATACTTTTAAAAATACTATAAAAGTGACTTTTGAGTTATAGATGTAAAAAATTTATATAAATATTAATGCAAACTATTTTTTTAAGAAAGTCGAAGACAGGAGCCTTATTAATCTTATGTTTGGATCAATCGTGTCTTTCATATATTTTCTTTTTAATGTTGTTATAAAATTGTTGTAAAATAACAATAATGATGATCATGTTGATCGAAGATTACAATATATTTAATTATAACTAAATCTACAATTACATATATAATTTAATATATTTTTTTGTTTCGTGTATTTTATTTGACTATTACACTTTTTAATAATTAAGAAAAAAGATAGAATTTTTTTTTACATCCTCCATCATATTACTATGAGAAATCGAATAGAAATACAACTAAATAAATAATTTCATTATATTATTTTTATAATTATAATTTTATTTTTAAAAACATTAAGATTTATCTAATATATAAAGTTTGAATCTATGCCTCTCAAACTTTATAACAAGAATGAGAGATAACTCTTTTTTGCACTAGTGCTTTTTCACTTGTGTATAGGCACGACATTTAAATTGCATTCACGAACACTTATTTGACTTGATTCGATTTTGATGGAGAAAATCTATTTTGACTGAGTATAGATTTTTTTCAACATGAGAAATCGAGTTTGAGTATATAAGTCTTTATCCCTATATTTGTACTTGTATCACTATGTAACGATTTGATAAGTCCTTACATTTTACAACTCAACAACTAAGTAAAGAAAAATGTAATGACTCACCATGACCATTACACTTATGAATCACAACTACTAGCATCGGAACTAACTCATACAGAAGGATTTATACTCAAAATAAATGGATATGCAAACTATAACATGTATATAAATATAAGTATTAAAACAACTCTACAAATATATATATATATATACACACACACACAATACATGTACAATATCATCCAGTTTAAAAATAGTACAAATCCTAAGTGTTGGTCAAGCACAACTATATTCAATTTATGTAATTATTTAAATAATTCATGCTTCTAAATCTATTTTTTGTCTCAAAACACTTACTCATAAGTTAATTTATAATTAAGGTTTAATTGTTTAAATGTTAGGTATTTTTAATATTTTTCTCTGATTGAGTTAGAACATAAGAAGAAAAAAATAATTTGAAAACTACAAATCTCAAGGGACAAGTATCGCTGCAAGTCAAATTGAAGATTCGCTCAGAGCAAGTAAATTTCGCTTCGAATGACTAAACTAAAGCTTGAAAAGTGAGCCAAGTTAGAAAGCAACCTAAAGATGATGATTAGCTTACTTAAAGTGAGCAGAGTACTCACTTAGAGCGAGTGAAATTCGCTTAAAGTCATCATAAGAGTGCTCTAAGTGAGTGAAGTCAGAGACCAACCCTGAAAGACTATACTAGCTCACTCACAGTGAACTACTTGGATACTTTAAGCGAGAAAATTTGCTTAGAGCTATCACAAGAGTGTTTTGAGCAATTGAAGCCAAAGACCATCTCTGAAAGTACACATATGCTCGCTTAGAGTGAACTACAAGAGCACTTTGAGCAAACACATATGACCTAAAAGTTCATTAGAAATTTATTATAAAAATAGGGTCTCTAGAAGGTCTCTATATCCATAATTACCTTTCTAAGCATAATTCTAGAGAGTTTAGAGAAAGTTCTTGTGAGGTTACTTTGTAATCATGAGTCACTCAAATATCCCTCTTTTATTGTGTAATTCTTATTCATGAGTGACTATGTCTCTATTGTTGGAGGTTGAGATAGTTATTGGAACTTTGTAATTTTCTACGTGTTTTTCACTCAATAAAGTTATTTAGTTAATTATTTTATTCTTGTACTTAATGCTTGTGACTTGATCAATCAATGCATGATTTATAATTTTTTATTGAGGTTGAGAAACTATTTTTAAAATTATGACCTAGATAAAATGCTGATAACATTTATTACTAAGGAATTGGGATAAACCTTATCAATTGACTTTCGACCCCTGATCTTAATGTATGATTACTTTACAAAAATTTTCAAGGAATTAAGATTTTCCTTAAATAATCTAAAATTTCTTATCTAAGGAATTAGGGTATAAATATAGTTGTGGGTTGTCAAATTAATTGTACAATTTCAACATTAAATGAAAAATTAAGAGGTTTTACATGAAAAAATAGTGAATCAATCTTTGGCTATTCTCATTATAAGTTTAAACTCTTTACAATTTACTGCTTTATTCACAACAAAAAAAAAAACGCAAATTTTTGACAGAAAATTTTCGACGGATATGGATCTGTCGGAAATTTTATATTTTTCGACGGATTTATTTTTCCATCGAAAATTTCTGACAGAATTTTCCGTTGAAAATTTTTCGACGAAAATATAAATCCGTCGAAAAACTCCATCAGAAATTTCCGACGGAAAAATAAATCCGTTAGAAATTCTTAATGGAAATTTTCCGACAGAATATTCCGTCGAAAATTTCTGACGGATTTATATTTCTGTCGGAATAGTTTTTTAAAATAAATATTATTTATCTACCTTAAAACAATCAAACTAGTGAATTTATATTTTAGAGGGGTGAAAATAAAAAAAAAAATATTTTACTCATTTTACAAGTACGAAACAAAAATTTACCTGTTTCCATCATAAATCAGCATTTTTATTGTAGTGATTTTATTTTCACTAAAATTTAATAATTCTTGTTAAACAAATATAAATTTCTATCAAATCATTTGTTTAGTATTACAATTATATTAAACAATTATAACTCGCATCTATATCAATTTAATAACTTAAACTTTTGTCTAATTTATTACTTATGATAATTGATATACTTGTCAAATACATAACAATTATCTCAACTTTTATCACTATATGTTATTTTAATTACTTATTAATTAACTTTTTACTAATAAAATATTATAATAACGATAATAAAATTTAAATTTATAAACTCAAATATATTATCTCAACCCTATCATTATACATTTCTTTGATCAGTAGAATCTACACCTTATATATTTATTCTAATAACTTATTATACCAGACTAGAACCTAGAGTCACATGCCATCTGTGTGTCACTCCTAGTTGGTAGTCTTGGCTGTCGAAGACCGAGATGAGCTATATCAGACTAGAACCAAGATTCATGTGCCATCTGCGTGTCACTCCTTCTTAATAATCTTGGTTACCGAACACTAAACCTAAAGTAGGAGTGAGCCATCACCTCAGTCTTCGACCATTTCGATGTCCTACGTAACCAACTAAAATGGGAGGATCTCGAAACATTCGCCTTGACTCAGCCCCTATGCTTTGAGAAGAAACAAGATATACTCATGAAGGCACCTCTCGGCCCTTAATTTCGGTCACTGACCAATCCGAGATGACTCAAATATGTTGATCGCTACAAGTTAAAGGACCTCTAAGTGTACAAACAATGATTAACATGAAATGTAAGCAAGATTAAATGATAATCTGTCATTACTAGTTGTATTACCTAATTGTAACAAGGCTCAAAGACTAAACTCATTACAATTAGTATAAATAGTCACATAAAACAAGATAAAACTATTGTTCATTGATTGTTATTATCAATACTCTAACCTATTCTAATTTAAATGTGAGAGTGTCTTTTACCAGTACATCCCTTTTTTTCTTTTTTCTTTTTTCACATTTTAGAGCCCTCGGTCGACGTGGAGATTCAAGTATGATATACAAAAATTATTGATGTGCCCAAACAGGTAAACTTATAGTTAGTGATTAGAATAAATTTATTTTCAAGAAGGATCATCTTCTATATTTTTGGTTTTGTCGTCGTATTTTAGTTCCTAAATATTTTCTAAAAGTTATACGAACCAAAATAAAAATAAACTACGATTACTAAAAAAATCATTTAAACCTTATCATTTGTCTTTCATTCATTTCAAGAGGAAAAAAAATAAACTTAGATAAAGAAAAAAAAATCATTTTTTATAAGTTGTTAACCTATTTTTTTATTTAATAAAAAAACATTTTTAAATACAATTATTATTAGTGTTAATAACTTAAATAATATTGCAATATATTTTGATTTATAAATTCATATCAACTCGAATATGGCTTTCAGATCAAATATTCTTTTAATAAAAATATAAATCAATTTAAAAGTATCAAATCGATTTTTGTATTGTAAGAAAAGCCTTACAACTATTAAATAAAAAGATTTGTTATAATTGAAAGCCAAAGGACGTATTCCAATTATTAATATTATTTTTTTTTCAAAAAAAGGTTCATGTTAACAGTAGAACATAGGTAGCTACGTTTTTGTTTAAGTGTGAGTTGGGTAAGAGCAAAGTGTGCAAAGTAACCACATGGTAGACCTCAAGACTCAATAAATTTTTTATAAAAAATACTTACTGATGCAGAATCAAACTCGCTTCCTTTCCTATTTAGATATGTTGTTATTCCATGGATAACTTGTTAGCTAAGGAGTAAAGTTTTCCTTAGTAGTCAATGTCTTTGCATTATAAATTGAGGAGCGAATCTTCACAACGCAAACAAACAAGCACTCGCATACTTCATTATCTTCTGTTTGTTGTTGCTTCATAATCTTTTCTTCTTTCTGTGTTGCAAACTACAATCACAGTGAGTCAAGTGTTGAGTGTTGCCAAAAGCGATGGAGAGCAGAGGTTATCCGGATCTTGTAGGACTAGGATTCCGTCCAAGAGATGATGAGCTTGTCGGCTTTTACCTCAAACACAAGTTGCTTAGTGATGATCCACGTGTGCAAGTCATCCCTGTCATTGATCTTTGCCAGGTCGATCCTTGGCATGTACCAGGTACCCTTCATCATCATGCCATCAACTTTTCTTTTTTCTTCCTCTTCTCTTTATTTTCTTCAATGTTGTTTCATTTTTTTTTTCTTCAAATAGTGATGTTAGCGGAATCAGCCATACGATTCAATGACCCAGAATGGTTTTTCTTCAGTCCTGTTGATTTCAAGTATTCAAACAGTAGAAGGTTTAACAGGACAACCAAGTGTGGCTTCTGGAAAACCACCGGCAAAGAACGTGACATTAGGAGCTTGGACACCAACACTGTCATTGGGACTAAGAAGACCCTTGTTTTCTATGAAGGCCGTGTTCCCCGTGGTGTCAGGTCCAACTGGGTTATTCACGAATATCATGATGCCACCTTTCATCAATCCCAGGTTGAAATGAAATATCGGTTAGATATTAGTTAGGATGCTGTTTAAAATAAAAAACATTATATTTATTTTCAAGATTTGCATCATTTTATATTATTAGGACTTGAGGATGACTTTTGTCTTAGATTAATAAATAGTGACTTTTAAGATGAGGGAATTTATCATCATAAATAAGAGAGAAGTCATATATGAAGAAAAAATTTATGAGTTTTACTTAAAATAAAAAAAAAAAACTTATAGGAAAAGTTTTATAAGTTTAGGGTCGAACTCGAAGGTTTATATTTAAAGAAGGTTTTTCTTTTTTTCCTAACTTTTTCTACTAAATTTCTGTCTCTATTGTGTACGTTTTAGCTTTTTGATGTTGTTTACTATCCTATTATTATTCTGGCTTTTGAAGGTTATTATTGTTATTGGATCCCTTGTTTCTTTTTTGTCGTACTTTATTCATCACCCATTTTTCTCCACTCGGTCTTGCTTGAAGACAAAGGGGGCATGGAAGAGATGTTTGGGCTTATAAAAGTGATCTATGAACCTCTTTCTAGCTTATTTCAATTATTTTTACTTGGAAGATTACCAAAACAAGATCTTTTTTGTTTAATCCAACGAGCTCATGCATAAAGCTTATGGATAAGCTCTCATTTGACTTATTGGATTGTGTTTAATTAAATCTTTTATCTAAACATGCAAAATTCATCATCAGTTTTCGTCCAAGACTGTCAATTTTTTCTGTATAATTTGCTGTGAATATAGAATCGTTCAGGAAATAAGCTTCTGAAGCATTAGCCTGATTTGTCTTGGCTGTGGCAATTTGAAACAAATAAATGTTGATTATCCTCACAATTTTGCAGAGGACTTTTGTATTATGTCGCTTGATGAAGAAACCTGAGAAGACAACTGACGGAGGAACTGATGCATTGTTCTATGATGAAGGGGAACCCAGTGGAGGCACGGTTTCTGACTTTGAAAATCAGGGAGGTAATTTTAGAGGAATGGAAACAATCTCTCAAGCAACATATCAAGCAGAGAAATATTTCTCCCCAACACAACAGTCTCCAACTGGTGCTGAGATGGGAGAACCATCTTTTCCAAATTACCCATTTTACGATGCCTATTTTAGAAATGAAAACAACATTATGCACACTTCATTTAAAACTACAGAGGAAGACGAGTTCCTCAATTCAATTTTAGTTGATGACAGTTTAGCTGATGAAGAAAGTATGCATGCTTCTTTCAACAATTTCACCCAATCAGAGTCATTGAAAATGTTATACTGTGAAAGCAGTGATACAGATACTGAAATCGTCTCTAAACTGGTAAATATAAATTGTCTAATGACCATATAATATTGGGGTGTTAATCTCTATTTTTTTCTGAACTGTCATTGGTTCTATAGGTTAAATTGCAGTGTGCATTGTGGTGATGTGAAATTTGCACCAGTTTTACCATATTTAGTGATTTTCTCCTACAGATTTTGAAAAGACACTTGGCTGAAATGTTTGGTTTGAGTTGGTTTTGATGTTTATTTCTGAGTCATGATCGATTCATGGAACATTACTAAGACTTTAGAGGCTTAGAGCATGCTTTGATGAAGGGATAAGTTGTGAAGGGAAGGAAATGGAGACAAAGTAATATATTTTTTGTACCAATTTTTACCCTTGCATCTCTTCCCAACATAGTCCCTAGGAGTTCAAAATTAAGTATTCTTTTTCTTGGGTTTGTGATATTTGTTCTCTTTATTTTGGGCACTTCGATATTTGAATTCATTTATTTATTTTCTTCTAAAATCATTACAGGATGGCTTTTACATGGATACTTCAGCAATGTGTAATGAATATCCTAACTCAGACGAATACTACCCATAAAAAAGGTTTAAATCATACATGATGCTGTTCATGGTGGCACATGTTTTGTATCTTCCAACCATGAAGGAAACCAACAGATATTTGAAAATGATTTCTAGGAAGCGGAGACATCCTCTTGTAACTCGACAGTAGATAAGTCTTTCAAGATCAATTGTATTGAAATTTTCGGTTCTCCTTCCACTCCAAGGAGATGGAAAAATCAATACTGTATCATCTAAGACCAAACAACTGCATATGATGCGAACTAAGTTTCAAGTTAGTTCCATTAATGGATCGGTGATAGTTAATTATTAGGAGTATGTGTGATATAAAATAGCCGGTTTTCTAATAGCAAATCTATTAGAAAATAACTCTATCAAAAACTGCATGGCAGCAGTTGTGTATTAGGATTTATAAGGATAAAATTTGATGTAAAACATGAGTTATTGAACGGGGTAAGTCTAAAAATACTTATTCCTTAAATAAACGAATGTCTTTTTATATATATTAGATTGTGTAATTAGGAAGTGTACGTAGTTATTTGCAATTTGCGGGTAGAGAATTATCATTATAGGAGCTGTCTTTGGGATAGCAAATGTATCTCTGGATTAATGTATTGTGTGTGATTTTAGTGTTGAATATTATATTTTATTAGTTTTTGTTTAAGATGAACAATGCAATTATCCCCTATTAACTAAAAGAAGGGTTGATAATGTCAGCTGCCTTTATCTTAGTGATTCTCAGTTGACCATTGTTTTTCTGCTGCAAGAATGCCTTATTCTGGATCAAAAGAACAAACTAGATGCCTAATGATGCTCTAGGCCTTATGAGAAATATTTAGATTTTATGGAAAATATATGAAAAAGACAAAAGAATTAATCCCCTTTTTAAGGGTCCATTTTGCATTGTCTATGGAATCAACTTTGAGAAGATTTTCTGAGTCTGTGACCAATAATATATAATGAGCCAAGCCCGGTCCAATTTTTTAAGGCAAAAGGGAGAAAACTTTATAAAGATCTTTGTTGTAATAAGAAATGCTTAACTAGAATATAAAATCTAAATATTGAGGTTAGTGTTTCCTCTCAACTGGCAACTCTAACGGGCATGCATACGTACATACACATGTTATCTACTTTGACAACAATGAAAAAAAGCCATAACAAACTACCATTACAAAATGCAGCCTAAAGGACAAATACAATCACTTGGTCTTGGAATGGTGAGGAAAACAAATTGACTCCAAAGATATGATATTAAGATGACATTTTGTCGGATGTAGATGGAAAGACAATGAAGTGAGATGGTGGAAGCAACAAAGAAACTTGGCGTGCAAGTCTTATATTACCCACTTACCCCTACTTCTTTTAAAGATAAAATAGGTAATACATTAACTATGTAAAATAATTTTAGATTATTATAATGTTATTTAATTAAAAAGTCTTTACAATTATGATATTTGATTGATTAACTATCTAATAATTTTTCTTTTAATAATATTACATTACAATAAGGATTATACAATAATTTGTATAACATCATTTTATTTATTATAGAGAGACACACATACATTGAAATTTTGAGAATTAATTTTCTAAAACTAAATATTAATCAATTTTTAATATATTTAATAATTTAAAAAATATCTGATTAAAAAAATAGTTGATATTTTATGTCAACTTTGAAAGAAAGAACATGGAGATAAGAGAATTTTTTTTTCCAAATTTTTACTTTCTAAAAAATTTGAAATTCTACAATTTTAAGAAATTTTTATAAATACTTGCATTTAAAATTCTTTATAAACTATCCATCTAAATAATGTATTTCACTTCAAAGCATTTGAAATTCTTAAAAAAATTGAATTATTTCATTAAAATTCAATTCAAACACACTCTAAAATTTTTATACCATTAGTTATGAATATTCTTTAAAAAAAAACAATTAAGTGTTTTTTTCTATTTTAGAATTTTTTCTATAACAATCCTTTTATATTATCATTTCATGTGATGTACGTGTCTTCAAATTTGTTTGGATAAATTATTTTAAAAGTATATTTAATAAAAAAAATAAGAAGAGATAATGAAATTTTTTTTTATAAGTTAAAATTAACTTATGCATAAATTAATTTATAATAACTTACCTATTAATTTCTTTAAAAATTATTTTTAACTTGTTAATTTTAACTTAAAAGACGAAATTTATTTTATTTTCTTCTTCTTATTTTTCCCCCTAAGAATGCTTTCAAATTTGATCATCCAAACTATTGGTATATAAAGTAAAAATAACTAATATTTGCTAGTATCTATTTTTACTTCATCATAGCACACACATACCCTAAACTTAAGTTGAAACATTTTATTTTTTATTTTATAAAAATACGTTCAATTTTTTTATCCAAATTATTGATGTAAAAATGACTAATATTTATTGGTATCTATTTTTATAACACACATTATTTTAATATTTTTTTATCATATTATAAATCACATCTTTTTTTTTATTTTTTAAATTTTCTACATCAATCTCACATCTTATATAAATATTATTATTCTTTGTTCAAACAAGTTTTTTCTTGTAGTATATTAAATAATATATATATATATATATATATATATATATATATATATCATTCCCTTAATTTAAAATTTATTCTCCTTATTTTTAAATGATTCATGTTAGTTGGCGTAGGACTTTATGTTGTTATCTTAGTATTATTTCGATTATTGTCTTAATAGAATGTAATTGAACTAGTTAGTGAGTAGAGATACTAACAAAGCTTAAGTAAGATTTGTAATGTGATTCTATTAAGAGTAATAATAACAAAGGAAAAGCATAACATTCACAATGGAACTTTCTCTTGATTTTCTCTATTTCTCCATTTTTGTTTATTTCATTTTTTGATTTTTTGAAATCATAGCATTTGCATTTGTAAAGGTCTGTTTCTATAACAGATTGGTATTTAGAGCTAAGGTTGGATTCTGTCTCTGGGGTGTTCTTTGTTGGAACAAGAAGAATGAGTTCTACAATGTATGATATTAGGAAGTTTACAAGCAAGAATGATTTCATCCAATGGAGAATGAAGATAAGATCTATATCGGTCCATCAATGTCTAGAGGAGGTTCCTCAAGGAGAAAAGAAACTACCCACCACAATTACAGGAAAGGAGAAGAAAGAGATGCTGAATAAAGCCATAACGCCTTAATTTTGTCCCCTTAGAGACAAGGTTCTTAAGGAAGTCTCAAATGGAAAGATTATTACTGTTGTTTGGCTCAAATTGGAGAACCTGTAAATGACAAATCCTTGGCCAACAAGTTATATTTGAAGCATAATTTGTACACCATTGAGATGCTAGCAAGGAAGGCATTGGATGATCACTTGGATAATTTCAACAAGATCATTCTTGTTCTTGAAAATATTGAGATAAAGATTGATGATGAGCACTAGGCACTACTACTATTGAGATCATTTCCAAATGAATTTGGCAACCTCTTATACACAACCATTTATTACAAAGATGCTCTGTTATCAAATGGGCTACAAGTTGCTTGATCTCTAAAGGAGTTGAAGAAGAGGGCTGAGGGAGGAGAAGATTAACCAATAGAAGGGTTGTACAGAAGGGGCATGCCATAAAGAAAGATTATAAGATCATGAAGAGTTCAAGATTCAAGTCAAAAGAGGGCAAGAAGAGGAAGTGCCTTATTTGTGGGAATGAGGAGCTTCTTAAGAAGGATTGCCTTGAAAATAAGTAGAAAAAGAAGTATGGAGAATCAATAAGTTACAAATGTGATGTTGATGTTGTTTTAGAAGGATGAAGAATGTTGAAGTGATGTTCATTTTAAAAGAATTTAGACCAAAATGGGTTCTTGATTCTAGATGCACATTCCATATGTGTCCTCACAAGGACTAATTTATTTCCTATAATGAAATCCATGGAGGACAAGTTATGTTAGGCAATAAAAAGGTCTGTAAAGTGATTGAAATTGGTGCCATAAAGCTAAAACTTGCAAATGGAGAAATATGGATCTTGCAAAGGGTGAGACATGTGCCTAATTTAAAGAAAAATCTAATTTCTCTTTAGATGTTTGATAAACAAGGCTACGAGTACAAGGATGTTGAAGGTGGAGTTCTAAGAATCAAAAAAGGGTCCATGGTGCTAATAAATTGAAAATTGGATAATGGTTTGTATTTTGATCAAAGGGGCACTTTTGTTGTAGTTTCTGAAATAGACTAGTCTCAAGTAGCCTTTGACATATAAGGCTTGGTCATATCAGTGAAAAAGGTTTGAAGGGAGCAAACAAAATTTGCAAGGCAAAGACTACATTGAGGCACTAGAATTTTGTGAACACTACATCTTTGGGAAAACAAAGACTAAAGTTTGTCACTATTACTCGTCATGCAAAAGGTACTCTTAACTACATTCATAGTGACTTGTGGGGGCCATCAAGAGTTTCCTCTCATAGTAGAGAAAGTTATTTCCTACCCATCATTGATGATTTCTTAAGAATTGTATAAAATTGCATTTTTGAGAATAAGAATGAGTCTTTTGCAAAATTTAAAGAATGTAAGGCTTTAATTGAAACTCAAACCAATATAATGATCAAGAGGTTTATAACTGATAATGGGTTGGAGTTTTGTTATGAAGAATTTGAGCAATTTTGTAAGAAGAATATGATTGATAGGCTCAAGGCTATTAGAAGGACCCTTTAATAGAATGGACTTGCTGAGAGAATGAAAAGGATTGTATGTAGAAGGTTAGATGCTTTGTTTTCTAATGTTAATTGTTAAGTACATTTATGGGCTAAAGTAGTGATCATAGTTGCTCATTTGGTAAATAAAAGTTCATCCACTGCTATTGGAACGAAAAAACTAGAAGAGATGTGGTCTGGTTATCCTCCAAGCCTAGAGAATTTGAAAGTATTCGAGTGTGAGGCTTATGCTCCTATAGACCGAGGGAAGCTTGAACCAAGGGCTCTAAAATGCATGTTTTTGGGTTACCCTCAAGGTGCGAAAGGGTTCAGATTATGGTGCATGGAGAAGGGGCAACCTCGGGTATTGATCAACAAAGATGTTATGTGTAGGGAATTAGAAATGTTCTACTCAAATGAGGATTCAAGAGTTAGAAGCCTTATGAATTGGCTATTAATGAGAAAGTTCATTTGGAGGTGGAGCCATTACACAAATTTGAAATTCAATAGCCTTTTGCAGAATATGAAATTGAGGATCATGAGCATATTGGAGACACTACTCAACAAGAGTATGTTTTGGCTAAACTTAAAGGTAGAAGAACCATTAAGCCGCTAAATAAATTTGGTTATGTTGATATGGTTGCTTTTGCACTTACTATAGTAAAGAAGATTAGAGGAGATGAGCCTAACAATTATGAAGAAACACAAGTAATCTTCGAACTAGATTTGTAGCCATGAATAAGGAATTAAATTTCTTGCACAAGAATGGTAATTGGTTATTGGTTGATAAGCCAAAGGGAAAAAAAACTTGGTAGTTACAAATGGTTATTCAAGTTGAAGGAGGGAATTTCAAGGGTGGAAAAGAATTTAACATTGCTTTAGTTAACAAAGGTTGTGTAATGTAAAGTCAAGCCAAGATGGAGAATTGTTAATTGGCTTAGGACTTTATGTTGTTAGCTTATTATTGTTTCTGTTATAATAACATGATTTTTGTATAGGTTTAGTATGGTTAGTGCATTGGTATCTAACATAGTACTGTTTCTGTTATTACCTTATTACAAAATATAAATAAACTAGGTAATGAGTAGAGATGCTAAGAAAACCTATATAAAGCTTGTAATGTGATTCTATTCAAAGTAACGATAATACAAAAGAAAAGCTATAACATTCACAACATGACTCTTTCTTTCTCTCTCTCAATTTTCTTCATTTCAACATTTTCTTCCATTTCATTTTTGGTTTTCTATAAATCATAGCATTTGTAGAGGTCTATTTCTATATCAGATAGGGTTTATATATTAATTCATTTTTTTACTCTTAAATTTGATTTAATGTTGTCTGTTTACAATAGAAATTACTTTTTATTGTAAAACATATTTTAAATCTTTTTTATTAATACAAAACATGAAATTTGTGTTATTAGATTCATCCTAATAAAATTATGGAAATTCAAATAATATCCTAATTAAAAAAGACTATGTATAAAAATTGTGAAAAGAAAATCTCATGAGTAATTGATAAAGAAAGTTCACAATCAGACAAAAAATTGAAATTCTAAAATCAAAAAATATTTATTGTTTCAAAATAATATTTTAATATTTTAATTTTGAAACAATTTAATGTTTTAGATTGATTTCACTCTTCTTCATACTTTAATGTTGCTTCATTGCCACCAACTAGAAAGCAACATTAAAATATTTATTGTTTCAAAATAATATTTTGTTTGGATAAATTAATTCAAGTTTTTTAAATTTTAAATTGTTGGGTTGGATATGATAATTAGATTCCACCATGGTAAAATTGATTTTAAAAATATATTTATATGTTGAGATTTTTAAATTAAATTTTATAAAAATAAATATTAGCTAATTTTTAAATATTTATAATAATTTAAAAAATTAATATTACATAATATTTAATAATTTTAAAAATATTTTTGAATATTAAATAATTAAAAACATGAAGAGATAAGAGATAAGATAAAATATATAAGTGAAATAAGAAAATAAAAAAAAGAGGAATTTCAAATTCTTTTTTTGGGAGAATTTGAAATTCTACTATTTCAAGGAATTCCACAAATGCTTGAATTTCAAATTCGTTATAAATTCTACATCCAAACAAGTTATTTCACCTCAAAGAATTTGAAATTCTTCAAATAAATGAATTACTTCATTTAAATTCTCCATCCAAACACACTATTAGCTTTTTTGGTGGACGGGTATGTGTAAAAATGGATTTGCCATTTTCTTTCTCCAAGTATCCTTCTAGAGAGAAGAGGTACGAAAATTCATTTGAGGAGCTTATCTTTTCCAACAAATATATTTCCACATACATGAAAATAGAGCTCAAATTTCTTATTGCATGTTTGAAGAACACAATTATCTTTCAACTATACTAACTTGTTTATCCAATGAATTTGTCTTTCTTGAAGTGCGAGATACACATTAAAAGTAAAATATACTCGCAATGTTAATTATAAAATTAACTATTGAGCATTGTGATAAAGTTAAATACAAGTAACAAATAAGGATAATTTAAGTCTAAATATACATGAATTTAACATTTCTTAATTTGTGCTTAGAAAGTTAAGGGTGTGTTTAATAGAGAGGAAATAAATAAGAAATGATTTGTCATAGTCACTATACTATATGGAATCATTACTAGCAGAGAAAATTAGTCTACTAGAATTATAGAAGTTTAAGTAACAGATATATGAACATATATATAATATGAATATAAAAGTGTCACCATCATACTAATATATATCATATACAAGTATATACAACAATCCCAAAGGTAAATTATATAACTTAGTAGTGTCAGTTGAACACACCTATACAAGCTACACGAAGTAGCACTAACATCAACAAAAGGGTCCCTCCACCTAAAAGTAATCGCACCTTTAGTCTAACCTTGAACTGTTCTTATACAACGTATGTTTATCGTAGTCCAAATCACATAGAAATAAAAGGCTAAGCTAGATTTCGAAAATATGTACAACAACAACAACAACAACAACCAAGCCTTTATCCCACTAGGTGGGGTCGACTATATGGATCAAACGACGCCATAGGGATCTATCATAAATCATCTCTCTTGATAAGGCATTGATCTCCATGTCCTTTAGCACTGTTTCCCCTATAGTTTTCTGAGGCCTTCCTCTCCTTCTAGCTCCAACAGTAGCCTCCATCTCATCGACCCTCCTCACCGGTGCGTCAGCCGGTCTCGTCCACACATGCCCACACCATCTAAGACGGGATTCAACCAACTTCTCCACAATAAGTGCAACCCCCACACTTTCTCGGATGCATTCATTTCTAATCCGATCTTTTATCGTGTGTCCGCACATCCACCGTAACATCCTCATCTCGGCTACATGAAGTTTATTCTCGTGTTTCCCCTTTGTGGCCCAACACTCGGTCCCATATAATATAGCCGGCCTAACAGCAGTACGGTAGAACTTTCCTTTAAGCTTAAGAGGCACCTTTTTATCACATAGCACCCCGGACGCCCTCCTCCATTTCATCCAACCCGCTTGGATCCTATGATGCACATCGCCTTCCAACTCTGCATCTTGCTGAACAATAGATCCCAAATACTTAAACCTTGGGACTTTTGTTATTGCTTGCTCTCCAATCTTCACCTCCTGAGTTGCCCTTGTGTTCCGCATGCTAAACTTACACTCCATATATTCCGTCTTACTTCGGCTTATCCGCAAGCCATGTTCTTCCAGGGCTTGTCTCCATCTTTCGATCTTCTCATTTATCTCTTCCCTAGAGTCTCCCGTAAGAACAATATCATCGGCAAAAAGCATGCATCGGGGCACTGGCTCTTGGACATGCTCAGTAAGCGCGTCCATAACCAGTGTAAAAAGGTAAGGACTTAAAGTAGACCCCTGATGAAGTCCTATGGTAATAGGAAAATCCTCAGACACCCCACTCTGTGTTCTCACGCTAGTCTTGGCCCCTTCATACATGTCTTTAATCGCCCTGATATAAGCAATACGCACCCCTTTCTTCTCTAGTGCCTCCCACAATACTTGTCGAGGTACTCTATCATAGGCCTTCTCCAGGTCTACGAACACCATGTGTAAATCCTTTTGTTGTGTCCGATATTGCTCCATCAATCGTCGTAGTAAATATATTGCCTCCATAGTCGATCTCCCTGGCATAAAACCAAATTGGTTCTCCGTAACTTGTGTCTCTTGTCTTAACCTTCGCTCAATCACCCTCTCCCAAAGTTTCATAGTATGGCTCATAAGCTTAATCCCTCTATAGTTTGCACAATCTTGAATATCCCCCTTGTTCTTATAAATAGGGATTAAGGTACTCCTACGCCATTCTTCTGGCATCTTGTTTGATCTCATGATCTCATTAAACAACTTGGTGAGCCAACTTATGCCCTTCGCTCCTAAGGTTTTCCAAACCTCGATCGGGATAGTATCCGGTCCCACAGCCTTCCCATTTTCCAACCTTTTCAACGCCTCCCTTACCTCAACCTCTCTAATTCGACGGCAGTAGGTATAGTTTAGGCCCTCTTCCCGGCGGTCTACCCTATAAGATTGCAAACGGTCCTGACTCTCATTAAAAAGCGAGTGAAAGTAACTCCTCCATCTTTCCTTGATATCCATATCCGACACCAGTACTCTTCCCTCTCCATCCTTAATGCACTTCACCTGTTCTAGGTCTCTTGTCCTCCTATCCCTACTTTTAGCAAGCCTATAGATGTTCTGTTCCCCTTCCTTTGTGCCTAACGAAGTGTATAATCCATCATATGCTCTAGCCCTTGCCTCGCTTACCGCTTTCTTAGCCTCACGCTTAGCCGCCTTATAATTTTCCCAACTCTCTGCGTTCCTACCTGTGGACCAAATTTTGTAGCAAGTCCTTTTCACTTTAACTTTCTCTTGGACATTTGCCTCCCACCACCATGATTCCTTGCCCCTGGGTCCAAACCCTCTCGATTCCCCCAGGGTCTCCTTTGCAATCCTCCTGATCACTTTGGCCATACCCTCTCACATTATCCCAAAGCATATATAGAAGCTAAACACTCCAAAGCTAACATATATCTCATCCAATCATATCAATAAGACATCCAACAACGCATATGAACACACCACAACATACATTATATGCATACACCTCAATTAATGCATCATCATTGTCGCAACCCGAAAATTTCCGATCTCGCGACGTATGGTTTAGACATCCTTTTAAAAGTCTCATTAATTAAGGAATGCCCGGACACCAGACTAATCCTTAATTAATGGTTTTTGAAAATAGGTTCATGGAGTCGCCACCAATATTTTACTCAAAATATTGGAAAAAGAAAAGGTTTTTTGAAGATCCAACTATGGCCTTGATAACCATAATTGGGTTCGGGGGTCGGTTACGTGTAGGGAAGGTATTAAGCACTCCTACATCACCCTCAATTGGTACCCTATGATGAAGTTAACATTATAAGAATTAATAAATTAAATATTGAATCCCCTTTATTAATATTTATTTATATGCTTAAAATATAAATCATGCTTAAAATATAAATTAAGCGATTAACCCTAAAATATCTACATTATGACGTTTATTATAACAAAAAAAGAGATAAAGATAAGAAATAAAAGGAAGAGAATAAGATTAGCTGAAATACCTCTTGAACAAGCTTTATTGAATCTTCAAATATGGAAAAGGTGCTTTGTGGCGACCTTTCACACTACAGTATGCCTCACAAATCTCAAGAAATACAATAGGAGGGAGAAAGAATATAGAGATGCGACACAAATCTCAAAAAATATAATAGAAGGGAGAGAGATAGAGAATTTTCGTGCTCAAAGGAGTCTTATTCGAAATTTCTCTGGCCGCCTGGAGAACTGTGCCCAAGACTTCAATTTATAGGGATCAGCAGTGGGCCAGAACGGCCTGTTCCGGTTTCGGAACGACCCGTTCTGGCCCAATTATTATGTGTAAATTTCGTACCCTGGAATTGCCCGTTCTGAAAACGGAACGGCCCGTTCCAGAGTAGAAAGTGACACAAATTTTCCTTTTCTAGAACGGCCCGTTCCAGTTTTGCCTTGTTTGGAACGACCCGTTCTGGTATTGAAACGGCCCGTTCCACCCAAAATATTTAGTTGATTTCAGTTACGTTGGAACGGCCCGTTCTTATATTGGAACGACCCGTTCCGGGGTTCAGAACGGCCCGTTCTGATTTTGGAACGACCCGTTCTGAGTTTTGGAACGACCCGTTCCTATTTTGGAACGGCCCGTTCCGGGCTACTGAAACCACCTTATTTGGCCTTTAGGCCTTCTGATGTCTTGTCTTGTTGTTTGCCTACTTCGGAAGCCCCTCCCTTCGTAATGGAGGTCCATTTCTTTGTTTGTATGCCCCCCGGACGAAATTGGGTGTCTACAATCATGCATTCACCTACAAAGATCTTCTAAAAACATGAACAATTTAAGTGACTTCACCCTAACAAACCAACCCCTTCATTTTCTCACTTAAAGCGTCAACTCAATCACAACAAAATGGGATAACAATCATTCATCTAGTTTCTCAGATTTTGTTACTTACACTAGGAAAGTCCAGTTCCATCGTTAGGAATAGAATAATTGGGTATAGGCATACCATGACCTTGACATCTATTGTCAAGTCACATGTACGTAGAGTTAGTCCATTGGCCATCCTCAAGGGACCATGCAATCTTTCCAAGTACTTGGTTAAGGGTTTTAGCCCTCAACCTCCTACCTTACTCAACTACTAACTAAGGATCTAGAGGAGACATCAACACACATCAAGACCCACTCTAAGAGACACACCAACTTAAAGAGGATTTTCCAACAATAGCCTACTCGAGCACCACTCTTAGATTTCCTATGTGGGATCTTCAATTTTCAAAAACCATTTCCTCTCCTCAAGTCCTTCTCTAGTCAACATGCCTTAATTTCATATCCCATTTTCAACATTCACACCTCATCATACATAATCTACATGCATCACATTTAGTTAATACATATAAATATCAACAATATCATAATATATACAACATACATATGCTCATTATCATCCAACACTATATAAACATCAACATATGTCATATCCAATCAACATACATAAAACTACAATCTTCATACTTCATACAAATGCAATAGAACTCATTCATCTACTCATGTTCATCATGCAACATTCCGAAACATACCCATCATCTAGGCATCTCGCGCTCAATGTAACATACCTCGTGTTTGGTGTCATTGAGATAAAGAACTCTTTGCCTTGCTCACATCTAGTGACATCCAAATCGCGCCCAACGTGATCAACGTGGAGACCTCTTAGGGCTTCACTCCTAGCATGGCTAAACACTTCAGCCTCATATTAGATAGAGAGCCTTTATTTGACTCATTCTCGACGTCACCTAAGTGGTGCTCGACATCCTCTAGGCAAGGAGCCTTTGCCTTGATCACGCTTGGTACCCACGCTCGACGCTATCCCAACCCGAGACAAATCTCTCTTCTTACATTTGACACCATTGATCCTACACTTGGTGTGAGCGAGACAAAGACCCATGGTTGAAATTGCACTCGACACCACGAAGGCACACCCAACATCATATCAAAATTTGCTCATAAAAAATGGTGAAAATTTCCTCCAAGTCCTGAAATGTAGAAGATCTCACACATGTATTGCATCCAACAATCCACACACATCATGTAAGACTCAAAATCATCAAGAAACAACACATGCAACATCATGTATGATTAATCACCAAAATTCACCTAAACACTCAAAAACACCAAAAACCCTTTTCCCCTTCACCATTCAATCTAATTTTAGCCTCCTACATACCCACATTTGATGAAAACAACAACACAATTCATCAAATCAGGCAATCAGTTCATTCTAGCTATCTTTACCTCAACTTTGAGCCAACTGAAATTGAAGAAGAGGTGGAGGAAGAACTTTGAGCTTCCATAAGCTTCACAACCACCCAAACTCGGATTCTCAACCTTCGAATGCTTGAATTACTACTCCAAGGATCAAAGAAACCTTTCACACCTCTAGGAAATCTAGAAAGAAGGAAGGAAGAAGAAAGCTTTAGGTCATAACTCCTTTCTCTAGAACTCTCTCTCTAAGGTTCTAAAGAACAAGAGAATATAAACCTCGGCTCAAAACAGAAACCTTATATACCTTTTATCCTTAGGGTCAATTAAACCTCTAGATAGAGACTCTCACAACTGACCTATCTTAACCTAGGTATAGTGTTACAAAATAGAGTGGATAGTGAAAGAGAGAAATAAGTGTATGAAAATAAGTAAGAAATAGAATAAAAATAAATAATCACATGATAATAATATAATATCTATCTCATCATGATTTAATAAGTTGAGAATTTTTTAATCGGTCAAATAAATAATTATGACAATTTAAAATTATTGGTACCTTTAGAAAATTTTTAAAAAAAAATTGTGGCATTTATATGTAGGAAAATATATTAAAAACAATTGTGGTAGTTTCTAACCACCACAAAATGTGAGCTCCATCATCATAGGAGTTTAAAGGTAGTAGAACTCACCATCTTTTTATCTCTCACCTCTCTATTTTAACCATACCAAGTATCCATTCTTATTTTCACTCTCTCCATATTATTTTATTCCTATTTCTTTACTACCAATCAAGGATAAAATAATGAGTAAACATCCAAATTGGTCCTTGAAAGAAGGTAGAGGTGGCTAATAGGTTTTTGAAAGATTTTTTTGTAACATTTAGGTCCTTAAATTTTAACGTTTTATGCAAATTAATCCTTTCGTTATACTTAGTTCATGACTAGTCAACAATTAATTGTCAACAGTTGACACATATTTTCTCTCCCAATTGACATGCAACAATTACAAACTAAGTGGATTTAAACACGTGGTAAAATAATTTTAAATTTAATGTAAAAATAACTGAAGTGATATATGAATGACTTATTTCTTCTCACTCACTCTCATTCTCACATTGTATTTCACCCATGAAATTGATCTGTGCAAGACGTAAAACTTATTTCTATGAGACATTGTTTAAGTGAAACATCAACTAACAATACTAGAGTAGTAGAGGACAAGTGAAAAAAAAATTCTCTGGGTCTCTAGTTATTTCTAAAACCCTTAACAAAGTCATGCTTCCACTGTAACAGAGAGAGCCATTACCATTAAACACTTCCACACTTCTACTAAAGAAATTTTATAATTCATTAAACATAGTAGAAATATTCATATTCAATTAACATATCCTTATTTGAGATCTTTCAAAATGATCACTTAATTTGGAGAGAAGATAGGTGTCATCTTGACACTTAACTTTTGATTGTTCAAGAAATTAATAGAGTTAATAACTGAGTATAACAAAAAGGTTAACTTATATAACAATTAAAATTTAGAGACCTAAATACTAAAAAAAAACTTTTACTTTTATCATTTTCATGAACCAAATTAGATGTTTATTAAGTTTTGAAAAAAGAAATATGCTCAAAATACTACTTCAGGAGAGAACTTAGAAACCAGAAACCACCAATCCTATGATGACAATAGAAATGGTTCACATGTATTTTGCACTTATGCATGCTCGCATTTTTCATATCATAATTTAATATCTCTGCTTATCATTTGTTGCCTTTTTCATAGTCATTAATTTTGCAATTGCAATCTCTGATACCTGGGTTATTAAAATATGAAGTAAACCCCTACAGTGATTGTCTAAAGTTTAGCATAGCACTAGGGTAGTCCTTCAAAGATTTATTATCACCAAAGTTGTCTTTCAATGATAAATAGTAGGTATCAAGTTTTCCCTTTTGGGTCTCCAGTCACTGGTGACATCTTAATATTTGGAAGACCAATTTAAGGATTTACTCCTTAAACATGTGGTAACAAACTTTAAGGCTAAACAAATTTATTTTGTTTCATGAATTTTGAGCAATTCATGAATTTGGTAAAGTGTAAAAGGCTTCTAATTTAACCATACAGTCTATAACCAATAAATTTAAATTGCACAGGGCATTTGGATTGTAATTATTGTATTAATGACTATGAAAGAGCTATCACTTGTTGCTTTATATATTTCATTATGATAAGAAAGGTGCAGTATGTTTGTTAAAATATGATACAAACTTCTAGAATAATCTAGATTCTTATAGAAAAATACATAGGTATGCTAGTAATTACTAGATACAAATTCTAGAATCATGTAGATAATTATATATATAGATAGAAAATTCTAGAAATAGATATCTCTAGAGTTTTCTACATAAAACATGAATGATGTCTTGAGGCCTATAAATAGGCCATGTACTCAACATTTATACCAAGCAACTAGTAAGCCATTTCCACTACTCAAATCTATTCCAACTATTCTTCTAAACTAGTTTTCCTCTCAACTAAATCTATCATTATAAATTTGTCTCCCCATTCTTTCTACCAATCACATAAGCTTTTACTATTTGATAATTCATAAACTAACAGTGGTACCAGAGCTACGTTCGGTCATCTACTGGCTTAGAAATATTTCCCCACTACTTCCAAAAAAAATTTCTCAATATTCTACCCACTTTCAAAAAACAAATTATAATCCATGGCTAACACCATTCAGCCATCATCTATCCCTATTCCCATTTTTAATGGTGAAAATTATGATTTTTGGAGTACAAAAATGAAGACATATTTCACCTTCCAAGATTTATGGGACACGATAGAAGAAAGATATTCTACTCCAGAAGACACCTCAGCCCTTACTGCGGCTAAAAAAAAGGAGTTAAAAGAGAACAAACAAAAGAATTCAAAGGCGTTATTCATTTTGCAACAAGCTGTGACCGACACAATTTTTCCGAGAATAATGGGTGCAACAACAGCTAAAGAAGCATGGACTACGCTGCAGGAGGAGTTCGAAGGAAGTGAAAAGGTACGTGCCGTAAAATTACAAACTCTACGACGTAACTTTGAATTGTTAAATATGAAGGAATCTGAGACCGTAAAGGACTACTATTCTAAGATAAAAGAAATAGTTAACCAAATGAGAGCGCACGGGGAAAATATTCTTGACAAGAAAATTGTGGAGAAAGTTCTAATTAGTGTTCCCCGTAAATATGATCCAATCGTGACAATAATTGAGCAAACAAAAGATCTATCTACCTTATCAGTAACAGAGTTGATGGGGTCACTTGAAGCTTATGAGCAAAGGTTGAATAGGCATGATGAAGACTCAACTGAAAATGCCTTTCAATCAAAGCTCAAATTACGGTCTCAAAATAAAGATAAAAGGAATAATGGAGAAACTTCTAGAAATAAAGAGAATTGTAGAAATTTCTCTAGAAATTATCAAAATGAATATCCTCCTTGCGGCATTTGCAAGAGGACAAATCATGCAGAGAAAGACTGTCGATATCGTGGAAAGCCACAATGTCGCCACTGCAAAAAATTTGGACATGTGGAGAAGTATTGCCGCAACAAAAATAAGCATCAAGCAAACTTTGCTGAAGAGAAAAATGGTGAGCAACATCTTTTCTATGCTACCCAAGATTCCAATAGTGAAACAAGTGGAAGTTGGTACTTGGATAGCGGCTGCAGCAATCATATGGCCAAAGATGCAAGCATCTTCAAGGATATTGACGAATCTGTCAAAGTGAAAGTCCGAATGGGGAACGACATTGTCGTTGAATCAAAAGGCAAAGGCACAGTTATGGTGGAGACGAAGAAAGGTACGAGACTTATTACTGATGTTCTACTAGTTCCCAATCTTAAAGAAAATCTCTTGAGCATTGGCCAAATGATGGAGAAAGGTTATACTCTCCATTTCGAAGGAGACACATGTAAAATATATGACAATAAAAAACTAGAAATTGGCCGAGTAAAAATGGAGAAGAGGAATAGAAGTTTCCCTATAAGCCTAAGACAAGGCCCTAACATTGCCACGAAAGCAGAAGTAGACGACTCATGGCTGTGGCATCGAAGATTTGGCCACTTTAATACACATGCCTTAAAGTTATTATATCAAAAAAATATGATGAGAGATCTCCCATGCCTAAAAGAGAATAGTGAAGCTTGTGAAGGATGTCTCCTTGGCAAGCACCATCGACTGCCGTTTTCAACAGGCAAAGCATGGAGAGTAAAGGACTTATTGGAGCTGATCCATATAGATATATGTGGACCAATGCGGACGTCGTCACTCCATAACAACAGGTATTTCATTCTCTTCATAGATGATTTTTCTAGAATGACTTGGGTCTACTTCATAAAAGCAAAGTCAGAAGTTTTTGGCATTTTCAAGAAGTTTAAGACCCTTGTCGAAAAGCAAAGTGGCAAACAAATAAAAGTACTTAGAAGTGATCGTGGCAAAGAATACACTTCCCATGAGTTTGATAAATTCTGCGAAGATGAAGGCATTGAGCGACAACTTACAGTTGCATATTCTCCACAACAAAATGGAGTATCTGAAAGGAAAAACCGCACAGTAATGGAGATGGCCAGATCAATGCTCAAGGAGAAAGGATTACCAAACACGTTTTGGGCTGAAACAGTTTATACTACTGTCTACATACTTAATAGATGCCCAACTAAGGTAGTCCAAGATAAGACTCCAATTGAAGCTTGGAGCGGGAAAAAACCATCAGCAAAACATCTAAGGGTATTTGGATCTATTTGCTATATACACGTTCCAGAAGAGAAAAGGCACAAGCTAGAAGACAAGACAGTACGAGGTATCTTCCTTGGATATAGCACACAATCAAAAGGCTACCGCGTCTACAACTTGCAAACCAAGAAGTTGATTATTAGCCGAGACATTGAAGTTGATGAAAATGCAGCTTGGAATTGGAATGATGAGAAAGTAGAGAAAAACATTCCTATCTCAATTCAGCAACCAGAAGAAGTAACTACAGAAGTCCCAGGTGAGCCTCATTCTCCTCGACAACAACAGACTCCATCACCAGAGTCTACTCCAAGACGAGTTAGATCCTTGGAGGATATATATGAAACCTGCAACTTGGCCATACTTGAACCTGAAAACTTTGAAGCAGCATCAAAGCAACAAGTATGGGTCAAGGCTATGGAAGAAGATATAAAAATGATTGAGAAAAATAACACATGGGATCTAGTAGACTATCCAAAAGACAAAGATATCATCGGGGTAAAATGGGTTTATAAGACAAAGCTCAATCCGGACGGCACCATACAAAAACACAAGGCAAGGTTGGTAGCTAAGGGCTATTCACAACAACCTGGAGTCGACTACAACGAGACATTTGCCCCAGTAGCACGCCTAGATACAATTAGAGCTCTAATAGCTCTTGCGGCAGAAAAAGGCTGGAATATCTACCAGTTAGATGTCAAGTCCTCTTTTCTCAATGGAGTACTACAAGAAGAGATCTATGTAGAGCAACCACAAGGTTTCATAAGCAAGGGCAATGAAGACAAAGTATTAAGGCTCAGAAAAGCTTTATATGGCTTGAAGCAAGCTCCTCGAGCATGGTATAGCAGAATAGATCAATACTTCACCGATCATGGATTCAGGAGGAGTAAGAGTGAGCCAACATTATACATCAAGACCCAAGGTCAGTATGACACTCTCATTGTCTCCTTATATGTAGATGATCTTATCTACACAGGGAACATATGAAGATAATGACAGAATTCAAAGAAGACATGATGAAGACATTTGAAATGACGGACCTTGGCTTGATGAACTACTTCCTTGGTATTGAGGTAAGTCAAAAGGAGAAAGGGATATTCATTTGTCAAAAGAAATACACTGAAGCTCTCTTGAAGAAGTTTAAGATGAGTGGTTGCAAGACTGTCACTACTCCGCTTGTGACAAAGGAGAAGCTACAGAAAGATGATGGAGCACCAGATGCTGATGCATCTCGCTATAGAAGTTTGATTGGAAGCTTACTATATTTAACAGCCACACGACCAGACATAATGTATGCTGTAAGCCTTTTATCAAGGTTTATGCAAAAACCAAGCCAAATTCACTTTGGAGCAGCTAAAAGAATTCTAAGATACCTACAAGGCACGAAGGAGTTTGGTATTTGGTACAAAACAATGACCAACTCAAGTTTGCTCGGATACACCGATAGTGATTGGGTAGGATCGGTAGATGACATGAAGAGCACCTTTGGTTATGCCTTCTCACTTGGATCAGGAATATTTTCTTGGGCATCAAAAAAGCAAGCAACAGTTGCACAATCAACTGCAGAGGCAGAATATGTTGCAGCGGCTGAAGCTACAAGTCAAGCAATTTGGCTACGAAGAATACTTGCAGAAATAGGAGAACAACAAGATGGGCCTACTACAATCTACTGCGACAATAAATCAACAATCGCAATGACAAAAAATCCAATACATCACAGCAGGACAAAACACATTGCAATTAAATATCACTTCATCAGAGAAGCAGAAACAACTAGAGAAATCAAGATGGAGTATTGCAAGACCAAAGAGCAAGTTGCTGACATATTCACAAAGGCACTGCCGAGAGCAAGATTTGAACAGTTTCGCACTATGATAGGAGTTAGAAAAATTTGTATCAAGGAGGAGTGTTAAAATATGATACAAACTTCTAGAATAATCTAGATTCTTATAGAAAAATACATAGGTATGCTAGTAATTACTAGATACAAATTCTAGAATCATGTAGATAATTATATATATAGATAGAAAATTCTAGAAATAGATATCTCTAGAGTTTTCTACATAAAACATGAATGATGTCTTGAGGCCTATAAATAGGCCATCTACTCAACATTTATACCAAGCAACTAGTAAGCCATTTCCACTACTCAAATCTATTCCAACTATTCCTCTAAACTAGTTTTCCTCTCAACTAAGTCTATCATTATAAATTTGTCTCCCCATTCTTTCTACCAATCACATAAGCTTTTACTATTTGATAATTCATAAACTAACAATGTTGCATTTGCCTTGTGAATCTCATCATTACAAAATACTTAAAAATTCAGAAGCAGCAAGGAGCAATCAAATACAATATTATAGTAGCTGAAACAACATATTCTAGATACATTACAGTACCTCAGTCATCGTGGAAGAGCAGCTTTGATGGAATGTTTCATCTCATGTACTGTGAACATCACTTTCAATCTCAGATAAAGAGAAACCTTAGAGCCCCACTTCTCTTTCCTTTCAAGAACATAACTTCCCATACTGATATAGAATTCAGAAATGGTGAGCCAACTGAAAAGCTCTTCGTGGGTGTTGAACACACTGCTTTGGAGTGTGAACAAGAAGCCTTCTGTTATAAGGTGAAGAATACAGTTATCTTCACACTTAACAAAGGATTATGGTGAGGCTACTGGTTTCATCTTGATCATGCCCACTTAATGTTTTTCTGGAGCAAGGATACCTTGATATGGATCACAAGAGTATTCAACTACCTAATGACGCTCTTGGCCATCTGAGAAGTATTTAAATTTATCAAATATGAATGTAAAAACAAACCCTTAAAGCATCCCTTTTTGAAGGATCCCATTTTGTATTTTGTGACTTTTTGTTTTTGATTTTGAATTTGAATGGTTGAATGCGATTATCATGAATGTGTTCAAATTTATTTCAGTCAGAAATTTTGTGTGTATTAAATGTAAAAATGATTCTCAATGTAAACCAAGCAGAACCTAAATTGACAAATATTAATATGTGGAATCATCTTTGAGAAGATTTTCTGTGATTAAAATTAACGAGCCCTAGCCAATTTTTGAGGTCAAGGGGAGAAATTTTTTGAAAGACTTGAGTTGGAACAAGAAATGATCAACCATGATTTTGAAATTTAAATATTCTGGGTAATAGTTCCTCTAAAACATGCGACTCTAATAGCATGCAAATACACGCAACTTATCATCTTTGATATGACGGAGAAAGGAAAGTAATTTATGTAACCATGTTCTATTGCCACCAACTAAAAAGCAAAATTAACGTATGAAGAAGAGTGAACTCAATCTAAAACATTAAACACACATCTTATCTTTCCTACCTCTATTTTTCTTTTAGCTTTTTTGGTGGACGGGTATGTGTAAAAATGGATCTGCCGTTTTATTTCTCGAAGTATCCTTCTAGTGAGAAAAGGTACTAAAATTCATTTAAGGAACTTATTTTTTCCCAACAAATATATTTCCATATGCATGAACATAGAGATCAAATTTCTTACCACATGTTTGAATAACACAATTATCTTTCAACTATACTAACTTGTTTGTCCAATCAATTTGTCTTTCTTGAAGTGAGAGATACACATTAAAAATAAAATATACTTGCCATGTTGATTATAAAATTAATTAATGAACATTGTGATAAAGTTAAATACAAGAAATAAGGATAATTTAAGTGTAAATATACATGAATTTAACATTTCTTAATTTGTGCTTAGAAAGAAAGTTAAGGGTGTATTTAGTGGAGAGGAAAGAAATAAGTAATAACTTATCATAGTCATTACACTATGTGAAATCATTACTAGTAGCAAAAATTAGTTTACTAGAATTATAAAAGTTTAATTAATAGATATATGGACATACATAAAATATGAATAATGTCACCATCGTACTAATATAAATCATATATGTTATTTACAACAATCCCAAACGTAAATTATATAACCTAGTATTGGTCGAACACACCTATATAAGTTACTTGAAGCAACATTGACACCAACAAAAGGGTCCCTCCACTTGACAACAACTGCACCTCTAACCTAGTCTTGATCCACTCTTATTCAATGTATGATCATCGCAGTCCAAACTACATAGAAACAAAAGAGTAAGCTAGAGTTTAAGAATATATAAACATATGTCAACATGACATCCAACAATGCATATGAACACACCACACATACATTATATGTATACACCTCAATTAATGTGTCGTTACACATTCACCTACAAAAATCTCCTAAAAATATGAATAGTCTAAGTGATTTCATCCTAACAAACCAACTCACTCATTTTCGCACTAGAAGCACCGACTCAATCACAACAAAACAGGATAGCAATCTCTCATTTGGTTTCTTGAGTTTTGTCACTTATACTAGGAAAGTCTAGTTCTACTGTTATGAATGATATAGTTGGGAATAAGCATACCGCGACCTTGACATGTATTACCAAATCACATGTGGAATTAGCCCATTGACCATCCTTAAGAGACCATGCAACCTTTTCAGGTACTTGGTTAAGGATTGTAGCCATGATCTCTTACCTTACTCAACCATTAACTAAAAACCTAGAGGAGATATCAACACACCTCAAAACTCACTCCAAAAGATATACCTACTCAAAGAGGGTCAGTGGCCTACTCGAGCACCAATCCAAGATTTCTTATGTGGGATCTTTAGTTTTCAAAAAAATTTTCCTTCACTCATCAAAGTTTCATTTATTCAATGAACATAATTAAACGAGGATATATAGCTCGGAAACGGAGAACAAAAATTCGTTTATTTACATCAAGTTTTCGCGGAACTCATTCAAGACTTACTCGAACTATTACTCAACAGAAAATTAAAGCTTTGGTTTCAGCTCATCGGGATAGAGATAGGAAAAAAAGAGATTTTCGTGGTTTATGGATTAGTCGAATAAATGCAGTAAGTCCTTATAGTCAATATACCTTAATGTCATACTGCATTTTCAGCATCCACACCTCACCATACATCATCTACATGCATCACATCTATTCAATACATATAAATATCAACAATATCATACATATATATAGCATACATATGCTCATCATCATCTAACATCATATAAACATCTACATATGTCATATGCAATTAACATACATAGAACTACAATCTTCATACTTCATACAACATGCAACAAAACTCATACATCTACTCATGTTCATCATGCAACATCCCAAAACATACCCATCATATAGGCATCCTACGCCCGACACAACATACCTCGTATCCAATGCCATTGAGGCAAATAACTCTTTATGTTGCTCACATCCAATGCCATCTAAATCCCGCCTGACGTGACCGAGGAGGAGTCCTTTGGGGCTTCATGCCTAGTGTGGTTGAATCCACCATGGCCTCATATTAGGCAGAGGTTCTTTACTTGACTTATGCCTGACGTCACCTTAGTGGCTCCCAATGTCCTCCAGGCACGCAACCTCTATCCTGATCATGATTGGCACCACCCAACTAGGGCCTAGTGTCATCAAAGAAGAGGAGGGAGAAGAACTCCAAGCTTCCACAAGCTTCGTAACCACCCAAACTCGGATTCTCAACCTTCGAATGCTTGAATCACTACTCCTAGGATCAAAGAAACCTCTCATGCCTCAAGGAAATCTAGAAAAAGGAAGGAAGAAGAAAGCTTTATGTCATAACTACTTTTTCTACAACTTTCTCTCTAAGGTTCTAAAAAACAAGAGATTATGAAACTCAACTCAAAACAAAAATCTTATATATCTTTTCCTCTTGGGGTCAACTGAACCTCTGCCTAGAGATCTTCACAACTCACCTAACTTAACCTAGGTATAGTGTTACAAAATAGAGTGGAGAGTGAGAGAGAGAAATAAGTGTGTGAAAATAAGTAAGAAATAGAGTAAAAATTTAGTTTAAGAGAAACAAAATAAAAATAGAGTAGAGAAACCAAAAATAAAAAATTAATTATCAATTTTTCTAATAATCACATGACAATAATATAGTATCTATCTCACAGATGATTTAATAGGTAAGGAATTTTTTAATCGATTAAATAAATTGTGATAGTTTAAAATTGTAGTTACCTTTTAAAAAAATTAAAAAAATTTGTGGCACTAATCTACAAGAAAATATATTAAAAATGATTGTGTAGTTTCTAACCACCACAAAATGCAAGCTCCACCATCATAGGAGTTTAATATAGTGGAACTCGCCATCTTTTTAACTCTCATCTTTTTATCTACCCATTCTTATTTTCACTATCTCCATATTATTTTATGCCAATTTCTTTGCCACCAATAAGGGATAAAAGAATGAGTAAACATCCAATTTGGTCCTTGAAAGATGGTAGAGGTAACTAAAAGATTTTTAGCACTTGGAATCCTAAATTTTAACTTTTTATGTAAGTTAGTCCTTCTATTATACTTAGTTATTAACTCTGTTAATTCTCATGACCAGTCAATAGTTAATTGTCATGTTGACACGTATTCTTTCTCTTAGTTGACATGCAACAATTACAAACTAAATAGATTTAGACACACATGATAAAATAAGTTTAAATTTTTAATTTAATTAAAAATAACTAAAGTGATATAATAACTTATTTCTTTTCACCCATGAAACTGATCTGTGTAAGACATAAAACTCATTGCTATGAGACAAGGGTTTGAAATATTATTGAAGCGGAATGTCAGCTAACAACACTAGAGTAGTAGAGGACAAGTGACAAAAAATTCTTTAAGTTTCTAGTTGTTTGTTCAATCCTTAACAAAGTCATGGTTCCACTATAATAGAGAGTTATTATCATTAAACATTTTTTCACTTTTAGTAGAAAAGTTTTGTGATTCATTAAACATAGTAGAAACACTTATATTAGATTGACATATCCTTATTTAAGATCTTTTTAAAATAATCACTCAATTGGGAGAGTAGATAAGAGTTAACTTAACACTTTAGTAGTTAAGAAATTAATAGAATTAATAATAATGAAAAGATTAAGTTGTATTATAGAGTTAAAATTTAAGGATCTAAATGAAAAAAAAATTTCATCAACCAAATTAGATGTTTGCCTATTAAAAAAATAAAAGTTTTGAAATGGAAGACGGAACCAAATATAACATTATAACTACTTCAGTCAAGTATTAAGTTAACTGAATTTCGAATCTTGTACTCATACAACTGCTTTTTCACAGAACAAGTTTCCATTTTTAAAGGACAAAAAGCCTGTGGGGAGCATAACAAACCACCATTATCAGAAGCACCTTAAGGCCTAAGGACAAATAAAATGATTTTGAAATGGTGGGGGCAACGAAGAAAATTGACTCAAAAGATTCCATGTTGTGTTACAAGACAAGACAGAGTTCAGAACTTGAAATGTAAACTTGGGGAGCAAGTCTTACTGTTTCATAAGTTGATACTTTTACAAATTGCTTTTCAAAAATTCATAGGAATCTGATTTCCATAAAATCTCACCTTATCACTTGTTATTTAAAAAATAAATAAATTGATGTCATTTGTAATAAATAACCGCACTGAACTGAGTTTAAATATTGACTTGGGCTAAGTCCATGACTACGACTAACCACACTAATCAATCCCTCAAAATTAACAGCTGGATTTGCAGTATAAGTAATGCAGTAATAAATGATGAAAAAAAATTATTTTCTCTTTTTTTAATGAGTGAGTGTAATGGAGAGTTTTTAATGTGACCTTTGATTTTTATTTATTTTATATCGACCTTACTTTTATTATATAGTATTATCATTTACAAAGATTGGTGTCTTTACTCGTTGTACGGTATGGAGACCAATGTTGTGTAAAGCAAAAGCGTGTGGACCTATAGAAATTCTCGTCTATATGACGTAGTACTTTACGCACTAAGCACTACGTAATTCCTCATCTTTCAAACTTTTATTCTTCTTCATCACTATTTTATCCATCATGGTAATTCTTAAACGATAAAGGTTAGGAATATACTTTTTTTAATTATTTTTTAACATTTTATTATGCTTTTAATTAAGTAATGAAAATACAAATAAAAAATATCATCTCAAGCTCAATCAACTTTTCTATTGTTTTTATTTTAATGTCTCTATTATTTCCCTTATGTCCCTCTTTTCTATTTTAAGAGTAAAGGTCAGGATATATTGGTCCCTAAAAAATAGTAAAATTAATTACTTAAATTTCAAGATAATAAATATGAGCTACCGCAATGTTTAAAATATTTTTATTTCCTTTGTAATAGATAATTGATCCCAAAAACGGTGAATCCTATGGCAATATAATTCTGGACAAAATCATCATTGATTCTTGAAAATGGTAATTCAAATGAATAAAAAGAACCAGTGTGTCACTTTTAATAAATAAAAAATGGTATTGTTAATATTTTTCTTAAATCTATTGTCATAATTTTTTAATTAGCTTTCATCAAAATGTTATGTTTACAAGTGGCAGTAGCACCAGTTAGAATTTGGAAGTTAGCATGGCTATATGTTAAAATGTTGAAAAGGATCTCAAACTTTGTAATCATGTGCCTATTAGTGGGTAGCATAACAAACCATGAAAAGAATTAAAGAAAAACATGCATAGAAATAGAATAAATAATATTCTCTTTTTTTTTTTTTTTTAACTGAAAGAGCAAGGAATTAAAATGATAGGCCAAGGAAGAAACTTGGAGACCAAGACAAACAAAAATCAAATCAATTAGTATGTTTGAATATAAGGCACAAATATTTTTGAGATTTTTTTTATTAAAAATAAATAGTTTTTTTAATAATTTAAAAAAAAAAACACTTTAAGTTTGTATTTAAAGCTACTTGTATTACTTTCATCTATAACTATAATCTGATTAGTAGGTAACAATTTTTTTTAAAAATTATATTGATTTGAAAAACATTGGTCATGAGTCTTAGTGACCACTAATGCAATAGAGGTATTTTATGTCGGTTATTTTGGACTTTTTATGTCGTAAATAAGTTCGACGTTAATGCGAGAGACGTAAATTTATATCGGATCCACCATATCCGACGTAAAACATCCTCCCCGTCATCAGCGGCGTCTACCTCTCCTGCGTCGCCGACTAGAAGCCCTAGGCCGGCTTCGAGGTCGTCCTCCTGGCCTTCTACGCGCATGAAACAACCTCATGTGTCGCCCAACTGCTCTCTGTCACCATCCCCGACCTCACAAATCCCAACATCTACCACGACACCAAAGCCTCTCCCAACAAAAATGTCGAAGATTCATATATAGGTAATGAAAGGGAAATGAACGGAGGCTTGCCGGAAATAGCAACTCACCTTCGCCGAAAACTTAGAAACGCCCTTCACCGGATTTCAATCGGTCAAAAAGATGGAGAATGACCCACCAATGATGAGCCGCCCTTCATCGGAAGTCGCTGGAGCTTAAAACGCAACCAGAACTCGCTCTCACCTTTGCCGGAAATCGCCCAAACACTTTTCAGATTAACCTAGGTCGCGCGCGCGAGGAAGACTAAGGCGCGCCTAGGGATATAAAAAAGTTTTTGCGTCAAATTAAGGGTTCGACGTAAAATTTCAAATCTACGTCGATAGTGGCTTCTGTCTGACGTATATTTCAAATTTTACGTCAGATCCTATGTAGTCTGACATAAAATATTTCGACTTATTTTTAAAATTGTCATCGCGTCTTTTTTACGTTGCTTATTTGTATATCTGACGACAAAGAGATGAAGTAAAAGATTGATTTTGCACTAGTAGATGGAGACTCATAACAGCTTACAATTATATCATATAAAATGAAAAATATTTTAAATAAATTAAAATCTGTTTCATTGAAAATGACCTATGAATTGTATCACGAAGGAGATTTATTCTTATGCGATATTTGCATAAACACTTCATTATTTATTTACTATATCTACACAGGCCTAAAAATATTGCCTATTATGCATTCAAACTAAAGAAAAGGAAAAAAAATAAATTAATCCATTGGTGCAGATAATGTAATTTTTAAATAACGATAGGTATATCTAAATTAAAATATAAATTCTATTACAACATCAGTAGTTTTGCATAATTACAAAAATCTTTATAAAAAAAAACCCAAAAATGCTGAATTAATAACTATTTATCAGTTGCCTTGAACACACGATGTTCCTAATTAATATATGTTATTCCAACTCTAATTGATTAACCATGCAAAGGAATAATTATTTTTCTAGTTAATGGAAGCCATTTTGCCTATATTAACAACCTTCATTTAGTTTTCGTACTTTCATTAATCATTAATCCAATGCATAACATCAAAGACTACTTGTGATCCCAAGGAGAGAGAACAATATATAAATTATAAAACAATAACTTGTGTGGTGTTAAAAAAAAATGTTTATAATCACTAAGTTAGTCTAGTAGTTGAGTGAAAAGAGATAGTTAAAAGCATGAAGACCTACGTTCAATCATCATTGTTACTATCTTTGTAATCTTTTCTATCTTTACAAAAAAAATAATTTATATATATATCGGAATCTCCGTCGTTACTTTTCTATTTATTTATGTTTTTTGAAAAATAAAATTCCATAAATTTATGAAATTAGATTTAGAACAAACTATCATTTTAGTTTCCAAAAGTGTGCAACGCTGTCACCATTATTCTTTAAAATCAAATAAGTTTTAAATAAATTATCAAAAATACATTTTATCAACTATATTAGTTTAAATTTTACTAAAATGTGTGACTTTAAATAATAATACTGATGTATATTTAAAGTTAAAATAATGATAAGTGACTAAATTTGGGAGCTAAGATAAAATAATTAAATTTTAATAAAGAGTTCTTAATTATAAAGATTAATGTATATTTTAATGCGTTATAGTATTTTATTGTAATTTTAAAAAATAAAATGGTGATTTCTTCAAACATAAAATAAAAATGACCTTTTATCAAGAATGATCCAACACATCGTTAAACGTAAAACAAATTATAAAGTAAAGTTTTTTTTCTTAATATTAGTAATAATATTTTTTTAATATAAATAAAAAATTGTTTTGAAAATAGTTTTTAAAAAATAATTATATTTATATATCTTTTAGAGATGAACATTTTAAAGTATACTTTTAAAAATACTATAAAAGTGACTTTTGAGTTATAGATGTAAAAAATTTATATAAATATTAATGCAAACTATTTTTTTAAGAAAGTCGAAGACAGGAGCCTTATTAATCTTATGTTTGGATCAATCGTGTCTTTCATATATTTTCTTTTTAATGTTGTTATAAAATTGTTGTAAAATAACAATAATGATGATCATGTTGATCGAAGATTACAATATATTTAATTATAACTAAATCTACAATTACATATATAATTTAATATATTTTTTTGTTTCGTGTATTTTATTTGACTATTACACTTTTTAATAATTAAGAAAAAAGATAGAATTTTTTTTTACATCCTCCATCATATTACTATGAGAAATCGAATAGAAATACAACTAAATAAATAATTTCATTATATTATTTTTATAATTATAATTTTATTTTTAAAAACATTAAGATTTATCTAATATATAAAGTTTGAATCTATGCCTCTCAAACTTTATAACAAGAATGAGAGATAACTCTTTTTTGCACTAGTGCTTTTTCACTTGTGTATAGGCACGACATTTAAATTGCATTCACGAACACTTATTTGACTTGATTCGATTTTGATGGAGAAAATCTATTTTGACTGAGTATAGATTTTTTTCAACATGAGAAATCGAGTTTGAGTATATAAGTCTTTATCCCTATATTTGTACTTGTATCACTATGTAACGATTTGACAAGTCCTTACATTTTACAACTCAACAACTAAGTAAAGAAAAATGTAATGACTCACCATGACCATTACACTTATGAATCACAACTACTAGCATCGGAACTAACTCATACAGAAGGATTTATACTCAAAATAAATGGATATGCAAACTATAACATGTATATAAATATAAGTATTAAAACAACTCTACAAATATATATATATATATACACACACACACAATACATGTACAATATCATCCAGTTTAAAAATAGTACAAATCCTAAGTGTTGGTCAAGCACAACTATATTCAATTTATGTAATTATTTAAATAATTCATGCTTCTAAATCTATTTTTTGTCTCAAAACACTTACTCATAAGTTAATTTATAATTAAGGTTTAATTGTTTAAATGTTAGGTATTTTTAATATTTTTCTCTGATTGAGTTAGAACATAAGAAGAAAAAAATAATTTGAAAACTACAAATCTCAAGGGACAAGTATCGCTGCAAGTCAAATTGAAGATTCGCTCAGAGCAAGTAAATTTCGCTTCGAATGACTAAACTAAAGCTTGAAAAGTGAGCCAAGTTAGAAAGCAACCTAAAGATGATGATTAGCTTACTTAAAGTGAGCAGAGTACTCACTTAGAGCGAGTGAAATTCGCTTAAAGTCATCATAAGAGTGCTCTAAGTGAGTGAAGTCAGAGACCAACCCTGAAAGACTATACTAGCTCACTCACAGTGAACTACTTGGATACTTTAAGCGAGAAAATTTGCTTAGAGCTATCACAAGAGTGTTTTGAGCAATTGAAGCCAAAGACCATCTCTGAAAGTACACATATGCTCGCTTAGAGTGAACTACAAGAGCACTTTGAGCAAACACATATGACCTAAAAGTTCATTAGAAATTTATTATAAAAATAGGGTCTCTAGAAGGTCTCTATATCCATAATTACCTTTCTAAGCATAATTCTAGAGAGTTTAGAGAAAGTTCTTGTGAGGTTACTTTGTAATCATGAGTCACTCAAATATCCCTCTTTTATTGTGTAATTCTTATTCATGAGTGACTATGTCTCTATTGTTGGAGGTTGAGATAGTTATTGGAACTTTGTAATTTTCTACGTGTTTTTCACTCAATAAAGTTATTTAGTTAATTATTTTATTCTTGTACTTAATGCTTGTGACTTGATCAATCAATGCATGATTTATAATTTTTTATTGAGGTTGAGAAACTATTTTTAAAATTATGACCTAGATAAAATGCTGATAACATTTATTACTAAGGAATTGGGATAAACCTTATCAATTGACTTTCGACCCCTGATCTTAATGTATGATTACTTTACAAAAATTTTCAAGGAATTAAGATTTTCCTTAAATAATCTAAAATTTCTTATCTAAGGAATTAGGGTATAAATATAGTTGTGGGTTGTCAAATTAATTGTACAATTTCAACATTAAATGAAAAATTAAGAGGTTTTACATGAAAAATAGTGAATCAATCTTTGGCTATTCTCATTATAAGTTTAAACTCTTTACAATTTACTGCTTTATTCACAACAAAAAAAAAACGCAAATTTTTGACAGAAAATTTTCGACGGATATGGATCTGTCGGAAATTTTATATTTTTCGACGGATTTATTTTTCCATCGAAAATTTCTGACAGAATTTTCCGTTGAAAATTTTTCGACGAAAATATAAATCCGTCGAAAAACTCCATCAGAAATTTCCGACGGAAAAATAAATCCGTTAGAAATTCTTAATGGAAATTTTCCGACAGAATATTCCGTCGAAAATTTCTGACGGATTTATATTTCTGTCGGAATAGTTTTTTAAAATAAATATTATTTATCTACCTTAAAACAATCAAACTAGTGAATTTATATTTTAGAGGGGTGAAAATAAAAAAAAAAATATTTTACTCATTTTACAAGTACGAAACAAAAATTTACCTGTTTCCATCATAAATCAGCATTTTTATTGTAGTGATTTTATTTTCACTAAAATTTAATAATTCTTGTTAAACAAATATAAATTTCTATCAAATCATTTGTTTAGTATTACAATTATATTAAACAATTATAACTCGCATCTATATCAATTTAATAACTTAAACTTTTGTCTAATTTATTACTTATGATAATTGATATACTTGTCAAATACATAACAATTATCTCAACTTTTATCACTATATGTTATTTTAATTACTTATTAATTAACTTTTTACTAATAAAATATTATAATAACGATAATAAAATTTAAATTTATAAACTCAAATATATTATCTCAACCCTATCATTATACATTTCTTTGATCAGTAGAATCTACACCTTATATATTTATTCTAATAACTTATTATACCAGACTAGAACCTAGAGTCACATGCCATCTGTGTGTCACTCCTAGTTGGTAGTCTTGGCTGTCGAAGACCGAGATGAGCTATATCAGACTAGAACCAAGATTCATGTGCCATCTGCGTGTCACTCCTTCTTAATAATCTTGGTTACCGAACACTAAACCTAAAGTAGGAGTGAGCCATCACCTCAGTCTTCGACCATTTCGATGTCCTACGTAACCAACTAAAATGGGAGGATCTCGAAACATTCGCCTTGACTCAGCCCCTATGCTTTGAGAAGAAACAAGATATACTCATGAAGGCACCTCTCGGCCCTTAATTTCGGTCACTGACCAATCCGAGATGACTCAAATATGTTGATCGCTACAAGTTAAAGGACCTCTAAGTGTACAAACAATGATTAACATGAAATGTAAGCAAGATTAAATGATAATCTGTCATTACTAGTTGTATTACCTAATTGTAACAAGGCTCAAAGACTAAACTCATTACAATTAGTATAAATAGTCACATAAAACAAGATAAAACTATTGTTCATTGATTGTTATTATCAATACTCTAACCTATTCTAATTTAAATGTGAGAGTGTCTTTTACCAGTACATCCCTTTTTTTCTTTTTTCTTTTTTCACATTTTAGAGCCCTCGGTCGACGTGGAGATTCAAGTATGATATACAAAAATTATTGATGTGCCCAAACAGGTAAACTTATAGTTAGTGATTAGAATAAATTTATTTTCAAGAAGGATCATCTTCTATATTTTTGGTTTTGTCGTCGTATTTTAGTTCCTAAATATTTTCTAAAAGTTATACGAACCAAAATAAAAATAAACTACGATTACTAAAAAAATCATTTAAACCTTATCATTTGTCTTTCATTCATTTCAAGAGGAAAAAAAATAAACTTAGATAAAGAAAAAAAAATCATTTTTTATAAGTTGTTAACCTATTTTTTTATTTAATAAAAAAACATTTTTAAATACAATTATTATTAGTGTTAATAACTTAAATAATATTGCAATATATTTTGATTTATAAATTCATATCAACTCGAATATGGCTTTCAGATCAAATATTCTTTTAATAAAAATATAAATCAATTTAAAAGTATCAAATCGATTTTTGTATTGTAAGAAAAGCCTTACAACTATTAAATAAAAAGATTTGTTATAATTGAAAGCCAAAGGACGTATTCCAATTATTAATATTATTTTTTTTTCAAAAAAAGGTTCATGTTAACAGTAGAACATAGGTAGCTACGTTTTTGTTTAAGTGTGAGTTGGGTAAGAGCAAAGTGTGCAAAGTAACCACATGGTAGACCTCAAGACTCAATAAATTTTTTATAAAAAATACTTACTGATGCAGAATCAAACTCGCTTCCTTTCCTATTTAGATATGTTGTTATTCCATGGATAACTTGTTAGCTAAGGAGTAAAGTTTTCCTTAGTAGTCAATGTCTTTGCATTATAAATTGAGGAGCGAATCTTCACAACGCAAACAAACAAGCACTCGCATACTTCATTATCTTCTGTTTGTTGTTGCTTCATAATCTTTTCTTCTTTCTGTGTTGCAAACTACAATCACAGTGAGTCAAGTGTTGAGTGTTGCCAAAAGCGATGGAGAGCAGAGGTTATCCGGATCTTGTAGGACTAGGATTCCGTCCAAGAGATGATGAGCTTGTCGGCTTTTACCTCAAACACAAGTTGCTTAGTGATGATCCACGTGTGCAAGTCATCCCTGTCATTGATCTTTGCCAGGTCGATCCTTGGCATGTACCAGGTACCCTTCATCATCATGCCATCAACTTTTCTTTTTTCTTCCTCTTCTCTTTATTTTCTTCAATGTTGTTTCATTTTTTTTTTCTTCAAATAGTGATGTTAGCGGAATCAGCCATACGATTCAATGACCCAGAATGGTTTTTCTTCAGTCCTGTTGATTTCAAGTATTCAAACAGTAGAAGGTTTAACAGGACAACCAAGTGTGGCTTCTGGAAAACCACCGGCAAAGAACGTGACATTAGGAGCTTGGACACCAACACTGTCATTGGGACTAAGAAGACCCTTGTTTTCTATGAAGGCCGTGTTCCCCGTGGTGTCAGGTCCAACTGGGTTATTCACGAATATCATGATGCCACCTTTCATCAATCCCAGGTTGAAATGAAATATCGGTTAGATATTAGTTAGGATGCTGTTTAAAATAAAAAACATTATATTTATTTTCAAGATTTGCATCATTTTATATTATTAGGACTTGAGGATGACTTTTGTCTTAGATTAATAAATAGTGACTTTTAAGATGAGGGAATTTATCATCATAAATAAGAGAGAAGTCATATATGAAGAAAAAATTTATGAGTTTTACTTAAAATAAAAAAAAAAAACTTATAGGAAAAGTTTTATAAGTTTAGGGTCGAACTCGAAGGTTTATATTTAAAGAAGGTTTTTCTTTTTTTCCTAACTTTTTCTACTAAATTTCTGTCTCTATTGTGTACGTTTTAGCTTTTTGATGTTGTTTACTATCCTATTATTATTCTGGCTTTTGAAGGTTATTATTGTTATTGGATCCCTTGTTTCTTTTTTGTCGTACTTTATTCATCACCCATTTTTCTCCACTCGGTCTTGCTTGAAGACAAAGGGGGCATGGAAGAGATGTTTGGGCTTATAAAAGTGATCTATGAACCTCTTTCTAGCTTATTTCAATTATTTTTACTTGGAAGATTACCAAAACAAGATCTTTTTTGTTTAATCCAACGAGCTCATGCATAAAGCTTATGGATAAGCTCTCATTTGACTTATTGGATTGTGTTTAATTAAATCTTTTATCTAAACATGCAAAATTCATCATCAGTTTTCGTCCAAGACTGTCAATTTTTTCTGTATAATTTGCTGTGAATATAGAATCGTTCAGGAAATAAGCTTCTGAAGCATTAGCCTGATTTGTCTTGGCTGTGGCAATTTGAAACAAATAAATGTTGATTATCCTCACAATTTTGCAGAGGACTTTTGTATTATGTCGCTTGATGAAGAAACCTGAGAAGACAACTGACGGAGGAACTGATGCATTGTTCTATGATGAAGGGGAACCCAGTGGAGGCACGGTTTCTGACTTTGAAAATCAGGGAGGTAATTTTAGAGGAATGGAAACAATCTCTCAAGCAACATATCAAGCAGAGAAATATTTCTCCCCAACACAACAGTCTCCAACTGGTGCTGAGATGGGAGAACCATCTTTTCCAAATTACCCATTTTACGATGCCTATTTTAGAAATGAAAACAACATTATGCACACTTCATTTAAAACTACAGAGGAAGACGAGTTCCTCAATTCAATTTTAGTTGATGACAGTTTAGCTGATGAAGAAAGTATGCATGCTTCTTTCAACAATTTCACCCAATCAGAGTCATTGAAAATGTTATACTGTGAAAGCAGTGATACAGATACTGAAATCGTCTCTAAACTGGTAAATATAAATTGTCTAATGACCATATAATATTGGGGTGTTAATCTCTATTTTTTTCTGAACTGTCATTGGTTCTATAGGTTAAATTGCAGTGTGCATTGTGGTGATGTGAAATTTGCACCAGTTTTACCATATTTAGTGATTTTCTCCTACAGATTTTGAAAAGACACTTGGCTGAAATGTTTGGTTTGAGTTGGTTTTGATGTTTATTTCTGAGTCATGATCGATTCATGGAACATTACTAAGACTTTAGAGGCTTAGAGCATGCTTTGATGAAGGGATAAGTTGTGAAGGGAAGGAAATGGAGACAAAGTAATATATTTTTTGTACCAATTTTTACCCTTGCATCTCTTCCCAACATAGTCCCTAGGAGTTCAAAATTAAGTATTCTTTTTCTTGGGTTTGTGATATTTGTTCTCTTTATTTTGGGCACTTCGATATTTGAATTCATTTATTTATTTTCTTCTAAAATCATTACAGGATGGCTTTTACATGGATACTTCAGCAATGTGTAATGAATATCCTAACTCAGACGAATACTACCCATAAAAAAGGTTTAAATCATACATGATGCTGTTCATGGTGGCACATGTTTTGTATCTTCCAACCATGAAGGAAACCAACAGATATTTGAAAATGATTTCTAGGAAGCGGAGACATCCTCTTGTAACTCGACAGTAGATAAGTCTTTCAAGATCAATTGTATTGAAATTTTCGGTTCTCCTTCCACTCCAAGGAGATGGAAAAATCAATACTGTATCATCTAAGACCAAACAACTGCATATGATGCGAACTAAGTTTCAAGTTAGTTCCATTAATGGATCGGTGATAGTTAATTATTAGGAGTATGTGTGATATAAAATAGCCGGTTTTCTAATAGCAAATCTATTAGAAAATAACTCTATCAAAAACTGCATGGCAGCAGTTGTGTATTAGGATTTATAAGGAAAAAATTTGATGTAAAACATGAGTTATTGAACGGGGTAAGTCTAAAAATACTTATTCCTTAAATAAACGAATGTCTTTTTATATATATTAGATTGTGTAATTAGGAAGTGTACGTAGTTATTTGCAATTTGCGGGTAGAGAATTATCATTATAGGAGCTGTCTTTGGGATAGCAAATGTATCTCTGGATTAATGTATTGTGTGTGATTTTAGTGTTGAATATTATATTTTATTAGTTTTTGTTTAAGATGAACAATGCAATTATCCCCTATTAACTAAAAGAAGGGTTGATGATGTCAGCTGCCTTTATCTTAGTGATTCTCAGTTGACCATTGTTTTTCTGCTGCAAGAATGCCTTATTCTGGATCAAAAGAACAAACTAGATGCCTAATGATGCTCTAGGCCTTATGAGAAATATTTAGATTTTATGGAAAATATATGAAAAAGACAAAAGAATTAATCCCCTTTTTAAGGGTCCATTTTGCATTGTCTATGGAATCAACTTTGAGAAGATTTTCTGAGTCTGTGACCAATAATATATAATGAGCCAAGCCCGGTCCAATTTTTTAAGGCAAAAGGGAGAAAACTTTATAAAGATCTTTGTTGTAATAAGAAATGCTTAACTAGAATATAAAATCTAAATATTGAGGTTAGTGTTTCCTCTCAACTGGCAACTCTAACGGGCATGCATACGTACATACACATGTTATCTACTTTGACAACAATGAAAAAAAGCCATAACAAACTACCATTACAAAATGCAGCCTAAAGGACAAATACAATCACTTGGTCTTGGAATGGTGAGGAAAACAAATTGACTCCAAAGATATGATATTAAGATGACATTTTGTCGGATGTAGATGGAAAGACAATGAAGTGAGATGGTGGAAGCAACAAAGAAACTTGGCGTGCAAGTCTTATATTACCCACTTACCCCTACTTCTTTTAAAGATAAAATAGGTAATACATTAACTATGTAAAATAATTTTAGATTATTATAATGTTATTTAATTAAAAAGTCTTTACAATTATGATATTTGATTGATTAACTATCTAATAATTTTTCTTTTAATAATATTACATTACAATAAGGATTATACAATAATTTGTATAACATCATTTTATTTATTATAGAGAGACACACATACATTGAAATTTTGAGAATTAATTTTCTAAAACTAAATATTAATCAATTTTTAATATATTTAATAATTTAAAAAATATCTGATTAAAAAAATAGTTGATATTTTATGTCAACTTTGAAAGAAAGAACATGGAGATAAGAGAATTTTTTTTTTCCAAATTTTTACTTTCTAAAAAATTTGAAATTCTACAATTTTAAGAAATTTTTATAAATACTTGCATTTAAAATTCTTTATAAACTATCCATCTAAATAATGTATTTCACTTCAAAGCATTTGAAATTCTTAAAAAAATTGAATTATTTCATTAAAATTCAATTCAAACACACTCTAAAATTTTTATACCATTAGTTATGAATATTCTTTAAAAAAAAACAATTAAGTGTTTTTTTCTATTTTAGAATTTTTTCTATAACAATCCTTTTATATTATCATTTCATGTGATGTACGTGTCTTCAAATTTGTTTGGATAAATTATTTTAAAAGTATATTTAATAAAAAAAATAAGAAGAGATAATGAAATTTTTTTTTATAAGTTAAAATTAACTTATGCATAAATTAATTTATAATAACTTACCTATTAATTTCTTTAAAAATTATTTTTAACTTGTTAATTTTAACTTAAAAGACGAAATTTATTTTATTTTCTTCTTCTTATTTTTCCCCCTAAGAATGCTTTCAAATTTGATCATCCAAACTATTGGTATATAAAGTAAAAATAACTAATATTTGCTAGTATCTATTTTTACTTCATCATAGCACACACATACCCTAAACTTAAGTTGAAACATTTTATTTTTTATTTTATAAAAATACGTTCAATTTTTTTATCCAAATTATTGATGTAAAAATGACTAATATTTATTGGTATCTATTTTTATAACACACATTATTTTAATATTTTTTTATCATATTATAAATCACATCTTTTTTTTTTATTTTTTAAATTTTCTACATCAATCTCACATCTTATATAAATATTATTATTCTTTGTTCAAACAAGTTTTTTCTTGTAGTATATTAAATAATATATATATATATATATATATATATATATATATCATTCCCTTAATTTAAAATTTATTCTCCTTATTTTTAAATGATTCATGTTAGTTGGCGTAGGACTTTATGTTGTTATCTTAGTATTATTTCGATTATTGTCTTAATAGAATGTAATTGAACTAGTTAGTGAGTAGAGATACTAACAAAGCTTAAGTAAGATTTGTAATGTGATTCTATTAAGAGTAATAATAACAAAGGAAAAGCATAACATTCACAATGGAACTTTCTCTTGATTTTCTCTATTTCTCCATTTTTGTTTATTTCATTTTTTGATTTTTTGAAATCATAGCATTTGTAAAGGTCTGTTTCTATAACAGATTGGTATTTAGAGCTAAGGTTGGATTCTGTCTCTGGGGTGTTCTTTGTTGGAACAAGAAGAATGAGTTCTACAATGTATGATATTAGGAAGTTTACAAGCAAGAATGATTTCATCCAATGGAGAATGAAGATAAGATCTATATCGGTCCATCAATGTCTAGAGGAGGTTCCTCAAGGAGAAAAGAAACTACCCACCACAATTACAGGAAAGGAGAAGAAAGAGATGCTGAATAAAGCCATAACGCCTTAATTTTGTCCCCTTAGAGACAAGGTTCTTAAGGAAGTCTCAAATGGAAAGATTATTACTGTTGTTTGGCTCAAATTGGAGAACCTGTAAATGACAAATCCTTGGCCAACAAGTTATATTTGAAGCATAATTTGTACACCATTGAGATGCTAGCAAGGAAGGCATTGGATGATCACTTGGATAATTTCAACAAGATCATTCTTGTTCTTGAAAATATTGAGATAAAGATTGATGATGAGCACTAGGCACTACTACTATTGAGATCATTTCCAAATGAATTTGGCAACCTCTTATACACAACCATTTATTACAAAGATGCTCTGTTATCAAATGGGCTACAAGTTGCTTGATCTCTAAAGGAGTTGAAGAAGAGGGCTGAGGGAGGAGAAGATTAACCAATAGAAGGGTTGTACAGAAGGGGCATGCCATAAAGAAAGATTATAAGATCATGAAGAGTTCAAGATTCAAGTCAAAAGAGGGCAAGAAGAGGAAGTGCCTTATTTGTGGGAATGAGGAGCTTCTTAAGAAGGATTGCCTTGAAAATAAGTAGAAAAAGAAGTATGGAGAATCAATAAGTTACAAATGTGATGTTGATGTTGTTTTAGAAGGATGAAGAATGTTGAAGTGATGTTCATTTTAAAAGAATTTAGACCAAAATGGGTTCTTGATTCTAGATGCACATTCCATATGTGTCCTCACAAGGACTAATTTATTTCCTATAATGAAATCCATGGAGGACAAGTTATGTTAGGCAATAAAAAGGTCTGTAAAGTGATTGAAATTGGTGCCATAAAGCTAAAACTTGCAAATGGAGAAATATGGATCTTGCAAAGGGTGAGACATGTGCCTAATTTAAAGAAAAATCTAATTTCTCTTTAGATGTTTGATAAACAAGGCTACGAGTACAAGGATGTTGAAGGTGGAGTTCTAAGAATCAAAAAAGGGTCCATGGTGCTAATAAATTGAAAATTGGATAATGGTTTGTATTTTGATCAAAGGGGCACTTTTGTTGTAGTTTCTGAAATAGACTAGTCTCAAGTAGCCTTTGACATATAAGGCTTGGTCATATCAGTGAAAAAGGTTTGAAGGGAGCAAACAAAATTTGCAAGGCAAAGACTACATTGAGGCACTAGAATTTTGTGAACACTACATCTTTGGGAAAACAAAGGCTAAAGTTTGTCCCTATTACTCGTCATGCAAAAGGTACTCTTAACTACATTCATAGTGACTTGTGGGGGCCATCAAGAGTTTCCTCTCATAGTAGAGAAAGTTATTTCCTACCCATCATTGATGATTTCTTAAGAATTGTATAAAATTGCATTTTTGAGAATAAGAATGAGTCTTTTGCAAAATTTAAAGAATGTAAGGCTTTAATTGAAACTCAAACCAATATAATGATCAAGAGGTTTATAACTGATAATGGGTTGGAGTTTTGTTATGAAGAATTTGAGCAATTTTGTAAGAAGAATATGATTGATAGGCTCAAGGCTATTAGAAGGACCCTTTAATAGAATGGACTTGCTGAGAGAATGAAAAGGATTGTATGTAGAAGGTTAGATGCTTTGTTTTCTAATGTTAATTGTTAAGTACATTTATGGGCTAAAGTAGTGATCATAGTTGCTCATTTGGTAAATAAAAGTTCATCCACTGCTATTGGAACGAAAAAACTAGAAGAGATGTGGTCTGGTTATCCTCCAAGCCTAGAGAATTTGAAAGTATTCGAGTGTGAGGCTTATGCTCCTATAGACCGAGGGAAGCTTGAACCAAGGGCTCTAAAATGCATGTTTTTGGGTTACCCTCAAGGTGCGAAAGGGTTCAGATTATGGTGCATGGAGAAGGGGCAACCTCGGGTATTGATCAACAAAGATGTTATGTGTAGGGAATTAGAAATGTTCTACTCAAATGAGGATTCAAGAGTTAGAAGCCTTATGAATTGGCTATTAATGAGAAAGTTCATTTGGAGGTGGAGCCATTACACAAATTTGAAATTCAATAGCCTTTTGCAGAATATGAAATTGAGGATCATGAGCATATTGGAGACACTACTCAACAAGAGTATGTTTTGGCTAAACTTAAAGGTAGAAGAACCATTAAGCCGCTAAATAAATTTGGTTATGTTGATATGGTTGCTTTTGCACTTACTATAGTAAAGAAGATTAGAGGAGATGAGCCTAACAATTATGAAGAAACACAAGTAATCTTCGAACTAGATTTGTAGCCATGAATAAGGAATTAAATTTCTTGCACAAGAATGGTAATTGGTTATTGGTTGATAAGCCAAAGGGAAAAAAAACTTGGTAGTTACAAATGGTTATTCAAGTTGAAGGAGGGAATTTCAAGGGTGGAAAAGAATTTAACATTGCTTTAGTTAACAAAGGTTGTGTAATGTAAAGTCAAGCCAAGATGGAGAATTGTTAATTGGCTTAGGACTTTATGTTGTTAGCTTATTATTGTTTCTGTTATAATAACATGATTTTTGTATAGGTTTAGTATGGTTAGTGCATTGGTATCTAACATAGTACTGTTTCTGTTATTACCTTATTACAAAATATAAATAAACTAGGTAATGAGTAGAGATGCTAAGAAAACCTATATAAAGCTTGTAATGTGATTCTATTCAAAGTAACGATAATACAAAAGAAAAGCTATAACATTCACAACATGACTCTTTCTTTCTCTCTCTCAATTTTCTTCATTTCAACATTTTCTTCCATTTCATTTTTGGTTTTCTATAAATCATAGCATTTGTAGAGGTCTATTTCTATATCAGATAGGGTTTATATATTAATTCATTTTTTTACTCTTAAATTTGATTTAATGTTGTCTGTTTACAATAGAAATTACTTTTTATTGTAAAACATATTTTAAATCTTTTTTATTAATACAAAACATGAAATTTGTGTTATTAGATTCATCCTAATAAAATTATGGAAATTCAAATAATATCCTAATTAAAAAAGACTATGTATAAAAATTGTGAAAAGAAAATCTCATGAGTAATTGATAAAGAAAGTTCACAATCAGACAAAAAATTGAAATTCTAAAATCAAAAAATATTTATTGTTTCAAAATAATATTTTAATATTTTAATTTTGAAACAATTTAATGTTTTAGATTGATTTCACTCTTCTTCATACTTTAATGTTGCTTCATTGCCACCAACTAGAAAGCAACATTAAAATATTTATTGTTTCAAAATAATATTTTGTTTGGATAAATTAATTCAAGTTTTTTAAATTTTAAATTGTTGGGTTGGATATGATAATTAGATTCCACCATGGTAAAATTGATTTTAAAAATATATTTATATGTTGAGATTTTTAAATTAAATTTTATAAAAATAAATATTAGCTAATTTTTAAATATTTATAATAATTTAAAAAATTAATATTACATAATATTTAATAATTTTAAAAATATTTTTGAATATTAAATAATTAAAAACATGAAGAGATAAGAGATAAGATAAAATATATAAGTGAAATAAGAAAATAAAAAAAAGAGGAATTTCAAATTCTTTTTTTGGGAGAATTTGAAATTCTACTATTTCAAGGAATTCCACAAATGCTTGAATTTCAAATTCGTTATAAATTCTACATCCAAACAAGTTATTTCACCTCAAAGAATTTGAAATTCTTCAAATAAATGAATTACTTCATTTAAATTCTCCATCCAAACACACTATTAGCTTTTTTGGTGGACGGGTATGTGTAAAAATGGATTTGCCATTTTCTTTCTCCAAGTATCCTTCTAGAGAGAAGAGGTACGAAAATTCATTTGAGGAGCTTATCTTTTCCAACAAATATATTTCCACATACATGAAAATAGAGCTCAAATTTCTTATTGCATGTTTGAAGAACACAATTATCTTTCAACTATACTAACTTGTTTATCCAATGAATTTGTCTTTCTTGAAGTGCGAGATACACATTAAAAGTAAAATATACTCGCAATGTTAATTATAAAATTAACTATTGAGCATTGTGATAAAGTTAAATACAAGTAACAAATAAGGATAATTTAAGTCTAAATATACATGAATTTAACATTTCTTAATTTGTGCTTAGAAAGTTAAGGGTGTGTTTAATAGAGAGGAAATAAATAAGAAATGATTTGTCATAGTCACTATACTATATGGAATCATTACTAGCAGAGAAAATTAGTCTACTAGAATTATAGAAGTTTAAGTAACAGATATATGAACATATATATAATATGAATATAAAAGTGTCACCATCATACTAATATATATCATATACAAGTATATACAACAATCCCAAAGGTAAATTATATAACTTAGTAGTGTCAGTTGAACACACCTATACAAGCTACACGAAGTAGCACTAACATCAACAAAAGGGTCCCTCCACCTAAAAGTAATCGCACCTTTAGTCTAACCTTGAACTGTTCTTATACAACGTATGTTTATCGTAGTCCAAATCACATAGAAATAAAAGGCTAAGCTAGATTTCGAAAATATGTACAACAACAACAACAACAACAACCAAGCCTTTATCCCACTAGGTGGGGTCGACTATATGGATCAAACGACGCCATAGGGATCTATCATAAATCATCTCTCTTGATAAGGCATTGATCTCCATGTCCTTTAGCACTGTTTCCCCTATAGTTTTCTGAGGCCTTCCTCTCCTTCTAGCTCCAACAGTAGCCTCCATCTCATCGACCCTCCTCACCGGTGCGTCAGCCGGTCTCGTCCACACATGCCCACACCATCTAAGACGGGATTCAACCAACTTCTCCACAATAAGTGCAACCCCCACACTTTCTCGGATGCATTCATTTCTAATCCGATCTTTTATCGTGTGTCCGCACATCCACCGTAACATCCTCATCTCGGCTACATGAAGTTTATTCTCGTGTTTCCCCTTTGTGGCCCAACACTCGGTCCCATATAATATAGCCGGCCTAACAGCAGTACGGTAGAACTTTCCTTTAAGCTTAAGAGGCACCTTTTTATCACATAGCACCCCGGACGCCCTCCTCCATTTCATCCAACCCGCTTGGATCCTATGATGCACATCGCCTTCCAACTCTGCATCTTGCTGAACAATAGATCCCAAATACTTAAACCTTGGGACTTTTGTTATTGCTTGCTCTCCAATCTTCACCTCCTGAGTTGCCCTTGTGTTCCGCATGCTAAACTTACACTCCATATATTCCGTCTTACTTCGGCTTATCCGCAAGCCATGTTCTTCCAGGGCTTGTCTCCATCTTTCGATCTTCTCATTTATCTCTTCCCTAGAGTCTCCCGTAAGAACAATATCATCGGCAAAAAGCATGCATCGGGGCACTGGCTCTTGGACATGCTCAGTAAGCGCGTCCATAACCAGTGTAAAAAGGTAAGGACTTAAAGTAGACCCCTGATGAAGTCCTATGGTAATAGGAAAATCCTCAGACACCCCACTCTGTGTTCTCACGCTAGTCTTGGCCCCTTCATACATGTCTTTAATCGCCCTGATATAAGCAATACGCACCCCTTTCTTCTCTAGTGCCTCCCACAATACTTGTCGAGGTACTCTATCATAGGCCTTCTCCAGGTCTACGAACACCATGTGTAAATCCTTTTGTTGTGTCCGATATTGCTCCATCAATCGTCGTAGTAAATATATTGCCTCCATAGTCGATCTCCCTGGCATAAAACCAAATTGGTTCTCCGTAACTTGTGTCTCTTGTCTTAACCTTCGCTCAATCACCCTCTCCCAAAGTTTCATAGTATGGCTCATAAGCTTAATCCCTCTATAGTTTGCACAATCTTGAATATCCCCCTTGTTCTTATAAATAGGGATTAAGGTACTCCTACGCCATTCTTCTGGCATCTTGTTTGATCTCATGATCTCATTAAACAACTTGGTGAGCCAACTTATGCCCTTCGCTCCTAAGGTTTTCCAAACCTCGATCGGGATAGTATCCGGTCCCACAGCCTTCCCATTTTCCAACCTTTTCAACGCCTCCCTTACCTCAACCTCTCTAATTCGACGGCAGTAGGTATAGTTTAGGCCCTCTTCCCGGCGGTCTACCCTATAAGATTGCAAACGGTCCTGACTCTCATTAAAAAGCGAGTGAAAGTAACTCCTCCATCTTTCCTTGATATCCATATCCGACACCAGTACTCTTCCCTCTCCATCCTTAATGCACTTCACCTGTTCTAGGTCTCTTGTCCTCCTATCCCTACTTTTAGCAAGCCTATAGATGTTCTGTTCCCCTTCCTTTGTGCCTAACGAAGTGTATAATCCATCATATGCTCTAGCCCTTGCCTCGCTTACCGCTTTCTTAGCCTCACGCTTAGCCGCCTTATAATTTTCCCAACTCTCTGCGTTCCTACCTGTGGACCAAATTTTGTAGCAAGTCCTTTTCACTTTAACTTTCTCTTGGACATTTGCCTCCCACCACCATGATTCCTTGCCCCTGGGTCCAAACCCTCTCGATTCCCCCAGGGTCTCCTTTGCAATCCTCCTGATCACTTTGGCCATACCCTCTCACATTATCCCAAAGCATATATAGAAGCTAAACACTCCAAAGCTAACATATATCTCATCCAATCATATCAATAAGACATCCAACAACGCATATGAACACACCACAACATACATTATATGCATACACCTCAATTAATGCATCATCATTGTCGCAACCCGAAAATTTCCGATCTCGCGACGTATGGTTTAGACATCCTTTTAAAAGTCTCATTAATTAAGGAATGCCCGGACACCAGACTAATCCTTAATTAATGGTTTTTGAAAATAGGTTCATGGAGTCGCCACCAATATTTTACTCAAAATATTGGAAAAGAAAAGGTTTTTTGAAGATCCAACTATGGCCTTGATAACCATAATTGGGTTCGGGGGTCGGTTACGTGTAGGGAAGGTATTAAGCACTCCTACATCACCCTCAATTGGTACCCTATGATGAAGTTAACATTATAAGAATTAATAAATTAAATATTGAATCCCCTTTATTAATATTTATTTATATGCTTAAAATATAAATCATGCTTAAAATATAAATTAAGCGATTAACCCTAAAATATCTACATTATGACGTTTATTATAACATAAAAAGAGATAAAGATAAGAAATAAAAGGAAGAGAATAAGATTAGCTGAAATACCTCTTGAACAAGCTTTATTGAATCTTCAAATATGGAAAAGGTGCTTTGTGGCGACCTTTCACACTACAGTATGCCTCACAAATCTCAAGAAATACAATAAGAGGGAGAAAGAATATAGAGATGCGACACAAATCTCAAAAAATATAATAGAAGGGAGAGAGATAGAGAATTTTCGTGCTCAAAGGAGTCTTATTCGAAATTTCTCTGGCCGCCTGGAGAACTGTGCCCAAGACTTCAATTTATAGGGATCAGCAGTGGGCCAGAACGGCCTGTTCCGGTTTCGGAACGACCCGTTCTGGCCCAATTATTATGTGTAAATTTCGTACCCTGGAACTGCCCGTTCTGAAAACGGAACGGCCCGTTCCAGAGTAGAAAGTGACACAAATTTTCCTTTTCTAGAACGGCCCGTTCCAGTTTTGCCTTGTTTGGAACGACCCGTTCTGGTATTGAAACGGCCCGTTCCACCCAAAATATTTAGTTGATTTCAGTTACGTTGGAACGGCCCGTTCTTATATTGGAACGACCCGTTCCGGGGTTCAGAACGGCCCGTTCTGATTTTGGAACGACCCGTTCTGAGTTTTGGAACGACCCGTTCCTATTTTGGAACGGCCCGTTCCGGGCTACTGAAACCACCTTATTTGGCCTTTAGGCCTTCTGATGTCTTGTCTTGTTGTTTGCCTACTTCGGAAGCCCCTTCCCTTCGTAATGGAGGTCCATTTCTTTGTTTGTATGCCCCCCGGACGAAATTGGGTGTCTACAATCATGCATTCACCTACGAAGATCTTCTAAAAACATGAACAATTTAAGTGACTTCACCCTAACAAACCAACCCCTTCATTTTCTCACTTAAAGCGTCAACTCAATCACAACAAAATGGGATAACAATCATTCATCTAGTTTCTCAGATTTTGTTACTTACACTAGGAAAGTCCAGTTCCATCGTTAGGAATAGAATAATTGGGTATAGGCATACCATGACCTTGACATCTATTGTCAAGTCACATGTACGTAGAGTTAGTCCATTGGCCATCCTCAAGGGACCATGCAATCTTTCCAAGTACTTGGTTAAGGGTTTTAGCCCTCAACCTCCTACCTTACTCAACTACTAACTAAGGATCTAGAGGAGACATCAACACACATCAAGACCCACTCTAAGAGACACACCAACTTAAAGAGGATTTTCCAACAATAGCCTACTCGAGCACCACTCTTAGATTTCCTATGTGGGATCTTCAATTTTCAAAAACCATTTCCTCTCCTCAAGTCCTTCTCTAGTCAACATGCCTTAATTTCATATCCCATTTTCAACATTCACACCTCATCATACATAATCTACATGCATCACATTTAGTTAATACATATAAATATCAACAATATCATAATATATACAACATACATATGCTCATTATCATCCAACACTATATAAACATCAACATATGTCATATCCAATCAACATACATAAAACTACAATCTTCATACTTCATACAAATGCAATAGAACTCATTCATCTACTCATGTTCATCATGCAACATTCCGAAACATACCCATCATCTAGGCATCTCGCGCTCAATGTAACATACCTCGTGTTTGGTGTCATTGAGATAAAGAACTCTTTGCCTTGCTCACATCTAGTGACATCCAAATCGCGCCCAACGTGATCAACGTGGAGACCTCTTAGGGCTTCACTCCTAGCATGGCTAAACACTTCAGCCTCATATTAGATAGAGAGCCTTTATTTGACTCATTCTCGACGTCACCTAAGTGGTGCTCGACATCCTCTAGGCAAGGAGCCTTTGCCTTGATCACGCTTGGTACCCACGCTCGACGCTATCCCAACCCGAGACAAATCTCTCTTCTTACATTTGACACCATTGATCCTACACTTGGTGTGAGCGAGACAAAGACCCATGGTTGAAATTGCACTCGACACCACGAAGGCACACCCAACATCATATCAAAATTTGCTCATAAAAAATGGTGAAAATTTCCTCCAAGTCCTGAAATGTAGAAGATCTCACACATGTATTGCATCCAACAATCCACACACATCATGTAAGACTCAAAATCATCAAGAAACAACACATGCAACATCATGTATGATTAATCACCAAAATTCACCTAAACACTCAAAAACACCAAAAACCCTTTTCCCCTTCACCATTCAATCTAATTTTAGCCTCCTACATACCCACATTTGATGAAAACAACAACACAATTCATCAAATCAGGCAATCAGTTCATTCTAGCTATCTTTACCTCAACTTTGAGCCAACTGAAATTGAAGAAGAGGTGGAGGAAGAACTTTGAGCTTCCATAAGCTTCACAACCACCCAAACTCGGATTCTCAACCTTCGAATGCTTGAATTACTACTCCAAGGATCAAAGAAACCTTTCACACCTCTAGGAAATCTAGAAAGAAGGAAGGAAGAAGAAAGCTTTAGGTCATAACTCCTTTCTCTAGAACTCTCTCTCTAAGGTTCTAAAGAACAAGAGAATATAAACCTCGGCTCAAAACAGAAACCTTATATACCTTTTATCCTTAGGGTCAATTAAACCTCTAGATAGAGACTCTCACAACTGACCTATCTTAACCTAGGTATAGTGTTACAAAATAGAGTGGATAGTGAAAGAGAGAAATAAGTGTATGAAAATAAGTAAGAAATAGAATAAAAATAAATAATCACATGATAATAATATAATATCTATCTCATCATGATTTAATAGGTTGAGAATTTTTTAATCGGTCAAATAAATAATTATGACAATTTAAAATTATTGGTACCTTTAGAAAATTTTTAAAAAAAATTGTGGCATTTATATGTAGGAAAATATATTAAAAACAATTGTGGTAGTTTCTAATCACCACAAAATGTGAGCTCCATCATCATAGGAGTTTAAAGGTAGTAGAACTCACCATCTTTTTATCTCTCACCTCTCTATTTTAACCATACCAAGTATCCATTCTTATTTTCACTCTCTCCATATTATTTTATTCCTATTTCTTTACTACCAATCAAGGATAAAATAATGAGTAAACATCCAAATTGGTCCTTGAAAGAAGGTAGAGGTGGCTAATAGGTTTTTGAAAGATTTTTTTGTAACATTTAGGTCCTTAAATTTTAACGTTTTATGCAAATTAATCCTTTCGTTATACTTAGTTACTAACTCTGTTAGTTCTCATGACTAGTCAACAATTAATTGTCAACAGTTGACACATATTTTCTCTCCCAATTGACATGCAACAATTACAAACTAAGTGGATTTAAACACGTGGTAAAATAATTTTAAATTTAATGTAAAAATAACTGAAGTGATATATGAATAACTTATTTCTTCTCACTCACTCTCATTCTCACATTGTATTTCACCCATGAAATTGATCTGTGCAAGACGTAAAACTTATTTCTATGAGACATTGTTTAAGTGAAACATCAACTAACAATACTAGAGTAGTAGAGGACAAGTGAAAAAAAATTCTCTGGGTCTCTAGTTATTTCTAAAACCCTTAACAAAGTCATGCTTCCACTGTAACAGAGAGAGCCATTACCATTAAACACTTCCACACTTCTACTAAAGAAATTTTATAATTCATTAAACATAGTAGAAATATTCATATTCAATTAACATATCCTTATTTGAGATCTTTCAAAATGATCACTTAATTTGGAGAGAAGATAGGTGTCATCTTGACACTTAACTTTTGATTGTTCAAGAAATTAATAGAGTTAATAACTGAGTATAACAAAAAGGTTAACTTATATAACAATTAAAATTTAGAGACCTAAATACTAAAAAAAAACTTTTACTTTTATCATTTTCATGAACCAAATTAGATGTTTATTAAGTTTTGAAAAAAGAAATATGCTCAAAATACTACTTCAGGAGAGAACTTAGAAACCAGAAACCACCAATCCTATGATGACAATAGAAATGGTTCACATGTATTTTGCACTTATGCATGCTCGCATTTTTCATATCATAATTTAATATCTCTGCTTATCATTTGTTGCCTTTTTCATAGTCATTAATTTTGCAATTGCAATCTCTGATACCTGGGTTATTAAAATATGAAGTAAACCCCTACAGTGATTGTCTAAAGTTTAGCATAGCACTAGGGTAGTCCTTCAAAGATTTATTATCACCAAAGTTGTCTTTCAATGATAAATAGTAGGTATCAAGTTTTCCCTTTTGGGTCTCCAGTCACTGGTGACATCTTAATATTTGGAAGACCAATTTAAGGATTTACTCCTTAAACATGTGGTAACAAACTTTAAGGCTAAACAAATTTATTTTGTTTCATGAATTTTGAGCAATTCATGAATTTGGTAAAGTGTAAAAGGCTTCTAATTTAACCATACAGTCTATAACCAATAAATTTAAATTGCACAGGGCATTTGGATTGTAATTATTGTATTAATGACTATGAAAGAGCTATCACTTGCTGCTTTATATATTTCATTATGATAAGAAAGGTGCAGTATGTTTGTTAAAATATGATACAAACTTCTAGAATAATCTAGATTCTTATAGAAAAATACATAGGTATGCTAGTAATTACTAGAAACAAATTCTAGAATCATGTAGATAATTATATATATAGATAGAAAATTCTAGAAATAGATATCTCTAGAGTTTTCTACATAAAACATGAATGATGTCTTGAGGCCTATAAATAGGCCATGTACTCAACATTTATACCAAGCAACTAGTAAGCCATTTCCACTACTCAAATCTATTCCAACTATTCTTCTAAACTAGTTTTCCTCTCAACTAAATCTATCATTATAAATTTGTCTCCCCATTCTTTCTACCAATCACATAAGCTTTTACTATTTGATAATTCATAAACTAACAGTGGTACCAGAGCTACGTTCGGTCATCTACTGGCTTAGAAATATTTCCCCACTACTTCCAAAAAAAATTTCTCAATATTCTACCCACTTTCAAAAAACAAATTATAATCCATGGCTAACACCATTCAGCCATCATCTATCCCTATTCCCATTTTTAATGGTGAAAATTATGATTTTTGGAGTACAAAAATGAAGACATATTTCACCTTCCAAGATTTATGGGACACGATAGAAGAAAGATATTCTACTCCAGAAGACACCTCAGCCCTTACTGCGGCTAAAAAAAAGGAGTTAAAAGAGAACAAACAAAAGAATTCAAAGGCGTTATTCATTTTGCAACAAGCTGTGACCGACACAATTTTTCCGAGAATAATGGGTGCAACAACAGCTAAAGAAGCATGGACTACGCTGCAGGAGGAGTTCGAAGGAAGTGAAAAGGTACGTGCCGTAAAATTACAAACTCTACGACGTAACTTTGAATTGTTAAATATGAAGGAATCTGAGACCGTAAAGGACTACTATTCTAAGATAAAAGAAATAGTTAACCAAATGAGAGCGCACGGGGAAAATATTCTTGACAAGAAAATTGTGGAGAAAGTTCTAATTAGTGTTCCCCGTAAATATGATCCAATCGTGACAATAATTGAGCAAACAAAAGATCTATCTACCTTATCAGTAACAGAGTTGATGGGGTCACTTGAAGCTTATGAGCAAAGGTTGAATAGGCATGATGAAGACTCAACTGAAAATGCCTTTCAATCAAAGCTCAAATTACGGTCTCAAAATAAAGATAAAAGGAATAATGGAGAAACTTCTAGAAATAAAGAGAATTGTAGAAATTTCTCTAGAAATTATCAAAATGAATATCCTCCTTGCGGCATTTGCAAGAGGACAAATCATGCAGAGAAAGACTGTCGATATCGTGGAAAGCCACAATGTCGCCACTGCAAAAAATTTGGACATGTGGAGAAGTATTGCCGCAACAAAAATAAGCATCAAGCAAACTTTGCTGAAGAGAAAAATGGTGAGCAACATCTTTTCTATGCTACCCAAGATTCCAATAGTGAAACAAGTGGAAGTTGGTACTTGGATAGCGGCTGCAGCAATCATATGGCCAAAGATGCAAGCATCTTCAAGGATATTGACGAATCTGTCAAAGTGAAAGTCCGAATGGGGAACGACATTGTCGTTGAATCAAAAGGCAAAGGCACAGTTATGGTGGAGACGAAGAAAGGTACGAGACTTATTACTGATGTTCTACTAGTTCCCAATCTTAAAGAAAATCTCTTGAGCATTGGCCAAATGATGGAGAAAGGTTATACTCTCCATTTCGAAGGAGACACATGTAAAATATATGACAATAAAAAACTAGAAATTGGCCGAGTAAAAATGGAGAAGAGGAATAGAAGTTTCCCTATAAGCCTGAGACAAGGCCCTAACATTGCCACGAAAGCAGAAGTAGACGACTCATGGCTGTGGCATCGAAGATTTGGCCACTTTAATACACATGCCTTAAAGTTATTATATCAAAAAAATATGATGAGAGATCTCCCATGCCTAAAAGAGAATAGTGAAGCTTGTGAAGGATGTCTCCTTGGCAAGCACCATCGACTGCCGTTTTCAACAGGCAAAGCATGGAGAGTAAAGGACTTATTGGAGCTGATCCATATAGATATATGTGGACCAATGCGGACGTCGTCACTCCATAACAACAGGTATTTCATTCTCTTCATAGATGATTTTTCTAGAATGACTTGGGTCTACTTCATAAAAGCAAAGTCAGAAGTTTTTGGCATTTTCAAGAAGTTTAAGACCCTTGTCGAAAAGCAAAGTGGCAAACAAATAAAAGTACTTAGAAGTGATCGTGGCAAAGAATACACTTCCCATGAGTTTGATAAATTCTGCGAAGATGAAGGCATTGAGCGACAACTTACAGTTGCATATTCTCCACAACAAAATGGAGTATCTGAAAGGAAAAACCGCACAGTAATGGAGATGGCCAGATCAATGCTCAAGGAGAAAGGATTACCAAACACGTTTTGGGCTGAAACAGTTTATACTACTGTCTACATACTTAATAGATGCCCAACTAAGGTAGTCCAAGATAAGACTCCAATTGAAGCTTGGAGCGGGAAAAAACCATCAGCAAAACATCTAAGGGTATTTGGATCTATTTGCTATATACACGTTCCAGAAGAGAAAAGGCACAAGCTAGAAGACAAGACAGTACGAGGTATCTTCCTTGGATATAGCACACAATCAAAAGGCTACCGCGTCTACAACTTGCAAACCAAGAAGTTGATTATTAGCCGAGACATTGAAGTTGATGAAAATGTAGCTTGGAATTGGAATGATGAGAAAGTAGAGAAAAACATTCCTATCTCAATTCAGCAACCAGAAGAAGTAACTACAGAAGTCCCAGGTGAGCCTCATTCTCCTCGACAACAACAGACTCCATCACCAGAGTCTACTCCAAGACGAGTTAGATCCTTGGAGGATATATATGAAACCTGCAACTTGGCCATACTTGAACCTGAAAACTTTGAAGCAGCATCAAAGCAACAAGTATGGGTCAAGGCTATGGAAGAAGATATAAAAATGATTGAGAAAAATAACACATGGGATCTAGTAGACTATCCAAAAGACAAAGATATCATCGGGGTAAAATGGGTTTATAAGACAAAGCTCAATCCGGACGGCACCATACAAAAACACAAGGCAAGGTTGGTAGCTAAGGGCTATTCACAACAACCTGGAGTCGACTACAACGAGACATTTGCCCTAGTAGCACGCCTAGATACAATTAGAGCTCTAATAGCTCTTGCGGCAGAAAAAGGCTGGAATATCTACCAGTTAGATGTCAAGTCCTCTTTTCTCAATGGAGTACTACAAGAAGAGATCTATGTAGAGCAACCACAAGGTTTCATAAGCAAGGGCAATGAAGACAAAGTACTAAGGCTCAGAAAAGCTTTATATGGCTTGAAGCAAGCTCCTCGAGCATGGTATAGCAGAATAGATCAATACTTCACCGATCATGGATTCAGGAGGAGTAAGAGTGAGCCAACATTATACATCAAGACCCAAGGTCAGTATGACACTCTCATTGTCTCCTTATATGTAGATGATCTTATCTACACAGGGAACATATGAAGATAATGACAGAATTCAAAGAAGACATGATGAAGACATTTGAAATGACGGACCTTGGCTTGATGAACTACTTCCTTGGTATTGAGGTAAGTCAAAAGGAGAAAGGGATATTCATTTGTCAAAAGAAATACACTGAAGCTCTCTTGAAGAAGTTTAAGATGAGTGGTTGCAAGACTGTCACTACTCCGCTTGTGACAAAGGAGAAGCTACAGAAAGATGATGGAGCACCAGATGCTGATGCATCTCGCTATAGAAGTTTGATTGGAAGCTTACTATATTTAACAGCCACACGACCAGACATAATGTATGCTGTAAGCCTTTTATCAAGGTTTATGCAAAAACCAAGCCAAATTCACTTTGGAGCAGCTAAAAGAATTCTAAGATACCTACAAGGCACGAAGGAGTTTGGTATTTGGTACAAAACAATGACCAACTCAAGTTTGCTCGGATACACCGATAGTGATTGGGTAGGATCGGTAGATGACATGAAGAGCACCTTTGGTTATGCCTTCTCACTTGGATCAGGAATATTTTCTTGGGCATCAAAAAAGCAAGCAACAGTTGCACAATCAACTGCAGAGGCAGAATATGTTGCAGCGGCTGAAGCTACAAGTCAAGCAATTTGGCTACGAAGAATACTTGCAGAAATAGGAGAACAACAAGATGGGCCTACTACAATCTACTGCGACAATAAATCAACAATCGCAATGACAAAAAATCCAATACATCACAGCAGGACAAAACACATTGCAATTAAATATCACTTCATCAGAGAAGCAGAAACAACTAGAGAAATCAAGATGGAGTATTGCAAGACCAAAGAGCAAGTTGCTGACATATTCACAAAGGCACTGCCGAGAGCAAGATTTGAACAGTTTCGCACTATGATAGGAGTTAGAAAAATTTGTATCAAGGAGGAGTGTTAAAATATGATACAAACTTCTAGAATAATCTAGATTCTTATAGAAAAATACATAGGTATGCTAGTAATTACTAGATACAAATTCTAGAATCATGTAGATAATTATATATATAGATAGAAAATTCTAGAAATAGATATCTCTAGAGTTTTCTACATAAAACATGAATGATGTCTTGAGGCCTATAAATAGGCCATCTACTCAACATTTATACCAAGCAACTAGTAAGCCATTTCCACTACTCAAATCTATTCCAACTATTCCTCTAAACTAGTTTTCCTCTCAACTAAGTCTATCATTATAAATTTGTCTCCCCATTCTTTCTACCAATCACATAAGCTTTTACTATTTGATAATTCATAAACTAACAATGTTGCATTTGCCTTGTGAATCTCATCATTACAAAATACTTAAAAATTCAGAAGCAGCAAGGAGCAATCAAATACAATATTATAGTAGCTGAAACAACATATTCTAGATACATTACAGTACCTCAGTCATCGTGGAAGAGCAGCTTTGATGGAATGTTTCATCTCATGTACTGTGAACATCACTTTCAATCTCAGATAAAGAGAAACCTTAGAGCCCCACTTCTCTTTCCTTTCAAGAACATAACTTCCCATACTGATATAGAATTCAGAAATGGTGAGCCAACTGAAAAGCTCTTCGTGGGTGTTGAACACACTGCTTTGGAGTGTGAACAAGAAGCCTTCTGTTATAAGGTGAAGAATACAGTTATCTTCACACTTAACAAAGGATTATGGTGAGGCTACTGGTTTCATCTTGATCATGCCCACTTAATGTTTTTCTGGAGCAAGGATACCTTGATATGGATCACAAGAGTATTCAACTACCTAATGACGCTCTTGGCCATCTGAGAAGTATTTAAATTTATCAAATATGAATGTAAAAACAAACCCTTAAAGCATCCCTTTTTGAAGGATCCCATTTTGTATTTTGTGACTTTTTGTTTTTGATTTTGAATTTGAATGGTTGAATGCGATTATCATGAATGTGTTCAAATTTATTTCAGTCAGAAATTTTGTGTGTATTAAATGTAAAAATGATTCTCAATGTAAACCAAGCAGAACCTAAATTGACAAATATTAGTATGTGGAATCATCTTTGAGAAGATTTTCTGTGATTAAAATTAACGAGCCCTAGCCAATTTTTGAGGTCAAGGGGAGAAATTTTTTGAAAGACTTGAGTTGGAACAAGAAATGATCAACCATGATTTTGAAATTTAAATATTCTGGGTAATAGTTCCTCTAAAACATGCGACTCTAATAGCATGCAAATACACGCAACTTATCATCTTTGATATGACGGAGAAAGGAAAGTAATTTATGTAACCATGTTCTATTGCCACCAACTAAAAAGCAAAATTAACGTATGAAGAAGAGTGAACTCAATCTAAAACATTAAACACACATCTTATCTTTCCTACCTCTATTTTTCTTTTAGCTTTTTTGGTGGACGGGTATGTGTAAAAATGGATCTGCCGTTTTATTTCTCGAAGTATCCTTCTAGTGAGAAAAGGTACTAAAATTCATTTAAGGAACTTATTTTTTCCCAACAAATATATTTCCATATGCATGAACATAGAGATCAAATTTCTTACCACATGTTTGAATAACACAATTATCTTTCAACTATACTAACTTGTTTGTCCAATCAATTTGTCTTTCTTGAAGTGAGAGATACACATTAAAAATAAAATATACTTGCCATGTTGATTATAAAATTAATTAATGAACATTGTGATAAAGTTAAATACAAGAAATAAGGATAATTTAAGTGTAAATATACATGAATTTAACATTTCTTAATTTGTGCTTAGAAAGAAAGTTAAGGGTGTATTTAGTGGAGAGGAAAGAAATAAGTAATAACTTATCATAGTCATTACACTATGTGAAATCATTACTAGTAGCAAAAATTAGTTTACTAGAATTATAAAAGTTTAATTAATAGATATATGGACATACATAAAATATGAATAATGTCACCATCGTACTAATATAAATCATATATGTTATTTACAACAATCCCAAACGTAAATTATATAACCTAGTATTGGTCGAACACACCTATATAAGTTACTTGAAGCAACATTGACACCAACAAAAGGGTCCCTCCACTTGACAACAACTGCACCTCTAACCTAGTCTTGATCCACTCTTATTCAATGTATGATCATCGCAGTCCAAACTACATAGAAACAAAAGAGTAAGCTAGAGTTTAAGAATATATAAACATATGTCAACATGACATCCAACAATGCATATGAACACACCACACATACATTATATGTATACACCTCAATTAATGTGTCGTTACACATTCACCTACAAAAATCTCCTAAAAATATGAATAGTCTAAGTGATTTCATCCTAACAAACCAACTCACTCATTTTCGCACTAGAAGCACCGACTCAATCACAACAAAACAGGATAGCAATCTCTCATTTGGTTTCTTGAGTTTTGTCACTTATACTAGGAAAGTCTAGTTCTACTGTTATGAATGATATAGTTGGGAATAAGCATACCGCGACCTTGACATGTATTACCAAATCACATGTGGAATTAGCCCATTGACCATCCTTAAGAGACCATGCAACCTTTTCAGGTACTTGGTTAAGGATTGTAGCCATGATCTCTTACCTTACTCAACCATTAACTAAAAACCTAGAGGAGATATCAACACACCTCAAAACTCACTCCAAAAGATATACCTACTCAAAGAGGGTCAGTGGCCTACTCGAGCACCAATCCAAGATTTCTTATGTGGGATCTTTAGTTTTCAAAAAAATTTTCCTTCACTCATCAAAGTTTCATTTATTCAATGAACATAATTAAACGAGGATATATAGCTCGGAAACGGAGAACAAAAATTCGTTTATTTACATCAAGTTTTCGCGGAACTCATTCAAGACTTACTCGAACTATTACTCAACAGAAAATTAAAGCTTTGGTTTCAGCTCATCGGGATAGAGATAGGAAAAAAAGAGATTTTCGTGGTTTATGGATTAGTCGAATAAATGCAGTAAGTCCTTATAGTCAATATACCTTAATGTCATACTGCATTTTCAGCATCCACACCTCACCATACATCATCTACATGCATCACATCTATTCAATACATATAAATATCAACAATATCATACATATATATAGCATACATATGCTCATCATCATCTAACATCATATAAACATCTACATATGTCATATGCAATTAACATACATAGAACTACAATCTTCATACTTCATACAACATGCAACAAAACTCATACATCTACTCATGTTCATCATGCAACATCCCAAAACATACCCATCATATAGGCATCCTACGCCCGACACAACATACCTCGTATCCAATGCCATTGAGGCAAATAACTCTTTATGTTGCTCACATCCAATGCCATCTAAATCCCGCCTGACGTGACCGAGGAGGAGTCCTTTGGGGCTTCATGCCTAGTGTGGTTGAATCCACCATGGCCTCATATTAGGCAGAGGTTCTTTACTTGACTTATGCCTGACGTCACCTTAGTGGCTCCCAATGTCCTCCAGGCACGCAACCTCTATCCTGATCATGATTGGCACCACCCAACTAGGGCCTAGTGTCATCAAAGAAGAGGAGGGAGAAGAACTCCAAGCTTCCACAAGCTTCGTAACCACCCAAACTCGGATTCTCAACCTTCGAATGCTTGAATCACTACTCCTAGGATCAAAGAAACCTCTCATGCCTCAAGGAAATCTAGAAAAAGGAAGGAAGAAGAAAGCTTTATGTCATAACTACTTTTTCTACAACTTTCTCTCTAAGGTTCTAAAAAACAAGAGATTATGAAACTCAACTCAAAACAAAAATCTTATATATCTTTTCCTCTTGGGGTCAACTGAACCTCTGCCTAGAGATCTTCACAACTCACCTAACTTAACCTAGGTATAGTGTTACAAAATAGAGTGGAGAGTGAGAGAGAGAAATAAGTGTGTGAAAATAAGTAAGAAATAGAGTAAAAATTTAGTTTAAGAGAAACAAAATAAAAATAGAGTAGAGAAACCAAAAATAAAAAATTAATTATCAATTTTTCTAATAATCACATGACAATAATATAGTATCTATCTCACAGATGATTTAATAGGTAAGGAATTTTTTAATCGATTAAATAAATTGTGATAGTTTAAAATTGTAGTTACCTTTTAAAAAAATTAAAAAAATTTGTGGCACTAATCTACAAGAAAATATATTAAAAATGATTGTGTAGTTTCTAACCACCACAAAATGCAAGCTCCACCATCATAGGAGTTTAATATAGTGGAACTCGCCATCTTTTTAACTCTCATCTTTTTATCTACCCATTCTTATTTTCACTATCTCCATATTATTTTATGCCAATTTCTTTGCCACCAATAAGGGATAAAAGAATGAGTAAACATCCAATTTGGTCCTTGAAAGATGGTAGAGGTAACTAAAAGATTTTTAGCACTTGGAATCCTAAATTTTAACTTTTTATGTAAGTTAGTCCTTCTATTATACTTAGTTATTAACTCTGTTAATTCTCATGACCAGTCAATAGTTAATTGTCATGTTGACACGTATTCTTTCTCTTAGTTGACATGCAACAATTACAAACTAAATAGATTTAGACACACATGATAAAATAAGTTTAAATTTTTAATTTAATTAAAAATAACTAAAGTGATATAATAACTTATTTCTTTTCACCCATGAAACTGATCTGTGTAAGACATAAAACTCATTGCTATGAGACAAGGGTTTGAAATATTATTGAAGCGGAATGTCAGCTAACAACACTAGAGTAGTAGAGGACAAGTGACAAAAAATTCTTTAAGTTTCTAGTTGTTTGTTCAATCCTTAACAAAGTCATGGTTCCACTATAATAGAGAGTTATTATCATTAAACATTTTTTCACTTTTAGTAGAAAAGTTTTGTGATTCATTAAACATAGTAGAAACACTTATATTAGATTGACATATCCTTATTTAAGATCTTTTTAAAATAATCACTCAATTGGGAGAGTAGATAAGAGTTAACTTAACACTTTAGTAGTTAAGAAATTAATAGAATTAATAATAATGAAAAGATTAAGTTGTATTATAGAGTTAAAATTTAAGGATCTAAATGAAAAAAAAATTTCATCAACCAAATTAGATGTTTGCCTATTAAAAAAATAAAAGTTTTGAAATGGAAGACGGAACCAAATATAACATTATAACTACTTCAGTCAAGTATTAAGTTAACTGAATTTCGAATCTTGTACTCATACAACTGCTTTTTCACAGAACAAGTTTCCATTTTTAAAGGACAAAAAGCCTGTGGGGAGCATAACAAACCACCATTATCAGAAGCACCTTAAGGCCTAAGGACAAATAAAATGATTTTGAAATGGTGGGGGCAACGAAGAAAATTGACTCAAAAGATTCCATGTTGTGTTACAAGACAAGACAGAGTTCAGAACTTGAAATGTAAACTTGGGGAGCAAGTCTTACTGTTTCATAAGTTGATACTTTTACAAATTGCTTTTCAAAAATTCATAGGAATCTGATTTCCATAAAATCTCACCTTATCACTTGTTATTTAAAAAATAAATAAATTGATGTCATTTGTAATAAATAACCGCACTGAACTGAGTTTAAATATTGACTTGGGCTAAGTCCATGACTACGACTAACCACACTAATCAATCCCTCAAAATTAACAGCTGGATTTGCAGTATAAGTAATGCAGTAATAAATGATGAAAAAAAATTATTTTCTCTTTTTTTAATGAGTGAGTGTAATGGAGAGTTTTTAATGTGACCTTTGATTTTTATTTATTTTATATCGACCTTACTTTTATTATATAGTATTATCATTTACAAAGATTGGTGTCTTTACTCGTTGTACGGTATGGAGACCAATGTTGTGTAAAGCAAAAGCGTGTGGACCTATAGAAATTCTCGTCTATATGACGTAGTACTTTACGCACTAAGCACTACGTAATTCCTCATCTTTCAAACTTTTATTCTTCTTCATCACTATTTTATCCATCATGGTAATTCTTAAACGATAAAGGTTAGGAATATACTTTTTTTAATTATTTTTTAACATTTTATTATGCTTTTAATTAAGTAATGAAAATACAAATAAAAAATATCATCTCAAGCTCAATCAACTTTTCTATTGTTTTTATTTTAATGTCTCTATTATTTCCCTTATGTCCCTCTTTTCTATTTTAAGAGTAAAGGTCAGGATATATTGGTCCCTAAAAAATAGTAAAATTAATTACTTAAATTTCAAGATAATAAATATGAGCTACCGCAATGTTTAAAATATTTTTATTTCCTTTGTAATAGATAATTGATCCCAAAAACGGTGAATCCTATGGCAATATAATTCTGGACAAAATCATCATTGATTCTTGAAAATGGTAATTCAAATGAATAAAAAGAACCAGTGTGTCACTTTTAATAAATAAAAAATGGTATTGTTAATATTTTTCTTAAATCTATTGTCATAATTTTTTAATTAGCTTTCATCAAAATGTTATGTTTACAAGTGGCAGTAGCACCAGTTAGAATTTGGAAGTTAGCATGGCTATATGTTAAAATGTTGAAAAGGATCTCAAACTTTGTAATCATGTGCCTATTAGTGGGTAGCATAACAAACCATGAAAAGAATTAAAGAAAAACATGCATAGAAATAGAATAAATAATATTCTCTTCTTTTTTTTTAACTGAAAGAGCAAGGAATTAAAATGATAGGCCAAGGAAGAAACTTGGAGACCAAGACAAACAAAAATCTACAAATCAATTAGTATGTTTGAATATAAGGCACAAATATTTTTGAGATTTTTTTTATTAAAAATAAATAATTTTTTTAATAATTAAAAAAAAAACACTTTAAGTTTGTATTTAAAGCTACTTGTATTACTTTCATCTATAACTATAATCTGATTAGTAGGTAACAATTTTTTTTAAAAATTATATTGATTTGAAAAACATCGGTCATGAGTCTTAGTGACCACTAATGCAAAATAGGTATTTTATGTCGGTTATTTTGGACTTTTTATGTCGTAAATAAGTTCGACGTTAATGCGGGATATGTAAATTTATATCGGATCCACCATATCCGACGTAAAACATCCTCCCCGTCATCAGCGGCGTCTACCTCTCCCGTGTCGCCGACCAGAAGCCCTAGGCCGGCTTCGAGGTCGTCCTCCTGGCCCTCTACGCGCATGAAACAACCTCATGCATCGCCCAACTGCTACTGTCACCATCCCCGACCTCACAAATCCCAACATCTACCACGACACCAAAGCCTCTCCCAACAAAAATGTCGAAGATTCATATATAGGTAATGAAAGGGAAATGAACGGAGACTTGCCGGAAATAGCAACTCACCTTCGCCGAAAACTTAGAAACGCCCTTCACCGGATTTCAATCGGTCAAAAAGATGGAGAATGACCCACCAATGACGAGCCGCCCTTCATCGGAAGTCGCTGGAGCTCAAAACGCAACCAGAACTCGCTCTCACCTTTGCCGGAAATCGCCCAAACACTTTTCAGATTAACCTAGGTCGCGCGCGCGAGGAAGACTAAGGCGCGCCTAGGGATATAAAAAAGTTTTTGCGTCAAACTAAGGGTTCGACGTAAAATTTCAAATCTACGTCGATAGTGGCTTCTGTCTGACGTAGATTTCAAATTTTACGTCAGATCTTATGTAGTCTGACGTAAAATATTTCGACTTATTTTTAAAATTGCCATCGCGTCTTTTTTACGTTGCTTATTTGTATATCCGACGACAAAGAGATGAAGTAAAAGATTGATTTTGCACTAGTAGATGGAGACTCATAACAGCTTACAATTATATCATATAAAATGAAAAATATTTTAAATAAATTAAAATCTGTTTCATTGAAAATGACCTATGAATTGTATCACGAAGGAGATTTATTCTTATTCGATATTTGCATAAACACTTCATTATTTATTTACTATATCTACACAGGCCTAAAAATATTGCCTATTATGCATTCAAACTAAAGAAAAGGAAAAATAAATAAATTAATCCATTGGTGCAGATAATGTAATTTTTAAATAACGATAGGTATATCTAAATTAAAATATAAATTCTATTACAACATCAGTAGTTTTGCATAATTACAAAAATCTTTATAAAAAAAACCCAAAAATGCTGAATTAATAACTATTTATCAGTTGCCTTGAACACACGATGTTCCTAATTAATATATGTTATTCCAACTCTAATTGATTAACCATGCAAAGGAATAATTATTTTTCTTGTTAATGGAAGCCATTTTGCCTATATTAACAACCTTCATTTAGTTTTCGTACTTTCATTAATCATTAATCCAATGCATAACATCAAAGACTACTTGTGATCCCAAGGAGAGAGAACAATATATAAATTATAAAACAATAACTTGTGTGGTGTTAAAAAAAAATGTTTATAATCACTAAGTCAGTCTAGTAGTTGAGTGAAAAGAGATAGTTAAAAGCATGAAGACCTACGTTCAATCATCATTGCTACTATCTTTGTAATCTTTTCTATCTTTACAAAAAAAATAATTTATATATATATAGGAATCTCCGTCGTTACTTTTCTATTTATTTATGTTTTTTGAAAAATAAAATTCCATAAATTTATGAAATTAGATTTAGAACAAACTATCATTTTAGTTTCCAAAAGTGTGCAACGCTGTCACCATTATTCTTTAAAATCAAATAAGTTTTAAATAAATTATCAAAAATACATTTTATCAACTATATTAGTTTAAATTTTACTAAAATGTGTGACTTTAAATAATAATACTGATGTATATTTAAAGTTAAAATAATGATAAGTGACTAAATTTGGGAGCTAAGATAAAATAATTAAATTTTAATAAAGAGTTCTTAATTATAAAGATTAATGTATATTTTAATGCGTTATAGTATTTTATTGTAATTTTAAAAAATAAAATGGTGATTTCTTCAAACATAAAATAAAAATGACCTTTTATCAAGAATGATCCAACACATCGTTAAACGTAAAACAAATTATAAAGTAAAGTTTTTTTTCTTAATATTAGTAATAATATTTTTTTAATATAAATAAAAAATTGTTTTGAAAATAGTTTTTAAAAAATAATTATATTTATATATCTTTTAGAGATGAACATTTTAAAGTATACTTTTAAAAATACTATAAAAGTGACTTTTGAGTTATAGATGTAAAAAATTTATATAAATATTAATGCAAACTATTTTTTTAAGAAAGTCGAAGACAGGAGCCTTATTAATCTTATGTTTGGATCAATCGTGTCTTTCATATATTTTCTTTTTAATGTTGTTATAAAATTGTTGTAAAATAACAATAATGATGATCATGTTGATCGAAGATTACAATATATTTAATTATAACTAAATCTACAATTACATATATAATTTAATATATTTTTTTGTTTCGTGTATTTTATTTGACTATTACACTTTTTAATAATTAAGAAAAAAGATAGAATTTTTTTTTACATCCTCCATCATATTACTATGAGAAATCGAATAGAAATACAACTAAATAAATAATTTCATTATATTATTTTTATAATTATAATTTTATTTTTAAAAACATTAAGATTTATCTAATATATAAAGTTTGAATCTATGCCTCTCAAACTTTATAACAAGAATGAGAGATAACTCTTTTTTGCACTAGTGCTTTTTCACTTGTGTATAGGCACGACATTTAAATTGCATTCACGAACACTTATTTGACTTGATTCGATTTTGATGGAGAAAATCTATTTTGACTGAGTATAGATTTTTTTCAACATGAGAAATCGAGTTTGAGTATATAAGTCTTTATCCCTATATTTGTACTTGTATCACTATGTAACGATTTGATAAGTCCTTACATTTTACAACTCAACAACTAAGTAAAGAAAAATGTAATGACTCACCATGACCATTACACTTATGAATCACAACTACTAGCATCGGAACTAACTCATACAGAAGGATTTATACTCAAAATAAATGGATATGCAAACTATAACATGTATATAAATATAAGTATTAAAACAACTCTACAAATATATATATATATATACACACACACACAATACATGTACAATATCATCCAGTTTAAAAATAGTACAAATCCTAAGTGTTGGTCAAGCACAACTATATTCAATTTATGTAATTATTTAAATAATTCATGCTTCTAAATCTATTTTTTGTCTCAAAACACTTACTCATAAGTTAATTTATAATTAAGGTTTAATTGTTTAAATGTTAGGTATTTTTAATATTTTTCTCTGATTGAGTTAGAACATAAGAAGAAAAAAATAATTTGAAAACTACAAATCTCAAGGGACAAGTATCGCTGCAAGTCAAATTGAAGATTCGCTCAGAGCAAGTAAATTTCGCTTCGAATGACTAAACTAAAGCTTGAAAAGTGAGCCAAGTTAGAAAGCAACCTAAAGATGATGATTAGCTTACTTAAAGTGAGCAGAGTACTCACTTAGAGCGAGTGAAATTCGCTTAAAGTCATCATAAGAGTGCTCTAAGTGAGTGAAGTCAGAGACCAACCCTGAAAGACTATACTAGCTCACTCACAGTGAACTACTTGGATACTTTAAGCGAGAAAATTTGCTTAGAGCTATCACAAGAGTGTTTTGAGCAATTGAAGCCAAAGACCATCTCTGAAAGTACACATATGCTCGCTTAGAGTGAACTACAAGAGCACTTTGAGCAAACACATATGACCTAAAAGTTCATTAGAAATTTATTATAAAAATAGGGTCTCTAGAAGGTCTCTATATCCATAATTACCTTTCTAAGCATAATTCTAGAGAGTTTAGAGAAAGTTCTTGTGAGGTTACTTTGTAATCATGAGTCACTCAAATATCCCTCTTTTATTGTGTAATTCTTATTCATGAGTGACTATGTCTCTATTGTTGGAGGTTGAGATAGTTATTGGAACTTTGTAATTTTCTACGTGTTTTTCACTCAATAAAGTTATTTAGTTAATTATTTTATTCTTGTACTTAATGCTTGTGACTTGATCAATCAATGCATGATTTATAATTTTTTATTGAGGTTGAGAAACTATTTTTAAAATTATGACCTAGATAAAATGCTGATAACATTTATTACTAAGGAATTGGGATAAACCTTATCAATTGACTTTCGACCCCTGATCTTAATGTATGATTACTTTACAAAAATTTTCAAGGAATTAAGATTTTCCTTAAATAATCTAAAATTTCTTATCTAAGGAATTAGGGTATAAATATAGTTGTGGGTTGTCAAATTAATTGTACAATTTCAACATTAAATGAAAAATTAAGAGGTTTTACATGAAAAAATAGTGAATCAATCTTTGGCTATTCTCATTATAAGTTTAAACTCTTTACAATTTACTGCTTTATTCACAACAAAAAAAAAACGCAAATTTTTGACAGAAAATTTCCGACGGATATGGATCTGTCGGAAATTTTATATTTTTCGACGGATTTATTTTTCCATCGAAAATTTCTGACAGAATTTTCCGTTGAAAATTTTTCGACGAAAATATAAATCCGTCGAAAAACTCCATCAGAAATTTCCGACGGAAAAATAAATCCGTTAGAAATTCTTAATGGAAATTTTCCGACAGAATATTCCGTCGAAAATTTCTGACGGATTTATATTTCTGTCGGAATAGTTTTTTAAAATAAATATTATTTATCTACCTTAAAACAATCAAACTAGTAAATTTATATTTTAGAGGGGTGAAAATAAAAAAAAAATATTTTACTCATTTTACAAGTACGAAACAAAAATTTACCTGTTTCCATCATAAATCAGCATTTTTATTGTAGTGATTTTATTTTCACTAAAATTTAATAATTCTTGTTAAACAAATATAAATTTCTATCAAATCATTTGTTTAGTATTACAATTATATTAAACAATTATAACTCGCATCTATATCAATTTAATAACTTAAACTTTTGTCTAATTTATTACTTATGATAATTGATATACTTGTCAAATACATAACAATTATCTCAACTTTTATCACTATATGTTATTTTAATTACTTATTAATTAACTTTTTATTAATAAAATATTATAATAACGATAATAAAATTTAAATTTATAAACTCAAATATATTATCTCAACCCTATCATTATACATTTCTTTGATCAGTAGAATCTACACCTTATATATTTATTCTAATAACTTATTATACCAGACTAGAACCTAGAGTCACATGCCATCTGTGTGTCACTCCTAGTTGGTAGTCTTGGCTGTCGAAGACCGAGATGAGCTATATCAGACTAGAACCAAGATTCATGTGCCATCTGCGTGTCACTCCTTCTTAATAATCTTGGTTACCGAACACTAAACCTAAAGTAGGAGTGAGCCATCACCTCAGTCTTCGACCATTTCGATGTCCTACGTAACCAACTAAAATGGGAGGATCTCGAAACATTCGCCTTGACTCAGCCCCTATGCTTTGAGAAGAAACAAGATATACTCATGAAGGCACCTCTCGGCCCTTAATTTCGGTCACTGACCAATCCGAGATGACTCAAATATGTTGATCGCTACAAGTTAAAGGACCTCTAAGTGTACAAACAATGATTAACATGAAATGTAAGCAAGATTAAATGATAATCTGTCATTACTAGTTGTATTACCTAATTGTAACAAGGCTCAAAGACTAAACTCATTACAATTAGTATAAATAGTCACATAAAACAAGATAAAACTATTGTTCATTGATTGTTATTATCAATACTCTAACCTATTCTAATTTAAATGTGAGAGTGTCTTTTACCAGTACATCCCTTTTTTTCTTTTTTCTTTTTTCACATTTTAGAGCCCTCGGTCGACGTGGAGATTCAAGTATGATATACAAAAATTATTGATGTGCCCAAACAGGTACACTTATAGTTAGTGATTAGAATAAATTTATTTTCAAGAAGGATCATCTTCTATATTTTTGGTTTTGTCGTCGTATTTTAGTTCCTAAGTATTTTCTAAAAGTTATACGAACCAAAATAAAAATAAACTACGATTACTAAAAAAATCATTTAAACCTTATCATTTGTCTTTCATTCATTTCAAGAGGAAAAAAAATAAACTTAGATAAAGAAAAAAAAATCATTTTTTATAAGTTGTTAACCTATTTTTTTATTTAATAAAAAAACATTTTTAAATACAATTATTATTAGTGTTAATAACTTAAATAATATTGCAATATATTTTGATTTATAAATTCATATCAACTCGAATATGGCTTTCAGATCAAATATTCTTTTAATAAAAATATAAATCAATTTAAAAGTATCAAATCGATTTTTGTATTGTAAGAAAAGCCTTACAACTATTAAATAAAAAGATTTGTTATAATTGAAAGCCAAAGGACGTATTCCAATTATTAATATTATTTTTTTTTCAAAAAAAGGTTCATGTTAACAGTAGAACATAGGTAGCTACGTTTTTGTTTAAGTGTGAGTTGGGTAAGAGCAAAGTGTGCAAAGTAACCACATGGTAGACCTCAAGACTCAATAAATTTTTTATAAAAAATACTTACTGATGCAGAATCAAACTCGCTTCCTTTCCTATTTAGATATGTTGTTATTCCATGGATAACTTGTTAGCTAAGGAGTAAAGTTTTCCTTAGTAGTCAATGTCTTTGCATTATAAATTGAGGAGCGAATCTTCACAACGCAAACAAACAAGCACTCGCATACTTCATTATCTTCTGTTTGTTGTTGCTTCATAATCTTTTCTTCTTTCTGTGTTGCAAACTACAATCACAGTGAGTCAAGTGTTGAGTGTTGCCAAAAGCGATGGAGAGCAGAGGTTATCCGGATCTTGTAGGACTAGGATTCCGTCCAAGAGATGATGAGCTTGTCGGCTTTTACCTCAAACACAAGTTGCTTAGTGATGATCCACGTGTGCAAGTCATCCCTGTCATTGATCTTTGCCAGGTCGATCCTTGGCATGTACCAGGTACCCTTCATCATCATGCCATCAACTTTTCTTTTTTCTTCCTCTTCTCTTTATTTTCTTCAATGTTGTTTCATTTTTTTTTTCTTCAAATAGTGATGTTAGCGGAATCAGCCATACGATTCAATGACCCAGAATGGTTTTTCTTCAGTCCTGTTGATTTCAAGTATTCAAACAGTAGAAGGTTTAACAGGACAACCAAGTGTGGCTTCTGGAAAACCACCGGCAAAGAACGTGACATTAGGAGCTTGGACACCAACACTGTCATTGGGACTAAGAAGACCCTTGTTTTCTATGAAGGCCGTGTTCCCCGTGGTGTCAGGTCCAACTGGGTTATTCACGAATATCATGATGCCACCTTTCATCAATCCCAGGTTGAAATGAAATATCGGTTAGATATTAGTTAGGATGCTGTTTAAAATAAAAAACATTATATTTATTTTCAAGATTTGCATCATTTTATATTATTAGGACTTGAGGATGACTTTTGTCTTAGATTAATAAATAGTGACTTTTAAGATGAGGGAATTTATCATCATAAATAAGAGAGAAGTCATATATGAAGAAAAAATTTATGAGTTTTACTTAAAATAAAAAAAAAAAACTTATAGGAAAAGTTTTATAAGTTTAGGGTCGAACTCGAAGGTTTATATTTAAAGAAGGTTTTTCTTTTTTTCCTAACTTTTTCTACTAAATTTCTGTCTCTATTGTGTACGTTTTAGCTTTTTGATGTTGTTTACTATCCTATTATTATTCTGGCTTTTGAAGGTTATTATTGTTATTGGATCCCTTGTTTCTTTTTTGTCGTACTTTATTCATCACCCATTTTTCTCCACTCGGTCTTGCTTGAAGACAAAGGGGGCATGGAAGAGATGTTTGGGCTTATAAAAGTGATCTATGAACCTCTTTCTAGCTTATTTCAATTATTTTTACTTGGAAGATTACCAAAACAAGATCTTTTTTGTTTAATCCAACGAGCTCATGCATAAAGCTTATGGATAAGCTCTCATTTGACTTATTGGATTGTGTTTAATTAAATCTTTTATCTAAACATGCAAAATTCATCATCAGTTTTCGTCCAAGACTGTCAATTTTTTCTGTATAATTTGCTGTGAATATAGAATCGTTCAGGAAATAAGCTTCTGAAGCATTAGCCTGATTTGTCTTGGCTGTGGCAATTTGAAACAAATAAATGTTGATTATCCTCACAATTTTGCAGAGGACTTTTGTATTATGTCGCTTGATGAAGAAACCTGAGAAGACAACTGACGGAGGAACTGATGCATTGTTCTATGATGAAGGGGAACCCAGTGGAGGCACGGTTTCTGACTTTGAAAATCAGGGAGGTAATTTTAGAGGAATGGAAACAATCTCTCAAGCAACATATCAAGCAGAGAAATATTTCTCCCCAACACAACAGTCTCCAACTGGTGCTGAGATGGGAGAACCATCTTTTCCAAATTACCCATTTTACGATGCCTATTTTAGAAATGAAAACAACATTATGCACACTTCATTTAAAACTACAGAGGAAGACGAGTTCCTCAATTCAATTTTAGTTGATGACAGTTTAGCTGATGAAGAAAGTATGCATGCTTCTTTCAACAATTTCACCCAATCAGAGTCATTGAAAATGTTATACTGTGAAAGCAGTGATACAGATACTGAAATCGTCTCTAAACTGGTAAATATAAATTGTCTAATGACCATATAATATTGGGGTGTTAATCTCTATTTTTTTCTGAACTGTCATTGGTTCTATAGGTTAAATTGCAGTGTGCATTGTGGTGATGTGAAATTTGCACCAGTTTTACCATATTTAGTGATTTTCTCCTACAGATTTTGAAAAGACACTTGGCTGAAATGTTTGGTTTGAGTTGGTTTTGATGTTTATTTCTGAGTCATGATCGATTCATGGAACATTACTAAGACTTTAGAGGCTTAGAGCATGCTTTGATGAAGGGATAAGTTGTGAAGGGAAGGAAATGGAGACAAAGTAATATATTTTTTGTACCAATTTTTACCCTTGCATCTCTTCCCAACATAGTCCCTAGGAGTTCAAAATTAAGTATTCTTTTTCTTGGGTTTGTGATATTTGTTCTCTTTATTTTGGGCACTTCGATATTTGAATTCATTTATTTATTTTCTTCTAAAATCATTACAGGATGGCTTTTACATGGATACTTCAGCAATGTGTAATGAATATCCTAACTCAGACGAATACTACCCATAAAAAAGGTTTAAATCATACATGATGCTGTTCATGGTGGCACATGTTTTGTATCTTCCAACCATGAAGGAAACCAACAGATATTTGAAAATGATTTCTAGGAAGCGGAGACATCCTCTTGTAACTCGACAGTAGATAAGTCTTTCAAGATCAATTGTATTGAAATTTTCGGTTCTCCTTCCACTCCAAGGAGATGGAAAAATCAATACTGTATCATCTAAGACCAAACAACTGCATATGATGCGAACTAAGTTTCAAGTTAGTTCCATTAATGGATCGGTGATAGTTAATTATTAGGAGTATGTGTGATATAAAATAGCCGGTTTTCTAATAGCAAATCTATTAGAAAATAACTCTATCAAAAACTGCATGGCAGCAGTTGTGTATTAGGATTTATAAGGAAAAAATTTGATGTAAAACATGAGTTATTGAACGGGGTAAGTCTAAAAATACTTATTCCTTAAATAAACGAATGTCTTTTTATATATATTAGATTGTGTAATTAGGAAGTGTACGTAGTTATTTGCAATTTGCGGGTAGAGAATTATCATTATAGGAGCTGTCTTTGGGATAGCAAATGTATCTCTGGATTAATGTATTGTGTGTGATTTTAGTGTTGAATATTATATTTTATTAGTTTTTGTTTAAGATGAACAATGCAATTATCCCCTATTAACTAAAAGAAGGGTTGATGATGTCAGCTGCCTTTATCTTAGTGATTCTCAGTTGACCATTGTTTTTCTGCTGCAAGAATGCCTTATTCTGGATCAAAAGAACAAACTAGATGCCTAATGATGCTCTAGGCCTTATGAGAAATATTTAGATTTTATGGAAAATATATGAAAAAGACAAAAGAATTAATCCCCTTTTTAAGGGTCCATTTTGCATTGTCTATGGAATCAACTTTGAGAAGATTTTCTGAGTCTGTGACCAATAATATATAATGAGCCAAGCCCGGTCCAATTTTTTAAGGCAAAAGGGAGAAAACTTTATAAAGATCTTTGTTGTAATAAGAAATGCTTAACTAGAATATAAAATCTAAATATTGAGGTTAGTGTTTCCTCTCAACTGGCAACTCTAACGGGCATGCATACGTACATACACATGTTATCTACTTTGACAACAATGAAAAAAAGCCATAACAAACTACCATTACAAAATGCAGCCTAAAGGACAAATACAATCACTTGGTCTTGGAATGGTGAGGAAAACAAATTGACTCCAAAGATATGATATTAAGATGACATTTTGTCGGATGTAGATGGAAAGACAATGAAGTGAGATGGTGGAAGCAACAAAGAAACTTGGCGTGCAAGTCTTATATTACCCACTTACCCCTACTTCTTTTAAAGATAAAATAGGTAATACATTAACTATGTAAAATAATTTTAGATTATTATAATGTTATTTAATTAAAAAGTCTTTACAATTATGATATTTGATTGATTAACTATCTAATAATTTTTCTTTTAATAATATTACATTACAATAAGGATTATACAATAATTTGTATAACATCATTTTATTTATTATAGAGAGACACACATACATTGAAATTTTGAGAATTAATTTTCTAAAACTAAATATTAATCAATTTTTAATATATTTAATAATTTAAAAAATATCTGATTAAAAAAATAGTTGATATTTTATGTCAACTTTGAAAGAAAGAACATGGAGATAAGAGAATTTTTTTTTTCCAAATTTTTACTTTCTAAAAAATTTGAAATTCTACAATTTTAAGAAATTTTTATAAATACTTGCATTTAAAATTCTTTATAAACTATCCATCTAAATAATGTATTTCACTTCAAAGCATTTGAAATTCTTAAAAAAATTGAATTATTTCATTAAAATTCAATTCAAACACACTCTAAAATTTTTATACCATTAGTTATGAATATTCTTTAAAAAAAAACAATTAAGTGTTTTTTTCTATTTTAGAATTTTTTCTATAACAATCCTTTTATATTATCATTTCATGTGATGTACGTGTCTTCAAATTTGTTTGGATAAATTATTTTAAAAGTATATTTAATAAAAAAAATAAGAAGAGATAATGAAATTTTTTTTTATAAGTTAAAATTAACTTATGCATAAATTAATTTATAATAACTTACCTATTAATTTCTTTAAAAATTATTTTTAACTTGTTAATTTTAACTTAAAAGACGAAATTTATTTTATTTTCTTCTTCTTATTTTTCCCCCTAAGAATGCTTTCAAATTTGATCATCCAAACTATTGGTATATAAAGTAAAAATAACTAATATTTGCTAGTATCTATTTTTACTTCATCATAGCACACACATACCCTAAACTTAAGTTGAAACATTTTATTTTTTATTTTATAAAAATACGTTCAATTTTTTTATCCAAATTATTGATGTAAAAATGACTAATATTTATTGGTATCTATTTTTATAACACACATTATTTTAATATTTTTTTATCATATTATAAATCACATCTTTTTTTTTATTTTTTAAATTTTCTACATCAATCTCACATCTTATATAAATATTATTATTCTTTGTTCAAACAAGTTTTTTCTTGTAGTATATTAAATAATATATATATATATATATATATATATATATATATATATATCATTCCCTTAATTTAAAATTTATTCTCCTTATTTTTAAATGATTCATGTTAGTTGGCGTAGGACTTTATGTTGTTATCTTAGTATTATTTCGATTATTGTCTTAATAGAATGTAATTGAACTAGTTAGTGAGTAGAGATACTAACAAAGCTTAAGTAAGATTTGTAATGTGATTCTATTAAGAGTAATAATAACAAAGGAAAAGCATAACATTCACAATGGAACTTTCTCTTGATTTTCTCTATTTCTCCATTTTTGTTTATTTCATTTTTTGATTTTTTGAAATCATAGCATTTGTAAAGGTCTGTTTCTATAACAGATTGGTATTTAGAGCTAAGGTTGGATTCTGTCTCTGGGGTGTTCTTTGTTGGAACAAGAAGAATGAGTTCTACAATGTATGATATTAGGAAGTTTACAAGCAAGAATGATTTCATCCAATGGAGAATGAAGATAAGATCTATATCGGTCCATCAATGTCTAGAGGAGGTTCCTCAAGGAGAAAAGAAACTACCCACCACAATTACAGGAAAGGAGAAGAAAGAGATGCTGAATAAAGCCATAACGCCTTAATTTTGTCCCCTTAGAGACAAGGTTCTTAAGGAAGTCTCAAATGGAAAGATTATTACTGTTGTTTGGCTCAAATTGGAGAACCTGTAAATGACAAATCCTTGGCCAACAAGTTATATTTGAAGCATAATTTGTACACCATTGAGATGCTAGCAAGGAAGGCATTGGATGATCACTTGGATAATTTCAACAAGATCATTCTTGTTCTTGAAAATATTGAGATAAAGATTGATGATGAGCACTAGGCACTACTACTATTGAGATCATTTCCAAATGAATTTGGCAACCTCTTATACACAACCATTTATTACAAAGATGCTCTGTTATCAAATGGGCTACAAGTTGCTTGATCTCTAAAGGAGTTGAAGAAGAGGGCTGAGGGAGGAGAAGATTAACCAATAGAAGGGTTGTACAGAAGGGGCATGCCATAAAGAAAGATTATAAGATCATGAAGAGTTCAAGATTCAAGTCAAAAGAGGGCAAGAAGAGGAAGTGCCTTATTTGTGGGAATGAGGAGCTTCTTAAGAAGGATTGCCTTGAAAATAAGTAGAAAAAGAAGTATGGAGAATCAATAAGTTACAAATGTGATGTTGATGTTGTTTTAGAAGGATGAAGAATGTTGAAGTGATGTTCATTTTAAAAGAATTTAGACCAAAATGGGTTCTTGATTCTAGATGCACATTCCATATGTGTCCTCACAAGGACTAATTTATTTCCTATAATGAAATCCATGGAGGACAAGTTATGTTAGGCAATAAAAAGGTCTGTAAAGTGATTGAAATTGGTGCCATAAAGCTAAAACTTGCAAATGGAGAAATATGGATCTTGCAAAGGGTGAGACATGTGCCTAATTTAAAGAAAAATCTAATTTCTCTTTAGATGTTTGATAAACAAGGCTACGAGTACAAGGATGTTGAAGGTGGAGTTCTAAGAATCAAAAAAGGGTCCATGGTGCTAATAAATTGAAAATTGGATAATGGTTTGTATTTTGATCAAAGGGGCACTTTTGTTGTAGTTTCTGAAATAGACTAGTCTCAAGTAGCCTTTGACATATAAGGCTTGGTCATATCAGTGAAAAAGGTTTGAAGGGAGCAAACAAAATTTGCAAGGCAAAGACTACATTGAGGCACTAGAATTTTGTGAACACTACATCTTTGGGAAAACAAAGGCTAAAGTTCGTCACTATTACTCGTCATGCAAAAGGTACTCTTAACTACATTCATAGTGACTTGTGGGGGCCATCAAGAGTTTCCTCTCATAGTAGAGAAAGTTATTTCCTACCCATCATTGATGATTTCTTAAGAATTGTATAAAATTGCATTTTTGAGAATAAGAATGAGTCTTTTGCAAAATTTAAAGAATGTAAGGCTTTAATTGAAACTCAAACCAATATAATGATCAAGAGGTTTATAACTGATAATGGGTTGGAGTTTTGTTATGAAGAATTTGAGCAATTTTGTAAGAAGAATATGATTGATAGGCTCAAGGCTATTAGAAGGACCCTTTAATAGAATGGACTTGCTGAGAGAATGAAAAGGATTGTATGTAGAAGGTTAGATGCTTTGTTTTCTAATGTTAATTGTTAAGTACATTTATGGGCTAAAGTAGTGATCATAGTTGCTCATTTGGTAAATAAAAGTTCATCCACTGCTATTGGAACGAAAAAACTAGAAGAGATGTGGTCTGGTTATCCTCCAAGCCTAGAGAATTTGAAAGTATTCGAGTGTGAGGCTTATGCTCCTATAGACCGAGGGAAGCTTGAACCAAGGGCTCTAAAATGCATGTTTTTGGGTTACCCTCAAGGTGCGAAAGGGTTCAGATTATGGTGCATGGAGAAGGGGCAACCTCGGGTATTGATCAACAAAGATGTTATGTGTAGGGAATTAGAAATGTTCTACTCAAATGAGGATTCAAGAGTTAGAAGCCTTATGAATTGGCTATTAATGAGAAAGTTCATTTGGAGGTGGAGCCATTACACAAATTTGAAATTCAATAGCCTTTTGCAGAATATGAAATTGAGGATCATGAGCATATTGGAGACACTACTCAACAAGAGTATGTTTTGGCTAAACTTAAAGGTAGAAGAACCATTAAGCCGCTAAATAAATTTGGTTATGTTGATATGGTTGCTTTTGCACTTACTATAGTAAAGAAGATTAGAGGAGATGAGCCTAACAATTATGAAGAAACACAAGTAATCTTCGAACTAGATTTGTAGCCATGAATAAGGAATTAAATTTCTTGCACAAGAATGGTAATTGGTTATTGGTTGATAAGCCAAAGGGAAAAAAAACTTGGTAGTTACAAATGGTTATTCAAGTTGAAGGAGGGAATTTCAAGGGTGGAAAAGAATTTAACATTGCTTTAGTTAACAAAGGTTGTGTAATGTAAAGTCAAGCCAAGATGGAGAATTGTTAATTGGCTTAGGACTTTATGTTGTTAGCTTATTATTGTTTCTGTTATAATAACATGATTTTTGTATAGGTTTAGTATGGTTAGTGCATTGGTATCTAACATAGTACTGTTTCTGTTATTACCTTATTACAAAATATAAATAAACTAGGTAATGAGTAGAGATGCTAAGAAAACCTATATAAAGCTTGTAATGTGATTCTATTCAAAGTAACGATAATACAAAAGAAAAGCTATAACATTCACAACATGACTCTTTCTTTCTCTCTCTCAATTTTCTTCATTTCAACATTTTCTTCCATTTCATTTTTGGTTTTCTATAAATCATAGCATTTGTAGAGGTCTATTTCTATATCAGATAGGGTTTATATATTAATTCATTTTTTTACTCTTAAATTTGATTTAATGTTGTCTGTTTACAATAGAAATTACTTTTTATTGTAAAACATATTTTAAATCTTTTTTATTAATACAAAACATGAAATTTGTGTTATTAGATTCATCCTAATAAAATTATGGAAATTCAAATAATATCCTAATTAAAAAAGACTATGTATAAAAATTGTGAAAAGAAAATCTCATGAGTAATTGATAAAGAAAGTTCACAATCAGACAAAAAATTGAAATTCTAAAATCAAAAAATATTTATTGTTTCAAAATAATATTTTAATATTTTAATTTTGAAACAATTTAATGTTTTAGATTGATTTCACTCTTCTTCATACTTTAATGTTGCTTCATTGCCACCAACTAGAAAGCAACATTAAAATATTTATTGTTTCAAAATAATATTTTGTTTGGATAAATTAATTCAAGTTTTTTAAATTTTAAATTGTTGGGTTGGATATGATAATTAGATTCCACCATGGTAAAATTGATTTTAAAAATATATTTATATGTTGAGATTTTTAAATTAAATTTTATAAAAATAAATATTAGCTAATTTTTAAATATTTATAATAATTTAAAAAATTAATATTACATAATATTTAATAATTTTAAAAATATTTTTGAATATTAAATAATTAAAAACATGAAGAGATAAGAGATAAGATAAAATATATAAGTGAAATAAGAAAATAAAAAAAAGAGGAATTTCAAATTCTTTTTTTGGGAGAATTTGAAATTCTACTATTTCAAGGAATTCCACAAATGCTTGAATTTCAAATTCGTTATAAATTCTACATCCAAACAAGTTAATTCACCTCAAAGAATTTGAAATTCTTCAAATAAATGAATTACTTCATTTAAATTCTCCATCCAAACACACTATTAGCTTTTTTGGTGGACGGGTATGTGTAAAAATGGATTTGCCATTTTCTTTCTCCAAGTATCCTTCTAGAGAGAAGAGGTACGAAAATTCATTTGAGGAGCTTATCTTTTCCAACAAATATATTTCCACATACATGAAAATAGAGCTCAAATTTCTTATTGCATGTTTGAAGAACACAATTATCTTTCAACTATACTAACTTGTTTATCCAATGAATTTGTCTTTCTTGAAGTGCGAGATACACATTAAAAGTAAAATATACTCGCAATGTTAATTATAAAATTAACTATTGAGCATTGTGATAAAGTTAAATACAAGTAACAAATAAGGATAATTTAAGTCTAAATATACATGAATTTAACATTTCTTAATTTGTGCTTAGAAAGTTAAGGGTGTGTTTAATAGAGAGGAAATAAATAAGAAATGATCTGTCATAGTCACTATACTATATGGAATCATTACTAGCAGAGAAAATTAGTCTACTAGAATTATAGAAGTTTAAGTAACAGATATATGAACATATATATAATATGAATATAAAAGTGTCACCATCATACTAATATATATCATATACAAGTATATACAACAATCCCAAAGGTAAATTATATAACTTAGTAGTGTCAGTTGAACACACTTATACAAGTTACACGAAGTAGCACTAACATCAACAAAAGGGTCCCTCCACCTAAAAGTAATCGCACCTTTAGTCTAACCTTGAACTGTTCTTATACAACGTATGTTTATCGTAGTCCAAATCACATAGAAATAAAAGGCTAAGCTAGATTTCGAAAATATGTACCTTTATCCCACTAGGTGGGGTCGGCTATATGGATCAAACGACGCCATAGGGATCTATCATAAATCATCTCTCTTGATAAGGCATTGATCTCCATGTCCTTTAGCACTGTTTCCCCTATAGTTTTCCGAGGCCTTCCTCTCCTTCTAGCTCCAACAGTAGCCTCCATCTCATCGACCCTCCTCACCGGTGCGTCAGCCGGTCTCGTCCACACATGCCCACACCATCTAAGACGGGATTCAACCAACTTCTCCACAATAAGTGCAACCCCCACACTTTCTCGGATGCATTCATTTCTAATCCGATCTTTTATCGTGTGTCCGCACATCCACCGTAACATCCTCATCTCGGCTACATGAAGTTTATTCTCGTGTTTCCCCTTTGTGGCCCAACACTCGGTCCCATATAATATAGCCGGCCTAACAGCAGTACGGTAGAACTTTCCTTTAAGCTTAAGAGGCACCTTTTTATCACATAGCACCCCGGACGCCCTCCTCCATTTCATCCAACCCGCTTGGATCCTATGATGCACATCGCCTTCCAACTCTGCATCTTGCTGAACAATAGATCCCAAATACTTAAACCTTGGGACTTTTGTTATTGCTTGCTCTCCAATCTTCACCTCCTGAGTTGCCCTTGTGTTCCGCATGCTAAACTTACACTCCATATATTCCGTCTTACTTCGGCTTATCCGCAAGCCATGTTCTTCCAGGGCTTGTCTCCATCTTTCGATCTTCTCATTTATCTCTTCCCTAGAGTCTCCCGTAAGAACAATATCATCGGCAAAAAGCATGCATCGGGGCACTGGCTCTTGGACATGCTCAGTAAGCGCGTCCATAACCAGTGTAAAAAGGTAAGGACTTAAAGTAGACCCCTGATGAAGTCCTATGGTAATAGGAAAATCCTCAGACACCCCACTCTGTGTTCTCACGCTAGTCTTGGCCCCTTCATACATGTCTTTAATCGCCCTGATATAAGCAATACGCACCCCTTTCTTCTCTAGTGCCTCCCACAATACTTGTCGAGGTACTCTATCATAGGCCTTCTCCAGGTCTACGAACACCATGTGTAAATCCTTTTGTTGTGTCCGATATTGCTCCATCAATCGTCGTAGTAAATATATTGCCTCCATAGTCGATCTCCCTGGCATAAAACCAAATTGGTTCTCCGTAACTTGTGTCTCTTGTCTTAACCTTCGCTCAATCACCCTCTCCCAAAGTTTCATAGTATGGCTCATAAGCTTAATCCCTCTATAGTTTGCACAATCTTGAATATCCCCCTTGTTCTTATAAATAGGGATTAAGGTACTCCTACGCCATTCTTCTGGCATCTTGTTTGATCTCATGATCTCATTAAACAACTTGGTGAGCCAACTTATGCCCTTCGCTCCTAAGGTTTTCCAAACCTCGATCGGGATAGTATCCGGTCCCACAGCCTTCCCATTTTCCAACCTTTTCAACGCCTCCCTTACCTCAACCTCTCTAATTCGACGGCAGTAGGTATAGTTTAGGCCCTCTTCCCGGCGGTCTACCCTATAAGATTGCAAACGGTCCTGACTCTCATTAAAAAGCGAGTGAAAGTAACTCCTCCATCTTTCCTTGATATCCATATCCGACACCAGTACTCTTCCCTCTCCATCCTTAATGCACTTCACCTGTTCTAGGTCTCTTGTCCTCCTATCCCTACTTTTAGCAAGCCTATAGATGTTCTGTTCCCCTTCCTTTGTGCCTAACGAAGTGTATAATCCATCATATGCTCTAGCCCTTGCCTCGCTTACCGCTTTCTTAGCCTCACGCTTAGCCGCCTTATAATTTTCCCAACTCTCTGCGTTCCTACCTGTGGACCAAATTTTGTAGCAAGTCCTTTTCACTTTAACTTTCTCTTGGACATTTGCCTCCCACCACCATGATTCCTTGCCCCTGGGTCCAAACCCTCTCGATTCCCCCAGGGTCTCCTTTGCAATCCTCCTGATCACTTTGGCCATACCCTCTCACATTATCCCAAAGCATATATAGAAGCTAAACACTCCAAAGCTAACATATATCTCATCCAATCATATCAATAAGACATCCAACAACGCATATGAACACACCACAACATACATTATATGCATACACCTCAATTAATGCATCATCATTGTCGCAACCCGAAAATTTCCGATCTCGCGACGTATGGTTTAGACATCCTTTTAAAAGTCTCATTAATTAAGGAATGCCCGGACACCAGACTAATCCTTAATTAATGGTTTTTGAAAATAGGTTCATGGAGTCGCCACCAATATTTTACTCAAAATATTGGAAAAGAAAAGGTTTTTTGAAGATCCAACTATGGCCTTGATAACCATAATTGGGTTCGGGGGTCGGTTACGTGTAGGGAAGGTATTAAGCACTCCTACATCACCCTCAATTGGTACCCTATGATGAAGTTAACATTATAAGAATTAATAAATTAAATATTGAATCCCCTTTATTAATATTTATTTATATGCTTAAAATATAAATCATGCTTAAAATATAAATTAAGCGATTAACCCTAAAATATCTACATTATGACGTTTATTATAACATAAAAAGAGATAAAGATAAGAAATAAAAGGAAGAGAATAAGATTAGCTGAAATACCTCTTGAACAAGCTTTATTGAATCTTCAAATATGGAAAAGGTGCTTTGTGGCGACCTTTCACACTACAGTATGCCTCACAAATCTCAAGAAATACAATAAGAGGGAGAAAGAATATAGAGATGCGACACAAATCTCAAAAAATATAATAGAAGGGAGAGAGATAGAGAATTTTCGTGCTCAAAGGAGTCTTATTCGAAATTTCTCTGGCCGCCTGGAGAACTGTGCCCAAGACTTCAATTTATAGGGATCAGCAGTGGGCCAGAACGGCCTGTTCCGGTTTCGGAACGACCCGTTCTGGCCCAATTATTATGTGTAAATTTCGTACCCTGGAACTGCCCGTTCTGAAAACGGAACGGCCCGTTCCAGAGTAGAAAGTGACACAAATTTTCCTTTTCTAGAACGGTCCGTTCCAGTTTTGCCTTGTTTGGAACGACCCGTTCTGGTATTGAAACGGCCCGTTCCACCCAAAATATTTAGTTGATTTCAGTTACGTTGGAACGGCCCGTTCTTATATTGGAACGACCCGTTCCGGGGTTCAGAACGGCCCGTTCTGATTTTGGAACGACCCGTTCTGAGTTTTGGAACGACCCGTTCCTATTTTGGAACGGCCCGTTCCGGGCTACTGAAACCACCTTATTTGGCCTTTAGGCCTTCTGATGTCTTGTCTTGTTGTTTGCCTACTTCGGAAGCCCCTTCCCTTCGTAATGGAGGTCCATTTCTTTGTTTGTATGCCCCCCGGACGAAATTGGGTGTCTACAATCATGCATTCACCTACGAAGATCTTCTAAAAACATGAACAATTTAAGTGACTTCACCCTAACAAACCAACCCCTTCATTTTCTCACTTAAAGCGTCAACTCAATCACAACAAAATGGGATAACAATCATTCATCTAGTTTCTCAGATTTTGTTACTTACACTAGGAAAGTCCAGTTCCATCGTTAGGAATAGAATAATTGGGTATAGGCATACCATGACCTTGACATCTATTGTCAAGTCACATGTACGTAGAGTTAGTCCATTGGCCATCCTCAAGGGACCATGCAATCTTTCCAAGTACTTGGTTAAGGGTTTTAGCCCTCAACCTCCTACCTTACTCAACTACTAACTAAGGATCTAGAGGAGACATCAACACACATCAAGACCCACTCTAAGAGACACACCAACTTAAAGAGGATTTTCCAACAATAGCCTACTCGAGCACCACTCTTAGATTTCCTATGTGGGATCTTCAATTTTCAAAAACCATTTCCTCTCCTCAAGTCCTTCTCTAGTCAACATGCCTTAATTTCATATCCCATTTTCAACATTCACACCTCATCATACATAATCTACATGCATCACATTTAGTTAATACATATAAATATCAACAATATCATAATATATACAACATACATATGCTCATTATCATCCAACACTATATAAACATCAACATATGTCATATCCAATCAACATACATAAAACTACAATCTTCATACTTCATACAAATGCAATAGAACTCATTCATCTACTCATGTTCATCATGCAACATTCCGAAACATACCCATCATCTAGGCATCTCGCGCTCAATGTAACATACCTCGTGTTTGGTGTCATTGAGATAAAGAACTCTTTGCCTTGCTCACATCTAGTGACATCCAAATCGCGCCCAACGTGATCAACGTGGAGACCTCTTAGGGCTTCACTCCTAGCATGGCTAAACACTTCAGCCTCATATTAGATAGAGAGCCTTTATTTGACTCATTCTCGACGTCACCTAAGTGGTGCTCGACATCCTCTAGGCAAGGAGCCTTTGCCTTGATCACGCTTGGTACCCACGCTCGACGCTATCCCAACCCGAGACAAATCTCTCTTCTTACATTTGACACCATTGATCCTACACTTGGTGTGAGCGAGACAAAGACCCATGGTTGAAATTGCACTCGACACCACGAAGGCACACCCAACATCATATCAAAATTTGCTCATAAAAAATGGTGAAAATTTCCTCCAAGTCCTGAAATGTAGAAGATCTCACACATGTATTGCATCCAACAATCCACACACATCATGTAAGACTCAAAATCATCAAGAAACAACACATGCAACATCATGTATGATTAATCACCAAAATTCACCTAAACACTCAAAAACACCAAAAACCCTTTTCCCCTTCACCATTCAATCTAATTTTAGCCTCCTACATACCCACATTTGATGAAAACAACAACACAATTCATCAAATCAGGCAATCAGTTCATTCTAGCTATCTTTACCTCAACTTTGAGCCAACTGAAATTGAAGAAGAGGTGGAGGAAGAACTTTGAGCTTCCATAAGCTTCACAACCACCCAAACTCGGATTCTCAACCTTCGAATGCTTGAATTACTACTCCAAGGATCAAAGAAACCTTTCACACCTCTAGGAAATCTAGAAAGAAGGAAGGAAGAAGAAAGCTTTAGGTCATAACTCCTTTCTCTAGAACTCTCTCTCTAAGGTTCTAAAGAACAAGAGAATATAAACCTCGGCTCAAAACAGAAACCTTATATACCTTTTATCCTTAGGGTCAATTAAACCTCTAGATAGAGACTCTCACAACTGACCTATCTTAACCTAGGTATAGTGTTACAAAATAGAGTGGATAGTGAAAGAGAGAAATAAGTGTATGAAAATAAGTAAGAAATAGAATAAAAATAAATAATCACATGATAATAATATAATATCTATCTCATCATGATTTAATAGGTTGAGAATTTTTTAATCGGTCAAATAAATAATTATGACAATTTAAAATTATTGGTACCTTTAGAAAATTTTTAAAAAAAATTGTGGCATTTATATGTAGGAAAATATATTAAAAACAATTGTGGTAGTTTCTAATCACCACAAAATGTGAGCTCCATCATCATAGGAGTTTAAAGGTAGTAGAACTCACCATCTTTTTATCTCTCACCTCTCTATTTTAACCATACCAAGTATCCATTCTTATTTTCACTCTCTCCATATTATTTTATTCCTATTTCTTTACTACCAATCAAGGATAAAATAATGAGTAAACATCCAAATTGGTCCTTGAAAGAAGGTAGAGGTGGCTAATAGGTTTTTGAAAGATTTTTTTGTAACATTTAGGTCCTTAAATTTTAACGTTTTATGCAAATTAATCCTTTCGTTATACTTAGTTACTAACTCTGTTAGTTCTCATGACTAGTCAACAATTAATTGTCAACAGTTGACACATATTTTCTCTCCCAATTGACATGCAACAATTACAAACTAAGTGGATTTAAACACGTGGTAAAATAATTTTAAATTTAATGTAAAAATAACTGAAGTGATATATGAATGACTTATTTCTTCTCACTCACTCTCATTCTCACATTGTATTTCACCCATGAAATTGATCTGTGCAAGACGTAAAACTTATTTCTATGAGACATTGTTTAAGTGAAACATCAACTAACAATACTAGAGTAGTAGAGGACAAGTGAAAAAAAATTCTCTGGGTCTCTAGTTATTTCTAAAACCCTTAACAAAGTCATGCTTCCACTGTAACAGAGAGAGCCATTACCATTAAACACTTCCACACTTCTACTAAAGAAATTTTATAATTCATTAAACATAGTAGAAATATTCATATTCAATTAACATATCCTTATTTGAGATCTTTCAAAATGATCACTTAATTTGGAGAGAAGATAGGTGTCATCTTGACACTTAACTTTTGATTGTTCAAGAAATTAATAGAGTTAATAACTGAGTATAACAAAAAGGTTAACTTATATAACAATTAAAATTTAGAGACCTAAATACTAAAAAAAAACTTTTACTTTTATCATTTTCATGAACCAAATTAGATGTTTATTAAGTTTTGAAAAAAGAAATATGCTCAAAATACTACTTCAGGAGAGAACTTAGAAACCAGAAACCACCAATCCTATGATGACAATAGAAATGGTTCACATGTATTTTGCACTTATGCATGCTCGCATTTTTCATATCATAATTTAATATCTCTGCTTATCATTTGTTGCCTTTTTCATAGTCATTAATTTTGCAATTGCAATCTCTGATACCTGGGTTATTAAAATATGAAGTAAACCCCTACAGTGATTGTCTAAAGTTTAGCATAGCACTAGGGTAGTCCTTCAAAGATTTATTATCACCAAAGTTGTCTTTCAATGATAAATAGTAGGTATCAAGTTTTCCCTTTTGGGTCTCCAGTCACTGGTGACATCTTAATATTTGGAAGACCAATTTAAGGATTTACTCCTTAAACATGTGGTAACAAACTTTAAGGCTAAACAAATTTATTTTGTTTCATGAATTTTGAGCAATTCATGAATTTGGTAAAGTGTAAAAGGCTTCTAATTTAACCATACAGTCTATAACCAATAAATTTAAATTGCACAGGGCATTTGGATTGTAATTATTGTATTAATGACTATGAAAGAGCTATCACTTGCTGCTTTATATATTTCATTATGATAAGAAAGGTGCAGTATGTTTGTTAAAATATGATACAAACTTCTAGAATAATCTAGATTCTTATAGAAAAATACATAGGTATGCTAGTAATTACTAGAAACAAATTCTAGAATCATGTAGATAATTATATATATAGATAGAAAATTCTAGAAATAGATATCTCTAGAGTTTTCTACATAAAACATGAATGATGTCTTGAGGCCTATAAATAGGCCATGTACTCAACATTTATACCAAGCAACTAGTAAGCCATTTCCACTACTCAAATCTATTCCAACTATTCTTCTAAACTAGTTTTCCTCTCAACTAAATCTATCATTATAAATTTGTCTCCCCATTCTTTATACCAATCACATAAGCTTTTACTATTTGATAATTCATAAACTAACAGTGGTACCAGAGCTACGTTCGGTCATCTACTGGCTTAGAAATATTTCCCCACTACTTCCAAAAAAAATTTCTCAATATTCTACCCACTTTCAAAAAACAAATTATAATCCATGGCTAACACCATTCAGCCATCATCTATCCCTATTCCCATTTTTAATGGTGAAAATTATGATTTTTGGAGTACAAAAATGAAGACATATTTCACCTTCCAAGATTTATGGGACACGATAGAAGAAAGATATTCTACTCCAGAAGACACCTCAGCCCTTACTGCGGCTAAAAAAAAGGAGTTAAAAGAGAACAAACAAAAGAATTCAAAGGCGTTATTCATTTTGCAACAAGCTGTGACCGACACAATTTTTCCGAGAATAATGGGTGCAACAACAGCTAAAGAAGCATGGACTACGCTGCAGGAGGAGTTCGAAGGAAGTGAAAAGGTACGTGCCGTAAAATTACAAACTCTACGACGTAACTTTGAATTGTTAAATATGAAGGAATCTGAGACCGTAAAGGACTACTATTCTAAGATAAAAGAAATAGTTAACCAAATGAGAGCGCACGGGGAAAATATTCTTGACAAGAAAATTGTGGAGAAAGTTCTAATTAGTGTTCCCCGTAAATATGATCCAATCGTGACAATAATTGAGCAAACAAAAGATCTATCTACCTTATCAGTAACAGAGTTGATGGGGTCACTTGAAGCTTATGAGCAAAGGTTGAATAGGCATGATGAAGACTCAACTGAAAATGCCTTTCAATCAAAGCTCAAATTACGGTCTCAAAATAAAGATAAAAGGAATAATGGAGAAACTTCTAGAAATAAAGAGAATTGTAGAAATTTCTCTAGAAATTATCAAAATGAATATCCTCCTTGCGGCATTTGCAAGAGGACAAATCATGCAGAGAAAGACTGTCGATATCGTGGAAAGCCACAATGTCGCCACTGCAAAAAATTTGGACATGTGGAGAAGTATTGCCGCAACAAAAATAAGCATCAAGCAAACTTTGCTGAAGAGAAAAATGGTGAGCAACATCTTTTCTATGCTACCCAAGATTCCAATAGTGAAACAAGTGGAAGTTGGTACTTGGATAGCGGCTGCAGCAATCATATGGCCAAAGATGCAAGCATCTTCAAGGATATTGACGAATCTGTCAAAGTGAAAGTCCGAATGGGGAACGACATTGTCGTTGAATCAAAAGGCAAAGGCACAGTTATGGTGGAGACGAAGAAAGGTACGAGACTTATTACTGATGTTCTACTAGTTCCCAATCTTAAAGAAAATCTCTTGAGCATTGGCCAAATGATGGAGAAAGGTTATACTCTCCATTTCGAAGGAGACACATGTAAAATATATGACAATAAAAAACTAGAAATTGGCCGAGTAAAAATGGAGAAGAGGAATAGAAGTTTCCCTATAAGCCTGAGACAAGGCCCTAACATTGCCACGAAAGCAGAAGTAGACGACTCATGGCTGTGGCATCGAAGATTTGGCCACTTTAATACACATGCCTTAAAGTTATTATATCAAAAAAATATGATGAGAGATCTCCCATGCCTAAAAGAGAATAGTGAAGCTTGTGAAGGATGTCTCCTTGGCAAGCACCATCGACTGCCGTTTTCAACAGGCAAAGCATGGAGAGTAAAGGACTTATTGGAGCTGATCCATATAGATATATGTGGACCAATGCGGACGTCGTCACTCCATAACAACAGGTATTTCATTCTCTTCATAGATGATTTTTCTAGAATGACTTGGGTCTACTTCATAAAAGCAAAGTCAGAAGTTTTTGGCATTTTCAAGAAGTTTAAGACCCTTGTCGAAAAGCAAAGTGGCAAACAAATAAAAGTACTTAGAAGTGATCGTGGCAAAGAATACACTTCCCATGAGTTTGATAAATTCTGCGAAGATGAAGGCATTGAGCGACAACTTACAGTTGCATATTCTCCACAACAAAATGGAGTATCTGAAAGGAAAAACCGCACAGTAATGGAGATGGCCAGATCAATGCTCAAGGAGAAAGGATTACCAAACACGTTTTGGGCTGAAACAGTTTATACTACTGTCTACATACTTAATAGATGCCCAACTAAGGTAGTCCAAGATAAGACTCCAATTGAAGCTTGGAGCGGGAAAAAACCATCAGCAAAACATCTAAGGGTATTTGGATCTATTTGCTATATACACGTTCCAGAAGAGAAAAGGCACAAGCTAGAAGACAAGACAGTACGAGGTATCTTCCTTGGATATAGCACACAATCAAAAGGCTACCGCGTCTACAACTTGCAAACCAAGAAGTTGATTATTAGCCGAGACATTGAAGTTGATGAAAATGTAGCTTGGAATTGGAATGATGAGAAAGTAGAGAAAAACATTCCTATCTCAATTCAGCAACCAGAAGAAGTAACTACAGAAGTCCCAGGTGAGCCTCATTCTCCTCGACAACAACAGACTCCATCACCAGAGTCTACTCCAAGACGAGTTAGATCCTTGGAGGATATATATGAAACCTGCAACTTGGCCATACTTGAACCTGAAAACTTTGAAGCAGCATCAAAGCAACAAGTATGGGTCAAGGCTATGGAAGAAGATATAAAAATGATTGAGAAAAATAACACATGGGATCTAGTAGACTATCCAAAAGACAAAGATATCATCGGGGTAAAATGGGTTTATAAGACAAAGCTCAATCCGGACGGCACCATACAAAAACACAAGGCAAGGTTGGTAGCTAAGGGCTATTCACAACAACCTGGAGTCGACTACAACGAGACATTTGCCCTAGTAGCACGCCTAGATACAATTAGAGCTCTAATAGCTCTTGCGGCAGAAAAAGGCTGGAATATCTACCAGTTAGATGTCAAGTCCTCTTTTCTCAATGGAGTACTACAAGAAGAGATCTATGTAGAGCAACCACAAGGTTTCATAAGCAAGGGCAATGAAGACAAAGTACTAAGGCTCAGAAAAGCTTTATATGGCTTGAAGCAAGCTCCTCGAGCATGGTATAGCAGAATAGATCAATACTTCACCGATCATGGATTCAGGAGGAGTAAGAGTGAGCCAACATTATACATCAAGACCCAAGGTCAGTATGACACTCTCATTGTCTCCTTATATGTAGATGATCTTATCTACACAGGGAACATATGAAGATAATGACAGAATTCAAAGAAGACATGATGAAGACATTTGAAATGACGGACCTTGGCTTGATGAACTACTTCCTTGGTATTGAGGTAAGTCAAAAGGAGAAAGGGATATTCATTTGTCAAAAGAAATACACTGAAGCTCTCTTGAAGAAGTTTAAGATGAGTGGTTGCAAGACTGTCACTACTCCGCTTGTGACAAAGGAGAAGCTACAGAAAGATGATGGAGCACCAGATGCTGATGCATCTCGCTATAGAAGTTTGATTGGAAGCTTACTATATTTAACAGCCACACGACCAGACATAATGTATGCTGTAAGCCTTTTATCAAGGTTTATGCAAAAACCAAGCCAAATTCACTTTGGAGCAGCTAAAAGAATTCTAAGATACCTACAAGGCACGAAGGAGTTTGGTATTTGGTACAAAACAATGACCAACTCAAGTTTGCTCGGATACACCGATAGTGATTGGGTAGGATCGGTAGATGACATGAAGAGCACCTTTGGTTATGCCTTCTCACTTGGATCAGGAATATTTTCTTGGGCATCAAAAAAGCAAGCAACAGTTGCACAATCAACTGCAGAGGCAGAATATGTTGCAGCGGCTGAAGCTACAAGTCAAGCAATTTGGCTACGAAGAATACTTGCAGAAATAGGAGAACAACAAGATGGGCCTACTACAATCTACTGCGACAATAAATCAACAATCGCAATGACAAAAAATCCAATACATCACAGCAGGACAAAACACATTGCAATTAAATATCACTTCATCAGAGAAGCAGAAACAACTAGAGAAATCAAGATGGAGTATTGCAAGACCAAAGAGCAAGTTGCTGACATATTCACAAAGGCACTGCCGAGAGCAAGATTTGAACAGTTTCGCACTATGATAGGAGTTAGAAAAATTTGTATCAAGGAGGAGTGTTAAAATATGATACAAACTTCTAGAATAATCTAGATTCTTATAGAAAAATACATAGGTATGCTAGTAATTACTAGATACAAATTCTAGAATCATGTAGATAATTATATATATAGATAGAAAATTCTAGAAATAGATATCTCTAGAGTTTTCTACATAAAACATGAATGATGTCTTGAGGCCTATAAATAGGCCATCTACTCAACATTTATACCAAGCAACTAGTAAGCCATTTCCACTACTCAAATCTATTCCAACTATTCCTCTAAACTAGTTTTCCTCTCAACTAAGTCTATCATTATAAATTTGTCTCCCCATTCTTTCTACCAATCACATAAGCTTTTACTATTTGATAATTCATAAACTAACAATGTTGCATTTGCCTTGTGAATCTCATCATTACAAAATACTTAAAAATTCAGAAGCAGCAAGGAGCAATCAAATACAATATTATAGTAGCTGAAACAACATATTCTAGATACATTACAGTACCTCAGTCATCGTGGAAGAGCAGCTTTGATGGAATGTTTCATCTCATGTACTGTGAACATCACTTTCAATCTCAGATAAAGAGAAACCTTAGAGCCCCACTTCTCTTTCCTTTCAAGAACATAACTTCCCATACTGATATAGAATTCAGAAATGGTGAGCCAACTGAAAAGCTCTTCGTGGGTGTTGAACACACTGCTTTGGAGTGTGAACAAGAAGCCTTCTGTTATAAGGTGAAGAATACAGTTATCTTCACACTTAACAAAGGATTATGGTGAGGCTACTGGTTTCATCTTGATCATGCCCACTTAATGTTTTTCTGGAGCAAGGATACCTTGATATGGATCACAAGAGTATTCAACTACCTAATGACGCTCTTGGCCATCTGAGAAGTATTTAAATTTATCAAATATGAATGTAAAAACAAACCCTTAAAGCATCCCTTTTTGAAGGATCCCATTTTGTATTTTGTGACTTTTTGTTTTTGATTTTGAATTTGAATGGTTGAATGCGATTATCATGAATGTGTTCAAATTTATTTCAGTCAGAAATTTTGTGTGTATTAAATGTAAAAATGATTCTCAATGTAAACCAAGCAGAACCTAAATTGACAAATATTAGTATGTGGAATCATCTTTGAGAAGATTTTCTGTGATTAAAATTAACGAGCCCTAGCCAATTTTTGAGGTCAAGGGGAGAAATTTTTTGAAAGACTTGAGTTGGAACAAGAAATGATCAACCATGATTTTGAAATTTAAATATTCTGGGTAATAGTTCCTCTAAAACATGCGACTCTAATAGCATGCAAATACACGCAACTTATCATCTTTGATATGACGGAGAAAGGAAAGTAATTTATGTAACCATGTTCTATTGCCACCAACTAAAAAGCAAAATTAACGTATGAAGAAGAGTGAACTCAATCTAAAACATTAAACACACATCTTATCTTTCCTACCTCTATTTTTCTTTTAGCTTTTTTGGTGGACGGGTATGTGTAAAAATGGATCTGCCGTTTTATTTCTCGAAGTATCCTTCTAGTGAGAAAAGGTACTAAAATTCATTTAAGGAACTTATTTTTTCCCAACAAATATATTTCCATATGCATGAACATAGAGATCAAATTTCTTACCACATGTTTGAATAACACAATTATCTTTCAACTATACTAACTTGTTTGTCCAATCAATTTGTCTTTCTTGAAGTGAGAGATACACATTAAAAATAAAATATACTTGCCATGTTGATTATAAAATTAATTAATGAACATTGTGATAAAGTTAAATACAAGAAATAAGGATAATTTAAGTGTAAATATACATGAATTTAACATTTCTTAATTTGTGCTTAGAAAGAAAGTTAAGGGTGTATTTAGTGGAGAGGAAAGAAATAAGTAATAACTTATCATAGTCATTACACTATGTGAAATCATTACTAGTAGCAAAAATTAGTTTACTAGAATTATAAAAGTTTAATTAATAGATATATGGACATACATAAAATATGAATAATGTCACCATCGTACTAATATAAATCATATATGTTATTTACAACAATCCCAAACGTAAATTATATAACCTAGTATTGGTCGAACACACCTATATAAGTTACTTGAAGCAACATTGACACCAACAAAAGGGTCCCTCCACTTGACAACAACTGCACCTCTAACCTAGTCTTGATCCACTCTTATTCAATGTATGATCATCGCAGTCCAAACTACATAGAAACAAAAGAGTAAGCTAGAGTTTAAGAATATATAAACATATGTCAACATGACATCCAACAATGCATATGAACACACCACACATACATTATATGTATACACCTCAATTAATGTGTCGTTACACATTCACCTACAAAAATCTCCTAAAAATATGAATAGTCTAAGTGATTTCATCCTAACAAACCAACTCACTCATTTTCGCACTAGAAGCACCGACTCAATCACAACAAAACAGGATAGCAATCTCTCATTTGGTTTCTTGAGTTTTGTCACTTATACTAGGAAAGTCTAGTTCTACTGTTATGAATGATATAGTTGGGAATAAGCATACCGCGACCTTGACATGTATTACCAAATCACATGTGGAATTAGCCCATTGACCATCCTTAAGAGACCATGCAACCTTTTCAGGTACTTGGTTAAGGATTGTAGCCATGATCTCTTACCTTACTCAACCATTAACTAAAAACCTAGAGGAGATATCAACACACCTCAAAACTCACTCCAAAAGATATACCTACTCAAAGAGGGTCAGTGGCCTACTCGAGCACCAATCCAAGATTTCTTATGTGGGATCTTTAGTTTTCAAAAAAATTTTCCTTCACTCATCAAAGTTTCATTTATTCAATGAACATAATTAAACGAGGATATATAGCTCGGAAACGGAGAACAAAAATTCGTTTATTTACATCAAGTTTTCGCGGAACTCATTCAAGACTTACTCGAACTATTACTCAACAGAAAATTAAAGCTTTGGTTTCAGCTCATCGGGATAGAGATAGGAAAAAAAGAGATTTTCGTGGTTTATGGATTAGTCGAATAAATGCAGTAAGTCCTTATAGTCAATATACCTTAATGTCATACTGCATTTTCAGCATCCACACCTCACCATACATCATCTACATGCATCACATCTATTCAATACATATAAATATCAACAATATCATACATATATATAGCATACATATGCTCATCATCATCTAACATCATATAAACATCTACATATGTCATATGCAATTAACATACATAGAACTACAATCTTCATACTTCATACAACATGCAACAAAACTCATACATCTACTCATGTTCATCATGCAACATCCCAAAACATACCCATCATATAGGCATCCTACGCCCGACACAACATACCTCGTATCCAATGCCATTGAGGCAAATAACTCTTTATGTTGCTCACATCCAATGCCATCTAAATCCCGCCTGACGTGACCGAGGAGGAGTCCTTTGGGGCTTCATGCCTAGTGTGGTTGAATCCACCATGGCCTCATATTAGGCAGAGGTTCTTTACTTGACTTATGCCTGACGTCACCTTAGTGGCTCCCAATGTCCTCCAGGCACGCAACCTCTATCCTGATCATGATTGGCACCACCCAACTAGGGCCTAGTGTCATCAAAGAAGAGGAGGGAGAAGAACTCCAAGCTTCCACAAGCTTCGTAACCACCCAAACTCGGATTCTCAACCTTCGAATGCTTGAATCACTACTCCTAGGATCAAAGAAACCTCTCATGCCTCAAGGAAATCTAGAAAAAGGAAGGAAGAAGAAAGCTTTATGTCATAACTACTTTTTCTACAACTTTCTCTCTAAGGTTCTAAAAAACAAGAGATTATGAAACTCAACTCAAAACAAAAATCTTATATATCTTTTCCTCTTGGGGTCAACTGAACCTCTGCCTAGAGATCTTCACAACTCACCTAACTTAACCTAGGTATAGTGTTACAAAATAGAGTGGAGAGTGAGAGAGAGAAATAAGTGTGTGAAAATAAGTAAGAAATAGAGTAAAAATTTAGTTTAAGAGAAACAAAATAAAAATAGAGTAGAGAAACCAAAAATAAAAAATTAATTATCAATTTTTCTAATAATCACATGACAATAATATAGTATCTATCTCACAGATGATTTAATAGGTAAGGAATTTTTTAATCGATTAAATAAATTGTGATAGTTTAAAATTGTAGTTACCTTTTAAAAAAATTAAAAAAATTTGTGGCACTAATCTACAAGAAAATATATTAAAAATGATTGTGTAGTTTCTAACCACCACAAAATGCAAGCTCCACCATCATAGGAGTTTAATATAGTGGAACTCGCCATCTTTTTAACTCTCATCTTTTTATCTACCCATTCTTATTTTCACTATCTCCATATTATTTTATGCCAATTTCTTTGCCACCAATAAGGGATAAAAGAATGAGTAAACATCCAATTTGGTCCTTGAAAGATGGTAGAGGTAACTAAAAGATTTTTAGCACTTGGAATCCTAAATTTTAACTTTTTATGTAAGTTAGTCCTTCTATTATACTTAGTTATTAACTCTGTTAATTCTCATGACCAGTCAATAGTTAATTGTCATGTTGACACGTATTCTTTCTCTTAGTTGACATGCAACAATTACAAACTAAATAGATTTAGACACACATGATAAAATAAGTTTAAATTTTTAATTTAATTAAAAATAACTAAAGTGATATAATAACTTATTTCTTTTCACCCATGAAACTGATCTGTGTAAGACATAAAACTCATTGCTATGAGACAAGGGTTTGAAATATTATTGAAGCGGAATGTCAGCTAACAACACTAGAGTAGTAGAGGACAAGTGACAAAAAATTCTTTAAGTTTCTAGTTGTTTGTTCAATCCTTAACAAAGTCATGGTTCCACTATAATAGAGAGTTATTATCATTAAACATTTTTTCACTTTTAGTAGAAAAGTTTTGTGATTCATTAAACATAGTAGAAACACTTATATTAGATTGACATATCCTTATTTAAGATCTTTTTAAAATAATCACTCAATTGGGAGAGTAGATAAGAGTTAACTTAACACTTTAGTAGTTAAGAAATTAATAGAATTAATAATAATGAAAAGATTAAGTTGTATTATAGAGTTAAAATTTAAGGATCTAAATGAAAAAAAAATTTCATCAACCAAATTAGATGTTTGCCTATTAAAAAAATAAAAGTTTTGAAATGGAAGACGGAACCAAATATAACATTATAACTACTTCAGTCAAGTATTAAGTTAACTGAATTTCGAATCTTGTACTCATACAACTGCTTTTTCACAGAACAAGTTTCCATTTTTAAAGGACAAAAAGCCTGTGGGGAGCATAACAAACCACCATTATCAGAAGCACCTTAAGGCCTAAGGACAAATAAAATGATTTTGAAATGGTGGGGGCAACGAAGAAAATTGACTCAAAAGATTCCATGTTGTGTTACAAGACAAGACAGAGTTCAGAACTTGAAATGTAAACTTGGGGAGCAAGTCTTACTGTTTCATAAGTTGATACTTTTACAAATTGCTTTTCAAAAATTCATAGGAATCTGATTTCCATAAAATCTCACCTTATCACTTGTTATTTAAAAAATAAATAAATTGATGTCATTTGTAATAAATAACCGCACTGAACTGAGTTTAAATATTGACTTGGGCTAAGTCCATGACTACGACTAACCACACTAATCAATCCCTCAAAATTAACAGCTGGATTTGCAGTATAAGTAATGCAGTAATAAATGATGAAAAAAAATTATTTTCTCTTTTTTTAATGAGTGAGTGTAATGGAGAGTTTTTAATGTGACCTTTGATTTTTATTTATTTTATATCGACCTTACTTTTATTATATAGTATTATCATTTACAAAGATTGGTGTCTTTACTCGTTGTACGGTATGGAGACCAATGTTGTGTAAAGCAAAAGCGTGTGGACCTATAGAAATTCTCGTCTATATGACGTAGTACTTTACGCACTAAGCACTACGTAATTCCTCATCTTTCAAACTTTTATTCTTCTTCATCACTATTTTATCCATCATGGTAATTCTTAAACGATAAAGGTTAGGAATATACTTTTTTTAATTATTTTTTAACATTTTATTATGCTTTTAATTAAGTAATGAAAATACAAATAAAAAATATCATCTCAAGCTCAATCAACTTTTCTATTGTTTTTATTTTAATGTCTCTATTATTTCCCTTATGTCCCTCTTTTCTATTTTAAGAGTAAAGGTCAGGATATATTGGTCCCTAAAAAATAGTAAAATTAATTACTTAAATTTCAAGATAATAAATATGAGCTACCGCAATGTTTAAAATATTTTTATTTCCTTTGTAATAGATAATTGATCCCAAAAACGGTGAATCCTATGGCAATATAATTCTGGACAAAATCATCATTGATTCTTGAAAATGGTAATTCAAATGAATAAAAAGAACCAGTGTGTCACTTTTAATAAATAAAAAATGGTATTGTTAATATTTTTCTTAAATCTATTGTCATAATTTTTTAATTAGCTTTCATCAAAATGTTATGTTTACAAGTGGCAGTAGCACCAGTTAGAATTTGGAAGTTAGCATGGCTATATGTTAAAATGTTGAAAAGGATCTCAAACTTTGTAATCATGTGCCTATTAGTGGGTAGCATAACAAACCATGAAAAGAATTAAAGAAAAACATGCATAGAAATAGAATAAATAATATTCTCTTCTTTTTTTTTAACTGAAAGAGCAAGGAATTAAAATGATAGGCCAAGGAAGAAACTTGGAGACCAAGACAAACAAAAATCTACAAATCAATTAGTATGTTTGAATATAAGGCACAAATATTTTTGAGATTTTTTTTATTAAAAATAAATAATTTTTTTAATAATTAAAAAAAAAACACTTTAAGTTTGTATTTAAAGCTACTTGTATTACTTTCATCTATAACTATAATCTGATTAGTAGGTAACAATTTTTTTTAAAAATTATATTGATTTGAAAAACATCGGTCATGAGTCTTAGTGACCACTAATGCAAAATAGGTATTTTATGTCGGTTATTTTGGACTTTTTATGTCGTAAATAAGTTCGACGTTAATGCGGGATATGTAAATTTATATCGGATCCACCATATCCGACGTAAAACATCCTCCCCGTCATCAGCGGCGTCTACCTCTCCCGTGTCGCCGACCAGAAGCCCTAGGCCGGCTTCGAGGTCGTCCTCCTGGCCCTCTACGCGCATGAAACAACCTCATGCATCGCCCAACTGCTACTGTCACCATCCCCGACCTCACAAATCCCAACATCTACCACGACACCAAAGCCTCTCCCAACAAAAATGTCGAAGATTCATATATAGGTAATGAAAGGGAAATGAACGGAGACTTGCCGGAAATAGCAACTCACCTTCGCCGAAAACTTAGAAACGCCCTTCACCGGATTTCAATCGGTCAAAAAGATGGAGAATGACCCACCAATGACGAGCCGCCCTTCATCGGAAGTCGCTGGAGCTCAAAACGCAACCAGAACTCGCTCTCACCTTTGCCGGAAATCGCCCAAACACTTTTCAGATTAACCTAGGTCGCACGCGCGAGGAAGACTAAGGCGCGCCTAGGGATATAAAAAAGTTTTTGCGTCAAACTAAGGGTTCGACGTAAAATTTCAAATCTACGTCGATAGTGGCTTCTGTCTGACGTAGATTTCAAATTTTACGTCAGATCCTATGTAGTCTGACGTAAAATATTTCGACTTATTTTTAAAATTGCCATCGCGTCTTTTTTACGTTGCTTATTTGTATATCCGACGACAAAGAGATGAAGTAAAAGATTGATTTTGCACTAGTAGATGGAGACTCATAACAGCTTACAATTATATCATATAAAATGAAAAATATTTTAAATAAATTAAAATCTGTTTCATTGAAAATGACCTATGAATTGTATCACGAAGGAGATTTATTCTTATTCGATATTTGCATAAACACTTCATTATTTATTTACTATATCTACACAGGCCTAAAAATATTGCCTATTATGCATTCAAACTAAAGAAAAGGAAAAATAAATAAATTAATCCATTGGTGCAGATAATGTAATTTTTAAATAACGATAGGTATATCTAAATTAAAATATAAATTCTATTACAACATCAGTAGTTTTGCATAATTACAAAAATCTTTATAAAAAAAACCCAAAAATGCTGAATTAATAACTATTTATCAGTTGCCTTGAACACACGATGTTCCTAATTAATATATGTTATTCCAACTCTAATTGATTAACCATGCAAAGGAATAATTATTTTTCTTGTTAATGGAAGCCATTTTGCCTATATTAACAACCTTCATTTAGTTTTCGTACTTTCATTAATCATTAATCCAATGCATAACATCAAAGACTACTTGTGATCCCAAGGAGAGAGAACAATATATAAATTATAAAACAATAACTTGTGTGGTGTTAAAAAAAAATGTTTATAATCACTAAGTTAGTCTAGTAGTTGAGTGAAAAGAGATAGTTAAAAGCATGAAGACCTACGTTCAATCATCATTGCTACTATCTTTGTAATCTTTTCTATCTTTACAAAAAAAATAATTTATATATATATAGGAATCTCCGTCGTTACTTTTCTATTTATTTATGTTTTTTGAAAAATAAAATTCCATAAATTTATGAAATTAGATTTAGAACAAACTATCATTTTAGTTTCCAAAAGTGTGCAACGCTGTCACCATTATTCTTTAAAATCAAATAAGTTTTAAATAAATTATCAAAAATACATTTTATCAACTATATTAGTTTAAATTTTACTAAAATGTGTGACTTTAAATAATAATACTGATGTATATTTAAAGTTAAAATAATGATAAGTGACTAAATTTGGGAGCTAAGATAAAATAATTAAATTTTAATAAAGAGTTCTTAATTATAAAGATTAATGTATATTTTAATGCGTTATAGTATTTTATTGTAATTTTAAAAAATAAAATGGTGATTTCTTCAAACATAAAATAAAAATGACCTTTTATCAAGAATGATCCAACACATCGTTAAACGTAAAACAAATTATAAAGTAAAGTTTTTTTTTCTTAATATTAGTAATAATATTTTTTAATATAAATAAAAAATTGTTTTGAAAATAGTTTTTAAAAAATAATTATATTTATATATCTTTTAGAGATGAACATTTTAAAGTATACTTTTAAAAATACTATAAAAGTGACTTTTGAGTTATAGATGTAAAAAATTTATATAAATATTAATGCAAACTATTTTTTTAAGAAAGTCGAAGACAGGAGCCTTATTAATCTTATGTTTGGATCAATCGTGTCTTTCATATATTTTCTTTTTAATGTTGTTATAAAATTGTTGTAAAATAACAATAATGATGATCATGTTGATCGAAGATTACAATATATTTAATTATAACTAAATCTACAATTACATATATAATTTAATATATTTTTTTGTTTCGTGTATTTTATTTGACTATTACACTTTTTAATAATTAAGAAAAAAGATAGAATTTTTTTTTACATCCTCCATCATATTACTATGAGAAATCGAATAGAAATACAACTAAATAAATAATTTCATTATATTATTTTTATAATTATAATTTTATTTTTAAAAACATTAAGATTTATCTAATATATAAAGTTTGAATCTATGCCTCTCAAACTTTATAACAAGAATGAGAGATAACTCTTTTTTGCACTAGTGCTTTTTCACTTGTGTATAGGCACGACATTTAAATTGCATTCACGAACACTTATTTGACTTGATTCGATTTTGATGGAGAAAATCTATTTTGACTGAGTATAGATTTTTTTCAACATGAGAAATCGAGTTTGAGTATATAAGTCTTTATCCCTATATTTGTACTTGTATCACTATGTAACGATTTGATAAGTCCTTACATTTTACAACTCAACAACTAAGTAAAGAAAAATGTAATGACTCACCATGACCATTACACTTATGAATCACAACTACTAGCATCGGAACTAACTCATACAGAAGGATTTATACTCAAAATAAATGGATATGCAAACTATAACATGTATATAAATATAAGTATTAAAACAACTCTACAAATATATATATATATATACACACACACACAATACATGTACAATATCATCCAGTTTAAAAATAGTACAAATCCTAAGTGTTGGTCAAGCACAACTATATTCAATTTATGTAATTATTTAAATAATTCATGCTTCTAAATCTATTTTTTGTCTCAAAACACTTACTCATAAGTTAATTTATAATTAAGGTTTAATTGTTTAAATGTTAGGTATTTTTAATATTTTTCTCTGATTGAGTTAGAACATAAGAAGAAAAAAATAATTTGAAAACTACAAATCTCAAGGGACAAGTATCGCTGCAAGTCAAATTGAAGATTCGCTCAGAGCAAGTAAATTTCGCTTCGAATGACTAAACTAAAGCTTGAAAAGTGAGCCAAGTTAGAAAGCAACCTAAAGATGATGATTAGCTTACTTAAAGTGAGCAGAGTACTCACTTAGAGCGAGTGAAATTCGCTTAAAGTCATCATAAGAGTGCTCTAAGTGAGTGAAGTCAGAGACCAACCCTGAAAGACTATACTAGCTCACTCACAGTGAACTACTTGGATACTTTAAGCGAGAAAATTTGCTTAGAGCTATCACAAGAGTGTTTTGAGCAATTGAAGCCAAAGACCATCTCTGAAAGTACACATATGCTCGCTTAGAGTGAACTACAAGAGCACTTTGAGCAAACACATATGACCTAAAAGTTCATTAGAAATTTATTATAAAAATAGGGTCTCTAGAAGGTCTCTATATCCATAATTACCTTTCTAAGCATAATTCTAGAGAGTTTAGAGAAAGTTCTTGTGAGGTTACTTTGTAATCATGAGTCACTCAAATATCCCTCTTTTATTGTGTAATTCTTATTCATGAGTGACTATGTCTCTATTGTTGGAGGTTGAGATAGTTATTGGAACTTTGTAATTTTCTACGTGTTTTTCACTCAATAAAGTTATTTAGTTAATTATTTTATTCTTGTACTTAATGCTTGTGACTTGATCAATCAATGCATGATTTATAATTTTTTATTGAGGTTGAGAAACTATTTTTAAAATTATGACCTAGATAAAATGCTGATAACATTTATTACTAAGGAATTGGGATAAACCTTATCAATTGACTTTCGACCCCTGATCTTAATGTATGATTACTTTACAAAAATTTTCAAGGAATTAAGATTTTCCTTAAATAATCTAAAATTTCTTATCTAAGGAATTAGGGTATAAATATAGTTGTGGGTTGTCAAATTAATTGTACAATTTCAACATTAAATGAAAAATTAAGAGGTTTTACATGAAAAAATAGTGAATCAATCTTTGGCTATTCTCATTATAAGTTTAAACTCTTTACAATTTACTGCTTTATTCACAACAAAAAAAAAAAACGCAAATTTTTGACAGAAAATTTTCGACGGATATGGATCTGTCGGAAATTTTATATTTTTCGACGGATTTATTTTTCCATCGAAAATTTCTGACAGAATTTTCCGTTGAAAATTTTTCGACGAAAATATAAATCCGTCGAAAAACTCCATCAGAAATTTCCGACGGAAAAATAAATCCGTTAGAAATTCTTAATGGAAATTTTCCGACAGAATATTCCGTCGAAAATTTCTGACGGATTTATATTTCTGTCGGAATAGTTTTTTAAAATAAATATTATTTATCTACCTTAAAACAATCAAACTAGTGAATTTATATTTTAGAGGGGTGAAAATAAAAAAAAAAATATTTTACTCATTTTACAAGTACGAAACAAAAATTTACCTGTTTCCATCATAAATCAGCATTTTTATTGTAGTGATTTTATTTTCACTAAAATTTAATAATTCTTGTTAAACAAATATAAATTTCTATCAAATCATTTGTTTAGTATTACAATTATATTAAACAATTATAACTCGCATCTATATCAATTTAATAACTTAAACTTTTGTCTAATTTATTACTTATGATAATTGATATACTTGTCAAATACATAACAATTATCTCAACTTTTATCACTATATGTTATTTTAATTACTTATTAATTAACTTTTTACTAATAAAATATTATAATAACGATAATAAAATTTAAATTTATAAACTCAAATATATTATCTCAACCCTATCATTATACATTTCTTTGATCAGTAGAATCTACACCTTATATATTTATTCTAATAACTTATTATACCAGACTAGAACCTAGAGTCACATGCCATCTGTGTGTCACTCCTAGTTGGTAGTCTTGGCTGTCGAAGACCGAGATGAGCTATATCAGACTAGAACCAAGATTCATGTGCCATCTGCGTGTCACTCCTTCTTAATAATCTTGGTTACCGAACACTAAACCTAAAGTAGGAGTGAGCCATCACCTCAGTCTTCGACCATTTCGATGTCCTACGTAACCAACTAAAATGGGAGGATCTCGAAACATTCGCCTTGACTCAGCCCCTATGCTTTGAGAAGAAACAAGATATACTCATGAAGGCACCTCTCGGCCCTTAATTTCGGTCACTGACCAATCCGAGATGACTCAAATATGTTGATCGCTACAAGTTAAAGGACCTCTAAGTGTACAAACAATGATTAACATGAAATGTAAGCAAGATTAAATGATAATCTGTCATTACTAGTTGTATTACCTAATTGTAACAAGGCTCAAAGACTAAACTCATTACAATTAGTATAAATAGTCACATAAAACAAGATAAAACTATTGTTCATTGATTGTTATTATCAATACTCTAACCTATTCTAATTTAAATGTGAGAGTGTCTTTTACCAGTACATCCCTTTTTTTCTTTTTTCTTTTTTCACATTTTAGAGCCCTCGGTCGACGTGGAGATTCAAGTATGATATACAAAAATTATTGATGTGCCCAAACAGGTAAACTTATAGTTAGTGATTAGAATAAATTTATTTTCAAGAAGGATCATCTTCTATATTTTTGGTTTTGTCGTCGTATTTTAGTTCCTAAATATTTTCTAAAAGTTATACGAACCAAAATAAAAATAAACTACGATTACTAAAAAAATCATTTAAACCTTATCATTTGTCTTTCATTCATTTCAAGAGGAAAAAAAATAAACTTAGATAAAGAAAAAAAAATCATTTTTTATAAGTTGTTAACCTATTTTTTTATTTAATAAAAAAACATTTTTAAATACAATTATTATTAGTGTTAATAACTTAAATAATATTGCAATATATTTTGATTTATAAATTCATATCAACTCGAATATGGCTTTCAGATCAAATATTCTTTTAATAAAAATATAAATCAATTTAAAAGTATCAAATCGATTTTTGTATTGTAAGAAAAGCCTTACAACTATTAAATAAAAAGATTTGTTATAATTGAAAGCCAAAGGACGTATTCCAATTATTAATATTATTTTTTTTTCAAAAAAAGGTTCATGTTAACAGTAGAACATAGGTAGCTACGTTTTTGTTTAAGTGTGAGTTGGGTAAGAGCAAAGTGTGCAAAGTAACCACATGGTAGACCTCAAGACTCAATAAATTTTTTATAAAAAATACTTACTGATGCAGAATCAAACTCGCTTCCTTTCCTATTTAGATATGTTGTTATTCCATGGATAACTTGTTAGCTAAGGAGTAAAGTTTTCCTTAGTAGTCAATGTCTTTGCATTATAAATTGAGGAGCGAATCTTCACAACGCAAACAAACAAGCACTCGCATACTTCATTATCTTCTGTTTGTTGTTGCTTCATAATCTTTTCTTCTTTCTGTGTTGCAAACTACAATCACAGTGAGTCAAGTGTTGAGTGTTGCCAAAAGCGATGGAGAGCAGAGGTTATCCGGATCTTGTAGGACTAGGATTCCGTCCAAGAGATGATGAGCTTGTCGGCTTTTACCTCAAACACAAGTTGCTTAGTGATGATCCACGTGTGCAAGTCATCCCTGTCATTGATCTTTGCCAGGTCGATCCTTGGCATGTACCAGGTACCCTTCATCATCATGCCATCAACTTTTCTTTTTTCTTCCTCTTCTCTTTATTTTCTTCAATGTTGTTTCATTTTTTTTTTCTTCAAATAGTGATGTTAGCGGAATCAGCCATACGATTCAATGACCCAGAATGGTTTTTCTTCAGTCCTGTTGATTTCAAGTATTCAAACAGTAGAAGGTTTAACAGGACAACCAAGTGTGGCTTCTGGAAAACCACCGGCAAAGAACGTGACATTAGGAGCTTGGACACCAACACTGTCATTGGGACTAAGAAGACCCTTGTTTTCTATGAAGGCCGTGTTCCCCGTGGTGTCAGGTCCAACTGGGTTATTCACGAATATCATGATGCCACCTTTCATCAATCCCAGGTTGAAATGAAATATCGGTTAGATATTAGTTAGGATGCTGTTTAAAATAAAAAACATTATATTTATTTTCAAGATTTGCATCATTTTATATTATTAGGACTTGAGGATGACTTTTGTCTTAGATTAATAAATAGTGACTTTTAAGATGAGGGAATTTATCATCATAAATAAGAGAGAAGTCATATATGAAGAAAAAATTTATGAGTTTTACTTAAAATAAAAAAAAAAAACTTATAGGAAAAGTTTTATAAGTTTAGGGTCGAACTCGAAGGTTTATATTTAAAGAAGGTTTTTCTTTTTTTCCTAACTTTTTCTACTAAATTTCTGTCTCTATTGTGTACGTTTTAGCTTTTTGATGTTGTTTACTATCCTATTATTATTCTGGCTTTTGAAGGTTATTATTGTTATTGGATCCCTTGTTTCTTTTTTGTCGTACTTTATTCATCACCCATTTTTCTCCACTCGGTCTTGCTTGAAGACAAAGGGGGCATGGAAGAGATGTTTGGGCTTATAAAAGTGATCTATGAACCTCTTTCTAGCTTATTTCAATTATTTTTACTTGGAAGATTACCAAAACAAGATCTTTTTTGTTTAATCCAACGAGCTCATGCATAAAGCTTATGGATAAGCTCTCATTTGACTTATTGGATTGTGTTTAATTAAATCTTTTATCTAAACATGCAAAATTCATCATCAGTTTTCGTCCAAGACTGTCAATTTTTTCTGTATAATTTGCTGTGAATATAGAATCGTTCAGGAAATAAGCTTCTGAAGCATTAGCCTGATTTGTCTTGGCTGTGGCAATTTGAAACAAATAAATGTTGATTATCCTCACAATTTTGCAGAGGACTTTTGTATTATGTCGCTTGATGAAGAAACCTGAGAAGACAACTGACGGAGGAACTGATGCATTGTTCTATGATGAAGGGGAACCCAGTGGAGGCACGGTTTCTGACTTTGAAAATCAGGGAGGTAATTTTAGAGGAATGGAAACAATCTCTCAAGCAACATATCAAGCAGAGAAATATTTCTCCCCAACACAACAGTCTCCAACTGGTGCTGAGATGGGAGAACCATCTTTTCCAAATTACCCATTTTACGATGCCTATTTTAGAAATGAAAACAACATTATGCACACTTCATTTAAAACTACAGAGGAAGACGAGTTCCTCAATTCAATTTTAGTTGATGACAGTTTAGCTGATGAAGAAAGTATGCATGCTTCTTTCAACAATTTCACCCAATCAGAGTCATTGAAAATGTTATACTGTGAAAGCAGTGATACAGATACTGAAATCGTCTCTAAACTGGTAAATATAAATTGTCTAATGACCATATAATATTGGGGTGTTAATCTCTATTTTTTTCTGAACTGTCATTGGTTCTATAGGTTAAATTGCAGTGTGCATTGTGGTGATGTGAAATTTGCACCAGTTTTACCATATTTAGTGATTTTCTCCTACAGATTTTGAAAAGACACTTGGCTGAAATGTTTGGTTTGAGTTGGTTTTGATGTTTATTTCTGAGTCATGATCGATTCATGGAACATTACTAAGACTTTAGAGGCTTAGAGCATGCTTTGATGAAGGGATAAGTTGTGAAGGGAAGGAAATGGAGACAAAGTAATATATTTTTTGTACCAATTTTTACCCTTGCATCTCTTCCCAACATAGTCCCTAGGAGTTCAAAATTAAGTATTCTTTTTCTTGGGTTTGTGATATTTGTTCTCTTTATTTTGGGCACTTCGATATTTGAATTCATTTATTTATTTTCTTCTAAAATCATTACAGGATGGCTTTTACATGGATACTTCAGCAATGTGTAATGAATATCCTAACTCAGACGAATACTACCCATAAAAAAGGTTTAAATCATACATGATGCTGTTCATGGTGGCACATGTTTTGTATCTTCCAACCATGAAGGAAACCAACAGATATTTGAAAATGATTTCTAGGAAGCGGAGACATCCTCTTGTAACTCGACAGTAGATAAGTCTTTCAAGATCAATTGTATTGAAATTTTCGGTTCTCCTTCCACTCCAAGGAGATGGAAAAATCAATACTGTATCATCTAAGACCAAACAACTGCATATGATGGGAACTAAGTTTCAAGTTAGTTCCATTAATGGATCGGTGATAGTTAATTATTAGGAGTATGTGTGATATAAAATAGCCGGTTTTCTAATAGCAAATCTATTAGAAAATAACTCTATCAAAAACTGCATGGCAGCAGTTGTGTATTAGGATTTATAATGATAAAATTTGATGTAAAACATGAGTTATTGAACGGAGTAAGTCTAAAAATACTTATTCCTTAAATAAACGAATGTCTTTTTATATATATTAGATTGTGTAATTAGGAAGTGTACGTAGTTATTTGCAATTTGCGGGTAGAGAATTATCATTATAGGAGCTGTCTTTGGGATAGCAAATGTATCTCTGGATTAATGTATTGTGTGTGATTTTAGTGTTGAATATTATATTTTATTAGTTTTTGTTTAAGATGAACAATGCAATTATCCCCTATTAACTAAAAGAAGGGTTGATGATGTCAGCTGCCTTTATCTTAGTGATTCTCAGTTGACCATTGTTTTTCTGCTGCAAGAATGCCTTATTCTGGATCAAAAGAACAAACTAGATGCCTAATGATGCTCTAGGCCTTATGAGAAATATTTAGATTTTATGGAAAATATATGAAAAAGACAAAAGAATTAATCCCCTTTTTAAGGGTCCATTTTGCATTGTCTATGGAATCAACTTTGAGAAGATTTTCTGAGTCTGTGACCAATAATATATAATGAGCCAAGCCCGGTCCAATTTTTTAAGGCAAAAGGGAGAAAACTTTATAAAGATCTTTGTTGTAATAAGAAATGCTTAACTAGAATATAAAATCTAAATATTGAGGTTAGTGTTTCCTCTCAACTTGCAACTCTAACGGGCATGCATACGTACATACACATGTTATCTACTTTGACAACAATGAAAAAAAGCCATAACAAACTACCATTACAAAATGCAGCCTAAAGGACAAATACAATCACTTGGTCTTGGAATGGTGAGGAAAACAAATTGACTCCAAAGATATGATATTAAGATGACATTTTGTCGGATGTAGATGGAAAGACAATGAAGTGAGATGGTGGAAGCAACAAAGAAACTTGGCGTGCAAGTCTTATGTTACCCACTTACCCCTACTTCTTTTAAAGATAAAATAGGTAATACATTAACTATGTAAAATAATTTTAGATTATTATAATGTTATTTAATTAAAAAGTCTTTCCAATTATGATATTTGATTGATTAATTATCTAATAATTTTTTTAATAATATTACACTACAACAAGAATTATACAACAATTTGTATTTTGTAATGGGTTGGGGTACCCCTTGTACTCCCCTTAATTTATTTTGCTTATATAAAAAAAAACAATTTGTATAACATCATTTTTAGATTTATTTATTTTCATCATTTTATTTATTATAGAGAGACACACCACATTGAAATTTTGAGAATTAATTTTCTAAAACTAAATATTAACCAATTTTTAATATAATAATTTAAAAAATAATCTGATTAAAAAAATAGTTGATATTTTATGTCAACTTTGAAAGAAAGAACACGGAGGTAAGAAAAAAAAAATTTCAAATTTTTACCTTCTGAAAAATTTGAAATTCTACAATTTTAAGAAATTTTATAAATAATTACATTTAAAATTCTTTATAAACTATCCATCTAAATAAAGTATTTCACTTCAAAGCATTTGAAATTCTTCAAAAAAAAATTGAATTACTTCATTAAAATCTTTCAATTCAAACACATTCTAAAATTTTTATACCATTAGTTATGAATATGAAACTCTTTCTAAAAAAAAACAATTAAGTGTTTTTTTTTTAATTTTAGAATTTTTTCTATAACAATCCTTTTATATTATCATTTTATGTGATGTACGTGTCTTCAAATCTGCTTGGATAAATTATTTTAAAAGTATATTTAATAAAAAAAATAAGAAGAGATAATGAAATAATTTTTTTTATAAGTTAAAATTAACTTATGCATAAGTTAATTTGTAATAACTTACCTATTAATTTTTAAAAAAATTATTTTTAACTTATATATGAGTTAATTTTAACTTAAAGACAAAATTTATTTTATTTTTTTATTCTTATTTTTCTTCCCTAAGAATGCTTTCAAATTTGTTCATCCAAACTATTGGTATATATAGTAAAAATGACTAATAGTATCTATTTTTACTTCATCATAGCACACACATACCCTAAACTTAAGTTGAAACTTATTTCATTTTTTTATTATAGAAAAATACATTCAAATTTTTTTATCCAAAATATTGATGTAAAAATGACTAATATTTGTTGGTATCTATTTTTATAACACACATTATTTTAATATTTTTTATCATATTAGAAATCACATCTTTTTTTTTTATCTTCTACATCAATCTCACATCTTATATAAATATTATTATTCTTTGTTCAAACAAGTTTTTTCTTGAAGTATATTAAATAATATATATATATATATATATATATATATATATCATTTCCCTTAATTTAAAATTTTCCCCTTATTTTTAAAAGATTTATGTTAGTTGGCATAGGACTTTATGTTGTTATCTTAGTATTATTTTGATTATTGTCTTAACAGAATGTAATTGAACTAGTTAGTGAATAGAGATACTAACAAAACTTAAGTAAGATTTGTAATGTGATTCTATTAAGAGTAATAATAATACAGGAAAACCATAACATTCACAATAGAACTTTCTCTTGATTTTCTCTATTTCTCCATTTTCGTTCATCTCATTTTTGATTTTCTGAAATCATAGCATCATGTAAAGGTCTATTTCTATAACAGATTGGTATTTAGAGCTAAGGTTGAATTCTTTCTTTGGGGTGTTCTTTGTTGGAACAAGAAGAATGAGTTCTACAATGTATGATATTAGGAAGTTTACAAGCAAGAATGATTTCATCCAATGGAGAATGAAGATGAGAGCTATATCGGTCCATCAATGGCTAGAGGAGGTTCCTCAAGGAGAAAAAAAAATACCCACCATAGTTACATACTAGGAGAAGAAAGAGATGCTAAATAAAGCCATAGCACCTTATTTTTGTCCCCATAGAGACAAGGTTCTTAAGGAAGTCTCAAATGGAAAGACTATTACTATTGTTTGGCTCAAATTGGAGAGCCTGTATATGACCAAATCCTTGGCCAACAAGTTATATTTGAAGCATAATTTTTACACCTTCGAGATGCCAGCAGGCAAGGCATTGGATGATCACTTGGATAATTTCAACAAGATCATTCTTGTTCTTGAAAATATTGAGATCAAGATTGATGATAAACACTAGGCACCACTACTATTGAGATCATTTCCAAATCAATTTGACAACCTCTTATACACAACCATTTATTACAAAGATGCTATGTTATCAAATGGGCTTCAAGTTGCTTGATCTCCAAAGGAATTGCAGAAGAGGGCTAAGGGAGAAGAAGATTAACCAACATAAGGGTTTTACAAAAGGGGCATGCCATAAATAGAGATTCTAAGATCATGAAGGGTTCAAGATTCAAGTCAAAAGAGGGCAAGTAGAGGAAGCGCCTTATTTGTGGGAATGAGGAACTTCTCAAGAAGAATTGCCTTGAAAATAAGTAGAAAAAGAAGTATGGAGAATCAAGAAGTTACAGATGTGATGTTGATGTTGTTTTAGAAGGATAAAGAATGTTGAATTGATGTTCATTTTAAAAGAATTTAGACTAAAATGGGTTCTTGATTCTAGATGCACATTCCATATGTGTCCTCACAAGGACTAGTTTATTTACTATAATGAAATCCATGGAGGAAAAGTTATGTTAGGCAATAAAAAGGTTTGTAAAGTGATTGGAATTGTGCCATAAAGCTAAAACTTGCAAATGGAGAAATGTGGATCTTGCAAAGGGTGAGACATGTGCCTAATTTGAAGAAAAATCTAATTTCTCTTTAGATGTTTGATAAACAAGGCTATGGGTACAAGGATGTTGAAGGTGGAGTTATAAGAATCAAAAAGGGGTCCATGGTGCTAATAAACTGAAAATTAGATAATGATTTGTATTTTCTTCAAGGGGGCACTTTGGTGGGCACTGTTGTTGCAGTTTCTGAAATAGACTAGTCTCAAGTAGCCTTTGACATATAAGGCTTGGTCATATTAGTGAAGAAGGTTTGAAGGGAGCAAACAAAATTTGCAAGGCAAAAACTATATTGAGGCACTAGAATTTTGTGAACACTACATCTTTGGGAAAACAAAGAGACTAAAGTTTGTCACTATTACTCATCATGCAAAAGGTACTCTTAACTACATTCATAGTGACTTGTGGGGGCCATCAAGAGTTTCCTCTCACAGTAAAGCACGTTATTTCCTACTCATCATTGATGATTTCTTAAGAATTTGTATAGAATTGCATTTTTGAGAATAAGAATGAGTCTTTTGCAAAATTTAAAGAATGTAAGGCTTTAATTGAAACTCAAACCAATAGAATGATCAAGAGGTTTATAACTGATAATGGGTTGGAGTTTTGTTATGAAGAATTTGACCAATTTTGTAAGAAAAACAGGATTGATAGGCTCAAGGCTGTTAGAAGGATTCCTTAATAAAATGGACTTGCTGAGAGAATGAAAATGATTGTATGTAGAGGGTTAGATGCTTGTTAATTGTTAATGGGCTAAAGTAGTGATCATAGTTTCTCATTTGGTAAATAGAAGTTCATCCACTACTATTGGAAGGAAAAAACTAGAAGAGATGTGGTCTAGTCATCCTCCAAGCCTATAGAATTTGAAAGTATTTGAGAGTGTGGCTTATGCTCCTATAGACCGATGGAAGCTTGAACCAAGGGCTCTAAAATGCATGTTTCTAGGTTACCCTCAAGGTGCGAAAGGGTTTAGATTATGGTGCATGGAGAAGGGGCAACCTCGGGTATTAATCAACAAAAATGTTATGTTTAGAGAATTAGAGATGTTCTACTCAAATAAGGATTCAAGTTAGCAGCCTCATGAATTGGCTATTAATGAGAAGGTTTATTTGGAGGTGGAGCCATTACACAAATTTAAAATTCAAAAGCCTTTTGCAGAATATGAAATTGAGGATCATGAGCATATTGGAGACACTACTCAACAAGAGTATGTTTTGGCTAAAGTTAAAGGTAGAAGAACCATTAAGCCGCTAAATAAATTTGGTTATGTTGATATGGTTGCTTTTTCACTTACTATAGCAAAGAAGATTAGAGGAGATGAGCCTAACAATTATGAAGAAACGGTGAACAACAAGCAATCTTCGAACTAGATTTGTAGCCATGAATAAGGAATTAAATTTCTTGCACAAGAATGGTAATTGGTTGTTGGTGTTGATAAGCCAAATGGAAAAAAACTTGTTAGTTGCAAATGGTTATTCAAGTTGAAGGAGGGAATTTCAAGGGTGGAAAAGGATTTTAACATTGCTTTAGTTAACAAAGGTTGTGTAATGTAAAGTCAATCCAAGGTGGAGAATTGTTAGTTGGCTCAGGACTTTATGTTGTTAGCTTAGTATAGTTTCTCTTATAACATGATTTTTGTATAGGTTTAGTATGGTTAGTGCATTGGTAGCTAACATAGTATTGTTTTTGTTATTACCTTATTACAAAATGTAACTAAACTAGGTAATGAGTAGAGATGCTAAGAAAACCTATATAAAGCTTGTAATGTGATTCTATTCAGAGTAATGATAATACAAAAAAAAGCTATAACATTCACAACATGACTCTTTCTTTCTCTCTCTCAATTTTCTTTGTTTCAACATTTTCTTCCATTTCATTTTTGGTTTTCTGTAAATCATAGCATTTGTAAAGGTCTATTTCTATATCAGATAGGGTTTATATATTCATTTTTTTAACTTTCAAATTTGATTTAATGTTGTTTGTTTACAATAGAAATTACTTTTGATTGTAAAACATTTTAAACCTTTTTTATTAATACAAAACATGAAATTTGTGTTATTAGATTCATCCTAATAAAATTATAGAAACTCAAATAATATCCTAATTAAAAAAGACTATGTATAAAAATTGTGAAAAGAAAATCTCATGAGCAATTGATAAAGAAAGTTAACAAACAGACAAAAAAATTGGAATTCTAAAATCAAAAAATATTTATTGTTTCAAAATAATATAAATTCAAACTTAAAAAATAAAAAAAATTAACATGAATACTTTGAAAAGTAAATGATAAAAAGTGAATTTAAACAATAAAATAAAGATAAAAACTTCTATTTAACTTAAAAATTAAAAAGAAAATGAATGCAAATAAAATATTAAAAAATGACCCAATTTGAATTTGAAGTGGTCATAATTTCACAAGAGAGGGGGAGGGCGGGTGAGGGAGTTGAATTGACTTAGTTTTTTTTTTTTTTCTGAAACTTTTACCTTTCTAAACTTTTACTCAAGTTGTTTTGGTGTTTCGAAGATCTAGATATAAATGACTTAGTTACTCAAAATAATAATATCATTATTCATGAGCTTATGTTCAAAAGAATATAATTATCTTAGATGATATTTTAGTCAATGTTTATGCTTAGAACATCATTTACAAATCAAAAGTATTTCTCATAAAATTAATGTTATAAAAAATTACTTTAGGCTATCGAGGTTTAGTATTCAAAGGCTTTTGTGTTATTTATTATATTAAAAAAAGATATAGTTCAAAATATTATTCTATCTTAGAAGTCTATTAAGCACTCAGAAGGTTATTGTACTGATGGTTATGCTTAGAATATATCAAAACTCTTATGATGCATATGCAATATGTATGACAGTTAATAACACAGTGTAAAAGAAAGGTAAGAGAAGATTGTACACAATGATTTTATATTGCTTCATCCAAAACCTAGGGTTACATCTAGTCCTCGCCAAAACTGATGAGATTTTCATTAATATTACCAACACCATTATTGGATACATTAACAACAATACCAATTCTCTACTAGATTTCCTTGCCAGCCACTTTAGACTTCAAAAACTACCTCACCACAACACCTTCTTGGTCTTGGCTTGGAGCACCCACTCAACCATGACATTCACTTGTTCATAGGATAGACAATTTAGTATTTTTTGCCTCTATAGACATCACAAGTATTCTACACCTTTCTAGAAATCGCAAGTATTTTCCACGTTTCTAGGCATCACAAGTGTTGTCCACCTCTTTAGGCATCATGAGTATTCTCCACCTCTCCAAGCATCTACTCAACCATAAAACCCACCTATCCATGAGAAATACAAAATACAAGCATTTTTTTCACCTTTTCAGATTGCCGAAGTATTATTTCATTCTAGCTTTTCTAGACTATCATCTTAAAGACTCTCTAAGCTACCCACATTCCATGGATTCTCCCTATCACTTTTCTCACAACCAAACTTTTATCCATTTGGGTGATTTGGGATAAAAACATATTACATACCAAGAAAAAGTGTTTGGGGGTAATATATAGCTAATCAACACTCATGGTTGGAATTTTCATGGTAGATGTGTTGTACTTCACTCCATTTTCTGCATTTTCAATTTCAAAGATGTTTTGGAGTAGAGAGGAGTTGATTAATGACTTTGAATGATGCAAAATTTCTCCTCTATGTTTTGTAGCTATATTTGGTCAATATATACAGGCCACATGGGATGAACTAGTCGTTTGAGCATGTTTGGTTCCTTAAGTTCTATGGTGAAATCACATATTTTTCTTACACTAGCAAGGCTTTCCAAACAAGGTGCCTTTCGCACTTGTTCTATGTTTCATTTTCTTTGATATGGAACTTTATTGATATAGTCTCTATAATTAAGTATTTTGACTCTTCAAATGGCCAAATTATTTTTTTTGTCTTCATAAAACTTGTAGGTAAATCTATCCTTGATCATTAAGAATTGATTTCATTTTATTTGGATCTCTATAGCACAAGTTATTCCCAAAACATTGTAGTAGCATCATATTGTTCTAGATAGATCATCATTTTTATATTGTAGACATAATTTGTCCATGATAGAGACCTTATTATCCCAAGACTTCTTCATCGAAGTTGTAAAAAAAATTCTATATTTCCAAAGCCACCAAGTCTGGCTAAAAATCAATCCAAATATGCTCAAAATATTGCACTATAGTAGTGCTGCAACTCAAAAAATTTTCATTTTGATTACCATGTTTATCCATGATATAGGTTTTTCCAATGCACGATTTATTCATAAAAGGTTGCAAATAATTATTTTAGCTTTCCACAACCATAAATTTTGGCTCAATGATCATATCTACAGCTCAAGATATATGCAAAATACAATAGACATGGTTTTTAGTCTAGATCAACATCATATGCAACTTCATTTGCAATTTTACACATGATCTAATCCATATAAGCTCTTGACTTATTCATGAAGAATGTAGATACTTCTCCAGGCTTTTCATAACCACCAAGATTTCCTCATATGAGTTCCTAGATCTTAAAACATCAAATAAATAGACTTCATAGTCTTTTAAAGATTTTCACTATTGAATGCATAGTTGAGACATTCATTCTGAGTCATTTTGAGTTCTACATTCTAAAACTTCATTATAATATTTGTGTCAAATTGATTCTATTTTATTTGGCTTAAACTTGTTCTTTCTTGTCCACAAGTCATTTTGAATCAATCTTGAGTTTACTTTAACTAATGTTATGAATTAAAGTTGTCAAAATGAGCCACAACCCATGAGTCAATCTAGCCCATCAAGGGTTTGAGTCGGGTTAGGCTTAAAATATTTTGCAAATTTTAGTGCTATTGAAAATTCAATCTAGCCCACTAAGAACCCGACTCACCATGAGGTTGAATCCATGGTGAGCCAAGTTGGCTCACCAACCCACTAATGCAAAAATAAATGAAAACGAACCTATAGCCCAACCCACTAAGGCTTTAACATAAAAAAAATAATTAAAATCCAATATGCCTAGCCTATGAAGGTTAGGCAAGGAAGGGAGGGATGGAGATGGAAGGTTACTTGATTTCATTCACTTAGGCATTTCGTGTTAAGAATTTAGGGTTTTGTCTTTCGCGTTCTTTTTCTCCTTTTTGATGTCTTTGTGCAGCAACACCACGTGACCACCATCGTGCACCGTCACTGCCCGACCGCCGCGTTCCACATCCACAGACTCTTCCACACCACACACTACCACCACAAGTGCACTACCGCACAACCGATATGTTTCACATACACAGACTCTTCCACACCACACACCACCATCGTGCGACGACCAATATGCAACTACCACCACATGATTTCCATTGTGCGACCACCATCGTATACTACCATCGTTTCACGCACAACCTATCAACCCCTTCCTCTTCCTCACCATGCATTGCCCCCACGTGATTACCCTTGTGTAATTACCACCACCATCCACCACTGTTTCACAAAGAGCCATGTTCCTCTTGGTTGGAAATTTTAGTTTCCAATTTGCATAGCTATGCCTAGCTAGAAATTAGGGAATTTTTTTTAATTTTTTTTTAAATTAAGTGAGTCAACTCGTTAAACTCATCAACCTGTGGTGGTTAAGCCAGACTCATTTTTTATAAGCTCACTAGAAAATGAGCTAGGTTGGGTTGACTCACCTATTGGTCAATCTGTGGTGGGTTGGGTCAGGCTGAGCTGGGTGTCCCATTTTAATAGCTCTATTTTGAACATACTAAGAAAACTCATTAGTAACCTAAATATCAAAAGGCTAATGAATTTTTTTTTTGAAAGGCTTGTCATAATTAAAATATAAAAGGTTTAGACTCAACAAAATTGACTTATAAAATGAAAATTGACTTATAAAATGAATAGGGTGAAATTGTGTCAAGATGCATATAACTTGTGTGGATAAAACTTACGGTCTCAAACGGACGAAAGCCACTCAATTCTCTTACATCAATTTGCTTACATACAAACACAAGAAATTATTAGACAATTCTAAATAACAAGTATTCGTGATTGTATCTAATTTTTGTATGATAATATCTCCATATTTATGTTTCTATACATAACACCTAAATACTTAATTTACTAAAATTTAGAAAAGTAATTAATTTGTTGATAAAAATAAGTTAATCTTATTTTTATATATTTTATACATTATCTTTGAATTGCTTTTTTCTCTTAATTTATGTTCACCTCTCTCCTAATTAAGTAAAGTGCATGTCATACACTATTTTTTTTTCATAATTAATACGACACTCCTTTAACTAACTAATTACAATGCACATCTATTAAAATGTTTATAACTAATTTATTTCATAAATTAAAAGAATATGTTTTAATTAGAGTATTTTAGTCTAAAAATAATTTACATTAAATACTATCAATTATATTTTATATATAAAAAAAATAAATAATTGATTTAACTTAGATTTTATAAATAAAACATAAGTAGTATATTTTTAAATATTTTAATTTATGATGAAAATTCGATTATATTTTATATAAAAACTAATTAAAAACAATATAATGATTATCTATATTTTTTTTTGTTAAATTATAAATACTTTTTGGGTTGTGAGACCCATTTCCTTACGTGTCTAAACATGACTAGTCACAAGTAGTCAAGTTCTACTTTAGATACTTTATAGTCCTACTTTAGTCACAAATAGTCATTTCCTCACATACACACATGGCCATCATCATAGATAGTACAGTTTGGCTTCTTAGTTAAGTTGTCTTTGATGCGGCAGAAATTATTAGATACTTTACAAGTTCATAATTTTAATTAATTACTGTAAGGCACGTATTTAAATATTTTAATTTATAAAAAGTTTAATAATCTCTAATTATTATATAGAAATGTAAGTCAATATCACCCCACAGTCAAGTCCTCTTGGTTAACTTCACACTTGTTTCTCTTCCGCTTCCTCTTCTTCTTCTTTGTGTGAAAATCACAGTTCAACTAGTGATGGGTAGCCCAGCTTCAATGCCTGTGGGATTCAGATTCCACCCAACTGATGAAGAGCTTGTGGGTCACTACTTAAAGCACAAGTTGCTTGGTAACCATTCCACAGTGCATAATGTCATAGCTGAGATTGATGTATGCAAGTTTGAGCCTTGGGGCTTACCAGGTATTGTATTTATAACTCGTCAATTAGGATGGAAAAAAACGTGCCCCCCTTTTCTACTTTAATGTTCTTGATTAATATTATAGTATTATTGATTGATTAATCTCTAGTATTTTCTTTTTTTTTTTGGTTATTTTGTTCTTCCATAAACTGTGATGATAGCATTTTCCAAGGTAAAATCGGATGATCAAGAATGGTTTTTCTTTAGTCCTCTTGGTTTGAAGTTCACAAAGGACAGAAGGAAGAAGTGTAACAGGAAAACCAAAGCTGGATTCTGGAAGCCAACTGGTAAAGACCGTGAAATTAAGAGCCGAGGCAGCAAAAATGTCATAGGCACTAAGAAGACTTTGGTTTTCTACAAGGGTCGTAGTTCTGATGCTCTCAGGACCAAGTGGGTTATTCATGAATATCATGCAGTTACCTTTCCTCAAGACAAGGTAGGGAACGGAATGTTATTATTTTGCTTTACCACTTTGTTATTACGTACTTGATCAAACTTGCCTGTCTTTGGAATTTGTGTGTTTTAACTTTTTGGCATTAAAAATGACGACTACACCTTAAATTAGGAAAATGTTTGAATTTCCTTAGATGTTTTACTGGTGGTCATTTTCACCATAGAAAGTTAATGGCCAAGTTACTTAATTGACACGGACAATTGTTTAGTTTTATAGTCATTTAATGTGTTGGCATACAAACCAATTCGCATATCTTTCTATGATTATAACAAAAAAATGATATAGTGATATAAAAAAGACAGATTCTAAGGCATAGGATGTTAGGTCTTTTTTGAAGGGGAGGATTGTTGATATACAAACCAAGTCTCACATCTTTAGAACCACAAGAGAAACAAAGGTTTCATAAAGCATATACATATTTCATTAGTTAGAGACTTTTTGGGTGATGATCAAAAACAGAGTCATGAAGGTGAAAGTTTAAAGTGGACAATATCCAAATATTGTGAAATTGTGTGTGCAAATACCATGATAAAAATAAAAAGATATAAGCCTTCTTTTGATCAATATATCCTCTCAAAGACAAATACCGTAAAATAACCCTTACATAATGATCCAATTTTTCTCATGTTGGATTGTTTAGTGAGATTGATTATTCATCACTAATTTCAATGAGAGATCACCTTTTCTGCTGGTTTATCTTCTTTTTTTTTTTTTTTTTTTAATGTACTGGATGAAGAATCTACCAAAGCTTTTAGGCTAAAGATTTTGAAGCATGATATTTGCTTGTCTTATGTTGCACAAAGGACAAATATGTAACAAATTAATGTTGATCATTTCTTCACTTTATGCAGAGAGATTTTGTCTTGTGTCGCTTAATGAACAAAGCTGAGAAAAAAGCAGAAACGGAAACTGATAAATTGATACATGGTGAAGGGGACTCAAGTAACCATATTGTTGCTGACTTTGAGAACCAAGAAACTGATGATAAAATTCCAAATGTGAGTAGAAGCATCCTTTATGGGGCATATTAAGAACTGATTCTAAACATATGGTTTCTATACTTAAACAAACTAAGAAGTAACACTTGGTTCACATTTGTTTCAGGTATATACTTTACCAGAAGTGAATCTGGAATCAATCTTTCCAGCACCTCCTCAAGCAGAGGAATATGAATTGCCCTCAATTCAACAATCTACAATTTGCATTGAACAAGAATCATCTTCCCGAGGTTCTTCATTTCCCAGTGCATATATTGGGGAGAAAAACAATACTATGCATATTCAAATGGAAACCATTGAAGAGGAAGACCATCTTGATAATATATATATCGATAAGTTCTTGAATGAAATTTTAGTTGGCGAGGATGCCTTTAACACTAATGAAACTATACCTGCTTTTGGTATAGAAACAATAACTGCTCTGAAGGAGGCATATTATGAAAGCAAAGAAACAGATGGTGAACCACTATCTGCACAGGTAAAGATTATTCCTTTAGAGTGAAGGGGTGTACTTTTGGAGGATAAAGTACTTAGTTGGAGAATAAGTCCCATATTAATGGGATAGAAACATATAAATCTGTTAAAAACAAGATCAAGGGTATATAAGCAAGATGGTCCTAACTAAGCCCACTAAACACACTTGGACAAACAAATTTTATAATCTTTGGTTAGAGCATCTGAAACACTATTCATATAAACGACTCACTTAATCTCTTTGAGTCAATACAAGCCACCTCAATTTTAAAGAACCTACTTAATTTTCCCTCAAATACAAATTTCTATCAACAAATTACTTGGTTCACAAATATCTTTTCACTCTTCAATATCTCACAAATATCTTAGTTCACACACAATTCCTAAGCAACCTATAAGGAATGGCTTATACAAGCCATTCTCTTTAATTTTAAGCAATTCAAAATCACATGGGAAATACTAAAACAATATTTAATTGTCAAGCAATCCATAAGCAACTACCATTAAAAATGCTCTTAGAAGATCACAAGTTGAAATTATAATAAGATACAAGTACGTGCATAATAAGCTCTTGAATCGATAAAATCACAATTAATTTCTTAATTAACAGTTATAAATGTTCTTTATCCTCCAAAGTGTATTCCCTCACTTTAGAGGGGTCAAACTGAGAAAAAGCTGTGTAGGGACACTGCTTATAAACACATTGAGAATTACTAAAACAATATTTTATTGTTAAGTAATTCATAAACACCATTGGAAATGCTCTTAGAAGATTACCAACAAGTACCTGCATAATTAACCCTTGAATTGAGGGGTCAAACAAAGTGTATTCCCTCGCTTTTGAGGGGTCAAACAAAGTGTATTCCCTCGCTTTTGAGGGGTCAAACAAAGTGTATTCCCTCGCTTTTGAGGGGTCAAACGGAGAAAAACCTGTGTAAGGACACTACTTATAAACACATCGGGAATTACTTGAGAATTACTGATAATTACTTGAGAATTACTGACATAAAAGTATCAGAGACAAAAACAAAGTACTTGAGAATCAGGGACAGGGTGTCTGCCAACCAAATGCCTCAAAGATTAGCTCCATCTATTTATTTTCTGTTGAAATTGTTATAACATGGCAATATTCTATGCACTAGTTCATCAGTGTGTAATGAACATAGTGGTTCAAGGGAAAACCAAGTAATATCAATGGTGAAATCATCATATTATGATTTCTTGGGAGCGAATGCATTTGGTGACTCACTCCATAGGTACCTTATCCAGAGTGCTAGCCCTGGATATCCGTCACCTTCAAGAAGATGCAAAAGTAAATATCAATATATCATCCAGTGTCAATCAACTTTGTGTCACTGAGAGATGATGCTCCCAAGAACATAGAAAGGGTTTGACCAAAGCTGTACAAGAGGTGAGAAAGCCAAGCTTCTACACCACAGATATTGAGAAGCCTGCCTTTCTGAAGAGAAACATGCTTCATTTAAAGCAAATTTTAACTTTAGCTTGTCATTGTTAAACCTTTCCTCTGTATGATGTATTTTCATATTTTGTAGGCACAGAAGGAAACACATACTGGAGTCAAACGAAGAACAGTTAAAAGCTCAGGGAACCGATGCAAGAAAGCATTCGGAAGCACAAGCAATCAATCATCTACTCTAAATGGAAAGAGTTCTTCCAGATACTTGGAGACTCCTTTGCCAGTGAAATTGTTCAAGTATGACAACATTCAAGACACTACTTCATCAGCATTTAGTGAACATAATTGTTCGAAAGAAAACCTGATTATGTCAACAGTTCAAACAATAAATGATTCTGTTAATGCTTGCCCTCCTTCATTGTCATCTAAAAATGAAGTAAACCAAGAGAAAAAGGGCAGTTCTTCTGCCGAGTTCTGGGAACAGGATGCTTATGATGACTTAATTACAAATGAACCTTCCTTTATTCGCTTAATTAGGGCCAGCCCCTCTCCTTCACCTCCAAGAAAATGCCAAAATAAATATTTTCTGACAACTGACATTATGCATCTTTGTGTCACTGAGAGCTGCTCCAGAAAATCTCAAACAAAGAGGAATATTTTAAGCCAAGTATTATCCCAACAAAAGGTCAGAAAACTAAGCTGTTGCACTAAAGACATGGATAAGCTTGTATTTGTGATGAGAAGCAAGCTTCATTTGAAGCAAATTTAATTTTATCATGTTATGATAAACCTTTGCTCCATATGATGTATTCTGCAGGTACTGAAGAAAACACACACAATAAAGTTAAACCAAGAGCAGAGAAAAGGTCAGGGTACCATTTCAGGAAAGAACTTGGAAACCAAGAACCATCTATCATCTGGGATCATTGGAAAGGGTTCTTTCATTCAGTTGGAGACTCCGTTTGTGCAAAGATCATGGTTTCTCTTCACCTGGAGTTCTGCTTGGTCTTGGCATGGTTTTGATTTTCACCATGACGTGGTGCAAAAGGTGAAACTCAAAGGGGTCTCTTAATGATGCAATCATACTGCATCCTTCTTAACATAATGGAATTTCTGCACTCACAGCTTGTATCTTGTTTCATACTCTGAACTGCTATTGTGCTTTTTAGTCCTCTGTTATGTACATTTCTTGTGTTTTATAAAGCTGAACTTCTATAGTATTCTATGAATGTAGACTTCCTTCAATGTAGCTAATATGTTTGGTGTTTCTTGATAGTATTGTTGAATGAAATAGAATGGCCTATCTGGATTTCTGGATATGCCTGTAACCTCTGATTGAGGTTCATTTAAAGCTCTTCCAACAGCTTGCTTATTTATTTATTTTTATTCTTTTTAAATAACTCTCCCACATGATTAACTTATATAAGATTATAGTGATATTTTTTTTTCTTCGTGAATATAGATTACATGTTCCAAAGTTAACAATTAAGGACTAATCTTTCCTTATTATGATCAGAGACATCATTCTTCGATTAAGAAAAAAAAAACACATTTCGACAACTTTAAGTTGTTTCTTTATTATTTACTACACTCTTGCCTGCCATGAATTTTACACTTTATTTCTTTAAATTTACAGGTGTAAACCGTTAAGATAATGACATTTATATTTGATTATTTTAACATACATTTGATAATTTAACTGAAATAGCTTTTGGATTAAAAATAAATACTATACACTGACAAATGGGTAAAAAAACTTATGGGGTGAGAGAGGCTCGAACTCTCGACCTCAGGATAACTCAACGAAGCTATGAGACCTACGCGCTAGCCAACTGCGCCACCACCCCCCTTTATATTGTTGTGCTCTCTTTTATGTTTTAACTATGCGGATACATGATCACATCAGTCACTGATTAAATTTTAGAGAAAAAAAATATTTAAACCAAGTCAACAAACTAAAATAAAAAAAGATTAGCTTAATTTAGATCTGATTTTTTTTTTTGAATAAATCTAAGTAAAGAATAAGACAAGTATGAGTCAAATAGATACAACTTAGTGACTTACAAGCCTCAAGTTTAAACACTCAAAAGAATGCACACATCATGCTGTAATTCCTTAGATCCATAATTTGCGTGTCTTGGATTCCAAAATTCTACTCAAAATCTAGTTTTTAATTAACCAATTTATCTACATCAAGAAAAAAAAAACATTGGGAACAAAGAATCAATATCAATAGTGCATGGGTCAATGATTCACATGGAATAAAAAATAAATCAAGTCACAAATTTTAAATATCTAAACTTAAACCAAAAAATTAATCAATAGGAAACATTGAACTTCTTATATATAAAAAAGGGGAAAAAAAAGAGAGGAAACATTGAACTTTTAACAAGAGAACAAAGATTTGAGAGAGAATTCAAGATGCAATATATATATTCTATTCCCAAAGTGATTCTTCAATGAAGAATATACAGCAACAATCCACAGCCCAGGCTTTGTTCTCGCACCAAAGACAAATAATTGTGGTATAGCTCAGTAATGAGATGTTGTCACTTGTCACTGAGCAACGACTACAAAATGTGTTTGGTTAGTTAACAAATGCAATCGAGTTAGCAAAAACAAAATGTGTTTGGTTTAGTATGTTTTTTTATATTTGATATTATGAGTAAAATTTATACAATCTATAAGAAAGTTAGGTTCTATATACTAAATGTGCGTGACTCTTTTATTATTTATTGATTTAATTCTGTTAGTAGACCACCAAATCTACCTTAAATGTAGATTTTACTAGGCTCAAAGTCAATTATCAAGATAAAAAACAAACTAATTTTAAATTTGAGAAATAAAAAAAAATTACTTCATATTTTGAGAAGTTAAAACATTAGTATTTAACCCTTTCAATATTATGAATTGTATGACATGGGAAAGGAGAAAAAAAAATAATAATTGGCAAGTGTATTGAGCTATATAAAAATTATAGTACAGAGAGAGGGGTTTTGGATACAGATTACAGAGCTCTTATGGGACATGAAAAATTCGGCCTAAGCTTGTTGGGCCGTGAATGATATGATTGATGAGAAAAATTTATCCACTAATTATCTGTTATGCATCCAGCACTTCTGTCGAATCCTGTCTTGTGTATGCAGCTACGTTAAATTTTGGACTAGCTATTTTACTCTTTGAAGTGCATCTAACGTAGCGAGAAGATTAATCACTGTTATTAACAGTGGATGCTCCAGAGACGAACAAAAAAAAAAAAAAAACACTGCTAGTCTGTTACAAAAGGGATAAAAGGCATATAATAACGTTGATAATAAAGTCAAATTATGATGAAAAGTTAAAAAAAAAAAAAAAAAAAAAAACTGCTTAAAATATATATATATATATATATATATATATAATGGATTATGAAATTATACAAATATTAATTGATGTTATTTATAATTAACAATTATAACTGTAAACAAAAAATGATAAAGTATTAAATGGTTAAACCTCTTGATAAACTTATAATTTTACGTTAACAATTTTTAATTAAAAGGCTCAAAATTAGAGCACGCTACGGAAAACGAAAATACTTTTTTTATTCATAGAAATTAAACTTAGTATTAAAGAAATTATAATAATTTACGCACATTATTTAACCAACTAAGTTAGAGTCTTTTAATAAAATAAATTTATTGATAGAAAATTGTATTATATCAATATATCATTATATTTAACACAGATCTACAAATTTGAATTATACAATAATAAATAAAAAAATTGTCCATAGACAAATTTTTATAGCAGTAGATAATATACATAAACAAAAATGCGTATTTCACTTTATCACAGTATCCTAGGGTGAACTAAATTTTGGATTTAGTTAACCTCAAACCAGTGGTATTTTATTAAGATTATTATCTTAAAAATGTAAAAATTATTGAAATCAAAATTTCATTTTCTAAAAGATTTTTTTTATATGCATTTCCAAATATTAAATCCTAATCAACATATTTAAATAGCAGAACTATCTGTCATCATGTTAACCTTTTGCTGGTCCATTTTTAATAACCTTTGATGTAGTTTAAACTTTAAATGATACAAAAATTAAGACTCCTTCTTTTGTGTTGAAATGAGGTATAAAATCTATCTAGAAATTAAGATTATATGATGCAATAAATACTAACAAGTAGTTTTTTTTTTTAATCATTACAAGTAGTTTATTTAAAAATGAATTTCTTTAAGTAAATATTTGAATTTAAGCTTTATAGTTAACAGAATATAGTTGGAAGAAAATACTATACTAAAAACAGTTAACAAAACTTTTTAGAAAAATTAATCATTTGTGAAATTAGTAGATATTATTGGGATAAAGTTCTACGTCGTTAGAATAAGAAGAAAAATAAAAGTTTATAAAATACATACACACTCTATTGATAAAAAAATCTTTTGGATGATGATTAAAAGTAAAATTATAAGGATCCAAACTCAAAGTAAATAATATCTTGTCATTATTATGAAGTTGTGTATGAAGTAAAAGAACCCTAATGGTAGTATCAAAGCTTTTGGTTGAATTTGGTGACAACTAATAACCCATAAAACAAATAACAATAAAAAAAATATAATATAAAAAACACATTCCATTAAATGAAATGTTAGACCTTTTTATTTGAAGGGAGGATTGTTGGGATAAGGTTTTATGTCATTAGAACAAAAGAAGAAAGAAAAGTTTATAAATCACATAGATGTTTCATTGGTAAGAAACCTTTTGAATAATGATCAAAAACAAAATCATGAAGACTTGGGTTCAAAGAAGACACTAGTTATTTTATCGTTTTGGAGTTGCGTGTGCAAATACCCAAAAAATAATAAAGAAGATATAACCCTCTTGACAAGTATATATTATTCCTCCTCAATGAAATTCAAACCATTACATAACCTCAGAGCTATCAATTTGGACTCTGTCTCATGGGCCAGTATGCAAATAAGGTTAAACTAAGTCTTGTAAAAGATGACCTAAATAGAATCAGACTATTTTGGTTTTACCCGCTAAACTTGACAAGTCAAATGGGTACATGTGGGACTGACTTGCAAACTTACAGGCTAGTTCCACTACAAGAATGTTTCAATTTAGAGTCGGCCAAAAGCCGACTCTAAATCATAAAAGCCGACGTAATATTGTCAGTTATTCGTCGGTTTTTGGCCGACGCTAAATAAGTCGACACAATTTTTTTTGTGTCGGCTAAGCCGTGTCGCAACCCGAAAATTTCCAATCTTGCGACTAATGGTTTAGACATGCTTTTAAAAGTCTCATCAATTAAGGAATGCCCGGACACCAGACTAATCCTTAATTAATGGTTTTGAAAAATGAGTTCATGGAGTCGCCACCAATGTTTTACTCAAAACATTGGAAAAAGAAAAGATTTTTAAAATATCCAATAATGGCCTTGATAACCAAAATTGGGTTCGGGGGTCGGTTACGTGTAGAGAAGGTATTTAACACCCCTACAACGCCCTTAATTGGTACCCTATGACGAAATTAACATTATAAACAATAATAATATAAATATTAAGTCCCTTTTTATTAATGATTATTTACATGCTTGAAATTTAAATAATACAATTAACCCTAAAATGTCTACATGATTGTTTTTATTATAACAATAATTATTATAGATAAGAAATAACAAAAAGGAAAGAAAGAAATTAATTGAAATACCACTTGAATGAGCTCTATTGGATCTTCAAAATAGGGAGATTTTAGGTGCTTTGTGGCAACCTTTCACACTACAGTATGCCTCACAAATCTCAAGAAATACAATAGGAGGGAGAGAGAAGATAGAGATGCAACACAAATCTCAAGAAATACAATAGAGGGGAGAGATATAGAGAATTTTCGTGCTCAAAGGAGTCTTATTCGAAATTTCACTGGCTGCCCTGAGAACTGTGCCCGAGATCTCTATTTATAGGCATCAGATGTGGGCCGGAACGGCCCGTTCTGATTTTGGAACGACCCGTTCCAAACCAAATATTTTAGGCCCTTTGAATGGTTTGGAACGGCCCATTCTAGTCTAGAACGGCCCGTTCCAACCTACAATTTTAGGCCCTTTTTGGAGTCTCGGAACGGCGCGTTCCAGTTCGAGAATGGCCCGTTTCGAACTTGGGAACGGCCCGTTCCGATTTTGGAACGGCCCGTTTCGGGCCACTAAAAATAGTTGATTTGGCTTTTGGGCCCTCTGATGTCCTATTTTGGTGTTTGTATGCCCCCCCGGATGAAATTGGGTGTCTATAGCTGCCCCTCTTTACTTGTCCTTTGGAATAGTTGTGTTGCTTTTTCAAAGGCAAGTAAAGACATAGACATTTCGTCTGGGTTTTCTTCTCATCTCTGTGTTGGTGCTTCTACGTTGCTTCCCTTGGACATGTGTATTTACTCGTATCCTCACCCTTTAGAGCAGTTGAACATTGATTGCGTACTCTGTTGGGTAACAAGGTTGACGAACTGTACACCTGATCTTCAGTCTTCGAGTAGAAGCTCCATTGTTTCTCTTGTGATAATGTGTCCCTTTATTTGTAGCTTGTTTAAGAAGGAGTATTATTATGGCTGGCCTCTCCAGGCTGCCTGCTGAACGGTGAGTATTACTATGCCTAGCCTCTCCAGGCTACCTGCTGAACGGTGAGTATTATTATGTCTGGCCTCTCCAGGCTGCCTGCTGAACGGTGAGTATTATTATGCCTGCCTCTCCAGGCTGCCTGCTGATGTTGAGTATTATTATGCCTGCCTCTCTAGGCCGCCTGCTGAATGCTGAGTATTATTATGCCTAGCCTCTCCAGGCTGCCTGCTGATGTTGATGATGCGATTGCCCTTTTTCTATGGGAGGACGTCTGATGAAGACGAGGATTGCTGGTAGGTGGTGCCCTTGTGATGGTGGGCAAAGGAGTAAATGATGAGTATTATTATGCCTGACCTCTCCAGGCTGCCTGCTGATGATGATGATGTGATTCCCCTTTTCTTTGGGAGGACGTCTGATGAAGACGGGGATTGCTGGTAGGTGGTGCCCTTGTGATGGTGGGCAAAGGAGTAAATGATGAGTATTATTATGCCTGGCCTCTCCAGGCTGCCTGCTGATGATGATAATGTGATTGCCCCCCCTTTTTTTTTGGGAGGACGTCTGATGAAGACGAGGATTACTGGTAGGTGGTGCCCTTGTGATGCTGGGCAAAGGAGTTGATGAGTGACAGGGATTCTAGTGTTGCCCCTACCTTGTGAGTATTGTGATGCCTCTCCAGGCGTAATGTTGAGTCCTTTTGATTCATTGATGACTGATTATTTGATTGTTGATGGATGGTTGTGGAATGAAAGACTGCCCCTAGGTGGATGGGCAGGAGATGTTTGTTGTGTCCCTGTGTTGGTGGGCAGAGAAGTGGATGGCTGACAAGGATCTAGTGTTGCCCCTGCCACTTGAGTATTGTGATGCCTCTCCAGGCGCCTGCTTGTGGTAGGTTTTTTTTCTATTCGTTGATGACTGGTTGTTTATGCTTTCCTGTTTGATGATTGTTGATGCCCCTAGTTTGGGCTGCTTTTTCCTCTTGTTGGGATGATATCGATCGGAACTTATGTTTCCCTTTTTGGCTTTTCTTGTTGAGATGCAAAAAAATGTTGAATGCTTATTTATGCATGATGATAGTTATTGCATATTTTGAATAATTCCCCTTTAATAAAGAAAGTTTTCTAAGTGTGTGAGATGCCTTTTTTAGATGCATGCGATGAATATTTTAGTTTCCCCTTTTTTAGATGGTGGCTTTTCTTTTCTCTTTCCCACGAATGGATTGCTTTGATTGATGTGCAACATTAGTCATATTGGCCGTTTGGTGTATTGAGTAATCTCGGGGCTCCTTTTTTTTGTTTAGAAACCCTAATTTTTGCCTAGGATGTATCCTAGCGGGGATTTTTTGCTCTTTTCATTTGCCCTAATTTTTGCCTAAGACGCCCTTTACGGTTTTTATCCCAGCGGGTCATTTTCATTTTTTTGTACTTGTTTAAATTTTGACAACCATCAACAATATACGTCATTAAGATTGGACAGAAAAGATGGTCAGTGGAGGTAGGATGATTTAAAATGAATAGGTAGTTGAGTGTTTAAGTTTTTTTTTTTTTTTAAACAAACATTTCCTTGGATAATTATTATAAGGCTAAAACCCTATTTTGGTCCCTTATATTAATTGTTTGTTTCAATTTAGTTCCACTTTTATTTTTGGTTTCAATTTGATCCCAAACTAATTAATTGATTTCAATTTAGTCCCAAATTAATTAATTGGTTTCAATGTGGGACTTCCGTCCAAATTATTTAAACGGAGTTAACTTTTGGCCACGTGGATGCCACGTAGATGCATACGTGGATGCCACGTGGATGACAATTTTTTGCTAAAAACCTATTTTGGTCCCTTATAATAATTGTTTGTTTCAATTTAGTCCCAATTTTATTTTTTGTTTCAATTTGGTCCCAAATTAATTAATTGGTTTCAATTTGGTCCCAAATATATTAATTGGTTTCAATTTGGGACTTTCGTCCAAATTATGTAAACGGAGTTAACTTTTGACCACGTGGATGCAATTTTGATCCCTCAAGTATTACAATTGTGCAGTTTTGATCCCCAAGATTTTAATTGGGTAATTTTAGTCCTTAAAGAATTGCAATTGCGCGATTTTGGCCCTTCAATTTTTAATTGAACAATTTTAGTCCCTCGAATATCATAATAGTACGATTTTAGTTTCTCCCATTAAAAATTAATAATTTTATATATATATATATATATATATATATAATGTTTTAAAATTAAAAAATTATTTATCTATTCAAATTAACGTATATTATAATTGTTTAATTTTAAAACATTATATATATATATTAAAATTATTAATTTTTAATGGGAGAAACTAAAATCGTACTATTATGATATTTGAGGGACTAAAATTGTTCAATTAAAAATTGAAGGACCAAAATCGCGCAATTGCAATTCTTTAAGGACTAATATTACCCAATTAAAATCTTGGGGATCAAAACTGCACAATTGTAATACTTGAGGGATCAAAACTGCATCCACGTGGCCAAAAGTTAACTTCGTTTAAATAATTTGGACGGAAGTCCCAAATTGAAACCAATTAATATATTTGGGATCAAATTGAAACCAATTAATTAATTTGGGACCAAATTGAAACCAATTAATTAATTTGGGACCAAATTGAAACCAAAAATAAAATGAGACTAAATTGAAACAAACAATTATTATAAGGGACCAAAATAGGTTTTTAGCCAAAAATTGTCATCTACGTGGCATCCACGTATGCATCTACGTGGCATCCACGTGACCAAAAGTTAACTCCGTTTAAATAATTTGGACGGAAGTCCCACATTGTAACCAATTAATTAATTTGGGACTAAATTGAAACCAATTAATTAGTTTGGGACCAAATTGAAACCAAAAATAAAAGTGGGACTAAATTGAAACAAACAATTAATATAAGGGACCAAAATAGGGTTTTAGCCTTATTATAATCATTCTCCTAATTATCTTGAACTACATTTCTGAGTCTTGGGCAGAGTCTTCGTATTTCGGCCTCTTATAGAAGTATTCAAGCTGCCTATTGGATTCCAACTTGGAGAGTTGTCACTTGCTATTTTTCTTTTTAGATCCCTAATTTTTGCCTAAGTCGTGTCTTAGCGAGAACTTTTGATTTTGAATGAATTTTTTTTTTGCTTGCCTAAGATGCCCTTTGCGAGTTTTCATCCTAGCAGTATTTTGCAAGTGATATATTTTTTTTGGCATAACACTTCTTTGCTTTGACAAAACCTCTTGCCATCTGGGTCTGGGAGGACCAGTGCCTTTAATGATTAACACTGCCCTCGTTGCATACACCAAGGAGAAAGATGATGCCTCGGCCTACAAGTATTGGGAGTTCTTTTATGGACTGAGATTTGTGCTTCCTTTGTTAAGCGAAATTGAGTTGAAGATTTTGTAAGACTCCTTTTGCGCAATGAGAATCTTATGGTTATGCATTTGATCACTTTCTCATCTATGTGTGTTTTGAGGAAATGATCTCCTTATCTACCTCAGACTCAGACAATACGTCGTAGATGTTCAGAGTTTTGATTAATTTTATTATCTTCAGTCATGTTTGTTTGTTTTTTTTTCTGGTGATTGATTTTGGAATTAGATGTGTGACACAAGAGAGAAAAGAATAATCACAAGAGATTTATGAAATGACGTATATTATTTGATGAATGCAAAAAAAAACTTGTACAAGCTCTTATTTTGAACTCGTGACCGTGGGCGAAGGTTATGAGTTTGAGCAAATATTTTTTTTTTTTTGGAAAAAAGAGAGCCCCTAACAACTGTCATTCCAAGATGGTTACTCATCTAGTCATTCCTTGATGTGTGTTGTGTTGGCCTCAAACTTGAGCAGCCCGGCGTCAATAAGCTCTTGTACACGAGATTTCAAAGCCTTGCAATTTTCTATGGAGTGGCCTACTGCCCAGCGTGATAATCGCATGTTTCCTATGGCCTATACCATAGCGGGTAAGGCAGTTTTTGCTTTCTTTGTGGTGGGGTTCTTACCAGCATGGATGCCTTCATCAATTGGGGAAATAGCTCTGTGTAGCTTATAGGAATTTTGTCTAGTTCCCTTTCCGCTTTTCGTGATGCTTTGGTCGTTCGAGGAGTAGCGGAAGAGGTTAGAACATTAATTCCATTTTCCCCAAAAATCTTCTTATACCCTTGGCTTTCAGGGGATTTTCCTATCTTCCCACTTTTTAGACCTTGCTCAACTCTTTCGTCGATAGTGACTATGTCGGTAAAGAGAGTCGAAGTGTTCCCTATCATCTTGTCATAATAGGGTCCACTTAAGGAATTGATGAACATTGTTACCATCTCCTTATCAGATAATGAAGGCTCTACTTGCGCAACCATTTCTTTCCATCTCTGTGCATAGGTTTTGAAGGACTCGTCGCCCTTCTTGCTAAGCTTTGCAAATCAGACCTATCAGGAACCAGGTCGATGTTGTACTTGTATCGACGAAGAAAGGCGTCGGCTAACTGTTTCCATGTCTAGATCTTCCCTCCATCCAGTTGCATGTACCAATTGAGAGCAACATCTGAAAGGCTTTCTTGAAAATAGTGAATTAGGAGCTTTTCATTGCTCACATAGGCTGCCATCTTCCTACAGTACATTGTTAGATGTCCTTTTGGACAACTGGCTCCAGTGTACTTTTGAAAGTCAGGGATTTTGAACTTGGCGGGGAATTGGATATCCTGCACCAGACACATATTCACAGCCTCTTGAACGTCAAGACTGTGGCCTTCCACAGCTCTCAGTCTTTCTTCCCAGGCGTTCAGATGATCTTTGGAAACATCACCGACATTGCTAGTACTATTGTCGTGCTGCAATTTATTCATGGCCTCAAGCATTCTACCCATTTATTCCTTGAGTTGTTCAAGCTCCTCATTAAGGACACGATTTCTTTCCTCTAGGCCTTCCACAGCTTTTATCTTTTGAGCTTGTGTGAGTATGGAATGTTGAAAAACCACCTTTAAGGGAAAAGATAGTTTCCTATCAACTTTATTTAAATGGTAATGCATGAAGGGAGTTTCTATCAAAGACTTGATGGCTCATCCTTGTCGAGAGGTGAGTTATCGGTGTTCCTCTTCATAATATTTTATGATGTAACAGAGGTCACACTGATTTCTCGTCTTTGATACGAATCCCCTTGTGATCCTAAATATATGATATGCATGTTCCCTCTTTTTTTTTATTTTGTAGAAAATGCATGATGCCCCCCCTTTTTTTAAGGAAGGAATGTATGCTTCTCACAAATCTTATTTTCACACCAGGTTTTCTCTCACATGATAATGTATTTTTAATTTTTTGTGTTTTTCTTTACCTTAGGGAAATTATAAAAAATAAATGAATGATTTGAATAGAAAAAATGCAACAAACATATGCTCATACAATCCACAAACAGTCGCATATACATCCATGGTCTGTGGTCCCTGTTAAAAAAAAGTGCATTGTATAGGGCAGTTCTAATTATCCTCACTTTGGTCTTAAGGCCCCCAAGGTGCCCCCATTATAGGGACCCAGTATCTCTGTCGCCGTCACCTAGCAAACTCTAAGGTCTGTCGTAGTATTTCAGGCTAGAGTAACCGGTTATCACCTTGAGTGTGATTTCCGACAAGGCTCGCAGGCTCCCCGGGTGTAGGGGGACTGTTGTATGCTATGGTTTGTGTGCAATTTGTTAATTCAAACATATGCAGAATTTAAGCAAGCATACAGATAATTAAGCCAAACAAATAAAGCAAACAAAGTAAAGAGAAATAAATATTTAAATTATTATTTTTATTTTATTAACTTCATCAATTAAATGGGCCTGAGCCTCTTTAAACGTCCCCAGCGGAGTCGCCATCTGTCGTAACCCAAAAATTTATAATCTTGCGACTAATGGTTTAGACATCCTTTTAAAAGTCTCATCAATTAAGGAATGCCCAAACACGAGACTAATCCTTAATTAATGGTTTTGAAAAATGAGTTCATGGAGTCGCCACCAATGTTTTACTCAAAACATTGGAAAAAGAAATGATTTTTAAAATATCCAATAATGGCCTTGATAACCAAAATTGGGTTCGGGGGTCGGTTACGTGTAGAGAAGGTATTTAACACACCTACAACGGCCTTAATTGATACCCTATGACGAAATTAACATTATAAACAATAATAATATAAATATTAAGTCCCCTTTTATTAATGATTATTTACATGCTTGAAATTTAAATAATACAATTAACCCTAAAATGTCTACATGATTATTTTTATTATAACAATAATTATTATAGATAAGAAATAAAAAAAGGAAAGAAAGAAATTAACTGAAATACCTCTTGAATGAGCTCTATTTGATCTTCAAAATAGGGAGATTTTAGGTACTTTGTGGCAACCTTTCACACTACAGTATGTCTCACAAATCTCAAGAAATACAATAGGAGGGAGAGAGAAGATAGAGATACGGCACAAATCTCAAGAAATACAATAGAGGGGAGAGATATAGAGAATTTTCGTGCTCAAAGGAGTCTTATTCGAAATTTCTCTGGCCGCCCTGAGAACTGTGCCCGAGATCTCTATTTATAGGCATCAGATATGGGCCGGAACGACCCGTTCTGGATTCGGAACGGCCCGTTCTGGATCCGATCGTTATATGTTAACTCTACACTCTAGAACGGCCCGTTTTGATTTTGGAACGACCCGTTCCAAACAAAATATTTTAGGCCCTTTGAATGGTTTGGAACGACCCGTTCTGGTCTAGAACGGCTCGTTCCAACCTACAATTTTAGGCCCTTTTTGGAGTCTCGGAACGGTCCGTTCCGAACTTGGGAACGACCCGTTCCAATTTTAGAACGGCCCGTTCTGGGCCACTAAAAATAGTTAATTTGGCTTTTGGGTAGTTAATTTGGCTTTTGGGCCCTCTAATGTCCTATTTTGGTGTTTGTATGCCCCCCGGATAAAATTGGGTGTCTACAAGCCGTCACTAACAAATTTATTTATTTTAATTTTTTATTGTCGGTTAAACCGACACTATGTTGACACAAATTTTATTTTATTTTTTTCTTTATCTTCTTTATCTCGCTTATCATTTATTCGTTCGTATTTTTAACATTCCTAGGACTCGATCCGTGAACCTTGAGGTCTTAAGTGAACTTGATAACCAAGTGTACTAGAACACATTATGCGTATATAACATTGGAAAAATTATTTTTATCTCTCTGAAAGCACGTATATTATTTAAATATAGCGTCGGCTTTTCCGACGCTAAACTTAAAATAAATTTAATTTAAATTTATTTTAAGTTTAGCGTCGGAAAAGCCGGCGCTATTCTTTAAATATAGCGTCGGCTATTCCGACACTAACTTAATTTAAATTTAAATTAAATTAGTGTCGGAAAAGTCGACACTATATTTAAAGAATAGCGTCGGCTTTTCTGACGCTAAACTTAAAATAAATTTAAATTAAATATTTTAAGTTTAGCGTCGGAAAAGTCGACGCTAAATCTTAAAATAGCGTCGGCTTTTCCGACACTATTTGCATCAGCTATTAGCCGACGCTTATTTTTCGCTGCTTATTCACCATTTTCTTGTAGTGTTTGTTAAACTAATAAGTGAAATAATTTGAATTACCATTAATCTATAAATTTATCATGTATTATAAAATAATAAAATAAAATATAATAATAGTAATAGTCTTTCACTCTTTAATTTGTATTTGCTTACAAGTTGTGGTTACAAACTTAGAATTAGGATTAATCGCTGTGAGAGTTGCACCACTCTTATTATGACTTTGATGGCTTGATCCTTGACTTATCCTCTCTGTTTTGTTTGTTGAAGAAGAAGACAAAGTCATGCTTATGCATGTACTCACCGAGTCATGATAATGACTTACCGTCGCTGCTCAAGCCACAAACATCATGTTTGTCACTTAGTTAATCATCTCTTGCTTTATTGCTTGTTGTTAGTGTTACTCCTAGTTCCAACTCTTACCAAATACTAAGTATGTTATTTTTTTAAGGCTTATATTGTAAAAATTGTGAACTAAATGAGTAAACTTGTTTAATTTTAGGGTGGAGTAGCATAACACTATCCGTAACTTTTTCTATTTCTCAACATTTCTGTATTTGGGTTTGGCACCCCTAGTGCCTCCTTAATACAAATTTCTCTTAGCTGATCAAAAAAAAAAAAACTTGTTTAATTTTAAATATAGTAGTCATTGATGTTGATGACATTTTTTATACCATGAAGGATGATTTAGATACAATAAAAACTTCACTTAACACAAAAAGAGCCTACTATTGCTACTAATCCTTTTGTTATTATTATTGGTAATAAAAGCAATAATAAGGTTACTAATGACCAAAATCAAGATATCAAAAAAGCTAAGAAAATTAAGCTTAATACTTTTGAGGTATGAAATTTTAAAAAAAAAGTATAAAAATATTCTAAAAAGGTTGTAGTGATAATGTTTTATGATTGCACAAAAATAACTAGATATTTTATGATAATATATAATATCAATTAATTATGTTTTATTTTTTATTTTTTTTATTGTAAAAAATTAGATTTAATTTTTTCAATTAAACCAATTTGGTATGATAGTTCAAAATGACAATCCCAAAAAAAAAGTCAGATCGGGAGAATCAACCTAATTGATTTCACACCTCTACATAACGTTAATTGCTAATTCATATTTATGATGTGATCATAAAATAAATGATGCTATCAGTTTTTGATGTCTAGGACCACTGAATTATTGATGAAATGTATTTATCTTACATAATTTCATTGAATAATTAATAGACAGAATGACTTGATTTCTAAAAAAGAAATATATTAACTTCTATATATAATACAATTAGCTAGTTATCTGCACAAAGTGCTCGCTTACCCTAATTTGTCAATGTCTGAGTTTTATTTTGGTTTTTAAGAAAATCAAGTGTGACGATTGAAAATAAATTACACATCATATAAATTATTTTTTAAGTCACTTTAAATTATATTTTGAAATTAAATTATTTTTATTTTCTCAAATAAAACAAGTACAGAAGTGATCTAGGTATTTTGATCTTAAACAATCCTTTTCAGTATTACTTTGAGCATATATAGAAGGAACAATTACAATTATATTCCAGCTAATTGCTCCATACAATGAAAAAAAAAAAGCAACAAAAAAGGAAATCTTCTTTGATCTCTTAGTTTAATCAAATTACTTTATTCTTCTTTCTCGTGAGTAATCGTACATCATTGCATTAGTTGCTCATTCAATATCATCTCTGCCAAACTCTGGTGGTTCCATTCATACTCGGTCCCCTCATATAAAACAACGTATTTCAAGTCAAAACATGAACCTCAATTTTCACTGTCAAATGTGCATAAACTGTCAAAAACCGGAAAGTTTTTATTAAAAATATTATATCTAAAAATCTTTAATAATATAATTAAAATAATATATATATATATATATATATATAATAAATGATTGGATAAATCCTTTTATGATTTCATAAATTAGCTTGACACTTAGAATTATAATATATTTCATCAGATTTTTTTATATAACTATAATTAAGGTATAACTAGCTTCTTCCCATTTAAAATAAAAGAAATTTTATGGTACCCATTTTATTTGAGAAGGTATTGGTACAGTTTTTTATATTTTATATTTTTAATAATTTATTTAAATAATATTTATGATATTTTATTCTTTCAAATTTTAAATTATTTAGTCATTTTATTTTTATTTTATATATTCTAATTTATTTGTAATAATATTATTATATATTTAAATAATTTAATTTTAATAATTTTTTAAGTATATTTTTATTTTTTCACTTAAAATTTTGAATTTCTATATTTTAATTTTAATAATTTTTTAAGTATACTTTTTATCTTTTTGTCTTAAATTTTTGAATTTCTATATTGTAATTTTAATAATTTTTTATTTCTACTATTTATTAATTTTTTTTATTTTTTTTAATATTTTATAATATTATTAAAATTTTATAATTTTAATTTCTATAATTTTATCTTACTTTTTATTTTATAAGTATAATTTAGATTATTTATTTTATAATTAAATTATTATTTTTTAAATCTTGTATGAATTTACATAGAAAAATATATTGAAATTCCTCGATTTTTTAGGGTACCGTAGCAACTCTCTTCTTACATCAATCTATGATGTGCACTTGGAGTGGCATCCCAATTAGAGAAGAATATACTTGGGATCAGACTTCTGGATCGGAATGCATAACGAAAACATGTATAAACACATTAAAATTGAAAAGTAGTAGTAGCATATGTAGGGGGTTCGAAATATGGCTTTTGCATAATGTGTTCTCCATGCCGTACACTTTCCTTCCAACATTGCTCTGTCTCATCAAGCATTAGTGCGTTACCTAACTACAAACCCCATTTACGAGAGATACAATTTCCACATGCATCTGTTCTACAACAGTAAAATCACGACAATATATATATAACCCACATGCACCACAATCGAGATCAGACCACATCCCGAAGTAACAACATGGGTGCCACTAAAGAAACTTCGTACACATTACATTCTCTTGTTCCTTTCAAATTTGGTGTAATAAAACCAAAACAGACAAAAGGAAAGAACAAGGCATGTGGAACGCTAGCCAGCTAGCCAGCTACCCAAACCCTTCATGTAACTTCAAAACCATCCATCTATCTTTAGCTTACGTTTTCACAAACCATCTTTTCTTGACTATATGTTTCTATCTTGTCCAATCAATTTCTTAAGAGTATGTCTCATGTATATTACCAGTTACTACTATTCCTGCACAATTTATTGCGTTGATATTGAAAAAATCTAAGTTGTACATCAATTTGAACCACAGATAATATGATGATGTATAAAGAGTATATAAACGGTAGAATTTTTCAATTTATAAGTTGGCTATACAAGAAACTTAGACATTTAATTTTAATGTAAAGTGAGTAAAAGAAAGAAGATATCTACTTAGATGGAAATGTAATAACTGTGAGTGGTAAAGATGGTTTGTACTAGAGTTTGGTTATGTTATGGTGATTGGTGGGTTCTTTCGTTTTCAAGTCTGGTCCTGATCTCTATCTATCTCCCTTTTAAGGGTGCATGGTCCTGAATCGAAATGAATGTGCATGCATATATATTTATATAACTGTTATCTCGGGAAACATGGAAAGCCCCAGCAAAAACTTATACCCAAAGGATGTGTCACTTTTGTGGTTCACTTCCCTCCTGCCATGGCATGGACACTCCCATGCATCTCATTCTTCACCCTCTCTCTCTGGTCCTGCATGCTCCATCATCCATTCCAAACCATTTTTCTTTTTAGCATCAGGTAATAATAATAATAATAATTAATACCATCATGCTTTTAATTTGTCCTTAATTAGGTTACAGTTCAGTGTTAACTAGGTTGTTAGAATTTTAATGGTACCTCACGCGCATAATATGTATAGAATTTCGACCAAATGAATGTGCAGATTTTATTTTATTATTTGACATATATATATGTGTGTTTTTTACATTTTAATTTTGGAACTACGAATATTCGTCTTGCTCAATAACATATAAAGCTGCTGGTAGCTTTAAAACATTTACTTTTGGAATAGGTACTTGCATGTATATATCTTCTTAAGTTTTAGGGCTTTGAAAGCTACTAGCTAACAGCTGCGCCATTAGAATCACACGGTGTATATCTAAACTTGCAAGTCTTCTAAAAATTTAACCCTAATTGTTGGTGAAGGAAATAATCTATATAAGACACCCCAACAATTAATCATATATTGAACTAGTGAAAATTTTAACAATTAATTAATTTGCACTACTAAAGTTGAGCCGGTGTAAAAATAAAATATTTATCCATATCACAAGATGGTGATAAAAATCAAAAAACTAAAAAGTGGAAGATTGATTAGTTAGAAGTAGCAAATAGCAAGTGAAGGAGTGGGAATAAAAGAAAAGAAAATGGAATGGGGAGTGGTCCATTGAGGGTTGAGTACAATTACAATGATTTGGATTGATCACTGATGTACAGTGCATGCGTCCAATGATCCAATTTACAGTTAATAAATGGAAGGGCACGCCATGGGAAGTAAAAGGTAATCGAAGCTAACTTTACGGTACAATCTACTTTATAGATAGATCGTAAATAAATACTATTAATAATGCAACCTAGCTCTTAATTAGCTATAGCCCCTCTACTCTAGCTTTTATAGGGTGGGGGCACCCTTCATTCAAAGGCCATCTCAGATCTCTGACTCTAATACCCTAATCTTTTTCACCATTACCTCTAATAGAAAAATATCACATTACTTAATTAAAGCAAGAATGCGACTTGTCGTTCCAATTTTTTTTATATCATATCATCTCATTTTATCATCTCTCTACGTGTCTTATTATCACTTTCATTCTTTCAGAAATTCCCCCTTATCAATAATTATTTTTTAAATTTAACTTTCTTTTTCTTCTTCTATAACTTGTTTCTTCTCAGTCTATATTATATACTCGTTAACTTATATAAAAAAGGGTTAAATATGTTTATCGTGCTTATAAAAATATTTAAATTTTGCTTTTCATCCTCCATTTTAAAAAATCTTTACCTTTTATTTTTACATGTCTGAATATTAATTCTGACTTTGATCCCTAAACTTACTTAATGCATGCTCACAGTTAAATTTCCCAAATCAGTGATGCCCTATAAATTTGTTGTTTTTTCTGGAGAACTGATAAATTGGTCAACATAGCTTGACAAAATTAACTTCTCAGAAATATAGAGATGATATAATTTTGTAAGAACAAAAAGAACATTAACTTAAATCCATTTTAAAAATTATAGAATGATTCATATATTATTTATAAATTTAAAAGTATGTAAACAACATACGATTATTGCCTTTATGTAAATGAATTAGAGACAGAAAATATTCGTTTCAATTATAAATGGAGTGAACCTTTTATTATTTTAGAAGTTGTAGATAGAAATATAATAGATAGAAACAAAACTGTTTCTTCTCTAATTAGAATCTGGTTAAGAATTCCATCTTATTACTCATTTTGTTTGTGATATCACTTTTAGTGATGAATATGTTTTATCTTTAACGTTATCTCATTAGTTCATAATAAAGCACCTTTTACTATTTTATTTTTGACCTTTTTGAGGACTTGATTGGTTTTGGCTATTTGAATGGATGTTGACTTTGTAATATATATATATATATATATATATATATATATATATATATATATATATATGTATGTATATATATATATATGTGTATATATATATATATATATGTATTTTTTTTTTTTTCAATGCAAATCATTTGATAGGAGTATTTGATTAATTTCTCCTCCCCTTCTATCTATTTTAGGGTATTCGATATTTTATATTAAAAAAGGATAAATAATGTTTTTTGTTGATACAAAAAAGTATTTTCATATAATAAATATTCACATATTAAATTTAATTTTCAAAGTACTTACTTACCTAACTTTGAGATAAAATCTTCAAAAAGCAATTGTATAAATAATTAATGAAATGGGGAAAAATTGAAAATTAAATATATTTACAACGATAATTGTAGAAAGTATAGAGAGAAGGTAGTGTTGATATTATATACTTGAAGTAGACAGATATAATATAAAAGAAGTAAAGGAAATATAAACACAATGATTTTTAGAATAAATCAACCAACAAAGTATCCATTTTTGTCATATTTTACTTTCTTGGACATGTAAGTATTACAGTAGTTATTTATCTACTTTCAGTGTTTACCAGACAATATTATCTTTATTGTTAAAATGAATCATATCATTTTCTTCAAACCTCCTATCTCAAGCTAGACAAGAATTAGGATATTATTTTTTCCCCAATTAGAGAACTCACATCTACGTGCAGTGGTGTCAATAAAAATAAAAGTGAAAATAAAAATGTTAGAATAGGGTCCAAAATGAACTTGAATTTTTGTCTAAGATATATATATATATATATATATATATATATATGATGTATCAGGAACCTTTCCCCGGTACAAACATGCAAGACAGTAAAAACAAGAAATAAATTAAACTAGTTTTCTTGCTTATTAATTGAGTTAATTGTATGTATGTACACAATGTAGAAAGTAATAGCTATCCTTACAAAAATTAACTTTGGAGAGACCAAAGTTTATTAATTAAGTTGCGGATATTTGAAGACTGAAGATACCATAAGAGATGATTTAATCTCTCGTACTGCCGAAGGTAAAAAAGCAATATTACCAAGTTGTTATAAGAAACAAGCATTATCTTAATAATAGTTTAGGTAACAAATAAATAAATATATATATATATATATATATATATATATATATATATATATATATATATATAAGGGTTATAATAATACCGGTATAACTTTCACTAAGTATTAATTACACTGCTTAATAACTTTATATTAAATGTGAATTTTGTAAATCCAACCATTAAATTGAAAGTTATTTACTCTTAGATCATATATACAAAATTTTATATTAATCCAAGAAAATTTGATATGTCATTCTTATAGAACAAAATTGACATAATATATACATTTCAAAATATACTAAAATATGAACATTTTGATTACTTTCAAGTTGTTGTTCAATTTTAACAAAATTTGATATAAACATATAAAGTGATATGAATTTTTAATCTAATAGTTGAATTTACAAAATTCATATTTAATATCAAGTTATTGAACGATGTAATATTTAGTAAAAATTATACCGGTATTATTATAATTATATATATATATATATATATATATATATATATATATATATATATGTATGATTCTCAAAGTAAAAAAAAAAAAAAAGAGAAATTATTATATATTCATCGGTATAAAAGTTAGTTTTATCAGGGATTAAATTTATGGAGCTTATCAATAAATAATATATAAAAAAATAGATCACAACAATATTCTTGCAATATAAACATCAATATAAATAAGTGATACCATAAAGTGTTAAAAGAAATCACCATAAAATTAAATGTGGACCACTATTAGCATAAAAGTTTTACACAATCAAGAATGAGAAAAGTGATATATCACTATATGTACTGAGGGTTTCTTTTCCCAGCAAAATTCATTGACTAGTTTTAAATGTCAGATATCATAAACATTTATTGAAAATATATACATTGTTAATGAAATAAAAATATATTTAGAATAATTAAATGAAATACAAAAAGTAGGGATTAATAAATAATTTTTTTTATTACTAGATAGAAAAATTAACTTCAAAGCACTTTAGAGCTGAAATGCTATCAAAGAATTTAAAACTATGCATGTGTGGTGACCAAGTATTTGAAAGGATTTTCATAAGTTAATTAAGTATCAAATAATGGGAGAAAAACAATTTTAATTTGCAGGGTTAAGGGACCAATATAAACTATGAGGTGTGATGTGATGATATATCACAAACTTTATAATGAAAAATATGACATAATATTAATCTATTTCATATATTATAATTAATTTATCATTTTAGATTTGACTAATTGGTCAAATAACAACTTTTCAACTTAGGACATTAATAATAATAATAATAATAATAATAATAATAATAATAATAATAATAAATCGAAAATGATGAATCAATAATGCATTAAAGTTCAGTATATATAGTAGTATTTGCATTTTTCAAAAGCAACTGTTATAACATCTAATGTGACATTTAGTTACGGTTCATCTTAACAAAGTTTTTCTCCCATATTCTTAATATGGATCGAAGTTAGTAAGAGTGTAAAAAAACGAGTAAATACTATCCAAAGTCTTTAGTTTAAGAATTAAAAATAATTTTTAAAAAGTGTTATATTAATGCACTTTTATTATGATTTCCAATGCATTCATGATTTTTAATAAAAAAATTATTATTTCCACTCCTTATAAGTGTCATTTAAATATTTAATATCCAAATTAAGAAATATGATATTTTTTTCATTAACTAATAATTAATAAAAAAAAATGTTGTTTGAACTTTTAAAACGACAAAGAAAATTAGAAATAAACTCTTCTAAAAATTGACAAATAAGAGAGAGAGAGAGAGTGTGTTCATTAATCCCTTGACTAAATGGCATAGTCGGCAAGACTCGAGGAAAAAATATCTAATTTTTTTTTTTATACTGTAGTAAAAAGTGAGACTAATTATAGTAAAATCTCATCCGCATAATTATTTCTTGTAACTGTTATCATCTTTTAGAGTTATTAGCTTTTGGAAGGCACAGGGAATACCATCACTAAGGAAATAATCATGCTTCTATTGCATGCTAATTTGAGATTACAGAAGTTGCATGTGAAGAAATTTTATGGTCTTAAAGTTTTACTTTTAAACCAACAAATTATGACGAAATGTTCTTTAATTTACTACACTCAGATAAATTTTATGTCAACATTACTCAATATTTTTAATTATATTATAACTGACGATTCATTAAGTGATGACAATATTAAATAATAATGTAAGTATAGCAACGTATCAAAATTAAATGCATGGAATTCATAGAAACTCAACCAATACATTGTGTGTTGCTATGATATATTAATGACATTCCAAACTTGTTGCATATTTATTAGATGGGAGTGAATGCAACCAGCCATCCAACTATACTCAGTAAAATTCAAATCCAGGACCATTAATTTAGTATTAATTTAAAGTTTTTTATGCCTACTGTTTTTCTAATGTAATTCATGATCCTTCAGTGCTTTACTTAAACATATATGACATTTATACTTGTTATTTTATTGCAATATTTAGAAATAAATACCTATCACTGTTTCAGGGAGAAACATCTAAAAATTACTTTCTAACATTAGAGAGGTTAATTAATAGACGACAAATGCACTTGAAAGCATGCTATTGTTAGGTACCTATAAAAAGATGTTGAACTAATCAACCAGGCACTGAAAATAATTATTATCTACATTCAGTTATTTTATGATAAATTATATCCATCTGTTGATAATTTCTTCAGAGTATATTGCAGTTAAATTGAATACTATATGTTGAAAGATAATGCAATTTATATGATTACTGCAAGTATTATCTAATTAATTTCTTGACTTAATATCAGAGCTTGAATATGTATGGTCCTATTGTGGCCTATACACATTAGAAAAAATGTACCTCGGATAAATATTTATAATATCTCATTGAAATGGCAGCTGTCAAGTCTTTAAATTATAAGGTCTGATTTGGTGGAGCTTCTATTTCCTTCTGCATAACACGCCAATAATTTGCAAACATTAATAAATCATACGTAAAGTGGATGGAACTGTTAACATTAGTATCAATATACCACCGTATAACTGACAAACATTGCCTTTAATTAACACACTATCATGGAATTATGCAATTCCAAAAACAATGATAACCTTCACGTTGCTAACAAACAATATACATACTAAGTCATCATATGAATATAAAGTCTGATTTATAATTAAATTAACATGAAGCCTAATACTAGCTAGGGAATAATTAATCCCACGAATTTATATATGGTTAACTTTAATCAACTAAAGAACTCTAGGGATGTTCTTAACTCATGATTAATGCCAGGTATATATGTATATTTCATGCATGCATATATATGTATGAAGAATAAAATCAATCTGTTTGTGCCTTTCCTCTTGAATATCATTTGATTTCCTGAACTAACTTTATGTGTGCAAGATCATGACTACTAATTAACATAAACTAGCAAGGATGATATATAGGAGAGAACATATATATAATAGAATACAATAAACATTAAAGAGAACAAAACAAAGAAAGATTTTGAATCTTATTATTTTATTTTATTTTTGTGCCTTGTTTGATCTTAACTATATATTAATTTTTTCCTGGCTTCTTGTTGGGTTCCAAGCACTTGATCATCCCCCCCATAAAAAGGTTCTATTTCTAGTCTCTTTCATTCTTTAATTTCCAGCAGTCTTGAGGATTCTTCCAAGACTTTCGAGAGCTCATGGAAATTGACTTTACTACCCAAGGATCTGAGATACTCCTATTATTTTAACAGAAAAGCATCACATTCAAGTCTGTGTAGCCAAAACAAAAGTCCTGCTCCCATGTATGTCTTGTCTTGCTTACTGTTGATCTTACTGTCCCATATGTTGCTTTTGCTTTCCCCATTTTACACCGTGAGAACATAACATTCTGTTTGATATCTCCTTTTTATGCCATCAACGGTGTATTTTTGCATTAAATGCCAATATAATATCTTCCAACATGGTGATTGCTATGACTCTATTACACCAAATAAACACGAACAAAATATATGAATACTAAAATGTGAAAGGTCCATGTGAACAAACCTAAAACAAAGTGCATCGATGTGCCCCATCAGAGATACACAATTAACACTCTCTGTACCCAGTTCATATTAATTCACACCATAGTTTCAAAAGGTATTATTTCCCCCCTTTAATTAGATAGATCAATCAAATCAATAAGTGTACGTTCTAAACATCTCGGATGAATCAAAACGACAATTTTTGTGAAAGGAAAAGTTTCACTTTCTTTTCTTATCATAGCATATGTTTTATATCCACCATATAATGTCAAGTTTCACACACAAACTCAAAAGAAAATAGAAAAAAACTGTAAGCTGATAATTGATCACCTCGATCACCAAACTAAAGCTCCTTGATTCAGTGTCGTCCAAAAGTCTTTGCTGTAATTATTGCAATATCTGTGACAAATCCAAAAAATGTATGTAGGTAAATAACCAATGAGTTTCATTTTCAACTATCAACAGTATAAGACTGTGACAAAGACTAATTAGGCATCGCAGGAGGAATCTAAATCCATAAAGTAAATGACTGATGTCTATAGACTACATAAGTTGTATCTCATAAATTAAGGTAAGAATCAGATATCAGACAAAAATAAATAGATAAGCATCAGAATCAGGCTACTTACTCTTTAAGGTAAGAGTAAATGGGGGACACGGCCTCAATTTTTGATTTACCAAATATCACCTTTGTATGCAGTGCTAATCCAGACAAGAAGGCGGCTGATGAATAGGAGAAATCACAAGACCATGTCACCAAAAATAAAAAATGTAAGTAGGAAAGTGGAGGGAGATAGAGGAAGAGGGGTAGTAGTAGTAGTAAATAAATAAATAATTTATGGTAACAATGTTATAGGTGGCATAGTAAGTGGAAAAAGTAACGTAAATGGATGGAGGAGGAATAAGAAGAGGAAAATAATTACCCTTTTACAGCTGTACAACTTTCTGCGCTTTATCTGCAAAGCTAAAATGCCTAACTAAGCAGCAGCAGCTAGCAGAAGCAGCAGTGTTGTGAACGACATCAGCCCAACAAGGCTAACAGAAACATTAGAGGAAAGAAGAAAGCAACAAGCTTTTCTGTGTATCATTAAATGCAGTAAACGGAAAGAGAGAGAGGGAGCACAGCATTGAACTAATATTAAAATAGAAAGAACAAAAGACATATATACTATATATAATATAATATATAATAATAAATAATATATATATATATATATATATATATATATTAGTATTGTATTATACACAATTGAAAAAAGGTCTAAATGTAATTGATCTCCATGGATTTCATTTCCCTCTTTAGGTTGTGAAAGGATGGATGTTCCATTTCTTCAGGGCCCAAATCCCCAGCTAATTAATTCATTGAGCAGTTCTAAACGAACTAAAAACGCCAAAACGTGCAAAAGCTAAACACTAATTACTGATCAAAAGAAGAAGAAAGCCTGGGAGCCTTTTCTTTCCTTTGTAGCTGATGAAATAAAATAAAATAAAAAAGATGAAAGAAAAAATGTAAAATATAATAAAAATGCCACAAAAGAGAGTGTTGGTAGCCCAGGTAAACTTTAGATCAAACTGGTATCTTCTTCATTATTTGTGTTCTTCATCAATTTGTTTATCACTGCCGGTACTGCAAAGAAGGGTCCAGATCAAAAAGCATTGAAGGTTCCCCTCTCTGATCCCCAAACCTTGCTGATGATGATGATGATGAGAGAGTGTCTTCCCTCAAAAGCTGAAGAGGTGGCAGTGAAGGAGAATGTGCCACCGAAGATGATGAGGACAACAGGCTGAAGCATTTGGGATCTTCTGATGTTGAAGAAGCACATTCCATGTTCACCCCAAATAGTCTTAGCCTTTTGCCTGCAGTGCTAGGACTAGTACTAGCACTAGAACCACTCTTGGCGCCATGGTAGGGATGGTGATGATGGTTATGAGCAACCGGAACAGAATCAATGATCATAGGGGAAAGAGAAGCATTGCCTCCCTCTTGTTGTTGCCTTGTGCCCAAGGTTTGGTGATCAGAAATAGGCATTGATGGGGGTGTTGACCTGAGGTAAAAGACTGAGCCAGATCCTGAAGTCATGTCATTATGGTAGTTGTAGTGATGAGTTGATCCATTGTTTGCACTTGCAGAAGCAGCAAAGGGGTGATGATACATGGTGGTGTTATAATTGAGGTGTTGTTGCAAATGGTCATGGTGGTGGTGGCGTGGTGGGGTTGGGGAAGGGAGGGAGTAGAATCTGCCATGGGCAGTGGCACCCCATCTGATGGACATTAAGTGAGGCTGATTGGGAAGAAAGAAAGGTGTGAAGAGTGTGGTTGAAGGGTCAGGGCCATGATGGTGATGGTGATGATTAGACCTTCTCCTCCAATCTATGTACAACCTATGCCTATACAATTCCCCAACACCACGCTGGAAGGACACAATGTCACCAGCATCAAGCTTCTTCTCCTTCACAAAACGGCTCCACCCTTTGGTCATCACATAGCTCTGGCTACTGTTCCAATAGGAGTACCTGAACCTCCATAACTTGCCATTCCTGTCCTCAAAATTCAGCAGCAGCCCCTTCTCATTGGTGGAGGAATCAAGAGGGAAATACTTCTCAGCATGCTGCTTTGGTATCACCAAACGGTTCAGCTTCCCCACATCACTAGGTGTCACAACTTTATCAAACATGTGCTCCTTCTCAGCTGGCTGCTGCTGCAGGTTGTTACCATTGGCAGAAGAACTAGCAGTAGCACTTCCATGATGATGACCATAAACACCACCTCCTGATGATCCTTGCAAATTCCCCTCATCCTTGCTGCTCCCCAGTGACAAGTCCATGAAATCTAGCTGATTTGTTGTCTGGTGATGCTGATGATTGTTGATGATGAAATTGGAAGCTGCCGCATCCTGGTGCTGGTGTAACAACCCTAACCCACATCATGAATTGTGAGATTCACTGGTCTCTGGAGATTCATCATCACCATCATGAATATCCATCCCCAACCATGGATTTTTTTGATGAGGGATATTTATTACATCATGATGATGATGGTGGTGATGAGAAGGTGCAGCTAGCAGTAATAGTAGAAGTATATAATTTGATATTGAAGATAAAGACAAAGAGGGGTAGTGGTGCTTACTGCTGCTTTCTTCTCTTGTGATGATTTCTTCTGCTGCCTCCTCTTCCTCCTCCTCCTCTCTGCTATCAGAATACCCTTTCACTTCTTGCATCAACTCCATAAAATTATACACTGACCCCACCTTCAATTCTGCTAATTATAACCTCTGGATCTCACAAAATTAAATAATGTCACCCAAATAATTGAGGAAAATATTAAATCATTGGAATGAAGGAAAGGGAAGGGAAGAAGAGAAGGAGGACTAAGTAGGGGAGGGAAAATAAATAACTAAATAATATAAATAAATAAAAATTAAAGTTTTTTTACATAATTTTAGAGTGGGAAGAAGTTGACATGATATTTAAATATTATATAAAGAAATTACCAAAGAAAATTATAGTTGGGGCTAAGAAGATATTTGACTGGGCAGATATGTGAGGCTGTGAAGAAAACAAAGAAAAGCAGGTGGTTATTTAGTACTAGATAGAAGAAAGAATTGTAAGAGTCGGTGCCTTCATATTTGACTACGAGGCATCAAACCCTAGAGAAAGAGAAGGCATGGAGGATTGAAAACGGGGTTATTGTTGACCTAAAGAGGTGAACATGTTAGAGAGATGGAGATGGAGATGGATGTGAGTTTTAGCTAACACAAAGTGTAGTTACCTCAGAGGAAGCTTCTTTACAACTAGGAAAAAAGAACCAAAAATGTTTGTTGCAACCCAGTTTTATTCTTAACATAACAAGAGAGAGATAGTGAGAGGGAAAGAGGGTTACTACACTTACGTGGGGGGCCCATGAATAATGTGCGTATTGGGGTCATGTGAGCAACTAGTCCTTTTCATAACATTTGGGATAATTATAATAATAATAATAATATTACATTTCAATAATCATAATAATAAAAATAAAAATCTGTACAATATGTGCTTCCGGTTCTACACTTAATAGGCCAGTTGTTCCAGAAGCAATGACCTTCACTTTGTTAAATCTGCATCCTCATTATCTCTTTCTTTAGTTTCCTGCAATTATTAAATGTGGAAAAAGGAAACAATATCTATGTCAAGTTGTTGTTACAAGACAGAAGATAAGTAGAGGGCGCTGCAATGCCAACGGTGTAGTAGAGGAGAGAGGTAGTACACACTGTTATTTTCAATGTGATCCATATCAAATGTTTATCAATTTAATGGATAATTTAATCAAAAATAATTCTCAAATATATTTTTCTAATTACAATAATTTGAACTTGAATTTAGGATTGAGTTCATTTTCATTCATATCAATTACTTGTTATCAGTGTGTTAGGTTGTTTAGAATTTTTTTTTCTTCTATGACTTTTGGTGTCATTGATTGTGTGCTGTATGCTGTGTGCTGTGTGCTGGTCCCTCCTAGCCGTAAGGAAAGGCAGATTAGCTGAGCACAGAGAATGAGAAAACAGTAGAAGACAACAGCACTTCCCCTTCCTTCATTCTCTTTCAAATGCCATTTCAATTTTCTCTCCTAAACCAAACCATGTATGATTCCACATTCAATATTATTCAACTGCATAAATTCAAGGAAAAATAAAAAAACAAATTCTAAACCAATAACTCCTTCTTCAAAACTTCCAACTCCCTAGTTCACTCCAAATTTAATGTCCCGGATCCCAAAAAAATGCCAAATATCACCTTTTACTTTCATCTTTATTGTCATTATCATCATGTATACATAATTTATTACCTTTTCCTAATTTTTGGAATTCCTTCACTGCATAAAGTTGTCCACCTTCATTCTTTAACTTCTTGAGCTGGAACTTCATTCTTGTAAGTTCACCTTAATTGTTGTAAGGGAAAGTGGGGAACCAAACCGAATCTACCTATATTATGAAATCCAGTAGTCATTATTGTTAGAAATGAGATAACTTTGTACTATACCATGTTTTTTTTCCCCTTCTAATTCAGTTGTGTGTTTCTTATATGTCATGTCTTATTCGTTTTTTATCTGATTAAAATAATAATTTCAGTTAAATAATTATATAATCATATTAATTAATTTTTTATTTTTCAACTTTTTATATAGTACACATTAATATTAGTACAATGTTACTATGAAATAAGTATTAGATTATTATATATGAGCGAAGAAATTTAAATTCAATTCTTGTTTGTTATAAGGGATCAGACTGAAAAAATATTCTTAATTTTTTTTCTCCAATTTTAGTATGAATAGCGTGCTTGGCAAAATAAGAAAGATAAATCAATTAAAATGTGTGCAAGTTTCACCCAAATAATAATAATGATGGCAATATCAAAACATGCACATGTGGTGATATTTAATTAATGAGAGGAAGCTGCAGGTACCTAGGAGATTGTACAAAACAATTAATTCTCTCATTTTGTTTACAATTATCAATTAAATCTAAATAAAACAAAATTTAATATGCAGTAATGTCACCCCAGAGTTAAAAAATTTCCTTAAGAAGATAAAAGGTGGTTAGTTCGTAGACTAGAATGTAGATAAAGTATGTAACTTGGGGGAATAACAAGAAAGTTGAAATTAAAAGAAGTTGAAGTGTGTACCAGAAAACAAGTTGAAATACACAATTAAACATAACCGATGATTTAGCTGCTCTCGTGCACGTGGTTGACCTTTCATGTGGTACCTATTCATCAATTTAATTAAATTATATTATTATGTTTTTGATATGCATATGTAATGTATGCCAAGTAATTAATTTATTTTAGGTTTAGGTTTAGGTTTAATAAACTTGCATACTTCGTAGATCATGTTTAAATATTCAACAAAAGAGTAAATCAAATTCAATTCCAAACAATTGATTCAATGATGCAAGATAGTGTTTTGTATCTAATAACCCGTACGTTGAATCTTGCATTTTTTCCCATTGGATACGTAAATATAATTCCTTTAAAAATATTCTTTAAATTAAATAATTTTTTTTATCCAAAAAAATATATTGAATTTAAAATGAATATTTTAAAAGATGTAAAGAACTCTTTAAATGATTTAGTGAAAATGTTATCACTAAATTGTGTGGGTTAGTGAGACCTACTACTGACAATTCATGCACCAGAGCCAAATAATAAATAAACGTCTTTTATGCATATGTATTTTAAAATATGTATATATATATGCTTGATAAAAAAAATTAAGCACCTAATTGTGTTGAAAATTATACATTTTATTATACATAAAATATTCCTTCTACTCATAATTAAATACATACACATGCAAATTAAATATTACATGTGCATAGATGTTTAATTTCATTTTTTTTTTGGTAGAAATTGAAATTTTGTTACCTTTTTTGAGATAAGCTGAAATTTGAGAATTGAATTTTTTAAAATTGGCAAAATGAAATTGAAGTGTCATTGTAAAAAGATTATTTATTTTTTCTTCTCTCTTCAAAGTTATTTAAATTTTTTCGGGTCCCCTTCAGTCATAAGATCCAGGCAATCGCCCTCTTACCCTCAAGGTGACCATGTTTAATTAAATCCTTTAAATTCTTTGTTAATTTGTTTAATCCTTCTCGAGTTCAACCTACTATCTTAGTTTACACCTAACTTCCTTTATATGTCCATTATTATAGGTTCACATCTCAATCTTTCTCCAACCCTTAAGATTATTTCAAACACAGACCAATTAATTTAACATAAATAAAGTAATAAGAAGAAATTAAATTAAATGAAAAAAGAATCATACAAGAGAAAAAAATCAATTCATTAATGGGTTTGTAGGGCTATGCCTAATGCAAGAGATAAAAAAAGGCTACTCATAGGTAATCATTAACATAATTATAATGACATCCTTAATTCATACATTCTTCACTTGTATATATTAGACAACCTTGTACACATTGAGACACAATTAGAAAATATAATTCTTTCAAAATTTATATGGTATTTGTAACTCTCATTTAATGCTCGATCCATAACTACCAACATGTCTTCCATCAACACCATTATGCTCAATAAAGATCAATTTATAAATGCTCTCAACACATAATCCTCCATCAACGTCAATGGTACCAATTATCCAACTTGGAAGGTCCAATTCAATGCCCTCCTTGTTGGCTATGACCCTTTTAGGTTTGTTGATGGCACCACCACATGTCCTATCATAAGGCAAATGGACTATCACTATTGGCGTCGTTAGCATCAACTACTCCTGTATATTGTCATTATCTACACAGTAGACACACATGCCATCACCATGCTTGGCAATGTAACTACCTCGAAGCAAGCATGGGATATCCTACAAAAGATGTTTGTGAGCAAAACAAGAGCATGCATCATGTATCTCAAGCACATTACACCAAGGAAATGTAGTCTGTATCAGTGTACCTTTATAGCATCAAATCCATCTCCGATGAGCTCTTTCTCATCACCACTTTCATGGATGATGATGACCTTGCCATTCATATCCTCAATGGCCTTAGAGAAAAATGTAAAGAGGTCACTGCTACACTTTGCACACCCACAAAAACCTATTGGTTTTGCTAAACTTTGTGATCTTCTCACTAACTTCGAGAGTACCTCCAACGAGATGACTATAACCAAGGACTCGTTTCAACTATCACTACACATGTTGCCCACAAAGGATCAAACATGTACAAATACATTGGTTTCAAACCCAACTACAATTCCTCCTACTCCACTACTTGCCAATATCCCTTGGTGCCACCAAGAAGGTCATATGTTCGTTCAATGAGAAACCTAGGCACACTAACAAGGTTTGCTACAAAATCCATGGTTATCTTTATCCGCCTTGATGTCATACAAGTCCATCTTCTCATCATGCCTAGGGGTGTAAGTGGGTTATCTAAACTCGAATCGACTCAAACAGACCCAATAAGTTTTGATCAAATTTTTTTAGTGTTCGGATTAAACCCAATCTAACTCGATCAAAACCCAACCTTATTCGGGTCAGGTCATGGGATTTTTTATTTTTCACCTGTGGTCCAACCTGACCCGGCCATGTATAACAATACAACATATTTATCTTAAATTTTATTTTGTATTAATGTTGTTCAAGTTGATAACAATATAGCAAATTAACAAATTTATTTTAAAATTTAGTTTGTATCATTATTTGTTTTATCAGTTAATAACATTTCATTTGGAACAGGATACAAATAATTTACATCTATTATAAAATATTTAAAACTTTATAATAAATAAATAAATTTATCTTATGTTAACCTGGTTAACCCAATCCAATCAAGCTTATTCATGATTGGGTTGAATTGGATTTTATAAAATAAAAAAAAAAACACAAATCCAACCTGTTGAATTTTAATCAAGTTGGATATTGGATTTATCCAAATCTGACCCAAGTCAACTCGCTTACACCCCTAATCATATCCACAATACCACCCCCTCACAAGACACCACCGAATGGATTTTTGACTCTGGAGCCACACACCACATCACTCATGACCTTAATTGCTTGCACCTCACTCAATCGTACCAAGGCATTGATCAACTCATTATAGGTGATAACACTACCCTCCCCATCAACCACACCAGTAAAACTTTGATTTACAAACCATCTCACAAACTTTCACTTCCTAAAGTATTGCATGTTTCCACTATCTATAAAAATGTTTTATTTATTTCTTCCTTATGCCAAACTAACCTTATCTCTGTCGAGTTCTTTTTTAATCATTTTTTTTTAAGAAGGACCTAAAGACTAAGGTACCTTTAGCCAAAGTGGAACATAGGGTGAACCTTTACAAGATGCCACACCCCTCCACCAATCCATATGCCTTCCAAACTACATCATCACCCCACCCACCCTAGCACCACATCTTTTGACACCCTTCTAACAGAATTCTTCACTAGCTCATGGTTGTTCATCAAATAAAGTCAAGCTAAGTCCATTTCAAATACACACAATATGTTTATATTGATAAATGTCTCGTTGTTACTGTTAGTTGACTTACCATAATCTTTTCAGATATATTAGGAAATAACATAATTATATGCTAGTTGATTGCAATGACATCCTCAATTCATGTATTTTCCATTTTATATATTAGACATGGTACACATTGAGATGCAATTGAAAAACCTAATTCTTCCAAATCTTATACCATCTAGCAATTCTCTCTACAGCTCCTAGCTTCACTTACAATGTTTTTTAATGCATTATTAGTGAATAGCTTGAGTGCTTTCAAACATAAAATACCTAATCTTAATATATAAAAAAATACCAAAAGTGTAACAAATTCTCAAGCAAAGGTAAAATAATTGTTGTGAAGGAAGCATGGTTGTGCATGCATCATACATAATTGTACATGTTAAATAATTATTAGAGTCAATTAGGAGGGTGAAGGATGACCATGTTGATGCTATGCACGATCGTGATTAAACTTGACGTCTTCGCTTATGAGAATGCATGATTGTGTTGTACTATGCAGACCATGTTAGAACTTCAAGTTTTTGCTTTACAAGAAGATGCATAGTCATGCACGACAATACTAAATTGGAAAGACATGATTTTCAGAAGGAAATACATCCGTTGTATGATTGTGCTAAGATCAACGCCATGTTGCTTGTAGATTTATAAAATAACAAAAGGGCAAAATAAGAGGACATTTTTTATTTTTGGCATTTTGGATGAGAAGGAAAATACTTAAGACATTTCCTCTGGTTCCTTTGCATTTGCAAAGAGAAATTGTAGATCTTCCTTCTCCTTAAAAAATTTTCTAGGATTTCTCGTTATCTAATTGTTAGGGGGTTTTCTTTATTGTTATGTAGAACTAATTTTTAAGCTAGGTTAATTATGGTTTTCTTTTGTGCATGAGAAACTTCAAACATTGATTAGATTTTTAATTCTATTTTTTTTTCTTTTAATGGAATTACTTTATTATTACTTATTTATTGTGAGATTTGCTTATTCTTAACAATCTTACCATCGATTAAATAATTTACTGTACCATAATTAATTAATGGATCTATAGAGTAATTGAGTTTAGAAGTGTTTCCTTAACATGTGAGATCATTTTTTACTAAAACATCAAAGTCTTTTTTTACAGGTATTCCATTACCAAAGATTAAAAAGAGCCCAAAGAAAAAAAAAGACTTGATTCATAGCCTTCAATACCTACCGGTTCCGGTATGTACTCAATCAAATTTAATATATATCTCATGTAATATATATATATATATATATATATATATATATATATATATATATATATATATATATATATATATATATATATATATATATATATATATATATATATATATATATATGACAGCTTAAATTAGTGGTCTTCGGAAAAACTAGTTTAATCAGCCACGATAAAGTTATTATATCGGTGAATTTTATAGTAATTTCAATCATTTAGTTTCTTAAGATATATATTATTATATTTGATAAATCATTATTGTTATAATATATTGGCTTGATCAACATTGTTACCCGTAAAGAATCCTTGTGGTATAGAAAGAAAAAAGAATTATCTCCGAGCATGCAGCTTCAGCTTTCATCAATAAAATAGCTTAGAACTTATTTGGATAGAATCTAAAAAACCTTTTACAAATAAATTAAAAGTAAAATAGCTCTTAAATTAAAAGTCTTTCTAAATTTGTATAAGACATATTCTTATTTCACATAAACACAAGTTATATGTTGGGTACTATTTGGTAGGTGAGTTAAAATTGGTAGGTGGTTAAAATACTGCAAAAAGAGAAAAATTCAAACATCTTCATTGTCTTGTTAATATAACTTTTATATATATATATATATATATATATATATATATATATATATATATATATAATTAAAATATTAATATATGATACTAAAATAGTTCTACTAACATTTGGAGTGTGTGTAAAAATTATATTATTTTAACGAATAATCGATGATAGTATGTTAACAAAAAATTTTATGAATAAATTTATTAAGAACATATGAGGAGGGTTAAAATTGAACAACAACTTGAAGGTAATCAAAGTGTTCATATTTTAGTATATTTTAAAATGTATATATTACGTCAATTTTGTTTTATAAGAATGAAGTATCAAATCATCTTAGATTAATATAAAATTTGATATATATGATCTAAGAGATATGAACTTTCAATCTAACGGTTGAATTTAAAAAATTCACATTTAATATAAAGTTATTGAGCGGTGTAACACTTAGTAAAAGTTACACCGGTGTCGTTTGAACCTTCCTCATATATATATATATATATATATATATATATATATATATATATATATATATATATATATATATATATATATATATATATATATATAGAGAGAGAGAGAGAGAGAGAGGGAGAGAGAGAGAGAAAGAAAAAGAGAAATACATTTATTCTAAAAGTGAGTATACTTAAACTTACTTCACTACATCAAGATTTAAGGATCAAATCCTTTATAAATTAAAAATTCTTTATACATAAATCAAGTTTGTAATTTTTTTTAAAAAAATTGAAGACCATTTGATACTTCTTTTCATTAATTCAAATTAACGAATAATCATAAAGTATTTTATACGTTGATTTGAATTAATAAAATAAAATATAAAATATTTTTAAAATTTTTAAAACTTTGTAAATTTGATTTAAGTATTAAGAATAATTAATTTAATAGTTTGGACCATTAAATTTTAGAACATAAGTTATTGAGTGTAATAAGTCTAATTAAATTTACTCTTAGAGTAATTAGATCCTTCCTTATATATATATATATAACTTTTTTTTTTTTTTACTTATTCCTAATTATAAGACCATTTTCTAATTGTTAATTGTATTAATTATATTTTCTCTAAAATACCTTCATTTAAGAAAAAAAAATTTAGACAAAAAAATAGTAAATTCTTGAAATTAATAGAATACAAACATGTTATCTTATTAGGATTTTGGGAAAGATAAATAAACACGTAGATATTTATTAGATATCTATTTCTTTTATTTTGACATTATTCTCTTTTTTAATATTAATTAATCATGTGAGAAAATAATTAAATAGCAAGAGTGAATATTAACTTGAGAAATGTGAAGAGTAATTTTAAAAAAATTAACTTAAATTATTGACAAATTTAATGCTCTTAACTAAATTAATTTAAAATTTTAAAAATATAATTTAATTAAAACAATCTTATTAATAGAGACATAATTAATAACATATTTTATTTTATCAGCAAATAAATTTTATTTGAAGGAATGGGAGAGATGCTCCAATCAATGCATTAATTAGTTCACATATTAACTTTTATATCTAGTAATTTATTTATTATAAAAATTACAATAACATCTATAGATTCAAATTTAAGATTACGCGTATACTACCTCAACCTCTACTATACTGTTTCTATGAATTCACTTTTATTTTGTGTTTATCAAATTCCGTTTGTATGAAACTAATTTCGAGAAATACGGTCAAATGTTAAAAAGAAAACAAAAATTAAATAATGATACATTCAATTCTGCGAAAAAGAATGAACGGGAAAAGAAACAGAAGAATACATTTCATTATATTTGTGTGCTGTAAATCCAACCAAACTATATTTGAAATCCGATAATTCTATATTAATATTTGATAAACACGAGATGGTACATTAAAAAATGACATTACACACGCAAACACGACGTAGAAATAAAAGGGTACACGTACATTGAGATTGTTCACATGAAGATAAAAATATCATGAATTATAATTAATATTTGTGTGCAAGTGTGGGAGCCACAGAGAGAGGAAACTAAATTTGAAATTCGTTTGATTATTGTTTGAAAGAATTACATTATATAATTTGAGAAAGTATTTGGAAACTCAGAAGATTAATTAGTTACTGTTTAGAACAGTATTTTGCTTTGTTTCTATTTACATAGAGAACAGCTAGCTAGCTAGTGTAGTAAACCTAAATAAAAAATAAAAACAGGAGTTTTAAATATATTTTACCTTTTCATACATAGATAGTAATGCTTCTTGAAAGCATAAAGCAAACATGTTCTTGTCTCTTTGATGGTTGATTATATTGTTAGCAGTAGCAGTGCATTTTAATACTGTAGACTACACACAATTAATTGAAATTGGTGCTAGCTAGCTCTAGATGACCATGTTTATGAAAAGTAAGCATCATGTGGTCCAGTGTGTGATCTATGTGCCTATTTCTATGGGTTGGGCAAAGTTTCCAATCACCATAAATTGCACATTTGCATCTATGATATAGACAAGCAAAAAGATTAACATTGTCATACTCAAGTTGTAGTAGAGGTATAGAAACCTAGGGAAAAAGGGATCAAACTTGTTCATCTATCTGCCTTGGCAAGAGGAATGGAGTCTAGTCACATTTCAATTAGACAATTACAATTCTATGCACGACAACTCTCGTTTACAAGTGTCATACCCTTTGTTGTTTTTCTTTTTGACACACTCTTTAAGCAGACTAGTAGTTGGTAGAATAGATATCTTTTTCAAACATGAGTTAAATTTTGACAATAACATTAACCAACAAATTGTGAGTTTGAGTGATATTACCTCTACCTCACTTAAGTAAAGTATTTCGTGTTTTATATATGTAAAAGAATGTGGCTGATAGAGTAAATTTTTTTAAAAGTTATCGATCAGATTTTTTAATAAAAATTAATCATTAGCAAAATTGATTAATATTTTACACAAAAGATGTGATTAAAAATGATTAACATCAACAAATAATTAAAAATATGATAGGGCATAGAAAAACTTGTTTAAGTAATTATTTTAGAAATTAATAATCTTATCTCATATCACAATTTATAATTAGTTAAGTATACACTAAAAACTTTTATACTTAAAATACATTTTAATTAATTTTTTCAAATCATTATAATATATACGTATAATAATAATATGATAACTAACATGACTGTAGATCGATAAAAGTACATGGAGGGTGTGGTCTTCATTTTAAATTTATTCTTATATGATAAATCAGAATACACAAATTAGATAGTTAAATTTTTATTATATTCATTCTTTCAATTAAACTGTATATTTTAATATTCTCACTTTTCCTTCATTTATAGGTGTATTTTACATATATACTAATTAACTCATAACTAATTAAAAAATATTTAAATATTTTTTTAGTCTCTAAAAAATGAGTAAATTTTAATTTTAATTCTTGTAAGATTTAATTTTTCTGTTTATCTTTCTAAAATTTGTGAACATCGTCTTTTATTCTTATAAATGAGCAAAAATTAGTTTTGTTGTCGATATAAAAATTATATATATATATATATATATATATATATATATATATATTATTTTTACCCATATAAAATTTAAAATTACTATTTTTGTTTTCAATGATTATTTTAAGGTGTATAGATAATATTTGTTTTTAAAGATTTATAATTTTTTTAAAGGTGTCATACACAAAGAAAGTATTACAAATGATAACATCATAGATGATCACTTAACTTTTTATTTATTTATTATTATTATTAATGATGATCACTTAACAATCTAATAAACATGTAAGTAGTTTAAAAGTTTCAAATTTTAAAATAAAAAAAATAAAAAAAATTTATAAAAACCAAAATCAAAATTTACTCATTTTATGAGGATTAAAAACATATTTTTTTTAAAAACAATCATATTACCCATCTCAAGTTATATTTTGTCTATTTTTTTTACATATTTGATCTTAACCGTTTATGTCAATCTAGCTATCATCTTTTATCTCTATTTTAAAATTAAATTTAAATATTCTTATAAAAAAATTATTGATAATTAAAATAATCTTAATTATATTATAATTTAAATTATTTACTATAAATTTAAATATAATCTATATGTTTAAGGATATTTATTTAGCATAAGTATTTTTAAAAATATTATTTATTATGTTAAGTATGGCTTCTAAATGTTATTATAAAGTCAGTAAATTAAGTATACATAATGTGTGATTAGAGTATTTTTGGCATAATTTTCCTTATAAGCATTTATAGGAAAAAAAATTAAAAAGGTAAAATAAATTCAATTTCTCACATAAATTAAAATCAACTTATGCACCTAACTTAACATTAAAAAGGAATTAAAAAAATGAGAGACTCAATTCATTAATTTTATTTTTGTATAAGTAATTACTAGTTTATCTAAACCTAACAAAGATGACACTATTTTTTTTACTACATTTAAATTAAATTCAGGAAAGAAATGATTTGCTGAAAAAAGTTATCTTTGGGTTGAGAGTAGAGGATGCAATAATGCTATGAAAAGAGCAACACAGAGACTGATTTTATTTCGTTTTTTTGTTTGTTATTGGTAGCTGGAAAAGTGGAGGAGCAAGAGAAAGCGATTGAAATTCAAATTTACCAACTAATCTGAATCCATTGAATGCGAAAGAGAAAGTAAAAGAAGGAAATGTATTTCATACCCAAAATAAAGTGTTAATTTGTAACCGTGCCTGATTTGCATTATAATTAATTGTGGCAATATAGAATAATGAATAATTGTTTTTAACCCCTTTTGTTACGCTTCTGGCATTAAACTGCAAAGAGTTGGTAACACATACCGAGAATTTCCGAGGAAATGTCACATAAGTTGTTAAGTTTATGACAGAGAGAGAGAGAGAAAGAAGTGGAAACATAGGTTAGCTAGATTCCAGTAGAAGCCCTAGGGCTAGGGCAATCGGGAGGAAGGGAAGGAGGTGCCGCCGCCCTCACACTTCTCTTTTTTTAGCTACCAACACAAATTTAAAGCCTACATAAAGCTGAATCCCCATTTCACCAATATAATATAATATACATTGGGGTCCCCTCTCTTTCATACTTCCATAAATAACATTACATACTTTATCTACTTTATATATATAACATAAATAAGTTGTTTTTAGATCGATTATACACTACACCAAAACTAATTTTTTGTGGCAATTAACTTATTATTTAGCGGCCATATAAATGGCCATAATTTTTTTACCAGCATTTAATTAATGGCTGGTGTATCCAGTGTCGCTAATACTATTACCGGCATTTATATAAAATGCCGGTAAAGATCTACTAAATTATCGGAAAAACTTATTTTTTTTAGTGACAATTCTAGTAGCCATTTTAAAGGCTATTAAAAGTTATTTTTTTCAATTGTCTCCTTTACTTTAAATAATTTATATATTCCTATAATTTCATTTTCTAAATTCATAACTTATATACTTTTTTATCTCTACTCGATATGAGATTTGTAAGATGAGAGTTGTCTTTTATTTATATATTTTTTAATTATGTTGTCTTTTAAGCGATGTGAGATTTATAAGGTCAAAGTTGGTCTCTAATTGTTTTATAGCACTATTGAAGTTGGTAACAATGAGTGATTTGATACCAATTTAGAATAGTGAATTAGGAGTTAATCCTATAAAATGAACCTGTAAGGTGATAGTTATTACTCACTTATATACTATTTAATTATCTTATCTGTAATCAATGTGGGACTTAAGTTTTTTCTAAATAATTGTCGCTAATAGTAAACTTTAGTGTAATATAAATATATTTTTAGTGGCTATTATATATTAGCCATTAATATTTTTACATATGGTGACAATTAAATTATTGCCATTAAATAATTGTCATTAAAAATAAATTTTGTTGTAGTGATATCTCCTTAAATAATACATTAAAAGTAGTTGAAAGAAAATACTTCACCTAAATCTGATCATATAAGTTTTTTTTTGGCAAAAATTAGTTGTTAGTAAAGTTAATGCATATTTTTTTTATCAACAATATAATTACTATTAAAATAAAAAAAATATTTTTTATGTGAAAGGGTAACAAATAATATTTTATTAAATATTATCATAAATAATTAAGATTAACATATATAAATTACACATTTTTAATTAAAATCAAGTAAATATTTAAAATGATTGATTATATGATTTTACAATATTGTTATTCACTCACAAACAATTATTTTATATAATTTATAACTTTGATAATAAATAAATAAAAATTTATTCCAACATGATATCAAGTCGATTGTGAATATAAAATTATTTTACATTATTAATTTATTGATTAAAATAATGACGTAACAAAGTAGTAAATAACATTATGCGTCTAATATAATTTTGTAAAATCACTAATCCTGAATTTAAAGTTTTTGTAAAGCTGATTGAAGTATAAAAAGTTTATAAACTTATTAATACTTTGTTATATATTTTTTAATCAATAATAAATATTATAATAATGATATATCTTTTCAACTCTCAATTACTAGTTCAAGTCTAATAGTTCAATATTTTATATCTTTTTATTTTCGTGTATGACATGTTATGTAAAACATAATAATATAATTAATTATTTTTTCTATTTTCTCCCACCAGTTATTTATCTATTTGAATTAGTCGAATTTTATATTGCATTACTTAATTTTAGCAAATTTGTTTGGACAAAGAATTTTAATTTTTTTTTAATCAACAAAAGAAGCATAAATTAAAAAGGTACAAAGAGTCCAAAAATCCATATACATAACATAGAACAGATAATAAAGTATATAGTAACTATAGATGGTTACTTTCTATTTAAATTCCGAAGGTAATAAATAAATTTTAGAAAATTCAAAATCGTCATAGGCTATTCCATTAATTGCTTTAATTGATTTTCTTTTTTGTCTATAAAAAAAATCTTGTTTGAAGAGTACGTGGTTGGTGAAATGTCACTGATTAGTGTCCTTAATGTCTTAACAAAAGGCTTTACCTCCAACAATCCAATTAGGTGTCCTTTGAAAACCTATGCTCTCACATCTCTTTGTCATGATCATACCACCAATAACTCAACATCCTCCCCAATCTCAATACCTAAACCTCACTCACTAGCAACAACTCCATTCCACTCCAATATTCTTGAATCCTTTTTTAATTTGGAAATTTCTATAACCTTTGTCAAATCTTTGAGCCTCAATTACCTCTACGAGAATCGTTTTGAGGCTAAACTGTCTATAGGCATAGCCAACTTGAAAAATATCTACGAGTTGAGGTTGTGTAAGAACTGACTTACCTTATAGTTGTCTAAAAATTCTCAAGAAGTGGTTCCCTCTAAGGTGGCTTGACTTTCTGAGCAATCAATTTAACGATTGCATTCCGATTACCCTATATGATATTAGGGTGTCGAAAGAGCATGTGATCTTGTATATACAACTTCTTCTTTAATAGTTGAATTTATCATTATTGATTTTGTTACCAACTAATTCATAGTAACTCAGGGAGAAAGAAATGAAGCATTGAACAAATTTTATTTGTCTTTATAAATAATTACAAAATCTTATCATTTTTTTAAATACTAATATAGAAAATAATGAAACGAAATATTGTTTTTACTATTTTCTACACAAATATTTGCAAACAAAACATATAACAGAAATTATATTATATTTTGTTTAAAAAATCATAAAATAAGAAATACATAATAAAAATATATATATATTTTTTTTTCAAACCAAACACATCCATATAAATTACTTTTCCATATAAAACTCTGAAAAAAAATATTAATTTCTGTGTTTTACTGGAAATGCTTAGTAAACAAAAGAAAATGTCATTTAATTTTCTTTTCTAATTAATATTTAAAACACGTTGGTATTAAAATCAGTCCTTAGACCTAATTTAAAGCAACAATAAAAAAATATTTATATAATATAAAAATATAAAAGTATAATAAATGCTTTCTCTCTCGATAAACATATTATTTATTTATTAATTTTAGTAACACAAGATGATCAACCATTAAGATTGATGTTAACAAATCTATATTTAAAAACACTTTTAATTATCCCAATTCTCAATCCAATTACTATTCAAACAAGGTGTTTTTTTCCTTTAAAAATATATTACACCCTTGAAACTCTTTTATCCAAATAAATATAGCATGGAAGGGCATAATATATTTCGGTATATATATAAATCAGGGAGTTTAACTGCGGTTGAACAATATACATAAATAGTTGTAAATATTTGATACTGAGTTGGATTTATTTGGATCAAAACACAATATCTAGGTAGGTAATCATGTTTGATTGGTATGAATTAATAGGTGAATTGCACCGAATTAATATTAATAATGGTTCCATTCCACAAGAGACGAGAGTTGTGTAACACAGGTATAGATGACAATAATTCGCAGTACGGTGAAACTGTTGTCTTCTCAAATATAGCTAGCTTGAGCTATATATGTGTAGCGTTTGTAGTTTGGACCACCTCCTCCTATATAGTCCTTACCTATACCCCCAACTGTACAGTGCACCATATACACACTCTTTTTTCCAACCCTTTATGAGGTGCCCTCCCTTCTCTTTAGGCCTTGCTCAATGAATCATATAGGATGGGCTTATAAGTGCGCACAAAGTCCACTTATTGGTTCCAACAAATAAAATATGCATATATTGAGATTGCAGCAAATTGATGTCAGCCATAATAATGTCCATATACAACATTTTCTTCTCCTTCATAATTCTTTCTTCTACCTATACCTTCTTTATTGTTTACAATTAGGTGGAGTTATTAACTAATGGACTTGGTATCCCCACGTCTAATAATACTACTAGGCCTGTTTTTTAATTATATATCAAACTCTAATTCCTTCCCTTTCAGGTTTACACTACCATGTGACAGTAATGTTCTCCGAATCATATGCAAATGACATTTGCCAAAATGGATAATATTTTCATAGGAATTGAGGTAGCTAGACTTCTGTTTTAACTTCTATATATATGGTATTATATCCTATTGCAATCACCACGTGGCTCTTGTTAACTAAGTACTTCTCAGCTCTCAGTTAATGATCATAAAAACTTTAGGTTAAATGTTTCTTTAACAGCTAAGAGATGAATTTTTTTTTTTCACTGACTAATTCTTTTTTATAAGTAGAAATGAGTTTTTATCTTCTAACAAAGTTATTTCCATATATACCACACCAGAAATCGAGTTTCTGCAAGCATATGCTTGAGGAATTATCCAACTATATATCAACTTAATTTGTTACCTTGTTGGTAGATGGTTATTATTAGTAAGGCAAAGAAATGTGTCTAAACATATTATATATGCATAAATAGTACAGGAGTGCAGATATACAGTTCATTTTTCTAGGGTCTTCTGCTGTGTTGTGTATATCATTTTCCAAGTTCCATAATCAAAACTTTAGGTGGGGCTCTCAGATTTCAGATTTCCATTATTGGAGATTGGGGAATCTGGAGTGAGAAAAAAAAAAAAAAAAAGGGAAGGGGATTGGGATTGGGATTGGGGTTGGACCAGGATTTTTAACCAGCTAGCTAGCCCTCAACTGCAAGTGTTTTGAATTGAAGGGAATGCAAACAATTAGGAATTTAAACACAAACTATAACTGGTGTTAAAAGAGACAGCTACATACGTATGCCATATTTCCAGGGAAGTACTTTAGAGACAGTTATGGGTCATTATATATACCATAAAAGAAAGCCTCGGTAACCCAACATGAATGGATTTAAACTTATTCCTTAGTTTATATTAATTTTTATTTTTATTTTCATCATATCGCATTAATTCAACGTTCACTTGGCTGCATTATCAGTTTTATTAGGTTGACGATTTGGGTAAAATTAAAGAAAGTTTAAACAGATGCCTTTAAGGTTTCTATCAATGACTTTCGGAGTCACAGTCTTACATCTATATGTGTCTGTAATTCACCTAATTAAGGCGTATATATATCTTAGACTAATTTGTTATCGTTATTAATGTTATCATCCATGAAAATGTAGTTCGAGAACAAATTACAGCTTTATTAATTTATTTCCATATTAACGTAGGCATTATTTTAGGATTCGTATGACTTCCTCCTCCTCTTCTTCTTATTATTATTATTTAAAATAAATTAATTATCACCTCTGTTTTATCTGTTAAAATTTATACAAAATAATGTATTTCTACACTTAAATAAAATATATTGTTACGAATATTGTTTGATTTGAGAAAAAAAAATTATATATTTTTTACTTTTAATTAGAAAATGTTACTTTATGTTTATTTAATTTCCTGATTTCAAAAGTTTATATGAACAATATCACTTTGTTTTCACTTTTTTTTTCTTTCTTGATTTTAAAGTTTTGTATAAGAAACAACGAAAATAAAAAATTATATATTTTACTATTTCTTATATAAATCATTATTAAAAATAATTAAGAATACTGGGACATTTTCATAATAAAACGTAAAAAAAAGTTTACAAAAAAAAATATTTTCTTTAATCAAAGAAGCATTAATTTCTCACCTTTTCACACTCATGTCATGTTCTTCAAAAGCTTCAAATCACTTTTAGTACCTCATGCATGTGTGCCCTAAAGTAGTCTACACATTAGGGCTTAGTCAAAGTTGCTCAATTTTGATTTTAAAAAGGTTAGCTGTCCAGCTCATCCTAGTTGAGGATAAACTTCAATTATAGCACGCCAGAGATTTTTTATTTTTATTTTTTATATATTTTTCTCAATTGACTTTTCAATTTCCACTTTTCCAGCCTAGAACTTTTTAATCTTTCGTTAATATATAACTCCGACTTCTAGCAATTGGCTATGATTCTAATGTTACTACTTTGTAATCAAGAGAGTTGTGGTTAATGGGAAAATATAAATAAAAGATCCAACTTAAAGGAAGTGCCTCAAAATTAGTATAGAGACATGTTGAAGCTTGTCACGAGGAAACTTATATATAAAAGACAAATGTTCCTCTCATTCTAAAGGAGATGTGTTGAACCATAAGCTTGTAACATTAAACAAATATTTTATGGGAGACAATTCATTTCAAGTAAGTTTTATATATATATTTTTTTCATTCTTAGGATTAGATACATTTAGGGCCATATATTATATATATATATATATATATATATATATATATATATATATATATATATATATATGATCTCACAGTTTTGTAACTATCCCAGGATATATCTATACTTTTTAATGATGATATACCATATTTTGCAAAGTATTTTTCTTACTCTTTGTACCACCTTATCCACTATTTAGTTTAAACTTTCATGAATTTGTTTTTACTTATCACTTTAAAATATTTCATACCAATAAAAATTTTGTGTGTTTATGAACTTATGTTTATCTTGTTGTTTCAATACATATTATGTTGTACTTTGTTGATTAGTTAGACACTATTTAAGACATAAAGTCAGATATCATTCTTTTGAGAATGTTTAAAAGAGGTATTTTAATGGAGTAATTTAATTTTTTAAAGGAATTTAAAATGTTTTGCAGTGAAATATTTTATTTGAATAGAAAATTTACAAGAAAAATTGAAATTCAAACATATTTGTATAATATTATTTTTAGATTTATAATAAATTTATATTGTATTATAATATTATTATTTTTAATTGATAATTTATTTTAGAATAATAAATAAGAGACAATGTATCGCAGGTTTGACTAGGAAAGTTTTTATTCACACTCCCCAATTTATTTTTAATTAAATATTAAATAATACTTTTACTTTCATATAAATAATATAATCATATATAATTTTATTTTTAAACTTATTTTAATTTTTAATAAATTATAAATAATAAATTTTATTATTTATAATATTAATATTACATTTCAATTTACTAATTTACTTTTAACATTAAATTTTTAAAGAAAAATTTACAATTGACTTAAACATTTAAAATATATTTTAATATACTACTTTCATCTATAGAGATCAATTTTAGGAACCGAAATTAATAAAAAATAATAATTGAAAAATAATAATTTTATCTTTACAGTAAAAATTTTGAAATAATAAAATATTATGATCATATTTAAAACTTCAACTTTAAAATAAAAATATATTATATTCATAAAAAATTATTTAAAGAACTTAATTTCTTACATTAATAAATATAATTGACATAAACTTCTGTAGTTGAATTTTGCTTTTGATTTTGAAGAGAGAAATCTTGTTTGATTAACTATATATAATATTAAAATATATTAATATTAAATTATTATTTTATGCTATCATTTAATTATAAATTTTATATTATATATAATAGTTGGTATGGAAAATTAATTAGCATGATAAAATTAGTAAAGTATTTAAGAATTTAATTTGTTAATCTTTTATCATTATATTTTTTTAAGTTACCTTAGACATGTAATTAGTGAGAAATATTTGTTTAAAACATCATAATTTTTTTATGGGAAAAATCTGAGTAACATCTATCTGAATATTCTGACAGAAAAAATCCGTGAAAAGTATCTATATGAAACATCATAAATTTTTCCACGAAAAAAAATCCGTGAGTAACATCCATTTAAAATCTCAAACGAAATTTTTTTTGGGTAATATCCGTCAAAATTGTTTATATTGTAGACAAACACATATCCGTTGGAAAATTTTGTTGGTAATATCATTTTTCCCACGAATATTTTTTCATGGAAAAAAATTCATCGATAATAAGTATTTTTCTTGTAGTAATTTGTAAAACTCTTTAAATATGTAAAAATTCAAATTCTCCAAAAAAAAATATTCTTCGTTCCTTTTTTTTTTCTCTTACCGTCCCTCTTCTCTTTCAAAGTCAACATAAAGAATATCAATAATTTTTTAATTATTGAATATATATCTATTAAAATTTTAAAATATTTAAAAATTGACTAATATTTAATTTTATAAAATTTAATCTTAAAATTATAATATATATATATATATATATATGTTTAAAATGAATTTTACTTGTGATGAAACCAAATTATCCTTCCCAAACTAAGAATTTAAAATTAAAAATTTGAATTGACTTACTCACACAAAATCTTTAAAAATGATAAAAATTGAGATAAAAAATTTGAAATTCTAAAAATTTAAAATTCCTTAAATTTCTCATATAAATATACTATTAACTTCTTCTTCTTCTTTCAAAACATTTATGATACGCTGCAAAACTTATAATTAAGTCTTCAAACATTTTTTTCCTAAAAGCAAAATAAGATTATACTAGTATGCATTACATAATACTATATGATTTAAAGAAACACTGCATTAATTTCACTATCGTTTTTATAAGACGATTGGTTTCATCTAATATTTGAAAATGTTGATAGTCTTATTATTCATATAATATACTTATTTTGTTTTCTTAATCAAAATTTCTCACTCTTTGACGTAACAAAACCTATTGTAGGAAAGGACAAGTATCAATGTTAAGAGTCAAATATAAGTCGTACGTACGAGAGTAATTAAGTGAAATACTAAAGCCTATGAGGAGTTATAACGAGATTTCAATTTGCATTTGTAGATTTTAAAGTTTAATGTTATCAACTTATTATAGAAGTCATGACTTTTAAAAAATACATTGTTAATTAACTAATAACAACTTGTATCTTTTTATCACGTTATCTAATATTTAAATCTTAATATTAGATATGATATAAAATATGTTAAGATAAAAATATTTACTTTGTATGTATATAATCTCTGCTAAAAAATAATTATTACTTCTAATACTATTAGAAAAATATTATTTAACATCACTATATTTATATCGGTTCCAATTTACATCGGTTCCAATAGAACCGATGTAAATAAGAAACGCGGTGACAATTTTGTAAATAAATAAAAGATGTAAGCATATTTACATCGGTTATGTGGAGAACCGATGTAGAAGTGAAGGCACATTACAAAAACCCTAATGAGAAACTCCCCCAACACACAACTTCATCTCTTCCAGAAACTCCCCCAACGCGCAACTTCACCAACGCGGTGGGGCGCAACTTCAACCCTAAGGATCCCAGAACTTGATCCTGCAAACGGTGGTGGCCACGGGCACGATCCGGTCGCTGAGCTCCACGAAGACGGCGCTGAAGCGGAGGAGGAAGGGTTCGAGGTACGTGGTGCCCTCCGATCGAGCATACCACGAGGTCGCCGCGCTGGAGGAGCTCCTTGATGCAGGCGGGGTCGACGGCACGGTCACGGGTGAGGGCCACGGCAGGGATGGGGGAGAGGAAGCGGGAGAGCTTGCTGACGCTGTAGGTGATGCAACCTTGTGGCCGAGGACGATGGCGATGATGATGGGTCTAGGGCGGTGCGGTGGTTGCAGACGTAGAGGTTGCTGTTGAGATTTCCGTTGAAGTACTTTTGTTATAATTGTAAATCAGTTTGATTCAATCAAAGGTCTCAAACACGGCAAGTATACCGGCCGTTCAAGTAGTAAAAATATTGTATCCACAGGGATTAGAAGGTAATATAAGCATTTATTGACTATTCGTGACTAAAGAATAATTCCAATTTCATAGTTTGTGCAGTGAATTCAAAGTTGTGACTATTGGAATGAAAGCTGTAAATAAATATTGTTTTGTGAGTGGAAAAGGTAAGGAATGGTATTGTGGCATTGTGAGGTTGTGGGGGTCAGATTTCACCAAACGTAACACTAATGTATCCTTAATCTCTTGTTGAATTCATTGCTTAGTCAACCCAAGAGTTTACTCAAACCTAATCCCTTAGAGAAAGAGCCTAGGTGCGGATATTGAATATCAATCCCTTGAGTACCCAATATCTACACCCGCATTACGGGCTAGGGTTTAAGACTACTAATGGGTCAAGCTCTATCCCTAGATACAATCACCACTAGGCATATGTTTCAGAACTAGTTTCAAAGGTTATTTTCCAATACCCATGGAACCTTAAATCATGCAAAGGGTGATCAATCCAAAGCAAGCATTAAGAATAGAAACAAACACAACAAAGAATAAAACAACATGTATATATATCATTAAAACCGTAAGGATTACAATAGAGTACGTTGGTTACATCTAACCCCACAAAATGGGTGAAACCACTCACAACAATATTGAGGGCAAATACAAAAATAGAAATGGAAGAGGAAGTGAAGAACCGAAGGAAAGATCCGTACACGGACGATCCCAAGCCCTGGGAATCCCTTCCGCAGCTCCTGGAGGCACCCAATGTGAGAATGAGGGTTTCTCCCCCGAAAATGGCTTCAAATACGAGCCAGGGAGATCAGATTAGGGTTTCGCGCCCGGCGTGTAAGTCTTCGCGCCTGGCGCGGACTCTTCTGTGCACTTTCTGCCTCAGTGTAAGCCCGACGCAATTTCCTTTTACGCTCGGCGCGATGTCTTCTAGAGAGTTTCAAGCACTCTCTGTCTCGACCACGTCCGGCGCGTGTATTCTCTCGCCCGGCGCCATGGCTTCCAGACTCTGTTCTTCTCAAGCCCGGCGCGAGTCATCTTGCGCCAGACGCAATTTCTTCTCTGCTCCTTAGCCTCTTGGATTCCCAATCCTAAGAATCTTCAATCCTCACTTCTCTAGCTCAATACCTGCACAAAAATGAGGTGTATTAAGGTATTGTTAGCTAAATTTGGGTTAGTTATATCTGCACACAAAATGAACCAAAAAGAGAACAATTATATTGCAATGGTTCAAAGGATGAGTGGAATTTGTTCAATAAGTCTCATCCAAAAAGAGGTAAAATTGAGACTTAACAGTTGCCTAGGGTGCCCGGGGACGGCGACGGAGGGCAGTGGCCGCAGATAACGAGCTTGATTCCCAGCATTTCGTAAGTGTAGCGCATGATGCATTCGGGGAGGGGGAGGATTTGGGTTCTCCACTGAATACAATTTTTTAATTTTTTTTAAAATAAAATTTACATCGATTTTCTAAGAATCGATGTAGAAGTTTATACACTTTTTAAGTCACTTTATTCTATATCAATTTTAGAACCGATGTAAATGACATCACAGAACTGATGTAAAATATAGTTCGTGTAATAACCATAAATATTTCACTCCAGTATCATGGTAAGATAAAGTATCATGGTAAGATAAAGTACATGAGTTGATTGTGAGTGGTGCTTTTCTTATGCATAATCATTTTGGTTTAGAAATGAATGTAGAGAGCAAATGTTTAATAAATTTTATGAGAATGGGCACGCTCTTTCCATAGGAAATTGTTTAATAAATTATCAAGTAATAGACTTGTCCATTTAATTAGGTGTCGTGATAATTAAGTAATCTTATGGCTGACATTTGGTTATGTTTAAAAAAACATATAATATAACATTAAATTGAATTTATTTAAATAATTAAGGTTAATCTTGCGATGAGAAGCTTTAAATAATATTTAACGGAATTTAGGTTCCAATTTTTTATTAATAAATATTTTAATTAAGTATCAAATAACAAACTTAATCTAATTAATAAATTTTTTATTTTTATTAAATTTAACACATACAAAAAGTTATTGAACAAAGAAAATAATTCTCTATCAATATGTACTCCTAAAGTAATCTTAACCAAATTAGGTACTTACTAGTGCAAAATATGCTTTTTAAAATTAGTTGTTATTAACTTTTAAAATTAGTTGCAAGATCAATTTTGATGTTAATATTGTGAGAGTGACCTTTTAAACTCGATTATATTATAACTAATTTATAAAGAACTTCAGAAATAGACATTTAAAATTGGATTGTCTACACCCATTTTTAAAAATACCTAAATCATAAATCTTAAATCTTAAAATTTTTAAAATATCTACTAAATCGATTTTTTCAATTGGATTTAGAAAGCATATTTAATAATTACAATTTTTTCATCGTGTCACAAATTCATAAAATGGAGGAAGATATTTCTAAAGGTGGAATGATTCTCAATTAAATTAGAGGAATATTGTCTCTTTATCATTCCATTACTATTTAGTATGGCAAAAGAAAGGTCAGTATGATTATTCATTGAAGTTCTATCTCCTTTAATATTGAAACTATTCATAATGTTATTCTCCATTGTATTATATATCAATATTCTATTAATAGAGAGAATTTGATTCTTCTATTGTAAATAAATAAATAAATATATCTAATAACTGCGTTTTTTAATCTTATACGTATAATTTCTTTTTTAATCTTTGCCACAAATTTTCTTTTACCTTTGTTATTTTTAGGTATTCTAAAATTGCCGCAATATACAAATTGGCGCAAAACTACTAGAAATTTGTTCAATTACTATAAAATCGTTGTGATGCTCGAAATCAACGGTCTTTCTCTTTCACTCAAAATGAAGTTAACATCATGTTAAGTCAAAAGATCTTAAACCTCTCAAGTTGTAAGTTTTATTGATAATAAACATAGATAATTTTTTAGAGAAAAGTTTTTTGAATCATTCAATAAGATGAAAGAATATAAAATGAATGTACTAAGATAATTAATTATTTTGGCTTAAAAAGTCTAACAAACAAATCACTTTATTTGTTAGTCACTTATTTTGAATTCATATTATTTAAGGTGATTCATAACTAAATCAATCTTTGTGCATATGATTTCTTAATAGATTGAAAGAAAAAGCTTCATTGGTACCCACAATAACAAAAGAGAAGGAAGACATATTTTTCATCAGAAAAAAGATAAACAAATCCCTTGAATCATGAAAATCTTTAGATAAAGTTGTTTTGGATTGACACATGTATGGCTCCACCTGTTTGATACCTAAAAGGTGATACATAACTTCCTTGATCAGATAAGAAATAAAAATTTGGTGAAACATATTTAATACAAGAAATTAATGCACTAACAGACACTTCTCTCTACAAGGAAGGAAAATTGATGAAGATATATGAACTAAGCTTGTGAGAGATGTTCAAGGATTTACAACAATCATTTTCACTAAAACCCCTATATAAGGATGTTTGAAAAATCACAGAAAAAGAAGAAGAATGCACATTGTAAAAATTACATTTTTCATTTTTTCTATGTAAAAACCTTGTACTTAATATTGTTGTATCACGTCCTAAAAGTAAGACAAACAATACAATTATCTTATCCAATTTTAACTTTGTGTTATTGCTTTGAGCCTGAAAATATTTGACTGTAAAAGAATACTTGGTTGTTTTGATCCTAGAGAGACTTGTCAATAAAATAATACTTGATTGTTTGAAGCATTAAAAATTTTGTGTTAAAAATTTTTGTTTGAAGCATTAAATGTTGCGTAGATTCAGTCAGAAGTGGGCACCAAGGTGTTAAATATTTACATTTACTTGGATAATGGTCATAAGCAACAAATTTTAGTTGTTGGGTTGTGGGTTCAATAGCTGATAACATCAATTTTCAATGTATTTTACTAAAAAAATTTAACTATTTTAATCAAAAGTCAGAAGTGCATCTTTCATTTCTACATATGTATTAAAAAAAAAAAGTGGTCCATCTAGGTTGAGTTAAATATTGAGTGATTTATGGTTCTTATTGATTTTATGTCATCAGGACTAGTTTGGATGCATGTTCGATTTTAATAAAGGCTCAACATAGTCATGCCTCTAAGTCCCAATCAAATCGGTTCAATGGATTGATCTGAGTCGGGTTTTAAAGTTCTAGTCTCAAGTTAAATTTTAGACATATGACAAGTATATCAATTGTCACACGTAATAAGAGGGATAGAAGTTCAAGTATCAAATCTAATTTCATTAATATTAAGTTAATTCAATAGCCAAAAAATATATTTTAACCTTAATCCCTTAGGCGAGAAATTCTAGGTTCCTTAAGAAGATCTCAATTCCCTGATGAAGTTTGTTAACCAACATGTATTAAGATTGGAAGCATAAAAATTGACTAATAAAATTTATCATATTCTTAGTAATAAGTGTTATTAGTTATATTCTTCATATCGTAATATTAAAGGAGTGTTCCTACCTCAATTAGTTCTATGGGAGCATGTAGAGGGTAGCTAAACCAAGACATGCATTAAGAATAGAAAAACAATAATTAACTTAATAAAAACCTTTTATTAGATAAGAACGAGAAAGAGTTACATAGAGAAGGGTAGCTACATCAATCCCCGACAATAAAGGACTTAGCCACTCAAATCATAGATAAAAACTAAGATCGTTGAGGGGTCCATGATTACAAGGTTATCATTTTTTCCCTCTCTAACCTCTATGAGTAATACTATAAAATGAAGTGCCTAAGGAATTCCTTTAGCCTTAATTTTATAATGATTTAAATGGGCTTTACCACATGGACACATTTAGCGAGCTTGATGACATGTCCTTGTTGGTGTTACTGTGTTTGCTCACTTAGAGCGCTTAAAAGGCTCGCTTGAACGAGCTCTTTTATGGGGCTCCAAGGGTGTCTTCTAAGTTGGCTCGCTTGAAACACTTAGATGTCTCGCTCTGAGCGAGCACGAAGTCGCTTAGAATGCACTTCCAATGTTAGCTCTTATAACATTAGCTCTTCTTCCCTGTATCTCAAAATTAACAAATGCCATCAAAAACACAAAAATTTAAAAGAACTTTACTGATTAACTAGATAAAATTAGAATGCTAATTTTTGACAAAAACAAGTCTGTAAAGGATAAGATACATTAGATAATTGCCTAAATTTATAAAACATATTAACATATTTGGCAATTATGAAAATACATCAAACTTAGAATCTTGAAGAGACTAATAATTATGATACTCAAGTTATGAATTTTCAATACATTTGCTCTCGTCATCATTTATAATTCAAGTGTAATCATAAAGGTCAATATTTATCTCAATTCACACATCAAAACACCATCCAATTCAATTTTGCTCTTCATCTTTCCCTTTTGGAGCAACTACAAAACAACACAAATGTGCAAGGATTACTAAAGACTTTTTTTGGCTTGTAATGGGGCCGGGGTGCCAAGGAATTCATTATTTTCCTAGAACCAAAAAACACCTAAGAAAAATATAACACTAGTCATGGTATTTAACTTTTTTTTTTTTAACAATTTCATCAAAATTTCCCTAGGCTCCTTCTCAGATTTCACTTTTTCTCTATTGCACAATTATTTTTATTATATATACATATATATATATATGCATATATTTTTTTGCAATAGAATGGAGGTTAATATTTGATACTCACATAGATGCCCAAGTTATCTAGCCTTCTTAAAACTTTGTTTGGGTATAAGATGTACCCACACCAAACCTAGAGTCCTTATTCTTGTGGGTGTAATGAATACCCATACCAAACTTAGAATCTTTTTATCTCATCATGACTAATTGTTCTCCATATCCTAGACGTGTAGGTTAGCAATTGCTTTCCTTTTTGGTTCAGGTTCTAATGAAACGAAAGAAAATTCACCGTTTGGCTCAAAGAGGTAACAAGTGTAATAAAAGTAGTTTAGTTAGGATTTTTGGCTAGTGGGTCAAATTTTTTTTAAGAATGCCCTATTCATGTCCTAAAACATAGATGAAATCAAATAATTACAAGATTGAAACAAAACCAACTGATTAGAAAATCAACATGCTATTTGTGGATCTCTCAACTCACCTGACTATGCTTTTGAAAAATCATAACACATTATGCCACAATCACCTGTTAAAGAGAAATAAACACGAGATGTTAAATAGTGGTTTCACTTAAAAAATTTCCATAGAAGAAATTTTTTAACAAATAGCGCGTTAATTACCGATTAAAAAATAGCAATATTATTTAATATAATACTCTCAAGGTCAAATACAACCCAACAATCACAAATAGAGAATAATGTATCGCACTAAAAATAAAAACCAAATAATGCAAAGATAAAATGTTAAGATAAGAAACAAAAAAACTTGGCTTCTGAGACAGTGCTACTCTTTGAGCTCAAACTCTCGCCATTCAATGCCCCACCTCCTCTTTGGCTAGTATCCCATTGGTCCCCTAAGCAAGCTATCATGCTACATGAGCTACATAAATGTTGAAAACAAATAAGTAGTAGTAGTAGTAGTAGTAGTAGTACCTCCTCTTTGGCTAGTATCCCATTGGTCCCCTAAGCAAGTTGTCATGCTACATGAGCTACATAAATGTTGAAAACAAATTAGTAGTAGCAGTAATAGTAACAATAGTAGTAGTAGTAGCAGCAGTAGTATAGTAGTAGTAGTGGTAGCAGTAGTAGTATAGTAGTAGTGGTAATAATAGTAGTAGCAGTAGTAATAGTAGTAGTAGTAGTATTAGTAGTAGTAGTAGCAATAGTAGTAGTAGTAATAGTAGTAGTAGTAGTAGCAGTAGTAGTAGTAGTAACACTACAAGGAAAATGATGAATTATGACGGACAAATTGCGACGGTTACCCTGAAACCGTTGTCGCTTTGACATTGCGACTTTTCATACGACGATTTCTCCTAACCGTCGCAAAATTTTCTAACATTGCGACGGTTTCTCCCAATTGTCGCAAAATTTTCCAACATTGGGACGGTTCGTGCGACGAAGTCAAATAACTGCCGCAAAATTTATCTATATTGAGGCAGTTTGTAGTAAATCGTCGCAATCTACAAGACAAAAATTGAAATAAAAATTTACCCAAAGTCATGCACACTCCAAAATTACATAATTTTACTTTCAATAAAAAATAGAAAAAAAATCATAATGAAATGTAATTACATTTAGAAATGTTAAAAAGGAAAAAAAAATACTTTAATATACTATATTAATTTTATTTCTCTATCTTTTAAATTATTTGAGAATAAAAAAGTTTTATGTTAATCCTAGGAAGCTAAAAATTAAAAAAAAATATATGGTACATTTTTTTTGTGTTAGTGAAATTAATAATACATCTTAATTGTGGATTAAATCGAGAATATTGAACAACTAATAAATAATTTATGAAATTTATTATTTTAATGGTTAATTAAATATGAGATATTTGATAAATTAAATTATCTTTTCACAAATATTAACTAAAAATCACTTCTAGGTTTGAATATAATACACACACACACACACATATATATAACCCCTATTTAATTAGAATTTAAAAGTTATTTTTAGTACAAACTAAATATTATTTTGTTCAAAAATTACAGTGAAATTTGATAAAGTTTAGGATTAAAAACACATTTAATAGTATACTAGACCAAATGTAATATTTTCTTTTGATCAAAGTATTATATTATCTTAATAAACTTATATTTTATTAACAATTTTATATATATTTTGTTTAATATGAGATACACAATTATCATCAACAAAATTATATATATATATATATATATATATATATATATATATATAAAGAGAGAGAGAGAGAGGAGGAATCAAATGACTCACAAAATAACTCTTAATAAAGTTACTCCGCTCAATAACTCATGGTATAAGTTGAATTTTATCGATCCAATTATTAAATTAAAAGTTATTAGATTTTAATAATAATTAATATAGAAAAAATTAATTAGAAAATAAAACAAGGATAAATACATTTTTTGAATTTTATATCTTAGATTTTAGATGAATAAATAAATTAAGTTAATTAATAATTTATTTAAAATGTTAAAATTTAATTTATAAAAATAATATTTTAAAAGAGAAAGGTTATAATAACACCAGTGTAACCTTTACTAAGCATTACACCGCTCAATAACTTTATATTAAATGTGAATTTTATAAATTTAACCGTTAGATTGAAAATTTTTTACTCTTAGATCATATATACAAAATTTTATATTAATTCAAGATGATTTGACACTTCATTCTTGTAAAACAAAATTGACGTAATATATACATTTCAAAATATACTAAAATATGAACACTTTGATTACTTTCAAGTTGTTCAATTTTAACAAAATTTGATATAAACATATAAAGTGATATGAACTTTCAATCCAACGGTTGGATTTACAAAATTTACATTTAATATAAAATTATTAAGCGATGTAATACTTAGTAAAAGTTACACCGGTGTTATTATAACATTTCTCATTTTAAAATATATAAATTATTATTTAAACTTCTAAATTTATAATAAATAATTAAAATTGTATCATAAAATTAATTTTAAATAGAAATAAGTAGACTGTTAATTATAAAAGTAAGTATATATATAAATAAGAATTAATTAAATATAATATAATTATTATTAGTAATATAATTATTATATATTTATAACGGTTCGGACACACCGGAATGAGAGAGATCCAAATATAGTATAAGTATGAGATTATATAGTTGAGAATGACTTAAATGAATTAATTTGTACTACTTATACTGACAACATGTATTTGCTTTTCTATAGCTTATCTCATCAGAACTCCACAGTTAAGTGTGCTTGACTTGGAGTAATATAGGGATGGTGACCTTTTGGGTTGTTTCCCAAAAATTGTGTAAGTAAGGACAAAACATGCTAAAAAGTTAAGTATTGTGAAATAGAATCCTTGAGAAGAATAGCTACAGAATTTGAGATGTCGATAAAATTTAATAAAATAAAAAATAAATATTTAGCGATTGATTTAGAGACAGTTAGTGCGTCAGATGCTGTAAGGGTCACAATTCCAATTTTGCAACGATTTTTGTAACGGTTCTAGTAACCGTCGTAAAATTCACTCGTGACGGACATTTCTGCGACAGTTGGTGAACCGTCGCAATGATGTCTTTGCGACAGTTCTAACCGTCGCAATGTGGGCCATATAATTGTCGCAAAATCTTCATTTTCTTGTAGTGTAACAGTAGTAGTAGTAGCAGTAGTAGTAATAGTAATAGTAGCAGTAGTAGTAGCAATAGTAGTAGTAATAGTAGTAGTAGCAACAATAGTAGTAATAGTAGTAGCAGCAGTAGTAGCAGTAGTAACAGTAGTAGTAGTAGTGGTAGTAGCAGTAATAGTAGTAGTTGTAGCAGTAGCAGTAGTAGTAGCAACAGTAGTAGTAGCAATAGTAGTAGTAGTAGTAGTAGTAGCAGTAGTAGTAGTAGTAGCAGTAGTAGCAGTAGCAGCAGTAATAGTAGTAGTAGCAGTAGTAACATTAGTAGCTAGCAGTAACAGTAGTAATAGTAGTAGTAGCAGTAGTAATATTAGTAGCTAGTAGTAACAATAGTAATAGTAGTAGTAATAGTAGTAGTAGTAGTAGCAGTAGTAGCAGTAGTAGTAGCAGCAGTAGTAGTTGTTGTAGTGTAGGGTTTTATCTCCAAGCGAGTAATCTACCTTAGGAAGAGAATTATGGTAGCTTCGAGTGAGTGCTCTAGCTCAAAATGAAAATTGAGGTCGCTTCTAGCAAGTACTCTAGCTCAGAGCAAGTAATTTGGTAGCTTTGAGCAAGTACTTTAGCTCAAAGTGAGAATTATGGTAGCTTCAAGCGAGGTGCGCTAGCTCAAAGTGATAATAAAGGTAGCTTTAAGCAAGTAATTTTTTTAAAATCAAAGTTTGTGTGTTCACTTTGAGCGACAATAAAGGTCACTTTAAGCGAGGGGCTAATTTGCTTAAGCGAGTATAAAACTCGCTCTAAGTGAATGAACAAAAAGTTATTTTTCAGTTTTTCTAACTTAAGTAAGAATAAGGCTTGCTTAAGTGAGTGACTGTGACATTCTCGCTTAATCAACTAGTGGGTTAGCTTAAGCAAAAGTGTCAACATGGAACTTATGCAGAAAGATAAAAATTTAAATGCAAGTAAAAGTTCGAAAACTGGGTTGCCCCCTAAATAGCGTTTCTATAACATCATTAGCTTGACAGTTGATGGGACCTTCAAAGATCCTTGAATTCAATTTGAGGGTCTATATTTTTCATCTTGTCCCCAAAATAGGCTCAACCCTTTCTTTTTTCACCCTGTAACATCTCCTTGAGATTGGCTCGTCTATCATAACTCTTCCTTCAGTTGTGTATCCCTTGATGACATAAGGTCCTGACCACTTGGACATTTGTCTTCCCATAAAAAATTAAAACTTAGTCTTGAGACGAAATACTTGCTAACTAGGATAGAGGTTTTCTTCTATTGGAGTTGTTGCCTTCTCCTTAGGTAGATTTATATGTTTTTCCTTTTGAATCTCATCACAAACATGGGGGATCTCTACTCTTTTAAGAGGCACATCAAGTGCACCTTGCTTGAAATATTTGAGAGTTGTCTCTTTCATTTTTTTTATCATTGAACGAACCTCTTACTCAAATGGCTGACTCTTTCCTTTAAATAGCTTAAAAGTTAGTCTCATCTTGTATCTTTATTTGAAACTGTCTATCTACCACATATGTAACAGCCCAAGTTTTCTAAAATTATTAAAATAATATTTTAATAGGTTTTATAATTATATTAAAGATATTTTTTAAAATGACTATGATTAATTTTGTTAATAAGAAAGATTTGTGAAATATTTTATTATTATTAGAGATATACGTATAAAAAAAAATTAGAATACTTATCCGTATATATGTTTACAAAAGTAAAACATATATATAACAATTATCAACGTGCCAATTTTGATGATAGTGTTGGAGTTTATGTTTTTTGGATCGACATTGATATGATGTTCTAGGGTGGAGGGTATTTGTGGCTGGACAATTTTTTCAGCAAGGATGAATCATGAGAAGGTAAATGCACCCTTGTTGATTTGTAAGGGTAGAGGGGCTTGATTTTAGGTGATGCACGATGGTTCTAGAGAGATATTGTTTAACAATTGCCATAATTAATACCAAAAAATATACAATTGCCATAATTTATTTATTTATTTTCAATGTTAATACACAAAGCTAACGAAGTTAAAAGACAGCTAAAGATCGATAGAGGCCAAATAATAAAATTGTAATTAGGAACTAAAACGTGTAATTTTTAGCTATGAGAACCAAAACATAATTAAGAATAACACAAGTAGATCAACCAAATAATTTAACCTTTAATTTGATGTGTAAGAGTTTATTCAATAAACGTACATTTTTTAATTATTGAAAAGTTGTATTTTTTTAAAGGCCAAAATGTATATCTAATTTTATTTTTTGATCAATGAATAGTACAGGGCCCTCATGTTGCTCCGCTGGTACGTCACTACATACATTCAATCTAATTTATAAACTTTTTACCTAACATTTGTAGCAAAATATTTAACTTTCTCCTCACATGGTGGTCCAATGTCTTTCTGAGCTACACGTTCACACCCATTTTTCTTCAGGTAGTGAAAATACAAAATAGTCTTCAAAACATTTTGTAAATCCACCAATGTGATCCACGAATTAATCAACATATTACGTACCATATATTCTTAGCCACATGCGTATAGCAATTAAGTCAATACAGTTATCACGCGCCTTAATTATATACATGTTTCATTAATTATTAAACCTGCAAATGCAAATATTAATTCAAACACAAGTTCTTCTTGTGTCAATTTCCATTCAAGCTGGAAAGGGATAGAAAGAGAAAGAATATAAATAATGAAAAAAACTCACACCTAGCTCTTTTATATAAGTAATGAAAAAAATTCAAACACAAGTTCTTCTTATGTCAATTTCCATTCAAGCTGGAAAGGGACAGAAAGAGAAAGAACAAATAATAAAAAATTTTACACCTTTTATATTTATATATATATATATATATATATATATATATATATATTTACTTTAAGAATAAGTTTATTTAATTTTAATTTATTTAATAATTTAAATTCTATATCAAATTTTAATGATTTAATTATAAAATTTATAATTTTTAATATTTAAATTAAGTTTGCAAATTTTTTAAATTTTTTAAAAATTATTTAATATTTTATTTTATTAATTCAAATTAACGGATAATTATAAAAATATTTATCAATTTTATTGATGAATCATATAACCAAATTAATTACTTTTGTTGAGATCTTTTGAACCATATTTATCGTATTTGCATTAACGTTGAAATGTGAAAAATCACGTTTGACCAGAAACAATAAACAATAACTTCCACGTAAAATCATGCTGGACATTGAGAGAGAACATGTGGAAACGTTTTTCTAAACACACTAATTATTTCTATCTACAAAACTTGAAAATGAACACAAAATCTTACTTTAAAAAAATTGAGTCTAGTAACACTTGAACAAATAAATTAATTTCTTTCTCTTATACATCTTGAATTCTATATATCTTGATTGATGTTATAATGAACAAAATATCTTACTTTAAAAAATTTGAGTCTAATAATACTCGAACAAATAGCTAGGTTGATTTTTTTTTTCTTGCAGATCTTAAATTCTATACATCTTAATGAATGGTATAATGTAAAAGGAGTTGAGAGATGGAGAAAATGTTAAATACAGATGAAATATAAATAATGTAATTAAGATAGCCATATATTGAAGTTACATAAGGATAGAGAAAGGACAAAATGATCCCATGCGGGAAGGAGTTGATAAGAGGAGATGACCCTACCAAAATAGCCATTAGGCAATCCAGACAGAAGGGACAAAATGATCCCGTGGGGGGAGTTTATCAAAAGGACAAAACATGATCGATCTATCAGCAGACTTAATGATCCAAAAAATCTACCACTACCAAGGGATAAAGGGAGACCACAGAAATAGAGGGTGGGACCATATGTAAGGGAATGGGGACACATTCAAATCAACCAGATTGCTGGAAAAAGGAACTTTATTCAGTGGTGGCGAGCTTACCCAATAATTCCATTTGAAGAGCATATATAACTAAATGTAAGGGACACACCGAGTGCACACAACATATAAATAGTATATAGCTTCAGCCTGCAGCTAGGTAGGTAGCTGTTCAACCATATGTTATTACAGTTTCCATTTTTCAGACCTCAGAGTTCAGACCAACCAAACCAAACCACACCCTTTTTTTTTTCTTCTGTCATATAGGGTATTTCTAATGAAAATTAGATACTAAGATATTTATTTAAAGACTTAACTTTTCTTGATAAATATTTTTTTGTAATGTAAATAAAAAATACCCATCAACCATTAGTCAAAGAATAATTCCTTTTATAGTACAAAGATCACAAAAATGAGTTTTTGAGTCTTTCCAAACAAAATCTCTTTTATATTAAATTTCTATAACATGTTTAAGAACCACAACTATCTAAGAATTATGTATATGTGGACCTTATTGGTCAATAAATACTCTTGTAGTAGACCTGAGATTGAAACCCTAATGATATTGTAACAAAAAAGAAACCCTAATGGTATGGTTAAGGGAGATGGTTACGTGTGTAAGCTTAGCATATGGCAGCATATGAATTAAATAAAAATTAAGGCGAGAGTAATAGGTATGTATACGTGGGCTTGGTAGAGGTCAGGGTCTGAGAAAACCGTTGGGTTATCTTGGTGTTAGGTCGCTGTCGAAGGTTGAATTGGGTAGGGTCTATAGGGTAGTAGATGCTACAGATGCTTGGTCTTTCATTTATTCATGTAGTGCAACCATGTATGTCTTGCTTTTTGTTGCTTTGGACTGCAAAATTGTATGAGTATAATTATGATGGATTGATCTGCCGAGCTGTATTCGCTGACTTGAAGTATATGCCCCCCCTTTCCTTCTTCCTTTGATTCTTTCATGCATTAAGTTGGCCTCATCAATGCTATTGTATTCACACACACACTCAAGCATGACACATCAATTTACAGCTATGCACATGCATGTGTGTGTGCCCGTCACTTTCTTGACTTGTATACTATTGGTGCAAATGTAGGTGAAAACTGGTGAAGTTCTTGTGTGCAAAGATTGTAATGTAATGCTATGGGCTATAGCTTCTCATTTGAACAATTCAATACTACGTCACATGCCTTTTTCTTTTGCTGGACATGCTTGGCATGGATTCATATGTGCATCACCAATCTCCTAAAAAGTAATTTTCCTAAAAGACCACTTCCCCCAATTTCACTTTAACAATGTGATTTTTTTTTTTAAATTATCAATAATAGATATCTGACTTTTGAAAAATGTGTTTCTCTAAAACATTTTTCCCATAAAAACAGTCATATTTTTTTTTTTAAGAAGCAACTCTTATTTGTTTCTTAAAAAAATTATTTTTTTAGAATTTATTTTCTTAATTAAAAAAAAAAACTGGCTTATATGTAGGAAATCATTAACTGCCACCAGAATAGAATTGAGCTACATATTATCTATTGTTTTAAATTGAAATGTAACTAAAATAAATAGGCATATCATCTTAAGAAAATTCAATTATTTTTATTTTTATGCACGGTAATTATTTTCTAAAACCTATTGTAATCAGCATTTTGATTATCATGATTAATACCAGTTTTTATTATTAAGTGATTTATTTTGTTATCAATAGGTTGTGGAATAAAATAATCAAATTGAACTGTTTCAGTCAAGTGGTTCATCTATACTCCAAGACCTATACTCCAATATGAAAAAGAACAGTAAGCACAGGTCATCTTACTCTTAAATCAAGTCCATGATCTAACTCTTATCAAGTCTAAACACAACTGAAATCAAAAGTAACACCCTAAAACATAATATCGTTACGCATAATCCAAATAAATTAACTACGTCACAGCTAGTCATATACCAAATAAAATGGTAAATTGAACATAAATTTTCCCTCTTGAAAGAAAGCTAAAATGAGAAGAAATATCACGACGCAAAATTCACAATATAAGATATGTTGTACTTGTACACATAAGACGATACTCTTTTGCAACTAACTGGAGCTAATTAATAACCTATCTAGAATAACCCACCCACTAGGATAATGCAGATATTTTGAGGCGAACAAAACTCTTCCAAAAAAATTTAAAAGTAATATAATGAGAAGCGTGAGTTTTCCAATATAGCAATATTGTAAAAAGTAATGATAAACTGAATTGATTGTAAAAAGGGTTGGAATCTCCTTTCATACTCATTAAGGAACCTTTATAAATAAAATGATTATTTTAGTTTGTGTAAAGTACGGTTAAATATTTATTATATATAATTAAATTTTATAATAAATTATATATATATATATAAATTATATTTAAAATTAATATATATTTTTTAAATATATAAATTATATTTTAGATTTATGATAAATAATTTTTATTTAACAAAAATTTATTTTTATTGATTGATAATTTAATTTAAAATATTAATATTTAACTAATAAATAATTATGATAAATAAAAATAAAATTAAATAAGAAATTAAAACAAATATCACAAATCTTCTCATTGAAAAAAAAAGGTTTCTACAAGCACTTATACATGAGATAAAGATTCATATTTAATATATAGAGGTTAATAAGTAAATAAAAATATTGATTTAATTGTATTTTTTAAAAATTAGAAATCAAGTTCAAAAAAAACTATTTTTAAAAACGTGTAAAAGTATTTTGAAATGATGTTAAAATCTATTTTAACTTCGCATAGCTAAAGACATTTAATTTTAAAAAATTATATTTAAAAGCGAAAAAAAAATCGTAATTACCTCCAACAATGTTAATTAGTTATCACGGTAAAGTTACTAACAAAGAAAAAAAAATTAAACAGAATTTGCTGGATAACATATAAGTGTCACATGTAAAAAAAGGGTCTTTTGTATAACTTCATCTGGAACTAGAGGCTCTCTTTAAACAGGTAATTTTAAGAAGAAAATTTATTTTGTCATGATCCAAAAATTACTTCTTCTCCATCTCAGATTCAGAAGGTGTAACATTGTAAAAAAAAAAAAAAAAAAAAAAAAAAAAGGCTGATTCAGTAGCCCAGAACGGGCCGTTCCCAAACTGGAACGGGCCGTTCCACACTACTGAATTGAACTACATATTGTAGTTGAGAACGGGCCGTTCCGGCAAGGAGAACGGGCCGTTCTAGGAAGGAGAACGGGCCGTTCCGGAGGGAGAATGGGCCGTTCCAGAGGGAGAACGGGCTGTTCCTGAGGGAGAACGGGCTGTTCTGGATGAGTCCCGGAACGGGCCGTTCTTTTTTCAGAACGGGCCGTTCTGGGCGTGGATTTTGTGCGTGATCTGGGAGTTCAGAACGGGCCGTTCCGGTATCGGTACGGGCCGTTCTGGCCACTCCGGATTGCCTATAAATAGGGGTGAAGGGGGGGGCCGTGAGGAGTTATGGTTCTAGAGAGAAGTTTTAGAGAGAAGGTCTCTGGGTCAGTGAGCTCCTTTCTCTCCCAAATTTATCTGTTTAACTCCTTTTCTCCTCTAGATCAATAACTCCTTCTGTCTTTTCTTGAATTTCAGATTAGAAAGCTTGTTTTGGGAGGACTGAAGTTTCGAGTTGAGCCTCGAGGGGAAATTATACTTTTGATTCAGTCTTTGGCTATCTGAGCCAATCTTCAGGTAAGGGAAGCTAGATTGTTTGCATGTGGCTGAATTTGTTAGTTTGGATGAGAATTTTGAACTCTCTGAATAGTTTTAGGCCGGGCGCAGGTTGAGCGTATCAGGCGTGGAAGAGCTTAGAGCTCTTGGGTTGGTGTTAGGCCAGGCGCGAGTTGACGGCACTGTGCTTGAATATATTTATGAATGAATTGATGCTTATGCATGTTTAAAGTTGAAGTTTTAGATCATGTATGTATGATATATGATGTATGGTGAGGTGTGATTCATATGTATGCTTTGTGATGATATATATGAATGTTTGAATATGATACGTTCATATGGTATGTATTGATCATAATGGTAGGTAGACCATTTATGATGTATGATGCATTATTGCATGTGATGTCTTATGACATGTGTATGGTTGTTGATCATGATGGTGGGCAGACCATTATGATGTATGATGCATGATTGCATGTGATGCCTATGGCATGAGTCTAGCCTAGGACTTGAGGAGAGGAAAAATATTTCGAACTGGAAGAGCTCACATAGAGTCTCTTGAGAGTGGTGCTTGGATAGGCCACTAATATATGAGAGTGGTGCTCTGGGAGGCCACTGGATTTGGGAGAGTGGTGCTCAGATAGGCCACTGGGTTGGGTGAGTCTCCTCTAAGTCCTTAGCTAGTGTTGGAGCGGGGTATGAGGTCGAGGGTTATTCCCTTAACCAAGTACTCGGGAAGGTGCGTGGATCCTTGCGGATAGTCGGTGGGCGAACTCCACAATTGACTTGGTTAATGCATGTCAAGGTCGTGGTAAGGTCGTACCCAGCTGTGCTATACCTGACGGTGGATCTGGACTTCCAAGTGTGTAAGTGACATCATCCGAGTAAACCCGAGTGAGGATTATATATCCTGTTTAGCTGTGACCGAGCGGGCGCATTGGGCGTGAAAACGGTTGGGGTGGTTTCGGTAGGATGGAATGTCACTTATACAGCTCTATTGTTATGGAGATCTCCTAGGTGTATGCGTGACGACGCATTAGATGATTGATATGTATGCCTATCTGTCATGAGTTGCATTCATTGCATGATTATTAATATGATGAAGTGTGGTGTTTGACTTCATGTTTGGTGAATGAATGATTGATTGAGATGAAAGGTTCCTTAGGGACAGGATTTGGGATGCATGTGTAGTATAGAATTTTTATTCTGTACTTGTATTATTGATCTTTGAATTCTAGTTTACCCTTCTGTTTTCCATGTGGTGGAACTGCGATGATCATACTTGGTATGGGAGCAGGTCAGGGATAGCTTGGGAGTAGAGATGATCGTTGTGAGACGAGGAGCTGAGTCTCGTGTTTTGAGTTACCATTCTGGGTAACATTTTTTTTGTCAGTGCTTGACCGGCACTAAGGAATATTTTGGGATGACTGTACATATATGGTGCTATATTTTATATACAGAAACTTAATTATTTCGATCTTTATATTTATGCCTGTATGTATGTGTTATCCAGTTTAATATTCTCTTAGTTAACTAGTTGTAGTGCGATTCCACTAAGTGTAGAGACCGTGGCGGGTCGTTACACTTTTATGGTATCAGAGCCGGTCGAGTCTTTTAGGATACTATGTGGGGAGTGATCCTTCTAGGTTTCTGTTGTGTCATATCTCTGATATGTGTTAGCCTTTGGTGAATTGTGGGGGTATTATGTTACTAATAGGATGTTTGAATTCTTGTAGTATGGTGAGACCCCAGTATGACCAGATTGCTAGGGCCATGGAGATGATAGCCATGGCGATGCAGCAGCAGAGTGCTCACTTTGCTCATATGGAGGCAGGTAGAGCTGCGGCTGAGGCAGCTAGAGCTGCGGCTGATGCAGCTAGACCGGTGGTCTCTCAGGAGGGGAGAGATTTAGCAGAGTTCAGGGGATGTCAGCCTCCTCAGTTCAGAGGGGATTCAGATCCTGATGTGGCGGATCAGTGGTTGAGGGATATGGAGAAGATTTTTAGTGTTTTAGGATCTTCTGATGAGAGAAAGTTGGCTTATGCAGTTTACATGCTGGGGGGCGAGGCTGAGTACTGGTGGAGAGGCACCAGGCAGATGTTAGAGAGCAGGGGTGTGCCTGTTGACTGGGATTGCTTCAGGAGGGTCTTTTTGGAGAAATATTTCCCGGATAGCGTTAGATACGCTAAGGAGGCAGAGTTCATGAGATTACATCAGGGAAGCTTGTCTGTTTCTGAGTATGCTATGAGGTTTGAGCATCTAGCTCGTTTCTACTCTCAGGCCATATCTGAGGCTTGAAGATGTAGAAAGTTTGCGGAGGGATTGAGGCACGAGCTGAAGAGGGTTATAGTCCCCATGTCCATAGTAGAGTTTCCTGCCTTGGTTGAGAAGGCAAAGACTGTTGAGAGTTTGGAGAGTGGTGGTAGCAGCGGTAAGGCTGCTAGAGTTCAGGAGGGATCATCTGGGTCCAGGAGGGGAGGCCAGCAGAGGGGACCTTATGACAGACCTGTACAGTCTCAGAGAGGAGCTGTTAGTAGGGGACCTCGACCTGTTACTCCTCAGGGCGGAGCACAGTCGATGCGGTGTTATCGATGTGGAGGAGCACATATGGTGAGAGATTGTTCCCTTCCGGGGAATGTTTGCTTCAGATGTGGTAGGCCAGACCACATCTCTAGAGATTGTCAGACACCGGCGACTTCATCTGGGAGTGCCCCGAGGCCACCCAGACCTACAGCTGCGGGGAGAGTGTTTGCATTGTCAGGTGCAGAGGCTTCTACTTCATCAGACTTAGTGAAGGGAAAGGGGAAGGCAGCAGGTGAGGATGTTTTATTTTTATTCGATTCTGGAGCCACGCATTCTTTTATTTCTGTTGATTGTGTGAAGAGATTGGGTTTGTCAGTATCTTCCTTGCATGTTGATTTGTTTGTGTCTACTCCGGCTTCAGTTTCTGTGGTGACGTCGGAGATGTGTGTGAGATGCCCGATAGAGGTGTCTGGTAGGAGGTTCCGAGTGAACCTGATTGTGTTGCCCATGGTGGATATCGACATAATCTTAGGGATGGATTGGTTATCTGCCCATCACATCCTTATAGATTGTGCTCGGAGAGAGTTGATGTTTCCTCAGTTGGAGGATGAGGTGTTGGTATCAGCGGGTCAGGCTGAGCAGTTGATGAGGGATGGAGCTGAGTGCTTCATGTTGTTTGCAACTTTGAGTATTGAGACAGAGAGAGCTATCGCTGGGATCGAGATTGTCAGTGAATTTCCTGAGGTGTTTCCAGATGATGTGCCAGGATTGCCACCCAGGCGTGATGTTGAGTTTAGCATTGATCTGGTACCAGGTGCAGGACCGGTATCAGTGGCTCCTTATAGGATGGCTCCAGCTGAGTTGGTAGAGCTGAAGACACAAATTGAGGATTTGTTGGAGAAACAGATGGTGAGGCCCAGTGTTTCTCCTTGGGGTGCTCCGGTACTGTTAGTGAAGAAGAAAGATGGTGGGGCCCGTTTGTGTGTTGATTATCGGCAGCTGAATAAATTAACGATAAAGAATAAATATCCCCTTCCAAGGATTGATGATTTGATGGATCAGCTGAGGGGAGCTTCAGTGTTTTCAAAGATTGATTTGAGATCCGGATATCACCAGATTAGGGTGAAGGAGAGTGACATACCGAAGACTGCCTTTAGGACTAGGTATGGTCACTATGAGCATGTGGTGATGCCTTTTGGTGTCACTAATGCTCCAGCAGTGTTCATGGATTACATGAACAGGATCTTTAGACCGTTCTTGGACAGATTTGTGGTGGTCTTCCTTGATGATATTTTGGTGTATTCTAGATCATTGGAGGATCACCGTGAGCATTTGAGGTCGGTTTTGGAGGTGTTAAGAGAGAGACAGTTGTATGCCAAACTGTCCAAGTGTGAGTTTTGGTTGTCCGAGGTGAGATTTTTGGGGCATGTGATATCGGCAGAGGGGATTGCAGTAGATCCAGCCAAGGTGGAGGCTGTGATTCAGTGGGAGCGTCCGATGACTGCTACAGAGATTAGGAGTTTTCTTGGGTTGGCGGGTTACTATCGGAGGTTCATTGAGGGTTTTTCTCGAATAGTAATGCCTTTGACTCAACTGACTCGAAAAGATCAACCTTTTGTTTGGACGGACGCTTGTGAGCAGAGTTTTCAGGAACTAAAGAGACGGTTAACCACTTCTCCAGTTTTGGTGTTACCTAACACTGGTGAGCATTTTGATGTGTTCTGTGATGCTTCTCACCAGGGGTTAGGTTGTGTGTTGATGCAGGGAGGGAGAGTAGTGGCATATGCTTCGAGGCAACTGAAGACCCATGAGAGAAATTATCCTACTCATGATTTGGAGCTTGCAGCTGTGGTATTTGCCTTGAAGTCGTGGAGGCACTATCTGTATGGTGCGAGATTCAGTGTATACAGTGATCACAAGAGTTTGAAATATCTGTTTGATCAGAAAGAGTTGAATATGAGGCAGAGGAGGTGGATGGAATTTCTAAAGGACTTCGATTTCCAGTTGATGTATCATCCTGGAAAGGCGAATGTGGAAGCTGATGCATTGAGTAGGAAATCCATTCACATGTCGGCTATGATGATTAGGGAGTTGGAGTTGATTGAACAGTTCCGAGATTTGAGACTAGAGGTGGAGGTTGTTCAGGATCACATTAGCTGTGGTATGATCACCATAACTAATGAGTTCTTGAAGCAGGTGGGAACTAAACAGTTACAGGATCCAGAGTTGTTAAGGACTTTGGGATTACTTGGTACTGAGAGGGCAGCTGGTTTTGAGCTTGGTACTGATGGGATTCTAAGATTCAGAGGTCGAATTTGTCTGCCTTGTGATTCAGAGTTGAGGAGAGTTGTTCTAGAGGAGGGACACATGAGTCGTCTTAGCATACATCCTGGTATGACTAAGATGTATCAAGACATCAAGAAAAGTTTTTGGTGGCCTGGTATGAAGAAGGAGATAGCAGAGTTTGTAGCCGCTTGTTTGACTTGTCAGAAGGCGAAGATTGAGCATCAGAGGCCCGGAGGGGTTTTACAGTTGATGGAGATTCCTGAGTGGAAGTGGGATAGTGTCACTATGGACTTTGTGGTTGGATTGCCTAGGACAACTAGGAACAGTGACTCTATCTGGGTGATTGTTGATAGGTTGACAAAGTGTGCTCATTTTCTTCCTGTCAACAAGAGGTGGTCCTTGGAGAGGCTTGCACAGTTATATATCTGAGAGATAGTACGGCTGCATGGAGTGCCTTCCAGTATTATTTCTGACAGAGATCCAAGGTTTACTTCAAGGTTTTGGCAGACTCTACATCAGGCGTTGGGAACGAGATTGAGGTTGAGTTCCGCCTATCATCCACAGACAGATGGTCAGTCGGAAAGGACAATTCAGTCACTAGAGGATCTTCTGAGAGCTTGTGTGTTGGACCATCTGGGTAGCTGGGAGGAGGTGTTGCCATTGGTAGAGTTTACCTATAATAATAGTTATCATGCAAGTATTGGCATGGCACCTTTTGAGGCTCTATATGGCAGGAGGTGTAGGACTCCATTATGTTGGTATCAGGAGGGTGAGTCAGTAGTGGTTGGTCCAGAGTTAGTTCTTCAGACTACTGAGATGGTGAGACAGATTCAGGAGAGGTTGAGAGCTACTCAGAATCGACAAAAGTCTTATGCTGATAAGAGGAGGAGACCTCTAGAGTTTGAGGAGGGAGAGCATGTGTTTCTCAGGGTGACACCCACTACTGGAGTGGGAAGGGCTGTAAGGGCCAAGAAACTCACACCGAAGTTCATTGGTCCTTATCAGATCCTTCGTCGTGTAGGTCCAGTAGCTTATCAGTTGGCGTTACCTCCTATTCTGTCCAACCTGCATGATGTGTTTCACGTTTCACAGTTGAGGAAGTACATCAGAGACCCGAGTCACGTGATAGAGATGGATGAGGTGCAAGTTAGAGAAAACTTAACTTACGAGAAGAGACCGGTAGCTGTAATTGATCACAAGTTGAAAGAGCTTCGAGGCAAGTCTATTAGCTTAGTGAAGATTCTTTGGGATGCAGCTACTAGTGAGGCAACCTGGGAAGAAGAGAGTCGGTTCAAGGAACAGTATCCATTCCTCTTTTCAGGTAAGCCTATTTTCGGGGACGAAAATTCTTATTTGTTGGGGAGTATTGTAACATTGTAAAAAAAAAAAAAAAAAAAGGCTGATTCAGTAGCCCAGAACGGGCCGTTCCCAAACTGGAACGGGCCGTTCCACACTACTGAATTGAACTACATATTGTAGTTGAGAACGGGTCGTTCCGGCAAGGAGAACGGGCCGTTCTAGGAAGGAGAACGGGCCGTTCCGGAGGGAGAATGGGTCGTTCCGGAGGGAGAACGGGCTGTTCCTGAGGGAGAACGGGCTGTTCTGGATGAGTCCCGGAACGGGCCGTTCTGTTTTCAGAACAGGCCGTTCTGGGCGTGGATTTTGTGCGTGATCTGGGAGTTCAGAACGGGCCGTTCCGGTATCGGTACGGGCCGTTCTGGCCACTCCGGATTGCCTATAAATAGGGGTGAAGGGGGGGCCGTGAGGAGTTATGGTTCTAGAGAGAAGTTTTAGAGAGAAGGTCTCTGGGTCAGTGAGCTCCTTTCTCTCCCAAATTTCTCTGTTTAACTCCTTTTCTCCTCTAGATCAATAACTCCTTCTGTCTTTTCTTGAATTTCAGATTAGAAAGCTTGTTTTGGGAGGACTGAAGTTTCGAGTTGAGCCTCGAGGGGAAATTATACTTTTGATTCAGTCTTTGGCTATCTGAGCCAATCTTCAGGTAAGGGAAGCTAGATTGTTTGCATGTGGCTGAATTTGTTAGTTTGGATGAGAATTTTGAACTCTCTGAATAGTTTTAGGCCGGGCGCAGGTTGAGCGTATCAGGCGTGGAAGAGCTTAGAGCTCTTGGGTTGGTGTTAGGCCAGGCGCGAGTTGACGGCACTGTGCTTGAATATATTTATGAATGAATTGATGCTTATGCATGTTTAAAGTTGAAGTTTTAGATCATGTATGTATGATATATGATGTATGGTGAGGTGTGATTCATATGTATGCTTTGTGATGATATATATGAATGTTTGAATATGATACGTTCATATGGTATGTATTGATCATAATGGTAGGTAGACCATTTATGATGTATGATGCATTATTGCATGTGATGTCTTATGACATGTGTATGGTTGTTGATCATGATGGTGGGCAGACCATTATGATGTATGATGCATGATTGCATGTGATGCCTATGGCATGAGTCTAGCCTAGGACTTGAGGAGAGGAAAAATATTTCGAACTGGAAGAGCTCACATAGAGTCTCTTGAGAGTGGTGCTTGGATAGGCCACTAATATATGAGAGTGGTGCTCTGGGAGGCCACTGGATTTGGGAGAGTGGTGCTCAGATAGGCCACTGGGTTGGGTGAGTCTCCTCTAAGTCCTTAGCTAGTGTTGGAGCGGGGTATGAGGTCGAGGGTTATTCCCTTAACCAAGTACTCGGGAAGGTGCGTGGATCCTTGCGGATAGTCGGTGGGCGAACTCCACAATTGACTTGGTTAATGCATGTCAAGGTCGTGGTAAGGCCGTACCCAGCTGTGCTATACCTGACGGTGGATCTGGACTTCCAAGTGTGTAAGTGACATCATCCGAGTAAACCCGAGTGAGGATTATATATCCTGTTTAGCTGTGACCGAGCGGGCGCATTGGGCGTGAAAACGGTTGGGGTGGTTTCGGTAGGATGGAATGTCACTTATACAGCTCTATTGTTATGGAGATCTCCTAGGTGTATGCGTGACGACGCATTAGATGATTGATATGTATGCCTATCTGTCATGAGTTGCATTCATTGCATGATTATTAATATGATGAAGTGTGGTGTTTGACTTCATGTTTGGTGAATGAATGATTGATTGAGATGAAAGGTTCCTTAGGGACAGGATTTGGGATGCATGTGTAGTATAGAATTTTTATTCTGTACTTGTATTATTGATCTTTGAATTCTAGTTTACCCTTCTGTTTTCCATGTGGTGGAACTGCGATGATCATACTTGGTATGGGAGCAGGTCAGGGATAGCTTGGGAGTAGAGATGATCGTTGTGAGACGAGGAGCTGAGTCTCGTGTTTTGAGTTACCATTCTGGGTAACATTTTTTTTGTCAGTGCTTGACCGGCACTAAGGAATATTTTGGGATGACTGTACATATATGGTGCTATATTTTATATACAGAAACTTAATTATTTCGATCTTTATATTTATGCCTGTATGTATGTGTTATCCAGTTTAATATTCTCTTAGTTAACTAGTTGTAGTGCGATTCCACTAAGTGTAGAGACCGTGGCGGGTCGTTACACTTTTATGGTATCAGAGCCGGTCGAGTCTTTTAGGATACTATGTGGGGAGTGATCCTTCTAGGTTTCTGTTGTGTCATATCTCTGATATGTGTTAGCCTTTGGTGAATTGTGGGGGTATTATGTTACTAATAGGATGTTTGAATTCTTGTAGTATGGTGAGACCCCAGTATGACCAGATTGCTAGGGCCATGGAGATGATAGCCATGGCGATGCAGCAGCAGAGTGCTCACTTTGCTCATATGGAGGCAGGTAGAGCTGCGGCTGAGGCAGCTAGAGCTGCGGCTGATGCAGCTAGACCGGTGGTCTCTCAGGAGGGGAGAGATTTAGCAGAGTTCAGGGGATGTCAGCCTCCTCAGTTCAGAGGGGATTCAGATCCTGATGTGGCGGATCAGTGGTTGAGGGATATGGAGAAGATTTTTAGTGTTTTAGGATCTTCTGATGAGAGAAAGTTGGCTTATGCAGTTTACATGCTGGGGGGCGAGGCTGAGTACTGGTGGAGAGGCACCAGGCAGATGTTAGAGAGCAGGGGTGTGCCTGTTGACTGGGATTGCTTCAGGAGGGTCTTTTTGGAGAAATATTTCCCGGATAGCGTTAGATACGCTAAGGAGGCAGAGTTCATGAGATTACATCAGGGAAGCTTGTCTGTTTCTGAGTATGCTATGAGGTTTGAGCATCTAGCTCGTTTCTACTCTCAGGCCATATCTGAGGCTTGAAGATGTAGAAAGTTTGCGGAGGGATTGAGGCACGAGCTGAAGAGGGTTATAGTCCCCATGTCCATAGTAGAGTTTCCTGCCTTGGTTGAGAAGGCAAAGACTGTTGAGAGTTTGGAGAGTGGTGGTAGCAGCGGTAAGGCTGCTAGAGTTCAGGAGGGATCATCTGGGTCCAGGAGGGGAGGCCAGCAGAGGGGACCTTATGACAGACCTGTACAGTCTCAGAGAGGAGCTGTTAGTAGGGGACCTCGACCTGTTACTCCTCAGGGCGGAGCACAGTCGATGCGGTGTTATCGATGTGGAGGAGCACATATGGTGAGAGATTGTTCCCTTCCGGGGAATGTTTGCTTCAGATGTGGTAGGCCAGACCACATCTCTAGAGATTGTCAGACACCGGCGACTTCATCTGGGAGTGCCCCGAGGCCACCCAGACCTACAGCTGCGGGGAGAGTGTTTGCATTGTCAGGTGCAGAGGGTTTGGGATGCATGTGTAGTATAGAATTTTTATTCTGTACTTGTATTATTGATCTTTGAATTCTAGCTTACCCTTCTGTTTTCCATGTGGTGGAACTGCGATGATCATACTTGGTATGGGAGCAGGTCAGGGATAGCTTGGGAGTAGAGATGATCGTTGTGAGACGAGGAGCTGAGTCTCGTGTTTTGAGTTACCATTCTGGGTAACATTTTTTTTGTCAGTGCTTGACCGGCACTAAGGAATATTTTGGGATGACTGTACATATATGGTGCTATATTTTATATACAGAAACTTAATTATTTCGATCTTTATATTTATGCCTGTATGTATGTGTTATCCAGTTTAATATTCTCTTAGTTAACTAGTTGTAGTGCGATTCCACTAACTGTAGAGACCGTGGCGGGTCGTTACAGAAGGCAATTTCCTCTTTTTCTCTCTTATCCTTAAAAATTGAATCATAGAACAACATGGGGTTCCATACTATCTTAATTATATGAAAAAAGTTAAATTTAAGATCCTTCTCAATTGCCCAATTTTTAACCATTGAGGGTTACTAATTCCTTTAAAAGTTCTCACTATAATTAGCTTAACAGGATTTGTGAAATAATGACATCTATTGAAAGGTAGCTAATAATGGCAACTCATGTGTATATGCATGTAATAAACTAGAAGTGGTTGAATGTTATCATACATATTATAATATATTATGTGCCTAGCTATCTAACTAGATACTGCTCCTTTTATTGCCGTCCTATTATGATTTTGCTAAAGATGATAATATTCACATATATAATATGATGGTCGAAAACTCTTATGTCAGATAATGTTGGTCCAACAGATGCGTATAATAATGTCATACCCAGATGTGACCCTATAAATAAATTATTGCACCTCGACAATTTTCTATATTTAATTAAATTTGGCCCCCAATGTATATCATGATTCATGAGGAACACATCATGCCCAAATTGATACATAACTATCTTCAAGATAACGTAATATTGTTTAAATAGTTATAAATAGCATTCACCATGCCATTTATTTAAGTACATGAAAAAATTGTTTGATATGTTTTTTCATCATCAAAATTACAATAATAACATCAAAATTAATGTAAATGAATAAAATTATTATTTAACTTCGCACCACTAAATATAAATATTGACAACAAATTAAATTTCTTATTACAAACAAATTGTATGAGTATTTCTATATAAATGAATAAAATTAATTATAGAATATTAGGATTTTAAATAATTGAATAACTAGTTCCCTTGTTATTTATTTAAAAACAAATTAATAACTTTTCAATAAAGTTTGAGATGAGATTTACATGAAATGTACCTATATCAAATATCAAAACAAAAGCAATATACTGTATATAATTTAGATTCATTTAATTTAGATAGATGTAATCTTCATTTTAATTAAATTAATAGTATATATTTAAAAAAAAATTGTATTTTATAGCTCCTAATTTTATATATTAAATTCACTGATAATTATTTTTTACACTTTTATCTTCTAATATAAGATGATGTTGATTATTATTAATTTTTATTTTTATTAAAACAATTGTTCTCACTAATTCAAAGTCTTAAATTCTTCACTATACCTGAAGAAATGAATAAATCAATAGGAATTGTTGAATAAATTAATTAAATAGATCCAAATTGGTTTTGAAATTTGGATCATATTGTTACATTAAAATCAAATTAAATTAATTATATAATTAATTAAGTCTTAAAAATTACTTATTTTCAAATGAACATATCAGATGATTCAATCGATTATTTTTCAACTTTTGGATTAATACATTTTGGAGTTTAGTATATAACTTTTTCTTCTATATACTGTTTTATTTTCTTTCTTTCCATTATAATATTTTTAATGATCTTATCTAGTATTAATAGGTGTGTTTAGTTGACTATATATGTTTATTATATAATATTTTTCATAATAGACACTAAATTTTTTTTCAATGATATAACTCTATAATAATATAATATTTTTCCCTAAAAATTTCTTTTGCTTACAATTATATTTTCATAGAGTCATAATTGATAATAAAAAAAGTGCAAGTGTATATTATAATGACAAAATATTATATATATATATATATATATATATATATAATATGATATTTTTTGTATGTCAATTTTTAATAAATAAAATAAAATATAAAATTATAATTATTTATTTTTTATGATCACTCAATAACTCAAACCAAATCTTAATCAAATTGATTTAGTATGCTAAAAATATTTTCCAACTTCAAATCAATTCAACTCATAAACACTCTTTACAAATTAAATATAAATTTATTCTTTGTGATTTTCAATCAAGAATATGGGAGTTAGGAATGAATCCCTTTAAAGAATGAAAATTATTTAAAATAATGAGATATCTTGACTATTTTTTTATATGCACAATTATATATTATCTCTGGTCTCTTTTTCTTTATTTATAAAATTCTATTAGTTAATTCATGAGTATTAAGAAAAATGTTGAATTTAGTTGATAATAATTTATCCTAAATTTATATTTTTTTTTCAAAATTACTCTTAATATTGTGAAAACACAAATTAGCTGAATATACGAGCTGGCACGTTTATCTAGGCTTGATTTGCATAGACCTGTGTGCAATTTAAGTAACTTGTCCATATAGGCTCACATTTTAAATAAGCCAAAAGAAAAATTAGGTTTGTATCTGCACTGTGTAGTTTGTAGTCTAATGGATATGTCTGTTGCCAGCAAGATTAAAAGGAAGGGAAAAAAAGGTGATGGATTTAAAAAAAAAAAATCCATCTAAATTAAAATTTGTCCACATTTATATGTTTGATCCAATTTAGACCTATGCAAAGATCTAATTAAAATGTAAAATAATAATACAATTCTATCAAAATTAGTCTTAAAGTGTTACCCACATTTATATAGTTAAGTTCTTCCAATGCAACCATCAAGACAATGTTATACTACCATGTACATCGACGAATCAATATATTACACACTTTAGTGTTATTTGTCACTGTCATTCATGGTAACCTAAATAATGATAAAATTATTTGGTAAAAAAAGTCAAATTCATTTATTTTAAAAAAATATTTGGTACAAAAATGTTCACGAGTTGGCCTGCATACCCACTATTAAATCTATTTAACCCACAGACTAAATGGTCCATGCCAAAAAACCCGCATTCTATATATTGATTAAGATTTTTAAGATCTATTCGCTACAAGAAAATATAGTGACATACACCCTATAATAACACTATACATGTCATTAAAAATTATTTTTACCCATATAATAATTATAATATATGTTGGTATATTATTAAAAAGTGTGAGTATATGTTATAGTGACACACAAAATATGTTGTTAAATCTCATTCAAAATCAACACTAAAATTATGCGTAACTATATGTCAAATAGACATATACCTACATGTATTGTACTTATAGTGACACTTTTTGTATGTCATTATATGTAACATTTATTGTAGTGATTTCACTATTATTATTAAATTAAGATAAATAACTTTAACATATGCTATTTTTATAAAATCAAAAATTAATTAAAAAAATATTTTATATTGATTATTATAAAAAGAATAAGAGATTATTAATTATAGCATACCGTGTTGGTATCATATAACAACTTACTTTAAGATCAGAACTGAAATAATTTAGCATGTTTCAAACGTGGGAATAAGTCCTGAGATTACAGCTAGCAGCCAACAAGACAAAGGAAAAAAAAAATTAGAAAACGAAAGGAAAAGAAGGATAAATGCTATTTTGAACTTTAATGTGTCTAGTTCGGACGAAAACATGCCGAACGTTTATAATAATACATTTATAAATTAACTAGTGTTTTAGTGTTTATTATAATAAATTATAACTATAAATAAATATTATATTTAAAAATTTTATAAATAAGTTTTTAAAATATATAAATTATTTTATATTTATAATAAATAATTTATATTATGACATAAAATTATTTTTAATTATTGTTAATTTATTTTTAAATTATTAAAATTTAATTTATAGATAAATATGATAAGTAAAAATTGAATTAATTTTTATATCTACTTCTATATATTAAACACAAATATCTAAGAAAATTTTCTTTTATGAGAGAATTTTTAAGAATTTTTTTAACTTTTTATCTAATTTAATTTTTATTTATGAATTAAATTTTAATATTTTAAAATAAATTATCAATAAATAAAAATGATATTGTGTTATAATATATATTATTATCATAGTATTGTACTACAATATTAATTATTTATCAAAAATATAAAATATAATTTATATGTTTAAAATTATGTATTTATACAAATTTTAAATTAATTTATATACTGATACATAATATTTATTTGTATATATAATTTATTATGAATTTTAATTATATAAAATAAACATTTAACATATGCATTGCACATGCTATACTAGTTAGATAAAAAGTTAAAAGAATGTTTTAAAAAAATATTAAAACACTACAAGAAATGTTACATATATATAGTGACATACAAAAAGTGTTACTATAGGTACAATATATGTAGGTATATGTTTATTTAACATATAGTTACACACAATTTTAGTATTGATTTTGAATGCGATTTAACAACATATTTTGTGTGTTACTATAGTCTATACCCACACATTTTAATAATATACTGACATATATTGTAGTTATTGTGTGGGTAAAAGTAATTTTTAGTGACATGTATAATGTCATTATAAGATGTGTGTCACTATATGACAATTTTCTTGTAGTGAAATTCAATTCTAATATAAATATGATAGAAAAAAATTGAATTACATAAGAAGATAAAAAAAAATTCTTAGAAAAACTCTTGATAAAAAAATCCTAAAATATTCTCATGCAAGATAGAAATTCATATTTAATATATAATAATTAATTTAATTTACAAATAAATATGATAAATAAAAAATAAATTATACAAGAAGTTAAAAAAAATCCCTATAAATGTTCTTGTAGAAAAATCTTAAAAATATAACATTGTACGTTCTCCTTAATTATTGTGTTTTTATCAGTAATTATGTGGTAATTATGTGGTGTGTGGTATGTGTTGTTTTGAGGTGTGGTTGAGAGATTTTGAGAGTTAAAAAACTTCCAATGAGTCTTTAAGTATTTTAAAGAGTTTCTATGAGAGTAGAGGTCCAATTTGATCTTGAGGAGAGAAGTATATAAGATTTCTTTTGAGATTTGATCCTCATAAGCTCATTTTTTAGAGAACTTTAGAGAGAAACTGTGAGATAATCTCTAAAGTTGTAAAAAAATTTCTTCTTTTTGTCATCTTCTCGAGAGTTGTAAAGGATCATTGTTATGTGTGATTCAAAGCTCGTAGTTGAGAATCAAGGTTGTGATGCTGTACAAAACTTTTCGAAGCTCGGAGCTTATTCTTCTTCCTTTTTCTCGTTTCTTCTTAACATCAATGTAAGAGAAGCTATAGTTGGATTGTATGAATTGTATGTTGCTTGATTGTCATCAAAATATGGTTGTATTGGTTAACTTTGGATTGAATGGTGGAAGGGTTGAGCTTTGGTGTTTTGAGTTATAAAGGCGAATATTTGGTGAATGGTCTTAATTATTGTTACATGTTGGTATCTTCAAGATTTTAGGTGGGATGAGCCAAATTCGTGAGTCTAGAAGTGCAAAACTCATTATCGCATCAAGTGTGCCTTCATGACATCGAACATATGACTCAAATTAGGGATTCTCTGTTTTGTTTATGTTAGATGCAGGATTTGTGGCATTAGACATGAAGAGAAAGAAAAACCTCTAACTTGGTCACATTGGGCATGTTATCTTGCCTAAAATGAGGTTGGAAGTCAGTTTTTGTCACGCAAGCCATGAGGGCCAACGGGTTCCCTATCTCTTCCACGCGGGGTGCAAGTTGAGTGGCACTAGACGTGAGTGAGATAAAGTGTTTCCAACCTCAATGGCATCAAGTGCAAGGTGTGTGGCATCAATGCAATTTACTTTGAAAATTCTTGTTTTTTGATTGATGATACGATGAACATGAATAGGTTAGGTGAATCTGTTGCATGTTGTATGATAATAGGTGATTATTGGTTCTATATATATATATATATATATATATATATATATATATTGATCTGGGATAATATACGTATAGATGAATTATAACTGTTGAATTGTTTAGTTGTGATGTTGAGAATGCTATAGGTATTTAGGCACGTTGATTAACTTAGGACTACAAATGACAATATTTTCAAAAGTTAGATATCTCATAATGTGGATATTGGTGTGGTGCTCTATGAGTCCAATTGTTGGAAATCCCTCCTTAAAAAGGCATTGTCTCCTGGAGTGAGTTGTTGAGTCTCTTCTAGGTCCTTAGTCCATTATGTTAAGTAAGGTATGAAGTTGATGACAAAAACTATTATCTGATTACTGGAAAGGAACGTGGTATCATGAGGATAATTAGCGAGCTAAATCGATAGATGACTTGGTCAATGATGTCAATGTCATGGTAGGCAAATACCTAGCTATGTTATACCTGATGATGGTACTAGGTTTTCCTAGTTTAAGTGACAACATTCAAGAAATCATGTTGTAGGGATTGGTTTCCCAATTGAATATGTTGATCTAGTAGGTGTAAAATGATTGGTTGGTTCGATTGGGCAAGTCACTTAGACTAGTATACATCTTGGCTGTAGGAGATCTTCGTAGGTGAATGTGTGACGACGCATATAGTTGAGGCATTGTGCATATGATGTGGTGTGATTGGCATTGTTCATATACTTGTCAATTACATGGTTAAGAGGCATTGATGTGGTGACATATATGAATTTTTATATGTTGTTAAATTGTCTATAATTGTAATTTGTTTGATACCATGTTGAGGTGTTAATTTGTTGTGTTGATATGTTATAAAAGAGATGGTTAGTAGGGGTGAGCATTAAACCGACACCCGAACCGAACCCGAAAAACCCGATAAAAAATATTGTTTTTGGGTGGGTTCGGGCGGGTCTTATGGGTAAATCGGGTTAAAATTTTGATTTTATACGGGTTATATTGGGCGGGTTCGGTTTTGAATTTTTAAACCCGCCAAAAACCGAACCCAACCGAAAATGATATAAGTTTAAATTTTTATTACTTTTGTATAACTAAACAACAATGGTCCAAACTTAAAAATCTTTATTTCAAGTATAATATAGCCATCAATTTGTAACTTATTTTTTTCCTTTTTCTCATAACTTAGATATTTATTTTGTCTTCTCCTTCCTCATTCAACTTCTCAACACGCTAGTCCATTTTTAGAATTATCTTTTTGCTTCTTTCTTTGTCTTTCTTTTCCATCTTCTTATCTCCATTTTGAGTACATTTTGTGTGACTGTGATTTCTTATGATTTTGTAATCTAACTTTATATTTCTTTTCCATGTAACAACTATGAACTTTGTTATCTTTTATTTTTGCTTCTTTAGTTTGTAAATGTTTCAACTACGAATCTACTTACACCATCTATTGTCACCTTCATTCTATTTTTATACACTATTTTAAAAATATTTTTTATCGTTTTAAGCTTCATCTTCCTTAAGATAAATTGGTTTACAAAAAAATTCAAACCCGATTATACCCACCCGCTTAAATCCGAATCCGTTTCAACCCGAACCGCCTCAAATCGAAAGTTCAGTCGGTCGGATATGGGTCACATTTTTTCAAAGTCGGTTTACAATGGGTTGGACATTTTTCACCCGAACCCGACCAAACCCACCCGTTGCTCACCCCTAATGGTTAGTGGTGTGGTTTACATGATGATGTTGTGGATCGTATAGTTGTATTACTTCTATACTTGTATGAATTATTCTTTTATACACTAGTTTACCCTTGTATGTTTTCCTAGTAGTTGGATTGTGATAATCATGTTTTTCATAAGAGTAGGATAAGGATAGGTTGGAAAAATCAAACATATGGAGAGTCATGTTATTGGATGGTAGTGTAGTTGGATGCTACTTTCTTATAGGTTTTATTGAGTTGTTTGACCAACAACCTAAACTTGCATATTACAACTTTGGATTACTATATATATATATGAACCTTAGGTAGTTGTTTTATTTTCGCTGCTAGTCGTTGATTCCATTAAATGTAGGATCATGGTGGATGATTACACATAAAGTTCATGTTTAATATATAATAATTGATATTTTTATTTATTTTAAATGTAATTTTAATATATTTTTTTGTTATTATTTTTCTTCTATTTATGATAAGTGTTAAAAATATTTTTAAAAAATAGTTAGAGGTAGTAATATGGTTTCTAGTGATTAGCAATTTTGAACTTTTAACGAAAAAATAAATAAAAAGATTTTGTTTCTACTAAAGACGAATAAATAAAAAGGAATATAGATGAAATATGTTTGATAGAATTAGATAAGTGAATTGAAAGTAAAAATAAAATAAAATGATCATAAAATAGTAGATATTGAAGTTTTATTTTGTAAAATTAGATATTAAATTAGCTGATAAATATAAAATAATAATGTAAAACTACGTACATCTTAAATTTTGGTAATTATACATTTTTAAATATTGTTATTTTCATATTTTAATTTATTTTATATAACTTTGTCATCTTAAAAATAAGATAATAAATTTTTGTTATATTCTGATTTTTAGATATTTTTATTAAATAATATGAGATATTATAAATAAATTTATATTATATTTCATCATATATAGACAATGATATTTGATGGGAATGAAAAACAATGTTAAGGGTTTCTTATTATAAGATGAATAAATAAAAGAATTATGATAAGATAATGATGACAAAAATAGAATAAAAATAATAAGTTAAAAGCTATATGAATTTGCATTTCAAAACATTATAACTTAATAAAATAAACTCTTTTTTTACTAAACAATTTTAGTATGACCTTACAAGCTTTTAGTTAATTGATGTTGCTGAGTCCAAAAAATTTATAGGTACTCAATAAGCCCTAGTATCTAATTTCATAAGGTGCAAGGACCTCTAACCATGCATAAAATATATTTTCTGTAGTATCTTACCGATATGATGTGAGCAGAATGACAAAGATCACCATGTGGTATAGGTTAAATAGCTTATAGAGTCTCTTGAGTCTTACCCAAGAAAGATTAGGGTGTGATGATATATAATATAATAGTTTTTAATTATAAACTTCACTTTTCGATTCATTTTTATCCTCTCTTTTTTTTTCCTTATATTTCTTATTATATCACATTTCATATTTATTGTTTTTCTTTGTACCTTTTCTTCTTTTTTCATTTTCTTTTTTCCATCATGATATACGTCAAAATGGGTGAACATTAATTTTTCAACCTAATTTTGTCAAACTATTAAATAGGGTTAATTGTAGAACAATAATCAATAAATTAAAATGTAATTTATTTGTCTTCTTAAAAAACACTTTTAATTAATCTAGTGGCATGAAACACCACAAAAAAAATTAATTATTCCCTTCTATTTTTTTTTAATTTAATCCCCATTAAAAATTTATTTACGATTCATAAATTTTGATAAAATGTTTTTTATATATCACATACATGGACAACAACATTAAATTACTATTATATGTTATCATTCATGTATCCTAATTAAAATTAATGTGAACTCCCTAATTATTAATCCCCTCTTAATGCTATATCTTTGACATTATCCTAGTCTTTCTTATTCATTAACGTAATTCTCAAAATCTTTATAAATTAACTATGCAAGTGGCCGTCCAAAAATGAAAATATAAAAAATATTTTACCAAATTTTAAAGATTAAATTGCTAAATATAAGAATAAATAGAGAAAGAACTTGGTAACAATTTTTATTTATTTATTTTAAGAATCTAATTATAAAAAAAAATTTAAAAATCATTAAACAGATGATGTATTATATATATATATATATATATATAAAGTTGACTAACTGAAAACATGATTTTTCAGCACAGTGAAAAAGTAATAAGATATATGCTATCCTCTTAGAATAAATAGCATAGAATATCTAAAGTCTCAATCATATGTTGTCCCAGGCATACAGCATGCAGCATGATATGAGGGTGTAGTTATGTATGAATTTGACATGAAAACATTTGTTGGTAAGACTTTGATTAGATGTAGGAATTAGTAATGGTGAGAATGAGATTCAAGCGGTGTTGCTCAGATCTCAGATGCCAACACACATCCACATCATATCAATCACTAATTGACTATACAGTATACACACACCCTGTGAAAGAAGAAGAAAACTATGAAAAGTTCTCTGTTGTGTACATGTCACCAAAATATTTACTTCCTCCAGTCCAGAGGGGAATATTATTGCCAGTGCATGTAGTAACAGATCACATGAAGAAAGGAGGTTATGCACAGTAAATTATATTTCCATAAAATAGAAAAGCAAGGTAGGAAGACAATATTATATATGTGAATGTGATTTGTGAGTATTGCTGTTGAAGATTGAATTTGTAACATGCTTAGTGTGTGGATGATATTGAAAGCAATAGCATGCAAGTTAGGTAAGGAAAGTGCAGGACAATGTATATGGACCGCCGACCACCTGATCAAATCTAATCACACTTTATTCTCTCATTTTTATGCTATGAAAGCTGAATGCGTGATTCACATGCACTTTGAAAATTATGCCCACACAACGTCACTGCATATTTCACTTTCTATCTTTTTCACCTAATTACTTACTACTATTTTATACATATAGTACCTGCATATTTGTATTTATATAGTTAAATTTTCATGAGAAATAAATGTCTTTAAATATGCTGGCCATTGGACAAGTTCTTTTCCAACTAAAAATCAAAAACTAAAGCAAAGTTCAGTTAATCTGTGGGAACCATGTATATATACATTGAACGGCATCTTCCACAGTGTGTGTTAGTTTCCTTATATCTTTGTGGAATTTCTCAAAAAGATAATCTGATTTTATCCCTCATTCTTTTTAATACAATTCATTTCATATCTTCTTTCCTATTTTCAAAATTACGATATTAAGCTAAAATAATTTTGTGCTAATAGATTTATCAATTAATTAGTTAGCTCATTCCATCTCTTTAAATTTAAGTAGAATTATATTGAACTTAATAATAAGAATTGAAATAGTATATATAGAATCTTAAATTCAAATTTTAATGTTTTAATTGTAATTTTAATAAATAAAAAATAAAATAAAATTATATTTACAATATATGATAAAATGTGTGTACACACAATATAAGCCATAATTTTATTATATAAAAAAATCACTTACTTATAAATAAAAATGTTAAATGTTAAAATTATTAATACTTAACATGAGTCTACATTACTATGGTGAAATATACTAATATATCAATTTTTTTTATATGAATATATTTTTGTTTACTATGTAATGTATCATTTTGTTAGTATATATGATCCCCGATATCAATATTAATAATATATTTTTTACTGTAATTTAACACTAAATTATTATTATATTATTTTTGCAAGGTCAAGGGAAAATGTAAGGCAAATAGTAGGTGTAGTATGCATTAATTTTGTTTAGTAATCAATTTTATCGATAATTAATATAAGATTTTCGTCTACAAAACTAAAGTATGATACCATACTTAAGAGACTCCGACGTAATTCTACTTGGACAACCAAGATTTTTTTATATAAATTAATAAATATTAGAACAATGCTACTAGCACATATTTCAATTACAACATAGGTATTTTTTTTTTTATTTTCTTTCCCACTTACTTAGTATGAATAATTTTCTAGGTAAAGAATTTGTTAACAAGAGGCAGGCCCAGAACTAATTGTTTCCAAGTTTTAAGAATCATGCCCATTGTAAAATATGTTGGGCCAAAATTACGAAGCATGAAATTTAAATAGCATGTGTTCATACAATCTAATAATATTACGATGACACCTTTCCAGGCCCATTATAGTCAGCTGGACCAAAATTACGAAACTCATGATATATATACTTTCTTATTTTTTTTAAGTGCACCTCTATGATTTATTTTTATTTTTTAAAATATCCTTAATCCTTTTATTATTCTTTAATTTTTTTAATTTTATATCTTTAATTTTCAATTTATCACTTTTCTTTTCTTTTTCACACACATCCTTTTTTCTTCTTTTCAATTTTTACCTGCACGCCTTTGTTTTTCCTTCACTTTCACCTATTTTAATAAGTAATTTTAATTTTATCAATTTTTACATTATTCTCTTATCTCTTAGCTCTTTTAATTTTCACTTGCACCTGGACTATAGAACTGATGCGTGACAATATTGTAGGCACGTGTTACTTTTTTTACAATTTCAAAGGTGTCAAGTCAGATGTACATTTTTTCTTTGAACATTTTTTCCTCTTTCACACCTCCAGAAACCTTAACATTAAATTTAGTGTTCTAAAAATTGTTTTTGGAATTGTGTTTTCTACATTCTTCCGATAAGTACTTTCCGAACAATAAATTTACTATTCTAAAAAAAAAAAAAAACTTTCCAGAATTATGTAAAATAACATAATTTTGGAAAACACTAAATTTATGTTGTCAAAGAAGTCACATGCACTTATAATATTGTCAAAAATCAATTCTATATCCTAAATGCGTGTCAAAACTAAAAGATGAGAGAGAGAATAATAGTGTGAAAACTGAAAAGAGGAAGAAAGTAATGTAAAAAATTAAAAGAATTAAAACTACTTACTAAAATAAATGGGAAAGTGAGAGAAAGTAAGATGTGCATGTGAAAACTGAAAAGAGAAGGGAAAGAGATGTGCCAAAAAGAAGAAGTGTTAAATTAAATATTCGAGATATATAATTAAAAATTAAAAATTAAAAATAAGAATATTTTAAAATTTTATTTTTTAAAAAAATAAAGAGATGTAGTCGTAAAAAAAGGTCATGCATGAAGTGCAATCTCATAATATTGCCATTACATCTTTTCAGGCCCATTATCGTGAGCCAAGCCTCTCATGTGAGATAGTATCACGGTTCTGTTCCATATTTAGTTGTATAGATACTTTTCCTCCTTATATATAATCCAACCCATATTTAATAAAGTATATGGATGTAATATATATATATATATATATATATATATATAATCATAAATTATCATGTATCATAAATTTCTTAGCTTTGATAATAATTTTTTTAAAAAATCTCATAAAAACTTATTTTTAATCGATGGATGGTGTAAAATATTGTACACTGATGGTACATATTCATTAAATTCTTTTAGATAAAATTTTGATTTAAAAATATTAAACTTTATTAGTTCGATTATATTAATGGGTTTGTAATTCTTTAACCTGACATATAAACTTGATAATACATAGACACTAAACTATTTTAAAATATAGTGTCTATGTCTTATGTTTTAGCTAGCGGATCAAATTAAGTACGGATTTTGCCAACATTGTAATGAAAATTCACAAAATAAAAGAAACTGTGGTAAAACAAAGGGTACAAGCACTTTTATTGCCTCAAGATACAAATTATCCGGACTATACATTTATTGCAATCAAAACTAATAAAAATATATTACCAAAGTATTGATTGAAAATTGAAAAATATAAGAAAAGTTAACCCTCAATTGATATTCTACATGAAGCATACCATTTAATGGATTCTCTTCACTTAGTAAAACAAATTACAACTGTATTAGTATCCAACTCAATACAAAATTCAACAAAGTTTCATCAAAATAGCCATCCAGAGTGCGACTTATTCTGATTTATAAATAATAGTATTTTTGTCTATCTCCTCAAGGTATGCAGAATATATTCTGCATAAAGATCCCTGCAACAAATCAAAGACAATATATAACAATGAGATGAAATTATGCAGATTGCAGGTAGTGAAATATTTTTGTTAAATAAGTGACATGAATGACCACATAAAGAATTAAATAAGCATGGTAGAGAGATAATGATCTACTAGATAGAGAATTTTTGTTATTGGAATATTAATGAAATAATAGTTAAACTAGGTGCTCTATGGGTACTGACATTGAGTGTTGGATGGCTTCAAGTGCAGTGGATGCAGGTAAAAACTCATTAACTGCTACCTCCTTGTTCTCATTCTTCTTATCTGATCAACATGTTAAGATATGCACACATTTTTATAAGAACATTTAAATTGAGCTTAAACAAAATCAAGTTCTTGGAATAAGATTGCTAAGGATACAGTCTTCAAAGAAGCGTCGAATCTCAGTGAGGCGATGAGGTGGAAGTTCTTTGAAGTCAGTGTAGTGCTTATATTCTGGATCATCAGCACATACTGCAATAATTTTATCATCTTTCTCCCCCTATTTCAATAGAACAAACTTTTTATTGTCTAAACAGTTAGAACAAAATGGAAATTGTTTTATCAACTAAAAGTCTAATAAATATACCTGGTCAATCATAGGCATCAATCCAATGGCTCTAGCTCTCAGGAAACAACCAGGAACAACTGGCTCCTATACCATATCAGTGAATCAGTAAGTTTACTAATGAATATAACCTTATTGGTATATAGCTCAAACATTCTCATCAAATTAAATACTATCTGAACACATAATGTGGCTAATGTAACACTTGAGTTTATTTCGTACCATCTTTTGAAATAGAGTTTAATGCTGGTATCCCGACCTAACAATCAATCAGATATCACTATTTAAAATTACTTTACATTGTTAGTGCTTCACTTGTTTTCTCTTTGAATTAAGGTGGATAGTGGAAAATTTTGATAATTAAGTGGTGATTAACTAAGGATCAAAGTTGATGTATGATACCTACAATATGATCCTAATATATCACCAACATTCAATGTCAACTTTTAGTTTACTGTTGATAAAGAGAGAACCATGACACGTTTTAGTTTTACTATATATTAATGCCTTTTGTATAATTTGGATGAGTTTAAAATGGTAAGAACATACCTGCATGATAACCAAGACATCAAGTGGATCATTGTCTTCACATAGACTTCGAGGGATGAAACCATAGTTATGGGGATAAACAACTGATGAATACAAAATCCGATCAACCTAACCATTATTTAGGAGGTAAGAAGAATCTAATATTAGACGAGTAATGGAATGCAAAAGTTAGAATTGAGAAATAAAGAGATAATTCGTACATTCATGTTTTTCTAATTAACCATCGACACATTTTGTTGCTTTCAGGTTGATTGCCAAATATGAAATAAGAGATTTCTCTATAAAATCGTTTCAGATTATAGCACTTTCAAAACAAACAGGCAATTGGTTCATACCTTAATTAATCCAGTTTTTTTGTCAAGTTCATATTTGACCTTGCTTCCCTTAGTGATCTCCACAACCTGCAAATAGCAACTAAGAAAGTAGCAACCACTGAACAAGCATACAACATGCTATAGTGGAAAATTTTTGGTCAAGAATGTAGATACAATTTTACATGAATTTTGTTATTAGGAAAAGATAAGCCAATGGAGATTTCAAAATGTTACAAGATAGAAATAGAAAAATCTTTTAAGAAAGAGTCACAAGATTATGCCACTTATGAAGTTCAGGAAACTGTTCTTTAGAATCCAAAAGGTGAAGTGCAGGCAAGGTTGCTTGCTCTCTATAGGAACTAATTTTATAAGTAATATGTGATTCACATGCTTCTTGCATGGCTGATTTGGGTTGTGTTTGTTGTTAGGAAATTACATCCCAAAAGATGATAAGGTGGCTTGTCATACATTATGGAGTGTTTGGACTCTCATAATTCATGACTACTCTGCTTTCTGTGTAAAAACGTTGGTTTGTAGTTGATCTTCACACCTGCTTTTCCTAAAGCCAATAAAAGTTGCACCCACGGTGCAACCACAATAAAATAGTCCATTGCATCGTTTACCCCCTATAGTTTTTCTTAACTAAAAAGAAAATAAATAATGGCATTATTTAGAAAATGAAGCAACCAGTAATTTTCCAGAATCAAAACTTACACAATTGAAAATATTAGGCGCATCAGGTCCTGCACATGAAACCTAAGAACATTAACCATTTTTTTTTTGTTGGGTAAGAACAAACTAATCCTTGTTTTGGCCTAGCCACAAGGTGATTTAGCAACATGATCTAAGTGATCGTATGTTAAATTGAATGTCAATGAAGTAACCTAATCAACACGAGTACCAATTTCAAGATCATGCCAAGGGTGAGCAGCAACTGATCTCCTAGACAAAGATGAAAGAATTCTTTCATTTAAGCGGGGAGTTGGACGATTTGATTGAACTTCTTCACCATTCTCATTCTCAGCCATCTTCAATCACAGGACAAGGCTAAGACAAACCAAATGTTTTTATAAGTCATGGTCCATCAGAACACGATCATGAACATTGCTAATATTTCACTTAAATTTGTGCCATTTCATGATATGTTAAAACTTAAAAGTTTACCAAACATATTAATAAGTGGTAATAAGGTCATAGAGACAAATTATTTGCACATATGAATCCACCCCCAAAAGCCAATGACATGAAACTTATAAAGGATGATAGATAGCATGATGCATGAAAACAATGTCAAACATGACATTAACAAAAGAAAAAGGATATAAGGCTTGGAACAAAGGAAATAACAAACCTTGAACAATAGCAAAAACAAATATTCTGAGAAGAAGGTAAAGGGTTGAAGAGAGAGATCTGACGAAGAAGATTGTTTATTATGTATATATAGTAGTCAAGGGAAGAACAAGGTCAAACAATTCTTTACCTCACCTCGTGTTTGTACAGGAGACAAGTAAGCTTACCATTCCACCTGTTCTGTGGAACGTTCAAAAGGCAATTTCTAGCCAATAAAAAAACAAAATCAAAGTTATAAAATCTTGGGAAATAATGGTTTCTTTTTTATTAGTTTATTTATTAATTTTTAAGTAATTAAAAATATTTAATAAGGTTTATTTAATGTTTCTTAATTGATATAATTATAAGTTTATTTTAATCAACACCATTTAAGTTGGAATGATAATGAATAGATTCTCGATCATATTTGGACAGTATCCACGTTTAATGAAATGAAACATTTTCATGTGTATTTTTTAACAAATTAATATAATAAAAACATTATCTTAAATTTAATTAATAAAATATAATTTTAATTAATATTATTATATCTAATCCATTAAAAACTCTAAAAATATTTCAAATTTCAGTTATAAAATAGTAAAATGTATTTTATTATATTTTTATAGATGTAAGTTAGATATTATAATATCCATATATATCTATACCGATATTATAATTTTCAACAAACAAAATATTTAACTACCTAATCTAGCAAATAGAATATTTTACTTATCTTAACACCCCCCTCAAGTTGGTGCATGGATATCACATATTAACTCGAATAAAGACTCATTAAACACCATGTTTGTCACTCCTTTGGTGAGAACATTAACTAACTGCAATTCAAATCTTACAAAAGGAAAGGAAATTATTCCAGCTTAAAGCTTCTCTTTGATGAAATGTTTATCAATCTCTACATGCTTTGTTCTATCATGTTAGACAGGATTATAAGCTATTATTATTGTTGATGTATTGTCACAATACAAACTCATAGCTTGTTTTGGTTTAAAACTTAAATCCAGCAGAACATTTCATACCCACAAAAGTTCACATACCCCAAGTGCCATGCCTCTAAATCTACTTTAACACTAGATCTAGCTACTATCAACTATTTTTTACTCCAACAAGTTACAAGGTTCCCCTATAAACGTAAAATATCCAAAGGTAGACCTTCTATCATTTCTTGAACCCACCTAATTAGCGTTAGTGTACCCTTCTACCTTTAAGTTTCCATGATTTGAGAATAAAATTCGTTTTTCGGAAGAAGACTTTAAATAACTCAAAATCCTCTCAATAGCATTCATATAGGCATGGCAATCTAACCCGCCCCTGCGGGTACCCGTCCGAACCCGTTTGGACGGGAAACACCCATGTTTATCGGGTTCGGGTTCGGGTTCAGGTTCAGGTTTTCCCTGATTGATAAAATCGGGGGCAGGGGCTGGGACGGGAATGTTAATACCCACCCCGCCCCCCGCCCCCCGCCCCCGCCCCGCTTAATAATATAATTAAAAAATTATTTATATATATATATAAACCAAAATTAGAAATATTTATATGTAACAATTTATATTATTATACTTTTATTTTATTTTTAAAAAATTGTTCATATTTATTTAAAAGAAAAAAGAAAAAAAAGAAGAAAAAAAATAGGAGCGGGGGCGGGGCGGGGAAACCCGAACCCCGCCGGGGGTAGGAATGGAGACCCAGATTTTACCCCTGGTGGGTATTGGGGGCAGGGGCGGGGGCGGTTTAAATTTGCGGGGGCGGGGGCGGGGAACATAAAACCCGCCCCCGCCCCGCCTCGTTGCCATGCCTACATTCATATGAGGCTTGTGTGGATCATGCATAAATTGACTAACAAAATTCACTACATAGGTAATATTTAGACATATATGAGACAAGTAAATTAGTTTTTCCACCAACCTCTGGTGTCTCCTTTGTCTATGTTAGTTGAATTTGAGCATTGAAAAAGCATATGATTTTGTTCAATCGAGGTGTTAATTGGTTTACACCCAAGTAGCCTAATTTCAGACAATAAGTCAAGAGTATACTTTCTTTGGCATAGAAAAATACCATTTTTTGATCTAACAACTTCAATACCCAAAAAATATTTAAGGTTTCCAAGTTGTTTCATCACAAATTTAGATGCAAGGAACTTTTGCAAACTAGAAATGTCATCTTGGTCCTTTCCCATAACTATCATATCATCTACATAGATAATCAAGGCTATAATTTTATCTTTTCTTACAAAATATAAGGTATGATTAAAGTTACTTGCTCTATAGCCAAAAGCCTTCATAAATTTAGTGAACCTTCCAAACCATGCTCTTAGGGATTGTTTCAATCCATATAGAGCTTTTTTAAATTTGCAAACCTTCATTCTATTTGACTTTATCATACCTAGTGGGAAATCCATATAAATGTCTTCTAAAATTTCTCTGTGTAGGACAACATTTTTCACATCAAATTATAGAAGAGGTCAATCTTGATTTGTTGCTAGTGACAAAAATATTCTCATAGTGTTGAGTTTGGCTACCGGTGCAAATGTCTCTTGATAATCTACACCATAAGATTAAGTGTAACCTTTAGCCACTAGCCGTGCTTTAGACTTATCAATAGTTCCATCAGCTTTGTGTATAATTTTAAAAACTCATTTGCATCCCACTATTTTCTTCCCCCTTGGTAAAGTCACAAGATCGCAAGTGTTGTTTTCTTTTAAGTTATCATCTCCTCAACCATTGCTTCAATCCATTTAGGATTTGCCAAAACTTCATGTACATTACTAGGAATAGAGATTCAGGATAATGAGATACAATAGATGCATATGAATGAGATAACTTGTGAGATGACACATAATTACTAATATGATATTTAAGTTGGGATTAAAGGTTTGGTTCATATCTGACGGGAGGTTGACCACGACTAGAACAAAGTGGAAGATTATATTGGACACTAGTAGACTCAATGTTTGGTGTGTTGCTTAAAGGAAAAATAGCATGATGACTTTTTGCCATTACACAAGTTTCACAAATAAAATATGAAATATTGCATTTATGAAATAACGATGGAAATAATTTCTTTAGATAACTAAAAGAGGGATGTCCCAATTGTCTATGCCATAGCCAAATTTCCTTTTTGTTTCTATCTTGTATGTACTCACTCACAAGATGGGTCAATGCCCCTTTATGGGTTTGTTGTGAAACATTCTCAAGATAATATAGCCCTTCACTATATCTACCACTACCAATCTTCTCATTGGTATGTATGTTTTGAAAAAGATAATGGGTTGGGTAAAACATAGTAACTCAAGAATGTGACTTGGTTAATTTACAAATAGAGAGAAGATTACAATTCAAAGTAGGTACAAATAAGACATCAGGTATTGATAAGAAGGGTGAGAGGGATACACTACCAACACCTCCAATGGGAGATGATACTCCATTGGCATTAATAATGATAGTTTTAGAACTTCCAAGGGAAAAATTAGTAAATATATGAGGATCACAAGTCATATGGTTAGTAGCACATGTATCGATTATCCAATCGCTACCCCTAGTAACAATAGAAATATTAAGAGCAAAGTTAGATAAACCTAACTTGGTTACAAATCCGGTAGAAATAAATGTATGGCTCTTCATATTTTTTGCCTTGGTATTGGGAGTAGTTTTGCCTTTTGGATGCCAATCTAAATATCCATGGAGTTTAAAGCATGTCTCCATGACATGATTATCACCATTATAGTAGGTACACCTATACAATCCTTTCTTAGGATACTTCTTGACAACAAAGATAGACCCCTCAGCAGACTCACAACCAAGCATAGCCTCTTGGTGATTTGCCTTTGTACAAATAGTTGCATAAACTTATTGAACATTTGGAAGAGGAGTGGTAGCAAGGATACAGGCATGAACTCCATCCAAATGTGAATCTAGGCCCGCCAAAAAAACATAAACTCGTTGAGAATTAACCATATTGTTATACTTCTCGACATCTTTAGAGCATTCCATGGTACAATCATTAATTGCATCATATTTTGAGTAGACGTTACCTCACGATACAATTGATATGCTCTTGATGCATCTTGATTGACTAAGTATGTCTTATTTACTGTTTCCCAAATTTGCTTTGTTGTAGCTAAGTGAATGAAAAGGGATCTAATTTTTTTAGTCATGGAGTCTAGAAGCCAAGACTTGACCAAACAATCTTCATCTTCCCATGCTTCATATTCTTCAGATTCCTTGTCTTTTGGTGTCACCTTTGTTCTAGTCATGTAACCTTAACATTTTCTACCTCTAATCTTGTTTTGCACATTCAACAACCACTTGACATAATTGTTATTGTCAAGTCATTTCAGGGTAAGCACTTCATGCATATGGGTTGCGACGGAAGTTCCAAAATTAGGTTTCTCTAATTTATTTTTATCGGTAAAAGCCATCAAAAAGTACTATAAAAAAACCAACAACGCATCGGTTCTTATATTGTAGAGGAAGTCTATGTTGGCTCTTAATACCATATAGAATTGTTTCAAATAATAATTATGATAATTTCATTCATAAAGCAATGTAACATATATACACAAGAATCCCTATAATTCCTTTTCTATTAAAGGAATGACAACTCAACAAATAATCTCATAATCGTACAAATGACTAATTTTCAACAAAAATTTAGCAAATAGAATATTTGACTTATCTTAGCATGTGACGCTAATAAAACACATTTATTCTTACTTGAAGGCTGAGTAGCCTAGTAGGTCAAGTTGTCACAACACTCTACACTAGGAGAAAATACACCAATAACGTGTTGGGATAACTATGTTGATCAAGTTTCACCTCATGCATACAAAGTTGTGGGACAAGGGCTCCCAAACCTAGTTATCTCCAAGATCATGGAATTTCCAAGCTTGTACACAAGGGAGACCTTCCTTGATAACGTATTTCACATCGTACTCATCACACAAAAACACATTTATGCAAATGATGAATGACATATAGACTCTCTTATGCATGGTTACAAAAATTATATTCACATAGTTTCTCAATTCACAATTCACTTCACTACTAAGTTATACTTAGGCTTGTTCACTTGATCACGTATATCACATAACTCATGTTTCACAATAATATCATAGGCTTCCAATACTTCTCATGTATTCTTAATTCTCATCCCTAGGCATATCACATATTATTCATTTACTTCACATTACACAAATAACTCACTATTTCATTCAAATAATTTATGTAACTCATTAACCAATGCTAATTTAATTAAATACCATTCAACATATATCAATTACAGGTACAAGATAGCGCTCGGTGTTCCATGATCAAGGTCGTGAGCCTCTGGAAGGATCATGTTTGGTGTGACTCTTCCAGCGCCCGATGAGATCATAATAAGGAGCCTTTGGAGCTCCCACACCTAGCGTGACCAAGCCCATGCTCAGCATCAATGATGTCACAAGCATTTCTAGCTTTTACGCCCAACGAGCCCAAGATGGTGTTTGGCATGGTATCAGTAATTTCATCTTTTGCATAATTTTGAGACACTTTCATGGAATTCTCACAACTTACATGAATTCATGCCAAATAAGAGTTTATATTATCTACATAATTCATTCTTAATATAAGTAATTACTACATGCAATTGTTTCTCCAATAATATTAATTGGTTAAATGCATCCTTAGGCTCACAAACACTCGTAGATTCATAAATAAAGTTAGATTCATATAACTAAAGCATATTTATAACATAATAACATGTTTAGAAATTCAAAGAGACATCATATACACATTACAATAAAAATAAAAAATAAAAAGATTTGGATTTAACCCTTCACACATACATATATACATACACAACCTATGAGATTGGGGGTCAATCTTGCTATCTAATAAATAACCTACACCTTAGAGCAAGGTTCTCACTCCCCCTTGCCTTGATGGATGTTAAAATATGGGTTTGGGTCTCCAATAGCTTCTAGTTTTCCTCCTCCTCTAGATCACAAGATGCATGAGTCAATTGTGAAGTAGGGAAACCCTAGTGTTACTAACGCATTTAAATAAAACACTAACTCTAAACGTAACTCATGGACAAAAGGTCAAATTAATTATTTCTCACTATTTTGAAATAAATAAAACTGAATTAAGAAGTTTATCATAGTTAAAATCCATCATGTTCAACATAGAGTATTACATTTTAACAAAACAAAATCAACTAATATCCAAATGAAATCTTACAAAAAAACTAATAATTATCTCAAAACATGACAAAAGAAGATAATCCCTAAGTAAATCTCGATGTCTCATCCTATTAGAGCATAAATCCAACAACAAGGACTAGGCCTCATCGACAACATCCTCAACCTCATGTTGTAAATCATTTGCAAGAACATACAATAGAGACAAACACAAAACAAAGGGAGTGGGAAACATCTCCCTCTAGCTCACGACGTAAGATGTTGTCGAGTAGCCAAACACAAACAAGACATATATCTATGTAACATAAACATATTGATCATATAATATATTCCATTCATTCATAATGCAACAACTAAATACCACATAACATTAAGATGCATTATGCAATGGACACGAACTACATGTTATCATGCATGTGACGCCACTAAAATCATCACGTATCACACTTGTACATTGTCACTAACAATACTCATAGAGTAGCCTAGGAATACATGTTTGGTCACACCCTCAACGGACTATCACTAAGGATATACTATATCAGGATTTGGTCAAGATAGCTGAGTCACGCAAGATACATCTCATGCATACAAAGGGCGAGATTGAGACTTCCAAACTAAGTTTTCCCCAAAAATTGATCCTAAGTTTTTACACGAAGGGGTATTCCCTAGTGGTATATAGGCATGACAACGGGGCGGGGCGGGGGTGGGTTTTACGTTCCCCGCCCCCACCCCCGCAAATTTAAACTGCCCCCGCCCCCGCCCCCGATACCCGCCGGGGATAAAATCTGGGTCCCCATCCCCGCCCCCGGCGGGGTTCGGGTTTCCCCGCCCCACCCCCGCCCCCGTCCCTATTTTTTTTTCTTCTTTTTTTCTTTAAAATAAATATGAAAAATTTTAAAAAAAAATAAAAAAAAAAGTAAAATAATATAAATTTTTACATATAAATATTTCTAATTTTGGTTTATATATATATAAAAATAATTTTTTAATTATATTATTAAGCGGGGCGGGGGCGGGTATGGGGGCGGGTATGGGGGCGGGGGCGGGGTGAGTATTAACATCCCCGCCCCCGCCCCCGCCCCCGATTTTATCAATCGGGGAAAACCCGAACCCGATAAACACGGATTTTCCCCATTCAAATCGGGGCGGGTTCCGGCGGGTACCCACGGGGGCGGGTTAGATTGTCATGCCTAGTGGTATATATCATATCGTACCCATAAAAACACTTTTATGCTCATGATGCATGTCAAACAGACTCTATGTATAACATTTCACATGATCTCATACCATAATACATCACACATCTTATCATATCATATCATGGCTAAGCCTCACATAGACTTCTCATCATACGACTCTCACATGATCCATACACATCAACTGTATCAATGTCAAAACACATCAATCAATTCATACGTAGCTCACAATATATCATATCAATGGCATACTCACACACTATATCTAGTTATTAAGTAGTACAATGATTACACGACATTATCTGATACACCTCAAGTAAGAATCATTATGAGATTATTTAATCATATGTTAGCACCTCAACCATAGTCATTGACATCTATGTCATTAAGAATTTAAATCAATAGCTTAACTAGCTAGTCTGGTAACTTTATCACTATCACACATCGAGTCCTTAGACATTGTTATCATTAAAACACATCAAGCCATTAACAATCAACTTACATCATAAATTATTAAAAATTATTTTCTACCATAATTCATCCTTCATAAACATTGATATAAGTACCGTAAACCACTTATAAGATCAAACACTTAAATGGTAAAACTATTCATCATCCTTATTCACATCTACATTTTTACAACTTAACCTTCTAAGATATCGTGTGATTCAAATGTTCTATCTAGAGCTATATAAATGATATCAAGTTGATCTTAATTCTATGAGAAAGTTAAGACAATTATATTCAATTTCTATGTTGATCTCAACAGCTAATTATGTCATCTACTATTTTAAAAAATACAAAACCGCAACATTTCAACCTAAATCTGACAACTTGACCTTTTCTCACTAATTTGGTCATAATTTATGTTTTAGAACTCTTTTTTAGGTGATTGCAACGAAAATTGAAATATAGCATCCAAGGCTACAATTTTCATGAAGATTACAAAACCTAATTCTGCCATTTAGGTCTACTCAAAAGGCTTACAACATACACATGTTACATTTCAGACACAAAATATGAGGTTCATCTTTCAACTCACATAACTCGGTCATTCCTTAAAATATTTATGTGATTCTTGAGTCTAAACTTTAGTTCCAAATGTGTAATTTCTAACCCAACAATCAAAACTCAATTTCATTAATCACACATAGAAAAATCACATAAATGTCAAGATATGTTCTTACTATAATTTTTAGAACTTGGCACAACTCACATCCAAACTCTTTTCTCCCAATCCAATTGATAAAAACATAGATTAAAGTTTAATATTACTCAATTATACGATCAGTTACTCAAATTCAATCTCAATTTCACATAACTGTATACATATAACATTTTCTCATACAATTTCTCAAATGCATTCCCTTAGGGTTCCCATGAGAACCTACAGGCAACTCAAATCATATCAAGAGGCTCATCACATCAAATTAACTATCAAAAATTACAATTAACATCAATAAGGGAGTTGAAGAGTCAAACAACAAATCACCAATAAAAAACAATAGGATTACCCCTTTCATACAATGCATACATCATATATAGGTTGAGGGTCAGCCTCACTACTCAATAATTAACCCACACCTTAGAGCGAGATTATTCATTCCCTTCTTACCTCAATGATGAACACTTGATGAAGGAGGTGAATCTCCAACGTGTTCTCCTACAAGCTTTGATTCTCTCATTCTTCATAATGTATGTGTAATATGTTGGATATGATAATTTGATTCTATCATGGTAAAATTGATTTCAAAAATATATTTATATATTGATATTTTTAAATGAATTTTTATAAAATAAATATTAGCTAATTTTTAAATATTTAATAATTTTAAAAATTAACATTAGATAATATTTAATAATTTTAAAAATATTTTTGAATATTCAATAATTAAAAACATGGAGAGATAATGGATAAAATAAAATATATAAGTGAAATAAGAAAAAAAAATATGAGGAATTTCAAATTCTTACTTTTTTGGAGAATTTAAAATTCTACTATTTTAAAAAATTTCACAAATACTTAAATTTCTAATTATATTAAGCTTCCTTTGAATTAGAGTTAGTTCCTCTAAAATTAAGAAACTGTACTTTGAAGAATAAAGTGCAATAATAACAATTAAAAAAATATTTGATGTTATAATTAAATATAAATTTTGTTATGAAAAAATTTGATTTTATCACCATCGTCAATAATTAGACTTTGTAATCAAGAATTGTAAATGTAATTAATTCTCTAGAGTATACGTTTTTGGTGTTCACTTTAAAAAAGAAAAATTCTTAAAATAAATACAAGTTAACAATGAAGACTCGAGTTAATTATGATTATTAATTATACCGAGTAATTTAAAGTTATTATAAAAAAAATATAATGATATAAGGTAATCGATATGTTTAAATAGATAGAAAAGAAAAGTTTTTGAAGAAAGTATGACATTTTAAGGAAATATTTTCAATAAAATTTCTACCATAGTGATAAGGTAATTTATAAACATAAAATAGAGGATATTACATTCCTCAAATTTTATGAGATTGTACACAATTTTTATGCTTTTTTTATTTCTATAATAATCTCTTCACTGTTTTAAAAAATATTATACTAATTTTCTTTAAACATTACAATTGTACCGGAAGGGTCCTATCGGCCACGAGGACCGACATGTAATGTCCTATCGGACTTCGACACAATTCTTGGCACGACCTCGGCTCGGCAGAGGGCCGAAAACTAGGGACAATCCAACCCTTTTTCTATTGGCTCGGCCAAAGGCCGAGAACGAAGAGGTTGTCCCGACCTTTTCCTATCGGTTCGGCTAAGGCCGACAGAGCCAGACAGTAGTTAGGACGATGATCATGATTAACAAGGGGAAGCACGCGATTAAGGCCACGTGGACCGACACGTCATGTCCTATCAAATATTGACGTAGTTTGGACACTACTTCGGCTCAGTAAGGGGCCGAGAACCATGGAGAATTCAACCCTCTTCCTATCGGTTCGACCAGAGAGTTTGTCTCGGTCGTGCCCTGTCGGCTCGGCCAGAGGTTGTCTCGGCCGTTCCCTATCGGCTCGGCCAAAGAGGTTGTCTCGGTCGTGCCCTATCGGCTCGGCCAAGGACCAATAGAGAATAGTTAGGATGATAATCATGGTTAACGAAAGACAACACGCAATTAAGGCGTAACCAGCCGATTAGCATCGTATTACCTAATTTGGTAAATGTCAGAGAAGGCCCACCCCGCTCAGGCCCATGACAGGTAGTATAAATAAGTCACACGAAACGAGGTATGTCACCGTTTATTTATTACTCTCGAGAATTATGATTGTCCTGAGCGTCGGAGTGCCTTTTGCAAGTACCTCCCCCCCCCGAGGCATCAACCCGAAACTCTCGTTCGGCCCTCCAGTTACTAAAAGACTACGAGTGTGTCCTTAGACAGGTACAACAATAATCTCTTTAATTATTTAAAAATATTATATAAGGCTCATTAATAAGAGAGATCGATACAAATGTTAAAAAAAATTCACATGCAATTTCATAAAACTTTGGAAGTTTCAGTATAATTCTAAGATATAAGGATAAGGCTTGAGTGGAATTCATATTTACAAAGATATCAATGTTTATATATTTTATGATGTGAAAACCATCGTTTGTCAGAGTTTTGAAACCTACGTCGTCCGAATTTTTTAATATTCATATGTTGTCCACTCTTCATGATATCTCAAAGGTGGGCCATAGAGCACAACCTGTATTAATATTGGTCACTATTCCCCACCTTCAATTAATAATATATGTTCTGGTAGCTGGTCAACCTTGTATTAAAATTGGTCACCAGTAATAAAAAAATCAAAGAAACATTATTTTTATAATTTATTACGGTTGATTTTTATTTTTATTTTTTTAGTATTCCCAATCTTCATACGAAGTATCTCGTTAGAAATAATAATTAATTTTTATCAAAGTGTAACATCACATTTTTCATAAATATAAAATAAATATTTTATTAATAATTTTGATAATTTTATTTTTTAATAGGAGTTGTTAAATGTATATTTAATTATTTAATATATTTTAGAGTATAATATATGATATTTTGTTAAAAGGATAGGGAATGAATTTTTAGGATAACCGTGGTTAATATGTTTGACTAGAGGGTTAAAAGGAGGTTATGATTTTTAAAAGAGGAGTATTTTAATCAAATCATTTTTACACCTTTATTTTCATATACATGTTTCAGAGTTCGGAGAGCACAAATAAGAAGGAAATACTCGGGTCGTGCACCTATCATCTATAGCTTATCTAGGTAATGAGGAGGCTGAGAAAACTCACTTTGGGTGTGAGAATGTATGTTCGGTAATAAGATTGACCCTCAATCTTGTCTTGTATGTTTATGTATGAGAGGATTTTCTTCAAATGTATCTTTATCTTCTCTATTTCTTCTTATATGTTCTGATTGATGTAATTAGTATGAAGGTGTTGGTAATTTTCGAGTTTGGCTTGTAATTGTTTGTTTTAATGCTCTTATGGGCTCCTGTGAGAAACCTTAAGGGAATTGATTAATAGTTGTATGAGAAAATGGCATAAGTATATAATATATATATATATATATATATATATGGATTCAAACGCCACCAGTGTAATTTTTACTAAGTGTTGCACCGCTCAATAACTTTATATTAAATGTGAATTTTGATTAATTTGCATTAATAATGTGACGTTTTCTACCTATATAAATTTTGAGTTCATTTATTATATTAAAATTATTTAATTTTATATTATTCATATGTTATGGCATGCAAGATGAAGAGTCTCACAATAAATTCATAAAATAAATATTTCTCTCCCAATATAACTCATTTTATATCCAAAATTAAAATTCATAACCTAAATAACTTATTAAAAAACATATATCACCTTCACTTATACCTTCTAAGGTGAATAATTTACTACAATTTATGAGAATTTATGAATGTCTGATGGCAAAGAGATGTTGAAGATGTTATATAATTTCTCGAATGTTATGTTTACCTTTTTGAAATCAGACTTTATTGTGTAAGTACTCATCATGGATAAGGATGGCAATGGAGTCCCGTGGGGGCGGGTAATAGTAAACTCGTCCCCGCCTCGCTGGATGAAAATTGATCCTATATTCGCCTCATATCTGCGCGGGTATCTGTTAAGCGGGTATCTATGAATTTCTTAAATACTTGTGGGTATCCATGGATATCCATGGATATTTATAAATTTTTTAAGAAATTAAAAAAATTATATTATAAATAATTTTAAGTTTATATTTAATGTCATTAAAATATTAAAAATAAAAATTTAATGTTAATTTTGAACTTTTAATTAACGTTAATTTTGTTGAAATAATAATAAAAAAGCAAGATAATCAATAACTTAAAATACATCAATCTCACAAGTAAGTGAAAGTTTCATATCACAAAACTACAATAATTCTACTCATAATTTCAAACGAAAGTAAACAACTTAAAATACATAAATCTTATTGGTCCAATCAAAGCTAGAAAATTAATCAAATTATCCATCTTTTTGGTACAAGAATAATTAGGATATTTAAGAAATATTATTAAACAGGTACCCGCAGGTATAGATATCATCATACCCGCCCTCACCCCATTTATAAACGGGTAAAAATTTATCCATCCTCATTATCCGTGGGTACGTAATTAGTCTACCCATTTATTACCCGTAGCGAATTTTACTCACAGATACCCGCGGGTGCGGATATTTTTGTCATCCCTAATCATGGATGATGTGTGCTTTTTGAAGGTTAACTTTATTTATTATATAACTAATACTTTCTATAGTTAATATTTCAATAATTTTTTTTATCTAATTTAATTTATTTTACACTTATATATTATGTAAGCAATATTTTATTTATGTTTATTTATTTATTTATTTATATTTATATTTTATTTATTTATTTGAATTTTCAAAAATTTATTTATTTTACTAATGAAATCTATATAGCATACATTTTATATATTTTAAGAAAAATAAATTATATATCATATTCACATGTCATGTCATATGTACAATAAATCGTTATCTTCTTAAATTTGAAAACATTATTAATTAGTTTATGAATTAAAATAACATAAAAATTTAATAGTGACACACTCAAAATGTAAAATAATTTTACATTTTCAATCAATTATCAAATATGCAGATGATAAGTTTATATTTTTACAATAGTTACATTAAAAGTAACACAAATTATAATTTCTAATTGGTGGACCATATAAAACTTTTTTACACAAACAATCCATAACTATTAAATTCATAAAAACTTGTCAAATTAATTCTTAAAAAATATAAATTGACAATCACATTAATTTAAAACTTAAAACAAAATGTGTAATTAAATTAATAATATTGATATATAGATATCAAAATAACAATAATTAGTTAAATTTAAAGACTTATTTGATAATTTTAAAACTTGTTTGATATGACTAAAAAGACCATATTATTTTTCATATAAAAGGTCACGTGATATTAAAAATTACTATTTCTTTTAGGTACATTGGAGAGCTAAACATCCAAACTAAAAGTCTCTAAAAATTGAAACTAATGAAAAATCACTGGAGAGATGATTGATGATTCTTTCTACTAGTCTTCTTGTTGTGCTCAATCTTCTTCCATGGATGTAACAAACTTTAGAAACAAAAAAATGGCGAGGGAGATGAGAGAATGAAGCACCACTTTCTTTAGAGAAAGATATGCTAGAATGATGGTCTTGCTACAAAGAAGAATTCTTTGATAAAAGATCTTAAGGAGAGATTTCTCCAAGGAAAAGAACTAACACTTTTGAAGGAGAGAAACTCAAAGTTCTATCTCATATATTCATAAAAAATGATCAACCATGTACAAAGAAAGTTATATATAGAGCTTAGTTGGCTTATGGTGCACGTTAGACTAACCATGGTTAAATGTAACCAAGGTTAGTTATCTTACACTTAAGCTAACCAACTCTAGTTAAATTTCTAGAAGTTTATAGTGCAAGCTAAGTTAATCCTAGTTTAAGAATAACCTACGTTATATTAAGTTAACTCCAACTAATTAATCTAATCATTACAACTATCAAAATAATGATTATTTAAACAAGTTGTTGAGATGTCACTATCAAAAGTCATGGGACTTAATTTGAAACTTGGATGCATGGTTAAGTAAGCTTGGTTTGGAGGTCCAAACCATTTACATTTGCAAGTGGATGTCCAATCTAATGGGTCAAGAAAAAAGTTTGGGTCATCTAAATCCAATAAGTCTATCATGACTTTAGCTAGTTACATCTCTCCTAAACTACTAATTACACCCTGAAAGAAAAACAATACAAAGACAAAATTTTCTATACTACTTGACCAAAATATAAGGTCAAAATAAATGAAATATTTACAAGGAAAAATAGACACAAAGGAAAGGAAGTAAGCTACTAAAATTATCCAAAGCTCAATAAGAGTTTAGGCCTTCTTCCTTCAAGTCTAGCTCACTCCTTTGGTTCCTTTTGAATTTTTTCCCCTAGGCATGATGTCCTCAAAAACAAATGAAACATCAAAAAGCATAGGAATTTGAATCCATAAAGAAGGATTCCTAAATACATGCACACCTTCTACCATATCAACAACTTAGTTTGCTTCTCTATAAATATGACATCATAACACCTCTTGCTCATCTCCAACCATGTTGATTACCTTATTCACTAGAAAATAACAAGAGTGGGTCTATAACATCCATCAATGAGATATGTCTTTGCTAAAGCAGAATCACTTTCAATTAAACATCTTCCAAAAAATAGCAATTCTTGAATTAATTTTAAACGATGAAAAATTGCTCACAGTTCTGGTTGATCTACTAAATAATATCCCAATTTAACACAATATGCAAACACAAAAGACTCGACAGTATTATGTATTGTACCACTAGATAAAACTACCCCATTACTTAGAGCACCATCACAGATTAATTTATAACAGGCAGTAGGAGGTAGAGCCCAACTAATGAGTGAAATTACTTGAACTCTAAGAGAGACTGGAATTTTAGCATGAATAATTGAAAAAATAATAATTATAGGTGAAATATATAAAAGGTATTTGTTGATAAAAATATTAATAACTGTCCATGTTGAATGCCTCTAGACAAGGAAAACAATCTATTTTAATAATAATAAAAAAGTTAAATTAAATACATTTTAATATTTTATTTATAATTTGACACTAATTTAATTAATAATCCAATGTAGTAAAGGCTTTAGATGAGAAAATATAAAAATGCCAAATTTGTTTCTTTAGTAATCAATTTTGTTAATAACTAATTTCCATTAAAAAATTTGTATAACTAAGTTTATTGAGATCTTCTTTTTTTAATTATTATTTTTTTTTATACAAAAACTCAAACTCTTCTTTTAACTATATTTATTTTTTATACACAATATTCAAATATAAACATTATTACATTTAACATTTTTAAAAAAAAAAATATTACTATAGATAAAATAATATTTTTATATCTTAATATTGTTCTTTATAATTGTCTTTCAAAATTAAGTCTTACATCAAATAAGAAAATGATATATAAGAAATATATTTCTCATATCTCTAATTGTTTCTCAAAATTGAAGTTTCACATTGAATAATATAATCAAACATAGAGCATATATATAACTACATAGTGAAACTTAATATAAATGAACTTTGATATATGATATAAATTTGATAGTGACTAACTTAGAATATTTTTTCTTGCTAAAAAAAATACTTAGGATATCTTAAATCTTAAGGGACATGTAGACAAGAGTCATAAAGTATAACTAGTGATATAATCTAATTATCATTTTATAAAACTAACAAAAACTTAACAATATTAATAAAATGTTACAAAATATAAATTTTATAATATTTTAAAAAATATTATCATTTATATAAAATGATGTTAAAAGTCTTTAACGACATAAATTTTATCTTACATTTGATAAAATGTTACAAAAATATATTAATAATATTTACTTATATTTTAGTAATATTTTTTTGAGTTAATCATCTATACACTGTCAGTATAAAGTTTTTTAACACTGACAATCAATTATATCTTTTAATAGTGTCAGGTCATTTGCTTATTTAATTAAATAAAAATAAAATAAAATAATTTAAAATATATAATTAGTTATCAGTATAAAAAATTTTATACTAACAGTGTATAGATGATTAACTCTAATTTTTTTAATGTGATTAAAAAAAACACATATTTGCATTGACTTAGTAATAAAGACATGCATTGACTGCGGTGTCTAACGAATCACCAGAAAATGTTGTGGGAATTTCGTAAGGTTGACTGGATGACTCTTCTTTGGTTTGACTATCAGCAAAAGGCAACATCCATATGCAATTCCTAAATCACTTTCTCATAATTATCCCTATGACTTACCCTTCCGTTCAATTACGTTTAAACTAGACATTAACTCCACGCGGTGCGAATTTATAAATAATATATTTTTTTATGATTAATTTCAACACATTAAAAATATTTTTAAAATGTTGCATTAAATATTAAAGCTAAATAATTCTAAAATAATTTTGAATATACAAGAAAATATACATTTATCAAAATTATATAAATTATTTTAAATTAATATTTGTATATGATATATTCGAGAGATATTAAAATATTTGAAGAAAAAAAATATATTACATCAAAATATAAAAATAAATAATTGTAAATATTTGTAGCATTTGTATGAAAAACATATTTTTCAAAATCATATTAATTATACAAATTATTTCTAAATTAACATATATATATATATATATATATATATATATATATATTATAATGAGAATATATTAGAATATTTCACAAAGGAAATATTAATCAAATTATAAAAATAAAAAATTGTAAAATGTTTTTTGAATTTATACAAAAACATATATTTATCAAGATTATATTACACAAATTAGTTGTAAATTGGTATTTTTAAAAAAAATTAAAATTAAAATATTTGAAAATTTTACATAAAAAAGATATATTTATAACAATTTAGGAAATAAAGATTGTTTAAAATTGTAGATGCGGTGATGGTAAGTGTAATTAACGTGGTTGTTCAACATAAGGATAAAAGTAAATATTAATATCATATTTTAAAATAAAATGTGATTATAAAATTTGTTTGGAAAAAAGTATTTTAAATTATTAATGAGAAAAATAAATTTGTTAATGATATAAGTTTTGATGGTGTATTATTTTATATTTATAGAGCGCAAAAATATAACGAAAAATTAAAAAACAATAAAGATGAACGTTGAGAAACTAATTTTTAATGACTCGTTGACGGCTTCAAGAAATTGATATTTTTTTTTTAAAAAAGCTTTTGTAAACAAAAGAGAAGGTGGAGTAAAATTTGCATTTAGAGATCAACTTTAAATATTCTCATTTAATATAATTATTATAGCTTATATAAAAAATAAATTATATATATAAGAAGATCCTTTAAAAATCGTATATGATTCTTCATATAAAATCTTTTCTATCAATTTTCATTAAATAATAAAAACTCATTTATAATATAAAACTAGTATTGTAATTTTCACATATAACAAAATTAATAAAAAAAATTTATAAGTTAATGTAATGACCCGACAGGTTTCTACATTTGTAATTCAATAACTAGCAATGAGAATATACATCTAACTACTTATAATTAACATGCAAGCAATATTTAGATATACATGTAATAATATATACATGTAAAAATTTCATCAACACCTAAAATAATATAGTTATATTCAAGTATACATATGTATATTAATTCAATATTAAATGTAGAATCATAGATTGTCGATCAAGTAACAACTACATCAAAGTAGTCCAAAAGATCAACACCACTATCATCCAACATGGCCTCAAAATACTCTTCCTCCAGCTTATCCCTATCCTTCTCTCATATAAATATAATCATCACAATCTAATCCACAAGAAAACATGCAAAGATAAATTAGTATTAAAGAATAATCAAAAGTGTAGAAGAATTGACTAACAATACAACAACGTGACTTAAACAACTTAGCATACACCAACCATTATTCACTTGCAATCCAACTACACAACACAACAACATTTTTCAACTTGAACAACACAACATTTCAACTTATCCACATAACAATAGAGCATATACACAACACAACTCAACAGTTCAACCATATATACTCAACATAACAACTACATGTGTCGTTATGCATTCAATTAAGAGATCTCTTACAATACAAGTAAGTAGTCTAAGTAGCTTGACCCTATTGAACTAGATAATAACACGATTTTTTTAGACTAGCTAAATCAATAGCTAATTTGGATAAAATCCACAACACAACATAGTTTCTCATATTTGTCACTTAAATTAGGAAAATCTAATATTCCTATTAGGGTGAAATATTTTAGGTGTGAGCCTACCACGACCTTAACATGCATAACTAAACCTTCTATGAGATTAGTTCATTTACTACCCTCCAAATACTACACCCCTTTCAGTACTTAGTTAGGGACTATAGCTCTTAACCTTGTACCTTGCTTAGTTTGGTCGCTTTATACACATATGATTCAACCTGGCCCCCATACGAATCAACATTTTTTTGTTGCTTTATAATCAATATAATTCGACCTAATCCTTATATTATGGTCACTTATAGATAGTATGACTCAACCTTGCCCCCATACCCATCAACTAAGATTCTATAAAAGACTCAATAGTTTGCTTTAAGAGTCAATTTCCTAAGAAGGATTTTCAACAACTTTACTTGTAGAGAACCATAACAAAATATCCTCACACTGAGATATTCAACTTTTAAAACAATCTTTCCTCTAGTCTTAAGTTAATCAACATAACTCAACATAATGCCTTAAGTATTCTTAACACAACCACCTTAGCATTTCAACATACAACTCAATTTACAACTCTCAATAGTTCAATCATCAATATACTTTATCCTAGATCAATTATAAAAAATTATCATCATATATCAACATATAACATGTGAGGGATTCAACTATCACATAAATGTTCAACACTTGGTCAATAATTCAACACATTTTCATTAGGCAACCTACACCTGGTGCTATTCTCCTCATGCCTAACGTCATTGAGGTAGAGTCTCTAGTTTGGCCACGCCTAGCATGAATGAGGTAGAGAGTCTTTATGGAAATCATGCTTGGTGTGGCCAAATCCATTCTCGACCTCATTTAGGCAAAAAGTCTCTACTTAACTCATGATTGATGTCATTACACTAGCACCAGGTGTCATCTAGGCATAAAACCTCTGTCTTGATCATGTCTGGCGCCACTCAACTTGGGGCCCAAAGTCACCAAGTTAAAGAGCTCCAAAGGCATCCAAACTCGATGTCATTCAACTCATGTCCGACATGACCAAGTCAGAGAGCTCTTCTCTAACTCACGCCCAAGGCTACCAATCCTGCATCTAGTGTCAATGAAGTAGAGAACCTTTGACTTGCATTACACCCAATGCCTTGAAGTTGTGCATAATGCGATGGTGATTTATACACTTGGAAAAATCACGAATTCGGCCTTCTTCATCCAAAAATTATAAAATATAAGCATGCAATGGTAGTAAACATACCTGCATAAAACAAAGCAACTCAATTCCAACCACTATAACAACATGCAACCAAGAAATGATCACAACTCACCAAAATCTTCCCAACATGCTTAAGAACCTTAAAACCCCACAACACAAGAATAAAAATTCAAATCATCCACGCAACCACAATTTCATGGAATCAAACAACATACTACTTAGACAATCCAAAAAAATTCAAGTTGTAGCTTCCCTTACCTCTAAATCCGAGAGAAAAAGGGAAGGAGGAAGAAGAAAATAAGCTCTTCCAAGAAGCTTCGCACAACACGTAGGAATTTTGATTCGAAACTCTCCAAACTTGAATCTAAGCTTTACAACTCCACTCATCCTTGGGAAGGGACCAGAGGTCAATTATGGAATCAAAAGGAAGTAAGGTCAGTTATGGTTCAAAGTTCCTCTCTTTAGACTCTTTTTCTAAGTTTTTTAAGAAATAAACTTATGAAGCTCAAGTTTTAAAGAAAATCTTATACATCTTCTTCTAACAGGCCAAACATAACCTCTACTTAGACAAACTCCTAAACGATTAAACTTATTAGAATTTCTAAATCCTTAGAGTCTCACACACTATGCAACTAGTTACAACAACCAATTAAATCAATAATCCAACAATCATTAAATAAAACATATAATGTTATAGTTAAAATACATTTTTAGTCATTGTAATTTCACTTTACTTTTTAGTTCTTATAGTTTAAAATAGACATTTTTAGTCTCTATACTTATCCTTTTCAATCCTTTGTAGTCTCTATAGTTTAAGATAGATTTTTTTAATCCTTATACTTGTAATTTTTAATCTTTTTAGCCGTTGTTGTTATTTTTTTTTTGTAATATTGTCTCTTTTGTATTAATATGATAGATGTATCAATTTAACTTTTGTATACTTGATGTCAAATTTATTTTGCTATAATTACTTTAAATTAGGTATCTTGAAACTTTGTGCCTCTTTTATACTGTTACTTGTGATGTCCATTATTGAGACATCCTTTTTTTATTCTCACAAAATTAAAAATCTTTACCACGTGAACACAAAAGAGATAACATTATAAAAAAAAAACAAAAATAGAGATAAAAAGGATTAAAAAATTACAAATATAAGAACTAAAAAGATCTATCTTAAATTATAGTGACTAAAAAGGATTAAAAAAATAAGTATGCGAATTAAAAGATAAAATACGTAAAATTGTAGAGACCTAAAAAAGTATTTTAACATTTTTCTTATAAAATATGACAAATTTTATTTTATTTATAAGTGATACGATTTTTCATATATTTTATTTTTTTCTTCTTCTAATTATCCAAAAATTTATTTTTAAAAACTTTTCCTACTTGCAAAATATCTATTCAAGATTGTTCAAACTCTCTAATTTTTACACTTAGATATATTTAATTGGCTTAAATATGTTTTTAGTCCCTCAAATTTAGGGTAAATATATTTTTGGTCCCTTAAATTTAAAATCGTTGTTTTTAGTCCTTGTAATTTCAAAAAATCTTATTTTAGTCCTTATATTCAAATTTTGTTAAAAAATTTATCAAACATTATTGCATAAAATCTACCTATTCATGTCCCTATTAGTGAAAATATCACATTAAATCCGGTTAATATTGCATAACTGTCTTAATTAGTCATTTTCAAATATGTTATTGGTGATTTAAGGGAGTAAAACAAGATTTTTAAAAATTACAGGGACTAAAAACAACAGTTTTAAATTTGAGGGACCAAAAATAAATTTTTCTTAAATTTGAGGGACTAAAAACATATTTAAGCCTATTTAATTTTATTTATTTTTATCATTTTTAAAACAAAATACACAGTCATGAAATATCTTTTTTTTCACTAATATAACTAAAATTTATAATAAATAAATATTTATCATATAAATTATATTTTAAATTTATAATAAATAATTTATATCATAATATAAATTTATTTTTAAATATTGATAATTTCTTTTGAGATATTGAATTTAATTTAAAAATAAAAAATTAATTGATTAAAAAATATTAAAATTAAAAAGTCTCTAAAAGTATCTTCGTTGATAGAAGCTAAGAAAAAACACTTGATAAGTTAAATAATAATTTCTAAAAATGCTCATATTCATAATATTTTTAATTTATATATAGAGAAGATAAATAAATTATTATTCTTTTGTTTAAAAATATTTTTGTTTAATAATTGGAGGGATATCTTAGGGAATAGTAGTGAAAAATGAAAACGGATCTAAGACTAAGATCATAAAAGGCAATCGATAACATTATCTTGCCACTTAATTCAACCGTTCAAAAGAGAAAATTATGGCATATTTTCAATATTCTTGGAAATGACCAAATAATAACAAAACCTATCAAGTCTTTTGCCGTTAGCCTAACACTTCTAGAACTAGAAGGTAGCAAGCAAAGCAATTTCCAACCTGAAATCAAATCAAATCAAATCCAATCAAATAAATTCTTAACTCTTAACAGAAACAAATAAATAAATATCTGAAAGAAAGAAATAAAGCAACATTTGTTGGTGAAACAAAGAGAGAGAGAGAGATAAATAGCAAAGTGGATGTTCCTTCTTCCACTCTCACTCACTCCACTTCGCAGCGTCGTTTCCCCACACCCTTCTGTTCAAAGTTGGAATTTTTGGAGCGATTCCGTGGTGGGTATGAGTTCATAGGTGTTCTCTTTGAGTAAATAGTTTTGGGTGATGATGGAGTTGGGGGGTTCGATGGTGATCGGGGATTACATAGTGGGTCCTCGAATCGGGTCGGGTTCGTTCGCGGTGGTGTGGCGTTCAAGGCATCGAATTTCGGGTTTGGAGGTTGCGGTTAAGGAGATTGATAAGAGACAACTCAGTCCCAAAGTCAGAGAAAATCTTCTCAAAGAGATTTCTATCCTCAGCACCATCAATCACCCCAACATCATTCGACTCTTCGAGACAATTCAGGTAACGTTTCTTAGTTAGTTGCTTACATAGATAGGTCATGATTTTGTATCAATGGAGGTTCAAATTTGTATTAGAAAAGGTGTTCATAATGTTTGGAGTTTTATTATTTATAAAGGAGGATATTTGTGGAGAATTAAAAATAAAGTAATGGTTTTTACTTTTTGTTGTTGTTGTGGTTTAAGACCAATGACAGGATTTACCTTGTTTTGGAGTATTGTGCTGGTGGGGACCTCGCTGCTTACATTCATCGCTATGGCAGAGTTTCTGAGCCCGTTGCACGCCATTTCATGAGGCAATTGGGTCAGTGAGTGCACTTCACTTCAATCGCTTGTTGTTTTCTATGGAGTGGAGTGAATTTTATATTTCTGAAACCTATGTGCTAGTTTCCATCTTTTGGTGTGGATTAATTTGGTAATTTTTGGTTGTTTACTAATTATTTTGTAGGTATGTTGTTACCAATTATTTTAATGTTTACTGATTAAATTAGGTTTTTCCAATTCTTTTGTGTTTAGTGAATGGTTAGTTAGGTAGTTTTGCTCTTTCAAACTTGGCTACTCTCTTTCATCCTGTGCCTTGCTATTCTATGTGCTGAATTTCTTATGCGAATTGGTTTGTGATATGTAAATTTCGATTGTTTTTAATGTGGCTGTTCTTGTAGCTGCTGGGTTGCAGGTACTTCAAGAAAAGAACCTCATTCATAGAGACTTAAAACCACAGGTATCTGAGTGTATTTTGTGAGGTTATAAACTTTTCATGGCACTTATTTGTTTGAATTGGTAGTTTTAATTAATTGTCACTGTCAATGATTGCATCTTGTTGGGAAATTCTGTTTCTTCTTTACCCAGATAGTGTATAAAAGTGCATGCAAGTAGAAGGACTTCTTAGTAATAACCTTTCACGCTATTTTTTTTCCATCTGGAGAGGGGGGATGTTTGCTGGTAAATTGCTAAGTTACTGGAGTACTGGAAGAATAAATTAGTTACAAGATTTCCATTTTATAAAGTTTGGATGACCCTCAACTTTTGGAACCACTCTTTTTAGAAATGATGATATCACTTTGTTTTAAATTATAAATTGGTATAATTAACTCCTTTTGAACCCATTAATTCTTTTAGTTATTATTGCATCCATAGTAATTCATTCATTATGTCTTTGATTATTTCCCCCTAAACATGCAGAATTTACTATTGGCAACGACTGCAGCTACACCGGTTATGAAAATAGGGGATTTTGGTTTTGCAAGGTAGGATGACATCTCGGGACATTCAATAACGCAAACAATTTTTTCCCCTTTATTGCTGTATAAGCTGGATTGACTTTTTACTTGCTTTTTTTTTTCCTTTTTCGGTGAACATGTTATTTCTTGCTCATTGGGTAGTATAGTTCATAGCATTAGTAGTTAATAAACTGATTTACTTGACACTAGGCCACCTTATAAGCAATGTCATTGCTTGTAGATGCTTACTTGATATCAGCTCTATGTAGTATGTAATATCTCTTTTAGTTTTATATGAAAAATATTCAAATGGCCTGTCATGTTTGGTAATTTTTATCTTCAATCTGGTTGAACAATAAGATAATAGAAAAAAGTTTTGTATTTCTTGCATTTGGTAGTTTCCTGATGTATTGTTGTATTAGGTCTCTAACACCCCAGGGATTGGCTGATACACTATGTGGTTCACCCTATTACATGGCTCCAGAGATAATTGAAAATCAAAAGTATGATGCCAAGGTGATAAAAGAGAACTTAGATCAAATTGTAATTACTCATATCTGTTCCCGTTTTCATTGTAAAACTATAAAGCCATATTATTATGGATGCAGGCTGATTTATGGAGTGTTGGGGCAATATTGTATCAACTAGTTATTGGGAGGCCACCATTTGATGGAAATAGTCAATTGCAGGTTTTGAAGAGGCTAAACAATAATATTTTTTTTTTTTATCCTTTTTAAATAGGGTAGATGATAATTATGTATCTTTGGTTCTCTCTCTTTTTGGTAAATAAGTTATGTATCTTTCTTTTCCCTAAAACATCATTTTTGGTTGCAGCTTTTTCAAAATATTTTGGCATCTACTGAACTGCACTTTCCATCAGAGGCATTAAATGAGCTACATTCTGATTGCTTGGATCTTTGCAGAAATCTTTTACGTCGAAATCCAGGTATTTATTGCAACTATATGTCATGGACATTTGAGTATGTTTATTCTGCTGTACTGCTTTGTGAATGTGTAAAGGGGGGATGAGTCTGAGGTTGAAATTATCGTACATATAATTTTTTATAACAGTTAGAACTTATTTAGAGAGCTTCTGTAAAGTTAGACTTGTAATATGCAGATGAGAGATTAACATTCAAGGCATTCTTCAATCACAGTTTCCTACAGGAACCCAGGTCATAATCTTTTTTAATTTCTTTTTTTCTTAAGATCATGTATCCCTGTGGCATTTTCTTTCCATGTCGTAGCTATTTGAGTTATATCTTGTAATTCATAATATATAGGCCCACCATGAATGTTGAGCAGCTTCAATTTCATCTATCAGAAAGAGTGACAGTTCATCAATTAGGTGGCTCTGCCTCCAAGAAGATGTCTCAATCACATTCTAAGTATCATGTTGAGTCATCTATAGATGATCCAGCTGTAGTCAGTTCAGCTGTCAATGAAACAATGCCATTGCAAAGAAAAGATGGCAAGATTACTGCTGGCACTGAGAGTGTTAAAGTGTCAACTCCAACTATTGCAAGTGATAATCTGGGGAAGACTGTTGATGCTGGTGCTCATTTGCCAAACCAACCTCGAGGTTTAGTCTCTGATTAGTGATTACTGTGTAGTAATTTTTGCATTGTTTCTCACCTGTTATTTTCTTTTCAATTTCTAATCCTTGCTTTTCTACTCAGTTTCCCGTTTAATGGAGTCCATTGAGAAAGATTATGTCCTTGTCAATTCCCATTTTGCTTCATTGGAGGCATTCTCTGACTACTATGAGGCATCTGTGCAAGATAATTCACGCAGGATCTCCATGTTTCCGTCAAAGAGGTCTAACCTGGTGATTGGAGTTGCAAATCAAACAAAGGGTCTGTCCTCTTCCTCCACTGAAGGATTAGAAAATTTAAATAGTAGGAAACTTGAGGCATGTGTGGCATCCTGTGAATTTGCTGCCTCAAGGGAAGAGCAGGGAATTTCCTCATTACACCCTTCAAACAGATTAGAGTTTTTGCATCAGTATGTGTATATCCTTGCTGAACTTTCACAAGAAAAGGTAAGTTTGTGTCTGGTAAACCAAAGGTCATTGTGTTAATATTTTATTGATTAGTTTTAAAATTTTAAATGAATGCGTAAATTATCATCGTTGACTTTGTTCCCAACATCCCATCTAACTAGAGTTTTTTGTTCCTTTGCATTTTTTTTTCTTCTGTTCTTTTCTGTGTCATAGGGTGTTATATTCCATGTTGCATTGCACGTTGATAAACCAGCTGTGTTGAAAGAATTCTTTTACCTAATTAATTTGTAATTTCCAACTGGATTCTTTTGTTTTCTGTGGCTTGCTAAAGTATGGTGGGTGTATACTACTTGGTAGTATACTAATACTATTGGCTGGATGCTTAATCTGTCTATATTTTTTCTATTATCAGATGTTAAATTCTGGGGGTTGTGTCAAACCATTTCAATGAAAAAAAATGTGGCATACTCGCTTATTCCCAATATATCTTTCTGTCACTGCATTTCCCCATCTCATTTTGTCAGCTAATTTTAACGGTTATTTGGTGCAGTATAATAAAGGACTGTTTCTAGAGTCGCTTGCAGTTGAGTTGGTGGTTTTGGCTATATGGAAGAAGGCTCTAGAAATTTGTAGTTCTTGGCTGGCCTCCATTGCTAAGAGTGAGTTTCCTGGAAGCAGTTCAGCTAATGAGTCCATATCTGCCAGTGAAGTGGACTTACCACAGACTACAGAACAGAAAATAAATTTCAGTGATCCTGCATCTATCTCCCTGTGGGCCAAACATGAGTTTATTGTTGCGGTTGATCGTGCTGAGAAACTATCATGTCATATTCAAAATATGGATGGTAAGACTTCTTTGTTTCTGAGCTTAATCTTTTCATATCATCTAAAGAATTTATCTTAATTATGTACTCCAAATATATATTGCAGGGGCATCTGAGATGCCAGATGCAATGGAAATTATATTCCAAAAGGCTCTCCTAATCGGGACAAGTGGTTGTGTAAGTAGTCCAATATTGTTCATTTTAAATTTATTTTCCCAATATTCTAGTCCTCCTCAGGGGCATAGACATAAAGAGGTCATTATTACAAATTAATCAGTAATTGCCTGAATAGTTTTTTTACTTTTTTGTTTTGCCATTTTTCTAGGTAGATGAATATATGGAGAACAGAGATAGGGCTGCTGCATCTTACTCAAAAGCGATGCTTCTACTTTCATTTATTGTGGGAGAAGCAGAGAACCTTCCGCTGAACCCGCCATTTTCACTTATTGACACTAATAAGGAGCGAATCTTACAATATATTCACAGATTGCAGTCTCGGAAAAAATCTTCATTAGAGTCCTCTTCAAAGAAAGCACATACACTTTTATCAAAGTAAATAACCGGTTTTTATAGTTTGTCTTTGCATCACCACTTTTGGAATCGGTGAAGCAATTTGTTGCTGACATGAATGTTGACTTCCTATGAGTCTGGACGAGAGGCAACCTTTGACAGATTTGTATATAGACATATATAACCTATCACGGCCTTGTAAAGGGGACTTTGCCTTTACTGCATGATTTTATGTATATATTTTTAATTCTTTGATATGAAATTTGTAAATAGTGTACAGCTCATAGTACTGTACAATTTTGAAACCACTATATGATCAATGAATTGAAATTCCTCGGTGGAAGTTTTATTTGAATTTTACTTCCTGCAAAATATTTCTCGATTTTTCAGCAAATCTGATTCAGATGTACAGCGGGAATATTCAATTGCCTAGGGGTTGCAGTGTAAGGCTTTGAAACAATTGTGGAAAGGATTTCAAAAACAGGATGACTGCTGGGTTCTTTCAATGAAAATTGTCTTAATTTCATTACTGTAATAAATCAATATAAATCATATCTAGCTAGTTACTTTCAAATTTTGGATGACTGGTGTTTTGTTTTTTGAATGAAAATTGTCATAATTTCAGTACTGTATGTTCCAAAAGCATAGTTGGAACCTATTTGTTTGTCTTTATTTCCCATCACAGCCGTTCTAATCTGGTTTCTTAAATGTACACCAAGTAAAAGGAAGAAATTTTTCCCTTGGCAAAACGACTGTGGTAGTGGAAATACAAACTGGCTCAATTACCAATAGCAATTTAAATGCGTTGATATTTCAATATTTATGACTGATTTTCGTTTCAAGTAAGAATTTGATGAAAAATAACTATTGCGAACTGTACTGATAAATAATAAATCATAAAAAAGAAATTTAGCATCGAGAATCATGATAACACAAGTCCATAACTCCATCAAAGATGCAGACAAACTTCAAAGTTTAAAAAAAGAAAAAAAGTTATGATACACGTACAATAATTTGAGTAACATCATTCTTTATGCTTATGCTTTCCATCAATAATCTATGTAATACATGATACAATGGAGAGATAGACAAAAAATGTTATACAAATTTGTTGTACAAGTATCATTTTCCAAAGGAAAATAAATCACTTTCTGTACATTCAATGTAATGCATCCATTACATCAAAAAACAAACAGGAGGTAGTACGAGAAAATTCGGTTCAGCCTGGGCAGAGTTGGTAAAAGAAAAAATAGTTCATAGATTGATGTAAAACAATTACAAGTAAAACGTGGAAAGAGGCTGAATAATGGATCATAAATTACTTAATGTTCAGGGTTCAAACAATACTTAATGTTTCTTATCTATGTCTATTTAGCGGAGTTCTTAACAGCATTATCAGTCCAAGATAGTAAAACAGCGTACACAGTAATTTAATATGGTACACACATCTACACGACAAGTTTCGTGAGCTGCAGAATTAGAAATAAACAATATAGGTACACCGTTGAGGGGGATTAAGAAATGATATGCAAAAACCAAAAGTTGCCTTTATGTTATTGCATGCATATATCAAACCTCAAGTCGAAGTCTCCCCCCCTTCCAAACGTATTCTCTTACAACCTTTCTCTTCACCTTGATTGCTGGCCGCTCCAACCCTATTTTCCTTGGCCTCCATAGAACATCTTTTGTAGGGTTTAAAGCCTGTTCGACGAGTCTTAAGCTTTCCTTGTCCAAGCCCTATGGTCAGCAGCAGTCCCTCGTTATTTTCTATAAATGGCGAATCTTTCTGCATTTCTTCGTAATTATAACTGCATTTTTTGCTGTCAAGGTCTTCAGCCTTTTCATCTATGTTTTGCTGGTTATCCTTGATGTCCATTTGATGATCCTTATTCTTCAAAGCATGAGGAGGTGAAAAGCTTTGAGGCAACACCTCTCTGGAGAATAGAGCCTGAAAGGCCAATCTCCCCTGAAAACAAGTGTCATGAGAAGAGAAGAACACATGCAAGCATTGTATTAAAATTTCATTACAAGTAACTGGGATACCTCTTCAGAGACCTCTTTCCAAGAATCAGTAAGGTTGCTAATGCTTCTACGACGATTACAAGAATCAATAGCTAAATGGTTAGCATCATTTGCTTCGGGCTCTTCCTTCCCTTTCTCATCCTTTTCTAGTGCATCAGTTTCCACATCGCTGCTAGAGGCTGTGTTGGAACCACATGAGGAACGGTCAACCTGTTTTTTGCCCTTCGTTTTGCTTGAATCAAGGTGCTCGGAAACTGTTTTGTTCGTCTCATGATCAGTAGCCTTTGGTGAAGTATTTAACTTGGCATCTGCACTCTCAGAATCTGATGAAATGACAGCTGGTGACTTTGAAGGTGAATGTTGAGCTTCTGAGCATTCTGGATCCAGCATCTGATCTTGCAGAGGATGATTTTGTAGAGTAGCCTTTTCTTGTTTTGTATTCAGGGACGGTGCTTCACCGTTATTCATTGATGGAGCTGCAGTCACTGATGCAGGAGGACAGGCAAAAGCAGTATGAAGAGGAGTGCACAAGGGAAGCAATCCATGAGCTGCCCACCAGGCAGTTGCAGCAGCTACAGTAGCAGCTGCAATAGCTGCTACGCTTGGAGGAGAGCCAATTTGTCTAGAAGTAAAACCTCCTTGGGAGCAGCTAGGAGAATCTGCTGGAGTTTCTGGATTTGCATAGGGCCAAAATGTAGCGGCTAAACTTGCTGCAGCATGAGCTGCTGGGTTTTGCATCAGAGTAGAGACAATAAGATTTGAAAATGTGGAAGACATGTGAAGAAATGATTGGTAATCGTCTTGGCTGTGTTGTGTGAAGGGAGCACAAGGAAGAAATGATTGATGAACAGAAGATCGTGCTGTGTTATTTTGACTTTCACTTGTGTTCGATGCACCTGAATTGGTGAAAAGATTCGGTTGGCCATTAACCCCTCCTATTGGCTGAAACATGGAGTCTCGAAACAACATATCTTTTGATGGATTTTGACTTTGAGCACTTGTTCCAAGGTTCCCGTCAACAACGTGCACAGTAACATGTCTAGGGTAATTCTGATTGCCTTGCATTCCCTCTATCGTTAATGCACAATCAAGACCATCTGTTTTCTCACTTTGAATCAATTTCATTCGTACAGCATCAGAATTCTCTAACGTGGGGCCTTTACTAGTGACATTAGTTTGTTTTCCATCATTGATCTCCAACTTCCCATTTTCAAGTTCAATAGTGACAAAAGATTCAGTTTTTCCATCTCGTGCTATTACCTCTGTAACTGAAGGTGTAATCTCCTTTAAGGCGCATGAATTTCCCAGTGGCATTGACATTGTTATTGAACTCTTGTTTGCTGAAGATACAGAGGAACAGGGTACCTCCTGGAGAAGAGTAAATGCATTTGAGCGGTTTTCATCCTTATTTTCTTTTACAGTTGTTGGCCCTTCGTCTGAATCATGTTTCTAATAAAATAAGGAATGTGCCGAATTATTTCACCGATAGAGGAAACTAAAAAAAATGTGAAATTGGAATATATATATATATATATATATAAAAGTAAATCAATAAATTATTAACCTCCGGAAATGGTTCTTTTTCCAAGTCCAGTTCTTGGTTGACATGTGAAGATTCAACTAAATTGAGTTTTCCATCCTTTGCTCCACTATGTAATGTTGCGGTACCAATCTTGGTCTTCCGAGGATAAGGATTGCTTGGTTTTCTTTTGGGCCGTGGAGGGGGAATGTGTATATCAAGAGCTTGTCCAATTGGAACACCCTTTACAAGGGCCTCTTTCTCCAACTGGAAGTAAAAGTCCAAATAGTATTTTCAGCAAGTGAAGTTTCAGAAAATCCAGTAAAAGCACTTACTGTAGCAGCAGTGCATTTGTTCTAATGCAGAATTTCCAAAATACATTTTGGAAAACAGAAATAGCTGTAACCCAGACATTGCAGTATATTCAAGCATGGAAGCATAAAAAAGAAAGCATCCAGAAATATTCTTCAATCAAGTTGGGGGAAAAATCAACCGTGGATGTAATCAAGTTGCATATGCATATACTGGACTGGAAACTGATTGTTGGGCACAAACACTGCCAAGGGATTTTGACAAGTTCAGCTTAAAGACTAGTTTATGATCTTAGAGAGCATGCACAAAAGATGTACTAAATCTTTCACTTTCAAGGAAATTAATCCCAAATGTTTAAATAAAAAGTTATTTTTTTATTATGATGGCGGTTAGAGCTTCAGAAAATCAAAATTATTTTTTCTAATCAGTAGAAAAGCAATCAAGGGTTCTGAACAAGCTGGTTCTTTTCGTCATGGTATCTTTGGAGCTTCCTAGGTAACTAGAGTCGTCCTATGTAGATGCTATTTTGCATTATGTCATTTCTAAAAACTAAAATGTCGTTATATTTTATAAAAACATTTACCAGCACACGTTTTAAGACCTATTACATTTCTTTTATCCCATCCAGTCGTTCTTATTGCATATAAATCTATGTCATGCTTCACTCATATGCCAAGTGCTAGATCGATAAAGCGGGTAACCATAAAATAGTTCCAACTTCGACCAACCCCAACAGCATCTCATCACTACATTTCTCTCCTTTAAAATTGTGTCTTCTTTCATTCAGTCACTTCTCTCATGTAACGCAAAAAAGCATATTACTTCCTCTAAGTGACGGTTAGATTCTTTTCCATCGAAAGATTGAAACAGCAGCAAGTATCTCCTAGAATTGAATATATCAAAATCTTAGCTTGAATTGATACAGTTCTTTCCTAAACTTGATTGCATATCCTAGATCAATACATGAAAATTTATTGTTTTCCCTTCCATTTTCTCCCTATAAACTAGTGACATTGACTTGTTCAAATCCTCCTAACGTTGTACGAAAGTTGAATAGCAGATAAAGATAAATAAATACCTATTTATCGGAGCAACCTAAATGGCAAATCATCAAATTGTACAGAAAAAAGGAAAAGGTTTATTGATTCTGTCAAAGATCAAAAGAAAAAAGAAAAGAATAACCCAAGCAACATTCTCTTCTATATTATCAATGACTAAAATATCTTCAGGAGATATGTTCTATGCTCAAAAAGGACAAACATAAAACTCTACACATCAGATCTGGGGGAAGATACACAATACAGCTGCCTTTGAACCCTAAGAGCCTTGCAAATAAACGAAGTTATTATGTCAAGAAATGGTACGCATCCCCCGTGTAACATGCACAGAAGTACGTAAACTAGAAAACCAAATTAGACTATGATCCACGTCAGTTAAGGGTATGATCAAAGTACTCTTCATAAATGCCTCAAGTAATCCTCACTTCCGGTGTTAACTTTTGGGGTTGAGTTACCGAATTCATTAATTCTAATACATTGAATAAAATCTTCTATCAGGTTCTATTCTAACGTGACTATCAAATGCTCTTTACTTATTTATTTTATTATAAAGTATAAAGATAAGTTTTGACTTGGCCAACCAAAAGGCTGGTTGTTTTTCACATAACATATAACAAGAAAATTATACAGATTAGTAGCCTTTGCCTATAACACTTAAACAGATCACTCTTGTTTCTGTGGTAATCCAATATCTCTCCAGAGGTTAGCAACGTTATATGTGAAAGCAATGTTCAAGCCTTGGATTGGTTCTTTCGGTCATTCTTGTTCACAGAAATATTCCAAAAGTCATTTCAAGAAGTTTCTCAGTTTGGAAGTAATTTATAGATCCCAGAGTAGGGATAATAATCATTTATTTATTTCTAATTCTAAAAATTAAAAACTTTGATCGAGCCCAGTAGAGTGTAGCATTAGTAACAACAAGACCTACTATCAGGCCATTCAAATACACGCTTATGGTAAAGGTTGCCAAGAGAAAGCCTCTCAGCAATAAGGGAAAGAGACAGAAGCAGGAGATTCTTTGAGTTTATACCCAATAGAAAGAAGAGCAACTGCTAAAACCCCAAATAGAGATTGGCTAGATGGAAGTAGTTCATGTACGGCTCGGGAAATGTTCTTTGGCTTCAATTTGCACTTCCCTTACTTAAGTAATAGTAAATAATAAAAAATAGATTAATTTTTTTTTTTCGCATTTTTTTTTCAGGAGATAAAATCCTCTTTTCAATTTCTCACTTTTGTATAAAAACATGTTTTATTCAGGAAAAATCCATATTAGTCAGATATCGTCACCCATAAGACAATAATGGTCGTTAAACATGATGTTTTGTTAAATTCTTGGACCCCACAAGTAAGCCTATTTAAATTATGTTTCTGGTTTTATTTCTCGGATTGAGCTCATCTGCTAAAATTTCAACTAGGCTCTGTTTGAATTCCCTGTAAGATCAGCTGTGAATAGTTGCATTTATGATTATGACTATAGCGGTACTTTTTAACTGTTTACACAGGCCACTACACTCTAGCACTCATTTTGTGTTGGATGGGTGAACATTTTTGCCCCTAGTAGTTATAGCTTTGACAAGAAGTTTTATTCTACGTGTGATAAATGGATACTAGCACAGTTAAATAAAAAAAATAAAAAAAAAAAAGGGGGCTGATTTGACCAAGATAATCAAATTGATTACCTGGCCAAACCAGCCCCCCATCATTGAAATGTGCAAATTCTTTTCCGAGGGAGAGAGGGAGAAAGATAGAGCATTTACACATTCATTGCCCGTATTTAAACTGATAATAAGCACCTCTATTTAACTTTCAGTACTCAAAATATATAGAAATTAAGCTCTTCTACAAATTAGCATGAGCAATGTTAATATGTTAATAAACCGGTTCACTTAACACTAAGACTGAGGCCATTAATATAAAGGTAGTTTGGTCTTTCTGTGTGGCAAACCATGCCAGCATCCTAGTGTTAGAATTCCAGCCACCCTTTTGAGTTTGAAGGATCAAAACTCCTAAATATATAGATCAATAATCATAACATATAGCCTAACAAGTAACAACCCTAAAGTCCTCAAAATCATTATGTACTCCCATTATCGATCATTAAAATTATACTCAACCATCAACATATTATATAGTTATGTTCCAGACTTCCAGTACAAACATTTGATTGTGTCTTGAAACTTCTAAGTTCCCAAATGGGTACTGTACTCTTGCTATAGTCAATCAAACAATTTGTGTAACTTTCCCTAGCTAATTTAACAAACATAATACATTCACCCTTCGTTATTTTCTTATTCACAGTTAGGCAACCTGGAAGGGATATAAATAAAAAACAGTATTGCTGTTGTTGAAGTAATCTACTATTGTGATAAAAGTTTCATATTATTTTCCCGTAATAAATACATAGCATTATTTAAAGGGAACATGTAAAATAGCCATTTTTGATGACACCTAAGCATTCCTAGAACAAAAAGACTCAAAGTTGGGAACAGTTCGATTAAGTAATTAGAAGGAAATATCGCACTAATTCTTAGGAAAGAAACATATTGGAAATTGTTTCAGAAACAAATGAAATGAAATTAGAAACAAAAAAAGAAAGAAAAAAAAACTTCCTGAAAAATGAAAAATTTATCTTCATAAATATTTACTCGTGCCAAGGTAAAAACAAATTCACTTAAAGAAAACATGTACTGAATTATCAAGGACATTGAAAAACTGAAACAGTAGTTTTTAGGTATATGATGAAGCAAAGGAAAACAATGCTAGATAGTCCTTCTAAGCTCTGCCAGATATACTCCATCACAATATTGAATATGGTTGTTCCACCACTTAAAATATCAGGATGAATAAATTCAATAAATTTCAATGCTCCTCCATACATTCTGTGTCTTCAAATCCTCATATAGAAATTAATAATTCTCTCACCAAGAAGCAGGTACCTTCAAAAGTCTCATGCTTCTCATGAAGCCTAATATTGCCCTGTGGCTGATCCATCAATTTTCTCCCTATGAAAGGCATTATACAATTGGCTCCACAAAAAGAAAAATCACACACCACTATCTGCATTTATAGAAAGAGAAGATATGAACCTCATATCTTTACACTTGAATGACGTACTTCATCAAGAAAATACCACCACACACTATCCGCATTTATCTGTCACACGCTACTTTGTAAACAGCAACACTAATGTATTTGACAAACCATGAAGAACCACCCCACCCACCCCCACCCCCCCCCAGAAAAAAAGAAAAAAAAAAGAAATTTTTAACTCACTAACCGTGTCCCTTTACAGTCCATACCACTAAGCCATTTCCTAAAAATGACTCGTCTAAAAGTGCTCTGTAGCTTTTAACACTGAAATTCACAATCTACATTATGAATATTGTAAGCAAATCTCGTAATATTTTATTAAATGGGATTTTTTTCAATAAAAACAAAGGGCCTAACATTGCAAACAACTTGATGAATTATTCTCAAATGTTTTAGAATTGAATTTGATTACAGGTAATATACAATTCAATTAATAGACAAAGCAACCAGAATATTTTGATCACTGTCAAGATAACCTTACTTCAGTTAAGCTTCAATTCCACAGATGACAATCTCTATTCAACCTCTAATTGATGGTATTGAAAGTTGCCACAGTTTCAGGAGCAGTAAAGATGCCAAGCGTGAATCAAGAGTTTACCTTCTTAATGTTGGATAAAACAAACCTATCCATAGAAATAAACACTAAACAGGAAACACGAACCCTAAAAGACTAATCCAACACAATATCAAACATATCTTTGCCTAGTCTTCTGATTGGATCAAACTGCAAGTATTAGTGTGCAAGTGCTAGGAGGCTACGATGCTTCTTCACCACAACACATACAAAAGTCACTTTTTTTTTGTCATTTTTAAGAACTAAATTATCCCAAAAACTTTATCATTAGGTGAAGGCACATGAATGGCATTTTATATTACGTCACTAACAAGCTCCTCACGTAAGATCCTTTTAGGCTTGAAGCATGATAATGCACAAGTCCATCTACCTTGTGTTAAAATTTAACTTTTTCTTAAGTAGAATGGAGCTGTCAAGGATCAAACTCCTAACCACAAGGTCATAGAACCTCTAAGACCATGTTAAGAATCAACTATCGCAAAAGCTTAAACAATTATCTGAACACAATAATAAACACCTTATTGAAAAAACTTGGACTCTCTCACTTCTTGCCAATGCAAACTTTTTCTTTTGCGTTTGACAACCTGGTCTCACTCGATATTGTTCCCTTATGAGTCTCTACATTCTATACCACCTCATTTCTTTAAGTCTACCTATTTTGTTCATAATATTAACTTAGTCTAGGTCTCAATACACTATTTGCTAAATTTTACTGGTCTGTCTCCTTGATTATACACAAGCACAAAAGGGTTATTAATGGTATTCCCTTACTATACACCATTTCTTTTCTATTGACTTTACTTTCTTTCGGTCTATATTGCTTTCTTTACAAGATCATTTTGTTGAAGATAAGCACATATCAATCAGAATATTTGATTCTGATCTGATTATCAGCACATATCAATTAGAATATTTGATTTTGATTTGATTATCAGTTTACTTCCTATTTTTCGCTTGTTTAGGTACAACATTTATAGGGAGAATAATTTCCCTGATTTTTAGGCCTAGATTAGCTCACAGATTTTATTCCATTGTATTCTATTTATACCTTTTTTGTATCTTTTCCCAAATGAGAGAAATATACAACAAATTTCCACATGGTATCAAAGCACAATCTAAACCATCCCTAACCTGGAGCCACCAACCATGGGAGAGAAAAAACCAGAAGTTTTGACCACCAGTTTGGTCTAAGAGACTCCTCCCCCTATCTCTAGCCAAAAATTGAATGGTCATAACTACACTCAATGGGTGTGGCATGTTAAACAAAATATCAACCTAGCAATTGCAGCAAGGGGGAACCAGCCTAGTCCATTTCAAAAGAAAAATGGGTCCCAATGCAATCACACCAAGGACACTTGCAGAATCATCATGATAGACTTTCAGAGGTGTAACAAGCCAAAAACTAGGACAACAGAGGTAACACAACTATAGTGGGACAAAAAGGTAATTTCTTGCATGCATTAAATACTAGCAAGAGAAAACCAAAGTTATGGATCATTGACTTAGGAGCCTCGTATCACATGATTGGAGACATGACTGTGTTTAAAAGCTATTTTACATGCCTAAATAATAACAAAATTTGGACAACTGATGGCACTCTATCTAAGGTCACGAGTAAAAGTTCAATTATTATCTCACAAAACATTATTCTAAATTCAGTCCTTTATGTGCCTAAACTTGATTGTAATTTGTTGTCCATTAGCAAACTAATAAGAGTTTTGAAGAGTGTTTCTAAATTTTTTCCTAACCTATTTGAATTTCAGATTTTGGAGTCGGGGTTGGCAATGCTAAAGAGTGTGTTGGACTTTACCTCCTCCAAGTTGAAGAGTCACAAATAAAACCTATGACCAACTCTTGTGCAACAATGCCTCCAACTAGTAAAAACCCCGTAATGTTGTGACATTATCGACTTGGCCATCCAAATTTTTTGTACTTGAAGTTATTCAACAAAAATCAAAAGCTGTTTCAATGTGAAATTTGTTGATTGTTCAAACATACCCCCAACTCTTATCCCTCAACCCTATAAACCCTCTCAGCCTTTCTCCCTAATTCATAGTGATGTATGGGAACCATTACGGATCAGTAATGTCATTGGATCAAGATGGTTTGCCAATATCATTGATGATCACACACGAGTCACCTGGGTTTTCCTAATGAAGGATAAATCAAAAGTTGGAAGAATATTTGAAGTGTTTCATACGAGTGGAAACGCAATTTCGAAGCAGGATTAAGGTTCTTAGGAGTGACAATGGAAAAGAGTATTATCACTCTACACTAAATTCCTACCTTCAGAAACATGGAATCATACACCACTGTTCATCTGTAGATACTTCTCAACAAAACGGGGTTGCTGAGAGAAAAAATTGACATCTCCTAGAAGTGAACAGATCTCTCATGCTAGCATCAAATGTACCAAACCAATTTTGGGGAGAAGTTGTCCTCTCCACAACTTATCTCATAAAACAAAATGTCTCCCCAAGTCCTCTACTCTAACACCCGTCTCTCCACTCTCCAAACCTTATAACCCATTAATCGTATCCTTACATCCATTCCTTTGAAAATATTTAGATGTTTAGTCTTGGTCCACAACCTAAACCCTTACCGCAACAAACTTGACCCGAAATTTATCAAATGTATCTTTCTCGATTACTCTCCTCACCAAAAGGGATACAAATACTATTCACCGCAAACCAAAAGGTTTTACCATACCAAGGATGTCACCTTTTTTTAGAATCAGCCTTATTACCCAAAGTTGGCATTTAGGGGGAGCAAACTTATCCAATTAAAGTGGTAGAATCTCAATTGCTGGATTTTAACCTAATTGAATCTATCCCAAATATAGATCCAACTAAGTAAGACTACACCTAAACCAGAGGAAACAACAAAAAATGCAACAAAAATTGAACAAGGAAAATGCTATACAAACTGCATTGAAAATTACTGAAATTGCACCAACTAAAGCAAGAAAGAGGATTTCATCTTAGTAAAATCAAGGCCCTACTATCCAAGGAGACAACGAGACAACATACCTAAGAAAGAGAAGGAAGAGAGTAGAGTCAAGCATAGCTCCAAGGCAAAGCCATGAATTCAACTAGGCTCTGGAAAATGAGGCTTTCCCATGTAATATTGTTCCTATCCATGAACCTATTGATGACATTGACATTCCTATTGCCTTAAGAAAAAGGGTGAGATCTTGTACTCAACACTCCATTGAGAAGTATGTGTCCTATGAAAAATTGTCATAGGGGTATAAGACTTTTGTGGTAGCTCTTGATAGTGCACATATCCCGAAGAATGTTTAAGAGACACTACAACAACCTAAATGGGTAATAACAAAAGAAGTTTAGGCCTTGGTTAAAAATGATACATGAGAAATCACAACCCTACCAAAAGGGAAGAAACTGGTTGGATGCAAATGGATATTCTCCATCAAATGCAATGTTAATGGTAGTATAAACTAGTACAAATTCAGGTAGTGGTGAAGGGGTTTACCCAAACATATGGAGTGGCTTACAAAGAGACTTTTGCGTTGGTGACCAAACTTAATTCAATTCAAGTCATACTCTCCTTAGCTGCAAATTTAGATTGGTCACTCTATCAATTAGACATCAAGAATGCCTTCATAAATGAAGAGCTAGAATAGGCGGTCTATGTGCAAACACCCCCAAGACTTGAATCATCCAGCACCTTAAGCATTGTGTGCAGGCTCCAAAAATCTCTATATGGCCTCAAGCAATATCTAAGCATGGTTTGATAGCTTGACTCAAGTTGTCAAGAAAAACGAGTTCAACCAATGCCAAACAGATCACATTGTTTGTCAAACACTCTGTGGAAGGGAATATAGCCTTGTTCATTATTTATGTTGATGATATTGTTATCACAGGAAACATTTATGATCAAATCAAGCACATGAAGGGACTCTTGGCTAAGGAATTTGAAGTCAAGGACTTGGGTCAACTCAAATATTTTCTAGGGATGGAAGTTGCTCAAACAAAGAATGGTATTTATATGTCACAAAGGAAATATACATTGAATTTGCTTCAAGAAACCAACATGTTTGGATGCAAGGCAACCAATACTCCCATAGAACTAGAAAAAAGAAAAGAGGAAAGTCTACCAATTTATAAAGATAGGTATCAAAGCCTAGTTAAGATGATGTTAATCTACGTGACTCACTAGGCCCAACATTGGGTTTGTTGTGAGCTTAGCTAGTCACTATATGTCTAATCCAATTGAGGCTCACATGAAAACTATGAACAAAATCCTCCAATACCTCAAAGGTACACTAGATTGAGGGCTCTATTCCAAGAACTTCAACAAAGGCATTAAAGTTTATATAGACTCAGATTAGGAAGGATGTTCTTCTAACAAAAAATAACTACAGGCTACTTCTCCATTGTGTGGGAAAACATGATGGCATGGAATAGTGCAAAAGCTAAATTTAAAGTTATGGCTTAAGGTAGTTATGAAGGAATTTGGCATAAGTAGATGCTAGATGAAATCAAACTTCCTATCAATTACAACATGAGGATATTATGTGACAACAAACTTGTTGTAAGCATAACAAAGAACCCACTCCACAATGATAGGACAAAGCATGTGGAGATTGATCAAAACTTCATTAAAGAGAAAATAGACCATGATATTATAAGTGTTGGTCATGTTCCATCATGTTGACAAATAGCAGACATCCTAACAAAGGTTCTTCCAAGAAACACATACAAAAACATCATATCGAATCTAGGTATCATTGACATCTATCACCCAAATTGAAGGGGAGTGTTGGAGATAAACTCATATCAATCAAAATATTTAATTATCAGCACATATCAATTAAAATATTTGATTTTCATTTGATTTTCATTTGATTATCAGTTTTATTTCCTATTTTCCCCTTATTTAAATTCTTCATTTATAAGGAGAATAATTTTTCTAATTTTCAAGATTAGATTAGCTCAGATTTTATTCCTGTTAGATATAGTTTTATCTTATGGGCCTAGGCCCATTACTTTGTATATAAACCTATCTTTTGCTTTGCAATACACAAGGAATATGTTCTCTCCATTCACCATTACTCTCAACATGGTATCTAGAGCCTATCCTTGACTTTCCGGTGGACCCACTGTTCATCGGTGCCCGGAAAACGTGTCTCATTCCGTTTTTCGGCTACCCACCTTGTCGTGTCTCTTTCCGGCAATTTTTTTTCCTCCTTTTTAGGGTTTTTCTTCGCTGTCGCCGTCGTCCGCTGCCAGCTTTCCGGCCGGCGACCCCCCCACCCAGTTCGCCTCCCTCCGGCGAACCCAACGCCACCGGTCGCGCGCCAAACGGAGGTGGCACGCGCCCCCACGCACCAATTTCGTGCTGGGCGCAGTTTCTCTCTCCTCTCCGTCGGCCACCGCGCGTGGCGGCGCGTCCGGCAGCGATCACCGGTGCCGGACTCGCCCCGACATCTTCTACCCCGATCTACTATTTGTTTTGTGATCGGACCTCGTTTGGCACGGATCTCTTCCTTCTCGGGCCGTTTTTCTCTCTCCTATTGTTGTTTCTCTCTCCTGTTACAGCACCTATGGCTTCCTCTTCCGCTGATCGGCCTGAATCCTCTATTTTCACTAATTATGCCAATGTTCCTCTTTCCATTGATAAGTTAGATGGAACCAATTATGATACTTGGGCTTTGGATATCAAGTTTTGGCTTAAGGGACAGGATTATGTTGCTCACCTTACCCAGACAGCTGCTTCCGTTGATGAGAAGGATCGTCCTCGTTGGTTGAAAATTGACGCTCAAATTTGTAGTGTCCTTAAGTCGACCATTCATCCCTCCCTAAAGCAAATTTTCCGTGCCCATGAGACATGTGTTGATGTATGGGAACAAGCCCGAGTGTTATACACCAATGATACTCAACGTCTCTATGGTGTGTCAAAATCTCCAGAATATCATTTTCCCACGACGCCTTGAGGGCTCCATGGCTGAGTATTTGGGCAAAGTTCATGGCCTCCTACATGACTTCAATGAACTTTTGCCTCCTGCTGCCACTCCTACCAAGGAACTAGAGCAACGCCAAACTTTCTTTATGTTGATGGCATTGTATGGGCTTCCTGATGAGTACTCTTCCATTCGTGATCAGATTTTGGGATTTCCGACCGTGCCTACCTTGAACTCGGCTTGGTCCACTCTGTTGCGTGTGCCTTGCAAGTTTTCCCCTGACATACCTTCTTCAGCTCCCACTGGAGACTCCTCTGCTTTGGTTTCTCAACGTGATGATCGTCAGCGCTCTCGCAAACTGGGCAAAGGTCGTCCCAAGTGTGATCACTGTCATAAACTGGGCCACACAATTGACCGTTGCTACGTCTTACATGGTCGTTCCCCTCGCCCTGCTGCTGCTGTTGCCCACACTGCCTCTCCTGTCTCTACTGCATTTGGTGCTACCCCCTCTGATAGTTCTGCCTCTGGGCCTCCAGCTCTCTTCAATGACTTCCTTAAATGGTATGAGGAACGTCAAGCTTCCAATTCCACTGCTTCTGTTGCGCACACAGGCCCTTCATTTGCTGGTCTCACTCACTCCACCTCTCTTGGCCCTTGGGTCCTAGATTCTGGTGCTACCGATCATATTTCTGGTAATCGGTCTCTTTTTTCCTCTCTTTCTACCTCTGCTTATTTACCCCCTATCACTATGGCTAATGGTTCTCGCGCCACATCTCATGGTGTTGGTACTGTCCATCTTTCTCCTTCTCTCTCCATTGACAATGTTCTTTATGTCCCAGAGTCTCCCTTTAATTTATTATCCCTTAGTCGCTTACTCGCTCTCTTGATTGTCTTATCTCTTTTACTAAAGATTCTGTTTTCTTACAGGACCGGCGTTCGGGACGGATGATTGGCACCGGATGTAAGTCTCATGGCCTTTATCACCTACGCACCTCTGCTCCTGTTGGTTTGGTGGCAGATTCCCCTTCCCTCATCCATGCTCAATTAGGTCATCCTAGCCTTGCCAAGCTTCAACACCTTGTACCACGTTTGTCTAAGTTGTCTCATTTGTCGTGAGTCGTGTCAGTTAGGCAAACATAGTCGTAGTTCATTTTCTCCAAGTGTCCCCAACCGAGCGTTGTCTCCTTTTGCTTTAGTTCACTCGGATATTTGGGGGCCGAGTCGGGTCACGTCCACTTTAGGATTTCAGTATTTTGTAACTTTTATTGATGATTACTCTCGGTGTACTTGGCTATTTTTAATGAAATCTCGTTCTGAATTATTTTTCATATTTCAATTTTTTTATAATGAAATTCAGACTCAATTTGGTGTTTCTATTCATACTTTTCATGGTGATAATGCTCGTGAATACCTCTCTCACTCCTTTAAAGCCTTCATGGCTTCCCATGGCATTCTTCATCAGACTTCTTGTGTATATACCCCTCAACAAAATGGGGTGGCTGAGTGCAAAAATAGACACCTAATTGAGACCACTCGCACCCTCTTACTTCATGGTCACGTTCCTCAACCTTTTTGGGGTGATGTTGTTCTCACTGCATGCTATCTCATCAATCGAATGCCATCTTCTGTCTTCAACAATCAAATACCTCACTCTATTTTATTTCCCACTCAACCTCTCCACCCCCTACCCCCTCGCATCTTTGGATCTACATGTTTTGTCCATAATCACAGTCCTGGTCTTGACAAACTCTCCGCTCAATCTCACAAATGTGTCTTTTTAGGGTATACTAGGTCTCAAAAGGGGTATAAATGTTTCTCACCCTCCCTTCGTCGCTACTTGATTTCAGCTGATGTCACCTTTCTTGAGTCTTCTCTCTACTTTTCATCTACTTCCTCTTCTCCTACACCTGTTCTTGCTCCTTCACCCTTTCCTCTTGTCTTTGATACTCCTCGTGTCTACTATGTCACCCGACCCACCACCTCCGCCTCCACTTCAAGTTTATCATCGTCGGCAACGCTCCAGCCTTCCCATTGGACCCCCACCCGACTCTACTTCGGTGCCACAACCTCCGTCTCCTCCGGTCCCACCACTTGAGTCTGACCTCCCTATTGCCCTCCGGAAAGGTAATCGTTCTACTCGTAATCCTTCTTCTCATTATATTACTCTGAGTTATCACCGGTTATCCCCCTCCCTATATACTTGTCTCTCTTCTCTTTCCTCTGTGTCTATTCCTAAAAATGTAGGTGATGCCTTGGCCCACCCTGGTTGGAGACAAGCCATGCTTGATGAACTGTGTGCTCTTCAGAACAATGGTACTTGGGATCTTGTTTCTTTGCCTCCTGGGAAGTCTGTGGTTGGATGTCGATGGATCTTTACAGTCAAGGTTGGTCCTGATGGCACCATTGATCGACTCAAAGCTCGTTTGGTCGCCAAAGGTTATACTCAAATTTTTGGATTAGACTATGGTGACACTTTCTCCCCCGTTGCTAAGATGACCTCTGTCAGATTATTCTTAGCCATGGCTGCTCTTCACCGTTGGCCTCTCTATTAACTGGATGTTAAAAATGCCTTTCTTCATGAGAATTTGCTTGAGGAAATTTATATGGAGCAACCTCCTGGGTTTGTTGCTCAGGGGGAGTCTTCCGGTTTGGTATGTCGTCTCCGCAAATCACTTTATGGTCTTAAGCAGTCTCCAAGGGCATGGTTTGGTAGATTCAGTACTATAGTACAACAGTTTGGTATGACTCGAAGCGAAGCTGATCATTCGGTCTTTTATCGACATTCCACTGCTGGGTGCATCTACTTGATAGTGTATGTTGATGATATTGTTCTTACCAGTAGTGATCATCATGGCATTTCTCAGATAAAACAACATCTTTGCCATCACTTTCAGACAAAAGACCTTGGTAAACTTAGATATTTCTTGGGGATTGAGGTAGCGCAATCTACAAATGGAATTGTAATATCTCAAAGAAAGTATGCATTGGATATTTTAGAGAAAACTGGGCTAATGAATTCCAAGCCCGTTGATACACCTATGGATCCTAATGCTAAACTTCTACCAAGTCAGGGGGAGCCTTTCTCAGATCCTGAGAGGTACAGAAGATTGGTTGGGAAATTGAATTATCTCACGGTAACTCGTCCTGACATCTCTTTTGCGGTTAGTGTGGTGAGTCAATTTCTCAATTCTCCATGTGCAGGACATTGGAATGCAGTCATCCGCATTCTAAAGTATATCAAAGGTGCTCCAGGAAAAGGTTTATTATATGGCTACAACAATCATACCCAAGTTGTGGGATACTCAGATGCAGATTGGGCAGGCTCTCCCTCAAACAGGAGATCCACCTCAGGTTATTGTGTCTTTATCGGTGATAACTTGATTTCCTGGAAAAGTAAGAAGTAGAATGTAGTGGCAAGATCTAATGCAGAAGCAGAATATCGTGCTATGGCCTCTGCTACGTGTGAGCTTATTTGGCTCAAACAGTTACTTAAAGAACTGAGATTTGGCGAAGTTACACAGATGACTCTCATATGTGATAACCAAGCTGCCCTTCATATTGCCTCAAATCCAGTATTTCACGAGAGGACCAAACACATTGAAATAGATTTTCACTTCATTCGTGAGAAGATTTTATCTGAGGACATTACTACTCAGTTTGTTAACTCTACTGATCAGTTGGCAGATGTCTTCACCAAATCATTACGGGGTTCTAGGATTGATTATATTTGTAACAAGCTTGGTGCATATGATCTATATACACCAGCTTGAGGGGGAGTGTTAGATATAATTTTATCTTATGGGCCTAGGCCCACTACTTTGTATATAAACCTATCTTTTGCTTTGCAATACACAAGGAATATGTTCTCTCCATTCACCATTACTCTCAACAATTCTGTTGTATTCTATTTGTACCTTTGTATCTTTTCCAAATGAGAGAAAAATATAACATATTTCCACAAATTTAGTCTCTGGTAAGCTTTCTCCATTGCCAAAGTTGTCACCCACTTTGGTAGGCCCAATGTTTGTTTGACATTTACAATTGTTTGTAAACTTTAGCTCCTCAAGTTGAACCAAGTTCTTTAGCTCCTCTATGTCTATTCCTAAAGATTATAAGTAAAATTCTTTCCCATCCAAGAAGGCAACAAACTATTGGTAGAAGTGTGCATATTTCAAAACCATATTATGGCAACATTAACGTGCATGCTAGTTCGGCTACATACTCTCTCATTATCATCCATGCTTAGTTGGGTCATCCTAGTCTTGCAAGTTGAAACAAACGATGGTGAGCCTTTCCAAGTAATCAACCTTGTCTTGTGATTTTCCTAATTGTGCAATTCATTGAGCTAGTTGTTGTTTTGGTTTACTGTGATATATGGAACTTATATCATGTCTACTTTAGAAGGAATAGTTGTCCCCTTCAATAGCAAAAGGGGATCTTGGCCATACAAGGCACGAAAGGGTGACATCTTAGTAAAAGTATTTTAGTTTGTGTTGAACCAAAACTCAGCCCCTTGGATGAGCTTAAGAGCACCCAATGCCTTGATTACTTCTAGATTGGTCTTTAACACTTTGGTCTCCCCTTGCACTTTCACCTTCATGTTTAGATCACCAAAATTGGCCTTAATTTCGCCTAACGATGCCAACCACTCTAACACCAACAACACATCTACTCCCCCCAATTCAAATAGGTTTAAATCATGTTGAACACAAAACTCCTGAATTTGTAAGTGCGTCGAATTACATTTACCCTTGCAGCTGATCTTATGTCCATCCCCCACTTCTACAAGATACAGAGATGTTTTAGTGATTGGTAATTGTCGTTTGTCCACCATCTCTGTTGATATAAAATTGTGTGTGGCATCACAATCAATCAAAACTACCACTCAACAACCCTTTAGCAAACCCCATAACTTGAGAGATTTCTTTGTGGTAAGCCCTTCAATGTTATGCAAGGAAAGTTGCAGCTCTCCAACCCCCTCCTTATGAAGATTTAAGTTTCTAGCTTTATCTTCATCTTCTTCTATATCTTCAAGGATCATCACATTAAGCTATTTGATTTTGCATATATGGTTAAGCCCAAATTTCTTAGCACAACAAAAACACTCCCCTTTTCTCAACTTTTCATGCAACTCTGCTTGCATCATTTGTTGGAAGGTACTTCTCCCTTTTGTAGTATTGTTGCTCCCATTATTAATGGAGGCTCGGGAAACAGAATTGACTCCCTCTGTAGATTTCATCATTGTTGGTTGTCATTCTCGTGTGGTCCTCATCTTGATGTATGTGTGACTAAAATTATTCATCCTTCCCCCTTGAACTCCAACACCTTTAGTTATTGTCATGTTCTTTTTTCCAATTCTCCTTACCTTATTCATTGTTTCTAACAAGGTCTTGAGTTCATATAACCTTAATTCAGCAACAATCTCTCCTTTTAGCCCATTAATGAAGATTCCCATCAAATATTGTTTGTCTAACCCATTCATAATTCCTACATATTTCTCAAACTACATCACAAATTTGTGACAACTTGATCTTGTTTTAGTGCTAACAAGGATTCAAAAGAGTTTTCCATGAATGTTGACTGGAGCCTCTATGTGAGGGCCTCTTTAAATCCTTCCCACATTGGATCGAGGTTGCAAGTCTCCCACCTTTGGAACAACCCCAAAGCGTCCTCGTCAAGGGTCACCATAACAACTTCCATCTTCTCCTCATTTATCACCCCCTGTATCCTAAAATGCCTCTCCAATTTGGACACCCATCTAAATGCATCATTCCCTTCAAAAACAAGAATTTATAACTTCCACCACTTGTTCCCATTTTTTATTTCCAAGTCCACCTCCCATTCAAACTCTATCAAGTTTAATATTCGAAGCATTGCCTTTTTTTTTTTCTCAACCCATTATCTTCCATGGCCTTCGTTAAACTCTCCACTAATTTCTCCAGCTTAATGAGGTGTGGTTCCTGTTGGGTATACCGTGTTTCCCCTTCTTTTTGCTAGGTCCAACTCGCAACTATGTGCTCCAATGATTCCAGCCTTGCTTCCATTCTCGTGTTCACCATAAATTGTGTTATAGCACCCACAATGCCTTAAATGGGAGCTATAATGCCAATTTGATAGAACTCATACCAAGAAAAAAAAAAAGGAGGAAGAACAGTATTTATTTATTGATTATGGATAAAAACAGAGAGAACAATGTTGTCCTCATAGTTCAAGGAATTAGGAACCTCCTAAACAATACTCAATATTTTTCATGCCCTCCTCTCTAATTATTTTCTCCTATATAGTTTTTGCCTCCCTTCTCTAATCCTAATTAAATCCTAAAAAGAAAAAGATAAATCTCCTAAAAGATAAAAAGAAAACCTCCTTATAACAAAAGATAAAGATAGTAATATCCTAATAATAGAAAGATAATGATAACGATTGCCAAAATAACTAAAAAGATAATGATCAACTAATTCCTTTACATCTTCCTCCTCCTGTAGACTTGCCTAACAAGGGTCCACACACTATCAGTTTACTTGGAACCACTCAAGTAAAGAAACATTTTTGACAACACTTTCAAACAAAATATCTTCACCAACTCTGTTACTTTTTGGGTATAAAGGTGACACAATTCGAGGACAATATGATTATCTTTGAGAAAAAGTATGCAATGGAAATCTTAGAAGAAATGAGATAGATGAGTGCAAAGCTCGTAGACACACCTATGGATCCTAATACCAAACTTCTACCAAAGGGAGCCACTTTTAGAGATGCAAAAAACTAGTTGGTAAATTGAATTATCTTATTGTAATTCGTCTAGAAATTTCCTTGCAATTAGTATGGTAACTCGTAAGTCAATATTTTAACTCTTAGCCCCTGTTTGCTTCCACGGATTTACTATTCACAACGAAGGAAAGGCGAAGAAAAGAGGTGTTCGTTTCCAGTGATTTGCAACGACAGAAAGGCGAAGAAAAGGGAGGAGAGGCGTCGTGGCCGTCCTCGCACAAAAGCGAAGAAAAGAGAAGAAAGCCACGTAGGATTTTCGCTTACCCGAAAATGCCCCTGTGCCATGCAGCAGAGGAAACATAATCGATTATGGTTAGCCACATAATCGATTATGGCCTAGCATAATTGATTATGCTGGGACATAATCGATTATGCAAGGCCATAATCAATTACGTGGCCAAACATAATCGATTATGCTGGGGTATTTTTGCTTGCAGTGGAACCCAGAACGGCCCGTTCCAAAAATGAATTTTATGAGCAATATGCGAACCCAGAACGGGCCGTTCCACTTTGGGAACGGGCCGTTCCAATTTTGGAACGGACTGTTCTGGGTAGCAAATTTTGGGATGGGAAATGAGTCCAGAACGGCCGTTCCGGATTCGAAACGGGCTACTCTGGCCACATTAATTACTTAATAAATAATGATTATTTAATACTCTTTTTCATATATATAATATTAATATTTAATATATAAACCCTAAACCCTAAACCCTAAATAATTATATTTAATTTATATATATATATATATATTAAATATTTAATATTTAATATATATATGTATATATATTTAATATTTAATATTTAATTTATATATATATATATAAATTAAATATTTATTTAATTTATATATAAATTAAATATGAAAATTAAATATTAATATTTCTATCTTCTCACTTTTATATATATTAAAGTTCGGTTATCTATTTTTAGGGTTTATTGTACTTTTTTTTATATTAAGAAAATTTTATTATTTAAATATTAACATCAAAAAGTGGAAATATAAAAAAAATAAAGTAATACATGTTTATAAAATTAAAATAATAACACTTTCATAAACATTAATAAAATAATGTTACAAAATATAATTATCATAATATATTTTGTTATTATTATTTATTATTATAAATATTATTATTTTCATTTTTATTAATATTAATATTATTTATTATAATTAGTATCATTATTATTTATTATGATTCTTATTATTTTTCTAATATTTATTATTATTCTTATCATTATTTATTATTTTTTAATAAATTATACCTATTAATATAATTTTATTGTAATTATTATTATTTACAATAAATAATATTATACTCATTTTTAATCCAAGGGTAAAAGTGTAAATTATATATTCATCTATTAAATTTTTAATTTTTATCTATCATTAAATTTAAAGTAAATATTTAAATTAAATTATTTTTAAATTAATATTTTATAATTTTTTTAATTAAAATTTATATATTTATCTTTTAATTATAATAATTATTAAAAAAAATTAACCTAAGAGCAAAATAGTAATCTTACACAATTATCAATTAAAAAATTTATTTTTATCTATCACATCAATCAATTCAATCACAAACTTTCACAAACTTTCTCTACACTTTCCACTCACTTTTCCTTAATCCAAACAACCTCACTTTCCACTCACTTTCCCTTCAAATCCTTCCTTTTCCACTCCCTCTTTTCGATCCTCAAATCCAAACAAAGCATTAATGTGAAAGTCATTGAGATGCAGTTATTCATATTTTGAAATATATCAAGGGATGGTCCAAGAAAAGGTCTCTTGTATGAAGGCAAAGGTAACATTAAACTTGTGGGATATTTTGGTGCAAATTAAGCGAGCTCAATTTCAGGAAAGAGATTAAGCGAGCTCAATTGCTGGCAAGAGATTACTTTTGAGTATTTTTTTTTATACGTGATAACTTGATCTCATGGAAGAGAAAAACTAGACTGTTGTGGTAAGATCACATGCAAAAGCAAAGTAAAGAGCTATGGCCTCAGCCATTTATGAATTTATTTAGCTTATTTTTTTATTAAAAGAATTAAGGTTTGGAGTTATTTGGAGATATCTCACAAATGACCGTAATTTGTGGTAATAATGCAATCTTGCTATTGCATCAACCCCAATATTTCACGTGTCAAAACAATTTGAGCCCTAAAATAAATGTTTGTCTATCCTAAATGAATGTTCGGAACTAAGAACAATTTCAAATTCTGGAATGATGAAAATCAAAATTCACTCATTTTACAATAACCAAAAACAATTATTTCAAATTTTAAAGGGATAAAAACTAAAGAAAAAGGTTTAGGAACTAAAACTAAAATTCACTCATTTTACATAAATTAAAGATAAATTTAACCCTATAATTTATATGTAACACATCTTGTGAAAAAACCCTTTAAGCTTGAAGTGTGGACCATCTTAAGAAAGTGGGTGGAGAGCCTAACTCAACTCACAAAACCGACTTGTAAGGTGAGAATTAATCCCCACTTATATAAACTAGTATGGTCATATCTGTAGTCAACATGGGATCTCCAACACACCCTTATGTCAAAGACAGGACATCTTGAGCATGAAATTTGTAGAATTGGACATCTATGAGTGACTTGCTAGCGGGTGGCCTAATTAAGCTCAACAACACTTGCTAGGATAAGTTCTGATACCATCTTAAGAAAGTGAATTAGAGTCAAAATCAACCTTACAAATTGTAAGGTGAAGATTTGCTCCTCACTTATATACACTATATTGGTGATATCACTAGTCAATGTGAGATCTCCAACAAACCATACAAAGGCCCACCCTACCATGTGTATAAATTTAACTTTTATTTAGAAGAATGAGGACCAACAAGAACCATAATCAAAATCACAAGGTCATAGAAGCTTTGATACTATGTCATGAACCAACTATCTCAAAAACTTAAATGTTAATGTAGACACATTAATGGTTTTATATTACATCTATAACACACATAATCTTAGAAAGCAAAACTTTTCATAGAAAAAACAACACTGAATTTTTCCCAACCTCACAAAACACCATAAATGGTGAGTTTCAATTTTTCCTCACATAAAGCATTGTTCAAACATTAAATCCCATGTCTTTTAAAGTCCCACGTTAGGTGTTACACCTTATTAGGCAAGGAAGAGGCAAATTTTAAAATCCTTTCCTCCCAAAGATGTCAAATACATAACATGCCCATACTAACACTTTCCTTCCAATTCCAAGTTAGCTCAACCAAAAAAGCCAAACCCAAGGCACTACCTAACATATATAGAACACCCATACTAGATCATTATGACAAATCAACAAAGGGAGAAAATGATCGCCTTGCCAAAGTGCTACAACTTTTCACTGATACTAACCATTTGTTGATGGTATGAAGCTAGTGTTGTAGAATATTACTTTGTTGATGCAAGTTAGAGTACGCATCTGCTTGTGGTCTAGTTGGGATTGCAAGATCAAGCCAAGCAGTTTGATCATGACTATTGTGGATTTCTTTGTTCAAATCAGTCCAAACTCTAGAGGTGTTCAAGTTCAAGTGTTAATTTACTTATGAATTTGTTCAATTTGGGATTCTATTCAATTTGAGAGCAAGAGATGTGGCTAATAATTAATTCAATTTTTGCAATCCCTAATATAAAGTATCATCATTTAAAATCAACCTCACAAGTCCATTGACTCGTGTTCATAATTTTCTCAACAAAATTATTTTGGGTTCTAATACTGAAGAAGCGCTATACTTCCCATGACATTTGAATATCAACAGGGAAGTTGTTGATTTAGTTAGGATTTTTTTATGTTTTTAATTTGAAATCAACCAGTTCAGATACAGAAATATTTTGTGCAGTTAGAAGGGAATTTGTATTCACCAAAGTAAATCAAACAAGATACGAAATTGATAACATAAATCAACAGCAAGTCAAAATATAGCATAAGATAAAACAAAAGGAACAAAATTTTAAACATATAAACCAAGGTGAGAAGGTAACCATTGACCTTTGTGAAGAACTTCTGTGCATGGCTCCTGATTTGAACGGCAGTCTTTGTTCCTATATGCTCTGTACAGCAAAATTAAAACACCAAGAAGGGGGCCAGCCCATGGAAGAAAGAAAAAGACAGTTCTAGTTAAGAATAAATCAAATATGGAAATCAGTTAAGCCATTTTCTAATAGATGTTACACCAATAATCTTTAAAAAGGAAGAACAAGAGAAGATCTTCAAGTAGACATGATAAACATACTATCACCTTCTATGCGCTGCCATGCTCGTCCGTACAGTTTCAAAGCTTCTAGAAACCTATTATGCTCCTCCTCTGTCCATCGTTCTCTTTGCTTTGTGATTGTATATGGCTTTCTCGTCTGCAAAACCCAGTTAACTACTCAGACAACAATACAAAAACTTCATTAACTCCCTTTCACGAGAAGCTTCCCACATATCACAATAACTCTAACCTTAACAACCACTTCTTCGCCAGAGGAGTATGCGTCCATTACAGGACGTGAGCAGCTAGCGCTGCTTCAGATCTTCCCTGACAAGTAGTGGATACAGGGAATACCTCCTTTCATTTTTGGTGACACGTAACACAGTAAATAGTAAAGCCGTCGTGGTGAAAGTGAGCAGAATCTGAACAAGGTATTGTGATGATGCTACTGCAAAAGAAACAAAGCGAGAACAATAGGAAGAGATCCGTTTCTGTTTTGTATAAGCTGGAATAAGCATTCCAATTCACATGTCACACGAAAAATATTACACAAAAGACGAAGAAGAAAGAAGAAATAAAGTTCAACAAATTTCAAGAATCAACCGCAACAGATAGAGGGGGAGAGAGAGACGCTTCTCCTCCGAATGAATAAAAGAAAATTTCCTTAATCAGAATCCTCACCAAAATGAACTCGACAGCGGCAATACCTTTCAAACGCGCAAAAGAGAGGGAAACTACAATTAGTACAGAGACAAAAAATCACATCACAACATCAACAATAACAACCATTTCTATCTTCACTTTTCACAAATACTTTACTAATCACTGCAAATTTTGAATCCTCCTGTTTGGTTGCCGAGAAAAAATAATCACAAAGCAACTCAAAACCAGCGAAATTCAACTCAACAGCGTCGCGCTGTGAGTTCTGACAGAACCTGTTACATCCAAATCCAGATGAGGTAAATCCGTTCGCAGTTTCATTTATGGCGGTTCAATTTTCTCGGAAACCAAACAACAAATAAATGAACAAAAATAAAATAAAAAAGGAAAACGAATACCTCGAAACAAAACCATGACGTGGAAGAAGAAGTAGAACCTCTCGGGAGAGCGATCATCACCGGACACTCGCCGGAGGACTCATTTCCGGCAATGGCGAATCGAATCGAGTTTAGATCGGAAACCGAAAAACAAAACAAAAAACAAAAATTCAAAGGTTGCGAAGTGGAATCAGAGGTGAGAAGAGAGGTCTCGCTGAAACGAAACCAAAAACAGAAGCAGAAATTGCAACACACACACTCACCCAAAGTGTTTAAGCGCGAGGAGCAATCTCAGCCACTATAATTTCGTGTGGGTTTATTTTTTTTCTCTAAAAAATTAACAACTCGTTATATATTTTTTGAGACGGAGAAGCCCCAGCTTATGGGATGGCGACAAGTGGCGCAGAGTTACTGGCTCGTGGTTTTGATGCTTACCTTTGCACTTTTCCTAATTATTTTTCTATTTCTTTTTTTATATATTTTTCTGGGTTGGGGCTTTTAATCTTTTCCCTCTCTCGAATCTCATCCACAAACTTCATGGCTGAGGTTTCAGGTCCGTAAAAGCGTTGCCAGCTTGTGACGGTGGGGTCCGCTGATGATGAGGCGAGGCCACCGTTGCACCCGGTTGCCCGGTTGTGCAACGCGTGGGCCACTTGGAGCTAGTGGTGGGATATTCGGCCAGTGTGGCCACTCGCTTCCAGGTTACCGGCACGTGGCGTTTCGCTTGAGGCTTTATTGGTTGAAGTTCCATTTCTGCGTGGGGTGGACACGTGCACATTTTTAGTGAGCGAGAATTTGAGATACTGTGATCAAGTGCGTGCCTGTACAGTTTTTGCAGTGCTTTTGTTTTCACGTCCATTATCTCAAAGTTTTCTCACGAGTTAATCTTTTTTTGTTTTTGACAGATTCTTATCAGCTAATTATATATCCTTATACCATTCCGTATTTTATTTTTGGAAAATAACTTAAATAAATATTAAACAAATATATTTATTGTGGTTATATATTAACTAGTATTTTTATTTGTGCATTACACAGGTTAAGTCTTTATTATATATTAATAAGATTGACATATTTTATGTTTTTATATTTTATTTAATAAAAATATTTACAAATTATAAATATTTGTTACATTAAATAATATTATATTTAATTTTTAAAATCTCAAATTTTAATTTTATATTTATAAAAATTATTAAATTTTAATATTATTTATAAAAATAATTAAATTTATTTTAAAATATTAAAAAAAATTAATTCATAAATAAGAATTAAATTAGATAAAAAATTATAAATTTCTTTGCCAAAAAAATTTTAAAAATTTTTTTTGAATAAAATAATATTTATATTCAATATATGGATTGATTTTAGAAAAAAAAAATCCTTATAATTAAAGAACGGGTGAATTTAAATCTACTAGTTAATATGACTCATTAAATACTAATATTTGTTGATAATAAAAAAAACATATTATTCATGTGAATAACGAGGTACTCTATCTATCAACAAATAAAATAAAATACCGTGATGCTCTCAGACTAGTATCCATGAAGAATGTGATTTGGATGTGTTAAAAGTTAAAACTTAAAAAACTGTATCTTCTTCTCCTTTTATTTTCATTAATATGTAAATTTAGTATTTTTATTTTAAAATAAAGATATTTAGTCACTTTTAATTTTAAAAATATGAAATTTTAGTCATTGTAAAATTGCAATTTTTTTAGACAATACTTAATTATATTATTATAATTGTTCTTAATTTATTTTTAATATTTTAGTAAATAAAATGAATCTACATAATATCTAATTGTTAAAATAATATTAAATTTCTAATTGTAATGTTTAAAATTTTTAGTACAAATTTTTAAATTTTAATGTTTAAAAATTTTCAGTATTATATTTTAATATGATGAAAAAAATGGTAAATTTCTAATAAAATAATATTAGAATACATATACATTTTTTCTTTTTTTTTTGCTTTTTTAATTACATAAAATAGAATAGATATATTATAATTTATATATTAAAATGTATTCATAACCATTATTTTGGTCTCAGGTCATATGCTTGAGTCCTGCCATATTCTATCTTAAAACAAATTGCATTTGAAGAAGGAATTTGAAGAATAGGCCTTATTTGAAGGTGAGAGGTTTGAGAGAAGGGGAATACAAATCTAGAGAGTTTATTTGGTTTTTTAAAGTTTATACACTTTTATCTCTTTTAAATTTTATTATTATATTTATCTATTTTATGTTATATTTATCTATAATTATTTGGTGAGATGTTCATAACTTCATTATATTATTTGATTTATGATACTTTTAACTCTAAATAGCCAATGAAGTGTTCTTAATTTATTTTGTTTAATTATTTTATGATATTCATAACTGTCTTTTAACTAATTTAATATTCTTAACCTCATCTCACTTCTGTAACACAAATTTTCCTTTTCCATAACGGCCCGTTCCAGATTTGCCTTGTTTGGAACGGCCCGTTCTAGAGTAGAAAGTAACACAAATTTTTCTTTTCCAGAACGGCCCGTTCCAGATTTGCCTTGTTTGGAACGGCCCGTTCTGTTATTGGAACGGCCCGTTCCACCCAAAATATTTAGTTGATTTCAGTTACGTTGGAACGGCCCGTTCCGGGATTCAGAACGGCCCGTTCCGGGCTACTGAAACCACCTTATTTGGCATTTAGGCCTTCTAATGTCTTGTCTTGTTGTTTGCCTACTTCGGAAGCCCCTACCCTTCGTAATGGAGGTCCATTTCTTTGTTTGTGTGCCCCCCGGACGAAATTGGGTGTCTACAGCTGCCCCTCTTTACTTGTCCTTTGGAATAGCTATGTGTTGCTTTTCCAAAGGCAAGTAAAGACGTAGACATTTCGTCCGGGTCTCCTCCTCGTCTCTTTGGTGTTGGCGCTTCTACGTTCCTTCTCTTGGATAGGTGTATTTGCTCGTGTCCTCGCCCTTTAGAGTAGTTGAGTGTTGGTTGCATACTTTATTGGGTAACAAGGCTAACAAACTGTACACCTGATCTTCGATCTTCAAGTAGATGCTCCATTGTGTCTCTTGTGATAGTGCGTTCTTTTATTTGTAGCTTGTTGAAAAGGGAGTATTTTCGTAGCTCAGCTTCCCTCACGGCTTTGTCGTATACCGGATTGGGAGATGACTACAGTCTCTCCAGACCTTTCCCTCACGGCTTTGTCGTATACCGGATTGGGATGCGAGTACAGTCTCTCCAGACCTTTCCCTCACGGCTTTGTTGTATACCGGATTGGGATGCGAGTACAGTCTCTCCAGACCTTTCCCTCACGACTTTGTCGTATACCGGATTGGGATGCGAGTACAGTCTCTCCAGACCTTTCCCTCACGGCTTTGTCGTATACCGGATTGGGATGCGAGTATAGTCTCTCCAGACCTTTCCCTCACGGCTTTGTCGTATACCGGATTGGGATGCGAGTACAGTCTCTCCAGACCTTTCCCTCACGGCTTTGTCGTATACCGGATTGGGATGCGAGTACAGTCTCTCCAGACCTTTCCCTCACGGCTTTGTCGTATACCGGATTGGGATGCGAGTACAGTCTCTCCAGACCTTTCCCTCACGGCTTTGTCGTATACCGGATTGGGAAGCGAGTACAGTCTCTCCAGACCTTTCCCTCACGGCTTTGTCGTATACCGGATTGGGATGCGAGTACAGTCTCTCCAGACCTTTCCCTCACGGCTTTGTCGTATACCGGATTGGGAAGCGAGTACAGTCTCTCCAGACCTTTCCCTCACGGCTTTGTCGTATACCGGATTGGGATGCGACTACAGTCTCTCCAGACCTTTCCCTCACGGCTTTGTCGTATACCGGATTGGGGTGCGAGTACAGTCTCTCCAGACCTTTCCCTCACGGCTTTGTCGTATACCGGATTAGGATGCGAGTACAGTCTCTCCAGACCTTTCCCTCACGGCTTTGTCGTATACCGGATTGAGAAGCGAGTACAGTCTCTCCAGACCTTTCCCTCACGGCTTTGTCGTATACCAGATTGGGATGCGACTACAGTCTCTCCAGACCTTTCCCTCACGGCTTTGTCGTATACCGGATTGGGGTGCGAGTACAGTCTCTCCAGACCTTTGTTGTATTTTGAGGAAACTGTCGGTGCCCTCATTGGTTTGCTTGAATTGTGGTAGATATTGCCCCAAGGATGTTGGGCAGGAGGTGTGTCGTGATGCCTCTGAGTTGGGCTACTTTTGTGTTTTGTTCAAATGTTGTCAATTGGAATTCGTGTTTCTTTTTTTTGGCTTTTCTTGTTGGTGTCGTGGGATGAAAGACTGCCCCTAGGTGGATGGACAGGAGATGTTTGATGTGCCCCTGTGTTGGTGGGCAAAGTGGATGGGTGACGGGAGTTCTGGTGCTGTCCCGTGTAAGTATTGTGATGCCTCTCCAGGCGCTTGTTGCAGAGTCCTTTTGATTTATTGATGATTGATTGTTTGATTGTTGACGGATGCCCCATGGTGAGTATGGATGCATGGATGCACATGAAAATGCAAGACAGGAATGGATTGGATTTTTTATTATATTATTTTATTTTTATTTTTTTGTAAAGTGAAGTTATACCCTTTTGTGCACACTTGTGCCCTATGCACACTATGCAATGATGCCTCTATGCTAATGCTTAAATGCAGATTGATTTTTCTTTCGAGAAATTAATCTATGCGCATTGATCAATGACATGGATTGTTAGCCTTTTAGCCGTGTCGAATTTAGTGTTGCTTTTTTGAACCTGAGATTTGTGTAGTTCAGCCCTCTCGCTCGTACCTGATATGATATATTAGCCCTTAGATTAGGTGTACCTAGACTCTGTTCTAGGACACCTCCATCTTCTCCTTGTGAGTGTTCACTGTGCATACTCCGTGTATCTCTCAAATTTATCTTAATGCCATATAGGTCAAGAGGAAAGAGAGGAAGAGGATATATATATATATATATTTTGTAAAAGTTTTGGTAGAAAGGATTTTTTTCAAAAATGGTTTATAGAAGAATGGCTAGCCGAGGTAGGCTAGTGGTTTAGGCTGATGAACAAGCACATTCAAAGTGAGGAAATCATTTTCCGCGTTAGCTTATTATTTCCTTCAAAGTTAAGCGATGACTTGGGATTGCATATTAATTAAATGATCTTATCGAGCCGCCTTTCGGTTTTCAGCTCGGGATGCTGCTTTGTCCTAACTTTTGCCTAGGTTACTTGAGATGCGTTCCCTAGCGGACATTTTCTTTTAATCCTTACTTTTGCCTAGGCTACCCTTTTTGTTTGTGGGTCTCCTAGCGGACCTTGCCCTAATTTTTGCGCAACCCCCTTAGTGGGTTTCCTGCCAGGCTTTTGTCTTTGCAGCATTTGTGATCATCTTTCATTCCTTCATTAAAGGGCGATGCCCCTTGCACTGATCTCGTTTGGACTTTTATCCACAAGTCATGCCAAGTTTGATTGATCTTTATGTGTTGCTTATCGGGTATTAACCCATTGTTTTTAATGACATCCCTATTTCAAATGTGCTTGCTCATTTAAGGTTTGTTGATGAGGCTTAGAGTAGATAAAAGGGAGAAGAGAAATGAAATAGAAAAGTGTATGGCATTAAAAATAGAATTTTCAATTTACACGTGCCCATTTAATGTAGCTCGAGGGTCCGGGCATGCCCCGAGTTCGTGATTCATACACAAAGAAGTAGAGGGAGGTTGCCCCTTAGAGAGGCCTAGGTTATCTGACTGTAAGGCTAGTCCTACACTTACTTGGATGTGGCAATTCAGAAGTTCTCGTGTAGAAGGAGGCTCTTTGGCTTATTCTCTCATGAAAGTGTTGTCAACCCATATCCTGAGCCTTTCCTAAGAAGTAGGAATATGTAGAAGCGATGATAGAGCTTTCTATGGAGTCTTGCTTTTCAAGAGGAACATCCAAGCTGTCTCTCGATTTTCAGCTTGAACAAACATTACACTTTTTTTTTTTTTTTACTAGAATGCCCTTTGCGGGTTTTCATTCTAGCAGCTTCTTAATAAGCAATGCTTCTCTCTTATTGAAATCATCTTTCAAGAAAGCTCTATTCACTTTGCCTTGGTGTTTGAGGGATTCGCTCTCCTCGGGTTCTCTTTATTAACTTGCAACTCGTTAGGAGTGTGGATCCATCCATTCCTAGTCATTTTCCCATTCCACTTGGATTTCGCGGTTGCACGACACGACTTTATCCTCTTAGGGCAAGAATTGACGTCTTAAAGATTGTGGAGTTCTTTACCCTCAACTCTTTATGCATGGCTTGCTTCCATTACTTCCGATTAACGCACATAGGTTAATTTCCCTTTTTATTCTTATTTATTCTTTTACAAGGAGGAATATGTTCTAAATGAATGCAATGCAGAATGTAGAGAAAGTTAAGAATAATAAGTGTCAGTCTCATTGATTTGTTTATTTGTGAGTGCTCAAATAGATTTCGACAGTATTAAGTGAGAATCTATATTAGATTCTAAAAAGACTTACTTCAACAAACATATCAAAGCAAGGGCCCAACCAAAGTATATTTTTTTTTAATTGCTTTGGACTTTTCTTTATGGCGCAGATACTATCGTATATTAGAGCATTCACTTTCCTTAACTTTCTATACATACGACAACCTAATCCTCCTTAGCTAATAAAATAAAATGAATGAAATTAATGAGCTAATACAGAATGCATGTCATTCTTTTTTTTTTGCCTAATCTTTATCATGTTTCTATTATCTAAAAGAGAATGATGCATGGTAAAGATGAGACTACCTATATTGATTTTTATTGATTTTTTTACAAAAAGGAAACTATCTATATGATGTTAATGGAATGCTGACCTAAGAATGTACAAAGGGGTATAAAATTTTATTATTTTTTTTTTATCATCTTTATTGTTTGCTTATTATAAAATTTCAATCCATCTTATTAGAATAAAATAATACAAACAAATGCACACACATATGCTCAATCAACGTACACCCACGAATGATCATGATCAAATCCTTGGTTTGTGGTCCCTGTCAAGAAAAGTGTGTTGTATTGGACGGTTCTAATCTCACTAGTCTTTAAGGCTCCCAAGGTGCCCCCATTATAGGGACCCAGTATCTCTGTCGCCGTCACCTGGCAAACTCTAAGGTCTGTCACAGTATTTCGGGCTAGAGTAACCGGTTATCACCTTGAGTGTGATTTCCGACAAGGCTCGCAGGCTCCAAGGCCAAACTTGGGCCGGTCGTACGTCAACCACTCCCTATGTTTAATACCCTCATGCCCCCGGGTGTAGGGGAACTGTTGTGTGCAAAGGTTTGTGTACAATTTTATTTCAAACAAGTGTGCAATTTAAATAAGCAAACAAACAGATATTGAAGCCAAACAAATAAAACAAATAAAGTAAAGGGGAAAAATATTTAAATTATTATTTTTATTTTATTAACTTCATCAATTAAATGGGCCTGACCCTCTTTAAACTTCCCCAGTGGAGTCGCCATCTGTCGCAACCCAAAAATTTCCGATCTTGCGACGTATGGTTTAGACATCCTTTTAAAAGTCTCATTAATTAAGGAATGCCCGGACACCAGACTAATCCTTAATTAATGGTTTTTGAAAATAGGTTCATGGAGTCGCCACCAATATTTTACTCAAAACATTGGAAAAAAGAAAAGGTTTTTTGAAAATCCAACTATGGCCTTGATAACTAGAATTGGGTTCGGGGGTCGGTTACGTGTAGGGAAGGTATTAAGCACCCCTACAACGCCCTCAATTGGTACCCTATGATGAAGTTAACATTATAAGAATTAATAAATTAAATATTGAATCCCCTTTATTAATATTTATTTATATGCTTAAAATATAAATCATGCTTAAAATATAAATTAAGCGATTAACCCTAAAATATCTACATTATGACGTTTATTATAACAAAAAAAGAGATAAAGATAAGAAATAAAAGGAAGAGAATAAGATTAGCTGAAATACCTCTTGAACAAGCTTTATTGAATCTTCAAATATGGAAAAGGTGCTTTGTGGCGACCTTTCACACTACAGTATGCCTCACAAATCTCAAGAAATACAATAGGAGGGAAAGAGAATATAGAGATGCGACACAAATCTCAAAAAATATAATAGAAGGGAGAGAGATAGAGAATTTTCGTGCTCAAAGGAGTCTTATTCGAAATTTCTCTGGCCGCCCGAAGAACGGTGCCCAAGACTTCAATTTATAGGGATCAGCAGTGGGCCAGAACGGCCTGTTCCAGTTTCGGAACGGCCCGTTCTGGCCCAATTATTATGTGTAAATTTCGTACCCTGGAACGGCCCGTTCTGAAAACGGAACGGCCCGTTCCAGAGTAGAAAGTAACACAAATTTTCCTTTTCCAGAACGGCTCGTTCCAGATTTGCCTTGTTTGGAACGGCCCGTTCTGTTATTGGAACGGCCCGTTCCACCCAAAATATTTAGTTGATTTCAGTTACGTTGGAACGGCCCGTTCCGGGATTCAGAACGGCCCGTTCCGGGCTACTGAAACCACCTTATTTGGCCTTTAGGCCTTCTAATGTCTTGTCTTGTTGTTTGCCTACTTCGGAAGCCCCTACCCTTCGTAATGGAGGTCCATTTCTTTGTTTGTGTGCCCCCCGGACGAAATTGGGTGTCTACAACTATGATGTTTGAGTTGTGAGTTGAATGAGATGATAATTATGTTGTTGTGTTGTGATGATGAGTTGTTGATCGCTAGGACTAAGGGAGATGTTTTCGAAGTTACTTATCCCATTATGCGGATAGAGATAGTTGTGGTGCTCTAATAGTCCAATTTGTTGAAAAACCTTCCTCAGGAAGTTGTCCCTTGGAGTAGATGATGTGTTGTTCTCTTTTAGGACTTAGTTGGTCTCATGTGTGAAAAAGGTCGAGGCACACTTATATAAAGCGACCATGGTATAAGAGTTAGGTCGAGCCATACCGATTATAAGCGGCCAATTCAAGTAAAGTATGAAGTTGGGAACTTAGTTCCTAACTGAGTATCGGAGGGTTGTAGTATTTGGAGAATAGTTAGTAGGTTAATCCCATAGGTAGCTTAGTTGAGCTAGCTATTGTCGTGGTAGGCTTAAACCCAACTGTCCTATCTTGACATAGTACTATACTTTCTTGTTTAAGTGGTAAAGTCTGAGAAATTGTTATCATGTTGTGGATTTTTATCCAAATTTGTCGTTTACCTAGCAAGCCTAAAAATATTTTGTGTTGTCGATTTGGTAGGACCTAACCACTTAAACTGCTCACTCTGTGTTGTAGGAGATCTCCGAGTTAAAATGTGTGATGACGCATATGTGTTGATGAATTGATATTGTGATAATATGAGTTGTATGTGTTGTTGAGATGTGTGTTGTTTACGTGTTGTGTGTTATATGATGAACTAGTTGATGATGATAGTGATGTTAAGTTGCTAGTGTTGTAAGTTGTTTTCCTATATATGTGTTGTTTATTTTCACTAGCTTACTCTTGCATGTTTTCATGTGGTTTGGACTGCGATGATCTTACGATGTATGAGAGCAGGGCAAGGATAGACTGTTGTTAGTTGATGGAGGTCACTTGGTGACAGGAGCTGGAGAGTTATATTTTGTTAACTACCCCAGTGGTAGAGTTTATTTTGTAGACCGTTAAATATATTGTGACATGTTAGGCCACCTTTGGTGCACACTGGTGTGCGTGTGTGTGTATATATATATATATATATATATATATATATATATATATATATATATATATATATATATTCATGTTATATTATTTAATATACATTTCTAGTTGTTTAGTTGTGTTGTTCCATAGTGTGACGACTATGATGGGTCGTTACAATATCCATTTAAAAAGTATATTTTTCATGACTTGTTTTATTTATAAATATATTGATTCATGTAATATAGGACAACTTGTCACTTTAATAAAAAAAATGATAAACATATTAAGAGGACATTTAATACATGCAAAAAAAATCCTGGAAATCATCATATTTAAGAATCATAGTTTGGTTGATAATAAATATTTTTTTGAAATGTTTATAAATGTTATCCAATAATAAAAATTTTTTATTGCGTTAAATAAATAAATAAATTGCATTAAATAAACAAATAAAGGTAACATGATGTTTTTATTATATTATGACTTTTTTTTACCTTGAAAAAGTTAGTTTCACCTCCTTGATGAAAATATTTCTATGAAAAATTTATGAAAAACCATTATTGGGAAATAATGTTTCTTAGGAATATTATTTTTAAATAACAAACAAAACACAAAAAATTAACATTTCCTGTAACAACCCAATACACCCTACACTTATCATGGTTTAGCTACTACGCAACAAAAAATAGACAACTTACAACATTACTAGGATTATCATGCAATAATTATATAAACAATCTTGTAAACTATATATGTATAGGGTAGAAGGATAAACTATTGAAAATAAAAACTCTCACTGGCTATATATATATATATATATATATACTGTACAAACATGTATACAATTATATCAATACATAATTGTATATAAAATAGACCCTACATCGTCAATCAAACACATATACACAATCACTACATTAGAGCAACCACCAAAAAGAGTTACCACAAATGTAACTCACCACCAGCTACACAAGTTGTGTTGCTAATCATGTCTTGCTCCTATGAAGAATCATAGTCATCATGGTCTCAACCATCAAGAAAACAAAAGGTGTGCTTGTGACAAGAAATCAACATATAAATACAACATCATCATCAATTACTCAACTTAACAACATTTCATCATACAACTTTCAACATATAGCAACTTACAACTCAACATGTCAACTTTTAACTTAAAGACAACATCCTTCAACCACATCTCAATATCTTACAACACAACAACAATATCACCATAAACAACTTTAAACAACTTATACAACGTTCCCAACTTTAGCATATTCAACATAACAACATATACATAAATATACCCTTAATGCATCGTTACACATATCAATGTATGAAGACCTCCTACAACTAAGATGAGTAGTTTAAGAGACTAAACTCTATTGAACCACAATGATTGGTATAAACTAGAAACAACGACTAACATTGAGGCCAAAAATAACGTAGTACAAGCTTGATTGATTTCCCAAGTTTTGTCAATTAAACTAGGAAGTATAATTCTATTGTCAAAGTAGAATAATTTAGGTATAAGTCTACCACAATATTAGTCTACATCACTAAGTCAAGTCACCCATGAGATTAGCTCACCAACTACCATCTAAGTACTACGTCCCTCTAATACTAAGTTAGAGACCAAGTCTCCAACACAGTACTTTATTCAATTGGTCACTTTATACATGTATGTCTCAACCTTATCCAGATACGAATACCATATAAAACCTAGAAGAGACAACTGAAAACAATTTACTCATTCAAAAGCCAACTTACTTACTTAAGAGTTTCAATTGAACTCTCGAAACACCACAATGTATATCTGTACAACGAGATATTCAAATTTTGAAAACTTTAACTTTACTCTCCTATAGTTTTTATATATTTGCACAATGAGTAGTTTAAACCCTAAACCCTAAACACACATACACACACAATGTCATTTTTTAAGAAATTTTCTGTTTTGATATATTTAAATTCTCCAAATTTACATAAAAAAGACTACATAATTAGTGTGATTAAGTACCATAAAAATGTCAAATGTTAAAAATGTATTCTTTGATATAGAATTATATTTTTTTTCTCTATAAATCATTATTGTGAATGTCCCATGACACTAGGCATGATAATTTAACCCGCTCTTGTGGGTACCCGTCCGAACCCTTCCCGATTTGGACTGAAATAACTCGTGTTTATCGAGTTTAGGTTCGAATTTAGATTTGAATTTTTTCTAATTGATAAAATCGAGGACAGGAACGAGAAACATAAAAACCGGCCCTGCCTTGCCTCGTTGCCATGCCTGCATGACACTTACACAATCATAATAACAAGAGCATTACAACATTGCACTATATATCGGCACGCACAAATTAGCAATTCTGAACTTACAAAAAAAAAAAAAACAGAAGAAAAAAGGGAAAATGACAAACATTAAAAGAACCAAAGAGAATTCCCCCCTTATTGGGCTGTCATTATTGGTGTTGAATCTAAATGGGGCCAAGCCCCTGAACCTTGCTAAGCCCTAAGTGGGCTTAGTCCACAAACAGTTCGGTGTCATCGGTCCTCAGTCTCACTAATGGATTTTTATTTGTGCCTTTTGTTATCTTGGGCTTAACTAAGCCCATCAATTCTCTCTCTATCTCTCTGTTATAATATGATCCAGGGCCAAGCCCCTTCCTTCCCTTCCCTTTTGGAACATTGAGACTGGGGATCAAATTAAGTGCAGAAAAGATTGGTAATTAATACTTAATTATAGGATATTCAATTGAACCAGGGGTATATGGATCAAAGACATAGGTAAACCTTGACTCTTAATTTTTTTAAATCATTTTAAACCATATTTTTATTATAAAAAAAATAATTCATGCAACAAATCACTTAATTAGTTTACCTAGACTACGTACGATATTTTTTTAAAGAAAAACATCACAATCAGTCTTTTAATTACGATATTTGAACTCTATTTTTATTATTACCTCAATAAGATATATTTGCCTTTAATAGAGTTTTAAAACGTATCATATATTCATATACTTTTCATGAGACTAAATGGTTCGCACGATAAACTTCCCTTGCCTCAATTTTTCATCATTGATAAATAAATCAAAACACATATCATTTATTTATCTATTTGATATGCATGTTAAAATATTTAAATTTAAGTAATAATCTGTATAAAAAATTAAACATGATTCTATCTAATTAGCAAAGTTAATAACTTATAAACAAAAAAAGAATTATTGAAAAATATCTTATTCATCGAATAAGAATGAATTTATATTTATAAATTTTACCAAAATTTAAAAGTATACTTACAAACACAACAACTCATGCAGTGAGCTTTAGTTTGAGAATATTTGCATATACTTTTAGTCTAACATAATGAATGATGTATAAGAATGACACGGAGATAAATCAAGATGCGATGTTTCTATAAATGATGACATATAAGTTTTTTTTTTTATGGTTGTCATTAATTTCTTTATTATCATTAGCATTAAAAGTTTTTTTTTTTTTAAATATTTGGCAACATGTCTCCACATAACGAGTGAGAGAGGGGATCTGTGTTACACATCTTTATTTTTTACTTTGTGTTCTTCTATGTATTGTATGTAATGTGTTTTAATTTGGAGTGCATAAGTTTAGATTTGATATTGTGTAAATCTAGAGAAGTAAACCAAATTTAAGATTATACCAAAGATTTCTCAAAATTTGCTTATTGGACAATACTAGTGTCATAATACAATACTCTTTTTCATTCTTTTTGTAACAATATTTTCTAATAATTTTACTCCCAAATCGGTATTGTTTAAGAGAAGTAATATTTGCATAAAATTTTGAAAGCTTTTAAAACCTTCGAGAACAAATAGTATTTGATTCATGAATGGGGGGAACATGGTATTTATAATTCACTGTTAATGTGAAATTATGATATATGTTGATTCATATTTGTATTCAACTAGCATTTCATATCTTCATCGATGGGTGAAGAAAAAGGTTGGATATTCAAAGATATTATACCGACAAGTTGAACTCGAATGTTTGACATTTTCAGCTGTTTGATCGAAAGAAGAATAATTCGTTTGAAAAAAAAATCTTAAATATATTTTTAATTCTCAAATTTAAAATAAATTTATTTTTATCTCACATTTAAAATTATTATATATTTTTAGTCTTATAATTCATTAAAATTTTATTTTAATTCTTTAAATCACTAATAACATATTTTAAAAGTGATAAATTAAGATTTATTTGGAAATAAATTTATTCTTATCTCAAATTCAAGTCATTAATAATAGATTATTCAACAAAAATTGAATTTAAAGACTAAAATAAAAGATTTTAAAATTACAAGAGTTATAAAGATTAATTTGAAGTTTGAAAGATTAAAAATACAATTAAAAGAAAAAGTAAAAAGAGATAAGGTGTTTGAAATTCTTAATTAAAAAATGAAGGCTGGTAATTATAAACATGGCACGTGCCTTTAAGATTGTGACTAAGGACGAGAGTTTTCACTTTCAGTGACAGAAAGGCTGAAAGGTACACTAATGGCGGGCATCATAAATCACAAGGGACGGTACCAACTTTTATTCTTTGGTACATAGGTACTAGGCCTGAGCACGGGCCGGATTCGGACGGATTCGGGTTGAAAATATTAAACACAATCCAAACCGATCAAAAAAAAAAAAATCCATTTTCGACTGTGAACAGTATTTCGGGTTCGTCGGGTTCGGATTTTCGGGTCTCGGGTTAATTGGATCGGGTTAGTCGGATTTGAAAAAAAAAAAAAAACAGCCTTGCCTTCGTAATGAGCTTCAGTTGGAGGACGCGACCTACTTCAACCACAAATCTCCATCGCCAAGCACAATCTAGAGATCCTCAAGCTGGTGAAGAAGGAGGACTTGGCAGCGAAAACCAGCGCTAACAAGCTTTCTGGGTCATCAAGAAGTGCCTGAGGACGTGCTTTAGCAAGCTGGTTTCAAAGGAGGATCATCAAGAAGTGAAGGAGATGCCTCCGGAGCCAAACTGGTACCAAGGGAAGTGGAGAAGGGCGAGGCACAATGGAACCATTGCAGTTTCAGGACCTTTGTATACATGAAGAGAGGGTTTCGCCTGCTGCGCTTAGGGTATTTAGGTTTTCTCTCACTGTGCTACCTTTAAAAGGGTCGGTCGGGTATGGATACCCACGGGTTCAAATTTTTTAATCCGAACCCGACCGATAAAACCCATTATAAACCGACTTTAATAACCCGAAAAATCGAAAAAAACCGCGAAAAATCGTCCGAATTAAAAAACTGACCTACGGACTCTTCGGATTCGGTCGGACCGAAATTTTCTGCTCAGCCCTAATAGGTACCCACTCAAATTTATTATAATAATTATTTTCGTAGAATTCATTTTGAATCGTTAATGGCAAAAGCTAATAATATCCAAGATTACTGCACGAATTGCTCAACAAAAAACATCTGACCACTTATAAATTATTTAAATAATGAAATGAAGGTTTGACGTACGGAAATCACGTTAACCAATTCATATGGTCAAATAAGTTTGCTAATATTTAATATTTCTATTGTTAAATATAATTATGATAATTATTAAGTTTGGTTCATGGCGCAGCCAGAGAATGAGAAGCCAACAACTTCTGGAATAAAAAATTGCATTGAGGCTTTAAATAATTATTCTAGAAAGGATCACTATCATTTTATTCACGTAGGACTTAATTCTAAGAATTATACTTATTATTTATGGAAAATAAAAAGAAAATAAATAAATATATATACATAATTAATTAAAGGAGTTGATTTGGCTGGTGCATGGGACCAAGAGGTTATAAAGAGAAAAACTCTCTTAAGCTGAGATGGTAACTCGTTATTTGACATCACCTTTGGAGTATATGCCCGTTAAATAAAGAGGTAGAACAAAACAGAGAAAATGAAAGATTAGATTAATAATACAATAAGAAAAGAAACTAAAATAAAAAATAAATATGAACAAAAGTTATGATAATGTTGGTGTTTGAGATTGTTCTTAAGGCACAATTTGTGTCATAAGATATCTCTGTCTAAGCCTGTGTTTTTGGTATTATTTGTCATATATTGGTGTCTGTTGTTGATTTGGAATTTTGATTATGATTAAGTTATTTGTGAATCAAATTGTATAACAGTTTTGTATTTATCACTAAACACGACTCTTCCTCGCATCTTTATGTTAGTTTTATTAATTTGATTTGATCCTTCATGGACATGCCTTAGCCTCATTCTTTCTATCCTGTAAATATGAAAGGGAACTAATGTATTGACCAGTTAGCTAAGTAGGATCCTATACGTAGATATAATTTAAAAATGTATGATCATCGTAAATAGTGGATGCATTAGGTGTTTCTTTCATTAGGGTGTAGCATTTGGTTTTGTATTTATGAATGAAGAAAAATGAAATGAAAATGACATGTAACAACTTATGACGACATGTAACAAATTCTGACACGAAAATTTAACAGTCACATCAATAATTAATTAACTTAACTTCATTAATTAAGGCAATAATATATGAATATACTTCTTTTTGTTGGGAAATGGCATCATAATTTCCCTTCTCTGTTAACTCAAAATGGGCACTGAGCGGAAACGTAAAATTATTACACCAGAAATTTTAGCGTGGAAAACCTTTCTCAAGGAAAAACCACGGGACCAGTAGGCCACTTAATCTTCCACTATAAAATAATGGGAATACAAAATACAATGATATTGTATCCTCAATTTGTGGATAACACTCACAAATTGGCTCACTATTTTTCTCTCTTAGAAAAACTCTCTCTAAGGCTTTCTCTCTATTTCTTCTATGAGTGGAAATGCTTCACTCTTGGATGATCAAGCCTCCTCTCAAGCCTCCTATATATAGGCTTCAAGAATGCATCATGGCCATTGGATATATGTGGCTAGAAAACACCACAACCATTGATTTGATACTTGGTCATTATTAAGCCACACCTACCACACCTACCTCACCTACCACACTTATCACACCTACCACAATATTTTTCTATGGCTGGACCCATCAATTCTCCCCCTCCAGTCATAAAAAGGGATTATCCTTGGATTAGTTTAGGGTTGATGCTAAGCCTGCAACTTCTTTACAGACTTCTATCTTCTCTTTTGGTAGAGATTTTGTCATCATATCAGCCCCGTTGTCTTTGGTGTGTATTTTCTCAATCTTGAGCATTTTACTTTCTAACACATCACGGATCCAGTGATACCTTACGTCGATGTGTTTCGACCTTGAATGAAATGTCGAGTTTTTGCTGAGGTGTATGGCGCTCTGACTGTCGCAGTAGAGAACATAGCTTTCTTGATCTTGTCCTAATTCTTGTAGGAATTTCTTCATCCACAGGATCTCCTTACAACCTTCAGTGATTGCAATAAACTCTGCTTCTGTGGTGCTTAAGGCAATGCACTTTTGTAGTCGTGATTGCCAAGAAATAGCTCCCCCTGCAAAAGTAATCAAGTATCCTGATGTAGACTTTCTTGAATCTACATCTCCAGCCATATCTGCATCTGAATATCCAGTGAGCATTAAATTTCCATTGCCAAAACACAAACAACTGTTGGCAGTTCCTTTCAGATACCGTAGTATCCATTTCACAGCATTCCAATGCTCCTTTCCTGGATTTGATAGAAATCTGCTCACAACTCCTACAGCATAAGCAATATCTGGTCTTGTACAGACCATTGCATACATAAGGCTACCTACTGCAGAGGAATAGGGAACCTTGCTCATTTCTTCTTTTTCTTCATTCACTGGGCATTGCTTCTTACTCAATTTGAGATGACTAGGTAATGGAACATGCACAGATTTGGCGTTATGCATATTAAACCTTTCAAGAACTTTCTTGATATAGTCTTCTTGTGACATCCACAACATTCTTTTGGAACGATCTCTAATTATCTTCATTCCAAGAATTTTCTTCACTGAGCCCAGATCTTTCATGGCAAAGGACTTGCTTAATGCCTTCTTGAGAGCAGCTATTTTTGTTTTATCCTTTCCAACAATTAGCATATCATCAACATACAACAATAGTATGATGGACTCACCATTCTCATAATTCTTCACAAACACACACTGGTCTGCGGAGGTCTTTTTGAAATTATGTTGGGCCATAAAAAGATCAAACTTCTTGTACCATTGCCTTGGAGCTTGCTTCAGACCATAGAGGCTCTTCTTCAGGCGACACACAAGATGTTCTTTGCCTGGTTCTGCAAAGCCTTCAGGTTGCTCCATATAGATTTCTTCCTCTAAGTCTCCATGTAAGAATGCAGTTTTGACATCGAGTTGTTCTATCTCCAAGTCTAGCTTCGCAGCTAGGCCGAGAATTGCTCTGATGGATGTCATCTTCACTACTGGTGAGAAGATTTCTTCAAAATCTATTCCCTTTTTCTGGTTGCACCCCTTAACAACAATCCTTGCTTTGTATCGGGGTTTTGTGTTGTTCTCTTCAGTCTTGAGCTTGAACACCCACTTGTTTTTCAATGCTTTTCTTCCTTGTGGCAACTCCACTAGTTCATAAGTTTCATTCTCCTTCAGGGACTGCAATTCTTCTTCCATTGCTTGCAACCATTTTTCTTTATCATTCATCTCAATGGCTTCTATAAAGCTTTGAGGTTCTCCCTCATCAGTAAGATTAACATAATCATCTGAGAAATACCTTTTTGACGGTTGTCTGACTCTCATTGATCTTCTAACTTCAGGTTCTTGTTCTTCCTGATTAGTCTCCATTTGTTCTTCTTGCATTGTTTGACTTTGTTCTGACTCAGGCTGTTCTGTCTGATTAGGTTCATCAATTCTTTGAGAAATCTCTCCCCCTGAATTGTTTATCACTATGGGGCTTGAATCTTGAACCTCCTTTTGCTTTGGCTTCTCAGGTTTCTTGATATCTTGGATCGTTTGATCCTCAAAGAATATCACATCTCTGCTTCGAACAATCTTCTTGTTTACAGGATCCCACAATCTAAAGCCAAGTTCATCTTTTGGTGAACGAAGGTATATACACTCCTTCACTTTAGCATCTAACTTTGTTCTTTCATCCTTAGGAATATGTACAAAAGCCCTGCATCCAAAAACTTTCAGGTGACCATAGTAGGCTTTCTTTCCAGACCATACTTCTTCTGGTATCTCTCCATTTAACGGTCTTGAAGGTGACAAATTAATCAAATCAGCTGCAGTTAATACTGCCTCTCCCCAGAATGACTTGGGAATTTTAGCATGAGAAAGCATACTTCTGACTTTCTCTGCAATCGTTCTGTTCATCCTTTCAGCTACTCCATTCATCTGAGGAGTCTTGGGAGGTACTTTCTCATGTCTGATCCCATGAGTCTTACAATAATACTCGAATGGACCTAAGTACTCTCCACCATTATCTGTTCTTATACATTTCAACTTTCTTCCAGTTGCACGTTCAACTAAAGCATGAAACTCCTTGAAAGCTTGAAGAACTTGATCTTTTGTCTTTAATGGATACACCCACACTTTTCTGGAGTGATCATCAATGAAGGTAACAAAATATTGAGCACCGCCAATGGATCTTTCAGATGTAGAGCAGACATCTGAGTGAACAAGATCCAGTATATGCTTTCTTCTTCTTGCATCATCTGGTCTTCTAAAAGATACTCTATGTTGTTTGCCTGCTAGGCAGTCTTCACAGGATTCAAGTGGCTGCCCTTTAATATTTGGAAGATGATCTTTTGCGAGAATCTCCAAGCCCTTCTCACTCATATGGCCTAACCGTCTGTGCCATAATTCTTTGGATGCATCTTGAGCAACATTCATATCTCCCTTACATATCTTTCCCTGCATAGTGTACAAGGAGCCTTCCTTCTTGCCACGAGCAACAATCATGCTTCCTCGACTAAGTTTCCATCTGTCGGCACTAAATTGATTTATCATCCCAGCTTCGTCTAACTTACTTACTGAGATAAGGTTCAATCGCATGTCTGGAACATGTCTTACCTCCTTCAGCATAAGCTTGTTTCCATTTTCAGTCATTAGAGCTATTTCACCAATGCCAACAATTTTACTTGTGACATGATTTCCCATCTTCACCATACCAAAATCTCCTTTTTGATATGATGAGAAGAATTCTTCATGAGGTGTGACGTGAAAAGATGCTCCTGAGTCAATTATCCAAATGCATTCATCAAATGCAATATTCAGATAATTTTCTTCTCCGACAAGAAATACATCATCTGAGGTTACTGCAGTAGTAGTTCCATCTTCCTTCTTCTTTCTTGGGTCGATTTGGTCAGGATGGACTGTTCCAGCCTGTTGGTCTCTCTTCAAGAATCTGCACTCAGACTTCCTATGGCCTGGTTTCCCACAATAATAGCAACATATTCTTGTACGAGATTTGGATCTACCTTGTGATTTTCCACGTCCTCCTTTTTCACGATTCTTGCTCCTCCCTCTATTGTCAATGACATTGGTTTCAAACTGACTGTTTAAGCCTCTTTCTCTTCGTCTTGATTCTTCATTCAGCAAACTGTCTGTTACAGAATCTAGACTGAGCTTTCCTTCTGGAGCAGAATTGCTGAGAGTGATAATTAAAGTGTCCCAGCTTTCAGGTAGAGAACTGAAGAGCATAAGAGTTTGCACCTCATCATCTATGTTTATTTCTGCTTTCTTCAGTTGATTCACAAGACCTTTGAAGGTATTCAGATGTTCGATCATGTTCTGACCGTCCATGTACTCCAACTTTGCAAGTCGTCTGTAAAGGTGGGCTTTGTTCCTAGGTGTCTTCTTTTGAATCAAAGATTCAAGTTTTGTCCACAACTCATACGCATTGGTATAAGTTGATACATGCTCGAACAAACTTCGATCAATATATTTTCTGATCACAGCTACAGCTTTCCGATTCAGGATCTCCCAGTCTTTATCAGTCTTCCCCTCTGGCTTACTTTGCTGGGTGATTGGTTCATACAAATCCTTGCAATATAAATGGTCTTCCATCATCGGCTTCCAATATGAAAAATTGTCAGCAGTTAGCTTGAACATATCTCCATCATGAGTAGTGGTACTCTCCATCTTGAATTATACAGGCTGAATAGTGTCCAACCACAAGAATAATCTTTTCTGATGTGGAAGATCAGATAAAACTGCAACCACAGAGCATACTAAGAATTTTCTTATGAGATCGACACCTTAGTCTTCAAGAGCTCTGAGAGCTCTGATACCACTGTTGGGAAATGGCATCATAATTTCCCTTCTCTGTTAACTCAAAATGGGCACTGAGCGGAAACGTAAAATTATTACACCAGAAATTTTAGCGTGGAAAACCTTTCTCAAGGAAAAACCACGGGACCAGTAGGCCACTTAATCTTCCACTATAAAATAATGGGAATACAAAATACAATGATATTGTATCCTCAATTTGTGGATAACACTCACAAATTGGCTCACTATTTTTCTCTCTTAGAAAAACTCTCTCTAAGGCTTTCTCTCTATTTCTTCTATGAGTGGAAATGCTTCACTCTTGGATGATCAAGCCTCCTCTCAAGCCTCCTATATATAGGCTTCAAGAATGCATCATGGCCATTGGATATATGTGGCTAGAAAACACCACAACCATTGATTTGATACTTGGTCATTATTAAGCCACACCTACCACACCTACCTCACCTACCACACTTATCACACCTACCACAATATTTTTCTATGGCTGGACCCATCACTTTTAATGCATATATATATATATATAAATTTCTTTAATTTATCGAATCAATTTTTTTAGAAATAAAATATATAACTTTATATCTAAATTTGGAATTAATTAAACATAAATATTTAATTAAGAAAAATAAATACTAAATTACATCATTTATGTTAACGACTTTTTATAATTTTATAAAATTAAATATATTTTTAGTCATCATAATTTTAGTCAATCGTAACCATGGTTTTTGTATTTTTTATAATGATAAATTAGATTGCAAACTTTAAAAAGAAAAAATTATGCGTCTAGTTTCTATTAACTTTAAAAACATAATTGTACGGGTAAGGGCGTTCGGCCACCACCCGGTCGGCTGCCAAAAGGCAAAACCAGGTGACCGAGTGGCGTTCGGCCATCTGGATCGGCCCATCATCACTCATGGCCCTTAATCCATGATTAGGAGTTAATTAGTTGATTAAGGTGTATTACCTAATACGGTAAATACGTTGCAGGGCCCATGGGGTCCAAAGCCCATAAATGTCAGTATAAATAGCTCAAGTCAAAAGGTAACGTCACTGTTCATTAATTACCCTCGATATTGGTGCTTGTCCTGACTTGAGCGTTGGAGTGCCTTTTGCAGGTACCAACCCCTCACTCGCATTGGATCGGACCACTCGTTCGGCCTTCAGAGTACGAGAAGATTTGGTGTATCCTCCAGACAGGTACATTTGGCGCCCACCGTGGGGCCGAACGAAAGTGGTTGAAAGTTTGCTAAGAAGAACGATGCCGATAACTAGGAGAACGAACACGCAAGACCGCCCTACTGAAGAACATGTGGAGATGGTGGATGAAACAGATCTCACCGAAACAGTACGACTACTCAAGCAAGAAATGGAATTGATGAAACAACAAAGAGAAAAAGATGCAAGGGAGCTTTCAGCCTTGAGGGCTGAGAATGAAGCGCTGAGAAGTCAGGATACTTCTTGGAAGCCTACCCATGCCACCAACACACAAACTCAGGGGTCATACCAATCTCATGCGGTCCATACATCGGTCCCCCACGCTTCAGCAGTAGCCCCTGAGAGATTCCCTTCGGCCTTACCTACTGTAGTTCGTCCTGCAGATGTAACCACTATCGGATCACACCGACATCCGTTTACTCCCTCCATTATGCAACTCCCCCTGATGGACAACTGGAAGGCTTTACCTATTGACAAGTATGATGGTACCACTGATCCTGATGAACATTTAGATGTTTTTCTGACACAGGTAACTCTGAGTACGACCGATGACGCTGCATTGTGTCGGATTTTTCCTACGTCCCTCAAAGGCAGAGCTCTCAGCTGGTTCACTCGTCTCCCACCTAACTCAATCGATTCCTTTAATACATTATCATCCCAGTTCACTATCCAATTTGCGACAAGTCGCCCTCACAGTCTAACATCTTTATCTTTGGTTAGTCTTAGGCAGGATAAAAAAGAGTCTCTTCGGGCGTTTATGGATCGGTTTAACAAGGCTACTTTGGAGATCAGAGATCTCAACCCAGCCGTGGCGCTGCATCATCTCACAACGGCTTTAAAACCAGGCCCATTCGTCAACAGCATTTGTAAAAAGCCTCCTTCGGACATGAATGACTTACGTAGGAGGGCAGATAAGTACATGCAGATGGAGGAGTTGGCAGAATTTAGAAATCAGGCCCGAGCCGAGCAGTCCACTAAATCCGAGAAACCAGTTGAACCATCATACAGGGGGCGAGGCAAAGAAATATCCCTTCGGGAGAGGCCTATTCGTGGACCGAAGTATACTCAGTATACTCCCCTTAATGCCAATCGCGCGGCGGTCCTCGAACAGGCTTTGGCATCTGAAGTGTTAACGATCCCGAAGAGAGCATCTACTCCGCCAAGAGCAGATACTAGCAAATCTTGTCGGTATCATAGGAATCGGGGACATTCAACTAATGAATGCGCGGCCCTCAAAGACAAGATCGAAGACCTGATTAAGCAAGGGAAACTGCACAATTTTGTGGACCGGTCTGGTTCGTCTCAAAATCGTTCATACCAACCCAGGTATCAGGATCGGCACAGGCAAGACCGTTCTGATAAAACCTCTGATAGAGGTCGGCGCGAGAGAAGCAGGTCACGTGAAAGAAAAGATGATTCGGCACCCACGCATCGAAGGATTATCAATACCATTGCTGGTGGCTTTGCAGGTGGGGGCACAACTTCTTCGGCCCAAAAGAGACATCTCCGAGCTATCCGGTCGGTCAACGCTGTTCACCGACAGTCGTCTCGGCGATTACCAACGATAACCTTCACAGATGCAGACTTCAAGGGTATTGACCCAGAACAAGACGATCCGATGGTCATTAGTGTTGAGATTCACAACTGCATTGTCAAGAAAACACTGATTGATCAGGGCAGTTCGGCGGACATACTATATTGGAGCACATTCCAACAGTTGGGTATCTCGGAAAAAGAGTTGCTTCCTTATGACGATCCGTTGGTTGGCTTTGCAGGAGAGAGAGTCAGCACCAAGGGATACATAAAACTTTTTACAAGGTTTTGTTTCGACGAAAAGGAGAGCAGAGAGATCCAAGTAAAGTACATTGTCGTTGAAGCTAATACCTCGTATAATATCCTACTCGGTAGACCATCCCTAAATGCATTAGGAGCTATTGTTTCAACGCCACATTTGGCAATGAAGTTCCCGTCAGACAGAGGAAATATCATTACAATTCACGCCGATCAAAAGGCTGCTAGGGAATGTTATTACGCTAGTTTGCGTGTTGAGCCGAGGGAGGAAAGAAAATCCAAATCCAACAAAATTCATGCTGTGAACGTTTCGGCACTAGTAGAGGAGGCTGTGTTGGATCTTGATCCAAGAATGAATAATGAAGAAAGGGTGGAACCAATTGAGTCTAAAGTGCCGTTTCAGATAGGCTCACGTCCCGAGCAGGTCACGTACATCGGTGCCAAAATCTCTGAAGATGACCACTCGGCCTTATGTCAGGTTATAAAGAAGAACAGAGATCTCTTCGCATGGACACCCTCCGATATGCCAGGAGTGGATCCAAAAGTCATGTGTCATAAGCTTTCAGTCTGTGCCGAAGCAAAACCAATCGCGCAGCGCAAGAGAAAAATGGGGACCGAAAGAAAGCTGGCAGTTGAAACAGAGGTTGCCAAATTGCTTGATGCCGGATTCATTCGAGAGGTTCATTATACCACTTGGTTGGCGAATGTGGTCATGGTAAAAAAGTCAAATGGAAAGTGGAGAATGTGCACAGATTATACAAGCCTCAACAAGGCATGCCCTAAGGATGCCTATCCACTTCCAAACATAGATCGATTAGTCGATGGAGTCTCGGGACACGAAATGTTGACATTCCTGGATGCTTATTCGGGATACAATCAAATTCCCATGCATGCTCGGGATGAGGAAAAGACGGCCTTCATTACCGATTCGGCTAATTACTGCTATCGGGTAATGCCGTTTGGGTTGAAAAACGCTGGAGCAACGTACCAAAGGTTAATGAATAAAGTTTTTCAACATCAGATAGGCAAGAATATGGAGGTATATGTGGATGATATGGTGGTAAAATCCAGAAATGTTGATCAGCATGCAATGGATCTTTCTGAAATATTCAAACAGTTGCGCAAGTATGATATGAGGCTTAATCCGGAGAAGTGTGTGTTTGGAGTATCAGGAGGAAAATTCCTTGGCTTCATGCTTTCGGTTAGGGGGATTGAAGCTAATCCCGATAAGTGTATGGCAATTGTCAAAATGATCAGCCCTAAGAATCTTAAGCAAGTTCAGCAGTTAGCAGGTCGGCTTACAGCGTTGTCAAGATTCCTCCCGTGTTTGGCTGAAGTAACCAAACCTATGGTAAAATTACTGAGAAAAGCGAACAAGTTTGAATGGTCTGCCGAATGTGAGAAGTCTTTTCAGACTTTAAAAGAACGTCTTGGTTCTCCACCTATCCTTTCTAAGCCCGATCCGGCAGTACCAATTGTGGTCTACTTGTGTGTTTCGAATGACACAATAAGTACGGTTTTAATTCAAGAAAAAGAGGGACAACATCCCATTTATTTCATCAGTCGTATGTTACAGGAAGCCGAAACAAGGTACCAGCTCTTAGAAAAAGTGGCACTCGGGCTTGTTCACACTGCTCGGCGCCTTCGGCAATATTTTCAGAGTCATCAGATTATTGTTCGAACTGATTGCCCGATAGCCAAAGTGTTACGCAAACCCGAGTTAGCAGGAAGGATGATGGCTTGGTCAATTGAGTTATCGGAGTTTGATATTTGTTTTCAACCTAGGGGACCCATCCGGTCCCAATGCTTGGTGGACTTCGTTGATGAATTGCAACCGAAAGGATATTTTGTTAATACTGTATGGACGATACACGTGGATGGTTCCTCAAACAATCAAGGGAGTGGGGCAGGTATAATTTTGGAGGGACCAACAGGATTAATCATAGAACAGTCCTTACGGTTTGCGTTCAAAGCTTCAAATAATCAGGCCGAGTATGAAGCGTTATTGGCTGGCTTAAGACTCGCGCAAGAAATTGGTGTCAACCGGCTGGAGTGCTGGACCGATTCAAAGGTCGTAGCCGAACAAGTGAATGATAATTTTCAGGTAAAAGATGCAAACTTGTTGAAATATTATCATTTATTCCAAAAAATGCGCGATACGTTTGAAGAAGTTCAAGTAAAACACACACCAAGGGAACACAATACGAGAGCGGACCAATTGGCTCGGTTGGCAAGCAGCACCAGAAAGCCTGGACAACTACGAACCACACTTCACTTGGACCTCGAATCGCCAAGTGTGGTAGCCGCCGAATGTTTGGCAGTGGAGCGGTCCGTTCGTACGTGGATCACCGAGATAATGGATTATCTTGAGCAGGGCACACTACCATCGGACCCAACAGCGGCTAAAAAGCTCCGAACGCAGGCCGCTAGATATGTAATTGTTGGAGGAGATTTGTATAGGAGAGGATTCTCGACTCCATTGTTGAAATGTGTTGATGAGGCACAAGCTAGCTACATTTTGAGAGAAATGCATGAAGGGATATGTGGTTTTCATTCGGGGGGACGGACTTTAGCAACGAAAGTGCTACGAGCCGGATACTACTGGCCTACTCTCAAGGACGACTGTGTAAACTTTGTGAAGCATTGTGTGTCATGTCAGCGACATGGTAACCTTATCCACGCTTCGGCCGAAGAACTGCACGGCATAAGTTCGCCGTGGCCATTCGCGATGTGGGGTATGGACATTCTAGGCCCCTTCCCGATAGCCAAAGGACAGTGCAAGTTTCTACTGGTAGCTGTGGATTACTTCACAAAATGGGTTGAAGCCGAGCCGCTTGCAAGTATCACAGCTGCCAATGTCCAAAAATTTTTATGGAAAAACATCATTACTCGCTTCGGCATTCCATATGCACTTGTTACCGATAATGGTCTGCAGTTCACCGATCAGAAACTCAATCGGTTCATACAAGATCTCGGTATCAAGCACAGATTTACCTCTGTTGAACATCCACAAGCCAATGGGCAAGCCGAAGCAGCAAACAAAGTCATACTTGGCGAACTGAAGAGACGGTTGGGAGACGCTAAAGGAGCTTGGGCGGAGGAATTGTTGGAAGTTCTATGGGCTTACCGGTGCACGCCCCAATCCACGACTAAAGAAACACCCTTTCGGCTGACATATGGCACCGAAGCTATGATACCTGTGGAGGTTGGAGAACCTTCTTTTCGGAGAATGCATTTTGATGAAAATACCAATGATATGTCTCTCCAAGCTGAAGTGGATATGGCGGACGAGGTTCGTCTCAAAGCAGAAATCACGGCTGAGGCTTGCAAGCAAAGGATGACTCGTAGATTTAATTCCAATCTTATCAGAAGAAGTTTTAAAGAGGGTGATCTAGTATGGAGAGCACAAGGATCGGCGAGGCGTAATCCGAGAGAAGGAAAGTTGGCTGCTAATTGGGATGGCCCATTTCGGATTCGGCATAGCTTGGAGAACGGTGCATATAAATTGGAAGAGCTTTCAGGCAAGGTCATTCCGCGAACTTGGAATGCATCCCATCTGAAGACATATTATAGTTAATATTTGTTGTAAATCAGACCTTGTATACATAGATGGTGTACTCTTTTCCTTATTCGGTCTTTTCTCCCCTTGTAAAAAAGTGAAAAGGGGTTTTGGCCGATAAGGTTTTTAACGAGGCACCTGTTAATAAAAATCTATGCAGTTCTTCCATTCTTACAGCCCAATTTTCGATTCTGTTACCTAATCAACGCAACAGGCTTCCCTCCCGAGTTGTTCAACTTGGCCAAGGATGTGCCTCAAAATCTCGCAACAGGCTTCCCTCCCGAGTTGTTCAACTTGGCCAAGGATGTGCCTCAAAATCTCGCAACAGGCTTCCCTCCCGAGTTGTTCAACTCGGCCAAGGATGTGCCTCAAAAAAATCTCGCAACAGGCTTCCCTCCCGAGTTGTTCAACTCGGCCAAGGATGTGCCTCAAAAAATCTCGCAACAGGCTTCCCTCCCGAGTTGTTCAACTCGGCCAAGGATGTGCCTTAATAAATATGCTTCCATCACAGATATACAAGCCGAAGCAATTCATTCGGTTTTATTAATAAAAGTTCTACAAGCCGAGGCGTGTTCCTTCGGTTTTACATAAAACAGACGTACAAGCCGAGGCAATTCGTTCGGTTTTATTCACAAATGTTCTAGAAACCGAGGCTTGTTCCTTCGGTTTTACATAAAACAGACGTACAAGCCGAGGCAATTCGTTCGGTTTTATTCACAAATGTTCTAGAAACCGAGGCTTGTTCCTTCGGTTTTACATAAAACAGACGTACAAGCCGAGGCAATTCGTTCGGTTTTACATAAAACAGAAGTACAAGCCGAGGCAATTCATTCGGTTTTATCCACAAAAGAGTTACAAACTGATGCATGTCCGTTCGGTTTTATATAAAAACGATGTACAAGCCGAGGCAATTCGTTCGGTTTTATTCACAAATGTTCTAGAAACCGAGGATTGTTCCTTCGGTTTTACATAAAACAGACGTACAAGCCGAGGCAATTCGTTCGGTTTTACATAAAACAGAAGTACAAGCCGAGGCAATTCATTCGGTTTTATCCACAAAAGAGTTACAAACCGATGCATGTCCGTTCGGTTTTATATAAAAACGATGAACAAGCCGAGGCAACCCATTCGGTGTTGTTCAAGATCTACAAACCGGTACGTGTTCTTTCGGTCTTACATAAAACGTACAAGCACTAGCCGAAGGAAGTTGATTCGGTTTTACCCAAAAGAAAGCTACCAACCGAAGCAGGTCCTTTCGGACTTGTCAAAGTTGATTTAGTTTTACCCAAAAGACAGCTACCAATTCGGGTTTATTTCCTATCTTTGGTTTTATTTAACTGAAAGGTGAAACCAGCTTGTTCAGCTTTTATTCAGGCGTTCAAATGGTTACCCATTCGGTCCTAGATATATACATACAAGTGGTTAATCCATTCGGCTCTTTATCAGGATTCAAGAATGATGATTTTTATTTAACTAATCATTAATGGACAGCAAGTCAAAACAGATTGCTTAAGAAAAACGATTTCATTCAGATAAGAAAGCTCTATCGGCCTCCAAACTACAACAAAAAGGCATTTTGATTACAAGTATAATTAACTACTCTTCCGGCGTCCGGACGGATTCATCTCCCATAACGGTATCGGGGTTTCCCTCAGTATCGTTGGTAGGATCATGGTGTCCCTCATCCAGTGTGTTTTCCTCGGAGGTCTCCACATCATCTTCAGCTTGGGGGGCAGGATCATCATCCAGTTCAGCTCCTTCAGGCAGATCGGCATAAGATATCAAGGACCCTTGATAGAAATCCTTAGTCATATCAAATTCAAAGCCCTCTTCAAATTGACCGAAATGCTTAGCCTGACGAATGGCCTGCTTGAACCCAGCCTCATGTTGAGCAACGATCTTTTCTTGAGCTTGCTTTTTGAGGGTGTCATATGCAGTCTCAGCCTCCTCCACTCGGCGACGCCCTTCATTGGTTATTTTTTGAAGTTCCAGACGAAGGGTATCATTATCACGCCGAACAGCATCCAACTCGGCAGCGAGATCCCTATTCTTGGCAGTCACCTCTTCATTGACTGCAATTGCATCGGCTGCAGTCTTTTCAGCCTCCTCTAAATTTTGTTTCAAAGACTGAACCTCGCCAAGAGGTTCCATAGCAAGGTGATGGGCCAGAGCCAAAGAGCGTGCTTGCACCTCACAAAAAAGTCTCCACTTTGTTTTCCCATCCAAGGATGATAAAAATTCTTGCCCGAATGGAGAGACAAGATCAGACCGAATCACTGACTCGGAGGGAGTATCCTCGCTTAGAAACGCACGAGACATCAGTGGAGGAGGCACCACAATGACGGTTCGGTTTGGAGAGGACTCAGGCAATGACTTCGCCTTTTTGGACGCTTCTGGTTGATCGTCAGAACCTTTTCTCTTTACGCGCTCTCGGTTGGGCTCTTTTTCCTTTTTCTTCTTCTTGCGTTCGGGATGAGGAGGCAACCGGTCGTCCGTATTGGGTCGGGGAGAGGAAGCAACAGTTGAAGTACCTATTTCCCCGGATCGCCGAGCTTGCTTCACCCTTGCGGCAAGCAAGCTACGAATGTCTAGGTCAGCAGCACCACTTTTGACCATGATTCCTGCACGATGAGTTAAGTAAACATCAATAGGATTTAAATTGTTAGAAACAAATAGGACGAATAGCATACCTATCAGGTCGGTCCACCAACGGGGCGATACAATTAAATTGATTAATGACCTAGTCGGCAATCGCCGAGGGAGGCGCATTAATAATTTCAAATCTATTCGTTCTTCAGCTGTCAGCATCTTCTTCGGTACCACGTCATAGGGCCGAGGGGTACGAGTCCAGTATAACGGAAATAAACTTTGCCCATTACCATCAAAGAAGAAACGTTGCCCATTCGGCCGTATGGTCACTCGGAAAAATCCAGTTTTGAAATTCTTATACGATGAAGTGAAACTATTTAATAAAAGCCGATCCCCTATTCGGCTTAGGGAATGCCACTTTGCTAAAATCGTTGGCTGAGACGAGTAGAAATACAGAAAGAGAAGAGGGGAAGGCTTAATATGAAGACATTTACATAAGTGCTTGAAGCCCTGTAGTTGTGCCCAGCTGTTCGGGTGCAATTGAGTAGGAGCTACATTCAACACTCGTAGCACTCCCATCGTGAACTCGTCAAACGGCAACGTAACCTTGAGATCTCGGAGGAGACAATCATACATATAGAATGATGGCATTTTGCCATCACTTTGATCAAGACAAACTAAATCAGGATTAACAAAAGCATTGTTTCGGCATGACCGAATCCCAATCGGGTAGGGATTCTCTTTAGTATCAAAATTTAAACAGTTGGTGTAATCAAGGAGATTTGTGATCATTTTGGTGTCTTGATAGCGCGAATAATATGAAGTCACTTCCCCGTTTACCCATTCATATCCAGGCACATCAGATGGACCATATCGTTGACGGTTAGACACTCGTGTTCTTTTCTCTTGAACCTCTTCACCGCCACTAGTAGAAGCTTCGTCGGTTGTGGCACTGCCTTCACCTGACCTTTCGGCATGCATGGGAGATTGAGATAACCTAGGACTTGATATACTGGACGAGAACCCCTCGGAAGAAGAGGACCGAGAGCTGCTAGCCGAAGAACTAGAAGAAGTATCAACCATGGTTACAAGAACTTACCAATTTTTCTAAACGAAGGATAACCGGATCGGCTTCTGAGGTCTCGGAATAACTCAACTCGGATTATGATAAAGTGTATGAATGGCCCTACCGTTTAACCTATTTATAGGAATGAAAAAAGGCGCGAAAATTTAAAGTATCGAAAAGTTGTAACCGTTAGATCTTCCATATCTAACGGTTATTAAATACATGACCCTTCACCTTACCCTAACCGCCATCTTCAGTTTACCCTTAAAGAAAGTCACGTCTCTCTTCAAGGCTGGGGGGCAATGTACGGGTAAGGGCGTTCGGCCACCACCCGGTCGGCTGCCAAAAGGCAAAACCAGGTGACCGAGTGGCGTTCGGCCATCTGGATCGGCCCATCATCACTCATGGCCCTTAATCCATGATTAGGAGTTAATTAGTTGATTAAGGTGTATTACCTAATACGGTAAATACGTTGCAGGGCCCATGGGGTCCAAAGCCCATAAATGTCAGTATAAATAGCTCAAGTCAAAAGGTAACGTCACTGTTCATTAATTACCCTCGATATTGGTGCTTGTCCTGACTTGAGCGTTGGAGTGCCTTTTGCAGGTACCAACCCCTCACTCGCATTGGATCGGACCACTCGTTCGGCCTTCAGAGTACGAGAAGATTTGGTGTATCCTCCAGACAGGTACAATAATGAATTCTTAAAAATGATAGACTACATACACATTTTTTTAAGTTTGAAAATCTAATTCATGGATATGAAAATACAAAAAATATCTCTTACTAGATTTTTTTTATCATCAAGAAAATAAAAGTAAATTACAACTTAAGGAAAGTCTCTCCTAATGCATCAGCCATAATATTAAACAAAAGATAGGGAGACACACAAAAATAAATAAAAACGTAAGAGAGATGTAAATCAATATCATAATCATTTACGAAGTCCATACAGGATGGAAGTGTAAAGTGAAATTTCACATTAGTTAGAGTTAGACATATTGAGTAATATATAAGTGAGAAAGATTCACCTGCTTAAAACTTTAAGATTTTTAATTATGTTATAGTGTCAAATTCACTTGTGTAATTTATTTACTATCCATTGTGTGAAATGTTTACTGTTGTAAAAACTCTCTAGAGGTATGTTGTAAAAACTCTCCAACAATATATGCTAATAAAATTGAGTTAATCACCTATACACTGTCAGTATAAATTTTTTTACACTGACAGTCAATCAGAACCGTTAATAGTATTTGTTCATCTGCTCATTTAATTAAATTAAAATAAAAAAGACATTATTAACGACTCTGATTGACTGTTAATGTAAAAAAACTTTACACTGGCAGTGTATAGGTGATTAACTCAATAAAATTTATTAAAAATAACGAGAAATTTAATATAAAAAAATGTGTTGTAAAGAATCTTTATCGTATATGTTAAGATCAAAATATGTGGATGATGTAGTGTATAGATTGGTGGGTGACAAAGGTGTAGTGAGGTCATGGAAATGGGGTAGTTGTACGTAAGGTTCATTGCCTTGTTGGTGAAAACAGATTAAACAGCACTGGGAAAGGATTAATGGTGCCATGCCAATTCGAGAAATGGTAGGTAACGTCACTCTTCACTCTTCACACAAACCACAATTTTCAAAAGCAGATTTAGATCTCAATAACATCATCTTTTGCCCTGTCAATTCTGTCTTCTATACAAAGACGACAGAGTGAGTGCATGGAATCTCAATTTTAATTTTCAAATTCATACCACAATATATAATAAGCTACAAATTTAGACAGGTGGCTTATGATTATGGCATCTTCCAGTTGTTAATACGTCAATTTTAGTTTTTTGATTCATATCACCTTTTTTGGGTTCATTAATTGGTAATATGTCACTGTTATTAAGAAAATTATTTATTAACAATTTATCACTGTATAATCTTACTGATATGAATTTGTCTTATAAAAATTGTAGATATATATTAATAGTTAATACATATGATATATTAGATTAAATTGTATTTTTATCTCTCTTTAATTATTAATCCGTATTTTTAGTCTTTTTATTTTAAATTACAGAATATTTTTATCTCTTAATTAAAAAAAAAATTCATAATTTAAGTCTAACTATCAAATTTTCATATACCTATAATGCATGATACATAATATTCATAGTGATAGTTATTTTGACACGTGACAATATGAAATACCTTCAAAATGATTTAAAATATATAAAAGAGACTAAAATTGTGGATAAAAATTAAACAGAATCCATTTAACATCAATTTTGTTAAGATAAATAGTCATCCAAATTCAAAACATACATTCAAATCTGATTACTTTAACTCATCAAAAAATCTGATTACTTTAATTTTCAATAAGAGAAAACACAACAGAACATATTCTAATGAAAAGTAAATACACAATTATATTAAAAGTTAATTGCATATCATATATCTAGTGACACTATAAAATTTTATTAATAAGAATTTTGTCTAATAAAATTCAAAATATTTGTATAAATATTATATAGATATATTAATAATATGATATATTATATCAATAATAATAAATAATAATATATTATATTAATAATAAAAATAAATAAGTTTATTGATATGAACAATCCTTAAAAATATAATTTGAACTTAAATGCACACTTAAAAGGAGATTGAAACACCAATATAGAGTATGTTATCGGAGATTTGACCATATTTTTGCACTTACGAAAAAAAAAATATATATATATATATATATATATATATATTAAAATAAGTAATTCTTTTAAACATATTTCTATACTTTGGTAAATTAGTTTTAATTTTTAGTTTAGATGCCTTAAAAAAAATTATATTGGAAAAACAGTTTGAAAGGAATGTTATAATATTAAATTTGAACTGGGTAGTAAGACAGAAATTGGTGATATATATATATATATATATATATATATATATGTGGCCAAATTTGAGCACTAATTTTTCAATAAAATTTACAAACAACGTTTGGTGCGATTAATTCAGCTGATTCTGCAGATATTTTTGAAAATGCATGTTACCTGACGACGATTCATAGCAGTTCCTTCCCAAATCCTTCATCCATTATGTCATTACAGTCCAACAACAAAGAATCTTTCAAAGTAGTATAAGAAGAAATCAACAAAATGAAAAGAAAGAAGAGACGTACGTGCTTAAAAGTATATATATATAAAAGCTAAGGAATACTATAAAATAAATATTTATTAAAACTTTAAACAATACTTTAAAAGAAGCAAGGTAGTATTGATGTTTTTGCAAATATACAAATAGAAAGAAATTATCATTAGTGCGAGAAGAAATAGTGGTGTCTTTATGAACAAAGTGGTGGTATATATGTAGTTATTCATTGTGAATGATAAGACCAAAAAATAAAAATTGAAGACTAATTGAAAGATAAAAAAGATAAAAAGAAGAAGAAGAGGGAAACTAATAAGTTTATTGATATATTGTATTAATAATATAAATAAATAAGTTTATTGATATGATTAATCCTTTAAAATATAATTTAAATTATTTATAAAAAAAAATCATTAGTACAAGTAATATTATTGAAGTTAAATTTTTGTCTTAAGTATAAAGTCGTGATTAGAGACTGATATATTATATTAATAATATAAATAAATAATTTTATTGATATGATCAATCCTAAAAAATATAATTTAAATTATTTTTATAAAAATCATTAGTATAATATTGTTGAAGTTAGATTTTTGTCTTAAGTATAAAGTCGTGATTAGAGCCTGAAAACATGTTTGGATCAGTCTAAAAGAATTTTTGAGAACTTCTTGATTGAAAATAAAAAAACATTTTTAGTAGAGAAGTTCTTAAAAATCATTTTAGATTTTTACCAAAACATGCTCTTAGAGTAATTTTATATTTATTAGACTTGATAAAAAGAAATTATATCTTTTGATTAATTATATAAAAAATTAATTATTTTTATTATCAATATGAAAATACAACAAAATAAAATTATAATGAAAAATAAATATACATTACTATTCAAAGTTAATGACATCTATAATGTATTCACAAGATTTACTATAATTATGAAAATAAATTAATGATTCATAATAAAAACTGAATAACTATTAAAAATGAGATTAATTTAAAGATATAAATAATTAATTTTATATTATAGATTTAGGAGATGTTTGGTACAAAGGATTTTTTTTTTCACTTTCCTAGGTATTTAAAGTTGTGAAAGTTAGTTTTCTATGTTTTGTTTACTAATTAAAAATTAATATTCTTAAAAAATATTATTTGTTGAGAACGATTTTTACATACATTTTTCACAAAATTGTTTTATGAGGTAAGTGAAAAATTAATATTTTGAAGTTAAATGAAAAATTTTACTTTGATAAAATGTTATGTTACCTATATTTTTCTATAATTAATATAATAAAAATCCATAATTTCTAAATAATATATATAAATATTTCTCAAAAACATTTATAATGACCAATTATATAAAAAAATTATAATCATTTCTAGAATCATGAAAAGAATATTCTCCCAAACAACTTAAATGCACACTTCAAAAAGGAGGTTGAAACACCAATATAGAGTATATCATCGGAGATTTAACCTTATTTTTGTACTTACGAAATAATATATATATTAAAACAAGTAAGTCTTTTAAACATATTTCTATATTTTGGTAAATTAGTTTTACTTTTTAGTTTAGATGTTTGAACTGGGTAGTAAAACAGAAATTGGTGATATATATGTGGCCAAATTTGAGGACTAGTTTTTCAATAAAATTTACAAACAATCAATTAATTCAGCTGATTCTGCTGATATTTTTGAAAATGCATGTTACCTGACGATTTGTACGAGACCATACACACCAACGAAAACGAATCTTTCATACAAATATAAGAAGAAATCAACAACATGAAAAGAAAGAGAGACACGTGCTTAAAAATATATATATAAAATCTAAGGAATACTATAAAATAAATATTTATTTTATAGTATTGATGTTTTTGTAAATATACAAATTGAAAGAAATTATCATTACCATGCAAAGAAACAGTGGTGAATTTATGAAAGAAAAAAAGTGATAGTTTCAACTTACTCATTGTGAATGATAAGATAAATAAAATAAAATAAAATTGAAAATTAATTAAAGAAATTGCCTAGCTTGCAGTTAGTGAAATTTCTGTAAAAATTATTAACCAGAACAGTGGATAAAAGGATAAGAATGGGAGTTAATGGAAAGAAATGATCTTGCACTTGCTAAAATATCGATACAAATCCTTAATTGAAAAGAGATAGTAATAAAATTAGGTATCACTCTTTTTTGGTAGATTAACGAAGGCTAAAAAAAAAAAAAAAAAAAAAAAAGAACGACTAACTTAACCCCTCTCCAAATTTATAGAATGAAGTGCAAAGTTTGGAGGGTGTTCCCATACAACATAAGAAGACGCACATGATGCCCCCCACCTAGCTAAAAGGTGAGCTACTCGATTAGCTTCCCGAGGAATTCTCACTACAATAGTAGATCAATTTTGACCCATTAAATCTTGTATGTTATTCAAAATGTCGGCATGGGTGTGCCAATTTGTTCGGCCTGTATGCCACGAATTTACTGTTGTTACAGCTTCAAAACAATCTGACTCACAAATCACAAACCCAAGACCTATATCCCAACATAAAGAAAGGCCTTCTTCCAACGCCAAGAGTTCCGCCCTAAGAGGGTCCCCATTTTGGAAGGAATGGGCAAAAATTAGGTATCACTCTTAAAGAGTAATAGGACAATTTTAAATATAATTTAAGGGTAAAGAAGTAAAAAAAAAAACAAAAGTAGACGAAGGAGAAAATATCCCCTCTATCTATTGTTATTGATGGAAAAATGGTACCTATATCTCTATATATTTTATTTAAATAAAATATTAAAAATGTAAAAATAAAAAAAAAGGAATGAAAGTTTTGAGAGGTAAATTAGTCTTAATAGAAAATAGAAGCTAAAAAATGGTTAAGAGCTTTATTATCTCATTTGTAATTAATTAATATATATATATATATATATATATATATATATATATATATATATATATATATATATATATATATATATATATGAGGAGGGTTCAAACGACACCGGTGTAACTTTTACTAAGTGTTACACCGCTCAATAACTTTATATTAAATGTGAATTTTGTAAATCCAACCGTTAGATGGAAAGTTCATATCTCTTAGATCATATATGTCAAATTTTGTTAAAATTAAACAACAACTTGAAGGTAATCAAATTGTTCATATTTTAGTATATTTTGAAATGTACATATTACGTCAATTTTGTTTTATGAGAATGAAGTATCAAATCATCTTAGATTAATATAAAATTTGATATATATGATCTAAGAGATATGAACTTTCAATCTAACGGTTGGATTTACAAAATTCACATTTAATATAAAGTTATTGAGCGGTGTAACACTTAGTTAAAGTTACACCGGTATCGTTTGAACCCTCCTCTATATATATATATACGTTTTACTTCAAAACGACTCCAATAATAAATATTAAACATAAGTATTTTAGATTAAAAATATTAATTTATAATACTAAATATTTCTTAAATAATGTTTGGTTTTAGGAGAAGGGAGGAGTTTTTATAAGTATTTTTTATTTTAATTAAAACTTTTGGAGGGAATAGAGTAGAGAAACTTTTTTATTTTAATTTAAATTTTCTTTGGAAGATTTGAAGGAGTAGGGAAAGATGTTAAATTTTTTTTAATAAAATGTCTAAAATATTCTTATTTATATTTTAAATTATAAAAATATAAAAGTAAATTAAATTTTAAAATTATTCCTCTAATAAAAAAGAAAAGAACTAATTATCTCTTAGTTTTTTAACTAAACAAAATTTTTAACTTCTTTGCTCCCTTTCCTTCTCTTTTCCTTCTCTCACCTCTATTAAAATCTCTCATTTTCTTTAAATTGAACATGCTTTAAAGATTAATAATTTTAAATTAGAAAAAAAATACTAAATAGGACACCATGTGTTCTACTTTGCTCTCAAATATAAAAAAGTAAAATAAAATTAATATTTAGTAAATCAGTATTATTTATGCCAATCTCATTTAAAAATGATATTGGATCAGTTTTTCCTCCTTCGCCTTACATTGTACACGCTATAAAGATCTTATATTGATAAATTATTTTTTTTATTTTCATTAATTCTGTTATTATTAAAAATAAAAACTAGTAGTCCATTCTCATAGGCAAAGTTAAAGTTCCCAAACTCCTACGAATTCAGAAGTACCACTACAAGTAGTACACTTTCCTTTAAAAAAAGGTGAAAAAAATAAAATTAGGAGTATTCCTTTACGTAACTTCAAGCGTGTGCTTCAGCGGTAAGGATTGATCCACGCTTAAGCAAGGTTAGGAGTTCGAAGTCGCGTTAAATTTTGGAGCCAAGCCTTATCTTTGTTTCAATCACCTTATATGTCTCTTTCACCAAAAACATTCCATCTACCTTGGACTTCCAAAACCACAAATATGATTAGTTGATTGTAGGATTTCCATCCTCGTATCAACTAACCAAATTCCTGTTTCATCTCTATATATCTTACACTTTTTTGGTTGCTCTAACTGAACCTCCAGATCCATTCACCCTCCACCCACCCCCCATTTCACTAATCATATAACCGTGAATAAATGATACAGACTAAATATCAATTAATATTGAGAAAATTACTTAAAAAATAATATGTAGTTTTCTTTTAATCTTAATCATATAAATATAATATAATGATTTGGAAATAATTTTTTTCTTTTCATAATAAAAAAAGTTATATCATATATACACAATTAGGAGATGAGAGTCGACATGATGTTTTTAGGTTATTACATATGTTAAAATATACTTAGTCAATATAAATTATATCTCATAAGTGTAAATTAATTCTTAATTATCAATTTTTAAATATTATATAAATCATAGTCAAGAGAGAAAGACGCTTTCAATTATTTCAAAATATACATAATGTGGACAAAGATAACGTGCACAAGGGAAATAGTTTTTTCCCCTCCCATCTTTAATTTGTTAAAGAGATCGACAAAATTAAATGACATTTTTCTGTGGAGGCTAAACAGACATGCCATCTTTCTAACATTATTCTTTGTCTCTTGAGAACATAACTTTATCAAAAGTTTATAATTATTAGTCGTCTCCTTGTTACAGGTTTGTTAAAAGTATAATGTTATGTTAGCTATCTATATATTCTCTATCAACATTAATTTTCCAACTAATAATAACTTATATTTTTTAATTAAATTATTTAAAATTTAAATCTTGATCTTAAATATAAGATAAATTATATTAAAATAAAAATACTTATATTATATGTACTCACGATTTCTAATAGAAATTAATCATTAAAAAATAATTATAGATATTTTGTATCAATATTATATTTTAAAAAAAAACCTATACATTATTTCCATTTAATTAAAAGAACAATAAACATTAAAGAAATATGAAAAAAGAAATATGAAACAATAAGCAATAAACATGAGTTCAGAAAGCAAGAAAAAGGAAGTAAATAACCAAGCTATTACAAAATAGCGGTCTAGGTGGTGGTATTCTTGCTCGAGCTATCAGGGAGGTTGTCTTCCTTCACAAGCCGTCCAGCTCGCACCTCTTTCTCTACATGCATAGCAGAAAGGTCGATACCAGGAGCAAGCAACCTCGTCTGACGAGCTGCCTTAACAAAGCCTTTCTTGTGCTCCAATAAAACAGCTCGCTCAGTCTCGACAAGCTTTTTCTCTAACCCTGCCTTAGTCGCGGCTACCTTATCAAGGTCCGCCCTCAAAGCTACGGCCTCCTCTTTCTTACCGGCCAGCAGCACCTCGTCGTAGAGATGCCTCTCAGCTGCCTCCGCCAGCTCGACCTTCAGCGCCAAGACCTCGTCCTCTAGAGAGCGCGCCCGACCTCGAGCAGAATTAGCGACCTCCTGCAGCTCGCCCACTTGGGCAGCATAAACCTCATTAGCCTTCAGAGCAATCTCCAAAGACTTTTGAGTTCTCGCAAGATCCCTCCTTGTGGCTTGCAGCTCGGCCTCATTCTACCTCTTGGCCTCGCCTAGAGCGGCCCCTAAGGCCTTGTTCTCCTCCTCCAAAGGTTGAACTCGGCTTCTGGCACTCTCGAGCTCCCCTTGCAGCTTCGACCACTTGCGCTTCCAATGGTCGACGATGGTGATTGATCTCTGCATGAAGACCTTCGCAGAGTCCAAGCCCTCCACTGCCCTGACCTTCTCAATAATTGCCTTGTCAGCCGAGCGGAGCGAACCTCGCGGGTAGAAGGCCTCGGCAGTCATCCCCGAACTCCACATCGAGTCCACATTAGATGACATGCTCACATGATCCAACCTCGCCAGGGGGCGAGTAACATCGAAGCGCTGTATGATGCACTTCCCCTTTGGGGCCCCTGGCGGAGGCGGAGGCGATACAGCGGCTGTAGGGGTCGACGTCGGTGCCCCAAAGCTCGGCCCTTCTCTGCGAGCCTTGGCAGGATTTGAAGAGGGAGCTGCCTGCTCAGCAGTTGAGGCATTCAATCCTGGTGCCTCTAAATTCGGCTCCACCCGCGCCTCGGAAGCAACTAGCACAGGCCCCGCCTACACAAAGCACGAAAATTCTTCAAGTTATTAAACAAGAAAATCACACAATGTGGAAGAAAAGCCATAAGAAGAGAGATACAAACCTGCGCCTCACGAGCGACCTCCTCTACGACCACTTTGGACGACCCCTCAGGCGGAGGACTCCCCGTCAGGTTGACCGAATCGGCATCGGCGGCCTTCGAGGTCACCTCTTCAGCATCATGAGAGGTGGAGGTCCCCCCAACCTCCTTCTCTCCCCTCTTTCTTTTTCTGCGGGTTTCAAGAGGAGCAACCTCCTCTTCGCCGACCTCGGGAACCTCGATCTCGACCACATTGTAGCAGGCCTTCAGCTCGCGCCACTTACTTTTCCCCATGATACCTGAAGCGCAAAAATCCAACATATAAGAAAAAGAAGAAAAAGTTAGAGAGCTCAACAACTAAGGGTGCCGAGGTACTCACTCTCTAAACCCCTCTCCTTGTACGCCGAATTAGCAAGCGCCAGGACGAGCTTGCAATCCAAGGGACGAGGGAGCGCGACTAAATTAGCAATGGCAGCAGTATCCGAGGCTGTCAGCTGAAGACTTCTTGACCCGTTGAACTTGATCGAATTCTGCTGCCAGTAAAGAGGGAACCTCGGCAACCCGCCGAAGTGGAATACTTCATCCTTTAACGGGTCGACCTCTTTGGGCAGAACTCGAAAGAACTCCTGTTTGAAGCCCTTATACGACTTGGAGTAAAGCGAGAATAATCTCCCAGCCTTACTCCCGTTCAACGACACCCACCCTAGGGGAGAGTCACCCAACTTCAGTTGGTAAAAATGGAGAAACACGGGCAGTGACAACCCTATCCCTAGGGCGGAGCACATGACTTGAAAAACCCTCAAAAAACCCCAACTATTAGGGTGCAGCTTGCAGGGAGCCACGTTGATGAAGTTCAAAAAATCACACTCAAACTGTGTGAAGGGCAGACAGACGCCTAAATTCCTAAAAAAACACTGGTACACATAGAAAAAGGGGGATTAGAGGTACCCCCCATATACACACGCTCGCCGGGTTGACAAGGCTTAACCCGGATGAGCTTGGAGATGGACGCTAGGCAGATCCTATGCGATTTCCATATCGCATTGACCTCAAGAAATGATTTAACGACGCTCTGAAACTCTCCGACGTCCCCTTGGACCCACTCGTATCCCGGGACGGTAATGGCGGGGTGGGAATCTTTAGGGTTATTCCCACCCCTCTTCTTTTCAGCGACGGCCATCTCGTCGGCCACCGCCTTGTCGCGCACCTTGCCCTTGCCCTTGGCCGACACAGAAGGTGCGGCACCACAGCCATCGAGAGCAGAAAAGACTCGAGAAAGGGGAGAAAAGGAGAAGAAGACAGAGAAGGCGAAGTACCTGGTACTCCCTTGACAATGACAGAATAATAACGGAGGACGAAGACCCGGTTACCAGAAATGGCGACGAAAGAGAAGAGCAGGGACAAGGAAAATGGGGACGAAGAGTGAGCAGAGAAGAGGGAAGAAGCGTCAAGAGCACACCAAAGGAAAAAGAGTAAAGTGAATCTGAGAGGGCGCGAAGGAGAGAGGAAAAAGGGAGTTTGCAAAATCAAAAACGGCAGCGACACGTGGAGAGAGGGGGGACAAAACTGACGACACATTAATGGGACCCATTATGACGAAGTGCGCCCATCATTACATAACCGTCACCTCCCACTAACATGCCGCCCACGCGTTTCGGGGAACAAGGTGATAGTTATGGCACATGGCATCACGATAGAGAAGCGTACGCGAAGAGTCACGACCCTTCACCGAGCTCGGTATTAACTCTTCGACCCACGATCTTCAGAGCTCGGGGGTCAGTGTACTATCCATACCGCGAAGCCGAGCTCGAGCTCGGCGTCACAGCCCAGATTGACATCGGACACGCGCTCTACAATATCGGCCAAGACAAAGTCCACTATCTGAACAGGTCATAACCGACTTCAGGCCCAAGGCCCAGATAAACCCTAATTCACACTAAGATACGTGCATTACTTATACGAGACTCATACATCCACAAACACTAACTTTAGCATCGGAGTCTCTTTTGTAGGTACCACCCCCATTTTGGAACAATCATCGTACCCGACGAAGGAGACTCACCAATCTTACCCAAAAGATCGTCCCTACGACCGATCTCCGATAAGAACAATATATATGATCCGTTCTCTCATTTAATTTTATATATTTTAATAGTTTAATTTTTATTACTAATTATAATGATTCTATTTAATATGATAATCAAAATGGATCATTACAATATATAAAACATACACAATAAAATTAAAGTGTAAATTCAATTTTTTAACCTCGAATTCACACTTAAAACAAAGAGCAATTTAATATATTATTTTGGATCTGGCTACTTATATTAAAAACTGAAAAAAATAATAAAAATCATCAAATTGTGTCGGGGAAATAAATAAAAGTAGTAATTAACTTAACAAAATTAACGAAATACTTACAACTAGTCTAGTATGATTTTGTTGGTAAAATAGATGTGAGATTTGAAGGTGCGATTTGGAGAGTGATGTTGTCGATAATGGATTGGTATACAAAAGTGATTACGTGATGAGTGGTTCCTTTGGTGACGTGAAGTGCTTACGCAATGGTGAAGTAGTGGAAGCCCACAGGCCACAACAGAATTTACATGTATATAAATAAATATAAATTGATGAATAATTGTTATATAAGCAATAGTAGGAAGAAATAGGCATAGACAGACACATGACACATGACACATAATAGCATAGCCATGGCCAGCACAAAACCATTGATATTGTTAACCGACCTAGCATCCACCGTCGGATGAAGAGTTACTCGGATGAGGCATGGAAGACAACAAGGCTTTCGACGAGTTTCAATGTGAAGAGTGAGAGAGTTTCGAACTGGAGGGACTTCTTGAGACTCCACTGCCACCCCATTGAGGAGTACATTGAGGAATGGCCAGCGAAGCCTTCATCATTGAGGGAAGATGTGGCGGAGTATAGCAGAAGGATGAGGGGGTTAGCGGTGAAGTTGGTGGAGGCAATATCAGAAAGTTTGGGGTTGGAGAAAGATTACATAGAGAAAGCAATGGGGAAGCACATGGCGATAAACTACTACCCGGCATGCCCAGAGCCAGAGTTAACCTATGGGTTGCCACCTCATGCTGATCCAAATGCAATTACCATTTTGCTGCAAAATCAGGTGCCTGGCTTGCAGGTTCTCCATCATGCCAACTGGATAACTGTCAAGTGTCAACCCTGTCCCTAACACCTTCATCGTCAATATTGGCGACCAGATTCAGGTTTTTCATTTTTTCAAGTAATCAACTTTATGTTTGGTTTGAATTGTTCTCGACATAAATTATCTTCTCGTAATACGAATCGTTAAAATGAGAAAATAAAGTTTTTCAATCGGCTAAATGCTGGTTTGACTGCTTTAATATTTATTTTTTAATCACTGCTTAAAGAAGTAGTTTTTATTTTTTAATAATTATAAAAACTTATTATATAGTTTTTGGTGTTGGTGTGTATTTGGAAAAGGTGATAAGCAACGACAGGTACAAGAGTGTGCTGCATCGAGCATTGGTGAATAGTGAGAAGGAGAGAATGTCCATTCCAACGTTCTATTGCCCTTCACCAGACGCAGTCATGAAACCAGCACCACAACTCGTGGACGATGATCATCCTGCGCACTACACAAGCTATGCATACGCTGAATACTACACCAACTTCTGGAACAGAGGACTGTCAAAGGAATCCTGCGTCGACATCTTCAAGCTTCAAAACTAAACTATTCCTTCCATGCCCCACACACTTGTTCATCTTTTCATTTAGCTCAAACCTAGGTCTTTCAACATTTTTAAGTTTATTAATTAGTAACTAGATCTTTTTAAACACGAATAAATTTTTTTTATATGATCATGTCATTGGATTCTATTTATTCATGTAGTAATAATCTTTCGTCTGTTTCGTGTTTTTTTTTTTTTATAATGTAATTTTAATGAAAGAGTAATTTATCATTACAACATAACTTAATCCTATCCTATAATTATATGCTCCATATATTAAATACAAAACAAATTATTATATTGTTATGGAGATTTTTTACGTGCACCAAATATTATATATTATATCTATCTTATTATACTGCCCTCACTACTAAATGAGCTCTTAAAAAATAAACAAATGTGTTTAAGTGAATAGATTCTTCAAAAAAAAAAAAAGAAGTGGATATTTGCAGAGTTATTTTCTAATGATTTTGGTTTTATAAAACTGTTATACTTAAAATGAGTTTAAAAATAAAGCGAGTTAGTTTTAAACATTTTCATCTAATAAATAAATTTATGATAAAATATATTATGAAGTTTTCGATTCAATTATTTTTTTTTCCTGCTTATTATTAAACCATTAAACGTAGTTTCAAGAATCAAAACAATTTTAGTTGAAGTGGTGTTTTATGGTCCCCAGTTGCCACTCCCACTACCAACCAACCTTGTGGGTAAGCACATGTTCAAGATTAAAAATGTGGGTTTAAGACAATGTAACACTTTTTTTAAATACTCTTTTTTTAGTTGATTGAAATTTATTAAAAAGTATAAAAGTTGATAGATTCTACACTTTATTTAACGAGTCTTTTCTTGATATTGTGATTTTAAATAAACTCTTAATAGAAAAAGTGTATTAAGAAAAGTGTGTTAGAGAGTGAGTAGTTAATATTTCTCATGTATATTCAAATTTATTTTATAACATTTCACTCGAAAATTCTGAAAAATGAAAATTGAATAGTATATTTATTTATATTTTAAATTTTAATTAAATCAGCTAATTTGATTTTTAAAATAATAAAATATGATTTCTCCAAAAAATTTATTAAATATAAATTAATTTTATAATTTAAAAATTAAAATGCAAAAGGCCCTAAAGATAAAGTAGAAAGCTTATGATATGCCCTTACTTTTTGGTCAACGGTACAACAGAACACAGGTCACAAAGGGCCCAAAACAAAAGGCAAAGACTCCTACAGAAATGGCCCAATATTGAATCCTGTTTCGCTGCCCATGTCTTTGCACACTATCTCGACCCAGGATATTTCGGCCCAAACATCCAGCAAGAACCCAGATGTGCCCAGTTGGATCCTCACGATGATGAAATTGATCATTTGATTGTACATTATATTTACTTGTGTGTGTCTTTACATTTTATTTAATAAAAATATTTTAGAATTATTAATATTTATTAAATCAATTATAATATATTTAGATGAGAAATTAATTTAAATAAAGCAATTATTTTTTATTTGAAGAATTTAAGATGTTTTTGGATGAAATATTTTGTATCGTTATTAGTTAAGGAATGAAATAGTTTAAAAAATATGAATAAACAATGTGTATCGTTATTATAATGGTTATGAATAATAAAAATAAATACTTTTAAATATATTATATTTTAAATGTATAAAAATAAATATTGTACAAATTATATTTTAAATTTATAATAAATAATTTATATTATAATAAGGTTATTTTAAATATTGATAATTTTTTAAAATACTAAAATTATTTTAAAAATAATATATAGGATATTAACAAAATTCCTAAAGATAATTTTTAAGAACTCTATTACTAATGGTAGTTATTTTGATTTTTACATATAGAAGACCATAAACGTGGTTTTTTTAATGAAAGAAATTAGTATAGGAACTCCCTAAATCCGTTCCTGCTGCTATCAAATCTCCATTTATTATGAAATGTTCATGATATGAACTATACAAACAAATTTAATTAGGCGGGCTTCATTATTGTTTGTGAATTTGGCTTCCACGACTCATTTTGTAATCTTTCCATGATTGTTAAATATATTTGTTTTCAATTTTTCCAACAACCATTATTAAAAAATGAAGTTGACCATTATTGTATGCCGATGCAAGCATTGCATTGTGATATTAAATTTTTGCGAGTCCTAAGACTCTTAAGAATTGTAAGTTTCCTATGTATTTATATTTATATATATAAGTGATTTTTTTTAAAATTTTTATATAAATTTCAAATTATTTTATTTTAAAATTTTTAAATAATTAAAAATAATATTAAAAATGAATTATTTTTACAGATTTAAGACTTTAAAATTTGAATCAATTAATTAATAGATATTAATAATTCTTAAACACATTTATATAAATATAAAGACATAAAATATCTCGACTCCATTAATTAATAATAAATTAAAAGGGACATCACTTTTTGATATTCACAATTATTTTCTAATTTTATCTTTCAATTAAATATCATTAAAAAAATTGTGCATGACTGAAAACAAATTGCATTGTTAAAAAAATTCTTCTTCTCTTAAAAATATGAAATGTCTTTCATCCTACTACTAATAATAAAGATAATAATTTTTTTTATGTATATATTTTAGTTTTAATTTTATCTTTAAATTATTTTTCATATATTAGAAATCATTCACATCTTTTAAATAATTATCATATTTTATATTTTTTAAACGAAAGAAGCATACTTTTAAATAATTACTCTTTTTTTTTTTTTTTACAAAGAGAGATAAAAGTGTTTATTTTTTTCTTTTACAAAATCCTAGTTCATCGATTTTGGAAGGTTACGATAGAGTTCATGCATGAATATCTTTTATTTTTTTTATATTTTTTTAATAGTATGGAATCTTCAATTTAATATCCAACTAATCTCTCATCATCACCCATTTAAGAATAAAGCGATACCTATTATGAAATTTCATTTTCAAGGAGCAAATTTTGATTTGGTTGATATCATAACAGAAACGCCTTGATATAATTATATTATTTCATATTATAAGTTCATTTTTTTGGGGGGGCTTTCTTATATTATATGTTCATCTAACTACTTATACATTATATTTATACATCACTATCAATTCGAGTTTTTTATTTTTTGGAAAAAGATCAAGTTGTAATTAACTAATTATTCAGCTGTTACAACTCACGGGCGGAGCAGTAGGTGTACCTCTCTTGACAAGAACAAAAAGTTTATTTTTTTTGGACACTGAACGGGCAAAGTTTAATTGGAAGAAAATTTTGATCTAAACATTATTTTAATAATTTTAACCCTTTATAAAAATTTATAAAACATATGATAATAATTAATAAAAAATAAATACAAATTTATTAAAAAATATTTTTAAAACTGTTATACATTAACTCTACTAACATGTTTGTATTAAAAAAATATCACAAAGACACGAAATCTCTTATTTTTTACTAGTTTATTATTATTATTATTATTATTATTTGAATTGTGAGTCTCACTAAATAATTAAGAAACTCACTCAACAATTAATAAATAAAAAAAATTGCCAAAAAAAAAATGTGTGTGTTGATGGCGAGTTTTGAAAGAATCGTAGCATGAGCCAATAGTTGGTTGACAAAGTGACTTAAGAAATAATTGGTAATCCCATGTTAACTATTGGACCCAATGAACTGGTCATCCGCAGGACCAAATTAACTGATAATCGTGAAAACTTCTTTAATGTTGAATTATTTTCGAAATTAAGAGTGAAAAAAAAAACTAAATTAAAATAAACTATAAAACTAAACTTTTTTTTTCTTCTAAGAAATTGATCTGAACTATTTGAAAACCTAAAAAATTGAATTATAAAAATTGAAGTATTTTTTAAATATAATGGTAAAAATTAGATATGTAAAAAAATAGTTTGATTCAATGAGTTAGCCCGACACTACAAGAAAAATTAACATTATTTATGGAAGAAATTCGTAAATAAGCATGAAAATTCGTAGGTAAGTGTTAATTATTTATGGATTATCTACGGAAAAAAATCTGTAGGTAATAAGGTCGTAGATAACGTTAACTATGAAATTTTTTTTATAGGTAACATTATGTATGAAATTTTTTTTCATAGGTAACCTTATATACTACGAATTTTATCTATAGATAAGATTTAAAAGACTTACCTACAAAATTTATCTACGGGTGATGTTATCTACGAAAATATCCGTAGATAAGTTATCTACCGAATTTACGTATGAATTTTTTATTACTAAAAGAATTAAATTCGTTATTTAAATAGAAATATATTTTAAACAATATAAATAGTCTATAACAAAAAATAAAATATTTTTTTTAAAATAATGTAATTTACTCAACTCACATACAGAAATCAATAAACGTACAAAGTAATCACATATATTTAAAAATAGGTCAAACTAAAGTTTTTACTATAATCTATTTATTTTAAAAGCATAGACTACAAGTTATTTAAAAAAAATTATATTACACTTAAAAGATTGATCTATTTAAATAAAAATGAATAATAATAATAATTATTATTATTATTATATTATATTTACTATAATATATTGAAATTATATATACTTTTATTTATCTTTTTAAATATTAAACTTGTTAATTTATATAATAAAGTTAAATTTATAAGTTTGTTGAAAAATAAATTCATATTCTATTTAGATACTTTATTATAATTTTTTTAAAAAGAAAATAAATTATTACTAATATTAAACTTTAAAATATTAAAAGAAAAATAATGTACGCATTTCGTTTCTACACTATATTAAAAGAAAGAGAAAAAAAATATATTAAAAAATGTGAGAAAAAGAAAATGCTAAACGCTGCCGTTTCTTCTGCTTTAAGCTACACTATATAGTGCGCACTGGTATATAACTAAATATTATTTATGAAAAAAATTTCGTAGGTAATATTTCGTAGATAACTAAACATTATCTACGGAAAAAATTCCGTAAGTAATATTCCATAGATAACTAAACATTATCTACGGAAAAAACTCTGTAGGTAATATTTCGTAGATAACTAAACATTATCTACGAAAAAAATTCTGTAGGTAATATTCTGTAGATAACTAAACATTATCTATGGAAAAAATTTCGTAGATAATATTCCGTAGATAGTAACAATTTTTCTTGTAGTGCGATAATATGAGCTTTGAAAAAATTATTTGAAAAAAATTAGGTCAATTTGGTTGTGTTTAATGGACTGATCGGACTAGACTAGTTTGACCATTAATTTTCAGACTCAAAGTTTATCAAATTTTTTTGGCTCGATATTTTTTTCATATTTTCTTTTGTAAAACAAATAAAATAAATTAAAACAAAATAATAAGCTAATTTGACTTGTCTTGACAAACCAATGAATCAAAATAATTCAATTCAAAACACTAAAATAATTTAACTCAATTTTTATAGCAATTCAGTAGAGAAATGAAAATTAAATAATTAATTTGGTTTGAACTAATTTTCAATTTAGTATAATTCATAAATAGTTTTTTTTAGTTCAATCAATCTTTATAAGTTTAATCCAACTCAATTTATTTTCCCTCTATTAATTATTTATGTAACATTGTAAGTTGTTAAGTCTCAATTTTACCTCTTTTTGGATGAGGCTTATTGAACAAATTCTACTCATCCTTTGAACCATTGCAATATAATTGTTCTCTTTTTGGTTCATTTTGTGTGCAGATATAACTAACCCAAATTCATCTAACAATACCTTAATCCACCTCATTTTTTGTGCAGGTATTGAGGAAGAGTGGAAAGTTGAAGACTCTTAGGATTGGAAACCTAAGAAGCTAAGGAGCAGAGAAGAGGTTCTGCGCCGGGCTCAATATAACCTGCGCTGGGCGTGACAAAAACAGAGTATTTCATCTCTGCCAGTTATATTAAGCCGGGCGCAAAAGGAATTAAGCCGGGCGCAAAAGGAAGTAAGCCGGGCGCAAAAGGAATTGCGCCGGGCTTGTGTTGAGACAGAGAGTGCTTGACTTCTCTGGAAGAACTTGCGCCGGGCGCGAATAATTGTGCGCCGGGCGCGGAACCCTAATCTGATCTCCCAGGCTCGTATTTGAAGCAATTTTCGGGGATCTTTCTCTCCATTCACACATTGGGCGCCTCCAGGAGCTGCGGAAGGGATTCCCAGGGCTTGGGATCGTCCGTGTGCGGATCTTTCCTTCGGTTCTTCACTTCCTCTTCCATCTCTATTTTGTATTTGCCCTCTTTGTTGAGTGGTTTCACCCATTTTGTGGGGTTAGATGTAACCAACGTACTCTATTGTAATCTTTACGGGTTTAATGATATATATACATGTTGTTTTATTCGTTGTTGTGTTTGTTTCTATTCTTAATGCTTGCTTTGGATTTAATCTCATTGCATGATATAGGTTCCATTGGGTATTGGAAAATAACCCTTGAAACTAGCTCTGAAACAAATGCCTAGTGGGAAATGTATCTAGGAATGGAGCTTAGCCCATTAGTAGTCTTAAACCCTAGCCCGTAATGCGGATGTAGATATTGGGTACTCAAGGGATTGATATTCAATATCCACATCTAGGCTCTTGCTCTAAGGGATTAGGTTTGAGTAAACTTATGGGTTGACTAAGCAATAAATTCAACAAGAGATTAAGGATACATTAGTGTTACGTTTGGTGAAATCTGACCCCCACAACCTCACAATACCACAATACCATTCCTTACCTTTTCCACTCACAAAACAATATTTATTTACAGCTTTCATTCCAATAGTCACAACTTTGCATTCACTGCACAAACTATGAAATTGGAATTATTCTTTAGTCACGAATAGTCAATAAATGCTTATATTACCTTCTAATCCCTGTGGATACGATATTTTTACTACTTGAACGGCCGATATACTTGCCGTGTTTGAGACCGTTGATAGAATTAAACAAATTTACAAATATTAACAAAAGTGTTTCAACGGAATTCTCAACATAAGTTTCTGTTAATTGTTGTATTTTTATCAATAATTATGTGTTGTAGTATTTTGAGGTGTGTTGTGGAGAGATTCGGTGAATTAACGAACTCCTGAAGAACCTTTAAATGTTTTAGAGGGTTTCTCTAAATAGAGGTTTAATTTGACCTATTTCTTATGTAAGGTTTCTTTTAAAACTTAATTAGTCTCATAAACCCATTTCTTAGAGAAATTTAGAGAGAGAGCTAGTGAGAAACGCTCTATGACAAGAGATGGCTTCTTCTTCCTTCTATTTCCGTAGCGAACCTCTGAATCTTTCCTCGGAGATCTTGAGTTGCTAGAGTGGTGATTTGAAGCTCTTAGCCGAGGATTGGAGTAGTGTGGAGTTTCGAAGTGAACTCAGAATATTCTTCTTCTTCCTCTCGGATTAGTGAAGTAAGGGAAGTTAGGACTAGATTCTTGTTACATGTTTTGAGTCGTATGCATATAATGTTTGCTAATTGGTTGCAATGGTGAGGTTGAATTGCATGCATTTGAAATAAATGGTTGAACCTTGTGTCTTTGGTTTTCAAAGAGAGAAATTTGATGATTTTGATTTGTATTTTGTTGCATGTTAAATTTGAGTTTGGATTCGAGTTCTTGATGATTTATATGTATGTATAGTTGTAATGCATGTTGGATTTTTCGCAAACCTATCACTTGGCAAGTGAACCAAGTTTCGAAGTAGTATTTAAAGATCGTCCTCAGGGATTTGCGTGTTTAGTAACTCTCGCTCAAATGATTTAAAAGAGAATGAGTTTAAAAATTCAATTGAGTGAAAACAGATTCAAACAACACAATAAGGCAAATGTAGTAAAGACAATGATTAAGAAACAAGGATTGGCTCAGATGCACTTGCTAACTCATAGATCTTCTTAGCATAAATGCAATTCTAATTTCATTATTTTCACGTTCATTAAATAATCCAACAAGATTCCTCAAGGTTGAATCCTAAAGTCATTAAGCTCAAAACATGATTCCTCAATGTTTTGAGTCTAACACTTCGCATTAAGAACAATAACTTGAACAATGTGACTAACCAAATCAAGTCTATTCCTAGAACAAGAGGTGATTAGGTGCAAGATTCAGTTCGGGTTTTCGAAAGCGTTTTCCAACTGGATTCAAAAGCCAAAAATCATACAACGGTTGATCAAGCCGATATAAGCGTTAAGCGAAGAATCATTACACAAATAATGAGATCAAAATGTATATATTTAAGAAGAAGAGGAGTTAGTAGTTACATCTAACCAATCCTTAAGAAGTTTAGCCACCCATGGCCATTACAGAATCAAAGAGTGAAAAGAAGAAATTACAAAGCAAAGGATGAAGAAATGGAGTTGATCTTCGTTCCCAAAGGATCCAGCTTCCAAGTCTCTGTTCTTCCTTCGTTCTTCCTTCTTCCCAAGCTTTTCCCCTGTTTTTCTCTGTTAAATTCGTGCTCCGTATTCTGTTTTTAGGTTCTCCTCCTTTTTCCCTTTTATATCAGCTCTAAAACTGGGCAAAAAGTGAAATTTTTAACTCCACCGCTGCAGCTGTAGAACCACAGCTATGGCTGTGGAGAATCCTTCAAGGTGAAGTAACTTCTAGCGCTGCAGCTGTAGCTTTGCAGCCATGGCTGTGGAGACTCCTTCATTATTAAGCAACTTCCTGAGCTGTAGTTGTGGAACCACAACCATGGCTGTGAGTCTCTGTGGCTTCTCTTGATTTCCCAAGCCTCAACGCTCAAGCCTTGGACCCTGCAGCTGTAGCTTCAAGTCTCTGGAACCAAAAATGAGCACTCCAGATTTCCACAGCTATAGCTGCAGAACCACAGCTATAGCTGCAAGTCTCTGGACCTCTAAATCCTTCCCAGACTTCCACAGCTCAAGCTCCAGATCCACAGCTATGGCTGTGGATCTCTGCCTAGCCAAAAGATCCTGCACAAAATGAGAAAATTCATTAAGATTGCTACTACTCCTCTACCCTTTTAGTATATTTTGATTCTTCCAATTTAGGGGCAAAATAACATATATAAATATTTACAAATACCAAAAAGAGTACCAAAAGTTGAGTGTAAATCATACATAAAAGACACTCAACAACTACCCCAACTTAATCTCTTGTTGGTCCCCAACAAGATACCAATCAAAAACCAAAAAGGTTACTTCCTACCATGAGATTTCTTCTATATCAACAATAGATAAACACTCAATCAATTCACCATCAAAAACCAATTTCTACTCACTGAGGTGCCCACAACAACAACCATGCCCAAACACAAAAATTGCAAGGCAAATCATAGCATGAACATTACAAACCAATATCTGAACATACTCTCTCAACAATGGCTCTCCAGGGTGAGTGTTTCTCTCAAGTCCATTCATCATTTCTATGAACATAAGCATTGATATCATCTCTTCAGTACTACTCTTTGAGAGAAATTAAGGATCACAAGGACTTTTTTGGAAAGTTGAGGGTTGACTGAGGCTTGGTTAACAAAGGAATGTGGTTTTTCAGATTAACAGGGTTTAAACTCAAGAGAGTAAAATGAACATGAACCAAACACTTCACTTTGCTCACTCTAAATATTCAACTCCAACCAGATCTCTCAGCCCAAAATCTTCCTCTAATTACACACCCTCTTTCCTTAAGGTTCTTTGCCTAGATTTCAAGAGGTCCCTCTCTCTTTTAAGACTCTTTGTACAGGTGCTTGCTTATTTTGCTCTTGATTTGATTTGATTTGATTTGATTTTTTTTTTCTTTTTCGTTTTTGTTTTTTTTTTGTTTTTGTTTTTTTTTTGTTTTTTTTTTTGAGATCAAAATAATGACAGAATGAAAATAACAAGCACACTTGAATGTGAACAGAGAAAAATGATGGAGGGGTGACTCTTCCCTTCAACTTGCATTGACTCACTTTCTCCATTTTCTTTCCACTTGACAATTCTCACCAACTACCCCAACTTAATCCCCAATTCACTTTCATTTACTCTCAAGAGTTTGGTCAGGGTGATGAGTTGGTATTTGGGAAAGGTTTAAGGTGATTTGAAGGTTAAGGCTCAAACAGGTTTTAAAGGATGGATTCAATTATGGCTAACTGTTTAGCTCTAGGCTTAAAAAGATTTCAGTTATTTACAATGGAATGCCTTGATCCTGTCCAAAACTTTCTCACAAGAACAATCATTCAAGATTCAACCAATGCAAACACATATATTATGATGATGGCTCTCAAAAGTGGAAATATATGATATATGCACTGTTTGGTCTCTCTCACTCACCAGCTTGGCTAAATGTTCAATTATTGATCTTTCATGCCATGCTAATCAAATAACTCACAATTTCATGATCAAACAAAGTTGGGTGAGTGCAACCTCAAAACAAGTCTCAAAACAACCATTTTAAGGTGAATCAAAAGATGTGTTTTCACTCTTGTTGATCTAAAAGCCATCTCATTTACTACCTTTCAAAAATGATTTTCGAATTTTCCAAATTTTTTTTTTCACAATAAGTATATAAACTACCACATAGTTCAACCAATTAACAAAACAGAACCTAAAACAACTGAAATTTAAAATGACTGGAATTTAAAATGTTTCACAATAAGTATATAAACTACCACATAGTTCAAACAATTAACAAAACAGAACCTAAAACAACTGAAATTTAAAATGACTGGAATTTAAAATGGCATAAAATTAAAGTGGAACTTCTCTTCCTCAAAACGAGGGTGACAGCGACCCTCCATTCTCTCCTTTTCATCATTGCTTGCTCATGCTCCTGCTCTCCACCATGAAGTTGTTCACCTTAATCTCCTTGATCTCTACCCCCTCCAGAAAATATAGGACTGTCCCCAGGCCACTTCAGATGGTGGTGGTGAGGTTGGTGCATCTGGGATTTTATGAGTGGCGTTAGAGCTTCCGCTTGAACCGCCACCTCTTGAACAACTATCTGAAAATTTTACAACCAATTCTTGCAACCAAGTTAGTTTACAAGTTGATCAAACAAAACACAATTCTTCATGGGGCATAAGGAATGATCAATAAACATTCTAACATGTGAAACACTAAAGTTATTTCAAAGCCACCAATGAACAAGCAAATATTTCCTACTAGCTCCCAAGATCAACCAACCACAATGATTTTACACTTTAAATAAAGAACACAAATTCACTCGAGCATTTAACCAAACACGTGGTGTACATGAGAAAGAAAAGCAAAATGCAAGTGAATTCTTGCCATGCAAGGTTTACATTTCTTCACAAAAATGAAACATTTTAGTGATCACCTTTTTCAAAGCTTTCATTGTGTTCAAATCAAAAACTTTTCTCATTTAGGCATTTCTTCGAACACAAAACAGGCAGAAATCATGCATGTTCACGTTGAAAACTCAAACCCCCAAATTCATGCAATTCCACATTTGTGCACAATGGATGATGAAGAACAAAGGTTTTATGTAGATTATGAAGAAAGGAGATGAAATGTGAGGAGATGAGGAGGTTTCGTGAGGGGAGGAAGAGAAAAAAAGGAGTGGATAGAGGGGTTCAGTTTTATCATGCAACTTGAGTACCAAGGTTTCAGAATTGGCGCCAGAAACTTGGCGCTTCAGCTGTGAAAGCCAGCGCTTGAGCGCTGGAGTTGAAACATCTCTCCCTATGGTCCAGAGAGTTGGCGCTATAGCGCTGGAATTGGGCGCTTGAGCGCTGGATAGTCAACATTCAACCAGAAAGTTGGCGCTAAGGCCGTGGAAACTGGCGCTCCAGTGCTGGGAATTTAAACCACATAAAGAGCTTGGCAGAGACTTAGCGCTTTAGCTGCAGATTGTGGCGCTTGAGCGTTGGAACTGGTTATACAATTTGATCAACCCGAGAATTGGCGCCTTAGCTGTAGAAGCTAGCGCTGAAGCTGTGGAATTTTTGAGATCAATGGAGAGCTCCAGGGACTTGGCGCTATGGCTGTGAAGCCAGCGCTGAAGCTGTGGCATTAGAATATATCACAAACTGAACCAGAGAGTTGGCGCTATGGCCGTGGTCCTGGGGCTTCAGCTGTGGACTTTCAAAATGTAATTTGCTCAAATAGAGAGTTGGCGCCATGGCTGTGGAGCCTGGCGCTGCAGCTGTGGAATTTTGGGTGATCTCCAGAGAGCTAGCGCTTGAGCGGCGTGATTTGGCGCTACAACGTTGAGAAAAATAATAACCCTAAACACCAACAGAGAGTTGGCGCTATGGCTGAGACTATAGCGCTGGAGCGCTGGAGTTTCAATTACACAAAGAGAACAAGACAGAAAGGTACAGCCATAGCGTCAGATTTGAAGCTGCAGCGCTGGAATAAAATTCTATGTTTGCATACATCACACACAACACGTCTACTTCCAGTTAACATTCCCAGCTCTTGATTCAGTAAATTAAACATCAGGTACCCATAGAACTCCATGTCACTAACAAGATCACTTCAAGTTTAAACCATATGAACTTTCTAAACATCTACACATAACACCCTCCTTAGGAACAAAATTAACAATCACATCTCTCTTGAACTTCCTAGCACCACAGTCACCACAACCTATAAACTGTACATCCACCAGTGTTTTATAGCAACATATCAATCATGAAGTAAACACAAGCATCAATTGTAAGACATGAACATTAAATCAAACACACCAAATGACAAACATGTCTTACTCCATACCATGCATCAAAAATGAAGTCATCATGATAATCAATTTTCAGAAGAATCATGAAACACTTTAAACATCAACAGCAAGCATGATATCAAGCATCCCCATAAACACCACCTTCCACTCCACACTACAATTTATCAAACTACTCACAAACCCATCATCCACTATCAAACTACACCACTATCAAACAACATAACATCCAAAATCCTAGTACACAACACATAAACAAAACTTAAACTAAACCAGAAATGTTAACATATTCCACACATGCAAATCATCAAGCACAATCAGTCTAAAATTAAGCAACTCTATGAAGAAGAATTTAAAACAGAAATTAAAACAAAAACATGCTAATTTAATGTCTTTAGCTTGACAATTTGGTTTGTTCATGGCTCCTTCAAATGTGTGCTGGCAGTGAATCTCTTAACTTCACCACCCAAATAGTGCTCGAGCCTCTGACCATTAACCAACGAAGTCCTTCCAGAAGCAGGATCTTCAAGTTCAATGGCTCCATAGGATTTGACAGACTTAATTGAGAAAGGACCTGACCACTTAGATTTGAGCTTCCCAGGGAAGAGTTTCAACCTGGAATTGAACAATAATACCTGCTGGCCAGGTTGGAAGTTCCTATTCAGAATCTTCTTATCATGGTATATCTTGGCTTTGTGCTTGTAGGACTTAGAAGACTCATAAGCTTTCAATCTCCTTTCTTCCCATTCATGCAATTGAAGCTTTCTTTTCTCCCCTGCTGCCTTCAAATCATAATTTAAGGCCTTCAAAGCCCAAAATGCTTTGTGTTCCAATTCCACTGGCAGATGATAAGCTTTACCAATGACCTTTTCCAATTCTTCGTTAGAGATAGGCAAAGCCTTCTCTAGTGGCGATGAGCTCTTGAAATCATTTTGAGTTTCCAAGTACGCATCAGCTAATGCATCAATTCTAAAACATTCTTTGTTGCCTTTTGGAAACTTCGTTGTTTCAAATACATTGAAACTCACTTCCTCATCTTGGACCCTCACCTTCAGCTTTCCTTCATCCATGTCAATGATAACTCGAGCTGTCTTCATAAAGGGTCTGCCCAATATCAATGGAACCTCCACATCTTCTTCCATGTCCATCACTACAAAATCAACTGGAAACATGAACTTATCAACCTTCACGATCATATCTTCCACTATACCATATGGAAGCTTGATGGATCTAACTGCCAATTGCAAGGTCATCCTTGTGGGTCGTACCTCTACATCTCCAATCTTCTTCAGCATAGATAATGGCATTAAATTGATACTGGCTCCAAGATCTAATAGTGTCTTACCCACTGAAAGATTACCAATTGATACAGGGAGAGTGAAACTACCCGGATCTCTGGATTTTTGAGGCAAAGATTTTTGTATGATGGCACTACACCCAGCCTCAAGCTCCACAGTTTTTTCTTCAAGAATTTTTCTCTTCTTAGTCAAGAGATCCTTCATGAATCGAGCATAAGTAGGCATTTGTTCCATGGCTTCAGTGAAGGGAATATTTATCTGGAGCTTCTTGATGATGTCCAGAAACCTTGCAAATTGTCTTTCCTTCTCTTTCTTAGATGGGGCATGAGGGTAAGGTAAGTCTTTAATAGGAAGAGTGGAAATGACTTCCTTGCCCTTCTTTTTATTTTTCTCCTTCTTTACTCCATTCTTCTCTTTTATTTTCTCACTATCTACACCCTCATTTTTATTGCTTCCTTCCTCATTCTTCTCAATCTCTTCCTCAACCCCCCTCAATTCAACATTTTCTTTCTTTTCATTTTTCTCACTTACCTCAACATCACTACCTACCACCTTTCCACTTCTTGTTGTTATGGCTTGGCAATACTCCTTGGGGTTGGTCTTGGTGTTGGCTGAAAATGGGCCTTTAGACATGTCAGCTAATTGCTTAGCTAGCTGACCCACCTGCACCTCCAAGTTCTTGATGGATGCCTCTGTATTCTTCTGGTTGTTCATAGATACCTGCATGAACTGGTTCAGAGTATCCTCCAACTTGCTGGTTCTTTCATGCATAGAAGGATAAGCAGGCTGGTGTTGCTGTTGTTGTTGTGGTGGTGGCCTATTGGATGGTCCAGCTTCATTCCTCCATCCATAACCTTGGTTGTTGTTATTTCTCCAACCTTGATTCCCCTGCATATAATTGTTAGTATTATAATTATGGGAATTAAAATTACCTCCTTTCTGTTGGTTCCCCACATAGTTGACCTCTTCTTCATTTGGAATTTCTGAACAGTGACCACTGGGATGATCTCCTCCACAAAAATCACATTTTAGAGAAGGATTTGGTTGATTTGAAGAAGAAGCAATAGCATGAAGCTGTTGTGGAATCTTGGCCATCTGCTTAGTCAATACTTCAATCTGTTGGGACAACAATTTATTCTGAGCAAGGATTGCATCATTAGTGCTAAGATCAAGAACTCCTCTTTTATGAGATTGATGTCTTCCATGCTCTGCTTGGTGATCAGAAGATGCCAGAGATTCTATGATTTGAGTGGCTTCCTCTGGACTCACAGTCATCATAGTGCCACCAGCTGCAGCATCCAATAACATCTTCACCTCAGGCTTGATTCCATTCACAAAGAAATTGAGTTGAGCTATATCTTCAAACCCGTGGTTAGGACATTTCCTAAGCAATGACTTAAATCTTTCCCAGGCTTCACAAAATGGTTCATCTGCACCTTGCCTGAAAGTAGTAATTTCTGACTTGGCCTTAATATACTTGGATGATGGATAGAATCTGTTCACAAACTTGTTTTCCACATCACCCCAGCTTGTCAAACTCTGATTTGGGTGAGATTGTAACCAAACTTTAGCTTTTCCTGTTAAAGAGAAGGGAAACAACCTCAAATATACAGCTTCCTCATCGCCTTCAGGAATTCCCATAGTTCCACATAACTCAGAAATTTGAAAGGTGTGAGTATGGGTCTTCATGATCAAGGCCAGCAAATTGTTGTGAGCTAACCAAGGTAAGGAAGGCAGGCTTCATCTCCATTGCTCTAGAAGTATTTGGAGCTGCAATACTAGAAAAATGCCTAGGACCATGTTGTTGTGCATAATCACCTAGGGTTCTTCTTGGCTGCCTACCTGGTCCACCTGTTCCCTCTTCAGCCATTTCTATTTCGAAGTGTGGTTGATTTGATGAAGTAGAAGAACTCAGAAGATCTTGCTGTTGTTTTTGGATTCTCTCTAACTGTCTCAGCCTTCTTGTTCTACTGTTGTTTCTCCTTGTCGTTCTTTCAATTTCAGGGTCAAAATGCAATTATCTACACAATTACAAAATCACAAGATTAAGAATTACTAAATAGCACCAAATCCCCGGCAACGGTGCCAGAAACTTGATGAAGATTTTCGCAAACCTATCACTTGGCAAGTGAACCAAGTTTCGAAGTAGTATTTAAAGATCGTCCTCAGGGATTTGCGTGTTTAGTAACTCTCGCTCAAATGATTTAAAAGAGAATGATTTTAAAAATTCAATTGAGTGAAAACAGATTCAAACAACACAATAAGGCAAATGTAGTAAAGACAATGATTAAGAAACAAGGATTGGCTCAGATGCACTTGCTAACTCATAGATCTTCTTAGCATAAATGCAATTCTAATTTCATTATTTCCACGTTCATTAAATAATCCAACAAGATTCCTCAAGGTTGAATCCTAAAGTCATTAAGCTCAAAACATGATTCCTCAATGTTTTGAGTCTAACACTTCGCATTAAGAACAATAACTTGAACAATGTGACTAACCAAATCAAGTCTATTCCTAGAACAAGAGGTGATTAGGTGCAAGATTCAGTTCGGGTTTTCGAAAGCGTTTTCCAACTGGATTCAAAAGCCAAAAATCATACAACGGTTGATCAAGCCGATATAAGCGTTAAGCGAAGAATCATTACACAAATAATGAGATCAAAATGCATATATTTAAGAAGAAGAGGAGTTAGTAGTTACATCTAACCAATCCTTAAGAAGTTTAGCCACCCATGGCCATTACAGAATCAAAGAGTGAAAAGAAGAAATTACAAAGCAAAGGATGAAGAAATGGAGTTGATCTTCGTTCCCAAAGGATCCAGCTTCCAAGTCTCTGTTCTTCCTTCGTTCTTCCTTCTTCCCAAGCTTTTCCCCTGTTTTTCTCTGTTAAATTCGTGCTCCGTATTCTGTTTTTAGGTTCTCCTCCTTTTTCCCTTTTATATCAGCTCTAAAACTGGGCAAAAAGTGAAATTTTTAACTCCACCGCTGCAGCTGTAGAACTACAGCTATGGCTGTGGAGAATCCTTCAAGGTGAAGTAACTTCTGGCGCTGCAGCTGTAGCTTTGCAGCCATGGCTGTGGAGACTCCTTCATTATTAAGCAACTTCCTGAGCTGTAGCTGTGGAACCACAGCCATGGCTGTGAGTCTCTGTGGCTTCTCTTGATTTCCCAAGCCTCAATGCTCAAGCCTTGGACCCTGCAGCTGTAGCTTCAAGTCTCTGGAACCAAAAATGAGCACTCCAGATTTCCACAGCTATAGCTGCAAGTCTCTGGACCTCTAAATCCTTCCCAGACTTCCACAACTCAAGCTCCAGATCCACAGCTATGGCTGTGGATCTCTGCCTAGCCAAAAGATCCTGCACAAAATGAGAAAATTCATTAAGATTGCTACTACTCCTCTACCCTTTTAGTATATTTTGATTCTTCCAATTTAGGGGCAAAATAACATATATAAATATTTACAAATACCAAAAAGAGTACCAAAAGTTGAGTGTAAATCATACATAAAAGACACTCAACAGTGAAGGGAGGGCCAATTTGTGAGTCTACTATGTGCAAAACTCATCATCACATTGGGCTTGCCTTCATGGTGCCATATGTAGTTCAAATCAGATGGTCTCTGTCTTGTCGCATTGGGCACAAGATTTATGGCGTTAGGTGTGAGGAAAGAGAAAAGTCTCTAGCTTAGTCTCGTCGTGTGTGGTTTGAATGAACTTAATTAGGCGTAAGGAGAGAGACTCGTCTTTGCCCAAATTGGTGTCAAGCGCCAAAGGGGTGGCATCAGCCATGAGGAGAGAGATCCATAGGGGACTTGGCTATTGACCTAACAGGTGTAAAAAGGTTACTTGGTTCAACAGAATCAAGTCACTTAGATTAGTCATCTTGGTATAAGAGATCTTCGTAGGTGAATTCATGACGGTGCATTAGTGTGATGTGCATGCATATGATGTGGTATGTTTTTGGTGTTGCTCATATGCTTTGATGCTTACCTTATTGAATGACATGGTTATAGTGATATCCTTGAGTTGTTTACCTTTCAAACTTGTTGATGTTGTGATTGAGTTGTTGTCGTGATGTAGACCATGAGGTGCTTTATTATTGGTTTACTTGCTGGTGCTTATAGTATAGTTGCATTACTTCTATATTGTTATATGCTTATTCTTTTGAAAATCTAGCTTAGTACCTTTTCATGTTTCTTGGTGGTTAGACTACAATAATCATGTTTATATATGGAATTAGATGGATAGATTTGAGAAGTTGACAGTTTTGCAGGCCATGTTGGATAGCGATCTAACTAGAGGCTACTTTTGTATAGATGAATTGTAGATTTGTTTGACCAACAATTTAGGATTTTTATTTCACAGTCATGGAAAATATATATATAATATGACACTTGTATCTAGATTATGTGCATATATAAATCCTAGACATTTTAGTTGTTTTTTACTACTAAATGTTGAGTCGTTAAATATAAAGATCATAATAGATCATTACAATTTAACTTATAATTTACAAATATAGATAAATTAGAGAACTTAATTGTTATGCATTATACTTAATTTTTATGAAGATATAGTTAGTTTGAGCTATTGGTTAGTGTTTCTAAATTATATTGCACAATATTATGTAGGCTTTATCCACTAAATTTATAACGTTTTTTTGTCTTTCTTGATTTCTTACTTGTTTTTATTTTTTTTCTTAATTATTTCATTATTTCTTGATTTTTTTTCTTTTCTTTCTTAATAATAATAGACATTGTTGTAATAGTCAAATATGGCAATAGACGTTGTTGTGATAATCGATTCTAACGATTAATCAAATATTAAATTTGTGTTGTCACTAATTAATAAAATTTCCCTTTTGTCTTAAAAAAATTATTATGTCACCAATTGACCATGATCATGCCGAATCACTCGCTCTGTGTAGACACACTCCTGAATTTTTTTTCCCCAAAGGACGTTCAAGAAACATGCCACTTTCCATTTTAAACATGCTGATGAAGATTTTAAGGTCCACCTTCCCCACAAACGATATATCCAATTGGTTAGAATCATGCCACATTTCGAATAAGAAAACACAAATAATGTGGATGATGCAGCAACAACAAGCTTCTACATAATTGATAGATAACCGAATTTCTAGAAGTTGTTCCCAGATTTTCAATTTTTTAACCATAAATATAAATAAATAAAAAAATTTGTTAACTTTAGTGATCATTATGTTTTGAAAGGAATTAGTTTCTAACTATTGGCGGACATACACTTGATTGAATATATATGCATAAACACTTGTGCTAATTCTGTGGAGTTCTCAGGCAAACCCTTCCAAAAGGTAAGAATAAGCAAGAAGAAATGGAAGCAGAAAAAAGCTTCAACTATGCCATGCAACTGGTGAACTCTAGTGTGCTATCCATGGCCATGCACTCAGCCATAGAGCTTGGCATTTTCGACATCATGGGCAAAGCAGGTGTAGATGCCAAACTATCTGCCAAGGACATTGTAGCTCAACTTCCATGCAAGAATTCAGAAGCAGTCACAATGTTGGATCGTATCCTAAGGCTTTTAGCAAGTCACTCCATCATTGATTGCACAGTAGTTGATGATCAACAGGGTCCTCCTCCACATTTGCAACGCCTCTATGGCATGAACACTGTGTCCAAATACTTTGCTTGCATTGATGCTGCTGGCTCACTAGGTCCTTTGATGGTGTTGACTCAGGACAAGGCCATCCTTCAAAGTTGGTCAGTTTTTCTATTGTTCTTGTAACTCTATTGTTGCGAGCCAAGAGAAATTATTATATGATCCAGAACTACCTTAATTTGTCTATTGTTTCAGTGAATATGTAGGTGACATGTAACTGAATTTTATTTACTCTTTATCATACCAAATAATTTTTCCTAACTAAAATATCGACAGCCTTGTCTTTGTCTATTGTCCAGTCACTTTGCATGAAAAGATATCTGAGTGCCTCTATTGCCTAGCTAGTCACATTTTAGATCATTATTATATAGTCAAGTTTTTTTTTTTAAATTGTGACAATTAATATAAGAGTTTAAAGATAACGTAAAATAGTGTAAAATATATAGTTTTAGAGTTAACTAATAAGATATTATAGTTTATATGATTTTTTATTTATTTGATATAAAAGTCAGCAACACATCATAGATCATAATCTGTAATTGGATAATACTATAAAATTGTGCATATCGCCTATTTTCTCTTAATACTATAGTGCTTAATTTGTAGAATATATTATAAAAAATCATTAACTATTTCGTAATAATTTGCTTATATAAAAATCTTTTCTCCATATAAATTTATTTGCTAAATCGGAAGTTTGTTTATCCATAATTCAAAGGTACCAAGGGAAAGATGCAATTCTGGAAGGAGGTATTCCATTCAACAGGGTCCATGGCAAACACTTGTTTGAGTATTCTTACTCGAACTCAAGCTTCAATCAGCTCTTCATGGCTGCAATGACCAACCGTGCGACTTTAATTATGAAAAAGATTGTTGAATCCTACAAAGGGTTTGAGAACACCAAAAGGCTGGTGGACGTTGGAGGTGGCCTTGGGGTCACTCTTAACATAATCACTTCTAAATACCCTCACATTAAGGGCATCAATTTTGACTTGCCTCATGTCATAGAACATGCCTCTCCCTACCCTGGTATGTTTACGTCTTGAGTTTATTTAGATACATAAGTTAGAAAAGTTTTTAAGAATTATTCTACTGAAAATAAAAAGGGTTATTTTCAATAGAAAAAAAGAAAGAAAAAGAAGACATTTCTAAGCTCATATTCAAATCTTCCTAGATGTTTTAGTGTGAAAGCAAACCGAAAGAAAAAAAGTGTCGAGGGCCAATAATCCAATAAGAATGTTCGGTTTATAAATTCAGTAACCACAATAGTCATCAAAATCTATATTTTATTATTAGCGATGCAAAATAAAACTTTGATGTGATCCTTTAGATATTTTTAGTATTATTATATAATTAAAATTGAAATTTTATCTCCATAATATGAAGAATCTACACTTAAAATACGCAAGAAATTCCATATCTAAAATTGTATGCAACTATGTATTGTACCAAAATTATGTATTTTTAATTGATTGCAGGTGTGGAGCATGTGGGAGGAGATATGTTTGAGAGTGTGCCAGAAGGAGATGCCATTTTGATGATGGTGGGAATTAAGTGTGTTGCGATTTTATTTATTTATTTATTTTTAAATACATGTGAGAATCAAACTTGATATCAAGGATTTTATATCACTCACACACCAGGTCAATCAACTAAACTAGACTCTTAATTTTACGAATCTATATCCTTTATCACATCGTGCATGATTCTCACTAATTTATATATATGTATTCTGATTAATAAACTTTGTAGTGTGTGCTTCATGATTGGAGTGATGAGTGGTGCTTGAAGGTGTTGAAGAACTGCTATGGTGCAATTCCTAAAGATGGGAAGGTGATTGTTGTGGATGGAGTTCTTCCATTTGAGCCCAAGACAACAGGTGAAGTGAAGAGCATTTCCCAATTCGATGTTCTAATGATGACTACAAATCCAGGAGGGAAGGAGCGAAGTGAAGAGGAATTCATGGCATTGGCAAAAGGAGGTGGATTCAGTGGCATTAGATATACATGCTCTGTCTGTGATGTTTGGATTATGGAATTCTTCAAGTAGATTTTATATGTCCCACCACCAGCTGAATAAAATTTAAAAGAAGGTAAAAGGTATAATAGAAATAAATAAATAATGATTTAATTATATTTGTAGTTTCTAAAATTTAGAATAGATTTATTTTTAATCCTTTAAATCTAAAATTCATATTTTCAATTCTTAAAGATAAATAGAAAAAATTGATTTAATAGTAGCATCACTTTGACAACTGACAAATTAAGTTGATGGTGTAAAGAAATTTTTTACTAAAGATAGATTAGTCAAATTTTCTCAACAAAAATTATTCATCAATAAAATTAATACATATTTCTAATTTATAGTAAAAATAAGATAACAAAGACATAATGAATTTTTTTTAATTGTATTTTTAGTATGAAATATTTATCAACTTTATGTAATTACTAATCATTTAAAAAAAAAAAACTTTACTTATCACTCTTAGTATCCCTCTTTCTCTTATATTTTGTATATATAAAATTTGAACTGCATTCTTGATTTAAACATGAAATCTAGTTTCTTTCGAACTAATTTTTTGTTTATAAAACAAGTAGTTTATAGGTTATTTTACATCACACAAGACAATGTCATGTTTACTATAAGCAAGTTTCGTTATAAGACATATTATATACAGTGACATATAAGAAGTGTCAATGTGTCATTATAAGTATAATATATATAATCATATCAATTTAACATGTAATTATACATAATTTTAATGTTAATTTTGAATGAAATTTAATAACATATTTTGTCTCACTATAATTTATATCTACAATTTTTAATAATATATTAACATATGTATTATGTGGACAAAAATAATTTTTAGTAATAAATATTATATCATGATAAAATTATTTTAGTGCTTTTGGAATATTATTGTGAGACTAAAATGTTTTTTAAAAGCACACGGTACGCTTAAGATAGCTAAAGATGTTAATTGTTCCTCTTTTCTTTTTTACTGCTTTAATTGTTCATTTTTAAACATATGTTTTAGCACAAACTCTGTCAATCAAGGTTTGATAAATGAGATATCTTACCAAACATTTTTAACGAAGGGAAAACTTAAATACAGTTTTAATTTTTTTAATTCTGTTTTCCAATTAAAAATAAACTTTAATTTTAATAATTAAAATTCATCAATCAACTTAAAAAAACTATTCAAAATACTTATAAAATTAAAAAAAAAACTTATTTTTCAAAAAAATATTTACAATTTTAAGCAATTGTTTCAAACACATAATTTTTTTTTTCACAGATAGCTTTTTTTTTAAAAAAAAAAAGCTAAAATGAAGATTATAATCTCTCCCAAACATCTTTTTATCTCTAATTATAATACTTATCACACGGAGTATGAGATTGAAATTTCACTTTTAAATAAAAAATTGTATTTAAATTTTATCCTTTCAACCAACATGTGTACTGTGTACAATGAACCTCTTTGCAATTGTTTTTCTCTTGTATGCAACTTGTTCTAATTACTATTTGTTGGAGTTTAGTCTATGATAATACAACCAATTAGCGTCTTCTTTAAGCTAACAGACAGACATATGTAGAAGCAATTAGTTAGCTTCTTTGTTTTTGTTTTTGTTTTTAGTAACTGACAATTTTTCGTTAGTAAATAGTTAAGTTGGTAGGTGGTAGGTCGAAGCTTTTATAAAAAAATCCTCTCAATTTTTTTTCTAATCATTTTTCTATTATTATCATTTTAAAAACATAAATAATACACTTTATTATAAATATATTACGGTTATTACATACAAATAATTAATATCTTAAATAAAATTTCGAATATGACTATTGTAAATGAATAAAACATAATTAAAAAAAATCTTATTAAAAGTGACTAACGAGATATCTCGTCTAAAAAAAAATTCATTTCATTTATTCGTCTAAAATCACAATAATAAAAAAAATTGTACTCTATACTAAATGTCAATAATTGCACAATAGTAAATACTTTTCATTTAAATAAAAAAAACATTTGATTGATGATTGAGTGATTCCCTATGAAATTAGTTAGACATAATTAATTACTAACAGACAATGAATTATAGGTACTCATAACTTCAGCGGTAGGAGTTGATCTACGTTTAAGCAAAGTCAGAAGTTCGAATTCTATATTGTATATGCAGTCGCGTTAAATCTTAAGACCACTATCCTACTTTCTTTTAAGATGTCTCCAACATAATGAGGAAATTAATCACTACTATCAATCCTGAATACTCCATAGATAAAAAAAAAATAATGTATACTGAAAATGAAGGGGTATGTCATGTATAGAAATTAAAGACATTTTAACACAAACAAAACATAAAAATATGCCGTCTCTAGAAGAAACACACAATGGCCCACAGCTGGCAGCGTTCTCCGGCATAGAAGCTTCAACTAAGGAAAGCACATTTAAGAAATTAAAGATTATATTTTTCTTCTCCAATTATATATTGGTTGGAGTCTTATTTAATTCATTGATAGGCAATTTAACAATGAAAAATGATCATTTTTTAATGTGAATTAATAAATGACGAGCCTCAATAAATATATTATGCTAACAAATTGATTATAAAAAAATAAATTAAAGAAATCTAGAAAAACCGAATCTTAATTGTAGTGACATCCCATCAAGTTTCTATATACTTTACAATTAGACTAAACAACATAAAACCTAAATCTAATTACCTAAGATTAACATACAAATAGTCATTAAATATATATGCAACAATATATATATGCAACAATATATATATATATATATATATATATATATATATATATATATATATATATATATGTACACACTAATTAGGATTAAAAACATAAATTTAAATTATCGACCAAGCAAGTACTACAAACGAACTATATCAAAGTAACCCAACACAACCTTATCACCTTTTAAAATGGCTTTTAAAAAGTTTTCATCCTCCAACCTATTGATGTCCTACTCTCATAACAAGTGTGATCATCACAATCTAAACACAAGGATAAGTATGGATTCAAAAGAAATAACATAATATAAAAATATTAAACTAACTATACAACAACTTCAACATACAACATACACTTACAACTCAACAACATATCCAACTTGATGCATAAACCACACAACTTACTAGCATACCAACTTAGTATATCCATAATATAACTTTAAATACAATATGTGATCAACATATAATAACTCACAATACAACTATTTAGCATCACAACAACTTAAACAATATTACAACATAGCAACACATATCAATTTTCAACGCATAAATTTCACAACATATTAACGTAGCAACAAGGCGTGTCATGATGCAACATAACAACACATATCAATTTTCAACACGTATAAACTTCACAATATATCAACATAGCAACAAGATGTGTCATCATGCATTTCATCTAAAAGATCTCTTACAATATAGGTGAGCAGTCTAAGCAACTTGATCTTACCAAACCAACTTAGCAACGTGATCTTTTTGCGCTTGTTAGATCAACAACAAATTTTGGATATCAATGCACAACATAACATAATTTCTCGAATTTCATCACTTAAATTATGAAAGTTCAGTATTCTTGCATGGGATAGGATAGCTTCAGTGTGAGCCTACTACGACCTTAGCAAGCATAACTAAGCTTATATGGAATTAATATGTCGACTACTCTCCAAATACTATGCCTTTTCTAGTACTTAGTTTGAGATTTTGGCTCTTGATCTCGTACCTTACTTGGTTGGTCACTTCATACACATATATATCAACCTTGCCCCCATATGGTTCTACATTGGTCACTTATAATCAATATGCATGGCTCAACCTAACTCCCATACTATATCAATTAAGGACCCAGAGGAGACTCTTAATACTTCACTTCAAGAGACAACTACTTAAAAAGAATTTTCAATAATTGAGCTTATATATAGCATCACAACACCATATCCTCACAATGAGATATTCATCATTTTAAAGCAACACATTTTCTCTAGTCCTAAGTCAATCAACACAATTCAACTACTTGCTTTAAGCATTCACAACACAACTACCTTCAACACTACACTTCATACAACTTTACTATAGTTCAACTTCCATTCATAATCAACTTACAACTTTAAGCAACTTAAACATCATTATACATCATTCCAAATCAATGCATAATGAACTAGAATCGTATGTCAACATAAATAATGTGAATAATCCATTCTACTTGTCACATGTTCAAAACTTAATCAACTAAGAAAACAATATTTAACAACCCATGTCCAATGCCATTCTCCCAACACCCAACATCATTGAGGAAAAAATCCTCTGGTTCACAAATGTTTGACTCCGATCCATCAATGTCTAATGTAAATTAGGTAGAAAGCCCTCGTACCAATCACTCTTGGGATAATTAGATCTGCACTCGACCTTATTCAAGTAAAGAGTCTTTACCTTACTCATGTCCGACGTCACAAAACCTAGGCCCGATGTCATCCAAGCAAAAAGCTATTTCATTGATCATGGCTTGCGTCACTCAACTAAGGTCTAACATTACCAAGTCAAAAAGTTCACAAGTAAATCATGCTCGACACCACAATCCACATCCAACGTTGACAAGTCAGAGATCTCTCAATTGACTAAAGCCTGATGCTACCAATTCCATGCCTAACGGTAATGAGACAAAGATAAATTCTTACCTCACACCTAATGCCATGAAGTTGCGTTCAACACAATAATGATTTCTACACTTAATAGAATCATGAATTTGACTTAATCTATTTAAAAATTAGTCCAAATCAACATGTAACACCCAAAAATTATAACTACACATCATAAGCAACTCATATATATCATAGATTTCAACATGCAACTAACAATCACTCCAAATCATCAATTTGCTTCTCCCAAGAGAAAAACAACCATAACTCAAAACTCAACTTCAATTGCAATATATATGATTTACTAATTATATATCTTTATACAATATGAATATAACTCAAAACTCAACTTATTATCTATAGCTCATCTCTATATTAAAATCATATAAATAATGAGAATGAGAATATAATATTAGTTATTATTTAATTATATTTGAGAAATAATTAATTAGATATAAAATCTTAATCGTGAGATATTAAGGCTCAAGCTATGATAGTTTGATGTCTTATATCTTTTCTCTAAAACAAATAAAAATATATTACATAATAATCAAAATTAAAGTATTCTAATTGATTGATTTTGCTGTATGTCAATGTTAATTTTACATTTTAGGATGTATGAGTTGTAACAATTCAAAAATCCTAAATTTAAAATAAAAGTAAATTTTATTTTAAATATAATAATGCACAAGTATGGCCGAGAGCCTCAGAGACCTATGATTAATTTGACAGAATACAAGAACGAGCTTACTCTTTCGGCATTCCTCGCCTACTCTTTTCAGCAATTGTCTTATATTAGCCAAATTAACCATAAATCCTAAGGATCGGAAGATACTGGATCTAAGGTTCATAGCGTTCTGTTGTACAAGATCCTCTTAAAGAGGCGAGTACAGAGCATACTGGCTTAAACATATATCACTGAGAACATAATACTATAATAGGATCAAGAGTTTTCGAAAGAGAGGAAAAGAGATTTAGCAATCCATGAGTAATAAACACACAAGAAGTTTTTATTGCAAACTCGACTTGATTACAAACTGAAAGAGAGCCTCCTTATATAGACTCAGAGGGAATCTCATGAGGCTTACAAACAACAATCATTTTACACATGGGCCAATCCTGATTGGCTCCCTAAAAGCTAAATACAGTAAAGGACCCCCGTGGGGTGTGACTCACACAACTAGACAAACTATTATGACTCAGATGATAAGAACTAGTACAAACAAGGGACCTACATGGTCATAACTTATACAAGCTGTCATACTTATTTTACACTGAGGGCAGACAGTACGAAAAAGTAGATTCCCATTACTATCCTTTTTTGATGATGGGCTCATGACTAGGAGAGAGATTCGGATCTGATGCATCTGAATCCGAACAGCTGTCTATCATCAATTCAGCATAATAATCATCTTCGTCTCCTAGATCATTAGCTGTCTGGAACTGTTCATCTGGCACGTAATATTCAGTTCTGCTCATGAAAGCATTGATACCCTGATGACTTGATTGGCTAGGAATGAAACGACTGTGTGATGAACTGGCTTCTCTTTGGTTCTCTTGTTGGATTTTTGCTTCCTTGAGATGGTTGATCAATTGTGCCTTGTAACTTTGATCTGGGGGATATGTTTCAAAGGTTCCCCAAAAAGAAGCTTCATTTTTTGACCATAGTTGTCCTGTAGGTTTCTGGAAATAAGGACGTCTGATGATAATAATGGAGGTTAAAGACTCACATTGTTCTTTGGTCCTTCCCATTTGATTCTTTTGAAAATCGAGAACCTTTTTTAACTCACCATGGGAGAGGCGAAAACCATTCTAATAAAGTCCAGAATAAAAATTCTGCTTTATCTGGATTTATCAGAATATTGTAAGCTGATTGTACCTTCAAAGCAATTACAATTGGACTTTGGACAGTTTTGCACCATATAGCCTAAAGAGTTGGCTCACATAAATCCCAACCAATTTCACAGAATAATTCAAATATTCCGGGATGTTCTTCTATAGGATCAAACATGGTTGGAGGGACTACTTTAAACCTTAGTGTCTCATGAAGATAATAAAAATAATGAGATCTGGCGAATTGAATAATCTCTTCAGGACTGTTAGGTTTAAAACCAGGAGGATATAGCTTTCTAGTTTTTGCTGTATCAGGTAGAGGTTTTGCCATGAAAATCAGTGGAAAGCTATAGGAGGATGAGATGATTAACACTGGCTTTTGTGGTCTTGAAAGAAAATCAGGAATGAGGTTATGTTTTCCTTTGATGTGTTTAACAATAAAATCATACCTGGAAAACCAATCCTTTAATCTTAAGATTTGAGGTTCTGGTGGTAACTTATTCTTGAAATCCAGGATTTTTGGAAATGAAGAATTATCCATTTGGACTTCAAAGTGATATCCTCGCAGATGGAAATCAAACTTCTTGATTCCATTCTTCACAGCCAGTGCCTCTTTATAGGTGGTGTGGTAATGCTTTTCTGCTTCTTTGAATTGTCCACTAGCATGCCCACAATAGAACCTCTTTCCGTCTACTTCTTCAATGAAGACAGCACCCCAGTAATGATCACTTGCATCTGTCTGGAGGATTCTTTTCCCTTCTCCTGGGATTTTTAATGCAGGAGGATTCTGTGCAATCTTCTTTATCTCTTGGACAACCTTGGTTTGTTCTGGTCCCCATGGAGGGGGATCTTTCTTTAACAGTTTTGAGAGAGGGCTTGTGTATCTGGCAACTTTCGGAATGAAATCTCTGATGTAGTTTATAATTCCAAGGAATTGTTGAATTTGCTTAACAGATAGATTTTCTTCAGGGAAGTTGAGTAACTCTTCAGCAATATGAGGTTGAGGCTGATAACTTCCTTGAGAGAACTTCATTCCCAGGAAGTCAATTTCCTGTTGTGCTAACTGTATCTTCTTTTCTGAAAACATGATGCCATACAAGTTTTCTCTTTCCAGGAACTGGCTTAAGAGCCTTTTGTGACTTTCCATGTCTGTGGAGAATAAAAGAATATCATCTATGTAGATGATAGCATTGTCTAGGAGTGGCTCGAGTATCTTTGTTATTGTTTTATGGAATAGAGATGGTGCTACCTTTAAGCCGAAAGGTAGAACAGTCCATTGATACTGTGCATTGGGTATGCAGAAAGCTGTCTTGTGCCTTTCACTGGGATCAACTCCTAACTGTCAGAATCCAGATTTGAGATCAAATTTAGAGAAGATTTTTGACTCTTTTAGCAAGATAGGCAGAGTGGATGTCTTGGGTAGTGGAAACTTGTCATCTTTCAAGAAATGGTTGAGAGGCTTGTAGTCAACGACTAATCTTTTCTTTCCTCTGAGTCTTTCTGATCTTTTTTCTACGTAGAAGGCTTGGCACGCCCAATTTGATGTCGTCTGTTCTATGAGACCTTGTCTGAGCAGTTCTTGACATTCTTGTTTGGCTAATTTAAGATCAGATGGGGACATGCCTGGATGAGAAGCTTTTGTGGGATTTACATCCTCATTCAGCTTGAATGGCAATTGTACAAAGAAATCAGGATTTTTCCAGAGTGGTTTTGGATGGGTGAAATCTTTATGATTATCTGAACATAAAGATTTCAGTTGTATCTTGATTTCTTCCAATTCTGGTGGAACTTCAGAAAGAGAATATAACTTACTGGTTGGCACGAAGGGCTTGAATTCTCCTTTGAATCTGAGTCCAGTTGGGTGGATGAGTAGTCTGTGTGCTTGGGTGAAAACATCCATCCCAATTAAGATATCTTTGTTAGGTAATTTAGTTCCAACAACTTTGGACCAAATTATGCATTCTCTGAAAAGGCGGATGCCTACTGGTGCTCGCGAAATGACTTCTGATTTGAAGATCTTTCCGTCAGCTGCTATGAAGAAGGTATCTTCCTTTTTCCAGAAATGTGGTGGTAAGATTTCTGGGTTCATCATAGTCTTAGAGGCACCTGTATCAAGAAAGCCTATAGCCTTAATAGGTTTCTCATACTTGGATGGTAGGATTTCAATTTCCATATTAGGATGTGGAGGAACGACAGTTGTCATACTATCGCATTGATCAACAGCGAAGATTGGGACTGTATCTTCCTCTTGGCTATAGTCATCTGTATCACTACTAGAGGTGTCTGAGAAAGAATCTTGTAGAGCAAATACAGTATCTTCATCTGCAGAACTTTGTTCGGAGTAAAGGGATTCTACTTCATCCCTATCATTTAGATGTAGGGATGTAATCATCTTTATGGCCTTTTGAGCTTTATTTGGACATGTCTTAGCAAAATGTCCTCTTTTGCCACAGATGTAACATCTTTGTCCTGGATTTTTCCCACGAATTTCTCTTTTCTTAAAAAACCTATAAGGTTTTTTATACTTCTTTTTCTTGAAATGAGATGGGAACTTCTTGCCTTTGAATTTTTTCTTTGAACAGTGGCATCGATCCTTGTCCTTGCACTTGATTTCCAAGAAAGGTTTTCTGCAAGCTTTGGCATACTTTCCTTTATCTTTCAGCATATTGGAGAAGTATTCATGTTGTCGGCAAAGCTTGTCTATAGCCTCTTGGGTCATCTGATGGATTCTACCCATTGTCAGGCCTGTGAAATCTTTATTCATAGCAACAACCATTCTTGCAAGTTCTGGCTGGATTTCTGTGGGAAGTAAGCTTACATAGGTGCTTTTCAAGCTCGGATCATTCAGACCATTAAGAAGATAGAATCTGTTAAGCATCCTTAAATAATGCTTATCAAGATCCTTTAGTTTAAGTGAACAACACTTCATCTCAAAGAATTCTTGTCTGATTTTCCTGTCTGTGAGAGCTCCATCTCCTATAAATTCTTCGTGGAGTGCACCTAGGACAGCCGCCGCATTTCCCAGTTCATGAAATGTGTTTTGACCGACTGGACCTAAATTAGCATACCATTCTTTTAGGATACCAGTCATCCTACATCCAAATTCTTCAATGATTTTGTAGGATTCAGTATCTCCTTTCATGAATCTGGTGTCTAGCCAAGCTCCAAATTCAATTAGCCGAGATCTCCATTGACTTGGGTCAACATCATCAAGAGTGAACCAAGGTCCCCTAGTTGGTTTAGTGGTCCTATTTCTAGGACTTTGTATTGGGCTCTCATTAGGGGATTCATAAATAGGATCTGGTCCGGTGGATACCATCAAAACAGAGAGATCTGCTAATTGTGCTTCTGAGGAAGCTGTAGTAACGGAATCTTCGTCAGATAAGTTTGTGAGAAGATCATCTTCTGATTCAGTGTTTACAGAGGATTCTGGAGTCGCAAGTTGTTCATTCTCTTTGATCATCATCTGGGAGTAAGGGTCTTGTGAGTCTTGAAAGTAATGACCCTTTCCCGTATCATGCCTTTTGGGTGATGAAACCGGGGTAGAAGATTTGGAATCATCTTCTATTGATTTAGAGATTTTTTGTGAACTGGATTGTGACTTTCTCCATTGCCAATTTGCAGAGGCAGTAGGAATGTTGTAATGTGGTCTTTCAGGTTTAGACCATGAGACTGATGATGTTTTGAACAGAGAATGAGACACAGGTGCAGGGGGGTGCAAGAATGCGTAAGGATCTGCAGCAACTGGCTGAGGCTGTAAAACCTTTTTCTTTTGTTCTATTTGTTCTTCCAATTGGAAGAGTTGAGCTTTTAAACTCCTGATTTCTCGATCCTTCTCGTTTAGTGCTGCACCAAATGGGATATTCTTTATTTCATTCTCCAGTCTGGAAAAATGTCAGCAGTTAACTTTTGGTAGTATGACTTCATCTTGGAGGAGAGATAATCTAGCTTATCTTCTGATTTTTGCATACTACTCGACATTTTTGTAACCTTGTCATCAATCTTCTTCAGCAGGGAGTTCTGTGCTTGAGCATTTTCTGTTTGCCAATTGAGAACTTCTTCTGCCTGACTTAGTACCTTTGGCTTTCCGTCAGTACCAATCTCCAAAGGAATGATGGTAGGTTTGGTAGTATACCTCGTACTGGGATTTATTTTTCTTTCCAAAGGAGGAAATTCTACATCTTTGTTTGCTTCAGAAAACATGAAGCATGGTACTGGTTTAGGTGTAGGGGGAGAAAATCTTTTCACCTCATCTGAACATCTTGATGAGGTCATGCTGTAAGAAGACTTGCTCCGTTGGTTGGGTTGTCTGTTGAAGGAAGACTTGTTTTGTGAATCTGGCCTCCTGTTAGGTCGAGGTGGTGGTTTACAAGGCGTATTCCACTCCTCATCATCACTGTAGTCACTGTCTGATTCACTATCTTCTTCTTCACTGGTGTCTCCTGAGTGCATCCAGCAATCGCATTCAGGATCGCACATTTCTGGGGCAACATAAGGATTGGACCCTAGAGCACTTGCTAACTCCTAAATTTCCTTAAAATAAATATGATTTCATCTTCATGACTTCCACGTTCATTTAGTAATTCAACAAGATCCCTCAAAATTGAATCCTAAAGTAATTAATCTAAAACATGATTCCTCTATGTTTTATGATTAACACGTTGCATTAAGAGCAATGACTTGAACAAGGTGACTAAGCAAATCAAGTCTATTCCTAGAGCAAGAGATGTTTAGGTGCAAGATTCAGTTTGGGTTTTCAAAAACGTTTTCCAACCGGATTCAAAAACCAAAAATCATACAACGGGTGATCAAGCCGATATAAGCATTAAGAGAAGAATCAAACACAAGTAATGAAAATGAAATGCATATATATATTTAAGAAGAAGAAGAGTTAGTAGTTACATCTAGACCAATCCTCAAAGATTTAGCCCCTCATGGCCATTTACAAGATCAAAGGAGTGGAAGAAGAAATTACAAAGGAAGAGATAAAGAAAAGGAGTTGATCCTCGTTCCCAAGTGATCCAGCCTCCAAATCTTCGTTCCCACTCTGTTCTTTCTTCCTCCTGTGCTCCCAGCTCTTGTTTTTCTCTTTGTTTTCGTCTCTCCCCCTCTCTTTTCTCTCTCCCCTGCCCTTTTATAATTGCTAGAATTAAAATAGAGTAGGCAGGAAAGAGAAGAATCCGCTCAGCGCCTTGAAACGGCTGAGCGGATTGGGATTTCTTCACCATGAAGAAACCTCAAGGGCTGAGCGCTTGAGATCCGCTGAGCGCTTTAGAGGCAGAGAGCACCCCTTGTTCCTGGATGAAATCCGCTGAGTGGATGGGAATGGCTGAGCGGATTGAAGGCAGAGAGCACTCCTTCTCCTCCAAGGCCAATCCGCTGGGCGCTTTGAAGTGGCTGAGCGCCTTGAGTTTGGGAAGTTCTCTGACCTGATTCCGCTGAGCGCTTTAGAATGGCTGAGCCATTCTTCTCCGGGTTTCAAAACCTACAAAATAAGCACCAAATTGGATCAAAGGCTTCCTATTCCCTGTACTAACATTAATCAAAAGCACCTCTTTGATTCTAAGCATATATAGATCAAAATAATATCAATATGTACACAAAATGTGCTAGATAAGTGTCTCAAGTGAGTATTAAATCAAACTAATTAGACACTTATCACATCCTAGATGAAATGACCATTGATCCTGTCGGTATAGATCTCTCTCCCATCTGCATGTACTGCAAAGATAGGAATTCTTTTTTCTTTGACGAAAGGTTCTAACATCATTGTTTGAAAAATTGAACCTGAGGCTGTCTCAGGTTGTTGAAAGATTGTTCTGACCGTTCCGTCGACGGATCTTCTGAAAGTTGCTTGATCCGTTTGGATTGGCTTGCCATGATGCTTGTGGAGATTCTCATAATTTGTCACCCATTGTAATGGGATGAGCTCCTTCAGCTGTTCCCTGGAAATATTCCTGGGAACTTGGACGATCGATGGACTTTCTTCTGCTTGGTTTGCAAGAACAAACAAGGCACTATCATTACTGCTGGGTAAGGCCAAATTAACCGCATGGGTCTGTAGCCTATATATGATTTGGTAGTGGAGAGTAGCACAAACAGCATCAGCGGTCTGGGCAGCTCCGGTTATCTGGACTTGGACCTTTAGCCTCTCTGGTACAGTGGGGTCTCTTAAACTAACATTGTAATTGGGGAACAATGTTAGGACGACACTTCCGGCGTGAAGTGTAGTCAAGACCGTACCAATCACAACATTTTCGTAGTGGAGATAGCTAGTATCTAACAGGGAGATCCTTGAGGAGACATGAAGTCCTCGTCTCCCATGGAGTGTGAGCATCAACCTAATGGCCCCGTAGTGGAGATGGGTGTATCCATCTGTTCTCCAGTGTCAGATGAGTTCCTTTGGGATTTCAATAGTAACATACTGTTCTTCAGAAGTGGCCATCAAAGAACACTGTTCCATCTTGGAAGATTGAACATATTCTTTTTCATGTGGACGGGTGGTTCTGACCAACTGCCTGATAGATCTAAGAGTAGATCTTTGGCGTTTGAATATATTATATGGACTTAGAAGGGGGGCAGTGCTCTCAGAGATCTGAGCATCTTCAGGGACATATGAAAATTCAACTAGGTTTTCAATCTTTGGTGCTAGGGTTCTAGAGACATGGTTAGGTAAAGATAAGGAGGTGTTTAGAAAGGCGGGTTGAGTGTCTGAAGTAGAAGTTTCCATGGTAGTAAAAATATGTGACTCTGATTCTCCATTACATATAGAGATATGTAGGATCAGAAAAATCATTCCTGTCAAACAAAACATAAAAATAATATTTCCCTCCCCCCATCCCTTTCTTATAACAACAACAACAACAATAATAATTTTTATTTTTATAAAATAAAATAAACATATTTATTAAATAAATATATATGATTATCATAATTAATTTAAATGAGATAAATATTTTTAAAGTTATAAATAATTTATTATTAATTAATTAAATATAATACTAATATCTTCCCTACACATAATCCACTTTTGAAGTCATATCTATTTTCACATATCTTTTTTTATTATATGATTTTTTAATATTTTTCTAAAATAAACATCAGTGACCTGCCTATTTTTTTAATTTATGTTCGCGCGCAGAATCGCTTCCACCTTCATCAACCTCGATGTATTTATTTTTATATACATTAAAATCCATCTATAGTGTATCTTCTCAATATATACTGACTTAAAAAAATAAGCAGACGTGCGTTACTAAATATTCGTGAAGTTTATTAACATCCACCCTACTTAATTTTTTAGAAGTATATTATAAGTTGTAATTACATTTTTCTTTTATAATCTACACGTGATATAACTCGTTAACTTACCGACTTATGCGGAAGTTAATAAATTCATATATACATTATTTTTTCTTATAATAGATAACACATAAAAGAGTGAAAAAATCTCTCCCTCTCTATATATATATATATATATATATATATATATATTTTTTTTTTTTTTTTGGTTACATAAAAATATAGGTATGTAGGTAAAATATGTCAACACATGGGTTTGGTTTGGTAGTGGAGGTCACGCTTGCGCAACATCTCTTATGGGTTGCTCTTATGTGTATATATACTCCTATAAGCATACACACCCTTCATGTACTAAAGACAGCATCAATTAGTACTAGTAGATAAGATTTTTCTACATTGAGATCATGGCTCCAATGTTGGAAAGCAACGAGAACGGTGAAGCGAAGCAGGTAAGAAAACACGTGGAAGAGAAGGAAGATGGGATCCTATTTGCCATGGCCATGATGTCTTCCATGGTGTTACCACTTGGGGTTAGAACCGCAGTGGAGCTTGGAATCTTCGACATAATAGCGAAAGCAGGCGAAGGTGCGAAGCTCTCAGCAGAGGATATTGTAAAGCAGATTGGGTCAAAGAACCCGGAAGCAGCCACAATGCTGGATCGGCTTCTGAGTCTATTGGCGAGTCACTCTATGCTCTCTACATCTCTTGCTGAAGGAGAACTAGTGTCTGTGTCTCCTAAGAAGCTCTATGGCCTCACCTTTGCCTCCAAGTATTTTGTCACTGATCACCATGGTGTCTCCTTCGGACCTGCCTTGAACTTGACTCTCGACAGGGTTTTCTTGGAAAGCTGGTTAGTTCTTCGTTTCTATAATATAATTAAAAACATTATCATTTTAGTCCATACAACCATCAATGATGCCTAAACCAAACCTTTTTTAACTCTATTTATGATATAAAGTGTTTGTTTATTTTATTAATGATTATTTTTTGTTAAAAAATTTGACTGATTATCCTTTGAATGTGATGTGTTTGTTTGATGATTTGCGTTGACTAATAGGAGCGAACTGAAAGGTGCCATATTGGAAGGGGGTATACCATTCAACAGGGCTCATGGCATGCACGCATTTGAGTATCCAGCAGTTGATCCAAGGTTCAATGATGTTTTCAACAAAGCTATGCTCAGCATTACCACTATTGTCATGAAGAGGATTCTCGAGTTCTACCAAGGTTTCAACAACATTAATAGGCTTGTGGATGTTGGTGGTGGTCTTGGGATTAATCTCAAGCTAATCACTTCTAAATATCCCAATCTTCACGCTGTTAATTTTGACTTGCCTCATGTCATTCAACATGCCCCAACATATCCTGGTATATATATATATCTTCCCATTGTCATTCAATGTTTTGTTCAAAAATTTGAGCATGCATGCGTTGTTTAATTTTGTTTTAATGTTGCAGGCGTGGAACATGTAGGAGGAGATATGTTTGTCAGTGTTCCTAACGGAGACGCCATCTTTATGAAGGTAAATTCAACCTTTTAAGGAACTTTTAAACTTTTTTTTTATCACATTCACTTTTTTTGTTTGACATATCTCACCTTCACTTTTGTATTTTCGGATATGATAATCACTTTTATATTAGCAATTTAAAAAGCGACTAAGTGCAAACATTTTGTCAAAAAGCAATGCCAACATGCTTATAATTAATAATAATATAAAAACAAAAATTACCTACCAAGGCGTGGTAGTGGAGTGTCATGAACCAAAGCCTTAAAAATGAAGTGTTGAAATTGATTTTAAAATCCACGTGATCCAGAAGATTCCTGCCGACGGTTGACTAATGTTCATCTCCCCAGTAGGTAAAGTAAATTAAATACAAGTATATTCTCACATATAATACATGATATAGTTAGGAAATAATATATTTTAATGCAAATTGTTGTCATATAATTGTAATGGTCTATGATTATTACGTGATGGGTTTTAATTGTGTACCAATTTAACTTTTCAGTGGATACTTCATGATTGGAGTGATGAACACTGCTTGAAGCTGTTGAAGAATTGCCATAAAGCAATTCCTAGTGATGGAAAAGTGATTGTAGTGGATTCAGTTCTTCCGGCTTTGCCCGAGACTACAACTACTTCCAAGTCTGGTTTTCAATCTGACCTATTGATGATGACTCAAAACCCTGGAGGGAAAGAGAGAACCCAGAATGAATTCATGGAATTGGCATTAGGATCTGGATTCAGTGGTATCAGATTCGTATCTTGTGTTTCTGGCTTCTGGGTTATGGAGTTTTACAAGTAGACATTTATATATAATATATGCTTGTCTAGTGTGATTCACATTGTACTTTTGTTATCCTTGGTTTTATACTATTTACATGCATTTATATATACTATGGTTGCTCACTGTATGGATAAAATTTTTATACAGTTTAATAAATATTTTTACCGTTGCTTTTCTATTGGAATTGAAATTTTATCTTGGTAATTATAATTTATAATTAAAAATTACATTAGCATCGCATCTGAAATCATGATGAGAATGTGTTAGTAATATATTTTTTTTTTTATCTTTTACTCTTTCGCTTTCGCTAGTACCCTTGCTTCTTCTTTTCTCTCAATGTTTCCCTCTCTGGCTCTCTTATCCCTCCTTCGTTCATTGCTCTGTTTTTAGTCGGCATCATTTTTTTTCGCTCTTTTTTCTAGGTTGCAAGCATTTTAGAAACTAGATTCTGGAAATAGAAATGGTGAGAGTACAAAGAGAAAAAGATGAAGAGTAAATATAATAATAATAATAATAATGGTTGGATCAACAATTTTTTTTTGGTAAAAACGAATAGTGTTCTTTTTTTGTCATCTTTGGAAAGTTCATCTTATATACATATATCAAAAAAAAAAAAATCTTACACATTTAGTCTCATGGGTCAGAAAAATCATAATTAGGTGAAAAGAACATTACTCCCTAAGTCAACATAGATTTCCTCCTTTTTTTACGCTGTGAAGCGACCTTTATTCATAAAATCAAGGTAATCTGAATCCATCCAAATTAATTCAATAAATTTGTTCTGAATTTTTTTAGTGTTGGAATTATTCATTCTAATTCAACTGTACAAATCAAATAATATTTTTTTATGCGTGATTTAATATGATCCAATCATTATATATATATATATATATATATATATATATATATATATATATATATATATATATATATATATAATAATAATAATAATAATAAAATTATTATTATTATTATTATTATTATTATTAATTCAAGATAATAATACTTTGTTACTCTTCTTTAAATATTATGTTTTTAGACTAATAATATTATAATAGTATAATATTTATTTTAAATTTTATTTTATATTAATATTGATTATTTAAGTTAATAATAATATAACAAATCAATAAATTTATTTTGAAATTTAATTTATATTATTATTTATTTTATCAGCGAGTAACATTATATTTGTAATAAGATATTAAATAATTTATATCTATTATAAAATATTTTAATTTTTATAAATAAATAAATAAATTTAATTATATTAATTTAATTGAATAATCTAATCTAATTTGTTGGTTATTGAGTTGAATTGAAATTGATTTAAAAAAAATATAAAAATTCAATTAAATTTTAGTTAAATTAGATAACAAATTAATTTAAATTCAACCTAACCCAGCCCTCTTGCACTCGATCAAATTGTATGAGAGAAAACTGTCTTCAGTTGTCTTTCTCTAACCAATACTAGATGCTTTGCAAGATGGAAACTTGGGAAATTTTAATCATTCATAAAGATCCCTTTCATGATTTTTTTTCTTTTTTAATTAAATGTAATGCAAACCTGGTGGCAAACCACTCAATATTAAAATCTGGTTTAAAATTGGACAAAACGAAACTAGTTACATAATGCCAACTAGCCAAAACATTGGCAAAAGTAAACTAGAGTTCATCATATTGATTTTTTTGGAATTAAATAATTCCAATCAAAGTCGGCTCTTGGATTCAATAAACAAACAAAAGATAACTCAAGATGCAAGTATAAGGATCCTTGTGGAAATCAAATATGAGGAATGGTATAAATATTTAATCCAGTAACGTATGAAGGGTTTATTATTTAGTTGTAACTTGCAACTTAAGGATTCACCCAGTTCCTCAAACATTTCTGGTCACCGGGCAACTACCATTGAACTTTGGGAATGGAAGGTTCAAACAGGGGAAGGTTAATGCTAGCATTATTAAGTCAAGTAAGGATGACCTTTCACCTAACTTGAAATTATGGACTACACATTCCAAATTGTATACATTTTTTTTTTATGCATGTGGATATTCAAGTCAACTCTGAGTTATATTATTCCTACACATACTGTCTACAATACTTTCTTCGAGTACATATGTTCTTTCTATCTCTCTTCATTACATCACCCCCAGCATTGTTCTATTTCTCACCTAATTGTATTAAAATAGTTGTTGGAATAATAAAATTCCTAGATCTCTTGGCATACTTTCACATCAAGTGAAATGGAAATATTGTATCAAGGCTGCGTGAAGGCATGCTGCATGCTGATAGGTAACAAATATGGTCATAAAGATATTCTTTTAAAGTCAATGAATTCAGCTTTATAATTGCTTCTTCTCATCCTTGTAACCAACCGCTACAGATAATTGAGGAAATGAGATTGTCTTAAAACTTAAAAGTGGATTAATATGTATAGAGAGATACAATTTTTTTTCGGAACATATTATTTGGGATAAAGTGTGGTCAGAAGCTTATGGCGACAAAATGAAGCATGATGACATCTTAAACAGGAAGCTGCAAGATATGACTCTTTCATGTCAACAGCATCTCAGCATTTCCTAACTCTTTCAGTTGCTCCCCAGTATTTCATTATATGTTTCTTTTATTTTCCGTACCAAAGCTTCCCTGATGATATTCAATTAAACAGGTTTAAAAGACATGACTTCTATAATAAAAGTGTTGAAAAACTTTAATCATCAAGTTAATGATACATTGTACCAAAATGTAGTAATTATTCAAGAATAATTGTGCTCACCTGTCTGGCTTGAAAACTATGTTCTTATATGCAAACCACTGCAAAGAAAAAAACAAAAAAAAGATGAATGATGGAATCCAATTCAACAAGACTTTTTAAATAAACCATTATGTATTTGCAATTGTTAAACCCCCTCTGGTTTTGACTATTCTGTATTTGTTGAATAGTGCCTCACCCTGGTTAACTGGTTACGGGAGTTGAAGTGCATAACTCATTTGTTAAACCAGTTAGACAACTACCATCCAAGAAAGTTAAAAAATTAATATAAAAAGGAAGTATTTCTCAATTGAGAGTAGTATTTGATTCTTAACATAATAAGGGGTAGAAAAAGATTATGGCATGTTTTTCCAAAAGCATTTCTAAGAGGAAAAAATAGGATGGAAAGTCAAAATAAGTTTCTTCTTAAGTTAAACTTAACTTATAAGAGAAATTAATAAGATAGAACTTCTATAAATTAGCTTAAGCATAAGTCAATTTTAGCTTGTGGAGAATTTTATTTCATTTTTCCTACTTCTTTTTCATTCTGAGAGGTATTTCTAGAGAAGTTTACCCAATTAGACTCTATGTATTAAGAAAGTAGAATAAGTTTGGATTAAGATAAACTTTTCAATTGAGAGTAGTATTTGATTCCTAACATAATAAAAATAAACGAGTTTATAGGTACTTATGAACAAGTTGAGATACGCAGATTCATATTATTTTATATAAGCTTGATTCGTTTTATTTTCTCTCACAAGTACTGAGAAATTAATCCAAATTAACTGGTTCTAGGTTCTTAACCTATTGTTGTGATCATAAATGGTGTAATTGATGTCAGCAGTTTAGTATACTTCACTTACCCCAGTGTAGCCAATGCCTACAACCTCAAGAACCCCAGGAATCAAAGGAAGCCTATCAATTGCCTGTTACAAGTGATACTAACTGCTTAGAAAAATCTCAAACATATGATCAAAAAGAATTGCTATATGTAACTAGCAGCCAATAATAATGTAAAAATCCAAAATAAACACTTGAAATAACCTACTGAGATCAACCCAACTGAGCCCCACAATGCAATCACACCAGCCACGGCCAGTGAACTCACTGCATACTTATCATCAACTTTGTCCCACTGAGCAAAAAAAAAAAAAAGAAGTCATAATTTAAGTCAGAAACAAAGGTAAAACTCCAATTTGAACTCAAGAGATGCATTAAAAGAATTAGAGACTCTCACAGCTTCTTGAAGAGTCTTGACAAACTCTGGCGTCTCAGTTGTGGCAACTTCAGCTGGTGCCTCTCCTGTGGCCATTGCCATAACATTACGAGCAACCTTGCGACCTGAAAAGCACTACATCAAGCACTAGAAAAAGTAACAATGGCCATACTGATTATTTCTTAGAATTTGAATTCGAGCCTAATTCAACCCCAAAATTTAACTTATGAAGTGATGCTTGCCAAAAGAAAACTAACTCATCAAGGAAAGTATGAAGTTTTCATAACTAAGCTAAGATAAATTTCAATAACATCTAAAATGTTTAGACTTAATTCAACTCTATAAGCTATTTTGTTTTTTCATTGTATCATAGACTAATCTGACTTATAGTATTATGACTGATATTAGCAAAGAACACGAGTTTTCACACACAACAAGAATCTAGCACAAGTTTCCCGTTAAATAGATCATCCTACTTATACAAACCATTTTAATCATATTATTGGTGAATGTGAGATCTCTGTAACATAATAAATATCAGTCCTAACAATAATCCTGCAAGTACTCGGTTGTTACACAATCATAATGTCCATTGATACATATTAGCTCACAACATTTCATCTTGTATCAGTCATTCACAAGCCTTCAATTTCTAATATTATTTCTAACAATGAATGAGTTTGGTGAAAGGGTGTGTGCAGTGTGCAGTATTTTTTGAGTGACTTACAATAAGTAGAGGTCTTCCATGAGCGGTTGTGAGAGTGCAAAGGTGGAGGGGGGAGGCTGACACATTGTGGGGAAGCAGCTGGTGACTGTCTTGGAGCCTTGGCATCAAGAAGGGTGGAAGAAGAGGATATGGTGAGAGCAGAAGAGGTTGAGGCCATTGCTATGTTTGCTAGTGAACCTGTTTTTGAGGATATAATTAAACTGTCCTATGAAAGAAGACTCTTTGAGTCCACCAGGGACAGAATATAGCTCAAGTTATGTCAGAATGTGGCTTAAGTTATTGATATGTTTCTTCTGTATCTAAATTTTTGGAAATGAGTGTGGAGATGATGTTCCCACGGTTCAAGTTGCAGCACAACCACTCGTTCCTTTTCATCTGGATAGTGTGTGTGCTGACATGGCTCCAAGATAGGGCTTTTATGGTATTTCAAAGGATAGGAGCTTCCTGGTTGGGCTTTCCAAACCAAAATTTTCTCCAAATAGTTACTCAATTCAGACCAACTTCTTGCAACTGCTTCAGAAAATTCGGTTAATCTTTCAACACCAAGACAAAATATCCTATAATAATTAGTAATTTTTATGTTGTTGGAGAAAGTTTTGGAGTGGGTACAAAAATTTTAATATTCATAAGTGCTTGAAATCAGCTAGGATAGTTTGCGTAGGTAAAAATTCCCATGGAACCTAGCTTCAAATTGAGATTTAGTTATTTTATTGAGATGTTTCTGGATGAACTATATATATACAATTAATTTAATAAATATATTTTGTTTGAGTCATGTTTTACAGTTTTAAATTAATTATTATTATCATTTTGCTATTTTAATTTTAATGTTTGGGAATTTAGTTTGTCCAAAATATTTTCTAATTTGTCAAGGATGCTGCTCTCCACATTATTGTCATATGGGAGTAGTACCAAACACAACAAAAGAGGCTACCTGAAAAAGAAAAAAAAAAAGTGTTTTTTTCTTTGTAAAAGAAATATCTTGAATTATTTTCTTTTATAACTAAAGAAGAGGTGTATAGTTTCATTCATTTCATGTTTACTTGTCTGTGGAAAACAACTCTTTAACATGCAACAGACGGAATTGGAGTGTGTTTAGTTTTCATTTTGAAAGTTTCCTCTCACATACTTCTCCATTTAGTTGCCTAGAAATGAATGTTACCAATAAAACAAACATATACTTGAAATTTTTAAGAAAGGAATGTAATGTTCCCTATTTATATATGTATAAAAAAAATCATATTAGCAACTTTTACTTTACAATTTATTATACAACCCTTGTTTATCATGACACAGGGCTAAACCACAAAATCCATAATTGAAAATAAAATGGAAGGCTGGTGCATGGGCTTATTATATGACGTGTATTGAAGAAGCCCATCAAAGGCATCAAGATTTTGCTGTTATGCAATATGCATGGAACATGATGAAAATAATAAGGGGATCCACCAAATGGGCTAGGGCTGAAATTAATTTGGATAATAGCAAATAATTTACAGCCCAAAAAAAATAATAATAAGGGATCCACCAAATGGTCTAGACTGAAATGCTTGTGCCTTTTAGTAACTAGATAGGCTAATGTTATTTTGACACCATTTTTTTTTGTTGCTATGTTCGCATTCTTATATATATATTTTTTTTTTTGAAAAAAATATATGTTTACATTGTGTATTGTATTAACATAGATAAAAGGAATTTGTATCTATTATATATTACAAACCCCTTATCACGTCATCAAATAAGCACATGCGTCACAACAAAAACTTGATGCTTTTGATGGGCTTCTTCAAGATACGTACACAAGATTACCCTGTGCTTTTTTAACAGCAAATACGCAAAAAAAAAAAAAAGAGTAGGATATTGTAATTTCTAAATAATTCCTACAATAACACTTTAAAAGTAATTAATTACTTCTCGTGATACTTAAATATATTTTTTAAATTCCAAAACAGTTTCTTTCAACACCTAAAAAATATGTTCTTACAATATAGTACAAACGCATCAAAATAACAAGCTCCATATCCAGTCCAAACATGTCATGCTACGGTAACATATCCGAACCTTGTTATCTACGCAGAGGGAAAAAAAAGAGTAAAACAGTTTTTTTTTTTATATAAAAAAAACTATTAATAATACACTTCACTGTAATTTATAATGCATTTTAAATGTTTTTTATTAAATATGTTTTACCATTAAATCTTTAATTAATATCTAGGTTATTGATTAATAAGACTATGAAAAAAAAAAACAATATATATATATATAAATGATACAGAGCTTTGATTTTGACTTTTTAATAGTTGATTTAATCCTTCAATATTTAATCATTTTTTTTAATTATTCTATTTATTTAACTCTAAAAATGACATTAATTAAAAGGTGGGAAAGAGAAAGAAAATATTTTAATAGAAAGGAAAAAAGGGAAAAGGAAGAAAATGGAGGGAAGAGTTAAAAAATTTGTATAATTAAAAGAAGAGAAAGAGAAGTAACTCTTTTTTTTTTAAGATTCACGAGGAAGGATTTAAAAAACTTATTTATTTTTATATGCTTTTAAATTTAAATTTAATAACATAAATAAAAATATTTTAGATATTATATTAAAAATATTTTAAATTTCCTCTTCTTTAAATCTTTAAAATTGGATTAGATGAAATTTTGTTTTCCTCTCCTCTATTCCCTTCCAACCAAATATAATATTTTATTAATTTAATTCCAAAAAAACATTAATTAAAATTTTAGTTTCTATTTACCTGCATCCCATCATTGTAAATAAACTATAGTTCTTGTCAAGCGATTACTTTTCTTGTCTTAATATTCTATTTTTTTTTTAACTTTTAGTTATTTATTATTTATTTTCTATTTTGATTATTTTTTATTTTTTATTTTATTTAAATAAAATATATAGAGACATCTCGACCACCCTAATAATTAATAAAATTATTATAAATATATATTCACTTTCTCATCCATTTAATTTTAACCTCTTTTCTTTATATTGCTAGGTCCACTATAATAAGATATCTTTCTTTTTTATTATATCACTTATTACATTTATTTCTATACTTTTTTTACTTTATATTTCTCACTTCTTTATCACCCAAATTCACCTTAATAAAATGGGATACCTTTCGAATTAGGCTAATTAATATTTCTCTTCTTTGTTTTCTTATAAAAATATAAAAAGTATCAATTAACTCTCCTCTTAAATATTCTATACACATTATAAATAATATATATATATATATATATATATATATATATATATATATATATATACACGAGAAAGAATATATTTATTCCAAGAATATTTAAATTTATTTCACTCAATAACTCATGTTCTACATCAAATTTTAATAATATAATTGTTAAATTAAAAGTTCGTAATGTATAAATCAAATATACAAATTTTTACAAATTTAAAAATTATTTAATACATTATTTCATTAATTCGAATTGTCGACCGATCATAAATATATTTTATATGTTGATTTGAATAAAATAGAATATCAAATAACTTGTAAATTTTTCAAAAATTTACAAGCTTGATTTATAAATTAAATTGTTCTTAATTATATATATATATATGTATATATATATATATATAGCGAGGAGAGATCCATATAAAATACTTTTATAATTATCCGTCAATTTGAATTAATGAAACAAAGTATCAAATAATTTTTTAAATTTTTAAAAATTTACAGATTTGATATATATATATATATAGGAGGGTTATAATTACACCTGTGTAATTTTTACTAAGTATTATACCGCTTAATAACTTTATATTAAATGTGAATTTTGTAAATCCAACCTTAGATTGAAAGTTTATATCACTTTATATTAAATGTAAATTTTGTAAATCTAACTGTTACTGTGAGACCCTTCCCGCAAGTCTCTCTCTCTCATTTTCCCCTTCATTCCATTATTCTCTTCTCATTACCTTTCTTGGCTAAAATGTGGGTGTTAGGGTTTGTTTTAGAAGGTGGAGTTGTTGGGAATCAAGAAGAGCAGCAAAATTAATCTTCCTCTCCGGAGCAATTTCATTTCTTTTCTTCTTCTTCTTCTTCAACCCTGGAGTCGTGCGGACACTTCTTCTCCCTTCTCTTCTTCTATATCACCCTCGAAGTAGCTTGGAGTTCGTCGTTCGCTCCGTTCTAAGGTAAGGAAAGCTAGAAATTTGTTGATTTTGGGGCAAAAGGTTGTACTGTTGCAGCAAAATTGCTGGTTGCATGTTGATTAAATTGGTGTGTGTGGAGTTAAAAAGAGGGGTTTTGAGTTGTTTGAAGAATGTGATGGATTGAGTCAGATTCTTGTTGCATGTAGGGTTTATCATGTTTTCTGAGTTGCATGTTAATGGTATGACTGTTTTCTTGTAAGTGTAGGTGTTGGGTCCTTTCGGGTTGTAAGTTTTGATAGATTTTGGGTGAAAAACATGTGGGAAGCCATGGGAAGGTAGAACGTTTAATCTGGAGCGCTGAATTGAGCGAGGAAGTTCTGGGACTAGATGACCGAATTTGGTCTTAGGGTCTTCATGAAAGTTGTAGCCTTGGATGTTAGCTTTCCAATGGCACTAGAATCACTCAAAACAGAGGTCTAGAACTCTAGATATGGCTGATTTAGTGAACAGGGGTTAAGTTGTCAGCATTGGTCATAGATGTTGCGGTTTTTAATTTTTTTAACAAGGTAGTTGATGGAATTAGGACTTAGTGTCTATACGAGAGTTGTAATAAATCTTCTAATCTTTCGTATGAGATAAGGATGAGCATGATAGGAGTAGTATAACTCCAAATATGGCTATTTTAGTAAACAAGTATTAAGCTGTCAACATTGGTCGTAGCTATTGCAGTTTTTAATTTTTTTAACAATGTAGATGATGGAATTATGATTTGGTGTCTTCATGAGAGTTGTCGTAAATATTCTTATCTTTCATATGAGATAAGGATGAGAGTTGTTGGAGCAGTAGAACTCCCTATGAGTTGTTTTATGTGAAGGTTGTCAGTGTAAAAATATGTGATTTTGATAAATTGCATGTGATACATGTGTGATAGGTGAAATTGGTGAACATGAATAGAATGCTTGTGTCTATTGCATGTTTTGCGTTACAAGATAATGATAATAAGCATTGGAATGCTATCTTTGTGTGCTTGGAATGACAATAAGCATTGGAAACCTATCTTTATGTGCTTAGAATGACAATAAGCATTGGAATGCTATCTTTGTGTGTTTGGAATGACAATAAGCATTGGAATGATATCCTTGTGTACTTGAAATGGTGATAAGCATTGATATGCTATTATTGTATAAATTGCTAAGCATTGGTATGTTATTCTTGGTTGAAATGTTAAGCATTGATATGCTATTATTGTATGAATTGTTAAACATTGATATGTTGTTATTGTGTGAATTGTTAAACATTGATATGCTATTATTGTATGAATTGTTAAGCATTGATATGTTATTATTGTATAAATTGTTATGCATTGGTATGTTGTTCTTGGTTGAGATGTTAAGCATTGATATGCTATTATTGTATGAATTGTTAAGCATTAGTATGTTATTATTGGTTGAGATGTTAAGCATTGGTATGTTGTACATGATTGATGTTGTTGATCTCTATATGCATTGACTAGATGTAATGTATATAGTAGATGTATGATGAGGTGTGGATGCTAAGAATGCGGTGTGACATTATAGCATGATGGCTAACTTAGGATTTGAGGAGAGAAATTATTTTGAAAATTGAAGATCCCATAGAGAGTATCTTGGAGTGGTGCTCGGGTAGGCTACTGTTTGGAAAATCCTCTTTGAGTAGGTGTGTCTCTTGGAGTAGGTTTTGAGGTGTGATGAGTCTCCTTTAAATCCTTAGTTAGTGGTTGAGTAAGGTAGGAGGTCGAGGGCTACAACCCTTAACCAAGTACCTGGAAAGGTTGTGTGGTTCCTTGCGGATAGTTGGTGGGCGAACTCCACAAGTGACTTCGTAATGCATGTCAAGGTCGTGGTAAGCATGTACCTAACTGTGTTATACTTGATGGTGGAACCGAACTTTCCTAGTGTAAGTGATGAGACCCGAGAAACTAGAGGAGGGATTGGTATCCCATTTTGCTGTGATTGAGCCGGCGCTTCGGGCGTGAAAACGATTGGGTTGGTTCGGTAGGGTGGAAATCACTTAGACTACTCATGTTGTTAGGAGAGCTCCATCGGTGAATGTGTGACGACTCATTGGTCAATGTGTTTGAATATGATGTCTTTTGAGATGTGTTCAGGTGCATTTGATATCTTTTGGGACATGATTGGGTGAGGTACATGCTTGGTGAGATGTGATTAGTTTTCATACATTATATCAGGTGTGTCATTGCATTCAAGTTGCATATAATGTTGTATGAATGAGCTGATAGTTGAACTATGTTGATAATTGTGTTATGAAGTTGTGTAGTTATATTGGGATATTATATGTGTAACACCCCGGAATTTCTACTATTACAATATCAATTATTATTTATTTTTATATTAATAAAGAATATTTTTCTTATAGTTATTTTAGTTAATTAAAGGGGGTTTTATAGAATATTTTAAAGGTTTGTAACAATTTAAATTATTTGTGAAATTTTTTATAAAATTCTATTTTTTTTTACGCCGGAATGGGCTGTTCCAAAAGTAGTACGGGCCGTTCCAAACGAAGTAAATAAGTTGTTTTTGAGCTAGCAGAACAAGCCGTTTCAAAAGTGGAACGGGCCGTTCCAAATATGTAAAATGGCCTATTTGGGTTTTCCCAGAACGGGCTGTTCCCAAAGGGAAACAGGCCGTTCCAGAGTAAGAAAAATGCCTAAAAAGTTAAGTTGGAAACGGGTCGTTCTCCTTATGGTCAATCAGTGTAAACATTAACCCCAGAACGGGTCGTTCTGATTTTAGAACGGGTCGTTCTCCTTTTTGGAAACGGACCGTTCTGATTTTAGAACGGACCGTTCTAGTTAAAAAATTTACGTATATTTGAAGGCTCCGGAACGGGCCGTTCTGGATTCAGTACGGGCCGTTCCGGGAACCCATGGTTGCCTATAAATAGGAGGCAGAAGGGGTGAAAAAGGGGTGAAAAATTTATACTGACTAAGAAGGTAAAATCTTAGAGAGAGAAAGAGAAAGAAAGAGAGAGAAAGAGAAACAAAGAGAGAGAAAGAAAGAGAGGGAAAGAGAAAGAAAGAGAGAGAAAGAAAGAGAGAGAGAAAGGAAGAGGAAATTTAGAGGAGGAGGTCCTGCCCAAGTTCTAGCTCCTGCTTATCCAGGTAAGGGGGGAGTGAGAAACTCGCTCGGGGGTGTGGGGATAATTGTTGGATAGTTTGAGTGTCGGATTGGCCCCCAATCCCTTGCTTGTTGTTCTTGTATATGTTTAAATTATGTTGTAGGTGATCATGATGTTGGTGATGAGGCTTAAGGCTTCAGTTGGGCATGCTCTGATAGGATGTGACATCGGGGCATAACTAGCTTAGTCTAATATGTTATTGTTTTAATAACTTTGATTTCTTTTCTTTTGTAATTTCTAGCGAAGAAATAACGTAAATAAAGTTTATAATCTTTCTTTTTGTAATTTTAAACGTTATTGATAAAAGACCAAAATGTGTATCTTTGTCATATTATTTTTATTATATGATTTGAAAGTTATAATTTAATTCCTAACTAGGAGGCACTGCCACCTTTGCTGGAATTAATCTTTATTTTCCTTTATATGATTTATTGAGTTTTGATACTTATATGTTGACTTCTTATGATTTATAAGTTACGAATGTGAATCTTCTACCTTATGATATGAGACAATTATTTTATCCATGAAAGATGTTATCAAACTATGAAAGGTTTTATTTACTCAAAAAGGAAAAAAAAATATTGTTTACATTTATTGTGTATTAATGTTGGGGTAGAGGGTGTCACAATATGAACAATGTTGATATGTCATTGAGACGCATGTTGAACATAGTGTTGTAAACTAGTTGTATAGTTGAGTAGCTGAGTGGAGATGATATGAGTTGAAAAGTTGTGTGTTGACTGAGTTTTTGTTGAGTTGAACTGTATTACTGAGTTTTGTGTTGTTGTGCTATGATGATGAGTTGTTGACCACTAGGACTAGGGAAGATGTTTTCGAAGTTATTCATCCTATTGTGTGGATTGAGAGTGTTGTGGTGCTTTGAGAGCCCAATTTGTTGAAAAACCCTCCTTGGGAAGTTGTCCCTTAGAGTGGATGATGTGTTGCTCTCCTAGACTTGGTTGGTCCCATGTGTGGGCAAGGTTGAGGCACATGTGTATGAAGCGACCACGGTATAGGAGTCAGGTCGAGTTATACCGATTACAAGTGGCCAATTTGCGTAAAGTACGATGTGTTGAAAATGTTGTTGTTATTAGATGATGTTGTATACCTATAGTTGTATGAGTTGACGTGTGGTGAAGGTGCTGTTAGAGATGTATCTATGTGTTGCATGATGAATAAGCTGTTATTATTGGTAGCGACGTTGTGTTGCAGGTTGCTTTTACATTCATATGTTGATTTAGTATTATGTATTGTATGTTAAACAAGTTGATGAAAAATGGTGACAGTGATGCTAAGTTGCATGTGTTTTGTGTTGAACCATTTGATGATAATAGTGATGTTATGTTGCTAGTGTTGTGAGATGTTTTCCTATATATGTGTTGTTGAGAGGTATGTATACATGTGTTGCTTATTGTTGTGTTGAATATGGTAACTATTATTATGAGCTGTTTATTTTCTCTAGCTTACCCTTACATGTTTTCATGTGGTTTGGACTGCGATGATCATACGATGTATGGGAGCAGGACAGAGATAGGCTGGGAGATAACTGTTAGAAGCCACAGAGGTGCCTGGAGTAGATATTTCTTTTGTGGGCTACCTTATAGTAGCATAATTGGTAGTGTATAATTGAATTTTTTTTGTTGTTTGCTTAGTACCTTATGTTGTAAATATCCTTATGATATTGTTTTAGTATATATTTCAGTAGTGTGTTGTGTTATTCCATAGTGTGACGGCCAAGGCGGGTCGTTACAGTTACATTGTAAATTTTGTATATTTTGAAATGAATATATTGTGTCAATTTTATTTTATAATAAGAATGAAATATCAAATCATCTTAGATTAATATAAAATTTTGTATATATAATCTAAGAGTAAAGAACTTTCAATATAATGGTTGGATTTATAAAATTTACATTTAATATAAAGTTATTAAATTGTGTAATACTCGGTAAAAGTTATACAAATATTATCAAAATAATGTCACAAAAATATGGTATAGCAAGTGATGAATATTTCATTATTTCACATACATATACAAAAGATTTTTTCCTCTGTAGCACTCACATAACAGCATTAGGGACGATCAATAAAAGTTGACGTAGTGAGAGACGAAGATTGGCATCAAGTAATTGAAAAGGGTTAAAGGTAAGAACCGTATTGCTGTTTTTACTAGCATTGCATATATAGTTAGGACCACTCCTCCATGCATGAGTCCCCATTGTATAAGTATGTTTTGTCTTCTCTTCTGGTTTGAATTCAACATTCATCATGTGCTTCCATGCTGGGTATCTTTTGGGTTCAAAACAGCATAAGAATTCGTCACTCATGCTGATCCTTCTTCATTCGTCTCAACACAATCACAATCTCCAGACATGACCTCTTCAATTGTCTATTCACATAATGTCTGAGTGAGACATAAAATCAGATTTAAGAGAAACTTTTTATTTTAAATCACTAAGTTATATGTTAAACATTTTTATTTACATATGTATCATTTTATACTTTAATTATTACGAATCTAAAAATTAAACTTTAATAGACTTACTTTTGAATTGGCCTAGCTATCTCATTTATACAATATGATAACTCTAATTATTAACAGAAATGAAAATAGGTAACGTTGAATATACATGGTAATTTTAATATATTATAACCTTTTTTTATATTTATTTTTATATAAATTTGACATTTATTTTGTATTAATAACGTTAAATAGGTTAACAAATTTATTTTAAATAAGTAAATAATTATATTTTTAAATAAATGTAAGAATCTTTGTTTATTTTATATGATTAAAAATAGTTTATTTTATTATTATTATTATTATTAAAATTTATAATTTAAAATAAAAATAACTAACTAAAAGACAATATACTAATGTACATGCACATATAGGTTGTAATGAAAAAATAACCTTATCTAAAAGAAATTTTTTAAAATATTTCTTACATATCTCATTTTAAGTATTTTAAATAATCAATCATGAAGATGAAAAAATAGTAGGTGAAGATGCTCAAGTTTCTATTTTCAATTTATTAATTTCGTACAAGTAAAGAATGTAAAATATTTAAGTATAGTAAAAATATAAAAATAAAAAAATATTAATAATTTAAATTTTTATATTATAAATTTATTTATTTAATTTTATTTTTTATAATGTAATATATATATTATTTTTATTGTATCATATAGATAAATAAACTGATTTATCAAGTCTAACAAATTTTTTAATAAACCTAAACTTAATTTTTTTTAAATAAATAGATTTTTTTGTAAAAATTTAAATATAATACTTTTCTTAAATAAATCAAATCAAATAAAAAAATAAATTAAATCATAATTATCCATAATTACATAAATAAATAAAAAATATCCTCTAAAACTCATTCCAAAACATCGTATGATCGACTGCAGTAGTGGTTAAAAATTTAAATAAAAATAAATATTTTTTATATAAGTTAAGATGTGTTAAATTTTTGCTTATCAAAAAAAAAAAAAAAAAGATGTGTTAAATTTTTATGATTTTAAAAGAATTATTGATTTCTTCTTTCGAAGAAGTTGCATCTCTCTTATATAGATGAAATTACTATATGAAAGAAATCTACCTCACTCAATAATATATTAGAGTTACTTTACTAATAACTGATAATTTATATTAAATATTAATAATTTAACTGTTAAATAAAAAATTATAATAAATAAATAAAATATATAAGTTTTTATAAAATTAAAAAATATTTTATATTTTGTTATGAATAACTGTGAATCTACCCTGGTTATATATTGAGAACTGTATAGTATGTATTTGATCTGTATGTAAGACAAAAAATATGCATGTTTTCCCGTAAAAAATATAATAATTTAGACTAAGAGTATCTTTGGATAAATGTTACCAACGAGTTTTTTTAAAATTTTTTTAAATGTATTACTATTTATGTCCCTAATTATAAAGGAAATTAAAATATAATTTTTCAGTATAATTGATATTATTTTTTTAATTAGAATTAAAATTTTATTTATTTTTTTTAATAAAATTAGTTAATTTAGTTAAAAATATTAAATTTATCTATAATTTAAACTATTTTTTCAAAATTAATCTTCTCTCCTTTTATTTGCTCTTTTTTTTACTTAACTAATTAATATATAAAAGAGAATTCTTTTATCTTTTCTAATCTTAATAAGAGATAAAGTTCTTATCAAATAATTTCAAACATTTATTATTTTTTATTTAAAGAAGTTACTAATCAAATAAATATATTTAAAAATATATAATTAATACAACTAATAATTAAAAAAATATTATAAAAAAAGAATATTATAAAATTATATATATAATATTGAAAGTAGTATTAGAGATCCTACATCAATTTAGTCATAAAATTAGTATTTATAAATGGAAATATTTTTGCCTTAAATGACAGTTTTTAGATGTATTGGACTCCTAACACTTTTTTAACACAATATCCAAACCTATATATTTTTTAATTTCAAGACAAAATTAAAATTAAAAAATATTATTTTAAAATAATGATACTTTTGAATTTTCTTAACTGACATAAATATACATTATACAGGATTTTTTTTATAACCATATATATTATTGGTATAAAATAATCTAATTAATAACTAATTTCTATCAAGATAATACGTTACAAAATGTATTTATATTTTTAAAAAAAATATATAATATAATATGTTATTTTCTAAAAAAATGATATTTTTAACTACTAAAAAGAAATGCGAAAGCTATTCTTTAAGGTATTTATTTTAAAATATACTTAGTATGTAACGACCCGCCGTTGTAAACTAATAAATACAAAACATGAACAATATATATATATAAGAATAATTAAGTATTAGTATTTATACAATTATCCAAAACTACTATCCCCTAGTGCCGGTCAAGTACAAAATTGTTACCCAAGGCGGTAACTCTGACACTAGGCACCAAAAATCCACTTCTAGCAGCAGACTCAGTCAACAGCTCCAACCTAGCCCTGATCTGCTCCCATACACCGTATGATCTTAGCAATCCATCCACATGGAAACAGAAGGGTAAGCTAGAATTCGATAAACAACCATACAAGTATAGGGAAAACACTATACTACTCATTCATCCAATCATCATCACAAACGACCATACAGTTCAATATAATAATACAACTCATTCATACAACTTAGAAGCAACTTTAATACAACAACAACAACAACAACCACAATATACAACTTAATATTTAATACGTCGTCACGCATATACAACTGGGAGATCTCCAACAACTGAAGTTGAGCAGTCTAGGTGGCATAAACCCTACCGAATCCAGCGTTTGACCTATCTCAACCAGGTCAGGTATAGAACAGCGTTAGGAACTCCGAAGAGAACCAGGTATAGACAATAATAGTTGATTTCTCAGGTGTGCCACTTAGACTCGGAGATCCAATACTACTGTCAGGACAGAAGGGTTTGGGTATGAGCCTACCACGGCCTTGGCTAGCCTCACCAATCTACATGTGGAGTTAGACCACCCACTGTCCTCCAAGTACCACGCACCCTCCAATATCTAGTCAAAGACTACATCTCTAACTAGATACTTTACTCAAATTGGTCATTCAACCATGACATGGATCGACTATTTCCATGTCGCCCACACAGTACTAAGGGATTCAACTTTAAAACAACTTTCAACTTTAAAACAACTTTCAACTTATCACCTTAGTACTATGTATCTCAACATAGGACATATATCTTCACCATATGTCCCCAACTTTTCAACTTTACAACAATAGGCATCTTAACAACTTCACAGCAATAGACAACTTACAACTTTACAGTAACTTACAACAATACAACTATAGACATCTTACAATAAGAGACAACTTACAACAATAAGCATCTTTCAACAATAGGCAACTTATACAACTTTAAACAACTTTTTCATCAATAAACTACTTCAACTTATGCATCTCAACTTATTCATAATTCAACAATAAACAACATAAAAACAACTTAGTTTTACAACGTATAACAGCTTTAACAACATATCACATATTATCAACACATAACATATTAACAACTTAAGCCAGCAACTACTCAATCCACACCCAACAACTTAATTAATCTACATTCTAGCTTCCCTCACCTGAAGATTGGCTCAAACAGCCAAAAACTGAACAAAAGTATAATTTCCCTTCGAGGCTCAACTCGGAACTTCAATCCACCCAAATCAAGCTTTCTAATCTGTATTTCAAGAAATGACAGAAGACATTAGTGGTCTAGAGGAGAAAAGGAATCATACAGAGAAATTTGGGAGAGAAAGGAGTTCACAGACTCAGAGACCTTCTCTCTAAAACTTCTCTCTAAAAACCCACGTTCTCCTCATTGCCCACAACCCCTATTTATAGACATTCCGGAGTAGCCAGAACGGCCTGTACCGAATCTGGAACGGCCCGTTCTGCACCTCTTCATCATGTGCAAAAATCACATGCAGAACGGCCAGTACTCCCCTCCAGAACGGTCCGTTCTCCATCCAGAATGACCCGTTCTCCAATTAGAACGACCCGTTCTTCCTCCAAACGGCCCGTTCTCAACTACAAGCTACAGGTCAATTTAATAGCTTGGAACGGCCCGTTCCAAATTAGGAACGGCCCGTTCCAAATTAAGAACGGCCCATTCTGGGCTACTAAATCACCTATATTGGACTTTTTAAAACAATTGCTACGTTACATAGTATATCATAATTTGTTGATATATTTTTATAGATTTTAAAAGTGCACACATATAAAAGCCTATAGTATGTCTTTTAATTTTTTTTTCCGGACTTTTGGTCAAAGCATGCGTCGCCACATGGAACTAGTGGACTCAAACCCATATGCTGAAAAGTGAAAATATTTATATGCAACTTTCTTCAAAAAAATTAAGTTGATTAAGTAATAAATTAAAACAGTTTGAATTTTTTAATTACTATGACATAATTAGAAGCTATTTTTTTCCTTAAATTCCTTTCAATTAAAGTAGAAGTTGAATGAGCAAACTACCATTTTACACTGTAAGTGAGATTGTGCTAGTAAACTATTTCACTACTGTTCATATATATATATATATTACTCCTGTTCATCATAAATATATAAAAAAAGAAAATTATGGAGAGTATAAAAATTTGAATAGGGTGTGGTTTTGTGTTCTGGAATGGCACACAAATTAAGTTGTGAGGTTAGCTTAGGTTCCTGAAAACCATATAGTCTGAGACTGAGAGAAGATCTGTGCCTCTCTGTCAATGATCTGCATACCTCACGATTCGAATCTCTTATCTCTCTTCCCATATTCACACGTCCTAACTCTCCAAAACCAATGGTCAAAGAGACGCACAACACAAGAAGAGAGACAAAACAATACAAATGCTTTCAACTACATATATATTTTTTATTTTTTATGCATTGGCTTCTGATCCCATCTCAGAACTTTATTTTTAACTACAAATAAGTGAAAAGTAGAAACTCTTAACACAAATTTTTAACTTTTCACCGTGAAGCTGATGAAGGTCAGAAAGGTTCTCTTTGGAATTTGAAGCACCTAAGACAAGTAGCTATATCTCGCTGTTGTTGGTACAATCACTGTTTACAAATATTGCATATCCAAATATCTTAGCTTTGGAACTTATTAAGATTTTGGAAAGTCTGTCGAACACACATCAACAACAAGAGTTACTTCTTTCTTATCGCTATGTATGTATCCTCCTTCATGCCAAAAATAATGGCACGCACTATCAAACACACTAAAAACATCATATTAGTCAAAATTTGACACATGTTTTTATATATAGACAAAAACTTTAACATGAAACTAGGTTAAATAATTTTTTATATTAAATTGTTGTATAATGATAATAAAACAACTACATCTTTTTTCTTTACTAGAAGAAAAATGAAATTGGATTTTATGCATTTATGTTATGCACTGTCCCATCTCCATCACCTGTGAGAGACGTAGTCTTATTATTTTACATGCATTATGCATAGTAATGCACAGTCACGTAATCTATGGAGGGACTAATCAGCAAAGCATAATAATAGTGGGGTAGGTCAATAATGTGAAGATTCTGGTTCTGGTTCTGACCAAATGGCTTCTCATTTTGGTCCAAACTATTGTTAATAGGTTTTGACGTTAATATATATGTGATTAAGTAAAATTCACATTTATTATTTATATGAAATCATACTGAGAATAGTACTTCATTAAACTGCTAATGCTACTTCTTTGTTTCTTCCTTAATTTTATCTTAATCTTTTCACTGATATAGAAATTCTATTGCTTAACTTTAGTTGTATAGACCGTAATATAGTTAAAATTAGTTGTTCTTTTACATAAAAAAATATTTAGAGCGTGTTTGAAAATAATAATCATTTTAAAAAAGGAATTACTTTTTAATAGAATAAGTTAGTAAATAAGATAGGACTTTTTTTAAGTGAGATATATTTTAAAAGATAAAATGCATTATAATTATTGATTATAAAATTAATGATTAAGATTTTTAATAAAATTAAATTTTATAAGATAAAATTTAAAATTAACTATAATATTAATAGTTAATTTTTTAATTAATAATAATTATTATATTACCTTAGTAACAGTGTGTTTAGATTACAGTTGAATTTTAATAACTGTATCTTTAATTTAAAGTAATTCCTCTTTTATTTTTACATTTTTTACTTTAAAAAGTGTGAAATATCATTTATGCTGTGTGAAATATATTCTCAAACATACACTAAATAAAGGTTAGAATAAGAATTTGATGAAATTAGTGTTTTAATTGATTTAATTTCTTTTTCTTTCAAAAACAAGTTCACAAAATAAGGGAATTGGAGTTTCTTTCTCTCTTTTTTTTCATTCTATTGTTTAGGTATGCCTCTGTCAAGTATTGACTAAACATGTTTGAAAATAAATTATTTTATAAAATAATTACTTTTTAAAAGAATTAAAAATATATTTAAATTATGTATATTAATAGTATTTTATTCTGCAAGTGATTAAATTGTTTAATATTAAAATTACTTTATGAAAAAATGTGCTGTTGTTGTACTATTGTATAAGCTAACATTAATGATGGTAATGATAGAATGAAAATGCGATAGTAAGCGGGAAGTTCGAAGGATGTGTCTTCTTTTCCAATAAAACATTGCTTAGTCCAACAATTTTCTGACCACTTTTCCGTCTCTCACCTTCGTTCATGTCAAGGTTTGTGTTGCTGCCCGAGAACACTGTACAGTGCCACCATGCAAAGCTTAACGTGCATTTATAAGAGTAATATGTTCCCAACAAAATATTATAAAAAAATAAAAAAAAAAGACAATTATTTAATAGAGTAGTTCAACGGTCTAAAAAATACAAAAAAAAAGAGTAAAATAAAAAAGTAAATAATAAATATTTTTAAAAACTAAAATATCAATAATTTTCTTAATTTCCGTGCAAAACCTTAAACGACTATGAAAAAAAACGGAAGGAATATATTCGGAAATTACAATAAAATTATAAAAAAAATTATATTAATATTCAAAAAGATAAAAGAGAGAGAAATATGAATAAAATGTATTACTATGTGATAAATGAAAGTGTTGAAAAATGGCATGTTTTATTTTGCCTAAAAATAATTACTAACCACACAATCTTTTAAACATTTTATATAATTCATGCCTTCATGCCTTTTAATGCATGAATAATGTCAATATAATTCTTTATAACATTCTAGTTGGATGACATTTAATTAGGGAAATTAACTACTTCATTCATTTTATATATTTTTTAAGTAATGGTATATACATTTCAAATCAAACTTCCGATTCATCTTCCAAACCATTCAACTATTTGTTTGTAAAAAAATTTAAATAAAACATTTTTTTAATTTCATTATCTTAAAATTTAAAACATTCGAAGGATGTTTCGATAAAATGATTTCAAAAGGATTTATCATTTCTGTTTTTTTTATTTTTTTCATTTTTATATCTAATATTAAAATGTTGTTACTTTTATTTTTAAATATTAAACTCAATTTAAAATAATTATTTGTTTTTTTATATAAGATTTATTTTGTATTATCTTATATTAATTATTTTTAGATTAAAATATCTTTATTTAATGTGTGTTTTTTTAATGAGATCAAATGCATATTTTTTAAAAGATCAGCATATACTTTAATTGGTTAGGAAAAATATGATTATTAATTAGAAGACATAAATAATACAGGTCATACACACTAATTGATTATGATTAGAAAACATTTGAATATTAATTATGAGAGAAGTTCTAAAAGGATAATATAAATTTATTATTAACAACTAAATTAACTAATTTTTCAATCTTAGTGAATTAGGTATTGGATCTTATATATAAGAATGAGATAATATTAAAGAAATTATTGATACCTAGAATCTAATTTGACTTTCTTCGTATTTTATATCCTTTCGTGTTGCACTAGAGATGAGATATACTATACGTGATCCCATTGAAATTTCTCAAAAAAAAAAAAAGTAGTTAACCATAAGCTCACATGTGAGGTTATAAAAAAAATATTGATTCATTTCTTTATTAAATTATTTTTCAAAACAATATATAGAAACATTAATACAATTTAGAAGACAATAAGATAAATAAAGATTATAGGATTATATACGACAAGGAGGAGTATAAGCTAATATTTAAATATGTAGGTCAATTTTGTTTTATAAACTTAAAGTTTAAGTTAAACTTATTATTTATTATAAACCTTTTTATAGGTCTAACTTGATTTAAAAAAAAATTTGGTTTGATTTATTAGTATATTTAAAAGCACATTTTACATTAAAAAGCCAATAGACTTAATTTTAAATAAATTAACAAATTTATTTTAATATGTGTGTAAATCTTTTTTAATTTGTGTGATAAAAAATAATTTATTTCTTTATTTTTAAAATTTAGATTTTAAAATAAAATTAAAAAACTAGCTCATATATAACTATGTACACTCATGCACAAAAATAATTAAAGAGGACAATCTTATAAATAATTTTTTTTTTTTAAATATGTCTTATATTCCATTTAGGATATTATAAATAATCAACATAGAGATGAAGAAAAATAATAAATAAGGATGTGACTAATAGAGTTTCTATTTTCTATTTCTTAATTTCATCTAAATAAAAAATGTAAAGTGTTTAAGTATAGTAAAAATATTAAAAATATAGATAATTTTATTATTTTTTATTATAAATCTATTTATTTAATTATATTATTAATAATATCGTGTGTATATTAATTTTTATTATATTATATAATTAAATAAATTAATTCATTAAATTTAATAAATTTTTTAATGACTCTAAACTTGTTTTTAAATAAATAAATTTTTTTTAAAAATTTAAATTTTTCTCTTTTTAACAAATAGACAAGACTTTAAACTTAACAGAACATAAATTTCTATTAAAACTTTGAACCATTTTCATTCTTAAATTCAATCATCCTTCTAAGGGAGTGAATGATTCTGGAGTGTCGGAATTAAACATAAATGTCTACGATATATATGAATGATACCGAATTCTAGTAATTTCTTAGTTGAAAGAATCCTATTTTACCGGATCTTATATACAATGTTATAAATTTCATAGACTTAAATAATTTAAGTGATGATTATATTTAATATTATTTATAATTTAAAGAATGATTTTTATTAATAAATATAATTTATTATATATATATATATATATATATAAAAGAATAAGTTTTCATAGATTTATTTGACATAATAATTTATGTTTTACATTAAGTTATAACGATGTAATTATTAAATTAAAAATTATTAATATATATATATATATATATATCAAAATTTTAAATTTAAAATAATAAAATATAAATCATATGATACACTCTATTATTTTAATTTTTTAATGTGTGTTTTGTTTAAGATATTCAACACATAACTAATTTTATTGTTGTGAGATTCGTTTTCCTTCCCCTCCTTCTCAACACTTCTCTCATTTTTCCTTTTCTCCATACACTCTTGAGTTGTTCTCTCATTCTCTTTTCCTTTGCTAAACTTTCTTGCGGTGATTTCTTGGGTTGAAGGTGCTAATTAGAGAGTACGGAGCTAGCTGAGAGTCGGAGTTTTCTCTTCTTCTTCTCCTCCACTTCCCTGGAGCTCGAATTTCTTCTCCTCCGAGGTAAGGGAAGCTAGAATCTTGCTGATTGTTTGGAAGTGAGTTTAAAAACTCAAGAGCTGTTTGTTTCTTGGAGAATGAGGGTCGGATTTGAGTGTTGCTTGTTTTCGGGGTTTTGGGAGAAATGGTGAAAATTTGGGATTTTTGAGTGTTGATGGTTGCATGTTGAAAAAGTGATGATTTTTGAATTGTTTGCTGAAAACGTGGTTCCTTTGATGGATTGCATGTGCTTGAGCTGTTTGTTTTTGCAAGATTTGAGTGAAATTTTTGAAGTTTGAGGGTTGTTGTGTGATAGTGCGCCGGGCGTAGTTATTTGCGCTGGGCGTGTGTCCATCAGAGTGTTCCATTGTTCAAGCACACCTAGCGCAGGGTTGTTTGCACCAGGCGAGCTTAAGAATGGAAGCCCCTGGATGGCTCATGCTGGGCGTGATATATCAGACAGGGACTCACAATTTTGGGGTACTGGCATGGCTCCGGGCGGGATTCAATCTCGCCGGGCGTCGAGACTCCATGGGAGTCTCTACTAAGGGTGGCGCCGGGCACAATTGGTATTGCACTTGGCGTGAGACCTGGGGAGGTCTCTTCCTTGCTTGCGCCAAGCACGAGTTGGGTACGCCGGGCTTGTGAGACTCCTGAGAGTCTCTGCCTTCTATTGCGCCGGGCGCAATTGGTATTGCGCTGGACGCGTAAGAGCTTTGGAGCTCTCTGGTTGGTCAAGGCCGGGCGCAAATCTTATTGCGTTGGGCTCGGATGTGTTCTTTCATAATTATGCTGATTAATGCTGATTTATGCTGATTAATGTTGTATGATGTAAAGTTGAGTCATGCTGTATGATGCTTTTGCTGATTAATGTTGTTGAGCCGAGCTGAGTTGTATGCTGTCTAAGTTGTTAATGCTATTATGTTGTGCTATGCTGAGTGTTGAATATGTTGTTTATAAAAGGCTGAGTTGTTGTAGGTCGTAAGGCTGAGTTGTTAAATCACTAAAAATAGAGGAGATCTCCTAAATGAAATGCTTGACGACGCATAAGCTGTATCCTTGTTGATTTTTGTTGAATGATATAAGCTGAGATGTAGATGTATGTTGACATGTGTTGTATGTTAACTTTGCTGAAATTGATGATGTGCTAGTAAGTTGAAGTTGTTTATAATTTTCATATATGTTGATTCTTTTCACTAGCTTACCCTTATTTGTTTCCATGTGGATTGGACTGCTATGATCATACTATGTATGAGAGTAAAACAGGGATAGGCTGGAGTATAGTAGCAGGTCTGTAGCTGTTAGATGGAGCTGATGTTTTGTTATTATGGCTGCTTAGTGTAGTTAGGCTAATGTTTTTGTATATTGACATGTTGAGTCCCATACTAAACCTATGTGTATATATATTTTCTATTTATATGCATACTATATTCTGTGTGGTGTTGTTGTTGTGTGACGGTTAGGCGGATCGTTACAATTATGTGAAGAAAGTTTTTTCACATCAACTTTCTCTTTCGTGTTAAGATTATACAAAAAAAAGTAAAAAAAAATAGCTTAATTTTATTCATCACACCAATGACTTTGTGGTAAATTAATTTTATCGTTGCCGATGATAAATTAATTCTATCATTATTGACAAGAGTCAGGGAATTTCATATTGAATTTTTTTATTAATAGTTATTTTATAATAAGAATTGATATGATAATCTTACACATTATTTCAATTTTTTGATTTTTAAGATTGCTTTTTTCATATATAGTGAATTTAAATGAATTGTTAGTTAAATGTAAGAAAATAATATGTCTATTGTTTTACTGAAAGTGGACCAGCTAAGAAATTTGTCTTTGTATGTGAGTTGTGAAGTATAGTATCTAATAGGAGATGAGTAGTGATGGGTTATGGAAAATGGAAGCAAAGGTGGCAAGATGAGTGGTGAAGTTAGTGAGTTCTAAATAAATTGGGACAGAGTTCGGAAGAGAAAAGCTTAGGAAGAAGCAGTACAGGATGAACTCGAGGACCAAAAATGAATAGGACTAAGGCTGGGGTTGGGCCTGAAAAGGAGAGGCTGCTTTTGTCCTTCTGACACATTTGCACATGGGGATGGCTGCCACTTTTCTTCCTAGAGACAAATGTATTATTCAATACCTTTTCTTTTCTGAGACACAAATATATTATATAATATTATTTTTTTTATTATATATAATTTATGTTACAAAGTATTTCTCCATCTTTTTTTGGGTTTGTTTAATTACAATTTTTTTTTTTATCAATGAGACTCATGTTTAAAAAATTTAAATCCAACTCTACTCAAACTATTAATTTTGAGACCGAAGTTAAGTGACAAAAATATGAACATATTTATACTAAAATATGAGTTCAAAACTCATTATTGATATAAAAATTTTGTAATGAGTATTCTTTTAAGTTAAAATTTCGTTATTCTTTCTTAACATAAATAAATAAATACTCACTTTTTCATTAATCGATGTAAGCTCTAATTGTATATAATTAATAGACATACATTTAAATATGTCATGCCTGAATTTTAAGAAAGTGATTTCAAATTTTGTTATCAATATAAAGATTTTATTAATAAATATTCTTTAAAAACGTGAGTTTGAATCCTAGTTAATGCAAAGACTTTGTAGATGAATAATATATAATAACTATAATATGTATTTCCTAAATTTTGAGACTTGGTTAATTTTTATTCGTCAATAAATATTTCAATGATGATAATATGGTTGAAACTCGTTCGGGCTCAAATATTTGGAAGATGATATTAGGTTTTGGATAACTTTGATTAGCTTTAGGAACTCTATTTAACAATTATTTTTAAGAAGAATATTGGAGAGAGACAAATGTATTATATAATAATTATACTTTTACTTTTGGGAGAGACAAATAAAGTATATTATAATGATAATATAATGTTTGAGGCAGGGACAGGGTGTGGGGCTGTGGCCCTGTGGGATTGGGACTGGCCCTTCATGATTATGTTGACTTCACCCCTACCCTTACCCTTCACAGTTCACACTACACAGCTTTTCGTCAAACCCTTTTCACCATAGGGAATTTTCCTTTTCATTTTCCTTTTCCACCACGTCACTCTCCTATTTTGCCTTTTTCTCTCCTTGCCCTTCCAATGATGCTATTGCACCAACCATTTCCAAGCTAAAAGTCCATTTTCAAACCTGACACTCGTCTCAAGGAGGGTGCCCCCTTCTGTCTCACCTCATATGCCTCCCTTCTGTTACTTCATTCTCAACTTCGTTAATATCAATTCCAAGAAACACAGAAAATACAAACATGTAGTGCCATTGCCATTGTCGTGAAACCATCGCATTGTACTAATGGTTTTAAAAATCAAAATAAAATTCTTCCATTTTTAAAAGAATGTGTGTAGGGAGCACCATGATTACCATGTGGTCCTTCTCTCATGCTACATTATGATGTATGTCAACTATCATTAATTACAAATAAGACAATAAGTTTGAATTTGAAAAATTAGAGATTAATTTTAGAATATCATTTTATATAAGCTTTATTTACAGGTAAGAGACATATCGTTATCAGCTATGTCTAAATCATAGGTAGCATAAGTATGATATTATTTCTATAGACCTCCTAGTGTACATTCTGTCTTTTCAAGGCGAATATCGCGATAGCATACTAGCATATTCACATTATAACTTTCACAACTACTATCAGAATAGTTTTACATTTAGTTTTTTTTTTTTTTTTTTTTTTTTAAACTTTTATCTATACTTCTATACATAAACACATAATACAAAAGTTCACCGCCATTTTTGTCCTGTGTAACTAATATCATACCACTTTTTTACATGTGGCTTACAAAATAATTTAATATTTACTTGTTAACGCAGAACACATTATTCGATTAACTGAACTAATTTGCAATTCAATTTATCTATGGTTGCAATTTGGTTATTTCCTTGAGAACCGTTGCTACTTTATATGGTTGATTTAATTATTCAATTATATTGTTAGAAATGATGGTGCCGAGAACTCGAGGAGGCCGAAAAGAAGGCATCAGAAAGTGAGCATAAACATATATACTATATAATATGAGACATCTTTTATAGTATACGGCCATCACGCAAAGTCAATATAAAAAGAGAAGCATCATTCTCCTCCTTGTAAATTGTAATGATGAGAACTCCAACATTTTCAAAAGTGGGTCCTTCCTCTATGGGCCCTACCCTCTTGTACCATACCACAATCCATCAATCTCAAAGCACCAAAGAAACAAATTAACATGCAACACCATGTATTATACAACAACAGTAGCATCATTTTAATTAAATTAACACAAGAGAGCAAATGTCACATGCCTTATATATCCTCATCTCATGCAGTACCATCTATTATCTCTGAGCTACCTAACATCATACATCTCATATTGATATGTAGACAAGAAATGGGTTCCCTGTGTTCCCCGTTCCTTGCAATGATTCGTCCTTTATTCCTCTGCTACCACTCCCTAAGATTGGAGCTAGTGGTCTTAGCTTCCATTAATGTAGCTGAATATTTGATGAACCGCTTCTGCAATGTCACTTGCTGAACATAGCTTACAGTCTTCTTCAATCTGCATTATTACCACACCACACCACGCCAAACCAAAGTCAATTATTTATCACCAAAAATTGAAAAAGAAAAAGTGTAGTGATAGTCGTAGTACAGCACTATAGCACAAGGAATATACTAATGTTATATGAATAATAATAGTAATAATTTACTAAAAGAAAATTCCCTCCATAATTATAATTATAATGATAGACAATGTTGGAAATAGGGAAGGCAGGTTTTGCTTAGATTGCAAGTCAGAGAAGAATAGTACACTGACTTGATTCCACTTTGTAGAGTTGACCATATTAAAAAAAAAACACACACAATTGTGGTGAAAAGACATAGTAATACCTTGAGATTGAGGGAGTAAAGGACAGAAGTGTCTGAGGATGTGATGTTGAGGTGCAGAATGGTTAGCCTAAGGTCCTCCAAAGCAACAATGACTTTTATCAATTGCCCTGGCCTCCTTCGGCACTCAATTTTCAAGTTCACATGGGTTTGAATCAAGGTCACCTTTATGTCTGCAGCCTCTGACTTGTTTTCTGCCTTAACCTCATCTCCACAGTTCATTTCCTCACTCGATGATGACCTCACTCCATATCCATGTGGTGATAATAATGATGATGGTTGTGAAGAAGAACCACCACCACCCTCTTCATTCTTTCTCATCCTTTTTTGTGCCTCCAGGGACTGAAGCAACTGCTCCAATTCCTTCACAAAATCTATTGCACCCCCAATTATTGAGGCTTGGTCACCCTACCCCATGAACAACATCAATATCAATAAAAAGGATAAAAAACAAAAACAATTTTTTAGCATCCGACACTGCAAAAGATTGGATTTTTAGCACGGATAAAGCAAGGGAAGAGACTCTGAGATGGTAAAAACCCACTTGCATACTAACTACATACAGGTTTTAGGGGTTTTTGTTGCTATTTATCAATTTATCAATTAAAGTTGAAGTTTCACCCAATTCTAATTTACACAAAAAAAAACTCATGAAATTCCATCTAAGTTTTGTATTTTGAGGAAATGGGTTTGACAATTGGCCTCCAAGTTTTTTCTTAAAAAAAAAGATTGCATTTTTTCATATAATGCATAGTTGCATACCCTTTGAATATATGAAGGGGGCATGAGGGACCTTAGGACAGTGAGGTGGTCATTCATTTGGCGTCGCCGGTTGCGTTCGACAGCAATGTGTGTCATGCGTTGGTTCTCCACATCTTCCTTGTTCTTGCTTGGCCTTGTTCTTTTTCTCTTTCTCCTTTCCCTTATGGCTGCAGGCTGAGATTTGGGGCATGATTGTGCCGTTTTGTGGTGTTGTTCCTGGTTGCACTCATAGCTCACTTTCTCAACACATGAAACTGAAAGAGGGTGTTGGAGCTCATTGCTTTCTGACTTCACTGGTGACTGCATCTCCAACATGTCATGTGTCACACAACTCTCTAGCTCCAATGCTGCTTCCATTCTCGGAATGCATGCTAAACCCTCCCATGGTTTCTTGAGGTGCTGAAGCCTCAGGAGCGTTTGAAAGTTTGGCTCTTTGAGAGGGAAAATCTGTGGGGATTCCACACTCTGAAGCATCTGAAGGAATGGCATGTTGTCCTCTAAGCTTGATATCAGAAGTTGCTCTTCCTCCTCAAGTCTCAAGCCTTCTGCGTCCACCAGAACTTGGTCCAAACCCAAGTGATCTCCGAAAAACTGCAAGAAAAGGAATTTAGTACAAGGAATGAGAAAGAAATAATGAGAAGGGAAAGTGAGGTATTGGTTGGATTTCACTTTCACAACCAACTTAGTTCAAAAGAAGGAGGGAATATATGGTTCCATTAATGGGGTTAGGGTTGGGTCAGAATGGAGAAAAGGGCAAGTGTCTATGCAGTAATAAAGAGGAATGTGAACAACGGGGGGCAGATAGATGCACATTGAGGAAAATAATAGCACAATGCATTTAATGCAAACGTTTTGAGGAGTAAATGCAGTACTTTTCTTGGTTCTAGAAATGGGGTTGAAAGAAAAGGAAAAGGAAGAAGCAAGAAAGTATAAAATAGTAAACATACACATGAATTGAGGGGTCTCTCCATGAGCATGAAAGCTGAGCAGTGATGAAATGGTGTTAATTAAATGGTTTCTTTCTTACTTAGAGGGTGACCAACATTCCGTATGGTAGTGATACTAAGAAAAGAATGGTAATAAATGTAACCCGGAAGAAGCAGAAGGAGACCCCATATGAGTAGTAACAGTAGCACCCTCCAAATATATTCCCTAGTGTGTTGTGATGGCTTTGGTAGTCTCTTATATAGAATAGCAATAAATGCTGTGCTTGGAACAAGGCTCAGGTCACACAACAGTAGTGGAGACTAGAGAGGGATATGGTAAGAAATGAAAGGTGGAAAGTTGCCAACTGGGGTTATAAGAGATATGCATTTGAAAGTGTGTTATGTTGTTAATGTGAGAGTGTGTTACTTTACTTAGTTGTGTTGTCTGGTTTACGAGGTCCCAAGCATTATTGACCAGCAGCGGGGACAGACACTTGTGGGACTCTTCATTTCTCTCTCATATGAAGGAGGGAAATTGGAAAGTACGGCAAGGAAGGGAAGCCTTTGTGTTTTAATAATTAAAAATCAATGGAAAGGCTTTCTGTGGATTGTGTGGTCTGCATGATGTTTGATGGATCATTTCCCATTTCCTATTCAGGCTAGTTTAGTTACAGATAAGAACAAAATTGCATAACCTACGTAATGTTTAGTGAATCAATCATGTGGGATTATTAATTCGGCATTATCTGAATTCATATTTGTTGGTTAATATACAACTTTATCTTCTGTTTTGTTTTTCAATTATTTTTTTTTATTAATTCATCTCGACTAAACAACTCTAACTTTTATGGTTTTCTTTGATTTATAACAAAAAAATAATTTGTTTAGTTGTTTAATAGCCTAATCAATATGAGACATAATATACTGTAATTATAAAAGTGATAAATTTTAATTTTTATTATTCTTCTTTTAAGTTGAAAAGAACCAATTTTAATATGGGTCTCACAGATTTTAATAAAAAAATAGTTTTGGATTATTGAAACTTATGGTTACTTTATGCTATGTAAAAAAATTTAAGAGTTGATCTTTATCCAAAGGATATGGCTTCTTTGCCCTGCAGCTGTTCAAGTAGTCAATTTATACTGCGTATGGAGGGAGAGCAAGTACGAAGGTAAAGCCTCTTTCTTGTTCATGTACGGCAATGCATCATAACACTGTCAATTGCAATGCCTATTCGGTTTTGATGCATATTATAATTTATGTTACTCCAACTAGATTCATCATAACCTTCTCGTTAAAACTATACTAATCATAGTAATTAACTAAAAGCAAGTTTAGAAATTGTTTGTTAGATTGTGTTTAGCTTATTGTTTAGAAATTGTTTGTTGGAATGTGTTTAGTTTATTGTTAACCAAAATGTTGAATTCTTTGAAAAGAATAGCCGGAAAAGTATTTCACATACATTAGTAAATATTATATTTTTAAATTTTTGACAAGCATCATTTTATTATTAATTTGGAGGATGATTCGGGCATTTTTTTCTTCTGAATATAACATCACTTTATTTGTTTCTAAACGTCCGTTTAACAAAAAAAGTTACGAATTGTTACTTCTATTGTTAGTGTATAGGAAAGAAGAAATATTCGTTTGTATATGTGTAAATAGGTTTCTAAAAATGCTCTTAATTGTTGTTTGTCTCTCTTTGTCAAGAAGATACAATCACTGAATCACATACATATAACTTGAGTTGCTTATTTAGAGATAACTTTTTTCTAGTTAAGAAAATGAAATTAATTGATGTTTACATTCATGTTGATTGGTCAAATAATAAGAATAAGTCTATTGATTGAAGTTAGTTAAATACATGAAGATTTTAAGTTTGATATTAATAAAAAAAATGTTTAACCAATCAAAACTTCACATGTAGGATTCTAAAGTGTATTTGGTAGAGTGCAAGAGAAAAAAAGAAGGTGAAAAGTGACTTTTAGAGTGTATTTGATAGTATGAAAGTGTGGGTAAGTTTTTGGTGAGTTTTACATAGATTTGTTTTCTCAAGAATGAAAAAATTTGCGTGAAAGTTATTTTAAGTTACAAATTTATCTTCCTTCACCAATTGAAAGTGCTTGTAGAACTAAAAGGCAAATATGTAATTTAATTTATAATATTAATTAAGTTTTTATTTAATCAAATATAAACTAATTTTTTTTTTTCTATTTCTCTCTTACTTTTCTCTTATCAACTAATTTTAATTTTCAGTCAATATCTTACTTGATTTTATTTTTTATTTATTTCTCTTCTCTAACATAAGTTAAATGAATTCTCATTAGATTTATTTTTGTTGCTTATAGTTTTTTTTTGAGTTTTCAGCATTGTTGTGACTCTAGAAAAAGGGATTTGTTTGATTAAAACTTTTCACAATTTACAATACCGTTCTTCTTGTTTCATACTGTTCTTCTTATCCGATTTTATAAGTCGAACCTAAATAAATGATAAAATTTTGAACTGAAGCTCATGCCAGCAGTCAGGCTTTTTGTTTAGCATTCATTATGTCTCCACCTAATTTTATTTATATTTTTGGTTACCATAATTTTTTAAATATGTAAATACAAAATTATTAATTATTATTTTTCCATAAAAAACGAACTTTAAGTTCTATTTGAATTCAATCCAAAGTTGCTTTGGAGATAATTAACTTATTCTTTGTGTCACTTCAATTATCTTCGCGGATGAAATTAATTAAGGATAATAGAACAAAACAGATTATTGACTTTGTTTTATGTAGGCATTGTGACTAATAATTGGTATTGGGAAACATGTAGGACTACCTTATCATTTACATATGATGAACTTATATCAGAAGATGGTTAAGTTTCCAAGTTGAAACTTTAGAGTGATGATAAGATAGAAAAAGTGTGGAGGGTAGCTAACACAGTAGATTTGGATAACATGGTAATAACCACGTATCTGATGTGTAGAAAATGGCACAACAATAGTTGGCCTCAAAAGCTACACACATTATCCAGTTGGGTCTTGTGATGTTGCACAAAATCAAATCCCCAGTTTGCATATATAATAAAGACAGTGCATGTGCATGAAAAATCCAATGAATATGTCATGTTTGATGTTTCTTACTTTCCATGCTATCACGCGGATGAAGAATTCTGTCGTATAAGGCGATTTTCACTTTCTTCTTTTTCCTTTTCTATCGCTAATATACACCACTCGTAGTCATTTTATTTGTTTACTTTAGCATTTAATCTATGATAAGCATAAAACATATTTAGTTATTTACTTATATATATTGTTTTTCTTTTATAAGATGTCCACAAACACACACATACTCATATATAGAAAATAATAAATAATAGAGTCAAAATTAAGTTGAAAAAAAAATTCTTCTCACACTTACAAAATACACATTCCATTTTCTAGAATAATAATACAAACACATATTTATAGAACATTAAATCATAATTATCAACTCAACAAATGATAACTATAAACTATATTATTAGACTATATGTACAAACTAAATTATCAAATTATATCTTCATGTAGTTCGTATATTTAAATTACTCTATTTAATAGTTTTAAATATTATTTTGAGTATCGTAACATATATCCCTTAATAAAAACTAATTACTAATATCTCGAAATACTAATTATAATATTTATTTTAAGAGATGACTTCTTTCTGACATATATGTAACATTTAGAGATGAAAAGAGATGACACAAACAATCTGTATATAATTTATGAGTGATCTACATTTACTTTATTATTAAATTTTATTTTAAAAAAAAATATTTCTAACATGTCATAAATTAACGCTAACAGATGTCAAACTGATTGTAAAACCAAAATTATGTATTTAAAAAAAATAAATTACAAATTGAAAAAATAAGAGACCAAAAAATGAAATTTAATTTAGTCTACATATATAACTTATATATTTAAAAATATTTATTTTATTATAAATTTTAATTATATAAAAAAAATATCGTATATTACATTAGTTAAAATACTAATAAAATATAATATTTTAATAACTACTATTCTTAGTTTGATATTTTTCTTTTTTGAAGAAAATAAATTAAAATATAAATACATAGATTAAGAGTCATCATTTTAACAGAAAAGTATATTCTTAATACTCTATTGATGATTAAGGTACGGTGAAGATGAATAGAATAAAAGAATATGATAAAATAGAAAAAATACAAAATATTACCCCTTATAAATCATGTTAATAATCATATAATATAACTTAACATGATAATCATATAATATAATTTAACAAATAATCATATAAATTATAACAATAATGATAGTAAATGTAAGGATAATTTTTTTTTCAGTAATAATAAAGTAAAGTGTTAGGAGTGATATAATTAGTAATGACAAAATAGTAATGTTGATAAGGATAATAGTAATAGTGAAAATATTGATAATGGATAGAAAATTATGATAATAAAAATTATTATAGAAATGATGATAGTAATGGTGAATGTGAAAATCATAAAAATAATTGTGAAATGAATAAAGTTTGTTTTATATTGTATGAGCTGAATATTAGAAAAAATATCAATAATTATTATTATTTTTTCAATTAGTTGTATAATGAATTTAGGAATTAGTCTTAATTAGTAATTAAAGAATATAAATTATCTTGTAATATTTATATAAGAGAATATATCGTAACAAGTAAAAAATTCTTGACATGCTAAGAGTCTATCTTAGTTTGAGATATCCTTCATTTTTTTATTTTTTATTTTTGACTCGACTTGATTACTGATTGAGGTTTATTATTAATTTCTTATCATTTTAGTTCGAGGTTTTGTTGTCCAAATGCGAGAACCAATAATAGTTAGGACAGCAATTTTATATAATCAAATACCAACAATAATGCTAAGATCAATGAAGGTGGTGGTATCCATATTAATAATAACAATGAAAATTAGAGCAGTTAAAAAGTTGGGAGTAGTAATTACACTATATATGGTGGGAGAGAAAGAAAGATAGTAAGTGTTAGCACTTAGCAGCATAAATATGGACAAAAGTTGTGATGGTGTAACTACAATGATATTGATGGATAAAAAGAGAATATTATGCTACTTAATTAGGTAGTACAGGAGTAAAGATCCATAAAAGAATACCACTTCGTTATGTAGCTCTCTCGTCGAGATAAAATTTTATCTAATAAAAATAAGATAAGTTAGTGGAATAAATTTAACTTATTCTACCCACTTACTAAATTATAAATTTAAATAAGATAAAACAATTTAACCTATCATACTTTTTTTTTGTTGACCATCAAATGGATTCTTACATAGGTGTATATACTACTATATTTCTTCACAAATCACAAGAGAAAAAAATAATTTGAAACACGTTTCCATGATGACAAATTATATCCCCATTGTAAATTGAAATATATATTATTAGCAAGGCTAAGAAGGACTCTTAACCATAAGTCTTAACTGTTTGACAGTTTGAGGGTGGTTTAATGTGTGTAGGTGCCTTCTCTCTTAGGGTAGGTGCAGTTTTTGGGATCATGTATCAGTAATCAACGAAGAGCATGCGCAACTACTTGGAAACGCCAAAATTCATTTACATGTCTAAGAATCTTAACCTTGACTTGGAATTATCAATAGTAGCTTCATATCTATCATTGGTAATACATTTTTTTTTTGGTTTTCAAATTATTATCATTTAAAAAATATTTTAGATTACTTTCCACTTTAAAAAAATATTTTAAATTATCAATTTATCATTTTTTGTATTTTGAAATATTCATTCTTGAAAATAAATTTACCCTTATATTTTAAATACAAATAACTCTAATATAAAATTATTTTTAATTATTGATAATTTTTCTTAAAATAATTGAAGTTTAATTTAGGCTTAAATATGTTTTTAATCCATCAAATTTAAAACATTTATTTTTGGTCCCTCAAATTTAAAACGGTTGTTTTTAGTTTATGTAACTTTCAAAAATATTATTTTAGTCTTTCAAATCATCAATAACATATCTAAAAGTGACAAATTAAGATGATTATGCAATATCAATTGGATTTAATGTAATCACTAATAGGGACATCAATGGTAAATTTTATGCAATAATGTTTAATAAATTTTTAACAAAATTTGAATATAAAGATTAAAATAAGATTTTTTTTAAATTATAGAAACTAAAAATAATAATTTTAAATTTGAGAGACCAAAAACAAATTTATTCTAAATTTGAAGAATTAAAAATATATTTAAGCCTTTAATTTATTAATCTTACTCTATTTATTATTCAACAAGAAGATTTTTAGATGCTTTTTTTTTTCAACAAGAGCATGTCTTGCGGTTTTTGTCAATTTCTTATCTCTTTTAATTTATTTTTATTTCTAGTTTTATATTTAATTTTGATATTTTAAATATTATCAATAAGTAAACACTATATTATATTAAAATATAAATTATTTATCAAAAGTTTAAAACAAAATTTATATTTTCAAAAATGTTTTTACTATAATTTAAAAATAAAATTATTTATACATTTAAAAATATTTATTTATTATAAATTATAATTATATAAAATAGATTACACATTATAAAATATTAATAGATAAAAAAAATAAGGATTATTTAATTTTTAAGGGTTTACTGTAGATGCCCTCGCTCTCAGGGCAGGAGCAGTTTGGGATGTTTTCCTTTGTCTGTACTAAAAAGTACTCAATGTCCATCACATGTGACTACTCTTACAACAATTACACGTACTTTAGGCAAAGACAAAAATAAAAAAACGGGAGATACCAAAATCACTTTTTCTGGTACATTATACCAAAATCACTTGAATTTGTAGTTATCTTACTCATGGCATCTTACTCGGGGTATCATATCAATGACAATATTTACATCATTTAAACAACAATCAAAATTCTAAAGTGCTGCCAAAAGTAATTGTCACAAAATAGTTCGGTATTTTATGATGTTTAATTAAAAATTAAGATTTAGTTCTCAACTTAAAAATAAAGTTTGTGACATTATACTCAAGTAAATTGTATAAGTTATGAGGGTCTCTAGTCGTAGGTTTAATTGACTTGAAAAAGAAAAGATATTTAAAATTTTATTTTGAGTTGAATTTCATAAATTCATAATTTTTAGACTTTAGAGAGAATTTCTAAAGAGAATAAATTTGACCCATTTCTTCTCTTCTTCTTAGATCCCTCTAGTGTGAGGATTATTGTTAGATAGTAGATTCAAAGTATTTGAAGGTTAAGAATATGAGTTAGGTGGTACAAAGTTGATGGAGGTTAGAAGCTCAAAGCCTCTTTTCTTCTCCTTTTTTTTTTTCTTCCAAAAAGTTCAAAATCGAGGTAAGGAAAGTTAGGAAGATTGGTTGGTTGAATTTTTGTGTTGTAAGTGATTGAGATTATCAATTGTTGCATGAATTAGAGGATTTGCGTATTTGAAGGTTGTGTTGGTGGAGTTTTGATCGTTCTTAAGGTGGCTAAGATGATTTTGATGATCTTGACAGATTTTGTAGTTGCATGTGGTGGTTTTGGGGCAAAATGAGTTATTAGGGAAGTATATGTATGAATGATTGAGTTGCATGGATGAATTGATGTATGACTTGGATGGATTTTTGGACGATTGAAGTGTTTTGCTGGGTTGATATTCTTGAGCTTCAAATCTGCATATTTTTTGGGTTTGCTTGCTCAAAGTGCCTATGAGGTCGCTCCAAGCAAGCCTGGGTGGTTTCTTAGAGATGTTTTCTAACTTAGGTCACTTAGAGCAAGTTTTCGAGCACTTTGAGCGAATTTTGGCCATTCCGAATGAGTTGTGGGTTGCTCCAAGCGAGCCTGTGTTGTTTCTTAGAAATAGTCTCTAACTTGGGTCGCTTAGAGCAAGTTTTTGAGCGCTTTGAACGAATTTTGGCCACTCCTGTAACAGCCCAAGCAACCCGCATGAGGATATTGTCCGCTTTGGCCCACGGCCGCACGGTTTTGCTCTTAGCGATGACACGCATGCCACCCCAAAAGGCCTCCTCCAAGGCAAGTCCTGCCAACCCATCAGAGTAGCGCAGCGACCCCACATGGCCAGATATTGTCCCCTTTGCCCTCAGGCCTCAGGGTTTTGTCCTAGGCAATGCCCTCATGGCATCCCTAAGGGCCTCCTCACAAGGAAGGTATCCACATCCATATATATGGCATGCTTCGTTCGCCTTCCTAACCGATGTGGGACTATATCCACCCCCCCTCAAGGGAGTCCAGCGCCCTCGCTGGCACACCGATCCGGGCCCCGGCTCTGATACCAATGTAACAGCCCAAGCAACCCGCATGAGGATATTGTCCGCTTTGGCCCACGGCCGCACGGTTTTGCTCTTGGCGATGACACGCATGCCACCCCAAAAGGCCTCCTCCAAGGCAAGTCCTGCCAACCCATCAGAGTAGCGCAGCGACCCCACATGGCCAGATATTGTCCCCTTTGCCCTCAGGCCTCAGGGTTTTGTCCTAGGCAATGCCCTCATGGCATCCCTAAGGGCCTCCTCACAAGGAAGGTATCCACACCCATATATATGGCATGCTTCGTTCGCCTTCCTAACCGATGTGGGACTATATATAGTCCCACATCGGTTAGGAAGGCGAACGAAGCATGCCATATATATGGGTGTGGATACCTTCCTTGTGAGGAGGCCTTTTGGGGTGGCATGCGTGTCATCGCCAAGAGCAAAACCGTGCGGCCGTGGGCCAAAGCGGACAATATCCTCATGCGGGTTGCGCGGGCTGTTACATTGGTATCAGAGCCGGGACCCGGGCCGGTGTGCCAGCGAGGGCGCTGGACTCCCTTGAGGGGGGGTGGATATAGTCCCACATCGGTTAGGAAGGCGAACGAAGCATGCCATATATATGGGTGTGGATACCTTCCTTGTGAGGAGGCCTTTTGGGGTGGCATGCGTGTCATCGCCAAGAGCAAAACCGTGCGGCCGTGGGCCAAAGCGGACAATATCCTCATGCGGGTTGCGCGGGCTGTTACAACTCCGAGCAAGTTGATCTTGTTTAAGCAAAATATTGACTCGTTTAAGCAAGTTGATGGTCAAATTTACCTATGCAGGTATGATGTTCTTGAGGTTCAAATCTGCATATTTTTTGGGTTTGCTTGCTCAGAGTGCCTATGGGGTCGCTCCAAGCAAGCTTGGGTGGTTTCTTAGAGATGTTTTTTAACCTAGGTCGCTTAGACCAAGTTTTCGAGCACTTTAAGTGAATTTTGGCCATTCAGAATGAGTTATAGGTAGCTCCAAGCGAGCCTGTGTGGTTTCTTAGAGATGCTTTCTGACTTGGGTTGCTTAGAGCAAGTTTTTGAGTGTTTTGAACGAATTTTGGCCACTCCGACCAAGTTGACCGTGTTTAAGCAAAAGATTGACTCGTTTAAGCAAGTTGATGGTCGAATTTACCTATGTGGTTATGATGTACTTGAGCTTCAAATCTGCATATTTTTTGGGTTTGCTTGCTCAAAGTGCCTATGGGGTCGCTCCAAGCAAGCCTGGGTGGTTTCTTAGAGATTTTTGCTAACTTAGGTCGCTTAGAGCGAGTTTTTGAGCACTTTGAGCGAATTTTGGCCATTAAGAATGACTTGTGGGTCGCTCCAAGCGAGCTTGTGTGGTTTCTTTGAGATGCTCTCTGACTTAGGTCGCTTAGAGCAAGTTCTCGAGTGTTTTGAACGAATTTTGGCCACTCCGAGCAAGTTGACCTTGTTTAAGCAAAAGATTTACTCGTTTAAGCAAGTTGATGGTCGAATTTACTTTTGTGGTCTTCATGAAAGTTGTATTCCTAGATGTTGGCTTTCCAATGACTTTAGAATCATTTAAAAAGGAGGTTTAGAACTCCAGTTATGACCTTTTTAGCAAGTAAAGGTCAAGTTGTCAATATTTAGACAAACTATTACAGTTTTTGTGATTTTTAGTATAGTAGATGATGGAATTAGAACTTGAAGTATTCATAAGAGTTGTACATAACCATTTTAGCTTTCATATGAGATAAATATGAGTTTAATTGGAGTAGTATAACTCCTTATGTATTATTTTATGTGAAGGTTGTCATTATATGATAGCTGATTCATGTAAATTATATGTTGATACATGTTGTATGATGAATATGAATAGATGTTTTGAGTTCTATAACATGTTGTATGATAATGGTTCTACATGTATTGATTGGACATGATATATGTAGATGTTTGTATGATTGGATGATAATGAGTGTTAGTTGTTGTACATATATAATGATTTTGGAAAGCATTGATATTCCCTTTATGGATGATGTTGTTGTTGATCTCTTTATGTATTAATTGGATGTGATGCATATAGATGATGTATGGTGATGTTTGGATGTTGAGAATGTGATATGATATTAAAGCATGTTAGCTAACTTAGGACTTGAAGAGAGAAAATTATTTTGAAAAATGAAGATCCCACATAGGGTATCTAGGAGTGGTGCTCGGGTAGGCCACTATTGGAAAATCCTCTTTGAGTAGTTGTGTCTCTTGGAGTGAGTTTTTGAGGTGTGTTGAGTCTTCTCTAGGTCTTTAGTTAGTGGTTGAGTTAGGTAGGAGATCGAGGACTACAACTCTTAACTAAGTACCTAGAAAGGTTGCGTGACTCCTTGAAGATGGCTAGTGGACTAACTCCACATATGACTTGGTAATGCATGTCAAGGTTGTGGTATACTCAATTATACCACTCCTAAAAGTGGACTCTGACTTTTTTAGTGTAAGTGATTAGACCTGAAAAATCAAAGGAGGGATTGGTATCCCATTTTGTTATGATCGAGTTGGCTCTTTGAGCATGAAAACGATTGAGTTGGTTCAATAGGGTGGAATTCACTTAGACTGGTCACATTGTTAGGAGATATTTAGAGGTGAATGCATGATGACATATTGATTGATGTGTTTGCATATGATGGGTGTCAAGGTGTGTGTTCGTATGCATTGTTGATGTCTTATGTGACATAATTTGGGTGAGGTGCATGTTTACTTGGAGTGCTATAGTTTTCATGTATGGTTGGGGTGTGATTTTTTGTTGATAGTGGTGCTACTGCGTGTAACTTGTATAATTGTGTTCGACCGACACTAGAATATCAAATTATTTTAGAATTACTGAATACATGTGTATATATATTGTCTATATTAATATAGGTGTTTTACTCTTATATTCATGTTCCCTGTCTCTCTCTATATATATATATACACACACAAATAAATATATATATATATATATATATATATATATATATGTATGTATGACACATTCTCTCATTTAATCTTGAATGTTCTAGTAAATTAGTTTTTGCTGCTAGTGATAGAAGCTTCATTGAGTGTAATAACTATAGCAGATCGATACTAAGTTATTATTAAAAATATCACTTTATTTTTAAATGAACAATATAATAAGAAAATATTGGTTGAGTACCATATAAAAGTTCTATTGCTACTCCCACTACAGAACCATGCAAAACTTACAATTTGTCTCAAGCAGTAACATTTGCATGGTTTAATTTACGCCAACTGTTGTCTGGGAACTATTTTAACTCTTACCCCTTCAGACGTTGACCACAGAATCTTGTCTTTGTTCACCAGGAGGACGGGGAGAATGAGAATGGCTGAATTGAGGCATCAACATGTTAGATGTTAAGATGCTTTGCTATTTCTTTTTTTTGGTACAGAACCTATGAACTGCAAAATATTTCTTTCCACATTTCGTCTTTCGTTACGTGTACAATCGGATAACCAACGTCATGTAAAAGAGTTTCGCTAACCAACAGTTATGGCACAAACAAATACAGTAGACACCACCAGCAACACAGACATCTGAGAACCTGTACAATGTCATGCTTGTGAAGCACAAAATCTGTCGGCAATAAACTCCAAAACACAATCACAGTTGCTCATCTGATCCATAATAGAAGTGGCAAAATAAGCTAGCTGCAGCATCAAGCCACAAAAAATAAAATCCATTTTGAACTTCTAAAATAAAATGTGCCCCGTAAAAGCTTATTTTGTAGGCTTTTAACAGGATTTGAGAACTAAAGTCCAAGAACTAAGTCCATAGAAAACCATAAATAAATAAATAAAGACTAAAAAAGTACATATCTAATTCGGATTTAAAAATAAAAATTTAAATCTTACATTTCATCAAACAAGTTGGACCAACCTAGTTAGCCAAACTCATTTTGCCCACTCTGGTTTGCAAGGAACCCTGTTATATTAACACCAATAATACCTATTAATTCTGGAATACACCGAGCGGCAATCAAATATTTGACAATAATACCATAGATATAAAAAATTGGCATGTAAATATTCAAGGCTCATATCTGCATTGCTAGAAAGTACTATTGTCGTAGAGAAATTTGATTTCCAGAAACATAATTCTCCAAGACCAACTAAATCCTTCCCCTCTAATCTTCACTAGCACATAATAATATTAAAAAAGGATGAAATCTAGCGCTCTATCTGTATAGTTACATGACTGATGTTATAAACCCTTTTGATATAGTCTATAACCTTGTCCAGCACCATGTCTGCATCTGCTTCACGTCTGATTTTAACATGACAAGCTAGCAAAACCTTTCCCACTGTAATGGCCCATATATGCAGTTCATGAACAGCCACTACATCTTCCATATCCAACAGCCCCCTTTCAAGCTTAGTAGCATCAATCTCACGAGGTGTGCTTTCCATCAGGACTTCCAAAATGTTACGCAGCATATTGATAGTTGTCACCAAAACAATGACAGAAAATATTAGAGTGCAAATTAAATCAACTATTTGCCATCGAGGTTCATACCATATCACTGCTCCCCCAATCATTACTCCAACACTCTGGATTGAGTCCCCAAGCACATGCAGATAAGCCCCCTGTACATTTATGTTCCATTGCTTCCTCTTCTTAGTTCCATCTTTTGATTCACCAAGAAGAGGTTCAGTAACCTCTTTGTGAGCATGATGGTGTTCTTGATCATCATGAGTATGTTCATGCTTTTCATCATGATGGTGTTCATGATCATCATGTGTGTGATGATGCTCATCTTTTGTATGCTTAGCATCATGATGAGTCGACACAGAAATTCCATGACTGTGGCCATGACTATCGTGGCTGTGGCCGTGACCGTGACCGTGTCCATGTCCATGACTGTCATGTCCATGACCATGGCCATGGCCATGATCATGACCCAACAACAAAGCCATAATGATATTAACCGCAAGACCAAATGCAGAAACTAGAAACATTAAAAACCCATCCACATTTTTAGGACCAGCAATGATTCTATCAATGGCTTCGTATACCAGAATTCCAGCAAGCAACCATATTAACTGGATAGAAACCAAAGCACCAAGAATCTCTATCCGGAAAAATCCATATGACTGGCGAGGTGTAGCTTCCCATCCAGCAGCCCATAAAGAAAATAAGGAGATGGCAAAGGCTGCAACATCTGAAAGCAAATGTGCTGCATCAGTCAATATGGCAAGACTGTTTGCCTTGATGCCGCCAACAACTTCAACCGTCATGAAAATAACACAAAGAATCACTGCCATCAATAGCTTTCGCATAGATGTTGATCTTTCCTCAGAATCCTTAGAGATGGATCCAGCGTCTGCAAACCCACATGGTGCTTCCCCGCAAATCTTCCTTCCGCCATCAGGAGAATCTCCACTGATCTCAATAACTTGCGAATGCTGAGAGCTTTGTGCTTCCATCTACAATATACAAGAAAATGTAACATTTAATGAGTTGCAGAAAAACCATACGCTCTTTCAAGCATTAAACAGAAACAATAAAATATTATAACAGCCATCAATAACTTTTTACAGTATATCTGGGACAATTTGATCCCACGGGACACTGCTCTAGAAGTAGAATAAGTAATTAAAAAAAGAACTGGCTGAAAAAGTGTAAGGTTTGGTGATACAACTAATCCACTATGAGCAGCTCTACCAACCAATTATCAAATAGTACATATAAGACTTGTATTAGTTGTGATGGTGTTATAAATCAAACAGAGCTCTCAACGACACTCTTTAATAATTGGCTAACACAGTTTTCTTAATCAATAGCCCACACCTATGTGTCTTTCCCTGTCTGTGATTTTAGTCTATAATCCATAAGCAACAATTTGGGTAATCAGGGTATAAAAACAAAGTCAAATAAAACCATGTTATATGAGAGAATAAAATGTGATATTCTTTTTTAGTTGGAAGAGTGAGATACAATCTCATATGGACTTAGCCAATTGAGTAAAATTGTACCACGACTATAATAACATAGATCATAAAAGAAAGCAAATGCGAAATAAGTAGACCTCAAGCATTGATGCTTAAACAATTGAGTAATGTTATATCCCCCCAAAACATCCTTTCTACCAACCTCCTAGTACTTTATTTAATATACTTTATATAAACAAGTATAAATATTTATAAATAAAAAGAAAAAAAAGGTTAATAAGTAAATGAAAAAGTAAATATATTTAATATTTTGGAAACATAAAAGCATTTAATATCTTAATAAGGAGGATTGTTCGGAAGAATAGGCACGAGGATTTACAAATAGTCAAAACAATGTATATTTCCAATCACTATGTCTATGTGGCAGGAAAACATTACTTGACAGAGAAAAGCAAAAGTAAGAAACTGAAGGACAAAATTGCAGTTTACAGATATGAATATTCCTTTGGACAATGAAAAGAGAAAATACAAAGATATGTTCTTTTTGCATTCAAAATATCCTCGTGTCTTTATTATGCTCAACTATAGACATTAGGACCTGAACATCGAAACCACAGTTCAAAGTAAATTGATAAGAACCTTGGGAGAACTACACCACAAAAAGTTAGTTGTTGTAGTTAGAGAGACCAAGATCTTACAAAACCTATACTAAAATCCCATACTTCAAATGGGGGCTTTGAATGGTTAAACAAGAATAGAATCATATCTAGAAACTCTAAAGAAAAAGTTTGAGAAATGGATAATGGTGACATGGAAAGAGAGGGGAGGCCTAGGAGCTAAAGGTCATGAAGATAGAGGAAGTTCAACATGAGATACTGGGATTTCTGTCCACTGCAACAGTCAGATTTCCAATCTGCCCAAAATAGTCAGGAGGAGGTGAAGAAGGATTGAATGAAGAAGGGGGTGTTTCGACACAAACAAAAGAGATAGTGCAGAACCATGATTCAGATGAACAGTGGAGAACGTTGGAAATTCTGATTTACTTAGGAAACAAAGCTTAAGAACTAAAAAAGACCTTCTTAACTTGTGGTGAGCGAAAGAGTATCACTGTGAATTGTGAAACTGTAAAGCACAGAATGAAATTCCTACGAAAGAAAGATATAATACGAATTGGTCAGAACATACTACGACTCAATCCATCAAATCAGAAAGCCTTGGAAAGCCTGGTAGGTTACAATTGCAATCCCAGATCAAATCAAATACTTATAAAAGTAACAGCTTTATGATGTAACAATCCATTAATTATAAATATAAGGGCACCGATATGCATTGGTAAATTAATTTGTTATCCTGATAACTAGTCAATCATAAAATGTTTAAACCAGTCATTGGGTTGTTGTGCATGATAATAATTACGATAATGTGATTGAATAATAAACCCACACAAGCAATACATATTTTGTTAATAACTCCATGATTGAAACATGATAATCTCACTATTACTGAGTGATTTAAACTAACCAACATGGTAAAACAGATTTAAACCAGGTCTGAAGAATCCCTTTACAAAAGAAATAATCAAAAGCAAACAACTTGTAACTTGCAATTAAAGAACAAAACTACATTATTGTTTGGCTGGCAAATTGAAGAAACTTGAAAGTAAGAAAACCTTAAAACGAGATGAGCATTAGCTCAGTCAGATATACAGAGATACATTTATAATCGACAAGCTCCAAAAAATATTCACATTCACACGCCAAGAAAGGATTGAAAAATAGTTTGAAGGAGTTGCAATAGCCGACATGCATGTGCCAGTTATAATTATATTTATAAACATGAGTTCCTTCCCAAAGAATTATCAAAAGAAAAAAAGAACAAGGGAAAGAGTAGGCACAAACAGGAGGCAACAAGGTCAATAAATCACATCTATACTCCAAGATTCAAATTAACATATAACACAAAAACAAACGAAGCAAAGCAGAGAAAACACAGGAAGATCAAGGCATCCTTGCACAATATAAACAATATTTATAGAAGCATGGAGAATAAAAAAAGAAAGAAAAAAAAAAAAAAAAAACAAAAGAACTTGACTTCTTAGAAGCAGAAAAGAGAAATGGATAGCAATAAAGTCAGCAGAGAAGAAGACCAATATGCGGTGGATATGATTAGTCAACACAAGGACAGTGAATATAGCCGCCAGGAGCAGAACACAGTTACCTAAATGTAACACCTCAAATTCTCATACTTTAATAGAGATAGAGAAATGATGCAAAAACTATGAAGCATTTAATTGATTAGGTGAGAGATTCTCATCATCATCAAGTCCCAAAACAGAATAGAACCTTCTAGGACCCCGACATATAAAAAAAATCACAAGTCACAACAACGAGGGTTCGGTTCACCTAAACAAGATTAAGAAAGAAAAATTTGAAGACGCACGTAACAGAGGGTGAAATCATGAGCATTAAAAGAAAAAAGGAGGAAGCGTTGTGGTTGCGGAAAATGTTACGTTATGACGGAGTCAGTTGGTGTGGAGAAGGAAAACGCGATTCTGCGCAGAGTTTGGAAGATGAAAAAGGGTTTTGTAATACGAAGGAGATAAGAAAAGCGACGGAAAAGGTGGAAGAAGAGAAAGGGGATGTATAGAATAAATGCGGATGCAGTGTTGGAGCAATGGGCCTCACCGTTCTGGATCGCTCCTCCTCCTTTCTTCTCTGCTGCCTGCTGCTGCCTGCTGCCTCCTGCTGATTCCGAATCCTTCTCTCTATAAAAGAGGGCAGCCAAAATTTTCAGAACCAATTTGAATAACAGATTTTTATTATTTATTATTATTATTATTAGTACCAATATTACAACTGCGTCTGCTCCATTCTAACCACTAAAAACCCACCCCGGTGCTTTTTTCTTATTCTATAAACTATAAACCCACCTAGTGGTTTCAATTTTATCTTCTTTTCTTTTTTTTTTTCTTAAATAAACAAAACTGAATAAAAGATATAACCAGATTTACTTAATTAATATTACTAGAAAAAAGACGCTAAATATTTAATCAGATTTGCTTCCGTGAAAAAATGAGGGATTATTATTTTTAAATAAGACAACTTTTTTTATATATTTTTCTATTTTATTCTTACATAAAATACAGCATCAGATATATTTGTCATTAAAAAAGTTGACATAAAAAAGTGTTTCCTTTATATATTATCATATATATAGAGAACAAAAGGAATGAGATATTAATTTACTTTAAGAGTAAGTTTATGTATCTTTATTTCATTTAATAATTCATATTTTACATCAAATTTGAACAATCTAACTATTAAATTAAAAAAATTTTAATGTTATATAAGTTTGCAAAGTTTTTAAAAAAATTGAATTTTTTTTATATTTTGTTGAATAAATTCAAATTAAAGTATAAAATATTTTTATGAGTATTCTTCAATTCAAATTAATGTAACGACGTATCAAAATTTCAAATTTTACAGATTTAATTTATACATTAAGAACTTTTAATTTAATAATTAGATTATAAAAAATTGATGTAAAATATGAGTTATTGAGTAAAATTTAAATAAACTTACTATTGAAGTAAGTCATACGTAGATCAATATATATGTGTATATAAGAATATGAATATTCATTATGGTAAATCATATTTACTTATTTCTAAATTTTAATCAAGAAATATTATGAATTTAAATATGTTTACCTCATTTTAAATTTTTAATTATTTTAAAATCTTTTGTTAGTTTTTCTAGTGATCTCTTTTATTCTTTATTATTAATTTTAGTTAGTTTAGTGTTGAGATATAACTAAATAAACAAGTAATACTAAACTAGTTTTTTTTTTAATGTAATCATATTATTAATGTAAATTCTCCTCGAAAAATTTGAATTAGTTCTCTTTCTGATAATTTCTTTTTTTCCAACAAACTTTCTAATAATATTTTTTTTCCAACCAACTTTCAAGTTAGTTAAGGTAATAAACATTATTTTAAAATAATATAATTAGATTATTTATGTGTATAGTTTAATTAAACAAATATCTATTAAAATGTTCATGTTTGTTCCTTATTTTTTATATTTAATTAGATCGAATTGATCTTTTAAAATAATAATAATTTTCTATTTTGCAATACACATTTGAATCAATTTATAACATGAAATTTCTAACATTATATTCATTTATATGAAAATTATGAAATTTAATTAATATTCAAATTCAAAAGGACTACAAGAATAATGTGTGAAAAATATATCACACGAGTGAAAATATATTTTTAATTTTTAATTAACTTTTGAACTTATTTATATACGATTTTCACCATATTTATAATATTTTTTTATGTGAATTTTTGTTGCATTCAATAATTTTCATATATGTGAGTTCAATGAAACAAGTTTTAAGTCTTAAATTACACTCTTTAAAAAAGTCTTAAATAAATATTGTTTCAAAATGATCAAATCAAATCAAATTTAAGAAGTAAATGACGAAAATAGACATTTTAAAATAGAAGAATCAAAATAAATATAAAAATAAGATAAATAAGTAAAAATATAAATTAGAATAAATAAAATAATTAGATATAATTTACTTTTATATTTATTTTGATTCTTCTATTTTAAAATGTTCAAGTTTCAAGTCTTAAATTACACTCTTTAAAAAAGTTAAATAAATATTGTTTAAAAATAATCAAATCAAATCAAATTTAAGAAATAAATGACGAAAATAGACATTTTAAAATAGAAGAATCAAAATAAATATAAAAAAATAAGATAAATAAGTAAAAATATAAATTAGAATGAATAAAATAATTAGATATAATTTATTTTTATATTTAAAATTTTTAATATATATTACGATGTTCAATTTTATTGATTTTATTGTTCTTGCTTTTTAATTCATTAATTTACTTTTTATGATTGTATTTCCTTAAAAATTATATTTTTTTAATATATTAATTTTTATTTTTGAGACATATGTTAATATATTACTTTTATTTTTTAATATATTACTTTTCATTTATATAAAACTCAATTTCTTATCTGATATGTTAATTATTTTTAGACTAAAATATTTAGAAATTATATGAGCATTAATTAAAAAAAAAAAATAGAGTAAGGATAATTTTAGAATAAAATATATAAATAGGACAAATTTTTTATTATTTATTATATAAATTATTTTTCTTAGTTGATAAATTAGATAATTAAATTTTATATACAATAATTAGATTATATGTTATATTCGATCAAAATTAATGAATTGAGACGATATCATTTTTTATAATTTGTCTCATTATTAATTATTCAACTACCATTATTTAAAGTGGTACATTTATTTGAGAGTAGATTAAATTTATTATCAAAAGGTAATACATTTATTTCTCATTAATATGTATATAGAAATTTTAAATTATAATTATTATAAAAAATATTTATAAAGTAATTTATGTGACAAATTTAATATTAAATATTTTATTTAGTATAATAGTTAATAATATTTGAACATATAACTGAATTACTAATATTATTTTTTTCTCAATCATGCAATATAGATGTTTTTTTTTCCTTGTCGTGACGCCTCTCGTCAGTCACATGTTTGTTATGACTTTAATCTAACTGTACTAGTAAGCACCCTTTCGGTCATGCAATAGGCCGAAAGGAGCGCCCAAACTAATGAAACGCACCAATTGGCACCCCTTCAGTCGGACAATAGGCCGAAAGGGGGGGCCCGAACCAAGGAGCCACACCAACTGCCCCCTCAGGTCAGGAAATAGACCGAAAGGAATGCCCTGGCCGAACACCCCTTCGGCCCCAAGCTTGGCCGAACACTCCCTCGGTCTCGTGAGTAGCCAAAAACCCAGAGAAGGGATCTGAAGCTATTCAAAACACCCTTTCGGCCCCAATCTTGGCCGAACACTCCCTCGGTCTCGTGAGTAGCCAAAAACCCAAAGAGAAGGGATCTGAAGCTATTCGAAACACCCCTTCGGCCCCAAGCTTGGCCGAACACCCCATCGGCCCCAAGCTTGGCCAAACACTCCTTCGGCCTCAAGCTTGGCCGAGAACCTGAAGAAAGAGCCTATGATAAACACGTGACAAGCCAACTGCCTACTTTGCATTAATTACCATACCAGATTAAGACAGGATTAAGGTTAAGTCATGTATTACCCATTTCCCAAGGATGAAGGCCCATCAGGCCCACATATGTCGCTATAAATATACAGGTGGTGTGACATAAATGAGGTACGTTAGTATTCCCGCTAATGCATTTATTGCTCTGAGCCGAACACTGACTTGATCGTCGGAGTGCCTGTGCAGGTACCCTCCCCCACCACGCGGAGCTAGTGTTCGGTCAACACGGAAGATTCAGAAGGACTTGAAGGCAACTAGGAAGGATCAAGGAGAAGAGTGTTCTTACGCAGGAACATTTTGGCGCCCACCATGGGGCCGAAACCAGAACGGTTCTCGACCTTGAAGCGAGATGGTACTTACAAGAAGTCAACAGGAGAACGCAGCCGCAGAGTACCCCTACAGGATGCCCCGGGACAATCCTAGGCAACAAACTAATCAGAACGAGGATGGAATGGAAGAGTCATACGTGGACCGATCTCAACAGCCTAATCCGTCATCGGCCATCGAGCAACTGAAGGCCGAAATGATGGAACTCAGGCGGCTTCGAGAAAAAGACGCTCACGAATTATCGACCCTGAGAAGAGAAAATGCCGAGCTCAGGAGCGATAATCGGACGTGGCACCCGTCGTACGATACACGCAACCAGTCGACCCGGGACCAAGGTGAATCATCCGGATGGTATAAGGAAGTCAATGTTCCTCGCCCATCAGGTGGACCAGCGACAACGCAAGACCAACAACGAAGACAGGGAAGGACTCCATTCACGCCAGAAATTGCCGGGGCTCGTTTGCCCGACAACTGGAAAAACCTGACCTTAGAAAAATACGACGGAACCACCGACCCTGAAGAGCATTTGGATGTTTTCGTCACCCAGGTTGGCCTGTACACGGACGAGGACGCTATTCTTTGCAAAGTCTTCCCCACCTCCTTAAAAGGACCGACACTCAACTGGTTTACCAGGCTTCCACCCGGGACCGTGGACTATTTCACGTCCTTGTCTTCTCGCTTTGTAATACAGTTCGCCACGAGCCGACCTCATCAGCTCACGTCCATCGCGCTGGTCAACGTACGTCAAGAGAAAAAGGAACCTTTGAGAACTTTCATGGAAAGGTTCAAAAAATGACGTTATCTATCCGAGATCTGGATCCGGCCGTAGCGATGCATCACCTAACCACAGCGCTAAGACCCGGACCTTTTGTCAACAGCCTGTGCAAGAAACCATCCCGGGACCTGGATGACCTGCGACAAAGGGCTACCAAATACATGCAGATGGACGAACTGGCGGAATTCCGAAGTCAAAATCGACCCGATCTATCGCTCGCCAAAAAGGAAAACGACAAAGAGCCTCCTAGACAGCGCCAAAGAGATATGCCAGATCGGGACAAGAATGCCAGGGGGCCGAGATATTTGCAGTACACACCACTTAACACCAGCAGGGCTAAAGTGTTGGAACATGCCCTGGCCACCGAAGTTTTGGCCGTCCCAAGAAGAGCCATGACCCCGCCGCACGCCGACAAAACAAAAACATGCCAGTTCCATCGAAACAGGGGGCACACAACTGAAGAATGCTCCGCCCTTCGGGATCGAATTGAAGATCTTGTCAAGGCGGGACATCTTCAGAATTATGTTCGATCGACGGATCATCGAGGGAGCGACAATCGTGAAGGAAGAAGAGAATACCGAAGGGGGAATCGAGATCGAGCACCTCGGCAAAACCGATCCAGGGAGCGGAGTAGGTCTCAAGACAGGAACCAAGGCGACCGAAATCAACCCAGACGAGTCATAAACACCATTGCAGGAGGCTTTGCGGGGGGCAGAAGCTCATCTTCGGCGCGAAAGAAGCACCTGAGGGCGATCAAGTCGGTTAACACTATAGACCGGGCAGCAGTCATCCATATGCCCCATATTACATTCACCGACCAAGATTTCCAGGGTGTGGACCTAGTGCAAGATGATCCCATGGTCATCAGTGTGGAAATCAACAATTGTATTGTAAGGAAAACTCTCGTTGATTAGGGAAGCTCGGCTGATATCCTTTACTGGAAAACTTTTGAACAACTCGGGATCCCAGAGCAGGAATTGACACCTTACGATGAGCCTTTGGTGGGGTTCTCAGGTGAGCGTGTCGACACTCGAGGAACAATAGACCTGTATACTTATTTTGGAGACGATCGGCAGAGACGAAGGATTAAAGTACGATACGTCGTGGTGAATGCCAACACATCGTACAATATCCTTCTGGGTCGACCCTCCTTGAATAAGCTGAGGGCCATCGTCTCTACCCCCCACTTGGCAATGAAATTTCTGTCTGAAGACGGCAAAATCGCCACGTTACATGCCGATCAAAAGACAGCCCGCGAATGCTACCTGGCCAGCCTAAAGGTACAACCGACTCCGAAACCGACTCGACACCAAGAAGTCAACGTCATTGGAGACATTGGTCCCTCCAAGTTGGAAGCTTTGGAGCTTGACCCCAGAATTGAGGACGAGTATAGGGTCGAGCCGACGGAAATAACCATTCCGTTCCAGCTTGGAAAAAGGGAGGAACAAGTCACATACCTAAGTTCCCGCTTAACAGAAAAGGAAGCAGAGGACATCAAGCGAATTTTGTTGAGATACTCGGACCTATTCACTTGGACAGCGGCCGACATGCCCGGCATCGACCCTGGCTTCCATTGTCATCGACTCTCGGTCTGTCGAGATGCCAAGCCTATCGCCCAGAAAAAGAGGAAAATGGGGGGAGATAGATCTCAAGCAATAAAAGAAGAGACTGCCAAATTGCTTCAAGCCGGATTCATAAGGGAGGTCAAGTACTCCACATGGTTAGCCAACGTGGTAATGGTTAAAAAATCCAATGGGAAGTGGCGAATGTGCACAGACTACACGGATCTGAACAAAGCATGCCCAAAAGATGTTTATCCTCTGCCCCACATCGACGCATTGGTCGATGGGGCGGCCGACCATCAAAGATTAAGTTTCCTAGATGCTTATTCGGGGTATAATCAGATACCGATGTACCCCCCAGACGAAACCAAGACCGCATTCATCACAGACTCAGCCAATTTTTGTTACAAGGTAATGTCATTCGGCTTGAAGAATGCAGGGGCCACATACCAGCGCCTCATGGACAAGATTTTTTCTCAACAAATTGGGGCATGTTTGGAGGTCTACGTGGATGATATGGTAATCAAATCCAACTCCGCCGCTGATCATTTAAGAGATCTGAAAGTGATTTTTGACGAGGTAAGGCGGCACAACATGCGATTGAACCCAGCTAAATGCACCTTCGGAGTTGCAGGGGGAAAATTTCTCGGCTTCATGTTGTCAAAGAGAGGCATAGAAGCCAACCCGGATAAGTGTCAGGCCGTTATCAATATGAGAAGCCTTCTTAACGTAAAGGAAGTGCAACGCTTAGCCGGACGAATCGCTTCCCTAGCCCGATTCCTGCCCTGCATGGCGGACCGATCCAGACCCATTATGTCCCTACTAAAGAAAGCCACCAAGTTTAAGTGGACCGATGAATGTGAATCTGCTTTCCAAAACTTCAAGATAATACTAACCGCTCCACCGTTGCTAGCCAAACCGGACCCTCAGCTGGACATGATAGTATACCTTTCGATCTCAGACAAAGCCATCAGCACTGTATTAGTGCAAGAAACAACAGAGCAGAGGCCGGTATACTTCATCAGCAGGGTCTTACAAGAGGCCGAAACGAGATATCAACATCTCGAAAGGACCGTTCTCGCTCTTGTGCATACAGCCAGGCGTCTTCGACACTGCTTCCAAAGCCACAGGATACTGGTCCGAACAGATAGCCCCATTGCAAAAGTCCTACGAAAGCCCGAATTGGCTGGAAGGATGGTCGCTTGGTCCATCGAATTATCGCAATTTGATATTCGTTTTGAGCCAAGGGGACCCATCAAGGCGCAATGTATGGCCGACTTCATCAACGAATTCACTCCGCCAGTAACCCCTGAGCCACACTCATGGACACTACACGTAGACGGATCGTCCAACCAACACGGCAGCGGCGCCGATATCATTTTGGAAGGACCGGGGACAATAATAATAGAACAATCATTGTAGTTTGGATTCAAAGCCTCTAATAACCAAGCAGAATACGAGGCCCTTCTCGCGGGACTAAGGTTGGCCGCCGAACTCGGCATCACTAAGCTCCAGTGCTTTAGCGATTCACAAGTGGTAACAGGGCAAGTTAACGGCACTTTCCAGATCAGAGATCCGACTTTGCTATTGTATTTTCATGCTTTCCATAAGCTAAGAAGCAACTTCGAAGAGGTCCGAGTCACACACACTCCCCGGGAACGCAACGTTAGGGCCGACCAACTAGCTAAACTCGCTAGTAGCAAGAAAACTAGCCATTTGCGTAGCATGATACAACAAGAGTTACTTAGCCCGAGCATCAATGAAACTGAATGCCTGAAGATTGATCAGGGAAGCCCGTGTTGGATGGATGCCATAGTAAACCACCTTCGGACCGGGGAATTGCCCGAAGATTCCCTAGAAGCGAAGAAGATGAGGACCACAGCCGCACGGTATACGTTGATTGCCGGAGAATTGTATAAGCGAGGCATTTCCTCCCCCTTGTTGAAATGCCTCACTCCCGAGCAGGCAAGCTATGTTCTCCAAGAAATTCACGAAGGAGTGTGCGAAACTCATTCTGGAAGCCGGACTCTCGCGACAAAAGTGATTCGGGCTGGTTACTACTGGCCCACTCTGAAAACCGATTGTGCCAAGTTTGTACAACATTGCAGGCAGTGTCAACAACATGGACCTCTGACGCATCAACCTCCAGAGGAGCTCCATCCTATAACCACTCCATGACCATTCTCTGTTTGGGGCATGGACATTCTCGGACCATTCCCGCCGGGTAGGGGGCAAGTGAAATTCCTGGTAGTAACAGTAGATCACTTCACTAAGTGGATCGAAGCAGAAGCGTTGGCTACCATTACGGCCAACAATGTCCAAAAGTTCTTCTGGAAGAATGTCGTCACACGTTTCGGAATCCCATACGCCTTGATAACGGATAATGGTCTACAATTCACCGATCGACGCTTCAACGAATTTTTGACCGAGATAGGTGTCAAACATAAGATGACCTCGGTCGAACATCCCCAATCCAACGGGCAGGCTGAAGCGGCGAACAAAGTCATCTTAAAGGAGTTAAAACGACGACTTGGACAAGCTAAGGGATCCTGGCCGGATCACTTACCGGACATCCTATGGGCATACCGGTGCACCCCACAGAGTTCAACCAGAGAGACCCCTTTCCGGCTGACCTACGGCACAGATGCAATGATCCCGGTTGAGGTGGGGGAACCTTCGCTAAGGCGAACACAGTTCGATGAAGACACTAACCGGGAAGCACTCAACATTGAGATGGATTTGGTAGAAGAGATCCGAGACCAAGCTCTTATCAATATGGAGGCATGTCGAACCAGGTTAGCAAAGAAAATTTGAACCAAAGTAAAACCAAGGGAGTTTCAAGCCAGGGATCTCGTGTGGCGAATTACCGGAGAAGCAAGAAAAGACAAAGCTCAGGGCAAACTTGCACCTAATTGGGACGGCCCGTTTTGCATAATGCATAACTTGAAGAACGGAGCCTACAAGTTGGAAGAGCTCTCGGGAAAGGCTATTCCCCGAACATGGAACGCAACGCATTTGAAACATTATTTCAGTTAACAGTATGTAATTGTTTCGGTGTACTCTTTTCCTTCCTCAGGTTTTGCCCTCTTATAAAAATGTGAAAGAGGTTTTTCTGGGAAAGGTTTTTAACGAGGCACCATATCAATGAAACAAGCTCTTTTGAATCATTCATTTGCCAATTTAATTACAAGTTAAATCATACATGCCCTCCCGAATAACCTCACTCGGCCAAGGACAAAGTAACATTCCCTCTCGAACTACCTCGTTCGGCCAAGGACGAACACTTATTCCCTCCCGAGTACCCTAACTCGATCAAGGATGAAGTAATATTCCCTCCCGAGTACCTTAACTCGGTCAAGGATGAACGAACGTTCCCTCCCGAACTACCTTGTTCGGCCAAGGACGAACACTTATTCCCTCTCGAGTTCCCTAACTCGGTCAAGGACAAAGTAACATTCCCTCCCGAACTACCTCGTTCGGCCAAGGACGAACACTTATTCCCTCCCGAGTACCCTAACTCGGTCAAGGATGAAGTAATATTCCCTCCCGAGTACCTTAACTCGGTCAAGGATGAACGAACGTTCCCTCCCGAACTACCTTGTTCGGCCAAGGACGAACACTTATTCCCTCCCGAGTACCCTAACTCGGTCAAGGATGAAGTAATATTCCCTCCTGAGTACCTTAACTCGGTCAAGGATGAACGAACGTTCCCTCCCGAACTACCTTGTTTGGCCAAGGGCGAACACTTATTCCCTCCCGAGTACCCTAACTCGGTCAAGGATGAAGTAATATTCCCTCCTGAGTACCTTAACTCGGTCAAGGATGAACGAACATTCCCTCCCGAACTACCTTGTTCGGCCAAGGACGAACACTTATTCCCTCCCGAGTACCCTAACTCGGTCAAGGACAAAGTAACATTCCCTCCCGAACTACCTCGTTCGGCCAAGGATGAACACTTCTCCCCTCCCGAGTACCTTAACTCGGTCAAGGACGAAGCAATATTCCCTCCCGAGTACCTTAACTCGGACAAGGACGAAACAATATTCCTTCCCGAGTACCTTAACTCGGTCAAGGACGAACACTTATTCCCTCCCGAGTACCTTAACTCGTTCAAATGGAAGCAAGTCTCCATAGAAAAACCAATTCATTTGAAAGCACAACGTCTACTTAAATGCGTAAGTATAAAAAAGTCCGGATAGGAACTAAAACTTCATTCAATTCAAAAAACGGCACTAACGGCCGGGGGGGTACAATCAGGTGTGGCTCATCCGGCCCAAGGAATCAAAAAAGAAACAAAAAGTATACCCTAACCATATACATCATCAACAAAACAGATGTATGAATCAAAAAGACAAGAACAAAGGCCGCCTAATCGGCATTGGTGGTCTGCTCGGTCTCGTCATCATCATTCAGAGTAGTCCCAGGATCCTCGGCCGGGGCCGATCGGGGCGGGGCCGCATCATCTGGCTCAAGGTTATCCGGCGCCTCGGCAAAATCCATGAATTCCCCCTGAAAGAAGTCCTTGCTCAATTCAAAAGAAAAGTCAGGGGAAAAGCGCCGAAGTGGGTTGCCTGCCGAGCGGCATGCCAAAACCCCTCCTCGTGTTCCTTCACAATCTTGCCTTCGCACTCGGTCCGGAAGGCAGCCATAGCAGCTTCTGCCTCGGCCTTGGATTGTTGCTCCCGAGCAGCGGCCTCTTCCGCCTCTCGGACTCTCGCTTCTTCATCTGCCAAGGCCCGAGCCTCCATCTCTGATAAAGCCCCCTTCAACCGGGCAATTTCGGCGTCGGAGGCAACCTTGTCATTGGAGAGCGCCTCTTGTGCCGAGAGGGATTCTTGAAGGGCCGCCTTAGAGTCCTCCAAACTCTTCTGGAGACTATGCAGCTCGCCCATCGGCTCCAAAGCCATCTTCCTAAAAATAGCCGTGGCCCGGACATGTAACTCACAAGCCATAGCCCATTGCGCCGAGGGAGTGGCCGCATCAAGCATCATATGGCCTTGGGCCGACAGCAAATCGGAAGACATCATCCTTGCCGGCCGGATCTCCTCGGACAAAAAGTCCTTAGCCACAATGGCCGAAGGGATCGCCAAATCCGACGAAGACCCTTCAACCCTGCGTTGCTTGGGCCGCGAGACTTCCGGACCAGCCGTATCAGGTTTCTTCTTCCCCTTGTCTTTTCTCTTCCTGCTCTTTGGATCGGGAAGAGCGATGACAGGGGGCGTCGGTCGGGGGGCCTCCATGACTTGCGACTGAGGATCAATCGAGACACTACGATGATCTTCGGCTGAGGACCCAGCCGGAGCCTTGTTCTTCATCAGCTGCCGATACGACAAGCCCAACCCTTGCTGCGCCATCCAACCTGCAAAAATAAAATAAGTCACAAATCAACCTAACAAGCACGAGCAACAGCAGATAAAAACAACACATACCCTCTAGCTCAAAACGAGGCCGAGGCGACTTGGGAAGCAGCACCAGGAACCGAGACGGGATGCACTTCGGCAATCCCTTAAGAACGCTTAAGGCCGACACTTCGACGTCGGTCATCATATCCTCGGGAAAGTCATCGTACTTCCGAGGCTGACGAGTCCAATAGAAGGGAAAAAGAGGCTTCCCGTCGGCATCGTAGAAATAATTTCTACCGACTACAGGGTCTATGATCACCTTCACTAACCCTGCTTTAAAGCCCTTAAAGGACGATGTGAAGGGCGTCAACAGCGGTCGATTAGGATTCCGAATCAACGACAACCACTTCACAGTTTTATTAGACGGGCGCGTACAGAAAAGATGCAAAAATAAACCTACAGTCGGCTCTACATAATGATATCTACACAACACCCGAAACGCTTGCATATAAGCCCACGCGTTCGGGTGCAACTGGGTCGGAGCCACGTTCAAAACGCGAAGGACCCCCATCTGGAAATCATCAAAAGGAAGCGACATCCCCAGTTCCCGAAAGAAACACTCGTACATATAAAAGAAATCCCCCTGACCTTCCCGCTTCGCAAGGAAAACCAGATCGAGCTCCCCAGGGCCTTCGGCCCGGCATCGACGCAGCATGATAGGATAGGGGTCCCAACCTTCCCATCGGCCCATCGTGCACAGACTAAGAAGGCGTATCACGGCGGCCCTCTCATGAAAACGAGAGAAATAGGCCGCCACCTCACCATCGACCCAATCGTACCCGGGGATCTCGCAAGGAGGGTATTTCTGCCTGTAATCCCCAGGGCTCATCTCGGCATCGGGTAATTCCGACCCAGTGGAACTCCCCGATTCCCCACTACGCTCTGGCCCCGACCCAATGGGACCCTCAACTATCTCTACTTCGGCGTTAAATGCTAGCATCTCAGCGTCCAAATTTTGGGCTGAACCCCCATCGCTGGCCGAGGACCCTGACGACAAGGTGACACCTTCGGTGGCCATTATCACACAATAGATAAAAAACAAAAACCAACCTTTTAAGAGTGTTCGGCTCAGTGAAGAGCATGTACAGAGGCCGTGTAGAGAAAGCTTGAAAAATGAAGCCCCACCTCAACACCTTATATAGACTACTCGAGGCCACCCAAGAGGCTCACAATAAATGCACTTGAGCACCAAAGGACACAACCCTAGGCACGAAACCCGAAGGCGGCGGTAGCATGCAACGGTCACAATCTAGACGACACAACTCCCAAAAAAGCACACCCCCATACGTTCTAAACCTTAAATCTCCCCGAGCCTCTTTAATGTGAAACCCCTTCGTCTTTCATCCTTGGGCTTGGGGGGGTAGTGTACTAGTAAGCACCCTTTCGGTCATGCAATAGGCCGAAAGGAGCGCCCAAACTAATGAAACGCACCAATTGGCACCCCTTCGGTCGGACAATAGGCCGAAAGGGGGGGCCCGAACCAAGGAGCCACACCAACTGCCCCTTCAGGTCAGGAAATAGACCGAAAGGAATGCCCTGGCCGAACACCCCTTCGGCCCCAAGCTTGGCCGAACACTCCCTCGGTCTCGTGAGTAGCCAAAAACCCAGAGAAGGGATCTGAAGCTATTCAAAACACCCCTTCGGCCCCAAGCTTGGCCGAACACCCCTTCGGCCCCAAGCTTGGCCGAACACTCCCTCGGTCTCGTGAGTAGCCAAAAACCCAGAGAAGGGATCTGAAGCTATTCAAAACACCCCTTCGGCCCCAAGCTTGGCCGAACACCCCTTCGGCCCCAAGCTTGGCCGAACACTCCCTCGGTCTCGTGAGTAGCCAAAAACCCAAAGAGAAGGGATCTGAAGCTATTCGAAACACCCCTTCGGCCCCAAGCTTGGCCGAACACCCCATCGGCCCCAAGCTTGGCCGAACACTCCTTCGGCCTCAAGCTTGGCCGAGAACCTGAAGAAAGAGCCTATGATAAACACGTGGCAAGCCAACTGCCTACTTTGCATTAATTACCATACCAGATTAAGACAGGATTAAGGTTAAGTCATGTATTACCCATTTCCCAAGGATGAAGGCCCATCAGGCCCACATATGTCGCTATAAATATACAGGTGGTGTGACATAAATGAGGTACGTTACTATTCCCGCTAATGCATTTATTGCTCTGAGCCGAACACTGACTTGATCGTCGGAGTGCCTGTGCAGGTACCCTCCCCCACCACGCGGAGCTAGTGTTCGGTCAACACGGAAGATTCAGAAAGACTTGAAGGCAACTAGGAAGGATCAAGGAGAAGAGTATTCTTACGCAGGAACACTAACTAAATTTTATTTTTCTCTAATATACTTTACTTTGTATACTCAAATTTATTCATAATTCATTCATACTTCCAAAATTGTTTAAACTCCTCATCTTTAATTTAACATTTTATTTAAAAAAACTATCTACGTATGCCTTACATCAAAGTACTTTTCTTTTCCCAGAGGATTGCGTCAAGGTACTTTAATAATGACTTTTATTTGTTTTCTTTTGGGGAGGGTGTTTTGCGATTTTAGTTTTATAAATTTTAATCAAATAATTTTAGTTTATTAAATATTATAATTATATAATTTTAATCTTTTAAATTTTTATAAAATAATTTGATTTTTAAAGTGCTACAATTATATAATGTTAATCTCTCAAATATAATAATTATATAAATTTTTATCTATTTAAATTATATATTAATAATTTTAATAATAATAAATATATATTATTTTATACATAAATAATAATTATAATATATGTAACTTAAATATGTCAAAAGTTATATGATTATGAATTTGATGGATTAAAATTGTACGGTTGTGATAATTAATAAATTAAAAAAAAGTAATTTCATACACAAATGTGTAACATTGTACGTTTAGTTAATTATTGTGTTTTTATCGATAATTACATTGTGTATAGTGTTTTAAGGTGTGGTTGAGCAACTTTGGAAGATAAGGAACTCTTGAAGACTTTTTAAGTATTTTCTAAGATTTCTTTGGGCAGAGGTCTAATTTGATCCTAAGAAAGTATATAAGATTTTTTTTTATATTCGAGTCTCATAAACTCATTCCTTAGAGAAATTAGAGAGAGAAACTTTGAGATTCTGATTCTTCTCTTTTCTCAACTTCCCAAGCAATTAGGATCATCATTGTATTTGTAATTCAAAGTTTATGGTTGAGAATCAAGGCTGTGGTGTTATGTAAATCTTCCCGGAGCTCGAGGTCCGTTCTACTTCTTTTTCCTCTCTATATCATACAACATCATACCAAAAATATACATGAAAGCTAAACAATCCAAAGCTAACATTGTGAAGAAAAGATAAACACTAGAAAATGGTTGAATAATGTGCATCAAAAACACATGATTTTTCGTAGTGAAGTAGTAACTCTAGTCAAATGAAGTATGAAGAGTAGATAGATAAAACACTGGGAAATTTTATATTGATTCTTTTTAACCACCGAGACTATATTCAATTCTTAATTTAACTATATTGAGTTGCACTATCTTTAAACAAAGATACAAGTATTCTTTCAACAAGTCACTTCTTGTTTAACCTTAAGTATTCTTTGACTTGTCTCTTCAAGCAACTACCCAAGTATTTTTTTAACAAGTCTTTCCAAACTTAACAATCAAATATTCTTTTACATTCAAATCTCTCGAACCTCAAAAATTATTCTTTTTAGACAAGCTTCTCTATGCTTAACCTTATAACAATGATTATGAAGGTTATATAAGTGTTGTGTTCATTTCACTAAAATGTTATACAATTAGTACAAAACAATGAATGTTTACAAGAAAGAATAGATTTACAAAGAATATATTTATGTACAAAGTATATGTATCACTTAAAATTGGTGTCTATGTCTTTCTTATGCTTTGAATCTTTTTATATAGTAGCTCGAAGAAGATGACCATTGCAACACTTTGAGTCCTAAGTTTGTTTCGTTTGTCTTCATTATCTCATTTAATGTGAACATTAATTGTTTTTCCCCGAATGACACCTCTTATCTGATTAAAGAGACTACTTATCATTTTTTTCATATCAAATAAACTTGTAAAGGTAATGTCAACGCAATGCAGTAGAAGCAATGACTTTGTTTGCTTTTCTTTGTGATTTTAGGGATCTTTGTCCTTGGTCTTGATGAAAAGTTTGATCTTGTTCTCTTTAATAGATTTGTGAGTTCCGAGATGAACTTCTAGTTCGATTTGTAAAGGAATGAAGCATTTGCCATTAGTCTCAATAAATAATAAATATTTAATATATATGAGACAGACTGTATGCATGCTTCGTCTGATTTGTAACATCTTATAGATAAATTGTGTCTTACACTTCATTTGATAAGTTTTTCAAAGATATTTTTCAAAGATGTTTTGGCTGACATTTTCTCTTTATAAAAAACATTCTGTTTGTTAGCATTAAAATTCTAAGGGATTCATGATTGTCTTTTGACTTAACAAACATATATTTCATCTAAGCTATGTCACACAAAACATCCAAGAATACATATGAACATGCTAAAACATACATCATATGCATGCACCTCAAACAATGGTTCACGCATTCATCTATAGAGATCTTTTAACAACATGAGTAGTTTAAGTAACTCCATCTTACCAAATTAACCCAATCATTTTTGCACCCGAAGCATCGCCTCAATTAGAATAAAATGGGATAACAACCCCTCCTCTAGTTTCTCAAGTTTTGTCACTTACATTAGGAAAGTTTGGTTCCACCATTAGAAGTGGTACAATTGGGTATAGGCATGCCACGATCTTAATATGTATTACAAAGTCACATGTGGAGTTAGCCTACTAACCATCCTTAAGGAGCCACAAAACCTTTCCAGGTACTTAGTTAAGGGTTGTAGCCCTTGACCTCCTACCTTAATCAACCACTAACTAAGGATTCATAGGAGACATCAACACACTTCAAAACCCACTCTAAGAGAAAAATCTATTCAAGGAGAGTTTTTCAATAGTGGCTTACTCGAGCACCACTCCAAGATTCCCTATGTGGGATCTTTAGTTTTCAAAACACTTTCCTCTCCTTGAGTCCTAAGTTAGCCAACATGCCTTAATGTCGTACTGCATTTTTAGCATCCACACCTCACGCAAACATCAACTATGTACATCACATCCAGTCAATGCATATAGAGATCAACAATGTTGTAGATATATGCAACATACATATGATCATCATCACCCAATACCATACAAACATCTACATTTGTCAAATCCAATCAACATACATAGAACTAGTATCTTCATACTTCATATAACATGTAATAAAACTCCTACATCTACTCATGTTCATCATACAACATTCCAAAACATACCCATCCTCCAAGCATCCAATGCCAATGCAACATACCTTGTGTTTGGCACCATTGAGGTAGGTAGCTTTCTACCTCACTCACGCTCAACACCATCCAAACCGACCTCGATGTGATTGAGGTGGAGGACCCATAAGACCTCTCGCTTGGTGTGGCAAAACCCACTATCAACCTCCTATAAGAAAGAGAGCCTCATTCTGATTCATGCCTGACGTCACCTTAGTAGCACCCGACATTGTTTAGGTAGAGAGCCTTTGTCTTGATCATGCTTGGCACCACCCAATTAGGGCCCTACATCACCAAGTTAGAGACTTTCCCTTGCTATCACACTTCATGCCATCCCAACTCAAGACAAGTCTCTCTCATCACGCTTAAAGCCACTGATCATGTGCCTAAAGTGATCGAAATAGAGCCCTCTAGTTGGAACTATGTCTGATGTCACAAGGGCACGCCTGATATCATATCAGAAATCTACACTTGCAAATCACGAAAATTGCCTCCTAGACCTAAAATACAAAAACTCCAACACATGTATTGCATACAACAATCTACGCACACCATATAAAATGGGAAATCATCAAGAAATAATACAAGAAAATACATTTATGCATCAACACCAACTCATAAATGCCATAAAATTTAACATGCAACCATTCAATAGTATCAATTCATCAAGTTTTCCTCATGAAAACCGAAGAACCAAAAAGTTTAACAAACTAAATTTCAAAATCATTAAACTCAACAACATAGATGAAATCATTTAGCAAGTCTTTCAACAACAACTTCAATAATCAATAAAGAACTAGGTCTTATCTTCCCTTGCCTCAAAATCAACCAGAAAAAGAGGAAGAAGGAAGAATGAAAACAAGCTTCAAAGTTTCCACATGGAGCCACCACTCTTGAATTCTCAACTATATGGGCTTTGATTCACCATCTTGCTACTCAACAATAAACTTATGCACTCTCATGAAAGCTAGAAGGAAGGGAGAAGGATTTCCAAATTTGGAAATTCTTTTCTCTAACTTCTTTTTAAGTTTCTTTAAGAAATGAGCTTATGAAACTCTAATTTTAAAAAATATATATATGTATTCCCTTACAGGTACAATTTAACCTCTATTTAAAGAAACTCCTAAATAACTAAAACTTATTATAAATTTCTTAATTTTTAGAATTTCTCGAAAATAAAACAACAATTCACTAGTCACCACAACACATGTTTTAATAAAATGAACGATAATTAATAAAAATTTACAGTATTACATTAATTAATAATATAAAATAAAAGTATATATAATATATAAAACAACACAATACACTCAAGAATAATCAATAAAATAATAATAATTTTATTTATTAATTTAAATTTAATAACTAATAAAATAATCATAATTTATATTTATTATTTTTAAAATTTAATAGCCTCTAAAAAAAATTAACTTTGACGGATATGGATATAAACGATATCGATTATGTTCGCAAAAAATAATAATAATATTTCTTAGCTAATACTAACTAGTAGCTCTGCTCAAAAGCTAATAACTAGTAGCTAATATATAATCACCTAATGGAATGAGTCCAAAGTAATATTAGCTAGTACGACATTATATATAAGAAATGATATTGCAAGATGAAAAACAAATTACAATCTCTAACATTACTTGCTAATTAACAATGTACGCAATTTTGAAGCAATAAAAGTTATGTCGTTGAAGCAGTCTCTCAAAAGATTTTTTTTTTAATAATTAATATATCATTTTTTTAATGAAAATTAAGAACAACATATAGAGTTAAGAAAGTGACTTTAAAGAATAAATAATTCATTAATTAATTCAATCATAAGTGTTTATAATTCATTCCGTCTCACTCATTTGTTTTGATATAAACTTATGTTGGACAGATTTTAAAAGTTAAATCCAATATAATTAACTTTAAAGGAAATCGTTTATTTTATGAATAAGTTTATTTAAATTTATTTTTTTTAATAATTTATGTTTTACATATATATCATATTATTATTATTTATTTTAAATTTAAATATATTATAAAGTTTACCTCATTTTTTAGTTTTTATTTCTAATTATATATTATTTTTGTAATGATTGAATTATTTATACTTATGCCATAGAGATACCCGAATTTATGGTTGAGCATATATGTCCTCTCTATTTTATATAAGAAAATGATTTAAATTATTTTTATTGAAAATAGTTTACTTTTAAAAGTGTATTTAAGTAAGAAAAAAAAAAGAGTAACTTTCATGTTTAAATTAAGAATTTTACACGCTAATTTTAAAAAATTAAATTTAACTATAAACAACTTATTACTTTAAATTTAGTTTTTAATTAAGATTTATTTTATAAAGTTATAAGCATTTAAAATGAAGTGTAGCCTGGCTAATCATTTACGTAGCAAAAAGATGTAAACTTCAAAATTCAAATCGTCTACAATAAATGAAGTCCATTATTAATGAAGCCTGGATCCTGGAAATAAATAGGACGATGATGAAAATAGTGTGACAGAGATGCTACTGTGTCTCTTGTTCCCTTCTGCAATGTTGGAATAGACTACTGCAACAGATCCTGTCTTAAAATATCATAAATATCAGGTTGTCATAATGAATTGGTATTACTTCTTTTCTTTTCTTTTCTTTTGTTGCCATTGCCACATTGCCATATGAACTTTCCTTCTCATAACATGGCAAGGGCCAAGGATATATTTTATAATATTTCTTCCCTTATCATTTACTACTACCTGTTTATTTTAAAATATATAATTGCTGTAATAATCTTGTATATTAAATTTGTTTTGAAAAAAATTAATATGACACTTGTTATTATTGCTTTTTTTTTTCTGTTGAATTTATAAAAGAATTTTTATGAATAAGATAAAAATAAATATATAATTAAGAAGATATTAACTACTTTTATATTTGTTAAATAAAAATAAATTTCCAAATGTAAATAAAAAATAAAAAAATTAATTTTGATAATCAATTATTATATATTAAATACGAACATCTATTTGCACAATAATATTTTTATAAATTTTTTTCAATGAGTAAATTTATTGGATGAGTAAATTTATTGGATGAGTAAATTTATTAAATTTTTTTATCTAATTTAATTTTTTATTTATTAAAATTATTTGTCTTAAATATTAATAATTTTAAAAAAAAATATATCAATAAATAAAAATAATTTTTAATACAAAATATAATTTATATATTTAAAATATTTATGAATAATAATTTCAAATATAATTTATATATTTAATATAATATATAATTTATATATAATTTATTATAAATTTTAATTATATATAATAAACATGTGAATTGTATAAATTAAAATATTAATAAAAATAAAAAAGTGTATCTTTCTACATTTTTGTTTTTATATTTAAGAAATATGAATTAATTAATGCGCCTACATTATTATTTGCACAACGTTGATTCATTGCTTGATTTGTCCTTTTGCTAATAAAGTTTTGCTGGTAGAAGTACTCGAATATAACATCCAATGCCTATATTTTTATTTATATTTTTACATTATTAATAGTACGTCCTCACTAGTCCAATACTTCGATTTGGACCATCACCATTGGTCACATGCATGATTAAGAGGAAAACAAAGAAAATTTATCAACTTACGTTGATTAGATGCATAATTTGCCCTTTTCTAGCAAACACTATAATAAAATAGATTTTTAGTAATATTTAATATTATAAATTTTAGTAATAATAAAAATTGTTACAAAATTTTTTATCAATATTTTTATATTAATCATTGTATGCAACATTGTTAAGATGAGTATAAATATTATTTAATTATTTTATTTTTAATTGATGTGAGACTTATAAGATGAGTACAAATATTATTTAATTACTTTATTTCTAGTCGATGTGAGACTTGTAAGATAAGAGTTGTCTTCTACTTATATATTCTTTAATTTTTTTATTTTTTTAATTATCTTATCTCCTAATTGATTATTTTATCTATAGTTGATGTGAGATTTGAATTTTTCCCAAAACATCCTGTAACGTAGTGAGTAGATTTCAAAGTTTAGTTGACTTTAGGGAGAAGAATATATAAGGGTTTCTCTGAGAAGGGAGCTTCATAAGTTCATTCTCAAAGAAAACTTAGAGAGAAGTTTTAGAGAGAAGGACTCTGAGACCGTGAGCTCCTTTAACTCCCAAACTTCTCTGTTTGATTCCTCTTCTAATCTAGATTGCTAATTTCTTCTGTCTTTTCTTGGAATTCAGGCTAGGAAGCTTACTTTTGGAGGATTGAAGTCCAGGAGTCAAACTTTGGATGATACTTCTTCTTCTTCTCAGTTCTTGGTTATTCTGAGCCAATTTTCAGGTGAGGGAAGCTAGAATGTATGTTTTTTGGTTGCATGTGAGTTTAGGAACTCAATTAATTATGCATGAAATTGAAGAATCCATGGCTGGATTGGAGGAAATTCTCATTTTTCAAGGTTTGGGGAAAATGGAGTTTTTGGTGATTTTGATGCATCGGGTGGGTGCATGTTGAATCTGAGGTTGTTTTTGAGTTGTATGGAGTCTATGCATTGTGTTTCTTGGTTTGCATGTGGCTGGATTTGTTGTAACATCCCGAATTTTCTACTAGTATAATAGGTTAATTATTGTTTATTTTTATATTTATGGAGGTTATTTTCTTAGAGATATTTTTAATGGGTTTTATAGAATGTTTTAAAGGATTTTTAATAATTATTAGTATTTTAATAATGAATATTTATGAAAATTATTTTTGTAATATTTTAATTTTTAGTAGCCCAGAACGGGCCGCTCTCAAACTAGAACAGCCGTTCCAAACTACGAAAATGGTCTATAAAGACTATGTTGGAACGGGTCGTTCCAACACAGAATTTTATGAGTAAAACTCAAACCCAGAACGGGCCGTTCTGATTTGGGAATAGCCCGTTCCAACTTCCAATCATGGCTATTGTGGGTAAAATGTAAATTCAAAACGGGCCGTTGTAGTTTTGGAACAAGTCATTCTGGATATGAAATTTACGCATGATAAATGATTCTAGAACGGGCCATTCCAGATTCGAAACGGGCCATTCTGGCCACATCTGATGCCTATAAATAAAACGTTTTGGCACTCCAAAACGTATTTTTTCACTTCTGTCCTCTTTTTTCTTCTACACTCTTTGAAACCCAGTGGAACCTAGAGGAGGAGACCAGCAAGATTCGACTTTAGTTTCAACTCCTTATCGAGGTAAGGGAGGAGTGAGAAACCTTGCTTTGGGTGTGGGAATGTATGTTGGGTAGTGGGATTGGCCTCCGACCTTATGTTTGTTGTATGCTCATGTATGAGGGGGTTTCCCTAATTGTATCTGTTTCATTTATTGTTCCTTTTGTATGTAATCAATTGTGTGATTTGAGATTTTTGTGGGTTCCTACGGGAAACCGTATGAGAAATAGACAAATTTTGCATGTTATCTAAATATAAATGTATAATTTTGAGATCTTTATGGGTTCCTATGAAAACCCTAAGGGAATGAATTTGTAATTTTAACAGGCAAAATGTGAATATTTTCTGTTTCGCTATCTGATTTCTCTATCGTGTTCCTTGTTGAATGAGATGAATGAATATGTGTTTAATTTTGAAAATAAACAAGTTTTGATATGAATTAGAGTGTTCTGTGGGTTCATGTGAAAACCCTATGAGAAACAGATAAATTTTAAATATTTTCTGTTTTATCCCCTGAGTTTTTTGTTGTGTTCCTTGATGTTTATGGAGTGTAAATATGTGTTTAATTTTGAAAATAGACAAGTTTTAATATGGATTAAAGTGCTCTGTGGAAATTGTGAATGACATGTTATAATGTGATATGGTAATGAAATATGATGATGAAACGTGATGATGAAATATGATGATGAAATGTGATATGATAATGAGACATGATAATATGATATGAGAAAAGCATCGCGTATTGATTGACATGCATCATGTGCATAAATGTTTTTAAGGGTACGATATGGAATACACCGCCAGAGAAGGCCCCCTAGTGTAAAAACTTTGGGCATTAGTCCTTGGGGATAGCTCGGTTTGTAAGTCCTAGTCTCGCCCATTGTGTGCATGGGATGTATCTTGCGCGGCTTAGCTATCTCGACGAGACTATGGTAATATGTCCTTCTAGTGAGAGTACGCAGAGGGTGTGACCCGGCATGTACTTCTAGACTACTCTTCGTGTATTGCTAGCGACAATATACCATGTGATATGTTACTGGCGCCACATGCATGATAAAATGTAGTCCGTGTCCATACATGTGCATTTTAATGTTATATGAAGAATTGATATGTCTTGGATGAGTGAGATGTGATGTTATTAATTTATCTATGTTATACCTGCTTTGTTTGTGTTTGGATATCCAGCGTATATTTCTACACTGTGAGCTAGAGTGAGATGTTTCTCACTCCTTTTTCTTGTGTTGTTTTGCTTTGACTGTTATACAGGTAATCATCAGCGTGAGGTTGATGATGTTGGTAATGAAGCTTAGGCTTCTATGATGGGCTTTGCTCTGATAGGACATGTGACATCGGAGCATAAATAGAATTAGTTTAAGATGTTCTTATTAAATTATTTTGGAAAACTCAGTTTTATTTCTTTGTAATTTTACCGGCATGTTATTTGGATTAAGTTTATGAATGTGAGCTCTTTAGCCTTACGTGGTTGGAAATTTGGTTATTAATGATAATTTTTTTTATAATTACTGTATATGTATGTTGGGGTAGAGGGTGTCACATTTGTTGTTTTTCAGGTTTTGGATGAAATTTTTGAAGTTTTGGGGTTTTTGTATGAATTTACGCTGGGCACATATTATTGGCGCCGGACTTGTATTCATTAGAAGCAGTTTTCGGATGAATTCACGCTGGGCGCGAGATGGCGGCGCCGGGCGTGAGTGTGCTTTCAGAAATTGACTTTATGGTCTTCATGAAAGTTGTATCCTTGGATCTTAACTATTCAATGGCGTTGGAATCACCTAAAAAGGAGTTCTAGAACTCTAGATATGGCTGTTTTAGTGAACATGGGCCAAGTTGTCAGCATTAGTTATAGCTATTGCGGTTTTTGTAAGTTTTGACAAAGTAGATGATGGAATTAGGACTTGGTGTCTTAATAAGAGTTGTAGGAAATCCCCTTGTCTTTCTTTTGAGATAGGTTTGGTCTTATTTGGATGAGTATAACTCTTTGGATGTTGTTTTCTTTGACCATTGTCAAAGGGAGATACATATTGTTTTGATGTGTTAAGTTGTTATCATGTCAATTAAAAAGTTGTTTGATACTATAATGTATAGTTGGTTCATATATGTATGCTATATGATGTACGGTAATGATATGTATGAATGTTTGAATATGATATGACATGTGTATATGTTCATATGAGGATGATATTGATCATGATGGTGGATAGACCATGTACGATGTATGATGCATTATTGCATGTGATGCCTTGTCTAGCCAAGGACTTAAGGAGAGGGAAAATGCTTTCGAACTGGAAGAGCTCACATAGTGTCTCTTGAGAGTGGTGCTTGGATAGGCCACTGATTATGAGAGTGGTGCTCAGGTAGGCCACTGGTTTTGGGTAAGAATGGTGCTTAGGTAGGCCACTAGTTTGGGTGAGTCTCCTCTAAGTCCTTAGCTAGTGTTGGAGCGGAGTATGAGGTCGAGGGTTATTCCCTTAACCAAGTACTGGGGAAGGTGCGTGGTTCCTTGTGGATAGTTGGTGGGCGAAAAGTGACTTGGTAATGCATGCCAAGGTTGTGGTAAGCATGTACCCAACTGTGCTATACCTGACGGTGGAACCAGACTTCCAATTATGTAAGTGACATCATCCGAGTAAACCCGAGTGAGGATTTATATCCTGTTTAGCTGTGACTGAGCAGATGCATTGGGCATGAAAACGGTTGGGGTGGTTTCGGTAGGATTGAGATGTCACTTATACTGCTTTGCTGTTAGGAAGATCTCCTAGGTGTATGCGTGACGATACATTAGATGATTGAAATGCATTGATATCTTTCATGAGTTGCATGTATTTCATGACTGTTATGATGATGAAGTGTATGGTGTTTGACTTCATGTTTGATGAATTGATGATTGATTGAGATGGAAGTTCCTTTGGGACTTGATTTGGATGCATATGTAGTATAGATTTTATTCTGCACTTGTATGATTGCTCTTTGAACTCTAGCTTACCTTTCTTTTTCCATGTGGATGGACTGCGATGATCATACCTTGTATGAGAGTAGGTCAGGACTAGCTTGGAGTTGAGGTAACCGTTGCGAGAGGAGAAATTTTGTCCTAGTGTCAAAGTTACCTTCTTGGGTAATTGGTTGTGTGTGCTTTACTAGCACTAGGAGATTATGATTTTGGGATGATTGTACATATATGGTGCTATATTTTGTACATAAAAATGTAGTTATTATATTTATATTTATACACCTGTATGTATGAGTTGTTCAGTTTCTATATATTCTCTTAGTTCACTAGTTGTAGTGCGATTCTACTACGTGTAGGGACCATGGCGAGTCGTTACACACCCCCTCAAGTTTAAGGTCATTGAGTTTGATAATGGTGAGTAATTTGGTATCAACTTAGAATAGTAAGTTATAAGTCTAACTCAACTCTACAAAACAAACTTGTAAGGTGAGAGTTATCATTTACTTATATATTCTTTAATTATTTTATCTCTAGTCGATATGAAATTTAAGTTTCTCCCAATAAATAATTGTCGCTAATAGTAAATTTTGGTGTGATGTAAATACATTTTTAGTTGTCATTATTTATTAGTCATTAATATTTTTATTAGATAATAAAATAGAAATAATTAATTTATTATCATTAAATAATTATCGGTAATAATAAATTTTGTGGTAATGAGCATGTAATGTTGTCAAAAGAAAACAATATATGTTAAATTGCATTTTTTAGTTTTTTAATTTTGTTAATTCATAATTTTAATTTTTTATTTTAAAATAAAGATATTTAATCTTCTTATTTATAAAAACAAAATTTTGATTTTATTATTAATTTTATGTTTATTAATTATTAAATTTTGACATTATTTAATAATTTATTATCACTTAAGTAATATAATATTTAATGATGTGATATGTAAAAATGTAAATTTAAAGTTAATGTATAAATTTTTTTATTTATATATATTTTAAAAAATTATTATATTAATTTTATTGATAAATTTTATTTACATAATTTTTCTAGTTATTATTATTTAAATATAAATAAATGTTAAAATTTAACAATTAATAGATGTTAATTTAATTAAAAGACCAAAATCCTGTATTTTATAATTAGAGAGACTAAATATTTATATTTTAAAATAAAAAATTAAAATTAGAAATTGATAAAATTAAAATATTAAAAGTAGAATTTAGCAACAAAATACCATTCAATGCTTATACTATTTTAAAAATAATATGTCCGCGTTAGTTCTATTGGAGAATTAGAATCATCATTGACGACATGCATGATTTAAAGGAGGAAAAAATATTAACCCAAATTGTTGTATGATTTTTTTAAACATCATGTTTCGGCACAAAATATTTATTAGATTTGTTGATAATAAATTTTTATAAAAAAAATTATGTAAAAATTTCATTAAAAAATAACTAATTATCTTTATTTAAATATCTAGTTATGTAATTATTATTTTTAATTAAAAAATGCTTAAACTTAATATCTTAATAATTTTGCATCCAATTTCACTATCTAGACGAACTAAATGTTAATTTCAATGCATTTATAATATAGTGATAAGATATGAATCTCTCACGTACATTACAAAAACAATTGTTTTGTTGTGTATAAACTTATTACTAAAAGATATTTTTATATATATTTTTTTGGTAAAGATAGGAAATATTATAAAAATGGTCGCAATGTGAATTGAACCTAGGTCCTCATGCTTCTAATTACCCCAACTCTTCCCCACCCAACCACTAGGGTTAGCCATTTTTATATATATATTATAATTATAATACATATTGATATATAAGTAAAAAAACGTAGGTATAAATTATAGTGATATATAATATATATTATTAAATTTTATTTAAAATTAACTCTAAAATGATGTATAAACATATGTCAAATGAATTTATACACACACATATATTGTATTTACAATGAGATTTTTTTATATCACTATACGTAATATTTTTTATATATTAATTATCTAAATCTCATAAGATTGCATTGAGATGGTGATGGGTAACAAATTCGATGAATACAAAATATTTATGATAATTACCATAATTATTTATTAGATAGGTAGAGATATTTTAAACACCATTTTATTTTTAGGTTTGACTTCTCTAAAATAAAAAATGCAACACTATAATTTTATGACTATTTAATTAAATGTAAGAATTCTTATTGTTTAACTGTTAGGCGTTGTTGAGAGCTCCAAGGTCAAGGGACCCTGAGAGTAGTAACTTGATCTCTAAGTAGTTGAATCAGATATAAGCGGAGTTAGCTCACGAGAGGTATAAAAGGATTTTCTAAGTTTTCGGCCCCATAGCTCAACTTTTAAAAGTTTTAGAGTGATGAACTAGTGAGAAGTCCTTTAAACTGAGTGAACCTTCTCCTTTTTCTTCTTTGGTTAAGAAAACTTTCCTTTCGTTTCTTGTAGTTAATAGGAGTTGTTGAAATTGTTGGATTATACCTTGTGAAGTTGGGGTTCTAGGTTTCAATGTCGTACATGAGCGTTCAACTTCTCTTCTCATCTTGTTATTTGGTGCTCTAAGAAGTAAGGGAAACTCGTGTTCAACTTCTCTTCTCCTCTGGTTATTTGGTGCTTTAAGAGGTAAGGGAAACTCTATTGTTGTTTAGTTTTGAATTGCGAGCTGAGTTTTAATTGATGATGTTACTTTAATGTTGCTAATTGAGTATATTCATGATGGGATGATGATTGTTGGGGACTTGGTTCCTTGGAAGTGCTTTGGGTCAAAACTTGGTGATTCTTAATTTTGATAGATGCATGTTGATTATATTGGTAGATTTGTGTTTCTTGTGTTGCATATATATGTTGTGCGCTTTATTGCATGTGAGTTTTAGATTGATTTTCAGGTAGTTTGGGAAGAAGTCAATTTCTGCAAAAGTGCAAAAATTGATATCGCATCTGGTGCACCTTTAAGGCCTTGGGCGTGACTCCAAAGAAGGGTCTTTGTTTTGCTCATGTCGGGCACAAGATTAGTGACGTCAATCATGGTTTGAATGGTGTCAGATGTGAAGAGAGAAATTCGTATTCGCTTGGATTCACATTGGGCATTAATGGAGTGGCATTGGGTGTGAGTTAAAATGAGGCCTTCTACCTGATTGGGTTCGGGCATCGATTTCGTCACATTAGGTGCGAAAGGATGAGACACTCTTTGTCTCAACTATGCTAGATATGGGTAGTTTGGCATCGAGCGTGGACAAGACAGGAAACCCCCTATCTCAATGAAATCAAACATCCTATGAGTGGCATTGAACAGAAGGTCGTATGATGAAAAATTATTGTTTAAGTTGTTTTAATAGTTGAATGATGATGAACAATTTTATGGATGATGATAAGTTTGTATGCTGTGAATTGATAAATTATGTAATGATATTCATGTTGTTAAGTTGTAAGTTGATTAATGAATAAGTTGTATAAGTTGTAAGATGTTGTAGTTGAATGAGTTGTGAAGTTGTATGGTCACTACTACAAGATACATATTCTACATCGGTTCTCTAAAGGCATCTACATCGGTTCTAAAACCGATGTAGAATAGAGCGACGTAAAAATTGTATACATTTTTACATCGGTTCTGAAAAACCGATGTAAATTTATGCTTAAATCTACATCGGTTTTCCAGAGAACCGATGTAGATTTAAGCATAAATTTACATCGGTTGTCCAGAGAACCGATGTAGATTTATGCTTAAATCTACATCGGTTTTCTTAAGAACCGATGTAGATTGCATTTCTTTTTAAAAAAAAAATTATGCTTGTTTTTGGATTATACTTCGTTTGTATCCACTGAAAATGAACCAGCATTATGTACTGACAAAAGGGTCAAATGGATTTATTCTACAATCAGTTGGCATGCTGGCAATGGATGATCTCCATTACCCGAGAGCATTTCTTCCAGTGTAATAAACCCATTATTAATATAACTTTTAAGTTTGTTCATTATTACAACATACAACAGAAAATACTAAAACAAGGACATCTTATAATGCAACCTTGAAAACGATCCAACTTCTAATCGTCAAGCTCAATGATCTTCACAACTGAGGAGTCACCAACTTTCTGGCAAACAAAAACTCGGTCATGTGGCTTTATTATACCAAAAGCTTTGCCATGATCTAAAGCTACCTTCAAAATTGATTCATTTGATGCACTTTTAGACTCAGCCTGTACCAAAAAGACATGCGTACATGTTAACATGTGCACGACTACAAATATACCCTAGCAATACCAAATAAACTTCACTTTTACAGTTTTGTAATGGCTAACCCAAAATTTCATGGATTGAAGGATTATTCAAATCCAAACTAGAGTGACACTCCTAGATCAAAATAATCCTAGAATTGCATGTGATGAGGGAAATCAAAAGACAGGACATTGGTTTATATCAAGTTTCAATTATGATTGAGATTTAGGTAGTAATTTGGAATTGGCAATTAGATTTTGGGCCTTGGAATATTACTTTCAGTTGGACAAGTATTTTATTTTCTATTCTGCATGTGGTTTCATAACTTAGCTTTGATAGTAGAATCTCTTTTAATTGATTTGCACAATATAAGAATTTCTGAGGTTTTGAGATCTTCCATCGGAGCGCGGAGACGAGCTGCGTGAAGTAGCGGCGCACGAGGGACTCCGGGAGGCAGCCGCGGCGGGAGAGCTTGGAGAAGAGCTCACCGTCGCCGGCGAAGTCCACAATGTTAGGGTGGTGTTGGAGGCGGCGCATGGCGTCAATCTCGCGCACGATACGGGGCTCCATGGCTTTTACCGTGACCTTGGCGCCGTCGAGCAACGAAGTGAGCGCTTTAGGTTTGAGAATGTTTTAGGGTTGAGAGTGAGCGTGCATCTACTGAGTGGTGGCGGGGGCGGGGAAGAATTTAGGTTTGAGCGTGAGGCTCGCATCTACATCGGTCAACACAAAACCATGTTTCTACATCGGACACTCATATAACCGATGTATAATTGTTTATATTTACATCGTTTTTTAGAATAACCGATGTAAATATTCTTAGTTATTCAAGTTATTTACGAAATTACCACCGGACAATTTTTTTACATTGTTTTGTGGGGAACCGATGTAAATAAGGTGACGTAGAATAATGTTTTTCTAGTAGTGGGTGCTTAAGTTTGTAAAGATGTACAATGTATAAGTTGTTCAAGCTAATAAGTTGAAAGTTGATAAAGTTGTGTGAGTTGCATGATGTGAAAGTTGTTAAGTTGTTAAGCTATATACATATGGTTTAGATACATGTCTTAAATATGATATGTAAAAACTAAATGAGAGTAAGATATTTTCGAAGTTAGAATATCTCATTATGCGGATATATGTTGCAGTGCTCTAAGAGACCGATATATATAAACCCTTCGATAAGTAAGTTGGCCTTTGAATGGGTGAGTTGTTTTTTAGTTACCCCCTCTAGGTTTTATGTGGGATCAGTGTGGGCAAGATTGAGGCATATGTGTATTAAATAACCAATCAAGTAAAATACCAAGTCAAAGACTTAGTCTCTAACCTAGTATTAGAGGGGCATAGTACTTTGAGAGTAGTTGGTGGGCTAATCTCATAGATGGCTTAATATTGTTGACTAATATTGTGGTACGTTCATACTCGATTGTTCTACCTTGATAATAGTACTAGACTTTCTAATTTAAGTTGCAAAATCTGAGAAATCAAATTAAGTTGTCTATACATTGCACTTTGTGAGGCCTAACACTATTTTATACTTGATCTGCTTGAGATAGGTTAAACATTATGATTCAATAGAGTCTAACTACCTAAATTGTTCACTTTAATTGTAGAAGATCTCTATATGTTGATATGCATGACGATGCATTACTGATATATTTATATATGTTGTTAAACCATAAACACTAAACCTTAAACCCTATACTTAAAGCTATTTCCGATGATATTATTATTGTGTTGAAAGATGTGGTTGAATGATGTTGTATTAAAATTGAAAGTTGACATGTTGAGTTGTAAGTTGTTATCAATGTTGTGATTATATGCTGAATTTTTTTCATAAGTTTACCATGTGTTTTCCCTTGTGATTGAGACTAAAATGATCATGATCTTTCATGGGAACAAGACATAATTAGCAAGATAGCTTGTGCAATTGGTGATAAGTTATGTTGGTGTTGGCTCTGTTTTGTTGATGGCTACTCCGATGTTGTCTATCGTGTTTACAATTATGTATTTACATAGTTGTACTTATATTTGTATAGGATATGTATATAATCTGTGAGGACTTTTATTTTCAGCAACTTATCCTTCCACCCTATACAGATGTAACATACATGTTGTTTATATAATTGTTGCATAATTACCTTAGATATGTTGTAATTAAGTTGCATTTTCGCTGCGTAGTAATTGAATCGTAATAAGTATAATGATCTGTCAAGTTGTTATAAAAGAAATTTATTTTAAAAAATAAAGTGCAATAATAATTATTAATTAAAAAAAATTAAAGATAGATATTATAATTAATTTAAAATTTTATTTTATGTACATTTAATTTTATCAAAATTTTCAGTTGTTAATTTTTTATTAATAATTATTATTGCATTTTATTTTTTAAAATTTAGCCTTCAACTTAGACCTTTATTTTTAAATTTGTGTACACACACTAATAAACTTTTTTTAAAATATATATTTTACACACACACAAACCAATAAACTTTTTTATTTACTTATTTTTTTTAAATATTTTTTAATGGTTGAAAGATGAAAAAAGAAGATGGTACATGTTGTTATATATATATATATATATATATATATATATATATATATATATATATATATTTAATCATATTTGTGTTTGATTGATCTAATAATTGATTTTATTTCTTATGTTTTATTTATTGGTATTATTAAATATCAAAAGAATACTTTTGTATGAAAGATAAACATTAGAAGTGAATTTTTTCTCTCTCAAGATTCTGATTCTAAAAAAGAAGTAAAATAAGCATTTATAAATTTGGATTATTAATTTTGACTTTACAATTAATATTAATTAGTTTAATGTATTATTTTTTTAGGTGATTTTGATGGTACGTTATAATATATAATTGTCCATTAGTCACAACAAAAACCTGTAACTATCATTGTTGGCAAAAACTTGTAGCTAATATATATATATATATATATATATATATATATATATATATATATATATATATATATATATATATATATATATATATATATATATATATATATATATATATATATATATATATATATATATATATATATATATATATATGTGACACCTGTTTCCTTATTTTTCTCTCCCCGACTCTCTTCAACTCTCTTCTCTCGTTCACTTCTCATTTTACTCTCTTTTTCCCCATTTTCCTTTTTCTCTGATCTTGGGTGGCTGTGGTGAATCTTAGGAGCTGAGTAGTGGTGTTGGGTTTCTTGCTGAGCCGTGCGGAGCTTCCTCAAGCTTCTCCTTCTTCCCCTTTTCTTCTCCGTTCAAGCTCGTCTTCTTCCCGGAGCTCGGATTCTCGCACCGAGGTAAGGGAAGCTAGTTTTCTTAGCAGATTTTGTTGGAAATGAGTTCTTAAACTCATGGTGTGGTTGATTTCTTGAAGATTGATGGTTGTATGTGATGAAAATGGGTTTTCAGGGTTTTGATGAAAAATTTGGGGTTTTTGATGATTGATGGATGCATGTTGAAAAAAATGGTATTTTCGGGTTGCATGATGAAAATGTGGTGTTTTGGACCGATTGCATGTGCCTAGGATGTTGATTTTTGCAGGTTTTGGGTGAAATCTTCGAAGTGGTGTGGGTTACTGTTTGAAATTGCGTCGGGCTCCGTTCTTCGCGCCGGGCGTGATTTGAAATGGGGAATCTCTGTGTGAATCACGCCGGACGTGGGAGAACCACGTCGGGCGCACTATCAGACGTGAATCTAATGTATCTGTTACTGATACTGCGCCGAGCGCAGGATGATTGTCCCGGGCGCAATAGACCTCTGTAGGTCTCTGGTTGAGAATTGCGCTGGGCGTGATTTTGATACGCCGGGCGTGCGTTTGATTTTCAGAATTTGACTTTATAGACTTCATGAAAGTTGTATCCTTGGATGTTAGCTTTCCAATGGCGATGGAATCACCCAAAAAGGAGTTTTATAACTCTAGATATGGCTGTTTTAGTGAAGAGGGGTCGAGCTGCTAGTATTGTTTATAGTTGTTGCGGTTTTTATCATTTTTAACAAGGTAGATGAAGGAATTAGGACCTGGTGTCTTCATGAGAGTTGTAGGAAATCTTCGTATCTTTCATGTGAGATAAGGATGAACATGGTAAGAGTAGTATAACTCCTGATGCGCTATTTTTTGTGAATGTTGCCATTTCACATTTAGTGATTTGGTTAAGTTGAAAGTTGTTTTAGGTACTTAAGTTGATTGATGTTGTTTGGGTGGGTAATTTGACAAGATAGATGAGTTGTAAACAAGATGGATAAGCCGTATTATGTGTTGAATATGCTGTATGTTGTATATTGTAAAGTTGTTGATCATGCTGTTGATAATGTTGTTTATGTTGATTAATGCTGTTAATGTCGTATGATGAAAAGCTGAGCTGTGCTGAATGTTATTTAGGCTGATTTAAGCTGTTAATGATGAATGTTGTTGAGATGAGTGATGATTTTGATGTGCTGTGAGATGTTTATGCTGCATTATGATGTTGAGCTGTAATTGATGAATATTGTTGTGTTGTGAGCTGTTAAGCTATGTTGAATATTACTAGCTGGGATGTAAGATGTTGTTGATGTAAGCTGTTAATGCCGTATGTTGTTATTGCTGAAAATGTTGTATTGTATAATGTTGAGCTGTGTTGTTTAGCTATGCTGTAAGCCGATAATGCTGTGCTGTAAGCTGTTTAGCCGTGCTGTAAGTTGATATTGCTGTTAAGCTGTGTTGTGCTGTATGCTGATATAAACTGTTGTAGGCCGTAAGGCTGAGTTGTTGTAGGCCGTAAGGCTGAGTTGTTGTAGGTCGTAAGGCTGAGTTGCTGTAGGCTGTAAGGATGAGTTGTTGTAGGCCGTAAGGCTGAGTTGTTGTAGGCCGTAAGGCTGAGCTGTAGTAGGAGATCTCCGAGATGATATGCGTGACGACGCATTGTGTGCTTATTACTGTTATGCTGTATAGTTGATGAGGTGTATGTTGATGTTGTGCTGATAGTTGTAGCTGTTCATATTTCATGTATATGTTTATATGCTGATTCTTTTCACTAGCTTACCCTTTTTTGTTTCCATGTGGTTTGGACTGCGATGATCATACTATGTATGGGAGTAGAGCAGGGATAGGTTGGTGGCTAGTGGTGAGTCTGCAGCTGGCAGGCGGAGCTGATCCTTGTTGATGTTTTGTTGTTTCAGCTACTTGGTGTAGTAGCTTTGGATGTATTTTTGTACATTTTGAATCTAGTCAGACTTGGACCATGTATATATGTATATTCTAGACACTATATGTATACACTTGTTCCTTTCTGTCCGGTTTTCAGATGTACTGTGTAGTGTGTAGTGACCAGCCGAGTCGTTAGAATATATATATATATATATATATTATATTTGTTCTTTATTATATTAAAAAAACTGATTTTATATCTATTTAAAAAGATTCAGATTTAATTGCATTAAAATTTACTTATATAGAAATATTATTCTTGTTATAAATTTCAAAAAAAAAATTGCAACCAAAAGAGCATGTATTAAATAAAAAAATCCCAATAAGAGTGTCATTAAATAAAATAAAAAATAGTTGAAATTCATTTATATTTTAAAAAATACGATTTTATCTACTTAAAAATGAGAAGAAAGCGAGTAAATTAGTGTTGGCTAATTGTCAATTGACCAAGTGACCATCACTAATAAAGTCAACAATTTTTTTTTATTAGTCAATAGAGGTAGTTATTGTTCAAAAATTATCCCAGATTTAGATAGTTTCTCGAACTAGGATTGTATGCTTCAGAAGTAGAAGCAAATTACTTTTGATGTTTAATCAAAAAAAAAATTACTTTTGATGAAATATTTTTTTGTCCATGAGCTTATCGTTTCAAAAAAGAGGATGAAGATGAGGTTGATTTTAAGAATACCATTAAAGTCATCTTATAATGGATACCATTAATATTGATGTAAAGAGTCTTTCGTATCATCGATGAATTGGATTGTATTTTATATTATCAAAAAAAATTTATTAGAGATTTCACATTGATTAATAATATAATCAAAATAATATATATAAGGGAATGAACAATATTTATATTTATTATTAGTTGAATTAATGATATTAAGTTAGAGTGGCATCCATATTTTAACACAACATTAAAATCTATATCTTAACGATTATTATTGGTATTATTAGATCATACGTTATAATACTATTATTTATAAATTTCATATTCTGAGTTTAGATTAAGTTTAAACATATTTTAAGACGATAATACTTTTTCATGTGTTATTAAAAATAATTGATGCACCAGTAAATTTCTTTTCCTCTATCAATTATATCAATCACTTATTTTTCAGCTTTTTCTATCTCTCTCAAGATGTAGACATTTGTTAAGTATCCAAATATCGTTTTCCATTACATATATCACTTCGCTCTTTTATTTCTTCTCTTTTCCGGGTGTTCAACAAACTCTTTCCTCAATGATTTTTATACGGTACAAAATATGATGCAAATGGCTATGTGAGAACAAATATCAGTTCTAAGGCTTGTTTCATACGGGGCCGAAGAAATTAAGAAATGAAAATTTGTTACTAAAAAAAATTACAATGAACATCTAAATATAAAAATCAAGAACATCAATGCAAAACGTGAGCCATAATAAAATAAAATATCATAGCGAAGGAGAAACGAGAAAGTACTTATCATTACTATTAAACGCGTGCACATAGCAAAGGAAATCAAACCACTTCCGAAATTCACCTTTTCTGTTTTATACTTATTTTTACCAAGTTTTGTGATCAAGACACTGATAAAAGAGCTACTCATGTTTCTTCTTTCCTTAGTGAACAAGTTCAATTTTAATCTCTTTCCTTTTCAACAAGTAAAGACAAGAGCTTCTAAATTGATAAGCTGTATGTTCCTCTGGCTTTACAAAAGCAAAGAACTTTAAGTAAGATAGAGACAAGACAACCAATGCTTTCTTTGCTGCATCAACATCCCACTCCTCCAAACTTTGATTCCCCTCTGCACCAACCCCCACACTCATTGTGCTATCCAATACGAGAGGAGGGTCAAAAACTAGAAATTATAGTAAGATATTTTTATGGTTAATATGACTCTTAAAATAATTATTATAGAAATTAATCAATCTGTCATATATGATAGGTAGTGATTGGATGACACTGTAAAATTACAATGTCATTACATAACTTTTTTTTTTTATAAAAAAATTATTGAAAACCATAAGATCGTGAAAGAGATTCATTACATAAAAGGTGAAACTCAATAAATTTTGTGATTTATAATATATTTCAATCAATAAATTAAAGGGACTAAATTCAAACAGGTATATTAAAAAGTGTGTTTTTAGTATTTTTATTCAATAATATTAAAAAAATATTAGAAACACATTCTCAATTTAATTTAAATTTATTAAAAATCACAAATATTGTTGAGTCAAGTTAGTGATTAATCGAAGTTCTCAAACCTACATCATAAAAAAAAAAAAAAACGTCAACTCATACCATATCATGAAATGTGAACCTAGGATGGCAAGTTTGATCCCATGTCTAATAAACCTCTTTCTTGAATTTATATTTTCTGATTAAAAAATTATTATTGCACGTGAATCCAAAATCCAAATAGCCATGCCATACACACGCATACATAATTCATGCATATTTCTGGATTAATTTTTCTATATCCAAAATTAACATGACATTGTAATGTGACTCAAAATACTTCAAATAATAAAATCTCTACCTTCTTTTACATATCATCATCACTCAAACACAAAACACAACTAGCAAAATCCAACTTCTATATATAACTTCTGGTTTTTGACAAAAATATCAAAATGCAATATGAATAATATGATAAAGATACATGCAACGTGTACACATTGAACCAAAGGTTGGTTCCATCAATAAGGAATGAGCTGATATCCCACTTGAATGTGTTCATTGCCAGTGCCAATGTGAAGGTTTTAGATAATCAACGGTAAGTATTTTTGTAGTAAGCGTTCTTTGAACTTTGAAACCTGCTCTAATTAATCTCGGTGAGCTGAGAAAGCCAACTCATCTGAACTTTTTCTTAGAATTAAAAATGCACACATTGTATTTATTTATGAGATCGATATGAATAGGTATATAGGAGCTTCATGAATCGACGTCACAAACGGGGGCTCCAAGAAGAGGAACCTGACCCACAAAACCTTTCTTCAAACCCATCATAACGTCACACTTGACATACAAGCCATAGTGTGCAGAGTTTATGTCACCAGCTTTCCATCTCAACCTTCCAACAAGCACCAGCTTCACAGCCACCACCCCATAAGCCTCGTCCATCGCCAACCCGTTGGAGAGCTCCGGCGACACGGGCACGGGGACGCCGCCGATCTCCGGCGCCAGAGACACGGTGGCGTGCTTCTCAAGGAAGAGCGGCGGGAGCACCACGCGCGGCGTGATGGGTTGGTTTCTGTAGGACACGTAGGCGGAGAGCCTGTCGAAGTAGATGGAGACGCGCCTGTTAGGGTTCCTTATGAGGACGTTGAACTGCATGGCGATGGAGATCAGCGGCGGCGAGGTGGCGTTCAGGCCGTAGACGGCGGCGCTGGCCACCGCGAAGCGCGGCTTGGAAGGGTGGTAGGCCAGCCAGAGGACGAGGATTATGACGCCGAGTAGAATGAGGAAGACGGTGATGCAAATGCAGTGTTCGCGTTTGGGAGCATTGGGTTTGAAGCGAGAGGGGATGCTTTTGTCCATGTTGTGAACTTGGTGGTGGCGGTGGGGTGGGACTTTGCCGGGGAAACGGAATTGCTGGTGATGACGAGGGTTAGGGTTGCGGTAATTAGGGTTAGGGTCGTGGTCTTCTTGTTGTTGTATCTGCATTTCTTCTTCCATGGAGGAGTCGTTGATCTCTAGTTAAAGGGGTTGTGTTGTGTTGTGTATGTGAGTGTTGTTGTGTTGTGTTGTGACAGCTAGAAGTGGTGGGTTGTGGATATAGTGAACAAGGTAGTGATAAAGTGAAAGGAAATCTATATGGTACTTTGGATGGAATAAACGGGGAAACTTGGAATCCAAGTATAAGTGTGTTTGTGGGTTGTTTTAGTTTTTTTTTTATAGATCTATGGTTGATCATTGATGCTATATGTGTTTTACTTTTTCCTGTTTTATGCCTTGCTTTGTCTTTATTCAAGCTTCTTTTTCTTTCTTTGCTTTTACTGGTGTAATGTGAATGAGAAAGCCGTAAATTAACTATGTGAATCATTTACATCGGTGTAAAATGTTAGATAACTTGATACATAAACCACTAACATGGTTCTAGTAGCGGGAGTAAGGTCGGTATATAAAACAGTTGTGTGAAGTAATGAGGTTGAGTTAATAATACGTGAAAAAATGACAACAAAAGAGAGCAATGATGATGCACCACATAAGAAACTTAAATGTGGATGGATGATGTAAACAAGATCTGCATGCATCAGCACCCGGTTGCATTTGCATTGACTTCTCCTCTAAGTGCTTCAATTCATTAATTCCTTCGTCACCCCAAATTAAACACACCTCAACAATTAAATTCCAAATGTTACCATTTGAACGGGGCAAATTTTTTAATCAACTATAGGGATGACAACTGAATTTGTATGTGTAAAATTATTTGAATTTATCTAACTTTGACGAGAAATATCGATTTGATGGAATATATATAATAACCAATTTATTAAATAGGATACAAGGGGTGGAGTGGGTATACACATATCTGATTCACTTTAATTTTTTTAGAAGCTTAATTTATTTTAAAAAAATTTTATTTGACATTTATGTAATTCTTACTCTATTTTAAATTCATGTAAAATGAAACTTAATTAATGTAATTTTTAATTATTATTCTATATTGAAAATATTGTTTTTCTCAATATTTCTTTTATAAAAAAGTATTTAATTAATTGTTGGACAGATACGAATATATTTAATACTCGACAGGGATGAGAATGAGAACACAAATCTCATAACAATTCCTTTTGTGCAAGTTCTATTTAGAAGGTATCAATACCCCCTTTAACTAGGACTATTTAAATGGTGTCACATGTGATTTTTATTAGACTTATTAATTTATAAGCAAGTTTTAGTTTTTGCAGATTAACTCTTCATTAATTTATTACATTTTAGAGAATAATCCTACATTACTTACATATCTTTGACTTTTTAATTTCATTCAAAATATTTCTTTCTAACAGGGAATCGACGAAAGCGAAGGAGAATTGTTAGATCTAAGACTGAGAACTCCTATAAGGTCGTGGAAGATGATGTTGCGACTAAAAAAAAGGTTGGGGAAACGACATTGACGCCTCTGACAACGATGGCGGAGGGAGAGTGGCGCATGAGTTGGCGGCGGGGTTGAGGGAGGAGAGCGTGGGGAGCGTGTAGTCGTCAGGAGGAGGCGGTGCATGAGGGAGAGGCGACGAGGGACATCGTGGAGACGAAGTGTGTCGGTGTAAGACGATGCTATTTGAGTCATGTCGAGCACGAAGAGGGAGGCGTCCGTGGGTGCGAAAAACATGAAGGAGTGGGAGTTGTTGTTGTCTACAAGTTGAATTTGGAGATCTAAGGTGATGATTGTGTTGTAGAATAAGTCGTAACCTCTCGCAGGTACGATGTCAAGCATCGAATCGACTCTCTCCTCAATATGCAACTCATGCTAACGGAGTTTCCCAGCAACCTTAAACCTTTTATATGATTGGTTTTAGTTTTAATGTAATAAATTAATGAAGGACTAATCTACAAAAATTAAAACTTACTTATAAAATAATAAATATAATAAAAATCACACATAACATCATTTAAATGATCTTAATTAGAAGAGGCATGGATACCCTCTAAATAGAACTTGTACCAAAGGAATTTCTAAATCTCATACCCGTCGCGTATGGGGACAAGGATGAGTATATATTACAGGAATTGGGATGAGGATGGGGATAGTGAAACCCTTATCCATTCCATCCCGCCCCGTTGCCATACATAATGACTTGCCAATTTTTAATTGATCGGAGAAGAAAGAAAAATAAACTAGAGGTACATCGTACACCCCAAATTTAGGGTGTATGGATACAAGGTGGAGAAAGATAAGAGAGAGAGTGGAGTAAAGATAAATACTAGAAGGGATCGAGTTAAATAATGTATATCAAAAACCTGCACATTGTCTACAGTGAAGTAGTAACACTAGTCAGATGAAGCAAGAAGAAAACTCAAATGGAACATTGAGTATTTTTATACTGATTCGCTTCAACCATTGAGACTATATTTAGTTCTCAATCCAACTAGATTGAGTTTCACTAAATTTCTTGAAGTTACAAGTATTCTTTTAACAAATCATTTTTTGCTCAACCCTAAGTATATATTCTTTGGTTTGTCTCTTCAAGCAACTATCCAAGTATTCTTTTAACAACAAGCCTTTCCAGGCTTAACAACCAAGTATTAGTTTTATAGTTAAGCCTCTTTAGGCCCAAAATAAGTATTCTTTTATAGACAAGTCTCTCCAAGTTCAAAATAAGTATTCTCTTACTAACAAATTTCTCTAGATTCAACCTTATAACAATGGTTATAAAGGTTACTCAAATGTTGTGTTCGTATCACTTAGATGATATACAACCAATTACATAGTAATGGATATATACAAGAAATAATAGATTTTTAGAGAGTGTTTCTGTACAAATGTATATGTATCAATTACAATTGGTGTTTCTCGGGTAAATTAATTATATCTTTTTTTTCTTCTTAAGCTTGGAATCTTCTTATATAGTAGTTTGGAGAAGATGACCGTTGTTCACAAGTTTGTTTCGTCTATTTTCATCATCTTCCTTTATGGTGGTAGGTAACCGTTTGATACATTTAATGGGAGCATTAAATACATTTCACCAAATAATATCTCTTATTTGATCAAGGAAGCTACTTATCAATTTTTTATATCAAACGGAGCTTGTAAAAGCAATGTCAGTGCATAACAGTTATAGTAGTGACTTTATCTACTTTTCTCCATGATTTTAGGGATTTGGCTTTTGAAGGAAAGCATGGTTCTTCCCTTTAACAGATTTGTGAGTTCCAAGATGCTTTTGATTTAGTCGGTTAAGGAATGAAACATTCAAAGCAAACTTTGTTATTAGTCTTAATAAATTATAAATATTTAATGTATATAAGATGGAATGTATGTTTCATTTGATTAACAATCATCTAACAAATGATCTATGGCTTACACTTCATCTAATAAGCCTTTCAAATATACATTTCAAAGATATTTTCGTAAATATTTCTTTTATAAAAAATATTTTGTTTGTTAACATTAAAACTCTGAATTTAGGGGATCATTCTTTATCTTAATAGAGAGAGGGAGAGAGAGAGGGAGAAATTAATAGACATGACTAGTGATGAATTCATAAATTTGAGGTTGTGAAAATAATATATAGTCACATAAAATAAATTTGTGGGGACAATATTAATATGATAACTTATTTAAACTGATAATATAAAAGATTATTCTATTTTGTGTACATTGTTTTATAGCTACCTCTCAAATTGAGAAATTATTAGGTAGTACAAGATTATGCTTGGTCCAAACTAATCACTACATTCCATCTTCAAGAGGGAAAGGAATGAGTGCTTGGGAATAAAAAAGTTTGAAACTTTCATCTTCAAGATTAGGAAAAGGGGCGATTTGGTCCCATCAATCATGTTTAGCTTGTCTTTTTCTACTAATGGTGGAACTGGAGTAGAAGGTATTTGAAAAGGAATATAGGCAGTCACTAGAATGCATGTTGAAGCAAAAGTGGAAGAAGATGCCATTCTTAAGAAGAGCAAGAAACTCAATAAGTTTTTCAAAAGGAAGATATGAAAGTATGAACAATCTCAAGTAATATTTTGATTTATATTAGGTTTTCGGATAAAAACAAATATTTGGAATTTAAAATAAAAATGAATGGATTTTTTAGGAGATAAAGGAAAATCATTATTTGATTTTATATAAAATATTTATAAAATATTTGTAAGCCACCAAAGTCATTATCAATCGGCTGAAAATCTCTTTTTGATGAGGTTAATTTGGTGTTAGGAGCATTTAATGTAGGGATTTTCCTATAAAATCATGTGAAAGAAGTTAGATTAAAGTTCAAAAATAATCTAGGAAATAATTTTAAGATGTAATATAAAAAATACTTGTTCTAACAAATTTTGAGAAAAAAATTTATGGGGCATTTATTATTTGTAATTTTTTGACTTAATCAAAATATAAGGATCGAAGTTTTGTCGATCAAAGAAAGTGAAGAAAGGAGATTCTATCAAGTTAATTTTTTTTTTTATAGTGTCGAAAAAGACTTAAAGTAATTATTTTCAATTTTTAGTAGTTATTAGAGAGTTATACACATGTATAACCCACATTTACTAGCCATTGTAATGTTTTTCTTTAAATACTCAAATATTGTCATTGTTAGGGGTCATAAACACTTTACACAAACTCTTTGTATATCAATTTGTCTACTTTCATCAATAACTTCCGGTTTCGTGAAATTTTGATATGTTTTCTAATCACTTTTTTTTTTCTTTTATTGTGATATAATATAATATAGTTATACTTTTATTTTTTAAATTCTTATTTTAGTTCTTCATAATATGATCTCTTTGATTGAAGTATATGTATTGATCAATTTGTCACTATATTGAATTTGATGTAAACTTATACAATAATGATTAAATTATTTATAGATATATATAATAATTAAATAATAAAATGAGTTTCCCGAAAAATCACATTTAAGTTAAAAGTCTATAAATTGTTAGTTAGAATAAAAAGAATCTATTTAACGAAATTAATGGAAAACACTATAATAAATGATGTCATGGAATAAAGAGTGGAAATAAAAGGTACGAAGGTGAATTGTAATAAGAAAAAGGAAATGTATAAACATAACAACCTGAAAACAAAAAAGAACAAATGATTTTTATGTATTGAAAATAATAAAATCACTTGTCTCCCGTTGGAAGTGTCAAGTGTGGGTCAATGACGTGGAGTTTGGTAGAGTGTCTAGTTAATGAAAAAAAGAAAGAAAAAAAAAAAAAGTTTTCGTTTGAGGAGAGTAACCGAGACGAAAGGTTTCGTGTATATCTCAAGAGAAAAATTGTTTAAAAGAGTTAAGTTTGAAGAAGTCCCAGATTAAATGAAAATGAATAAATTGAGCATCACATGATAATATAAGTTTAGAATCTTAATTTATTTTAGTGAATTTCATATCTTTATATTTTGGCTAAATTATTTATTTACTCATTTTATGTATTTATTTATTTTCAATTTATATTAAATTAAATTGCGTTATGAGATGTTAACATGGCGTTTGGTTGGTTTATTCAAAAGAACTAGGTAGCCTATAAGCACCAGAATAAATAAATAAAAAAAACAAAATTTCTAAAATAAATTAATAAAAAAACTATTTACCAAAATAAATAATTTTGGACACGTAGGATGAAGAAAGCGTCAAGATGAGTGACGATTTGTGGAAAGCGTCGACGTGAGTGGCGAGTTTGTACTATTCACTACACTGTTCACGTGGGAAAAAACAACTAAAAACGTCACCGGTAGTGATGTTTTCAGTTGGGCAAAAAATTACACTTAAAACGTCAGGGGTATTGACGTTTTCAGTTGTTTTTGACTCAACTGAAAACATCACTGGTACTGACGTTTTCAGTTGCCCTCTCTGAACCTACTCTCTCTGAACCTATCTGAACCTAATGCGCCTCTCTCTGAACCAGCAGGGACTGTTTCGTTGACCATGAAAACGTCATCAGAGATAACGTTTATCATTCAGAAATTTTGTTATATATAGATGAATGAGTTGCTAGCTTCGACCATTATGCATTCTATAAGTCTTCTGATGTTATTATAGTTCTGCTACTCTTCTCTTTATTATCATCATATTCGTATATTGATTTTGCATATTTTTATTTTTATTTTGAAAATGTCTTTCATTTGCTTATTATATTATAATGGTAGTAGAATTAACAACGAGCAAGGTTGTATTTTTACAGGTGACACGAAAACAATTCGTGTAAATCGTGGATTGGATTTTAAATCTTTGAAGAAAAAAATTCATGTGAAGTTGAAATTGCATCATAACCAAATTGTTTCCAGCATTACTTGCAGATATTTGCATTGTGTGAATCCTGTTTTTTATCTAGCTGTAGAAATTGGTGACGATGAAGATGTTGCATGCATGTTTGATAATTTTCAACAGCAAAGTCATATGAGTATGATAGAATTATATATTGTTGTTGATATTGTTGGCACATCAATATTATATAATTAAAATCACACAAACATAAATTATTACACTTAATTTCGAATAATTTAATTTATATAACACAAAAAAATGGCAATAAAATGGCTGAAACCAGAACAGGCCGTTGTGGTTTCAGAACGGCCCGTTGTGGTTTCAGAACGGCCCGTTGTGGTTTCAGAACGGCCCGTTGTGGTTTCAGAACGGACCGTTCTGAAACCACAACGGGCCGTTCTGCTCCCAGAACGGCCGTTTCGGTTACAAATTTAACACACACTAACTGGTTCAGAACGGGCCGTCCCAGAATCATTGACTACCAAAAACCTGCACGAAATAACAACGTCCAAAGCTTTCAAAATAGTTAAAATTACCTCTTTTCTTCCTTCTCTTCGTTTTTCGTTAGCTTCAGTTCGTTCACACCTTTTCCTTCTCTTCGTTTCTCCTTCTCTGTTAGTCTACTCTTTAACTTTCACTTTCACATTATTTAAGAAGGAAGGGGGCAACGTATATGAACTAAAAACGTCACCATAGTTGACGTTTTCTTTGTTTATTTTTTATGCTGAAATCGTCACCTGTGTTGACGTTTTTTAAGCACCTTTCGTACCGGTCAAACTGCCATGAACAGTGCGTTTTATTCTGATTCCCTGAGTCACTGAAACTGTGCAGCCACTGAAACTGTGCTTCTGAAAAAGGATGAACAGTTAAAAAACGTCACCCAGTGTGACGCCTTCCCCACTTACATTTTCCAACACGGATCCTGCATGCACAGTGTAAGAAAAACGTCAACCACTTTGACGTTTTCACACTCTTCTCACTCCTACATGTCCAAAATTATTTATTTCGGTAAATAGTTTTTTTTTTAATTTTTTTTTGAAATTTTATTTTCTTTTTTATTTATAGTGGTCAAAATGCCGCCTCCATCTACCTTTTTCATGAATCCACATTACAACCATCCAACGGTGCAAAACCTTAAAAGGTGATTGAACTGTTGCACCCTACCGCACCATAAAACTTTGCATCTCCCTTATCCACTGCCACTGTGATCACAATGACAGAAGAGCTCAAGCGACAGTGCATTATTTGCTCACATGGATCTATACAGTGCATTTTTGGAATGGAGGAAGAGCAAGGCATGAAACGTTTTGACCCTGAGGCACCATGAACAACGACAACATCCTAGCCCAAACTCTAAGAATCAAACATTTTCACTCCAATACAAGATTTTTTTTTTCTTTACTAAAACCCATTAAAAAAATACAATAAATATCTCATATCATGATGCAAGTATCCACCGTTAAATCAGATTAAGAAAAATTAAACATTAACATTAATTAAATAAAAATGAGATTAAATTAACTTATAAACTAAATAAAAATAAAAATAAAAATAAATAAATAAAAGAACCAAATGAATAATGTAGTCTTATATTTTTATTTAAATTTATTTTAATATAATTGATACTCCCTCTTCTTTCTATTATAAGAAGAAAAAATGTTTTTTTTTCTTAAATATAAACAAATTTAATTACTTTGACATCATTAATGATATTTTAAAAAAAAAATATTTCTCCTTTAATACATAACCTTTCAATTATTTTTTCTTTTTACATTTATAACAAAGACAATTTAAAAAGAATATTATAGAAATATTAAAATTTAATGTTAATAATTAACATAAAATTAATAAATTTTTTTCTAATAATAAAAAACAGAGGAGTATATAAATTTTATAGTCTATCAAACATTCGAGTTAAACAATATAATATTAAATCAAGTTAAGCAATTGCATTAAAAATGCTTTTACTCTTTAAGGTTTCAGATTCAAAGTAATATTAAATCTATTCTAATGATTTGTTTTTCCCCTTGATGGGAGATGTCCTATTGATGTTTCAGAATCCCCATTATGGGCCAACATCACAAACAAATCTTTTTATATGTTCTTTGATACTCCAATGAAAAACACCACAAACAAAAAATAATAATACAATGTTTAATATTTAAAAAATATATGAGAAACAAGAAAATGAAAAAAATGAGACAAATTTTAACCCGCTTGACATTGTGAAATCAAATCACCAGTCCCTTTTTATGTTTCCTTCCGTGTCTTTTTAATTGAAAAATAATACCTAACATTAAAAAAAGTAGAAGAGCAAGATATTATTTGAAAAAGAATCTTTTTAAAGATGAGTCTTTATTAATTGGAGCAATAAGGAGACAAATTATTTTAATATGTTCGAAGAAATCAAATAACTTAACTCTTTTGCATGTCCCCTTTGTTGTCTCTCAATTAATATATAACACCTAAGAAAAAAAATTCAAAATTTTTCTATTTAAAAGATTTCTTTTAATAAAATATTATTTTTTAATTGAAAGGAATAAGACAAGGCAAAAAATAATTTATTTCATTTTCTTGTAGACATTACATCTATATGATAATGAACTCCTAGAGTAAACCTAGTGGTAGAAACCAGATAAAATACATATAGTCTTAAATTTGAACTCAAACATTATCATTATAATTTTAATGAGTAAAAAAATTTACCAGGTAATTGGAGCATTAATTGTTTTGAAGGGTAACACAAGTCACATTAAGGACATTTAATTGTGCTTTTAAAAAATTTAATATGTATGCCACAAAAATTTATAATTATTATGCATTTTTTAGAAAAGAAAATTATTTAAAAAAAAATCAGTTTGTTTTTCAATAGCTAAAAATAATTTGAAAAATTCTTAAAAGTTAGATTATAAAATTTATTATTTCCACTATAAATGTCGATTTTCAACTATTCTATTATTGTTGGTGATCGATGTATATTTTAAATCTATATGTTGTTACAACCAAATAAAATGTTTAAAGTACATAAGTATAACTATTTGACAATTATCCTATAAAAAGAAAGCTACAAAATCATATCTTTTAGCCCCAAAAATAATAATCAATCTCATTATGAGAAGTAAAAGTTAATGTAATACCTCAATTTCTATTTATAATACTTATCATATAACAATTATTTATTCTTTTATATAAAATCTAACTCATATTATTTTATATATTAATTATTTTTAGATTAAAATATCTCTAATTAAAGTATGTTTTCTTAATTTAATAAAAAAATACTAATTATCAACTTTTTAAAAATATACACATTAATTAATTAGGAAAAAATAAATATTAATTAGAAAAGATAAATAATGAGATATGCACTTTGATTAGTGATTTGAAGATATATGAATAAGCCATTTATTATTATGAATAAAATTGAGTATTTTTTTAGTCTTAGATGATCAGATGTTATATATAGAATCGAAGTTAATATATATTTGTTTTATCAAGTTTCCCCGCTGTATAAGTTAGACGCGAAAGTGGTAAGATAGCTCTATCTCACATACCGCTTGAGCCACGCAGAGTTAAAGGTTATCTGTTCAAGTCAGATGGCCCCTATAACATCTTCACGGGTAAGCATCCCTACTAGCTTTCTGGCTGTATTTTGTTATTTGCTCCCAACAGTCTAATCAAACCTGATAAAACTCGTGGAGCCAAGCCAAAAGTTCACTGCTTGCTCATGTTGGTAAATTGATTGGAAAACTAGTAATGCCCTTTTCTTTTCTCCAAAGAACCCTAAAATGTGAAACACAAGTGGTGAATGGTGATTTTATTTTATTTTACTCACACAAATAAGCAAAAAATAAAAAAGTGGAGTCAGGAGTGACAGAATGTACCCGAAGATAGAAGATGCCAAGGATGAAGAACCAGACAGAATAGCAAAAGGTGATGTGGCTCGATTTGATCCCTTTCACGGACGCATGGATAAATTTGAAATTATAATGTTACTGCATGAAATGCAAGGGATATGTGCTGATTACTGCTAACGTGTCTGCAGTTCAATATTACACTTGTTTAATCAAAATCCTATAAGGAGTTTGGACCATGCGTCTTCCAGTCCCACATCATCCTAGACATAAGAGTGTCCCACAAGTGCATTATTGATGCTTTTCCTGTGGAAGTAGTCCCTCGATGGTTTCATCAAGGACCACTCTTCAATATTGATGTATCTGCAGCCGCACCCAAACGTTCAGCATCCTCTTCATCAGAGACGAGGACAAAGCTTTGATACCATAACAGTATTAAAAAGCATAATTTAGATACTCTACCACCTTCTTCAAAATAACATGGAGACTTCAGGGGCCATTAGCTTCTTACATCCAGGTATGCAATCTTTGAAAGAACATTAGTATCGGTAACAATTGAGAATTGAAATAGATGGCATAGGACAAATACATGGTGAGTTTAAAACAATGCTCAAATACCGAATGCAAAGAAAGATCGTTCAATTGCATAACCAGAGGTTCTCGAGTGAAATTTTCAAACCGAAGCCTACAGCCTTATGTAAATTACAGACCCATATATATTAGTATTCAACCAAGAAAACATATACACAGGTAAAACCAAAACCAATTCCACTAAATAATTACAATCCTAAATTTGTAAGCGGCAGTACAAATATAAAGCCATGAGAAAACATTTGGAATGTTTAACACTACCCTTTACCTATCTCCTTACTGGCCTACTCTTGCCTAATGCTTCAAGATAAACAGATTCCACCAACACACACAGACATCACCCTACAACTAATCCTTGTTGATGCAATCAGTGTTAAAGTCAGCTGTAATTTAATACAACAGGTAACCTAAAAAGAACAAATTTCATGAATCACCACCAGCCTCGGCGACTGGATGATCATTGTGTACTTGGCGTACAAACTGCCCTTTGACCCGAGGCCGTTGCTCTGCCAGTCTCTTCCGATTTTGATATCGAACCTGTACAAGAAATTAGAACACTTATCAATAAGATCTTTAGCGCAACATGCTATGGGAGTTTTCAAGCCAACTACAATCATAGATATAAATTTACCATAAATAATTTTAAAGTAGCTTTTCACTAAACAGTATTAGTCTGGTTATAATACCTTTTTCTCGAAGCATCTTTCTTTCCTCTTCAGTCGAAACTTGGTCAGAGCCGCTTCTCTTTGACTGGAGTGATGAGAATCTGTCACTCTGAATCCATCATAATTATGGCAACCACTATCACTGAAACCTTCCGGGTTGTTATTGGATACTATAGCTGAAGTAGCATTTCCATCGTTTGCACTCTCCATGCTTCCATATGCACTAATACTAACATGATTTGCAGTTTCATGGCATAAACTACGCTCAGCAGCAGGAGAATCATGCCTTGCATGATCCGAATCATTATTATCCTTTACATTTTGATTAAGACATTTGGGACTTTCAGGATGTTGATCTGAATTGTTACTTTCAGGATTGGACTGGGAGGAGTTACTAGTGGGAAAGGGAGAACTCTCATTCTGGCAGACTGGTTTCGGATTCCACATGGGATGAAAGCCAGGTTGTGCATAGAACACAGAAGGGAAAACATTACCATGTCCCTTGGAATTAAGATTGGAAATAACCCCTGAAACAGGTAAGAGTCCACATTGACTGTTTGATAATTTTGGCTTAACTTGTCCATTCTGACCAATGACTGTACTGATCATATTCTCCAGATTCTGATTAGAGCCACCATACTGACAACCATTTCCAGAAGTAATTACAGATAGTTTATAGGATTCGTGAGAATCCCAATTGGGGTTGTTTACTTTAGCAGATGCAATTGTCGGTGTTGGAAAAAGAGGCTGCAACGATTTACTATTTGTATACCTGCATATAAAAATTGTCACCTATTGTCAGAAAATTTGTGTAATCACAGTGAATTATTGCACGTTGATTTTTTGAATGGGTCAATAGGAAGAAAACTTTAGAACGAAAGACTGCATACTGATTTCTCATCATCCAAGATGAAAACATGGCCTTTATTTTTGGGTGGTGGAGGGAGGGGGAACCACGAGTGCAGAAATTTAATGTTAAACAAAAAAAGGCCAAACCTGTATGGTTTTACATAGAGATGATCTGATCTATAAACTTAAACGAAACAATCTCAATTGGTTATTAACAAAGTCTCTTTGAAGAATTCCTCTTATTGCGATGACTGCACGAAAACACCCACATATATGTGGTCTCTCCACCAGTCTTTAAATTTTAGGTGCATAACTATATCTACCATTATTTGGATACTTCCATAGATTATCAACCCAGGCTCTCAAAATTATGTTTCCGTCCAAGTCACCATTTATTCAGCTTTCACCAATGCTAATCCTACATATAGAACAACATAAACAAGACTGACAAAAGACATGAAAGCACCGATTAAAAATAAAATAACAAAAATTCCATGAAGAACTTCCTTCTGTTCTGCTGATTAATTTTTTTTTTTTTTTTTAATGTTGTTGTCAGAGGAAATATTGCATGGCATCTGGTTTTGGTAGAGATATCATTTAAGAACTAAAATTCTCACAAGGAAACACTAAACTCACCAAGAAAAGGCAGAAGTATTTGAATGGTTCAATCTTGGAGATTCTTCAGTTGCTTCGCTTGCTTGTTTACATGAGCCGCCAGGAAAATCACTTTTTAAAGAAAGTTCCAATTGTGCATCACAATCAAACTTGATTGTATTACCATCTTTGAGACAACAGTTTTCATCAGGGTGCTTTGAAGGATTCCCAAATGTGGCAATCAAGTCAATAGCTCCATTAGAAGGTTCTACCCGTTCATCACTGCATCCATGTATTTCAGTACTACTACTAGGATTATCTCTTCCTGACTCAGATTTTAAAATTTCATCCTTGTTTTCAGATTCAGCACAACCATGGTCTTGTTCTAGTGTTAAATCTGTCAATTCAAAAGTTTTGTCGCACCATGCAGCCTCTGTTACAATAGTAATTGACTTATCTGCATTAAATGTTTTTATAAAACGACACAATTGTCAATACATAAAAACAAGATAAAAACATTTTTAATCAAAGTGTAAAATGAAATTTGCTACCTCCTGTATCGTCATTATGCTTGGCTGATTCCCTTTCAAATTCGGTAAACTCTTCATGCTTCACCATATCAATTTTGCTCAACTTAGAACTCTTCAGCTGGTATGCGTCCTGCATATTATCCACATATGTACTCTCAGCTTCCAAAATTGGCGATGTACAAGTACTCTGCACAAGAGTTACCAAACTTGTAGTTTCTGTGTGAAATTTCACGAAGCGAAACTAAAAAGAATATTTTCCGCAAGCAAAGTGGTTTTGTAAGTGCATTGTGCAACAGATTTTAAGTTGCATGTCTTTATGTTACTCAAGCCAAGCACTGAGTGACAAAAGTCGATCGAGTTTCAGAAATAAATTTAACTAAATTAAAAGCCAATCACTTCACACTCAACACACTGAAGTCTAAGCAATGTGTTATAAGACAAATTTGGCAAAATTGAGGCAGTGAAACTTACTTGAGCCTCACTTAATCTCTCGCTGCATTCGTTGTTTTTCTTTGAGGAAGCCACAAAACCACTGGATTTATTGCTTGCAGAATTGTCTTCTGAGGCAGTTTGAAGCTTTTTCGGTGAAAATGTTGTATTATGAGTAGGAGCCGTTATCTGGATAAATAATATACAGCAGAGAGGAAATTAAAAAGGAACAAGTAAATATATGCTAAAATAGCAAACCACATAAAAGATGAAAAAAAAAATACAAAAAATTATCTCTACAAAAAGAATGAAAAATATGACATACAGCGTGCCTTCTCCATACATGTTGCCACAAGTTCCGAAGCTCATTCCTCCGAATGGGTTTTATAAGAAAATCAACCGCCCCTTTTAACATGCATTTCAACACCATGCTAACTGAATCATGAGAAGACATCACTGCACACCCATGAGAATAAACCTTAGCCATAAGCCATTTGTATCTAACATCTAGATTAAGGGTCTGGTTGAATAAAAATTCTCCATCAACACTTTTATGAAAAAATATAAAATAAAAAAGTAAAATTAATTTCTCCAAAAATCAAAATTAGCTTTTACAAATATGCTGCTTACATATAAATTAATTTCAATTTTGGAAATACTTATCTTATTTTCTTCTCCTATAAATGTTTATGGAAAATTTTATACATAGATCAAAAATACAAATACACAGTAACAAGTCAGCATACTTATGACAGGAATGTTTTTACAAGTGTCATGCTCCATAATTAAAGAAAGAAGTGCAAATCCAGATATCGCGGGCAACTCCACTTCTGTTAATATTAGATCTAGATCAGGCGCCTTCCTCTTCAACGTTTCCCATGCCTTTAATCCATCAGGAACCGCAATAACTACATCAATAAAAAAATTACCATTAATGTCAAGCTTAAATTGGACCTTCCACAACGTTTTGCATTATCAATTAAAAAAAAAATCTTTGTGTGATATTCCAACCAAAGATACCAACATTACTGCAAAATGTTATATCATTAACATTACAAAACATTCCTTCCCGGATCTCCCAAAATATGGGGCAAATAAATACACTATATACAAGGAAAGTGGAAAAATTAAAACAATTGGATTATTGAAACATGTTAGAACCGGATTCAATGCAGTCAAGTTTCGACGTATTCACACAATAAGACCATTTACAACCGCTGTATGAAAATTGGACCGCTTAATTTTATAATTTGTTTTAAACTTGATTTACTATGATAAAACATGATCTGTCCATCTTTATCCAACGGTCCGGTAATTGCAGGGTTTAGGATCTGAAATATGTTACCAAATTTACTTTTACCTTACTTAAAAAAACACTAAAATTACAGTTCCGATAATCAGGTTCATCGCGTCTTGTTTAGAACAAAACACTGTAAACATACCGACAAATAAATCTATCGATGAAAGATAACGGATATTCTCATTTCTCCTACGCTCAAGTCATAAGTCATCATAACTGCAAAACCGTATCAGTTTCAGATTAAAAAAAAATAAAAATTAGCGGCACGTTGAGCTTCATAAGTAACGTAACTGATGATGATGAAATCCAACACGTGGAAAATCAAATAGAAGCAACCTCTAGATGCTACCGCAGTTATCAACGTAGCATAATTCCACGAGTATAATTTAGATATAAATATTCGCAATTAAAGAAAACAATGCACCAAACATTATCCGAAAAAGAAACGAAACCGACGAAAAGAACATGGTGAGAAGGAGAAGAAGAAGAAGAAGAAGAACCTGAGTAACTGCATTTGCGAAGAAGCGCAGTGATGATATGACGAGTGGAATGATCAGCTTCAACAAGCAGCACTCTGAGAACCATCCGAGGCAGAAACCTCTCCCAGCGAACCACCTCCGCAAAGCGATCGTTGTTGGTGACCTTCTGCTCCTCCATGGCACCGTTCAACTCAGCCATTCTCGAACACTAACATGCTTCGGACCAATTTCCACAACGGAAAAAGAAGAAGAAGAACCCTAATCGATTGTGACAACTGATGGCGGCAGAGGAAGAAGAGAAAAAGAGAGAGCGTGTGAAGTTGAGCCCATCCTCTCTGACCAATAATAATAAAATTGAGAGAGAAAGATATCGTAAGGGTATGGAAAGTGGAAACCGCCCCCTTCCGATTCTGATTCACTTCCTCTGCCAACCAGCTTTTGCCCACAACCGCGAAAATCGATAAAAATATCTTCCCATCAAAATCTCAATGGATCGTCAAAAGCTCCATCGCTACCCCCTCATGACGTGGCACATTTTCCGCCATCCATTTTTTTAATATGCAGCGTTCCAAGTGATCTTCTCCCACGCATCCATGGGACCCACATGGACACGTGTTCTTCTTACGCCTTCTGTCTTCCCGATATTTTTCTTGCACAGTAATATCGCCTTTTTTATTTTACTATACTTTCATCTTGTGGTGTACACACTCACACGTGGAGCCTGTCAGATTTAATTCTATTTTTTTTTTCCTTCCACATTCATTTATTTTATTATCAATATTTTTTAACCTGGTATTAACGTCATGAAGCTATGGACTAATTTTTTTTTTTTAAATACTTATATTTGATATTTAGGGTTACAAACTTTCGAGATTCTCTCGGTGTTTTCTTTGATAAAAAAAATATATATTAACTTATAAAAAAGTTTATCGTATTACTTTTTCTTCTTATTTTATCTTTTAAAAGAAGTTTACGTAAATATACCATAAGGATTTGACTTTTTCTAATAGATTTTGGAAAATACTAATCAATGCCCACCGGATAAGAAATACTACATTTATTCTTAATTATAAAATTAGTTAATTAAATTATATTTTTTAAGTATTAATTAATTAAATTTAAAATATTAAATTTATTAGTAATTTAATCTATTTTTTTAAGCTAGCTTAACATCTCTTATATTAACTTTTTTCATTTAATTATTTTTTACCTAATTAATTAATGTTTTAAAAAAATATCTATATGCATATTGATTTTTGCATAATTTTATTATAATTTTCAATAAAAAAATTTACTTATTTATTCTTTAGTTATTGCTCTTATTATGAAGTTGCATAGATTTTTCATTATACGCATAAATATCGACATGAGGTTTATATATCATTTGCTCTCTAAATCTTTTAAAATTTTGAATTAGATCCTTGAATTGAAATTTTGTCTTAATTCTTTCATCTTTTTATATATTTGTAATTTGGTCGTTAAGATTAGAAAATTATTAATAACTCATGAAATTTCACAAATATTTTTTATACACATAAACATGACACATAATAATATTTAAATTTAGTTGTCTAAATATGAATATATTAAAATATTTTATAAAATTTATGAATTATAAATAAATTTTTAACTATTAAAATTAAATTTGTAAAAATATAATAAATAAATGACCTAATTAGTTTTTTTTTTAATTTAGAAACTTAATTAAAATATTAAAAAAAATTCAAAAATTAAATAATATATTAAAATTAAATTTACTTGACAAAGTTATCTCACACCATGTTAATTTATATTATCATTACTCTGAAAACTATTATAATAGCTTTGGTAAATAAATATTCTTGAAGCAATATTCACCTTTTGTTTCTATATTTTTTTACACTATTTTATTCATTAAATATGATAAGTTACATCATTATTGTATTCATATAAAAAAAAATTGTACCGCTAATTACAAGTAAAATCCACTTTCAAAATGATTTTACATTCTCATTACCTTTTTAACTTTTATCATCTCTCATAATTGCATGCTAATTACATAAAGAGACATGAAGTGTCCGTTTTTTCTTCGAAAAATATATATAATTTTGTTTTATAAATTATTTAATTATTCCCTTAAAACGTATAATTTGTATATATAGGTCTAAAATCTATATTGATAAATTTTGCAAATTTTATGTGTATATGTTTCTTTATAAAATTTATAAACGTGTGTACAAGCACGATAGAGTGGACAATCATTTTTGTAGATGAATTTTCGGACACACATCTATAATTTGCAATAATATATATAAGTATAAACTATAATGTTCTCAAATAATAAAGTTTCACGTGTCAATCTTTGGATTATTTTTCATATTAAATCTTATCCACTCAACAATTCACGTTTCCCTCCTTACATTCATTTTCATAAAAATCAATTCATGGATAATTATTTACACATATATCAATGAACAATTTTATAAATCAATTTATGATAAATAATATATCACACATATATATTAACCGTCTCATGATGTTATTTTAATTGAATAATTAATTATTTTAATTTTAAGTATGATGTATGCAGTTGAATTAAATATTTTTTTAAGAAAATTATCATCAATAATGATCTTATTTAATTGGATTAGAGATTTGTCATTTATAATATTTTTGTAATACTAGGTTGGTGGATAAACTACATTTTTTGAAGTCTTCTTCTTCGAATTCCCTTCGATTTTCAAGAGCATTACTGTTATAGTTCTTGTTGCTAGGAACATTTAGAGTACTTGAGGTCAAAAATTAAAGTGGATTTTGTATGAAGCTTTCTTAGAGTTTGGAGTTATTCTCTTCCTTTTTCTCTTTTCTCCTTCTTCCTCTCCTCACTTTGGAAGCTCGGAATCAAGGTAAGGGAAATTAAAACCCAACCCTTATTGTACATGTTGCTTGAATTCCCTTGAGATTTATGGATGTGTTCATCAAATAAAATTGGGTGGCATGAGGATTTGAGGGTTTTGGTGTTCTTGGTGAAAAGTTGAGAAATTGATGAATTTTTTAGGTGTTGTTGATTCATGCATGTGTATTCTCATTTTTTTATGAGATTTTAGGCCTTCATGCATGGATTATTGCATAAGTTGAGAGGATTTGGAGGTTATATGGTGCTCATGGTTGTTTGAGATGTTCTTCATTGACGCTAAAAATTCTGAGTTTTGAGGCTGAGCATCTAAAAGACTAAGGTTGAGCTTGAGTTTTCACCCTTAGTATGAGAGTGCATGTGCCTTTGGGTGGTTGAGGCTGAGAGTGAGATTCCACACTTAGTGTGAGAAATTAAAATTTTCATTATATAACTATTTGGAAGCCTGAGGTTGAGCGTGAGATTCCATGTTCAGTGTAGAGACTCAGTCAATTTTTTTTTGTTCTGATTGAGTTGGTTGTTTACTTATGGATGAGTTGGGTGTTGACCACTTATTGTTGGAGTTATTTTAAGGCTAAATGATGATGAATATGTAGAATAATGGTAATAAGCATTGGTATGCTATATTTATATAAATGAAACGGTGATGAACATTGATATGCTTTATATGATTAATATGTTATAAATTGCATGGTTAGAGTGTTGAATAAATATTGACATGCTATTATTGAATGAATTGTTGAGCATTGTTATGTTATACTTGGATGAATTGTTAAGCATTGATATGTTATTCTTGGTTGAGGTGTTAAGTATGTTATACATGATTATGTGATTTGATCTTTATATGCATTGATATGGGATAATGTGTATAGAAGATGTATGTTGAGGTGTTGATGTTAAAAATGTTGTGAACATTAAAACATGTTGATTTACTCAGGACTAGAGAAGAAAGTGTCGTTTAGAAAGTTGAAGATCCCATATAGGAAATCTTGTTTTGGTGCTCTAGGAGGCAAATGGTTGAAAATCATCCCTATGTAGGTGTGAAACTCTTGGAGTGGATTTTGTTGAGTCTCGTCTATGTTCTTGGTCAATGTGGAGTAATGTATGAAGTCGAGGGCCATCACTTTTAACTGATTACTACAAAGGTTGTATGATTCCTTGCAAATAATTAGTGGGCTAACTCCATATGTGACTTGGTAATGCATGTCAAGGTCGTGATACACCTATACCCTGTTAAGTCAGACGAAGCAATTCCCAGCAAAGTTTTGAATTAGACAAATATAATACATATTTTTATTTCTCACATGTGTATTAGTGTTTCAGAAAAATATAAGTATAGGCAAGTTGAAGAACAGAGCATGTGCCACTTCTTATACTAGAACCAAGATAAAGGAAGGAAAGCTTCAAGTATCAGATAGAAAGGTCAAACGAAGCCAAGTCTAACACAAGAAGGAAAATGATCAAGCTTCAAACGAAGCACATTTAAGAACGAGAAGAAGTCCATACAAACCACAGATGAAACTTCCTCAAGTACCAGACGAAGATTAGTTAAGGCAAAGCACAACATGACGGTCAGACGAAGTAGAGTCAAATGCAAGATGAAATACGACATGAGCACCAGACGATGTTGTATCAAATACCAGACGTAGGTGTGTCAAGCACAACATAAAGCGCAACATAAGGATTCATATGAAGGCTAGTCAAGAATCAGACGAAAGTCAACTACATATCAAACGAAGGACAGCACAGACTAAAAAGCATTCCAGACGAAAATGAAGTCTGTCCATCTACAATATTGACCAGACCAAAGGAATTCAAAGCATTGATGACAAATGCTCAGACGAAGATCAAGTCTTGAGATGCACATGGACTACCAGACACAGACGAAGACTGTCATGCAAGCATTTGAAGAATCAAGTCTCAAGAGACAATTCAGGCATCGTCTACAATCATACAAAGAGCTCTCAATATGATCACGTGCTGGAAGGAAAAGAAGAAGAAGAAGAAATGCAAGCCCAAAAGTCAAAGCACGCGTGTGTCAGAAAAAGTACATTACTTTTTCAAATAAAGACAACGCCTTTGCAGTTACGATGACCAAAAAAAAGGACAAGAAATTTCTAGGTCACAGTTAAAGTCAAACACTGTAACTAACAAAAACTTAGAAGACTTCACGCAATGTCTATAAACAAGAAGCAACATTTAATGCAAAATCAAGTGCATTAAAAGAGAAATCAAACTAGTCATAAACGACTACATTTTGCTTCAACGGACACTTGCAATAGGAAAATTGTACAGAGGCTATAAGTATGTCATGAATCCAAACCTGGAATGGCTGGCGAAGAGTGATTCCAAGCCCAAGAAGCAACGAAATTAGAGACAAAGCATACATAGTCAAATGTACAATATTGTATTTATATCTGTAGACTAAGGAGTTCTAAGTGTAACTTAGAAACATAAACCTTAGTGAGTGTAGTAAATCTTTGTATCCTCTCTGTGAGAGTAAACCACACACTCGACAAATTATCTATCATTTGTAAAGCCTGAAGAGGCTAGGGAAAGAATACTTGTATAAGCCTGGAGAGGCTTGTCAAAGAATCCTCACTAAGAGCCTGAAGAGGTTGAACAAAGAATACTAGCGCCAATGAATGAAGTTGGCGAACCAGGAGTGGTTGATAATACTCAGGAACCAAGAGTGGTTGAAAACACTCACTAAGAGCCTGAAGAGGCTGAACAAAGAATATTAGCCTTGACAAGTGAAGTTGGCGGGCCAGAAGTGATCGACAATACTCGACAAACCAGAAGTGGTGATAATACTTGTACTTAATTGAAAATCTAGTAGAACCCTTCAATTGAAGGAGACTGGACGTAGCTCAATCAGAGCGAACCAGTATAAAACTCTTTGCATTGCTTTACTCTTATCAGACGCAAATTTACTCCTTTGGTATTTCATACTGAAAATCTTACTCACTGCTTATTTCACACTACAACAGCTTTCAGACGGAAAACATCTCTTGTTTAACTTATTATTGCAAGAAACTTGCTCTCGTGCAAACGATAAAACTTGCAACACAAAACTCTTTTAAATATTATATTAAAAGTAAACGTGAGATGCATCTTGAGTTTGAAAACGTCAATATGAAACATACAAAAGGCTTTTATGCGGAAAGATTTCTTGAAACCTTCACACACACATATTCAACCCCCCTTCTATATGTTTTTCCTCTAACTTCATACCCAACTATACTAATTTTGATTATGGAAACAAATTTTCCTAGTATAAGTGGCAGCACATGAGAAATCATATGAGGGATTGATATCTAGGGATGAGAAGTAAACTCATACCCGTGGGTAATGCTTGAACCTGCCCCGACCTCGACGAAAGGATATTCGGTTTGATCGACTATGGGTATAGGTACTCGATTTATTAAATTGGGTATGAGGATGAGGATGGAAATATACACACCTGCCTCGTACTTGTATCGGCTTAAAATTTATAAATATTTAATTTTTCTTTATAATTTACTTAAAACTTACATAATTTTTACTCTATTTTTAATTTATGTCAAATAAAGTTTAATTAATATAATTTTGAAATTATTATTTTATGTTGAAATTCTTGCTTTTTTTTCAAAAAATTATATTTAATTAATTTTTGGATGGGTACAAAGTAGGTAAGAGTATACTCGATTCCCGACATGAGAATGAAGATACAAATTACATACCCATTGGTATGGGGACAAGGATGAATATAAGGTATGAGAGCGAGGATGAAGGTGGGCATAGAGAGACCCATACTCACCTGCCTCGTTGCCATCCCTATTGGTATCCCATTTTAGTTATGGGTCCAATTGGTGCATATTGCGTAAAAACGATCAAGATTAATTCGGTAGGATAAGTCACTTAGACTACTCAAGTATATTAGGATATCTCTATAGGTGAATGCGTGATGATGTATTAGTTGAGGTGTATGCATATTTTGTGTTGTTGATTAGTGTGTACATATTCATTGGTTGAACATCTTACTGTATAATAATTACTTAGTGTGAGTCTAACTATTTGGTGTGTAGCTTTCAAACTAATTGTTGTTTTAAGAATCGTTCACCGTTGTATGATGTTAACCTTGAAGTGTTGTTGGTTTGAAGGTTTACATGTGTGTGAGTAGTATAGATGTTTTATTCTTATACCAGTATATTTTGAAATCTAACTTACCATTGTTATTTTCCATGTGATATGGTCTACGATGATAATGATTTTCATGGTAGCACTACATGATTAGTTAAAGAGAACTGGTGGAGCTGCTAATGAGCCTTGTTTTGATTGGTGAAGTAGTTTACGACTACTTTTCTGATCATATAGTTGTGCTTAATTAACCAACATCCTTAAGTCATATAGTTTGCTTCTCTAGTTTATTGTGTGTGTATATATTTATATACTTATTTTATACTCATAAAACTGATTTCCTTTTTATTTTACATGTTACGTACATATGTATATTGTTTTTCTGTTAGAAGTAAATGTATAACCTTTAGCATGTTAGTAAATTCTTTACTATTTGAGAATTCTTCGAAATGTAACGACTATAACATGTTGTTAATTACAATTTAATTTAATTTAAATATAATCATTTTTAATAAAAGATGTAATTTATATATATATATATATATATATATATATATATATAAAGTTAACACAAAATTAGGAAATCAATTAATTTTTGTTGAGTATAATTACACAAAGTCTCTCATGCACATTCACGTGAATTATATAATTTTACGGAGAGAAGTTCTTCAACTTCTTTTTCTCACTTAAACTCATTATCATATTTCAGCATTGTTATGTTATTATTTTATTAATTGCATTAATTGAATATAAAATGTTGTATTTAACCAATACCAATTAATATTAATGTGATTTAATTTACGCATGCTCCGTGTAAGGCGATTCGTTTATCAGAAGTTAAATTTCTGAATGCAAATGGATGGTTCTAGCTCTCGAAATTATTGATTCTTCACCTTCCATTGTTCAACAACTTTTATTTTTAGCAACTTTCCAAATTTCTGCCTCTTCACTTTCTTTTCTTTTGAATTATATATATATATATATATATATATATGAGGGATTATAATAATATTGGTGTAGTTTTTATCAAATATTACATTGTTCAATAATTTTATATTAAATGTAAATCTAACGGTTAAATTTACAAAATTCGCATTTAATATAAAGTTATTAAACAGTGTAATACTTGGTAAAAGTTATACCAGTGTTATTATAATCCTTATATATATATATATATATATATATATTCATATTCTAATCTTTCCTATTCATATTCTATATTAAAAGTGAATAACGTCGGTACATGTTTGTAGAATGATGGAACTAGCAGGGAAATTCATTTTATCTTATCGCAATAGTTGAATTACCGTCGGTATTCTAATATGCTTTATTATTGTTTTTAATATGCTTATTTGACTATAAGAGTTAAATATTTAAAATCGATACATTAATTTTCATTTTAATTAACTACAAGTCATGAAGGTTTATTATCACAAGTACATTTTCTATGAAATCATTTTTTTTTCTTTTATGGTTTTTTTTTCATGGTTTACTTTCAGTTTAATAACATTTTTGATATATTTACTAGCAAGAAAAAAAAAGGAGCTTAGTACTTCTGTAAAAAAATAGAGAATAATATTTTTTTCTTGACAATTTTTTGCTTTTATTTGCAAATTTATGTAATTTTTTAACCGCTATTAGGGATACAATAGGTAAGCAAACTGTGTACACGACTTGGAGTAATTCATTCATTATTAGTAAAGATTTATATTCATGTTATTTTATATTCATATTAATTTATAACAGGTGAAACCTCAATGTTCTATGACCTTTTACGAAAGCTACAAGAATGGAATTTATACAGGAGTGTGCTTTGTTAGTTGTGTATAGGAACTCAAATTGGAGTAATATTGCAAAAATTTGACCGAACATTTTGTTTATCAATTTTCTTTTAGTGTGTCCCCAACCATTTTTAATTTTATACCCTTTATTCTTTTCCTGTTTAAACCATTTTGCATTACTCTTTTAACTATTAAGACTGCATGTCTCTCTTCATTTTATAAATATTTTTGAATTCTTTGTCGTTTTTGGCTTTTCAAGGTACATTTATTTCGTAATTGAGTTTTGTTTTGATTACTAGACTAATTTCTTATTTATTTTATATAAAGCTAAAAAAAATCATTACACTTTGGAGATGTTGATTTATTGATGTGAATGATGATCAATTTCTTCATTTTTTTAACTAAAAGATTGTTTATAGAAAATTAAAGTATATGTGTCAAATTGCCTTAGTGCAAGAACTTAATATATCACGCTATCATTTTGTCAGTTAAGAGAAAGTGTTTGGTAGAATGTGACCAATGATTCAACATTTTGTTTTTGTTCGAAGAAAACAACAGGAAAAGGAAAAAGGAAGATAAAAGACGCTACAATATGAGGAATTCAACCCCAACATTATCTGCAAGCATATGAATGCTTAATTAATTGTGTGGGAATTGATCCTGACGTAAGGTTTGAACGAGGTTGGCTTTGCAAGTAAATCTTTGATATTTTGGATGATAGGAGTATGAATGAGGTATTATAAAGTGGTTGAGGCAGTTATTAGTGTTCCATTGAGAGACACTGGTGCATCACGTTCTGCCTCTGATAGAAAGGAGAGAAGGGCATGCAATACTCTTGCACCAACTATATTGCCAACATACAACTTACGAGGAGCTTCATAGTACAAAATTCTCTTGGTGGAAGAGTTCATTTTATTAAAACTCCTTTTAGAATTCATCTGAATACCCACCAACATCCTTCAGTGAAAAACAAGAAAATTTCATATCAAACACCTAGGAAATAATGAAATAAATTAATACAAGCAATTATTATAACACCATAAAGACAAGAAGTCAATATCATACTTCTTAAGAAAGTGACCTCAACAGATAGAACGGCCTATTCCAGATGTAAAATTAACATACAACGAGTGCAAGTAAAACAGGTCGTTCTGATTTTAGAACGTCAACCACAAATAGTCAATGATTATAGTTCACGCCCGTGATTCTAAAATCACGATTGTGAATCGCGCAAGGAAAAAAAAACCCAAGGTACAAAACATTTCAAACATTAGATTTGGTAATATTGTCAATGGGGGATTGATAACTTCAATTGCTAAACATTTGGACTATACACCATTTTTGGACCAATTGCAGGAAATAAGAGCTCCTAAAAGTATTAATTATAATACTTGTTATGCAATGTAGTGTATCACTAAGGACAATGGTGTCAGGTTTTATTTCATTGTTAGTCAAACTGGAATGAACCACTTACTACCAAATCGGCACTATACAGTCAAGGATGAAACAACATGGTGTTTTCCCTTGGAGTCATTGACCGATGTACCCCAACAACAACAACTTGTTCTTGAGGAGGTACAACCTGAAGTAGAGGAAGAGGACACACAGGACCAACATTTTACCACACATCCACATGTACAAGTAGATAATGTTGATATTCTGTCAGTCATTCAGTGTATAGATCGTCGATTGCAAGAGATGGATGAACGCCAACAATACTATAATTATATGGTGGATAGGGTGTATAATTGGCACCTTCAGCGTTATCCAAATGATTTCCCTCCTCAGTAATTTCTTTGAACTTTCTTAGTATATGTTATGTTATGAATTTTTATTTTCAGTCTCTAAACCATATTTTAGTCTTTGAATTTATGTTATGTTATGAATTTTTGTTTTCAATCTTTGAACCACATTGCTGCATTTTGTTGAACATATGTATGTGGTTGTCGTTCTGTAACGGTCCGTTCTGAATCTAGAACGATCCTTTCTGGTTTTAGAATGGCCCATTCTGCTTGCACTCGTTGTGTGTTAAATAATGCATCTGGAATGGGTCACTCCAGATGCAAAATTAACACACGACGAGTGCAAACAGAATGGGCCGTTTTAGTTTCAGAACGGGCCGTTCTAGATGCATTAAAGAATGAGGAGGAAGAGGACAATGAGACTTTGCCACCTATGCATCTACGTGGTATCCACGTGGCCAACAGTTAACTCCGTTTAAGAAATTTGGACGGAAGTCCGACATTGCAGTAATTTAAATTATTAGGGACCAAATTGAAATAAAAAATTAAAGTGGGACTAAATTGAAACTTTAAAATATTATAAGGGACCAAATTAGGGTTTTAGCCATGTTGAAATATATGGCTACATGTCTGTTTTGTGTTAATCTTCAATTGTTTTTTATGTATTCTAGTTATTTAGATGAGTTTTGATGGTTTTGATTCGAGTATTGAAGCTTGTAGGTGAGTTGGGATGGATTAAAAAGGATTAGAAACTCCAAAATCGTGAAAAATCAATGATGGTCTCTATCATGAAATGGTTTAGCGGATTTAAGACCGTGAATCAAGGGTATCTCTAGAGGCAAAAGGTTGAGCGGATTTTAAAGGGCCGAGCGGATTTAAAAGGTTTGAGCGGTTCTTAAAGGGCTGAGTCGATTTGAGGCTAAAGCTACCTGATTCAAAATCCATTGAGCGGATTTGAATGTACTGATTGGATTAGTTGTCTTTTGAATTAGGTTTTGTTGTCTTCATAAAAGTTGTAGCCTTATATGTTAAATTTTGAATGGTTTTAGAATCACTTAAAAAGGAGGTCTAAAACTCTAGTTATGACCTTTTTAGTGAAAAAAGGTCAAGCTGTCAACATTTAGACAAACAGTTGTAGTTTTTACAATTTTTAACATGGTAGATAATGGAATTAAAACCTAAGTTCTTCATGAAAGTTGTAAAAAAAAAATTGTCTTTCATATGAGATAAATACTAGTTTGATTGGGTTAGTGGAACTCTAATTATGTTGTAAGTTGTGTTTTAAGTTATTCAGTTGTTAGATTTTTTGATTGTTTTCAATTGATTGTTAAGATATTATTTTTGTTGATGTATGCTTAAAGTTGTAAAGCTACTTTGATATTAAGCTGTTATATTGCGTTAATGTTTTAATTTGTCTTATAGTTGTAAGATGGATGCTGACAATTGTTAAAGTTGTAAGTTGTTCTACTTATTTAAGTTGATTCATAATGTTATTTTTCTCAGGATGTGAATTTTGTAATTATAAAGATGTATGTTGTTTATGTTGTTTAAGTTGACATGATGTGAAGTTAAAAGTTGAAAGTTGCATGTTGTTAAAGTTGTTACCTTGAATGATGAAAGATGAATAAGTTGTTAAGTTGATAAATTATAAATATGTGGGATAAATACATTTCTTAGCTACGATACATAGAAACTATAAGAGAGTTAAAGATGTTTTCAAATTTTAATATCCCATTGTGAGGATATAAGTTATGTTGAATCCTTTAGTAAGTAAGTTGGCTTCTCAATGGGTATATTGTTTTTAGTTGTCTCCTCTATGTTCTATATGGTATTTTGTGTGTAGGCAAGATCGAGGCACACATGTATAAAGCGATCAACCAAGTAATGTACCGGGTTGGAGACTTAGTCTCTAACCTATTATTAGAGGGTTGTGGTATTTGGAGGGTAGTCGGTGGGTTAATCTCATAAGAGACCTATTGTTGTAGACTAATGTTATGGTAGGTCCATATCCAAATTGTTCTATCCTAACATAGTACCATACTTCATTGTTTAAGTGGAAAAGCTTGAGAAATCAAACTAAGTTGTCTATACCTAGCTCTCTTATGAAGCCTAACGTTATACTATACTTGACTTGATTGAGATAGATCTAACGCTATGATTCGGTAGGGACAAGTCACTTAAATTGTTCACCTCAATTGTAGGAGATCTTCGTAGTTGATATGTGTGACAGCGTATCAATTGTATTTATGTTTGTAGATCATGTTGTTCTATTGAAGGCGTTGAGGTGGATGATAGTCGAATGTATGTTTGTGTTATTTTATAATGTTTATGATGTATTGATGATGTAATTGTACATGTTGTCTAATAATGTGTATACGTGCATACCAGAAATGGTTAAATTGAAGGTGTAAAGATGTAAAAGATATTATTTAATGAAAGTTGTGAGTATGATGTTGTCTAATGATCTTAAATTGTATGATGAGACCTGATATGATGTAATAAATGATGTTTATCTTATTTTATTTATGTTGCATGTTGTTGTATGACGATGATCTTGTATCACTAGCTTACCGTATGTTTTCCCTTGTAGTTTGGGATTGATATGATCATACTTGGTATGAGAGTAAGATAGGATTAACAAGTCGAGTGGTGCTATTCGGTGGTGAGTCACATTGGAGGTGACTTTCTTTTGATGTTGCTACTCTGAGGTAGCTAGGTCTTGTATAGATGCTTGATCGATGACAAGGATTATCTTGTATATAGTAGTTACTTCTTCTGTATTAAGTATGTATATACATTCAAGAATAATTGTTTTATTTCTTACATATATGACTACTTGCATGAGATTTAACTACTTGTTGCATGATATCCTAGGCTAATGTTTGACGCTAATGCTTCCACTTAGTTGTTGTTCAATCGTAATAAGTGTAGTGATCAGACGGATCGTTAGACCAAACGAAATGAATCATTTCAGTTGGGATTTGTACAGTTTCATTCTTAGAGTGAGAACAAAGGAAGACTGTGTCACTACCACAAATGCGTGAAAATGAGTCATGAGTGTAATTGTTGCCTTGCATTTTCCATTTTATTTTTCTCTCAGAGCATGAGTATCTAACCAATTATGCTAGCCGTAAGAAATTCAAGATCTCAGTGCTATTGCAAGACTTGTTTTAATGTATTTTTTTATAGGTGAAAATATGGTTTTTATCTATATAATTTTATTTACATCTTTTTCCTGCTTATAATTTAAAATAAATCTTATAAACCTTATAATTATTCTTTTCAATCTTTATAATTTTCATAACTTAAAATAATTTTTTTAAATCTTATTATACTTACAATTTTTTAAATTATTTTAGTCTCCATCTTTAACTTTCTTTTTGTAATGTTATCTTTATTGTGTTGATGTGTAATAGGGATATTAATTTAATTATGTCAAATGCAAATTCATTTTGTGAGGTTTATTTTAAATTAAGTCTATCAACGTGTCTTTATTGTATTTTTATTTGCGACTTCTATTATTGAGATATTTTTTTTTTACAAAATTGAAAACCTTTACCACATAAATATAAAATATTACAAACAAAATTAACAATAAAAACTAAAAAAAAAAGTTAAAAAAAAAACTATAAATATAGAGATTAAAAATTTTTATCTTAAACTATAGTGACTAAAAATGATTGAAAAATAAAAGTATATGGATTAAAAATGACATATTTTAAATTATAGAAACTAAAATGTAAAGTAAAATTATAAGGAAATTTAAAATTGAAAAATTATTTACATTAATAAACGTAATTTTTTTAGTATTAATATTGTTGAATGAAAAGGTTTAAATGTTGATATGGAATAATTTAATTACATTCTTAATTAAATTAGTGACAACTAGGTATTTTTAAAAATTGTATAATATATGAAATAATAAATTAAAATAAAACTATAAAAAGAGAAAAGTAAAATTTTAAATTAACATAAATATAACTTTTAAGATCATAGATAATATTATAATAATACTCTGCGTAAAAGTATTCTTGAATAACTAATTAAAAAAATCAAATATAAAAAATACTCAAACATTTTGTCACTAGCTTTTACTTATTTGATTAGGTTTTTACATTTTTTTTATTCATCAAATTTTTAACTTGTCCTGAAAAATAACTAGAACAAATCAGCATTTTTTCTGCAGGACAATCCAATCTAAAGGAGTCCAGTTAGATACTATCGTCGACGTAGATTCAATCATTTAAAAATAATATTTTCGTAAAATATCTCTTGCAAAGTGTACAAAACTACATTTAGCCTTTCATCACTTGTAGTGATATTGGCACCAAGTTTTCAACGTTCATTATTAATAACGATTATATTTTTTTGTTGACATGAAGCATGTATAAATTAACACTAGTAAATGAACAGGTCAATACTCAATAACAGATTACTTCTCGGCTAGTTTGTTAGGTTTTTCTAACCTAAATGTTAAATACTCGTTTGTGTTTCGTTAATTTTTAAGAAAAAAGTTCATATTTTTCAAATAGACACACAACAACATTTTAATAACAAATAATAAAGTAGTAAACTAATAGTATTAAACATCAAGTGTTGCATTGTGCGAGTGCAACACAAGTCACCAGATGAGTTCACTAGAAGTATTGATACAAAGCAAGACAAAGTGGTACAACTAAAATTTTATTGTACACCGTTGGTAGAGACTATAATCTAACTCTGGAGATTGTCATTCTTGACACTAATTCCACAAACAATGATAAATATATAAGACACATAAAACCAAATTTCCAACCTAAAGAACAAATCCTGTTTATATTAGACAAGGTAATTGCATTGTGTAGCATTTTATCACTAACAAAGCATAAGAAAAGAACAATCATACAAAACTGAGACCAAAGCAAGAAAAGATTAGACATGAGCCGTGCCTTGAGTGAATTTAGGATCCTCACATCTATAACTGCCATCTGGTCCAATTCCAAAGCCTTTTGGATCAGCAAACACATTCTCCAGAAGCTGACTGCGGGGTGGAAGAGGGCTATTATCTGCAAACTCAACCGCGTCCTCGAGGACCTCGTCGATTTTCTTCTCTATGGCCTTCAATTCTTGTTCATTGGCCAAGTTGTTCTCAAAAAGGTATTTCTTCAATGCAGCGATGGGGTCCCTACCAGCATAGTGTTCCTTCTCAGCTGCCAAAGCAGAAAGAAATTATGGTTAATAATAATTATGAACACCACATACACACACACAAGACTTGAAAAATATACCAAATTATAATTTTGTGTATACTCTCAGCCAGTTTAATAACTACAGTAGTCTTCCTCTCAACTCTACCTACTACTACTGGCTTTTCAAACTATTAGTTTTTTTTTCTAACCAAGATATGTACCAAAGGAATCAAAATGTATCATAGTCAAGCATAAACAATCTTTAAAAAGTATACCATGTTTGAGGATGATAGCTAAAGTTTAAGAAATGGGTTGTTTATGTTTAGACCATCAAACTCTTCACTAATTAAGCATAATACCTCTTTACACAGTTAGAAAGTTTAAAGTGCATGACCGGGAGGGAGTTCAACTCCATCAATTAAAATTGCTAAAGATATGCCAACGAAATTGTTCAAGGATTATGCATAGTAAGTATACCACCAGAAACGCAAAGGAATGTCAACATATGTAGTTGAAAATTAAGAACATAGGGAGAGAATATAGTATCTAAATAAATGCTGACCAGGGTCACGAAGCTCATCGGGATCAGCCAAAGAATGTCCTCTGAATCTATAGGTCTCACATTCAACTAGAGTTGGTCCCTCTCCCCTTCTAGCCCTCTGAATTGCCTCCTTTGCCACCTCTCTGACCTTCAAAACATCCATTCCGTCCACATGAACCCCTGGCATTCCAAATGCAGGCCCTTTCTTATATATCTGAGGATCTGAAGTTGCCCTGAGATGAGACATCCCAATAGCCCACAAATTATTCTCCACCACAAACACAATTGGCAATTTCCACAGAGCTGCCATGTTCAGGCATTCAAAGAACTGCCCATTATTACAAGTTCCATCTCCAAAAAATGCCAATGTCACATGATCAGCATCTGCCTGATTCAACACCTCTCTTTTGTACTTGTTTGTAAATGCAGCCCCAGTGGCCACTGGAATTCCTTCACCAATGAAGGCAAACCCACCAAGCAAGTTGTGCTCTTTTGAGAACATGTGCATTGAACCGCCCTGACCTCGGCAACATCCCGTCGCCTTCCCAAACAGTTCACTCATCACTTGCCGAGACGGGACCCCCTTACTCAATGCATGAACATGATCTCTGTAGGTGCTCACTACACTATCTTCCTTCTTCAGAAGCTTGATGAATCCAGTTGACACAGCCTCTTGGCCATTGTACAAGTGAACGAAACCAAACATTTTGCCCCTGTAATACATCTCAGCACACTTGTCTTCAAAGAACCTCCCTAATATCATGTCTTCATAGAGCTCCAACCCTTCCTCCTTTGTAACAAGCTGCACTCACAAATCCAGACAAAAACAATAATCTCAAAACACTCCCAAACAAAAAATTCCAAACTAACATATTACTAGTAGCGCAACACCGACTATTTTCAATAATCTGAACTTCAGAAGCCAATTGGACAAATAACACACAATTTGGTCATGGGTGAATAAACTTTTCTATAAGCACTTGTAAGAAAATAAAAAAGAAGATAAAATACATTGAATTTCTCCGTTAAATTAATTTGTGCACCGCAGCTTCTAGATAAGTTAAATGCAAAAGGCTTATATAAGAATAAATGCAAAAAATGATTTTATTTTTAGCTTATTCAAGAAGTTTAATTCATTTTCCTTTCCTATTTTCTTCAGCTGTAAGTGCTCAAAGGAAAGTTGATCTAAACAGGCCAAAACAAAACTTCTAGGATCCGTTTTGGATAACTTTTTTTATAAACATTTCTAGGAAAGAAAATTAGGATGGAAAAATGAAATAAGCTTCTCCAATGAACTAAAATTAACTTATACATAAAATAATTGGTAGAACCTCTCTTACTAACTACTCCAAAATCTTATTTTTATCTTATGCATAAGCTAGCTTTAGCTTATAGAAAAGTATATTTCAATTTTCCTTCCTATTTCTTTTTCTCCTGAAGTAGTTTATCCAAAATACTACCAAAACGCAACCATATTGTGAAGTAACTTATAATTATTGTGAAGTAACAGCATATACATCACACATCTGAAATAGAATATACAGCAATCCAAATAACAATTCAATAAAAAAAAACATCAACATTTGAATCATCCAGCTCACAAACCCAATTGGGTCCAATTCAAACGAGCTGAATTAAGTGAAAAATTCAAATTTTTTCTAACCAAACCCATTTCAGAGAATCAACACCCAACCACCTAAAGCAGAGATTTTTGCAGCAAAAACAAAGAAAGAAGGAGAAAGGGTCACCAGATTGGAGGTTTGCTGGAGAAGAACAGCGGAAACAGGGGAAGAAGAGCGAGTGCGAGCATGAGGCCTAGCGAGAGCACCGAAGCGAAGAAGGGTGCGAGTGGATCCAAGGAAGGAAGAGGAAGGATGGGGTTTGAAGTGATCGAAGGAGAAAGAGAGAGGCTTGTCATTGGATCTGGGAATGGTGGAATTGAGAGGGAGAGGAGAGGGTGCAAACTTTGTTGCAGTGAAAGACATCATGGTCTGGCTGCAACAAAGGTACAACGTTTGCTCAGTGTTGTGTTATGAATTGAAGGGAAAAGGAAGCAGAAAAGTGAGTGTTATATAAATAAGTTGCAGAAAGAGGGTTAAGTAAAGGGGCGGAGGAAACGAGGGAACGAAGCATGGAGATAACCGTCTTCTTTGTTAGGGGGCTTTTGCCTAACTCACTGTCATGCCTAACTATGTGACTCTTTTTTTTTTTTAATATTTTTATTTAATTACAATTTTGTTCATGTATCATTTTTTTTTTAAATTTCTATGATTATAAATGTTTCATTTCAGTTTCAATACTATTATTTTTAATCTTTGTCAATTATTTCTACGATACTAAGAGATAAAATTTATGTAATTATAAAATTTTTAAGAATTATAATAATATATAGGAAAATAAAAATAAAACACTTTTAATTATAATAACTAAAAATTAAATTTTCATAGAATTAAAGGAAAAAAAAATGTAATTACCTTTTTTTTTCAATATACGTTTTTTAACGATACTATTTTGAATTAGGTTTAGTAAATATAAATATATATTTAAAAAAATATTTGAATCTTGATTCACTAGGTTAAATTTCTAAGGAATTAACTCATTTTGATAGGTCCAATCCTAATTAGTTTATGCAATTATAATACCTACCAATTATAAAAATAAAAAAAAATAGTAATGACAAGAGGAAAACTAACACCAATATTCAACCATTTTTTTTCTACACTTACATAACTTATATTCCATAATGTATACTCTCACAAGTAAATTATATTAAGAAAATTAAGTTAATATCATTTAAACTTATTAATCTCATTTAAAGTACAACTTTTTAAAAATATTTTTAATAAAAATTTGATATAAAATAAAAATTATTAAAAATAAAATATCAATTAAATGAAAAATATTTTTAAAAATAATATTATCAAGTAAAATACAATTAATTAACGTTTGCTTATATTTTAGTTCCACACACAATATTTTACATATTTTACCGTAGAGGGAGTTAGCTTTTAAACTTTTTATAATAGTCACTTAAAAAAATTTGTTATATTATTTTTACTAATTGATAGTATATTTTTGTTTTACATTAATAACATATGAAAATAAATTCTTTAAATGTATTTATAATGTAAATGTTTTGTTTAGATATTTTTTTATTTTTATAAAATGAGCTTGCTCTTTGTATTTTTTTTTCTTTATTTTTACCCTTCTAGAACTTGTAAATAATATTTTTGGCTCTCTTAAAATATTTTAAATTCTTGTAAAATGAGTCAATTTTGATTTTAATTTCTGTAAAATATGTTTTTTTTATATTTTCATTCCTCTAAAATCTAAAATTATTTTTTTCCGTAGTGTTATTTTAATACAAATAAACAACATTTATTTTAAAATTGTTGTAAAATAAAACATTTATTTTAAGGATCTATAAAAAAAATTAGAAGTTTCACATATTAACATAATATTATTAATTATTATAGGTAATTCCTTAGATATTCAACTAACATTTTAATAAATAAATGAGTAGTTAAAAATGATTATATAATAACAATGACTAAAAATAATAGTTCTAAATTTATGTGGATAAAAATAAAGAATTTATTTTACAAATTAAAATCAAAATTTACTTATTTTATGAGGATCAAAAATATATTTAAACATAATTTTTACACAAATTTTATTAAGAATAAATAAACATAAACTATTTCTTTAGTTGTCAACTTCTTTTCCTATATATTGAATAATACTTATTATTAAAAAAAATTGTTACCGAAGATTTTAGATCAAAGAAATTCCTACCAATAAGGGGAAAAAAAGAGTTGAGCTCAAATCACAACTAATGTAAATAAGTTCCTCTATCTAGGGGTTTAATCAAGTTGAATTGAGTTTAGTTTGGATGAATCTATTGTTGGACTTAATTAAAATTTAGTGAGTTGGCTTAGATTGAATTTGTACATTTGTTTTTAAAATTCAACCTAACCCAATCACGAATAGATTAGATTGAATTAGATTAATTAGAATAATTAAAAAAAATTATAAAAATTTAAGTATTTTATATTAGATGTATTTGAAGAAGTGATCACATTAACTTCTACTTCATCATAAAAATTATCAATTTGGTTTTAAAGTACTAATTAAAAAGTCATTATCATATTTCTTTAAAAAAAATGTTAATTTAAAGAATTATTAATTAATCATTTTCTATTAAAAAAAATACGATAGAATGCATTGATAAAAAAACAAAAATTATAATTTTTATAATATAAAAAAATTATAATTTCTTAATCATTACCTTTTGTTACCAGGTGCATAGTATTTATCATTTTATTGACAATTAATTATTATTAAAAATACTTCTTAAAAAAATTATTATTATTATTATTATTATTATTAAAATTACAATTTTTATTTTATTGTAAATTAAATAGTTTTGCTAAAAGCTGGAGTATCAATCTATTTTGTGGTAACTAAAAAAAAATTCCGGGCCATCACTTTTAGCTGGAACTCTTTACTTAACCGTATTTGTTTATTTTTGTATTTAAAAGTTTAGATAGGTTAGGTTTAGAACTTAGAAGACGTGAGATTCAGGATAACTTTTTAAAGAATTTACACCATTCAATTGAACAGAACCCGTTGTTATTTTTCTCAAATAGCAAAGAAAATTCTAGTTATTACATCAAACCTCCAAACAATTTGGAGCATATTGTGTGGCATTTAATATAAATTTAAGACATGTTTGTAGTTTGCAACTACTGACAAGCATTCTTATTCTTGTCAAAAAAAACAAAAAAAAAGCATTCTGATTTCGGATTTTTTGCAGTAACAATTCAGAGTCTGTTGTGAATGATATCATTGTTGAATACTATGAAATGTGAAGTGAACACTTTTCATGTGAACCTCATTCGCTGTCGACCTGGCACACTTCATATGGATAATGGATCAATTCCAAGTCCCTTTCATCCTCACCACTGCAATGTCCCATCTTCACTTCTTCTAATCCTCAACTTATCTTTATATATTATTATCTTTCTCTTTTTCTTTCTCCTATTTTTTTTATACCTCTCTTTTACCAACTCTGTTTATATGTGTAAAGGGGTATTTGTTATTTATTGTAATTTTGTACTCAAGCAGATTCGATTTATATAATTAAAAAAAATGTGTCAAACTATTTGTTTTAAATTTTTTCTCTTTGTTTATACTGTGATTGTTAAATTAATTTTATTTATGATATAAGATAATGTTTATTAATATTAAAATAAAGTTTAAATATTGTAATTTGTTATTTATCTATTTTACTATGGAGCAAATACTCGTACACAAATGTTATTTATTTAGTAACTTTTATAGTTTTATTAACATTTCGATTTGGTCATTGCAGTGAAGGTTAATTATGAAAAATTACAACGGTGTACTTGTTATTTTATAGGGATAAGCTTATTATCAATTTTAGAATTGGTTAAGAAAGCTTAGAACAGAATAGCTGTTGCTTTATGAGCAAACTGTCAATTTCATAACAAAATTTTGTTAAGAATTTGTTTTAAAGAATTAGAGCTACGTTAGGAAAGACTATACATCACTTATTTGGTGTCAACTCAAGATGATTATCTCTCCTTAAGTCTGGTATCACAAATCATGCGTCTGACGTGAGTGAGACACAAGCCCTCAGATTAAAGCCATGCCCAGTGCAACATCAGATTTCTACCATTGTAGAACATGAAATTGCATCCCTCCACCTAAAATTCAGCAACTTCCAAGTATGCAACACTACACATTAACTATATACATTATAATCAACATATACTCAATCAACATGCAAAAATTAGAAATCAAATCACGTTTTTCGTGTCAACATGCTTCAAAACTCTAAAACCTCAACTTGGGTCGTTCCACTTAAAATCATGCAACTCAATAGCAATTTAGAGGGAAATTAACCACAACACATTAACAACTTCACAATGTTAAGAATTTCCAACTTCTCTTAGCTTTAGAACTTGAGAATCTCGAAAGAGAAGAGGAAGGAAACAAGCTTTCCACCCAACTATAAATTCTAAATCCATATTCCTATAGTTTGGAATCTCCTCAACCACGTAATCAAGATCTTTCCTCACTCTTGAGAAGCTAGGAAGAAAAGAAGAAGTTAGAATCTCTAGAGTTTCTCTCACTACTCTCTCTAGGTTTTCTAAGGAATTGAACTTATGAAGCTCAATTTCAAATAAAAACTTCAAATACCTTTCTTCCACATATCTAACTTGACGTCTACTCAGAGAAACTCTAAAACTATATAAAATCATAAGAAATCCTCAGATTCTAAAGTTCCTCAACACAAAACAACAATTCAACACAATCACATATAATTAATGAAATTAACAACAACATTCTACTACTTTCAATGTTACAAAAAAAAAACCAATAATTTAGTGTAAAAGTATTTTATGTAAACAAAAAAGAGTTATCATACATGTTATACTTACAAAAAATGTTTAATTACTATATCATAAGTAAATATTTGATAAATTTACTTATATTTTAAACATAATGTTATAATTTTTAAATTATAGGTTCGTTTGTTTAAACTAAAAAATAAGTATTTTAAAAAATAATTATTTAAGAAAATGAAAAACTACTTATTTAAAAAAAAATAAGACAAATACACAAAAATTCTTATTTTATTTAAAAAAAAACGCTTTTAAAAGTAAAAAAAATTAAACAAACAAACCATATATATATATACACTATTAATTCATTAAAATATTGCTATTATACTATAGAAAAAACATGAACTATTATTTTACAAGCAAATATTTTATCATAAAATTTTTATTAATTATTAAAGTTATATAAGATGATGATCAAATTATATAATTGTGAATCATATACGGTAATTGAATAATACATATTACATAATTAAAGAGGGAGAGAAATGGAGATGTAAAAATTGTGAATTAATTTGATAATTATAAATTGGATATGAAATTTTGTTTTATAAAAATGTTTACCCTTGTCCTCAAATGGGTCCATAGCTCAGTGGTAGAGCATTTGACTGCAGATCAAGAGGTCACCGGTTCGAACCCGGTTGGGCCCTTTTATTTAAAAAAAAAACTCTTGTCATGTTTTGCATTCAATAACTAATTAACTATAATATGTAAACGGTATAGATTCCTTAAAATATTACGTCTAGTTACTATTTATTTTCCCCCTTAAATCTAACGGCTCAATGCGTTTGAGAATATATACAGATAAAATACGAGCTAGGTAGCCACCTCTTCAATTTATTAATTATCTCATAATATCCTACGATTTTGGTGAGCGGAAAAAATATTTTTCGGCGCTTACAATAAAATATTAGGCACAACTTTAGCATCTGAGAACGTGTTTTTTTAGCATTCAATAACTATATGATAAACAAAGAGATTCCTCAAAACATTACGTCTTTACATTATCAGTACCTTTTCTTTCACTTGAGAATATGTACACACAATATTTGAGCCAGCATCTGTAATTGTGAGAATATATATATATATATATATATATATATATATATATATATATATATATATATATATATGTATGTATATGTATATCTGACTGAGTACTGCTTACAAGAAAATATTCACATCTCTGATGACATTTTTTGCAAGCAAAACTTTGGCGAATAATCATCAACCTATTATTAAGAACATTTAAAAGAAGAAAATCAAAGGAGCGGGATAGGGATAAAAATAAAAACAAAAAATAAAAAAAAGGAAAAGGAAGGAAAGAGATGAGACGGAGGTTTCCTCTATGTATGGTTGGTTGGAATAAATATCACTATCTCACTAAAATGGCTCTCCTATTGTACACGTGCAGAATTTTGTTTATAACATACAACAGTTAGTAACATGTACATAAAGTAGAATAAAATACAATGGGTTGAGTTGAGCTACACCAAATCTGGAAGCTCCACTGACAAACTTAGGGGGAAGATATCTTTTGTTGCTGTTAGTCTGTACAGTTTCCTTTTTTTTTTTTTTTTTGACAAAATGGTCTGTACAGTTGTTGGTGCTGATCTCTCTCTTAAAAACCAGTTAGTCACCGCTTATTTGTCTTCTCCTTGCCTGCAGACAAGTTTCCTTTGTGTCAGAATTAAGCATTAATAAAGAGAATCATGATTTTCTGAATAACATTACTCACCAAATATACTTGATTTTAAAGGAAATCGAATTGATGAACCCTTAACTCTCAGCTCCCGATTTTGCTTGCTTTTACTTCGTTTCTCAGTAACAGCAGAACTATTACTACTTTCCCCAGCCTGAAAGTCTGTTACTCTACTCACCTTTTCATGGTACACAGCAGGTGGGGCAAGCTTCAGCGGAGGCAAGTTTTCTATTTGCATAAATCTCTGATTCTTCTGCAAGCTGCTCAAGATCTCAAACTGCAGAAGCAAGATTCAATATAAAATGTCTTGAAGGCTACTATATTGATGAGATGATATAGAGGTTTGTTTATATTTACCCGTGACATCTGTTGCTGTCCGTACATATTCTCTGATAAATCACTGTCATGAGGATGAATGGTACTTCCACGGGGGTATTGGCGCCTTGATGAGAATTTATTGACCAAGCCATTCGTTGCAACGATTGATTTGTTTCTAGACTTCTGGGATTTCTTGTTAGGCATGCATACAGGGCATCCAGATGAAGATCCTTTGCTTGAGGCCTCACTTTCCGAAACTTCACATTGCAGGTGCACTGCATGGCCACAGTTGAAAATCCGAATTCCAGAGCTATCATAGTTCTTCGTTAGGAGACAATTACAAATACAGCACAAAAGACTCCTGGGAGCATATCCATGGGAGGCCCCTTTCTTGAGTAAACTCATAGTATAAAACGAATCATCTTCTATTAACGATTTGGCAGCATCCTAAGTGCAGAAGTAGCAACAAGAGAAGAGAATCAGGACAAAACATAAAACCCCTTGAGGATGAAACGAAAATTCAAATTGTCTGCTACTTTCTTGAAAGAAAGAAGAGACATTAATCTGTCCATTAAAATTTTATATTCCATACCAAAGGAAGTTATATTTACATGTCAGGTCAAGGAAGTTCATTTTGTTCTCAGAAAAGCCACAAGTTTATACATATCTAGAGAAACAACAATACAGCAAAGTAAAAGTAATTAGCATGGCGAATGAGATAAAAACTCATGTACGGGAACGACTTTAGAACAGTATCTTAACTCCCAAAGAATGCTAACAAATACAACGAGCATAGAGTATGAACTTGGCTCGAATGCATCTATCTTGTCAGGTTTCTTAAAGCAGTTTTTAAAAAACTACTTAAAACTTCAATTGATCGATTATAATTGAAAAGCATGAAGATTATTACACTTTGTAAGGCATGATCAGGGAATCTTATTAAACATATAAACAAACAAAAAAGAACAAGTTAATCTTACCAGAATTCTTCTTTCAAAGCCATATGTTCCCAGCATCCCCAATATGGTGAGTTTAAAATCACCAAATTCTTGACTACCATTATCAGACAGCAGTTTAGACATGATAGTTGGAAGGTGAACAAAACCTATCATTCCCTCGACAATCTCTTTAATGAACTGGGATAGCAACTTTCTCAGGATATGACCATTCTGGGACTTTGAAATTTTCCAACTGCTTTTATAGGTGTCTTTGTCCACTTGTGAATCTGCTGATCCAGTTAGCATTCCAAAATAACTCTTATTTTCATGCGCTCTTTCTTCAACATATGAATCTATCAATGGGTCACAAAACCTGAATGACAATCAAAGGAAAAAAGGGTTGTTACCACAGCAAGAGCTCCCAAATGTCCAGAACAAAATTTTTGGGAAGCTTGTTCTGCAGACATTTTGTTCATTTGATTACTACATTAGAGAGTCATAGAATTCTGTCACCTTATGGTCAAAAAGTTTTGTTTTACCCATTTTGCATGAAAAAAACACAGCTATATTTTCACAAAAGTGAAAAAAATAAAATCACTGGTATACTCTTTTCCTTTTTGGGGTAAAACCATGAGAGTATCTGGACCAATCCTCATTTAGGAGTAGAATCAGGGCTATAGTCTAAATTGCAAGAAAGGGGGTCCCTTAAAAAAAAGGCATGTCATTTCTTGGTTAAACCCTACTCATGAAAATAATAAAGTTGACAGTTATCATACCCTCTATAATTCAGATTACAAGTTACTTTAAGTGATTAGTGATTATCCAGAGCAATTGAAAATCATGCCTGTAAATTATGCAAATATCTATCCATCATCTGGAAGTGGAACACCTCAATGTTGCTTCTAGCCTTCTACCATTTCATTTCTGTATGTTAAACAAGCCATGCAACAGCCACATAATGTATATTATGAACTAGTTTTTTCCTTATGCATCTGATCATGTATATTATGCACTACATACCATATAAGTACATTTATCATGATTATTTTTTTTGGGTTGGGACAGGGAATTCATGTAGTTAAGTCTCACAAATAAATTAATAAATAGGGAAATGTATATTGATATTAAACTCACGAGTCAAGTAATTTAAACCAATGTGCCTCTGACTCCTCAGGATTTAGGCGAGGGGTGTTCCGCTGACACAGACCAATACAGGCACGCAATAAATTGTGGATGTCATTTACCTATTGGATTAGTAAGCATTAAAAGTATTAGGTCACCTAATAGATACAAACATACAAGCACACCAATCAAAGCATACTTGCATCTTTGAAGCTTCATTAAAATGTTATAGTTTCAGTAACAGATAAACAAACCTCCTTTGTTCTTAAAACAGTGTTGAATACTTCCATATGCAAAGAACCAACTCTGCGATGGTTTAAAACTACAGCTTCCACAGCGGCATCAAGCTCAACAAATTTATCATTTAGATCCGAAAGGGTAAGTAAAAGGGCACTACCAACATCACCAACCCTTTCTAATAAGAATGCAGCTGCATCTATAATGCCATATTCTTGACACAGGCGTAAACAATGTTCAACTCGATAGCTATCAAACATTTCCAGAAACTTGAGAACTGAACCACCTTCGTACTGGCATAATAACTGCAAAATTGAAACATGAAAAAACCAAGTTCCTATTACAACTACAGTAACAAACTCCCTCAATTTTAACAAATAAATGATAAAGATGGCTAAATAAGTAAATAAAGAAAATGAGAAATGATGTCTGTATCTACATCTCCCCCCCCCCTCTCCCTCAAGAAATATGAAGTTTTAAAATAGATAGCAAGCAGTAACCATTAACCACACAATTTGGCTCAAGAGACATCCCAAAAAGAACAAAGAACATATAGCAACAGTATGCCTTAACAGTTAGTTACTTAGTTCTAGATGGAAAAAGAAAAAAATCAAATTAATCTTGCCCATGCAAAGGCATTGGCACAAAACTCACCTCAAGGTAAAGCTCAATAAGATCATCAGGCACATGCATAGGATTTTCACGCATGTACTTGGGGAAATTAGATATATTCTCTATGTAATCTCTGACCCCTTGTGTGTGATCCTTGGCCTTCCTTCCATTAAGGGGATTCACAGTGTCATCCTTTCTCAAATTAGACAAGTCTAGGGTGCCAAATAAGTGAAGCTCAATGAGAGTCTTTAAATAAAGGAAAAGACTTTTTGGACGAGTGTGAAGTTCAGTTATGATACGGGAACTTTCATCACTAAAATGACTGATAACCATGTGGAATGCACCCTCCCTACAAGCAATCAAATAGAGTATACATAAATTAAGATTGTTGGATACAGTTACATAAATTGAAATATAGAAACCATAATGCTGTATAACCTGCCAAAAGAATCCAACTTTAGTAAAGCTAATACGGAGAATTACCTGCTTAGTTCAACCAACTCAGGAATTCGCAACATGACTGCTGATCGAAGAGCTGCATGGTCATTGTCAGTTAACTGTGAGAATGCTTTGTTAATAAAGGAGAAGGCGTGAACCGGCTCATCTACATCTTTCACATAACTATCCAATGCAGCCACATATTCATGTCTGACACTATGAATCAATCCACAAACCTAAAACCAAACAAAAGAGCTGGTAAAATTACTCGGTTAGATAAAAAGTCAATATTTGGTACCACTATGCTTCTGAAGACAATATCACCAAAATGGATAATATGTACCTACCTGATAATATTTGGCTCTCTCACAAAGGCCTAGCACAAATGACACATCCCAGTCTGACTCAGGAAGTACTTCCAAAAGTGCAAGCACTTGCTTCTCTCTATTTTTTGGAGTTGAACCATGAACAGAAACATTAGTTGAAAAGTGACTATCTGATGTCAAATATTCCAATATTTGACACAGAACACCCTTTGAAACCTTAGCTCTTTGAAGAGCAACATAATATGCAATGAACTCAAACAGATACCCTATGTCCTTCGAAGGCCATTCCTTTATCAACCCATTATCACCACTACTAGAGGTTGTATCTGTGGGAACAATATTCATATCAATTATTTGAATCAGAGCATCAACTGTGTTCTGAATCAAAGCATTTTGAGTTTCAGTAACATTATCATTTTCTTTTTTTGCTTCCTCTTCAGGTTTATTGGCTGAATCTGGTGAAGATGAGCATGCATTTGAAACTTCATCTTCCATGAAAGCACATCTGAGGACGTCCAATGTAGCTTCAGTGTCTAACTTTAAGAGAAGATAAAGATTCAGGTGGGGTCGTCTGGATACAAAGTGTGAAACTGTCTGTGATTTCGGAGTACAGGAGTCCTTTAACAAAAACTCTACAAGTTCTCTTCTAAGAGATGGTAAGCGTGTGGGAGGAATAGTTCCACGGCCTACAATTATATGCAACAAATGAATCATCATTAAGTAGCATTATTGGAATATTTTTAAAGCAGAAAACAAATAAAGAAAGATTAAAGAACAGGGAGAAATATTACCAGGTGGAAAGGGAAGACCTGTAAAGCAATACTTGAGATAAACCAGCATTCTGTACCTGTTAAAAAAGAGACAAAAGGAGAAAAATACATATTTAATCACTTTTAACGAGCTTAGGAAAAACTAACAAATTTCATTTTGAAGAAATTTAGTGAATAAACTGCTGTCCGTTTTCTTGAACACATTGGAGAGAGAGCCACTGAGTAACTGTAATCAATTCAATAGTCTATTCAAATAAATATTGATTTTTTTTTTATGAATATTTCATGGATGATCAGAACTGGTGCCAAATTAGGTCAATGGACATAAAGGTTGCACATTGCTAGAAATTTCATTCTGATTCAAGTATATTTTCAATATGATTTTTCTTTTTTAATTGATGGCCAATGGCTACCAATGAACAAGAAATAGTATATAAAATAAATAAAATTTTTTTGCTAGTTAGAATACAAACAAAACCCAAAAATTTCACAAATATGCATATTGGCATTCACAAATAATACATAGATATATAGAAAGCAAAATAAGAATATTGAAATAATAAGGAGAAAGATAACATACCCAAGTGCAGTAGCACTTTCCTTTTGGCTATTTTGCAAGACAGCATACAGCTCCTCCAGAGGCGCCCTAAAATCATCTAATCCTTTATTAAAGACATACACCAGGGCACTATATAGCCCATGCTCCCGGCATAATCTGACGACCTAATGAAAGTATCAAAGTAACCATTTGACAATTGTGTCAATAAAAAATTAATGGCAAGGAAAAATATCTCAAAAGATCTAGCAAGAACCTGATTAAAATCCAAGGATGATATATCCATGTGAAGTACACATTGCTCAATCCGCTGTAACCACCCTTTGGTGCTATAATACTCTACCAGTTCTTGCATAATCTAAAGAAAGGTGGGACAAAACATAAGGAAAAAAGAAACTGTATCAACTAATAATCAAGAATATAAATTAAAAAGTGAAAAATTAATATTGTTAATGTAGCATCCAACTATGCAAAAAAGCCTGACAAGGTCCAATACCTCAGGAGGTAGAGATCCAAGCATGTCCTTCAAAATGTATGGCTCCAGAAGCTCCAAAAATGTTTCTGAAAAAAGTTATATAGTATTTGTACTTTTATCCATTTGAAATTGGAAAAAGCTAGATTAATAATGTGAGAGGGTCTACACAAACTATAAATCTTTGCTGGTGCAAGTCAACTGAATAAATTGTTTGTGAAAAATAGCTTTAGTAAAGCATCCATGTAACTAGTGCAACCATGAATCAATGAAAAGTAAGCGAATTTAACTGCTGATGACAATGTAATCATCTCATTGATTTCTTCCCATTATTCTTTTTAGGTCTTTGTTTGCTACTGAATTTTTGGCACCTGGGAAGTGCCAATAGGAACACAAGCTCAATGTTGCAAAGAAGAGAATGTATTAGATAAATAAATAAATAAATGTACCAAAGAGAAAGCAGGAGTAACACAGATTAAGGAATAGCTGGTAGAATTACATCTAAAATGGTTCAGCCAAGTAAGAAGAAGATGAATAGATGCCCCATTAAGAACATTAATCAGATAGAGGATAGCCCAAGAGTTACAGCCTACTAGTAGAGTAAAACCAAGAAAAAACTAAGTAAAACCAAGAAAAAAAGCTCTCAAGTAAAACCAATAAAAGGAAATTAGATCTAAATATCCACTTTGAGGAACTGATTTTCAACAAAAACTAATTTTTGCCAACCAATAGCAATGATTATATTATTCAGACAAGATTAATTAGCTCGAAATAGATTACAGTATTCTTAGTATTGCCAGAGGAAAACAATACAGTGGAATGAAGATTTTTGGTTTTTATATGTTTTCAAACTCGGCATTTGTTTCAATCACGGAGACAGAAAATTTAGAACAACCAAATATATTATGAGATGTATTATGGTTACTCTTTTGTTTTGGTGAGTACAGAATGAACTTCTACCAACATTAAATTACAAAATGGATTATATTTTACTCTGATCCCCCTCTTAGGAGCTATCCCACGTCTATTTCAAAAATCATTTTGTTATTAGACTAAAATAAGTTGTTTACCTAAATAAATAATTGAATCTGGTGCTGACAAGGATCAAAACAGGAAGTGAAATGAAAAGAGAAGCCCTCTTTATAATATACTACAACACAAGGCTAAGACAATGGGTTACCTCTTTGTTGAACATCCACAAACTTGGAGAAAATTTCATCAAAAAGAATGTCTGTCCGTTTGATATGACAACAAAATTCAACAGCAACTCCACCAACACGGGCATATTGCTCCTTTATCTCAGAATGCACTGAATTGCTTCTACTATTTGAATCGTTGGACTGATCCAGTTTTCCAACTTGACTGCAGAATGCCACCGAAATATAGGAGAACACTTCATCAACATATGATGTAAGCAACTCCACCAAGAAGGGCATTATGGCCTCATGTACAGCATCCAAGGTTCTGGGAAGGTCCACAACCCCATGAGCATGGCCATCGTAAAGAGTCATTGCCATGTTCAAGGCACCCATCCAGTCACCTGCTTTCCGCAAAACCAAAATACGCTCTTTCCAAGGGAGAAGACGAGAAACAAGAAGATGTGTTGGACCAAGTACATAAATAGAAGCTCCTCTTACAGCAACAGAATTATGATAAGCTTTCTCAGGATTTCCAAATATATTGTTAAATTGAGTATGATAAGAGACTAGATCATCTCCTCCAATACCATTTACAGCAAAACTTGTTTGGTGAATCACAGTTCCATCCTTGGAAAATAAATATAGTTGTCCACTTGAAGTGAGAACTACCAGCATCTGAGCAAGTAAAAAAAAATCATTTTAACTACCCTTAAAGTTAAGAAGCAAAAAGAGGAAACAAAACAGTACACTAAAAAAAATGTGGCCAAACTTCTAGCTAATCTAGGTAGGCAGAAGATGATATAATACCTGGTCATCCAGCCATGCCAGACCTATAGCCGCACCATCAAGAGACCACCTTCCATATACTTTCAATTCTGATTTGACTAACTTTGCAACAATAACCTTTCGTTCCCAAGCAATTGCAAGCAAGGAAACTCTTTCAACAGCTTCTGCAGACATATTTTCTACAAGATAGCAATAAATAAATATTTAGAAAGAAGTCAACATGAGTTATAACAAAATGAATCCTTACCGGTAGAACTACATGTTTGTGTCATGTATTTCCATGCAGTATATGGCATGGAACCCTCCCGAATTCCATCTGGTCTAGAGAGTTGAGCATAGACTTGCAATGTAGGGCTCAGCCGTACCTATAAAAAAGATTTAGCATCTTGATAAACAAAGCAGATGTATCAACAAATAAGGAAAAATTACAGCACAAAAGGTACATGGAGCCATCACAAACATCTGATTTTCATACCACCAAAGCAGTTTGATGGGTGACAAATACAACCACACCTTCTTCAACCAAAGAAGGGGCTTCATTGAAGAGTTTCCAACCTGAATCTCCACCAACAACACCTCCCATCATGCTGCTTATACTGCTAGCTGAGGTGGTGGTGTTTCCCTGAGAAAAAGGCGAAGCACTTCCACTGAAGTCATCAAAAAGGAGTGGTGAAGCTGAAAGCACCAAACCTGTACTTTGCCCATCAAGAAGACACTGCAAAATTAATACAAGTTCAACAAATAAGAGAAATATGAGGTAACTGGATATTAAGTTAACTCAGGTCCCCTGTATAACGCAATGCAATCTTCAACCCATTGCATACTAATGAAAAATGTTATATACCTGAGTTTTGATGGAGAATCTACTAAACAAAGGAACCACTGAGATAATGTGGAAGAGAACCAGACCCTTACAATCACCAGTAACTGCTTTAAATTGGCGAGTATTCTGAGGATCCTGTCCTAAAAAAAATGTATGTACCACCGGTGCTGTATGCTCACCACTAATAACTTTTGCCACTACCCCTTTCTGTACATCCCACAAGGTAACATGACCATCAGCATAACCAGCTAAAAGAAGGTCTCCTTGTTGATTGAAAGACATGGATGTCACTGGAGCATGCGACCGATCACCTTGAATAGCAAGCATCAACATCTAACAAGTAAACAGCATATATCGATAAATGAAGTTACAGCTGATACCAAAACTAAATCACATAAAAGCTTGAAATTATGAGCATCAGCATTACTGATTTTGTGCATTAACAAATGATCATTCAAAGAGCATCTTAGTGCTAAACCACTTAATGTGTGCGTTTGTTGGGAAGGTGGGGCTTATTTATTTATTTTAATATACGTCTATTCATTCATTTTAACTTCTATTATCATCAGAAATTAAAACAAAATACCTTGTGCAATGCCATATTTTGTTTCTCATTCATTTTGTCACGCAACTAAGGTATTTCAGACCAATCTCATAGAATCTGCTTTAATGTGAAGTCTAACAGAAAAACTTACAAAGTCAAAAGATAATGTCAAACATAATACTACTGTTGGAAAGCCACCTAAATAGCAACGACTAGTAGCTCGCCTTAATTGTGGCTAGTGTTTTAATTCTCGGATAGTGGCACGTGTGGGCCAGTCCCAAAAAATGATATATTTTGAAACTTTTTATATAGTTTATATCAAGTACACTATATGCATATGAAATCTCAAAAATGATAAAAATTACTCAAACTTAATGATATTCATAATTAACAATAAAAAGTCAGGGCTGTCTTCAACAAAACATACAAAAAAATACCAACAAAGTCAAATACAAGTTTCTTAGATAGGAATCAACAATTATCAATCACCATCTTCTACATTCTAATCTTCTTTATCATCTTCACTACTATTACAGCTATAGATTTCATTTTTGAAAATCAAAATCCCAAAAAGTAGCCCCCCCCCTCCCCCAAAAGGCCTAACGTCTTTGTTAAGAGGTTTTTCTGGAATCAACACATAGTGCTTCTACAGCTGCTATTTGGTCTGTTATGGGTGCTACACTTTACATCGCTATAGTGGCAAGGGGCACTCTACATTGCTACGACACAATAGCTATGCTAGAGCACATTATTTAAAACCATGATTGTGGACCCTTTGGTCTGCCATCACTGTAGCCTCTAGCACCTTTATAGTGTTCAATGTGAGGGGTATGTTTAGTCCTATATTGCCTAGTGATATAACCAAAGTGCCTATAAAGCATGGACAATTCTCACCTTATAAATCACTTTTTTGGAGTTGAATTAAGCCTAAGCCCAAGTTTTAAGATGGTATCAAAGTCTATCTTAGATCCATTGTTGGGTCACTACTCACTAGCATTGTCCATGCTCTAGGCCCATAGCTATGGGTATGAGGGGTGTGTTGAAAAGCTGCCCTAATTGCAAGTTTGCAGCCTCTTTGGCCTGTCTCCTCCAACACCTTCATTTTACTAGGTGTGAGGGTGTGTATTTAATCTCACCAGTTTTATGAGGTTGAGTTAAGTCCTATCCCAAACTCTAAGAAATACATCAAGTTTGATTACTTCCTATATCACACTAGATATATTTACAGGCAAAGATGTAAATTTCCATAATTCATTGGCCATTGAACTTGAGCTAGTTCAAAAAATTTGATTGAATTGAGAACCAACCTTTCCATCAGAGTTGTCAGAATGATGAATCGAATATTTACTGGGAAATACAACAATGAGCCCTTTTGCCATTCCTACTGCAATGTAATTAGTATGAACTGCCAAGGCTCGGGCAGATCCTTGTTCCCGCCTGAACGTTTGGGATGAAATGGCTCTTGTGACCACATTATCAGCATCAACATCAAAGTATCCCAACGTCGTGGACCCTCTCCGAACACCCTCGAGCCTCATTGGCTGGGCAGCAGCACCCTCTTCCAAATGCAAACCAGTGGAAGCACGCTTCTTCTCCAGTTCTTCAGCCAATTCAAGCGGCTTCATCGAAGACTCTCGTTTCTTCTCTGCTCGCTTAGCAGCTCTTCTGCTTTCCAATTCCTCAAGTCTCTCTTCCACTAGCTCAGCAACATCACCTGATGAACTACCGTCATCACCACCAACAACACTCACCTCATTCTTAACATCATCCACAGAACTACTACCATTATTCACCACTTCTGTTCCCACAGCTGTACCCGTAGCAGTGATTCTCTCATCACCACCATTATTTCCACCAAAATCACGAACATCATCATCATCAAACGGTGGAGAATTCATATCCTTCACATGATCACGGTCAACCTCATCCAAATCCCTCTTCTCCTCACTCACAACAGAAGAATCATTACCATTACCAATAAAATCACCATTATTATTACTATTACAATTATCTTTATCATCGTCATCATTATCATTATCACTGTGCACCTGAATGTCAGCACTGCCAGCCTTCGAATCAGTGGCGATTTCCGCATCACTCTCAAAACGTTCGCCGGCAACGGAAGCACTTTCACTAGATTGAGTCTCGACCTTCCGCAGCACCGGATCGAGTTTCTCGCCAGGCTCGCCCGATTCGCCTTTGGAAGAAACATCGGAACAGTCGTCGCCGGTGGCAGCGATTGAACTCGATTCGGCGCTGTTCGCGGCCGCGAATTTCCTCCTGGAAATGATCGCCGCGGCGTGCGGAGTGGGGACGGATCGCGAGGCGGCGGCGGCGGCAGCGAGCGCCGCCCCGGGCTTGGCATTGGACCTAACGCCGCGCAGCAGAGAGGAGAAGGGGCGTGTGCGGTCGGGGAATTGTGCGGGTTTGGGACGAGAGAGTGAATCGGGCGCGGGTTGCAGTGGTTTTTGTTGTTGGAGAGTGGGGTTTTGAGGATTGGTGAGTGAAGAGAGGGAGTGAGAGGGAGAGGAGGGAGGTGAGGAAGAGGAAGAAGAAGTGTCGCAGTCGTTGAGGATTTCGTCGATGGTGCGGTGAGGAGCTTCGTCGGCGTCGTCGTCGGAAACGGAGGAGGGGAGGAATGAACGGAGGTCGAGCTCCATCCTGTGCTCAACGGTGGTTTGTGCGATTCTTGTTCTCTTATTTTATTACAAATTAATCAACTCATATAACTCTAATATAATATTTATTATAAATGTTAGTTACACATAATAAATTTTTTTAATTTATATATTACACGACTAAAATATTAGTATTATTAAATTTTTAGTGAAAAAAAAAATCCGTAAATATAATGATTTTGAAAATGGTTTTTATTTTAAAAAATACTAATAATAAACCTTGCTTCTATTGTTTTTTTTTTTTGAATTTTTTAAATTTTGTTTCTAATAACATTATATTTTAAAAATTAAAAATCAGAATAATTTTATGATTTTCTTTTATTTTATATTTTTTTAATTTTTTTTCATTAACAAATTTATTGTCATTAAATTTTTTACGGATAAAATTTAAATTATAATTTTATAGTTAAATTTTACTTCGATAATATGTATATTACCAGAGTTTGCATTAAGGAGCATAAATCATGGTAATATGAATAATTAAATTTCTTTTATTAATCATAAATATTTTAAAAATATTTATAAATGTTATTAATGAGTCAAATATTTTTATTGCAATAGAAAATTAATATTTTTAACTTAAAGTTTTGTTCTTTTACAAAACTTACTTTTCCAAGAAAGAAAAATGAAATAAGTTTCTCCATAACCTTCATGTTTATGCATGAGATTTTTCATAAGGTATTTTACCATCTCAAAATTTGGGTCAATGATATGAAGGGAATGTGTAAAAGCCTACTTGAAAAAAAATAACTAGTAATTTGTTGAAGTTTTTCAAGGAAAAGAAAAATGTTGCAATATTGAGATTGTTTGGTGTGATGCATGGTAATATTGGTGATTTCACATCGACTAGTGATATGACATAAATGAAGAACAGTTTCTACCTTACAAATTTATTTTATTAAGTTGAATTAGACTCCAATCCATTTTCTTAAGATGATATCAAATTTTATTATTGTGATTATTGTTGAATTTATTGTGTCACTTGTTATCAAATCATTATAAATGTTCAGTTTTGTAAACTTCAAGCTCAAGATGTTTAATTTTCGACATGAGAGAGGTTTATTGGTGACATTATGACTAGTGAGATAGTCATATTAGAGTATATAAGCGGGACAATTCTCACCTTGCAAATAAGTTTTCTGAGATTGAGTTATATTCTAATACATTTTCTTAAGATAAGTAAGAGAAACATAAGGTAGAGAGAAAAAAGCATGAGAACAAAATACATGTTTATTATAAATTCTAATGGTAATATTTGCAAAATTTTATAATCTAAACAAGTTATTTTACAATTGATTGAAATTTGTTTGTCATTAATCAAATTATCTTACATTTAAATTTTTTTGTCATATTTAAATTTTTCATCCTGACACACAATTAAGGAAAGAAAAAATTAAAACCCATTCATTGTCAAATTTAAGAAATTAGTCATGAGTGTGTTAGTTGAGTTGATGAAAATAATTAATTGACAAAAATATGATGACCATCCCTTTGTTATTTATAATTTCTAAATATATACATATTACATGATCTTTACATGTGTCCTGAAATAAAATCTATGATATCTCAACTACATATGCAATTAACATCCTTAATATATACAATAAAAGAGAAAATAATATATATACAAAAATAGTTATTTTAGCATAGGGTAATCCCTAAAACTAAAACTCACTAATTGTGATTGGATATACAACATTACCTCCCCCCTCCCTTAAAGTGGTGTGTAAGGATTATGAATGTCCATTTTGCCAAGTAAAGTTTGAAATTGATGTTATCCAAATGCCTTGGTAAAGAGATTTGTCAATTGTGCGTGCATAGAGACATAAGATGGTTGAAGATTACATTAAACTACCTCATTAAAAATAAAATGACAATCTACTTAAAATTTGATTTTTCGCAACGTGTAAGACTGCTTGATTGTCACAATTAAGACTGCATGAGACATTCATGTATGATGCCAAGATCAAACAGTAAACTCTTAAGCCACTTAAGTTCACATGGGGTAGTAGCCATAAAAAGGAAGAAGAATGAGAGATAGTGTGTTGCTTCTGGATTTTTCATGAGATAGGGGAATGACCCAAGAATACAAACTAGCTAGTGAGTGAGCATTGAGCTATGAAGCACCAACATGGCTAGCAATAATAGTGTTGAGGTGTCCAACTCGCCTATGATACCAATACACCTTAAATGGCTAGACATATTTATGGACACAATTTACCTTCTTGATTTTATTGATCTTCTTAATATTAAAATAGAATCATAATAAATAAATTTTGTATTTTTCCTTTTTTAGGTTTTAACCAATTACACTAATAAATAAGTCACAACACATTTCTTTCTACAAGTCATTAGTTGTTACATTTGTCTTCATTGTCACTCTCCACATGTTTATTATTCATTTTTGTTAGTGATTTACCTTCATTAGTTTTCGTTAATCGTTATTTGCTCAAGTCTCATTTGTTCGTTATTGGTTTGTGTTGTTTGTCGCTTTGTTAGTTCACATTTTTGTCCCATCAAATCTTCATTGGTCTAAATATGACTTATTTCTTAATTAATTCTCTATCATTTTTTTTCTTCTCATTATTATTTGCACATTTTTCTTTCTTTCCATTTAGTTGATACTTTCATAATTTATAGGAGATTTATTTTAGTTTATTGATGTATTTTAAATTATAATTATATAATACTATAATAACAATATAGATATATAAAGTATATAAGTTATGATTTTTCATCTGTCCTATAATATTTTATCAGATGTCCCAAAGGTACGAAAGTAACATTTTATAAATATATTATAAGTATAAGTATACAATAATAAAATAAATGTACAATAATAAGTTTTATAATAAATATTTTTTATTAGTAGTTATATAATGTATTATAATTACATAACTTTTTATTTTATTATTTTGGTTTAAATTTATATTTCTTTATTTTTATATATTAGTTATTATTTTTTTTCATTTTGTGATATTGAACCTGTGTAACTTAACATGGAAGGAGTTGTCATTGATGATGAAGATATGTTCAAGCTAATTGTTGACAAATAATCATATTGAAAGTTGTTGATGAAAAACCATTTATATGGCAAGGAATTTCCAAGAATTGCTTGTGTTTTGCAAAGGAAATTTAATACTTCTAGGGTTCAAATGTAGATTTGGCAAGAAATGTGAATTCGAGAAAGTCCACATCAGAATATTTGGTTACTTTTGTAGGAAAAGCTACGACATAAAAGTGACAATTACAAAAGTGCATTGCTTTAAGCGCCACATAAGTTGATTTTATTACAATTATTGAGGATTATAAGGAGATTTTGTGGATGAAAAAGTTCCTACAATAGCTAGTGTTAGAATCAAGAAAGTTATATTCTTTATTGCGACAATCAAAGCGTGACTCATCTCAATAAAAACTTGACTTTTCATACAAGGTTGAAACACATCGACATAAGATATCACTATATACGTGATGTGTGATGTGTTATAAAGTAAACTACTGTAGGTTGAGAAAATATACACAAAAGACAACATTGTACATATGATGACAAAAACTCTAATAAAAGAAAATTTAGAAATTTGTAAAGAAATTGCGGGTTTATCACTAACCTCAAACTAAACCAAGGATACCTTCCTTTGGCTAGAAGGGGAGAAATGTGGGGTCCAATCAAATGAGTGGGTTCCACCAAATGCAAATGAACATGTACGAAAATTATCATCCAATGATAGTGTGAAAACATAAACATATTGCAAGTTTCATTCGGTGCCTTAAATGCAACAATGAAAAATGCATTTTGCAGTAATACCAATGTGAAAATGTGGTAAAAAGTTTGATTTTCTTCATCCTCCAATTGCACCATTTATTGCTCAAGAGTGCCAACCTCTCCTATAAATAGAAGAGAAGAGAAGCAATGAAACATCAAAAAGAAACACTTCCTCGCTTAGAGAGAAAGAGAGTGAGAGAAAAATAGATAGAACTTCTTAGAGAATTTCTTTCAGAGAGAAAAATTAATGAACTAATTTGTACACAAATTAAAGATACATTGTTGTTATATTTTGTATCCACATCATTATTATAGTGGAAGTTTAAAAGATCTACAGGACCACATGATTTTTTCTTACTCACATTGAGAAAAAATTTTACACAAAATATTTGATGTTAATATATTAAGTTTTAGCATATTATCTATTTTGAGTTTAATAGGAGAAAAATTATGATAACATTTTTCAACAATTAATACTCTTCACGATTTGTAAACAAAGAAGTTGTGGCCAAACACAGTGCACGTTTTTTCCGTTGAAGAAAAAGAGGCCATCTTTTCATTTCATATAAACAGATGTCCAACAACATTCCTTTTGTCCTTTTATATTCGTTTCATTTGATAATTTTATCTCTGAAAGTGATTGGCTTTATCTTATTCAAATTAAATCAACAATGTTTCAAAATATCATATCATATCTAAATGTAAATTAATTTCCATAAAATTAGTTCTATAAAAAAAAATCTCTTAAAATTAATTTTATCAAAATAAGTTATACCACATCTTAAAATAAACTAACACTATAATACAACATATATGTATCATTTAAAGTTGGCCAAAAATGTTCTTCCCCATCATCAGGGAAGAATTTATTTTTTCAATTTATGCATTGTTTGTTTATCTTTTAAAAGTCCAAATCCATTTGAGTTCCATTCGAAAGAGTGAAAACGTAAAACAAACGCATACTTGATACTAGTATTTTTTTTTTATTGGACACATACTTGATCTTTAATAATTTATTTTATAATTTATTCCCTATGACTGTTATAATTTTTTAACACTGCAAGACAATAAACCTTTTCCCGACCTTTTTGATTCAAGTGGAGTATATGAATCATATAAAAAGTTTCCAAATTAAAACACTGAACCTAAAGATGAAAAATTAAATCATGAAATCCGGGCCGGGTCTGGGCCTTATTATAGGTGCAACCGCCCATGTTCATGGTTAAGAGGTTCAAATTTTTTTTTTACATTATATAAGTATGTTATAATTTTTAATTATTTTTAAAATAAATTAAAATTATTACATCTTTTATATATAATATATATATATATATATATATATATATATAATCCATGTATGATAACCAAAGTACATGGATCCCAGCAGATCTTTAATTCTTTTCAAGCTTTTTACTATCATGGATACATTCATGGCAGTACAAATTCGGAAAAGCTCAACATCCATTACAACCTCCTCCATTGCAAAGAAATTCTTATGTCAAATGGTGGAATCTATTTGATGCAAGTAAGGCAAACTCACAAGAAGTGAAAAATTGGTTTGTCTCTAATACAAAGTATTTAAAAGTGGCTGACCAAGAAACATCATTGTTTCTCAATCAAAAGGCAAGAATCACAGCGTCATTGGCGTCTGCAAAAACAAAAGAAAGTTTTGCCAAGAACCTTGAAGAAATCTTGGCTCTACTAAAAAATGAAGGTGAAACTTCAAAATCCTCCTTACCCAGTTCATCAGAGTCTACAACTTCTCTAGATGAATTTTATCAAAATTAAGATGACTGCTTTGGTATAAACCTAGCAGAAATATGATAATTATCAATTCGTTTAAAATTAATCATGATAATTTTATTTAATGGTGGACATATTCACATTACATATTATGAATACCCCGCATCGTATATCATCGTGGCTATCTACAAATATCATTCCAACCCAGCAATGTATGTAGATATCTACCCGATTTGAAGAGATCAACAGTTCCAGTCAACATACCGACACTGTAGCTCACTTATGAACAGTTCAGGTCAAGTTACTTGTTCTGTAGAAACAGTAATTTTTTAATCTTTAAAAGGAGGCCTCGACCTTATAATGCTTGATCGCTACAGAATCTGTATCAACCAGGATAAACTCATAGAACTTTCTTCTTTTGTTGAGGGCTAGAGGTTTAATATGAAAACCCTCAGGAAAAATTTTTTGTGAAATTTTGTTTGGGTTTTTATCCCAAAATTCAGACTCCATTTGAGTGATAACCCAGAATTTATTCTTGGGAATGTAATGAGATTGAGCTTTTTGAGATTTGGTTTGGATTGCAATTTGACTTTGGGAGGTGGATTGGATCTGTTTCTCTGGAGTTTTTCCAATAAGGAGATCCAAAGCTTTTGATTCTTTTTCATCTTATTCCTCTGACATGATGTCAGCCCAAGTCTTATTTGGGATTGAAGTAAGACTTTGGTTTTGAAGACCCATGAGGGTTGAGATTGAAATTGATATGGCATAGTCAAGCTTGGTTTGTTTTTGTGGTTGATTGGTTTGCTGAGTAGATGACTCGGCAATTTGGTTTGGCTGAGTCAGTGACTCTAAAAGCTTGAGAACTGGTTGATTGGTATGCTGAGTAGATGACTCGGCAACTTGGTTTTGTTGAGTCAGTGACTCTAAAAGTTTGAGAACCGGAGATGATGGTTCCATAGGTTGTTCCTTCCTGGGAGAAGTTGCCTGTTTTCCTCTACCTTGACCTTTGGCTGAGGCTAAAATTGCCTTTTTAGGCATTTGTTGTACTCTATAAATATTCACGAGTTAGATAGTCAGGTAGAGAGTTAGAAGTGCCTTTGAGATACTCAATGTCAAAGTCAAAAACACTTAAAATTGCTTGCCATCTGGCAAAAATTTGTTTTGATGCAAGGTTTTTGACATCCTTTTGCAAAATTTCTCTGGCTGATTTGCAATCAACCCTAATTAAAAACTTTTGATTTAAAAGATCGGATTGAAATTTTGAAACACAAAGCACAATGGCTAAAACTTCTTTTTTAACAGTTGAATAATTCTGCTGTGCAGGGTTCCAATGTTTAGAAGTATATGCAACAATATGCTCTTTTTCTCCTAATTTTTGTTTGAGGATTCCCCCATAACCTAGGTCAGATGCATCTGTTTCAACGATCTTAAAGGATTGAGGGATTGGTAAAGAAAGACAAGGAAGGTTTTTGACCAATTGTTTGACATGTTTGACTGAAGTAGTATGATCGTTGTTCCAAGAAGGAGGATTTTTCTTTAAACGATCATGCAGAGGTTTGATAATATTATTTAAATTGGGAATGAAATCTCCCACATAATTCAAACACCCTAAGAATCTCTGGAGTTGAGTTCTATCAGTAATTTTGTCAGGGAATTTATCAGCAAATTCTATGGATCTACTAATAGGAGTAATTTTTCCCTGATGGATATCCATAATATTCAGCAGGATGATGAAATCTCATCATCTGATAGCAGTGAAACCCCAACCATAAATGTTCTGACAAAAGAACAAGATCTTTTGTTTGAAGCAATCAGTTCCATTCCTGACCTAGAAGAAAAAAGAATTTTTCTGAATAAACTCAAACAAACTTTAGAGTCAAAACCCAGAAATTCTGTTGTAACTAATAAGTATGACTTAAATCCTATCCTCAAGAAGTTAGAAAAAACTTCTACCAAACCTGCTACTATCCAAGATCTCCAAGCTGAGATTCACAATCTTAAAAGGGAAATTAAGAGTATTAAGGAACAACAGGTTCTTCATCAAAATATTCTTTCCCAATTACATGATGATTCTGACCAAGAAAAACCTCCTTCTGAATAGAATTTAGAACATAATGAAGTTGATTGGAGTGATTTCTTAGGTCTCATAAACCGGTTAACCATTCAAAAATTCTTCATCAATATCAAGATTGTTGTTGAAGATTTTGTCTTAGAAACCACAACTCTTTTTGATACTGGAGCAGACTCCAATTGTATCCTAAAAGGGCTCATTCCAACCAAATATTTTGAAAAAACATCTGAAAAGCTTAGTACTGCTAATGGATCTAAATTACAAATTAGATACAAGCTTTCCAAAGCCACAATAGAAAACCAAGGACAACAAATAGAAACCTCTTTTTTATTGGTCAATGACCTTAGGAACGAGGTTATTCTGGGAACTCCTTTCATTAGGGCATTATTTCCCTTAGAAATTACTGATGAAGGTATAACTTCTCACAAAGATAATAAATCTATTATCTTTAGATTTATTAAAAAAACCCATCAGTAAAACTATCAACCTAATAGAACAAAAATCCAACCAGATCAACTATCTGAAGGAAGAAATTTCCTTTAAAAATATTGAGCACCAGCTTGAGCAAACCCATATCCAGAACAAAATCAAAGATCTTTTGCTTACAATCCAAAACTCTGTTTGTTCTGACCTTCCTCATGCTTTTTGGGATAGAAAACAACATGTTGTTAGTCTCCCGTATGAAAAAGATTTCAAGGAAAGTCAAATCCCAACCAAGGCCAGACCTATTCAGATGAATGAGCAATTACTCCAATATTGTCAACAGGAGATCAAGGATCTCTTAAACAAAAACCTCATCAGACCAAGTAAAAGCCCTTGGTCCTGTGCAGCTTTTTATGTCAATAAACAAGCTGAGATTGAACGAGGAACTCCTAGACTAGTCATAAACTACAAACCTCTCAACCAAGCTCTTCAATGGATTAGGTATCCTATTCCAAACAAAAAAGATCTTCTCAACCGTCTTCATTCAGCCAAAATCTTTTCAAAATTTGACATAAAATCTGGATATTGGCAAATTCAGATACAATAAAAGGAGAGGTACAAGACCACCTTCACTGTTCCCTTTGGACAGTATGAATGGAATGTTATGCCATTCGGATTAAAAAATGCTCCTTCAGAATTTCAAAAAATTATGAATGACATTTTTAATCCTTATACAAGTTTTGCCATTGTCTATATTGATGATGTCTTAATCTTTTCCCAATCCATTGATCAACATTTCAAACATGTAAACATATTTGTCCGTACTATTAAGCAAAATGGCTTAGCAGTATCAAGCTTAAAAATTAGTCTTTTCCCCTTTAGGGTTTAGGGTTTAGGGTTTAGGGTTTATATATATATATATATATATATATATATATATATATATTTAAATATAAAGTGATATGATTATAACGTTGCATTATTTTTATCATTTTTTTATGTATTATATTTATAAAATAATAAAATGTGTTTGTGGTACTTATGAAAATTTTAAAGTTTAATTTTAATCTTTATTTTTTTTCTTTTGAATTTTATTTAGATCCTTCTAATTTGAATATTACTACTTTTAGTCCTAAAAGTTATGTATATTATAAATGTAAACTTAATGAAAAATGTAGAATAGTTTTTTGAGATTTGTTAACATTGTTATTTTTTTTATACAATTAAAATGTCTTTTTTAATTAAAGGTTTAATACACCTTTTGTCTACGAACCTTTTAAAATTTTTGAATTAAATTTATAGACTAATTTGTTTTTTTTAATTGGATCCTTCATCTTTTTAATTTTTTGTACTTTAGTTTATAGGGTTAGAGATTTGTTCATAATTTGTGAAATATGACATATTTATTACATCTTCATAAAATCATACCTATACAGTCATATCGAATTATTATTTCATGTATCATCGAACATGTTTAGGGTTTAGGGTTTAGGAACCCTAAACATGTCTAGAAACTTTTAATATTATCCATAAAATTTTTCATAATTTTCTTAATCATAAGAATTCTAGAATTGTAGAAAATTTTATAGGTAGAGACTAAAACTTAATAACGTGAATGATGACATTGAATAGTAATCTAATATAGTTAGGGGGTGATAAAACGAGTCACGACCTGGTATTCTGTAAAAAATTGGCAGGCTAGACTAGGTACTTGCTTAGCTTGCCATTTCGTCCGGTCAAATGGCAGACCAATCCAACTTTATATATATATATTTATTTATTATTTTTAACATAAGTTTAATTAAGTCACTTCAAATTTATTTTGTGTATAATTTATGATTTCTTATGAAACAAATCTATTGCACATCTAATTTATTTTATTATGTGTAATTTGATATTTGTTATGCAATAAATATGTTACATCAATTATGAATATTATGATAATTACATATATATTTTGTTATGCAACAAATTTGAGATTTATTTTGTAAAAAATCAAATCAAATAAGTTATATAATTTGATATATTTTTTATTATTATTTAGGTACATTGATTTATGTAGCTCCTTTAGATATTGGGAAAAAAATATGTTGGAAAAGCAACTCAAAATAAATATGCAATTTTTTTCCTTGTTTTCCGTTGTTATTTTTGACAGGTTGGTCTGTCGATCCATCAACCTATTCTTAGACACGGTGTACTAAGGTGACTAACTCATTTTTGTTTGGTGGGCTAGCTTGACCTAATCCCTTTATGGCGGGTCAACGATGGATTGGGCCTAAACGGGTTAGGATGATCCGTTTTGTCATCCCTAAATATAGTTATCCGAGTATGGAGATATAAAATTTATTATATATAAGTTAACAGATTATAAATAAATCTATAATCACATAAACTAAATAGCAATAATATAAGATAATGAAGTATCTAATTATAATTTTTTAATTTTAAAATCTAATTAAGAATTCTAAAAAAAAAGGTAAAAAATTATTAAATTTTAATTAAATAGCGGTGAGTGGGATCCTATTCTAATTTAATCATTGAATCATGATTAAAATTTAAAAGTAATATTTTATTTTTAAATGAACTAGAAAAATTCTTTGTAGTACCAATAAATAAGCATAGATTTGATGAAACTAAATATATAATAATAACAAACACGATTGTTATTTTATTTTTATTTTATTTTATTGCGTAAATACTATGATCGTTGCTAAATTGTTTTATATTACTTTTTATTTAATTTTTAACCAATCACAATAAATATCTATTTTTGTGCATAGTTCATACCTGTTGATCTTTTGACACGTGTACCAATATCAACTTATAATCAGTAATGAGTATGAGTCATCTCCACGAGGTCTTAACAAATATTAATTCAATCTCACACTTAAATTAATTAAGTAAAAAATTACTATCCACAATTCTATTAAGATAAGGCAATAATTTTGAGATGTAATTTGGAATTCAAAGCTAAAGATAAGATACAAAAAGTATTAAAGTCGGATTTACTTCAATTAATTTAGACTGTTGAGATCAAACTTCACCAATCAAGATTTAATATACTCCTTAATCTAATATTCACTCTTAGCTCATATATATTCCATCAATGGAATTGACTTAAATATCTAAACACTAATTTCTCGATATTTAGTTTTAAGCATCTTCATAGATCATTAATTCCTTGCATAACTAATGAAGAAAACTTGCATTAAGTTCAACAATTTATAAGTCCAATGAGTTGAACCCTATTCCTAACAATCTAATTCATTGCTGATTCAATTCAATTCTTGATCCAAGGACTATTTTTCCATCAATCCAATATCATAATTCATGTCACAAACAATCAAGATGAGAGAATCATTAAGAGTAAAAGAAAATCACTAATGGAAGTTGTTCTTATCGGAGATCTGCTGTAGAGATGATCCGTCAAGTAAGATCGTTGAGCCTCCTTCGCTGGTACGTTGGTGTTCCAAGATGGGGGTGGTACTTGCAAAAGAGACTCTGATGCTAAAGTTAGGGTTTGTATGAGTGTGTCTCGTATAAGTAATGCACGTACCTTAGTGTGAATTAGGGTTGCGTTGGGCCTTGGGCCTGAGATCAGTTGTGATCTAATTAGATAGCGGATCTCGTCTGGGCCGAGATCTCCTAAGATCAGTTATGATCTGGTTAAGTGAAGAGCTGACGTCATATAGCGCGTATCCAAGGTCGTCATGTGCTGTGATGCCGAGCTGGGAGCTCGGCTTTGCGGTACGGATAATACACTAGCCCCCTGAGCTCCGAAGACCGTGGGTCGAGGAGTTAAGACCGAGCTCGTCAAGTGGCTGTGACCCTTCGCGTACGCATGTTTACCGAGGTGCCATGTGTCATGACTGGTCATTTCCCGAGAACGTGCAAGTGACGCGTTAATGGGGGTGACGGTTATGTAATGATGATTCGCGTTTGTCGTGATGGTTTTCAATTAATGTGTCGTCAGACGTGTCCCTGGGCTGACACGTGGCGTGACCGTTTTGAATTTGGGAGAACCCCTTTTCTCTCCGTCGCGCCTATTCCCCTTTCACTTTACTCTTTTTTCGCTCTTTTAGCTTCTTGCGCACGCTGTTTCTCCCGTTTTCGCTTGTCCTCCGTCTCCATTTTCTCTGTTTTCGCCGTCGTTTCTGGTAACCCAGTCATTGTTAGGGTTGTTTTCTGAGGAAGAGTACCAGGTACTTCCTTTCTACAATTTTCTTTTTCCTTCTTTCCCAATCTTCTTCGAGTCTTTCTTGTTTTTTCCATGGCTGGAGGGAGTGGTGTTGGTTCCTCCGCGCCTGCCAAGGGTAAGGGCAAGGCGCGGGGCAAGGCGGCGGCTACCGGAACGGCCACCGCCGGGAAAAAGAAGGAGGTGGCGCCTCCAACGGACCTCGTTCCAGGCATTCCTGGGTACGAATGGGTTCGGCGCGAGATGGCGGAGGCCCAAAGTGTTTTCCGGTCTTTTCTTGAAGTTAATGCGATCTTGAGATCGTACAGGGTTTGTGACCCTTCCATTTCTTGGATGATCTGGCTTGAACCTTGTCAGGCCGGTGAGGGCGTGTATATGGGGAAGTCTACTGACCCTCCCCATTTCTACGTTTACCAATGCTTCTTTAGGGATTTGGGAGTTTGCCTTCCCTTCACACAATTTGAGTGTGACTTTTTGAATTTTGTCAACTCGACTCCTTGCCAGTTGCACCCCAACAGTTGGGGTTTCTTGAGGGCTTTCCAAGTCCTGTGTTCGATCTTAGGAATAGGGGTGTCTCTTCCTGTCTTTCTTCATTTCTATCAACTGAAAATAGGCGTTCCGCCGTATGGCGTGTTGTCCTTGAGTGGGAGTAGGGATGGGGGTTTATTTACTCTCTACTCCCAGTCATACAAAAATTACAAACAAGAGTTCTTCCGGGTCGCCCTTGTGGATGTCGATCCCTTGGAGGATGAGGCGTTTTATTTCGGCGATTTGCCGAGGTTCCCTTTCTACTGGTGCCCCAAACCGTCTAGGTTTCATGGGGTAGGCCAAGTGAAATTAACGGCTGCGGAGACGGCCGCCATTGAGGACCTTGTTGCGCTTCCTCGCCCGCTGGATTGCAAGCTCGTCTTGTCGCTTGCGAATTTGGCGTACAAGGAGCGGGGCCTGGAGAGTGAGTATTTCGTTTTCTTTAGATTGCTAGGGTTTGCGGAACCTTCTTTTGCTGATGTGGTTTGCTTTTTGTGTTTGCAGGCATAATGGGCAAAAGTAAGTAGCGTGAGCTGAAGCACCGCTATAACATTGCCGAGCTCGAGGTCCCTGAGCCTCAAGAGGAGGATATTTCCCCCCTGAAGGTCAACCGAAAAAGAAAGAAGGGCGAGAAAGAGGTCGGGGGGACCTCCACCCCTCGCGGAGTGGAGGAGGTGACCTCCAAGGCTGCAGATGCTGATGCAGTCGATCTCACTGGGAGCCCTCCGCCTGGGGAGGCTCCCCAAATGGCCGCTGCGGCGGCTACTAAGCAAGTTGCTCCTTCTGCCGAGGTAAGTGTCTTTTCTCCTTGGACTTTTCTTCTATGTTGGTTTTGTTTTTGTTTATTGAGGCACTATCGCTCTTCGCAGGCAGGGATAGTTGTCGAGGCGGAGGCCCCGGTTGCTGAGCAGGTCGCCTAGGCCGCCGTGGTGAGTGCCTCGCTCTTTGTTTTTTCCTCTATCTTGTATGTTGTTCTTTTTTCTTTCTTTTTTGACATGGCATTGGTGTTTGCAGGCAGGGGACGCTACTGAGGTCCAGGTGCCTCTGAGGTTGGAGGTGCCAGACGTGGACCCCCCTGTTGCCGAGCAGGAGACGCCCGTTTCCGCTTCTGTTGAGGCTCGCGGTAAGGGGCCGGGTCTCGAGGTCCCTACAGCCACGCCTGCAACCTCAGCGGCGCTGTCAGGTTCATCGCAAGGGGCTTCTTGGAGCCAGTACATAGCTCACCGCTTCGGGAAGGGCCTCACCCAGGTGCGACTGGACCATGTGAGTGCTTCGGCCGACATGAACTCGCTGTGGAGCGCTGGGGTGACTACTGAGAAGTTCTTCCCTCAAGGTTCGCTTAACCTTGTGGCCGTGGATTCGTGCCCCACGGTGGGCGCCAAATGTTCTTACCGGAGATCTGTTGTAGAGATGATCCGCCAAGTAAGATCGTTGAGCCTCCTTCGCTGGTACGTTGGTGTTCCAAGATGGGGGTGGTACCTGCAAAAGAGACTCCGATGCTAAAGTTAGGGTTTGTATGAGTGTGTCTCGTATAAGTAATGCACGTACCTTAGTATGAATTAGGGTTGCGTTGGGCCTTGGGCTTGAGATCAGTTGTGATCTAATTAGATAGCGGATCTCATCTGGGCCGAGATCTCCTGAGATCAGTTATGATCTGGTTAAGTGACGAGCTGACGTCATATAGCACGTATCCAAGGTCGTCATGTGCTGTGATGCCGAGCTGGGAGCTCGGCTTTGCGGTACGGATAGTACAGAAGTAAATAGAGATAATCATAGATGTATTGATCAATAGAAATACATGAAGTTGATTGATTACTTTTGATTCCAACAAAAAAGAAAGTTAGTTACTTGTACTAAAAGTGACAACTCAAGATTATAAATTATTTCATCACTTGTTTTAGCTTTTGCTATTCAAGATCAAGAGCAATTGGTGTGAATTCCCTCCTAATGTCAAACTTCAATTCCAAAGAGAGAGTCCAAGAGTAGAGAGACTTTGAGAGTAACTTCCTTTCAATTAATCTAATTTTTTTTTCCTTTTGTAAAAGGAAAAATGTCCTATTTTTGTCAAAAATCATCTAGCCAAATATATAAGATTTTTTCATCCTGAAGTAATAATTTTGCCGAATCACATAATTTTACCTAGTCAAATTATGCTTGAGTCGAATTTTAGAGTTTATTGTCTCAATTTGGCTAGGACACAAAAACTTGGACGACCAATTTTTCATCATTTTATTTCTCCCTCCTATTTTTCCTTCAAAATAAGATCTTGTTGTACTTTTCTCTCAAATCTTGGTTTTTTCACTTGATATAAGCTACACTTAGCACAACAAATATGACTAAGATTAATTAGCTAAATAGTTATAAATATAAAAAATAACTTACTAATTATATTACTTACAAAAAATTAACTATTTTTTTAATATTTAAATTAAGAAAAAGGCTTGAAAAACAAATTAAATGTCTTCTTCTAAATAACCAATTCAAATAAATTGACATCTAACAATACCCAAAACATTTGTACTATTTAGGAGTCTTCAAATGAAATAATTCGATGACAAAAAGTTATTCTTCTTAATTATAAAAAAAGTTACATAATACTTAGAAACTAAAATAAGTCATGAAACACTAATTATAATTAGATAACGGATGTGATAGCATGATGGAGTGCAGTTATTGAGAGTGGTAGTAAGGCAACATGTGGAGGTGTTGTAAGAGACCATACAAGAGTTTTTGTTTGTGGTTTTGGAGTAAACCTTGGGAGATGTTCTGTTATTGAGGTTGAATTAAGAGATATTTTCATTGGCCTTAAATTGGGATGGTTTAGAAACTTCAGGAAGATAAGTCATAAGGGTGGATTCAGATTCACAAGTTGCTATTAAATTAATTTCAAGAGGTTGCTGCATGTTTCACCCGTACTACAATCTTATTAATAAAATTCATTCATTTCAAGGAAACATCACTTGAAATCATATTTTACATGAACCGAATTAATCAGTAGATGTGTTGGTCAAGCAAGTTGTTACAATTTTTTTTTCTCCAGATTTTGGAGATTCCTCCTTATTGTATTAATAATGTTCTAAGAGCTGATTTAGCTCATGTTTGTTTCCCTATGGGCTTCTATTCCTCTGGCTTGTATTTTTTCACCAAAAATAAAATAAAATGATGGAGAGCAAAGAAAGTTTTGAATGTGCACTAGAAGGGTATTTTTGGTAGCATCTAATTAGCAACTCGTGCTATGTTTCCTTTTGGTACATTAGCCCCACCCATGGGTCACCATCACAATTCACAACCATTCTGGTTCAACATGTTTACGATTGTCCATTTGCAAATTGCTTGTCCTCATGCTCAAGGGTTAAATTTGGAGGAAAATTGCTTGTCCTCATTCTCAAGGGGTTAAATTTGGAGGAAGTTTCGGATGGTTGGTTTAGGGTTAAATTATTAATATATTTATAATATATATGATTTGATCTATTTACATCTTTTTTAACTGGTATTTTACTTTTGTGTAATACATATTATATATTTATTATATATAATTAAAATTTAATCACTAAGATTAGTTTAGTAGTGGAAGTTAAAATAGAACCTACAAAATTTTAGGTTTAAATTTTAGTTTTGTCATTAAAATTTTGATGGGTCAAATATAACTACAATTTAAATTAATTAATTTTTATATATTAAATATAAATGACTATTTTGCATGAAATTATTTTAAGAGATTTTTTTTTAATTTTTTATCCAATTCAATTTTATATTTATTTATAAATTAAATTTAATATTTTAAAAATAAATTATCAATAGATAAAAATAATGTTGTGCTACAATATAACTTATTTATTTTAAATTTAAAAATATAATTTATATGTTTAAAAATATTTTTTTATACAAATTTTAAATATATATATATATACATATTTAAATATAATATTTATTTATATATAATTTATTATAAATTTTAGTTATATATAATAAATATTTAACATGTGAAATACAAAGACTAAAATACTAGTTATGTAAATAATATATTTAAATATATAAATTATATTTAAAATTTGAGTAAGTAGATATTTTTAAATATTATTACATTTTATATTTATAATAAATTATTTTATTTATTAATAATTTATTTTAAAAATATTAAAATTTAATTCCTAAATAATTATGATAAATAAAAATTGAATCAGATATAAAGTTAAAATAATCCCTAAAATTCCTCTTGTAACGACCCAGCTGGTCACTACACACCGCACATCACACTAGAAACACCACACAGAAAGGAACAAGTGTATACATATAGGGTCTAGAATATATACATATACAAGGTCCAAGTCTGGATAGAGTTAAAGTGTACAAAATACATCAAATGCTACTACACTAAGTAGCTAAATCAACAAAACATCAAAAGAAATCAGCAATATCTGCCATCTACAGTCTTGCTTCTAGCCACCAACTTATCCCTGCTCTGCTCCCATACATTGTATAATCATTGTAGTCCAAACACCATGGAAACAACAAAGGGTAAGCTAGTGATAAGAAAATCAACATACATATATAACAATATGAATGTAAACAACTACAACTATCAGCACATCAACCAACTTATACTACACCACAGCATTCGGCAATATCAGCACCGCAAAGCGGCAATATCAGCACTGCATAGCAGCAATAACAACACCACTCTAGTGGCTATAACAACACCGCATAGCGGCAATAACAGCACCGACTTAGCGGCTATAACAGCACCACAATAGTGGCTATAATAGCACCACAATAGTGGCTAATAATCAACATACAACTCAGCTAACACAACTCATAACACAGCACAGCAAATCAGCATACAACATAGCTAAGTAGTATTCAACACATCTTACTACTTACAACTCAGCTCAACATTCTATAGTACAACAATATTATAATTCAACATTAAAATCATCTATAGCAGCTCAGTTCAACACGACAATATACATCTATTACAGCTTAACATCATTATTCAGCATTATCATCTAGTCAGCACAGCATATTCATCAACCTCAGCTTAATTCGGCATAAGAAAACATCTATCAACAGTTTCAGCTTAAATCAACAACTATCAGTATATAAGTCATCATCATCCTACGTGCCCAGCGCTCTCATGGTCGCGCCCAGCGCGGCTCAACCACAGAGTACCAGGGGCCAGCGCGCCCGATGCAAGAGTGCTCGCACCCGGCGTGACCCAGCCAGAGAGCCTAAGGTTCTCATGCGCCTGGCGCAATATAAATTGGGCCCAGCGCATGCCCAAGTAGAGACTCTAAGGAGTCTCATGCGCTCGGTGTGCCCAAACTCGCGCCCAGCGTGGGGAAGGCAGAGACCTCCCAAGGTCTCGTGCCCGGCGCAATCTGAATTGCACCTAGCGCACCCATGGTAGAGACTCCCAAGGAGTCTCACGCCTAGCGCGGCAAAGGGGCGCGCCCAGCGCGAAGCCAGAAGAACCCAAAACATAGCACAGCTGATATCGCGCCCGGCGCGGTCCAAGTCACGCCCGACGAGGGCCAGCCAGAGACTCCCATTCCCAAGCTCGTCCGGTGCACACATCATTGCGCCCAGCGGGCTTCCCCAAAAGGGGTCTCCTGGTGGTCACGCGCCCGACGCGAAGAACTGCGCCCAGCGCGAGGCTTAGCAGCAACCCTCAATTTTCAAAAAATTTCACCAAATCCTGCAAAAACAGCCAGAAATCCAACATGCAATTCATCCAAAAGTCCACATTTTCATCAAACATCACGAAAAACACCTCATTTTCAATATGCAACCATCAATCATCAAAAACTCCAAATTTTTCATCAAAACCCCGAAACCCCGAAAGACTCCGAAAACAAATTTTCATCACACACAACCATTAATCTTCAAGAAATCATCCACACAATGAGTTTAAGAACTCATCTCCAACAGAATCGGCTAAGAAAACTAGCTTCCCTTACCTCGGTTCAATGGCTCCGAGCTCCGGGAAAGACAAAGAAAAAGGAGAAGAAATGAACTTGAACGGGAACGAGAAGAAGCTTGAGAAATCTGTCTATGGAGAAGAAGATCAGCTCACACCACTTGCACCTTCAGCCACCAAGCACACCACAAGTAAAAATGAGAGAAAAGAGAAGTGAAAGTAGAGTGTGTTGTGGGTGAGAGCGGAAGAAGGAAAAGGAAAAGAAAGGAGGGTCTCTCACCTCATAAAAAAATTAAAAATACTTTCACACAAGATAATAGTTCATGTTTTATCTAATAGAGTAAATTTTTATATAGACATAAAATTAACTAAAATACGAATAAATTATAATTGTGTCAAACATTGTTTATAGATAAAACAAACATATTTGACGTGTTTTAAAGTGAGATTACCACTAAACAAACATATTAATTGGTGCAGAGTTATTAATAGTACGACTTAGTTAATACTTTTAAGTTTGAGCACGAAATATACTTGATATATGTAAAATATAATTGAAATATATACTAACATCAACATAAAAGTAGATAAAAATAAAATTAGTCTTTCTTCTTGCCTTATTTTTTTCGCAAGATTTTGGAATGAGGAATATCCCCTCTTAAGCCTCTTTCTAAACTTTTGATAACTAAACGTATCGAATCGGACGTCATTATTATAAACAAGTGTTTTTGTTTTTTTTGAAACCTATTATAAACAAGTCTTAAAAATACACTTTCGTATTTAAATAAATCATCAAACACACGCAAACTTGAACTGGATGCTAAATCACTTGGTCAGAACAATTTTAATATTTATTTATTTATTTATAGCATTTTTTAAAACATCAACATCAAATATCTATCGATGCTAAATCACTTGGTCGTCTTCGTCTAAAACCGATGTATACATTGCCCACTTGAGCGTTGGCACCTAGCAAGTTCTCCAAACTCGATGTAGCCATAGTTTGCCTATTTTTGTTTTCATTCATAAAATGATTTTCTCTCATTTACTTATTTGAAATTTAAAAATTAAAAGAAAAAGATTTTAGAAATTAAAAGAAAAGGTTTTCACATTTACTCCAATAAAAGGGTTGTCACCGAGGAATTCTTAGTAGAACTATTATTGAGAAAACCTAGTAATTATTCAAATCTATAACATTTAATAATTGTAATCTGAAGTCCTATTTACCGGATAATCTATGTTGGGAAGTGAATAAGAATTCTTATGCCACGTTTTTTTCAAATCAATAAAATTAGTGCACATCCTCCATCTATTGTTTAACTTTTTACCATCACAACATTTGCTAATCTAGTTGAATACTGAATTTTTTGAATATGACCTGCCTTAATGAGCTTGTTAACTTCTTCCTAAATTGCATTTCACTTCTCTTTCCCAAACTTCTTTCACTTTTGTGTCACTGACTTTACTCAAAGGTCTGGTGTTAATCAATGACACATGAAATCAGGATTTATCCCAAGCATGTAGCTTGGATGCAAGCAAAAACTCTAATGTTTTTTGTTAGTACCTTAATAAGATCCCCCTCTACTTTTGGACTCAAAGCTGATCCAACTTTAATTGCTTTTCATGATTCAAATTGAAATATCTTCATCTCCTCCTTTAATTACGATTACATATTTAAGTGGTTATTTTTAAAATCAATCTTTAAGGATTACACTTGATAGAATGTTATTATTACTTTCAAGACTCGCTTTCTCATACTATTTATGTAACAACATTATTTACCAACACAATAAATATCTAATAACACTAAAGAGATATTTGAATACAAATTTAAAGATTTTTTTTTCAATTTTCTTTTTATTTTTAATAAAAACACTCTCATAAATGTGTTCAATCATACTTTAAAAAAGAAAAAAAAAAACTCTTTAGTGATTTAACCCATAAAACCATTCATAAAAGAAAAAAGTCTCCCTCTTTTTATTTTGCGCAAAAAGTCTCCCTCTAAAATGCTATTATTAGTCATATAATTAAAGAATCCCCCAAATCCGAAAAAAGTGCTTATATTTTTTGAAGACTATTATTATTATTACTCAGTACGAGGGCATATTCCAATTATCAAAGGCAGCAACGTGGTCCCAATAAACAAACATCTAAAATCTTAAAACGATGTAAGCCGCTAATAGCGTTTGAGGTGGCTAAGCGATGCAATATACAAGAATCATTCTCTGCTTGCCACGTGGAAGGTACCAACCACTCTACAAAATGTTGCACCCTTCTGTTTATCGTTTAGAAACAATTCAATAATTCTCCTTAATGCTTTGCCCTTCTCCTTAACCTTACAACTTCCAGAAACTCCAACTACCTCTCTCTCTGCTTCATTGTCTGGTTAGCTACTTCCCATTCCAAACTTCAACTCTTTTTTCTCTTTATTTTAGTCATGTTTATTTAATGTGCCATTTTGTCAAGTGTCAACATGAGATCATGGTTTCTTATGCTACCATTCTTGAATATATTTGCTAGCTAAGAACTTTCAACTTTGAACTCATAACACTAAGTACAAATGCATTACTATAGAATAATTTCGCTTGTGTAACTAAGAAATTTTTTTGTCGGAGATTCTACATCTACTACTATGATATGATCAAACTAGAGGGTATAACTACGAAATAATCTTCACATTACAAATCAGTTTTATGGGGTTGAGTTAGATCTAAAATTCACGTGATAAGAAATGTTGGTGTGATTCTGAAAGAATCTTTGTTGTTCAGAGTAGGTACCAAAGATGGCATCATTGACTGCTTCAAGTAACCTGGTCTCTGGAAGTTCTCATGTCCACCACAGACCAACTGCTTCATATGAGTCTAAAGCAGTAGCTATGGGACTTAGATCTCTAAAACAAGCCAATACTCATAATGGGCTGAGAATTTTGAACCCGGTGGATGAGCTGCTTAACAGAACCCCAATTAAGATTAATGCAGCACAAGCTATGAAGAAGGGGCTTCAAAGCAAGAATGTCAGGCCTACAGGTATAATCATATGTGGCATGAATTTGATATTTGTAGGAACGGAGGTGGGTCCATGGAGCAAAACCGGTGGGTTAGGAGATGTTCTTGGAGGTCTGCCACCGGCATTGGCAGTAAGCTTGCTGTTATTGTTTATTTATTGGCATATTTAGGGTTTAGTGAGAGCTAGGCTCTCTCTAATTGATCCTTCTTTAGGCTAATGGACATCGAGTTATGACTATTGCGCCTCGTTATGATCAATACAAAGATGCATGGGATACAAGTGTTGTAATTGAGGTATATCCTGTCCTGAGAAGTCAGGTTTTCATTTTTATCTTGGTAGAAGAGGTTTCTGCCAAATTGTGTAATGGTTAAATGCGTTGTTATATTCTTGTTACAGGTGAAAGTAGGAGATAAAACAGAAAAGGTTCGCTTCTTCCATTGCTATAAGAGGGGAGTTGACCGTGTCTTTGTGGATCACCCGTTGTTTCTTGCAAAGGTTGGAATATTTCTTAGTTTTCCTGCCATCCGTTCACTGTTTTGCATCGGATACTTATTAGTGACTGAACTTCAAGGTCTGGGGGAAAACTGGAACCAAAATTTATGGACAAACTACAGGAGATGATTACGATGACAACCAACTACGTTTTAGCCTGTTTTGCCAGGTTCAATATCGGCATCCTTTTAGTTGCAAGAGTTCTGTTCACTAATATTGCTGTTTTTATTATGCATTTGGTTTCCAATTCCAACCATAAAAGAATAGAAGACTAATATTTTGCCTGAAATATACTTTTCAACTAGCTACATAAATTATTAGATATTATATTATTTCCATGGGGTATGGCACATTTTAATCGATTATAATGGTATGTGTACTAAACTACTAATAGTGTATAGGTTTTTCTACACTTTTATCCCATTACAAACTATCATGTATGCAAGTTTGTTAACTTTGATAATAGCTACTTTAAAGGTCGTGCGAAAGATAATTTTTAACTAGTTGACAATTTAAAAACTTTTGAACTAATTGACGGGGTAATATAATAGAAAAAGTTATATGTGCTCTTTGATAATCCACTGAAGATATTCTCTTTGCAACATATTTATTAGTAGTAATAGGAAGTTCTGGGTGCATTAAAGCTACTTGCATTTGATTTATATGATGGATAAAGTAATACGTGCTCTTATAATAATTTATCTCCACCTAATGTCTATTCTTCCCCTTCCTTATTTTTTTCTCTTTTAATTAATCTCCAGGCAGCTTTGGAGGCACCAAGGGTTCTGAATCTTAATTCCAATAAATATTTCTCTGGACCATATGGTATGGATTAAGGTCATAAATGAAGTTCTTTGAAGCTAAGAACAGAAGATCTTTTAGGTATGATGTTTATTTTCTTTTTATGCAGGTGAAGATGTCATTTTCATCGCCAATGATTGGCACACTGCCCTTCTCCCCTGCTACTTGAAATCTATGTACCAGTCAGTGGGCATCTATAAGAATGCCCGAGTAGGTCTAAGTCACACTGGCTTGTTATTCTGTAGTGCTATTATATATTTAGTTATTTACCTTATTTAACATTCATGATCAACTCACAATCTCTTCAAATTTTCTTTCTGGTTGCTACCATTACCAGGTTGTTTATTGTATCCACAACATTGCTTACCAAGGAAGATTCGCATTCTCGAACTTTTCACTTCTAAATCTCCCAGACCAATTTAAAAGCTCCTTTGACTTTATTGATGGGTATGTTGCTCGTAAATTATGAATTGTAACCAACCATCATATACAATTACAAATTATAACTATTTGAAGTTGTTCTAATCTTGCAGACATGTTAAACCAGTGATTGGAAGGAAAATCAATTGGATGAAAGCTGGGATTTTAGAATCATGGTTTGTGATAACTGTTAGTCCAAACTATGCTAAAGAACTAGTGTCAGGTCCAGACAAAGGAGTGGAGTTGGATAACATCCTTCGCAAAGTTGATAGTCGTTTTGTTGGAATAGTGAATGGCATGGATGTTCAAGAGTGGAATCCATCCACTGACAAATACATAGCTGTGAAATACAATGTTTCAGCAGTAAGAACATCTTTTTCAAGAGTTAAAAGTATCTCTAAATTGCGTCATGGCTCATAAGAGAAATACCTAAATAACATATTCCCCTAATTAGGTATTGGAAGCAAAGGCTCTTCTTAAAGAAGCCCTCCAAGCTGAAGTTGGATTGCCAGTTGACAGAAATATTCCACTCATTGGTTTCATTGGTAGGCTTGAAGAGCAAAAAGGTTCTGATATTCTTGCCGCAGCTATTCCTCAATTTATCAAGGAGAATGTTCAGTTGGTAGCCCTAGTAAGTATAAAATGAAAAAAGAGAAAAAGTAAACACAATTTCTCAATCCTTCTTAAAATGAGGAACAACAGATCTCATTCAACTATGTTATGCTATTGTCTTAGGGAACAGGGAAAAAACAAATGGAAAAACAGCTTCAGCAACTTGAAACATTGTACCCTGACAAGGCCAGAGGAGTGGCAAAATTCAATGTTCCCCTTGCCCACATGATAATTGCTGGAGCTGATTTTATATTGGTTCCTAGCAGATTTGAGCCTTGTGGTCTCATTCAGTTACAAGCTATGCGCTATGGATCGGTATAATCCCTGCAACAATCCTTCATTCCTAGTATTATTTGCTGCTATTAGATTTCCTCTAATCCTTATCCTTAACATTTTTCTTTAACTTCTATTCTTCACTGTGCTAGGTACCTATTGTTGCCTCAACAGGTGGATTAGTTGACACTGTCGAAGAAGGTTTTACTGGATTTCAGATGGGTTCCTTCAATGTTGAAGTAATATACTAAGACTTTCTATCAGTTCACAGTCTGCAAGCATGTCCTCAGTAACTGAAGTTCTAATCACTAACCATTATTATCTTATTTTTCAATATTTTGCTTTAGTGTGATGCTGTGGATCCTTTGGATGTGGATGCTATAGCAAAGACTGTCAAAAGGGCCCTTGCAGTCTATGGAACTCCAGCTTTTACAGAAATGATCAAGAATTGCATGGCTCAAGATCTTTCATGGAAGGTGAGTGAGGGCAAAACCTGAGTGGTACACCATAAGCTGTGACGAGATTTATATTTTACTTTTGAGTTTAATTTCTATGCACTATTAGTGTAAAGGGTTTTTCTCCTGTTAAACAATAAAAAATTATGATAAAGTAAGACTTTTAAGGTAATATTTATAAAAGACAATAAACTTTTCATACATGATGATTTATGATTGGATGACACTGCAAAAACTATTTACACAGTCATTACATAGACTATTTTCTCATATAGTCATATTTTTTCCGACAACTATTATAAAGCTGCTAATCGATACCATATTTCTGTCTTTAATCTTAGTAACTGAATATGACAATATGTTTTGGAAATAGGGACCTGCTAAGAAGTGGGAGGAAGTATTGCTAAACTTGGGAGTTCCTGGCAGTCAACCTGGAATTGATGGAGAGGAAATTGCTCCACTGGCAAAGGAGAATGTGGCAACTCCATAATAAGAACAAAGATGTGAGGGAAGCCTCTCCTTGTCTGAGTCTCATAAAGTTCCCCCAGCCCTGTGCTTATTATTATTTTTTTCTCCTACCTTTTGTTTTCTCCAAAATATATTATAGAAATTTACATGGGCACGAAGATTACACGATTCCAATCAGGGTAATTCACTCTACGGAGTGATTTCAACACTATTTGAGTGCATGTATTCAAGATCAGCAGAAGTATAAGCGTTTCTTAGTAGTCTAGATATGACACAGGCTATGTTGGGCAAACAAGGAGTTGTGCTATATATGTAACTTGCACTGCTTATTGCATCTGCCTGTTTGGCTCCAAAAGTTGCGTTTATTTTTATTAAACGTAATTTTACGACATAAAATTCCATGTGAAGTTATAAAAAAGTTCAGTATTGTTTGTTTTTTAAGGCACGTTTAACTAGATGAAAAGAACGTCACTTTTGCATTGATCCCACAAACATTTTACTGTACGATCTAGTTAAAGTATATGATCCTACAATGGTTTTCTACAGCGGAATGGCCAAGAACTAAAATTGTCGGCATACGATTATATGGATTTATTTGCAACGTAGTATCAACATAACTTATATTTTATAATCGTATTATTCATTAGTTAGCTTTTCACATGAGAATTATTGTCATGCATTGAAAATTAACGCGGTAAATTGACAGATTGAGCTGTCCCAAACTCCCAATTCAGTATCTTCCTTCTAATGACTAATCAATCCTGGGTTCAAAGGTTTTAAAACCTTAAGAACCCATTTACTGTTCATATGAACAAGGTGTCATTGGATGCTACTTGGTACGTACGCCTAAGACATTAATGTTTAGTAAAATTAGTCTACCAGAGTACAAAGCTGCTATATTTAGAGCATGTATTAAGAATTAGTTTAGGTGGATTAGTAGCATAAGCTTTATGTAATGCACATCATTTACCAATTCCTTAAATGAACGGTTCCGTGTTGAGTTATTGGTTTACTTCTCTTGATACGTAGCTGGTAATCTCAACCTCTTTTAGGAATCAGTACTTAACATGCTTCTTGTAGTCAATGTCATCCCTTCTTGGTTCTTAACCCTTTTCATCACCTTTCAGCATATTTAGCCTTACAAGACATCATTGATTTATTTCTGTAGTGATTCAGCTGAGGAATTTTGCTCAGAAGTTGTTCTAGTGGTTTGTGAAGCATCTGCACTTGTTCCTATCAATTCTGTTGTTGTTGTAGTTGCTGTTGTTGTAACTGTTACATTATTTTATCCCTCAATGTACTCTTGTTTAAATTGGATAGTTAAAGAGACAATATCAATAAAATAACATAACCTTTTTACCTGCACTAATAGTTGGCATTGCCATTGAAGAGGGAAATGTAAGGGTGCCAGCTGAGCCATAGTGCCTAGGGACGATTGGAAATTGCATCATTTGGGGATATTGGACTCCAAAACCTTGAGCTTGGCTATTGTATCCATATTGAGCAGAAAAAGGGTAAATGTTATGGACAATTCCCACTGGCCCAGATGCCCCATTGGAGGGGTAGTAAGTTGAGAACGGTTGACCTCCATATACCCCATAACAGTTCTGCAAAATTGTTCACACAAAAGTATGCAAAGTTAGTGAAGAAGATGCAATGCACATATAAGTATGAGTTCAACTTCTCTGCAAACAAATAAAAATAAAAATAAAAATTACACCATCAATTAATCTGAAATAACCGATGGTATTGCTCGTGATTGGATTGTAAATTCAAAACTTTTCATAAATAACATTTGTAATTGAATAATAGTGTAGTATCAGTTTGTTTAGATACAAATTTAAAAGTTTTTTTTTTTTTTTAACTTTTCTATTGAAAATAATGAGAGTTCTTTTTTAATTGATTTTTTTTTAAAAACACTTCTAACTTCTAATTTGTATCTAAACAACTTGTGATATCTTAGATACATATAATATTTACTTTGCAATTATTTTTAAGCATTTGTTGCACAAACACCTACCATGGGGTACATATTATCTTGTGAATATCCGGTATATCCCCTAAAAATGCAAAGAAGCAGGATCAGACAGAAAGAAAAAACACAGAATGTAGGAATAAGGGAGAAAATTGAGATGCATAATAGAAAAATGACCAAAACCACTCGTGGTATTTTCATGTTACCCAAAAGTTGGATAAGTAAGTGTGTGTTGCCCACTGTTTTGATGGACAAGTGTTGAGGAGGGGCCATGATAAGCAGGTGAGGCCAAAACACCAGGTGCTGCTCTAAACCGTCCTGCATCCACATTATGAAGTTGCTTTTCAATTCTTCTTTCTTTAATAAAAAAATAATGTCATGTATGATAAACATTTGTTTAATATTCAATTGATAACCAAATAGTAAAGGTGGCATGTAATTTCCTGCTTCATATGAGATAAATAGATAGATTATAATGAAAAGAAAAGAAAAAAAAACTCAAACTCAAACTGTTTAAGGAGAAATATAAATACAGAAAAACAAATTGTAAAGAGGAAATTGTAATAGGATAAAGGAAAATGGAGGAACTGAGACCATGTTGTGGAGCCTGTGTACGATTCTTGTTTGCACCAATAGATGCAATATTACAGTTTGCCCTCCTCCCATCAATTATTGGAGAGGGGTTCTGACATGCTTTTTTTGCTGCCTCTGGATCCTTGAATGTGACCTTGGATAACAGCAAAACCAAAGATTCATTGTCTAAGACCACATGCCAAATGAATTGGACAAGCAAATATGACAATGTGGGAGACATGAGAATCATAAAAAAAAAGAAAAAGAAAAAAGAAAACGGGCTTACAAAACCATAACCCTTGGATTTGCCGGTGTTCTTGTCTGTGATAATAACAGCCTCTAAGATCTCTCCAAACTGCTCAAAATACCTCCTCATTGTGTCTCTCTGAGTCTCCCAAGCTAACCCTCCAACAAAGATTTTGGTAGAAGTTGTGTCATTGTGTTGCCTCGAATTGTTGTTACCACCCACCATCTGAAATTGCTTTGTGGAGATATTATGTGTATTGCATGCCAAAAGAATAAAAAATAAATAAAGGATATTGTTCTGGACAACCACTAGGTTTTTTAATAAGAGGTTTCATACATGAACATTTTACAATATCAAAATTTCAAATAAGCAAAAGCAAAAGCAAAATTGGATGACAAAGCATGTTCTTGTGAAGATCAGATATAATCATCAACGAAAAGCTGAAAACATTCATGCACTTGTGTCTGTGTTTGTGTTGGTGTTCATGTTCATCTTTCTTTCATGTAGAAATGATATTTGTAAGGTCCTAACTACCATTTTCACATCCACAAACACAACTACATAAATCCACAACATTGATATTCCTATATAACTATACATATATATCATTACTTTTAAGGGTGGAAAGGAACAGAATGAAGAAAAATGAAAAAAGAAAATCAAATAACAAAATGCAGAAGAATCATTGCAACACATGTCAGAAGGAATATAACATCAATAATAATTAACAAGACCAACCTTTTTTTCCTTTCTCTGTGCTATTTCATACATAATAATGTATCATTTTAGGAGCATAGAACTTCTACTTGCTCTGTTAAGGATGGTTATGGGGCTTATGGACATGATACGATACTTTCACATTAATCTTTTATATATAAATGAATAATATCATTCATTAATGCTTCTGATTTTCTCTCAATGTAAATATTTTCCTCTGTTCGTGTGTGTCTTCAACCTCCTCGTTCCTGAAGCTGCTGCAATTCGATTCTATTAACCAAAAAAGGATAATAAAGGAGGCTAAAATTAAGTTTTAGATTCCAGCTTGGACACTTTATTTATTTATTTGTTAATACATCAATCAAACTATTCAAATATCCCCAAACCACCCTTCCTCCACTTCTCATTATTCACCATATATTTCTTTAACAAGATTGCTTAACTATAAGAGTTTGTTTTGCACTAAAAGGAAAACAACCTCTGCTATTCAAAATTTAACTAATAAAAGACAAACAACTTGTTTCATACCCTTTTATTTTTATGACAAAATTTAAAGGGTAAGTTCAAGGCTCACAGAGATACTTACATTTACCTCTTCCCAAAGAGATTAATGGAAATTGGAACATACGACTTCTCAAATGCTAAATCTTTTCTTATTGACCTCATAGAATAATAATTTGTTTCATCTTTATTTTGTAGAATTTTTTTTTGTAACATGTGTCTTCTTTCTTTCTTTACTTCACTTACAACAATGAACTTCTCTAATGTGTATTTTTTTGTTGTTGTATTTAATTTAACGGATCATTAATTAATCACACTTAGTATATAAGTTGGAATTTTACCATTAGGATTGAATTATAAATATGAGTAGATCCTGAAAATTTTTTCTTTAGTTGATGACCAAAAGTTGATGCTTTATTGAAAAAAAGAAGACACTCAATAAAACTAAATTTAAATTACATTATTGATTCTTCTATTTTTATTAATTTATAATTTTGGTATCTCTATTTTAAAATAAAGATATTTATTCTCTCAAATTTTAAGAATATAATTTTTTTTTCATTAAATTAACATATATTAATAATTAAGTTTTAACATTTAAACACATTAAATAATATAACATTTAGTAAAATTATATTTGAAAATAAAAACTAAAAAATGAAAAAAAAAATATTAATAAAATAAAATATCGAACATTCATTAAAATGAATACAAACTATACTAAGGTAGTGACATATGATACAAAAATGTCAAATTTTAATAATCAATCAACATTGAATTCCCGTAGAACCAAATTTTATATTTTTAAAAATAGAAAGATTAAATATTTTTATTTTAAAATGAAAAAACCAAAATTACATGTTGAAAAATTAGAGAAATCAAAATTATTATTTAACCTAAAACTAACCAGTCAAAAGTTATACATCATTTCTATATGACTTTTTTTCTAATGTTCTCTTTCTTAGATCATAACGCTCTACTTCCTCAACTTTGGATTCTTCTAGCTAACCACAAACATGTGAAACAAGGAAATCTCGTAAACAATGATTTTTTTTTCTTTCTTTGGTTTAGATAAAGAGTGAATGTCATTTTCACTTCCTGTATAATTTTAACACTGTGTTCTTGGATACAAGTAATTAATAATTAATTCTATCCCACAAAATCATAAAAAAGATAAAAACAACCATTTACGGTATTACTATAACTTCACAGTAGAAAATCAATTAATTTTTCCGTATTTCAAAACCATTTGAAATACACTGTAACTCTATCTGTTTTGCTCAAGTGGGAATAATAATAAATTAAAAAAAAGGTTTAGAAAAGAGAAAAATGGAATAAAGATTTGGATGAACAAGTGTTTGGCGTTGAAAGGTAGAGAAAATAAGAAAAGAGAAGAAGTGGGAAGCGAGGCATGTGGCGCAAAAATTGGATGAACAGAAAGAAACACCCAAACATAGCTAGTTACATTTCTTTCGCTTCATCCTATTATTTATCTTTAAATCTCTATACTAAAAATAAATATTTGTCCTTAAATCTAATAATTACTAATTAACTCAACTGTCTCTGTCACACAATCTAATCAAGATTGCATTTCGGAAGATTTTGGTCAAATCACTGTTTATAAAATAATAATTGAATCATCCATTTCATAAAATTCAATGAATAGAAATTAAATTTAATCAATTAATTCAATACAATAAACGCTGCCAACCTTCAGCCACAGCAGTTCTTTATATATTACTTCCGTCATTATATATAGTGTCACGTGTTTTTATATTTTATTTAAAAAAAAAATTGAGATTATCAAATAATAAAAATAGTAGGATGGATAATTATTAAAAGAGAATAATAATTTTTAAAAGGTTATTAATTTTTTAATAATAAAAGAATGTAATGATGTATCAAAAGTGATTACTAGAAGAGTTATCATTTTTATATGTTAGTATATATATTCTTTTCATTTTTTTTAAGATTTTATTTTAATTATTAGTTGCATTAATTATATATTTTTAAAATATGTTAATTTAATTGATAATTTCTTAGATAAAAGACAATAAATATTTGAAATTAATTAAATAAAAATTTTCTTTTCATTAAAATTGAAGACAAATAAACACATAAATATTTCTCTTTCAATCACTAATTAAATAGAGAAATGATTAAGTGAAAAAAGAGAAAATTAATTCTAAAAAATAATTTAAATTATTAACAAATTTAATGCTCTTAACTAAATTAATTAATTTTTTTTATTTATAAAACGTGTAACTTAATTAAGTTCTTATAACTTAAAAAAGAAAGGTGTGATCGATAATTTTGGCATGCATGGCCAATATATGGAATGGGATCATTGTTCTAAACAGAGAGATTCTCATCGACTATGGAATATATACAAAGCCTTCGTTTTCCAACGATTTCTTTCTCTTTTATTTTCCCTCTAAACGCACATCCTTTTCTTTATCGGGTACTGCAACTCCCCTTTTCCTTTTATTAGATTTCGAGTGAGAAACAAAAAAAAATAATAATAAAATTATCTTATAATTTGTATAATTATTAAAAATTATATATAGTTATTAAGGGTAAAATAAAAAGATAAAACTAAACACTAAATAAGATAATTTCTTTTGTTATTAACTCCAAACATGTGGTTCAACGATAAGGGTTTATCCACGCTTAAGTAAAGTTAGGGGTTCGAATCATGCTTTGTGTATGCAGCGCGTTAAACCTTGGAGCCAGTCCTGGATACTCCAAGGACGAAAAAAAACACTAAATAAGATAATCTCTTTTGTTATTAATATATGTATATATTATTAAAAGAATCTGGTAAATGTATTTAGTTAATGTTACATTGATTAACGTTAACTCTTACACTAATGGAAAACGAATGAATGAATTGTTTAACATCCCATTGCCATTACAGATGTCCAATTTAATTAAGGTAATAGTAATTTCTTTAACAACCGACTATATGCCTACAATAAATAAATAAATAGTGATAACTATTATTATACACACATTATGCAAAACGGTTGCCGACTGCTGGAGTAGTGGAGAGTGGCGTTTCAATGCCTTGTATACGGTTCTTCCGACCGAACTGATAAACTCGGTCCAACAGTTGAGTGTTGTCCAATCCCCTTTGGGGTTAGATCACTTTGTGTGGGGAAGTGATATCTCAGGTTGCTATACAGCGGCATCTGGATATCGTTTTCTAACCCCAGGGTTGGAAGCGGAGGGGGATGCAGTTTGGAAGAAGCTTTGGAGGATAAGGATCCCTGAGAAGATTAAGTTCTTTCTGTGGCAATGCCTTCACTCAGCCCTCCCAACGAATCAGGTTCGGGCAGATAGGAGGTTGGCCGAGTCAGGTGCATGCTCGCGTTGCTCGTGCCCTCATGAGACCATTCTACACGCTCTTCGGGATTGCCTATATTCGCGAGAGGTGCTCACGGCTGGCGGATGCAGTGTGGGGTGGTCCTTCTCTATAATGGATTGTTTTCAGTGGATAAAGGGGATTGTCTTGCACAAGGATGCTATTCCGATATCCATCATATTGTGGTGGATTTGGCGCTTTAGGAATAACATGGTGTTTAATGATGAGCTTTGGCAAATCTCGGCGGTCCGTCGGAAGATGATACTATCTATGGTAGAGAACAGTGTGTATAACGCTAAGAGGCGTTTATGGGTGGAGCAAGCCCTTTGGAGGCCTCCGGAGCACCCATGGGTCAAGTTAAACACAGACGGGAGTTGGTTGAGTGAGACTTCTGCTATGGGGATGGGTGGAGCTATTCGTGATTGGGCAGGTATGTGGCGGGGGGGCTTTTCGCGAAGCGCCTTAACTGGTGATGCGTTACGTGCTGAGTTGTTGGCTCTGGAGGAGGGTCTCTCGATTTGTTGGAAAGGTGGGTTTCGGAAGGTGAACTGCGAATGTGACTGCCTGGGAGCTGTTAAGTTGTTTCAAGATCGGCCAACGGATAGGGATTATCTGCACAAGCACTATGATGTTATTCGGCGTGTTCAGCGATGGCTAGCCAGGGATTGGGTAGTTTACGTAAGTCATATCCCTAGAGAAATAAACTCAGTAGCTCATACGCTTGCTAGTTGGGGTGTAAGGAACCTAGGTTCCAATGTATTTTGGAGGAGTCCTCCAGATTTTGTTTTGTTTCCGTTAGAGAGAGACTCTATGTCTTGAACTGTGTGCTTTGTTTAGTTTTCCTACTTTACCAAAAAAAATACACACATTATGCAATTAATGACAGTGATAAACAAAGATTTTAAATAAATGATATATGCTTGGAATTTGATTTTGTTTAGTTTTGGAATAGCTTTGCATTCTGTGTGGCCGAAAGATTTTAGGCCCAACACTAAAAGGAAACAACTTTGCTAAGGGATATGAACTGAGCCTAACAGATCACAATAGCCAAAAACAAAAACACACAATGGAACGCAGAAGTGACCCAGTTTGGATTTGCCGATGGATCAGGGGATACCCTCATTTTGATTCAACATTATAATAGTAAAAGGAAAAAGCCCTGAATTGAATAGAAGCTGCTCAAAGAAGAGAAATAATTAATTAGGAAATCTTATGATTTTGACTAATCTTTTAGTAATATGTTGTCAAATTTTTAATTTTTAATACAAATTAATAACGTTATTATATGTCACGTGGAGTTTTTCTTGATCATGTAAATTATTACATGATGTTGTAATTAAATTAGTACAGAACACAATTTTGTTGATGCTATTTAGCTTATGCCTGTAATTAAACTGCCATGTTGATTAGGGTTGTGTGAAGCAAATTTATGTCAATTTGTTTAAGCTGATTGAATGAGTAAGGGTTTTTTTTTTTTTTTTTTTTTAATCTGCAGAAGCAAAGCAATTGATAGATCAGCAAAGCAATTGGTAGATCAGGTATAATTCAGGGGGAGAATGAAGGAAATCAGTGTAATTAATTTGCACTTTGCAAGCAAAATTGGTAGATTGCTGAGGGAGAATGACTTGCTTTGTTGCAACATGCTAGAGAGGAATAGCTATTCTTTTGGCCTGATTTTTTTTTTTGAAAATTATTTTATGCTTTTATTATAAAAAATTTCACAATAATTATTGATATGACTAAAATAAAATATGTAAGTGAGAAATAACTATTATCATATAATTGAGCTTCATTGAATTAGATTTAAACTCTCATTTTTAAGATTCGTTTACTCTATTCAATAACTTATGTTTTACATTAAATTTCAACGATCTGGTAGTTAAATTTAAAGTTCTTAATGCATAGATCAAGTTTACAAATTTTTAAAAAATTTGAAAACTATTTGATACTTTGTTTCGTTAATTTAAATTGATGGATAATTATAAAAATATTGTATATGTTGAATTGAATTAATGAAATGAAGTATTAAACTATTTTCAAATTTTTTAAAAATTTGTAAACTTGATATATGAATTAAAAATTTTAAATTCAACGGTTAAATTATTAAAATTTAATGTAGAACATAAATTATTGAATGAAGTAAATCTAGTTAGAATTACTTTTGAAGTAAATAGATCACTCTTCATATATATATATATATATATATATATATATATATATATATATATATATATATATATATATAATTTTAATGGTGGATAAAGAATTATTATTCAATGAGTTAATATTATTATGAACTATACAAGGGAGCGTTATTTGGTGTAACTTCCTGTCCTTTATGTTTCCTTGAGGTAATAGAAATTTTCATCAACAAAATAGGTGCTTTGCTTTCAATTTTTTTAAATCATATAAAAACCTTAATTTTCATTTGATGTTTTCTTGTTCAATAAAATGTTTATTTAAATGTTGTGTAATATAATTGTGAACGTTTATTTAGCTAGCTTTATTTTTTACTTTTACCTTTATTATGTTGTGATTGCTTTTAAAGTTTTAAGATACTCAGGTAAATGTAGAGATAGTAGTTGTTTGGAGCAAATCAGAAAAAACTAATAAACAAAAAATGAAGAAAGCAAAAATTAATAAAAAAGAATAATCCTTTTTCTACTCTGACAATAGACTATGGAGAATTAGGTTCCAAAATTATTAGGTAGAATCACCAATAAATTTATTTCAAGAACTAATTTTAGGAAATAATTATTCAAAATTTGATAGTTCAACTATTGTATGCATTACATACGGTGATTAACAATTAAGTGTGGTACAAAATTAATTTTCATAAAAAATGACATTATTCTTGAGAATTCTATAATTTGATTGTCTAGGAATTCATGTTATTTTTTCTTTGAAGATAAATTTAAATGCACATAAGATGTTCAATTCATGTCATGCCTTATTTTTTCACTTTTGATTTTGGTAAGAGTGAAGTATGGTTACTTTAATTTGTTTAAATCCTTTTAAAATAATATTTAATATCATTGCCTCCTTATTATTAATATATATTCTCCTCATGTGACAAAGTTGTAACCTTTGTTGATGAAGGCCTGTTAATGATAATAATTGTTATAAGTACTATGAGTTGATCTGTTGATAATAGCTCTCAAATTAGTCTTAAAAATTAGCATATGTCGAGCATTGTTTTGATTCCTAGGTTTATACACTTTTGCTTTAACTTTTTTGAATAATTTTTTGGGCAGTTCAATGTTATTGATTTGGATTCTCATGTAATTTTGTGTGAATTGATTTTAATATAACAATTTAAATTCATAAGAAATTTCATTTTTCATGCATGTTGGCCTTCAACTTAGTATAATGTGATATTGTTTTGGTTCATGAACTAGCATGAATAAGTTTTGTTGTAAATTATAGAGGTAAAGTATGAAACGTGTTGTTACCAAGTTGCTATAGTTATACAATATGATTTGCCTTGAGCCACCAAGTTGTTATATACTCGACTTTCAAAGAAAATCCAATTTGATGTTGTTGGTGGGACTTGAGATTTGAATTGTGGAAAAAATAGTGAGAAACTTTCTCATCGTAAAAAAGGCTACAATCTATGGTCCTTAACCCTTAAGTTAGATAAGGCCAAAAAAATAACTTTTATAAAGTTGTACAATATATAATAAGTAATTATTTTAACACTTCTCCTCAAATTGGAACATATAAATTATATTTGTCAAGCTTGGAACATATAAACTAAATCCTAGGTTCTCTTAAAGACTTAGTTAAAATGTTTACAGGTCATTAGAGCTGATAAACTTGGTAATAAGTTCTACGGACAATAGTTTCTCCCCAACGAAATGACAATCAATCTCTATGTGTTTGATTCTCTCATGAAACACTAGATTGGAGGCAATATGAAGGGCTTCTTGATTATCACAATACAACTTCATCTACTTAACTTCACAAAATGTTAACTTTTGAAGGAGTTGTTTAATCCACACAATTTCACAAGTAACCAAAGCCATAGATCTATATTCAACTTCTACACTAGGCTAGGAAACAACACTTTGTTTCTTGCTCTTCCAAGAAATAATATTCCCTCCAATGAAAACACAATATCCGGTGGTGGATCTCCTGTTTATAGGACAACCAACATAATCTGCATCACAATACCCTAAGACTTGAATATTTCCCTTGTCCTCATATAACAATCATTGTCCTAAAGCCCTTTTAACATATATGAGAATGTGAATCATAGCATTCCAATGGTCAATGTGAGAATTTTACATTGGGGAACACTCTCATCCATGGGTATTGAGTAAATTATACAAGTGAGCTTAACACCACAACATAACCCAAAATCCTAAGACATTAGGTAGGTGAATTTTTCTCATTTATATACTACTCAACATGCCCAAATGTAGGACTCACTTAGTACTTGAACTTTAACACTCCCCTTGAGAAGAAGGTTTTTTTTTATTTTTTTATTTTTATTTTTTATACATATTCACGAGTATTTAATGATGGCTTACTTGTACTGCTATTGCACATCGACGAGGCATGTCCTCCACACCTTTTGGGAGACTTTTCAATACAAGGATGGTCTCACTCTTGGATCCTACACGAATTCACTCTTGACATCCATAACTAATTCTATTTCTTAATAGTTGAGCCATCTTTGCATCCACAATCAATTCCATTACTCAATACTCGTTTGAGTTAGTCACCAATCACTTGGTCAAACCATCAACTCTGCTACCAACTTGGGATCTGAATTGTGAAAAAAATAGTGAGAAATACACACACACACATACATACAAGATCAGAACAAGTACAAAATTAGGAAAAAGGCTACAACTTATGGTCCTTAACCCTTAAGTTAGTTAGGGTAGAAATTATATTTTTTTTATAAAGTTGTACAACATATAATAAAAAACTATTTTAACAGTGGGGACTTGGAGTTTTCCTATGAGAGCTAAACTAGATCATTCTACTACTGATTTTATAATATAGTTTCCCACCCCTTGGGGACAATGGTCAAGTAGGCATAAAGACATTTGATGTTTTCAAACATCATTTATTCAAAGGTTTTCTTAGTACAATTGGTCAAAACATTATTAATGAAATTTTTTTAATCACAAATGGTTAGATTGTCCTATTTTATGCGTGCACGTATATATATATATATATATATATATATATATATATATATATATATATATATATATATATATATATATATATCAAGTATTTTAAGTAAAAGCCACTTTGTTATTGCTTTTCAATTAAATACTAATATTATTGGTAACTGTGAACATCCAATTTTAGTTATTATTATTTCTATGATTATTATTATTATTATTGTTATTATTATTATTATTACTATTATTGTAATTTATATTGTCTTGTGTACTAAAAATTCACTATTGTCAAATGATAGAACCAACAGTCTATAGCAAATGAAAATGAAATTGTAAATATCATGAGTGACCCAAAAAAAAATTCATAAAAAGGGTAATAATATAAAAAATACAAAAATGGTAGAAAAAATGGCTTATAGCAACGTGCAAACAGAGGTTTTGAGATATTTTTGTGAATGTTTGTTTCCCCAAGACAATGGTCAGCAACAATACAGCAATGCTTCATGATGCTCATACCTATAGAGATATTGAGAGGAGAGTAAAACAAATGAACAGATAGTGAAAATGAGAGCTCATAAAAAGTTGGCCTATATACTGCCATCTTGCAGATTGCTTTTTCCACACCAAAGCAAGACTATTTAGATGAATGTGGCAAAACAAAGCTAATTTTGAAAACTAAGAGAAAAAGGTTGCGCAAAGGAAACATATAGAAAGTCTTTCACATTTGAAACACAACAAAGGCAAATGACAGCTCCCAAGAAGAAATGTAGAGAGCATTCATGTAGCTGGAGGCTTTACGTTAACTTAAAAAAAAGTCCAGTGCTTATAAATGGGGTGAAGAGGAGATGGAAAGGAGGTTTTTTTTGGGAGAGGAACGGGAAAAATAGAGAGTGTAGTAGCCAAGAGGGGGAAGGTTCCACTGGCTTTTGCTATTGGTTTTTTTCTCCACAAGTAGTTTCCTTCCATTCATCATCAAGGGATATAAAATGCAAGTAGAGCACGGATGAGACCAAGCCGTGAGCAATAACAAAAGCCGAGAGTAATAGTTGTAAAATTACAGCTTTGGATTCTCAACCACAAAGGTACGATTTAAGTATTCATCACGTTTTTTTTCGAATATTTTATTATTTCTTATTTCACTATTGCATGTTCAAACTAACTTTTCTATTCTAAAACTTAGATATAAAGCCTGCACACAAGTCATTGAAAATGAATTGGTAAAATATGCTAGATGACAAGACAATATAAAGAATTAAATAAAGAAAGAAAGGTAAGTAATATTAAGTTTTAGGAAATCTGTATATTCTTACTTGATATTGATTTGATCATCTTTTTAAAATATCTTTTTTTATAGTATGTTTAATAATCGATTAAATTTACTTTATTAAACAAATTAACTAGACATGTATATTTAATCATAGATCAAATTTACTTTTATAGATTAATTGCACATGACATCTTCTTAATCTTGAAATCTTAGAGCACGAGTTGTGATAACTTTGCATTGCTAAGTTCTCTTCTAAAAAACGAAATATTTCATAATTGTTTATCTAGACTAAGTCATTATAATAACAATAGTGTTATATACAATAAAAACCTAATAATTTTATTCACTATAAAAAGGAAGGACTTTTCTAACATTTTGTTTTAAAGAGAGTGGATTAATTAGATGAAACATTTATTTAATCCTAAAGGTTTGAAAGCAAATAGTGATAGTTTGATAGTTCTAAAACTTCTCTTTAGAACATTAAAACATATCAAACCATTTTATAAAAAGAATTAGCTAAGAAGTACACCTTAGTTGGTTCCATCCTCTAGGACACGTGAATTGTGATAGTTCAAAGATCCTATACTAATAATAATAGCAGTAATAATAATAGTAATAATAATAGTAGTTATAATAATAATATTAATAACTGCGATTTCTTTATCAATATTTACATTAATAATATCTATCATTTAAAAAAAAAGAATTATTTGAATTTAACATTCTCTTGATTCTAGAGCTTAAGGGTACAAGTTGTGACAATTTGTTATATCATTAAATATCAAAAAATATTATCATGATACTCGATATAAATATTCAAAGTTATTATATCAAAGATTTTATTGGAGGAATGGTTAATTAGATGTGACATCTTTTTAACATTTGAATTTAAGATACAAGTTGTGATAATTTGATATCTTTAAATTTTTCTCCAAAATAAAAATATCCAACCAAAAAATCATTTTAAGCATATACCATAATAATAATAAAATCAATAATAATAATCAAAATCAAATATTTTATTGAATTGACTTTGGTGTATGCCTTAGTTAATTTTATATTTTAGGATGAATGAGATGAGACAGTTTAAAAATCTTAAATTTAGTAAAAAAAATATAAATTTAAAAATATCAACAGACAAATATTTTCTACAAAGAATTACGTGACTCTGATTCTCCGTTGCATATGGAGATACGTAGGAGCGAGAAATAAATCTTGTCAAGCCCAAAAAATAATATTATCTTTTTATATAATAATTTTGATTTTTATAAAATAAATGCACTAGTTAAATAAAATACATTTAATTGTTATAGTTAATTTCGATTAATCTAGGGTGAGATAAATATTTTATAAATTATAAATAATTTGTTTAATTAATTAAAGGTAATCGTCTTAGGACAAACGTTGTGACGTGTTAATACCTTCCTTACATGTAATCGACTCCCGAACTCAAAAAATCTGATTTTTGTAGATCATTTTCTACTTTGTGATTTTTATAATTTTTTTCCATAAAAATAAACATTGGTGGGGACTTCATATTTTTTACTTTATTTTTATCGTCTCGTTGCGATCACGGTCGCGACAGTAACTAGCTTGCTTTTCTTATCTTCATTTAAGGTATTTGTACTATCAATTAGTTCTCACTAGACAAAACAAAATGAAGTTCACATTCTTATATCCACATAGTACATTTCCATCAAAAAAGGTGTCAATGAAGTATATAGCTAATGTTTTACTTAAATATAATGAGCAAGAAAAGTTATTCTTGACACCTTACAATACAAGGTAAATAACTTTATTAATAAACTTCATTTGTTTTTATGAACTTTTATGAATGTAAGCTACAAAGAATTTGCTAACTAACAACTTTTTTTAGGAATCACTAGGTGTTGATCGCCATCAATGTTACATTAAAGACAATGTTATTTAGATGTCTTGCATGGTGATTTAAATTGTGAACGATATATAAAGGATAAATTGTATTTATTTTCATTATAATGAACATGAGATATATGTTGAATAATTGAATTAATATATTTTGTTTTTATAGAGCATTATACATTTATCGTACTTGTAATGGAACTAGGTTGCAAAAATCTAGACCAAACAATACCAATTGGATTTCTATAAAGGTTTGTAATAAGTTTTTTAACTTAAATCTCTTGCACAAATCTTGATCAAACAAAACTCATTACCGAAAATAAAGATAATGTATCACTCATTTAATCTTTCATTTTGACTTATACAGTATCCCTATCAAACCAATACAATTGATTGCAATTATTATGTTATAAAGGTTCATGAAAGAAATTCTTTCACAAAATGCAAATATCATCCCAAATGCAATATGCAATTTTAGTTTTAATTTATATTTATTAATTTTTAATTTTGGCATCATTCAATGTTATTTAATTCTAACTTATCTTTATATTGCTTTCTATTTTGAAGCATTTAACTGACTACAAGTGTGTTACTTACTCTCATGATCAATTAGTTGAAATCAAGGAAGATTGGTGTCGTTATATTTCCAAAATTATGGTTTAGTATGTTTTGTATTAGGAATTATTATAAGACTAATATGTAGTTAGTTTTTTTTTTAATTTTTTAACTTAAATGTTGATGAATAATACAAATTGCTTTTATTGTTCTTTATGATTTAATTATATATTATCAATAAAATTAAATATTTTGGGATTTGAATTTGATTACGAATTATATATATATAGAGAGTGTGAAAGTTTGATTTGATTAGTTACAATTATATATGTTAATATTATAGATTCATTGAAATTTTAGATTGTCCATATTACAAGGTAAACTTTGTCTCAATTTTAATAGAGATTTCATTGATCATAAAATCATATGGTTGAGTGATGTTTTTAATTAAATTGCATGAGACTATGAAGATGATTATATGTTCATGGATCATTGTTTTGAACTATATGGTAAAAATGTAAAAAAAAAAAAAAAAAAGAGTAAAAAGTAAAAAAAAAAAAGACTTTTTGAGTTGTAATTTTGATATAGAAAAATAATTTCTAGATTAGTTGTAAAATTGTATGTAATGTGCATATGATCCATGTAACGTTATTGAATAAGAATAATTTAATTTGATTCACTCTTCAAATTAAATGTTGTGTGTAATTAATTGAAATGTTTCAAACATTAAATAAGAAGTTGGAAAAGGATCTAAAAAAAAGATATATAAAAAAAAATTACATAGACAACACTTGCCTAAAATACTAAAAAGTATTGTTATAAGATATAATTAGACAACACTTACAATAAATAAGTGTTATTATAGAATCTCTTCAAACAACATCTTTTTTAAAACAAGTTGTGTGTAAATGAATCTTAAGACAACATTTGTTTAATATAGGTGTTTGTCTAACTATATCCTATAATAACACTTAGGGAGGTGTATTGGTTTAAGATTTCATAGGATTTTAAAAGACTTTTTTTGAGTAAAAAAATTTGTTGGTATTCAATCAAGATTTTATGTCACTTAAAAACAATCTAATGGTATTGAATCTAGATTTTCAAGATTTTTTAAAGAGTCCATAAAAATTCATTACTATTCATTTGAGACTTTTTACAACTTAAAAACAATTCATTGGTATTCAAACATATAGGGATTTTAAAGGATTGTTGTATTAGAGAGATTTTGAAGGACTTTTTAGTGGTATCTATAAATACCAAATTTATCCCATCCAAACCCATCAGATTTTGGAGGATTGTTTGAAGTGACTTTTTAAGTGCTTCAAGAATTTCCAAGTGATTTTTTCATTTTTTTTTTCTATGCTCATGTTTTCTCCATTTTTTTCTCTGCTAATAATACTGTACTACTGCTCATATATAATCTTGTACTAGTGTTCTCATTCCATTCTCCTATTTGATAAAACTCTTGTACGTAAATAATAGTGTCATTAACTTGCTCTATTTTTCTCTCTGTTATCTTTAGTTGACTTGCTCTATTTTGCTCTATTTAGTTGAGTTTATTTCTCAGATATATAACACAAAAAATGCTTGAAATTTCAACTTTTAAGTAGTAATTTTTTTTATATCATGTGTCAAGAAAAGAAAAAGGTGAAAGTTAAAATTGATAAATGATCTCTATAATTAACTGTAGATCTTCAAGACTTTGTAATCAATTTAGATTTATATATTAAAATATATATACACACACATACACACACACACACACACACATATATATATAAAAGATGAATTTGAGTTGGGTTTTTTGTGAGTAGAATGAGATAAAAATGAATCTTAGTTGGGGGAAAAACCCTCTTACCACAAAAACCGCGATCTCTCTCCCTCCCTTGAATTTGTTACTATTATCCTTCCCTTTTTATGACTCAACAATTATTTTATTTCTTTCTTTTATGAATTTTATTTATTTAATTTTTATATTTTGAAATTAAGATTTTTTATATTTTAAAAAAGAAAATTAAAATAAGACATTGCAGTATCTTAGAATTTAATACTAAAAATATTTCTTTACGGATGAATAATGGCAAGTAATTAAAAAAATTTAAAAACTATTTTGTACATGTAACAAATTTCATATTTTTTTTCTTCTCTTGGTTGATGTTAGTAAATTTCTAAGATATTTTAAATGAATAAAAGTGTATGAAAGGCAAACTTTCACTCAAATACCAATATAAAATGCAGGGACATAATTAGTTATAAGAGAGTAGGTTAGCTGTCCCACTATTTTTTTTAATCATTTATAAATTTATAAATAAAATATTTTAAATCAAAAATTATAAAAAAATTTGAAATGTTGTTTAGAATAATTTTTAGCATGTGCAACACTACATAACTTTTTTGGTAAAGAATGACATTTTGATGAATTTTCAATTGGAGTGGTGGATGAATCTTCATCTTCAACATTATCGATTAATGAAAATCATAATTTTGAGCCTATTATTAAAACCCAAGAGCAAAAGCGAAAAGATGCTAATATTTGGAGGACTAGTATAACTATGAATATGTGAGTGAATGTTATTTAGAAGAACATAATACTACAGATAATTATTATTATTATTTTTCCATACATTATTTTTTTTTGTCTTTGACTCTTCTTAAATTTAAATGTATGAAAAAAAAATCTTAAACTCTTATCGTGTTCCTGTGTTAGGATACACACTCCAATTATCCTTGTTGTAGTAGGTCTGGTCTTGGGTCTCGGTCTTCTCGTTCAATCCGGGCGGTCCGAAGCGAGAGGGGGGGGTGCCTGCAAAGACACTCCAACGCTCAAGTAAGTACTCGGCGTAATAAATGCGGTAGGTCAAAAGTAGTTACGTACCTCTCAGGAGTTCTATTTATAGGTGTTCGTGTTGGGCCGTGATTATGGGTTGGGCCCCGGGAAATTAGGGGACTGATCCGAAGTTTATGCTAATTAATTTATCCGTAATTAAGCCGGTAATGACGTTGACCTTGGCCGACCGTACCGATAAGTTCCGTACATTCGTGTGGGGTCGGTGGTGTCGGGTACTCGGCGTGTTCGGGTACGCAAAGCGTTCGGATTGCTCGGCCTAGTCGGCACCATACGGTATACAACCCCCTCAGCGTCGAGGATAGAAAAGATGAAGACGATAAAGAAAACTTAGCCATTGAATGCCTGGTGTTCGGTCTCGGCCTTATTTCTCGCGAGGCATGAATTCGGGGGGGGGGGGTTTAATCTCCTGAAGTAACGCTGCACCGAGCTCTCGGCGTCGATGAGCCGAACCCTCCTTGGATTACGCGTTGTGAAATCGGCGCGTGGACTCCGATGGAGGGTTCCTAGAGTTGACAAGGTGGCCTGGAAATCATGCCGAGATTTCTGATAGAAGTGGCCTGAAAATGCCCAAATTTGAGGTCGTGCCGTGGCCTTTTTAGATGTTGGGAGCCGATACCGAGACCGCCGAGATGAGTGGGCCTCAAATGTTGGAATTAATTGTTGTGCCGAGACCTCATTGTGTGTTGAAGGTCGTGCCGAGGTTGAAACGAGTGTGACTTGCCACGTTGGCCTTGGCGGTTACAGGCCCAATGGTTATTTAATCTGGACCGTTGGATGTTCTAGATCGAACGGTCCCGGTCTTGCTGAGGCTTTTCACCTTCCCCGTTTACCTCACCTATAAATAGGGGGGGTGAGAATTTACTTGCTGTAAATTCTCCGAGCTCTCTCGTAATCAGATTCGACCGAGCTAACCGAGTAAGGTAAATTTTGTATTCGTTATTTTTTAGCAATAAATGGATAGGGGATATTCCTCGGCAAGGAGTTGGACGTCCTCGGAGAGTTCGGACACTAATTCAAGTAGAGAGGGGTCGGGGTCAAGTGAGATATCTAGGTTGTCGCCTCTGCAGTGCGAGGTAGTGTTTCCTTCCGACCGCCCCGAGCCAGAAGATAGTGGGGATGAGGTGGTTGAGATCTCGCCACCGCCGAATCTGGGTGTGGCTCTGGCGCAAGCTGTCGAAGTTGACAAGAGGGGGGTGAGTTCGGTCGGGGTAGAGCCTGCCGACGTGGAGATTCAGGGGGGTGTAATGGAAGTGATCGGTGGCGGTCGAGGTAAACGTAAGGTCACTTCGAGACCTAAGCCGAGAGCGAGGATTGAATATGGCTCTCTGGAGATGTCGGGGTATGAATGGGTAGACGGAGAGGTCGGCATATATTTCTCCAAGTGGTCTGACCAAGCCATGCTAGACACCTTTGTTTCTTTGGAGAAGTGTTTTGGCAGCGGAGACGGAGAATTTCCTTTGTTTGCCGAGGCGTGCGAGGACGATGGGCCGAACACTGATTTCGTCTTTCTGGAACCAAGTGACGACGAGGCCGACTACTTCTACGCCTACATGTGCTGGTTCGAAGATCTCGGGGTCCAATTGCCGTTTGATGATTTCCAGATGGGTGTGCTCCGAGTGCTAAATGTTGCGCCGACCCAATTACATCCGAATGTCTGGGCGGCAATGCAGGCATTCCGAAACCTCTGTCTATGCTTAGGACTCACGCCTCGGCCGTTGGCGTTTCTATATTTTTATACGTGTCAGCCGAGTAAACCGGTGAAGTGGGTATCGTTGTCTCGGGTGCCGAAGCGTGGGTTTCTTCAAGCCTTTACCTCGTCCTACAAAGGGTTTAAGAGTGGGTTTTTTAAGGTTCGTTGGGGGTTGGACATGAGAGATTGTTTCTATGATCGCGAAAACACACCCCTATTCCCCTTCTACTGGACGAGGCGTCCGACTCGTTACGAGGCTATATCAAAATCAAAACTCCCTGCCGAGGACATAGAGATTGTAGAACTCCTCGACCAATTGCCGAAGGAACTACCCGTCCGAAGCCTCCTGGATATTTTCGAGACGTCTCATTTCGAGATGGTCTTGCTAGGTATGTACCTTAGGCTTCGGTAATGTAGCACCATTTTTAATTGATGTTAAAATTTGCTTTGTTGTAGGATTGATGGCCGGAGGCAAACTTGACGTGGTCGCGATGCTCGCCAAGAGGGCGAAGGAAGCAAAGGAGAGCGGAAAGGTGCCGCCGGCGAGATCGGCCCTCAAGGCACAACGAGACAAGCCTCCTCACGTCCTAATTCCGATGTCCGATCCCAAAAAGAAAGGGGGGTCGTCTAGGGTTCGGGCGGCCGAACAAAACCTTGAGTCGGAACGACCGAGCTCTTCCTCCAAGCGGCCGAAGCAGCTATCACTGGATCAAACATGGTGTGGGGCCTTCGCCATTCCTGCTGTTGTTGCGGGGTCCAACTTCCTGGCTTCGGACGTGCAGGTCGAGAACTTGGTCAGTCTCGACGTTACTACCGGGGGAGGACTTCAATACTTGGAGGGGATGTCAACGGAGGCCGAGTACAAGCTATTCTGTGAGCTTGATGCTCGGACTTCCCTCGTGGCCAAGCATGTGATGATGAGGTCGGCGGTCTCGGCCAAGAGGCTCCAAAGCCGTTTGAAAGATGCTGAGGCGACGGTGAAAGATGCCTTGAGTGCTAATGCCAAGGCCACTGAATCGGTTGAGGAATTGAAGAAGGCCGCCGATGCGTATCGCAGAGAGGCCGATGACTTGAAGCTGACCGTGCAAAAGATGAAGGCGGACGCTGCCGCTGCTGCAAACGAGATCACCCGGCTTAAGGAGTCGGCTGCGCAGTTCGAGGCCGAGGCCACCGAGCAAATTCTCTCCCAACGTGACGCCGGCTTCAATCATGCTGTTCGGCAGGCTTACCACTTTTGCGACGTCCCGGCTGACTTTCAGTTTGATGTTAGTCGGGACTTCTTGGGTGGCAAGTTTATGAGCTACGCCGAGTTCCCCCAAGGGGCCGAGCCAGATGCCGAGGCACCGCGCCAAAATATGTCCAGTCGGGCCCCAGTGCAATCAACTGGGGAGGATGACCAAATAATTGATGTTGTCGGAGACGGGAACCCGGTGGAGCCGGCGGTTGAATAGGATCGGCTTGTATGGCCTGCTAGGGTTAGGGATTACTTGTAATTTGGCCGGTAGCGCCTTTTGTTAGCTCGGCCTTAGGTGTCGGGGGTGTAGGCTGATTTAATTTTTTGTAAGTAGCCATTTTGATCGGCACTGATTAAATAGACAATTTTTATTTCAAGTTAAGATGAACCGAACGCGCCTCAACCGAGGGTTTTTTCACAACGCGATAGAAACGAAATCTTTGCGAGCGATCGGCTCAATCTGCCATTATTAATAATGAGACTTCATTTGAATGCTAAGTTAAAATGAATCGGCCTCGGGTTAACCGAGGGTTTTCTTTTGTGAGAGGTCGGTTAGATCGGCCATAAGTGATGACGCCGCCATGTATGGTGCGTAGCGGGTTCTTGTTCTACTTACGCGAGTAGGAGGTAGCTTGGCCAAAGCGTGATGGGCCCGACCCATTGGGAGTCGGGGCGTTGTGCTGGGTTTAAATGCTGGTGGTGTATGCTACTCGGCCTAGATGCGTTCTTAACCGAGGGGGTACTCGGCAGGGAAACCTGTCGGGCTCGATAGAACGTCGAGGTGGTCGGCCGAGGGTTGCTTGGTCGGGCTCGGTGGAACGTCGAAGTGGTCGGCCGAGGGTTGCTCGGCGTTGGTACGTGAGTAACGTTCGGCCTAGGTGCATCCTTAGCCGAGGAGGGTACTCGGCAGGGAAACCTGTCGGGCTCGGTAGAACGTCGAAGTGGTCGGCCGAGGATTGCTCGGCGTTGGTACGTGAGTAACGTTCGGCCTAGGTGCATCCTTAGCCGAGGAGGGTACTCGGCAGGGAAACCTGTCGGGCTCGGTAGAACGTCGAAGGGGTCGGCCGAGGGTTGCTTGGCGTTGGTACGTGAGTAACGTTCGGCCTAGGTGCATCCTTAGCCGAGGAGGGTACTCGGCAGGGAAACCTGTCGGGCTCGGTAGAACGTCGAAGGGGTCGGCCGAGGGTTGCTCGGCGTTGGTGCGTGTCGATCGAGATCGAATTCTGCATCATTGCGGTCTACACATGCATAATATTGGATGAGGAAAGATAATGAAATAAGCTTTTTATTAATTAAGTGCCTCGTTAAAAACCTTGCCGACCCAAAACCCTCCTTAGGGACAAAAGAGTCGGTCAAGGAAAAGAGTGCACTAGTACATCAACTGTAATACATCTTTAGGTGAGTTGAGTTCCAATTTCTAGGGATAGGCTTTCCGGACAGGTGCTCCAGCTTGAATGCTCCGTTATTCAGGTTGTGTCGGACCCGGAAGGGCCCATCCCAGTTTGGGGCGAGCTTCCCTTGCTTCGGATCTTTCCTCGCTTCGCCCGTGGCTCTCCAAACGAGATCTCCTTCTCGGAATGCTCGAGGCTTCACCTTGCTGTCGAACCTTCTCTTGTATCGTTGTTTGGTGGCCTCGGCCACAACCAGCGCTCGGTCTCGAACCTCTTCTATCGCGTCTAGGTTTGTTTGAAGTTCGGCTTCATTGTTTGCCTCATCAAAGTGGGTTCGACAGAATGGCGGTTCCCTGATTTCCACTGGGATCATCGCATCGGACCCATAAGCCATGCGAAAAGGGGTCTCCCGCGTAGTCGATTGGGGGGTACATCGGTATGCCCAGAGCACCTCGGGTAGTTGCTCGGCCCATGCTCCCTTTGCCTCCCCTAGCCGTTTCTTTAATTCTGCCAGGATGACCTTGTTGGCCGACTCGGCCTGCCCGTTTGTTTGTGGGTGTTCTACCGAGGTAAATTTGTGTTGTACTCCTAGGCCAGCCAGGAACTCGTTGAGTTTTCGATCGGTGAATTGAAGGCCGTTGTCGGTCACTAGTGTGTGAGGGACACCGAAGCGGGTGATGATGTTTTTCCATAGGAATTTTTGAACCTGGAGGGCGGAGATGCATGCCAGGGGTTCGGCCTCAATCCACTTGGTAAACAAATCCACAGCTACGATGAGGAACTTGCATTGCCCCTTGGCGATCGGAAATGGTCCTAGTATGTCGGCTCCCCAGGTAGCGAATGGCCATGCGGGCGGGATGCAATGTAGTTGCTCGGCCGGCTGGTGGATTAGGTTCCCATGCTTCTGACACGGTAGACACTTCTTCACAAACGCTGCACAGTCGGTGCTCATGGTCGGCCAGTAGTATCCGGCCCGTAAGAGCTTGGAGACAGTTGTCCTCGCTCCTGAGTGCAGGCCGCAGATTCCCTCGTGCACCTCTCTCGTCACATAATCGGCTTCATGGAGGTCGAGACATTTTAGCAACGGGGTAGAGAAACCACGTTTGTACAGTTGCCCGGCAATGATAGTATATCTACTGGCTTGAGTTCGCAAACGTTTGGCCTCGGCCGGATCGTCTGGTGTGACCCCGTCAATGATGAAAGCTTTGATTTCGGCTCGCCAGTCTGGGGGATCCTTTGGTGCGGTGTGGTCGACATCGACATTTGCTATCAATTCCGTGTCAACACTGGGGTGGTCGATCTCCTGTTGGATGATGGTTCTCAAGTGACCTGGTTTTTTGGTTGTGGCTAGCCTAGCCAACCGGTCGGCTCGAGTGTTGTTCTCTCGTGGGATGTGCTCGACCGACACCTCCTGGAAGTTTGACTTCAGCCCTTGATAAGTGTGGTAGTATTTCATCATCACGTGGTCCTTGACCTAGAAATTACCACCTACTTGTTCGGCCACAACCTTAGAATCGGTCAGACATTTGATTCTCGTCGCGCCCATGTCTTCGGCTAATCTGAGCCCGGCTATCAGGGCTTCGTACTCAGCCTGATTGTTGGAGGCTTTGAATCGAAAACGCAGGGATTGCTCCAATGTAATGCCCTTTGGCCCCTCTAAGATTACACCTGCTCCGCTCCCCTGGCTGTTTGAGGAGCCGTCCACGTGGAGGGTCCACCATTGTTCTTCGAAGCGGCCATGGGGGTGTAATTCGTTCACGAAGTCGGTCAGGCATTGCGCTTTGATCGGCCTTCTCGGCCTGTACGCAATGTCAAATTGCGAGAGTTCGACAACTCATGCCATCATTCTCCCGGCGAGTTCGGGTTTGCCTAGGACCTTGGAAATCGGGCAATCGGTGTGCACGACCATTCGGTGGCTCTGAAAGTAGTGTCTCAAACGTCGGGAGGTATGTACCAATCCGAGAGCGACTTTTTCAATAAGTTGGTATCGGGTCTCGGAATCCTGAAGAAGTCGACTAACAAAATAGACGGGAACCTGAGAGCCTCCCTTTTCTTGTACCAGAACCGAGCTGATTGCTTCGTCTGATACGGCTAAGTATACCAACAGCGGATTCGAACGGTCCGGTCTCGTCAGGGTCGGAGGGGTCGCCAAAGCTGTTTTCAATGCTGTGAAGGCCTCTTCGCATGATTCGTTCCAGGCGAAAGTCGACGCCTTTTTCAAGAGCTTCGTCATCGGACTGATTTTGTCGCCTAGCCGAGGGAGGAATCGGGACAGGGCAACCAGTCTTCCAGAGAGGCGCTGCAATTCCTTCAGGCTGCTCGGGCTCCGCATATCTATTACAGCTTGGCATTTGTCTCGGTTAGCTTCTATGCCCCTCGATGATAGCATAAAGCCAAGAAATTTACCTCCCTTAACCCCGAAAGTGCACTTCTCGGGGTTGAGTCGCATGTTATGTTTACGCAATGCTCCGAATGCTTCGGCGAGGTCGGCCGCGTGATCTTCCATGGAGTTAGATTTCACCACCATATCGTCCACATAAATCTCGATGTTGCGGCCGATTTGATCTCGGAATACCTTGTCCATCAACCTTTGATAGGTTGCCCCAGCGTTCTTCAACCCGAACGACATTACCTTGTAACAAAAATTGGCGCTTTCGGTGATGAACGCCGTTTTTTCCTCGTCGGCCGGGTGCATTTTTATTTGGTTATAACCTGAATATGCATCCAAGAAGCTGAAGATTGCCTGCCCTGACGCACCGTCTACAAGCCGATCAATACAAGGGAGCGGGTATGCATCCTTCGGGCAGGCTTTATTGAGGTCGGTGTAGTCGGTACACATTCTCCATTTGCCATTTGACTTCTTGACCAGAACTACATTTTCCAGCCACGTGGTGTAGGTAACTTCTCGGATGAACTTTGCTTGCAATAGTTTTTGCACCTCAACATTTGCAGCCCTTCGTTTCTCGTCTCCCATTTTCCTTTTCTTTTGGGCTATCGGTCGGGCGTCTCGGCACACTGCTAATCGGTGACACAAGAAACCAGGGTCTATCCCAGGCATGTCTGACGCCGTCCAAGCAAACAAGTCTTTGTTGTCTCGGACAGTTTGCTTGACTCGGTTTGCATCAGTTTCGCTCAACTGGGATCCTATTTGGGTGATTTGTTCGGGTGATCGGCCGAGCTGGAAAGGGACGAGGTCTTCGGCGGCCTCAATTCGTTCCACTTCCCCTAAACGAGGATCGAGGTCGATGCTCTCGGCTGTCTCCTGTCTAACCACGTTTACCCCTCTTGCTGTCGCGGGTGGCTCGACCAGAGGCTGCACCTTCAGACTAGAGAGGTAACACTCCCTTGCAGTTTTTTGGTCGACATGCACGGTGATCACCTCCTGCTTATCCCTCGATGGAAATTTCATGCACAGGTGGGGGGTCGAAACAATGGCCCCCAGCGTGTTGATCGAGGGTCGGCCCAATAGAACGTTGTACGACGTGTTGGCGTGTACCACGATGTATCGGATCTTGATCTCTCGGGAAGTCTTTTGGTCGAACCCGAAACGGGTATACAGGTCGATGCACCCTCTCGTCATCACTCTTTCGCCAGAAAAACCGACCAGGGGTTCGTGATATGGCTCTAAGCTCTCCTCGGGAATCCCTAGCTGCACAAAAGTATTCCAGTACAAGATGTCGACGGAGCTCCCTTGGTCGACCAGGGTTTTCTTCACGATGCAGTTGTGCATCTCGACTGAAATCACCATAGGGTCGTCTTGGATGGGGTCGACACCACGAAAGTCTCGGTCCGAGAATGTGATTGTCGGCATCCTCGGTGCTTTCTGTTGGTTCACGGTATTTACATCTCGGACTGCCCGGAGGTGCCGCTTTCTAGCCGAAGAGGTGGAGCCTCCTCCGGCGAAACCCCCGGCGATCGTGTTTATTATCTTTCTCGGCCGAGTGTTGTCTTCTCTTGAATTTTGTGAATGGTCTTTCCTTTCGGCCGAATGGGACCTGTGACGTCGGTCTCTTGGTGGTGACGTTCGCCGACTGTATTCTTCGTCTCTCCCTCTTGGCCGGTGGTCTTGTGGTGAGACAAAGTTCTTCAGGTGACCTTGCTTGATAAGGTCCTCAAGCTTGTCCTTTAGCGCCAAGCATTCTTCCGTCGAGTGCCCCCGGTTTCGGTGGAATCGCCACGCTTTCGCCTTGTCCGCTCTTGGGGGCGTGTTCGCTCTTTTTGGTATTACCAAGATTTCCGACGAGAGGGCTTGCTCCAATACCTTAGCCCTGCTAGCGTTGAGGGGAGTGTACGTTGTGTATCGTGGTCCTCTCGGGGGGCGGGAATTTGAGGGGTCGGCATTGGTCTTTTTTGTTGGTTCCCGGCTAGATTCCTTCCGGTTGTAATTCTCCTCGGCTCTAGCTTGATTTCTTGTTTCGGCCAACTCCTCCATTTGCATGTATTTTTCAGCTCGGCGTCGGAGATCATTCATGTCCACAGGTGGCTTTTTGCATAAGCTATTGACGAACGGTCCCGGCCTGAGGGCAGTGCTCAACCGGTCCAGCGCCACGGCTGGGTTGAGATCACCGATCTCCATGGCAATCCTGTTGAACCGGTCCATGAAACATCTCAGACTCTCCTTCTTCTCCTGACGCACTCCCGCTAAAGCCAACGAGGTCGTCCTGTACGGCTTGCTCGTCGCAAATTGCAAAGTGAACTGGGATGACAACTCGCCAAACGAGTCGATGGAAGAATTCGGCAACCTGGTGAACCAGTTTAGAGCTCTTCCTTTCAGTGAGGTGGGAAATATTCGGCACAGGGCCGAGTCGTCTTGGGTGGAGAGAGTTGCCTGCGTCAGGAAAACATTCAGGTGTTCATCGGGGTCGGAAGTTCCGTCATATTTCTCAATTGGGAGGTTTTTCCAATGATCCATGAGGGTTTTTTCCATTATTCTCCGTGAAAAGGGATGTCTTAGGGAATGGACGGTGGTTTCGGCCCTGTTGGCTACCAATGAGGTGCTCGGCGTTCGAGTTACCGGCTCAGTCGGGGCGTGATAGGCAGATTCTTCCACGACTGTGGGGGTGGACGGCACACAAGTTTGGTTCAGGTTCCGGAGTTCGGCATTCTGCCGCCGTAACTCGGCTAGCTCCCGGGCGTCGGCTTCTCTTTGCCTGCGTATGGTGGCCATTTCTTCCCGCAACGCGCGGAGGTCGTCTTGTAAATTTGGTTGGGTTTGATCAGTATTCGGCTGGACCTGCTGTATCACGGGTTCCGGTTGAGTTTGGGGCATTCCGTACGGGTAACGCTCTTGGTTAGTCATGGCGGGATTGGCTTCGGTATTAACGTTGTGAGTCGGTTGGGTCGTTGTTGATTGTCCTTTACGGGTCACTACCATATCTCGGTCTCAGTCGTAGAGTTAAGAAAGGGGCTGAAAACGTCTCTTCGGCCCCACGGTGGGCGCCAAATGTTCCTGTGTTAGGATACACACTCCAATTATCCTTGTTGTAGTAGGTCTGGTCTTGGGTCTCGGTCTTCTCGTTCAATCCGGGCGGTCCGAAGCGAGAGGGGGGGTGCCTGCAAAGACACTCCAACGCTCAAGTAAGTACTCGGCGTAATAAATGCGGTAGGTCAAAAGTAGTTACATACCTCTCAGGAGTTCTATTTATAGGTGTTCGTGTTGGGCCGTGATTATGGGTTGGGCCCCGGGAAATTAGGGGACTGATCCGAAGTTTATGCTAATTAATTTATCCGTAATTAAGCCGATAATGACGTTGACCTTGGCCGACCGTACCGATAAGTTCCGTACATTCGTGTGGGGTCGGTGGTGTCGGGTACTCGGCGTGTTCGGGTACGCAAAGCGTTCGGATTACTCGGCCTAGTCGGCACCATACGGTATATATCGTATATAAAAAATCTACGAAATTCTACAAAGTTCACAAAATCTCGTAGAAATCATTAAAATCTTAACTTAAAAGTCTTGTAAAATCCATTAAAATGCTGATTTAAAGTTTTGCGAAATCCTATAAAGTCTTAAAAATCATGAAAATCCTGTAAAATCTTTTAAAATTCACAGGACTTTTTTCAACTAAAAAAGTCATTTAAAATCTTAATCCAATATACTCTCTTATTTTATATAGTTAAAAATAACTTCCTTTAATTGTACGGATATAAATAACATATGAAATTGCTATTAAAAACCTTATTAATTTAGGTGCTATTAAAAGGCTTTCTTTATTGCGGTGTTTGTTTGTTCAAATAAAGCTTGTGATTTATTCTGTCCACATCATCCATCAATTAATGAGCAGCAAAAATTTAATTAAGAAACAAAGACACCGCAGAGTTATTGTAAAAGAGTTAGTGTCATCTACATAAAATGCTTCTTGTTTTAAGATTCCACCCTCAAGCACCAGCTTCAGCTTAAATGCTTAGTAGTTAAAAACAATGCACACACTTTTCTTATTTTTCCTATCTACCAATAAGACCCCGTAGCATCATCAAAATTAGTAAAGCAATTAAGAAGTGTGTTTCAAAGATAACGTACTATTGTCCTAAAAAAAAAAAAGAAAAAAGAAAATGTACTGTCGCTAATCTCAGGAGAGGGATATGCAATTACCTCATTACAAAAAATGCTGGCTTGTCATGCATAACACATTAAAATACAAAAAAGGATTAAGAAAAAGAAAAAGAAATTCAACGGTGTGAACTCTCTCACATGTGACAACAACTGGAACCGTTATATGATGAAAAAGCTAACCCCTTGTGAGGTAACAATGTTGTGCTTTCAATGACAACTTCGAAATGTAAGTTCCTTTCAATTCTCCATCATGATTTTAATCCCGTTATTGATCATCATTTATTGTATATAATAAAGTGTACGTGAGGTAATAATTATAATAAACCTTGGATTAGAACCTTGGATTAGACAGGCATCATGTGTTGTATATAATCCCACGTTTGGGAGATTGGACCAACCCACAAAAACCATACTTATAATTAATTAGTTAATTAATAAATTACTTTGTGTAGACATTAATGGACATGACCAAAAGCCATATAAATTATACCTTTTAACATAAAGTGAATAGAAGTTGTTTTTTATAACCTTTCAAACCTTGTTGATGAAAAGTTAGTTCAACGTTATGAACCTAAATTAGACCAAATGATCAACCTCAATCCTGTAGTCCTATGGAGCTAGAGAATAAAGAAGTTACACATGACACCAAGTATTGTTTTAATCTAGCTGCAGACTTCATCATTATGAGCCAAGTTTCAAACTGTAATCAAGTATCACCGAAAGTTGTAGGGTTGTTTTGATGGTAGATGGAAAGGAAAATTCCTGCAGAATATGGCCAAAGTTCCTATTCCAAATTCACCCACTTGGGCTAATCAGTTAAATAATGTACACCGGCCATTAATTTTTATAGGTAGAAAAGTAAATGTTGGATCATTATAATTTTCAGAATAAATACAAACTGTCTTTGATATTTAATTTTGATCATATCGAGAAAGGAAATTCTTGCAATTCTTCCAGGCAGAGGTCAGATATATTGATCCAACATGGCATGATCCACGAATGGCACTTGAGTTTTCTTTTACAATAGCTTTATTATTATTTTTTTTTACCAGCGGGTTTAGTAATGAGGCTTTTAAAGAAAATGAAAGAGAGCATAAAAATTTTACTTTTTAATTTAGGAGAATTATAAAATATTTATAAAATATAAACATAAAATATTATTAGAACATTAAATTTAAAGCTTAAATATTTTTTAGTTTTAAATTTTTATTTTCGTAGTAGTTAAAAGAATCCATCCTTAAAAAATTAAAATGATTATTTTTTTCCTATTAAAATGTAATTAATGGGTTCTTTTAATTTTTACTAGTGATGTAACGTGGTGGAATGCTGCTTGGTCCACTAAATAAATATTTGTTTTGTTTACTCTTTTAAATTTCAATACTCATGACATATTTGCATGCATCTATAAGTTGCTTTTTTTTAATACTGAGTTTTTTTAAAATGAAAAATTTGCTAAAAGTATTTTAAAAAATACATTAACTATAATTTTTTTTATATGTTTTGACAAAAGTCAATAAATTAAAATAATTTAATCCCATCAATCTAAACAAAAGTCAATAGGGTATGATGATCTCACAACTCCAAACAAAAATATTTTAAGTAATTTATATAATGGGTTGCGAGTGAAAATACATTAATGCTTGTCTCCTCCCTTGTTTATTAATAAATATAGATATATTCGTTTAAATTACATGTGATTCTTTTTTCTATTTTCTATCTGTTACAAAAATTTATGGGTAAAAATATTTGTCATTCTTAATTTTGACAATATCATGATCCCTATTCATAATTTTTATTTCTTAAAATAATCGAAAGTTCTTATTGGTTAAAATAAAAAATAAAACACGTAATTGAAGAAGCTTTCATGAAAACTATTTTTGTCATTTCTAATTTCGACTATTTATAACTCATTCATAGTTTTCATTTCTCACAATACGTAAGTTTTTATTTGGTTAAAATTTAGAGTTATATATAAAGGGTGTGCATGGAATGAGTTTATTTATTTTAGTGTGATCTCAAATTTTGTTAAGGTCATTAATTTCATTAATTTAAAACTTATGTCAAAATTGAAATTCATTGATATATATATATATATATATATATATATATATATATATATATATATATATATATATATATATATATATATATATATATGTCATTGTTAAAGTTTCTATCCCCAAAATCTTGCTCTTCCATTTCTCCTTCCATTATTATGTCATTGTTACATTTATCATTGCTCCAAAACTCTCAAATGATGGACCTCAAGTGGATCTACATCTTGAGAGCCTTTCTCAAATTTACTATCGAGTTATTTTGTAAAAAAATCTTTTATAAAAGAGTTACAAAGTGAAAACAAAGATGAAGATGAAGATGTGTTATGAGAAAAATCATTAGCATTACGCTTACTAAGAAGAGATATCGATATCAAAATTATGGTAAAATATTGTTAATGTTGAAGTCACCACAATAATGATGAGAGAGGTTTACATAAGAAAAGAAAGATAAAAGTTTCAATAATACAAATACAAAAATGAAGTACCATAAAAATATAAAAAAATTACATTAATTCTAATTTCAATCATGTAAAAACTTATTTTTACATTAATTCTAATTTTAATCGTGTAAAAACTTATTTTACATCAATAATATAGAAAGAACTTTATACATTAATTATTTTATGAACCAAAGTAGAAAAAAAAAGTTTTTTTACATTAAATATTTATAATTAATGTAAAATAAACTGATTTAAATTACAAAAATATCACGGCATCTGCTTTTACATTGATTTTCATACGATTGATGTAAAAAAATGTTGTAAAGTATTGGTTTTGTATTAGTGATATTTCATAATTGAAAAAAAAATGTTCATATATATATATATATATATATATATATATATTCAAAAATCTTATTTTCCTTTTCTCAATACTTTTATATTTTATTTATCTAAAAAAAATTAGATGCTTACACGAAGACACACAGATATAAATATAAATTGGTTGCGAAGTTGTTGTCAAACAACACACTCCATTTCCAAGTGGTGGTACCATAATCGACAACATGGCATAGTGAAAGCCAACCTGAGTTTGGTCGCCAAGGATTCTGATTTTGACTCGCCCGAATATCAATGTTGTTAACCTTTCATTATCACTCCTAATCCACATATCTATCTATTTGGCCCTACCCACCATATCCTTCACCATGCTAAGAGATTTTTCATTTATTAAATTTATTAGAGTAGAGCATTCAATAACTTGAGTAATCTTTGTTAGAAGACTTAACTACTCAATTTTAGCTAAATTTTCTCTATTAACTATATTGTTTTTTTCATTTACAAGATTCATACCGAAATACTTACTTAAAAAAATATAATTTAATTTCACTCAAACTAATTACACGCAGATATTTTAATATTAATTAAATTCACTCATTCTTCTTTTTTGTCCGTCGGTGAAAAATGGGGTCCCTTTTTTTCTAAAGCAAATGTAAAATGGATAACAAACCCCATGAATGAAAATGAATCCACCATTGATTATATTTTAAATATTTAATCAACTTTTACACCACCCACTCATCTTTTTTATGTCAGGCGGTCAAAAGTGGGTCCCTTTTCTAAAGCAACGTAAGCTGGATATCAACCCCTCTCCATGCGAATGAAAAAATTCATCATTGACCTTAATATTAATCACGATTTAATTTCTTTCTACAAAAAGTATATTACATATTATGTATTTTAAGTAAATTCTTCGTGTTTAATTATCGGATTAAATATGTTTTACATTTCATGAAAAATATTAATTAATGGGCAAATTCTAATGATGAAGAAACGTTTATATATTTTTAATACTATTTTGATGCAACTTTTTTGTGACAAATATTAATTTGATCGAGTTGAGTTTGGTGATTATGAAAAACTAAGAAAAATTTAAAATACAGTTTCGTAAAGACGTCGAAGTCCATGAATTAGGAGAGTGAAAAATTGCTACAATATCGAAAAGAAGCTAGACTTATCTTTATGTGATAATGTTTCTTATTGGTGAAAAACTAATAATAACAACAGAAAAAAGATTATTGATTATGTAAAAAAATTCTATTTTGTCACTAATATATACTAAATTAGGCGTACGCACTTCTCCGTACAAAAATGTAGTTTACCTCGTTCTTATGGAACTTAAAATGTTTAAAAACATTTCGGATTCTATTAAGAGATTTTAACTTATACCAGATAAAATCTTTTATTTTTTATTTATTTATTGACTTTTTGTGTTGCTAAGATACCAGATAACAATGTTCTTTATTGAGTAATCGTATAGGCTGGATTGGAGTAGAAAATTGAAAACGTTTTGCATGACTTTGGAGAATAAATATTTTAACTATCATAATCAATAATTGTTTATTAGGCGTAGAGATTACTATTGCCGTGTGAAATTTATTACGGGCTTCTGTACATCATTAATATGCCTTTATTTTTAAACTTTTAGTTAAGGAATTAGTTGGGCTTTAAAAATATGCATAAAAAAAGAGTTTCAAAACATAAATTAATTAATTAATTCACCTATAAATTAGGTACTTTTCATTAATCTTAGACATCTTCCACCAATATATATATTGATTATATCCGTGCTCAGGTCGCCGTGAATTTCTAAATGTTAGTTAAAAAACCAAGTAAAATAAGATCTCTAGTATTTTCAATATTTCATTTTAATTATTAGCTTATTATTGTTTTTTTTTCTTCTAATTTAAAAAATCATCGAAATCTTTTTTGTTTTTCTTTTAAATATAATATTTCACAATCCAATCCTTAATAAAGACACTACCCACTTTATACGTATTTGCAATTTGGCATAGTTGTGAAATTAATCAAAGATCAACTACTGTTATTTTTTATTTTGTTATGGAGATATAACTCATTCCTATCGAATCAAGCCTTATAAAAATAAAGTGGCATATATGATCGCGACTCTATATTTAAAGTTGATATTAAACTCTCTAATTTATTGGTTAAGGAGTTTAAGTATCAAATTACTTGAATTAATCACTTTTGATACTATTAATTACTTGAATTAATTAAAATAAGATTAATTTGATTTTAAATTTGAATTCTGAATATATAACTACATTAAATACTTAAAAAAATTATCTCGTATAATAATTTTATCCGATGCTTAACTTTAAGGATAATGTAGTGTTAACTAAAATATAATTTAATTTATCAATGATTCCATAATCGTTGACCATATAATTATACAATTTGTTTCATAATTCATACATGACAAGGTGTCAAGGTATACAAGGAAGGATCATAACATATCTCAGTTATAGTTTCTTCCTAATAAAAACAAGCCAAGTAGGGCCACCCCACTATAATAGCCACCAAGCAACGCCACACCCGATTCCGGATCCCATAGAAGAAAAGGATTTCATGTCCTTTTGTGTCGGTTAGTCGTTCATACATCCTTCCAACCATGAGCAAGAAACCCTCAAGAAACCTCCTCAACACCAAACCCTTTTAATCAACCAACCTTAACCTTAACCTTAACCAAAACAAACACAAACTCAAACAACCGTTAACACCTCCCTCATCCATCTCCAAGTGCATGCACAATTAACCCACCATCATGGGAAACTGCGTTTTCAAGGGGTTGCAACATGGCGTGTCGGAAGACACCATGGTGAAGGTTGTCACCTCAAACGGAGGCATCATGGAGCTCTTCTCTCCCATAACCGTCGAGTGCATAACCAACGAGTTCCCCGGCCACGGCATCTTCCGGAGCCGCCGCGACATCTTCTCTGAACCGCTCCCCAAAACCGATGAGCTCCACGGCGGCCAAGTCTACTATCTCCTGCCTCTCAATCCTTCTTCTTCCAAAAGCTTCACGAGACAATTCTCCGACGTCCCCATGACGCCGTATCGAATGTCCACGTGTGATAAAAATAACAATAACAACAACAATAACATGTACTCGGAACCAGAAGTGGTTCCGAGATACAATAGTAGTGGGGTGTGGAAGGTGAAGTTGGTGATCAACCCCGAGAAGCTGTCGGAGATTTTGTCGCAGGAGTCGCGGACGGAGGCGTTGATAGAGAGCGTGAGGACGGTGGCGAAGTGCGGCAACGGTGTGCCGTCGTCGGTGGCCAACTCCGATCAATGGAGTGTGGCAAGCAGTTGGAAAGGTTCTATGTCGGAGAAGATAGGTTTAGAATAGCTAGCTAAAATTAATTAATTGGTTTGTTTTTTCTTTTTCTTTTTTTAATCCTTTTTTTGTTAGTGTTTAAGGACCCTCCCTGATTATTTTCTTCTACATTTGCTTTTTGACAACGTGCTAAATATTTTATTTTAGGTATTACGTGTGTTTGTATATATATGCATGTGAAGTGAGATATATATATATTGTTTATTTCTTTTATATGTTAATTGTTAGATCACTTTAGAAATAAGATTGAATTACATTTACACTTTTTTAGGTTTAAGGGAATTATATTTGGCGTTTTTCTTTTCAATGAAAAAGTTTTGCTCAACTTTTCTATGATTTAAAAATTACTTTAAAGTTTCAACGGAAAATAAGAATTTTTAAAATAAAAAGTTATTTGACAATTTTAGTTTATTTTTCAGGACTTAAGTGTTTTGATTTTTTCCTACAACAATTAGTTTAAGATGAGAGAGAGGAGAGAATAAGGTGTGCAACTTAATTATTTTTAAAAGGTTCAGTTAGATTTTTTTTAATCTACATTTCCACTTTTTACTTAGATTAAAAACAAAGCTTCTTGATTTTTAAAAGCTTTCCTTCAAATGCATATGTGTGTGTGTGTTTTTTTAATCTTTTTAAGAGTTATTTTCAGTGTTTGACTTAACCTCTCATTTAAAGGAAAACAGAAGAAGAAAAGTTAGGAAAAAAAAATTGGACCAACATATTTTAAGGAGAAGAAAAGTTAGTTGATTGAAATTAGATTATAGCTAAAATGTCAGGTGAAGAAAATATATATAAAAAAGAATATGTCAATTATATAATTAAAATTTAAATTTTTGATTAAAATTAAACTAATTGAAATAATGTTATTTAATTATTCTTATATAATTTATATGGTCAAGACTAATCAGGACTTATTTTCGTTTTTTTTTCAAAGATACATTTTAACATAATTTATGTGTTAACTTTTTTTTTTATTTATAAATATAACTTATGAATATATAGAATTTTTTTTAAAAAAATAAATAGCATATTTGGTAGTGATTGACAACGATGATAATGCAAACAGTAATAATAACAAAGGTGGTGCAATAGTAGTTGAGGTGATGATAGTAATATTATTATTAGTAGCAATGATAATATTGTGATAAGAGCAATTGTCTGATGACAATGATTGTAATGACAATGATTGATAATGATGACATAATAATGATAGAGACAACCACACGACAACAATACACGATAGTTTTATTTGTAATCTTTTAATGTAAAATCGTTTACTTTAATCTATGAATTATTATAAGTTATTATCATGTTCTTTTATATACACATTTTGACCTAGAGTCATCCAAAAAATAATATTATATATATATATATATATATATATATATATATATGAGAAAAATTTAAATGAAACTGATGTAACTTTCATTAACTATTACACCACTCAATAACTTTATATTAAATGTAAAATTTTCAAATTTTATTATTAGATTGAAAGTTCTTCACTTCTAGATCATATATACAAAATTTTATATTAATTCAAGATAACTTGATACTTCATTCTCATAGAACCAAATTGACGTAATATATATATTTTAAAATATACTAAAATATGAATATTTTAATTATCTTTGTTGTTCAATTTTAACAAGATTCGATATAAACATGAAAGGTGATATGAAGTTATAATTTAACAGTTGAATCGACAAAATTATATTTAATATAAAGTTATTGGATGATATAATAGTTTATTAAAGTTACACCAATATCATTTGAACCTTTCTCTATATAGAGAAGAAGAATTCACTTATTTCAATAGTAAATCTATTTAGACTTACTTCATTCAATAATTCATGTTATACATCAAATTTCAATAATTCAACTATTGAATCAAAAGTTCTTAATATATAATTTAAGTTTGCAAATTTTGAAAAAATTTAAAAATTATTTAATACTTTATTTCATTAATTTAAATTGACAAATAATAATAAATATTTTATATGTTGATTTGAATTAATGAAATAAAATATCAAATAATTTTTAAAATTTTTAAAAATTTGTAAACTTAATTTATTTATTAAAAAACTTTTAATTAAACAAATAAAATGTTAAAATTTGATATAAAACATAAGTTATTAAATATTATATTTTGATAAACCTACTCTTAAAATAAATTCCTTTTTTTATATATATTATTTTACTCAATAATATTAAAGAGTGTTTATTCTACCGCTTTCCAAAACAAAAAATCTAGCTGATTTTTGGATTCATTATAAATTGCTTCCGGACATTTCTCCAAGGTGAAAGCTTGGAAAGGGGGATTATGCGAATACAAAAAATGAATAGCAAATAACTATTAATTTTGCGTTGGGTTCGGGAAATAATTTTATATTCATGTCTTTCTATATGATTAGCTTCGATGAATAGAAGATTAAAGATTCCTTACTATTTGTCGTGATGAGGAATCACGTGAATTTGTTGAATTCGCAAAAGAAGCACTTTATTGTAATTTGTAAAGACTGAATATTTATATATTCATTCTCAATTTGCACCTTAGGGTGAATATGCTCTTGTCAGTGAAGTTTACTTATTTATTCTTTTAAATCAATGATAATATAAAGTGTAATGTTATGAGATTAATCCTTTTAAGTGTAATTTTCTAGTCAATTGCGAAAAGTATTTTTAATTTAAATAATAACTCTTTTTTTATCCATTAAATAATAACTCTTCTGAATGTAACGACCCGCCTAGTCATTGCACAACAAACAACACCAATATGCATATAAATAAAATATATACACATAGGTCTAGCCTGGAACTCAACAAGTTAATATACAAAAATATCAATCTGGCTATCCTAAGTAGTCATAAACAACAAAACATCAACTCCATCTGCCAGCTGCAGTCCTGCTACTACATTTTAACCTATCCCTACTCTACTCTCATACATAGTATGATCATTGCAGTCCAACCCACATGGAAACAGGCAAGGGTAAGCTAGTGAAAAGAATCAGCATATAATGAATTTAAACAGCTTCAACTTAACAGCACATCATCAATTTCATCAAGGTTAACAAACAACACATAACAGCATACATCTACATCTCAGCTTCACAACACACTGCACACATACAACTCATATCATTCAGCAAAATCAACAATTAACAGCTTATGCGTCGTCACGCATTTCAACTCGATTTGGTTGCTTGTAAGAGGTATAGCTCGACCTGCCCCCTATACCGTGGTCGCTTTGTACACGTGTGCCTCGACATTGCTCACACACGGGACCAACTAAGTACTTAGAGGAGAACAACACATTGACCACTCCAAGGAACAGCTTCCCAAGGAAGGTTTTCAACAATTTGGGCTTTAAGAGCACCACAGCTTCCTCAATCCACACAAAGGGATGAACAACTTCAAAAAACATCTCCTCTAGTCTTAGTGATCAACAACTCAGCCTTACGGCCTACACAGCTTATATTCAACAACACAGCTCAACTATTTTTAAACAGCATATAACACAGCTCGGCATAACAATATTCATCAGCATAAGCATCATATAGCATAAACATCATACAACACAACTCAGCTTTACATCATACAACATTAACAGCATTATCATAAAAGAACACATCCGTGCCTGGTGCAATAGGATTTGTGCCCCGCCTAGACCAAGCAGAGAGCTTCAAAGCTCTTACGCGCCCAACGCAATTTCAATTGCACCCGGCACAATAGAAGGCAGAGACTCCTAGGAGTCTCATAAGTCTGGCGTACCAAACCCACGCTCGACGCAAGTAAGGCAGAGACCTCCTCAAGGTCTCACGCTCGACGCAATACCAATTGCGCCCGGCGCCACCCCTGGTAGAGACCCCAGGGAGTCTCAACGCCTAGCGAGATCTAATCACGCCCGGCGCCACACCAGTAACCCAACTTCTTGAGTCCCTGTTTGATATCACGCCCAGCACAGTTCTCCCACACCCGGCATGAGCCATCCAAGGGCTTCCATTCCCAAGCTCATCCGGTGCAAACAACCTTGCACCGGCATGCTTGACCAATGGAACTCTTTGATGGTTACACGCTCGGTGCCAAGAACTACGCCTGACGCAATTACAAACAGCAACCCTTAAACTTCAAAAATTTCACCCAAAATATGCAAAATCAACCAGCTCAAACACATGCAATCCATCCAATGAACCACATTTTCAACAAACAACTCAAAAATCATCACTTTATCAACATGCAACCATCAAACACCCCAAAATCCCGATTTTCCCGAAACCCCGAAAATGCTCAACTCCTCAAATCCGACCGTCAATCTTTTGAAATTGAGTCACATTTGAGTTCCTACACACCTTCGCAACCAATTTGCACAAAACTAACTTCCCTTATCTCAGAGAAGAAGAATTCCGAGCTTCCGGGAAAAAGGAGGAGAAGGAGAGAAATGAGAGAAGAAAAGGAAGTATGCGCCCTCAGCTAGAAACCAACACCTCTACTCGACACCTTGAGAGAGCAAGGGAAAGAAGAAAGTGAGAAGAGAGAATGGGAGGAAAATGAATGTAAATAGGAAAGGAAGATGAGAAAAGAGAGAGAGCTACGGGTCTCACACTGAACATACCAAATTGCATGTATAAACTCTATATGCATGAAGTTTCTTCACATACAAAATATACATTTTTTCCCTAACATGTAAAATATACATTACCATATGAGATCCAAGGCAGTTCATCGATTTCCAGGACAGTTCATTGATTGAGTTTTTTAAAATATTAATTAACCAGATCGATCTATTTTATGAAAATAAATTAGTTAATAGAATAATTTTTTATAAAACAAATTAGTTCAAATTTTATAAACTGGATCAGATTTATTTAATTTTAAATTAAATCAATTCAGTATAGTTATATTATTACTTTATACTCACTAGCATAAAAAAGATGGTTCTCGCCTCCCAATAATTTTTTAAAAAATAAAACTGAATTATTATTATCAATAGGAGGATCTCAGAAGTTTGTTTAGATAGTTATAATTGTGAGGATAGTTTTTTAAAAAAATAATAGAGAGAAATAATAGTTTAAGTAGTAAATGTAAGAAAAAATTATACACAAATAAAGAGTAATCTCTTTTATTAATAATATAAATATAATATAATCCAAATTTTTCTCAACGAATCTGTTTTAATAATCAAGATTGAGTCGGTTAGATTTTCTGCGAAATCCTAATGTGTTTAGTTTGGTAGTTCCAACAGTCAAATTGCACAATTTTGAAGCCCAATATATAAGCTTTATGGAATAAATAAATAAGTCTAGAGTAACTATAAATGGGCTTAATGGAGTACCAAGCTGTGCAGTGCTAAATGAACACATCAAACCCATATCGTGAAAGTGAAAAATAAGGCCCACTCATTTATAGGACTGATTATTATTTAAAAGACTCTTTATAATTTAATTACACAATTATGTGATTATATGATCATTATATATGAAAAGGTTAAATACCTCTCTTTTGGTTCCTGATAACATTTTTTTGTTTCAATTTAGTCTCACTTTAATTTTTGGTCTCAACTTGGTCCCCAATAACTTAAATTAGTGCAATTTGGGACTTCTGTCCAAATGATTTAGATGGAGTTAACTCCTGCTGATGTGGCATCTACGTGGATATGCCACGTGGATGCGTAAGTGGAGAAAAACCTGGAACCAGAACGGCCCGTTCTGGATGTACTCTTGGTGTGTTAATTTTGCAACCGGAACGGGCCGTTCCAAATGCAAATTTCACACACCATTAGTGCATCAGAACGGGCTGTTCTGAAACTAGAACGGGCCGTTCTGGTTTTAGAACGGGCCGTTCTGGATTCAAAACGGCCCGTTCCAGAAAGCCAACTCCATGCATCCGTTGACCAAAGTGTCGCAACGTGATTCAAAAATTAAAAAAAAATTCATAACATATCATAAATTCAAAGATAGAAACGTGGTTCAGAAACTGAAAACAAAAATTCAGAACATAACATATACTAAAAAAGTTTAAAAAAATTACTGAGAAAGGAAATCATCTTGGTAACGCTGAAGGGAAACCATAAACCACAAAAATTCAGGTTGTACCTCTTCAAGAACATGCTGTTATTGTTGGGGTACATCATTAATAACTTCAAGGGAAAACACCGTTTTGTTTCATCCTTGACTGTATAGTGTCAATTTGATAGTAAGTGGTTCATTCCAGTTTGACTAACAATGAAATAAAATTTGTTACCATTGTCTTTAATGATATACTACATTATCCTTAATGATACTCTGTATAGCCCAACTGTTTAGCAATTGAAGTTATCAATTTTTATTTACAATATTACCAAATTCAGTGTTTGAAATCCTTTGTACCTTGGGTCTTTTTTCTTTTAGGATTCACAACCGTAAACTATTGTAGACCCCTAAAATTGTCCGGGTAGGAAATAAAGCTTGAAGACTCTTGAGGACTGAAGGAAAGTCAGCCAGAAGGACTCATGGAAGGCCCTAGGAGGATTCTCTGTAGGTCTAGAGGTCTTGTAATAGCTCAAAATAAGGAAGTGGAGGGAATGAAGCCCAATACGGCCTCCCAAAAGTTCAGTACGGCCGTATTGAACATTTTGAACTACAATACGGCCGCACTAAACTCAATACGGCCGTATTGAGGTTTCTTGAACTTCAATACGGCCGCACTGAACTCAATACGGCTGTATTGAGGTTTCTTGAACTTCAATACGGCCGCACTGAACTCAATACGGCTGTATTGAGGTTTCTTGAACTTCAATACGGCCGTACTGAATTCAATACGGCCGTATTGTAGTTCAAAACTTCAATACGGGCCGTATTGACTCCAGGGCCCGTATTGCGCCTGTTCCCTATAAATAAGACGTCATTTGGACGTCATTCCACACTTTTACACTGAGTTTTAACCCTCTTCTTGAGTATTCTGGGTTTTTTTGAGCAGTGCTCTGCCTAGAAATCACTCGGAGAGTTGATCCGACAAAGTTCTCGAGTTCTGAGCTTTTTGCTTGAGTCTCGAACTGAGTCGAAGGGAAATCCTCCGGATTTCCATAGTTAAAATTTTCTAGGAGGGAGCGAGCGGGCTTGTAGAGCGAGGGAACGCCAAAAAGCTTCCCAGTTTTACTTGAATATAAAAGCACGCTTCAAAGGTTTCTTCTTAAGACCTTCCTTTTACTGCTTTCTGTGTGTATATTTAACTGTCATCATGTAGATAGTTAAGTTATAATTGTTTAGAATAAAGAGGGGTAATTTAATAATTTCGCACTATTATTTTTAGAAATAATCTGTTATAGGGAACCCGAAAGGGGCGCTGTGGGGTGCTAACACCTTCCCCACGCGTAACCGACTCCCTTACCCGACTCTGGTTGTCATGGCCGAAGTCGATTTTTGAATCGATTGCCTTAAACTTCTTTTTCCAATGTTTTGAGTAAAACATTGGTGGCGACTCCATGAACCCTTCCTTTTTATGAAAACCGCTAATCCATGGAGGGTCCCGCTTGGGATTAACATGGATTGGTGAGCCTTTTAATAAAATTGCTCGTTTGACAAGGTCTCAGTTTGAGAATAAGTCATTCTAGCAATCCATATTTTTAAACAAATAAAAGAGTCCAACCATCCTTCGCGAATGCCGAAAGCCCGTTTCGGGCCGGTGGCGACAACTATAATCAGTGACCATTCGTGTATGGTATTCTGAAACCAGAACGGCCCGTTCTGGTTGCACTCTTGGTGTGTTAATTTTGCACCTGAAACGGGCTGTTCCAGATGCAAAATTAACACACCAAGAGTGCATCCAGAACGGGCCGTTCTGGTTTCAGGTTTTTCTAGAAATTTTGGCGTCCACGTACGCATCCACGTGGCATCCACGTAGATGCCACGTGGCCAACAGTTAACTCCGTCTAAATCATTTGGACGAAAGTCCTAAATTGCACTAATTTAAATTATTGGAGACCAAATTGAGACAAAAAATTAAAGTGGGACTAAATTGAAACAAAAAAATATTATGAGAGACCAAAAAAGGAATTTAACCATATGAAAACGATAACACTTACAAACATTATTTAAAATTTTTAAAAATCAATAAGGGTGTACATATAGTGAATTAGGTTCAATTCGGATAAATTTGTACAAAAAAAAAACTCAAAGAAACAAAAATATAGAAAAAATTAATTTAATTTTTTCACAAGTTAAAAATTAATATGACAAATAATCCAAACACACATAGTTTCCTTGCTCTAAATTTCTTATCGAAGGATGTCCAAGTCTTCTATGTCATATTTTTATTGATAGCTATTCTTGTAAAAATTCCTTTATTTTGTCACTATTGTTTTTCGTTTTTGGACAGCAATATTTGTGTGTAATGTTAACACACATACACACATATCTTTGTAACCTTGAAGATTCCTTTGCCTTCCAAATTTCCCACATATAACAACGTACCATATATACCCATTGCCACAATGATTTATTTGCTCGACTACAAGGTAACAATCTCTCAAACCAAAAACAATTAGCATTACAATCATGGAATAAAGCCAATGATATATCCCATGGCCACAAGCATTGCATCCATGCCTTAAAAAATCGCATTCCAAAAATAAGTTAAGTAACTCGCTTATTCTTCCTTCTTGTGACACCCTTTACACAATGTGTCTAACCTAGGCATGACCCTTTTATCAAATAAAATCAACCGAGGGAATACAATAAAGAGTTAGTTTCCACACAAATGCCTTTACCTTTGTTGGCTCGGTCCTCTGCCAAAGATATTTAAAGAATGGATCTCCATCACGAGTCACAAAATTTTTTAAAACTTTTTTGTTTGTTGATTTTACCAAGAAACCCTCGATGGACTATGCTTTCCATACCCTCCTATCACTCTCGCGCATGTCACTTTACATGTTTTACTACCCATTTGCCATATATATATCTTGTTCTCATTGGAAAAATTGTCTCTTCCTTTTTCATCTCCATTGTCACGTCTACTCCATCCATCAATAGACATTTACTTAGAAACTAATTCTCAATAAAAGTAGAGATTGAAAGAAACAATATCCTTTCTCGTGAAAACATAGATACGGACATGATATAATTTGTTTATTACATATGTACTGTACCTGTATAAGAGGATACACCAATTGTCTTCTCGTACTCTGAAGGCCGAACGAGTGCTCCGATCCGACGTGAGTAAAGGGGTTTGTACCTGCAAAAGGCACTCCGACGCTCAAGTCAGCACATGCACGAAAATCTAAGATAATTAATGAACAGTGACGTTACCTTTTGACCTGAACTATTTATACTGACATTTGTGGGCCCTGGACCTCATGGGCCCTGCAACATATTTATCGTATTAGGTAATACTTCTTAATCAGATAATTAATCTCTAATCATGGATTAAAGATAATTAGTAAAGTTGAGCCAATCCTGGTGACCGATTGGCGATCGGCCACCTGGTTCTGCCATTCGGCAGCCGACAAGAGGGTAGCCGAACGCCCTTACCCGTACACTGCCCCCCAGCCTTGAAGGAAGGCAGGGCTTTCTTCAAGGGTAAATTGGAGATGGCGGTTAGGGTAAGATGAAGAGGCGCACATTTATGACCGTTGGATCTTGAAAATCCAATGGTTACAACTTTTCAACACTTTAAATTTTCCCGCTTCTTTTCAATTCTATAAATAGGTTAGATGGTAGGGACATTCGCACGTATTACTCTAACCCGAATTGTGCTAGTCCGAGATCTTAGAAGCCGATCCGATTACCCATTGTGTTTTTGTGAAGAAATTTGTAAGTTTTTATCACCATGGTTGACACTTCTTCAAGTTTTTCGACTGACAGCTCTCGGTCATCGTCCTCCGAGGGGTCCTCGTCTAGTATATCAAGTCACTCTAGATTGTCTCAGCCCCCTGTTGATACCGAAAGGCCAGCTGAAGGTAATGGTTCTTTAGAAGAAACCTCTACTAGTGGGAGTGAAGAGGTCCAAGAGAAAACAAAACGGGTCTCAACTCGTCAACGATATGGTCCCTCCGATGTGCCTGGGTACGAGTGGGTGAACGGGGAAGTAACTTCCTACTATTCACGTTATCAAGATACAAAAATGATCACTAATCTTATGGACTACACCCACTGTCTGAACTTTGATACCCACGAGAATCCCTACCCGATTGGGATTCGGTCATGCCGAAATAATGCCTTTCCGAATCCTGACATGGTCTGTCTTGATCAAAGTGGTGGGAAGATGGAATCATTTTACATATATGACTGCCTTCTTCGGGATCTCAAAGTCAAATTACCATTTGATGATTTTACTATGGGAGTGCTGAGGGTGCTGAACGTTGCCCCTACTCAATTGCACCCGAACAGCTGGGCGCAATTACAGGGCTTCAAACACTTGTGTAAATGCCTCCATATTAGACCTTCCCCGCTTCTCTTTCTGTACTTCTATTGGTCCAGGCCAACTATTTTGGCAAAATGGCACTCTCTAAGCCGAGTAAGCGATCGGCTACTGCTAGATAGTTTTACTTCATCATACAAGAATTTCAAGGCCGGATTCTTCCGAGTGACTATACGGCCGAACAGGTGACGCTTCTTCTTTGATAAGGATGGGAAGAGCCTATTCCCTTTATACTGGACCTCACCCCTTGGCCCTATGACGTAGTACCGAAGAAAATGCTGACAGTCGAAGAACGAACAGATTTGAAATTATTAATGCGTCTTCCTCGGCGCCTGCCGACTAGGTCTTTAATCAATTTGATAGTGTCTCCTCGTTGGTGGGCTGACATGATAGGTATGCTATCTGTCCTATTTCCTCTGCCAACTTAATTCCTATTGATGTTTACTTAACCCTTTTTGCAGGAATCATGGTTAAGAGTGGAGCTAACGATCTGGACATTCGCAACCTTCTTGCCGCAAGAGTGAAGCAAGCTCGGCAATCTGGAGGGGTAGATACCTCGGCTGTTGCATCCTCCCCCCGACCCAATACCGACGACCGATTGCCCCCTCCTCTAGAACGCAAAAAGAAGAAAAGCAAGAAAGGGAAAGAAACCACCCGAGAACACACAAAAAGAAAGAGTTCTGACGATCAACCAGAGCAATCAAAGAAATCCAAGTCCATGCCAGAGTCATCCCCCAATCGTACCATTATAGTGGTACCTCCCCAATTGATGTCTCGGACCTTTCTCAGTGAAGATGCTCCGGTAGAATTGGTGATTCGGCCTGACATTGTTTCTCCATATGGACAAGAATTTTTGGCCACTTTAGATGTGAGAGCAAAGTGGAGGCTATTCTGCGAGGTGCAAACTCGCTCATTGGCCTTAGCTCATCACCTTGCCATGGAGCCTCTCGGCGAGGTTCTAACTTTGAGGTGAAGTCTCGAGGAAGCCGAGAAGACTGCAGCCGAAGCGATTTCGGTCAATGAAGAAGTAACTGTTAAAAATAGGGATCTGGTCGCCGAGTTAGATGTCGTTCGGCGAGACAATGATACTTTGCGCTTAGATCTTCAAAAGGTTACTAATGAAGGGTGTCGCTGACTAGAAGAAGCTGAGGCTGCGTATAACAGCCTCAAAGAGAAGTTAAAATTCCATGGCCAGAGGCGCCATCGACTAACCGATCTATGTTCGGGAGTGTGTAAGCATCCTTAGGGCATGCTTTGTTGAGGTTAGTGTAATCAGTACACATTCTCCACTTTCCATTCGGATTTTTCACCATCACTACATTTGCTAACCAAGTGGTATAATGAACCTCCCGAACGAACCCAACATCAAGCAATTTGGCTACCTCCGTTTCAAATGCAAGCTTTCTTTCCGTTCCCATTTTTCTTTTACGTTGTGCGACTGGTCTTGCTTCGGCACAAATTGATAACTTATGACACATAACCTTAGGATCCACACCAGGCATGTCAGAAGGTGTCCACGCAAAATGATCTTTATTTTCCAGTATAACTTTGCATAGGGCAGAGCGATCTTCTTCAGACATATCAGCACCGATGTATGTAACCTGAACAGGATGTACACCGATCTGAAACTGCACTTTTGATTCAACTGGCTCCACACGCTCCTCGTTGTTCATTCTTGGATCAAGATCCCAAATAGGCTCCTCCCCTAGTGCCGAAGCGTTAACAGCATGAACCCTTTTTAATTTCGACTTTTTCTCATCCAATGGCACGACTCGCAAGCTAGCATAGTATCACTCCCTAGCAGCCTTCTGATCGGCATGAATTGTGATTATTTTCCCTTTATCAGATGGAAACTTCATCGCTAAGTGTGGTGTTGAGACGATAGCCCCTAATGCATTCAAAGACGGCCTGCCGAGGAGGATATTATACGAAGTGCTAGCATCGACCACAATATACTTCACTTGAACTTCTCTACTTTCCTGCTCATCAAAACAAAAACGTGTGAAGAGTTTAATATAGCCCCTGGTACTAACCCTTTCTCCTGCAAAACCGACCAACGGATCATCGTAAGGAAGCAATTCTTTTTCAGAAATGCCTAACTACTTGAATGTATTCCAATATAATATATCCGTCGAACTGCCCTGATCGACCAATGTTTTCTTGACAATGCAATTATGAATTTCTACACTGATAACCATCGGGTCGTCTTGCTCTGGATCAATACCTTTGAAATCAGCATTAGTGAAGGTTATTGCTGGTAACCGCCGAGAAGACTGTCTATGAACAGTATTGACTGATCGAATTGCTCTGAGATGCCTCTTTTGAGCCGAAGAAGTTGAGCCTCCACCAGCAAACCCTCCTGCAATGGTATTAATCACCCTCTTATGCGATGGTGCCGAGGTATCTTTTCTTTCACGCGACCTGCTTCTCTCACGTGACCTGCTTCTTTCACGCGGGGCTCTATCGGAACGGTCCTGTCTGCGCCGATCCTGATATCTAGGTTGATATGAGCGAGTTTGAGATGACCCTGACCGATCCACAAAATTATGCAATTTGCCTTGCTTAATCAAATCTTCAATTTTGTCTTTAAGGGCTGCACATTCATCAGTGGAATGTCCACGATTGCGATGATACCGACAAGATTTACTAGTATCCGCACGTGGTGGAGTGGATGCTCTTTTCAGAATTGTCAACACTTCTGAAGCTAAAGCTTACTCAAGTACAGCAGCACGGTTGGTATTGAGTGGAGTGTATTGAGTATACTTCGGACCCCAATTAGGTCGATCCCAAAGAGATATCTCCTTGCCTCGCCCCCTGTATGGCTGTTCTGCCTGCTTTTCTATCTTGCTCGACGATTCAGCTCGAGCCTGATTGCGATATTCTGCCAACTCTTCCATCTGCATATACTTATCAGCCCTTCTCCTTAAATCAATCATGTCCGAAGGAGGCTTTTTACAAATACTATTAACAAACGGCCCCGGCTTTAAGGCTGTTGTGAGGTGATGCAACGCGACAGCAGGATTAAGATCTCGAATTTCTAAAGCCGCCTTGTTAAACCGATCCATAAATGCTCGTAGAGACTCCTTCTTATCCTGCCTAATACCAACCAAAGATAAAGACGTTAGACTATGAGGACGACTTGTTGCGAATTGAATAGCAAATTGTGAAGACAACGTATTGAACAAGTCGATTGAATTGGGTGGAAGACGAGTGAACCAACTGAGAGCTCTGCCTTTGAGAGACGTAGGAAAAATCCTACACAACGCAGCACCATCCGTTGTACTCAAAGTTACCTGCGTCAGAAAAACATCTAAATGCTCATCAGGATCTGTCGTACCATCATATTTATCAATAGGCAGAGCTTTCCAATTATCCATTAAGGGGAGTTGCATAATGGAGGGAGTAAAAGGGTGTCGGTGCGATCCGACAGTCGTCACATCTGCTGGACGACCTACAGTAGGCAAAGCCGAAGGGAACTTCTCGGGGGCCGCTGCCGAAGCATGAGGAGCTGAGGTATGTATCGCGTGGGACTGATATGACCCTTGAGTTTGTGTGTTGGTGACATGAGGAGGTTTCCATGAAGTATCTTGACTTTTCAACCTCATTCTCAGCTCTCAAGGCCGAAAGCTCCCTTGCATCCCTCTCTCTCTGTTGTTTCATCAATTCCATTTCTTGCTTCAACAATCGCACCATTTCGGAAAGATCAGTTTCATCCACGACTTCAACATGTTCTTCATTAGGACGATCCTGAGTGTTTGTTCTCCTAGTTATCGGCATTGTTCTTCTCAGTTAAACTTCCAATTAGCTTCGTTCGGCCCCACGGTGGGCGCCAAATGTACCTGTATAAGAGGATACACCAATTGTCTTCTCGTACTCTGAAGGCCGAACGAGTGCTCCGAACCGACGTGAGTAAAGGGGTTTGTACCTGCAAAAGGAACTCTGACGCTCAAGTCAGCATAAACATGGAAATCTAGGATAATTAATGAACAGTGACGTTACCTTTTGACCTGAGCTATTTATACTGACATTTGTGGGCCCTGGACCTCATGGGCCCTGCCACATATTTATCATATTAGGTAATACTTCTTAATCAGCTAATTAACCTCTAATCATGGATTAAAGATAATTAGTAAAGGTGAGCCAATCCTGGTGACCGATTGGCGATCGGCCACCTGGTTCTGCCATTCGGCAGCCGACAAGAGGGTAGCCGAATGCCCTTACCCGTACATGTACGTTAGAAATTCATAGTGATAACTCAAATAATGAATAATATAAGATATAATATTATAGTATGTTTGAGTAAGATTTAAAAAGAATTGCATACCCAAAATCAATGAAGGATGGATTCATTCTTGTTGGTCTTGAACAACGTGAGAAAAGACTGCTCTCTTCCTGGTAGGAGGTGAAAAGGCAAAAGACAGAAAATGTATTTCTTTCTATAAACTGACTAATGGGATATCAGTTCTATATCCTTACCAGTAGAGACTAGGGACTTCTCAACAAGCTACTAAATAGTCCAACCTATCACGAACCATTCATTAGAAGCCCAAGAAACATTACCCACAAATTAAAAATAATATGCAGTATAATTGATATTAATATATAAATATAATTTATTAATTAATGTTGATCCATAATAATAATAATAAAATAGAGAGTAATTTGATTTTTGTGAGTCCAATAGGATTGTCTCCATACTTATATATTTATTTATTATTATCATTATTTTCCTCGTCATCTCAACTATCTAAGATTAATTTAACTCATTTTTAAACCTCAAATAAATTTTATAGTGATATTTTCTAAACAAATTTAATAATAATATTTTTATAAAAAATAAAATATTTAAGAGTTTGTAACGACCCACCTAGCTGTTGCACAACAAAATAATATCACGCAGAATAAGGTATGCATATAAATAGAAAATATATATATACATAGGTCTAGCCCGGGGCTCAACATGTCAATATACAAAACACAGCCAAAATAGCTACACTAAGTAGCCCTAAACATCAAAACATCAGCTCCATCTGACAGCTACAGACCTTCTACTTTACTCCAACCTATCCCTGCTCTGCTCCCATATACAGTATGATCATTGCAGTCCAATCCACATGGAAACAAACAAGGGTAAGCTAGTGAAAAGCATCAACATATAATTCAATTATAAACAACTTAGACAACTAACAACGCAACATCAAATTCAACAAGGTTGACATTCAACACATCACAACATACATTTATAGCTGAGCTTCATAACAAAATTACACATATATAGCTCACATCATTAAGCAAAATCAACATCAAACAACTTATGCATCGTCACGCATTTCAACTAGGAGATCTCCTACAACATATTAGTGATCAACAGCTCAGCCTTACGGCCTACAACAGCTTAGCCTTATAGCCTACAACAACTCAGCCTTACGGCCTACAACAGCTCAGCCTTTCGGCCTACAACAGCTCAGCCTTACGGCCTACAACAACTCAGCCTTACAGCCTACAACAGCTCAACCTTTCGACTTACAACAGCTCAGCCTTACAGCCTACAACAGCTCAGCCTTACGACCTACAACAGCTCAGCCTTTCAGCCTACAATAGCTCAGCCTTACGGCCTACAACAACTCAGCCTTACGGCCTACAATAGTTTATATTCACAACACAGCTCAAAATCAACATTCAGCACAACACAACATAATAGCATTAACAACTTAGACAACATACAACTCAGCTCGGCTCAACAACATTAATCAGCATAAGCATCATATAGCACAACTCAATGTTACATCATACAGCTTAAACATCATATGGCATTAACAACATAAACAATATACAGCACAACTCAGCTTAACATCATTAACAACATAATCAACAACTTCACAACATACAACATATTCAACACATAATACAACTCACCCATCATGTTTACAACTCATCTATCTTGCCAACCTACACAACATATACAACATGAATTAACCTACGCACCCAAGACAGCCTTCGACTTATCCAAATCACTCCTTGTGAAATGACAACCTTTTCATAAAATAGCATATCGGGAGTTATACTAATCTTATCATGCTCATCCTTATCTCATATGAAAGATAACAAGATTTCCTACAACTCTCATGAAGATACCAAGTCCTAATTCCTTCATCTACCTTGTTAAAAATTCTAAAAACCGCAACAGCTATAACCAATGCTGGCAGCTTAACCCCTCTTCACTAAAATAGCCATATATGGAGTTCTAGACCTCCTTTTTGTGTGATTCCAGCGCCATTGGAAAGCTAACATCCAAGGATACAACTTTCATGAAGACTCAAAGACCAACATACACACGCCCGACTCCTTAAAATCACGCCCGGCGCAAACTCAACTAGAGACCTACACAGGTCTTTGCGCTCGATGCAGTTATCCTGCACTCGGCACAATATCAGTAACAAAACACAAGACTCACGTCTAATAGTGTGCCCGGCGTGGTTCTCCCCACGCCCGACGTGATTCATCTAGGGATTCCCCATTTCAAATCACACCCGACGCAATTTCAAATAGTAACCCTCACCACTTTGAAAATTTCACCAAAAACCTGCAAAATCAACCAGCTCAAACACATGCAATCCATCAAATGAACTACATTTACAACATATAACTCAAAAACCATCTCTTTTTCAACATGCATCCATCAAACGTGTAAAAATCCTCATTTTTCTCAATTTTCCTGAAACCCTGAAAATGCACAACTCATCAAATCTGACCATCAATCTCCAAAAATCAAACAACATTTGAGTTTCTAAACTCATTATATATAAACAATCTTTAAGAAATCTAACTTCCCTTACCTCAAAGAAGAAGAAATCCAAGCTCCAGGAAGTGGAGGAGAAGGAGAAGGAGAAGATGAATGGAGAAGAGGAAGTCTCAACAAGTTCCCAGCACCTACTCAGCACCTAGAACAACAAAGGGAAAGAAGAATTTGCACAAGGTCAAGAGGGAGGGAAGAAGAGAGTATGAGAGTGAAGGTTAAGATAGTGAGGGAGATGAGAAAAAGTCGCGGGTCTCACAATCTCCCCAACAACAGGAATTTTCATCCCCGAAAATAGACTTACTTGGGAATAAGAAAGGATACTGCTGTCTGCACTGCTGCTCAACTTCCCAAGTAGCCTCACCAGTAGCTGCATCCCACAACACCTTTACCAAGGCAATGGACTTGCCTCTCAACTCCTTCAACTTGTAATCAACCACAGCTATAGACGACTTCTCAAAAGTCAGATTCTCCTTCACCCACACTTCATCCAATTCAACCACATGATTAGAGTCATGAACATACTTCCTCAGCTGGGATACATGAAACACATCGTGTAGGTTTAAGAGAGACGGTGGCAAAGCCAACCGATAAGCGACCGAACCCACACAATGGATGATCTGATAGGGACCAACAAACCTAGGTGCCAACTTCTTGGCCTTCAACGCTCTTCCCACACCAGAGGTTGGGGTCACCTTCAGAAACACATGTTCCCCTTCAGCAAACTCCAAAGGCTTTCGCCTTTTATCAGCATAAGATTTTTGCCTACTATGAGTAGTCTTCATCCTCTCCTGAATCAGCTTCACCTTCTCAATAGTCTGTAGGACCAGCTCCGGCCCCACAACCACTGACTCACCATCTTGATACCAGCAAGAGGAGTCCTACACCTTCTACCATACAGGGCTTCAAACGGAACCATCCCAATACTAGCATGAAAGCTATTATTGTACGTGAACTCCACCAGCGGTAGGACTTCCTCCCAGCTTCCCAAGTGGTCTAACAACAAGTCCTCAGCAAATCATCCAAGGACTAAATTATCCTCTCTGACTGACCATCCGTCTGTGGATGATAAGCAGAACTCAAGCTCAACTTCGTGCCCAAGGCTTGATGTAAACTCTGACAAAATCTGGAAGTGAACCTCAAATCTCTGTCTAAAATAATATTGGAAGGGACCCTGTACAACCGTACTATTTCCCTCACATATAACTGCATCAGCTTCTCCAAGGACCACTTGATATTGACAGGCAAGAAATGTGCACACTTGGTCAACGTATCAACAATCACCCAGATAACATTACTATTCCTAGCTGACCTAGGCAATCCCACAATCAAATCCATAGTGATACTATCCCACTTCCACTCTAGAATCTCCATCACCTACAACAAACTACCAGGCTTCTAGTGCTCCACCTTTGCCTTCTGACAAGTCAGACAGGCCTCCACATATTCAACTATGTCCCTCTTCATACCAAACCACCAGAAAGTCTTCTTGAGGTCTTGGTACATCTTAGTCATACCAGGATGTATGCTAAGTCTACTCTTGTGGCCTTCCTCCAAAATTGCTTTCTTCAGCTCAGAATCATGAGGTAGGCAAATTTTGCCCTTAAACCTCAAAATTTTGTCTCCGCCCAGCTCAAAACCAACTGCCTTCTTGGTACCTAGCAGACCAGGAATCTTCACCAACTCTACATCCTGCAACTGCTTCAACCCAACCTGCCTCAAGAATTCACTAATTATGGTAGTCATCCCACAACTAATGTGATCATGAGCTAACTCTACACAAAGATTCAAATCTATGAATTTCTCCACCAGCTCCAACTCTTTCACCATCAAACTCGACATGTGGATGGATTTTCTACTCAGCGCATCCGCCACTACATTGGCCTTCCCAGGGTGATACATTAGCTGAAAATCATAGTCTTTCAAAAATTCCATCCACCGTCTCTGCCTCATGTTCAGCTCCTTCTGATCAAACAAGTATTTCAAACTCTTGTGATCATTGAAGACGCTAAACCGAACACCATACAAATAATGCCTCCATATCTTTAAGGCAAAAATAACTATTGCCAACTCCAAGTCATGAGTAGGATAATTCCTCTCATGATTCTTCAATTGCCTTGAAGCATATGCCACTACTCTCCTGTTCTGCATCAACACACACCCTAATCCCTGGTGAAAAGCATCGCAGTACACATCAAAGGGCTCACCAAACTCAGGCAACACCAACATAGGATAAGTAGTCAACCTTTTCTTTAGCTTATCAAAACTCTGCTCACAAGCATCTTTCCAAATGAAAGGCTGATCCTTTCTAGTCAACTAGGTTAGAGGCGCTACTATCTTGGAGAATCCCTCAATAAACCTGCTATAGTAACCCGCTAGACCCACAAAGCTTTGAATATCTGTGACAGTTCTTGGAAGCTCCCACTGCAACACCGAATGCACCTTAGCCGGATCAACTACAATCCCCTCAGCCAAAATAACATGGCCTAAGAACTTCACCTCTTCCAACCAAAACTCACACTTCAACAACTTGGCATACAACTGCTTTGCCTTCAGAATCTCCAACACCAACCTTAAGTGTTCTCCATGTTCCTCCGGGGTTCTTGAATAAGTGAGGATGTCATCAATGAACACCACCACAAATTTATCCAAGAAAGGCCGGAAGATCTTGTTCATGTAATCCATTAACATTGTCGGGGTGTTGGTCACACCAAACGGCATCACAACATACTCATAGTAACCATACCTAGTCTTGAAAGCGGTCTTAGGTATGTCACCCTCCTTCACCCTAATCTGGTGATATCCTGACCTCAAGTCAATCTTTGAAAACACCGATGCTCCCTTCAATTGATCCATTAAGTCATCTATCTGAGGAAGTGGATATTTGTTCTTAATAGTCAATTTGTTCAGCTGTTGATAATCAACACACAGTCGACTATCTCCATCCTTCTTCTTCACCAACAACACGAGAGCACCCCACGGAGATACACTCGGCCTCACCAACTGCTTTTCCAACAACTCTTCCAACTGACTTTTCAGCTCAACCAACTCTGCTGGGGCCATCCTATAGGGAGCAACCAACACTGACCCTGCACTAGGAACCAAATCAATGCTTAACTCCATCTCCCTAGTAGGAGGCAACCCAGGCACCTCATTTGGAAACACCTCAGCAAAATCCTTCACAACCTCAATCTTAGCAATGACCCTCTCGGTCTCCACACTCATAGCAGCAAGCAAAATACAACACTCTGCTCCGTCTCTCATCAATGTTTCAGCTTGGCTAGATGAAATCAACAACTCTTCCTCCACCTAAGGAAAGATCAACCTCCTATTGGCACAATTTATAAGGATGCGATTGGCAGACAACCAATCCATCCCTAAGATTATGTCAATATCTACTAAAGGCAAACAAATCAAGTTTACCTTATACCTCTTCTCATTCACAACTAAAGGACAACCAACACACAACTCTAGGAAGTACTTCTCGAGAAACACCCTCTTGAAGCACTCCTAATCAACCATCACTCTTCATAAATCAACATCGCAATCAGCACAACACAGAGTTCAATACAACAAAAGCCTAAAGGAACCACCCCCACGGAGTGTCCGCTAGACTCGAACTACTCTGATACCAAAAAGTGTAACGACCCGCCTAGTCGTTGCACAAGAAAACAACACCATGCAAAATAGAGTATGCATATAAATAAAAAAAATATATATACATAGGTCTAGCCTGGGGCTCAACATGTCAATATACAAAACACAGCCAAAATAGCTACACTAAGTAGCCCTAAACATCAAAACATCAGCTCCATCTGACAGCTACAGACCTGCTACTTTACTCCAACCTATCCCTGGTCTACTCCTATACACAGTATGATCATTGCAGTCCAATCCACATGAAAACAAACAAGGGTAAGCTAGTGAAAAGAATCAACATATAATTCAATTATAAAAAAACTTAGACAACTAACAACACAACATCAAATTCAACAAGGTTGACATACAACACATCACAACATACATTTACAGCTCAGCTTCACAACAAAACTACACATATATAGCTCACATCATTAAGCAAAATCAACATCAAACAGCTTATACGTCGTCACGCATTTCAACTCGGAGATCTCCTACAACATATTAGTGATCAACAGCTCAACCTTACGGCCTATAATAGCTCAGCCTTATGGCTTACAACAGCTCAGTCTTACGACCTAAAATAGCTCAACCTTTCGGCCTACAACAGCTCAGCCTTTCGGCCTACGACAGCTCAGCCTTTAGGCCTACGACAGCTCAGCCTTACCGCCTACAACAGCTCATCCTTACGGTTTATAACAACTCAGCCTTTCGACCTACAATAACTTAGCCTTTTAGCCTACAACAGCTCAACCTTACGACCTATAATAGCTCAGCCTTTCGGCCTACAACAGCTTAGCCTTACGACGTATAACAACTCAACCTTACGACCTACAACAGCTCAGCCTTTTGGCCTATAACAGGTCAGCCTTACGGCCTACAACAGCTCAGCCTTACGGCCTACAACAGTTTATATTCACAACATATTTCAAAATCAACATTCAGCACATCACAACATAATAGCATTAACAACTTAGACAACATACAACTCAGCTCGGCTCAACAACATTAATCAGCATAAGCATCATACAACACAACTCAACGTTACATCATACAACTTAAACATCATACGATATTAACAACATAAACAACATACAGCACAGCACAACGTAACATCATTAACAACATGGTCAACAACTTTACAACATACAACATATTCAACACATAATACAACTCACCCATCATGTTTACAAATCATTTATCTTGCCAACCTACACAACATATACAACATGAATTAACCTACGCACCCAAGACAGCCTTCAAATTATCCAAATCACTCCTTGTGAAATGATAACCTTTTCATAAAACAGAATATCGGGAGTTATAATACTCCTATCATGCTCATCCTTATCTCATATGAAAGATAACAAGATTTCCTACAACTCTCATGAAGTCACCAAGTCCTAATTCCTTCATCTACCTTGTTAAAATCCTAAAAACCGCAACAGCTATAACCAATGCTGGCAGCTTGACCCCTCTTCACTAAAACAGCCATATCTGGAGTTCTAGACCTCCTTTTTGGGTGATTCTAGCACCATTGGAAAGCTAACATCCAAGGCTACAACGTTCATGAAGACTCAAAGACCAACATACGCACGCAGGCGCATTAAAATCACGCCCAACGCAAACTCAATCAGAGACCTAAAGAGGTCTTTGCGCTCGGTGCAATTATCCTGCGCCCATCGCAATATCAGTAACAAAACACAAGACTCACGTCTGATAGTGCGCCCGGCGTGGTTCTCCCCACGCCCGACGTCATTCATCCAGGGATTCCCCATTTCAAATCACGCCCGGTGCAATTTCAAACAGTAACCCTCACCACTTCGGAAATTTCACCCAAAACCTGCAAAATCAACCAGCTCAAACACATAAAATCCATCAAATGAACTACATTTACAACATAAAACTCAAAAACCATCTCTTTTTCAACATGCAACCATCAAACGTATAAAAATCCTCATTTTTCTCAATTTTCCCGAAATCCCAAAAATGCACAACTCATCAAATCTGACCATCAATCTCCAGAAATCAAACAACATTTGAGTTTCTAAACTCATTCCAAACAATCTGCAAGAAATCTAACTTCCCTTACCTCGAAGAAGAAGAAATTCAAGTTCCAGGAAGTGGAGGAGAAGGAGAAGAAAAAATGAATGGAGAAGAGGAAGTCTCAACAAGTTCCCACCACCTACTCAGCACCTAGAACAACAAAGGAAAAGAAGAATTTGCACAAGGTCAAGAGGGAGGGAAGAAGAGAGTATGAGAGTGAAGGTTAAGATAGTGAGAGAGATGAGAAAAAACCACGGATCTCACAGAGTCAAACTTTTAAAAAATAATTATGTCTTTATATTTTTTTAGAAATGAATCTTTTAGAGTGAATTTTTAAAAATACAAGAAATGGCTTTTAGATTATAGACTTTAAAAGATTATATAAATATTACTACAAAATATTTAGTTTTGAAGGAGGTCTTAAAGTAAGGGTATTATTAACTAGTCTACAACCATATTTGTCACAATGAATTAATGGTGCAAAAATATTGGAGAAAATAATAATAATGATAGTTATAATGACAATAGTAACAATAATAATTATATAAATAAATAATAATAATAATACATGATAATTTTATTCATAATTTTTTAATTTAAATTATTTAATTTAATTTAAAAGTTGATATTTTATTTTTATTTTAATTCATCAAAAATTGTTTTTATTTTATTTGATAAATATTATATGGAGTTTGATACATCAAATATTACATATACGTATTAAAAAAAAATGGGGAATGTTATCCTCTTGTCAAAAAATATATATACATAATAAAAAAAATTTGGGAAGCTTCCGTCGGCCCTCTATAATGAATTATAGTATATTTGAAAAAGGTGTGAAAATTATATTATTTTAATAATTAATTATGTAATAATCAATTAATATTGTAATTGATTATAATTAAAATGAAATTTCGTTTAGATAATTTTGTTCATAAGTGATTTTACTAAGATGTTTAATTCTGTTTAAAAACAACAATAAAAATTACTTTTTATATAATAAATCGGTTTAAATGAAAAATTGTTTAAAAAATAATCATTAATTTCAAAATTTCAGATTCGTAAAAATAACTTAATTTGTAAAAAAAAAAAAAAAAAAAGCTGTCTATAACTTTTAGATGGTTTCTCAAACAACAAACTTTTTTTTTCTTTCAAAAAGTCATTTTTTTTATAAAACATCTGAAAATGAAAAAATAACACACTTAAATATTTGCGTAGAGTAGGGGTGGGCAAAATGAACTGAACTGAACTTATAAAAACTATACTGAACTTAATATTAGTTCAAACAAACTGAACTAATAACTAAATATTAGTTCAGACGAACTAAACTGAACTATTTTTTTGTGTCATTGAATTGAACTTAACTATACTATAAAAACTTGAACTGAATTGCAATTTAAACTGCACTGAACTGTTATGATATTTTGAATCGAATAATTTTGACTCATTGATCTATCAAAATAGGACATATTTTTCAACTTTACTTTATTTTTCGTTTTATTTAAATTTTTCAAAGAAAAAAAATATAAAATTAAGTCAAACAAACTCAGTGAATTTTAAGCCAAAAAATAAGTAGTCCAACATAGCTTAATTGATCCTTAGGTTCGATAAAATTGATACAATTTTTTTATCATTTTTTTTCTAAAGTTTTGGTTATTAGACTATCGAGTTAATCTATTAAGTCATAACATGTTACACACATTTAATTTTTATCCTTTTATAAAAATAGTTCACTTTTTATAATTCAGTTCAATTTTATAGTTTACTATAATTAACTTTCTAATAGTTCAGTTAACTTCAGTTTTTTTAAACAATTTAATTTATTTTTTTACAAATAATGCAATTTTTTATAGTATAATTCAGTTTAGTTCACCACCAATTTAGTTCAATTCAATTTTTTTTTTTTGCCACTCCTAGCGTAGAGTGTAAATCGATCTCTTCAATAATTCTCAAGACTGTCCAAACATGACGAAAAGAAAAGGTTGTCAAAAAATAAATACACACATGCAAGTGGTGCTTTAGATATTATTTAAAGGTCTATCTATAGCTATTACAGTGAGCTACGATTATGACATCAATTCAATTCATATCTTCTTAACATGGATTTATCACATTCAATTTATCACCATATTTATATTAACATCTTTTCTCGTTTTTAAATTAAAAATATAAAATCACTATATCGACTTAGAAGTGAAGTTGAAGTGATATTTATGTTATGCTAAATTCTTTACCTTATTAAAACTTTATTGTTAATTTATAAATGTTAGTTTTCCATTTCTTCTATTGGAACAATTATGTGAAAAATACATGTAAAAATTATTATAAAAAACAATGTTTTTGTATAAATATTATTTTTTAAATAACAAACAAATCATGAAAAATTAAGGAACTATTTGGTTTACCTATTTTCTGTTTTCGTTTTCATTGAAAATAGAAAATAATGTGAAAAACATGTTTTTTTTTTGGTGTTGAAAAAAAAAACATGTTTAGTTAGATATTTGAAAATATTTTCTTTGAATTTTTTTGTTTCTAAAATAAGCCTAAAAGTGAAAACACGGAAAAGTCGTTTTTACTATTTTCAATTTTAGTGAAAATACAGTGGCATGGTCATAATTATGATTATTTTCAGATTCTATTTTCTTCACATGAGTTGGAGAGGAAAACCGTTTTAGATAAGACAAAAACTGTATAGCCGTATCATTTCTCTCTTTATTTATTCATATAGATTTGTTAATTCAATTCGTTTGAAAAAAAAATAAAAAAAAGATAAACCTATATAACACATTTTTAAAACAATTAAATAAATGGTTATATAATAAGCTTTTTGTGCAGTTACTTTTAGCATATTCACTTTGGCTACTAGTAGATAAAATTTTTAAAATATTATTTTATTTCTCAAAATTATTAAATTTCAACTACTATTGTAAACATTATTCATTATTAAACATGTTAAATATTTTTAATATTAATTGTTTAATTTTTAAACATCTATTCATTAATTTTAGAATTATTGAAAATATTTAAACAAACACATTTTTAATGTTTTGATTTTCAAAACTTAGAAAATGAAAAGTTAAACTAAACATGATTTCTAAATTTCAAATTTTGAAGATGAAAATTATTTTCAAAAAATAAAAAATGTTTTTTTAAAAACTAAACAGCTTCTAACATTTTCAATATTGTGAGATTTTCATTAAAGTAAAAATTTGCATGTATAGCAAAGTTTTTGTAACTGTCAGAAGAATAACATGTAGTGTCCAAAATTTATATTTTATTCTCTATACACCATCCTTAATTTCACATTCATCCGTGTTACTTTCAACAAGCATCCAAAGTCAAGAAGGCTTCCGGAACTAGTAAGAGCATATATACTACTAATTACTTATTGGGCTTCACAACCATAATTGAGCACCAAAATCTATATCAAATTAAGGGATGTTTTGAAATTTATATCTATTTATAAGTATTTTTTTTTTCTTGTCAAAAGAGAGAATGTTATGTTTAATGGTAGAATTGGGTCTTAATTGCCTCGTTGTTGTCATCTCTCGTACGTACTCGCTTTTTTGTCATCGTTCACCATCCCTTAATTTGTCCTCTACTTCTTTCATTATTATCTTTTTTTTTTTTCCTAATTACAAAGTATACAAACTGCATGTTTTAGAACATAGTAAACGAACTTATTTATTAATTATAAAATAAAACAGTTCTATAAACATAATGACATAAACTTTTATTTATATAGAGCCAACTCAAATTTTTTAAAAAAATCATTAGAGAGTATGCAGTGATACACCTTGTAATTTTCGAGAAGATTCCTAGCTACCCTAATGCGGTTACCGTGACAGAAACGGGAATGTATTAGTCTCAGAAAGACATTAAGTTAGCATGTTTTTCGTACTGAATTATACACCGAGTGGATATTAATCACCGAATATATCATCCTATTCCTAGCACATGGACCTTAAATGTAGATAGATGCATGTGCAACCATTTCATTAATTTATTACCCCTTCTTCAATCAACGAAAATAGAGATATTGAAAAGCATATTTGTCAATGGGAGGTGCTCAAGGAAATAGATAGAAAATTGATGACGATATTGACATACTGCCAAGACAGTGTAACTTCATAATTAATTCGTATAATAACAGTTCAAGTAAGCGAAGCTTGAACCTATCACTTTCTAGTTTCTAACCATCACGCCGAGTTGGAAAAGTATGCAGAATACAGACACACCGTGTACGACCTCGTCAATATAAATTGTAAATGTTCCTAAATTTATCCATTTTTAGGGTAATTTAATTTATTTAATTACACGATTATAATTGAAATATTTTTACACATAAATTAAATAATATTATCACATCTTTTTATTCATTAATGGCTACACAAAAAATTCTTATGGAATGTTTATAAAAATATATTATTATTTTTAAAAATTAAGTCTGGAAAAAGGAATCAATATTTGTGTGGACACTACATACACGCGGTATGGTCGGATATGGACCAAGCAAGCAATAACGTGAAAAGTTGTATGGTTGTTGAATGAATGAGCCTTGCAAACAAAGGTGTCCAAAATGCTCCTTAATCATTGGGGGGACCGGGGTCCCATGAGAAGATACCTTTGGGATAGATAGATAGATGATTTTTTGAGCGTGGAGAATCTCTCGCAAGTGATGGAGGAGGTTAATGAAGTTTACAAATTAATATACACCTTGGCCTTTCCTATTTATACACATTGTTCCTCTATACCCATTATTCACATTAATTCAACCATGGCTACCCATATTTCTCTCTCTCTCTCTTTCTTCTACATCACAACCCTTCAAATTATTTCCACGTTGGCTCAGTCAGATAACTACATCATCCACATGGACATATCAGCCATGCCCAAAGCATTCTCTACCCAACACGCTTGGTACCTCTCCGCTCTCTCTTCAGCACTAGACAATTCCAAAGCCACCCCCGACAACCTCAACGTCATTGCCACTTCTAGTTCTAAGCTCATTTACACCTACACAAATGTCATGAACGGTTTCAGTGCCAACTTGTCACCGAAAGAACTCGAAGCTATCAAAACCACCACGGGCTACGTTTCATGCATGCGAGACTCACCAGCCAAGCGTGACACAACGCACTCTCCACACTTCCTTGGCCTCAACGCGAACCAAGGGGCGTGGCGGGTGGCGGAGTTTGGAAAAGATGTCATCGTTGGTTTGGTGGACACAGGAGTTTGGCCAGAAAGTGAAAGCTTCAGAGACGAGGGAATCACCGAGATTCCTTCGCGGTGGAAAGGCCAATGCGAAAGTAGCATCAAATGCAACAAGAAACTCATTGGAGCGCGGTTCTTTAACAAAGGGTTGCTGGCAAAGCACCCCAACGTTACCACATTGAACTCAACACGTGACACCGAGGGTCACGGGACTCACACGTCGACCACCGCAGCTGGGAGCGTGGTTGAGGGTGCATCGTATTTTGGTTATGCGACAGGATCAGCAAGAGGAATAGCTTCAGGTGCGAGAGTGGCAATGTACAAGGCTTTGTGGGAAGAAGGAGGTTACACGTCTGATATAATAGCTGCAATCGATAGTGCAATATCAGATGGTGTGGATGTTCTTTCCTTGTCATTTGGCCTCGACGGTTTAGCTTTGTACGAGGATCCTGTTGCTATAGCCACGTTTGCAGCCGTGGAGAGAGGGATTTTTGTGTCCACGTCAGCAGGAAACGAAGGACCTTTCCTTGGAACTTTGCATAACGGAATACCATGGGTCATAACCGTGGCTGCTGGCACTATGGACCGTGAATTTCACGGGACTCTTAGACTCGACAATGGAGTAGAAATAGATGGCATGTCTCTCTACCACGGAAACTTCACTCCCAGCCACGTGCCAATTGTTTTCATGGGCTCGTGCGACAAAGTGAAGAAGCTTGTGAAAGTGAGGAGCAAGATTGTGGTGTGTGAGGACAAGAATGGAACGGTCTTTGATCAAGTGTCCAATGTGGATAAGGCAAATGTTGTGGCGGCAGTGTTCATATCAAACGACTCCGATTCTTTTTTGTTGGATAATAGGTTTGCATCTATTATTGTCACTCCTACAAACGGGGAAATCGTCAAAGCTTACATTAGTAATAGTACTGCTAATAGTGCAAAAGCAAGCATGTCCTTTAAGAAGACGCTGTTGGGTGCTACCCCAGCACCGAGTGTGGATAGTTACAGTTCTCGAGGTCCTTCAAGTAGTTGTCCATTTGTGTTGAAACCGGACATAACTGCTCCTGGCTCATCAATCCTAGCTGCATGGCCTCAAAATGTTCCTGCGGAAGTGTTCGGTTCCATAAACGTTTTCAGCAACTTCAACTTACTAAGTGGCACATCCATGGCATGCCCCCATGTTGCTGGCATAGCAGCACTGTTGAGAGGAGCACACCCTGGATGGAGCGTTGCAGCCATTAGGTCAGCCATCATGACAACATCGGATATGTTGGACAACACCATGGGACTCATCAAAGACGTTGGTGATGATTACAAACCAGCCTCTCCTTTGGCCATGGGAGCTGGTCATGTCAACCCTAATAGAGCCCTTGACCCTGGACTCATCTACGACGCGGGAACACAAGATTATGTTAACCTCCTCTGCGCACTTGGCTACACCCAAAAGAACATCACTGCCATCACCAGAACCTCCTCCAATGATTGTTCCAAACCCTCTTTGGACCTCAACTACCCTTCTTTCATTGCTTTCTTCCAAGGCAATGGTTCGAGGGAAGCTCGGGAATTTAAGAGAACGGTGACCAATGTTGGGGAGGGGCAAACAATCTATGTTGCGAGCATTACATCTGTGAGAGGGTACCACGTTAGCGTCTTCCCTAACAAGTTGGAGTTCAAGGAGAAGAATGAGAAGCTAAGTTACAAGTTGAGAATTGAAGGTCCAAGAAATAGGAAAGAGAAGAGTGTGGCTTTTGGGTATCTCAGTTGGACGGACGTGAAGCATGTGGTTAGAAGCCCCATTGTGGTCACCACCATTAGATTCGAATTCTAGATCAATATACTGTCATAGATATGTGTTTTCCATATGAATCAAGTGAAAAATGTATATTAACTAAAGAAATTTTCCATGGAAAATAATAGTCATTTCTCACTTGACAAACGTGGTTTTCTATGATTCCGCAAATAACGTTGATATGCTCCAATTTTTACTCGTATTTTATAGCTCTATAAGTTTCTTGTGGAAGAATTTAATTGAGTTGTTAACTATAATTTATTTAATTGCATAAAAAATAATAATTTATTTAGTCTCTTATTGACACAAAATTTAAGATTAAATGTTTTTAATTTCTGAATTTTTGTCAATTTATATTTTTAGTTTCTAAACAAATTTTATTAGGTTTTAGTTCTTGAAATTTGTTTTTATGAATAAAGAAATTTGACATCAAGGATCAAAATATTAACAGAAAGAAAAATTTAAAGACTAAAAGTAAAAATCAATAAAAGTTCACAAATTAAAACTAATAAAAATTTGTTTAAAGACTAAAGTCAACAAAAAAATTTAAAGACTAAAAACATATATAATTATAAAATTTATTTAATAACACATTAATTTTTCTCTAATAGCATAAGTAGACTAAATTCTTAACTTATTTTCTTAGGAATAAAAAAGTTTACTTTAAATTATATAGACTAAAAAATAATATTTTAATTTTTTAAAAAATAACTTTTTTATATTAAGTCGATCTTTATCGAATTACGATTTTATGTTTAGAATGAAGTTTGATTAATTAAGAAAGACAAGTACAAGTCTACGCGTGCATTCTATCAATATGTGCGCAACACAACACACACCAGGAGGGTCTGTCTCTACACTCTACAGTATCACTGCATACCAATACACGTACGCGCTCAGTACTCTCACTTGGACACGCGCACAGATTCCATTAACCTTCGTATAAATTTAAAAGCCATTCAATTCTATACAACAACGATACTCACTGTATACCAATAACACGTGTACTTGTAATAGATTGGGCTCAAGCCCAATTCATACTATGATATTATTAGGTTCTAAATAATATGATAATCCAAAATTATGTGTTGACTAAGGTTAGTATTAGCAACATGAAAACTCATCTATGCTTGTGAACATTATGTTAACATTGGGTAGACTTATTAAGTTCCTATACTAAGATAGTGTTATTAGTTGCAATAAGTTATAGGTCGTGTCAAGGAATTCAATTCATATTTTATTCTTGGATATACTATAACACCACTCTAACAAGTAAATATTTAATATAACTTTGCTACTCTAATATAATTTGATTTTAATGTTAAAGTATTTTTGTAAATACTAATTTTAGGAGTAAAATTTGATGATCGAAAGGAGATTAGGTCCCAACCATTGATGAGACACTTATGACGTGAAATAATGGAGGAGTAAAATATCACGAGCACAACTCTCAAACTCCAAAACTAATATTTCGATACTCACTCAAGTGATTACGAAGCACTCTCGAACGATTTAAAGGAAGTTACTTATATGACCTAAATCACGGGACAATTATGATCTACGTGGAACTCACATATAGTAACTAACTCTAAAAAAATAATGGTTATGCATTTCAAAAAGGAAGTGATCGATGATCGAAAGACGGTTATCGAGAAAGTTAGAGGCGGTTAAAAAGATAATGCATGTTTAAAAGAATAGGACGATTATTAATGGCACGATGAATCCAACTGTTATTTCGATCTTCCTATAAATAGATAGGCAATGCTCAATCTAAAAGGCCAGAAATTCAATACTTACATGTTCACATTCATCCACTGCCTGCATCCATAATTTCCGTGCACAAGATTGCTGAGTACGATTTTTTGGTCAACCTTTTTCTTTTCTTTTCTCAGAGTAATTCTAGCCTAATTAATATAGTGTAGTATTATAGTTTTGTTGCTTCTCAGAATCCTTATGCATTGTAATTCAATAATTATTGGAAGCAAACAAATTATGATTTCTATTAGCAATATATATGTTGTTCATTCGATTCATTTAAATGTCTATGTACATGAATCTCGTTTCATGATAATCATCAAAGCACATTTAGAAATCTTTGCATGCTAAATCACATAAAATTAGACCTCGACTAGTTTAACTTACTTGATTTTTTACCATTGATATGTATAAATTTCATTTCGGAAAACTTATTGTATACATTAATAATGAACAAAAGTAAGAGACATAAGAAAAACTGCTTAATATACATACCTAAATTAAAAATATTGTTAGTTCAAATAAAAGAATTCATAAACAAATTTCACCTCAAATACTAACTAACTTTAGATCTTGAAATATTGAATTATTTGTTGATTTTAGTGTTGACAAAGTATGTTATTGGTTTATTTTTTAATTATTTTTAATGTTTTAATCAATTATCTTACACCACGTCATAATAGCTTATGACACATTATAATAGGTTACATTTCTAGACAATTTAATAAGAAACTAAAATTGTAAATTTTATAAAAGTAGAAACTAAATGTTGCAATTTTAAAATAAAAAGACATAAATTACGAAAATTTCAAAATAAGGGGACCAGAATTTAAATTAAGCCTAAAATTTATAATAAATAAATATTTTAAATATATAATTATATTATAATTAATATTTATAATATATGGATAATTTTTAACATATAAATTATATTTTAGATTTATAAAAAATAATTTATATTGTGATAGATATTTTTAACCATTATCAAGATTAGAAAATATTTACTATTAAATGCATTGACGATCTAAATATTTTTGTTTTTATGTAGTCATCTAATCATATATTGTCATGCATCATAAAACTGTTAAAATTCTAAATGAATACACCAAATTTACGTTTATGATTATTTTTAATTAGTTGATAAAATAATTTATTTTCAAATAAATTTAATTCTCGTAGAGACGGTATATTCTGCCTCTAAAAGCAACTCTTTCTGTATCTAAACAATTCAGATATAGAAAATTAGACGCAAATAAAGATTAATCCTTGTGATCATTTTTCTTAATTGTTTCTTAATATCTTTTCTAGAAACTTGAAAAAGTAGCAGTCCGTTTCTAATAGCGACTATTTTGTTCTGTATTCCCTCTCTCACTACGACAAAAACATTTTCTTTCAAATTTGTACGAATCCAAATACTTGTTTCTTTTTATTGCTTTAATTTCTTCTAAATTGGGCCGTCCAAGAACTAAATGCTTGTTCCTTTAACTTTATTTCCTGGACTAAAATTTGTTTTTCTTTTATTGTATTGTATTTGTTTAATGATATGAAACTCCACCATCCAGCAAGCCCATTACATGTTTAATAGCTCAATTTATTTTTGACTTGTTTCTTAATAAAATATCAGTCCATCAACCAAAACTATTACAAAAGCAATTGTCCTGTATACAAAAATTAGAAGCAATGTCCATAAAATCTTAAATGCTGAGGTTTATATATAGTTGAGACTGTCGCAAAATTTACTAACCAAAAGTCTAGCTGGCGAAACCAAATGCCACTTTCCTTTTTGTGTTTTACGTATTAAGTTAAAGTGTTGAAGAACTCAAAACTTCTCCCAGAGCCCCCTACAAATTTAAGGTAAATCCGATACTGATTGATGATGTGTCCGTGAATCTTTAGAAAACTTACGTGATTAAGTTGATGCCTATATGATATGTATAAATTAAAGGACATATCAATTTGTATGTATAATATTAGGTCATCAACTTATATCTAGTCAAATGAGAAACAACAATTTATTACTAAATACATTTTTCACTCGATACAGTATTGATCTATAAATTTAAGTAGAGCAAATAGTGACGACAATGGGGCTCCTCACTACATGTTTCACGTCTGTCCTGAGGGTGGTGATGTTCTGGTGAGTGAAGTTTAGAGCACAGAGAAGATTGACATAATATTGTACTCCCACGAGTAAACAAGTCCAGGATGAAGGGCTTTGTTGGGGTTGATATGATCAGCTCCCGAGGTTAAAGGAAAGGGTGGTTTGTAATCATCACCAATGTCTTTGATGAGTCCCATGGTGTTGTCGAAAATGTCTGATGTTGTCATGATGGCTGACCTAATGGCTGCAACGCTCCAATCGAGGTGTGCTGCTCTTAACATTGCTCCCACACCTGTCACGTGAGGGCATGCTATTTGATGGTCCTCTAGAACTGTAAGCCAAGCCCCCTTATTGGGATTGAGGCAAGGGAATTGAGATGAATGTGTTGTATCAAGCTTGGTTGGCAAATATGGTATGGAAGAAATGTAACCTGGAGATCTTTTAAGAGCCTCAAACTCTCTGGGTGACAAATTTGCACTAAAACCGTTCATGCGTTGGTGTATGTATAAATCAACTTAGAAGAAACGGTTTTGAGATTATTGCCATTGGTGGTAACTTGAGCATTTTCTAATGCAGAGGAAAGGGTGGAAATATACCAACCGTGTTGGGTAGCAAATGCTTTGGGCATGGCTAATGCGTATCCACGTGGATGATATAATTATCGGATTGAACCAACGAGGAAATGAGGTGAAGGACTGTAAGACAAACATAGACAAAGATGAGGCATGATTGAAGGGTATTTTGAATGTGAATGGGTTAATAGCTGCCAAGAACCAATATGTAACTTGGATTTAGATACTGAGGTTGATTGACCAAGGTACTTTTTAAATTATTTATGTAAGTAGAGTTATTTTAAAATTATTTATACTTTTGAAGTATTTTATTATAGTGTCGTTATGGGTTATAGCGATATCTGTGACACGTGTATTTTTTTAAATCCTAAGAAACCATGAATGTCATATGATCAACATTGTTACAGCCCATGATGTGAGACCCCATTTCCGTTTTTCTTTCTTCCCCAACTCTCTTCTCACTCACTCAAGAACTCTCTTCTTCCTTGAAAATTCTCTCAACCTTGTGGCTGATTTCTTTTCCTTATAGCTGAAGCCGTGAGTGATCTGGAGGTCCTTTCTCACAATCTTGAAGCCATCCGGAGCTAGCCGTGAGCGGAATTCTCTTCTTCTTCTTGTTCTTCTCTTCCCGGAGCTCGGATTCGTCGTGCCGAGATAAGGGAAGCTAGTTTTGGCTGTGATTTGTTGAAAGTGAGTTCATACACTCATTTGTGGACTGATGATTCGTTGATTTTGGGCTGAGATTGAAGAAATTTGTTTTCGTGTTTTCCGGGTTTTGGGTGAAAATTTGGGTTTTCTTGATTTAATGGTTGCATGTTGAAAATGAGGGGTTTTTCTTGACGATTGATGAAAATGTGGCACTTTGGATGGTTTGCATGTGGGATTTCTGTTGGTTTTCGCAGGTTTTGAGCAAAATTTTTGAAGTTGGAGGGTTTCTGATTAAGAGCACGCCGGGCGTTGTTCTTGGCGCCGGGCGCGTGACCAACAGAGGGCTTCATTGGTCGAGCACGTCGGGCGAGCTTAAAGATGGAGGCCCCTGGATGGCTCACGCCGGGCGTGGATGGATCACGCTGGGCGCGCTATCAGTTAGTGACCACTCTTTTGGCTTCTGGTATGGCGCCGGGCATGACTACGTCTCGCCGGGCGTGGAGACTCTCTGGGAGTCTCTGCCAGAGGTGACGCCGGGCTTAATTTATATTGCGCCGGGCGTGAGACCCTGGGAAGGTCTCTACTTTCTTGCGCTGAGCGCGGGTTTAGCACGCCGGGCTTATGAGACCTTATGAGGTCTCTGCCTTCCCTCACGCCGGGCGCAATGGGAATTGCGCCGGGCGCGATGGTTCCCTGGTACTCTCTGGTTGTGCCACGCCGGGCGTGACCATGAGGGCGCCGGGCGCAGGTATGATGGTTACTTATATGCAGTTATATGCTAGTAAATGCTAATTAATGCTGATATATGTTGTACTGAGATGTAAATATTGCCGTGCTGATTTGATATTCATGTTGAATCATAATGTCGAGCCGTATTAGATGTATATTGATGAGCTGTGCTGTGCTGTAAGTTGATTAGCTGAGCTGTAAGTCGCTATTGCTGTATGTTATTTGCTGAGCTATGTTGTATAATGTTGAGTTGTGTTGTATGCTGATATGAGCTGTTATAGGCCGTAAGGCTGAGCTGTTGTAGGCCGTAAGGCTGAGCTGTTGTAAGAGATCTCCGAGCTGATATGCGTGACGACGCATTGTGTGTTTAGTGCTGTTTATGTTGTATAGCTGATGAGATGTATGCTGACGATGTGCTAATAGCTGTAGCCGATCGCATTATTTAAATATATTTTATATGCTGATTCTTTTCACTAGCTTACCCTTTGTTGTTTCCATGGTGTTGGACTGCGATGATCATACTGTGTATGGGAGCAGAGTAGGGATAGGCTGGTGGCTGGTGGTGAGTCTGCAACTGGCAGACAGAGCTGACTCTTATTTTGGTTGTTTTGTTGTTTTAGCTACTGGGCGTAGTAGCGTTTGATGTATTTTATACACTTTGAATCTAGCCAGATTTGGATCTTGTATATATGTATATTCTAGACACTATATGTATATATGTTGATTCCTTTCAGTCCGGTGTTCGGGTGTGCCGTGCAATGTGTAGTGACCAGCCGGGTCGTTACACATGACGAAACAAAACGGTTTCAATGAAGTCGCTAGAACCTACAACGCCACCAATTAAATAATTTTTTATAATAAAACTTACTGAAAAATTGAGTATATAATATTTTTGAACAAAAATAACATAAAAAAAATAAAACTAAAAATATTTATAATATTCATGTAATAAAATTAATATTTCATAAAAATTAAAATTTCACAGAAGTATAAAATTAAAATTTCATAAAAATTGATAGGGAATAAAATAAAATAAGATAAAATTAAAAAATCAAAACGTCGTTATGGCTTATAGCGACTTAGTGACGCTATGGCCTACAGTGCCACATTTTGAATAATTAATTATAAATTAATTTTCTGAAATTTTAAATATATAATATTTTTTAACAAATAAAATTAATTTAAAATTTTGTATAGTGTATAATATAATAAATTAGAAAAAAATAAAATATCTATAGCAACACAATTTATTTATAAAAAATAGCATAAAAAATAAAAAATAATAAAAATAACAAAATATTTTATTTAAAAAAATGAAGCTAAGAATATTAAAAAATATAAATGGAATAAAACAGAAGTATAAAATTTTAATTTGAAAAAAAATTGATAATATAAATGTGAATAAAATAAATAAATAAATAAATCATGAGGTCATAGCGACACAATGTCGCTATGACCCATAGCGTCTCCTTTGATAAATATTTAAAATATATAAAATAAAAATATAAAAAAAAACTGAAGAAAAAATGGTTAGAAAAATATTTAAAAGATATAAATTAAAATTAATAAATTAAATGAAGGAATAAAATGAAAAGAAAATGGATAAAACAAAATTATAAAATTAAAATTTAAAATAAATTGATAATATAAAATAAAATAACAAATTAAGAAAATAACAAAATAATTAAAAAAAATGAAAAATAGAAGTCGCTATAGCTTATAGCGACATTGTGTCACTATAGGTCATAGCGCCTCCTTGCATGCGCGCCACGTGTCTTTTAACCGTCGCTGTATCTGATGAGAGGTCGACACGTGGCATGTTAATAGTAAAAGAAAAAATTTACCGCTATATATAACCCATTTACATGACGGTGATGGTCCCCCGTCTCCCCAAAAATCAGGTTTGGATTTTTTTTCCAGTGTTATAATTTTTATTATTTAATTTAATTTTTATGTAACTTTTATATATTTTCAATATTTTAGGTTATTGCTGTTTTATTGGGATATCTTCATATCGAGTCTAATCTATTTTAGGTATTTTTATTTTTTTGTAATTTTCAAGTGTTTTATTTGCTGTAATTAGTTGTATTTATATTTTATTTTTTATTTTTTGTAATAATTGTATAGTCTCTATTGGCTATATCATATAAGTTAATTAATTAAAAAAATTAATTAATTTTAATTTTAATTTTTGTAATTTGATTGTGTGTAATTTAGTTATATTTATATTTTTTATTTATTTTCTGTAATGATTGTAAAGTCGGTACAGGTATATCATATTAATTAATTAATTTAATAAATAGTTTTATTTAAATTATAAATTTTTAAATTTGATTGTGTGTAAATATAAGCTATAATTTGATCCATAATATCTGCAAAAAAAATAAATAATTAGTACAAATAGCTATAATTTATATTTCAACTACAACAAAATTTTATTCACAAATTCCAATCCACCTATTATACTTATCGGTGTGATTTAAAATGTGAACTAAACGTAACTGACAGGACATGTATATATACGGCAATAGTCGCTATGGGCCATAGACCGACTATGTCGCTAGGGCCATAGACCCACATGTCGCTAGGGCCCAAAGTCGTTATGGCCTATAACGACATGCCTTTTTTTTTTCTTCTTCAAATTTTTATTTTATTTTAAGTACTTCATTTTTGTCAGTTTTTTTTTAAATTAACATATAAATAAAATATGAATAAACTTTAAAAAAAATTAATTTAAAGTACACAAATAACAATTTTTATATTTAATTTATCAATTCTTTTACAATATTTTAATTTTATACTTTTTTTTTATGTTTTGTTTATATATTTTTCCTTGTCTTAATTTAAATAAAAAACAACTACACAAATAATTTTTTTAATTAAATTTATAAACAAAAATCTGAAAAATATAAATTTAATTAAATTAAACCTGTAACAGCCCAAGCAACCCGCATGAGGATATTGTCCGCTTTGGCCACGGCCACGGTTTTGCTCTTGGCGATGACACGCATGCCACCCCAAAAGGCCTCCTCCAAGGCAAGTCCTGCCAACCCATCAGAGTAGCGCAGCGACCCCACATGGCCAGATATTGTCCCCTTTGCCCTCAGGCCTCAGGGTTTTGTCCTAGGCAATGCCCTCATGGCATCCCTAAGGGCCTCCTCACAAGGAAGGTATTCACACCCATATATATGGCATGCTTCGTTCGCCTTCCTAACCGATGTGGGACTATATCCACCCCCCCTCAAGGGAGTCCAGCGCCCTCGCTGGCACACCGATCCGGGCCCCGGCTCTGATACCAATGTAACAGCCCAAGCAACCCGCATGAGGATATTGTCCGCTTTGGCCCACGGCCGCACGGTTTTGCTCTTGGCACATCAGTTAGGAAGGCGAACGAAGCATGCCATATATATGGGTGTGGATACCTTCCTTGTGAGGAGGCCTTTTGGGGTGGCATGCGTGTCATCGCCAAGAGCAAAACCGTGCGGCCGTGGGCCAAAGCGGACAATATCCTCATGCGGGTTGCTTGGGCTGTTACATTGGTATCAGAGCCGGGGCCCGGATCGGTGTGCCAGCGAGGGCGCTGGACTCCCTTGAGGGGGGGTGGATATAGTCCCACATCGGTTAGGAAGGCGAACGAAGCATGCCATATATATGGGTGTGGATACCTTCCTTGTGAGGAGGCCTTTTGGGGTGGCATGCGTGTCATCGCCAAGAGCAAAACCGTGCGGCCGTGGGCCAAAGCGGACAATATCCTCATGCGGGTTGCTTGGGCTGTTACAAAACCAGATGTCGCTAGGACCCACTATGGCCCATAGCGACTTTTCCTTTTTTTTTTTTTAAATATTTTTATTTTATTTTAAATTCTTCTTTTTTTTTTCTTTTTTTTTTGTAAATTAACATATAATAAAAATCTTAATAGACTTAAACAAAAAATTTAATTAAAAGTACACAACTAAAAAATTTTATATTTAATTTTCAATATTTAATTTATCAAGTTTTTTACAATTATTTTATTTCATACTTCTTTTTTATTAAGTTTTGTTTATATTTTTTTTCCTTCACTTAATTAAAATAAAAAGAACTACATAAATAAATATTTTTAATTAAATTTATAAACAAAAATGTTAAAAAAACCATAAATTAATAAACAAGGTCATTATGGCCCACAGCGACACAATGTCGCTATGACCCATAGTACCTTCACATAAAATATTTTTTTAATATTAAAAAATATAGATTAATTGCATTTTTAAAATGGGGATGGAGCCCATAGCAATTTTACAAAAATTGCTACAGCCTATAGTGACTTCTAATAGCTAATTTTAGCCATTCGTAATTACAAAAAAAAAAAGGTACACGTGTCACTAGTGTCGCTCTGAGCCATAGCGATACCATAGTAAACTGTCCCAAAAGTGTAAATAGTTTCAAAACAACCCCTTTTACGTAAATAATTTTAAAAAGTACCCCAAATTGGTCAATAAGCCAAATACTGAACCCAATCATCAACATTCTTTTTCTTTGAATACTAATCAGAAAATGGAAAAAAGATATAATTAATTACATAGAGAATAAATAATATTTATGATTTTTTCTTCTCTTTTCAAGACATTTATATCTTTTAATGAGTTATAAATTATATTCTAATAATGCAAGTCAAGAATATTTAGGAGTATTATGTATATAGATAATGTTTTTTTTATATATATAAATTATAATTAAATGACTTGTAAGCTTCATATTTATTACATTTATAAATTAAAAAATATTATGTATTGATTATGTAAAAAAAATTATTTTGTCATTTAATCACAAATCACATTTTATAATAAGCTTGTTAAATTTTATAATAATTATCTTATTAAAAGTATTCTAACTATAATTTCTAGTTAGCTGTTGGTGTATAGCTGTTATATGCTTATAAATTTCTCTTTTAAGTTTTAACTATTAATACATTTAAATGGTTACTAAATGTTATTTAAAATATAGTTATTTTTGTATTGATTCAAAATACCAAAATTGAGATTTTTTTTCATTGTATAATGTTTTAGATACAGATCATGTTTAACTGATTAGTAAAATTAATATATAGATGCTCTTGTTATTTTTAAATTATTATGAAACATGTAATTAAAGTACTAAAATACTATTAGAATTTCTCTTATTACATGCGACTTTTCTTGCGAATTTTTATGAAAAATTTGCAGGAAACGTTGTTCTTACAAATTTTATAATATATTTTTGCGAATTTTAAAATTTGCAGGAAATTTTCCTGCGAAAAAAATTTGCAGCAAAGTTTCCTGCAAAAAGAATTTCGCAGGAAAATTTGCAGGAAAGTTTCCTGCGAATTTTTTGGCAAGAAATTCTGCAGGAATATTTTTTATGAAAAAAATTAAAGAAATTACTATAAATTCTATCAATAATTCTTAAACTTTCAAATGCTCACAATGAATTCATCCAAAACATTTGTTGCCATGCCTCCAACATGTGATACATAATCTTTTAAATTCTAAGATTGTAGATTATAAGTCTAACACTCAACCATACAAATCAACTTGTAAGGTAAGTGTTGCCCCAACTTATATACTCTTTAATTGTTTTATTTTTAATCGATGTGAGACTTGAAGTTTTTTTAAAATATTAAACTTATAAATTTAAATATATATATTTTTTAATTTTCCTGCAGATTAAAATCTGCAGGAAAAGTTACCTGCAAAATTTTTCTACTATTTAGTAAAACTTACTTGGGAATTTATTTTTGCAAGAAAATCTACAAGAAACAAAATAAAATTCTTATAATATTTTTTTACAAATTTTTACCATGGAAAATTTTTTCTGTGATTATTCAAATTGTAGCAATGTGCAAAAATTTCGTGTAAATTATTTTTTGTAAAAAAATTTGTAAGAAATATCTGTAAATTATTTTTCGCAAATAAATTCATAAATTTTTTTTTGTGAAATTATTATTGCAAGAAAATTCACAAAAGAATTTTGCGAATATATTTTCTAGGATAATTCACAGGAAAATGACACTTTTCTAGTAGTGAAATGACAATTTTTTTTTATACAATATAGCAATATATACATTGTTAACTAACAAGCTATTTTCAAATGATATTTTGGTCCCTTTAAACAAGATTTTGTCAGTCTTGTGAATTATTTTTTTAATAAATAATGTAATTAAAAAAATATAGACATCGTTGATAGTCGAATGATTATGAACTTACATTAAAGACAATCTTAATACTTGTATATTAGTTAAAGAATAAGTAGAAATTAATTAAATAAAAATAAATCCCAAAATGATTAATTATATTCACATGGATATTTTACTTAAATGATTACTTAATTTATATTTATTATTTCTTAATATATCAAGAAACATTTAATTAAGTGCTTATATATCTTACAATATAATTAAATAAGAAAATAGTAATTTTTATTTGTGCAATAGTATAGACATTTTCATATACTTAAATGGTTATGTATTTGAATAAGAATCATTCGTAAATTTCTTTGTATTTAACTTACTTTCTAATGATTTTTAACGACAAATATGTAAATTAACTGATATAAATTGTTTTAGTTTAATTAGTGATTTTGATTTAAGTAATTAATACATATTTTTGTCAAATATTTAAAGGAGGAGTTTTATGATTCATAATAATTTTATTCTACTCAAACATGATTGCTTTTTGTGAATAATATGTGTGATTTATATCATACTTAAATGATTATACAGACGTATTTAGGATATTAATTCTATTATATCATTTAAAAAATTGATTTAACAATAAATTAAATGAAAAGTAAATTAGAGACCAAAAGGAGGAATTTTCTCCATATAATAATGTGCGAGTTTTGATTATAGTCTTTGTAAAATAAGCACATTTTGATTTTATTGGTCCTGATAATTTTTTTTATTAACTTGTTTTTCATTGAATACCCTACAGTTGAATTCACCGGATGAATTTGAATGTTCTAGTAATACCTTGTTGTTAATTACATGTGTGAATTTACTATTTGGATTGAGAAAAGGGACTATGGGTAGGGATGGCAACGAGGCGAGGTGGATACGGGTTTCATGATACCCGTCCCCGTCCTCGCAAGTTAAACTCATCCCCATTCCCGTTTCTATACCCGTCGGGTATAGATTTTCATTCCCATCCCCGTCCCCGTCGGGTATCGGGTATACCCGTACCCGTATCCGTACCCGTCAAATTTTTTATTTTTTATTTTTTGTAAAAAAAATGATATTTTTAAATTATTTTTTTTATTATATTATAATTATAATTAGGTTATTTCTTTATTTCATATTATAATAAATAATCACACATAAAAAAATATTAAATTTTTTTAATATAATTAAATTGAAAGTGAATATTAAATTAAAAATGAGAACAGGGACAGGTACGGGTACGGGTACGGGACGGGTAAGTACATACCCGTACCCGTACTCGTACCCAATTTAATATATCGGGTTTTACCCGTACCCGTACCTGTACCTGGTCAAACCGGGTATTCCCTGTCAACGTCGGGACGAATTCGGGTATTACCCGCGGGTACGGGTATATTTGCCATCCCTAACTATGGGTGTGTTAGTACACCCAAGTTGCATAGCTTGCAATTCTATGGTGTAGTGCCGGGTGTGCCTTTATGATATTGGGCGTAATGAAATCAATTTCCTGGGCCAAGCCTAAAGAGAGCCACAATGGATGTAAAGAGGTCATTGATTTCTTTATGGGGTGTCTCGCCCTAAATATTAACTTAACGTTATTAATATTTAATGTTGATTTGATTTTTTTTTCCTTTTTCACGTGACTGTTTCTGATAGAGAAAAGAATACAATTGTGGAAGTTGATAGCAGGCCCAAAAGAACAGTTGTTAGGCCCATTCGCTACAGGGATCGAAGATTCTCATTTAGAATGAAAATACTGCATTTCTATTAGTTTGTTTTGCCACATATGCATTCGGTTATTACATCATTTTGTCATTGCAGCATTCTGTTATTTGCATTCTTGTTTTTTTTTCCTGCTGTATTGCACCTATATATGAGGCTTGCAAAGTATTGAATGGGCATGAAATAGAAATTTTCGTTTGTTTAATTTGGAGGAACCTTGGCCTCGAACACAAGGAGTTTACTATGTTCATATCAATTTGGTGCTTTCATGGCTGATAATACCCGCTCTAAATCCCTTGACCGCCTTGAGGAGTCCGTAAAGCTCCTTACCCAACATCAATCCACCCTCACTTCTACCCAAACCGATCTTGTCACCAAAGTTGATGCCATTCTAACCCAATTATCTTCTCTCTCCATCCCTCTGCATTCTGCCACCACCTCCACAAAACCCCACCGCCCTCATATGAAGTTAGATGTTCCGCGTTTTGACGGTACCGATGCCATGGGGTGGATTTTCAAAATCTCCCAATACTTCATCTATCTCAGTACTCTAGAATCGGAATGTCTTTCCGTTGCATCATTTTACATGGACGGTCCAACTCTTAGTTGGTACCAATGGATGTTTCACAACAGCCTTATCATGTCCTGGCAAGGGTTGTTACAAGCCCTAGAGACGCGATTTTCTCCTTCGTATTACGATGATCCCTACGACGCTCTTTTTAAACTCACCCAGCAAGGCTCTGTTAACGATTACTTGACGAATTTAGAGCGTTTGGCAAATCGCATTGTGGGTTTGCCCCCCGATTCCTTTTGAGTTGTTTTATCTCTAGACTTTCCCCGGAGCTTCGTCAAGAAGTTCAAGCGCATCAACTGTCATGCTTCCTCAAGCAGTGGCTCTCGCTAAGTTGCAAGAAGACAAACTTGAATATCGTCATCGTTTTATTCGCACTCGACCTTCAATGGCTTCAACTCCCACTTCTCTGGTGCCCTCCCCTACCTCATTGGCAGTTCACACTCCAACACCGTCCTTACCAGCCTCACCCGCCACCAAATACAAACACCTCTCTCAGGCCGAAATTGCCATTCGTCGCGAAAAAGGGCTTTGTTATTACTGCAATGAAAAATTTAGCCCCAACCACCGTTGCAAGGCTCGTTTCTTCCTTTTTCTTGCCGAGGAAGAATGCGTCGATCCCATTGACCCCCTCCTCTTGATTGTGCTCCTTCAATTCTCGAGGATTCTCTCTCTACAACTGAGGCACAAATTAGCCTCAATGCTTTATCGGGCCATTCCTCTCACGAAGCCCTCCGCCTCATGGGCCAGTTGGCCCAACATTCGGTTACTATCGTGGTGGATAGTGGAAGCACTTATAATTTTGTGCAGGATCGTGTTGCTAAATTTTTGGGCCTTACTACACAACCTACTCCTCCTCTTCATGTTATGATCGGTAATGGGACTGTTGTTGATTGCAATTCTGTTTGTCGAGCAATATCCATACTCATCCAGGGGCAATCGTTTGTGGTTGATCTTTATGTCCTACCCATTAGTGGGGCTGAGGTAGTTTTAGGCATCCAATGGCTCAAGGAATTAGGCCCAATATTAACTGACTATAACACCCTCTCTATGAAATTCCTCCATGATGGTTCATTGGTTGAATTCAAGGCCCATAACCCGTCTTTGCCTTTAGACATTTCAGCCCACCAAGTTAAGCGCCTCATTCGCACAAATTCAGCCTTTGCCTTTTTTCACATACAGGTTTTACCTGACTCAACCCCTTCTTCTGAGGTTCTATCCCATCCAAACCCATATTTAGCTAGTCTTATTCACCGATTCACCCATTTGTTCTTTACACCCACCAAATTACCACTAGATCGTCCTACCAACCACCACATTTACTTACTTCTTAATGTTCCCCCAACCAATGTTCGCCCATACCGTTATCCCCATTGTCGCCACCGGCCCGAAACGGGCTTTCGGCATTCGCGAAGGATGGTTGGACTTTTTGATTTGTTTAAAAATATGGATTGCTAGAATGACTTATTCTCAAACTGAGACCTTGTCAAACAAGCAATTTTATTAAAAGGCTCACCAATCCATGTTAATCCCAAGCGGGACCCTCCATGGATTAGCGGTTTTCATAAAAAGGAAGGGTTCATGGAGTCGCCACCAATGTTTTACTCAAAACATTGGAAAAAGAAGTTTAAGGCAATCGATTCAAAAATCGACTTCGGCCATTACAACCAGAGTCGGGTAAGGGAGTCGGTTACGCGTGGGGAAGGTGTTAGCACCCCACAGCGCCCCTTTCGGGTTCCCTATGACAGATTATTTAAAAATAATAGCGCGAAATTACTAAATTACCCCTATTTATTCTAAGCAATTATAAATTAACTATCTACATGATGACAGTTAAATATACACACAGAAAGCAGTAAAAGGAAGGTCTTAAGAAGAAACCTTTGAAGCGTGCTTTTTATATATCAAGTAAAACTGGGAAGCTTTTTGGCGTTCCCTCGCTCTACAAGCCCGCTCGCTCCCTCCTAGAAAATTTTAACTATGGAAATCCGGAGGATTTCCCTTCGACTAAGTTCGAATCTCCAAGCTAAATGCTCGGAATTCCAGAACTTCGTCGGATCGACTCCCAGAGAGATTTCTAGGGCAGAACACTGCTCAAAAACCCTAGAATACTCAAGGAGGGAGTCAAAACTCAGTGTAAAAGTGTTCAATGACGTCAAAATGACGCCATATTTATAGGGAACAGGCGCAATACGGGCTATGGAATCAATACGGCCGTATTGAAATTTTTGAACTTCAATACGTTCAATACGGCCGTATTGAAATTCAGAAATTTCAATACGCCCGTATTGAGTTCACTGCGGCTGTATTGAAGCTTCAATACGGCCGTATTGATTTCAGTACGGCCGTATTGAAGTTTCAGAAACTTCAATACGCCGTATTGAGTTCACTGCGGCCGTATTGAAGCTTCAATACGGCCGTATTAAGTTTAGTACGGCCGTATTGGGCTTCATTCCCTCCACTTCCTTATTTTAAGCTACTCTAAGACCTCTAAACCTACAGATAGCCATCCTATGGTCTTCTAGGAGTCCTTCTGGCTGACTTTCCTTCGATCTTTGAGGGTCTTCGAGTTTTATTTCCGACCCGGACAATTTTAGGGGTCTACAGCTGCCCCCCCTTTACTTAGTCAAACGGCCTTTTGGTGTACCGTTTGATAAGTAAAGGAGTTGACCCAATTGTCCGGGGAATAAGCCATCCTTCCGACTTGTAGTGTCTTCAGGTGGGAAAATTGTTGAGTAGCCTCTCCAGGTTGGTGCATACCTCCGCGCTTCTAGTCACTTTGGTAGCGTGAGTCTTGCCCTCTCCAGGGTGAGTTTGCCCTCTCCAGGGTGGCTGAGTTTGCCCTCTCCAGGGTGGCTGAGTTTGCCCTCTCCAGGGTGAGTTTGCCCTCTCCAGGGTGGCTGAGTTTGCCCTCTCCAGGGTGAGTTTGCCCTCTCCAGGGTGGTTGAGTTTGCCCTCTCCAGGGTGAGTTTGCCCTCTCCAGGGTGGCTGAGTTTGCCCTCTCCAGGGTGAGTTTGCCCTCTCCAGGGTGGCTGAGTTTGCCCTCTCCAGGGTGGCCGAGTTTGCCCTCTCCAGGGTGAGTTTGCCCTCTCCAGGGTGGCTGAGTTTGCCCTCTCCAGGGTGAGTTTGCCCTCTCCAGGGTGGCCGAGTTTGCCCTCTCCAGGGTGAGTTTGCCCTCTCCGGGGTGGCTGAGTTTGCCCTCTCCAGGGTGAGTTTGCCCTCTCCAGGGTCTGCGGTTTGCCCTCCCCAGGGTCTGCGTACCTCCGTGCATCTGATCACTTTGATAGCGTGAGTTTGCCCTCTCCAGGGTCTGCGGTTTGCCCTCCCCAGGGTCTGCGTACCTCCGTGCTTCTAGTCACTTTGGTAGCGTGAGTCTTGCCCTCTCCAGGGTCTGCGGTTTGCCCTCCCCAGGGTCTGCCTCCGTGTTCTTGACGACATTGGCAATGTGAGTTTGCCCTCTCCAGGGATCTGAGATGGTTTTTTGTCTCCACAGTCCACGATGCTGCTTCGACGGTTGTTTTTGATTTTGGTGCCGCTGAGGGCTGGATAACGCAGGGATCCGTCTAGGGGATGTGCAGTTACTCATAGGTTCTTGTATCCCAATTTTGCATTGCGTAATTGGTGCCCATTGAGGAATTTCTGTTTCCTTGGGGTGTAGACACAAAGATGCTCTTTCTGAGATGAGCGGTGCCTTATGGTTGGCTGACGTCCTTTTGACGGTGGTGGAGTATCCCGGTTATCCTTATTCGGGTGACTCTTTTGGATTTTTCTGATTTTTGCTGCCTCTGTGTAGGCTGTTATCCGCTGGGGATTCTGGATGTTGATTTTTGATTAGCCTCTTCTGTTAGGCATATCATCTTGTTGTTCAATGATTGGCCGAACGCCGAATTCCGCTTGGGGAATATTTATTGATATTTTTTATTTTTCTCCTTTTGTAGGGATGCCTCTTGAGTAGGCGACTGGGGATTTGGGGATCTTATGTATCCCAGAGTATTATTTAGGAAGCCTCTGCAGGCTTAGCCTCACTCAGCGCTTGAGTCAGAGAGCTATCTTCCACTGAGGAAGTCTAAGTCCTTTGACTTGGATATTTTGTTTGGATCATGCTTCCGTTGGGGAATTTTGCTGATCTCGCTTTGATAGCTTTCACTGGGGAATTTGGCCCGTGAGTGGAAGTTGAGATATCTCTGGGGAGTATTATTTCGACGAGCCTCTCCAGGCTCATTTATTCTGTACAGTTGGGGAGTATTATTTCAGCAAGCCTCTCCAGGCTCAGTTATTCTGAAGGAGTATTATTTCGGCGAGCCTCTCCAGGCTCAGTTATTCTGTAGGAGTATTGTTTCGGTAAGCCTCTCCAGGCTCAGTTATTCTGCATGAGTTTTGTTTTTTGTTCAGCCCGAGAATGCAAGCTGAGATGTCCTTTGGAGAGTATTATTTTGGCAAGCCTCTCCAGGCTCAGTTATTCTGTATAATTTGTTGGATTTTCTGTATTTTGCCTTTTTGTTGATTTTGGCTTTTTCTGTGTTTTTGCCTTTTGATTTTGGCTTTTTCTGTGTTTTTGCCTTTTTTGTTGGTTTTGGCTTTTTCTGTATTTTTTGTTGATTTTGGCTTTTTCTGTATTTTTGCCTTTTTGTTGGTTTTGGCTTTTTCTGTACAGAAATGTCTCTGAGGAGTATTATTTTGGCGAGCCTCTCCAGGCTCAATTATTCTGAAAGAGTATTATTTCGGCGAGCCTCTCCAGGCTCAATTATTCTGAGAGAGTATTATTTCGGCGAGCCTCTCCAGGCTCAATTATTCTGAGAGAGTATTATTTCGGCAAGCCTCTCCAGGCTCGGTTATTCTGTATGGTGAGAGAGTATTGTTTCTGCAAGCCTCTCCAGGCTTAATTATTCTGAGGAAGTATTTTTTCAGCAAGCCTCTCCAGGCTCAATTATTCTGTACAAACTGAGGAGTATTGTTTGTATCCTTGCCTTTTTTCATTTTCGGCTTTTGTTGACTGCTGTCATACACAAGCAATTTTCCTATTTTTCTATTTTATGCAATTGCCTCATGAAGAGGTCTTTGAAAATTTCTTTATGGCCAATACGGCCGTATCCATTTCAGTATGCCCGTATTGAATTGAAAATTTGTTCATAACCCTAATTTTGGTACGGGCGTACTGAACATGATACGGGCGTATTGTTTTTCTGAAGTTTATATTTTTTGTTTTTTTCAATAAACAAAGAATAAGTGATCTTCCATTACACCTATCATCTGTATGCATGTATGCAGTATGATGCACCTAATTCTATTTGATTCACTTTTCAAAAGAATTAACCGATGCGTTTCTCTGTTTGGATTTTTGCCATTCCTCTAGACGGGCTGTGTGCTGCCGATTTCTGTAACCGAGGAATGATGCATGTTATATTGAGATTTGGCGTCATCAACCAAATGATCCTTCCCTTCCTCTAGAAGATGTGTCAACCCTCCTATTGACTACTATATCTCCATGTTTCCACTAGATTATTCAAAAATCATTTGGGACAAGAGAGAAAAGAAGGAAAGGATATATTTTTTTCGAAAGTTTGTGTTTTAGAGGGGATTATTTATTTTTTGAAAAATGGATTTTGTAAGAATGGCTTGGCCAATGGTAGGCTTAAGTGTTTAGGCTTGTTTGATTAAACACTTATGAAGTTAAGCACGTCTTGGTTATTAACGTTTTGTGATTTGACAATTTGGATAGCTTTTCTTGAGCCCCTTTGTTGAATTCAGTTGGTGGTACCATCATGGATTTATTCTGTTTTTCGATTGCCCTAACTTTTGCCTAAAACGCCCATTTGTGGAGTTTTAGCGGGCTTTTGTTTTTGTTCATTATTTTGTAACCCTAATTTTTGCCTAGGTCACCCTTTTGTGGGATTCCTAGCGGGTCTTTTGCTCTTATTTTTGCGCAGTCCCCTTTTTGGGTTTCCTGCCGAGCTTTTTGTTTTTTAGGATTTTTGTCCTGAATGGATTTCTTTTTATCCATGACGGCACTTATTGAGGCCAAGGAAAGGTGCTCCAAGTTGTCGTGCACACTTCCACACAAAATGATGTGGGTTTATTGATTATTAAGACGATTTTAACCTCACTTATGTTCATTCAAACAGGGTTAAATAATGTGGTTTAGAATTTTATTGCAAGCAAGAAAAGAAGCAATAAGAAATAATGAAGAATGATTTTATTATAATCATAGAGGAAACATGTGCCCTATCGAGGCTCGGGGGTCGGGCTGTCCCCGAGGAGTAATCTCTAATAGTCATCAGGCCTATACATCTCTATCGGAAGGAGAAGAGCACTTGATGACGACGACCGGCCTTGACGCTTGTGAACCGGCCTTCCTGAAGATCTGGCTTAAAGAACGTCGAGAAGGATCTTGATTCCTCTTCGTTCTTTGATCTTTGTTAGGGTTGTATCCTAACCCTTGTTTCCCCGGATTATCCTTGATAATGGGTAGCTCCGGGATTCCTTGGGAGTCCTTGCCTAATCCTTGTCCTGGCAAGTATCCGTTCTTAGTGAGCATATGGGCTACCTTCTTCATTTCTCGGGGAAACGTTTCAACATTGGCACTTTCCAATGCTTGGAAGGCGGTTTCCAAAGCTTCCTCTGCTGCATCCACATAAGGTATGTTGGATGGCTTGCTGATGAGTATGTCATCTTCAGCTTGTACAGTCACCAGTTTGTCACCCACTATGAACTTGACTTTCTGGTGGAGCGTAGAGGGTACAGCTTTCGCATCATGAATCCAAGGTCGGCCAAGGAGACAGCTGTATGCCGGAGTAATGTCCATCACGTGAAATTCGACGTTGAAGATAGTGGGTCCAATTTGGATTGGAAGATTGATCTCTCCCACCACTTCTCTTTTAGAACCGTCGAAAGCTCGAACGATCATGTTGCTCGGGCGTATTTGGACTCCCTTGATTGCCAATTGCTTGAGCGTTCTTTTTGGCATCACATTCAAGGAAGATCCATTATCTACCAAGACTTTAGCGATGTGATACTCCTTGCACTTTACAGAGATGTGCAAGGGCTTGTTATGATTCGGTCCCCCAGCGGGGATTTCTTCATCGGTGAAAGTGAGGTGATCACTAGCCGTGATGTGACTAACAATCCCCTCAAACTTGTCTTGGGAGATAGTGTGCGACACATATGCCTCGTTCAAGACTTTCGACAGAGCTTGCCGATGCGGTTCAGAGCTTAGGATCAACGACAACAACGTAATCTTTGCTGGCGTCCTATGAAGTTGATCCACGATGGAGTACTCGCTCTGTCGGATAAACTTTAACAGCTCGTCTGTCTCCTCCTCGGATTCTTTTTCCTCGATTTTCTTTTCTTCTTTTTCTTTATTCTTGGGGGCTTTATCATGAAGATCTTCGGGAGTGTAGATCCTGCCACTCCTAGTCATGCCCCCAAGTCCAGCGATGTTGGAGATATCGCTGTCGGCAGAAGAATGGATGTCGTATATCCATGGCACAACCTTATTTGATTCGTAGGGGAAAGGCCTTGGAGCGATGATCCTTAATGGTGTCGGACCTTCCCCTTTGTCTGTCTTGATTACCAACAACGGAGTTGATGTGCGCTCGCTTGGCGCGGTTGTTGGCTTACGCTTAATAACAAATGGCGTGCGATCCATCTTGAACATACGCATCGATTATTTCTTTCTTTTTATTAACGTTTATTAATGAATTACTAGGAGGGATGTATGAAATGCAAACCTAGATCCCTCCATGATCTTTGATAAGAATGCATGATATGAGATGATGGCGATGAATATGCATGCATTGTGTTTATTCAACTAAGCATTATCATGTTTTTAGGATGTCCCTAAGATGATGCATGATATTGCTTGGTTTGGATAAATAACCTTTTTTTCCTTTTTTTTTGGGTATTTTGTTTTTTGTATTTTTTGGGTGAAAAGGGAAACTACCTACATGAATGTGATGAAGGTAGATGTTAACACCATGCAATGGAAGATCCTTATTCCTATTTATTTTTATTTTAAAAGAATAGGAATGTTGTATGTTTAAAGAAATGCAATGTATGCTCAAACAATTTCACATAAACAATGCACAAACAATTCACTCATCCACGAACAGTCACGAGCGAATCACGAGGTAGGGGTATCCTGCAGAAAAGTGCATATTCAAGGTGGTTCTAACTGTTCTCACCGGTCTGAGGCCCCCAAGGTGCCCCCATTATAGGGACCCAATTCCTCTCGTCGTAAGTCGATGGAAAGCTCCAACGCACTGTCGGACTCGAGTTCATGGTTATCACCTTGAGTGATGTTTTCCGACAACGGTCTACGGGCACCTATAGACCCATTCGACAACCGGCCGTACTAACATCCACTCCCTATGGTTAATCACTCATGCCCCCGGGTATAGAGGGAACTGTTGTGTGCAAAGGTTTGTGTACAGTTTGTATTTCAAACAATTGCGGAATTTAAACATACAACAGTTATTTAAAGCCATATAATAAATCATGTTATCATACAAGCAAGGGGTAACGAAGTAATTTTTAACTATTATTTGTTAAAAACAATCTGTCACTAAATGGGACTGACTCTCGAAGCTTCCCCAGCGGAGTCGCCATCTGTCGCCACCGGCTCGAAACGGGCTTTCGGCATTCGCGAAGGATGGTTGGACTTTTTGATTTGTTTAAAAATATGGATTGCTAGAATGACTTATTCTCAAACTGAGACCTTGTCAAACAAGCAATTTTATTAAAAGGCTCACCAATCCATGTTAATCCCAAGCGGGACCCTCCATGGATTAGCGGTTTTCATAAAAAGGAAGGGTTCATGGAGTCGCCACCAATGTTTTACTCAAAACATTGGAAAAAGAAGTTTAAGGCAATCGATTCAAAAATCGACTTCGGCCATTACAACCAGAGTCGGGTAAGGGAGTCGGTTACGCGTGGGGAAGGTGTTAGCACCCCACAACGCCCCTTTCGGGTTCCCTATGACAGATTATTTAAAAATAATAGCGCGAAATTACTAAATTACCCCTATTTATTCTAAGCAATTATAAATTAACTATCTACATGATGACAGTTAAATATACACACAGAAAGCAGTAAAAGGAAGGTCTTAAGAAGAAACCTTTGAAGCGTGCTTTTTATATATCAAGTAAAACTGGGAAGCTTTTTGGCGTTCCCTCGCTCTACAAGCCCGCTCGCTCCCTCCTAGAAAATTTTAACTATGGAAATCCGGAGGATTTCCCTTCGACTAAGTTCGAATCTCCAAGCTAAATGCTCGGAATTCCAGAACTTCGTCGGATCGACTCCCAGAGAGATTTCTAGGACAGAACACTGCTCAAAAACCCTAGAATACTCAAGGAGGGAGTCAAAACTCAGTGTAAAAGTGTTCAATGACGTCAAAATGACGCCATATTTATAGGGAACAGGCGCAATACGGGCTATGGAATCAATACGGCCGTATTGAAATTTTTGAACTTCAATACGGCCGTATTGAGTTCAATACGGCCGTATTGAAATTCAGAAATTTCAATACGCCCGTATTGAGTTCACTGCGGCTGTATTGAAGCTTCAATACGGCCGTATTGATTTCAGTACGGCCGTATTGAAGTTTCAGAAACTTCAATACGCCGTATTGAGTTCACTGCGGCCGTATTGAAGCTTCAATACGGCCGTATTAAGTTTAGTACGGCCGTATTGGGCTTCATTCCCTCCACTTCCTTATTTTAAGCTACTCTAAGACCTCTAAACCTACAGATAGCCATCCTATGGTCTTCTAGGAGTCCTTCTGGCTGACTTTCCTTCGATCTTTGAGGGTCTTCGAGTTTTATTTCCGACCCGGACAATTTTAGGGGTCTACACCCATTACCAAAAGTGCCAAATTGAAAGACAGGTTGTTAAAATGCTTCGTTCTGGCTTCATTCAACCTAGTCACAACCATTTCTCTTCTCCTGTGCTCCTTGTTAAGAAGAAGGATGGTACCTGGAGGGTGTGCGTCAATTTTCGTGCCTTGAATTCCATCACTGTGCGTGACCGTTTTCCGCTTCCAACCATAGATGAACTTTTGGACGAACTTGCCGGTGCCTCTTGGTTCTCCAAAGTAGATCTTCGTCAAGGATTTCATCAAATCCGTATGAATCCTGAGGATATCCCGAAGACAACATTTCGTACTCACCACGACCATTTTGAGTATCGGGTCATGCCGTTTGGGTTATGTAACGCTCCTTCTACTTTTCAAGCAACGATGAATGCTATTTTTGCTCCATTTCTTCGCAAATTCGTTGTTGTTTTCTTTGATGATATCTTGGTGTATAGTAGTTCTTTGCAGGACCATTTACTACATTTGGAGCAGGTTTTTCAAACCCTTCATGACGGCGAATTTTCTCTACGAGGCTCCAAATGTCTCATTGGTCAACGCCAATTGGAATATTTGGGTCACATTATCTCTTGCAAGGATAGCTCTTGAGCCCTCCAAGATCCAAGCTATGGTAGATTGGCCTAAACCTACTTCGATACGCAACCTTCGTGGTTTTTTGGGCTTATCCGGTTTCTATCATCGGTTTATTTGTGGGTATGCATCTATAGCTGGACCCTTGAATGCTCTCCTTAAGCTTGGTAATTTTCATTTGACTCTAGAGGCTCAAGCTGCTTTTGACACTCTTAAATGTGCAATGACTGAAGCACTTGTCCTGGCCCTTCCAGATTTTTCATTGCCCTTTATCCTCGAGACTGATGCATCTAAGACTACTATGGGTGCTATTTTAATGCAACAGGGTCTTCCTATCGCTTATTTTAGTAAGCCTTTTTGCCTTCATCTTCTTCGTGCTTCCACTTATATTTGTGAACTTCACGCTATCACCTTTGCTATTAAGAAGTGGCGACAATACTTGTTGGGCCATCATTTCACTATTCTCACCGATCACAAAAGCTTGAAAGAGCTTATGTCTCAAACTATTCAAACCCTAGAATAACAGGTTTATCTTTCGAAGTTGTTGGGTTACGATTATACTATTCAATATAGGGCCGGTAGACATAATGTTGTGGCAGATGCTTTGTCTCGCCTTTTCACTGCGGATTCTGGTCATTGTTTGACTTTATCAATGCCTCGTTTTGTCTTCTTAGATGATCTCCGCAAGTCCTTGTTGAGCAATGATGAATTCCTTCAACTTTTTCATGAGGTTCAGTCTGATCTAGTTGCACATGCAAATTTCAGCATTCATGAGGGTTTACTCTTTTTCAAGGGACATATATGGATTCCCTCCTCTTCTCCATACCAAAACCTTTTGTTACAAGAGTTTCATCAAACTCCCCTAGCTAGTCACATGGGTATTTTTAAAACGCTTGCTCGCCTCTAGGAAATTTTTTTTTGGCCAGATATGCATCGTGACGTTAAACAGTTTGTTGCGCACTACCATACCTACCAACAAACAAAATACGAGACCAAATTGCCTGCTGGTTTACTTCATCCTTTACTTGTTCCAAATGCTATTTGGGAGGACCTTTCTTTAGACTTCATCACTGGTCTTCCATCCTCTTCAGACAACACTGTTATCCTTGTGGGTTGATCGCTTCTCAAAAGGGGCCCATTTTGGTACTTTGCCTACACATTTTACTGCTTTCAAGGTTGATCAACTCTTCTTTGACCTTGTTTGCAAACATCATGTTGTTCCTTGGAGCTTGGTTTCTGACCGTGATCCTATTTTCATTAGCAAATTCTGGCGTGAGCTCTTCAAAGTGTGTGGTACTAAACTTCGCACGAGTACATCTTATCATCCGGAGAGTGATGGGCAAACGGAAGTCCTTAACCGTGTGCTGGAATAATATCTTCGTAGTTTCGTCCACACTCATCCTACAAGATGGAGTAATTTCCTTTCTCTTACTCAATGGTCCTATAACACATTAGTCCACACTGCCACTGGATATTCTCCATTTCAGATTATTTTTGGCAAACTCCCTGCTTCCATCCCTCACTACTTGTTGGGTTCTTCCACGGTGGGAGTTGTGGACCAACTTTTGGCAGAATGCCAAGAATTATTAGCTGTGTTGAAATGCAAGCTTGAGAAGGCCTAATTGCAAATGAAAACTCAAGCTGATCATAAGCATCGAGACGTCTCTTATGCCATTAATGATTGGGTGTATGTCAAACTACATCCTTATCGTCAAGTTTCTATTGCTGGCAGTCACTACAACAAGTTGTCAAAGCGTTATTTTGGCCCTTTTCAAATCATTGAACGCATTGGCCCTGTGGCATATAAGTTAGCTTTACCCAACACTTCTAAGATCCATCCAGTTTTTCTTTGTTCTCTTCTTAAACTGCACAAGGGTCCACTTCCTGCTCTTAATGATCCTCTCCCTGCTTTATCCCATGATCATCATCCGTTGGTCACTCCTCTGGCCATCTTGCAGTCTAAATGGGATCAGTCCACATCTCCCCCCACACGTCTAGTGCTTGTCCAGTGGGTGGGGTTGTCTCCAGATGATTCCACTTGGGAAAATTGGGACGATCTTTGTGCTGTTTACTGTAACATCCTAAATTTTATAACTATTTATCTATGTGTTTCTACAAATTATTATATATATTAAATACTATGTAAGTTAATGTGAATGAAATTTATGTAGCATTATTTAACCAGATTTTCTAAATTCACTAACATTATTTTATTATCTAAATTGACTGTTTCTCGGACAGCGTTGAGAGCATGCTGTAAAATATGAGAAACTCAATTTAAGAAAATTTAAGTAATCTATAATCTAAATAATAATTTATTGAGTGTAGATTAAGAATAAATACAGTTAAGAGAGAAAATCTCTAAATTAAAATTTATAGAAATTCTCTAAGGATTTAACAAGAAAAAGTTATTCTGCTAAAACCTTAAGCTAGAAAATTATGGAAAAATGTTCAAAAGGATATAAAAATGTTATCATCAATATAGTATGCTTGGAATAATTAATAAAAATGTATAGTTAGGAGAAATTAAAATACAAGTCTCAACCAATCAAATTTTGACACATAAGCAAATTGATATTTATTTAATATTAATTAACATAATTAAGAGATGATCAAGAGACAAAAGTTTGTATTTTTAGTGGTCAAGATTCTAATAATAATATTAGTACCTCAAAATTTTAAGTAATTTGTAAGATATTTTAATAATTCTACAATATTCTAGAAAGTTCTACAAAACTCTCCAAACTAGATATTTAATTACCAAATAATTAAATGGGTTGGATGCTTAACTATTAAGATATTCAAATAATTCAAGAAAGTTCTATAAAATTCTACATAATAGAAATTTAGAATTGATTAGATACTTAACCATTAAGATATTTAAATAATTCTACAAAATTCTAGGATGTTGTATAAAATTCTACAAAAGAAAAAGGACACATAATCACCATGTGCTTAAAATGAATTGAAAACTTAATCATTAAGATAACTAAATAACTCTACAAAATTCTAGAAAGTGGACATCTCATCACCAAACTATTAAATAAATTGGAAACTTAATCATTAAGATACTTAAATAATTCAAGAAAATTCTAGAAAGTCCTATAAATATCTACAAAATGGACACCTAATCACTATCTTATTAAAATATCTTAGGAAATATCAAGAAATATCTACACATCTAGAAGGTTGGAGAATGGAGGTGGAGACTAGTATAAATAGAGGAAGCCACACACCAAAAAGCTCACCAACAACCCTTAACAACTAGACCTAAACCAATTCCAAGAAACACCCAAAAATACTCCATCTTTTCCACAACCAAGGAGTAAAACAAGGAGTAAACAACTAAAATTTCAAGAAAAGGGGAAGAAAGGAAGAAGATAAGAGGAAGAGAAAGAAGTAGGAGAAGAAGAAATCAAGGAAATTAGGAAAAAGCTAGCAAGCTTGGAGAAATAGGTATGGGTTAGATGTTTAATTTTATTCATGTCTATATAATGGTAGAATAAATATTGATCTTTACTTATAAGTTTTGATGCATGGAACCTTAGGTTATTTGATATGGTTTTTGATTGTACTTTTTGATAAATTTGATGTTTTAAAGTTGAATCTTGAAATGGTTGATTGTTTATGATTGAATGTTTCTATTGAAGTTGTTTGAATTGTATTTGAAGAGTTTGATTGAGAATAGTTTTTGAAGTGATAGATTAATAGTAATGCATATTGCATATTGCATAATGTCATTTTTTAGTCAAAATATTTTTGGGGGGAAAAGAAAAGAATTTCCAAAAATAAATATTTGAGAAATGGATTTTGTACTAAGGATATTTGATAGAAAAAGAACGAGTTTTGTAATTTTGAAATGATACTTTTTATGTGAATTCTTTTCTTTATGTTTACTATCCGAAACATTGGTGGCAAGAGATTGATTGAGAATTGTGATAGTGGGTACTGTCAAGGACAGTTGGCAGTACGAGATGGATAAAGAAAAGGATAAAGTGAGAGAGAGTTTGATATGGTTGTGAAAGTATGACTGAGGTATTTGTTTTATGCTACCAATGTCAGAAGATAGTAAACGGGGTTTGAGTAGAATGGGTAAGACGGGACCTCTGGTCTGGGGGATAGACCTTTGGTCTAGGGAGTGTTTGGGCATGGGCAATCCCATAGATGGCCAGTCTTTATTGATTCTGTGTCGTGGTAGCCTGCCGGGTGCACTAACACTCTGACTACTGTCTACTTGTTCGCGTTTAGTGAGGCATTGCCGAATCACTGGACAGAGTGATGTTAAGCTCTAGCTTCACTAAACACTCAAAAGGGAAAATCTCCATGGAGTAATGAGTCAAAACGATTTCTAAAAGTATATTTTCGGTCAAAATCTGCATCTCATTCTCATAACCATATTGCATTATTTGGACTATTATCAATTTGTTATGTTATTGATAATTGTATGAACTTATTAGGCACTTGTATGATTTGTTTGTGTGAGATGTGAATGAAATTAAATGTCTAACCCCATAAATATTTTTAAACCCAGATATTGGAGATCTCATAATGAAGAAAAATTGGATGTGCAGTTAGAAGGTCAGATGCAAAAATCCAGAGCATAGGATGGGGGGGTTTTATTTTACTAAGTTGTTATAAAATGGTTTGTAATATCTAGTAACTTGTATTTAATAAATTTCTTTTCAATATAAATTTCTTCATTTGTTTAAGCATCTTTTCTACAAAATTATACTAATAATATAAATATTATTAACCATAAATAATTAGTTATGATTAACATATGTAATCTGGAAAGGGGGTTACATTTACCACCTCGGACGAGGTGGATTTCGCAGAGGGAAGTATTGATAGAGAAAAGAATACAATTGTGGAAGTTGACAGCAGGCCCAAAAGAACATTTGTCAGGCCCATTCGCTAGAAGGATTGAAGATTCTCATTCAGAATGAAAATACTGTATTTCTATTAGTTTGTTTTGCCACATATGCATTCGGTTATTACATCATTTTGTCATTGCAGCATTCTGTTATTTGCATTCTTGTTTTTTTTGGCTGTATTGCGCCTATATATGAGGCTTGCAAAGTATTGAATGGGCATGGAATAAAAATTTCCGTTTGTTTAATTTGGAGGAACCTTGGCCTCAAACTCAAGGAATTTACTGTGTTCATATCAGTTTCATTTTTCTTTAATGAATTATGCGAAGTTGAAGAAACATGACCTTGAATTTTAAATGGATTTTTAAAAGAAGAACATTGATTGGTTCTAATGTTAACAAGTAGTAAATGAAACGTTCCGTTTTAAAGTTTTAAAAAGGAAAATATAGTATCATCTTATTTTTAAACATTTGTTTAAAAAGAGATTAAGACGAGATAAATAAAAATATTTTTATTACAACACCTATATATATATATATAAAATAAGGATTATGATCATATGATAACTATTTTTCCTAAACTAATTATACAACCCCAAGTATAATAAAAAAAAATAGTAAAAAGAAAGATGGTTGCATATACATGTGCCAAAAGTTCTCAGGTACCCAAATCAAATATATTGAAGAAAATGATCCTAGACTCAAAGCAATTATCACTAAACCAATTCTTACATGTGAAACTAAACCTCTGAAGAAGAAAAGAAATAAATACAAGGATAACGAAGGTGAAGAATAAATATCTCTATGATGTCCCTCGGTACTACCATTTGGTCCTGAAAATAAAGTGTAAAGGTTCATCAAGCAAACAACAACTTTAATTAAAGTCTTACACATAAGCTAATAATCTAGTCAATTCATTCTCGATTCTCACTTGTTTTTCGTTATAAAACCTCTTAATTCTTTTCTACTAGCCAATTGCCACTAAAACTACTAGAACTCAGTGGTCTTACATAATTTAGTTTGGAAGACTATTGGGAGTACACCCTCACTATTGTACAATGGTAGGCCCTTACCCGTTAATGATTGCTCATAGTTGGGGTTGCTAGGTCGACTGTGTGAAAACTATTGTCACAACTCAACGTCTATACCCTAAGGATGATCACACCATATAAAAATATCTTCAAGTACCAATTATGGTCATCCACACTCTAAGGATTGACTCCTCAACACACACCTCATTGGGTACACATTTGTCATTGTAGGGTTCCATGGAATAAGGTACCGAACGACAATGAACTAACATATAGGGATGAGAATAGACTAGGTCAGACTAGGTTTTGAAATATATAGGCTGAGTTTATTCTACAAAAATAAAGCTTAAGCTTGACCTATTATCTATTATAGGTTTTTTTGTTTTACAGGGGGAACTAATTTTTTGGAGAAAACAACAAAGACCCTCATGCCCGCCTATTCAATTTCATCATGATTTGCAATACTATGTAATATTAGGGTGTTCCAGTTAACACTATCTGATTGGTAGTGTTCCCTTTCTCACTATCTAGAAGGACTAGCTATTGGCTACAATCATTCTCACCCAAGAGTTTCACTACACAGGAAGATTTAGCCAATAAGTTTCTTGAGAAATAATTTACTCATGAGAAATTCAAGAAAACCAAGGTGGCTATTAATAACTTGCAAAAGGAGGCAAATGAGTCACTGTCAAAGGCATGGGATAAATACCACAACCTGTTAACAAAATGCCTAAACCATCGATTACACGAGTTGGATTAGATGTACACTTTCCTAGATGGACTAATGTATGACATGAAGCTCATCTTGGATGCCTTAGTTGGGGTTACATTAACTATAAGACACTAGAGGAATTGGTAGTCATCATAGAGAGCATAGCCAACAATCACAGTGGATCCAAGAGACTAAGGTTTAAACTAGGAAAATGAGTATATGAATTGGCTTCCAATGATGAAATATTAGCCGAAAACAAGCCCTTAAACCAACATATTGAAATGCTCAACAAGCCAATTGTGGAGAAAAGAAAAACACTAGAAGGGGGGGGGGGGGGGGTTTAATAGTGTCAATAAAAAACTCACACTTTTTCAAAATAGTGAAGTAATAACAATGTCTACAATGTCTCCTAAAAGCAGTCTCTAAAATATCCTCAGATCTCACTCGAATTTGGTGGTATATCCTAATCTTAGATCTATTTTACTAAAAACACAGGCTCCCACAAATTGATCCATAAGGTTATCTATCCTAGGCAAGTGATACTTATTCTTAATGGTTACCTTATTAAGTTGATGGTAATCTACACACAACCTCATATACTCCCATCTTTCTTTTTCACTAACAACATAGGTATTCCCCAAGGTCATACATTAGGCCTAATGAATTTTTTTTCTATAAGTTCCTCATTGTTTCTTAAGTTCAGCTAATTCCTTAGGAGACATCCTATAGGATGCTATGGATATAGGGCAGTACTAGGTATTAAATCTATAGAAAAATCAGTCTCTCTCTCCTTCTCTCTCTCTCTCTATCTCTTTCTCTCTTTCTCAAGTTGTAAGCTAGTTATGTCTACAGGAAATTCTTTCACTAAAGGGATCTCACATAACACATTTTCTTTCTCTAGTTTTAAATACACAATATTAACATGTATATCTTTTCTTTTTCTTTTAAACATGAGTTAATTTGGTTTGCAGAAACACAATTTGTACCCTTACTCTCACCAAAATAAATTGTTTTATCAAAAAATTCATTAGGACATGATTGAAAGATAACCAATCCATCTCGAGAATTACGTCTAGTTTACTAAGAGGCAAATATATTAAGTCAACCAAGAATTCAACAAGAACTTGCAATGGACAATATAAGTCAATAATAGGAATACAAACAGGATTACTAGTTGGAGTTGCATGAATCAAATGATAATTTATGAGAAGACAAACAATTGATATTTTGACAAATAAATAGATACTATGAAGGGATAAGTTGCATAGAATCAAAGAGTACAACCAAAAGGTTCAACATCACATGAACAAAATAACTTTTGGTAGTTCATAGTTGATTAGCATAAAGCTTCATCCACCATTAATTACTCATGCCTACGCTTGCAATAGGAGCGATACCACCCAACCACTTCTTACACAAGTAAGATGTATCAAACAAACAAGAAAACAAGAGAACCAAAGAATATAACCATATCACAACACATAACTCATATAAAAGTACATAAAGAATCCCAATTATGGCACATAATACATCACCAACACAAATCATAGTACACACGAAAATGCAGTCATAACACATATCACACAAGTTTGATTTGAATCAACTAGACTCTAAGACGACTAAATGTGACACCTTTTATGCCACATGCATACATACAATAATATAAAATAATAGTTTCAAAAATTACTTCATTCATTTACTAAAACTATGGGCAAAAGGTACCACATTTGAAATCTAATATCCAAAAACTAAAACCAAAATAAATAATTACAAGAAATTCATAACACTTTGTTAAAATATTTTGAAATCAAATAAACTAAAATCTTTTTTTCAATAAAATAGAAAAATAATTCCTATGTTAAAAGTCCTGATGTCACATCCTTTCAAAGAAATCCCTTTAACAATTTAAACTCTTCAAAAATCAAAGTCACCAGCATAAACAATCCAAACAACACAAGGAAATTGGGGGAGTGAGAACATATCTCACTCTGGCTACTAGTGTAAGAAATGGTAGGGTAGTCACACACATGCATCATATAATCCATATATCAATAATTAATGACAGTAAAATTAATAAGCATTTATTTGCATTCTAACACTCCAGATGTCATCACATCATAGTTCAATATATATAAACCATGTTATGCTCATGTAAGGACAAAACTCTCCTAACTACATACATGTGATGCCAATAAATCACTTTATCACCATTTGAAGGTTAATTAGTCTAGGAGTACATGTCGGGCCATGCCATCACAACACTCTCTCTAGAAGAAAATACACTAGTTGCACATCAAGATAACTATGTTGGCCAAGTTTCATCCCATACACACAACATGGAAGGACCGAGGCTCCCAAACCTGACTATCCCCAAGGTCATGGAATCTCCAACCTTTTACACAAGGGGGACTTTCCCTAGTAGCATATTTCACATTGTACCCATCACATGAAAAATACTTTTATACAAATGATGAATGTCGCACTTAGACTCTTATGCACAACCAACAAATCATGTTCACATATCACACCATATTTCACATTTCACTTCATCACTAAGTCATACTTAGGCTTGCTCACTTGTTTCATTTACATATATAACATGTCTCATAACTCATAGGTTTCTCAATATGATAAATATCCAATACTTGTCATACACTCTTAATCTCATTAATAGGCACATCACATACCATTCTTTCACTTCACATTCTATAGATAACTCACTTTCACATCCAACAAATCATGTAATTCTTTAAGCAAAACAAAATTAATTAAATACATAGTTTCAGGTATGCAAGTCGTAGGCATAGGAAAACACTTGACGAGAAAGAGGCCGCAAGCCTCTAGAAGGATCACGCTCGACGTGATTGTTCTCGCATCTGACGAGATCACAACAAGGAGTCCCTTGGAACTCCCATGCCTGACATGACTAAACTCATGCCCGACATCATTGACATCGTGAGCATTTCGGGCTTTCACATGCAGCGAGCCCAATATAGTGCCTGACGTAGTATCAGTAAGGTCTCATTCTACATAATTTCTGTTTTACTCACTACAAGTTTGGGTTCCACTACTATTACTAATTCATGTATGTAAGGGGTGTCTATAATCTAAATAGTTTATTCTTTTACAAGTAATTACTACATACAATTGTTTCTCCAAGAATTTGTTTTGTATGTTGTCCTTAGGGTTTCCCTCTAGGGAACCCACAAACACTCACGAATTCACAAATAGAGACAATTTCATAGATAAAAAGTACTATTATATCATAATAACATGTTTAGAAATCATAGAGGCATCATTTACACATGTATATACACATTGCAATCAACAACAAGAATTCAGGTTTAATCCCTCACGCATAAAACATACATAAACAACGAGATTGGGGACCAAGCCCACTATCCAACAGATAATCCGCACCCTAGAACGAGATTCTCACTTCCCCTTATTTTGATGGATGCTAAAATCTGAGTTTGAATTTTCAAGTTCTTCACCCACAACCTCTAACTTTCCCCCTTCTTTAGATCACAAGACGCACGAGTCAATATATAAAGTGAGGCAATTGTAGCCTTACTATTACTAACATATTTAAATATTAGCTCTAACTCTTGCATAACCTGTTGATAAAAAGCTCATTAATTTACTTCACAATATTTTTAAAATAAAAAAAAAATAAAAAAAATAATTATCATTTCAAAATATCTCTAAGAATATTATATTATTGCTAATTAATTAATACAAAATCTTTTATTAATTTATTATGAAAAAAAATGAAATGTTACATTATCTTTGAAATCACCTCATAATGATGAAATTGTACATTTTAGTTAATTAGTTTATCACAACCGGAAAGTTTTATATAGAAATTTTACATTGCTAAAATTTCTACTTCAGTATCAGCGCAAGATATCCAAACTTACATTAATTATATCAAGAAAAAATCAGCATTTTATCATTTAATTATATTTTTAGATGATACGCACTTATTAAATGTTTCCTAATAAATTAAAATAATAATATAAAGTTTACAAATCATTTAATTGTAATATACATATAAGAATATTATAAAAAGAATACTTAGAATTTTGGTATTTATTTTAATGTAGGATCTTATTTTTTTTTTTTAATTAATCATTTAATTGAAGGCTTACAATAGATGAAAATAAAATATAAATACAGTTTACTACTCATTAAAAGATATAAATGTCTTACAAAGAAAATATAAACGCTAAAAAATGAACTTATAAGTATCTTTTATTCTTTGTATAATTGGTTTCATTTTTTTTTCCCATTTCCTACCAAATATTCAAAGATAAGAAATATTGATTTCTGTGTTCAGTATTTAAATCCCAGTTACATACTGGTCCTCACTAACCAATTAGCCATTCACATTCAAGATACACTTCAATCATGGCTACCATGATTCATCTTTGTCTTTTTTTCTCCTACATCACAGTCTTTCATCCCATTTTCTCAATGGCTCAATATGATAATTATATCATCCACATGGAATCATCAGCCATGCCTAAAGCATTCTCCACTAAACACAATTGGTATTTATCCACCCTTAACGCTGCATTAGATAATACTCAAGTTACCACCGATGACAATAATCTAAAAACCGCTTCTTCTAAGCTGATTTATACCTACACCAACGTCATGAATGGTTTTAGTGCAAATTTGTCACCTAAAGAGCTTGAAGCCCTCAAAAGATCCCCAGGTTACATTTCTTCCATACCAGATTTGTCAGCTAAGCTTGACACAACATATTCACCACAATTTCTTGGCCTTAATCCCAATGTGGGGGCTTGGCCTGTTGGAAAATTTGGCGAAGATGTCATTGTTGGGATGGTGGATACCGGAATTTGGCCTGAAAGTGAAAGCTTCAAAGATGAGGGGATGACTAGAATCCCTTCACGATGGAAAGGCTCATGTGAAAGTAGCATCAAATGCAACAACAAACTCATTGGAGCTCGATTCTTTAAAAAAGGATTGTTGGCCAAGAACTCCAAACTCGAAACAGTTGCGAACTCAACCCGAGATGTAGAAGGTCATGGGACCCACACATCAAGCATTGCAACTGGGAGCCAAGTTGATAATGCATCCTTCTTTGGCTATGCCAATGGATCAGCGAAAGGAGTAGCTCCACGGGCGAGAGTAGCCATGTACAAGGTTGTGTGGGGTGGTAGAGTCATGTCATCTGATATAATAGCCGCAATTGATACTGCCATATCAGATGGGGTTGATGTTCTCTCCTTATCACTTGGCCTTGATAATCTACCTTTGTACGAGGACCCTGTTGCTATAGCCTCATTTGCAGCCATGGAGAAAGGCATTTTCGTGTCCACGTCAGCAGGGAATGCTGGGCCTGAACGTGGAACTCTTCATAATGGAATACCATGGGTCATAAATGTGGCTAGTAGCACTTTGGATCGTGAATTTCGTGGGAGTCTTGTTCTTGGAAATGGAGTCCACATACATGGCTTGTCACTTTATCTTGGAAACTTCTCCGCTCACCAAGTTCCTATTGTTTTTTTGGGGTTTTGTTCTAATTCGAAGGAACTGGTCAATGCGAGTGGCAAGATCGTGGTGTGTGAAGATAAGGGTGGAAGTATTGCTAATCAAGTGGCTATTGTGGACTTGTCAAACGTTTCTGCGGCAGTGTTCATATCAAGTACAACTGACACATCGTTTTTCTTAAATGATGGTCCTGCAGGCATCATTATTGACCCGATAAATGGAGAAAACGTCAAAGCATACATCAAAAGTAACTCTAATGCAAATGCAAACATGACTTTTAAGATAACAACTTTAGGTGTTAAGCCAGCACCTAGTGTGGATATTTATAGTTCCAGAGGGCCATCAAATAGTTGTCCGTTTGTGTTGAAACCGGACATCACTGCTCCAGGAACATCAATCTTAGCAGCATGGCCTCAAAATCTTCAAGTGGCATTGCTAGGGTCCCAAATCCTTTTCAATAGCTTCAATTTTTTGACTGGAACATCCATGGCATGCCCTCAAGTGACAGGTGTAGGAGCACTGTTAAGAGGAGCACACCCTGATTGGAGTCCTGCAGCTATTAGATCAGCTATTATGACAACATCAGATATATTTGACAATACTAAGAAACCCATCAAGGCCATTGGTAGGGATCACAAACTAGCCTCTCCTTTAGACTTGGGGGCTGGTCATATCAACCCCAACAATGCCCTTGACCCTGGACTTGTTTACGATGTGGGAGTTCAAGATTATGTCAATCTTCTTTGTGCATTGAACTTCACTCAGCAGAACATCACCACCATCACCAAGTCTTCGTCCAATAATTGCTCCAATCCTTCCTTGGATCTCAACTACCCTTCTTTCATTGCTTTCTTTGGTGACAATGGTTCTTCTAATGACTCAAGGGCAACTTGGGAATTTCACAGAACGGTGACCAATGTCGGGGATGGAGAAACAATCTATACTGCTAGTGTGACACGTATCAAAGGATTTAATGTGAGCGTGATCCCAAACAAGTTGGTGTTCAAAGAGAAGAATGAGAAGCTAAGTTACAAGTTAAGGATTGAAGGTCCGAGTATAGAGGGTTTTGCGTATCTCGCTTGGACAGACGCAAAACATGTAGTGAGAAGTCCTATTGTGGTCACCGCTCTGCCACTCTCAAATTCAATTTCTGTGTAGATATTTCAAAATTGTGATGGAGACATGTTTATTTATATATGAAGTGAAAATATTGTGTGTTCACTAAAGAATTTTTCTTTTGATGAATAATAAATGAAACACACATACGCATTATTAACATTCATATATGCATACTACTACCATTTTCTACGAACATAAAACATTATAATAAAATAGTTTAGTTCGATGTTTTCAAAGATAGTTTAGTTAAGTTTTAATATAATAAAAAAATCCAGCTTAGTCCAGTTTTCAACCAAACTAGTTCAATTTTCAGTTTTTCTCATCCCTACTTTTGATGGATAATTTTTGACGGATTTGGATCCATATATATATATGAGGAGGGTTATAATAACACCAGTATAATTTTTGCTAAGTATTACACTGGTCAAGAACTTTATATTAAATGAGAATTTTGTAATTCTAATCGTTAAATTGAAAATTATTTACTCTTATATCATATATACAAAATTTTATATTAGAAAATAAAATAAGGATAAATACATTTTTTTTTGAATTTTATATGTTTGATTTAAGATAAATAAATATATTAAATTAATTAATAATTTATATTTAAAATGTTAAAATTTAATTTATAAGTATGTAATAAATAAATATTTATAATTTTATAAATTATATTATCATTATAAATTATAAAATTAAATAATTTAAATTATAATTTTAAATAGAAATAAGTAGATTGTTAACTATAAAAGTAAGTATATATACATAAAGATTAATTAAATATATTATTATTATTATTCGTAATATAATTATTATATATTATTATATTTTATAGTAATCTAACGGTTGGATTTACAAAATTTACATTTAATATAAAGTTATTGAGCGGTGTGTAATACTTAGTAAAAGTTACACCGGTGTTAGTATAATAACCTCTCTCTCTCTCTCTCTCTCTATATATATATATATATATATATATATATAGAGAGAGAGAGAGAGAGAGAGAGAGAGTGAGAGACTGAGATAGAGAGAGAGAGAGGAAGAATCAAATAACTTACAAAATAACTCTTAGTAAAGTTATTCTGCTCAATAACTCATGGTGTTTGTTGAGTTTCATCGATCAAATTGTTAAATTAAAAGTTATTAAATTTTACTAATAATTAATATAAAAAAAATTAATTAACTTTGAAATAAATTATTTGCTAATTAAAAATATAATTGAAACATTAATTATTTTAAATTATTTAACTAAAATCTTAGTTATTGACAATTTACTATATGATCTTAATATTTTAAATAACTAATATCTGGTTTTAAATTTGATATGAAAATATTATGATATAATTAGATAAGATTTTAAGTTAGTATTTTATTAATAGTTGATAATTAGAAAATAAAACAAGGATAAATACATTTTTTTAAATTTTATATGTTTGATTTAAGATAAATAAATATATTAAATTAATTAATAATTTATTAATTTAATTTATAAGTATGTAATAAATAAATATTTATAATTTTATAAATTATATTATCATTATAAATTATAAAATTAAATAATTTAAATTATAATTTTAAATAGAAATAAGTAGAATGTTAATTATAAAAGTAAGTACATATAAATAAAGAATAATTAAATATATTATTATTATTATTATTATTCGTAATATAAAATTATTATATATTATTATTATAGTACAAATATGAGATTGTATAGTTGAAGATGACTTAAATGAATTAATTTATACAAGTTATACTAACAACATGCATATACATTTCGGTAGCTTATTTCATAGAACTTCACAGTTAAGCATGCTTGACCTGAAATAATATAGGGATGGGTGACCTTCTGGTAAGTTTCCCAGAAATTGCGCAAGTAAGGATAAAACACGCTAAAAAGTAAAATGTCGTGAAATAGAACCCTTGAGAGGCTAAACATGAGGGCTGTCACATTAATAAATTTATTAAAATTAAATAAAAATTATAATTTCTGATAGAATTTCCTATCGAAAATTTTCGATCAAATTTTCAAAAAATTTTGACGGAATTTTCTATCGGAAATTTCCGTCAGAAACTTTTGACAGAATTTTCCGTCAGAAATTTTTGATAGAATTTTTTGACAAAAATTTCTGTCAGAAATTTTCGACGAAATATGGTATTTCTGACAATTTTTTTTTATGCCACTTTTTTTCGTCGAAAAAAAAATTCGTCAAAAATTTACTTGTATCTGTCAAAAATTTCCGTCAAAAATTAGCATTTTTCTTGTAATGTAATTAGAAAAAAATATATGAGTAATTGTATTTAATGTGCATGACATTTCTTCCTTTAAAACTTTTATCATTTCTCTCTTTTTGACATATTTTAACTCAAAATATCACGAGGCATCCCTCTTGATTTTTCCACTCACCCTTTCCTTGTTAAAGATGTCTCTTTGAGGACCTTTTGAAGATTAAAGAGGAACATCACTCTTTAAGGACTAAAGAAGACATATATTCTTCTCTTGTCAAGGAGGATACTACATTTTAATATTCTTTAACATTCACTTTTAGTCGGCCTTTAGGGATTGAAGGCTTGTAAACCTTCTATTGTAAAATGAGATCCATCATTAGTCATAACACCATATTTCAATCATAAGAATAGTCATATAGCATTAATACCGATAACTAAAGAAAATAAAAAACACACTGCATTAATGTCTTTCTTTTTTGTTCATTAAGGAATTAACATAGGCATGCATCATGAAATAAAGTCGTGCTTGGCGTCCATAGCACTTATTTAAGCACCTAGCATCGTCATCTTTCGACACATATTACATTTATGTGATGAGAGAAGTCTCCCATGGCTTACTCAATCTAAGCATCATATCATAGTTTATCTCTAAATCCAAATGCTTGCTTTTCTCTCTTAACCATACATTCAAAACACCAATATTACTAGTACAAAAGGGGTCATTAACGTCGAATATTTTTAGGATTTTATGTCAGAAATGGTGTCGACGTTAATGCAGGAGACGTAAATTTACGTCAGCTATGACAGATGACGTAAATTTACGTCAGACATTCCCTAGGATCGACGTAAAATAGGGTTTAAAATTAAAGAAAATACACGCAAGAATTTACGTCGGGTACACCATGTCCGACGTAAATTTACGTCGGCCAATGCTTGTTCTGACGTAAATTTATGTTGGACATGGTGTAGTCCGAAGTAAGTTCTTGCATTTTTTTATTTAATTTTTAGTTTTTTGATACATCCAAAACCTACATACAATCCAAAATACAAAACCTAACCCAGGCAGTCCAGAATACAAATTCAAATATAATTTAATTTCAAAATTGAATGACAAAAGAAAAATAATATATAAATCTTAAAAAGCATAAATTATGACAATGTAAATCTTATTATCCTAAAAAAGCTATAAAACATATGTTTGTCAATGCTATCAAACTAGAAACATAATATCCAACTAACTAAACTTAGAAATCTAACTAGCTATTATATACTTTGAAAAAAAAAAGTTGTCCATTATTCTCTTATCTTGATGATTTCATCTTCGAGCAATGGAGATGGATCTTGAAAGACCTGAAACATTAATTTAAGTGTCATTAATGTGCAATGTTAATTATCGTAAAGGTAAATATACTTAAATAAATTTTGATATGAATTACCTGTGTGACACCCTTACTACCCCCAACACATATAAATAAATCTTGTAAATAAACTAAAGAATAAAATATTCAACGTTGGTAAAAGAGTTCACATAAAACCTTTGTAAATAACCAAAATAATTAAAAATAAAATTTAGAAAGTAAAACTTGAGAGTTTACAAATTGCTTTCAAAAGAGAAGTTATAACATTAAATACATAAAAAAATTTATCCTAGAATTCTCTGCCCCGATGTCACAATATCAGAGCACACCCACAACTCAATGGTTGACATTCTAGATGCCACTCAAAGTTGGATCTTCCTCACCTAAAACATCCACAAATTGTACGGTGAGAAAAGAAAATATTTTATATATAAAGTACACAAGGAAATCCACAACATCATTCACTAGTGCAAAAAAGGGCTATTACGTCACCTAATTTACGTCGAAAATGAGAAACCCCGACGTTGTAAAAACGCGGGTGGCAGTTTCGTAAAAATGTGGAGACTAATTTACGTCGGACAACAAAGGGTCCGACATAAATTAGGCAATTAATGTCGGAAGTGATACTATCCGACGTAAATTTACGTCAGAACCCCCATAGACCGACGTAAATTTACCATAGACCGACGTAAATTTACGTCGGACCCCCATAGACTGACGTAAATTTACGTCGGACCCCCCTAGTCTGACGTAAATTTACGTCTGAGATACCCCATTCGACATAAATATTCCACTATATTGGCCAATGTCTCATTTTCCATTCCCGCGCTCACAGTGTATACAAAATCTATTAGCTTTTCTATGATTTTCTAAGTCTCCCACTGCGTTTATTTGTGCATTGAACGTTTCCAAGTCTCTAAGTGTCTGCACGTTGCTTGTTTGAGGTTAGTTTCTTGTCCACACAATTTTTCTGTGTTTTTTTTGCTATTTGTTCATCTGGAATGGGCCGTTCTGCTTGCAGAACGGGCCGTTCTCCTTGCAGTTTGAAGAGAAATTGAAGAATATTCAAAAAGAGTTTGAACAGAAGTTTGAACTTTTGGCTCGTTCTCAACAACAGACTACAGTTGCTCATGATGGTGTTCGAGTCAGCACTAAAGGGAGTTGTGATGCTCCAAATCCCTCACCGGATCAGACTCACACTGGTGTACCAAACCAGTGTGAGTTATATGTTGAGGATGACCCCCCACGGTTAATGGCTATTGGCCGAGTATTTGAGGGTGGCTCAACCATCCATGGTGTCCCTCTATAGCCAGACTGGACATGGGTTGTGGTTGACCAAGTTCAAGATGCTGCTGCTCCAGTGCCTTTGCCCAATACAGAGGTTCAACTAGTGGGGCAGGCAACCGACACATTCTTAGCTTGGCCAAAACGTTTGGTCATGCTGCTTTCAGCACGAGCAAAGGTAATTATATTATTGCTCTTTTATATTCTTATAATTCTATTATTGTTTAATTAATTTTGATTATTTCTTTAGGATTTTATCAATCGTGGTAAGGAGGTCATGAGAGAACCTCATGTTGATGATGCTAATATCGCAGAAGCTGAGGGTGATCCCATATCTAAGCTTCTAATCATATTACCACGATTAAAGAAGAAGCCAATTCAATTGTAGTGGGACATTAGAGTTTTTGGAGTTGATACCTCTGATGTTCCACTATACATATCTCTACCTGATGCATTAGAGATTGTTGGGGGAAACTCCATGTTAAATATATCTATCATACAGTTGTGGGTCATGTAAGTCATATTTTCTTTTATGAGTCTAAATTTACAATAATTACATTTAACTTATAATAATTATTTGTGTTAGGTACATGGACAAATTGAGTGTGGAGCAAGCACAAGCAGAAGTATATGGATTTATTGAGCCTCAATCAATCCAAAAATCAGGAAATACTCAGGTCCAGATCCAGCAATATATGCAAACATGGATGAGTGACTCAAGAAGAGATATATACATGGCTCCATACATTGACGGGTTAGTTATTTAATTGGTTTTTTAATCATGGTAATTTTATAACTAATTTGTTTGTCATACAATGTAGGTCCCATTGGCAGTTAATGGTAATCATTCATAAGGAATACACCGTGGTGTGGTTTTGTTCACTACATCGAAAACCAAGCCACGAAATTAAATGCCAATTACAAGGGTAACTAAATTTTTTTCATTATGTTTTAAAACTGTAATTATATATATTGGCTAACATTTGTTTTTATTTCAATTAATTAGAATCGTGTCTGGAGCTAATATTTTAAGTGGAAGAGCCAGATCATCAAAGTCATTGCATTTCATATACCCTAAGGTTAGCAAATTAATTCACAGTCAATAATAATTAAATTTATTGACTTTGGAAATAATAGTTATTTGTTTCTCATTTTAGTGTAATAAGCAACAAGACTCGTTTGAATGTGGCTATTACATCATGTATTGGATGAGAGCCATAGTTTCTGCGGGTATTATTGATTCTTGGGCGCAGGTAATTCATATCAAAATTTATTTAACTATATTTACCTTTAGGATAATTAACATTTCATATTAATGACACTTAAATTAATGTTTCAGGTCTTTCAAGATCCATCTCCATTGCCCGAAGATGACATGCTCAAGATAAGAGAACAATGGGCAACTTTTTTTTCTAAGTTTAGTTAGTTAGATATTATGTTTATAGTTTGATAGTTAGTTAGTTTAGTTAGTTAGATAGCATTGACAAACATATGTTTTATAGCTTTTTTAGGATAATAGGATTTACATTGTCATAATTTATGTTTTTTAAGATTTATATATTATTTTCTTTTTGTCATTCAATTTTGAAATATAATTTGAATTTCTATTCTGGACTGCCTGGTTTAGATTTGGTATTCTAGACTATATTTATATGCAGGTGTTGGGTATATCAAAAATTTATAAACGTTTTAAAAAAAAATCCCACAATTTATGTCGAACATCGCCATGTCCGACATAAATTTACGTCGGGCCTAGCAATGGCCGACGTAAATTTACGTCGGACATGGCGTTGTCCGACGTAAAATTGTGGCATGTTTTTTGTCCCTTTTTACGTCGGTCTGGGTGAATCTCCGACGTAAATTTACGTCGTCTTTTAGAGGCGACATAAATTTACGTCTCCCATATTAACGTCGGAACCTTTTTCGACGTAAAAGGCTCAAAATACCCGACGTAAAAGACCCTTTGTGTACTAGTGATTTCATCATAACTTGGAATGTTATTTACAAGCATTTCTATAGATATATCATCATTCTATCAATCATTCATCTTCACATCTCAATTCACAATTACACCAATCCATCACAATCCACACAAATCTTACAATTAACATTATGCCAAGGCCACGCCACAACTGACACAAGTGATATGGGTTAATTGCCTCACTCATCCCACACCATGCTAGGGGTACGCTCGTCCTTATAGCATCACTTACTCAAGGTTCGTCTTATCCCTGGTCATTAGTGTGAGGAACCACAATCACATTACAATCCACACAATCTCTTGCAATTAACCCTAGGGCTGCCATATGTGACATAAGTGATGCGTGTTAATTGCCTCACTCATCCCACACCATGCCAGGGACATGCTCGTCCTTGAACCATCACTACTCAAGGTTCGTCTCATCCCTGGTCATTCGTGTGAGGAACCACAATCACAATCATAATCATATCCACAAAACATCTCATCTCATATCTCAATTCCATATTACATACACAATTCCATATCACATACACAACAAATAAGTCCAACAAAATAAGGGTTTACACACCCCTCAAGCAATTCACATCTAGATCATCAATTCCTATCAATTAATATAACAATAACATTCATAAATTAATAAAATAATCAATAGAATTATCAATTTAATACAATTTTAACATAAACGGTAAAATTCCCAATTATTCCAAAACCTAGCTCACAGGCACTTTTCTACAATTTCGTTCTCTCTCCCAAATCATCATTCTTACAAATTAAATATATATTTCTAATCCTCAACACATACAAAATCTAATGGTATCATTAATTCCTCAAACAGAAATAATCTAATTTTCCAAAACCTAACTTACAGGCACTTTTCTATAATTTCGTTCTCTCTCCCAGAGCATCATTTTACAAATAAATCATATATTCATAGTCCTAAATATATACAGAATCACATAAGACCAATATTTCTCCAAACAGAAATAATTATAAAATTACTCATAATCCTAAGGGCTCTTCCTCTACCCAATTCCCTCATGTAACTCTACATATAAATAATTCCCTTTTTCCCCGTACCTGGATAAACAGTAGCTGAAACTAAAACAAAGATCTCCTTGGTCTCCTCCTCTGAGTGCCTCTTGGTCTTCAGAGAGTGTAGAAGGAAAGAAGAGAGCAAAGAAGAAAAGAAGAAAGAAGTCAAAAGTTTGCTTTTGGGAGTGCTAGCATGCTCTATTTATAGGATCAGATGTCTCTGGAACGGCCTATTCCAAATCTAGAACGGCTCGTTCTGGACCCTTAAAACACGAGTAAAAAGCACATCCAGAACGGCTCGTTCTCAAACTAGAACGGCACGTTCTGGGTTTGCATTAAAAACTCTCAACGGTCATAATTTGGAACGGCCCGTTCTGAAACCAGAACGGCCCGTTCTCAATAAGGTTTAAAAGCCATTTCTGAAATCCAGAACGGCCCATTCCAGTTGGGAACAGCCTGTTCCCAACTAAGAATCATAGCCAAATTAAATAGTTTGGAACGGCCCGTTCCAATTTCGGAATGACCCGTTCCGGGCTACCAAATGTAGGTCTATTTAGTAATTTGGAAAGGCCCGTTCCAATTTTGGAATGGCCCGTTCCGGGCTACTAAACCACCTTAATTGGGCTCTTGGCCCTGTGAAAATTGGGCTGTTACAACCTGCGCCAAAGAATCAGTAATACCCGCAGAAACTATGGCTCTCATCCAATACATGAGGTAATAGCCACATTCAAACGAGTCTTGTTGCTTATTACACTAAAATGAGAATCAGATAACTATTATTTCCAAAGTCGATAAATTTAAATATTATTGCCTCTATTAATTAATTTGCTAACCTTAGGGTATATGAAGTGCAATGTCTTTGATCTGGCTCTTCCACTTAAAATATTAGCTCCAGACACGATTCTAATTAATTGAAATAAAAACAGATGTTAGCCAATATATATAATTACAATTTTAAAACATAATGAAAAATTTTAGTTACCCTTGTAATTGACATTTAATTTCGTGGCTTGGTTTTCGATGTAGTGAACAAAATCACACCACGGTGTATTCCTTAGGAATGATTACCATTAACTGCCAATGGGACCTACATTGTATGACAGATAAATTAGTTATAAAATTACCATGATTAAAAAACCAATTAAAAAACTAACCCGTCAATGTATGGAGCCATGTATATATCTCTTCCTGATTCACTCATCCATGTTTGCATATATTGCTGGATCTGGACCTAAGTGTTTCCTGATTTTTGGATGGATTGAGGCTCAATAAATCCATATACTTGTGCTTGTGCTTGCTCCACACTCAATTTGTCCATGTACCTAACACAATTAATTATTATAAGTTAAATGTAATTATTTTAAATTTAGACTCATAAAAGAAAATATCACTTACATGGCCCACAGTTGTATGATAGATATATTTAACATGGAGTTTCCCCCAACAATCTCTAATGCGTCGAGCAAGGATATGTATAGTGGAACATCAGAGCTATCAACTCCGAAAACTCTAATGTCCCACTGCAATTGAATTGGTTTCTTCTTTAATCGTGGTAATATGGTTAGAAGCCTAGATATGGGATCATTCTCAGCTTCTACGATATCAGCATCATCAACAACAGGTTCTCTCATGACCTCCATACCACGATTGATAAAATCCTAAAGAAATAATCAAAATTAGTTAAACAATAATAGAATTATAAAAATATAAAAGAGCAATAATAGAATTACCTTTGTCCGTGTTGAAAGCTACATCACCAAACATTTTGGCCAAGCTAAGAATGTGCCGGTTGCCTGCCCCACTAGTTGAACCTCTGTATTAGGCAAAGGCACTAGAGCAGCAACATCTTGAAATTGGTCAACCACAACCCGTGTCCAGTCTAGCTGTAGAGGGACACCATGGATGGTTGAGCCACCCTCAAATACTCGGCCAATAGCCACTAACCGTGGGGGTCATCCTCAACATATAACTCACACTAGTTTGGTACATCAGTGTGAGTCTGTTCCCCTGAGGGATCTGGAGCAACACAACTCCCTTTAGTTCTGACTCGAACACCATCATGAGCAACTGCAGTCTATTGCTGAGAACGATCCAAAAGCTTAAACTTCTGTTCAAACTCTTCTCGAATGTTCTTCAATTTCTCTTCAAACTGCATCTCCATTCTCTACATAGCCTCCTGATTGCAAGAGTCAACAGTACTGCTCCTCGATGGTGGTGCACCAAAGTAATCTCGGTGACTCTAAGAACCACCAACAGCACGCACACGCCCTGCGTGCTCTAGCCTTCCTATGGCCGTTGTGAGTATATCATCCCGACCATGGGGAACAAATGAGCCCTGGGTGGTCTGCTCAACTAAACCCTCCTACAACATATTAACAATAAGTATACCCTAAACTACACTTATGAATTGAATGAGTTGAAATGAAGAGTCTTAGTTTGTATGCTTTTACTCACTATTTTATCAACAACGACCCTTGTAGACTTAGAAGTCATTTGCCCATCTAATTTTGTTCGGGCTGCTATCCACATCTCATAGCGGGGAGGTGACTCCACACGGTCAGCAGACTCAACCCTTGATGCCTCTGCCCTAGCCTTCATCATTTTCTTTTTTCTTTTTAATTCATATCCCCCTCTTGACAATAGATGGGGTGCATCATTCTTGCTCTTTCGTTCTTGGGCAGCTACTCTTTTGGCCTGCAATAATACAAACAAGAAAATGATATTAATTAAAATATACCTTAAGTATTTGTATCAATGTAATAATTATCAATAACTGACCTGCTAAGAAGGGTCCAATCGAGTGGCACGAAATTTCATCCACTCCTCATCAGTAATCTGATACTTTAGAAAGAGAGTCTCATTTTGTCGCTCTCCAAATACATACTCCCGTGTCAAGAAAGTCTTGAAGTCTCTCCACCTGGTGGCAAGGGCAGATAACATATTCCTCCTCATGACCTCAGTGTGGGGAATGTCAAAATTTTGCTATCAAAATAACAACAAATAATAAATAACGTATTTAAGTTATATAATATTGAAGGGATGTGAAAGTATATACCTGAATATCCTGCCAAATGAGGTTCTTGTCAGCCTCCTCAACGTCATCCCATGATGGAATGATAATAGAAACATGACGTCGAGCTAGGACTCCCAAATAGCTCCTAAACTTGGCAGCATTTGGGCCTGACGCCTTGCTAGAACGAGGATCCACCTTAATCGATGTCCTCTCCTCGGCAATGCGTCCAGCTGTCAACCCAGACAATCGGGTGACAGATCTACCTTTCCTCCTTCCACTGCTAGACCCCAAATCTGCCATAATCCTGAAAAAATTAAACTCTCATTATTAAAACAACGAATTAACTAAATAGACAAATAAAGTAAAATAGATAATAACAATATAGCAACAAAACAACTAATAAAAAAATGAATAATACACAAACACAAACCTATTAGGTTGATATGTTTTCCCATATTCATTAACTATATATTAACACAAATTAACTATTGACTCAATTATTCATAATTATTCTAACCTAAACTACAATCTTAAAAAATCAGTAATTTCGGATAAAATCGATAAATACTTCTACTAATACGATGCTAAACTAAATTAAATTCTCCTTATTTAATGCATCTGGAACAACCTGTTCTGAAATCAAAATGGACCGTTCTAGATTAACAATTAATTCAAAAATAATGCGTCTAGAATGACCTGTTGTGAAAATAGAACGATCATTCCAGATGCATTATTTTTGTATTAATTGTTAATCTAGAACGGCCCGTTCTGGTTTCGGAACGGCCCGTTCCACATTAATAATTAACAAACATTAAATTCAAGTAGAACGACCCGTTCTAGTTGCAGAATGGGCCGTTCCAAATGAACAATTAACACAGAAGCTAAATGCAAGTGACGATTTTTGTAACTAACCTCAAACGTCCATCCCCAATGTAAAACTGAGGTGCAGAAGACTCTTTTTACGTTTTCGAATGCAGATTACTCTTTGTACGTGAAGAATACTCTTTTTGCTCTCAAATGAACTAAGGCGCATGCGAATAGAATTCGAAAAGGTGAAGATATAAACACTAATTTATGTCGGATATGTTTGGCCCGACGTAAATTAGGAATTCCACGTCGGACACCATAGAGGTGCAACGTAGAATCCCTAATTTACGTCGGACCATACATATCCGACGTAAATTAGTGCACTGTTATTTACGAAAGTGCCACCACATATTTTTAACGTCGTATGAGGGTATGTCCAACGTAAAAAAGGTGACGTAATAGCCTTATTTTCCACTAGTGTATGTCCTTTTACTAACCATAACATACTTCCTCATTGTCCTCTTTAAAATCCCAACTCAACATGTTCGTCTTTTACTTAACAATAAAGTCACATAAGACCAAAATCAATTATTAATTTACATAATCAGGGAAAATAAGAATTCATACAAAGGGATAAACATTCATCAATTACAATTGCACAGAGGGGATGCTTGCAATGAGCTATAGACACCTAAAAGTGCAAGTCCCATGAATTGTTCTATTAGGGTGTGATTTTGTTATCTTCCTTTCGTCCTTTTTCCTTCTTCTCCCTTCCTCTTCTCTCTCTCACTCTCTCTCATTTCGTTATTTCACAGTGAGCAACAATGTGCTTTTGTATCTATCTGTTTGCTGTTATTGAACTCTTAACATATCACTTTCTCAATGAACTACTTTTTCATTCCTATGAATGAAACCTGATTACTTTATCAATTACAATATTATTATATTTTTAGAAGTCTTATTTTAGCAAGAATTTGTTATTTAGCTTGACTTAGATGAATTTTAGAAATCATTTCATTTATTTTTCTAAAAGAATGTTGATTATTACTGCTTGTGCATTGTGTATTTTTTAGGAAACTATAAATTTTAGATTTTGAAAGTGATTCATAACCTTTGACTTAATTTGGGTTGACAAAAACCTAAGTCATTAGGTTTTTGGATAATTTAGTTTGTTTCACTTAGTTTGTGCCTTGCTCAAATTGAACATGTAGTGAGAGGGTGTTGGTTTACCACTTAACCTGGGAATTTCAAAACTTATTATATTATTGCAACTATAATTATATGATTTGTATTTTTTTTAATATTTTTTTATTTATGACACATTTCTACTCCAAAGCATAATATAAATATTTTTATAATTATTATAATAAAAACATTATAAAGTACTTATACTTTAACTTATAACGAAAAAGTTCACAAAACTTGATTTAAGAAATCATGAATGAATCTCAACAAAGTCTTTAACAAGGCATATTCCTTCTAATTACATAACTGCAACACAAAATTGAAAAACACCATAAAATATAACTCTCTATATAATAATAAATGTAGAAACATAAATTTTCTTCTTCACCCTATCAAAACAAAACCCGAAATAACCAAGAAAACTTTTAAGTTTTGCTTCCATCAACTTCCTCTTTCTATACTTATCTAATCATACAAGTGGCGATTACCTCAAACACACACAACAGTATATACAGATAGGGGTGGGTAGATGGATCCGGGTCCACAGACCGGTTCGTAAGCCCGCGAATTTCACGGATAACAGACCTGTTTTTTTTTTTCAAATCTGTATGACTATGTTTAATTTTTTTAGCCCGGCCCGTGAAGTCCGCAAACTTGGCAGATTTAATCCGCGGGCTCGCGGGCTAGTCTGCGTACTTCACTAATTAATATTTTTAAATATTACGATTTTAATATTAAGTTGTGTATTTAATTTTTTAAATTATTATGACATTAAAATTATGCTTAGTTGGTATGTATTTGTCATTTGAATTATTTTTATGACATTTTGATGCTTTTATTATTGAAAGTTTGGTACTATTATTTAAATATTTGTAGTTATTTTTATTTTAATATTTAGTATTTTAAACCATTTTAACTATTTATAAATTTTAGTATGATAAAATTTAGCTTATAAATAAACAAAATATTTTTGTCTCTTAATTTTTTTTTAAATTTATTTTTTTGAACCATTATTTAGGCCCGCGAACCGGTTCGTTATCTGCGGATTTTGGCGGGCCAGATACGGACTGAAAAAATAAGTCCATTTATTTTACAGACCGAACTTATCCGGCCCGTATAAAACGCGAGTTTTATATAATAACTTTAACATTATTCATATAGGTACATTCATATTCAATATTTTAAAAATTGTTCGCATAAAAAGTGCTAATCACATCACTTAGACCCATCATTAATAAAAATCATTCATTTCACTCAAGATATCTCAATTATAAACTAAGACTTTTGCAAGTGCATGTACTTGACTCACAAGTGTAACACCCGGGTTTTCATACTTTATACTAATAATATTTTATAAATTATTTTGATATTTTAATGAACTTATTAAAGGATTTTTGATATCATTTAATTATTCATATGAGCATTATTTTATTATAAAGTATGATTTGTGATTATTATTTTTATTAGTGATATAGAATGTATTTTTATAAATGCATTTATCAAGGATTATGCTCATGTAATTTATTAAAAATGAGGAAAGGTGTTTTAATTATATTAATTATTTTTGGAGAACGGAAGGAAGGACATGGTAGTCATTTGTTAATTATTTATTATTATTTTTTATTTTATTAATTTTAAGAAAGGGAAGTTATCAGAAATTACAGAGTCATTTTCACGTATTCACTTTTATGCTCATTTCCTTCTTACGCCTTCTAAAGAACAAGGAAAACCTAAAGAAGAGGAATAGCTGGATTCCACTCGTGCTTCATCTTCTGCTCATCTAGGTAAAGAGGGAGTGAGAAACCTCATTTGGGGGTGTGGGAGTGAGAAACCCAAAGAAGAGGAACATCTGGATTCCTTCTTACGCCTTGCTTGATGCATGCTCTTAGGAACAAGCACTTTTGAATGTTTTATGTTTTCATGTTTGAGTTTTCTGTTGTGTTTCTTGATGTTTGTTGAGTGTGAATATGTGTTAAATATTGAAAATAAATAAATCTTGATATGAATTAGAGTGCTCTATGGGTTCTTGTGGAAGATCCTACGAGGTAAAACATGATCTTTGGTTGAAATTTGAGGTATTTTTATGTACAATTGAGTATGCATTTGTGTTTTGGGTGGTGTTTTGACCGATTAAATTGAGTTTATCTGCCTAGTTGTGTAAATTGTAAGAATTCGCAAAGTGAACAAGTGAAGGTTCGCATTGGGGCACCAAGAAACGAAGTTCCTAGGGACTTTCACATCAAGCGCGTGTTGAGTCTCGTTGGGCACGGGTCCCCTGAAGGGTCTACACTAGGCACCTAGAGAGTTGAACCGAGCGGGCTTCTCCACTTTAGGCGTGGTGTTTAATTCGTCAAGCGCATCGAGTGTGCTACTCCACTTTTGGTGCGACATTTAGTGCATCGAGCACAAGTCGGGACGCGCTAGCCACGACCCCTATGATGTTTTGCATGTTTTAAGCTATGCTTGAAGGTGCTAATGGTGTGAAGCTGCCTTATTATTTTGTTAATGCAAGTGATGTGTTTCTATGAGCATGATGAGGATGAGAATCTCTTATATGTGACCTTGTGACTATGAGTATGATAATGTGATATGTGAACAAGTGACATGATGAGATATGACAAGAGAAATTTTGAGTCCATGAACATGTAAATGTGTGACATGCATCATATGCATCTATGTGACGGGGTACAATGTGGAGTACACCGTTAGGGAAGGCCCTTCGGGTGAAACATCTTAGAGGAGTCCTAGGGGGAAAGCGCGATTTGGAAGGCTCAATTCTACTCGTTTGTGTGCATAAGATGTATTTTGCGTGGCTTCGCTATCCCAACAAGACCTTTGTAGTATATCCATGAGATGTTTCTCACTCCCCTGTTTGTTTGTGTAAGTTTCAAATTGTGTTGCATGTGATCATCAACATGAGGATGTTGGTGATGAAGCTTAGGCTTCCAAATTAGGCGTGCTCTAATAGGACATGTGACATCGGGGCATAGATAGGAATAGTTTAGGACTTTATTGTCTTTTAATTATGTTTGGAAAACCTTAGTTTCATTTCCTTTGTAATTTCCGCAATTGAATCATGACTATGTTACGAATGTGAATCCTCTACTTTTATGTTATATGAAACATTGTTTTCATTAAGAAAGTTTTGTTTATCCAGGATTTATATGATATATTTATTATCTATTTATGTTGGGGTACATAACTAACTCAAGGTAACCTAGGAGCCATGGAATGGAATCACCACACGCAAGGTGATTACCCAAATGTAATCTCAACTAGGACATATCTATTAGTATCTAGTCGAAGTGTTACAGTCCTCCATTATTACCTCAAACCCCCCGTTAGAAGCTCCATACCATAACACACCCAAGGTTTAGGTAGATAACCTTCGAGACCCTCCTACATAGACCCACTCTACCTTAGGTATTTTATGCAAATAGAAAACTAAGACATCATGCATGTTGCCGCCTTGGCCACACGGTTTCCTCATGCCACTTCACCTCTGCACACCACTGCACTGTCAACACCCACAGAAGGAAGCCCCAACTAAAACCCTAGTAGAGCTTCCTCTCTCACACACATTTTGTCTCCTTTCTTATTTTATGTTGAATAGGCATATGGCAATCGTCATGCCTTTCTTTTATTAATTTTTTCCTTGTAGACACTAGGTTTTGTTCAGGCTTTATCTACAAGGGTCTAGAATCTTCTAAGTCGGAGCAACCCCCTAAAGCCAAGAAAAACATAGGAGCACGCCTAGATGGAGCACAGGACATCTAAGAGGCTCTTTTGCATAAAAAAAGGTCAAAACCCTAACCCTAGGCTTGGAATGACCATTCCTAGGGCCAAAATGGACGTTCCACTTGACACTTTTCAATGCAATTTATAGACGCAGAATGGCTGTTACAAATTGGGAACAGTCGTTCCCATTCCCATTCCCTAGTTACCTATAAATGCGTGCCACCCCCTTATTCTTACACATACCTCATTCTCTCCCCCTCTCTGACTCTCTTCAGTGTCACTCTGAGTAAAAAAACTCATTAGTGCTTGATTAAGAGATCTTTGGACCCTTTGGCAAAGATTTCAGAGTTTCTTTAGTTAAATTTTTTTAGTGTTAGTGAGGTTTTATAGAATGTGGAGTCTACCAAAAAGCCCTCCTGTACAACTTTACGAGAAGATATATAAAAAGTTTACTTCGGAGGTTCCAATTTCTTTTCTCTTATTTATTGCTTTATTTATCGTTTTTCTTGTATGTAGTAAGAATAGGCATCATGTAAATAATAAAGTAACATGTATGAAGTAGATTAGGAGTAATGTAAACATAAATAGCTACGTATGCTTAATAAATAAGGGTAAAAATTTAATTACATCGTTATAATGCTAAAATTGTCATAGGGTATCGAGTTTAGGCATTGTGGGGTGCCTAACACCTTCTTTACACGTAACCGACCCCTGAACCTGACTCTAGTTGTGAATGCCAAAGTCAAATTTTCAAAAATTATTTTCTTTTTTTGATGTTTTGTGCAAAATATCGATGGAGACACCTTCGAACCAATTTTAAAAGCCATCAAACTAAGGATTAATCCAATCTTTGGATATTCCGAAGCTTATGAGATTTTCAAACAGAGGTTCAAACCATTTGTCAAGCCAAGTGCATTTTTCATAAACATTAAAATTTTTCGATAGATTTCGAGATTCCATTCTTTTCTCTTTAGACTAGACATGTGGGCCAAGCCCATTAAGCCAGTAACTTTCTTTTTTTTTTTCTGTTAGATTTCATTAAACGAGAAACTTTGTTTTACCAAATGCCATTAAGCAAGTTATTTTTTTTTATTTACTTCATCCTTTTCTTATTTCTTGTTAAAACACATGCTTTATTATATTAGCATATCATATGGTTATTGTAATGACTAACAACTATTTATTTATTATTATTATTATCATTATTTTAATAGCAATTTTTAGCACAAAGATTAGTATAGTTAATTTTATTTAATTAATTAATTTATTTATATATGTGTTAAATTCTCTTATAATTTTAATTCACTTTGATAATAATAATAATAATAATAATAATAATAATAATAATAATAATAATAATAATAATAATAACTACTATTGTGATATTCTCTTATCAACATTAATATTAATTATATCTATCATAAAAAATGGATTAATTGAATGTTACATTCATTTAATCCTAGGACTTAAAGATGTAAGCTGTGACACTTGTTATCTTAAATTTTTTATCTAAATTCAAAAATACTTAATTAAGTATAAAAAAAATATTGTTATAATTTTTTATATAAATATTTGAAGTCAATATATCAAAGATTTTTTTGGGGAGAAATGGTTAATTAGATGTGATATCTTTTTAATATTTGAATTTAAGATATAAGATGTGACAAGTTGATATCTTTAAATTTTTTCTCCAAAATTAAATATCTAACAAAAAAATCTTTTAAATATATACCATAGTAATAATAATATCGGTAACAATAATCATAATCAAGATCAAATATTTTATTGAATTCACTTTGATGTATACCTCTGTTGATTTTATATCTTAGGGTGAATGAGTTGAGCTAATTCAAAAATCCTAAATTTAATTAAAAAAATTTAAAACACATATTTTTTTTACAAGAACCACGTAACTTTGATTCTTTATTATATATGGAGATACGTAGGAGCAGGACATCTCTCCTGTCGTGCTAAAAGAATAATATATTAACTTTTTTTTAAAAAATAAACAACAATAATAATTATAATTTTCATCAAAATAAATGTATGCACTAATTAAATGAATAATTTAAATCTTTGTCACAATTAATTTTAGGTTAGGGGGTGAGATAAATATTTTATAAGTTATAATTGATTTTCTTAATTAATTAAAGGTAATTATCTTAAGATGAATGTTGTAGGGTGCTAATACCTTCCCTATGTGTAGTGAACTCCCGAACTTAAAGTTATAATTTGGTTTTCAAAGGTCATTTTATTAAGGTTTTTTTTTTCTAATATTTTTCTAAAATAAATATTGGTGGTGACTTCATGTTTTTAATTTATTTTTTGTCGTCCTTTTGCGTCTCAACTGTGACACCAAGCACTACAAGAAGGTCAAGTTGTACCATGATAAAAAGATTTTAAAGTTGGAGTTTCAGTCGGGACTACTTGTGCTCCTCTAAAACTCTCAGATGAGATTATTCTCAAGAAAGTTGAAGTTCAAGTGATCAGGTCCATTTAGAATCAAGCAAGTTAGGGCTTATGGAGAAATACAAGTGGAAGATTTTGCATCAAAGAAGAGCTAGAATGGCCAAAAGGCTTAAACTCTATCTAGGAAGTGAAGTTGAGCAACTTCCTTTCTCCATGCAATTGGATGATCCTTAAGAACCTTGGTCTATCAAGCTTTCAACGTTAAACATGTGCTTATTGGAAGACAACCCATCCATTTTAACCTTAAACATTTTACCTTCTTGCATTATATTTTAGTTATTTTTTGGTTTTTAGTTCGATTTAGGTTTACATTTTACTTGTACTCCTTTGTTTATGTTGTCTCGGTTGAGTTTTGATTCTAGGGTAGGATGTAGTGAAATGTTGAAGTGTTTAAGGGATTAAGGGGACTCCATGTTGAGTTAGGCTTGAAAAATATTGAAATTATGCATTTGGTTCTAAAACTGACACTCAGCATGAAGTCCCACACTAAGCTTGAATTTTTAGAAAGAAAAATGATGCATCTATAGAGGTGCCACGCTTAGCGTTAGTCTCATGTTAAGCCCAAGAACATCCCCATCCCCCAAAACTGAGGTGAACCTTTGGAAGGTCCAACTTAATGCCAGTTCCACGCTCAGCATGGGCTTGGAAAAAAGTTTAATAGTGCAGGGGAACTGATGCTAAGCACTAATAATACCCATGCATAACATGAGGTTTTTCTTGAAATTTAAGACCTATATGCACCTATTTTTCTCTCTCTCACTTAATATATCCCCACTTAACATTCTTAGTCCCACTCCTCTTTTATTTTCTCTTGTTCTTGCTTGGTTGTTTTTTTTAATCCCTATTGCCATCAACATGTAGGTAATTTTTTGCCTTCGCTTTCTTATGTAGTTTTTTTATTTTATTTTATTTTATTTTATTTTATTTTATCTTTCTTTATGCAAGTTCTCACATGTTTGGTGTTATTAGTGCTCCCTCTTAGGGATGAGAATAGGTCAAGACTTAAATAAGGATCTATGGTTTGGCCTCTTTAACGCTTGACTTGCCCTGACCTATTTAATAAAAATGTTAAGTTTATACTTTTAAAACAATATATTTATATAAAAAGGTCAAGTTTAGGCTTATAGAAAAACTTGTTAGGCCTAATAGAACAACCTATTTATTTATATAATATAATAGAAAAATTAATATATTAAAAATATAAGTAAACAAAGAAATTCATAAAAAAAAATTATCAACATTTAAAATAAATTGTTAATTATTTTTTTCATTATATGTTTAAGTTTACAACTTGTGCATGAGTTTACATCAACATACATTGTTACACATGAATTATTTCTTCAATAAAAAATGATTCAATTTTTCTCCTATATTTATTTTAAATTTTAAATTTTAATAATATTGAGTAAACTATATTTTAAAAATAATTTTATTAATTTTTAAAATTAAATTTATTGACCTAATTGATATTAATATTTTAAATAAGCTAATAGGTCAAACCTAACTTTAAAAAGGTCAGGCTAGGCCTACAATTAAAAACCTATAATCAATAATAGGCTAAAATTAGGCTTTAATTTCTTTGTACTTAACCTAATTAGAATAAGTCTAATCTTTTTGCTAGTAGATTTATTTGTACTTAGGTCTTATTATTGTGGTTTTGAGCTTTGATTCAAGTAAAAAGGAGGAGTTTTGTTATTGTGACTCCTCACATTAAGCTTGGTTGTGGTATATAGATTTTGCCCTTATTTCACTATGTTTTGGATGCTAAGTGTGGGCGTGATGCTCAACATCCCTTTGGCAGCCCTTGTTGCTTATTGTTTTTCCCTCTCTTGTTTCTTGTATTTTAGTGTGATTTTGCTTCTCTGTGATTCTATTTCAACTTTTCCATGCATTGTTAATTTTTGTTGCTCTATAATGAGTTGTTCTCCATGTGGTTTTGTGCTTGATTGTTTTGTTACTTTCTTGGTTCTTAACTATGTTGTTTCTCTGGTTGGTCTTCTTAGTTGCTTATTTTTTAGGATGGCTCCTCCAGAAACTCATCCTTCCAATAGGATTAAGACCACGACTAGTAGACCTTCTCGACCTCTTACTTTAGATTCTCACACCTTTCGTGATAGGGAGCATCAAGAATTTAATCCAAAGCTAGAGGAGAGAAGTCTTTGGATGGAAAAATGGTTAAGATGAAGCCTAATGAGTGTCGGAACCCGACTGAAGATGGCCTGAAATCCTGATTGAAAATCTCACGGACGTCAACATGCCCAATGACCAGACTAAACCTCGGTTGGTGGTTTTGAAGAGTTCATGGAGTTGCCACTGATATTTTGCTCAGAACATAAAAAATATGTTTTGAAAAGAAAGTTGGGCACTGGGGATGGTTACGCGTGGGGAAGGTGTTAGACACCCTACAACGCCTAGTATTAGTACTATATGACGTATTCATTAGCAAAATTAAGCGGAGATTACTATTTTTACCCTTTTATTAAAAATATATAAACGTGTTATCTACATGATTTCGATTCTAAACATGCATTATTGAAAGCAATAAGTAAAGAAATAAATAATAGAAAGAATAGAGAAAAGAACCTCCGAAGCAAGCTTTTTATATATGAAAATCTTGAAGATGCTTTGTGACAGCCTCCTCACTCTATAGAAATCTCCCCAACACTCAAAAATTTAAACTAGAAGACTCTAAAATCCTTAAGTATCCAAGGATTTCTTTATCAGGAACAACATCAAGTTTATTTTACTCAGAGTTACCTGAAGAGAGTCAAGAGGAAGAAAAGAAGCCCAAAATTTTGAATTTTGGAAGGTGTGTTGAATAGTGGAGAAAAACCCATTATATAGGGTGCAAAGGGTGGGAATGGTCATTCCAAGGGGAGAACGACCGTTCTCACCCCTTTTTTGGAAGTGGAAAAATTTGTTTGGGAAGGACCATATCCAATTTGGAACGACCATTCCTAGGGACATTGGGCATCGCCATTTTCATGACCAATATGGCCGTTCTCAGCGTTCAAAAACTTGTTTTCTTGGTTTTTTGACTCCTTGGAGTGCCTTCTAGGGGTTCTTTGCCTTCGTTTGAAGTATCTTTGAGTTCATGACTTCCGTTGGGGGTCACTTCCCTTCATTTCTGAAGCTTCCACCTTCAGATTTTCAGCCCGGATAGAAACTGGTGTCTACAATGAGTACCTAAAATTTCAAGAAGAAGGAAGCGAGAAAATTTGGCCTCCTACACGGCCTTTGCAAACATCCCCATTTTTCAAGAATTTTATTGTAATGCTCGAACACTCAACACTGAATTTCCTAAATACATTAGATATGTCAAGGGTGTCACCATTAAGTATGATGCATATACAATCAACAATATTCTAGGGACTCATTTGACTAAGGGCCTCGTATATTGTGAGTAGTCAGATTGGATATCATGCAAGAGGGATTATGCACTGATTGAGGATATTATTTGAAAACCTAGGAAGAAGTTTCACTACACAAGCAAAGGCAAAATCTCCCATATCTTAAGAGGAAATTTGATCCCTATGGCTAAGGTCTAGGTGTCTTTTATCCATGAAAACCTTGCTCTATGCTGCTACACTTTTGTTGTTTCAAAGTCGATGGCATTGATCCTATTTGTTATCATGATCACCAAGAAAACTATTGATGTAGAGATGCGTATAGTTGATGAAATCCACAACTGTGCTTAGCAAGTTGGAGCTTTGGGCCATCCTTCACTCATCACCCACTTTTACCATAAAGCGGGAATTGATGCCACAAACCTCTTTTGAGAAGCTAAAGATGCTCGTCAATAAGACTTACATCAATACATATTTCTATAAGGAGCATCATTGGAAGACATCAAGGGAAACAACTTCTTCCCAAGCCCTTCCACCATCTACTTCTTTTAGATCTCAATGTTAGGCGACCTTCGATACTGCCATGATTCATAGTAAGCAGAGGAATGGGGCCATGTTTAGAGTCATAACTATGGTAATGGACAACATTCGTGACCTTTCCCTTCATACACTATGCCTAGCTCTAGATTTTTACCCATCCTTAGTTGCAACTTATTTTGCTCATGTATCTTGGCTTAGGGCCAAGGCCATCTGCAGGAAGGAGGTGATGTTGCTACTGGTGATGAGGAGGTTGAAGATAATGAGGAGGAGGATAAGGAAAAGGCTAGTGATAATGAGGAGGAAGATGAAGATGAAGATGAGGAGGAGGAAGATGATGATGATGAGAAAGATGAAGCTAAGGATGAGGAGGAGGAGGATTGATCAACACTTGGAGGATTTTGTTTTTTTCTATTTTGTTGTTGATCACTTTATGTTTTCCATAACTATTTAGGATGTAGTTTTCAGTACTTATGATGATTGTGGATGTTAATTGGTAGTGAACCTTGCATGTGTATATCTCACTACTTATATTGTTATGATGTGGTTTGAAATTTTACAAAATCAAGGATCATGTGTGCATGTCTTCTTATTCAATTTTAAAAGAAAGAAAAAAGTATTTTGCTATTCTGGTTCAATTAATGCTTGTGGTTGTGCTCTCGTGGTGATTAGTTGGATGCATGTGGCACTTGATTTTGTAGTTAGCAATTATGTCATGATATCTTAATGCGTTTATCAATCCGTGTGAGTTTTGGGCCTTATTGTTGTGGAGTGTTACCATTTAATTTAATGTGGTTGGTTTTGCTTAAGTCTCTTGTGAGTTTGTATAACATATGTTTGTTGCAAAATGATCAAGGCATGTTGTTCTTATGAATTTGAGTCACTAACCAAAAAGCTAACCTGACAAAATAAATCCTATATAGCCTCTTGAGCCAAACAATGAATTTTTTCAACCCTTGGAACCTAAAGAAAAACAAAATGTTTCCCATACCTTTAAGATAGGAAAGTAACCAAAATGATGAAAAGGTGAGAAAAACTCTAAGTTTGTGGTATTTCGGAGTGATCAATGTCATTGAGCATATTTTTTGGTATCTCATGTTGTGATCGTTGTACACAATATTGTTGTTGCTATCAAGGTTTGTCAAAAATTTCAAAAAAATAAAATAAAAAAATAAAATAAAATTTGAATAAAGATAACTTTAGTGTTTGAGTAAATTGTTGTTGTATAAAGTTGGATGTTTTGGGTGAAGGTCTTATCTTGAGACTTTTAGAATATAGAAAGGATAGTGAATCGTTTCATGATGATCATTAGAACTTTCTCTCCTATTCTTGTGGTGTTCTTGTTTATCTAGAAAAACCAATTCCCTTCTTTAGCCCAACCATGTTACAACCCATGAAATATCATGTTTGGGTGATTATGTGATTGTTTGAATTCATTTGAGATAAAGAGAAAATTTGACTTGTATATGATTCCAATGTGTAAAATTTGAGAGATACACTACCTGGGTACACTTGTCTTAAGGAGAGAAACATTGAATTTGGTGAGAAAAAGTCATTCCTTAATTTTCATTGTGTGTCACTACCATGCTTACTAATCCCTCTTGTAATTGTTGCAATGCACCTCTACTATCATCTTTTGTAGGCACCACAATATTTTGTTGATCAAAATTCATTTCTTTTGTCATGTGCTCAAATTTTAGAAGGTATGTGTGTATGATTGTTGTAGCCTTATTGGATTTCAAATCATGTTCATTAGAAGTTTAAGTTGTTTATGTTTAGTCTAGTTAGTTTCACTTTTGCTTAAGGACAAACAAGGTTTTAAGTTTGGGGTATTTGATAAATGCTATAATTTCTTTTATCTTGTGGTACATTTTGTAGCACTTATCCAATTTTCCTTGACTTGAGACCTTAATTTGTCCAAGATTTAACTTAAATTTGTAGAAAGTTAACTTTAGTCTTTAACTCACATTAGTAGGTAACTTACAAGCTTTTTGTTGTAATTTTCTAGTTGAGAAGCAAGTCAAGAAACATTTAGAGAAGCAAGTGACAATTGTTGAAGATTCAAAAAAGAAGAAATTTTTGGCTAAGTTTTCATGCTTAACCTCAGTCTCACGCTCAGTCTTAGCTTGGTGGAGAATCATTTGAGCAATTTCAAGTTTCACGTTGAGCATAGGAACTCACCCTCAATGTCAACTTTCTAGAGGAGAATTTCAATAGCATGCTAAGAATGAAATCAACGCTAATGCCACAATTCTAAGGGCTTTGTGTTGGTTGATCCTTGTCTCACACTAAGAGTGAAAACTCATGCTTTGAACTAGAAGTGTTGACATGTCATTTTTGAGATAAGACAAAAGGTTTTATGACCTTAGTGGGGGATACTTGAGGGTAATAATTAGAGAACCTTTCTTGGAGAATGTGTAGTGGCTAAAGAGCTCGTCAACCTTCAAGGTTAAGCTTTCTCTTTTATTCATCATTTTTAGTATTTTATATGTCTATGTGTAGCTAAACTCTCTCTTGTTGGGGTTACATGTAACTTAACAAATTCTCATGTATACTTTCTAAGTTATCAGTCTTAGTTGTTGTTTAGTTTTATTGCTCTATCTTCTGTACTTAATGCTTATTATGGTTTGAACTCCCTTAAATTGAACCTTATATTTTAAAGATTAGAAAATACTTGTGAACCTTTGAATTGAAGTAGAGCAACTAATGGTTCTTATCTCTTGGAATGAAGTAAATGCCATTAGTCTTTATTAAGCTCTTGTTTTTAAAGTTGGTTTCTTAGTTAAGTTATTCAAGGAATTGATAAATTAATCAAGGAGCTTAGATTCCAACTTGTAAGGAATTTAGGTTTGGTTATACTGGTGAGAGATTGATAAATTATGAATTATAACTAGTTTAAGCTTGTTTGTAAACACATGAGAAGAAGGGTTTGGTGAAGTTAAAACCCAACATCTTTCCTTATTATGTTAAAATCAGTTTTTGCATTCTAAGTGTTTGTAAAAATACCAAAAAGATTTCTTATCACATTTATCTTTGTTTAAGAACTTTCTTTATTTATGCAAACAATAAATATTTCCATTCTCGATAGTTTAGTTTAGTATAATTAATGAGTTTTGCCAAGTATTGTGTAAGTCCTTTTGGGAGATGATACTTATAATTCATTTAACTACTTGTGTGACTTGGTACACTTGTCAAGGAGATAACAATTGTGTTGTTAAGTTGGTGGTAAAGTCAAACCACTTGGATTTCTTATCTATGTTATAAGAGATCTCATAGTTGAAATACGTGATGACGCATATAGTTGTTATCTTGTAAGTTGTTGTGTAGTTCATATGTTGTGTTGATAAGTTTTGTTGTTCATATGATGTGTTGTTCATATGCTAAGTTGTAGGATCATGTTGTATGTTGAAAGGTGATAAAGTTGTAAAATTGTGTTGTATGATCATATGTGTTATTAAGTTGAGCCTTGGACTGTTGTTGTGTTATGTTGATGAGGTTATTTTCATTGCTAGTACATTTGCTCCTATATATGTTGTTTTGTTATTTACGAGTTTATCAATGTTTGTCCTTGTTGTTAGATTATGATGATCATATTATTATGGAAGTAAGGCAGGATTAGGCAAGATGACTAATAGGTAGTGATACCATTCTAGATATGGCAGTGTTTTGGTTGGTGTTGCTTTAAGGTAGCATTTGTATAGTATAGTTTTTTGATCGACAATTTATGATTTTATGTTTTACGTTTTGGATAATTGTGTATATATATACACACACACACATAAGATTTTGATGTGATTCCCAGGAGGAGATTTTTAATAGTTTTATTTATTTATTTCTATACATATATATTGTTGCATGTATATCCAAAAATTATTGCATGTTAATACTAAGTTATTAGATTTATGTTTTCTGCCACTATTAGATGTTGGTTGTAAAGTATAATAATCTGTCGGATCGTTACAATATATAAAAAATATTTAGATAATAAAAATTAAATTACTTATAACTAAATAGATGTTATGTTTTGGCATCTTGAGATATTTTTATTTTACAGAAAAGAAATTAATATTATAAAAATTAACTGATATTTAATATGTCATGCATATTACATATTTATTTAAAATATTCTATATCAATATATATTTAGGGAGTGTATTGGATTAGGATTTTAAAAAACTTTTTTATTATAAAAAAGTCTTGTGGTATTCAATCAATACTTTTTTTTAATATAGAAAAAGTCATTTGATATTCAATTAAGACAATCATGACTTTTTTAAAAGTCGATTAAAATTTGGTGGTATTTAACTAAGACAATAGGATTTTTTTAAGAGTTTTTCAAAATCTCTTGTGATATTCAACTAAGACTTTTTTGTACTTTAAAAAGTCTATTGATATTTAAAAATATGAATATTTCAATGGATTATTTTGAATATTGAATTTTGTGAGACTTTTTAGTATAATTTCATATAATTCACTCATCAAACAATCTCACCAAAACCTTAGAGATTTTGCATGACTTTTTTTCCCTTCTATTCCTAATCTTTCTTTCTTTCTTTTTTGATGGAACACCTTGGACCAAAGGCCCGATTACTAGAGCCATGGCTAGCAACATACACGAAAGATTGGCTAGCTTGGCAGATAGTGGGCTTTCTAAGCCCAAGCTACTCTTCAAGTGGGTCATTACATCTTGAGGCTTGGTGTAACAACCCAATTTTTCAGTGGGCCAAGGGCCCAATTCGTTGCCCGGAATGGGCCGTTTCAAAAGTGAAATGGGCCGTTCCAAAATAAGAAAATGCTTAGAAAATGAAGTGGGAGAACGGGTCGTTCCAATTGGAGAACGGGGCGTTCTGGTTTGGAGAACGAGCCGTTCTGGAGGGAGAACGGGCCGTTCTGCTGGGTTTGAGAACGGGCCGTTCCGGTTTTAGAATGGGCAGTTCCATTTGAGAAATTTGCGTAGGTTTGAAGGGTCCAGAACGGGCGTTCCACTTTTGGAACGGGCCGTTCCGGTAGGTGAGCCTGAAATCCTATAAATAGCGCCCCTCACCTGTCTTTTTCACACATCTCTCATTCTCTCTTCCTATTATCTTCTGTTCTCTCTTCTTTCCCTCTTCTTCTCTCTGAAGACCAAGGGGCACTTAGAGGAGGAGACCAAGAGATCTCTGTTTTAGTTCAATTGTTGTTTATCCAGGTACGGGGGAAAATGGAATTATTTGTATGTAAGAGTTACATGAGGGAATTGGGTAGAGGAAGAATCCCTTAGGATTATGAGCAATTTTATAATTATTTCTGTTTGGAGAATTATTGGTCTTATTTGATTCTGTATGAATTTAGGATTATGAATATATGATTTATTTGTAAAAATGATGCTCTGGGAGAGAGAACGAAATTATAGAAAAGTGCCTGTAGGTTAGGTTTTGGAAAAATTGGATTATTTCTGTTTGAGGAATTGATGATCCCATTAGATTCTGTATGTGCTGAGGATTAGAAATATATATTTACTTTGTAAGAATGATGATCTGAGAGGGAGAATGAAACTGTAGAAAAGTGCCTGTGAGCTAGGTTTTGGAACAATTGGGGGTTTTACCGTTATGTTGAAATCATATTAAATTGGTAATTCTGTTGAGTATTATATTAATTTATGAATATTATTGTTATATCAATTGATAAAAATTGATGATTTATATGTGAATTGCTTGAGGTGTATGAAACCCTTATTTCGTTAGACTTATCTGTTGAGTATGTGATATGGAATTGTGTATGTGATAAGGAATTGTGATATGAGATGAGATGTTGTATGGACATGATTAAGAATGTGATTGCGATGTGTTTCCTCACACTAATGACTAGGGATGGCACGGCCCCTGGGTAAGTGGTGCTACAAGGAGGGCGTGACCCTAGCATGGTGTGGGATGAGTAAGACAGTTAACACACACCACTTATGTCAATTATGGCAGCCCTGACATAGGGTTAATTGCAAGAGTTTGTGTGGATTGTAATGTGATTGTGGTTCCTCACACTAAAGGATCAAGGATGATACGAACCCTGGTGGTTGATGCTTCAGGGACGATCGTACTCCTGGATGATCAGGGATGATACGAACCCTGGTAGTTGATGCTTCAAGGACGAGCGTACTCCTGGATGATCAGGGATGATACGAACCCTGGGTAGTTGATGCTTCAGGGACGAGCGTACTCCCGGATGATCAGGGATGATACGAACCCTGGGTAGGTGATGCTTCAGGGACGAGCGTACTCCTTAATGACTAGGAATGGCACGACCCCTGGGTAAGTGATGCTACAGGGAGGGCGTGACCCTGGTTTGGTGTGGGAGGCAATTAACCCGTATCACTTGTGCCAGATGTGGCGAGGTCTTGGCATAATGTTAATTGTAAGATTGGTGTGAATTATGGATGTGGATATGATATTGTTATTTGTAAGATTGGTGTGAATTATGGATGTGGATATGATATTGTTAATTGTAAGATTGGTGTGAATTATGGATGTGGATATGATATTATTAATTGTAAGATTGACATGAATTATGGATATGGAAATGATGTTGTAAATTGTATAATTGGTGTGGATTATGATGGATATTGAGATATGTATGTTAAATGAGATATGTTAAATGTGAATTGAGATGTGAAGATGATGAATGATTGATATATATATATATATATATATATATATATATATATATATATATATATATTTTATCAAATAATGAATTATGATGAGATTATATTGTGATGTGTTTGTATGTACTTTGCATATAGATATTTTATTTTCTCACCGTATAAACTGTGGATATTTTAGGTGAAGAAGATCTGGCTACGAGTGGCATCTAGAATGCCAACAGTTAAATTATGGGAATGCTCTGATAGTGTGACATCGGGGCAGAGGATTTCTAGGACAAAATATTTATATGGATTTGGTATTGTAGTAAATGATTTTAAAATTGTAAACTCTTAAATTTTACCTTTCAAGTTTTAATTTTCAGTCATTTTTTTATATTGAAGAAAGAACAGTTTTGAAGTTTTAGGTGAACCCTTTTACGAACCCTTTGGAAGTTTATTCTTCTTAATTAAATTATATTATATATGTGTTGGGGTAGTAAGGGTGTCACACTTGGCCTAGAAAACTTGTGCATAGACTATGACTATTTCATTGTATTCATTTTTCCTTTTATTTTGGGTGTTTTTTGACCATAGGCTTTACATAGCCAATATTGGTCCCATTTTCTTTGTCTTTTTATTTTAGAAATTATTGTATAGTTTATTTTTGACCTTGTATTTTAGGTTGAGTAGTTTAGTGCATTTTTAGTGTAAAGAGAACCTTATGTGCATTAGAATGTAATTTAGGTTAGCATTTTGTGACACCCTCTACCCCGCATATCATAAATCAATAAATTTAAATAATATAACTTTAATAATCAAACATGTTTAAAGAGTATCACATTTTTTAACAAACACAATCAGCGGAAATTACAAAGAAATAAATCTCAAAGTTTTCAAAGTAATTTAAAATAACATTAACAACCTAATCTAATCTTATCTATACCCCGATGTCACATGTCCTATCAGAGCATAGCCCATAAAGAAGCCTAAGCTTCACCACCAACATCCTCAGCCTCATGCTGATAATCACCTGTATAACGGTTAAAGAAAAACAACACAAAGAAAAAGGGAGTGAGAAAACATCTCACTCGGCTCACAGTGTAGGAATATATATACTAGATAGCCAAACACAAACAAAACATATATAACATAGATTAACAATATCACATCTTACTCATTCAAGGCATATCCATTTGTCATATAATATCAAAAGACACATGTATGGACACGGACTACATTTTATCATGCATGTGGCGCCAGTCACTTATCACGTAGTATATTGCCGCTAGCAATACACAAAGAGTAGTCTAGGAGTACATGCCGGGACACAACCTCTGCGCACTCTCACTAGAAGGACATACTACCAGAGTCTCGTCGGGATAGCTAAGCCGCGCAAGATACATCCCATGCACACAATGGGCGAGACTGGGACTTCCAAACCGAGCCATCCCCAAGGACTGATCCCCACAGCTTTTACACCAGGGGGCCTTCTCTGGCGGCGTATTCCATATCGTACCCTTATCACTTTATGCAAATGATGCATGTCAAACAAGACTCTATGCATTCTCATATCACTTTATCACTTTTCATGGTCATTTCTCTTTATCACATTTCATATCTCATTGTCACATTATCACATTATCTATCTCATGGTCAATCATATCTCATGGTCATTTCACATCATATTTCATCATCACATCATATCATTAGAAACATCACATTCACATTATCATATCATATTCATAACTTTCACAATCATAATCTCAACAGAATTTCTATTCATACACACATATTAACCAAGCAATTAGAACATACAAACAATATAACATACAACAAACACAGGATTGGGGGCCAATCCCACTACCCAGCATACAATCCCACACCCAGAGCGAGATTTCTCACTCCCCCCCTTACCTGGATGACAAGCGCTGAAACTAAAGAAGAGCTTCCTCCTCTAGGCTCCTTCTACTAGGATAGAACCACCTCCTATGGATTCCTCTAGGTCTTCAAAGAGAAGAAGAGGAGAAGAAGAGAGTATAAGAGAAGAGAGAATGAGAATTGAGGGATGGTTTGCAATGGAGAAGTGAAGGGCTATTTATAGCCTTCAAGACACATTAAAAAAATGGAAAATAATGAAAAAATCTTAGACAAAACTAAGTGGAATGAATTAGTGAGATGAATTATTAAAGTTGGTGGGATGAATTAATGGAGTTGGTGTGAATTAATGGAGGGTGCCATGTTCTTTTCCTCACCGACTTTAGCTACTGATTTGGACCTTATAGACAGACGAATCTGAAAATATTTCCTTCATGAAAGTTGTAGGATTTTCTCTTATCTTTCCATAGCCACCAAGTTTGTATCATTTGAACAACCACCGACCAAGTTATACCCCACAAACCGAGGCTTGCCAATCAGTCCAGCGAGAAACAATTGTATCAATCAAATTCCAATTTTGACCTCCTAAACGACCGATTTTGCAAATGGCTATTTCTGTAAAAGTTGTGCGTTTTTCTCTTAGATTTCCATTGACACCAATGTTGCATCATTTGGACCATCACAGCCCAAGTTATGCCCTAAACACCGAGGCTTGCCAATCAGCCCAGCGAAAAACGGTTTTATTGAAAAGAAAGTTTACAACTATCTAATTAAGCCCAACAACACACATATCTTTCTAAGCATAAATGGAGTGTAAATTATCTACAATTGAAGTAAAATATAACCACCAATTTATGACCAAATACCACATAATAATAATAATAATAGTAATAATAACCATTTTGAAAACTAGGGTGTTACAATTCTCCCCTCCTTTAAGAAATTTCGTCCTCGAAATTTACCTGAAAACAGGAATGGATAATCTTCTCTCCCCTTGCTTTCTAGTTTCCATATAGCGCCTTCTTCAAAGTTTCCTCCCCAAATAGCCTTGACTAAAAGAATTTCCTTACCTCTTAGTTTCTTTACCCTCTTATCCTCAATCCTCAAAGGTATAGTCTCATAGGTGAGGTTATCCTTTAACTGAATGTTGTCGGATTCCACAATATGAGATGAATGTATTTTCTAGGTTGAGAAACATGAAAGACATCATGAAGATTTGATAGGGATGGAGGTAACGCAATTTGGAAAGCTACATCACCAATTCTCTTAAGGATCTGGTAGGGACCAATGAATCGTAGAGTAAGCTTGCGAGATTTAAGTGCTCTACCAATTCCAGTCCAAGGAGTTACTTTAAGGAATACATGATCTCCTTCTTTAAACTCAAGGTCTTTCCTTCTTTTATCATGGTAGCTCTTCTGCCTACTCTGTGATGCTCTCATTTTCTTTTGGATTGTCCTAACCTTTTCAGTAGTTTGTTGAACTATTTCAATTCCTAATATGGCACTCTCTCCAGATTCTGCCCAACACAAAGGTGTTCTACATCTCCTACCATACAAAGCCTCATAGGGTGCCATCCCAAAATCTAGAGGTGAACCTAGGATCTCTATCCGAAACTATACTAGTAGAAACCCCATGCAACCTTACAATCTCACCTATGTACAACTTGGTTAACCTTTCCAAAGGGTATCTAATGTTAATGGGAATAAAATGGGCAGACTTAGTTAATCTATCCACAATGACCCATATAATCATCCAAGTTCTTCCATGTCCTAGGTAATCCTACTACAAAATCCATCGAGATGCTATCTCATTTCCACACAGGCACATCTAAAGGTTGCAGTAAACCTGAAGGTTTCTGATGTTCTCCCTTAGCCTTCTAACATACTAAGCAAGCATACACAAATTCTTCTATCTTAGGCCACTGGAATATTTTCCTAAGGTCTTGGTACATCTTAGTGGCTCTTAAATGGATGCTAAGAGTACTCTTGTGTCCTCCCTTTAAGATCATCTTTCTAATTTCAAGATTACTAAGCACCCAAATTTATTCTTGCACCTCAAAACAACATCAATTCCAATTTTTTTTTTTTTTTTTTTTTATAAATTTTAATCATATTCCTACTAATCTTTTCCACTTGGTTCACTAAAAAAGATTCTAATCTCATCCATTAATTCACTAGTTATTTTCAACCACAGTCAATTCAATGTTCCTAAAGGTAGTCTCACACATCAATCATAAGTCCCTAAATTCTCCAATCAAATCCAATCCTTAAATATATTAGTGATCATCGTAATCAAGGCATCTGTCATAATATTGATATTACTTCTATGATCATCTGTAAAGATCAAGCACCTAAGCATGTTATACATATCAAATCACTAATTTTACTGCTCCATCTTCAACCAATTCAAACCCCTATCCATCACCTTATTCTATAGTCTCATATCTTGTTACCAATATGAATCAACTAATTGTATTTCTCCAATTTATCTCAATGATCCACTTGTTACTCGAGTCACACCTAGTTTTTCACCACTAGGAGTAATCTCACAAGTCAGACTTAAATCCCTAAAAAGATCCTTCTTTCTAATCATAAGGAAAAATATAAAGGTTTCCTACTCAAAACATTGGTTACCACAATGGCTTTGGCCAAATAACCAGTAAGATCAAAATCTTATTCCTTAAAAATTTCTAACTATCTCTTTTGGTCAATAGATATTTAAAACTTTTATGATCGCTAAATACCTCAAGCTTAGAATCATATAGGTAATGTCTTCAAATCAAGGTCATGGGTAAGGTAATTCCTTCTCATAAATTCTCAATTTTCTAGAATCATAAGCTACTTATCTGTTTCTTCTTGCATCCACACTCTATCCAATCTTATCTTAGAAACATAACTATGTTCCACAAAAGACTTACTAAAATCTAGTAGTATTAACACTAGTCAATCTTGCCTTAAGAGTTGGAACTACTCTCATACTTACTATCCCACATAAAGACAATACTCCTCTTAGTGAATGTAGTTAAGGGCAAAGCTATCTTAGAAATTCCTTCAATAAATCTCCAATAATAATAAGCTAACATCATAAAACTCTTATCTTCACTAATTGGCTTAGATATCTCCCCACTTAAATACAACTTCTACCTGAGACATATCCATGTTTACCTTAACTGGAATTTACAAGAACTAGAAAACTTATCTTATACAATAAAAATAATAAATAAATCAATCAATCAATCAATAAATAAGATAAAATAAAATAGTAATACTTAACATACAACCGTCTTGAATATATCTCCACCTTCAACTACAATATGATCATATCACACCCTAAGATCAATCTCACTAACCACACGACATTCACCAATTGATCCCTAAGGTAATCTATCAACATATCAACATACATGCTTACTAAATCATATTAGAATACCAACTTTAAACCTTCAAATATACCATCGATAAGCATGTACATGAACAAACTTTATCACATAGCATTATACAACCTTTAAACAACCTCTCAATCCTTATGCAAACACCCCAAAACAAAATCAATTCTTATCCTTGCATTGCCTAACGATTCAAAAATATCATGAAACCATACATATCCCTTCAACAATGTTTAAAGAAAATGATACCTAGAGAGTTATACTTATTCAAATGATCTCAAACCTATCTCAAAATAAAGATAAGAGAATAAGCTACAACTCCTACGAAGACATAGAATTCTAAAAAGATCATCTTCTTAGCTACAAATTTCAAAAACCGCAGCAGATATATTCAGCGCTTATAACTAGACCTTTGATCACCAAAGTAGCTATAACTAGAGTTCTATACCTCCGTTTTACCTGATTCCAGTTCCATTAGAAAGATAACGTCCAAAGCTACTACTTTTGTGAAGACCATAAAATCTGATTCTGTCAATATGATACTCATACAGGCACAACAAAATTTTAACGAAAATAATCCCCATATTATACAGCAATAGTGTACTAACATTTCACAAAATACCTCAACCATTCCAAACTCACTCCTTTCCACCTTAAACTCATATTCAAGCTTTCCATTACAATCCTAGACCAAAACAGCTCACATATTTAGTGCAAAGGACTTAGAGAATAATATTCACATATTACCTAAACCATAAAAGTTAACATGAAGCACCAATACTCAAGGAACGTTTCAACCTCTCATCAAAATATCAAAACTCCAATTCTCAGATACAACCTCCTTGGATTCAATCGCTACTACTATAGATTCCTAAATTTCATTAATCGTAAACTTTTGACAAATTAATGTCTCTCCTAATTCTAAGGTCTCAATAGGCTTTATCCGTACTATTGGTACATAAGCTCACCATACGAGTGATACTACTCAACCACTACTTCTTACGTAAGCAAGAAGTATCAAACAAATAAGCAATTATGAAAAGAGCAATCAAAAATAGCATCATCAAATTATATCATGTCTATCAAACAAATCCTGAGAACACAATGCACACAACATAATCAATCATCATATTAGCACATCAATCAACTCATCACATTATTAATCTACCAAACAAGCATAGTAGACTCATACTCACGGTCGATTAGATCAACCAGGCTCTGATACCACTAAATGTGACACCCTCTACCCCGCATATCATAAATCAATAAATTTAAATAATATAACTTTAATAATCAAACATGTTTAAAGAGTATCACATTTTTTAACAAACACAATCAGCGGAAATTACAAAGAAATAAATCTCAAAGTTTTCAAAGTAATTTAAAATAACATTAACAACCTAATCTAATCTTATCTATACCCCGATGTCACATGTCCTATCAGAGCATAGCCCATAAAGAAGCCTAAGCTTCACCACCAACATCCTCAGCCTCATGCTGATAATCACCTGTATAACGGTTAAAGAAAAACAACACAAAGAAAAAGGGAGTGAGAAAACATCTCACTCGGCTCACAGTGTAGGAATATATATACTAGATAGCCAAACACAAACAAAACATATATAACATAGATTAACAATATCACATCTTACTCATTCAAGGCATATCCATTTGTCATATAATATCAAAAGACACATGTATGGACACGGACTACATTTTATCATGCATGTGGCGCCAGTCACTTATCACGTAGTATATTGCCGCTAGCAATACACAAAGAGTAGTCTAGGAGTACATGCCGGGACACAACCTCTGCGCACTCTCACTAGAAGGACATACTACCAGAGTCTCGTCGGGATAGCTAAGCCGCGCAAGATACATCCCATGCACACAATGGGCGAGACTGGGACTTCCAAACCGAGCCATCCCCAAGGACTGATCCCCACAGCTTTTACACCAGGGGGCCTTCTCTGGCGGCGTATTCCATATCGTACCCTTATCACTTTATGCAAATGATGCATGTCAAACAAGACTCTATGCATTCTCATATCACTTTATCACTTTTCATGGTCATTTCTCTTTATCACATTTCATATCTCATTGTCACATTATCACATTATCTATCTCATGGTCAATCATATCTCATGGTCATTTCACATCATATTTCATCATCACATCATATCATTAGAAACATCACATTCACATTATCATATCATATTCATAACTTTCACAATCATAATCTCAACAGAATTTCTATTCATACACACATATTAACCAAGCAATTAGAACATACAAACAATATAACATACAACAAACACAGGATTGGGGGCCAATCCCACTACCCAGCATACAATCCCACACCCAGAGCGAGATTTCTCACTCCCCCCTTACCTGGATGACAAGCGCTGAAACTAAAGAAGAGCTTCCTCCTCTAGGCTCCTTCTACTAGGATAGAACCACCTCCTATGGATTCCTCTAGGTCTTCAAAGAGAAGAAGAGGAGAAGAAGAGAGTATAAGAGAAGAGAGAATGAGAATTGAGGGATGGTTTGCAATGGAGAAGTGAAGGGCTATTTATAGCCTTCAAGACACATTAAAAAAATGGAAAATAATGAAAAAATCTTAGACAAAACTAAGTGGAATGAATTAGTGAGATGAATTATTAAAGTTGGTGGGATGAATTAATGGAGTTGGTGTGAATTAATGGAGGGTGCCATGTTCTTTTCCTCACCGACTTTAGCTACTGATTTGGACCTTATAGACAGCCGAATCTGAAAATATTTCCTTCATGAAAGTTGTAGGATTTTCTCTTATCTTTCCATAGCCACCAAGTTTGTATCATTTGAACAACCACCGACCAAGTTATACCCCACAAACCGAGGCTTGCCAATCAGTCCAGCGAGAAACAATTGTATCAATCAAATTCCAATTTTGACCTCCTAAACGACCGATTTTGCAAATGGCTATTTCTGTAAAAGTTGTGCGTTTTTCTCTTAGATTTCCATTGACACCAATGTTGCATCATTTGGACCATCACAGCCCAAGTTATGCCCTAAACACCGAGGCTTGCCAATCAGCCCAGCGAAAAACGGTTTTATTGAAAAGAAAGTTTACAACTATCTAATTAAGCCCAACAACACACATATCTTTCTAAGCATAAATGGAGTGTAAATTATCTACAATTGAAGTAAAATATAACCACCAATTTATGACCAAATACCACATAATAATAATAATAATAGTAATAATAACCATTTTGAAAACTAGGGTGTTACACATTTCATTTGAATTTGAAGCATGCATGAATGGTCACGCCTAGGCGCCATTCACATGCCTCAAATCCAAATGAAATGCCACCTAAATCACATTCCAAATAAACACAAGGTCTATGTGAGTGTGTGTGGATTAACTGTGACCGGCCAAGGCAGCCAAATTTGAATTTCAAATTCAAATTTGGGCAGACTAGGTTTTAAAGTGACAATACCATATGGTTTACTTTAAACCCTAATTAACCTAGCTTCTCCCACAAGCTTCCCTACTCTTATATATACCCTACACACTTGTAGATAACCACTTTTTGATGATATATGAGTTTTCATTTTAGAATTCTCTCAAAGAGTCCTTGAGAACCTTAGGGAAATTCTCCCTTCTTAAGCTCCTTCATAAAGAAATCCTTCCTTTGTGCTTTGGTGCTTCTTTCTCCTTCACATGGGAGACGAACCAGCCACAGATTTAGTTGCATTCTCACGAGTCTTGAAGTATCATTCAACCATTGGAACCTCAAAGGAATACGTGTGGATTTGGAGGAAGCAAGGAGAAGAACATCCATCACTTCTTCTAGCTTGTTCCATCATTTTTTTTCTCTCTCTTAAGTCTTTTCTCTTGTCTTTTTTTACTTCTTTCTCTATTCTCTCGTCATTCTTATTTTTCTCTCTTTTTTTCTTCTCTATCTCATTTTCTCTTTTTCTTTCTATTCACCTGTCATTTATCTCTTCTTCTCTGTCTCATATTCTTTTTTTCCCCCTCATTCTCTCTTGTCTTTCTTTTTTCTCTTTCTCTTTCTTCTCTATCTTTTTTTTTCTTTCTCTTTTTATTCATTTATCTCATTTATCTCTTCTTCTTCTCTTATCTTTTTTTATCTATCAATTGATGTATAATTTATCAATATTTATTTTTTTAATTATTAAATATTTAGAATGATTTTTGTATTATTAAATATTATCTATTGTTAAAATTTAACTGTTTATTTATAATAAAATTTAATATTGAAATACTTATTAATCCTCAAAATAAAAATGAAAATTTTAATTTATGTCATACATCCTTAAGAAATGTGATATTTATTATTTTTAAATCATGCTTCACGATTTATAAGCCAAATCCTCTATTTCTATTTAAGACACAAACTTGATTTGTATTAACATGTAACACTACATAATTTTATTCGCAAAGAATATCCTTTTGATTAATTTTCAATTGAATTATAGTGGAAGAATTTTCATATTCAAAGTTATGGTTAATGAATACCATAATTTTAAACATATTGTTGAGTTTCAAGTGCATAAAAGAGAATACATCAATACATGGAGAACTAATATAATTTTAGATATGTGAAGAAATGTTATAAGAGAATATTAATGTGAATTATTTGTCAAAAGATAAAAAAAAATTATGTTAGTTTTAGTTTTCTTTATTATTTATGTTATATTTTGTTTATTAGATCTTGTAGTATTGCAAATTCATGTTTAATTTTCATGTAAAACCCATAAAATCCTTTAAAATATTATAATATAAATCAATCAAAATTCATTAAAATTTGGATTACAAAGTCTTGATTAAAATTCAAGTTTTAAAAGTCTTTTAAAATTTTTTTAAAAGTCATTACATTCATATAAAGTCTTTTTAAATCCATCAAAGACCATAATACTTTTTCATACTAAAATTATTTTTTGATATCTCAATCCAATACACACCCTAAGTTATATATTATTTTCATTATTATAATTTTTATAAATACAAAAAATTAATTATATATTATCTTATTATATAAAGTTTATTGTTGCAAATAATCATGTACACATCTCTTGATTTAGTACAAATATTTATTATATCAAATTTTCTCTTTTTAATTAAATTTAGCTATATACTATACAATAATCACGTACATCTATTTTTTTTTATTTATAAATAATAACGTACATATGTTATGACTAATTATTTAGTACAAATAATTTCTTTATATTAAGATTTTAATGAGGATTAAATTACAATTTTAGTATTAGAAGGATTAAAACAGATAAAAATATTATTTATATCTATATATAAGGAGGATACATTGATTTATAATCATTTTTCGACTCCACATTCTTTTAGACAATTTTATCCCTAAATTTTTAAATAGTAAAAAATAATATTGAAAGTTACTTTTATTCTTACTACTCAAATAAATTCTTAAATTGTTAACCACTTATTTTATAATTTAATCTCAATCTTTTATCTTATTTTAAATTTTTAAATAAAATATAAAGATATAAAATATCTTATTTTCACTAATACGAAATAAAAGTAATAAAAAATTTAGATATTAATATGGTAAAACCATATTAAAAAATATATATAATAAAAAAAAACATTACAAAGACTTCAAAGAAAATTGAAAAATTAAACCAAATTTATTTATTTCGATAATTTTAAAATTTAATAAATAAACAAAAATTTTTACACTTGAAAATCTCTTTTATTCTAAGCTAATATTTTATAAATTATATATCCTTACAAATAAAACATAAAATTCTTCAAAGAGTCGGTCCATTATTCTTCACAAACTCATATCATCCATTACAAATATAACACTCATACTTTATTGATCTCTATCTCCAAATTTGCAATTATACCTATATGTCCACATTCATGTAGCAGAAATCCCAATAATATCAAATATTTGCAAATATAACACTCATACTTTTGTTCATGGTTAAGAATTTTTTCCTCAGAAATCCCAATAATATCAAAAGAAGGTAAAATAATTAATATTATTAAAACCGAATGATTGTCACACTAGTACAATATACACATTTTACGTCGGTTATTTTAAGAGTTTTTACGTCAGAAAAACTTTCGACGTAGAAGCGGGAGACGTAAATTTATGTCGGGCCGCGAAAACCGACGTAAATTTACGTCGAAGATGCCAAGGTCCGACGTAAAAAGTCATAAAAAAATTTAAAAAAAAAAAAAAAAGAAAACAAGTGCAGCAGAACGGCCCGTTCTGCTTGGAAAATGACCCGTTTTGCCTGAAGAACGATCCATTTTCCATGGAGTACAGGCCGTTCTCCAAGTAGAACGGCCCGTTCTGCTTGATAGACCCAGGAGTGCGTTCTCCAAACCCGGACTTGGTCACTTCCTTCTCCTTCTCTAGCTTAAAAAACTCGAAATGCAACACAAACATTATTACAAAAAAAATATCCCAGAAAACACAAACTTGATGGAAATGCTACCTCATAGAACCTCCCAGAAAAGCCCATGACCACGCGAAGAAGAAACAGAAGAAGGTGCAGATGAACGCCATGAAGGAGGAAACGCGGGAGAAGGAAGAAAAACAGAAGGAGGAGGAGGAGGCGCGGGAGAAGGAAAAACCATGAAGATTTTGAAATTTAGCTAGTGCACGCTTACCTTTTAACAGGCTCTGTGGGTTATTTACGTCGGCCCTAATTGGGTCCGACGTAAATTTTAACATCTACGTCAGACACAATGCTTAGCCGACGTAGATGTTAAAATTTACGTCGGACCCAATTAGGGCCGACATAAATAATTCAAGAAAATTACGCTACATGCCACCGCATTTTTATTACATCGGGTGTTTTTATATCCGACGTAAAATAAGTGACGTAGTATCCTAATTTTCCACTAGTGTCAAATGAAAGTGATTATGATTTTTACCAACAAATTAATGATTGTTGTCCATACACTTCAAAAAAATTTTTTTTTCCCAACTTCTATATTTACTCTGCTATTCTATATTTCTATATATGAATCATCAATTACATTATCTTACTACTTCATGAGAGTCTTCTATGACAATTGGATAACCAAATAATGGAAATTTATTTTATCTTCCTCTCATGGAGAAGAAGAATGAAGAAGGAGGGAGGGAGGGAAGGAGGGGGCGGGGGTAATTTTCAGTTTCAATGAGATTTCTGTAACATTACGTGATTATTAGATTCGTATTATGTATTTAAATTTACTTTTTTTACTAAATTTAAATTTTACCAAGTATTTACATTTTTAGAATGTAATGTAGAATATTTATAAATTTAAAATATTATGATTAATGTCCGAAAATTTATGTTATTAGATACCTGATTTTGAAAAGTTTTTCTTTTTCCAAAAAGTTTTTGTTATCAGAATATTTATACAATTTTTATATTTTACTTTATGTCTATCGGCATTAGTATTCACATTTTATTATTGGACGCATTTTAGTTTATAAAATAGAAGGTATAAAATATAAAATAAAAACTATTTATATTTTTATCTAAATAATACATAATTAGTCATCATTATGTCTAATTTTGGATTCAGCATTAATTATAATTACTTTTTGAGTGAACTCTTAGTAATAATTTATTTTAACCCTAATTTGAACCAACAAACATTTACAGAATTATCCCTCATTTTGGCACACTTTTTTTTATAAGAAAAACTAATTCAAATATTAACAACTTTATATAATAAAATAAAATAAAAATTATAAAATAAAAATCATCTATATTATTTTACCTAATCAATACATAATTAATCATTACGTCTAATTTCAATTCACCATTAGTTAATTTGAGGAAAATAAAAACTATTTCAATATTAACAACTTTATAGAATATTATGAAAATATTTTTATAAATCTCAATTTACGTGAAATGTTTTAGGAAAAATAACTACTCCAATATTAACAATTTTATATAATAAATTTTTTTTATTACAAAATATTATTATAATTTAACAAAATATTTCAATTTGAGTGAAAGTTTAGGAAAGAAAAATATACTCCCATATTAACAACTTTCTATAATAAATTATCGTTAATAGAATTGCAACTATAAGCGACGTAATGCTTACGTTCATGAGTTCAACCACAAAAGTTGGCTAAAATCAAAGTCAGTAAATCAGTGGGCTACTTGCAAATCTTTAGATACAATTAAAATATTTGATTTTGTCCAAACAAATGCATTTAAGCATCAATATTAGTCACCTTGAACACGTTTGATTCTGCTTCTAGATCCAAATGACTGGAATGGTATGTAGTTGCTTTCACTTTTCAAGTCGCTGAATGCAAAAGTCTGGCATAAATTTTGAAGTAACTCGCAGCGTTTAATATTTTAAAGTTTACTAATATGTTAGAATAATCATGAGTAGTGTGACTATTATGTTAGGTTGATTGTATTATTTATTTAAAGTTATAATTGTGATGAGTATTATATTGAACTTTTATAGATATATTATGTGGTTTGTATGTAAATATCAAATTTTATTTTAATAGTTAGTGTGAGACGTTTTTTTTATAATTAATAGTGAGTAAATCATATAAGTAATTTGACATTATAATGTAACCTAAAATTTTAAAATATTAGATATGTTGATTTTTCTTATTTATATAGTAGTTAACATGTTCAATTTTAATCAATGTAAAATTTCATTTCACGGTTGAACTCTAATGATTTATAATCCTGTTTTTATTTTTGATTTTTAATTTTCTAAAATTATTTTATTGGTGCAAATAGGGATGAAAATAGAAGATATTACCCGTCAAGAACTTGTCACATAACTTATATGAGGTAGAGGCCCAAATCAAATTAGGTTTTATAGAAATTGACCGGTGTAAAACTTCTCTTAAAGCATTAGTTAAAAAAGTTAAACTTTAGGCCATTTTGAAAAGTCTATTAGACTTAATATTCTAAGTTATTTAAATAAAAATAAATAAGGATCAATTTCTTATTATTATTGTTGTTGTTATTATGTATTAAAATCATACATTTATTTATCTTCAATTTTTAAAAGTGTTAAATATGTTGACTTATATAAAGAGTAAATCTTATCGGTCCCAAAGATAAATTTATATATTATTTAGAGATCCTATTGGAAAATATTTTTAAATAATTTATCACCATAAATGTCATATTATATACCTTAAAAATATGTTTGTACCATATTAGCTAGTTTGAGTCAATTCTTATAAAACTTAACACATATATTTTCACTTTTTATCTTGTGTTAAAGTAAACTTTTAAATAGACCTTTACATAGGCTAAATTATGCTTAAAGTTAAACTTAAAAATATTATGTATAACTAGATTTTGTTGAAATTTTTTTCAATATTCTCTTTTAGTTTCAATTAGTATTTTAATTTGTATATTATATAATATAAATATTTATTATTGTATAATTTAAATTTATAATAAATATTTTAATATATAAAATATATTTTAGATTTATAATGAATAATTTATAAACCGAAAGTTACAACTCGACCAAAATGTGAAAGGACATGATTCCAATTGTACTCTAAACTAACTTGGCTTCTGAGCTTCAGATGGGTAATGATCTCAAAATTAGATCATAATAAACTTCATATGCTTTGCACGTTGAGGATGTCAAGCTAAAGGGCAACTATTCTAGATTGGGTCTACCTTAGCCCAAAGGGCTTGAAACCTTCAATAGCCCAAAACATTTAGTGTTGACTGAGGTCAACACTAATGTTGGAGATCATGGATTCATGTCAAAGAATTTATTGATCGATCTCATACCCCTATAAAATAAAGTTAACATATCACGTAAGCATTTATTACGTACTACCTTCATGATAATAACTATTAACTTAAGTATCAAATTGCACTTATTAATAAAGTTTAGCTTGAGTAGTAAATAACTTGTCTCTTAAATATGCAATTAAAAATTTAAACACGTGTGTATAAAAAAAATATTTATAAGTTCAACTTTAATAGAAGAATATCTGCTTCTTAATTATCCGCATGTCTCAGTTGCCATGGAGACTGGAGAGTAGTAACACAAGCACCGGGACACCTCTAACCTCAGTCCTCAAAAGAGATATTTAGCATCTTAGTTCGGTCTATGTTAAATGTCCTCCTAATTATAACATATTAGGATTTTTTAAATATAAGTATTCAAATATAAAAATATATTTTTATAGAAAAAATAGATACATAATTTTATTAAAAATTTGTACATCTTATTATATTACGTGTATAATATAGTTTTAGAGAGGGAGAACATAGTAATAGTTTGTAGTGCAGTTTTTTATTTTTTAAACAGTTACTTCAAGTAAACAATTCAGATTTTATAAAGTACAATTTTCATTTATATATATATATATATATATATATATATATATATATATATATATATATATATATATATATATATATATCAAACTAGAAAGTGAATGTAATACGTTATTGAGGAAAAATTCTTTTATTATTTCAAAACATTTTTTTAATGCCACTCCATTATTTATTATGAGACTGAATGACAGTTTTTATTCATAAATAAAAATATAAATTAATTAACTATTAAAGCATGAGTGTTTAATATAAATATAAAATAAATTCAAGGTGTTAATTTGCATAAAAAATAAAATAGGAAGTATTTTTTTTTCTTGAAATATGAGATATTAAAATAAAAATAGACTCCTTCCAATTAAAGGTCTTAGACAGTTGTACTTACAAATAACTCTCAGACATAGCTCTGCACACCCTAAGACACATTAAGTATCATCTGTGAATTTTTTTTTTCTTTTCTTTTTCTTTATATTGTTTGAAATTTTATTTTCTTTTATTCTAAAGTACTTCTAAAAAGTAACTATCATAAGCGGCGTGTTTGCAATATACATATAGATCTCATCATTGAATGTACAAAAATATAACTATTTGCGTATGAAAGCATGGAATTGTATACTCTTTCCAATTTTGAATATAAGATGAAAAAAAATCATGTCATTGGTCTCAATATATAAATATATCTTAATTAAATATATAACTTAATTAAAATTATTCTATTTAATGCTATTATCTTTAAAACACTCCTTCATTTAATTGAAATTATATTTTTTTATTTTTAATATCAAATTCTAAGAAATAGTAGTTTAAAAAATTAGGTTTTTAAAATTGAATGATATTAATTAACTTTCATTATATTAGTAATTTAGTATAATTTACTTTTTCTTTTTCGCTTATATTTATAGCTGGATGGATATATATTTGAAGTTTTTGATCGTTCACATATAGATTTGACAGCTTAATTTAATAGTTAACATGACGAGACTGTAGAGGAAGCAAAGCTGAAATGTATCGCATAGGTGCATATATACCTTTAATTACCATATACTTAACAAATATTTATTGTGGGTAAGAAAAGAGAAAATGCAAAGAAATATCCTTGCTATTTACTTCCAAAGAAAATGATATCATTCCAATTATAGCGTGAACTTGAAAGCTTCCATCAATTTCCATCTTGATTGAGAGCTTTAGGTGATGTGGCTCATAAATAGGTATATAAATGGCCCAGATGACAGTAATGAATTGAATATGCAATGTCATGTTGAATATTATAATTTTCATAGCATGTGACTAAAATCTCAGAAGAAAAGCATGAGACAGATATCTCAATGACTCACATTTTATAATTGTTTCTTCTTAAAAGCTGAGGGATAATAAACAAAACCAGATGATTACTTGTTGTTTTTGTAAAGAGAAACAAAAGCAACAATTGTCGTAGGTTTATATAATAATTCTGCAATATAATGCTTTTATAAAGAATCCAGCAGACAGACCATCAAAGCTGAGTTACGGAAACTAATCTTTATATAGATATGGAGGTTAAAACAATCTATATAATTGATGAAACCATATTATTATATACATAGCAAATAGCAAAAAGAAGCTTCTTGTTCAATCTGCATAGATTGATTAAATTAATCCTATGATACGCTTGGGACCAATTGGTTATTTCGCATATCATATGTATAGCCTATGGAATATTGAACACCATGATTTCTTATGCAACAATTAATGATATTTCAGAAATATTTTCATACATTATTCTTACCCCATCTCTGTCTAGCTTGCAAAAAAATAAGATAATACACTTGTTTTTGTAACACTAGCATTATTTCCAATTAGATCTCTACTACATTTAGTATTTTTAAAAATATTTCTCAATTTAAATTTATTAACATTTTATTATAAATTAAGTTAATAGATTATTGTAACATTTTTTAAAATTTTTTTTAATATAAATAAAGTAACATCTTTTATAATATCTTACAAAATTAAGTCTCATATCTAATAAAAGTGGTATATAAAAAGTATCTTTCTTCTATTTTTAATTATTTTTCAAACTTGAAATCTCACATTGAGTAAACAATGATATATAAAAAGTATATATAATCAAAAAATAAAATTTAAGATAAACGAACTTTTGATATGTAATTTATATTTGGTAATAAATAACTTACGATATATTCTCTTGTTAAAAAATAAAAACTTAAGATATCTTAAATATTAAAGGATTTGTAGATAAGACTCTATATAAGTGATAGTACAATCTAATTATCATTTTATTAAATTTAGAAAAATTTAACAACATATTAAAATATTAGAAAATACCACTTTAGTAATATTTTTAAAAATATTATTATTATTATGTAAAATGTTGTTAAAAATCTGATTTATGTGTAATATATAATCAATCCCCCGCATAGGACCCACAATTAATTTTTTCACTCTCTAGGATTGAATTCCCAGTTTTTTAAAAGATGCAGGTGTGTACATGACGTCTCTTAGATCATATAACGTATTGACTCAATTTTAGAAAAAAATAAGGAACATTATGAATGAAACATCATATTATGAACTCAAATGATTTATAGTTTGTTGTTATTAAAAGGAAAACAACATTCGACACTAAAATAAGGTGTATAACTTAATTTTGGAAAAGAGAAAGATAGTCAAATAGAAAAGATGTAAAATATAATGATATGATGAACGATGTAATAAGAAAGAAAATAAAATTAGAGGATATTGTACAAAGTACTCTCTCCTCAAAAGAAAAAAAAAGTCAAAAGAAAATAAAATAGAGACATATAAAAAATGGTGTATAAAAAAAGTGTATTACATTATGTCAACTTCTAAGTATATAAGAAACTTTTTTAATGTAACAACTAGGGTGAATCTTGTATAAATTACTGTAATTTAATAATAATTAAAAAAAAACTTTCTATACCTACAAGACCATTAGGTTATAAACAAGAAGAAATTTTACGAAGTTAAAAACGACTTATAGTGACAATAAAAAGATTTAAACAACATAAACTCTCAAAATATAACAGATTAAGGAAATGTTAAAAAATAAGGAGGGTTATAATAATACTGATGTAATTTTTACTAAGTATTACATTGTTCAATAACTTTATATTAATGGTGAATTTTATAAATTCAACCGTTAGATTGAAAGTTCATGTCACTTTATATGTGTATATCAAATTTTGTAAAATTGAACAACAACTCAAAGGTAATCAAAATGTTCATATTTTAGTATATTTTGAAATGAATATATTATGTCAATTTTGTTTTATAAAAATGAAATATCAAATTATCTTGGATTAATACAAAATTTTGTATATATGATCTAAGAGTAAAGAACTTTCAATCTAACGGCTGAATTTACAAAATTCATATTTAATATAAAGTTATTGAGTTGTGTAATACTTAGTAAAAATTACATCGGTATTATTATAACCCTCCTTTTGAAAAATATACAAAAGAAGAAAATGAAATGGTAGAGTTTGTAACATCCCATTTTTCATAAAAGATAATATAAGTATTTTCTTAGTAATTTTGATATTTTATTTTATTAATAGAAGTTGTTCAATATTTATTTAATTGATTAATATTTTTTTAGAATGTATTATATGATATTTTCATTAAAGATTAGTATAATATTTTATTAAAAATGGAAGAGATTTGTAACCATGGTTAGTATGTTTAACTAAAGGATTAAGGTAAGGTTAGATATTTTTAAAAGAAGAGTTTTCTAATCAAACCCTTTTTACACCTATATTTTTACGGACACACTTCAAAGCTCGAAGAATAGCAGCAGGAAGGAAATTACTCTGAAGTCGTGCACCCGACGTCTAGAGCTTATCTAGGTAAGGAAGAGTAAGAAACCTTGCTTTGGGTGTGGGTTTATTCACCAGATAATGGGATTGACCTTCAATCCTATGTATGTTGTGTGCTTATGTATGAGGGATTTCCCCTAATGTTTCTATTCTATTCCTTATTATTCTTAATTATTGTATGGGTAAGAGCATTCGGCCACCACAAAGTTGATACCCTTTCGGCCACCGAATAGCCGAACCTAGTAGCCGACACCCGATCGGCCACCGAGTAGCCGAAGTCCCAAGCAGAGAACATCATGGACTCAAGGATTACCCTTAATCAAGAATTAAGGGCTAATCACACCAATAAGCCGATTAGGGACGTATTACCCAATATGACAATCCTGTTGCAGGGCCCATGGAAACCAGGGCCCATTAAAGTCAGTATAAATAGCTCATGTCACGAGGTAACATCACTATTCATTAATTACCATCGATATCTGTGTTTGTCCTGACTTGAGCGTCGGAGTGCCTTTTGCAGGTACCCTCCCTCTCACCGGAATATTCGTTTGGAGCTCTCATTCGGCCTTCAGAGTACGAGAAGATTACTAGTGTGTCCTTCAGACAGGTACATTTTGGCGCCCACCGTGGGGCCGAATTGAAAGCTCTAAAGACACAAGAAAACTAAAACTATGGTAACTACTAGGAAGACAAATATTGGCGACCACCGATCCGAAGAAGAAGAACACGTGGAAGTAGTTGACTAGACAGACTTCTCCGAAACCGTTCAGCAACTGAAGGAGAAAATGGTCGCTATAAGACAGCAGCGTGAAAAAGATGCTAGAGAACTCTCGGCCTTGAAAGCAGAAAACGCTGCGTTAAAAAATCAAGACCCATCATGGAAGCCCACCCAGCCAACCCCTACCCAAACACAAGGATCATTTCAATCCCATGAAATTCAAACCTCGGTCCCAAATGCTTCAGCTGTTGCTCCTGAAAGGCTCCCATCCGTTGCTGGCCGATCCACCAAATTGACGCGGATCGGGTCACATCGGCACCCCTTCACCTCCTCAATCATGCAACTGTCATTATTGGACAGTTGGAAGTCGTTGTCAATTAGGGATGGCAAAAATACCCACACCCGCGGGTATTTACGGGTAAAACCCGCTACGGATAATAAATGGATAGGCTAATTGGGTACCCGCGGATAATGGGGACAAATAATTTTTTACCCGTTTATAAACGGGGCGGGTGGGTATGATGATATCCATACCCGCGGATACCTGTTTAATAATATTTCTTAAATATCCTAATTATCCTTGTACTACATAACCCTAAAACTACACTCTCTCATCTTATTTTCTTCAAAAGTGAGGTTGATGAAGTTGCCAACATGTGTTAAGCATGTTATAGAATTATGTTGGATGTAATTTGATTAATTTTCTATATTTGATTGAGCCAGTAAGATTTATGTATTTTTAGTTGTTTACTTTCGTTTGGAATTATGAGATTGAATAATTGTAGCTATGTAACATGAGATTTTCACTTACTTATGAAATTGATGTATTTTAAGTTATTGATTATCTTGCATTTTTATTATTATTTTAACAAAATTAATGTTAACTACAAGTTCAAAATTAACATTGAATTTTTTTTAATATTTCAATGACATTAAATATAAACTTAAAATTATTTGTAATATAATTTTTTTAATTTCTTAAAAAATTTATAAATATCCATGGATATCCGTGGGTATTCAAGAAATTCATGGATACCCGCGCGGATGTGGAGTGGGTATGAGACCAATTTTCATCTAGCGGGGTGGGGACGAGTTTACTATTACCCGCCCCCTTGGGGCCCCATTGCCATCCCTATTGTCAATCAACAAGTATGATGGCATGACGGACCCCGATGAGCACTTTTATGTTTTCCTCACTCAGGTCACGTTGAGCACCACGGGCGATGCTGCCCTATGTCAAATTTTTCCGATGTCACTCAAAGGAAGAACCTTGAGTTAGTTCACTCGTCTTCCACCCAACTCGATCAACTCTTTCAACACCTTGTCATCACAATTCACCATCCAGTTCGGCACTAGTCGACCACACCACATGACTTCCCTGCCGTTGGTCAACATCAGGCAAGATAAAAAGGAATCTCTTCGGGTTTTTATGGATCGTTTCAACAAAGCAGCGTTGGAGATATGGGATCTGAACCCAGCAGTGGCCCTCCATCATCTCACCACAACCTTGAAGCCAGGACCATTCGTCAATAGCCTTTGTAAGAAACCTCCCACTGACATGGATGAATTGCGTCGGCGTGCTGATAAATATATGCAAATGGAAGAGCTCGCCAATTTTTCCTAACCAAGCCCGAGCCGAATCCACTAGCAGGGTCGAGAAGTCGATGGAAACCCCATTTAGGGGCCGAAATAAGGAAATAACACTTCGGGATCGACCTGCACGGGGTCCGAAATACTCTCACTACACTCCCTTAAATGCAAGTCGAGCGACAATACTTCAACAAGCACTTGCTTCCAAAGTATTGGCAGTCCCGAAACGAGCATCAACTCCACCACGCGTCAATACGAACAAGTCTTGCAGGTATCATCGCAACCGTGGACATTCCACTAAGGAATGCGTTGGTCTAAAAGATAAAATTGAGGATTTGATTAAGCAAGGATAGCTACCGAATTTTGTAGATCGGGCCGTCTCATCTCGGTCCCGATCAGGATATCAACCTCGGCATCATGACGAGCATAGACAAGAGCGTTCTAAAAGGACTCGGCGCGAACGAAGCAAATCACGAGACAGAAAAGAGGAACCTACAACATTGCATAGGCGTGTCATTAACACAATTGCAGGAGGGTTCGCTAGAGGAGGCCCGACTTCATTAGCCCAAAAGAGACATTTAAGTGTCGTTCGGTCTGTAAATTCAGTTGACAGACATCCTACTCGGAGACTCCCAACTATAACGTTCACTAATGCAGATTTCCAATGCATCGACCCTGTACAAGACGACCCATTGGTGATTAGTGTTGAAATTCATAATTGCATAGTCAAGAAAATACTGGTAAATCAAGGTAGTTCGACCGATATCTTATATTGGAATACCTTCAAACAACTAGGAATATCCGAGAAGGAGCTAGTTCCGTATGATGATCGCTTGGTCGGCTTTTCAAGAGAAAGGGTCAGCACCAGAGGATATATTAAGCTTTTCACTCGCTTTTGTTTTGATGAGCAGGAATATAGGAAAATTCAAGTAAAGTATATTGTGGTGCACGCCGATACGTCTTATAACATTCTCTTAGGACGGCCGTCGTTAAACATGTTGGGGGCTATCGTCTCGACGCCACATATAGAAATGAAATTTCCATCCGACAAAGGGAAGATCCTTACGATCCATGCCGATCAAAAGGCGGCTCGGGAGTGCTACATCGCTAGCTTGCGAATAACTCCTGTCAAAGAAAAGCCGTCAAAATCAAAAAGGGTTCACGTGGTGAACCCTTCAACATTAGACGAACTCCCGATTTGGGATCTTGATCCGAGAAGGAATGATGAAGAGCATGTGGAACCAACTGAAGAAAATATCCCTTTGCAGATCAGTTCACACTCATCTCAAGTGACATACATCGGCGCCGACGCGTTAGAAGGTGATCGTTCCGCTTTAAGGGACGTAATCATTCAGAACAAAGACCTTTTCGCATGGACACCATCGGACATGCCTGGCATAGATCCAAACTTTGTGTCACAAATTGTCAATATGCGCCGAAGCACGACCGGTAGCTCAACATAAAAGGAAAATGGGCACCGATAGAAAACTTGCAGTCGAAACAGAAGTTGCAAAATTGAGTGATGTCGGATTCATTCTAGAGGTTCAATACACGACATGGATGGCAAATGTGGTCATGGTTAAGAAGCCAAACGGAAAATGGAGAATGTGTACCAACTACACTAACCTCAACAAAGCATGCCCAAAGGATGTTTTCCCACTGCCAAACATTGATCGATTGGTTGACAGCGCATCAGAACACAAAATCCTCACCTTCCTTCATGCTTACTCCGGATACAATCAAATCTGCATGCATCCTCGTGATGAAAAAAAAACAGCCTTCATCACTGATTCGGCTAATTATTGCTATCGAGTGATGTCTTTCGGGTTGAAGAATACAGGAGCAACCTATCAAAGGTTGATGGATAAAGTTTTTTGACACCAGCTCGACAAGAATATGGAAGTGTATGTCGACGATATGGTCGTCAAATTCGAAGACCTTATCAGACACATAACCGACCTTGCAGAAGTATTCCAGCAACTCCGCAAATATGACATGCGGCTAAATCCAGAAAAATGTGTGTTCAGCATATCTGGTAGAAAGTTTCTTAGCTTCATGTTATCGGCAAGGGGCATCAAAGCCAATCCCGATAAATGCCTAGCTGTCATCGGTATGAGAAGTCCCCAGAATCTTAAGGAAGTTTAGAAGTTAGCCAGACAGCTCACATCCCTGTCAAGATTTCTTCCATGCCTGGCCGAAGTAGCAAAACCTATCATTGGGTTGTTAAAGAAAGTAAAGAAATTTGAATGGTCTGTCGATTGCGAAGAAGCTTTTCAAGCGTTAAAGCAGCGTCTCGGCTCCCCCCAATCCTATCAAAACCTGATCCTCGGGCAGATATGGTGGTTTACTTATGCGTATCCAATGAGGCGATCAGTGCTGTTTTGATACAAGAAAAAGAAACACAACGGCCTGTGTACTTTATCAGTCGGATGCTCTAAGAATCCGAGACAAGGTATCAGCTTCTAGAGAAGGTAGCACTCGGACTAGTTCACATGGCTCAGCGCCTCTGACAATATTTCCAAAGTCATCATGTGATAGTCCGAACTGACTGCCCTGTCGCCAAAGTCTTGCGCACATCGGAGTTGGCCGAGCGGATGATGGCCTGGTCAATTGAATCTTAGAGTTTGACATATCATTTGAACCACGGGGTCTGATTAAGTCTCAATGCTTGGCAGATTTTGTTAATGAATTACAGCCGAAAGGCTACTTTGTGAGTGACCTGTGGATGATGCATGTGGATGGGTCTTCAAACAGCCAAGGTAGTGGGGCTGGAGTAATCCTTGAAGGACCCACAGGCTTGACACTCGAGCAATCTTTGCTTTTCGCATTCAAAGCCTCAAATAACCAGGACGAATACGAGGCATTGCTGGCAGGTTTAAGACTTGCAAAAGAGATTGGGCCTCGACGATTAATGTGTTGGACAGACTCAAAAGTCGTATCGGAACAGGTGAACGATAATTTCCAAGTAAAAGACTCTAACTTGTTGATACTATCATATATTTCAGAAAATGTGCAGTAGTTTTGACGAAGTCCAAGTGAAGCACACGGTAATAGAGAACAATGAGAGAGCTGATCATCTAGCTTAGTTGGCTAGCAGTAGCCAAAAACCAGGGCAACTGTGAACTACACTTCATCTAGACCTTGCAACTCCTAGTGTGAAACCCATTGAATGTATGCCGGTCGCCAAGCCTACCCAGACTTGGATCACTGAAATAATGGATTACATTGAACTTGGAAAAGAGCCGATCGATCCTTCTGCCGCTAAAAAACTTCGAACGTAAGCAGCCGGGTACTCGGTCGTAGGCAGGGAGCTATATCGCAGGGGTTTCTCAACACCATTGTTGAAATGCATCGACTCGGCACAGGCAGACTTTGTTCTGAGAGAAATCCATGAGGGGATTTGTGGATCTCATTCGGGAGGGTGGACCTTAGCTGCCAAGGTACTCAGAGTCGGCTATTATTGGCCAACTCTCAAGAGTGATTACATTCAGTTCGTCGAGCGTTGTCTCTGATGCCAAAGACACGGCAACCTCATTCATGCTTTTGTCGAAGAGTTACATAGCATCAGCTCGCCTTGGCCATTTGCAATGTGGGGAATGGATATCCTCAGTCCATTCCCACTAACTAAAGGTCAATGCAAATTCTTGTTGGTCGCCATCAACTATTTTACAAAGTGGATCGAGGCCGAACCACTGGCCAGCATCACAGCAACCAACGTTCAAAAGTTCTTGTGGAGGAACATCATTACTCATTTCGGCATTCCTTATGCCCTCATCACAAATAATGGTCTCCAGTTCACAGATCAAAAACTTAACCAGTTTATTCAAGACCTCGGTGCACCCCTTAATCCACAACAAAGGAGACCCCTTTTCGACTAACATATGTTACTAATGCCATGATTCCTGTAGAGGTCGGGGAACCATCCTTTCGACGACAAAATTTCTATGAGAGTGCCAATGATGCATCCCTCCGAGCCGAGGTAGATATGATCGACGACGTTCGCACCAAGGCCTAGATCGTCGCTGAAGCTTGCAAGCAATGAACGGTAAGGAGATTCAACTCCTCACTCACAAAGAGGGAGTTTCATGAAGGAAACCTTGTTTGGAGAGTACAAGGATCAGCAAGACGCAACCCAAGGGAAGGCAAGTTAGTTGCCAACTGGGACGGCCCATCCAGAATCTAACACAATCTCCGCAACGGAGTGATAAGCTTGAAGAACTTATAGGAAAAGTCGTTCCTAGAATTTGACCCACCTGAAGAACTACTATAATTAAAATTTTGTTTCTTTTTTACATTGTATGAAAGCTTTGTAAACATACTTCAGTGCACTCTTTTCCTCGGTCGGTCTTTTCTCCCCTTATAAAAAAGTGAAAAGGGGTTTTGGCCAACCAGGTTTTTAATGAGGCACACCAGCAATCAAATGCAATTCACTCTTATTCGGCGTCTTTTATTCTTTATGTTGGCTCAAGTTACACAAAAAAGGCTTCCCTCCCGAGTGACCCCACTCGGTCAAAGATGTGTCTTCGAACTTCATACAAAAAGGTTTCCCTCCCGAGTGACCACACTCGGCCAAGGATGTGCCTTCGGACTTCATACAAAAAGGCTTCTCTCCCGAGTGACCCCACTCGGCCAAGGATGTACCTTCGGAATTCGTACAAAAAAGGCTTCCCTCCCGAGTGACTTCACTCGGCCAAGGATGTGCCTTCAGAAGTCATACAAAAAAAGCTTCCCTCCCAAGTGACCCCACTCGGCCAAGGATGTGCCTTCGGAATTTGTACAAAAGGCTTCCCTCCCGAGTGACCCCACTCGGCCAAGGATGTGCCTTAGGAATTCGTACAAAAGGCTTCCCTCCCGAGTGACCCCACTCGGCCAAGGATGTGCCTTCGAACTTCGTACCAAAAGGCTTCCCTCCCGAGTGACCCCACTCGGCCAAGGATGTGCCCTCGGACTTCATATAAAAATGGTTTCCCTCCCGGGTAACCCTACTCAGCCCAGGATGTGCTTTCAAAATCCGTACAAATAGGTTTTGCTCGCCAATTGAACTAACTCGGCGAAGATACCTTCGGAATTCACCAAGAAAGGCGCCTTCGTCGAATGACTTTGCTCAGTTTTTTACTCAAAAAGGACGCATTGCCGAATGATCGCATTCGATTTTCACTCACAAGGATCCCTCGCCGAGTGAACCAACTCGAAAAAGATACCTTCAGAGTTTTCTAGGAAAGGCGCCTTTGCCGAATGACTTTGCTCTCGGTTTTTCACTCGAAAAGGATGCCTTGCCAAAAGACCCTATTTGGCCAAAGACGTTTCCATTCACAATTCGTTATAATTACTTAGCCATGAAGAGTGTAATTATTTAACCAAAATAACCAAGTTCATTTATGTAAGCAAACACAATTGTCCGAGCATTCCAAAGTCGCATTTTATTATGAAAAGAAAAAACTTTATCGGCCCCTAGTACATTCATCAAAAAACTTTCTAAAAAGATAAAAAAAACACCTACTCTTCAACAGCAACCTAATCTTGAGGGTTCTTGATGGGGTCCTCACGAGCTTCGGTGTCGTCCTCCTGGTCCGGATTTGGCTCTTGCTCGTCTTCGGCCTCAACATCAGAGGCAACACGAGTATCTTCTTCCAGCTCAAGGGCATCGTTCGGCTCATTAATATCGGGGTTTGCCCCCTCGGGCATCTCTCCGAACGACATGAAGGACCCTTGGTAGAAATCTAGGCCCATTTCGAATTCAAAATCTTCTTAGAATTGGCCAAAGTATTTTGCTTGCCGAACGACATGTTGGAACCCAACTTCATGTTGAGCGACAATGCGTTCTTTTGCCTGTTCTTTAAGCCATTCAAGCTCTGCCTTGGCCTCTTCCACCCGACTTCATTCCTTGATCGACGCCTTCTAAAAGTACAACCGAAGAGTGTCATTCTCGTGCCTCAATACGTCTAGTTCAGCAGCGAGCTCTCGGTTCTTGGCTGAAACGTCCTCTATCGTCGAAAGGGCCTCGGCAGTAGCCTTGTCGACCTCCTCAACCCTCTGCTTTAAATGCATCAACTCGCCGACCGGCTCCATGGCGAGATGATGCGCAAGTGCCAACGAGCGTGCTTGCACCTTGCAAAAATATTTCCATTTAGACACGGTATCCAACCGGTCCAGGAATTCCCTCCCATGGTTCGACATCGCATCTGGCCGAATCAAGGTATCGGCGGACACTTCATCACTCAAAAACGCGCGAGACATCAGAGTGTGGGGCACCACAATGTCGGTTCGTGTCAGCGATGGCTCGGCAGGTTGCTTCAATTTTCCCGTCTTTTCTGGGCGTTCTTCATTACCCTTTTTTTTTACCTTCCTGATCCACCCCCTTTCCCTTCTTCCGCTTTCGGTGCTTGCATTCCGGGGAGGGGGGACTTCGGTTGTCTTGAACGGGTCGGGGAGTGCGGGCGACGGCCGAGCTGCCTACCACTCCAGATTGTTTGGCCTGCTTCACCCGGTCGGCCAGCAAATTCCGGATGTTAAACTCATCGGCACCGCTCGACACCATGATTGTTGCAAAAACGAGAAAGTGAACATCAATATGAATTTAGCGCACGGCCGAAATAGGAGAGATAACATACCTATCAGATCGTTTTCCCATTGAGGGGATTCAATCAAGTTGATTTGGGACCTGGTCGGCAAACGCCGAGGGAGAGAAGCAACAATTTTAAATATTTTCGTTCTTCGGCTGAAAGCAGCTTTTTCGACACAATATCTCACAGCCTAGGGGCGCGCGTCCAGTACAACAGAAAAAAGCTCTTGTCGTGCTCGCCAAAAAAGAAGCGTCATCCGTTCGGGCGAATTGTCACTCGGAAAAAGCCAGCCTTGAAGTTTTTGTAAGAAAAGGTAAAGCTATCTAGCAATTGCCGATCCCCTACTCGGCTTAAAGGCACCCACTTCGCCAAGTCGGACGGCCTAGATGAATAGAAGTAGAGAAAAAGAAGTGGTGAGGGCCTAATGCAAAGGCATCGACATAAGTTCTTGAAGCCTTGTATTTGAGCCCAGCTGTTCGGATGCAATTGAGTCGGAGCAACGTTCAAAAGCCTCAACACACCCATCGTAAACTTGTCAAACGGCAGCTTTACCTTGAGATCTCGAAGAAGGAAATCGTATATGTAGAACGAATCCATCTTCGGGGAGTGTTGGCCTAGACAGACCATATCAGGGTTGGGAAATGCATTGTTTTGGCAAGACCGAACGCTGATAGGATATGGCTCCTCCTTAGCATCGAAAGTTAGGTAGTTGGTATACTCCAAATGATTGGTAATCACTGTCGTGTCTCGGTAGCGAGAGTAATACGATGTCACCTCCCCATTCACCTATTCATAGTCAAGAACCTCGGACAGCCCATATCATTGCCGATTCGAGACACGCCTCGATTTAGGCCGAACCTCAGGACTTCCACTTGTGGACGTTTTCCCCGAAGAAGATGTGCTACCATCAGGCCTTTTGGCTTGGACTGGGGATAGAACTTCCATGCTTGATTGACTAGAATCACTGGACGACGAGCCCCCGGATGACGATGGCTGCGAGCTACTGGCCGAAGAGATTTTGGAAACATCAGCCATAATAAACACTTACCAAGGTTTTTGAAGCACAAATGTAATCGCTCGGCACGCTTGACTCAGTCTCAGAATCGTTAGGATAGTACACCTCGGCTGAAAGCAATACGCGTGGGGGGCTCTACCACTCATGACCATATATAGCCTGGAAAAAAGACGGGAAAATTCAAAAATTTGAAAAACGTAACCGTCCAATCTTCAAGATCCAACGGCTTAGATTGCGCAACCTTTCGACTGACCCATGGAAATCCGCTTCCACACTATACCCTTGAAGAGAGTTTGCTCTTCTCCAAGGTTGGGGGCAAGTGTACGGGTAAGAGCATTCGACCACCACATAGTCGATCCTAGTAGCCGACACCCGATCGACCAAGTAGCCGAAGTCCCAAGCAGAGCACATCATGGACTCAGGGATTATCCTTAATCAAGAATTAAGGGCTAATCACACCAATAAGCCAATTAGGGACGTATTAACTAATATGGCAATCCTGTTGCAGGACCCATGGAAACCAGGGCCCATTAATGTCAGTATAAATAGCTCATGTCACGAGGTAACGTCAATGTTCATTCATTACCATCGATATATGTGCTTGTCCTGACTTGAGCGTCAGAGTGCCTTTTGCAAGTACCCTCCCTCTCACCGAAATATTCGTTTAGAGCTCTCATTCGGCCTTCAAAGTACGAGAAGATTACTGGTGTTCCCTTCAGACAGGTACAATTATAATTAATTGATGGCATGAATTATTTGAATGTATGCTTAATTTTATGTTTTGGTTGATAATGATATGATCTATGGTCCCTATGAGTTCTTATGGGAAATTATAAAGGAACTTGATGTGATTTTCAAGAAAGTTGTTGGTTGTATGTGCAAATTGGATGATATAGAACTCTTTTATTGATTAAATTGTGTGTTTTGGTGATTTGGGGTGTGACTCAAAATTTTGTGTTTTTGTTGTGTGATTTTTGATATGTCATCGGGAGCTACTTTGGGGGTGTCGAGAGTTGTCAAGGTCAAAAACAAAGTTTGTTCTCGGGGTCTCTCACGCAGGGCGTGAGATGACCTTCGTCGAGCATAGAAGCTCCAAGGGCTCCTTATGACGTTTCCATCAAGCGTGAGCTAACTTTTGTCGACCGTGGACACTTTAGAGAGCTCTCGGTGGTGTTCTCACTAGGCATGGACTCGATCACGCTGGACGCGATTTAGACAAAGGCCCATGTGGTCTTTTGGAGGACTCACGTTGGTCGTGGTATGTGTACTATTGGGCGTCGTCCTACGTACAATTCTTATATTGTTCTATTGTTTAACCCTATGTTGTAACCCTTGTAATGTGATGTTAATATGATATGAACTGACATTGATATATGAACATATGATTATGTATGTGGAGTAATGCGGTATGAGGAGAATGTTAAATGTGAAACTATGAGGTTGTATGAATGTAAAAATGCATCATATGCATAAAAATGTTTTAAAAAGGGTACGACATGGAATACGTCGTCAAGGAAGGTACCTTGTGTAAAAGCTTGGTAACCAACCTTGGGGATAACTCAATTTGGAAGTCCTAATCTTACCCTTGTGATCATGAGATGTATCTTGCATGACTTAGCTATCTAAAATATCAGACCCTAATAGTATGTCTTTTTAATGAGAGTGCACAAAGGGTGTGATCTAGCATATAATCCTAGACTACTCTAGTTTGTTGCTAGTGGCAATGCACAAGTGTGATGTTTTACTAGCGCCAGACGCATGAAACATGTAGTCCATGTCCATTGCATATGCATTACGATCTTATATATTGTTGCTTATTATGCTATGAGTGAGTTAAACATGATAATGTGTAATTGTATAAGTTAGATCTTATTATATGTGGTTTTTGTGTTTGGTTAGCCAATTTGCGTTCCTACACTAAGAGCTAGAGTGAGATGTTTTTCATTATCTTTTCTTTTGTGTTTTTTCTTGTTGCTATTGTAAGTGATTATCAGCATGATGCTAAGGATGTTGGTGATGAGGCCTGGACTTCAATATTGGATTTTTCTCTCATAGGACACGACACTAGAGAATTAGCTAAGGCTAATTAGGATTTGATTCATGCTATTTAATTTGAGTAGTTTAATTTTTATTTTTATTGTAATTTGTTATTTTCATTAAGTTTAGTTTATGTTAAAATGTGATTCTTTTTACCTGTATGGATTTTGAGTTTATTTATTATATTTGAGGTTATTCAGTTATTTGATATATTATGTATTATGGCATGCAGGATAAAGGGTGTCATAGAGTTGCCACTAGAGGAGGAAAACAAAGTGATGGAATCATGCCAAGGGTACCATCCAAAAGGAGTCCAGGAGAGTGGGTTAGGCTAGTAGGATCCAAGGCGATTGGGACCATGTTGAGGTCGGTGAGCCTAAGCTCATCATGACCTGTGAGCTACTAAATATATTAGCACAATACCTCTTGTACCATTATATATAGTTTCCTTTATTTTGAGTAAGTAATATAGAGACCTTATTGTAATTTTTCTTATTGTGTAATTATTGGGTCTAGGAAGTGTAATTTATTTTTAGGTCATCCATTAACATTTGAATTGAATTAAGAGCACATGAGGTCGACCAGACTGATTTCGGTGCACATGGTGTCACCAAATTTAAATTCAAATGTTAATCACATGACAACCAAACTAAATCACATTTTCCTTGCTTGCCACATAACCTTCTCTCATTGGTTAATCTAAATCTTAGATCTAGAAGCACATGGTACACATGACAAGTTGGAGCCAAATTTTGAATTCAAGATTTAGACGCCCAAACTAGCCAAGGTTAGGCTACCATGGTTCAAATTGAACCAAGGTTAGTTTCATTTGCACCATAAGCTTCCTAGTTTTATATAAGGTAATTTCCTATTGTAATTCATCAGTTTGAGTATATGAGAATCACATTTTTGAATTCTCTTTCAAAGTCTCTTAAGAGAATTTTCTCTTTAAGCACTTTTATCGAGAAAACTCACCTTGTAGTAAGTGTAACACTTTTTGCTTATCTCTTCTATTAAAGAATGACATGCCCTTACTTCTCTTGTCTCTCCAATTCTATGAATCCAATTTTATTTAAAAGATATATGAACCCAATTCTATTTAGACCGACACGATGTTGATGAATGGCCACTAACCTATATTTAGAGTTTGTTTTGACCATAAGTTTGTTAGTACCATTAACATTACTACGTCCGAGGTATTGTTCACTTTGACACTCGTTGAATTGTCATGACTTTGTCTTTGAAAAGACACATTAGTGGGCTAAGGAGAGGATATTTACAAATTACCCTTAACCTCAATGTGTGACTTTTAGACATATCGAAGCAAGCCCCTAAGTCGAGGCTAAGAGACAAAAGGCTTGGGCCTAATCAAGGCACATTTTCAAGGACAAAACTGTGATGCCTCAATAAGTTTCAAAGCGAATAATATCTTAGACGCAATGATCGTAATGTTGTCTATAGTCTTACAATCGAGAGCCAAGGCCTGCTCTTGTCTTTTAGCCTCGATTGGAGGATTTATTCTAATATGCCTAAAAGTCCTAGATTACTTATGTAAGACTCCCACTTCCATTTTCCTTTTTCTCCCCCAACCATCATCTCTGCTCACTCAAACTCTCTCATTCACTCTCTTTTTCTCACCTTGCTGATTCACTCTCATTGCTTGAATTCAAGGTGCTGGTCAAGAGTAGGTGTTTGGATTTCTAGCTGAGCCGTGCGAAGTTTCTTCTTCTCCTTTCTTCTTCCCGGAGCTCGGATTTCTTCGCACTAAGGTAAGGGAAGCTAGGTTTTTGGCCGATTTTGTTGGAAATGAGTTACTAGACTCATAGTGTGGTTGATTCCGTGAGGATTGATGGCTATGTGTGATGAAAATGGATTTTCCGGGGTTTCGGGGTTTGGGTGAAAATTTGGGGATTTTTATGATTTGAGGTTGCATGTTGAAAATGAGGTGTTTCTATTGATGTTTGATGAAAATGTGAGGTTTTGGGCCGATTGCATGTGGATTTTTTGGCTGTTATGCAGGTTTTTAAAGAAATTTTTGAACTTGGTGAGTTGTAGCTGAGTACCACGTCGGGCGCAGTTCTTCGCACCGGGCGCGTGACCATCAGAGGGCTCCATTTGGACAAGCTCGCCGGGTGTAGTGGTGTATGCGCCGGGCAAGCTTGAGAGTGTGAGCTCCTCTAGATGGCCCACACCGGGCACGATATCAGCATGTAACATGTTTTGGGATTTTCTGGTGTGGCGCCGGGTGTGACTACGTCTCACCGGGCGTGGAGACTCCTTGGGAGTCTCTGCTAGAGGTGGCGTCGGGCGCAATTGACATTGCGCCAGGCGTGAGACCTTGGGAAAGTCTTTGCTTACCCTGCGCCGAGCGTGGGTTCGCACGCCGGACATGTGAGACCTTTTGAGGTCTCTGCTTCCTAGCACGCTGGGTGCAATAGGTATTGCACCGGGCGCGTTTGAGCCTTGATGCTCTCTGGTTTTGCCACGCCGGGCGCGACCATGAGTGCGCCGGGCGCGGATGATATGTTGTCTTATATGCTGATATATGTTGAATTATGCTGAGATTGCTGATAAATGTTGTTTAACGCTAAGCTGAGCTATAGTTAATGTATATTGCTGTGTTGTGAGTTGTTTAGCTGTGTTGTAATGCTGTTATTGCCGTATGCTGATTTGCTGTGTTGTGCTGTATGCTGATATAAACTATTGTAGGCCGAAAGGCTGAGCTGTTGTAGGCCGTAAGGCTGAGCTGTTGATCACTAAGACTGGAGGAGATGTTTTCGAAATTTCCTCATCCCATTGTGTGGATTGAGTGGTTGTGGTGCTCTTAGAGCCCAAATTGTTGAAAACCCTCCTGGAAAGCTGACCCTTGGAGTGGTAACTTGTTGTTCTCCTCTAAGTTCTTAATGGTCCCATGTGTGGGCAAGGTCGAGGCACATGTGTTCAAAGAGACCACGGTATAGGGGCCAGGTCGAGCTATACCGCTTAAAGCGACCAAATCTAGCTGATATGCGTGACGACACATTGTGTGTTTACTGCTGTTTATGTTGTATATCTGATGAGTTGTATGTTGATGATGTGCTGATAGCTGTAGTTGTTTACTATTTATGTATTTATATATATATATATGTATGTTGTTTCTTTTCACTAGCTTATCCTTTGTTGTTTCCATGTGGTTTGGACTGCGATGATCATACGTTGTATGCGAGCATGGCACGATTAGGTTGGTGATGAGGCAGGTCTGCAGCTGGCAGATGCAGTGAATGTATTTTGATGTTTTGTTGTATTTAGCTACTCAATGTAGTAATTTGGGCTAATATTTTGTATGTTCTATTTCTTTAAGCCCCCGATTAGACCTTGTGTATATATTTTAGCTGCTATATATATATACTTGCTCTTTTCTGTGTAGTATCGTGGTGCTATGCTATGTGTAATGACCATCTGGTCGTTACAACTTAAGAGTCGAGACTAATAATAGTTTATAAACACAATCATCTCTTATCCTATTGAAATACCTTTTTAAAAACAAAACTATAATGGTCTAGCAAGTGTCAAGACGCTAACAACATACTTACATTCAGAACAATAGTAAATTAAAGTAAGCCATAAAAAAAAATAGCTTGCATTTATGACGCATGGCATGGCATGGAAATTATGGGAAATTGAAACAGATCTCCAAGTAGTAAAGCAGTCTCTTTGCTGCAACAAGCACGAAAGTAGGGAAAAAGGAAAATGTAAAACCTCACCTAGCATCTGGTGGGATATCGCTGCCAGTGGAGGCTTTAAACTTTGAAATTTTGAGAGGTTTGATTTCGAATAAAGAATGACTGTCTCACAACCATGATATGCTACATCCAAAGTCTTATGTCTAATATCAAGTATCAAAGCATCAAATTGTTATGCTACTTCGAAAATATAGAATTTTAAGCAAATCTACGTGTTTAGCAAGTCAAACGATAACAACACTTTAACAATCCTCGTTGAATTATAGTGAATTTAGTTTTACATCTTAGATGTAATTTTAAAAAGCTAATAATTATAACTTATAATTTCTACATCCCAAAGAAAAACTTTTGGGAAAAATATATTTTTATTTAGATTTCAACTTAGTCTCTTAATAAATTTAAAAAGTTTCATTTTACTCCCATAAGTATTTATGTTAAATTAAGTTAGTCTTTCCATTAATTTATCTAACTAACCTGATTAATTTAGTGACGCATGCAGTTAAATTATACGGATGTCATATCAATTAAAATTAACACCGTCTGTACAAAAGGTTTACAGAATAATCAATTTGGCTAATAAAAATATTTTGAAGGGATAAAAGTAAATTTTTTTAAAACTTAAGGGAGTACACTAAAACTTAAAATAAAAATAATGGATGAAAGTCTTTTTTAGTTTAATTTTTTAAAATGGTTTTAAAACACGTTTTTATTTTCCTAAACTTATGGACTTATTGTCAAAATTTACACGCGGGTGAGTAATTAATTTCCCCAACCCCTGCATGCTTTTTTATCATGACACTACATAGTCAGACTATCTCTTTTCTGTGTTTAACTTTTGACATATTTGAAAGTGTTGACACATTTTGAAAGAAATTAAAAAAAAAAAAAAAAGGAAAAGGGAAAAGTTGGGTTTAACCGCAAAAAGAAGCATACAAAATAATGAGTTATCTTATTGTTCTACTTTGCCCAGCTCATGCATGCATGGAAAGCTTTTTCGGTTTTGTACGTATTTATTTAATATGCAATAATACATGCAGCAGCCTTTTGCATGAAGGGACAGCTTGGTGTATTATAAATTAAGGACTTAATTTGTCCTGTATATGTTTCCTGGGATACTCCATCAATTTGAAATGAAATAATCTTAAATTGAAGAGAGGGTCCTCCCTCATATATACTTATTATGTTATACATGATCATGTCAATAATTAATTGTTGCTTTCATTCAATTATTGAAGGTTGCCTTGTGTTCGCAGTTCTAATGAAGCAGATTTAGGTACACATAGAAAATTTAAATGAAAGTGTAAACCACTCCAAATAATTGCCTGGTTTAGTGATACATAAGCTGATAAGCATGTGATATATATGTAAATTGATAAATACATGAGTATGCTTAACTTTTAACCATGTCAATTACTTAGGTTCCTTTTATAAAACTATATATCATTGTGAATCAATTCGAAGCGTAGATGATTACTGTCTTTAACTGGATTAAGGGAATAATAATAATAATAATAATAATAATAATAATAATAATTATTATTATTATTATTATTATTATTTGTTTCCACATGATTTTTAGAACTTAGTTAATGTCACATGATCTGGCAAGGCAATTGTCTATCAGTCTGTTAGGTGTAATAGTGGGGTACTATGCTACTGGAGATTAACAACAGGAAATTTTTTTGTCGCCTCAGCAAATCTTGTTCCTGGGAATCTAGTTCCTTTATGTCAAAATTTTTTTACGTCACTTAAGAGTTGAAATCGATAGTTATTTATAAATAATAGAAAGTGGTTTGTGAAAATAGATTTGAGTTCAAAAGTCAACCAGGTATAAAGAAAATATTAATATCTTATAACATCCTGTAAAAATGATCGTAGATTATCACTAATTAATTAAATAAATTATTTATAATTTTTAAAATATTTATTACATCAAAATTAAATATCATGACAACCAAATAAATTTTATTTAATAAATATGTTTATTTTATTTTAATGAAAATGAAAATTATTATTATAGTTGTTATGAAAAAGTGCAAATATTATTATTTTTATATTTTGGCTCGATAGAAATAATTTTCTTATTTATAAGTAACTTCATATATAATGAAGAATTAAGGTAATATAATTCTTATGTAAAAATATTTGTGTGTTAATTTATTTTTTATTTTTATGTTTGTTAGATTTTATAATTTGTGAGTTATTAGACTTTATAATTTATGAGTTATCACATGTTTTAAATTGTAAAATTGACAAAGTTGTACACTCAATAATCAAAAATCTATTGTCAAGCTTTCCAACCATGTAAAAAAATCATCTTAAATTGACAATAATAACAAAATATATCTACAACATGAAAATTTCTAAATCCTTTTTTTTTTTTTTTCTGTTATTTACTTAGACAAGAGTGTAGATACATCTCATTTGTTATTTTATCTCTTCTAATTATATATTTGTTTTCTTGTTTTTATTTTCCATTTTTATTTTGTATTATATTATATTTTTTATATATATATCCTCCTTTTTAAACCTTTTTTATTACTATTTTTTTTTAGATCTTAATATTTTCTGGACAACATTGAATTATTAAAATCGTGATGACTCAGCAAATATCAAAGTAAATAATATTTTAGATTTGATGACTTTAAAGATATCATTAAACTTGAAGTTGGAACATAAATTAATTATCAAAATAAATAAATAAAAAACAAAAAAAAAAGATGATTTTTTTTTGTCGTGCCATGGGTATCCTCTTCAATCAATTAGACTAGACTAATACCGACTACAATATTGTGACTTCTATTCACTTGATAAGTTTTCGCATGTAGTAGAAATCAAAGAAAGATTCCTCATTAAACCAATCATCCGTACAACATATAAATGCAGAAACCAACTATTACATCAACACATTGGATGTTATGAAAACATGTAAAACATATTATACAAATGAATAATGCAACAAACTTTTACTTTTTACGCATAAATATTATAATATATTATTTATTATATTATAATATAATAATTCTTATATGTGAGATGTAATAATAACATTAAGAATATATAATATATTTAGGAGGAAAAGTAGAATAAAAGAAGAAGAAGAAATTGAAATTAATTGAAGGCAGAATCGTCAATTATATGTTAATAGATTACAGTGACAAAATAAAGATGGTTGTTTTGAGTCCATGCCAAATAGATGCTATCTATTGATCTTTTTTGTCGTTTATTACATTTTTCAAAGGAAGCTTCACAGGTTTACAAGTAAATCTACCTTTTTCTTTTTCCGATAATCGTATATGATTATATGCTCTTAATTACTAATATATATATATATATATATATATATATCTTTTACAGGAGTCGTGCTTTTTTCTCATTAATTATTTTCTATAAGGAAACAGAAAAATAACCACTGAAATTTTTTATTGGTAAGAAAATAGGGTAGATCTTTTGTATCTGTAAAGAAGGCCTAAAATTCCAAAGAAGACGAAAGAATTAATAAACCTTTGAGGTAAAAAAAAAAAAAAAACACTCAAAAATAGGCAGAGAGTCGAAATAGGAGGAAAGTTTTCATATCCTACAAAGTAGTAATAACTTATTTGATACATAAGTACATCTAGCTAGATCAACAATTAATTCATACGAACAAATTAAAGCAAAACCTTAGACATAATAATTTGAACATAATTTTGCCAAAACTGCAAAAAATGGCTTTAGAAAGATGGGAGATTGAGAACTAATGGAAATTCTTTAACTACTGAAAGCCATTAATTAGGTATAGTAAAAAATCTTATACCTGTTTTAATATTTAAATAACATTACATGTTAAAATTTTACGTTTTTACTCCTTTATTTTAGAGAAAAATTTAAAAATTTTAATGGCATTAACAAAAAATCTTCAGTGAAAATTTGAACAACTTAATAACTTATTATATATGTATATGTATATACTATGTGAAAAAAAATGATTAAACATCTTACATTTTCTTTTTATCTAAAAGTAATCTTTTCCTTTTATAAAAGATATATAAATCCCAAACGTTATGTTTTTAACTGAAAATATCCTCCAAAGTTTTTATGAGTAATTCTAACACATGAACTCAGAAATTCGCGATTTAATCACAACTAATATAAGAAAATTAAGTCAAAAGTATTAAAGTAACAGTTAAAAGACAGTGAGGTCTATTCTATTTATTTTAATGTTATTTTAAATTTTGATCAGTAAAGAAAAAAAAGATTAGTTGTCTATACTCTCTAACAAAGATATGCTCACAAGATTATACTCAAACAAAAACAAATTTAAACTGTGACTCAATTAGTGAGGCCAGTTAACGGACCATCTGGGATTGCTTTGTAGTATTTGACAGAAGAGTTTTATTTAATACATAACACTACATTCCAATTACCCTCGTGCTAGATTGAAAACTCACAACAAAACATTTTTATACAGTAACACACTTTATAATAATATAATATTTATTATTATAATCTATTTTTATCTACATTAAAAATACGATATATGTTAATATATTATTAAAAAATATAAGTATATATTATAATGACATTATATATAATTAAATTTTATTTAAAATTAATATTAAAATTATCTGTAATTATATATTAAATAGATTTATATCTATATATTTTATATTTATAATAACAATTTTTTTTTATATATTACTGTATATAACAACTTTTTTTTTTTTTTTAGTTTTTAGTGACTGATAAACATAAAATTTTTGCTGACCCAGTTCCACCCTTCTAATAATCAAATTGTTACGAATGACAACCTAAATCGTACAGTCGTGGGTTTGACAGAAACGAAATTAAAGGAAAATTATCCTCGAGATGTGATCTGTCACTCTCCATTATTGAGAAAGCATCTCGCCTTTCATATGGTTCCATTACTTTGACCAACTTGAATTTCTTTATGAAAATAGGTGAATTCTCTAAAGGAAGGACCACTAACGTAAGTGGTGTATTTATGCACCATGAAAATTGACCATAGATATAATAGTAAAATAATAAATGATTGAGATATTTAATGAGTAAATTTTTTATGACTAAGATATTGATATTGTAGACTAGTATTTTTATTTTTTTTAATTTTGAAATTGCTCCTTCTCACCTCCCTCTTCTTTCTTTTCCTGGGCTTCGCCGCCTTCCTCATCCTCCACTCTTCCTCCTCGGCGGTGCCTCAGATCTCTGCCTTGGACCACGTTCACACTCACACCTTCCTCCTCGTCTTCTTCTTCTTCTTCTAGATCTAACAAGGGGACCAGCACCTGGGGGCGTTGGAGGTGGGTGGAGAGCTTCATGGGGAGGATCTGTTATAAAACTTAAATTAGGAAGTTTTTTTTTTGCTTGGTATTCTAGAATAGTATTAATGGTTTTAATTATGGGTGACATTTGAAGATGCAAATGTTTTTTTTTTCTTTCTGCTAATAAATACATGTAACAATTCATTTGAAATGCAATGAGAAGAAATAGAGAGAGATTATTGCTGCCAATTCTTTTCCTTATTTGTTGTTAACAAATTGGCATCAAAGCTTGTGTGTGTGTGAGGTGAGCGTGAGAGAACCTACAAACCTCGAGAGAACACCGCGATGTGTGCTGGCCAAGAGAGAGAGAAAAATGGCAGGTTTAACCAATGGCATCCTGCTACCCAAGTTGACGAAAGGCGCCAACTATGACAACTGGAAGGTGCTGATGGAGGCCCTTCTTGGCTCCCAAGATAACTGGGATGTGGTCAAGACTAGGTATGAGGAATTGGCGAACATAGATGGGTATTCAAATGCCCAGCTGAACGTGTTGAAGGCCGCTCAAGCTAAAGACAAGGCGGCTCTGTATCTGCTATACCAAGCTGTCGACGAATCCGATTTTGAGAAGATAGCCAACGCAAAAATCTTCCAAAGTAGCATGGGACATACTCGAAAAAGCGAACAAAGGAGACGAACGAGTAAAGCAAGTCCAGCTTCAAACCCTTAGGGGCGAGCTGGAAAACATGAGGATGAAAGAATCTGAAAGCATATCCGAGTTCATTACTCGGGTGGAGACCATGGTGAACAAGTTGAATCGAAATGGTGAGAGTCTTTCATCAAATCGAGTTTTTGAAAAGATTCTAAGGTCATTGATAGATGAGTTCGAGAATATTGTGTGCGCAATAGAGGAGTCCAAGGACCTATCAACCTCCAGGAAAAGGCGACAATAAAAGAGGAGAAGGTGCTCTATGCTCAGAGTACTAGAGGTCGAGGAAGAGGCAGAGGCCTAAGTGGTCGAGGAAGAGGAGGACGAGGTAATGAGCAAGTCGGCCAACACAAGTGGCGTGGCCGAGGTCAGGTTCGGGGTGGCCGAGGTCAGACTTGGGGTGGTCGATCAAACACAAATAACAATATTGAATTCTATAACTGTGGGAAGTATGGACATGTTGCCAAGGATTGTTACTCGATAAAATGCTACAATTGTTGAAATTTGGGTCATATTTCCAAAGATTGTAGGTCCGAGAAGAAAAAGGAGGAACCAACAAACTTCCTTGCCAAGGAAGAAGATGAAGGATTGCTGCTGGTGACAACCATTCCAGAAACCGAGATCAAACCGAGCTGTTCTTCCGAGATCAAACCGAGATGTTCTGATAACTCGATTTGGTACTTGGACACTAACGCAAGTAACCACATGTGTGGTCACAAGCGTTTATTCAAAATACTTTCAAAGGTGGAGTTCGGATCCATTTCTTTCGGCGATGCTTCGAAAGTAGTCGTCAAAGGTCGAGGAACGATCTGGTATCAATAGAGAAATGGGAAAATCAGAGAGATCAGAGATGTATACTACGTACCTGATCTCAAAAGCAACATACTAAGCATGGGACATTTAATGGAGAAAGGGTACTCGGTTTTGATGAAAGACCAAGAACTACAACTGAAGGATAAACTCAGGAAGCTCATTGCCCAGGTAGAAATGAAGAAAAATTACATGTACAAACTTGAGCTAAAAATAGTTCAAGATGAATGCATGCAACTTGATTTGGAGGATGAGGCCATGAAGTGGCATCTGCAGTTCGGTCATCTTCACTTTGGGGGGTTGACTGAGCTGGTGAAAAAGGAGATGGTGTTCGGACTGCCTAAAATGGAATTTGAAAAGAGGTTTTGGGAAGAATGTGTGATCAGGAAGCAAGCGAGGACTTCTTTCCGAAGGAGTTCTGAGTACCGAGCAAAGGAGCAACTCGAATTGATCCATACCGATCCGTGTGGGCCAACAACTCCAGAGTTATTTAGTGGTAGGAGATACTTCGTCTCTTTCATTGATGATTTCTCGAGGAAGACGTGGGTTTACTTTCTAAAGGAGAAGTTAAAAGTGTTTGAAACTTTCAAGAAGTTTAAAGTGATGGTGGAGAAAGAAACAAACAAAGTCATCAAAGCAGTCCGATCTGACAGAGGAGGCGAGTTCACTTCTGCCGAATTCACTTCTTGACTGCCCCATATTCTCCGCAACAAAACGGTGTAGCAGAACGAAAGAATCGAACCATTCTCAATATGGTTCGATCTATGTTGAAAGGGAAGAATATCCCGAAGAAGTTTTGGGCAGAGGCGGTGCAGTGTGCATTCTATGTGCAAAATATATGTCCACATGCAAAGCTAGGAAAGAAGACGCCTCAGGAGATTTGGAGTGGCATGAAGCCGAGTGTCTCTCATCTGAGGGTGTTCGGTAGCGTGGCCTATGTGCAAGTTCCAAGATAGCACAGGACAAAATTAGAAGATCGAAGCAAGAAGTACATATTTATCGGATATAATGAAAATTCTAAAGCATATAGTTGTTTGATCCTGATAACAAGAAAGTGGTGGTGAGCTGACATGTTCACGTGGAGGAAACAAAGCAATGGTACTGGAGTAACTCGGCCGAATTAGAAACTAGCTTGGACATTGTTGTGCCTTCAACAGTAACTACCACCGAGTTCTCAAATGAAGAAACCAAGCCACAATAGCCCAGGATGAGAAGTCTGCAGGAAATATACGACACTACAAGTGAAGTTCATGTTGTATGTCTTTTGGCCGACATTGAAGACTTGAGTTTTGAGAAAGCTGTCCAAGATGAGAAGTGGAGAACAGCCATGGATGAGGAGTTTGGGGCAATTGAACGTAAAAAAACTTGGGAACTGACCAACCTTCCTGAAGGAGCTCGACCCATTGGAGTAAAATGGGTGTACAAAAAGAAGATGAATGCTGAGGGAGAGGTTGAGCGTTATAAAGCTCGACTTGTTGTGAAGGGCTATAAGGCTATAGACAAAAAGAAGGAATTGACTATGCTGAAATATTTGCTCCTGTCACGAGAATGGAGTCAATCCAACTTTTGATCTCGCTAGCTGCTTAGAAACAATGGCCAATTCTACAGATGGATGTGAAGTCGACCTTTCTAAATGGAGTGCTGCAGGAGGAGGTGTACGTCGAGCAACCACTTGGGTACATGAAGAGAGGGGATGAAAATAAGGTGTGCTGAGATTGAGAAAAGCCCTCTACGGGCTAAAGTAGGCTCCTCGTGCTTGGAATGAAAGAATTGATGGGTATTTCAAGAAAAATGGGTATGAGCAATGTCCGTACGAGCATGCCTTGTACACAAAGAAATCAGGAAAGGATATGATGGTAGTTGCTCTCTATGTCGACGACCTCATATTCACTAGAAGCAACGCAAAACTGATTAAGGAGTTCAAGGAGATAATGAAGAAAGAATTCGAGATGACAGACTTAGTCCTAATGAAATATTTTCTTGGCCTAGAAGTGAAGCAATCGGATGAAGGGATTTTTATACCCCAAGAGAGGTATGCGCTTGAAATCTTAAAGAAGTTTAAAATGGAGGACTGCAATTCGGTTTCTACTCCAATGGAACCAGGCACTAAACTCTCAAAATTTGATGGAGGAGAATGAGCTGATTCTGGGAGATATCGAAGCTTAATCGAAATTATGAGGTACCTTACAAGCACGAGACCCGACTTAATGTTGAGTGATGGGATAACAAGCAGATTCATGGAGGATCCAAGCTACACACATTGGAAGGCCTTGAAGAGAATTCTGAGATATGTTCGAGGAACCCTATCACTTGGTTTTTTCTATTCAAAATCGGATGACTACCGATTAGTGGCTTACTCGAATAGCGATTGGTGTGGAGATGTTGATGATCGGAAAAGTACTTCGGGTTATGTATTCCTACTCGGGAATATGGCTTTTACTTGGCTGTCAAAGAAGCAGCCCATTGTAACTCTATCGACCTGTGAGGCCGAGTACGTGGCGGCCTCCTGGAGTGTATGTCATGCAGTCTGGCTTTCAAATTTACTAAGGCATATGGGAGTGATCCGAGATGAAGGGATTGTGATTCGAGTTGATAACAAGTCGGCGATCGAGTTGGCAAAGAACTCGGTTAATCACGGAAGGAGCAAGCACATCGATGTCCGATTTCATTTCATTCGAGAACATATTAGAGAAGGAAAGGTCGAGTTGGAGCATGTTGAAAGCCGAGCTCAAGCCGCGGACGTATTCACCAAGCCATTGCCGACCACACTGTTGGAGAGTTGTAAAAGGCTGATTGGAATGAGAGATGGGAAAAGTATTTAAGTTTAAGGGGGAGATTTGTTATAAAACTTAAATTAGGAAGTTTTTTTTGCTTGGTATTCCAGAATAGTATTAATGGTTTTAATTATGGGTGGCATTTGAAGATGCGAACATTTTTTTTCTTTCTGCTAATAAATACATGTAACAATTCATTTGAAATGCAATGAGAAGAAACAGAGAGAGACTATTGCTGCCATCTCTTTGCCTTATTTGTTGTTAACAGGATCTGGCCATTGAGGAAGAGCTCGTTGGCGAAGCTCATGGAACCAGAGGCTGCGAAAGAAGAGGAGCCGAAACGGGCGGAGAATTCGAACTCGTAGCCCATGGGAGCAGCGAAGGGGGCAGCCTGGTAAGAAGAGACAGCAGTGATAGCGAAGTGCATTGGGCTGGCGGGGGGCGCTATAGAAGAAGGCGGGGAGGGGGCCTCGGCCGGGGCTGGAAGGGGAGCTAACGTAAGGACTGGATCAGGTGCTGTCCAAGTCTTCAAAGCCATTGTTGGAGTTAGAAGGTTCATTTTGGCCACTGGCCAGTGCGGAAGGCATCAAGGCAGATGACGCAGTGGGAGTCAGGAAGGAATCCCTTGGCGAGACGGGAATGGGGGAGCTTGTTGATTTTGCGTGGGGGGAAGGCGATGGAGGAATTGGGGGCGGTGGAGGGGTGGGAGCGGAGGTGATGGAAGGCGCAACCGAGTAGGAAGAGGTGGTGGAGGAGGAAGGCGGTGAAGGCTAGGAAGAGGAAGAAGAAGGAGGTGAGAAGGAGCTATTTCAAAATTAAAAAACATAAAAGGACTAGTCTGCAATTTCAACATCTTAGTAATAAAAAATTTACTGATTAAATATCTCAACCGTTTATTATTTTACTATTATATCTATGGTCAATTTTCATGGTGCATAGATACACCACTTGCATTACTAGTCCTTTAGAGAATTCACCATGAAAATATGTACATAGACAAAGATTTTCTATGAATTTCAACTACACACACTTTATATATATATATATATGTGTGTGTGTGTGTGTGAGCATTATAATTACGCCGGTGTAACTTTTACTAAGTATTATATTGTTCAATAACTTTATATTAATTGTGAACTTTGTAAATTCAACCGTTAGATTGAAAGTTCAAAACACTTTATACATGTATATCGAATTTTGTTAAAATTGAACAACTTGAAGGTAATCAAAGTGTTCATATTTTAGTGTATTTTGAAATGAATATATTACGTCAATTCTATTTTTATAAAAATGAAGAATCAAATCATCTTGGATTAATATAAAATTTTGTTTTATAGCCCCCCTCATATATATATATATAGAAGGATGAATCTACTTACTCTAAGAGAGTGTTTGGTATAGGGGAAAAACTTTTCATATTTGGTAATCATGATTCTTGAGAATGACAAATATCGTAAATCATGATTTTTAAAAATAGTTAAAATATATTTGGCTACCCATAATAGTTTCTTGGAATATTCATACAAGATTCTCGATAATTATACATTTTCAAGTTTGGATACAATAGTATATTCTTGGGAATATGAATACTTTTTACAAAAATATCCTTTATTAAAATATGATATTAAACTATTTAAAAAATTTAAAAATTTATAGTTAAAATTATTTAAATACAAGAATCAACAAAAGAAATAAATAAAAAAATGTTACATAATAATTAAGAAGAATAAAAATATATTATTTTATTTCAATCAAATAAAAAACATATTAACAAATATCATTAAACTGTAGAAACAAAATAAACATTAATAATATTATTAAAATTGTCAAGATAAAAAAAATAATAAATATAAGAAAGAGATAGAAATAAAGATATAGGAGAGAAAGGGATGGGAAAAGAGGGGGAGTGAGAGTGAGAAAGACAAAGATAGAGAGGAAGAGAAAGAGAAATAGATGGAGAGAGAGAGAGAGAAAGAAAGAAAGAAAGAGTCTAAGAGGGAGAGATAGAAGGAGAGAGGAAGAAAAGGGTAGTGAGAATGTGAAAGAGAGAAGGACAAAGTGAAATAGAAAGGGAGAGGGAGAGAGGGGGAATGAGAGTAAGAGATAGGTAGATAAAAAGAGAGAGAGAGAGAGAGAGAGAGAGAGAGAGAGAGAGAGAGAGAGAGAGAGAAAGAAAGAAAGAGAAATAAAAAGAGAGAGAGAGATTTTGTTTTAAAAAATGGTACTGTGGTCTTTTTATATTCATTAAACTCCCCCCTAACTCAGGAAAGTTGGATTCCCACCATCTCTATGGAAATGTTTTTGTGAAAAAGTGGGATAAAAATCATTCCAAAGAAACTATATTCTTGGGATTTTTCTTTTTTACCAAACATGGGAAACCAAGATTTTGGATTTAAGATTCCTAAGAAAGTAATAACATTTTTGCATACTAAACATCCTCTAAGAGTAAGTCTAGGTAGAATTACTTCACTTAATCACTCATATTTTACATTAAATTTTAAGGATCTAACTACTAAATTAAAAGTTCTTAATATATAGATAAACTATACAAATTCTTAAAAACTTTGAAAACCATATAATACTTTGTTATATAAATTAAAATCAACATATAAATACTTTTATGATTATCTGGCACTTTGAAATCCATATTTAAGGTAATAGAAAGTTGTAATTCAATGATTGAATCAATAACATTCATATTTTGTATGAAGTTATTGAACAATGTAATAATTGTAAAAGTTACACCAATGTGATTTGATCCCTCCCCATGTGTGTGTGTGTGTGTGTGTGTATTGTTGAAACTTGATGTAGAACATGAGTTATTGAGTAAAGTAAGTCTACAAGTGAATGGGTCCCTTCTCACATATGTATATTGTCTCCATATAACTAGCATCATCACAACCACCCACGATGTGACACCCTCTATCTACCATGCTTATCAATATCGACAATAATGATATATACCTTCGAATAGGTCTGAATAAAACTCTAAATTAAAAAGGAGATATTTCGAAAAATGCCTCTAAGGATAGAGGATCCATATTTGTTCATAACAACTGAGTTCCAAAAAGGAAGGAAATATAGAAAGCTACTAAATAAAATTCAAGTAGCTAACATAATGCCATTACAATTCAAAGGAAACTAGCATGAATCCTACCATAAACAATAACTCAAAAGAAATAAAGTGCTAATCTAAGTGTTCTAGTGTCGCATCCTATCAAAGTTTAAGCATGGCATCTCACAAGGCTCATCATGCCTTGTCACCTATATCATTGTCATGATGATCATAGATCACTTTCAAAACACCTATAGAAACACAACAATAACTACAAAAGGTGAGTGAGAAACATTTCATTCTAGCCACTAGTTTGAGATAAAATCATTAGCCACACATATGAACTATAATATAAGTATGCATATATATATATATATATATATATATATATATATATATATATATATATATATATATATAATGAGAGTATTAAATTATGAACATAGTAATAAGACTCCAATTAATAGTAGCATCATAATGTCTTCACCATACATATTCACATCTCATACTTGCAATGCAATAAACACAACTCGTTTAGAACTATATACATGTGACACCAAGGATCTCATAACTCATGGCCCAAAAGCATACAATATCATGGCTTGAAGGCGATTATTCGTGGTCCAAAGGCATACATTCATGCTCATGATACATGCCTCACACATAACTTCTATGAAAATCTTATATCATACGAATTCACAATATACTCATATCATTCAATTACACATGTCGTCATGTTAGCGCCATTCTTATTCATCATAACTATTCCACTCATTAACACAACCTAAAATAAACAATTATATATAACACAAAGATTCTCTTCACAAGCAATAATACTGCTGTAAGGATCACATTTTCATTGCAAATACATCACAAGTTTACTTTATAACTACTCAATTCACCCTTAATTAGACTTTGCATTGGGCCTAGTGGCACTCACCCTAAGCCTAATGCCAGACTTGCATAGAGCACTTGTTGCTCTATAGAGGTCCTATGCCCAACATGACTCAGTTCATGCCTGATGAATTTAACCATAGGGAGACCCTAAAGCTCTCATGTCTAGTGTGGACTATTCCATGCCTAACACAAACTAAATTAATCAACCTACGAAGCTTAAGGATCGTCCCTTTACCCTTATTCTTCATATATACCCAAAGGATTAGACAATCTCACTCCCTCTACATAAAGTGACAATCGTGTGGAACAAAACACTCTTGGAAGCTCCAATCGTTAATATGTGCCTTCCCTAATGATCTCCTTTAGGTTTTCTCATATGAGTGTTCTAAGTTTTAAAAATGCACAATAACCTAGTCCCTTCTCTTTTTTCTTCTTTTTATTAGCATCTATGTTAGACCCGCATGTGGAGAAAAAATAAACACTAGATGGAGGGTTGAATAGTGTGTATCAAAAACTTACACCTTTTCATAGTAAAGTAGTAACGTTAGTCAAATGAAGTGTTAAGAGAAGTTGGATGGAACACTAGTATTTTTGTACTGGTTCGTATCAACCACCGAGACTACATTTAGTTGTCAATCTAACTAGATTGAGTTCCACTATCTTTCAAAAAAGATACAAGTATTCTTTCAACAAGTCATTTTTTACTCAATCCTAAGTCTTCTTTGACTCGCTTCTTCAAGTAATTATCTAAGTATGCTTTTCACAACAAGCCTCTCTAGGCTTAACAACCAAGTATTCTTTTACAAACAAGTCTCTCCAAGTTCAACCTTATAACAATGGTTATGAATGTTATAGAGATGTTGTTTTGTCTCACTTAAACATTATACAACCAATATAGTGCACTGATCTTTTTACAATAAAGAATGGAGTTAATACACAAGTATAATTTACAAAGTGTGTTCTTCTTTTATATTTCTGTACATGTGTATCTTATCTTTCTTGAGCTTCAAATCTTCATATATAGTAACTTTGGAGAATATGACCGTTGCAACAATTTATGTCTAGCTCATAAGTTTGTTTTGTTTGTCCTTAACGTCTTTCCTCATGATAAGAGATAATCATTAACTCATTTAATGCAAGCATTAAATGCATTTCACCAAATGATGCCTCTTATCTGATCAAGGAAGCTACTTATCATCTTTTCATACCAGACGGAGCTTATAAAAACAATGTCAAAGTAGAGCAGCAACAATAGAGCCTTTATCCGCTTTTCTCTATGATTTCAAGAATCTTCATCCTTGGTTCTAACAGAAAGCATGATCTTATTTTCTTTAACAGATTTGTGAATTCCAAGATGATTTCTAGTTTGATCTTTTAAGGAATAAAACATTTAAATGAATTTTGTCATTAGTGTCAATAAATAATAAATATTTAATTTATATGAAACAGACTATATACTTTGTCTGGTTCACATAATCTTATAGATGATTTGCATCTTATACTTTATATGATAAACATTTCGAAGACATTTTCTCTTGTAAAAATGTTTCGTTTGTTAACATTAGAATTTTAAAACTTGAGAGATTAAGGATCGTCTTTTAACTTAACATAAAGTCTAACCCAAAATCTCCTAATTTACCTCTTTTTTCTATTTTATTAACAAAAATATTTCTCTTATATAATATTCTAATTATTCTAATTTATTTACTATTTATTTTCTTAAAAAATGAGATGTTACACTCCTACCTTTTCCTCTTCCAATTCTTTAGTTCAAAGGGATGAAGTGTGTAAAAGTAAAAAAAATAAAATAAAATTTTGACCCTTCTAAAAAATAACCTTTAACCCGATATTAACATCCCTTGCTTAAATATTTTAACTTTGAGTACAAAATTCTTCCCTCACACTTTATTAAAGGATTTACAAATAAAACTACTTGTATTAAACCACATATTGAAACATGCTCTTTCATTTCATAAGCACATAAATTATTTCAAAAACTCAATTAATTAAAATTCTTTTTATCCAATGCTTTTATCATCAATATTGTCATCATCATTGTCATCACTATCATTATTGTCACCATCATCATTAATGTCACTAAAGTTGTCAATTTAGATCTAGCCTGAATAGCCTGCAAATAAGGTTAAACTTGTCTTGAAAATGATGACCTAAATGGAAGTGAGATGTTTTGACTTGACAATTCAAATGAATTTAAGTCAGACTAGCCTAATGATAAATATAAATATAATATATAATAATTATAGTTTTAAATGATTATAAAAAATAAGTTAAAAATTAAAAAGTATTTAGGTTATTTTTTTAACTACACATGATTATGCTTTTTAAAAGGTTGGGTTGCACATGAATTGTGAGAAAATATTTGAACATATTTACAAAACATGGATTTTAAAATGTAGAAGTTGTTTATAAAACAACAAAAACATGTTCCTTTTTAAAAAAAAAAAATTATAGAAACTAAAATGTTGATAAATATATGAAGGTTTTTTTTTACTAAAAAAAAGACATGGTTGTTTTTTTTTTCTTCTAAAAATAACACATTGTTTTAAAAAAACATGAGTTGACTTAGATAAAGGAAATGAACTGATTTTGTTTTGCAAGGGGACATCAATTATTTTTTTTTATTTTTTATTTTTATAAAAGAACAATGTGATTGAATTTTGATTATTATATACGTTGATGCAAATTTGAACAATGAACATGAATATTTTTTTTGTCTTAATCATGGGTCATTTTTTAATTTTAATGTTTCATGTTTAAAATTATTTTTAATTAATGTTTAATGTAAGTTCATTTGGTCCAGTCATTTAATATAGTGCCTAGAGTTCAAAAATAGCAACGCATATAAAATGTGTCAGTCTGACCCATTCTACTTGACACCTTTAAGTATTGCTTCTCCACCACTATTAATAACAATCAATATCATTGTTGTTGTTCTTAACATCATCATTATTGTTACTTTCACACCTATTATCACCGTTATTACTATCATTGCTGACATCATTATCGCCATTGTCACTATTATCACCACCATCTTCATTATGGTCACAAACACAATTAGTTAAGTTCATCTTTCAATTATTTAATTAAATAAATAAGTTAAACTTGAACAATAATTTTTTTGCAAGCCAAATCCAAATTTCATTTTATTTTTTTTATTATGTATTTCCTTAATAATTAGTCTTTGAATCAATATGTTGTATGTTGAAAAAGCTTGTTTTTAATTAAAACAACTTGACTTTTTACATCCGTTGTTTTTATAATTGATGTAAAAAATTACTTTCTACATCAATCAGTTTAAACCCAATCTAAAAAGGTAATGTTTTTTTTTACAAAAGTTCTTGCTAAAGCAAATGTAAGAAATGAGTGTTTTTTATATATTAATTCTCAATACAATTGATGAAGAAATTTTTCTTCCTAGTTTTGAACCGATCTAAAAAAATATATCTATTTTGTATTAGTTAATTCTACATCCCACTAAAATTGATATAGAAATTCAAAAACAACCATTTCTTTTACTAGAGAAATGACTATAACGTTTTTTTTTCTTTTAAATGTGTTCATTTAACTTAATGCAGCTATTCAATTAGTAAAATAAGCTTTCAGTTGACATTACCGAATACACTTTATATTGACATCTCACCTCGAGTACGACCTTCCCAACCATAAAACAAGCACCAATATGAAATGTTGCTTCCCATGCAAAATAGCTAGGTAACCTAGCTACCACCCCCTTCCCCTACTTTCCAACTAGATTTCTCAAATCACTATAAATGCCATATCTGAGTTTTCAATTAATTTCGTTTGTTTTCGCAGAAAAATCAACTCATAATGGGAATCTTTTTTATATTATATAAATATATATTTTCTTAAATATTAACTAATATGTTCTTTTAAGATTCTTTTATTCTTCACTTTGTTTAAGAAAATGACTTCCATCTAAAAGGAAACGAATTTCTTCTTGGTTAAGTGGATTACAATATATAAATTGATTAAGAATGTTTTCTTTACACTAAATGAAAATGTTGTTTTCTATTGACCACTAAGTAGACTATTTCTAGAAGGAATATTTTTCACAAAATAAAGGGAAACTTGTTTCTCTTGAAAAATATCTAAAATTAGTTTAGCTGGAAAGCACAAAGGAACACGTTTTTCATATACTAGAAATAAATTTCAGATATTTCACACAGTTACATACTCAATATTCAAACTCTAAATCACTATTGACTGGAATAATCCTTTACCAGTTAATTAATCCGCGTATTCCGTAAACAAAATTTCATAAAGATATTAATAACTGAAACTATAGTGAATAACTTTATAGAATAATATGTTTAAGATGTTAGCTTTTAATTGGTTTGGGTGAAGACTATTCAACTCGAGCTGGATTGGTGCAATATATGATAAATGTGTGGAAGAAACTCTAACAAACTCACTATAATTCACTCTCTCTCATTCTTTCCCTGTCATTTGGGCACTGTGTCACATTACTAACTACCCTAACAGCAAAGGTTTCAAATTGTCAATTGGAGTAATAATTTTTTTGTGAGTCGAAAGTGCAATTAGTGCTGGCGGCAGACTCGTATATTCTTCTACAAAATCATATTAAAAATAGCCACTTAGGATCACACAAATCACCACTGTAACAACTTCTGGTTGCTGTTTTTGTCGTCTTCCTTCGACTTCTAGGTTGTCGGAGATAAATCAATGATGTCCCCTTTCCTGTTTTCTAATTAACGAGGAAAGGTTAATTAAATTATAGTTCGGCAACTTTTCCCAAAATTGATTTCAATCTTTGTGAAATTCAATGAGGAGTTGTTCGTTTCATTTCCACACTACCTAATTAAAATGGTGCACCTTTCTTGTACCTATTGTAGAAAAGAAAACAAAAGGCTTTAAATTTTGGAAAAGTTTATTCATAGCATATGCTATATGTCAAAATGAAAAGATGAGAAAACATATAGACGCATTTTTTTTTGTTAAAAAATTGTTAATTTTTTTGCATGGATGGGCTAGATTTTACCTCTTAAAAGAATTGATTACATTACCAGTTAATGCAGAGAAATATATATATTCTAGGTTCTGTGAATATTGGTGATATGTCATATTGTTTTTATGCCGCTGGTTATAGTGGTTGAAATATTTTCTTTTTAGAGTAATCATGTTGAATGATTAATGATTACACAAGTTCAACCCAAATACTAGTTGGAATCATGTTTCTCTAATGTAATTTGACAAACTAATTACGCGGCTAGGAAACCCGTTGGAGGGGTTAAGAAAAAGATAAGGATACGTAAATTTTCCAACAGATATTTCGTAAATTGTGGTATATATTTAACTATCTGTCGTGAATTCTTTAAAATCTATCTCATTCAAAGTGATGATTGCATTTTGAAAAGTAAATTACAACGTTATTAACTAAAAATAAATAAATGTTTGAGATTGTTGTAACATATGAATATTTATTTATATAATAAATCCATAAAATTGTTAAAAGTTGTTTTTAATTATATTTTTAATCAGTATCTATAACTTGAATTCTTCTTTATATGACCAGATAAAGTGCATCCTTATTAATTCTTTCTTTACCTGTTATATCAAGTTTGCCCGACCTCATATGCAACAACTAACAAATAAAATATCCAGCATTAGACCATTCATATATAAAATTAACTAATTCCATGAAAGAAAGCAAGAAAAAAAAAGTATTTATTTAAGAAAATAAAAAGATATGGACATGAAATATCATGACCAATATAAGTGCCGGTTAGTAACTAAAAGTGGTTGCTCCATCGTCTATCAGAAAAAAATTAATGATTAGGGTGAGGGAATTTAGAGGAGGATGAAAATGATTAGTGCTGTGACCTGTGGACTTTTCCTAACTAAATACATTTCTTTCACAATGACGTTACGAAGAAAGTGAACTACAACTAATGCATAATAATGTGTCTTTGTATGACCGTATGAAGGCATTAGAACACCATTTAAAGTTCAAGATACTTGATTACTTGGGAATAAATATCATGCTTTACAATCCTTGTTTTTATCTCACAGCGTAAAGCCACTTTAGCTACCATCACGCCATTGTATTTTAATTTATTATAATTATTAATTGTACGTGTTTACAAAAATCAGAACTTGTTTTATGCTGCAATTGTTTTTTTTTTTTTTTTTCTGCAATAAAGTCGAATAATGTCTCTTTCTTTGTAAGCTTGCTTGTTAAGACAAAACTTAATATTAATATTGTGGATATTATTTTCTAATCAGAATTCATATTACTAATAATATAATATTAAAAAAATTATTAAACATCAATGTATATTATTAAAATAAAGTTTTAATTGTAATATGAGAACAGAAAAAATAATATCTATGATAATATCCATTGACACACAAAAAAAACCTTATACATATAATAAATTCAATTTATTGATATTTTTATAAACATTTTTGTGTCAACATTTTTCGTCCATAATAAATTGTTTTTCAAATATATCATTCAAGTTATTGAGAAAAATGTTATGGACTATATGAAGCAAGTCAACAAAGTGGGATGTGATGAGGGTGGATCCACTCATGTAAGAGTGAGGGTAATTTTTTATCATTTATAAATATTATACATATTTATAACTATAAATTTTACATATAATTTAAAATATAGTAAAAAAATAATTATAATATAAATATTGTTCTCACTAATTTACTTTAGTTCCATTGCTTTCATTCTCTCAATTACATATTCTTAATAATATTTTTCTTCTTTTCTTTGAAAATGAATTTAAATTATTATTTTTCTCAATTATGTCAAATTATTTATTTTATCTTTATGTGTACAAATGAATATTTAATTTGTCTAACCTTCAGTCTACTATATTTATTTCTATTTTTAAATGAATTTTAATAGTTTTTTCAAGAAATTATCGATAATTAAAAATATTTGTATCAAAACTTAAATTATTAAGCATGAAAAAATAGTGTTTACATTTTAATTATACAAAAATAATTTTTTTTATCATGTATAATATATAATTAAAATATTAATTTATACATATAAATATTGCTCACACAATTAAAATATTCTAAATATGTCACCAAATATGATGGTAAGATATTGTGGGAAAAAAATAGACATTAGAAAGAGAGGTTGCATATTATCTATCAAAAATTCATACTTTTTTAGGTAGTGAAGTTTACTAGTAATAAATAATGTTGGAGAAGAGACAAAAAAAAATACACGGTATTTTTATACTAGTTCGTCTCAACTACCAAGATTACATCTAATTTTCAATCCAACCAAATTGAGTTCTACTATCTTAAACAAGATACAATTATTCTTTCAACAAGCTATTTCTAGCTCAAAACCTAAGTGTTCTTTGAATTGTCTCTTTAAGTAATCTACCCTAATATTCTTTTCATACAAAACCTCTTTAGGCTTAAATACCAAGTATTTTTATATATATACAAGCTTTTCCAGACTTTAGCACCGAGTATTATTTTATAGATAGTCTCTCTAGGCTTAAACAATAAGTATTCTTTCATAGGAAAATCGTTTTAGGCTTATCAAACAATAAGTAACTAAGAGTTACTAAGAGTTACTAAGATTTACAGGTGTTTTTCATCTTCCTACCAAGACGTACGTGATACAACAAGTATAAGTGCAAAGAGATTTACATAATGAAAAAGTCCTTCTAAAATATTTCATTAAAAGTTAATTAAGAGGTCTCGAAGACTAGAACTTTGAACTATCTAACTCTTTCTTTTTGATCGTGAAGCTTCTTATATAGTATACTAGATGAAGATGACCATTGCAAAACCTATAGGATTCCTCACAAGCATGCTTCGTCTGTCTTCATTACAAGTTCTTTTAAGGTGGGAAATTTTTGTTGATGCATTAAATGCTTGCATTAATTGCATTTTAATAAATTATCACTTCTTATTTGAACAAGGAGACTACTTATCAATTTTAGGATACTAAATAGACTATCTAAGGCATGTATCAACAAAAAATAGGTTTTACATCAACTCTTGTTGACCTTCATGATTTCAAGGATCCATTAGTCCTTACTTCTTGTGCAAAGCATGACTTCATTCACTTTAACAAATTTGTGAGTTCTAATGAGCTTTCTTAGTTCAATTTATTAAGGAATTAGTTAATCATGCAACAATTAGTTGTTATTCATTATAAATGATACACATTTAAGACTTTATGAAGTAAGATTATATGCACGTCGTTTATCTAACATTTTGCATCTTATGCTTTGTCTAATGTATATTTTGCAAAAACAAAAAAGCATTTTTACTTATAATTTCTTTTGTTTATTATCATTAAAACTTAAAAGTTTGAGAGATCTAGGATCATCTTTTGACTTAATAATCTCTCCCTTTTGATAGTGACAAACATGTTTTTGTAATTAAGATTTTTCTTGTCTTAGAAAATATTTTCGTTGATTAAGACAAAGTGATTATTGCGAAGATAAATTAATTTGAAAAAATCATTTTTATCAAAAGTATGATTTTCTTCAAGACATGGAAGCATTATATAATCATCAGAGTGATACATGAACGTATCTTTTAGACATTGCATATAAGATCATACGAGTAATTTTGATTTTACGCATACATTCATTTCAGACATGTATGTTAACAAATTCTTATGATCTTATTGGTCAATTCAAAGCATTATTAATGACTAAGAAGATATTTATGTTAGCATACTTATTCATTTTAGAGCCAATCAAAGTGAAAATATTGAGTTATTAGCCAAATAAAGCATATGTTGCACATTAGGGCCTTGATATCTATTAGAGCATATGTTGTCTATAAAGCATAGTAGAGCTTAATGTATTTATCAAAGCATATGTTTAGATAATATTAGTACTTTTCATATCAGAGTCTATTTTTTAGAGCATGCACTTATTCATGACATTCACACCAAAGCATACAAACATATGAAATAAAATGCATAGGAGACTCCTCCCGAAAACGTGTATGATCCAATAGGCAATATATTAGTGCATATTATAAGAGCGAAAATCAACAATAACAGAATCAAAGAAAACAGAGCAAAAATGTTCAAAAACATAATTTTTACTCCTCTTTTGACACTGGTGAAAAGATTGTCTAAAAGTGCGACCCCTCTAAGATTAATCTTCTTCCTTGTCAGAACTCAACTCAATGTTCATATGACTAAGCAACTTGTGGAAATTTCATTCATAATGTGCTTGTAACATGCTTGCCTCTAGTAAGCAAAATAAAGAGCTATGAAGAGACCAACGAGGAGATTGTTCTAGTCAACTTCAACTAGAAGGGGAGGAGTCTGGAGTGGAGTAGATGGACATGGTTATTTAGAAGAAGGCAGACAAACAATTTTTCTATACAAAAAAAATAACGTTACTAGGGAAAAATATATGAAATGTAAAAGGAAAAGGAGAAAAATAACGATAAATCTTGCAATGAGTTCAGAGAGTGTTAGAGATAGAGGACATGATTCTGGAAAGGATTAGGTAGGTTTGTGTGCTTCTTCTAATAATGTATGGTAGATGTTCATTTACTAGAGGCATCATACTAATGAAACTTAACAAATCTCATGTAGCAAACATCTTCTGAATATTACCTTCAGCTTTTCCTTACCCTTGTAGATAAAGTGAAGAACAACCTTGGGACAAGTGTCAATAATAAAGAACTTGGTCCATGTCTAGATCATCCACGACTTGTATACCTCACCAAGAATCTAGGGCAGATGATGAGGGGTTCCCTCAAAACTTAGCTTCAAAGTAGCTTGTAAATGGATGAGATTCTGAATTCCATGGCACTACTATTGGATAAATTGAGTTGTTTGTGCATCCAGATGTGGTGAGTCGTTGAGGTCAATGGGCCTTAGTATAGTTTGCAAGGTAGTCCTTAGCCGGATGATAATCTTGGGGTTTCACAATATCACATGATGATATAGTCCTTCGCATTGAAATAAGGAGACCTCTTGGTGGCATCAAGGACTGGAGGTACCTAATTGTCTTTAGTAGTATGTTCCTCCTACAGTCGTTGCAATTTTATCTCCTCCTTAGAGTGTATGCTCTCAGGCTCAAAAGCGTCAATTTGGAGCACATGTGATAGGTAATCTTTTGGGTCTTGAGGGTTTGGCTCCACCAACGACATATTTACTAGTAAAGGTATTGGCTCAATTATGACCTTAGTAGACAGGGGTGCAATGTCATCAATAAGGGTAGCAATTTCCACCAATATGGGGAACATAGGCATCACGGGTGCAACAAACCTTGCTGGCAGATCAAAGAGAGAGGCAAATGTTGTTTGGATTAGTGTGAGGATAACGTCATGATTGGACTGTTGGAGTAGAAATAGCTTTTGAGAGCGTCGTTTGAACAACAGTTTCATTAGTTTGTGTTGGTCATAGACCCTTCTCTACATTAGACGATAAATGTGTAAATGAAGACAAGAATTTATGTCTAATGAAATTAGATGAAATTGTTGTAGTGGTCATATTTTTTGTAAACAAACACAATGCTTCCTTAAGCATTTTTGCTTCTTCAGCAATCAACACTTTATCTTTCTTTCTTTTTGCTCTTTTACCTCCAATGAGCAAATTTTTAGCCTACTTGAAGAGCCTTTACTCCTCCTTCGTGGTTTGAGGCTCAATGAGACCTCGAACAATTTTCATTTCTAGGACTTTGAGGGAAGAGGTGCTATAGGTGGTTACGATGAAGGTGATGGAGATTTAGGTTTGGATGTTGGGTGAGAGATATGGAGAGTGATGGGTCTGTCATTTGTGTCAAATAAAGACTCATGGACATAGATGTGGAGACATTTTATGTACAAGGGCTTTTGTTTTCATCTTTTGTGGTGGAGGAGAGGTTTGTGTTTGGATCCGAGGGAGAGTTGGTGGTTGAAAGTGGCTCCTACTGGTTTTATGGCTGGTCGTGGGTTGTTTATGTGGAGGTTCATCTGAGGGATTTATCTTCATTTTCACAATGGTCACCTTGAACTGAGGAAACAAATGGGCGATCCCCATTCACTTCAAGGTGGTTGTGCTAACTTCATTGCCTTTCTTCCTTTTTGTTATGGAAATGGTGTCCTCGTCAGCCTCTTGGATGATCCTTGTGAAGAGCATGCATCTCATATGGTAGAACTTATCCACATCCAAGACATTATCCTTGGAATCAGATCAAGGAATGAATGTAATGGTCTACACAGGTGCTTTAAGTTGGCCACACAAAGGTATTTCTTCAGCTCTATCTTCTCCATAGAGGGAGGAGTAAAGTACAACATAATGTCTAGAGTCCCTACTGTGATGGTCATCTCCCAGTCACCATAATAGGAAACTCTTTATTTTTTGTAGCTAGAGACAATTGCTATGATGAGAGAATTGATCTTCATGGTGGTTCGATCCACCTCTCGGATGAAAGCATGAGCCTTTTGTCTCCTTAATGCCCAAATGTAGGCATAAGCGACATTGAACTAGTCACATTGCATCTCTACAAGCATGGTCCATCCATCCATATCTAGATAGTGCTTCACAAGATACGCTTCATCCTATAGCTTCAACCCCATGATGGTCTTCCTTGGAATAAAGGTAGACTCAAGATGTTCTTCCATGGGAACCTTGTTGTTGTGAATAGCTTGTGTCTTTGGTGCCATTTGGGTTTTCAGAGGTTGAAGAGTTTTGAGAGTTATTAGGGTTTTGATTTCAGAGGGATGAAAGTGTAAGTGAAATGACAATTGAGACAGTTAAGTTTGAAAACGTGGGAGAGAGAGAATAGTCTAAGTCAAAGGTTTAGTAAGGTGAAAAGACAAGAGAGAGAAAATTGTTGCTAATATGAGGTGCCTTTATCAATACTTCTTCTCGATGCAACACTTTTTTTCAAATCATATTCCTTAACCACTGGAACGCATTGAATGGTATTTAATGTAAAGATATCCTTTGTCTTATTTGCATCAATCTATAAATCAACAAATTCCTCTTCTAGATCTGATAGTTTCCTATCAATCGTTAATGTATCATTAAATTTCTTATGGATAGATTCTTCTACCAGAGAGGTTTTAAAGTTACAAACTCTATGTGCTTTTGAGGTATGCGGGTATCCAAAGAAGATGCCTTTGTACACTTTTGAATCAAACTTTCCAAATTGATCCTTTGTTCAAGACATAACACTCACAACCAAATGAATGGAAGTATGGTATATTGGGTATTCTCCCCCTTAACGATTCATATGGAATCTTGTTTAACAAAGGTCTTATCAATATGTTTTTTTTTTAAAATATAGCAAGTTGTGTTCACTACTTCTACCCAGAAGTATTTTTGTAAAAAGTTTTCGCAAAGCAAGGTTTTGGCCATCTTTTGCAAGGTCCGATTCTTTCTTTCAACCACCCCATTTTGTTAAGGTGTTTTTGGTGAAGAAAAGTTATGAAAGACACCATTTTTTCTGCAAAAGGTTTTAAAATAAAAAATTTCAAATTTAATTTCGTGATCACTTAGAGCACCTCCAACGGGGGTGCTTAGATGTGTCTTAAAAATAAGCAACAGAGCTTACAAGAATTTGCCATTGGAGTGATCCTACGTGACAAGAAAAGTTCCAATTTTTTTTAGCTTCGTTGCTTCAGCAAGGAATGGTGCTTAGCACTATGAAATTTCAAACGGAGATGTTTCATTGGTTCATCCAGATCCAAGCTTGAACGTGCACACAAGGCGCCACCGTGGAGCTCCACTCGCATAGAAGAATCATAGAAGGTGTGATTGGTACAAAAATCACAAAAAGGCACCACTACGAAGCTCCACTCGCACCAGCACTAGCAACACCGCAGAGCTCCACTCTCACCAACACCAACCACCGCAGAGCTCCATGCGCACCAGCACCAGTCACCGCGTCTTTGTCGAGCTCCCCGTCTCCTCATCTTTGTCTTCTCCACTCGCACCAGCACCAGTAACACTGCAGAACTCCACTCGCACCAGCACCAGCCACCGCGGAGCTCCACTCGCACCAGCACCGCTAACCTTCATTGAAGGGATGTGCTCGTCGCCAACCTCACGTCGGTCATATCCATCACCCCCAAACCGTCTCGTTGTCTCCCCCAACTTGCCATCAAAATGCAGAGCAAGTCCTCGGTGACGCTTTTAACATCGACGAGGAGATCGACGAATAACAGCGCGTGGCCTTTACGTTGCAGCGTGTAAGTAAAAGCGTGTTGCACAGAGTGGTGCATGGGAGGGAGGAGCGAGGGGTGAGGTTTGGGGAGAGGTGGTGGTTAAGGAGGAGGGCCCAAACCATCCATTCCGTGTGGCTGTCCGTTGAGAGAGAAAGAGGGAACGAGAGAGAATGAGCGAAAGAAAAGTGAGACATTGAGAAAAATAGACGTTGAGAGACATCCGCAAAAAAAGCGAGACTTTGCAAAAGTAGCCGTTGAGAGACGTTGGGAGTAAAAGAGAGAGACGTTGGAAGAAAATTGAACATTGAATGGTGCTGGTGTGTATAAATTGACATTCACTTTTCACTTTAAATTCACTATTCACATTCACTATTCACTTCAAAAAATTCAGTATTCATGTTCACTGTTCACTTAAAAAAAATTCTCCTTTTTTATTGTTATTCATCTGCAAAAAAAAATTGTGTTCTAGCACATGGATCCCAGTCAATATAATTTTCAAAGTTATTTTAATTATTTACAAAACCAACCACCACCTCCATCCCCTTCTAGTGAAAATTCTCAAAATCCTCATTTTTTTTATATACCCACCACCACCACACTCAACCAATGATAATTCTCCGAATCCCCATTTTTTTATGTATCCACCACCAATACCAACCAATCCCAATATATTTTATAGGCGTTCAATATTTTTTGAAAAAGTTGTGGAGTGAGTAGATCGGGAAACATATTCACCAATTGGTTCAATATCTGAGTCTCAAGTTGGGCTAGAGAACATCACACTTGATGTAGGAGGACAACAAGGAAAGAAATATGTACTCAAAAAGAATCACGTATAAGTTTTTTTGTCGAAGAGGATAATCTACTTATTCAATCATGGCTCAACACTTCGAAGGATCTAATTGTGGGAGTTGATCAAACTGGAAATAGTTTCTAGATAATCAAAGAGAATTACAATAACAATCGTAATCAATTTCCAGAAAGGAATCTAGGTCAGTTAAAAAGTTGATGGTTTCAAATCAATAAAGCAATTCAATTATTTGTCAGATTTTATAAACAAGCTCGTGATAAAAAAAGTGGCAACTTAGAAAAAGACATCATGGCAAATGCATATAAAATTTACTCACAAGATGTAGATGATAAATTCAATTTTGAGCATGCATGGCTATTATTAAGAGATGAGCCAAAATGGAAATTTGAATCAATGGAGAGTTCTTCTAAAAGATCAAAGATCTCTAAATCTGGGTAATACTCAACATCTTTTAACACAGATGCAACTAGTGATTGTCAAGAATATGACCCAACAACACCAATGTCTCGTCCAATAGTTTAAAAAGCAGCGAAAAGAAAGAGTAAAACAAAGGTTGACGAAACATCTTCCGACAAAAAGGAGTTGGATAATATGACAAAAACAATGTTAGAAAAAAGTGTTGCAGTAAAGAAATTGGTTGAAGCGAAGGAGGCGGCTAACTTTAGTGCAATGTATGACATTCTCATGAAAGACACATCTGGAATGACTGAGAAGAAACTCAAAGATCATGAATTGGCTTGTAATTTTATTAGGCGCAAATTAGGAGAATAAATATTATTGTATGTAATTTTAATTATCGCAAATTAGTGCGTATTTAATTTTTATATTTAATTTTGTTGTAATTTTTGGTAATTCTTTTTATTATGTAATTTTTTTTTATTATTGTAATTTTTTATTATGTAATTTCTTTTGTTTGTTATTCATATTTATATATTATCCATAATAATTAATTTTTTAAAAATTTATCATAAAGTGTAGTGTGAGTTGTCAAAAGTGTAGTATGAGTTGTAAAAAAGTATAGGTGCTTATAAGCAATTTTCATTGGAGCAAAAATTGTAAAAATATAGTATGCAAAAACCTTTTTTATTTTGAATATGTTTACAAAATATTTCAAATAGTTTGAAAGACTCGTGTTTGAAGGCTAGGAGTAAACTTGTGTATATCTAAAATAGTTATCCACAATGATAAATCCATACTTCTTACCACATAGTCTTGAAGTTTTGGTAGGACCAAACAAATATATATATAATAATTCTAAAGGTCTAGAAGTTGAAACAACTTTCTTGGATTTAAAAGATGTTTTAATCTATTTCCCATTCTAACATATTTCACAAAGAAGATGAGTTTTCAATGAAACATCAAGCATTCCTTTTACTAAACTCCTTTTGGTTAATTTTGAAATATGTTTCAAATTGACATGCCTAAATTTTTTGTGCAAAATCCATCTTTAATCTTCTCTGGAAACTAAACATGTTACATTTTATTTGTCCAAAATTTCCAGACTAATTTTATAAACATTATTCTTTCTAAAGGTAGTCAAAAGTACAAACCTATCATCTTACCTGATTATGCATGCATCTTTGTCAAAAGATATAGTATATCCATTGCCACGAAATTGACTTATCCTAAAAGATTATACTTTAATTCTTCAACATACAAGACATTATTTACAATAGGTATAGAAATTTTACCTATCTTACTTATGTCTTTTATATTTCCATTTTCACTTCCTCTTATGGAGACAAATCCTTCATGAGGTTGAAGGTCTAGAAACGTAGACCTTTCTCTCATCATGTGTTGTGAGCAACCACTATTCAAGTACCAATTTGAATCCTTTGTTTTTTTTTCCACCAAGGTTATCTGCAACAGAAGTTAATTGTGACTTTGGTACCCAAATCTTTTTGAGTCCTTTCTTGTCAATACTCATACCCTTAGACTTGTTTTCCTATCTACTTGGAGTTTGTCCTCCTTTTCCACTGGCCTTGTAGAAAGTAATCTAAAGTTTGGATTGAGATGTCTTAGATCCAGGTTCAAAGCCAAGACTACTTTTGTCTAATGGAAGTCTTCTATGTTTAGGATTTAGGATTTTTTACAATGATTGTTTTCTCTATCTTTCTGAGTCTTCAAGCTTCTTTATATATATATATGTTTCATGAAGATGACTATTACAAATCTTTGAGTATTTCTCACAAGGTTGCTTCGTCTTTCTTCATTGTAAAAAGAAGTGTCTGTCCGTATATTAAATGTGAGCATTAAATGAGTTTTACCAAATTTTCACTTATCTAACCAAGAGGTTACTTATCACCTTTAAGATACCAAACAAAAGGAACAATTGTGTGTGCTAGTCAAAAATAACTTTTTCTGAGACTTTGCATTCTTTAATAGATTTCCTTATCCTTTCTTTGACAAAAATCATGTCTCCGTTCCTTTTTGAAGTGCAAGTGTCGAAGAAACTTTTTTATCCTTTTCGATCTATTAAGGAATAACATAAAGAAATATGATTTAGTTATTAGCCATCATAAATGATATATATTAAATGCATTCCTCTTACAAACGAAGTGGTTTGTTTGAGAGACTACACATTTAGGTTTATTAGCATTAAAATTGATATCATGAGGGATCTAATATCCTCTTTTGATCTAACACACATTTAGTGGTTGTTGTGGAGTTGTTATGTTGTGAAGTTATTCTGCTGTAAAGATGAATTGTCAATATGTGAATAAGTTGTATTATTCTGTGGATATGTTGTAAAGTGATAAGTTGTAAAGTGATAAGTTGAGTTGTTGAAAGTTGTTATGTAGTTGATACTGATGATGCTTATATAGTTGTGTGTTTTACTTTTATATCATGTTGTTTTCTTAATTATGAGTTTACCCTTATTTTTTCTTGTTATTGCATTGCAATAATGATCATATTACTATGAGAGTATGACAAGATTAGGCTGAATGTTAAGTCGAATTTTGGTGTCATATGTTGATTATAGTAGTGTTTTGGGTAGAGATTATTCTAATACAACTAGTAGTTGCTTGACCACTAATTTAAGATTTAATATTTTATAGTTTGGATAATTGTGTGTGTTACAGAATCATGATATAATTCCACTAAGGGATTGTGTATTTCTTTCTCTTAATGCTTATGACAAATTTTGCCTGCCTAAGAGATTAGGATTTATAATTGAATTATAGATTGAGAAACTTATTTGTAATCTACATCATGCAATTGGAAAATTGGAGTTTAGACTATTCCAATTCAATAATCATATAATTCTTGAGAATATAGATAGGGATAAGTTGTATATCTTCGTGTGTATTTCTTTCTCTTAATGCTTATGATGAATTTTGCCTACATAAGAGATTAGGATTTATAATTGGATTATAGATTTTCTTAAAAAAAATTAAAATTTAATTTAAATATTTTAAATAAAAAATTATGAATTAGCTTAACATACTTCTAATACTTGTTTCATAAATATAATTTAATTATTTATATTAATTTATAATTTTTAATATCTTTATTTATTATAATTTATATTATATTAATTTAATATTTTTCATTCTAGATGTATTAATAGACATTGTTATATTTTATTAAAATTTAAACTTAAATATTATATATAAATATATATATATATTTAGAATTTTGTATATATATTAAATGTTAAAAATTTATAAATAATATTTTATTTTAATTTTTAGTATTATAAAATTATATATTATATTTATTTAATATTAATCTTATATTGATAATAATAATAATTATTTTATTAATATTGATTTGATCATAATTTAATTATAATTAAATCATTAAATTTTGTACTATTATCTGGATTGATTCAATGATCGGTTGAATTTTAAGAATATTTTTACTTTAATGTAGTTGTTGTGAATTTGAGATAAGGGTGGTGATCTAGATGATCTTAGCGGTGACTTTAGTGGCAAACACATGCAAACTTTGGTAGAATCTGATGGTAAATTAAGGAGTCTTCTTACATGTAAAAGTAAGGAATGGTTACATACAATTGTAAATTAAGAAATAGAGAATATTTGGAGGAAAAGATAATTGCGTCTTTTACATTAATTATCTGTCACGCAACATGAAATGGCCAGTTGATGAGAAACGCGTCAAGTGCCAAGTCTCTCAGTTTTGCGAAGTCGTTTTTATACCTAACTTAGCTCTGGTCATTTGAGTTTATCTTTAGAAACGATGAGTTGGGTATAACTATAACAATAAATTAACCAATTACTATTCTTAGGATGGATGCAACATATATAAAATCGTCTTAGTCGAACTCCAAAATAGTTGCTCAAAAGTTAATATTTCTTATCGACTTGAGTTGAAAAGTTAAAATAATTCTCCCGAACAATTTCTGTGAAGTCGATATCACTTCATTATTTAGCAAAAGTAATATCGACTTAAGAGTTAAAAACTTGAGATAACCATCAAGAACAAATTCTCTCAATTCAGAATTATTTAGAAGTAATACTAACTTGAGGATTAAAAAACAACGATAACTTTTTATAATCGTAACTTCGATGAAATTAGTGAGGACTATGATGTCGCGGCGCATAGCCGATGCTAAGGTTAATTAAATGTAGTATCACTATCAACTTTTAACCAACACTAGCAATGGAAAATTTTCGTTATGAAAAAAAAAAAAAAAAAAAAAGCAATCATGTAATAAAATTCATTTTTTTTTTTGACGGGGATACTTATATAATTAAATCATCAAATATAATTTACCTCCGAAGAATAAGCAGATTTACCCACCTAATTAAATAATCACAAAGATTCTGATCGTATTCCATGAATTACGTTCTTCTGAAAGTCCCCAGATTTTACGCTTAGTTTAATGAATAGTGAGGAGTGACAAGTAAGTTAATGCAGAAAACAGAAGGTTGAGTTTGAGAAAGTGAAAGGAAGAATATATTATATAGTGTGGAACCAAATTGCGTATAGTAGTAATATAGATGCGTCATCTATCTGTAGCTCACTTTCACTCTGTTATGGGCAAAGGGTTGGAAACATTTAGAGGCATCTGATCGTAACATATAAAATAGAATTATTGAGTGAGTTTGTAGCATACGAAAGCAGGTGGTCAAGAGACAGAACAGCAACTTCGGTTTGCGCGTCTATGGGTGAAAAAGAAGAAAGGAGGGTGGCTGCTGCTGACGCAACAGAGTCAAGTAACGGTGGTGATATATTGTTGCGTTTGTGGCGACTCATATGATGCTGATGGTAGTGTAACAATCATAGTCCATAGATAGGGGTTGTAACTCACGTACGTTACATATAGTAAAAATTCAACAAACTGCACACCACGTTATTCCATCTTAACATTAAAAAACGATCCATGCATGACAACAATTTGTTATCAGGACCTGGTTAATCTAAATCTACCACTTAGGTATTTGAATATTTGAGAGAAGGTTTTAATTTATGGGTGTAAAAAGAATGAGATTAATTTCTAGGTATGCAACCTCGGTGTAAAAATATTTACATAATTGTTAATCACACGTGTAAGATATGTTTTTTTTAAATAATTATTATAAAATCAACAAATTAATATACATAATTTTTTTTATTAATTGAAAATATAAAAATATATCTTTTACACTATCAATATTTACATACCATTTTATGTATAAAAAAAACGAATATGGTTATCAATATATTGAACAAGAAAAATTTAATTCATCAAAATAATTTTTAAATTTTTTAAATGATATGTTTTCCAAAAATAAAAAATAAAAAGGAGTATAGAACTAACAAAATAAGTTTAATTCATTAACTAATTTGACTCTCGATTTCAAGATGTATAGAGTTATATACAAAAACTTACCAACTCCCATAACTTGTGGGTTATAGCAAAGCTAGATGGATTAACTTACTATAGGCCGTCTTTCCCCTTCCCTAATTTTAATATAAGTCTTTAAAACCTTAAAATCTGATTTAATTTCTATTTTTTTTTTCTAATATTCTTTGTCCAATGTATCTATTTTTCATTTTTTTCATATCATTCAACTTTTTATTTAAGAATGTATTTATACTGATATTATTTTTTTTCTTTTTCTTTTGATGAGTTTACATGACAACTTGTCAAAAGATAGAGTGAGCTGGCTTTTCTAAATCATTTTTTAAAATGCACCAACCCATTTTAACCTGTTTTGGAAGGTATATGATAGGCTGAATAGTTTGATTTTGGAATGTTTAAAACTAGCTAAATAGTTTTAAAGTGCTAAATTGATTAATAAAAAAAAAACTGATAACCGATCAAATTGATAAACGAATGACTGAAACAAAAAAAAAAATCATGTTTTTCCGAAATAAATAATCTGAAAAAAATATTATTTATTCAAATCAACATGAACCAAACAATTGTTTTGAGAAACAATCTTTATATTTTGATCGATAACTTTATAGAGGATTTTCATCATAACTTAAGGTCCTGTATATATGTTAAGACTTCATATTAACTCAAAGTGAGACCCATAATATTTTTGCCTCTTTTAAGGTTTAATATCATGACAGTTTCACTCTGCTGACCTAAACGAGATGGTAGGCTTTACTCATTTATTAATAGTATTCAAGGAGTACCTATGACACCTCAGTCAGCTTATCCTCTCTTGAACCCAATTATATCAAGAAGAACATTTATCGTTACAACTCAAGTCTATGACAAATCGAATCAAAAATACTAGCTAGTCTATTGGATGGAATAGGTAATAATGAATATATATATATATATATATATATATATATATATATATATATATATATATATATATATATATATATATATTGAGGTTTTTCAACGTTATTCGTGCACTAAATCGTGAATTCATTCTAAAGAACTGCAACATTTCCCCGACACTAATCGTACTAATAAGTGAAACCTTAAGTAATAAGTTTAAGTTAACCAGTTGAGAGATTCATAATGTTAGCGGTTTAAGCATGAACAAGTACTTTATTCGGTGCATTCACCTTTTTCCACACACGTTCATTCTGTCAATAAATTAGTAATAGTTAATTAAGTAATTATAAGATTAATTTTATAAAATTATGTTTTTTAATTAATATAGAATAACTTAAAATGATACTAATTATAGGACCAAAGAAGTATACCGATAGTTAATAGATATATTGGAGGGTCAGATCTCGAATATGAATTTTGTCTAATTAACCAAAATTAAATATGAGCTGTTGATCTCAAAGGTCTAAGTTTCTAATTACTCGCCTGGATGCATTGAATAACGGCAGCAAGAAAAAAAAATTTAGAATCCTACGTCCTCACTCATCAATATTTTAAATGCTATTATCTCGTAGGCAAAAGGTACAAAAATACATAGGTACGGAGATGAACTGGATATTAAACTTTTTTTAATTAGACATATGTTAAAATTAACTAAGTAATTGATGTGAAAAATGTTATTTTAAAATTATGAAACAAAATAATATAAACATCTTTCTTTATCACAATTCCTATTTGATTATTTTTCTTCATGAGAATTCTTTATATTAATTCCCTGGAGATGCTTGATATATATTTAAGCTAAACAGCTTCAATACTTTGTTAGCATAAATAAAATTTACATATACCAACCAAGACTGGGATTAATTTCTATATAAATATACATGCTTTTGACCTTAATTTTCTGTATGATCGTTAGGGAATAACCAAGAAAGAATGAAAGCAAGGTAAAGGGTGAGTACTAGAGACAAAGTATGATGTATGTATGAAACAAAACATGACAATGTGAAATTCAAAACCAGAAAATAATAAATAAAAAAATCATATTTTACACATAAGCAACTTTTTGCAACTTGTTACCATCCATCACATTTTTCTTATTTTCATTGCAGGGGTCCTACCCTACACATTCTTTTTCCTATTTTAATTTATTTTTTCTTGTTGCGCGGTGGTTGCCGAAGCCAAACATGAAAGAGAAAGGGATAAAAGTAAGATAAAGAGAGAGAGGTGCAGTCTCTAGAGAAATGGAAGATAGGTTAATTTTGGCCATGGTCCATGGTTGTTTCAGAGGTGCTTTTCCATGGAGATTTTAAGGTCAGAGGTCGTAGTTGTGGATGTGGGCGTGCGCCCTTACTCTTCACAACTGTGGGGCCCCTAAGTGATACCCGCATACACGTGGCCCCCACACACTCAACAGTAAACTCTCTCTTCTCTCCATCTTTCTTGGTAGGTGGCACTTCTCCTAGCTAGGGCATAGTAAAACTAACCCCACACTTCATTATATTATAAAACCATATACCCAATTGGTTATTGGTGTCTCGTGTCCCCTCAACCTTTAAAACAAACAAAACCATTTTCTTTTCTTCTTTTTTTTTTTTTCCTTTTTTCTTTTCCCATTATTATTTTTTTTTCTTAATTCCATGCTGTGTATCATTTGGTCCTTTCTGTCCCACAGCACATATATATAGTCTCCCTTTACATACTCATTCCAGTACACACACCACCTCATTATCTTTCTTTCTTTCCTATCCTTCCTTCTAGTGTACCCATTTTGAATGTGTTCTCTCTCTTTTCTTTGGGTCCCCGGTGAATCTAGAACCACTTCCTAGCTTCTCTTCTTGCTATCATATATCATCGATCACTCTCATAGTTAACCTCCTGAATGCCGGAAAACATGAGCATATCAGTGAATGGACAATCTCAAGTCCCACCTGGCTTCAGGTTTCACCCAACAGAAGAGGAGCTTCTTCAGTACTACTTGAGGAAGAAGGTCTCCTACGAAAAGATTGACCTCGATGTGATTCGTGACGTTGATCTCAACAAGCTCGAGCCATGGGACATACAAGGTGTGATATCCATCACTCTCTCATATATATGTGATATATGTTCATCTTATAATCCCAAATACATAAGTTGTGTGTCATAACACTGTTTTTGAAGACTTATCTGCGTGATGTATAAGTATCTCAAGATGTCAGATGATATATGTGATATGAAACCATTCAAGTGTCCTTAAGAAACTCAAGCTCTTGGAGTTGTTGTTTTCGTGATATGTTGAGTCATGACACACTCATTTCGTCAACACACTGTGTATCTAGCTAGTTATGTTTTATAGACTTTTAGTCTTTGTTGGTTTTGAGTTCCTTCTACTATCACTTTTTGTGGCTTCTTTGTTTTGCGCCTCACATGGGGGTAAATGATATGATGGAATATTCAATAGAGTCATGACGTGAATCACGGCGCCATTTTGAGTGGTATCTTTTTTTTTTCTTGTTTTGCAGAGAAATGCAAAATAGGAACAACTCCGCAGAATGATTGGTACTTCTTCAGCCACAAAGACAAGAAGTACCCCACTGGAACGCGCACCAATCGCGCCACTGCTGCAGGGTTCTGGAAGGCCACTGGCCGCGACAAAGTTATATACAGCAACGGTAAGAGAATTGGAATGAGAAAGACTCTGGTTTTCTACAAAGGAAGAGCCCCACACGGCCAGAAATCCGATTGGATCATGCATGAATACAGGCTCGATGACAACACCACCAGCGACACCAACATCGTAAGCAACTCTAACAAAAACAACTACTTTGTCAGTTAATCAGTTTTACTTTCTAGCTAACTTAATTAACACCTTAATACAACCAAGGTTTTAAAAAAATAGTTTTTCAACCCCAACGTAAAAGTTTTTGTCTATCAAGAGATTTATAACAACTGGGGAGCAATGGAGCTAGACATTTTGATATGTAAGAAGTTAACTAAGTTGACATATGAATGTGTTTTTGTGATGAAAACATAGGTGTCGAATGTGATGGGAGATGGTGGACAAGAAGAAGGGTGGGTGGTGTGCAGGATATTCAAGAAGAAGAACCATCTGAAAACCCTAGACAGCCCTCTAGGTTCTGGTGAAGGTAGAAGGAGCCACAGCCACTTGTTTGACTCGTGCGACGAGGGAGCTTTGGAGCAGATACTTCAGCAAATGGGAAGGGGTTGCAAGGAAGAGAGTAGCTACGAGGGAAACTACAACAACAACAGCAACAGCAACAGCAACAGCAACAACAGCATGAACTATGGAAGGTTGGTAAGGCCTTTCGACAATGAGAGGTTCATGAAGCTGCCAAGCCTGGAGAGCCCAAAATCCACAAGCATGGAGAGCCAGCACAATAATAATGGTGATAAGAATGATGGGTACCATCCCATAATTCCTGTGGAGATGGGCACGGACAATGAAGGGTCATTCGCAACCCACCAGCACCAGGTGAGTGGTTCTGACCCCAGCATGGTTCACGCATTGGAGGTAGGATCAGGTGGTGGAGGCCTCACCAACTGGGCTGCGCTGGACCGTTTGGTCGCGTCTCAACTCAATGGCCAGACCGAGGCCTCTAGGCAATTGGCCTGCTTCAACGACCCCACCATCGGCTATTGCACCACCGACCATGATCTTCAATTGCCAACCCTCCGATCCTCATCAACGCCTTCATCAACGTCGGCACACGCTAGGCTTCATGCTCCTCCCGCATCCTACATCAACCCCACACAGGACTTCACCAGCGAGATTGACCTTTGGAACTTCACTCGATCCACGTCCTCCTTGCTGGCTTCCTCAGAACCACTGTGCCACGTGTCCAACACGTCAGTCTAGCCCAATAAATAAATAAATCATAATAATAATAATCATCATCATCGTCATAATAATAATAATATTAATATCCCAACCCCACCACCCTCATCGTCCTCCCATGTTCCATTGTTAAATATAGAAATAATTAGTTCTTCATCATATATCATGTTTAATTAGTTCTTCTCAAGTCAGAGACTGTTAATTGTGATAATTTTCCTAGTATACATTTTTACTTCAATTAGCTTAATTCGACTCTTGTTGGTAATATTCTATTGACAATTGTCTTTTGTAAATGTTTCTTCATAAGCCAGTTTATTTAGTGAAAAAATTACTGGAATCCTCTACTGCTAAACCCACTTTAACAGGCTTAATGTATTGATAAATCGATCTTTCCATAAACATGCGAGTTTTGGCTAAATGGGTGATAGAGCATAAAATTGAAATGTGTTTAATTAAATAAGCGTAATTATGATATAATTGAAGGGAATTAATTGGAATAAGTTAGATGGATATAAAGAAGAAAAGGGTGGAAAGAGTTGAAGTTATTAGATGGGATGGCATTGTCAACCATGGGTCTTTGCTTAATCACGATGTCCACCAATATTTATCTTTTTATTTATTTATTTTTGGAGCGGGAAGGATTGAAATGAAAACTCGTGCTAGCTAGCTGAAGGGTGAGTGTGATATGTTGAGTTTTTTAATCTTGTAACTGCAATTATAAGGACCTTACTTTATTTGATGATGATGATGATGATGAGTAAGGTCATGTTTGAAATAATCATGGATCTGCCTCTTCGTCTTTGTGTCACGTGGTTTGTCGGTTTGTTAGAGGAAGGTGCAGAGGCTACGGGTGGGCTTGTCCTATTGCACCAACACTCTCTAATTACCAAAAGGAAGTGCATATGCTCCACGACATACATACATGCATGAGTACAAACATAATACTTTCACATCCATTGAGCTAGAGAGAGAGAATGCGACGGCTAATAAAGCCTCCACATAGCTTTAGCATAACCAAGTCAAAAGAGAATCTCATAATTACGTAAGCTTTGCATATTCATTTCGTCACTAATCTGGGGTAAAAAAAAGAAACTGACCAGTGTCTTTCATCAACACACTTGCGTACGTACAAGTCCACCACACTAGTTTGTATTATTATTGTTTTCAAAAACTGTACTTCAATTCCATGCACAAAATGCCCGAAACGAAAATGTACCAAAATGCTTCTTCTTCTTCGACTACATGCCACCCTACGTACAATATCTTTCCTTTTCTCTCTTTTTTATTTTATTTCTTTTTTCCTTCTTAGGGAGGGGGCTCCGTTTTCAAATTATCAAACGTAAGGTATAGGTAAGGGGCTTGTTTCGATTTTGGTCCACTCACTTTCTTTTTCTCTTTCTCTCTTTCACACTAATATATTGTTGTCGGCTCTGTTCAAAATTTTTCGTGATACACTAATTGTGGAAAACCAAAATGGAATTTATATTTATGTTCTTGGTGAATCTATTAGTATTTCTTAATTAGATTATTATGACCACCACTTGAGGCTCATATTTACGTTCTTAATTAATTAACGTATATTGTTGTCTTTCCTTGCTTTGTTTATCGGCTAGCGGAACACATGAACGTACATCCCTCTAGATGGATTATGATATGTAAACACTAAAATTAACAAACAACCATGGTTTATGTTTTCCAATCTTCATTCTTTAATTAGTAAGTTATACTCGTCTTCTGTGGGGAATATTGCGGATTGGAAGGTTCATTCACTTCATTATTGGGTGCAGGTTAGAGAGTCAAATAACTGCAAGTTCATCCTACAACAGGGGCCCCAGCTCCAAGGATATCATTTTCTTATTTATTTTTGATAAATTATCAAAATATGTTTTAAAAATTAAACCTTAGAAAATGCCGTGTTTAATATATCATTATACCATGTGATACATGGACAACACAAAAAAAAAAAAAAAAAACAATAATACAATTACTGAATTACCCAATTCGACAACACTTAAAATGTACTGTAGTTTCATTGTTTCTGTTTGTTTCTTTTTAATTTCCTACTAATAAAAAAATTATTGTTTCACTTAATGGAAAATACGCTTAATCCAAGGCTGAGGAAAACCGCCAACCAATAAATAAAATAAGGTTTCCTTAAGATGCTAAAAGAAAATAAAAGTGAAATATTTAATCAAATAAATTCGTACTTTTATATAAATACTTTTAAAAACAAAAGTTGCATGTTTCCATTTCCTTAACATTAATCATTGATGTGAATTTTAGATTGTGTTTTACAGTTTCATTAAACATAACCCTCAACTTTCTTTCCAGTTCATCAATGTCATTGTTTCTCTGTTTTATACTTTTTAAAAAGTGCAAATGGAAATTTGAGGCCTTTAAAATGACAAACTAAACGCACTTATTCTTTAGTATATAAAGTGAAAATATTTTTAACATTTGTTATTAATTACACAGGAAGAATAATATTTGTTTCATACTAAAATGGTACAAACTTATTTTATTTTATTTTTTCCTATTCCATTATCCATTTCATAAAATAGGAGTCAGTAAAACCAAGAGAAATTGAAGCACATGTTGCTATAAATGTGGTGGGGTTTCAAAACATCGTAATACTTTTGTAAATGGCAAGTATTATTCCTCCATGGGTTCTGCTCAAGGAACCCCAATATTTTTCATGAAGTTGTAGCTTATGCTAATTATATGCTTTGTAATTGTTGGAGCGAGTAAAGAGAAAAGTAGCAGGGTACTTAAGTGTTACATTGCATGTTTGGATAAGCTTAGATAAAATTTTATATAAACTAACAAGAGTGAGTGTCTACATAATAAATTGTGTATAATCCAATTTTAGCTTATAAAAAAATTATTTTATTTTCTTTTGTATTTTGTTCTTCTAAAAGTGTATTTTAAGAAGTTTATCTAAATATGTCTATAATATTTATTATTATTATTATTATTATTAATAATATTATATTTAGAGAAGTCACTTAACGACGAAGAGGAAGTGGGTTTGATGGATCTTGAATAAATTCCGGAATTTAAGGCCATGCCACCAACCACACTACATAGGGTCATTACGTTCGCTTATTCGTCGAATTATTTGATAACGACCCAATCATCATCTCATATATCCCTAATCTCTGTCCCCCTACACTCCACAAGTCCTTAACTTCTGATCGTTGCTTTTCTCCAGTTTTCAACAGTGTTTTTTTTTTCATTTGTTATAAAAGAAAAAGGGTTAGAGTATTTTTAGTAAGGAAAATTATAAAATAAAAAAATAAAAAAATAAAAAAAGTTGCTCTAATTCTTTTCAAATAAATTATTTTTATTTATTTATAAAAATATGTTACATGTGGTCCTTAATTTCATAAACGAAAAATAAAAATAAAAGGACAAAGAAACATTTTGTTTGGTAAAAGACAATCACATCTGATACATTTTTATAATTGAGAGGCAAAAATTTGAGAATTTAATTTTTAGAAACTAAAGTTGAAAATATATTTAGCTCTATTAAAATGCACAATGAGATAATAATATAGTTTAACCGATATCTTGCATTTTAAGTTTTCATCGACATATATATTTTACGGAAATTCGTATACACCTCTACTAGAGTTCTAAAATATAATAGAAATTTAAATATCTTTCTTACAATTAACGGCCAAATTACCATTATAACCTTGTTATAAAAGCTTACTGAGATGATTAATTTCCTCCTTATCTTAGCATTTGAATGATTACAAGTATATTTCTTCCAAATATATCACTTTAAAAATACAAGTTAGATAGAGATTGTGTAACTGAGCTTAAATCTACATAATAAATTCCACATAAATAGTCTATCAATTTTTCATGGGATATATAATTATATATATATATATATATATATATATATATATATATATATATATATATATATTCGTCATTCAAATCACAAATTATCATATACGTTAAGTTTTTTTACTTTATTAATTATAATTACCTTAATTAAAAATTATATTTAAATATTTTTTATTAATTACGAATTTAAGTTTTTTTACAATGAAAGTCCAACTGTCCAAGAAAATTAAACTCATATTATATGTTATTCAGTAATTTTAATATGCACGTTTCTAAACAGATACTTCTTTAACTCATTCACAAAGAAATTACTGAGCAAGAAATCTTACGCAAGGTGACATCTAAGATTGGATTTCTCTTAAAAAAATATATATTTGAAATTATTAGTACTCTACATTCAAAATAATTTTAACTTTAGATTTTAACTTTTTGAATATTCTTACCTCAATTGTATAGTAGGTCCGTATTATATTTAATGTGTTATATTTTAGTCCTCTGATAATTTTTTATTTTAATCTCCACAATTTTGGTGACATATATGAGACAGTCCTGGATTTGATTTATATTTATGAAGCATAGTGAAGATTATATAAGTATGGAAAAATACGAAGGATGTGGAATGATGAGAACTATTTACATATTGTTTTGTTGCAATATTACTGTATAAGTCGATCTATATATAAATCTAAACCCTTTTTCATTATTTTCTCTCCAACTGCTAAAGGAAAAAAGGAGAAAACATGCTTCTCCTGTTGCGTGTTTTCTGGTTCCCCCTTTATCTATTCTAAATTCTGTGTGACTCATTATTGCAAATCGGGTGGCCTGATTGAAACTTTAACACTCCTTTATCAACCTCTTTGAAACAATATACTTAGTCAACTCTGTTAATAATTGATAATTTCAAAATAATCACTCAATTCTTTTCCAGAAAAAAAAAAAAAAAAAATACTCAGTCACATTTACGTATTTCACTTCTCTTCAATCAAATTGAAGTATGACAAAGCCATCAGTTTTGAAGTGAGATAAACATGAATAAAATAAAGTTACTGACAAAATAAAATGTACTGATCTATTAATAAAATATGAAATTTAAATAAATAAATTCAAATACTATGTCGAGACAGTACTATACACTAAAAATATATGGGTACAAATTCGTGGTTATTCTGGTTCCGCAACACGTACGTAATCAGATAGTTTTTTATGCGTGAAAATGTGTAATGAATATATTTTTTTAAAACATAAAATAAAATAATTGTTAATTATGAATATAAACTAAGTTATAAAGTAAATCATACGTTAAACATATGTTCAACATTACTTAGATTGCCTTTGATTTTACTATTGGTTTATATATATATATATTTCTTATTGAAAATAATTTAGTGACCACAAACACAATATTATGTTTTACTACATAATAACTGGAGCCTTTAAACAAATTTTTATGTGTGAATTATCAATTTTGTTCTTGAAGTTATAATGTTCAATTAAACTGGTCTTTGAAATGTAACAAAAAAGAAATTGGTTTCTGAAAATACATTAAAAAAATATATATCGATCACACATGTGTTTGTCGCATACATGAATGAAAATGATCAAAACATTGATGGCATAATAATGTTTTTTTTCCTTCACTTTGTCTTTGTTATTTTGTTGTCTACTAATTATGCTTTATTCTTTTCCTTCACTTTTAAATAGGAGTGTAAGTAATACACTTTTATTAGCTTACATTCATTGGAATTCAACTACAAAATCATTAAAGGTTCATTAAATTAATAAGGTGGGGATCAACTAAAATTAATTTCAATCATTAAAAAAAATAGTTTAAAACTGTATATCATAAAGTTTAAAGATAACATTTCTTTTTAAAATAAGGTAAGATGAAGCCCAAATTTTTTTGGCTACATTGTAAATCATATTTACATCGAGGATACACTAGTACAAAAGAAGTGTACTACGTCGGTCATTTTTAGCTTTTTACGTCAGAAAACATACCGATGTAGAAGCGGGAGACGTAAATTTTACGTCAGATTCGCAAAATCGACGTAAATTTACGTCGGACATTACGACATCCGACGTAAAAAAGTAGGAAAAAAAAACATAAAAATGCCAGCAGAACGGCCCGTTTTGCTTGCAGACCGGGCCGTTCTGCTTCCAGAACAAGCCATTCAGCTTCTATAACAACCCAAAAGAAAACGTACACTACCTATACAAATAGAATAACCAAAAACTCAAATAAAATAGATAGCCAGAGTAGCAATGCGAAGTAGAAAAGTGTTAAGGAAACCTTGATTCATACCTGAGGAGCAGCAACAATGTGCAAATGAGTAACAAAGGATTCATCCCTCTGCAAAAGATAAAAAAATGATTCAGTAACAAACGAGAGGGAGAGGGTTTAGAGAGAAAAAAATGAAAAGTGGGGAAGAGTGAATGTGCGCGGTGTGCCTCGCGCTCTCTTATTCAAATTTGCGTCTTTTTTTACGTCGAACCTGGTAGGGTCCGACGTAAAAAGTCCAATCTACGTCGGACACAACACACCTCCGACGTAGATTGGACTTTTTACGTTGGACCCTACCAGGTCCAACGTAAAAAAGTTCGCAAAAATTACAAAAATGTCACCGCATTTTTTTTACGTCAGATTTAAGTATTTCGGACGTAAAAGGGGTGACGTAATATGCTAATTTTACACTAGTGATATATGAAAGTAATTAAAAGTAAGACGTCACTAAGATAAACAAATTAAACCGTGTAAGGTTAATTCCACAAGTGGAAAAACTCGAATTGAGAAGAGTAGATGGAGAATCTATTAGTAAATCATAGAATTGGAAGATGCCACAAAAGATTGTATATGGTAATCATGATAATCTTAGCAACTTTTAAAATTTTTCTTGATAAACATGCCGACTTACTTAGGGTAACCTTGAAACCGCATTTAATATTGGAATTGATTAATTAGTGCACAAAGTTAAAAACTTTATGTGGTTTGTGACCACAGACATTAAGACAGATATTCAACTATTTTACCTATTCAGCTTTTATCATCAATTATGCTACCAAACACAAAGTCTTGGTGATGTGAAAACGCCATCAATTTATGAGATAAGAAAGTAATAACAAAGAGAAGCAGAAAACAAGTCGTGCGGTAAGAGAAAAAGGTACAAGTTTTACACACATGATTAGTTAGAAAGAATGGAGGAGGAGAACAAATAGAAACACAAGAAAGTGCTTAGAAAATGGAATGGCATAGTGAGTGAAAGGGAAAACTTAACGGCATGGTATTAGTATATCTAGCTAGTGCGAAGTGCAAGCTAAAGGGAGATAATATTTTGCAAGAAAATGAGGTTACTTTTCTTTTCATTTTGCATCATTGTTATCTGGACTCAACATTTACTTAATGATGCTCTTGAATTTCTGTGTACTTACATGAATTCCATTCGCAATTAGGTCTCACACGTATCAATATTTGAGATCGTACACAAGATTTTCTTTTCCCGTCTACTCATTTATTGACATGTATGAATATTAACATTACCATAATTATGACAATCCAATGCCATTTTAAACGTGGCATCTTTTCACATCCATAAAAAGGAAAAACAAAATTGAATTAGCATCGATTGTTATTATTTTTTGGGTGAGATTTGGTATCAATTCATGATGCCAATTCGTTGTCAACTGATTGAATTGGCATCAATTAATTTTGTCTCTACTGAATATATATGCCGCTCCTAACTATTAATAGTAAACAAATCTAATTGGATAATTGAAAATCTATCGAAGTTAAAATTGATAAGTGTATCCTTAATTAAACATCACCTTATTACAATGTTAATTTTATTTTTATTTTAGTAGTCCCAAAATTTTGTTGTCTTTTAGCTACTACTTATAAAATTATTTTAGTTTGTTGTAATTTTTTTTTAAGTTCTTACCTTTAACAAAAAAGTTTTTTTGGTTAATGATAACGTGACAAACATAAAGTTGGTTGTCGTCTATGTAAGCATATATTTCAGAGATTAAAATAACAAAAATAATTTTATAGAGAATAAAAATTAGAACACCAAATTAAAAGACTAAAATGAACAAAATAATTTTATGGAAACTAAAAAACAATATACTAAATTTTAGGGTGTAAGAAGATAAGTAAGCCCAACTAAACAAAAAGAAAATAAAAATAAAAACCTTCATCTATCCATCACTAGTATTACAAACTCCTTGTTTTTTCCTTGGCTTTTTTCATTTAACAATAATTAATAACATACACATACACATTATGTTCTCCAATGCAAAACACGATGACACACCACCACCAAGTATAATCGTAATTGCCGCCACATTATTAGGTAGACAAGGAGAAGAAAGAAAAGGTTGCAACCTTAACTCCCTCAGCCTCTACAAGTTTTAAGAAGACAACAACTAATTGGTTGTCGGTTTGGAGTAGAAAGATGATGATAATAATAATAACATCAAAGGAAATGCAAACTTTGACTTTCATTATTTTCCAAAGAGATACTTGAATATGGTGGAAAAGAAATTAGCAAAGTGCGACACAAGTAAAGACAATACCAAATGAAAAAATATATATTATGAAATAAGATTTGTGTTCGGTACAAACGGTCAATATTAGTTAATTATATATTATTTTTTTATTTTAGTTTACTTTATATATATTTTTAGTTCCTACAAGTTGATATTTTACTTTTTTCAATTCTCATAAAATTATCTTTGATTATTTTAGTCTCTACAATTTAATATTTAATCTTTTTGATTTTCATAATTTTTTTCCTTTTAGTCCTTAAAATATAAACGTACATGGACGACAGATATTGCACATTGATATGAAATTTTGTTTCTCACATACTCATTTAATGGGAATTCTTTAACAAGAAATATTTTTAAAAAAGTAATAATATAAAAATTAAAATGACTAAAATAATTTTGCAGAGACTAAACAAATAAAATACTTGAATGATAGGACTAAAACTATATTTAAACCTCAATTAATAGGGACTATAATTATAAATTTTTCATCAATCATTTAATATAAATCTTTGCCATTTTTAATTTTAAATAAGAGTATTTATGAGATTTATTTTTATTAAAATATAAATATTTTTAATATTGAATATTTAATTTTCTTATTTTATTTAACATATATTAACAGTTTAGATTTAGTATAAATATTTTGACTGTGTTAACAAACTCTATACAATGAAAATTCTAATATATATTTTTAAGAGGAACCAAAATTATATATATATATATATATATATATATATATATATATATATATATATACTTAATATTGCTAAATAAAAAATTATATATATAATTATTAATGTGAGACCCTCTCTTATTTCTCTTTTCTTCCCTCATTTTCACTCTTTCACTCACTTACTCTCATTTCCTTTTCTCTCTTTCCTTGTGGCTGATTTCTTCTCCTTTGTGCTGGGTGTGGTGAACTTAGTTGCTGAGTAGGTGTTGAGAAGCTTGCAGACGCACGGATTCCTTCTTCCTTCTCCGTTCACCATCTCTTTCAAGTTTCTTCTTCTCCATTGTCTTTTTCCCGGAAGCTCAAATTTTCACACCGAGGTAAGGGAAGCTAGTTTTTCACTGTTTTTGGATGTATATGAGTTCAAGAAACTCATTAGTTGTTGAAGTTGGATGTTTGGCTGAGTTTTGGTGAAGATGGGTCTTGTTGGGGTTTTGGGGTTTTTGATGAAAATTTGAGACTTTCACTTGTTTTATGGTTGCATGTGTAAAAAGGTGGTGTTTTTGAGCTGTTGATTGAAAATGTGGCATCTTGAATGGATTGCATGTGTTGGAAATATGGATTTTTGCAGGTTTTTGGGCAAATTTTCGAACTTGGTGAGTTGCCGCTGGGTACCACGCCGGGCGCCGTTCTTCGCGCCGGGCGAGTGAACATCGGAGGGCTCCATTTGGGCAAGCCCGCCAGGCGCAAAGGTGTGTGCGCCGAGCGAGCTTGAGGATGTAAGCCTCTAGATGGCCCACGCCGAGCGTGACTTGAACCGCGCTGGGCGCGCTATCAGTATGTGACAAGTTTTGGGTTCTCTGGCGTGGCGCCGGGCGCAACCATTGTCACGCTGGGCGTGGAGACTCCTTAGGAGTCTCTACCATGGGTGCGCCAGGCGCAATTCGAATTGCGCTAGGCGCGAGACCTTGGGAGGTCTCTGCCTTTCCCGCGCCGGGCGCGGGTTTAGGCGCGCTGGGCGTGAGATTCCTCAGAGTCTTTGCCTGGGTCTCTAGTTGTGCCGCGTCGGGCGGAACCAGGAGTGCCCCAGGCGCGGAGGTGACGTTTGACTATATGCTGATAAATGTTGTTGTATGATGAGCTGTATTAGATGTATTATTGCTGTAAATTGTTTAGATGTGTTGTAAGATGATAATGCTGTGCTATAAGCTATTTAGCCGTGCTGTAAGTTGATATTGCTGCAAGTTGTGTTGTGATGTATGCTGATATAAACTGTTGTGGGCAGTAAGGTTGAGCTGTTGTAGGCCGTAAGGCTGAGCTGTTATAGGCCATAAGGCTGAGCTGTTGTAGGCCGTAAGGCTGAGCTGTTGTAGGAGATCTCCGAGCTGATATGCGTGACGACGCATTGTGTGCTTATTGCTGTTTATGTTGTATAGTTGATGAGATGTATGCTGATGATGTGCTGATAGTTGTAGTTGTTCATATTTCTTATATTTGCTTTGTATGCTGATTCTTTTCACTAGATTACCCTTTGTTGTTTCCATGTGTTTGGACTGCGATGATCATACGTTGTATGGGAGCAGAGCAGGGTTAGGTTGGTGACTTGTGGCAGATCTACAGCTGGCAGATAGGGCTGATTCTTTGGATGTTTTGTTGTTTTAGCTACCTAGTGGGGTAGTGATGGATGTATTTTGTATACTCTATTGTAGCTCAGATTGGACCTTGTGTATATATTTATATACTTGCTCTTATCTGTGTGTATGTCGTGATGTTGGGTAGTGTGTAGTGACCTGCCGGGTCGTTACACTTTAGTGGTATCAGAGCAATTCGAGTCTAGTGGACACTCTTTAGGGGTGGTTCCTTTAGGCTTTTGTTGTGCTGAACTCTGTGCTGTGCTGATTTCTTGTTGTTTGTTGTGTTGTTGATTGTTGTTTGGTTTAGTTATTGTATACTGAAGATGTTGTTACTTTTGTAGACAATGACTAGAACCAATGAGCAGATAGTCCGTGCCATGGAGATGTTGGCTATGGCTATGCAGCAGCAAAATGCCTATTTTGCTCGGATGGATGCTGATAGAGCTGCAGCTGGTGCAGCAAGGCCCACGGGGTCACAGGAGAGCCGGGATCTTGTCGAGTTCCGGAAATGCCATCCTCCACAATTCAAGGGAGATGCAGACACAAAGGTAGCTGACCACTGGATCTGTGAGCTGGAGAAGATCTTCACTGTGCTGGGATGTTCTCAGGAGAGGAGGCTGGCATATGCTGTTTACATGCTGGTTGGGGAGGCTGAGCATTGGTGGAGGGGTACTCACCACATGCTTACTGCTAGAGGAGTAGCTGTTGAATGGGAGTGCTTCAGGCCAGTGTTCTTGGAGAAGTACTTCCCGGAGAGCGTGAGACACGCCAAGGAAGCTGAATTCATGCGGTTGCACCAAGGAGGGATGACAGTTTCTGAGTATGCGATGAGATTCGAGCACCTGACTCGTTTCTATTCGCAAGCTATATTTGAGGCCTAGAAATGCAGGAAGTTTGCTGAGGGTCTGAAATATGAGCTGAAGAGGGTGGTGGTGCCTATGGCCATCACTGAGTTTCAAGCCTTAGTGGAGAAGGCGAAGGTGGTGGAGCGGTTAGAAGGCGGCAACCGTATGGTGAAGGCTGTTGAGGGACCAGCTGGGTCCAAGAAAGGAGGAAATCAGAGGAAGCCATATGATAGTAGCCAATCACAGCAAGGGGGTCCTGTCATTAGGCAACCTGCTGATGCTGCTAGAGGAGGGAGACAGGGTGGAGGTGCTGCCCTTAGATGCTACAGGTGTGCTGGGCCCCATTTGATCAGGGATTGTCCACACACAGAAAGTCGGTGTTTCAGGTGTCAGCAGATGGGCCATGAGTCGTTCAACTGCCCCACCAGAAACAAACCGGAGAGGGGTACTCAGAGGAGTGATGTGCAGAGAGATGATACTCAGAGGGGTGATAGACCCACTACAACTGGTAGGGTATTCGCCTTGACAGGTGCTGAGGCTTTGACTTCTTCTAACCTTGTGAAGGGGAAGGGCAAAGCTGCTGGTAAGGATGTGATGTTTTTGTTTGAATTTGGGGCTTCTCATTCATTTATTTCCTATGATTGTGCTTCTATGCTGGGTGTGCTTGTGTGTGATTTGGGGTTGAGACTGCTAGTGTCGACGCTCACTTCTACTTCGGTAGTTGCTTCAGAGCTGTGTGTTGGTTTCCCTATTGTTGTGAATGGGAAGAGGTATAAGGTGAACTTGATCTGTTTACCTTTGGTTGATATTGACATAATCTTAGGGATGGATTGGTTGTCTGCCAATTGCATCCTTATAGATTGTGCCAATAGACGGTTGATCTTTCCTCAGAAGGAGGATGAGTTGTTGATTTCAGCTGGCCAAGCTGAGTCATTGTTGAGGGATGGAGCAGAGTGCTGTCTTCTGCTTGTTGCTATGAGTATGGAGACCGAGAGGGTCATTGCTGAGATTGATGTGGTGAGGGATTTTGCTGAGGTGTTCCCTGATGAGGTGTCTGGGTTGCCTCCTGTTAGGGAGATGGAGTTTAGCATTGACTTGGTTCCAGGTGCGGGGCCAGTGTCGGTGGCTCCCTATAGGATGGCTCCTGCTAAGTTGGTTGAGCTGAAAGGTCTGTTGGAGGACCTATTGGAGAAGCAGTTGGTGCGGCCAAGCGTTTCGCCGTGAGGTGCTCCTGTGTTGTTGGTGAAGAAAAAGGATGGAGGTAGTCGACTTTGTGTGGATTACCGGAAGTTGAACAAGTTGACTATTAAGAACAAATATCCACTTTCCCGGATAGATGACTTAATGGATCAACTGAGAGGAGCATCCGTTTTCTCGAAGATTGACTTGAGGTCAGGTTATCACCAGATTAGGGTGAAGGAGGGTGACATACCGAAGACTGCTTTCAGGACTAGGTATGGTCACTATGAATATGTTGTGATGTCGTTTGGTGTGACCAACGCCCCTGCAATGTTCATGGGTTACATGAACAGGATTTTCTGGCCTTTCTTGGATAAGTTTGTTGTGGTGTTCATTGATGACATCCTGATTTATTCAAGGACCCCGGAGGAGCATGGTGAGCACTTGAGGTTGGTGCTGGAGATTTTGAAGGCGAAGAAGCTGTACACTAAGGTTTCAAAATGTGAGTTCTGGTTGAATGAGGTGAAGTTCTTGGGGCATGTGATCTCTGCTGAGGGGATTGCTGTTGATCTGGCTAAGGTGGAGTCGGTGTTGTAGTGGGAGCGTCCAAGAACTGTCACTGATATTAGAAGTTTTGTGGGTTTGGCGGGTTATTATCGAAGGTTCATTGAGATATTCTCCAAGATAGTAGCGCCTCTAACCCAGCTGATGAGGAAGGAGCAGCCGTTCATTTGGAAAGATGCCTGTGAGCGGAGTTTTGATGAGCTGAAGAGGAGGTTGACTACTTCTCCTGTGCTGGTGTTGCCGAATTCTGGTGAGCCCTTTGATGTGTACTGTGATGCTTCTCACCAGGGTCTGGGGTGTGTGTTGATGCAGAACAGGAAAGTGGTGGCATATGCTTCAAGGCAACTAAAGAATCATGAGAGGAATTATCTCACTCATGACTTGGAGTTAGCAGCTGTAGTGTTTGCCTTGAAGGTATGGAGGCATTATTTGTATGGTGCTCGGTTCAGCGTCTTCAGTGATCACAAGAGTCTGAAGTACTTGTTTGATCAGAAGGAGCTGAACATGAGGCAGAGGCGGTGGATGGAGTTTCTGAAGGATTATGACTTCCAGTTGATGTATCATCCTGGGAATGTCAATGTTGTGGCAGATGCGCTGAGTAGGAAATCCATCCACATGTCTAGTATGATGGTGAAAGAGCTGGAGCTGGTTATGGAGTTCAGAGATTTGAATCTTTGTGTGGAGTCAGCTCAGGATCACATTAGTTGTGGGATGATTACCATAACTAGTGAGTTCTTGAGGCAGGTTGGACTTAAGAAATTGCAAGATGTGGAGCTGGTGAAGCTCCTTGGTTTGCTGCCGAGAAAGTTGTTGATTTTGAGCTGAGAGAAGATGGAATCTTGAGGTTCAAGGGCAGAATTTGCCTACCTCAGGATACTGAGCTGAGGAGAGTTGTGTTGGAGGAAGGCCACAAGAGCAGGCTTAGCATACATCCAGGTATGACTAAGATGTACCAAGACCTCAAGAAGATCTTCTGGTGGTCTGGTATGAAGAGGGAGATAGCTGAATATGTGACGACCTGTCTGACCTGTCAAAAGGCAAAGGTGGAGCATCAAAAGCCGAGTGGGTTGATGCAGCAGATGGAGATTCTGAAATGGAAGTGGGATAGTATCACTATGGACTTCATCGTCGGGTTTCCTAGGTTTGCTAGGAATAGTGATGCTATCTGGGTGATTGTTGATCGGTTGACCAAGTGTGCACATTTCTTGCCTGTCAGCATCAAGTGGTCCTTGGAGAAGCTGACGCAGTTGTATGTGAGGGAAATAGTACGGTTGCGGGTGCCTTCCACACTACAAGAAAATTCGCTATTACAGATGGCCAAAATCCGTGGGAAATGCCAAAAATCTGTGGGTAATAGTGCATTTCCGACGGATTACCGACGGACACTAATCCGTCGGTGTCTGAAATATTTACCGACGAATTTTTATCCGTGGGTAACTTTCCGACGGATTTTCCCACGGATTTATCCGTGGGTAATTACCCACGGATTTACCCACAGATATATCCGTGGGAAATTTCCCACGGATTTATCTGTGGGAAATTACCCTGAAGGAATTTTTCGTCAAAAATTATAATTTTTTTTTAATTTTAATAAATTTATTAATGTAACAACCCTCATATTTGGTCTCTCAAGGATTCTGTTTCACGATATTTCATTGTTTAGCGTGTCACCCATCCCAGTATTACTCCAGCTCAAGCACGCTTAACTGTGAAGTTCTGATGAGTAAACTACCGAAATGTATATGTATGTTGTCAGTATAACTTGTCCAAATTAATTCATTTAAGTCATCCTCAAATATACAATCTCATATTTGTACTATAATAATAATATATAATAATTTTATATTACAAATAACAATAATTAATAATAATAATAATAATATATTTAATTATTATTTATTTATATCTACTTACTTTTATAAGTAATATCTACTTATTTTTATTTAAAATTATAATTTAAATTATTTAATTTTATAATTTATAATGATAATATAATTTATAAAATTATAAAGATTTATTTATTACATACTTATAAATTAAATTTTAATATTTTAAATAAATTATTAATTAATTTAATATATTTATTTACCTTATATCAAACATATAAAATTCAAAAAATGTATTTATCCTTGTTTTTTTTCTTCTAATTATCAACTATTAATAAAATACTAACTTAAAATATTATCTAATTATATATAATATTCTCATATCAAATTTAAAACCAGATATTAGTTATACAAAAATATTAAGATCATATAGTAAATTGTCAATAAGATTCTAGTTAAATAATTTAAAATAATTAATGTTTCAATTATATTGTTAATTAGCAAATAATTTATTTCAAAACTAATTAATTTTTTATATTAATTATTAGTAAAATTTAATAACTTTTAATTTAACAATTAATTGGATCGATAAAATTCAACACACACCATGAGTTATTGAGCGGAATAACTTTACCAAAAGTTATTTTGTAAGTTATCTTAAATCAAACATATAAAATTCAAAAAATGTATTTATCCTTGTTTTATTTTTTAATTATCAACCATTAATAAAATACTAACTTAAAATCTTATCTAATAATATCATAATATTTTCATATCAAATTTAAAACCAGTTCTTACATTTTTCGAAAAATATAAATTTGTCTGAAATATTTCATCAATATTATAGTTTTTCCTACAAAAAATTTCTCATCGAAAATATAAATTTTCCAACAGATTTAATTTTGTTTTATAAGAAATCATCTTCGATTAATATAACATTTTGTATATATGATTTAAGAGTAAAAGATTTTGAATTTAACGGTTGAATTTATAAAATTCACATTTAATATAAAGTTATACGTCATCTTGTAACTGATTTTGTCTAAAAAATAATAGATAATCATACCCTTAACTGATTTTTCTTTTATATATTCTAATTTTATTTGTAATAATATGGTTATATATTTAAATAGTTTAATTTTAATAATTTTTTAAGTATATTTTTTTCTTTTCAAATAAAATATTTGAATTTCTATATTTTAATTTAAATTATTTTTTAAGTATATTTTTGTCTCTTTGTCTTAAATTTTTGAATTTCTATATTGTAATTTTAATAAATTTTTATTTCTATTATTTACTAATTCTTTTCTTTTTTAATGTTTTATAACATTATTAAAATTTTATAATTTTAATCTCTCTAATTTTATCTTACTTTTTATTTTATAAAATTTAGATTATTCATTTTATAATTAAATTAATTTTTTAAAATTTTTTATGAGTTTACATTATAAAAATGTATTGAAACCTCTCAATCTTTATGAATGAACTTGTTTTGATTTACATAATTATAATTGATTTAATATCTTTAAATAAGAAAATTATTTAATACAATTTTGAATTAAAAAAAATTCATAGAATTTCCCACGAATTTGTCTGCGGGAAATCTGTGGGAAATTCTGTGGGAAATTCTGTGAAATTTTTTTTAATTCAAAATTGTATTAAATAATTATCCTATTTAAAGATATTAAATCAATTATAATTATGTAAATGAAAACAAGTTCATTCATACAAAATAAAATGTCATACATAACAAATAAAGTTTAGGAGTTCAAATTTAAAAATAACATATAGTACGATCAGTAGAATTATAACATAATGTCTAATAATCAGAATATTCATGTTGTTGCTATCTAATAATCAAAGATTGAGGGGTTTTAATACATTCTTAGAATGTAAACTCATAAAAAATTTTAAAAAAATTAATTTAATTATAAAATGAATAATCCAAATTATATTTATAAAATAAAAAGTAAGATAAAATTATAAATAAAATTATAAAATTTTAATTATGTTATAAAACATTAATAAAGAAAAGAATTAATAAATAATAGAAATAAAAAATTATTAAAATTAAAATATAGAAATTCAAAAATTTAAGACAAAAAGACAAAAATATACTTAAAAAATAATTCAAATTAAAATATAGAAATTCAATTATTTTAAGTGAAAAGACAAAAATATACTTAAAAAATTATTAAAATTAAACTATTTAAATATATAATCATATTATTACAAATAAAATTAGAATATATAAAATAAAAATCAATTAAGGGTATGATTATCTATTATTTTTTAGACAAAATCAGTTACAAGATGACGTATATTTCCTTTATCTATTACTATAGATAATCAAACAACTATATATTTAACTATTTTTCTTCCATTCATTTTCTCTGTCTTTATCTCTACTTTCTATATATAGATTCATTGAAGTTTTAAATACTCATATTTATACTCGTTACTTTGTATTTTACTGATTTACTTAAATATAAAATTCAAAAATCAATAAAATGTAAATTTAAGAAATTACTACAACTTAAAGAGAGATTTTTAAATTAATCAGTTATTAGGAACAAAAATAATTATTTAGTGTAATTATTTTAACTTTAATGTTTTAAGTTTTAAATAAAGAAGATTTAATCTAGAAAAAATTTCATTAACCCCTACTTGAAGTTTTTCTCAATAACGTCATACGTATATCTCTTCTCAAATTTTTAAGAGAGTATTAATTTTCTTTTTTATTTATTTAAGTGGCACATAAAGATAATACTATTTATATACTAATAAGAGAAAATAATTTATTAATACAAATATCATTAATTAAATGAAATTTCATCTCTTATTTCATTATTTCAAATTTTTTGAAATTTATTTTAAATATCATGCACACTGTGATTTAAAAAATATATTAAATTTAAGTAATAATTTTAAAAATGAATTGAAAAAAATCTTATTTTCAAAATTGAAGATCAATGAAAGTTTTCATGAAAATGACATGCATAGTATTGGATGTAATTTAGAAATAAATGATAGATACATATATATGATATTTGCAAAACATAATTTAACTTTTTTTCCCCTTATTTAATTAATAACGTTATTTTCAAAGAGATGAGTGATTTTTAATAATTAAAGAAAAGATATGGTATTCTTAAATTTGGACGTCATGTGTTGGTATTATAAGTAAAAAAAAACACATTTATGCTAATTAGTTTATAATTTATAATAACCTAAACATATAATTATATATAGGTAATATAATATAAGTCATACCTCACACACTTTGATTTATATTTATCTTATTTATATTTTGAAAACACCCATATAATAATGAAAATATTATATAGTGCATTGTTGTGTGTATCGAAGCGATTAGGATTGGTTGCATTTGAAAAATAATTGGCTTAAATTTTATTTAATAATTTCATACGGATTTAAATCCGTGGGAAATTCTGTTTAGAAATTTCAGACGGATTTAAATCCGTGGGAAACTCTGTTCAGAAATTTCAGACGGATTTAAATCCGTGGGAAATTCTATTCAGAAATTTCAGACGGATTTAAATCCGTGGGAAACTCTGTTCAGAAATTTCAGACGGATTTAAATCCGTGGGAAATTCTGTTCAGGAATTTCAAACGGATTTAAATCCGTGGGAAATTCTCTTAGAAATTTCAGACGGATTTAAATCCGTGGGAAATTTCGTCGGAAATTTCAGACGGATTTAAATCCGTCGAAAATTCCATCGGAAATTCCATCATTTAAAAATCCGTCGAAAATTTCCCACAGATCTAAATCCGTGGGAAATTTCTGACGGATTTTTGTCCGTGGGAAATTATCCGTGGGAAATTTAACTTTTTCTTGTAGTGCCAGTATTATTTCATACAGAGATCCAAGGTTCACTTCCAGATTTTGGCAGAGTCTACATCAAGCCTTAGGCACGAAACTGAAGCTGAGTTCTGCTTATCATCCATAGACGGATGGTCAGTCAGAGAGGACAATCCACTCCTTGGAGGATTTGTTGAGGGCTTGTGTGTTAGACTACTTGGGTAGCTGGGAGGAGGTCCTACCGCTGGTGGAGTTTACTTACAATAATAGCTTTCATGCTAGTAATGGGATGGCGCCGTTTGAAGCCTTGTATGGCAGAAGATGTAGGACTCCTCTGTGCTGGTATCAAGATGGTGAGTCAGTGGTGGTGGGACCGGAGCTGATCCTATAGACTACTGAGAAGGTGAAGATGATTCAAGAGAGGATGAAGACTGCTCAGAGTAGGCAGAAATCTTATGCTGACAAGAGGCGTAAGCCTTTGGAGTTTGCTGAAGGAGAACATGTGTTTCTGAAGGTGACCCCGACTTCTGGTGTGAGAAGAGTGCTAAGGGCAAGGAAGTTGACACCGAGGTTTGTTGGTCCCTATCAGATCATACAGCGTGTGGGTCCGGTTGCTTATCGGTTGGCTTTGCCACCATCTCTTTCAAACCTACACGATGTATTTCATGTATCCTAGCTGAGGAAGTATGTCCATGACCCTGGTCATGTGGTGGAGCTAGATGATGTGCAAGTGAAGGAGAACCTGACGTTTGAGAAGCTACTAGTAGTTGTGGTTGATCATAAGTTGAAGGAGCTGAGGGGCAAGTCTATTGCTCTGGTGAAGGTGTTGTGGAATGCGGCTACTGGTGAGGCTACTTGAGAGGTAGAGCAGTAGTGCAGGGAGCGGTATCCGTTTCTTTTTCCAAGTAAGTCTGTTTTCGGGGACAAAAACTCTTGTTGTTTGGGAGGTTGTGAGACCCTCCCTTCTTTCTCTTTTCTCCCCTCATTTTCACTCTTTCACTCTCACTCACTCTCATTTCCTTTTCTCTCTTTCCTTGTGGCTGATTTCTTCTCCTTTGTGCTGGGTGTGGTGAACTTAGTTGCTGAGTAGGTGTTGAGAAGCTTGCGGACGCACGGATTCCTTCTTCCTTCTCCGTTCACCATCTCTATCAAGTTTCTTCTTCTCCATTGTCTTCTTCCCGGAAGCTCGAATTTTTGCACTGAGGTAAGGGAAGCTAGTTTTTCGCTGTTTTTGGATGTATATGAGTTCAAGAAACTCATTAGTTGTTGAAGTTGGATGTTTGGCTGAGTTTTGATGAAGATGGGTCTTGTTGGGGTTTTGGGGTTTTTGATGAAAATTTGAGACTTTCACTTGTTTTATGGTTGCATGTGTAAAAATGTGGTGTTTTTGAGCTGTTGATTGAAAATATGGCATCTTGAATGGATTGCATGTGTTGGAAATGTGGATTTTTGCAGGTTTTTGGACAAATTTTCGAACTTGGTGAGTGCTGCTGGGTACCACATCGGGTGTCGTTCTTCGTGCCGAGTGCGTGACCATCAGAGGGCTCCATTTGGGCAAGCCCACCGGGCGCAAAGGTGTGTGCGCCGGGCGAGCTTGAGGATGTAAGCCTCTGGATGGCCCACGCAGTATGTGACAGGTTTTGGGTTCTCTGGCGTGGCGCCGAGCGCGACCATTGTCGCGTTGGGGGTGGAGACTCTTTGAGAGTCTCTGCCATGGGTGCGCCGGGCGCAATTCGAATTGCGCTGGGCGCGAGACCTTGGGAGGTCTTTGCCTTTCCCGTGCCGGGCGCGGGTTTGGGCGCGCTGGGTGTGAGATTCCTCAAAGTCTGCCTGGGATTGCGCTGGGCGCAATTGGTATTGCGCCAGGCACGTATGAGCCTTGGGCTCTCTGGATGGGTCACGCCAGGCGCGGGCACTCTTGTGCCGGGCGCACTGGCCCCTGATGCTCTCTGGTTGTGCCGCGCCGGGCGCAACCAGGAGTGCGCCGGGCGTGGAGGTGACGTTTGACTATATGCTGATAAATGTTGTTGTATGATGAGCTGTATTAGATGTATTATTGCTGTAAATTGTTTAGATGTGCTGTAAGACGATAATGTTGTGCTATAAGCTGTTTAGCCGTGTTGTAAGTTGATATTGTTGTAAGTTGTGCTGTGTTGTATGCTGATATAAACTGTTGTAGGCCGTAAGGTTGAGCTGTTGTAGGCCGTAAGGTTGATCTATTGTAGGCCGTAAGGCTGAGCTGTTGTAGGTCGTAAAGCTGAGCTGTTGTAGGAGATCTCTGAGCTGATATGCGTGACGACGCATTGTGTGCTTATTGCTGTTTATGTTGTATAGTTGATGAGATGTATGCTGATGATGTGCTGATAGCTGTAGCTGTTCATATTTCTTATATATGCTTTGTATGTTGATTCTTTTCACTAGCTTACCCTTTGTTGTTTCCATGTGTTTGGACTGCGATGATCATACGTTGTATGGGAGCAGAGTAGGGTTAGGTTGGTCACTTGTGGCAGATCTACAACTGGCAGATAGGGCTGATTCTTTGGATGTTTTGTTGTTTTAGCTACCTAGTGGGGTAGTGATGGATGTATTTTGTATACTCTATTGTAGCTCAGATTGGACCTTGTGTATATATTTATATACTTGCTCTTATCTGTGTATATGCCGTGATGTTGGGTAGTGTGTAGTGACCAGCCGGATCGTTACACTTAGTATTAATAGTATAATTGATAAAGTAATATTAATAATATCATTAGTATATTAATATATTATAAAAAAATTTAAGTCATATAAATGATGATCATTTACATAAAATATATTACAATATAATTTTTATTATTTATAAAAACGTACATATATTACTACTAAATAAACAAAATTTATATCTTATTAGTATTAATAATAATATTGATAAATTAAAATTAATAATAATAATATATTTATTTAATAAATATAAATAGTATATATTAATGTACTTTTACAGATATAAATATATAAAAAAGAGTTATAATCAGAAATATTTAATATAAATATATATTTTAGTGATTGAAATATACCAGCTATATGCTCAATATTTATATGAAATATTGTTAATTAACCTTCTTCATATATATATATATAATATTTATATTTGTTAAATTATTAAGTTATTCATAATATACTAATAATGTTATCAATAATTTGTTAAATTATTAATATGATTAGTATTAATTTATCAATTATACTATTAATATTAACAATACTTTTAAAAAAAATTGGTAAATATATATTTTTATTAGTAGTTAGAATAAGTGTAATTTTAGTTTTCATTAAAAGTATATATATATATATATATATATATATATATATATATATATATATATATATATATATATATATATATATATATATATATATATATATATATATATATACATTGACGGATTCATGTCGAAGAGGGTGGAGGCACATGTTCTCACTATCATTTTACACACATATATTTTTTATCCAAAAAATAATTTATTTTTGAAAATAAAATTTATATTCTAATAAAATATATAATATTTAAATTATTATATTATAAAATATAAATTTAAAAGAGTTATTCATTTATTTGATATTTATCAAATTTTTTAAGGAGATTAATTCTCATATATGATAAAGAATACTCCTTAATAAGGAAATGATTTTTTTAAAAGTTTAATTTTTGATAAAATAAAATTTGCAACATATATATATATATATATATATATATATATATATATATATATCTTTTGTGTTTTTTTTTTATTTATGTATACATTGATTAAAAAAATTAAGATAGTAAAGATTGTAAGATTGTATATGTTGATTAAAAAAATCAAAATGAGAAAGATTGAAAGATTTATATTCCATTTAGAATTTTTATTATAAAATATGTTTTAAAATAAATTATCATCTAAAATATCATATTAGATATTAAAAACATGTTTATATTATAAAATTAAACTTAGTTTTTGTACAATTTAAAATATTTATTTTAAAATTTTTATTAGTATTAAATTATTATAAAGTATAATTTTAGGATTGTAGTTCTAACCAAACATTTAAAAAATATCTATGATAGATAAATAAGTTATATTTAGATTATTTATTTAAAAAAAACTAGGTTCAAACTTACTAAATTATAATATAATATAATCTAATTTAACTTATTTTCATCTTTAATCCTAAGTATAAATATAAAAATTTGTAAGAAATAATTATGATATATATTTATACTTTTAAAAGTTATATATAAAATCTTTAATATTATAAATAGATAAATAATTATTGTCCCTACTATCTAAAATTTCTGGATCTGTTAATATATATATATATATATATATATATATATATATATTATTATATTATTGACAACTTTTCTCTTAATTTAACATATCACGTCATTATGTTATGTTACCAATATAATAGCGTCTGTGTCACTTAACATGTGGTTTGCAGGTCAGCTCGACAACCATTAAAATTTAAGAAGAGACTTAAAAAAAAAATGTGCAGCAAGATTTAACGGATGAAATCGCTTAATTGAATATTAAGATACCAAAACTGCACAAGTATGATTTTTGAAAACCAAAATTACATTTAAATAAAAAATAAAGTGTTACCCCATGACCCATGTGTATTTTAGATACAAGTAGCTTAATAGGTTGACCTGACTCGTGTTTGTCCTTTCCACCACCAGTTCACCAAAAATGAGGTGGAGTTGTCTACTTGCGAAGAGTAGTTCGAAAATCTTAGTCTGCTTCCTTAAATGCGGACTAGCCTACTAAAATTGAAAAAAAAAATTACTTTTAATTTAAATTGACAAATTTAATTAAAGGATTCATAACATAAATTTATTTTTTTATTTTAACACTACAACACAAAAATATTAAATTATAAATTTGATTTAAATATTATGTATTATATTTAGTTTACACTTTTACCGGTTAAGAAATTATGATACTATACTTATTTATTATTTTTATATTTATTAATAATAATTAAGATTTATAATGTATTTGATCTTTCTAAAAGTTTATTTTTAGTCCCTCCATTTTTTTTTGTTCTATTTTGGTCTCTTTGATTTGAAATGCACAACTTTTGATACTCAAAGTGGTTTAGATAATGACTTATAACCATTTTTAAGTGCTATCTAAATCACTTTATCAATCAAAAGTGATGCATTTTAAAATTAGATGATTAAAATTAAAAAAATTAAAGGGTCTAAAATTGAATTTTAAAAATGTTTTAGAGACTAAAAACATTTTTTTTTGTAATAATTATAATTTATTAATATCAGTTTGACTATAGTTAAACTATATTTGAGTCTTAAGCTAGTGTTTATACTGGTTTAATAACAAATTCAATTTTAAAAATATTAATTTTTATAATAATTAAATTAAAAGTGTTTCTAAGATAGATGATTATCGTTAACCCTTTATAATTTTTGTAATAACTAAATCAGAAAAGTAGGTTAACATTGATTTGTTAGTATATTTATATGTTTTTCATATATTTAAAAGTTTTCACAATGATCTAATTCAAAGTGCATTTAAAGTTATTATTATTAACCTTTTAAAGCTTTTGAAATAATTAAATTAGAAGTACATCTCAAGTGGTTATTGCTAACCTTTAATTGTTGTTGTTTTTTAACTTTTAAAGGTTTTTAATTAAATTTTTTCACAATAATCGAATCGCATTCAAAGTGATTATCATTAACATTGTATAATTTTCATAATAATCAAATTAGATGTGCATTTCAAGTGTCTATTAATTAACTATTATTTCTACAAGGAAAATTTTAAGGAAAAAAAAATATTATTGAATAAAATATTTCTAATAAATCCAAAAGAAATTAAATAAAAGATAATAGAACATAAGAAAGATAAAATAAATAAACTTACATCAAGATGACAACTTGTTATGGACTTGTCACATTTACAATGACTCCATGCCTTTTCGATAAAAGTCAAAGAGGTAGAAAAAAAATATTATAGGTCTAATATTTTCCTCCAAATCCTTACAAAAATTACTATAGGTCTCATGTTTCCAATTGACCCATTTTATTTATATCTAATCTTAGTGGGGTTTTTGGTCTATCTATGAAATCTCGGAGAGTTGGGGTCTCTTCCATATATAAGAGAAGGATGGGATGCATAAGTTTATTGTGGATCATGTGAGACTTCTTAGTTGAAAAGAAAACATAGAATTTGAGCATTATTCTTTATCAAATCGCTTATTTTAGAGTTGATTTTCATTAGAATGAATATAAATTTTGGTTTTCATATGCTAGAGACAATAATTGTAAATCTTTTACCAAGTTTTTTAATGGTGCAAAGAACACTCCAATTGAATAACTATAATTCAAGACATGACATCATAAACTCTTAGCCTACAACATATATAAAAAAATTGAAGAATTGTTCTTATCTTTTTTTAACATTTTATTTATACATATTTTTTAATGTTTGACATTTTTTACGAATGAAATAAGGTGATTGTAAGAATCACAACACAAATACTAATAGTATTTTGATAATAAAACTATACCACAACACAAAATCTACAAAGTAAAAATAAATCAAACTATAATATCATGAAATTGTAAGGACAAAAAACACTCTTCATCTTCTACTTTAAGAACATTAGATGAACCTACGAAGAAGTACCCTTTAATTTTGTGACAATGAGAGCCTTAAGGGATGAATTTAGGGACCCTAGCCTTCTCACACATTTAAACTCTTGATTTTTGTAAATAAAATAAAGACCAAATTGCACTTTAATTTGATCCCTCTGTACTGTATAATCCGTAATTTAATTCTCCAATTTTTAATTATGTAATTTTAGTTTTCCAATTTTGTAAAATATGCAATTTTAATCCCTTTTCCAAATATTCATTTGTAAATCATTAAAATTATAATGTTGGTCATAATTCTACCATTAAGTATATAACAACAATTGATATTTAATAATATTTGAGTAAAATTGTGCTTTTAATTTCTATTTATATCTTATTTTCATCTCATTTTACAACTTTTATAGTAACATCCCAAAAATTTTAGAATAAATTTAAAAAAAAAGGTTTTTAAATAATTATCTAATTGAAATAGATAAGATTTAGGTGGTGAATAATTGAGAATATTTTTATTTTCTTGTCTAAAAAGTAATATTTTGAAATTAATTAATTATTATGTATTATTAAATTATAAAAAATGAGCAATTAATTGTGATTAAAATTGTTTTTACCAATGAGTTAAACGCGTGTTAAGGTTTTGAAGTTTCCTTATATATAGAATAGTAAGTTAGGATTGTCTCGTGTGCCTCATATTTTAAATTTCACATTTTTGTTGCTGCCAGTGATTCGTTCACTACTGGACCAAACTGATATTTGGACAATAGATTTGTAGGATGTTATCATTCCTTTTCAACGGTTAGATTGGCAGAGGAGGTTTGGCATGGGAAAAAAGTGTTTCCCAATAACAAATTTGACTTTAGGAGTTTTCATCTTGTTTCTCATTTAGGAGGGAGAACTAGAGGCATTTGGAAACAACCTCAAAAATTTGCACATAATGTTTAACATTCATCGAGGTAAAGGGGGAGTACTGAGAACCTCACTTCATAGTGTGAGTTATCAACAAGGTAGCAGGATTGGTCTCCAATCTCATCTTATATATTATGCATAATGTATGAGAGAGAAAACCCAAACCATAATATGATTTGTGAAGTTGTATTGTATGATGTTTTGTTGTACTCTAAGTGTAATAAATGTTTAGTCATATTTGTAACCTCTATAATTACCTATGAATGTGTATCTGTGACTGCTTATGGGTTCTCATAAGAACCCTAAGGATTGAATAAATTGAAGTAGCATGAGTAATGAATATCAAATGATGAGTGTCAATGTTTAATCTTGCTTGTTGTGGAATCTTATTGATTAGAATTTGTTGATTAGCATGTGGGTTAAATTAAAATTGCAAATTTTGCAGAAGCGTCCAAACTAATGTGCATTGGGTACCATATGTGGTCATCGAACCCGAACATGACAAAGAGCATGGGTTACTCTTTGTGACATTTACATTGGGCGTGAAAAGATTCATGTTGAGCAAGAAAAGGTTCACGCTGGGCATAAGAACCACAAAGTATTCTCTACGATGTTTAATAAATTGTTAATGAAGAAAATGATTACAAAATAAATGTACATTGATGTGATTAATATTTGTAATGTTGAATATGTAATGAAGATATGAATGGAAGTCTAGGTCTAAGTTAGCAATGTACAAGTCTAAGCGAGATAAGCCTGGTCAGTTGTGCCTAAGTGTGGCATTGAGAATTGAGTATATGATACAATTGTTGACCAATGTATGATTTAATACTGGTAATTTTGAATATGTAATGAAGATGTGAATGGATGTCTAAGTTTGACTTAGTAGTGTAAACTAGCCAGTTGTGCCTAAGTGGGATGTTGAGAATTCAGTATATGATATAATTATTATATATGTATGTGTGTGTGTGTGTACATTTATATATATATATATATATATATATATATATATATATATATATATATATATCAATGAATTTGAGTTGATGAGGTGTGTTGAACATGAATTATATAAGAGTCTTGTATGACGTACATCATATGCATAAATTGATTTTTGAATGGGTACAATGCAAAATACGATGCCAGTAAAGGTCCCCCTTGAGAATTCATGACCTTGGAGATAGCAGGTTGGGAAGCCCCATTTTTGCCTTTTTTTGAGCAGGGGTGAAATATGACCAACATCACTATCTCGACACACCCTAATGTATCTCCTTTTAATATAGAGTGATGCGATGGTATTGACCCAACATGTTCTCCTAGGTTACTCAACCTTTGGGCGACAATTGACAATCGTTTTTACTAGTGCCACATGCATATAAAATAGGAGTATCCTTGTCCATTGCATTGACATAGCATGATAATTGTATTTTGGTTGACCATGAGTTGTGAATGTGATATATGTTGAAATGTGTTTTATTTAATAGTGTAAATATCATTGTTATCAACTGTAAATGTATATCTTTTGTTTTTATTGTGTGTGGCTACCCATCAATAACTTACATTGGTAGCTAGAGTGAGATTTTTCTCACTCTCCTTTCTTTTGTGTTTTGTTTTGGTGCATGGCTATAGGTGAAACTATTTATGAAAATGATGTGGTTGGAGGCAAGATTTAGACTTGTGTTGGGAGTGCTTTAATAGGATGTGACATCGGGGCAATAGATAGGAGTTTATAAGTTCAGTTGGTTGCTTTAAATTAGGATTATTATTCTATTGGTTGAACTTGTGTTAAGACTTAACTTAGTATAGTTGTAATTACCCTTTCAAACCTTTTTTGTTTTATTGATTAGTTTTGATGCGTAATGTGATGCTTCTACCCAAAATGATTTCTTTTATTTAATTATACTATTTGAAAAACTCCTTTGAAAGTCATTGAATTGTATACTATGATAGCATGTGTGGTAGAAGGTATCACATTTATGAGATAAGAAAGTGAACTAAAAGTAAAATTTAACCCAAATATTAATAAATATCAATTGTTATGTCATTTATTTAATGTTAGATAATGACCAACATTACAATTTTAACAATCAACGAATAAATATTCAACAAAAGGACTAAAATTGCAAATTTTATAAATATGAAGGACTAAAATTGTGAATTTAAAAATTAGGGACCAAAATTGTGAATTAAACATTATGGAGACTAAGTGTAATTTAGCCTAAAAATGTATAATTGCTTAAGATGTATATTATTTTATTTTTCTTAATTGATTTAGTTGGCTAGACTTTTAAAATAATATACAGTTCTTTTATAATACTAAAATGAGATGGGGTGAGTAGGGTTGTGAGGGTGTGCTAATGAATTAAGTGTTGGGTTTTGTTTCTAGTAGCTTAGTCAAATCAAATTAAAAATGAGAGGTTAGGGTGAGATGTTTTGGTTTTCATGTTTCTAGCTTCTTGACACTTTAGAAAGAACTTGCAAAGGAGAACCTCGAGGAGTTGCATTCGAAGACGTGACCATACCCTTTGCATATGAGATTAACGTTTGAGGTAAGTTGGGAGTGAGATTTTCTCCATGTGCCATATATGAGAATTATGGGTAATGAAGTGATCCCTAAGCCTTTTCAGGTTTTATGTTGTATGACTAAAGGGGTTCTGAACACGTCATAATGAGTGTTGGTAACATAAAATTCATGCTTATGTTTCATTACAAATGAATTGCTAGTTTATTCATGTATATTGTATTTTTGTTGTTGTTTATGAGTTTAGGGTTTTTGAGTGGGGGAATTTTGGTATGTTGTGTGATTTAGGAGTTCATGTGTATGAATTTGATGTTTAAAAATAGTATGAGCTTTTTAGTATGACTTTGGTTGAATGAGATGTACTTGAGCAATCGGGGGCCACTAGAAACCATGGGAAATCCAATTCACAAAAGTAGGTTTGAATGCAAGTGCAAACTTTACTATCACGTCGAGTGCATAATTATGGAGCTAGGCGCAAAAACTCCCAAGAGCTTTCTAACCTCTTAGCATCAAGCGTGATAAATGTATTGCTAGACATGATAATGAAAAAAATAGGATTTGTGATCTTCATAAGAAATGTATTCCTAAATAAGAAGTGTATTCCTAAATGTTAGCAAACTAGTGGCTTTGAAATGACTCAAAAAGGATGTCATGAATTCAAGATATTATCAAAATAGTGAACAAAAGTCCAATTGTCCTAAATAGGCTTAAATGTTATGATTTTATAATTTTTAAGTATAGTTGATGATAAAACTAACATTTGAAGTCAACATTAAAATTGTACATAATTTTCTTAGCTTTCTAATGAGATAAAGATCAACTTGATAACATAGTTACAAATATATTTACATCTCATGTAGTTCATAGAAGTATTATATAAGATTTAAGTATAAATAACGAGTAAGAAGTAGAAGAGCAAATATGTAAGTGATGCTTGAGAAATCACTACAAGGAAAATGATGAATTGCGACGGATAAATTGCGACAGTTATCCTAAAACTGTCGTCGCTTTGATATTGCGACCCTTCACACGATGGTTTCTCCTAACAGTCGCAAAATTTTCCAACATTGTGACGATTTTCTCCCAACCGTCGCAAAATTTTCTAACATTACGATAGTTTTCTCTAAACCGTCGCAAAATTTTCCAATATTGCGACAGTTTTCCAACATTAATTTTATTATTATATTAATTTTATTTCTCTATCTTTTAAATTATTTTATAATAAAAAATTTTATGCTAATCCTTGGAAGCTAAAAATCAAAATATATATATATGTTACATTTTTTTATGTGAGTGAAATTAATAATACATCTTAATTGTAGATTAAATCAAGAATATTGAACAACTAATAAATAATTTATGAAATTTATTATTTTAATGGTTAATTAAATATGAGATATTTGATAAATTAAATTATCTTTTCACAAATACTAAAAAATCACTTCTAGGTTTGAATATAATACACACACATATAACCCCTATTTAATTAGAATTTAAAAGTTATTTTTAGTATAAACTAAATATTATTTTGTTAAAAAATTATGGTGAAATTTGATAAAGTTTTGGATTAAAAACACATTTAATAGTAGACTAGACCAAAAGTAATATTTTTCTTTTGGAAGTATTATATTATCTTAATAAACTTATATTTTATTAACAAATTTATATATATTTTGTTTAATATGAGATACACAATTATCATCAACAAAATTATATATATATATATTATATATATATATATATATATATATAGAGAGAGAGAGAGAGAGAGAGAGAGGAGGAATCAAATGACTCTTAATAAAGTTACTCCGCTCAATAACTCATGGTGTAAGTTGAATTTTATCGATCCAATTATTAAATTAAAAGTTATTAAATTTTACTAATAATTAATATAGAAAAATTTGATTAGAAAATAAAACAAGGATAAATACATTTTCTGAATTTTATATCTTAGATTTAAGATGAATAAATAAATTAAGTTAATTAATAATTTATTTAAAATGTTAAAATTTAATTTATAAAAATAATATTTTAAAAGAGAAAGGTTATAATAACATCAGTGTAACTTTTACTAAGTATTATACCGCTCAATAACTTTATATTAAATGTGAATTTTATAAATTCAACCGTTAGATTGAAAGTTTTTTACTTTTAGATCATATATACAAAATTTTATATTAATTTAAGATGATTTGATACCTCATTCTTATTAAAAAAAAATCAACGTAATATATATATTTCAAAATATACTAAAATATGAATACTTTGATTACCTTCAAGTTGTTCAATTTTAACAAAAATTGATATAAACATATAAAGTGATATGAACTTTCAATCCAACGGTTGGATTTACAAAATTCATATTTAATATAAAATTATTAAGCGGTGTAATACTTAGTAAAAGTTACACTGGTGTTATTATAACCTTTCTCATTTTAAAATATATAAATTATTATTTAAACTTTTAAATTTATAATAAATAATTTAAATTGTTTCATAATATTAATTTTAAATAGAAATAAGTAGATTGTTAATTATAAAAGTAAGTATATATATAAATAAAGATTAATTAAATATAATATAATTATTATTAGTAATATAATTATTATATATTTATAACGGTTCGAACACACCGGAATGAGAGGGATCCAAAGATAGTATAAGTATGAGATTATATAGTTGAGAATGACTTAAATGAATTAATCTGTACTACTTATACTGACAACATGTATCTGCTTTTCTATAGGTTATCTCATCAGAACTTCACAGTTAAGTGTGTTTGACTTGAGGTAATATAGGGATGGGTGACCTTCTAGGAAGTTTTCCAAAAACTGTGTAAGTAAGGACAAAACATGCTAAAAAGTGAAATATTGTGAAATAGAATCATTCAGAAGAATAGCGACAGATCGAATTTGAGATGTCTATAAAATTTAATAAAATAAAAAATAAAAAATAAATATTTAGCGGCTGATTTAGAGGCAGTTAGTGCGACGGGTGCTGTAAGGGTCACAATTCCAATTTTGCGACGATTTGTGCAACGGTTCTAGTAACCGTCGCAAAATTCACTCGTAACGGACATTTCTGCGACGGTTGGTGAACCGTCGCAATGATGTCTTTGCGGCAGTTCTAACTGTCGTAATGTAGGCCATATAACTGCCGCAAGATCGTCATTTTCTTGTAGTGAATTATTGAACCAACAAAGTATTGTGCCCTTTGCAACACATTGCTTGTATTAACATTTGTATGTTATGGTGGTAAAACTAACTCCATTTATTAACACTTGTACGTTAATGCCAATGTGGTTTGATATTCAAATTTAAGACATGTTTACATCAATTATTATTTGAATTAATGTAAAATAAATCTTTTTACATTAATCATTATTTGAACTAATATAAGTAATAAAACTTGTCCTTCTAAGTAGCAAAGGTTTATCTCATTTTTTTGCCCTTGCAATACCAAGTGTTTCCTCTTGTATAATTTGCATCCCTATTTGAAGTCATCATACATGTAGCCTTGTGATGTCAATCTCCCAATGAAATGATATTGGAAGCAACAAAGAGTACATATCACAAATTTTCAAAAGTTTGGATGATATCATTGTGAAGCTTCATTCTCACAGTCTTAATGCCTTTAACCTTTATTTTTCTTCATTTCCTAACTTAAATTGATCAAACTCAATTAGTATTTAATTTATGAAACATCAATTGATGTCTACAAATATGTTTTGAAGTAGGAGAATCCATTACTCATTTTGATTTAGCAACTTCCTCGGTAGCTTCCAGATACACATCTTCATCATCAAAGTTTTTCATCACATTTGTTTCGGAGTTGTCATCATCTCTCCCCATAACTCTCAATTTTTTCAAGTCCTCTCTCATTTCTCTACAGATTGATTACACATGACCTTTCTTCTTGCAATAGTAATATTGCACGTTACTCATATCTCATTCTGAACATGATTGGAAATTTGATATTCCTCTTAGCCCATCTTGTCTCCTTGAATTACTTCTCCCTTACTTAGAATGTTGCTCAGTCAATACATGAACTTCAATGTTAATATTTTCATTTTTCATCATTCTTTCATTGTCTCTCAAATTGGCAGTTACATCATCCAACTTCAACGATGCCCTCCCTACAAGCAACATCTAAACCAAAGATTTTTAAGACCTTGGCAATGAAGCCAACAATAATATTGTTTGCTCCTCATCAGATTTTTTTTCATTTGTATTTAACTATTGACATACTAGTTGGTTGAAATTATTAATTTGATCATAGTGTTTTCTTCACATCTTTATTTTGAGTTGATATAACTTCATTTTTAAATATAGACGATTAGTCAACAACTTGGTCCATAAATGCTCTCAATTTTCTCCCACAAGACTTTCAATGTTATCTCTTTTAACTTGTTGCACTTGAACACAAGAGCAAGAGTCAACCAAATTGTGCTCACAACCTTCTTTTAGATATAAATCCATTCTATATCCATGATAGTAGTTCATTTTTCATCTTCCAAAACTTGATCAAGACCATACTACACTAAAAGGTCATGGAATGGTACACCGTCAAATCATAAAATATGTTTTACTATCAAACAATAGGATCTCAAACTTTTATGTGTTCTCTATCAAAACTCTAATGTTCCTTGTTTAAAGAAAAGAAAAACTTCTTTTCACCCATCGAAATTATCCACTTGCCTAAGATTTTAAATGAAACACCCTCTAAGACTTTATCTCTTGACCCTATATATAGAGTTAAACTATAATACAATATTTAAATACTACAATCATCCTAATTCTAAAAGAAAATAAAGAAAATAAATCCAAAAAAATTAAAATAAATTGATAAAATTTGTAAACCTAAATAATGTCTCAAAGATAACAAGTTCCTAAATTAATATTTACATCTCACGTAGTTTATAAAAATATTATAATACTAGAGTATAAATAACTTGTAAGAGTTATAGGAATAAATATCTAAGTGTCCCTTGAGAAATTATTTAACCAACAGTGTTGTACCATCTTGCAATCCATCCCTTGTATTAACACTTGTATGTTGTGGTGGTAAAACTAACACCATATTTTAACACTTACACAATAAATTGGAGGAGACAATGCTAAAGGTAGGGGTGTGCAAAAAATCCAAACTGATCCGAACCGATCCATAATCGATCTGATCCGTATTGAAAAATCCGATCCATTTTGAAAAAAATTCTGAACCAAATCACTTTATAAAACCGGTTCAGTTATCCGATCCATTTTTACAAAGTGGATCGATTCAGTTCAGTTTGGTTTTAAAAAAAATTGATCCATATATGAGTAAAAAGTGGATAATTGCACCGTACCGAACCGATCCAATTTCAAAAAAACCAATCCATATTTTAAAAAAACCAAACCGATTCACTTTATAAAAATTTAATCAATTAACTGATCCACTGTTATAAAACGGTTCGGTTCGGTTTAAATCGATTTTTTTGAAAAAATCGATCCATGAACACCCTTAGTCAAAGGGGTCCGAAATTCAAATTTAAAACATGTTTACATCAATTATTATTTGAATTAATGTAAAAAAAAAACTTATTTTTTACGTACATTAATTTTAATTTGAACCAATATAAAATAACTTACATAGGTTATTTTAAAATTAATTTAAAAATTGTTTTAATTGAAAAACGTTATCGAATCACTTTCTAAAAGTTTTTTTTTGCACTAATATATATATATATTACAATTTTTTCTAGAATTACAGTTAGACACAATTCAACTCTTTAATTTTGTAATTTAATTAGTAAGCTACATGTTTTATTTCAGTAAATGGTAGCCTGTATAATGAACTGACATTTTTTTCCCAAAGTAAATTTCTTGTTCTAGTGAAGTCAAATCCACAAGATAATGTATATCGTTAATTTCCATGAATTAAAAAAAAAAAAAGCAATAATAATGAAAGTAAAAGGAAATGATTGACAGTTATATTGATATTGTATGGGTTACATTTGGGTAACACTAACTCTCACTAGAAGTGTGGTAATTTAAAGATAGATGTGTACCAATTCTCTTTTTGAATAATTGACGATTTGGGATGAAATGTTTTCACCTTTTTATTTTATTTTGTCGCCTGCCTTAATATTATAATACTATTGATCACCTTTATCGTTGTGGACTGTTCATCAATCTACTTTATCGATAAAGCCATATATCAATTTTATATAAAATACAAGCTGACTCATATAGCCTTTTGATGCCCAGTATCAAAAAGATTTTTTATTTTCCCAAAATAAACCCGAATAATATGCATAATCTGTCTCTTCATAATCAACATGCATGTATAACAGAAATAATAAATAATTCCAAAAGGCAAAACTCGTACGTGTTAAATACATGGATTCCATATATTCAACCTCCCACTAAAGTTTTTCTTTTCCATGTTGGACATATATATACTATATATATTGCATGAATCATAGGCAATAGAATTAATTAAACTCTGGTGAAAGAGTCATTTTCAGGGTAAAAGTGAGTTAAAATTGATTAATCTTTTTTGTTATTAAAAAATATATTTAGCAGAGTTAAGAGGAGCTTTGTTATTGTCCTTTATCTGAACGGTATTTCGCATACCAATTACGTGTCGTCTCTTGATATAGTATGTCCAAACACGCCCTTACAAGAGAGGTAGAAACCCATAGCTATTAACTAAAGGACGAAGCTTCTTAGGTTGATTCGCGTGTTAAATCGAACCGCACTCCTTTCAAATCATAGCAGTTTTTTATTGTAAAGAATACCAAGAATCTTTTGCTTTGTGTCTGTGTATTGATCAACTGTGTTCATGAAATGAAACCAAAAGTGCAGAGAAAAGAAATACAGATTAAGTTATTATTATCATATCATTATTTTATCTACTTATTGTCACCTGTGATATCGAATACCATTTCTAAAGCAAAAAAATTAGGGTCAAGTTTTGTTATAAAAAAATAGTTAAATTATTTTTTTTCAATTTATAATTTTAGTTTTCTTATTTTAAAATAAAGATATTTAGTGTTCTTAATTTAAAAAAATATGAAATTTTGATCTTCTAGTTAAATTGAAGTTTATTAATTATTAAATTTTAACATTTAATCAACTTAAATAATATGACATGACATTCAAGGATAAAAAATAAAAAAATTATATAAATAGGATTTATTAATAAAATAAACATTAATTATTGGTTAAAATAAATAAAAATAAAGATATTTTGGATGTTATGTTTGAAATTTTTATTCTTACATATCACGTTATCAAATATTATGTCACTTAATTGACAATTCATTGAACAACATTAAAATTTAATAATCAGTGAAAATTAAATTGATAGAAGAACCAAAATTTTATTTTTTAAAAAAAAATAGGAAAATAAAATGTCTATTTTAAAAATAGATAACATATAACAACCGGTCATAGTCCTAACACTTCACGAAGACTGCAACCAGATATACATGTCATAATATATAAATACCAAAAAAATATCAACATTGAATCATATAATAAATGTATACGTACACACAAACACATATGTGTGTACAATCACTAGTGCAAAAGAGGTATTTTACGTTTGTTATTTTGAGGTTTTTATGTCAGAAAAAAGTTCGACGTGAATGCGAGAGACGTAAATTTACGTCGGTTTAAAAGCTGACGTAATATTACGTCAGAGATTTTTAAACATTGACGTAAAAAAGTTGTAACAACAAGAACAAAGCGTCACCCCTGACTTCGCCACCTTACACTTCAGAAACTCCTCCACGGCCTCCACCACCACCCGCGGCGGGTCCACCGCCTCCTCCATCGCCACCGCTATCTCCATTCGCAGTGACGTCGTCTCCTTCCGCTTCGAGACCACGAATCGCAGCAGCACCCCGCGTCCATCTTCCTCGAGAGTGACCTGAGAGAGGCCGAGAGGTTAGGGCCCGACAACACGGTGGAGCAAAGCTCGGCGAGCGTGGCCTCTTTCTGGTCCTCGATGCAGGCAGCGGCTGCGGACTCGCGCTCCGGGATGGAGGCTTCGCGGTGGTGGAGGGATTCTAAGGTTTCCTAGGAGCGGGATTTGAGGGCTTGGAGCTTGGAATCAAGGAATTGGGATTTCACGGTGAGGGAGTTTTGGAGGGAGGAGAAGTGCTTGGAGAGGGTGGTGAAGAGATTGGTGCATTTGGCAAGGATGGTTTTCTTTGCTTCTAGTTCGTCAAAGAATTGGTGGACCCTATCGGAGGGTGCCACCATTGGAGGGTGCTTTCGCTATCTTCTCAAACTAAAACCCTAATTAACCATTCAGATTCAGAAGAAGAACAACATTATTAAGTCACTTATAGGATTAGTCTGCTAACTACCCTCCAAATACTACACACTTCCAATACTTAGGGGTTTTAATCCTCGACCCAATACCTTATTCTAATATGGTTGTTTTATACAAGTATACCTTAACCTTTCCCACACTAGTGCAAAAATTAGATTTAAAATCGGAGTTCTAAGATCGGTTACAAGGTAACTGATCTTAAAAGTGACGCGGTGACAATTTTGTAAATAATATGAACACTTTTAAGATCGGTTAAAATTTAACCGATCTTAAAAGTACTTTTAAGATCGGTTATTTTATGACCAATCTTAAAAGGTATGTCTGACACAACTTTTAAGATCAGTTACAAAAGAACCGATCTTAAAAGTTGTATCAGACATCACTTTTAAGATCGGTTCTTAAATAACCGATCTTAAAAGTGCTTTTAAGGTCGGTTAAATTTTAACCAATCTTAAAAGTGCTACTTTTAAAATCGATTATTTAAGAATCAATTTTAAAAGTGTTACTTTTAAAATCGGTTATTTCAGAACCGATTTTGTATGTAGTATACAAAATCGGTTCATAAATAACCGATTTTAAAAGTATCTTCAGAAACCTTTTATATTTCTCTCCATTCTCATTCTCTTTAATCTTTCCCTCCATTCATTTTTTTACTCTCTTGCGCTCTCATTTTCTAAAGTCTCCAATAAGGTAAATTTCGTTGTCATATTCATTTTTGTCTTCTCATGCTCTTCTTGTGTCTCTTTTCGTTTTCTCATGCTCTTCTCTTGTCTTTATTTTCGTTGTAGGTTCATTTTGGGAAAATTACGAAATTGGAATGAGCCGTTCTGCAAGGAGAACAGACCGTTTTGCAAGCAGAACGACCCGTTCTCCTAGCAGAACGTCCCGTCCTCCTTTTAGAACGGGGCGTTCTCCTAGGAGAATGGGTCGTTCTGCTTGGAGAACTGGCCGTTCTCCATGGAGAATGGGTCGTACTCATTTTTAACAACCTGGAACGGCTCGTTCCAGTTTAATTTTTTTTCGCAGCCCGGACTTTAAGATCGGTTATAAAACAACCGATCATAAAAGTTAACTTTTAAAATCGGTTATTTAACCGATTTTAAAAGTCTAAAAATAACCGATTTTAAAAGCTTTTTTTCCTCTAGTGCCACGTACAGATCAACATTTTTCGCTTGTAGACGATGTCTTAACCTAGTCCACAAATTGCATCAACTAAAGCTATAGACAAAACATAACCATCCACTTCAAAGGTCAACTTCTCAATAAGGGTTTTCAAAAAAATGGCCACTTAGAGCGCCACAACACTATCTTACAATAGAATATGCAACTTTTAAAAAACCCTTTTACTTTAGTCCTAGGTCGATCGACACAATACAACTTTAATGCCAGAACATTCTCAACATGACTACTTAATAACCACATTCAACTCATAAAATATACTACAACCAATATAAAAATTCAACATCATTAATCAATTACAACAAATATCACAACTAAAACATCATACAACAACTTTTTAAATTAAGGCAACATGCACCCGATGCTACTCAACTTGTGCCTAGAGCCATTAAGGCAAGGAACTCTTTGTCTTGCCCACGCCCGATGTCATTTGACTTGCGCCTGACGTGGATTAGGTATAAACCATTAGGACCTCGCACTTGGCATAGCGAAAGTCATGCAGGATGAGTTGATCTATGCCCAATGTCACTCCATTGATGCTTGGTGTGATTTCAACCTGAGAGAATTCTCTCTCCTCATGCTCGACGCTATTAAAAAATTGTTCAGCATGATTCCAACCCAAGATAATTCTTTCTCCTCATGTCCAATGCCATTCAAAAATATTCCCACGCCCGATGTCATTTGACTTGCGCCTGACGTGGATTAGGTATAAACCCTTAGGACCACGCACTTGGTATACCAAAATTCATGTAGGACGAGTTGATCCATGCCCAATGTCACTCCATTGATGGTTGGTGTGATTTCAACCCGAGAGAATTCTCTCTCCTCATGCCCGACGCTATTAAAAAAATGTTCAGCATGATTCCAACCCAAGATAATTCTCTCTCCTCATGTCCAATGCATTCAAAAATATGCCTAGCAAGATTCTAACTCAAGACGATTCTCTCTCCTAAGACTTGGTGCCATCGATCAAGCACACATCGTGATCAAGACATACCCCTCTAGTTGAAGCCACACTCAGCACCATAAAGGTGCACCTGGAGTAGTACTAGTGTTTTCCCTTGTGCAAAAACTAGTTTCGCCCAATCTACCAAAAGACCAGTAAAACCAAGCATGCTATAGAATAAAAAATATCTACACGTCATGTACAACTCATTTCCAACACAAATAACAACATACAACAACCCACAACAAGAATCACCCAAAAACCCCCAAAACATGCATCGCACACCCAAAACTCCTCCAACACTAAAGTTTTCTATCAAATTCATCGACTCAGCCACTATTTATGAATTAAATTAACAACATACGATATCAACCATCATCAAGCATTTAGTCTAACTTTATTTACCTTAGAGTTGAAGTGAATTAGGGAAGAGAAAAAGAAGACTCCGAATAAAAAAAACCACTTGTTGGAACCCAACTAAAGATGGTTTGACGTCCTTTTTAAAAATCTCATTGACGTCGACATACTTGATGATCAACTAAACCTCTATTGGTGGTTTTGAAGAGTTCATGGAGTTGCCACCGATATTTTGCTCAAAACATCAAAAAAAGAAAATCATTTTTGAAACATAATTGGGCATGAGGGTCGGTTATGCGTGAGAAAGGTGTTAAACACCCTATAGCACCTAGTATTAGTACCTTATGATGTATTCATTAGCAAAATTAAGTAGAGATTACTATTTTTACCTTTTTATTATAAATATATGAACATGTTATGTACATGATTTCGATTCTAAACATCCATTATTTAAAATAATAAATAAAGAAATAAATAAGAGAAAGAATAGAGAAAAGAGCCTTTGAAGCAAGCTTTTTATATATGAGAAACTTAAAGGCATTTTATGGTAGCCTCCTCACTCTATATGAATCTCCTTGATACTCGAAAATTTAAACTAGAAGACTCTGAAATCCTTAGGTATCCAAGGATGTTTTTATTAGGAACAACATCAAATTTATTTTACTCAGAGTTACCTGAAGAGAGTCAAAAGGTAGAAGAGAAGTCCAAAATTTTAAATTTTGGAAGGTGTGTGGGGTATGGTGGAGCCAAGCTCCTTAAATAGACCCTTAAGGGTGGGAAGGGCCATTCCAAATTGAGAACGACCATTCTCATCCTTTTTTTTACACTTGAGAAAATCTTTTTGGGAATGGTCATATCCAAATTGGAATGATGATACTCAGTGACATTGAATATGGTTGTTCTTATGACCAATATGCCCATTCTCAAATTTCAAAAACTTTTTTTCTTGATTTTTTGACTCCTTGAGTGCCTTATAGGGATTATACCTCCTTTTGAAGTATCCTTGAGTCTATAGATCCTATTGGGGGTCATCTCCAATTATGAAGCTTCTCGCCTTCGGATTCTCAACCCGAACAGAAACTGGTGTCTACAGCACTTCGTACAACTCAAAGAATCTTAATTCAAGGTTTTATTAACCTGAATCAACAAACAACAAAGCTAAAATGAGATTTTGAGAAAATAATCACCCTAACCAAAGAAGAATTAGAGAGAAAAAAAACTCATAAAATATAATGTTTCTCTCTAGTTTTTCTCCTTCTAGTTTCTTATAGAACTACTAAGCTTATGAACCTCACTTTTAAACAGAAATCTTATGTACTCCTTCCCTCAAGGTCAAACTAGACCTATTCCTAGAGAAACCCTCAGCTACCTAAAACTAAAGGAATTCCTAAATCCTAGAGTTTCTCAGCAACTCAACTACAAATCAACACAAAATCAATAATAACTTTAAAAAATGTATAATGTTAAATACTATCCAACCATAGAAATTTTTGTCCCCGAAAATTAACTAACTTGGGATTAAGAGTGGGTATTGATCTCTCATCCACTCTTTAACCTCCCAAGTCGCCTCACTAGTAGTTGTATCCCATAAAATCTTCACCAAGCCAATAGGCTTGCCTTGTAACAACTTCAACTTGTGATCAACCACAACAACTGACATCTTCTCATAAGTCAGGTTCTCTCTAACTTGAACTTCATCTATCTCCACTACATGACTTAGGTCATGAATATACTTGCTTAACTACGATACATGAAACACATCATGTAGGTTGGACAAAAATGGTGGCAATGGTAACTAAGAAGCCATTAAACCCACATGATGAAAGATTTGATAAATACCTTAAGGCGTTACTGGCCTAAATCAACAAACAACACAACTAAAATGATATTCCAGGGAAAGAATCACCCTAACCAAAGAAGAATTAGAGAAAAAGAAGACTCATGGACCAGAGCGCTTCTTTCTAATTTTTTTTTCTCTAGTTTCTGTAGAATTGAGCATATGAAGCTCCACTCTAAACAAAAACCTTATATAATCATTCCCTCAATGTCAAATTGAACCTTTACTTAGAGAAACCACCAACTACCTAAAACTCATAAAGAATTCTTAAATTCCAAAGTTTATCAACACCTCAACAACAAATCATCACAACAAAAAATCAACAATAACTATAAAAAAATAATTAAAAAAAGTATAGCATAAAGGAACAAAATTACATATTAATAGACCAAAAATGCAATTTAACAAAACAAAATCGATTTGAATAAAAGACTCCATTAAAGGTTGTCATATTATGTAGTGGAGATCAATTATCAACAACATCCGTAAATATTTTGTAATAAAGTCAAGAATATTTTGTTCTAATAACATATTATTAAAATATATTATTTTCTCTTACAAAAGTCGATAGTACTAATAATTTGACACTTATATTCTTTAACTAAAGATTGATTTGGGTGTAAAATCATAATTAACAACAACATAAAAATATTACTACTTTCTCCTCTATTTCATTTCCACTTTTTTTTTTAAAAATCCTATTTTTCTCTCATTTTTATTACAAAATCTATTATATTTACATGCTTCTCTATATTTCCCTTCCCTTCTATATACTCTGAAAATGAAATGTATTATTTTGCATACAAATATTTCAAAGGCAGATTCCGTACGTAACTTCTTTATTAGAGTCTTGAAGCATTGAATAACAATATTTCCATTTTTCAAATGCTTCCACCGAGATTTCATCATAGAGCTAGACACTAAATCTGGGTTGTTTTACAGATTTCTTTTATCTTTAGCTTTTCTCATACTTATCTTTATCTTGATGTTAGGATTGAAGGTTGGTATTTTCCCATCAACTTTTACTCGACAAAGTACCACCCGAAGGTCTATAACCCTACTTATCTATATATAATACGACACTATCACTCAATGCAAACCATCGATTATCCGATTGGCTTTCTTAAGAAAATTTCGTCCACGGCCAATTATTCAAACTTTTTCAATTAATCAGAGGTTTACCATGAAGAAAGAAGAATCTAATCAGCTCATTCAGTACCATCATGACGTAAAAAAGTTCTCCCTTTTCAACGTTAGAGGATGACGAAGAGACTGAAAAGTAAACTTTACAATAATGACCATCAACAAAATAAATAGGAAGAAACATGAAAAATATGCAAACATATATATAATAAATTACTTAGGCTAGAATGTAAAATGTATGAAATATTTTACCATCAATCAGAAGAGAAAGAGACTTTACTTGAACTTAATTAGAAAAGCTAAGTTGGTTCACTTAGTATGATTAATATAATTTGCCTTTGGCCAAAGAATTAAAACTTACTCTTGCCTTTTCTTTACTTTGAGACAACAATTACATCTTGTGTACCATTAGACAATCTAATTTAAATAAGTAAAAATATCATAAATATTTAATGATGATAAAGTAAAGCGATCTTATACTCAATTAATTTATATGTTTAGTGATATTTTACCTTATTACTTTTTATAATTACAGTATCTATTTTTTTTATCAATAATTAATTATTGCTGAAAGATACTATCTTTAGTTGAACCGCTCTTCCGATTACATTTTTTTTCATCCAAGACTTGACCCTAAAATTTTGTTGACAACCAGGTCCAACTCTACTAAAACCATTTGTTGGTAATTTACCCTATTATTTAATATAAGAGATAAGATTTTGTGTAGAGAAAACAAAATGAAGGAGAAAATTACTTCCTATAATGATATAACCCATACAAAAGCATGAAATTTAATTAATAAGGAAACCCCTCCCCCTCCGGTTCATCTCTTTTTTGTGGGGGGGGGGGGGGGGGGGGGTCTAAATCATTCCATCTTTTTGATCATCGTAGAGAAACCATGCCCCATTACAATTCCAAAGATGACCCACATTACATTAGCCATGGTGAAGCCAAAATTGGGTTGAGGGATTGGCCGACAAACTTGGAATTAACAACTGGCTGTGGCTTGATTAGGCCATAGGTCTCCCCTAAGTGTCACACTCCTTGCGAGTCCATCATGCTCTCTAGGCATAAAATGGTTGTTGGCTAGGACCTTTTGGTTCTAGGAACTACAAGTGTGTGCATTTCGCTGTCATGCATGGTTCTATTAATGGTGCCAAAGATAATTAACTTAATTGCTAAAGTAACTTAATGTAACGCATCAGGGATCAATGAAATTAAGAGAGATAATCACGGTAGGTGCGTGTGGGGTCTAGGTGTAATGTAAAGGCAAGGTGTAACATCTAAATCAAAACGGAAACACCATTCAATAATTCTAATTTAGATGGGTTGAAACTTGAAAGGGGTTTAGCTTTAGAAGCCTCAACTTTCTTTTTTGAAAAACATACAAGGCCAAAAGAATCAAATCTCAATGAAATTAAAAAGATATTGGAAAAAGGCCATTGCCTTTCCTTGATATTTTTGTCAAACCTTTCAGTCCAAAAACGCTGGTTAACACTGATATTGAGACATTTATTCTCTTTTCACTAACTTCCAGGTAATAAGAGAACATGACATGGGGTTCGGATCAGAGAAGGAGACAACTCTCTTTCCCCTACTTTAATCCTCCATGTGATTTGCTGGAGATTCCTTGGTTTAATTTTTTGCAATTCTGATTAGTACTGACCCGGGTACCAATTAGGATTTTTTCTTTTTTATTCTAGGTTTAACGTATTCATATTATCATCAGAAAACTTTAAGTGATTCCATTGGCTTCCACAATCATTTGAGGCTGCCACTAGCATAGCCTTAAAAAGTTTTCTAACATTGAAAACTGAAAAGTAGGTCCATCAGTTTTATTTTTATTTTTTTATCTTACATATGCTTTTTTCCCCCTATAATTCTGAGTACACCATCTTTTTCCTTCTTTCCTCTTTTCAATGATCATGAAGGATTCCCACGACAAAGTTTTCAATAAGAGAGGTGGCAAAGAAGAGCACCCTTTTACTTTGAACATTGATTGCAATTGTGCAAAAAATCAATATCGTCCTCACACTTCTGGGCCATTGTGTCCCCGTCCAAGTTGTTAATAAATGCCAGCGATTTCTACCCATATATTCGGTTGCTCAACCAAAAATTATCCTCATACAACAAATTTACAATAATTTTTCTTTTTTACAATGAGAGAGATAAAGAAAAGGAAAAGAAAATGAGATACGATAGACACGACGTGATAAAGAAGAATACAAAATAAGGAATTGAAGTTGTAGAAAATTAATGGTGTAAGAAATTATAGTATGAATAGTGTAATTTTAATTTTTAATTAAATTTATTAAAAGGAGGAGACATCCTTAATGCTGTGAGACAAGACACAAATTGTATGATGAGGCTGTTAGCAGAGATACCTGTTTAGAAAATTATTACACATATATGTCTGGGACTCTAACAGTTACCCACTAACTTGTTCCTAAAAATAGATGAATCTCATTAAGAGAGTTGCTTACCAAGTAGAAATTAAAAAAGTTGGGTAAAGTGATTTGAACGTACACTCGTGAAAAGGGTAAAAAGATTGTAATGGATTTTTAACCACTTTTTGTTATCAGTAGAATCTTTAATCACTTTCTAATAAATAATTAAGAGTGTATTTAATCTTCCATTTGAAGAAGGCAAAAATACTTTTATTTAAAAGTTTTTTTTTTCATTTATTTCTCCATTTAATTATCTAAGAATGTGAACTATCAATAAAGTAAACACACATTGAGGTCTTTGTTTTGAATGCATTTATATTGTCTAAAAGATTATACTTCATTTGATCTATATTTTTTTATATTTTCTATTTTCTATTTTTTATTAAAAAAATTATGTTTTACATATTTAAATAATATCATCTAACTTTTCTCATATACACTCCTAGTTAATTATTATCATTATTCATACTTTATAATTGGTAAAGGTATTACATGAAAATATTTTGACATAAACATACTAGTATTAAATATTTTATCTTAAGAGTATGCGATTCTTAAACATCAAAAAAATTATGTTATCGATGAAATAATATTATCGGAATGATTCGTCATTTTATTTTTACACATTTTCTATAACTTATTTTTTTAATCTCTCCTCTGTTACATCACACATCTTACCTCATATTTCTTTCTTGTTTTGGTACATATCTTATCTCATATTTCTTTCTTTTTCTTAACTTTCCCAGTTATAAAAATAATTGTAAAAAAAAAAGTAGTAGGAATAAAAATCCACTTACCTTAAAAGACCGTTAGCATCCTTTTTATGAAAGGGGTTGATTTTATATTAAAGAAAACGCATTCCTTTAACTTTAAAATATTTATTATATACTAGATTAGATCATGAAATTTATTTTACAATACCAATTATTTTAGAAAAATAATTATTTTTATTATTTTCTCTTGTTTCTTAAATGGATAGTTGAAATGAGAAAGAGAGCATCAACATAACATTTTGAATATTTTGATAGATGATATTTTAGTTTATTGTAATATTTTCTAATAGTTAGAGTTGTTTACTCTTCAAAAAAGATAATTAGAGTTACTTAATGAATTTTGAACCCTCAATTATATTGTTATAAACAATATATGTTTTCAATGTCACAAATAATAAGTTATAGAAAATCAGGTATGTCCAATTATCCAAATATGGCAATAATTATATCAAACTAAATATTATGGCTTGTAAAAAAATAATTAAATATTATAGTCGAATAAAACCACCACTTATCAATGTAATGGCAAACATAAAACAAACATGATGGTTTTAGATTCGATCTTGGTCGGGGGACTCATCAATACTTGTTGTATACGTCATCTGATCCTCACGATTACGATAAAAAAAAAACAATTATCAAATTAATCACTTTAATTTATTTGAACCTTGCACGTGTTTATCAATTAATTGAATAAATGTAATGTTATCTTCATGCAAAAAGCTATTGAATTTATTAACATTTTTTTCATTATATACAAAAAGGGTTATACTAAAAAACGTTAAAGTGGTGAAGCATTAGTTTAAATTAATTAGGGGTGGGCAAAAAATATCGAACTGAACTGAACTGGTGGTGAACTGAACTGAACTGTACTATAAAAAACTGAACTGTTTGTAAAAAAAACTGAACTGAACTGTTTAAAAAAAACTGAACTGAACTAAACTGTTGAAAAGTTAACTGTACTGAATTATAAAATTGAACTGAATTATAAAAATTGAACTATTTTTATAAAAAGATAAAAATTAAATGTGTCTAACATGTTATGTCTTAATGGATTAACTCGATAGTCTAATAACCAAAACTTTAGAAAAAAAAAGTGATAAAAAAAATTGTATCAATTTTGTCGAACCTAACAGATCAATTAAGCTATGTTGGACTACTTGTTTTTAGGCTTAAAATTCACTGAGTTTGTTTGACTTAATTTTATATTTTTTTATTTGAAAAATTTAAATAAAATGGAAAATAAAGTAAAGTTGGCAAATGTGTCCTATTTTGATAGATCAATGAATCAAAATTGTTCAATTCAAAATATCATAACAGTTCAGTTCAAGTTTTTATAGTATAGTTCAATTCAGTTCAATGACACAAAAAAATAGTTCAGTTCAGTTCGTCTGAACTAATATTTAGTTTAGTTCAATTCATGAAAACTACTTCTAAGTTCAGTATAGTTTTTATAAGTTCAGTTCATTTTGTCCACCCCACTAGTGCAAAAATTGGATTTAAAATCGGAATTTTAAGATCGGTTACAAGATAACCGATCTTAAAAGTGAAGCAGTGACAATTTTGTAAATAACATGAACACTTTTAAGATCGGTTGAAATTTAACCGATCTTAAAAGTAGTATTTTTAAGATCGGTTATAAAATCGGTTATAAAACAACCGATTTTAAAAGTTAACTTTTAAAATCGGTTGTTTAACCGATTTTAAAAGTCTAACTTTTAAAATCGGCTCTTTTAAGATCCGTTCAAGAACCGATTTTAAAAGTAAAAAATAACCGATTTTAAAAGTTTTTTTTCACTAGTGCCCCTAAAATTAATTAATATCGAATGGATTTGATGGACTTGCTAGGTGTAGCTAATCAAATGTAGCCAACAAAATCAAGTAAATAGTTCGATTCTTTAAATATATTGATAGTGATTCAATATTCTGATCAAGCATATAAAAAAAATATTGAGAAAGATAAAACTAGTTTGAACTTTAATAATTTATACACTTTAAAAAAATAGTTTTTTATCTATAGAAATTACGATCACTACAATCGAGTTCGAATTTATTATTCTAATATATTAATTTCCAGCAATAATCCGCATTTAAAAAAATGTAATTAATCAACATTCCACTTGAATTTTTTGTCAGGGGTTGAGAAACGTATCTAGTAGCATTACCCTATATAAGAGTAGCCATTAAGGCTAATGTGTGAGTAACCACTAACCACAAACCCGCTGGTTGAAATGTAGCAAGCAAGCACTACATACCTGTCAATTCTATTTGTGTCCATATTTCTATATTAACCTAACTCATCATGCGTGTACACGACCAAACAAAAGAACAATTATATCTCCCGAATCACAATAATTAAAATCTTAAAACAAATTTAACGTTGAGCTAGGTTCTAATGGAAGTGGGGTTATGAGGGATTGGATTAAGAGATATCATATTATTGGACGTGTTTTGTAGTTTTGTGAAAAGGATATATGTATATGTCGAGTAGGATGGCAACGGGGCGGGGCAGGTACGGGTTTGATGATATCCGTCCTCGTCCCTGCGAGCTAAACTCATCCCCGTCTCCGTACCTGTACCTATCGGGTATGTGATTTTCATCCCCATCTACGTCCCTGTCAGGTATCGGGTATACTCGTACCCGTACCCGTTAAATTTTTTTTTATTTATTTTTTTTTAAATATAATATTTTTTAATTATTTTTTTTATTATATTATAATTATAATTAAGTTATTTTTTTATCTCATATTATAATAAATAATCACACATAAAAAAATATTAAAATTCTTTAATAAAATTAAATTGAAAGTGGGTATTAAATTAAAAATAGAAACAGGTACGGGATGGGTAAGTACATACATGTACCCGTACCCGTACCCAATTTAATATATCAAGTTTTACCCGTACCCGTACCCGTACCCGGTCAAACCGGGTATTTCCCGTCAAAGTCAAGACGGGTTCGGGTATTATCCGCGGGTACGGGTATATTTGTCATCTCTAATGTCGAGTTTCCATGACCATAAGACCGAACACGTACGTACGTACCCCCAAAAAAACAAACAAACAAAAAGAATAAAACAGAATACAAGTAGACGGAAATGCTTCGCATTAATTATATTAGCCATGCATTTGCGAAGCACGACGTAGTGGTGAAGTGGATATGGATCAAAACATTTAATGACAGGATTGTTTGTTATTGCCTTCACGGGCATGGTGTCTTTTTCTCTCGTTTGTGGGTCCTTTTCCATCTAAACATATGATTCCAATCACGAGTGGAATTAGGTATATATGGTATATGTCTACTATTATACATCTGCATATGTCAACATTAGGTTCTTGAATTGGGTATATATAGTATATGTCTACTGTACTATATATATATATGCATGTCAACATTAGGTTCTTGGTATTTAGTTTTATTAGGTAAAAAAAGTTTCGCACGTTTTAAATCATGTGTGATTTTATTTTATTTTTATACATGTTTGTATTGGGGTTTAAATATATTTTCTAACTCCTAAATTATCCCTTTACTTGTATTTTAGTTGCTATAATTTTTTATTATAATTTTAAAAATCGCAAAAGAAAACACATTTATTTTTAGTTTTTGGTGGGAAATTTAAATGATCTCATTTTTCTTAAATATAAGGACTAAAAATAATTAATTTATTTATATTAATTTTTCTTAAAGATAATAGCTCTCTACTTGGACGACACGAGGTGCATGTTTTGTGGCACAAGTGCGAATTAGGTAAAGACTCTCTACTTGAATAAGGTCAAGCGTAGGTCTAGCTATGCAAGGTGTGATTGACACAAGAGTTCTCTACCTAGATGATGTATAATGATGTTTAAGTTACTTTAAATTGTAAGTTGATTATGAATGAAAGTTGAACCATAGTAGAGTTGTATGAAGTGTAGTGTTGATAGTATATCCAAGTTGTGAATGTTTAATGCATGTAGTTGTACTATGTTGATTGACTTAGGACTAAGGGAAAGATCTTATTTTAAAAGATGAATATCTCATTGTGAGGACATGGTGTTATGGTGCTCTACGAGTCCAACCTTTTGAAAAACTTTTCTTGAGTATAGTTGTCTCTTGAAGTGGATGTTGAGTCTCTTCTAAATCCTTAATTGATATAATATGGGGATCAAGTTAAGTCATACTGATTAAAAGTGACCAATGTAGAACCATGTAGGGGTAAGGTAGATTCATACGTGTATGAAGTGACCAACCGAGTAAGGAACAAGAGGTTGAGGTCAAAATGCTTAACTAAGTACTGGATAAAACATGCGAAGTATTTGGAGGGTAGTCAACAAACTAATTCTATATAGGCTTAGTTTGCATACTAAGGTCGTGGTATGCTCACATTCAAATTGTCTTATCCGTTATAGAATGTTGACTTTTCTAGTTTAAGTAGTGAAATATGAGAAATCATGTTGTGTTGTGGATTTGATATCTAAATTTTTTGTTGATCTAGCAAGTCTAATAAAATTGTTGATTTTGTAAGGTCAAGTCACTTAGATTGTTCACTACAAGAAAAATGATGAATTGCGACGGACAAATTGCGACAGTTATCCTGAAATCGTCGTCGCTTTGATATTGTGACCCTTCATACAACAGTTTCTTTCAACCGTCGCAAAATTTTCCAACATTACGACGGTTTCTCCCAACCGTCACAAAATTTTTCAACATTGCGACGGTTTTGAGAGAAACCGTCGCAAAATTTTCAAACATTGCGACGGTTTCTCCCAACCGTCGCAAAATTTTTCAACATTGCGACGGTTTCTCCCAACTGTCTCAATTTACAAGACAAAAATTAAAATAAAAATTCACACAAAGTCATGCACACTCTAAAATTATATAATTTTACTTTCAATAAAAAATAGAAAAATAAAATCATAATGACATGTAATTACATTTAGAAATGTTAAAAAGGAAAAAATACTTTAATATACTATATTAATTTTATTTCTCTATCTTTTAAATTATTTTACAATAAAAAAGTTTTATGTTAATCCTAGGAAGCTAAAAATTAAAATATATATATATATATGTGTTACATTTTTTTATGTGTTAGTGAAATTAATAATACATCTTAATTGTGGATTAAATCGAGAATATTGAAAAAATAATAAATAATTTATGAACTTTATTATTTTAATGGTTAATTAAATATGAGATATTTGATAATATACACACACACACATATATATATATATAACCCCTATTTAATTAAAATTTAAAAGTTATTTTTAGTACAAACTAAGTATTATTTTGTTCAAAAATTACTGTGAAATTTGATAAAGTTTAGGATTAAAAATACATTTAATAGTAGATTAGACCAAAAGTAATATTTTTCTTTTGAAAGTATTATATTATCTTAATAAACTTATATTTTATTAACAATTATATATATATTTTGTTTAATATGAGATACACAATTATCATCAAAATTTATATATATATATATATATATATATATATATATATATATATATATATATATATATATAAAGAGAGAGAGAGAGAGGAGGAGAAATCAAATGACTCACAAAACTCTTAATAAAGTTACTCCTCCATTCAATAACTCATGGTATAAGTTAAATTTTATCGATCCAATTATTAAATTAAAAGTTATTAAATTTTACTAATAATTAATATAGAAAACATTAATTAGAAAATAAAACAAGGATAAATACATTTTTTGAATTTTATATCTTAGATTTAAGATGAATAAATAAATTAAGTTAATTAATAATTTATTTAAAATGTTAAAATTTAATTTATAAAAATAATATTTTAAAAGAGAAATGTTATAATAACATCAATGTAACTTTTACTAAGTATTACGCCGCTCAATAACTTCATATTAAATGTGAATTTTATAAATTCAACTGTTAGATTAAAAGTTTTTTACTCTTTAATCATATATGCAAAATTTTATATTAATTCAAGATGATTTGATACTTTATTCTTGTAAAAAAAATTGACGTAATATATACATTTCAAAATATACTAAAATATGAACATTTTGATTACCTTCAAGTTGTTCAATTTTAACAAAATTTGATATAAACATATAAAGTGATATGAACTTTCAATCCAACAGTTGGATTTACAAAATTCACATTTAATATAAGATTATTAAGCTGTGTAATACTTAGTAAAAGTTACACCAGTGTTATTATAGCCTTTCTCATTTTAAAATATATAAATTATTATTTAAACTTTTAAATTTATAATAAATAATTTAAATTATATCATTATATTAATTTTAAATAGAAATAAGTAAATTGTTAATTATAAAAGTAAGTATATATATAAATAAAGATTAATTAAATATAATATAATTATTATTAGTAATATAATTATTATATATTTATAACTGTTCGAACACACCGGAATGAGAGGGATCCAAAGATAGTATAAGTATGAGATTGTATAATTGAGAATGACTTAAATGAATTAATTTGTACTGTTTATACTGACAACATGTATTTGCTTTTCTGTAGCTTATCTCATCAAAACTCCACAGTTAAATGTGCTTGACCTGGAATAATACAGGGATGGGTGACCTTCTGGGAAGTTTCCCAAAAACTGTGTAAGTAAGGACAAAACATGCTAAAAAATGAAGTATTGCGAAATAGAATCCTTGAGAAGAATAATAATCGAATTTGAGACGTCTAAAAAATTTAATAAAATAAAAAATAAATATTTAGCGACTGATTTAGAGACAGTTAGTGCGACGGGTGTTGTAAGGGTTGCAATTCTAATTTTGCGACGGTTTGTGCAACGGTTCCAGTAACCGTCGCAAAATTCACTCGTGACGGACATTTCTGCGACAGTTGGTGAACCGCCACAATTGTGTCTTTGCGGCAGTGCTAACCGTCGCAATGTAGGCCATATAACTGTCGCAAAATCATCATTTTCTTGTAGTGGTTCATCTGTGCAATAAGAGATCCCTTAGTTGTAATGCGTATCAACACATTGTGTTGTTGTGTTGTTTAAGTTGAAATGTTAATGAGTTGTATTGTGATGTTTATATATAGTGCTAACATGTGGAAAGTTGTTATTATGTTGATTATATAATGTGTTGATGTGTTGAATATGTATTAATTGGGTACGATAACAGGTTGCTTAGTAGTGAAATAAGTTGGTGTTATCCTCTTTAGTGTTGATATATTGATGTTGATAGTATAGTTGTGTTTTACTTTTGTACTTTCTGTAAGTTTACCCTTGCATTTCCTTGTTATTAGACTGCAATGATCATAATTGTTATGGGAGCATGGTAGGAATAGGCTAGAGTGTAACATCCCATTTTTTTAATAAATTAGAATAATTAGAATATTATATAAGAAATATCTTTATAAAATAAATAAATTGGGGAGAGCTAATTAGAAGATTTTGGGTTAGGCTCTGGGCCCATCTTGAAGACTAATTCAAAAGAGGAAAATAGATAGGAGATTAGGTCATTACGCATATTATGAAACCTAGAACACTCATAGGGCCGGGAGGAGACCTAAAGGAGATCACTAAGGGAAGCACAGATTAATGGCAGAAGCTACCAGAGAAGCATCATTTTACAAGAATCAACACTTCAAGTAAGGGAGAGTGAGATTATCAATTCCTTAGGTATATATGAGGAATAAGGGTAGAATATGATCCTTAAGCCTCTTAGGTTGTCTATTCGATGAGAAATCCTTAAGTATGAGATTGGTTGCAAATGTATTATTGTTCTATGCTAAGATTCTTATGTTGTTCTAAATTGATTAATTTGATATTGAATTTATGCTTTTTAAAGATTAAAGTTGTTGTGTATGAAATTGATAGTTTTTGGGACTGAAATATGATGATTCGATTATGTTATACAATTGCTTGAATATGAAGTGAATGATTGATTAAATGGATTTTAAATTGAAATGTTCGATGGTTATGTGTGAATTGGAAATAAGAGAATTATGCAAATCGCTAGTTTTTGAAGTGCAGATTTTACAATCTTGCTAGGCGTGAAGATGGTCATATTGAGGGTGAGGCTACGAAAGAGATACTAAACCTCTTGGCATTAAGTGTGAGATGTTATGCCTGGCTTCATTTGACGTTAATTTTTAGGTGACATCGGGCGTGGTCCATACCACGTTGAATGGGACTAAGATAGAGAGGTCCCAAAACTCGCCTCATTGGGGGCACAAGTGATCTCACTCAAGCATGAGTTTGGTTGAGAGGCCTCGACCTCTTTGTGTCAAGTGTGAATTGAATCTCGTCGAGCACCACGCCTCTTTTTCTTTTTAAAATGATTTGCCTCTTTAATTAATTAATAAACAAGGGACCATGAGGAAGGATTAAGATTGAATACTAATAAAAGGAATTAATGAATAATGATGTGGAAATTGATGTAATCTACTATGCTATACCTATGATGATGTATGAAGAATTATGTTTAGATACCATTGAATGGTTATGATGGATTTGTGATGATGTATATTGTGAGAATGTTGATAATGAGATATGATGAATAAGTCCATGCTAGTGTTGCAGATTGACACTTGAGGAGTTAAGTATGCATATTCTATTATTTTATTAAGTGTATTGAGTTCATATATTCATACTTTGTTTTATGGGATAATGTGAATCTATGCAGGTGGAATATCATAGATCATCTAACTGTGTCCCGGGGTATGTTATGGTGAGAAAATCTCTAATGGGAATAAGAGGCTACCATGGTTAACTATAACACTTCGCCAAGACCCTGATAGACATCTCTTAGTTAAGATGGCTCGAGGGGGATCATTATTAATGGGTGGTCCCTACATTATTCGATGAGGTGGTCGTATTCCATCACTCCTAAGCTATTTTGTATTCTCGATAATGAAGAAGAGATTGGTACTAAGGATGGCAAAATTACCCATACTCGTGGATATTTGTGGATAAAATTCACCACAGATAATAAATAGATAGCCTAAATAAATACCCATAGATAACAGATACGAATATTTTTTTACTCATTTATAAATAAGGAAATAACGAGTTTGATAGTATTCATACCCTCGGGTACGCATTAAATAATATTACATAAATATTTATTTTTATCTTACATTTTTTATATTATTATTAATATGTCAAAAGAATTATCATTAAGTGCAAGTTCAAAAATTAATATCAATTGTTTATCTTTAATATTTGAATATACTTAATATCAAATATGAGCTTAAAATTATTTACAATATTTTTTTAATTTTAAAAAACAATCACAAATATCCATGGATATTCATGGGTACCCACAAGTATTTAAAAATTTTACGAATACCCATTTAATAGATACTCACACGGGTATGGACGAGTACGGGATGAATTTTTAACTGACAGGGCGGATCCAAATATCTTACTACCCGCCCCAATGAGGTCCCATTGTCACCCCTATACCACATGCATACAGATTTAGGAGCATTCCTTGCATAAGTATTGTTGTAATTGATAAATATAGTGTGGCTTGTTGGTTATGAATGATGAAAAAATGTATGTAGATGGTATTTGTAGAAGTATGGATTGATATTTATATGTGTGTGAAATGTTATTAATATTATTGTTATGTGTGTGTCTACCTTTATGTTATTTACGGATGAGATGTATGATATATTCTCACTTCTTGTATTTTTATATTTGTTTTTGGACTAATGCCACTTACAAGATTAGACAACATTAGAACATGTATAGGAAAATGTGTTTTATAAGGCCCATGAGAGAGAAGCATAAAGAGGCATTTTACTTTGATAGTGTGATATTGGGATAGAGTTTTACTACTAATAATTATACAATTGTCGAATTCCTTTTATTATATTTTCTTATTGGAACTTTATTAAATATGGCAAATGTGCCTTACTTATATTTAAACAGTGTTTTATATATTTTCTTCATTTAAAATAAAGTATTGTGAATCCTTTTACAAATCATTCCTGATAAGAGGTTTTATTAATATTTTTTTATTTTAAAAAATTGTGATATTATAATTATTTTTTTAATTGGGGTAGAAGTGTGTCACATGGAGGATGAGTTTGTTTTGAGAGTCATGTTAGAAGATGTGATGGAATCTACCAAATAGGATGACGAGTTTGTTTTGGATTACTCTAATCTAGCTAATTTGTTGTAAGTTTTTGTTGCCAACTTAAGTTTATGTTTTCAGTTTTGAATTATTGTAAAAGTGTTTGTGTGTATATATATATATATATATTATTGAACGTATACCCAATAACTACTTACATGATAACTCTAGGTAATTTAGATTTATGTTTTTCGCTACTTAAATTGTTGAGGTGTGAAGTGAAAGAACATATCAGGTTGCAATTGTTTTTATCTTAATTCTTATAAAATTATATTTTTTAAAAAGGTCCTTGTAAAAATTTACATTTTTTATGTTGATTTTGTTATTTAATTTGAGTTCTTATAATATCTACTTTTTATTTAGTCTTTTATAACCTTTTGTTATTTTCTTAGTTAAATAATCCTTTTAAAAAAAATATAGTAGGACAAAAAGAAATTTATTTATATATTAAAAATAGAAAAGGAAAAATAGATATATTATAAGAACCACAAGCATATAAAATAAATTAACAAATACCAGAATAGAAAAGAAAAACCTAAAATGACAATTTAAAGAAAATTATAAAGAAAAAAAATGAGAAACGAATATATTGTAAGAATTAAAATAAAATTCTATATATTAAATACGAATTGTACCGGGAGGACCCTATCGGTCACGTTGACCAACACGTGCCGTTCCGTCAGACACCCATGCGAACTGGACCATACCCAAGGTTGACGTTAGCATCGGCCCAGCTGAAGGCCGATGCAAACGGCATGATGCATCCCCCGCATCCTACGTATCGGCTCGGCCAAATGCCGATCCGATAGGATTACCAAGTAAACGTTTACCGACCCGATCAACAGTCGAAGACATGCAACCTCCCAAGCATTAGCCTGTCGGCTCGGCAATGTGCCGATAGGTTAAGCGGATTATAGTACAAATCATAGTTAACAAGGACAAGTGCCTAATTAAGACATGATTAGCTGATTAGCATCGTATTACCTAATTTGGTAAAGATTAGAATAGGCCCACCACGTTCAGGCCCATGTCAGGTATTATAAATAGGTCACACGCAACGAGGTACGTCACTGTTCATTAATTATCCTAGAATATCGTGCTTGTCCTGACTTGAGCGTCGGAGTACCTTTTGCAGGTACCTCCCCCCTCTGATGAATCCGTTTGAAGTATCCGTTCGACCCTTCTTACCAAGAAGACTACGAGTGTATCCTTGAGCAGGTACATTTTGGCGCCCACCGTGGGGCCGAACCGATAGCATTGCAGAAGCACCGAAAGTTTACGAGTAAAAGAATCATGGTAAAGACAAGGAATACTAATTTTGAAGGGCAACAGTCCGAAGAAGAGCACCAGTCCGGGGCCGACACGGTTGAGGAGACAAACTTGACCGATATGGTACGCCAGATGAAAGAGGAAATGATCGCCATGAAACAACAGCGAGAGAGAGATGCCGCCGAGATGGCAGCATTGAAAGAAGAGAATGTTGCTCTAAAAAACCAATTCCGAGACCCCACATGGAAACCATCCGAAACGACTCACACTCAAGGATCGTTCCACTCGCACGGTCATCACACCTTTTTTCCTCATACCTCTGTCGCGCCCCCAAGCATCCATGCTTCGATCGGAAGACCGACGCAGCCAATGCCGGCCGGGGCACACCGACATCCATTTACGCCGAACATCATGCAATCAGCACTTCTTGACCACTGGAAGTCCCTGCCCCTTGACAAATACGATGGTACAACCGATCCCGATGAACACGTAGATGTGTTCTTGACTCAAGTTACGCTGAGCACAACTGATGATGCCGCCCTGTGTCGAATTTTCCCAACATCGTTAAAAGGACGAGCTCTGAGTTGGTTCACTCGGCTTCCCGCCAACTCGATTGATTCGTTCAGTACGTTGGCTTCCCAATTCACAATTCAATTTGCTACCAGTCGGCCTCACCAATTGACCTCGTTGGCACTAATAAGCATTCGTCAGGAGAAGAAGGAATCCCTTCGAACATTCATGAGCCGATTCAACAAAGCGGCGCTCGAAATTCGAGACTTAAACCCTGCTGTAGCTCTACACCACCTTACTACTGCCTTGAAGCCAGGGCCTTTTGCCAACAGCATTTGTAAGAAACCCCTTACAGACATGGATGATTTGCGTAGGCGAGCCGACAAGTACATGCAGATGGAGGAATTGGCTGAGTTCCGGAACCAAGCCCGAGTAGAAGTGTCAGCAAAACCTGACAAGTTGGCCGAGCCGAGTTTTCGGAGTCGACCGAAAGAGTTGGTTCCCCGCGAGAAGCCTCCTCGGGGACCAAGGTACTCACAATACACGCCCCTTAATACTAGCCGGTCGGCAGTATTAGAACAAGCACTGGCCTCGGATATACTGGTCATCCCAAAACGAGCATCAACCCCTCCTCGGGCCGATTCACAATTGTATTGTACGCAAGACGCTGGTCGACCAAGGAAGTTCGGCCGACATCCTCTACTGGAATACGTTCAAGCATCTGGGCATCCCGGAGTCCGAGCTAGTTCCGTATGATGAACCCTTGGTCGGGTTCTCCGGCGAACGGGTCAAGACCAAGGGATACATCAAGTTGTCGACTCGGTTCGGATTTGAAGGCGCCGAATACCGAGATGTTTCAGTTAAATATGTGGTGGTACACGCCAGCACATCTTACAACATTCTCCTTGGACGACCATCCCTGAATCGGCTCGGAGCAGTCGTATCTACCCCTCATTTGGCCATGAAATTTCTGGCCGAGTCAGGACGAGTCGTCACGGTTCATGCCGACCAAAAGACGGCGCGGGAGTGTTACTTCGCTAGTTTGCGACTCCCAAGGATAAAAGACGAGGTACCTAGGAAGCCGAGTGGGGTTCACTCGGTGTCCCAGCAATCGACTGTGGACCTCGATCCCCGGATCGATCAGGAGGAAAGAGTCGAGCCTGTTGATGACAAACAGCCGATTCAAGTAGGGGTGTTGGAGTCACAAGTCACTTATATAGGAGCCAACCTGTCCGAGCGGGAACAATTGGCTGTCAGCCAAGTGATCCTCAAAAATAGTGACCTATTTGCTTGGTGTCGCAGCCCGAAAATTTCCGATCTTGCGACGTATGGTTTAGACATCCTTTTAAAAGTCTCATTAATTAAGGAATGCCTGGACACCAGACTAATCCTTAATTAATGGTTTTTTAAAATAGGTTCATGGAGTCGCCACCAATATTTTACTCAAAACATTGGAAAAAGAAAAGGTTTTTTGAAAATCCAACTATGGCCTTGATAACCAGAATTGGGTTCGGGGGTCGGTTACGTGTAGGGAAGGTATTAAGCACCCCTACAACGCCCTCAATTGGTACCCTATGATGAAGTTAACATTATAAGAATTAATAAATTAAATATTGAATCCCCTTTATTAATACTTATTTATATGCTTAAAATATAAATCATGCTTAAAATATAAATTAAGCGATTAACCCTAAAATATCTACATTATGACGTTTATTATAAAAAAATAGATAAAGATAAGAAATAAAAGGAAGAGAATAAGATTAGCTGAAATACCTCTTAAACAAGCTTTATTGAATCTTCAAATATGGAAAAGGTGCTTTGTGGCGACCTTTCACACTACAGTATGCCTCACAAATCTCAAGAAATACAATAGGAGGGAGAGAGAATATAGAGATGCGACACAAATCTCAAAAAATATAATAGAAGGGAGAGAGATAGAGAATTTTCGTGCCCAAAGGAGTCTTATTCGAAATTTCTCTGGCCGCCTGGAGAACGGTGCCCAAGACTTCAATTTATAGGGATCAGCAGTGGGCCAGAACGGCCTGTTCCAGTTTCAGAACGGCCCGTTCTGGCCCAATTATTATGTGTAAATTTCGTACCCTGGAACGGCCCGTTCTGAAAACGGAACGACCCGTTCCAGAGTAGAAAGTAACACAAATTTTCCTTTTCCAGAACGGCCCGTTCCAGATTTGCCTTGTTCGGAACGGCCCGTTCCACCCAAAATATTTACTTGATTTCAGTTACGTTGGAACGGCCCGTTCTTATATTGGAACGGCCCGTTCCGAGATTGAGAACGGCCCGTTCCGCTTTTGGAACGGCCCGTTCCGGGCTACTGAAACCACCTTATTTGGCCTTTAAGCCTTCTAATGTCTTGTCTTGTTGTTTGCCTACTTCGGAAGCCCCTACCCTTCGTAATGGAGGTCCATTTCTTTGTTTGTGTGCCCCCCGGACGAAATTGGGTGTCTACAGCTGCCCCTCTTTACTTGTCCTTTGGAATAGCTATGTGTTGCTTTTCCAAAGGCAAGTAAAGACGTAGACATTTCGTCCGGGTCTCCTCCTCGTCTCTTTGGTGTTGGTGCTTCTACGTTCCTTCTCTTGGATAGGTGTATTTGCTCGTGTCCTCGCCCTTTAGAGTAGTTGAGTGTTGGTTGCATACTTTATTGGGTAACAAGGCTAACAAACTGTACACCTGATCTTCGATCTTCAAGTAGATGCTCCATTGTGTCTCTTGTGATAGTGCGTTCTTTTATTTGTAGCTTGTTGAAAAGGAAGTATTTTCGTAGCTCAGCTTCCCTCACGACTTTGTCGTATACCGGATTGGGAGATGACTACAGTCTCTCCAGACCTTTCCCTCACGGCTTTGTCGTATGCCGGATTGGGATGTGAGTACAGTCTCTCCAGACCTTTCCGTCACGGCTTTGTCGTATACCGGATTGGGATGCGAGTACAGTCTCTCCAGACCTTTCCCTCACGGCTTTGTCGTATACCGGATTGGGATGGGAGTACAGTCTCTCCAGACCTTTCCCTCACGGCTTTGTCGTATACCGGATTGGGATGCGAGTACAGTCTCTCCAGACCTTTCCCTCACGGCTTTGTCGTATACCGGATTGGGATGCGAGTACAGTCTCTCCAGACCTTTCCCTCACGGCTTTGTCGTATACCGGATTGGGATGCGAGTACAGTCTCTCCAGACCTTTCCCTCACAGCTTTGTCGTATACCGGATTGGGAAGCGAGTAAAGTCTCTCCAGACCTTTCCCTCACGGCTTTGTCGTATACCGGATTGGGATGCGAGTACAGTCTCTCCAGACCTTTCCCTCACGGCTTTGTCGTATACCGGATTGGGGTGCGAGTACAGTCTCTCCAGACCTTTGTTGTATTTTGAGGAAACTGTCGGTGCCCTCATTGGTTTGCTTGAATTGTGGTAGATATTGCCCCAAGGATGTTGGGCAGGAGGTGTGTCGTGATGCCTCTGAGTTGGGCTACTTTTGTGTTTTGTTCAGATGTTGTCAATTGGAATTTGTGTTTCCTTTTTGGCTTTTCTTGTTGGTGTTTTGGGATGAAAGACTGCCCCTAGGTGGATGGGCAGGAGTTGTTTGATGTGCCCCTGTGTTGGTGGGCAAAGTGGATGGGTGACGGGAATTCTGGTGTTGCCCCTGTTGTGTAAGTATTGTGATGCCTCTCCAGGCGCTTGTTGCGGAGTCCTTTTGATTCATGGATGATTAATTGTTGATTGTTGATGGATGGTTGTGGATGCCCCATGGTGAGTATGGATGCATGGATGCACATGAAAATGCAAGACAGGAATGGATTGGATTTTTTATTATATTATTTTATTTTTATTTTTTGTAAAGTGAAGTTATACCCTTTTGTGCACACTTGTGCCCTATGCATGCTATGCAATGATGCCTCTATGCTAATGCTTAAATGCATATTGATTTTTCTTTCAAGAAATTAATCTATGCGCGTTGATCAATGACATGGATTGTTAGCCTTTTAGCCGTGTCGAATTTAGTGTTGCTTTTTTGAACCTGAGATTTGTGTAGTTCAGCCCTCTCGCTCGTACCGGATATGATATATTAGCCCTTAGATTAGGTGTACCTAGACTCTGTTCTAGGACACCTCCATCTTCTCCTTGTGAGTGTTCACTGTGCATACTCCGTGTATCTCTCAAATTTATCTTAATGCCATATAGGTCAAGAGGAAAGAGAGGAAGAGGATATATATATATATATATATATATATATATATATATATATATATATATATATTTTGTAAAAGTTTTGGTAGAAAGGATTTTTTTCAAAAATGGTTTATAGAAGAATGGCTGGCCGAGGTAGGCTAGTGGTTTAGGCTGATGAACAAGCACATTCAAAGTGAGGAAATCATTTTTCGCGTTAGCTTATTATTTCCTTCAAAGTTAAGCGATGACTTGGGATTGCATATTGATTAAATGATCTTATTGAGCCGCCTTTCGGTTTCGGCTCGGGATGCTGCTTTGTCCTAACTTTTGCCTAGGTTACTTGAGATGCGTTCCCTAGCGGACATTTTCTTTTGATCCTTACTTTTGCCTAGGCTACCCTTTTTGTTTGTGGGTCTCCTAGCGGACCTTGCCCTAATTTTTGTGCAGCCCCCTTGGTGGGTTTCCTGCCAGGCTTTTGCAGCATTTGTGATCATCTTTCATTCCTTCATTAAAGGGGGATGCCCCTTGCACTGATTTCATTTGGACTTTTATCCACAAGTCATGCCCAATTTTGATTGATCTTTATGTGTTTTTTTTATTGTGTATTAAGCTATTGTCCCTGATGACGTCCTTATTTCAAATGTACTTGTTCATTTAAGGTTTGTTGACGAGGCTTAGAGTAGATAAGAGGGAGAAGAGAAACGAAGTAGAAAAAATGTATGACATTAAAATAGAATTTTTAATCTACACGTGCCCATTTAATGTAGCTCGAAGGCCCAGGCATGCCCCGAGTTCGTGATTCATACACAGAGAAGTAGAAGGAGGTTGCCCCTTAGAGAGGCCTAGGTCATCTGACTGTAGAGCTAGTCCTCCACTTGCTTGGATGTGGCACTTTGTGTAGAGGGAGGTCCGTTGGCTTCTTCTCTCGTGAAGGTGTTGTCAACCCATATCCTGAGACTTTCCTGAGTAGAAGTGATGATAAAGCTTTTCATGGAGTCTTGCTTCTCAAGAGGAACACTTAAGTTGTCTCTTGATTTTCAGCTCGAACAAACATTGCCCCCTTTTTTTTGTTTTGTTTTGTTTTGTTTTTTGTTTTTTGTTTTGTTTTTTTATTTTTTTTTTTGTTGTTGTTTTTTTTTTTGCCTAGAACGCCCTTTGCGGGTTTTCATTCTAGTAGCTTCTTAACAAGCAATGCTTATCTCTTGTTGAAATCACCTTTTGAGAAAGCTCTATTCACTTTGCCTCAGTGTTTGAGGAATTCGTCCTCCTCAGGTTCCTTTTATTAGCTGGCATCTCGTTAGGAGTGTGGATCCATCCATTCATGGTCATTTCTCCTATTTCGCTTGGATTTCACGGTTGCACGACACGACTTTATCCTCTTTGGGGTAAGAGTTGACGTCTTAATGATTGTAGAGTTCTTTACCCTAAAGTCTTTATGCATGGCTTACTCTCCATTACTTTCGATTAACGCACATAGGTTAATTTCCCTTTTTATTCTCATTTATTCTTTTACAAGGAGGGATGAATGTAATGCAGAATGTAAAGAAAGTTGAGAATAATAAATATCAGTCTCATTGATTTGTTTATTTGTGAATGCTCAAATAGATTTCGGCAGTATTAAGTAAGAATCTATATTAGATTCTAAGAAGACTTACTTCAACAAACATATCGAAGCAAGGGCCCAACCATAGTATTTTTTTTTTAAATTGATTTGGGTTTTTCTTTATAGCACAGATACTGTCGTACATTAGAACATTCATTTTTCTTAACTTTCTATACGTATTGCAACCTAATCCTCCTTAGCTAATAAAATAAAATGAATGATATTAATGAGCTAATCTAGAATGCATGTAATCTTTTTTTGCCTAATCTTTATCATGTTTCTATTATCTAAAGGGGAATGATGCATGGTAAAGATGGGATTTCTTTTATTGATTTTTTTTTCACAGAAAGGAAACTACCTATATGATGTTAATGGAATGCTGACCTAAGAATATACAAAAGGGTATAAAATTTTTATTATTATTTTTATTATTTGTTTGTTTATTTTAAAATTCCAATCCATCTTATTAGAACAAAATAATACAAACAAATGCACACACATATGTTCAATCAACGTACACCCACGAACAGTCATGATCAAATCCTTGGTCTGTGGTCCCTGTCAAGAAAATTGCGTTGTATAGGACAGTTCTAATCTCACTGGTCTTTAAGGCCCCCAAGGTGCCCCCATTATAGGGACCCAGTATCTCTGTCGCCGTCACCTGGAAAACTCTAAGGTCTGTCGCAGTATTTCGAGCTAGAGTAACTGGTTATCACCTTGAGTGTGATTTCCGACAAGGCTCGTAGGCTCCAAGGCCAAACTTGGGCCGGTCGTACGTCAACCACTCCCTATGTTTAATACCCTCATGCCCCTGGGTGTAGGGGGAACTGTTGTGTGCATAGGTTTGTGTACAATTTTATTTCAAACAAGTGCGGAATTTAAATAAGCAAACATATATCAAAGCCAAACAAAGAAAACAAACAAGGTAAAGGGGAAAAATATTTAAATTATAATTCTTATTTTATTAACTTCATCATTTATTTGGGCCTGACCCTCTTAAAACGTCCCCAGTGGAGTCGCCATCTGTCGCAACCCAAAAATTTCCGATCTTGCGACGTATGGTTTAGACATCCTTTTAAAAGTCTCATTAATTAAGGAATGCCCGGACACCAGACTAATCCTTAATTAATGGTTTTTGAAAATAGGTTCATGGAGTCGCCACCAATATTTTACTCAAAACATTGGAAAAAGAAAAGGTTTTTTGAAAATCCAACTATGGCCTTGATAACCAGAATTGGGTTCGGGGGTCGGTTACGTGTAGGGAAGGTATTAAGCACCCCTACAACGCCCTCAATTGGTACCCTATGATGAAGTTAACATTATAAGAATTAATAAATTAAATATTGAATCCCCTTTATTAATACTTATTTATATGCTTAAAATATAAATCATGCTTAAAATATAAATTAAGCGATTAACCCTAAAATATCTACATTATGACGTTTATTATAAAAAAATAGATAAAGATAAGAAATAAAAGGAAGAGAATAAGATTAGCTGAAATACCTCTTGAACAAGCTTTATTGAATCTTCAAATATGGAAAAGGTGCTTTGTGGCGACCTTTCACACTACAGTATGCCTCACAAATCTCAAGAAATACAATAGGAGGGAGAGAGAATATAGAGATGCGACACAAATCTCAAAAAATATAATAGAAGGGAGAGAGATAGAGAATTTTCGTGCTCAAAGGAGTCTTATTAGAAATTTCTCTGGCTGCCTAGAGAACGGTGCCCAAGACTTCAATTTATAGGGATCAGCAGTGGGCCAGAACGGCCTGTTCCAGTTTCGGAACGGCCCGTTCTGGCCCAATTATTATGTGTAAATTTCGTACCCTGGAACGGCCCGTTCTGAAAACGGAACGGCCCGTTCTGTTATTGGAACGGCCCGTTCCACCCAAAATATTTAGTTGATTTCAGTTACGTTGGAACGGCCCGTTCCGTTCTTATATTGGAACGGCCCGTTCCGGGATTGAGAACGGCCCGTTCCGCTTTTGGAATGGCCCGTTCCGGGCTACTGAAACCACCTTATTTGGCCTTTAAGCCTTCTAATGTCTTGTCTTGTTGTTTGCCTACTTCGGAAGCCCCTACTCTTCGTAATGGAGGTCCATTTCTTTGTTTGTGTGCCCCCCGGACGAAATTGGGTATCTACACTTGGCATCCCTCCGACATGCCCGACATTGATCCTAGTTTCCTCTGTCACAAGTTGTCCATAAGAAAAGAAGCAAGACCGATCGCTCAACGGCGTCGAAAGGCTGGGGAGGACAGGAAGGCGGCAATAGAGGCCGAGGTGAGTAAGTTGCTAGAAGCCAAGTTCATCCCGGAGGTACACTACACAACTTGGCTAGCTAATGTAGTCATGGTCAAGAAACCGAATGGGAAATGGCGCATGTGTACTGACTACACTAATTTAAACAAAGCCTGTCCGAAGGATGCCTATCCGCTACCAAACATTGATCGGCTCGTCGATGGGGCATCTGGCCACAAATTCCTGTCATTCCTTGACGCATATTCCGGATATAACCAAATCCGAATGCACCCTCAAGACGAAGAGAAAACGGCGTTCATCACCGAAACGGCCAATTACTGTTACCGAGTTATGCCCTTCGGCCTGAAAAATGCCGGAGCCACCTACCAGCGGCTGATGAACAAAATTTTCAGCGACCACATTGGCCGATGTATGGAGGTGTACGTTGATGACATGGTAGTAAAGTCAAGTAGCGTATCTGTACACGCACAAGACTTAACCGATGTGTTTCACGCGCTTCGGCACCACCAAATGAGACTCAACCCCGACAAGTGCGTGTTCGGAGTCTCAGGTGGCAAGTTTTTAGGGTTTATGTTGTCCAGTCGCGGCATTGAAGCAAATCCTGACAAGTGCCAAGCCATTTTAAGCATGAAAAGTCCAAGTACCCTGAAAGAAGTTCAGAAGTTGGCAGGCCGGCTCACTTCGCTCTCCCGCTTTCTTCCTTGCCTAGCTGAGATAGCTAGACCCATCCTCCTCTTGCTCAAGAAGACCGAGCGGTTCCAATGGACCCAGGAGTGTGAAACATCATTCCAACATTTCAAGGAGCGCCTTAGTACACCCCGAGTCCTTTCCAAACCAGTTGCCAACCTTGACATGATCGTATACTTAGCGGTCTCCGACAGCTCAATTAGCGCTGCGCTAATACAAGAAAACCGAGAAGGGCAACAACTAGTGTATTTCATCAGTCGGACTCAGCAGGAGGCCGAACGACGATACCAGTTAATTGAAAAGGTAGCCTTAGGACTCATCTACACTGCTCGTCGACTCAGACAATACTTTCATAGCCACAAGATAGTTGTTCAAACCGATTGTCCAGTGGCAAAAGTATTAAGAAAACCAGAGATTGCCGGCCGAATGATGGCATGGTCGGTTGAGCTGTCAGAGTTCGATTTGTCTTTTGAGCCGAGAGGTCCCATCAAGTCGCAGTACTTGGCCGATTTTGTTAACGAGCTTACCCCTTCGGGACGTTTTGAAGACGAGTCGTGGACCATGCATGTCGATGGGTCTTCCAACGCCCAAGGCAGCGGAGCAGGAGTAATACTGGCTAGTCCCTCAGGCGTCACAATCGAGCAGTCCCTTCGGTTCAGTTTTCGTGCCTCGAATAACCAAGCGGAATACGAGGCCCTACTAGCTGGGATGCGGTTGGCAACCGAGATGGGTGTGAAGCGAGTCATATGCTGGACCGACTCAAGGATAGTGGCCGAACAGGTCAATGATAATTTCCAAGTTAAAGATGCGAACCTATTACAATATTATCATCTATTCCAAAGATTGAAGGATGAGTTCAGCGAGGTTCAGGTTAGACATGTTTTGCGCAACAACAATGAACGAGCTGATCAGTTAGCTCGGCTCGCCAGCAGCCGGAAGCCGGGACAGCTGCCCACCACTATTCATCTTGAAGTTCCCTCCCCAAGCGTAACAACCGAGTGCATGGCAATAGATGAAGCACTCTCATGGACCACACCCATTCGGAACTATATCACTAACGGCGAAGTACCGGCCACCCGTTGGAAGCTAAGAAGCTACGAACACAGGCGGCTCGGTACTCCATGATAGCCGAGGACCTCTACAGACGGGGGTTCTCCACCCCGCTGCTCAAATGCATAGATAGTCACCAAGAAGATTACGTGATGAGGGAAGTCCATGAGGGTATTTGTGGCTCTCATTCCGGGGGACGAACCTTAGCAGCTAAGGTCTTGCGGGCTGGTTATTATTGGCCGACTCTGAAGGGGGACTGCGCCGACTTTGTCAAGAAATGTGTTCAGTGCCAAAAATACGGGAACCTCATTCATGTCTCGGCCGCTGAACTACATAGCATCAGCTCTCCATGGCCGTTTACTTTATGGGGCATTGATGTACTCGGCCCATTTCCGGTGGCGAAGGGACAAGTTAAGTTTCTCCTCGTGGCTGTCGATTACTTCACAAAGTGGATAGAGGCCGAGCCGCTTGCCTGCATCTCCGCCGCTAATGTCCAAAAATTTGTCTGGAAGAACATGGTTACCCGTTTTGGCATCCCATATGCCATCATCTCAGATAACGGCCTACAATTCACGGACAAAAAGTTCAACTCTTTCCTTGAAAACCTTGGCATCCGGCATAGGTTTACATCAGTTGAGCACCCCCAGTCGAACGGCCAGGCCTAAGCGGCCAATAAGGTTATCCTCACCGAATTAAAGAAACGGCTCGGCTCGGCAAAAGGGGCATGGGCCGAAGAGTTGCCAGAGGTCCTTTGGGCGTATCGATGTACACCACAATCAGCAACAAAAGAGACACCCTTTCGCCTGACATACGACGCGGACGCCATGATCCCGGTTGAAGTCGGAGAGCCATAATTCCGAAGACAGCACTTCCATGAGGAGTCTAACAATGCTTCGCTCCGAGCCGAGCTTGATGTCCTTGATGAAGCATGGGAAAAAGCACAGATTGTGGCCGAAGCATGTAAACAACGCATGACACGCCGTTTCAATTCAAGTGTTAAGCCGAGAACATTTCACGAAGGCAATCTTGTATGGAGAGCCACTGGGTCAGCCAGACGCAACTCTTCAGAAGGGAAGCTATCAGCCAACTAGGATGGCCCTTTCCGGATACGGCATGTCCTCAACAATGGAGCGTACAAGTTAGAAGAACTGTCCGGCAAGGTCGTCCCTCGGACATGGAATTCTACTCATTTGAAGACATATTACAGTTGAATCAACCTTATGTATTTACATTTCAACTATCTGTAATGATGCACTCTTTTCCTTGAACCGGTCTTTTCTCCTCTTAAAAAATCGTGAAAAGAGGTTTTGGCCGGCAAGGTTTTTAATGAGGCATCCAATCAATAACAACACAGTTCAATTATCTTTGACTTGCTTTACATTTTTACCATTAAAGTTTTTACAAGTCTTCCCTCCTGAGATGTCTCTCGGCCAAGGATGTGGCTTCTATTAAATTTACAAGTCTTCCCTCCCGAGATGTCTCTCGGCCAAGGATATGGCTTCTATTAAATTTACAAGTCTTCCCTCCCGAGATGTCTCTCGGCCAAGGATGTGGCTTCTATTAAATTTACAAGTCTTCCCTCCCGAGATGTCTCTCGGCCAAGGACGTGGCTTCTATTAAATTTACAAGTCTTCCCTCCCGAGATGTCTCTCGGCCAAGGATGTGGCTTCTATTAAATTTACAAGTCTTCCCTCCCGAGATGTCTCTCGGCTAAGGATGTGGCTTCTATTAAATTTACAAGTCTTCCCTCCCGAGATGTCTCTCGGCCAAGGATGTGGCTTCTATTAAATTTCCAAGTCTTCCCTCCCGAGATGTCTCTCGGCCAAGGATGTGGCTTCTATTAAATTTACAAGTCTTCCCTCCCGAGACGTCTCTCGGCCAAGGATGTGACTTCTATTAAATTTACAAGTCTTCCCTCCCGAGACGTCTCTCGGCCTAGGACGTGGCTTATTAAAATGTCTTCCCTCCCGAGACGCCTCTCGGCCAAGGACGTCACTGTTATTAAAGTTCAAACTTGTTACAAAATTTTAATACGCAGGGCAAAGCAAGTACAACTAAGCAATAATCAAAAACCCAAATTCATTACGGCACTAACGGCCGGGAAAAACACCAAAGGGCACTATCAGCCCACTTATACAAAGCAAAAAAACAATCAAAAGAGCGTTATCGGCTCGCCAAAAGAAATTTCAAGATTGCACCTCGGCCTCCCCCTGCACTGGGCCGTCCTCAGGCGCACCCTCCTCATATGCCGTTTCCTCCCTAATTGGCTCAGTTGGCCGAGCCGGGGCTTCTTCATCGGCTGGTTGGTCGGCTGGAATAGAAGCCAGGTCCACCAACTTCCCTTGGAAAAAATCCTTGGTCATATCCAAGTGGAAGTCGGGAGGAAAGTCCCCGAAATAGCTAGCTTGCCGAGCCGCCTGAGCAAATCCCGCCTGATGCTGGGTAAGGACTTTGTTACGTGCCTTCTCTTGGTAAGCTTTGAAGGCCACTTTCTCGGCATCTAGCTCCTTACCCAGAGCAGCAACCTTCTCGGTCTCACTCTTTAGGGCAAATTCGAGGCGCTGAACCTTCAAAGCAAGGTCATCGGCGGTTCGGCCTCGGCGATCCATTTCGGCCTGATATTTGCTGCTGGCCGTTTGAGCGTCAGTTAGCGCCGCTAGCGTCTCTTGGAGAGACTTTTCTTGTTCAGCAAGTTGCCGACGCAGTCCATCGGCCTCGCCGTTCGGCTCCATCACAATGCTTTGTGCCATGGCCACGACACGCACTTGGAACTCACAAAAAAAGCTCCACTTCTGAGCTGCAGTCATACGGCTCAGCATCCCTTGACCTACCTCCGAAGTCAAGTCTTGACTCAGGAAATCCTGAGCATTGACATTGCCAGCCAAAAAGCTTGGCGCAGCCAAGCCTTCTGGAACAGGGGGACTAACCACTCGGCGCTGCTTAGCCCGACGGCTCTCCTCCTCGGCCCTTGTGTCAGGCCTTCTTTTTTCAGGATGGGGCCGAGTTGGTTTCCTTTGCTTTGTCGGCCCCGCCCCACCGCCTTGGACAGTCGGCGGATTCCCTTGCCCGGCAGCCGGGGCATTGATTCCAGTGGTCGCAGCCACTTGTTTGCGAATTATCGTGCGGATGTCCAAGTCGTCCTCTCCGTGGTCCGCCATTATGTCTGCACATCATTAAGTCAAAATCAATGATAACACAAGAATTTAAACAAGTAAGAAAGGTACTGTACCAATTAGCTCCTCGACTACGTCGGCCGATTCAAACAATCGAACCAGAGGACGACATGGTAGAGGCCGAGGCAGCTTCTCTAAAAATTTTAAACTCAAATTTTCCTCCGGGGACATACGCGATTTAGAAACCGTGTCATATTTTCTCGGCTTCCGTGTCTAGTACAAGGGAAAAAGTGAATTCCCTTCGGCATCAAAGAAATATTTATTGCCCGTCTCTGGCCGAATCATCACCTTCATAAACCCCACTTTAAATTTTTTGTAGGAAGTAGTGAACGGCTGAAGCAGGCAATCATGGTGCCGAATCAATGACAACCACTTCGCCTTCTTCGTAGGCCGAGACGAATAAAAGTGCAGGAATAGATGCGGGGTAGGAGAGAGGCCGAGAGCCAAGCACAGATGCCTAAACCCTTGCATTGCCGCCCAAGTGTTTGGATGAAGTTGACTCGGCGCCACGTTCAGGAGCCGAAGTATACCCATAAAATAGTTGTCAAAAGGGAGGGATATCTTCAAATCCCGGAACATATAATCACACATAAAAGAATGGATATTTGGACGACCCTTGGCCCAAATATACAAAATCCGGGTTCGGCACCCCATCACCTCGGCACGGCTGGAAGAAGATCGCGGAGGGCTCTTCATCCTCAGGAAAGTTTAAGAATCTCGTGGCCGATACGAAGTTAACAAGAGACTTCTTATCAGTGTATCGGGAATACACGCTACCAATCTCGCCGTGCACCCACGAATACCCAGGGGTCGATATGGGAGCAAAACTCCTTGATGATCCGCCACCCATACTCGGATGATCATCTGAAGCTACAGCCGAAGCAGAATCACCACTCCGCGACCGTTCAGACCCAGAAACGGATCCCGTATTATCACCATTTGAAGCCGAGGCCGAGGCAACATCTCGGTCTGGCGTCGCTCTCAACCTAGATTCCCCTTCGTCCCCAGAGGAGTCAACATGAACAACATCTAGATTAGCCATTACGTAGCTGAGTTTTGAACTTGACCTATCGCTGTGGAGTGCTCAAATGCAGATGATCTCGGCTCAGAGTAACTGATAAGTGTCTTTGGGGACCACCCCCCATACACCTATTTATAGGAGTTTCTCGTAAGTATCTGAAGAGACGCCCTCCTGTGCACCGTTGGATCATTTCGATCCGACGGTCCGCGATGCGCAACCCCTCTCATGCGTCATTAATACCTAACGGTTATAACCTTTGGTATTATCACAGCGGCTACAATTGTTTCCCGCCATAACTCCTCGCATGCGCCCGGTGCCCAACGGTTACAACCCTTCGTTTCCCACCAATGATTGTAACCCTTGGCCTACCCTCCAAAACAGCAGCCAAAGTACACTATTTCCCTTCACATTTATCCTTTACGTTGCTTCACTCCTCAAGGCTGGGGGGCTTGTGTACCGGGAGGACCCTATCGGTCACGTTGACCAACACGTGCTGTTCCGTCAGACACCCATGCGAACTGGACCATACCCAAGGTTGACGTTAGCATCGGCCCAGCTGAAGGCCGATGCAAACGGCATGATGCATCCCCCGCATCCTACGTATCGGCTCGGCCAAATGCCGATCCGATAGGATTACCAAGTAAACGTTTATCGACCCGGTCAACAGTCGAAGACATGTAACCTCCCAAGCATTAGCCTGTCGGCTCGGCAATGTGCCGATAGGTTAAGCGGATTATAGTACAAATCATAGTTAACAAGGACAAGTGCCTAATTAAGACATGATTAGCTGATTAGCATCGTATTACCTAATTTGGTAAAGATTAGAATAGGCCCACCACGTTCAGGCCCATGTCAGGTATTATAAATAGGTCACACGCAACGAGGTACGTCACTGTTCATTAATTATCCTAGAATATCGTGCTTGTCCTGACTTGAGCGTCGGAGTACCTTTTGCAGGTACCTCCTCCCTCTGACGAATCCGTTTGAAGTATCCGTTCGGCCCTTCTTACCAAGAAGACTACGAGTGTATCCTTGAGCAGGTACACGAATCATACGAGAATATTTTTAAAGATTTTTTTAAATAAAAAAGGTTTTAAAATTTTTTTAACTTCTTATCTAATTTAATTTTTATTTATTATAATTATTTATGAATTAAATTTTAATATTTTTAAAATAAATCATCAATAAATAAAAATAATATTGTGTTATAATATAACCTATTTATATTAAAATTTAAAATATTATTTATACACTTAAAAAATTAATTTATGCAAATTTTAAATATGATTTATATATTGAAATATAATATTTATTTATATATAATTATTATAAATTTTAATTATATATAATTTATTTAACCTGAATATTGCATATACTAAAATATTAATATATTTTAAGTTTAAATCTATTATATTTTTTTTCTTTTTCTTTTTTTATCTCTCCAGATATTATATAACATGCAGGTGCCTAGATGTCCACCACATTTTTATTTTATAATTAAGTAAAGTAGAATGAATCAATAAACATTTACAGATGGTATATGGATGTATTTTGACATTTTAGTCATCATAATTTACTTTTATTTTTCATTTTAAACAAAGACTCTCCTATATTTGGTTGCGATGTGTTCCTGCATTCACAGAAACGACATAGGAATAGGATGATGGATGGTATCATGGAAGCTCCAACTTAGCATGAAAATTGATTAAGTTAGATCAGATTTTAAATATATAATTTAAATATATTTTATAACATTTAAATTTAAAATTTAATTTATTATTTATTATAATTTTTTATAGGTCTAATTTTTTTATTTAAAATTTTGGTCTGACTTATTAATCTATTTAATGATTTAGTAAATCAAATTTAATTTTAAATAAGTCAATAATTATATTTTTAAATATATATCTTTTTTTGTTTTGTATAATAAAAAATAACACTAATAAAAAAATTTAATCTTATCTAAAATAAATTTTTTAAAATATACTTTATATCTCTTTGAAGTATTCTAAATAATTAACTTTAAAGATCATAAAATAAAATAAAGATACAATTGCTAGAATTTTGATTTTTGATTTTTTTTTAATTTTTTCTTAAATAGAGAATATAAAACATTGAAATGCAGTGAAAATATAAGATGATTTAATTTTTATTATAAATTTATTTATTTAATTATATTATTATTTATTTGTTATATCATATAAATAAATAAACTGATTTATCACTCTTAACAAGTTTTTTTATAAATCAAAATTTAACATTTTTTAATAAATAGACTTTTATAAAAAGTTAAATCTAACATTTTTTTATTAAATAAAATAGGTTATCTGACTTGTGTTAGACTTTAAATAAACTATAAGTTCTTATTTTAAGTCTGAACTATTTCCATCTTTGTCCCAATGCTTATTAGCGATAATTTTATCATTCTTTTTCCTCTCTATAATTGGGTCTAAATGTCTAATTTCTCATTCGATTGAAGGATTTTTTCTTTCTTCTTTCATAAGTAAAAATTATATCAACGATAGTACTTTTAAAACTAAATAAAGATGCTTTTAATAAATTTCTTCAATTATAAAGTGCACACACATAAATTAAAATATTTTTATTAAACAAATACGAACACTTAAATTAGAATAATTTCTTTGTTAAATAATAGTATTTTTAAAGATCATTTTTTAATAATAATACTTTTACAACTTTTTAAAAAAATTTCTCTTTTAATTTATTATTATCTTTTTATCAATATCTTTTAAAAAAAATATTAATAATTAAAAATAATCTTGTATCATATTATAAGTTATTTATCACAATATAAAATATAATTTATATAATAAAAATATTTACTTATTACAAATTTTTATTTAATATAATTTATATAACCAATTTATTTATTTATTGTAAATTTAGTTACATTAAAAAAATATAACATGTATTACACATTCTAAACTACTAGTTACTAATAATTAAAAATGATATATTTTAATAAGATGTTAGGATGGGTTAAGTGTGTGTTTGGATTCTCATCCACAAATATCAAACGTGAATCAGAGAAGTAATTATTTGTTACTTTTAGTGCGTTATGACGTGAAAAATTGTTAAAACATGAATCATTAATGAGAATCTAAACACGTGTTAATTAGCTTTAAACTCATCCTTTCAACTATAATTGAGTTAGGTAAATGATACAAAACAAAACTGGTAAAGTGATCATCTAACTCAAAAAGTTGAATCATAATTGGATTTGTTTGAACCAATTATATTAACCGGTATTTCTTATATCACGACTCAGTTTATAAAATTTAATTAAAGTTATATATTCATGTATACTATGAAAATCAAAGGTATAGATACATAAATACAACACAAATATAAAATAACAAAAACACGAGTTTAACTGATTTGGCACCTCCTACCTACACCTACATTTATGATAACATCTCAACATATATTCATTCTCTCAAACACTTTATAAGTTTTTTTTGAATAAATTTTAGAAACACTTTCAATTACCTCATTTTACATAGAGTGTACATGACCCCTTTTCTATCTCTTTCTCTCTCAAGTGGAGACCACTCTCTCACATGGGTGGTAACTCCCTCTCTCAATGAATAATGATTTCATCTCTGGGAGGTGATTATCCTCATCACAAGGTTTCTTATTTATAGAGATTGAAAAGATCATTCATTTATGACTTTTTATTTGGATTCTTTATTTATGATTCGTCCTTTGTTTGGACTATTTATTCATTATTTGTCCTTTATAACTCTTTATTCATTCATTCATGATTAAAAATTTTGAATTAATTTTCTAACATTATCAAAAACTGTTTATCTTATGTTTAATCTAATATAAAGTAATTAATTAAGTTAAGTCAATTATTTTATTCATTTTATTTTTCACTTAAGTCAAACACTTTAAATTAGGAACGAAAATATTTATATTTGATCACTAAATATATTTATATATTATCATTTAAATATTTTTATTATTGGTCTAATTTATTTAAAATTAAATGAATATTCTGAAATTTAAAAAAAATACTTTTAAAAATAAATAAGAGATGTTTCTTAAAAAAATCAGTTTTCATTTTAAATTAAACAAACACATAAAAATTTAAGAAAAAAAACTGCTTATTTATTACGAAGATATTTTTTTCAAAAAAAAAGAAAAGTACAAACTTACTATTATATGTGAAAACCGTACGTGGTTCATGTCTGTCGTCACTTTGAGTCACATTTTTCGTAGTGTTAATTCAAAATTGATATTCTCTTGTCTTACAATTGAAATGTCTTTATCTTTGTTTGAAAAAAAACAAATTTAAAGAAAGCCTCTCTACCATTTATATCAACGAAGATTTTATATAATAAATAAATCAATATTATATATAAAGAGATATTTTTTAGTAACCATTTCTTATTTTAATATAATTTTTTTAATTTTATTTATATATTTTTCATTTTATTCTAAAATTGAAAATAAACTGCTCATAAAATTAATTATTTTTTTCTAAAAAATAATTATTATTTTTATTTTTAATGCAGAAAAAATATAATAACTATTAATTTATTTTATTTTTCAGTAAAGTGATGAAGTGCTTCTCATGGATGGAAAAATTACACATGTAGTATCGTACTTGCATTAATTATAACTTAACAATATACTGTATGCTGTTAATTATAAGAACTGATGTCATCATGACATCATCAATCATTAATGGCTATAACAATAGTCTGCGACTCTGCGCGATTATTTCACACTTATTTCTAATTTAAAAAACATCATCGTATATATTTAAGGAAAAATGTTGATTCTCGTAAAAGAAAACTAAGAATATTATTTATTATCATTAAATGAGGTTAAAAAAAAATTAAAATCTACTTTATAAAAAATATTATTAATATATTTTTATCATATTATAAATTCTTGCTAAAAGTATTTATTTTTCACTAATATAATAACAATAAAATGATTAAATATATATATATATATATATATATATATATATATATATAATGATGTTAAATTTAAAGATGGACATTGGAAATTATTTTCTACTAATTTTAATGAAAAAATTAAACAAAATAAATAAATCCCAGTTTTACTTTTTTCTTTCATAAACGGATTTTTTAAAATTAAATGTTGTCAGCAAATAAAAACAATAACAATAAAGTGAAGGATTTTATTAACCTAACAATTTCTTGTTGCAAAATTTATTTTGGGTTGATTTTTTAAAGCTCAATTAGGTTTGCATAGAATTAAGACAAATCTATTTGGGCTAACACATATCCTTTGCAAGAGAAACATCAGAGGCCCAATTAACCAAAATAACAGAAGAACATTGGGCCTCTGCCGTTCAGTTATTCAGGAAACATAATTGGATCTAAAAGGGCCCAATTAACGAAATAACAAACGTAAGCCAAACACATATGGCTGATGATAGATACATCTCCTATCTTTTATAAATACACCTCCAATCTCTTTTTTTTAAAATAAAATTCCTAAAATATTTTTATAACTAAATTTTTATTTTAAGTTTTATTTTTAGACTTGTTTTTAATTCACCCTCTTCTTTCATTATTCTTCTTCTTCTTTCTTCTTCTTTTTCGCATTCTCTTTTTTCATTACTCTAGTCATTCTTTGATAATTTTATTCTTTTTCATTTTTCATTCTTGAGTTTTTTTCTTTTATAATCAATATAATCCTATTTTATATTTTTCTTTTAAATTTTATTTTTCACTTTATACTCTATTCTTTCTTAAACCCTAATTTTTCATTCAATCTTCATTATTCTCTACATTCAATACAAGGTACAAATTAATATATTAAATTACATTTTATATTTATAATTTTTTTTAACTTATTTAACATTACTTATGGATAACAGAAATATATAATTAACCTACTTCGATCGTAGACGACGGTGGTGGACCACGAAGATAAAGAAACACATAAGTTAAATTTGTCATACTTCCAAAGAATAGGATTCGAAATGTTAATTTTAACATTCTGGAAAGTACTTTCTGGAATAGTAAAATTATTGTTCCGGAAAATATTTTTTTGGAAGAATGTTTCTTATATAATTCCAGAAAAAACTTTCTGGAACAATAACTTTAGTATTCTGGAAAGTACTTTCCGGAATTACATAACAAAACATTTCTGAAAAATATTTTCCGGAATAAGAATTTACTATTATGGAAAGTATTTTTTGGAACAAAAACTTTATTATTCTGGAAAATACTTTTTGGAACAAAAACTTTACTATTCCAGAAAGTACTTTCCGTAACAAAACAAAAAAAAAAGATATTGCAAAAATTGAAAAGGGTAGAAGAGGAGATAGAGAGGTCGGAGAACAAAGTGACAAAAAAAAGAAGTAGAAAGGGGTGAAAAAGTAAGAAGAAGGGAGGTGTCCAGAACATAAAGAAAAAGAAGGTGCGAGAAAAATAAAGAACAAGAAGTGCAAATCTAAAAATTATAAGCTCCAAAAAATATTAAGGATAATTTAAAATTTTAATATATTTTAAAAAAGAAAAAGAAAAAACAAGAAGTGTATTTATATAAAAATGGAGGTGTGTTTATCATCAAACAACACATATATACCTAGGCCCAATTAAGCAGTGGGCTAGACACATAATTTTGTACCGAAAGGTCCAAACAAAAATGAAGAGCACAACATTAAATATTATTAATAAAAATGTTATGTCTTTTTAATAGTCTGATTCATTGATTATTTTATTTTTTTAACTTTCAAAATATTCTTTCTTTTTCATATCTTTTTTTATTTAATATTTACTTATTTTTAAAAAAAAATTATTTTTCAAATTTCTTACACTTTAAATAATTATTAAAAGTTGTTTATATATATTTAACTTCAATAATTTTTATCATTGATTTTTTTTTTGAAAAATCAAATATTCAAAGGTAGAAAGTATCTCTTTTACACCGGTAATAACAATAACAACTCATTCATACTAGAATAACATATTTATTAAATCATTTGAGTAAGTCTAGTAGTACAAGCACGTGGAGTTTAAATAATATAAATTAATATTTTAGCATTTCCAAATTACAATGCACATGTTAAAATATTTATTATATGTAACTGAAATATATATAAGTAAATTTTATATTTGAATATATTAATTATTATTTTTTTAACATCAATATAGAAATTGTAACGACCCGGCTGGTCACTACACACAACACAACACCATAACACTACACAGAAAAGAGTATGCATATATATATATAAGCAACTACAATATATACACAAGGTCTAATCTAGGGCTTAAAGAAATCAGAGTACAAAATACAGCCCAAAGTAGCCAAGCTAGTGGCCAAAAATAAAAAAAAAAAAACATCAAAAAGAAAAGTTCCATCTGTCAGCTGCAAACCTGCCTCTTGACACCAACCTAACTCTGCTCTACTCCCATACAACATATAATCATCGCAGTTCAAACCACATAGAAACAACAAAGGGTAAGCTAGTGAAAAGAATCAGCATATAAACATATAATTACAATAATTATAGTCAGCTATATCTAACAGTATATCATCTAGTTCAGCAATATCAGCATATAGTATATCACAGCATACATCATTCAACAATAACAACAGTAAACACACAATGCGTCGTCACGCATGTCAGCTCGGATATCTCCTACAACAACTCAGCCTTACGGCCTACAACAGCTCAGCCTTACGGCCTACAACAGCTCATATCAGCATGTAGCACAGCACAGCACAGCAAATTAGCATACGGCAACAACAGCATACAGCACAACTAAACAACTTACAGCACAACAATATACATCAACTACAGCTCAACGTCATAATTCAGCATTATCAACTAGTCACACAACAATATTTTACATTTACAGCTCAGCTCAACATATAACAACATCTATCAGCAATTCCAACATAATTCAACACATATCAGCTTATAAATCAACATCTCATTCGTGCCTGGTGCACTCATGGTCGCGCCCGACGTGGCACAACTAGAGAGCATCGGGACTCAAATGCGCCCAGGAGGCAGAGACCTCAAAAGGTCTCACACGCCCGACGTGCAAACCCGCGCTCGGCGCAAGGTAAGTAGAGACTTCCCCAAGGTCTCACGCCTGACGCAATATCAATTGCGCCTGGTGCCACCTCTAGCAGAGACTCCCAAGGAGTCTCCACACCCGGCGAGACATGGTCACGCCTGGCGCCACACTAGAGATCCCAAAAACATGCCACATACTGATATCGCGCCCAGCGTGGTCTCACCACGCCCGGCGTGGGCCATCAAAGGCTCACATTCTCAAGCTCGCCCGGCGCACACATCTTTGCGCCTGGTGGGCTTGCCCAAATGAAGCCCTCTGGTGGTCACGCGCCCGGCACGAAGAATTGTGCCCGATGTGATACTCAGCAGCAACTCACCAAGTTCGAAAATCTTGCCCAAAACCTGCCAAAATCAACATTTCAAGCACATGCAAACTAGCCAAAATGCCACATTTTCACCAAACAACTCAAACACCATCTTTTTACACATGTAATCACGAACAAGGAAAAATCCCCAAATTTCACCCAAAACCCCGAAAACCCCAAAACTCCATTTTCATCAATCTCATCCATCAATCCGCAACAATCAGCCATCATGTGCATTTCTAGCTCACTAAAACAAACAACCAGCAAGAAAATCCTAGCTTCCCTTACCTCGGTGCGAGAATTCGAGCTTCCGGGAAAGAGAAACGGAGAAGAAGATGGAGAAGAGCTTGAACGGGGAAGAGAAGAAAAGGAACGTTCACACCTCAACAAGTCCAAACTCTAAGAATCAGCACCTTCAGACCCAAGAATCCAGAGAAGAAAGGGGACCAAGGCAAGCAAGGAAAGAAAAAGAGTGAGTATGAGAGTGAAAGAGAGTTAAGAGTGAGTTGAGGGAAGAAAAGGAAAGAAGAGGGTCTCACAACCTCCCTAACAATAAGAGTTTTCATTCCCGAAAACAGACTTACTTGGGAATAGAAGCGAATATTGCTCCCTGCACTGCTGCTCCACTTCGCAAGTAGCCTCACCAGTAGCTGCATCCCACAACACCTTTACCATAGCAATGGACTTGCCCCTCAGCTCCTTCAACTTATGATCAACCACAGCTACCGACAACTTCTCAAACGTCATATTCTCCTTCACCCGCACATTATCCAGCTCCACCACATGACCAGGGTCATGAACATACTTCCTCAGTTGGGATACATGAAATACATCGTGTAGGATTGAAAGAGACGGTGGCAAGGCCAACCGATAAGCAACCGGACCCACACGCTGTATGATCTGATAGGGACCAACAAACCTAGGTGTCAACTTCCTTGCCTTCAGCGCTCTACCCACACCTGAGGTCGGAGTCACCTTCAGAAACAGATGGTCCCCTTCAGTAAACTCCAAAGGCTTTCGCCTTTTATCAGTATAAGATTTCTGCCTACTCTGAGCAGTCTTCATCCTCTCCTGAATTAGCTTCACCTTCTTAGTAGTCTGTAGGATCAACTCTGGTCCCACAACCACTGACTCACCATCTTGATACCAGCACAGAGGAGTCTTACATCTCCTGCCATACAAGGCTTCAAACGGCGTCATCCCAATACTAGCATGAAAGTTATTATTGTAAGTGAACTCAACCAGTAGTAGGACCTCTTCCCAACTTCCCAAGTGGTCTAACACACAAGCCCTCAGCAAATCCTCTAAGGACTGGATTGTCCTCTCTGACTGACCATCCGTCTGCGGATAATAAGTAGAACTCAACTTCAGCTTCGTGCCTAAGGCTTGATGTAGACTCTGCCAAAATCTGGAAGTGAACCTCGGATCTCTGTCTAAAATAATACTGGAAGGCACCCCGTGCAACCGTACTATTTCCCTCACATACAACTGCGTCAGCTTCTCCAAGGACCACTTGATGTTGACAGGCAAGAAATGTGCACACTTGGTCAACCGATCAACAATCACCCAGATAGCATCACTATTCCTAGCCGACCTAGGCAACCCCACAATAAAATCCATAGTGATACTATCCCACTTCCATTCTGGAATCTCTATCTGTTGCATCAAACCACTTGGCTTCTGATGCTTCACCTTCGCCTTCTGACAGGTTAGACAGACTGCCACATATTCAGCTATCTCCCTCTTCAGACCAGACCACCAGAAAGTCTTCTTGAGGTCTTGGTACATCTTAGTCATACCAGGATGTATGCTAAGTCTGCTCTTGTGGCCTTCCTCCAACACAACTTTCTTCAACTCAACATTATGAGGTAGGCAAATCCTGCCCTTGAACCTCAAGATTCCATCTCTACCTAGCTCAAAACCAACAGCCTTCTCGGTACCCAGCAAACCAAGAAGTTTCACCAGCTCAACATCTTGCAATTGCTTCTGTCCAACCTGCCTCAAGAACTCACTAGTTATGGTAATCATCCCACAACTAATGTGATCCTAAGCTAGCTCCACACAGAGATTCAAATCTCTGAACTCCTCTACCAGTTCCAGCTCTTTCACCATCATACTAGACATGTGGATGGATTTTCTACTCAGCGCATCTGCCACAACATTGGCTTTCCCAGGATGATACATCAACTGGAAGTCATAATCCTTCAGAAACTTCATCCGCCGCCTCTGCCTCATGTTCAACTCCTTTTGATCAAACAGGTACTTTAGACTCTTATGATCACTGAAGACGCTGAACCGAGCACCATACAAATAATGCCTCCATATCTTCAAGGCAAACACAACTGCTGCTAACTCCAAGTCATGAGTGGGATAATTCATCTCATGGTTCTTTAGTTGCCTTGAAGCATATGCCACCATTTTCCTGTTCTGCATCAGCACACACCCCAAACCCTGGTGAGAAGCATCACAATACAGATCAAAAGGTTCACCAGAGTCGAGCAACACCAGCACAGGAGAAGTAGTCAACCTCCTCTTCAACTCATCAAAACTCCGCTCACAAGCATCAATCCAAATGAACGGCTGCTCCTTCCTAGTCAACTAGGTTAGAGGCGCTACTATCTTGGAAAATCCCTCAATGAACCTTCGATAGTAACCCGCCAAACCCACAAAACTCTGAATATCAGTGACAGTTCTTGGACGTTCCCACTGCAATAACGACTCCACCTTAGCCGGATCAACAGCAATCCTCTCAGCTGAAATTACATGTCCCAAGAACTTCACTTCATCCAACCAGAACTCACATTTTGAAAGCTTAGCGTACAACTTCTTCGCCTTCAAAATCTCCAGCACCAATATCAAGTGCTCTTCATGCTTTTCCGGGGTCCTTAAATAAATCAGGATGTCGTCAATAAACACCACCACAAATTTATCCAAGAAGGGCCAGAAGATTCTGTTCATGTAATCCATGAACACTGCCAGGGCGTTGGTCACACCAAACGGCATCACAACATACTCATAGTGACCATACCTAGTCCTAAAAGCGGTCTTCGATATGTCACTCTCCTTCACCCTGATTTGGTGATAACCTGACCTCAAGTCAATCTTCAAGAATACTGATGCTCCCCTTAGTTGATCCATTAAGTCATCTATCCAAGGAAGTGGATATTTGTTCTTAATGGTCAACTTGTTCAACTGCCGGTAATCAACACACAGTCGACTACCTCCATCTTTCTTCTTCACCAACAACACGGGAGCACCCCACAGCGATACATCCGGCCGCACCAACTGCTTTTCCAACAGGTCCTTCAACTGACCTTTCAGATCAACCAGCTCAACTGGGGCCATCCTATAGGAGCCACCGACACTAGCCCCGCACCTGGAACCAAGTCAATGCTGAACTCCATCTCCCTAGTAAGAGGCAACCCAGGCACCTCATCAGGGAACACTTCAGCAAAATCCCTCACCACATCAATATCGGCAATGACCCTCTCGGTCTCCACACTCATAACATCAAACAGAAGACAACACTCTGCTCCATCCCTCAACAACAATTTAGCTTGACCGGCTGAAATCAACAGCTCCTCCTCCACCTAAGGAAAGATCAACCTCCTATTGGCACAATCTATAAGGATGAGATTGGCAGACAACCAATCCATCTCTAAGATTATGTCAATATCCACCAAAGGCAAACAAATCATTCACAATAATTGGATAGCCAGCACACAGCTCAGAAGCAACTACCAAAGCAGAAGCGTGCGTCGACACTAGCAGTCTCAATCCCAAGTCACACACCAGCACACCCAACATAGCAGCACAAGCATAAGAAATAAAAGAGTGGGAAGCTCCAGAATCAAACAGAAACATCACATCCTTACCAGTAGCTTTACCCTTCCCCTTCACAAGATTTGAGGAAGTCAAAGCCTCAGCCCTAGTCAAAGCGAATACTCTGCCAGCAGTAGTAGGTCTGTCACCCCTCTGAGCATCGCCTCTCTGAGCACCCAACTGAGCACCCCTCTCCGGTCTGTTTCTGGTAGGACAGTTGGTCGACTCATGACCCATCTGATGACACTTGAAACACCAGCTCTCCGTGTGTGGACAATCCCTGACAAAATGGGGCCCAACACACTTGTAGCATCTGAGAGTGGCACCTCCACCCTGTCTCCCACCTCTGGCAGCATTAGAAGGTTGCCTAATGACAAGACTCCCTTGTTGTGGTTGGGGCCTATCATATGGCTTCCTCTGACTTCCTCCCCTCTTGGACCCAGCTGGTCCCTCAACAGTCTTTGTCACACGGTTGCCACCTTCCAACCGCTCAACCACCTTAGCCTTCTCCACCAAGGCCAGAAACTCAGTGATGGCCATAGGCACCACCACCCTCTTCAGCTCTTGTCTCAAACCCTCAGCAAATTTCCTGCATTTCCAGGCCTCAGATATAGCTTGCGAATAGAAACGAGTCAGGTGCTCGAATCTCATCGCATACTCAGAAACAGACAGCCCACCTTGGTGCAACCGCATGAACTCAGCCTTCTTTGCGTGTCTCACACTTTCCGGGAAGTACTTCTCCAGGAACACCCTCCTGAAGCACTCCCAATCAACAACAACTCCTCTAGCAGTCAGCATATGGTGAGTACCCCTCCACCAATGCTCAGCCTCTCCAACCAGCATGTAAACAGCATATGCCAGCCTCCTCTCCTGAGAACATCCCAGCACAGTAAAAATCTTCTCCAACTCACAGATCCAGTGGTCACCTACCTCTAGGTCTGCATCTCCCTTAAACTGTGGAGGATGGCATTTTCGGAACTTAGCTAGATCCCGGCTCTCCTGTGACCCCACTGGCCTTGCTGCACCAACTGCAGCTCTATCAGCATTCATCCTAGCAAAATAGGCATTTTGCTGCTGCATAGCCATAACCATCATCTCCATGGCACGGGCTATCTGCTCATTGGTTCTAGTCATTGTCTACAAAAGTAACAGCACCTTCAGTATACAATAACTAAACCAAACATCAATCATCAACACAACAATCAACAAAGAAATCAGCACAGCAAAACAACACAACACAGAGCTCAGCACAACAAAACCCTAAAAGAACCACCCCCACAGAGTGTCCACTAGACTCGAACTGCTCTGATACCACTAAAGTGTAACGACCCAGCTGGTCACTACACACAGCACAACACCATAACACCACACAGAAAAGAGTATGCATATATATATAAGCAGCTACAATATATACACAAGGTCAAATCTGGGGCTTAAAGAAATCAGAGTACAAAATACAGCCCAAAGTAGCCAAGCTAGTGGCCAAAAACAACAAAACATCAAAAAGAAAAGCTCCATCTGCCAGTTGTTGACCTGCTTCTTGACACCAACCTAATCCTGCTCTACTCTCATACAACGTATGATCATCGCAGTCCAAACCACATGGAAACAACAAAGGGTAAGCTAGTGAAAAGAATCAGCATATAAACATATAATTACAATAATTATAGTAAGCTATATCTAACAGCATATCATCTATTCTAGAAAGTACTTTTCATAACAAAACAAAAAAAGAAGAAGATATTGCAAAAATTGAAAAGGGTAGAAGAGGAGATAGAGAGGTCGTAGAAGAAAGTGACAAAAAAGAGAAGTAGAAAGGGGTGAAAAAGAAAGAAGAAGGGAGGTGTCCAAAAAAGAAAGAAAAAGGAAGGTGCGGGAAAAATAAAGAACAAGAGGTGCAAATCTAAAAATTATAAGCTCCAAAAAATATTAACGATAATTTAGAAATTTAATATATTTATAAAAAAAAAACAAGAAGTGTATTTATATAAAAATGGAGGTGTGTTTATCATCAGCCAACACATATATACCTAGGCCCAATTAAGCAGTGGGCTAGACACATAATTTTGTACCGAAAGGTCCAAACAAAAATGAAGAGCACAACATTAAATATTATTAATAAAAATGTTATGTCTTTTTAATATTCTGATTCATTGATTATTTTATTTTTTTTAACTTTCAAAATATTCTTTCTTTTTCATATCTTTTTTTATTTAATATTTACTTATTTTTTAAAAAAATTTATTTTTCAAATTTCTTACACTTTAAATAATTATTAAAAGTTGTTTATATATATTTAACTTCAATAATTTTTATCATTGATTTTTTTTTTTTGAAAAATCAAATATTCAAAGGTAGAAAGTATCTCTTTTACACCGGTAATAATAATAACAACTCATTCATACTAGAATAACATATTTATTAAATCATTTGAGTAAGTCTAGCAGTACAAGCATGTGGAGTTTAAATAATATAAATTAATATTTTAGCATTTCCAAATTACAATGCACATGTTAAAATATTTATTATATGTAACTAAAATATATATAAATAAATTTTATATTTGAATATATTAATTATTATTTTTTAACATCAATATAGAAATTGTAACGACCTGGCTGGTCACTACACATAGCACAACACCATAACACCACACAGAAAAGAGTATGCATATATATATAAGCAGCTACAATATATACACAAGGTCTAATCTGGGGCTTAAAGAAATCAAAGTACAAAATACAGCCCAAAGTAGCCAAGCTAGTGGCCAAAAACTCCATACAACGTATGATCATCGCAGTCCAAACCACATGGAAACAACAAAGGGTAAGCTAGTGAAAAGAATCAGCATATAAACATATAATTACAATAATTATAGTAAGCTATATCTAACAGCATATCATCTATTCCAGAAAGTACTTTCCGTAACAAAACAAAAAAAGAAGAAGATATTGCAAAAATTGAAAAAGGTAGAAGAGGAGATAGAGAGGTCGGAGAAGAAAGTGACAAAAAAGAGAAGTAGAAAGGGGTTGTAGACACCCAATTTCGTCCGGGGGGCATACAAATGAAGAAATGGACATCTATTATCAAAAAAGCTAGTTTTAGTAGCCCGGAACGGGCTGTTCCAAAACTGGAACGGGCCGTTCCAATTTACAAAAAGAGCCTAAAACCCTAAACTGGAACGGGCCGTTCCAAAATTGGAACGGGCCGTTCCAGGCTCTTTAGAACAGGCTAAAACATACATTTGGAACGGGTCGTTCCCAAATTGGAACGGGTCGTTCCAAATAACAAAAAAAGGCTTAAATCCTTAATTTGGAACGGGCCGTTCCAGAATGGCATTTATGTGTTAAACGCGCCTCTGGAACGGGTTGTTTTGGTTTCAGAACGGCCCGTTTCAATACACTAAATTAACACGTAACGGCCAAATCCAGAACGGGCCGTTCCAATTTCGGAACAGGCCGTTCTGGACCCTGTCTAAAGCCTATAAATAGACAGCTTAGGCACATTTCTGAGGGACTCCAAAATTTCGTCCAGACTCCTTAGAGCACAAAATTTCTCTCTTTTTCTCTCTCCTCCTCTCTTTTGTATTTCTTGAGATTTTGTAAGGCATTGTAGTGTGAAAGGTTGCCACAAAGCACCTTAAATCTTCCTGTTTTGAAGATTCAATAGAGCTCATTCAAGAGGTATTTCAGTTAATCTCTTTCTCCTTTTTATTTATTTCTTCTCTATAATAAATATTATTATAATAAAAGCAATCATGTAGATATTTTAAAATTAATTGTTTAATTTAAATTTCAAGCATGTAAATATTTACCAATAAAAGGGAATTTAATATTTATATTATTATTGTTTATAATGTTAACTTCGTCATAGGGTACCGATTAAGGGCGTTGTAGGGGTGCTTAATACCTTCCCTACATGTAACCAACCCCCGAACCCAATTCTGGTTATCAAGACCATTATTGGACCTTTAAAAATCTTCTCTTTTTCCAATGTTTTGAGTAAAACATTGGTGGCGACTCCATGAACCTCATTTTTCAAAATCATTAATTAAGGATTAGTCTGGTGTCCAGGCATTCCTTAATTGATGAGACTTTTAAAAGGATGTTTAAACCATTAGTCGCGAGATCGAAAAAATTCGGGTTGCGACAGATGGCGACTCCGTTGGGGACGTTTAAAGAGGGTCAGGCCCATTGAATTGATGAAGTTAATAAAATAAAAATAATAATTTATTTATTTTTTCCCTTTACTTTGTTTTCTTTATTTATTTGGCTTTATTATCTGTAAGCTTGTTTAAATTTCTCACAAGTTTGAATTAACAAATTGCACACAAACCATAGCACACAACAGTCCCCCTACACCCGGGGGCATGAGGGTATTAAACATAGGGAGTGATTGACGTACGACCGGCCCAAGTTTGGCCTTGGAGCCTGCGAGCCTTGTCGAAAATCACACTCAAGGTGATAACCGATTACTCTAGCCTGAAATACTGCGACAGACCTTAGAGTTTGCCAGGTGACGACGACAGAGATACTGGGTCCCTATAATGGGGGCACCTTGGGGGCCTTAAGACCAAAGTGAGGATAATTAGAACCGTCCTATACAATGCACTTTTCTTGCAGGGACCACAGACTAAGGATATGAACGCGACTGTCCGCGGGTGTACATTTGTTTGAGCATATGTGTGTTGCATTCATTGTGTTCTCTTTTTGTTCATTTCAATTAGAGAGGAATTATAGACAAATAAACAAATACCAATAAAAATAATAATAAAAAATAAAAAAAAACTAACACTCTTCTGTATACCCTAACTCTAAAGCATCACATAGGATAGTTTGTTTTTAAAAAAAACAAAAACAAAAACAAAAAAAAAATATATAGCAAAAATCATGCATCATAACCTTTAGTAAAATAAAAAAAATGATAAAATTTAGGCAGAAAACAAATATCATGCATCTTTTAGTTTAGCATATACATTCATTAGAAAATAGAAGACACATAGTATGTAAAGATTCTTGAGAAAGGAGAGCATTCTAAAGTACAAGAATCGTGTGCCCTTATACTAAGGAGGCCTACTAGACTTCAGACTCTCGTCATCCTTTCAACAGAAGGCAAAGTCTACATCTTCTCAGACTTCTTCCGATTTAGAAAGATGTCATTCCTCAACTCAAATAGGAGATTATTTGAAATTTCGAAAAGGAGGCACGTAAAAAAAAGGGAAATTGAAGCAAAAAAAAACAAAAAACAAAAAAACAAAAAAAGAGAGAACAAGAATTTGCTTCAAAAGAATACAGTTTGGGAAGCTGAAGAAAACTCCGCTGATGAACGAGAAATCATGAACCTAGGGAGTTAAAAAAAATTGATGATAAGCTCCCTTACACCTCCAATTCGTATCAAAATCACTCCAAATTGCATCTTTCTTCTCTGACTCATCAACCTTGTCAATAAAGATGAAAATTTTGGCAATCACCAAAATAGTGGTGAACTCGAAAATCCTATTGATGGTTACTTCTGATGGGAATAGCAAGAAGAGAATCTGAGAAGAAACAAGAACTAATTGCAAATCAACGAACTAGCAAGCATGTCTATAGGGACATCATTCAAGCATTAGCTTCTGTAGCCTGTTACAACATCGTCAAAGTGCACCGAAAGATTTGTACAAAGAATGTTCTCTAAACAAACAAATCAATGAGAATGATATTTGTTGAATTTCTCAATCACCTTTGCATTCTATTTTGCACTTCATATAGATAACATGCCTTCCTTGTAAATAATAAATAAGAATAAAAAGGGAAACCTAACTTGTGCGTGTTAATCAAATAATGAGATCACTGGTAATCAAGTGCAAACTCGATACATCAAATTGGAAGCACTTAAAAACCAGTAATTGTGCAAGAAGACTGGGGGGCATAACACGCCCAAATTGACGATTCAAACACCGAGAGTTCCCCATGCGGAAATGACGACTGTTGGGATATGAGGAATGATCAAGAATGAATGAGTCCTTGCTTTTAGGGAATTACAACAAAATCCAATTGAAGAATAAAGGTATTGCATGACAAAAACCCGCTAGGACGAAAACCCGTAAAGGGCGTCCTAGGCAAAAATTAGGGTAAAAGAATCAAAATCTCGATAGGATACGTCCTATGCAAAAGTTAGGGATACATAAAAAAAAGCAATGTCTGCTCGAGTTGAAAATCGAAAGGCGGCTTGAGTATTCCCTTTAGAAAGCAAGAATTCATAAAGGTTTCACTCCGAAGTCGAAACTCCCACATTCAAGCAAGTGGGAATGTGTTCCTAACATAGTTCAACCAATCATCAACCATGCCTCTCTAGGGGGCAACCTCGGTTAATCTCTCTGTGTACGAATCACGAACTCGGGGCATGCCCCAGCCTCCGAGCTTTGCTAAAAGGGCACGTGTAAATTGGAAGTACTGTTTTAAATGTCATAACACTCTTTCGTTTCTCTTCTCCCTTTAAATATTCACTCTAGGCCTCATCCATCAACCCTTAATAAACAAAATGTATTTGCGACAAAGATGTTACTCGATAATAGCATGGAAAGGATAATAAAGGAACAATCAGGAATTCAAACATGACTAGGGATTGATAAAATAAAGTCATCTCATACCTCATGAGTGCTGCAAAAAAAAATGAAGGCCCGGCAGGAAACTCACTAAGGGGGCTGCGTAAAAGTTAGGACAAGACCTGCTAGGCAATCCCCAAGTAAAAATGGGTAACCTAGGCTAAAGAAAAAGATCAAAAGAAAAATGTCCGCTAGGAAACACATCTCAAGTGACCTAGGCAAAAGTTAGGACGTTAAAGCAGCAACCTGAGTTAAAAACCCAAAGACGGCTCAGAGGAATCATCCAATTAAAGTACGACCCCGAGTCATCACTTCACTTTCCAAAAAGGCTAAACACAATGATAGCTTCTTTGTAGAAAATATGTTTTGTTCAATAGCCATAAACACTAAAGCCCACCTTGGCCAGCCATTCTTCTAAAAAACCCTTTTGAAAAAAACATCCATTCTAACAACCCTTCTAAAAAAAATATCCATTCTTCTAAAAAAAACCTTTTTGGGAAAAACATCCATTCGAACAACCCTTTTGAAAAAAATACAAACGTCCCTTCTGTCTTTTCTCTTGACCCTTATGGCATTAAAATGGTATCGAAAATATACACGGGGAATGCACAGTGAATACTCACAGAGGAAAGATCGAGATGTCCCTGAACGGAGTTGGGAGACGCTTGACTACACATCGACTAGATAATCAAGGAGCCACTAAAACCTTGAGTTCAAAAGAACATATCCCCGCAATAATCACAAACGACATGGATAAAAAGGAATCGTCAACATTGACCTTAACACGTACAGGTTAATTTCCTGACAAAAAAATTGAATTGCATATTTAGGAACAAACACATGAGCATAAACTACATCGCATGCATGAGGTAGGGGCATATGGAAGGGCATTACACAATAAAAATGGAATAAATAAAAGAATCATTCCTGTCTTGCATTTTCATTGCATCCATGCATCCATGCATTCTACTTGTTATGGGTCAGAAGGAGTCATCAGGACAAGGCAATCGTAAAAGCAAAATAGACGAGCATGACCCAAAGCGGTGTCAAACGGCAACTCCAAGTAATTCTATGTGCCCACTAAGCAAAGACATATCAACAGTGGAATAGAATGGAATTGACCAAACAAGCAAGTTTATAAGCATGAAGAGGCCACCAGGCCTCACTTCTTCACCAAATGAAAGATGATTCAAGAGAATGCCAGACTAGGAATGGTTTCCTCGCCAAAGCTAGGAGTGGCTTCCGAAATAATACTCATTAATAAAGATTCAGCAAATAACATCATCATGGGATGGGATCCCTCCACCAATGATGAAAACACAAGATAAAACAGAAAAAGGCAAGCTTCGTAAATGTTGAAAAAGCCGATGCATTCAAAAAAATAACAAAAAAGGCAAGCTTTAACTATGAAAAAGCCAAAGCTAAATAAAAAATGAAATTAAAAAAAAAACTACCACAAGCAGGCGCCTGGAGAGGCATCACAATACTCAAGTGGTAGGGGCAACATTGGAATCCCTGTCAGCCATCTACTTCTCTGCCCACCAACACTGGGGCACATCAAACATCTCCTGCCCATTCACTTAGGGGCAGTCTTTCATTCCACAACACCCACAAGAAGACATCAAGTGCAAGATCGGAAAAGGTTGCTAGATCCTCAAAACTAGTACAAGATCAGTAAGGGTTGCTAGATCCCTAAAACTAGTACAAGATCGGTAAGGGTTGCTAGATCCCTAAAACTAGTACAAGATCGGTAAGGGTTGCTAGATCCCCAAAACTAGTACAAGATCAGTAAGGGTTGCTAGATCCCTAAAACTAGTACAAGATCAGTAAGGGTTGATAGATCCCTAAAACTAGTACAAGATCAGTAAGGGTTGTTAGATCCCTAAAACTAGTACAAGATCAGAAAGGGTTGCTAGATCTCCAAAACTAGTACAAGATCAGTAAGGGTTGTTAGATCCCTAAAACTAGTACAAGATCGGTAAGGGTTGCTAGATCCCTAAAACTAGTACAAGATCGGTAAGAGTTGCTAGATCCCTAAAACTAGTACAAGATTAGTAAGGGTTGCTAGACCCTAAAACTAGCAATGGGCCGGCTGAAGCCATAAATATCAGTCCAGCTTGGAGAGGCTGAGCTCAGAATATACTCCCTCTTTAGCAAGCCACAAATAAAGAAACACACTACCATGAGAAAAGCAAAAGCAGTAGGAAGCATCTACATCAAGACCAGAAGCCTAGATGTTTCGGTTTACCATCCTTATCACCCGACGGAGCATATAAACCAACACTCAGTTGCTCTTAGGGACAAGGATACAAGTAAACACCATCTACCCTAAAGAAATGGCGTGGGGGCATCTACACTGCTGAAGTAAAGGAGAAGATTAATTTGGACATAGCAAGCGACATAGGGCATTCACATGGATCTTGAAGCCTAGATGTTTCGGTTCACTATCCTTGACACCTAATAGAGCATACAATCCAACACTCAATTGCTCCATGGGGCAAGGATATAGGGAACACCGTCTATCCGAAGGAAACAATGTGAAGGTATCTATTGTCAAAACAAGAGTGAAGATCCGAATTTTCACCTCACTATCACAAGAGGAACAATGGAGCTTCTACTCAAAGACTGAAGATCAGGTGTACAGTTTGTTAGCCTTGTTACCCAATAGAGTACGCAACTCCTCTAAAGGGTGAGGACACAAGCAAATATACCTATCCAAGGGAAGCAGCGTAGAAGCATCACACAAAGAGACAAAGAGAAGACCCGAACGAAATGTCTACGTCTTTACTTGCCTTTGGAAAAGCAACACATAGCTATTCCAAAGGACAAGTAAAGAGGGGCAGCTGTAGACACCCAATTTCGTCCGGCGGGCATACAAATGAAGAAATGGACGTCTATTATCAAGAAAATGAGCTCCCAATCATGAAAATAACAGGACATGTGATGGAAATCTAATCCTTAAGGATCCCTTTGTAAGAGGTAAGACCAAGAAGGGTGAAGGTTGATCCAAGGAGGCTCACACTTGAAGACCATTGGGCCTTTAACTAGGTCCATGGTTAGGAGGCTAGAGGAGGCTTCTAGAGAGGAGGTGCTTCTTAGACCTATGCTCAATATGAGTATTGAGTATGATTCCTCTTTTTAGTCTCATAGTCTCTATTGTACATACATTGTATAGTTTGATTTCTTGTACCTTGTATATAGTAGATACTTGTATAGGTGTATTTTTGCCTTTGTATTTGTGAGGCACTTTATTTCCTTTTATTAGCTATTATATATTGTTTCTAGGGTAGGTTACTTGGACACTTTGACTCCATTTAACCTAATCTAGAAATACACTCTTTTCTTAGTTTTCTAGTAGTAGGATTGGGAGTGGCATTAGCAAGCTATAGAGTGTAACTAGCAAGCTAGAGAGTGTTACTAGCAATTGGGCCTAGAGATGGGCCTAGGAAAAATTTTACATATTTGACTCATTTTACTCCTAATTTTTCATAGATTTGATTTAGCTAGGTTTCATTCACATTGGATGAACCTAACTAAACCAAATCAACATTTTTTCAAAACCAGTTGGAGTAAAATAAAGTCCATGAGCCGCCCACCTTGATTTGTGTTCACATTGCTTGTTCACACTCAAGCTTAGAAGCTTGAAGCACAAGCTTCTCCTTAACTTTCTTACCAAGCAAGCTAAGTGAGTAGCTTGCTCTCCAAGCCTCTAGACCATGGATGGTTAGCTAGACCTTACCATGGTTCCTAGTGAACCATGGTTAAGGCTAGCTTGCTCTCCAAGCTTCCTACTCCTATATTTTCGTTTTTCCTTCATTGTAAAACACTTTTGGATGATATTTTTTAGTGAGATCAGAATTTGCACGAAATTTCTCTCTTCCAAAAGTCTTTAACCTCTTTGATATTCATCCAATTCTCTTATCCCTTCCATAGAAGAGTGTGGTGAGAATTGAAGAGACTTATATCTGCACCAAGGAGTGGCGTCTCTTGAGAGAGTTCCCCACCAAATCGTGGTGGTTCTAAGGTCTCTTCCTCCATTGGAGACCTTAGAGAAGCTTAAGAAGAATCAAGGAGCCATAGGTCTAGGGAGGAACTTGAAGAGGATTCACATCAATCCGGATTCTCCAACAAGTTTTCCATCAACATGACATCAGAAGGCTAAAAGCCTAAAAAAGCTGGTTTTAGTAGCCCGGAACGGGCTATTCCAAAACTGGAACGGGCCGTTCCAATTTACAAAAAGAGCCTAAAACCCTAAACTGGAACGGGTCGTTCCAAAATCGGAACGGGCTGTTCCAGGCTCTTTAAAAAAGGCTAAAACATACATTTGGAACGGGTCGTTCCCAAATTGGAACGGGCCATTCCAAATAACAAAAAAGGCTTAAATCCTTAATTTGGAACGGGCCGTTCCAGAATGGCATTTATGTGTTAAACGCGCCTCTGGAACGGGTTGTTTTGGTTTCAGAACGGCCCGTTTCAATACACTAAATTAACACGTAACGGCCAAATCCAGAACGGGCCGTTCCAATTTCGGAACAGGCCGTTCTGGACCCTGTCTAAAGCCTATAAATAGACAGCTTGGGCACATTTCTGAGGGACTCCAAAATTTCGTCCAGACTCCTTAGAGCACAAAATTTCTCTCTTTTTCTCTCTCCTCCTCTCTTTTGTATTTCTTGAGATTTTGTAAGGCATTGTAGTGTGAAAGGTTGCCACAAAGCACCTAAAATCTTCCTGTTTTGAAGATTCAATAGAGCTCATTCAAGAGGTATTTCAGTTAATCTCTTTCTCCTTTTTATTTATTTCTTCTCTATAATAAATATTATTATAATAAAAGCAATCATGTAGATATTTTAAAATTAATTGTTTAATTTAAATTTCAAGCATGTAAATATTTACCAATAAAAGGGAATTTAATATTTATATTATTATTGTTTATAATGTTAACTTCGTCATAGGGTACCGATTAAGGGCGTTGTAGGGGTGCTTAATACCTTCCCTACACGTAACCAACCCCCGAACCCAATTCTGGTTATCAAGACCATTATTGGACCTTTAAAAATCTTTTCTTTTTCCAATGTTTTGAGTAAAACATTGGTGGCGACTCCATGAACCTCATTTTTTAAAATCATTAATTAAGGATTAGTCTGGTGTCCGGGCATTCCTTAATTGATGAGACTTTTAAAAGGATGTTTAAACCATTAGTCGCGAGATCGGAAAAATTCGGGTTGCGACAGGGGTGAAAAAGAAAGAAGAAGGGAGGTGTCCAGAAAAAAAAAGAAAAAGGAAGGTGCGGGAAAAATAAAGAACAAGAGGTGCAAATCTAAAAATTACAAGCTCCAAAAAATATTAACGATAATTTAGAAATTTAATATATTTTAAAAAAAAAAACAAGAAGTGTATTTATATAAAATGGAGGTGTGTTTATCATCAGCCAACACATATATACCTAGGCCCAATTAAGAAGTGGGCTAGACACATAATTTTGTACCGAAAGGTCCAAACAAAAATGAAGAGCACAACATTAAATATTATTAATAAAAATGTTATGTCTTTTTAATATTCTGATTTATTGATTATTTTATTTTTTAACTTTCAAAATATTCTTTCTTTTTCATATCTTTTTTTATTTAATATTTACTTATTTACTTAATATTTTAGCATTTCCAAATTACAATGCACATGTGAAAATATTTATTATATGTAACTAAAATATATATAAATAAATTTTATATTTGAATATATTAATTATTATTTTTTAACATCAATATAGAAATTGTAACGACCCGGCTGGTCACTACACACAGCACAACACCATAACACCACACAGAAAAGAGTATGCATATATATATAAGCAGCTACAATATATACACAAGGTCTAATCTGGGGCTTAAAGAAATCAGAGTACAAAATACAGCCCAAAGTAGCTAAGCTAGTGGCCAAAAATAAAAAAACATAAAAAAGAAAAGCTCCATCTGCCAGCTGCAGACCTGCCTCTTGACACCAACCTAACCCTCCTCTACTCTCACACAACGTATGATCATCGTAGTCCAAACCACATAGAAACAACAAAGGGTAAGCTAGTGAAAAGAATCAGCATATAAACATATAATTACAATAATTATAGTCAGCTATATCTAACAGCATATCATCTAGTTCAGCAATATCAGCATATAGTATATCACAACATACATCATTCAGCAATAACAGCAGTAAACACTGTAGACCCCTAAAATTGTCCGGGTCAGAAATAAAGCTTGAAGACTCTCGAAGACTGAAGGATAATCAGCCAGAAGGACTCCTCGAAGGCCCTAGGAGGGTTCTCTGTAGGTCCAGAGGTCTTAGAATAGTTTAAAATAAAGAAGTGGAGGGAAAAAGCCCAATACGGCCGTACTGAACTCAATACGGCCGTATTGAAGCTTCAATACGGCCATACTGAAGTCAGTACGACCGTATTGACACTTCAATACGACCGCTGCGAACTCAATACGGGCGTATTGAAATTTCTGACTTTCAATACGACCGTATTGAACCCCAATACGACCGTATTGAAGTTCAAAAATTTCAATACGGCCGTATTGGCCCTGTAGGCCGTACTGCGCCTATTCCCTATAAATATGACGTCAATTGGACGTCATTCCACACTTTTTCACTGAATTTTGACTCCCTCCTTGAGTATTCTGGGGTTTTTGAGCAGTGTTCTGCCCTAGAAATCTCTCTGGGAGTCGATCCGACGAAGTTCTTGAGCCCCGAGCCATTTTGCTTGAGGATCGAACCTAGTCGAGGGGAAATCCTTTTGATTCCCTTAGTTAAAATTTTGTTCTAGGAAAGCGAGGAGCGGGCTTGTAGAGCGAGGGAACGCCAAAACGCTTCCCAGTTCTTTGCAATATATAAAAGCACGCTTCAAGAGGTTTCCTTTCAATCCTTCCTTTTACTGCTTTCTGTGTGCATATTTAAAATGTCATCATGTAGATAGTCAATTTATAATTGTTTAGAATAAATAGGGGTAATTTAGTAATTTTACGCTGTTATTTTAGAAAATAATCTGTCATAGGGAACCCGAAAGGGGCGCTGTGGGGTGCTAACACCTTCCCCACGCGTAACCGACTCCCTTACCCAACTCTGGTTGTAGTGGCCAAAGTTGATTTTTAAATCAATTGCCTTATCCCTTTTTCCAATGTTTTGAGTAAAACATTGGTGGCGACTCCACGAACCCTCCTTTTATGAAAACCTCTAATCCATGGAGGGTCCCGCTTGGGATTAATATGGATTAGTGAGCCTTTTAATAAAATTGCTCGTTTGACGAGGTCTCAGTTTGAGAATAAGTCATTCTAGCAATCCACTATTTTTAAACAAATAAACGAGTCCAACCATCCTTCGCGAATGCCGAAAGCCCGTTTCAGGCCGGTGGCGACAGATGGCGACTCCACTGGGGAAGCTTCGAGAGTCAGTCCCATTTAGTGACAGATTATTTTTAACAAATAATAGTTAAAATTACTTCATTACCCCTTGCTTGTATTATAATATGTTTATCTATTTGGCTTTAAATAACTGTTGTTTGTTTAAAATTCCGCAAATTGTTTGGAATAAATTGCACACAAACCTTTGCACACAACAGTTCCCTCTATACCCGGGGGCATGAGTGGTAATCCATAGGGAGTGGATGTTAGTACGGCCGGTTGATGGGTTTATAGGAGCCTATGAGACCGTTGTCGAAAAGCATCACTCAAGGTGATAACCATGAACTTGAGTCCGACGGTGCGTTGGAGCTTTCCATCGACCTACGACAAGAGGAATTGGGTCCCTATAATGGGGGCACCTTGGGGGCCTTTGACCAAGTGAGAACAGTTAGATCCTCCTTGAATATGCACTTTTCTGCAGGAGACCCCTACCTCGTAATTCGCTCGTAACTGTTCGTGGATGAGTGAATTGTTTGTGCATTCGTTATGTGACATTGTTTGTGCATTAATAAATAACCTCGTGATAAGGTCTAAAAATAATCCCCATGCATAAAAAACCATGACATGAGAGGAAAGACCATGTGTGAAAATATAATAAAAGTGAGGAGCATGTACATCATTACCAATAAGACATCATGCATCCTCATGAAAACATACATTTTAGGATCACCAATACCTCTTGACATGAGTGAAAGAGACCTATGACTATAGAGATTCTCCGTTGGGGAGAAATCATAGATAAAGAAGGGTGGTAAACTTCCGTCTTAAAAAGGCAGCGCCTTAAAGATGGAGGTTTATCAAGCTCGTGTTAAAGAGTGTATTCATTCCATAAAATAAACTAACTAAACATTCATTTTAGAAAGTGGCTGGTCATCTCTCTATCCTTACGCGCGCACGGAAAATCAAGAAAATGGAAGCATTGGAGGAGCAAAACAAGAAGCTCACAACCGAGCTTTCACAGCTTAAAGAACAGATGGCGCAAATGATGGAACTCATGCGTCATCACAACATCCATGATTCTCATCATAGTGATCATGGGTCCCATCATGAGGGAGAGGAGGAAGAGCATGAAAAAGATCCTCCAAACGCCGTACCCCTTGGGGCAGGAATTATAATAAAAGAGCCCGAGGTCTCAAAGGAACAATTCCATGCCCTCGAGGATCGGCTAAGGGCTATGGAGGGGCATGACTTTGACATTAAGGATGCCGCCGACATGTGTTTGGTGAGGGACATTCAATTCCCTCCTAAATTTAAAGTGCCAGATTTCCCAAAATACGTGGGATCGACTTGCCCTAAAAGTCATCTCACCATGTACTGTCGCAAGATGGCTGCATATGCCACAAATGAAAAGCTCTTGATCCACTGCTTTCAAGAGAGCTTAGCTGAAACTGCACTCAACTGGTATATGCAGCTAGATGGAAATCTAGTACACACATGGAGGCAGTTGGCCGACGCCTTCCTCAAGCGCTACAAATACAACATTGACCTAACACCCGATAGGTCTGATCTTCAAGCCTTGAGTAAAAAGAACGATGAATCCTTCAAGGCGTACGCCCAACGTTGGAGGGAGTTGGCGGCACAGATAGAGCCCCCGCTGTCGGATAAGGAGACGGTGTCCTTATTCATCAACTCGTTGACTGGTCCCTATTACGATAAAATGATAGGGAACACAACGACACTCTTCTCGGACATCATCACCATTGGAGAAAGGGTGGAACAAGGACTTAAAAGTGGGAAGCTGGCTAAGCCTTCCCAATCATATGAAGCTAAGAAGGCCTTTGGGAAGAAGAAAGAAGGAGGAGTCAACGCTGTAACCATTGCTCCGTCTTCTTCCGCTTCGAAGTCAGGCAAATCGCAAAACAACTCTGTGAAGAAGTTTGATAGACTTCCGACCACTTACAGCGATCTCCTGCCGAAGCTAGTGGAGGCGCGCCTTATAGCTTACATTCCACCAAAGAAGGTGAATCCACCCTACCCCGATTGGTACAATCCACAAGACAAATGTCTATACCATTCGGGGGCACAGGGGCACTCAACGGAGAACTGCCGAGCTCTCAAGTACAAGGTCCAAGACCTTATCGACGCTGGGTGGGTCACTTTCGATTCGACGGCGCCCGACGTGAGCAAGAATCCTCTACCGCAGCAGGAGTAGAGAGAAGGGCAAGCCATGATAGGGCCCCTCCACATTTTTTCTTTTAGGGACTCATGATCAATACCCGAGATCATGAGGACCTTTTCATGTAAATAAAGGGTTTTGTACAGTTTTACACTCATATATCAATAAAAAGGCATTTTTCACACAATTATTCTCTCATTTTGTTCTATTCTCTCTCTCTCATTAATATTAATAAATTCTAAACCTAAACAGAACCAATAAATGATTATGTCTGTGATTGCTCGCTCTGACCGGGATCCGAAAGCCGAGGATGAATGGGTTGAGTTGGACAGTGATGAGGAGACCATCTCTCCGGACCTGCAAAGACTGCTAGATCAAGAAGCTCGTCTACTCCAACCGAATCAAGAAGAATTGGAGACCGTGAATTTGGGGCAGGGTCAAGAATTGAAAGAGGTCAATATTGGGACCCGTATCAGTGATGGAATAAAAACGCAATTAATTCAATTATTGAGGGAATACAAGGACGTATTTGCATGGTCGTACCATGATATGCCCGGGTTGGACTCCAACATTGTCGAACACAAGTTGCCCTTAAAAGAGGGGTTCCGACCTATTAAGCAAAAGCTTCGACGAATCAAGCCCGAATGGTCGTTAAAGATTAAGGAGGAGGTAGAAAAACAATTGGACGCGGGATTCTTGGTTGTATCCCAGTATCCCGAATGGCTGGCTAACATTGTGCCAGTCGTCAAAAAGAATGGAAAGGTTAGAGTGTGTGTTGATTATAGGGATTTGAATCGTGCCAGCCCAAAGGACGATTTTCCCTTGCCACATATTGATACACTCGTGGATCACACCGCCACAAACACACTCTATTCCTTTATGGATGGATACTCGGGGTATAACCAAATCAAGATGAACATGGAAGACCGCGAGAAGACTTCCTTCATTACACCTTGGGGCACGTTTTGCTATAGGGTAATGCCTTTTGGACTCAAGAATGCGGGTGCCACCTACCAACGAGCGATGGTGACATTATTCCACGATATGATCCACAAAGAAATTGAAGTATACGTGGATGACATGATCGCAAAGTCAAAAGACGAGATGGACCACACCCAATATTTGAGAAAATTATTCAATCGGCTTCGTAAGTATCAGCTTAAGCTAAACCCGGCTAAGTGTACTTTCGGAGTTCGGTCGGGTAAGCTTCTCGGGTTCATCGTCAGTGAAAAAGGCATAGAGGTGGACCCCGATAAAGTAAAGGCAATAATGGAAATGCCTCCTCCTAAAACTGAGAAAGAAATTAGAGGATTCCTCGGCAGGGTGAACTACGTCGCAAGGTTCATCGCACAGTTGACTGACACGTGCAAACCAATATTCAAGTTGTTGCGCAAGAATCATTCCGAAACTTGGGATGAGAATTGTCAACGAGCTTTTGACAAGGTCAAACAGTGCTTGGCCAATCCACCAGTACTGGTGCCACCTGTCGAGGGAAGGCCATTAATCCTCTATCTGACAGTACTTGATGAGTCCATGGGAGCCGTGCTAGGGCAACAGGACGAAACTGGAAAGAAAGAACAAGCCATCTACTACCTGAGCAAAAAGTTCCTTGATTATGAAACCCGCTACACGCCATTAGAAAAGACTTGCTGTGCGTTAGCGTGGGCAACACAAAGGCTCAGGCAGTACATGATAAGGCATACTACTTGGTTGGTTTCCAAAATGGACCCAATTAAGTACGTGTTCGACAAACCAATAATCACTGGGAAGATTGCCCGATGGCAAGTGCAATTATCAGAATTTGACATCATACATGTCACACAAAAGGCCATCAAAGGCAGTACCCTAGCTGATTACCTAGCACATGGGCCGACCAATGATTACCAATCCCTTCAGGATGATTTCCCCGACGAGCACATAATGAGTATACAACATGAAGAACTAAAAGACGATGCGTGGACCATGTATTTTGATGGAGCCTCCAACATGCTTGGACAAGGGATTGGGACAGTATTAATTTCCCCGCAAGGAAAGCATATCCCCTTAACGGCAAGACTCAACTTTGACTGTACAAATAACATGGCCGAATACGAGGCTTGCGCGTTAGGAATCCAAGCAGCAATCAACAATGGTATCCTAAAGCTCAAAGTATTTGGAGATTCGGCTTTAGTCATTCACCAACTGCGAGGTGACTGGGAAGTCCGAAATCCTAAACTGATACCATATGTTGAGCATATCAAAGATTTGACACAATTTTTCCAAAGTGTCATCTTTGAATACATTCCAAGGGAGGAGAATCAGTTTGCTGACGCCCTTGCTACACTATCATCGATGTTCGCATTGGATAAGGAGCATGAAATGCCCATCATCAATATCCGGCGGCACGATAAGCAAGCGTTCTGCCTACTGATAGATGAAGCTGTTGACGATCATCCATGGTTCCATGACATCAAACAATATCTGTCAAAAGGGGAATATCCTGATATGGCTAGTGATAATGATAAAAAGCATATCCGAAGAAGGGCCATGGGATTTCTGTTGATTGGGGAAACCCTCTACAAAAAGAATTATGACTCGGTCTTGTTGAGATGTATAGACCGAGTCGAAGCTCAAAACGTGATCAAAGAAATACATGAGGGGGTTTTTGGTACCCATATTCCCGGGCCTGCAATGGCTAAGAAAATCCTTAGAGCAGGATATTATTGGTCGACCATTGAAAGGGATTGTTACCAATACGTCCGGAAATGCCACAAGTGTCAAGCATATGCCGACAACATTCATGTCCCACCAACGCCACTCAATGTTTTGGCTTCACCATGGCCATTCGCAATGTGGGGCATGGATGTTATTGGACCCATCGAGCCAAAGGCATCCAATGGACATAGGTTCATCCTTGTGGCCATTGACTATTTCACTAAATGGGTAGAAGCGGCATCGTATGCTCATGTGACCCGAAAGGTGGTAACATCCTTCATAAGGAAGAACATCATATGCAGATACGGTATTCCCGATAAGATCATCACTGATAATGGATCCAATTTGAACAATAAGATGGTGGAAGAATTGTGCAAAGAGTTCAAAATTCAGCACCATAACTCTTCCCCATATCGACCAAAGATGAATGGGGCAGTCGAGGCAGCCAATAAGAATATCAAGAAGATAGTACAAAAGATGGTTGTCTCATTCAAAGACTGGCATGAGATGCTACCCTTCGCTCTCCATGGTTATAGGACTTCAGTACGTACATCCACAGGAGCTACTCCATTCTCCCTTGTTTATGGAATGGAGGCAGTTCTGCCGGTTGAAGTCGAGATACCTTCTCTGAGAGTAATCATGGAAGCAAAACTTTCCGAGGCAGAATGGGTTCAAAGTCGATACAACCAATTGAACCTTATCGAAGAAAAACGACTGAACGCCATATGCCATGGTCAAGCCTACCAAAGGAAGATCAAAAAGGCTTTCGACAAAAAAGTCCATCCTCGGATCTACCATGAGGGAGAGCTGGTGATGAAGAAATTGCTACCAGCTCAAAAGGACAAAATCGGAAAGTGGGCCCCAAATTACGAAGGACCATATGTGGTGAAGCGAGCTTTCTCCGGGGGAGCATTGATTCTCACAGACATGGACGGAGAAGAACTTCGATACCCAGTCAACGCTGACGTGGTAAAGAAGTATTATGCTTGAAGACGTTGCTTGCATCAGCCCGCTAGGATGAAAACCCAAAAAGGGCATCCTAGGCAAAAGTTAGGGCAAGACAAAAAGCCCGCCAGTACAAGGGTACTAGGCAAAACAAAGGCAAAATTATCCCCGCTAGGACATGTCCTAGGCAAAAATTAGGGGCAAAAGAATAAGATATAAAAACAAAGCAAGCAACGATCACTTGAACCGAAAACCGAAAGGCGGTTCAAGTGATAATCTTCTAGAAGCAAGCGTCTTGCAGTATCTACACTCCTGGCTCAGGCATCTCACCCAAAACGATTAGGGGAACGAGAAAAGCGACAATTACAGATATAATTGTTTAAGCCAAAAATGTATAGCCTACCTTGGCCAGCCATTCTTCAGAAATTCCTTTTGTAAATCTTTCTGTATGAACATTTGTGAATATCAATAAAATATCCATTTGTTTCTTTTCTTTCTTGACCTTGTGATTATGCCTTTAAAATTGATGTTTCTAAAAATTGTACGAAACTCTTAATAATCGGTCAATAAAAGAAAATTGGAGGGGTTCCTGTAAAATCCATAATCTCCTGCATAAAGGCTCACAAAAATACTCCCTCGCGTCAATGACAGAAAGTCCTCCAAGAAGAAGAGGATAGGGAGAGCCACTCACTTTTCTAAATAAATGAACAAAAATAAAAATTGTATTACATTTGTGCATCACACACATGAGTTGCACATTCAAAGACCTTATCATGAGGCAACTGCATAAAATAGAAAAATAGAAAATTGCTTGTGTATGACAACAGCAAGCAAAATACAAAGATTCAGAAAATCAGCAGCATCATACAGAATAATTGAGCCTGGAGAGGCTTGCCGAAAGAATACTCTCAAAATAACTGAGCCTGGAGAGGCTCGCAGAAATAATACTCCCCAAAGGGAACCTCAGCTCATGAAGCCAATATCCAACAAGAGCTATCAAAGCAAGATCGACGACATTCCCAATGGAAGCACGATCACCCAAGCAGAATATCCAAGTCAAAGGACTTAGACTTCCTCAGTGAAGATAGCTCTCCAACTCGAGTGTTGAGTGAGGCTAAGCCTGTAGAGGCTTCCTAAATAATACTCTGGGATACATGAGATCCCCAAATCCCCAGTCGCCTACTCAAGAGGCATCCCTGCAGAAGGAGGAAAAAATAAAAAAAATCAATAATCATTCCCCAAGTGGAATCTGGCTCTCAGCCAATCATTGAACGTCAAGCTGATACGCCTAACAGAAGAGGCTAATCAAAATCAACGACAAAATCCCCCAGTGGATAACAGCCTACACGGAGGCAGCAAAATCAAAAACCAAAAGAGACACCCGAACAAGGATAACCGGGATACTCCACCAACGTCGAAAGGACGTCAGCCAATCATAAGGCACCGCTCACATCAGAAAGAGCATCTTTGTGTCTGCACCCAAAGGAATCAGAAATTCCCCAATGGGAACCAACTACGCAATGGAAAGTTGGGACACAAGAACCTATGAGTAACTGCACATCCCCTAGACGGATCCCTGCGTTATCCAGCCCTTAGTGGCACAAAATCAAAAAACAACCGTCGAAGCAGCATCGTGGACTGTGGAGACAAAATCATCACGAATCCCTGGAAAGGAGATATTCACGCTACCCCCGTCGTCACAAACACGGAGGTATGCAGCTTCCGGCTCGGACAATGAGCGAAGCTATCTCTGGAAAAGGGGTACTCACCGCTTACCGTTGTCATAAGGGTACTTAGCTTCCGGCTCGAACAAAGAGTGAAGTTAAGCCTGGAGAGACGGTACTTACAGCTTCCAGCTTGGGCAACAAGCAAAGCAAGGCCTGGAGAGGCAAAACTCACACTGCTTACCGTTGTCACAAGGGTACTTAGCTTCCGGCTCGAACAAAGAGTGAAGTTAAGCCTGGATAGACGGTACTCACAGCTTCCAGCTTGGGCAACAAGCAAAGCAAGGCCTGGAGAGGCAAAACTCACACTGCTCACCGTCGTCGCAAAGGTGCTTGGTTTCCGGCTCGAACAAAGAGTGAAGCTAAGCCTAGAGAGGCGGTACTCAACCATCAGCGTCATCAGAGGCGCGTTGATGTCCAACTTCCGGCTCGGGCGTCGAGTGAAGTTGGCCTTGGAGAAGGTAAACTCAGCTACCGAGGATGTCAGAAGCGCCGAGGTATGCACCCACCTGGAGAGGCTACTCAACATTTTCCCACCGGAAGACGCTACAAGTCAGAAGGTCGGCACAATACCCGGACAATTGGGTCAACTCCTTTACTTGTCAGCCGATACACCAAGAGGCCGTCCGACTAAGTAAAGGGGGGGCAGCTGTAGACCCCTAAAATTGTCCGGGTCAGAAATAAAGCTTGAAGACTCTCGAAGACTGAAGGATAATCAGCCAGAAGGACTCCTCGAAGGCCCTAGGAGGGTTCTCTGTAGGTCCAGAGGTCTTAGAATAGTTTAAAATAAAGAAGTGGAGGGAAAAAGCCCAATACGGCCGTACTGAACTCAATACGGCCGTATTGAAGCTTCAATACGGCCATACTGAAGTCAGTACGACCGTATTGACACTTCAATACGACCGCTGCGAACTCAATACGGGCGTATTGAAATTTCTGACTTTCAATACGACCGTATTGAACCCCAATACGACCGTATTGAAGTTCAAAAATTTCAATACGGCCGTATTGGCCCTGTAGGCCGTACTGCGCCTATTCCCTATAAATATGACGTCAATTGGACGTCATTCCACACTTTTTCACTGAATTTTGACTCCCTCCTTGAGTATTCTGGGGTTTTTGAGCAGTGTTCTGCCCTAGAAATCTCTCTGGGAGTCGATCCGACGAAGTTCTTGAGCCCCGAGCCATTTTGCTTGAGGATCGAACCTAGTCGAGGGGAAATCCTTTTGATTCCCTTAGTTAAAATTTTGTTCTAGGAAAGCGAGGAGCGGGCTTGTAGAGCGAGGGAACGCCAAAACGCTTCCCAGTTCTTTGCAATATATAAAAGCACGCTTCAAGAGGTTTCCTTTCAATCCTTCCTTTTACTGCTTTCTGTGTGCATATTTAAAATGTCATCATGTAGATAGTCAATTTATAATTGTTTAGAATAAATAGGGGTAATTTAGTAATTTTACGCTGTTATTTTAGAAAATAATCTGTCATAGGGAACCCGAAAGGGGCGCTGTGGGGTGCTAACACCTTCCCCACGCGTAACCGACTCCCTTACCCAACTCTGGTTGTAGTGGCCAAAGTTGATTTTTAAATCAATTGCCTTATCCCTTTTTCCAATGTTTTGAGTAAAACATTGGTGGCGACTCCACGAACCCTCCTTTTATGAAAACCTCTAATCCATGGAGGGTCCCGCTTGGGATTAATATGGATTAGTGAGCCTTTTAATAAAATTGCTCGTTTGACGAGGTCTCAGTTTGAGAATAAGTCATTCTAGCAATCCACTATTTTTAAACAAATAAACGAGTCCAACCATCCTTCGCGAATGCCGAAAGCCCGTTTCAGGCCGGTGGCGACAAACACACAATGCATCGTCATGCATGTCAGCTCGGAGATCTCCTACAACAACTCAACCTTACGGCCTACAACAGCTCAGCCTTACGGCCTACAATAGCTCATATCAGCATGCAGCACAGCACAACACAACAAATCAGCATACAACAATAACAACATACAACACAACTAAACAACTTACAGCAAAACAATATACATCAACTACAGCTCAACATCATAATTCAACATTATCAACTAGTCAGCATGTAACACCCCGAATTTTCTACTAATATAATGTTAATTATTATTTATTTTTATATTTATGAAGATTATTTTTCTTATAGTTATTTTAGTTAGTTAAAGAGTTTTATAGAATATTGTAAAGGTTTTTAATAATTTAAATTATTTATGAAAATTTTATATAAAATTCTGTTTTAGCCCCAGAACGGGCTGTTCCAAAAAGTGGAACGGCCGTTCCAAACAATGAAGACAAACTGTTTTTGAGGTATCAGAACGGGCCGTTCCAAAAGTGGAACTGGCCGTTCCAAAATTGTAAAAAGACCTATTTTTGTTTTACCAGAACGGGCCGTTCCCAAAGGGAAACGAGCCGTTCCAAGATTTTAAAAAAATGCTTAAAAAGTTTTGTTAGAAACTGGGCGTTCCAGAGGAGGAGGTCTTGCCCAAGTTTCAGCTTCGCTTATCCAGGTAAGGGGGGGAGTGAGAAACCTCGCTCGGGGGTGTGGGGATAATTGTTGGATAGTTTGTTTGTCGGATTGGCCCCCAATCCCTTGCCGTTGTTCTGTTTTATTTTCTATTTGCTCTGCTCTGTTCCTTGTTGAAAATAATAAATGATTATGTAACCCCAATCCCTTGTCGTTGTTATGTTTTATTTTTTGTTTGCTCTCCTCTGTTCCTTGTTGGAAATAATAAATGATTATGTAACCTCAATCCCTTGCTGTTGTTCTGTTTTATTTTCTGTTTGCTCTACTTTGTTCTTTGTTGGAAGTAATAAATGAATATGGAATTAATGCTAAAATAAATAAGTTTTAATATGAATGATAATGTTCTCTATGGATACCTATGCGGACCTTATGAGGAGTATTTATGACATGACCATGTGAAATATGGACAAATGACGTGAGACCTAAGAATGAACTATTGAGACAAGCTGGGATTATAAGGATATGAAAAATAATGACATGATGTACTAAATAAAATTTTGTAATAAACATGCACCATATGCATATATTACTCCAGGTGTGCCGCTGAGGCCGCATACCCACAATGTAACATGCTAATAAGGTGTACCTTATGGTCACCTACGATGTAACATGCTAATAAGGTGTACCTTATGGTCACCCACGATGTAACATGCTAACAAGGTGTACCTTAGGGTCACCAACGATGTAACATGCTAACAAGGTGTACCTTAGGGTCACCAGTGATGTAACCAGGTGTACCTTAGGGTCACTAGTGATGATATGTGAAACTTCTGTATGGCGCCACATGCATGCATTTATGAGTCGAGTCAATGATATCATTGCATGATAAATGAGTGTATATGTGATATTAATGATGTATGTGTATTGTTTACATGTGACTTATATTTGTTGTGTGTGTGTGTGGGTGCTATCTAACCTTTATTTCTGCACCTGAAACTGAGTGAGATGTTTCTCACTCCCTTGTTGCTTTTGTATGTGTTTAAATTATGTTGCAGGCGATCAGCATCATGAGGATGTGGTTAATGAGGCTTAAGGCTTCATTTGGGCATGCTCTAATAGGATGTGACATCGGAGCATAGCTAGCTTAGTTTAATATGTTATTGTTTTAATAACTTTAGTTTCTCTTCTTTTATAATTTCTAACGAAGAGATAACGTAGATAAAGTTTATAATCCAAGGAAAATGTATGTTAAGAATTGTAATTTAAACGTTTTTTATAAAAAGACCCAAATGTGCATCTTTGTTATATTTTTATACATGATTTGGAAGTTATAAATTAATCCCTAACCAGGAGGCACTGCCACCTTTACTGGAGTTAATTTATATTTCCTTTATTATTATTTGTATATATATATGATTTCTTGTTTTTCACTAAATTGTATTGAAAATCTTAACTTCTTTTCTTTTATAATTTCTATATTGGAGTGATGATTTATGAGTTATGAATGTGAATCTTCTACCTTGTGATATTTGAGACATTTGTCAACTACGAAAGATTTTATTTACTCAAAAAGAAAAAAAAATTGTTTACATTTATTGTGTATTAATGTTGGGGTAGAAGGGTGTCAAACAGCACAACAATATTTTACATTTACAGCTCAGCTAAGCATATAACAACATCTATCAGCAATTCCAACATTTTTCAACACATATCAGCTTATAAATCAACATCTCATCTGCGCCCGGCGCACTCATGGTTGCACCCGGCGTGGCACAACTGGAGAGCATCAGGATTCAAATGCGCCCGGCACAATTCCCATTGCGCCTGGCGTGCTAGGAGGTAAAGACCTCAAAAGGTCTCACACGCCCGCAGTGCAAACCCGCGCTCGGCGCAAGGTAAGCAGAGACTTCCCGAAGGTCTCACGCCCGACTCAATATCAATTGCGCCTGGCGCCACCGTTAGCAGAGACTCCCAAGGAGTCTCCACGCCCAGTGAGACATGGTCACGCCTGGCGCCACACGAGAGATCCCAAAAACATGCCACACACTAATATCGCGCCCAGTGCAGTCTCACCACGCCCGGCGTGGGCCATCAGAGGCTCACATTCTCAAGCTTGCCTGATGCACACATCTTTGTGCCCGGCGGGCTTGCCCAAATGGAGCCCTCTAGTGGTCACGTGCCCGACGCGAAGAACTACGTCGGGCGTGATACTCAGCAGCAACTCCCCAAGTTCGAAAATCTTGCCCAAAATCTGCCAAAATCAACATTTCAAGCACATGCAAACCAGCCAAAATGCTACATTTTCACCAAACAGCTCAAAAACACCATCTTTTTACACATGCAATCACGAACAAGGAAATATCCCCAAATTTCACCCAAAACCCCGAAAACCCCAAAACTCCATTTTCATCAATTTCATCCATCAATCCGCAACAATCAGCCATCATGTGAGTTTCTAGCTCACTAAAACAAACAACCGGCAAGAAAATCCTAGCTTCCCTTACCTAAGTGCGAGAATCTGAGCTTCTGGGAAAGAGAAACGGAGAAGAAGATGGAGAAGAGCTTAAACGGGGATGAGAAGAAAAGGAACGTCCACACCTTAGCAAGTCCAAACTCTAAGAATCAGCACCTTCACACCCAAGAATCCAGAGAAGAAAGGGGACCAAGGCAAGCAAGGAAAGAAAAAGAGTGAGTATAAGAGTGAAAGAGAGTTAAGAGTGAGTTGAGGGAAGAAAAGGAAAGAAGAGGGTCTCACAGAAATCATAAATAAAATTTGTATAAATAGATATTTTTAAATATATGAATTATATTTTAGATTTATAATAAATAATTTATATTGTAACATAATAATTTATTTATTAATAATTTATTTTAAAATATTAAAATTTAATTCCTAAATAATTATGTAAATAAAAATAAAATTTGATAAAAAGTAAAAAAATTCTTAAAAATTGTCTTGTAAAAAAAAACTTTAAAAACACTCTAATACAAGATAAAGATTCATATTAAATTATAAGAATTGATAAAATCTTAAATTTAAATTTTGTTACCAAATTTGTACTTAAAAAAAGTAACCAATTTAGTTACATGATTTGTAGTATATCTGGGTGTGTCTGTATATTTGTTTTTGTTAAATTAATTATTTTTTATCAGTCAGAAAAAATATTTTGTAAAATTATTTTGAGTTAAAATTATATAGTATCCCAAGGTACTAATTACTTTAGTTTTTTAATTGTGCCATACTTTTTTTTTCTTTCAATTGTCCTTATAATATTATTATTCATGTTTAATTAAGATGAATAGTTTTAGTTTTGTTTTTCTTTCAAAATTTTAATTCTCGAAGGTATTAAACTTTCTTTCAAAAATTTAATTTTGGAAATAAAAATTAAAGAAAATTAAATATTCTTCCGAAGTTTTTAGAACTAATTTTAGATCTTTTCAAAAAATTATACATGGATGATTTTGTAAGAACAATCAAAAGGTAATGACTGTAATTAATATAAAAGATGGTAAAAAAAGAAAAAGAAAAAAGAGGTAATTACCTTTAAAGTGAGCGCAGGGTGCAATGACCTAGAAGCCCGATGGGTCACTAGGCCTGTTTAGTTAAAAAAAAAACAATCATTTTGGACAAATTCAAGTGGCGTCATGATATATGCATCTTTTTTTATATAAATTACACCTCCTTTTTTTTTTTTTTTTTTTAATTTTCTTAATTTTTTTATTTTCTAAGTTTTTAATCTTCCACTTCCAACAATCAATAAACATTTTTCTTCTTTTTGCACATTTTCTTCTCTCTTTTTCAGTTTTTACATACACCTCTTTCTTTTCCTTTATTCTTCACTTATTTGAGTTGACATTTTTAATTCTTTTGATTTTTACATTATTCTCTTCCCTCATTCCCTTCACATTATTACCCTCTTTCTCCTCTCTTTCAGTTTTCTCATATAAGTGTGTGTAACTTTCTCGACAGTGTCAAAAGAGTCGAGTCAACCACATTTTTTTTTAATTGAGTACTTTCTTCCCTTTTATACCTTTAGAAAGCACAACATTAGATTTAGTATTTCATAAAATACTTTTCGAAAAATTAATTTTACTATTTAGTAAAAAATAATTTGAAATTATATAAAACAACACACTTTCAAAAATTATTTGATGGGAAATTAATTTTAAAATTTCAAAAAGTACCTTCCAAAAACATTAATTTTACTATTTTAAATTTTTTTTTTGGAATACTAAAATTAATATTTCATAAAAAAATTTCTACAACACTAAATTTAATCTTGAAGTTTTTGAAAGTGTAAAAGAAGAGGAAGTGTTGGAAGAAAAAATATGGGTATGTCTCGGTACCTTTGACATTATTGAGGAAGTCGCATGTACTTACAACAGCATCACACACTAGTATTGTGGCTTAGGTGCGTGTAAAAATTGAAAGAGAACAAAAAGAGAGTAATGTGAAAATCAAAATAATTAAAACTACCAACTAAAATAATTGGAGAATGGGGAGAAGACAAACGAGAACATGTGAAAACTGAAAAGGAAAGAGAAAAAAAATAAAAAAAATAAGAACATTTTAGAATTAAAAAAAGTGTACTTATTAATATATATATACTACTAGAATTTCTCTTATTACATGCGATTTTTCCTGCGAATTTTTCATAAAAATTCATAAGAAACGTTGTTCCTGCAAATTTTTCTGCGAAATTTTATCTGTAGGTAATACCTTCGTGGATAATATATTTTTACGAATTTTAAAATTCGCAGGAAATTTTCTTGCAAAATTTCTTGCGAAAAAAATTTGCAGGAAAGTTTCCTGCAAAAAAAATTTCGCAGGAAAGTTTCCTGTGAATTTTTTCGTAAGAAATTTTGCAGGAATATTTTTTATAAAAAATATTAAAAAAATTACTATAAATTCTATCAATAATTTTTCAACTTTCAAATGCTCACAATGAATTCATCCTAAACATTTGTTTCCATGTCTCCAACATGTGATACATAATCTTTTAAATTATAAGATTATACATTATAAACCTAACGCTCAACCATACAAATCAACTTGTAAGGTAAGTGTTGCCCCAACTTATATACTCTTTAATTGCTTTATTTTCAATCGACGTGGGACTTAAAGTTTTTTTAAAATATTAAACTTATAAATTTAAATATTTTTTTTATTTTTCCTGCGGATTAAAATTTGTAGGAAAATTCGCAGGAAAATATACCTGCAAAAGTTTTCTACCATTTAGTAAACATTACTTGCGAATTTATTTTTGCAAGAAAATCTGCAAGAAACAAAATAAAATTCTTACAATATTTTTTGCAAATTTTTACCATGGAAAAAAATTTCTATGATTATTAAAATTGTAGCAAAATTTGTAAGAAATATCTGTAAATTATTTTTTGTAAATAAATTCGCAAAAAAATTTTGCGAATATTTTTTTGCAGGAAAATTCACAAAAAAATTCACAAAAAATTTCTGCGAATATTTTTTTGTAAGAAAATTCGCAAGAAAATGAAACTTTTCTAGTAGTGATATATATATATATATATATATATATACATATATATATATATATATATATATATATTGTGTGTGTGTAGGCATGGCAATCTAACTCGCCCCCGTGGGTACCCATCCGATCCCGCCCCGATTTGGATGGGAAAAACTCGTGTTTATCGGGTGCGGGTTTTCCCCGATTGATAAAATCAGGGGCGGGGGTGGGGATGTTAATACTCATCCCGTTCCCGCCCCCATACCCGCCTCCGCCCCCGCCTCGCTTAATAATATAATTAAAAAAATTATTTATATATATATAAACTAAAATTAGAAATATTTATATGTAAAAATTTATATTATTTTACTTTTCTTTTATTTTTCTAAAAATTATTCATATTTATTTAAAAATAAAAAATAAAAAAAATAAGAGCGGGGACGGGGACGTGGCGGGGAAACCCGAACCCACCAGGGGTGGGGATGGGGACCCAGATTTTATCCCAGCAGGTATCGAGGACGGAGGCAGGAACGGTTTAAATTTGCGAGAGCGGAGGCGGGAAACGTAAAACCCGCCCCCACCCCGCCCCGTTGCCATGCTTATATGTGTGTGTGTTTTTATACCAAGAAGCATACAAGAGTTAAGAAAATAAGCCATACTAGATGAACAACACTGTCCCAAAGCTTGGATAGCTCAAATGCTCAATCACAAAACCCCACACTTTCCCAAACACAAATCTTTCATAAATATAGAGAATTGAGAGAAACAAGAAATGAAAAAATGAAATAAGAACTCGGTGGATGATAGTTTTATACAAGTCAATAATGTGATTTATATAGAAATAAGAAGGAAATCAACAAATATCAACAATGGTATCTCTATTATTACCTCATTCCTTCTTACTTTTAATTATCATAACCCCTTCTATCAATATGGAAACTTGGTTCTCTTTTCTTGATTCAATTGAAATCCAATTCAAATTCACCTTTTTATTACTTAAAATTAGATAAATTTCTGTACTAAAATTAAAACTAATTTAATCAATTGATTTTTTTTTCCTAAACCATACAATACATTCTTTTAAGATAAATAAGCAACACATATATATTATCTAAAAATATATAAAAAATAATAATAATAATAATTGAAAGGATTATCGCTTCGCTTGTCCTCATCAAGAATTATACATGTTCTAACTCAAATTTAATTGGCCCAATTGAGGTCTAAACAAATAACAGCACAATGAATTAACTACCTAAACATTTAGGATCCATAACCATATAACGATTTAAGTAGTGTTCATTGATCCTAAAGTCAATCATATCGGATGATAAAATTCAAAAGTAAATATAATTGTACTGCCAATTCCGTGTTTAATATCAGAAGGTCAATATCCGGTCTAAACCTCAAATACTTCATAATCATAATCAAAATTAAGCTTGGTCGTATAAAAATATCTTAAACTTAGAGCTTGTGAACTTTTGTGCCGCTTAAAAAATACAACTTGACATACTCAAGTTTAATAACAAGTCTATTCTTTTATAATAGTCATTTAAAGTTATTTTACAGTAACATAAAAAAAATGTAATAAATTTTTTTTATTTTTTTATATAATAATTTTAATCTTTTTTATTATTGTAACAATGTGAATTTTACTAATAATTGTTGATTTTATTGATTATATGTTTATTTGTTTAATTGTTATAAAATTTTAAGGACTAAGAAATTCTTATGAATTTAGTTTATTAGGACTTATTTTGAGTTGAGGTCAAAATTGACCAAGTTAAGAAAAATGTATATAAGGGGAGTGTATTGGATTAGGATTTTAAAGGATTTTTTTAGTAAAAAAAATCCTGTGAATTTTAAAAGACTTTGCAGGATTTTCATGATTTTTAAGATTTTACAGGATTCTACAAGACTTAAAATCAGGATTTTAATGTATTCTACAAGACTTTTAAATCAGGATTTTAATGGATTCTGTGAGATTTTATAGAATTTTCGTATATTTTTGACATTTGATAAGATTTAAAAAAAAAATTCATACATTCAAATTTAAAAAGAGTCAAAGAAAAAATAATAAAAAAATAATAATGTTTAGATAAATAATAATAACAATAATTTTTCATAATATCCTATTCTCTTAAATAGCATTCACCCACATATTCATAGTTATACTAGTCTTCCAAGCATTAGCGTCTTCTCGCTCTTGCTCCTGGGTTTGAATAATAGGCTCAAAAGTATGATCTTCATTAACCGGTAACGTTGAAGATGAAGGTTCATCCACCGCATCAATTGGAAATTCATTAAAACGACATTCTTTACGTAGAAAGTTATGTAGTACTGCACATACTAACATAAGTTCTACTTGTGTCTTAAATAAAAATGGAGATGCTGACTTAAAAATTGTGAAACATGATTTAAAAATACCAAATATTCTTTCGATCACATTCCTTAAAGATGCATGACAAAGATTGAACAATTCTTTCTCATTTTCAAGGTCATTACCCTGACTTGCAAAATCTTGTAGATGATATCTTACACCTTGAAATGGAGTTAAAAATTGGCGTCGATTAGGAAATCCACAATCCACCAAAAAATATTATTTTAGTTATATATTATATGATTATTTTTAATGATATTTATAAATGTAAATTATTCTAACAAATATTTTAACAATATTTCCTTTTTTAAAAAAATAAGCTAATGAAGGTATAAATCCTAAATCCTAAAAAATTAGATACTGCAATGTCTTATGTTAATTTTCTTTTTTAAAATATAAAAAAAATCCTAATATCACAATATAAAATAAAAAGAAAAATTTATATTAAAAAAATAAAATAATTGTTGAGTCATAAAAGGAGGAAGGATAAGAGTAACAAACTCAAGAGAAGGAGAGAGATCGCAATTTTTAAGCTGAGAGGATTCTTCCCCCAACTAAAAAATAAAAGATCCATTTTATCTCATTTTACTCACAGAAACCCTAACTCAAATTCATCTTATATATATATATATATATATATATATATATATATATATATATATATATATATATATATATATATATTGTAGAGATTATGATATCAATTTCATCTTTCACCTTTTTCCTTTTCTTAACGTGTGTTATAAAAAAATTATCACTTAAAAGTTGAAATTTCAAGCATTTTTTTTTTGTGTTATATAAAGGAACAAATTCAACTACATAGAATAAAATAAAGCAAGTCAATTAAAGAGAACGAACAGAAAAATAGAGCAAGTCAACGACACTATTATTTACATATCAAAGTTTCACAAAATAGGGGAATGGGATGGGAACAATACTACAATATTATATATGAGCAATGAACAATAATGTAGTACTATTAGCAGAGAAAAAATGGAGAAGACATGAGCATAGAAAAAAAAGATGAAAAACTCACTTGAAAATTCTTGAAACACTTGAAAAGTCACTTCAAACAATCCTTCAAAATCCAATGGGTTTGGATGGGATTATTTTGTGAATTTGGTATTTATAGATAACACTAGAAAGTCCTTCAAAATTCGTCTCACACAACAATCCTTTAAAATCCTTATATTTTTGAATACTAATGGATTGTTTTTAAGTTGTAAAAAATCTCAAATGAATACCAATGAATTTTAATGGACTCTTTAGAAAATCTTGAAAATCCAGATTGAATACCACTGGATTGTTTTTAAGTGAGATAAAATTATGATTGAATACCAATGGACTTTTTTACTAAAAAAAAGTCTTTTAAAATCCTACGAAATCCTAAACCAATACACTCCCAAGGTTTTCTTAATACTTGAACTTGATAAGTTCATTTCCTTAAGAAACTTATAGAGAACTTAGAGAGAGAAGCTCTAGAGCTAGAGAGAATTTCTTCCTCTTCTTTTTCTTTTGTTTCTTCTTCTTCTTCTCTTGATTCTACAAGAGCGTTATAGATCCTTCCCTAGAATTAGATTGAGAAATTGTGTCTAGATTCAAAGCTTCTTGAGTTGAGAATCGGAGTAAGAAATTGTTGTATGGGAACTCGTTCTCGAATTTTCTTCCATCTTCTACCTCTTTCTGGTGATCAAAGGTAAGAGAAGCTTATAATTGATGTTTGTTAAGTTAATTATGTTGTTTTTTTGTCTGGATGAATCTCTTAATGGCTATTTTGATTGAATTCAAGATTGAGAGTTGCTTATTTTGTGTTTTGGTTCATTTGAACATTTTCGAAACAAAATGATGATTTAGAGAGATTGATGTTGCATGTTTATTTTGGTGTTGAATTTGAGTGATTTGAAGTGTATACTTGTGTTGTTATGCACTGCATGTTGGTTTTGGATTGATTTTAAGGTGGATTGAGTCAAATCATGATTCGACCAAGTACAAGAATTATTGCATTGGGTGTAGCTTCATGGCGTTGGGTGTGATGGAAGGCAAGGGCTCTTTACTTCAATGATGTTAAGAGTGAGATTGGTAGTGTCAAACTTGAGTTAGAGGAGAGTTTCCTAACTTGGTCAAGTCGGACGTGAGTTAAAGGGCATCGGATGTGATTGACCTTGAAACTCTCTAACTTGGTGATATCAGGCCCAAGATGAGTGGTGTCGAGATTGGTCAAGTCAATGGCTCTTTGCATAGATGACGTCAAACATAGATTTTTTAGTGTCAAGCGTGAGTTATGCAGAGACTCTCTTCCTAGACGAGGTCAGGCGTAGATGTAGCTACATTAGGTGTGATTGACACAAGGACTATTTGTCTCATCCACATTAGAGACTTTTTGCCTTAATGACGTCAAACTTTAGGAGAATGGTGTCGAGAGTGGTTTACTAAATGAAAACTTGTTTATTTGACCAAGTGTTGAGCATGTGTTAAGTATATTGAATTACTCACATGATTTATGTTGTTGTATGATCCTAGTTCATTATGCATTCATCGGAGATGATGTATAATGATGTTCAAGTTGTAAGTTAACTATGAATGAAAGTTGAATTATAGTAGAGTTGTATGATGGTAAGATGTGTAGTAGAGTTTTCTCTTAAGGTGGAGTCTAGGGTTTGATACCATATGAGGGCAAGGTCAAGCCATACTAATTTAGAAGCAACCAATCAAGTAAGGTACAAGATTAAGGGTCAAAATTCCTAACTAAATAGTAGAAGGGGTACAATATTTTGAGAAGCTAATTCCATATATGCTTAGTTATACATGCTAACATTTTGATAAACTCACATGTCAAGTTGATTTATCTTTGCAGAAATACTAGACTTTGTTAGCTTGAGTGACAAAATCTAAGAAATCATGTTGTGTTGTAGATTTGATATCTAAATTTGTTGTTGATTTAATAAGTAAAAAAAGATTGCATTGTTAAGTTAGTTCGGTAAGATCAAACCACTTAGACTACTTACCTATATTTTAAGAGATCTTTTAGTTGATATGCATAATGGTGTATCAAGTTGTATTATGTTTTTTAGTTGATATATGATTGTGTTGTTGATAAGTTGTTTTGTTTACATACTATGTTGATATGTTGAATGATGTTAAGTTGAGAGTTGTGTTGAATGTGTTAGGTTTTGTGTTGTTCCTAAAATATGATGTGCTGAATGTGTGACTAAGTTGAGCATTGAACCATTTTTATGATGAGATGATGTTATAAGTTGTGGTGTTGATATGATGGGGTGATGATATAGTTGTACATTATTCTATTGAATGTTATCTTGTTGTCTTTAAGCTTATCCGTACATTTTTCTTATTGTTAGACTGTAATGATCATACTTGTTATGAAAATAAGATAGGAATAAGCTAAAGGACGAACGAGTTTTTAAGGGCTAGACTAGAGATAACGGTGTTGTTTGGACTATTTTGATGTAGCTTGTAAATAATGGTTGCTTGACTGACAACCTAAGTTATGTTTTGAGTCATATATATATATATATATATATATATGTGTGTGTGTGTGTGTGTGTGTGTGTGTGTGTGTGTGTGTGCGCGTGCGCGCGTGTGAATATATGTATAGTTTTCAGTTATACTCTCACTTAGGGATTTATATTCATGTTTTCAATTGATAAGTTTTTATATATATGTCTATATACTGCTACATATATATCCAGGAACTATTTGTACGATAAATCCTAGATAATTCGATTTATGTTTTCCATTGCTTAAATTTTTAAAGTGTAAGGGTCTATCGAATCGTTACAATTATACTCTCTTTCATTTTTGCTTCACAATATATGTATATCATTTGTCATATGTAAATTAACTAAAAATTTGATGAAATATAAAGGTATAATTTATGATGTAATAATTAATATTGTCTTAGAATTTAAAAATGATGAGTAAATAGAAACAAAAATTTTACTAAAAATCCCATAGATAAAAAGGAATAGAGGGAGTAATATCTTAACACACCTAATATTATGGATAATTATACTAATCAATATCTTATCTTTAATATAAAACTGATAAATAAGCACCAAATCTTTGAAAATGAAGAATTACAATGGATAATTTATATTTACTAAAATCTTTATTTAATTGAATATCAATTTTATCTCTTATTTAATTGAGGTAACAATCTTAATTCCTTTTTGAATTAATTATCTTATTAACAACATATATTTACAAAAGATATGATAGAATAATAACGACTATTCATACACATCTATATAAAGGGAAGGGAGTATGTTTAAACCTAATTCTCATTATTTCAGTAAGATTGTTTTTTAGTTGAGTATTGAAGTCTTTTGAAAGTATTCCACCGTGTGGACACAAGAGAAAGAAAATCAGAGGATCCTTAGCCACCATTGTAAAGGTATGTTTAAATTTAAGTAGAAATAATAACCTTAATATTTTCCTTTAAAAGGTTGTTTTTATTATGACTTCGTAGTTTAGTTTAGAATTCTGCAGTGCACCCACACACTACGGCTTTAATAATACGATGCACTTTGCATGTTCTCTTGCTAGTTTCCCGAGGGGAGGTAAAGAAACAAAATGGTCAAAATCAAAATAATAAGTGATGGTTCCATTAGAATATAGGACGGTTAGAGTAAGAAATTTAGGACAATAACTATTTGTTGAAGGAGTGACATAAAAGTGAAGTACTCTATCTCTATGCACATGGTGTTGCAGCATGCATCGAGTCTAAGTGGAGGGTTCTTTGGTCCATCAACCACACAATGTGTTCTTTGACCTTTTTGATCCCACCATGTGATTGTGCGTGAACCAATGAAACCATTTGAATTTCAGATATATATGCTCAGCTTCTTCAACTTGATTTTCAAATATAGTTTGGACTCAAGGCCCCTCAACATTTTCTCTTTAAAGTGTTATTTTTTTGTGTGTGAAAATAAAATGAATTAATATCAAATATTGTAAAATATGACTCTTATGACAAATTATAAAAATTAGTATAATTAATTATATAATTGTTTAAATCTAAATTATAACACTTCACTTTATATTTTTAAAATTAGTTTTTCAATGTTGTAATGTAAAGTAATCATAATAATTACTCTATCTATTTTTTTATTATAAGTAAAAGAAATTAATTTTATACATATTAAAAGAATTAGTTATCTATATTAAATTTTATTAATCTTAAAATATATTTTTTAAATCATCTTTATTATAAATGTTAAAATAAATAGTGTCGTTGAAAAATTATATATTAAAAAGATATTTTTTAAAAAAATATTATTAAATAAGATAAAAATAATTAAAATTTATTTATATTTAAAAAAAATATTTTTTTATAATAGAAAATAGAGAAAGTATTTATAATGTAATTATTACATAAGTAAAATTGATTTATTTTGTTGATCCTCGTTATCTCCGTCTGTGTCATTAAATTTGCAGACAGAGAAGACACTTTGGTTTTGGTTTCTCTTTCATTCCTTAGCTTAGCTTCGGAGTTTCTGAGTTGTCGCACGCTGCCACTGCCCCAACATTTACAAGTACGACGTTTCAGTATCTCATCCCTTTGATTTGAACCAACAATAACACCTCATTTCCCTTTCAGTTTCACAAACATAAATCCATTGTAACTGTCAAAACAGAAAGTGAGGTTCGATTCCAAAACATACCGGTTGCCAAGTTAAAAATTAAAGGCTCAAAACACACCTCATTCAGATTCAGAGAAAAATAGGAACCTGAAACCATAACAAGAATATTCCATGCTCCTCTCTTTTCTTTCTGTTTTTCTTTCCAAAACCACAGTGAATAATGGAGTTGCGTGTACCTTTTACTCTTTAGACTCCACACTCTCTACCACTTTATATCATAACAATATAGCTGTAAAAACAAACGCGTTGTTCTACTTTTACCTTGCATTTCGACACTGGAACCTCCGTGTGAAAAGGGCTTTCAAATCTCCAACACAAGATTGTGACAAGAGAGATTGTTTTTTATTCAGATGGCAACATTTGCGGCAGAGAAATTACTATCAATTAAGCATCCATCAAGCAAGACAAACACTACCAATTAATCTCAGGCTTTGTGCCAACAAGTTCACTTTGTTTTATTTTTAATTTCTGAGATTCCAAGGTTAATTAGATTGGACGTTGAATGGTGCAGAACAATGTCATGGATTTGGAGGACAGGTTGGAGCCAATGAATTTGGAAATGAATATGAGGTGGAATAGAGATCACAATGGCTTAACTCCATCCACCTCACCACAAGTGTATTATAATAATAATAATAATAATATATTATTGTGTTTGGTATAGATATAGAAGAAGAGAAAGTGGGTTACAACGAGAAAGGTTGGTCTTTTGGTCTTTGACATTTCATTGGAGACAACCTATGGACCCTACTAGTGTTGTGGGCACCCACTAGCAGCTTTTTTGTCTCCTTATTTTTATTATTTATTATTTATTATTATTATTTTTATACTCTCTCTTCTTCTCCACACCCCCCCCCCCCCCCAACAAGTTTCTTGGCATATAAATGTTTTCTTGTAAGAGGGTTTCTTTTTAGTTTCACTCCTTCGAAGTAATCATGTTCTTTCTGTTGTGAAGTGTTGTGGAATCTTAGGAGTTTGTTGTTGTTGTGAATGTAGAAAAGTAGCAATTATAGCCTTAGATAGAAGGAAAAAAAAAACAAACAAAACCATTCCTTAAAGTAAGAAGGACTAGCATGAACAGAATCATGAGTGCACGAGTGTTTTCATTGATGGGTTTTTAGAAGAGCAAACAGCTTCTTTTCCAGCCTTTATTATTAACCGTTTCCTTTTCCCCCCTTCACTCTCTCATATTGTCTTTGGATTTTGTGTTTTGTTTTTTAGTTTTGCATTTGGGATTTTTGGGGTTGCTTTGCTCGCTTCTGTTGGGAGATAGATACTTTGGTTGATATTTTCTTAAATGTCTCAACAAAGACAGTCTCAGATGGACCGATATAATGACACAACGTTTACCAAAATCTTTGTTGGAGGGCTAGCTTGGGAGACTCAGAGGGACACAATGACGAGGTATTTTGAGCAGTTTGGAGAGATCTTAGAGGCTGTTGTCATCACAGATAAGAACACTGGGAGATCCAAGGGTTATGGCTTTGTAAGTCCATCTTGGTATGGTTTATATTTGCTTCTTTATTCCATTTGTCGTTGTACTTGCATGATCTTGAATAACGAGTCCATGTTTTGTTGTTTTCCAAGGTCACATTTAAGGATCCTGAGGCAGCCATGAGAGCATGTCAGAATCCATCTCCAGTTATTGATGGTAGGAGGGCAAACTGCAATCTTGCTTCTCTTGGTGCAAACAAGAACCGACCACCAACTTTTCACCATGGTCTCATCCCTTACATTCTCCTTTATCCTTTTTATTTTTATTTTAATAAACTAAGATATTATCAGGTGTTCTTTTACTTGCATGATCTTGGACTTGTGTTATGATTTAGTTAGATTTAACTCATCCTAGGCAAGAAGCTACCACCTTTAGTGGTACTGGTTGATTATTTAGTAAATGCAAAACAAAACTAATTGTGTAGTGAGAGAAAAAGGGATTTAAATGCAAACTCAAATTGTAGGTGCAGGACGGTTCAGGCCTCCACCTGGACTAGTGGCATCACCTGCTTATCATGGTTCTTCATCTACATTTTTCCATCAACCCCCTAGGCAACACACATTTCCTTATTCAGCTTACGGGTAACTTAAAGTGTTATGAGGATATGATCATTTTTATGTTAATTTTATTTTTCCATTTTGTGTGCTTTTCTCTTATGTCCATTCTATCTATACTGACAGATATTCTGGATATTCACAAGACACCTTGTATCCTACGGTAAGTGTTTAATGTAATAAAGTTTTTACAAGCAACTACTTTATTTTCTTGCATTATTATGGTACCATCCTGTGTGTAAACTATTGCAGAGCTATTATAATGTGTATGGAGTTCAGCAATTTTCTGCTTACTACCCATCTAGTGGAGGTTCTGGGGCAGTAGGGTTGATCCATAATATCTACCCCTTTTATGGCCAATATGCACAGAGCATTCAGGGTCATGGTTTTGGGGTTCAATACCCCCAAATGGCACAGTTTCCACTTTTGCCTCAGCATTATGGCTCCACTGGGATATTGTCATATCCCTCTTCAATGGCAGTGCCAACTACTAGTGCAGGTGATAAGTCTAATGCAAGAGGTTATTATTTCTTGTTTTAAATTTGGTATTGATGATTAGAATGTGGCACTTTCAGTAACAGGAATTGCAACCACAACCACAACCATAACTGCACCAACATCATCAACAAGTGTGGCAACAACAGCAACAGTTGTTGGTAGTTCACAACCCTCTTGAGCAGCTTCAAAGCATAAAGAACTTGCAAGGCTAACACATCGAAAGCTGAGTTCAAAATATATGAGATATGTTAGATAAAGCTTACCTTAACCCAATTCTCATTTTTCATCATGACAAAACTCAAAAGTCATCATCATCATACATGTTTGTTTTAGGAAAATAGGGTTTATATATTATTTTTTTTTGTTAATCAAGTAGGTTGTTGAAGTAGGGGAAGATCATATTCATTCATGTATTCAGCATTGGGGTAGAATCCTAACTATTTGAGCTTTGGATTCTACCTTTTAGAGTAATTCAATTTCAACCAAAGGTTATCATGTCTTGGGTGATGGGAGCATCCAATGACATAGTCCTTTGTTTATATATATATACATTGTAGATGGGTTCAAAAGATCATTTTATAACTTTTGTACCCTTGATTGGCTGGTCAAATAGGATGACAAATTGAGCTTGGATAGCTCAATAGGCTAGCTTGTGTTGATTGATTTTTTTTTTTTCACGATAGGATTTGTCCAAAAGAAAACATAACGTCTATTTGTTTCTATCTTTTTCACATATAATCATGTTTTTACCATTATCTTTCGCTGTCACGTTACATTCTTTTTGTTTTAGATAAAGATTATTCTTCTTTTGCATCAATTAAGTGTCTTTTACTCTGTGTACAACTGCAAACGTATATGGAATCCAAGGGAACTCTCATATGTGGTGTCAATAGTTGTTGGTACCTTTCGAATACTTTTTTAAGTATATTATTAATTTGTGGATGGGGTGATTGGTATCGCATTAATTTGTTGACCAATTTTGAATTTTAGTTCATGGTTGAAATTTCTTCTTTCTTTCTTTCTATATAGTGTGATGTTGCCAAAATTGCCTTAGATGACTGCATTGATGCTTCCATATATCACTTTTGTGGGTGAAGGCCATCACAGGATTCTATTGAATTTAATTCATTATTGAAAAACTATTGACGTAGACGAAGGTTTCAGATCTCGAAATTTATTAGAAAACTGAATAGGTTTTGGAGGTTACAATTCTTATTGGTTAGTTTGCCTTATATTTTGGTGAACGTAATTTGGAATTATTGATATGGTAAAAAAAATCATTTGTTTTTTTTTTTTTTTTTGTAGAAATAGGAAAGATTTGCAATGAGAATTGAACATAGGTCCTCATGCTTCTAACTACCCCAATTCCTCCCAACCTAACCACTAGGCTAATCCTAGTAGTTATTTATGTTTGAGAGTGATGATTTAGAAGAATTAATTTTGTTTAAATGATAAAATTGAATAAATTTAAAATTTAAATATAAATATATTTAAAAAAAACTATAAGTCATGTATATAAAATTAAATTTTTTTTAAAAAATCTTTTACTTTTCAAATCAAAATTTATAATTATAAAGTTGATGTTTTCAGCCCAAAAGTTAACCAAACAAAATGGTTTGTTGTTTAACGTCATTTGTTAATGTTTGCAAACTAAATTTTATCCTAGAACAAAATAGTACATAGATGTATGAATTTTTAACCTTTCAATTCCTACATACAAAATAGTACCTAGTTTTTAAAACTAGTACAATGAAGATGTATGCCTAAACACCACACATTCATTAAATGTTACTAATTTTGCATATAAGTAATATAAGATAAATCAAGTTGAAATAAATAGTAAATTAGTTGTTGATTTGTATTTAATGTTAATTATAAGTTAACGTATATGAAATAAAATTAAAAATTAATTAAAGGTATAAAAGAAAATTAACTTTAAAAATTAATTGTTATTGCTCATAGATAGAGGTAATATTAATAATTTTTTAAGCGGTACTATTATGTTTTTGAAAAATAATTTTAACTCTCACCTTTTGAAGATACCTTTCTTCTCTCACTCACCGTTTTTTTTTTTTTGATTCATAGATACCTTTCTATCTATGAAATAGTTGAATATATTGACAAGTTTATGAATTAAAAAATGTTAAGCTACGCAATTGCCTAAATTCAACGTCTACTCTAATGGGATATATTTTATTTCTTTGTAATATTAATTTTCTTAGTTTACTCTTTATATTATTTTTTCAAGGAGAGTGTAAGGAGTGAGATGATTTGGTGGAATCATAAAGATTTTAACATGGCAGTGGCTGTGTGTGGAAACTGAGTTCAATTATTCGTTATCAAGTTGGTTGCAGAATAGGTCTTATTTGAAAGAGCAATCACCTAGGCCCATAGTATAGAGGGCCCAATTTTTTTTTAACAGAATATTATTATGTTATAATTTTCTATATTATTTTTAAAAATAAACTAAAAATATTATCTCTTATATATATTTTTCTGTATTTAAATGCAAAATGTGGTATGAATAAAAACCTTGTTATCTATTTTAGTCTTTTTATGCATTCATAAAAGGGTATATTAGGATGTTCCACCTTTAATTTTTTCTTCTAAATTATAAAATAAATATTACTTATTTACCTTAAAATGAATGTTAGAAATCAAAACTAGTTATTTCAAATTATGGAAGGATGAAAATCAAAGATTTTTTTAAGGAATCAAAATTCACTCCTTTAATAAATACTAATATCATATTTAAGCCATGTAAATATATAACAAAATAATTGAAGAAAACCAAAATAATCTATTGGTAAAAATATATATTAAAATTATACTCCTTCTTGACTCATATAAGAAAAAAGTATAAAATTAAAGAGTTAATGAGAAAAGTTTGGAAACAAAAAAGTTGTTTTTGGTATTTTCTGTTAAATATTTGAAAACCAAAAACAAGTTGAAAATAAGGTGACATATTTTTAATTAAAAAATGAAAATAAAGGTAAATGAGTTCAAATATATTTAATTTTTGTTTCAAGCAAAAAATTTTAATATATAAGAATAAAAATGAAATAAAGTTAAGAGGAAATTATATTTCTTATTAAGAGATATTTTTTTAAGAATAGAAAAAAAAAACGATGGAAAATATTGTTCTTCAAATTTCGTATTTTCTTTTATATAGGTTAAAGTTATAACAAATCTTATTAAGGCAATTTTCTTCAAATACTCATATGCTTTTTAGGTCGATTAAGCGAAGCCTTTTTTGTTTTCTGCCAAAAACTTTTGAGGCCTTAAGCGATGTAGAAGTGTTGTTGCATTTAAGGCCCAATTTGCGTCGGTTAGTTCAGAAGTAAACCATGGTCCATTAACATTTCACTTTCGATTTCACATGAAGTTTTTCACTATTAAGGGAACTGACACAGCAATAAAGAAAACCCAAATAATAAGATGAATTTTATTATTTCTTTAAAATTATAACCTTATTCCACACTCATATCTATAATTCTTTTTTATTCACTCACCAACCATGTCAGTTGCCAGCAAAGTTTTTCTTCCAGATTTGTCTTCTTCATTTCTTTACCACACATTTGAACTTATTCATTTATGCTCAATTAATTATGGCATCATCTTTATCAGTATTCTTTCATTTTAAAGTAAAACAATCTTACTGTTATTCAATTTTTAAATAAACTTGTTTTTTTTTTTTAAATTAACTTTGATTGTGTATATACAATTTTCAAATCGAAATAGTTGTATAATTAATTGATAATCTTATTCTCTCTCCTATTAAATTCCTTCTCTAACTCATTTCTCTTTTCTATTAAATTCTTTCTCTAATATATTTATCTCTCTCTTATTAAATTCTTTCTTTAACTCATTTCTCTCTCATATCTCATGATGTTTCTCTCCCTCTCTCTCTAAACAAATAAAAATTAATTAATAAAAAAAATAAATGAATTGGAAAATAAAATTAATAAGAGAGAGAAAATATTTTATTTTCATTAAAATTAAATTAAATTACTATAATATCCTTTGTACGAATTAACCAAATCAAAAGAAATGAGTGATTTTTTTATCTTAAAATTTTAGTATAGGTTGCTAGCATACTCCTACTAAAAAATAGGTGGGAGTATATTAACATTCCCACATATATATATATATATATATATATATATATATATATATATATATATATATATATATATATATATATATATAGCGGTGTAACACATAGTAAAAGTTACACCGGTATTGTTTGAACCCTCCTCATATATATATGTGTGTTCAAATGATACTGGTGTAACTTTTACTAAGTATTACACCATTCAATAATTTTATATTAAATGTGAATTTTATAAATTCAACCGTTAGATTAAAAATTCTTTACTTTTAGATTAATCTAACGGTTGGATTTATAAAATTCACATTTAATATAAAGTTATTAAATAGTGTAATACTTAATAAAAATTACACCGGTGTCGTTGAATCCTACTCTCTTTATATATATATAAAATTTTCCAGTGTTGTAAAAATATTTGAATAATGTGACCCTTTTACTTATTATGGTTGACGAGACTTTTGTCGATCCATTTTTTTTTTCTTACCTAATAATTTATTTGGCTGTTGAAAGCTAACGCTACTGTTATTCTAAAAAGAAGGCTAAAAAGGTTTAAAAAAAATTGCAATTGAAATATTTCATATTCTTCCTTAATTCCATATACACACCTTAAATTTACACCAAATATAGGTATCAATGAATGACAAATTCTTTCACATAAATAGGCTCTAATTTTACACACACGTAGTAAAATTTTGTTCTCAATGCAATTGCAAGACTATTCTTTACAACTAGTTGCTTATGTTTTAGTGGATTCACTATTTTAACTATTTCAAAAATAGCTTTAATGCTACATTTCACATCAAGATGTATGTTTACCATTTGAATTAAATAAAGGGTGCTAAAGTGGATATGAACTAGCTAGCTAGAATAATATCCTAGTATATATAAATTAAAATAGAATATTTTGGCAATAACTTTTGTGATGGAGGCATTTTGCTTCGTGGATAGGAAACTGTTTTGTCGAGCCTTAAATGCTTGACAAGTGACATCATTATCCCTCGAAAGTAATGGAATTTTGAGTGTTCCTTGCTCTGCCTCACAACATGCTGAAAGGACAAGGCACCGCATAAAAAATTTAAGAGCAATGCTTGATCCTCCAAAACCATTTCCGAATCACGTTCTGAAATAATAAAATATTAATATTTTATAATAATTTTATTATAAAATAATTATTTAATTTAATATTTTATAATTTAAATTAATATTTTATTTGTTCGGAATAATTTTTGGGACACTTTTCGGAGATCTATCTTTTTCGAAAATTTAAAATACAAACTAATCCACTCCATGCTTAGATACCCCTAAGAATCCCTTGCAAGAAGAAAAAAACAATTCATACGGTCTTCTTGTCTCTTTTAAATTTTCTATAAAATTAACTTTATAATAAGCTAAAAATTATATAAACATTTTCATGAATAATTAACATGAATGACGTAACCCTTGTATTCTTTAATAAAAAAATATTTTTAAAGTCATTTATATAAATAATTTAATGTGTTCTTTATCTACATAGTCCACAATTTGAGTATTATACTTTCTAGTTATAAAAAAAAATAAAAGTGTACCTTCCCGGTAAAATGCCGACTGGACCTTCCCCAACTCGTCTAATATCCGACTGGTTTTCCAGGCCACAAGCCCTCTCACCTTATCAGCTCAGGGCTGGAAGGCAAGTGTACCTTCCTGGTAAAATGCCGACTGGACCCTCCCCCACTCGTCTTTCTCCCGACAGGTCCCTTAGTACGGGCCTTGCCGGTAAAATCCCGACTTGACTAACCACCACTTACCCCACGGCCTCGAGATAAGAACGGTTAAGGAGAATCCCGATAATCTCGGGGCCCACGAAGCCCATGAACAGAAAAGTATAAAACCTAAAACCCTAGAGCTAAGACGCCAGATTACACTTTTGAATGTTCTGGCTTTGAGGCACGATCTAGGAAAAAACCCTAGTCCACCTTTTGGCCGGAACATTTTGGCGCCCACCGTGGGGCTACGGTGAAACTCTTCCTACGCCCCAAGAAACAAAAAAAACCTACACTTTACCATGGCGAGAGGCGGCAACAACAACAACAACTCGCAACCACCAACCATGGAGGAGATGATGGTCATGATCAATGGCATGAAAGAGGAGCGTGACCCAGAGAGAGAGAAGGAGAGGAAGTTTCCCGCACAAAAACATAGTGGGCTCTGTGTTTTCGTCGGTGTAAGGTCTTGCACCGTTGGATCGAGCTGATTTTTGGACTGTAGGTTCCAGAAATGTGGTTCTTCATCCTGACCGTTCGGATTATTAACCGGAGGCCTGGTTTGGGAGAAAACAGCTTCATATCAGTAGGTGAAAGTGTTCCAGCACAAAATAGAGTTGGTACTGTGTTTTAATCGGTGTGAAGTCGTTCACCGTTGGATCGGGCTGATTTTTGGACTATAGGTTCAGGAAGTGAGGTTCTTCATTCTGACCGTTCGGATCGTCAATATGAGGTCTGGTTTGTCAAAGAACAGCTTCGTATCAGCAGGTGGAACCGTTTGACGGAAAACAGGATCCTAGTCAACATCTAATGGACTTTCGTGCTCAGATGTTAATTCGTGGAGGAAGCATGGGAGTCTGCTGCGAGGGTTTTATGCTACAAAGGTTTTTAACGAGGTAACATCAAATAATAAAAATCGTTATTTTCAAATTGATTGACTCGCAGGAAAACTCGTGATTGTCGGCAAAAGTCCGGCTGGGCGAGTATAAATAACTCGAAGACCAAACTCGTGATTGTCGGCAAAAGTCCGGCTGGGCGAGTATAAATAACTCGAAGACCAAACTCGTGATTGTCGGCAAAATTCCGGCTGGACGAGTATAAATAACTCGAAGACCAAACTCGTGATTGTCGGCAAAAGTCCGGCTGGGCGAGTATAAATAACTCGAAGACCAAACTCGTGATTGTCGGCAAAAGTCCGGCTGGGCGAGTATAAATAACTCGAAGACCAAACTCGTGATTGTTGGCAAAAGTCCAGCTGGGCGAGTATAAATAACTCGAAGGCAAACTCGTGATTGTCGGCAAAAGTCCGACTGGGCGAGTATAAATAACTCGAAGACAAACTCGTGATTGTCGGCAAAAGTCCGACTGGGCGAGTATAAATAACTCGAAGACAAACTCGTGATTGTCGGCAAAAGTCTGACTGGGCGAGTATAAATAACTCGAAGACAAACTCGTGATTGTCGGCAAAAGTCCGACTGGGCGAGTATAAATAACTCGAAGACAAAATGTATTAAACGACCCTACTACACAAAATGTATTCCGATCTAGTTCATTGAATCAAGTGTCCCACTATTTGATTCGGTATTTGGATGACTTCTAGCAACGAGCTTCAACTTTTAGATAAATCCCTAGTCGGTATTTGGATGACTAGATGATTTGATATCCATGTTAACTTAGAAAAATTTTGACATGTTTCCTTAGTCGGTATTTGGACGACTAGATGATTTGATATTCATGTTAACTTAGAAAAATTTTGACATGTTTCCCTAGTCGGTATTTGGACGACTAGATGATTTGATATTCATGTTAACTTAGAAAATTTTTTGGCTTGTTTCCCTAGTCGGTATTTGGACGACTAGATGATTTGATAATTCATGTTAACTTAGAAAAATTTTTGGCATGTTTCCCTAGTCGGTATTTGGACGACTAGATGATTTGATAATTCATGTTAACTTAGAAAATTTTTGACATGTTTCCCTAGTCGGTATTTGGACGACTAGATGATTTGATAATTCATATTAACTTAGAAAAAATTTGGTTTGCATGTTTCCCTAGTCGGTATTTGGACGACTAGATGATTTGATAATTCATTTTAACTTAGAAAATTTTTTGGCATGTTTCCCTAGTCGGTATTTGGACGACTAGATGATTTGATACTCATTTTAAATTAGAAAAATTTTGGCATGTTTTCCTAGTCGGTATTTGGACGACTAGATGATTTGATAATTCATTTTAACTTAGAAAAAATTTTGGCATGTTTCCCTAGTCGGTATTTGGACGACTAGATGATTTGATACTCATTTTAACTTAGAAAAATTTTGTGATATTTTACTAGTCGGAATTTAGACGACTAAATACTTTGATTCTCAATTTTTAACTTAGGAAAATTAGGCATCAACGCAATGAGTCAATCAACTTGTACCAAGAAACAACTCATAGAATTCATAACAAGATCCAAGAAACAAAAGTCTACAACAGCTTTTAACACCAATGACAACAAAGGAGAGCAAAAAAGAAAAGTACAACAACTCAATCGTCCAGGAGGATCGACAAGCTCGCCATCCACGATCTCCTTGAAGTAGCCAAGACCCTCAAGGCTGATACCAGCATGAAGAACCTTCACTTGGCTCGTGGCAGCGTCAAAACCCTGCATAAACTTCTTCAACGAGTCCATCTTGACCGCTAGGAGATCGGCTTGCAACTTTTCGATCTCCGACTTCGCCGCAGCTAAGTCATTCTCGAATACTTGCGCCGCATCAGCACTCTTATCTCGGGCAAGCTTCATTTCCTCAAGATCTTTCTCGAGAGTTGACTTCTCGAAAACCCAGGTCTCCCTCTCGTCGTCAAAGGCACGCCGACCCTCAAGTAGTTTGTCCCGTTCATTAGCCACCCACTTGAGGTCCGCTTTACCTTTGCTTACGGCGTCTTCAAGAGAACTAATTTTCTTCCCTTGGAGCTTGATCTCGCGCGCCATCCCGCGAATCTTATCTTCATTGACGAGAGACAAAGCCGAAAGAGGATTTGTTAAAGATTAAACTCCTTTCGCGATGGAAAAGGCGCTCATCTTTCCTAAGTCTTCCTTATCACTGTCAAGCAGGTCGGTGTTGCGAATATGAGACGAGTGATTGAACTTCTCGTCCCAAAAAGACAGGGTTTTCCCCCCGTCGACACCAAGGTCAACAGGTTCCCAGTTATCACCATAGCACATGCTCAAGGTTCTCTCGGCCGACTGAACCTCGTTGTCTTTCTCGGTCTCCTCTCCGCCGACCTCAGTCTCCAAGTTCACAAGAGTAACAGGCGTCTCGGTCCCCCTCCGACGCTTGTGAGAACTCTGGCCGATTACACCTGTCGGGATGGCAGCTCCCACATCCTTAACCTTTTCGACGACTACCCCCGCGCCGACATCCTTTGAAGCCTCTTGCAGTTTCCACAACTTTCTCAACTCACGGTTGCTCATGCTAGCCATGTTTTCTACATTAACACACAACAAACGTTAATTGGACACTAATAGTCATCACAACAAATAGAATCACGAGGCGATCGGCGAGGGACCGATTACCTATATAAATTTTCAGTTCACTAGGCCTATTCTCTAACTCTAAGAGTTTGGCAGTGTTGAAAACGGTTTTCAGAGCCTCGATTTTCTCAACATCGTCTCGGTCGCTCTCCGACAAGGTTTCGGCAGTTAATCCTCCGAAGGACACCGGTTTCTCATTCCAATACAACGGGTACCCCTCAAGTAGGTTCTCGTTACCCGGCGTACACCGAATTCAGAAGTACGACTTTTTGAAGCCTTTATACGATGATTGGAACAATGACAGAAATCCCCGATTTACAACCCCGCTAACCGACACCCAGCTATTACGCTTGGACACTCGGCTATCAAAGAAATAAAAAAATTTACTAGCAGTCGGCCTAATTCCGAGTCCTGAACATAAAATTTTGAATCCACGCACGAACGCCCAACTGTTGGGGTGAAATTGGGTGGGGGCCACATTCAGCGATTGTAAAACCCCTTTTTCACATTCGGTCAAAGGCCATCTCACTTTGAGTTTGGAAATGAGGGTAGTATAACAGAAGGTGAAGCGCTCGACGGAAGAAGACCTAATGCACACAGGCTCTCCATCTACGCAAGGCTCACAAACGACTATCCCATCACCCTCATAGCACACCACATGCTCCCTACAGAAACTATCCATGGCGGCCCATGAGTTTATTAAAGACTCACTTTTTAACACATCGCTTTTAACCCACTTGTACATTTCCCCATAATTTAGGATAACCATTTGATTAAATAACCCCAAACCTATAAACTCAAGGGTGCGCGCAAGAAAAAACTACTGGAGGGTTAGAGTAGATACGTGTACCTAAGGGCTCACACTCCAACTTCGCCCACCCTAGACACAGGATTCAGAACCACCGTGAACCACCGCAGACTACGACAGAGAAGAAGGCCACCAAAGACAAAGAGGCGCGAAGCAAAACGTAAGAAGGAAGTGAAAATTGACAAAGAGAACCTATATTTATAGGGGTAAAGGGCCGCGCGTGAAGGGTCAAAAACCCAAGGGTCACTACGCGCGTGGGAGCCGTAACACTTGACCCTAGGGAACCCCACTTTCCCAGCTTTATCAACGGACGTTGCCACGTGGCAGCACCATCGTTAAATATCCTGCAAACACATGATGCGCAATAAATGTGTGTCTCTTCAAGGGTAAGTTGAAAAGACGCCCCTCGACGGAACCCGAGGGGCCGCGAAATCAAGGTAACAAGTCCGCGAGTCCTTCCCGGTAAAATGCCGACTGGACCCTCCCCAACTCGTCTAATATCCGACTGGTTTCCCAGGCCACAAGCCCTCTCGCCTTATCGGCTCAGGGCTGGAAGGCAAGTGTACATTCCCGGTAAAATGCCGACTGGACCCTCCCCCACTCGTCTTTCTCCCGACAGGTCCCTTAGTACGGGCCTTGCCGGTAAAATCCCGACTTGACTAACCACCACTTATCCCACGGCCTCGAGATAAGAACGGTTAAGGAGAATCCCGATAATCTCGGGGCCCACGAAGCCCATGAACAGAAAAGTATAAAACCTAAAACCCTAGAGCTAAGACGTCAGATTACACTTTTGAATGCTCTGGCTTTGAGGCACGATCTAGGAAAAAACCCTAGTCCACCTTTTGGCCGGAACAAAAAGCATCTTCAAAAATAAAATTAATTTAAATGAGATCTATGTTGTATTTCTTTTTTTTTTTTTTTCATTTTCACTTTGAAAGTGGCTTATTTTGGTTGAACTTATGATATCTCTTAAAAGAAAATTAAAAACTAAACATTTCGATATATCGAAATTTATTCGGGAGACTAATTTTTTTAATTAGATGTGTGTTATTTTTTTCACACAAATTTGAAAATAGAATTTCTACACTTATTTAAAAGAAAGTTATAATTTTACTGATTATGTCACACATATTAGTGCTTTGAAAGCATCTTTATTTTAACATTTGGATAACATTAACTATTTAAAAAAAATTGCATAACTATGATTTATAATTTCTTTTCTCATTTAATCTAGACGCTCTAAAAGTAAAGGTATATCTCTAATTACAATTTTATATTTATGATAAGATTGAATATAACACTATGTATTATTAATACTTATTGATTTTATTAAAATTATATGTTGTAGTAATTTATTATTTAATTGTTGAGATACTTGTAGAATTTAAAAATTATCGTGAGTTTTAGTTGTTTAAGAATTGTTTTAAGCAGATATCAAATTTGACTTGTTAGGAGAAGGTATATAAGGTCTTTCTTAAAATGTAGATTTCATAAGTTTAGTTTCTTAAGAAAGTTAGAGATAAGTTAAAGAGAGAAGTTTTGGAACTTGAGAGAATCTATTCTTTCCTAAGTCTTCTTAGAGTATTGTGATCTTGCCTGAAGATCAATTGAAATAGTGGTGCTAAAATTCAAGGCTTGAAAGTAGGCATGGCAACGGGGCGGGGCGGGGGCGGGTTTTATGTTCCCCGCCCCCGCCCCTGCAAATTTAAACCGCCCCAGCCTCTGCCCCCGCCCCCGATACCCACTGGGGATAAAATCTAGGTCCCCATCCCCACCCCCGGCGAGGTTCGGGTTTCCCCACCCTGCCCCCGCCCTCGCTCTTATTTTTTTCCTTCTTTTTTTCTTTTGAATAAATATGAACAATTTAAAAAAAAATAAAATAAAAGTAAAATAATATAAATTTTTACATATAAATATTTATAATTTTGGTTTATATATATATAAAAATAATTTTTTAATTATATTATTAAGCGGGGCAGGGACGAGGGCGGGTATGGGGGCGGGGGCAGAGTGGGTATTAACATCTTCGCCCCCGCCCCCGCCCCCGATTTTATCAATCGGGGAAAACCCGAACCCGAACCCGATAAACACGGGTTTTTCCATCCAAATCGGGGCGGGTTCGGTCGGGTACTCACGGGGGCAGGTTAGATTGTCATGCCTACTTGAAAGGTTGAGAATCAAAATGGTGGTGGTTCCTTGTAGAGTTTATTGAAGCTTAGTTTTTTTTTTCTTCTTCTTTTGATTCTTGGGAGATAAAGGTAAGGGAAACTAGAACATGATTCTTTGTTTATTGATGAAGTTGATTATTGATTGCATTTACCCAACCTATGGTTGTGTTGATGATTACGAGATTAAATTCGTGTGTTATGGGGTTTTGGGAGTTTTGAATATGTTGGGGAGATTTTGGGTGAATGGTGAACGATTCTTGGTTGCATGTAGTTGTTTTAGTGAGAAATGAATTGCTTATGATGTGTAGATTTTATTTCTAACATAGCATGTTGGTTTTCCTGAGTTTCAAGTACAAATTGAGCTAAAATGTGAATCTATCAAATGTAGAATATACTATCATGTTAGGTGCATCTTCAAGGCATTGGGCGTGATGTGGCCTAGGGGTTCTCTGCCTCGCTAACGTTGAGCACAAAATTGGTAGCGTTGGACATGAGTTAAAAGAGAACTCTCTGACTTAGTCATGTTGGGTGCGGGTTGAATGACGTTAGACATGGATGCCTTTGGAGCTTTTTGACTGTTACATCGACTCCTAGTTGAATGGTGTCACGCATGATCAAGATAAAAGCTCTTTGCCTGGATGATGTTGAGCACTAATGTAGTGACGTCGAACATGAGTCAAGTAGAGACTCTCCACCTAAACGGGGCCAGACTTGAGTTTTGGTCACGTTATGCGTGATTCCCATAAGGAAATTCTACCTCTTTAACATCGGATGTAGGTAGATTTGTGTTAGACGTAGGCGAGTCAAAGGCTCTCTACCTTATTCATGTTGAGTGCAAGGAGAATAGCGTTGGATGTGGGTTGGCTAATGAAAATATGTTAATTTCTTAACAAAGTGTTGAACATATATATGATAGTTGAATTTCTCACATGTTGTATGTTGATATATGATGACAATTCTTTCTACATTGATTTAGGATGATATATATTGATGATTGAATGTTAAAAGTTGTAAGTTGAGTTGCATGTTATAGTGATGAGACAGTTATGTTGAGAATGCTTAAGACATAATGTGGAATTGTGTTGATTAAATTAGGATTAAAGGGGAGATTGTTTTAAAAGTTAAATATCTCATTGTGAGGATACTGTATTGTGTTACTCTACAAAGCCTAGTTGTTGAAAACTCTTTTTGAGAAGTTGACTTTAAGATCTTATTTGATGCGGTATGGGGTAAGGTTAAGTTATACTATCTATAAGTGATCATAATATAAAGGTTGGGTTAAACTATACTGATTATAAAATGACTAAATGTTGATCCGTATGGGAATCAGGTCGAGTCATGCATGTACAAAATGACCAAATAGAGTAAGATACAATGTTGGAGGCAATAATCCCTAATTAAGTATTGGAAGGGCCTAGTATTTGGAGGGTAGTTAGTAGGTTAATTCAATGGGAGACTTAGTTATGCATGTTAAGGTCGTGGTAGACTCACACCCAAGTTATTCTATCATGATAGGAATACTAGACTTTCTTAGTTTAAGTGATGAAATTTGAGAAATCATATTGTGTTGCGAATTCTTATCTAAATTAGTTATTGATCTCGCATTGTTAGTTGTTTGATAGGATCAAATCACTTAGACTTCTCGATTGTTGTAAGAAATCTCTTGAAATGTGTGATGAAACATTTAATTATTGTGATGTGCATATCTTGTTGAGTTGATGAAATATGTTGTGCATATGTCATGTAGTTATGTGAATAAGTTACAGTGTTATTGTGTTGTACAAGTTGTATATTGTGTTGTGTTGATTATACACCATGTTGATGTGTTGATAATTGTATGCTTGTGTTGTAAGTTGAGAACTTGTTGTGTTGTGTAGTTAGGTTGCAAGTGAATAATGATTGATGCATATTGAATTGCTTAGGTTGTAGTATAGTTAGTTATTTCTTCCATACTTATTGATTATTTTTGAATGTTAATTTACTCTTTTATATTTTCTTGTAATTAGATTACAATAATCATATTTATATGAAATAAACTAGGGATAAAATGGAGAAAGACATTTAGTTGAAAGTCATACCAAATAAGAAGTTCTTGAACTACACTTTTGTAATTAAATAACTTATTATTTTCAATTTTATGATTGTTATATATATATATATATTATTTTAATTCGGTCATTATTTAAGAATACAAGAATCTATCCGAATATATTTTTAAAACAATGTTTTTGAATATAAATTAATGTTTCCCATTAATTAATTATTTTAAGATTAAATAAAAGAAAGGTACACTCGAATAGAGTACCTCATAGAGAATCTAGAACAGTTTGACCGGTCTTGGGGGCAGATGAAGCATGATGAAGTAGAAGTGGACACCTTCATCAAGCTTAGTTAAGGATTAAGACAATAGGTTCATTGATATTTGTGTCATCTGATTTCGTTGCAAAACATGCAAATTAATTTTTACCCATCGAGTAAAGCCACATGATGCATGTTCCTAAGCGACTCTACCGTGGTCCATCACCCACCTGATATGTCTCGACCTGCTCACAGCACGTGACACCATGAGAGATTAACGAAGGCTCCTCCAAAAGATAATTTATCCCCAAAAAGAAATAGTGACTTTTTCTGATTCCATTATAGAAAAAGCCACTTTTGGCTTCTCTCTTGCCCACCCTCAACTTGCTTTATATCCTTCCCACTTCCCATTCTATTCTATTACTTTCAATTATTATTATTATTATTATTATTATTTTCATTATCAATAAAAGCTTAAGGTAGCTTCTGACACCCCACTCCATGCCACAAAAATCCATAACCTTTGCCCATTTAGATTAATCTTACTGTAAATTAATATTATATATCTGTTGCCTCTCTCACTCACAGCCTGTCTCTGACTGCCACTTAAATAATTCAATTTGGGTACATACTTTATGCATAAACCATGTGGCACTCAACATAATCTTGAACCACGGATTTTATCCGCTATTTTATTCTATGGTACGTTTGGTCAAAACTATTTCATACGTTACTCCTCATCCACCCTTGGTTTACGGAGAAGTTAACAGAAAAAATTTCTACATATTAGCTTATAAATAAGTCAATATTAACATTATTTTTTTTTCTATTTTACTTTCTTAAAAGTATATTTAGAAAAATTTCTTCAAACAGATTCAAAACTCACTTTTAACCATCTCCAGTTATTCTTTTAACGAACAAATCAAAATCAACATGTTGAACCCATCGAACTAAAACCATATGGATCAAAAAGATGGAGCCAAGACCATAAATAACACACCTTAGTAGTTATTCTGCCTAATATCACAAATAAATGAACAGTAAGTGAATAATGGTCCAACTAAGAGTGCGTTACATTTAATATTTCTAAGGATTTAAATGAGAGTTGCTCAGATATTTGACTCACGACAGAGCCATGACGAGGACAAGATTACTGTAGCATTGCTCAACTGTGTTGTGTACTTGTTAAAAATAACAACAAAGACCGAAGCGTAGCTCCATAAGTGTTGGCCTCGGTTCTCCTTCTGTCTATTTCCCCCAGACAAGGTTGAACTTGAACCTCTCTGTCTTTTAACTCTTTATCACAATTTTTCTGGCTCCTTCTGCGGGCATTTTTAAGCGGTTGAAGCTGTAAATGCCTCTGAGTTTTACATGGGGAAGAAGGGGAGTGGTAGTTCATGGTTAACTGCTGTCAAAAGGGCATTCAGATCTCCCACCAAAGACACTGACAAAAGGAGTGGCAGAAGAAGAGAGGACTGTGACCAAGAAGAAGATGAAGAGAAGGTTTGTGTGTTTAATCTTTTCTTCTTTTCATGTTCAGTTCCTTAGCAGATCAATTTATTCTTACAACTTAACTTATTTGGATAAAGTTAGAAGAAAAAAAAAAGTTTCTACTAAGCTTTTTATTTTTGTTTGATACATAAGCTCTGAAAAGCACTTATAAAATGGAAACATGCTCTTAACTTAGATCATGTGAATGTCAATGTAAATGTACTATCTTCTTTTTCTTAATTTGCAGAAGAGGGAGAAGAGAAGATGGATTTTCAGGAAGACTCACATGAGTCATGAAGGTGTGAACAACAACACTCAACAAAAGTTGAAGCATGATGTGGTGCCAAGTGGGGGTTCAAGGACGGAGCAGGATCAAAACCATGCACTTGCGGTGGCGGTGGCCACCGCAGAAGCTGCCATGGCCACCGCTCAGGCGGCGGTGGAGGTGGCAAGGTTGACCAAACCTGCTAGCCATGTTGGGGAGCATCGTGCTGCTGTTACCATTCAAACTGCTTTCAGAGGGTATCTGGTGAGTGCCCTCGACAGATCTGAATTGTGAAAATGAGAAGCACCTACTAAGGTTGGTTAATTAAGTAATCTGAATGAGATTTGTTTTGTTTTTTGGCTTGTAGGCAAGAAGGGCACTTCGTGCACTTAAGGGGTTGGTGAAGTTGCAAGCCTTAGTTAGAGGGCACAATGTTAGGAAGCAGGCTAAGATGACCCTTAGGTGCATGCAGGCTTTGGTTAGAGTTCAGGCAAGGGTCCTTGACCAGCGTATAAGGTCTTCACTTGAAGGTAGTAGAAAATCAACTTTCAGTGATACTGCTAGTGTTTGGGACTCAAGGTATCTTCAGGACATTTCGGATAGAAAATCAATGGTAAGTCAGAGTTTCCTTGATTAAACTAGTGTTATCAGTGATCATTGATCATACTTTGTGTACTTTTTTCTTGCTTCGAGAATCAGAAGTTATGTATGAAAAACAGGAAAGAAAAAAGTACTTTTTCTTAGCCAAAAAGCAAATGAATAGTCCTCATTCTCTTATTCTTAATCAAGCAACAGTTGGCAAAAGGGGGTTTTGTTTTCTGTGTGTCTTAATTGTTTGCTGTGGTTGATTTGGTAGTCAAGAGAGGGAAGCAGCATTGCAGATGACTGGGACGAACGTCCTCACACGGTTGAAGAAGTGAAGGCCATGTTGCAGCAGAGGAAGGAAGCTGCAATGAAGAGGGACAAGAACTTATCCCACGCCTTCTCCCAACAGGTTTTGACCCTCTTCAAGTTTTTACAAATTCTTGAAATTGAACTAATTTCCTTGACTTGGTTTGGCTAATTGGTTGTCAAGTGTCTTCTATTGTTTCTTGAAATTGAACCCGTGTCAGTCTGTTTAAATACAAACTTGTACGAGTTTTTTAAAGTTTCTCTACTGGAAAAATTCTTTATTTTTGATAGAGAAGCTCTTCTATGCTTATATATAAACAATCTTTTAATTTCCTTGACTCAGTTTGTTTAATTGATTGTGAAAATTCCCCTTGAGTTGGTTTGCTAATTGATTGTGATACATAGATATGGAGGAATGGTAGGACATCATCAATTGGAAATGAAGATGAGTTAGAAGAGAGACCAAAATGGCTAGACCGGTGGATGGCCACAAAGCCATGGGAGAATAGAGGAAGGGCTTCAACTGATCAAAGAGATCCCATTAAGACTGTGGAGATTGACACCTCTCAGCCTTATTCATATCTAGCAACCAACTACAGAAGATCACATCCTAATTATCAATACAATCCACACCATCACCAACCACAAAGGCATTCCATTGCCTCCCCAATCCATAGATCTCACCAAAACGGTTCCCTTCAATCCCCAGCAACTCCTTCTCCTGCCAAGTCAAGGCCTATCCAAATCCGGTCGGCGAGCCCACGATGCATTAGAGAAGACAGAAGCTACCACACCTCACAGACACCGAGCTTGAGGTCTAACTACCACTACACAGGAAGCTTGTACCAAAATGGAAGGGTTGGAACAAGCAGTGGTAGTGGCAATGGTGGTGGTGCTACATTGCCTAATTACATGGCGGCAACCGAGTCTGCGAAGGCTCGAATCCGGTCACAAAGTGCGCCTAGGCAGAGGCCATCCACACCAGAGAGGGACAGGGTTGGATCAGCCAAGAAAAGGCTTTCTTTCCCAGCTCCTGATCCTTATAGTGTGGGAGCGAGTTATGGAAATTATGGTCATAGTTTGAGGAGTCCAAGCTTCAAGAGTGTGAGTGGATCACACTTTGGGTTGGAGCATCAGTCCAACTACTCATCTTGCTGCACTGAGAGTATTGGTGGTGGTGAGGTTTCTCCTTCTTCAACCGGTGACCTTAGAAGGTGGTTGAGATGATTTGTTGCACACTTTAATGAGAACATGATTAGGTCAAGGCATTTGAATATTTTGTGTGATGTTAGAGTTAATTTTAGTTTAACCCTTTCTCACCCCAAAAGAAAGAGTTACCCCGGGTGACCTGAATCTGACGTTAGGAGCAGAGAAGCAAGTACTTTTCTTGCTAGGAAACTCAGAACAATTTAATGTGTTCGTTTATCATTCGTTTTTCATACTTTTGTTAAGATGCCAAGAAAAAAGTGAGCCGTATGTGGTGGCCTACCTCACTTGGGATGTTATGTTGATGTTGAAAGAATTGCCTACACCATCTGAATAGCCTTTAATGGACTGTCCTGTCACAATAACATGTAATATTTTCGTATTTTAGTGATTGCCTTTAATTAGCATAGCAAAATGTACCATAATAATGGATAAATTGCACATCGCTAGCTAGAGCAATTCATATAATAATGGGTGTACTTCACAATTAGCATATACTTAAACTCTTGCCCATGTCATATTCTTTGACCTTTATATCATGTTACGTACGTACTTGTGCAGTGCTTCATGTCAATACTGGAATGTGAAATTGAAAGTTTTCATATAAGCTCCTCTTTTCCCGTTCTGTACATCATCAATATTTATTGTATATAGGCCCACATTTGAAACTAAGGTTAAAATGTGAAGATAATTAACTATATAGACAATAGAACTTTCCTGCATGTGAAGGAGGAGATCAACGTTTTGGTCAGGTTTTGAACACTATTATTTGCTCACGGCCATGAAACTTTTTCAGGTTGCTACTTGGCTTGCAGCGTAAAAAGGGTAAAAGTAGATATGCTTGGGCATTTAATGAGAAGAGATCATAAACTATGTCTTACGTTCTGTGGTATTGAACCACAGAATCTTTTATTCCCTAACTCCTGTGCTTTATGTGGTGATCAACATTGTGCTGTTCTGCGAGACTGAAGAGCGTTTCTAGCAGTTTTAAATTATTATAAAAAAAAATTGAAAATAGCTTATGGAATTTATTTTAAAAAAGATAAAGAATAAGTTGCGTTATTTACTATTTGGAGATGCTCTGAACAGCTTATTGCATCGTTACACAGGAGTCCAGCTGGACAGCCTTTGTTCACTGAAACTCATAATCAGAGGTTTCTTGGAATTATAAGCATTTTGGGTCCCATCCTACTGAACACTAGTTGTTAGGTGCTGGAAGCAACTTATGCTCATGGGGTGTATCTAATATCTAATACATATTAGTACACATTCCATTGTTACTCAAAATAAAGTTTTGCACAACCAGTTCTTTTCTTAGTATCAAGAATGATGCACATAAAAAATAATTAGCTTGTTATTCATAGAGTTGTGAAAACGGGTAATCCGGGGTCCACCTTGATCCATCATGGATCGGATAATAAGTAGACTAATATGACTTAATTCATCTTATGGTAAGTTAAAAAAAAAAAACTATGAATCGGTGGATTAATGGGTTAAACGAATTGATATACTTAAATTAAAAAAAAATAAAAATAAAAATAAAAAATAATTAAATTTTATAAAATTATATATTATAATCTTATATTTTGAAATTATAATTATTAATAATTTGATATAAAATGTATAAAAAAATGACACCAATTACAATTAACTTAATCAATTTATAATATCAAATAATATCAAAGTTATTAACATGAAATATTGATAAATAATATCAAATTGACATTAATTATCATAATTCACAACTAGTTTATAAAAAATTAGTTAATGATATAAATGTATAATCACATAAATTAACATTTGAAAATCTAAAATAAATAATAAAGTATGTTAGATGAATTAACCCATGAGCCAACTTGACTCATCATGGATTAGTTCATGGTGAGTTGGTCTATAAGTAGATCAAGTTAAATTTTTCTTATAACTAAAATTGACCTATTTTTTTTAGCCTAAATCAACTCAAACCTATGGTGACCCAAATTGATTCACATGTTCATGCTCATTTTGACTACTTTAATTATTCATGAGAAATTATTTTTTTCATAAAATATGCAGGAAGACCTTGAAAGCAAAATGGACATCATATCATATTTTGATCATATAGTTTATCTTTCAATATTAGAAAAATAAAATCTATAATTTCAAAAAAAAAAATTTAGTTCAGAACTTTAGTGATTGACAGGAGAAAAATAAGCTAACTAATAAGAATAATGAATTTTTTTGGAAAACCACTCCTAGGAAGAGAAATTATTAGATAATCTTGAAATATTATAATTTTTATTTTCACAACATCTAATAAAGTATTGTCAATAATTAACTATAATTAATTATAAAATTTAAATATTTTAAAGCAAAAGTTTGTTAGTTAGACTACTTACTAACATTTTATTCTAACGAGAGACATGTTTGGTTTTATTACCTTGAGAGAAAATTTATTTATTTTTATTGTTTCTTAATAAAAATTTTATTAGAAAACAATTTGATCGAACACAAAATAACACAACCTAGACATACAATATGTATTTCTTTGCGAGTTATGAGGTCTCTTTGATTTCAAGCTGGTTGACCACTTGACCATAAATGTTCTGTTTTTAATGAAGTTTTCCGCTATATTTTTCATCTGAATTTTGCACCAAAATCAAATTGGATTCACTTTAAGGTGGTTGGGAGTAAAGATGATTTCATTAGTGATATTCGATTCAAGTAGTGATAATAACTTCGAAGTACATAACTCAACTAAACAAATCAAGATCAACAAGTAGACTGAGAAGAAGGAATATTAACAAAAAAAGAAAGATTATAAATATAAACATCACAATAATTAATGATGCCAAAATATGGACCAACAATCTTGAAACTTTAGATGGTCCATGTACATTTATTGGCCTAGCTAAATAATTAAGGCTAAATAGGGGAAGCATGTAGTATTAGTATAAGCCCTACGTGTTATTTTAACCTAAATTATTAATTGTTTTTAAAGAAATGGCTGTTTATTTTTACAGCCTAACGAGAGAGTTTTTAATTAATTAAAAAAAGTGGTTTTTTAGTTGTTACGTACTTTGTTTTTTTTACAATGGAGTAGGCATGACAACAGGACGGGACGGGGCGGGTTTTATGTTTCCTGCCCTCGCTCCCGCAAATTTAAACCGTCCCTGCCCTCAATATCCGTTGGGGTAAAATTTGGGTACCCATCCTCGTCCCGGCGGGGTTCGGGTTTTCCTGCCCTGCTCTCGCCTCCGCTCTTATTATTATTATTTTCTTTTTTTTTAAATAAATATGAATGAATTTAAAAAAAATAAAAGAAAAGTAAAATAATATAAATTTTTACATATAAATATTTCTAATTTTGATTTTTATATATAAAAATAATTTTTAATTATATTATTAAGCGGGACAGAGATGGGGGCAAGGGCAGGGCGGGTATTAACATCCCCGTCCCCGTCCCCAATTTTATCAATCGGGAAAAACTCGATAAACACGAGTTTTTCCCGTCCAAATCGGGACGAGTTCAGGCAGGTACCCACGAGGACGGGTTAGATTGTCGTGCGAGTGTTTTTTTAGTTACGTAATTTACTGTGTAATTTAATGTCGATAGTCTTGAACTAGCTACTTCAAAAGTGCTTCACCAAATTATTTCATTCAACCAGTCAAACCTGTATAAGAAATAAGATCTTTTATATGCTTCACTACAATGACAATTAGTTCCCAAAACTGATATTTTGACTCTTGAGAATGTGTGTTTTACTTTCTCATTTGATATTCATGTTCAGCCCTGATTCACATTCAAAATAAGACAAAAGTAACTAATAGTTGTTCTGCGGATGCGCTTCCACTCTCACACATAACGCGTTACCAAACACAGGAAAACTCTTAAATATTATATGAATAGCCAAAAAAAGAAAATTCATGTTAAGGTAACAACTAGAGAATGCATTATTATTATTTTAATGGAACACGTAATATGTCTGATATGTTAGAGAAGGTGAGCGATATGATGAATAATATATAAAGAAAAAAGAGAGATTTTTTTTTAAAAATTAAGGATAAAAATAAGAACTTAAAAAAGTAAAAATTATTTGTCAGATTTATTTTTTAATTTAAAAGTTCCTTTTAAATTAAAATTGCTACCAGTGTTTGTTGGTTCGACTTTGACCCTTAAATCTGAGTTCGAGTCTTCAACTTGATAAAAAAAAAGACTCTAAGAATGTGGTTTATATGTCTAACTTAATCCTACAAAAACCTTGTAAGATGATAGAAAGTATTATTAAGCATTTAGGCTTGATATGGTGATAAATGATCAACGATTTTTTAATGATTTGAAATAGGCAGGACTTGAATTTTTCTAATAAACATCCTTACGTACAACACTATTGGACTTTGTGCATGTATCAAATGGTAGGTGACATTTTTAGAATAGATCTAAATTTGATACCAACTAAAATTTGGGTTATGGGCCTAATTTAATCCTACAAAATTGGCTTGTAAAGTGAGAAATTTTCCTTACTTATATGTTCTTTAATTGTCTTATTTCTAGTCGTTGTGAAACTTGAGTTTTTCTCAATAAAAAAAATCATGGGAAAGATAGCTTTAATGTAATCAAGATCTCGAGGGAAACTAGTTTTTGACAAAATTTGTAGGTACTCCTATCAATATAATAGTACCCAAACAAGAGTAATTAAAATTTAATTGATAAAGAAATTTCAAATCTTTATAGTTTTACTTAATTAAAAATTACATTTTCATCCCAATACTTTAGTGATTGATAGGATGAAAGCAAGTTAACTAACTGAGTACTGAAACTTGTTAGGGAGAAATCTTCTAACCTAGACATGTTTGATTAGAGTTGTCAAAATGAGTCAAATTTGATGGGTTAATCCAATTCATCATGTATCTGGGTTGGACTGGGTTAGGAAAAAAATTATATTGATTTTAGCTAAATTCCAACTGGTTCACTTAACCTGTGAGTCAAACGGGTTCGAATCTAAGTGAGTTGAGTTGATCCGTTTAACTTACTATTAAAAAATAAAAAAAAATATATTTATGTTTTATGTAATTTTTGTTTAAAATTTTGATTGGTATTTTTTCATGTATTTATATTTGAATCAATAATAGACTTGATTTCTGGAAACAAAGAATTATAGCTCTTTATTTTATTTATTAAAAATTAAAACATGAAATTATTTTTAATTTTTTTATTATTTTTATTTTAAAAAAATCTAGTAAACTAATCCGCTTAACCTACCAACTTGTGGTGGGTCGAGGCGAGTTGAAATTTTTCTTATTCACTACAAAATGAACCGAATTAGGTTGATCCATTTAAAGCAACAACTCATGGTGAGCCAACCCATGTGAACCTGGTTGATTCACTTTGACACCTCTATGTTGGATGTTTGGTTTTGATTATTTTAGAGAAAAAAATATTATTTTTAATGTCTTTTAATAAGAATTTTATCATAATATAATTTGAACACAAAAAAAAACTAATCCAAACATACATCATGTACTTCTTTGTAAGTTATCAGGTATTCCTCTCAGCTTGCAAGCTGGTTGACCATAAATATTTTCTTTTTTCTTTTTTCTTCTATTTTAATTTTTATCTAAATTTTGTACCAAAATCAATCTGGATTTACTTTAAGGTAGTTGAGCTGATAATGGCTTGATTACATATATTCGATTCAAGTGGTACTAACAACTTTGATGTACATAATTCAACTAAACAAAGGTGAACTACGAAAGACTAAGAAGAAAGAATTTTAACCAAAAATAAAGAAGAAAAATTATAAATCAAAACCATGATACACTAAATATGGACCAACAATCTTAAAGCTTTTGTATGGTCTACTTATATATTTATGGGCCTAGCTAGAGGATTATGGTTAAATGTGTCAAGCGCGTATAAGGGCCTATGTCTTTAGTTTGGTCTAAATTCTACTGTTTGTTTTAGTACACCTCCTATCCTTTATTTTTTTTAAAAAATATTTTTAATTTTCCAATTTTTTAATTTTACACATCCACTTCTTACCTATTTTAGTAGGTAATTTTAATTCTTTCAATTTTCACATTACTCTTTTCTTTCTTCCCTTTCAGTTTTCACGCTATTATCTTCTCTCTCTCCTATTTCATTTTCACACACACCTGGGCCATAAAATTGATGTGTAATGACATTGTAGGTGTGTATGACTTCGATGATAATGTGAAAGGTGTCAAGCTAGACACCTATTTTTTTTTTCAAACACTTCTTCCCTTTTTACACTTTCAAAAAAGTACATTATATTAGTGGCTTGGAAAATACTTTACAAAAATATTAATTTTAATATTATAAAAAGTACTTTTTGAAATAGTAAAATTGGTGTTTCATAAAATATTTTTCAAAATTATATTTTTTTTTACATATTTTTGGAAAGTATTTTTTGGAACACTAAAATTACTATTCTAGAAAGTACTTTCAAGAAGTATAAAAAAAATTCTGAAAAATACTTTTTGAAACACTAATTTCACTATTTCGAAAAGTAAATTCTAGAACACTAAAATTAATGTTCCAAAAAGTATTTTTTGGAACACTAAATTTAAGGCTAAATTATATTTTTCGTCCCTTTATTTATTTTTAAGATTTTATTTGGTCTCATTATTTTTAAATGGTTCAATTTGGTCCTTTGACCTTTTAAAAATGTTCAATATTATCCTTTCGTCAAAATTGATATTAACGACAATAATGAAATTTGATGAAAGGATAACATTGAATATTGTTTAAAAATTAGATGACTAAATTAAATTATTTAAAATGTTCAATTTGATCTGACTATTATTAAAATGTTCAATTTGATCTGACTATTATTAAAATGTTCAATTTGATCATCTAATTTTCAAAAAGAAAATGTTCAAAGTTATCTTTTCACATAATCTTATTAACATTGTTAGTGTTAATTTGAGTAGAATAATAATATTGAATATTTTTTTGAAAAATAAAGGATCAAATTGAACTTTTTAAAAATAATGGGACTAAATTGAATAAAAAGTAAATAAATAGAGGGACTTAAAATATAATTTAGCCCTAAATTTAATGTTGAGGTTACTATGAAACATGAGGAAGTGTCGAAAAAAAAAAACTCTTGCCTTGGCACCTTCAACATTGTTAATGAAGTTACACATGCCTACAACACCATTACGTACCAGTTCTACGATTCGGTATGTGTGATAACTAAAAGACGGGAAGGGAGAAAAGAGTAATGTAAAAACTAAAAATATTAAAACTACCTACTGAAATAGGTGGGGAGTAGGAGGAAGATGATGGATGCATGTGAAAACTAAAAAGGAGAGAGAATGAGATGTGTAAAAAGAAGAAGAAAGTATTAAATTGAATGCCGAAGGTGTAAAAAAAAAACTAAAGAATAAAAGAACAATGAAGGATATTCTAGGATTTTTTTATAAAAAAAAAGAGGAAAAGAGGTGTACTTATAAAAAAAATGAGGTGTATATATCATTAGGTCAATTATTAAATGCTTTTATAGAAATAACTATTTATTTTTATAACACAACAAGAGAGTTTTAAAAAAAGTGATATTTATAGAAAAATTAAAACTAATATGCCACTACAACAAAATGTATTTTTAGAAACATTATAAAAATGTTACTAAATTATGAGTAAATATTATTAAAATATTTTAACATTTTATTAAATGTAAGATAAAGTCTATCTTGCTAAAGGCTTTTAACATTTTACATATTAATGATGACATTTTTAAAAATATTACCAAGGTGATATTTTGTAATATTTTATTAGCATTTATATTTTATGACTCTCGTCAACAAGTCCTTTAAGATTTAAAATATCTTAAGTTTTATTTTTCCAACAAGAGAAAATATCCCTAGTCACCACTAAATCTAGATTAGATATAAAAGTTAATTTATCTTAAACTAAATGATTTAAAATATTTTTAATTATTTAGAATTTAGTACAACATAGTTCACAGAAATGAGATGTGTTTAAGAATATTAAACTAGTTAAATAATAGCTATAAATATTATAAAATAATTAAACAACATAAATTAGAAACACCTCATTAATTATTTAGAGTTAAAAGTATCATAAATTAAACAAATAGATGAGGTTAGAGACACCTCACTAAATAAATATATATAGATATAACATAAAATAAATAAATATAATAATATAAAAAATTTAAAAGGGATAAAAGTCTCATCCTCTTACCTTAATACTTAAAAGTAGATTTTAAGAGACAAAACGAGCTCTCACGATTGGTATTTCTCTTCTCACAACCCTCTCCTACTTTTGTTCTTCAATTCCTCTCCTCATTCTACACATCTCTTTCTCTATTTATAAGCAACCTTTGTAATCATTACCTAGTTTGTATAATGAATTTTTTTTCCTTTTCATATGGTTCCTAACCATTATTTTCTTACCGATTTTTCTTTACGAGTAGATAAGTTTCACTGTAGGGCTTATCGTGCATACAATGTAATTTTTTTCTCATCATATTAAAATATAATACTGAAAATTTTAAAATATTAAAATTTTAAACTTTGTACTAAAAATTTAAAATATTACAACTAGAAATTTAGTATTATTTTATAAATTCATTTTATTTACTAAAATATTAAAAATAAATTAAAACCAATTATAATAATATAATTAAACATTGTCTAAAAAAATTGAAATATTACAGATTTAGAGTATAACCTCCTTTGTCTCTACTAGTGGGAACCTCCAATGATCTCATATTATGAAGGAAGCTACCCAAATAGTTGATCCACTAGTCACCTTTGACATGTCTCTTACTGAGAAATTAATTTTAATGATGTTTTGTCTTTCTTTATTTATGCTTATGTAACTTTTACTGTTTATCCTTGTGATTTTAATTAATTTTTTTGGGGTGGTTAACCCCTTCAATTCACCCAAAAAATAAAATTTAACTTTCATTAATTTTTCTTTAAAAAAAAACTTAACCCATTTACAAGTTGGTTTAGGTTTTACCGTTTAGGCTAGTTCAATCATAAACTTGATCTACTCCCCACTCATAACATTTATTTCTGATAACATATACTTTTATTTTGAGACTCTATATCTTAAAGCTTTACAGCATTACCTATAAACCAAGTTGAAGGAACTAAATCGTCAAGAATCACTATGTCAGTCCAGTTTGATTGAAATTTATTATCGCCATTGTATAGTAATATTTTTTTATCATTAGAATAAAAAGATAAATGTTCATTGACTTGTTTAATTTCTAGATATCTAGCTGCCATCAAAACTTGATGCATCCGTCACAAACTAAGCTTGCATTGCGCTGTAGTAATATTAATGAGTAATACATTAATAATGCATGGCGCAGACACCATTAACTTTTAATGTGGTAGAAAGGTAAACACCATCACCGTTTATTGATATTTAGAGTCTACTCTCAATAAGTAATGTGGGTCACGTTGCTTGAGAAAAAAATATTAGATGATTTAAAATTTTAATGGTCCCAGTTAAATTTTATATGATATAATGATATATATTATTGAGTGGTATTAATTTTCTTTTATAAATTGTAAATTTTGAATGTGTTAGGAAGACCAAATAGGTTGAAAATAGGGGTGTAAGTTATTCATAAACTATTGAATCAATTTGGCTCGTCAATTACTTCATCAAACTATTTTGTTTATTTGAACAAAAAAAATTTAAGTTTAATGAGATTAAATTTGGTTATTTAAATGAGTTGCCCCAAATTTTAAAAGTTCGATATAAAGGATTTATGGCTATGTTGTATATGATATATCTCTTTTTATAAAAATAGTTTTATATAAACTTTTACATAGTTATTTTTATTAAAAGTATATTTTATTTACTATATTTTTTAGTTAAAATTAAAAAGAAGAGGTGTTGTCTCCTAAAAAAAATAAAATTAATTTTGAACTTTTTTTTTTGTAATAGTCAATAAGATGTGTTTTTATTATTTACTAAATTATAAAAGAATAATGATAAAAAACAAATTAATTCGACATATCACAGGCTTATTAAACACAATTAACTTTTCTATTAGTTTTTAATTACACTATAGTATCAATATAATTATTAAATATTATATTCATAAAATTAAAGAAAAAAAATTCATAAGTTAATTAAGTTATAAGTGACTTAAACAAGCCAAATTCAATTTTTTTTTAATAAATCAAGTTCAAACTTTAGTTAGACTTAATTAAATTTGACTATCGTGTTCTCCTCGTGATAAACTCAATCTTCAACACAAACCCTAAACTTAATTCAATTCGTTTACATCCCTCATTAAAATGTTGGATATATACTATCTAACAATTCTTGATCCCATGAAGGCTATAAATAAAGCCTAATGGTCTCCCTCTTGCTCATCCTAAATCTTCTCTTCTCTTTATCTATTTTGAAAGCTTTCTCTTGATAGTAGTATTATCTTATTTTAAGGAGTGAATTTTACACTGAAGAGTGGTATAATTTCTTTTTTTAGTAAAGTTTTTCTCTATTGTACCTATTGTCTCTTTTTGTTCTTATTTTCTCATCTCTTATTTTAGTTGAATTATTATTTTGTTAATCTGATATCCAACAGTGGTATCATAGTCAATAGTCATTGGTATTATATTATTGTGATATAGTGCCAAAGAAAATTCTCAATATGCTTTGTGGCTGCAATGTTGTTTGACCTACCACATTAGAAAATAGTTATTCTTGTTACTATGTATATAGTGTGGTAGTGTGAAAGTGCAAATTTGGGAAAAAATTTAGCAAAGAAAGACTCGGTGTGTCTATGAGTGATCCACCTCTCTTCCTTGGGAGCTTATCTAGTGTGCACTAATTCATTGTCTACCATCATCACTACAAGAAAAACTCAAATTTCCGACGGATAATTTCCGACGGATTTGGATCCGTCGGAAAAAAAATATTTTCCGACGGAAAATTTCCGGCGGATTAAAATCCGTCAGAAAATCTATATTTCCGACGGAAAATTTCCGATGGAATTATTCCGTCGGAAATTTCCGACGGATCTAATCCGTCGGAAATTTCTGACGGATTTTCTGTCGCAAATTTCCGACGAAATAATTCCGTCGGAAATTTCCGACGAATTTATTCCGTCGGAAATTTCTGACAGATTTTTCTGTCGGAAATTCCGTCGGAAACTCTGAATACACTATTTAATATTTTCTTATTATATGGGTCTTTTCAAAATATAAATATATATATTATTTGTAATGAATAACATAAATGAGTGAGTGAGGTATGCCTAATTACCTATATATATATATCATTAATTTGTTTTTAAAAAATACCAACAATTTAATTAAGAATAACATATTTTTTATTTAATTTTTAAAAATCACTCATCTTTCAAAATATCATTATTAATTAAAATAAAGGAGGAAAAAGTTAATTTATGTTAAGCAAATTAATCATATGCGTCTATCATTTGTTTCTAATTAATTACATCCAATATATATACTATGTCATTTTTATGAAAAATTTCATTCATCTTTGATTTTGAAAATAAGAATTTTTCAATTCATTTTTTAAAATTATTACTTAAAGTTGATATATATTTTAAATCATAGTGTGCATGATATTTAATTTAATATATATATATATATATATATATATATATATATATATTTCACAAGTTGAAATGAAATAAGAGATCAAATCTATTGATATTTGTATTAATAATTTATTTTCTCTTAATAGTATATAAATAGTATTATCTTATATAAGTAGTAATTGTATGTGCCACTATTAAATAAATAAATAACAAAATTAATACTCACTTAAAAATTTGAGAATATATATATACAACGTCATTTATAAAAACTTCAAGTAGGGGTTAATGTAACTTTTCCTAGCTAGATTAAATGTTCTTTATTTAAAAATTAAAACATTATATTTAAAATAATTACACTAAATAATTATTTTTGTTCCTAATCTTGATTGATTTAAAAAAATATCTCTCCAAGTTGTAGTAATTTCTTAAATTTGCATTTTATTAATTGATTTATGAATTTTATATTTAAGTAGTAAATCAGTAAATATATATATATATATATATATATATATATATATATATATATATTATTCATAATATAATTAATTATCAAGCGGTGTGTAATACTTAATATATAAAAGTTACACCCGGTATCAGTGTTAGTATAACCTGTTTGTCTATATATATATATATAGAGAGAGAGAGATAGAGAGACTGAGAAAATGAATTGAAGAAAAATAGTTAAATATATAGTTGTTTGATTATCTATATAGTAATTAATAGATAAAAGGGAAATATATATACGTCATCTTGTAACTGATTTTTGTCTCCAAAATAATGGATAATTATATACCCTCAATTCTTAAGAAATAAATAAATAATTTTTAATTATTAATTTTACTTTTTATTAAAAGATTTAAAGACATGAAGTGTATAATGGTATGTGATAACCTAATTTAATATATGAATAGGGATCCTTTTACTCCAACAGTAAGTTTACCTAGACTTACTTTATTCAATAACTCATTTTAACGATCAAACTATTCAATTTAAAATTCTTAATGCATAGATCAAATCTGCAAATTTTTAGAAAATTTAAAATCATTTGATACTTCATTTCATTAATTCAAATTGATTGATAATCATAGAATCATTTTATATATAATTTGCTTTCCTTTTGTGTTTCATTTTCTATTTATGCTTTTTTAGTTTATCAGTTGTCGTCCTACATGTGTTTGTTACCTTTTTCTTTAATTTTAACAGGTATCAGCTACTCCAATGTTAAAAATAAATAGCCCAACAAAAAAGTATGTTAAATCATATATACAAAATGTTATATTAATTGAAGATGATTTCTTATAAAACAAAATTAAATCTGTCGGAAATTTTATATTTTTGATAAGAAAATTTTTGTAGGAAAAGCTATATATTATTGATAGATTATTTCAGACAAATTTATATTTGTCGAAAATGTAAGAACTGGTTTTAAATTTGATATGAAAATATTATGATATAATTAGATAAAGTTTTAAGTTAGTATTTTATTAATGGTTGATAATTAAAAAATAAAACAAGGATAAATACATTTTTTGAATTTTATATGTTTGATTTAAGATAACTTACAAAATAACTCTTGGTAAAGTTATTGCGCTCAATAACTCATGGTGTGTGTTGAATTTCATCGATCCAATTAATTGTTAAATTAAAAGTTATTAAATTTTACTAATAGTTAATTAAAAAAATTAATTAGTTTTAGAATAAATTATTTGTTAATTAACAATATAATTGAAACATTAATTATTTTAAATTATTTAACTAAAATCTTATTAACAATTTACTATATGATCTTAATATTTTTGTATAACTAATATATAATTTTAAATTTGATATGAGAATATTATATATAATTAGATAAGATTTTAAGTTAGTATTTTAAAAATAGTTGATAATTAGAAAAAAAAAAACAAGGATAAATATATTTTTTGAATTTTATATGTTTGATTTAAGGTAAATAAATATATTAAATTAATTAATAATTTATTTAAAATATTAAAATTTAATTTATAAGTATGTAATAAATAAATATATATAATTTTATAAATTATATTATCATTATAAATTATAAAATTAAACAATTTAAATTATAATTTTAAATAGAAATAAGTAGATGTTAATTATAAAAGTAAATACATATAAATAATGAATAATTAAATATATTATTATTATTATTATTATTATTCGTAATATAAAATTATTATATATTATTATTATAGTACAAATATGAGATTGTATATTTGAGGATGACTTAAATGAATTAATTTGTACAAGTTATACTGACAACATACATATACATTTCGGTAGCTTGCTCATCAGAACTTCACAGTTAAGCGTGCTTGACCTGGAGTAGTACTGGGATGGGTGACCTTCTGGGAAGTTTCCCAGAAACTGCACAAGTAAGGATAAAACACGTTAAATAGTGAAATATTGTGAAATAGAACTCTTGAGAGGCCAAATATAAGGGTTGTTACATTAATAAATTTATTAAAATTAAAAAAAAAATTATAATTTCCGACAGAAATTTCCGTCGGAAATTTCCATGCAAATTTCCGACGGAATTTTCTGTCGGAAATTTCTATGGAATTTTCGACGGAATTTTCCGTCAGAAATTTCTATGGAATTTTCCGACGGATATTTCCGTCGGAAATTTCCGACGGAATTTTCCGACGGAAAATTCCGTCGGAAATTTCTGTCGGAAAAATTTATTTCCGACGGATTTTTTTTTCCGACACCACTTTTTCCGACGGATTGAAATCCGTCGGAAATCCGTCGGAAAAGGAAAAATCCGTCGGAAATTTACCTATTTCCGTCGGAAATTAGCATTTTTCTTGTAGTGCATTGTTCTCGTAGGTGGTACTATTCATGGTGGAAGTTGCAAAAGTTGATTTAGTTGAGAGAAAATAAATATTAAAGAGAAACCTATTATATCCTGCCTAAATAATAGTTTTAATTATGACAAATTCTTAATTTCAAATTTTAGAATAGAAAGAATTATCAATTTTGTGCTAATAAATTTGTTCAAGTGTTTCAAAAATATTCAAATCTGATTAGAAAGCTATATGAGCTCATGGTTCCTTGAAGAATAAAAAAGGATTCACAAGACATCTTTATATAAGAATCAATTATTGTGGATTGTTTGTTGGCACTAAAGACTTGTTTGTCCCAAGTAAGAAAATGAGCATCCCATGTTTCTGATTCAAAAAGATTTAAGTTAAACATTTGTTCTCACAAAAAATGTCTTGAAAACTTGGTTCAGAAGACCAACGCTTTGGTCTATGTATCAAAAGGCTTCAATCAAAACATAGTTTCTTAGAAGACTTGTATTGAAGACTCTATTCAGAAAACTTGAAGTGATGACTTACAAAGAAGGCACCTTATTTGAAGAAAAAAATTGACAGGACTAAAAAAACAAAGTACAATGATGTCAATATTTTCTTAATAAATAAGTAAGCAACAACAGATTTATTTTTGGTGGCTATAAATGGAAGATAAACATATCGTTTTGAAGCAAGTAAGATCAAATAGAGAAATCAATTACACAAGCAATCAAGCTGCAATCCTTGTGACACCCTCTACCTCACATACCATAACACATAATAATAAAATTTGAATAACATAACATTTCATAATTAAAATATCAAACGTGTTCAAATAGAGAGTATCACATCCATAACTTAGCAAAATCAGCAGAAATTACAAAGAAATAAAACTAAAGTTTCCAAAATAATTTAATAAAAACATCTTAATCTAATCCTATCTACGCCCGATGTCACATGTCCTATCAGAGCAAATCCCAATATAGAAACCTAAGCTTCATCACCAACATCTTCAGCCTCATGCTGATAATAACCTGTAAGGTAGACAAGGAAAACAACACAAGAAAAGGGAGTGAGAAACATCTCACTCTGGCTCATAGTGTAAGAATATACACTGGAAAGCCAAACACAAACAAAAAATATATAACACAGATAAATTAATAATAATATCACATCTCACTCATTCAAGACATAAAAATATCAATTTATCATATAACATTAAAATGCACATGGATGGACACAAACTACATTTTATCATGCATGTGGCGCCAGTAACATATCACATGGCATATTGCCATTAGCAATACACGAAGAGTAGTCTAGGAGTACATGGTGGGTCACACCCTCTGCGCACTCTCACTAGAAGGACATACTACCAGAGTCTCATCGGGATAGCTAAGCCGCGCAAGATATATCCCATGCACATAATGGGCGAGACTCGGACTTACAAATCGAGCTATCCCCAATGACTAATCCCTAAAGCTTTTACACTAGGGGGCCTTCACTGGCGGTGTATTCCATATCGTACCCTTAAAAACATTTATGCACATGATGAATGTCAATCAAGACTCTATGCATCCTCATATCACATTATCATGTCTCATTCTCATATCACATAGTCATCATCACATCTCATCATCACATTTCATCACCACATTTCATCATCATATTTCATCACCATATGTCATCATTATATTCACATTTCATTGTCATATCACATTATCACATGTCATTCACAATTTTTACAGAATACTTTAATCCATATTAAAACTTGTCTATTTTCAAAATTAAACACATATTTACACTCCATAAACATCAAGGAACACAACAGAAAACCCAGGAGATAAAACATAAAACATTTAAAATTTTGCCTATTTCTCACAAGGTTTTCACAGGAATCCACAGAGCACTTTAATTCATATCAAAACTTGTTTATTTTCAAAACTAAACATATATTCATTCATCTCATTCAACAAGGAACACAATAGAACAACCAGAAAGCAAAACAGAAAACGTTCACATTTTATCTGTTACAATTACAAATTCATTCCCTTAGGGTTCCCCATAGGAACCCACAGAGATCTCAAAATTATACATTTATATTTAAATAATATTTAAAAATTTGTCTACTTCTCATAGGGTTTCCCGTAGGAACCCACAGAAATCTCAAATCATACAATTACAATTTTAAAACTGAAATTAATCATTCATTCAAGCAATTCATACAATTAATTACATACAAGAGGAACAATAGATGAAACAGATACAATTGGGTAAAACCCCTCATACATGAGCATACAACAAACACAGGATTGGAGGCTAATCCAACTACCCAACATACATTCCCACACCCAGAGCAAGGTTTCTCAGTCCCCCCTTACCACGATAAGTAGGAGTTGAAACCAAAGCAAGACCTTGCTAATCTCCTCCTTTGAGTTCCCCCTTGGTCTTTAGAGAGTATAGAAGAAAAGAGGTCAAAAGTGAAAAAAATGCATTTTTGGAGTGTTAGAACGTTCTATTTATAGGCATCAGATGTGGCTAGAACGACCCGTTTCGAATCCAGAACGGTCCGTTCTGGACTCATTCATCCTACGCAAATTTCATATCCAGAACGGCCCGTTCTCAAACCAGAACGGCCCGTTCTGGGATTACACTTAACCCACAACGTCGACTTCTGGAACGACCCATTCTAGGTTCGCATATTACTTATAAAATCGTGTGTTGGAACGACCCGTTCCAACCTAGTCTTTTTAGGCCATTTTAGTAGTTTGGAACGACCCGTTCCAGTTTGAGAACGGTCCGTTCTAGGCTACTAAAAATCAAAATATTACAAAAATAATTTTCATAAATATTCATTATCAAAAATACTAATAATTATTAAAAACCTTTAAAACATTCTATAAAACCCATTAAAATAACTATAAGAACATAATCTCCGCAAATATAAAATAAATAATAGTTAACTATTTACCAATAGAAAATTCGGGTGTTACAATCCTTACTTCATCTTCTGATATTTTTGGAGATTCCCACTTCATATTCATATATCAGTTTCATAATAGAAAAAAGTGTGGAACCTTCCTTAGTAGAAGCTCCATCATAAGAGAGTTATTTGTGATCTTAACAATCTACAAGAACATAAAAACCCATTATTGTAAACATTGTCCCCACCTAGAAGTGAGTGTGTAATGGTGTAGGGAAGAAGAAAGAAATCACAAGTGTTGTCTAGTCCCATAGTAGGTTGTTGTGGGGTTATTTCCTCAACTATTGCTTGGGTGAAGAAATCTCAATAGGTGGTTGAGTGTTTTCTACTAACAGCAGGTGGCTGTGTAGTAGTGATTTATATCAGTAGGTGGATGAGGTTGTTGAACAACAATCAGCTATCACTACTAGAAAAATTAATATTTGTGACGAATTTTGTGACGGAAAAAATAGCATCGCAAATAGTGACGGATTTTGTGAGGGATTTTTAAGTTTTGTGACGGACAAGAATTTAATGACTTTTGTGACGGATTTTGTGACGGAATATATCCCGTCTCTAAAAATCCGTCACAAATTTCGTCACTGAATCAAAAAAAAAATATTTGTGACGGATTTTGTGACGGAAAAATTTCCGTCTCTAAAAATCCGTCACAAATTTCATCACTAAATTAAAAAAAATGTTTGTGACGGATTTTGTGACGGAATGAGCTTCGTCTCTAAAAAATCCGTCACAGATTTCGTCACTAAAATGAAAAAATTTAGTGACGGATTTTTCCCTCTCAAAATTCCGTCACAAATAGGTTAAAATATTTTGTGAAAAAATTTGTGACAAATTATTCCCTCTCAAAATATTAAATTTTATTTATGAAACTTTTATATTTAAGAATTATGCATAATTAAAGAAAATATGTTAATTTTTTTTTAAAAAATAATAAAATTAAAAATATTTTATTTCATTAAAGGACTGAAAAAATTATGAAATTCATTTAATTAAATAAAAAATTGTCAATTTTGAACATAAGAAACTAAGACATTCATTAAAAATATTTTAAAAAAAACTTGTGAAAATAATAAAAAAAATATTAATTTAATTTTGGCTTAATTACATTTTTGATCCCTCAAGTATTGTAATTGTGCAATTTTGATCCCTAAGATTTTAATTGGATAATTTTAGTCCCTAAAGAATTGTAATTGTCCAATTTTAGTCCTTTAATTTTTAATTGAACAATTTTAGTCTCTCAAATATTATAATTGTGTAATTTGAATGTCTCCCATTAAAAAATTAATAATTTTAAAGTTTTAATATATAAATAAATATATATATATATATATAATAATTTAAAATTATACCATTATTTGCTTATTTAAGTTAACATATACTATAATTTTTATTAATGTAACAAATGATATATATTTATTATTACTAAATAAATAAAATTTATATATTATTAATAATTTAATATTGCTAATAAATTAGTATCAATAATATTTTTAGTATATTTATAGATAAATTGATAATTTGATAAATATAACTTAATATATATTAATATACTTTTAAAAAAATATAAATATAGTAGATAAGATATGTATATTTATATTTTTGTAAAATTATAGTAATATATAATAAGTTATATTTATGAAATTATTAGTTTATATGTTGAGATTTTTAAATAAAATTTTATAAAAAAAAAATGTTAACCAATTTTTAAATATTTAATAATTTTAAAAATTAATTTAGATAATATTTAATAATTTTTAAAGTATTTTTAAATATTCAATAATTAAAAATATGAAGATATAAGATAAAATATATGAGTGAAATAAGGGGAAAAAATATGAGGAATTTCAAAGTGTTACATTTTTGGGAGAATTTGAAATTCTACTATTTAAAGAATTCCACAAATGCTCTGGTAATCGATTACCGTACTTGGTAATCGATTACAATGGTTGGAACGTTAAAAATTTAAATTTAAATTTTGAAGATTTCTTCTTCTAGTAATCGATTACATGTAATGGGTAATCGATTACCAGAGCACGTTTTAAGAGTAACTTTTCATATATGACATTCATCTTTGGTAATCGATTACGAGTAATGATAATCGATTACCAGTGTCTTAAAAACAATAATTGCCTTATTAAAACTTAAAATATTGAAAACCTTTATTTTCAAAACCTTATTAATATAAATCATATTTGGGTTTTGTTTGAAATTCTTTATTTTAAATGGCCAAGAACTTTATGCAATATTTCTAAAGATTTTTTTTTACATATTAAGGTAGGTTGACAAGACTTATCTAAAATATTTTGAAATTTTTGTTTCTTGGTCACCTTGCTTTAACTTGACCTCTTGTTTTCTTTAACTTCTTTCGCATCATCAAAATCCTTTAGATACGTTCTTCCACATTCTCCCCCTTTTTGATGATGAAAACATACTTTAGATGGAAAGAAACATAAAATAGTATATATCGATCACTCCCCTTTAGTCTCCCCCTTAATAAATCATTGTTTGATGTTAATTTTTATATTGTAAAAATTTGACTTTAAATATACAGTTGTAATGATCAGATTAAATTGTTCAATTCAAAATATCTAATATTTGATCAGGACCCTTCTTTCCCTTTTCTCTCCCCCTTTGGCAACATCAAAAGGAATGAGACAATATATAAAAAAATTTTGAATAAGATAAACAAACACCATTCAGAAACAAAAGTAAAATATGTCCTATAAGCAAAATAGTCAGAGTCAAGCGAGCAGAATTAATCTAAAACATACTAATCAAAGATCCAGAAATTGACTAAAAAGTAGTCCAAAACATAAGATAAACTAAAATAGCAAATAACAGAATCAGAGTCAACTAGCTACTCGGAAGGGCGTCTAAGAGATTTTACTTCGTCCTCAAGACGAGTCATGCGAGTGTCAAGAGAATCAAAACGTTCACTAACATAGAACCGGAGATCTCTAATTTCATTGAGAACATCCGAGAGAAGTGCTGATGAAGGATCTTGAGGAGGTGGTGACGGAGTTCGATCGTCAGTGTCTACTGCTTGAAAATCCCGCTTCCTGACCCAGGTGTTGTCCAGTGTTTTCTTGTACCCAAAGGAAGCAATTGCATTTGCTCCAATCTCAAAGACCCTCTTAACTGGAACCCAGGTTTCATCTTCCAAAGGAACTTTAAAATGTTCCAAAATAGTAGTTACAAAATGTGGGTATGGAAGAGAAGCATTAACCCGCAAGGCCTTCTTCATTCGACTCCTAATCAGATGAGCCCAGCTAAATTCCCGGCCAGTGATTAGAGCCCATATCAAAATTAAGTCCTCTTCTGAAGCCTGTGCAAGGTTAGTCGTGCGTGGAAGCAGTACCCGAACAATTATGTAATGCATGATTCTATAATCAAATTTCATTGAGCCAGCCAATAATCTTCCAGTCATGTCAACATTATCCACACAAATCATACTTCGGGCATTGGGATGGGAATATTCTAGTTTCCATGTATCCGGAATCGTGCCCTCAAACAGAGTACCTTGATCTTTTAATTTTGATAAATCCCGGAACAGAGACTGATTTATCACTATTGGAATCTTTTTAACCTCGCTGTAAAGAACTCCATTCCTAATTTCCAAATTGCTGTAAAAGACCCTAACTAATTCTGGATAAACAGGGTTTTTCATAGCCATAAAATCTACTAACCCAGAATTCTTAAAAATCGTATAACACTCAAAAGATTCATTCTCAAAAAAATCAATACTAATATATTTGGGATCAACAATATTTCTCTCAGAAAATAACTGGTAGTACTTATCTCGTTGTTCGTCTGTGGAGAACAGAGCGAGAGCACGTCCAGCGTACGGAATGGGATTCGTAGGAGTAGGGGCGTCGTCGGAGGGAGGCTGTTGGCGGCGCGTGGCGGTGGTTGAACGAGACGAAGAACCCTTATAACGTTTGGATGATTCTGCCATTTGAGTGTTTGTTTTGAAAAATGCAATCGGTAGAGTTGAAGAGACTTGAAAACGATGAAGAATGGAACAAACGGGGCTCAATTTGGTTAAGATTTGAGGAAGATATGGGGATTTGAAGATCTAAGGGCGCGGAGGGTTTTGGGTTTTCTTTCGTGAAGAAGAAGACGAACTGCACTTTTTTAAGTGCAGAGGAGTCGCGTAATCGATTACCTGCCTATGGTAATCGATTACACCCTTTTGAGTTCTTTTGCATTTTGGCACTGGTAATCAATTACAGTAGGCGATAATCGATTACACTATGCCCAGATAAGTGGATAAGCACTGGTAATCGATTACACCTCTCCGTAATCGATTACATATATCAGGACAAGCAAACATGCACTGGTAATCGATTACATGACCAATAACTGATACTTTAAAACATTCTATAAAAGTCATTAAAATAACTATAAGAAGATAATATCCACAAATATAAAATAAATAATAATTAACTAATTTAGTTATTTATTGCAAAATATGTTTCTAATTTTATATACCTGAACAAGAGCTGTCAAAATGGGCTAGCCCGGCCCGTTTGGCCCGGCCCACCTCAACCCATGTTTTAAATGGGGCAACCCGGCCCAGCCCACCAAGTTTATTATCTAAAATTTTGTAGCCCGGCCCGGTCCACGACGGGTTGGTGGGCTAAATGGGCAGCCCACCAACCCGCCTTATTTATTTAAAAAAATTATAATTTAAAATAAATTTCAATATAAAATAATATTTGATGTAAAGTAAAAATTTTTAAACTAAGTATCATGGGTACAACATTAAAATTAAATTAATAAGTGTGCAACTTTAAAAAATTAAAAAAATAAAAAATAAAAAATCTTTCATAAGAGTGATTATTCATGAATATTAAATTTTATTAGAGGTTTGGATAGATAAATTTATAGTAATGTCATATTATTTAACATTGATTTTATATATCTTTATCGATAAAAAAAAGATATCTTATTAAAATAATGCATATATAATAATAAATAGTTAAGTGAGTTGTTAGTGGGTTTAGGGGATGGGTTGGTAAGTGGGTCAGGTGGGTCACCCAGCCCACCACGGGTTCAACCCGGGTGGGCCGGGTCAAAAGTGGGCCGGGTCACATTTTTTGACCCATCATAATCCATACAATAAACATCTGACTATTTTAGTAGTTTAGATTAGAACGGCCCGTTCCACTATGGGAACGGGCCATTCTGTATTTGCGTATTGATCATAAATTTATGTGTTAGAACGACCTGTTCTGCTTTAGTTTTAATAGGCTATTTTAGTAGTCTAGAACGACCCGTTACAGTTTGAGAACGACCCGTTCTAGCTACTTAAAAATCAAAATATTACAAAAATTAATTTTCATAAATATTCATTATTAAAATACTAATAATTATTATAAAACTTTAAAACATATTTCTTTAATATCAAAATATTTATTATAATTTTAGTTATGATTTATATAATATTTTCATTTAATATTAAATTTCTTTTCATTATAATATTTTAATATATTTTATTTAAAATATCAGTTAACATATTTTATTATATTTTTATTTTAATTTATTATGAAATAATTAGAATATTTAATTTAATATCATTAAAAAAATAATCATTATAAAATTTATTCTTTTTTAATTTAATTATTTATGATAATACTTTTTACTTACTGTATTTACCAAAAAATTATTTTTAATTAAAATATATTTTAGAATTTTAGTTGATTTATTATCATTCACTCACTTGATTAAAACGTGATAAAATATAATTAAAATTATTTATTATAATACTTTTTAATTACCGTATTGACTAAAAAATTAATTTTTTAAAAAATATATTTCAAAATTTCAGTTAATTCATATAAAATAAATAATAATTAACTAATTTATTTATTTATTAAAAAATATCTTTCTAATTTCATAATTTTTAATTTTATATATTTCAAAAGTATTAATTTAGTTATTTATTGAAAAATATAAAATAAATAATATATATATATTTCAAAAGTTGAAATGAAATAAGAGATCAAACATGTTTAATTCAAATCAAAACTCATCTATTTGTGAAATTAAATAGATATTCATACATCTCATGCAACAAAGAATACAACAGAACAATCAAAAAGTAAAATATAAACTTGTATAGTTTGTTTGTTTCTCTCATGGTTCTCTTAAGAACCCACAGAGCACTTTAATCCATACAATAAACATCTGACTCATATAATTGTCTCTTACAATTACAAATGCATTCCCTTAGGTTTCTCATAGGAACCATAGAGATATTAAAATTATACATTTATATTTAAATATAAGAAAAATAACAAAAGAAGCATGTATATCCAGAACGGCCCGTTCTGGAATCACATTTTAAGGTACAACAGCCATGTCTGGAACAAGTTTAATATTGATTAAAAGATAAATAAAAGTATACAAATTTTTAGACTTATAAATTTCACTTTATTATATAAATCAACAAGTTTAATATTTAAAAAGATAAATAAAAGTATATATAATTTCAATATATTATTGTAAATTTAATATCTATACTAATATATAAAGGGAATATAATTTTCAGTAACTACTTTGGTCTCCATTTTTTTTGGACCATTATACCCTTTTATGTTAAAAAGTTAGAAAAAATTTTTTTAATCAAATTTAAGAATTTGAAACTAATAAATCATTTTTACAATAATTACTTTTACTTTTTATTTTTACATGAATTATTTTATCCTTTATTTATTTTTTAATAACTACTTTTTTATGAGTAATTTTTTATTTTTTTTCTTTTAATTTTTTTTAATACAATGCAGACACGAAGTGCCTTTTTCTTGCTAGTAATTATAATATTAATTATTTTATTATCTTTATATTTAATTTATTGTAAAATAATTAAATTATTTTATTATCTTTATATTTGATTACTTTGTACGTTTATTAATTTTTGTATGTGAGTAGAGTAAATTACATTATTTTTAAAAAAATATTGTGTTTTTTGTTATATATTTATGTTAAGATAATTCTATAAGATATAGTTTAGATATACTAGTTTATCCTCTCCTAATTTCTAGTTTAGTTTCCTTAGTACTTGAATCTGAATGATTTTCATGTTATTGAATTGATGGATACAATAAAATAAATAGACATAAAACATAATCAATCCCTAAAGTTTAGGAATTTAGATAAAACTGACTAAGGAAACTAAACAATAAATTAAGAGAGTATAAACTAGTATATCTAAACTATATCTTATAGAATTATCTTAACAATTTATATTTTTTATAATATAAATATATTTAAACAAAGAATTTAATTGTTTCGGTAATAAAAAATTCATACGTAAAAATTAAATTCAATATATAATTTAAATAAAATTAGGTATATACATACTAAATCAATTATTCATCTTTCGATATAATACTTGATTTCTTTTGGTTATGATATTTTAATATATTTTATTTAAAATATCAATTAACATATTTTATTATTATTATAATTTAATTTATTGTAAAATAATTAAAATATTTAATTTAACATCATTAAAAAAATAACCATTATAAAATTTATTTTTTTAGTTTAATTATTTATTATAATACTTTTTAGTTACTGTATTAACCAAAAAAACATTTTAATTAAAATATATTTTTGAATTTTAGTTAATTCATTATCATTCACTCACTTTATTAAAAAGTGATAAAATTTAATTAATTTAATAAAATAAAAACTTTAAAATAAAAATCTAAAATCTTTAACAATTTCTTAAATACAAATATTTAATTAATTAATTTAAATATATACTAAATGTAATATTAGAAAATTTATAAAGATTTTAGTTATAATTTTTTATTATCTTTTGAATTAATATTGGATTTCTTTTGATTATGAAAGATAGTAAATAAATTTAAAATCTGAATGAGTTTGTTTGATAAAAATATTTAATTAATTTTAACCATTCTAACAGTCCCTCACCCGGCCACCACACCTCTTTTTGTGTTAAACCGTTCCAACAGTCTCTCCCCGGCCACCACACCTCCAGCTGTGTTAAATCATTTAGAGAGAATATTAATATGACAGGTATTACTCGATCTTCTGTTTTTGTTAGAAGATTTTATGTAGTTATTTAGAGAGAATATCATTTTTTTATATCCAAAGAAAAAGTGTTGTACATAAAACTTTAAAATTTTGTTAAAATTTCAAAATTGAACTATTATTATTGTTATTATAAATATATTATTATTTTAAATTTGAAATACTACGATTTTGCATTTAAATTAAATTATATTAATCATTATTTTCAAGTTTAAATTCAAAATATTATTTATATATTAATTTAATTAATAAAAATATAAGGTAGTAATTTTAAAAAAAATTGTATTTTAAAGATATTTATTTCATATTATTTATAGGAGTTAAAATGGTAGTTTTTTTTTCAAAATAAAAAATATATTTTTAAAACGCACAGAGAGGAGAGGAACGGGTTTAAACCCTAAAGAGAGGCACCACTCTTTCTTGAAATTTTTTTAATCATTTTCCCTCTTTTACTTTTCCCGCTCCCTCTCCCTAAAAATATATTTTTGCATTTCCATTATCCCTCTCCCTCTCCCTCTCCGCCACTCAGTCTTACCCAAAACCCGAACCCTAACCCCCTTCCTCTCCCGCTCCCTCTCCCTCTCAGCCACTGCTCCTCACTCCCTCTCAGCCCTCTCGTTCCTCCGCCAAATCTCCCTCGCGGCCTCCCCCTCCCTCCGCTGCCTCCTCCTCCCCGCCACCCCCCTCCCTCTCCGCCCTCTCGTTCCTCCGCCGCATCTCCCTCGTGGCCTCCCCTTCCCTTCGCTGCCACCCCCCTCCCTCTCCGCCTTCTCGTTCCTCCGCCGCATCTCCCTCGCGGACTCCCCCTCCCTCCGCTGCCTCCTCCTCCCCGCCACCCCCCTCCCTCCGCGCCCTCTCCACACGCGCCACCACCTCCTCCCTCAACGACCCCAACCCCAACTGGTCCAAAGACTCATCATCAAAAATCACCCAAACTCCGTGCGGCGTGTGGCGAACATGGCTGGGCGACTCCACCAACGCGAACTTCGCCCCCTTCCTCTCTTCCCCCTCCGCCTGGGACTCCTTCATCAGCTCCACCACTCACATCCCTCTCCAATTCCGTGTCCGCGCCCTCCTCTTCGACAAAGCCTTCGCCTCTCTCTCCCTCAACCCTAACCCCTCCTTCCACCTCCTCAACCCTACCTACCTTCAATTGCACGCCGACGACGTCTACTTCACCCTCGACAACGCGCAACATGACTCTAAGGTCCTCCAAACAAAAATCCTACCTCTTCGCTTTCACTTTCGCTTTCGCCGTTAATTTGTTTCTTCCTATTTCACTTACATTCTTTTCTTTTTCTTCTAATTTCACGCAGAATCAATCCAAAGCCACCGAATCTAGGTACGTCGAATCTGAACTCCCTGAAACCTGGTACAATCAGGTTATTGATAAGCTTGGGCCGTGGGAAACTTGGAAGTGAGGGGAGTGGGAGAGTGGTTGGGCCTGAGCAAGCGGCGAAGCTGGCACAGAAGGCGGTGGCGCAAATCTTGTTGGGCGTGGGGTTTGAAGGTGCCATAGAAGCTTCTGTTGAGGACTTCTCTGAGGTGCTGAGAGAACGCATTTGTAAAATAGGAACGAATCTGAGAGTGCTTGCTGATAGTTATAAGAAACAGTGCTCGGCCATTGAGCTTCTCAAGATGTTGCTTAAGACAGTGGGGTTTAGGTGAGTTTAAATTCTTCTTGGTTAACTGTTTAGTTTGGTGAAAATAAATTTATGTTTATCTTAGTTCTCCAGATGGCTTTTCTTGGCACCATGTTTGATTTTATTTTTCATTATTGTGGCAGTGATTGTTTCTCTAATGCAAACGAGAATGAATTGAAGATGATCTGCGTCATTGTGGTATAGAAATAGTATACTTGATATCCAAAACAGACCTTCTATTGTGAAAGACCTTTGGGCTTGAAATGCGTACCAAGTCTAATAGAAGGTTTGTGTATGCACATCCTCTCAAACATTTTGTTGAAGTTGTAATTGATTAGAAGAATTAGGAACTACATTGTGGCTTACCTCAACCAGGCAAGAGCTGTTTTAAGATAGCATGCTCAACTGAAGCAACAAAGGGCTCTAATGCCACACAGGCACCCTTCACACGTGTGATGTGTATGATTCATGAATAGTATTAATCTGTCCTATAAAATGGATAACTAAATAATTTATGTCTGTCATTTATTATATGCCTTCTCACATGACATGATATTTGTTGATGGCATCTATAACCCACTGATTTAGCTTGTTGAAATAATTTATACTGCAGGCCATGAATTTTTTTGTTGGCTTATTGCTACTTTTGATGCCTGAAGAAAATGTCTTTTGGTATGTCCTTAGATAACTACATGAGTAGATTTCTAGAGTATATATATGCACAGAATGTGCACTTTTCAAAATAAATTATGAATATAGCATCATTATTATACTGGTGCGGTGTTTGATGAGCACTGTTGCGCTGAAGGAATGCCTCACTGCTTGCTTTATGCTTATGCACCATCTTTAGCTGCTTTACATTACAAATGTGAACTAATTTTTTGTTTCATCATTAACTATGGTTTTCCCCAGGACCTTGATGGGCATTTTAGATGATTATTTTGATGGCCATTATTCAGAGGAAATGATAGAATCCCAGGTATTGTTTCTTTACTCTATATTCTTGATTAAATTAAACAATGTACATGAATAACTATTATAGACATTTTGACCTGTATTCATATTCATTCAAATACATTTTCATTGTATCAGGTGGATCAACTTGTTTTTGAGGAGCTGGTGAGGGAGAGGTTTCCCAAATTGGGTTTGTAAACTATTTTAATTCATTTTTGCCTTTGAACTCACCAAGTGAATTTTGTTTCTAATGTTCCATTTCTTGCTATATTCTTGTGTGTACTTCTTTTGCAGCCAATCATCTTGATTATCTGGGAGTGCAGGTAGCATGGGTTACTGGACCATGGTTCCTGTCCATTTTTGTGAACATGCTTCCTTGGGAAAGTGGTCAGGTTTAATGTTCTATCTATTGAGTTGAATAGCTTAGACTTATTTCACAAAAGTGCCAATGTCAAATGTGCATCTGTACACTATTGTTGGAGCTTTCTTCTGATCTATTGTAATTATTTGGATTTCAGTTCTTCAAGTGTGGGATGTGCTCCTTTTTGAAGGAAACCGAGTCATGCTCTTTAGAACTGCAATTGCTTTAATGGAGCTATATGGTACTGGCTAAAACTATTTTTTGTTTCAAACTATATATAGTAGTTCTTGAAAAAGTAAACTAGCAATGCTTTAGCCTTACATATCTTCACAGAACTTAATTTCACTTCACTGTGTCTTGTAGGTCCAGCATTGGTAACAACAAAGGATGCTGGAGATGCAGTTACTTTACTTCAGTCATTGGCTGGGTCCACATTTGATAGCAGTCAGCTTGTATTGACAGCTTGCATGGGTTACCAAAATATAAATGAAACTCGTTTGCTTCTCAGTCTCATCCAAGCTGCATACTTTGTAAACCTTTTATTATTTCAGTACATGTCATTTTTTGGTTTAAATTGTGCATTATATCATTATTTTTAACATTCATGCAGCACTATCTCTACATTTATTTTTTATTGTCTACTGCCTAGTAGAACATACATCCTCTTGCACCTTGCTCTAAATTTGAGGATTGTGTATTGTATAGATTTTAGATCAAATCAGTCTGAAATTTGGTCTGTTTCACTAAAATTTGTTCAACTTTTATTTCATTTTGATTCTCATTACCTATATAATTAGAATTTATTGATAAAAAAAAAGACCCCATCCACCTGTTAGGATCAAATAGTCCCTGTTAGGATCAAACTGTGCATTAATTGTATGTTTGGTAGATAGGTATAAGGTCATCACTATATAAGCAATCTAGCTTAGTAAAATTAGGTTGCTTCATGTGTATTGTTTGAAGGGGTTTCTTTGCCTAAATGTGTGCCTTGTGGATTTTGATCTCTAAATGATGAAAAGTATCATGGCTATGGATATACTCCAATGAAGCTTTATTGTCATAGTTACACTGATAGAGGTCATTCATTATTTTTCATGTGTTGTCTTGCCGATTAAGCACATCATTAATCTTGGGAACTCTTCTTGATGCCTGTATTGTTCTTTTATCTTCATTTTAAATGATATCATGCATTTTCATAAAAAAGACTTGATATTTTTGTTTTGATTGAAATTTTTTCAATAATAGGCTCTGGTAATCGATTACAAGAAATGGGTAATCGATTACCAGAGAACCTTTTAATAAGTAAATTTCGAACATATGATGTCTGGTAATCGATTACATGTATAGGTAATCGATTACCAGACTCTTAAAAACAATGGTTTCCTCAGATTTAGGCATCAACAGTTAGTGAGGGATTCATCCCAGTTTGTGACGGATTTAATCCCTCACAAATTGCGAGGGATTTAATCCCTCGCAAATTGTGACGGATTCTACTTAATTAAAGTCATCACAGTTTGTGACGGATTTAATCCCTCACAAATTGCGAGGGATTTAATCCCTCGCAAATTGTGACGGATTCTACTTAATTAGAGTCATCACAGTTTGTGACGGATTTAATCCCTCACAAATTGCGAGGGATTTAATCCCTCACAAATTGCGACGGATTTTTATTAATTTCTAAACATTTATTGTTACAAATTAGTGACGAAAATTATATTTTTTGTGACGCCTTAATTCCGTCACTAATTGTGACGGAGAAAATAATCCGTCACTAAATATTTTGTGACGCCAAATTTTGTGACGGAATCATTTCCGTCACAAATTCCGTCACTAACTGATTTGTGACGGATTTTTTGAAGTTTAGTGACGGATTTTTTCCCTCTCTAATTTTAATTTTTCTAGTAGTGTATGATTAGTGAAAACCCACAAGTGTGAGTGGGGATTGAATGTAGTCCAGTTTAGGTGAACTAGTATAAATCTTGTGCTCAATCTCTCTCTCTCTCTCTCTCTCTCTCTCTCTCTCTCTCCTTACCACTTTACTTGTTTATTAACTTATTGCATTCACCAATACACTACTACATAAAATAATTCACAAATAAGTAAACTCAAAATGTTTTCAGAAAATAGACTAAGTTCTAGTACTTAGAATACTTGTCTTCTTAATAACAAATTTTCAAATATGAGCATTTTTTAAAAAAAAATATATAAAAATTAAACTCCCTTAATATATAGTCTAACATTTACTTCAAAACCATGGTAGCAAAATATGAGAAGAGAAGTTTAAAAGGAATAATTTTTCCTAGTGGAAATTGAAGATAAGAGAAATTTTGAAGAAAAACAATTGTTTTGTTGCAATTGAAGGCATACTTGTAGATATCACCAATGAAAGGTAAAGAGAAATGGGTGATAATGTTGTTGCCAATTTGCATTTAGCAATGGTTGATTCAATTTTGTCTATTGTTGAATAAAATAAACTGAGAGAGATTTGGGACATTTTCATTGACATTTTCATTAAGTTGTAAGAGGTCAAGTCACTTCACACCAGAATATTGTTAAATAGGAAACTCTAGACTCTTCAAATGAGTGAGTTCATATCAGTAACATACCACTTCAACAATTTGGATATGTTATTCACTCAACTTACAACATTAGATTTCAACATATATAGTAGAAATTGAATGTGTGGACCTTCTACTTCAAAGTTACCATATTTGTATGATCAAATCATCATCAACATAACAAATAACAATGTCATTGGCTATCTATCTTTTGATGATGTTGTTGGAGCTATTCTTGAAAAAGAATAAGAAAGAAGTGTTAACAATGATGAGAGAAAGATCAGTGAAATGTGCCCCCACTAGGAGTCAAAATCATGGTAGCTAGATCAAATATCATAGAAGGAGGAATATCAAATGCTACAATTATGGCATGAGAAGGCACGTGAAGAAAGATTGTTGACACAATAAGAATGAGGGAAGGACGCATCAACCTCTCAAGGTTGCATTTTGAGTACCTTAGATGATGCTAAAGTTTTGTACAATAAAGCATTAGTGAGTTCTAGAGGTGGGAGATAACTCCATGATTGTTGGATATTCAATTTAGGTGCAACCTAACACATGAATCCTCACCAAGACTGGTTTTGCACTTGTGGACCTATCTTAGGAGGTTCTATGTTGATAGGAAATGATCTTGCTCTAGAAATTGCTGGAGTTAGTACTGTTAAATTGAAAATGTATGATGGTACTCTTCGAGCAATTTAAGGGGTATGACATGTGAAGGGCTTGATGAAGAACATGTTGTTTGTCTATGGGAAATTGGATAATCTCAGGTGCAAGATCCACATTGAAGGTGGAATCTTGAAGGTAGTTAAGGGCAAATTAGTTATGATGAAAGTGGAGGAGATCACAACCAATCTATATATGCTTTTGGGACATATACTACAAGAAGTAGGTGCATTAGATTCAACAAGTTAAGAGGAAGCAACGATGATGTGGCATCGTATACTTGGTCATATGTCAAAGCGAAGCTTAAAAATTCTTGCGGAAGTTAATCTTTTGTTAGGGCTCAAAATGGTAAATATTCCATTTTGTAAGCACTATGTGACACGTAAGCAACATAGATTGAAGTTTGTCAAAGTAACTACAAGAAACAAACATATACTTAACTTGATGCATTATGAAGTAAGGGAATCACCAGAAGTATCTTTGGGAGGAGCAAAATGCTTTGATCATTTATTGGTTATTACTCTAGGAGTTTGTGAGTGAATCAAGAAGAAGTCATATGTGTTTCCAGTATTCTAGGGATTTAAGGCACAAGTGGAGGTTGAAATTGGGAAAAAAATTAAGTTTTTGAGGATGGACAATGGAGGAGAATATATAGATGGTGACTTTCTGACATTTTGCAACAGGGTATTTCAAGGAAACTCACAATGTCACATATGCCCCAGCAGAATACAAAACACTCCTAGATAAAACAAGAGTTATGTTACGAAAAATGAAAGTTGCCATATCTTTCTAGGTAGAAGCAGTTAAAACTGCTTGTTAGGTAATAAATCGATCATTATCAATAACACTTGGTTTGAAAACTCAAATGGAGATTTGGGGAGTCAAACCAATTGAGCATTATTCTTTACATGTGTTTGGATGTCTTGTGTACATGATGTGCAACTATACCAAGAAAGAACAAAGCTTGATCCAAAATCCACAAAGTGTATATTTTTGGGTTATGCTAACAATGTTAAGCAGTATCGCCTACGGAATTCCACTCCTCGCAAGGTTGTTGTTACCAAGGATGTAGTCTTTATAGAGACTGAACTACAAAAGGAGTAGAAAAAAATGGCAACACAACTAAAGACACTATTGCAATGGTGATAAAGAAAATGTCTAGAGAAGATGACACTTCTAAAGTAGAACAAAAGGATGAAAAAAAAAAAACAAATGTGGCCAATTATGGAGAATCTCAAAAGATAAGATGTGAGATAAGTAGACCATTTTGGCACTCAAACTATGGCATCGCAAGTCACGAAGCATATTGTCTTCTAACTGAAGAGGGAGAACCATCAACCTTTCAAGAGGCTTTGAGGAGTTCAAATACTTCTCCATGAAATGAAATAATATCTTTTTATCCTTCTTAATTATTATGTGACGTTTTTCTTTGTTTATATTTTTTTTTGTTGAACTCTGTATTTAAATAATTTTAACTATAAATTTTCAATTTTTAAAAATAATTTAATGTCATATTCGTAATAAGATTTGATTAAATAAATTTATCTAATGAATTATTTTAATATAAGATAATTTTGTAAAATTATTTATATACCCAAGAACATATTATTATAATTCTCAAAAATCTTATATGAATATTTCTAAGAACCTTTATGAGTAGTTAAACATATTTTAATTATTTTGAAGAATCATAATTATCAAAATTTATAATTTATGATTTCTAAGTATGAAAAAAATATCTAAATAATAAATTAAAATCCACCTAATTTCAAGTTTTCAAAAAAAGATTGGTAAACAAACTAAAATTAAAAACAATGAAAAAATTATAAACGGAAGGGAAAGAATTAAAAGTCTAGATAAATAAATACATAAACAAGTAAATAAAATCTGAGCTTCCAGCTCGTTAATTTTCTTTGTTTACACTCGTAGCTCAAAGAGAGAAAGATGCAAATAAGGAGTGATGATCAATGCCTAAAATCGACCAGCAAATTTAGTCGAGAAGAACCTATTTGAATAAGATTTCATAGAAAAAAGCTAATGTGAGGAGAGATTTTTATTAAAACCCAGCCATGTTTTTCGTGAGATTAATCATCAATAAATTTAATAAATATTTTATATCAATAAAAAATTTATACCATCAACCAATAAAAAAATTATCATTTGCATGATTTTTAAAATAATATTGTAAAAGCCAACATATTTATAATAAATGATAATTTGTGATTGAATAATTGTATAAAATTGCTTTATAATTTTTGTGTATAGTTTTTTTTTTCTCTAAAAAAATTCTATCCAAATACTTTTGCAATTAATATTAAAAAAATAATTAATTTTATTTTATTAATAAATTATTAATTTGAATAATATTAAACTTGATTCTCTTAAGGAATATATTGTATTCAAGTTTTATGTATAAAAAAAATATGATTAAAAAAAAAAATCCTACTAAAATGATTAGTCAAATTTTTTAATAAAAATTAATTATTGATAAAATCTGTAAATACTTTGTATCAATAATAATAATAATAAATCAAATTGTAAACATGTAACTGTCAGGCTTTAAGGGAGAGGCCAGAGACACCGATGCCCTAAAGTTTGGGTGAAAAGACAACACCCATTTGGGGCACCCGAAATGATAATGGGAGAAGCCCTTCACATGTAACCCAGATTCTCTCTTGAGCTTTTCACTCAGTGTCTTGTGTTTATTTGCTACTTAAACCTAGAGCTTCGTTCCATTTTCTTGATTAATTTGGGCTTCATTTTCCCTCTTTTATTATCTAAAATTAGGATATCAAAATAAAAAATGAATTTCAATCAGATAAAAAAAAATTAAAGATAATAATTTATCCGATTCTAATGCTGTATAATTCGTTTTCGTTGAAGACAGAGTTAAAAATTGTAAATAGTGACTTAAATCTCCTTAAAATTATACAAAAAATGAAATAATTTAGAGGATTATAACAATATTTATGAAATAAAAATTATAAATTTTGGCATTAATTTTTAAAAAATGATGGTGGAAGCTAAAAATAATAGCTGTCAGTACTCCAAATACTAGCACATATAATCTTTTATTATATAAAATTGAAAAATTTTGACATGATTTTTTTTTCAAGCTAAGGATATTTTAGACATTTTTATAATTATTATATTTATTTATTTAATAAAAAATATTAACTGGTTGGGATTTAATAGGAAGTTAACTTTATATGTACATTTATTATTAAATATTGAGAGAAATAATTTTTTTTATATGTTCATTAACGAGTATTTAAATTCATTAGAGAGGCATTTAATGGATTATATATATGAATACTCATTAAGAGATTTAAATATATAAATATATAGGATAATTTCATATACAAATGTTATAAAATAAAATTTATATTGTTTATGTAATTATATAATATAATAACATATTAATACAAAAAAATTATAACGATATCATAAAATATTAATTTTAAGTTATTATTACAGTTTTTAAATAAATGTAATATTTTAATATTAATATAAAAACTGTAATTATGTAATAAAACATTAATTAAATTAATTTATTAATTATGAGATTTTAAAATAAATTAAAATTAAAAATTTACATAAAAATCAAAATTTATTGCGATTTTGAGATGTTACTTTTCCAAAAAATTTCATCTTTTCTTTTTTTAAAGTTCACATAAGTATATAACAAATTATTAATATTAAAAACTTTAATGAGATAATATAATAGATAATTAGTTATAATAATTTTTAATTATGAACGGTTTGAAACTAATATAGTTATGTGCATTTTTAAATTAATATATAAAATTCACACAAGTATAAAAAAATTTATTAATATTAGAAGCTTTAATGACATGATATAATAGATAATTAGTTATAATAATTATTAACTATAAACGGTTTGAAATTAATATAGTTATGTGCATTTTTAAATTAATATAAATAAAAAAATCTAATATTTTTTTTATACTAAATTTACGTAAATGAATTTTCATTTAATATTAATATTAGAAACTATAAAAGTATAACAAAATATATAATTTTTTTAATGATATTAATTATCAATTATATAACAATTCAACTTGATTTCTAAATTGTGTGCCACAAAAACTAACAACGAAAAAACATCCAATTTAAGATTGTAGATATACAAATACTAGGACTTGTATTATATTGCAACTATATGAGAAAAGTCAACTAAATAAATATATGCAATATAAATATAATAATTCAGTAATGTAACTTATAAATATTAAGTTATCAGTCCAACAATTACATTGTCTAAACAAAACTACCACCTACAGGTAGCTATCAAAACATCCAGCTCCAATGCCATTATATGGCCTTCACTACAATACTCTAGCCCTATCCTTGCCTTGCTGTCATATATACTATATATGATCATTGTAGTTTACATCATATAGAAACACGTAAGGGTAAGCTAGAGTAAAAAAGAAACAATGTAATTACATTACAGGAACATCACACCATCATTTCAACTTGAACAACACAACAGCTAAACAACACGATATACAACACATAAATCAACACAGTGCAACTCTGACTATCAACTCAACATCATAGATCATCTCAAAACAACATAGTATATGAACAACACAACCAACTCAACACGTCATATGTTTAACACAATAACTCATATGTGTTGTTACACATTTTAATTAGGAGATCTCCTACAACACAGGATGAACATTGTTTGATCCTACCGAACCAACAACCTAGTGTAATCTTTTTGGACTTGCTAGATTAATAGCATATTTGATATAAATCCACAATACATCAACTCAGTTTCTCAAATGTCCCCACTTAAACAAGAAAATATAGTACTAATGTCAGGATAAAATAACTAGGTATGGGCTTAACCAAGTCTCCTATACGATTAGCCTACTCCGAATACTACAACCTTCCGATACTCGGTTAAGAACTAAGTTCCGAACTTCGTACTTTACTCAATTGGAACTTGTAAGCAATATAGTTCGATTTGACCCTTATACTATGATCATTTCATACACGTGTACCTCGACCTTACCCACATATAGTACCAACAAAGTCCTAGAGGAGAACAACACAACATCCACTTCAAGGGTCAACTTTCCAAGAAGAATTTTTCAATAAATTGGATTCTTAGAGCACCATAACACAATACCCACACAATGGGATATGCAACTTTCAAAAAAATCTCCTCTAGTTCTAAGTGGTCAGCACAGCTCAACACACACTACAACTTATTATATTTTCAACACAACAACAAAATCAACACAGAACTTTACATCTCACAACTCAATAATCACCACTCATTTTCAATTCTTTAATCAACATGCAACAACACATCCTTCTTTCAACATAACATCACGGTCAACACACAACATAGTCAACATACAACATGGTAAACACACAACTTACAAGTCATATATACTTCTCAACTAACGACTCACTTCTAAATCATCCTATACTATGTCATATATACATATTGTTTATCATATTATCATATAACAACTTAAATCAACAAGAAAACAACACTTTATCAACCATACCATCATGTTTTGCTTCAACAACTCATGTCTGACACTACTCACCTTATGCCCTGCATCATCCAAGTAAGGAGTTTCCTACCTCACCCACACCCAATGCTACACAACCTGCACCTAACGTGGCTAAGGTAAAGGCCCCTAGGACCTCATGCTTGTCATGGTATAACTGCACGCCTAGCCCTATCTTACACAGAAAGTCTCTGTTTGAGTCTCGCTCAACATCATCACATTGATGTACGACGAAATCCAGACAAAGAGCTCTAGCTTAACCATGTTGGGTGCCACACACTATTGGGCCTGACACCATCAAGTCAGAGGGCTCCCAGGAGTCCCACGCCCAACATCGTTCAACCATGCTCGACTTAGTTTCAACCTAAGATGAGTCTTTCTCCTCACGCCTAACGTCACTAATCCTATGCTTGGTGTGATTGAGACAAAGAGCCTCGAGTTAGAACAATGCTTGACGCATTGAAGGCATGCTTGATATGGTATTAGAGTTCTATATTTGCATAATTTGATTTGAGCCTTAAACCTGCAATGCAACCAAAATCCAACACATGCAACACCAAATAGTAGCTATAGACATCACAATCAACTCAAAAATGTACATAAACTCAACATGCAACTATGAATCATCTCAATTCATCTCATTCTTCACAAGGAACCCAAAACCCCAACTTTCACCTCAACCTACTCAAATATGATCCATGCACACTGATGGGGTTATTTTATTGGTATTTGTCTGAGGGGATATTTTGTTAGAGTTATTTTTATAATGTTATTACACAAACATACTCCACAATAATGAGATATTGTCCGCTTTGGGCCTAAGCCCTCACGGTTTTGCTTTTTGTCATCACCCAAAACGCCTCTCAATCATTGAAGTATGTTTGTATTATATAAGTTATTTTTTATCATATTTTATCGACGTGGGACTTGTTTGTATCCCAACAATCCTCCCCTCAAACAAGAGACCTAACCTTATATCACATTATCATTATCATTTTTTTTATAAGGGTTATTGGTTGTCACTGAATCTAACCTGCGGCTCTGATACCAGAGCTGGGGTTATTTTATGGTATATTTGTCTGAGAGTATATTTTTATGAAGGTTATTTTTATAAGGTTATTACACAAACATACTTCACAATGATGAGATATTGTCCGCTTTGGGCCTTAGCCCTCACGGTTTTGCTTTTGGTTATTACCCAAAAGGCCTCTCTATTATTGAAGTATGTTTATATTATATAAGTTGTTATTTTTTATCATATTTTATCGATGTGGGACTTGTTTATATCCCAACACACACAATCACGAATTGAAATGTTTTTGTGTAGCATACAACAACAGAACCATCAACAACTCATCAACTTCACAAAAGCAAAAATCTAGCTTCCCTTACCTTAGACAACTTGAATTCAAGGTAGAAGAAGAAAAAGGACCAGGCTCCGCAACAAAATCAATGACTTGATTCAATGTTTTCACCACTTGAATCATAAGAACACAACTTATAAAGGAATCAGGAAGAAGAAGAGAAGAAGATTGAGAGAAAAAGATTTCACAGACCAGAGACCTTCTTTCTAGAATTCTCTCTCTAAAAAGCTAAGGGAAATGAGTTTATGAGGCTTTGTTAAAAAATAAACCTCTTCTCTCTTGGGTCACACTGGGTGTCTACCTAGAACCCTCTCCCAATACCACTAAAGCTCAACAAGAATCCTCAGACCCCATGAGCCCCTCAACACTAACATCTTAACTTAGTATCATAATGCAATTAGGAGTAAGATAACATTATTACAACTTATAGTATTACAAATTACATCTTTTAAAAAAAAACACATACAAAACTATATGTACTTTTTATTAATAAAATTATAAAAGGATATTGTATCTTTATATATATATATATATGTATATATTGATCTGACATAAGAAAATATTAATTAATAGTTATTAAAAGTTTTAAAATAAATTAAAATTATAAAAATTTTACAAAAATTATCTTAAAAAGTTTGTTCCATAATGATATTTACATGAAATATTTATATTTAATTACAACTAATTTTATACATTAAATTTGAATGATAAATATTATGTCATTTAATTAAGTCATTAAAAGTTATTATTTTTAATTTTGTAAAAATTATCAAACTAATAATAATAATTTTATATTTAGAGAGATAAAAATCAAAAGAGAAATATTTTATACAACCAAAATCAAATCTTACACATTTTATAAGAATTAAAAATATATTACAAAAACTAAAAATAATGTTTATAAATTTTAGAAAAATAAAAACAGAGAAAAAAAATTCATGAACCAAAATTGAAACTTATTTATTTTATAGAGACTAAAAATATATTTAAAACTTAGTTATATTACAAAGACTAAAAATATGTTTACAAATTAAAAAAAAAATCAAAAACTAAAATCGAAACTTACTTATTTTATAAACATTAAAAATATATTCAAAATTTAATTATATTATTATTTATACACGTAAATCTGTGCATAGTTTGAATATAGTTACTAGTTATTAAATATTTAGATATCCTTAACCATTATGGTTAGCCTAGTGGTTATGTAGGAAGTGATAGTTAGAAGTATGAATACCTAGGTTCAATCCTCATTACGACCATTTTTGTAATATTTTCTATCTTTACCAAAAAAAATATTTAGATATCCTTAATGTTTTCTTTTATAAACAACGAAAAACACATGTTTTCAACTATTTATATTTCACTTAGTGATATTCATCCTAAAATATTTTTTCTTTAGTATATGACTTTTTTTTTATACTAATATATGAGACTTTTTTTTATACCAATATATGAGCCCTTAGTTGCACAACTTTATTTTTTTTATTTCTTTTTATAGATATTTATAACAAAGGAAATTTAAAAAATATTACAAGATTAATAAAATTAAATGCAATTAATTGATTACATATCTGTGAAATCAGTTTTTTTCTTGCTTATGAATAATGGATTTTAATCGTATGATTAATGAGTATTAAATTCATAATTGATAATTTTTATGAGACATGCATTCATAGATTACTTTTTAGTTTCTATAACTAAAAATTTTCATTTTAGTTTTTATACATATTATTTTTGTTTCTTTTTTACTTCATATATAGTTGTATATATAGTTGTATAGAAATTAAAATAAAAATTAAAAGATAAATTTATGGAATTAGGAAAAAAAAAGATAATTACACCTAAAAATAGTAATAAAAGGAAAAAAAAATGTAACTAAACCCAAGTCCAACCAACCAATGACATGAACCTGACGCCGGCCAGAGTCATTAATTTTTTTTTCAAAAAAAACTTTTGATTAAAATTCCTAGTATGCACACATAAATGTGCAAGTTTTATAGGGTCTCCACTCTCCACTCAGAGACCATTAATTTTACCATAGATGTGGCAATAAATAGAATATGTTTAAATATGTGTAGGTGGTGTTGGCTTCAACTATGAGTATAAGTGGAGAGAAAGTGCTAGATAACTTCTTTTCTTTATTTCTTTATTTATTAATTTTTGACTAGCTAGTAGCATATATTTTAAGAAAAATGATTACTGAAAACTTCTCAAGACGCGTGAAGAGAAAGAAAAAGAAAAAGAAAAGTATATAAGATTTAATTGGTGATATAATATCCTAAAAATACAAAAGAAATATAGAAAGCATCAAAACAACGTAAAATTTATGAGTATATATCATTATTGTGTATTTTAACCCTTCAGTTCAAAGAAAGCATAGAGCCAGATTGAAGGCATAGCAACACTTATTCTATTTTATTTTTTATTTTTTCTTATTTTAAGTCTCAAGTTTAGGACAGGTGTATTTGTGCTCAAAGCCAATCCAACAAAAAATCATCATTTCAATTTAAAAGAAGTCCTTATTAGACCCACTCGTCACGTGTAATAAACAAGAATGCATACATAGTTAATTAAAACCGACACATACACTTTTATTTTTCCGGAACATTCAGTTCACAAGACACTAACTCATTGTTTGTTTCAATGAAAGAAAGAGAAAAGAAAATATATAAAAATTAAACGAGATAGGAAAGAAATGTTTTTTATTTTTTATTTGAAAGAGGAGAGTTATTCTTCCAGTTTTTTATTTTTATTTTTTTAACATGAATAAATAGATAAATAATATTTTTTAGTTAAGAAAAATAATACAATAAAATGTTTAATTTTTTTCTCTTAAATGTCATTTTTAATTTATATAAATTCAATATTATTTATTTATTTCTCCTGGTTCACCCTCCAATTTATTCAAACAAGTAAAAACAAATAATAAACTTAAGGGTGTGTAAAAAAATTCAACTCTCACACTAATAATGGTATTTATATTATGTAAATTTAACACATGCTTACCTTTTCAAGATACCAACCCACAGAATTGTAATACTTAATGTGGAGCTTGAGGTTGAGTTTGAAACAAGAAATACTCGATTAAAGCTCTATCCTAGTTTCCTTGCTCTCCACTCTTCATTATATATGCTAACAGCTTCATATATAACCAAAACACTATGGAAATGAAAAACGTTAGCATTCACTGCCTTCTTTTTTATATCTCTCTTTTCCTTTTCTTCTTTTCAATTTTCTCCTCTTTCTCGTTACACATGAATTATTAAACATATCACTGTTTGTTTGACTAATGATATATCAACACCTCAATATTATAAAAACCCATTTCATCTTTGATTTCTTTTTAAAATTCCGAAATCTTTTCATAAACTTTGGTCCTTTAAAGTATGATATTAATTAATCTTTGACTTGGAATCGAATGCAAATTCTCCATCAGAAAATTAATAATTATTCTTTCTATTACATCTATGACTTGACTAATAAATTCTGTTCCGGTTTAGTTTTTATTTTATTTTTTATTTTATTTTTTTTAAGTAAAAGATATACACGTAAAAATTACTCCAAAATAATTTGTAAGCGTCTCTTGTGATCTTATCCTTATAAGTTTTCCTAATTAATTTAAAACTAACCGTACAAACTATCTTATTACCCCAATTACAATATATATATATATATTGTAATTACAATATGTTGATATTTTATTTCGTGTGTATTTGGATTACCATTTGCGGGACACCAAATTAAAGTTCACGCATTTGAATGTACTAGGTGAAAAAGTATATCAATGGGTAAAAAAAAAAAAACGTGAGTTTTGTTCAACTCACATTTTGTAAGCACATCCTTCTGCATTCACGCGTTAAATAATCTCAATATTCTCTTTCTCTTGTCCTTTTATGATTGCACCTCGTTTTGGGATTTTGGGGATGGTTCAAACTATATATATATACGGTCTAAAGCATATCACAAAAGCACATGCTATTCTTAGATCCAAAAGGATGTCACACAAAGCCTTGAGTTCAACCCTTATCTTTCTCTTCTTCTCTTCCTTGGTGCTCTCTTCTCCGCCAGAGGATCCAATAAAGTGCTCCTCAAACAACACAACATGCACCATCACAAACTCCTATGGCGCCTTCCCCGACCGAAGCATCTGCAACGCATCTCAGGTGTTGTACCCGACAACGGAGCAAGAGCTCGTGTCAGTGGTTGCATCAGCAACAAGAAACAAAACAAAGATGAAAGTGGCCACGCGTTTCTCCCACAGCATCCCCAAGTTGGTGTGTCCTGAAGGCCAAAACGGGTTGCTTATAAGCACCAAGTACCTGAACCAAGTGCTGAGCATTGATGTGGAAGCAAGGACAATGAGAGTGGAGAGTGGTGTCACATTGAAGCAACTCATTGGTGAGGCTGCTAGGGTAGGGTTGGCCTTGCCATATGCACCATATTGGTGGGGTTTGACCATTGGGGGGCTCATGGGAACCGGTGCTCATGGAAGCACTTTGTGGGGGAAGGGTAGTTCTGTCCATGATTATGTGGTGGAGATTAGGATTGTTAGGCCTTCAGGTCCTCAAGATGGATATGCCAAGGTTGAGACACTCAATGAACAAAATGAAGATCTCAATGCAGCTAAAGTGTCACTTGGTGTGCTAGGAGTTATTTCACAGGTATGCTTTCTCTTTTATTTGCCTCCTACCTTTTTCAACATCTTATTTTATTATATCTTCTATCTTTGATATTTTTTCTCCAAAAAAAAAAATTAAATTATATTTCTGACTCAACTTTACTAAATCAATTTTATAAAATTAATTTAAGTTTAATCTTATTTTTTAAAATATTATTAAAATTATTATAAATTTATAAGATCAAGTCAAATTCAATTCACAAAATATTATTAAAATTATCATAAATTTATAAGATCAAGTCAAATTCAACTCATAAAATAGTATCAAAATTATCGCAGATTTATAAGGCTTAGTTAAGTTCTATTCAGTTAGCTTTAATTTATGTGCAAATATTAAGTGAAATATAATTAGTTTTACGTAAATATGTATTTGACCGGTTCCTTAACCAAACTTTTCTTGAGAAGGGTGTGCTTAACATTCTTCTAAATGTTGCCATAGAAAAAAGGGTAGCTAGATTTTCACCCAAAACTTCTGGTTGAAGTTTAGAACAATGGAGAGAAGTCAGCAGCACACTATAAATGCAGCAGTTTTCTGTCATTTAACATAGTCATGATTGAGGAAATCCTAGTGATAATTATGACATTGACTTATAAAATACCATCTTTATAATTTATACAGCAAATACATGTAACACTAATAAATGAATTAGGTACCATCACTATCGATAGATAAATGTAACATGTAGATGAGAGAAAAAGAAAATTTGTCACACGAAATTCATCTATGAATATATTTTTAATAAAAACATCATATTAAACTTATTTGATATACAATTGATTTAATCTATTTTTATTATTGATATTTTAAGTAGGAGTGGGTATGAGATGAGTCGTAAAAGTTTCATTTTTGTGGCTACTTAACATGGGAGTTTTGTTAAGAGTCATTTTCTTCTATTAGAATAGAATAGGATTGGAATAATTCAACCTATTAACCTATTATATCTTCTACTATAGAATTGGGTTAATTCAATCTATTAACCTATTATATCAATTTTAATATTTTGTATGATTAAATTGTAAAATAAATATATATTATACAAAATATTATCTATTAAATAAGTTTGCTAGCAATATATATTTGTTCAAAAAAGTTTAGACTTGTTAAAAGAAATATAGGACATTGGCTCATGGTTAAGCCAAATTAAAATATAAAACGTTCAACGTGTCTAATTTTTAGATCCAAAACTTAAAATAATATCCTTATACTCAGTCGGGTTGGAGAGATGGTCCACTATTTTTTTTTTCTCTATTCTCTCATTTTTCTCATCTTCCAAACAACTAAAGCATTTATTTTCTCTAACTTACATGAATTCTTCCTCTCATACTTATTTTTTCTTAAAATTTCATGAAACAAACAATGGGCTAAATAAGTTTTGTTTTTAAAACTTAAATAAGTTTTTTTTTTAAATTACAAGAATAAAAAATTATTATTTTTTATTTAGAGCACCAAAATAAATTTATTCCAAATTTGAGAGATTAAAAATATATTTAAAAAATAAACTTATCAATTAACTTAATGAAATTTTAATATTATGTTAATTTAAGAAGTGAGTGTTATTTGAATTAGTTTATTTTTAAAGAGAAGACTTCATAGTGTTTTAAATAAAATAATTTAAAAAATAAATATGAACCAAACTATCCAGCTCGCCGTTCAGTGGTAGGCAAGGACGGAGCCAAGGGGGGACCTACGGGTGCCACGGCCCCCCCAACAATTTTAATTTTTTTTTATATACATATATATTACTATATGGCACCCTCTATTTTTAATATAAACTCATATTTTTAATATAAACTCATATGTATATTACTATATGGCACCCCCTATATGGCACCCCCAGTATTGAAATCCTGGCTCCGTCCCTGGTGGTAGGGGTTGATCTACGCTTAAGCAAGGTCAGAGGTTCGAATCCCACCCTTTGAGGTGCCTCCAATGTAGCGAGGAGATTAGTCACTGCTGTCGGCTGTGGATACTTCAGGGACGAACAAAAAAAAAAAAAACTATCCAGCTCGCCTAGAATCAGAATTTGAATTTTTGTAACGTTCTGTCCTAGAAACAGGCATAAGCTGAACCCATCATCTATGGGTCAAGTAACTTGTTAATTTCTTCTTAATTTCATCAATAACGTGTTTGTGCCAACCACTAGAAGACAATGGGGATCAACTTTGTCAAATTGGAGATCTACATAGGCTAATAACAAAATATTCTGAATCACTTTTGTGCCTCTGATTCATTTGTTCCATTAGGTAGCAAATAAATCAAAATTTTGAAGCATATAAAATAGTCTTACATATTGTGGACAAAGATGTCTGAGATCATCCTTTTTTAAATTGGCCACCGCATATCTTTTATGTCGTGGTGTAGTCAGCTACCATCAATAAATTCCAGGTGCGCAACTAAAAGATAACAAGAACAATGCAATAACCCATCACTGAATCAGATAATAATTATATACAATCAACTTCGATTCAATTCAGTACTACTTCATATTTTTTCAAATTTAAATTCAAATCTTTGACATTAGTTTGGTGGGAACTTACCCCTATCTATTGATAAATATGTAAAATGTCTTAATTATATTTTGTATATTTTGAGTTTTATATATTGTGAGAATAAATTATAAAATTTGAAAGTTAATTGAGAAACAAATATCTCGAATTACGAATAATAAAGGTGATTTTGTAATCATTGCATATAAGGGTTATCAAGAATGTAGATAAACGCGTGAACCCAACCATAGTAATAAACTAAGATTCAAAGAATGCTTGTGATATGTCAAATTGTTAGTTGGACCAATGTGACTTTCCACTGTTCATCAGGATCTGTTATACTTATTGGTTACTGTCTAAACCCTAGACTATGTGTTTTCTACTTCCTGGGTCTGTGGAGCACTATGCTTGCTAATTTAAAATAATAATAATAATAATAATAATAATAATAATAATAATAATAATAATAATAAATACTTATTTTTCTCAACATTTTTTACACAAATTTAGGAACATACTGTTTATACAAGGATTTTTGAAAAGTTATATCCTAATTTAGATACTATTAATTTTGTGAATGTGTGTGAACTCTTGTTAAAAGTAGGTAACTTGACGGCTTTATTATTTTCACACGGTTATACTAATATGTTAATTTGCAAATTTTCAAAATCACACAAAATATTTATGTGCGTTACAAGAGATATATAAATAAATTTAATATATATAAATATAAATTTATTTGACATATAATTATACACTAATTTTTAATGTTGATTTTTGAATAAAATTCAACATATATTTTTAGTGATATGTATTATCCAATCGTAAAGCATGTGTCTATGATAATTATTTATTTATTTATTATTATTGTGATGTAAAATGTGAGAAGGGTTGACAAGGATATATAAGTTGCCAGCCAAAAACACGCATCTACCTTTACAATGGGGGATACTTGAGTTATCGTAGACTCCAGCTAATAATATAATTTTTAACACGATAAAACAAAAACTTTCAAACATAAAATTTATAGTTCCACTATAAAATATTGAAGTTCGCGCTTGGTTGAAAGTGCATTCGTTTTTTAAGACTTGGGTAACGTGGCAAGCGTTGGCATGAAAAGTTACAAGACTTTCATATCAAGTACCTATATTTTACAAAGAAAAAGTACAAGTAGTAATTTATCTCTAAATTCTTGTAATCTTCCCTTTATAACTTTTTTAACACGACCCATTTTCACGCATGGCCAGATGGTGGAGAAAGAAAAGTATGGAATTGAAGTAAAGGTTTTTTGATATGGTTAGTGATTTATTTTTCAGATTACTCTGAAACTAGAACCTCTCTTCAAGCGATCCATCACGTACGTGGCAAAAGATGATTCAGATTTGGGAGACGAAGTGGGTGGTTTTGGACATGCACACGAGTTTGCGGATATAACGTGGTACCCAAGTCAACGAAAAGCTGTATATCGCGTTGACGATCGTGTCCCAATTAACACATCGGGCAATGGTCTCTATGACTTTCTCCCATTTCGTCCCACTCCTTCAGTTGCATTAGCTCTCATAAGAACCACAGGTTTGCCTTCATCTAAATTTTATAACCTTAATACATTAATTAACTATGTACTACTATTCTTTTTAACCATAGTTTTGCAGACTAGATTGGATCGGTATGACTGAAAATAGGTCTAGTTTAGTTTGTTAGTTTAAAGAAAGAGGTGTATTTTATAATTAATGCAAACCGGTGTAGAAAATAGTATTGTTGAAAAAACATTTTAATTTTTTTTAAGTTTATTTAAAATATTTTTACGACAAATAAAAATATTTAACAAGAATTACAAATTGGAATAAAATATTTTCATTTATTTTTAATATTTTTTTAATAAATTTATAATTTAGTCATTTATATCAATTTACAATTTTATATTATATTGATTTGATACTTATTTATTTTATATATAAACTTGTTATTATAAATGATCATAGTTATATTTTTTTAAAATTTATACTTAAATATTATATCTAAACTTTTACATATACTTTTTGAATGCTAAAAACCTATAAATTGATGTTTTATTTTAATTTTTAATATAATAAAATCATGGTATTATATTTATTTAGTATTATTTAATTTTTATTAATGTTTTATCAATATTAGTTTGACAATAATTAATCAGGTTAAATCATTAAATTTTGAATTTGTCCGTTTAATAATTGGTCTAATTTTTAAAATATTAATTTTTATTTCTCAAAATAAATTATTTTCTTCTAAGGATGTTGCTAACATTTTTGTTTTTGGTTTAATGGGCGGCAGAGGATGTTCAAGAGTCCACTAATGATGCCAATGGAAAGTGCATCAGTTCAAAGACCACAACGAATACCCTCCTCAACGCAGCTTATGGAATTACCAACAATGGTACTATTCAAGTCCAAATTTAGTAGTAACTATTTATACTTTAACATAAACGATGATATGTCTCAAAGATAATAACAACTAATGAATAATTTGTTTTATTGAAGAGTAACTTTTATTAATGAAACAATATTTTAATATTAAGTATATTTGTTTTACATTTGGTACTTGCAGGAATAATCTTCACAGGATACCCTGTAATTGGATTTCAGAATCGCCTTCAGGCATCTGGGTCATGTTTGGATAGTCTTCAAGATGGAAGGCTTTCAGCATGTGCCTGGGATTCAAGGGTGAAGGGAGAGTTTTTCCACCAAACCACATTCAGCATTAGGTTGTCCCTTGTGAAGAATTTCATTGAAGATGTGCAAAAGCTAGTTCAATTGGAGCCTAAGGGATTGTGTGGCTTAGAGCTTTACAATGGAATCCTCATGCGTTATGTCAAGGCTTCAAGTGCATACTTGGGGAAGCAAGAGGATGCTCTAGACTTTGACATCACCTATTACCGTAGCAAGGACCCTATGACCCCTAGGCTTTATGAGGACATTATTGAAGAGATTGAACAACTTGGGATTTTCAAATATGGAGGGCTACCTCATTGGGGTAAGAATAGGAACTTGGCGTTTGAAGGAGTCATCAAGAAGTACTTAAATGCACAGAAATTTTTTAGGGTTAAAGAGAGATATGATTCACAAGGACTTTTCTCAAGTACTTGGACAGACCAAGTGCTTGGGCTAAAGGATGGTCTCACAATAGTGAAGGATGGATGTGCCTTAGAAGGTTTGTGCATTTGCTCACAGGATAGTCATTGCAATCCTAGCAAAGGTTACTATTGTAGACCAGGCAAAATTTACAAGGAAGCAAGGGTTTGTACTCATTTGAAATCCAAATGAGACCATACTTTATCGAAAGGCCATTCATACTGTGTGATAACTTACATGTTTATAGATATGTAGGATTTACATCTTACAAGTAATTAAAATAAAAATTGTGTATTTTTTTTTGTGAAGTAAAATAAAATTGTGTTGATCACAAAGTTGGAAGGTTATAAGTATTTTTTTATTAGTAAAAATGTTATAACTTATTAAACTATTACAAAGTTATGTGAAATGATTATATGTAGGGATGACAATGGGGCGGGTCGGGTACGGGTTTCATGATACCCGTCTCTGTCCTCGCGAGTTAAACTCATCTCCGTCCCCGTCCCCGTACCCGTCGGGTATGTGATTTTCATCCCCATCCCCGTCCCCGTCGGGTATCGGGTATACCCGTACCCGTACCCGTACCCGTCAATTTTTTTATTTTTTATTTTTTTTATAAAAAATATGATATTTTTAAATTATTTTTTTATTATATTATAATTATAATTAAGTTATTTTTCTATATCATTTTATAATAAATAATCACACATAAAAAAATATTAATTTTTTTTAATATAATTAAATTAAAAGTGGGTATTAAATTAAAAATATAAACGGAGACGGGTACGGGTACGGGGCGGGTAAGTACATATATACCCGTACCCCGTACTCGTACCCGATTTAAAGTACCCGTACCTGGTCAAACCGGGTATTCCCCGTCAAAGTCGGGACGGGTTCGAGTATTACCCGCGGGTACGATATATTTGCCATCCCTAATTATATGGCATGCATATATAGGAATTGATTTAAAAATATTTAAGTTAGAGAGTAAATTAAGAATATTTTATACCTATAGAGATAAAATAACAAAACAAGTAAGGTGTTGATGGCTCACGTAGGACCGTTAAAAAACAGCGACATGATGATAAAGACTAGAGAATAACATTTTTTTTTTTACTTATATAAATTGAAGTTAATCCTAAAAATTTATAGCACTCACACACGTTAGTCTACCAATGGAACTAGACTTTTTGGTAAGCGGGTAATAACATTTGTGCATATTAAAATCAATTAATACGTTTTTGACCAAGTTAACAATACGGTACATGTATATTAAAGTGACAACACGGGATAGCTCGGGTGGCAATACGATACACACATATACTTTAAATATCGTTAAACTTTGCATTGCATGCCACGAAGCTTCTACAAAAATAACTAGAGAAAAACATGAAAAAAGTTCACAATTTTTTCTCTCCAAGTTTAAAACTTGAAAGATTTAGAAACTAGTAATTTATTAAAAAGGTAAAAACTCAACTAAGTTCCGAACCTCCTACCACAGTTTGTGCGTCAAATATAAGAGAACAATATTATAAAATCGCTATTAATAAATTTAAGAATTTTAGCAATTCAATTTTTTATTTAATTTTAAATTCTTAATTTGGATAGGACAATTTAATTTTCAATGTAGATAAAACTAAATTCTTAAGATTTTTAAATTTTATAAAACCAAATTCTTAAGATTAAATTTATTCTTAGGATTAAATTTTATAAAACTAAATATTAAAAATTTTATAAATATTAATTTATAAAATAATAATTTTTAAAATTATCATTAAATAATATTTAATAATTTTAAATATTTAATAATTAAAAAATTATTAATATTTTATATATCAACAAGGAAGAAAAATTTCAGTATTGTCTATATTTTAAATTCTTTATAAATTTGTCATCCAAACAAAAATTTAAATTATAGTGCATGTTAGCTACTAGTATGCATGTAAATTGGATCATTAATATATCTTATCTCGTCATTAAAATATTAATTTAGTATATGTATTATCTCAATTCATTAAAAGACCATATTAATGAATCAACCAAGGTGGATCATTAATATGATTATTTTTTGTTTATAAATATAAATATTTTGCTTTTAGTCTGTAATGGGTTACTTTGCAATTAATGAAGTTTTGGTGGAAGTTAACAAAGAATTTTGCCGGATGCACTACTAAAATTTCTTTTATTACATGTGATTTTTCTTACGAATTTTTTATAAAAATTCGCAGGAAACATTGTTCTTATAAATTTTTTTGCAAATTTTATCTGCAGATAATACCTTCGTGGATAATATATTTTTGCGGATTTTAAATTCTGCAGAAAAGTTTCCTGTGAATTTTTTCGCAAGAAATTCTGCAAGAATATTTTTTATGAAAAATTTAAAGAAATTACTACAAATTTGTTAGGCTTACTCGAAAAATGCATGAGTCAAAATTTACATGCATGACACTGCTCGAAAAGAAGGTAAATGGTCAAACACCTACTATGAATAAGGTAGAAATCTTGTTCGTTCATGCTCGAAATCGAAGGGAAGTGGTTTGAGTCGAACAATGATGAGTTCGAAAAATAGAGAAGTTATTGGAGGTTACCCATAGTTGCATCAAGGTAGTTATTAAACTGCAGAAACAAGACACGTGGGAAGAAACGGTTATGAGAAGTTATGCCCCAAACCCATGTAACAAGCATAGTAGATAGCGGTTATTCCCCATAATGACACATGCATCAAGTTAACTGCTCTTTAATGGTGCTATAAATATGCGAAAGGTAGTCATTTACAGAGGTCGGAAAAACTCATACTAGAACTAAATTCTCAAGCACTCTCCGCTGCGCATATGGCTTTCGTGCACGAAATCGTTTTTGGGTATGACTGCTTCTTGACCATATTTCTTTTCTCTTTCTAGGATTAGGATTAGTGTAATCTTCTTTCTGTTGAAGATTGAAGAATCTACATCTGGAAGATGTTCCCTAGAAGTTTTAGTTTTGATGTTTTGCTCATGTTGCTTTTTATTTTAAGCCTATGTCAAAAGGATAATGTATTGATTGTTTAAAAGATTAGGCTTGTATGTGTTTGTTTGTTATGTGTTAAAAATTAGTAATTAACATGAAGGTGAAAATATCATAATACTCATTTTTCTTATTTCATTCATTGTTGAGAACATGAAGTATTAATTTACTGAGTGTTTGAGACTTTAAATGAAAACTTGAAAACATCAGAAATTTTCTGAGTTAAGGAATAGATTACCTGAACTGGTAATAGATTACCTGACTCATGTTGAAAAACTGATTGATACTGGAATAATCGATTACCATATGTGGTAATAGATTACCAAACTGATTCTGATGATTTCAAGAGGAAAAAGGATCGTGTTAATCGATTACCTCTTTAAAGTAATCGATTACCTCTGTTCCAAATGTGAGTTTTGTGTTATTTTGGCATCGTGTTAATCGGTTACCATGTTAGGTAATAGATTAAAACAGGAGCTGAAATAATTAGTTCAGTTATTCTAACTCGTGGTAATAGATTACCATCACAGGTAATAGATTATCTCCGTTATGAATATAACTGAAATAACTGTTTCCTTGCACATGAAAATTGTCTTTAAATAAGATTAAAACTGAAGCTTTTAAAAGAAAATTTTCACACACGGAAAGAAGAGAAATACTTACACGAACAAGAGAGACTTTTTTTAGAATACACATTACTGCAAAAGAGAAAAAGATTTTCTGAAAAAGAAAGAAAGAACATATCTGCTGAAAATCAACTTTTGGAAAAAGAAGTGTGCAAGATCAATTCAAGAAGATGAAGTTCATATAGAAAATTCATTCTAAACTGGTTTACATTGTTGAAGATCATATCTACACGAACAGGTGTACTCGTTTCTGATCTTTTGTTATTGTTTGAATGGTTTTAACTCTTGAGATTAGAGAATCTCTGGAAGAGTTGTGTAAAGAGAAATCTTGAGATAGGTTTTTCTCAAGTAGGATATTGTGGGATCAATATTCTTGGGTTATATGTTTCTTGTGGAGTCAAGAAATGGTTTGTTAATCTTGTAGGTGTCAAGATTTGCTTGTTAAATTCATTGATTGGATATTGCTTGTGCAGGGTGCATGTAAAGAATATCAATAGTGGATTTGACTGGATTTAGAGGTGTATCTAAATCTGAAACTGGATGTAGGCCTTTGGATGGCTGAACCAGTATATATCTTGGTGCATGATTTTCTTAACTCTTACACTCTTTACATTCTGTATAAGTTTCTTGATTAATGTTGTATGAAGAAAAACATTATCTGCAGAAACTGAACTTTAAAGATTCTTGGTAATTGATAAATTCAATCTTTACATATCTTGTATTAGTCGTGTTATTCAAATCTTGTTGGATAAGCTGTGCATATATAACTCTGAATTACTTTTTATGTTTAAAGGTTTGTTTTAAATCAAGATTTGTTTGGTAAAGATTTAGAAAGCAAACAAGAAAAGGAAAACTAACATAGAATCTATTCAACCCCCCCTTCTAGATTCTAACCGTAGGGACCAACAATTGGTACCAGAGCTGTATCTTGTAAAACATTCAAGACTAGATCTTTAGAAAGGTTAGATGGCTGGTAATCAATTACCGTTTGCTGAAGGTGCTTCTATAAACAGACCCCCATTGTTTTGTGGAGATAACTATCCCTTTTGGAAAGTTAGAATGAAAATTTTCATGGAATCTGTTCATAGAAATATTTGGCAGGCTGTAATCACAGATTACAAAATACCCACTAAGATAGAGGGAGGAAAAGAAATTGAGAAACCATATGATAGCTGGGATCAAAGTGAAATTAGAAGAGCAGAGAATGATGCAAAAGCTTTAAATATCATACATTCTGCACTAAATTCTGATGAATTTTTTAGAATTTCAGCTTGTTCTACAGCAAAGGAAGCTTGGGATTTAATCCAAGTAACACATGAAGGAACTCCAGAAGTGAGAAGAGCTAGAAAGAACACACTCATTCAGGAATATGAAACCTTCAGAATGAATCAAGGTGAAACTGTCATGGATATGCAAAAGAGGTTCATTCACATAATAAATCACCTAAAAGGATTAGGGAAAGACTTCGTGGAAGAAGAAGTAAATGTCAAAATCCTGAAGTCACTAAACAGAAGATGGCAACCAACTGTCACAGCAATTACAGAGTCAAAGAATTTAGCTCAGATGACAAGTGCTGAGTTATTTGGAAAGCTAAGAGAATATGAGATGGATCTGTCAAGGATTGCTGATGAAGAACAAAAAGATAAAAAGGCAAAAGGTCTGGCCTTAAAGGTAAAAGAATCCTCAAGTGATGAAGAGGATAGCAGCAATGAAAGTTCTGAACAAGAAGAATTAAATCTAATGGTGAAGAATTTCAGAAAATTCATGAGAAGGAAGAACAACAATAAGAGATTCTCCAGTCAGAAGAAATCCTTCAAGAAGAATGAAAACGCATCTCCAAAGTTCAAATGTTTTGAATGTGGAAAAGCTGGACACATGAGAGCTGACTGTCCAAGCCTGAAAAAGAATGAGGAGACGAAACAAAAGTTCAGATCAAAGAAAAAGAAAGCATACATAGCATGGGAAGAGAATGCCTCAACAACTTCAAGTGATAGTGATGAGGATCAGGAAGCAAATCTCTGTCTCATGACCAAACATAATTCAGATTATGAGGTATATGATTCTGACTCATCTATTGACTCGTATGATGAATTGCAAAATGCATTTGCTGAACTGTATGCTGAAGCAAAGAAATTAGAAAAATCAAATAATGTTTACAAAAAGAAAATGACACACATGAGAGATAAAATTTCTGATTTAGAGAATGATAACAGGAAACTACTTTCAGATATCTCTAAACTAAAGTCACCATGTGAGAACTGTGAAACATTGTATGCTGCATTAAAAGCAAAGGATAAAGAAAAACAGAATGTTAATGTTATGAAATCCATTAATTCCCACTCATGTAACTATTGTATGAAATCTGGTCATAACTACTACAGATGCATGATAAGGAAATTTGGCATTCCTAGTGGAAAATATAAATGGATTAAGAAATTAGATTATGTACTCACTGATTCTCCAGGACCCAAGATCCATTGGGTACCAAAATCAAATTGAATAACTTGTGTTGCAGGTGTGCTTGAGAGCAAAGCAATCAATGTGGTACTTAGACAGCGGCTGCTCAAGACACATGACAGGAGATAAAAGCAAATTTATCTCATTACAGGAAAAAGAAGGAGGATCTGTAACATATGGAGATAACAACAAAGGCAGAATACTAGGCTCAGGCAGTGTTGGAAAATCTCTTAATGATGAAGATGAGATAGGTTACAGTATTACACAAGAAGAAGAAAAACTGGAACTACAGCAGAAAACACCATCTGAAGACACATCACTACCCAAAGAATGGAGGAAACCCAAAGATCTATCTCTGGATAACATTCTTGGAGATATAAATAAGGGAGTTTCTACTAGACACTCTTTTAATCTTCTAAGTGATGATATGGCATTTGTTTCTCAAATTGAACCATTATGTGTGGAACATGCATTAAAAGATGAATTCTGGATAATGGCCATGCATGATGAACTGAATCAATTCAAAGAAATGATGTTTGGATTTTAGTTCCTTTCAATAAGATTATGAATATCATTGGTACAAAATGGGTTTTCAGAAACAAACTAAATGAAGAAGGTGTTATAGTTAAAAATAAAGCTAGATTAGTAGCCAAAGGATACAATCAACAGGAAGGTATAGACTTTGGTGAAACATATGCTCCAGTTGCTAGATTAGAAGCTGTTAGGCTTTTACTTGCATTTGCTTGTGTGTTTGATTTCAAACTATATCAAATGGATGTGAAAAGTGCATTTTTAAATGGTTTAATTGATGAAGAAGTTTATGTAGCTCAACCACCTGGTTTTGTTGACTGCAAATTACCTAAGCATGTTTACAAGCTCAAGAAAGCTTTGTATGGACTGAAACAAGCTCCAAGGAAATGGTATGAAAGGCTGAGTAAGTTTCTACTAACTCATGACTTTCAAAGAGGAAAAGATGTTGAAGAATCAATGTATAGAGGGATCATTGGATCTCTTCTGTATCTAACAGCTAGCAGACCTGACATCATGTACAGTGTATGTGTATGTGCTAGATTCCAATCAAAACCAAAGGAATCACATCTGAAGGCTGTAAAGAAAATACTGAAGTATTTGAAAGGCACAATCAATGTTGGATTGTGGTATCCTAAAGGTACTTCTCCATCTTTAACTGGTTACTCTGACTCCGATTTTGCTGGTTGTAAATTGGATAGGAAAAGTACAAGTGGAACGTGCCACACGTTTGGAGAATGTCTCATATCGTGGCAGAGCAAGAAACAAGCTTGTGTAGCACTCTCAACTGCTGAAGCTGAGTATATAGCTGCTGGAAGCTGCTGTGCTCAGTCAATTTGGTTTAAACATCAACTTCAAGACTTTGGTTTGAAGATTGATCACATACCACTGAAGTGTGACAACACAAGTGCAATTAACATTTCAAGGAATCCTATTCTACACTCAAGAACTAAGCACATTGAAGTTAGACATCACTTTATCAGAGATCATGTAGAGAAAGGAGACTGTGACATCAAATTCATAATGTCAGAAGATCAACTTGCTGACATCTTTACAAAGCCTCTACCAAAGGAAAGATTTTTCAAGCTAAGAACCAATCTTGGTATCATTAGTGAGTCCAATCTATCCTAAATCTCATAATTAAAGTATGACTGTGTGAATATGCATGAAATTGCTAAGCACTTATAGGTTTAAACTTGATGTATGTGCACTCATAATAGGAAATCACACAAAACACAGTATGCCCTGTATCTGCACACATTTCTCTGTGATAAATCGATTACCTATCGGGTTAATCGATTACCATTGGAAGAAATGAAGAAATTGCTGAAAAATCAACAGCAGTAATCGATTATCAATTTTCAGTAATCGACTACCTCTGCTACTTTGATGCAATTTCTGATGCATACCCACTGTGATAATCGATTACCATGCGGGTTAATCGATTACCACTCACTCACTTGCATAATTACCCTGTTTCAGTTGCGAGATAATCGATTACCAACTGGGTTAATCGATTACCTGACGCGAACCCCTGTTTTTTTTAAGTACTCAAAAACCCTCTTTAAATCTGTTTCGAATTCAAATTAATTCAAAACTCTCTCCATTTTTGCTTCAAACTAAAACGAACGAAACCCCTGGTTCCCTTTTCTATCTCAAAATCTCTTTCAAAACCTAACCCTAAGCCCCATTCATGGAAAGTCTTGGCAAAGGAAAGCGTGTAAAGCACACAGCCAACAGAGATTACCCTCGTCCTACAACTCAAGGTCAAGGTACATCTAAAAAGAAGAAACAAGAGTCCTCTCGTCCAGAACCTGAAGAAGAATATTCTCATTCGTGGTTCACAAGGAAGTCTCAAGAGGAAACTTTCAATGAGTCTTTTGCTTGCAAAGACATTGTGGCTCCAAAGGTACTCTACTCGTCTTGGCTTATAGAGCAAGGTTTTACATTTCCTACTCTGTTATCTTGTCAAGGAGTTAGCAAATTTGTTGGGTTAAGTGGACTGTACTACCCTGATCTTGTTAGGGTCTTTTACTCAAATTTGGGAAGAGATGAAAATGGTGCTTTGGTTTCAGAAGTTAAAGGAATAAAAGTTACTCTATCTGCTGATGTATTTTTGAAGATTGGTGGATTAACCAGAAATGGTATTAAACCTACCTTCAATGAATTAAAGATGAAAAATTTCTCAATAGGTAAAGATACGTTTTTTATGAGTATGCTGAGGGATGTTTCAGCCTGGGAGGCTAATAAAGAATACAAAAGAAAAGAAAAGAGGAAAATTACATATAATGCTGGAGGTCTACGAGTGGAAGATAGACTCCTACATTATGTAATTGTCTGGATTCTGGCAGCAAGGGGGAGCAATCACGCACAAATCAGTGAAGAAGATATGGCACTGCTCGCAGCTTTTAAGAACAACATTCAAGTTGATTGGGTATATGTGGTAGAAGACATAATGCTAAAGACAAGGAGGTTAATGGACTGCAAGTGTCCATATGCTGTGTTCATAAGCAAGGTATTGGTGTTCTATAAAGTTCCCTTAACTGGTGAAGCAAGAGAGGTCACCAGAGATGTTCATGATATCAAGGATAGAGCTCTGAAAATGATGAAGCTAGTGAAAACAGATGCTGGTTGGATAGCAAAGGAAGATGTTCCTACTGCTGAGACTACAGAGCCGTCTCAACCTGAAGTTCAAACTGAAGAAGAGGAAGGTGCTGAAGAGCCCAAGCCTCTTTCTACTTTTGAGCTATCTGTTCTGGCAAAGCTAGATGACATCAGAGAAACTCAGAGAAGAGATTATCAAGAGCTGAAGGCTTGTCTTGAATCTATATCTGAACGACTGGATGCGATGAACATACCCTACCCTGAAGAAATTTAGTTATGCATTACATTTTAGGCACTGCATTTTAATTTGTTCTGCATAAATACTTTGATTTATATTTCAGACTTAAAGTTTGTAATAGTTGTAGTATTTGTATGCTTCTGAACATTTTTAATGCTTATATGATGAAAGTCTTATTAAGTGCTTGTTGTTTTTGTTGCATAAGTATCATGTTATTTCTCTGTTTACTCTGTTTTTTTTTTTGGTTTGGTTAAGCCAAACAGGGGGAGAAATTCATGAGAAACTGATTAAATGTTTATGTGGTTGTTTATGTATTGTATAAGAGAGAAATGGAAATAGAACTGCATAATGCTTTGTATGGAAGTTTTTGTTCTAGACATATGCAGGTTCAAATTCAAGTTCAAATTTCAAACAAACAAGTGAAACAAAACAACATGATGATTGTGAAAGTCAACATCCTGAGCATGAATTAGTTAAGATTGCAGCAACAAGGTTATATTTCTCAATACGTAAAAAATTGGTAAATGAACAGTTGAGGGATATGGCCCAGTTGGCAGAAAAGGTAAGAAGGATCGAACAAATTAAGTCAGAAAAGGAAAGGTTAAGAAACTTCGATAGATTTGTTCGGAAAGAAAAGGTAGCCTATTTAGAAAATGTCAAGATAAGTGAGGATACTAATTATGATATTTCGAGTGAGGATTTTGAGGTTAACTTAGCAGAGTTGCGCCCTGGACCTACGTATCAATGTCAAATGTTAAAACTAGGGGACAATATAGAAGGAGCACGACTAAGAGATATAGTTTTGATGTTACGAAGGCAGATAAAATATTTGATATTTTATTAAAAGATAAACAAATTGTACTCCCAGAAAACCATAAAATTCCACCATTCGAACAAAGAAAAGGAAAGAAATTTTGTAAATATCATAATATGTATGGACATTGGACTAATAACTGTGTGCGTTTCAGGGATATGATCGAAAAGGCGATTACTGATGGTCGCCTTGCTTTTGAGGAAAAGGACATGAAAGTGGACACTGATCCATTTGCTGCTCACACTGGTTATATGGAACCAGTCTCGATGGCCATCAACATGTTTGAAGTTAATGTCGAGGATGATGAAAACATTGAGCCTATTTCAGATGAGAAACTCGAGGAATTGATGGACGACTTCGCTAAGGAAGAAGAACCTATCTACCCAAAAGAGGGAGATAGTTTGGTTGAGTTTTTGTCGAAGAAAAAAGAGGCTCATAGGGAGGTTATGTTATGTCCTCAATGCAGTGCTGTCTTTGATAGAGCTGCGACTAAGGCTTTCGAGGAGTCAGAAATGATGAGGAGCTATAAAGCCGAGAAGCTTCGAGAAAAGTCTAAGCTTAACGTTGGATTGAATGCTGGGTTAACCATGAGGCAGGTTCACATGCCTCAATATAATGCCCCGATGGGTAAAATGGAGATGTATAATTCATCGAAAATCAGTAACACTTTTGTGCCGAATGCAAATGTTCCTGTAGGAAAATGGAATGCCCCACCAAGGCCCGTGGTTGGCGGAATGGGTCGAGGGAAGCAAGTGATGAATTATGCTGGGAACCCAGTGTAAGGAACTCCTGGGAAGTTCTCGAATATGTCTGCAGGTCCTGGTAGATTCTCGACTGGAAGTTATGGGCGCGGTTTCTGACAGCCCTTTAATAACTTAACCAAAACATAGTGGAGGAGACAGCAAAGGATGCGAAAGGCCACCTTTGAAGGGTTCAGAGGGAACCAGTTTTCGATTCCTATACCTCAAAAGGGGGAATCCTCTCGAAAATTCATCGAGGACGATGAAGATCTGATAACTGATTGTTTCGAGAGTGGGTTCGATGATTCTCTGGAAGACATCTGTGGAATAGTATCAATTCTGCCTTCCGAGTACGCTGGGGCTATGGAATCTGTGAATGAGCAGGAGGACATTCATCGAGAAGATTTTTTCGATGATCCCAATTATGAGTCCAAAATTGTTTGGGTTAATCAGATCTCGAGGGTTATCCCCAAATTTAATTCAGTTGTCTTCGATTCCCCTACCGAAGAGATGAAGGGTCATCGTAAACCTTTATTACTAACCTTGATGATTGAAGGTCACGAGGTGAACAGGGTATTGATTAACGGAGGTGCAGCTGTGAATATCTTGCCCAGGACAATGCTGAAGAGGTTTGGGAAGTCCATGGCTGATTTAAAGCTTCATAATATATTATTCTCGGACTATGCAAGAAAGTCTTCACATCCCGAGGGTATGATTCTGCTTGATGTTCAGATTGGGAGCGTAAAACGAACTGCTATGTTTATAGTAACTCCGTCCAAGGCAAATTTTAATGTCTTGCTAGGTCGAGAATGGATCCATGGGGTAGGAGCTGTCCCTTCCACGGTGCACCAAAAGATTTTCTTTTGGAACGATGATGAAGGGTTCGAAGTTCTCGAGGCTGATCAAAAAACATATGAGGTAGGTATGTACTTTGCTGACCAACAATTAACGGCATTTGCAAAGACCAAGCCTTTTGATGCTTACAATGCTGGAGTGATGGATGACGAAGAGGGAGTTAAAAAGACTTTTCGTTGGGATGTAAAGAAAGGTTTCGTGATTCGAGCCGAAAAAGATTCGGCTCCAATTGGGGAATAAAGGATGAAGATCCTTATTCGAGCTTCTTAGCTCGAATATCGGCCTACATGGCCGATCAAACGGCCAACATGGCCGAGGAAAGACAAGATAGGGAGGTACATACAAATGAAGTTGAGATTGATGAAAATAGCACAACCACTTTGGCCGAAGAAAAACAAAAAACAAAGAAAGAGGGAATAGATTTCGAGGTCAAAAAGAAAGAAGAAAAACAAAAAAGAAAGAAAGGGGATATAGACTTCGAAGTTGAAAAGAATGGAGAAAAACAAAAAACAAAGGAAAATCAAAGAGATCAGGAGGTCTCGAGCGAAAAAGAAAATCAAAAAACAAGAGTTAAAGCAGATCGAAAAGTCGAAAATTCAAAAGAAGACAAAGAACAAGATTTGGAATTAAAATTAGATTGTATTTTCGATGATTCGCCATTGGGATTCGAAAGAGCAACCAATGAAGAACATAAGCTAGAATCTCAAGACCCACTTGAAGAAATTAATTTGGGAACTGTCGAAAATAGGAAAGTTACTTATGTTAGCAAACTCTTGCAAGGGGAATTTAAGGAGGAAATAATTCAAGTTTTGCATGAATATAAAGACTGCTTTGCATGAGATTACGATGAAATGCTAGGATTGAATCGAGGATTGGTAGAGCATAGGCTACCCATGATCCCTGGAAAGAAACCTGTCAAGCAAAGCCCTCGAAGGTTCGCTCCTGAAGTAATCGAAAAAATCAAGGAAAAAATCGAGAGATTACTGAAAGCAAAGTTCATCAGAACTTCAAGATATGCTGAGTGGATATCGAATTTCGTGCCCGTTATAAAAAAGAATGGAAAACTCAGAGTATGCATTGACTTTTGAGATCTTAACACAGCAACACCCAAGGATGAATATCCTATGCCTATTGCTGAAACTATGATAGACGCTGTTGCAGGTAATGAAATTATGAGTTTACTCGATGGTTATTCTGGATATAACCAAATTTATATTGCAGCTAATGATGTATCGAAAACTGCTTTTTGATGTCTAGGTGCTTTAGACGTCTATGAATGGGTGATGATGCCATTTGGATTAAAAAACGCAGGTGCCACTTATCAGAGGGCAATGAATTTGATATTCCATGATTTAATTGGTAAGTTTGTACAAGTGTATATTGATGATATAATTGTTGGGTCGAAACAAAAGGCGGATCACCTAAGCCATTTAAAATTATCTTTTGAGAGAATGAGAAAACATGGTTTAAAAATGAATCCACTGAAATGTGCTTTTGGTGTTACAGTAGGAGAGTTTCTGGGATTTGTCATACACTAGAAAGGGATCGAAGTCAATCGAAACAAGACTAAAGCCATCATGGAGACTAAACCTCCATCGAACAAGAAAGAACTTCAATCTCTCCTAGGTAAAATAAACTTTCTGAGAAGATTTATATCGAACTTGTCTGACAAAACTAAAGTATTTTCTCCTCTTTTACGTTTGAAAAAGGAGCAAGAATTTTGATGGAATGAAGAGCACCAAAAGCCGTTCGATGAAATCAAAGTTTATTTGGCTCATCCTCCAGTGCTTGCACCACTCTCTAAAGGGAAGCAACTGAAGTTGTACATTTCAGCTAGCGAGTCGACTATTGTGGGCATGCTGGCACAAGATGATGATAATGGCATCGAAAGAGTCATTTATTATTTAAGTCGAATGTTAGTAGGGGTAGAAACTAGATATACTCCTTTAGAAAAATTATGTTTAAGTCTTTATGTTGCTTGTACAAAGTTGAAATATTATATTAGGCCTTGTGATGTTGTAATATTTTGTCGAAGTAATGTGATTAAGTATATGTTGTGTAAACCTGTTTTACATTCTCGAGTTGGAAAATGGGCACTTGCGTTAACTGAATATTCATTAACTTTCGAGCCGTTAAAAGCAACTAAGGGACAAGTAATTGCAGATCACTCAAAAGAAACTGAAGAAGTTATTTACTTAACCACTAAGTCTTGGCAACTATTTTTCGATGGCTCGAAACATGAATTAGGCACTGGGATAGGTCTGTTAATCATTTCCCCCGAAGGGATCCCGACTAAATTATCATTAACAACATACAGAGGATACTCGAGCAATGAAACTGAGTACCAGGCACTAATAACGGGACTGGAAATTCTCAAAGAGTTAGGTGCTAGGAACGTATCAATTCGACGTGATTCACAACTAGTCATCAAACAATTAACTCAAGAGTATAAGTGTTTAAACGAAAAATTAATTGAATTCAAAACTCGAGCTGTGCAGTTACTTAATGGGTTTGATGAAGTTGAGTTACAACATATTCCTCGAGACTCGAATACCATCGCAAATGAATTGGCCCAGGTGGCATCAGGGTATAAAGTAAGTAAGGAATGTCTCGAGTATTTGATTCATACAGAAAACGAATTGATAGGCCATCTAGAGATTCTAAGTGTTAATTCCCCGAGTCAACAGGATTGGAGAAGCAAATTGGTCGAATACATGCAAAATCCTAATTTGAAAATCGAAAGAAAAATTAAACTCCAAGCCCTCAATTATATCTTGTTAAATAGTGAATTATACAGAAGAGGTTTCGATGAAGTTCTGTTCAAATGTCTCGGGAATCATGAGAGTTACATAGCTATGGCAGAAGTACATGAAGGTATCTGTGGTGCACATCAAGTAGGTGAAAAGATGAAACGGACCTTGTCGAGAAAAGGGTTATATTGGCCAACCATGATTAAAGATTGCATCGAATTTGCAAAAAGTTGTGAGGAATGTCAAAGACATGTGCCAATACAAAGGGTACCTGCAAGTGAATTGCATTCAATCATTAAACCCTGGCCATTTCGAGGTTGGGCAATCGATATAATAGGGTAAATACATCCGCCTTCCTCGAAAAATCATAAATATATATTGGTTGCCATAGATTATTTCACAAAATGGGTCGAGGCAATTCCCTTGAAAGAAGTTGAGCAAAAAGACATAATTTATTTTGTCGAAGATCATATTATAACGAGGTTTGGAATCCCCCAAACAATTACTACTGATCAAGGCACAGTGTTTACGGGTCGAAAAGTTGCTCAATATGCTAAATCTAGAGGAATTAAATTGATAACTTCAACACCATATTATGCACAAGCAAATGGTCAAGTAGAAGCTGCTAATAAAGTAGTGATTGGTTTAATAAAGAAACATATCTCGAGCAAGCCTCGAAATTGGCATGAAACTCTTGTTCAAGTATTATGGGCTTACAGAAATTCTCCAAGAGATGCTACGAAAACTACCCCATATAAACTGGTGTATGGGCACGAGGCTATTCTTCCTATAGATATTAATTTGCAATCAATTCATATACAGAAACAAAATGAATTACCTATTGAGGATTATTGGAATTTAATGTATGATGAATTGGTTTCTTTAGAGGAAGAAAGATTGATTGCATTGCAAAACCTTGTTCAACAAAAGGAAAGAGTCGAGAAATCGTACAATAAGAGAGTCAAAGCACGTAGGTTTCGAGTTGGTGACTTAGTGTTAAAAGTGATTCTTCCCATGGATAAAAAATCTCGACACTTTGGAAAGTGGTCTCCTAATTGGGAAGGTCCCTTTATAATCGAGCAAGTATATTCGAAAAACGCATACGTGATTAAAGAAATCGATTCAAATGTGAACAAAGTTATAAATGGAAAATATTTGAAACACTTTCATGAGAGAACAGAATGTTAAATAGTTGTTCATCACAAGCCAAAGAGAAATTGGAAAAATCAAGATTGAAAAATCTAATTATTACAAAACTTGGACTTGAAATCTGTAAAAGCCTTATAAGCTTCGTCCAAGCTTTGTCTTCGAGCAACACATTGACTCTCCAGATGTTTCTTGTGCTCCAAAGTTTTGGCCAGTCTCGAAGAGATAACCTTGCCTTCTTCCTTTAAGTTCTTCTGACGTTGCACAACATCTTGACTTTGAGTCTTCAAAGCGGCTTGTTTCGAGCGGAGAATATTCAACTCATGCTGCAAGGCTTCGATGGACGCTATGCAATCTACCTCCTCTTGTTGCAACTTCTTCAAAGCAGGAATCATTTCTTCTGTAGATTTCCTGATAGAGAGTAATTCTCGGTGAAGGTTCTCGAGTTTGGCACGGTCTCCCTCGCTTTCGACTTCAACCTAGGTTACTTCTTGAAAGGCAGTGGACCACTTAGCTCGAAGGTCCCAAGCCAGGCTGAAGGGATTGATAAATTCTTGAAGCTCCGGGTGAATCTCAGGAGGAAGGTTCGAATAAGTTAGCAAATCCTCCACCATCTGCTCCACTTCAGTCTTAAATTCTGGAATAAGGAAAGCTTGATCAAGGTCTTCCACATACGCCTTCGATCGAAAGGATTCGAGCAAAGGTTGATAAGACAGAGTTGTCTCAGAAACTTGTTCAACAACCTTTTCTTTTTCCATCTCCGACCCAAAAAGACCACTTGTCCAGTTGTCAAGGACATAAAAAATACTGTTAATGTCCTCGTCCTCTTCATTAAAAAAACTCATCAAGTACAAATCAATTGAAGGGATTGAGGAAAGGGCCTGGACAGAAGATTCGACACCACCCTGGGTCGAAGGGGAAGTAGTGAAAGGCTTGGGAGACCTAGTCGAATCTGTAAAAGATAAGAAACAATATATGTAAGACAATTTGTAAGGCCGCGAGGGTCATAACAAGAATGCAAAGTTAAAGAGATATACCCTTATTCGGACTGAAATGAGGTTTTAGCTCGAAAGAAGGAGCTTCACCTTGGGAGGATTGGTGAGGAAGTTCTGTGGCCACTGGAGGCTCTGCCATAGGAATCTTCTCCTCATCAATCTGAGGAGGAATCTCTATTGAAGCCATGATGGAGGCCATCTCGGCGACATTGAGTTGAGGAGTGGCCAACTGCAAACAAATGATGAGATCAAAAGAAAATTAAGGAGAGATAGAAGTGTGAAAACCGAAGAAAATCGAACCAGCTAAGATGCCCCAGTGGAAATAGGAATGTCCTTTGACATCTCCCGAGAGGAGTCAAATTGAATGACTTCGATGTCCTATGATGAACAAATATCTTAGAAAAGTTGAAACAATGAGAGAATTCAACCGAACTCAAAAACGAAATGTACCTTAGGCACCGATTTCATGGCGTCTTTAAGAAGTTTCTCAACAGGAGGGTTCTGTGTTTTCTTAGGAAGAGGAACCGTTAATTTCCCCTTCCCTTTATCGAGCTTTTTCGTGGTCGAGACCTAAAATTGAAAGGATAACCTTTATAGTCAAGACTCGAAATAACAAATAACAGAATATTGAGGCAAGTTTACTTACAGTTTTGGTGCTGCCCGAGTCCACTTTTTGTTTTTTCGAGGCCTCAATACTCTGAAATTTAAAGATCAGGAAAGGTAAAGTGAATTAAACAAATCCAGAAATTTGATTGAAAGGGGTTAAATCGAAAAGATTCTTACCTTGGAACGTAGAGTAGCCTTGTCGGAAGCGGTCTTTCTTTTTCGACCTTTCAACCCCTTTACATCATCATTATCATCACTCTCCCAATCGGGAGTTTGTTCAACATGTTGTGGAACACGTTGGGAAATAGCAGTTGTATAAAGCAACATAGAAAGGAGATGAGATAAATACAATAAAGAATTTGAGAAATTTTCTGGGTTATAGTCATTTACCAGGGGGAGGATTAGTGTTATCGACCCAACATAGTGGTCACTATCTTCTTCGAGGAAAATCGTACAGGGAACATCTCGCGTAAGTAACTCGATTTTTTACGGGGACCGCTTTACGCTCGAGGTAAAGTGGGTCGAGTGTTTTTACCCAAGGGGGGTAAGACAAATATTTAGCTAAACCAAAAAGAGCATTTGGAAGAGGAGGTATATTTTTAGGACAAAATTTTTCGAAATCAATTTTCCCTCGAGGATTAATTACCTTTTTCGAGCGGATGTTCCTCTGTACCATTTTTGACAGAGAGACAGATGCATCGAAGATGGTTCGACCCATGTTGTCAGGTCGATAACAGACTTTAAAAAATTGTTCGAATTGATAAATAATAGTTCGGTTCTTGAAAGTACCTGATTATTTTGGTCCCTGCGAAAAAAGAGGAGAGTTGATCAGCTTATTCAGAAAAGCATCAAAATCGAGGAGTTTATCTGCATAATAATGATACCACCATCGAAGATAACACCTTGAAACTAAGAAAGAGGGGGAGAAATGGCATGGGGTGAGTTTAAGTTCTTTGTCAGGACGCAAAATAAACTCTAAAACTTCCTCACAATTCCCAGTTTCGACACAAATGTCAGCGTCAATACTCTCTTTTCGTCGAAGGGGAAGAGGCTTCATTTGACAGAGACCAAATTGGCGGGCAAACATTTGAGGCTGGTAAGGTTAGATCCTAACATCTTTTTGTCTCATACCAGAGATGATTACATCCCAAGATAGGAACCCAAACCAGATCTCAGCCGAATCTGAAGTAATATTTCCAACTTGGTTATTCTGTCGAAGCCAAGATGGGCCTGCCAAAGTGGCTCGAATGAAAGGAGCCAAATCTTCACTAAAGTCTGTAAAGCTGAGAATAGCGTCAATATATGTTGCAAAATTATCAATCGAGCGCTTTCGAGGGGTTAAAGTTGTCAAACGGGCACCCTCAAGTTCACAAGACAGAGTAAAGGTCGAAGCAAAAGAAAGCTTTTTCTCGAAGATGGCATTTAGCCATAGTTGAAGCAACCATAATGGGCCAGAGAGATTTCAAGGTCGAGATTCGCGAAATAGGTTTTCTAAAGCTTCGTCAAGGCAGGTATATAAAGATGCCAACAAAAGCTTGCTTAAACAGATTCTCTTTTTTAAATGTAAGGCCTGAGCTAGAGTATAGTAATATTTTGGCACTTGAAGAGAGGGGGTACAAAAAACGCAAGAAGATAACCAGTACATTAAAAAGGCAATGTGTTCAGAATTTGAAACGGGGTCCCAGGTTTCCCTACATGAGCGTTAATGAAAGCTAGATAGGTTTTCTTATCCCAGGTGATGGAAAGATCTTTGATCGAAATATCTTCCTCGAAGACATCAGGATAGAACCTATCTCCTATAGGGGTTAAGCCGGTTATTGCTGCAATATCCAAAAGGGTAGGAAAAACGAACCTACAGGGGAACTCGAAGGCTCGCGTTTCTCTATTCCAAAAGAAAATTGCAGAAAGAAGCATTTGGGGGTCGAATAAATGTAGGTCAAATTTGGCAAGTTGAATGAACTCGAATATACCAGTTTCGACCCAGGAAGAACTCATTGCATTTTCTACACGAAGTAACCATTGTAGGTGCCTATCTTTGATAGGGGGAAAAGCCCTAAAAATCTTAGTAGTATCTCTAAGTAAAGAAAGATCTATTTCTGACGAATGAATGAAGGGTAAAGTAGACGAGTCTTCAGGCAATAATGTATTCCCAAATTTTTTCTTGTTTTGACCAGCAAACGACCCTAAGAAAGCATGCATACTACCATCTGCAAGAGTAAAAGGGAGAAGTACCTGAGATTGAAAGATTTTAAGGCTTGCCTCCTCCATGCCTGCATAGGGATGGAGGTATCATCCCCGTCGTTGACCTTGCAAACTTACGCATGGGCCATTAGTAAAGGATTAGCCTGAGTAGAGGTTGTGGTGGCCATAGTTGTCACTGTGGCCGCGGTAGGAGATGTCGCAGTGGCAAGAACAGGAGATGTTGCAGAGGCAGTAGTAGGAGAAATCGTGGATGCTACGACGGCGGATGTAGACGCAGCGGAAGAGGCCATAATGCTCCAAGAACTTGAGAAGAGAGGAATGAAAAAGGGGTATAAGGTCACCGGAGAAGAAAGCCAAGATGCACGACAAGAAGAGAGCAAAGAGGGCAAAGAGTCTTGGGCGCGAAGGAAGAAAGTGATGAAAAAGATTTTACCTTAGGGTAAAAGAAGTTTTAACGGGCCTGGGGTGAAATAAAGCCCATGAATTAATTCAAATTTTAAATTCAGGTGATAAAAACGGCCGCCAAAAATATATTGTGCATTGATTTAGGGTGCATTGATAGCATTGGGAAACGTAAACACGTGCCGTCAGGATAATTAATGTCCCATCAAACGGTCATAACGTCTATCACATTAAATGAATCGTCAGAATGTAGGTTTTCATCGAAGAAATATAAAGTCATTCACTGATTAAGCAAGTCGACCGAAGATCGGAAAACAGTTTTCGATAGGAATTCAAATCTCTCATCGCAATGCTCACCAGATTGAATTCCTAGGGGGGCATTTGTTAGGCTTACTCGAAAAATGCATGAGTCGAAATTTACATGCATGACACTGCTCGAAAAGAAGGTAAATGGTCAAACACCTACTATGAATAGGGTAGAAATCTTGTTTGTTCATGCTCGAAATCGAAGGGAAGTGGTTCGAGTTGAACAATGATGGGTTCGAAAAATAGAGAAGTTATTGGAGGTTACCCATAGTTGCATCAAGGTAGTTATTAAACTGCAAAAACAAGACACGTGGGAAGAAACGGTTATGAGAAGTTATGCCCCAAACCCACGTAACAAGCATAGTAGATAGAGGTTATTCCCCATAATGACACATGCATCAAGTTAACTGCTCTTGAATGGTGCTATAAATATGCGAAAGGTAGTCATTTACAGAGGTCGGAAAAACTCATACTAGAACTAAATTCTCAAGCACTCTCCGCCTGCGCATATGGCTTTCGTGCACGGAATCGTTTTTGGGTATGACTGCTTCTTGACCATATTTCTTTTCTCTTTCTAGGATTAGGATTAATGTAGTCTTCTTTCTTCTTTTAATCATATAGTTGTAAGTTACTCAAACTCTGATGTTGTAAATGCTGAAACATTATGAACCATGATCTATATTGGAATTATATTTATTGTTCATTCTGTTCGTCTAATTATTTATGTGCATGAACGTTACTTATTGGTAATCACTGATGAACATTTGGAAACTAGTAACTGTTAAAACCTTCTACTCCGTCTTTTGTTCTCCGTAAGGTTATAAACACGCTAAAATACCTAAATTGAAACACTCCGTGTGTTAGTTCGAACATAAAGAATCCTTAAACAAATTCTACCGTAAACAAAATTCTATCAATATTTCTTCAACTTTCAAATGCTCATAATGAATTCATCCGAATCATTTGTTTCCATGCCTCCAACATATGATACATAATCTTTTAAATTCTAAGATTGTAAATTATAAGTCTAACACTCAACCATACAAATCAACTTGTAAGGTAAGTGTTGGCTCAACTTATATACTCTTTAATTATTTTATTTTCAATCAATGTGGGACTTGAAATTTTATTAAAATATTAAATTTATAAATTTAAATATTTTTTTATTTTTCTTGCGGATTAAAATTTGTAGGAAAATTCGCAGGAAAAGTTATCTACAAAATTTTTCTACCATTTAGTAAACATTACTTGCGAATTTATTTTTGCTAGAAAATCTGCAAGAAATAAAATAAAATTCTTACAATATTTTCTGCAAATTTTTACCATGAAAAAAAATTTCTATGATTATTAAAATTGTAGTAAAATTTGTAAGAAATATCTGTAAATTATTTTTCGCAAATAAATTCGCAAAAAATTTCTGCGAATATTTTTTTGTAGAAAAATTTGTAGGAAAATGACACTTTTCTAGTAATGATGTATAGTTTGTTTTGTCTTCGTTCGATAACTTAGCTTCATTGATTTTAATAACAGTTAATAGGCTAATCAAGACTATTGCTAACTATAGAGCTACCATGGTTAACTCTTTTGTGGCTACTAATTAAAATTTAAAATAAGTTTGTTTAGTGTAAACCCATGTAAGTGGCAGTTTTGTATTATGCTGATTCTCATTGAGTCACTTGGTGAATCAGAGAAATAGATGGTATTGTTGAAGCTTTGCAGGTGAGATTTTTTCTTTTTCTTTTTAAATTTGTTCATGCAAATATTTTTCTATTAGAAAAAAAGAAAAAAAAGAAAAAAGTTATTCGCTGTTTGCTTTTGGCTGTAATCATTATGTGCATTTTTATTTTGAACAAAATGGTGACTCAGTTCTTCCAGATCACTCTTATAAAATAGCATCAAGATATCATGAAATTTTTCATATTGAAGTATTAAAACAAGGAAATATTACTACATATTTTTTGTGAAACTAAATAAATGCTTGCATACATATTGTAGGTCAGGGAAGATCAATCACCCGTTCCCGTATTTGCTTCATCTTGGGATTTAGGTACTGATTTGAAGTTCTTTTTAATTGGCAATGTTTATGATAGAAATAATTGCTAGTTGTCATCCTTCTATTAACATTATTTGCTTCTTTGAGAGTTAATATATTTTTCTGCCTACACATCTGCTAGAGCTGTGATGCAAAGCTGAAGATATACGCTGATCTTCAACTTACTCCATTCCAACTTGAGGAGGATTTGGAGCAGCTTAAAGTCCTTGATAATTAATGGCTACAAGTTGAAGGTGCCTAAGTTATTTGTGTAAGTCCTTGTTACACTACAATAAAATAGACTTTTAGTGGCAATAAAAATTGTTACAAAACTTTTTAACGGTATTTTTACATTAGTCATTGTATGCGGTGTCGCTAAAATATTTAGCGACAATTATTAATGGTCGAAAAAAGTGTATAATTTTTTTTGGCATTTTTTTTACTTTCTAGTCGACGTGGGACTTGTAAGATGAATACAAATACTCTTTAATTAGTTGTCTTTTACTTATATATTCTTTTTAATTTTTTTAATTACCTTATCTTTAATCGATGTGGGACTTGTAATATGAGGGTTGTCTTTTACTTATATATATTTTTTAACTTTCTTATTTTTTTAATTATCTTATCTCCTAATTAATTATTTTACCTATAATTTAAAATAGTAAGTTATAGATCAAACTCAACCCTACAAAATAAACTTGTAAGATGAGAGTTATCATCCATTTATATACTCTTTAATTATCTTATTTCTAGTCGACGTGGAACTTAAGTTTTTCTAATAAATAATTATCGATAATAGTAAATTTTGGTGTGATAAATATATTTTTAATAACGATTATATATTAGTCATTAATATTTTTATTAAATAATAAAATAAAAATAATTAATTTATTATCGTTAAATAATTGTCAGTAATAGTAAATTTTGTAATAATGTTAGTTTAGAGGCATGGATACATGCAGTAAGGCCTGCTTAGCAAAGATGAGAGCTCGCTAATACTTCTTTCGGACTGCACCTAATTATAGGTTTCACCAACAATTGTGATTTTTTCTTAAGTCTTGTCTTGGCATATGTTGTGCTCAATTGCAGTATGGGAATTGCATCTCCTCTTTAGTTGCATTATGAAATTTGTATATTTTCTATTTTAGTGATATTGATAAAAGCTAATTTTGAAATTTAAATGGGACTCTAATAAATTGTGAAGAAAAATATATAATTGTTTTATAACAAGTTATTAGTATTAGCTTTTTTCACAATAAATTGACGTTAGGAAATATATGAAAAATCATTTTATAGTAATTTAGCGTCAATTTTGTCGACAATAAATTAAATTTCAAAAAAATATTGAAGTCATGTGACAATGCCAACAACAAATCGACTCTAAGCATCTCGATTTTTAAAATAGTGAATGAGTTATAGTCGGCTAAGCTGTCCCTATAAAAATAAAATAAAATGTTTTAATTTTTTGTTAGCTAAGCCAACAATAAATAAATTAAAATATTTAATATTATTACTTTAGTGTCACCAAAGCTGAAACTAACTACACTAAATTAATTTGATAAAGTTTTGTAGAAAATGATACAAGGACGAGTTAGAATTAATTTACGGTCAGTGGGATCGATTTTATAAAGTGTTGGTCTAGAGAAGTTGACACAATGAAATTAGTGTTGAATTATTTAGTACTAGCTTTTATTTCAACGAAGACCGACACTAACAATGTCATAGAGTCCGTTTTTCATGATTAGAGTTGCCTTACAGTCAACTCTAAATTTATGTTTTCTTGTATTGTAACATAGGTTAAGTTATCTTCAACTAAAAACTATTAACTTTAGTCATATGTAATCTATTTGATCAACAAGTTTTAAGGTGTTATTATCTTAGATCTAAAATGACTAATGAAAGCTTGCCATGTGGTAAAGTAAGGAAAGTGTGACTCAAGTCATAATTCTAGATTTAGAAGAGCCAGTGGAAGATTATTATGTGGGATGATATGTTTAGTATGCCTAGATAAGACCATGTAACATGTTGGGTACCTGAATGGACTAAGAACATGTTGTCCCCTCTATGTTTTGGATGTCCAAACTACTTGCATGAAGATCTTGGAAAACCTACCCAAGATCAGGGAGTAGGGATGGCAACGGGGCGGGACGGGTACGGGTTTCATGATACCCGTCCCCGTCCCCGCGAGCCAAACTAATCCCCGTCCCTGTACCCGTACCCGTCGGGTATGTGATTTTTATCCTCATCCCCGTCTCCGTCGGGTATCGGGTATACCCGTACCCGTCAAAATTTTTATTTTTTATTTTTATTTTTAAATATAATATTTTTAAATTATTTTTTTAATTATATTATAATTATAATTAGGTTATTTCTCTATCTCATATTATAATAAATAATCACACATAAAAAAATATTAAAATTCTTTAATATAATTAAATTGAAAGTGGGTATGAAATTAAAAATGGGAACGGGGACGGGTATGGGTACGGGTACGGGGCGGGTAAGTACATACCCGTACCCGTACCCGTACCCGATTTAATATATCGGGTTTTACCCATACCCGTACCCGTACCCGGTCAAACCGGGTATTCCCCGTCAAAGTCGGGACGGGTTCAGATATTACCCGCGGGTACGGGTATATTTGTCATCCCTATTTGGGAGCCAAAGGCCACAACCAATATTGAAGCACAAGATCTCAAGGTTCTCACTCTCGACGAACTTCTTGGAGCTCTTCAAGTTCATGAGGTTCATCTAAAAAACAAAGAACACCCTAAAGCAAATGACACCATTGCTTTGAAAGGTGATGGTTCCAACAAGAAGAAAGAAAAAAAAGGAAAAGAGCTAAAAGCTAAGTCTGAATCAGATTCAGACAAATTTTCTGAAGACTCAACAGACAATGAGATTTCTCTCATGTCCAAGAAGTTCAAATACATGTTAAAAAAGAAAGGAAGGTTAAAGACCTTCCACATAAAGAAAAAGATCCAAAAAACTTGGATCCCTTGAGAGTAAGGATGTTACTTGCAATGAATGCAACGAACTCGGACACGTAAAATCAAAGCCTCCCTTTCTCAAGAAAAAGTGGTCAAACAAAAAGAAGGCCAAAAGAAGTTTGATGGCCACCTAGGAGGATCTCAATAGTGAAAGCAACATTTCAGATGGAGAAGTAGTTTACATCTGTCTCATGGCAGATGTTGAGTCGGACGCAACCAACATAGAGGTAAACTCTGACTCTAGTTTATATTCATCTAATTTCGATAATGATGAAATGTCTTTTGAGACTCTTCTAACCAACTCTCACATGATTTCTCTTAAGTACAAGAAACTTAAAGAAAAAAATAAAGTTTATAGAAAAAGAAAATCTTAAACTCAAAAGAAAAATGTTAAATGATGCTAAAGAAATTTTGTCTAAAAAACAAGATCACTAGTTTTGTTCCTCATGATGTAGATGTTTTAAAAAACGAAAATATTCAACTCAGGAAGTACTTAATGAAGTTTGTAGATGGGTCTTCTAAATTGAATATGCTTATAAAACATAGAAGACTACCATATGATAGAAGTGGTATTGGCTTCAAGTCTAACTCAAGGACCTTCTCAAAGAAGCCTAAGTCCACCTTCTATGAAAAAGGAGTAAAAACTCTTAGCAGACGAAACAGACAAACTAAGGCTAGTGGAACTAACATAAAAGGACCTAATAAAATTTGGGTACCAAAATCAAAAATTATTTCCATTATAGATCTTCTTAGTAGGAAGAAGGAAGGATTCAAGTTAATTACACATGATGTAGGGTACAGGTAAAATAGATCAAGCAAAAAGGAAAACGCATACATAGAGAAACTTCTTAAGAAGTATAGAATGAGAAATTACAAATATATGCCTACATCTATCTATAAAGTCATAAAAAGACAAATCAAACTATGCAACATCTGATAACTTAATCTTTACCTAATGAGCACTCACTTCATTTGTCATGATTTGATCTGAAGTTTACATTGCATCTATTAATAGATTCATCTCTATTTCATTAATTTGTATATTATGATTGACGCTTCATTGTGAGATGAGAAAGATACCAAGTGTATTAAAGAGCATTAAATGCTATCAATCATGTACGCCTTGATGGAAGAAAAAGTAATGCGTGGAGACGTGAAGCGACAATTACATGTCACGTTGTACCATATCAGCTTGCATACCTACCACGACTGTCAGGCTGCTCAGTTCCTCTCTCCCATGATCCTAAGTTTTCAAAACTACCTTTTTCAGTTTTATACTTACTTTTTCAAATTCCCTCAACCCACTATTGTTCATCTTCCTTAACCTCCCACAAACCTTCAGAAATCCTAAAGCTCCCTTAGAACCCTAAATCCCAAATGGCACCCAAGCTCACTTCATTCAAAAAAGAAAGTACCCATGGAAGCATACCCAGAATCTGTCTTCCTCCCTAGGAAGACCATTATTATGAAGAAAATGCAAGATGAAGGCTTCCTCGTGAAGCACTATTTGGACAATGTTGGATGGACCACCTTCGCTGAAATGAAATGCGATTGGTTTCATGTCCCTGATGCCAATTTCTAGATATCGACGTTCCAAGAACCAAACTCCACCATTAGAATTATGGATAACTTGACCATTAGAATCAATCTTTTGGTCATCCCCACCATCTTTAGATGTAGAGAATAAGGAGAAATCTACTTTAGGGAATGGAAATTTGTCATCACCCAAGACATTGTAGATGCTCTGATCTACAACAATTGGTCTCGCCCATCTGAAAAATGTGAGTTGAAAAGGTTCCTCAAAGTTGCTAACCTCTCTCGCTTGTGCAGGTTATTTCAAAACTTGTTATTCAACACTTTCCTACTAAGAATAGGGAGATGATGTGACAGACTTGGATAGGTTTTGTTTATACTTTCTCAACCCTGGTGAGAAGATCAATTTGCCTACCTTGTTTTATCAACAATGGAAGTCCTGCCTTGGACAGAAGAACCAAGACCAAAGCACTAGAGCGCGCATTCCTTATGTTATGTTGTTCGCAATGATCATCCAACGAGTTGGGATTGATACCAAAGGACTTTAAGTTGGCCTTGAAGGAGGGGAAATGTTTGTAATTACCCTAAGGAGAATGGGTATTACTCATCTCTTTTCATTTGTCAAGAAGACATAAGTTTAGGTGAAGGAGGAACTAGGGGAGGAGCCTCCTATTTCAGCAGATAATGCTCCCTCATGCACCACCAAAAATGCTTCAGTCCAGACCCACATATAGTCTAACCTTGAACCTAATCCTTTCCCAAAACCTTAACAAAAATAAAACCACAAACAACACCCCAAAAACAACCCAAACCTACACTATCTATTCCCAAAGCTCTACGGATCCATGTGTCTTAGTTTGACATAGATGAAGCTCCTTTTATCTTTAAATGATCCAAAGCTCAGTCCACCCAACAACCAGCTTTACCAACTCCACCACAACAATAACCTCAATCTGTCCCATTTCTTCTGCACCTCCTTCGTTTACCCCCTCATAAGCGCAGACTCCACCAAAGTGAAAAAGGCGTCTAGTCAATGGACCTAGACTAGCTCAAGTAGATGTTAAAGAAGAGCAGGTTTTGAAAAGATTAAAGGCTCTCTCAATTGAGGAAGCCAAGCAAAAAGCTATGGAAAATGTTGCTCTATCAGCTTTGGATGTTCAACAACTTAAGGCTCTAATTAGTTTGTCTATCGCACAAATGCAGACTCAAGCTTAGAAGGATACAAGAGGCATCCTTAATTGAAAATACAAAGGAACCTCAAGTTGTACCTCAAGGGGAGGTTCCATCTAACCAATCCTCACTAGCCCATGAAGTTGAAGTTGAGTCCATGAATGTTGATGTTTCATCAGCTCCTGTGTAGACTACTCCACTCTTTCCCAACCTTGCAGAACCTTTTCGTATCAAGCTCACACAAGACATTTTCATAGAGGTTATGATAAATGTAGTCCTTATCAATGTGAACTTCTCAATGGTAGAGGCAAATGAAAGAGAACCTAAAGATTTTGATTGGTCTCCCCTCTATCTGAACAAGTTGGCACTAAAAGCACAGACTCGAAGGAGAAAAAGGAAATTAGAATGTCTTGAGGAGGAAATGTCCTTAGAAGAAGGAGACTGGGAAATTTCAATTGAGGATTCTCTGTGGTGCTTAGAATTTTTAAATTTTGAGCAATATGAACACATGCGGATGATAGAGAATCCAAGTCTTACAATTGACCCTCTCTCTGTTCTTCAAGAAGTTTGTAGGGAGATTAATCTGAGAAGTCCTCCTAGGTTGGATGCTTAGACGATGAGGATAATCTAGCAACAACAAATTGAAATGCAGAATCTAATTACTTGATATGCTGCTTTGGAGCTCAATATGGAAGGCACCTCTATAAACCCTCCTTCCATGCTTGGAGAGCCTTACAAACCCTGGATGCTGCAACCTTCGACCAAATATTATATTGCAATTTTTCTCCCTAAGCATGCTTTACATTCATTCTACAAGGATAAAGAGAAGATGCCCCGATACTATGCTGATAAAAGGTTTGACAACTATGCCAAACATTACACTTCTCGATCCATCTATCCTTAGGGCACTAAGCTAGATTACATCCCACCGAAAAGGAGAAGCTTCATGGCTTAGCCTCCCCTTGCAAAATAAAGCCCTCAACACAGAACACTCTTTTTGTAAAGCAGAGACTATATCAATAATATTTTCCTTATAATTTCACATTTCATGTTTTTCTGCACGGGGGAATCATTTTTCTTTATAGGAAGAAGTTTCTTCTACCTCCTCCTCAGCCCATATATTATGTGACTTCTCCACCTCCCTCTTCGAGATCGTCTGATGAAGCTAGACCCTCCCTCAGCACTCAACATCAAGGATCAACCAATGATGAACAAGATCATCTTTTGGGCGGTCTTCTCAATGTACTTCATTAGTCCCTCAATCGGCAAAAGGATTTTGAATGCAAATTCAACATGTTGCTTGACCATTTTCAGATGCATGACTCCTTACCTTTTGATGAAGCCAAAAGAGGGAGAATTAAAAAGGAAAGAGAGACAAGAAGAAGGAGAAATAAAAATTTTCTTTGAATTGTTTAAATTGCTCTGACTTTGTTACTCTATTTTATTTACTCTATTTTTATTAATTTGATTCTTTCTAAATGATCTTTTTTGCTTTAAACAATTATATATGGTTATTATATAATTCGTCTACATACATGTTTTCAGGGGGAGTCCTTTATGCATTGCATATAGATTACTCATAGTTTGATTAATATGCTTAAGTTTGTCATTGAATAGAATCAGACTAAGTACAAGTTTTTTTTTATGATATGATTTTGAAGCATTTGAATAATGTTCGGAATTTTACTAAAAATTGCTTACTAATTGCGTTAACGTCTTAATATGTGATTGCTTCAGATTATTTTGTTTTAAAAGATCTCTTTCAAATAAAATTATTTTCTCAAAAGATTAAAAAAAGAAAGTCTTTATAATGTTGTTTGTCATCATCAAAAAGGGGGAGATTGTAAAATCAAAAGACGATCTTGAATCCCTCGAGAGACTATAAGTTTTAATGATAACAAACGAAATCTTTCAATAAAACTTGTTTAGATGAAGCAAACATCATATTTCATCTGTAAGCCGAAGTACACCAGACGAAGCACACAATATGAATTAATGCTACATTTATTTTTTGTTATGAATTTAGATTATTTTTTAAGTGCATTAAATACTTTATTCCTAAACAGGTCGAACGAGAAAACTTTTTCGAAGACATCATAAACTGCTAATAATGGAAAGTCAAATCCCTATGTCAGAAAGAAAGAGAATGATCCCAAAAATCACATAAAAGTAGATAGAAGCTTTGAACACGTGGCATTGCTCTAATTCAACCATTGTTTTCTATCTTACCTAAACGAAATAATGATAAGTAGCTACCAAGATCAGATAAAAGATGGACATCTTCATGCAAAACATTAAATGCTTGTAGCAATGACTAATTTATTCTCTCTCTTTCTTTCTCTCTAATCTTGAAGAAAATAACAGACGAAACATCTTGAGAAGATTACTCAACGATCATCTTCGTCGAAGCTACTATAAATGGATCATTTTTCAAACAACAAAAAGCAACATGAATGAAAGATTAATACTTACTAAGAAATTTGCATACTACAAAGAAGCTCTTCAATTTTTGTAAATCTTGTACATAGTCCTTTGTAGAATATTTGTACTTAATTTTCATAACATCATGTTTAGAAGAGACAAAGCTATTTTTGTAACTCTTTTCAAATTTATTTATAAGGGTTGAGTCTGGAGAGACTTGTTGAAAGAATACTTAGTGTTTGAGCCTAAAGAGGCTTGATTGAAAAGAATACTTGATGTTAAGTCTTGAGAGACTTGCTGAAAGAATACTTGGGTAGCTGCTTGAAGAGGCAAGTCAAAGACTACTTAGGTTTGAGCCAGAAGTGGCTTGTTGAAAGAATACTTGTATCTTGAAAAAGATAGTGAAACTCAATCTAGTTGGATTGAAAACTGGATGTAGTCTATGTGTTTGAGATGAACCAATATAAAAAATTTGTGCTCTTTTGTCTAATTACTTTTCAATACTTCGTCTGTCAAATCTTCTACTACTTCACTACACTTCAAAAGTGTAAGTTTTTTTATATACACTGTTAAAGCCCCCTTCTAGTGTGTATCTTTTTCTCTAACAATAATGAACAAACTTATTAGTGTAAAAAAGCTCCAATATTTACACTCTACTCCAAGTTGTTTAGCTCACAATCTCCTCCAAAAGATAGCTTCTCCAAGGAGACAAGTCTCTTAGGCCTTTATTGACTTTCCAAGATGCTAACCTATGACAAGCACCTTGTTTACCTTCACACAAAAAAATAGCACATCAAAACAATACAAGAGAGAAATTTAGAAGACAAGAAAAAAATTACAATTAAAAATAAGCTAAACTCAAATAGAATTAAATGTGACAAAACTATAAAGAATACCAAAAATTAGATAAGCAAAAAATTAAAGTACAAATTTGGAAGTTAGGATAACAATAAAGTAATCCTAGGATAAGTTCTTGAATTGGACAACAAAAACAATGAAGACTCAAATATATTTCTAAATTAAATGCAAATTAAGATGAAATGAAATGTGAAAATATTTTTACAATGTTTTTCACAAAAATCTTCGACAATTTTTTTTATCACTAGTAATTTTTTCTTTATTCCTCTTATAAATTCTTATTTTTTTTACACTTTTGTTTTCATTTCTTTTGGAACTATTTTGTGACTACTTTCTTTTTTTAGGTACTATTTTGATGCCAAAAAATATTCCAAAAATAAGAACACAAAATTGTAAAAATATAGAAGTAGAAAAAATTTAAAAAAACTTCAAAAGTTAGTGAAAGTAATGCTACTACTCTCTTTTTTTTGGCTTTTAATTTTCAAAAATTTTGAACATCAAAATTATATGTCAAACAACAAATTGTTGTAGCCTCAAGAGTTTTAAATTTTTCAACAAGGTTTGAAATCAATTTTAATAGAACAAATTCAAGGAAACAAGAAACAATGAAAACTATAAGACATTTGGAAACCTAACTCTACTAGGAGTATGTCAATGACCTAATAACATCCATGAACTCAAAGATCATAAGTAAAAAACAAACAATCAGATTATCACACACATACACACACACATAAAAACACACACACACACACACACACACACACACACACACACACACACACACACACCCACACACGAACACACACACACACACACACACACATATATATATATATATATATATTCAAGATTCAAAAACAAAAAGTACTACATGAAGTAATAACAAAATAATGACTAAACATGACATCTAAGACATAAGCATTATATAGATTTCAAACCAAAAATGACTTTATCACCATAAAGTTTTCTCACAAATGATCCAAAAGTGGTGTCCAAGCACAAGAGATACAAACATATAGGGTTTGGTAGCTTATGGTACAAGCTAAGCTAACCTAGGTTAGGTTATCTTGAACTGAAGACTATTAACCCTAGTTACATGTAACCTATTTCGCCAACAAGCTCCAAGGTGTCACTATCTTATATCTAGAATGGTCGTGAGAGCTTGTTATATGACATGGTGTGTTTGGTGTAACTAAACAAAGTCATGTGCATGTTGGCTACTTGAATGGACCAGAAACATATTGTTCCTTTCATGTTTTGGACATCCAAACAACTTGTATGAACAAGTGGACATCCAACATGGTCCAAGGCAATATGTTCTTAGGTTATTTAAGCCCAACAAAGTCAAATAACCTTTTCTAGTTGCACCTTTTCCAAACTACTAATTATACCCTTAAAATAAAAAGACAAGACAATAACTTCTATACTACTTGACCACAAATACAAGGTCAAAATAAAGAAAAATATTTATGAAGAAAAAATGGACTAAGTAACAAGTCTATAGCTCAAAAGGAGTTTGGACATTCTACCTTCACAACAAGCTCATTTATCTTACATCATCATTGACATTGCTCTTGTGATAGGTCCTGTGGTAGGCCTTATGTCATCACAATCACCATTAGCTTACAACAAAAAGAGTATTAAGTGTAGGACAAAGCCTGACGACAACTATCCCGCTCCTGACATGGTGCACCCCAAGAGCATATGTAGTTATTTAAATGACATGATTCACCTCACACCCATCAAAATCACCACAAAGAGCCCCTAAGAGCTCCTACACTCAACGAGGACGAACCCACGTCTGATGTGAGTAGCACATAGAGCAAACTTTTCTCTCGACAACAATAGCGCCTAATGAGCCTAAGGTGGCACCCAACCTTGTATCAAAAACCAACAATTACATAGAAACTTGAATTCCACCATACATGTACAAGATATCAATTTACAAACCCATTCAGTAAAATATTTCAAAAGGTCAAGACACATTTCAAGTAGGCACGAATTACACATAGTTACATATTGATATCATTTTCTCAAACAATTACCCAAAATACATTTCCTTAGGGTTCTCACAGAAACTCATGGACAATCCAAGATTTACAAGATTAGTTTGATACTCAAAATTAACCACAGACATACTTTCAATACATTTAATAAAGTATTGAAGAATCATATGGAAGACAAAAAGATAAGACAAGTCACAAATTGGAATTTTTCCCTTATATAATATATACAATAAAGAAGAGATTGAGGTTAATCTCACTGCCCAATAATTATCTTACGCTCAAAGCGATATTATTCACTTTTTCCCTTATCTTGGTAAACACTGGTCATAAGGTGCAAATCTCTGGGGTGATCTCTAGTTCTCCCGATTCTTCAGAACATAAACATGAAAAGTAAAAGAAGCTTAAAAGAAAGAACTATCATAACCCCTTTCTTAAAATCTTAGCTCACAATTAATCCTTCAGTAAAACAATTTAACCATAATTCTCTTTTTCTTTCCTCAATTATTAATAGTAGAACACATTTAATAAAAATCACCTATTTTATATAAATAAAATGCATTTTATAAGAAAATCCCGAACATTTAGCAAAATAATATTTAATTATTAACATGAACACACTTGCAGGGAAGAATCCATGTGTGTATTAGTGGGGGCACCCCACTTAAATATTGTTCATTTATATATATATATATATATATATATATATATATATATATAATATTAATTATTTTATAAATATATTATTAATTATATTTTAATTATATTATTATATTTAATATGATAAAATATATTAATATTTTGCTTATATTTTATTTTATTATTTAATTATTTTTATTTTGTGACAAGATTATTTTAATTTTTTATGAGAAAAAATTCATTTATTCTAATAAGAGCAAGTTTTGATAGATTTATTTTACTTAATAACTAATGCTTTACATTATATTTTTAAAATTCCAACTATTAAATTGAAAGTTCTCAATGTATTCTACTCAATAATTAATACTCTACATCAAATTTTAAAAAGTTTAACAGTTAAATTAAAAGTTTTTAACGTATAAATCAAGTTTATAAATTTTTTTAAAAAATTTAAAAATCATAAGATACTTCGTTAGATAGATTCAAAATAACATATAAAATATATTTTTTCTATTATCCATCAATTTAAATTAATGAAATAGAGTATCAAATAATTTTTTTTTTAATTTTATAAATTTGATCTATATAATAAAGAATTTTAATTTAACGGTTGAATACTTGATGTAGAACATAAATTATTAAGTGGAATAAGTCTATAAAATTTTACTCTTGGAATAAGTAGATCTCTCCTCATTTTTATTATTATTATAATATACGGTATTTTTTCACTAAAAGATTTATTACTTTTACTCATTAAAGATGTTAATATTTAATTTACTAATATAGTTTTATTTTAATTTTAATTTTAATTTTTAATTCTTTGATTATGTATATGTATATTGTGTGAGAGGATCCACATTAAGAGGAATATGATAAATTATCACACTATTTTTTTTTAACTTAAACATCAAAATAATTGCCACACATTTTTTTTAATAACTTAAACATATTTAAATAAAGAAATTTACTCTTATAAAAAAATAGACATTGTACTCATAAAATATTTTTGATTTTAAATGAGTGTAGAAATTTATAAGGCACTACAAGAAAACAGATTAATAATTTTATTATTTTCATCCTGGTAATTTTTATCATTTTATTCCTCTAATCTTAAATAAGTCAATCCTCATTGTGACTATGTTTGTTATCTTTTCTATTTTTATCAAAAAATAAATAAATCACAAAAATATAAAATTACACTTAAATATAATCTCAGAAAGAAAGAGAAAAAGGAAAAATTGTTACTTTATTTATAAGATAATCATAATTTATAAAAATAAAATATTTTAAATTTTTTACCATAAAAATCTTTTCTAAAAAATTATTATATTTTTAATAAAAGTAGTATAAAAAATTTTATTACGCCCACTTAACAAATTTTCTAAATTCATCACTGTAGACTTGTATATGAGATGTCTTTGTCTATTAGTTGGTCGTGGACCCATAAATAATATTTGTCAAAACCAAGCGTATCAATTGGTTATTAGAAAATATAAAAAGAGGACTTAAAAAGCAATTTTGGTCCTCAGTATCAATCGAGCAATTGTACACTCTCCTGCAAACGTTGATGTGCTCGTAATATGACATAATATGTAAAACTAAGAGAATTAATTGTCAAAATATGACAGAATTATATCCCCTTACTCTTTCTTACAATAACAACACTTAACCACAAAGCTAACATTTATTTATATGATTACTAGTACCAGATATAGCTAAAATATTATAATATCACACATATTATTAATGTTGAAAATTATGAATTAACTATATATTTACTTGAAAATTATATAACTAATTGAAAATTATATATGTTTTAGTTGAAAATTATATTTGATAATATAAATCATAAAAACTATTATTTTGTATATTTATACTATATATAAAAGGAATTATTAATTGTGTAACTTCTTTTTTATCTTCACTCTTTTTGACCATTATACCCCTATAATCATACTCCAAACTATTTAATATCTTAATAGAAATCATCTAACTTATTTATCCCCATTTGTATTTTTTTAAAACCCCTATTTTTACAAACAATAAAGACAAAAGAGTTACCAAAATAAGTAAATAATTGAGAAATCGAGAGAGACAATGTGAATAAATTACAGAAGTTACAATGAGTAAAGTGGAACTTATGTTTTAAAATGAAAAAAAAAAAGTGATGAAAGTTCCGAGCAAAAATAGAGGTAGTGCAAGCAAGATAAGCTTTATTGTATTTAAATAAATATTCTTAAATATATAAATTATAACTTAATATTTTTGTTTCGCTCGATCAAACATCATGCTTCATTTAAGCAAAAGATTTTTTTTAAAACTTTGTTTTATAAAAAAAAAATCAGATCAAATAAAAAAATAAATTAGTTAAAATCTTAAATTTAAAATTTGCAGAATTTAAATGCGAAAATTTAAAAACCTAAATTTAGTACCAATTTAAAATTAATCAATTATATATAGGAGGAAAGTCCCAGCATCATTAACTTATTGTGAGATTTTTGATAAATGTATTAATTGTCGCAAGTAGTAGAATAAACAAAAATTCAAACATCAAATCTACAAGGATTTGTGTAACAACTATTATTATTCAATTTTAATAATTATCAAGTTAGTTCAACAACTAATAAAAATATTTTAAACTTAATTCCTTAGGTGAGAAATTTTGTGTTTCTTATGAAAAATTTCAATTACTTAGTGAAGTTTGTTAAAAAAAACTTGCATTTAATTGAAGGTTTAAAACATTGACTAATAAAACATATTTTATTTCTAGTTATAAGTGTTTTTAGTGTTATTCTCTTGATCTTAATTTTAAAATATTTTCTCAACCTTAATTAAATCTACGAGATCGTGCAATGGGTGATCAAACAAAAACAACTATTAAGAACAAAAGAAGAACAATTAATTGGATAAAACTCTTTATTGAATAAGAACATGTAGTAAAGTCAACTGCTTCAATCCTTATAACACCTCTCAAATTTGACATTTCAACGATCACTCCACGAAATTTCAAATAGTGACATTTCACATAACTTCTCATTAGTCAGAACCATATATCGATTAGAACCCTCCGTGTAAACTAGTATAAATATTTTTAGCATATTTTGTCCTTAGTCTTTAACTATCTAGAAAAATGTTCCAGAAAGTAATCTGTCCTTAAATTATTCTAAGTCTAGCACGCTTAATTGTGGTATTCTTATGTGATTAGTTACCGAATAGATGCATCTTACTAGTATAGGTAATATAAATTAATTTATTTAAGTCATTCTCAATAATACAATCTTATACATGTATAATATTTGGATATCTCTCATTCTAGTGTGTCCAGAATGTTACAATCCCCAACAATGACTCTTTTTATTTTCTCAAACCTATCTAAAATATACATTATGTGGGATGTCTTTCTATTCTCTTTAAACCTTCTTTTTATAAGATTGTAAATGAATTTTCTTCAATTGGACTTATGATGTCCACTCACTCAGAGTGACGAAATGACTCGCTTGAACAAGTTCTTCATGACGCTCCAAATGATGTTTTTGTGTTTGCTTGCTTAAACAACCATGTGGTTCGCTTGAGGGAGCATAGGGTCTCTCTAAGCAATGATTCAATATTCTTGCTTTGAGTAAAAGGTCATGATATTTTTCAACTATCTTTAGTCTTGCCAACTACTTTCAATCTTCCCAGTTACTTTCTTGTATTTAAGACACTAACAAAAATATCAAAAATACTTAAAACTTATAAATTAAGAAAAATATTTTTTATATTTATTTTTGACAAAAGCAGAAATCTAAAGCCTAAGAATACTCAATAATTGTCTAAAAGATATTAAAATATTTTACAATTATCATTATATGATATAATGTTTTGAAGACAAATGAAATTTTTTTACAAAAATAAGTAAATAATTGAGAAACCGACATAGACAATGTGAGTAAATTACAAAAGTTATAGTGAGTAAATAACAGAAGTTGAACTTGTTGCGGAAACGTCTAGCAAATTTTAAACCAAAAACAAAACAAGAAAGAAAGAACACCACGAATTTAACGAGGTTCAGCCAATTATGCCTACTTCCTCGGACACTACCAAATATATTTCACTAAGAAATATTACAATAGAGAGAGAAGAGAAAACTACAAGCCTTAGAAGTTACAAATGAACTTGTAGTTGGGATGATCTCAAAGTGAAGGGAAGGGTTTCTATATATAGAACCTAAGGCACTACACATTCCCAAACCTATCCAATGTGGGACTAATTTGGCCACATCAAAAAAAACTTTTTCGATGTGGGACTAAATTTGCCACACCATATTCAACAAATCTCCACCTTGGCAAATTTCATATTTTCAAATCTCTCATCTTTGATAGTGTCTACCAATGCAGTCTTCAAATTTTGATAATATTAATCAAGTCCAAACAGTGTTGGAACTTGATTGAATCTACTACCTTTGTCAACATATCAGCTGGATTCTCTGTGGTCCTTATCTTCTGGATAGCCACTCCACCTTCTTCGATAATCTCTCTTATGAAGTGGTAACGAACATCAATATGCTTCGTCCTTGCATGGTGAGTTTGATTCTTTGCCAACATGATTGCACTTTGACTATCACAATGCACCTTCACATGCTTTTGTAGAATTCCTAATTCACCAAGCAACCCTTGAAGCCAAATTGCTTCCTTCACAGCCTCTGTCAAAGCCATATACTCTGCCTCTGTTGTAGACAAAGCTACAGTTGACTGTAAAGTAGACCTCCAACATACCGGTGTTTTTGCCAAAGTAAAAACATAGCCAGTAGTTGATCGACGATTATCCAGATCTCCAGCATAGTTGGAATCACAATATCCAACCACATTTTGACCATCTTGTTCCTGCCGCATATGCCATAACTTGGCCGACTCCAACTCCTTCTCATCACTGGATGCCACTGCTGCAGTTCCAATAATAGTAGTACCTTGGTAATAGTACAACCTATTATTTTTTCGAACTCCTTTCATTACCACCAGAGCTCCAGAGATTATCTTCATTACTCCACCTTCTGCGTGCACCGTGAAACCTTCTCTTCTAAGGCTCCCACAGAAATGAGATTTCTTGATAAACTCAGGACAAAACGAACATCCTTCAAAGTTCTGATTGCTCCATCACGATTCTTCAATCGAATAGAACCAATCCCATGTGTGGTAAGAGGAACATCATTTGCTGTATAAACAACTCCTTCTTCTAGTTCTCTGAAATCATAGAACCATTCTCGATTAGGACACATATGATTGCTGCATCCTGAATCAAGAAGCCAAGCACTAGAAGGGCTGGTTGAACCAGAAACAGCAAGTGAACAATCTGAGTCATCAACATACTCAGCTACATTTGAATCTGCAACAGTCTTAGATTGACCTTTGTTTTTTAGTTTAGGACAATCTTTCTTCCAATGCCCCTTTTCTCGACAAAAGGCACACTCATCTTTCCCAACTTTAGCCTTCGACTTCGATCGCTTCTTCTTTCCTTTCGCCTGGATCACCGGACGTCCTCTTGCAACCAAAGCTTCATTAGCCTTCTCTGAGCTATCTTTTTTGTCTTTTCTCCTCAGTTCATAGCTGTATAGGGCTCCACAAACTTCATTTAGAGACACAACAACCTTCCCATGGAGTAGAGTTGTTTCCAGAAACTCAAACTCTTCAGGAAGTGATCCCAACAACATTAGGGCAAGATCCTCATCTTCAAAAGTCACGTCCAGGTTTAACAAATCAGCAACAAGCTGATTAAAACTAGTGATGTGATCATTCATTGTGGCACCAGGAATGTAAGTGAACCGAAACAGCCTTTTCTTCATGTGAAGTTTATTCTGACTGCTTTTCTTCAAGAACTTTTCCTCCAACTCCGTCATCAACTTACTAGCAGAGGTCTCTTTGCAGAATGCATACTTCTGCTCTCTTGATAAGCATGACCTTATTGTACCACATGCCAATCGATTGAGGGTCTTCCAATCTTCCTCTCCCATACTTTCTGGTTTCTTTCCTTCAATTGTAATGTCTAGACCTTGCTGAAAAAGAGCATCTAGAACCTCACTTTGCCACATGCCGAAATGACCGCTGCCATCGAAAATCTCTACCATCAACCTTGGATTCCCACCAACAGCTCTTTGCAAAATGCTTGAAGAAGCATTCAAAGTTGATGATGTAATTCTAAGTGGATTTTCTTCGTTTGCCATCTCAGCTCAATTCGAAAAGAGTGTTTAAAATTTGCTAAATGTCAAATAATAAAAATAGGTCCAGGATTAAGGAAAAATTTTCTGATGTGCCGACTATAGAATACCTACAGCGCACAGAGCATAGTGTTTTTTCCTTAAAATAACCTGGCTCTTGATACCAATTGTTGCGGAAACGTCTAGCAAATTTTAAACCAAAAACAAAACAAGAAAGAAAGAACACCACGAATTTAACGAGGTTCAGCCAATTATGCCTACTTCCTCGGACACTACCAAATATATTTCACTAAGAAATATTACAATAGAGAGAGAAGAGAAAACTACAAGCCTTAGAAGTTACAAATGAACTTGTAGTTGGGATGATCTCAAAGTGAAGGGAAGGGTTTCTATATATAGAACCTAAGGCACTACACATTCCCAAACCTATCCAATGTGGGACTAATTTGGCCACATCAAAAAAAACTTTTTCGATGTGGGACTAAATTTGCCACACCATATTCAACAGAACTTATGTTTTAAAATGATAAAGAAAAACTTTTGTTAGTAAAAAAGTAACGAAACAAAAAATATATATTAACAGAAAATGTACTCTCTATATAATTGTATAGATACAATCCTTGACAAATCGTACTATATTCAAGCACATTTGAATCAAAGTTTTGGTTATTATTGGAGATGGCAAAGATATCTTTCACAGAACATTTTGCATTATTCCTTATTATTTCAGGTTTACAAATTCTCAATATCTATCAATTCAATAACTTTTGTTATACACAATTTCTATGCATTTGTTTACAGAACTTTAAAAGTATTTGGGTTTTGGTAATTAACTTTGGAATTGTGATTATTTTAGTTGTTTCAATGAGAAGTGAAGTGGATGCACAGACTCTATGCCATCAAACGGTGCAACCAAAAGACTGTGTCTTCAATGTGTGTGAAAAGCGTTGCAAAGAGATTTACAGACTCAACTTTGTTTCTGCAACCTGCGTTGAAGTCGGTTCAGCTAATCAATGTGCTTGTATCTTTCGCTGTCAAACTGTTTAAGACGACCAACCTTCATATTTTATCCAAATTTTATTAATAAATTGAAGTCTTCTTCGTTTGTCCTTGGTTTGATTTTATTTTTATTGAATTTCATCTTAAATAAAATGTTGTTTCTTGTTTTAGTATTTTTAATACACTGACTGCTTATTACTTAAATTCAAATCAAATCAAATTATGCATCTTGATATGAGAACGACCTTAATATTCAGTTAGAAAACCGGCCGTATGAATGGAACACGAAAATGACAAATGTTACTTGACACTCATTTTTTAAAATAAATATTAATTTTAAAATATAAAATCATTTTTGAGAGAACGGACTTATCCTTTATGTAAATTTTTCACAAAAAAAAAACATTTAGTATGAAATAGCATTTTTATTTATTTTAAAATGATTGTGATTACAATTAGTGATGTTTGTAACATTGTACCATTTGTTAGAGTTGTATGTTTTGTGATGTTTCGAAAGTTCTTTGGCCTGAGGTTCAGTTGACCTTGAGAAGGCAAAGGTATAAAAGGTTTTTTCTGAGAGTTAAGTTTCATAAATTCAACTTAGATACCTTAGAAGGGTAGTAGAGTGAGAAACTCTGATGGTTGAACCTTCTTTTTCTTCTCTTAGATTCCAGGGAGTCTTGAGCTACATTTTCCTCATAGTTAGTTGGGATTTGAAGCTTCTCAAAGTTGAGGATCAATGGTGGCACGAAGAGTTCTTCGTGGCTTCTGGAGTTCACCTTTTTCTTCCTCTTCTCCTTTTTAGTTGGCTCAGAGTAGAGGTAAAAGAAGTTAGAACTCACTTTCGTGGTTGTTTTTTATTGAATTATGAATTGGAACTCAAAATCTATTTTGATTTGTCTGAAATGTGTTGCATGCAGTGAAGTTGTGGGGTTTTGAGTATGTGGTGTGATTTTGGTGAAAATGAATGATTTTTGGTTGCATGTGATAATTTTGGCTGAAAATGGTTGAGGATGATGTATATACATGACTTCTTGTATTGCGTGCTTGGTTTGGTTGAATTTTAGGTCTTGGAGTGCCATTTTTGTGATCTAAAAGTGCAGATTTTGATGTCACACCAAGTGCGGTTTCATAGCGTCAAGCATGCTTTCAACAGGGGTACTCTATTCTTGCTTACGTCGGTTGCATAATTGGTGGCATCGAGTGTGACAAGAAAGAATTGCCTTAGGTTGAAGTGGGGTCGAGCGCGATTTGAATGATGTCAGATGTGAGGTGAAAATTGTCTCTACTTAAATTGGTGCCAGCATGAAGAGAAAGAATCATTTCAGACTGACATGAGGTTGAATGTCGGATTTTTCCATGCCAAGCGTGAGGTCCCAAGGGTCTCCACCTTAGTCACGTCGAGCATGGGTTAAATGGCACCAGGTGTGGGCGAGGTAGAGGACTTATTGTCTAGATGGTGCCAAGTGCAAGATATATTGCGTCGGGCATGGATTATTTTGCATGTAATTGATGTTTGGTGAGTTGTATGTTGAACATGAATTGAACTTCTAATTCTATTGCATGTTGTATGATTGTATGATGATGAGGAGCATTGATATGCTTTGTATGATAGAGGTGTTATACTCTTATGGTTGAACTTTTGATAAGCATTGATACGTTATTCTTGAATAAGTTGTTAAGTGTTGCTATATTGTACTTGGTTGAGATGTTGAGTATTGATATGTTATTCTTGGATGAGTTGTTGAGCATTAGTATGTTAAGCATAAATAATGTGATTTGATATCTATATCGACTTAGGGTAATTTATATAGATGATGTGTGTTGAGGTGTTGATGTTGAGAATATTGTAGGCATTGGATCATGTTGATTGACTTAGAACTAGAGGAAAGGATTTGTTTTGAAAGTTGAAGATCCCATATAAGGAATCTTGTTATGAAGTTCTAGGAGGCTAGTTGTTGAAAACCCTCCTTGAGTAGGTGTGAAACTCTTGGAGTGGATTTTGTTAAGTCTCCTCTTGGTCCTTAACCAATATATGGTAAAGTATGAAGTTGAGGGCTACAAACCTTAACTAATTACTAGAAAGGTTTTGTGGTTCTTTGAGGATAGTTAGTAGGCTAATTTCATAAGTCACTCGGTAATACATACCAAGGTCATGGTACACCTTTACATAGCTATATTAATCCTAACGATGAAACCAAACTTTTCTAGTGTAAGTGGAAAAACCCAAGAAATCGAAGGAAGGATTGATATCCCTTTTTAGTTATTGATCTAACTTGTGCATAAAGCGTGAAAATAATCGAGCTGATTCAGTAGGTTCAACCCATTTAGATTACTCATATGTGTTAGGAGATCTTCATTGGTGAATGTGTGATGATGCATTAGTTGAGGTGTATGCATATGATATGTTGTTCATTGGTGTTATTCATATGCATTGGGTGAATATCTTGTTGTATGATGTGGTTGTGGTGTGAGTTTGATTGCTTAAGTGTGTAAATTTCAAACAAGTTTATTATATGATGTAAAACATGAAATGATGTTGTCCAATTTACATGTTGAAATCTAGCTTACCCTTTTTTTTTTTTCTCCATATGGATAAACTACGATTATCATACTTAGTATGATAGTAGAGCAAGGATAAGTCTGCGGAGGTGTGCAATGGTGGCCATCTCAAAGATGGTGGCGTTTTAGTTGTGTTGGTACTACTTTTGAGTAGTTTTATATAGATGACGCTTAATTGACACTTAAGTTATATATTTGACTTTTATTAGATTATTGTACATATACAATTTATATTTTTATAGTTTTTTCAACCTTATATGCATGATATATAGTACATATTCAAGTAATTGTGAATGTATAAATCTAAGTAGTTTAGTTTTCAGTGCTAGTAGGTAGATAATTTGTAAGTGTGATGACCATGATGGCTCGTTACACTTATATCATATTAGAGTCGATCGATTCTATTAAGCACTTTGTGGAGGTGATCCCATTAGGTTTCTATTGTGAGTTTTAACTCTGTGGTGTGTTGTAATGTGTGGTGTATTTGTTGTTTTTGGTTGTTGTATAGTGTTAAGGAATGGTTTGTTGATCTTTTTAGAATGGTTAAGTCATAGTATGATTAGATTGTTAAGGCCGTGTAGATGATGGCTATGACAATGTAGTAGAAAAGTGCTCATTTTGCTTAGATGGGGGCGAGTAAAGTTATGGCGGAGGTAGCTAGATTTATATTGTCACAGGAAGGGAAGGAATTGGCAGAGTTCAGGAAGTGTCACCTTACCCAATTCAAGGGGGATTTAGGCCTTGGTGTGGAAAACCATTGGTTGTGTGAGACGGAGAAATTTTTTTGAGTGTTGGGTTGTACAAATGAGATGAAGTTATCTTATGTCATTTATACGCTTATTGGAGAGGAGAAGTATTCATGGAGAAGCACTAGACAAATTGATGAGAGTAAAGGTGTGGTTGTCAACTAGGAATGCTTCAATAGAGTGTTTTTCGAGAAGTTCTTCTTAGATAGCTTGATATGCGCTAAAGAGGTGGAGTTCATGAGACTATACCAGGGGAACATGTCGATTTTCAATTATGCTATGAAGTTTAAACATCTGGCTTTTTTCTACTCTTAAGCCATACCTGGGGCTTGGAGGTGTAGAAAGTTTGCAAAGAGATTGAGCATGAGTTGAAGAGAGTAATGGTTCCTATGACCATTACTGAATTTTCTTCCTTGGTTGAAAATGTGAAGACTTTTGAGAGGTTAGAGGGTGATGGTGGCAAGGCTACCAAGTCACAAGAGATACCATTTAGGTCTAAGAGAGGAGGCCAGTAGAGAAAGCCCTATGATAGACCTTCTTAACAACATGGGGGTGTTATTACTAGGAGACCTCTGACTGTTACTCCTCAAGGTAGTGCTCAAACTATCAAGTGTTTTAGATGTAGTTTACCTAGCTAGAGATTGTTCTCATGCTGAGAATGTGTGTTATACATGTGGCAAGCCAGGCCACGTTTCTAGAGATTATTAGGCATGACCTGCTCAAGCAATAGAGTACACTAGGCTAGTTATGCCTACAACTGAATGGAGAGTATTTACTTTATCTGGTGTGGAGGCTTTCACTTCATCGGGTCTCGTGAAGGGGAAGGACAAGATGACTTTAATGATGTTATGTATTTGTTTGACTTAGGAATTACACATTCTTTTATATATGTGGACTATGTAGGGAGACTGGGTTTGGTTGTGTCTGCTTTGCATGTTGATTTATCTTTAACTACTCTTACTATTGTGTCTATTGTGATGTTGGAGATGTGTGCAAGATGCCCAATAGAAGTGTTTGATAGGCAGTATAGGGTGAACATGATTTGTTTACCTAGGTGGAGATTGACATAATCTTATGAATGGATTGATCTACCAATTATATTCTTATAGATTATGCTTGAAGGGAGTTAGTGTTTCCTTAGGTGGATGATGAAGTGTTGGCTCATAATGATGTAAGTGACATGTGTATTTTTTTTTAAACAAAATTAAACAGGTTGGGTCGTATTGATGTCTCTGAAGCTAATAAAGACACCAACAAGGTTGTTATTGATTGTAACAACTCATTAAACAACATCATTATGAAGCCACATCACCATTATTATTTTTTTGTTGTTGTTATAACTCATAACATCATTATGTAAATAAAAATAATAATAATAAGTCATTATGGCTACTAGTGACCCCCAATTTTTTTTTTAAACAATTAAAAAATATTAATAATAATTACAAAAATTACATAAAACTAAAGAAAAATAAAAGATAAAAGTAATATATTTTATAAAAAATTAATATATAAGTTAAACAAACATACATTTTTTATTTTGTAAAATAAATTATCTTTATTTATCAATTTAAAAAACAAAAAATAAACCAAAAATAAATAAATAAGTAAATTAAAAAAGGGAAGAATTCATTATGACCACCAGCTACCCCCAATTTTTGTAAAAAACATTTTTAAAAAAATAAAGATTACATAAATTAAAGAAAAATTAAAAAAAAATGAAAGTAATATTTTAAAAAAGGTTGACACATTTGTTAAACAAATCTTACACACATACACCCCCCCACACACACACACACACACACACACACACATATATATATATATATATATATATATATATATATATATATATATATATATATATATATATATATATATTAATTTTTTAAAAATAAATTATCTATATTTATTAATTTTTTAAGATAAAAATAATAAATTAATTAACTTAAAAGAGAGAGAGAGGATGCGGTCGTTATGGCCACAACCAACCCCTAACTTCTTAAGAAAAATTTTAAAAAAATAATAATAAAAATTGCATAAAATTAATTAAAATTAAAAATAAAAGTAATAGATTTATAAATAATAAAAAAAAAATAAAAAAAACTTGTATGTTTGTTACACAATTTTTTCACATTTTTTTAAATATAAACTACCTTTTTTTATCAAGTTTTTAAAGATAAAAAAAGTCATAACAATTAATTAATTAATTAACTAAAAAAGGGAGAGGAGGTTTGTAACCCTCTTTCTAGATTACATATATTAATCTTAACTAATTATTTAGGTTACTAATATTTATATTATTATGCATAATATGTAGAAAAGATACTAAAATAAATTAATATATTTATCTAATTAAAATTTTATTCTATAAAAGTTATTAGATATTACAAACCATTTTTTCTTATGCAAATATGACAACTTAATATAAAAAAACCTATCGTATGCTCTAGATTTTTGCATTTGAACTTCCAATTGCGCATCTGCTTTTTCTCCATCATGAGATATCCAATATCTGGATTTTAAAAATATTTATGGGATTAGACATTTAATTTCATCCACATCTCACACAAACAAATCATACAACCAGTGTTTTAAAACCCGGACCGACCCGGCCGGTCGGACCGGTTGTGTAACAGCCCAAGCAACCCGCATGAGGATATTGTCCGCTTTGGCCCACGGCCGCACGGTTTTGCTCTTGGCGATGACACGCATGCCACCCCAAAAGGCCTCCTCACAAGGAAGGTGTCCACACCCATATATATGGCATGCTTCGTTCGCCTTCCTAACCGATGTGGGACTATATCCACCCCCCCTCAAGGGAGTCCAGCGCCCTCGCTGGCACACCGATCCGGGCCCCGGCTCTGATACCAATGTAACAGCCCAAGCAACCCGCATGAGGATATTGTCCGCTTTGGCCCACGGCCGCACGATTTTGCTCTTGGCGATGACACGCATGCCACCCCAAAAGGCCTCCTCACAAGGAAGGTATCCACACCCATATATATGGCATGCTTCGTTCGCCTTCCTAACCGATGTACATCGGTTAGGAAGGCGAACGAAGCATGCCATATATATGGGTGTGGATACCTTCCTTGTGAGGAGGCCTTTTGGGGTGGCATGCGTGTCATCGCCAAGAGCAAAATCGTGCGGCCGTGGGCCAAAGCGGACAATATCCTCATGCGGGTTGCTTGGGCTGTTACATTGGTATCAGAGCCGGGGCCCGGATCGGTGTGCCAGCGAGGGCGCTGGACTCCCTTGAGGGGGGGTGGATATAGTCCCACATCGGTTAGGAAGGCGAACGAAGCATGCCATATATATGGGTGTGGACACCTTCCTTGTGAGGAGGCCTTTTGGGGTGGCATGCGTGTCATCGCCAAGAGCAAAACCGTGCGGCCGTGGGCCAAAGCGGACAATATCCTCATGCGGGTTGCTTGGGCTGTTACAGGTTGGACCGGGAACCGGTGGTCCAGCCGGTTCGAATCTGAAGTTAGATCGGTTATGCAGTCGACCCGTTTCAAACCGGATTGAACCGGTCAATTTTCCGGTTCAACCAGTGAACCGATGGGTCAAACCGGTTCAACCACTTTTTTTTCTTATTTTTTTTTAAATTTTTTTAAGGGACCATAAATCACAAAAATAATAATGAAAATTGAATCTCTTAATGAAAAAGCAAGGAGTCTTATTAAATATAATAATGACTACTTGTTCTAATATATTTGTTTGCAATATATACAACTTAAATAACTTTTATAGTATATTATTAATTTTAAATTATATATTTAATAATGCAATATCTATGTAAATATTACATATATTATTTTGTGATATTAATTGCAAGCATATTATATATGTACATATTATTTATATTTTTAATTTGTATTAATATACCGTTTAACATGTAATTTTTTTATGTATTTTTTATAAAATAAAAATAAAAATAATTTTAAATAAGATAGAAAAATTGAAATTTAAAATAAGATATGAATTTATTAAAATTTATAAGTATAAAATATATTTAATATAAATATTTTTTAATAAAAATCGAGTCATGCGGTTCAACTAGTGACCCACCGGTTCAACCTTTGACCCACTGACCAAGTACCTTAACCGGTTCGATGACCGGTCCGGTTTTTAAAACTATGCATACAACCATATAAGAAGTTCATACAGTTATTAATACACTCACAACAACTTAATAAGATTTTTCATTAATAATAGTCCAAATAATGCAATATACTTATAAGATGTAGATTTTGACTCAAAATATACTTTTAAAAATCATTTTGACTCAATACTCCATGAAATTTTTTTCCTTTTTAGTATTTAGTAAAACTAGAGTTTAACATCTCTCTGTTCAGTGATTCGACAATGCGCCACTAAACATGAGCAAGTAGACAATAATCAGAGTGTTAGTGCACCCAAAAGACTACCATGACACAAAATCAAATAAAGATTGATCATCTATGGGGTTGCTAGGGGTGGGTAGATGGACCCGGGTCCGTGGACCAGTCCGTAAGCCCACGGATTTCGTGGATAACGGACCCATTTTTTCAAATCCGTATGACTATGTTTAATTTTTGAGCCTGGCCCGTGAAGTTCGCGGACTTGGCGGATTTAATCCGCGGGCTCGCAGGCTAGTTCGCGGACTTCATTAATTAATATTTTTAAATATTACGATTTTAATATTAAGTTGTGTATTTAATTTTTTAAATTATTATGATATTAAAATTATGTTTAGTTGGTATATATTTGTCATTAGAATTATTTTTATGACATTTTGATGCTTTTATTATTGAAAGTTTGGTACTATTATTTAAGTATTTGTAATTATTTTTAATTTAATATTTTAATATTTAGTATTTTAAATCATTTTAACTATTGATAAATTTTAGTATGATAAAATTTAGCTTATAAATAAAAAAAATTAATTTTTTTCTTCTAATTTTATGTATTTTTATTTTTTAAAAATTTATTTTTTTGAACCATTATTGAAGCCCGCGGATTTGTCCGTTATCAGCAGATTTTGGCGGGCCAGATACAGACTTAAAAAATAAGTCCATTTATTTTAGGACCGGACTTATCTGACCCGTATAAAATGCGGGTTTTACGGACCAGGCCTTAAAAGGGCCGGATCGGTCCTTATACCCACTCCTAGGGGTTGCCCATGCCCAAACACTCCTAGACCAAAGGTCTATCCCTCAAACTAGAGGTCCTATCTTACCCATTCTACTCAAACCCCATTTACTATCTTCTAACATTGGTAGCATAAAACAAATACCTCAATCAGACTTTCACAACCATATCAAGTTCTCTCTGACTCTATATTTTTTTTATTCATCTTGTACTGCCAACTGTCCTTAATAGTACCCACTATCACAAGCAATCTCTTGCCACCAATGTCTCAAATAGTAAACATAAAGAAAAGAATTCACATAAAAAGCATCATTTCAAAATTTCAAAACTCATTCTTTTTCTATCAACTATCCTTCATATAAAAGTCATTTCTCATATATATATATATATATATATATATATATATATATATATATATATAATTATTTTCTTTTACACCCAAAAATCTTTTGACTCAAAAACCACATTATGCAATATGCAACATGCATCACTACTAATCTATCACTTCAAAAATCATTCTCAATCAAACTTTTTAAATATAATTCAAAAAATTTCAATAGTAACATCCAATCATAAGCAATCAACCACTTGAGGATTCAACCTTAAAAAATCAAATTTATCAATAAGTACAATCAAAAACCATATCAACTAACCTAAGGTACCATACATTGGAACTTATCAGTAATGATCAATTCATACTCTATATATGTATAGACATAAATAAAATTAAATGTCTAACTCATACCTATTTCTCCAAGCTTGCTAGTTTTCTCCTAATTTCCTTGATTTCTTCTTTTCCTACTTCTTTTTTTTTTCTTTCCTCTTATCTTCTTCCTTTCTTCCTATCTTCTTGATATTATAGTTGTTTACTCCTTGTTTTTCTCCTTGGTTGTGGGAAAGATGGAGTGTTTTTGGGTGTTTCTTTGGTTTGGTTTATGTCTTGTTGTTAAGGACTGTTGGTGAGCTTTTTGGTGTGATTTCTCCAATTTATACTAGTCTCCACCTCAATTCTCAAGTCTTCTAGATTTGTAGATATTTTTTTTTATATTTCCTATGATATTTTAATAACATGGTGATTAGGTGTTCATGTTGTAGATATTTATAGGACTTTCAAGAATTTTTTTGAATTATTTAAGTATCTTAATGGTTAAGTTTCCAATTTATTTAATCATATGATGATGAGATGTCAACTTTCTAGAATTTTATAGAGTTATTTAGTTATATTAATGGTTAAGTTTTCAATTTATTTTAATCACATGATGATTGTCGTTTTCTTTTAGAATTTCATAGAACATCCTATAATTTTGTAGAATTATTTAAATATCTTAATGGTTAAGCTTTCAATCTATTCTAGATTTCCATTGTAATTTGTAGAATTTTATAGAAAATTCTAGAGTTATTTAAGTATCTTAATAGTTAAGATTCCTATCCATTAAATGATTTGGTGAGTATTTATCTACTTTGGAGAGTTTTGTAGAACTTTCTATAACAATGTTGAATTATTAAAGTGTCTTTCATATTAATTATAATTTTAAGAAACTAATATTATCATTAGAATCTTCACCATTAAAAATATAAAATCTGGTCCCTTGATCATCTCTTAATTATGCTAATTAATATTAATTAAATTAATTCAAATTTACTTATGTGTCATAATTTGATTGGTTGAGACTTATATTTTAGTTTAGCCTAGTTAGACATTTTTATTAATTATTCTAAGCATGCTATATTGATGATAAATTATTTAGATCCTATTGAATATTTTTCTATAGTTTTCTAGCTTAAGGTTTTATCAGAATGATTTTCTCAAGTTAAATCCTGGGAGAATTTCTATAAATTTTAATTTAGAGATTTTCTCTATTAACTGTATTTATTATTAATCTACAGTAAATAAATTATCATTTAGATTATAGATTACTTAAATTTTCTAAATTGAGTTTCTCAGATTTTACGGTATGTTCACAACATTGTCTGAGAAACAATCCAATTAGACAATAAAATACATGTCCCTGGATTTAGAAAATCTTGCTAGATAATGTTACATAAATTCCATTCATAGTAACTTATGCAATATTTAATAAATATTTATCACAATAAAATATATAATAATTTACATGAATTATAAACATAAATAGTTACAAAAATTAGGATGTTACAAGGTCATCATTACTCAACAAACCCTAAAATAATTTTTAAAACATAATAACAATTACATAAATTACATAAGTTATGACCACCCTTTTAAAAAAAAAAAAAAAAAAAAGGGTCGCTACAACTCATAGAAACTCCTTTTGTAACACTATTATCTCCTAATATTATTATTTGGTTTGATAGTTGTTGTTGAGAGTATTAGGATTGAAAGACCCTAAAGACACGTTAATCTCTGGAGGGTTGGATTAGAGATACATAGAGTCGGCTCAGAAAAGGTATAAAAGGAAAAATTTTAAAGGAAGCTCATAACTTAAGTTTTTTCAAGAACTCTAGAAAGAAGCTAGAGAGAGATTCTCTCCGCGTTCTCCCTTCTTTCTTCTTCTTACTCACTTGAACCCTTCCTTTTCTACCATATCTCTCAACTGATTATAGGAGGTGGTGAAGATCTAGAATCCGAGCTCTGGGTCAGAAACCTCAAGCTAGTGGTGTATAGAGTCTTCTTTATCTCTCCTCATGCAGATTTATTCTTCGAGAGGTAAGGGTAGTTGTGATTTGAATTCCTAAGTATGTTGTTGGGTTGAAATGTTGAATATGAGTTGATTTTCAAGTTGATAAAAAGATTTGGATGGTAAACATGATGAAGTTGAGAGAGTTTTGTGGCTTGAAGAGAAGTAAGAGAGATTGAATTGATTCTTGTCAAGTGGGTTACCAATTTATTTGAGCTCACGTTGATTTAAAAATATAAAAAAAAAACCAATATGTTGATTGTATTAGCATCAGGTTTAGTGACTCTTGGTATGTGAGATCAACCTTTCAGAAGAAGAAGAAATCAGAGAGTCATGCGTCTGTGTGCGTTGTGCCTCTTTGTGAAACAGAGAGAAGAAGAAAAATTTTGTGAGAAGGAGTGGAGCAACCAACTTTAGAGAAAAAGTTTTTGGTACCAATTTCTATGTATTTTGATTCTCTTTATTACTTGGTTAGACACCTATTTGAAAGCTTTCTTGTATTGTTATCCACTATATTGGTGAAAGCTTTCAGAAGAAGAAGAAATCAGAGAGTCATGCGTCTGTGTGCGTTGTGCCTCTTTGTGAAACAGAGAGAAGAAGAAAAATTTTGTGAGAAGGAGTGGAGTAACCAACTTTAGAGAATAAGTGTTTGGTACCAATTTCTATGTATTTTGATTCTCTTTATTGTTTGGTTAGACACCTATTTGAAAGCTTTCTTGTATTGTTATCCACTATATTGGTGAGGAGCTATTTCTAGTGATTCGTGGTGATTCCAAGAGGACTTGTGGTGTATCCATTGGTTATTATTAGTGGAGTTTTTACTGGACTAGGTCTCGTGGGTTTTTACCTCACATTGAGGGTTTTCTAACATTAAAAATTTGGTGCATGTTGATTTCTATTTTTCTATTTTGTGCATCGGGCTAAAATTATCTTTTTGCTTCTAGAGCCTATTATTATTTATACAAGGAAAAAGGAGATTTATTTTTTCTTCCGCTTAATTGTTATTATTTTGGTTATCTTTCCCAACAACTGGTATTAGAGCTCCGGTTGGGGGCTCTGATTTCTTTTCTGAAGATGAGTGAAGGCGATGTTGCTAGTACAATGATTAAATTAGATTCCACCAATTACTCTATTTTGAAGTCTTGAATGGAAGATTTATTATTTTGCAGAGACCTGTATGATCCCATTGAGGCTAATGGCACCAAACCAGCAAATAAATCTAAAGAAGATTGGAAGAAGGCTAATAGGAAGACTATTGGCATGATCAGACAATGGATAGATCAAAGAATTTATCATCATGTATCAAGTGAGACTAATGCTTTTAACTTATGTAAGAAATTGAGTGAGTTATTTGAGTCTAAAAATGCACAAAACAAGGTGTTTCACATTCGAAAGTTAGTAAACTTAAAATACAAGGATGGTTCTTCAGTGGCAGAGCACTTAAGAAATTTTCAAAATTTGGTGAATCAATTGAATACTGTGAAGCTTGTATTAGATGATGAGTTGTTGGCATTGTTGTTGCTTAGTTCATTACCAGACAGTTGGGAGACATTGGTGGTATCTCTGAGTAACTCTGCTTTTAATGGGAAGCTGACTTTTAATATGTTCAAAGATAGTCTCTTGAATGAAAAAACTAGGAGAAAGGGACAAAGAATGGCTAGTTCTTCAACTCATAATGAAGCTTTGGTTATGGAATCAAGGGGGAGAAGCCATCAAAGAAACTCTCATAGATATAATTATCATAGCAAGTTAAAAGGAAGATCAAGGACAAGGAAAGACATTCAGTGTTTTCATTATGATAAAATGGGACACGTAATGAAAGAGTGCAGGTTCCTAAAGCAAGATAAATCAAGGGGTAGAGGCAATGATAAAAGAGAAGATAAAGACAAAGACACTATTGCAATTGTATCTAATTAGGAAGTTGTCATTGTTTATGATGATAATTCTATTAATCTTGCATTACAAGAGTATGAATGAGTTATTGATTCTACTGCCTCATTTCATGTTACACCACATCGTGAGTACTTTACATCCTATATTGCTGGGGATTTTGGGCAAGTGAAGATGGGAAATCAAGGGGTAAGCAAGGTTGTTAGCATTGAAGAAATCTAGTTGGAGACTAATATTGGATGCAAGTTACACTTGAAGAACGCCAAGCACATCCTTGACATGCACATCAACTTGATCTCAGTTCAAGAACTTGATGAAGATGGTTACCATAATTCTTTCGGTAATGGCAAATGGAAGTGCACCATGAAGTTATACATGAAACACATAGAAAGGGGGTTTGAATATGTGTGTGTTAGTTCGAAGGAATTTTATAAATATTTTTGCAAGAGTAATGTTCTTCGTCTAATGCACTTTTAAATATCAGGCGATTATGCAGAATTTGCTTAACACAAGGGCACTGCATCTGATAGATTTATCGTCTGCTGAGGAAAATGGTTTATATAATAATGATAATTAAAGCTCTTACATTTTCCTTTTTCAAGATAGTTTCATATAAGATTAAGCAGTAGATTAAACTTTTCGGTGTAAAATATTTGTTAAACAAAATTTGCATCTTCGTCTAAAAGAATGATTTTAATGAAGAATAGACATTAGACAAAGTTTTTAATATGATTTGTCAATTAAGAATAGTTTGCGTCTGAAATATAAATAAAAATAATGCAATCATTTTTTTACTAATTCACTCAGACCGAGCTACGTCCAGTCTCCTTCAAATGAAGGGTTCCACTAAATATGCAATTAAGTACAAGTATTATTGACCACTTCTGGCCCGTTGACTTCACTCATCAACGCTAGTATCTTCTTATCATCCTCTTCAGGCTAGTATTGAGTATTATGGACCACCCAAGTCAGAACCACTCTTGGTCCAAGTATTCTCGACCTCTACAGGCCTTGAGTATTCTAGACCTTCCCAGTCACGGCCACTCCTGGTCACAAGGATTCTCAACCACCCCTGGTTGGCTAGCTTCACTCACCAGCTCTAGTATTCTTAAACCACTTATGGTTCCCCAAGTATTCTCGACCACTCCTGGCCCGCCAACTTCACTCATCAACGCTAGTATTCTCTTATCAGTCACTTCTAGCTAGCAGTGAGTATTCTCGACCACCTCCTGGCCCACCAGCTTCACTCACCAACGCTATTATTCTCTTATCAGTCACTTTTGGCTAGTAGTGAGTATTCTTTGACAAGCCCCTCCGGGTTTTACAAGTATTCTTTCCCTAACCTCTTCAGGCTTTACAATATTTGCTAGACAGGTTTGGTTTGAGTGTATGACTTACTCTCATAGAGAGGATACATAGATTTCTACACTCACTAAGGTTTCTCTAACTTAGTCTTTACAACGATTGAGTGTTTGGTTTACTCTCACAGAGAGGATACATAAGTTGGCACACTCACTACGGTTAGATCCTAAGATGTACATATTTGAAACTCTGTAGTTTACAGAGATGAATACATTAATGTACATTTGACTCTATACGCATTGTCTCTGGCTTCGTTGCATCATGGGTTGGATATCACTCTTTTTCTTGCTTGCACCATTTCGGGTCAAACAGCCAACCTTTTAAGGTTTGATGTTGAGACCTATATATAGTCTTGTGAAATCTTCTCATTGCAAGTGTCCGTTGAAGTAGATATATTCGTTCATGACCAATTTGATCTTCTTATTTAGTGCTCAGATTCTTAAATTAAATGTTGCTTCTTGTGATAGACCTTGCGTGAAGTATTCTTTGTCTTGGTAGCAGCAGTGTCTAAGTTTAGTAGAGACCTATGAACCTTTTTGTCCTTTTTTGGTCTCATAGTTGTGGGATTTTGTCCTTGTTTGAAAAAGTAATGTACTTTTTCTGACACATGCATGCTTTTAGTTTTGTGCTTGATTTCCTTTTTTCTTATTTCCTTCTCACAGTTTCGATGACTTCGTGTGTTCTCTTGTGAGTTTGGACGACATTCAAATTGTCCTATGAAACTTCACTTCTCAGGTGGTTGCATGACAATTTTCGTCTACGTCTGGTAGTCTATGTGTAGCTCAAGCCTTAACCTTTGTCTGAGCATTTTTCATTAACGCATTGAATTTTCCTTTCGTCTGGTCAACTTGTATGTGGTCAGATTTTCAAATGATCTTTGACCATCCTTCGTCTGAGTCCTTATGTTTCGCTTTAGGTAGTGCTTGACGCGCTTGTTGAAGATTGAAGAATCTACATCTGGAAGATGTTCCCTAGAAGTTTTAGTTTTGATGTTTTGCTCATGTTGCTTTTTATTTTAAGCCTATGTCAAAAGGATAATGTATTGATTGTTTAAAAGATTAGGCTTGTATGTGTTTGTTTGTTATGTGTTAAAAATTAGTAATTAACATGAAGGTGAAAATATCATAATACTCATTTTTCTTATTTCATTCATTGTTGAGAACATGAAGTATTAATTTACTGAGTGTTTGAGACTTTAAATGAAAACTTGAAAACATCAGAAATTTTCTGAGTTAAGGAATAGATTACCTGAACTGGTAATAGATTACCTGACTCATGTTGAAAAACTGATTGATACTGGAATAATCGATTACCATGTGTGGTAATAGATTACCAAACTGATTCTGATGATTTCAAGAGGAAAAAGGATCGTGTTAATCGATTATCTCTTTAAAGTAATCGATTACCTCTGTTCCAAATGTGAGTTTTGTGTTATTTTGGCATCGTGTTAATCGGTTACCATGTTAGGTAATAGATTAAAACAGGAGCTGAAACAATTAGTTCAGTTATTCTAACTCGTGGTAATAGATTACCATCACAGGTAATAGATTATCTCCGTTATGAATATAACTGAAATAACTGTTTCCTTGCACATGAAAATTGTCTTTAAATAAGATTAAAACTGAAGCTTTTAAAAGAGAATTTTCACACACGAAAAAAAGAGAGATACTTACACGAACTAGAGAGATTTTTTTTAATACACATTACTGCAAAAGAGAAAAAGATTTTCTGAAAAAGAAAGAAAGAACATATCTGCTGAAAATCAACTTTTGGAAAAAGAAGTGTGCAAGATCAATTCAAGAAGATGAAGTTCATATAGAAAATTCATTCTAAACTGGTTTACGTTGTTGAAGATCATATCTACACGAACAGGTGTACTCGTTTCTGATCTTTTGTTATTGTTTGAATGGTTTTAACTCTTGAGATTAGAGAATCTCTGGAAGAGTTGTGTAAAGAGAAATCTTGAGATAGGTTTTTCTCAAGTAGGATATTGTGGGATCAATATTCTTGGGTTATATGTTTCTTGTGGAGTCAAGAAATGGTTTGTTAATCTTGTAGGTGTCAAGATTTGCTTGTTAAATTCATTGATTGGATATTGCTTGTGCAGGGTGCATGTAAAGAATATCAATAGTGGATTTGACTGGATTTAGAGGTGTATCTAAATCTGAAACTGGATGTAGGCCTTTGGATGGCTGAACCAGTATATATCTTGGTGCATGATTTTCTTAACTCTTACACTCTTTACATTCTGTATAAGTTTCTTGATTAATGTTGTATGAAGAAAAACATTATCTGCAGAAACAGAACTTTAAAGATTCTTGGTAATTGATAAATTCAATCTTTACATATCTTGTATTAATCGTGTTATTCAAATCTTGTTGGATAAGCTGTGCATATATAACTATGAATTACTTTTTATGTTTAAAGGTTTGTTTTAAATCAAGATTTGTTTGGTAAAGATTTAGAAAGCAAACAAGAAAAGGAAAACTAACATAGAATCTATTCAACCCCCCCTTCTAGATTCTAACCGTAGGGACCAACAGCGCTTTCGTCTTGTTCTTGATTTGGCTTGTTGGATGTTTGTGTTTGACTTTTAGTCTATCATCTTGTATCGTCTAGTTATTATGCTTGTTCTTTATTTTACCTGTTCTTATGTTTTTCTGAAACACTAACACACTTGTTAGAGATAAAAACTTGTATTATATTTGTCTCAGTCAAAACCTCGTTGGGAGTTTCTTCGTCTAACTTAACACACCAGAGAGACTTTGGTGATAGCACAGGGAGAGAAGCAAAATAATCTTTATTGGACATCAGCTAAGTTGTCTACACCTCAAGTGAATGCAATTGAGGATTGCTATACAAATTTATGGCATAAACGTCTTGGTCACTTAAGTGAGAAGGGTCTTGATACACTTGCAAGACAAGGGTTGCTTCCAATTAAAGGTACATCTCTTGACACTTGTTTTGATTGCCTTGTTGGTAAGCAACACATAATTTCTTTTCGTATTTATCCTCCATGTAGAAGGCCACATATATTGGATTTAGTTCACACTAATGTTTGCACTATGGATGCTAAAACCCTTAGTGGTTACACTTATTTAGTCACTTTTATTGATGATCATTCTAGAAAAGTTTTGGCTTTTGTTTTGAAATCTAAAGATCAGGTACTTGATGTGTTCAAACACTTTGATCCAAGTGTTGAAAGAGAAATAGGAAAATTGTTGAAGTGTGTTAGAGAAAATAATGGTGGTGAATACAGGGGTCCATTTGAGCATTATTGTAGGGACCATAACATCAAGCTTGAGAAGACAATTCCAAAGACCCTTCAACACAATGGGGTTGCAGAAAGAATGAACCGCACAATTAATGATAAAATCAGATGCATGCTCTCTCATGCCAAATTACCTAAAGCCTTTTGGGGTGATGTTTTGAGAATTGTAGTGGACTTGATCAACCTTTCTCCCTGTGTTCCTCTTGATAATGATGTTCTAAAGAGGGTGTGGAGAGGGAAAAATGTCTCTTATAGTCACTTGAGGGTGTTTGGCTGCAAGGCATTGGTTCATATCCCTAAAGATGAAAGAACCAAGCTTGATAGTAAGTCTTAACAATGTGTTTTCTTGGGTTATGGTCGTGATGATTTTGGTTACAGGTTTTTGGATCCGATTGATAAGAAGATTGCCAAAAGTCGAGATGTTATTTTTCTTGAAGACTAAACCCTAGAAGATATTAACAAGAAATAGAAGACAAAACAAATTATTCATGAGGAAATTAATGTTGAGCCAAAACCTTCTGCCAAAGTCACTAATAATGGAGGAGATATGAATGAAAATGTGGAGAATATAGTTAACGTGCCGAAGTCACAAATTAATGAACAAGTAGAGCTTGTTCCTCCTGAACCCCCTATAGTGCCATAGTTGAGAAGATCTACTAGAGAGTCTCATCCTTCACAAAAATATTCCCCACATGAGTATGTGTTGTTGATTGATTGTGGAGAGTCAGAGAGCTATGAAGAAGCTATGTCACATGAAGAAAAGGATAAATGGTATATAGTTATGCGAGAGGAGATGAAATCCTTACATGAGAATCACACATTTGAGTTGGGGAAGTTGCCCCAAGGCAAGAGAGAACTCAAAAATAAGTGGGTGTTCAAGTTGAAATCAGAGGATAATTGCTCACAACCAAGGTACAAGGCAAGGTTGGTTGTCAAAGGTTTCAGTTAGAAGAAAAGAGTTGATTTTTAAGAAATATTTTCACCCGTGGTCAAGATGTCTTCAATTAGAGTTGTGATTGGCCTAGCAGCTAATTTAAACATGGAGGTTGAACAACTTGATGTGAAGACTGCTTTCGTCCATGGTGACTTGGAGGAAGAAATTTATATGGAGCAACTTGAAGGTTTTGCTATTAAAGTAAAAGAGAAGCTTGTCTGCAAATTGAAGAAGAGATTGTATGGGCTCAAACAAGCTCTAAGGCAATGGTATAAGAAATTTGATTCCTTCATGATGAATCATGGGTATGACAAAACCTCTTTTGATCATTGTGTGTTTGTGAAGAAATTTTTGGATGGTAAATTTATTATTCTTTTACATACTTTATGTGGATGACATGTTGATTGTTGGTCATGACATGAGAGAAATCCAAAATCTCGAAAGAGAGTTGAACAAGTCCTTTGCAATGAAGGATTTGGGTCTTGTAAGAAAAATTCTTGACATGAAGATTATCCGTGACAGGAAGAATGGAAAATTGTGATTATCACAACAAAAGTACATTGAGAAGGTATTGGATAGATTTAGTATGGACAATTCCAAGTCTGTTAGTACTCCACTTGCAGGTCACTTGAAATTAAGCTCTAAGCAATGTCCTACAAGTGAGAAAGATAAAGAAGAAATGCAGAAAATTCCATATGCATCTATAGTTGGTAACTTGATGTATGCAATGGTATGTATACAAGACTAGATATTGCTCATGTTGTTGGCATAGTTAGTCATTTTCTCTCTAATCTAGGTAAAGAGCATTAGCAAGCTGTGAAATGGATACTTAGGTATCTCAGAGGTACTTCTAGAGTCTATTTGTGTTTTGGAAGTGGTGAGTATTTGTCGAATGGTTATATAGATGCAGACGTTGCTGGTGATGTAGATTCCAGGAAGTGTACTTTTGGATATATAATGACTTTTGTAGAGGGGTAGTGTCATGGAAATCTAGATTGCAAAAATGTGTTGCTCTATCTTCTACAGAGGAAAAATATATTGCTATAATAGAAGCTGCCAAGGAGCTCTTGTGGCTACAAAAATTCCTACAAGAGTTGGGACTTCCAGAGTCGAAGCATATTGAGGTTCAGTAACATTGGATACATGATGCATTGGAGCAATTATCGTTGGAGAAAATTCATACTAAAGAAAAGGGCTCATATATAATGACAAAGACCTTACTTATAGGAAAGTTTGTTGTTTGCAAAGAGAAGGCGGGTTTGGTTGACTATGGCACCAATTAATTGGTGAAGGGGAGATTTGCAAGTGGGTCACCAATTTATTTGGGCTCACGTTGATTTAAAAATTGAAAAAAATAAAAATAAAAATAAAAAAGCCCAATATGTTAATTGTATTAGCATCAGGTGTAATGACTCTTGGTATGTGAGACCAACCTTTTAGAAGAAGAAGAAATTAGAGAGTCGTGCATTTGCTTACGTTGTACCTCTTTGTGAAACAGAGAGAAGAAGAAAAATTCTGTTAGAATGAGTGGAGCAACCAACTTTGGAGAAGAAGTGTTTGGTACCAATTTCTATGTATTTTGATTCTCTCTATTATTTGGTTAGATACCTATTTGAGAGTTTTCTTGTATTATTATCCACTATATTGGTGAAGAGCTATTTCTAGTGATCCCTGGTGATTCTAGGAGGAGTTATGGTGTATCCATTGATTATTATTAGTGAAGTTTTTACTGGACTAGGTCTCATGGCACTACTAGAAAAATGGAAATTAGAGACGGAAAAAATCCGTCACAAAATTAAAGAAAATCCGTCACAAAATTATTAGTGACGGAATTTGTGACGGATTTTGGGTCGTCACAAAAAATGGCGTCACAAAATATTTAGTGACGGAAAATTCAGTCCGTCACAATTAGTGACGGAAATATGTCGTCACTAACTAATAAATTTTCCGTCGCAATTTGTGAGGGAATGCATTCGTCACAAACTGGGTTCAAAATCCGTCACAAATTGTGAGGGATTCAAAATCCGTCACAAAATCCTAATTTTTTATTTTTACGAATTTTTAAATAAAAAATAATTAAATTATTCCAGATTTATTAATTATATAATATATATTATTTTCACTTTTTTTTTCTAATCTACAAGTATTAATTATTAATTTTCAGATAATTGGCAGTGGTAAGATTTGAACCCCTTACCTTCTACTCATTCTAACATTAACACTCCTTCTCCAGCCATCTGAGCTACCTTATCAGTTCAGTACTTATTTAACAATATATATATAAATATGAAAGAATATCAATTTTTATCACAATAATATCAAACATCATTAAACATCAAACTAATAAATTTAAAATAGATTCATAATTAAAATCATAATATAATTTATTTTAGAATTTTTATTTTATTAAATTAATTGAAAATTAATTATATTTTATCATTTTTTAATCAAGTGAATGAATGATAATGAATTAACAAAATTTTTAAAATATATTTTAATTGAAAGTATATTTTTAGTAAATATTTGAATATAAAAGTATTTTTATAAATAATTAAATGAAAAATATATTTTAAAATTTATTTCTCTCATAACACTACTTAAGTAAAAATTTTCAAAAAAAACTAAACTTATATTTGTTTGCGTTATTTTTCCAAAAAAAATAAAATAAAAAAAAGATCAAACCTTTTGATAATTAAATCATCCAAAAATTAAGACAAAAAAATAATGTTGATTGGACTAAACTACCGAATACGTACGGGCTGAGTTCAGTGTGATATACTCCACCAAAAAGTAAAGGACAATAGACTCCGAAACTGTAATGCATAAATATAATTTGAAAATTAAAATAATTTATTCGAAACGGTTACACGAGGAAAAACGAAAAGAATAAATAGTTGTTTAGATTGTGAAACTTGTAATCAATTACTAAAACCTTATATTCGATTACTAGATGATTTTATAAATTTAACTTTAATTCTAATACTTATAATCCTTTAACTAATTTTTTAATTAATAAAAAATATTATAAATAATGATTTTTTATAATATTTATTAAAATTATACATGTAACACTTAAATCCAAAATAATAATCAAGTGCCATAAATTCTCCAGTATCAACCATATATATATATATATATATATATATATATATATATATATATATTTTTACATTACTTGCATTCACAGATATTGATCTGCTATATTAGAGTCACATCTTTATTAATTTATTAACGAGTGTTTTTACTTTCATATATTATTTTATAAATTATATATTATAAATTATCATAAATATTTTTTAAACTAATTATAAAAATTAAAAGAAGTTTAAATAAATGCAAATGACAAAATTCTAATTTTTTATTTTTACGAATTTTTAAATAAAAAATAATTAAATTATTCCAGATTTATAATTATAAAATATATATTATTTTCACCTTTTTTTTCTAATATACAAGTATTAATTATAAAGTGCATTATATATAATATATATAATACATTTTATAATTAATTATATATATATTTTCTAATATATATATATTTTCACCTTTTATTAATTATATAATATATATTAAATTATTCCATTTAGGTGTATTATAAAGCATGATGATAATATTTTTATATATTTATTGATAGACTTAATTGTATTTTTTATTAAATGATCAAGCATAATGAATTTTCTAGCGTCAACCATTATATATATATATATATATATATATATATAGATATATATAATTATATATCATTTATAAATATACTTTTATATATTTATTTTTAGTTTTTTAGTTAAAATGGGAATTAATATTGTATTTTTATAATTTCATAAGTACTTTTAAATTAAAAGTTTTTTCCTAATTCATATTTTAATTTTTTATACTTCAAAATGACAACTTATTATTTAAAATAATTCATTTCTTATGTTTTAATTTTTAATCTTTTGATGCAAAAAATATTTTAGTTTCATAATTTTTTAATTATTTTTTTAGCTAAATATGATTTATTTATACATAATTCTTAAATATAATAATTGTGCAGTAAAATTTTCTATTTTGAGAGGGATACGTAATCCCTCACAGATTGTGACGGAATTTGTGACGGAATACAATTTTTAAAAGAATTCCGTCACAGAATCCGTCACAAATTGTGAGGGATTCAAAATCCGTCACAAAATCCTAATTTTTTATTTTTATGAATTTTTAAATAAAAAATAATTAAATTATTCCATATTTATTAATTATATAATATATATTATTTTCACCTTTTTTTCTAATATACAAGTGAAAATTATAAAGTGTATTATATAATATATACAATACACTTTATAATTAATTATATATATATATATATTTACCTTTTATTAATTATATAATATATATTAAATTATTCCATTTAAGTGTATTATAAAGTATGATGATAATATTTTTATATATTTATTGATAGACTTAAGTGTACTTTTTATTAAATGATCAAGCACAATGAATTTTCTAGCGTCAACCATTGTATATATATATATATATATATAGTTATATATAATTATGTATAACTTATAAATATACTTTTATATATTTATTTTTAGCTTTTATAGTTAAAATGCAAAATAATATTGTCTCTTTATAATTTCATAAGTATTTTTAAATTAAAAGTTTTTTTCTAATTCATATTTTAATTTCTTATACTTCAAAATGACAACTTATTATTTAAATTAATTCATTTTTTATGTTTTAATTTTTAATCTTTTGATGAAAAAAATATTTTAGTTTCATAATTTTTTAATTATTTTTTTAGAAAATATTTTTTATTTATACATAATTCTTAAATATAATAATTGTATAATAAAATTTTCTATTTTGAGAGGGATACATAATCCATCATAGATTGTGACGGAATTTGTGACGAAATATTTAGAGAGGAATAAAATCCGTCACTAAATCCGTCGCAATTTTTTTTTTTATTAGTGACCCGTTTGTGACGGAATTGTTAGAGACGGAAATTTTTCCGTCACAAAATCCGTCACAAACTCTAAAAATAAGTAGCCCATCACAAAAATAAAATTTTCGTTACAAAAGTCGTCACTATTAGTGACGACATTTTATCCGTCACAAATTTTCGTCACAAATTTTAATTTTTTTAGTAGTGTGGGTTTTTACCCCACATTGAGGGTTTTTCCACGTTAAAAATTTGATACCTGTTGATTTCTATTTTTCTATTTTGTGCATCTGGCTGAAATTATCTTGTTGCTTCTAGAGCCTATTATTATTTATACAGGGAAAAAGGAGATTCAATTTTGCTATCGCTTAACTATTATTATTTTGGTTATCTTTCCCAACAATTCTTGATAATTGTTGCATGTTGTTTTTGATAATGAAATTATGTTGTACATGTTATATAAATGTTGTTTATTATGTTGCATGTTGTGAGAATTTGTTGATTTTCAAGAAATTGGGTGAAATCAAGTTTTACACAACTGCAAATTTTGATATCGCGTCGGATGCACCTTAATAGCACTAGGCGAGCCTTCATGGTGCCGAATGAGCCTTCAAAAGAAAGGTCTCTATCTCAATCATGTTGAGCTTAGGATTGGTGGCTCTAGACATAAGGAGAAAGACTCGTCTTGGGTTGGAGTCTCGTCGAGCGTGGGTTGAATGACGACGGGCGTGAGGAGAGAGACCATCTCTTCTTAGGTTCATGTTGAGCGCTAGAGTGTGCGGCACTAGGCACGAGTCTGGTAGAGAGCTATTTGCCTAAATAGGGTCGGGTGTGGATGTTTCCATGCCAAGCGCAACATTGATGGCTACTCTCTACCCAATCATGTCGGTTGCGAATTGTGAGTTGCCAAGTATGGGCGAGACAGGGAGTTCATTGCCTGAGTGATGCTAGGTGCTCAATGAGTGATGTTGAGCGCGAGTTGCTTGATGAGAAGTTTTTATTGAATGTTGTTTTATAGTTGATTCATGGTGATTGAGTTGTATAATGTAAAGTTGATTGTTAAGTTGTTTGGTAGCTAATTTATGCTGATGTAGTATGTAGAATATTATGTGAAGTTGTGTGCTATTTTAAGTTGCCTAAGTTGATTATTGAGGTTGTTTCATGATGTTGCTCATGTTGTAAAAGTTGTAAGATGTTTTACATTATTTAAGTTGTATGTTCTTAAAGTTGATAAGTTGAATGTTAAAAGATGATAAAGTTGTTAAGTTGATAAGCTATAGATACTTGGGTTATATACATATCTTAATTGTGATATCCTCTATCCCATATATCATAATACACAAATAAATAAAATTGAATAGAAAAATTTTTCATAAATAAATTCCAAAATGATCAACATAGAAGGTATCAAAATTTTAACAAAATAAAATCAACCGAAATCCCAATGAAATCTATTACAAGAAAACTAACAATTATCTCAAAACATGACAAAAAGAAAAAGAAGATAAATCCTAACTAAGTCTCAATACATTCTATCATAGCATAACATTCTATGAAGACTAAGTCTCGTCACCAACATCATGTTGAAGATCACCTACAACAAGGGGAATGAGAAATATCTTACTTTCACTAACGACGTAAGATGTATCCAGGCAGCCAAACACAAAGCTATCCCTAAGGATTGATCCCCAAAATTTTATACAAGGGGGCCTTCCCTAGCAGTGCATTCCATATCGTACCCATAAAAATACTTTTATGCATATGATGTATGTCAAACAGACTCTATGCATAACATTTCACATGATCTCATATCATAACACATCACACATCTTATCATATCATATCATGGTTAAGCCTCGCTTAGACTTCTCATCATATGACCCTCATAGGATCCATAAAGATCAATTGTATTAATGTCAAAGCACATCAATCAATTCATACAAAGCTCGCAATATATCATATCAATAACATACTTACACATAACAACCAGTTATCAACATTAAGTAGTACAATGATTACACAATATCAACCGATACACCTCAATATAAAATCATTATGAGATCGTCTAATCATACGTTAAAACCTTAGTCACTAAAAGATCAATGCCACTAAGTATTTAAATCATTAGCTTAACTAGTCTAGCAACCTTATCAATATCACACATTAATTCTTAGATATTGCTATCATCAAAACACTTCAAGTCGTTAACAATCAACTTACATCATAAATTATTAACAATTAATTTCTCCTAGGATCTATCTTTTTTAGACATTGATATAGGTACCCCAAACCATTTACACTTAAAGGGTCAAGTTATTCATAATCACCATTCACAACCTACATTTCCACAACTTAATCTTCTAAGACATCGAGTGATCCAAACACGTTATCTAGATCTATATATATGTTATCAAGTTGTTCTTTATTTTAATATAAATATAATACATATCTCCAACTTCTATGTTCACCTTAAGAGCTATTTATGCCATCTATTTTTTAAAACAAATACAAAATCACAATGTTTCAGCCTAAATCTAATAGTTTGGCCTTTATTCACTAATTTGATCATAACTTGAATTTTAGACCCCCTTTTTAGGTAATTCCAACAGCATTTTAAAACTAATATTCAGGGATACAACTTTTACGAAGATTATGAAACCTAGTTCTACCATTTAAGTATACTCTAAGGGCTTACAACATATGCATGTTAGATTTCACGCACCGAATATAAGATTCATCTTTTAACTCACAAAACTCGATCATTCCTTAACATTTTTATGTGATTCTTGAGTCTAAACTATAGCCTCAAATTTATACTTTCTAACCCAACAATCAAAACTCAATTTTATTAATCACATACAAAGAAATCACATAAATACGAAAGTATATTCATACTAGAGTTTTTAGAATAAGGCACCACTCATAGTCGAACTCTCTTATCTCAATCTAATATGTAAAAGCATATATTAAAGCCTAATATTACTATATTATACCCACAATTACTCAAATCTAACCTCAATTTTATATATTAAAGCAATTAACATCAATCTTCCATTTGCTCTATAAACAACGGTTATGATAACTACAAACAGATTCTCAAGCACATAATTATATACTCATTCAACTTTTTATACAATCACAAAAAATGCATTCTCTTAAGGTTCCCATAGGAACCCACGGGCAATCCAAGATCCACAAAATTAATTCAATACACATAATTAAACATAAATATCATCGATTAGAGCAATGAAGAATCATATAGAAGAAAATTTTAAGGAATAGATACAAATTAGGTTTTTCCTTCATACAATGCATACAACAAAAAAGAGATTGCGAGTCAATCTTACTACTCAACAATTATCCCACGCCTAGAGTGAGATTACTCACTCTCCCATACCTCAATGATGAACACTTGATGATGGATGTGGATCTCTGAGATATTCTCCTACAAGTTCTGATTCTCCTTTTGTTCTTTAGAGCATATGTGTAATATGAAAAATGAGAAGCATAAAAATAAAAGAATTATTCAAAATTGTCATATAGTGATACACACCCTATAGTGACACTATACATATCACTAAAAATTACTTTTACCTATACAATAACTACAATATATGTTAATATATTATTAAAAAGTGTGGGTATAGACTATAGTGACACAAAATATGTTGTTAAATCTCATTCAAAATTAACACTAAAGTTGTATGTAACTATGTGTCAAATAGACATATACATACATATATTGTACCTATAATGACATTTTTTATATGTCACTATATGTAACATTTCTTGTAATGAATTTTAAAAACTAAACTCACGCTTAACCCTTGAATAAAAATATTTTAACCATAGTTATCTTTTCCATTTTCTAAAATATTAAAACTTATAAATAAATAATATTAAATAAATATATATTAATTCTAAGTACATTAATTTTAAAAAGAAAAATTGGTCTCATGAAATAAATGTGGTCTTAGATTCTCTTTTTATACAGATCCAATTCTATATATAAATGTCAAATACTTTTACAGTTTGACCGCAAATATTAATTCTGAGTACATCAATTTAAAATGTTATAAATGTACTGTTGCTGACATATAGATGAAATTATTCTCTCACTCTTCAATCTTCATTCAAATCCTTTGCTTCTTCTGTTTTCTTTTCCGATAAAACAAACAGGTTTTAGTTATTACTGGAGATGGCAAAGATATCTTTCACAGAATATTTTGCATTATTCCTTATTATTTCAGGTTTACAAATTCTCAATATCTACTTATTCAATAACTTTTGTTATACACAATTTCTATGCATGTGTTTACAGAACTTTAAAAGTATTTGGGTTTTGGTAATTAACTTTGGAATTGTGATTATTTTAGTTGTTTCAATGAGAAGTGAAGTGGATGCACAGACTCTATGCCATCAAACGGTGCAACCAAAAGACTGTGTCTTCAATGTGTGTGAAAAGCGTTGCAAAGAGATTTACAGACTCAACTTTGTTTCTGCAACCTGCGTTGAAGTCGGTTCAGCTAATCAATGTGCTTGTATCTTTCGCTGTCAAACTGTTTAAGACGACCAACCTTCATATTTTATCCAAATTTTATTAATAAATTGAAGTCTTTTTCGTTTGTCCATGGTTTCATTTTATTTTTTTTTATTGAATTTCATCTTAAATAAAATGTTGTTTCTTATTTTAGTATTTTTAATACACTGACTGCTTATTACTTAAATTCAAATCAAATCAAATTATGCAGCCCCTATGCATGGAACGCGAAAATAGCTAATGTGACTTCACACTCAATTTTTAATTTTTAAAATATACAAAAAATTTAGAGAAATAAAATTTATTTAAAATGATTGTGATTACAATTGGTGATGTTTACAATTGAAAAAATATCAATTTGTCCTTTAATAAATAATTAAATTTCGAACATCAAAGCATAACATTTATTTTTATTTTAAGAAATGCAAAATATTATCATCAACATACGATTGTTAGATATTTATGATTTTAATTTAATAGTTCAATATCACGATTTTAATATTTATATTTTAATATTAAAATTTTAATTTCTTGATATATACATATATATAAGTATATTTGTAAAGTAAAATTCATAAAAAAATACATGTTTTTATACATTTGCGTGAAAATATATCAATATTTAGGATTAAATTTTCGCTTAAGTGTATAAAAACTTGTATTTTATCAATTTAATTTAAAAATATACTTACATATATAAATATTCATATTCATATTTACTTATGTTTTTGTAAAATTAAAATTAATTTATAAATATATTAAAGAATACAATATTATAAAAATTTCAAAAATATAAATTTAATACCCATACAAGACACCGGTCATTACACTAGTTATTAATTAAAAGATAAATCTAGTTGACCTCATTAAATGTCCGTTTGAGCTTTTGTGATTCAATTATACTTTAGTTTTTTATTTTATTTTTAAAATTTATTTTAATTTTTTATATTTTAGGATATTTATTTTATATTTTATCTTTTGAAATTAAAGTGAATCAATTTAGTCTTTCCGAAAATAGTGATCACTTTTAATTAAGATATGATTAAAAAAATTTCATCGATTCATTAAATTTATTGTATTAAATTTATTTATATAAAAAATATTGAGTCCAAAGAGTGTGTAAATCTAGTAAATTCATTAAAATAATATAAAAAATTTGTGTGAAAATGATTTCAACAATCAACCAAAAAATTAATTTTTTTTAATTTGTTTTTTGTTGCTTGAAAAAAAAATTTTCATTTGATTTTCTCTGTTTATACGCTCTTTGTCTCATAATGAGTGTACTTTTAACATTTGAAATATATTCAAAAAAGAATGATGTTCTCTCTTTTATGTAATATTGATCATCTTTTCCTAATTTATTCCCTTTATAAATTATTCAACATCCACAATTAACTTGTGTGTAGAAATTTTAAAATGCAATCATTGTGGGATGAAGGGAGTAATTTTTTGTTTGAACACTAATTGAATTTTTTAACTTTCATATAGACAAATCTAATGAAACATGTTTCATATCTTACATCGTTAAAAAAGGATTCAAAATTGTATCTCAAAATTTAAAACAATCATTAATTGTTGCAGATCAAAATGGACGAAATTTAAAAGATAAGAGACTAAAATGAACATTTTGAAAGATATAGGATCAAAATGAATATATATAAAAAATACGATAAAGAAAAAAAAAATATATATATATATATATATATATATATATATATATAATTTAGTTGTGATACTGTTATAATCATTAATTATTAAAAATTAATAAATTTGCTAAGATTTTAATATTTTACTAGTCAATAGCAAAATTAAATATTTTATAAAATATTTATTGACTAAATAATTGATACTTTCCATTTCTTTTTTATATAGTCGTTTGTAAGATGAGTTTTCTTTCTATTTATTTATCATTTTTAAACTTTAAGATAATATTAATTAGTTTTTTTTTTTCAATTATACTATTCTATCTAACTATTTTTAATAAAGGTTTGTAACTGCATTTTTATTAAGTATAAGAACTGGTTATTGTAAAATTTACTGTTGAAGTATGCTGACTTGAATGACATGGTGTAAGAATAATTTTTATATAAGAATCCTTAAGAACCGTTTTTATATATTATGTTTTATTGATTCTCACTTAAATAAAAGTTAAAAAAAAAACCCAAGCGTGTGGTTCAGCGGTAGGGGTTGATCCACGCTTAAGTAAGGTCAGGAGTTCGAATCTTGCCTTGTGTATGCAGCCGCGTTAAATCTTGGGGCCAGCTATCCCACCTTTTGAGGTGCCTCCAATGTAGCGAGGAGATTAGTCACTGCTGTCGGGAGTGGATACTCCATGAACGAACCTAAAAAAAAAAAAAAAGTAAAAAATGTGGCTTCATAAAGTAAATTAAGAAGTATGTTTTTCTGTTGGAGCAAAAATAAGAAAAAATTTAAATTCTAATTAGCTTTAAGACACTAAAAAAATAAATAAAATGAGAATCCAAAATAAATTTCACTATTAGAGATGCTCTAAGAGTTCAAGAATACATTATACCATCCATGTCAACATGTTTCGATTAATTGTAAAAGTTATAAGTATTAGTTCTTATATTTAAGAATACAATTAAAAATTCTCATTAGAAATGAGTTATGAGCTTAAGTTCTGATTCTACTAAATTTTCACTTAATATATATATATATATATATATATATATATATATATATATATATATATATATATATATATATATATATATCAAAGAAGTATGTATTTGTTCTGGAGTCAAAAGTCTAATAAAAAAGGTGTATTAAGAAACTACAAAATTTATTTTATGGAAAAAAATTATTCACTAAAAAAAATGTGTGATTTGTGGCGGTTATTTTGGCAGTTTCTGGTGGTTAAAAATCAGCACAAATCGTATTACCAGTGTCATCAATAACCGCCAGGTTCACGGTCGCCAAAAACGGTTTGTGGCGTACATTTTGTAAACGCTAATTTTGGGCGTCAGAAAATTCAATCACTTTGTTTAACATTCATCTAAGTTTTTCCTAATTTAACATTTATGGGGGTTTTCAACCGCCACAAAATTCATCTAAAATTTGCTTGATTCAACATTTGTGGCGGTTTTAAACCGCCACAAAATTATTTTTATTATTTTATTTTTTAAATATATTTGGAATTATTTTAAAAGCGCGTTTTTATTAGAAATTGATAAATAATAATATATATATTTTAGGTATTTATCAAATTATTATTTTAAATTGTCGCTAACCATATTAATCATTGAAAATTAATAATAACTATTATATTGTTATTTAATTTAAGTAACTTATAATTAAAATTTTACTTGTCGAATTTTAGGATCACTTATTTTAGTAAATTCTACCTATAATTATAATAATATTTATGTGTTTTGTATGTTTCTTTTTCAAATATAATTACATAAGTGTCGTAACCGGGATCACGACGGGATGACGCTAACATTTTTATTTTTCAATGGAGCCGCCACCAATATTTTATTTTAAGGGAAAAATATTGGAAAACCCTTTAAAAGATAATCTTTAAAATTAAAGTTGGGTTCGGGAGTCGATTACGTGTAGGGAAGGTATTAGCACCCTACAACGCCTGTAAAAACAGTACCTTTAATTAATTGCGCAAAATTATATGAATTTATAAATATTTAATTTATTCCTCAAAAACGTATGTGACATATATTTTCTTTAATCTAAGATGCCCCCTTTTTTTTATTTTTTTTTATTAGGAAATTATAGGGATTTGGGTTAGCAAATGGTTAATCAATAAACCCTTCCAATAACATGAAAGATAGAATTGCTATTCAATCCATGTTATTGACTTTTATTTGTTGATACTAAAATATGTTTAAAGTGTAGGACAATGAATAAGTATTATATTAACTTTTATGATTTACATGATATTAAAGGGTAGAAATTCTACTCAATTAATATCATTAACCATAAAAATAAATGTACATAAGAAAAATTATGTTTATATTTTTATTTAAAGAAATAGATTTTGCACAAGGATCCAAGTTAGCAAATGGCTAATCAATAAATCCCTCCAATAACGATAAAAATAGAAATGCTATTTAATTAACGTTATTGGTTGCAACAGATCTTTACTCTTTAGAAAGAAATTTCATATATGAGAGTTTAAGCTAGCAAATGACTAGTCATTAAACCCCAGGACCTAATAATGTTAAAGATAAAAATGTTATTCAATTAACATAATTATTGGTCGTATATTAAATATATTTTTTTTTAAAATAATAATCTTAAAGGGAACAAATCGTATTCACTATGTACAAACCATAAACAAAAATAAATAAACAAACAAAAATAAAATAATAATAATAATAAATAAATAAAAGAAAAATTAAGAGAAGAAACGATACCAAATGAGTTGAATCTTTGAATATGATGATCAAGAAGGTGCTTTTTGGCTACCTTTCACACTACAGAGGTGTCTCACAGATCTTAAGAAATACAAAAGAGAGGGGGAAGAGAGAGAGAAAAAAATTTCGAGTTCTGAAGAGTACCGGACGAAATTTTTCGGGGCTTCAGAAATGAGCCCCAGCTGTCTATTTATAGACTTCGGGAAGGGGTCCAGAACGGCCCGTTCCAAAATCGGAACGGCCGTTCTGGACATGGCCGTTGTGTGAGAAATTCAATACTGGAACGGCCCGTTCTGAAATCAGAACGTCCCGTTCCAGTATTGAGAATAACACCCAATTTTTAGACCGGAAAACAGCCTTGGAACGGCCCGTTCCAGATGTAGGAACGGCCCGTTCCGGTTAGGAACGACCGTTCCAATTTCGGAACAGCCCGTTCCAAATCAAGGTTTTTGGCCTTTTTGGAGCCTTGGAACGGCCCGTTCTGGACCTTGGAACGGCCCGTTCCGATTTTGGAACTCCCAAAAAAAAAAAAAACTTAATTTGTGCTTTTGGGCCCTCTAAAGTCTTGTCTTCTTGTCGGCATGTTTCGGGAGCTCCTTCCCTTCATAGTAGATGTCTATTTCATCACTTTTGTGAGTCTGGATAAAATTGATTATTCATAATAAGATACATTAAATTAACAACTTTTAATATTATAAAAAAATAAAAACAACATCTAGCCATAGGTCTAGCATGACATATTTTTCATTATTAAGACATTAACATCCATCAATTCTAAAACATATCCAACATATTAAGTAACTCAAAAAATCAAATTCATGATCGATGCTCAAAAGAAAAATATGTAAATTATCCCAAAATTAATCTTTCTTCAAATATAACAACATAGGTTCAAATTCATGAGTTCATCATGTCTAACAAAAAAAACAATAATAATGTCAAACTCCATGAACATTACTATCTAATGAAGATCTTCCTTGTGGTGTTGGCATGTCATGTCCACTCCCTTCATCCTATAAAATACAAATTGTTTATTGTTATCCTTATTAATAAAATATGCAAAAAAAAAAATTGTCTAGGATAAAGCCATCTAATCAAGCAAGGCCAGCAAGGTAAGATATATAATACTCAACAGTGTATTGCAGGCTCACAATTCAAATTAGAAGAAAATTTAGGAAATAGTACAAAAGACATACTCAGATATCACTCGGATGGGATTGACAAATTACACATAATTAATGCAGTAGAAAAAAAAATGTTTGGGCTGTAGAAGCCCTCCATCCATATGAGAAATCCCACCGGTGCAAGTTAATTATAAGATTGAGGGATATATCAGATATGCTTCCCATTTTTTTTTTATTATAGACAAATTGGGAACTACCTAGTAATTTAAATCATAATTCATGCACAACCATTTCATGTTCATATAAATTGCTCCAAACAAAACATACAATCTTGTACAAATATTTTTAAGGGACCACGCTATGCATATACATGCCATATGAAATTCTGATCAGACAACTAAAATCCTCTCTTCAAATTTTCCTTTACTACAGTGCAAACAACTAAAATGGAAAATGAAAACACATTCTCAAAAGACTTCTATGTGTGTATTAAAAAAATTTAAATGAATTCTGATTTGGGAAAATGAATTATGAATATAAACATACTATATGTAGATTAATTAATATTTCTCAACCAGCCAATTATGTGTAAAAGACAATTAATAATTAATATGTTCAATTCAAATTTACTTGCAACATACCCCAATAGACTTTATCTCCTCATTGACATAAGACCCATCTTTTTTCTTGTGAGTTGCAATGTATAGTTCACCTCGACCCACAACACGTCCAAGCTCTTGTTCCTAATAGAAATGACAATGTAACTCCAAATGAACAATATAAATAATTCTTTATTAAAGTTCAATAATTGAAGACAAAAATTTACCATCTCATGTTGTTTCGTAGACAACAATTTTGCACAACCGGTATGTGGAATCGTTTGCTTTTTTCTTACTTCAGTCTTTTTTTTGCACAATTCCTATGAAAAAACAATTTATTTATTAAAACGTCAAGCTGAAAAAATAATTAATGATCATAAATATTTGTTAAAACTACCTAATAATTTGGCCTTAGATGATAGTCAACAAATGGTGATCATTGATCTTTATGAATACCATCAGGAACTTTAGCAATTAACCATTCTCTTGACAATGAAGGGTCATAAACACGGTTCCACATATTCATCTTTGCATTCCTATACTTTCTTGACATGGCAAGTGAACAATAACGCTTAGCAATCAATTTTGAAGCCTGAAGATGAAATAGATTCTTTAAACAAAAAGAAAAACACATGTTAGTATATCATAATTACAAAAAAAAAAATGACCATAAAATTTGACTTAAGCATGTACCTTTAAAGTGTTAAAGCAATCATCCTTATATGATTTTGGAACTTTTATCCAACTATCAAAGTTAATGAGAATATTTTTTGAATCAGTGCAAATACGCCCACAAGCTCCTAAAAGAAGTGTCGTTGTTTCTCCATAGGCTCTTTTTTGCTTATCAAATGGCACAATTATACGTTCACCACGTGGCATCTCAAATACTCCTGATTTTGTCAACTTAGTCTTTTTGTATTTCCTTGCTGATTTGATGGGTACGTAACAAATATAAGAAGTTTTCATAAGAGATATAACTGTTGTATAGTAAAATAGAAAAATAATGTTACCTATGACTTATACAGTCCATACCCTACTTGACTCGCAACCTACAAGTGGTCGTTGAGTAGGTGCAAGCGGCTGCTCAGGAGGCATATATAAAAATGAAAACTAGATAAGTAAATTAATTTAAAAATTGGGATATATAAAAATGGAAACTAGATAAGTAATTTAAAATATATAAAAAAAAGGAATTAGATAAGTAATTTTAAAACAAATCATGCTTACCTGAGATGAAGCACTTAGATAATGAAAGTGAAGTAAATTTGGAGAAGTTTTTTAGTTAATCCAAGAGAACAAGAACCTGCTTTAGTTTAAATTTGTATACAAATAAATTAATTAAAAATTGACATACATGAATTAAATACATAAATGATATTTTACCTATAAAAAGAATAAAATGTATTTATCATCACAATAAAAATTATGAAAAGATAAATAAAAGTTGTGATATGGTATAGTGGAAATGAATTATTTTTAAGCTTCCAAAGATAAACTATCTGCTTATGAACAAGCCTGCAGCATCAGCATGGACTAAGGTCCTGTCAAAATTGAAAGATGATGCAGCAACAACAGACAAAGAAGAAAATTATATAGAAACTGAGTGTGACCAATTCAGAGTCCAATCTTCTCACTCAAAGTCACAAGAAAATTTGAAAGTAAACTTTGTTCTATATGACCATGACCAATTCAGAAAAAGACAATTATGATTTGTGAAGATTGACCTTATATTTAATCAAGAGGTTCTAGCTAAGTCTGGCACCCATCAGGATCGCAAGCATGCTGGTAATTTCTCTTCATGTCTTGGTGAATCTTATCATAATGTAACATAAGGTCCTCAGATTTTTGTTTAAGAAGTTTGAAACATCTACTAAGGTTAGAGTTAAGCATTCTGATTCTACCTTAGTTTTACCTGAGTTACTTTTTTCATGGGAAAAATATGCTAATTAGTTATGTAGCAGTTTCTTTTTGACTTCTAAACTGAATTAAGGTCGCTTTAGTTAGCTTTCTTTTAGTTTCACCTACCTCAGTATTTAGTTTTTAACATCATGAATAAATATCTACAAAGTACAAACCTATCACAAGCATATCTGGACCAGGTTCCCATGATCCGTACCATTGATTTTAGGACCACAAATCAGAAAAGGAAATAAGAATCTCAATTCTTATCCTATTTGATTTTGAATTTGAATTTTGCTTCAGTTGGCCAAATTAAAATATATGTTTGTGTGTGTCTGCAAGTAAATTGAAAAAGGCCAAGAAAAGTAAAATGTAAATATATTTGTTTATGTCACATTATATGGTCCAATGCAACTATGAGTCTTAAAATTTAATTCATATTCTTTTATTTTAGTTTTTTTCATCTAATCTAGAGTCATTTTAGGACTAATCCATTTGAGTGCTTCCTTTAAAATTTGCTATAATTTTTGCTTGTTTAATTGCTTGAAATTCATTGAAGTTTGTCAACTTAAATCCATTTTGAGTTTAGCAATTTTAATTTGAGTTTATCAACTTAAATCCAAACTTCCAAGTACATATTTGGTATACTTATTTCTTTCTTTTGAAGGTTTAACAAGGCCTAATTCACAAGGTAGCATCTTAGGTTGTTGTGTGAAAGCATAGGAGGTCTGATTCCTTTGGTGACCTTGACTTTAGAAGAGAATTGTAGCAAACTAAGAGCAATACACCTAGATTACTTGGCTTCAAGCGAGATTCCACCACCTCAAAAGTGGAGTGAAACATTAGAAAGGCTAATCTTTCCTTGCTGAGTTGTGCAAGAATTCAATTGAAGAAGAAGATTTAGTAATGGATTTAGAGACAATTTCCTATCACAAAGCTTTTCCATTACAAAATCCATTGCAAAATCCATCTCTATTGTCAGCAATAGTGAAAAATTTGTTGTTTTTGTTGTTTAAATTTATTTTTCTCTTTTCTTGTAATATGGCCTTTGGGGTGTCTTGGGAAGTCTTTGGTGTTATTCCATCTCCCATAGTTTAGTCTTATTTGAAGTAGTTTGCGTTTTAGACATGTGGAAGTGGCTTGAAAATTTCATATATGTTCTTCAAGCTTCCACATTAGGAAATTTGACTAGTACATCTCTTATTGCATTCACATTTAGGAGTGTTTGATAAGTTCCAAAGGCTTATTCAAATACTTAGAGTCACAGTTAGTTAGTGTACTATTCAATTTTTTCTTTAATCACCTTAGTTTTTAGTTTTAGCTTACTTCACCATGAGTGATCAATATTCCCAACATAGTTGAAGTGATTCAAGTTCTCCAAAAAGTTTTTATCAACTTGCTCAAGAATTTAAATATCACTTAAACTATGGAAAAAGTAAGAAGCTATTGCAAAAGAAAAATAAAGAATTGAAAGAAAAACTAATCTTGTTATTCTTAAGGAGGATATAAAATTGGTGAAGCAAGAAGAAAAGAAACTTGGGGGAAAGATTTAAAAAACAAAAATAGAAGTAATATTTCACAAGGTTCTACCATAAGCTTAACCCATCAAAAAGGTAGTTTACACATGGGTGAATTCTGCCAACCACCACCTAGGAGGATAAAAAAAGAAACCAAAGTTAAGGAATTTAAAATAGATCTCCCTCACTTTCATGGTAAAGATAATGTAGAATCTAACTTAGATTGTGACATGAAGGTAAAACAACTTTTCACTTGCCACCAAGTGAGTAAGGATAGTATAACTCATATTTCTCTAAATCCCCTCTTATCTTCACTATTTCTAATACTCTCCTAAATAATTAAATTTATTAAAATGAATAAAATAAAAACTATTAATCACAAAATAAAATAAAATTATTATTGTCTTTCTAATTAATAATTACTAATTATTAGAAAAAATCTTAAGGTGTTACAAGTGGCGCTACATTGACCAATGACACTCCCATTGACTCTCTCAAATTGATAATATGTTTAAAAATGATCTCATTCTTATAAAGATCCTCTTTGGGTCAAAAAGCCAGAAGATGGGATGAACATTTCTAAATGACTTGACATCATATTTTTGTTTTTATCTCTCGAAAATGTGTTGAGAAGAAGATATTGGCAGGGACATTTTTAGATGTCTTGATATCATGTTTTTGTTTTTATCTCTCAAAAATAAAAAGGCATGAAATGATTAATGAGGAGTAAATAAAAAGGCATGAAATGATTAATGAGGAGTAAATATTTTAGGAAAAAATATATTTTTGTCCTTTATCTTTTTAAAAAAAATATTTTGGTCCTTTATTTTTAAAGTATTCATTTTACTCTTTTAACTTTCAAAGTCAACTTAATGTTCTCATTCTAAAATAATGGTCATTTTTCAATTTTTGGATTCAATTTTGAACCATTTTAAAATTGATTCAAGAAGTAAAACTTATCTCGTTAAATTCATTTACATGGAATTTATGAAAACTCAATTAATGTTCAAACTAAAACAAAATCATAAACATAGAAAAAATACATGAAAAGTGAGTCTATCAAATAACTGAAAACGAATATAATATTATTTTAATATATATCTACACAAACTTATTTGAATCTAATTATCAGTATTATAAAATAAATATTTAAATATTTGCTTTAATATACTATGAAAGTCACGACCAATACTATTATATATTATATATTTATTTTGTAATTAAATAGTTGTATCATTTAATTTAATGAAAAGTTTGACATACGACCAAAAATCACAAAACATATGTCCATGATCATAGTAAAATATATTATACTAATTTTTGTTATATAATTTAATTGATAAAAAAAATATGATATTATAAAATTACGTGAAAATATGTCGATTATTTATTATTATATGCATATTTACTTATATATATTTATAAAATTAAAATTAATTTACAAATATATAATAACATATAAAATATAAAAATTGTAAACTTTCTACCCGTATAAGAAGCAAGTTATTACACTAATTATTAATTAAAAGACAAGTTTAGTTGACTTTATTAAAAAATCCTTATATGATTTGAATAATATTTTCTTATGTTTCAAGCAATTTTTTTTCTTATATACATATTTTTATGAATAAGACTCTTGCCCAACCTAAATTTGAGCTTTACTCCTTTGTCATTTTGACTATAATGAGATGTTTGGTATATTTTTTTTTTCTTTTTTAAGGATTTAAAGTTGGAATGATTAGTTTTTCATGTTTGATTTACTATTTGAAAAATATTATTTTTAAAAATATTATTTCTTAATAATAATTTTCACTTATATTTCCTATAAAATTGTTCTCATGAAAAAATAAGAATCTAACGTTTTTTTATTTAAATGAAAAATTTTACTTTAATAAAGTATTATGTTACCTTTATTTTCATATTTAATATAATAAAAATCATTAATTCTCAATTAAAATATACTACAATATAAATAGAAACATCTATGACCAATCAAAAATATTTTAATTATTTTTAAAAATTATGATTCCCAAAATTTATAATTCTAAAGAATCATAATTTTTTAGAATGTTTAACCAATATAATTAAAAAATATATATTTATATTTTATATAACTATCATTTAAAATTTTAATTTATATTTTTTTATATTTACATTTCAACTAACAACTCTTGTGATAGATTGATTTAAATTAAGATTTTTCTAACTCACAATAAAATAAGCCGAATTAACTAACCCGTTAAAAACATCAAATCTTGGTAAGTCAGCACATGTGAACAGAATAAACTCACTTTGATACCCAGCGTTTGAAGCTTTACTTTATGTTATATTCTGAAAGTTACCTAAATAAAGACAAAGTGGCTGTAGTTTAGTGGTAAGAATTCCACGTTGTGGCCGTGGAGACCTGGGCTCGAATCCCAGCAGCCACACGTTTTTGCACGCTTGAAATTTGGGCTGTCAAACTCTTTTAATAATAATAATAATAATAAATCATAAATATAACTACGAAAGTAAGTCAAAATTGTTCTCACAAACCATTTGTCTCATAAACATACATGAGATGACTAAGATGTCTTTCACTCAATATTTTGCCTTATTTCTTATTATTTCAGTTTACATGTTTCTAGTATCTATGTTTTCATGATTTTATTTGTTAATTTCTATTGGTTAATAATAGAAATAATTATTTAAATATAAAATTTAACAAACTTACCACATATTACAATCTCTATTAAATGACTTTGTAAAAAAAAATTATATTTTGCAAAACTTTTCGGTATTTGGTATTTGTTAACTTCGCTGTTGAGGTTATTTTAGTTGTTTCGGTGAGAAGTGAACTGAAGTGGTAGTTATTCAAACTACTGTTTTAAAAATTGGATTGGACTGGTTGAACCAAGTATCGGTAATCTAGTCGATCTGAATCTTGAGTTGAATCGGTTATGCATTTGACTCATTTTAAACTGGAGTGAATCGGCCAATTTTCTCGTTCGACCAGTGAATCGGTGGATCAAACTGGTTCAACTACAATTTTTTTTTTAATTTTTTTTAAGGGATCACAAACCACAAAAATAATAATGGAAATTGAATCCTGATAATAAAAAAGCAAAAAGTTTTATTAAACATAACAATGACTACTTGTTCTAATGTATTTGTTTATAATATATGCAACCTAAATAACTTTTATAATATTATTAATTTTAAATTATATATTTAATAATATAATATCTATGTAGATAGTACATATATTATTTTGTGATATAAATTGCAAGTATATTATATATGTACATATTATTTATATTTTTAATTTTTATTAATATACAGTTTATATAACATGTATTTTTTTTTATATAAAATAAAAATAAAGATAATTTTAAATAAGATGAAAATTGAAATTTAAAATAGGATATAAATATATTAAAATTTATAAGTATAAAATATATTTAACATGAATATTTTTTAAAAAATTAATAAAAACTAGGTCATGCAATTCAATTAATGATCCACCGGTTCAACCTTTGACTCACTGACCCAGTACCTTAACTAATTTAATGACTGATCCGACTCTTAAAACTATGATTCAAATGGCGCAACCAAGACACTACGACTATAATGAGTGTGCGTTGCTTTGCAAAGATCTGTTTAAACTTTCATGCAGTGTTTAAAAACTCGAATCGAACCGGCCGGTCAGACCTGTTGGACCGGGAACCGGTGGTCCATCCGGTCCGAATCTTAAGTTGGATCGGTTATGCAGTCGACCCGTTTTAAACCGGATTGAACCGGTCAATTTTCTGGTTCAACCGGTGAATCGGTGGGTCAAACCGGTTCAACCACTTTTTTTTCTTATTTTTTTAAAAAAAATTTTAAGGGACCATAAATCACAAAAATAATAATGAAAATTGAATCTCTTAATGGAAGAACAAAGATTCTTATTAAATATAACAATGACTACTTGTTCTAATGTATTTGTTTATAATATATACAACTTAAATAACTTTTATAGTATATTATTAATTTTAAATTATATATATTTAATAATATAATATCTATGTAGATATTACATATATTATTTTGTGATATCAATTGCAAGCATATTATATATGTACATATTATTTATATTTTTAATTTGTATTAATATACAATTTAATACGTAATTTTTTATATATTTTTTTACAAAATAAAAAAAAATTTAAATAAGATAGAAAATTTGAAATTTAAAATAAGAATGAATTTATTAAAATTTATAAGTATAAAATATATTTAATATGAATATTTTTTAATAAAATTAAATAAAAATTGAGTCATGTGATTCAACTAATGACCCACCAGTTCAACCTTTGACCCACTAACCTAGTACCTTAACCGATTCGATAACCGGTCCGGTTTTTAAAACTATGCTTTCATGATCGGTCTCCGCCAAATGCATAAGGGTTCAACAAAACAATGTGTTTGTTTCTGTTGGTGTTAATCTACAATTACAATACTCATCACCCATGTACCTAAAATCCCTTATATATTAAAGAAGAAATTTTATTCTAGGCAAGGATAATTTTAAAGATTTTTCTTCGACCAAAGAATTTTTAGATTTTTTAAATTTTTTTATTTAATTCAGTATTATTTATCACAATTATTTATAGATTAAATAAATAAAAATGATATTATGTTGTAATATATATTATTAATTATAAATATAAAATATAATTTATATATGTTTAAAAGTATTCATTTATACTATTTTTAAACATTATTTATATATTTAAGCATACTATTTATTTGTATATAAAATTTATTATAAGTTTTAATTACATATAATATATAATTAGCTTGTGTATTGTTTAATGATTCGGTGCATCACTATACTTAATATAATACAGTTATTATGTAATAAAAAAACACAAACTAATCAATTACTCTTAGATTCTCATGCAATAGTCATGTGATCATTCATGCAATATATATATACATCAAAATATACAAGTATTAAAAACATAAACTTCATGACATTCTAAATATTATTTTCTACCGTAACTATTAATATGAGATAAACAATGTTTTTCATGATAAAATGTATTTTTTATTTTAAATTTATATTTCAATTTATTATGGTGGTAAATAATCATTTCAAAAATAAATAAATAATAATAACGAAATTTTAGTTAACATAATATTTTTCTAATTCTAAAACTTGTATGAATAAAAATATAATAATATAATTTTAATTAAAAAAAATTGGCGACAGTTCGTCCTCACCTGAATCTAATAAATTATCAGTAGCTTGAACTTATCACTCACACTTGAAAAAAATAAAGAATAATATATGTACGGGAGATGCCTTGGAGCCGATAACATATGGTCCCAAGCGAAGTGCTTGAAGATTCCATGGGTATTTGGTTATCGACATTGTAGCTGAATACGTGTAGTCGAGGATAACTCAACCTCCACAGCACCCTCACCATAATTACAAAGAGATAATTACAAAGAATAACGCTCAATCATTATAAGCAATAAAAATTCTTAAATACACTTAATATGTAAAATGTTGATCTACAGATAAATATGCTTACATTAGATCTTTATAAGGTACATATTCATTTAACATACACTTAATTATTTTGAACACTTGTTAACTTAATCTTTAGAGTCTCTTATATAGGTGCAAATCACCTAACTCTTGGAAGCTGATATGTAATTGAGAAGTCGAGGACCAAGGACTTTCAATAAAAGATTTATTGCACTTATTTCCCAACAAAAATAGTATAATAAAAAAGAAATTAATAAGTGATTTTGGGAGTTAGAGATCATTAGGAATACACTCTTATTTCTATTATGTATGATAAAGATTGATATATGATAAATCTTTCTTATTTGAACAAGTACATGAAAAGTAACCATTGAGAATATAATCATTTGTTGTAGACAATGATTCATAAGAAATTTGTAAATTAAATGAAATCAATTGTAATAGAAATGAATCAATTAAAAATGTGACCAAAATCTAGTAGCTACAATTAAATTGAAACTAAAGGTAATTATAACTTGAGTTAAACATAAATAAAAACTAAAATATTTCGTGCCTATGAATAGGCACCGAACCTTTAGTGCAATGGAAAAAAAAAAAAACTTACAAACTTCATCTATCATATAAGTAAGGGATTTACTTGTGTATCCCTTATTTTTAGACAAATTAACAATCTACTTTATCGCACTTCTCTTATTGCTAAAACTTTTAAGATAGAGGCATCTATTATGATTTAAAAAAATATATATAACCAAAATTATTTGATGGGGTGTCTCTAACCTCATCTTATTTATTTATTTTATGTCACATATTTAATAGTGATATATTATTTAATCAATTTTATTTCTTTTAACATTGTATATATATTTTTTGTGTGTTCTTTAATTCATTTTAATATGTTAATTCTTGTTTATAAATATTTTTTAATGTTATTTCCAATTATATAAAAGGATACCAAGTTCATTTAGATTATTATTATTTATTAATTAATATTATAATATATTGATTATTTATATATTTTATTATGTTTTAATTATAATTATAATTTTTTCACATGACTTATACAGAATCGGAAGTATATATATATATATATATATATATATATATATATATATATTACTAATAATAAAAATGATGATGATTAATATAGTAATAGATATTATTTTTAATTTCATTATGATTAGTAAGTTATTATAATGTTATTTTTTAACTAATATCATCATGTATGAGAAGTAAATCCTAAAACGGATTGTAAATTTAAATAGATGGATGCTCCAAACTTATCAAGGTTATTTTATTGTCAATAATGTTGTGATTTTTAATGGACAAGGAATTTCTTCCTGAATACTTTTCTCTCTTGAACCATATATTATAGAAGGACTAATAATAGTTACTTTCTTTCTTCCTCCCATCAACCACGTAAATCCATTAACGATTATGTTTCCACCAGCCGTATAAAGTTAAATAATAGTATGTTATAGAAAAAGTATGTATATAAATAAAACTTTTTCCTAGTATCTATAATATAATGGTTCTAATGCAAGTAGGTTGTAAAATAAAATAATGTATAATATAATTATGAGTGTGACTTTGTATTATTTGTTTTAAATTTTATTTTTTCTTTCATTGAATTTTCCTTTGAAATAAAATAGTAAGTATTCATTTGATTTAGGGGGGTGTATTGGTTTAGGATTTCGTAGGATTTTAAAAGACTTTTTTTGAGTAAAAAAGTCCCTTGGTATTCAATCAGGATTTTATGTCACTTAAAAACAATCCAGAGATATTCAATCTGGATTTTCAAGATTTTTTAAAGAGTCCATTAAAATCCACTGGTATTCATTTGAGATTTTTTACAACTTAAAAACAATCCATTGGTATTCAAAAATATAAGGATTTTAAAGGATTGTTGTGTGAGAGGGATTTTGAAGGACTTTCTAGTGTTATCTATAAATACCAGATTCATAAAACAATCCCATCCAAAGCCATCGGATTTTGAAGGATTGTTTGAAGTTATTTTTCAAGTGTTTCAAGAATTTTCAAGTGAGTTTTTCATTTTTTTTTATGCTCCTGTCTTCTCCATTTTTTCTCTACTAATAATACTACATTATTGTTCATTGCTCATATATAATATTGTAGTACTGTTCTCATCTCATTCCCTTATTTTGTGAAACTCTGATATGTAAGTGATAGTGTCATTGACTTGCTCTATTTTTCTGTTCGTTCTCTTTAATTGACTTGCTTTATTTATTCTATGTAGTTGAATATGTTCCTTTATATAACACAAAAAATGCTTGAAATTTCAAATTTTAAGTGGTAATTTTTTTTATAACACACATCAAGAAAAGAAAAAGGTGAAAGATGAAATTGATATCATAATCTCTATAATATATATATATATATATATATATATATATATATATATAAGATGAATTTGTTAGGGTTTCTGTGAGTAGAATGAGATGAAAATGGATCTAAGTTGGGAGAAGAACCCTCTCAACATAAAAACTGCGAACTCTCTCATTCCTTTGAATTTGTTACTCTTATCCTCTTCCTTTTATGACTCAACAATTATTTTATTTTTTTTACTATGAATTTTTATTTTTTATTTTTATATTGTGAAATTAAGATTTTTTTTATATTTAAAAAAAAGAAAATTAACATAAGACATTGCAGTATCTAATTTTTTAAGGTTTAAGATTTATGCCTTCATTAGCTTATTTTTTAAAAAAGAAAATATTGTTAAAATATTTGTTAGAATAATTTACATTTATAAATATCGTTAAAAATTATTATATAATATATAACTAAAATAATATATATATATATATATATATATATATTCTCTATATCTAAATACTTTCGTTTATATAAAAAAATTATATATTTAAATATTTTCTCAGTATCGAATATACTAATTTCTTTTTTATATAAAAAATTATCTTATGTTTCTATATTTTTGTTTTTACATATTTTTTTTATAATGACTGAGGTATTTGATCCATTTGGATAGTCAAGATATATTCGATCTTGTATGATTGGTGTGCTTCTAAAAATAATAATATAATTTTATTAATTTTGTCTCTTATCCATAATTATTTATATAACTAGTTTTCAACATATATTGTTTTAGTAATTCAAATGGGAGATTCACGAGGAAATAATAAAGAAAAAGGAAAAGAGAAAGAAAACTATAAAGCTTGGACTAAGGAGGATTCCGATGAATTGTTACAATTGATAGTGGATGCTATAAAAAGAGGATAGAATATTATGGAGAATTATCATTATTATTTATCTAGACATTATTATATTTTTTTATTATTTTTGTCTTTGACTCTTTTTAATTTTGAATGTATGCATTTTTTTTAAATCTTATTAAATGTCAAAACTCCACAAAATCCCACAGAATCCATTAAAATCCTGGTTTAAAAGTCTTGCAGAATCCATTAAAATCCTGATTTTAAGTCTTATGGAATCCTGCAAAATCTTAAAAGCCATGAAAATCCTGCAAAGTCTTTTAAAATCCGCAAGATTTTTTTTAACTAAAAAAGTCCTTTAAAATCCTAATCCAATACACCCCCCTTAGATAAGATGGATTAAATAATTAATTTAAAATAATTGAGAGTGTTACAAACTTTATTGTTAGTCAACGTATTTATCACTAGTACAGAATATACGTTCTACGTCGGTTATTTTAGGGGTTTTACGTCGAAAAACCCTCCGACGTAGAAGCGAGAGATGTAAATTTACGTCTGTTGTAAAAAACTGACATAAATTTACGTCGGACATGACAAGTCCGACGTAAAAAATTGTAAAAAAAGAAAAAAAATGACTGTAATCAGAACGGGCCATTCTGGTTGGAGAATGGCCCGTTCTCCAAGCAGAACGGTCCGTTCTGCAACCCAGACTTGGCTTTTCTTCTGGTTTTTCCTCTGGCTTCTCTTCTCTGTTCTCCTCAGGCTTGGCTTCAGCCACTGGTTGTTCCTACTCAAAATATAAAAAGGAACACACATAATAAGTACAAGAACTAATTAATGTAGACCAAGTTATAACACTATCAGTAAAAAAAAAGTTTCACTGGTTGTTCTTCCTCACCCATTTGCCGTATGAATGGAGACTGAAATGTCAGAAAAATTATAAGGAAGGAAGGAGTAGAAGGCGAAGGGATTTATCACCAACGCGCGGGAGAAGAAGTTTTTGAAATCTCCAAATCTCCAGCTAGTGATAAAACCTTATTTTAAGGCGTGGTGTGGATTATTTACGTCGGCCCTAGTAGGGTCCGACGTAAATTTTAACATCTACTTCGTACACAATGCATAGCCGACGTAGATGTTAAAATTTACGTCGGACCCTAGGAGGTCCGACGTAAATAATTTAACAAAAATTACGAGCCATGCCACCGCGTTTTTAGTACGTCGAGTATTTGTATTTGTGACGTAAAATAGGTGACGTAGTAGCCTCTTTTTCCACTAGTGTATACAACAAATACTGCATCAGAATAGTGTATACAAAATTGGTCATCTTTAGCTTGACCAGCCACACCCACAAGCTAGTTATCCAAGCTAATCTTACGTACCTTACTCTCGTACCAAATATAATCATTACAATCCAACCACAAGAAAAAAAAAGGTAAGCTTGTAAAATAATCAACATATCAACATGTGATGAATTTACAACTTATACAACATCAAGCTAGTTTATAGCAGAACATCAATTTATCATCATCATTTACAACTTTCAATCATCAAATACAAATTACAATGTAACCAACATTTTCAACATAAACAACTTTAATCACAGCCTAAGCAACTTTAAACATTTAATGTGTTGTCAGACATGTCAACTTATGGAGATCTCCTACAACAAAGGTGAGTTTAAGTGGTTTGACCTTATCGCAACCAAATTAGGTAGATACAACTTCAGGCCTCTTTGAGCACCTAGTAAACAACTTAAACTGACTTCTCATGTTTCAACACTTAAACTAAGAAAGTTTAGTACTACTTTTAGGGTAGAACATCTTGGATGTGAGCCTACCCTCCAAATATTATGCACATTTCTAGCAATTAATAAAGGATTTTACCCTCTTGACTTCACACTTTACTTAATTGATCATTTTATACACGTATGACTCAATCTTGCCCCCATATAGTTTTATATTGGTCGCTTTTTAATCAATATATGATTCGACTTAACCCCTATATTGTTCCACATAAAACCTAGAGGAGACAACTTAAAATAAATTATACCCATTAAAGAGTTAACTTACTCATTTAAGGGATCTCAACTTTGGGCTTTTAGAACACCATAACTTATATCCAATGATGAGATATTTTAATTTCTAAAAAACCTTTACTCTCCTCTAATTTTTATATATGTCAAGTAACAAGCATTACATGTTTATACAACTCATCTTCATATTCAACTCCAATAATAAGCAACTTTCAACTTAAGCAACTTAAGGTTATTATGAGGTTTTTGCGAACACTCCACTTGGCAAGCGGACCAAGTTTGTTGTAGAAATATAGTATCGTCCTCAAGGATTTGGGAGATTAGTAATTCTTGCTCTAATGATTAATACTACAAGAAAATTAATTTTTAGTGATAACTACATTTGTCACTAAAAGCTTAAAAAATTCATCACTAGAAGCATTTTGTGACAATATTTTGGTTTGTCACCGATCGTCACTAATACACAAGTCACTATTAAATTAGTGACGATTTTTCAAATGTCACAAATATTAGTGTTTATTGTGAGAAAATTATTGTCACTAATATTTATATGTAATAGTGACAAATTCAAGTTGTCACAAATATACAATATAATAGTGATAAGTTAATTTCCACTATTAAGAGTTTTAAATCATAAATATATTATCATTAGTGTCAAAGTGTCTTGTCACAACTAGTAATTATTATTTTTATTATTATTTAAAATAATATTAATAATAATATAGTTATTTTTTTATTTTAGTCTTTAATTTCATTTTCTAATTATGATATTGATTTAAATTTTATCTATAATTTTTTACTTTTTCTATACAAATTACTCTATTATATTACCTTTTCAAAATTAAATCAATCTTTCAATATCAATTCAAAATTTGAAACTTATACCCAATAATTCATTCATTTATACAAAAATGTATTAACAAAATACTCAAAAAATAGCTTAAATAATTATATTATAAATTTGCTCATAATATTTATTTTAACAAAATGTAAATAAAACTAATCAATAAAACGTAAAATTTATTAGTGACGATTTTAAAATTAAACGTAAACTTTGTAAACATTAGTGTCAAATTTTTTTGTGACAAACATATTTTGGTCACTATTACTAGAATTGTAGTGATGACTTCTTTTTTTCTCACTATTATAAATAATACTAGTGGCAAATTAAAATTTAGTCACAAAAAATATATTATTAGTGACAAGTTTTACTTTCGTCACTTTATTTTAGTCACTAAAAACCATATTTGTTGTAGTATAAAGAGATGTTGATATAATTTGGAGTGAAATAATGTGAGGTAAAATTTAAGCAAAAGTGTAAAAGTTATAAGAACAATTATGTGAAACAAGGATTAGACCCAGGAGTACTTGCTAACTCTTAAATTTCCTTAAAATAAATATGATTTCAACCTCATGACTTCCACGTTCAATTAGTAATTCAACAAGATCCCTCAAAGTTGAATCCTAAAGTAATTAATCTAAAACATGATTCCTCTATGTTTTGAGACTAACACTTTGCATTAAGAATAATGACTTGAACAAAGGTGACTAACCATATCGAGTCTATCCCCCAAAACAAGAGATGATTAGGTGCAAAATTCAGTTCGGGTTCTCAAAAACATTTTCCAACAGGATTCAAAAACCAAAAATTCATACAACGGGTGATCAAGCCGATATAAGAATTGAAAATAGAACCAGGCACAAGTAATGAGACTGAAATGCATAGAGTTAAGAAATAGAAGAGTTAGTAGTTACACCGGGGCCAATCCTTAAAAAGTTTAGCCACACATGGCCATTACAAGATCAGAGAAGCAAAAGAAGAGATCACAAAGTGAAAGATGAAGACAAGGGGTTGGACTTCGTTCCCAAATGATCCAGCTTCCCAATCTTCTTTCTAGCTCTATTTTTTCTCTTCTCCGTAGTCTCAATCTTGTTTTTTCTCCTTGGTTACGTCCCATTTCCATCTGTTTTTCCCTTTTATATTAGCTTCAAAACAGGGGACAAAATGTGATTTTTCCCTCACTGCTGCAATTGTGGCTTCACAGCTATGGCTATGGAGAGTTCTTCATGGTGAAGTAAGTTTCACCGTTGCAGTTGTGATTTCACAGCCATAGCTGTGAAAATCCTTCAAGCTTAAGGAATCTCCAACGTTGTAGCTATGAATTTCACAGCTATGGCTGTGACTCTCAGTTGCTTTTGTTGGATCCTTGGTGCTCTATGGCTTTAGCTGTGAACTCACAACTTTAGCTTCAAGACTCTGTTTGATTTTTTTTGCTTTCCAGACTTCCACAACTATAGCTGCAGAACCACAACTATAGCTGCAACTTTCTGACTTCCTGATTTCTCCCCAAATTTCCATAACTTTAGCTCCAGAACCATAGCTATGGCTATGGAACTCTGTCTTCTCAAATTTTTTGCAAAAAGGGAGAGAAATCATTAAAAATTTTCTACTACTCTTCTATCTATTTAATAACTTGGTTCTTCCAATTTAAGGGTAAAATATCATATATATATATATATATATATATATATATATATCTACAATTTATCCAAAAAGAGTACCAAAAGTTGAGTGTAATTCATGAATAAAAGACACTCAACAACTACCCCAACTTAATTTTTTGTTGGTCCTCAATTTAGGAATGGCCCGTTCCAAACCAGGGTTTTAGGCCCTTTTTGTAAACTGGAACGGCCCGTTCCGGGCTATTAAAACTAACTTATTTGGGCTTTAGGCTTTCTGATGTCATGTCTTGTTGTTTCCATGCTTCGGGAGCTTCTTTCCTTCGATAATGGAAGTCCGTTTCCTTGATTGTATGCCCCCGAACGAAATTAGGTGTCTACAGAGAAAAGGGAGTGAGAAACATCTCACTCTGGCTCACAGTGTAGAAATATACGCCGGATAGCTAAACACAAACAAAGCATGTATAACATAGATAAATTAATAATAACATCACATCTCACTCATCCAAGACATATCAATTCTTCATATAACATTAAAATGCACATGTATGGACACGAACTACATTTTATCATGCATGTGGTGCCAATAACATATCACATGGCATATTGCCGTTAGCAATACACGAAGAGTAGTCTAGGAGTACCTGCCGGGTTACACCCTCTGCACACTCTCACTAGAAGGACATACTACCAGAGTCTCGTCGGGATAGCTAAGCCGCACAAGATACATCCCATGCACACAATGGGCGAGACTGGGACTTACAAACCGAGCTATCCCCAAGGACTAATCCCCAAAGCTTTTACACTAGGGGACCTTCTCTGGCGGTGTATTCCATATCGTACCCTTAAAAACATTTATGCACATGATGCATGTCAATCAAGACGCAATGCTTTTCTCATATCATATCATCATGTCTCATTATCATATCACATTTCATCATCACATTTCATCATCACGTTTCATCATCACGTTTCATCATCACGTTTCATCATCACGTTTCATCATCATATTTCATTACCATATCACATTATCACATGTCATTCACAATTTTCACAGAGCACTTTAATCCATATTAAAACTTGTCTATTTTCAAAATTAAACACATATTTACACTCCATAAACATCAAGGAACACAACAGAAAACTCAAGGGATAAAACAGAAAACATTTAAAATTTGTCTATTTCTCATAGGGTTTTCATAGGAACCCACAGAGCACTCTAATTCATATCAAAACTCGTTTATTTTCAAAATTAAACACATATTCATTCATCTCATTCAACAAGGAACACAATAAAGAAATCAGAGAGCGAAACAGAAAACATTCACATTTTGCCTGTTAAAATTACAAATTCATTCCCTTAGGGTTTCCCATAGGAACCCATAGAGATCTCAAAATTATACATTTATATTTAGATAACATGCAAAATTTGTCTATTTCTCATAGGGTTTCCCGTAAGAACCCACAAAAATCTCAAATCATACAATCAATTACATACAAGAGGAACAATAAATGAAACAGATACAATTGGGGAAACCCCCTCATACGTGAGCATACAAAAAACATAGGATTGGAGGTCAATCCCACTACCCAACATACATTCCCACACTCAAAGCAAGGTTTCTCACTCCCCCTTACCTCGATAAGGAGTTGAAACTAAAGTCGAATCTTGCTGATCTCCTCCTCTAGTTTCCCCCTAGGTCTTCAGAGAGTGTAGAAGAAAAAAGAGGACAAAAGTGAAAAAATGCGTTTTGAAGTGCCAGAACAGTTTATTTATAGGCATCAGATGTGGCCAGAACGGCCCGTTTCGAATCCGGAACGGCCTGTTCTGGAATCATTTATCATGTGTAAATTTCATATCTAGAATGACCTGTTCCAAAACTAGAACGACCCGTTCTGAATTTACATTTTACCCACAATGGCCATGATTGGAACGACCTGTTCCCAAATCGGAACGGCCCGTTCTGGGTTCGAGTTTTACTCATAAAATTCTGTGTTGGAACGATCCGTTCCAACATAGTCTTTATAGGCCATTTTCTTAGTTTGGAACGGCCCGTTCTAGTTTGAGAACGAACCGTTCTGGGCTGCTAAAAATTAAAATATTACAAAAATAATTTTCATAAATATTGATTATTAAAATACTAATAATTATTAAAAATCCTTTAAAACATTCTATAAAACCCATTAAAATATCTATAAGAAAAAAACCTCCATAAATATTAAAATAAACAATAATTATTATACTAGTAGAAAATTCAGGATGTTACAATATATATTACATTAATTTTGTTTTATAAGAAATCATCTTCGATTAATATAAAATTTTGTATATATGATTTAAGAGTAAAGAATTTTTAATTTAACGGTTGGATTTACAAAATTCTCATTGAATATAAAGTTATTGACCGGTGTAATACTTAGCAAAAATTATACCGGTATTATTATAACCCTCCTCATACACACACACACACATATATATATTTAAAATATTATTATTTTTAATATATGATTGTCAATTTTTGTAAATAAATTCTTACATTTTTTACAAATATAAATTTGTCGGAAATATTCTATTAGTAATATAAATTTTCTTACAAATTTTTTTTTCATCAAAAATATAAATTTTCCGACGGAAAAATCCGTCGGTAATTTTCGACGAATTTTTTCAGTCACAAATTTTTGACGGATTTTTCGTCAAAAATTTCTAACAGATTTTTCTGTCAAAAATTACCGAAAGATAAAATTCCATCAGAAATTTTTGACGAATTTTTCCGTTAGAAATTTCTGACGGAGTTTTTCGACATATTTTTTTGTCAGAAATTTTTTACGGAGTTTTTCGTCGGAAAATTTATATTTTTCAACGGATTTGTATCCGTCGAAAATTTTCTGTTGAAAAATTGCATTTTTCTTGTAGTGCTTCAAGCTTAAGGAATCTCCAACGCTGTAGCTGTGAATTTCACAGCTATGGCTGTGACTCTCTGTTGCTTTTGCTGGATCCTTGGTGCTCCATGGCTTTAGCTGTGAACTCACAGCTTTAGCTTCAAGTCTCTATTTGAATTTTTTGCTTTCCAGACTTCCACAGCTATAGCTACAGAACCACAGCTATAGCTGTAACTTTCTGACTTCCTGATTCCTTCCCAAATTTCCACAGCTTTAGCTCCAGAACCACAGCTATGGATGTGGAACTATGTCTTCTCAAATTTCCTACAAAAAGGGAGGGAAATCATTAAAAATTTTCTACTACTCTTTTATCTATTTAATATAACCTGGTTCTTCCAATTTAGGGGTAAAATATCATATATATATCTACAATTTATCTAAAAAGAGTACCAAAAGTTGAGTGTAATTCATGAATAAAAGACACTCAATAGGTTATAAACAACTTTTAACTTTAACAACTTAAATCAATGTACAACTTCCAACTTAATCAACTTCCAATAACAAGCAACTTTCAAATTAAACAACTTAAATCATCATCATACATCATCATAGATCAATGTATAATGAACTAAATTCATCCTTCATCATACATCATGTAAAAAACCAACTTAATAAGATTAGTTGAGAAAATTATAAGTTCAAATGCGAAACAAGAGCTTCAAGTTCCCCAGAGTTCATTATGACATCCTCTTCCCTACATGCCATAACATATGAATAATATAAAACTAAATAACCTCAATATAATAAATGAACTCTAAAGCTATACAAATAGAAAATTTCACATTATTAATGCAAATTAAACATAAAGAAAATAATAAAATTATAAAGGAATTAAAATTGAACTACTCAAATACTAGCTAGTCCTAACTAATCCCTAGTGTCACATATTCTATCAGAGAAAAAACCAACATTGAGGTATAGGTCTCATCACCAACATCTTCAGCACCATAATGATGATCACCTGTAGAAATTACAAGGAAACAACACAAAAGGAAAGGGAGTGAGAAACATCTCACTCTATCTCACAGGAATGCAAAGTGGCTAAACAAACACAAACAACACAAATAATAAGATATAAGATACACAGTTACACATCATCTTATTTAACTCATTCATAGCATAGTAAGCAAAACATATAAGATTATAATGCATATGCAATGGGCACGAACTACATATTACCATACATTTGGTGCCAATAAAAAATCACATGTCACACTTGTACATTGTCGTTAGCAACACACTAGAGTAGTCTAGAAGAACATACCAGATCACACCTTGTCTGGACTCTCACTCAAAGAACATACTATCAAGGTCTGATTGGGATACCTAAGCTGCACAAGATATATCTTATGCTCACGAGGGCAGGATTAAGACTTCTAAATTAAGATATCCCTAAGGTTGGATCCCAAGCTTTTACTCAAAGGATCTTTCTTTATAGTGTATTCCACATTGTACCCTTCAAAAAAATACTTTTATGCACATGATGAATGTCAAACAGACTATATGCATAACATTTCATATGATTTCATTAATTCACTGTGAACTGATCTCATCATAAAATCATCAACCATTGTCAATATTATAATTAACAATTCAACTATATCAATTAAATATTAGCAATCAATGGCATAAGGGATCACATCACTACAACTCATACATAGCTCACAAGCTTATCAATAACACACTCACATACTATTTTTCCATAACTTAATCTTCTACGATATCACATGGTCCAAACACCTTAGCTAGAGCTATATATATGCTATTAAGTTTATCTTAATTTTATTAGAAAGTTAAGATAATTATATCTCCAACTTCTATGTTGACCTCAAGAGCTAATTATGTCATCTACTATTTTAAATAAAAACAAAATTGCAACATTTCAGACTAAATCTAATAGCTTGACCTTTGCTGACTAATTTGATAATAACTTAAGTTTTAGATCTTCTTTTTAGGTGATTTTAACTGTATTTGAAAGCTAACATCCAAGGATAAACATTTTATGAAGATCACAAAAGCCAATTCAACCATCTACTCACTTAACCGAGCCATTCTTTTCCTTAAGCGAGATTAGCTCACTCAGAGTGTGCGTTGAGCGAGATTAGCTTACTTGGAGTGAGATAAAACTTGATCGAAGCGAGCATCACCCGAAACTCTCTGTTAGGCCTCGCTTGAGTGAGCCTGAATTTCCTTAAAGCAAGATAAATTTTCTTAAAGTGAGACTATGGTCTCTTGAAGTGGGATACAACGGTCCCAAACACGAAATTACATTGTTTATGGGTTTCTAACCTTTCTTACACCATTCTGTAACATCTCCAACACAAATTCAATCTATAAGAACTCTCTATAAGTTACGTTATACTTCTAAAAGACACAATTTACACATAGATACATACTCACGCCATCCCCACATACAACCACTAATGCATTCTCTTAGGATTTCCATATATAGGAACCCTTATGAGCACTAAAATAAACAATTACAAGCCAAAATCGAAAATTACCAACACCTTCATAGTAATTACATCAATTAAAACATATAAGGAGAAACAAAGAAGATAAAGACACATTTGAGGATAACCCTTTCATACATAAACATACCACACAGATAGGATTGGGCTCACTACCTAGCATACATTCCCACACCTAGACCGAGATTTCTCACTCCCCATATTGCATGAATAAGCACTACATGATGAGTACATGACTCTAGGGTGATTTCCTTCTTGCTCTTATTCTTCGAGCTTTGAAGCACAAATGCGTCCGTGAAAAAAAAATAAGGGAATGTAAAAATTGATTAGAAATCATAATCTTTCAAACCTTAATCTCCCTTTTAACTTCATAGTTAAAAGAATTAACTATTGTTACAAATCCTTTCTCTTTTAATAAAGTATTATAACCTTTTGATAGAATATATTATATTATATATCAAAACATATCAAATAATTAAATAAATATTAAACAACTCCTATTAATAAAAATAAAATACTAAAATTATTAATAAAATAATATTATATTTTATGAAAAAATGGGGTGTTACATTCGCTCATACCCACAAGAAATTCACTTGAAGCACCCAACAATTAGCTCAGAGTGATTGGAATTCAGTCAAAAAGGAGCTCGACATGTTTTGAGCGAGTAAGTTCTCAATCTGAACTATCAAAATTCGCTCTAAGTGCCCACATCAAGTGCTCAAAGCGAGATAGGTCAAAGACTACTCTTGAAATGGTCTCACTTGCTCACTTAAGTGATCCTGTGGACGTTTTAAGCGAGCAAGCCCAGAAAACCTGCATGAAACCAAAGGCAAACACAACAACTCTAGAACAGTATAACAACTCTAATTTCTCTCGCACAATATAATAATCCATGCATGCAACTCAAAATCCAACATATATTAGCATCATACAACTTAGAGTTGGAAAGAAAAATATATATTAAATATGCAACCCCGAAATGTTAAAAGATCATCGCTTCCTTCATCTTTCACCAAGAACAAAGAAAACCTAATTTCTACTTTCCAATCTCAACTTAAATGCCTATAAATTATGAGTCAATAGATTAAAATAAACATATACAACATGAAAGATCAAACAACAAGCTTCTCTTATCTCGAATCACTCAGAAATCAAGGTAAGAAGAAGAAAAACCCAAAGTCTCTAGGGTCGTTGTACGACTTTCTCCAACTCAGATTCTCAACTCTCAAGGCCTTGAATCACTACTCTTTACTCTACTCAGCTACGGAGAAAGGGTTTGATGCTCTCCAGAATTAGAAAAAGAAGAAGTTAATCTCCAACTCCAAAGTCCATCTTTTTAACTTCTCTCTAAGTTTCCTTAAGATATGAACTTATGAAGTTCATGTCTTAAGAAAAATCTTATATACCTTTTCCTAAACTTGGTCAACTTGAACTCAACTAAAACTACTTGATCAACAACAACTTAACTCTCCAGGATCTCATGACCCTTAGAACTTTAAAATGACAACAATTACAACAATTACAACAATTCAACAATTAACAAACATATATCATATAATTAATCAATAAAACTTAAAATCATTTAGTGTTATATATCACACATGTTAAAATACTAGTTATCTAAGTTAAAACGGTATAATTTTCAATGATGAAAATTAGGATATTATAGATAGTATATTACCTTTTATCATTAGGTTAACAAAGTTATTATATTTTAAGAAAATATAAAAAAATCAAATTATTACAATTATGGAAATGATATATACTCATATGAGTTAATAAACATAATTAAAATAATGTGAAAAATATATCAAACGTGAAACTAAAAAAATATTGTGAAATTGATTTTTTTTTTCAGTTTTTTAAAATTATTTTTATGCGATTTTCACCAAGTTTATAATATTTTTTTTTCTGAATTTCAGTTACATTTAATAGTTTCATATAAATGAATTTAATGAGATAAGTTTCAATTCTTGAATAAGTCAAACAAGGATTCAACATCATGTCTCAAAATTAAAAATCATTATTGTCTTAAAAGAATCAAAGCAATTCAAATTTAGGAGATAAAGGATTAAAATAAAAAAATTAAGAGATAGATGACCAAAATGAATCTAAAATATAATATAAAGAATAAAAATATAATTAAATATACAATATTTATTAAATAAATAATTAATAATCTTTGTTTCTTTTTAATTATCATTTATGAAAAGAGTTTTTTTATATAATTTATTTACTATTTTTAATGTTTAAGGAAATATTAATTTTTTTTTGTCAATTGTACCCTAACTTCTATCTAAATTTTAATTAATTTATATATTTACAAGTATGCACTTACTATTGAATCAAAATGGAAAAGTTATTCCCTCAGTCCATATTAACTACAGTTTTCACATTTGAAAATTTTTCAAAAATGATTATGTTCTCAATCTTCAATACAATATTATTTATTTATTTTCTCTTTAATTTGCTCTTTCATTAATTATTCAACTACTACTATTAAAAGTAATATTTTGTTTTTGAGAGAGTAAGGTTATTTTAATGAAATTGTATAAAAAATAATATATTTAATATTATTCTTAATCTATATGTAAAAATCTTAAATTACAATCTTTGTGAGATGGGGGAAGGATATTACAACAAGTATAGATTTAATTTATATATTTATAACAAGTATGCATTTATTGTGGAGTACAAAATCTTTGTGAGACGGGGAAGGATATTACAACAAGTATACATTTAATTTATATATTTACAACAAGTATGCATTTACTGTGGAGTACAAAAAATTGCATGTTTTGGTTTGTGAATTTTAAAAACCTTAAACGACATCTAAAAAAGAATTTAATGATCATACATTGGTACCATAAAATAATTTTATAGCATTGACTAATTAAAAATTATTATTAATATAATATTTAAGATAATTTTTAAAATGTTAATAAATATATTATATATAATTTATGATTAGATGATAATATAAAATTATTATTTTAAAACAAGAAACAAATGTAGTAATAATGGATGATTGGTACAGTTTAGGGAAAATTTCTTTAAATAAGACTTGAAATCTGAATATTATGTATGAAAAAGAGTCAAATTCATTGTATAATGAATATTTCTATTGTTTTAAAAAATAAATTGGTCTTATGAAATAATGTTGTCTTAGATTCTTTTTATACAGATCCTATTCTATATATAAATGTCAAATACTTAATTTTACTAATTTGATCCAATTTGATCCTGCAAATATTAATTCCGAGTTGCATGCATTGAATAAAAAAGAAAAAAAACTCAAAACATACCATTTCTTTTTTATTTTTTTTGGTAATGAAAACACATACCATTTAAAACAGTGAATTTGAAGATTTCATTTTAAATGTAAAAAAAAATATATATTTTTTAAAATGTTATAAATGTACTGTTGCTGACATATGAATCAAAGTATTCTGTCACTCCATTCAAATCCTTTGCTTCTTCTTTGTTTTCTTTTCCGATAAAACAAAAACAGGAAACAAAGGTTTTAGTTATTGGAAATGGCTAGGATGTCTTTCATCCGATACTTTCTCTTATTCCTTATTATTTCAGGTTTGCAAATTCATTATTTATTTTTTTGAGTGTAAACAAAATTATATTATCAACTAGTAATTAACAATTACAGATCTTAAAAATAATTATTATAAAAAATCAATAAACATATCGTATATGACAGCAAATTCTACTAAATGGCTTTGTAAAAAGAATATATTGTGAGTGTATTCTAATTTTTTTTAATTGTCTATACATATTTTGAAAACCTTTTTTTTTTTGTTATTTTAGTTGTTTCAATGAGAAGTGAAGGTGCTCCACCGAAAATATGTACAAAAGTGGTGCTATCGGATTCGTGTGAGTTTAAAAAGTGTGACCTGCGTTGCAAAGAGTTTTTCGATATCCGATTGCTGGTCTCTTCAGAATGCGTTCAGAAGGAGGTGGGTTCAGATATTCTACAATGTGTTTGTTTCTATCACTGTTAAACTACACATTATAATAACACATGTACCCTAAATTCTTGGTTAACATTATATGAATAAGATGGGGCTTGATTGTTTACTCAAGTTTGATCCAAATTTATGAAATCTTATATATAGTTTAATTAATTATTTTGTTTATGATTTGTTGTTTTTAACTTCATATTAGATATATACTTAAAAAGGTAATGAAATGTAATTTTATATTCATTAATTAGAATGACTTAAAAATTGAAATAAAGTATTATATTCATTTTGATAGGTGATATACCATGAAGAATTTTTTCATTTAATCTGGACTGTTGGATGTTTAAATTATGTCAGAAGTAATATATATATATAGTATATATTATATACTAACATCATTTAATCACATGTGCGGAAAAATTTTATAGCAAATATTTTAGTCATAAAGAAGTTAACGATCAGAAACGATGTCTGAAAAATTGATCAATCATAAATTTTATTTGATAAATGAATAAAATAAAATGGGAAAAATTGATAGAGATTATACACGTGAGTTGGGAATTTTCTCATTCTCTTTCAATTTGTTTTTCATTTTGCGTTTTTCCTTTTGTTTTAGGATGCAATCAAGATGTACTAATTTTAGTAGGTGGTAATTAGAAATCGTCAAAATGATATGACCAAGAAGACTTATTTTTAATGAAATTTGAATGGGACGGTATATCAATTGTATTTGCACAAATATTATAGAGGAAAAGGGTGAATTTATGGTTAGCAGTTAGCATCAACAAGACTTATTTTTCATGAAAATGCATGGACAAACTTGTTTTTGGACCGATGAAGATGCTTACCAAATGAATAAAACAAAAACCTTATTGTCATAAAGATGTTAAGCGTAAAATTGTTGTTAATAAGCACAAGGTTATTGGAAGCACCTGTCTATAATTCAATTTATTGTCTATAATTGTGCTACATTTAGATCCTTACTGCTATCATATCATTGTCCGTCGTGACGTTGTCGTGAGTCATGACACCATCGTGAATTCATTTCCATCATTGGAAGTGTGCCGCAGAAGAAGAAATCATTTGAGTTGCACCGCCGAAGAAGAAGAAAAAGAAGAGCACTTGTGTGTCGTGCCGCGTGCGTCCCTTCGACACAACTTTTCTTCTTTTCTTTTTCTTTGAAGTGTTTATTATCTTTTTTTTTTCTTTTTTTTTTTTTTTTTAAGTTTACGGTGTCCTATTTTCTGTTTCTTTTTCTTTTTTTAAGTTTCAAACATATTTAAAAATATGACAGTCTCTACCTTTAACAATTTATTTTTTATTTTCTTAATTATATAATTTTTTTCTTTATAAACACTACTAAAAATATGTCATTTATCCAAGGATTTTCATGCGAAAAAATATTTGTAGAAAATTATTGCAAAAATTCTTGCAAATATAAATCTCCAATAAATTATTGCAAATATTTTTATGATTTTAAATTTGCAGAAAATTCTTGCAAATTTTACTACAAAAATATTAATTATATAAATTTTTTGTTGCAAATAAAAATTTTTAAAAAAATTGCAGATTTTTTTTTATTTTCCTACAAATTTTTGTTTTAAATATAAATTTGCAAGTAATTTGTTTTTTTTGTGAGTAGTATTTCCTGCCAATTCTTTTTATTTATGATTATTTTTATTAATTTAAAAATTGAAAATATTTTTGACTCCTCCATAAAAGTAAACACATTTCTGTCTTCCTTCACTGTACTGATTACATTCACCTCCGCAACTGTATTTTTACTCATCACCGCCGCACAACACTTCTCAAGTAAGTCACCTCCGTATCCTCCGCACCTCCGTAAACGTAACCTCCGCACACTGCTCACTGTAACACTTCTCTCAGCTCCAAACCAGGCCGGACTCCTCCCTAGCTCCGCCAAGCGCCGCCGTACGCTCTGAAATCTTTCGTCGTATCTGCCCTCTCCGCTTCCGGCCTTCCGATCTGGTTTGTTCTATCTGTCCTTTGCTCTGAACTGTGAAATGTTGGATTTAGTTCCCTTGATGCTGATTTTGGTTACGTTGATCCTCTTATGAGGAATTTCAGAGCATAATTCATTTAAATCACTTTAAACAGAGGGCAGATTTTTGTACGCCTGTTTTCAATTCGCATTTCATTTCACCCCTAATTTATAGATCTTTTGATTGGGATCAATGACGAGTAAAGGGATCATAATTTCAATTAGTCACGTGTAAAGGATCTAAGATCTGTGATTATTTACTATTTAAGAGCACTCGGATTGACTTAGATTTACGATCTTCGAGTCGTGGTTAGTTTGGTATCCTCACGAAAAATTGTGGTGAATTATTCAGGGAAGAGTTTGTGTGAAAAATTCCTTGCTGATTCTCACCCCTAATTTTAAGGGGGTGCCAAATTGACTCGTAGTAATGAACAGATAATGTGCTTTAATGATGTATCATGTTTATTATTTGGAAGTGGATCATTTTATTGTTCAATACTACTTACAGTCTAATACCTATGGCTAATTGTCAAGCTCTCTGACGTTTATTGTTATTCTTGTTTATCTTCTCCAGTCATACCAAATGGCCAACAGAGTTCAAATTCCTACCAACAGTTCAGCACTTATTGCCATGATTGCAGATGAGGTAAGAGTGGCAATGTCGTGTGTGCATTCTTCTTTTCCTAATTTTTCTCACCGTACAACACTTTATTTTTTGTGTGCTTTTGAATGTAGATTTGAAGTACCAACTCAATGAGAGAGAAGACAATGCTTGTAATCTGAAAAATGTAAGAGCAGATGTTGGTTGGAGGTAAGATGTTTGTTGGATATGTGTCTCGTTTATTGATTGCATACCTTATTTTAAACCACAGTTTTGTTTGTTAAGAGCTAGCTAAGATTTGATTCCTTCCGAGAACAATTCCATTCAACAACTTCTGAAGGTACATTAATTTACTCTTTCACTTTTGTAATATCATTCTCTCTTTCTGTTTTTAATTGGATGAATTGTGATGCAGGAAAGGACGGCGTTGATCCAACTTCTTGCGGAAAGAAAGTATCCTCTCGTGCTCCTTTTAGGATCTGAATCGAAAGCATTAAATTGAAATGCTAATGTTAATTGAACTAATGTTGTTTGAAAATTGAACAGTAAGATCATTGAAGTGAGTGGCGCGGAGCTGCAGAGGCTGATAGGCGATGTGAAGAAGTTGCAGCTTCAAAACTGGAACCTCGCTCAGTCAAATAGCCACATGTTAGCGGTTAGTTAGTTTCCACCAAATTGAACAAATGCTTTGTTAATTGAAGGTGATTGTGATAGTAACTATTTCTGCTTGATTTTGCAGGAGCTTAACTTGGGGAGAGAAAGGGTGAGTTACTCAATGAGTTGGTTCATTTCCCTAACTCTATTTGTATTTGTGGATTGTCTAAGATTGTTTTGAATTGTTCCAGATAAAAACGCTGCAGCATGAAATTTTGTGGAGAGCTGCTTTGCTTAAAGGAAAGACCATGGACGTGCAGGTATGTCATGCTTTGACATGAATAGTGTACTTTTTATGGCTATGAAGCCCCATTGTTCAAAAAATTAGAAAGTATTACTGATATAATTGGTTTTAGAATACAGTCCAGGATCACATGTACAATTTTAGCCACAATTTCAAGATTTTTCAAACCTCAATTCTACTAAAGTTGAAGCGACATCAACTGTATTTAACTGCAATTTCTCAATATTAAAAACATGTAACTAAATTGATGTCGCAATTTAAAATCTTTAGTATTGTACCCTATCTGGTACTGATAATTATATAACTAATCGTCTAATCCAAGGAGTATCATTCAATTTTTATTAATTTTATTAGAATTCTATTGAGTAATACATGTTCGGGATAACGCTAACATATTTTGCACAAGGCTAAAATTAGAAAGGGCTGAATCTTTTTCTTTATATCCTTAATGGGTAATTCAATTATACAGAGCCAAGTTTATTGAGTGTAGAACAGATGATTTTTTCTGGTTTTTAGTCATGAGTTGGCGAAAAATGTTCAACTTTATAACGTGTATAGGAAAAGTTATCCATTGGTGATCCTGTTTTTATGCCATCTCAGTCTTCAATACTTCCTCAAACAATGCACAATATGTAGTAGGATAGGCCATAAACAATGCTTTCCCTTCCTTTTTTCCCCCTTAATCTCTCTTATCGTCGTATGTGAACCGGACCTCTTCATTTTTACAGGAAAAAGTGGAGATTACATATGTGAGTGACACTGTTTAGTGAAAACTGGAACTGAAGAGAGTCAAGTATAGATTAATGCATCAAAAGTGGAGATTGTTGTTCATTTTGGATGCTTACTGTGATTTCCTTTCAACATTTTCCCAAACTAAGATAGTTTTGGAAATGCATGTACACTTGTGTTCCTTCCAATGAGTAGCACTATGTCATATATATAGTAGTCAAAGACTCTTAGTTCTAAGTAGTAATTAGACACTGTATAAGTGTATATGTTACCTATTAGAGTGCCACTATAAACATGATAATAACAACATTACTAAATGTTGAAAAGTTTGAATAATGTAATAATATTTTCCTTGGCAAACATTGCATGGAAATAAGATCTTATTAAGTTATTAGCAATAATTGGTATATGATTGGTCAATAGAGGAAATGATTGGAAATTTATTTGATGGATAATCACCACAGATTGAAAACTGTAAACATTTCTATAAATGAAAAAATAAACTCTAGCCAAGTCTGCCATCTCATTATGCTGATGATGTTGATGTTTAGACTCCCAGATGTTATATAATTTGGACACCTGTTTGTTAGTCTATTTCACATAAGCTTCATATAATAAAGGGTTGAATGGAAAATTTCACTCCAGTACTTGAAATCTATCACTGTTTGATTTGCAGAACTTCCTAAGAGTAGTTCCAGTCATTGGCATACTTCATGACAAGAAAGCATTCAAACCTGTTCTAGATCCACCTGAAGTGGAAGCAGTATTTGATGCACCTTTGGAAATGTTTCTCAAGGTTCATGCTTACTTTTATTTTGATTTTTGTGTTCTTCATTCTTAATATCTCTTGTTTGATATCAATACTTTAACCAGGATGAAAATCGAAGAGAGGAGGAGAGGGAGTGGATGGGAGAGAAGTTTTTGGTACATTTCTTTGACTATGGCATCAGGCATAAAAAATACCTCATGAGGTTTAACTGCTAGCATCTTAATTAGGGCTGCGTCTGTTGTGTACAAAAGGCCACCAGCTTTCGTTGAGCAGAATCCTGAATTCAAGATTCCATAAGAAGTATCCAAAGATACTGTAATGCGTTGAGCTCGTTATTTATTGTATTTTTTGTCCTTGATATTTGTTCTTCATTGTGCAAAATATTCACTACGTCTAGAATTATAGAATCCATAGCAATTGTCTTGGGACTTTGGGAAGGGGGAGATAGTTAGAATATTAGTGAGTCAGAGACATATATAAATAAATAAGAAGAATAAGAAGACTGAAGGGGAGGTTAATTGAAGTGTACAAATTACCCATATCAGCACTTGCTGCCACGAGTGGCTATTTTTTCCTTTGGTGGCCCAGGTTTGGTAACATGCTAACAGCCCAAAACGTGAAAGTTATAAGAATTGTGAACTTGCAGGGCATCATAATATTAAAAAAAATTATAAAAAAATTACCTGCGATTTTTTCTAGGAAATTTACTTGCGAATTTGAAATTTTGCAGAAAATTTACTTACAAAATTTTAATTTTGCAGAAAATTTACTTGGGAAATTTTAATTTTGCAAGAAATTTACTTGCAAATTTTAAATTTTGTGGAAAATTTCTTGCAAAAATTTTGTGGATTTTAAAATTTGTAGAATATTTTTTGCAAATTTTCTAAGAATTCTTTTTCCACAAGAAAGTTTGCTGCCATTTTTTTTTTGCAATAAAGTATTCTATAGATTTTTTTTATAGCAAAAATCATAAGAATTTTTTTTGCGAATTTTGAAATTGGCAAGAAACAATTATCCACGAAGATATTAGCTGCGAAAATAAATTTGTAGAAAAATTCGCAAAAAACTTATTTCCTACAAATTTTAATGAAAAATTCCTAGGAAAATCCTTAGATAATAGAAAAAATTCTAGTAGTGAAATATATTAATCTAACATTTTCGAACCAATAATTTTTTTTCCTAATAACTAACGTATTAAGCATCTTATTTTTTCTTTATATAATTAAGTATTATATAACTTTTTAAGAACTTTTAAAAATAGTGAAATATGTTAAGTTTTTTTTTAATTCAATCCTAAATAAATATAGTAATTCAACCTTTTTTTTCATTTTTTAATATTAATTTTACGAATCATGATTTTTTTTTTGAAGTATTCGTGTATTACTTTTGAAGTATTATTATTTTTTCTTTGCTTATGTAAGCATTATATAATTTTTTAATATAAGCTTTTAATAATTTTTAAAAATAGTGAATTACATTATTTTTTTTAAATTCAATCTCAATAAAATTGAGTTATTCAACCATTTTTTTTTAATTTTAATTCTATGAATGATTACTTTTTTATTTTGAAGTGTTAGTGTATTACTTTTGAAGATTATATAATTATTTTAGTATATTTTTTTAGTAATTTTTAAAAACAATGAAATACATTAATTCTTTTAAATTTAATATAAATAAAATTGAGTAATTCAACCATTCTTTATTATGTCAATTCAATTAATTTCTTTTTTTTAATTTCTTTCCCCCCTTCACTATTTTTTTTCTCATTTAATTTTTTTATTTTATTAGTGTTTGTTTTTAAACTATTGAAGAAAAAATGGCATCAAGAAAAGGAATTCAAGGAAGTGAACCGCCACAAAAATTGCATAAAACTGTTGCTAGAATGAAAACTGATGTGACATGAAAATATTGTGTTTCTATTGATAGGGATGCAAGAAAAGTCAGGAGCAAATTTTGTGAAGACATTCATAGGAGGGGTTTATCATTTGAAATATCATTTGGCAGGAACATCCAAAGATGTTGGAGCATGTAGATCGATTCTTGAAGATGTTAAGAAAGAAACGTTGGATAAAATTAAATATTCTAAAAAAAACTTGGTGATACTAAAGGAATAGGTAGTAGTTTTGTTGCCCAATCAAAAGGTGGTGATATTGGTAGTCAAAACCTTTTCAAGAGAAAAGTTGGTTCTCAAATAACAATCAACAAGATCTTTAAGAAGGATTTGAGAGAGGAAACATGTTAAGACATTGCTTTATTTTTTTTTCCACTTGAATGTTATCCTTTTTAATGCAGCCAACAGTGAAACATATAAGAAATTAAATGTTTGAATCAGTTGCTCGACATGGTCCAGGATTTGACCCACCATCCTACCATGAAATTAGGGTGAAATACTTAAAGTATCATGTTGAAATGACCAATCTTTCTTTAGATGATCATAAAACTTATTGGAAGAAATTTGGATGCACAATATTGATAGATGGATGGACTAATAGGAGGAGGAGGAATATATTAAAAAATTTAGTAAATAGTCCACTTGGAAATTTTTTTTGTCTATTAATGCATCCAAGATATGCAAGATAGCTAATAAAATTTTCAAGATGCTAGATGATATAGTTGAAGAGGTTAAGGAAGAAAATGTTTTCCATATTATCATAGACAATGCAACAAATTACAAGGCAACTGGGGAAATGTTTATGGCAAAAAGGACTAAGTTGTATTGGACACCTTATGCAACTCATTGCATTGACATAATGCTTGAGGATTTTGAGAAAAAGATACCATTTCATAGTGAAACAATTGCCAGTGGTAGAAGGATCACATCATACATCTATGGTAGAACAAGTTTTATTGCTTTATTGCATAAATTTACCAAGGGGGTGACTTGATTAGACCTGACTTGACTCATTTTGCTACTTCCTACTTAACCTTGGGATGCTTGAATGAGAATAAGGATCCATTAACTAAAATGTTCACATCTGAATAATTGACATCTAGTCAATTAGCAAAGACCAAGGATGAAAAGTTTATGGAGAATTTGGTTACAAATAAGGGATTTTGGAAAATTGTTCTGAATTGCATGAGAGGTGTTTTTCCCTTAGTTAAAGTGTTGCGCTTAATGGATTTAGATGAAAGGCCAACCATAGTTCATTTATGAAGAAATGAAATGAACTAAAGAAAAGATACAAGACTTTTAGAGGATATGAGAACAAATACTATTTGCTATGTGCTTCATTTTATAAATTATAGACTTTGGCTAAAAACTTTTTTTTTTCAATTGTAGCTACATTCCCTTATGGGAAATTATTGATCAAAGATGGGACAAACAATTACATAGGTTTTTGCATACTGCAGGCTACTACATTAAGCTCATACCGCATTATGCTCCTAATTTTAAGGTTGATTAGGAATTTAAGAAAGGATTCATTGATTGCATGGAAAAGATTGTTAGAGACTTTAAAATAATAGCAAATATTGATGACCAACTTGTGGGTTTCAAGAAAAATAAAAAAAGACCTTTTTGGTCATCCTATAACTCAACATGCTCTTAATACCAAAAGTCTAGTAGATTGGTGGGAATCTTATGGAGATAAACATCTAGAATTGTAACAATTTTCAATTTGGATTTTGAGTTTGAGTTTGAGTTTGACATGTAGTTCATCCGACTGCGAGCGTAACTAGAGTGTCTTTAAGATGGTAAAACTTCTAATTTAAAATGGTATATCCGTATATGTATAATGTATTTCAATTCCTTCTTCCTGTTATATGATAATTGATTTTTCATTTAAGTCCATACCAAGAAAAGGAATCGTTTGTTGCAAAAGACCATGAATGATGTAGTTTATGTCATGGCTAATTCCAAATTGAACAAGAAGCGAGTTAGGAAGGAAAAAAATGGTATTAAAGACCTTTTCTTATGATGATTATTGGATTGTGGAGGAAAATGATCAAATTTTATATTTGAATTCCTTGGATGAAGACATACTTAAAGTTGGATAAGATGTTGGAACCAATGGTGGTGTACTTGTGGACGATTTGGATATTCCTCCTATTGAAGAGGATGAATTAATTGGACTTGCAGTGGTGGGAGATGTTAATGCCATTAATAAGAATGAAGATAATATGGATGATGATTGTCAAGAAGAAATTTATGCTCTCCTAATTGACTAGAATGCAAGATTTCATATGAATTTATGAAGTGTTATGTTTTTAGTTATTAAGTCTTGTGACTTATTTCTAATTTCTATTAGGAGTTGTTTAACTTCTTTTTTATTTTTTATATTTTCCTATTTCAAATTTGGATATTATATTTTTAATAACTTATTATTATAACTATAAACTTGTTTATTAATATCATGATTTATAGATTTTTTTTATCTATGTAGTTTTCTTTCTACATGTATTGCATATAAGTTTAAGTAGAAATGTAGGATCTTATGATCTGATTTATGATTCTTAAGTTATGATGTTTCACTCTCTTTCCAATCCTAAGTAAAATCTCGATTTTAACAACATTGTCCTCGCCTCTTTCACTTTTCACATACACTTAAACTGTAGAAATGGTACATGACAATATTGTAAGTACGTGCAACTTTCTCGATAGTTTTTATTGAACTAGACGCACAATTTTTCTTCCAATACTTCCTTTCCTTTCACTCCTCCCTGTAGACACCCAATTTCGTCCGGGGGGCACACAAACAAAGAAATGGATTTCCGTTATGAAGGGAAGGAGCTTTCGAAGCAGGCAAACAACAAGACAGGACATCAGAAGGCCTAAAGGCCAAAAAAAAGGTGGTTTTAGTAGCCCGGAACGGGCCGTTCCAAAATCGGAACGGGCCGTTCTAAAGTCTGGAACGGGCCGTTCTGGATTTGGAACGGGCCGTTCCGAGACTCATAAAAAGGCATAAAATTGTAGGTTGGAACGGCCGTTCCAAACCCCATCAAAGGCCAAAATTTTGTACCCCAGAACGGCCCGTTCTGGTCCCCAGAACGGGCCGTTCCGTTTTCAGAACGGGCCGTTCTAGGGTACGAAATTTTCCCATAATGATTGGGCCAGAACGGGTCGTTCCGAATCTGGAACGGGCCGTTCTGGCCCCTTTTGGTTCCTATAAATTGAAGCTTCGGGCACAGTTCTCAGGGCGGCCAGAGAAATTTCGAATAAGACTCCTTTGAGCACGAAAATTCTCTATTTCTCTCCCTTCTATTATATTTTTTACTCTCTCTCCCCCTATTGTATTTCTTGAGATTTGTGAGACATACTGTAGTGTGAAAGGTCGCCATAACGCACCTTTTTCATATTTGAAGATTCAATAAAGCTTGTTCAAGAGGTATTTCAGCTAATCTTCTTCTCTTCCTTTTATTTCTTATCTTTATCTCTTTTTTTTGTTATAATAAACGTCATAATGTAGATATTTTAGGGTTAATCGCTTAATTTATATTTTAAGCATGATTTATATTTTAAGCATGTAAATAAAATATTAATAAAGGGGATTCAATATTTAATTTATTAATTCTTATAATGTTAACTTCATCATAGGGTACCAATTGAGGGCGCTGTAGGGGTGCTTAATACCTTCCCTACACGTAACCGACCCCCGAACCCAATTCTGGTTATCAAGGCCATAGTTGGATCTTTAAAAAACCTTTTCTTTTTCCAATGTTTTGAGTAAAATATTGGTGGCGACTCCATGAACCTATTTTCAAAAACCATTAATTAAGGATTAGTCTGGTGTCCGGGCATCCCTTAATTAATGAGACTTTTAAAAGGATGTCTAAACCATACGTCGCGAGATCGAAAATTTTCGGGTTGCGACACTCCCAAAATCTTAATATTAAATTTAGTGTTATGGAAAAAACATTTTGAAACACTAATTTCACTTTTCTAGAGTACTTTTTGAAAAAGTAAAATTAATATTCCAAAAAATATTTTTGAAAATTATATTTTCTACATACTTCTGGAGAGTAATTTCTAGAACATTAAATTTAGTATTCTAGAAATTATTTTATGAAAGTATGTAAAATAATAAACTTCTGGAAAACATTTTTCAAAATACTAGATTTACTGTTTCTGAAAGAACTTTATAGAATTATGTAAAATAACACATTTCTAAAAAATACTTTTTTTTAAATTAATGTTCCATAACGTACTTTCCAGAATAATAAGCTTAATGTTCCAAAATATATTTTTTGGAAGTGTGTTTTACATAATTCTAGAAATTTCTTTCTATAACTATAAATTTAGTATTTCGGAAAATACTTTCCAAAAGTATGTTAAAAACACAATTTTGAAATACTTTAGGGAACACTAATTTTACTATTCTAGAAAATACTCTAAAATACTAAAATTATTTGATGTCACATTTTTTAGACATATAAATGGGGCAAAGTGCTCAAAGAAAAAATGCACTTTTGGCTCGATACCTTTGACATTGTCGAGAAAGTCACACATACTTATAATACTGTCAAAAACTAGCACAGTAAAACTAAAAGAGGAGAGAGAGAGAATAATAGTATGAAAACTGAAAGAGGATGGGAGAAAGTAGTAATGTAAAATTGAAAAAAAAATTACCTATTAAAATAGGTGGAGAGTTTTTATGTAAGGGGGTTTACATGAGAACCGGAAAGAAGAGGAAAGGAGGTGTAACACCCTAGGATTTTTTCTAATTAATAATAATAATTAATTAGGGAGATGAGGATGATTTTTTTTTTATATTGTGATTAATAATTTTTTATTTTATACATTTTAATATATTTAATTGGTTAGAGGAATATTAGAAATAATTAAGATAATAGGGGGTTTAGATAAATAAAAGCTATATATTAGAAGAGAAGGGAGAAAGGGAGAGATTATTATTCATTTTTCATCTCATGTTCTCTGACACTTGGGTGTTTTGAAGAGAACACATCTGGAGAACAAGGAGAAGGGATCACCAGAGAAGAGGAAAAATATTAGAGTCATACATTGCATCACTCCAGGTAAGGGGGAGTGAGAACACTCATTTCTGGGGATTGGGTGTATGGAAGAAGGGTAGAGGAATTGGCCCCCAATCCCATAAGTTTTCTGTTTAATGAAATGATGTGTGCGTTTGGTTGAGTAGATTCCGAATATGCACTAGTGGAAAAAAATCTTTTAAAATCGATTATTTTCAACTTTTAAAATTCGTTCCATAACCGATTTTAAAAGAGCCGATTTTAAAAGTTAGACTTTTAAAATCGATTAAATAACCGATTTTAAAAATTAAATTTTAAGATCGGTTGTTTTATAACCAATTTTAAAAGTCTTGGCTTTCTAAAAATTAAACTGGAACAGGCTGTTCTAGGTTGTTAAAAGGGCCTAAAATTGTAGTTTGGAACGGGCCATTCTAGCATATTTTGGCATGAGTTAAAACCAGTCCAGAACAGGCCATTCTGATTGCAAAACGGGCCATTCTCATTGCAGAACGGGCCGTTCCAGATTAAAAATTTACCCAAAATGAACCTACAACGAAATTAGAGACACGAGAAGAGCATGAGAAGACGAAAATGAAAATGACAAGAAATTTACCTTATGGGAGACTTTAGAAAATGAGAGCGCGAGAGAGTAAAAAAAGGAATGGAGGGAAAGATCAAAGAGAATGAGAATGGAGGGAAATATAAAATGTTTCTGACAATACTTTTAAAATCGGTTATTTAAGAGTGTTCACATTATTTACAAAATTGTCACCGCGTGACTTTTAAGATCAGTCACCTTTTAACCGATCTTAAAATCCCAATTTTAAAACTAATTTTTGCACTAGTGATGTAATTTATTTGATGATCAGATGCTTTATAGTAATTAATTAAGTGCTCTGTAGAAATGGGTTAGAACCCTAGAGCGATTGGCCCCCAATCCCATAAGTTTTCTGCTTGATGAGATGTTGTTTATGTTTGATGTAATTATCGAGTAGATTATGAATATGTGATTTATTTGATGATTAGATGTCTTAGAATAATTAATTAAGTGAGAACACTTGATTATTATTCATTTTTCATCTCATGTTCTCTAACGCCCGGGTGCTTTGAAGATAACACATATGGAGAAAAAAGAGAAGGGATCAGCAGAGAAGAAGAAGATTAGACTCGTATGTTGCATCACTCCAAGTAAGGGGAGTGAAAACATTCATTTTAGGGGATTGGGTGTATGGAAGAAGGATAAAGGGATTGGTCCCTAATCCCATAAGTTTTCTGTTTAATGAAATGATGTGTGTGTTTGATGTGATTGGTCAAGTAGATTTTGAATATGTAATTTATTTGATGATCATATGCTTTATATTAATTAATTAAGTGCTCTGTAGAAATGAGTTAGAACCCTAGAGGGATTGACCCCCAATCCCATAAGTTTTCTGTTTGATGAGATGTTGTTTACGCTTGATGTAATTGTCGAGTAGATTATGAATATGTAATGTATTTGATGATTAGATGTCTTAGAGTAATTAATTGAGTGTTCTTTAGAAAGGGGTTAGAACCCTAAGGGGAGAAATTTGATGAATTCAAGGGGGGTAAAAGTTGTAAACGCTAAAATTGGTGAATTTCTTGGATGTGGAATGAGCCCTAAGTGTTTGTAAATTGTATGATTGTTTGTAGTAATGTTTATTTTGAGAGATATTGTTTCGATGCTGGTGATTGGGTAATGGATCACGAGCGACACCAAGCTCGAGTACTTGATGCTAGGCATGTTGGCATCAGGCATGGAAATGACCACGTCGAGCGTGAGATGTTTTGGTGCTCTTTATCGTAGCTTAAAGCCAGGTGCGGCCCAGGGAAGCAGAGCACGAGAAAGAGTAGGTGTTCTCTATTGTAACTTAAAGTCGGGTGTGGGTTTTCAAACCCGGCGTGGATTGCCAGGAGGCTTATTATGATGGTTATGACTGTTTATATGATGATGAATGTATATACATACTTCATGAATGATGATTTCTATCTTGGTGGATGATAATTGATGTGAATGAGTATAGATGTTTATGAATAATGGATGATATGATGATCACGATATATTTATATAAAAGCATTGATGGATAATAATTGATATGAATGAGTATATATGTTTATGAACGATGGGTGATATGATGATCATGATGAAGTTATATAGAAGCATTTGTATGATTGTGACATGCATTATATTTGCATAATTTTGTGGTTCTAGTGAGAACCTATTTCTATGGTTCTGGTGGAAACCTGTTATTGTGATTCTGGTGGGAACCTATTGGTGTTCTGGTGGAAAAACTCCTATGTCATGTTGGTAGCCTAAGATTAACGCGTGACTTAGGTACCAACTGTATATTTTTTATGATGATGGTCGAGTATCCCATGCATTTAGATGTAGATACACATCGCATTGCATTTATGTGTGTGCATTGATGAATTGATATGATTTTGTCTATGATTACTATAGTTTAAAGTATAAGATGTTGTTATTATATTTTAAAGTATGAATTGTTATTATTATATTCGTTTATTGTGAAGGGATGGGATGCCGATGGTTGCGACCCATTCTATATAGAGTGAGATTATTCTCACTCCCTGTTTGTTGTTGGTGTGTTTTGTTTTGTATGTTTTGTAGATGAGGATCCTCAGTTTTGGGATGAGTAAGGAGAGGTCTAGGTGTGTGTGAAACTCTAATGTTAATGTGACATCGAGGATTTGGAGTAGTTTATGAATTTTATTACTTCTTTCCTATTTCAATATTTTTGAATTACAATTTGTTTATTACTACTCTTATTTATTTTTCCAATGACTAGATTATTCTATTTTTAAATTTCATATGAAGATGAGTTGAGATTTTTATGAGTTTCAACATATCTCTTGGGTGTAGATGAGTGTCACAAAAGGTATGTAAAAAAAATATTATATTATATATTGGGATGTAAAATTAAAAAATTAAAAATTAAAGATATTTTAATTTGTTTAAAAAAAAAAGAGCGATGTATAATTTCCACTAAAACATAGGCCTCAAGCAAAGAAATCCAGCCCATCATTGTTCCTACAAATACTAATAGGCAGATGATAAACACACCTCCACTCTCGTATAAATACACCCCCTTTTTTAAAAAAAATATATAAAATGTCTAAATTACCCTTTTAAAAAAAATAAAATTCCTAAATTTACACCTCCTTTTCCCGCACCCCCCTTCCCCGCACCAGAACGGCACCAGAACGGGCCGTTCTGCAAGAAGAACGGCCCGTTCTGATTGTAGAACGCCCTGTTCTGCTTGCAGAACGGCCCGTTCTGCAAGTAGTACAGGTCGTTCTTCTTGCAGTACGGGCCGTACTGAAAGCAGAACAGGCCGTTCTGTTTTCAGAACGGATCGTTCTAGTGCCGTTCTGTTGCAGTACAGGCCATCGCATCACTTTTAAAATGGCTACCTTATGACTGATTTTAAAACTCCGATTTTAAAAGTCATTTTTGTACTAGTGTGTCTTTCCATAGAACAAGTAAGAGTCTTTCTCTTACAAGACCACTTGCTGACATTGTGCACCCCTCTTCTTTCTCTTTCTGGCACTCTCCTCTTCTTTTTTTTCCCGCACCTCACACGCCCCTCTTCTTTCTCTTTCTGGCACTCCTCTTCTTCTTCTTCTTACTGTTACGGAAAGTTCTTTCTGGAATTATATAAAAATGTTCCGGAAAATACTTTCCATAATATTAAATTCTTATTCCGGAAAGTATTTTCTGGAAATGTTTTGTTACATAATTCCGGAAAGTACTTTCCATAATATTAAAGTTACTATTACGGAAAGTTCTTTCCGGAATTATATGAACAATAATTTTACTATTCCGGAAAGTATTTTCTGGAATGCTAATGACTGTAAAAGTACTTTTCGGAATGCTAATGACTGTAAAAGAACCTTTCTTATGCTGGTTATGGTGGGGCTAGTCCTTTTTTTCTATTCAGAATGACTGTAAAAGTATATTGCTTAATGACATTGAGCGGAAAGAGGCTTTGGGAAGAAGAGGGATATGGAGTGTGGGGTGCGGGGAAGGGAGGTGTAAATTTAGGAATTTCATTTTTTTTAAAAGGATAATTTAGACATTTTATATATATATTTTTTTAAAAAAGGAGGTGTATTTATACGAGAGTTGGAAGTGTGTTTATCATCTGCCATACTAATAGCATCAGCGTTACACATATACGCATATTCATTACTACTGCTCTTCGTGTACGCGTCGGGTTCATAATTCACTTGGGCGATAAATTGTCTTTGCAATTCATAGAGTTTCATATACCTAGATTAGTACCACTAAAGGGTTCGGAGCTTCATTTCTCACGCTTCAGAAAAAGTCAAAAAACACAAATCTTCAATTAACAAGGATTTTTTTTTTCCTTAGGAAAGAGACTGCTTATTTTTCAATAAAAAAAAATAAAAAAAAAATAGAGATACTGAAGAGGGTATTAATTAGATAGTGTAAGAAATTTGAAAGTGAAATTTTGGGAGAAGTTTTTATTTATTATTTTTAAATTACGTGTATTTTTCACTGAAAACAAAATGTTCAAGTTTAATAAAATTATTATAAATGATAAATCTCTCCCTCTAAACATTTAACACAGTATCCAAGATATGAACCAAAGACCATTACAGTGAATAGTAAAAAAGAAAACTAAAGATATAAAATTAAATAAAAGAAAAGATAATGAAAGAGAAATGCTATACATTTCGACTTGAAACAGCTGAATAATCCTCCATGCAAATAATTAAAAGGTTGGGGGAAGGAAGAGGGTGGAGTAGTAGAAGAATGAGGAGTTAAGTTTGATCCAATTACAACTATATATTTTTGTAATTTTTTTAATTTTACCAAAAAAATTAAAAGGTTGAATTAAATGAATATTTTATATTCAAGTGTGTTGACAGGTGCCACTTTATAAGTGAATCAGCTGTTTTTACGACTAAATATTTTTGGAGGCTAAAACATTTTTTGGTTTGTAAATAAATATAAAGATAAAATAGTAAAAAAAAATATGTACACAAAAGAAAAGATATTTCCATTATTATATCTATAAATATCTCGACTTGACCAAGAAATGAAGTAAAAAATTGTTATCACGAGCCATTTGTCCTATATAAACTTATAAACCTTGTTGAAGTTTATATTTTTCCTATAGTATTAAAAGATTCAGGATTTCAAGTTCATTGGTTTCAAGGTTTTAGTTACCGGAGATAGCTAAGAAAGATGTCTTTCACTCAATATTTTGCCTTATTTCTCATTATTTCAGGTGTACAAATTTCCGGTATCTATGATTTTCATGATTTTATTTGTTAATTATGTGTTTTATAGTACTACTAACCAATAAAAAAATCATCTTTAAAATAACTTTTAAAATAGTTAATTTAAAATTTAATAAACTTAACCACATATATTACAATCTCTATTGAATGACTTCGTAAACAAAAATGATATTTTGCAAAACTTTTCAGCATTTGGTGTTTGCTAACTTAATTATTGTGGTTAATTTAGTTGTTTCAATGAGCAATGCCAATGAAGCAGTTGCATATAGGGTATGCATTCAGCAAGCACAACCGAGACACTGCGGCTACAATGAGTGTGCACTGCTTTGCGAAGATATGTTCAAACACTCACAACTAATCTCTGCTCAATGCGTAATTCAAAAGGGTTCAACAAAACAATGTATTTGTTTCTATCGTTGTTAATCTGTAATTACAACACCCATGTACTCAAAATTATATCAGTTAACATGATATAATCTATAAATAAGGTTGGGCTTGATATTATACTCGAGTTTGGTTAATTCTTTTAAGTCTTTTAGTTTAGTTTATTAATTAGTTTGTCTTTGATTAGATTATTCTTTATTCAATCTCACCTCAAATAATTTGTTTTTCTTTTGTTATTTTAGTATTTAGATGTCTTTACATTAAAAAAGTAAAATGGTAATGGATTTTAATTTTTATATTCATGAAAATTAACTAAAAATTAAATAAAGTATTTAATAATAACAATAATGTTTTTTTTTTTCAAGAATAAGCCATGTTATAATAATTTTAAACAAATATAAAGAATAAAATTACAACTATGTTAATGATATATACACATTCCACCTATTAATAAATACAGTATTATGTTTAAAAAGTTTGGAATTTTTAAATTTAAATAATTATACCTAATTATAAATTTAGACTTATTTTTTCAGTTACACAAATAATCTTGTATAAATATTCAATTAATTAAGCTTAAATAACTTATTAATAACTCAATCAATTCACGCACTTAATAAAATTATAGAGTATATATGTTTATTTAAACAAAAAACAAGAAATACTTTTTTTTTTATGAAAAAACCAATTATAAAAACTTATAAGATGTTTGGCTAATTATTTTTAGAAGCCATATTTCCATGCTTTTCTAGATAATCACATGTAATAAAGGAAGAAATTAAAGATCATGTTTGAAAACACAAGAAATAAGGATTTCAAATGAAAGAAACAAAATTTCAATCAATCCCAACTAAATACATGCATAAAACAAGTAAAGTTGTTGAAAAGAAGATGGGCAGAAGAGATATTTTTAGTGTGTTGACATCATGTTTTTGCTTTTATTTCCTGAAAATGTGCCAACATAATACCTGCAAGAAATAAGGAAAGTTATTGAAAAGAAGATATTGAGTAAGATATTTTTAGATGTCTTAGACAGTAAGAAAAATAAAATCTTAGTCTATAACTTATAATAGAAGCCATATTTCCATGCTTTTCTAGATAATCACATGTAATAAAGGAAGAAAAGATCATGTTTGAAAACACAAGAAATAAGGATTTCAAATGAAAGAAACAAAATTTCAATCAATCCCAATTAAATACATGCATAAAACAAGTAAAGTTGTTGAAAAGAAGATGGACAGAAGAGATATTTTTAGTGTGTTGACATCATGTTTTTGCTTTTATTTCCTGAAAATGTGCCAACATAATACCTGCAAGAAATAAGGAAAGTTGTTGAAAAGAAGATATTGAGTGAGATATTTTTAGATGTCTTAGACTGTAAGAAAAATAAAATCTTAGTTTATAACTTATAATAGTATAAATATATTTTTTGTAGTTATTACTATCAAACTATTAAATATGTAACAATATTTAGATATTTAGAGTAATAGAGATAGATTTTCTAGTCTTTATCTTTCCTTAAGTCTATTAAATAATGGAACATCACAAACCTTTTTATAGTCAATACTATGGACTCTCTATCTTATTATTATAATAGTCTTCTATTAGTTCTTCCATTAAAAACTAATAAAATATGTTTATTATAACTCTTAATAACACTTATTATTATTATTATTATTATTATTATTATTATTATTATTATTATTATTATGTAACATTTTCTTATTATCAAACAATTAATTAGATTAATAGCATAATTAAATCAAACATGAGCCACATAATATTTCTTTTCCAATATTCTCCCATTTGGCTCATATACTCTTTAGAGATTATTCCTATCAAAGCTTGAAATTCTTCAAAATTATATAGAAATTATCATAGATGAATCATGACGATTATGTTTCAAGATAAACATTTTCTTCCATGTATTACAATGCATAATACTTTCTAATACTTTATATAACAAACTTAATGTGCACACAAAGTCATAAAATCAAAAAGACAAACTTTAATGCAAGCTTTTAAGTATATGATCCTAAAATACGGTAGCTAACAATCTTATACCATATCATCGATTTTGCAACAATAAATATTAGCTCTCTTTTGATGTCCATTATATGTCTATTTGCTTGCCTTGACTTTCACCTTTAATGTTCTTTAAAAATATACTTAGCTGAGAATTCTTAATTAGTTTTCAACAGAATTGACAACTTTAAGACCAAAAATATTATACATATAATCTCAAACAAACAGGAAACAAAGGTTTTAGTTATTGGAAATGGCTAAGATGTCTTTCATCCGATACTTTCTCTTATTCCTTCTTATTTCAGGTTTGCAAATTCATTAGTTATTTTTTTGAGTGTAAACAAAATTATATTATCAGCTAGTAATTAACAATTATAGATCTTAAAAATAATTATTATAGAAAATCAATAAACATATCGTATATGACAGCAAATTCTACTAAATGGCTTTGTAAAAAGAATATATTGAGTGTATTCTAATATTTTTAATTGTCTATACATGTTTTGAAAACCTTTTTTTGTTGTTGTTATTTTAGTTGTTTCAATGAGAAGTGAAGGTGCTGCACAGAAAATATGTTCAAAAGTGGTGCTATCGGATTCGTGTGAGTTTAAAAAGTGTGACCTGCGTTGCAAAGAGTTTTTCGATATCCGATTGCTGGTCTCTTCAGAATGCGTTCAGAAGGAGGTGGGTTCAGATATTCTACAATGTGTTTGTTTCTATCACTGTTAAGCTACACATTATAATAATACATGTACCCAAAATTCTTGGTTAACATTATATGAATAAGATGGGGCTTGATTGCTTACTCAAGTTTCATTCAAATTTATGAAGTCTTATATATAGTTTAATTAATTAGTTTGTTTATGATTTATTGTTTTTAACTTCATATTAGACATATACTTAAAAAGGTAATAAAATTTAATTTTATATTCATTAATTAGAATGACTTAAAAATTGAAATAAAGTATTATATTCATTTTGATAGGTGATATACCATGAAGAATTTTTTCATTTAATCTGGACTGTTGGATGTTTATATTATGTCAGAAGTAATATGTAGTAACCAATTTCGTCCAAAAAATATTAATTTTGTTTTTAAATAATAACAAAAAAGGTATGTACAAGAAAGAATAAAAAAGACAAAAAATATGGAAGCTAAATGTAACACCTCATTTCTTATATTTTTATGGGGTAATTTAGTAATTTTTCATATGATTTTAGAAACCCAGAACGGGCCGTTCCAAAACTGGAATGGGCCGTTCCAACCTTTTCCAAAGAGTCCTAAAAGTTCTAGCCCAGAACGGGTCGTTCCAAAACTGGAAAGGGCCGTTCCAGCCTTCCAAAATGCCCTAATATTTCTAGTCCAAAACGGGTCGTTCCCACAACTGGAACGGGTCGTTCCCACAACTGGAACGGGCCGTTCCCAAACTGGAACAGGCCGTTCCAATTTTCAAAAAGACCTATAGTTTTTAGGCTAGAACGACCGTTCTCGAACTACCAAAATACCTAAAAAAAATTTGGTCTAGAACGGGCCGTTCCGAAACTGGAACAGCCCGTTCCGAAAATGGCCGTTGTGAGTAAAATTGAAACCCCGGAACGGGCCGTTCCGGTCCCTCCGGAAAGTCTATAAATAGCGGCCCTTGCCCTTCCCAAAGGGCACCCACACACACATCTCCACCTTGGACCAGAGGGAGCTCAGAAGGAGAAACCAACAAGTTATCACTTCTTGAGCGAAGAATAGTGAGTATATCGAACTCACTTTTATTTATTTATTTATTTTTATTTTTATTTTTTTATTAGTAATATCTGTTATTTTAAAAAGTTTATTTATCATCTTAAAGTCTTATTTAAATTCAAAATGTCATTAAATATCAAAATATAGTGTTACAATATTCAATATAAATATTTAAAATTATTGTATTAAAAATTTTATTTGGAGGAATGGTTAATTAGATGTGACATCTTTTTAACCTTTGAATTTAAAGTACAAGTTGTGACAGCTTATCTTTAAATTTTTTCTCCAAAAACAAAAATATCCAATAATCAATAAATTTTTTAACATCATAACATCTCTAGTAATAATTATAATTAAAATTTTATTGAATTGACTTTGGTGTACACCTTAGTCAATTTTATATTTTTAGAATGAATGAGCTGAGACAGTTCAAAAATCTTATATTTAACAAAAATAAAATTTAATTTAAAAATATCAACACACAAATATTTTCTACAAAGAACTACGTGACTCTGATTCTTCATTACACATGGAGATACGTAGGAGCAAGAAATAAATCTTGTCGAGCCAAAAAATAAAAAATATTATTTTCCTTTTAATATAACAATAATAATTTTAACCCTTATATATATATATATATATATATATATATATATATATATATATATATATTCAATGATAGTTTAGTTAAATAAAATATATTTGATCATTTTAGTGAGATAAATATTTTATAAAAAAATTAATAATTAATTTAATTAATTAAAGGTAATCGTTTTAGGACGAACGTTGTGAGGTGCTAATACCTGTCTCACACGTAATCGACTCCCGAACTCAAAAATTTGGTTTTCGTAGACTATTTTCTATTTTATGGTTTTTCCAATGTTTTTCCGTAAAAAATAACATTGGTGGCAACTCCTCTTTTTCAATTTATTTTTTGCCGTCTCGTCGCGATCTCGGTTGCGACAGATGGCGACTCCGCTGGGGACATTTTTGAGAGTCAAGCCTATAATAATTAGTTAAACTAATTAATAATTTTTAAAAATGTTTATCTCACTTTTATTTTATTTTATTATTATTACTTTTTTTTGTTTACGTCTCTTATTTGTTGTTTGTATTATTTGCATGAATTATATAAATATGTGTTGTGTAATTTGAACTTTAGGGTAGAAGAATTTTATTTTCTATATCATATGTGTTGTGTTTTATAGATTGGATAGTGTAGGATTGCTCCCTTCACACACTTCACTTGCACAATTTCACACACGTTTATGAGTGGGGTCCTATGCCCGGACTTGAGTGCAACTTAAGATAGTAAGAGGTTGAGTAATGGTAACCTTCTTGATGTACATCTTGTTTGGTTATTATGAAGGCCTCACCTAGAGTTTGATTCTTTCAAGGGTATTATCACCTCTAATAGTTTACATATTATTGTGACTAATATCCTAAAAAGGGTTATTGGCTCTAGGAACCTGTTTTAAAACTATAGTCCCACCCTTTTGAGAGGAACACATATTAGTAGTTTATAGAGTTTTTAACTTAGGGATGCCCTTATTAAGTATCACACGAGCAAATTCTACCTCTACGTTCGAATGACGCAAAAAAAAAATTATTCCATTTCATAATACACATCATACATTTATCTTTTAACTTTTATCATATCTCACGCTCCTTCAATATAACACTCATCGCAAAAAAACTATTCATGCATGCATGCATTCATCTACATTTCATAATTCATTCATGATATGCATTTTACATCTTTGCATAAAAAATAATACTCTATGAAATCATTCATACAACTTTAAAAGATTGCAATTGTCATCATCATTGACACTTGTTTCTTAAAGAAAATGAATAAAGTTCTCTCTTGCATAATTCAAAGTAAGATCATTATTCCATTTGAACATTTAGTCTAAAATGTATCTCATAACATTCAATATTTTCATAATTTTTTCATGACATTCACGCATAAACATTATTTAGATTAAGTCATGTTAGGTATATTCATTAGGCATATCCATCGTCTTTTCTTGTCATTCTCCATAATTGCATTCATTCTCACTTTATTATCGCGAATCAAAATGCATTTGTTTCTCTATAAAAAAAATCAAAATAAAAAAAAAACAAAAAACATTTTTTTCATTTCAAATTCTCATTCTAACATTTTTCTTTTATACGTGCATTTTATAGTAAAATAAAGGTCTAATTGATTGCTCATTCATGTCATTTACAAAAAAAAATAACTATCTAATTTGATTATTTTCTTTTAAAGAGGATGCCAAGCAACAAAATTATGCAATGTCTCAAAAGAAAAAGAAAAAAACAGGAAACAAAGAAAAGTGAGGAATAAAGTGAAATTATTGTTCTCACATACATTTAATTCTCAATCAAGAAGATGAGCTCTTTGACAAATTAACTTGTCAATTGACATGGTTTTGAAACTATTGTTAACCTTTTGAAGTACTTATTTCATTAACTTGCATAACAAGTTGTGTTGTTATCTTCATTGTCATAAATTGTCTTTGTCCCATTACATCTCATAGTTTCCTCATTATTCTTCCAAAAATAAAGAGTTTGTCTTCATAAAAAGTCAAATCTGATGGATGATTCTCAATTAGAAAGTTTAGCAATAGAAATTTGAAGATTTCTTATCAGGGAAAATTTATCATTTTATGAGTATTTGTCCAACCATCTACCACATTTAATGGAGACAAGTCTTATGAGCAAAAAAAAAGTGAAAAAATGTAAAGTCTGTTAGACTGAAAACCCAAAAGGGCGGTCTAAGCAAAAGTTAGGACAAACAAAAAAGAAAAGATAAAAAAAATGGAGTAACATGGAGTCCATTAAGTTTTGTCTTAGGATTAACCTTTAAAAAATAAGCAGTCAAGATTTGAAATGATATATGACCATGTTTCTCTATCTCCAAAATATATATATCACTTGCCACCTAAATTTGAGCTTAAAAGTGAAAATTTTCTTCAATTACCTCAAACAAGGCTCACCCTCAAAATAAGGGCAACACAGTGTTCACATTTAATTCAGTTTGTTCATGATACCAAAAAACAATGAAAAAGGAAAAGAAGAGAAATGAACCAAAGGCAACAAAAAGGCATTGTTTTATCCTTGATGTCATTGGTTAAGGTAGCTTCTTATGCCAGTGTGACTAGAAACGTGGTGGTCAAATTCATTAAAAGAGATTTAATATGCAGATATGGGTTACCCAATCGTATCAAGTAACAAGATGATGAAAGAGTTGTGTGAAGAGTTCAAAATTCAACATCATAATTCTTCACCATGTCGTCTTAAGATGAATGGGGCAATAGAAGCAGCAAACAAGAATATTAAAAAGATTATTCAAAAGATGATGGTCACTTATAAGGATTGACACGAAATGCTTTTGTTTGCTCTACATGGATATCACATTTTTGTTCGCACCTCTACTGGGGCAACTCCGTATTCTCTGGTTTATGGTATGGAAGCAGTCATTCCCATTTAGGTTGAGATACCATCTCTAAGAGTATTGGCCGAAACCAAACTTGAGGAAGCATAATGGGTTCAGGCTCGCTATGATTAGTTGAACCTAATTGAAGAGAAGAGATTGAATGCATTAAGTCATGGTTAATTATATCAAAAAAGGATCAAGAGAGTTTTTGCCAAAGAGATTTGGTATTGAAGAAGATCTTACCACCTCAACAAGATCATAGAGGGAAGTGGACGAGAAGATCTATTGAACCCAATAAACTCTGATGCAGTCCAGAAATTCTATGCAAAATAATAACAAAATAAAAAGCTCGCTAGGCTGAAAACCTGAAAAGGTAGCTTAGGCAAAATTTAGAGCGACCTGGTAGGCTGAAAACTCGAAAAGAGCAGCCTAGGCAAAATTCAAGGTCTAAAAAGAAAAATGAAAGCAAATAAAAGAAAGAAGAGCTCGCTAGGCTGAAAACCTCAAAAAGGCGGCCTAGGCAAAAGTTAGAGCAACCTGTTACGCTGCAAACTCCAAAAGAAAAACCTAGGCAAAAGTCGGGGTGAAAAAAAAAGAGGGGCGAAGAAAAGAAATCGAATAAAGCATTGAAGCCAACACCATAGCAAAGATCCTTGTTTCAAATAACCTTCAAACACATATTTGAGCCTTTGTATCCTTTCTTTCATATCCATCTCACTAACTAGTGTTACAACCCGATAAAGTCTATACAGATCAAAAATTGGTTGCTTTTTTTTAAATTTTAGTCTTAAGACAAAATAATTGAACTCATCTATCATTGTTAACACGATTGCTCCAAAAAAAAATAAAAAATACAAATGCTCGTAAGACTTGCACATCCATTACATCATGGAGAGAAACAAACATCCAGCGCAAAATCTTCTATTCATCAGTGTTCATTGATTACTACGCTCAATAATTATGAGAATTATTCAAAAGGATAGATTGGGAACAAATCACAAGTCATGCCTTCCTTTGATTCCCCCTTATCCAATTAAATGAGACATTTGTTTTATGTCTCATTCCTCCATCAATTCATACATCAATATTATTTCCTTGAGTCAGAAAACAAGGCAATCCCATTCATCATTGTCTCCTATTCTACCCCTGCCTTTCAAGACTAAATTGGGACAACCACTTCACACTGGGGCAAAGGATCTCATTGTCATTTCATCACCTTAACTTTCAATTGGAATAATTGTCTAATCCAACTTTGTTCTCTATTTCTTCATAAACTGGGGCAACTCAAAGTACTCCTTTTATACCGGGACAAGTTCTCAACTATCATAACGTTTTCATCCCAACCATATAATCCATGTGTCTCAAGTTTAATCAAGTCAATGCGTGTATCATCCATATTCCGCCATTCTAAATACATCCTTCCCATATGTGTCACTGTTTGATTCTATCCACTCGAGTCTAAAGTGATGTAAATCATTTGTCTCACTTGTTCAAAGTCCAAGTTAGTCTAAATTCTTCCACTTTTCACTCCATTAATTTGACATCAAACTGGGGCAATTGCTCGATCTCTTGTTTCCATCAGGTTCTCAATTTTTGTCATATCTTGGTGTAGTTTGCTTTATTTTCTCTACATCAAAATAAAGTCACGTTCAAATATCTTTTTTGAATAGTCTTTCAAAAAAATCATGTGTCATTGTTATGCATGTTGGTTAAATGATGTTGCAAAGGGAATAACAAGATGGTGATAATCACTTAATTGATAAGTTAGGCCAAATGAGTCTCACTTGATTCTAGGTGGGATAAGCTTGAAAGGATAAATTGTGAGATCATTTTTCAACGATTGACAAAGAAGAAAATATCAGGATTTCATGGATTTGAAAAAGGATAAAAAAGGTGAAAGGGCTTTGCATGGATTTTCTTTCTCTAAAGAAAATAATCATTTTATGATTTTCTTTGAAAAAAAAAACAAAAAAAAGACAAAAAAACAAAAAAAAAACAAAATGAAATGTGTCTATGACACCTCATAAGCATCCCAACACCGAATCAAGTATTATATCATCTGTATTAATATGTTTGAAGTGTTCGTTCATGTCCAATGTGTGACACCCTCTACCCCGCATATCATAAATCAATAAATTTAAATAATATAACTTTAATAATCAAACATGTTTAAAGAGTATCACATTTTTAACAAACATAATCAGCAGAAATTACAAAGAAATAAATCTCAAAGTTTTCAAAGTAATTTAAAATAACATTAACAACCTAATCTAATCTTATCTATACCCCGATGTCACATGTCCTATCAGAGCATAGCCCATAAAGAAGCCTAAGCTTCACCACCAACATCCTCAGCCTCATGCTGATAATCACCTGTATAACGGTTAAAGAAAAACAACACAAAGAAAAAGGGAGTGAGAAAACATCTCACTCGGCTCACAGTGTAGGAATATATATACTAGATAGCCAAACACAAACAAAACATATATAACATAGATTAACAATATCACATCTTACTCATTCAAGGCATATCCATTTGTCATATAATATCAAAAGACACATGTATGGACACGGACTACATTTTATCATGCATGTGGCGCCAGTCACTTATCACGTAGTATATTGCCGCTAGCAATACACAAAGAGTAGTCTAGGAGTACATGCCGGGACACAACCTCTGCGCACTCTCACTAGAAGGACATACTACCAGAGTCTCGTCGGGATAGCTAAGCCGCGCAAGATACATCCCATGCACACAATGGGCGAGACTGGGACTTCCAAACCGAGCCATCCCCAAGGACTGATCCCCACAGCTTTTACACTAGGGGGCCTTCTCTGGCGGCGTATTCCATATCGTACCCTTATCACTTTATGCAAATGATGCATGTCAAACAAGACTCTATGCATTCTCATATCACTTTATCACTTTCCATGGTCATTTCTCTTTATCACATTTCATATCTCATTGTCACATTATCACATTATCTATCTCATGGTCAATCATATCTCATGGTCATTTCACATCATATTTCATCATCACATCATATCATTAGAAACATCACATTCACATTATCATATCATATTCATAACTTTCACAATCATAATCTCAACAGAATTTCTATTCATACACACATATTAACCAAGCAATTAGAACATACAAACAATATAACATACAACAAACACAGGATTGGGGGCCAATCCCACTACCCAGCATACAATCCCACACCCAGAGCGAGATTTCTCACTCCCCCCCTTACCTGGATAACAGGCACTGAAACTAAAGAAGAGCTTCCTCCTCTAGGCTCCTTCTACTAGGGTAGAACCACCTCCTATGGATTCCTCTAGGTCTTCAAAGAGAAGAAGAGGAGAAGAAGAGAGTATAAGAGAAGAGAGAATGAGAATTGAGGGATGGTTTGCAATGGAGAAGTGAAGGCCTATTTATAGCCTCCAAAACACATTAAAAAAATGTAAAATAATGGAGAAAAAGATAGACAAAACTAAGTGGAATGAATTAGTGGAATGAATTATAGAAGTTGGTGGGATGAATTAATGGAGTTGGTGTGAATTAATGGAGTTGGTGCCATGTTCTTTTCCGCACCGACTTTGGCTACTGATTTGGACCTTATAGACAGCCGAATCTGAAAATATTTCCTTCATGAAAGTTGTAGGATTTTCTCTTATCTTTCCATAGCCACCAAGTTTGTATCATTTGAACAACCACCGACCAAGTTATACCCCACAAACCGAGGCTTGCCAATCAGTCCAGCGAGAAACAATTGTATCAATCAAATTCCAATTTTGACCTCCTAAACGACCGATTTTGCAAACGGCTATTTCTGTAAAAGTTGTGCGTTTTTCTCTTAGATTTCCATTGACACCAATTTTGCATCATTTGGACCATCACAGCCCAAGTTATGCCCTAAACACCGAGGCTTGCCAATCAGCCCAGCGAAAAACGGTTTTAATAAAGAAAATCACAACTATCTAATTAAGCCCAATAATACACATATCTTTCTAAAGCCTACAATTAAGCATAAATGGAGTGTGAATTAGTTACAATTGAAGTAAAATATAATCACCAAATTATGACTAAATAATAATAATAATAATAATAGTAATAATAACCATTTTGAAAACTGGGATGTTACAATACTTCCCCCCTTTTAAGAAATTCGTCCTCGAATTTTTGAAACGAAGAGGTTTGATTATGACTCGTTCAAGATTCTTCTTAAATTTCCTTGGAAAATCCACAACAGAGTCTAGACATATTATTTCACTTCCAAACAGGAACATCTAAAGGCTACAAAAGTCCTAAAAGGCTTCTGATGTTCTGTCTCATACTTATACCATACTAAATATAAGTACATAATATCCTCTACTCCTCTCTTTACTTAAGGCCACCACGCTTCCGCTGCGCCACTCTGATGCACCTTAGTAGCTCTTAAAACTCCCTTTAAGATCATCTTCCTAAATTCAAGATTACTAGGCTATAGATCCTATCATTGAACCCCAAAATACCATCAACTTCTACTCATAAAGGGCTATTTATACCTCTACCAATCTTCTCCACTTGGTTCACTAAGAAAGAATCTAACTCCTAAGCTTCTCTAATCTCGTCCATTAATTCATTAGTCATTTTCAACATACTAAATTCAATGCTCCTAAGGGTGAGCTCACACATCACGCTTAAGTCGCTAAGTTCTTTAATCAAATACAACCCTTAAATCGTCAAATATGGTAGGTGAAAGATCATCCTACTCAAGGTATCTGCTAGAATAATAGCTTTATTTCTACGACCTTCTCCAAAGATTAAGCACTTAAGCATAGGTTCACTAGATACATATACCAGATTTCTAATTTCACCATTCTAGCTATACCCAAGTCAAATTCTTATCCACCTCCTTATCCTATAACCTCATACCAAATAAATCATCTAATCAATCCTTTCGTTACTCAATTTAAATTTTGTCTTACACTACTAAGAATAACCTTATCAGAAAAACTTAAATCTCTAAGTTGAGCTAAAAGATCTATCTTTCTAATCAGGAAAAAAAAAGGTAAATATAAAGGTCTCATACTCAGAGCATCGGTTACCATAATGGTTTTGGCCACATAACTTAATAATATCAAGATCTTATTCCTTAAGGACTTTTAACTATTTCCTCTGGTCAATAGGTATTTAAAACTCTTATGATCGCTAAATACCTCAATCTTAGAATCATATATGTAGTGTTTTCAAATCTTAGTATACATATTAAAACTGCTAACTCAAAGTCATGGGTAAAGTAATTCCTCTCAAGAATTTTCAATTGCCTAGAATCATAAGCTACTACCTTTCTTCTTGCCACAACACTCTTCCCGAACCTATCTTTAGAAGCATAACTATATACCACAAAAGTCTTGCTAAAATCTAGTAGTATTAACATTAACCAATCTTTCCTTAAGAGTTTGAAAACTACCTTCTCCTTTGTTATCCCACACAAAGGCAACTATTTCTTAGTCAATCCAGTCAAAGGTAATAGTAAGCGACCTAGAGAAGTAGGCGATAAAATGTTTTGGGTACTTAAAAATAAACATAGGTCCAGAAATTCCTGATATGGGTTAGCCTTTCAAACTACTGTTGAATTCATGGGTAGGCAAACGAAAACTTAGTGAACTGAAACATCTTAGTAGCTAGAGGAAAAGAAAGCAAAAGAGATTCCTGTAGTAGAGGTGAGTGAAATGAGAGTAGCCTAAACCTCTAACTGTTACCTTAGACATTTACTTAATAAATCTCCTATAAATTATCCTAAGAAAACTCTTAATTTTACTAATTGAATTAGGTATCTCTCACTTAAGCACAACTTCTACCTTAGATAGCTCTATGTTATACCTTCGCAAGAAATTACTCACCTCATACAATCAAAATCATAATCTAGCTAAGTTTATCTTAGATATATCTTCACACTTAACTCTAATATGATGGTATCACATCCTAAGGTCAAAACCTCTCATTAACACACAAATATCCACTAATTGATCCATAAGGTCACATACTTGCATATCAATTCATATTAGAATACCTCCTTCACATATATCATCCCTAAATATGTATGAATTTATCACCATGAACCAATCATATCATTTGAATCAACCTTTCAGTGACCAGACCTTAAAACATCATCAAATCCATTTTTATCCTTGTTATGCCTAAAATCTCAAAAACATCATGATAGCATATATCTACCTGACACACAGAGTTATACTCATACAAATGATCTCAAACCTATCTCAAACGAAAGGTAAATGAATAAGCTACAATTCTTATGAAGGCATAAGATTTCAAAAAGATCACCTTCCTAACTAAAAATTCAGAAATCATTTCAAGTATATTTAGCTCTTATAACTAAACTTCTGATCACCAAAGTAGTCATAACTAAGGTTCTAGACCTCTGTTTTATCTTATTCTGGTTCCATTGGAAAAATAATATCCCAAGCCACAATTTTCATGAAGACCACAAAATCTGATTCTGTCATATGATACTCATACTAGCACAACAGAATTTCAACGAAAATAATCCCCATATCATATAGCATTAGTGTACTAACATTTCACAAAATACCTTAACCATTCCAAACTCACTCCTTTCCACCTTAAACTCATATTCAAGCTTTCCATTACAATCTTAGACCAAAACAGCTCACAAAGGACTTAGAAAATAAAATTCACATACTATCTAAACCATAAAAGTTAACATGCACGCACCAATACTCAAGGAACATTCCAATCTCTCATCAAAATATCAAAACTCCAATTCTCAGATACAACCACCTTTGATTCAATTGCTTACTACTATAGATTCCTAAATTCCATTAACCGTAAACTCTTGAAAAATCATCCAAATCTAAGGTCTCAATAATTTCTAGTTGATTATCAAGGCTTTGTCCGTACTATTGGTACATAAGCTCACCATACAAGTGATACTACTCAACCACTACTTCTTACGTAAGCAAGAAGTATCAAACAAATAAGCAATTATGAAAAGAGCAATCAAAAATAGCATCATCAAATTATATCATGTCTATCAAACAAATCCTGAGAACACAATGCACACAACATAATCAATCATCATATTAGCACATCAATCAACTCATCACATTATTAATCTACCAAACAAGCATAGTAGACTCATAACTCACGGTCGATTAGATCAACCAGGCTCTGATACCACTAAATGTGACACCCTCTACCCCGCATATCATAAATCAATAAATTTAAATAATATAACTTTAATAATCAAACATGTTTAAAGAGTATCACATTTTTAACAAACATAATCAGCGGAAATTACAAAGAAATAAATCTCAAAGTTTTCAAAATAATAACATTAACAACCTAATCTAATCTTATCTATACCCCGATGTCACATGTCCTATCAGAGCATAGCCCATAAAGAAGCCTAAGCTTCACCACCAACATCCTCAGCCTCATGCTGATAATCACCTGTATAACGGTTAAAGAAAAACAACACAAAGAAAAAGGGAGTGAGAAAACATCTCACTCGGCTCACAGTGTAGGAATATATATACTAGATAGCCAAACACAAACAAAACATATATAACATAGATTAACAATATCACATCTTACTCATTCAAGGCATATCCATTTGTCATATAATATCAAAAGACACATGTATGGACACGGACTACATTTTATCATGCATGTGGCGCCAGTCACTTATCACGTAGTATATTGCCGCTAGCAATACACAAAGAGTAGTCTAGGAATACATGCCGGGACACAACCTCTGCGCACTCTCACTAGAAGGACATACTACCAGAGTCTCGTCGGGATAGCTAAGCCGCGCAAGATACATCCCATGCACACAATGGGCGAGACTGGGACTTCCAAACCGAGCCATCCCCAAGGACTGATCCCCACAGCTTTTACACTAGGGGGCCTTCTCTGGCGGCGTATTCCATATCGTACCCTTATCACTTTATGCAAATGATGCATGTCAAACAAGACTCTATGCATTCTCATATCACTTTATCACTTTCCATGGTCATTTCTCTTTATCACATTTCATATCTCATTGTCACATTATCACATTATCTATCTCATGGTCAATCATATCTCATGGTCATTTCACATCATATTTCATCATCACATCATATCATTAGAAACATCACATTCACATTATCATATCATATTCATAACTTTCACAATCATAATCTCAACAGAATTTCTATTCATACACACATATTAACCAAGCAATTAGAACATACAAACAATATAACATACAACAAACACAGGATTGGGGGCCAATCCCACTACCCAGCATACAATCCCACACCCAGAGCGAGATTTCTCACTCCCCCCCTTACCTGGATAACAGGCACTGAAACTAAAGAAGAGCTTCCTCCTCTAGGCTCCTTCTACTAGGGTAGAACCACCTCCTATGGATTCCTCTAGGTCTTCAAAGAGAAGAAGAGGAGAAGAAGAGAGTATAAGAGAAGAGAGAATGAGAATTGAGGGATGGTTTGCAATGGAGAAGTGAAGGCCTATTTATAGCCTCCAAAACACATTAAAAAAATGTAAAATAATGGAGAAAAAGATAGACAAAACTAAGTGGAATGAATTAGTGGAATGAATTATAGAAGTTGGTGGGATGAATTAATGGAGTTGGTGTGAATTAATGGAGTTGGTGCCATGTTCTTTTCCGCACCGACTTTGGCTACTGATTTGGACCTTATAGACAGCCGAATCTGAAAATATTTCCTTCATGAAAGTTGTAGGATTTTCTCTTATCTTTCCATAGCCACCAAGTTTGTATCATTTGAACAACCACCGACCAAGTTATACCCCACAAACCGAGGCTTGCCAATCAGTCCAGCGAGAAACAATTGTATCAATCAAATTCCAATTTTGACCTCCTAAACGACCGATTTTGCAAACGGCTATTTCTGTAAAAGTTGTGCGTTTTTCTCTTAGATTTCCATTGACACCAATTTTGCATCATTTGGACCATCACAGCCCAAGTTATGCCCTAAACACCGAGGCTTGCCAATCAGCCCAGCGAAAAACGGTTTTAATAAAGAAAATCACAACTATCTAATTAAGCCCAATAATACACATATCTTTCTAAAGCCTACAATTAAGCATAAATGGAGTGTGAATTAGTTACAATTGAAGTAAAATATAATCACCAAATTATGACTAAATAATAATAATAATAATAATAGTAATAATAACCATTTTGAAAACTGGGATGTTACACAATGTTCACTTGGCATCCACTTTATTTGCATCAAAGTTTGGTACTTTCCTAATACATGCATTCAAATTCATCACTTGCATATAAAGTCTCACACTTGTCTAATATCTATATCATCTACGTTTGAGTTTGACACATGTTTGACATTCATTACATCATAGTTTGGTACATCCATTCAAATCCAATATTTGTCCAACAACCACATTGTTCACATTAATGTCTAATACTTTGTTTAACACATTCATTCAAGCCCAATGCATACTTTTCATTTGCATCACCAAAAGTTTGGTCCATCTCTAACTCATGCATTCAAGTTCAATACATGCTTAGCATCCACAACATTTGTACCAAAGTTCAATACTTACCATGCACATGTAATCAAGTAATGTACTTGCATAACACATTCATTGAAGTTTATTATCTACTTGACATCAACATTGTTTCCATCAAAATTCTCACTCTTTTAATTTTCAAGCCTCTATCAATCTTTCGAGCCCCCGTGCTCACTCTTTTAATTTTCAAGCCTCTATCAATCTTTCGAGCTCCCGTGCTCACTCTTTTAATTTTCATGCCTCTATCAATCTTTCGAGCCCTCGTGCTCACTCTTTTAATTTTCAAGCCTCTATCAATCTTTCGAGTCCCCGTGCTCACTCTTTTAATTTTCAAGCCTCTATCAATCTTTCGAGCCCCTGTGCTCACTCTTTTAATGTTTCATGCCTCTATCAATCTTTCGAGCCCCTGTGCTCACTCTTTTAATTTTCAAGCCTCTATCAATCTTTAGAGCTCCCGTGCTCACTCTTTTAATTTTCAAGCCTCTATCAATCTTTCGAGCTCCCGTGCTCACTCTTTTAATTTTCAAGCCTCTATCAATCTTTTGAGCCCCCGTGCTCACTCTTTTAATTTTCAAGCCTCTATCAATTTTTCGAGTCCCCGTGCTCACTCTTTTAATTTTCAAGCCTCTATCAATCTCTTGAGCCCCCATGCTCACTCTTTTAATGTTTCATGCCTCTATCAATCTGTTGAGCCCTCGTGCTCACTCTTTTAATGTATCATGCCTCTATCAATCTTTTGAGCCCCCGTGCTCACTCTTTTAATGTTTCATGTCTCTATCAATCTTTTGAGCCCCCGCGCTCACTCTTTTAATGTTTCAAGCCTCCATGATCACTCTATCAATCTTTCAACTTTCAAGCCCCCGTGTTCACTCTTTTTATGTTTCAAGCCTCTATCGATCTTTTGAGCCTCCCTGCTCACTCTTTTAATGTTTCAAGCCTCTATGATCACTTTATCAATCTTTCGAGCCCCACGCTCACTCTTTTTATGTTTCAAGCCTCTATGCACTCTATCAATCTTTCGAGCCCCCGTGCTTATTCTTTTAATTTTCAAGCCCTCTCACTCACTCTTTTAATGTTTTGAGCCCCGCGCTCACTTTTTTAACGTTTCGAGCCCCTCGCTCACTTTCTTAATGTTTCGAGCCCTTGCGCTCATGTTTTTTAATGTTTCGTGTCCCTCTCGCTCATGTTTCTTATTGTTTCTTAGATGAAATTGGTGTTTTCTTTAATTATATATATTTTACTACGATAATATGAAAACAAGAGTTGTTTATATTATCTAGTAAAATCAAGTAAAGAGGGCCAACTGTAGTAACCCAATTTCGTCCGAAAAATATTAATTTTATTTTTAAATAATAACAAAAAAGGTATGTACAAGAAAGAATAAAAAAGACAAAAACATGGAAGCCAAATGTAACACCTCATTTCTTATATTTTTATGGGGTAATTTAGTAATTTTCATATGATTTTAGAAACCCAGAACGGGTCATTCCAAAACTGGAACGGGTCGTTCCAACCTTTCGAAAAGACATAAAATTTCTAGCCCGAAACGCGCGGTTCCGAAAATGGAACGGGCAGTTCCAACCTTCCAAAGAGCCCTAAAAGTTCTAGCCCAGAACGGGCCGTTCCAGCCTTCCAAAATGCCCTAATATTTCTAGCCCAGAACGGGCCGTTTCCACAATTGGAACGGGCCGTTCCCAAACTGGAACGGTCGTTCCAATTTTCAAAAAAGACCTATAGTTTTTAGGCTAGAACGGCCGTTCCCGAACTACCAAAATACCTAAAAAATTTAGTCTAGAACGGGCCGTTCCAAAACTGGAACAGCTCGTTCCAAAAATGGCCGTTGTGAGTAAAATTGCAACCCCGGAACGGGCCGTTCCGGTCCCTCCGGAAAGTCTATAAATAGCGGCCCTTGCCCTTCCCAAAGGGCACCCACACACACATCTCCACCTTGGACCAGAGGGTGCTCAGAAGGAGAAACCAACAAGTTACCACTTCTTGAGCGAAGAATAGTGAGTATATCGAACTCACTTTTTTTATTTATTTATTTTTATTTTATTTTTTTATTTTATTTTTTTTATTAGTAATATCTGTTATTTTAAAAAGTTTATTTATCATCTTAAAGTCTTATTTAAATTCAAAATGTGATTAAATATCAAAATATAGTGTTACAATATTCAATATAAATATTTAAAATTATTGTATTAAAAATTTTATTTGGAGGAATGGTTAATTAGATGTGACATCTTTTTAACCTTTGAATTTAAAGTACAAGTTGTGACAGCTTATCTTTAAATTTTTTCTCCAAAAACAAAAATGTCCAATCAATAAATTTTTTAACATCATAACATCTCTAGTAATAATTATAATTAAAATTTTATTGAATTGACTTTGGTGTACACCTTAGTCAATTTTATATTTTTAGAATGAATGAGCTGAGACAGTTCAAAAATCTTATATTTAACAAAAATAAATTTTAATTTAAAAATATCAACACACAAATATTTTCTACAAAGAACTACGTGACTCTGATTCTTCATTACACATGGAGATACGTAGGAGCAAGAAATAAATCTTGTCGAGCCAAAAAATAAAAAATATTATTTTCCTTTTTATATAACAATAATAATTTTAACCCTTTTATATATATATACAATGATAGTTTAATTAAATAAAATATATTTGATCATTTTAGTGAGATAAATATTTTATAAAAAATTAATAATTAGTTTAATTAATTAAAGGTAATCATCTTAGGACGAATGTTGTGAGGTGCTAATACCTTCCTCACACGTAATCGACTCCCGAACTCAAAAATTTGGTTTTCGTAGACTATTTTCTATTTTATGGTTTTTCCAATATTTTTCTGTAAAAAATAACATTAGTAGCGACTCCTTTTTTTCAACTTATTTTTCGCCGTTCCGTCGTGATCTCGGTTACGACATAATATATAGTATATATTATATACTAACCTCATTTAATCACATGTACGGAAAAAATTTATAGCAAATCTTTTAGTCATAAAGAAGTTAACGATTAGAAATGATGTCTGAAAAATTGATCAATCATAAATTTTATTTGATAAATCAATAAAATAAAAAGTGAAAGATTGATAGAGATTATACTCGTGAGTTGGGAATTTTCTCATTCTCTTTCAATTTGTTTTTCATTTTGCGTTGTTGCTTTTGTTTTAAGATGCAATCAAGATGTACTAATTTTAGTAGGTGGTAATTAGAAATCGTCAAAATGATATGACCAACAAGACTTACTTTTAATGAAATTGAATGGGACGGTATATCAATTGTATTTGAACTTTTATTTCATGAAAGCACAAATATTATAGAGGAAAAGTGTAACCGTCATGGTCCCTACACTTACTGGAATCGTACTAATATACTAGTGAACTAAAATAAAATATTAGTGTTAGATAACAGAATATACATGTATAAGAAGAGGTAGGAAAAATAAATATTTAGATACACAATATCGTACTATGCATATACAATCATCCAACTAATACTATCCTAATGTCGATCAAGTACCAACAGACAGTTACCCAAGATGGTAACTTTGACACTAGGAAAAAAATTCCACTTCTAGCAGCGGTCGCAACAACCAGCTCTAACCTAGCCCTGATCTGCTCTCATACACAGTATGACCATTGCAGTCCATCCACATGAAAACAGAAGGGTAAGCTAGAGTTCAATAAACAACCATACAAGTATAGGGTAATAACTATACTACTCATTCGTCCAATCATCATCACAACACAACCACACAGTTTATCATAATAGCTCAACTATCAACTCATTCATACAACTTTACATGCAATTTGAATGCAACAACATATGTAACATCAACTAATGTGTTGTCACGCATATACAAATAGGAGATCTCTAACAACTAAGGTTGAGCAGTCTAGGTGGTATAAACCCTACTGAATCCAATGTTTGACTATCTTAATCAGGTCAGGTATAGGGCATCGTTAAGAATTCCGAAGAGAACCAGGTATAGACAACAATAGGCAATTGCTCAAGTGTGCCTACCACGGCCTTGGCTTGCATCACCAATCTACATATGGAGTTAGCCCACCCACTGCTCTCCAAGTACCACGCACCCTCCAGTACCTAGTCAAAGGCTACATCTATAACTAGATACCTTACTCAAATCAGTCATTCAACCATGACATGGATCGACTACTTTCATGTCGCCCACACAGTACTAAGAAATTCAACTTTAAAACAACTTTCAACTAATCACCTTAGTACCATGTATCTCAACATAGGACATATATCTTCACCATATGTCCCAACTTTACAACTTTACAACAATAAGCATCTTTAACAACTTTACAACAATAATCATTTTTACAACAATAAGCAACATAATAATATCTTGAATAAACAATTTAAGCAACTATAGTCATCAAAATCTCAACTTCAACAACTTTAAACAACTAAACAATTTTAAGCCAACTTACAACTTAAAAGTAGCTTTCGACTATAGACATCACATACCAACTTGACAACTTTCTATACAACTATATAACTTTAACAACATAGCAACTTTTTCGCATACATTAAGCATACTCACGCCCAGCGCAATCAACTTGCACCCGACGTCCTTCAAACAGAGACTCACAAGAGTCTCCATGCCCGACGCGCTCACTCTACGCTCGACGTCGTCTACATAGAGGCCTACAGAGGTCTCCACACCTGATGCACTCGCCCTGGGCCCGACGCCATATCAGCAAAACACCATCCAATTAGCCACTATCTTATATCGCGCTTGGCGTGGCTCTCCTCATGCCCGACGTGATTCATCTAAAGACTCCCATTTCAAATCGCGTCCAACGTGACTAACCTCGCACCCGACGTGATTAGGAAATGGCTGCCTCTGATGAATACAAGCCCAGTGCCAAGAACATGTGCCCGGCACAAATTCAAACAGCAGCATCCCAAAACTTCCAAAATTCCATCCAAACCTGAAAATCAAAAGATTTCACAACATGCAATCCATGAAACCACTAGTGGAAAAAAAGACTTTTAAGATCGGTTATTTTTTACTTTTAAGATCGGTTAAAGAACCAATCTTAAAAGAGACGATCTTAAAAGCTAAGCTTTTAAGATTGGTTATTTAACCGATCTTAAAAGTCCAGTTTTTAAGATCGGTTACGAAATAACCGATCTCATACTTATACTATTTTTGGATCCCTCTCATTTTGGTGTGTCCAGACCGCTATAAAAATATAATAATTATATAATAATTATATTATATTTAATTAATTTTATTTATATATATATATATATACTTACTTGTATAATTAACAATCTACTTATTTCTACTTAAAATTAATATTATGATACAATTTAAATTATTTATTATAAATTTAAAAGTTTAAATAATATTTTATATATTTTAAAATGATAAGGGTTATAATAACACCGGTGTAACTTTTACTAAGTATTACACCGCTCAATAACTTTATATTAAATGTGAATTTTGTAAATTCAACCGTTAGATTGAAAGTTCATATCACTTTATATCTTCATATCAAATTTTGTTAAAATTGAACAACAACTTGAAGGTAATCAAAGTGTTCATATTTTAGTATATTTTGAAATGTATATATTACGTCAATTTTGTTTTATAAGAATGAAGTATCAAATCATCTTGAATTAATATAAAATTTTGTATATATGAGCTAAGAGTAAAAAACTTTTAATCTAACGGTTGAATTTATAAAATTCACATTTAGTATAAAGTTATTAAGCGGTGTAATACTTAGTAAAAGTTACACTGATATTATTATAACCCTTCTCTTTTAAAATATTATTTTTATAAATTAAATTTTAACATTTTAAATAAATTATTAATTAACTTAATATATTTATTCATCTTAAAATATGACTAAGGGAGGCGAATGCGAGGAAGAATGACTAAGGGAGAGCGTTGCATTTTTTAAATAGTTACAGTACTTTTAAGATCGGTTCTTCTATGACCGATCTTAAAAGTTATGTCTGACACAACTTTTAAGATCGGTTACAAAAGAACCGATCTTAAAAGTGGTTTTTAAAATTGGTTCTTTTGTAACCGATCTTAAAAGTACATTTATAAGATCGGTTAAAATTTAACTGATCTTAAAAGTATTCACATTATTTACAAAATTGTCACCGCGTCACTATTAAGATCGGTTACTTTTTAACCGATCTTAAAACCCCGATTTTAAAACTAATTTTTCCACTAGTGAACCCAACACATAGGCTTCACACAATTCAAAAACAACCTCAGATTCAACATGCATCTAATAGACGCATCAAAATCACCCAAAAACCCCATTTTTTCCAAAACCCCGAAAATGAGTAATCCTTCAATTCCACCCTTTGATTCTTAAAATTCGTGCACCAATTGAGTTCCTAAACTCACATGCAACTAAACAACCTATATTTTAGCTTCCCTCACCTGAAGATTAGCTCAAAATAGCCAAGAACTGAGAAGAAGAAGAATTTCTCTCGAAGCGCGACCTTGCGGAATTCAATCCCCCAAAATAAGCATTCTAGCCTGAATTCCAAGAAAAGATAGAAGAGATTAGTAATCTAGAAGAGAAGAGGAATCAAACACAGAAATTTGAGAGATAAAGGAGCTTAAGGTCCTAGAGTCCTTCTCTCTAAAACTTCTTCTAAGTTTCTTTGAAAATGAACTTATGAGGCTCCCTTCTAAAAAAAAAATAATCCTTATATACTCTTCTCTCTAGAGTCAATTAAACTTTAAACCAACTTACTACGTTACAAAAAGGGAGAATTTATGCTTAGCAGCTAGCATCAACAAGACTTATTTTTCATGAAAATGCATGGACAAACTTATTTTTGGACCAATGAAGATGCTTACCAAAATGAATAAAATAAAAAATAAAAACCTTATAGTCAAATTGTTGTTGCTAAGCACAAGGTTATTGGAACTGGAAATGTTCTTAATTGCCTTATTCATGCTATGATCTCATATTATTCCTAATTACGAATACAAAATTATTGTTATTTATGTATCAAATTAAGATGAAACGTCTCTTTTCATCGGGAAAAGCGTAATAACCATTTTGTGTTTGTATTTGTTTTTCTTGTTTGCGTATTTTTGGTTCAGACCCAGGGCCCAACCTAGATTGGAGGCCCACTCCTTTTTCATGATATGACTAAATGATATTAACGTCACCTTACGCTCTTTTAGGGAAGTGTTTAATATACAAAATATTTTTTCATCTTAAATCAAGATTTTTTTCCATTAATATAACTTAAGATTAAGAGGCTAAGAGTAATATATAACTTTTCGTTCATGATATATACATCTTTATTTTTTTCTTTTTTTCCTCTTTATTATAAGTTTAATACAATATTATAAAGTTAGATTAATAAATACAGTATTATGTTTAAAAAGTTTGGAATTTTCAAATTTAAATAATTAAACCTAATTATAAATTTAGACTTATTTTTTCAGTTACACAAATAATCTTGTATAAATATTCAATTAATTAAGCTTAAATAACTTATTAATAACTCAATCAATTCGCACACTTAAAAAAATTATGGAGTATATATGTTTATTTAAATAAAAAAAATAGTTTTTTATGAAGAAACCAATTATAAAAAACTTATAAGATGTTTGGCTAATTATTTTCAGAAGTCATATTTCCATGCTTTTCTAGATAATCACATATAATAAAGGAAGAAAATATCATGTTTGAAAACACAAGAAATAAGGATTTCAAATGAAAGAAACAAAATTTCAATCTATGTCAACTCAATACATGCATAAAACAAGTAAAGTTGTTTAAAAGAAGATGGGCAAAAGAGATATTTTTAGTGTGTTGACATTGTTATAAAAGAAAGAAGAATAGAGAGAACAAAGAAGACAATATAAGACGGAGAAAAAAATCTGACTAGTATCATCTTTGGGAGAGGACTAACCTATTTATAAGTACATGTAGTAACTGAGCAATTACACAATATAGGGAATAATACATAACAGAAATATAAATGGTAATGATTGGTAATGAATATTGGCATCCACTAATTAAGCCACTAATTACTATTTATAACACTCCCCCTTGAATGTCTAATATTTAGAATGTGTCTTGTTAAAACCTTACTAGGAAAAATCCTATGGGATAAAAACCTAGTGAAGGAAAAAGAGTACATCATTCATAAATATTTATTTCTCCCCCTCATGCATACAATCTTTAAGATGACGGAGTCCAATCTTGTGTATCAATTGTTCAAAAACTTTTCTTGGAAGTGACTTTGTAAAGAGATTTGTTAGGTTGTCACTTGAGTGAACTTGTTGAACATTTATATCACCGTTCATTTGAAGATCATGAGTAAAAAAGAATTTTTGTAGAATATTCTTTGAATCACAGTTCTTAGCCAAACACATTCACGACTTGCCTCATGTAATGCTAATATGGTTTGTTTTACAGATCGTGATAAAATGGTTGTACCACCACTTGTAAACAAATATCCTATTTGTGATTTACCATTATGAGGATATGACAAATAACCTGCATCTGCATAACCATTTAGTTCTGATTTGGGAACATTTGAATATAATAACCCCATATCCATTGTACCTCTAAGATAACAAAGGATTTGTTTAACTCCATTCCAATGTCTTCGTGTAGGTGAAAAACTATATCTTGCTAAAAAATTAACAGAAAATGTTATATCAGGTCGTGTATAATTAGCAAGGTACATTAGTGTTCCTATAGCATTTAGATATGGTACTTCGGGACCAAGTATTTCTTCATCCTTTTCTTGGGGTCTAAATGGATCTTTGTTAACATCTAAAGATCTTACAATCATGGGAGTGCATAATGGATGTGATTTGTCCATATAAAACCTTTTAAGCACCTTTGTTATATAAGCTTCTTGATACACAAGAATTCCATTTGCTAAGTATTCAACTTGTAGTCCTAGACAAAACTTTGTCCTTCTTAGATCCTTCATTTCAAATTCTTTCTTTAAGCAATCTATTGCTTTTGAAAGCTCTTCAGGAGTTCCAATAATGTTTATGTCATCTACATAAACTACAATTATGACAAATCCATTTTCAGATCTTTTTATAAATATACACGAACAAATTGAATCATTTTTATATCCTTCTTGTAACAAATATTCACTAAGTCAATTATACCACATACGACCTGATTGCTTTAGCCCATATAGGGATTTATTCAACTTGATTGAATAATCTTCTCTAGAAATTGCATCATTAGGAAAATTAAATCCTTTTGGGAGTTTTACATAAATGTCAGCATCAAGAGAGCCATATAAATATGTTGTAATTACATCCATTAGGTGTAAATTAAGTTTTTCATGTACAACCAAACTAATTAAATATCGAAAAGTACTTGCATCCACTACAAGTGAATATGTCTCTTCAAAATCAACCGGGTCTTTGTGAAAAACCTTGAGCAACTAGTTTTGTTTTGTATCTCACAATTTCACCATTTTCATTTCGTTTTTGCACAAAAACTCATTTGTATCCATTTGGTTTTACACCTTTTGGTGAACGTAGTACTGGTCCAAAAAATTTTCGTTTAGCAAGCGAGTCTAATTCTGCCTCAATTGCATCTTTTCATTTTTCCCAATCATTTCTTTGTCGACAATCGTTGATGGACTTTGGTTCTTGATCCTCAATATCATTTATTTCATTTAGCGCTATATTATATGCAAACACGTTATCAATATTGACATTGTTTCGATTTTATCGTATTCCATTCGTGACATAAGTTATTGAGATCTCTTCATTTTCAATAATTTCATGTACATGAGTTTCTTCTAGAACTGGAATATTAGTTATGTCAGAGGAATCTTTCTGAGTTTTTACATCCCCAATTTAGTTATTTTGCTCTTTAGCTCCCTTTTTTATTCGATGATTCTTATCCTTGGAACCAATTGGTCTACCACGCTTCAGGTGTATTTGTGACTTGTTTGTAGTATTAGATTTTCCAACAGGGACTTCGACTCTTATTGGAGCATTAGCCGCTGGTACATATGACTTAGTCACCCTTTTTGGATATGTGAATATATTTGGTAATTGGTTGGCTAGATTTTGCAAATGAATTATCTTTTGAACTTCTGGTTCACATTGTTTTGTACGAGGATCAAGATAAGATAGTAATAATTCATTCCAACTAATATCTTTTTCTATTTGTTTTTGTTCTTCCCCTAATGTTGGGAAAATCAACTCATTAAAATGGCAATTGGCAAACCTAGCCGTAAATAAATCTCTTGTTAATGGTTCAAGATATTTTATTATAGATGGATATTCATACCCAACATATATTCCCAACCTTCTTTGAGGACCCATTTTGGTTCTTTGAGGGAGGGAAATTGGAACATATACAGCACACCCAAAGATTCTCAAATGAGAAAGATTGGGTTGCTCACCAAAAACCAACTATAAAGGAGAGAATTTGTGATAACTTGTTGGCCTGATGCAAATTAATATTGCGGCATGTAAGATCGCATGCCCCCAAGTTGGCATTGGAAGTTTTTGATCTCATGAGTAATGGTCTTGCAATTAGTTTTAAACGTTTGATAAATGATTCTGCAAGTCCATTTTGTGTATGAACATGTGCTACTGGATGTTCAATATCAATTCCAGTGGATATACAATACTCATTAAAAGCATGAGATGTGAATTCACCAGCATTATCCAAATGAATTTTCTTAATTGGATAGTCAGGAAAATGAGCTCTTAATCTAATTAGTTGAGCTAATAATCTCGCAAACGCCTGGTTGCGAGTTGATAATAAACAAACATGTGACCATCTTGTTGATGCATCAATTAAAACCATAAAATATCTAAATGGTCCACACCGGGGTGTATTGGTCCACAAATATCACCTTGTATCCGTTCTAAAAATAAGATAGATTCATTCCCATTTTTTGCTAGTGATGGTTTAATTATTAACTTCCCTTGGGAACAAGCAGTACATTGGAAAATATTTGATTGAAGAATCTTTCGGCTCTTCAATAAATGTTCGCATGAATTTTCAATTATTTTTTGCATCATGATAGTCTTAGGGTGACCCAATCGATCATGTCAAACCTCAAATTTATTTTCATTTGTAAACTTCTAGTTTACAATAGTATGAGTTTCAACTGTATTAACATACGTGCAATACAGTCCATAAGAGAAAGCAAGTAATTTTTCCAATACTTCCTTTTTATTCAAGTAGATTTTTGTGATACAAAGATATTCTACATTCCCTTCATTGTTTGTTTCAATATGAAACTCATTTAAACGAATATCCTTAAAATTTAATAAGTTTCTATAAGACTTAGAAGAATATATAATGCATTTTTTATATGCAACTTCGTTCCTCCTAGTAACAATATGTTAGCTCTTCCGGAGCTTTCAATTATATTTGTAGTACCATAAATAGTACTAACATTGATTTCTTGCATCACTAAATTTGAGAAGAATTTATTATTCTTGAGAATCGTGTGAGTCGTTGCACTATCAGCAAGACACATATCTTCATTATTGATGCTATTGTCAATATCCATTATTGATAAAATAAAAAATATATATAAATAAGCAATATGATAATATTTTAAATGATAACAATCTAACAATCATTTTTATATTAAAAAAATTCATAGCCCAATAACAATAAAGCATAAGAAATACCCAAAATCCAATAAATAAAACATAAAGAAAAAATTATTTCTAGACACTCCCATCACCAATAAGGTGATCAAATTTTCCATTTGGATCAGCAAAGAAATAAGCAACATCTAAGTGCGTAACATCCATACGACCATAATTTGAATCTTTGTCTTCATAAGAAAAATGTGTCTCTATCTTTTTCTTCTTATTAAGTGATTCTTGGTAAAGATCAACAAGATGTTTTGGTGTACGACAGGTACGTGACCAATGACCCTTGCCACCACAATGATAACATTTGTTTTCCTTGTGTTTGTTATCATGTCCATCCATTTCCTTCTTATTTTTTCCATTATTTTTCCACTTTTGGTGTGACAATTTGTTTCTTTTACTTCATAACCATGACCACGACTGCCTTTACTACCACGACCATGATTATTTCCACGACCATGACCATAACCACGACCACTAGTTTGTTTATCATGTGTTGCAACATTTACTTCTGGGAAAGGAACAAAGCCAGTTGGTCGAGCCTCGTGATATTTTAATAAAAGCTCATTATTTTGCTCAGCCACAAGAAGGAAGAAAATTAATTCAGCATATTTTTTAAACCCCTTTTCCCGATATTGCTGCTGTAGGAGCACATTAGATGCATGAAAAGTGGATAATGTTTTTTCTAACATATCTTCATCAGTAATTTTTTATTCACACAATTCCAATTTAGAAGTAATTCTAAATATTGCATAATTATATTCACTTACAGATTTAAAATCTTGTAACTGTAAATGCATCCAATCATAACGAGCTTTTCGGAGAATCATAGTTTTTTGGTGGTGATATCTTTCTTTTAAATTGTTCTAAAGAACAAGTGGGTCTTTTAGGGTAAGATATTTAGCTTTTAACCCTTCGTGAAGGTGATGACGAAGAAAAATCATAGCTTTAGCCTTATCTTGGTTAGATGTTTTGTTTCCTTCTTTAATAGAATCTCCAAGACCCATTGCATCTAAATGTATTTCAACATCTAATATCCAAGCTAAATAATACTTTCCCGTAATGTCAAGAGCAACAAATTCGAGTTTCACAATATTTGACATGTTCAATACTATCATAAAAGAGAGACAAAATTAGGATAAAGAAATAAATGAATCATAAATAGCCATAAAATTCAAATTATAAATTAATTATTAATAGTGATTTAATTAAGGAAATCAAATTGTCTCTAATTTAATATATATTATCACACACAAAATAAATAGAATATATGGTATATATATATATATATATATATATATATATATATATATATATATATATATATATTGATATGACTAGTAGTATCTTTGGGAGAGGACTAACTTATTTATAAGTACATGTACCAACTAAACAATTACACACTAAAGGGAATAATATATAACAAAAATATAAATGATAATGATTGGTAATGAATATTAGCATCCACTAATTAAGCCACTAATTATTATTCATAACATACATCATGTTTTTGCTTTTATTTCTTGAAAATGTGACAACATAATACCTGCAAGAAATAAGGAAATTTGTTGAAAAGAAGATAATGAAAGAGACATTTTCAGATGTCTTAGATAGTGAGAAACATAAAATCTTAGTCTATAATTTATAATAGTAAAAATATATTTTTGTAGTTATTATTATCAAACTATTAAATATGTAACAATATTTAGATATTTAGATATTTAGATAATATAAATAGAGAGAGTTCTTTTAGATTTTATCATTCCATAAATATAATAGAGCAACTCCAATAGGAGTTGCTTTGTGACACCCTTACTACCCCAACACATATATAAATAATTCTTGTAAATAAACTAAAGAATAAAATATTCAACGTTGGTAAAAGGGTTCACATAAAACCTTCAAAAATAACCAAAATAATTAAAAATAAAATTTAGAAAGTAAAACTTGAGAGTTTACAAATTGCTTTCAAAAGAGAAGGTATAACTCTAAATACATATACAAATTTAGTCTAGAATTCTCTGCCCCAATGTCACAATATCAGAGCACATCCACAACTCAATGGTTGACATTCTAGATGTCACTCATAGCCGGATCTTCCTCACCTAAAACATCCACAAGTTATACGGTGAGAAAAGAAAACATCTATATGTAAAGCACATACAAACACACCACAACATAATCTCTTCATAACTCATTACATAATGAAATATTTACAAACATCTATATATATATATATCATAATTTATCAATCATTCATCGTCTTCACATTTCAATTCACAATTACATCAATCCATCACAATTCACACAAATCTTACAATTAACACTATGTCAAGGTCACGCCACAACTAACATAAGTGATACGGGTTAATTGTCTCACTCATCCCACACCACGTCAGGGTCATGCCCTCCCTGTAGCATCACTTACCCAGGGGTCGTGCCATCCCTGGTCATTGATGTGAGGAACCACAATCACATCACAATCCACACAATCTCTTGCAATTAACTCTATGCCAGGACTGTCATATTTGACATAAGTGATACGTGTCAATTGTCTCACTCATCCCACACCATGCCAGGGTCATGCCCTCCCTGTAGCATCACTTACCTAGGGGCCATGCCATCCCTGGTCATTGATGTGAGGAACCATAATCATAATCACATCCATACAACATCTCATCTCATAGCTCAATACCATACACACATCAAATAAGTCCAAAATAATGGGTTTCATACACATCAAGCAATTCACATCTAAATCATCAATTTTGTCAAGTAATATAACAATAACATTCATAAATTAATATAATACTCAACGGAATTACCAATTTAATATAATTTCAACATAACGGTAAAACTCCCAATTGTTCCAAAACTTAGCTCACAAGCACTTTTCTACAGTTTCGTTCTCCCTCTCAGATCATCATTCATACAAATTAAATATATATTTCTAATCCTCAACACATACAGAATCTAATGGGATCATTAATTTCTCAAACAGAAATAATCTAATTTTTCCAAAACTTAACTTACAGGAACTTTTCTATAATTTCGTTCTCTCTCCCAGAGCATCATTTTTACAAATAAATCATATATTCATAGTCCTAAATATATACAGAATCACATGAGACCAATAATTCTCCAAACAGAAACAATTATAAAACTTCTCATAATCCTAAGGGCTCTTCCTCTACCCAATTCCCTCATGTAACTTTACATATAAATAATCCCCTTTTCCCCCGTACCTTGATATGTAGAAGCTGAACCTACACAAGATCTGATTGGTCTCCCTTGCTGGGTTCCCCTCGATCTGAAGCAGAAAGTAGAGGGAAAGAAGAGAGAGCAGAAAAAAAGAATTCAGAAAATGAGAGGTGTGCTTTTTGGGAGTGGCAGAGCGCCCGATTTATAGGCATCAGGCTTCGCCGGAATGGCCCGTTCCAAATCCGGAACGGCCCGTTCTGGACCCTTAACTCACGACTAAAAACCACATCCAGAACGGCCTGTTCTCAAACCAGAACGGCTCGTTCTGGGGTGCATTTAATACTCACAACGGCCATATTTTGGAACGGCCCGTTCTCAACTCTGGAACAGCCCGTTCTCAATTTGGGAACGCCCCGTTCCCATCTAAAATTTGTAGCTGATTTTTTTATTTTGGAACGTCCCGTTCCAGTTTGGGAACGGCCCGTTCTGGGATACAAAATCACTCTCGTTTTAGTCATTTGGAACGGCCCGTTCTGATTTGGGAACGGCCCGTTCTGGGCTACTAGAACACCCTTGCGAATTACTAAATTACCTTTATTGAGCTTCTGGGCCCTCGTACATTCTATGAAAATTGGGCTGTTACATGCTTGGCTTATCAAGCAACTCCAACCTCAGTTTCTTACCATTGGAGAGGTGTGACGTGGCAGCAAGAGTTTCTTGCAGAGGAGAGACGGTTGCTTAGTAAAGCAACCGTTCCTTACTTTTGTGAACTTGAGGAGGCACGGTGGTGAGGCGCGCGGTTGGACAGCGTAGGCGCGCGGTTGCACAGCAGAGGCGCGCGGGTGGACGGCGAAGGCGCTCGGTTGGACAGCGGAGGCATGCGGTTGGACAGCAGAGGCGTGCAGGTGGACGATGGAGGCGTGCAGGTGGACGACGGAGGCGTGCGGGTGGACATTCATGAGCTTTGTGCGGGTGAACGTTCTGGCTGGACTTGGCGCGCGTCATGGCAGTGGCGACGGCAAAAGGAGTTTGAAAGAGGAGTTAGAAGAAAAGGAAGGAGGAAAAAAATGAAAAGAACCCCTAAGGAAGAAGAAGAAAAAGAGACGTTTTAAAGAAATAAGAAATAAAAATTAAAAATTAAAAAAAATTCCATTGATTGTATTGTGTATTTTTTCTCATAATTTATTTTCTTTTATTGTAGTGTAATTGTCCTTTTTAATAAAAATTTTAATTTGGTTCATAAATGATTTGAAAAAAAAATTCTAAAAGTTGAATTTCTTAAAGTTTCTTACTATTGGAGTAAATTTCTGTTTGAGTTGCTTAATGCTGACATGACACACTGGGGACCACTTTTTTCATTTTTCAATGCATGAAGCAACATGAGTTGCTTCCATTGGAGATGCCTTAAATAATGGAATATCATAGACCTTTTTATAATCAAGACTATGGACTCTATCTTATTATTTTAATAGTTTTTTATTAGTTCCAATAAAAACTAATAAAATATGTTTATTATATAACTCTTATTATTATTTTGTAACAACTTATTATCAAGAAATTAATTAAATTAATAGCATAATTAAATAAAACATGAATTATATGAGCCACATAATGTTTTTTCCAATATTCTCCCATTTGGCTCATATACTCTTTAGGGTTATTCCTATCATCAACAACTAAACATGGCCATTTAACTTGAAGCTTGAAATTCTTCAAAATTATATAGAAATTATCATAGATGAATCATGATGATTATGTTTCAAGATAAACATTTCCTTCCATGTATTACAATGCATAATACTTTCTAATGATTGAAGTAGGTTCATACTATATTGATTCAAATGAATCATATCTTTATATGACAAACTTAATATGCACAAAGTCATAAAATCAAAAAGATAAACTTTAATGCTAGCCTTTAAGTATATGATCTTAAAATACTGTAACTAACAATCTTATACTAGATCATCGATTTTGCAAAAATATAGATTAGTCCTCTTTTAATGTCTACTTTATGTCTATTTGCTTACCTTGACTTTCACCTTTAATGTTCTTCAAAAGAATACTTAGCTGAGAATTCTTAATTGGTTTTCAGTACAATTGACAACTTTAAGACCGAAAACATTATACATATAATCTCATAACATCCAACAAATATTTTTTTAAAAGTGACATTTAAGAGTATCAAATACTCTCCCTATTTTCTCAAATTCCACTTGTTGATAATTCGCTTTCATTATTTGACACTCACTAACTTTTGAAATGTCTGTATAGGAGGATAAACTATATATTCTTTTCATAATATAATATTAATGCTATGATAATTCATAAATTAGTAAATTCAAAACTTTTGATGCAAAACATGCACAAAATTTACAAACTATATATATGGATAAAAAATATTATAATAAAATAAATCATGCCTATGGGTATAAAAATATCCTATCATGTCATTTACCCCATAACCTTAATTAATTATTTCCTCCCTGTGAAATAACTCTTTTGTAAAATTGTATGGGATGTTATGACTACTCCAAACATTTAATTGATATATTAATTCATCAATTAATCATTTATCATAATTTACAGGAATATTTTACAAATTACATAATTGCAAAGTTTAAATATGACCACTCATTTAATTTAATGAAATTCATAAGTTTTTGTTGTACTTTTTCTCTTATTTACAGCAAAATTATTAATCACAATTTTATATATATTCCTAATATTTCATTTCCGATATATAAAATCACAAATTCATTCGATTTATTCATTAACATAGTTAAATTAAATGGTGTTTTATTAAATTTAATTTAAAACATTACTTTCAACAATAACAAAAAATGTACAAATATTATTAATAAAAAAAAGTACAAATATTCAATGATGTCTTGAAAATAATGTCTGCGTTGGAAAAAAGAATGTTATTTCTTTATATAATTCAACACTTTTAAAGAAGTATGAATTTTTTTTTTTTTAAGTTTTATGAGTAAAATGATACATAAAGGATGACATCTCTTATAACTATCGAATCAGGAGTCAATGATATGTTGGGAATTTTCAGACAAAATATCATTATCCATTTAATAGTTAGTTGAAACTCAACAATGTCTAATTTAATTCAAGACTTTATTTTTTGAATTGAGGGTCAACAGAGAAAAGCTCTAGGTCATGTATAACCTATCAACAAAAGTACAACTAATTATTTCTCGCTATTTAAAATAATTATGTAAAGTAATAATTACTTATTATTTATAAAATATCACTCATGATATAATATAAACTCAATTAATTAAATGAAAATATTTTTATCAGCTCATGTTATGGGCTTAGCTTATTTGTGGCCTTTTGTAATTTGTTTCTTCCACTTGAAGTTTTTCATTAATAAAAAAAAACGTGTTTCTTTTCCATTCTAATGACCAAATTTGAGTCTAGAACCTCGAAAAACATTCCCTTATATCGCCATACAACCTCCTTTTATTAGAGGTTGACACCATCCTTTGAGGACCAAGAGAGACGGATAGACCTATCTCGTCAAAATGGATGCTATGATTTAAAATTTTAGTTTAAATATGTTTTTAGTCTCTCAAATCTAAGGGGGTATATTGGATTTGGATTTTAAAAGACTTTTTTAGTTAAAAAAAATCCTGCGGATTTTAAAAGACTTTGTAGGATTTTCATGACTTTTAAGATTTTGCAGGATTCTACAAGACTTAAAATCAGGATTTTAATGGATTCTGCAAGACTTTTAAATCAGGATTTTAATGGATTTTGTGGTATTTTGTAGAATTTTCGTGGATTTTTTATATTTGATAAGATTTCAAAAAAAAATTCATACATTCAAATTTAAAAAGAGTCAAAAACAAAAATAATAAAAAATAATAATGTCAAATAAATAATAATAATAATAATAATAATAATAATAATAATTCTCCATAATATCTTATCCTCTTAAATAGCATTCACCCACATATCCATAGCTATACTAGTCCTCCAAGCATTAGCGTCTTTTCGCTCTTGTTCCTGGGTTTGAATAATAGGTTCAAAAGTATGATCTTCATTAATTGGTAACGTTGAAGATGAAGGTTCATCTACTGCTTCAATTGGAAATTCATCAGAACGACATTCTTTACGTAAAAAAATTATGTAGTGCTACACATACTAACACAAGTTCTACTCGTGTCTTAAATAAAAATGGAGGTGCTGACTTAAAAATTGTGAACCTTGATTTAAAAATACCAAATATTTTCTCGATCACATTCCTTAAAGACGCATGACGAAGATTGAACAACTCTTTCTCATTTTATTTTCAGGGTCATTACCATGACCTGCAAAATCTTGTAGATGACATCTTACACCTCGAAATGAAGCTAAAAATTAGCGTCGATTAGGAAATCCAAAATCCACCAAAAAAATATTTACCTAATTACATATGCAATATATATAATATTAGTATAATAATAATTATTATTATTATTATTATTATTATTTAAAGAATAAGCATTTAGATATATAGAATATATATATATATATATATATATATATATTATTTTAGTTATATATTATATGATAATTTTTAACGATATTTATAAATGTAAATTATTCTAACAAATATTTTAACAATATTTCCTCTTTTAAAAAATAAGCTAATGAAGACATAAATCCTAAACCCTAAAAAATTAGATACTGCAACGTCTTATGTTAATTTTCTTTTTTTAAAATATAAAAAGTCCTAATTTCACAATATAAAAATAAAAAGAAAAATTCATAGTAAAAAAAATAAAATAATTGTTGAGTCATAAAAGAAGGGGAATAAGAGTAACAAACTTAAGGGAAGGAGATAAATCACAATTTTTATGCTAAGAGGGTTCTTCCCCCAACTAAGATCAATTTTCATCTCATTCTACTCACAGAAACCCTAACAAATTCATCTTATATATATACATATATATATATATATATATTGTAGAGATTATGATATCAATTTCATCTTTCACTTTTTTATTTTCTTGACGTGTGTTATAAAAAAAATTACCACTTAAAAGTTAAAATTTTAAGCATTTTTTTTGTGTTATATAAAGAAACAAATTCAACTACATAGAATAAAATAAAGCAAGTCAATTAAAGAGAACGAACAGAAAAATAGAGCAAATCAATGACACTATCATTTACATATCGGAGTTTCACAAAATAGTGGAATGGGATGAGAACAATACTACAATATTATATATGAGCAATGAATAATAGTGTAATATTATTAGTAGAGACAAAATGGAGAAGACAGGAGCATAGAAAAAAAGAAGATGAAAAACTCACTTGAAAATTCTTGAAAAGTCACTTCAAACAATCCTTCAAAATCCGATAGGTTTGGATGGGATTGTTTTATGAATTTGGTATTTATAGATAACATTAGAAAGTCTTTCAAAATTCCTCTCACACAACAATCCTTTAAAATCCTTATATTTTTTAATACCAATAGATTGTTTTTAAGTTGTAAAAAATCTCAAATGAATACCAATGGATTTTAATGGACTCTTTAAAAAATCTTGAAAATCCTTATTGAATACCACTAGATTGTTTTTAAGTGACATAAAATCCTGATTAAATACCAATGGATTTTTTTACTCAAAAAAAGTCTTTTAAAATCCTACGAAATCCTAAACCAATATACCCCCTAAGTTAAATTTGGTTTTGTTTTTGTAAATCTAAAATTAATTTTTTGTTTTTATAATTTTAAAAATATATTGTTTTCGTCTCTTAGGCCCGACATAACTAACATTGACAGATTGAATTAATTGTGCAACTTCAATCAGATTTAATATAATATTTTTACTAATAATAACACTAGTAGGTAAATTTTGTAGGATAGTATTTAACTAATTCACTAACGACATTTTAGTAGAAAAACTAAATTAAGATTCTTTTTTCAAATTATAAGAATAAAAAAAATAATTTATATTTAAAAGATCAAAAATTTAAGGAACAAAAATTATATTCAAGCATTAAAATATTTCTCTTTAAATTTAGTCATCCTTTTAGAGAAATCATACAAAATTATGTACAAAATTCATATCTATATTAATAAAAATTTACATACAAAATTCATTCGTATAGGAATGAGAAATTGTACAATATTCCTTCCATGGGGATGGAATGTTATTTTCATTGTCTACACACTAATATGACATACTCGCAAACATAAGAAACAAAATTAAAGTTTAATTAAACAATTTGGGGGAAAAAGGATCGTGCAAGGGTATATTGAATATGGTAGAAAAAATTATGCAAAGAGTTGCACTCACCTAAAGATGTGAGTCTTAAGGTTTGTCTTATGGTCATTTCGTTATCTTTTCTGTCCCTTTTCTTCTATTATTTCTTTTCTAGTTCAAAATGAGATGTTGTTTGTCTTAATATAGTGGATTAAGTCTAACTCAACCTTACAAAACTGGCTTGTAAAGTGAGGGTTATTTTCCACTTATATACTATTTAATTACCTAATTTATAGTCGATGTGGAACTTGGGTTTTTCCTAATATACCCCCTCACGTCCAGCACTATTGAACTTAATACGTGGATAAATGATAGGTGACCCTTTTTTAATGATCTGGGATTGGCGGGACTTGAATACACCCCCTCATACCCATGATGCATGTATCAATGAATGGTAGGTGGCCCTTTTTTTAAGAATTTAGGATTGGCAGGACTTGAATACACCCCCTCATGAATGGTAGGTGGCCCTTTTTTAAGAATCTAGGATAGGTCTGATACCATCTTAGAATAGTGGATTAAGCCTAACTCAACTCTATAAAATCGGCTTGTAAGGTGAGGGTTATTTTTTACTTATATACTATTTAATTGCCTAATCTCTAGTCGATGTAAGACTTCGGTTTTTCCCAATAGTCTGCTCCTATGTCTACTGATCTATTTTATTAGACCCCTTAATGGTTTTTTTTTTTATTTTATTTTATCGAATCTTTCCCTCTTTCGTGTTACTAAAACCATTTTAATTTATTAATTCCTCCATATAATCATGCATTAACAATATATAAAGGGTTACTTCCCCTTGATCTTCATTTTTTTATCAAAATATTTATATCTATTTATTATATTTTAATCTTTTTTTCTTACCAACATGTCTATTTAAAAATAACATAGAAGAAAAAAAAGGTTAAAATGTATTTTTAGTCTCTTTAATATTACAGTTGTGCAATTTTAGTCTTTAAGTATTGTAGTTATGTAATTTTGAATTTAGGGGGTGTATTGGTTTAGGATTTTATAAAATTTTAAAAGACTATTTTTGAGTAAAAAAGTTTGTTGGTATTCAATCAGGATTTTATGTCACTTAAAAACAATTCAGTGGTATTCAATCAGGATTTTCAATATTTTTTAAAGAGTCCATTAAAATCCATTGGTATTCATTTAAGTTTTTTACAACTTAAAAACAATTCATTGGTATTCAAAAATGTAGGGATTTTAAAAGATTGTTATATTAGAGGGATTTTGATGGAATTTTTAGTGGTATCTACAAATACCAAATTCATAAAACAATCCTATCCAAACCCATAAGATTTTGGAGGATTGTTTGAAGTGACTTTTCAAGTGCTTCAAGAATTTCCAAGTGAGTTTTTCTCTTTTTTTTCTATGCTCATGTCTTCTCCATTTTTTTTCTCTTGTTAATAATACTGGACTACTACTTATATATAATATTGTACTACTGTTCCCATTTCATTCCCCTATTGGGTGAAACTTCTATTCATAAATGATAGTGTCATTAACTTGCTCTATTTTTCTTTCTGTTCTCTTTAATTGACTTGCTCTATTTTGGTCTATTTAATTGAGATTGTTCTCAATTATATAACACAAAAAACACTTGAAATTTTAACTATAACACTTGAAATTGTTCCTCAGTAATTTTTTTTATAACACGCGTCAAAGGGGAAGGTGAAAGCTAAAATTGATATCATGATCTCTATAATCAACTATAGATCTTCAAGACCTTGTAATCAATTTAGATTTATTAGAACTATATATATATATATATATATATATATATATATATATATATATATATATATATATATATATGTGTGTGTGTGTGTGTAAAAGATGAATTTGAGTTAGGATTTCTGTAAGTAGAATGAGATAAGAATTGATCTTAGTTGGGGGAAGAACCCTCTCAGCACAAAAACTGCGATCTCTCTCCCTCTCTTGAATTTGTTATTGTTATCATTCCCCTTTTATGACTCAACAATTATTTTATTTCTTTTTTTTACTATGAATTTTATTTTTTTAATTTTTATATTGTGAAATTAGGATTTTTATATTTTAAAAAAGAAAATTAACATAAGACATTACAGTATTTTAGAATTTAATACTAAAAATATTTATTTACGAGTGAATAATTGAAAGAAACTAAAAATTAAAAAAAATATTTTGTACCTGTAACAAATTTCAGAAATTTTTTTTCTCCCAATTGATGTTTGTAAATTTCTACTTTAGTACCGATATAAAATGAAGGGACATATTTAGTTATAAGAGAGTAGGGTAATTATCCCACTATTTTTTTCATCATTTATAAAATTATAAATAAAATATTTTAAATCACAAATTATAAAAAATTTGAAATATTGTTTAGAATAATTTTTAGCATGTGTAGGACTACATAACTTTCTTCGTAAAGAATGTCATTATGATGAATTTTCAATTGAAATGATGGACGAACCTTCATCTTCAACATTACTGGTTAATGAAAATCATAATTTTGAGCCTATTATTAAAAAATAGGAGCAAGAATGAAAAGATATTAATATTTGGAGGACTAGTATAGTTATGGATATGTGGATGAATTTTATTTAGAACAACATGATATTACGAAAAATTATTATTATTATTTATCCAGACATTATTATTATTATTATTATTTTATATTTGACTCTTTTTAAATTTGAATGTATGAAAAAAAATCTTGAATTCTTATCCTATGTAAAAAATTTATGAAATTATGCAAAGTTCACAAAGTCCCGCAGAAATCCATTAAAATCTTAACTTAAAAGTCTTGTTTAATCCATTAAAATCGTGATTGAAAGTCTTGTGGAATCCTACAAAATCTTAAAAGTCATGAAAATCTTGCAAAAGTCTTTTAAAATCTACAAGACTTTTTTCAACTAAAAATGTCCTTTAAATTCCTAATCCAATACACCCCCCTTAGTCTCTCAAATACTACATTTATGGGATTTTTATCTCTCCTATTAAAAATCTAATAATTTTTTTTTTGATGTGTTAAAGAATAACATATTAATTAACTTTCTTTTAATATATTTATTTTATCTAATATATTCATATTTTTTTAAAAGTATATTAATATATATTAATTTATATCTATAAAATTATTAATTTATCTATAAATATACTAATAATACTATTGATATTAATTTATTAATAATATTATAATTATAATAATAAATATAAATTTTATTTTTTTAGTAATAATAAATATATATCATTTGATACATGAGTCAAAATTAAAATATATATGTAACCTAAATTGGTTAACAATGGTATAATTTTATTATTTTATGATAAAAAAATAATTTTAAATTTTAAAACATTATATATATACATTAAAATTTTAAAATTATTAAATTTTTAATATGAAAGACTAAAATCGTATAATTACTATACTTGAAAATTAATATTATTCAATTAAAATTTGAGAAACCAAAATCTCACAACTATAATATTTGAGGAACTAAAATTACAAAATTAAAACCTTGAGAATCAAAATTAAACAATTACAATATTTAAGAAATCAAAATCATAATTAAGCAAAAAAACATATGTATGCAAAAATTAATTATAGACTTTATCAATAATAGCTATTCACTTATTTTATAACCATATTTAATCACTATTTTTTATTTAACATTATTTTATTTCATTAATTATCCATTATTTCACTTGATTTACATATTATAACTTCTATTAATTTTAATTTTAATTTATTTTTAAACAAAATTTATAGAAATACGAAATACCTCTTTTTCAATAATTTTTAATAAAATTTATTTAATAAGATATTACATCGTGAAACTCACTTTTCATATGATTATTTACTATGTTGAAGGTCCTTTTAATTCCAACATCAATTGAGTTTCATAATTTTTTATGTCAATAAATTTAATAAAAAAAATTTCACCTCGTGAATCCATTAAAAAAAAAATAATTCGACAATGCAACCATGATATTGAATACAATACTGTTTTAGAAGGACAACTTTAAGTCAAATTTCAAAGTTAAATAACTAAAATTAATCTTTTAAAAGGTAAAGAACTTTTTTTTTTTAGAGGAAAAGGTAAAGAATTTAAAAATATATTTTAACTTATAATATTATATCTTTTCATTTTTGAGAGATAAAACAAAGGCATGATGTCAAAACATCCATAAATGTATTCTCAACTAGGCATGACAATCTAACTCGTCCCATGGGTACTCGTCCGAACCCGCCCCGATTTGGATGGAGAAAATCCGTGTTTATCGGGTTAGGATTCGGGTTTGGGTTTTCCCCAATTGATAAAATTGGGGGCGGGGGCGGAGATGTTAATACCCACCCCGCCCCCGCCCCCATACCCGCCCCCGTCCCCGCTTAATAATATAATTAAAAAATTATTTATATATATATATAAACCAAAATTATAAATATTTATATGTAAAAATTTATATTATTTTACTTTTTTATTATTATTTTTTTTAATTATTCATATTTATTTAAAAAAAAAAAAAAAAAAAAAAGGAGCGGAGGCGGGAAAACCCGAACCCTGCTAGTGGCGGAGATGAGGACCCAAATTTTATCCCTAAAAGATATCAGGAATGGGGACGAGGACAGTTACGAGGGGCAGTTTAAATTTACGGAGGCGGAGATGGAGAACGTAAAACCCGCCCCGCCCCGCCCGTTGGCATGCCTATTCCCAACATCTTTTCAACAACTTTCGTTAGTTTCATGCAGGAAGTGAGTTAGCACATTTCCAAGAAATAAAACAAAAGCAAGACATCATAAATGTCTCTTCCAAACTTCTTTTCAACAACTTTCTTAGTTTCATGCGAGTATTAAGTTGACACATTTTTAAGAGAAAAAAATAAAAGCATATGTCAATGTTGGGAAAAAAATATTATATAGTTCATATGTTTAATTTAATTATCCTATTAATTTAATTAATTATTAGATAATAAAGAATTATTATAGAATAATATAAAAATTATTAAAGGTCATAATAAATATATTTTATTAATTTTTAATGAAGGATTATAATAATAATAAAGTAGAGGGTCTCTAACAAAAATTAGAAGAACTCTTTTTATTTCTCTAAATATTTAAATATTGTTATATATTTAATAATTTGATAGCAATGACTACAAGAGGTATGTTTTTGTTATTATAAATTATGGACTAAGGTTTTATTTTTCTTATATTTGGTATTAGAGTCTATTTTATAGTCTTGTTAATTAACTTATTTTTATTTTAACTATTAATTTAAATTATCAAGTATTGTATATTTCTTTTTTTTATTAAATCCTCGTTATCCATTAATTTTTATTTAAGCAATTGATTATATACCTACTATTGTTAAATTGAATATAATCATATATATGTGCTAATGACCAATGATCTATTATTGTTTTATTTTAAATGAATGAATTTGTATATTGTTTAAAATTTCAGTTGTGGTGACTATAGAGTTCAATTGTATTGGATTATTTCAATTAAATGTATATATCTTCTATATTTAATCTCTATTTTCATAATTGATATGTTTTTTAATCGAACATATTTATAAAATAAAAATATATGGGAATGAATATAATTACAATATTGATGGTTTGTTATTGTTCTGATCTTTATTGTGGATGTATGTTTATAATTTTGAGAAGATTATTGTGTCTTAATTCACATTAATTGTTATAATTAAATTTAATTTTAATTTATATTAATTAAAATTATCGTGATTATTTTTATGATTTGAATTGAATTATAATTATTGAATTTAATGCATAATGACAATTGGTATTGGGCAAAAATAATCATATTAGCAATTTAAATTGAGAGTTATAATGTGTCTCAAATCTTGATAATTATGAGAATTATAAAGTTTTTAAAAAAAGAGAGGAATATTTGTCTAGTGATGGTTATAATTTCAATTAATTAAAGATGATATGGCTAATCATTAAGTCATTATTTGCATGAAACATGTTGAAAGGAGAACGTTAGGAGTGACATTTTCGGATTTTATCTTGACATCATGACCCCTTTTTTTTAATCTAGCGAGTGGGTTATTTAATTTTAATTTTTAATATAATTTTTAATGCAATACCTTACTAGATGAGACTTTTATTGTTGTTATTGCTCAATTATATATTCAAAGTCTCATTATGATTTAGTTTCTTTTATTAAAGAAAATAAAAACTAGATTTTACACCACTCTGTTTGGGCAACAATAACTTCTTTTTTTTTTTCAGTTATTTGATTCATTGAATTAAGGTCATCAAAATATCATGAGTATCGATGAGAAGTTGAAGGAAATATATACCTAAGTTCTGGACGATCTAAGATTTATTTTCCTATCAAACACTAAACCAGACTCTCCCAACTCAGCATGCTCCTGTTTTAGCTAGCCTTATATCTTCCATGAACAAAAAATAAGTACATTGTTGTACCCCTGCTGCATAATAAACGAATCAATCGGTCAGAAAATCAGTAAATGAAGTTGATAAGGCTAACAACTAACATCTTAACTCTACCTATAAACGATGTGAACTTCAAGAGAATACCTTGATTCTTCATTATGTTGTTGCTTCAGAATGCCACACTACGTCTTGCAACCCTGATGAAAAGTTTTTGTAGAACTGCAAATAAGTCAACAAATAAGGTTAGCCACAATTTGACATGATGTCATTGTTCCCTCCTTAAAATATACATAGGAAATGGAACAGACTTTATAAAAAAATGTTGAAGCCATCGCTTGAAAAAGAATTAGAAACATAGATTCTGCCAAAGAAAATGGTTAACAGAAAAGAAGATCAAAATGAAGAGATTTATTTTCTTGTTCCCTAAAACCACAATCACAATTAAAATGTTCACATGCCTTGTGAAACTCTAGTGTGTCACCCCCGGTCTTTCGCAGCTCTACCATGTGCAAGGAAGGAGCCACTTCAAAAACCTGCAACCATAGGCAACCAGTTGAACCAGTTATTTCGTGTCACAGCAAAATCATTGAAAATCTATCGTAACATTTCCTTTCACAATTTTGGTTGTACTTGCTTTCAAAAAATATCAGGAATCAAATAATCGATACTTTTTTTCTGGTGTATGAAGTTTATTAAATAATCATTATAAAATTTGCCATTGGTTAAAAGAAATAAGGTATCGACCACAATTAAAATTGGGTCTGGTGTGTGTTTGGAATCTTTGGATTGACACCATGATTTTTCAAGAAACAAATAGCTGCTTTATGGTGAATTTCCCATGATTTTTATCTATTTGTTGTTTCCAAAAATCATGGTGCGTTCAACTCACCTCCGATCTAAACACACACATCAGGGTTTTCTGTCAATGTCACAAGTTCTTGCTGCTATTAAGCCATATTCAATGGTGACAAACACAAGTCAGGTCAATTACATCCATTGACCAGAAATTAGAAAATAAAGAATCCATTTCACCAGCTAAGCAGTTAGATGAAATAGGCAACAGAAGAAGAAACTGAATAATTATTCTTAGCTACACAATTCGTTACCAACTGAGTACACCACAGAAAATGCCTACAATCATAAAGGTATGGCTCAGTACCTCTGTAGCCACTGAAAGGTGACCCTTCCTTCCGCTCTTATCACCTTGCAACTTCATCTGCAGAATTTAAATCTAATTAAGTATGAATAGTCTGCAACATAGTTTTCTTCTTCAGATTACATTAACCCCTCAAATTATAATCATCGACTATTTTAGTCCTTCAAATTATGAGGAAAAAAAATAGTTCTTGGAATTGATAACTATCAATCATTCTCGTTCCTGATTTGATCTACGTTATTTAGCAATTATCTATCATTTTAGTCCTAAATATTTTGTATACATGATCAATCAATTTAGCCTCGACATTGTTGTGTATCTATCAATTTATCCCCATTGTCAAGTACCAAATCGAAAAAAGACTGTCAATTATAGACTAAATTTGTGATGGTCGTTAAATTCAAGAATTAAATTGTCTGATAAACTAATGAATACTTGTCAAAGTCAAGGACTGATTTTTTTTCTTCTCCAATATAAAGCATTAAATTAATTCGATACTTATACTTTGGAGAATAATTTAGTGCATTACTTTTCCTCCTTTACAAAAATCGATCACATGAAAGATAGCTCTTGGAAAATAGATAATGCAGGTAATAACAGTGCTGAGAGATATTATAACCTTATAATTTCGCTTGTGAACATTAAATCCAAGAGGCTTGGCAGCTTCCTCAATTTTTGACATAATTTCATTTGCAGGGCACTGTGACGTAAAATGTGTTTCTTTCTTAACAATTCCCTGCTTATTGAGTTAAAACAAAATGGAGAAACAAGCATCATTAGCTTGAAAGAATAATTATATCTCGTTATCAATAGTATCGTAATTAAACACAAATCAACCAAAATTTGGTTCAGAAACCAAGTAGTTGACAATTTTCAAAGCGACTTGTAATTTGAATGAAACCTTAAAAATGCTCAACATTTTAGCATGATGAAAGAAAACTATTTTTTACTTACTGTCTGCTGCTCAAACAAATTTTCAAGATTGAAACTTTGTGACCTAGATATAAGCTCAAAAGCATTCATTGACACAGGTTTCTCTTTTCTCTCTGTCACCAGTTTTTCCTACACATCAAAGAGAACAAATAAATTACACGTGGTTCAGCTTCTACAGAATCCTTCTTGTATTTCCATATTATAACAATCAAAGTGCATGTAGTTTCTTTAAAATAATAATAAAAAAGGAGATATAAATATTGTGAAAAACACAGTACCTTAGAATCATTGAAAGCAGCAGTAACATCATCTACATTGATATCCTCTTCCTCTGTAAAAGATGCTGGTTTGTAACCTTTTCTGAACCATTCATCTTGTAAGAGTTCAGGAATTTTTATCCTCTGCAAAAAGTAACCCAATATTAATATCGAGAAGTACATGCCAACAACAAAATGTTCTTTACTTTAACTACATAAAAGATATTAAAGGGTAATTACAGGATGAGTAGCAAAACAAACAGAATCAAGACAACAACAAGAGTAAGGGCCCAAGAAGGGAAGGGAATACATGTAAAAATAAGAAAGCTTTTGGTTCAGAACTCACTGTTAAAGGGTTTGGGTCAAGAATACGCTTCAATAGTTTCTTTGCCTCGGGGGAAAACCATGATGGACATGCAAATTGGGCCCTGCCAATCTGGAACATACGTTCAGGATTAGACATACGCGACTTTTCTTTCATTCTTCTCATGGATTATATTAAGAAATTACTTACTTTTTTGTACAATGCAGCATGATTTGGCTCATCAAAGGGCAAGTAGCCAGCCATAAGCACAAAAAGAATGACTCCACAAGACCAAATATCAGATGCAGAACCAACATAACCTCTATCATTAAGCACCTAAAACAAATGGCACACCACATTACATTTATTGCAGTTTGAGGGATAAATCATAAATCTAGTTCTCCATTTGATCCACTACAATGTAAAGTAGGTACCTCAGGAGCAACATAATTTGGAGTTCCACAAGCAGTGCGGAGGAGTTCATCCTCCTGCAACAAATAATCAAGAATTTAAACAAGGTCTTAATTTCATACAAATGAACAATTTTTCCCAACAACATTAGAAGGAATTCCACTGTGTCAGTAACAACTAATGGGGGATGTTTTCAACACTTAATACTTTAATAGTTCTTACTACTTATGTTATGGCCAAATAGTAAAACGTAGATATAACTTTGAGCAAGTGTACTAAATCAGAAATCCATACCATACACACAAGCAAATTGTAAAACAGATGAGATATGTGTGTATATACCTGGTGTGCGTACGTACTGAGTCCAAAATCTGAAACTTTTAGAATACCATTTGAGTCGAGAAGAAGATTCTCTGGCTGCAAAGTATATTAAATATTGAATGAGTCTGACCCTTAATTTAACTCAAAAAAGAATAAAAAATAATAATTGATTCCTACTCACACATATGACTTATCAATCTGTTAATTAAATAAGAGGGGAGGATTATGGTGAACGATATACCTTCAAATCTCTGTGATACACGCCTCTACTATGGCAGTAATCAACTGCATTGATTAGTTGATGGAAATAACTTCTTGCTTCATCCTCTTTAAGTCTCCCGTTTGTAGCCTAAATCAAATTAAGAGACCAAGTCATTTATATGCAAGATCGACGAAAATAGTAATGTACTTATAATTATTCCAATACCCTCCTACATAAAGAGAAAAAGACAAGAAAGAAAGAAAATAGTAGGAAGAAAGACATAATATGAAACAAATGAGCAACTTACTATTTTGTCAAATAGTTCTCCTCCATTAACCAACTCTAAGACAATGTAAATCTTTGTTTTGCTTGCCATGACCTATGCTTAAACAGAGAAAGGTTAATGACTATGAAAACATTCATAACATGCATGTACACACATGGGGAGAGAAAGGTTATCAACTTTTATTATAATAATGGGGAGGGAATGACATTACCGTGTATTTTAAAAAAATGTGTTTGGTCAGTAATGGGAATGTTTGTATGAAAGTGAATGTGATGAAAGTTAAAATGAATAAAAAAAAAAAAAAACTTATTGTTACATCGTGAGAATCAACTTACTCACTTCCCCTTGGAAATAAAATGATAGGAATATGAAAATTATTTCATTCTCAAAAATGTTATATCACCAAGAATATATATAAATTGTAACCTTATACCAAAAATGAGAAAACATATTCTTATCCATGTATTCCTGAGAATATAATAAGATAACTTCAAACGAACACCCCTAAAATTTGCTTTGAATTCAAGTTGGGGTTCTCATATGTGAGTAGTTGAGGTTATTTTACCACCTTCGAATATAGTGTGTATTGAATGGAACGGATTGGAATAATAAGAAATCAAAATAATTATATCCCCCAATGGTGTCGTTTGCGCTGATTATTATGCTAACTATCACAAACATATTATAAGATGACGACTTTAGTACGCATTCCAACACAAAACCATAAAAGAAGGAACGTTTACGTAGGAGAGTGTAACAAGAATTAGGGCATTGAATGAATTAAAACGGGTCACGTCTAGTTAAGCTTATTTTAAAGAGATAGTAGTTCAATGTACCAAGTAAATCATCAATTTAGTTCTTGTACCTCTTTGTCATATAATCCTGAAACTAGAAATAAAAAATGTTTCGAATTTTTTATGATTTTATTTAAAATTTTAAATTAATTTATTCTTATTGTAGTTTATTCCCTAGTCTAAAAGACTTGAGTGATAATAATGTGTGTTTAGGAACTAAAGAAATAATTAATTTTATAAGTTCAGGATTTCTTTATCTGAGTTTTCTTTGATTTTAGGATGTCATACAACTTTAAGTATCAAATTAACCATTTAGTCTGATTTATTTATTGAATTTAAGAACTGACACATTTATTATTAAAGTAGTTTTTTAAGTTCGATAAATTATAAGATTTTTTTTTTAAAAGAATGATATAAAAGTTTAAATATGTTATTAAACTTATGGATTATTTTAGATTAATTTTTTAAATAAAAAAGTTTTTTTAGCATTCAATCAAGACTTATAAATAATACAAATGAATATTATTAAATAAAATATTTTTAAGAGCTATTTTCACTCTTATTTAACTGCATATCTTATATTTTTATTCTAATTTTATATATTGAGCATTTATTTTTCTTTCTTTCAAAGTTATTTGTAATTTTAAATTTAATTTCATTTGACAATTAGCCCAAAAAATATTTTCTCAAATTACTCTCCTTATATCTATCCTCGTATTTTATTTTCTTCGTATCTCTTTTAATTATAATTTTATTAATTAAATTTTAATAATTTTAAAAAAATTATTAATTAAAATAAGTTTATAAACAACATAAATTAACTTTTATAAATTTAAAATACAATTTATATATTTAAAAACACTTATTTATTACAAATTTAAGAATAAATATAAATATTTATCATGTATTAAATAAAATAAATACTATTCACAAAAAAAAACTAAAATACTAATAAAATTGTATTTTAGGTACCATCAAAATAATGGCAACTAAAGTCGGTCAATTTCCACAATGGTTTTAGAGAAACAATAAACTATCATTTTATAAATTTAAAATATTTAATAAATAAAATGTTAAAGAAAAATAAAATTATTTATGTCTAAAAAATTTAAAAGTATTCACTATTATATTTATGCAATAAGTAAATAGATTAATAAAAATATTTTTGTTTAAAAATATAATTATTTATAATTTTAAAATTGAAATTTCGTAATGCATTATTTCATTTCTTTTCGTTCACTTTTTTGGTGGGATTTTTCAGCAATGATTCAGCCTTTCGGGTTCAGTTTATCAGTACCATGTCAGTAAACCTTGAAAAGACAGCCACAAGTCACTTTCAAGTTTCAAGATAGAACCAATGGATATGGATGAGATAAATTTGAAGGTCAATTTAATTAGAATAACACTTGGTGCATAACATAATTAAAATTTAATTAAAATGTACAATAATCATTTTTTTTTTTATAGACAGCAACATGTACGTCATTTTCAAGTTTCAAAAAAGAACCGATACATATGGATGCGATGAATATGAAGGTCAATTTAATTAAAATAACGCTTGGTGCATAATATAATTAGAATTTAATTAATATGTACAGCAATCAGTTTGTAGATAATTTTTTAAAATATCAATCATAAAAACTAATAAGTTTATTATATATAACAATTTTGATCGAATGATATAATATATTTGAATAAAATTCATAAAATTTTCAAAGATTTATTCCCCTCTTCTGGATATATACACACACATAAGAAGAGAATAGAAACGTATGAAAAAAAATGAAAAAGTAATAAAAATATAGAATTTAATTAAAATAAACAGATAGCGTAAACATTTTTTAAACTATCACTTAACTATAAATTTATATATAAAATAAGTATTGACTTTTTATAATAACAATTACTTTAAAATTATTCTAAAAAAAAATTGTGGCTAATTAATATTATAAAAAATTACCATACAATACTTAATAATTAAACTTAGAAGTACAGTAAAAAGTATCTATAAAGTGAGTAAAAAATATAAAGTACAAACATAAATATTATATAATTAAATCAATATTGGGCACACACTTGGGTACCAAACACTATTAGCTTAACCTTATTTTTATTTATTTATTTACGGGCGCCAAAATCTGCTGCATTATCACGTGCTCCACAGACCCCATATCAGATGCTTGAGTTTCATTGCTTGTTTTGATATACTGGTAAGACAATTATTACCAAAGAAAAATGTTGCCCTATAATGAAGGATTTCTTTGAATTGAAATAAAGAAGCATCATTATGCAAACGTCATTCCAATACTAATTTATAACTATTTTAATTTCTAGCTGGCACGTTCAAAGATCGAACACTTCCCCTTATTCATAAAGAAAAAGAAAATTAAGAAAACTGCGTAATACCTCGTAGATTTTGATAACGTTCGGGTGATTGATCATCTTCATCGCTGAAATTTCCTTCTGCAACTGAAAACATCAAACACAAAAAGATTAAAAAAGAAAAGCATATAAGCTCAATAATTTTAATTCTACGCACAAGGAACACAAACTACATAAAAAAAGCTCATGCATTAGCAATGACAAATGAGCAAGAGCAACCTTAAACAAATGGAAATAAACTTTAAAAAAAGGAAAGAAAAAAAAAAATGAAGAGACGACGTGCCTGTTCCATCATCTTGTGTTTGAGGACGTGATTTCGGTCGAGGATTTTGATGGCGACATGGCTATCGTTCTCAACGTTCCTTGCGAACTTGACCCTAGCGAAGCTTCCCTCGCCAATGGTTTTTCCGAGCTCGTACCTTCCGACGCGGGTACGAGGTCTGACCGGCTTCTTGGCGCTCATTCTGGTGTTCCTCTGTTGACCAATGTCACAGCAGGAGAAGCGAAATGGTGACGATGAGAGAGAGAGAAGAGAGAAAGAGATGAATGGATATAGAGAGGAATGGTGGAGTGCGTGCGTGTTTGAAACGTGTGGGGAAAAGTGGTCCCTCGTTCACTTGCTGAGACAAAAACACAAGAATGCGATGCGGAACCAACCAAACAACCAACCATGTCATGTGTGATTTGCTTGCATTCCTCCCGCGCGTTGCTTCTCGGAAGTTGCCTGCATTTATTGTTTTCCCTAAATGCCCCTCTTATTTACCTTCTTTCGATTCTGCCTAAATAATCCTAATTCCTAATTCGCATTGAATAATTAGTTAATATGGCTTTAGATAAATATTCATTTATTTCTCTTTTATTTATTATTTGAGATCACGGTTATGTAGAGGAAAAAAACATTTTGTGTTTCTTAAATTTTAAAATATATATATATATATATATATATATATATAAAAAGATAATGGAATAAATTATTATAAATAGTTATTTAGAGGGAATATGCACAAAAGTTCTTTCTTCAAATATTTTAATTTCAAAACTAAAATTTAAAACTGTCGATTAAACACAAAAATAATCTCACCAAACACAAATCTATTTATTGATTAAACAAAAACAATTTCACATAGAAAAATGTTCATATTTTCAACTCAAACTTATAATGGACATGCATTTTTATTTTTTTTTATAATTAATATCTAATGTTATTTATACACTTAATATTATAAAAATAGAGAATCTTAACTCACTTTTTTTAATTAAAATCCTAACTTACCTTTTTCTTTTGGTAATTAGATCTAATTTACTCTAAATCAATTTTTATATATAAAACAAAAATGTCTATTTTATGTAAGAGTGTTTTTAAAAAAAATTTATTTGACAAGAGATTTCTAAAAAAAATTTTAACTTCACATCAAACTCATTTTTAATTTATAATAATTATTTGTGAATTAAATGTTAAAATTAAGTTATCAATAAATAAAAATAATCTTATGCTACAATATAAATTATTTATCATAAATCTAAAATATAATTTTTATATTTAAAAAATATAGTTATTCAAATTTTAAATATAATTTATATATTTAAACATGATATTCATGTAACGACACGCCTTAGTCCTTATACTTATACGACACAGCTACTAGCAGTTAAAAATATCTAACTTAAGACTATACATTTACAAATATGAGAAAATATGTACTATATTGCATGCATATAAAAGTAAACAACTAAATAAATATGTTTATAAAAACAATAATCCAATAAATGTAAATTATAATCGTAAGTTGTCGGTCAAACAACAACTACTATCTATACAAATCTACCCTCATTACATAGTCAACAAAACATCCAGCTCCAATGTCACTATATGACTTCCATATCAGGTATAATCATCGTAATCCAAACCACATAAAAACATGTAAGGGTAAATTAGGGTAAAAAGAAACAACTTATATTCAACATAAGAGTATCATATCATCATCTCATTTCCAATAATACATCATAAGGCATCATATGAACAACACAATTCAACTCAACACATCATATATTCAACACATCATATGCTTAACACAACAACTATAATGTATCGTCACACATTTATACTAAGAGATCTTCTACAACATAGGGTGAGTAGTTTAAGTGGTTTGACCCTACAGAACAGATAACATAGGGTATTTTTTGGGCTTACTAGATCAACAAAAAATTGAATATAAATTCACAACACATCAAATTGATTTCTCGGATGTCACCACTTAAACAAGGAAGTCTTGTACTACAATTAGGGTAGAACAACTAGGTATGGACCTACCACGTCATTAACTAGCTTAACTAAGTCTCCTATGAGATTAGTCCACTAAATACCTTTTAAATACTATGTCCTTTCGATACTCGGCTAGAAATTAGGTTTTCAACTTTGAACTTTACTCGGTTGGTCACATGTAATCAGTATAACTCGTCCTAACCCCTATACTATAGTCACTTCATACATGTGTGTCATGACTTGCCCACACACGGTACTAACAAAGTCCTAGAGGAGAAACAACACAACATCTACTTCATGGGTCAACTTCTCAAGAATGGTTTTCAACAATTTAGACTCTCGGAGTGCCACAACATAATATCCACACAATGGAATATGAAACTTTTGAAAACCCCTACTCTAATACTAAGTGATCAACACAACTCAACAAATCAACAACTTTTTATATATTCAACACAATGACGAAATCAACATATAACTTTACATCTCACAACTCAATCATCACTGCTTATATTCAACTATTTCATCAACATACATCTCAACAACGCATCATATATTCAACACAACTACATATTCAACATATAACTGTGTTAACACACAACTTACAACTCATTTCTACTTTCAACTAACAACTCATTGCAAAATCATCACATACTACTTAATCTCTACAACTCATTCATCATATTTTTATTTAACAATTTCAATCAATAAGTAATCAACACTTCATCAACTACATCATCATGTTTTTATTAAGTAGCCAACACTCGGTGCTACACACCATGCACTTGATGCCATCCAAGTAGGAAGCTCTCTACCTCACCCACACCTAACACTACACAACCTACATCCAAAGTGGCTAAGGAAGAGGTCCTTGAGACCTCACACCTGCATGGTAAAAGCACCATGTTCGACCTCATCTCAAGTAGAGAGTCTCTACCTAATTTTCACGTGGCATCACTACATTAGTGCTTGACAAAATCTACACAGTGAGCTCTAACTTGGCCACGTTGGGTGCCACTCAACTTTGGGTCTAATGTCACCAAGTTAAAGAGCTCTCAAGGTTCGCTAGGCTATCACCATTCAAACAATGCTTGACGTTGCTCCAACCCAAGATGAGTCTCTCTCCTCACACCTAACGCCACTAATCATGCATCGGTGTGATAGAGACAGAGAGCCTCGAGTTAGACTAGTGCCTGACACCTTGAAGGCACACCCAGTGCGACATCAGAACTCTACATATGTAGAATTTGATTTTAAGCCACAACCTAAAATCCAACAAGTTTCTAACACATTCAACACAAAAAAAATAAGTATATACATCACAATTAACTAAAAAATGTACTCCAATTCAACACCCAAACAAGATTTGGCAATGAATCAATGATTTGGACAACAACTCAAAAACCCTTTTTCCAACATGTTTCCCTCTTGAATTCACCAACACAGCCATACACAAATGAGATTCACATTATACATAACTCAAAAATGGTTTACCAACCCTTAATTCATCCAACACACACAAATTTCTAGCTTCCTTTACCTCGAGGTAGCTTGGGTCCAAGGTAGAAGAAAATAATGATCGGGACTTTGTAATGAAATCAACTACTTGATTCAAGGTTTCCACCAGCTGAATCACAACAACACAACTTAGAAAAGAATTGAAAGAATAAGAGAAAAAGATTGAGAGAAAAAGAGCTCACAGACTAGAGACCATCTCTCTAGATTTCTAAGGAAAATTAGTTTATGAGACTCTATTCAAATATAAACCTTATATACTCTTCCCTCTGGGATTGAATTGAATCTCTATCTAGAGAAAGTCCCTCTCAACTCCACTAAAGCTCCTAAGGGATCCTTAAACCGTCAAGTCTTTCAACACTGATTAACAACTTATAGTATAAAATGACTAGTAGTAATATAACCTAATCACAAATTATAGTGTTACATTTCATGATATTTTTAAAACTTTAATTATATAAAATAAACATTTAATTTATGCACTACACAAGGTAAAATGCTAGTATACATGAAAGATAAAAATGTGATATAAAGAAATTTTATTCATACAATTAAAATTAAACTTGTAATGACTCGACAGGTCATCTCACTTAATGTTGAAAATCAACATTAAGCGAAAGCTAAACATGCATAAAGTAAAATGTATGAAATATATACAACATAGATAAATCTAATACATAAACAATATACATCAGAGTCTAAATTATTACAAAAGATCCCCTAGACGGCTAGTTAAGGACTCCAACACATGACTCTACTAGAAAAACCACACAAAACAAGTCATCTCCAGTGTGACTCACTACCATCACCCCAGCTTCCCACCTAATCCTACTATACTTGTATACCCAATATGGTCATTGTAGTTCCAACCACAAGGAAAAGAAGGGTAATCTTACAAAAAAAAAAATACAACAATAACACAAAGGTAGTAAAGCATATATCAACAACAACACAACTCACAACTTAACAAATTGCTCAATATCTATCAACTTTGTTATAATCAACATCTTAACTTACAAGTATTAACTACTGAGGTGTCGTCACACATATCAACTTAGGAGATCTCCTACAACATAGATGAGCAGTTTAAGTGGATTGACCCTATTGAATCACATCGTTAGACCTATCTTAGCCGGGTTAGGTATAGGACAACGTCTAGCCTCAAAAAGGGCCAAGTATAGACAACTTAGTTTGATTTCTCAAGTTTTTGCCACTTAAACTAGGAAGTATGGTACTATGTCAAGGTAAAACAATTTGGGTATGGACATACGACGACATTAGTTTGCAACACTAAGCCAAATATGAGATTACTCCACCGACTACCCTCCATATACCACAACCTTTCAATACTAAGTTAGAGGCCAAGTCCCCAACTTTGTACATTACTCAATTAGTCATTCAACTAGGATATGGTTCGACTACCTCCATATCAAACCACATAGACCCTAAAGGGAACATCAACTTTAAAAACAACATAATTCATCTATAGCATCTATGTATCTTAATCAAGACATGTATCTTAACCACATGTCTATAATTTTACAACTTAACAACTATACAACATACAACTTGCATCTTAACATCATCAACTAATTTATAAACTTACAACATAAGTATTCATCATTATATATCATCATACATACAACATGGTCAACAATATTCATCAATAAAACATCAAAGATAATCCAAGGATATCACGCCTTATGCTACTCAAATGGCACCTGGAGCCATTGAGACAAAGAGTTCCTTGTCTCACACACGCCCAACGTCGCACCACTCGCGCCTGGAGTGATTGAAACAGAGAGTGCTTCACTCTCTTGTGCCTAGCATGGCAAAACCCACGCTCGATCCTAATTAGGCAGAGAGCCTCTGCCTATCTCACACCTAGCGTCATACCCTTCAGCGCCTAACGTGAATCCAAGTAGAGACAAGTCTTTTTCCTCACACCCGAATCCATTCAACCACGCCCAATGTGATTCCAACTCGAGACGAATTTCTCTCCTCAAGCCTAGTGCTACCAATCATGTGCCCTATGTGAGTGAGACAAAGACTCCTCTTTAGAGTCACACCTGGTGCCTTGAAGGTGCGCTCAACGTGGTATCAATTCCCGCACAATGCAAAACCCGATTCTTTTGTAATTCACCTGAAACTCAGCAACTCCAACTATATGCAACACAAACCACCTCATACACATCATAATCAACTTACAATTAACTTAAAAATAGTGCATGCAACCATAGATTTCCAACATTCATCAAAATAAAACCCCCTTGTGGGCAACTTAAAGAACCAAACCTACCCCACAACTCAACTCCAAGTAAGTCAACAATGTAATACGAAATTAAGGATCTTCGTACACAACAATCAACATACATCTTCTTCAAAACAATGCAAGCTTCCCTTACCTCTTTGGGGAACCACAATCTGCCAATAGGAGAAGGGAAAAAAAGCTATGCATGTTCCAAGCTTGCTCCACAACATAACTTGAGAAAAGTTCTCACAACTACTCACCAACTACACAAAAGAAAAGAAAGATGAACTAGGAGAAAAGAAAACCCCTCACACTAGCTCTCACTCTCAAAAGAGATATGTGTATTTCTATCAAAATAAAATAAAATTGTGTGTGTGAAGTTAATGCTTGCAATAATTTACTCTATGTCACATTCTTCTAATCACATTTGTTATTGATTTGTTTTTATTGAAAATCACATAATTACCTGTGTTATCTCTTATTTAATAATTTTATATCTTCTTTTTCTTTTTTTTTAATTTTTAATAAATTTAATCATATTATCTTATTTTGCAAAAGAATTTTACTAATAATTACTTTGTTTAGTCTATAATATATCATAAATATATTAAAAACAATCCTATTTAAATTAAGTATAATTATTATAGACAACAACATTCTCCTCCCAAGTATTTTTCATAATTATATATCCAAGACTTTGATTAAGCTGAATCAACTTCATGCTAATTGATCATCCTATAATCATTAACAACTACTTATTAAAGAATAGAAATAGAAATTAATAGAGAAAAATATAGAGTATTGAATAGATTTAATTTTATAACTTTTCAATGCATTAAATTAATGTTTATGCCTTTTATTTATTTTTTTAAGCATTTGAGAACTTTCATTTTGATTTTTTACTGCCTAATATATTTTACGTTCCTCCACAACAATCTATCTATAACTACTAAATCCTCAATTGTAATTTGTAAATATCCACCAAAATATATATACTTCCTGAATATAGTACAAATTATTTTAATTACATGTTTTATAATTAATTTTCTATCGTAATAAACTTAATTCAAAAAGTGCCTTAAAAAATAAAATGAGCTAATAAGATCCCATTATATATAAACCATAAATTGGTTGAACGTGAAATAACCATTTGTTAGGAATTAAAATAACAAGTTTTGGGGATAGTTTTGTAATTACGATCATGATTATAATAAGCCAGCAGGGAAGTAGTCCCTTTCAACAATGATTAATCGGACCAAAAATATGATTTCTTTTAATATTTATCTTGCAGCATTATTGCTCTTACGACGTAAGAAACTTATATAGTAGAATTGCTTTCAGGTTGAAAACTTGAAGTCAAAACTTCTGTATATATCTTATTCTTTTGGCATATTCACTTTTTTTTTTATTATCGTGATCATCAGTATATATATATGGTTTACATTTGAATCCGCAAGTATATGCACATATTTATTTTTTTCTTGCATAACTAAATGCCGGTTTTAGGCTGAAAAATATATTCATAATTTTTTAATTATGTACTTATATTTTTAGATAGTACATATATTTATATATAAAAAAATGTGCTAAACATGAATAGAAGTTCTCGAGTGAAATTGACAAAGCATTTTCTCTAATTATTTAACATAACTATATCTTTGAAATTCAAGAATGCAAGTTAAATTGGAATATCCCATAATTTGATATTAGTGTAGTCGAACGTAAGTGCTTCAGAGGTTGTCTATATTACTTGAAGTCAGGTGCGGGTTTCATCACATTGAGTGCGAGTGTCCTGAATGAATATTATGATTTATGAACTATTATATATAAAGAACTAATTTGTTTTAATGTTGAAAGTATGTTGTTGTATTGAGTTGTATGTGATATACATGAGATATGTTGTTGTACTATGTTGTGAACTTAGGATTAAAAGAGATGTATTGTTTTAAAATTGAAATATCTCATTGAATAGATAAGTGTCGTGGTGCTTTGAGAGTTTAAATGTTAAAAAATTATTCTATGAGTTTATTGTCTCTTGAAGTAGATTATTGAGTCTATGTCCTTACTGGATACTTAATGAGGGTCAAGTTAAACCATACTAGTTTAGAAGCATCTAATTTGAGTAAGGTATGAGATTGATGGATAAAATTCTTAACTAATTACTGAAAATGTGCACAATAAATGAAGGGTAGTTAGCAAGTTAATTCCATATAGGCTTATGCATACTACTTGTAACATTTTATGATTTTAGCTTTATTAATTAATTATTATATATATATATATATGTGTTGATTAAATGTTGAATTGTTGTAATTGTTGTTGTTTTACAACTTTAAAAGTCAAGGACGACCTTTGAGAGTTAAGTTATTGTTGAGGTAATTTTAGTTAGGATTAAGTTGGTCTAACTTAAGGAAAGGTATTTAAGATTTTCTTAAGATATGAACCTTATAAGTTCATGTCTTAAGAAAAGTAGAGATCAGTTAGAGAGAGAGAGAATTTGGAGCCAGAGAAATTATTTCTCCTTTTGCTTTTGCTAATTCATTTTAGATCCTTCCTGCAATTAAGTTGAGTTCTTAGAATGGTGATTCAAGGCCTTGGGAGTTGAGAATTAAAGTTGGAGGAAGTGGTGCGATGATCCCCAAAGACTTTGAGTTTTCTTCCTTTTCCCTTGATTTTTGAGCAATTCAAAGTAAGGGAAGTTTGTTGATTGTAAGTTTTTTGATTATGATTGTTGTTTTCTACTTGAAATCATCATTTGTGGTTAAGATTGATTGAAATTAAGATAATTTGTTAAGATGGTTGCATGTGGTATTTTGTGTTGGTATGAAGTTATATATGTTGAATAAATGTTGAAAATATGATTGCATGTTGGTTTCGTTAAGGAATTTGAAGGTTTTGAGCAAAATGAAATTCTGCTAAGTGCAAAAATCTTCATCATGTCAGGTGTGCCTTCATGGCATCGGGTGTGACTCAAGTTAGAGACTCTCTACCTTGACGCTGCCAAGTGCAAGATTGGTAGCGCCAGACATGATTACTTGAGGAACTCTCTAACTTGATAACATTGGGCCCCAAGATGAGTGGCGTTAGCATAATCAAGACAGAGGCTCTCGACCTAGATGACGTCGAGCACTAGTTTTGTGGCATCGGGCATGAGTCAGGCTAAGACTCTTTACTTGGATGAGGCTAGACGTAGGTTTAGCTATGCCAAATGTGATTAGCACTAGGGCTCTTTGCCACATTCACATCGAGCGTAGGTGATTTGGCATTAGACGTAAGTGAGTCAGAGACTCTCTACCTAAATGATGTCAGGTATGGAAAAACTAGCATTGGGTTGAAGTGAATGGTAAAATACAAGAAGAGAGTTTGAATTATTTCCTTTTAAAAAAATTTCCTTTTTATTTCTATTATTCATAAGACTTGAGTGCTAGGATTGTGTGTGTTTTTCTAAAAGCAATTTCTGAGTTTACTTGTTTATGATTCAGATTATGCAATAGTATAAAAATGAATGCAATAAGTTCAATAAAAAAGTAAAGAGATAAGAAAAGAGAGAGGACATAAAATTTACAATATTTCACTCCAACTAGGCTACATCCAGTCCCCACACAATCTTGTGGGGTTTTCATTAAGTCACAACCAGCTACTATTCAAGAACTTAACCAGCTACTAATACAAAACATTACTATACAATCACCTATTATTCGTAGCAAACACTCAACACCTATTGAGATTTCTTTGCTCAACCACCTATTAAGAAAACAACCTCGCAACCACCTACTATATGATTACACAACTCTTGTTGTGATTTCCTTTTACTTTCCTACGTCACTGGACTCTCAGTTCTAGGTAGGGAAAGTGTTTATAAGAATGAGTTTTTGTGTTCTTGTCGATTGCAAAGACCACAAGTAACTTTTCTACAAGGAAGCTTTCACTAAGGAATATTTCACACTTTTTTCTATTACAAAATAGATACATGAATATGAAGTGGAAGTCTTTGAAAAATTTAGAGGATGAAGCAAGGAATGTAGCTTTGTTAAGCTTGAGTAATTTCTTTCTTTCTTTGATATTGCTTGCTTCAAATAAAGACATGTGTCTTCCCTTTATAGGCACTCGATAAAAGAACCATCGTAGCTTGCTTATTTTTTAAGGTTGATGCTGACATCACTATACTTTACTTTTTGTATCTATCAACTTTTATAAATGTGATGCCTTCTGAGTAAGTCTTCACTTCAGGCCTTCTGAATCAGGTATTCAATACAAGTCTTTTGAGAAGCATTGTTTTAATTAGTCTTCTAATAGAAAGCTTGAAGTCCTAATCTTTTGAACTAGGTTTTCGAGACATTTCTTTTGAGAAAAAATGTTTTACTTGAAACTTCCTGATCAGTAACTTAGGATACTCAATTCTTGCTTGGGACAAACATTGTGTTTTGTGGTAATTAACAATCCTTAAAATCGAATCTTCTCTTACTTTGATATAAGGATGTCTTATGAATCTCTTCTAATGTTCAAGAAATCATGTTCTCATGTAGCCTTCTGATTAGTCTTAATTTTGTTAAAACACTAGAACAATCTTATTAGCACACAAACGATAACTATTCTTTTTTAGAATTTAAAACTATATAATTATCTTTTTTAAAACCATAATTAGGTGAGATTTACCACAAGCGTGATTTCCTAGACAAAAAATTGTTGATTATTTGTACAAGGGATTAGAACATATGAAGTATATTACTTACATGCCATATGATATTGTATGATTCTAATTCATTATGCATTGATCTAGGATGATGTAGAATGATGTTTTAGGTTGTTAAGTTGTAAATTGATAGTTAAATAGAAGTTGTTTGAGTTGTTAGTTGATTTCAAAGGTTTTAAGTTGTGTAGACATGTGATAATGAGATACATGTTTTAGTTGAGATACATAAAAACTAATAAAGGGTAAATTAAGTTGTTTAAAAAATTAAAATATATATTTCATTATATGAATATAAGTTGTGTTACTCTCAAAGTCTAAAGTTTAAAACTCTTCATTGAGTAAATTGACTCTTGAATGCATAATTGTTTTAAATTGTCTCCCCTAAATTTTAGGTGAAAATAAGATGTATAGCGACTAACCATTGTTCTTACACTTAACTGTTCACCAACTCGTAATAAAATAAAATAAACATCTATCTTCCTATTACATGAAAATGTGTTTGCCAGGCCAAGGACTGTTCGACCTTGGGATATATTCTGTTCGGTTGGACAAATAAGTCTGATCCTTGCTGCATAGCGATGACATTACACCAGGTCGAGGACGGAGAGGCATTCAGTATTAAAATCCGAAACCTACAAGGTATAATCCTAATTTCATTATTTTGAAGAGGTAAAATATCTTACGATACAATAAAATTGTACCATAAAAGTTTGTGTTTTATTTTTAATCAGCATATATCATAAATGGCCTCGGCCATTCAGTATTAAAAACTGAAACCTACAAGCTGCAATCCTAATTTCATTATTTTGAAGAGGTAAAATATCTTATGATACAACAAAATTAGATCATAAAAGTTTTCATGTTTTATTTTTTAATCGGCGTATACCATAAATGACATGTTTTGAAGAGGTTAAAATATCTTACTATATATACCAATCTTATTGTAGCTTAAGAGATAAAATAAAAAAAAATGTGAGACGATACCTTACGAACAAGTATATGTTTGTACCTAAGAGGGATTTCTGAATAATAATTAAGAAAGGCCAAAAATGGACATTATTGGCTTATGGACGAAGATGGACAACACAGTGGGATGAACATGGACAACAGTCACAATTCAAAGGTACATGGTCCACGTATCTAGCGGACCAGATATTTATTTCGATCATGGTCCCACCTTTGTGGTTATCCTTCATTGTACCATACATATCATTGCAAATTTAATGGAGCTAGTTTTTTTTTTCACGAATATTCTCTGTTTATATTAGATTTTATGCAAATATTACTTTTTATACTAAATAAATCGTCACAACAACACTAAATAAAGGTAGTGTTAGTTTGTGTGCGTTTAAAAAACTGGTTTCAAATAAAATTAATATTAGTTAAAATTATTTTAGAAATAATGTGTTATATATTAAAATATTTTAAAAATAAGTTAGTGATATTTGATATAAAAAATTATTTACAATTATTTTTGGACTCAAAATTATTTGTCTAACGTAATACTATACATTTTTTCTATTTATGATTGATGTTATTAAATTAATTGTTGTAGTGAGTTGTTATTAAGAGACTCTAGGAATTATTTAGGAATTTTTTAGAAGTTTTTGGACATTTGGGGTTCTTTGATTGGAGGTCTAGTTTGACCCTAAGATCCAATTTTTAGCTTGGTGGTTAGTCGAAGAGAATTATCCAATCTTTGGAGGATTTATTGAGGGCTTGTGATCATTTGGGAAGTTGGGAGGAAGTCTTATCATTTGTGGAGTTCACTTACAATAATAGTTTTCATGTTAGTATTGGAATGACACCTCTTGAGGCTTTGTGGCAAGAAGTGTAGGACTCCTTTGTGTTGGTACAAGGATGGGGAATCAGTGGTGGTAGGACTAGAGTTGATTCTGTAGACCACTAAGAAGGTGATGCCGATACAAGAGAGGATGAGGATTGTCTAGAGCAGGTAGAAGTCCTATGTTGATAAGAGAAGGAAGCATCTGGAGTTTACTGAGGGAGAGTATGTCTTTCTGAAGGTGACATCAGATCCAAAGAAACTAGCTAGCCCTAAAGTTTATTGGACTTTACTAGATCCTTCATCGTGTAGGTTTGATGGCTAATTAATTGGCATTGCCACCATTTCTGTCCAACCTACACGATGTGTTCCATGTCTCCTAGTTGAAGAAGTATATTCATGACCTGAGTCACGTGATGGAGATGGATGAGGTGTAGGTTAGAGAGAGCCTGACTTGTGAAAAGAGACCAACTGTGTGGTTGATCACAAGCTAAAGGAGTTGAGGGGCAAGCCCATCAACTTGGTGAAAGTTTTGTAGGATGCAGCTATTGGTGAGGCTACTTGGGAGGTTGTTTAGAGATCAATATTCATTTCTATTCCAAAGTAAGTCTATTTTTATGGACAAAAATTCTTATTGTTGGGGAGAATTGTAACACTATGCATTTTTGCTACTTATGATTGATTTTATTAAATTAATTGTTGTAATGAGCTGGTGTTGTTATTGAGACTCTAGAAATTTAGGAATTCTTGAGGAGTTTTTAGGCGTTTGGGGGTTCTCTAGGCAGAGGTTTAGTTTGACATTGAGGGAAAGGTATATAAGGTTTCTTTTAGGAATTGAGCCTTATAAGTTCATTTATTAAAGAACCTTAGAAAGAGAGTAGAGATAAACGCGCTAGAGTTAGTGAGATTTCTCCTTATCTAATTGATCTCTTTGAGCCCTTGATTCTTCATTGGACGTGGCTAACTTGTTGTGTTTGGATTCAAGGTGTTGGAGAGCCTAGAATTGAGTTGTATGGACTACAATGCGGAATTGCCTCAATGGATTTCTTCTTTTTCCTTCTTCCTTGTTCACTTCAATTTTGAGGTAAAGGAAGCCATAATTGAATCTTTGTTGATTGTTGATTGTGTCTGTTGTTGGATTGCATCTAAGTTCGTGGTTATGTTGATGAATTTGGAGTAAAATTGAAGTTTTGGATGTTTGAAGAATGTTGAGGTAATTTTGATGATTCGAGACATTTGATGGTTGCATGTTGATAGTTTGCATGAATATGAGTTATTTATGATGAGTCTATATGGATTGTTGTAGTTTTTGTTGGATTTTTTGAGTTTCAGGTGCAAATGGGCCAAATTCATGAATCTCCTATGTGCAGATTTCGCTATCGCATCGAGTGCGCCTTCATAGTGTTGGGCGTGACACAAATCAAGGGTCTTTTGTCTCACTCTCACCAAGTGTAAGATTAGTGGTATCGGGCATAAGGAGAGAGAAAAATATCTGACTTGGTAATGTTGAGCGTGGGGTCGAATGAAATTATGTGTAAAGAGAAAGAAACGTCTCTAACTGGTGACATTGGGTCCTAGTGGAAAAAGGTGCCATGTATGATCAAGACAGAGTCTTTTTGCTTAAACAACATTGGGTGCTAGTTTAGTAATGCCAGGCGAGATTTAGTTAGAGACTCTCTACGTGAAATGAGGTCGAACATGGGTATAGCCACATTAGGCATAATTGCAATAGAGGCTCTCTACCTTATTCACGTTCGGCACGGGAAGAATAACACCAGCGCATGTTGCCTTATGAAAATGTGTTGTTTTATTGATGAATTAGTGAACATATGTAAGTTAGTTGAATCTATTACATGTTATATGTTAATACATGTTAATTCAATATACATTGATCTAGGATAATATATATTGATGATTTAATTGTTGATAGTTGAATTTCGTTGAATGGTGTTGGTTCTATATACATTGATCTAGGATAATGTATATATATGATTGGTTGTTGAATTGTTGAGGCGATGGTCTTGAGAATGCTTGAGGCATCAGGGTATGTTGTGTTGATTAACTTAGGATTAGAGGAGAAGGTGTTTTTCTAAAGTTGGATATATCATTGTGAGGATATTGGTATAGTGTTTTACGAGTCTAATTGTTGAAAACCCTTCTTAAGTAGTTGACTCTTCTTTAGGATCTTAGTTGATATGGTATCTGGGCAAGATTGAGGCATATTGGTTATAAGTGACTACAATATAGGGGCAAGTCGAGTTATACCGATTATAAGTAACCAATGTGGATCTATATATAGGTAAGGTCGATGCATACGTATATAAAGTGACCAATCAACTAAGATACAAAGTCATGGGCCAAAATCCCTAAGTACAATAGGGGCATAATATTTAGAGGGTAGTCGACGAACTAATTCCATAAGGGACTTAGTTATGCAAGCTAATATTGTCATGATAGACTCATACGTAAGTTATTCTACTATGACAAAAACATTAGACTTCCTAATTTAAGTGGTGAAACTTGAGGAACCATGTTGTTATGTATTGGTATCCAAATTGACTATTGATCTAGTATGTGTAAAAAGATTGTGTTTATTTGGTAAGGTCAAGTCACTTAAATTGTTCACCTCTAAAAGTGAATGTGTGAGGACGTATATAGTTGAGGTATAATGCATATAATGTGTTTATTGTAGTGTTGTTCATATGTTATGATGGAATCATGCCTAGGAAGGCAAGGGGTGACACCTTGAAAGATCCAAGAGGAATGGGCTAGGCATGAAGGTTTGGGCCAGTCAAGGCCCAATGGGCCCGGGGGGCTTTGAAGGCCCAATATGAGTTTCACATGGGCCATACATTGATGTATCCATTATTTTTATATTAGTATAGGTTTCATATAATTTTGTCTTGTATTTTGGACCACATAGAGTAGCATTTTGGACCATAGGCTTATTGGGCCTAGTTTTAGGCTTCATGGGCCTTTGGGCTTTTAGTACCCAATATTGGGCTCATTTTCATTCTTGTAATATTTCCTTTTCATTGTATTTGATTGGCCATTGTATTTAGGCCATTAGAATAGGATTATACAAAGAATGCATTAATAGGTGCATTAGATTTCATTTAGATGTCATTTAGGAGACATTTGGTTTGAATTTGAGTCAAATAGATTAGCATGTTGATGGCCGGCCATGTGAACCACAAATTCACTCCAAATTTCTTCCAAATTACATCAAGATGAAAGGAGAGCCGGTTTAAGCACATGGCTAACCAAGTTTGAATTTCAAAATTCAAATTTGAAATTCAAACTTGGCGCCATTTTGGATGCCACGGATTGGTGCCAAGCTAGGCCACTTCCGCACCTATATATGTTTCACTCTTGCATTGTAAAATCACTTTTGAATGATAAGAGAATTTTCTGAAAAATCTTCAGCTTCATTCTCTCTCAAAGGTCATCGAAAATCTCACCTTAGAACTAGGAAAACCAACCTTTTCCTAACCTTGAAGTGAGCTTTCTTTTTGCTTCTTTAGCCTAGATGCTTCCGTCCATGGTCTAGGAGTGTTCTCTACATGTTTCTCTCTTCTTCTTCATCAATCTAAACGGTGGAATCTTCAAGGAGAAGATCGTGCATTCGGAGGAGGCCTAAAGGAACAAGAAACTATCCATTGCTCCATCCTACCTCCATCATATTATATGGATTTGTATGTCGAATGACATGGTTGTGGTGTAAGTTGAAATGATTGAGTTGTTTATCTTTCGAAATTGTTTGATGCCATATTAATTATGTTGTAATCCATGAGGTGTGATGTTATGTGGTTTACATCATGTTGTTGGTAGTATAATTGTTTTACTTCTATACTTATTATATTTATTCTTTTGAATATTAGTTTGTTCTACATGTTTCCTTGTGGTTAGACTATGATGATTATGTTTACATAGGAGTATAGTAGGTTTATACAAAAGGTATGAGACCATGCTGGAGGATGACTTGCAATTTAGTCATTGTTTAATCAACTTAATGTTTTTTTATTTTTGGTATTGAATTATTGTACACATATCTAGATATTATATATATTAATCCTAGATAATTGTAGTTTTATTTTCTATTACTAGTAGTTGAACCATTAAATATAAGAAACATGATAAGTCGTTCCATCTAACATAAAATTAAGTATATAAATATTTAGTTAACTTTTATCAAAAAGAAATACTTAGTTGAAATCTTCTTGATTAATATTAAGTTTAGATGATATAATATCAATTCCAACATGTACATGAACATCAGTTGATTTAGTTTGGTTTAATTTACTCTCTTTTTTACCACGGTTTAATTCCTTGATTTATAGTTTATTAAGTTTTAAACTAGTCGTGAGGGAGAGAAAAAAATTATCGTAATTGATTAAGACCAAAGATTGGTGAGATTAGAGCGTATGTGTCTGGTTAAGAATGTATCTACGAAAAAAACAGACAAGTCATATCACTTCTAGGACAAAAACTTAAGAGACAAACAATAATTACAAAAAAAAAAAAAAAAAAAGGAGCCCGAGACTCAAGGCACAATAATCATAACCAGGGAATATTAGCTCAAATTTGTACTTTCTATTTGTTAGCACAAATTATTGTTTCGCAAATTAGAATAAGTGGTTGGAATAATATCTACCTAAAGTTTAGTTTAAATATTGATGTCATTATTACAATTTTGATGAAAAAAAATTAAACTAGTAAAAATGATAGTAAAATAATGAGATGGAATGGATAATTTTGATATGAATTATAATATATGGCTTTAAAAATAAACTAGTAACATATTATTTTATTTATAAATATATTAAGTGGCTTTTTCTATATGCTACTCACCAACGAGATTTTGATTAGTTGAACTCAAATTAACTTTCAAAAACGCCGATATTGGGGGAAAAAATTCACAATAACAGCATTAGAATAAGAAATTATTAACAAATTAAAAACATCTAAAAAAAAATTTCCAAAATCAGTGACACATTATTCCTTTGTTATATAAGAAAAATATTTTGATCATAGATTGCCCTTATTCCTTGTTGTTTTATTTCGATCGGACAAATAAGAAATTATTAACAAACTAAAAACATCTAAAAATCAATCTAATACCTCTACTTTATTACTTACCTAAGGTGAACATCTCTCTAAAATATAAGGTATACTTAATACTTAAACTTCTAAAAAAAAATTAATAATGAAAGGTAATAATGAAAAGATGAAGTAAAACAAAAAAATGAAAAAGATAAGTTATAATATTTAGACCTTTTAATAATTTTAAATTATGATATTTGTTATAACCTCCTTTAGTTAATATATATATATAACTTCTAATTTTGAGCTTTGAAAATAATTTAGTTAATAAGGTTTGAAAAGTAATAAATCTAATAGAAACATTGATGCTCTTTTTGGTGTTTCATAAAAGAATGGATAGAATTGGTTACATAATCAATAAATCGTATCTATACATGAAAGTGTAAAACTTGAAAACATAGAATGTAAGGTACTTCAAATAATTTATACAACGTTTGAAATTATAAACATCCTTATCACCTACACGTGAACTAATAATCATATATCATAACATATCACTATATGTCAAAAGAATGTCATACCTTATAAATACATACAACATAATTGTAAAGGTTTTTCAAATAAAGAAGGATCCACATTGTCATTTACGTTCAAATTAACCAATTCAAGTCTACTACAAAAATATCATACAACAAGAAAGGGTAAAACCAAAGTTAGAAAAAAAACCATGCCTTGTATCCCATCTATTTATACGATACTAACAACAACAATATGCATAATGTCCTCCTCAGGATCCTCCTTCAAGCACAAATCATAGGTATAATGACCTTTGTTAGTACATTAGAGAGTCATTCTCAACACCGGAGTGAAGCAATCCATCGTTATCAACTAAATATTGAAAGTAAACATACACAAAAAAATAAGTGAGATTTACTATTCATATAAATGGGTACCAAGCAACGAGAACCTTACGATTCCACTCAAAGTCACATTATAATGATTGTATGTAATCAATGCAAGGGAAAACCTATTTGTTTTCGTCTAACTTATATCCGACTCATGCATGTGGGCCCCCAATGCCTTGAGCATCCAAATCAAAGGTCTTACATGAACTTTTTCTTTGGGTGATTATTAAGAGTACATGTCCTACCTGATACTCAATAAAAAAAATTCTCACCAACTATGGTTATGCTTCGTATGTGTTGAGGACATCAAGCCTATTCCATGAGCCCCTCAGCCCTGATAAGATATCACAACTTTAGCATATTATCTAACCCTAAAGACCTGAGGCCAAATGACATACCTCAATTACCACTTTGTAGTCGGTCATTCATTTCTCTTTTTGACTCAACTATAATGCATGTCACTAACTCTCATGATAACAACTCAAATACCTCCTTAAACTCCTCAAAATTTTGGCAAAGTCTTCTTTGTTTTTTGGTACTTTTCACAACACAACTTGGGCCTATCCATCTCAAAATCAAAGTATAGGACTCATGGATATCATCGATAACAATCTATACAATCAACATCTCACATTGTCACCATTGAAACTCATTTCATTTCACACGTCATATCCATATCTCAACTTTATGAGACATGTCAAAACAATGAAAAATAGCTTAAACCAATCCATAGTTGATATGTGACTATAAAAAGGGATCATATCCTCATCATACTCCATGTTTCATCATGTTTCGTTTCATATGATTATACATTCCTTATAATAAACCACATCAATATTGCATACACAAAAATTTCAAGAAATAAGGATAGTTAAATATTTAACTTAAAAATGAGTTCACTCTCCTCAAGACTTAAAACCATGTAAAGGGAATAAGGTCTTGGTTTGATTTTACTAATTTACATTTCTCCTCTTGGTTAATTATTTTGACCTTATATTTTACATGAAATTTAATTTAATTTCACCTAAAAAACTATTAAGCATTTTAATGTGCACAATAGCCAACAAAGGTTATTCTAGCTAAGTCATGAACTCTTATTATTTTAAGTCACTTAATTCACCTCTAAGAGTTCTTAAATTGAATATACTTAAATGAAATGACTTTGTGACTTCATTCTTCAACTCATTATCCTTTAACTTAGTTTTTCACTAAATTTTATAATATGAAAATCTCATTTTCGCTCAAAGTGTTTAAAGTCAATTTTTAAGGATCATAATTCATTATTTTCAGCACTAAATCATTCCAAATTTCTTGAGTTACCAACACTACATCTTAGGTACCTATTGTTAGCAATTTCAGACACTTCTATAAGCTTTAAAACATATTTTCCCCTTGTTTTAGGATGTAGAATAGCCAACTAATTTTTTCAAGTTTCCTATACTTCTAATCGTCAAAAAAAGTCAAAACCAGTTTAATGAGTTACCAAAACATGACAACATTTGTACCTATCATTTCCACACATAATACATTCATTTTTGCACTAAAATGAGGTGAATTTTTCTACATAATTTTGCAACATATTTCCATGCATATAATGTAAGATAATTATATCTCATGTGAGAGACATGTGACATATAAATAGACTAATAAATAAATAATTAAAAAATTAAAAAATAAATTTTAAATGAGCTTAAAGAAGCAAATTCTGAGAATATCATTATTTGATGATAATAACAATTTTAAGGAATTATAAATATCCACTAATATGAAACAAGATCTCCTTCCTAACAAAAAGTATTCTCTAAAACCTTAGCTATCATGGAAGATAGAGATAGTACAAGGAAGGGTTAAAGGAAGTGAAATCTTGATTTTCTTCTCCTATCAAGAGAATAAAAAAGTGCTCTAAGGTTCAAGGGAATTCCCGCTATGGTGAAAGATATGCACAATAATGTACTATTTATTCATTATGTAAGAAGGTATAAACAGTAACACACTATTCCTTTGTTATATAACAATCATAAATTTCAAAGATCCATTTAGTTTTGTATAATTGATAGTCTTAGAAAACTATAGAACTTACATATAAGCCACATTATACAAACAACATCATCAATTTAGGAATTTTAACGTTATACCCCAACTTGTGCATTCATATACAAACTTGCTATCTCGTTTAGATCATGGAAGTACATCAAATACCATCCCATACATCCATATTAAGAACCATAAATGAAATGGGATTGTTATAACAAAATCAATATGTAACATGTCTAGATTACACTTTGAAGTCATATTCAAGTTCCAATCAAACCCAAACTCATCAACCAAATTGATTCTAACATCTTTAAAATTTATAACATACATATTTCAAGTCTCCAAACACATATAATTAAGACACATAACCATGTCCAAACATTAGAAAAAATGAATATAATCATTTATTTGAGCCAAAAGTCACTCTTTTAGGTTCATACACTACTCAAATCAGTTTAAAATTCAACCAAATTAATTATAACATCTTTGTGATTCATAATATACATATTCCAAGTCTCCAGACACAAATTCGAGCATGGTTTCTAATTTATATAGTTCAACCCGCAAGCATCCAAAGATGCATATTTTTTTACAGGTTTTACAATCTCATTTTCAATTACTTTCATGTGCAAACAAGTCCCAATACCCCACTACCATTTTTCATGTATTATATATCATTTTGAAAAATTAAAATAAAGTTTTAGCCTTGCAAATGGTGTTGGAGAGTAACCATGTTTTTCAAACAAGACATAGAGAAACAACTCTATACAACTCAAAAACACAAACAAATGTAACTAGATATTAAAGAGTCTTTTCAAACATTAAAACAAACCCCAAAAAATGATTTTAACCCCCTCCTATACCTCCTTAAGCAAGATTTTCTAATGCAGGTATCAAGAACAAAGTCTCCTTGCATACTCTAAAGTGTTTCTATGAAGAATGAAAAATGTAGAAGAGGAAAAGGGAGAAGAAAATAATGAGAATAGGATAGGATAACCCACCTATAGAGAGAACCTAAGGAGGAGTTTAGGAAAACTCTCTTTCTCCCCCACAAGTTGGTCAACCCACCCAAAGAAAAGGATGTTGGGAACCTTATGTTGAGTTATATAAGGGGCCAAAGATAAATTAAATTTCTTAACCACCTTTAATCTCTTTATTAGTCACTTACTTGGGTTTTATCTTATATTATTAAAAAAAAATCTAAACTAGTTAATTGGGTAGTTTACTAACTTAATTTTATTAATTAATATATTTTATTTATCACTTAATGTATTTTTCTCTATTAATTTTTCATTAATGGATCTAGCCTAAACACTAATTATTTTTCACTAATAATAACTACTCATAGAAACTAAATTATTTCAAATATTTCTTAATTTTTCTTTTATATTAGAAATCATTTATTTAATCTCATTTTATATTTTCTACAATTAATTTTGACATCTAAAATAAGTAATTATTAAAAAAAATAATAGTTTCTATTTTATCCTCTACCTTTGAATTTTGAGAGTGTTACACCTGTAATAGAGTTAAGACTTAAAACTAACAAAATAACCATACAATTATTATTATTATCTATTATATTAGTATTTAAGATAACATTAAAAAATTACTATCATAATTATCAATATGATAACATTAGAGCATTTTTAGAAGTTAATCTTTGAACAGGTCAATTTTCTAAATTATTTTAACATCTTATTTAATTCAATTTTTTATTTTTTATGTTTATTTATGAATAAAATATTAATAATTTTAAATAAATTATGAATAATTAAAAATAGTTTTGTTTTATATTATGAATTATTTATCTTAAATATAAAATATAGTTTATATATTAAAAATATATATTTATATAAATTTTAAATATAATTTGTAAGTTCAATCATATTACTTGTTTGTTTATCTAATTTATTTTAAATCTTAATTATATATAATAAACGTATAATATGTGAAATACACAAGTTAAATACTAGTTATATAAAATTTATAAGATATTTTTTGCATGTAATAATTTTTTATAATATAATAATTTTTATTTATAATATAAAAAAGGATATTTAATAGATTTTTCATAAATTAAATGTATTTTAAGTTCTTTAATATTTTGTTAATTTCTATTTTTAGTCTCTAAATAATTTTTTTTACTAATTTTTGTCTTTAAACTTTCATTGTTTTTTACTTTTAGTTCCTGAAATTTTCATCTTATTAATTTTTTTATCATTAGAGTCAAAGTTTTTTGTTCTTAAAAAAATATTAAAGATTAAAATCAAATAAAATTTCTTAAGAATAAAAAATAAAAAATTACAAAAGTTAAAAATATATTTAATCTATTTTCCTATTAACATGATATCATGGATCATTAATTAGTAGTACAAACTTGTCATGTTTATATTAAAAATGGTCTTTCATTAAATAAGAATTACATCAACTGAAATAAACCGAAAACCTAAGTATATAGTAGGTTACTTTATTTTCCATTTTCTTTTATATAAAATGATGTCATCAATGAGCCCATCCAAAATTTTCTCTCTCTTCTGGATTATGTTTTGTACGTAAGTTCCAACCAGTGGCATTTCGTTGCAACTGGGGAACCTAAAAGAAAGCAGATGCGGGCAGAAAGGAGTGGTGTGACACAAGCTACGATATCAAGTATCAAACCATTTCAATGCATCCTCGAGGTTATTCTAGAATCTAGTGGTCTCCTTCAAAATAAATATTAATGGCTTTAATTCTAATTAATTAACTGCCAAATATCTTTTTTCCTTATTGTTAAATTTGGGGGTATATAGCTAAAGTTTTCCCAAACGGAAGTTATTAATTGATGATACAACGGAATTTAAAAAATTAAACTCAAATGTCTATCAGTCGTAGATAATTTAGTGAATTATTTCCGGGAGATAACTAGTTAATTATGCATTGTTTTATACTTTTTTTTATTTTATTATTTAAATGATTGTAAGTTTTATTGTTTTAATACTTTATAACTATGAAAATTAAGGAATTCTTAAGAGTTTAGTTAATTAAGAATTGTTTTGAGTTGAGGTTAAAGTTAACCAAGTTTACAGAAAAGTATATAAAGTCTTCTTTAGACTTGTTCTTCATAAATTTATTTCCTTAAGAAACTTATAGAGAAGTTAAAGAGAAGAGTTCCAGAATCAGAAAGATTTCTTTCCTTCTATTAATCTTGTAAAGCGTGTTGATCCTTCCCTAGAGTTAAATTTAGAAGTAGTGTAGTGATTTGAAGCTTTAAAAGTTGAGAATCAATATGAGAGGTCATCGTACAGGAGTTCGGCATTCAGACTTTCTTTCTTCTTCTATCTCATTTCTTGGTGATTTGAGGTAAGGAAAACTTGTAGGATTGTTTCTTGTTGTATTGTATGAGTTGTATCCTTCCTAAATTCATCAAATTATAGTTGTGAGGTTGAATTGAATAGTGAATACTTTGATATGTAGTTTCTATGTTTTTAATTAGTAAAATGAGAAGGAATTGGTGATCCTTTCCTTTGATGGTTGCATGTGTTGTATTTTGCTGAAATTGAGTCATTTGTAATGTGTGAATACTAAAATGTAGGATGCATGCAGGTTTGAGTTGAAAATTTACATGTTTTAGAGCCAAACCCTAATTCTATCAAACGTGAAAATCGTCATCACATAAAGTTTTGTGTGACATGCATCATTTGCATAACTTGTTTAGTGACGAGTATGATATGGAATATGCTACTAGGGAAGCTCCTTCTTACGTAAAAACTTAAAAATTTATGATCTGGGGGATAACTAAATTTGAGACTCTTAGTTCAACCTATTTGTGTGTGGGGGTAACTTGGTCGACACTATTATTCTAATGCGCCCTGTTGTATTTTCTCTTAGTGTAGAGTGTTGTAATATTGTAAAATGACATGTTCTCCAAGGTTACTCTATGTGTACACTTTGCAAGTTTTTTTTTTTTCATCTTAATACTATTCCCTTCCTTTAAAATACAGATAAAATAAAGTAACTAATGAATTCTTATAACAAAAAAAAAAATTACATATGAAAAACTCAAAAGTAATAACGAGACCCACTATAGTTGAATGATCAACAAGATGAAAAAATGAGAATATAAAAATATTAAATTTTAAAAACTAACTTCATAAATTATTCACATTGAAAGTCTAGAAGTTGAGATTGTCAAAAATATGAATAACCAAAAAAATTAATAATTAATTAAAAAAAAATTCTCTTCATAGTTGGTTATATTTTTATTTTGGAGGGCGAGAGGTCAATTAGTCTTCAACCCTAAGCTCTTGGGGACCGCCCTCTCAACTTAGGTTGAGGGCCGACCTTGAAAATAGATGTAGTTAATTGTGTTTATTTTCTTAAATTTTTCAATCTTACATATTTAAAGCACAATTACATATTTCTTTATAATAATTCGAGATGAAAGTGTAATTCTTCATACGATGAGTTAAGATTGAATTTGTCCATTTATTACAAAGACATTGCATATCTCCTACACAATAACTCACTATAAAAAAAATTGACTCATTAATAACGAAAATTGTTAGTAAAAATTAAAAATTTATAAATAAATGTCTATTTTACATTGAATTACAATCAATATTTTTCTTATTATGTGAATCATATAACAACATTTTAGAATTTACATTAAAAAAAAACAAATATAAGGACAAATATTTGAGTTTTATTTACACTAAATATTTATACTTAAAAGTGATTTTCAGATTTATTCACAATCATCATATTTGTAATAACAAAATGTTTGTAAGTGTAAGTTATTTTTCTTATAGTGATTGTTTTATATTTTGATATGACAATTGTACTCTTTTACTTTATATATTTTTAAAGGTGAAATTTTCATTTGTGAATTTATCAATTATTTGTTTTGCTAAAAATCCATTTGTGTGTGTTAAGTTATTTATTATACGTTATATGCTTTATTTATAAATTTACTTTAAGTTTGTGAAGCTTTTATCACTCTATTCATTTATTTCTTTCAATAATTATGTGAAATTAGTACATATATATTGGGTACAACAATTAATCAATATCATTGCATAAATTATCATACTCATGTGCTTGTTGAAAGAAATATGCTCAAAATTATGGATTATATCTTCTAGTCATTCATGTCAAAAATCAACTTCTATTTGTTTTTGAGATCCACTTGACATGTTTAACAATTCATCTCGGTATGTCTATCTTATATACACCATTCGTTCTCTTTAATAAACAAAACCTGTCACATTTTTTAATTCTCAAATATAAATAAATATCAGCCACTTTTATTGTATTTAACGATACTTTTTTCTAAAATATTCTTCATTTAATGATTACACTACTTTTTTATTCATTTATAACAAGAACATTTCATGATGAACATTACAAGATTAATAAAATTTAATGTATGTAATTAACTAATTTCATAATATAAATGAAAAAGATTTTTTTTGTTTGCTTATGAAAGAGAACGAAGGGAGTAACACCTAAGGAACTTATCACATTGAAAATGTTCTCGTATTGCCTCAACTTATAGTGCTCATCATTTAACAGCTAACACAAGAATAATAAAACACTTTATTATTATTTGTAACATTCATTTTAAAATTTCCAAAAACCCTTTCACTCGGTTCTCATACTCATAACATGCATGTGTTTATAATTAATCTAACTTAGAACAATCACCATGTTTTGTGATACGAACAAACATATATAATGTATGTAAATTTCATTTTTTTTCACATAAGGCGTGGCTATATCTCACTAAGATTTTTCTTTTTTATACTTGATTAATATATAAAGGTCAAGTTTTATATATTAAATTTGACAAAATTTTGATAAGATTTTACATTGATTCTCAACTATACAAAATGAAAGTATTAATATAAATCCACCACAATCACGTATGCAATTAAAGAACAACACAAAATGTATTAAAGTGAAATTTTATCAAATTTAAAACAAAACTTATTCTCTATATATTAATCAAATATAAAATAAATTAAAAAAAACTTCTTAAATTATAATCAATATATTGAATTTTAAAGGGAAAACTAAGATTCTTTCATAGTGCACAACTTAAATATAAAACACATAATTTTGTATTCATCAATTTTTTTATTCATCAATATAAAACACATAATTAAACACAAAAATTATGACTAACCATATATAATTAAAAACATAAATATAAGCAATAAATGGCAAAGGATTTGAAGGAAAATATCGTTTGTGAGGCATGACTAAATAGTAATTGTCGAAGGAGAGTGGCGACCAAGAAAAATGAGGACGGTTGAAAGGTGAGAAACGCATGGTGCATTGAGAGGCGTGAGTGACTAGGGGTTAACCAGATTTTTTTTTTTAATTAAAGGTTTAAATTAAGGTAAAATATGATTCTATGTAAATCATCAAATTTTTGAAGATTTTTAACTGAAATTTTAAATGGGTTAATCACCTATAAATTGTTAGTGTAAAATTTTTTTATACTCACAACTAATTATATCTTTTAATTTATTTTTAACAGTGATATAACACAATTAAAAGATATAATTAGTTATTAGTATAAAAAAATTTATACTAACAATATATAGGTGATTAACTCATTTTAAATTATCTATCTCACTTTCTACATTAGTATATACATGAAAAGATATAAAACATAAGAGAAATCAGATTCAATTCCAGACTATAGTCGGTAGAAGCAAAAGATCTGAAACAGTTATATAACTTCTAAATCTCGCATAGATTAATCGGATCGAGACAATTCTCTATATTTCTTATGATATAAAATATTTCATTATTATTAATTTAATTATAAAAATATTGTTATTATAAATTATAATTTATTAAAAATTATAAAATTTGATGAGTTTAACTTGTTTAAATTCATTTTCGGCTTGTGTCACACAGGTTCGTTTATATTGTATATTTTATTTATTATTTAGTAAATGTACGTATGTAGATAAAAAAAATTGTAGGATATTTAGGGATATGTGATATATAATATTTAATTGTTATTAGTTTAATTATAAAAACTATATTTCATAATTTTTAATGTCAACTTAAATTATTAATTAAAATAATCTTTCAAATATATTTATGAGTGGAAACCTAAAGGCTAAAAAGATTATTAATTTGCGGATGCTTAAACTCTCCTGCCTACACTCACGTCAAACAAATTAATACATTGACGCAATCTAAAATCCAAATTGCATTAGCACAAAAAAAAATATTCACAAATGTTAATAGATTCAAAGAAATTAAAAATAAAGATGGTTACCCATAATTAATTAAGCAAACTATTTATAATTTTAAAAATATTTATCTCACCCCAAATTAATCAAAATTAACTATGTAGCAGCCTGATTTTCACAGATTGTTTGAGGGCCCAAAGACCCAATAGGGTTGATTTAGTAGCCCAGAACGGGTCGTTCCCAAATCGGAACGGGCCGTTCCAAACGACTAAAACGAGAGTGATTTTGTATCCCAGAACGGGCCGTTCCCAAACTGGAACGGGCCGTTCCAAAATACAAAAATTGTCTACAAATTTTAGATGAGAATGGGGCGTTCCCAAATTGGAACGGGGCGTTCCCAAATTGAGAACGGGCCGTTCCAGAGTTGAGAACGGGCAGTTCCAAAATATGACCGTTGTGAGTATTAAATGCATCTCAGAACGGGCCGTTCCGGATTTGGAACGGGCCGTTCCGGCGAAGCTGATGCCTATAAATAGAGCACTCTGCCACTCCCAAAAAGCACACCTCTCATTTTCTGATTTCTTTTATTCTGCTCTCTCTTCTTTCCCTCTACTTTATGCTTCAAGACCGAGGGGAACCCAGCGAGGGAGACCAACCAGATCTTGTGTAGGTTCAACTACTACTTATTAAGGTACGGTGGAAAAGGGGATTATTTATATGTAGAGTTACATGAGGGAATTGGGTAGAGGAAGAGCCTTTAGGATTATGAGTAATTTTATAATTATTTCTGTTTGGAGAATTATTGATCTTATGTGATTCTAAATGTATTTAGGACTATGAATATATGATTTATTTGTAAAAATGATGCTCTGGGAGAGAGAACGAAATTATAGAAAAGTTCTTGTAAGTTAGGTTTTGGAAAAATTGGATTATTTCTGTTTGAGGAATTAATGATACCATTAGATTCTGTATGTGTTGAGGATTATAAATATATATTTAATTTGTAAGAATGATGATCTAGGAGAGAGAACGAAATTGTAGAAAAGTGCTTGTGAGCTAGGTTTTGGAACAATTGGGGGTTTTACTATTTATGTTGAGATTGTATTAAATTGCTAATTCTATTGATTATTATATTAACTTATGAATGTTATTGTTATATTATTTGGTAAAATTGATGATCTAGATAAGGATTCATGGTGAATTATTTGAGGGGTATGTGAACCACCATTTTGTGTGGATTGTGTATGTATTGTGGAATTGATATGTGGATGTGGATGTGCATGTGGATGTGGATGTGGATGTGGATGTGAATGAGAATGTGATTGTGGTTCCTCACACTTGTGACCAGGGGTGGCACGACCTTAGGCAAGAAATGCTACAAGTGTGACCTTGGCATAGTATGGGATGGGTGATTCCTCATGCTTATATCGGGGGTGGCACGACCTCGAGCAAGAGATGTTGCAGGCGTGACCTTGGCACAATGTAGGATGTGTGATTTCTCATGCTTATGTCAGGGGTGGCACGACCTTGGGCAAGAGATGCTACAAGCGTGACCTTGGCATAGGGTGGGATGTGTAAGGCAATTAATGCTTATGTCGGGGGTGGCACGACCTTGAGCAAGAGATGCTACAGGCGTGACCTTGGCATAGGGTTAATTGTAAGATTTGTGATGGATTGGTGTGATTGTGATTGTGATGTGATTGTGGTTCCTCATACTGATGACCAGGGGTGAGCACGACCCTAGACTGTTAAAAGGGTAGCGTGACCTTGGCATAGTGTGATGTCAGGGGTGAGCACGACCCTAGGCTGAAGGATAGTGTGACCTTGACATAGTAAGATTTGTAATGATTGTGATTGCAAGATTTGTGAAGATTGGTGTGATTGCGAATTGTGACGTGATGATGATGCATGATTGATAGAGTTATGATCTATTGAAATGTTTATGAATATTTTATAATGAGATGATATGTTGCGTTTTTCCTTGTGTGCTTTACATATAGATGTTTTCTTTTCTCACCGTATAATTTGTGGATGTTTTAGGTGAAGAAAATTCAGCTATGAGTGGCATCTAGAATGCCAACAGTTGAGTTGTGTGCATGCTCTGATATTGTGACATCGGGGCAGAAGACTTTTAGGACATGAACTTTATTTGTAAATAGAGCTGTACTTATTATTTTGAAAACATTTTGTAACCTCTTATATTTTCTTTTCCAAGTTTCTTTTTCAAAATATTTTGGATATCGAAGAATGTTTCTAAAGGTTTTTATGTGAACCCTTTTACCGACGTTGAAAAATTTATTTCCTTAGTTTATTTATACAATATATGTGTTGGGGTAGTAAGGGTGTCACAAATTATGACAATCAAATATATTTTATTTGACAAGTGTGATAGTGCATAATTGATACATCTTTTAGTGCATTCCACTAGATTTATTTGACATTTATAAGTATCTTAAATTGATGAATTGGTTGAGATTTTAGTGGACTATATTGGTTTTAATTCTAAATTTTAGTTAATTTTTGTAAGTTTTGTCTACTTTGACATGTTATTTTATGCAAGTCATATCTTGAACTCTCGAACTCAAAATCAAACAATTTTGGTATCCTTGGAAAGCTAAGACAAAGCTCGACAACTTCCTTGTCGGAAGTTTCAGACAATTCAAACATCTTAATTAGGTATAAAAATGCACTACAAGTTTCTAACTCTGCACTTTGTATTGAGAGGAAATTGTTTTAGAAATAGCTTAGTCATGTTATTAGGTAATTAATGGGTTAGGCTCGTAATTAATCTGATTAGGTCCACTAATTTAGTCTATTAATAAGTGTTAAGAAACTTGCTTTGTACACTTTTTCTCATTTTTTAGATTTAGAGTTTTTACCTTTGTAAATTTCTCTAAATTCTCTCTCTCTCTCTTTGTCTATGCTTTCTACACGAATTAATTGCAACATTTTAATGGAGATGCATGACTAATCCATTCAATCAATTCAAGACTCCATGAATTGTAGTAAAATTTGAGTTACAATTTAATTATATCGTATAAATTCTTCACTTTGTCTTGTTCTCTTTTCTAGATCTAATTTTTGTTTTTCATGATTACGAACTATGTTTCTATTAGATCAAATCGTAGTTGAAGTGAATTTTGTATCTAGATCTAGATTTAGATGTAGATCTAAAATCACTTAAATCAATTGTTGACTATTCTTAAATTTCACAAAATTGTAAAATCGCTATTGCGTCTTGCATTTTTACGAAATTATATAGATTTAGATCTAGATCTTCATTTTAATTACATTTGTGTTGACTTGAGGTTGATTGAATTCAAATTACATTTTGAACCATAACAGTTTCGTTGTAAGGATTGAAATCTTGAATTGATACTTTTTCAATAGGAATTCTCTTAGTTTTCTATTAATTATGCTTAGCATTTTAATTTTATTGAAATTACTGCTCATTCTAATACATGCACGATAAATTTGGATCATATTTACTTGTGTCTTCGAAAAAAATGACTTAGATTATTTCCTATATTACAAATTCAATGAAAAATCTAGTAATTTTTTATAGTGATTCGATAACGCTATCAAAGTGAATTTTATTTTATTTTAATAATAAAAAATATTATTGATATTTTTATGAAATAGAAAGGAGATTTAATATTATGAATTTTATTTTGTGACTTTATAGAAATGATTTTCCTACTTCTATATATCCCTATGTATAATGAAAAATAAGAGTATGAAATTTATTTGTGGTGTATGTGTGCGTGTTTTATATATATATATATATATATATATATATATATATATATATAATTGTTTTTATTATATTTAGATTTTTTAAATTGTCATAGTAAATACATCTCAAAATATAAAATTGATAGAGGTGTACACTTAAGTTAATTAATTAAAATATTTTAATTGATTATAATATTTGTTATAATAGTTATTGTGGTTTAAAAACTTACTTTTTGTTTAATATTTTTGTTTTAGAGATAAAGAATTTAAAGACATTAAGTTGTCATTACCTGTATCTTTAAACTTTAAGATTTAAAGAATGTCACATTCAATTAATTTTTTATCTAATAAATTTTTTTACAATAAATTTAAATATTTATTAAATATTGTATTATTATTTCATTGTTTATATTGTATATGATTTTAATTTACAGATAAGCAACAACAAGTTGTTACAACTTATATCTTTAGGATCTAGGATTAAAAGAATGTCACATTCAAATGATCATCTATTAAGAATTACTTAATTTTTAAATAAATTACTTTCTTGATAGATTATAAAATTTAGTTTTAATTGGGGCTTATAATTTATAAAACTCTTTATTTTAAAAGATCTTTAGACTTTTAGGTTGTCACATAATGTAACAGCGTAAGCTTCCTAAAATAATTAAAAGAATATTTTAATTAATTAAAGAGGGTTATAAAATAATTTAGAGAATTTTAAAATAATTATGAGTGTTTTATATTAATAAAGAAATATTTGTGAAATTATTTTGTCGTAGTAAGTATTTAGACAAATATGTGTTTCAAATAATTCTTTAATTAAGTGTAATTTGGAAAATATGTATTTTATGTTATGATTTTATTTTATTTATGTATTATATTTTATAAGAATGAGAAAAGGAGTTGATTTATATATATATATAAAGAGGTTTTAATGTTTAGTCAATTTTATATTTTGTTGTACACTTACGCTCTTCTCTCTAGAAAAGAAGAAAACACCTAGAAAATATGAATGCAATCACTCTGAAAGCTTACGCTCATCTAATGTTTATCAAAGTAAGGGGGAGTGAGTATTCTCGCTTTGAGGTATGGGTTGTATGCTATGTAAAGAGATTTCCCCCAATATCTTGTTTGTTCATAAATATCAATTTTAACTAATAAACTGTGAATTTATATTTCATATTTTTCTTATGTGCCTTATATGTGATGATTGAGTTATATGTGTAATCAATTTTGTGTAATTTTCTTTAATCATGAATTTAGGAGTGTTTGTAGTTCCTATAGAAACCTTTGATTTATAGAGTAGAGTGAAAATTGATGTTAATTGAATGAATAGGTGAAAATAATGTTAGACTTGAGTAATTGATGGTATAATAGAGTAGTATTAGGCTTTAATCATGATTTTTACCGATTAGTTTGGAATTTTAGGGTTTTAGTTTCGTAATATGTGATTTTCACACATTATACAAGTTTCTCACGAACTGGTGTTATGTTGGACGTAGATTTTTGGTGCTAGATGTGATAATTTGTAGGGTTCCCTATTCCTTTGGTGTCAAGCACCAAATGGACCTCATTGAGCGCCATTTGACCTTGTTTCTATGTACATTTCTCACTAGATCCATGTGGGTACAGGTGTTGTAGAGACGATTATGACCTCTCTATGTTGGGCATGAAAAACACCTTGTCAAGCATGGTAATGTCAGAATTGGGTTTTGTAATCCTCATAAGAATTGTAGCTCTGGATCTTAGCTTTCCAATGACATTGGAATCACAAAAGAAAAAAAAAAGAGATCTATAACTCAAGTTATAATCAAATTAGTAAATGAAGGTCAAACTGTCAGATTTAGGTTGAAATGATGCGATTTTGTAATTTTTTAAAATAGTATATGGGAAAATCAATTATTGAAGTTAACATAGAAGTCTTAGATAATATTTTAAGCTTTCTAACAAAATTAAGATCAATTTGATATCATGTATATAGCTCTAGATATCGTGTTTAGAGCACACAAGATTGTAAAAGATTAAGTTATGAAAATACAATTTACAAGTGATGATGGTGAATAGTTTTACCCTTTAAGTGTTTAATCTTAGGAATAGTTTGAGATATCAATATCAATGTTAAGAAAGGGGAATTATGAGAGAGAGAAATTGTGAATAAATTATGATGTGAGTTCATTGTCAATGACTTGAGGTGTTTTGGTCATAGTGATGTATAACAAGCTAATATGAGATATTAATAACATTGCAAGACTAGTTAAGTTATTAATTTAAATGTTTCGTTTTATGATGATCTCCTAGTGACTATGGTTGAGGTATAAATGTATGATTAAATGATTTTGTGATGAAGCTATATTTGAGGTGTCATTGAATGATGTTATGGACATTGTTGTGTTTTGAACTACGAGCATGTAACTCTTGTGGAGTACAACGTGTTGTGCTTGTGTGTGGAACATGTGATGGTCACGTGATGCAATGTCTAAATTGAGGCTTAGTTGAAATAAAGTCTGGCCATGTTGCCTATATGACTTAAATGTGATATGTGATATGAACTTGTTATGATGAATACATGTCATATGAATATGCATCGAATCTTGTGTGACGTGCATCATAAGCATAAATTTTTTTGTGATGGATATGATATGAAATACGATGGCAAGGAAGGTTTTCCTAGTGTAATGTGTTGTGATGGCTTAACATGGCATGTTCTCATAGGCGTCATATGTGTCTTAAAGCAAGTATTGAAGTGTTTTACTAGCGTCATATACATATAATTCAATGAAATCCATGTCTATTACATTTGTGTAAATCATGACTTATTAGAGTCCTTCCTAAGTTTTCGTGGATGTTATATGTTGTGCTTATATATGATTTGTATATGTTATAGCTTAAGTGTGCCTATTTGTCTATAGCTCACATTGATAACTAGAGTGAGATAATTCTTACCCTCCTTTCTTTTGTTGTTGTTCTTTTATATGTATTTTGTAAGTGAGGATCATCATCTTGATGATGAGCCTAGAGATGAGACTTAGGCCTTATACTTTGTGATGGTTGAACTTTGATAAGATATGATATCAAGATTTTAGTTAAGATTTTAAGTTTTGTTAGTTTTCTTCATGTTTAGACTTGTGTTAATTCCTTAATTGTAATGGCTTATTTAACTTTTATTTAGTTTTGATCTATATTTAATATAAAAGGTTTTGCGAACTATTTTTTTTCAATATTAAAGTAATTTTAAACTCTTCTATAACCTATTTTATATATATATATATATATATATATATATATATAAAGAATGTAGAAGAGAGATGTCACAATTGACCTGTATTTAAAGAATTTTAAAGTTGAAGAAGGTCACGTATAACTAAGCTTTTTCATTAAATTTTTTCTTTAATTTCATTGGATTAAATTATAAACTTAATTTAAATTAAACATTTTAATTATATTATATACAATAACAATTGAGAAAATGCTACGTAAATTTTAAAACTGAAATGATAATAGAAATATCTTTCATTTTGTTTTATTTTTTTATTATTAATTACTTTTAACAAATAAAACATGATTTGAAAAGTAAAAGAAAGAAACCGAAAATCCTATCTTAATCATTTCCTAAATTGTCAAATCTCTAAAAAAATGACTTTATGCTAACTAAACTACTACACTAATAAAATGTGTTATATGTTGATTTTTAATTAGAATTTCTAAAATTTTGTTTATCATAAGAAAAATATTTCTTTGTTTAAATTATAATCCTTTTTTTTTTTTCAAATTATCAGGCTTATTTGAATAATAATATTAACAACATTTTTTTTATCAATTGCATAATAATCTTTTAAAAATAGTCCGATCCAAATATACATTGACAAAATATTAAAAAATATATATATATCTTAAATCTTAAATCCTAAAATAAAATATTAAAAAAATAATAACTGGTTTAGGATTGAAAAGAGAATAAAAATGAAGAGGAATGAAAACAAATACCTTTCTATGCATAAAAACAAAAATAATAATCATTTCTTAATGCTATTAAAAAGAAATAGGTTATATACTCACAATATAAAATTATTTTATACTATCTTTCAATTACAAATCACTGCATATGATGATTTTGTTAAATTTTACAATAAATAACTAAAAATTACAATAACAATGAATTATAATTAAAAACCGGTATAAAAACATTTCATATTTTGGAAGCATAATCATTGAACTCTAGTCTACTATTTAAATTAAATTTTCATGCCATCAGGATTAGACCCTCACTGTACCTAATATATAAAACACATGATGTCCACAGAATATAGCATACAAATTTACATTCAATTTTGTAAGGTAAAAAAACCAAATCCGACTACATTAGATGATCAAAAGGTGAGAATTTCTTTTCAGAAAAGAAAATTCTCTGAAATGAGATTACTTTTTCAGGTCCAATTTAGAATGGTGACCCACCTTCGCACAAGGCCCGTGCCACTGCATTATCCCAACAAACAAAAGAGTTGTCCAAATAAAATAAAATAAAAAACAATTCCATCAATTACAAATATAAAATATCAATTCCTTTCAACCCCAACCCCAGTTAACGCCACCTCATGAATAAGCGTCAAAATCTGAGACGCATGCAATATGTCCCTAAATTTTATAGTATTTAATAAACAATGACAACTTTGTTCAAAAGCAAGACACACCCTCGCCCTCATAAGTATGTCTTAGCAGCAACTCACTCATGCTCACAAAATTCCACATCATGCCCTTCTTCCCCTCCTTCATCCCTTGAACTCATGCTTCTCACCACTAATTTTTTGTCTCCTCAACACATCATGTCCATCACCTCCTTCATCATAACATAGCACTTGAAGGCAAGTTTTTGTTTTTGGTATTTTGATCATGTTTATTATTTGAGATACTCTTATCATCTTATATTTTTTTAATTGACTTAAAAATTAGAGCCCTTACAGGTAGTCGATACTATATATATATAGACTATCCTGAATTCAGAAATCCCAACAATTTTAATTTCAACTTCAAGGCAAGTGTCTTCTTTTTGATGGAGAGACCCAAAGAAGTGGAGAATGGAGAGTATGACTACAAGGAAAACCAAGGAATAACAAAGCCATCTTACATGATGATGTTCATCTCATCTTTGTTGATAAGCATAGTAGGAGGGTCTTTGCTTGGGTGGTGGCTATACAAATACCATCCAACAAATAGGCAACTTTGGATGGTACCCTTTGGCCTCATTCTTTTTTTAACCCCAGTCATTGTTTGGCTCTCCCTCATCATCTCTGATCTGTGTATTTCCACAAACAAGGAAGAGGATGTTCTTAGGATGAATCAACGCATTCATCCACTGAATGACTCTCTTAAGAGATGATTCTTTGGTATGCTTGAACATGTTATTATGTGAGGGCTGAAATTACCTCCAAAATTTCTAATTTTGACTTGTTCAATACTAGAAAAATTAATCACTTCTACATTTTGTTTGCAAAAATTCAAAATGGTCCTTGATTAATTCTGCAGGCTTCAACTCAAAGGTTCTTTTGTACTTTTCTAGTTCACATGTGCACGATTATTAATCAAACTGATGGAGTTTCATTCATCCTTGTTTTCAGTATTCATTCACTTTGTTTCTTTTTTGTCTATAGTTCATCAAAAAATTAATTATACATATCACAAGTCACAACACGACGAGTTGATATCTGGGACTGAATTTTCAAGTATCAACGTGACATCGTTTTTTATTTTAAAAAGAAATGGCAATGGGAAAAATCTCTGAGAATTCAGAATCTAGGTAGCATGTGACGTGGGAATTTAGTTCAAGGAAAGATATTTGTAAAGCAATGATAAGAAAGAAAATAATGATCAGAATTAAAGTACTTCGTCATAGTTTCTCCCTTTATCATTTTACAAATTCCCTCGTGTTAAAGAATTTAATTCCTTAATAGCACAAGAAAAAAGGGAAGGTTAGGCAAGTCAGAAGTCAGAGATGTTAGTTGTTACCTTCCCTGGATCATGTAATCACCAATTGGAATTGACAAGGCACGTTTCTAAATAAGTAAATAGTAGGTTTCAAATGAATTGCTAAAGTACTCATCTTACCTTCCCCTGATTTTCTGTATCTATTTCCAAGAGAAGACTCTGATTTCCAATAATCCAATTCCACGAAAAAGCATATGTGCAAACAACGGCAGAACAAGAACTTTGCTGGTCCAATATAAGGACCATTTTTTTAATGTAATTAATACAGTTTATATCAAATGGAATTTTATGTAAATGAGGGACCATGGTTGATGGGTCCATCTATGACAACATTAATATTTGAAAGCCATCAATGGATCTCATGTTGTAAGTCAAATAGATAAGCATATCGTAGAGGCACAGTGGCTATACCCACTAACACAAATTTTTTTTTCAAGTTCATTAGGGTGTGGTCAATGGCATATCAACTTGCCTGTGGAAGTAGGTGCAGCCTGTTGAATATGGTGTGGCAAATTTAGTCCCACATCGAATAAGTTTTTTTGATGTGGCCAAATTAGTCCCACATTGGATAGGTTTGGGAATGTGTAGTGCCTTAGGTTCTATATATAGAAACCCTTCCCTTCACTTTGAGATCATCCCAACTACAAGTTCATTTGTAACTTCTAAGGCTTGTAGTTTTCTCTTCTCTCTCTATTGTAATATTTCTTAGTGAAATATATTTGGTAGTGTCCGAGGAAGTAGGCATAATTGGCTGAACCTCGTTAAATTCTTGGTGTTCTTTCTTTCTTGTTTTGCTTTTGGTTTAAAATTTGCTAGACGTTTCCGCAACAATTGGTATCAAGAGCCAGGTTATTTTAAGGAAAAAACACTATGCTCTGTGCGCTGTAGGTATTCTATAGTCGGCACATTAGAAAATTTTTCCTTAATCCTGGACCTATTTTTATTATTTGACATTTAGCAAATTTTAAACACTCTTTTCGAATTGAGCTGAGATGGCAAACGAAGAAAATCCACTTAGAATTACATCATCAACTTTGAATGCTTCTTCAAGCATTTTGCAAAGAGCTGTTGGTGGGAATCCAAGGTTGATGGTAGAGATTTTCGATGGCAGCGGTCATTTCGGCATGTGGCAAAGTGAGGTTCTAGATGCTCTTTTTCAGCAAGGTCTAGACATTACAATTGAAGGAAAGAAACCAGAAAGTATGGGAGAGGAAGATTGGAAGACCCTCAATCGATTGGCATGTGGTACAATAAGGTCATGCTTATCAAGAGAGCAGAAGTATGCATTCTGCAAAGAGACCTCTGCTAGTAAGTTGATGACGGAGTTGGAGGAAAAGTTCTTGAAGAAAAGCAGTCAGAATAAACTTCACATGAAGAAAAGGCTGTTTCGGTTCACTTACATTCCTGGTGCCACAATGAATGATCACATCACTAGTTTTAATCAGCTTGTTGCTGATTTGTTAAACCTGGACGTGACTTTTGTAGATGAGGATCTTGCCCTAATGTTGTTGGGATCACTTCCTAAAGAGTTTGAGTTTCTGGAAACAACTCTACTCCATGGGAAGGTTGCTGTGTCTCTAAATGAAGTTTGTGGAGCCCTATACAGCTATGAACTGAGGAGAAAAGACAAAAAAGATAGCTCAGAGAAGGCTAATGAAGCTTTGGTTGCAAGAGGACGTCCGGTGATCTAGGCGAAAGGAAAGAAGAAGCGATCGAAGTCGAAGGCTAAAGTTGGGAAAGATGAGTGTGCCTTTTGTCGAGAAAAGGGGCATTGGAAGAAAGATTGTCCTAAACTAAAAAACAAAGGTCAATCTAAGACTGTTGCAGATTCAAATGTAGCTGAGTATGTTGATGACTCAGATTGTTCACTTGCTGTTTCTGGTTCAACCAGCTCTTCTAGTGCTTGGCTTCTTGATTCGGGATGCAGCAATCATATGTGTCCTAATCGAGAATGGTTCTATGATTTCAGAGAACTAGAAGAAGGAGTTGTTTATACAGCAAATGATGTTCCTCTTACCACACATGGGATTGGTTCTATTCGATTGAAGAATCGTGATGGAGCAATCAGAACTTTGAAGGATGTTCGTTTTGTCCCGAGTTTATCAAGAAATCTCATTTCTGTGGGAGCCTTAGAAGAGAAGGGTTTCACGGTGCACGCAGAAGGTGGAGTAATGAAGATAATCTCTGGAGCTCTGGTGGTAATGAAAGGAGTTCGGAAAAATAATACGTTGTACTATTACCAAGGTACTACTATTATTGGAACTGCAGCAGTGGCATCCAGTGACGAGAAGGAGTTGGAGTCGGCCAAGTTATGGCATATGCGGCTGGGACACGCTGGTGAAAGATCCTTGAATTTACTCATGAAACAAGGATTGTTGAAAAATATTCAGGCTTGCAAATTGGACTTTTGTGAGCATTGTGTCAAAGGGAAGAAGACAAGGGTGAAATTTGGAACAGCTATCCATGATACTAAAGGTATTTTGGATTATGTTCATTCTGATGTGTGGGGACCTTCAAAAACAGCATCATTGGCAGGAAACCACTACTATGTCACCTTTGTTGATGATTTTTCCCGGAGAATTTGGGTGTATGCAATGAAGACTAAGGATGAGGTGCTTGGAATTTTCCTTAAATGGAAAAAGAGGATGGAAACCCAAACTGGGCGAAAGATCAAGCATTTTCGAACAGACAATGGTGGGGAGTACACGAGTGATCCATTTAAGAAGGCTTGCGAAGAAAGCGGCATTGTCAGACACTTCACAGTCAAGCACACACCACAACAAAATGGAGTGGCAGAACGCATGAATCGAACATTGCTGGAGAAAGTTCGGTGTATGTTGTCCAATGCTGGATTGGGCAAACAGTTTTGGGCTGAAGCTGTTGTATATGCGAGTCATCTTATCAATCGCCTACCATCAAGTGCAATTGGTGGCAAAACACCACTAGAGAAATGGTTCGGAAAACCTGCTACAGATTATGATTCCTTACATGTATTTGGCTGCACTGCTTATTATCATGTTAAGGAGTCAAAATTGGATCATCGTGCAAAGAAAGCAATTTTCATGGGGATTGCATCTGGTGTAAAAGGATATCGTCTTTGGTGCCTAGAGACCAAGAAGACAATCATTAGCAGGGATGTCACCTTTGATGAATCTACCATGTTGGGAAAGGTGACAACAGAACAAAAGAAGGATGGTACTCCAAAACAGGTGGAGTTTGAAAGGAAGATTGTTTTTCCAGCAAATGATGAAGAAAAAACTCCTATGGTAGATGAGGAGTCAGATGAAGAAGAGGTTCATATCCAAGAACCTCCACAGCAACTTGAATCAATTGCATTAAGAAAGCCAAAGAGGACAACCATAATGCCTGCTCGTTATGTTGATATGGTGTCCTATGCATCTCCAGTTGCAAGTGATGACATTCCTACCACTTATATTGAAGCAGTCAACGGTTCAGAAGAAGATAAGTGGAGAAGTGCCATGTCCGAAGAAATGGAGTCCCTTAGAAGGAACCAGACTTGGAAGTTAGCAAATCTTCCAAAGGGAAAGAAAGCAATTGGGTGCAAATGGGTATATGCAAAGAAAGATGGATTTCCTGACAAGTCAGAAGTGCGCTACAAAGCAAGGTTAGTAGCCAAAGGTTATGCTCAGAAGGAAGGAATTGACTACAATGAGGTGTTTTCTCCAGTTGTAAAACACTCTTCCATCCGTGTTCTGTTGGCTTTGGTGGCACAATTGGATATGGAACTGGTTCAAATGGATGTAAAGACGGCATTTTTACATGGAGACTTGGAGGAGAAAATCTATATGACTCAGCCTGAAGGGTTCAAGGTTGCTGGAAAAGAAAATATGTTTTGTAAACTTGAAAAATCGTTGTACGGATTGAAGCAATCACCAAGACAATGGTACAAACGATTTGACAAGTTTATGTTGAGGCAAAAGTACACAAGGAGCAAGTACGATCACTGTGTGTATTTGCGCAAGCTGCATGATGGATCTTTTATATATCTTCTTCTTTATGTTGATGATATGTTGATTGCTTCCAAGAACAAAGAGGAAATTGAGAAGTTAAAAACTCAATTAAATGGTGAATTTGAAATGAAGGATCTTGGTGAAGCAAAGAAGATTCTTGGCATGGAGATAAGTAGAGACAGAAAATTGGGAAGACTTTGTTTAACTCAGAAAGAGTATTTGAAAATGGTACTAAAACGTTTTGGCATATCTGATGAATCCAAACCTGTTAGTACACCACTTGCTTCTCATTTTAAACTCAGTGCAAATTTATCTCCAAGAGATGCAGCAGAGAAAGCCTACATGTCTAAAGTTCCATATGCTAGCGTTGTTGGAAGCTTAATGTATGCTATGGTGTGTACAAGGCCTGACATTTCATATGCAGTAGGGGTTGTGAGCAGGTACATGCATAATCCAGGAAAAGAGCATTGGCAAGCTGTGAAATGGATTCTACGGTACATTCTGAACACTGTAGATGTTGGTTTGGTATTTCAGCAGGAACAAGATGGTCAAAATGTGGTTGGATATTGTGATTCCAACTATGCTGGAGATCTGGATAATCGTCGATCAACTACTGGCTATGTTTTTACTTTGGCAAAAGCACCGGTATGTTGGAGGTCTACTTTATAGTCAACTGTAGCTTTGTCTACAACAGAGGCAGAGTATATGGCTTTGACAGAGGCTGTGAAGGAAGCAATTTGGCTTCAAGGGTTGCTTGGTGAATTAGGAATTCTACAAAAGCATGTGAAGGTGCATTGTGATAGTCAAAGTGCAATCATGTTGGCAAAGAATCAAACTTACCATGCAAGGACGAAGCATATTGATGTTCGTTACCACTTTATAAGAGAGATTATCGAAGAAGGTGGAGTGGCTATCCAGAAGATAAGGACCACAGAGAATCCAGCTGATATGTTGACAAAGGTAGTAGATTCAATCAAGTTCCAACACTGTTTGGACTTGATTAATATTATCAAAATTTGAAGACTGCATTGGTAGACACTATCAAAGATGAGAGATTTGAAAATATGAAATTTGCCAAGGTGGAGATTTGTTGAATATGGTGTGGCAAATTTAGTCCCACATCGAATAAGTTTTTTTGATGTGGCCAAATTAGTCCCACATTGGATAGGTTTGGGAATGTGTAGTGCCTTAGGTTCTATATATAGAAACCCTTCCCTTCACTTTGAGATCATCCCAACTACAAGTTCATTTGTAACTTCTAAGGCTTGTAGTTTTCTCTTCTCTCTCTATTGTAATATTTCTTAGTGAAATATATTTGGTAGTGTCCGAGGAAGTAGGCATAATTGGCTGAACCTCGTTAAATTCTTGGTGTTCTTTCTTTCTTGTTTTGCTTTTGGTTTAAAATTTGCTAGACGTTTCCGCAACACAGCCACTAGTAAATTGCAAAATAGATCACTCTAATATACTCTCTCGCACGCTTACTGCAGTTTTAACGTTTTAAAGAAGTATTAGAATGATTGGTATTTTCACTTTCTAATATAATATTAATTATTTATTTATTTATTCTCTTTCATAAATTTTTAACCAATATAATTAGCTGTAATGTATTTATTCAAAAAGTGAACTTATTATTTTGATAAAATTTTATTAAAAATATTATATTTATTGTTATTCTTAACTTGTATAAAAAATTTAAACTACAATCATCTGAAAGTGTATTAGAATTTTTATCGGAACTTCTTTGATAGGGAATTAAGAATGTGTTCTAGTATATAAGTTATAGTGTAGGTGGTGTATTAGTATGTTTAATATTTTTTTATAAGCACTTATAAGAAAAGGAAAATAAGAAGAAAATATAAAATAAATTTATTTAAAAATTAAAATTAAATAACATATAAGTTAATTTGAAGAAACTCTCTCATATTAGTTTGTACAGAATATTATGTTTAACTTATAAATAAGTTAATCTTAATTCATGAAGAAGTTAATGTTTCTTCTTAATTTTAACTTTTTTCCTACAAGTTTAGGGAGAAATTTGTGGAAACAAATGCTTATTCTTTTGAACACGTTGCTTCGTGTCTAAATTATTATGACAATTGTGACTTGTTTTTAACTTGAGTGATTCCAAGTAACTCCCATCAACAATTGAAGATTAATTTAATGAAGTATTAAGATTTCTTTCAATAAAGATGTTATTTCATATATACATGAATTTAAAATTAATTTTTAACAACATATTTAAGAGATGTAATTCTTTATTAATCATCTTATATTATATTAATAATTTTGTATGATTTCAAGTTTGAGTCTTATGATCATTAAAAAAAAAGTAGTTTTCATAGTGGATAATATGGAAATCCATAACTTTTTGTCTCGCATGTTTCCGCGTATCAATTGTGTGAGTAGTTCACAAGTTGGTGATGGAGTAGGAGTGCCGAAGAAAAGTATAGTACGCTTTTTAGAGTAATACTTCACGTGGTTGGAATGAAACTGAAAACGTGTTACAACAACTCTTTTTTTTTTTGGTGTTGTGAGTTACAACAACTCTTTGTAACCAAAAAGAAAACAATGATCAATATTTTTCCTTTTAATTTGAAGATATGGTTACTTTAGTAATTTGCTCCTACGTCACATAGGCAAATTGCTTTAGGCGTAATACTTTAGCTGATTGTGCTACCACTAATGAATTTGCTTTTCTTTTCTTTTCTTTCTTATCTTTTTCTTTTCTTCTTTTGTTTAGGATTCAAACTCACTTTAAATATGCCCTAAAATTTAAAAAGCAGACATTAATGTAATTTACTAAAGTATAATCGTGGTTTGACTTTGCTACTTTGAATTATTATTTTTTTTATGTGAATTTTAATTCTGCCATTTTATAACAATCATATAAGAAAATTGTCGACACATATCTTATAATAACATAATACATATTATTAAAAGTTAGTTTTACTCACATAATAAATATAATATATATTGATATATTATTAAAAAGTGTGGGTATAAGTTATAGTGAAACATAAAATATGTTGTTAAATTTCGTTTAAAATCAATATTATAATTATGTATAATTATATGTCAAATAAATATATACCTGCATATATTATTATATTATATCTATGATAATATTTTTTATATATTACCGTATTTAACATCTTTTATAACGAATTGACATGTTTTTTAACTACATGATCACATAAAAAAATATATTAAAATTTCAGAGTTTTTTGTTTAAAATTTGTCATTAAGTGGTCGTGAGGTTCTTGTAGAGTGAAGAGGTTGCCAAAAAGTGCACTCCAAACGATTTTATGATAAGATATTATTAAAACTTGCTTCGTAGGTTCCAATCTCTTTCCTTTATCTACTACTTTAATTGTATGCTTGGGATAGTCATCATGTAGATAAGAAGACAATCCACAGTAGAGTAGTAGTATAGGAATAAAATAGCCATGTATGTTTAATAAATAAAGGGGTAAAAACTTAATTATGTCGTTATAATGCTAGAATTGTCATAGGGTACCAAAATCGAGCGTTGTGGAATGCCTAACACCTTCCTCACGCGTAACCGACCCCCGAACCCAACTCTAGTTGTGAAAGCCAAAGTTGAATTTGCAAAAACAATTTTCTTTTTCTGATGTTTTGTGTAAAATATTGGTAACGAATCCTTCAAACTATTTTTCAAAACCATTAGTCGAAAGATTAGTCCGGTCTTTAGGCAATCTAATGCTGATGAGATTTTACAAACGGAGGTTTAAACCATCTATTGGCAGCGAGGTCCAATCAGAATTTTCTTTCAGGTTCTGACAACTGTGAGTTGTGGAAGTGTTATAACTATTCTAAGTTGTTCTGTGTTATTAAGTTGAGTTGTTAATTAGTGTTGAAAGATTTTGGGGACTAAGGATCCCTTAAGAGTTTTAGTGATGCTTAAGGTTTATCTAGGTAGAGGGTAAGTTTGACCCCGAGATGAATGGTATATAAGGTTTCTATTTTGAACAGAGTCTCATAAACTATTTTCCTTAGCATTCTAAAGAGAGGATTTTTGGTCCATGAGCTTCCCTTTTCTCTCAATAATCATCATCTCCTCCTTCTCTAATTCTCATTGTGTTGTCTTATTGGTGAATTCAGGTGCTCAGGAGCCTTGAATTGAGTTTTAGATTCATTCGAAGTCATGTTGCAGAGTTTCCTTCTTCTCTTTCCCCTGTTCTCCTCGATTTTAAGGTAAGGGGAGCTAGATTTTTGCTTTAGTGGAGTTGCCAAGTTTTTGAATAATGTGTTAGTTGTATGTTGTATGAATTCTTTGCAATTTGTGGTTGTGTATGGATCAAATCATAGTGGGTTGTAGTGAGAGTTGGGATTTTGGCTTCTTGATGAAGAATTGGGTGATTTAAGAGAATTTGTGGTTACATGTTGAATCTAATTAAGGGCATATATGTGTTAGTTGTGATGTATATAATAGCTATTTTATGTTGCATGTGTTGGAATTTCACTGGATTTCAGGTTTTGGCTCAAAATCAAGTTCTGCATATGCATAATTCTAATATTATGTGAGGTGTGCCTTCATGGCATCGGGCATCATTCTAGTTTGAGGCTCTTTATCTCGATCACATCAAACGTAGGATTAGCATCATTCTATTGAAATGCATGACGACGTATTTAGTTGTTGTGTTATAAATATTGCATAGTTGTGGCGAATAATTTGAGTTTCTAATCTTGTAATATTGATGTATATTCCTAAATTAGTTATTTTATGTTGTTAATAGTTGTGTCATTTAGTGTAAGGATTATGATAGAACATTTGGTTGGATCGTTCATGATTATTATACTTTAAATATTAAATATAATTTTTAGAGTTAAATGTTTAATTTTATTAATTTATTTATTTATCATAATTAAAGACTCAATTTGTAAACGATATTTTTTTTAGTTCAAAATATCTACTATTTTCATTAATGATTATTAATTAATTTTCGTTAAAAAACTTGATTGCCTATTTTTAATGGAATCTCTTCTTTTAATCATATTTTTCCATTTATAAAATTTAAATATAATATCTTATTTAAATAGATGAAATCAAATACAATCAATATCAATAACTTGTTAATTTCCACCAAATTGTTAAATTACCATGTGAAAACATATTTACAAAGCGTAGCACAAAATTATGAGTAAAAATGAAAATATGAAAAGGGTTTGAGTAAGATATTATTCTACTCATCTTTGTACATGTACTTTAAAAAATATATATATTCACACCAATAATCGCGTGGATAACAAATTTATACTTGCACTTTCTCTCTTAAGCAGCTGTTTTCGCACTTTAATTAACTATGAAAATTAACAACAACATAAATTAAAATACGACAAATTTAAACCCTATTTAATTTTTTTAATGAAAAGTTTATATTAAGATAATTCAGAATTATTTTATAAAAAAAACATAAACAAAACATTACAAAAATTAAAATATATTCAAAGAATATTACAAAACATAATAATCATGATAATAAAATAGGTTTAAGTATGTTTTCAAACCCTTAAATTTAAAGTAAATTTATTTTTAATCTCTCAAATTTAAAATTAAGTTTTTTAGTCCTTATAATTTAAAAAAAAAATTATTTTAGTTCTTATACTCAAATTTTGTTAAAAAACAATTGTCAAATGTTGTCACATAAACTCTACTTACTAGTATCTCTATTAATGAAAATATTATATTAAATATAATTGATATTGCATAACTACCTCAATTTATCATTTTCATATATATCATTGGTGATCTAGGAGACTAAAATAAAATTTTTCAAAATTACAGAGACTAAAAACAAAAATTTTAAATTTAAAGGACAAAACAATTTTGTTTATAAATTTAAGGAACTAAAAACATATTTAAACTTAATAAAAAATATTACAAATACTATAATAAACTTTCATAATAATACATTTATAAATTTATAAATTTTTACTTGTATCCTATTGAGTATTTTTAGTTATTATTATTGTTATTATTATTATTATTATTATTATTATTATTATTATTATTATTCCTAAAATTTGTGGTTAGTGGCTAATTATCTGTTCCTCATTCTCATTAACTGAATAATTATCTTATTCAATATGGACAATTTTTTTGTGGGTATCTATTAAATCCACTATCCATTACCATGTCAAATAATTATAAAATTTCCATGAGAAAATATATGGCAAAGTTTCCGAGTATTGTTGGATATCAATTTTATCCTGAGAAAAACTCTTTAGCATGGAGTTAAATTTCTTTAATTGGGTTAGTCAAAAGAGTAGTGCCTTGTCAATAAATGTTTGACTTAAGAAATAATATGTAAAAGTAAATGAAAAATAGAAAGAAAGAAAATTGGGTGGCCATAGCTTTCTTTAACCAAACAAGTAACTCCATCACTGTTCACAAAAAGGGCAATGGTGGCTTAGCATTTTGGCATCCACCATACAAACTAAAGTCCTACCTGCAACTATCATACAGGGAACAACGGCCTCCCCTCAATATTTGTAATATACATAAAAATAAATAGTTATTTAATCTTTTCACCGTCATATTTAAAAAAAAAAAAAAAAAATCTTCAAGTCTTTGAACTATATATCAAAAAATTGTGAGATGGGTCCATAAACTATGAAAAGTCAGCTACATTAGTCTTTTTTTGGGAGATTAATGTAATCAGCTTTGGATAGTTTTAGGATGGAAATAGTCTTAGAAGTAAAGTGACTAATTTAAAATCAATGGAAAATATACCGTATGGTGGCTGACTAGGCCGAATATCCGAGTTCGTGGCCGACTAGGCCGAATATCCGAGTTCATGGCTGACTAGGCCGAATACCCGAGTTCGTGGCCGACCAGGTCGAATACCCGAGCCCACCGACCACTCACAATCTGAACGAAACGTGTCGGTGTGCTCGGCCAAGTCACGGATTTACGCCAGGATAATTATGGAGAGGTTAATTTTTGTAATGCACCGGATTAGCCCCCTAATTTCCCGGGGCCCAGTCCTTAATCGCGGCCCAATAAGAATCACTATAAATAGGACACCAGCGAGGTACGTAACTAACTTTCAACTACCACATTTATTACGCCGAGCACTTACTTGAGCGTTGGAGTGTCTTTGCAGGCACACCCCCCCTCACATCGGACTACCCGGATAGGAACGAGAAGACCGAGACCCAGGATCAGACCCGCTACAACAAGGATAAGTGAAGTGTGTATCCTAACACAGGAACAGAAAAGTTATCTAATTAAAATGAATATTTACTTGTATTTATATATCGAGTTTATTTTTCAAATAAAAATAGGTTGATAAACAATATAAAATTACAAATTTAATAATAGTTTACTTAAAATCTAATTGTTAAATTATATCATACTATTTATGTGTATAATTTTTTTATCCCTCCTGTCCTTGTTTTCTGAAATTGCATCTAGTAATACTTTTCAAATTGTCCTCACATCTGACAAAGGCCTTCAGCATTCAGGTACAAAACCATCATATTGGAATATTTTTTTTATAAGTAGGACCGAGTTAATCTCATGAGTTGCAAATAGAATCTAGATTGTTGCATAAGATGAAAAGGAAATATTCTGGATCTCATTTAAATGATGTAGGCCCACATACAGAATAAAGCTAATAATACGTTGACCCACTAAACCCAATTACAAATCTATAAGACCTAATACAATGTAGTACAAACTTTTATTCAACTACAAGGCCTAGGATTTAATACATAGTACATTAGCAAACTTAGTAAAAATCACTATTTGTTCTTAGATATGTTTCTCACGCCTCATTCATTATATTAGAATGTTATAAAAGTTCAATATTCTCTCTAAATTTTATAACACTGATTTGAGTGTCAAAATATTTGTAAGTACTCCATTGAAATTCTGCTTGTGCAATCCAGAGGAAGTTTTACAGGAGTATTTATCTCTTGTTGGACTGATGTCAAACAGGTACATTCAGAATTACATGCATGATGCATACATAGATGATATTTTGAATAAAGAGAATTGCATTACTCATCAACACCAGAAGTGTTGAATAAAGCAAATAAGTAAATGTCGAAAAAAACAAAGTGAGCAATCATTATAATTCCAAATGAGGTCAAAAGATGATTTTTTTTAATCAAATCGTTAAAAATAAATATTGATCTCCATTAAAAATCATAAACTCATATAAGATGATTTTTTTTCTCAATGTAATATATTCTATAGCTGATTTAGAATTTGATTAAAATATTTTTTTAGTCTCTATAATTTTATTTATTAAATTTTTTAGTTTTTATAATTTAAAATAGATTTTTTTAGTTTCTATATTTATCATTTTTAGTCTATATAGTTTAAAATATATCTCTTTAATCCTTATACTTATTTATTTAATCTTTTTAGTCTCTAACATTAATTTTTTTTTTATATCATTGTCTCTTTTGTGTTAACATAACAAATATATTAATTCAACTTTATATATTTAATGTTAAATTTATTTTGTTGAAGTTATTCTAAATTACATCTTTCCACTCTTTGTATCTCTTTTGTACTCTCACCTTTAATATCTATTATTTAGATATCATTTTTTTATTTTCACAAAATTGAAAATCTCTACCAGATCAACACAAATCAGACAACGTTACAAAAAAATATTATACGGACTAAAAATATTAAAAAAAATTACAAATATAGAGACTAAAAATATCTATCTTAAATTATAGAGACTAAAAAAGGTTGCATATTTTGAGATATTTCAAAAGGATAATTTATTTGTAAAATTATTTTAAATTTAAATTTAAATTCAAAAAATTATTTTTATTAATTACAGGTTTTAGAACTCAATTAATAATGATTTTAATGAGATTATAATTTGACCACCATAATTTTAATTATAAATTTTTTTAAAATTAAATCATTTTAATTATCATGATTAATTATAGCCACAATTTTCTCTTCTCTATTTTCTCTTTCCTGAGTTAAGATCTTGTTAATTTTGCATATATTAGGAAGATCTTGTTATATCCTAGAAACAGATAACTCCTTTTAGGATAGTGCGTTGCATGCCTCAAGAGGTTGGACAACAATCTAAAGGAATTATAGTTGTCTTTTGATGAATGTGAGCTGAGCATGAGGCTACAAAGGAGAATGCAACGTGTGTGTTGTTGTGGCTGTCAGATGTGGAGGAGAACAAGGTGTCAATTAGATAGACCATTAATTGTGTTTTGTTTGCATCTTGGAACTAATCAACTTTTGAATGTGAGTTACAACTTTGATCACGTCAAACACCGATAGATTCCTAAATGGTGAGGTATTATTTCCTTCTAAAAAAATTAATTTGAGTATATTATTTAAAGGTCACAGATGGCTTAGGAAGTTTAATTGTGTATTAAATTAAAAATATGAGGAGAATTAAATATTTATTTATTTGTGTGAAAACTTGTAGTGAAGAGGTGGAAAGAATAATTGTGAGACATCATTTAGAGAAGAATGGTGTAAGTAATTAATATTATTTTTAAAAATCTCTTCATAGTGAGAAAAATTATAATTTTTATGAGATGAGACTCGCCTAGAACCAACATAGATAAATAATTGTGTTGATCTTAGTGTGAATGGTTTAATGTGATAATGGACATTTTTTCTCTAATTTTGGAGATATTAATTATATATGTTGATACCTTTGTAGTTTAGGGTTTAAGGTTCAGGATTTACTAATGTGAGATTTTTTAGTTTAACTCTTAACTTATAAGCTTGGGAAGCAAGTTAAGTTAGAAGCTTGTAGCATAAGCTTCCCAAAGAAGCAAAGTGAACAAGCAAATCTAGCCAAGGATGAGGTGGGCGGTCAAGGCATATTTTCCATACTTAATCCAATCCAAAAATCTTGGAATTGGTATAGTTAGGTTCACCAAATGATTGATGGAATCATGTGAAGGCTAAGAAGACCAAGAGGTGATACATTAAAGGAACCAAGAGGAATGTGATGATTTTGAAGACCTTTCATATGATTCTGTACATAGAAGTTACTTGTATTGGTTTATTTTGCCTTTGTATTTGTAAGACACTTTATTTCCTTTTTATAGAATATTCTATTGTGTATTTAGGGTAGGTTCTTTGGAGACTTTTGCTCCATTTGACCTTGTATTAAAGGTCACTCATTTTACATTTTTTAGTAGTAGATGTGGGGTGGTAATTAGCAAGGAGTGTAGGTGCAACTAGTAAATGGGTCAGAGTTGGGCCTAGGCCAAATGTTACATATTGGGCTTATTTTGTTCCATATTTTATAGGGAATTGATTTAGCTAGGCCTCACTATCATTTGGTGAACCTAACTATACCAATTCCAAGATTTTTGGATTGGATTAAGTATGGAAAATATGCCTTGGCCGCCCACCTCATCCTTGGCCGGATTTACTTTTTCACTTGGCTTCTTTGGGAAGTTTGTCCTACAAGCTTCTAACTTAGCTTGCTTCCCAAGCTTATAAGTTAGAAACTTGCTCCACAAGCCTCCCAAACCAAGGTGGATGGTCAAGCTAAGCTAACCTTGGTTCTCTTGAACCATGGTTAGCCTAGCTTGCTCCATAAGCTTGCCTTGGCCGAATTTACTAGTATACCTTGCACCCTTAGGAAGCTTGTCCTACAAGCTTCTAACTTAGCTTGCTTCCCAAGCTTCTAAGTTAGAAGCTTGCTCCACAAGTCTCCCAAACCATGGTAGATGGTCAAGCTAAGCCAACCATGGTTCTCTTGAACCATACTTAAGCTTAGCTTGCTCCACAAGCTATCTATTTCTATATATTCTTTTCCTTAACCTTTGTAATCACTTTTGGAATATATGAAATCATAATTTTCTCAAATTCTCTTTTCCCAAGAGTCTCTAATTCTGTGGAGAATACTTCTCCCCTAGGACCTTCACAAAGGAGTTCCTCCTTTGTGCCTTGGTTTCATCTTTCTTCCTAATTCTCAAGGAAGAAACCGAGCACTCCTAGTTGCTTCTACAAGCTTTGAAGCTTGTTCTTGCTTCTATCATTGGCGTGTTTGTGACCTCAAGAGAAGAAGAGGACCGTGAAGGTGGAACTTGAAGAGGAACCTCAATCACTTCTTCAAGAAGCCAATTTTTTAGTATAAGAATGTGAATTGTTAACAATTTTGCTAGATATCATGATACGTTAAAGAGATTCCATAAATTATGGTATTTAATATTGTGGATATTCACTATATTAAAAAATACAATGATGATTAATTGAGTTTTGGATCCATATGAGACAAAATTTACTAATCTTGTGTCATTACACTTTGTTGTAGTGAAATTATTTTGAGATCAACCAAATATATATTTGTTAAATTAGAGTTTTTGCTCTAAAGATGATTGATTATAAGGCTTAGTGGTTAAGAACCTCTTAGTAAATATTTTGTTAGAAATATAAAAATAAGAAATAATGTGATAGCACAATTGTTTAAAAAGATTGAAAATTATTATTTGTAGTCAATAATAGATTTGGTCGATCCTTTAACTTTAAACCCTTGAGAAATATATTATTTACTAAATATCGTGAGTTATTTATAAACACTGGGAGAATGAGATTTTATTAAAGTCATTGAAACAAAATAGTGATGGTAACTCAACCTTTATGATTGAATATACCATGGAGAAGGTTCAATGGGAAAAACAAGTCACTAATACTATAATTGATTTTAATCAATTTTAATTTTTTAATCTCATCCTATGGTGTGAAAAAGTACTAAATTGTATTAATGAGAGGATAATCTTTATAGTTAAGTCTTATGTGATTATAAAAATGTTTGGTCTCTTATAAAGATTTTAATGATTTTCATATTCCTTATGGGTGGTATATGATTTATAGCACACACTTGATGAATTAATGTTAACTAAGGCTGTTTGTATGGGATATTGGTAAGATCTGTGTAACACTCATGAATATCGGGCACGCATATGACTTAAAAGTGCAACACAGTGATAATGATAAAGACTGTGGGATGTGATTGGTTAACCTCTGATTCATGTCAAGTGTTTTGGGTTTAATAGTTTGCTACACTTATTACACTCTATGTTAAGTTTTATCAATCTATGTTTGGTTCAATAGCTTGCTACCCTAGATCTGATGCATTACATTCTATATGAACCTAGAATGTCTTTCTAAACCTTTTGAAATATACAGGAGATTGTTGTACATTTTAAGATATTCCAAAAGGTTAATTTATTCATGAAATTATTTTAAATTTAAATTTAAATTTAAAATAATTATATTATTAATTATAGATTTTAAAGTCTAATTAATATCAATTTTAATGAGATATTATAACCTACTTATTGTAGTTTTAATTAGTTTTAATTATCAAATATTTTAAAATTAATTAATTTTAATTATAGTGATTAATTATAGCCACAATAATTAATATCCCCTTCTATAAATAGTGAGAATTAATAGGAGCTAGAGAGACTAAGCATTGCTCTCTTCTCTGTTTTCTCTTTTATGGGCTAAGAACTTGTGAGTTCTGCATCATCAATTTAGTATGGAGAAAATCATGTTATTATGTCTGAAGAACTTGCATGAGAGTTCTGCATCCTTAGTCTAGTATTAGAAAGATTATGTTGTATCCTCTGCTTGTAATTTGTGTATTGAGTATCCATGGACAACAAAAATGATTAAAACAATATAGGCTTAATTGCATTTTTGATCCCTCAAGTATTGCAATTGTGCAATTTTGATCTCTAAAGTTTTAATTGGGTAATTTTAGTCCCTTAAAGATTACAATTGTGCGATTTTGGTCTTTCAATTTTTAATTGAACAATTTTAGTCCCTCGAATATCATAATTGTGTCATTTTAGTCTCTTCCATTAAAAATTTAATAATTTTAATATATATACATAAAATGTTTTAAAATTATACAATTATTTATCTATTCAAGTTAACGTATATTATAATTTTCATTATTGTATCAAATGATATATATTTATTATTAATAAATAAATAAAATTTATATATTATTATTTTTATAATATTACTGATAAATTAATATTATTAGTATATTTATAGATAAACTAATAATTTGATAAATATAAATTATTATATATTAATATACTTTTACAAAGATATAAGTATATTAATTAGAAATATATATCTTATCTTATATATATATATATATATATATATATATATATATATATATATATATATATTTGTAAAAGTATATTAATATATACTAAGCTATATTTATCAAATTATTAATTTATCTATAAATATACTAAAAATATTATTGATATTAATTTATCAATAATATTAAAATATTAATAATATATAAATTTTATTTATTTAGTAATAGTAAATATATATCATTTGATACATTAACAAAAATTATAATATACGTTAACTTAAATAAGCAAAAAATTGTATAATTTTAAAACATTATATATATATATATTTTAAATTATTAAATTTTTAATGGAAAAGACTAAAATCGTATAATTATGATATTTGAGGGACTAAAATTGTTCAATTAAAAATCGAGGGACTAAAATCACACAATTACAATCTTTTAAGGACTAAAATTACCCAATTAAAATCTTGGATACCAGAATTGCACAATAATTATACTTAAGGGATCAAAAATGTAATTAAGCAAAAAATATAAGTATAAGGAATAAAAATGTCTATTTTAAATTATCGGAATCAAAAGATAATGTAAATAAATTATATGGACTAAAAAATATTTTAACCTTATAATTTGAACCTTAAATAACTTAACTAAGGGTTTGTTTTGATAGATAACTTAAAATAATTGTTATTCATCTATCTTAAAATAATTGTTAGGAACAAAAATAGCGACTTTAAATCTTAGAGGGATAAAAATAAAAAAAAAATATTTTACAGGGATCAAACAAAAATTTATTTATTTTATGAGAATCAAAAACAATATTTTTAAATTTTAGAAAGATGAAAAACAATATATATATATATGATCAAAACCAAAACTCCTAATTTTAGAGGGATTAATAACATATTTAAATCAAATAAAAATATAAAAAGATACTAAATAATCTTTAAAAATGACATTATACATTACAATAATATTAAAAATAATTTAAAAAATTACTAGTTACTATTCACCTAATTTTAGATTATAAAAAATAAAATTATCAATTTTAATAAAATATAATAAATCAATTATATATATAATTATGATTAAAAATTAAGAAGCATAAATTTTAAAAATTAAAAAACAATTATATATGTTTTTATAAAATTTTATAAAATCATGATAAAAATTATTGAATAAATATTAACAACAAAACTATTTTAGATGTGCTATTTTAGAGAGAGAAAAAAAGAGTTACAATATTTTTTTATATTAGAAAAATGTGAATTTTGGGGGAAGAGATAAAAAGTTAGAGAAGAGAAAAAAAATATAGAGAAACAAAACTTTCATAAAGAGAAACAAAAACAGTTGGAAGGAGTAATTGAAAAAAAAATATGCATATATATATATATATATATTTATTTATTTTAACGAAAGAATGAAAAAAAAAAACTATTTATGTTAGTGACTTGATTTGAATTTGGATTTTTTTTGACAAGTTTTCCTATAAATTGAATAATAAATTATACTAAACAATTTATAAAAATAAATTCAAAACATTTTATGAACTACCCATAAAATATTTTATAAATTTATCCAAATATTTTCATAAATACTTATAATATAAGATAAAAATAAATAAATTATTTGTAAATTTTTTAAATAAGACCTAAATAACAGAATTCACTATTATTTAGTCCTAACACGCTAATTCTAAGCATGAACCGCATGCGGCAGCTTTTGTCGAATGATAAAAGTACATCATAAAAGAAGTGGGCTTTAAATCAGCTTGCACACGAGTTGGTGTAATTGGGCTCTTTTGCATGTTCAATTTCTGTACCAATCTAGTCCAATAACTCCATCAATACTTATAACGTGGCCAAGCGGGGTCAAAATGGGTAAAACCCGAGTTTTCATGTCAAAAACAAATATAATAAAATTTTCAAAATTTGTTTAGATTTCTTTTTTTAAAACAAGATATTCACATCAAAAGTTAAGAATTAATCTTTTGTTTTCATACTTCAAATATAACACATTTATCGATCATATCTCACTTTATCAGTTACTAATATTTTAAGCCTGTCATAAAGACTAAATATTTATTATATAATTAAATTTTATAATAAATTATATATATAAATAAATATTATATTTAATAATATAAGTTATAATTAAAATTAGTATACATATATATTTTATAAGATATGACTGACTTCCTTCTTTATTCTTCTTTCTATTTCATTTTTCTTTAAACTCTTATTTTCTTACCATTTTCAAAGGCTGATCATTAGAAGAGTAAGGAAGTCCAAGCTCTAGATCACTAGGGGAGACTTCAAGCAGGGGTGTGCACGTGTCATCTTCTCAATTCTCTTCTTCTTCTCCGTTCTTCTCTTCTTCCTCCTCCTCGGGAAGCTTGGGATTGAGGTAAGGAAAGCTAGAATCTTGGGTTGTTGTTTGAATTGAAACTTAATATTAGTTCTAAAAATTTGAGTTTTGGGGTGAATTTAAGGTTGGTTGCATGTTGAAAACTGAGACTTTGGTTGTCTTAAAAGAAGATTTAACATTGATGATTTTCTTTGAATTTGGCTGCATGCATGTTGAATTTCTGGTGTTTTTTGGATTGTATGAACAAAATGATTAGAGATTATGAAGGTGGATCATGTTTAAGAGTAAAAATTGATGGATTATAGGTGAAAAACGAAGGGGAAGCCGCAGAAGTGCAGAAAGCTCTACACTTGGCGCTGAAGCGCTAGGGGGAGCGTTGAATTGGGTGAGAAAAAAAGGTGGTCGACATTTGGTGCTGCAGCTCTAGGTTGGGCGCTGCATCCCTAAGAGAAATTGATTTCGCAGAAACTTGGAGCTATAACTCCAAGTTGGGCACTGTAGCCTTGGGATAAAATAGTTGAGTTTAAGCCTATCACGACATTAGCTAGCTCAACTAAGCCACATATGGGATTAGCCAACTGACTATCCTCTAAATACTACAATCGTCCGATACTCGGTTAGGAGTTAAGTTCCTAACTTTGTACTTTACTCGAATTAACCACTTGTAATCGGTATAGCTCGACCTGACCCCTATACCGTGGTCGTTTCATATACGTGTGCCTCGACCTTGCCCACACACAAGATCAACTAAGTCCTAGAGGAGAATAACACATCATTCACTCTAAGGGACAACTTTCCAAGGAGGGTTTTTCAACAAATTGGGCTCTTAGAGCACCACAATACTCTCAACTCACATAATGGGATGAGTAACTTCAAAAACAACCCCCCTAGTCCTAGTGATCAACAACTCATCATCACAGCACAACAATGTAATTATCATCTCATCAACTCAACTACCAACTCATTTCAACCTTAAACGACACAATCAACTCACAACTTACAGCTCAACCATCACAAAGTAACATATTTTCAACACATAGTACAAGATACAATTTTATAACAACATACAACTCTCATCTAATAACTTAGTAACACAATCTACTAACAACTTTTGGATCATCTCAACACATTTACACACTTCACATCATGCTTCTTACAACTCACAACATTATCATCATGCACTTCACAACTCTCAACTATATCATCTCATCATATTTCACAACATAAAATTAGTCAACACACAACTTGTAAACAACTTCAACAACATACCACATATTCAACACATTTTTATTTAGCACAACTCACTCAATGTGTAACTCTTCAACTCATTTAGCACTTCTACACAATGACACAACTTCACAACTCAATTACAACATGCATCTCACATCTCACTATTAAGTATCCTCATCATGCTACACAACGTCATCTTTCAACATAAAACACATCAACCCATGCTATGCAATCATCTCTAACCACTTACAACATTCACAACACATAATAGCTACTCATACATCTCGTTTACATCCCATCTTCATCACAAAAGCATCACCAACAACATCATTATTCAATATTTTATCATCTATTATCAACACACAACATTTTCATCACATAATACAACTCATACTACATGTTTACAACTCATATATCATGCCAACTTACACACACAAACAACATAAATCAACCTAAGCACTCAAAACAACTTTCAACTTAATCAAATCACTTATTGTGAAATGGCAGCCTTCACATAAAATAGCATATATGAAGTTATACTACTCCTATCATTCTTATCCTTAGCTCATATGAAAGATAAGAAGATTTCCTACAACTCTCATGAAGACATCCAGTTCGAATTTTATCATCTACCTTGTTAAAAATGTAAAAACCACAACAACTAGCCTAAATCTCGACAGCTTGACCTTTGCTCACTAAAAGATCATAGCTGGAGTTCTAGACCTCCTTTTTGGGTGATTCTAGTGCCATTGAAAAGCTAACATCCAAGGCTACAACTTTCACAAAGACCTCAAGACCAAATTCGATCATTTACCCTTACCGCTGCAGCGCACAAATTAGCGTTTTAGCATTGGATTTCTGTCAACTCAGTCTCCTCCCCACTGTTGCGGCCATGAACCACAACTACAGGGTGGATCTCTGCCATTCTCTCTTTTTCCATGGTTGCAGCCATGATCCATGGCTACAGTGGTGGGTCTCTACCATTCTCTCTTATACCCCATGGTTGCGGCCATGAACCATGGCTACAACGATGGGTGCAAATTTTTTTTCATTTCCATGACTTTCACCTCCGATCCTCACCTTTTCTTCACCAATATCCCCTCTAAACATGATCTATACCCATAATTACTACTACATTCGTTCAAGCAACCCAAAAACCACAAAAATTTCAACATGCATGCATCAAATTTCATGATCACTCATTTTTACCCATCTCATCCAAGAACACCACAATCCCAAACAACATGCAACCTACCCAACTCAACTACTCAGCCCCAAATCACATCCTAGATAATGATCCAACTGCATGCAATCCAAAATATAACAATGATTCGATTTCTAGTTTTCCTTACCTCTTATCGGATTGAAAATCCGAGCTTCGAGCCTACGAAAATAAAGAAGAAGAAGAAGAAGAAGAAGAAGAAGAAGAAAATGAAAATGTTTTGGGGAAGAAGACCCCAACACTAGCCTTGTTGCTTTCCTTGCTTCTCACCAGCTCAACCTTTCAAATCAAACACCAACACCCATGGTTCAGCCAAGAAAAGGAATGAGAATAAAGTAATAGAAGGAAGGAAAAATGAGAGAGAGAGCTTGTGGGCATAGTTTTAAAAACTGGACCGGTGATCAAACTGGTCAAGGTACTGAGTTAGTGGGTTAAAGGTTGAACTGGTGGGTCATTAGTTGAATCGCATGACTCGATTTTTATTATTTTTTTTAAAAAAATATTCATGTTAAATATATTTTATACTTATAAATTTTAATAAATTCACATCTTATTTTAAATTTCAATTTTTATATTGTATTTAAAATTATTTTTATTTTTATTTTTAAAAAAATATATAAAAAAAATTACATGTTAAACCGTATATTAATACAAATTAAAAATATAATATGTTTACAATTGATATCACAAAATAATATATGTAATATCTACATAGATATTATATTATTAAATATATAATTTAAAATTAATAATATACTATAAAAGTTATTTAAGTTATATATATTACAAACAAATACATTTCCCTAAAAAAAAAAACAAATACATTAGAACAAGTAGTCATTGTTATATTTAATAAGACTCTTTGCTCTTCCATTAAGAGATTTAATTTTCATTATTATTTTTGTGGTTTATAGTCCCTTAAAAAAAAGTGTGGTTGAACCGGTTTGACCTACCAGTTCACCGGTTGAACCGGAAAATTGACCGGTCCAATCCGTTTTGAAACGGGTCGATTGTATAACCGATCTAACTTAAGATTCGGACCGGCTGGACCACCGGTTCCCGGTCCAACTGGTCCGACCGGCTAGTTCGATCCTGTTTTTAAAACACTACTTGTGGGTGTAGTTCTTACAAAATTGAAACTCACTTATTTTCTAGAGACTAAAAATATATTTAAAGCTTAATTATATTAAAAAAAATAAAAAATATTTATAAATTAAAAAAAATTCAAAAACTATAAATGAAACTCACTTATTTTATAAACACTAAAAATATATTTAAAATTTAATTATATTATTATTTACTATAACACGGATACGGTTACTAGTTATTATATCATAATCACAATATGTTGATCATAATTTCTTTAACTATTTGATTTATTTTATATCAGAATATACCCTTATGTAATTACTATAATTATATATTCCATGAAATGAAAAATAAAAAATAATTCAGCAAGAAAAAATAATATGGTATTGGGACATGACATTTACCTATGTGACAAAATCTTCTTATGATACATACATACATTATATATAATAGATCACCATCGATTACCATTTCATCAAATATTAATTGCTCTATTTTTATCATTCTCCTAACTAGTACACATGTGGACAGTAACCTATTATAAAAGTCACTATTCCACCACCAAAAACCTAAACACTTAAACACTTCTCCCCAATTAATTGAGTGGAATTGAAACCCGAGTGTGAGCCCCAGCTTTAATTTTCTGCAAAGTTAAAATTGGGCTTTGAATAAGGAGGTAGTACAGTACTCTAATCCACCCCAAAAAAAACAAAAAACAATTAATAACAAGACATTGTGCTTATCCCATTCATGTGGTGCAACAGTACAATGGTCCGAACCGGCCTCAAAACGCAGCACCAATAGTCAAACTCAACACAGGGAGAACGCGAGGACCTATAAATAGTGAACACTTGTGCCTTGTCTTTGTTAGTTTGGAATTGGAACTGCCTAAGCCGAACCACACACGCCCCCAAATCTAGCAACTAGCCACTTTGTTTGGTATGGTAATTTTTATTTTTATTTTTATTTTCATTTTTTATTCTTCCACACTGCTAAACTACCTTAATCTATTCCTTGTTTTTATGTTGTTGCTTTGTCTTCAAATTCCAGTAACATCGTCTGCACAGTACCCCAGAAGATCGAACAAGGATCTCCGCAGAGACAAACCCTTGTTCTCCAGCGTGTTTCAGACTCACCCACTTTCGGACCATACCCAGGTCCTCTTTCTCTCTCCTTCTGCCAAAGTTATTGTCTTTTCCCCTTTTCATTTGAGTTTTTGTAACATTTTTCTTTTGGGGTTTTGGGTTTGGTAACTGTTGATTCTGGTGATTTTGGGGGAATTAGGGTTTTGGGTTTTCCTTTTTAATTAGTTTCAGTGAGGTTAACGAGGCTGAGAAGATGCAGCAGACACCGCCAATGATTCCTATGATGCCTTCATTCCCACCTACAAACATAACCACCGAGCAGATTCAAAAAGTATGCTTTTTGCTGTTTTAATCCCATTGTTTTCCTCATTAATTGTTGAATTTACTTTAAGGTTTCTTTGTCTTTCCTGGGTTTATTATCATTCGTAGAGGACTGGTAGCAACGAGTAACTCACTTTTTATTATTGGTTGAAATTTATTGCAAATCCCGAAATCAGAGTGTGACTGTGATTACTCTAATAGGGAGTAGGGTTCTCACAATTTTGTTATTTCTAATAAATTTTAGTTTGCAGAAAAAGTTTTTATTTTTATTTTTTATTTATAATTATTTTAAAAACTATGTTAAGAGAGTGTGTTGTTAACATTGGTCTTATTATTTTGTTGTTCTGGAAGTTGAGGGATGACATTTGTTCAATATAAGTGAGAATAATTTGGATTTGTGATATTCTGCAACGAATTTAATCATGTAGCTTATCGTTTGATTATTATGTCCATCTTGATAAGAGCCATGTTCTAGGCTTCTAGCGCCTAGGCCATTTCAAATAGAAAACTCACAACTAATGAATATATAGACAAAGGAGTCTCATCTGTCTTTCTCTGATGATTCCATCGCAATTTAGTGTTGCGCTTGGAGTAGAATGAATTGTAGCATTATTGCAGCCATTAACGGCTGCTACTGGCTTAGATACTAACCCCCTTTTTCCCACCTTTTTTCACCCTTGGAATGATGACATTTAGTGTTGTTTAAGTGGGGAAATCTCGCCTTTTTTGTCCTCTTGAATGACGACATTTGGTGCTGTTTAAGTGGGGCAATCTCTCCTTTTTTCCGCCTACATTTGGTGATGTTGTAGTGGGGCAATCTTGGGATTTCACCCCCTTTCATTTTATCTGACCCTGTTTTCCCACTCACGCCTTTTGAAGGGAAACTGGCGCAGGTCTCTTCTCTCTTTGACATGAACCATTTGACTCAGACATCCCAACCATGTTTCCAGCCAACTCATGGTATTCTGATGGAGTTTCCGGCAAACCCATGGCACACCAATAAGATTTTCTGGCCAAACCTACACACTGTGAAACACTGAGACACGTTTCTCTGTTTACATCATTTGGGGTGTGTTATGTTCATGGGAAAGTAGGATCTATGTTTTGTTTTAGATTCTTTCTTTAATGCATTGTTTTTTCTTTATATTACCTTAAGTTGTTAAGCATACACATGCGCGCGCACACATCTATATAATAAATAAAAGTATTAGAATAGCGGTCATCATGCTATCTCATTTTTGGGGTTGGTTACTCTGTGCCACAATCCGGGACTAACTACTATGTCTTGATGTTGATTATTTGTCAGTGGCCTATAGGCATATCTTAATAAATTTATACCATTCTTTGACCATCTCCTATTGTACTTATCAGGCTGGCTTTGTCATAGTTTGTATGAGTTTTTAAAATGTGAAACTTATTTAAATATTCAGATTGGCTAGTTGTATGATGAGCAGCATATCTTGAGGACCTATTATTAATTTGAGACTTGTGTGCAATTTTTCTAATTCAATGACAGTCATCTTCCATAGACACTTGAGAGAGAAATCCTTGGAAAGGGCTCTATTTTGTGATTCTACATGGAGATTTTTTTATTTTAAAGTGAGCAAAGGAGATGGTTGTTAAACTAATCTTTTGCCAGTGATGCTTAGGTTACCTTTTTGATTTGCTACATAGGCTCATGTTTGTTTCCTTTCTTCTCTGGAAAATTTCTATCACCTATTCTTAAGTAAGCTCTATATTTTACACTTTCCTTGAAAAGACCAGGAAATTCACATTCATAAATTGAACGCCTTATCTTATTAAGTGAGTTGCTTACATGGATCTAACAAAGTCATGTAGAGAGTAAGGGTCATTTTAATTGTTTCACCTAAAGTTTTCTTCAGTCTTCCTCTACTTTTATATTTTTCATTTCTTTTGGATATCGAGATTTGTTTGGTTTGAAAGAACATTTTCTATATTTGTTTCCTCTTTTCTACTAGTAATTACAACAATGTCAAGTTTGTATTTTGTTTTATATTTTTAAAGACTTGTACAGGAATCATTGAATAATGCCACAAATCTTTGAAAATAGGAAATGTGATAGAAAGGTGTCATTGTTGTAATTATTAGTGAAAACAAAAAATGACAAAAAAAATTCTCGAAGCAAATAGGTTCATATTTTATATCATACACCAGTGTAAGAGTTGCCCCTGATCATGAGAAAAATAGTCAGGTATTTCATCATTCTAATGGTTTGATCTACGTGGGACTTTTTCTATGGTATACTTGATCCATGATGATATGTATTGTCATGAAATGAAATTTTCCATTTTTCCTTTATGAATTAGGCAATTTCTAGAATAGAGTTTTAAGTCATTTAACCTTTTTTTTTTTGTGTTTTTAGTCTTTATGATTATTACTTTACACAATTTAAATGATATGACAAGTTAAACCCATAGGCTGCAAGACTCTAAATTATATAATTTGAAACCCTGTCTTGTCACATAATGCAGTACCTTGATGAGAACAAGAAGCTGATTCTGGCAATATTGGACAATCAAAACCTTGGAAAACTAGCAGAATGTGCCCAGTAAGTGACCTCAAATTTTATCTGCATGTTTTTGTCAATGCTGAAAGTCGTTTTGAGTTAAATTATTAGTTAATTGTCTCTTTTTCCCCTATTGCTAACAATTTTTTACATACGTGTATAATGGATTGGGCTATTAACCGGCCTTATTGCTCATTCACTCTCTGACTAACTCTACATTTGCCTGGAAATTTACGAAGTTATATAGTTTAAAATCATCTTTGTTTCTGAATAATGATGTATCTCAGTCCTTGTCTATTTCCAAGCAATAATATTTAAGGGGCTTGTGCGTTCTAGGCAAAAGATTTATGTAATGGTTGTTACTGGTTTGCTGCCTTAGGTACCAAGCTCAGCTTCAAAAGAATTTGATGTATTTAGCTGCAATTGCTGATGCCCAGCCACAAACACCAGCCATGCCTCCACAGGTAAAAATAGGGTATAGCTGGTCCCTTGGAAGTCTTGTAAGTTGCTAACAAGTCACAACTTTGGTTTTATTTCCTTGTAGATGGCACCACACCCTGCTATGCAAGCTGGATTCTATATGCAACATCCTCAGGCTGCAGCAATGGCTCAGCAGCAAGGAATGTTTCCCCAGAAAATGCCATTGCAATTTGGTAATCCACATCAAATGCAGGATCAACAGCAGCAGCTACACCAGCAGGCCATGCAAGGTCAAATGGGACTGAGACCTGGAGGGATAAATAATGGCATGCATCCAATGCACGGTGAGGCTGCTCTTGGAGGTGGCAACAGTGGTGGTCCACCTTCAGGTGCTGGTGCAAACGATGCACGCGGTGGAGGCAAGCAAGATGCTTCTGAGGCTGGGCCAGCTGGTGGAGATGGCCAAGGCAGCTCTGCGGCTGCAGATGGTGAATCCTCTTATCTGAAGGGATCAGAAGATGCAAAGTGACATAAATTTATGTGCTTTTTTTTAATGAGATACATATGACTGTTGATAGTAGGTTTTTCTTAAAGGTAGGATGACCTTTGATTGGTCGACCAAAGGACAGAAGGGCTTCTCTTGTTTGATAGATTAGGTAGTTGTGTTGTTAGAATTTTGGCACATAGCAACTTTGCATCAACTGAAACTGCTGGTGCCACAACATACTGTACTGTTACTGGAAGATGTCAAAGCACGTGGTAGTTATGATTAACGAAATTGCTTGCTTGCTGGTTTTTAACTTGGCTTTGCAGTCTGTTGTGTTCATGTAAACAAAATCTTTGCTTTAAGGGCAATTCTACTGGATTCGAGGTGTCAATTGTAGCAGGAAACGTAGTGGATGAATTCACATTCTGAATTCTTCATTAGGCCCGGAACTTGCAATTCAGGAACAAGTACTTTGACCTGCTGCTAAAGGATATTTGCCTTTGTTATAGTTATTATTTTTGTGTGTGGCGTTTACATAGCTGGTGTTGGGTGTGGTCAATTTGCTGATATACATGTAGGTTAGTTCAGTCGGGAAAGATTCTCACAATATGCGAGTTTGAATCTCGTTGTCGATGTGAGAATTGTGAGAATTTTGTTGATGATTAATCTAGAAATATTTGTTAGTGATATTTGAGCAGCAAGGTCTACTTATTACGAGCTCAGTGTTTTCTAAACCTCTTACAAAAAAATTAGCTAATGGGCATCTAACCATGAGATAAATTTTACTGGAAGTAAATTTACAATTTCATATTCTAAAAATACCAGTTTGTGTATATTTGATCCCACAATGATTATATGCACACCGTTTAGTCATTAAATTCGTCAGGTTTTCTGAGGGATTTGTCTATTTATGTTAATTTTATTTTATGACAATATAGAATTTGTTAATTTTATGATTAATTTAGTTTCATATTCAATTAAGTTTACGTCGGGGGAATTAAAGTTGTCATAAATTTTGACAGCCTTGTGGTCTAAGTTGTACACGCAAACTTCTAGGGGTGAAATCAACAAATAACATCGCATTTAAGACGAAAGTGTATTTAACAAAGTGAAGCATTATTCACTATTGGAGCTTTTGAATTGTCATCGTGGGATATGAAATATCCCAGTGACAGGTATTCTTAAATTAAATGGAGAATGTAGGAAGTACTCAAAGGAGAAACATGGAAGATGGGGAAATAAATAATGGTGGTCCATGATGACTCAGAATAACAGCAATTTTTTTTTTTATCAATTTGTCATAGAAACGGGTGGGATGCAATTTTCACGCTACGGTATCCTTAGTTGGTTTTAGACTATGTTATATGGATACGGCATGGCACAGATTTGTATTCAAGTTTAACACTTTTTTGAAGTGGATACTAACGTGGTTTAGACACTTTATCTACATGTCTTACATTTTGAATACTTATAAAATTAATATATCTCTATAGCGGTCACTTACAAATGAATATGTCTCTATTTCGATGCACTATCTAATATGTAGATTTAGGATTTAAAAAAAAAAAAGAAGAATAAATCTTGATAAAAATAAAAATAAAGAAGAAAAAATTTGAAATTTTTAAAAAGAAGAAGAATATAGCTCAACAAAAACAAAAATAAAAAAGAGAAAATTTGAGAATTTTTAAAAAAATAAAAAAAATCTTAATAAAAATAAAAATAAAGACAGGAAGATTTGAGATTTCTTTTAAAAAAAGAAAAAAAAATAAAAATAATTACATATGTCTAAATCTATATTACATATGTTTTAGAAGTCAACTTAGATTCAAAATAAATAATTGTGAAATTGGATACTTTATTTTTATTTTTATTTTTATTAATGCAATTTTATGATTAAGCCAAGTGGAAGCCCATTTATGTAATTGAAATAATGTAAAAACAACTTTAGTAGTACGAGTTTCGACAAGACAATAAATCAAAATCAGATGTCGCTTGAGATGAAAAAAAAACGTGGGAAAATTTCTTGTGTTATTTACATATAGCGTATTTTTATATAAATTATTTTCATTTTCCTTTTATTTTCTTTTTCAAATTCACACGTTCATAGTACGTCAATTGTTGTGGATTGGAAGATGAGCTGGAAGGTGAATTTTTTATATTCCTCGAGAATCAGAGCTGGTATTAAAATCCAAATCCTTATTTTGTACTCTATTTTCATTGTCATTTGACCTATTTATATTTATTGTATATTTGTATAATATTGTTTTCTTTCGCTTTCGTTAGCCGTTAGGTATAAGGGATATTCTTCATATTTGACGCTGTAGCTTCCTTCATCAGTTATTAATTTATTCTATCAATAAATGAGTCGCGTAAGTGAATAAAACGAGAGTTCAGCAATAAAGTGTGTTTGTTTCGCGAATTTAAAATATATTCTTGTAAAATATTCTCGTATTAATCATTTTAAGGGAAGTAATTACATTATGATTTGTTTCATTTTTATTCTATTGATTAGAGATGTGAAAATTTTGGGAAAAAATATTGTTATAATTTAAGTGTGAAGTAATTGAATTAAAAATGTTAAGTAATGTACTATCCGTACTGCAAGGCCGAACTCCCAGCTCGGCATCGCAGCGCATGACGATCTCGGATACGCGCTACGTAACGTCAGCTCGTCACTTTACCAGATCATAACTGATCTGAGGAGATCTCGGTCCAGACGAGATTCGCTATCTAATTAGATCACAACTGATCTCAGGCCCAAGGCCCAACGCAACCCTAATCCATACTAAGGTATGTGCATTGCTTATACGAGACTCATACTCATACAAACCCTAACTTTAGCATCGGAGTCTCTTTTGCAGGTACCACCCCCATCTTGGAACATCAAGCGTACTAGCGAATGAAGCTCACCAATCTTACTCGGAAGATCATCTCTACGGCAGATTTCTGGTAAGAACAAGTAATATATAAATGAGTTTGAAAGCATAACATAACTCAAAATCTTAAGACATCATACGTATGAATATTTCTCACTTATATACTATTCAACATGTTTAACTCTAATAAATGTAAAACTCATTTTATACTTCAACTCTAACACTCTCCCTCAAGTATAAGTCTCTTCCACATATTCACCCTCTCTCCTTAAATGTATGTCTTCTTTCATCCACGAATATCTAATGGTAACCTACTTGTACTACCATTGCACATTAATGAGTGGGAATACTGTAACGACCCGACAGGTCCTACACAACGTACTGAACACCGGAAACACTAGGTAGAAAGAGCAAGTATATAATTATAGGGTCTAGAATATAAAAATATACAAAGCCTCAATCCGACTAAAGTTAGAGTGTATCAAAAACATCCAATCAAAACGAAATACATCGTCAATCGCTACATCTAGTAGCTACTACAACAAGACATAAAAAAAAAACAGGGCCAGCTCCGCCTACCAGCTGCCGACTCACCACGAACCAAAACACCTATTCCTGTTCTGCTCCCGTACATAATACGATCATAGCAGTCCAACCACAAGGAAACAGAAAAGGGTAAGCTAGTATAAAAAGAACAACGTATAGCAAAATTCAAGTAATTAGAACAAATTCAACCGTCAACACAACAACATTCTACTATCCATCAATTTATACAACCAACCAGCAATTAGATATTAATGCGTCGTCACGCGTATCGCCTTGGAGATCTCCTACAACAACTCAGCCGTTTTGGCCTATAACAACTCAGCCGTTAAGACCTACAACAACTCAGCCCTTAAGGCCTACAACAACTCAACCCTTAAGACCTACAACAACTCAGTCAATAAACAACACTGCACAACTATACCATTCAACATCAACTTGCAACACAACACAACCTTGCTACTCAACATAAATCAACCAACATTATCTACTAGTTATCACGTATAATCTTCCACTTCAACTCAACTCAACATAGAACAACATAATTCAATACAGATAATATCTCCTCTCTGCGCCCGGCGCCCTCAAAGTTGCGCCCAGCGCAGTACAATCAGAGAGCCCCAAGGGGCCAGCGAGCCCAGCGCAAGCATGCTCGCGCTCGGCGGGACTCAGCCAGAGAGCACAAGGCTCTCCCGCGCTTGGCGCAATACCAATTGCGCCCAGCGCAGGCCAGGAAGAGACTCCAAGGAGTCTCACGCGCCCGGCGTACCTAACCCGGCGCTCAGCGTAGGGAAGGCAGAGACCTCCCTTAGGTCTCGCGCCCAGCGCAATTCGGAATTGCGCCCAGCGCCCACAAGGCAGAGACTCCTAAGGAGTCTCACGCCCAACGCGACAAGGGTCGTGCTCAGCGCAGCCTCAAGAGCCCAAAAGTAAGTCATAACGGGTATTGCGCCTAGCGCGGTCCAAGTCGCGCCCAACGAGGGCCAACCAGAGACCCACATTTTCAAGCGCGCCCAGCGCAGTCATCAATGAGCTCAGCGAGCTTGGCTAAATGAGGTCCCTTGGTGGCCACGCGCCCAGCGCGAAGCTCAGCTGAAACCTTACCAAGTTCGAAAATTTTTCCAAACACCTGCAAAACTCACTTTCCAGCACATGCAATCCAATCAAAGTACTACATTTCCACCCAAGAGCTCAAAGACAACATCTTTTTATACATGCATCCACAAAATCAAAGGAAACCAAGAATTTCCCAAAAACCCCTAAAGTCTCCAAAACTCAAATGCCACACCCAAACAGCCCAAAATTTGAAATCAAAATCAATCACATGAGTTCTTAGACTCATTTCAGCCAAACCACAAAAAGAAAACTAACTTCCCTTACCTCGGGTGAAGATTCCGAGCTCCGGGAAGTGGAAGACGAAGAACGGAGGAGAAGAGGGATTGGAGAAGAAGATGAAAGGAGCTCCGCAAGGGTTCAACAAGAATTCCAACCTTCAATCAGCACCTTCAGCCACCAAAACCACAGTTCAAGAGTGAGAAGAGAAGAATTGAGAGTAAGAGCAAATGAGAGTGAGAGTTGAGGGTTCGGGGAAAGGAAAAAGGAAAAAAAAGAAACTGGGTCTCACAACCTCCCCAACAACAAGAGTTTTCGTCCCCGAAAACAAACTTACTTGGAAATAGAAACGGATACCGCTCCCTACACTGCTGCTCCACCTCCCAAGTAGCCTCACCACTAGTCGCATCCCACAACACCTTCACCAGAGCAATGGACTTGCCCTTCAACTCCTTCAGCTTATGGTCAATCACAGCTACAGGTAACTTCTCAAAGGTCAGGTTCTCCTTCACTGGCACATCATCCAACTCTACCACATGACTCGGGTCATGGACGTACTTCCTCAGCTGAGAGACATGAAACACATCGTGTAGGTTTGATAGAGACGGTGGCAAAGCCAACCGATAAGCAACCGGACCCACACGCTGTATGATCTGATGGAGACCCACAAACCTCGGTGTTAACTTCCTTGCTCTTAGTGCTCTACCCACACCAGTAGTTGGAGTCACCTTCAGAAACACATGCTCCCCTTCAAAAAAACTCCAAAGGCTTACGCCTTTTGTCAGCATATGATTTCTGCCTACTCTGAGCAGTCCTCATCTTCTCCTGAATTATCTTCACCTTTTCAGTAGTTTGTAGGATCAACTCCGGTCCTACAACCACTGACTCACCCTCCTGGTACCAGCATAGAGGAGTCCTACATCTTTTGCCATACAAGGCTTCAAACGGCGCCATTCCAATGCTAGCATGAAAGCTATTATTTTACGTAAATTCCACCAACGGTAGGACCTCCTCCCATCCACCCAAGTGGTCCAACACACAAGCCCTCAGCAAATCTTCCAAGGACTGGATTGTCCTCTCTGACTGACCATCCGTCTGAGGATGATAAGCAGAACTTAGCTTCAACTTCGTGCCTAAGGCTTGGTGTAGACTTTGCCAAAATCTGGAAGTGAACCTCGGATCTCTGTCTGAAATAATACTGGAAGGCACCCCGTGCAACCGTACTATTTCCCTCACATATATCTGCGTCAGCTTCTCCAAGGACCACTTGATGTTGACAGGCAAGAAATGTGCACACTTGGTCAACCAGTCGACAATCACCCAGATAGCATCACTATTCCTAGCTGACCTAGGCAACCCCACAATGAAATCCATAGTAATGCTATCCCACTTCCACTCTGGAATCTCCATCTGCTGCATCAACCCACTCGGCTTCTGATGTTCAACCTTCGCCTTCTGACAGGTCAGACAGGCCGCCACATACTCGGCTATCTCCCTCTTCATACCAGACCACCAGAAAGTCTTCTTGAGGTCCTGGTACATCTTAGTCATACCTGGATGTATGCTAAGTCTACTCTTGTGGCCTTCCTCCAACACAACCCTCTTCAGCTCAGCATCCTGAGGCAGGCAAATTCTGCCCTTGAATCTCAAGATTCCATCTCCTCTCAACTCAAAGCCATCCGCCTTCTCGGTACCCAACAAACCCAAAATTTTCACCAACTCTACATCCTGCAACTGCTTGAGTCCAACCTGCCTCAAGAACTCATTAGTTATGGTAATTGCCCCACAACTAATGTGATTCTGAGCTAACTCCACACAGAGATTCAAATCCCTGAACTTCTCCACCAACTCCAGCTCCTTCATCATCATGCCAGACACGTGAATGAATTTCCTGCTTAGTGCGTCCGCCACAACATTGGCCTTACCAGGATGATACATCAACTGGAAGTCATAGTCCTTCAGAAATTCCATCCACCTCCTCTGCCTCATGTTCAGCTCCTTCTGATCGAACAGATATTTCAAACTCTTGTGATCACTGAAGACACTAAACTGAGCACCATACAGATAATGTCGCCATATCTTCAAGGCAAAAACAACAACTGCCAACTCCAAGTCATGAGTGGGATAATTCCTCTCATGATTCTTCAGTTTCCTTGAAGCATATGCCACCACTTTCCTGTGTTGCATCAACACACACCCAAGACCCTGGTGAGAGGCATCACAGTACACATCAAAGGGTTCACCAGAATCCGGCAACACCAACACAGGAGAAGTAGTCAACCTCCTCTTTAACTCCTCAAAACTCCGCTCACAGGCATCTGTCCAAATGAACGGCTACTCCTTCCTCGTCAACTGGGTCAGAGGCGCTACTATCCTGGAGAATCCCTCAATGAACCGCCGATAGTAACCCGCCAGACCCACGAAACTCCGTATATCAGTGACAGTCCTCGGGTGCTCCCATTGCAACACCGACTCCACCTTAGCCGGATCAATAGCAATCCCCTCAGCTGAAATCACGTGGCCCGAGAACTTCACCTCATCCAACCAAAACTCACATTTAGAAAGCTTGGCATACAACTGCTTCGCCTTCAAAATCTCCAGCACCGACCTCAAGTGCTCTCCATGTTCTTCCCGGGTCCTTGAATAAATTAAGATATCGTCAATGAATACCACCACAAATTTATCCAAGAACGACCGGAAGATCCTGTTCATGTAATCCATGAATACTGCAAGGGCGTTGGTCACACCAAACAGCATCACGACATACTCATAGTGACCATACCTAGTCCTAAAAGCAGTCTTCGATATGTCACCCTCCTTCACCCTGATCTGGTGGTAGCCCGACCTTAGGTCAATCTTCGAGAAAACGGATGCTCCCTTAAGCTGATCCATTAAATCATTTATCCGTGACAGTGGATATTTGTTCTTAATGGTCAACTTATTCAACTGCCGGTAATCTACACAAAGTCGACTACCTCCATCCTTCTTCTTCACCAACAACACAGGAGCACCCCACGACGAAACACTCGGCCGCACCAACTGCTTCTCCAATAGGTCTTCCAACTGACCCTTCAACTCAACCAACTCAGCAGGAGCCATCCTATAGGGAGCCACCGACACTGGCCTCTCTCCTGGAACCAGGTCAATGCTAAACTCCATCTCCCTAGTAGGAGGCAACCCAGGTACTTCATCCGGGAACACCTCAGCAAAATCCCGCACCACCTCAATTTCAGAAATAGCCCGCTCGGTCTCAACACTCAACGCCGCAAGCAGAAGACAACACTCTGCCCTATCTCTCAACAGTGATTCAGCTTGGCTAGCTGAAATCAACAACTCATCCTCCTCCTGAGGAAAGATCAACCGCCTATTGGCACAATCTATAAGGATACGATTGGCAGATAACCAATCCATCCCTAAGATTATGTCAATATCAACTAAAGGCAAACAAATCAAGTTTACCTTATACCTCTTCCCATTCACATCAATAGGGAAACCAACACACAACTCAGAAGCAACTACGGAAGTAGACGCGGGCGTCAACACTAGTAGTCTCAACCCCAGATCACACACAGGTATACCCAGCATAGCAACACAAGTATAAGAGATAAAGGAGTGGGAAGCTCCAGAATCAAACAAAAACACCACATCCTTACCAGCAGCTCTACCCTTCCCCTTCACAAGATCAGAAGAAGTTGAAGCCTCAGCACCTGTCAAAGCAAAGACCCTACCAGCAGCAGTGGGTCCGTCACCCCTCTGAGCATCTCCTCTTTAAGCATCACTCCTCCGTGTATTGCTCTCTGGTCTGTTTCCGTTGGGGCAGTTGAAAGACACATGGCCCATCTGCTGGCACCTGAAACATTGGTTCTCTGTGTGGGGGCAATCCCTGATCTTATGGGACCCACCACACCTGTAACATCTCAGGGCAGCACCTCCACCCTGTCCTCCTCCACCAGCAGCACCAGCAGGTTGCCTGATGAAAGGACCCCCTTGATGTGGTTGGGGCCTATCATATGGCTTCCTCTGGTTCCCTCCTTTCTTGGACCTGGATGGCCCCTCAACAGTCTTCACCCCGCGGTTACCACCTTCCAACCGCTCAACCACCTTCGCCTTCTCCACCAAGGCTGGAAATTCAATGATGGACATAGGCACCACCACTCTCCTCAGATCATATTTCAATCCTTCTGCAAACTTTCGACACTTCCAAGCCTCGGCGATGCCTTACGAATAAAAACGAGCTAGGTGCTCGAATTTCATCGCATATTCAGAAACGGTCATCCCTCCTTGGTGTAAGCGCATGAACTCAGCTTCCTTGGCATGTCTCACACTCTCAGGGAAATACTTCTCCAAGAACATCCTTCTGAAGCACTCCCAGTCCACAACCACCCCTCTGGCAGTCAGCATATGATGGGTACCCCTCCACCAATGCTCGGCTTCTCCAACAAGAATGTATACCGCGTATGCTAGCCTCCTCTCTTGAGAACATCCTAGCACGGTGAAGATCTTCTCAAGCTCGCAAATCCAGTGGTCAGCTACCTCTGGATCTGCCTCCCCCTTGAACTGAGGAGGATGGCACTTCCAGAACTCAGCCAGGTCCCGGCTCTCTTGTGACCCAGTGGGCCTTGCTGCACCAGCTACAGCTCTCTCCGCCTCCATCCTAGCAAAATAGGCATTTTGCTGTTGCATAACCATGGCCATCATCTTCATGGCCCGGGCTATCTGTTCGTTGGCTCTAGACATTGTCTACAAAAGCAACAACACCTTTAGCAAACAATATCCAAACCAAACAACAATTCAACAATACAACAAACACCACAACAACCAACACAGCAAACAACACAGCAAGACATTTCAACTCAGAGTTCAACACAACAGAAGCCTAAAGGAGCCACCCCCAAAGAGTGTCCACTAGACTCGAACTGCTCTGATACCACTAAAGTGTAACGACCCGACAGGTCCTACACAACGTACTGAACACCGGAAACACTAGGCAGAAAGAGCAAGTATATAATTATAGGGTCTAGAATATAAAAATATACAAAGCCTCAATCCGACTAGAGTTAGAGTGTATCAAAAACATCCAATCAAAATGAAATACATCGTCAATTGCTACATCTAGTAGCTACTACAACAAGACATAAAAAAAAATAGGGCCAGCTCCGCCTACCAGCTACCGACTCACCACGAACCAAAACACCTATTCCTGTTCTGCTCCCGTACATAATACGATCATAGCAGTCCAACCACAAGGAAACAGAAAAGGGTAAGCTAGTATAAAAAGAACAACGTATAGCAAAATTCAAGTAATTAGAACAACTTCAACCGTCAACACAACAACATTCTACTATCCATCAATTTATACAACCAACCAGCAATTAGATATTAATGCGTCGTCACGCGTATCGCCTTAGAGATCTCCTACAACAACTCAACCGTTTTGGCCTACAACAACTCAGTCGTTAAGGCCTACAACAACTCAGCCCTTAAGGCCTACAACAACTCAGCCCTTAAGGCCTAAACAACTTAGTCAATAAACAACACTGCACAACTATACCATTCAACATCAACTTGCAACACAACACAACCTTGCTACTCAACATAAATCAACCAACATTATCTACTAGTTATCACGTATAATCATCCACTTCAACTCAACTCAACATAGAACAACATAATTCAATACAGATAATATCTCCTCTCTGCGCCCAGCGCCCTCGAAGTTGCGCCCAGTGCAGTACAACCAGAGAGCCCCAGGGGGCTAGCGAGCCCAGCGCAAGCATGCTCGCGCTCGGCGGGACTCAGCCAGAGAGCACAAGGCTCTCCCGCGCTTGGCTCAATGCCAATTGCGCCCAGCGCAGGCCAGGCAGAGACTCCAAGGAGTCTCACGCGCCTGGCGTACCTAACCCGGCGCTTAGCGCGGGGAAGGCAGAGACCTCCCTTAGGTCTCGCGCCCAGCGCAATTCTGAATTGCGCCCAGCGCCCACAAGGCAGAGACTCCTAAGGAGTCTCACGCCCAGCGCGACAAGGGTCGTGCTCAGCGCAGCCTCAAGAGCCCAAAAGTAAGTCACAACGGGTATCGCGCCTAGCGCGGTCCAAGTCGCGCCCAGCGAGGGCAACCAGAGACCCACATTTTCAAGCGCGCCCAGCGCACTCATCAATGCGCTTAGCGAGCTTGGCTAAATGAGGTCCCTTGGTTGCCACGCGCCCAGCGCGATGAACAGCGCTCAGCGCGAAGCTCAGCTGAAACCTTACCAAGTTCGAAAATTTTTCCAAACACTTGCAAAACTCACTTTCCAGCACATGCAATCCAATCAAAGTACTACATTTCCACCCAAGAGCTCAAAGACAACATCTTTTTATACATGCATCCACAAAATCAAAGGAAACCAAGAATTTCCCAAGAACCCCTAAAGTCTCCAAAACTCAAATGCCACACCCAAACAACCCAAAATTCGAAATCAAAATCAATCACATGAGTTCTTAGACTCATTTCAGCCAAACCACAACAAGAAAACTAACTTCCCTTACCTCGGGTGAAGATTCCGAGCTCCGGGAAGTGGAAGACGAAGAACGGAGGAGAAGAGGGATTGGAGAAGAAGATGAAAGGAGCTCCGCAAGGGTTCAACAAGAATTCCAACCTTCAATCAGCACCTTCAGCCACCAAAACCACAGTTCAAGAGTGAGAAGAGAAGAATTGAGAGTAAGAGCAAATGAGAGTGAGAGTTGAGGGTTCGGGGAAAGGAAAAAGGAAAAAAAGAAACCGGGTCTCACAAATACTCTAATGAGTAGTGAGTAGATCACACAAGTAAGCTTGATACCACATTATAACCCAAAACCTTAAGGCATTAGATAGGTCGATCCTTCTTATATATATATTATTCAATATGTCCAACTTTAACCAATGTGAGATTTAACTTCACACTTGAACTCCAACACTCACCTTCAAGTGTGAGTATCTTCCACATGCTCAAACACATACCCAACTTTAACTGAGAAGGGAGCACGACCATGTGGAAGAGACTCATACTTAAGGGGGAATGTTAGAGTTCAAGTGTGAAGTTGAGCCCCATATTGATTGAAGTTGGGCATGTTGAGTAGTATATTAATGAAAAGGACTCACCTACCTAATGCCTTCAAGTTTTGGATTATAATGTGGTGTTAAACTATGAAGAAAAGATAATTGCTAGAAAGAGGTTGAATATTGAATATCAAAAACTCACACTTTTTGTAAGAGAGTGAAGTATTATCTGCAATAGACGAAGTTCTGAAAGAGAAATCAAAAGAACATTTTTATACTGGTTCGTTTCAAACACAGAGACTACATCCAATTTTCAATCCAATCAGATTAAATTCTACGAACTTTTTCAAAGTTACACGTATTCTTTTCCAAGCCACTTCTGGCTCTCAACAAGTGTTATTTGATTGGTTTTTTCAAGCCATTATTTAAGAATTCTATTACAGTCAAGCCTTTTCAGGCTCTACCTTATGACAATAGTTATCAAGGTAGTACAAGGTTGTTACGATTATCTCTCTAAGATGTTAGTACAACAACATTTTGATACAAAGATTTTTCTACAAGACAAAAGCTATACAAAAGAGATGTGTTTGTAAATGTCCTTGTATTTCAATGAAAAGATTCTTATTGTCTTGATCTTCAGAACTTCTTGTATAGTAGCTTTGAAGAAGATAATCGTAACAACACTTTGGGTTCAACTCACAAATTTGCTTCGTCTTCCTTTTGGTGACAAGTAACTATTTGGCGCATTTAACACAAGTATTAAATGCATTTTACCAAATAGTATCTCTTGTTTGATCAAGGAGACTACTTATCAACTTTCCATACCAAACGAAGTTTGTAGAAGCAATGTTAGTGTAGAGCAGCTATTGCAATGACTTTATCTACTTTTCTTCATGATTTTAAGGATTTGGTTCTAACGAAAAGAATGATTTTGCTTTTTAACAGATTTGTGAGTTTTGAGATGGTCTTTTGATTTGATTTATTAAGGAATGAAACATTTAAAGCATACTTTATCATTAGTCTTAATTAATGGTTAATATTTTATGTATATGAGACACACTGTATACTTCGTTTGATCAACAAGCATCTTATAGACGATTTGTGTCTTACACTTCATCCGGTAAATCTTTCAAAAATATGTTTTAAAGACATTTTTGTAGACATTTCTTTTATATAAAAATGCTTTGTTTGTTAATATTAAAACTCTAAGTTTAGAGGATCGTCTTTTGATAATTTTTAAATGTTCCAAAAAAAAATCATTTTCGATTATAATAATTGACATTAAATTATTAGAAATGATAACAAACATAATTTTTCCATTATATGCTCAACACTTTGCATAAATTCGTACCATTTCCTGTTATCATGAATCTTTTTCATTATTATTCTTCCTATTTTCCTTTATCCAAACTTAGCAAATTTGATATATCCTTTTTCAAATCACTTTTTCCCATTTTTCTTTCACCTAGTCCATTTGGAGCTCTCAATTTAAGTTTGATTTTGTGATCCGATCTAATTAGTCTACAAATATGATTAGGTTAAGTTTTGAAAAAGATGACCTAAATGGAAATAGTGTATTTTAACTTCACCTGTTATGTTCACCATTCAAATAGCCTTAAGTCTAACTAGCTTGTAGGCTTATGAATTAACTCGTTAAACTAATAAGTGAAATAATTTAAACTACTATAAATCTGTAATGTTTTATAAAATCATAGAATAAAATAAAATATAATAATAGTAATAACCTTTTACTATTTTGTATTCACTTACAAAGTTGTGGTTACAAACTTAAGTAAGGGTTAGCTGTTGTGAGAGTTTTGTCCTCCTTTACGCCTTTGATGATTTGACCCCGTGACTTGTCAACTCTTACTTTATTACTTGTTGGTGTTGTCCCTTGGTTCCAACTCTTACCGAATACCATGTATTTTATTTTATTTTATTTTCTTTATGGCTTATGTTGTGTGGATTGAGAATTGTTAACTAAATTTTGGTTTGTTATTGCTTTATTGATTGTTGTTGTTACTGAATTAAGAATTATGTTGGATTGTTGATGCTTTATATAACCCATTCTGAGAACTTTGAATTGAATGAGTAAATTTTTTTAATTTTTAATGTTACGATCATGAATGTTGACATTATTTTTTTATAGTATGAAGGGTTATTTAAATACAATGGAAACTTTACCAATCACAAAAAGAGAGTACAATGTTGTTACCAATCCATATTTTACTACTATTAATAATAAAAGAAAGAGTATGGTTATTAATGACTATTGGGAAAAATTCAAGTCCCACAATGACTAGAGATTAAACAATTAAATAGTATATAAGTGAAGAACAACCCTCACCTTACAAGTTGGTTTTGTAGGGTTGAGTTAGACTTAAATCCACCATTCTAAGAATGACTAAAACTAAGATACTAAAAATGTTTAAAAAAAACAAGCATAATACCTCTCTTCCGCTCTCTTTCTCTCCTTCTATTTCTCTTTCTCCCCCTTTTCTCTCTGTCACTCTCACTCCCCCTCTCTTCCTCTCTCTCTCTCTCTCTCTCTCTCCCTCTCTTTTTCTCTCCTTCTATTTCTCTTTCTCTTTCTCCCTCTAGTCTCTTCCTTTCTCCCTCTCCCTCTCTCACACTTTCACTCTCCCTGATCTCCTTCTATTTCTTTTTCTCCCTCTCTTTCTCTATCACTATCACTCCCCCTCTCTTCCTCTCTCTCTCTCTCTCTCTCTCTCTCACTCCCTCCCATATCCCCATTTCTCTCTCTTTCTTGTATCTCATTATTTATTAACCTTATATATTTTAATAATATTATTAAATTTGATTTGTTTCTACAATTTAATGATATTTGTTAGCACTTTTTTTTAATTTTTTAATTTGAATGAAATAAAATAATATATTTTTATCTTTCTATGTTTAAATAATTTTAACTATATAAATTTTTAACTTTTTAATATAATTTAATGTCATATTTGTAATAAGATTTAAGTAAATAAATATATCTAATTAAATTATTTTAATAAAGGATATTTTGTAAAAAATACTTATACACATAGAAATATACTATTGTAACCAAATATGAAAATATTTAATTCTCGAAAATCCTGTATGAATATTCCCAAGAACTTTTTATGAGTAATCAAACAAATTTTAACTATTCTCACGAATCATGATTTTCGAGATTTGTGATTCTCATAAATCATGATTTTTAAATATGAAAAAAAATCTCTCCTATAAAACGTCCATATATATATATATATATATATATATATATATATATATATATATATATATATAGAGGAGGGTTCAAACGACACCGATGTAACTTTTACTAAGTGTTACACCGCTTAATAACTTTATATTAAATATGAATTTTGAAAATCCAACCGTTAGATTAAAAGCTCATATCTCTTAGATCATGTATGTCAAATTTTGTTAAAATTGAACAACAACTTGAAGGTAATCAAAGTGTTCATATTTTAGTATATTTTGAAATGTATATATTACGTTAATTTTATTTTATGAAAATGAAGCATCAAATCATCTTAGATTAATATAAAATTTGACATATATGATTTAAGAGATATGAACTTTCAATTTAACGGTTGGATTTTCAAAATTCACATTTAATATAAAGTTATTGAGCGGTGTAACACTTAGTAAAAGTATATATATATGAGGAGGGTTCAAACGACACTGGTGTAACTTTTACTAAGTGTTACACCGCTCAATAACTTTATATTAAATGTGAATTTTGAAAATCCAACCGTTAAATTGAAAGTTAATATCTCTTAAATCATATATGTCAAATTTTATATTAATCTAAGATGATTTGATGCTTCATTTTCATAAAATAAAATTAACGTAATATATACATTTCAAAATATACTAAAATATGAACACTTTGATTACCTTCAAGTTGTTGTTCAATTTTAACAAAATTTGACATACATGATCTAAGAGATATGAGCTTTTAATCTAACGGTTAGATTTTCAAAATTCATATTTAATATATAAAGTTATTGAGCGGTGTAATACTTAGTAAAAGTTACACCGGTGTCGTCTGAAACCTCTTATATATATATTATTGAATCCTATTTTCATTTTTAGCTTTATAAGAAAAAAATACTGGTTGTTTATTTATTCTTTTGAGAATTAAGTCAACATAAATTATTGTGTAATTAATTATATATTTAATTTATTAATTATTTTTAAATATCATAAACACAAACTTTATATAATTAATGTAAATATAATGATTGTTGAAAATTGTATACATGTAAAGTTATTTGGTGTTTCATAACGATATATAGTATCAATTAATCATGTTATATTTTTTATTATTTTTATTGTAAAAGTATATTTAATTTTTAAATATTTTTTTAATTAGATTAATTTGATTCGATAGTTCAATGGTCCAAGGTAATATTTAAAAAAATACTTTAAAAATATTTTTGTTAAATGTTGCTTATTGCATACATATTTTGTTTAATTATTAATAAATTTCTATTGTTTCTAATTATATCAATCACGATTCAAATCCTAAACCATAAACTCCACTTAATAATTTGTATTCTACATCAAATTTCATTGATCTAATGTTAAATTAAAAAAATTTAATGCACAGATCAAGTTTACAAAGTTTGGAAAAATTTGTAAACCATATAATACTTCATTATATAAATTTTTCAAATCAACATGTAAAATAATTTTATGATTATCCATTAATTTGAATTAATGAAAAGAATTATCAAATAATTTTTAATTTTAAAAAAAATTATAAACTTAATTTATGCATTAAGAATTTTTAATTTAACAGTTGAATCGTTAAATTTGATATAAAACATGAGTTATAAAGTATATTAAGTCTTTATTAAGACTTATACACTTAGGTGGTGTTTGGTACGTAGAATGTTTTTACATTCCTGGTAATCTTAAATCAGGAATCCTAGTTTCTCATATTTGGTAGCTATTTAATAAAATAAAGATTGCCAATAACATAGTTTTCCAAGAACCATTTTTATCCCACTTTCCTACAAAAACATTCCATAAGGGGATGAGAATCAAACTTTCTTGATTTAAGGAAAATTTTTTGTGTATATAAAAAAGATTACAATATCTCTTTTTAAAATAGAAAGTCTCTCTCTTTGTCTCTCTCTACTTCTATTTATCTTTTTTCTCTCTACTTCTATTTCTCTTTTCCCCACTCTCTCACACTCTTACTCTCTCTTCCTCTCATTCTATTTCTCTTTCTCCCCCTCTCTTCCTCTCTCCCCTCTCTCTCTCACTCTCACTCTCACTCTCTTTCTCCCCCTCTCTTCTTCTCTTTCTCTCCCCCTCCCATATCTCCATTTCTCTCTTGTTCTTATATCTCATTATTTATTAACCCTATCAATTTTAATAATATTATTAAAATTTAATTTGTTTATACAATTTAATGATATTTATTAGCATTTGTATTCTTTTATTTGAATAAAATAAAATAATATATTTTTATCTTTCTTATTTATTAAGTAACATTTATTTATTTATTTATTTCTTTTATTGAATTCTATATTTAAATAACTTTATCTGTATAAGTTTTTTACTTTTAAAATAATTTAATATCATATTTGTAATAAGATTTAAGTAAATATATATCTAATGAAATTATTTTAATAAAGAATATTTTTTATAAAAAAATATTTATATACACAAAAATATACTATTGTAACAAAATATGAAAATCTTTAATTTTCGAAAATCTTGTATAAATATTTTCAAGAATCTTTTATGAGTAACCAAACAGATTTTAGCTATTTTCACAAATCATGATTCCTGAAATTAGTGATTCTCAAAAATCATGATTCCTAAGTATGAAAAAATTTATCTCTTAACTAAGTGGAGTTTTTCTTTTATATATATATATATATATATATATATATATATATATATATATATATATATATATATATATATATATATATATATATATATCATTGAATACTATTTTCATTTTTAGCTTTCTATCTTTATAAGAAAAAATATTGTTTGTTTGTTTATTCTTTTGAGAATTAAGTCAACATAAATTATTATGTAATTAATTATATATTTAATTTTATTATTTATTTTTAAATATCATATATATACACAAACTATAAATGAAAAAAGAAAGTAATAGAAAATATATTTAAAAATTAAAAAATAACTTTAAGGTTAATATAAAATATTAATCATATTTCTTAATATATAAATAAAGTTCTCTTCTTAAATAATACCTAAAAAATATTAGAAAAAGTAATGTATTGACCAAAATTATTCGATCACAAATTAAATATCATATATATTCAATTTATTAGCCGTTATAATTATATCATAAAATTATAATATGAATAATAACTTCTAATTAATTTACTTAATAAAAAGATTTACACTTTTAAAATAAAAGCACGTTAAGCACATAATATTATACAGGGAATCTCATGGGGCACAAACATTAAACAATGTAATAAAAGCAAAGATTTATTCATTATTTACTACCGTAGTTAAGATGGTTGACACTGATATGAACATAGAACTTGACTAAATAAAAATTACTAAAATACAAAAAAATATGATACTGTAATTCAGGAAACTGAGGAAAGACACCAAGGCAGTTGAATATTTAAAACTCATTGCCCCATCTATTAATTTTTTATCCTGGGGAAGTGTGAAGAACTCGAAAGGTGAAACAACCTGAAATCCATGCAGTAGTGATTGAGGGGTAAGAAAAATGGCGCAACCAAATTCCAAAATCGTAACACTTGAAGAAGAATGAATCATATCTTCTTCAGTTCTGTGGTCACTAGTTGTCGGCACTCATCAAAAAACCAAAACACATATAAACCAACTGTTTCTGATAAGTCTAAACCTATAATATAATTCCCCCAAAAATCTCCACAAACATGAAAACAGACCACCACAGAAGACTCTCATCACCTTCCTTAAACCCCACCTTTATCAAAGCAGCAAAACCTGCCGCGTATTTTATCCTACTTCTGCTAACCTACGCCCTAGGTTACCTATCCCATCAACCTTCTCCCACCACATTATCTTTATCACCCTCACAATCATCGTTGTCAAAATCGTCATCATCTTCGTTATTACCGTCACCACCACCACCTATGTTATTGTCGCCACCAATTATACACTTTTCGATTAACGCCACCCAGTTGAACCCCTTCCGAGTCACAACTCGCTGCGCCCATCCAATCCCGCCGGAGACAGTCCGCCGGACGCTCGTCGACCGCCTCTTCAACGGCACCTCGCCGTACGATAACTTTCCGCCGCCCCACGCGGCGGCGAAGCTCCGGACGTCGCAGGTGAAGGGGTGGGGCTCCAACGGCGCCGTTTTCGAGAACGTCATCCGGCGCGTGCGGCCGAAGATCGTGGTGGAAGTGGGCACGTTCCTGGGCGCGTCGGCGATTCACATGGCCGGGTTGACTCAGCGACTCGGCCTGGAGACTCAGATCCTCTGCGTGGACGACTTTCGCGGCTGGGCCGGGTTCAAGGAGCGGTTCGGTAAAATCCCGATGGAAAACGGTGACGTTTGGCTTTATTACCAGTTCCTTCAGAACGTGGTTACTTTTAAGCACTCCGAAACGGTTTTACCCGTTCCGTTTTCTAGCGGGTCGACCCTGATGTTGCTATGCGAGTGGGGCGTGATGGCGGATTTGGTTGAGATCGATGCGGGCCACGATTTTTTGTCCGCTTGGGCCGACATAAACCGCGGTTTTCGGATCCTCCGACCCGGTGGGGTTATTTTCGGGCACGATTATTTCACTGCTGCGGATAATAGAGGGGTTCGGAGAGCCGTTGATTTGTTCGCCAAAGTCAACCATCTGAAGGTTACTGTTGATGGTCAACATTGGGTCATTTATACTTCCTAATGTGCATGTGGGAGTAGATATAGTTGATAGTTGAAACTTGAAAGTTACAATTCATATACTGTTTAGGTTAAGAAAATAATTTTTCATTAAATAAGTTTATACTATTCTTGGGATGTACAATGAAGGTTCATTTTTCATTGGTCAATGGTTCAATATCAAGCTTTAGTTTTAGTCTTTTTTTTATATTCACTTTGATCTGCGTTTTTATTTGATTTATTTGACTTGCGTTGCAGAGATTTGCGTTAATTGTTTGCGGAATTCGTTTTATGGAGAGCAGGAAAAAGGGCACCTCCATTATATTTATAAAAAAAAAGAAATTATTTATAAAAAGATAATTATTGAAAAATAAATAAAAGATAACATAATTTATGTAAAAATGAAAATCAAAAGTAATTATTAAAAATAGTATTCTTTTTATATATTAGTATAAATAAAAATTCTTAAATACTTTTTTATATAAAAAGTTAGTAATTAATTTTAAACAATTTGGAATCAAAGCGAAGGGGAAAAAAAAGAGTTATTTTGTAAGCACAACTTAAAAAGTTCTTTTTTTTTTTTTAAATCAGAATTGATTTTCTTTCGGAAACTGCACAAAGGTTAACGATAGTTCAAAGGACGCAAACCACCAGAGGCACAGAACAACTAATCTTACGTAAGAGAGTTATATTTTAACCCCAATAACCTTTTCAGAAATTTATTTATTCATTTTTTATGAAAATGATTGAGTTGACCACTCCCCACAATACGAGAGAAATACCAAATATGTTTTCATTGAATTGTGACACTAGACAAAAAAATATCCATTTTGAATATTAATCACAATAATTACAATTCAATCTAAGTAAGTTAACCTAGCTATTTGAGGGTAGATGTTAAACACACCTCCACCCTCATATAAACACACCCCTTTTTTAAAAAAAATATATAAAATGTCTAAATTATCCTTTTAAAAAAAAAATTAATTCCTAAATTTACACCTCTCTTATCCGCACCCCCACACCTCACACCCCTCTTCTTCCCAAAATCTCTTTTCGCTCAATGTCACCAAGAGTAATATGAATATACTTTTACATTCCGGAAAGTACTTTCCATAATATTAAAGTTACTATTACGGAAAGTTCTTTCCGAAATTATATGAACAATAATTTTACTATTCCGGAAAGTACTTTTCGGAATGCTAAAAAACTTATTTTACATTCCGGAAAGTACTTTCCATAATATTAAAGTTACTATTACGGAAAGTTCTTTCCGGAATTATATGAACAATAATTTTATTATTCCGGAAAATACTTTCCGAAATGCTAAAAAACTTATTTTACATTCCGGAAAGTACTTTCCATAATATTAAAGTTACTGTTACGGAACCTAGCTATTTGAGGGTAGATGTTAAACACACCTCCACCCTCATATAAACACACCCCTTTTTTAAAAAAAATATATAAAATGTCTAAATTATCCTTTTAAAAAAAAAATTAATTCCTAAATTTACACCTCTCTTATCCGCACCCCCACACCTCACACCCCTCTTCTTCCCAAAATCTCTTTTCGCTCAATGTCACCAAGAGTAATATGAATATACTTTTACATTCCGGAAAGTACTTTCCATAATATTAAAGTTACTATTACGGAAAGTTCTTTCCGAAATTATATGAACAATAATTTTACTATTCCGGAAAGTACTTTTCGGAATGCTAAAAAACTTATTTTACATTCCGGAAAGTACTTTCCATAATATTAAAGTTACTATTACGGAAAGTTCTTTCCGGAATTATATGAACAATAATTTTATTATTCCGGAAAATACTTTCCGAAATGCTAAAAAACTTATTTTACATTCCGGAAAGTACTTTCCATAATATTAAAGTTACTGTTACGGAACCTAGCTATTTGAGGGTAGATGTTAAACACACCTCCACCCTCATATAAACACACCCCTTTTTTAAAAAAAATATATAAAATGTCTAAATTATCCTTTTAAAAAAAAAATTAATTCCTAAATTTACACCTCTCTTATCCGCACCCCCACACCTCACACCCCTCTTCTTCCCAAAATCTCTTTTCGCTCAATGTCACCAAGAGTAATATGAATATACTTTTACATTCCGGAAAGTACTTTCCATAATATTAAAGTTACTATTACGGAAAGTTCTTTCCGAAATTATATGAACAATAATTTTACTATTCCGGAAAGTACTTTTCGGAATGCTAAAAAACTTATTTTACATTCCGGAAAGTACTTTCCATAATATTAAAGTTACTATTACGGAAAGTTCTTTCCGGAATTATATGAACAATAATTTTATTATTCCGGAAAATACTTTCCGAAATGCTAAAAAACTTATTTTACATTCCGGAAAGTACTTTCCATAATATTAAAGTTACTGTTACGGAAAGCTCTTTCCAGAATTATATGAACAATAATTTTACTATTCCGGAAAGTACTTTCCGGAATGCTAAAAAACTTATTTTACAAGCGCATGACACATTTAACCTACCAGTTTCTTTATCTCTTCATCCACCACTGGCGTCTGCGATCGAACCTGTTGTGCATAAGTAATGTTAAATAAGTTTAAAAAAATTGTAAATATGAAATGTAATTTAATATATTAATTTTGTACCTTATATTGAATGTAGAGGATAATGATGATTGAATGAAAAATTAGGGTTTAAGAAAGAATAGAGTGGAAAGTGAAAAATAGAATTTAAAAGATAGAAAGATAAAATATGATTATGTTGATTGTAAAAGAAGAAAAATTAAGAATAAAAAACGAAAAAGAATAAAATCATCAAAAAATGACTAGAGTGATAAAAAAGGAGAATAAGAAAAAGAAGAAGAAAGAAGAAGAAAGAAGAAGAAGAAGAATGATAAAATAAGGAAGTGAATAAAACAATTTTAAAAATAAAAATTTAGTTATAAGGATATTTTAGGAATTTTAAAAAAAAAAAGAGAGATTGGAGGTGTATTTATAAATGATAGGAGGTGTATATATCATCAGCCCTATTTGAGTTGGTCCATTACAAAATAAATTGGGCTGGGCTAGGTTACTTTAAAAGTTGATTTGTTAGCAAAAAAAAAAAAAAAACAATAGTGCAGAAGATTTGGAACAAGTTTTCAAATCCTCAGACCCAATGGATGCTTCATGTGTTCCCACGTATATGTTGGCCAAGTGAAACTTTCTGGTTGCCAAGCTCATCAACCACTCTCAAATCCTTGCAAACATGAACTTAACCTGTGCTTCTGAATTTCCTGGCAAGTGTTAACTGTTAAGTATACTTGTTCAAAAAAAAAAATGTTTAAACAACCTCACCCCATATCTCAAAGCTTTTTTAAAATCAATTTTATTCAACTATATACTTCAATAATGTTAACCCAAATCAAAACTTACTTTATCCATCTTAAGGGAACTTTGTTTGGATTAGAATCCAAACATAATAAAGTAGGAGAAACTTGTATATTTCTTTTTTTTAAAAGTGTAAAATAATTAATATAATAAATAAAGATTGAATTTCTAAATTATTAAATGACGAAGCTGTGTTAGGTCAGGTGCAATGAGTTCTAGTAGGCAGGCAATTATTTGTGTATCATTTACTTCAAACATTCTTCCTGCAACATATTTTTCTGCAAAAGTACAAGGAGGAACGATATAAACACCTCTTTCTCTCTCTTTATTTTAATAAATGTCTTTTTTTCAAAAAAATTTCTAAATATTTTTTTAATTAATTTATTTTTAAAATATTTGTTTTTTAAAATTATCTTTATTCATTCTATAACGACCCGCCGTGGCCGTTACACTTAGGGATAACAAATATACCCGTACCCGCGGGTAATACCCAAACCCATCCTGATTTTGACGGGGAATACCTGGTTTGACCGGGTACGGGTACGGGTACGAGTAAAACCCGATATATTAAATCAGGTACAGATACGGGTGTGGGTATGTACTTACCCGCCCCGTACCCGTCCTCGTTCCCATTTTTAATTTAATACCCACTTTCAATTTAATTATACTAAAGAATTTTAATATTTTTTTATGTGTGATTATTTATTATAATATGAGATAAAGAAATAACCTAATTATAATTATAATATAATTAAAAAATAATTTAAAAATATTATATTTTAAAAATAATAAAAAAATTTGATGGGTACGAGTACGGGTATGGGTATACCCGATACCCGACGGGGATGGGGATGGGGATGAAAATTACATACCCGACGGGTACGGGTACGGGGACGAGGATGAGTTTGGCTCGCGGGGACGGGGACGGGTATTATGAAACCCGTACCCGCCCCGCCCCGCCCCATTGCCATCCCTAGTTATACTACGAGACAACACAACACACTACTGAAAAATATATACTAGAATAGTATAATAAAATATTTACAACACAAGTTGTTAATCAAGCAACCAACAGTAACCAGTTATATACAACAAAATATGTTGCTATATAGTAGCTTACAAAAAAAAAAATCCATCTCCAGGCACCTCCTATGGCCTCTAGTAGCTATTTTCCAGCATATCCCTACCCTGCTCCCATACCAACGTATGATCATCGCAGTCCAAACTACATGGAAACACGCAAGGGTAAGCTAGAGATAATAAACAACTCATAAATATCAAATATGAAACACAACTATATTCATCTTCACATCCGACACAAAAGATAAACAACACATATATTATACATCTTAATATCATTTCAACTTCATTCCACATATCAACGTTGTATCAACACCTCAACGCAACTACTGTACAACCATTGAAATAGTTATCATATTTATCATAACAACAACCAACACATGTGTTACACACCTCTCAACAACACATGTTTAAAACAACTTACAACACATGTAATCTAGCGACACTAGCATCATCATCAACTTGTATACAATTAAGCAACTTACAACATAACAACACTATCATCATCCTCATCAGGATCAACATACAACACAATCACAACTTAACAACATAACTGTCAACAAAATGAATGGCAAAAGATATGCAATTATATATTTATTTGTAACGATTATTCTCTTAATTAGGATAATTAGCCGTAGTAAATGTATATATGGCAGTTTAGCTTATTTAGTGGGCTGAAAATCAGCTTAACAAATTGTAATTACTTTGTATTTATATGAGAATTCTCCAACAAGAGAACACACAGTCTTTGACTCAATATTCTCTAGTTTTTGACATGGTATCAGCCTAGGTTATGATCCCACAACCTAGTTTTTGCTTTTTCCTTTAGCCTCGTCCTAGATTCCTGATCCTGCTTTCTCGATTTCTATTTTCGGAGCTCCATGGCTTCCGAAAAATATGATGTCTTGTTCATTCGCCTTACTGAAAAAAACTACTCAACTTGGGCATTTCAATTTCAGATATTTTTCACCGGAAAAGATTCGTGGGGTCATGTTGATGGCAACACTCCTGCCCCTAACAAAGACACAGAGATGGTTGCTCATGCTCAATGGGCAGTCAAAGATGCTCAAGTCATGGCTTGGATCCTTGGTTCCGTTGATTCGAACATTGTCCTGAATCTTCGTCCTTACAAGACTGCAGCAACAATGTGGTCTTACTTGAAGAAAATTTATAGTCAAAATAATGTCGCTCGTCGTTTCCAGCTTGAGCACGAGCTAATTTTAAACAGGATAGTCTCTCCATCTCTGATCTTTACTCTCAATTCATGAATCTTTGGGCTGAATACACTGATATAGTTTATGCAAACTTGACTTCTGAAGGTCTAAGTTCCGTACAAACAATTCATGAAACTACTAAACGTGACAAATTTCTTATGAAATTGCGATCTGACTTTGAAGGCATCCGGTCCCATCTCATGCATAGAGATCCTGTACCTTCGTTGGATGCGTGCCTCAACAATTTGTTACGTGAAGAACAACATCTTCTTACACAGTCCATCATTGAAGAACAGAGATTGTCTACTGTTCTCGTAGCATACGTGGCACAAGGGAAGTCACAACGCTATGACATGGGTGCTATTTAATGTTTTAGTTGCAAGCGATTTGGACACTATGCTTCCTCCTGTCCAAAAAAATTCTGTAACTACTGCAAAAAGGATGGACATATTATTAAGGAATGCCCAATAAGGCCACCAAGGCGAACTGCAACAACGTTTACAACCACCACTGATTCTTCTATTCCCAACAATTCTGCCAATCCAGCACTTGTCCCACAACATGCTACTACTGTTGTTCCAACTTTGACTCCTGAAATGGTTCAACAAATGATCATTTCAGCATTTTCTGCTTTGGGATTCTCAGGTAAATCCTCTTCACCATGGTATTTGGATTCTGGGGCTTCCAACCACATGACCAACAATACTCGATTCCTTACTAATATAAAAAAATATTTGGGAAATCTCAACATACATATTGCTGGTGGAAATCAATTGCCTATAACAGAAACTGGTGATATTTCTTCATCTCTAACAAATGTCTTTGTCGCTCCTGGTCTCACTAGTAATCTCATTTCTGTTGGTCAATTAGTCGACAATGATTGTTGAGTTCAATTCTCACAGTCTGGTTGTCTTGTGCAGGATCAACATCGGGGACGATAATCGCGAAGGGGCCTAAAGTTGGACGTCTTTTTCCTATCCATTTCTCGCTGTCTCCAAGTCTTTCTTTACCTTTAGTCTCTTGTAATTATGCTATTGTTGATTATCAAGTATGGCATAGGCGTCTTGGGCATCCCAACTCTAATGTACTCCATGACATGCTCAAATCTAGTTTTCTTGGAAATAAACACACCCCATCTCTTAATGATATTCATTTTGATTGCATTCCTTGTAAGCTTGGCAAAAGTAAAATTTTACCTTTTCCAACACATCAGTCGCATGTCACCCAACCATTTGATATCATCCATAGTGATGTTTGGGGGATAGCACCACTTACATCTCATGCTTATTACAAGTATTTTGTAACTTTTATTGATGATTTTAGTCGTTTCACTTGGGTCTATTTTTTGTGCTCAAAAGATGAAGTCTTTGCTACTTTCAAATTTTTGTATGCTTATGTTCAGGCCCAATTCTCCTCCAAAATCAAGATTCTTCGCTCTGATAATGGGGGGAATACACCTCGCACTTATTTAAGGAATTCTTGCAAACCAATGGCATTTTATCTCAACGATCATGCCCATCAACCCCCCAACAAAATGGGGTAGCCGGAAATATCACAATTTGCTAGATGTTGTTCGCACTCTTTTGCTAGAGTCGCATGTACCATCACGTTTTTGGTGTGAAGCCCTTTCCACTGCAGTTCATCTTATAAACAGATTGCCATCTCCTTCCATAAGTAATGAATCCCCTTTCACTTGATTATTTGGTCACCCACCTGATTACTCCACTCTTCGTATCTTCGGTTGTGAATGTTATGTCCATCTTCCTCCACAAGAACGCACCAAACTCACTGCACAATCAGTTAAATGTGCTTTTCTTGGCTATTCTCCTCATCAAAAGGGATTTCTATGTTATGATCCTAAACTTCATGGATGCGAGTCTCTCGAAATGTCATTTTTCTAGAAAATATATTTTTTTTTGCAAAACATCATGACTCGTTCTCTTCTCCAATTTCTGTTTTGCCATTTTTTTCTAATTCTTCTGCCAGTCCATCATCATCTAGACCTCTCTTGACCTATCCATCAACTAGCAGAATCCCATGGGCCCCTTCTAGATAATTCCTTGGCTATTGATCCAGTACAAGCTTCAACACCAGAACCAACTCCTTCACGACGCAGTTCACGCATTCCTAAGCCCCCAAAAAGGTATATCAGTTCCATGACAACAACTTTATCATCTATTCCTATTCCTTCTTCTTATAAACAGGCAATGCAGAATGAATGTTGGCAAAAAGCTATTGCAAGTGAACTTCTCGCCTTGGAAGAAAATCAGACATGGGATATAGTGCCATGTCCCTAGAGTATGGTTTGAGAAATTTCGCTCAACTCTACTTGGTTTTTCATTCACTCAAAGTCAGTATGATCCATCACTTTTCCTCCAAAGGACTCCTAAAGGCATCGTCGTCCTTCTTGTTTATGTGGATGACATTGTGGTCACTGGCTCTGATCTAGATGCTATTTCTAAAACCCAACAAATGTTGCATTCAACTTTTCACATGAAAGAATTAGGTCATCTCAATTATTTCTTGGGTTTAGAGGTGCATTACCATCCTGAAGGCATTTTCATAAATCAGCACAAATATATTCAAGATTTAGTCCAACTAGTTGGACTCACAAATGCTACCCTTGTTGACACTCCAATGGAAGTTAATGTTCAATATAGACGACATGAAGAAGAGCTTCTTGACGATCCCACTCAATATCGAAAACTAGTTGGTAGCCTCATCTATGTGACTATCACTCGCCCGGATATTTCTTTTGCTGTACACACCGTTAGTAAGTTCATGCAATCTCCACGACACTTCCATTTTTCAGCAGTACAGCGTATCATTAAATATCTCCTTGGCACCTCAAGGCGTGGTTTATTCTTTCCTAAAAATTCACCTCTTCAACTCCAAGCATATAGTGATGCTGATTGGGCTGGCTGTCCAGACACTAGGAGATCAACTACTGGCTGGTGTATATTCCTTGGGAATGCTCCTATTTCATGGAAATGTAAGAAACAAGATTCAGTATCAAAGTCATCCATTGAAGCAGAAAATTGCGCAATGTATGCTGCTTGTTCTGAAATAATATGGCTACATGGTCTTCTTACAGAGCTTGGATTGTCTCAAGCACAACCCACTCCACTGCATGATGATAACACCAGTGCCATACAGATTGCAGCAAATCCGGTTTACCATGAACGGACGAAACACATCGAGGTCGATTGTCACTCTATTCGAGATGCGTATGATCGTAGAGTCATCAATCTACCACATGTTTCAACATCTATTCAAATTGCTGACATTTTCACTAAAACATTGCCACGCCAACGTCACAATTTTCTACTTGGCAAATTGATGCTTGTAGATTCACCAGCATCAATTTGAAGGGGGATGTCGACAGAATGAATGGCAAAAGATATGCAATTATATATTTATTTTTAACGATTATTCTCTTAATTAGGATAATTAGCCGTAGTAAATGTATATATAGAAGTTTAGCTTATTTAGTGGGCTGAAAATCAGCTTAAAAAATTGTAATTACTTTGTATTTATATGAGAATTCTCCAACAAGAGAACACACAGTCTTTGACTCAATCTTCTCTAGGTTTTGACAATAACAACATAGATACAACTCTTATCAACAACTTATGCGTCATCACGCATTTCAACTCGAAGATCTCCAATAATTGAGGTTGAGAAGTCTAGGTGGCATAAACCCTACCGAATCCAGCGTTTAACCTATCTCAATCAGGTTAGGTATAGAACATCGTTAGGAGCTCCGAAGAGAACCAGGTATAGACAACAATAGGCGATTGCTCAGGTGTGCCACTTAGACTCGGAGGTCCAGTACTACTGTCAGGACAGAAGGGTTTGGGTATGAGCCTACCACGGCCTTGGCTAGCATCACCAATCCACATATGGAGTTAGCCCACCCACTGTCCTCCAAGTACCACGCACCCTCCAGTACCTAGTCAAATACTACATCTCTAACTAGATACTTACTCAAATTGGTCATTCAACCATGACATGGATCGACTACTTCCATGTCGCCCACACAGTACTAAGGGATTCAACTTTAAAATAACTTTCAACTTATCTCCTTAGTACTATGTATCTCAACATAGGACATATATCTTCACCATATGTCCCCAACTTTTCAACTTTACAACAATAGACACCATAACAACTTTACAACAATAAACATTTGGCCGCTTGTAATCGGTATAGCTCGGCCTGGCCCCTATACCGTGATCGCTTTGTACACGTGTGTCTTGACCTTGTCCACATACGAGATCAACTAAGTCCTAGAGGAGAACAACACAATGTCCACTCTAAGGGACAACTTCCCAAGGAGGGTTTTCAACAAATTGGGCTCTCTGAGCACCACAACTATCTCAATCCACACAATGGGATGAGAAACTTCGAAAACATCTCCCCTAGTCCTAGTGATCAACAACTCATCCTTAAACAACATACAACTTTTCAATTCATCATCTCAATCAACATTCAACTTGAACAACATAGTTTATCAACACAAAAACTCATCAACATTGTTTAACAACATATTTTAACAACACAACATATTTTAACAACACAACATCTCATTTCAACTTTAAACAACACAATCAACTCAACAGCTTATTAGCTCAACTCATAATTTACAACTCAATCATCATAAAATAATATCTTTTCAACATGGCACAACATACAACTTTATAGCAACATACAACTCTTCTCTAACAACTTAACAACATGGTCTACTAATAAATTTTGTATAAATCTCAACAAGTCTACACATTTCACATCATGCTTCTCCCAACTCACAACATTATCATTTCATCATATTCTACAACATATAAATAATCCACACATAAATATAGCAACTTTAGCAACATACCATGTATTCAACGCATTTTCTATTTGGCACAACTACTCATTTAGTTTACAACACTATACTCAACATGCATCTCTTCATTTCACTTTCTACTCATCATACATCTCAATGTAATTATACAACTCCATATGAGTTCCTAAACTCACATACAACCAAACAACATACAATTTAGTTTCCCTTACCTAAAGATTGGCTCAGAATAGCCAATAATTGAGAAGAAGTGGAATTTCCTTTCCGAAGCTCAACCCGGGATTTCAATCCACCCAAAGCAACGCTTCCTAGTCCAAAGTCCTTCTCTCTAAAACTTTTCTCTAAAAACCTCTCCTTCTCCTCAACTGCACAACCTCTATTTATAGAAATCTGAAGTGGCTAGAACGACTCGTTTCAAAATCGGAACGACCCGTTTTGGGCTCCTTCATCATGTGTAAAATTCACATGCAGAACGGCCCGTTCTAAAACTGGAACGGCCCATTCTGGAGTTGAATTTAGCTCACAATGACCACTTTGGAACGGCCCGTTCGAGTCCAAGATTCACAGGTCTATTTAGTAGTTTGGAACGACCTGTTCCAATCTGGAAACATCCCGTTCCAGTCTACTAACTACGTTACACACTCCATCTTTCATTCATTTTCAAAATCATACTTTCATTAAGTACTTTTGGAAATATGTTTTATAGAATGCTTCCAGGAAGTATTTTCTAAAAAAATAAAAAAATATTTTTAAAAAATACTTTTTGAAAGAGTAAAAGTATATCTTCAAAAAATAATTTACATAAAAATAAAATTGAAGGGTATTTAAAAAATTACAAAATATATTCAAGCCATACCTATTTAAAAATGTCTAATCAACTAAGCCCATATATTAAATTTGTCCGAAAGCCTCTAGAACTAGCCTCCTCAACTGGGCCTTCAATTCTCTTCCACATTGGACAGGAAAATTCAATTATTAATACTTTTCGGAAAAAAATATTATTTGTGTCCATTTATCTCACCGTATATCCAAATTTTTTTTTTCCATTTTACATTTATAAAAATTTTGCGAAATATTTTTCTGTACGTAAAATACAATTTCAGAAACTAATTTCCGAAATATAAAATAAAGAGAAGTGTGAAACGGAAAAAAAAATTGTAAATAGAATCGTCTATATATGTTTTTATTATTACCCAATCACAAAATTATTATATATACCTTATTAATTATAAATAATTAAAAAATTCATGCTAACAGTGAAATATAATTCGTTAACCATATAAATCTTTAAAAATACTTTAGAATTAAATTATATTTTTAATGCTACTTCTAACAAATGGAAGATATCTTACTTTTTTACACTAGCTGCCAAATTGACAAAAATTGCCCAAAAAAATTAACATTCTTATAAAAATATATGGTATAATTATAGAGATGAATATTATCAAACTGCAAAGTTTGGAAATATTAATGATGATTCCCCAAGAAAAATGTTTGGTACATTTGATTAAACGAGTGAAGAATTGTGACTCTTTTTTTAAAAACAAATATACAAACAAAACAAAATCACTAGAATCAACTAAGTACCGAGAATTATAATTGTAAGCGTGTAGTTTTGAGTTTGAATTTTATTAGTGTTATTTTACAATTTAGTGGTGAGAGTTATAATAATATGTATATAGTTTTGAGTTCAAATTTTGTTATTATTATTGTATTTTTTTATTATTAAAAAATACTAATAAAAATAAGGAGAAGAAGATAAAGAAATGTAAATTGAAGAGGACATTTCATTTTAAAAAATTATCATTTAATTTTATTAATCATCTTTGAATATGAGTATATTTGACCTAATTCACTATTTTTTTTTTACAATTTACCATATTAATATGTCAATGGTTCTTTAATTAATTGATAATATATAATAATTTGGCATGATTACTACACTAGTAAAGAAATTACAAACATATTAAAGGTCATACATTTATTTTTAATAAGATAAATAATATTATATATATATATATATATATATTATTTATGTTATGATTATCTACCAATTTGAATTAATAAAATAAAGTATAAAATAATTTTTAATATATTATTTTTAATAAATTTTTTTTATAAATATTAAAATTTATTAAAAAATATAAAATCATCTTACAGATCGATTAATAGGTGAAGCCCATAATATTTTATAATTTCTCATAAATACAAATCAAAATGTATTCAAAGGAATGCGAGAATATTCGTGGCTACTCTATTATTTATTTTTATATCAATCATAACATCAATTTCTCACCTAACTAATTTTTGTTTTTCTTTTCGAACGCAATTCAGGATGATTTGGAATTTTGCATGATTCACGAATAAAATAATGAATGAAAATAAACTACAAAGCACGTGACACTAGTCACAGCACTATGATTGAGGCAACCAGGACTCAGTTGTCAAGTTACTTCATTATTCGTTTATTATCTTTAGTTGTCAAATTACTCAGTTCTCAAATGCTGAATATTTACTATTAATCGTCGTTTAATTGGGTTGATTTGAGGTGAGAATCAAAAGGAGAAAAGTCTTTGTTTCACCACGACCTTGGCTTCTTTTTTCTTTTATAACTTGATTACTTTTTTTTTAACATAGTCATACCATCCTTGTATTCCAATTTTGTGCCACTTAAATCACACAAATTGTGCATTCATATTTTGTGATTTAGTATTTCTGAAAAACTTTCAACACAAATTTAATTCAATAAAGTCGTAAGTTTCGCGTTAATCTTAAAAATGAATACTTATGAAGAACCTGTCTATGATAAAAAAATATTGTATCTTTGATGAGTTAGGTGAAGCTTAAAAGTATACATTTATTCACTTACCAAATAACAAACCTATGCCTCCTTTAAAAAAAATATTTTATATTAATATTTATATAATTTTTTTAAAATTATATAACTTAAAAGTTATTTTTTTTTATTCTTAAAAATTTACTTTAAAATACCTATTTTTAAAGATATGACAATATAATTTTTTTAAAATCCATCTCAAAAATGTTTTATTTTTTATTAAAATTTTTATTATTAATTAAAAAAAAATCACTTAAAATTTACTTTAAACATAATAATATGTTATATAGCGATATGCAATTCTGTCTTGCCTTCTAAGTGTGTGTTTGTAGTCCACAAATTAAATAATTGTACAAATTAAGTATAAATTTTGTGTTGGGTGATAAATATTAAATATTGTGTGCAGTAGAGATCCAACAGCAAACTGCAGACGTAAGCACAGTGGACCAGAAGGTCAATTATGAAGAGTTTGGTCACAACAGAAATGTATTTGTCTATTATCGACTGTGTTAAATGATGACCACTCCCATCTGTATCCATCTCTGGCACACACCCCAAAATCTCAATTCAATAGTAATATTAATATATGTTTGCTATGAGGAAAGAGTGAAAAATTAATTATGAAAATTAAATTAATAATATTTATTAGGATAGATGAATTTTAAATATATCAAAAACATTCTTTCTACGATTAAAAGAGTATGATTCCACTATATTTAACATATATATTACATTAAATTAGTGAAATGTAAAATATATTTAAAATTGTAATATAAAAATAAATAAAATCTTAAGTTTTCACTAATGATAAATTGTAAATTAAATAGGTCACATACATTATTTAATGTTCTCTCGACAATTAAATGAATATGAATATGTTCAATGTATATTTCATACAATTATTGAAATACATAATTCCTTTTAATTGTAAATTGAAAAATTAATATAAAATTATTTGTATTGATATTAGGTGTTTCTTTGTCTTGATTCACTTAAAGCATTTCTATAATAGCTTTACTTGAACTTCATTGGCTCAAAGCGTCCATGTAACTTGTTATGAGCAACTTTGTTTGATTCTCCAAGGTTGCTCACTAACTTTATTTGCTCCAAGCGAATTTATTGTTGCTTTGAGCAAATTTCATTCGCTCTAAGCAAGTAGTTATCTCGCTTTAAGCGAGTTGATGCTTTATCGGGGGTTGCTTTTTGTCTCTACTCGCTCAAAGTGAATTTTTAAGCACTTTAAGCAAACTTTCCCAGGTGTGTCCAATTGGTCCTTTAAGCAGTGGTTGCCCTTCTTGTAGCTTTCAATTTATTTTTTCCTTTTGTTATATCTCAACCAAAAAAAAAAGTTATAACATTTACAATTAAATTCTAAAATAAAATTAACTCTTGATTAAGTTTTTTATGGCCAAAACTAAGATTTAGAAGCATAAGATATTTTAATAATTGCTTAAATTGAATAAAAATCATATGCATATTTGGAAACTATCTCTTGGTTTGAACATCATAAAGAGTAAGCCATGCTTTTTTTCATGCTCCCACCTAACAACCACTCATGGCACCCAGTGCTGTGATAGTACAAATACATCTGCTTAAAATGTGGATTTTGTACATCCCAACCAACATACAATTTAATGAATATTGTTGTGAAATTATACATCAGACATGAATAAACAGTTGTAATCCATTAATATAGACACTCATGTTCATTACTCTAGTAATTAGTTTTCTCCATCCTTAAGGTTCCCCCACAAACTCACAAGCATCCATAGATTCACAAATATAGGTAATTATAACAATTATAAACATGTTTACTTATCAATTATTATAACTAAAGCACACAAGGATGACATAGAACACATAATTACAAAGTAAAATAAAAAAATTAGGATTCTCTCTCATACATCATACACGAACAAAACGAGATAGGGGGTCAATCTTGTTATCCTTCAGATAACTTACACTTTAAAATGAGATTTCTCACTCCCGCCTTACCACTATGAGCTCCAAATGTAGGGTGAAAATCTCTAATGAGGTCGTCTCTGGCTATCTTTGATTTTCCATGCTCTTCAAAGCACAAAAGTCTGAATTAAAATTTGTGAGTTGCATGAAGTAACCTTAGTGTAACTTTTCTTTATATAGGAAATTCTAAATCTCTAGCCCAAACTATTTAACCAAAGTCACTTATCCTTTTCATATAATTTAAATAAAGACAAGCAATTAAAATTTTTCTTTTTTATTTCAAACTCTTAGTAATTTATTTAGAAAATTTGGGTGTTACAACATTTCTCCCATGATTATACAAAAATTTGTATGTCATTATTTTTTTGTGTTTATCTCTTTATAACATTCCACCATACAAGCTATTAGCTCACCGGCAGAATGCACCCTCGATAACATCATTTTTCCTAGCTTATGATGAGGCCTCTCAGTCACATGCATAGTTGAATGTGTTTATTAGCACCTGACCCTAATATGTGGATTATTCAAGACTCATTAGCAAGACGTACTTCTTCTATTTGAAATAGGATTTGAAGTCGAAATTATCACGAAAAGGATAGATAGTGTGACAATCTCTACCCCTCATGCATAAATTCAATGATATAAGAATATAAGTATGAAAATTACTTCATTAACTAACAAAAAACTAAGGGAAAAGTATCATAATACAACTCTCCAAATAACAAGACTAAAAATAATTGAAAACAATTACAAAGGTCAACTACTAAAACTGAGATAACTTAAAAGAAACCAAATTCCTAATGCAATGAAAAATAAAAGATAATTTCTAACTAAACTCCAATGTCACGACTTATTAAAATAATCTCAACATAAACTCAAACTCCTTCATAATTAAGTTCATATGCTCAAATGCAATAAAACAAACCACAAAGAAGAAGAAAAAAGGAAGGTGAAATATTTCACTCCGATAACTCGTGTAAGAAATGATATATTAAATATTATTTTAAAATATCATTTTTCTTTATTTCTTATCCAATTCTACCCTACCAAATAATCATAAATTCTATTATATTTGACACAATTTCTTTTTTAATTAGTTCTCACTTATTTATTTTATTTTCTTCAATTCCTCTCCTACTTCGAACAAAGCATTATTCTATTTTTAAAAAAATTTGCTTATAAATAGAAGATTATCATGCAATTTTGACAAGATGTGATGTTGAATTGCTGCCATTAACATGTTATATATGGTCCATAAATACTTGGTAGAGGGTTTGTATACTAATCGTCCATCATCGTTTTAATTAAAACGTCCACGTCCCAACAAATTGCGTACAAGTTCCAGATTCATTACGCAACCGTGAACGTACTATGACTATTATCTTTTTGGTCACAGAAAATAATCAAGTCCACTTTCATTTCAAAGAACTAGAAGAATGAAAAAAACATGATATTCAAGTTTTTGACTTTTTGCTAGTCATCTTAGTATCGTTATTCTTGTGCCATGAATCTAAATGCAGTTCTGCACGTGCGTTATGCACTTAGTTGAATAAAACGTAAAATACATAAGTTCAAAGAATCTCCCTCGTCAATCAACAAGAATGTATATACACTCATATGTATAAACGGGGACCAATTTTGCGCAGAGAATGTGGATACCCGTGTTTATTTATTTATTTTTAATTCTTTTTAGCTTTAAACAAAAAGTCAAAAAGTGCAAAATCGTGGAAAACTGAAAAGATAGGATCATTGAACCCGATCGAGGAAAATGTCCTGAGTCTTTATACAACTTCTCTAAACAATTTACACTATAATATAATTGGTTTTGTTTGAAATTTTTACATAGGGAAAGGGAGTCTTCATTCAATCAATTGTTTAAGTTACTATTCTCCAAAACATTATAACTTGAAAAGAAATATATAAAAAAAGGTAAAAAGTTACATGCAATTAAGATAAAATTATGCTCTTAAAGATATTATTACGGGAGCTTCTCAATATTATGATAAATGTTATATTTAACACCAACTAGAGATAAACTTGAGACCTTCATGACATTATCATGTCTTATCATAAGCATCATATGCATATTTCTTATAGAATAAGACATTACAAAAAAAAAAAAAAATACTATTTAACAATCAATAAAATTCGTTGTAATTTTGTTCATTTAGTCATTAATGTTCTCAACGACTGATATAGCAATTGAAAACATGTAGTCTCTAAAAAATTATAGAATTAAAAAAAATATTGTTCATAATATAGAATAAATTACATATAAATCTCTTATTTAAATAAAATAATAAACACATTATTTAATTAAATTATACACCTAAAAATAATTTAATTATTTTAATTTAAAATGTTTATTTCTTTTATTATCTTAATTTTTAATCTTATTTGACTAACTATGACTATATTAAGTTAACTAGAGTTAAGAAAACTCATATATAAAATAAAAATTAAAAAAAAAACTAATGTTAATGGTAAAGATTCAAAATAACACCAAGTAAATGGCATGATTTAAAAATATCAAATAAAAAACAAAAACGAGTAAAAGTACAATAATTAATTAAAAGAAGACAGTTATATTTATAGACACTTAAAACATATTTAAATCTATATTATATAAAAACTCATTTAAATATGATAGTATTAGCTTAACTAGAGTGAAGAAAACTCATAAATAAAAAAATATAAAAAATAAAAGAGAAGAAGAAGCTAATGTTATAATGGTAAAGACTCAAAAGAACACTAAGTAAATATCATGATTTAAAAATAACAAAAAAAAGAGTACAATAATGAATTAAATGAAGACAAAGTTATATTTATAGACACTTGAAACATTTTTAAATCTACATTATATAAAATCACAAACGATTAAATATGAAAGCATTTTTTTTCCTTCCACTTTTCTACCCATCCTAATAAATGGAGAAAAAACTTAAAAGTTTGTGTATCTTTTTCTTCTTTTCCTTTTTTCTATTTAAAAAATATAAAAATATTTTTTATATTAATTTTTCTTCTCTTTTTATATCTATATCAGAAGTGAACTAGTTTGTTTAAAATAGAAGAGTTTCTAGAATTTCTTTTAAAAAAAACAATTATTTTAAAAAAAATTCTTCTTAAGAAAATGATTTTTTTATTATAAAATATCAAATTAAAAAGGTAAAAAAAAAAAGTTGTATTTTTTTTAAATGTTATACTTAAAACAGTGTAAATAACAAGTTAACAAGGTTAAAATGTTTATTTTATTAAAAAAAAACTTTTTAAGATTTTTTTTAAACAAAAACCCATAACAATATTAGTCGGTTCCCTACTTTTTTCTTTTTGTTTTTTTTTTTTATTATCTGGAAATACTTCCCACACATAAACGTGAACGCATCTCTAATAATATTATTTTGATACTTCATTCTCATTGTTACATATGACTAATCATTATTCGAGTACTTGTTAGTTTTAATCAATCTTCTAAATAATATTATTAATACTTTTATTCAGGGACATAGTAGAGATATAACAAAATTATATAGAGATCGAGTCCATTATTTAAATTTATAATATAACAACACTTCAAGCTGACAACGCAATATTATCATAATTATTGACGATATATGATGTTCAACAGACAATACCATTATCAACGGATTGATTATCCACAAGAAAATTTTGTATCCTTCAAAACTCATGAACCGAAAAATCTCTTGACTGTTTGAAAGTTCAATTTCTGTCAAATGATTTAATATAAAAGAAATCGTTTAATTTAATATCAACGATTTTTTACATTTTCAAAGGATAATTGAGTACATGGTATTCGGAGGTCGTTGCATATCTCTATCCATAATGCATGTAATATTGTCAAGTAATTTTCATAAAACACTTACTTTTTTATATCATGCATAAAAACAAAAGGTTCCGAACGGAGTCCAGGTTAATGATAACTTGATAATTTATAAAAACACTCGCAAATGATAATCCATTGTTAATTTTAATGTATAAAAAATTTATATACATTTTGTGATATTTAGCCGTGGAAATATTCAATTTTTACAATGATAAATATCTTTACTCTGTTGATTAGGCATGGCAACAGGGCGGGGCAGGGGCGAGTTTTAAACCGTCCTCGCCCCCGCCCCCGATACCTGCCGGGGATAAAATTTAGGTCTCCATCCCCACTCCCGGCGGGGTTCGGGTTTTTCCGCCCCGCCCCCGCCTCCGCTTTTATTTTTTTTTCTACTTTTTTTCTTTTAAATAAATATGAACAATTTAAAAAAAATAAAAGAAAAATAAAATAATATAAATTTTTACATATAAATATTTATAATTTTGATTTATATATATAAAAATAATTTTTTAATTATATTATTAAGCGGGGCGAGGGTGAGGGCGGGTATGGGGACGGGCGCGGGTGGGTATTAACATCCCGTCCCCGCCCCCGATTTTATCAATCGGGAAAAACCCGAACCCGAACCCGATAAACACGGGTTTTCCCCATCCAAATCGGGGCGGGTACTTACGGGGCGTGTTAAATTGCCATGCTTACTGGTGATAATTAAATCCATTGGTGGGCAAGTGTTCATTGCGGCTTTTATTAATTTATTTGTTGTATCATATCCGTGATAGTTTTTTTTTTTTTTGTTTTTGAGGCGGAAATTGGAGTTGCCAATGAACACATGATTGAAAACTTAAGGTATATGGTAATAAAAGATTAGGATCGAATAGTGTTGAATTTGATTTATGGTGGGGTAGAATAGGTGGTAGCTAAAGGACGCTACGGGTTATGTTGCTGACATGTGTGGACAACATCAACATGGTTCGGTAGTATTCCTATTTCTTAGGACTCAAAATCTAAAACGAATTCCCTTGATGGTTTCATATGTCAAGGAGAGTATTTAAGGTTTTTGTTTTTGGGAGTTGTGAGGGAAGATGACATGTTTGTCACGTAATTCACAAACAAAAGGATAAATTTAGGACAAACATTGTCATATATCTTGCATGTGACCATATCCGTTACAAAGCGATGGGACGTATAAGGGAAATATTGAATTGTATGTATCGAGGAAAATAGAGTTCAAATTATATAATAAGTTCAAGGATTGGATTACATGTAAGTAAGTTTAAATTCACCCAAAAAAAAATGTAAGTCCAAAGTAGATTGGGCTCGGAGAGTTAAGTAGTCTAACCTTCAGCTCCCTTCATCCAAAAAAAAAAATACAACAAAATAATTTTTTAGAACAATATAAGTATATGGTTAAATTTTGATCTTGATCTCTAAATTTGTGAACAACTTAATCTTTAAAAATGATAAATTAAAAAAAATAATTTTGAGAGTTATTTCTATTGTAACGATCTATCGTGGTCCCTATATTTAGTGGAATCGCTCTAATTACACAAGTTAACTAAAACAAAATATAAAACTGGATAATCAAATACATACATGTATATAAAAGTAGTAATAAATTACATTTCTATATAAAATATAATACTCTATATACATATATATACAATCATCCAAAAATTTACAGTCCTCTCCTAGTACCGATCAAGCACATCCTACCAGTTACCCGAAATGGTAACTCTAACACTAGCACGAAACTCCAGCATCCAACAGTAGCCCGCTCCATCCTAAACCTGACCTGCTCCCATACACAGTATGATCATTATAGTCCATTTACATGGAATTAGAAGGGTAAGCTCAAGTTCAATAATTAATCATGTAAGCATAAGAATAAACATCTATGCTAAACCATCATCAAATCACCAATTATTCTCGTAGAGTCACACCATACGCTCTACCATACACTACTGATGTAGTAAATGCAACTCATGGCAGATATCAATGCATATCAATCATCTAATGTGCCGTCACGCATTCACTTAGGAGATCTCCCTAACAACAGAGTAGTATAACTGACATCTCGTCTTACTGAAACCACTCCAATCGTTTTCACGCCCAATGTGTCTGCTCGGTCACAACAAACCGGGATATTAATCCCTACTTGGGTTTACTCGGATAATGTCATATACACACTTGGAAGTCCAGTTCCACCGTCAAGTATAACACAACTGGGCACGAGCTTACCATGACCTCAGACAGCATTACCAAGTCACTTGTGGAGTTCACCCACTGACTATCCGCAAGGAACCACACACCTCCCCCAATACTTGGTTAAGGGAATAACCCTTGACCTCATATTCCACTCCAACACTAGCTAAGGACTTAAAGGAGACTCATCCAACCCAGTGGCCTATCAAAGCACCACTCTCACCTAAAACTAGTGTCATATCCAAGCACCATTCTCATGCATATCAGTGGCCTCTCTAAGCACCACTTTCAAGCATATCAATGGCCTATCCAAGCACCACTTTCAAGAGACTCTATGTGAGCTCTTCCAGTTCGAAAATATTTTCCCTCTCCTCAGTTCTATGCTAGACACATGCCATAATGCATCACATGCAAGCAATGTATCATACATCATACATGGTCAATCCACCATCATGATCAATATCATCCATATAGGAACATACATACATCTCCAATCACATTCTAAAAAATTCATACATATCTTTCTAAGCATACATATGAACCAAACATCACTTCATATCATATACCATGCATACATGATCCAATTCTCGACATACATCAATAAATCAACCACATTCTAAGCAACACAATCCAACCACATTAAACATAGTGTGACTCACGCCCAACGCAGCCCTGCTTGCGCCCGATCCAAACTGAAAACAGAAACACACTAAAGAAACCACGCCCGACGCAATTCATATTATGCTCGGCCTCACGAAGTCAGAGACTTCCAAGGGTTTTCCACGTCCGACGCACCCAACCATGCACCCAGCGCCATAACAATAAAATACCATACTTAGCCACTATTTGATATCGTGCCTGGCATGACCCTTCTCATACCCGGTGTAACTTATCCAGAGACTTTCATATCTCAAATCATGCTTGACACGACTAACCTTGTGCCCGGTGCAATTAAGAAATGGTTTCCTCTGTTAAATTCACGGCTAACACCAAGGACACGCGCTCGATGCAAATTCAAACAACAGCATCCTAAAACCCAAAAAAATTCATCCAAAAACCTGACAATCAGAAGATTAATCCACATGCAATCCTTTGATGTGCCAAAATCACCAAAATCCCATTTTAGGAACTCAATTGATGCATGATTTTGAGGAATCAATGGCTAAATTGAGGGATTTTCTCAACTTCGGGGTTTCAGACCATTTTTGGGATTTTGATGCACTAGGTGTGTGCATGTGGGATCTGAGTGTGTTTCTAGATTGTCTAATACTTGGATATCATATTGTATGGATTGCATGTTGTGGATTCTTCTGATTTTCAAGTTTTGGATGGATTTTCTGAGTTAGGGGTGTTGTTGTTTGAATCTATGTCGGGCACGTGTTCTTGGCATCGAGTGTGCATTCAACAGAGGCAACCATTTCCTAATCGTGTCGGGCACAAGGTTGGTTGCGCCATACGTGATTTGAGATGGGAGCCTCTGGATGAGTCACGTCGGGCATGAAGATGGTCATGCGAAGCATGATACCAGACAGTGGTTGTTTGTGGTGTTTTACTGATGTGGCGTCGGACGCATGGCTAAGTGCGTCGGGCATAGTTAACCCTGTAGGTCTCTAACCTTGGGGTGCCAAGCATGATGTAGGTCACACTGGGTGAATTTCTAATGGATTATCCTCTACCAGGCTGATGTCGAGCGTAAAATTGAGTAGCACCGGGCGTGGAGACCCCTGGAAGTATCTGACTTCGTGATTGTTGGGCGTGAAAGTCTCTATGAGTCTTTATTTTTTGTTGGGTTGGGCGCGAGCAGGGATGAATCAGGCATGAATCATACTATGTTGATGTGGTTGTGTTGGGATGCTTTTGCATGATTTAATGTTTAATGTTGGATCATATATGTAGGGTATATGATGTGAATGGATTGGTTCATATGTATGCTTAGAAAGGTATGAGTGAATGTTTTAAATATGATTACTATGTATGTATATTCATATGAGAATGAATTTGATCATGATGGTGGATTGACCATGTATGGTGTATGATGCATTGTTTGCATATGGTGCCTTATGGCATGTGTCTAGCCTAGGACTTGAGGAGAGGAAAAAATGTTTTTGAATTGCAAGAGCTCACATAGAGTCTCTTGAGAGTGGCGCTTGGATAGACCACTAGTATGTATAAGAGTGGTGCTTGGATAGGTCACTGATTTTGGGTGAGAGTGGAGTTAGGATAGGCCACTAGTTTGGGTGAGTTTCCTCTAAGTCATTAGCTAGTGTTGGAGCGGGGTATGAGGTCGAGGGTTATTCCCTTAACCAAGTATTGAGGAAGGTGTGTGGTTCCTTACGGATAGTCGGTGGGCAAACTCCACAAGTGACTTGGTAATGCATGTCACAATCGTGGTAAGCCTGTAACCAACTGTGTTATACTTGACGGTGGAACCGAACTTCCAATTGTGTAAGTGACACTATCCGAGTAAACACTTGGGGGGATTTGATATCCCGATTTGTTGTTGACCCAATAGGATGCTTCGGGCATAAAAGCGATCGGGTGATTTTGGTAGGATGAGATGTCGTTTATATTGATCTGTTTGTTAAGGACATCTCCTAGGTGAATGCATGACGACATATTAGATAATTGATATGCATGGATATATGTCATGAGTTACATGTATTGCATGATTGTGGTAGATAAAGCGTATGGCTTAACTTTACGAGGATGATTGTTGATTTGATGATTGAGTAGCATAGAAGTTTATTCTTATGGTTGTATGATTATTTATTGAACTTTAGCTTACTCTTCTATTTCCATGTGGATGGATTGTGATGATCATAGTATGTATTGGAGCATGTCAGGGTTAGGCTGGAGACAGACAAGATGTGATCGCTGCAGGCTGGAGAGTCTTACTCTAGTGTCTGAGTTGCTACCTTGGGTGGCTACTATTGTGCTTGACCAATATTAGGAGAGTAGACATATTCGTTTTGGATGACTGTATGTATATCGTATTTATATTTCTTCATATAAACGTAGTTTTTATTTTATTATTTAGATGCATGTTTATATTGTTATCTAGTTAATAGTCTATCTCTCACTTAAACTTTTTGGTTAGTGTGATTTCATAAAGTGTAGAAACTATGACGGATCGTTATAATATTGATCATGATTTTAAAAACTGAACTAAACTGGTCAATCGGACTAGTTCGATCAAGAATCAATCCTTAATCGATTTGATTAGTCTCAAAAATCATTTGAAAGCGAAACGGTAAAAAATCAGTAAAATCAATCAAACTAGTATAAAATCGGTCAAATTGGTTCAATTAAATTTATTTAATTTTAAATTTTAATTAATTTTTTTTAATAAAATACATATTTAAAAAATTATAATTAGAATAACTTATTTTTAATACTTATCTTAAAAATATAATTTAATCATATATGTTAATTTATAATTTTTAATATTTTTTTATAATTTTTAATATTTTTTTATAATTTATATTAGATTAACTTGATACTTTTTATTCTAAATGTAAATTCGTTATTATGAATGGATATTGTTATATTTTATTAAAAAGGAAACTTGAACATAATATTATATTATAGTAGAACTTAAATATTATATTACATTAAATATTAAGAATTTATAATAACGTTTTATTTAAATTTTAGTATTAAAATATTATTTTTGTATTAATAATGATAATATTTTTTAAATAATTTTATCTTTAAATTTTTAAATGATAAAATTTAAAGTTAACTAACTTTACAAATTCAAGTCTTAAACTCAACTTTAAAGTTTGAGAATCAAACACAACATCAACTTATCAAACATAAATTTTAATATTTTTATTAAATAAAATATAAAAGTGTAAAATATCTTGGTCTTATTAATTAAAAATAATAATAATAATTTTATTAATATAATATAATATAATTATAATTAAGTCATTAAATTTTGATCTGGTGTGGAGATGAATTTAATGAGTGCTCGAATTTTAAAAACATTTGTATTGAGTTGAAATACACGTTTAACATTGGGTTCTTTTCCTGCGTGAGAAAATGAATTTGGACAATAACCATAATGTGGGAAACACTACGATAAGATGATAACCATATGACGCAAGAGTGTAGGAGCAGAGAACTTGTCACACATTATTTTCTTGCACGTGTTAATTTATGTACATCAACATACAAGGTCCAACAATTTTAGTGTCTAAAATTCTAGGAGAAATTTTCTCACAAGTCAAACAGCATAAATAGGTGTTAGCACACCAATAATTTAACATCTGTTTTTAATTAACAACCAAGTACTATTAAAAGTACTATTTCATTCATAAAATTCAATTAAGTGAAAAGGAGTACCATTTTACTTATAAAAAAAAATCATTAATTCCAAAAACTGTACTCTCAGTTTAATTAGTTATCCATCAAAGGTTTGTGTTGTGAGCTTTGTCGTGATGGGTTCTGAGTCCGATACAAACAACATAGTACTACCATAAGTAAATGAAATAAAAATTAAAACAGAACTTGTCCCATTCTTTTTAAAGCACATTTGAATTCAAGATTCTTATTCAACCCGACACTTCACTTGGGTCCTACACAAGACAGTAACATCGGAAGTTCTAATTGGCAACTTCAACACGCTCATCGACTGTAAGGAGAGAAATGAATAAGAAATAGGAAAAAGACAAATAAAGAAATAAAAATAAGGAGAGAAATAAATAAAAATAAAGAAATAAAAAAATAAGGTAAAAATAAAGTTATTTGATTTAAGATAAATAGGTAAAAAAATATTATAAAATTATTTAATTTAAATCAATAGAGAGTAAAAACAATTATAATTAAAAAAAGTTAAAGTTTTATCTTTCTATTTAAGTATCACTATTTTTTATTCAAATAAATGAATTACTATATTATAATTTTAAATGTAAATACCTCCAACACATGTAATTGTAAATCTCTATACTTTGATAAAAATAAATAAATTAAATTGAAGAAAATGTAATAGCCCGTGAATTAGCAAGAAGTAGGTTTTTAATATTTATCTATCCAATCCTAATTTTTAGCTATAGTCATTACAAACAAGGATAGAAAACCAATGAAAAGAGGTGAAAGAGGGTTTTGAACCTCAACTTAACCAATATTTGAATAATAAAACAATCCATTTTTTTTATACCATGCAACTCATTCAAATAAAAATGTCACGTATTAGAATAAATTTATTTTATTTGAATAAAAAATCATGTATTTAAATAAATTTCCTTCCATTCGAATAAAATAAGGTACATGTTTTATTCAAAGTAGTTTCATTTGAATAAGAAATCATGTATTCGGATAAAATGCTTTATAGAAACAAAAACATGAGGGATAAAAGTGTAAAAATAAATGCATATTGTAACGACCTACCTAGCCGTCGCACAACAACAACACCACAAAGAATAGAGTATACATATAAATAGAAAATATATACACATAAGTCTAGCCCGGGGCTCAATAAGTCAATATACAAAATCCAACAAAATAGCTACACTAAGTAGCCATAAACAACAAAACATCAGCTCCATTGCCAGTTGCAATCCTGCTACTACTCTGATGCCTATCCTTGCTTTACTCTCATACATAGTATGATCATTACAGTCCAACCCACATGGAAACAGACAAGGGTAAGCTAGTGAAAGAATCAACATATAAATGAATATAAACAGCCTTAACTTAACAGCACATCATCAATTTCAGCAAAGTTAACATACAACACATAACAGCATACATCTACATCTCAGCTTCACAACACACTACACTCATACAGCTCATATCATTTAGCAAAATCAAAATCTAACAGCTTATGCATCGTCACGCATTTCAATTCGATTTGGTCGCTTGTAAGCGGTATAACTTGACTTGGCCCCTATACCATGGTAACTTTGTACACGTGTGCCTCGACCTTGCCCACACACGGGACCAACTAAGTACTTAGAGGAGAACAACACAGTGACCACTCCAAGGGACAGCTTCCCAAGGAGGGTTTTCAAAAAATTGGGCTCTAAGAACACCACAGCTTCCTCAATCCACACAAAGGGATGAGCAACTTCAAAAAATATCTCCTCTAATCTTAGTGATCAACAACTCATTTTTATGGCCTACACAGCTCAGCCTTACGGCCTACACAGCTCATATTCAACAACATAACTCAACTATTTTAAACAACATATTTAACACTCAGCACAACTCAGCTTAACAACATTAATAACATATAGCACAACTCAGCTTCACATCATTAACAGCATAATGTAATATCTTTTCAACACATAGTACAACATACAACTTTCATCTAACAACTTAGCAACTTTCAACATAACCAAATCACTTCTTGTGAAATGGCAACCTTCACATAAGACAACGTATCGGGCGTTATACTACTCCTATCATGCTCATCCTTATCTAATACGAAAGATAAGAAGATTTCCTACAACTCTCATGAAGATACCAAGTCCTAATTCCTTCTTCTACCTTGTTAAAAATTCTAAAAATCGCAACAGCTATAACCAATGCTGATAGCTTGAACCCTCTTCACTAAAATAGCCATATCTGCAGTTCTAGAACTCCTTTTTGGGTGATTCTAGTGCCATTGGAAAGATAACATCCAAGGCTACAACTTTCATGAAGACTATAAAGTCAAATTCTGAAAGAAAACGTACGCCCGGCGCATTAAAATCACGCCCGACGCAAACTCAACCAGAGACCTATAGAGGTCTCCGCGCCCGACTCAATTATCCTGCACCTGGCACAACCCCAGAAAGAGACTCCCAATGGGTCTCCACGCCCGGTGTAATATCAGTAACAAAAACACAAGACTCATGTTTGATAGTGCGCCCGACGTGGATCTTCGCACGCCCAACGTGATTCACCCAGGGATTCCCTATTTCAAATCATGCCCGGCGCGACTAGCTTTGCGCCCAGCGTGAAAAGACAATGGTGGCCTCTGATGAACGCATGTACAGCGCCAAGAACTGCGCCCGGCGCAATTTCAAACAGAAACTCTCATAACTTCGAAAAAATTCAACCAAAACCTGCAAATCAGTCAGCTCAAACACATGCAATCCATAAAATGAACTACATTTACATCATACAGCTCAAAAACCATATCTTTTTCAACATGCAACCATCAAACGCATCAAAATCCCCATTTTTCTTAATTTTCCCGAAACCCCGAAAATGCAATTTTCTTCAAATCCGATCGTCATTCTCTAAGAATCAAACAACATATGAGTTTCTAAACTCGCTTCGAAACAATTTGTAAGAAATATAGCTTCCCTTACCTCGGAGGAGAAGAATCTGAGCTTCCGGGAAGAGGAGGAGAAGAAGAGTGGAACGTCCAGGTCGGCCGATGCCCGACTGGACATCCCCGTGTACATCTGTCGGCCTATTACCGACATCTCTTTCCCACCATAAGCTACTTGGTCAACGCCCAACTACACAACATCCGTCGGCCTATTCCCGACATCTCTTACACACCATAGGCTACTCGGTCAACGCCTGACTACACCCCAGGGATGGACCTTATCGGTCAGGATCCAACTCAACGTTCCCATGATTGTCAAAAATCTTTGATATAATAACGGTTATGAAATCCCCGAATTCTTGGGGCCCAGAAGGCCCACGAACTACAAACTATAAAACTTAAAACCCTTGAGCTAAGTAGGAAGATGAAACTTTTGAATGCTCTGGCACTAAGGCACGATCTAGGAAAAAACCCTAGTCCACCCTTTGGCCGGAACATTTTGGCGCCCACCGTAGGGCTACGGTAAAACTCTTCCTACGCCCCAAATCATATACAAGGACTAGCACTTTACCATGGCGAGAGGCGACAATAACAACAACAACTCACAACCCCCTACCATGGAGGAGATGATGGCAATGATCAACAGTTTAAGGGAGGAGAATGCTCGATCCAGGGAAAGAGAGGAGGCCATCCAACAAGAAAACGAGAAAATCAGGAGACAAGCGGATGAGATGCAGGCGAGAATAGTAGCTAATACCAGGACGGTGGAGGAAGACGTCATGATGGAAGTCCCCAGGGATTTTTGACCCTTCTCGGAAGCCATAGAGGCCGAGATTATCCCTAGAGATCATCGGATACCCCAGGTCGAGCCTTTAGACGGAACCCAGGACACCAGTCAGCACTTGACGGACTTCAGGGCACAAATGCTGATTTATGGCGGGAGCATGGAAGTTCACTGTAAGCTGTTCATGGGCACGCTCAAAAAAGCCACCCTTGATTGGTTTAGCGGTCTCCCCGACCGGTCCATCACTGACTTCGACGTCTTCAGCCGGCTCTTCATGGCACAATTTGCCCCCAACAAGAAGAAGCCCCCGATCATGTCGGATTTGTTCGATCTCAAGTAGTAGCGGGAAGAGTCATTGAAGGACTTTCTGCAAAGATTCAATGAGGTCGCATTGAGGATAGCATCTCTGGATAAAAGGATGGCTGTCATCGCATTCCAGAAAGGCCTGAGGTCTGGAGCTTTCGACATCGCGCTGGAAAGAGTAAATTGCCAGACGATGTCGAAGGTGAGAGCCTTCGCGCTGAGTCACATTAAGATGGAGGAAGGGCAGATCAGCAAGAGAGCAGCGGAGAGCCGAGAGGCAGGGGGCAGCAATAAGGAGGGCAACAAGCATCTCCGACCGCGGTCGGATTGGAGTAAGCGACGCGATCGTTACAACAGGAAGGAGAGCAACTACCGGCAGGCCGATCATGTCGGTCGACCAAGGGCCGAGTGGACACGCAACAGGGAAGAAGAGAAGTTTACTCCACTCAACGTTCCCAGGCGGCACGTACTGCATGACGTCAACAGCGCGTCACTTTTCAAGTTCCCAGCGGCGACTGATCGTCAGTTGGGACCCTATAAAATCGATTGGTGCGAATTTCATCGGACCCATGAACACACTACGGAGAATTGCTTCGTTCTCGGTAGGCAGATTGAGCGCCTTATCAAGGAGGGTCGTTTGAAAAAATTCATTGCAGGAAAGCAGGATGAGGGCTCATCCGACAGGCGACGTAGGCGTGAAGGAGAAGACACGAGAAGAGGAAGGCGTGAAGAGAGACCTCCCCCAAGAAATCTTCCGGAAAAAAGTACAGAGACTCACCAGCAAGCTGTCCATGGAGATTTCAACACCATAGCGAGGGGATTTGCTGGAGGAGGCCCGACATCAGCAGCACGGAAGAGATACTCTTGGTCGGTGTTATCGGTTTCAGATTGGGCGAGACCCATTCGGCCAGCCATCACGTTTTCGGACGCCGACTTCGAGGGTGTGTCTCCCCATGAGGACGACCCTATAGTCGTCTCAGTGATAGTCATGGGTTACAATGTGAAGCGAGTGTTGGTGGATCAAGGCAGCTCGGCAGACATAATGTTTTGGGAAGCTTTTGTCGGGATGAAAATTCCGACTGATCGTCTTATGCCGTATGCAGGTACGTTAGTTGGTTTTGCAGGTGATCAGGTAACGACCAGGGGGTACACCGACTTGGAGACAACCTTTGGCAAGGGAGATAGCATGAAGACTATCACCGTCCGATACCTGGTGGTGAACGCCCAGTCGTCCTACAGCATATTAGTAGGCCGACCCACGCTGAATAAGTTGGGAGCAGTTGTCTCCACACCTCACTTGAAGTTAAAGTATCCTTTGCCCAGCGGAAAGGTCGGGGTCCTCCGTGTCGATCAAGAAGTCGCGAGGAAATGCTATGAGGACAGTTTGAGGGCGAGGAGACACCTATATGTGACCCAGGTTGATCGGGGAGTGCAGTCAATCGAGTTAGATCCGAGGATGATTCACTTCGATTCCCGACCATCCTTAGCGGAGGATGTGAAGGAAGTTAGCCTGGTCGAAGGCAAAACGGTCAGGATTGGTGTATCTCTGGCTAAAGAAGACGAGGAAGGGTTGCTGACTGTGTTGAAGGGCAACGTATCGGCCTTTGCATGGAGTTCCGGCGACATGCCAGGTATTGATCCCGACTTCCTATGTCATCGTCTCATGGTCGACCCCAACGCGAAGCCGGTGATTCAAAAACGATGAAAGTTTGGAGAGGATAAGAAGAAGGTCATAGCTGAGGAGACGAAGAAGTTGTTGGTGGCTGGTCACATTCGGGAAATCCAATACCCGACATGGCTAGCGAACGTGGTAATGGTGCGAAAGAGCAATGGAAACTAGAGGATGTGCACGGACTTCACGGACTTAAACATAGCTTGTCCAAAAGATTCATACCCGCTGCCCAACATAGATTGTCTAGTCGACAACGCATCAGGTTATGAATTATTGAGCTTCATGGATGCATACTCGGGGTACAATCAGATCAGGATGCACCCTGCCGATGAAGATAAAACGGCGTTCATAGCCGACCAAGCTACCTACTGTTACAAGGTCATGCCTTTCGATTTGAAGAACGCGGGGGCGACGTACCAAAGGCTTATGGACAAGGTGTTGGCCGATCAACTAGGAAGGAATGTGGAGGCATACGTCGAAGACATGGTCGTCAAGTCTCCTAGGGTGTGTCGGCATTTTTCTGACTGGCAAGAATCGTTTGACACCCTAGCGCGCTACCAGCTCAAGTTGAACCCCGCGAAATGCTCTTTCGGTGTCCAAGCGGGAAAATTCCTCGGTTTCCTATTGACTCATCGTGGCATTGAGGCGAATCCTGATAAGTGCTCCGCGATAATCAATATGAGAAGTCCTGCGACGGTAAAAGAGGTCCAGCAGTTGACAGGGAGGATGGCCTCCCTCTCCCGGTTTCTTTCAAAAGCAGCGGACAAGTCATTGCCCTTGTTCCAATGCTTAAGGAAGAACGATCGGTTTGCATGGACAGACAAATGTGAAAGAGCATTCGACGAACTCAAGCAAGCTCTCACTTCACCGCCAATTTTCACTAAACCGCAAACCGATTTCCCTTTGCTGGTGTATTTTTCGGCGTCCGACAGCGCTGTCAGTGCGGTCTTAGTGCAAGAAAAAGGTAACTCCCAATTGCCTATTTATTTTGTTAGCAGGGTGTTCCAAGGGGCGGAGGTTCGTTATCAAAAAATCGAGAAGCCGACACTTACAATAGTGATAACCGCGTGGAAGCTTAGACACTATTTTTAGAGCTACGAAACGGTAATCCGAACAGATTACCCTATCAGATAGGTGTTGCAAAAGCCCAACCTTGCTGGCAGAATGATGAAGTCGTCAATCAAGTTGTCCGAGTTCGCAATCAGATACGAACCGAGAGGAGCCATTAAAGCTCAAGTGTTGGCCGATTTCTTGGTAGAACTGACCCCGCCAGCCGAGGAGGACTCCTCTGGAGAAAGTGAGTGGATCTTATCGGTCGACGGAGCTTCCAACTTAGGTGGCAGCGAAGCAGGGATCGTCCTTGAGGGCCCGGGAGGTATACTCCTGGAACAGTCGCTACGCTTTGAGTTTCGGGATAGCAACAATCAGGCAGAGTACGAGGCGCTATTGGCAGGGATAGCGTTGGCGAAAGAAATGGGTGCAACAATCCTGTCGGCCAGGAGCGACTCACAACTTGTGACGGGGCAGGTAGCAGGAACTTTCCAGGCGAAGGATCCCCAACTAGCTCGGTACCTGGAAAAGGTAAAGGTCATGTCGGCTGGCTTTACCAAGTTTTCACTAAATCATGTCCCTAGGGAGAAAAATTCACGAGCCGATCTCTTGTCTAAGCTAGCAAGCACAAAGAAGCCAGGGGCCACTCGGTCAGTCATCCAAGAGACGTTAACACAGTCGAGTATAAATGAGGCACAAGGGAATGTCCTTTTCATCCAAGAAGAGCTTGATTCGTGGATGGGACCGTACATCGCATTTCTAACTCGGGGGGAGCTACCGGAGGACAAAAGGGAGGCATCGTTGGTGCAGAAGGAGTCGGCCAGGTTTGTAGTCATCATTGAAAGGTTATACCGAAGGGGCTTTAGCTCTGCTCTCTTGAGATGTCTAACCATATCCTAGGCGCAAAGAGTGATGGACGAGGTGCATAGCAACCTGTGTGGGAGTCATATAGGAGGGCAAGCTCTAGTATACAAAGTCGCCCGAGCAGGATACTTTTGGCCGTCTTTGAGAAATGACTGCGTCAACTGGGTCCAAAAGTGTGATGGTTGCCAGAGACACGCAACCTTACATCATTCCCCGGCCAAGCGACTTCATTCGATCTTGTCTCCTTGGTCGTTCCACAAGTGGGGCATTGACATTTTGGGACCTTTCCCGATTGCGGTGAGACAACTAAAATTCTTGATAGTAGCCGTAGACTAATTCAGCAAATGGATCGAGGCGGAGCCAGTCGCAACCATTTCGGCAGAAAAGGTAAGGGTGTTTCTGTGGAAGAATGTGGTATGCAGGTATGGCGTTCCTCAAGTGCTTGTTTCCGATAACGGGACAGTTTGCAAGTAGTAGAGTCCGTGATTTCTGCAAAGGGATCGGCATCCGAATGACTTTCACTTCTGTAGAACACCCCCAGTCTAATGGTCAAGCGGAGTTGGCAAACAAAGTCATACTTTCAGGACTGAAAAAGCGCGTCCAAGATTCAGGTGCATCATGGGTGGATGAACTTCCCCGAGTGTTGTGGTCGTACCACACGACTATCCACTCGTCAACTCAAGACACCCCTTTCAACCTGGTCTACAGGAAAGATGCGATGATACCGATCGAAATCTCCAAACCGTCGGTACGTTCTATATGCTTCACTGAAGAGGAATCCGAACAAGGAAGGCGAGTTGATTTGGATTTGATCACAGAGACAAGAGCAAAATCACGGATAAATCAAGCGACAGTGCAACGAAGAGCAGCTTTCAAGTATAATACAAAGGTCGTCCCAAGAGATTTTGTGGTAGGAGACCTTGTTCTGAAGCGCGCTCAGCTAACTCAAAGGAGGAACAAGTTGTCACCTAAATGGGTCGGTCCTTACAAAATTGATGATGTAGTCGGAAAAGGAGCTTACCGACTGAGGACCTTGGATGGAGGCATGATACCGAGAACTTGGAACGCTGCAAATTTACGCTTCTATTATAGCTAGTCTCTCTTCCCATTTGTATTAGGTGCACTCTTTTCCTAACTCAGTATTTTTTCCCCGTAAAAATGAGAGGGGTTTTCACTGAGAAGGTTTTTAACGAGGCACCACAGTCCAATAATTTGTTTATTTCAATTAACATGATTATCCTTGACTCACTTCTATGATTTTTCACATTTTTATATACAGAAGACTAAACTCGTGATTGTCGGCAAAAGTCCGACTGGGCATGATTGTCGGCAAAAGTCCGACTGGGTGAGTATAAATAACTCAAAGACTAAACTCGTGATTGTCGGCAAAAGTCCGACTGGGCGAGTATAAATAACTCAAAGACTAAACTCGTGATTGTCGGTAAAAGTCCGACTGGGCGAGTATAAATAACTCGAAGACTAAACTCGTGATTGTCGGCAAAAGTCCGACTGGGCGAGTATAAATAACTCGAAGACTAAACTCGTGATTGTCGGCAAAAGTCCGACTGGGCGAGTATAAATAACTCGAAGACTAAACTCGTGATTGTCGACAAAGTTCGATTATGTGATCAACGGAGAATGGGGACGACAACCGACTGACTAACCCATCGAGTCGAGAATTTACGCCTTTCGCGTCCAGACTTTGGCGATTCAAGGAAACGTTAGTCGGAATTCGACCGACTCTCTTTTAATGATGATGATTTCTAACTAGGTGAATTCCTCACATCTCCCAATTCGGAAATTTGGTGACCCCACTCATACGAGTCAAAATGTGGCCGACCCTTTTCGCGGAATGGTGATTCCTCACTTGGCGAACCCCTCACTGGGTGGTTCCTAAACCCTAAACCTAAACCACGTTAACTCCGAATGTCTTTAACTTGGCATATTTTCATCTCATTGGAATCGGATGTTGACCGACTGTTTCATGAAATTTGGCCTTCAACTTAGAAAATTCTTTATTTCGCCAAACGATTTTTAGCCGACTGTTTCATGGAATCTCACGGAGTCTCACTTTTAAAGTTTTATCGGATGAGTCAGGTTTTAGCCGACTGTTTCATGGAATCTCGCCTTTAACTTAGAAAATTCCCTATTTTGCCAATGGAATCGGATTTTGACCGAGTTGTCTCATAAAATTTCACTTTTAACTTAGAAAGTTTCACATTTGGCTAAGTAAGTCGGAGTTTTACCGACTTTGTCCATCAGATTTCACACAGAACTAAAAGTCTATATTGTCACATGAGGGGGAAATCGACCGACTTAGTTCATGAAATTTCGCGTTTGACCGGCATTGGCCTTATGAAAGTTCATTTTTAACTTAGAAAAAATTGTTTTTTAACTTATAATTGTTCTAGTCGGTATTTGGATGACTTGCTATGCCAAGGTTCAATTTAACTTGGACAAATTTTGTCCTCATTCCAGTCGGTATTTGGACGACTTGCTATGCCAAGGTTCAATTTAACTTAGAGAAATTTTGTCCTCATTCCAGTCGGTATTTGGACGACTTGTTATGCCAAGACCCAATTTAACTTAGAAAAAAAAAATTCTAACTTATAATTGTTCTAGTCGGTATTTGGACGACTTGTTATGCCAAGATTCAATTTAACTTAGAAAAATTGGTTTTTTAACTTATAATTGTTCTAGTCGGTATTTGGACGACTTGTTACGCCAAGATTTAATTTAACTTACAAAAATTTTGTCATTTTTATAGTCGGTATTTGGACGACTAGTTACACAGGTTCAATTTTAACTTAGCACAATCTTATATCTCTGTTCGAGTCGGAGTTTGGGCGATTACAACAACAATGAAAAACTAAACATATACTTCATAAATGTCTCAAAATACTACGACAAAGTTCATAAGGCACCACAACAACAACGAAAAAAAAACAAAAAGAAAGGCATGGTTTCTAAAAGTAAACTCAATCGTCTTCCGGGGGGTCTACGAGCTCGCCATTCACGATCTCTTTGAAGTAACCAAGGCTTCAAAGGTCAATATCAGCATGAAGGAACTTCACTTGGCTCGTAGCAGTGTGAAAACCTTGCACAAACTTCTTCAACGAGTCCACTTTCGTGGCATGAAGGTCAGCCTGCAACATTTCAATCTCTGCCTTGGCCAAGGATAGCTCATCCTCGAAAACTCGAGCCGCATCAACGCTTTTGTCTCAGGCTAGCTTGATTTCTTCAATCTCTTTCTCAAAGGCCGATCTCTCGGAATCCCAGCCTTTTCTCTCGTCATCGAAGGTGCGCCGACCCTCAAGAAGATTATCTCGCTCAGCCTTTACCCATTGAAGGTCCGCCTTACCCTTTTTCACCGTTTCTTCGAGGGAATTGATTTTCTTCCCCTGCAGTTTGATTTCTCGGGCCATTCCACAAATCTTATCCTCATTAATGAGTGACAGAGCGGAGAGACGATTAGTCAAAGACTCCACCCCTTTTGCAATTGAAAAAGGGCTCATCTTTTCTAAGTCTTCCTTATCACCATCAAGCAGATCGGTATGCCGAATATGAGATGAATGGTTGAACTTTTCATCCCAAAAGGACAGAGCTTTCCCTTTTTCGGCGTCGTGATCGAGGGGCTCCCAGTTGTCCCCAATGCACATGCTCAAGGTCCGCTCAGCCGATTGGACCTCAACATCTTTTTCAGTCTCCCCTCCCCCAATCTCAGTTTCGAGATTCACCAGGGTGATAGGAGTCTCAGCCTCCCGGCGACGCTTGAGGGGACTCGCGGCGACAACACCCTTTTTGAGAAGGGCCCCAGCATCACTCGCCTTCTCACCGACTGCATCCACCCCGATAGCCTTGGAAGCTTCTTACTGCTTCCATAATTTCCTCATCTCGCGATTACTCAAACTCGCCATTTTATCTGCATAAGAGTTAAATACATGTTACAAGGAAGCACAAAAATCAAATAAAAATAATGTTAAAAGGTTATCGGCGAGAGACCGACTACCTATATAGATCCTCAATTCACTGGGTCTATTTTCTAAGTCTAGAAGCCTAGTGGTGTTGAAAATCGTTTGAAGCTCCTCAAGTTTTTTAACGTCCTCTCGGTCTTCCTCGGCGACCTTCTCGAATGACAGACCACCATAGGATACCGTTCGCCGGTTCCAATACAGAGGGTATCCGTCAAGCAAACTTTCATTACCAGGAGTACAACGAAGTCAAAAAAATGACTTCCTAAAGTCCTTGTAGGACGACAAGAACAATGTCAAAAGCCCTCGCCCATTAACCCCACCAACGGACACCCAACTAGTGCGCTTACTCACTCGGGATTCAAAAAAATATAAAAATTTATCTAAAGTTGGAGTAATGCCTAGACCTATACACAAAATTTCAAACCCTCAGACAAACACCCAACCGTTTGGGTGAAGTTGTGTAGGGGCCACATTAAGCACCTGAAGCACTCCTTTTTCACACTCGGAAAGGGGCCACCTCACCCTAAGTTTTGAAATCATGGTAGTGTAACAAAAGGTAAACCTCTCGGAGGAAACACCTTTGACGCACACGGGCTCCCTATCAACGCAAGGCTCACAAATAATCACACTGTCCCCCCCCCCTCACAAACCACATGTTCACTACAGAAACTATCAACTATGGCCCACGAGTTCATACAAGATTCACAACGCAAGACATCGTCTTTTACCCAATCATATAGTTCCCCATAGTTTATGGAAGCCATTACAGATGAACAGATTAACTTAAACAACCACTCAAGGTTTTCTTTTTCTTTTTCTGCAAAACAAGAAAGGACCAGCAGGTTTAAATAGACGCGTACCTAAGGGCACCCAACAACTCTTCCTCACTCAATAACTTCACCGGAACGCCGCAAACCACCGTGGACCACTGAAAATGAACCACCGCCAAGGAGATGCTAAGTCCTAAAAATGGGGGAAGAGAAAGCAAAGACCAAAGCAATGGAGGGCCCTGGGTATATATAGGCAAAGGAGGCGTACCAAGGAATCCACCTTTCGAAAATGCAGCGTTTAACGAAGAGACTCGCATTTAAGAGTTATGGCGCATGCTGGGAACGTTACAACTTTTAGTATTAAAGCTCCCCACACGTTTCAGGACACGTGGCACCACTGTCATCAATTCTCTAAAAAAGGCACCCTGCAATGAATGCATGCCTCTGTGACGCAATACGAAGGGACACCACTCGGACCGTTGTGTGACAATATGTCCCTCCATTCAGAGGGGAAGACATTAAATCAACACCCAAGCTCGGTCTGCTTCTCGGGAACGTCCCAAATTTGGCTCAGAATAGATACTTAAGGCTGCTCGGTCGTATTTCGACCAGTACCGAAGGCGCAAACCGCGTCGACTAGGCCTCAAGCCCTCTCGCCTTATAGGCTTAGGGCTGGGAGGCAAGTGGAACGTCCAGGTCGGATTCCGACCTTACCTTCTCGGTTTGCCTCAAGTGCGAAATACGACGACTAGGCCTCAAGCCCTCTCGCCTTATAGGCTCAGGGCTGGGAGGCAAGTGGAACGTCCAGGTCGGATTCCGACCTTACCTTCTCGGTTTGTTGCACGCCGATCACACCCCGACCGAACAGCTCCTTTTCTACATATACTCGGCCAATGCCCGACTGGACATCCCCGTGTACATCTGTCGGCCTATTACCGACATCTCTTTCCCACCATAGGCTACTTGGTCAACGCCCGACTACACAACATCCGTCGGCCTATTCCCGACATCTCTTACCCACCATAGGCTACTCGGTCAATGCCTGACTACACCCCAGGGATGGACCTTATCGGTCAGGATCCGACTCAACGTTCCCACGATTGTCAAAAATCTTTGATATAATAACAGTTATGAAATCCCCGAATTCTCGGGGCCCAGAAGGCCCTAGAACTACAAACTATAAAACTTAAAACCCTAGAGCTAAGTAGGCAGATGACACTTTTGAATGTTATGGCTCTAAGGCACGATCTAGGAAAAAACCATAGTCCACCCTTTGGCCGGAACAAAGAGGAATGAGAGAAAAAAAGGAAGTTCGCGCCCTCAGCTAGAACCCAACACCTCTACTCAGCACTTACAACCACCAAGGAAGATGAGAAAGGAACAAGAGAGAAAGGTAGGAAAAATGATTGTGAATGTGGAAGGAAGATGAGAAAGAGAGAGCTATGGGCCTCACACATATCAATATTTTTTTTCACTATTTTTCTACTTTTTGTAGAGAAATTAATAAATGTGAGTTAAATTTCTCTTATTATATATTTTGTATGAAACAATTCGTGTAACTTATTTCTTTATTCTCTATTGTATCTCGTCAATGTTTTTATCAAACCAAACACTACACGATAGATTTTTTAGGTTAGATTATCTAGATTTTGGATTAGATTCCTAAGTAATATGAGTTATTTTAAATAAATTTTTGCATGAACAAAATTTTATATTAATTAAAAAAGCAATTGAGCTAAAGTAATTATAGTTATTTTTTATTGTATAAAATATTATATACTGACTAATGAAAATATTAGAATATAAAATATTTTACTTAAAAAATATTTTAAACCAAAATTAATCGATCAAAATCAATTTTATCAACAATCACCACATACACACGTGATCGTCACACTATTTGCAAACAAAGTGACAATGAATCATTTAGCAATTGGCATTCTTCTCAACTAAATTGTGGGTCCATAATGTGTAATCCACACATGTTTGAAGTGTCTTTTAGCTTTGATAAGTGGGGTTCATGGTCATTGCTCCGAACCCAAAAAGGTGTTGATGTACATATCCATCTTCCTTGCTTTTAGCTTCAACGATTTTTCTACGGGTGCAAATGCTCGGGAAAGGTTAGATTTAGAATGCTTTAGTACCAAATCTAATTAAAGTAATTAGTTGAGTTATGTTGGATTAGGTTTGTAAACTTTTTTTTTATATAAATATTCAATCAATCAACTTGACTATAATTAAGTTAAGTGTTATCGAGTTAATTAATAAAAAAATAAATATTTTAAATGATTGAAAAAATAATAAAAATACTTAATTTAAATTTTAATATATTATTTAAAGTACAAACAACGTTACAATAATTATACATTAGAAATTATAAATATTTCAAATCAAATACTACGTTACTAATGTTGTAATAGTAATTCAGTTTCTGTAGTCCCTATACTATTAGTTTGTTGTTACTATTATAAACGGCTTGGCAATTGTTAGTTGCAAAAATAATGGATATATAAGGATGTAAACTTTCTGTAATAATACACATTTGAATACATTCTTCTCTCTCAAATCCCTGATACTCAATTACTCTGTGTGTGTGATTACGAGTGTTAGTTCTATTGTGTTTGCTTTCTACAACAGTACAGTGGTATCAGAGCAAGGTTCCTGATCCTGAACCAGTGAGAGGAAAAGAGAGAGAGACAGAGAGAGTGTGTATGTGTTGATTGGAAAATCATGACCAACAATGGTGGGTTCACTATGTCACTACCGATTCTGAATGACAAGAACTATGATAGGTGGCGTATCCAAATGAATGCGATATTTGGTTTCCAGGAGGTCTATGAAGTTGTGCACGATGGCTATCAAGTTGTTGGAGACGATGCGACTGATGCCCAGAAGTCCATATTCAAAGAATCCAAGAAGAAGGATTGAAAGGCATTGTTCTTGATTCATCAGTGTGTCGATGATGCGAACTTTGAGAAGATTTCTAGTGCGGCAAATGCCAAGGAGGCCTGGGATAGCTTGGAGAAAAGCTATGAAGGAGCCGAAAAAATCAAGAAGGTGAAGCTCCAGACGATGCGAAGGCAATATGAACTTATGCAGATGGAGGAAAGTGACACCATCTCTGGTTACTTCGCCAAGATTCGATCCTTAACAAACCAAATGAAAGGATGCGAAGAAGCAATAAAGGATCAATTGGTGGTTGAGAAAGTGCTTCGAACATTAACTTCCAAATTTGATCATATTGTGGTTGCAATAGAAGAGTCAAAGGATCTTGAGTCCTTCAAGATTGATGAACTGCAGAGTTCCTTAGAGGCACATGAACAGAAGATTAAGGAGAGGAATCCTGACAAGAATTCTGATCAAGCTCTACAGGCCCAATCAAGCAAAAGGTTCTCTAAATAGGGGAACATGCAAAGAAAAGGAAAAGGCAAATTGAAAAATGATAAAGGAAAGCATTATAAAGGAGTCAATCAAGACTCGAGTTCAACGTCCTCATTCAGAAAGAACAAGAAGAAAGTTGATAGAATAAAGGTACAATGTTTCAATTGCAGAAACTTTAGCCACTTTGCATCTGAGTGCAGGTTCAATTGTGGGAATGGCGGAAAGGATTCTGAAGCAAGAATGGCACAGGGAGAGGAGTCAGAAGAGGAACAAGTGTTGCTCATGGTCACAACCAAAGAAGAGCATGACAAGAATGATTGTTGGTATCTTGATACCGGGTGCTCCAATCATATGACTGGACACAAAGAGTGGTTCGTGAGCCTTGATGAGACTACTAAGAGCAAATTGAAATTCGCAGATCATAGTTCCACTGATGCAGAAGGAATAGGAAAGATTTCAATTCAGAGGAAAGATGGAAAACACTCATACATTTCCAATGTATTGTATATTCCCAAGATGAAGAGTAACTTGCTAAGTCTCGGTCAATTGTTGGAAAAAGGCTATACAATGACATTGAAAGATAAAGTGCTGAAGGTTTTTTATGTTAACGACAAATTGATATTGAAAGCTCCACTATCTAGCAATAGAACTTTCAAGGTTGGAATTAAGGTGGATGGACATCAATGCTTAGTGTCCAGAGTTGCTCATAAAAGCTGGACATGGCACCAAGGTATGGTCATTTGAATTTCAAGAGTCTTTACATGCTTAGTAAAATTGGTATTGTGACTGGATTGCCTACTATTAAAACCCCTAATGAGTTGTGCAGTGAGTGCCTTACAAGTAAGCAGACTAGGAACTCATTTGTGGCTCATGTTATACCAAGTCAGTCAAAGCACTTGAGATAGTATACTCAAATGTTTGTGGTCCTTTTGAGGTGAACTCATTAGGCAGTAATAGGTATTTTGTGACATTCATAGACGATTTCACAAGGAAGACTTGGATTTACCTAATCAAGAGGAAGAGTGACGTGTTTGCCACTTTTCTTAGCTTCAAAGCACGGGTGGAGAGGCAAAGTGAACAAAAACTAAAATCACTTAGGACTGATGGGGGTGAAGAATACACTTATGCTGAGTGGGAAGATTATTGTAATAAAGAGGGGCTGATTCATGAGGTAATAGCACCCTACACTCCACAACACAATGGTACTGCAGAAAGAGAGAATAAGACAATCTTAAACATGGCCAGAAGCATGTTAAAGACTAAGAAATTTCCCAAAAGGTATTGGGGTGAAGCTGTCTCAATAACTGTTTACATTCTGAATAGGTGCCCTACAAGGAGACTTGATGAAATCACTCCTGAAGAAGCATGGTCAGGCTTGAAACCTAATGTTAGTCACCTTAGAATCTTTGGCTCCATTTGCTACAAGCATGTCCCTGATGTGCACAGAAAGAAACTGGATGATAGGGGTGAAAAGTTGATTCTGCTTGGATATCATTCTACAGGTGCGTATAGAGTCTACAATCCTCTAACTCAAAAAATGATGCTTAGCAGATACTTGAAGATTGATGAAACTCAACACTGGGATTGGAATGATAGAAGTGATGATCTAGGAAGACAAACAATAATACATCTTGATGAGGACATTGAACAACAACTAGAGGCAGAAATTCAGAATCGAAAAAGACCTCAAAGAATGAGAAAAACTCCACTAAGACTGAACGAATATGAAGTATTTCCAGACTCACAAGTCACAACTGAAAGTGATTTGGTTCACATGGCTTTGTTAGCAGAGATGGAACCAGTGAGCGTTGAGGAAGCAGTGGAGACACATTGGATGGAAGCCATGAGAGAAGAGCTGAGGTCAATTCAGAAGAATCAGACTTGCAAACTTACTCCACTACCAATGGGGAAGAAAGCAATTACTGTGAGATGGGTGTATAAAGTGAAATTAAATTCAAAGGGTGAGGTAGCCAAATACAAGGCCAGGCTAGTTGCAAAAGGTTTCTTGCAGAGACAAGGCTTGGACTATGATGAAGTTTTTGCCCTGGTTGCAAGATTAGAAACCATAAGACTAGTGGTTTCTATGGCAAGCTATCACTGTTGGCCAATACACCAAATGAATGTCAAATCTACCTTCTTGAATGGGCCACTAGAGGAGGAAGTATTTGTGTCACAGCCACCTGGGTTTGAAATTAAAGGCAAGGAAAAATAGGTGTACAGATTGCATAAAGCCTTATATGGCCTGAAGCAAGCTCCAAGAGCCTGGAATAAAAGAATTGATAGCTTCTTACTGCAACTTGGATTTGTGAAGTGCACTACTGAATACGGTGTGTACACAAAGGGGCTGAATATGACTGACTTGCTAATAGTATGTCTATATGTTGATGACCTATTAGTAACAGGAAGCAAAGCTAAAGAAATTGATGCATTCAAGCAAGATATGAAGGCTGAATTTGAAATGACTGACTTGGGAAAACTCTCTTATTTTCTTGGAATAGAGTTCAAGGAAACTAAAGGTGGAATTTTTATGCATCAAAGAAAATATACTACAGATGTGTTGGAAAGGTTTCAGATGCTGAATTGCAATCCAGTTTCAACACCTGTTGATACTGGAAATACACTTGACAAGTCTGAAGGAGATCAAATGGTGGACAAGACTCTATATAGGCAAATGGTAGGATCTCTAAGATATGTCTGCAATACGAGGCCTGATATTGCATATGGAGTAGGGCTTGTGAGCAAATATATGGAGACCCCAAAGCAATCTCATTTGCTTGTTGTTAAGAGGTTGCTCAGGTATGTTAAGGGAACAATTGGTTATGGACTGATGTTTCCTAATAAATTTAGCAGTCCTAATCACAATATGGTTGGATACTCTGATGCTGATTGGTATGAAGATAAAGTTGACAGGAAAAGCACCACAGGCTATGTATTCATGCTTGGAGATGCTCCAATTTCCTGGTGCTCAAGAAAGAAATCTGCTGTGGCTTTGTTTTCATGTGAGGCTGAGTATATAGCAGCTAGTATGGGTCCCTGTCAAGCTTTATGGATGGAAACTGTGGAAGAACGTATGTAAAAGATTTCGATGATGCCAAAGAAATTGTAGAAAACAAGAGGTCAAGTTAAAGCAAGGTGATCAAGAAACAAAAATCTCAAAGTATTTTAGATAAGTCTTGTCAACCTAGCTTTATATGTAAAAAGAAATCTTTAGAAATATTGCATAAGATTCTTGGCCATTTAAAATAGAGAATTTCAAGAAAACCCAAATATAATCTTTTAATATTAATAAGGTTTTGAAAATACAAGTTTTCTATATCTTAAGTTTTAATAAGGCAATTATTGTTTTAAGAGTCTAGTAATCGATTACCAGTACATGTAATCGATTACTAGAGGATGAAACTCATATGTTCAAAATTCAGTTATTAAAACGTGCTCTGGTAATCGATCACTCAGTTCTTGTAATCGATTACCAGAAGATAAAATTTTGAAATTTGAATTCAAATTTTACAATGTTTCAAACATTTTGAAATTAAACTGTTGTAATCGATTACCAAGTCTTGTAATCGATTACTAGAGCCTATTTTCTGAGAATTTTTAGAAAGTCACAACTCTTTATGAAAAGTCACAACCTAAGAAACAATTATCTATAAATACCAATAATTCTTCAGAGAAGGGTTACGAACTCTATTGTGAAAATTATCTTTACAAATCACTTGGCCAAAATCATTTGCAAAAATTATCTAAAGAGTTCTACTAGATCAACAAAGTGTAAAATCCACTCTTAAAAAGAGAGTTGTTCTACTTCATTCAATTCATCTATTGATCTGTAAAAGAGAAAGTGTTGTTCTCCTTGTTGGTCTGTGATTCTCAACACGAGGAAAGGGAATTTCTAGGTGTTGGAGAATTTGAGTCTTGTAAAAGTTACAAGCATAGTGAAAATCTCAAGTAGGAGACTTGAGGACTGGATGTAGGCAAGGTTGGCCGAACCAGTATAAAATCAAGTTTGCAATTCTCTTTCCCTATACTTTTAATTTTGTTGTGAAGTTTTTGCATCATTACATACAATTTGTTTATGATATTGAATTTATAAGAAAGAAGTTAGAAAAACTTATAAAGAGAAGAAAAAATTAGATAACTTAATTCACCCCCCCCCCCCCCTCTTAAGTTATACGAGGCTACTTGACTAACAGAAACTTTGCTTGAAGAATTGAAGACAGAGACTGAGGAAGGCATACTGTTAATGGTGGATAACAAATCAGCAATAAATCTGGCTAAAAATCCAGTAGCACGTGGTAGAAGTAAACACATTGAGACCCGATTCCACTTCCTAAGGGACCAAATAAGTAAAAGAAAGTTGAAACTTGAGTTCTGCAGATCCGAGAGCCAAATTGCATACATACTGACCAAACCGTTGAAAAAGGAAAGGTTTGAAGAGCTAAGAAATAAACTTGGGGTCAAGTGCATAGGGAAGCTGAATTAAAGGGGAGTGTTGTAATAGTAATTCAGTTTCTGTAGTCCCTATACTATTAGTTTGTTGTTACTGTTATAAACGGCTTGGCAATTGTTAGTTGCAAAAATAATGGATATATAAGGATGTAAACTTTCTGTAATAATACACTTTTGAATACATTCTTCTCTCTCAATTCCCTGACACTCAATTACTCTGTGTGTGTGATTACGAGGGTTAGTTCTATTGTGTTTGCTGTCTACAACAACTAATTATAAAATTTTAAACTACATTAGAATTAAAAAAAAAATTTCGTGTCTGATTCAATTTAACTAATTAAATCTTAATTACAATATTTGATTAAAAAAAAGTAGAATTAAATATATGAAGAGAAAATATATTATGTATTGTATTGTATCTGATAACTAACTTCTTAATTTATTATTGAATAAGTTGGATTTGCAAATGAGTTATCAGACATTTACCCCCCAAAGTTTTATCCACAGAAAAAGGAAGCAACATAATAGGATGGTTTTGTGATGGCAAACACTAGGAGAAGTGATAGGTGTTCTTCTCCTCGGATTCACCAAAGCTTGGACCTCTTCAATGAAGCTCAAAATCCGAATGTAAGACACTTGAAGGAAGGAATATTTTCGGATCTAAGGTTTCCTAGGCTATGGATGGAAGCATCCAAGCTTAAGGAATAAAGGAAAGCTCACTTCAAAAGGTAGAAAACCTAGCTAGGGTTTCTAAAAAGTGATGGCTCTCTCTCGGTGACTTTTGGACGAAATTTGGCTGAAGTAAGCTCTCAAATTTCATATATGTCAAAAGTGAATACAATGAGTGAAGGAGGAAGCTTAAATGGATCCGGAATTAGGGACACTTGGCGCCAATGTGGAGGCTTCACATGTGGCGCCAAATTTTGAATTCAAATTTTGAATTTGAATTCAAAACTTAACTCACATGTGCAAGTCCGGTTCACATTGATGCTAGGTGTATTTAGGTTTGATTTAGTATGCATTTAGGGTTGAATTTGAGTCACACATGTTCAGCCAAGGTGGCACCATCCATGTGACTCAAAATGCAACTTAAATGCATGCTAAATTAAACCTAGTTTTGAATTTTGAATTCAAAACTTAACTCACATGTGCAAGTCCGGTTCACATTGATGCTAGGTGTATTTAGGTTTGATTTAGTGTGCATTTAGGGTTGAATTTGAGTCACACATTTTTAGCCAAGGTGGCACCATCCATGTGACTCAAAATGCAACTTAAATGCATGCTAAATTAAACCTAGTTTTTCCTAATTCACTTAAACTAATAATCCTCCTTAAATCCTAATCTAATGACCTAAATACAATGGTCAATCAAATACAATGAATAGGAAAAATTACAAGAATGAAAATGAGCCCAATATTGAGTACCAAAAGCCCAAAGGCCCATGAAGCCCAAAACTAAGCCCAATAAGCCTATGGCCCAAAAATGCTACTCTATGTGGTCCAAAATACAAGACCAAAATATGTGAAACCTATACTAATATAATATGTACAAAATATAAGAAAAATGGATTTATTAAGAGATGACCCATGTGAAGCTCAAATTGGGCCTTCCAGGCCCATCGGGCCCATCGGGCCCATTGGGCCTTGACTGGCCCAAACCTTCATGTCTAGCCAATTCCTCTTGACTCCTTCAATGTGTCACCCCTTGCCTTCCTAGGCATGATTCCATCATTTTGGCCAGGCAAATTCACTAACCCAGAATTCTCCGTGTCATCTTCACTTGTTTATTTCAATCGCGAAGAAAACAAAACTCTACAGTTTTCTTGTGTTATAAGTTGGTACACGTTGCCTGAAAAATTAGATACTGAACATGCTAATAATATCTATGTAAAATATAAACAAATAGCTCATCAACAACTAGAGAATAAATTATATGCATAAAAAGTTCCCCTCACGTATGTTATGTGAAATTACTTGTAGCTCCTTCCTCGTTTACATAAATAACAAAACACCTCCTCAAAATGACAAAAGAAGAAGCAGTGTTGACGTCAACTATATTTTTCCCACGTTAAAATTTTTATCATTCTGTAATTTACGTGTTAATATCGTGAACGGGTTGAAACTAAACCGGGTAGATATGGAAATTATCACCAACAGACGTTGTTTGGCACGATCGCATGCGTTAGATAGCATGGCTATTAAATTTCAGGTGAAAGTATGATCCATTCTGGATAATTTTTAGTAATTACTTATTGTGTGAAAAGTTAAAATAAAGAGGTCCTATTCTCTATTTCATTTTATTTTGAAACTGGTCATAAAAATATATATATCACTACTCAAAGATAATATATATATATATATAAAAGACAATACTTCTTTTAATAATCATACTTATTAATTTATATTTCTATGTAAATATTTTTACTCTTCTTTATATTAAAAGTATCCCTGGTGTGGGTTGCTTAACTGTTTCTGAATGTCAGCTCATCGTTTCTTATTAAAATTTTGTATTGGAGATGATCTAGTTGGCAAAATGGGTTACTTAAATCCTAACAAAATTCCTTGTAAAATCTCCGTTGTTTAAGAAAAAAAAGAGGAAAAATTCATTCCCAAAATAGTCTCATTGAGGAGAAAAATAAAGATTTAATGAGAAGGAACACAGCCACCTCTGTCAACGAGCGTCGCCATCTCCGTCATGTAAAAGTTATTAAATATGCAATTTGTTTATTTTTAATATATAATGTTTCTATATGTATTAAAATAAATGTGTGAAAATTTTAATTAATTTTTTATTCGTATTTGAATATTATATTTTTCTAAATTAATATTTAATTATAATAATTAAATTATAAAAGGTGATGTGTAAATAAAAAATTATAAAAATGTGGATACTTATAAGAACTACCATTGGAGCAAAATTTATAAAAAAATTTAATATGAGTTACTTAGAGATGATGTGACACAGTAGACTCCATATAAAATGATGTAAGAACTCCGGTATGGTTCTTATAAGAACCCACACTAGAGATGCTCTAATGAGAGGAAAACACTCCGATACTCATTTAACTACTCACGTTCATAAAATAGTGTACAACTATTATACATTAAGACTTTTATAATTTTTTTATAAACTCTATGACAGTTTGTTATTTTTATTTCAAAAGTTAAATTTTTTTAAAATAAAATATACACAAAAATAATAAATCACTTATACATACTAGTAGATAAAAAGCACATGATGCTTTTTGATAAATACAAATATGAATAATGAAAATAGTGAGTAGTTATTAAGGGATTAAAAAAATATATACCAAAAAAATCTAATCTTTATTAATTTTTTTTTTATACATTTTTATAAAGGGTTAAAATTGTATACAATAAAATTTATACAAAAATAAAAAAATCAAATTTATATATAAGTATATATATATATATATATATTATAATTTCTTTTTTTATTTTTATTTTATCATGAAACGATGCTCTGAATAATTACACATGAAAATAGTTGTTATAAACATGAAACAAAATTACGAAATATTAGTGGAATACCTTGGTAATTAATGATATATATGGAATATATCTTTGTAATTATTCTATGAATATCTTTTAGATTAGAATATATCAAGATGAGATACCTATTTGATATGCTTTCATAAATTAGTTTTATTTGTTTCTTAGATTAATTCTGCTGTTTATGAAAATGATAAAAAAGTTTTGTATATATTCATGACAATGGTCAAATTCAATAACAGAGAATCATTCCATAAAACACTGTATGGTATCAGATTAACTCCAAGTCAGGAGACGACGACCATTTTTTTTTCAATCTTTTTTCGGCAACTGAAACCTTCAATTTTCCATAAACTCTGATTCTTGTCATCTTGTCATGGGTGACGATGCAACAACCTCGAAGCCTTTTGCTCAAGCATTCATCCAGGATTCAAATCGTCATGGCATTCCTAGTCTCTCGGATGATCAATGAGCTACGCTTGTGCATATGCTCAACACTTCAAAAGGGAATTCTTCTTCAACCGAAAAGTTGAATAGTAAGTTTGATCCTTTTGTGGACTAGATCATCGATATGGGATACTCGAATCACATGATTGGTAATGCTAAATTATTTAGTCAATTATTTGATGTTTCTCCTACTTCTATTGGGTTGCCTAATGGTAAACAAACCATTACCACTAAGGGAGGAATGATAACTTTGAACAAACATATGGAGCTACATAATGTATTATATGTTCCAGATCTAACTTGTAATCTATTGTCAGTGTCTCACTTGTAGCCGATCTCTCTTATTTTGTCACTTTTACTAATAAGCTTTGCGTCATACAAGATTGTGCTTTGATTACTCTGATTGGAGTGGGCGAGCAATGTGACAGGGTTTATTGGTTTCGGCCTTTGCAACAACTTCAAGCTTATCAAGCAATTGTGCGAGATAAAAGAGAGTTGTGGCATCAACGGTTGGGACACCCTTATCAGAAAGTAGATTTTTTATTACCTGATAACAATAATGGAAATAAGGATGTTAATATTATCCATGAACCTTGTGATATTTGTTTAAGAGCCAAACAAACTAGAAGCATATTTTATTTGAGTAATATCAGAGCAACAAATGTTTTTTATTTAATTCATTATGATATATAGGGTGCGTATACTTTGTCTGCTAGTTGTGGTGCTCATTATTTTTTAACTATTGTTGATGATTGTTCTCGAGCTGTATGGGTTTATTTGATGACTACCAAATCTGAGGTCCTTCAACTTATTAAGGATTTTTGTAGAATGGTTCAAACTCAATTTAATAAGCATGTTAAAATTCTTTGAAGTGATAATGGAAAGGAATTTACATGTCTTCATCGATTTTATGCTGATAATGGTATTATTCATCAAATTATTATGTTGACACTCCACAACAAAATGGTAGGGTAGAACGCAAACATCAACATATTCTTAATGTGGCTCGAGCACTACTTTTTCAAGCTAATCTTCCTATTTCTTTTTGGGGGGAGAGTATAATGACGTCTGCCTATGTTATCAACCTAACCTCTACCCCCATTGCTCAATAATAAAACACCATACGAAATTCTCTTTGGTTCATCTCCTAAGCATGATGTCCTTCGTGTATTTGGTTGTCTTTGTTTTCCCAAGAATCAACCTCATGTGAAGGATAAATTTTGCACTCGCTGTCGTCAATGCATGTTTGTGAGGTATCCATTTGGTAAAAAGGGATGGAGTTTGTATGATTTAGAGGAAATTGTGTTCTTTATATCTTGAGATGTTGTCTTTTTTGAACATCAGTTTCCTTATTCCAATGAAACCTACTTGCATACCACTGATGTTGTATTTGAAAATAAAAAGTATTATGACACTATGCCTTATTTTGAGGATATCTCCTTAGTAAGGGGGAGTGCGATGCCCTCGGGTATGATAGGAGCAACTGATATTGAGGTTGTACAACACGTCCCACCACCTGCGAGTGACGACTTGGATGTTATCCAACCACTTGGTGCCACTTCTGATATTGGACAGGTTGTACTTACTAAAGATACTATTTTGCTTCAAACTAGTCACGGTCGTCGAATAAAGCAACTAGTCACGGTCGTCGAATAAAGCAACCCTCTAGTAAACTCAAAGGTTTCATTACCAACACTGTTCCTATTACAAAACCCGTCATATCACCTGCTTCGTCAAAGAGTTTAGGTGTTCCTTTTCCCATTGCTTATTATGTAAACTGTGATAAGTCTTTTGTGAGACACACCCATTTTTTGGCAACAATTACTACAGGCACTGAACCCAAGTCTTTTAAAGAAGTTGTTAAGGATCCTGGCTGGCTCAAAGCTATGCAAGATGAAATTGATGCACTTGAGAGAAATGGGACTTGGACTTTGGAGGAACCTCCACCTAGAAAGAAAGCGATCAATTGTAAGTGGGTCCATAAAGTCAATTACTGATCTGATGGTACAATTGAACGATTAAAGGGGCACCTAGTGATTTGTGGGAATTGATAAATTGTCGGACTTGAGTTTAATGAAACATTTGATCCTATAGCTAAAATGGTCATGGTTCGCACATTTTTGGCTATAGCCATAGCAAGAAAATGGGAGCTACACCAGATGGATTTGCATAATGCCTTTCTCCATGACGATCTTGTTGAGGAGGTCTATATGCAACTCCCTCCTGGTTTTAACTCTACTATTTTAGGTAAGGTGTGTTACTTACATAAGTCATTATATGGACTCCGACAAGCACCTCGAAATTGGTTTGCTAAGCTCTCAACTACTTTGAAGAAAATTGGTTTTCAGCAATCATATGTTGATTATTCATTGTTTAGTTATTCCAAAAGTGACGTTTCTTTACATCTACCTGTATATGTTGATGACCTTATCATTACTAGTTCTTCTTCTTTGGAAATTAGAAAATTCAAAGAACAACTTAGTGAGAGATTTCATATGAAAGATTTGGGCATTCTCAAGTATTTTCTTAGCATTGAAGTAGCACGTGGGAAGGATGGTTTATTTCTTTCACAACACAAATATGTTCTTGACAATATAAGTGAAGTTGGCTTACTTGGTGCACGTCTTGTTTCTACACCCATGGAATAAAACCACCATCTTGCCACCATCAACGGCGTCCTCTTTGATGATCCAGAGAAATATCGATGGCTTGTAGGGTGTCTAATCTACTTGACGATTACGTGACTTGAATTGTGTTACTCTATACATATATTAGCTCAGTTCTGGGTGAACATCGTGTTGAACATTGGGATGCAGCTTTGAGAGTTTTGCGATATTTAAAAGGTTGTCCTGGACATGGTATTCTACTGCGCGGGGAGAGTAATTTTCAACTCTATGCCTTCTATGATAGTGATTGGGCAAGTTTCCTTTTGACTTGGAAATCATTGACGGGTTACTTTGTTTTATTAGGTTCTTCTCTTGTCTCTTGGAAAACGAAAAAATAGCCAACTATTTATCGATCTTCTGCGGAGGCCGAGTGTAGATCTATGGCCACTACTACATGTGAGTTAAAATGGTTGAAATCCCTTTTGGCTTGTTTTGGGATACAGCATGTGCGTCCCATGTGATTGTTTTGTGATAGTCAAGTTGCTCTCCATATAACGGCTAATCCGATTTTCCATGAAAGAATGAAACATCGAAATGGATTGTCACTTTATTCGTGATGCATTGTAAGATGGAACGATTTCTACGTCTCATATTCGGACTGATGCACAGCTTGCAGATATTTTGACCAAAGCTCTCGATAAATCACAATTTTCTTTACTTCTTTCCAAGTTGGACATTTGCAATCTCCATGCTCCAACTTAAGGGGGAGTATTAGTGGAATATCTTGGTAGTTAATGGAATATATGGAATATATCTTTATAATTACTCTGTGAATATTTTCTAAGCTACAATATATCAAGATGAGATATCTCCTTGATATGCTTTCATAAATTAGTTTTATTTGTTTCCTAGGTTAGCTCTGCTATTTATGAAAATGCTAGAAAAGCTTTGTATATATTCATGACAATGGTAAAATTCAATAACAGAGAATCATTCCACAAAATTCTAAACGAAGGAACTCTACAACTCAATGCGATTGGTTGTTTTAAGAGTTCTATTTAGACACTCAAATTTCAAGACACACTCAACCAACACTCAATTTTAATTTTTTTTTTCATTTTGAACTATTGCTTTACCTTAATTTTTTCATGTAGTAGTACACTTGAAGAAAAATAAAATATTTTTTAAGGGTGTTGTACCGTTATTGGAGTGGTTTTTGACTTATATAGAAAGGGGTGTAAGTGGGTTGGATTGGATCGGATTTGGATAAATTTGTTACCTGATCTAATCAAAATTTAATAGGTTGGATTTGTGCAATTTTTTTAAAAATCCAATCCAACCTAACCCAATCACGAATGGATTGAGTTAAGTTGGGTTAATCAGATCAATATAATTATATTTATTTATTTATTATAAAATTTAAATATTTCAAAATTGATGTAAATCACTTAATACATTATTGTAAATTCTATGTTATCAATCTATAAAACAAACAATGATACAAATTAAATTTTAAAATAAATTTATTAATTTGTTACATTATTATCAACTCAAAAAATCAACATTAATTAACGCTAAATAAAATTTAAAATAAATATATTATATTGTTATAATGTTATCAACCTAAAACACAAAACTTATTATTAAATAATAGTAACCAGTATTTTAAAACTCGGGTCAAACCGGAAACTGGTGATTTGATCGATCCGAACTGTTGATCAGACCGGATGTGCAGTTGACTTGGTGTGACCCGATTAAAATCTTGATTGAACCATCGACTCGTGGGTTTCATGACCCAAATCGAAAAATAAACGACGTCATTTTTTTAATTTGAAAAATTTAGAATTAGAATAAATCCTTCAATTTTAGAATGCCCCTGCTGCACGTTGCGCTTAGCCGCTTAGGCTTCTTGTTTCCCAAATTCTAAGTTCTTTTTCAGATTTTGATTTTGAGACACAAACCCAACCCCAATTTCACTAGTTGCAGTTGCAAAGGCTTGTTGGGTTGTTCATTGTTACGTTGCTAACTTGTCGGGCCACCGTTTGCCATTCTGCTATCGTACCACCGCACCGTCGCATCGCGCACCGTTGCATCGCCGCACAACTGCACCACTACACCGTCGTATCATCGCAGTATCGCATCTCCGCATCGCTGCACCGCTGCCCCGTCGCACCACCACACCGTCGCATCAAGTTATAAGGTTCATTAATTGGATTTTTGATTCAAGTTCATTGAGTTTATGCAAAACAATCCACATCATATTATGAAAATCAACGATCTTAATATACGCTATAATTTGTAAAATACTTATATTGTTAATATTTTTTAATTAAATTTTAAAACTGTTTGTTGATAGTTCGATACTTTGTCTCTCATCAAATCAATAATAATTAAATTACAATTTTAATACTATACTATGTATTTAGTAATAAAATAAGTTGGATAAAACTATAAAGTAAACGAATTTGATGATAAAAATAATTCTAATTATAGTACAAATCATAAATAATTATATATTAATTGAAAATTATAAGTAAAAATATATTAATTAAAAAAATAAATTTTTTTTGGACTTTTAATTTGAAAAGTAATACAGCAAAGAATTTGCATTGATTCAAATAAAGACTAAAGTAAAGAATGATGGTGCATAATTATGGTAAAAAACAATAGTGGTAAAATGTATTATTTAATATTGGTACACCATGCTTTATAATAGCTTCTTTTTGGTTATTAATTTGGTTGCTTTGACATTATGTTAGTTGTTCTTTGAATTTATAATTTGGTTGTTTTTAGCATTATGTTATTGTTAGTTGCTCTTTGACTCTATAATTTGATTGTTTTAGCATTATGTTATTGTTAGCTGCTCTTTAACTCTATAATTTAATTATTTTAAAATTATGTTATTGTTAGCTATTCTTTGATTTGCTTATTATTATATTGATTTTGGTTTATTTAATTTACAATAATTTTTTTGTTGGTTGTTATTGCATGATATTTTTATATTAGGTATGACAACTGGTAAAACGCCATCATCATAGGAGGGTTCTACTCAAAACTCTGTCCAAAAGAATATTAGAAGGAAAACTGATATAGTTTGGGGGCATTGCAAATTGCTGAAAGAGAATGAAAAATCTATTATATTAAGCATATATTGTGATAAAGTTATTCGGGAAGGTGGAATTAATAGGTTTAAGAGTTACTTGGCTGGTGAGAAAGGTCAAGTTGAACAATATAAAAAGGTTCCTACAGATATTCGTTTTCAGATGAAACAAAACATTAATGAATGCAACAGCAAGAAAAGAAAAATTCAAAAAGAAAATGATGAAGTTACTCTTTCCCGCCTATTGAAGAAGGTGATAGTTACCGACCAAAAGAAATTTGAGATTTCCCATGTACATCGGTTTAGCCAGCAAAATTGAAATTCCTAGTTGAGAAATTCATGGGTCAACGTTGGTAAAAATCAATCGCTTTTTAAGGAGGTTGTAATATGGAAAATTCAAATTTTCACGACGTTGAGAAATTTTACAGAAAAAAGTAATTAATTGTCAACAAAATTCTTTGTTTCAAAATACCAGCTAGTCGTTAAATGTAATTATTTAAAAAAAAATATATTTAATCATTTTCCAAAAATATTAAAAAATACTACAATAAATATTACATATCATGATATCATAACTTATAAAAAAGAAAATGTTACTATAGATACATTATATATATAGTGGAAAATCTATTTGGCATATATGCACATAATTTTAGTATTGATTTTGAATGAGATTTAATAACATATTATAGGTGTTATTATAGTCAATATCTACGTATTTTAACAATATACCAACATATGTTATATCTAAATGTATATTTTAATAACAAGTATCATGTTATTATAAAGTGTTATTACATAACAAAAAATTTGTAATTTTAAGAATTAATATTTTCTTAATTTTTAGAAAAGATGAATATTATTTCTTATTAACAATAGATTATACTCTTTGGTCTCACAACAAGAGTTGTATAAGAAAAATAAATTAATCTCAAAATAAGTGTCATTTTAACTTTTGAATGCAATAATAATTATCTGTTTTTTACTAATATATGTTTAACAATATTTTTTGTATAAGTTTTTAATGTGCTACATAATTATAACAAAATAAGAAAATTAATAATAAATTTAGTATTTTATAATTATTTTTTCATCTATTTATTAATCCCTGTTAATTTGGTAAATAAAATATATTAAAATATATTTTTAGTTCATATAATTTCACTTTTTTTTATCTTTTAATCTATGTAATTTAAAATGGAGATGTTTAGTTTCTATACTTATCTTTTTAATATTTTTAATCTGTATAATTTAAGATAAACTTTTTTAATCTTTATATTTGTAATTTTTTAAACATTTTGTTCATTATTATTATTTTTTTATAACGTTATCTCTTTTATATTAACATGATTAATGTATTCAACTTTGTGTTTTTGATGTTGAATTAATCTTGTTAAAATTATTTCAAATTAAATTTTTTGACGTTTTGTGACTTTTTTAACACTCATTAGCAACGCTTACTATTTAGACATTTTTTTTTATTATTTACACAAAGTTGAAAGATCTAATTTAAGGTAATTCCAATAAATAAAACTGATATTAAAAATATAAAATTGAATATCTTTACTATGATAGTGTAGAAAAGACGATAAAGACTAAAAAATATTAAATATAAAAATTAAAAATATTAAATACATATTTTAAACAATAAAAATAAAATAAAAAAAAATAAGTATGAGAACTAATCATTTCTATTTTAAATTATAAAATCTAAAATATGAAGTAAGTACAATTAGAAAGATTAAAAAAATAGATTTCTTAGTACAAGACGAAAAGTGAATAAGAATTCTATAAATTACGACTAATAAGAGAATGTTAAAAAAAAGGAAAGAGATGTTAGCTCTTCTCCAGCAATATATCGGGTGAGTTATCTGACACTTATAATTATATTTAATAAATTTATAGATAAAGTAATTACTGTGAAACAAACATTAAACAAATTGACATTTCAACCTTGTAGTTACGTTTCCTCTCATTAAAGAATCATGTCTTTACATGATTTGTGTCACGTGCGTAATTCTCATTTTGGACATATGTAATTTTATATTATGGAAACGTTGAACCGCTGGTTGGAATCGATAATAGATGTACGACAACTTGAAATCGATCTTCTTTGTTGTTGTTACATAATAATAATATACACGAAAAGAAATATTAAGAAAATGTTTGAAAGAATTCAGAGATATCGACGAAAGATCTTATTGAAATTTATAAAAACAATTAATAATTAAAAAAAAAAAAAAAAAAATTGGTTATTGGAATAACTTGTATGATGAAATTGATGTTGGATACATGTTTATATAATAAAATTATAGGAAAGACATGATTAAGGTTGTTAATTAAATAGGCAATCTAAATTGAGTATAAAATATTTGGATTTGGAGAAAGGTAAACCAAAATCCAAAGGGTATATAGAAAATATAAGATTGTATGCAGATAAAGGAGAGAGGGCATTAGATTCCCTAATAAGCAACAGAGGGAAGGGCACCCACCGAAGCAGCAAGCAAGAGAAAAAGCGAGAAAAGAAAAAGAAAATAATATAACGTACAGCAGCATATGTTACAGGCTTACAGCTATGATCTATGGGATCTAATCTAACCTCATGAGAATGGCAGATCTAAGACCCTCTTCGCTCCTCATGGAATTGGGAACCTTAAACACCACATCCTGAAGCATGAGATCGTTAACGGAGGACATGCTAGCGTGGTGCACCTGAAACTCCAAGTCACGCAATGCACCCATAAGCCTGGCGCCGGGGTGGTTAACATTCTCGGACTGAACCCTCACCATGGCGTCGGGGCCCACAATCTTCACATCCACCTCAAGCCCTAGGACAAGCCCTTGGTCGACCACTGTGGACGTCGTGGCAGTGCTCTGGTTGTCCGTGGTGTCCGCCATTTCTGTTTTGACCTTCTTGTTGGTCTCCCTCTGCTGCTGCGACTCCAACAACTCGATCTTCGCTTTCAGCTGGTTGATGTAATCCACGGCGTCGGATAACAGAGAAGCCTTGTCCATGCGCGAGACGTTCGGGACCACCGCCCGCAGCGCGTAGAAGCGGTGGTTCAGCTTCTCTCTCCGCTGTCTCTCTGCCTCGACGTGGTTGGTTGGGGTGTCGCGGCCGGGAACGGGTTTTCGGCCTCTCTTTTTGGGTTCGGCGAGCGTGGGCAACGTGGGAGTGGGGCAGTCCGAATCGGAGTGTTCGGAGTCGACGTAGGAAGAGGTGTTGTTGTTGTTGGGAGGTGTTTGGGTGAGTTTTCGTTTTTTGGTTTCTTGGGTGCCGGCGACGTCGTCGGCGAAGGAGAGGGTTTGGTGGTTGTCGAGGGGAAGCGGGTTGGGATTTTCGAAGAGGGACTTGACGTGGTGGACGAGGGACCAGTTTTGTTTGATGAAGTCGTAGGAGCCCATTTCGACGACGCCGTTTTGCGTGGGGATGCAGATTAGGGTTTGGATGCCGTGCACGTGGGCCTCGTTGGTTCTTTCGCAGTTGTAGAATTGGAGGTCGTGTTTGTTGTTGTTGAGCCAGAGCACGGAGCCTTGGGCTAAGGATTTGCCTGGGAGTGAAGAAGAAGAAGAAGCATTGGTGACGGGGAAGGTGCGAGTCAAGGACATGACGTAGAACCACTCGGCGTCGTTGATGTTGTTGTTTGTGAGCTTCTTAGGGGGGAGTGATTTAGGGGAAGTTTGTTTGTGGGTGGCTTGGAAGTGACCCTCTCCGAAGGATAAGAAGAGGTTGCCATTTTCGTCGTTGGAGGCCTGCCAGAAAATGGCGTAGACCCACCATTCGGGTTGGGTTTGGAGTAAAAATTGAAGCTTTTGCTGAAGGGTGAGCGTTGGGGATGGGTTTTCATGGGATAGAGAGATGAGGGAAGAGGATGAAGAAGGAGAGATGATTAGGTCCTCCATGGGAACAAGAGTGTGTGTTTGTGGAGTGATGAGGCTGGGAGAATGAGAGAAAAGGGTGAGAAGGGTTGGGCATTAATAGAAATAAAGAGGGGGTTTAAATGATGTACGGATGAACAGTCCTTTTAGCGTAAGGAAATTTGGAGAGGAAAAACTGTGATTTGTGATTTGTGATTTGTGGGTTGGGGTCCTTGGGGAAAGGGGGGTTATATGGGGAAGGAAATAGTGGAGGGGCAAAAGAGTTAAAATTAGTTGGAAAATAGGGTCCAAATGAGGTTGAGATGCTGTAGGAGGTATTGGGCACCACGACCACGTGAACTGAAAGCGAGACCTGCACTGACGCACGCACATAGACTCTCACTTCTTTGCAAACAACACAGCTGCTACTACTTCTACAATCAATCAATGTGTTCAATTCTTCCAATACCATTTTTCATGTATATACCTTAAGAAACATATCATTCTACATGTAAAAATCTCATTTCTTTAATTTTTATTATTCCTCTTAAACATTCATCAATTCTATTCTCATTTTATTCATAATTGTATTCTTTATATTTACGATCAACTCAAGTATTATGCTAGGTTGATGTTCCTCAAGCCTATTCAACTTTGGAGAATTATATATCGTTCCCAAGCAAACCCTCTTGCTTTAATCGTTCGTGCTCTTCCATCATAATGAATGTTCAGTCGACACATAATTATGAGGTACAGATACTTAATAGATTATTGGGAGGTCATTCACAATAATAACAACGTCTTGATTTATAAGATTAGATCCGTAATTTTACTAAAACGTTTTAAAGAATTTAGTTGTTGATTTTGGTCTAATATAAAGTTATTTTTCTGTCTTAATTTAAACTTTCACTTAAAAAAAAAAAAAACTATAAAGTTTTTAAAGCTAAAATTTTGGACTTGCATAGTACTAAGGTATTTAGAGGTACTCTTTTATATTTATAAAGAAACATGATTGATTATTATTAATAAAAAAATATTTTTTTATTTACAAAATTCAAATCCAAAATTAAAAGTGACTCCACGTTAAAAATCATTAGTACCATTACCTCACGTGTTGTGTTCCTTAACCACGTACTAGAATATGATCCTGATTTAGACATTAATCTGTGGTACACGTCATCTTTATAGATATATTAGAGCATCTACAATAGAAGTTGCTTATAAGCAACTCCCAACCACTTTAAATGGGTTCTACTGTGCTACATCACTCATAAGCAACTCATACTATATTTTTACAACTTTTACCCCAATGGCAATTGCTTATAAGCACCTCAACTTTTTTACAACTTATATTACACTTTTTGACACCTCAATTTTTTTACAACTCATATTTCAATAATAAAAAAAATTACATAATAAAAAATATATCAAAACTTTTAATAATAAAAAGAAATTTTTACCTCTCCAACAGCTCTCCAAAGTTTATTTTTTTTTATTTACGTCTATCAACTCTCTTCTCCCACCGCACTCTCTCTTCACTCTCTCTTCTCCCACCCCACTTTCTCTTCACTCTCTCTTCTCCCACCGCACTCTCTATTCATTCTCTCTTCTCCCACCGCACTTCTCTTCACTCTCTTTTCTCTGACTGGCGCGCGGAGGTGGTCTGGGCTGAGGGGTCGCGCGCAGAGGGGCCGCGGGGGGTTCTGGGTCGCACGCGGAGGGGTTCTGGGTCGCACGCGGAGGGGTTCTGGCGCTCGCGGTGGTTGCGGTGGTTCTGGCTGCCGTTTTGATCACGCGATGGTCGCCGGCTGCCGTTCTGATCACGCGGTGGTCGCCGGCTGCCGTTCTGGTCATGCGCGGAGGGTGTCGGAGGAGACGAAGATGAACACGTTCTTTTCAAATTTTTTTATTTTCTTAAATCTGAACCATTTTTCAGGTAGATGCATTTTAACCAATCAGAGTTCTCTCCTTAATGCTAAGCAACGTGCCTTGTACAAGCAACACTAACAAATTTTTAAGCAACTCAAATGTCACCTAAGATCACTCCAATGGGAGTTTTTAATAAGCTCCGTATCTTATTTTTAAGACACAGCAGAAGCACCCTCCGCCGGAGGTGCTCTTAGTAAAAAGTTATATCTCTTTATTAAATATATAATAAATAAATAAAAAATTACTCTATTTTATGATCCAATTACTTACCGATAGTGAACGAATGTACGTGGCGTTGTAAGAAAATTACTTCGGATATTAAATAAAATAATAATTACTCCGCTCGCTCGATAACTGCCTTGTCCTTGTTTTTTATGACTTTTTAATTCCAAAGCAATAATTACGAGAGGGAACCACTTTTGCTTTTGACAATTATGTCCTGCCAGTTGGAAGAATCTGAAATATAAAATTAAGATTTAATTTTTTCTTAACAAATCAAAACCAATTAATTCATTTCATTTATAATTTCACCAACAAATACATCTAAAATCATAAAGACTAGTGTGCAATTTCAGATGTGATTGTTAATTTGTAAGCAACTAAATTTGAATTTATTTTTTTAATTTCTTAAATTTAAAATTAATTTTTTAGTCTATATAATTACAATTGTTTCTTGGGGGATTTCTTTGATCTCAATAATTAATTCATGCTGATCTATATTAAGAAAGATCAGATACATTTAAACGTTATTGATGCGATTCCATACAAGAGTACGACATGCCATTCTAATAAGAGGAGAAAATGTAGACAGATTTTAATTTATTGGTGGTCCATGCACCACTATTAATTGAATACATTTTTCTTTTTATCATTTATCGTCTTTTTCCTAATTCAAACTTCTCACAATAGTATATTTTGTTTAAATTAACATGCCACGTCATCGATAACTAACGGTCAATTAACAATTAATTAATAAAAAATATTAAAATAACATAATTTAAAAAATTAGAAGCCCTAATTACATAATTTAAAAAAAAAAGATAGGACCAAAATCACATATTAAACATTACAAGAAACTAAAATTACAATTTATCCTACAAATTAAGAAGTGTCTTGGGAGTACTTTTCTTTCCCTAAAGATTTTAATGTGATTATGTACTAAATTAATTCTTTATTACAACTCTAGGACTTTGATGATTTAAGTATTATTAGAAATTTGAAAACTTTATCCAAGTTTTTAATACCTTTTTAAAAGTCTTGAAGTTTCTTTTTGACACTAATTAAAATTCTTGAAGTTAATAATAGGTAATCAAAATCGACAGGATAAGAATTTTACTAAAACAAAATATAAAAATATTTTTTCATATTAAAAAAAGTAAGTATGATATATATTGTTTTTCAATAAAATAAAGTATTTATGTATCAATAATAGAGAATAGTGCAATTTATCATTAAATTCAAATTTAAATATGTCTTTAATTTGTTATATGAGTAAGTTTTAATTTTAATTCTTATAATTTTTTTACTTAATTACTCTTTTGGTTTCTATTATTGTATAAAATTTATGTTTTTTTAATATTTTATTACTTATATTTAAAAATCATTCACTTCAACCCCTATATAATCACTTTTAGTTTTTGTCGTTAAAATAAGCTAACGATCATATGATGGAGACATATAATGTGTTTTACGTTTTTTGTCTTCATATTTATCCTATTTTAACATTTTGATCTTTATATTTATACATCATTTATCTTATAGTCCTTGCATTTAGAAACTATTCGTTTTGGTTCTTATATGAATAATTTTTCATATTTTAGTCTCTATCAACATTATTTTCCTTTAATCTTATTCATCATCCTTCTCTTATTTCATTTCTATTTCCTTGTTTTCTTTATCTTCATCTACACCGCCTCCTTCTTTTATTTTGTAGATTTTGTTTTTTCTTTTAAGTAAACTAATTTTTATTTAACCTTAAATCGAAAAGTGTCGATGTTGGATATATATTCCATGTGCATTTTTAAGTATATGACGATGTAATTAGGGATCGAGCAGCCATTTGTATTGACTCCTTTCAGTGAAGAGAGCTTGTTGTATCATTTTAATATTGTTATATGAATTAAAATAATTGGACATGAAATAATTGAGTATACAATGCATCTAACCATTGCTGCATCGTTTTAATGATTTTAATCTTTTTCAATCAAACACTTAAATATTTTTACCCCTACTACATGAACAAATTTTCTATGCTAGCTTGATATTTTGCCGTCAGTTGACATGTAACTTCATTTACTCCAAGTTTTCTAACACTCTCATGATCGAATCAAGCAGTGTAAAATTACGAAAAACAAAAGTTGACGGTCGATAAATTACTAAAAAATTGAAAATAAAAATATTTGGTAATACATTTTTGCTAAAGATGAATCTCATAGCTAATGCATGGTGTAAGGCATGCTAAGGTCCAGAAAATAATGATAAAGTCAAGTTACAATAATATTGTAAAGTGTGTAAACATAAATTGTTATTCACAAGTTACCTTATCTTGATCAAAATGTACAAATGAAAATCCAAACTCTTTAATTCAGAGTCAATAAAAAATTAATTGTTGTAAGGGGATTTAAATAAAATAAAACTCAAAATAATAATAGCAGGAAGAAAAGTTTGATGAAGAAAAAAAAAAAGGAAACAAAGAGGAGAGAAAAAAAAATAAGAGGAAGAAGAAAGGGATTAGGGACCAAAAAGAAAATTGCTTGTATAGAAAAAAACTAGTTTTCAACCGAACTAAAAAATAAATGTTGTGCATTATAAAGACCAAAAAAAAAGTTTGTATAGGAACTAAAACGTAAAAAGTAACATACGTTAATTGACAATGTTAACTGTTTTTTTTTCCTTTTCAACGAAAGATACCAAAATAAAACTTAAAGTGCTTGTATATGGATTAAAATGAATGGTTTTCAAATGCAGAGACTAAAAGATAAGGTTTGTACAACTATAGGACCATATGATTAATTAAGCCAAAAAAAATTATTTGACTTTTCTTAAAATTTGAGATAGTTACATGAGTATGTCACACATGTTAATTGTTTATGTATTTAACAAAATGTCAAATGATCATTTTAAGTGTGGCCACTGGTATTTCTAATGTTATATTTGTATAAAAAAAATATATCAAATATAGTACAAATTGTAATTAATTTAACTTTATTTAATGTTATTATCACAAAATATTCTTTCATTTAGCTGAGATTGTATTTCTAATTTTTTTTTATACTTGATATCAAGTTTCAAAGAAGAGTATTTAAAAAAAAAAAAAGTTATTCTTTTAGATAAGATTAAAAAAATTAAATGACGTAAACTAATTTTTTTAATTAACTTAACTCAAATTAGTTTTTGCTTTTATATTGAGAGATACAAGAATAGTATATACAGTAAGTTTACGATGAACCTGTAACCTTTATATCAATGCCACACTCTTAAATTTAGTATTATTTACGAAACTTCTAAGACCACGTTTGACAAAATCTATTAATGTTCTTTTAGCGAATCGTGTCCTCTTGGTTTGATTCATATCCGCGTTCGATGTATAACTTCAATGAACGTTGAAGTTTGATAAGTGATTGAATTTAATTATAAGGCACGAATTAACATTAAACGAACATTGTTCATGTCGTCATTGCTGTCGATTGGTGATTGCCATTGCCAATAAATATAATATATTCATATGCTTTATTGAATCTATTGAATTTTATAATATTCGTAAACGTGAACCATGCGAGTGAAAACTTGTGCAGATGAATTATTAGAAAAATGGTGATGGCCACTCATACTCACTACTCAGCATATTTTATTTTTGTTATTCCTCTGGCTCATCATAGTTATAAACTTTCCAGAATTTTTTAACCCTAATGCTTTTGGTTTGCGGCTTCATTACTCCTTAATAGTAAATCTATATTTAATTAATAACTCATGATGCTGTTACTACTTACTACGTATATACAATTATATACATTCATATCAACTTGCTTTTTAAGCACGTGTCTTTGAGAGCAGATAACTTAAGCTAATTGTTAATTCATAATAGACATTAGACACGCAATTCCTATAGTTACACTGTTACATAATTACATTACAGGCCTGTATTTTTTATTTATTAATCTTGAAGTTTTTTTTTTTAATATTTGTTTGTGCTTAATCACTATAAATCTTGTCCAGCAATGATAACACAGTTGGTTAGGTATCTTTATTCTTATTAGTTAATACTTAAGATAAATCTATTTTCTTTTGTATTTTAATACTTTTTTTCATGCAGACTTATGCTGAAAATCAGGTAAATAATTTGTAATTCTACTGGAAAACTTTAAAAAGTTATTAGTTAATTTTGATTGATTTTGCATGAAGTCGTGTCTCTTCCTAATTTTAATTATCTAATTAAAAATTACTATAAACTTTATAATTTACTTAATTGTCTTTAGGGTGTAAGCGGGTTGGGTTGGATCGGATTTGGATAAACCTGTTACCTGACTCGATTAAAATTTAATGAGTTTGATTTGTGCAATTTTTTTTAAAACACAATTCAACCCAATCCAATTACGAACAGGTTGGGTTGGGTTAATCGGGTCAGCATAATTATATTTATTTGTTTTTTGTAAAAGTAATTTAAATATTTCAAAATAGATGTAAATCATTTTTTTTTTGTAAAAATAGATGTAAATCATTTGATACATTGTTGTAAATTCTATGTTATCAATCTATAAAGTAAACAATGATGCAAATTAAATTCTAAAATAAATTTATTAATTTGTTACATTATTATCAACTCAAAAAATCAAAATTAATTAATATAAAATAAATTTAAAATAAATATACTATATTATTAAATACTATTAACCTAAAATACAAAATGTATTACTAAATAAGAGTAACAATGAGCATTATTCTAAGTAAATAATTATTTAAACATTATTATTATTATTATTATTATTATTATTATTATTATTATTATTATTATATGACCAGATTGAGTCGGGTCAACAACAAGTGTAAATACAAAATCTATTATTCAACTCATATAGTATTAAATTTTTAACGGGTTAGATTGAGTCTGATCTAAACACTAAAAAAAATTTATCTAAATTTATTGAGTTGATTTAGATCAATTCAGGTTCGCGAATTACGTGTAGGACTTACACTCCTAATCGCCTTTTGGGTTTAGTGATTTGATTTCACCAGAAAATTTATATTAGATAAATTGAAGCATTCAAAACGTTGTCATGTTCGCAAGCATCTAAGTGGAATATTCACATTCCAGTGTTTTCCATTGAATTGGATCGCTAGTTTGGAAGCCCATTCTTTTGATGGGCCAGTTTGATCAGGCTGAACAAAAACTAGAAAGGTCATAATATATACATTTCCTTTTTTTTTATATATATATATAAGTAACCTCCTTTATATATTTATTTAAAAAATTATAAAATATTGTAGTTTTTTTTAAAATTTTTTAATTTTACACCTTTAACTTTTAATTTGTTACTTTTTTCTTTTTTTTTTTACACATTTTTTTTTCTCTCTTTTAATTTTTACATGCTACCAAAATAGATGAGGTGTAATAAAGGTAAGAAAGTGCATGTAAAAATTGAAAAAATGAGGGAAGATGTGCGAAAAAAAATTACTAAATTAAATATTATGGATGTAAAATTAAAAAATTAAAAATAAAAATAAAAAAATTAAGAATATTTTAAAATTTTAATTATTTTTTTTTTTAAAAAGAAGGTGTACTTATAAAAAAAAGAGGTTTATATAATGAACCAAACTAGAATTTGTATTATTTTGATTTTCGAAAAAAAGAAGTTGCTTTCTTTTCTGCAATATGTAAGGTGGTCTTGTATGTATATCTCAGAATGACGGAATAAGCACAGTTCTGTTGTCCAAAAAGAAACCTGTTGGGTCAGTTTTTTCTTTTGTTCAAAAGCTTAATGTTCATATTCAATTGTGGGAGTGAAAAATCTTTTCGTATAGTTTATTCATAATTTTTTCATGTTTTAAAGATTGCAACAAACTGACTTTATAGTTTGTGATTGTCTCAATCAGTAAAATTTGTAATATTTGTAGGATGGCTCAGTTTTAATACTTCCCCTACCCAACTTTGTAAAAAAATGTTTTTTAATCATTTTCTACTTCAAATAAGCATACATGACAGAGATGTTGCAGCCTATCCTACATTTTTTTTTTCAAAAATAAAATCCTTTTATTTAAAACCATGCAATGCACATGATTTTATTTTTATTTTTTTATTTATGTGAAGGTTATCTAGGGAAGGTTTATTTGACGTGTCCAAATTGAGATATAAACTCAAATCAGAGCAAGAGTAGAATAAAAAAATCTGTTTAATTAACTAGTTTATTTTTGTGTTGCTTTTATTGGTTATTAATGTGACATTAGATGATAGAGTATAGCTAATCTGCTATATCTTAGGATTTTGATGAAGACAATGCAACTGAAAGGTGCGTTCATGTTACCTTTTTTCCCCCAAAAATAAAAGATGTACATGAGAGATTACGATAACTAAGGATAAGCAGGAGATATATTGAGATGAGTAATGAGTTTATCGTTATTATGGTCCATCTAATTTTAATCAAATCATTTATCTAAACTTGAATTTGACTGATCAAGATTCAAAATATATCAAATAAGATTGGGTTTATCATACTTTTTTAATGTAATTTATTATTATTATATAGTTAAAACGTATAATAAAAGAATTATAAACTTAAATTAAGTTGTATTTTATAAGATATATTTTGAATTGAATAATATAATTAAAAATATAATATTATAATATGCAAAATATTTTCTATTAAATGTAAAAGTTTTGTTATTAATACATAATTCTTAAAATATATTTTTTAAGAGAATATAAAATAATAAACCAAGTTTGGGTGTCTTGAGATAACACATAATATAATATAAAATTAAATAGTTTCAATATAATAAATAGTCTCAAAATTTACACAAGTACATAGAATCACATTATTAATATAAATTAGACTTAGTGAAAATAACAAATTTTAAGGGAAATAAAATCAACTACTTAATTTAAATAATATAAATCAAATCTTAACTAATTTCTAATGTCACATGTACTATCAAAACAAAACCTAATGTTGAGGACTAAGTTTTCATCACTGACATCTTTAGCACCATGTTGATGATTACCTACAAAAATTATAAGAAGACAACACAAAAAAGGAGTGATAAATACTTCACTTTAGCTCATAGTACAGTAATGTAAATTGACTAACCAAACACAAACAACACATATAATAAGATATAACATATATAATTACACTTAATCATATTTAACTCATTCATAGTCTAATAAGCAACAACAAATAAGATTATAATACATATATGCAATGGACACAAAATACTTATTATCATGCATGTGGCAATAGTAAAAACACCACAGTTGTACATTTCGCTAACGACACATTAGTGTAATCTAGGAGTACATGTCGAGTCATATCATCTACGCAATCTGTAACGACCCGTCATGGCTGTCACACTACGAACAACATTACACACTACTGAAATATATATATATATATATATATATATATATATATATATATATATATAAATATATAAAGAGTATAATAAAATATTTCCTTTTCAATACAAGTTACTAATCAAGCAACCAATGACGACCAAATATATACAACAAAATATGCTACCTTAAGGTAGCCTACAAAAAAATCTATCTTCAGGCACCTCCTGTGGCCTCTAGCAGCTATCTCCAGTCTATCCCTACCCTGCTCCCATACAAAGTATGATCATCGTAGTCCAAACCACATGGAAACATGCAAGGGTAAGCTAGAGACAATAAAAAACTCATAATAATTCAATCTGCACATAACAACTATAATCATCTTCACATCTGACACAAAAGATAAACAACACATATATATATATACATCTTAACATCATTTCAACTTAATTCCACATATCAACGCTGTATCAACACCTCTCAACAAATACATGTTTAAAACAACTTACAATACAACATAACAACACTATCATCATCCTCAACAGGATCAACATACAACACAATTACAACATACAACACAATCACAGATTAACAACATAACAACATAGATACAACTTTTATCAACAACAAATCAACTCATCAACAACTTATGCGTCGTCACGCATTTCAACTCAGAAATCTCCAACAACTGAAGTTGAGCAGTCTATGTGGCATAAACCCTATCGAATCCAGCATTTGACCTATCTCAACTAGATCAGGTATAGAACAGCGTTAGGAACTCCGAAGAGAACCAGTTATAGACAACAATAGTTGATTGCTCAGGTGTGCCACTTAGACTCGGAGGTCCAATACTACTATCAGGACATAAGGGTTTGGGTATGAGCCTACCACGACCTTGGCTAGCTTCACCAATCCACATGTGGAGTTAGCCCACCCACTGTCCTCCAAGTACCATGCACCCTCCAGTACCTAGTTAAAGACTACATCTCTAACTAGATACCTTACTCAAATTGGTCATTCAACCATGACATGGATCAACTATTTCCATGTCGCCCACACAGTACTAAGGGATTCAACTTTAAAACAACTGTCAACTTTAAAACAACTTTCAACTTATCACCTTAGTACTATGTATCTCAACATAGGACATATATCTTCACCATATGTCCCCAAATTTTCAGCTTTACAACAATAGACACCATAACAACTTTACAACAATAAACATCTGACCGCTTGTAATCGGTATAGCTCGGCCTGGCCCCTATACTGTGGTCACTTTATACATGTGTGTCTCGACCTTGCCCACACACGGGATCAACTAAGTCTTAGAGGAGAACAACACAACGTCCACTCCAAGGGACAACTTCCCAAGGAGGATTTTTCAACAAATTGGGCTCTCAGAGCACCACAACTATCTCAATCCGCACAATGGGATGAACAACTTCGAAAACATCTCCTCTAGTCCTAGTGATCAACAACTTATCATCACAGCTTAATCAACTTACATCTTAAACAACGTGGTATATCAGCATAACACTCATCAACGTTATTTAACAACACATTTTAACAACACAACATCTCATTTCAACTTTAAACAACACATGGCACAACATACAACTTTTTAGCAACATACAACTCTCCTCTAACAACTTAACAATATTGTCATCATGCACTTCACAACATATACATATCCACACATAACATATAGCAACTTTATCAACTTAATTTCAACTAACTTCAACTATATCATAGATCAACACACAACTTGTAAACAACTTCACAACTTAACTACAACATGCATCTCCAACAACATCATTAATAAATATTTAATCATATATTAGCAACACATAATACAACTCATACTAATCAAGCTAAGTACCCAAATGAGTTCCTAACTCACATACAACCAACAACTTTACCATCTAACTTCCCTTACTTGAAGATTGACTCAGAATAGCCAAGAAGCGAAATTTCTTTTTCCGAAGCTCAACCCGGAACTTCAATCCACCCAAAGCAAGCTTCCTTGTCCAGAGTCCTTCTCTCTAAAACCTCTCTCTAAAAACCTCCATTCCTCTTCCACCCTCCAACTCTATTTATAGACATTCAAGAGTGGCCAGAACGGCCTGTTCAGAATCCGGAACGGCCCGTTCTGCACCCCTTCATCATGGGCAAAAATCACATGCAGAATGGCCCGTTCTGGAACTCATCCAGAACGGCCCGTTCTCCATCCAGAACGGCACGTACTCCCCTCCAGAACGGCCCGTTCTCAACTACGACTTACAGGTCAATTTAATAGCTTGGAACGGCCCGTTCCAAATTGGAAACGGCCCGTTCTGAGCTACTGAATCACCCATATTGGGCTTTTGGGCCTGAACTTGCTACGTCACACAATCTCCCTAGAAGGACATACAACCAGAGTCTAATTGGGATAACTAAGTCGTGCAAGATACATCGCATACTCACGAGAACAATATTAGGAAAAAAAATCATAGGACGTAAGCTGTTAAATAAGTTGTGGGTCTTGAGGCAGATATGACATCTTCTCAACCACCATAATTAGGGAGGAAAAACTCATCTTTTTGCAATGCAACCAGAGGACTCTTACTACGCTAACGCTACTACATGTTTGGTTAGAAGATGTGTTTTAGTTAATGACAGCCAAAGAAAAGGCTTTCCTATCTTCACAAAGAAGAAATTTAATAAGAGAGGATTGGATTTTAGTTCTATTTTCGATTCATAACTAGAAAGGAGATTCTCACTTCATGGAAAAATTTTGAAGTTGGATTAAGTCTAAACTCAAATTCTATAATGACATTAGAATTTATCTTAATAAATTTTTATTCAACAATTTTCATGTTTAATGATACAAATGCGTTTAGTCCTTAATGTAAAGAATACCGATTGAAGATCTTACATTTGTTTTGACCAAAATAGTACATACAAGAGAGAGGCAATGCTAATTCTACGAGTTTTTTGTTTTATTTTTTATTCAGTTGAGCTATGCCTATACCTAAATAAATGTTAAGAATATCCTGGAATTAATTTTTTAAACAAGTATTTAATATATTTTAAAATTAAAATTATGAAAGATATATGACACGCCCCATGCCCACACAAAATAAAAGTTTCCAAAATAGAGAAAAACCGAAAGAGAATTTCGTTTAGTCAATAATTTTGAAACAATTAGTTAAAAGAAAAGAAAAGGAAGAAAAAAGTGGTGTCTGATTAGATTCAGGAGAGAAAAAAAGGCATGGCCTATAAGGAATTATGAAAGTTGATGATATATACACCTCTTTTTTTTTTTTTTATAAGTATATCTCCTTTATTATTTTTTAAAAAATTATAAAATATTGTAGTTTTTTTTTTTTTAATTTTCTAATTTTACACCTTTAACTTTTAATTTGTTACTTTCTTTTTTTTTCACATATTTTTTTTTCTCTTTTAATTTTCACATGCTACTAAAATAGGTGGGGTGAAAGAAAGGTAAGGAAGTGCATGTAAAAATTCAAAAAAAAAAAAAGAAGATGTATAAAAAAAAATATTGAATTAAATGTTGTGGATGTAAAATTTAAAATTTAAAAATACAAAAATACAAAATAAAAAAATTAAAAATATTTTAAAATTTTAATTATTTTTAAAAAAAGGAGGTATACTTATAAAAAAAAGGAGGTGTATATATCATGAACCAATTATGAATGAACCAAAAACAATGTTGGGCATCTCTAAAATGGGCCTAAGCCTAATTTGTTAGTCCATCTCAAACATATATATCGCGTATTGACCCAAATATACATATAATATATTTAATTCATCCCCTGTACTTTTGAGTGGAGATGATCCATTATTCGTGCTGATGCTTTATGTTCTGAAGTCAAAATAACTTTGCTTCTGATTGCATCATCTAACGTTGATGTAGGAACCAAAGGTTTCGTCACAATTTTATAATTAATCTTTTATTATAGGAATTATACATGACTATTTTAGATAATAATATCATTTTTATATATTAGCAGCTTGAAGAAAATGAATTAAGATACATGTTCTATCTGTGTTTTTAGAATAATGACATCACAATTCACATGATATCTGTTAAGCAAATATCTCCTTTTCAACTTTCTACGCAATTATAATTTGTAAAATCCTTATCGTTATAGTGAACTACTTTTTTATTTATGTATTTTTTATTGACTAAAGATTAAACATGCGCATTAAAAAACACGTAATGTCTATCATTTATCATTTATTTATTTGAGAAAAGAGAGATTATGAACTAAAAAGCATGAGGAAAAACTATGCAACTATCATCCGCTAACAAACGAACGCTAATAAAATTGAGTTAATCATTTATATATTGTTAGTATAAAAATTTTTTATACCGACAACCAATTATATTTTTTAATTGTGTCATACTATTGTTAAAACTTAAAAGTGAATGTATTTATAATGATATGACACAATTAAAAGATATAATTGATTGTTAATGTAAAAAAATTTTACACTGATCGTGTATAGGTGATTAACTCAATAAAATTATCATTAAAATAAAAAATTCTAAAGAGAATTTTTCATCTTAAACTAAGCTTCAAAATGGCATCCATCACTTAGTTGACTTCTCCAAAAATATGTGAGAAAACATTGTCAACACATCGCCACCATTATTCTTCATTGACTAGAGGAAAATTAAAATGTGCACATGAACATCATAACCTATAATTTATCATATCGTTAGAATAGTTTTAATTATTTATCATATACTTTTTTTAGTCTTTAACAAAATCACTTATGCATAGCCGTAAGTAAGGGGAAAGTTTATTTTAATTCCGATTAAAAAAATGGATCATTTATTTAAAATCATTTTTAACCCAATTAAGATCCAAAATATATAAAATAAGATTAGATTAACTCGATTTTTAACATAATATATAAATCTTAAGGTTTAACGTTGGTTAAATTATAGAATAGAATAAAATATGTATAAAATTTAAATTAAAATATATTTCAAAATTATTAATATCATTATAAATATTATACAAAATATTATTTATTAAATTTTTTTATTATGAACAAGACATATACAATTCTTTAAATGTTTATATGTTCTTTAAATATAATTGAAATTTTAACTCATAATCTTATAATAAAAGCTTTATTACGTGGAATTATCGAAGTAAAAGTCTAATTTTGAATTCATAAAAAATAATAATTTTGATTAAATAACAACAGTATGATTGATAATTATAATGTAAGGTAGCAGTAAAAAGGTTGCGGTGCTGAAATTGAAACCAACAACCATAGCAACCGCCATTAATGGTCCCCTCGGTCGCTGGCAAGTCATATATTTGACTTTCACCTCATACTCCTTTTCAACACCAAATTATGGTGTTCCTTTTCACCTCATATTATTTTAGATATTTATTTTCCAAATAACAATCTATAGAGTTGTGATTCAAAATATTATTTTATATTTGTAAGAGTTAATTTAATGAGAAAGAGTTATATTTTTATTTTAAAAAATAACTTCAAACTTTTATATATAAATTAAGAAATATGATAATTTTTTATTTTCATAAAATAGATTATTTTTTATTATATATTTTTTAAGTTTTTTAACTCATACTTATATGTTTATTTAATGTATATTAACATAAATATACTTTCTCAATTTTTTATTCATAGTCGTTTTGACAATATTTTTTTATTTTTTTTATTGTCACTTTTTTAAAATTAATGACTTATTAATTTTTTTAAAATTTTTATCCTTGATAATTAATGTATGTTTACTGAACAATATATTTATTTATTTTCAATGTACTTATTTCTTCTTCAACTACCTAAAGAATATAATAAAAAAATAAGTAATAAATACTTTAAAAAAATAAAATATCATTTTTCTTAATTTATGTGCATAAACCTTAAACGTTAAATAAAAAAAATGGAGGAAGTATAAATTAATTAAAAGTTAGATAAAATAATTAGAGTGTAATGGAAAAAATAATTAATATTATTTTGAATTTTAATTTTTAATATATATATATATAATTATGATATTTTTAATTTTAGTTTTAAAAATCTTTTTATTCAAATTATATAAATAATTATTTTTTTATATTAAATTAATATAAAATGTCTCAAAATAAAGATAATAGTTTTTTTTCAATTAGCGAAATAATAAAAATTATATTTTGAAACAAATATTTTATTTGAAAATTTAAAAAACAATAAGTGTAACGACCCGACAGGTCACCACACTCATAACCGTAGCACACCGGAAACACTAGACAGAATAGAACAAGTATATAAATATAGGATCTAGAATATAAATATATACAAATGTTCCAATCCGACTAGAATTAGGGCGTACAATATAAAATACAATCCGAAATAGTCAGATAGTGGCTTAACATCCAAAACAGCAGCCAGTTAAGACTCCCCGTCCTCTGCCAGCTATAAGCTTGCTCCTATCACAATCTAGCCCTGCTCTGCTCCCATACAAGTATGATCATCGCAGTCCAAACACATGGAAATAACAAGGGTAAGCTAGTATAAAAAGAACAAGATATAGGGAAATTTTTTTTTAGTAATAGCAGCAATTACAACTATCAACAATTCATCCATAAACATCCTGTCAGCTATTACCACACAGTTTATCAATACACACAAAATGCATCGTCATGCATATCACCTCGGAGATCTCCTACAACACCTCAGCCTTTCGGCCTACAACACCTCAGCCTTTCGGCCTACAACATCCAATATCAACACACAGTACAACACAACTATACAGCTCAACATATCATCTTACAACAATGCACAAGTGATACAACTCAACATAATAACTTACAACAATATACAACTGATACAACTCACATCAGCAACAGTATTATCAACTAATCATCACATCATATTCGCCTATTTTAATTCAACTCTCGCATTATTAATAGCATGATCAATAACTTATAACATACAACATATAATACGGCTCACCCGTCTTGTTTACAACTCATCAATCATGCAAAATTACCCACCCAAACAACACCAATCAACCTAAGCACCTAAAACAACTTAACCAATGCTGACAGTTTGACCCTTCTTCACTAAAACAGCTATATTTGGAGTTCTAGAACTCCTTTTTGGGTGATTCCAGCGCCATTGGAAAGCTAAGATCTAAGGCTACAACTTTCATGAAGACTACAAAGTCCAATTCTGAAAGCACAAAGGCGCTCAGCGCCTTCAAAGTGCTCAGCGCTTTACCTCCAGAGGTTCTCCTCTAGCTCTCTGCCCCCAAAGCGCTCAGCGCCTTAAAACGGCTCAGTCGTTTGGTTCCAGGGGGCTCTCTGCCCCCAAAGCGCTCAGCACCTTAAAACGGCTCAGCCGTTTGGTTCTAGGGGGCTCTTCCCTGTCACGAAACTCCCAAAGGGCTCAGCCATTCAAAACGGCTCAGCCGTTTGTGACAGTAAACACAAACCCTCCACCATTTTTGAACAACAATCCTGCAAAAACAAGAAATCCAAGCACATGCAATCCACCCAAAACACCCCATTTTCATCCAACAACCCAAAAATCAACTCTTTTTCAACAAGCAACTATGAAAACATCAAAACTCCAAATTTTCACTATTACTCCGAAACCCCGAAAGTCTTAACTTCATCATTCTCAATCAAAATCACAAACATCAAATAGCTAAGGAGTTCTTAGAACTCTCTTTAAACCAAAAACTCAAAAAAAAAAATCTAGCTTCCCTTACCTCTAATTGAAGATCGCAGCTTCCGGGAAAAGGAGAAGAGAAGAAGGAAGAAAATGCTTGAAAGGGGGAAAAAGATGAAAGGAGCTCCGCACGGGTTAACAAGAATCCCAGCCTTCAATCAGCGTCTTCAACCACCAAAACTACAGTTCAAGAATGAGAAGGGAAGAGTTTTAAGAGTAATAGCAAAAGAGAGTGAGAGTTGAAAGTTCGGGGAAAGGAAAAGGAAAAAGGAAATCGGGTCTCACAATAAGTATTTCAAAATAATATATTTTTTTTATTATTTTACAAATTAAAATAAAAACTATTGTCCTTCAATAAATATTATTTTGAAACATTTCATATTAATTTAATATAAAAACTAGTTATTTATATAATTTGAACAAAAATATTTTAATAACTCAAGTAATTATTACTTATTACCAAAAATATTTGAAAAATAAAATTAATTTATTAATAATATATTTAAATAATAGTTAAAACAACATGAGTCAAACATACTTTTGAAACGGTATCAAATTTGTGCATTATAATTTATAAATAAATAATTAACTATTAATAATTACATATCAATGTTTTTAGTTATTTTAAAATTTCCATTTTTATTTTTATAAATTAAAAATTTTAATCATAAATATAATAAATGAATGTAAAGTAACTAAAGAATAAATGCATGAACTGAATACTCATTAAGGATACAATTAAAATTCAATATCCTTCATCAATTCCTTATACTAATAAATGTGCATTTAAAATCTCACTTTCTATTAAATGTCTCACCAATTATTCCTTCAATATCAAAACTTTTGAGTCTTTTTTAGTTTTGTTTCAAAAATTTAGACTTTAAAATTTTAATACTTCCTTGTCTTTATTATAATATACTTATAACATAACATTCACACATACCAATATAAGTAATTCTTTTTATAATGTACTTATAATTTTTTTTTTTACCAAGATGAGTAATTGTTTAAGTTGATTTTATGAGTTTTATAAAATAAAATTATGATGTATCGATTTTATCTTTCTTACATATTATTCCGTATTAAATTGTTATGAGAGATGAAAATATTATTATCACTGAGCTTATTTATAAGATCTAATTTGAAATAACTACTAGGGTTAGCCTAGTGGTTGAATGGTAAAGAATTGAAGTAATTAGAAGCATAAGAACCTAGATTCAATCCTCATTACAATCATCTTTGTAATATTTCCTATATTTACAAAAAAAGATCTAATTTGAAACAATGATTTATTTATTAAGACTGAATTCATATCGTCTTGTATATTAATTATTTTTAGAATAAAATATCTTTAATTAAAATGTGTTATCTTAATTAATCATTACTTTCGGTTAGGGATGAGAGAATGTCATATCTTAAATAGGAGCCTACGATTTGACCTATTTAATGTTTGATCTACTCTGACCTATTTAATAAAAATGTTAGATTTAAATTAAAAAAAAATTATTTAAAAGATTAAACTTAGACGTATAAAAAGTATGTTAAAGTATAAGTTTATGCCGATCAAGCAAGACTACAAAAACCTACATAAGTAGTCTCCAACTACACTACCATCCAACAATATGGCCCATAAATCGCCAACTCCACTAACCTAACTCTGTCTTGCTCTAATACAAACATGACCATTGCACTCCATCAACAAGGAAACATGCAAAGGTATGCTAGTATTTCAAAGAATACAACAATAATACAAATATAAAAGTAAATACAACTATACTACCAACCACAACACTTGAACCACACCACCAAGCACATCATGATCCACAACATGTCAACATAACACAACGTCTCAACATGACATCAAACAACTTACAAAATGTAAACAATTCAACCACATATGACAATTCATATTTCACCACATTAATGCCATTAAACCACATGATCAACAAGCATATGAACACACCAAGAGCACGTATCATATACATAAACCTCAACTAATATATCGTCACACATTTATTTACAAAGATCTCCTATACCAAGACAAGTAGTCTAAGTGACTTGATCCTACTGAACTAATCGATCTTTTTACACTCGTTAGATAACCAACCAATTGGGATACCAATTCCTATACACATGATTTCTTGGATGTTACCACTTAAACTAAGAAAGTCCAATATCACTGCCAGATATAACATAATTTAGGTATGAGTTTATCACAACCTTGACAAGCATTAACCAAGTCACCTATGGAATTAGCTTGCTAATTATCATTGCGATACCACACACTTTTTCAGTAATCAATTAAGAATTTTAGCTCTCGACTTCATATCTTACTCCAACATTAACTAAGAATCTAGAAGAGACTCAACAACTAAATCCAAGAGATAACCCATACTCTAGGAGGGTTTTTCAACAATCAGACTCATAGACTACCACACCAAGATCCAAATTATGGGATATCCAATTTTCAAAACCCTCTCCGTAAGTCTTAAGTCAATCAACATGTCTAAATGCCTACATCATTTTTAGCATCAACACCTCAATAAGTCACAATCATCTCTAAATGCCTTAACCATTCTTAACATCACACCTCAACAATTCAACAATATAATCATCTATACATATATTATCCCAGATCGAGCTATATATATATATATATATATATATATATATATATATATATATATATATATATATATAAACCAATTATCATTGATCATTATACAATATGCAATAGCTTCACCTATCATTTTCATGTTTACCATATCATCAATCAAAGAATAAGAATTCCAAAAGTATATCAAGAAACCTTATATATTTTCTCTTCAGAGTCAAATTAAATTTCTGTTCAAAGAATTCCTTTAAAACACCTGAAAATTCCTCAGGAGTTCCTTAACATCTCTGAACAACATATATTAAAACACTATAACACAATTATTAATACAAATGCAATAATTTACAAAACATATACAATGTTAAGGGGGGAGGGGGATTAAAGAACACTCCATAAATAAAATAGCTAAATAGTAGTTAAGTAGTTGAGATTAGTTTTACTTTTGGGGATATTTTAGTCTTAATGTATATGGTAAAATATTTATTGATCTATGCATAAAAGTTAAAAGATGTAAAGTTTTAAAATAAAATAAATATAATTTATTAAATAAATAAATAAATAATTAAAAAATGTGTTAAAATATCCTTAATTTAGACAGAAAAAAATACGCTAAAACTTCTTTGTTTTTATATTTTAAAAAATGTTTCAAATTGAATTTTGGTCGTGAGTTTGAATTATATAAATTGGTGGATATCGTTCTCATCACAAAGATATAAATATTGTGTTCATAATAATGGTGAAGCTACTTTCTAATTAAAAAAGAATAATAATGGTGAAGCTAAAATAAAGAAGCAGTATGTCTAGAACAAAAAAGTAGAAGAAAAAAAAAAGAATTAAAAAGGTTAATAAAGAATTGATAATCTAAAATATTGATATATCCTTTACAAATTTTTATATTCTTAACAAATATTTTTTCGTACTTGTGAAACTATGACAGGCTGGAATGAAATTCATTACAAGTAAATGAAAAGTTGCAAACATTGTTCATGAAAATGTTGTAAAATAAACGTTTTAAAATTCAATTTTAGTTATGGTTTTGACTATGCTGTGATCCTCGCAAATGTTGAAAATTAACATTGATAATCAACGCGATTACGCAACTGTAATTACAATTGTAATTCAGATTTGCTTTTTTTAACCTATGATACTGGTAGGAAGTTATAAAGAGTGTCAATAGTCTAATAGCGTGTTTGGAAACACGTTTCAAACATGGAAAACCACGTTGAACGTAGAAGCTTTAGAAACACGTTTCAAACGTGGAAAATCACGTTGAACGTGGAAGCTACGTGGAAGCTATTAATAGTTTCCACGTTCAACGTGTTTTCCACGTTTGAAACGTGTTTCCAAACACGCTCTAAATCAATTGTAGGATGAGCCAAACTAGAAAATATTTTCTTGTACAAACAATTTAAAAAGTCGTGTAAAAAGATTCAAAAGCTGTAAAGGATGTCTAAATTCTATATCAATTAATAATGAACTGATCTAAAAAAACAAATTCTTTCTACAACTAATCTAAAAAAATCTATAAAATAATTAATGTAAATTGCCGATTCATTATTACAAATTGCTACGATGCCACATACTATAATTTTCAACCGTCGATATAATTAAATTTCATATGTTAAAATCATTTATTTTAACTTTTTTATTTATTTATTAAAGAGATATAATATATTTCTTCCACTTGAAAGGATACAACTCCACTTCATATTAAAGTAAAATTGAATTCCTAATATGTAGGGATATAAATAAGTAATACATCGATAAAATAAGAAAATAAATAATCTCATAAAACACATACATACTCTAGTAATTGAGAAGTTTTTTGGATGATAATCAAAAGTAAAATTGTTATAAAATATTTTATTAGACAAAATGCCATCAAATAATCTCGTCAATCTTAATTATTAAGTATAAATACTAAAATATTTGAAATAACGAAGTTTTGATTATTATAATTTTTTAAGTAATGACCTGATCTATTTAAACGCATCCATCTTGAATTTGATAACTCTGGCTGTAATTAATTAATGGAATGGTGAATTAATTAATAATTAATTAGGAGGTGGGAGATTGGTTGATTTTGGTGTATTTTTTATATTGATTGAAAGGAAGGGAATGAATGACAAGTTTTGGGTAGTCTTCCCCATTTTGGGTGTCAAGTGTGATGCGTCATATTATTTGTTTTTTTCATTTAGAAAGTTTGTTTGGGTCAATGAGGCGGTTGATGATAAAGAAAAGATACCAACTAAACCATCGAATGGGATTGTCTGAGCCATGTCGTAGAGTTTAAGGATATTCTATTCAAATACTCACATTTCATAACCAACATCCATTTCTTACTACTATTATAATTATAATTATTATTATTATTATTATTATAACTATAAACTTGAACGCAGACCATTCTACCACCTTAATTGGAATCATAACAAACAATTTGAGCACTGTAAGTTAATTTAAGACTGAGTGATGGATGACACACACACGTAAACATACATCTTCATTCATTTTTATTTATTTCATTAATAAAGGAGATACCTTATTTTGATATTTATATTTTTTTAACTATTTTATTCTTTAATTAATGTGTTAAAATACATTTTTATTTTTTAATTAATTTATATAATTATTTCACTATGTTAAAAATAATCACATATTTTCTTAATTTTATTATTTTTATTTTATTCTTTTCATTCTTTGATACAAAGTTAAGAATGTCTCACTTTCATTTGTATAATATAAATCGAATCAATTTAATAGTTGTATTTGATAATTTTATTAATTAGATCAAATATACTAAATTATATTAAATTATTAAATTATTTGGCAACTTATCTTATCACTTTGTTTCGACGTATAAAATGTTATTCAAAATATATGTAAATATTTATTGTTATATTACATATTTAGAAGAGTCCAAATCATATATATGAAATTTGATATGCATGATTATGCGTATAATATCATCAAATACAATGGTTACATGGACAGAGTTTGCATTTTATAAAAAATTATTGAAGGTGTCATTTTACTAATTTAACACTGTAGTGTTAATGGATTCTGACACACACACACATACACACACACACACACACACACACATATATATATATATATATATAATATTTCATTAACATTTATAACAACTTATTAGTGGAGTTGAGACATAAATTTGGACATAACTCGTAAAAAATTTTTAAGGGCAAATAAGTCCAAAAAAAGTGGACACCAAATCAATGTGTCTCCTTTATTAATATTATAAATTATAAATTATCTCCTTTTTAATTATATATATTAATTGATTTTACAATAAGTTGACATATTATTTATATACCCTACACTCATATTATGAGAAGGGTCTATTTAATAGAGAATTTGCATTCGATCCTGAATGAAAAATCTTTTGAATTAATGACAATTACAACACTATGAGTTGGATTTGTAATTGGCGTCATAGACTGAGGTCATCTAGGACAAAACAAATTATTAATTTGATTCTTAGGTGTTTAATTTTGAAAAAGTATTGCTATAATTATTTCTTAGTAGATTATAATATGTACAAATACATAGTATAAAAAAAATAGGTTATGAAATGGCACAACTCACATGCTATGAAACACACCTAAATGTTGAAGACAAGCCTCAAAACATGACAACCTCACAACAAGTGAGTTATCTATTGATATAAATAAGCCTTTTACCTTTTACTAAAACAAGAGACCCTACAAGTGTAGTATCCATACCACCATATCACTTAAACGCTTCCTAATCTCCTTTTCATGTCCAACAAACACTTTTAACCAATCTCTCCCAAGCAAGCCGATGGATTCAAGTAGGGTTCAAGCCAGAAATTTAGCTTGAGGGGAGTTAAGAATTTCTTTTAACACTTATATGAAGATATTCTAAGATCATGAATAATTCATTAATATATATACTTTTTTTTATCTCTCATTTCATCATATTATATATTAACCATACATATATCTCTTTTTCTTTTCATAAATGAAAACTAACATGATAATTTTTTATCTATTAATTTATAATAGATATTTTAAAAAAAAAAATTAGGGGGCCAAAAAAATATTTTATAATAATTTTATTACATTTTTAAAAAATGGGGTGGGGGGAGGCACTAGGTCTCCCTTCCCTCCACCATTGAATTTAAGGTCAAAGAATCATCCACTAGATTCAAGGTAGAAGAATCAAGTGAATGTCCCATTTCTTTCTAACCCTCAACTAACTCCAAACTTTAATCTTTTTTGAAATTACAATATCTAATAAATTTATTTGTTTACCTTTAAATAATGTACCATTCCTAACTTACCACATGACTTTTTCCCATCACTCTCACTACTATTCAACAACTCTATAAATTGTTGAAATTGACACCAAGCATTATTATAAAAAACTTAGTAATATTAGGTTAATTTACTTATACACAATATTAGCAAAATAAAAATTATAATATGATATATGATTTAGATTTAGCCTCATTAATCTTATTTATATATCAAAATATAACTATAACTTTTCCTTAATAGTTATATTTTTTAAAATTTAGATGAGAGAAAATAGGTAAAAATAGAGTATTATATGTATAACAAAAAAAATGTATAAATGTACAACAACTTATATAATATCATTTTTTATATTTATCACTTTCCATCACTTTATTTATTAAGAAAAATATTTATTATTAATAAAGAGACAGACACAAAAATATTGTATAAGTTGTTGTAATGTAACATTATTCTTAAAACAAATAAATTCAACATTTCATAATTAATTTATAAATAATATATGTTATATTTATGACTATTTAGGACATATTTATTATATATTTTTTTGTTTCTAAGTTTAGTAATTTCTTATTTATATTTTTTTAATTTGAAAACTAAAAAAAAACAACTTAAAATATTATTTAAATGCTCAAAAGCCAAATCAAATTTATAATTGAGAAAATGGTTTTATCTTCTTAAATTTTGATTTACTTCACATTTACAAAAATTTAATTAAAAAAATATTATTTTACTCTTTTCTATTAAAAATATTCATTTAATATTAAATAACATAATTATTAATTAGAGATTTAAACTATAAAAGTAATTATAGATTATAAATATAATAACCTTTTAATTAAAGATAATTTTAAAAGGAAAAATAAAATGAATTAAAATATCAAAACAACATATAATAAATACCCTCACTAATATTTATTCGATCTCAAATTTTATTATTTTTTATTTTTATAATGATTATAGAAATTTGCCTTGGATTTTTTTTGTCTATATTAGAAATAAAGTAATTTCTTTATTTAAGTTAGCATCTCACTCTAGTTATCAACTTGAAACACATAATTTTTAAATTTTCATATGGTATATTTATATTTAAATTTTGATCTTGAGTATGAAATAAATTATGTTAGAATTTTTTTATATTTGTGTGAACTCATAAACTTGACAAAGATTAATTACTATTTGTAATGATAAGTACTTTATACTAATATTATAATTATTAAAAAAATTCAAAAAAAATAACTTTCAGATTTTTTTTTGCTTTAGCCTTGTTTGCTTAACTAAAAATACAGAAAAATAAAAATTATAAAAAAGAAGTGAATTTTTTTTAAATTATTTATTTTAGAAGTAAAGTAAAGAACAGATAAATAAAAGGTGAATCCCATCTCAAAATATTTTTTTAACAGTAATAAAATATCTTCTTAATAATAAGAAAATAGATAATTAAGAGATAACAACTTGCAACTCACTTAAAATTACATTTAAACTTCATTATTCTTTTAATATATTCAATCTAAATAAATTAATGAAAAAAGTCTTAACATTTTTCTCTTATATTTTTTTTATTTCTTTTATATCAAACAACTTAAAAATTCAAACAATAAAAAGATATAAAAAATATTCAAAATCTACTAAATTATACTTTTTTCTCTCTCACATTCTTAAATAAAACAAAACAACCGCATGCTTTTTCATTTGAAAATTACTAATAACGACAACAAAAGTTACGGAGAAATATTAATATTAAAATCAAGTAGATAAAGACAAAATAAAAATTATACGCACAAAACTAACAACAGCGCCGTTTTCAACACTAACCATTCTGATTAGAACATTGCGTACATCTTGAATACTTTCCTCCTATTAATTTAGCTTTTAAAACTTTTTAAAAATGAATACAGTTCTGTTGTAAAAAATATAAATTATTAAAATTTAAAAATTCAGACAAAAACTGTAAGCAAAACCATTAACCATAACCCCTAAAATTAATTAATTAAAAAAATAAATTGTGACATAAAGGGAGCATTAAAATGGAGTGTGCACTGCGATGCAGGGTGTAAGAACCCTGGAACCTTATGCAACAGTGACACTCACACACACAAAACACACACGCCTTTCTCTGTTTGTTAACAGAGCTGAGCTTGTCCATGCTTTCTGGGTGTCTGTCTCTGTCGCGCGCTGTCTCACTTTCTCTCTCTAAAACCCTTTCTCTCTCTACCTGACTCAAATTCTCTGATTTTATCGTTTTCTCAGAGCAGATTCGCTCCTCCCATGTGACATGGGCCAGTGCTACGGCAAGAACAATCTCAGGCCCCAAAATGACGACGCCGCCGATGACTCTGCCGTCGCAGTCGCCGGATCCGCCGATGTCCCGCCCTCTCCGCTGCCGCCCAAGGACACGCCGGCGCGGGCCAACCCCTGGCCGAGTCCCTTTCCTCACGGCGGAGGCACGGTGACGCCGTCGCCGGCAAGGAGCACGCCGAGGAGGTTTTTCCGGCGGCCGTTCCCGCCGCCGTCGCCTGCGAAGCACATAAGGGCGTCGCTGGCGAAGCGGCTGGGGCACGCGAAGGCGCCCAAGGAGGGGCCGATCCCGGAGGAGGAGGCGGCGGCGGCCGCGACGGAGCAGTCGCTGGATAAGAGCTTTGGGTATGGGAAGAATTTTGGGGCAAAATTTGAAATTGGGAAAGAAGTGGGGCGAGGGCATTTCGGTCATACCTGCTGTGCTAAGGGGAAGAAGGGTGACCTCAAAGACCAACCTGTTGCAGTTAAGATCATTTCCAAGGCTAAGGTAGTACAATTCAATGACTTTTCAATTTTGGGGATAATTTTGTTTGTAGGTTTTATTTTGTCATTGTTGTGTGTGGCCTTGTGTGGTTGTTTTGGACTGTAATGACTCATGAATTATGATGGCATTTGGATTTGGACGATTCGAGTTTGATCTATGTTGCTTGATTTTGTATGTGGGACTAGGGTACCATTGGGAACAGATAATTTTCTGATGGATGGTTCTGAGATTTTGTATGTGGGACTAGGGTATCATTTAGGTTTTACTGAATGAGCTGTACAATTCAAAAGAAGTACATGACATTTGACTTGGTTTTAACTGTTAGCTTGTTTTAATCAGTTTAGAATATCAGGACATTTCTTGACTTGCTGTACTGAACAATAATTTTTTTTTAGTTCATTTCCTATTGTGGAAATATATGTAAAAGTTATATTTAGAAAATTGGTATTGTATTCCAAGAGCAGTAAAAAAACAGTCTGTTTGTTTGAATGTGGTAGAAGAAGATGTTTGGTCAGAATCACTATCATGTGAATGCATGCAGCCTTACCCTTGTTGCTGTTGAATGCTTGTTTGTTCATAGTTTGTTTAGGGTACTATAGTGTTGAAATGATTATCTATTTTGATATTGTTTGATGTTAACCATTTTGTGGATACCTTCCAAATTAAAAATTTCTTACATGTGTGTGACATGTTACAATACTTGGTTCTTCTCTTAGGTAACAACTCATTCATTTTATGGTTCTTAGTTTTAGAACCTATGTCTATGATTTCCAATGCTGTAAAGTGTTAAAAACATGTAGCTCTTTGTCTCGTGCATGGACAAGTAGTAATACATCATAGCGTTTCTCTTTGTCTCTATTTCAGGTAGGGTTAGTTACTTTGTTGGTAGTAAAATGTTACCGGTTTTTTCCCTATTTGTCTCTATTTCAGGTAGGGTTCGTTACTTTGTTGGTATTAAAATATATTGACGGTTTTTTTCCTTATTAATGGGGTTGTTTTTTAATACATAGAGCATATGCTTGGAACCGTTTCACCTATCCACATTAATGCAAAAGCTACAGAGTGCAAGGTGGATCCACAATTTTTCATGTATGGACGTTTGTCCAAACATAATGTGTTTGGAACTGTGTTGGATACATGTGTACCCAGAAAATTAATGTCAAAGAATGAAAAAAACGTATAAGCAACAAACTTAACACATGTCCACCAGATGAAACTTGAAACTAAACATGTTGATAACTACTAATTAATACACAATTTTTTTCACTTATGGATGTCGGTCCAAACATATTGTTAGTGTGTTTGAAACTGTGTTGGATACACATGTCTACTAGGCAATTAATGACATTGAATGAAAAAAAAACCGTCGAAGCAAACTCAACATATGTCTAATTAATATACAAAGTTTTTTCACTTATGGATGTCAGTCCAAACACGTGGCTAGTGTGTTGGATACACATGTCTACTGGGAAAATTCATGTCAAAAAATGAAAAAAAAAAAACGTAGAAGTGACAAACTTAACACGTCACTAGACTAAACTTGAAATCAAACACATTGATAACCACTAATTAATGTATTATGTTTTTTCGCTTATGGATGTCGGTCCAAAAATGTTGATAGTGTGTTTGGAACTGCGTTGGATACACATGTCTACTAGGCAATTAATGCCATTGCAGATGGGAACGTTAAGCCAAACACGTTGATAATCACAAATTATTATTCGATGCTGTGGCTGTCTGCATGCCATATAGATAGGATTGTCTCTCTAGTTAATTTATGCTCATTATGTCGCTGTTATATCTTTCTCATCCATGATTGCATTTTTCCTTTTCTTTTATTATTCAAGTTTTCTACTTTCTTAGAACAATATACTCTTGTACATTAATTAATAAATATTCCTAGTAAATTCTGTAATAGTTCCCAAAAGATTAGTTCTGTAGGCTATAGTATACTAAAGGGCCTTGGCTGTTAAGTTAAAGCATATCAGCAATATTCCTGGCATCTGATTTTGCAATTATGCTATTCTCGGTATGTTTTAATCGGTGATAGGGAAGTTGCCTTGGCCTATCACTACGTTCTAGATAAGTTGGGGGTGACAATATCCCCCCAAACAAAAGTCTATATAATTCAATTATTGTATATATAGGAATGTGATTTTCTGAAGTTTAAGGTACCTTTGGTCACTTAAAAGTTATTAACTGTTGCTTTTAATTTGACATTACCTTTATAGAGTCCATAGTTTCCTTTGATGTAGAAATGACATAAATTTTGAAATTTATGATCTAAATTTACTGTTCAACAGATGCTTCTGTGTATAACCATTCTAAATAAGGAGTCTTTTTGGACTTGCTCTCATTCCTTATTCCAGCACAAAGACCAGTTTTAAGTGTTAAATCTGTTTTTTACTACTACTACATTGGCCAGAAAAATAAGGAGTCCACTTTTGTTTGGTCTAAAAAACCCAGAGTTTACATTTTACTGCAATTGAAACAAGAGCACAAAATCATCAATTGAAACTGATTACAAAGCCTACCTCTTAGACCCACTTCAACAATTAAGAAATGTTAAATTTAAAATAAATTTTTATACCTTAAGAGTTTTATTAGATTTTTTAAAAGAAAAAAAAGTCATATCACCATATAATTAAATTATTATTCTTTGCACCTGCATTTTTTATACTGTTTCTAGTCTTAATAAATTTTATTCATCAGATGACCACTGCAATAGCAATTGAAGATGTTCGCAGGGAGGTGAAGATATTAAAAGCTCTATCTGGTCATAAACATCTCGTCAAATTTCATGATGCTTTTGAGGATGCCAACAATGTGTACATAGTTATGGAGTATGTCTTTTATCGTTGTGTTCAATATATGATTTATGACAGAATGTTATGGTGTCCTTTGATCCATTTATCCAACTACACCTAGCGGGGAAAGCTTGGTTGTTCTGTTGTTAATTGTTGTTCATTATCATCTATAATTAGAATTGTGTGTTGGATTTCCAGAGAACTGAATCTTTATTGTTTTCTTTATACATTTTTTTATTGAGCAGTCACTTTGCACTACAAAAAGGCATTGTTGTTTATATACCCACCATTTTGCTATCAGCACCACAATTAATTTTCAGTTTCTCAGTTTTGTTTCTCATTTCTTTCATTCATGCCTTTTCCCTGTTAGAAGGTTTAAATGAGTTCAACTTCACTTACATGATAAATTGTTTTATTTTGAAGTTATTAGGCAGCAAAGATTCTGTTGGTGAATATTTGCTAGGTTGTAGTTAAATTGTTGAGGGCTTGCATCTTAGAATTGTATCGTCATCATAAAGTGACTTTTCCTGGATTTTGATTTCTTACCAGATTGTGTGAAGGTGGGGAGCTTCTTGACAGAATTTTGTCAAGGTTAGATTTCTAATTTCTTTCCTTTAAATTTTCAACTTGATATAATCTTCTTATTTAATTGCATATTGCTTACTTCTATATTAGGGGAGGAAAGTATTCGGAGGAGGATGCCAAGGTTATAGTTTTACAGATCCTAAGTGTGGTTGCTTTTTGTCATCTTCAAGGTGTTGTGCACCGGGATTTGAAACCTGAGGTTTGTGCTTTAAATCATCATCTATATAATTTGTAACGATAACATCTAGTTCTGTTTTTAATATTACAATGATTAATTATATAAGAATAAGAATATCGATATTCGATAACAATATTGATTCTTTCTGGAGTTTGCTTTTACAGAATTTCCTTTTCACTTCAAGAAGTGAAGATGCTGACATGAGGCTTATTGATTTTGGTCTTTCCGACTTCATCCGACCAGGTAATAATTGGAGTGATTCTCAATTTTCTTTTTCCATTTCCTTGCAAAAGCAGACTCTTATGAATATATTTAAAGTATTAAATAGACAGTTGGCTACTATAAATGTACACTTCATTGGTGCTGTTTACCGTTGCATAGTGCTCTTAAGTGACATCTTGTTGATTGTTGGAGCTATGGGGGATTTCTGTGTTAATTTGTTTAACCATGTTATTTTATCTACTGTCTTGAAAATACAAGAGATTTTATATCTCATCATTTTCAGTGTCATTTGGCTGGGTTCTAATTTTCAGCCATTCACAACTCCAATACATTTTAAAACCAACAGTAAAGATCGAAGAAATCATCTTGGTATTTATGAATACTTCACAGATATTATGTAAAAGGAAACTCTGAATTGTATATGGCACTAGATATTGCATTTCTGTCTCAGTAGTCTGTCCCATGTACTCATAACCCAAGACTGCTAGTCTGCTACCCTCGTTCACCCTTTAGTTGGATATTTGTGGATATAAGGTCACCCCCCTTAATTTTTTCCTTCATGTGTGTTGATATACAGATGAACGGTTGAATGACATTGTTGGGAGTGCCTATTACGTGGCACCTGAGGTCCTTCACAGGTCGTATAGTCTGGAAGCAGATATCTGGAGTATTGGTGTTATTACCTATATCTTGCTATGCGGAAGTCGACCTTTCTGGGCACGAACAGAATCTGGAATTTTTCGTGCAGTGCTTAGAGCTGACCCTAACTTCGATGATTTGCCGTGGCCTACTGCCTCTGCAGAGGCCAAGGACTTCGTAAAACGACTCCTAAACAAGGACTACAGGAAAAGAATGACAGCTGTCCAAGCTCTAAGTAAGTCTGCATATCCATAACTCTTTCGATGCTTTCCATTTTTAAGCTGCATGAGATATTTATCAGTGTTACTTACCTCATCAAAGAATTACATCTGGGCATAAGTATCGAAATTGAACACTTACATCCATTTTGTTGATTATTGAATTTCACACCTGACCATTCTGCCTCAGTAGGAGGATATAAGATGTCCTGTATAGTAAAATGTATTTACGTTATGGTACCGACAATGCTTTTTTTAAATTGAATATATGAAACTAATTATTGTGTACTTCTGTAAATGCAGCTCATCCTTGGTTGAGGGATGACAGCCGCCCGATCCCTTTAGATATCTTAGTTTATAAACTAGTGAAGGCTTATCTTCATGCAACTCCATTCAAACGTGCAGCAGTGAAGGTATTATTTAATTCATTTCCTTGAATATGCTTATACTGAGTTTAACTTTCAAAATCCTTAAGTTTATTTGGATAAACTTTTCCATAAACAGTTATAGGAGAAGAAAAGAAAATCAAATAAATTTCTCCAAAAAGTTGTAGTTCTCTCATATTAGCTCCTCTAAAACCTATTTTTAACTTGTGAAGAAATTAATTTTTGTTTATGAAAAAACTTATTTTATTTTTTATTTTTATTTTCTTCTTTTTGAAGTGTTTATGGAGAAGTCTATTTAAATATGCCCTTAATCTTGTTAATATTTACTACTATCTCTCACACATGTCTCTGCCAAATATATGCATTTTTATGCCATATTTTTTTCTCTAGTTTTACTTTGCAATTCTTCATCCTTCCCTCAACTGATATCAAGTGCATTTTCCTTCATAATGATATTTTCCCCACTGACTATGAAAAGATTCATCATGGTGTTTTGGTGTATGATATGACTTGTGAGCCAACTTAATGCTTATTATTTAAAAAAAGAATGAAAAAAGAAAATGCGTGCTGTTTAAGGTCTATTATAAATTGTGGTGTTGGTAAATCTAATGCTTTTTGGGAAATTAAAGACGTGTTCCTATTTTTTCGACAATCAACATAAAGTATCATCAATGTAAGCAATGTTTACTTGTTTAACATGTTTTTTTTATTTTTATTTATTTTTTTTACGAGTTTTGGAATTAGTTTGTTGTCTATTGAATATTGTTGTTTGTGCTAGATTTTGACTGATCTTTATGGCTTCTGTTTCGTAGGCCCTTTCAAAAGCCTTGCCAGAGGATGAATTGCCCTACCTTAGGGCACAATTCAGATTGTTGGAACCAAATAGAGACGGGCACATCTCCCTTGATAATTTCAAAATGGTTTTCTACTGTCGCTAATAAAATCCTTCAGTATTTATTTATATGTACTATGTAGCTGATATAGAAAACTGTAGTTTTCACATTCACTACTTGTTTTTTGTTGCAGGCTCTTGTACGCCATGCAACTGATGCCATGAGGGAGTCAAGGGTTCTTGATATTGTAAATGCGGTGAGGCATTATTCTTATGTATTGAGAAATTTTCTTTGGCATGTTGGATCCTGACATGCCAGTATATTTTCCAGATAATTTCCTGGCTATGCATTTTCCAAACTTGATTCAAGTGGCAGGATTCTTGCTAACATTTCAGGAAATTTTCTGTTGAAAATATACATGGCACATTAGAGTGATGATTACTACTGCATTCGCTTCATTGTTTTAAGTTCCTACATCATACGTGTACTGTTTTGAAAATTTGACCTTAGTTCTGGGTGTAAGTGCATAGTTATGTCTAAGTGCAAACTCGTTTTACATGAGAAATGTTTGTGGATCTGGTGGTATGTTTCTGCATTAAAATTATTTTGTATCAAGTACATGTATCGGAGGAAAATAGTTAGAATATTCCTTATTAAACTTGACCAATTCTCCTCCTTTGAGCTAACTTTTGGGTATGGTATCAAGTCTATATAATCTTGATGTTGGACCACTTTCCCTCCTTGTTAGATTTTGTGTTTGAGTTACGTTTGTTTTTCTAGCAAGTGCTGAAGTTCATACTATTTCCTCTTCTTGACCAAATATCTTATGTTTTCTTGCTTGAATGATTGGTATAGATGGAGCCACTTGCCTACAGAAAGATGGACTTTGAAGAATTTTGTGCAGCTGCAATTAGCACATATCAATTGGAGGCACATGATAGGTGGGAAGATATTGCATCAACTGCTTTTGAACATTTTGAGAGTGAAGGAAATCGACCGATAGCGGTTGAAGAATTAGCCAGAGTAATTGCTTCTTTTTTCCCTAACACAATCAATTCTACCATAATATATGACTTGATATATACTTTTGTTATTATGCTTATCTTTGGTTTTCAACCTTCTTTCTTTTCTTCATGGCCACAGGAGTTGAATCTTGGGCCTTCATCTTATTCAGTTCTCAAAGATTGGATCCGAAATACTGATGGAAAGCTTAGTTTACTTGGATATACAAAATTTTTGCATGGTGTGACTCTCCGTAGTTCAAACCCAAGAAACCGGTAGTCTTGGGCCCTTTAACATATAGTTTCAAGATTCGGGGGAAAAAACAGAAGAAAAAAAAACATAGAGATTTAGAGATTTTTTGTGGAATTATTTTGGTTTCATTTTTCTTTCATGGTGGGGGAAAGAAAATTATGTGTACATGAATGTGTTAGCGAGTGAGTACAGGGAATGTGGAGTCGATTATATGCCAAATTGAGCCTTCGCAAATGATATGTTCCTATGGGTCTGGATCCCATAAATATTCATTAATTTGTGAATGTTTTAAAAGATTACATATAGTCAAAATTAAAGCAGTTTGAATCCAAATTAGCCGTTTACTGTCGTCAATGATATATTTGTTTTTTTTTTTCTTCCACAAGAGTATTTTTAGGGTTTTAGCTCTTTTTAATTTATAATTTATTTTTAAATTAAATTATTTTTTAAAATAATTTTGTAATAGAATATATATTATTTATCATAAATTTAAAATATAATTTAAATGCAAAAATACCTTTTTTTTAAAAAAAATTAAATTATAATATAATTTATATATTTGAAAATATTTATTATAAATTTTAGTTAATACAAAATAAATTTTGTCCTTTGCTAAATTACTAGTCAAGTTTATTAATTCTACATTGCGTAAGATTATTTGCTTGTGGGCTCAATAAGAATATCTTCAATACTTCATTTTCACAATGGTACGGTAGACATAATTAAATTTGAATATGTGGGCACTCATTTGATCTTGACTTTAAACTATATTTTTACATTTTAACCTTTTACATATATTTAAATGCAGTTTATAATATAGATTTACATTTTAGTTTTCCATAATTATTAAAAGTATAAATTAATTATTATAATAGTCTAATAATTTAAATTACACTAATATTTGAATAATAAAATTACAATTGCACGATTTATTAAAAATAGTTATTAAATTTCTCTTTATTATGATTTATGTTGTTTAATTATTTTTATATTATTTTAATTTCAATGTAATTAATAAAGTAGTAGTGTTTTTAATTATATATAAATAAATTATTATTTTTTAGAAAAGGTAAGGGTGGTGGGTTATCCACTTTTCTTTTCTCTAATGAGATTGAGTTTTAATTGTTTAAACTCAAGATTGTCCGTCCTCACATGTCCTATTAGGCTATTAGCATCCTCAACAAAAAAAATTATGTATAATTTCTTACGAGCATACGATATTGTTCTTTAATTTGAGTTGAAATTTTTTTCATACTTACATTTAATACATATCTCATTAATATATATATATATATATATATATATATATATATATATATATATTTATATATAATATTAAAGTAAAATTTTAATTCTGATCGAAGAATAATAACTAAAAGATTATATATAAATTTTATCAAAATTGGACAAAACTTACATATTATAATATATTATCTTCAATATCAATAATGTCAAAGATTTAGTTATGTTACCCATCTTTTAGATGATGCATTTATCATGTGTACGAAATATATGTTAAGTGTACCATCTAAAAAAGATGGATAGAAAAGCAAAATCCATAATGTGGTGTCTGTGTTACGAAACAAGGATGTAAACAGATCCTGTGCTACCATTTTCTAAGCTTGTTAAAACATTTGGAGCACTGAACCCAATTGCAATAAAGTGAACCAAACACAGCAACTTGAACTTATGGTGGCTGCTTTTGTTTGTTATAGTGATTGAAAATTCTGCTTGAGAAAGTCATGTCTGCTTCAACTGCAGCCTCCATCACAGCAAAAAGAAGATAACTTCCTTTCTTTTATCTTATGCCATTTTCATGCTGGTCCCATTCGCCTCACCTAAGATCCTATTAACTTTTCCAGAACCATTATATACGCCAAAACACAAACAAGAAAAATAAGTAACAAAGTTGTGTCCAATTTGACCAATAAAAAGCATGCTACACTTGGATTATTATGTGCTAATATTAATAATAACTCATCAGTTTCAGTCAGGTCACTGAAGCACTCATCTTTTTCCTGATATGGAAGGAAAATTTTAAGATCATGTTTTGACCTCTAGCATTTCAATTTGGATAAGTGTCGAGTCACGTTTCTTGCAAAAACATTGGGTTGGAGAATCTGAACATTTTTGGATAGATTAACTTTGAAATTCAATTTTGTGGAATGAAATTTAGGATAAAGCTTGCTCCATATCTTAGTACTGTTTTATGATAAAAATTGAAGCTCTAACTAATAAACGTTGACATTTGATAAAAGAGTTAATTACCTATATACTGTCAATGTAAGGTTTTTTTACACTGACAATCAATTATATCTTTTAATTGTGCTATGTCACTGTTAAAAGTAAATATATTTACAGTGACATGGTATAATTAAAAGATATAATTTGTTGCTAATATAAAAAAAACTTTACACTGACAATGTATAAGTGTTTAACTCTTGATAAAAATTGAAACTTTAACTTTCTCGGAAAATAGCATTTGTAATGTACCAGTAAGTTTTATCTTAGAATTTATTAGTCAATTTTCTTTTTTTAACATTTTGGTCGAGCATAAGTAATTTTAAATATGAGACTCGCTAAATGTTTATTTTATTAAAACAAATTTATTTTATCATCTGAATACAATTATTTTGAATAGGTCATACTTAAATGCAAATTAGTTTATAACATTTATATATTTTACTAAAATGTAAAGCATTGCATGCAAACGTTGGCTGCTTTCCTTTCAGTGACGGCATCCAAGAATATAAAACAATTTACAGTCTGTCAGAGTCCTATGAAATAAAATTGTTAAAAAATAGAAAAACAAACAAATAAATTGACCAATAGTAACCCCTATTGGCTCAAATTGATATTTATAAATGTGATTTGAGTTTATGGGCTTACTTTTTTTTCTAAAGAAGCTTATCCTTTTGCTTTTAAGGGGGGTGGAGGGGTGGTTTTCATTAGATGTGCAGGTGCAACCTCTGGAGTAGGTAAAGAGAAATAAAATTGAACAGTGTGAGGTCAACATCGCATCAATGTTAATTCAAGCCTAAGCTCATTGGCTCAAATTATTTGATAATAAGGGGGTTTGACTTCTTATAAATCAAGAGTATAATTTAATGGATATATTGTAGTTATAAATATAAAATTGTAAAATTTATTATTAAAAGTGTGGTAAAAACATATTATTTTAAAAATTATCATGTGTTATTGGATTAAAAAATATCGAGTGTTAACATCATTTCCAATTTCCATTAGTATATGTTTTATTATATATATTAAATAAAATGTCCAGAGTAGGACACGTATTAATGGTTGTTGCAAATTTTTTTTTTGTTTATTTTTATTTTTACATACAATCTCCCCAATTTGCAACCAGAATACGAAATTTGTTTGTATAAAGAGAAACTACTTTCAGTATGATAGTCGGAAGATTATCGTCGTTATAACTTCTTTTTATTAATAAAAAAACTAATATTTAGAGAGGAAAAAAGGTAAGGGAGAGGAAGGGTATTAGTTCTATTTGTTTAACTTTTTAATAAAATAAATAGTTTTTTTTAATGTGTTTATTTAAACGACTTATTTTTAAGATAATAATAATAATTATTATTATTTATTTTTTAAAAGCAAGTTTTGTTTGTTTCTTAATTAAAGAACAATTTCTTGAAAAAAAATTTTTATAATAACCTTTTTTAAGTTTATATAAACGGGACCAATACTTATTTTTTCAAAAAGTTATAAATCATTTTAGTATACATGTAATGATCGATGCAATTATGGCAGTGCACGGATCAAAGTGTTAATTACATAAACATTTAATTTATTTTAAAGAAATTATTAATGTAATATCTCATACAATTATATACATTTGTAATGTCCACAACTCCACATTAATATTTTAATTTTTATTAGACAAATATCATACTAATATAGGATAATTTGACATGAAAATGTTAGTATATGTCAATTATTTGTATTTTTTTTATAATAAAAATGGTAGATAAAAAATGACATTCTTAAAATTATTGTATATAAAATTAAAATGTTAGAAATCTTCAGAATAAGTATTACTATCTATTTTAATTTACGATTTTATTTGCTAAACTAAATTATTTGTGTGTGAGTGATAGTGATATATTTAAATTATTACTTTTAAAAATTTACCTCATTTATTAAAATTTATCCTTCACTTCAAATGAGTCGAATTGTTAAACAAGTATGAAATTTAGTGCCTTGCGACACTAAATTTCATTTTATACTTGAATACAAGCCTCATTGGTAATAATTTCCAATTTGTGAAATTTTATGGACAAAAGAATGTAATTATATTTTTGTTAAAATAACTTTTTTAATTCATATAATTTTACTTATTTTATCTTTTAGTCCGTATAATTTTTAAAATGAATTTTTTAAAGTTTTTATGTTTATCTTTTTCAATATTTTTTAATGTATGTAATTTATAATAGATTTTTTCCTCTATATTTATAATTTTTAATTATTTTAATCCTTATCATTAAATTTTTTTATCGGTGTCTATTTTGTATTAACACGATAAAAAATTTTAATTTTGTGAAAATAAAAAAATAGTATCTCAACAATAAACATCATAGATAAAGATATAAAAGAAACATGAAATATTAAGACTTAATTTAGAGTAATTTCAACCAGATAAATTTGACATTAGATACAAAATTAAATTAATATATATGTTATGTCAATACAAAAAAGATAATATTATAAAATAATAATAATAATAGTGGCTAAAATAATTAAAAAACTGTAAGTACAATGACTAAAAAGATTTATATTAAATTATAAAATTAAAAAAGATTGAAAAAAATAAATATATAAATTGACAATATCTATTTAAAATCATGTAGACAAAAAAAAAAAAAAATTTTTTGAAGTTGTTGATTGTAGTTATGTAGTTCCAGTGTTCTAGAAAGAGCGTGACCTATATGCATTAAAAGGACATACAATAAGGACGTCAGAATTACTGTTTTTACTATATACTATATATTATACACTAGATTAGATTAATTGTAGGTAAAATGGCATCTTATGTGGTCCATGCTTTATCCAAATTAACATGAGACTGCCGAAAAATAATATATAAACAAACATAAAGTTGTTGTCCTAAAATTACTAAGAGCATTCAAAAGAGAGAAAATATCTCGGCTAGCTGCTTCGTTTCAGTGATTCTTGTTTGCATTTTCTCCTACTACTATGCCTAATTAACATTAATTCTTCCATCTTTATTTCTTGTCTATGTAAAGTACTGACAACTGTTTTGAACAAACTTTTTTTTTTTTTGTGGATATCCACTTTCTTTATAAATAAAATTTCTTTGTTTAGAAAGTTAAAGAATATGATTTGATTTAATTTTGAAATCCTTGTATTTTACATTAGTAAACATAATAGGGTTTTTTTTTAATCAGAAACATAATAGGTTATTACTTGAATAAAATGAACTCTATTCATTTTAAAGTATTTTCTAAATATAAAAATTTAGCTTAATTTAAGTCTTACTTTGTTAATGATTTATAAATTAATTCAATTTGAAATCCCACAAATTTTTCACACCTACTATAATGCAGTGTTTAAGCAACAAAAAATATAAATATCATCTAATCTAGAACTCTCACTCAAGTAGTACGTATTACTCAGATATTTATCTAAACTTACTCCACTCAATAACTCATAATTTTCACAAATTTTAAAATTTTGAAAAATAATCCTATCAACAATTACATATAATATTACATCATCTCAAAATAACATTGTTAGATACATTATTTTATCATGTTATACACACAATTATACCATTATAAGTTCTACAAACAAAATTTTGACCAAATTTAACATATAAGTGACTCAAAATAGCTAGTTTATAGTCATAATTCAACAGATAAATTGATTTAAAAAATCACATTTTATGAAGAAAAAAAAAAAGAATATGTGCAATTTATAGTGATTTGATTTGATTTTTCTTTATATATATATTAATCCTAATAAAATAGGTATACGAGTGTGTTTGCATTGACCATGAAATGAGATTAGTTGAAGGCAGAGACAGACAGACATACCTTTAATCCTTTATTAGTGGGGTGCCTCTCAATAAGATTTTAAAATTGTAAATTCTTTTTTTGCCCTCTTCTTCCATGTGACACTATCTCTGTCTCTTATTTAAAAATATCTGCAATGCAACTATAAATCGTTGCATTCTCATGGCCACACTCTTGCGTCACACAAGCCATAACATTTACAGTAACTCTCCGCGCCTTTTCCATTCTTAGTCAAAGTTTTCATGCGGACTTAGTTTTACAATAATATATATTATTTTAATTCTTATCATTATTTCACTACATTTTATTTAGTTTCTATAACATATTTGTTTAATAATTTTTAGTCCTTAAAATTTTATAAATTTTTAATATTAAACTCTCTTCTATTATAATATATTTATTTTAGTGAACTATTTTTAATAGTAAGATTTGGAATGATATGTACAAGATTTATTGTTCAAACTTTAGTACTATTATTATAATTATGATGGATAAGAAAATATTTATTTTAGTGTATTATTTAAGAAACATTATGCTGATTTTCCAATAAATTATAATAACTACAACATCCTCAATGAAAGATTCTCTCTAAAACTACGTGAAAGAAAATAATTCTGTCTGAGGGTGTTTTTTTTTTTTTTTTTTTTTACAATAATTCTCTCTGGTAGTGTTAAAACTTATAAAAATAGAATCAAATAAACCTAAGGTGATATATTTGTAATTAAATGTAAAAACATAAATATAAAAAAAAATCTTCTCAACCTAAATAGTAAGTCTTTACGTTTATCGAATTGTTTTAATATCAAAATATTGAAGGATCCTGTCCAGAATAAAGCGCTATCTATGAGAGAAAAAAAATTGTGAATTAGCGCACTTGTGGCCCCATGCAATGAAACAGAATCTGAAAAGGACAAAACAAAATGGACTGCTAATTAAATTCGTAATAAAAATAGATAACCTAGAGAGTAGCCTTGTCCCAACGCAAGAGGAAAGAACAGTGCTTGACCCAAAGCACGAAAAAGGCCAAGGGTTTGTGATGGCTGATTTCACTGCTCCACCACTTTGACATTGCAGTCAAAGGATCCCTCTTAAAACCCAAAAGAATTTCTTGTGATGATTGATTTCCGCAATATGTTTCCACTAACATATTTTGTCACAAATAATTCAATGTTGGTGTCTCATGGTCCTAATTTGCACCAATCGATGGGTATTCATTCCACTTAGAAATTACTCCAAAGACTCTGAAAATTGAAGTGAAGGGGCACACTATACACCTTAATTTCCACCTTAATTTTCACTTTCCCAAGCAAGTGGAAGGAAAGTGTCACCATGTTTCCTTTTGCCTCATTAAATTTTACAAACCATCACTTTTTGATTTTTTAGCAACCTATTGACCCATTCCAGAAACAAAGGTCATCATTTCATCAACAATCTCAAATCCCAATTTTGACATTTGTGCTTAGAGGTGTCTTTTTTATTTTATTAAGAAATAAGAAACGTGTTTCATGGAGCAACAACTGAAATTGCTATACATATCCAAAGTGGCGAGCCTTAGTTGGATAATTATAATTATTATGCATGTCATTATTCAAAAGAAGGTCAACTAGTTGACTTGTTATAAAAGAAATAGAAAAAGAGTAAAGAAGGCTTAGATAATATTTTAATTACCACACGGGTCGGCACAAGTGAGATACAAAAAAATAAAAATAAGTAAGGCTCAGATAAGCTTATAAGATTTTTCACGAAAACTTTTAAGAGGTTTTGAGTCAATTATTTTGATTAAAAATAATACAGTGAGATAAACATACGTGAGAAAAAAAGAAAACCGGGTGCAACTTTCGTGGTATGTAGTTTTGAACTTGCTCATAAAGAGTCTCACTTTGCTACTATGAGAGTTGTCTTTTCATTGTAGATAAAAAATAAACTCGTATTTATTGATAATGTAATAATGTTTGAATTTATCTCAATTTTGACAAAAGAATCTTTTGACTTAACTAGATACGAATATAGGTATTATTTATCTGATTTATTAAATTGAGTACGAGAATAAAAATAAATATATGTATCTATCACATATCCATATCTGCTTAAAAAATTTAAAAACTTAATTTATATATTTTATTATTTACTTGACATCTATGTAATTCTCACTCTATTTTAAATTTATTTCAAATGAAATTTAATTAATGTAATTGTGTAATTATTACTTTATGTTAATTTTTTATATATTTTTTGCCAAAAAAATTAATTAATCTTTTGGTGGCCATAGGATGGATATGGATATTTTTGATACCCGACGAGGATGGGACACAAATTCTATACTCATTGGTATAGGGATAAGAATGGGTACAAGGATAGAGATATTGAAATCTGTACCCATTCCGCTCGTTGCCATGCCTACTTACCATAACAAAAGAATAGTTAAACTTCATATTTCGACAACAGTTTAACTACTAGGAAGAGGGCTACAAGAATAACACTTTGTCATTACAACTCTTGAAACGAGAAATAAAGTGTTTTTAATTCTCTTTAAAGTTTATTAATCTTATACTTGCTATACTACCATAACTAGAAAAATGAGTCAAAATTCATGAGTCAATTTGACCCATATATCATAGGTTTGAGTCAAGTCGGGATAAAAAAATTTGACACATTTCAATTATCAAAAAATGGACCTACACTTACAACCTGACTCACCATGAGCCACCCGTTGTGAGCTAGGTTTGATCCACCTAATATACTTTTTATTTTTTTATTTTTTTATTTTCAAGTGTTAGTTTATGTGATACATTTATACCATTGATTAAATTTTATACATGCTAGTTATGAATTATGATAATTAATACCGATTTATTCTTATTTATTAATATTTTATGTTACTATTTTGATATTATGAGTTGATTAAGTTGGTTATGGTTGATGCCTTATTTGTGTTTTGACAATTTTTTATCCTATTATTAACATAGTTGTAATTCTAAGATGTAAGACTACAATAGGTCTTATATATATATATATATATATATATATATATATATATATATATATATAAAGTTCAATATTTTTATTTTTTTTTAATTTATTTAAGCCAAATTGTTTAATTAACCAACCCATGGTGGGCTAAATTAGATTGATTTTTTAGGGTCAATAAAAGGTGATTCGAGTTGATCCACATATTGTCTAACCAATGATAAGTTAGGCTGAATCAAATTGAATGGTTTACTTTAACAACTCTAAGTATAAATATGTCTCTCCCATTACTGCATGTTGTTATTGTAGCTACCATTACCTACACATGATCGAGGACTTTTCAAACCTATATGGCTACATCTCTTAGAGATTTGGTGTGCTTATTTTGGCTTTTTGACCCAACTAGGGTTAATGTGGAAACTTATTATCAGAATGAGGTTGTTTTGACATTTATTCCCACTTTGGTGTGGTCAATGTGGGTGTCATTAGTCAACACCATGTCACCCCTATGCCATGTGATATTTTTTAAAATAAAAATTTGTCTTCAAGATGACACATGGTGACATATTAGTGTCGTTGGAGTTACACGCGTTAATAATGATCCTGCATAGGACTCCAACATCACTTGACCCACGTAATTTAAACAAGTATCGTTGTCCCAAGTAGTAGAATTTATTAGTTTTTTTTATTTGTGTCGCTATCCCCCAATTGGGAACTACTTTTTTAATTTTTTACTAGTGCTACAATCCTTAGTATGTGTATGTATATATATACACACATATATATATACACACACATCATTAAATGGTTTGTGTCACTATTTCCAATAGGGAATTACTTATTTATTTATTTTATTACCTTTTCTAATTATTTTTAATTTTTGTTCTAGTGCGCTATCCCTAGTAAGGGGATATACTTTTTTGGTTTGTGTAATTATACCCAAACGGAGGACTTATTTATTTTTATTAAATGGTGTCATTTTTTTTAATGGAAGGGTATGTGTATTTATTTTTTTAAAAATAATTTTTTTGTTCTTTAATGACGTTATTTATTTTTTATTTTTTAATTTTATTTTTTAAAGTAACGTTGTCTTCCTTCTTGATATCGGTCTTCTGCTGTACTATAAGTTGTGAATGTTTATTTATAAGACTAAGTTGTAAGAGTATAATAAATTTTTAAAAATTAATTATTGTTGATAGTTTAAATTTGTTTACTATATATATATATATATATATATATATATATATATACTCCCTTCGTTTTTTTTATTTATAGTTTTTTTGACATTATTTTTTTGTTATTTTTTTATTGCACTTTTCTAAAATTAATGATTTATTAATTTTCTTTTTTATTTTTACCCTTGATAATTAATGCGTGTTTACTGAATAATGTGTTTATTCATTTTTCAATGTACCTATTTCTTCTCCAACCACTTAAAGGGTATAATAGGAAAATAAGTAATAAATACTTTAAAAAACTAAAATATTAATCATTTTCTTAATTCTTGTGCATAACCTTAAACGTCAAACAAAAAAAAATAGAGGGAGTATTATTTTGCAAGTACAATACTAGGATATTATGGATCAAAATATGGCTTTTATTTATACTGAAAATTTTGAAGGTCCAAAAGGTGTTATATTTAACGGTTTAAAGAAAGGAATATATATTAAACATGGTATATTTTTGGAGTTTTGAAAAAAAGGATTCACAATAAATTTTGTCTTAGAGATGATCAAGTTATATTATCTTTACAATATCATTTTTTAACTGAAAATAAATATGAAACAATGGATATAAGTGATGACAATGACATTAAGTACGTGATAGACGCATTTCAGAACCAGACAATTATGTTAATAATGAAATTATACACTAAAATCCATGTCAAAGGTATATCTTTAATTTTGTTACAAAATCTGACACTTTGCCCAATTAATGAACAATTTCAAAGTTTGTCAAATATACCAAGAGAAGAATATGAAGATGACGAGGATGATAAAGACTATTATGTTTCTCTTTTATTTTAAAGTGAAGATCAAATAGACGATTGTATGTCAGTTGATGATGTTGTTTGTTGAATCTATTTTTGTGATTCATTTTGAGGAAGGTAATATTTAAAATAAAAGTTGTATTTTTATTAATTTTTAATCTTATTATTGTTGATTGTAATAGGTTAAAGTCAATTTTCAAGTAATTTACCCAATACAAACATAAAATTGGAGTTACCTAGATCATGAAGAAATTTTGGGGATTGAATTGTCAAATAATTGGTTAATTGGTGATAATTTATTTGTTGATCTTAAGTTTGTTGATCGTGTCCTAAGAGAACACTACTTGAACAAAAATTGACATGTGCCATTGTTGACAGTAACACCACAAGAGACCATGCATGTGACGTTTTCTGCAACAACGCCACATGTTTGCATTTAATAAATAAATTTTAAAAAATATTTTAATATATTAAATATTAGAATAATATTTAATAAAATAAAATTTAGTTTATATATATGTGTTATTAATCAATAAGTAATAATTTTTTAATTAAAATTTTTGATAATGTTATTTAAGTTTTAACTTAAAAATCAAATTGTAAATATTTTTTTAATTTAATTTACATTTAAAAAATAAATTAATAAATTGATTTTTAAATAATAAACATAAATTATGTAATTTTTTTATTAAATATAAATTCTGTGTGGCAATATGTGCCCCACCATGAACAACAACACAATAAACCATGCATGTAGTGCCCTCTATCACACCGCCACATGTTGGCATTTAATAAATAAATAAATAAATTTTAAAAATTTATTTCAGTATATTAATATTAAAATAGTAATTAATAAAATAAAATTTATTTATATATATGTGTTATTAATTAATAAATAATAAAATTTTACATTAAAATATTTTATAATGTTATTTAAGTTTTAATTTAAAAATAATCTATAAATATTTTTTTATTTAATTTACATTTAAAAATTAAAATTGAAATTAATAAATTAATGTTTAAATCATAAACATAAAACATGTAATCTACATCATCATCATTCATGAGTTGAAGGGAATCATAATCAATATAATCATCTTCTTGACAATAAACTAGATGTCGATAATGAAATTCTTTTGTAATATCAATACTTCTTATTCCAATGACTTCTTTGATATGATTCTTCAACCTATGTGAAGTCATGCGTTCTTCAATCCTAAAAAACTTAAGAGTATCACATTCATATGTAATTCTTCTAGGACCACTTATAATTTTTCCTTTTTGAAAAATAGCAAAAAATATAGAACTCATTTGTTTTTATAGTGAGCAAACTAAAATAACTCATTCAAATTTGATAACCAAATCAAGCAACATTCAACATGTGCATAGTGTATATATACATGGAAAAAATAAAAAAGAATAATTAATACAATCTCCCAATTGGAGATAATATTGACACATGAAAAAAATAAATAAGTTCCTCATTGAGATACAACGACACTCAACAAATAAAAAAAATATAAACCTAGTCCCCCATTAAAGGACAACGACACTTGAAATATATATATATATATATATATATATATATATATATATATATATATATATATATATATATATATATCCTAGTCCCCATTGGGGGATGGTGACACCACTTAAAAAAAAAGGTCCTGAAATAGAGTACAACATCACTTATACAAAAAAATAAGTGACATTGGAGCCATGTGTAAGATTATTATTGGCGCACCAAATCAAGAAAAATTAAAATTAAAGTAGAAATTGTGTGTATGATTATTATTGGTGTACGCAGCTCCATCTTTTTTTTTTATTAAAAAAAAATTATATGACATGAGATGATATTATGTAGACCAATAACATTCACATTCACCACAACACAAAGAGCATTTAGTCACATTTGAAAAATGTTACCAAATTGTGTATAAATGTTACTAAAATGTTTTAGCAACATATTATTACATGTTGTATATAGTTCATGTTGCTAAAGATTTTTAATAACATTTTTATACAATTAGGCAGCATTTTTCAAATGTTATCAAAGTAGTATTTTTGTAATTTTAATGATGTTCCTAAATTTTTGTTAACTTTATAAAATAATAATTAATTTTAATTTAGATATTATTATCAATTATTATATTTTTATGCTTCCTAAATCCCTATGAGTTCTTCAAGAGAAGATTAAAGACATTCTTAATTAGTCATTACTAGTTATATATCAAATATCAAAGTTCATTTATCTTAAGTATAACTATATAATTATATATACTCTTTATAAGTCATTTATTTATTCAGTGTGAGACTTTAATTATGGGTAATAGTTAGAGATGAGAGAAATATACTTTTTTTTACTTGATGTGAGACTTTGATTCTAGAAGTAATTATAGTAACATTTTTCAAGAAAATGTTACAAAATAATCTATGTGACATTTTTTTACTCGATATGTGACTTTAATTTTGAAAATAATTGAAAAGAATAATATTGAAATAAAAAATATTATTCTATCTATAATGATATTTTTCAAATTTTTTTACAAAATAACCAATTTATTTAATATATAGTAATATTTTAACAAATATAAGCAAGAAAATGTTACTAACGAGTTAAAATATAGTAGTGACTGAGCACACCTAAGTGAGAATAAATTTCAAAAAGGCTCATTTCTATAATAAATTTTCATATTCACACTAGTTGAGCTATATTGATCTAAAATCTTATAAAACAGTTCCTAACTTGGATTTGTTAAATCAATTAATATTGGAAATTCATTCATAAGGTAACGAGCTCAGCATTCCCTACCATACTCACGAGGATTTTGTCCCATCTTTGACCTAGAGAACACAAAGCTTGTTTCAACACGCCTCCTTAATTATAACTTGCAAAGTTAAATCTTTCTCTCATTTTTCATCTTTTATTCAAAGGATTTATAATGCCCCTTAGCTTAATTAACAAACCTCTAACTTAGTGTTCATCTTGAACTTTCTATGTAGATAATTAATGGTCATCACTAAAAATTGTCATATAGTGACACACATCCTATAATGACATAATAAATATAATATATATTGATATATTATTAAAAGTGTAAGTATAGATTATAGTGACACATAAAATATGTTGTTAAATCTTATTCAAAATTAACACTAAAATTGTATGTAACTATATATCAAATAGGTATATATCTACATATATTATATCTATAATAATACTTTTTGTATGTCACTATATGTAATATTTTTTGTTGTGTCACATGCTTTCTTTTCTTCACAGCAGATGATTTTTTTTACCCCTATCTTATTGCCATCAGTGCCCCTGAGATTTTCACTTGGAAAAAGAAAAGAAAAAAAGTGTAGGAGAAATGGAGATCTTGTAACGTAGCTACTTCACCCTCATAAGTGCCATGTCAACGCATTAGACTTAGACATCATCTAACAACACCATAAGATGTTAACTCAACATTTGTATTTTCCACTCCATCATTGATTTAAGAATTTAATATTTTGCACTTAGTTGATTGTATTTTATAAATGAAAGGATGAACAATGCACACTTTAAAACAGTGGGATTGACTTTTTAACAATTTCAGAGCAGAGAGATGAAAATGCCACCCCCGGGTGCTAATCATATTGTAGGTTTTTTATTCTTTAATTTAAAGAGTTTAAGCCTATAAAAAAAACATATGAAGAGTAATGAATCCACATGTCTGGTGGAGGTGGGATGTGAATAATTTAGATAATCCGTTGAGAATTTTATGGCATGACCTCCATTAAATTTAATTAATTTAGGTTTGTTTAATTTATTAAGTAAATTATATTAATGTTTTTTATTTCTTAAAAAATGTCCTTAATTATTAAAATGACATTAATTTGAGTCAAACAAGTAAATATAACTGATATGTTGTTATTATAATGATATATATGTTATTGTTATTATTATTGTATTGTTTTTTTAATTATAATAATCGAACTTAATTATATATTTGTGACCTATTTAGTATTTAAGGATTAGACCCATTACCTTACATAAAAGTTAAGGTATGTTAATCTATTTAGATATATGTTTGTCAACTTAATTATTTGAAAAACAATGCTACAAAATAATATCTTTTAAATAAATTTACAATTCAATAATTAATAAATGAAGTTTTAAGTTTGAGAAATCTATGTTTATTTAAAGCAAAGTCTAATTTGACTTGTCTCATCTCCTCGCACACCTTTATTCATGATTTTATTATAGAAAAAAAAAGTAATATTGTAAGTGCAAGTGGTGTAAGAGTGTTCTGAGTTAAGAAAGTTTTCCTTCCTTATAATGTAACAGTATAATAGCTTCCTTCTCCTTAAAAATTTTGTAAGAAAAACCTTAATTTGTAGTTGAATTTAAAACTCAAAATTAGAATTTGTTTTCATAGAATAAAAATACTATTCCTTATATGAATTGGTTTGATCACATCATTAATTATATTTATTATTTTATTTTTCTCTTATATTAAAAATTTATACACCACTTGAGGTGTCAAATATTAAATTGTGTATACTTTGTGGAGGAAATAATGTATGCACTCATGATTTAAAATATTTTTATATTATGATTATCTAATCACAAATTACAGTTCACTTTTATAATAATTTTTAAAAATTATACCACGATAGCTTTTTATTTAGCTGTCATTATGAAAGGTTAGTCTATATTGAAATTATTTATTTTTAAATCATTCATATTTTGAATTTTAAAAAATCCATAACTTTTTTTTTTAAAAAAAGTCCATCATAGAGTTTCTCATTGACCGTTATTAATTTTTTTTTCATTAATTAATCACTGTTGATTCTGAAATTCACTGTTTAAAACATGTATCTTATTAAAAAATATTGAATATTCAAGTTTTTATTACAAATTATAATGAAAGTAAATAATAGTAAAAAAAACAACTAAAAAAACATACATTAATAACAATTTAAATATATGTATCAACGTTCTGATTTCTAGTCAATTAGGAGTATACAAATACCATAAATAATAACATTAAATACAAGTCATTCATTCATTAATACTCTCCCTAAAATAACCTTATTTTTCTTTGGTTCATGGAATCCTTCGAGAGAGTTCTCATGGCTTCAATTAAATGCTAACAAAAACGTATTGAAGTCAATTAATGTACCCGATTTATGATTTTCCGTCCCCTGGTTTGATTCTTTTCGACCTGTGTGGATCAAGGATGAAAAATCATTCAAAAATTGAAGGCATAGTGGACCTCCATGTGGGGCTGGGTTTGTCTTCTAGTCTTCTATGTAGAATTAGTCAATATCACTACTTCACATACACTCACAACACGATAGCAGCCAAAGATGATATAGTGGAAAATAAAAAAAAAATAATTTAAAAACAAATATGATATTCCTTAAGCATAGCATAGCCTCAGATAAAATAATATGACTTAGAAAAATCTGCTCCCTGTTTGGATCTTTTTGTTTCAACTTCCAAGCTTGAAAGGGTGCAAACTACAAAGGTTGCAATTGAATTGAATTGAATGTGTGCCCTATGATGCACATAAAAATAACACTAGCGAACGTGGAAGTCATGCACCTACCCACTGACACTTTCTATCTGCACGGTACTTTGTCCTTCTCCTTCACCTACCCTATTCAATAGCACTAATAGAGGGAATTGAAGTAAAATCTAAACACTCTGCTCCTTCACTCATTCCTATGATATCTCAGTGATTCAGTTCATTTCAGATTTCAGACACAGAAATGGTCCACACACCCACCTCTTTGCTTAGCTCCAATTTTTCTTCATGCAAACTTCATTTTCTCCATCCTTGTTCATATGTAGACACATACAAGCCTCACAAAAAAAATTTAAAATAATAATAATAAACACCTAATTGGAATTAATGAAGTTCCGTACAAATGTTCACAATTGATTAGAAAGAAACTACAACCAGTACCCACAATTTCAATAATCAGAGCACAATTAAGAACCGCACCAGTAATTATTTTTCATAACCAAGAACATAATAGTTAACCCCATCAATTACAGTGAGATAGATACCAAACTGATCGTGGAGAATTAAGTGCCTCAAAAGAAAGGAAAAGAAACAAAATTTCGGCCCTACTTACCGTCAATTCCTTTCTTTTCAATTTCTCCTCTTTCTAAAAGAGTGGTGTACCAATTATTCCAGCGCGTGAAAAAAAATTCTCCACGAAAAGAAAAGAAAAGCAAAGCATCTCTTTTTTTCATTACGGCTCCTAACAATATAGAAAAAGTTAAGTACAATTGGAAGAAACAACATTCTGTTGTCCTTGCCATCACCTAACTAAGGCCTTTCCTTTCACATAAACCAAACACTAAAAAGAAAAAACCTAACAATCTAGGAATTTACATGAGAAAATCATAAATAAATAAAAAAAGGGTGGTGGTGGTGGATTCTAGCCCAAGACCAACTCTTTGTTTCATGGATTTAACCAAGGTTTTAATTTGCGACCACGATTTTATTGTAATTCCTGACATCATGGGAAATTGTGAACTACAAAATCGTGACCATAAAACCTTTGTTTGGATCGAAATTCAGAAGCCAAAGCAACCAACATGGTGGTGGTGGTGAAGGGACTTGTCCCTATCAATCAAGCCTCTAACGTTTCTGAATTCCTCGACATGGCAAGGGATTGTTATGGTACCCTTTTGGTCGAAACCGTACTCTTCCTCAGCCTCTTTGAGAAGCTGCATGAAGAGAGGGTGGTTGATGTACATGACAGGCACCACGAACCTTTCTTGCTCTTCTCCTTGACCCACTTTAATCGCCATGCACCCTTTTGGGACCCCTCTGAACTCTTGCTTCTGCTGGTTCCGGTGCTGCATATGGAAGCTCTTTGGACTCTTTTCCCCCATACCCATTTCTTTCTGCCGCTAAAAAAGAAAAAAAAAGGACCAAAGTTTGTGTTTTGAGAAAGAGAGAAAAAAAGGGTCACAGAAAAGACCAAGGTTCTGAGCCTGTAATCGCCCTGGTGAAACGGGTGAGAGAGGAGTAACTCAGAGATCTTGGATCGTTGGACATGGCTGATAGATATACAAGAGATGAGAAACTACTCATGCCATGCCCAAGAGTTAATAAAAACTCATATATAATAGGACAGCGTGAGAGAGAGTGATTTTTCCCCTGAATATGGGGTCTAGGTTGTAGACTTTTAGTGGCGCTCCATCTTGACCGTTTGATTGTTGAGGGTGCTCATGATCAACATCTCTTGTTAATCAATCGTGTCGCTATGCTCACACAGACCAGGAAAAGTTGGTTGGAATCTGATTTGTTGCCCCCTATGAGCAACGACACTTGTGATAATCACATCATATCTATCAGAAAAGAAACATCTTATAAATTTGGCAATAGATTCATTGATTAATCTATAAAAATATGTTAACATAAATATGGTTTATTTTTGTTAAGTATAAATATATTTTATACTAATTTTTAAAAAAATAGCCTATGTAATAACAATAATATTTGATCAATTCACAGTATAAAATTATTTTATATCAATAATACATATCAAACTCTTAATTTTATTAATAAATATTATTGTGTTCATTATTTTAAAATTACTCATTTCATTTCAAAACTTTAGGTTATTTAGATTTCTACACATTAAAAACATTTAATTTATATATATAGGTTAAATTGTCAATTAAATTCCACTTAAAACTAACCTTACTGTTTATTGATTAATCATTTAATATGCAGATATAATTAGGAAAAATCACATAAATATGTATTTAAATTTTAAAACGTTCAAAGTCTTGAAATAAAACTAAAAAGTTAAAAGACCAAAGTTTTGAAATTGAAAGAGTAATATTTTATTTTATAGAGACGCATATATCCTCAATATGAGACAATTTTTGTTTGACTTATATAAGAATAGCATAAGTGACAAAACTCTATCAAAATTTAATATAATTGCATGTCTATGTTGATTAAGTTGAAATTGAAACAATCTCGTGTGATTGAACCATCTGCTTGATATTTTATATTTTATTCATTTTATTTTGTTTAAGTTTTAGTATAAAAGGAGAAAAAAAAAAGGTTATTAACTAAGTAATTTTACAATATGTCTTCTAATCACAAACAACCATGTAAGAATGTGTGATGAACTTATTAACTTTTACAAGATAATCTTAAAAGACATTAATGGTGACTTTTTATTTGTCGAGAATGTAAATTTTTTTATACTAACAATTCATGTCTGTTTAACTAAGAAAAATGTCCTGCATTGATTATTTTAAAATATTAATGAAGCATTTAATATGTTTTTCTTATATGCTTTTAACTATTTATTGTGGAGTGAGAAAAATATAAAAGGAGTACATATATTATAGATAATTTAATTATTTATCTGGTTATTTTTATAACATCTAATTACATAATTAATTAGAATTTTAAAATAGTTGATTAATTTAGTTAATAATATTAAATTTGTAATAAATTTATATTTTTTTTCTAAAATTATCTCTAATATTAAGAGACTTTTACTCTATCAATTACTTATTCATTTAATAAAAATGATTTTAATTGAGGATATTTGTTGTAAAAAATAAAATAAAATATAATCATTTTTTTATGGACATGGATCATGTAGTGTCCCAAAGTTTACAATAAGCTGACAAGTAATGACTAATATACTTAATTAAGAATCATTACGTGGATCATTAATGTTATTTTTTAGTGGAGAAGTAATGAACGAGAATAATTTAGTATAAATGTGCATGTGTATATATATTATGAGTAAAAATAAGATAGGGAGTGACATCCGTACAACTATCGGATAGGGGTCAATGACATGTTGATGATCATCGAACTAAGTATCATTGTCCATTTAGTGGTTAACCAAAGTTCAATAGTGTTAGTTTTACTTATGACTTTAGTTATCAAACTAAGCATCAATAGAAGTCTACCAAAGTAGGATTTTGATGATTGTAGGAGATGTTGAACCTGTATCATGAAAAATACAAGTTTAGATCGAGCCCTAAACTATTTGTACCAACTTATGATGACATAAAAATGTAAATATTTCTAAATTTGTATATGAGAAGTTAAAAGAACCAAAATTTTGAAATGAAAGAAGTAAAAAAAAGGACCAGATAAAATATTTTAACAGAATTACATAGTGGGTGATAAATAGAACAATTATTATGAATGACCTGCATATTAAAAAATTACATAATATTTTTTTTTTATGAAATTTAAGATATTAATTGTGTATCTTAAGATTTTTGCAAAATCCTTAAAATTCAAATAAAATGAAGCAAAATGAGTAATTCCAATAAGAGGTTTTCACATTATATAAAAGATAAAATGAAAAATGTTAGTAACACATTTTTTTGTATACTTTTTTTAAACTACTCTTAATTATTGACTAAATTTATCGAGTGTCTTCTGGAAAACTTAGAACCTTTTATCAGTCAGAATCCTCTATAGGTAGTCCTTTCTAAAATTCCTAGCCACCTTTAGGATCAACAACTATCCCCATAAACAACACCAGAATTTTCAGCATGTTTTGCCCTCACTCGCAAGCTTTTTAGGAAACTTTCTAGAAGGTCACCCATCCATTAATACTACAAAAAAATCAAGTTTTAGCGACCACCAAAATCAGTCGCTATTTAGGCGAATTCAGTCGCTGTTACATTCAGCGACCGAAATAGCGACCGAAAAAATCCGTCGCTAAAACCCTGGTCGCTATTTAAAATAGCGACCGAAATTTTTTCCGTCGCAATTTAGCGACCGAAAAATCCGTCGGTAGGCATAAAAAATCCGTCGCTAAAATGTTGGTCTCCTAACTTTGGAGACCAATTTTGCGACCGAATTTTTCGGTTGCAATTTCCGTCGCTAATTTTTTTATTTTATATTTAATAAAATATTTAAAAATCAGTCTCTAAATCGGTCGCTAAAAAATTGAAATAGCTACAAATAAATTCGGTCACTATTTCGGTCGCTAAAAATTTAAAATAACTACGAATAAATTCGGTCGCTATTTCGGTCGCTAAAAATATAAAATAGCTACGAATAGATTCGATCGCTATTTCAGTCACTAAAAACTTGAATTAGCTACGAATTATTTCGGTCACTATTTCGGTCGCTAAAAACTTGAATTAGCTACGCATTATTTCGATCGCTAATGCTAACCAGTATTTTTAAATTATTTTTAAATTATAAATTTATACCTGTTAAAATTAACAATATATTTATTACACAATGTATAATAATAAACTAGAACATACTAAAAGATATAATCTCATCGATGTAAATTTATATTATAGTGAAAACTAGATAAAATATAAGCGTCAATATAGTATGCTAAAAACACAATAATAACATAAAACGTTTAAACTTCAACAAAGTAATATGAAATACAATAAAATGTCCTAAAACAAGTAAAATAAAGAAGCTTAATTAAGGGTCTTCTGCTATGTCATCAAGAGCATCATCAACAGCATGATCAGGATCATCTGGGGTAGTACTCGGTGCAGGAGGGGTTGGCCTTAAAGAGTCAATGTTGAGATGGCGTAGTATATACTGCATCTGCTCATCATGCTGTCGTATATGCTCTTCCAATGCTTTTAAAAATATATACACAAAGTGTATTATATATAAGGAACTAAGAAATGATGACAGATAAATTATCTTTTTATTGTTAAGTATGTAGCAGACCATACAACATGCAGGATTATCTACTTGAATAAATTATTTTGGAGATATCATATAATATTCCTTCAATATCCAGTATATATGAACATATTTGTTTCCGTCATTATTCAACCATATATATAAATGTAAGCAACTAAACCAATTAAAATCATGACTTTATTGCGGATTCAATCTCTACACTTTCTTTTATCAATAATATAATTCAATCTCTACTTTAGTTTTTAGTTTGTAAATGTATAAAAAGGAAAACAAAAATAATGAGGTTTGTTTGAAGTATTTTCCTATACATAATAATAATATAATAAAGAAGACTAAAGAGGTGTATTAATTTAGGGCGTAAGAACGACATTGGTGAAAATAAAAGCTGAGGACCCATAGCTCTTAATCAACATGAATCATTTTAGGCAAAGTTGTCAGCACCTCTTAAGAAAAAATGGTTGGAGTGTCTTCCACACATTTTTTGTTAGATACTACTCTATTTACTAAATTTTGTGTACAAATCTATATATACATTTAGAATTTTCATTTTTTCTTTTCATAAGCATTAATATTAAAAAAGTTACTACTAGTAGTTGTTATACGGACTAAAGACGGAATCAGAATAATTGGAATAGGTGAGATAGAAAAACATGTCAAATCAACTAATTCTTAGTTACAAGAAATTAATATGCTGAATAGTATTCATATATCTTAGAAAAAAGTTTTAATTATGAGTAAAATATTAAAGTTTTAATTATGAATAAATTAATTCCTCTCATGGTTAGTATATGAGAAAAAAGTTGAAATCAATAATAACATGAAAAATATATTAATTTATTTTAAAAGAAAGCTCTTAAAAAATGATTGCTGAAAATCTACGTTAGTATATGATGGAAATATCCTGCATTTAGTATATATATAGATACAGAATGAGAGAAATATCCAGCATTTAGTATATGTAAATGCGGAATGAGGGGAATATCCCATTTTAGAAATTGGGGATTTGATTGATTTTTTGTACCCTTAATTGTTCCCTTGATCATAAAAAGAGAGCATATGTGTGGGTTTAATATTACACATAACACAAGATTCACCAAACAATTTCAACAAACTAAAAAATTACAGCCGTGCTTAGGCACAAGAACAAGCTTAGAAAATACCATTTTTCAATCAGCCCAGACAAAAGTATCTAAAGAGCAGAATTCAATAGAAGAAAGCAAACATAATACACATGATGGCTCGACAGAGAATATTAAGGAGAAAGAATTTAGGATGAACTTTGTCCACCATGGATGTTGGAAAGGAATGTTGCATAACTATGGAGTAGCAACTGGTTTCATCACTTCAAGTAATTGATTCGAGCAATAACGGGATACAGAACACAATTGCCTTATGGTCATATTTTACAGCTTTGTTGTTTATATTGGTCAATAGGGGTGGGTATGCGGACCGGTCCGGCCCGTTTAAGGCCCGGTCCGCGAAATCCGCATTTTTAACGGGCCGGATCAATCCGGTCCGCGAAATAAATGGACTTAAATTTTCAAGTCCGTATCCGGCCCGTGAAACCCGCTGATAAACGGATAAGTCCGCGGGCCCAATTAAATCTAATTTTTTTTAATGAATATTGACACATTTAATGAGATTTTGAATTTCTTTTTCTTTATTTAACCTATGAAAACATGAGGAAAAAAAATACATATAAAATGATATAAATATACTTCTAATAGTAACATCAAACATTATATAAATAATAAACCAAAGTCTTAAATAACAAAGTTTATACATTCTAAATTTCTAATAGAAATATTTAAGTCTCAATGCCTTTAAAATTTAAAGTCCAAGCATACCAACTATTAACCAAATATTAAAGCCTTACTACCTTAAAACTTTAAAAGTCTTAATACACAACCAAACAAATTTAAAGTTCCACATTTAAACGGGTAATCCGCGGGCTCGCGGATTAAATCCGCAAAATCCGCGGACTTAACGGGCCGGACCTAAAAAGTCCATATGATTATACGGATTAAAAAAATTGAGTCCGTTATCCGTGAAGTCCGCGGACTTACGGACCGGTCCGCGGACTCGAGTCCATATACCCACCCCTATTGGTCAATAATTCACAATTCATGTTAAGGGGGTCAATCAAATGAAACAAGAGGTGGACATTGGACAACAATTGAACCAGAGAATATAAAATATTATTCTACAAACCTTAATTGCAAAGCTTTATCTGCCTTATCCTTGAGAGCCTTAGGAATTGGACCAGAAAGCTTGTTCCCTGTCAGATTACTGCAAAGACAATAAATCATAAATTATATGTTATCCAAGTGTCTGACTGGGAAAATTAATTATCAATTTAGTAGTTCTAACAAAGATTCAAACTTACAGAACTTTTAACTTTGGCAATTCTGCCAGAAATTCAGGCAGAGGTCCTTCCAACTCGTTGTGTGACAAATCCCTGGAACATAGAACACTTTGTTGGCGAAATTCACAGAAATTAGGAGCTGTCATGTAAGCTTCTCTAGAAAGTTGGCATAAGTATTGTATGCGAGGCTTCTAATTAGTCAATGCTTAAAAAGTTTAATATTTATACACAGTCAGTATAAAGATGTCTAACTAGTCATAATTTTTATAATGTTTAAAGTAATTATTATAAAAAGAAGCCTATGTGTAAACCTATGGTTATATAACCATCAATCATTTATGAGTTCAACTTCATTTATGCTTTTAACAAATCAAAAGAAGCAATTCATATAAACATCAAGTCATTAGCTGAAGTTCCATTTATAAATTTGGTCTTTAGCACAATTCCACCTGAATGAAAAAAATCCCAAAACAGAACTTACCACAATCAAATGCAATCACAGGCTTTAATTTTATTTCTTCCACCTGTGCAACACACATACATACAAATCATAAGAGAATAAGTAGATAATTTGAATTCAAGTACGTAAAACACAAGTTGCAAACTTAGAGTTCACACAAGCAGCAGTTATTTTGTAATAGCAACGCAAATATAACTAAATGCACCATAATCATTAAATTGAATAAAGTAAGGTTACCAACTACCAGATATTTTCAATAAAATACGGATTGTTCAAAAACAAAAAGAAAAGAATCAGAGTACCACACACTTCTTATTCCACTCGTTACCCATGTTGACATATAGCTTAAGCCCAATTGAGGCATTATCACCTGAATACATTTACAAGGTTGATTGGGATAAAAGCTATCAACAATCTAATAACCAGGTTTTATAGAATTAAAATAATTACAATCTCCCTTTTATTGACATTCAAGTTTGAACATGGCATAAAAGAACCATGATGTTCTGCACTCAACAAATACAAGATGTCAACAAATCACGAGCATTTGAATCTAAGTCTGAACCATTGAAAGATCCAATTTTATTCTTCTCTGACAAGTTTGTTGAAAAAAGACATAGAATCTGCAGGTTGAAGCACCATAAGCTGGTTCTAGCTTAAAAATATTTTTACTAGAGTGAAGTGTTTAAAATAAAAAACTCAAAACTCAACAGAAAACAAAGGAAATCAAAACATACTACTCAACCCCAGCAAAGTCCGTGGCAAAACAGCTCCAAAAGTCTTTATGTGCAGTTTCAACAATAAGTCAAAACAAGAACACCAGTCATACCTTCACTTTCAGTTTCTTAGCTCGTTTAGAAACATGCCGTTGAGAAAGCTCCCTGCTTTGTTGATCCTAATAAAATTTCAATAAATACATAAATGTTGTAAATGTGGGGAAAGTAATTGAGTACATAATGCACAGAAAACAGGCACAAAAGATTAAGCTATGAAGGTGAAAAATAAATATGCATGCCAACCAGCTCGAGAATTAAAATATAAGTATACACTTAATAATACCCTCCAACGATGGCGAAGCGAAGAGGAAAAGGCGAGAAGCGATGGAATCTGCAGAGGAAAAGGGGAACGATTTAACAGAGGAGGTGAAAGAGTGAGAGAGTGAAAGAGAGAAAAAGAGAGATTACCGAAAGACGCAAAAAGAGAAAGAGAGGGATTACCAGAAGACGAAAAAGAGAAAGAGAGGGAGAACTAGGGTTTAAGTTTTTTCATGATTTGGGCCGAAAGCCCATGGCGCCCTTTGTACCCAAGCATTCATTCATTGTCCATAATTGTGTTATACTACCCTAATCACTTTTATAAGATTTAAATACCTATTTAGTAATTTCATAAATTTTATTTTTCAATTTCTACAATTAAAAACAATTTTAGTCATTTATACATATTTTTTCTCTTTTAATCTCTGTCACCTATTTATTATAGGAACTAAAAGATAAATTTTATAATGATATAAAAATTAAAAAGAATTGAAAAAATAATATGATTAAGTGCTAAAATGAAATATTTTTCACTATAAGAATTAAAAATAAAATTCATATATTTCAACCTTTATTCGTAGAAAACGCTCCCCTAAAACTTTCTTAATCCTTTTTATAAGACCTTTTCCAAATTATTTGTGGCATTAATTACTTTTATAAGAATAACCTTAAGTAGAAATACATTAATTAATTAGGTAGAGACTAAAAACAATGCAATCTCAATAATTTTAATGATAATAACGAAAAAGAGGAATTATATAGATTTTTTACTACTTAATTTTTTCTACTGTTAACATTTTAAATTTTGACATGTTTATTAAAAAAAAAATTCAAAGACTAAAACTAAATAAAAATTTTAGTCTAAAAACATAAATTGAAAAAAAATTAAGAACATTTTTTTTGCTACAAATCAAAAGATATATTAAATCAAAAGATAATAAAAATTATAACTATAATAAATTTTCAAATATTAAATTTAGTATATATTAAAATTAATTAAATATTTGTATTTAAGAAATTATTACAGATTTTAAATATATATTTTAAAGTTTTTATTTTATTAAATTAATTGAAAATAAATTATATTTTATCACTTTTTAATAAAGTAAGTGAATGATAATGAATTAACTAAAATTTTAAAATATTTTAATTAAAAATATTTTTTTATCAATACAGTGACTAAAAGTATTATAATAAATAATGAAATTAAATAAATTAAATCTTATAATGGTTATTTTTTTAATGATACTAAATTAAATATTCTAATTATTTTACAATAAATTAAAATGAAAAGATAATAAAATATTTTAACTGATATTTCAAATAAAACACATTAAAATATTATAATCAAAAGAAATCCAGTATTAAATCAAAAGATTATAAAAATCATAACTAAAATTATAATAAATATTTTGATATTAAATATTTGTATCAAAAAAATTACTACAGATTTTAGATTTTATTTATTATATTTTATAATCAAAAGATATCTAATATTAAATCAAAAGATTATAATAATTATAACTCAAATCTAGATAAATATTTTGATATTAAATTTATTATATATTAAAATTAATTAAATATTTTTATCAAAAAAACTGATACAGATTTTAGATTTTATTTACTATGTTTTATAATATATAAAAAAATCCAATATTAAATTATAAAATAATAAAAATTATAAGCTTCTGTATTTTATCTATATATATATATAAATTACTTTCAATAGTAAACCAAGAAATCAAATTAGCGCAGCGGTATTGTGGTTGGCCCATCACTCACATGACCAGGGTTCGAAACTGGCTGTGTAATTTTAGTGAAAATATATTTATATAGGAAAGCCGCATCAGTTTAAAATTTAATACAAAAAATTTAGCGACCGATTTGAATTCGGTCGCTAAGTTTTAATTATATATTGCTACCGAAATGTAATCGGTCGCTAAAAAAAATTCAAAAGTTAGGATTAGCGACCGAATTACATTCGGTCGCAATTTATTTTAATAATTTTTCAATATTAGTCGCTAATTCCGTCGCAGAATATTTTTCATGAAAAACAATTCAACAGCGACCGATTTAGCGACCGATTTTCTCGCTACCACTATAATCGGTCGCTAATTCGGTCGCAAAATAGAGACCGAAAAATTTCGGTCGCTAATTCGGTCGCTGTTTTGGTTGGTCGCAAATTCGGTCGCAAAATAGCGACCGAAAAATTTCGGTCGCTAATTTTGGTCGCTATTTTGTATTTTTCTTGTAGTGTAAATACTCTAAGCTAAGCACACTTAACAATGAAGTTCTTTTGTGATGGGCTACTGAAAAGTAAATACATCCTATTGGTATAAGTAATACAAATCAATTTCTTTAAGTCATTTTCAATTGTATAATCTCATACTTGTACCAATCTTTGGATCTCTCTTATTTTGGTGTGTTCGGGTTATTACAAAATTAACTTTTAAGGTCAACATAGAAGTTTTAAATAATTATCTTAGCTTTCTAATAAAATTAAGATCAACTTGATAACATAGGTACATCTCTAGAAACGCGTTAAGACCACACAACGTCATAGAAGTTACATGTTGAGAATGATGTGTATAATGTTTAAGATATTGGTCAATGGTGTTGTAATGCTATAATATGCGATGAATAGATTATATGAATAATAATAATAATGTATAATGTTATGTTGTGTGAAAATGTTATTGTATGAGAAGTTATGGAGATGTATGATGTTTTGAATTACTATGATTAATGTTGAGATGTGATGATACATACTATAGTGAGTATTGCGATGAATGATATGGATAAGTCTAGCATTGTAGACTAGCATACGAGGAAATGAGTTGTTACGTATTGTGTTGTTGTGATGTAAATGTTGAGTCCATGCATTCATACTTTATTCATGGAATAATGTGAGTCTACGAAGGTAGGATATCATATGTCATCTACCTATATTTGGGAGGTGTTATGGAGGGGAAACTTTTAATGGGAATGGGAAGTTGTCATGGTCAGCTAAAATAATTCGATAAAATCCTAATGAACATCCCCCAGTTGAGGTGGTTTGGGGAGGATCACTATTGATGGGTGGTCCCTACACTATTCGATGGAGTGGTCTCATTCCACGACTCCTAGGCTATTTTGTATTCTCGATGATGAAGAGGAGATTGGTACCACATGCATATAAAATTAGGAGTATTCATTACCCGAATCTTAATTTGTAATTGATATATGTTGTGTGAATTATTGGTCATGAATGAGGAATGAATGTATAAAGATAGTTATTGTAGATGTATGGAAGGATACTTATATGTATGTGGGACGTTATTGATGTTATAGATGTGCATGTTTATCTTTTTGTTTTATATATGCTATGTAGGGATGAGATATATTCTCCCCCTATGTTTGTATGTTTGTGTCTGAGCTGAATGTCACTTACAAACTAGAATAGGTATAAGATGTGTTTGATTAGGGAGAGGCATAAAAAGAGGTTTGCTATGATAGTGTGACATCGAGACAAAGTTTTAATATTAGTAGTTATTTGCAATTGTTAAGTTTCTATTTCATTATGTTTTCTTGTCAATACTATATTAAATTAGGCGGTTGTGACTTACTTTGAGTCAAACTATTTTTTATATTTTCGGCATTTAATAAAATTATAAATTAATATTGTGAACCCTTTTACATCGTATCGTTTTAAACATATTTATTATTATTTTATAAAAATGTTGATGTAAAATTATTATTTTTTATTTAATTATTTGGAATTGAAGGGTACGTATCACAAATTAAATACAATTTTAGTATTTAAATTAATATTAACTTTATGCTAAATTAATATTACCTTCATTTCTTTTCAAAAGTTGCTTATTGTTTTTATATGTAAACTAAGAGACTTAGTTTTGTTAGGCATTTTTGGCTAGTGATGGCAATGAGATGGGACGACTAGCAAATAGTAGTTCTTCATCACCCACCTTATTTAATGTGAGTATCTATTTATGTCCATTTTATTTAATGTGAGTATCTATTTATGTCCATTTGAAAGAGCTTATCAATACCTTATATTTATACTTATCTTTCTTTATAAATACTTATAAGAGTGTTGGACAAATTTACAAAATATCTTATAAAAAGTTCATAAAATATTTTGAGCTTATTTTGATAAGTTTTTAATTATAATTTATTATTTAACTTAGATAAAACTTATTAGAAAATATTCTTGTTCGAATGCCAATGTAAAAATCAATTATAAATCTTTTTTCATTACCTTCTCCATAAATTTTTGTTCCTATTTATTTTCTTTCTCTTCACTACAAAATTTTTCTATCTCTTCCCTCCATAATTCACATTCATCTATTACCAAAAAAAAAAAAAAAAAAAAAAATAACTCATAACTTTCTTTTCTAAAACACCACATCTCTTTTTTTTGAAAATCTCTCGATCAAGGGTAAGTTATACCATTTATTAAATAAATATTTATTTAATTATTCGTTTATAACTAATTTTATATTTGAATTTCTGTGAGTACTAGATTTTTTTTTTGTCATTCCTATTGTTGGTCTTTTTTTTTTCTCTTTTTTTTTTTTCTTTCTGTTTACGCTTTGTGAAGCATAATAATAACTGAGAATCATAATAAAATTTTCGGTTTTTAATTAATTCTCTATATGTAAATATAGTTTAAATAAAAATTTACTGAATAATTAACATTAACTTGAACTTTTAAAATGAAAAATAATTAGAAAGAAGCCGCTCCTAAAAATGGATAAATATGTAAACTTAAATTTATTTGGGATAGTGTGCCCACTTGCCCACCAACCACGCTGTATACGTGTATTGAATGTTTATCAGATATGAAATAATTTAGTGGTTAATTTTTGAAATTAAAAAATGTTATTTTATGTAAAAATAAAATGTATTGAAATCTTTTTTTATTGTAATCAAATATTAGCTTTTCTTTTCAACTTTTGATTATGTTCGGTAAAACTTGCTTATAAGTGAAAATTTGTAAGTTAATTAAAAGCTTATAAATTATAAATTAATTAAGAGTCGAAAACTAATAAGTTAATTTATCGAATTAAAATTGTTTAATAAATTAGTTAATGAATTAACCTACTAATATAAAATGATATATTTATTTATTTAATAATAAGAGTGAGAAAATAAAATATAGTAAAAATAATTTCTAAATTAAAAACTATATAAAATAATTTCAAGTAACTTAATAAATTTTTTTATAAATTATATATTACTTCAATTAATTTATAAAAATAAATCATAAAAATTTAAAATAAATCCTTGTAACAATCAAGTTTATTTAAGTCAAAATAGTTTATAAAATATTAAAAAAAAATATAAACTCTTAATGTCTTACCGAATACACTCTTTAATTATTTTACTGACACTAAGGATAAAACATATTAAAAACTAAGAAAAAGTAACTATATTCATTCATAGTATATATTATTTGACAAGTGAACAGAGGCAAATTCTTTCTTTTAACATTTTTTTTCTCCCAAATTGTTTAGCATTACGTACACAATATAAAATATAGAAAAGTACAATAAAAGGTCGGTGGCTTTTTCTGTGGGTGTATTGGAAAACGACTTTCATTTTTTTTTATTTTATATTTGTATACTGTTCTAAAAGGAAGAAGACTCTTATTATTTATTTCTTTTGCTGAATACTTTTTTTCCCTTTTATTGTTAATTTATTATAATTAATCGTGATCAGTTCCGTATATTGTATTTTTTAAAAATTTCCATACATGCCTCTAGACACTTCTTGCAAAAGAAATATCCATTTTAATATTAAAAAATATAATATTGTTATATGAGTTAATCACTTATACACTGTTAATATAAATTTTTTTTTACATGCAATCAATCATATTTTTTAAATAATTTTATTTTATTTTTATTTCATTAAATAAGTAATTGACGTGACGCTATTAAAAAATATGATTGGTTAGCAGAGTAAAAAAACTTTACATTAACAGTGTATAAATGATTAACTTTTGTTATATTAGTCTTTAAAGTTTTAAAAATAAATAAATTCTTAAAAATTTATTTTTTTTCAAGACTCTAAACTTAATTATTTAGTACTGTCATTTTAGTCTTTAAATAATACAAATATGTTTATAATTATTTTAGTGACATTTTTTTATTATTTTTGTTTAAGTTATTGTTATTGACATTGCATTTTTAGAAATTTATTTAAATTTTTGTTAAGTTAAAATAGTACTTAGTCGAAGTAACCTCTTCCATGTAGGTATGGCAACGGGGCGGGGCGGGGCGGGTTTTACATTCTCCGCCCCCGTCTCTGCAAATTTAAACCGCCCCCGCCCCCGCCCCCGATACTCGCCGAGGATAAAATTTAGGTCCTCATCCCCGCCCCCGGCGGGGTTCGGGTTTCCCCGCCCCGCCCCCGCCTCCGCTCTTATTTTTTTTTCTTCTTTTTTTCTTTTAAATAAATATGAACAATTTTAAAAAAAATAAAAAAAAAGTAAACTAATATAAATTTTTACATATAAATATTTATAATTTTAGTTTATATATATATATATATAAATAATTTTTTAATTATATTATTAAGCAGGGCGGAGGCGGGGGCGGGTGGGTATTAACATCCCCGCCCCCGCTCCCGCCCCCGCCCCCGATTTTATCAATCGGGGAAAACTCGAACCCGAACCCAAACCCGATAAACACGGGTTTTCCCTATCCAAATCGGGGCGGATTCGGGCGGTACCCACGGGAGCGGGTTAGATTGCCATGCCTACTTCCATGAGTTGCTAATTAATAATAGCAATATTTCACGCTTTTTTTGTCCCTTTCTTTCTTAATGATGCATATTTCACACATTGTTTTACAAAACTATATGGTCATTAATTATTCAACTAATTAAAAGGGCACTATATGCTTATAAATTAAAACAAAAAGGAGCTCTTTTTTATAAGTAGTTGAATATTTTTTTTTGGGTGAATTTTATAAGTAGTTGAGTAAGACATGATTATACGACACCGAAAAAACATGGTTATGTAAGATTATTATAACTATAAAAAAAATGTCAACATTAAATTATAATCTAACTATAACTCGCGTTTTAAGATACAATACACACTTGGTGTAAAAAAAAAAAAAAAAAAAAACATACAATACACACTAATTTGAATTTGATACGGTCACCGGCGGAACTTAAAAGTACACCCTTTCATATATAAGTAAACAGTGGTTAATTTTTCTTTTTTTCTCGACTATATAATCAAATCAGTGTTATTTAATGTTGTTAAATAAAAAATATTCTTAAGTACTATACAACTTAAGAGTATAATTAATAAAAGTATTATAATTTATTATCCAGACTACTTGTACCACACAACTTTACTATTTTTTTTTCTACAATTTAAAATTAATTTATATATAATATGATATTATATATTAGATATATAGATTAAATATTAATTTGGCACTCCCAAAATTTTGCATCAATAGTTCCGCCACTACTATGGTTAAGAACTTAAGATAGTGAAGAGGCTCGCCTTTTTATTTTAATTTACAATTTTTTGTTTTAATTTACAATTTTTTGTAATGCATATACGATATTGCCTTTTTTTTTTTTTAGTGAAACGATAATACAGTTACGTAAAAATATTGTAAAATATACGTCATTCAGGAAAAAAAAATATAATAAAAAAAGTTGAGAAATAATGAAATATAGTTACTCTACTATTTAGCAACTCATGGAGCAAGTTACAAGAGTGTCTAGGGAAAGTGGGAGACCGTTTCTGCATACATGAATATTTTAAAATTTTGAACAAAGTTAACGATTAACATCAGAAGTTAAAAACCTAAAGATTACAAATTTATTTTAGTTTTGAGTTATTTTATAGAGTTTTATGGTTTTACACTAATAATATAAATTAGTTTTACATAATTAACTACTCACATATCATCATTTGTATGGATTTTTAGATATTTATTACTATTTTTTTGGATCATAATTTTTTCTCTTCTCTGTTGTTTCAAAATGTTGTTTTACACGTTTCAAGTAATATTAATTAACTTCTTTCATGTATATCTTTATTTAACAATGGTTATTCTTAGTGTAAAAAAAATTGTTATTCTTATTCTATAATTACTCTTGTTAAAGATATTAAGTGGGAGTAGTTTGAACTTAACATCCTAATGTTAAATAATTTTTTAAAGGTTGTGCAGAAATTTTATGCAAAAAAAAAAATAGTTCATAAGGAATATAAAAGTCAACAAATTGCCATAAATGATATTTTGTGATTGTATAGTGTAAACCTACTTTATTAGAATATTATTAAATTATATTAGCGTCAATTTTGTCAATAATAATGCAATTTTTATCAGAATAATTTAATATTTTTTATTTATTATTATCAAGTTATGATGATGAAGATCCAACATGTCAAGATAAAGGTCCTTTGAGTAACATTGGAGGTCTCATGATAAGGTCCAAGATGAAAAGAATGAAACAAGTTTTACAAGGACTAATTATAAAGATCAAGGAAGGTTTAGATCAAAGTTCAGAGGTTGTATCAAAATGGATCACCTTCCTAAGAGCTGATGAAGACATAAACCCAAATTAATGAGAACATGACAAGCCCAAACTCATATGATCAAGAAGAAATATTAATGGCCTGAAGTTTAAATAGTTTTGGGCCGAAAAGTTGATTAAGTCCAATTTTTGTGTAATTTTCATTTTATTTATTTTATTAAATAAATCACATGGTTTTCCATGTCTTTTAGGCTACTTAGTGGAAAATAAATGTCTATTGGAGACTTAGTGGGGTTAGTGGGAATTTAATTCAATTAAGTGAGAAGTTGTTATCCTACTCTATAAATAGGATCTTCTTGTAAGCATCTAAGACATATTTGAATATAACCATATTTTGAGTTTCTCATTGTGAGAACTTTTTCCTTTGTTCTTAAATAAGAACTTGATAGTGTTGGTTCTACCAGTAGGCTGTGGTTAAAGGTCACACTTCTTTATTTTGATAAATTTGGTTCTACTGACGGGTCGCGTTTAGGGTCAAGTTCCTCTTTGTTCCTTTACCTATTTCCAAGACGGTCTTGCATTGATAAAATCTTATCATTTGGTATCAGAACTTTGACTCTTGATTTTAGGTATTATCTATCTTTTATCCTTTTATCTTCTTAAATCTAAAAAAAAATTTCTTATTGTTTTTGTTCTTTTTCTTTGTTTTATTCCATCATTTGATCATTTTTTTTAGTTGCACTTCTTCTCTCCTAGTACCATTAAAGAAAAACGAAATTAAAAAAAGAAGAGTAGAGAAAGTGTTGAAAAAAAATTGAAAAAAAAAGTTGTCACTAAATTGATTTTGGTTTATTGGTGGTGACAGGTGACTTATGATTTTATTTTTGCTGGCAGTTAAAAAGTTAGAGAAAAAACCAATACTATTTTGTTGAAAATATATCTCTAATTCTATGTATATTGTCTTCTTAATGTAATGTAATAAATGTAATAGTTAGGTCTTTAAAAAGAGAACTAAAATTTTCGTAAGCTGTATATGGATACTTTTTTCTTATGGAATATGAATTTTAGTGTATCTACTAAAATTAACTTATATACTTATTTTTTTTATAAAAAATTATTCATTTCGTCAAATGTAATGAGCTGCCATGGTCTCTATATTTTGTGGAATTGTACTAACTAAAATGTTTAACTAAGAGAGACTATTAACTGGATAACAATATAAACATGTATCTGAATAATAAAATAAACCACGTTTATATGAACAAATATAAATACGATGTATATATAGTCATCCATAAAGAATATATCCACTCTTCTAGTGTTGGTCAAGCACAACAGTAGCCACCCAAGGTGGTGACTTAAACACTAGAGCAAGATTCTCCAACCAACAACGGTCACATCTTGTTTATCTCCGACCTAACCTTGACTTGCTCTCATACATAGTATGATCATCACAGTCCATCCAAATGAAAACAAAAGGGTAAGCTAGAGTTCAATAAATAAAGCAAGAGTCTACATCTATAAAATGCATTCATCATATCACCCAACATATTCATAGAGCCAAACAATGCACTCTATCACATAACAATCATGTAATAAATGCAACTCATGATAGATATTAATACATATCAATCATCTAATGCGTTGTCACGTATTCACCTAGAAGATCTCCCTAACAAACAAAGCAGTATAAGTGACATCTCATCCTATCGAAATCACCCTGACTACTTTTATGCCTGAAGCGCCTTGTTGGGTCAACAATAAATTGGGATATCAAATCCTCCCATGTATTTACTTGGATAATGTCACTTACACAATTGGAAGTCCGATTCCACCATTAGGTATAACACAAATGGGTACAGGCTTACCACGACTTTGGCATGTATTACCAAGTCACTTGTGGAGTTCGTCCATCGACTATTGCAAGGAATCATGCACCTTCCCCATTACTTTGTTAAGGGAATAACCCTAGACCTCATACCCCACTCCAACACTAGCTAAGGACTTGGAGGAGACTCACCCAAACTAGTGACTTATCCAAGCACCACTCTCACTCAAAACCAGTGGCCTATCCAAGCACCACTCTTGTAAGACCTGCAGGCATTCTTCTTCTTCCTCCTTCCCCTCAACACTCTCATTTTTTCCTCACTTCCTATTATTTTGTTCTAAAATTTCTGAGCTTCCTTGTGGTGTTGTTGTTGTTGAAGGTGTTGAGTAGAGGTGTGGGTTGCTAGTTGGAAGCACATATCTTCTTCTTCTTTTTCTTTCTCTTCCCCGAGGCTCAGATTCTCCTTCTCTGAGGTAAGGGAAGCTGGTGGGTTTTCATGTGGTGTTTTTGATGATTTGTGGTGATCCTATAGTTGCGTGTTGATGTTCTGAGTTGCTTTTAGTTGTTTGATTCAGTGGTAAGTGTTTGGAGGTGGTTTCATGTGTTGGGAATTTTCTGATTTGTAGGTTGTCGTTCAAAAATGGTGAAGGATCTGTGTTTCTGTCACAAACGGCTGAGCCCTTTAAAAGGGTTGATCCCTTTGGGGGCAGCGTGCAAGGGGAGCACTCCCTGGAGGTAAAGGGCTGAGTTGTTGGAAATGGCTGAGCGCTTTGGGAACGGCTAAGCCATTTTAAAGGGCTGAGCCCTTTGGGGGCCGCGAGCCAAGGGAGAATTCTTGTAGGTAAAGCGCTGAGCGATTTGAAGGCGCTGAGCGATTTGAAGGCGCTGAGCGCTTTTGTGCTTTCATTATTTGACCTTGTGGTCTTAATAAAAGTTGTAGCCTTAGAACATAGCTTTTCAATGGCACTGTAATCACCCAAAAAAAGGTCTAGAACTCCAAATATGGATGTTTTAGTGAACAGGGGTCAAGTTGTCAGTATTAGTTATAGTTGTTGTGGTTTTTGTAAGTTTTGACAAAGTAGATGATGCAATTAGGACTTTATGTCTCCATAAGAGTTGTAGGAAATATTCCTATCTTTCATATGAGATAAGGATGAGCATGATAAGAGTAGTATAACTCTCGATATGCTATTTTATGTAAAGGTTGCCATTTCACAAGGAGTGATTTGGATAAGTTGAAGATTGTTTTGGGTGCGTAGGTTAATTCATGTTGTATATGTTGCATAAGTTAGAATGATAGATGAGTTGTAAACATGATAGGTGAGTTGTATTATGTGTTGAATATGTTGTATGTTGTGAAGTTGTTTACAAGTTGTGTGTTAATCTATTATATGTTGAACAGATGATATTGTTGAAGCATGTTGAAATCAAGTGGTTAAAGTTGTTTTATGTTATGCTTTGACTAATTATATTTTGTGAAATATGATGAGATGATATAGTTGAGAGTTGTGAAGTACATAATGATAACGTTGTGAGTTGTGAGAATCATGATGTGAAGTGTGTAGATGTATTAAGATGATACAAAATTTATTAGTAGATTGTGTTGCTAAGTTATTAGATGAGAGTTGTATGTTGTACTATGTGTTGAAAAGATATTAATTTGTGATGGTTGAGTTGTAAATTGTGAATTGAGTTATTAAGATGTTGAGCTGACTGTGTTGTTTAAAGTTGAAATGAGCTGATAGTGGAGATGATGAGATGATAATTGTGTTGTTTGAAGTTGAAATGAGCTGTTATGTTGTTAAAATGTGTTGTTAAATAGTGTTGATGAGTTGCTGTGTTGATAAATTATGTTGTTAAAGTTGTGAGTTGACTGTGTTGTTCAAGAAGAAAGTTGATTGAGATGATGAGTTGAAAATTATGTTGATCGTGCTGTGATGACGAGTTGTTGATCACTAGGACTAGAGGAGATGTTTTTGAAGTTGCTTATCCCATTGTGCGGATTGAGATAGTTGTGGTGCTCTGAGAGCTCAGTTTGTTGAAAAACCCTCCTTGGGACGTTGTCCCTTGGAGTGGATGATGTGTTGTTTTCTTCTAGGACTTAGTTGGTCCTGTGTGTGGGCAAGGTCGAGGCACACGTGTATAAAGTGACCACGGTATAGGGGTCAGGACGAGCTATACCGATTACAAGCGACCAATTCGAGTAAAGTACGAAGTCGGGAACTTGGTTCCTAATCGAGTATCGTAGGGTTGTAGTATTTGGAGGATAGTTAGTAGGCTAATCCCATAGGTGGCTTAGTTAAGCCAACTAATGTCGTGGTAGGCCTAAACCCAGCTGTCCTATCCTGACATAATACTATACTTCCTTGTTTAGGTGGCAAAGTCTGAGAAACCGTTATCGTGTTGTGGATTGACATCCAAATTTGTTGTTTACTTAGCAAACCCAAAAAAGTTTTTTGTTGTCGGTTCGATAGGACCTAGCCACTTAGACTGCTCACCCATTACATTTAGTCTTACTGTAAATCTCCCAGTGGGTCATGCAAGCAAGAGATATGAACTTTCTGGAACTTGCCATAATCACACCACATTACATTTAGCCTTATTGTAAATTTCCCAACGGGTCATGCGAGCAAGGGATATGAAATTTCTAGAACTTGCATCATACCACATTTCATTTAGCCTTACTGTAAATCTCCCAGTGGGTCATGCGAGCAACATAATCAGTTTCCCATCGGGTTGGCCAAAGTCCAGTAAGATTAAAACAGAGATGGATATTAGAGAACAGTATAATCAATTTCTGCCACCATTGATCTTTATTATTATATTAAATTTTAATAAATTTATTTAGTTATATTTATAATGTTAATATTCAATAAATTTAATTATTTGATGTTAGTTTCTGAGTTTTGGTATTTGATAAGTGAAAATCGAAAAAAAAATTTATTTATAAGCCAGAACAGCCCATTCTAGATTTAGAACGGCCCGTTCTGGTTCCACTTTTTATATACTAATTTTGAATCCGGAATGGCCCGTTCTGAACCATTCATCATGTGTTATTTTTTAAACTGAAACAGCTCGTACTGAAATCAGAACGGCCCGTTCTGAATGTGAACAATAAATGATGCTAGTTGAGGAAATAAATTTGCACGTTGCTATTTAGATAATTTTTTTTTAAAATAGTATTATTTGAGTAAAAAATTCTTTATCTAAGTATATGTTGAAAAGTTAATTAAAAAAGTTAAATAATATTAATAATGTTTCTTCCAATTTTTTTTATTGAGAAAAAAAAACTAGGATTTTTATTTCTTGGGTTGACATGTGGAGGAAGGGAGGACACGTGGATGGAGGTGAGGGCTGTGGTGGTGACAGCTAGGTAGAAGGAGGGAGGCACAACCAATGCCAGCTCTCCAACATGTCACCTTCAATCTTTATGTCGCCATTATACCGTAGCTTACAATTTTTGTACTTTCTTTTTTTTTGAAAAAAAAACATCTCTTTTTGCGGTTAGTGATTTTTAAATTTTCTAAAATTTTGTGATATAATATTTAGAATAATATCGGGTATAACTGAATTTCAAGATTATTTACTCGAGCTTTCACAGGATCCTTTGCCACATTAATTGTACACTAATTTCTTTTTGTGGAGATAGTGCGGGTAACTGTAAAAGCAATATAATGTTAATGCAAGAATTAGGATTGAGGAGAGAGGAATGGTATTTGCCTTTTGGAAACAAGAAAGGAATATGTACACCCCAATGTTAAAAGCACTTAATTTATTGTACTCGAACGTGGCTGAATTATAATCATGATATTGTAGTGCCGGTAATTTATTCTATGTTTCCTTTTGTTAAATTTATATATATATATATATATATATATATATATATATATATATATATATATATATATATATATATATATAATTATGGCAGAACTAGCATCTGCTCGTTTTCAAGAAGAGTTTGAAGAAAGACTTCGCCTTATTCAGGCCCTGCAAGATGGTTCAGTTCAAGAAGAAACCGGATCCTCAGATTCTGTTTCAACTAATCCTTATCTTCGAAATGAAGATATGTTTGATTAGTCAAAAGAAGAATTGATTACCTGCTGACGCATTTAGACAGCTATCTCTTTTGCCGACGCATCAAGACAAAACTTCAAAAATATGGTCTGCCATTTCAAGAAAAGTTATTTGCCAGCTCTACAAGACGATAAAAGACTTTTTAAGATTCCTTATCTTCTGAAGTCTTACTTTAGGTAAATTATTGTACTATCTTTTGTTTTTCAATCCTACCTTTCAATAATGAGGAGTTTAAACGCCCTCAGTTGTAATTTAGTAAGTGAGAGTTTGCCTATATAAGGAGAAGATCTCCTCTCTTGTAAAGCATCGAGTGTTTTAAGTTACTAAGCTTGTAAAATAATGCTTGCTATAAAAGAATTCTCTTTGAGTTATTATCGTCTTCAACTCTCATCTGCGTTCCATATTGATCTTTTGCACTTTTGCTCATTTTTCCTGTAAAAATTCTCTCGTTAAATAATTTGGTAATGTGTTTGTCTCTCCTTTGACATGTTCAATCTCAAAATCGAAACAAGATAATAATGCTTGCCATCTTGCAAAAATATGTTTTGAAACTAAATTTTTAACGTCTTTTTGTAAAACAGATGGGCTGTTTTGCAATCAGTTCTAATTAAAAATATTTTTGAAAATAAATCATCTTGAAATTTTTGAAGACATAAAACTATTGATAAAATTTCTTTTTTAACAGTGGAATATTTTTGTTGGGCTGGATTCCAAATTTTTGAATGATATCTGACAATTTGTTCTTTTGATAAAATTTTTTGTTTAAGTATTCCCCCGTATCCTGAGTCTGACGCATCGGTCTCAACAATAAGATAAGTAATCATAATTATAAATGTAAAATTATCAGAGTTTATAAGAGAACACTTACAAAGAGATGAGAGTTGAAGAAGATAATAACTCAAAGAGAATTCTTTTATAGCAAGCGTTATTTTACAAGCTTAGTAACTTAAAACACTCGATGCTTTACAAGAGAGGAGATCTTCTCCTTATATAGGCAAACTCTCACTTACTAAATTACAACTGAGGGCATTTAAACTCCTCATTATTGAAGGGTTGGATTGGAAAACAAAAGATAGTACAATAATTTACCTAAAGTAAGACTTCAGAAGATAAGGAATCTTAAAAAGTCTTTTGTCGTCTTGTAAAGCTGGCAAATAACTTTTCTTGAAATGACAGACCATATTTTTTAAGTTTTGTCTTGATGCGTCGGCAAAAAAGACAGCTGTCTAAATGCGTCAGCAGGTAATCAATTCTTCTTTTGACTAATCAAACATATCATCATTTCAAAGATAAGGATTAGTTGAAACAAAATCTGAGGATCCAGTTTCTTCTTGAACTGAACCATCTTGCAGGGCCTGAATAAGGCAAAGTCTTTCTTCAAACTTTTCTTGAGAACCAGCAGATGCTAGTTTTGCCATAATTCTGCTTTTGTCTGCTAAAAATTGAGAATCTTCATCAGTTCTTTTCTTTTTCTCATTTTCTTTGATTAATGGGGCATTGGACTTTACCCAGTCATCTAATCTTTTTTTGCTTAATAAATTAAGATCAAATTTTTTCCACCATTTGACCTTAATGCATCTTGTAAGAATTTTTAGTGGTAACTCATCATATGGGCTTCTGAGAAGATAGTCCCATGAAACTATCCAAGTAATATTTTGAGAGGCTACATAGGATATGAGTTTAAAGTTGGGCAAGAATGAGGTCTTTTGATTAAAATGGTCATAATTCTCTGATACTTCATTAGGAAATAATTCTCTTATTGATCCCCAGTAATAGAACCATTGCAAAAACCATTTTAGAAATTTCAAAGAAATTCCTCTTCGAAACCAAATAAACCAAGAATGGGTTTTTGGTTGTAAGTAAATAATATGGGTCCAAGCAGTAATGTAATCATAATAGGTAGAGGTTTGAGGTTGAAATTGTCTTGAAAAAGATTTTGGTTTATGAATTGGTTGATCCCAGTCTGATGGTGACATAATTCTTAATATCTTTTTTTTTTAGAACTGGATATTGTTTTGGTCATCTCGAGAATGGGTTAACTCTATTGAATCTATATCTATGAGGATGAACTCATAGAAAAGTCTTGGTTGATTAAATGGAGGATAATGATATCCTTCAAGGAAAATGGTAGGGATAAGGTTAGCTAAACTTATATCCTTCCATTCTGGTTCGATTGTCATATTATCAAGGGTTTGGTCTTTAGTGATATATTGTTCTTCATATGATTTTGAGCTGGATGGTGTTTTAACAGGAGGGGTAATTTTTGATAAGGTTGGAGTAAATGATAACTGTTTTGAAGGGGTTGGCATAGAACTAGGTTCTGGTCCAGCTTCTAATGCGACTATTGTATCAAATTTGTTTGAATATAATAATGGAGAATTGAGAGAGTCTAAATATGTTGGTTTTTTGAGGGGTATTTTGGTATTGAGGTTTTGTATAGAAGGTGTTCTACTATTGAGAGAGCTTGGTAACTTTCTTGCAACATTCGGCGTAGCCGATAATAATCTTCATGAATCAGGTGAAACCTGTTTAACTGTCTTGCTGGAAGAGTCCTTGAAAGGCATTCTATATTGATCTTTTGCACTTTTGCTCATTTTTCCTGTAAAAATTCTCTCGTTAAATAATCTGGTAGTGTGTTTGTCTTTCCTTTGATATGTTCAATCTCAAAATCGAAACAAGATAATAATGCTTGCCATCTTGCAAAAATATGTTTTGAAACTAAATTTTTAACGTCTTTTTGTAAAACAGATGGGGCTGCTTTACAATCAGTTCTAATTAAAAATATTTTTGAAAATAAATCATCTTGAAATTTTTGAAGACATAAAACTATTGATAAAATTTCTTTTTTAACGGTGGAATATTTTTGTTGGGCTGGATGCCAAATACCTGAATGATATCTGACAATTTGTTCTTTTGATAAAATTTTTTGTTTAAGTATTCCCCCATATCCTAAGTCTGACGCATCAGTCTCAACAATAAGATAAGCTTCTGGGTTAGGAATTCCTAAACAGGGTAGTCTTTTGACTATTTGTTTTACTTTTTTGACTATTTCTGTCATATCATTATTCCAAGGGTTTGGATTTTTTCTAAGGCGGGTATATAATGGGGCAAAAATAATTCTAATATTTGGTATAAAATCTGCTACATAATTAACACATCCTAAAAATCTTTGAAGTTGAGTTTTATCTTTTAATTCAGTTGGAAATTTATTGGCAAACTCTATTGACCTTTGAATTCGAGTAATAGTTCCTTGATAAATTTCATATCCTAAAAATCTAATTTTTGTTTGAAATATTTTAATTTTCTTAGCAGAGACGACTAATCCATTTTCTTTAACTAGATTAATAAATGTATGCAAGTGATCTATATGTTGGTTTATGGAATTTGAAAATATTAGTACATCGTCAAGATATACTAATGCAAATTTCATATGAGGATAAAAAATATCATTCATAATGTTTTGATACTCAGAATGAGCATTTTTTAATCGGAATGGCATAACATTCCATTCATAATGACCAAAGGGAACATTAAAAGCGGTTTTATATTTGTCTTCCTCTTTCACCCCAATTTGATATCCTGATTTCATATCAAATTTTGAAAATATGGATGCATGGTTTAACCTTTTAATAAGATCTTGTTTATTAGGCAAAGGATATCTAATCCATTTTAATACTTTATTTAATGGTTTATAATTTATGACTAATCTAGGTGCTCCTCTTTCTTGTTCAGCTGCATTCATAACATAAAAGGCTGAACAACTCCAGGGAGATTTAGAATTTCTTATTAACCCTTTATCTAAATATTCTTGAATTTCTTATTTACAATATTCTAAATATTGTGTATTCATTTGAATTGGCCTTGCTTTAGTATTGATAGTTTTTTCATCAAAGTTATCTATATAAGGTAATGAAACTTCATATTTTTTACGATGCCAAAAAGCTGTCGGATTTAATTCACATATTTCTTTTTCAATTTTATCATTAATAGCCTTTATATTTTCTTGCAGATTTTTATTTTGTAATTGTTCTTCAATTCTTTTATATTGAATCTCTTTAGAAAGAAAATTAATATGTTTCTTTTTATTAGTAATAATACTAGTAGAAATTTCTTTTAAAAGATTTAATTCTCTTGATCTTGGAGGATATATAAATTCAAAACATAAATTATTACCTAAAATTTTTGTTTCTAATCCTTTTTCTGTTACTGTAAAGGGGTATAATAGTGATAAAAAGGGTGTTCCTAATATGCAAGGAATATTCATATTTTTTACTAGAACAAATGAGGTTTCATAACATATTTTATTTTTACAAATTTTTGCCGATGAAAGTTTATAATTAATTTTCATATGAGAGTTGTTAGCACTTAATACCTTTTTTGAGGTTTTTTCATAATATTTTGAGGGAATAATTCCTTCTTGTAAACAGTTAATATCAGCTCCAGAGTCAATTAAAACGATAAGATTAAATTCATCATTTTTAACAAGTAATTTGATAGTACAATGCCATTTATGAGTAGTAATAAGATTTAAGTAATTATTATCTATTGGTGGAGTACTAGATGTAGAGGTTTGATTATTATTAATTAATTGTTGGCGCCAGGCGTGCATTCATCAGAGGCACCCATTTCTTGATCATGCAGGGCGCGAGGTTAGTCGTGCCGGGCGTGATTGAAAATGGGGGGTCTCTGGATGGGTCATGCTAGGCGAAGGAAGAACCACGTCGGATGCGATATCAGATAGTGAACCTATTTGTGACTTTACTGGTGTGGCATCAGGTGCAAGATTGATGCGCTAGGTGCGGAGACCTCTAAAGGTCTCTATGTGGACGATGTCGGGCATAGGTAAGCGCACCAGGCGTAGGTAAGCACACTGGGCATGAAGAGACTCTTGATGGTCTCTGTTTGGAGCACGCCTGGCACAGGATGGGTGCACCGGGCGTGGAAACTCTTAGGAGTCTCTGTCTTAAGGACGCTGGGCACGAGTTGAATGCGCCAGACGTGGATGAGTTTTAGGACTCTCGGTTTGTTATTAGGCTGGGCGCGCTCAAGCTGCGCTGGGCATGAACATGTTTATGAATGAAATGATGCTAATGGATGTTAAGTTGAAGTTTTGGATCATGTATGTATGATATATTATGTATGGTGAGGTGTGATTCATATGTATGCTTTGTAATGATATATATGAATGTTTAAATATGAAATGACATGAGTATATGTTCATATGAGTATGATTATTGATCATGATGGTGGGTAGACCATGTATGACGTATGATGAATTATTGCATGTGATGCCTTATGGCATGAGTATGATTATTGATCATGATGGTGGGTAGACCATGTATGATGTATGATGCATTATTGCATGTGATGCCTTATGACATGAGTATGATTATTGATCATGATGGTGGGTAGACCATGTATAATGTGTGATGCATAATTGCATGTGATGCCTTATGGCATGAGTCTAGCCTAGGACTTGAGGACAGGGAAAATATTTTCGAACTGGAAGAGCTCACATAGAGTCTCTTGACAGTGGTGCTTGGATAGGCCACTGATATATGAGAGTAGTGCTCAGGTAGGCCACTAGTTTTGGGTGAGAGTGGTGCTCAGGGAGGCCATTGGTTTGGGTGAGTCTCCTCTAAGTCCTTAGCTAGTGTTGGAGCGAAGTATGAGGTCGAGGGTTATTCCCTTAACCAAGTACTGGGAAAGGTGTGTGGTTCCTTGCGGATAGTCGGTGGGCGAACTCCACAAGTGACTTGGCAATTCATGCCAAGGTCGTGGTAAGCCTGTACCTAGTTATGCTATACCTGACGGTGGAATCAGACTTCCAATTGTGTAAGTGATATCATCCGAGTAAACCCGAGGGAGGATTTATATCCTGTTTAGTTGTGACCGAGCAAGTGCATTTGGCATGAAAATGGTTGAGGTGGTTTCGGTAGGATTGGGATGTCACTTACACTGCTCTGCTGTTAGGTAGATCTCCTAGGTGTATGCATGACAACGTATTAGATGATTGATATGCATTGATATCTATTATGAGTTGCATGTATTGCATGATTTTTATGATGATGAAGTGTATGGTGTTTGACTTCATGTTTGATGAATGAATGATTGATTGAGATGGAAGTTCCTTCGGGACTTGATTTGGATACATGTATAGTATAGATTTTGTTCTGTACTTGTATGATTGCTTTTTGAACTCTAGCTTATCCTTCTGTTTCCATGTTGATGGACTACGATGATCATACTTGGTATGGGAGCAAGTCATTGCTAGCTTGGAGTTGAGGTGACTGTTGCGTGATGAGGAGTTTGTCCTAGTGTCAGAGTTACCTTCTTGGGAAACTGTTGTGTGTGCTTGAACGACACTAGGAGGTTATGATTTTGGGATGACTGTACATATATGGTGCTATATTTTGTACATAAAAACGTAGTTATTTATATTTATATTTTGTACATAAAAACGTAGTTATTATGTTTTATATTCTCTTAGTTCACTAGTAGTAGTGCGATTCCTCGAAGTGTAGGGACCATGACGGGTCGTTACAATATGTATATAGTCATCCCAAAATAATCCTACATCCTAGTACCGGTCAAGCACACCTATACATGGTACATCAGTAGTATTGCCATCAAAAAGTCACAACACCTACCCGCATCATCTCCTCAAGCCTAGCCTTGATCTTCTCCTACACAACATATGATCATCGCAATCCAAACCACCATGGAAACAGAAAGGGTAAGCTAAAGTTCCAAAAAAATAAAAATAAAAATAAAAATAATATATATATATATATAGAAGCAAGTATATAATATACAACAACACACCAGATATCATATATAAAAACTAATCACATCCCAAGTAAGCATGTACCTCACTCAATCATGTCCCAAAATACATCAAATGCACATGAACACACCTCAACATACATCATATGCAAACACATCGACCAATGCGTCATCATGCATTCACCTACAGAGATCTCCTAACAACTTGAGCAGTCTAAGTGATTTTCACCCTACCGAATCAACCCAATCGTTTTCATGCCCAAAGCGTCGACTCGATCACAGCAAAAATGGGATACCAATCCCTCCTTTGGTTTCTCGAGTATCATCACTTACTCTAGGAAAGTCTGATTCCACCATCAAGAGTAGCAACTGGGTATAGGCTTACCACGACCTTAACATGCATTACCAAGTCACATATGGAATTCGCCCACTAATTATCCTCAAGGAACCATAGAACCTTTCCAGGTACTTGGTTAAGGGTTGAAGCCCTCGACCTCCTAACTTACTCAACCACTAACTAAGGATTTGGAGGAGACTCAACACATCTCAAAACCTACTCCAAGAGACACACCTACTCAAGGAGGGTTTTACAAACAATGGCTTACCTGAGCACCACTCCAAGATACCCTATGTGGGATCTTCAGTTTTCAAAATAAATTTCTTTCCTCAAATCTTAAGTTAGCCATCATGCTATAATGCCACACCACATTCTCAGCATCCACACCACACCATACATCTACTATATACATTACATCCAGTCAATGCATATAGAGATCAATAACATCAATCATGTACAACATACCAATGCTTAACATCTCAACCAAGAACAACATACCAATGCTTAACAATTTATACAATAATAACATATCCATGCTCCACAATTAATTCAACACAACATATCAATCATATAGCATACCAATGCTCATCACCATTTCAAGTACACAAAGATAATATTCCAAAGCTTATTATAATTTCAAGTACACAAAGATAGCATATCAATGCTCATTATCATCATCCTATAACTCACAACATGCAATAGACACAAGCATTCTATTCATATTCACCAATTTCACCCATCATACAACGTGTATCATATGTAATTTATCAAAATCACTTATTCCTACATTGACAACCTTCACATAAAACAACCCATAGGGAGTTCTAATACTCCAATCACTCTTATCCTTATCTCATATGAAAGACAAGAATATTTTCTAAAACTTTCATGAAGAACACATGTTCTAATTCTCTCATCTATCATGTTACAAATTGTAAAAACCGCAACCGTTTTTCTAAATGCTGACAACTTGATCTTTGCTCACTAAAAAGGTCATAACTAGAGCTCTAGATCTCCTTTTTGGGTGATTCTAGTGACATTGGAAAGCTAACACCCAAGGCTATAACTTTTATGAATACCCCAAGACCAAATTCGGTCATATAGCCCCAGACCTATAGTGCTCAATTCAACGTTTCAACTCTGACTTTCTGCCAGTTTTGTTTTCTCCTGGGGCTATAGTGCCCAACTTGGAGTTACAACTCCAAGTCTCTTCTAGATCAATTCCAAGTCTCTATTTATTTTAAAATATGGTAACTAAAAATTTAGACTATTATTTTAAGAATAAGATAATAATACTAAAATTAAAAATATTATAATATTGTATAAAAAATTTAGGATATTACAGTCATCTAAGTTTGAGTGTCGAAGCCATAAAAGTCTAAGTGGTCAATACATTTGATCGACAATAGGCTGATACAATAAAATAATTTATAAAATTAACTATATTTTTAGTCTTCTTTATTAAAACAATATAACATAATATCAATATTTTTTTAAAAAAATTATTAGGAATATAAATGTGAAAAATGATAATTAATGTTGTATTGAAAACTAAAATAAAACTTATTCTAGGAAATTTTTTTTTTACAATTACATTTAATTTAGAATGAAAGGAGTAAAATTATATATATATATATATATATATATATATATATATATATATATATATTTCTTTTTTTTAAGACATACATCCGAATCATATTAATTTCAAGCGAAGTCTTAAGATATTGGTATTCAAGAAAAAAAGAATCCACAAGCTTGCTAGCTAGGGAGCATGAAACAACCATTAGCTATAAGTAGATAGATTAAGTGTATATTAATTACCTCTCACAATTAGTTGTCTATAATTTTGACCGTTAATTTTCTCTAATTTTGTATTAGGTTAATTAATAGTAATATTTTTTTGAACAATGTGTTTAATTTGTAATGAGAAATAAAGTAATACTTCTTATAATTTTATGCGTATATTAAAAAAAAAATATGTTTTGCGTATTTTTAGTTTTCCAGCTATATCTTTATCACTTCTATCTCATGCAAATTCAAATATTCAAACATAAACAGTTCACCTAATATTTAATAATCCGTATTACAAGAGTTAAGAGCCATTTGCTGTAATTTATGAGATGCACAAATAGAACAATTAGCAATTATGGCTGCAATTTTTTTTTCTCTCTAAACTTTCTTTAATTGATTTTTTTCCCTTATAACTTCTAAAGAAGAAGTTATTTTGCATTACGAGTTCGTAGTATCTACAACAACATATAAAACAAATATTAGTCTTTCATGTTTACTTTTTAATAGGCATTTATATTTTCATGTTGTATTCTAACTTTTTTCTTACAATAGAATGGAATATATATATATATATATATATATATATATATATATATATATATATATATAGGTTAAAACTCTTATTTAGTCCCTTATAATATTTTTTTGTTTCAATTTAGTCCCACTTTAATTTTTTGTTTCAACTTGGTACCTAATAATTTAAATTATTGCAATTTGGGATTTCCGTCTAAATGATTTAAACGGAGTTAACTGTTGGTCACGTGGATGCAAGGTGGATGCCACGTAGATGCACACATGGATGCCAAATTTCATGAATACACTTGGACCCAGAACAACCCGCTCTGAAACCAGAACAGCCTGTTCTGCTTGCACATATTATGTGTTAATTTTGCAACTGGAACGGGCCGTTCCAAATGCAAATTTAACACAACATGAGTGCATCAGAACGGGCCGTTCTGAAATCAAAACGGGCCGTTCTGAAATCAAAACGGGCCGTTCTGCTTTTAGAACGGGCCTTTCTGGATTTAGAACGGCATGTTCCAGAACGTCAACTTCATGCTTTTATTGTATTGTTTTTATTATATATATATATATATATATTAATAAAAATACAATAAATAAAAAATACAATAAATTAATATTCATTTATGAATAAAACTATAAAAAAAATAAAATAAGATAAGACCTTCCAAAATCTTTCTTTAATTATGGCTGCAATTTTTTTTTCTCTCTAAACTTTCTTTAATTGATTTTTTTCCCTTATAACTTCTAAAGAAGAAGTTATTTTGCATTACGAGTTCGTAGTATCTACAACAACATATAAAACAAATATTAGTCTTTCATGTTTACTTTTTAATAGGCATTTATATTTTCATGTTGTATTCTAACTTTTTTCTTACAATAGAATGGAATATATATATATATATATATAGGTTAAAACTCTTATTTAGTCCCTTATAATATTTTTTTGTTTCAATTTAGTCCCACTTTAATTTTTTGTTTCAACTTGGTACCCAATAATTTAAATTATTGCAATTTGGGATTTCCGTCTAAATGATTTAAACGGAGTTAACTGTTGGTCACGTGGATGCAAGGTGGATGCCACGTAGATGCACACATGGATGCCAAATTTCATGAATACACTTGGACCCAGAACAACCCGCTCTGAAACCAGAACAGCCTGTTCTGCTTGCACATATTATGTGTTAATTTTGCAACTGGAACGGGCCGTTCCAAATGCAAATTTAACACAACATGAGTGCATCAGAACGGGCCGTTCTAAAATCAAAACGGGCCGTTCTAAAATCAAAACGGGCCGTTCTGCTTTTAGAACGGGCCTTTCTGGATTTAGAACGGCATGTTCCAGAACGTCAACTTCATGCTTTTATTGTATTGTTTTTATTATATATATATATATATATATATTAATAAAAATACAATAAATAAAAAATACAATAAATTAATATTCATTTATGAATAAAACTATAAAAAAAATAAAATAAGATAAGACCTTCCAAAATCTTTCTTTAATTATGGCTGCAATTTTTTTTTCTCTCTAAACTTTCTTTAATTGATTTTTTTCCCTTATAACTTCTAAAGAAGAAGTTATTTTGCATTACGAGTTCGTAGTATCTACAACAACATATAAAACAAATATTAGTCTTTCATGTTTACTTTTTAATAGGCATTTATATTTTCATGTTGTATTCTAACTTTTTTCTTACAATAGAATGGAATATATATATATATATATATATAGGTTAAAACTCTTATTTAGTCCCTTATAATATTTTTTTGTTTCAATTTAGTCCCACTTTAATTTTTTGTTTCAACTTGGTACCCAATAATTTAAATTATTGCAATTTGGGATTTCCGTCTAAATGATTTAAACGGAGTTAACTGTTGGTCACGTGGATGCAAGGTGGATGCCACGTAGATGCACACATGGATGCCAAATTTCATGAATACACTTGGACCCAGAACAACCCGCTCTGAAACCAGAACAGCCTGTTCTGCTTGCACATATTATGTGTTAATTTTGCAACTGGAACGGGCCGTTCCAAATGCAAATTTAACTCAACATGAGTGCATCAGCACGGGCCGTTCTGAAATCAAAACGGGCCGTTCTGAAATCAAAACGGGCTGTTCTGCTTTTAGAACGGGCCTTTCTGGATTTAGAACGGCATGTTCCAGAACGTCAACTTCATGCTTTTATTGTATTGTTTTTATTATATATATATATATATATATATTAATAAAAATACAATAAATAAAAAATACAATAAATTAATATTCATTTATGAATAAAACTATAAAAAAAATCAAATAAGATAAGACCTTCCAAAATCTTTCTTTGATTTGAACTTATCCAGTTCAAAATCTTGACCAAAATGTTGCAATGTGATTCAAAAATTGAAAATAAAAATTCATAGCATATCATAAATTCAAAGACAGAAACATGATTCAGAAACTGAAAACAAAAATTCAGAACATAACATATACTAAAAATGTTCAAAGAAATTACTGAGAATGCACATGAAATAACATATACTGAAAAAGTTCAAAAATTCATCATTGACTGTATAGTATCAATTTGGTAGTAAGTGGTTCACTCTAGTTTGACTAACAATGAAATAAAACCTGCTACCATTGTCCTTAGTGATACACTACATCGTCCTTAATAATACACTGTATAGCCTAAATGTTTAGCAATTGAAGTTATCAATCCCCATTAACAATATTACAAAATTTAGTGTTTCAAATGCTTTGTACCTTTGGTTTTTTTCGTAAATTCTGGAACTAGAAAGACCCGTTCTAGTTCCAGGTGTGCTCAAGAAATTTGGGATCCACCTACGCATCTATGTGGCATCTACGTGGCATCCACCTAGCATCCACGTGGCCACCAGTTAACTCCGTTTAAATCATTTGGACGGAAGTCCCAAATTGCAATAATTTAAATTATTGGGGACCAAATTGAAATAAAAAATTAAAGTGAGACTAAATTGAAACAAAAAAATATTATAAGAGACCAAATAAGGGTTTTAACCATATATATAATAAAATAGAGAGCGGTCAAATAATACCCGTGTATCTTACCAATTATTACACCATTTAATAACTTTATATTAAATGTACATTTTTCAAAACTTACAATTAGATCGGAAGTTTCTTATTCTTTGATTATATATATAAAATTTTATATTGATCCAAGATAATTTGTTATTTTATTCATATAGATCAAAATTGACATAATATATACATTTCAAAATATATTAATATATGAACGATTAATTACCTTCAAATTGTTATTTAATTTTAACACAAATCTGACCTAAACATATAATATAATATGAAATTATAGTTCAATAATTGGATTGACAAAATTTATATTTAATATAAAATTATAGAATGATGTAATAATTGATAAAAATCATATTGATATCATTTGATTTTTTTTATATATAATTAATCTCTTAAAAATAATAATTATTCACTTTGCTTCACATGAGCACGTAATACTAATATAATAGCGTAATGAAATTTGAGTTTAAGTAATCATACAAATTACATAAATCTTTCACCACTATCCGCTTGGTAAATCGAGTCAAATAGTATGCGGTAAATATTATTATTTTACAAAAAAAAACTTGGTCGATGGACCCAAAATTAGCCAATTTATTTTCTGTAACAATTAGGTGATGGTATAAGTATAATTAATGATTCTTTTTCACCCTCCTAAAAAAAACATATTCCCGTTAAATTTGTATTGACTAAAAAGGATGGAGGGTTGGGGAAAGAAAAAGATAAAATGAAGAAAGAAAACATTTTATTCTTTCCTTTTCCATATTACAAATGCACCATATCACCTGGCCATCCATGAAGAAGAAACATATTATTTATGTATGATTGTATGTTGTGATGTGTGTGAGTGTGAGAGATCTTGTTAACGTGAAGGCCTAAAACAACTTATGACATGGTGTTGGTGTTGGGAGGACTTCTCCTTATGAATGAGGTCTTGAACATACCTAAAGTCCTTCACATGGCAAGGGATGATCATGGTTCCTTGTTGATCAAAACCATACTCTTCCTCTGCCTCCTTCAGTAGCTGAGAAAACAAAGGGTGGTTCAGGTACATAATAGGCACCACAATTTTCTGTTGTTCTTCACCTTGCCCTACCTTGATTGGCAAAAACCCTTTTGGTATATCTTTAATTACCACTTTCTTTCTTTGCTGGTGGTGGGGGAAGGAACGATTTGTAACCGAAACTTCTTCCAAGCTATTTTCTTCACTCTCCAACATCAAAAGATGATAGTTTGTGCTAGATTTCTAGTTAAATGTTTTGTGGGAAACTAGAGTGTTTGGGGTTTTTTTTGTTTCCATGTAATGGATTGTAAAAAACTCTTGATGTAGCAATGTGAGAAAATGGTTAATTATTGGCATATATAGCGGCAAAATGCGTCATCATTCATCAAATGGGATCAGGTAAGGTGGAAACATCCATTGCAAAATTAATTAAGTCGGTTATTTAATGATAATTTTTAATGACTCCGACTGAGTTCCTATTTCTTTACAATTGGGAGTGGGACCATTGTCTTAGATTGTAGCTACGCTACACAAGTCTTTATTTTTAAATGTATCTATTTTTTTTAGGTCATGTGTATATTACAATTTACAAATGACAATTTTCTTCGAGTTAGGTAAAATTATTATAAATATTTTTTTAAAAAATATTAAATACAATTATAATTTATGATTCAATGTCAAAATTATTTTGATTCAAAATAATTTTATAAATATTGATTAATGTACATTCGATGATTTTTAAAGAGTAGTGCTATGCATTCTAAATCAGGATTTTGAATAAGTGTTTCGAACCATTTAATCATTTATATTTGTCAAAAATTTTAAATAAAATATTTTTTAAATTTTTAAACATTTGGATGATTTTTTGGACAAATTTTTCTGGAGGATGTATCATTTTTTATTTTTAAAATGCTATAATGATATTTGATGATTTGTTCAGTGTAGGAGACCATATAAATGTAGCAACCATCTAATTTTAGATCATTCAAAAGAGTAATTTGTTTTAATTTTAAACTTAACTCGTGTATACTTTTATTGTGCATTAGAATCTTGAAATTTTTGAAAATAATTTATGAAAATATCAAAGTAATTAACTTTTTATTTATGTAATTTATAACCAGACTAACCTAAAAAAAAAAAACTTTATTTTTATGTGATTGGTTTGTAACCTACTATCTTGAGTTTGGTCTAGAATTGACTACCATTTTCTCATTATTGACTTTCTTCGGACAAAAACTAGTTATCTCCATCAGATCAGATTGTGTTAAAATATTGAAAAAATTTAAAATCAACCATTTGAACATAATTGACCATCGTAATCAAAATCTGATCTCGAAGGGTATAATGTTTATTTTTTAATGTTAAAATTAAAATTTTGTTAATCACATTTAATTTTAATTGCCAAGAAAAAAATCTTGTCAAAATAAAATGTTAGTATTAGTAAAAAAAAAAAAGAAGAAGTAATATTTATAAAACTTATATTTAAGTTATGTCCTTTAGTGGTTAAACTATGGACCACACTAAGTACTCTCTTAAATTTCACCACTAGCTAGTGGCCAAAGTATCTTGGCATCAGCCATTCAACACCCCTACCTCCCCCTCTCCATAAGTTACCAATGTCTAATTGTTTGGTTAGATAGGTAGTAGAAATTATGAACTGATCACATTATATTTGTATGCCGAAAATTCTCGCATTGATGCCTATATATCAACATAGAGATGTCACTTATTAGTATATAATTATTGTTATAATTTTTATAATTCTTTATTTTGTTATAAATATTATATATTTTCTTGATTCAAAAATAAAAGAGATACACTTCGTTAGACTTTCTTTCTTTCTAAAATCATGTATATCTAATTCAACTCAGACTAGAACATATGTCATGGATGACGTTCATGTTCATCACGAACTCATTACCACCCATGTTCTCGATTCAAAATACAGAATGTAACATTTGATAAAAAGTTGGTGTCGTCAATAAATGATATATAAGTGTGATTAGCAACGCTAGATGTTAGAGTGGGGAATGAATTTTCCGTGGTAACTATCACTTAATAGAATTTTAGTTTTTATTTTTTTATTTTTTTTATAATTAAGAAGTATAATTCTCTCACCGAATCTATTTATTTTAAGAATAAATTATAATTTTTTAAAATTATTTTTATTTATAAATGTACTTTTATTATAAAATTAAAATTTTAAAAGTAAATAGTGAAATTAGAATGTTTGATATGATTATTTTTTTCTCACCGGAGAGAATACATTATTCTCAGATGGAAAAGAATTTTCTACAATAACTTTATTTCTGTATAAAATTCTGGACTTTAATACATTTCATTAATAAAATATATTTATATATTAACATTGTCCTTGTACTCTTTTTAATAAATTTCTTTCTTAAAAAAAAAAGACATTGCGATTTCTTAAAAATAAATATCAAAATTGAGATTTAAATGAATAAATAATGAGATCGCGCGTGACACTTAACATACATGGTCAAATGTTGTTTTATTTTATTTTATTTATTTTTATTTCTAGAGAATTAATATGACAAAATGTGTTAATTTCGTTTTAGTTCAACCAACTTCCAACTCGTCAAAAATTGATTGGATGAACCGATTTAGTTGATAAATGTTGGTTGAAGAGTACATTGTATCTTATTTATAAATTAATTGGCTAGTTGACGAGATAACTCACTCAAAGTATTATAAAAAATAAAAAGATATGATGCATTATTTATATTGTTAAACTAATGTTTTTAATGCATTATTTTATCTAACTGTAATGACCGGTCTGGTCACTACACGTAGCACAATACACCAGAAGTCCACACAGAAAAGAACAAGTATATACATATAGTGTCTAGAATATATATCTATACAAGTTCCAAATCTGGCCAGAGTCAGAGTGTACAAAATACATCCAACAATGCTAAACTAGGTAGCTAAATACAACAAAATCAAACGTCATCTGCCAGCTACAGACCTCCTCAGCACACCAACCTAACCCTGCTCTACTCCCATACATAGTATGATCATCGCAGTCCAAACCACATGGAACAACAAAAGGGTAAGCTAGTGAAAAGAATCAACGTACATATATAAAATATGAATGGTAAACAGCTACAGCTATCAGCATATCAGCCAGCTTAAAAACATCAACCCATGATATATCACAACATTCAGCAATAACAGCACTGACTTAGCGGCTATAACAGCACCGACTTAGCGGCTATAACGGCACCGACTTAGCGGCCATAACAGCACCGACTTAGCCACTATAACAACACCGACTTAGCGGCTATAACAGCACCACAAAGTGGCAATAACAACATACATCAACATAAATAACATTCGGCACAACACAGCTTAACAACAATGACAGCTCACAGCACAACACAGCTCAGCAATATACACCAAATACAGCTCAACATCATAATTCAACATTATCAACTAGTCAGCACAGCATATTGATCAATTACAGCTCAGCTCAGCGTAAAATAACATTTATCAGCATTTCACAACATCTAGCAGCATATAGTTAAACATCACCTCCGCGCCCGGTGCATTCTTGGTCGCGCCCGGCGCGGCACAACCAGAGAGCACCAGGGGCCAACACGCCCGACGTAAGACAACTCGCGCCCAACACAAACCAACCAGAGAGCCCAAGGCTCAAACGTGCCTGACGCAATACTAATTGCGCCAAGCGCGAACCCAAGTAGAGACTCTGAGGAGTCTCACGCGCCCGGCGCAGGGAAGGCAAAGACCTCCCCAAGGTCTTGTGCCCGGCGTAATTCTAATTGCGCCCAGCGCCCCCTTGGCAGAGACGCCCAAGGAGTCTCCACGCCCAGCGCGACAAGGTCGCGCCTGGCGCAACACCAGAAAACCCAAAACATTTCACATACTGATATCGCGCCTGGCGCAGTCCAAGTCACGCCCAGCGTGGGCCATCCAGAGGCTCACATTCTCAAGCTCGCCCGGTGCACATACCTTTGCGCCCGATGGGCTTGCCTAAATGGAGCCCTCTAGTGGTCACGTGCCCGGCGCGAAGAACGGTGCCCGGCGTGATGCTCAGCAGTAGCTCATCAAGTTCAAAAATTTGCCCAAAACTTGTAAAAATCCACACTTCCAACACATGCAATCCCTTTAAAATACCACATTTTCAACCAACAGCTCAAAAATACCACCTTTTCACACATGCAACCATTAAATAAGCAAAAACTCAAATTTCACCCAAAACGCCGAAAACCCCGAAAATGAGTTTTCTTCCATCTTAGCCAAAATCATAAAATCATCAAACAACAATGAGCTTTTAGAACTCATTTTCAGCCAACAATCTGCAAAAACCTAGCTTCCTTTACCTCGGTAAGAAGAAATTCGAGCTCCAGGAAGAAGACGAGCTAGAACGGGAGAAGAAAAAAGGAAGAATGAGAAGCTCCGCACAGCACGGCTATACCCAACACCTACTCAGCACCTCGAATCCAAGCAAAGATAAATACAAGGTTGAAAGAGAGAATCAGCAAGGTGAGAATTTGAGAGAGAAGAAGAGTTTTGAGTGAGTGAGAGCTAAGAAAAGAAAAAAGAAAGAGGAGGGTCTCACAACCTCCCCAATAACAAAAGTTTTCGTCCCCGAAAACAGACTTACTTGGGAAAAGAAACGGATACCGCTCCCTGTACTGCTGTTCCACCTCCCAAGTAGCCTCACCAGTAGCTACATCCCGCAACACCTTCACCAGAGCAATAGACTTGCCCCTCAACTCCTTCAGCTTATGATCCACCACAGCTACCGGTAACTTCTCAAATGTCAGACTCTCCTTCACTCGCACATCGTCCAGCTCCACCACATGACTAGGGTCATGAACATACTTCCTCAGCTGGGATACATGAAATACATCGTGTAGGTTTGAAAGAGACGGTGGCAAAGCCAACCGATAAGCAACCGGACCCACACGCTGTAAGATCTGATAGGGACCAACAAACCTCGGTGTCAACTTCCTTGCCTTCAGCGCTCTACCCACATCAAAAGTCGGGGTCACCTTCAGAAACACATGTTCCCCTTCAGCAAACTCCAAAGGCTTACGCCTTTTATCAGCATATGATTTCTGCCTACTCTGAGCAGTCTTCATCCTTTCCTGAATCAGCTTCACCTTCTCAGTAGTCTGTAGGATTAGCTTTGGTCCCACAACCACTGACTCACTATCTTGATACCAGCACAGAGGAGTCCTACATCTCCTACCATACAAGGCTTCAAACAGTGTCATCCTAATACTAGCATGAAAGCTATTATTGTAAGTGAACTCCACCAGCGGTAGGACCTCCTCCCAGCTTCCCAAGTGGTCTAACACACAAGCCCTCAACAGATCCTCCAAGGACTGGCTTGTCCTCTCTGACTGACCATCCGTCTGGATGATAAGCAGAACTCAACTTCAACTTCGTGCCTAAGGCTTGGTGTAGACTCTGCCAAAATCTGGAAGTGAACCTCGGATCTCTGTCTGAAATAATACTGGAAGGCACCCCGTGCAACCGTACTATTTCCCTCACATACAACTGCGTCAACTTCTCCAAAGACCACTTGATGTTGACAGGCAAGAAATGCGCACACTTGGTCAACCGATCAACTATCACCCAGATAGCATCACTATTCCTAGCCGACCTAGGCAACCCGACGATGAAGTCCATAGTGATACTATCCCACTTCCATTTCGGAATCTCCATCTGCTGCATTAACCCACTCAGCTTCTGATGCTCTACCTTCGCCTTATGACAGGTCAGACAGGCCGCCACATATTCAGCTATCTCCCTCTTCATACCAGACCACCAGAAAGTCTTCTTGAGGTCTTGGTACATCTTAGTCATACCAGGATGTATAGTAAGTCTACTCTTGTAGCCTTCCTCCAATACAGCTCTCTTCAGCTTAGCATCCTGAGGTACGCAAATTCTGCCCTTGAACTTCAAGATTTCATCTCTGCCTAGCTCAAAACCAACAGCCTTCTCAGTTCCCAGTAAACCAAGAAGCTTCACCAGCTCAACATCTTGCAACTATTTCTGTCCAACCTGCCTCAAGAACTCACTAGATATGGTAATCATCCCACAACTAATGTGATCCTCAGCTAACTCCACACAGAGATTCAAATCCCTGAACTTCTCCACCAGCTCCAGCTCTTTCACCATCATGCCAGACATGTGGATGGATTTCCTACTCAGCGCATCCGCCACAACATTGACCTTCCCAGGATGATACATCAACTGGAAGTCATAATCCTTCAGAAACTCCATCCACTGCCTCTGCCTCATGTTCAGCTCCTTCTGATCAAACAACTACTTCAGACTCTTGTGATCACTGAAGACGCTGAACCGAGCACCATACAGATGATGTCTCCATATCTTCAAGGCAAACACCACAATTGCTAACTCCAAGTCATGAGTGGGATCATTCCACTCGTGGTTCTTCAGTTTCCTTGAAGCATATGCCACCACTTTCCTGTTTTGCATCAGCACGCACCCCAGACCCTGATGAGAGGCATCGCAGTACACATCAAAAGGTTCACTAGAATCCGGCAACACCAGCATAGGAGAAGTAGTCAACCTCCTCTTCAGCTCATCAAAACTCCGCTCACAGGCATCTGTCCAAATGAACGGCTGCTCCTTCCTTGTCAACTAGGTTAGAGGCGCTACTATCTTGGAGAATCCTTCAATGAACCTTCGATAGTCACCCGCTAAACCCACAAAACTCTGAATATCAGTGACAGTTCTTGGACGCTCCCACTACAACACTGACTCTACCTTAGTCGGATCAACTGCAATCCCCTCAGCTGAGATCACATATCTCAAGAACTTCACCTCATCTAACCAGAACTCACATTTTGAAAGCTTAGCGTACAGCTGCTTCGCCTTCAAAATCTCCAGCACCAACCGCAAGTGCTCTCCATGCTCCTCCGGGGTCCTCGAATAAATCAGAATGTCGTCAATAAACACCACCAAAAATTTATCCAAGAAGGGCCAGAAGATCCTATTCATGTAATCCATGAACACTGCCGGGGCGTTGGTCACACCAAACGGCATCACAACATACTCGTAGTGACCATACCTAGTCCTGAAAGCAGTCTTCGATATGTCACCCTCCTTCACCCTGATCTAGTGATAACCTGACCTCAAGTCAATCTTGAAAAATACAGATGCTCCCCTCAGTTGATCCATTAAGTCATCTATTCGGGGAAGTGGATATTTGTTCTTAATGGTCAACTTGTTCAACTGCTGGTAATCCACACAAAGTCGACTACCTCTGTTTTTCTTCTTCACCAACAACACGGGAGCACCCCACGACGAAACACTCGGCCGCACCAACTGCTTCTCCAACAGGTCCTCCAACGTACCTTTCAGCTCAACCAGCTCAGCAGGAGCCATCCTATAGGGATCCACTGACACTGGCCCCGCACCTGGAACCAAGTCAATTCTAAACTCCATCTCCCTGACAGGAGGTAACCCAGGCACCTCATCAGGGAACACCTCAGCAAAATCCCTTACCACATCAATCTCAACAATGACCTTCTCGGTCTCCACACTCATAGCAACAAGTAGAAGACAACACTCTGCTCCATCTCTCAACAATGATTTAGCTTTGCCAGCTGAAATCAACAGCTCCTCCTCCACCTGAGGAAAGATCAGCCTCCTATTGGCACAATCTATAAGGATGCGATTGGCGGACAACCAATCCATCCCCAAGATTATGTCAATATTCACCAAAGGTAAACAAATCAAGTTCACCTTATACCTCTTCTCATTCACAACAATCGGACAACCAGCACATAGTTCAGAAGCAACTATCGAAGCAGAAGCGGGCGTCGACACTAGCAGTCTCAACCCCAAATCACACACCGGCACACCCAGCATAGCAACACAAGCATAAGATATAAAAGAATGAGAAGCACCAGAGTCGAAAAGAATCATCACATCCTTACCAGCAGCTCTACCCTTCCCCTTCACAAGATCTGAGGAAGTAGAAGCTTCAGCCCCAGTCAAAGCGAATACTCTACCAGCAGTAGTGTGTCTGTCACCCCTCTGAGCATCGCCTCTCTGAGCACCACTCCTCTGAGCATCACCCCTCTCCGGTTTGTTTCTGGTGGGACAGTGGGTCGACTCATGACCCATCTAATGGCACTTGAAACATTGGCTCTTAGTGTGTGGACAATCCCTGACCAAATAGGGTCCAACACACCTGTAACATCTAAGAGTGGCACCTCCACCCTGTCTCCATCCTCTGGTAGCATCAGCAGGTTTCCTAATGATAGGACCCCCTTGCTGTGGTTGGGGCCTATCATATGGCTTCCTCTGATGTTCTCCTCTCTTGGAGCCAGCTGGTCCCTCAGCAGTCTTAGTCACACGGTTGCCACCTTTCAACTGCTCAACAACCTTTGCCTTCTCCACTAAGGCCGAAAACTCAATGATGACCATAGGCACCACCACTCTCTTCAGCTCATACTTTAGACCCTCAACAAACTTCCTGCATTTCCAGGCCTCAGATATAGCTTGCGAATAGAAATGAGCCAGGTGCTCGAATCTCATCGCATACTCAGAAACTGTCATCCCTCCCTGGTGCAACCGCATGAACTCAGCTTCCTTTGGCGTGCCTCACACTCTCACGGAAGTTCTTATCCAAGAACACCCTCTTGAAGCACTCCCAATCAACAATCACTCCTCTAGCGGTCAGCATATGGTGAGTACCCCTCCACCAATGCTCAGCCTCCCCAACCAGCCTTTACACAGCATATGCCAGCCTCCTCTCCTGAGAACATCCTAACACAATGAAGATCTTCTCTAGCTCACAAATCCAGTGGTTAGCTACCTCTGGATCTGCATCTCCCTTAAATTGTGGAGGATGGCATTTCCGAAATTCAGTAAGATCCCGGCTCTCCTGTGACCCTGTGGGCCTTGCTGCACCAGTTGTAGCTCTATCAGCGTCCATCTGAGCAAAATAGGCATTTTGCTGCTGCATAGCCATAGCCATCATCTCCATGGCACGGACTATCTGCTCATTGGTTCTAGTCATTGTCTACAAAAGTAACAGCATCTTCAGTATACAATAACTAAACCAAACAACAATCAACAGCACAACAATCAACCAAGAAATTAGCACAGGAAAACAACACAGCAAAGCAACACAACACAGAGCCCAACACAACAAAAGCCTAAAGGGACCACCCCCACAGAGTGTCCACTAGACTCGAATTGCTCTGATACCACTAAAGTGTAATGACCCGTCTGGTCACTACATGCAGCACAATACACCAGAAGTCCACACATAAAAGAACAAGTATATACATATAGTGTCTAGAATATATATATACAAGGTCCAAATCTGGCTAGAGTCAGAGTGTACAAAATACATCTAGCAATGCTAAACTAGGTAGCTAAATACAACAAAATCAAATGCCATCTGCCAGCTACAGACCTCCTCAGCACACCAACCTAACCCTGCTCTACTCCCATACATAGTATGATCATCGTAGTCCAAACCACATGGAACAACAAAAGGGTAAGCTAGTGAAAAGAATCAACGTCATATCAGCTAGCTTAACAACATCAACCCATGATATATCACAGCATTCAGCAATAACAGTACCGACTTATCGACTATAACAGCACCGACTAAGCGGCTATAACGGCACCGACTTAGCGGCTATAACAAAACCGACTTAGCAGCCATAACAGCACCACATAGTGGCAATAACAGCATACATCAACATAAATAACATTTGGCACAGCACAGCTTAACAGCAATGATAGCTCACAGCATAACACAGCTTAGCAATATACATCAAATATAGCTCAACATCATAATTCAGCATTATCAACTAGTCAGCACAACATATTTTCCAATTACAGCTCAGCTTAGTATAAAATAACATTTATCAGCATTTCACAATATCTAGCAGCATATAGATAAACATCACCTCCGCGCCTGGCGCACACCTGGTCGCGCCCGGCGCGGCACAACTAGAGAGCACCAGGGGCCAGCGCGCCCGATGTAAGAGAACTCGTGCCCAGCGCAAACCAACCAAAGAGCCCAAGGCTCAAACGCGCCTGGCGCAATACTAATTGTGCCCAGCGCGAACCCAAGTAGAGACTCTGAGGAGTCTCACGCGGCCGGCGTGCCCAAACCTGCGCCCGGTGCAGTGAAGGCAGAGACCTCGCCAAAGTCTCGCGCCCGGTGCAATTCCTATAGTGCCTAGTGCCCCCTTGGCAGAGACTCCCAAGGAATCTCCACGCCCAGCGCGACAAGGTCACACCTGGCGCAACACCAGAAAACCCAAAACATTTCCCATACTGATATCGCCCCCGGCGCGGTCCAAGTCACGCTCGGCGTGGGCCATCTAGAGGCTCACATTCTCAAGCTCGCCCGGCGCACACACCTTTGCGCCCGGCGAGCTTGCCTAAATAGAGCCCCCTGGTGGTCACGCGCCCGGCGTGAAGAACGACGCCCGACGTGATGCTTAGCAACAGCTCATCAAGTTTGAAAATTTGCCTAAAACCTGCAAAAATCCACACTTCCAGCACATGCAATCCGTTTAAAATACCACATTTTCAACCAATAGCTCAAAAATACCACATTTTCACACATGCAACCATTAAACAAGCAAAAACCCAAATTTCACCCAAAACCCCGAAAACCCCGAAAATGAGTTTTCTTCCATCTCAGCCAAAATCATCAAATCATCAAACAAAAATGAGCTTCTAGAAATCATTTTCAGCGAACAATCTGCAAAAACCTAACTTTCCTTACCTCGGTACGAAGAAATCCGAGCTCCGGGAAGAAGACGAGCTAGAACGGGAGAAGAAAAGAGGAAGAATGAGAAGCTCCGAACGACACGGCTATACCCAACACCTACTCAACACCTTGAATCCAAGCAAAGATAAATACAAGGTTGAAAGAGAGAATTAGCAAGGTGAGAATTTGAGAGAGAAGAAGAGAGTTTTGAGTGAGTGAGAGCTGAGAAAAGAAAAAGGAAAGAGGAGGGTCTCACACTAACTCCTCTAATTAATCTGTCTTTAATAACAACAATAAAATATATTCAAAATATTTCTATTCATCATTCCTTAATTTAAAATATTATATATTAGACATAACAGAATATTTATTATAAAATAATATAAAAAAACCTAAAATATTGCACTATTTGTTATTATTTTTACCTTATTTAAAAAAAACATCTAATAGGATGACCTATCCTAACTCATTCTTTTGTTGGTGAGAACAGGAAGAAACAAACAAAATTGGTAGGTTGAAAACTTCAATTATCTGGCCTTGCTTAAGAGAGTGGGTTAAATAAATCATCTCGCTGGATTAAGCCCATTATATCATCCTATTAGAGAAGATCTAGATAGATATATATTTTTTATAATGATTTCTCTATTGCATGAAATCTTCTAACAACTCGTTATATCCATCACACTTACGAATCACAACTACTAGTAGGAGAATTATCTCATATTGAAGGATTTTATACTCAAAATAACTACATATGCATAGTATAACATGTATATAAATATAAGCAATTAAAACAACTCTACAAATATATGAAGTACATGTACAGTCATCCATTATAAAAATAATATAAAATTATAAGTGTCGGTCAAGTACAACTATATACAACTACCACATGGAGTAGCCCAAAAGATCAAAAAATGTTGCCATCCACCTAATGACCTCTATATATATTGCTCACCTTTATCCACCTATCCTTGCTTTGCTCTCATACAAAATATGATCATTGTAGTTCATTCACATGGAAAACACGCAAAGGTAAGCTAAATTTCAAAAACACACAAGTATAGAAAGGAACATCTATATTACTCTCTAACATGCAAATCAACCTAAAATCACCACATGGTTTACAATAGTCAACATGTTTGAAAATTAAGTACCTAAGCAATTCAAACATTCACTACAATCACAAGCACAACAATATGTTTATCCAATGCATATGAACAACATATGCGTACTCAACAACTAATACACCACCACACATTTACCTATGGAGATCTCCTAGTACACCAAAGTGGTCTAAGTGGCTCGATCCTACCGAACCAACTCGATCACTTTCACGCTCAATGCGCCTACTAAATCAACAACTAAAATAGGATACCAATCTCTCTTCTGATTTCTCGTGTGTCACCACTTAAACTAAGAAAGTTTGATTCCACTAAGACTAGTACATATAGGTACATGTGTACTACGGCCTTGACATGCATTATCAAGTCACATATAGAGTTAGCTTACTAACTATCTGCAAGGAACTAGACAACCTTTTCAGTAATCAATTAAGAGTTATAGCCCTTGACTTTACACTTTACTCCACATTGACTAACGACCTAGAGTAAACTCAACAAAATTCACTCCAAGAGTTTCATACCTATTCAAGGAAGATTTTTAACAATTGGCCTCCTAGAGTGCCAAAACAAGATTCCCAATATATATATGGGATCTTCAATTTTCAGACAACACCATCTCTCTAAGCCAATCAACATGTTTTAATGCTTACAATATTCTTAGCATTAACACCTTAACATACATCATCGATATATATTACCCTAAATCAATGCATATAAAGATCAAATCATATCATCATGCATAACATATCAATGCTAGACAACTCATAAATAATAGCATATGAATGCCTATCCACCATTCCAACCATATAATTATAGTATATCAATGCTCAACTCATAGCTCAACCACACAAAAAGGTAGCATACTTGTGCTTAACAACATTTCAATCATACAAGAAATAGCATACCAATTCTCATCATCATAACACATCATACAACATCTACATATATCATCAAAAATCAATATATATATATATATATATAGAGAGAGAGAGAGAGAGAGAGAGACTCAACATTTATCATACATCATACAACATGTCATAAACTCTATTCCTTTATTCATGTTCACCTTGGGACCTCACATTTGGAGTGACAAAAATCCATGTCCAACCTCATATATGGAAGAGAGCCTCTACCTGACTCACATCTGACATCACCTCATTGGCGCTTGATGTTGTCTTAGTAGAAAGCCTCTACCTTGATCATGCTTGGGACCACCCAATTTAGGGCCTAACATCACCAAGAGAATTTTTAGTGCTCTTACATTCGACGTCATTCAAACCACGCTTGATGTCATTCCAACTCAACATGAGTCTCTCTCCTCACACTCAATACTACTAATCTAGCGCCTAGTGTGAACAAAATAGAGACCTCTAGTTAGAATTCGCACCTAACACCACAAAGGCACATTGGGCATCACATCAAAAATCTATAAATGCATATCACAAATTTGCACTCCAAGACCTGGAAAACAATACAAAACACACATGCAAGGTACCACAACACATATAAGCAACATCTACAACTCAATTCCAGTAAGAATTACAACATGCATCTTCACATTTTTGAAACCATCAAGCTCTCCCCATGGAAGACCCAAAACAACAAAGTCTCAAAATCAACTTCAAAATTCTATGATTCAACAACACAACTTCATCTATTTTGCATTCTATTCATGCCTAACCCACACATTTCAAACAAAATAGTCCTAGTTTCTCTTACCTCAACTCTAGGCCAACTGAAATTGAATAAGAGAAAAAGGAAGAACTCTAAGCTTCCACAAGTTCTACAACCACCCAAACTCATATTCCCAGACTCTAAATTCCTAAATCACTACATTGAGGATCAAAGGAACCTCTCACACCTTCGAGAAGTCTAGAAGAAGGAAAAAGGTTCAAAATTTTAGAGTTTCTTACTTTACTCTCTCTCTCTAAGGCCTTTGAGAAGTTGAGTTTATAAGGTTCAATTTCCAAAAGAAACCTTGTATACTTCTTCTTTTTAAGATCAAATGAACCTCAAGTCAGAAATCCTCTCAAACTCACCCAACATACAACACTAAGCCAAAATGTAGTGTTACAAATCTTGGCTATTGAATAAATTCTATTAATATATCATATATATTTATTTTAAAATTAAGATTTAAAAGAAAAAAAATGATGAGATCGTGATATTCCATTAATAGACTTTTTATAATGACTTTTTTTTTTTACCATAATTATATCTTCGCCATGGTTATATATATATATATATATATATATATATATATATATATATATATATATATATTTTTTTTTGGAAAAATCTAACTAAACTAATCATAATTGTGATTCTAATGCGACTAGGACATTAAAAAAAATGACATTATCGTTGTAATAAGAATTTCAAAATATTTAAAAGAAAAATTTTAGAATGAGCGGACACCTCTAACTCCAATACCACATATAAGATATTAATGTATTTTTGAGGGGATAAGATATTAATGTATTAGGAAAGAGCATTTTAATTAATTTACTTTTTTTGTTGGTTTGCTAACATCGAAGATGTTTTTTAGTCGGAGCACTTAAGGTGGGATACTCTCACCCTTTTTTTCCTCCTTATCTCGGTTATTTAATTTCGTGTTGTGATTTTTAATGAATTTTATTCAAATAATACTATTTTAAAAAAAATTACTCAAATAGTAACTGTGCAGATTTATTTCCTCAACTAGCACCATTTACTGTTTACGTTCAGAACGTGTCGTTCCAGTTTAAAAAATAACACATGACGAATGAATCAGAACCGGCCGTTCCAGATTCAAAATTAGTACATAAAAAGTGGAACCAGAACGGGCCATTCTAAATCCAGAACGGGCCATTCTGACCTATAAATAATTTTTTTTTCACTTATTAAATACCAAAACTCAGAAATTAACATCAAATAATTAAATTTATTGAATATTAACATTATAAATATAACTAATTAAATTTATTAAAATTCAATACAACAATAAAGATCAATGGTGGCGAAAACTGATTATGTTGTTCTTTAATGTTCATCTCTGTTTTAATCCTGCTGGACTTTGGCCGACTCGTTGGGAAATTGATTATGTTGGCGAAAACTGATTATGTTGCTCGCATGACCCGCTGGGAGATTTATAGTAAGGCTAAATGAAATGTGGTATGATTGCGACAAGTTCCAGAAAGTTCATATCCCTTGCTCGTATGACCCGTTGGGAAATTTACAGTAAGGCTAAATGTAATGTGGTATGATTGCGGCAAGGTATGATTGCGGCAAGGTATGATTGCGGCAAGTTCCAGAAAGTTCATATCTTTTGCTCACATGACCTGTTGGAAAATTTACGGTAAGGCTAAATGTAATGTGGTGTGATTGCGGCAAGGTATGATTACGACAAGTTCTAGAAAGTTCATATCCCTTGCTCGCATGACCCGTTGGGAAATTTACAATAAGGCTAAATGTAATGTGGTGTGATTGCGACAAGTTCTAGAAAGTTCATATCTCTTGCTCACATGACCCACTGAGAGATTTACAGTAAGGCTAAATGTAATGTGGTGTGATTACGGCAAAGTCCAGCAGGATTAAAATAGAGATGAACATTAGAGAACAACATAATCAGTTTCCGTCACCATTAATCTTTTTGTTGTATTGAATTTTAATAAATTTATTTAGTTATATTTATAATGTTAATATTCAATAAATTTAATTATTTGATGTTAGTTTCTGAGTTTTGGTATTTGATAAGTGAAAATCGAAAAAAAAATATTTATAGGCCAGAACGGCTCGTTCTGGATTCAGAACGGCCTGTTCTGGTTCCACTTTTTATGTACTAATTTTGAATATGGAACGGCCCGTTTTGATCCGTTCTTCTTGTGTTATATTTTAAACTGGACGAGTCGTTCTGATTTTTGAACGTGAACAGTAAATGATGCTAGTTGGAGAAATAAATTTCCAGAGTTGCTATTTGGGTAATTTTTTTTAAAATAATATTATTTAAGGAAAAAACTCATTTTTAATTAAGAGAATAGGTAAGAAAAAACAAGTGATTTCTATCAATTACGAAGAGTGCTCTTACAACCAATTATTAATTATCAAACTAAATTTTGTGATAGGTGGTACCTCTTCACATTTCAAAAGCTGGACAAGTTTTCCTTTTCAAGATCTAACTAGCCTTGACTTTTGAAAAATATTTCTTACCAAGCAAATTGTCTATACGAAATATTCTATTAAAAATTATTCATATAATTAGCTTAAATATGTATTTAATCTATGTAAAATTCTATCTTCACTAAAAAAAATAAATCTATGTAAAATAAGTTTTAATTTTAATTAATGTAAAAAAATATATTAACTTTCATCTTTTAAAAGACTAAGTCGGTATTTTTAGTTCTATTATTACGTGACACTCATTAATTCATCATATTTTTAATAATAAAAAAATTAAATAATCTTTTCAAGTGATATTTATGACACGATATATAAACATGTGATATTTCTTTTAAAAAAAAAGAAATTAGATCTCAAAATAAATGTTTTTTAACTTTAAAATTAATGTTAGAGAAAAAATATAATCATTTTAAATTTTGAGGGTATGAAAATTAAATTTAAAAAAAAAAAAGGATAGTTAAACTATGTCTACAGATATCTGATGTAAGACTTAACACTAACACTTAAACTCCATTAGAAAGAAGACTAGTAGATAGGGGTGAGCAACGGGTGGGTTTGGTCGGGTTCGGGTGAAAAATGTCTAACCTGTTGTAAACCGACTTTGAAAAAATGTGACCCATATCCGACCGACTGAGCTTTCGATTTGAGGCGGTTCGGGTTGAAACGGATTCGGATTTAAGCGGGTGGGTATAATCGGGTTTGAATTTTTTTGTAGACCAATTTATCTTAACGAAGATGAAGCTTAAAACGATAAAAAAATATTTTTAAAATAGTGTATAAAAATAGAATGAAGGTGACAATAGATGGTGTAAATAGATTCGTAGTTGAAACATTTACAAACTAAAGAAGAAAAAATAAAAGATAACAAAATTCATAGTTGTTACATGGAAAAGAAATATAAAGTTAGATTACAAAACTATAAGAAATCACAGTCACACAAAATGTACTCAAAATGGAGATAAGAAGATGGAAAAGAAAGACAAAGAAAGAAGCAAAAAGATAACTCTAAAAATGGACTAGTGTGTTGAGAAGTTGAATGAGGAAGGAGAAGACAAAATAAATATCTAAGTTATGAGAAAAAGGAAAAAAATAAGTTACAAATTGATGGCTATATTATACTTGAAATAAAGACTTTTAAATTTGGACAATTGTTGTTTAGTTATACAAAAATAATAAAAATTTAAACTTATCTCATTTTCGGTTGGGTTCGGTTTTTAGCGGGTTTAAAAATTCAAAACCGAACCCGCCCAATATAACCCGTATAAAATCAAAATTTTAACCCGATTTACCCATAAGACCCGTCCGAACCCACCCAAAAACAATATTTTTTTCGGGTTTTTCGGGTTCGATTCGGGTGTCGGTTTAATGCTCACCCCTACTAGCAGAATCTCCAATTTATTCTATTGAAGCCCATAATGTTTTTTAGATTATTTACGGGCTATATATTATTGGGTTTAGATTTTGAACTTCGTTAAGCAGTCAATATAGCAATTGGGTCTAAGTGTGTAACTGTAACGCTTCCCATTATATTAGTTTTTGCTAGTGGTTCTCGTGTGTGTATATATATATATATAAAGTAGGGGTGAGCAACGGGTGGGTTTGGTCGGGTTCGGGTGAAAAATGTCTAACCTGTTGTAAACCGACTTTGAAAAAATGTGACCCATATCCGACCGACTGAGCTTTCGATTTGAGGCGGTTCGGGTTGAAACGGATTCGGATTTAAGCGGGTGGGTATAATTGGGTTTGAATTTTTTTGTAGACCAATTTATCTTAACGAAGATGAAGCTTAAAACGATAAAAAAATATTTTTAAAATAGTGTATAAAAATAGAATGAAGGTGACAATAGATAGTGTAAATAGATTCGTAGTTGAAACATTTACAAACTAAAGAAGAAAAAATAAAAGATAACAAAATTCATAGTTGTTACATGGAAAAGAAATATAAAGTTAGATTACAAAACCATAAGAAATCACAGTCACACAAAATGTACTCAAAATGGAGATAAGAAGATGGAAAAGAAAGACAAAGAAAAAAGCAAAAAGATAACTCTAAAAATGGACTAGTGTGTTGAGAAGTTGAATGAGGAAGGAGAAGACAAAATAAATATCTAAGTTATGAGAAAAAGGAAAAAAATAAGTTACAAATTGATGGCTATATTATACTTGAAATAAAGACTTTTAAATTTGGACAATTGTTGTTTAGTTATACAAAAATAATAAAAATTTAAACTTATCTCATTTTCGGTTGGGTTCGGTTTTTAGCGGGTTTAAAAATTCAAAACCGAACCCGCCCAATATAACCCGTATAAAATCAAAATTTTAACCCGATTTACCCATAAGACCCGCCCGAACCCACCCAAAAACAATATTTTTTTCGGGTTTTTCGGGTTCGGTTCGGGTGTCGGTTTAATGCTCACCCCTAATATAAAGCATTACAGTCATACTTTGAAATTATTGGGATCATTTTAATCGTTAGAACTTTAGATAGATGAATCAGAATTTAAGTTCGATCTTTATTACTCTTATTGTAATTTTGTATTAATAAAAAAAATGACTTTACTTTAGACTTCATGGATGATTTTGGTCATGAGATTTCGGTCTTCTAAAATGTTTGTATTAATTATTTTTTATTTTAAAGTTAAAATGATCATTTTCTACTTAAATACTTACAAATTAAACTAATTTTCAATTGTCTTTTACTCAAAGCATACTAACTCAAAAACCAAATTTCACTAAAATTTTAAAAAATGATATTTTTTTCTTGTTCAAGCCCGAATTTCACATTTTACAAAACCCTTCAAATTTTATCAACATACAAGATTTATTTTTTGTAAACTTTTAAATTCTTTTATATATCTAATCCACCATATAAATACTCAAATATTTGAATGAGATATAATTATTTGAGGATTATAAGTGAACTAGAGGTTAAATTTACTTAATCAAATATACATAAAGTTAATTAAATCAAGAAAAAGTTGAGAAATTTAAATCACATATAATCCAAATTGAATGGACCAAAAGTTGAATCATTAGAGTTCGGGAGAGTTAGGATATATGCATGATAATTTAAGTTTGATCATCATTACTATCATTGTAAATATATAAAAAATGGGTCAAAAGTTTATTAATTTTTGTAAGTTTTTATTTTTTTTTTGCTTAATTACTTTTGGTCCCTCAATTTTTAAAATTTATTCAATTTAGTCTCTCTTCTATTAAAAAGTTTAATTTGGTTTCTTAATTTTCTCAAATGATCCAATATGATCATTTTTGTCCCAATGAACCTAAGGATGTTAACGTTTTGTACAATGATATAATAAAAAAATGACACACATTGCTAGTTCACTACGTATAAAAAAAGTTATCATCGTTGCTTTCAATCGAATAGAAAGGATGAAATTGCATTTTTTTTTAGAAAATTAAGGAATCAAATAAAATCTTTTAATAATAGAGGGACAAAATTGAATAAATAAAAAATGAGCAATCAAAATAGTAATTAACATTTTGTACGTGTAGTAAATTTACTTACATATTAACTTGTGGGAAGTTATATTACTAATGCAAAATGATATTTAAAACACTTTTCTAAATTATAATAATATGATAGTTTTCTATGCTTTATAGTTCAACAACTATAGTAATGGAAGACATAATCTAACTACTTTAGATTAACATACAAACAATACTTTGATATACGTACAATAATAAATACATGTGTAAAGATTTCATCAATAATTGAGATAGTAAAATAAAATCCTTCACCAAGATTGCAAATATAACTGTATAGGCATATAAATATAATAAACTGGTATTGAAAGCATAACCTAGGTTACTGGTCAAACAACAATACAAAATAGCTACTCTAGGGTAGCACCAAAATAACTCTTACATCCTTCAACATGACCCTCTATATGTACTTCTCCTCCAACCTATTATTGTCATACTCTCATACCAAGTATGATCATTAGAATTTAACTACAAAAAAACATGTGAGAGTAAACTTACAAAAGACAACACAACAATATAGAGGTAAAGTACAACTTTCAACATACCAACACAACATATAAATCATGCCATACAACTCATGCATGTTTTTCAACTTAAACAATACAACCACATTTACTAGAGGTCTCTTTACAACATAACTCCCCTACTATTGAGGAGGTTTATCATAAGGTCTCCTCTATTGGTTGCCTCATTTAGACCCAAATGGTCCCTCTTAAACCTTGATCACCCTCTTCCACCCTTCAACCTCTCCATAATCTTTGTCTTCTCCACTAAAGTGAAAAACTCTATGATACCCATAAACACCAACACCTTCTTCAACTAGTGTCGCAGACTGTCATTAAACTTTTCTACACCTTTATTAGCCTCATAAATGGTATGGAATGAAAAAGGGCTAGAAGCTCAAATTTCATAACATACTCTATAACACTCATGCTCCCCTACACTCAAAATATATTCTCCATCTCATTGACCTATTGGTCAGCCACTTCTGAACTAACCACACCCTTGAATTGAGGAGGATTACACTTCTTAAACTTCGTCAATTCTCCACATTCCTGAGACACTAGTGGTTTAGCTACTTTAGCTATAGCCCAATTTGCTTCCATCTAAGAAAAATTGGCATTTTATTGTTGCATAGTCACATCCATCATCTTCATGCCGCTAGCTATTTGGTCATATTGGGATCTAATTAATCATCCTATACTATGATCAATAATTCCAAAAACAACATTGTTCAACAACTACACAACACAACAGGACATTTACAATAGAAACATAATGGGATCACCTCCACGAAGCATCCAAAAGACTTGATTGACTCTAGTACCATAAAAATGTAACGACTAACAAGTACTTACACTTTATAACTCAATTAAAACTCATAAAAAAATCTTGAATCCTTAAAATTTTACAATTAATAAATTACTAATCACAACATCAATTAAATAAATAAAAAATAAGCAATTAATAATACAATTCACAAAAAAAAAATCACAGCATTACATATAATATTTTTTACATTGATTGTTACGCAAGTGATATAAAAAATGTTGTGATGACATTTTGTAGTTTAAAATATATTTTTTTTACATCTATTTTAAAATAAGGTTCAAATTATAATCGATGTAAAAGTGAATGTTTTTCATTTATTCCAACAATAATTGACATGGTATGAGTTTTTTTTTTATCTGCGAGAATCAAACCGGTACTATAGTTTACAACACTCACTTAATCTATGTAACCAAGTGAGTTAAATTCTCTTTGTGATGTATTATAACTTTGAATTTTGAAAAACTTCCAGAAATATTAACATCCGTCTTTAAAATTTTGATTTACTTTCCAAGACAACCACTTGAGAAAGATTAAAGTTTTTCTAGAGTCCAGACACTTTTTGTTGAGGGAGTGTGGCGAGGTGAGTAATGTTTATCCTTGGTACTGTTTTCCGCCGGGGTTGGGTGCAGGATAGCACAAAAGGGTGGGTCTCAGGGTAGCACGTCGTGGCAGAATGGGAAGGAACGTTAAACTGCAAGCATTTTACTACGAAAGATGTATTATTTACATATCAATAATTGTTTAACCCAGAAGTTTCATAGATATAACACGAAGTTGAAATCCAATAATACATGAGTAGCAAAGTTAAAAAGACATTATTATGTAAGTGCAGTTTAATTTGTATACGAACATATGTATAAAAGCTTAAACCAAGTTAATAGATTTTCTTAAAATAATAAAAGAAACCCAAAACAATCAATTTTGATTTTACTTTTTTCATATACATTTATTAATTGAGTTATCATTACAACAAAATTTAGTATTACCGACAATTATTTAATAGCAATAAATTAATTGCCTCTATTTTATTATTTAATAAAAATATTAATAACTATTATATAATGATCACTAAAAATATATTTACATCACATCAAAATTTACTATTAGCGACAATTATTTGTTAGAAAAAACTTAAGTTTCACATCGACTAGAAATAAAATAATTAAAGAGTATATAAGTGAATGATAACTCTCACCTTACAAGTATATTTTATAAGGTTGAGTTAAGCCTATAACTTACTATTCTAAGTTAGTATTTAGAAGATAAGATAATTAAAAAAATTAAAGAATATATACTTAGAAGATAACCTTCATCTTCTAAGTCCCACATCAATTAGAAATAAGGTAGCTAAAGAATATTTGTACTTATCTTATAAGTCCTACATCGACTAGAAATAAGATAATTAAAGAGTATTATAAATCTTTTCTTAAACTTTTAGCGGCAATTTTAAATGTCAGTAACGAATAATACAAAAAATTATACACTTTTCTTGATCATTATGAGAGTCTTTACCAACATATAGAATAATTGCCGATAAATATTTTAGTGACACTGTATACAATGACTAATGTGTGAAATGCCGATAAAAGATTTTATAACAATTTTCATTGTCACTAAAAATCTATATTTTATTGTAGTGTATGAACACTTCAAACTTATCAAAGTTGATTAACTTTATTTTTTCTTAAACAATTTTGCTATGGTTTGCAGACCAAAATTGTCCACATGTGTCACACCATTATCTACTGTGAGAAAACCTGTTGTTTGTCAGCAAAGAGCTGATTCCGGATCTCTGGTAATGGATTGCCCTGCTTAATTGGGTCCCTACTTAGCAAGTCCAAGACACCATGATCATGGTAGTAGTGGTAGATAGAAGACACATTTTTTTTTTTCTCTTTTCTTTTTTGATATATATTTAAACGTAATTTACGAGCTTACTTAGTAACATTCAAATTGCATAATATTTTTTCCATTATGGATATTTTAACAATTTAACCACAATTTTCTTTTGATTGATTAGTGCTACTGTTAAGGAGTTAAAAATGGTTGTTATCAATTAGAACTAGCTTAATTGTGATTCAATTCTCGAGGATTTGTATAGTCATACTAGTTAGAGCTAGCATTAGCAATGACACATCACATGTTTGTTTCCAAGTTAGAGCCCCATTAGGAAGAAAAAGTTGCATCTGGATCCCACTAGAATGTGTCAAAGGGCCTACATGTGCCTGTGGGCTATCACTTCATTAGATGGTACAACTAATTAGTATTAATATATATAATCTACATAATATATATATGCATGGAAAGACTACGAGGTCCTCAATTTCCTATCAAAATAGTACAAAGACTTGAAAAAGTTTTTGGGGTTACTTTAGTTTTATTCGCTCTCCAATTATTCGTGGAAAAGTTATCTGTGACCATAAAAGCTGTATGGGAATTCCACAGGCATGACCCAGCACTTTCTCTTTATCCCTCTCAAATACTCATGCATGGGAAAACACAAAGCAAATCCCCACGGCTTCAACTTTATGCTACTTTACAAAAGGTCAAAAAGTTCCAATTTCCCAAAAGCAATATCTTTATGAGACACCATTCACATATTCATAAAGTAGAATTGCAATCCCTTTAATCACAACGACCATTACATTTAAAAATAATGAAATTAATTAATTAAGATCAAGTTGAATTTCACAACTTTTTATGCTCAGGAATTCTGCACACACAAAAAACAAGCAAAGGTACAGAGTGAGATCATAGTCAAAATGAAGGCTTTTACGGTTTTACCCATAGAAATTTGAAGGAAAAAAAAAAAAAAAAAAGACAATATATTCCAAGCATAGTCTGGTGTTTTGTATTTTATGACAACTCACGAGGTCTTAAGTTCAGAGATCAAAACGAAATTCAAATATTATTATAGTAAGAGGGTTTGGATACATGAGTTGTGTTGAAAATAATAAAGTACACATTTGCGTGCAAGTATGAATATGTAAACAACAATGGTGATAAAGAAAAATAGTGGTGTATGCATGAAGCCATGAACATTGAGCACTGTGATTATGTCATTCGTGTTCCCCAATGCCGCTAGCTATGTGCAGACCCTTTTTGTCTACCATTCTGATTCTGAATCAAACTTAATAGGATGCTGTAGCTAGTCTCTTCCAAATCCCTGTGCTAATGAAGACAACAAGGCAAAATAGAAAATGTTAAATAAAAAAGACCTCAACGAAATTCCTTTGTTAGTAGTTAATCATTGATTCTCATCATTGCAAGTTATTAAGCATATAATAATTAATAACAAATTAATTCAAAGCTTACTCAGTAACATTGCAGTGATATTGATCAAAAAAAGTAACATTGCAGTGATGCCTGTTGGGACAATGCTCAGTTGCTCAAACATTGACCTGCATAAATCTTTGATTCCTAACGAGGCATTGATATTTATTTGCTGTTTCTATCACGAGAGAAAGGGCTAAAATGCAGAATTTAATGTTTCCTAAACTCATGAACAAGATTCATGATCCTTAAAGGAAAAAATTAATTTGCTTTATCCTTGAAGAACTGTAATTATTATAATTAATGAAAGGAGTTTTTGTTTTCTTCTAAACCAATTGATTAATAAACATTGAAACTTAATCAGTAGAAAAGGAAGCATCTTGTACATTGATTCTTTGATTGTGCAGGAAATTAGGGTTTCAGCTATCAAATGAAATATTAAATTAAGCCAGGGAAGAATTAAACTCGTCCATTGAAAAACAACACGGTTCTGCAACACCCATAAGAAAATAAAGCCATACTTCTCAAAATTGATTCCATTCTGGATTCTGCATAACCAATGCTCAGATCTATCCATTTTAATTACAATTTGGCATGAACAGAATGACAAAGCAAACAGAAAAAGTATAGATCTGTGTGACATTACTAGACCTATACAAGGAAGGTAAATGCTACCACCTACCAACAATAAGAACAACAGATTCAAGGATCTATCAGTTTAGTATCAAATACAGATGTAGCAACAAATTTAAACGCATAATAAAGTGCAATTAAGAAACAAAAGTTTGACCACTGGGAGCAGAAGAATCTAATAAAGAGAGGGCGGAGTCTACAAGGCTCTTGTCACTATGTTCATTCCTGTAACAGATGGCACATTAAACCTCGATTTGACCACACGGTTTGACAATGGTGAAATGACTAATAATTAATAAAAGGGGTTTCATTGTTTCATCCTCTTGCTTCTTCATCTGAGACTCAGGGATCAGCTTATCACAACATAGAGATTAGAGACAGAACATAGTCCACAAAACCCTAAAGAGAGAGAGAGAGAGATAAGATGAAAAAAAAAAAGGGGGGGCGAGGAGAATGAATAAGTGAGTGTCTCAAAGGTGGCCAGATCTGAGAAAACATGGCAGAAACAGACAGATCGGATGCTGGAAAACATAATTGGGAGAGGATCCGGCTAATGATGAAGAAGAGAAAAAGGTAGTTAGAGCCTGACAAGAAAAACACCATCATAACATGATCAGAGAAAAAGAAAGCAACGAAAAGGAAGTAATGATGAAAAGCTTTTGAAACGGGGTCAAAATGCTTCATCATTACACCAATCTGCAAACTACATCCAAAAACCAAACCCCACGATTCAGATCTACCCATATTTAAGAAAAAAACAAAAGTTTAAAAAGAAAACCATAGAGGAGGAGAGGAGAGGAAGCAAACCTACTATGTGGTCAACACTTTGTGTGGCTGAAAATATTTGTTGAAAGACGAGGTGAGAGTGGGAAAATACCTTGATTTGGAAGCATGGAATTGGGGGGAATGAAGCCTGGTCCGAGAACACTAAACATTTCTTGATGAAGATGAAGAAGGGTCCTCGAGCCAGACAACATTCCCCTCAAAAGACAAAGCTTCCTACTCACTACTCACTACTACTACTAGTCTCTGTATCCCCCACGAGTCTCGGCTATCTTGAAGGGAGAGAGAGAGAGAGTGAATTGAAGGGATATTGGTGGTGTGGTTGAGGGTGAATGAGAATTCTGAAAGGAGAGTAAAAATAAAGGAGGAAGAGAAAGGCAACGTCAAAAAAGACAAAAGGGTAGACCCTACCACTTGGCTACTCGCTTCTCACTACCCCATGCACCCTCTCGTTCTTATCCACCGTTCGATCTCCTCGTACGCCCCATTTCATTTTGTGAAATTCCTCTCATCCACCCTCGCTTCTTCATTCTCCACCGTTCGATCCATTCTCGCAAAACCATGCTACATCTTTATTAGGTCAATCAACTCTTAATTCATAAATACTTACTTAAATCTTTCTTCAACGTTAAAGCCAACTCTTTTCTTTTGACTTTCTTACCACTTCTAAATAATATAACTACAAATTATTATTATTATTACTATTATTATTATTATTATTATTATTATTATTATTATTAAACAAGAACATATAACTGTTGTTTGTTTTAAAAGAACGCGGAGTATTTATGTATTGTTATTAACTGTGCTTATGAATTTGGTCAATCAACGGCTGGCAATTACCTAAATGATGCTAAACTTACGCAGACACTTTCTATTTTTTAGTCAAGATTTAAATACCGCATTATAAATATTACTATTAGTTTTAATTACAATTAATACTTTTTCTTCATAATATTTAATTTTATCCTATAAATTAAAATTGAGAATAGTAAACTCTTTTAGTATAAATATGAATGCCAACAAGTTGTTGCTTCCCAAACTTGATCATATTAAGTAAATTCTCATGTTTTAATCTTGAAAATAGCAACAAGTTGAAGGAAAAATCATACTAAATAAACGGTTTTTGAGGACTCTCAAAAGACATTAGTTATTATGATATTGCTTGATACTTCGTATAAGTATCATTTATCCTATATATTAATATAAGTACTTATCCATTTATCCTATATATTAATATAAGTACTTATCTTGCACGATGGTATTTTTATATGAGAGATTTTTTTTAGATATATGTCTTTGATGAGATTTTTAAGAAATTTTTTGACTTTTAATCTATTTCAATTTATATTTGTTATATTTATTAAAATTAAAATTAATAATTTTAAAATAAAATATTAATAATTAAAAACATTTCTCTGCACAATATATATTATTTTTCACAAATATAAATTATAGTATAATTTATGCATTCAAATTATTTATTTTATAAATTTTAAATTAATATAATTTATATATTAAATATAGCATTTATTTATTTGTATAATTCATAATTTTATTTATATAAAATAAAATTTTATCATGTATAATGCACATGCTAAAATATTAGTTATTAAAAATATAAAAATTTAAACTTTCATCCAAAAAAAATTTTAGATATTATTTTTAAATTGTTATTTTTAATAATTATTTTTTAATGTGGATATTTTAAAGTAATATTTCACTTTTACTATTGAGTCATATGTCTTATCCTAATTTTATATGTCTAAACTCAAATATTTTCTTTCTCAACCAACACAAACCACTCTCCCTTTATTTTTGTCGTTTTACTGGTTGTTTATCTATTTCAACTTATATTTTTTAACTCTTTACCAAAAAAAACTTATATTTTTTAACTATATTTTTAAATTAGATCTCAAAAATTCTATATAAGATACTATAGATAATTAAAAATAAGTTTAAATATATTTTTTAACTCTGCAAAATGAGTAAGTTTTTAATTTTTTCCGTTATAATTTTTTTTGTTTTTATTTTTGTAAAATTTGAAACTATTAAGTCTGTTCTCTTATGCATTTCATATATATACAACATTTATCATACGTATTATACATATTAAAATACTGATTTTTAAGATTATACGTCAATAATTGTAAAATAAAAGGATTAAACGTCAATCTTAATTAAAAAATAATAATGACAATACTTTTAGTATTATGTTTGATTTCATTAAAAAAAATTAAGTCCTTTATCTTATGCATTAAATATACATACATAAATTGACACATGAAATATATTCTTTTGAATGTTTTTAGTTATTTTAAAATAAATATTATATGATTTTTATGTTTTTTATAAAATAATTGATATATCTTTTTTAATAAAAAAAATATTTTTTCCCCATCAAATAGTGTATACCAAATACAGTTTATAAAAGTAAACAAAAAATACTAACGAATACCTTGAAACATTAAAAAAAATGTCATTTTTTTTAAAAGAAGAATATCCATCAATTTTTTGAACGTCACGTGAATAAATATTACGCTGTATAAATAATGAAAGATCATAATAAATTTTAATAATTAACGAATGTTAATATATTAATATGATCAAAATTATATCTCTATTTTAGTTTCTGTTGCTTTGTTTCTATTAAATTAAATTTTTTTTTTTTTTACATTTTCTAATATTTTCTACTTTTCTAGTAATAGTATGGACAAGTAGTCAAAATATTTATTTTTCTAATATTTTCTAATATCTATTTTAGTTTCTAATATTTTCATCTTTCATGTTTTCTCTTTCTTTTGTTTTCCTGTCTCCTAATGCAGAGAGAGAGCGAGAGAGGGTCGGTGCTTTTCTTATTTATTTTTTAAAAAATATGAATAAATTTGAATTGGATAGAGTGTGTAAGTAATTAGTGGTGAGGAGATAATGATGTTAAAATGATGGAATGGTTAAAAGAGGAGAAGGAGTGAGTCAGAGGAGTGGTTGAGTTATGAGATGCCCGATAACAGGAAACCCTATTTATTATTATTAGCATAGGAGCAGCTGTTGTTGTTGACGTCTTATGCTTTTCAAAATTATTCAAATAATAATAATAAAGATTAAAAAAAAACCTCTCACTGTAGTACATTACTCCTCGTAAAACGTGTCTACCTTTTAAGCAAGCGAGGAATTCGAGGGTGTTACCGACACAAGGGGTCCACTTCATTTCACTCTTCTCATTTCCGTTTTACCCTTCCCTCACTCCCAATTCCTCGCCGACTTTTCCGTCTTCATCACGCTCAAATCAAATGACGCCGTTTTAACCCCAGATACGTAATTCTCATACTTAGCATCGCATTCTTTTCTTTTACATTTTCCACCTATTTCCTTTCGTCCATTAGGATTTGTTTTCTCCATGCCTTCATGGACAAAATAAAGCAAATAATCGAGATGAGTAAAGTCTTCGTTCAAATTATGATAAAGCAAGAGACATGCAAATTGACATGAATTTGCTTTTATTGGTAATAAAATATGTATATAAGTGAGGGAGTTAGGTGCTTAATAGTAGTACAATATATCTGCGGTTTTGATGATTCACATGCAAAAGTCAACACAACACAATGTCCTTTTCCAAGTCAAGCCATTCATAAAGTTCTGGGACGTTTGCTTCATCACTTCTTTGTAGCTTGGTCGGCTATTTTACTTTTACGTGTCTCTGCCCTACTTTCTGTTTTCTTTTTCTTTACTTTCTTTTCCCATCGTTGAAATTTCCAAGTTTTAGGTCTTCCAGGATTTTCCAGAGGGTTACTCTTAAAAAGCTTACATAAATTCTTTTTGGACCACCTACGCTTGGAAGTTGGAACTATATGTACCTCTAAATTACTATTTCATCACAAATTTCAAAAAATTTAAAAAAAAAATATAACCTGTGGAAATAGCTAGCGATTTTTCACAGGACTGTTTGAATTTCTGTATCCTTTACTTGAATATCATTCTGTTTTTAATTTTAATGTTTCTTGCTAATTACTAGTAACTACACTTATTCGTGCGAATTCATTTGCAATTACACCACGTGCTTCATAGGATAGACAAGGGTCCTGGTGACAATGGAAAATGTCATTTAATTTAGTTATGGGGCCGCAAAATTCTAACCAAAGTCAATGCAAATCATATGTGAATGATTTGCCAATTAAAAAAAGGCTTTAGGTAACCTAACTCACTGTTGCTGATTAAATTATATAAATCCGTATTCTTTCCTTTTACTATTTAACATGCAAATAACATGATGAGAGTCTTTCATCATGGTACAATTGGTTAAATTTCTCACTTCTACGAAATTAAAATTTGAGATTAAATTCAATTTTCTTTACGTTTTATATTTTTCAATACAGACTTAACAAAAGATAGAATAAAAAATTTGAAATTTCACTGAAAAATATTTAAATAAGTTGCATAAGGTCTGTCTTGCTTTAATTTAAACTTCTTGTAACAAAAACAAAAGAAAATAACATGAGAGAAAATACGTAAGTCTAGCTTATTAATTTCATTAATAGTATATTTTATATATATATATAACATGATATGGTTTCATTAATAAGTGAATTGAAAATTCTTAAATTAAAATTACACGCAGTTCTGTGTTTGCTAATATGGACAAAACAAACATATTTAATTTGTAATTGAGATATATATATAACAACGAGGTTACCGGAATCCAATGGAGTCTTTGCTGTAACCCTAAATCGAAATTAGTTAGTGAAATCAGCTACTTAACCTACTTTATACAAAAGTAAGCTAGGAAAATGCATAGTAGTACCCCCACACCTCACCCACCCCCACCATCCAACAAGACAAGAAGCAAGAAACCAAAAACATCGTGCATGCACTTATTGGTAGTATAAATGTCAGAAAAAGATTCTTAATTTTTATTAAGTCAATGTAAATTGAACTTGACCAATAAATAAACTACAACATCTATGCTCAATATAAATAAGCAACACTTTACCCTAAAAAAAACAAAAGCATTACTTAATACAAAATGTAAAGAAACCAAATTGCCTTACATTATTTAAACCTTTAATTTTTCTTGGCAACATGGTCATAATTAAATTAAGTATGATTTCTAATTACTATGATATATAGTTGAACATTTTAAACAAAATATCTAGGCCCAAGTTCAACCGAACAAGAAGAACGCAAAGTTGAAGCATGAATTATAAATTAAAAATGTTAACTTGAATCATCGAAACAACGAGAAATGAAAGACATAATATATATGTATCCGAGCAAGAGGAACTGGAACAAGAATGACTTAAAGACAGAAAGGCACAGTTGAAATTGGAAACATGGGAGCACACGGTAACAAGTAAAAAACAATTGTTGTACATAAGAACATAAAGTTGAAAATGTATGGTCGAATTGAAGTATAGTTAAAAGATACGATAAAGTAGTGTTTGGTTGCATTAGAATGAACGTATTCCATAACGGGAGGGGGTGCCCGTAATATGTGCTGCCAATAAATTAGAAAAATATATATAAAAAAATTATATACATATCTGGGTCTGGTACACATCAGAGTGACAAACGGAGAGGACGATACTTGCTACAGATTTCAACGCTTTTTACAGCCTTGAATATTGTGTTCTGTATCAGATTGAGATGCACACAGCCTAAGAATTGACGCTTGCCTTCATACATACCAAATAGTAAAGAAATAGGTTAGAGAGCCAAAGAAAAAACACATATCACAATCTCAGATTTCTTATTGAACAAATAAAATGACGTGGACTCACACATTTTTTTTTTTTTACAAATTAACGTAAAAATGAACGATATATGCTTAACATTGATTTATATTTGAATAAATAAAACTATTATTTAAATATATTTTCTTTTGAAATCTGAATTTTTTATTATTTATTTAAATAAGTAAAACTTTTCGAAAACGTAAACTTTCATCGAATAGAATTTTGTTTATTCGAATAAAAGTTTAGAATTTTTATTTCTCTATTTTTACCTATGTGTTTTTTCTTCTCTCTTGCCAACACAGCGTGAAAGCAAAAGTGGGAAAGAAACAAGACGTAAATGTCAAATCCCCTGCATCTCCAAGACTCCAACCCAGCCTGTCCAACTTTTTTTATATGACAAAACTATTTTCTTTTTTATTTTTTTTACTTTGCCCTTCCTGTTGGAGTTCAAGTATGAAGTGAAATCCCACATTAGTTAGAGTTGGGCATGTTGAGTAATATATAAGTGAGAAAGACTCACCTACCTAATGCCTTGAGGTTTTAGGTTATGTTGTGGTGTCAAGCTCACTTGTATGACTTACTCAATACCTATTGTGTGAAATGCTCTCCCGATGTTAAAAGACTCCCCCAACACCTCCGTCCCATTCTCCTCGGAATACATTCATTCTCATCCACGTGCCTTGTAGGATGAGTTTTTTTTTATAATTATAATTATTATTATTATTTATTGAGAAAGGAGAGAGAAGAGAATGGCAATGGCAGTGACTCACTCTATTCTAAAATTCTAACAGTCTGCCAACTAAAAACCAAACGTACAAAGCTTAAAAGCAAAGCTGCCTTACATGGCTACTGACCAATGTCATTGCTGTCAGCTGCTCAATTTATATTTTTTATCTTCTTTTTTAAATCATTTTTAATATTTTCAAATTTCTATTATAATTTTCTCTCTCTCTATATATAAATTGAAGTAAGTTTAATTTTTTATTTTACTAAAAATATCTTCGATCTATAGTAAAACACTAATTCTTTTCGATGCGTAAAGATCGTAGAAGTGGATTTTAAATCTCTCAACAACAAAATTATATATGTGCTTATGGAATTCTAAAATAAAAATTCAATTATTTTACATCGGCATGAGGTAATAAATTTTTTCTTTTAAATTTTTTTTTGTAATTTCAGAAAATTTAGTTTTAATTTTTATATTTAAATTTTGTTAAAAAATTTATTAAATATTGTTACATAAAATCTACCTACTAAATGTCACATGAAATTTGGTTGATACGACATAATTGTCTTATTCAATCACTTTTAGATATGTTATTAGTAATCTAAAATATTAAAACAAAATTTTTAAAAATTATAAAGACTAAAAATAATAATTTTAAATTTTAAAGACTAAAAATAAATTTATCCTAAATTTGATAAACTAAAAATATATTTAAATCACACTTCAAATTTATGTTTAAATGTTGTGATTTTGTAATTTTTATTAAAATTAGTAGATGGAAAAATCAATTGTTGAGATCAACATAGAAATTGTAAATAATTGGCTTAACTTTCTAACAAAATTAAGATCAATTTAATAATATATATATATATATATATACATATATAACTCTAGATATCATATTTGGATCATAAGAGGTCACAGAAGATTAAGTTACAAAACGACAATTTGCAAGGGATGATAGTAAATTATTTTACCTTTTAAATTTTTGATCTTATGAATGATTTAAAATAACTATAACAATGTTAAAAAATAGAAATTGTTGAAGAGAATAACCGTGAATAAGTTATTATGTGAGTTAATTATTAGTGACTTGAGGTTTATTTAATAAATATACTAATTTTTTAAAAAAATAAATCACCTTCATTTTTTATATTATACATTTAGAAAAATAAACTTTAACTAAATAAAAATAATATAAAAAAAATTTCAAAATAAATCACCTTCACTTTTTTAAGTATTACACTTTCACTTTTTTTCTTAAATAAATCACTTTCAATTTTTTCCTTTTTTTTTTAATTTTTGAATTTTAGGTTTTCTTGGTAGTCGCTCCCTCCCCCTTGTTTTTATTTTTTATTTTTATTTATTTTTGGGCTTTTTATCATTTTTTTTTAAAATTTGATAAATAAAGATTATTAATGTAAAATTTTAATATACATATATATAATATTTGTTTAATAAATATACCAATTTTTTTAAAAATAAATTAATTTCATCATTTTGGAATATGACACATTTAGACATAAACTTTAACTAAATGAAAAAAATATAACAAAAATATTTTAAAATATATCACTCATTAAAAAATTATTCTTTTTTAAAAAAAATGGTGCTATGGGTTAAAATGAAAAAGAAAAATACAATGTTACTATGGCCTATAGCAACTTTTAAAAAAATAAAAATCAACTCTATAAATGACGTTGTTTTATAAGACACTACAGTCAATAACAACTTTAGTAATGTCACTATTGATTGTAGTGACTCTTATACAGCTCATGACATAATAATTATAGGGAAAAATGTATAAAATTAATTTTTTTTCACATGTCACAAGTGTTACCATGACTCATAACGATATCTACAAAAATAATCTCAAAAATGTAAATAGGTTCAAAACAATCTCACTTACGTAATTTGTTTTAAAAAGTGACCCATAATGGTCAAAAAAGCATGTGGTTGTGGTATTAACATATGATTAGATGATTTCATAATTATTCTATTTAGGTGTTATTGAATGATGTTGTGAATCGTATTGTTGTGTTCCATATGATTCTTTACTGCTCTAATTAAAAGTATCACTATTATGCAAAAACATTCTATGTTACTTATTTTTTACATTATATGTTGGTTCAGGATGTGACATGGATCCCAACAACATAAAAAATTCAAACATTCTATAACGAATCAACATACAACATATAAATTTCACTTTCTATGTCAGGTGGGTCATAGTATAAGTATCAAATGTGATGATTTAATCACATTAACACTCATTATATGTCAGGTGTGACCATACCCATCATAGAATGTTACATATTCTATGGTGGATGTGATCTTACCCGTCATAAAAGTATAACATTCTATGATAAGTATGATCACACTCGACATAAAATGTGCACTTTTTTAATCTTTTGTTTATTTTTTGAATTTTTCTAGACCTATACGATAGAAATACATTCTAGACAACTCAAAACAACATATTACTATCCAGTTCATTATTATCTATCATTTAAATTGAAATAATGTATAAATTAAATCACATAACAAATCAAGAGAGTTAACAATAAAGTTAAACTTGACGATAACTGTCATTAATTAATAACAATGAATCAATACTATAACAATGTTCTAATGTTATCAAATCACAATGAACCTAAAGTAAATTAGCCAATGTACAAAAACAAAACTAAAACAATATACAAAAACATAAATCAACCATCAAATTAAATCAAGAAAAGAATATGCTCATCTTTTGCAGATATTTACCATGTCTTCATTGACAAATGGAGTTGGATTTTTGAATACCTACAATTAATTCAAAATAGAGATAAGTTAACTGTTATTTGATCATTGTTGCATCATCATTTAAAGTAATTAATTTGTTTTAAAAATGTATTACCTCATTTTGTGAATCCCTAATAATGTTGCCGGTAATAATGGTGAATATGTATATTCCATCAAGTAATAACCGCATTCATGATCACTTGGTTGACATGGACACTATAACTTAGTGAATATAAAATACAAATAAATCATGGTTAGAATATATTTTAATTGAACTATAACCATTAGTAGGTTGACAATTGACTAATTTTTGGGGCAATATATTGAAATTTCTTCCAAACTATAAGAGGAAACCCTCACAAAGAATTTGTCGAATATCTCAATTGCCCATATTTCTTGTGTCCATCTACGAGCCACCTAATGTTTTTGACATCATGAATATTAGTGAATATTCGCTTCAATCTTGGAACAATAGAAAGATACTACAACACCTTCATGGGAGAATCCTTGCTCACCCTGCTTCTAGAGTCATCTTCTTTTAGTTTGTATCATGATACCCCACACACTGTGGACACTCATATAAGCTATCAAACTCTTTTTTGTACATAATGCAATTGTTGGGACATGCATTAATTTTTTTTAATACTTCATGCCCATTTGACATAATAATTTCTTCTCATTATAATTACCTGTCGACAAAGTGTTTCCTTCAGAAAACATTTCACTAAGCAACTCAAATAATTCTATGAAATTTTTATCAGTCCATCCTTTTTTCTCCTTAAGATTGAACCATCTTAACATTGCAGACAGTCGTGTAAAATGAAAGCAATCTAGATCCAAAGGTTTCTCTGCATCATTACACAAACTATCATACACATGTGGCGTTTAAAAGAATTAGTCCCAACATCACAGATCAAGTCCTTCTATCGATCATTCATCTCTAAAATGATTTGATCCTTTTGTGTTTGAGGCACTTGTGCGTGTGACATGTTTAACAATTCACCTTATCATATGTCCATAATATGTAGCTTTTGAGGAACCCATCATCCCACATTTAAAGTCACCTTCCTTTAGCTTGTATTGTGATACCGTTTATTGTGGACACTCATGTTGGTTATCAAACTCTTTTTTGTACAAAATGCAATCATTTAGACATGCATGGATTTTTTTATGCTCCATATCCATCGAACACTATCTTCTTTGCACCATAATTACATGTTGAAAACGTGTTACCTTTAGCAAACATGTCACTTAACAACTCAAACAATTATATGAAACTTTTATTAGTTCATCCTTTTTTCCTTTATGTTGAACAATCTTAGCACTACAGACAATTGTGTAAAATTAGAGCAATCCAGATACAAAGTTTTTTTCGCATCACTGTACAAACTATCTTACACATGTCTAAATCGACTTGTCCTTCTTGTGTTGGAGAACTTATATGCATGTCATGTCTAAAAATTCACCATGACATGTATATATTGTGTAACTTTTAAGGAAACAATCGTACAAAACATGCTCTTATATAGTCTCTACTAGACGTCTTTGCAAATTGAAACAATTCACACAAGGATAGAAGAACCTTCCATTATTATTTGTAATATTCCTTTGTATAAATTGAAGAAAAGTTCCACTCCATTATCATATTCAGCAGTTATGTGTAAATAGTTCATCCAGCTTCGATCCATCAGCGCATTCGTTTGACATAAACCATGTAAACCTCACTTTTTAATTTAAGGTGTGCCCTTACCCGTTTAGAAAGATAATTCTTTATACTTGACGATACATAAAGGTAAAGTCTCGTACATTAAATTAAAAAAAAAATTGCATTAGTCTCTAAGCATACGTACAAAATGAAAGTCGTGACATCAAATTAACCACAATCAAGTATACACCTAGAGAATAAAAAATTTAAGATTCTCATACAATGATTAGATATTAATTGTATAAGCATTATATTCATTCTCAAATAAAAAACTAAGGTTCACTCATAATCAATCAAATCCTAACAATTATAATATAATTAAAACATGAAATTAAATTAAATAAATAATAAAATTTAACTTTATAGGTACCTAAAATAAATATTTCTCAGTTAGTTATGTTAAATAAACCCAAATTATATAATGGATTTACTTAACTATGGATATTATGGGTGTGGACATATAATATTTCTAAATAGTGTTAAGCATGGATATTACAAAAATTAAATTAGTAATAATTCAAATTTTTTATTATTAATTATAAATTATATAATCTATGTCTCTAAAGGTACCTAAAAACATATCTATGTTAATGTCCAATACATAAGGATACCTAAAAAATAGTCTAAGCATGGTATTCTTAAACCAAGACATGTTGAACCATCCCACTTTTCTCTCTAGTTATGTTCAACCAACAATATTCAAATTGGAAAAAGACCCATAAGGGCATCTCCAATGGAAGCAACTCATTTGAGTTGCTTCATGCATTTAAAAATGAAAAAAGTATTCCCCAGTGTGTCATGTCAGCATTAAGCAACTCAAACAAAAATTTACTCCAATGGTAAGAAACTTTAAGAAATTCAACTTTTAGAATTTTTTTTCAAATCATTTATGAACCAAATTAAAATTTTTATTAAAAAGGACAATTACACTACAATAAAAGAAAATAAATTATGAGAAAAAATACACAATATGTAGATATTAAAAATAAAATAAAGCAGTAGTAAATACATCAACATTATACGAAATTAATTTTCATCATTATTATTTCTGAAACGTTCCCAAATATGTTCAATAAGATCTGTTTGAAGTTGGCAGTGTATTCGTTTGTCATGAACGTCTGCTCTCCTTTGAAGGTATGTTGTTCTAAAATTGGGATGAGCACCTATAGATATTTCAGATCTTGACATGTCATCATCTACACCATCATAATCAATATAATTTTAATAGGTGTCTCGCTCGTCCTCGACAATCATGTTATGCAATATGATACATGCATAAATTATATTTTTCATTATTGCGGCATCCCAAAAACGTGTCGGACCTCGTATGATTGCGAATCGAGATTGAAGCACTCCAAATGCACATTCTACATCCTGTCTCGTTGATTCTTGTCGTTGGGCAAATAATTTCCTTTTTTCCCCTTGTGACATGGAGATGGTCTTGACAAATGTAGCAAAGTCTGGATATATGCCATCTGCTAGATAGTAACCCATATTATATTGGGTTCTATTCACGGTGTATTGCACTGTCAAAGCAGTTCCTAAAAGAACTTCGTTAAATACATTAGATGCATTTAACACAGTAATATCATTATTCGAACCTGCAGTTCCAAAAAATGCATGTCAAATCCACAAGTCTTGTGATGCAACAGCTTCAAGAATGATTGTTGGGTTGGCATGATCACCTCGACAAAATTGACCTTTCCACGCAACTGGATAATTCTTCCATTCCCAATGTATACAGTCAATTGAACCTAGCATTCCAGGAAACCCACGTGCCTCTCCCATTTATAGTAGTCGTTGAATGTCTTCGTTATTAGGGCGTCTCAGATACTCACCCCTAAATATTTCACAAATTCCTTTCACGAATATTTGTAAGCATTCCACTGCAGTGGTTTCACCAATTCTAATATACTCGTCCACAAAGTCAACAGGTGTCCCATAAGCCAGCATACGAAGAGCAACTATGCACTTTTGCAATGGTGATAGGCCCCTTCTACGTGTTGCATCGAGCCTCATTTGAAAGTACTCATCATGATTGCTTATGGCATCTACAACTCGGTGAAACACATGTCGTCGCATGCGAAACCGTCTTCAGAACTGAGTTTCTGTGTATACTGGATTCTCAGAGAAATAGTCATTGAACAATCGTTCATGACCTTCCTCACGATTTCGATGAACTACCCTCCTTGTTTGGTTTGACCTTGTGGTGTTGGGAAGTTGTTGTTGATAGGTTTGTATCATCAACTGGATCAATTCTTCGTCGGTGTTGTCGTGTAGTTCCTCATCTATGAATTGATCCAAAAGATCATCTAAATTGATGTTTGGATCATCTAAATTGATGTTTGGATCATCTAAATTGTTGTTTCGATCCATCACGTATCAATCTAAAAATCGAAGAAGAATACATGGGGATTTTGTGTGAGAGAAGATGTGAGAATGAGTAGGATTAGATGACAAAGTCTACATATAAATAGTTTTACAACGGCTAGTTTTACAACGGCTAGTTTTATAACGACTAGTTTTACAACGGCTAGTTTTACAACGGCTAGTTTTACAACAACACAATTTGAATTACAATAATAAAAGAAATTAAAACTCAAATACTTCCCTAAACCCTAAAAGAAATTAAAACTCATATTGTTGTTTAAGATAGTTACAATACTTTTCATGAGCTTCACGTTGAGTCTCATTCATGTTGGAAGTACCCTTCATTATGGTTTCATATGCCAAACGTCTTTCTTGTGCCTCCTTCAACTCAATTAGTCTTGATGCATAGGCATTTTTCTCCTTTATTGCATTTTCTATGCCAGAAAAATCAACAACATTAGTATTGGAAGTTTCTTTTCCTTTGGCCTTCCTTTTGGTTGCCTTTTGTCCTATCGGACGGGATGTTGGCGTTGGTATCTCATATTCATCAAGTTCAATGGGTGTCTCTGTGTTGGAAGACGAAGAGTAACCACCTGCAGACGTTACCTTCCCTCTTTTTAAATTGTGTTGCATGAAATCAGATTGTCATTTAGGTTCATCTCTCAAAATGACCCATGCATGCTACATATCAAATTTTTTACCTGTATCTTGAGTGTAAATCTTATGTGCGAATGCCATGACATCTTTCTCTAAACTCCCGCTTTTCTTTTGACTAATTGCTTGTTTGTAGCAACCAATAAATTTTTGAACTGCAGGATGAATTCGATTCCAACGTGCTTTTAGTTGAGTCGATTCTCTCTCTGGGAACTCGCCACGGTCTTCATCGTTGTTGTATGCTTATGTGATTCTCGACCAATATTGTCGCAACATTTGATCAACTCCTATGATTGGATCCTTCGATGTATTGACCTATGACCTCACGAGAATAATATCTTCTTGAACTGTGAATGGAACACGAATTTTTTTTGTTGACGAATTCTCTGCACTTCCATCTAGTTGAATTCCATCAAGACCAATTGGTGATTCAGGTTCACTATTAGGACTGTCAATATTGTGTAGAGGAGAAGGCCTATAACATGCATTTGGGTTGGTGAGAGGTGGTGGTTGACTAAAAAATTGTGGTCCTTGAGAATTATCACCATTAGGTGGATGTGTTAGAAACATATAATATTGTGGTGCTGACCAATAAGGTGGTGGATTTTGAGAATTTTCACTAAAATAAGATGGTGGATACATAACATATTGCGGAGGAATTTGAGAATTTGCACTCGTCGGTGGTGGTTGGTTTTGGAAAGAATTTAAAAAATTTTGATGATTGTATTGGTTAGGATCCATTTTTGAGAGCAAAACAAGCAAGATAAAAGAAGTAAAAGAGAGTTAAAGAGGTCCAAATTTTTGAATTGAGTTGATGCATATTTATAATGATTTTTTTCTTTTTTCTTTTAAAAAAAATTGCCAATGGCTCTTCAACGGTTACTTCAATGGATCTTTCGTTATTTTTTTTTTAATTTTTTTAATTTTTTAATTTTTTAATTTCTATTTTTTATTTTATTTCTTAAACCGTCTCTTCTTCTTCTTATCTTCGTGAGAGGGTTTTCTTCTTCCATTTCCTTTTCTTCACCTTTTCTTCTTCCATTTCCTTTTCTTCACATTTTCTTCTTCCAACTCCGTCTACCGCCGCCGCTGCGCGCAGGTCTAGCCAGAACGTCCACCCGCGGTAGAATGTCTACCGGCGCGCCTCCGCTGTCCACCAGCGCGCCTCCGCTATCCAATTGTGCGCCTCTGCCGTTCAATCGCGCGCTTCTGCTGTCCAACCTCGCGCCTCCGCCGCGCCTCCTTCAGTTCACAAAAATAAGCAACCGTTGCTTCATTAAGAAACCCTCTCTCCTCTGCAAGAAACTTTTGCTGCCACCTCATACCTCTCTAATGGTAAGAAACTCATGTTAGAGTTGCTTGATGAGCCAAGCAACTCCCATTGGAGTTGCTCTAATAGCCCTATACAAACCTCACACAACCCCAAACCAACCACCATAATAGCCCCAAATTAGCCTCTATCAAAGACCTTACAAAATACCCATCACCAACCCCACACCAAAGTCAAATTAGTCACCTAAATAAGTCCAAGTAAACCCTCAAATTTGAGTACACATTTCATCAATCACCTTATATACCCAATTTCAAAATCTCCAAATCATAGAAAGTTAACATATCAGCTACCCAAATTCAAATAACAACGCAACCAAATGCAAGGAAGAGTATTTTTTTTAATTGCCTTACTAAGTGGACAATTTATTGCTCCATAACCTTGATGTCATGAACATTGAAAGAAAATGTATGTGATAATGTGATTTTTACATTATTGAATGACACTAAAACTCAAGACAATTTAAAGGTCCAAAAAGACTTACAAGAATGGAGTATTAGAACTGATCTTTAGCCTAATGTGAATGGTAAATATCTTCATGCTATATATACCTTGACAAATGCAAATAAGGTAATTCTTTTTAGAACTTTGAAGAATATTACTATTCCAAATGGCTACTCAAGTAACATTAGTAGATGCATTGATGTCAAACAACATAAGCTCAAAGGATTAAAAATTCATTACTCACATGTCTTGATGAAACAACTTTTACCTTTAGCAATGAGAAACACACTCCCAAAGCGGATGTGTGCTGTTTTGATTGACTTATGCTTGTCTTTTTAGACAATTATGTAATTAAGTGTTAAAATTTGCTGAACTTGACCAACTACAAAGTATAGTTTTCCTCACATTATGTCATATGGAAATGTTATTTCCACCTTCCTTTTTTACTGTCATGGTTTATTTGATTGTGCACTTAGTTGAAGATGCTAAGCTTGGAGGACCCGTGCAATATAGGTGGATGTATCCTATTGAGAGGTACCTAGGAAAAGTAAAGTCTTATATGCGTAATAGAACTCAACTAGAAGGCTCAATAATTGAAGGTTACTTAGCTTAAGAGATTTTAACTTTTTGCTCTAGATATTTAGATGAAATTAAGACTGAATTCAATCAATTGACTTATGCTGATGATGAACCTGACATTGTGCCATCGAGTGTAAGCACTTTGTTTCCACTAGTTAGAAAATCAGTTAGAGGCACTACAAGAAAAAGTTAAATTTCCCACGGATAATTTTCCACGGACAAAAATCCGTCAGAAATTTACCACAGATTTAGATCCGTGGGAAATTTCCGACGAATTTTTAAATGATGGAATTTTCGACGGAATTTCTGACGGATTTAAATCCGTCTGAAATTTCCGACGAAATTTCCCATGGATTTAAATTCGTCTGAAATTTCTGAGAGAATTTCCCACAGATTTAAATCCGTCTGAAAATTCTGAACAGAATTTTCCACGGATTTAAATCCGTCTGAAATTCCTGAACAGAATTTCCCACGGATTTAAATCCGTCTGAAATTTCTGAACAGAGTTTCCCACAGATTTAAATCCGTCTGAAATTTCTGAACAGAGTTTCTCACGGATTTAAATCCGTCTGAAATTTTTGAATATAATTTCCTGAAATTTCTGAACAGAGTTTCCCACGAATTTAAATCCGTCTGAAATTATTAAATAAAAATTTAAGCCAATTATTTTTCAAATGCAACCAATCCTAATCACATTGATACACACAACAATGCACTATATAATATTTTCATTATTATATGGGTGTTTTCAAAATATAAATAAAATAAATATAAATCAAAGTGTGTGAGGTATGACTTATATTATATTACCTATATATAATTATATGTTTAGGTTATTATAAATTATAAACTAATTAGCATAAATGTGTTTTTTTTACTTAAAATACCAACACATGACGTCCAAATTTAAGAATACCATATCTTTTCTTTAATTATTAAAAATCACTCATCTCTTTGAAAATAACGTTATTAATTAAATAAGGGGAAAAAAAGTTAAATTATGTTCTGCAAATATCATATATAAGTATCTATCATTTATTTCTAAATTACATCCAATACTATGCATGTCATTTTCATGAAAACTTTCATTGATCTTCAATTTTGAAAATAAGATTTTTTTCAATTCATTTTCAAAATTATTACTTAAATTTAATATATTTTTTAAATCACAGTGTGCATGATATTTAAAATAAATTTCAAAAAAGTTGAAATAATGAAATAAGAGATCAAATCTCATTTAATTAATGATATTTGTATTAATAAATTATTTTCTCTTATTAGTATATAAATAGTATTATCTTTATGTGCCACTTAAATAAATAAATAAGAAAATTAATACTCACTTAAAAATTTGAGAAGAGATATACGTATGACGTTATTGAGAAAAACTTCAAGTAGGGGTTAATGAAATTTTTTATAGATTAAATCTTCTTTATTTAAAACTTAAAACATTAAAGTTAAAATAATTACACTAAATAATTATTTTTGTTCCTAATAACTGATTAATTTGAAAATCTCTTTAAGTTGTAGTAATTTCTTAAATTTACATTTTATTGATTTCTGAATTTTATATTTAAGTAAATCAGTAAAATACAAAGTAACGAGTATAAATATGAGTATTTAAAACTTCAATGAATCTATATATAGAAAGTAGAGATAAAGACAGAGAAAATGAATGGAAGAAAAATAGTTAAATATATAGTTGTTTGATTATCTATAGTAATAGATAAAGGGAAATATACGTCATTTTGTAACTGATTTTGTCTAAAAAATAATAGATAATCATACCCTTAACTGATTTTTATTTTATATATTCTAATTTTATTTGTAATTATATGATTATATATTTAAATAGTTTAATTTTAATAATTTTTTAAGTCTATTTTTATCTTTTCACTTAAAATATTTGAATTTCTATATTTTAATTTGAATTATTTTTTAAGTATATTTTTGTCTTTTTGTTTTAAATTTTTGAATTTCTATATTTTAATTTTAATAATTTTTTATTTCTATTATTTATTAATTCTTTTCTTTTTTAATGTTTTATAACATTATTAAAATTTTATAATTTTATTTATAATTTTATCTTACTTTTTATTTTATAAATATAATTTGGATTATTCATTTTATAATTAAATTAATTTTTTTAATTTTTTTATGAGTTTACATTCTAAAAATGTATTAAAACCCCTCAATCTTTGATTATTAGATAGCAACAACATGGATATTCTGATTATTAGACATTATGTTATAATTCTACTGATCGTACTATATGTTATTTTTAAATTTGAACTCCTAAACTTTATTTGTTATGTATGACATTTTATTTTGTATGAATGAACTTGTTTTGATTTACATAATTATAATTGGTTTAATATCTTTAAATAGGATAATTATTTAATACAATTTTGAACTAAAAAAAAATTTCACAGAATTTCCCACGGATTTATCCGTGGGTAATTTCCCACGAACTAATCTGTGGGTAATTTCCCACGGATAAATCCGTGGGAAATTACCCACAGACAAATCCGTGGGAAATTACCCACGGATAAATTCGTGGAAAATTCTGGGAATTTTATTTTTTAATTCAAAATTGTATTAAATAATTATCCTATTTAAAGATATTAAATCAATTATAATTATGTAAATCAAAACAAGTTCATTCATAAAGATTGAAGGGTTTCAATATATTTTTATAATGTAAACTCATAAAAAATTTAAAAAAATTAATTTATTTATAAAATGAATAATCCAAATTATATTTATAAAATAAAAAGTAAGATAAAATTAGAGAGATTAAAATTATAAAATTTTAATATTGTTATAAAACATTAAAAAAGAAAAGAATTAATAAATAATAGAAATAAAAATTTATTAAAATTACAATATAGAAATTCAAAAATTTAAGACAAAAAGACAAAAATATACTTAAAAATAATTTAAATTAAAATATAGAAATTCAAATATTTTAAGTGAAAAGACAAAAATATACTTAAAAAATTATTAAAATTAAACTATTTAAATATATAACCATATTATTACAAATAAAATTAGAATATATAAAAGAAAAATCAGTTAAGGGTATGATTATCTATTATTTTTTAGACAAAATCAGTTACAAGATGACATATAACTTTATATTAAATGTGAATTTTATAAATTCAACCGTTAAATTAAAAATATTTTACTCTTAAATCATATATACAAAATATTATATTAATCGAAGATGATTTCTTATAAAACAAAATTAAATCTGTTGGAAAATTTATATTTTCGATGAGAAAATTTTTGTAGGAAAAGCTATATTATTGATGAAATATTTCAGACAAATTTATATTTGTCGAAAAATGTAAGAACTGGTTTTAAATTTGATATGAAAATATTATGATATTATTAGATAAGATTTTAAGTTAGTATTTTATTAATGGTTGATAATTAAAAATAAAACAAGGATAAATACATTTTTTGAATTTTATATGTTTGATTTAAGATAACTTACAAAATAACTCTTGGTAAAGTTATTCCGCTCAATAACTCATGGGGTGTGTTGAATTTTATCGATCCAATTAATTGTTAAATTAAAAGTTATTAAATTTTACTAATAATTAATATAAAAAATTAATTAGTTTTGAAATAAATTATTTGCTAATTAACAATATAATTGAAACATTAATTATTTTAAATTATTTAACTAGAATCTTATTGACAATTTACTATATGATCTTAATATTTTTGTATAACTAATATCTGGTTTTAAATTTGATATGAGAATATTATATATAATTAGATAAGATTTTAATTTAGTATTTTATTAATAGTTGATAATTAGAAAAAAAACAAGAATAAATACATTTTTTGAATTTGATATGTTTGATTTAAGGTAAATAAATATATTAAATTAATTAATAATTTATTTAAAATATTAAAATTTAATTTATATGCATGTAATAAATAAATCTTTATAATTTTATAAATTATATTATCATTATAAATTATAAAATTAAATAATTTAAATTATAATTTTAAATAAAAATAAGTAGATATTACTTATAAAAGTAAGTAGATATAAATAAATAATAATTAAATATATTATTATTATTATTATTATTATTATTATTAATTATTGTTAGTCCCTTAGCCTCAATTAACTTAAGAGGGGGGGTGAATTAAGTTTTCTAAATTTTTCTTTTATAAAAACTTTTCCAATTACTTCTTTATCAATTTATTTCCTTAGACAAATTTGTATGTAAAGAATGAATGATGATGCAAACTACACAATTATAATTAATAACAAGAAATTAAAGTGTAGGGAAAGAAGAATTGCAAACTTGATTTTATACTGGTTCGGCCAATCCTGCCTACATCCAGTCCTCAAGTCTCCCACTTGAGATTTCCACTACTCTTGTAAACCTTACAAGAAAATGAATCCTCCAACACCTCGGAACTCCCTTTCCTTGTGTTGAGATTCAAACACCAACAAGGAGAAAAACCCTTTCTCCTTTACAGATCCAATGATCTATTAAGTATTACAGAATGACTCTCTTGAAGAGTGGATATTACACTTTCATGATCTTTGATGAACTCTTTAGAGATTTTGCAAATGACTTTGGCCAAGTAGATTTTTTAAATCATTTTCACAATAGAGTTCGTCGCCTTTCTCTGAAAAATTATAGGTATTTATAGACAATTGTATCTTGAGTTATGTCTTTTCATGAAGAGTTGTAACTCTCTATAATTTTTCAGAAAATAGGCTCTGGTAATCGATTACAAGACTTGGTAATCGATTACAACGGTTTAAGTTCAAAATGTTTGGAACGTTGTATAGTTCAAATTCGAATTTTAAAAACTTCTCTTCTGGTAATCGATTACCACTTGCTGTAATCGATTACCAGAGAGTATTTTAACATTCTGAAAGGTTTTCTTTCTCTGGTAATCGATTACAGCAAGTGGTAATCGATTACCAGAAACATGTCACTTGTTTTGGCTTATGAAAACTTAAGATATAAAGAGCTTCTATTTTCCAGTTAAAAATATTTTTGTTTAATCTTTTGAATACTCTTTTTGCTTTCTTTTCAAACAACTTATTCTTATATTCAAAAGTATTAAGTTTAGGTTTTCTTGAAATTCTTATTTTAATGGCCAAGTCAAATTTGCAAATTCTAAAAGTTCATTTTACATACTAAGCTAAGCAGTCAAGACTTATCTAGTTATTACTTGAGATCTTTACTTCTTGATCAGTTTGCTTTAACTTGACCTTTATTTTCTTCAATGCTTTGGCATCATCAAAACTTTGTGCATATTTTCTTCCACAATTATTATTATTTGTAATATAAAATTATTATATATTATTATTATAGTACAAATATGAGATTGTATATTTGAGGATGACTTAAATGAATTAATTTGCACAAGTTTTACTTACTTCACTTTATATCCAAGGGAAAAGTTATAGCACATCATCATGTCTTGACTAACTGTACACAAGTTGACCCATTTCTTCATTAAGAATTATAACTTTATAATTTAGTATTATAATTATTCTTCACTTGAACAATTGAGAAATATACATTATATATTTCATGTAGGGAATTTATAGACATTTTATAAAGACAAATGAGGAGAAACACATTGTCATCCTCTGAAATAAACAAGAGGATTCATAGGGAATTTATTGAATGGTTTTCATGTTGTGTATATATATTTATACCTTTTTAAGTTTGAGGTTTTATATTTTAAAAATTTTATGACCATTTATTCATTTTTTTTTCATTTAGATAAGAAATGATTTAACTTACTACAAAAAAAAAAGCTCATTACTGATGAATTTTTTTCACGGATAAATATTTATCTGAAAAATAACAGTACTGACAGATTTTTCTGACGAATATGTGTCCATCTGAAACATAATCAATTCTGATAGATATTACTCACAGATTTTTTCTGTCTAAAATTTTAGATGGATGTTACCCACAGATTTTTTTTATGGGAAAATTATGATGTTTCAAACAAATATTTTCTACAGATTATATGTCTAAAATGTTGTTCGTCGAAAATGCAAAAAAGTTTGTTAGTAACTTAAAAAAATATAATCATAAAAGATTAATAAATTAAATTCTTAAATACTTAACTAATTTTATCATGCTAATTAATTTTCCATACGAACTATTATATATAGTTAATTTTATTTAAATTGAGAAATATATAATTAGTGAAATGACGTTGATGCATGATAGTCTAAAATTAAAATTAATTTCTTAACATTGATAATAATTTTACTAATTTTGAATTATATTATTTTTAATAAAATAAGGTTGTTATTTAATACAATTTTGAAATAATGAATTTTTTAAAAAATATTATCAATAATACCCACAAAATTATCGACGGATGTATCCGTGGGTAATTATTTTTTATTAGTAATTTATTTTAGAAATAATAAAATTAATTCATAAGTAATTATGATAAATAAAAACTAAATTAGATAAGAAGTTAAAAAATATGTAAAATTCTTCTAGTCAAAGAAAAGTATCTAAAAAAGCTATGGCACATGTGTTTTATATATAGAAGTTAATTATTATTTGATTAATTACAAATTTTAATTTAATATATATTTATTTAAATTTTAAATATGAATATAGATAATTTTTTTTAAAAAAATTGAGGTTAGTGTGAAGTATCGTGGAGTGGAGCCACTAAGAGGTCAAATCTGAAGGATGTTGCACTAAATAAGGTTGTTATTTAATACAATTTTGAAATAATTTTCTAAAAATATTATCAACAATACCCACGAAATTACCTACGGATGTATATGTGAGTAATTATCGTCGGATGTACCTGTGGATAATTATCTTCTATTATTAATTTATTTTAAAAATAATAAAATTAATTTATAAGTAAAAATAATAAATAAAAATTAAATTAGATAAAAATTTAAAAAATATATAAAATTCTTCTAGTCAAAGAAAAATTTCTAAAAATGCTTTGACACAAGAAAGACATTTGAGCTTTATATATAGAAGTTAATTATTCTTTGGTTAGTTAGTAATTTTAATTTAATATATATTTATACAAATTTTAAATATGACTTATTAATTTATGTATAATATTTATTTATATATATAATTTATTATAAATTTTAATTATATATAATAAAAATGTAACTTGTGAAATACATAGACTAAAATACTAGTATTTTTTAATTTACATAAAAAAATATATATATGACATTGTAACTTATGAAATTTTTAATTTTTAACTAAATTTAAAATTTGTTAAAGTAGTTTATTAATTAAATGTATTTAATAAAATTAAGAATGTATGTGAGTAAATAACGTAACTTAGTACTTATTGAATAAGTGTTCATAAAATTTGTTTATCTATATAATCTAAAGAGAAATAGAAGTAATTCTTTAGGTTCATATAAGTTCTAAGCTATTTCCATAAATTATTTTAGAAAAAATATATTGAAAATTTGAAAATAGCTTATGAACATGTCATAAACTATTTCTTTTATAAGTTCTTTAGAAAAATAAACAAGTGTACAGTAAAAAAATGTTTGTACAAATATTTATGTCATGAGATAAGTCTAAATAAGTTATTTAGAACGTACCTTAATTCTGAAATAACTAATAAATTTAAAATGACATATTTATATAATTTTAATATGTTTTAAATTTTTCTTAGAGAAATATTTTAAAAATTTTATAATTTTTTTTATTAACTTTAAATTCTTTTAATTTTCAAGATAAGTTTTTTTTGTTTTAAAACAAAAATAAATAATATAATGGTCAAATACATAATGTAACAAAAAGGAAACGATAAAGAAAGAATTTTAATAAAATGTTGAGAATGGAAAAAAGTTACAAACCGGAAACATTAGAAAAATAAATATAAGATAGCGAGGTAAACTTATTTTATATTGTATCTGTTGGGCCTCAATAAAGCCTCAATAATGAGCCGAATGCCATTAGTAGCTAAGCCCAATTTTGATGTTGATTTCTTAGGAAGATGCTAACCTAGGTTTTATAAACAAATAAAAATGACTTTTGTTGGTATGGTTGCTTGTAGAATCAACAACAATTAAGTGAAAAAGTTGGACTTCGATTTTATTATTATTATTATTATTTATGTTGGTTGAGATGAATAATTAGAGGGGGAAAAAAAATGATTGCGGGTTGAATAAGGTTTTACTTGACTAAGCCTGACTTGTTTTAAAAAATTAAAGATTGAATTTTAAGAAATGTCCCATGTAAAATAATTAAAAATTATAAAAATAAAACCACTACTACTCAAGGGTTGAGAAAATGGCAGACATAGGTAGAGTACAATAACTAGTTTATTATATAATATACAAACTTATTTTTAGGCCTAGTATAACCTTCATGATAACATGTTTAAAAGTTTAATTATATTAAAAAAAAAATTGTTTCTATCTCCTAGTCTCACCTCACCTTTTCTTGTCTGCTTTCTAAATTGCAGTGAAGATTCATATTAATTTTTCAATCGAAATTAGTCTTTTTTCTTTCTATCTAATCAACGAATTTCGTATTCTAAGACTAGAGTCCCCTCTTACGTTCGTGTTTCCCGAAGATCGCATAATGAAATTGGAAGTGAGTTTCTGGAAGACCAATTTCTTACGCATGTCACCTGTTTGATGGAACGCTCGAGAGAAATGTTGCCTCATGAATAGAAAAGACAAATTTATGGACTTATTTGGGAGAAAATACTTTCATTAGATTTATATGGAAATGCATTTGACAACATTCCATATAAAAATGTTGCATCATGGAATGCAATGATCTGAATGGATTTATAGTTAAGTGTGGCATGATTAATGCCACCTTAACACAGTGTATGACATTAATGTAAATATAAATTTCTTTTTCAACTTACTAATATGAAATAATGATTGATGCGAGTATATGTCAATAAATTTGATTGATTATATTTAATGAGTTTTTTTTAATTACTCTTTTCTTATTTGTAAACCTGAGAGTTCAATTAAGAGAATCGAATTGAATACTACTTCACTAACAACTTGGTTGTCATGTAAATACATACTCCTATAGTGAGTAAGCTCTGTGTTCAAAATTATGTGGAGAAGACAAAATATATAATATAAGATGCACTAGATGATAGATGGGTACAATTTATAAAATCACAGAAGATAAAGATTAAAGTAGGCGATTTTTGTTGGATATGTCAGGGCTTTGAATCAGATATCATAGAACTTTTGCAGTATTTTCCTTTTACCATCGGTCTATATGTTTCAAAATAGTCCATTTCACTATACTTTTAAGTGTCTTCTATTATGTCCTGAATGTTTCTTTTGATCTGATTCAATTCAAATCTGTATCTACTAATGAGAAGAACACTATCCAACCCTGTTTTTCGTCAAGAAACATTCTTGGGTGATTATTAATTTAAAAAAAGAAGGTCCCTCTTCGTTCATAACGTGAAATATTGTCATAAAAGAGTTGCGCGCAAACTATTTGATCGATTGCGAGATAAATAATTAGCAATATATGCAATAAGCTTCTAGATTTTATGGCAATTATGGATAGATGATTGCTTCCTCAATCAACGACATAATATCATTAGATATATACTCTTTCCGTTGGTTCACCACATGATATCCATCCAATATGCAATCCTGCAACAAGCAAAAGAAAATAATAAAAAAGAATGGGATTTGAAGGTGTATATATAGTTTACAGTTTAGAATCATGAATGTGGTTTAGTGGTTGACAATGAATTACACTAATTGATATTGTCCATATTCATATTAGTGATGGACAATGAATTATACTAATTATACTTTTGTCCATTTCCATACAATTGTCAGGGAATCTCACTTGTTACTTACTAATCCAATCAACTTGAAGCAACATATACAAGCAAAGTTAATATGTCCAACATTAATTAGTTTAATTATGTCTGGAATATATTCTTATTTGCATGTGTTCTATAGCTTGGATCTAATAACATTTGATTATGCTGAAAAGTAGTGGTGGAGATTAGCCTAATTAAGTTGCACGTCTATGTGGATTCTTAACTCACTCATTTGCTGAAACTTTGATTCCCTAGGTTTTAGTAGAAATAAAACACTTTATTTCGATGAATACTAAGCTAATGACGATTAACTAGATGCAGATATTACACCTGGAAGAAGGAACGAATTTGCACCAAGTATCAATTTCAAGATCTTAACACTTTGAATATCAAATTTATGATTAGTGTGTAGTATTCAAGAATTTCAAAAGTTGAATGTCTCACATTGCTGGGTATTGTAGCTCTTAATTTTTAAAGGGTTGGAGGCTGATAACCCTACATCGTGGAGGAGATCCAAAAACGTTGGCAAATGTTTCAACAGAACTTGAATAGTTTTCATAAATTAGTTTTTCATCTTATCTTTAAAGGAATGTTCATTAACACGTGAAAAATCAATCAACGATTAAACATTTTGAATGACTTAATTTTTTCTAAAGTTTTATTCTAAACATTTTATCACTGGGAGCAGAGAGTGGTGAGTGTTGCTACATTAATATTGAAACTATTAGTGTACAATATTGTCAAATTTGAGCGTCCTTGTACTTATCATTTTGATCATCATCTGAAAGTCTCTTATCAAATGAAGACATATTAGTGTTTATAAATTTATATTTCTTCTTTTGTTTTAATAATTTTGTTTTAATAATGTGAAACTTTGATTGTAACCTATCAACTAAGTCAAAGAGTTGGGCATTTATCAAGGTGAAGTTAATTGTACTATGATAGCCAAAGTGCTATTTACTTGGCAAAGAATCAGGTGTACCATGCTAGTGTTTACAACTGACCAATCCTTTATTTGTATCATGACTTTGATATAAAGATATTTTAATCATTTAAATTATTGTGTTGTTGTAGCATAATAATGACTTTAAAATAAATTGTCCATTCAAAGATATATTAAGTGTGACTTAATTGTAAGATTTTTCAAACAAAAAATATTATTCTTAAAAATTATTCACAATCAAGTATTATTATTAACTAAGACAATAATAATACATTGAGAATACTGTGTTGTTGACCTATGACTGCATCTCACAGGACATGGATTTGAGATATCAAGTCAAACACACATGTATAGATATTAAGAGTAATAATATTTATACTAGATGGACCCACTATGAGAAGACTTCATAATAATCATGCAAGTGCTATAAGCACTTTTCATGGTAACCATAGTAGAGTAGTCTTTTGATTTGAAGTCATTACGATTCCTATGTGTAGGAGTTGTATGCTTTGATGCTATCAAATGTTATCTGTGACAAGGTAATTATAAAGGTAACTAATTGGGCATACAATGAAACATGTGGAGGGATGTGAGTAATGTAGAAAAGATTTATCCCTTTTGCATAATGGGAGTTAAGCCTTGGGTCTCTTGATAAAGTAGACATGAAATATGTGTGGTCACACAAGAATGAGCCAATATGATATCGGGCCTATTTGTATTTGAAAGTCTAATTAGGTATTGACAAACATATGATTAAACTTAACGATGATAACATTTCTATGTCTTGTGTTCATATCAAAGGCATATGGACAAAAAGGAAAATTATACTACAATAATTATATTTGCATAAGGTTGAAAAGGTATATGATTAAATATTATTTTCAATTTAGTGAAAACCTACGGGTCACACACACTAAGTAAAAACTTAGAGCAAATCATTCAATTAAATGAAATTTAATTTAATAGTTGATTAATTAAATAAAATTTAATTAATTGACAAAAGATTTAATTAAATTGGGCAGGAAATTGGACTTGTATTATACGAAATCGATAAGGATGCAAATTAAATTAAACAATAGTCTATAAAAGGATGTGTTAAGCTAACTTTGACAATAATGTGAAAATTAATGTTTTGTATCATCTCACAACACTACTCCTATACTCTTTATGGCTAGCACCAAACCCATTCCAACGGTTTGCTTGTGTGGACTGAGTAGAAACACCATACTTTTGGTGCATGATGATTAAAGATAGATTGTCATCCATTTAAAAAAGGTTATTGGATGAGAATTTTTAAAGCACACTCTAAAGGTAAAATCTCAAACCCTTAGTGTGGTTTTTGGTGTGTGATACATGGCAAAAGAGTTGTTCCACTCAAGGGATCTTTTAATGAAAACTATTTTTTTTTTTTTGAAAATTTACTCCATGAAACCCCGTCTAGAACTAAGCATATTGATGTGAGGTTCAATAAGATCTTTCAAGCATGGGTACTCCAAAATTCACGTTGTACACATACCATGTAGGTACCCATACGCGATACACACTTCGTACTTGTAGATACATATTGGGTATACACTCAAACATTTTTCAAAAAAAAAAGGTAATTAATTTGGATAGACATAAGTATTTTTTGGGTATGTATTGAGTCCATATACCTAAGTCCAAAAATAAAATCTATATATGTTAATAAAAAATTGGTTTTCTATATCCCTATTTGTTCTCAAATCTTAATTCTCATCACAATTGACATGACATAATTCATCAACGATTTCAATGCGTATAACATTTGAGACTCAATCTCTCAAATCATTCATTGTATGTATTTCTAATTAATATACAATGTCCAAAATAATCTATTAAACTTTTTGTTGATGTTTTGATAATACAATTTTTATTTTTTACATCTTTAATTTTCACATATTTTAATTACAAATGTTTTTTCAACAATTTAATGTAGGATCTCTACAAGTGACGCAGTCAATTTACTTATAACTAAACAATATGTCACAAGAAAAATAGGGAGTGATGAAGCTTAGACTTCAATATTGAGTGTGTTTTGATAGAACATGTGATATCGAGATATAGATAGGACTAATATATGACTTTATTTCTATTATTTCATTTTGTAAAACTTCAGTTTTATGTCTTTATAATTTTCGCATTTGAGTTATAATTTACGTTCATAAATGTGAACCATTTTACCTACATGTTACTCGAGATATTGATTTAAATACAAATGACTTTATTTACTCTTTTATTTTATATTTACTTATATTATGTGTTATGGTATGTGGGATAGAGTGTTACAGTTATGTCATGTCTCTCATAAATGAGAATTGAGATTTGAGAACAAATAAGAATATAAAAATTAATTTTTTATTGACATATATAAGTTTTATTTTTAGGCTTGGAAACAAGTCACACCCCTACTCAAAAAATACATGTGTATCCAAATTAAGTAACCACTTTATTTTTGGAAAAATGTTCTGGTTGCATGCCTTGTACATTCTCATGAGTACCCATTGTGTGTCATATACAATTACCTGATACATGTATGACATGAATTTTGAAATAGTCATGCTTCAAAATATATATTTAATGTAATCTTATTTTTAATAAATAATGATAAAAACATTTTTTTCCTGAGAACGTTAGCACATTATCAAACTTTGTTAAATCATTGTTTACGTTAAGTGTTTATTCTCTTTTAAAATTAGTTGCTAACATAAATTAATTAGCGTATTTTAAATTTAGGGTTTAATGGGACTACTTACTTCTTTTTCTTTTTTCAATTTTATAAAAACAGTCTTTTACGCCCATTTTCCACACACAAGTCTTCTTGCTTTTCCGAAGCATTCAATATTTTTCTTTCTTTATCTTTCTAGTAAGTAAACCTCCTGTTATCTACACCTATGTAAACATATAGGCTAAAATTAGAGCTGTAGAGAAAATTTTGATGCTGAAGCAGTAAAGGATCTGAATTCCATAAATAATAATTAATGCTACAAACATAAAGAATGGGGTGTTCATAATAAATAAATTGTTGGTTATTGATTAGTTTTTTTTTTTATCAATAAAATGAAAGATAGATGATGATATTCAAGACTACTAAATATAAAATCAGTGATATATTTGAATTTTCAGACTAAACACCATTGTCTAATTAACAACTTGTCAAAATTTAATAATGTTTAGTTTAATCTAAAATTTTACTAGTCAAATTGAGAATAAAAAATTTCAAAAAAAAATCTGAATACAATACAAGAAAATTGTTATATAGTGACACACACCCTATAGTGACACTATACATATCATTAAAAATTACTTTAACCCACACAATAACTACAATATATATTGGTATATTATTAAAAAGTGTGAGTATAGGCTATTGTGACACACAAAATATATTGTTAAATCTCATTCAAAATTAACACTAAAATTGTATAACTATATGTCACATAAACATATACTTACATATATTATACCTACAGTGACACTTTTTGTATGTCATTTATATGTAACATTTCTTGTAGTGTTAAAAATAATGAACTCAGATCTTCTATTTGTATGTGTTGGTTCGTTTAAGGATAGAGAGGTGACAAACAATTTTTGTAAAACTGATATGCACAATGGGTTAGAATTTAGATTTTAAAGGATAGAAGAATTTTAAACAATCACTAATTTTGTTCCTTTATTTTTAAATGGTTTTTCACTTTTTCCTTCCACCTCCTCTTCCTAGATTAAGCATTAACTAATCATCTTTTAGATTTTTCTTTTAACTTCACACACTGATTAATCACTTCAGCATTTCAGAAACCCTTTTTGTATGACTGGCTGATTCATATCTAAAACATCAAAGGTTGTTAATTTTTTTTTCTAATTATTTTTTGTTGGTTTTTCCATATTTAACTTGTTGGCACTGAAGTGTTACTCGGATATAATATATGGTTCAGGCTTAACTTCAGCATTGATGATAGCAAGGTGAGTTTCGTTGCGAACTTATAATTTTCCTCTTCGGATTTTCATTTTATCTACTTGGTTCATGGATGTATAAGCACACAGATCATCAAAATGGATGTCAATATTTTTTTTCTCTTTGCAAAATCACGGTTCGTATTGATCATTGATCAGTTCAGCTTTCTTCTTGGTAATGCGTATACACTTCTCATTTGTTGGCTACTTATTTACAATGCATCTTTTATTGTGTTATTCAAACTTCCCATGTTAGCCATCAACTCTTGTTTAGTTACATGAGCATTCTTCTACATTCAACTTCCTTTCCTTCAACTATCTTGGTGAAGTATTACCTCTACCTTTTGCCAATTTGATTGGTTTCACCTTTTAAGATGTTAAAATAAATTTATGCATGAATATTAGAGTAACATTTTAGAAAAGATGATAAATAGCCTTTTGTAATTAGAAATGTAAATTTTTGGTGTGTTTAGGTAAATAACTTGATTAAAAACTTAATCAATAAACTCATATAAAAAGAAAACATGCAAGCTTGGCTGTGATATTTATTGAAAAAAGTTTAAAACAAACTTAGCTTGATAAGTTTCACTATAAAAAAAAATATTCTACAAGAATTGAAATCGATTACGTACACTGATCAACCAAAGGCGTTTGACTCCCCCGGTACAAGTTTCTCTACAAAACTCATAGAAGTTAGCTAAAAAGAACTCAATGGAGGGCATGTCACTTTCATAAGTTCAAATGAACTTTTTTAGATGCTCCCCTTGAATTTTCATTCATATACATAGTTGACACATGATTTTGGTTTATCTTATTTTCACCTGTTTCCTTGAAATTTTCTGACATAATGTGTACATGTTTTTTTTTTCTTTCTTTTTTGTTTTTTAAAAGTTTAAGTGAGTGAAATTTTTAGAATTCATTAAGATTGTGATAAACCTTAAAATTGTATGAAGACTTATAAAAGTACTTGCAAATTAATTATTTACAAACAAAATTCTTATAGATTGATTATTTCCTGACACAATGCGTACATGTTATTTTTTCTTTTGTTTTTAAAAATTTAAGTGAATTGAGTTTTTTAACTTATTAAAACTGAGATAAACCTCAAAATTCTATCAACGTTTATAAAAATATTTACAGATTAATTATTTACAAACAAAATTCTCACATCAACAAAAATCGAATCTACAATTTTTGAAATATAAGTCCATCTCTTACCAACCGAACGAACCTTTATTGATATATATCTTTATTTTATAATTCATGCATTTGTGCACCCATATTTTTCTTGAGTTTTCTTTTGACATTACTCATATGAATTTGAAATAGGTAGGTAATGTGCCTTTATTGGACTAGCCATATTCAATACAGATGAGTCTGTTGTAAGTGCATTAGTGTCAGATGCACAAGTAGTTTCATCTTTGTATCATTTTTGACATAAAAGAGTGGACTCCTTTATTGCTTTTTAATTGGCTTTTGACTACATGTAAACATATCTTGATGCCTTTCATATTTTTTTGGCTCATAACCATGGCCTTAGTGTGACTTTTTGCATTGCAGATCACATATTATTAAAACTAGAGTGTTTGAATTTAGTGTAGATTTTGTTTTAATGTTTCGAACTTTTGTTATTTCCGGTGTCTCCGTTGTCTGAACTCTGAACTATAAGAAGTTGGAAAATAGGTAGCAGAAGTTGATACCTCTATTGCTAATTGTTTAGTACTTAGGATTTGTCCTCTTGTTATGTGTGGACTTGTGCTACAATTCAACATGGTATTTGTATTGCTATTTTCATTTCAGATATCATTCGATTTATTTCTTCTCTGTACACGATATTTTACGAAATTGCATTTTGTAGGTAGCTGAGAGTATATACTACATACAGAACTGTTTTTCAGAGTTCCCATTTTATTCTAAAATCCTAAATGCCGAATATGTGCTACCAACCACATAGTTGTTATTAGGGGTGTTCAAAATTAAATTAATCTAAACGAGGAATTGTAAATCGATTTAAAAAAAATAAAAAAAAATAAATTAATGATTTGATTCAATTTTTAAATTTTTAAAATCAGGTAATTTAGTTTAATTTTTAGATGGAAATTTGAAATCATTTCATACCAAATTAAGAATCTCACTTATTTGTAAATATTTTTTTTCAAACGTACAGTGTGTATGTACAAAATGGACTCAAAATAACTTCAAGCGTGTGGTTCAGCGGTAGGGATTGATCTATGCTTAAGCAAGGTCAGGGATTCGAATCTTGCATTGTGTATGCAACCGCGTTAAATCTTAGGACTAACTATCTTGCATTGTGTATGCAGCCGCGTTAAATCTTAGGACTAACTATCCCACCCTTTGAGGTGCCTCCAACGTAGCGAGGAGATTAGTCACCACTATCGGGAGTGGATACTCCAGGGATGAATCAAAAAAAAAATGGACTCAAAATATAAAAAGTATTTATAAAATATAAGTTATTAAAATATTTTTTCTTTAAATATATATTATAATATTTAAAAGATATTTAATAAAATTGTAAACTACTAAATTAAATTTTAGAATGAACAGTTACGATTTATTTATAATGTTTGAAAATAATTTTTTAAGTGACAAATTATATATGTGAGAAAAAGTATTTAATATGATAACTAAAATTGTATTAAAGAAATATTTTTACTAAAATAATAGGATAAGAATCAGTATCAAATATATTAAGTGAACGAAATATTTTCATATTTACATACTTTTAATTTTATTTTTTATATGTACGGTCTTAAATAAATAATATAATATTACATATCTTTAGTTAATTTTTAAATAATAAATTTTAAAAATCAAACCAAACCAAACAACAAAAGATTAGTTTGGTTTGGTTTGAGTTTCATGATTCATTTAAATTGAACCATACTTAACTTTTTTTATTTGATTCGAATGACTTTTGTATCATTGTGTTATTTTGTTTAGTTGTTGACTGATTTTAAATAATTAAATATTACTTTGATCTTGTTTTAGAGCTTTGGAGGTTAAAGATTTTTGAAGGTTAAGTTATCTTTAAGGTAATCTAAATCAAAGTTAAGTTGGTTTACCTTAAGGAATGATATATAAGATTTTTCTTAAGAAGTGAGTCTCATAAATTTATATTTTAAGAAAAACTAGGAAAAAGCTAGAAAGAAAGTCTTTAGAGCCTGAAGAGTTTCTCTCCCTCTTTTTCTACTGAAACTCTTTCCTCACTCATCCCTACAATTGATCCAAGAAGCTAACTTAGAGATTCAAGCTTTCGGAGTTAGGAATCTTGAGTCAAGACATAAGGAGTTCATCCTCATCTTCTTTCTCTTTTCTCGATTAGACATTCTAGAGGTAATTTGTGGAAGGAATTTTGGTTGATGTTTAGTTGCTAAATTTTGGTCTAAAAATTGTGTTGAGTAGGCTATTTTGATTGAAGTCAAAAAGACTTTAAGTTGTTTGAGTTTTTGTACTTGAAGTGCTTTTCGGTGAAAAGTGATGATTCTTAGATTGAGATGCATACATGTGTTATTTGGTGTTGGAATGGTGTTATATAGGTTGTATATACATTGAATGATGTATTGCATGTTGGTTATTAGTTGATGAAGGGGGCATTAGGCATGATCAAGACAAAGGTTCTTTATTTAGAGATGTCAGGCGCTAGTGTTGTGACATCGGGCACTAAGTAAAGACTATTTACCTAAAATGAGGTTAGGTATAGGTCTTGCCACACCAGGCATGAGAGACAAAGAAGATCTTTGGTTGATCCATGTTGAGCGTAGGTGGGTTGGCATTGGGCATGGGCAAGACAGAAAGTTCCTTGTCTCAATAGCGTTGGGCATTGGTTTACTGATAAAATATGATATTTTAATTTGTTTAAGAGTTGAAAATTGATAACTCAATTATATGATGAATGTTAAAGTAAGATTAGTTGCTTATATGAATGATGATATATGATGATGGTTAAAGTTGCATGTAAAGGAGATTTGATGAAGTTGTTTAAGTTGTAAGTTGTATGTTGTTTTAAGTTGTATTTTGATAGTTAATGAAGTTGTAAAGATTTATGATGCATATAGTTGATTAAGTTGAAAAGTTTTTAGGCATGTGATGAAGATACACATCTTAGTTGAGATACATAAAACTATAGGAAAATAAAGTTGTTTTAGAAATCAAAATATCCTATTATGTGAATATAAGTCATGGTGCTCTAAGAGCCTAAGTTGAGAATCCTTCAATAAGTAAGTAGGCTTTTGAATGGGTAATTATTTTAAGCTGTCTCTTATAGGTTTAATGTGAAATCTGTATGGGGGCAAGTCGAGTCATATATGTATAAAGTGACCAACTGAATAAAGTATGAAGCCTATGAGGTAAAATCCTTAATTGATTGATGGAAAGATACGTAGTATTTGAAAAATAGTTGGTGGATTAATCTCATATGAGACTTAAATATGCATGCTCGGGTTGTAGTAGACTCACACCCAAGCTACTCTACCATGACATTAGTACAAGATTTTCCAAGTTTAAGTGACGAAACTTAATAAATCAATTTAAGTTGTATATTTGACACTCTAATAAGGCCTCACATTGTCAATACTTGACTTGGCTGTGATAGGTCAGATATTATGATTTGATAGGGTCTAACCATTTAAACCTCCATCTTTGTTGTAGGAGATATTCGTAATTGATATGAATGATGATGCATTAGTTGTTTAAAGGTGTTTATGATGATGAAGTTGTTTGTGTTAGGAGTTGTTGTGTTGTTTATATGATGATGTTGTTAACAAATTGAAAGTTGCTATGTTGAGCTACATAAAATGTTGATTGAACTGTCTATGTTGTATTGTTCCAAGATGTTGTTATGAATACTATGTTGATTTCTTTTATAAGCTTATCTTTTCATTTCCTTATGGTTGAAGTTACATGTAATGATCATACTTTCTATAGAAACAAAATAAGATTAACAGGATAACTTGTTCAACTGGTGGAGGGTCACGTAGTTGATGGCCCAATTTTGGTGATGTCACTTTAATGTGACATAGTTGTTGTATAGATATTTAATCAACGATTAGGGATCTTTTGAGTACAATTATATTGCTTATGTAGTTTATATATCTGTACAGTGTGTATATGTAACCTTATAAGGGGCTTTATGTTTTTAGTACGATGTTTTCTACGATATATATGTATAAATTGCACGAATGACTAGGTAATTATTATATGAAAATCCTATAGTTGTTGAATTTGGCTATTATTTTTTGTTGTATAGAAATGTGTTATATTAAATATAATGATCTTTTGAATCGTTATAACTTTTAAGACAAAAATCAAACTAAACTATACCATGAACGCCCTTAGTTTTTAGGAATCATTTATGAGCAAGGACAAATTACAAAGAAAAGAAATTGAAATTATTATTTTTGATTAATTCTTTTTTTTTTTTACTATAGTAACAAAATGGTTATGTATAACGCACATACTACTGTTAATAATAGTGCAAAACAATTTTCTAAAGGGTGCTAACAAATTTAAACTGTGTTTGAAAACTAATTTGTAATATTGCAAACTAAAAAAAAAATACATACATTTCATAACACCAAATTAGGAAACAATTTTTTCTATCTTTTATTTTAAAGTGATTTTTGTAGATTTCTAATCAGGAACCAAACACATACTTATTTTAGAATATATTTTCTATTAGAATTAAATATATTTTTAATCTATAAACTTTTGTTAAAATTTATTTTTAGTCCTTAAGTAAATTTTATTTGACTTTAGTCTCTAAAAAATCTTTTCATGAATAAAAAAAATTGTCTTCAGAAACCAAAATGTTAACAAAAGAAAAAGTTCAAAAATTAAAAAGTAAAAATTGACAAAATTTCAAGAACTAAAATCAATATAAAAAAAAAAAAAATCTGTTCAAAGACTAAAAATAAAAATTGACAAAATTCAAGAACTAAAATTATGTATAATTTTTAATATTATTTTCTTTTCTTATTTTTAACAAAAGAGACTAATAATATTTGTTTTGAACCTACCGATCATAGGAATAGGACCGTAACATACATCTAAAAAAAATCTACACCCATTCCCCTCAAGAAAAATGGGGTGCTTGTCTAGTAATTTTCCTCTTTATTTATCCCTTCCCTTTTCTCTTTTTTATTGCTTCCCCTTTCTTATAAAATCGCAAACATGTATACTGTAAATGTCATTTAGCACTGAATAATCTATCCATTTTTGGCATTTAAGACTCTGCATTACCTTTTCAAAGTCTAATGATAAGTAAACAGTTGAACACTCCAAGTTGCCTTGAAAATTTCTCCCACAATAAGCATTAGATCCTTTGATTTCCTAGCTTGCATGCATTCCGTCATTGCCACTCTTCCACTAAAGATTGGTCCCTTTCTCCATACTTAGCCAAACGTCAAAAACTACAAAATAATAGTAATCATGATATCAACCTCTTCATACATGTACCAAAGTCTATAGTCTTTTTCTCGCACTATCTTAATCATAATTTTCCCTTCCCTCAGGATGATAAACTTGATCCCAAAACACTTGCAGTTTTCACACATGGTTGGCCACATATTATGTTGTTGAGTCTTGACTAATGATTTTCTATCCTTGTCCAAATGTGCAGGAGCCAGACAGAGACCCTGAACTTGTAGTAAATGTAAAAGCAATAGAAAAAAGAATAAAACGACAACAAGACATTCTTCTTATTTGTACAATTTGGTTAATGGTAGCAGACATGTTTGTTTTCAAGGGTGTATAAAATGTCCTTACCTTATTGGAGGCTTGCAAGATGATAATCCATTCGAACCAACTAGTATACCAAGTGTTTTAGGTGTTTTTGCACAATACTACATAAAATGGGGAAATTCAAAGAAAGAAAGGAAAATTGGGAATCAGGGATCTAGAAGCTACTAATTCAATGCTTAATCCACTTATCCATCCAATGTATTTCATAACACGGTAGGTGAGGTGTTAATTTTTAGTTAACATGTTAATTAAATGGATCGACCACCCCAAATGTCAAAAAAATGATTTCGAAAGGCAATGCCATCACCTGTCTTTGTACTAAATAAACTATAAAAAAAAAATGGAATTGGGATATATTTAAAGTTTTACTCAATTAACCATAAATTTATACATTCACGTTAATAGTTTTTTTAATAATAAATTTACAAAGAAATTAACAAACCAATAAAAATAATAACCATTTTTGTGTAATGAGATAAAAGGTGGGGTAACGCCACACTCTTTTTAACATATTAACTTCTATTAATTAAATTTATAAAAAAAAAATATTAAATTAAGAGTGAGTTTTTAAACAAGAAATGATACTTGTAAATTTTTGTATTTTCCGACAAATTTCAGCAATTAATAAAGAATGTATTATTGATGTAGCTCATTTAACGATCAAAACATGTTGAGTTCGATTCTCCTAAAATAAAAAATAAAAAAAGAGGTAAAAAAATTTAAATTTATACCTCAGTCTTATACATGATCTAAAAGACCAAAATTTGAGAAAATTATTCAAAATTTCATTGATGAACCTAAAGTCCTAATTATGGTGGTTAAAATATTTCCTCGAATTTTTCTTGTAAGACTTAATTACTTATTTTAATAAGATTTTACATTTAGATATATTTTATCCACCTTTTAATACATTGAGAAAGTTGAATAATTTAAGTTATAAGTATTAAATTTATCTTAAATTATGTATTTTTTTTCTCAAAATTATCTTTAATGATGATGAATAATTACTTCGTCAACTATTTATTGAATTAAAATAAACAATATTCATTAAAAACATTTTTAGTAAAAGAATAATCAACATTTTAGGTACTCTTGATTTAAATCTTATAAAAAATCGAAAAGAATATGTTACTAAATCTTAAATATGTTTTACATTTAACTTAATCTTATAAAATTATATTTACTTTCACTTATATATATATAATTTTGACCATCTCACTTATGAGATCTTGGACACGCATCTTCAAAAAAAAAAAACTAAAAATCTTAAATATAAAATTTGTGAGATTGAATTTATCTACATAGTTTGATAGTGGCTCCAATAGTTAGTGGTGTGATAAATTCTATAACATTGGTTAAAATAAAATTTTATACCATCTTAAAAGAAATAATTTAAACTTGAGTTAAAATTAGGTAATTTTATAAGTATTGTTGTTTATTTATAGGCTCTAATTTAGTCATTAACATAAAATATGTTATGAGATAATTTTGGCGATTATACAAAAGGCAAGGGATTACGTGTCCCAAACGAAAAGCAGGAAAAAAAGATATCAAGACACGTGTACGGCAAGAAGCGTGTAGCGAGGAATGAGAGTCTGAAGAAGGTACGGTAGTGGAGGAGATAGCGCCACGTGTCGAGGAAATGTTGAACTTGCTTTGAAGGTACGCTCACGGTGGTGGCGCCACGTAGCGAGAGGGAAACCCAAAACTCGAAAGAAAAAGACGACGTAACGGTGATACTATGTTTTAATCGAGCGCATGTGTAAGGCTCCCATTGGTTGGTGGTTGACAGAGTGACAGATTCGTGTCTTCTGGGAACTGATTTGATTGGACGAAAATGTTTTGTTTCTTAAAAAAATAAATTGGCAACTTTGAATATTGATAATGAAATGAATGGGAATTTTATTTTTTGTCAAAAGGAAATATTCCGAGTGAAGAATGAAAGATGGGCACGTTGTGTTGTGACTGTAGATGACAGTGACTCAACCTAACCCTATCGTACTCATACTCTCATAGTCCTTGTCAGACAGTGGCTCATCAACTTCATGGCTTCGGCTCTCTTTTTCCACTTTCCTCTCACTATATATAATAATAATAATAATAATAATACATTACATTAAATAAATTAACTTAATGCTTTCATATTATAAAAACTATTAAAATTATACACATCTAATGACTCTAACGTACAAGAATGTCTAACTTCTATACACTTAAGGGGTCGAAAGTAGCCTTATTTGTCATTCTCTCATTCTAAAGCAGGGGTGGGCACAAATCAAATTGAAAAACTTATGAATTCAAACCGAAAATTTCATACCATTAATTTAGATCTTATTGAAAAAAAATGTAAATCCAATAAATTTAAATCAAATTATTGATTTTGTGTAATAAATTCAATTCAATTTAATCTAATCGATCAATTATTATATATTATTTTTTTTATTTATTTGTTATAAATATTTTGAATTTATTAGTAACAAAAATTAGAATTCGGATTTAAAGGTCAAACAAACTTTAAATTTATTCTTAATATTATAATACTTTAATAAATTCCTCATAGTCTACACACAATTTTATAGTTTTATATTTTTATTCTTCTCAATTTATTAGGGTTAAAGTTTAAGTATAAGTATGCTAGGTTAAAAGCAATATGAATAATCTATTTAAACTAGTTTTAATTACTCCACTACATATAAGAATAATTAGAAAAAAAACATAAAAATGTATTGAAATCCTAAAAGATTCAATGTTTTTGAAATAAAACTAAAAAAGTTAAAATATCAAGACAAATAAAAAATTAAAATGGAGAGAGAATTATTTTATGAATTGGTCCTTATAAGTTTATCTCAATAGAAAAAATATATATTTGTGGAGAAAAAGGAAAAAATGTTAAGAAATCTTCTTTAAATAAGTTTATCTAAGTTGAATTAATGAAGTTCCAAACCGTGAATTCTAAATACACACGGTCTCAAATAAAAAATAGTTTTTTAGTAGACTAAAAATATTAACGACTTTCATATGTACACACTTAAGAATAACTTAATATTCTGATGAAAAAAATACTTGACATTACCTATAATTTCTATTAGATTAGGGGTATATTGAATTGGAATTTTAATAGATTTTTTTATTATAAAAAAATATTATAGTATTTAATTAAGATTTTTTAATAAAAATGTCATGCGATATTTAATTAAAATAATTAATTTTTTTTAAAAGTAAATCAAAATTTAATGGTATTCAATTAAGATTTTTTATGATTATGTCAAAATCTGGTGGTATTCTATTATTTTCTTAAAAAAAACTTACTTAAAAATTTTTAGCATTAAAAAATATAGAAATTTCAATGAATTATTTTTATGCATAAATTTCGTAAGACTTTTTAGTAAAATTTACACATAATTTATTTATCTAATAATCTCACTAAAATCATTGAAATTTCGCATGACTTTTTTTTTTTCTTCTTTTTTTTCCTCTCACTTCTTTTACTACTCTTTCTTTGTCCTTTCTCACTCTTCTTCTCTCTCATCTTCTCTTTTCTCCATCTTCTTTTAATAATCTTTTCTTTGTCAGGCTGCCTCATCCTTTTCTTTTATATAAAAATATATTTTTCATCTTTTATATTATTTATTAGTGTCAATTTAGTTTTACTTTAATTAATTAAATCAATTTAATCTCATATTTTTAAAATATATCTCAATATTTGATTTTTCATCCCTCCATTTAAATACTTAAGGGATGTGTTTACATGTCATGATATCATGACATGTGGCATGACACATGTCATGTTGTCATGACACATGTTATGACACATGTCATACTGTCATGATACATAGACACATTTGTTAAGTATTTTAACGGAGGGGACGGAAAATCAAACATTAAAATATATTTTAAAGATGTGGGATTAAATTAATCTAAATAATTAACGTGAAACTAAATTGAATCTAATAAATAATATAAAGGACGAAAAATATATTTTTCCTTTTTATTCTCTCTCTTCTAATGTCTTATCTATCGCATAAATATACAGAGAATTCTATGTAGAGAAATGTTACTTAAGAGAGTATAAAATTATAATTAATTATTTATCAAAAGATTGAAAATTTTATTAATTTTAATTTTTTTATTCAAATTTTGTCATTTCTACATGTAGAAAAAGTGTATTATTTTATAAAATAAAAAAAAGGTTCACATTGTCTCTTCAAATCTTATAAATTTTTTAAATACAAATCTATTAAAATCCTTATTATAAAAACTTGATTAAAAAAGTATTTTAAAAAATCTCAAAAATTATTACATTTTTACAAAATCTTTTTAAAAAATCTGGAAAAAAATATATTAAATTCTTACAAAATATTTTAAAATTTACAAAAAAATTTGTGTTAAAAAAATCTTATAAAATCTCAATTTAATATACCTCTAAATACATATTTGGATAAGCGTTCTTAGATTATGTATTTCAAAATTTTCACGACAAATGTCAAAAAGACGCAAGTTATAAAAAAATAAAAAAAAATAAAAAAATAGTTTTGACTAGACGCGGATTTATTTTTCCAAACCACACAACTCTTAAGAGTTTTATAGGACAAGTGATTTTTAAAACAAGGGTAGTTTATAGTATGCAAGGGTATTCATCACTAATTTAACTTAAAGAGCTTTATAACTTTAGTATACTAAAATTTAAAGATTAATACACATGCACCAATACCCTAATTTAAAATATTTATTTAATTTTCAATTTTATTTTCATGATTTACATACTGGATCAAAACCGCAGACATGATTACCTTACCTTCCACATTCTTGCCTTTGTTGAGGTTCTTTAAATTAAGTGAACAAAAAAGACCCACATGAATCATGCTAACTGCATAGGCTTCTCTTCAGCAATAAACAAAACTTGACTAACCGTCTAAACGCAGAAGATTACTTAAAGTAATACTAATAATCTAATGTAGTTACGAAAAATAATATCAATAATAATACTAAATTAATCCACAAGCAGCAGCAGTAATTATTAAACTAGTAATAAATTGAAATTTCATGAAGAACGTGATTCATAATACCGACACAACTTTCCAGTTCTAGGACAAAACCTTCAAGTTAAAAGAATGATGACAATGATAACGACTAAATGAATATCAAATTCTGCTTTCTCACTCACATAAATCATTAAAATTGCGATTAAACAAGAGAAATAATGAAGAGTACGCTGTAATGTGATCACACTATAATATATATCATTATATAAAAGCTATAATTGGACCACTAAGCAAGCCACAGAAGCCAAGCCAAGAAAAATGGCTCAAGCAAAAGTAGTGCACAAAGTTTATCTCAAAAGCTAGAGATAAAAAAATAGAAATAAGAATAAACGTCACTGAGATAGGAAAATAGGTAATATTCACAAGGTACAGGTGGAAGAACATTGTGTGTTAAGGTGTCAACAGGACCAAAGAGTTTGGATATAAAGCCAGCAATTGGGGACTTCACTCTGACCACCATGATAGGAACTCCAATAAGCAAAGGCCAATAGATACGTGCATATCACAAAACACACACACACTCCTCCAAAAAATCATCTATCACCTAACTCACCTATCCTCAAGTGAAAGTGTTATACAACATGGAATATACTTATTCAGCAGAGGCTGAAACTTACACAAGTAGCAGCACCACCCCTTCAACTGCCCTCAGAAAGAAGAAAAACAACAACAACAACAACAACAACAACAACAACAACAACACAAGAAGGTTCAGTGATGATCAAATCAAATCATTGGAGAACATGTTTGAGACTGAGTCAAGGCTTGAGCCTAGAAAGAAGCTGCAGCTTGCAAGAGAGCTTGGATTGCAGCCAAGACAGGTTGCTATATGGTTTCAGAACAAGAGAGCCAGGTGGAAGTCAAAGCAACTAGAGAGGGACTATACCATACTCCAAACCAATTATAACACCCTGGCCTCACGTTTTGAAGCTCTAAGGAAGGAAAAGCAAACATTACTAATACAGGTACTTACAATTACAATACAAATCAAGGTTGATTTTATACTGTTCTTCCATCAGAATTGGAATTTCGCATCTGGAATCTTTGTTAACCTTGATGTAAACATTTATTATGTCAAGGTGAAGTTCCAATTTTAATTGGAAAGCAACTTCAAAAGTATTAAGAAACTACATCTAAGTTGTTTCATACAAACCAATATAGAAATTCTATCCATTTTATATTATAAGGTGATTTAGTTTGGTATGTATTTTGAACAGTTGCAGTTTGGTATGTATTTTGAACAGTTGCAGAAGCTGAATCATCTAATGCAGAAGCCGTTGGAGCCAGGTGAGAAATGCACACAGGTTGAAGCAGCAAACAGCGTGGACAGTGAATCAGAATATGGGGGCACCATGAAATGTGAAGCTGAGGAAAAGCCAAGCCCTTCAATGGAAAGATCAGAACATGTGTTTGGTGTTCTGTCAGATGATGACACGAGCATAAAGGTGGAAAACTTTGGCCTAGAAGATGAACCTGGTCTTCTGAATTTTGCTGAGCATGCTGATGGTTCCTTGACTTCACCAGAAGATTGGGGTGCTTTTGAATCCAATGATCTCTTAGGCCAATCAACCAGTGATTACCAATGGTGGGACTTCTGGTCCTGAATGAAACAGAACAACCAAAATTTTGTGGAGGAATTAATGTATGTATGCATATGAATGCTTCATGTTTTGTTCCACATTGGATATTATGATTTTTCATGTTAACTTAGAAATAACTAGTCATAGATTCCACAGTTTTAAACGAAATTGGTGTGATTTTATCCAACACGAACCAAATCAATAAACAAGGTAACACCACCTAAGATAAACGCAGAGCTAAAGAAATTTTATACCAAAGATGTTTATATATATGTCTGGCTATGCGACATCATCAATTCCGCTAGTTTCTGTGGAAAACCAATTTGTTCGAGCAATTTAAGAACCAAAAATGAAAATCTCAAATCTAAAAAACAGATCTTATTAATAACTAGTTCACAGGTACATTGATACATGCTTATAAATTAGGAAACTGTATGTTGCGTTTTCTAATGGCAATTGGAACATAAATGTTCACACTAACAGTTATCCAACTTGAGGAGCCATCATGTGCCCCACTCCACATTATTATGGTGTGGACACAAACTATGAAATAACATTTAAATTAATATGAAAACAAGCTACTATAAGCAGGGAGTTTATTGCCTATATATGAATTTATTGTTCACATTGGTAAAGCACTTGTATATGAAAATCGACGACCAATGGCTATTCAAAATTTAAATAATATTCAAAAGAAGACCTAGATTATTCAATTACGTTGCAAATATAAATTTCATTGGCCCTGTGAAATTGCAGCAAGTTCTTCAATGCTGATCAATTGAGCTTCTCATTGTTATTGTAAGTTGGAGCTGAAACATAACAGATACGAGGCATCTGAAGAGTGAAAATGATTAGATTGGAAAAGAGAAAGATGAAACATATAGAAGGGCTTTTCTCATTAGATTGGAAATTAAGACTGTCAAAATGAGTCAAACATAACTTAATTTACTCTCTCGATCCCAAAAAAGTTTAGATGGGGTTGAATCTCGATTTGTCATTAGATTAGAAACTCCTACCTTGGTGGGTTGCATGTTGGATTTACCCATAAAAAATTGTAAAGAATAAAGAAATAAAAATAAAGTGTTTTTTTTCATCCATCAAATAAATAAAAATACAAAAAAAAAACTACCATTATATACATCAATCATATAAAACAAACACAACTCTTAAAAGTTTTTCTTTAAGAAAAGTGTTTTAAAAAATTCTTTTAACTTTTTCTTTAATTTGATTTTTATTTATTCTAATTATTTATTAATTAAATTTTAATGTTTAAAAAATTATCAATAAATAAAAATAATTTTGTACTATAATATAAATTAATCTAGGTCACCATGACTTTTTCCATTTTAAACCATTAGACCAATATTTCTCTTTTAGATTTTTCCAAGTGTTCTAAAATGTTACAAATAAATAAAATACTTCAACAAAATATAAAATATAAGAATTAAAAAAAATTATTTTCTAGGCTTAAATATTTTTCCTCTCAGCAATATATCAGTTTTTTTTTTGTTTTTGGTCCCTAATTTTTTTTTCCTGTTGATACTTTTCATTGTTTTTACATATATAACGTGTCAAACACAAAATGACTAAAATTAACTTGAAACGGCGTCTATTTAATAGACACATCATGCAAAAACAGTATAAAAAAAAAAAGTAATGGCAGAGACAAAAATAATTTACAAGAAAAAATTTATAAGGAGAAAAAATGAAAAAGAGATATATTAAAAGAAAAATAATGTTTAAGCCTAAAAAATAAAATTATTTTTATTTGTATATTTTATATTTTTCTAGAGTGTTTTAATTATTTTGTAATATTTAAGACACTTGACAAAAATGTAAAAGAGAAGCATTGATATAATGGTTAAGAATGAGAAAATCATGGTAGTTTTGATTCTCCAAAATTGCCTAATCTATTGTACAAAATAAAATACTAGTCAATTACAATGATACAATAATAATTATTCAAAATATTTCAATTTCAAATTAAAAAAAAATAAAAAAATTGACCTATCAAATCAACCAATTCATTATTGACTTGTTAAGTTGGTGGGTTACACTAGAGAGAGTTGGTATATTCAACCATGTAATTTAAATCAATACATTTAGAAGAGGTTAAACAACCTAACATGTTAACTTCAAGTTAGGGGTATTAATAAGGTGAGGTGCCAATTAGTAAGAACCTGCTGCTTGACCTGTCGAATAAATATCCGTTTTATATTGATACTCATATTTTGATAAATATCAATTAAATAAGTACTTGCATATTTTTTTTAAAAATATTCATGGTTATATACGAATATTCGTGGAAGTTTATTTTGGAAGAAATGAATACTTTTTTAAAAATATTTTAATAATAATTTTTATTTATTTTAATAATTTCTTTAAAAATAATAGTTTAAAAGTTAAAACTTAAATTATTCAAATATTATATATAATTTTATTAATTAAGATTTTTTAATTTAAAAATTAAACGTAATTGTTAAAGTACTTTTATTTTCATAAATTTAAATAAATTTAATATGTAATTATGTAATTGAATATTAGTGAATATATACATGCAACTATAGATATTGTGATAGTTGTATTCATATATTTACATGCAGGCATAAAATAATATTTATATTCATTACTCTCATTACTTACATATATTTACTTTTTATGCAACAAAAAAGGTAGAAATAAAAAAATTTTCTTTCTCTCCTTTATTTTTTATCCTTTATCCAGTATTATAAAAATCAGGTTGAACCATCCGTTTTTACTAATCGTGTTGGAATCGAAATGTTTTATAATAAGCTGTTTGAGAAGAAAAAAAGATCTTTAAGTGTTGATAACTTGAACATAAATTTTAAATGTTGATGATGCTATCTATATTTAAAACTTTTGAACTTATTTATGGATGTAATCTTTAATTTAATTGTTTATCATTTTTTTTACAGCAATTGCTTATGAACTTTATTATATGAACTTGATATATTTATGAATTTTATTATTATAAATTTTAATTTAATTTTGATTTTGGATATTGAATACTTTATAATGACAATATTTTTATATTTGAAATATGAAATTGCTATATTGTGACTTATAATTTTAAATTTGAAGTTTGGGCATGTGATATTTGTCATTTAGTATGTAAATAATTTTTTTAATGTATAGAATATCATAACTATCTTAACTAGTATTTTAATATGTACATTTTACAGTTGAATTTTATAATATATATATATATATATATATATATATATATATATATATATTATATTTAAAATTTGTATAAATAGATATTTTAAATATATAAATTATATTTTTATTTAAGATAAATAATTTATATCATGACAAAATATTATTTTAAATTATTGATAATTTATCTAAAAATATTATATTTTAATTCATAATTAAATTACATAAGTAGTTGAAAGAATTCTTAAAAACGCTTCTATCATATAACTCTAAAAATATTTTCACATGAAATAATTATTCTTATTTAATATATAAAAATTAATTATATTATTTTTAAAAAAATTAAATATAAACTATTTTAATTGATTAAACAAGTGACCTCTAGTTTGACTAATAAACTATCAAACAAATACTTATATTAGTTCAATTTTTATAACATTACCTTTATCAAATATCCTATTTTTTATTTGTTTATTTATTTGCTTACTTTTTTTTATTTTCTTTCACTTTTTATTCATGAACCAAACATACCACCAATCATCTGCATCACATCAATTATTTTATCATACGATCTACTTACTTAATTTCTTCATATTTCTCATTTTATTGAACAAAATTTCTAAAGAAAAATTATAAAATAAGAGCAAAATATGGAGTGCAGAGAAATTAGTTGTATACGAAAAGTTAAAAGAGTACCACTAACAAATGTTTTCAAAAGGATACATTGCTTCGGTTCTATTTTTCTTTTACGTGCAAACCAGACTGTTTTACCTCCAAAACCAAACATGCCCTTTATGGTTAACTGTCCTCGGAGACAAACAAAAAGTGGAGTCATACTAACGTGTAGCTTTTAAGTTTTAACTTTTAAGTTTCACGATCACGCACGCGGGTGTCTATATCTATCCTAATATATACAATTTTCCTTCTCCTTTTTTTCTCAACAATTCGTAGATCATTATTATATTCTTAATTATTAAAAAAAATTAGTAATTATTATTGACTAATTCTAAATAATTTTTTATATTATTATTATTTATTTATTTATTTATTTTACTTTTAAAAATATTTAGAAATACGAAATATCTATTTTCTTTAATATATGTAAGGATATCTCTCGATCATTAACGAGAGACTAAGTTTCTAATTATAAAAATTATTAAAATTACTTTTTATATACAATCATAATCAAGTGCTTAATAACATATTTAAGAAAATTAAATATTTATCAATTACTATATTGGACTTTGTTAGATTAATTCATATTGAATTTATTTCAAATAAATATTTAGTTCGTTTGTTAAAAAAAATACATCTCTATTTTTTTAACATATTTGTTTAAATTAGCTTTTTTTTTAAAAGAAATAGTAATTTCTGTGTCACTCTTCTATTCCAAAAGATTTAATAAATAAATATAATAAATTTTTTGAAAAACAAAAACAGCAACTTATAATAAGTCTCCTTGATAAATCTTGTTAAAGGTTTTACATCTTTATTCATTATTTAAGATAAAACATATAAGAGTGTTTGATATCCAGAATGTTTTTATATTCTTGAAAATTTTAAAGTGTGAATTTTAATTTTCTATGTTTGATAACTATTTTAAAAAAAAAAATTCTTAGTAATTTAGTTTCTTAAGAACCATTTTTATCCTACTTTTCCACAAAAATATTTTCATAGGGTGGGAATCCAACTATCCCAAATTAGGAAAAATGTTTAATGTATATAAAAAGACTACAATATCCTTTTTTAAAACAAAAAATATCTCTCTTTCTCTCTTGCATGCTCACTCTCACTCCCCTCTCTTCCTCCCTCCCCCCCCCCCCCCCCCTTCTCTCTCTTCCTCCCTCTCCCTCTCTCTCTCTTTCTCTCTCTCTACCCTTCTATTTCTTTTTCTCCCTTTCTCTCACTCTCACTCCCCATCTCTCTCTTTCTTTCTCCTTCCTTATATTTCTTTTTTTTCCTTATCTCTCTCACTCCCCCTCTCTCCCTCCCTCCCATATCTTTATTTTCTCTCTTTCTCTCTCTCTCTCTTTCTTGTATTTCATTATTTCTTGACCTTGTCAATTTAAATAATATTATTAAAGTTTATTTTGTTTCTATAGTTTAATGGTACTTCTTAACAAGGAGGGTTCAAACGACACTACTGTAACTTTTACTAAGTATTACATCGTTCAATAACTTTATATTAAATATGAATTTTATAAATTCAACCAGTAGATTGAAATTTCTTTACTCTTAGATTATATATACAAAATTTTATATTAATCTAAGATGATTTGATACTTCATTCTTATAAAACAAAATTGACATAATATATTCATTTCAAAATATAATAAAATATGAACACTTTAATTACCTTCAAGTTATTTTTTAATTTTAACAAAATTTGATATAAACATATAAAGTGATATGAGGTCAATCTAACAGTTAGATTTACAAAATTCACATTTAATATAAAGTTATTGAGCAGTGTAATACTTAGTAAAAATTTACACCGGTGTCGTTTGAACACTCCTCTTTGTTAACACTTTTTAATTAATTTATTTATTTATTTGAATGAAATGAAATATGTGTGTGTGTATATATATATATATATCCTTTTTAATAATTATGTAGCATTTTTCTTTATTTTTTTTATGAATTATGTATTTAAATAATTTTAACTATAAGTTCTCAACTTTTTAAATATAATTTAATATCATATTTGTAATAAGATTTGAGTAAATAAATATATCTAATTATAACATTATCATCATCGAACCTCAAATACAATAACATTATACACTATCATTACTCATATCAATTATAGGCACATAAAGAATATAACAACTCAATAATATAATTAATAAATTATCTCTTCTTATCTTAAGTTTTTATGACATTGTGTGCCTATATTATCAAATTGATACTAATTTTATTAGAAAACGAAGATAATTATGTACAATTTTTATATTGGCCTCAAGAGTTGATTTTATCATCTACTATTTTAAAAATAACAATATTTAAGCCTAGCTCTGATAGCTTGACATTTACTCACTAATTGGATCATAATTTGAGTTTTAAACTTCTTTTTTGGTTGATTTCAGTGTCATCAAAAAGCTAACATCTAAGTCTATAACTCTTATTAATACCACGAAACCTAACTTGGTCATCTAAAGGTCCTCACAATGCTTATAAGTTTCAGATGTTACATTTGGCTCATAGAACATGAGACTCATCTTGTGACTCACATAACTCAGTTGTTTATTAACAATTTTATATAATTCTGGAGTCTAATTAAACTATAACCCCAAATGTCTAGTTAATTTCTAACCCCAAAAATGAAACTCTATTTGGTTAATCATGTGGAGAGAAATAACTTAAATACTTAGATATGTTCATACTAAAATTTTCAAAATTAAACAAACTACACAAAATCATACATAAACCCTAACCCTCAATATATTCATACACATCATTTTATTTCAATTCATCAATTAGATTATTCACACTCAAATAATAATAATTTACCTTCAAATCATGCAACTCATTCAATCCATCAAACTTCTCGAGTTCATACATAATATATCCTAATCTACTAATACACCAATTTATACCAATAACTCAATCCAATGTCAATTAGCACTCGAATTCAACAACTTATGGGACTAAGGGATCACCCTCTACTCTTATCTCTCATATATGTCTAACGGATTTAACAATCTCACTCCTCCATACCTAGAATGACAATCTTGTGGAATAACATGCTTCTTGTATCTCTAATTGTTATTCAGTGTTTTCCCTAAAGGTCTCTTATAAGTTTTCTCCTTCGAGTGCTCTGACTTTTAGAAGACATGCACAATAACCTAATCTCTTCCCAGAGTCTAATCCAACATCTTCTAGTACATCTCTCTCCTTTTATTTTATTAATAAAATATTTTCCTTATAATATTCTAAGCATTTTAAATTTTTTATTATTTATTTAAAAAATAAGATGTTACAATTTCAATCAAATTGACTAACACTAGCATATAACACATAAATGTATTTATTTATTTTTCATAAAAAGATATAATTCTTTTTTATTGATTTGGTTCTATAAAAATAAAATAATATCTCTAACTACAACTTACAAGACTTTATATTAAAGTCCGAGATCAAAGCCTAATTTTTTAGTTAAGGAAGGCAAGTACTTTAACTTTTGAGATAAAGACCTTTGGTGAATGCATGCACCTAACTTAAAAATACATTGTAATAATAATAAATAAATAAAAACTAAAAAAAAATGCAAACATGAAATGAGATCAGCAGTAAAAACGTGGATTGAACCCGATTTGGAATCTGTCGTTTTGATGAACGCCAAGTAGGTAGGTAACTTCCAGTGTCGTTTCCAGTTAGGAAATGGCTCCTGTCAGTTTTTATGTCATTATGTACAATCCACTTCAATATTAAAGGCGAGTTTGTTTCAACTTTAAAAATATCATTTTATGATTTTTTTAAAAATAAATATTAAATTATTTTTAAACCTTTATTTTAAAAATACAATTGTTATTTAAATTTTTTGTAAGTATATTTTAAATCTTTCTTTTTATTTTTGGTAGCATGTTTGGCAGTTTGGGTTATTAAAAGAAAACGTTGATTAAGTTTATACTTAAAAAAAGCCTTTTTAAAAATTATATAATTTAAAGCTTTTAATTATTTTCATTCTTATTATTTCACACAAACAAAAAGGTCACTTTACTTATTAGCTAATACTATTTATTTTATTCGTTAATAAATTGCCAAAAATCATTTGGACAAAACAAATTATTAAATTCTTTCTGCCATTTAACACCTGCCAAAATCTGTGATTGAGGCTAATGATTGTGGTCTGTATCGTGAGGGCTCAAGCTCACCGAAAATTATACAATTATCTTAACTTCAATTTTTGAAAATAATAGTTATTTAAAAAATATCTAGAACAATATTATTTTTTTATAATATAAACGGAATAAAACATGGTTACCTGGCAATAAAAGAAGAGTTAATTACTTATACACTGTCCGTATAAAGTTTTTTTATACCGACAATCAATTATATCTCTTAATTGTGTCATGTCACTGTAAACACATTTATTTTTAACAGTGACATGACACAATTAAAAGATATAATTAATTATCAATGTAAAAAGTGATTAACTCATAAAAAAAAAATATAGAAGTGAGTAGCAGGTTCCTCTTTATTCAGAATCCATTCAAATAAAGCAATGGGAAAAATTTGTGTTTGGTTTAACTAGCTTTCATTATGCACCATAAGTTCACATTAAAATATCCAATTTAACTCATAAGCTACTTGAGGCTGCTTCGATCTGAATATGTGTTCAAGGTTGGGTGACGCATCCAAACATTCAGAAAGAAGACAAGTTTTATCACCTGGGAAGGTTAATTTGAAAGTTTTGTTTGAAAAGATCTTATGAAGTGGATGCAATAACAATTCCTTTTGTTAAAAATAAACTTGGTGATGAAGATTGATTATTTGTTTATTGCAAGTCTTATTCATTTTGAAAGTGATGAAGGAATTGAAGTATACTTGTGACTTGTGAGTACTACAAAACAAATAAATAAGGTAGTCCGAATATAATAAACAAAAGACATCATCATGTGAAGACATGTAACTGATAAAATAAATAAATACTTTAGTTTTTAAAAAATGAGCGAGTTTTAATTTTACCTTTTGTATTTTTTTTTCGTCATTCTAAAATTTCAAATAATTATTTTTGGTTCTTACAAAATAAAATAAAATATCTCTTAAAAATATTTTTTATTTTTTATTACACTAAAATTTGAATTCTTCTATGAAATTTGTTTTAAAGAAGATAAATAACATTTATTTTTATAATATAAAAAATAATAATGTCACATGTCAACATGGTACAACATAAATTCGATACTTGACGTTTCGTTTTTTTTAATGCTTCCTTGACCTACACATAAATAATTAATAATTGTCACAGTATATTAAAAACAATGATATTAGTCTTTTGAGTAGAGGTGTCAAAATGGGCTCAGCCCGGTGAGCCAACCCGGCCCACCACGTGTTCGAGCCGGGTTGGGCTAAATTTTTTTTGCAAATTTCAGTGTGGGCCAATTTTAAACCCGGCCCACTAACAACCCGGCTCACCCGGGTTCAACCCGTGGTGAGCCGGGCTGACCCACCAGCCCATAAAAAAAAAAAAAAAACTTCTGCTATTGGGTTGGGCCAAATAAAATTTCATAGACCATCATAGGTTCTCAATTTTATGTATTTTTTCTTCAAATTATGTAATTAGTGTAGGAATTTATTTACTTTTCTCTAGAAAAGCTTATGTGCATACTATTTTTGCAGGATTGGGCATTAAATTTGATTACATTTTTTTAAATTAGGTGATTTTTTCAAATTAGGTGATTTTTTCAAATTAGGTGAGCCAACCCGTTTAGCCCACCAACCCGTGGTGGGCCGGGCCGGGCTCAATTTTTTCCAGCTCACCAATAAACGAGCCGGGTTGGGTTGGCCCACCAAAGGCTCAACCCGTGGTGGGCCGGGCCGGGCCGGGCCGGGTTACCCGTTTTGACAGCTCTACTTTTGAGCGATACAAATCAAAGAATTTTTTTTTATAAGAATTAAAATTAAAAAAAAAACTGTGTATTTTACGATGACTAAAAAAAAATGTTTAAATCATTAACAAAATGACACCAGCGTTTAGCATATGAATAGTGGTAACTCGAAATGCACGAATAATTATGTAAATCGATAAGTTTTTACAATAAATATTAATTATTTATAAAAACATATAAAATAAGTTTTTGACGAAAAACACAAATCGTGCAAATTTTACAAAACTCGTCAACATTTTCTGTTTAAAGAACTAAATAGGAACACTTCAAAAACCTTTGCAATTGTAATAAGAATATAAGAACTAGTTAGCAATCCAGAAAATGATTCGGACCAAAAAAAAGAAAGTAATCCAGAAAATGCAGAACGTGCACTCCCATTAATAACAATAATGCTATTTTTGTTCACTTTAATAACATTTTTCGTTATTTTCTCAAATACTAAATGCATGTTATAGTCAGATGCTTTTGTTCTAGACATTTGGAAACTAGCATATTGAACCTATTGTACTGTTGCCTCTAAGATTTTTCATTTACGAAAAGATCCTTAAGATTTTAGTTTTAGGGATAAACAATCACATTATATATATATATATATATATATATGTTAACATCTTTTGTTCATATCTAGTTTACTGATGAAGGTATATGAAGTTGAGTCTGATATCGGTTAATTAGCAAATGCTGGCAACTTGTGGAAGTTGTTCTATCATCTCAAGTAGTATTTACATTCCATGTCAATGTTCTATACTATGTCTCTACATTTTTAGCAAGCATAAATCCTTAAGGATATAAGTAACTTAAGAATCCAAATACCATAATGATATTTTGCTATCCCAGTTCTTAGCATTTTGTAGGTCCACAAATATTGCACATAAAGAAATACAGCTTTACTTTCCTTATTTCTAGTATTTAGTAGTTCAAGTAATTAACTAAAGCTTCACAAATGATAGTTACCAAAAAAATTGATGTTTTACTTCATTGACTTACTTTCCAACCATTGTGTGGAAGATTTGCTATTGAGGTGGAGTTGGTCAAAAAGTCGGGGAAAATAATATTAAACAATAAAGTATTTGCTGATGGAAAGAGGGAATTATGAAGGTATACTTCTTGTATAAGATAAACAAATGAGTGACAGATAACCTAATTACCTTTCTTATTTATAAATAATCATGAACATCTATTCTGAAATAAGTGATATCGATCACCTTGCCTCAACAAGTGTGTTGTTTTGAGAAACATAAATTAAGTATGCTTAATGCATACTATATCTTTTCTTATTTCACTACAACAAAATTTAGTATTATCGACAATTATTTAATAGTAATAAATTAATTGTCTCTATTTTATTGTTTAATAAAAATATTAATAACTATTATATAATAGCCACTAAAAATGTATTTACATCCCATTAAAATTTATTATTAGCGATAATTATTTGTTAGAAAAAACTTAAGTCTCACATCGACTAGAAATAAAATAATTAAAGAGTATATAAGTGAATGATAACTCTCACCTTACGAGTACGTTTTATAAGGTTGAGTTAGGCCTATAACTTATTATTCTAAGTTGGTATTTAGGTGATAAGATAATTAAAAAAAATTAAAGAATATATACTTAGAAGATAACCTTCATCTTATAAGTCTCACATCAATTAGAAATAAGGTAACTAAAGAATATTTGTACTTATCTTACAAATCCTACATCGACTAGAAATAAGATAATTAAAAAATTATAAATCTTTTCTTAAACTTTTAGTGATAATTTTAAATGTCAGTAACAAATGATACAAAAAGTTATATACTTTTCCCGACTATTATAAAGGTCTTTACCAGCATATAGAATAATTGTCGGTAAATATTTTAGCGACACTGCATACAATGACTAATGTGTGAAATATCGGTAAAAGATTTTGTAGCGATTTTTATTGCCACTAAAAATCATATTAAATATCACTAAAAATCTATTTTATTGTAGTGTTTTGTAATAATTTGGTCCGGGTTGTCCCTAGTGTTTTTTTTTTCTACAAGTCTTCTTTGGTTCTACATTTTGTCATATACTCCGTTTTAATTTATTTCCTCATCATAAATAGCTTTGGTGACATGAATTTTATGTTTCAAAAATTTTATTGCAATTTCCTTATTGCTGTATGGGGAAAGAGCAATATAAGCTCAATGCCTATGTGTATATTTGAATTGGTATTAAATTTTTTTAAAACTCATGTTCAACTAAAAATTACATTTTTTATTTTGTATTTTTGTGCTTTTGAAGAGTGATAATTTTTGTTTGTCATGATCAAAATAGTTTCTCAAACATACTCTTTATTGTTGAAAATTAATTTGACTTAAAATTTTGTCTTTGTTTACCTAATTTTTTAGTTTACAATTGATTACTTTATATAATTTCCTACTCATAAATGAAATCAACTCAACACATCATTCTGTATTGGCTGTAGCATCTTAATGTATTTGTTACTCAAAGATATAATATATCTTACATGACAGTATTTTAATCAGAAATTATAGTAGCCTATTTATGTAGCTAAAGTTTGTATGAATCTTTGCTTATTCTAAGATATATAATAACATATCAATTAAATATTTTATAATTCGAAAAGATAAAGTATAGGAAGGTAGGTTTGGGACAATAATTGCAATGCTGCACAGAAACAAGCATGTGTTGCACAATGTTAATTTACGTGGCCAAACCTTGCATGTACAGACAACATGGGGTTTCTCATTTGACCAGGTGTATCGTGTATGACTACTTTAGTGACCGCTATAACGATATGTCTAACAAACTCATGATTTCAACATAGAAAATGCATGTATTATATCATATACAATTTCTTTTATCTTTTATTTATTTATTTTTCCTATATACATAAATAAAAAAATTTAAAAAAAACCTCAAAATTAAAGGAAATGACTTTCTGTTGACTCGTTTTAATTTTTACAGAACATTTTTCTAACAAATATCGCTTGTGAAAATATATATTTTATGATTTAATTATTGCTTTAGTTTCTAAATTCATGTGGTTTAACCTCTTTCACGTGTGTTTATTTTCTTATCTATTTCAAAAGGATCAGAATCCTTATGACATGAGAAATAGACAAATTAAATAATTATGTTTTGTGCCTCTGTTTCATGACATGGTATTTTAATGTTTATTTATAGTATGATACAAGTTTATTTTTATTATTGATAATTTATTTTAAAAGAAATATAGAAAGAAATAAATTTAAAGGGACAAGAGATTAAGAAAAATTCTTAAAAAGTTCTTGCCGAAGAAAATTTTTAAAAATTGTTCTTGTTAAAAAAATAATACATAAAAACCTTTTCTTCAAAATGATTATATATATATATATATATATATATATATATATATATTTCAGAGTTCTGCAAATATAAATTACCTTCTTATATTTTAAATTAGAATATATGTGACGAAGTTTTCACTTTTTTTAATTCTCTAGATTACATACTGTTATTATTATCTTTCTTCTCTTTTTCATATGTGTATAAGTGTATTTCATATTACTCTCTCAACTAGCTTTAAAAAAATCTCTCAACTATTTAAAACTATAATTTAATTATTTTTATTTATATACTTGAACATTTTAATTATATCTCTCTTTCGATATGTATTCTTTTATCTCTACCTTTAAATAAAAATAATTTTAATATTTTAGAAAATAATGTATTTATAATTAAAAATTATTTTATATAACAAATTAAGTTATCTATTGTAGATCTAAAATATAATTTATTTATTTAAAAAAATATATTTGTTATAAATTTAATTACTATATTTTTTCTATCTTTATTCAGTTACTATATATTTATATGTTAAAATAATTATTTATTATCAATCTTAACTATATAAAATAAAGATTTATAAATGAATAGAATAAAGTACGTGTTGGTGGAAACGAGCAAGTCAATTATCTTTATCTTGTGGAATGGGTGGCTCAGGCGCGCAGTTCAAAGCCTTAGTCCTTTTATAAATGGCCCAAAATCAAGGCTCATCATATATATATCACCCTTCCTTTTATTATAAGTACACCTTTTTTTATTTTTAAAATATTTTAATTTTTTATCCTGTATTTTTTTAATTTTACTCTTTTATTATTTACTTTATAATTTTCTTCTTATTTTTTTTTCATGATATTTTAAGAATTTATTTTTATTAAAAAAAGAAAAAGAGATGTGTACTTAATATAATGGGCCAACCCGTAGCCTTGAACTGCCCCCTCTGGCCCAATAAACTTAGGCAAGCTTAAATGGGCCAAACCAACCCAGTTGGATTGTTAGGAAAGGGCTACGGATATTGGATGTTTAGCGACCAAAAACTTGGTGGATCTACAAAGGACTACGAATATCTACATGTGTGGTGGTGCTCCTGGAAAATTAAATGTATAGTTTGTTTAATGCTATATATTTCCTTTGATGATAATAATTTGTTTTCGTCTGCTCCTAATGTCCTTGTTTCTTGTAGGTCTTGTATGGTCCTACATTTTTTTCATAAGCTTCATTTTTAGTTATTTCCGCACTATAAATAGTTTCAGTAACATGAATTTAACCTCTCGAAAATATTATTGCAATTGTTAATGTTTTAATGTTTAAAATCTAACCTTTTAGTAGAGATCACATGCACCTTCTACTACAAATAGTATTGCTTAAGCCGGATAAAATCCCCATGGAAAAAATATTCTCATTCCAAGTTTTTAAAGTTGTTACATACAATGATACAAATATTAAAACTAGATACCACCAATTAAATTTGAATAATTTTGTGCTAGTAATTATTTGTATTTTTCAATAATTCTAAACCTTCCTAAAATATTATCTTACTATTATTCTTTGTAATATTGTAAGTTTTTGTGAATTATTGTCTTTTTAGCAATAATTATATATTGTGGTGTTCAAAGGTATGACGTTGAGAGACTCTGGGAGTTAAAAAATTCTTGAGGAATCGTTAGGTGTTTTAGAGGGTTTTTCTAGACAAATGTCTAGTTTGACCTTAAAAGGAGAAGTATATAACATTTTTTTTTAAGAATTGAACTTTATAAGTTTAGTTCTTAAGAACCCTTAGAGAGATAAATTAGAGAGAGAAGTTACAAGATTCTGATTCTTCTTCTTTTTTTTTTTTCTAGGCTCCCCGAGTATGTAAGGATCATCATTGGATTATTGATTCGAAGCCTAAAAGCTGAGAATCAAGGTGGTGTTGGAGCAAAGCTTCAGTGATAGCTTAGAGGCGTTCCTTTATTCTTCTCCTTTCTCGGTTCACTTCGACTTCAAGGTATAGGAAATTAGAACCTTGTTTGTGTTAAATTGTATGATGTGTATATTGCTTGATATTGCCATCAAAATGTGGTTATCTATGTTGAATTTTTGAATTGTATGATAAAAGGTGCAGTTTTGAGTGTTGCTAGCATGTTGAAGAAATCTTGATGATTCTACCATGAATGTTGTTGCATGTGCTATGTTTGGTTGAAAATGAGTTGTGGTTGATGTATGCATATAGATTGTTGCATTGCATGTGGAAATTTTATGATTTTCAAGTGTTGTGAGAAAATTTAAGCATTTGCAAAGTGCATAACTAATCATCGCATCAAGCATGCCTTCATGGCACTGGATATGGCTCAAATCATTGGGCCTTTATCTTGCTCACGTTGGGTGTAGAAATGGTGGTCGAACTCACGTTGGGTGTACAAATGGTGGCATTGGATGTGAGAAGAGAGAATAACCTATGACTTATCACATCGGGCGTGGTTTGAATGGTACTAGACATGAGGTGAGAGAATTAGCTCTACTAGGATAGGTGTCAAGCGCTAAAGGAGTGACACCGGGTGTGAAGAGGGAGAATCGTCTCTACTTGAATTGGGGTCGAGTATGAAACTTTTCCACACCAGACATGGGGTTCAAGGGTCACTACCTCATCAACATCGGGCACAGATTGAATGCCGTTGAACATAGGCAAGGCAAAGGGCTACTTGCCTCAATGGCATTAGACGTAAGGTGGATAGCACCAGGCATTGGTTGCCTTACAATAACTTGTTGTTTGCATGATTAATTTGTGAACATGGATAGGTTGGATGAATTTATTGCATGTTGCTTGTTGATTGATGATATTTGTTCTATGTATGTTAATCAAGGATTATATATATATATATATATATATATATATATATATATATATATATATGATTATAACTGTTTAAAATTGTTGAAGTGTGGTGATATGAATGCTTTAGGCATTTAGGTATGTTGTGTTGATATACTATTGAAGTGTGATGTTGAAAATGTTATAGGTATTTAGGTATGTTGATTGACTTATGACTAGAGAAAAGATTGTTTATGAAAGTTGGATATCCCATAGTGAGGATATTGGTATGGTGCTCTACAAGTATAATTATTGAAAACCCTCATTAAGTGTTATCTCTTTGAATAAATTGTTGAGTCTCCTTTAAGACCTTAGTTTATGAGGTATGTAGGCCAAGTCAAAGCATACCGACTATAAACGACCACGGTATAGGGGTCAGGTTGGACTATATTGATAATAAAGTGACCAATGTTGATCCGTATATGAGCAATGTTGAGACATACATGTATAAAATGATCAATAGTACAAGGTTGAGGACTTAGTCCCTAATTAAGTACCAAAGGGGTGTAGTATTATTTGGAAGGTAGTTGGTGAGCTAAAGCTATAGTGGGTTTAGTGTTACAATCTAATGTTGTGATAGATTCATACCTAAGTTGTTCTACCCTAATAGGAATACTAGACCTTCTAATTTAAGTGGCGACATCCAAGAAACTATGTTGTTCGGGATTGGTATCCCAGTTTAGCTATTGACTAAGTAGGTTTAAAAAGGTCTTGTGAGTTTGGTAGGATCAAACCACTTACACTACTTACCATTTTGTAGAAGATCTTCATAGTTGAATGCGCAATGAATCATTAGTTGAGGTGTATGCATGTCATGTGGTGTAATTTGGTGTTGTTCATATGCTTTGGTAATTATATTGTTGAATGGCATGATTATGTTGTAAGTTTGATATGCTTGAGTTGTTTGTCTTTTAAACTTGATGATACCATGTTGAGGTGTTTTTTATGTTGATATGTTGTGAACCATGAGTTGAGTTATTGTTGGTTTACATGTTGGTGTTGGTGATTATTATAATTGTCTTTACTTTTATACTTGCTATATGTTTATTATTTTGAAATATAGTTTAATCTTGCATGTTTTCTAATAGTTAGACTACAATGATCATATTTTTTATGGAAGTAAAGTAAGGTTAGCTGGAGGCAAGTTGTGAGTTTTGTAAGGCCATATTAGTGGATGACTTGCTACTAATTTTGTTGGGTTACTCCAATGTAACCGACTGCATAAATATTGTTTGACTGACAATCTAAGATTACTCATAGTTTTGGATCATTGTACACATGCACGCATACACACAAACAAAGTTGTATAGTATTTTTGGTTGGTGAAGCAACCTTTATGTGTGTATTGTTATTGTGATTCCAAGATCAATCTATGTGTTAATCTTAGGTAATGGTAGTTGTTTTCTTTGCTAGTTGTTGGTTTCGTTAAGTATAGATTATGATGGGTTGTTACATTCTTAATTTCTTTACATGATAAATATTGAATAAATTTTAAAAGACTAAATATATTTATTTTTCCTTTATTACTTCTTTGTAAAATAGTAGAAAAATGTGGCATTATTATATTGTCCAAGAAGTCCCTATGGAATGGGTAGCCCATTTCTAGATTGTTGATAGGCCTGTTTCTAGCTTTTGGTGGTCCAGGAGCCCATCAGTAAATAGTAAAATGACTCATGATATATACACCTCCTTTTTTTAATAAGTACACCTCCTTTATTTTAAAAAAAAAATTATAAAAAATTATAGTTTTTTTTAAAAAAAAATTCTAATTTTATATCTTTAACTTTCAATTTGCTATTTTTTTCTTTTTTTTCACATTTTTTTTTCTCTTTTAGTTTTCACATGCTACCAAAATAGGTGAGGTGAAGGAAAGATAAGGGGGTGCATGTAAAAATTGAAAAAAAGAAAGAAAATATGTGAAAAAAAATTAAATTAAATATTGTGGATGTAAAATTAAAAATTACAAAATACAAAATTAAAAAAAATTAAGAATATTTTAAATTTTAATTATTTTTTTAAAAAAAGGAGGTGTACTTATAGAAAAAAGGAGGTGTATATATCATAAACCTAGTAAAATATTTGATCCATATTGGACAGACCACTCTAGCCCATAAAACTTAAGAGGCTAGCTCCAATGGGCCAAACTGGGCCTATTGTAGTGTAAGGTAAGGGCGATAAATATTGGACCAAAAACAATGATGAATCTGTAATTCTTTATCTGATTTGGATCAAATAAAAACCAATGGTAAAGAAATCAAAATGTAAAAAACATTTGTTAATGCATAACTTCAAATGAAAACTTGTGTTTTTTCTTCTTTCTTTTTCAATGAACTGAGTGGGCTAGGGCTGTAGGGCACTGCTGTCTCTCGTGTAGACATTTTAGGTGCTAAACTCCCAAGATAGTGAGATACTCTTAGCACCCTTGTTTATGGAAACACCAGTGCTTTTTTTTTTTTTTTTTTAAAATTAAAAATTGTATTTATAATAAAAAAAATTATAGTATATTAAATTTTAATGTTATCCTCACCGTTAAAATACTAACCGTTTATACATTATATTAAATTGTAACATACTAAATTTTTGTATATTAATTTATAGTATCCTAACCATTATAGTGTATTAAATTTTAAGAAAAAAATACCGTTATATAATAAATTTGAACATTATATTTCTTAACGTTGTAAATTGTTTTTTAATATAATTATATATATATATATAAATACTTGTATAAATATGATCCATCATTCCATTGTATATTTTTTACTCACTACCTTCCTAGTTTTCTTCTTCTCTTTGACTCTTTATTTCCCAAAATTCCTTCTTAAGTCAATTTTATCTACTCTCAACTATTATTTTTTTAATTTCTTTTCACTTAATAGAGCCAAATAAAAACCACTTTAATCGTTATTTTAATTTTATGTCAATTTTTTAACCTATCATTAATCCAAATTCTCAAAATTCTTTACATTTATCACACTCACAAAATAACGCAAATATGAACAATTTTTAATTTTCATTCCCATTTTCGTGTGGATATCCCATGTTTCAATCACCATTAATAACTTCACAATGGATCTTGACACTTCAATGGATACTATTGAAGATCAATCTTGTGAAAGAAATTTATAAACATCTTTGTTTGCAATTGAATATAAAATTTCACTATTTTCAACTCAAATTGGATTAGATAATGTTATCCTCAATGAAGAGGGAAAAAAAATCAACTCCTAAAAAGTAAACATCAAGGTTCAGCATGGAAAAAGATAAACTTCTCATCCAATTTTAGTTGTCTTTTATATATTGTTGTAATTGTGTAATTTTAGTTAATTTCATCATTTTAAATAAAATTTAATTAAGTTAAATATTTTATTTTATATCATTAAAAAATATTTCACAAAATACTATTATAAAAATTTTCTTAATTTATAACTTAATGTAAAATAAGTTAATAAATAAATTATTGATGATATGAAAAAATGTAAGATTTTTCGTAAGACTCATTTAATAATCGAAAGAGAGATGTTGGATTGGAGAAAAGAATGTCTATAAAGGCATTAAATTAGAAAGAGTAAAAATAAGTGATATATATAAGTGAAACCTATTTTGCCACCTTAAAAAGAGATATCTATTGAAGATGACCTTAGAAGGATCGAAGAAGCATCAATTACTTCTGCAGCATAACATTTGAGTGTCTATCTTATATTACAAATTTTTTGACTGACCTTCTGTACACATAAATTAGACTAATTATTTTGTAAGAGACTATTTTAAGATATCAATTTTCAATGAGATTGTATTTAACTATTTTGTCTCAATAATAATATTTTTAGAAATTTTTCTTAATGTCTTACATATTTTAATCTATCATTTTTATGTTTAATTAAAATTAAATTTTAATATTTATTAAAAAAATTATTAATAACTAAAAATAATTTTACAAAATATAATTTATTTATCATAAATCTAAAATAAATTGAGAGGATTAATAATATTTATTTATTACAATTTAAAATATTGTGTATATTTAGTAGTATTTTTTTATTATAAATTTTATTTATATAAAATAAAATTTTTATCAATGTATGCAAACTAAAATGCTAGTTTGTCATGTAATATATTAAAAATATATATATGATTTTATATCGACAATAATTCATTGTAAAGACTAGCGTTTATATTGGGATAACTATTTTTGTTCACAAGAGATCGAGTATTTTTACTCAGATGAACAAGTTATGTATGAATCAACTTTGCTTCATTAATCCATTGAAAATTCAATCTACTGAGGGATACATGTTCATACAGAATTTGTGGAAAACTTCACTTTCAAAAGGTTTAGTGGTGATAATATTAATAATATGATCCTTAGATATTCCTTAAGGAAAAGTGGACCACCAATATTGAAGGATAATGTAAAAGAAACTAATGTAGCTATCTCTACTTGATTGAGTGATTAAATATTTAATACATTTTCTCTTGTCATAAATTAATAACTTATACTTTTTTCTAAAATAAAGTTAACAAATTATATTTTTCTAGTGACCGAATGATTGTTCGTTAAGATGGGCCAATTATCATTTAATGGGATTGGGTTAAGATTTGACTTTTGCTCTTGCAACTAAAATGGTAAAGTATGGGCTTATGATTCGGCCTACCAAGCTATACCCAAAAAGGATAATCATACCTTAAAACTTAGGCTAGGCCTATATAGCCACCATTGATTGTGGACTCAAAGATAATACCACAATGGGCTTATCAACATTGCTCTTTCTGCTTGTTGTCACTCTCTCTTTTGAGAAATGTATGCTTTACATCAAATTGCATGCTACACCATCAAATATGAAACACACTCTAACATTTAAATTATTCTTAAAATGGAACAAGGTATATTCATTTGTAATTTTATCGAGTTAAATCATAACTATCTTTAACTTATGGAAGATAAGTAAAGTTTTACTCACTTAGGAGATAAGTTTATTTTTTTAAAAAAATTATTGTGCAAACGTTATATATATCTAATTGGAAGGAGAGATCACCTACATTTATATTTTTATATCAAATTAATCATACAAAAGAAAAGGGAAGAGAGACAATTGCGGTTATTTAATCCACTTTCAATTAAGTGATAAAAATTTACAAACTATGGGGATATAAACAAGAATTTAATTAAAATATTCTTATAGTATAAATATTTTTATTTACACTATATTGTTATAATTAAAAATCATCATTAACTTTTATAATAATTACTTTACCATTTATAATTAAGGTATTTTAATTAGTCAATAATGTAATATCAAATTAAATATAGCCTCATGAAACCCTCATGGACCCAAATCAAGTACAATATTTTTTTTGTTTTTTTTTTTTTTCTATTGCGTCTTCATAATTCATATTTGACTATAGACATATTGCCAAATATCGTTGTCCATCCAAAAGTTGTCTACCCAGAATGGAACTAGTGTGTATATAGGGACACAAATAATCTAAGAGATTATAACATATTTAATTCATGTTAAAGTCCCTCGATGTCACTTCATTTGGTCAAAATCCGTGTCATAATACAATTTGCACGTTAATTTATGTTTCCCAACCGTTGGTTCCTTGTGTTGATCGTTGAATAATTCTACCTTCAATTTCAATGGAACCAAACCGGTCAACCTCAAAACCATAGAACAGTTTTCATGCCCTAAGACACCACCTACCTGGTATACATATTAATTACGACCTTACAATACAATATTGTTTAATTTATTCGAGAAATTCTTTTGTTCTAACATCACGATGGTTTCAACCAAAATATTGTAAACCATGAGGAAATTGTAGTAAAATTAGAAGAAAGATGAACCATTATATATTTATATGCATGAGACCATTTTGAACATGCAACTTACGTTTCATTGCTGGAAAAGGAAGTTGGAGTTGAAATTTCTCAATTTGGAAGTAAGTCCCATTGTTACTATCTATCTGAATTACTAAAATAATTGAAAGAAATCTGAATAGAATCACCAACACCCACTTGTCTTTATAAATATATTAATTAATTATTTATGTGTGGAAGAATAGTTTTTGTTTTTTTGATTGTTTTGTATGGGATGGAAGGTGTATAAGTCGGATTCCAAATGGTTTGACGGACTTCTCCAAGTATATATGGTGATACTGTTTTTTTCCAGTGTCTGTGATCAATGGACACCTTTAATTTTAAAGGCATTTAAATGTTGAAGTCAATCAGAGAATTTTAGGCAATGTAGTAAAAGTAAAGGGATATTCTATTTACCTACAAACCCGACCCAACTGAAGCAATTAATGTAATTAATTTACAGAACTTTTATGGGATGAATCACAATCATAAGAGGGTGTAGCCCAATTTTGCAGTCACATGCACAGTAGAGGTAGAGTTGTATCTCTGACTTCATGTCTAAAATTATTTTTACTAACCATTTTTTGAGTTACATCCACTCCATTGTTTAAAAAAAATGTTATTTTAGTTTTTTATATAATATTAATTATTTTAGTAAAAACTACAATATCAATAATTTTTATTTATATATTGATAATAATTATTAGGATTATTATTTTTTTATTTATAAACTTTTCTTCATCTAAAAAATTTAGAACTATATTATTTTAAGAGGCAGAGAGTATATGATTTTTATGATATTTAGGATGGACTTTTCAGGAGAAGACCAAAATATTTTTGGAATCAAGTGCGTTAAATTGGCCTAAAGGGAATCTCAAATCTAAATTTTAAATTTATTGACAACAAAAGAAATACTTATTATTAATTTTTATATAATAAAATGGTTATATATATATATATATATATATATATATATATATATATATATATATTAAAAAAAGTCTTATACGTTTTTAAAAAAAAAGATTTTACATATATTCTTTATTTAAAGAAAAAATTATCGTAACAAAAGATTTTACATTGTAATGTTGTAGTAGTAAATAAATTTCAATCCTATTCAAATTAATTACTCTTAAAAATTAATCCATAACAAAAAGTAATTTATTATTGTTTTTCTATATAGTAACTAAAATATATCACTTATTAAACATAAATGGTAATTAACTACATTACATATAACACACAAAAATAGCCATAGGGCTGACATGGTGGCGGATATTAGTGTTAAATTAAAAGTTCTTGATATATAGATTAAATTTAATTTTTTAAAAATTTAAAAATTATTTTATATTTTGTTTTATTAATTTAAATTAACATATAATTATAGAATTATTTTATATATTAACTTATATATATATATATATATATATATATATATATATATAAAACAAAGTATCTATTGATTTTTTAATTTTTTTAAATTTATAAATTTAATTTATACATTAAAAAATTTTATTTTAACAATTGAACCATTAGAATTTAGCATACACCATGAGTTATTAAGTGAAATAATTTTATCAAAATTTATTTTTAGAGTAATTTGATTCACACGCACAATTTAATAGTTAATTTATAACAATATATTACATTAATTGTTTGTATTAAATTTTTTCAAAATTAAATAATAATTAGAAGGTTATTAAATGATTTATATTTTTGCATAATTCAACCGATTTTTGTATATTTGAATAAGGTGTCAAATAATTTTATATTAATATAAATTTTGTAAATATGATCTATGTGAAAAAAAATTCCTTCAATTCATCAATAAATTTTAAAATAAAATTATTCACTTAAAAGCTATTAAATAGTGTATTATCAAAATACCCTTATGTAATATATATATATATATATATATATATATATATATATATACTAATATATAATGAGGATATCCCTTTTAATAATTACTTTGGTTTTTATATTTTGTTAATCATTATATCCTTTTATTTTTTTAAAATTAAAAAAAGAATTTTTTTTATCAAATTCAAAACCTTGAAATTAATGAATTAATCATAATACCAGTTAAATCATTATATTTTTATTACTTAATTTTTATTTTTACTTTATTTTTAATTGAGGCATGAAGTGTCACGACCCATTAGTACTATTATATAAAAGGGGATACTTCTTTTAGTAATCACTTTGGTCTCTACATTTTATTGACCATTATACCCTTTCATTTTAAAAAAATTGAATAACATACTTTTATTACTTTATTTTTATTTTATCTTTAATAGAGACATGAAGTGCCTCGATTCCACTAGTATATATAAAGGGGGTGTGTATAATGTGATTTTTTTTTTATGTAAAGAAGAATAAATATTAGTTACTAGCTAGATTTTATTATGAATGGTTAAAATAAAAATAAATAAGTCATGTGTCCTTTAAGAGTTTTCATGGCTCTTTTAGGTGATCACATGACTTTAAATTTTGATCAATTGTGCATAATTATATATCATATTTTTTTTTATTTATAATAATATTCTTCTTCTTCTTCTAATATTTTTTTTATCTTTCTCATACTCTCTCACCTTTTGTGATTCAGAGCTCAGAACGATTTCTCTATTCTTCATCCTCTCCTTTGCTTTCAAGAAGGCTCAAAGCCTCTCTCTTTCCTCCTCGGAGCCTCTCTATTTCCTCCTCCTTCTTCTTCTTCTGGGGTTGTGGATGTTCTTGAATGAGTTTGGCAAAAATGGGTGATATTGATATCATGGATGGTTGCATGTGGTATTTTATGGAATTTTTAAGTTTCATGTATGAATATGGTGATGAGAATGAGTTTTAGATGGTGTTTAAGAAGAAAATTTGTGAAGTGTACGTCAGAAAGGAAGGGGAAGCCATGAATATGCAGAAAAAATCTACACTTCGTGTTGGAGTGCTGGTTTTTATGCTGAAGCGTCAAAAATACCCCAAATAAAAAGCTCAAATTGAGATCCAACACTATAATGTTGAAATGAGTGCTACGATAATGAAGAAGGAGGCTTGACAGAGATCCAACACTATAACGGTAGTTGATCACTACAACGATGAGAAAAAATTGGGTTGATAGAAATCTAGCATTGAAGTGCTATATTAAGCACTACATCGATGGAGGTAAACAATCGAATTTGGTCTTGGGGTCTTCTTGAAAGTTGTAGCCTTAGATGTAAGTTTTCCGATGTATTTAAAATCACCTAAAAAGGAGGTATATAACTCCAATTATAACCTTTTTAGTGAGTAAAGGTCAAACTATCAACATTTAGGAAAATTATTGCGATTTTTGTGATTTTCAACATGGTAGATGATGGAATTAGAACCTGAGGTCTTCATGAGAGTTGTAGAAAATTTGTGACATCCTCTATCCCACATCATATATTCAACATAAAAAGGACATAATTCTCTTTAAAATAAAATGGAATAAAAAATACTTCAATTGAAAAAAGTCATTCTCTTCCAAATCATGAGTAGAGAGTTCACATTACAAAAATCCTTTCATAAAACATAAAATCGCTTAAGCATAAATCCTTAGGTAAAAATAAATAACATAATGAATTCCATTAAAACACAATAAACAAAAATCCCGGTGTCACATAGTCTAATCAAAGCTAACTGACTAGACTTCCCCATCAAAACCTTTAGCATCCTGTTGAGGCCCACTTGTACATCACAATAAAATAAGAAACACAATTAACAAGGGGAGTGAGAAACATCTCCTTTAGGCTCGATGTGGAGAAACAAATGCTAAATAGCCCACACACACAATACATGCAACATACATAGCATATCCAAAGCAGTCATAATCACCCTCATGTCTCGATGTCATGCATACTACTCAGTACATGCATGTGGCACCATACAGAATTCACATATTTCTTGTCACTGGTATGATGATACAACAACACACTTGGGGCACCTGTAATCATAAATATATCATTGGTGGCCCAAAGACACACCTGGAATTCACATGAGTACACTGGCATGTGACCTTAGCGACACACCAAGAATAATCCAGTACACTAGCATACAGCCTAAGTGGCACACCTAGAGTTAGGGTTGTTCAAATAGTTGAACTAAACTAAACTACATATGAACTAAACTAAACTAAAATTGTAGTTTGATTAAATTGAATTGAACTAAAAAAATAGTTCCAAAAAATTGAACTAAACTATTTTATATTTTAGTGAACTATAGTTCTTAAGTTTGAACTATACTATAATTTATACTAAACTAACTTCTTATTATTATTATTATTATTATTATTATTATTATAAACTGAATTCAAATACATTCTAAAAAAATGTCTTTTCAATTTTAAATTTATAATTTCTTTATTGTAAAACTTATGATAAAAATAAATAAATAAATTTATCGTAGTCCATGATTATTATGCTATTTTTTAGTAATTTAATTTTTTGACGTGTTCATAAACTAGATCGATGTTATAGAACAAAGATTATGAACAAAAACAAAATATCTTAATAAAGGCTCTAATTTTCAATGAGTTTACTGTTCTTATTAATTATTAAATAAAAAACTTAAAAATAATATCTAAATATTACATATGACTATTGTTTTAGTTAATGCGTTCCTTACAAAATAGTATGACTTTTAAAGAATATTATAAAAATATATACTGTTACTATGTTGCTAACTCAATCGTTAAACTCAACCAATTAATATTATAACTTTTTTATTAAAATAATAATATTTTTTAGCATAAAAAATAAAATTTTTGGATAATAAAGTGATAAGTTTGTACACACATATATAATACATTTTTTAATTTTTATAATAATTATATTAAAAATATAGAAAGAGTAATAATTACTAAAGGTATATAAATTTTTATTCAATTAATAAATGAAAATTAATTTTTTCTTTTAATCCAGTAAATTAAATCACCATAGAAAAAATCTGTAACCAAAACAAAAATGTGTAATTGTGCACAGTAACACTAAACTACTAGTATACTGATTCAACAGTGGACAATAGGCGAAATTGAAAAGCTATGAAAAAAGCATTAATAATGAAAATTTAGTTTTATTAACAGTTTGGTCTAACAAACTACTCTTTAGAAAATAGTTTTTGATTTATAAAACTAAACATAAAATTTATTTTAGTTCAATTTTTTATAAAAATAATTTGGTTTTTTTCTAGTTTAATCCAATTTAGTTATTTATTAGTTTAGTTCTAATAAATTGTTTATAACATTTTCTAATTATAACTTTATTTTATAACTAATGTGCACTAAACTACTTTTTATAATAGTTTAGTTTTTTAAAAACTAAACTTAAAATATAGTTTAGTTTTTATAAAAATTACTTTATTTTTTTATAGTCTAATTTAATTTAGTGTTTACAATAGTTTAGTTTAATGTAGTTTTTTAAACACCCCTACCTAGAGTCACATATGCTCATGATGCATGTCACACATTCACTAGTCATGTACTATTCACTTATGCTCTAACACACGCTTCCACATTCACCATAAAATCATAACTTTCATCACATTCCATACCAACACAAGATAGCACATCACACATAGCATATTGATACATGAGACACAGGTCAAGACATCATAAAGAGTGAAGGATTTCATGAAAACCACAAGCAAGGAAGATCACATTCGTGACTGGTGAGTCACGCCCATGATTCACTCGCAAAAAGTGAGGATTCTCAAACAAGGTCAATCATAATCGTGACTCGCCAATCACGCCTATAATTCACGCGCTAAAATGAGGGTTTTTTACAGAGTCAATCACGACCGTGACTCATCAGTCACACCTGTGATTCACTCTGTCCCAACGTGAAACGTAAAATCTGCATATTACAAAATGCGAACTCCACCGCTTTTACACCAATTCATCAAGTTTCATAACTTAATCGATACAAATATTCCATTATACATTCAGAACACGCAATAACACTCAATTTAGTCATCAACACACCAAATCAAACCAATTAACCACATTCCTATTTATTTTTGTTAAGGTTTCCCATAGGAAATCATAAAGCACTCTACGTCAAATCAAAACATGTCAATTTCAGGAATCAAATACATATTCGCAATCAGAATCAAATAAGGAATACAAAGGAACATTCAATTTTTTTTTATAAAAAAAACCTCTTACAAATCCCTAACATACACATACAAAGGATTAGGAGCCAATCCTAACTACCTAGCATTTATCTCCGCGCCCCAAGCGAGGTTTCTTACTCCTCCCATACCTTGATGGGCAGAAGTCGAAGCACGAGCAGTTTCCGGGTAATCTCCTTCTCCTGGTTCTCCTTGATCTTCAAAGAGAATAGAAAGGAAATGAACAGAAAGAAAATGAGTACGTGAAACTAAATCTAACAAGTCCCTTTTATTCAATTAATAAAATAATAATAACCCAATTACTAAAACAACCTTCCCTATTATAAAATAATTAAAATAAAATCAAAATACACTCTTCCTTTTTAATAAAAATATCACAAGTTTAAACCTTTAATAAAATACATCTTCATAAAATACACCTTATATCAATAATCAAAATATTAACTAGGACCATGTTTTTTTATTAGAATTTATATAATTAATTAAATAATATCAAAATTCTTTAATAAACACATTTAAAATATTAAAATAAGTATTAGCATATCATTAATATGAATTAGGAATATTGGGGTGTTACAAAAACTTCTTTTATTTCATATGAGATAATGATAAGTATGATATCAGTAGTATAACTTTCTATGCCCTGATTTATGTGAAGGTTGTCATTGAATGATAATTGATTTTTGATAAGTTGTATGTTAATACATGTTATATGATGGTTGAATTCGATGAACACGAATAAAATACTTGTGTCTATTGCATGTTATATGACGTAGGATGATGATAATAAGCATTGGTATGCTATATTTGTGTAGTTGAAATGGTGATGAGCCTTGATATGTTATGTATGATTAATATGTTATTATTGAATGAATTGTTAAGCATTAGTATGTTATTCTTCTTTGAGGTGTTAAACATTAGTATGTTATACATGATTGATGTTGTTGATCACACTGTATACATTGACTGGATGTGATGTATATAACAAATATATGGTGAGGTGTAGATACAAGAATGTGGTGTGACATTAAAGCATGTTGGCTAATTTAGGACTTGAGGAGAGAAAATTAATTGGAAAACTAAAGATCCAACATAGGGTATCTTGAAGTGGCACTCGAGTAGGCCATTGTTGGAAAACCCTCTTTAAGTAGGTGTGTCTCTTGGAGTGGATTTTTGAGTTATATTGAGTCTCCTTTAGGTCCTTAATTAGTGGTTGAGTAAGGTAGGAGGTTGAGGGCTACATTCCTTAACCAAGTGTTGAGTGTCTTTTATTCCTTATTTACACTCAACTTTTGGTACTCTTTTTGGTAATTGTAGATAGTTATATATGTTATTTTACCCCCCTAAATTGGAAGAATTAAGTTATATTAAAAAGATAGAAGAGTAGTAGCAAAATCTTAATGAATTTCCTCCATTTGTGCAAAAAAATTGAGAAGGCAAAGATCCACAGCCATAGTTGTGGATCTGGAGCTCGAGCTATGGAAATATGGGAAGGAATTAAAAGGCTAGTAAGTTGTAGCTATAGCTGTGGAAATCTGGAATGCGAATTTGAAGTTCCAGATATTTGAAGCTATAGCTCTTGAGTTTAAACCTTTGTTCGCCTGAAAAACCACACTTCTTTGCTAACCAAACCTCAGTAGAACCTTAAAAAAGTCCTTGTGATCCTTAATTTTCTCTCAAGGGGTGGTAATGAAGAGATGATATCAATGCTTATGTTCATAGAAATGATGAGTGGAATTGAGAGAAACACAACCTGGAGAGTTATTCTTATGAGAGTATGTTCAATTATTGGTTTATAATGTTTGTGTTATGAATTATCTTGCAATCTTTTTGGTTGAGCATGATTGGTTTTGTGGGCACCTCAGTGAGTAAAAAATGAATTTTGATAGTGAATTGATTGAGTGTTTGCCTATTGTTGATACAGAAGCAATCTCATGATGGGAAGTTTTCTTGTTTTGATTGGTGTTTTGTTAGGGACCAACAAAAGATTAAGTTGGGGGAGTTGTTGAGTGTCTTTTATTCCTTATTTACACTCAACTTTTGGTACTCTTTTTGGTAATTTTAGATAGTTATATATGTTATTTTACCCCCCTAAATTGGAAGAATTAAGTTATATTAAAAGGATAGAAGAGTAGTAGGAAAATCTTAATGAATTTCCTCCATTTGTGCAGAAAAATTGAGAAGGCAGAGATCCACAGCCATAGTTATGGATCTGGAGCTCGAGCTGTGGAAATATGGGAAGGAATTAAAAGGCCAGAAAGTTGCAGCTATAGCTGTGGATCTGCAGCTATAGCTGTGGAAATCTAGAATGTAAATTTGAAGTTCTAGAGATTTGAAGCTAAAGCTGTGAACTTACAGCTAGAGCCATGGAGCACCCAGGACCCAACAAAAGTTCCAGAGATCCACAGCCATAGCTGTAACTTCACTGCTACAGCGCTGGAGGTTCCTTAAGCTTGAAGGAGTTTCCAGAGCTATGGCTGTGAAACCACAGCTGCAGCGTTGGAGGTTTCTTCACCTTGAAGGACTCTCCACAGCCATAGCCGTGGATCTACAGCTGCAGCTATGGGGAAAAAAATTATTTTTTGCCCCTGTTTTAAAGCTCATATAAAAGGGGGAAAATGAAAGAAACAGGGCATCACGAACAAGAGAGAGAAAAACAAGATGGAGACCTCAGAGAAGAGAGAAACAGAGCAAGAACGAAGACTTGGGCAGCTGGGTCATTTGGGAATGAAGCCCAACCCCTTGTTTTCATCTCCCACTTTGTAATCTATTCTTTTACTTCTTATATCTTGTAATGGCCATGTGTGGCTAAACTCATTAAGGATTGGTTGGATGTAACTACTAACTCTTCTTCTTCTTAAATATATGCATTTTAATCTCATTATTTGTGCTTGATTCTTCACTCAATGCTTATAGCAGTTTGATCACCCGTGGTATGATTTTGGTTTTTGAATCCATTTGGAAAATGTTTTTGAAAACCCGAACTGAATCTTGCACCTAATCATTTCTCGTTCTAGGAATAAACTTGATTTGGTTAGTCATATTGTTCAAGTCACTATTCTTAATGCGAAGTGTTAAACTCAAAATATAGAGGAATCATGTTTAAGATTAATGACTTTAGGATTCAACTTTGAGGAATCTTGTTGGATTATTAAATGAACGTGGAAATAATGAAATTAAAATCGTATTTATTTTAAGAAGATTTACGAGTTTGCAAGTGCTTCTAAACCAATCCTTGTTTCTTAAACATTGTTTTAACTACTGTTATTTTATTGTGTTGTTTTACTCTATTTTTACTCATTTGCAATTATAACAACATTCTCTTTTAAATCATTAGAGCAAGAATTACTAAACTCTCAAATCCCTAAGGACGATACTTAATTACTACATCGAAACTTGGTCCGCTTGCCAAGTGGAGAGATTGCGAAAACCTCATCAAGTTTCTGGCGCTGTTGTCGGGGATTTGGTACTATTTAGTAATTCTTATTCTTGTAATTTTGTAATTGTGTAAATAATTCATTCTGTGAATATTTATAATATATAGATACATTTGTCTTGTTGTGTTTTGTGGACTCACCTTGCTGTGCAGACTTCTTGAAATTGTATGCGAGGGAAAACTCCATCCGAGGAATGACATTTTGACCCTGAAATTGAAAGAAAGGAAAGGAGGAACAACAGTAGGAAAAAAAGGCTTAGACAGTTAGAGAGAATCCAAAAACAACAGCAAGATCTTCCGAGTTCTTGTACTTCATCAAATCAACCATTCCTTGAATCAGAGATGGCTGAAGAGGGAATAGGAACTCATAATGGTGGACATGGACCAGCCAGGCCTCCAAGAAGGACCCTAGGTGATTATGCACAACGACATGGTCCTAGGCATTTCTCCAGTATTGCAGCTCCAAATACTTCTAGAGCTTTGGAGATGAAGTCTGCCTTCCTTACTTTGGTTAGCTCACAAAAATTTACAGGCCTTGATCATGAGGACCCATACTCACACCTTTCAAATTTCTATGAGTTATGTGGAACTATGGGAATTCATGAAGGTGATGAGGAAGTTGTATACTTGAGGTTATTTCCATTTTCTCTAACAGGAAAAGCTAAAGTTTGGTTACAATCTCACCCGAATCAAAGTTTAACAAGCTGGAGTGATGTGGAAAATAAGTTTGTTAATAGATTCTATCCATCATCCAAGTATATTAAAGCCAAATTAGAAATCACAACTTTCAGGCAAGGTGCAGATGAACCATTTTATGAAGCTTGGGAAAGATTTAACTCATTGCTCAGAAAATGTCCTAACCATGGGTTTGAAGATATAGCTCAAATCAATTTCTTTGTTAATGGAATCAAGCCTGAGGTGAAGATGTTATTAGATGCAGCAGCTGGTGGCACCATGATGTCTATAAGCCCAGAGGAAGCTACTCAAATTATAGAGTCTTTGGCATCTTCTGATCACCAAGCAGAGCATGGAAGACATCAATCTCATAAAAGAGGAGTTCTTGATCTCAGTACTAGTGATGCAATCCTTGCTCAGAACAAGCTGCTATCTCAACAGATTAAAACACTGACTAAGCAGATGGCCAAAATACCACAGCAGCTTCATGCCATTGCTTCGTCCCCAGCTCAATCAAATTCTTCTTTAAAGTGTGATTTCTGTGGGGGGGATCATCCCAATGGCCACTGTTTTGAGAACTCAAACGAAGAAGAGGTCAACTACGTGGGTAACCAACTGAAAGGAGGTAATTTTAATTCTCATAATTATAATACTAACAATTATATGCAGAGGAATCAAGGTTGGAGAAACAATAACAACTAGGGATATGGATGGAGGAATGAAGCTGGGCCATCCAATAGGCCACCCCACAACAACAACAGCAACATCAGCCTGCTTATCCTTCTATGCATGAAAGAACCAACAAATTGGAGGAGACTCTGAACCAGTTCATGCAGGTGTCTATGAACAACCAGAAAAACACTAAAGCTTCCATCAAGAATTTAGAAGTACAGGTAGGTCAGCTAGCTAAGCAATTAGCTAACTTGTCTAAAAGCCCATTTTCAGCCAACACCAAGACCAACCCCAAGGAGTATTGCCAAGCCATAACAACAAGAAGTGGGAAGGTGGTAGGTAGTGTGTAATACCTTATTTTTTTATTAGTATTATTATTTATTATTAAAATGGCATTTTCGTAAATTTTATAAAGGTATAGGGGTATTATTGTAATTATTGATGGCATTTTCGCAATTTTCAAAAAGTTTGAAGGGTGTTTTGGTAACTTGGAACGTGTCGTTCCAAAAGCAAAACGGGCCGTTCCAAGCTTTAAAATTTAACTAAAAATCTTGAGTGAGAACGGGCTCAGAACGGCCGTTCCGACAAGGAGAACGGGCCGTTCTGATTGTGAAACGGGCCGTTCTAAAGGGAGAACAGGCCGTTTCAAAAGGAGTACGGGCCGTTCTGCTGGAAATTGGGAACGGGCCGTTCCGTATTTGGAACGGGCCGTTCCAGTTCAAAAATTTGCGTAGCTTTTCGAGCCCAGAACGGGCGTTCCGCTTTTTGGAACGGCCGTACCGGGTAGAGGAGCCAGAATTGCTATAAATAGGGGCTTGGGGAGTTACGAAAATTCATACCTTGGGAAGAGAAAATCCTTAGAGAAAGAGGGAGGAAAGGAAAGGAGGAGAAAGAGGAAGAGGAATCCGGTAGAGGTGGTTCTGTCAGAATAAAGAAAAGAGGAGAAAGAGGAGGAGGTTCTGCTCAAATTTCGGTTCAGGATTATCCAAGTAAGGGAAGTTAGTTTTTGAAATTATTAATTGTTTGATGATTAATAATAAATGAATATTTTTGAACTGTGTCAAATTTTGTTGTTGAGTCGAGCTGAATTATATGTTGATTTTTAACAGTATTGTACTATAAGGATGTTGAACTGAGTTATGAGTAGTAAGTTGTGTTGAATACTACTTAGCTGTGTTGTATGTTGATTTGTTGTACTATATAATGCTGAGTTGTATGCTGATTATACCCACTTGAGGTGGTGTTGTTGCTGCTGTTATAGCCGCTATGTCGGTGCTGTTAGCCACTATTGTGGTGCTGTTGTTGCCGCTAAGTCGGTGTTGTTATAGCCACTAGAGTGGTGTTGTTGTTGCCGCTAAGTCGGTGTTGTTATAGCCACTAGAGTGGTGCTGTTGTTGCCGCTAAGTCGGTGTTGTTATAGCCACTAGAGTGGTGCTGTTGTTGCCGCTAAGTCGGTGTTGTTATAGCCACTAGAGTGGTGCTGTTGTTGCCGCTAAGTCGGTGTTGTTATAGCCACTAGAGTGGTGTTGTTGTTGCCGCTAAGTCGGTGCCGTTATAGCCACTAGAGTGGTGCTGTTGCTGCTACTAAGCAGTGTTGATATAACCGCATTACGGTGCTGATGTTGTTGAGCAATATAAGCTGTGCAGATGTGTTGATAATTATAACGATGAATTTATTTACATTGCTAATCCTTTGCTAGTATGATTTGATTTTTAAAGAATACTAGCTTACCCTTGCATGTTTTCCATGTGGTTGGAACTGCGATGATCATACTATGTATGGGAGCAGAGCAGAAATAGGTGGGCGTCTTGGGATGAGTCTCCGCCGGACTTTGGAGCTAATTTGCTTGTGTGGATATTTTGCTTGTAGCTACTTGGGATAGTAGCATTTGGTTGTAATTTTCCTTGGTACACTTTAACTCTAGTCAGACTGGAATCTTGTATATTTATATATTCTAGATCCTATATTTATATACTTGTTCTATCTGTCTGGTGTTTTAGTGTGCTATACCGTGTGTAGTGACCAGCTGGGTTGTTACACTTAATGGTATCAGAGCAGTTCAAGTCTAATGGACACTCTTTGGGGGTGGTTCCTTTAGGCTTTTGTTGTGCTAAACTCTGTGTTGTGTTGTCTTGTTGTGTTGTTTGTTGTGTTGATTGCTGTGGTGTTTTGTTGTGTTGTTGATGGTTGTTTGGTTTAGTTATTGTGTACTGAAGATACTGTTACTTCTGTAGACAATGACTATAACCAATGAGCTGATAGCCAGTGCCATAGAGATGATGGCTATGGCTATGCAGCAGCAAAATGCTTATTTTGCTAGGATGGACGCTGGTAGAGCTGTAGCTGGTGCAGCAAGGCCCTTGGGGTCGTAGGAGAGCCGGGATCTAGCTGGGTTCTGGAAAATGTCGTCTTCCTTAGTTCAAGGGAGATGTAGTTCCAGAGGTAGCTGACCACTGGATCTGTGAGATGGAGAAGATCTTGACTGTGTTGGGATGTTCTCAGGAGAGTAGGCTGGCATAGGCTGTCTACATGCTGGTTGGGGAGGCTGAGCATTGGTGGAGTGGTACAAGGTAAACTTGATCTGTTTACCTTGGGAGGATATAGTCTTAGGGATGGATTGGTTGTCTGTCAATCGTATCCTTGTAGATTGTGCCAATAGGCGGTTGATCTTTTCTCAGGTGGAGGAGGAGTTGTTGATTTCAGCTGGTCTAGCTGAATTATTGTTGAGGGAGGAAGCATAGTGTTGTCTTCTTCTTACTACCATAAGTGTGGAGACCGAGAGGGTCATTGCTGAGATTGATGTGGTGAGGGATTTTTGTTGAGCTCTTCCCGGATGAGGTACCTGGGTTGCCTCCTGTTAGGGAGATGGAGTTCAGCATTGACCTGGTTCCAAGTGCGGGACCAGTGTCAGTAGCTCCCTATAGGATGGCTCCTGCTGAGCTGGCTGAGCTGAAAGATCAGTTGGAGAAGCAGTTGGTGCGACCGAGTGTTTCGCCGTGGGGTGCTCCTGTGTTGTTGATATAGAAGAAGGATGGGGGTAGTCGACTGTGTGTTGATTACCGGCAGCTGAACAAATTGACCATTAAGAACAAATATCCACTTCCCCGGATAGATGACTTAATGGATCAATTGAGGGACGCGTCGGTGTTTTCTAAGATTGACTTGAGGTCAGGATATCACCAGATTAGGGTGAAGGAGGGTGACATACCGAAGACTGCTTTCAGGACTAGGTATGGTCACTATGAATATGTTGTGATGCCGTTCGATGTGACCAACGCCCCCGCTGTGTTCATGGACTACATGAACAGGATCTTCCGGCCGTTCTTGGATAAATTCGTGGTAGTGTTTATTGATGATATCTTAGTCTATTCAAGGACCCCGGAGTAACATGGAGAGCACTTGAGGACAATGTTGGAGATTTTGAAAGCGAAGCAATTGTATGCTAAGCTTTCAAAATGTGAGTTCTGGTTGGATGAGGTGAAGTTCTTGGGCCACGTGATTTCAGCTAAGGGAATTGCTGTTGATCCGGCTAAGGTGGAGTCGGTATTGCAGTGGGAGCGCCCGAGGACTGTCACGGATATACGGAGCTTTGTGGGCTTAGCGGGTTACTATCGGAGGTTCATTGAAGGGTTCTCTAGGATAGTAGCGCCTCTGACCCAGTTGATGAGGAAGGAGCAGCCGTTTATTTGGATAGATGCCTGTGAACGGAGCTTTGAGGAGTTGAAGAGAAGGTTGACTACTTCTCCTGTGTTGGTGTTACCGAATTCTGGTGAGCCTTTTGACGTGTACTGTGATGCTTCTCATCAGGGTCTGGGGTGTGTGTTGATGCAAAACGGGAGAGTGGTGGCGTATGCTTCAAGGCAACTGAAGACTCATGAGAGGAACTATCCCACTCATGATCTGGAGTTAGCAGCTGTGGTGTTTGCCTTAAAGACTTGGAGGCATTACTTGTATGGAGCTCGATTCAGTGTCTTCAGTGATCACAAAAGTCTGAAGTATCTGTTTGATCAGAGGGAGCTGAACATGAGACAGAGGCGGTGGATGGAGTTTCTGAAGGATTTTGATTTTCAGTTGATGTATCATCCAGGCAAGGCCAATGTGGTGGCAGATGCGCTGAGTAGGAAATCCATCCATATGACAAGTATGATGATTAGAGAGCTGGAGTTGGTTGAGAAGTTCAGAGATTTGAATCTCTGTGTGGAGTTAGCTCAGGATCACATTAGTTGTGGGGCAGTTACCATAATTAATGAGTTCTTGAGGCAAGTTGGACTTAAGCAGTTGCAAGACACCGAACTGGTGAAGCTTCTTGGGATGTTGGGTACTGATAAAGCTGTAGGCTTTGAGCTGGGAGAGGATGGGATCTTAAGGTTCAGAGGCAGGATTTGCCTACCTCAGGATGCTGAGCTAAGGAGAGCTGTGCTAGAGGAAGGTCACAAGAGCAAACTTAGCATACATCCAGGTATGACTAAGATGTACCAAGACCTCAAGAAGACTTTCTGGTGGTCTGGTATGAAGAGAGAGATAGCTGAGTATGTGGCGGCCTGTTTAACCTGTCAGAAGGCAAAGGTTGAACATCAAAAGCCTAGTGGGTTAATGCAACAGATTGAGACTCCCGAGTGGAAATGGGATAGCATTACTATGGATTTCATCGTGGGGTTGCCTAGGTCATCTAGGAATAGTGATGCTATCCGGGTGATTGTTGATCGGTTGACCAAGTGTGCGCATTTCTTGCCTGTCAACATCAAGTGGTCCTTAGAGAAGCTGACGCAGTTGTATATAAGGGAGATAGTTCGGTTGCACGGGGTGCCTTCCAGTATTATTTCCGACCGAGATCCGAGGTTCACTTCCAGATTCTGGCAGAGTCTACACCGAGCTTTAGGCACAAAGCTGAAGCTGAGTTCTGCTTATCATCCACAGACGGATGGTCAGTCGGAGAGGACAATCCAGTCCTTGGAGGATCTGCTGAGGGCTTGTATGTTAGATCACTTGGGTAGTTGGGAGGAAGTATTACCGCTTGTGGAGTTTACTTACAACAACAGTTTCCATGCTAGTATTGGGATGGCGCCGTTTGAAGCCTTATATGGCAGGAGATGTAGGACTCCTCTGTGCTGGTATCAGGATGGTGAGTCAGTGGTTGTGGGACCGGAGTTGATCCTACAGACTACTGAGAAGGTGAAGATGATTCAGGAGAAAATGAGGACTGCCCAGAGTAGGCAGAAATCATATGCTGACAAAAGGCGTAAGCCTTTAGAGTTTGCTGAGGGGGAACATGTGTTTCTGAAGGTGACTCCGACTTCTGGTGTGGGTAGAGCGCTGAAGACTCGGAAGTTAACACCAAGATTCGTGGGTCCCTATCAGATAATACAGCGTGTGGGTCTGGTTGCTTATCGGTTGGCTTTGCCACCGTCTCTTTCAAACCTACACGATGTATTTCATGTGTCCCAGCTGAGGAAGTATGTTCATGACCCGAGTCATGTGGTGGAGATGGATGAGGTGCAGGTGAAGGAGAATCTGACTTATGAAAAGAAACCGGTAGCTATAATTGATCATAAGTTGAAGGAGCTTCGTGGCAAGTCCATAAAATTGGTGAAAATTCTTTGGGATGCAACTACGGGTGAGGCAACTTGGGAAGTAGAAAGTCAGTTCAGTGAACAGTACCCATATCTCTTCTAAGTAAGTGAAATTTCGAGGACGAAAATTTTTGTTGTTGGGGAGAATTGTAATACCTTATTTTTTTATTAGTATTATTATTTATTATTAAAATGGCATTTTCGTAAATTTTATAAAGGTATAGGGGTATTATTGTAATTATTGATGGCATTTTTGCAATTTTCAAAAAGTTTGAAGGGTGTTTTAGTAACTTGGAACGGGCCGTTCCAAAAGCAAAACGGGCCGTTCCAAGCTTTAAAATTTAACTAAAAATCTTGAGTGAGAACGGGCTCAGAACGGCCGTTCCGACAAGGAGAACGGGCCGTTCTGATTGTGAAACGGGCCGTTCTAAAGGGAGAACAGGCCGTTTCAAAAGGAGTACGGGCCGTTCTGCTGGAAATTGGGAATGGGCCGTTCCGTATTTGGAACGGGCCGTTCCAGTTCAAAAATTTGCGTAGCTTTTCGAGCCCAGAACGGGCGTTCCGCTTTTTGGAACGGCCGTACCGGGTAGAGGAGCCAGAATTGCTATAAATAGGGGCTTGGGGAGTTACGAAAATTCATACCTTGGGAAGAGAAAATCCTTAGAGAAAGAGGGAGGAAAGGAAAGGAGGAGAAAGAGGAAGAGGAATCCGGTAGAGGTGGTTCTGTCAGAATAAAGAAAAGAGGAGAAAGAGGAGGAGGTTCTGCTCAAATTTCGGTTCAGGATTATCCAAGTAAGGGAAGTTAGTTTTTGAAATTATTAATTGTTTGATGATTAATAATAAATGAATATTTTTGAACTGTGTCAAATTTTGTTGTTGAGTCGAGCTGAATTATATGTTGATTTTTAACAGTATTGTACTATAAGGATGTTGAACTGAGTTATGAGTAGTAAGTTGTGTTGAATACTACTTAGCTGTGTTGTATGCTGATTTGCTGTACTATATAATGCTGAGCTGTATGCTGATTATACCCACTTGAGGTGGTGTTGTTGCTGCTGTTATAGCCGCTATGTCGGTGCTGTTAGCCACTATTGTGGTGCTGTTGTTGCCGCTAAGTCGGTGTTGTTATAGCCACTAGAGTGGTGTTGTTGTTGCCGCTAAGTCGGTGTTGTTATAGCCACTAGAGTGGTGCTGTTGTTGCCGCTAAGTCGGTGTTGTTATAGCCACTAGAGTGGTGCTGTTGTTGCCGCTAAGTCGGTGTTGTTATAGCCACTAGAGTGGTGCTGTTGTTGCCGCTAAGTCGGTGTTGTTATAGCCACTAGAGTGGTGTTGTTGTTGCCGCTAAGTCGGTGCCGTTATAGCCACTAGAGTGGTGCTGTTGCTGCTACTAAGCAGTGTTGATATAACCGCATTACGGTGCTGATGTTGTTGAGCAATATAAGCTGTGCAGATGTGTTGATAATTATAACGATGAATTTATTTACATTGCTAATCCTTTGCTAGTATGATTTGATTTTTAAAGAATACTAGCTTACCCTTGCATGTTTTCCATGTGGTTGGAACTGCGATGATCATACTATGTATGGGAGCAGAGCAGAAATAGGTGGGCGTCTTGGGATGAGTCTCCGGCGGACTTTGGAGCTAATTTGCTTGTGTGGATATTTTGCTTGTAGCTACTTGGGATAGTAGCATTTGGTTGTAATTTTCCTTGGTACACTTTAACTCTAGTCAGACTGGAATCTTGTATATTTATATATTCTAGATCCTATATTTATATACTTGTTCTATCTGTCTGGTGTTTTAGTGTGCTATACCGTGTGTAGTGACCAGCCGGGTCGTTACATAGTGATGTTGGGGAAAGTGAGAAAAATGAAAAGAAAGAAAATGTTGAATTGAGGGAGGTTGAGGAAGAGCGTGAGAAGAATGAGCAAGAAAACAATAAAAATGAGAGTGTAAATAGTGAGAAAATAAAATAGAAGAATGAAGTTGAGAAGGAGAAAAAGAAAAAGAAGGGAAAGGAAGTCATTTCCACTATTCCTGTAAGAAACTTACCTTGTTAGAAAAGAATGGCACAATCCAAGAGGGGGAGGGAGTGAATTGGATTCTATGACCCTTTAAAAATTTCAGAGTATTTTGGATCTTTATTTCACTTAAACTTTTCTAAGACTGAATTTTCAGATGAAGCTTCTTTAAAGACTTGTTATAGAAGAATGAATTATATATGCTTTCTTGATTACAAAAATAATGAGGTTCAAATGTAATGCTTTAATTCAATTTAAACCACCAATATTCACACACACATGCTAATCAAGAATCATCTTCTTTAATGTACAATCAAGATATTACTCAAAGTAAAAGATAAAGGTAGAAGAAGATTGCACAAGTCTTTTATCCTGGTTCAGCCACTCCACATGTGACCCACATCCAAACCTCAATCAGAACCTGATCAAGATTTGTTCCACTATCTTAATGAAGAAGGTTTACAAGCATACCACATGCATATACTTCAACACTCAAGATAACCACTTTCTTGACCCCAAGAAAGCACCCCTTGTAGAAACCCACTACAAGAATCCTTACCACTTAAGAAAACCTTCTCAAGATTTTACAAGTATTCACAAAGAATTAAGGAACGAATTCACCTGGAATTCAGAAGTAAATCTTAATCTTCCCCTTTCAAGAATGTGATGATGATGATGATCCTTTCTCAAAGTTTTTCACAAATGTTTTTCTTCTTGGATTCACAAAGAAAACTCTCCAAGATGGTCACAAAGACTCCACAAAAACGCTTTTCTAAATTTGATTCTCAGTTCTAACTCTTGTCTGAAGTTTCAAAAAGTTCAAACTATTTATAAATGTTTCAGTCCCAGATAATCGATTATTTTAAAGAATAATCGATTATTTTGTTCTTCAGGTTTTCTGGAAACCAACCAAGAACAATATAATCGATTATTTTGCTGGATAATCGATTATTCTAGAGAGTTATTTCTGGGATAATCGATTATTTTGCAAGTAATCGATTATTGCAGCAAGGCATCCCATTTTGTCTGTTGCTGGAATAATCGATTATATTTAATGATAATCGATTATTTTGAGTTAGTTTTCAAAACTTCGTTTTAAGTCTCAAAATAACTTTTTAGTCCCTTTAACTCATCATCATACACTCTCTAATCAGTTTAGATATAGATTTTTCTTATGCACACAGCACACTCAACAAATAAACTCATTCAACACAATGTACATACTAATCCCTATTACATAGCACTTTCTTTGACTTTATTTTTGTCTTCTAAGTTGTTGTTGTTTGTTGTTGTCCTTGACACACATTTTGTGATCATCAAAACTCTCTTAAACTTTAGAGATAATCTTGATCTCATCAAGTTCAGGCTCCTCTAAGCTCAACATACCTTACCCTCATGCTCCTTCTAAGAAAGAAAATGAAAGACAGTTCTTGAGATTTCTGGATATCATAAAGAAGCTCCAGATTAATATTTCCTTCACTGAAGCCATGGAAAAAATGCCCACTTATGCTCGGTTCATGAAGGAATTGTTGACTAAGAAGAGAAAAATTCTTGAAGAAGAGACTGTGGAGCTTGAGGCAGGATGTAGTGCTATTATACAAAAGTCTCTACCTCAGAAGTCCAGAGATCCAGGCAGTTTCACTCTCCCTGTATCAATTGGTAATTTATCAATGAGTAAGGCACTCTTAGACCTTGGAGCTAGTATCAATTTGATCCCTTTATCAATGCTAAAGAAGATAGGGGAAGTGCAAGTAAGACCTACAAGAATGACCTTGCAGTTGGCAGACAGATCCATCAAGCTTCCACATGGTATAGTGGAAGATATGATAGTGAAGGTTGATAAATTCATGTTTCCGGTTGATTTCATAGTCATGGATATGGAAGAGGATGTAGAAGTTCCTTTGATATTGGGTAGACCCTTTATGAAGACAGCTCGAGTGATCATTGACATGGATGAAGGAAAGCTGAAGGTGAGGGTCCAAGATGAGGAAGTGAGTTTCAATGTATTTGAAGCAATGAAGTGTCCAAAAGGCAACAAAGATTGCTTTAGAATTGATGTATTAGATGATGTGTACTTGGAAGCTCAAAATGATTTCAAGAGCTCATCCCCACTGGAGAAGGCTTTGCTTATTTCTAATGAAGAATTGGATAAGGTCATAGATGAAGAGGTTCAAGATGTTATTGATGCACTAAATAAAAGAGAAAACTCTTCTGCCAATGTTCAGTCAAAAGAAGAATTGAAGAAGGAGGAAAAAGAGCAAGTAGTGAAGTTGTAATTGGATGTTAACGTAGCTGGAAAACACATGAAGTTACAGCTTCTTGAACTTGAAGAAATGAGGTTTAATGCTTATGAGTCTTCTAAGCACTGCAAGCAGAGAATCAAAGCATATCATGATAAGAAGATTTTAAAAAAGAGCTTCCAACCCGGTCAATCAATGTTACTGTTCAACTCTAGATTGAAGTTATTTCCGGGTAAACTCAAATCTAAGTGGTCAGGCCCTTTTTCAATTAAGTCAGTCAAATCATATGGGACTATTGAACTTGAAGACCCTGCCTCTGGAAGGACTTGGTTAGTCAATGGTCAAAGGCTCAAGCACTATCTGGGTGGTGAAGTTGAAAGACTCACTACCATTACTCATTTGAAGGAGCCATGATCATACAACTACTGTCAAGCTAAAAACATTAAATTAGCATGTTCTTGTTTAATTTCTGATTTAAGTTTTGAATTTTTGTCTTGAATAAAGTGCACTTAAGAATTTTTGTTCATAGAGTAGCTTGATTTCAAAATGCATGTTGTTTGATGATTGGAACGTTTGTTTTAGGATACGTTAAGATTGTTGATTTTGTTGAGGTTCTGTTGTGTTTTGTGTTAAGATTCAGGAAGTTATTTTGATGCTTTATAGTGGTGCTACAATGTTTTGGATGTTGGGTCTGTGATGATTTTGATAATTTTGGAGTGTGGAGTAAAATGTCTTTGTTCATAGGGAGGTTTGATTCCATGCTGTTTGTGGTGTTATGATAGGATGTTTTGCAATTGCTGACCCTGTTTGCTTCAAGGCTGATTTGTTGATGGAATGCTTGAAATCTTGTTCTAATGCAATTGTGTGTATGTAGTGCAACAATATGAAATAATAGAAAGGTTTGGAGTTTCAAGTGGGTGTTTCAAGTTTGCGTTTTAAGTCATATTTTTTTTAGGGAGCACAAGCCTGATTTGATGTGTTCTAATGGTTATAAAATTTTGCAAAATTTGAACATGTTGGGTGCACACTTTGTTTATAATGTCTTGGTGACTCTCATTGGCTTGAGCAGTTTTGAGAATTGTGAGGTTAGGAAGTTCTAGGGAAGTCAATAAAGGAATGTTGTTAAAATATGCTTTGAATGGCATACTCATGTGCTTTAAGGCATTTTTTTGTTTCCTAGAACTTTGAAAAATCAATGGAAATTTGTGTTAGAATGATTTTAAGCTTATAAATCAAGTTCTAAGTCTGACCGCTACAGCGATGCATTTGGCGCTATGGCGCTAACTTTCTGAAACAACAAAGCATTTTAGCGTTGGAGCGCCAGTTTTAGAGCTACAGCTCTAACTCTCTGCCTTGGTAGTATATAGTTGCTTAAGCTTCATCGCTTCAGTGTGGAGATTCACGGCCATAGCGTTAAGGATCATTGGCATTGCATTCTTTCTTCTATAGCTTCAGCACCAAATTCGCAGCTATAGCGCTAAATCTGGGGCAAAACATTGTTGGTGCAAGAAAAATCCCACCGCCCCACCGCTAGCTCCATAGCTAAAGCGCCGACTCCCTGGAACCCCACTTGAAATTCAAATTCCCAGTGCTGGAGCACCAGTTTTCACAGCAATAGCACTGATTTTCGGCCTGGGCTTGTCACTCTTTTTCTCCCTCTACCTCTTTGTCTCTCTTTTTCTCTCATTCATGAAACCCATTAACTTCTCCACACTTCAACTTTCCCTCACATTTCCTCTATAAAGTTCCCACTTTTAGGCACCAAGGTTCCATTTTTCTTAAATCATTTCACTCAAAAGCCTCAAAGAGCACCCTATTCACGTGGATTTCAAGGTGAAGCCTCAAAGAGCATCAAGGTTCCATTTTTCTTCTCTTCATTGCATGAGAAACGTGAGTGAGCTCTTTTTCTTTTATGACCAAGATTTATGATTCCTTGGTGGATTATTTTGATCAATAGAGGAGTGGTTTATGTTCATCCTCTTTTTGGCCTGCAAAGCATGAATTTGGGTGTTTGAGTCTTCAATATGGCACATGCATGAACCTTCTCATTTTCTGCCTGTTTTGTGCTCGAAGAAATGCCTGAATGAGAAAAGTATTTGATTTGAACACAATGAAAGCTTTGAAAAAGGTGGTCACTGAAATGTTCCATTTTGTGAAGAATTTTGAGCCTTGCATGGCAAGAATTCACATGCATGTTGTTTCTCCTTATCATGTCCATCAATTGCTTGGTCAAATGCCTAAGTGAATATGTGTTCTTTATCCAAAGTGTGAAGTCATTGATCATTGGAGTTAGTAGTAAATATTTGCTTGTTCATTGGTGGCTTTGAAATAACTTTAATGCTTCACATGTTAGAATGTTTATTGATCATTCCTTATGCCCCATGAAGAATTCTGTTTTGTTTGTATGATCAACTTGTGGATTAACTTGGTTGCAAGAATTGGTTGTCAAATTTTCAGATAGTTCGTTCAAGAGGTGGCGGTTCAAGCGGAAGCTCTAACGCCACTCATAAAATCCCAGCTGCACCAACCCCACCACCACCATCTAAAGTGGCCTGGGGACAGTCCTATATTTTTTGGAGGGGGTGGAGATCAAGGCGAACAACTTCATGGTGGGGAGTTGGAGCACGAGCAGGCAATGATAAAGAAGGAGATGATGGAGGGTCGTTGTCACCCTCGTTCTGAGAAAGAGGAGTTTCGCTTTAATTTTATGCCATTTTAAATTCTATTCATTTTAAATTCCAATTGTTTTAGTTTTAGTTTTGTTAATTGTTTGGACTATCTGGTGTTTTATATAACTTTTCTGAATTAACAATCAAAAAAAAATTTGGGAAAAATTGAAAATCATTCTTGAAAGGTAGGAAATGAGATGGCTTTTAGATCAACAAAAAGCAAAAACACATCTTTTGATTCACTTAAAAATGGTTTGTTGTGAGGCTTGCTTTGAGGTTGCACTCATCCAATTTGTTTGATCATGAAGTTGTGAGATATTTGATTAGCATGGCATGAAAGATCAATAATTGAACATTTAGCTAAGCTGGTGAGTGAGAGAGACTAAACAATGCATTTATCATATACACTTCTACTTTGAGAGCCATCATCATAATATATGTGTTTGCATTGGTTGAATCTTGAATGATTGCTCTTGTGAGAAGTTTTGGACAGGATCAAGGCATTTTAGCCATTCCATTGTGCATAATTGAATTCTTCTTAAGCCTAGAGCCAAACAGTAAACCATAATTGAATCCCTTCCTTGAAGCCTGTTTTAGCCTTAGCCTTTAGTCAACCTTAAGCCCATGCCAAATACCAACTCTTCACCCTAACCAAACTCTTGAGAGTACAATGAAAATGAATTGGGGATTAAGTTGGGGGAGTTGTTAAAATTGCTAAGGTTGAAAGGAAATATTGAAATCAAAATAGTGCAAAGTATGAAGGAAAGAGTCACCCCTCTATCAACATCATTGTTCAAATTCAAGTCAAAAGTAGTGCTTGTGCTTGTTAGTTTTATTCCATTGTCCCAAAAAATAAAAAAATCAAAAATCAAAAATCAAAATCAAAATCTAAGCAAGCACTTGCACATGAAGTCTCGAAAGAGAGGGGTTTCTTAAAATCTAGGCAGCAAATTTTGAGGAAAAAGGGTGTGTAAGGAAAGGAAGAATTTGGGCTGAGAGATTTGGTTGGAGTTGAATATTAAGAGTGAACAAGATGGAGTGTTTGGTTTATTTGCATTTTACTCTCTTGAGTTTAAACCTTTGTTCACCTGAAAAACCACACTTCTTTGCTAACCAAACCTCAGTAGAACCTTAAAAAAGTCCTTGTGATCCTTAATTTTCTCTCAAGGGGTGGTAATGAAGAGATGATATCAATGATTATGTTTATAGAAATGATGAGTGGAATTGAGAGAAACACTCAGCCTGGAGAGTTATTCTTATGAGAGTATGTTCAATTATTGGTTCATAATGTTTGTGTTATGAATTATTTTGCAATCTTTTTGGTTGAGCATGATTGGTTTTGTGGGCACCTCAGTGAGTAAAAAATGATTTTTGATAGTGAATTGATTGAGTGTTGGCCTATTGTTGATACAGAAGCAATCTCATGATGGGAAGTTTTCTTGTTTTGATTGGTGTTTTGTTGGGGACCAACAAAAGATTAAGTTGGGGGAGTTGTTGAGTGTCTTTTATTCCTTATTTACACTCAACTTTTGGTACTCTTTTTGGTAATTTTAGATAGTTATATATGTTATTTTACCCCCCTAAATTGGAAGAATTAAGTTATATTAAAAGAATAGAAGAGTAGTAGCAAAATCTTAATGAATTTCCTCCATTTGTGCAGAAAAATTGAGAAGGCAGAGATCCACAGCCATAGTTGTGGATCTGGAGCTCGAGCTGTGGAAATATGGGAAGGAATTAAAAGGCCAGAAAGTTGCAGCTATAGTTGTGGATCTGCAGCTATAGCTGTGGAAATCTGGAATTCGAATTTGAAGTTCTAGAGATTTGAAGCTAAAGCTGTGAACTTACAGCTAGAGCCATGGAGCACCCAGGACCCAGAAAAAGTTCCAGAGATCCACAGCCATAGCTGTGACTTCACCGCTGCAACACTGGAGGTTCCTTAAGCTTGAAAGAGTTTCCTCAGCTATGGCTGTGAAACCACAGCTGCAGCGTTGGAGGTTTCTTCACCTTAAAGGACTCTCCACAGCCATAGCCGTGGATCTACAGCTGCAGCTATGGGGAAAAAAATCATTTTTTGCCCCTGTTTTAAAGCTCATATAAAAGGGGGAAAATGAAAGAAATAAGGCATCACGAACAAGAGAGAGAAAAACAAGATTGAGACCTCAGAGAAGAGAGAAACAAAGCAAGAACGAAGACTTGGGCAACTGGGTCATTTGGGAACGAAGCCCAACCCCTTGTTTTCACCTCCCACTTTGTAATCTCTTCTTTTACTTCTTATATCTTGTAATGGCCATGTGTGGCTAAACTCATTAAGGATTGGTTGGATGTAACTACTAACTCTTCTTCTTCTTAAATATATGCATTTTAATCTCATTATTTGTGTTTGATTCTTCACTCAATGCTTATAGCGATTTGATCACCCGTGGTATGATTTTGGTTTTTGAATCTAGTTGGAAAACGTTTTTGAAAACCCGAACTGATCAATCTTGCACCTATTCATTTCTCGTTCTAGGAATAGACTTGATTTGGTTAGTCATATTGTTCAAGTCACTGTTCTTAATGCGAAGTGTTAAACTCAAAACATAGAGGAATCATGTTTTAAGATTAATGACTTTAGGATTCAACTTTGAGGAATCTTGTTGGATTATTAAATGAACGTGGAAATAATGAAATTAAAATCGTATTTATTTTAAGAAGATTTACGAGTTAGCAAGTGCTTCTAAACCAATCCTTGTTTCTCAAACATTGTTTTTACTACTGTTATTTTATTGTGTTGTTTTACTCTATTTTTACTCATTTGCAATTAAAACAACATTCTCTTTTAAATCATTAGAGCAAGAATTACTAAACTCTTAAATCCCTGACGATACTTAATTACTACATCGAAACTTGGTTTGCTTGCCAAGTGGAGAGATTGCGAAAATCTTCATCACCAAGTACTTGGAAAGGTTGCGTGGTTCCACATGTGACTTGGTAATGCATGTCAAGGTCATGGTACACCTACTCCTAATTGTGGAACTGAACTTTCTTAGTGTACATAATGAGATTTGAGAAACCAAATGAGGGATTGTGGTATCTCATTTTGTTGTGATCGAGTCAACATTTCAAGCATGAAAATGATTGATTGGTTTGGTAGGGTGAAAATCACTTAGATTGTTCATTTTGTTAGGAGACCTCCATAAGTAAATGCATGACAACGCACAATTGATGTGTTTGCATATGATGTATGTTATGGTGTGTTCATATGCATTGTTGGATATCTTGTGTGACATTGGCTTGAATGATACATGTTTGCTTATGATGTACTATGGTGTGTTCATATGCATTATTGGATGTCTTGTGTGACATTGGCTTGAATGAGATACATGTTTGCTTGGAGTGTTATAGCTTTTATGTATGGTTGTGGTGCGATGTTGTATATTATAAGATTGTTTTTTATATGTACATATTTTTGAACTCTAACTTACCCTTTTCTGTTTCCATGATGATTTGAACTACGATGATCTTACGTTGTATGTGAGCAGATAATGTTAGGTTAGAGGAGCTACTGCGGGCAGATGGCGTGATCTTTTGTTGATGGCGATGCTATTGTGTGTAACTTGTATAGATGTACTCAACCGATACTAAGATATAGGATTATTTAGGATTACTGCATACATGTATATATCTTGTTTATATTAGTTCAGTTGTTTTACTTATATATATATATATATATATATATATATATATATATATATATATATATATATATATATATATATATATATATGTCACGTTCCTTCCCTTAATCTTGTATGTTCTAGTAATATGATTTCCGTTGTTAGGAATAATGATTTCATTGAGCGTACTGGACATGACGAATTGTAACAAAAGATCATCAATTAAATTTTTTATTGAATATTAATTATCAATAAAATTGGTGAATATTTTGCCTAAAACATGATGAATTGAAAAATATGTGCGTCCACATATACACACACATATATATAAAGAGGGATTTACTTACTCTAAGAATAAGTCTATCTAGACTTATTTCAAGAGTAAATTTATCTAGACTTACTCTGCTCAATAACTCATGTTCTATATCAAATTTCAATAATTCAACCATTGAATTAAAAGTTCTTAATGTATAAGTTACAAAATTTTAAAAATCATTTGACACCTTATTATATAAATTTAAATCAACATATACAATATTTTTATGATTATATACCAATTTAAATTAATAAAATAAAATATTAAACGTGTGTATATATATATATACATATATATATATATATATATATATATATATATGAGGAGAGATCTATTTACTTTAAGAGTAAGTTTACTTAAACTTACTTCATTTAATAACTCATGGCTATATATCAAATTTCAACAATTCAACTACTAAATTAAAAGTTATTAATATATAGATCACGCCTGCAAATTTTAAAATACATTAAAAATCATTTTATAGTTTGTTTTATTAATTCAAATCAACGTTATAAAATATTTTTATGATTATTTGTTACTTTGAATTGATGAAATATAGTACTAAATAATTTTCAAATTTTTAAAAAATTTATAAGTTTGATCTATACATTAAAAATTTTTAATTTATTGATTGAATTATTAAAATTTGATATAAAATATGAATTATTGAATGAGGTAAGTTTAAGTAGACTTATTTTTCGAGTTAGTTGATCCCTTCTTTATATATATATATATATATATATATATATATATATATATATATATATATATATATATATATATATATATATATATATATATATATATATATATTCTAAAAAGGAGGAGAAAGAATATATCAACGAAGCTTTGATTTCTATTATGTTTTTCTGACTGCAATTAAAGTCTAAGTTGAAATTTCAAACAAGATTCAAAATTCTTGCAGGAACTTGGCTTCTTTCCTTTCCATTTCAACTTGAATTAATGGTCTTTCAAACGTCCCCCACCTTTCTCTTTCTACATTTTTTTCTCAATTATTTTGAATTTTTGTTTGGAATTTCAGTCCATGCGCAGTCGGTGTTATGGTGGAATAAACCCTAGATACCTTGAATTTACAATTGACTCTTCCTTTTGAATTTTTATTTATTCAAGTATGACAAAGATCCCCATCTTGACCAAATCATCAAATTATAATAAACCATCAAAATAATGACAAGTGCTCCATGTTCTTTGTTTAGTTAGATTAAAGAATATTTATGCACATTTAATTCACAATGTAGGACAAAGGAAATTTGTAGGAAACCTCGTCCTTGTGAATATAGATAGTGATATGTATCACTGTAGATAGTGAAATGTTACACAAAATAACTTCATATAAACCAAAACTTAAGGACGTGGTGGGGGGAGTAGTTGTTATAGAAATTGTGTAAAATATGTGAAAGACCTTTCTTTATATATATATATATATACATATTAGATTTGACTCCACTAAAATAATGATACATTTTAAATAATAAACTATAGTAATAATTATTAATAAAAAAATCAATAATGAAAAATTATAATAAAATTAAATATATGTATAATAAAATTTAAAATTAATTATAATATACATTGTTAAATTTTTAATTATTAGTTATTATTACACCTTATTTTTTAAAGTAATTTTTTTTTACTTTAAAAGAGTCAAATTCTTATTTTTCATATAGATACTATTTAAGCACCCCATAACTTAATAATGAAAATTGAAATAATATGCACAAAGTCTCAAAAACAAACTTTATTGATATTGGTGTAATTTTTATGACAAAAAATTATTAATTAAGCACATGGGATGAAAATTAAATATTATCATAAATAATATTTAGGTGAAAGATGGAGAGACAAATAGAGAATAACCTCACCGCATCATTCATTTCAAAAGATTTAACAAATTTAAATAATAGGAAAGTATATAATTAATCAAGTAGCTTATTAAACAAGGAGATTCATCAGCACATTAAAGTGCTAACACAATCATGAATCATCCATAGTGAGGATATGATTCCTGTCTAACCAATCATCTACTCCGCTAATTATCTTAAATTGTTCCTTCTATCCATTGAAAGACATTCATATCTTACTTGATTTGTTCATTTAATTCTGCTTTTACAATAAAATAGCAGTGAGTTATATGATTTAAAATGTAATGCATTATCCCAAAAGGATATATCACATATATGTGTCAACAACTAAAGATTATTAAAAGAAAAAACAAACAAAATATTAAAGTTGTTGATTAAATTACACTATAGAAAGTACCAAGTTGCAAGCCTGTACCTGCCGTGTTTGGGAAGATATAATAACTGGGATTGAGTTGTTTGGCATTAACTTAACTGAAAGAATAAATGTTAAAAAAGCAATATTTGTTATGATATGATATATCATGTGTGACTGGTGTGGTGAATATTAAGCAGGCAAGGTGTAATTTAAAGGTTAAAATACTTCATTTTGCTTCTCGAATCAAATCTTTGGAAAGTAAACAAGAATATTACGAGCTCTGATCGATAATTAATGCTTCTATTTTTTTTATGTAGTTGCTCGCACTTTGGTTATGCTCCATGCATAAAGTACTCAAATTCAAAGGTGGTTCTCCTCTAAAGTAAGTTCCCCATTTTTATTTTTTTATTTGGTTTTAGTGGGGAAACGGCTCGCACATACCATGCATCTTAACTAAATTTAGGTCTCCATGGTTAATTTAACTATTACGTGGAATTAATGATATGATACATAAGATTTAATCTTAATATTTTTTTAATGAATATAATTTATACAGTATTTTAAAATTAACAATTAAAGATTAATTTATATTCATAAAACGTGATTTTTACTGATTAAATATTATTTTAATGCATACCAAAAATCAAATGGGAGAGATTTAATCTTAAGGTTTAGGAAAAAAGGTTAATATTGTTGTATTTACCCCGCAAAAACAGAAGTTAGTGTGATATAGGATATATCTAGAGCCGACAGAAACACTTCCTAGCTTTTACAAAAGTAATAAAAATGATTGAAATCTTTTAGAACTAATGATATTTCAAAAAGAATCAGAACATGAAAATATACATACAAGTGTAGGACCCAATTTCACATCTCAAAAATATAGCCTCATGTGGTTTGTGCTTTTTTCATATCATGACTAATTTAATTGATTACGCTGGTCAAAAAGAAAGTGGCATGCATAGAAGGTGAGATCTATCATCAAGTCATTAGTGCAAGCCTTGGAATTAAACCCTTAAAAAGCATAACTCATCAAAGGGACAAGGATATCTATTGTTGAACATATTCTTCATTCTTAGATCCATTTTTTATTAGAAAAATTAAAAAGATTATGCATATGGAGGAAAAAGATAGAAATCAAATATGTTTAGTCGTCCTCCCCAACCCTCAAAAGCTGGTCAGAATTGAGAGTATGGCATCCGAATCCAATAATCTTAGGAGATGAGTTGATTAAAATTTAAATCCAAGTGGGGTTAGGTCCCCTTGAAGGACAAACCCACTAAACTATGTTTAACCTTCATTTTCAAAGATTAAGGTAACCAATTTGAGTTTTCTTTACACTCTTAATTTCCATGCATGTATCCTTGTAACTAGGGATTGGTTGTGTTGCATTTTATTAATACGGACACTGACATCACTAAGCAAAAAAGTTTGGCTCCTTGTTACCACAATTAATTCATTTTCATGAGGCACAATGCTTTTTCCTTCTCAATCAGATAGCTCAAGATCTTATCCCCTTCTCCCGTATAAGCCGGGGTTCTTATTCTTAATATGATCATATAGCATAATAAGTTGTTTTTATTTACCATATTAAATTCTTTTGATCGTTCCAAAGTGTAATGATTGCATATGACACTGGATTGATTTTATTTTATTTAGTAAAGGATCAATTTTATTTGATATAGAAACATTCTCAGTATGGTAAAATTAACTTTTCAGTAGAAAAGCTTTTTTATATAAAAGGTTTAAATCTGAAATTTAAACATGTATCGCACAAACCTATCACTAATTAATATTGAATTGATTTTAGACCGTACTAATTTATTTGTAGTAATCACAATGATATTAACATTTTGGTTTAAGTCGAAAAGAGCTTATTTTTCTTCGACCAAACTCTTGTATTTGAATCTTATAAATGATAAAAATAGATGCTCCATTTGTTAAAAGGGTTTACTCGAGGGGTGTTTAGTAATTCGGTTTAAATACAATATAAAATTAATCCAATCTAATATGATCCAATTGAAAGTTATTTCAGCTGAGATTGGATAATTAGTTTAGTTAGAAGATGGTACATAAATCTTATTTTATTATCTCACCTACACTTTTAGTTTTATATTTAAAACTAACTTTTCATAAAGAAAAAAGGAAAACACACACAAAGCTTATAAAAAAATAATAAAAAAAAGAGATACGATAACACTTTTAATTAATTCAAAATAAAACAAATTAAAGACACATTAAAATACTAATATGCCATAAGATTTAATTTTAGAAGTAAAATCATGGAAAAAATTAATTAAATACAACAACTTTATTTATAATAGTATAATAAAAGTGATACTATTTTTTCGTGTACATAATTTATTTTCAATTTTATCTTTGTAATTATTTTTTAAGTTGCTCTATAACATGTAATAATATGTGTTTTAGATGTTTTAATTTGATTATATGTGATATATGATTAAATATTGTGTTATTGTTGATGTTGTTTTAAGAGTTCTAAAAATTTAAGGAGCCTGAGAGTTAAGTTGGTTGGAGTAGTCTGAATTAAAATGTTAAGTTGGTTTAGAGTAAGAAAAAATATATAAGATTTTCTTAAGACATAATCTCATAAGTTCATATTTTCAAAAAAAAAAACTAGAGAGAAGTTATAGACAAGTTCTCTAGAGTTCGAAGAAATTTTCTTCCTCTTCTTCTATTGAAATCATTTCTTCACCTTCCAAACAATTGATTCGCTTGACTAAGTTGGAGATTCGAGCTCTTGAAGTGGGAATCTCAAAGTCGAAGTTATGTGAAATCTTCTTCTCCTCTTCTCGATTGATCGACTAGAGGTAAAATCGTAAAATAAGTATGTGATTGATGAATTGTTGGACTATGTTGGTTGTTTGTTGTTGATACTCATCAAATATTTGACTATTTTGAATTGAAATTAATTAGAATGTGATTTGGTTGAGTTTTGGATCTTAAAGGTATTTGTAAGTGAATTGATGATCCTTGTGAATCTTTAGTTGCATGTTGCTTTTGGAGTTGTTTTTGAGTTGTTTGAGATGCATATATGTTGAGTTACCTATTGCATGTTGGTATTTGTTGAATTTTAGGTGGGATGAGCCAAAACGAATTCATGCCAAGTGCAAAACTTGTCATCACATTACATGCACCTTTATGGGGTTAGACGTGACTCAATTCAAGGGTTCTCAACTCTCATGATGTAAAGTGTACGATTGGTGGCACCGAACATAAGGAGAAAGAATCATCCCTACCTGAGTCGGTGCTGAGTGTCAATGGAGTGATGTTGAGCATAAGTCAAACAAAGAACTTCTACCTAATTGAGGTTGGGTGGAGTTTTGTCTTGCTAGGTGTGAGAGACTCAAAGGCTCTCTATCTCATCCACATCAAGCACATGTGTATTAGCGTTGGACGTGGGCGAGAAAGATCCATAGCTCAATAGCACTAAGAACGTTGGAAATGATGTTCGACATGAGTTGTTTGATAAAATGTGATGTTTTTAAGTTGATTAATAGATGAAGAATGATGGATAAATTATATGATGAACTTCGTATGATTATAACTCATTATGCATTTAATTAATAGAATGAATAGAGATGTTATATTGTTAATATGTAAGCTGACAGATGATTAAGTTGCAAAGTTGCATGAGGCTATAGTTGAATAAGTTGTTTAGCATGTGGTAAGAGATACGTCTCAATTGAGATACATAAAATCTATATAAGAGTTATGTTGTTTAAAGTTCCCCCTTCTAGAATTTATGTGGAACAATGAGGAGGTGTGATCAATCCATAATGTAGTTGAAATGACCAATTGAGTAAAATATAAGGTCAGGGTTTAGTTCCTAATTGAGTACTGGAAGGACATATAGTATTTGGAGAGTAATCGATGGACTAATCCCATATGAGGCTTAGTGATGGAGTCTAATGGTTGTAGGTTCATACTTAAGTTGTTCTATCCTAACAGAAATACTAGACTTCTTAATTTATGTGACGAAACTTGAAAAATCAAATTAAGTTGCATACTTGACATTCTAAGAAGTATAATGTTGTTTATACTTGACTTAGTTGTTAATTAACAAGCTCAAAGTTGTAAAGTTGCATTAATGTTGATTAAATTAGCAGGATATCATGTTCAGTTGGTGGAGGGTCATGCAATTAATGCTACATTTTTGGTGATGTCATTCTAATGTGACATAGTGGTTGTATAGATGCTTGATTGACGATTAGGGATCTTTTGTGTACAATTATGTAGTTTATGTACATTATATATGTGTATTAGGTGTATATGTATTCCCATAAGGGTATTTATGTTTTCAATATTATGTTTACTGCCCTAGACATGTATAGATTGCATGAATGACCAGATAATTATTGCATGGAATCCTAGGATAGTTGAATGTTGTTTAGTAATTCCATTACATACAACTGTGTTATACTAAGTATAGTGACTTATCGGATTGTTACATAAACAACTCATGTATAGGAGTGGCAAAACAAGCCATGACCCATAGGTTGACCCATCCAAAATTGGTGAGTCGGGTGGGGTGACCTATTAGCCTACCTATATTTTTTTTTTTTTTAATATTTTTTGTTTATTTATTATTTTTAGTGTAAGTTTAATTAAATCAATTTAGATTCATTTTGTGCATAATTGTGCAATAAATTTGTTACAAGAGCTGTGAATATTATTATAACTATATATCTATTTTATTATGCAACAAATTTGAGCTTTATTGTGCAATTAATCAAATCAAATCAATTGTAATTTGAATTTTTTTTATTATTTTAGGTATATTGATTTATGTATGTTCTTTAGATATTGAAAAAAAAAACTATGTTGAAAGAGTAACTCAAAATAAATTTATAAAAAAATTTCATTTTTTTTTTTGGCTAGTTAATGGGTGCTCTTAATTGGGGTGGGACAAGGTGTGAAATCTGTTTACGCCAGATTAGCCGACTCAACCTAACTCGACCCATTTTTTACAAACAAATGATAAGTCAGGTCTAAATAGATTGGGTTAACTTGTTTTGTCATCCCTATTCATATAGTTCTCAAATAAATTACTTACTACTATAACCTTTTTTATTATTAACGACTGACCTTTTATTTATTTATTTTTTTACAAAAGTACAAAGTATGTCTTGAACACCAATAAATATATATAATAATACAAACATATATAATTAAGTAGTTAACCTTATAAATATATAGTAATAAACAAATTCAGCTTTGATTAGATTATATCAATATTCAAAATTAGTTTTAAAATTCAACTCAATCCAATAATAATAGTTTTGTGCTTTTTTATTGTTTTCAAGTTTTTTATTTTTATAAGAAAATCTTAACTAAAAATAAGTACACTTAATATCTTGAAAAAATAATATATATATATATAGTCAATATTTACTATTGAAAATAAATAAAAGAATTAGTAATTTAGACAAAAGTTAATTACTTATACACTGCCAGTATAAAGTTTTTTTACACTGACAATCAATTATATCTTTTAATTGAGTCATGTCACTATAAACACATTTACTTTTAACAGTGACATAGCACAATTAAAAGATATAATTGATTGCCAATGTAAAAAATATTACACTAGCAGTGCATAGATGATTAACTCTTTAGACAAAGACCGGATAAAATTGGTTCATAAACACCCGTGGCCCACCAACTTGATTTGTATTATTTAAAGACCCAACATGACTTCTGATGTTAAAACTATCGAATATAATTGAAGGATTGTGTATAATCTCTTGAATATTTCAACATTTGTATTTTAAATTATAATACTCGATACTCCTTAATAAATTCTTTATTTGTTAATAAAAAAGGTCTTAGAATAAATAATGTAATGATAAAAATCAAATAAAAAACGTGTTATTAAGTGGTGTAATACTTAGTAAAAGTTACACCGGTGTAATTATAACCCCCTCCTATATATCAAATTTTGTTAAAATTGAACAACAACTTGAAGGTAATCAAAGTGTTCATATTTTAGTGTATTTTGAAATGAATATATTACGTTAATTTTGTTTTATAAAAATGAAGTATCAAATCATCTTGGATTAATATAAAATTTTGTATATATAATCTAAGTGATATGAACTTTAAATCTAACGATTGGATTTACAAAATTCATAATTAATATAAAGTTATTGAGCGGTGTAATACTTAGTAAAAGTTACACCGGTATAATTATAACCCTATATATATATAGTGAAATTATATTGCTCATAATAAATAATTAGAAAATTTCTGTTTGTAGATACCCATTGTTTATGACACAACTTGTATCGTCAATCAAATTATAACCACAATAATATATTTTCAGATTCTTTATAGTTTGAACGCAATTTTTATATAATCTCAATTCTTAAATTATTAGTTATAAGTGGAATTGAGATACTTCATGTTTCATGTTTCTATATTTGTTTAAATTTTTTTTTTAGAATTACTAATGTTTATTGAATCAATTAATATTGAACCTAATTTTTTAACTTTAATACCTTAAATTTATAAAAATAGTTAATTTTTAATATTATTTTTTATTATTTAAAATTTAAAGGTAAAATAGTTCAAAAGTTATATACAAAAAAAAAATACTTTTATATATAAGTACAGATATAAACATCGTTAAGGTAGAACTTACAAAGAGATTGGCTATGTCTTCATATATATAAACAACTGATCACTAAATTTCAGCAAGAACAGTTTGCCATCTTACGTTTGTATATTTTACGACCATTTTTTTTATTAATTTAATATCTGAAACCTTAAATGCCATGCATTTTCGGCAAGTTCTAAAGCATGTTAGGTGAAAATCATCGAACCTAATGCTAACCAATATTGATTAAGACGGTATACAAATTAATCTTACAGCATATACTGGTTTCCCATAAAATATACATAAAATGTGGTTTCTTCGTAGATTTCTATGTTGGCCACAAGATTGATGGCGGAAATGTTCCACTAATGTACAAACATTTAAATCCAATAGATTCTTCGCATAAGTGTTAGGAACAACCAGGTGATTTTCTAATAATGCATTATTGAATTAAAAGTTTCTAAACCATTTACGCTTTTCCTCTCAAGACACAAATTCTCAGCAACCACGTACCGGCATCAAAGAAAGATATCCGGGACAAATACCTTAAACTAGGTTAATTAAACATGTAATCTAACAAATAAACAATGGATTTGGCATTGTCAAGTACGGTTCCAATACAGATAAAATGATATTCAATTATATGGATCTAACGAAATTTAAGTATATTTTTCCACTAATGATGATAAAGAAGGTTTCCTAGAAGCTAGGTGTCTTGTTGGCGGTAAAGACAATGTCGGGGTATAATTTGATTAGCCTAATTGTGTAGTCTACACGTTAATTAATTAATTAATCAATTATAACGCTCAATGGTTTTGAAGTGGACATCACACTTGCTTTTTGGATTAAGAAAGAGCCATATGCTTAAACTTGATTTGATTTTGGGTAATTAAAAATGTTCAACGAATGCTTAAGGTTCTTTGTTCAGAAAAAAGTTTAATTAGCTGGATAAAGCTACATGCACGAACATTTTCCTAGTTCTTTAGAGGCAAAAACTCTCATGTGAACTGAGAACATCACTCGTTAGGTGTATAGTTGAATAAAACAATAATAAATTGGAGTCTTGCTTCTTCTTTAAATTGCTATTTACAAATAGTCTTGATTGAATGCATGGATAATAAGGGAAATATCACCCTTTGAATTTTCAGGTATACGTAATGGCTTTCAACAATACAAACTTCTTAGAGGCAATGGAATATTATAATTAAGGAAAATGTCAACATACCTACGCAAAATTATCAGAAAATTTTAGACAGAATGCTCGTCAACATTAAGTCCGTTGAATGCTTTCAAAATTAGTTTTATTTTGTATTCAAAACTATTAACTATAATAAAAATAAAATAAATTTCAAGCATTAACAGTTACAAATTTTTTAAATTATGGAAAATGAAACTGTGAATCAATTAGAAATCATTTCAAGTATGATTTCTAAAATATTTTTTTTATAAAAGTCAATAAATTTATTATACTATTATTATGTGATTGAATGGTATATTAAAAAAAACCCTCTCAATGTCGTTGAATGGTAATTAATGTCATTAAAAAGTTTATTTGTCTATAATTTTATACAAATACTATCCAGAAACGTGATATTATTTGATAAGCCCAAAGATCTTGGTTACATATGGATACTTGGAAGATTGTGCAAAAATCTTGATTTCAATGCCTGGGTTAAAATTATTGCATTACTTAAATCAAGTCTTCCTTTTCATTGACTGACTTTAATTAAACCAATTTAGAATTTAAAGAGTAAAATATACCTCCTTCTTTTTAAAAGACACTTAACAAAGAGATAAATATATTTTACATTTTAGTCGTATAGGATGATTATTTATTGATATATAATGAAATTTATAATATATAAATTATATTATAATTAAGATTCATAACAAATATCTTAAATATAAATTATCCACATATCTTACATGAATGGGTGATGCATGATACATGTAAGTAACATGGATGAGTGACACATTACATCAACTAAAATGAAATAAGTTGGTTTTTCTTTTTTTTACTTTGTTAGGATTTTTGACATAACGTATATGTTATATATACAATTTAAATTTTAAATATTATTACTTACTATTATTATGATCTTTAAGAATATCTTCAAATTGTCAATAAAATCTAACTTTACACGTAAATTATTCACAATGACTTTATTATCTGCACTTTCATTGCTTATCCTCAATTTTTTCATCTTTCATCTCTTTGTAGTTCATTTTCACTTTTACCTTGATTGTTTGCACAGTAAGAGTTAACTTTAAAGGTGGTAATTTAATTTATGAATTAACATATGTTTTATATATACTTTCAAGATTTTTTTTGAATTTTAATATTTCTAGAAATCAAAGTACCAGTGAATTGAAGGACTTAAAATAATGTTTTACTCCATACTCTTTTTTGAGTAAGTCATTATAAAACAAATGTCTTTTCTTTCATTAATAAATTAATCATATTACTAATGTACTTAGATAATATCTAGTAAACAATTTTAACTCTAGTAAATTATGATTATATCATGAAAATTATAAATAACTATTTATTATTCATGTTTTTCATAGAAAATAAATACTTGTCGACATCAACCTAATTTAAACAAAGTATAAATAAATAATTTGTGAGAAATGATTTTATAAAAAGAGATAAAGAAATAAATTGATGTTATAATTATTTGATACGATAGAATTAGGTAAAAAATAAAAATATATAATTATAAATATATGTAAAGATAAATAATACAAACATTTACTATTTTACTTTTATCTTTGTTTTTTGTAACGACTCGCCTGACCGTTACACTCAGTGTTTTAAAACCCAGACCGACCCGGCCGGTCGGACCGGTTGGACCGGGAACCGGTGGTCCAGCCGGTCCGAATCTGAAGTTAGATCGGTTATGTAGTCGACCCGTTTCAAACTGGATTGAACCGGTCAATTTTTCGGTTCAACCGGTGAACTGGTGGGTTAAACCGGTTCAACCAATTTTTTTTTTTAATTTTTAAGGGACCATAAATCACAAAAATAATAATGAAAATTGAATCTCTTAATGAAAAAGCAAGGAGTCTTATTAAATATAACAATGACTACTTGTTCTAATATATTTTGTTTGCAATATATACAACTTAAATAACTTTTATAGTATATTATTAATTTTAAATTATATATTTAATAATGCAATATCTATGTAATTATTACATATATTATTTTCTGATATTAATTGCAAGCATATTATATATGTACATATTATTTATATTTTTAATTTGTATTAATATACCGTTTAACATATAATTTTTTTATGTATTTTTTTACAAAATAAAAATAAAAATAATTTTAAATAAGATAGAAAAATTGAAATTTAAAATAAGATATGAATTTATTAAAATTTATAAGTATAAAATATATTTAATATGAATATTTTTTAATAAAAATAAATAAAAATCGAGTCATGCGGTTCAACTAGTGACCCACCGGTTCAACCTTTGACCCACTGACCCAGTACCTTAACCGGTTCGATGACCGGTCCGGTTTTTAAAACTATGGTTACACTGCAGAATAACATCACACAAGAGTAGAATATACATACATAAAAGAATATATATACATATATCCAGCCTGAGGCTCAACAAGTCAAAGTATATCTAATACTAACAAAATGCTACATCAAGGTAGCCTACACAAAAAATCAGCTCCAGTTACCACCTGTGACACTACTGCTACTTTCCAGCCTATCCCTGCTCTATTCTCATACATAGTATGATCATCGCAGTCCAAACCACATGGAAACATGCAAGGGTAAGCTAGTGAAAATAATCAACATATAGATATAAACAACTTACAACTTCAACAACAGAAACAACATTTTCAACAGTTCAACGTTTAACACATAACAACACCCAACTTAATCACAACTTCACAACATCACAACAGATATGCAACTAAATCAACACAAAATCAACACATCAACAACTTATGCATCGTCACGCATTTCAACTCGGAGATCTCCTACAACATGGGTGAGCAGTCTAAGTGGCTAGGCCCTATCGAACTGACAACAAAGAACCTTTTTGGGCTTGCTAGGTAAACAACAAATTTGGATACCAATCCACAACAGATAACGGTTTCTCAGACTTTGTCACTTAAACAAGGAAGTATAATACTCTATTAGGATAGAACAGTTGGGTTTAGGCCTACCACGGCATTAGCTAGCTCAACTAAGCCACCTATGGGATTAGCCTACCGACTATCCTTCAAATACTACAATCCTCCGATACTCGGTTAGGAACTAAATTTCCGACTTCGTACTTTACTCAAGTTTGGCCGCTTGTAATCAGTATAGCTCGACCTGACCCCTATTGTGTACACGTGTGCCTCAACCTTGCCCACACACGGGACCAACTAAGTCCTAGAGGAGAACAACACATCATCCACTCCAATGGGCAACTTCCCAAGGAGGGTTTTCAACAAATTGGGTTCTTAGAGCACCACAAGTATCTCATTCCGCACAATGGGATGAGCAACTTCGAAAACATCTCCCCTAGTCCTAGTAATCAACAACTTGTCATCACAGCACAATCAACTTACAACTCACAACACAGTTTAGCTTAACAACTTAAACAACAAACAACTTTTTAACTCATCGCCTCAATTAACTTTTCAACTTAAATAACGTGGTCAACTCACAACTTTAACAACACAACTACTCCTCAACAATGTTTAACAACATGTTTTAGCAACAAAGTAACTCATTCAAATCATACATATGACATTTCTACACCAATACACAACTATGGTCCAATATTCAACTATATCTTCTCATTATACCATAATATTCAACATTTTCATAATCATGGAATCAAACACATTCACGCCCGGCACAAGTAAACTCGCACCCGACCTGAGCCTAACCCGAGAGCTCTAAAGCTCCCTCACACCCGGCGTAGCACCATCACGCCCGATGTGTGGTAGGCAGAACTTCCAAGAGTTTCCCAAGCCCGGCGTGCCCAACTCGCGCTTGGTGCAAATCAGGAAGAGAGCTCACAAGGGTCTCACACCTAACGCGCTCACTCTGCGCTTGGCGCCACCCCAGGCAGAGACCCCCAAGGAGTCTCTATGCCCGGCGCACTCAAATCACACCCGGCGCCCAGTAACCCAAATTTTGGGCCATTATTTGATATCACGCTCGGCATGGTTCTCTCCACGCCCGACGTGATTCATCAAGAGACACCCTATTCTCAATCGCGCCCGGCGTGATTGGAATGGTAGTCCCTGATGAATGCACATTTGGCACCAAGAATTGCGCCCGGTGCAATTTCAAACAGCCAACCCTCAAAACTTCAAAATTTTCTCCAAAAACCTGAAAATCAGCCAACTCAAACACATGCAATCCATGAAATGAAATGCATAAACTTCATACAACTCAAAAGCAACTTCAAATTCAACATGCAACTACTCAATGCATCAAAATCACCAAATTCCCAATTTTTTTCGAAATCCCGAAAATTTAGAAATTCTTTAAATCAATCAACGATTCTCAACATTCTTGCTTTAAATGAGTTCCTAAACTCACATACAACCAATAAGTCTATAATCTAGCTTCTCTCACTTGAAGATTGGCTCAAAATGGCCAAGAAAAGGAAGGAAAAGAAGATTTTCCTCCGAACTCAACCCACGGGCTTCAATCCTCCAGAACCAGCTTCTTCGCCTGAATTTCAAGAAGGAAAGAAGAAATTAGTGACCTAGGGGAGAAGAAGATTCAAATAGAGAAGTTTGAGAGAGAAAGGAGCTCACAGACCAGAGTCTTTCTCTCTAAAACCTCCTTATAGGTTTCTTTGAGAATGAGCTTATAAAGCTCTGCTATCAGATAAAGCCTTAAATATACCCTTCCCTCTAGTATCCACTAACCTTGCACCAACTCATTACGTCGCATTTTTTACGTATAATATTTAACTTTTTTTAATATAACTTAGTAACATAATCAAATGTGTTAATTAGCGTAATTTGTTACATTATATTTTAGTACTATTATATAATGATCACTTAATTAATTATGTGAGTAACTTTACTACACATATCACATCATGGCGAACATAAAAACATAATTAACATATCATAATTAATTATGATTTACCAAGTTGATTATAGTACTAGAAGAGAAAATTTTGTTATAAAAAAATTAAGTTTATGAATTTGCTCAAATTTTCACTATTTTGGAGATATAAATTAAATTGGTCGTGAGATCTACGCTCTGAACCCCATTGATTACTTTCAAATCTAAGTTCTTAGTTATGATTTTTTTTACTTAAATATGTTTTTGGTTCTTTCGAATATTGTAGTTACATGATTTTAGTCTTTAATTTTTAATTGGACAATTTTAGTTACTTAAATATTAAAGTTGTATAATTTTGATTTTTTAAATTTTAATTAAGTCATTTTAGTCTCAAATATTATAATTGTACGATTTTAATCTCTTTTATTAAAAATCTTATAATATTTTTGTGGGACTAACGAATAATATAATTTATTGATATTTTTTATTAACTTTATTCTAATATATTTATCTTATCTAATATATTTATATTTTTATAAAAATATATCATTGATATTAATTCAAAATAATATTATAATACTAATAGTGTATATGTATTTTTATTTATTTAGTAGTAATATATATATATATATATATATATATATGTATGTATATGTGTTATTATTTTAAGAATATTATATTTTTTTTTAGAATGATTAAAATTGTATAATTGCATAATTAAGAAACTTAAATTATGTAAATAAAACTGGAAGACCAAAAATAATACTATTGTAATACTTAAAAAATTAAAATTCTTTGATTAAATTTTTTTTTTTTAAAATTTCACAATTACAATAATTAAAAGATAAAACCCAATTTATTTATTTTTATGTAAATAACTTCACTTTCTTTTTTCTCTTTTTTATTCCACACTAATTTCAATCAATCAATATTATGGATAAAAAAAATTAAGAATTTTTTTTTGTTAAATTGTTCAAAATTTTGACTTGAATATGAGATAATTTATGTGGAGAAAAAATATTCTTTTAAATTTAACCATAAATATTTAATATTAATATCATAATTAAATAATAATAATTTTAATCATCAAAATACACTGTTTCCACTTTTTGATGGAAGACAGGAAGAGAAAGATCATAAAGTGAAAGAGGGGTGTATTAATTTTACTGTTTATTTGTTCTTTAGTACACACAAATTAACGCAAAAGTATGGGTGTGTTTGATAAATGGTTGAGTTTAATTTAATTTGGTTGAAAAAAAATTATATTTACAAATTTTTATTGAAATATGTAATTTTTTTATTTATTAAATGTGGTTTCAAACAGGTATCCAAATACATATTATAACCGTAAAACTGAAGACATTTAATTATGAATAATAAAAATAAAATAACAATAAATATTTGTTATTTTCTAATTTAGTAAGTAATTTTTCAAAAAATTAACTTCTATTTTATTTTATTTTTATTTTTTTATACTTTTAATTTTAGTTTTTTATAATATTATAGTTATATAATTTTAATCTCTAATTTTTAATTAAACAATTGTAGTCACTTAAATATTATAATTATGTAATTTTGATTTTTTAAATTTTAATTAAACAGTTTTAATTTTTCAAGAATAGTGTGATTTTAATCTCTTTTATTAAACTTTTATAATATTTTTATGAGAGTAACGAATAATATAATTTATTGATATTTTTTATTAACTTTGTTCTAATATATTTATCTTATTTAATATATTTATATTTTTGTAAAATTATATTATTAATATTAATTTAAAATAATATTATAATACTAATAATATATGTATATAATAATTTTAAAATATTATATATATATATATATATGTTTATGTATATATGTTATTATTTTAAGATTATTATATTTTTTTTAGAAAAAAATAAAATTATACAATTACATAATTGAGAAACAAATTATGTAAATAAAAAATATGGGAGACAAAAATAACACTGCTGTAATCTTAAAAGACTAAAATATTTTAATTAAACCTTTAGAAACAAAAATTCACAATTATAATAATTAAAAGATAAAATCCAATTAATTTTTTTTATATAAATAACTTCACTTTCTTTTTTTTATTAAATTGTTCAAAATTTTGATTTGAATATGAGACAACTTACGTGAAGAAAAAAAATATTTTTTAAATTTAATAACAAATATTTAGTATCAATATCATCATTAAAAGATAATAATTTCAATCACCAAAATGCACAGTTTTTCACTATTTGATAGAAGAGAAAGAACATAAAAGTGAAATAGGAGTGTATTAATTTTACTGTTTATTTGTTCTTTAGTACATACAAATTAACGCAAAAGTGTGGGGGAAAAAGTATGAGGGTGTTTGATAAGTGATTGAATCGACTTGAAATGAGGTTGAGTAAAAGTTATATTCACGAATTTTTATTTATTATTTATTATTAGAATGTGTATTTTTATTTTTAATTTAATTCTAAATTGGCATTTAAACATATATTATAACTGCAAAACTGAAGATATTTAATTATAAATAATAAAAAATAAAATAACAACAAATATATATATATATATATATATAATTATTTTTTTTCTATCCCATCCTTTGAGGTGCCTCCAGCGTAGAGAGGAGATTAGTCACTGCTGTTGACGGTAGATACTCCATGAACGAACCTAAAAATATATATATATATTTTTTTAGTTTAGTAAGTAATTTAAAAAAAAACTAACTTGTATTTTATTTATTTTCAGTACTTGCATTTCTTTAATTGTTACTTCAACAAAGGCTTGGTGGCTCCCGTTAACGAAGGAATTAAAGTCCATTTGAAGGACAATTTGTAATGATGAGTTGGAAGTGGAAGTGAAGATGAGTGCAGGAGGGGAAATTTGCACACAAGAAACAAAACACTCTTCAATGCGTTGGTCCTGTGCCACCAAAATTACAGATACCGATGACTTGAAAACCAAACACGGTAGCGATGAAAATAATTTTGACTGAACCGATATCGAAAGGAAAACGCAAATCAACGGGCAGGGATTGGTCACCGAAGAGGTGGCCAATCAGAGCCGTTGACGAGAGTGCAAACAAACCAACGTGGGTCCCACTTACTCAAAACCCCACTTTACACGCCACCCTGCGACGTTGCAGCGTATCCTTCGCACCATGTGTGGTGGTCTGGATACGAAAAGACTGTTTTGCCCTAAAAGTGAATTAGTCATGAGAAAGGATTTGAAGGGCAAAATAGGAAAATAGTCCTTTGGGTGGCGTGGAAGGAGAGAGGTGTTGTCGCAGTCATAGAAGGGAGGGGGCAAAGCGTGGCAGGCTCGTACATCTAAACATTACCCACATTGTACTAATGTACTCTTTGCTACAGAGTTCCACTGTATGCAAATATGGGCAATGGTAGATACACTTGGTTCTTCAACACACACATACAAAATATAAATAATCAAATTCTTTCTTTTTTTTTTTTATAAGAAAAAGAGATTAATATTAAAAGGAGTACAAGGGGTACTCCAACCCGTTACAAGAGATACAGATACAAAATTAGTCTAAAATCTAAAATAGAAACTATAAGAAATACAATGTTGGGTTATTATACCAAGTTGAGTAACTAAAAGAACAAACAGGGATAGAACAATTTATCCACTTCCATGAACGCAATTTAATATTATCCAACACTTCCTTGGCATCTATAGTACCTTGCTGAAAGATAATAACATTTCGATGAAGCCATAGGGACCAAATGACAGAAACCCAGACTACTCGCAATAATTGAGAATGTTTTTCATATATGCCAAGATTCGTCCAATATAAATAATGAGAAATTATAGAATTGGGGAACACCACCGTAACCTCCAACCACTTAGCAACAGCTAACCAAGTATTAAAAGCCATCGGACACATTAGAAAGAGATGAAGAGGATTTTCTACAAACAGAGAGCAAAAAGAACAGAGATTATTTTCCAACTCCACACCACGTACTTGTAACAATAATTTGCACGGGAACGCATTCAATAGCACTTGCCAACAAAAGACCAAACACTTGATCGGAGCCTTACATTTCCAAAGTCTTTTTATAACTAGTTGAAAATCCGAAGAGTTTCTGAGTTCTCCACCTACCGATCTTTGCAGCCAAAGGTACGCACTTTTTATCATAACTTGTGTATAAATATATAATAGTGTATATAAATATCTCTTTTATATTAACATTTTAATTTTTTAAATTTAAATTTTAATAATAATAAAATAAACTTTTTTTAACACAAATTATAAAAGATTTGCACGATTTTTAAAAATATATTTATTAATTTATTTAAAATTATTAATATAAAATAAAATTTTAAATAGATTAATAAATCAAGTTAAAATTTTAAAAATCTCAAATAAAAATTTATAAAAAAAAATTATGATAAATAATATGTTAATTTTAATTTTATAAAATAAATTTATTTTATATATTTAAAGTGTGATCAGATCTGATGTATTTCTTTTACCTAAGAGCTGTGTTAAATAGTAATTATTTTCGGAGTGCTCCATGAATTCATTGTGACATCAGTTGTTTATGTCAGCAAAAAAAAATCTATCGGATTGCATATTTACAGTTTTTTTATTCATAAAAAATAAAGCTGTTTTTTCTCTTCAAGTGAAGAGCTGATTTTGAAAGTAGAAAACCGACTTCTTTATTTAATTATTTTTAATAAAAATATATATTAATATAAGCAAAATTTTAAATTAAATTTAATTTAATATACTTATTAATTACATTTAACTGTTTAAATTAAATTTATCAAACCTCAAACTAAATTAAAAAAATATATTTTTTATTTGCATAAATAATTTTACACCTCACATATTTTTTAATATTTAACATTTTTTTGTTTTTAATTAAAAATATATGTGAAAATTTTAATTTTAAATTTAAATATTATTACTCTTTATAATTATTAAATTTGATACATAAATAAATAATAAATGATTTTTTTAAAAGGATTTAGAATAAATTATAATAATATATTAAAGTGAATTTAAGATTTTTATTTCGAACAGAGATTATCTCTTACTTATATAATTTATTTTGACATTAATTTTTAGTTGAAATAGAACTTTTTTTTTTCTTCAATGTATTCTTTCACATTCAATAGTATTATGGATGATTATATTTAATAAATTTATGATAGATTATGATATTATATAAGAACATGCATGTATTGTTGACTAATTAACTCAAATTTGTAAAATTAATTTATAAAGTAAGAATTGTTCATCTATTTTAACATTATTTTTAGTTAATTTGAGGTTTATTTATTGATTGAACTTGATATAAGATACTAATGTTATATTAGAATGTAGGTTTTATATCTAATTAAAACTTCAAAATTAGTCTTAAACTTTTTAACAATAAATGATAAATTTAAGAGTGTTTCATTTAATAGACATAAAATAAAAAATAAAAGAAATACTGTTTTTAAAATTATAATTTTTATTCAATTAATTTTTTATTTGAGCTTAATAAATATAAAATAGTTTTATACTATTGACACATATTATATATATATATTATAAATAAATAGTTTGTGATTAAATAATATCAATCACCTATTTTATCATTTATTTAATCAATTAAATCTAAACCAACAAAATTTTTCAATTAAAAATAAACTAAACTCTGAAGTATGAGAATTTATTCTCCATTTCTTTGCTTCTCTACAGGAAAAACTTTAACGAGTCTCATTTTCCTTTTATTTATTTTATCTGGGTCAAACAACTTTTGTTTTTTTTATTTTTTCTTATTTTTACTTTTTTTTTTAGTTTCTCATCCATTTTACTCTAACAATGAGAACTCTATTTGTCGACAAAAATTCGAGCTTTGATTTAATATATAAAAACCAAAAAATATTGTCGCACTAGGTTAAAAGTCGGTTTAATATATGAAAATTTAAAACTTTTGTAGTACCAACTTGATTGTTATTCATTTGATAATAACCAGAATTTTTTTTATATTAAATTAAAATAACAAATAGTTAAGTCTTTTAGCAGTAAAATTGAAGTTAATATGAGAAAATGACAAAAGAAATAATTGGAAATAAGGATGGTGAATTTTGAAGATTGAGAAAGAAAGTTGAAGTTAAAAGAGAGAGTTGGAGGGGGGGGGAGAGACCATACTGAGATACTGATACTGATACTGTGTACTGAATGCCTAAAAGCAATGTATGAGAGCCATAAGTGAATGGGCCTCATGTGCCCTTTCACTCTATCAGTCGTATCACCAGACAGTGTCGCGCCACACGAGCCCCCACGTGTCAGACATCCTAACCTCATTTTTTACTGCTCCCACGTTTATTTGTCGTCCCAGGATCTCTTCTCCCCCACGCGCTTTCAACCATTTCATCCCTCACTCACCATTCATGCTTGGGGCCTTCCGGCACTTTTAAATTTTAATTAATACCCCGTTCCTCTCTTCTATCTAATGCCACCAAACTAAATCAACAGTTGTAAAATACTAAAATTGATTTAGACAAAGTACACTTTGATGTTGTGTATGACGAATGTTATCGAGAATTCTTTTTTTCTAATGATAAACATGAATGTGATAGGAGTATCATAAAATTTACTACTGTAACTATTTTCATAAAGTATATTTTAATATTATATATTTTATATTTTTTTAATGATAAAAATAATTCTAACTTTTTTAATCTCTAAAGTGAGATAATTAATTTTTAAAAAAATGAGAATATAATCAAACAATATTTAACTTGGTCAAAAGATAATCGAGTTCCTACATCGTACTTATATAAAAATAAAATTCACTTCAGAAAAAAATCACTTTTATAATACCATAATCTTTAATAAAATTTTCTTATTTATAGATTATTAAATCAATTGCCTTAATGAAACTTAAAAAATAATTATAAACATTTTTACTTTTTTATTTATTAGAATATTTTTTTTTATAATTATGGGATAATAAATGTTTTTTTTATGTATTTGAGAGAATTAGTATAAAAAAAAACACATGTCATCAAAACATATATTTACTATTTACGCAATTCATTATTATGTTGAGTGTGACATAGGTTAGAGGCTCTCTGCTTCATTTTTGTCGAATGTAAGATTGGTTACGTTGGACTTAAGTTAGAGTAGAGTTTTCTGTCTTGATCATGTCGGACGTGGGTTGAATGACATCAAGCATAGATGTCCTTAAAGCTCTCTAATTTGATGACACCAGGCCTAAGTTGAGTCACCTAACATGATTAAGACATAAGTTCTCTGCATGAATAACATTAGATGCTAATGGAGTGATGATGAGTGAGTCTAGCAGAGACTCTCTACCTAGAATGGGGCCAAGTGTGGTTTAGTCACACTAATCATGATTTCCACAAAGGCTCTTTACCTCATTAATGTTGGCACGTATTGAGTGGCATCGGGCATAGGTAAGGCCAAGAGCTCTTTACCTCAATGATGCTAAGCGCAAGAAAAATGGTGTCAGACGTGGGTTACCTTATGAAAATATATTGTTTGATTGATAAAATGGTAAACATGTAGACAGTAGTTGTATATTTCATATGTTGTATGTTAATATATGTTGTGAGTTCTTTATACATTAATCTATGGAAATATAAATTGATGATTAAACTGTTGATAATTGCTTGTTGATGAATGATATTGGTTCTAAATACATTGATTAGGGATAACGTATATAGATGATCAAGTTGTTGAAATGTTGAGGCAATAGTGTTGAGAATGCTTAAGACATTATAATATGTTGTGATGATTGAGTTATGATTAATGGAAACAACGTTTTAGAAAGTTGGATATCTCATTATGAGAATATTATTGTGGTGCTGTACGAGTTCAATTATTGAGAACCTTTCTTGAGTAATTAACTTTTGAAGTGAATAATTGAATCTCTTCTAGAACCTTAATTGATGCGGTATGTGAGAATATTATGCAGTATTATGATGTTTTCATGTCCATTTTTTTTTTGTCAATTGATTTTTCTTGTGACATGATAATATACTTTATAAGTAGTTTAATGTAATTTTTGATTTTTGATTTTTTTTAATTTAATAATAAATCTAATCATCTGATTCAAATAATTCAAATATGATAATATTGAATAGGTTTTAATTAAAGACGGAAAAAGAAAATTTTAAACTAATAGAAATATATTTTAATTTAGTATGAATGTGTATAATTTGATATTTTTTTAAGTCACTGGAGAGGTTTTGAATTTGAATTTTATAAAGAATTTGAATTTTATTAATCTTTATAATAGCATAAACTTCTTATTTTAGTTTATATAATTGCATAAGATTATATTTGATTTTTATAATTATATAATTTTTAATTTTTATAAAAATAGATGATAAAGATTATAAAAAATATAACTTAAAATAAAATAATTTTAGCAAAATTTATAAAAATAATTTAAAAAAAAAATATTGTGATTGCCTATCTTCTTAAACGCAGTTAGCACCTATAAGTCTAGGAGTATTAGGCGTGATTTGTAGCTGGGACACCAAGAGTCTAGGAAGATCAACTAGTTAAATTTTAAAGTATGTTTCTCACGAATCATCCTCTCCTATCTCCTACACCAATTATAATTTTCATTATTCTTTTCAATTAAAATTTATAACTTCAAGTTCTAAAATATTATCTCTATCTCTGTTCTTATGTTGATGCATTAGTTTCTGTCTACAATTCAATATTGTAGAAATAAAATTAAAAATAATTAATAATATTTAACCCAAATATATTCTTCCATAGAATGATTATTTAGATAAACATGTATTGAAATTTTACATAATTTTTTTTTTTATATTTAAACATATTAAAAAATACAAAAAAATTAATGTTATTTCACAAACCATTTAATTTATTTATATTCTTAAACATTATATGAATATATTATTAAAATTTAATTAAAATTTCATGTCATATGTTATCATTATTTCTTTTATTACTATTATCAAAAGAAATAAATTATGCAAGTAAAAAAATATTGAAATAATTTTTCATTAAAATTTGCAAGAGAAAGATTAAAATTAAATAAAAAATTTATTAAATTTTATTAAATAAGTAAAAGAATAATGCATCAACTTAATTTCAGTAATATATATTTTTAATTATTTAAAATTAATATGTACAATAAAGTATAATTTTAATCTATTAGAAACCAATTCATTTTTTTTGTTATATATTATATAAAATAAAATAAGTGTAAAAACTTACAAATTTACAAAAAAAATATAAAATAATAAAATATGAATTTAAATAAAATAATAATTAAAATTATAAATTAAATAATTTTAAAATATAAAAATATAAATTTCATTTATTCATATAAGAATTTATACACCAATGAGTGATTATCTGAATTTAAAAATTATTGGTAGTGGGGAAGGAAGAAATTTTATCATTCAGATTGATTTAGAGATAAATATGGATGACAAAGATTTCAACACGAGAGAAAAAAAATATTTTTTTTTTTATTTTGTTCATGAGAGATTTCAAAAATTAATTATTTTTTTATCTTTATAAAATGAAAAATTATATTTTTACAAAAATTTTACAACAATTTATATAATTACTAAATGAGAAATAGGTTTGATTTGATTTGATGTATTTAATAAAAGATTAGTTTTAGTTTATATAAAAAACATGTTACGACTAATATATCGTCCTACTATTTATTTATATGATATAATAATAAAATAATATATATATATATATTTTTTATAATCATGATAAAAAATATATATTAAATTATTAATAATATAATTAAATAAATTAATTTATAATAAAAAATTAAATTATTAATATTTTTGACATTTTCAATACATTTAAATAATTATATGTTTTTTTGAATGAAATTAATAAATTAAAAATAGAAATTCTAGCAATATTTTTATATGTTTCTTTTATTTTTATTTTATTTTATTTCATTTTCATAGTTAATTATTTAAAATATTTCAAATAAAGTATAAAAAATATTTATAATTTCTTTTTGAATAAAATTATCCTATTTTATTACAATTTATATGTGAATATACGTTAATGTACATGAATATGCGTGAATTATTTCTTTTAAATTATTATTTTTTATTTAAATTAAATTATAATAATAATAGAGTTTTATCATGTGAATTTAATAAAAGACCATCATATATATTTAAAAATAAAATTATTAATATATTTAAAATTAAATTTATTAACTTATTTAACATTGTTAATGAAAAAAAAACTTTAAATAGATTAATAAATTATAACTGACTTTTGAAAAAACCATACCAAACTTATAAAAGAGCTTATAAAATATAATTGACTAAATTTAAATTTAAATTTTAGAAAATAAAAATAGTATATATTCAAAGACTTATTTAATTTGTCCTATTCTCTTTGCTAACAGAAAAAGAAAAAGAATTGAAATATAATAAATGATGTGATATAAATACAAAAGTAACTTTATACAAATTATTTTATAAAATATTATACATGTATCATCACTTTTACGAATTCAATTTTTAAAACATACATAAGAATATTTTAGTCAATTTTCTTTATTTTAAATTATTTTTTTTCTTCTCCAAATCTTTGAATAATAAACAAATTAAAAATCAAATAAAGAGATATTTTATTATTTATCTAAAAATTTAACAAAATATAAGAATTAAAATAAAATCTCTCTTTTCTTCTATCTCCTTTGACTAAATACTATATATTACATAACATTTTAATCTAAATTTTATCGATAAAAATACATGACTAAATATGTATTTAAAATCAAATTTATAATGTAGATTATCACTTTCTTTTCATATGTAACAAACAAAAAAAAGTAACTTTTTTATAGTTGAATTTATTTAACTTCAGTTTTATTATTGATGTAATTTTATGTGTTGTTTGAAGAATTCGTTAATACAATTATTTATAATTTATATAACACTATTTATATTTTTTATGTCTTTTTACATCACATGGTTAATTATATTTTGTATTTTGTATTTTGAATTTTGTATTCTCTTTTTCTATCTCTTTGTTATTTAAATTATTGTATAAATAATATTTCTCTAAAATTATCATATAACAAATTAACAATTAAGGTAAAACTATGTGTGTATTATATGGTTATAAATAGAGACATCTATATAGATAAATAAGCAAGTTTCTTGTGGGAGGGGAAAGAGAAGGACAAATACTAATAACTAGGTAAGAAAAAATGGAATGGCCCGAATGGGTACCAAAGCGGCAATGGCGCGTGCATTAATCACCGGACCCAATCTAGGAGCTTACTTTTCCCAAGATTTCGTCATGCATTCGTGACGGCGCAGTTCTAAAGATTTCTCCCAAAATAACTCGTCCCATTAATTTCATTTAACCCCACTAAATAAAATAAAATCACACACCTCCATTCCTATTCCTTGCAACGTCACACCAGCACTAATCAATAGTACGTTTGGTATTATTATTAGGAATTATGAATCAATCAATTCCTATTTTCAGTTATATACGATCCATTAGTTTAGTCATTAGTGTGTATATGCGTCTTCTCGTATGTAACATAACGGTTATGATTTCAGCACTTGCCATCTTCCCTCCTATATATATTGCACAACCGCCCTCCCCCTTCCTCACACCCTCTCTATAACAAGCTTGTTCACTCTCTCACTCTCTTTCTGTCTCCACCATGACAACTCACATTGATAACTTGTGGGTGTTAGCCTTGGCCTCCAAATGCACACAGGAGAACATTGCATGGTCACTTTTGATCATGGTCTCACTCTGGCTCACCATGACCTTGTTCTACTGGTCTCACCCAGGTGGTCCAGCTTGGGGCAAGTACCACTCCACATGGAGGAAAAACACCAACAACCTTAACCATGTCTCAGATAATAATAAAATGATTCCTGGTCCCAAAGGCTACCCCATACTAGGTAGCATGAGGCTCATGGCCTCGCTAGCGCACCACCGTATTGCGGCTGCGGCCAAGGCATGCAACGCCACCAGGCTCATGGCCTTCAGCCTCGGCGACACACGTGTCATAGTCACGTGCCACCCCGACGTAGCCAAGGAGATTCTCACCAGCTCTGTTTTCGCGGATCGCCCCATCAAGGAATCCGCTTACAGCCTTATGTTCAACCGTGCCATCGGCTTTGCCCCCTACGGTGTTTACTGGCGCACTCTCCGCCGTATCGCCGCCACGCACCTCTTCTGCCCCAAGCAAATCAAGGCCTCTGAGTTTCAACGTGCCCAAATCGCCGTCCAGCTCACCGACTCATTCCGAAACCGCCACGCCGGCTTTTGCGTTCGCCAGGCGCTTAAGAAAGCTTCGCTCAATCACATGATGTGGTCGGTGTTCGGTCAGAGGTACAACCTGGATGAAACAAACACCGGAATGGAGGAGCTATCCCGGTTAGTGGAGCAAGGGTACGACCTTTTGGGTACCCTTAATTGGGGTGACCATATCCCTTTTCTCAGAGACTTTGACCTACAAAAAATCCGGTTCATTTGTTCAAAGCTCGTCCCCAAAGTGAACCGGTTCGTTGGTTCAATCATCGCCGACCACCAAGCCGACATAACCCAAACCAACCGGGATTTCGTTCATGTTTTGCTCTCTCTCGAAGGTCCAGATAAATTGTCTCACTCCGACATGATTGCTGTCCTCTGGGTAAGTCTAGTATTTAAAAAAAATACTTTATTTATTTATTTAAATTTAGGTGTTACTAATAGTTCAACTTTCCTAAGTACTCAAATGAAAATGTAATTTTTATTTTTGTTTTGGGACAGGAAATGATATTTAGAGGGACCGACACGGTGGCGGTTTTGATCGAGTGGATACTAGCGAGGATGGTGCTTCATCCCGAGGTACAAAGGAAGGTGCAACAGGAGCTTGACGCGGTGGTTGGGTCACGCGTTTTAACTGAGGAGGACGTGGCGGCGACGGTGTACCTGCCGGCGGTGGTGAAGGAGGTTCTGAGGGTGCACCCTCCGGGCCCACTTCTCTCGTGGGCCCGTTTAGCCATCACTGATACGACCATTGATGGGTATCACGTGCCCGCTGGGACCACCGCCATGGTTAATATGTGGGCCATAGGGCGGGACCCGAGCGTGTGGGTGGACCCACTTCAGTTCAAGCCCGAGAGGTTCCTTAACGGGGAGTCCGAGTTTTCTGTTTTTGGGTCGGATCTGAGACTCGCTCCGTTCGGGTCGGGTCGGAGGACTTGCCCCGGAAAGACTCTGGGTTTGACCACTGCAACCTTCTGGGTGGCCAGGCTCTTGCACGAGTTTGAATGGTTACCGTCTGATGAAGCTAACGGGGTTGATCTAACGGAGGTGCTTAGGCTCTCGTGTGAAATGGCTAACCCCCTCAATGTTAAGGTTCGCCCTAGGCGTGGATTAAGCACTTAGTAGTGATAATAATTAAGCCTGTCTAAGTTAACTTGAAATGAAACTTTGTTTTAGTGAGATGAAAAAAAAAGAGAGGTTTTGCATGTGGCAGGGGGTTGGTGGCAGGTGCATGGCCCTTTGGAGCCACTAAATGTTAAGTGAAAGAAGTTAGAAGCTTGCTTGAGTTGGCTCTGTCTCTCTATAATATGGGTCATAAGGTTTTTCTCTTTTTTGTTTTTAAGTTGATAGTGAAGTCCTAAGTTGTCCCCGGTTATAAAAATTAGAAAAAATATCTATTTCCATTGTAAATATTTTGCTCAAATTAATACAAGTTCTTAAGTTTGCCTATGCGATTATATCAACAACTAAAAAGTGACGACATCAAATTTAAACGATTTTTATTCATTTATATATTAATTCATACTAGATGTAGTAGTACTACACCAGTACATGCCAGTGCGGGTTTAGCTATTCACTAGTTAGCACACGTGATTACTTGATAAAATTGCCACACAGACAGACAAGGTTAATTGGACCCAAAATTAATTTGATTTGTCTCAACAAATCTATGGTGTCGTGTATATTAAAAAAAATAAAAACTACATGTCTAATCAGTGCCTTGTATTGTTTGAAGGAGTATTTTGGTGGGGCCTATATATATATTTGAAATCGCGTTAGGACTATAGCTGTAACAATCCCTATCCCTCTCTCCCACGAAGGCAACAAGTACTGTTGATAACCTTTCGTGTTTGGATTATATTTTACCCTATTTATTGTTATCACTATCTATCTGTCTATTTCATAAAAAAAAAAATAGAATTATTATTGAGGGAATTCCCTGAAGAGAAGGTCAAGTGCTTGATGTGTTTGCAACTTGGGGTAGGAGTTGTCAATTAAACTAAAAACTTGAATGATATTGGGAATTTGGCACCATGCAGTGACAGACAAAAACCTTGACCTGATCTGGCTCTACGCAAAGTACATGGTTCCCTGGGCTTTCTAGTTCCTTGGCAATTGTGACTCTTCATTACTGTGGGTGGGGGCAACCCTGGTTTTCTAGATGTCCACCTATGACGGTTTACACCACAAACACAAACTCTTTGTCACAACTTAGGACCACATTTCATTTCATCTATATGTTAAATTTTCAAGGTATTTTAGAGGAAGTAATTGACACCATAGAGGTACATCTTACTCCAATTCAGCACATACACAAGGGAATGTTTTATTTATTACCATGCTTTTTAGTAGTCTTTTTCCCCTTTTGGTCAATTTGGAATTGGTCTTATGTAAAGTGGTTTTGCCCCCATTTCAATATCATCATGGTATGATAGGTAAAGGAGTCTCAAAATGATTCTTGCTAACAACCTTTTCGGCAATTTCGTGGACATACAGCTAGCTATAACAATTCAGGTCAAATCGATTTAGTTGACCATGGTCTTTAATTTTCCAATTCTTGTCAACTTAGTTCTTCTCCTCCCTCTCTTTCTTTCTATTCATTGGCTCATTTGTATTAGCAGAGGTAACTTTTATTCTCTAAATTCATCTTCAAGAACACGGGGTTTGATTTTAGGTCATTGCAAATTCGCAATCATAAAAAGAGAATTAATTTTCACCCAAACAAATTGCCGATTCTCTTTGATTGTGAAATTGAATGCAAAATCCATGCAACTATAAAAAGAAACTTTTTCCAATTAAAACAATTGGCACATTCGGATAAGAGCTATCATCAATTTTGTTCACTAGTAGTGAGCCCCAAGGATAAAAACTATGGCTAGTTCATCGAAACTTGCACGTTTATGATCTTGATTGGGCCCAGCTGTGGTGAATTGCCTTTGGCAAGAAACCAAATCCATTGAATATCTGGTTCCAACTTTTTAGGAAACAAAATGAATATTGCAATGACAACTCCAATTCTATGGAGGACATGGAAAAAGATACTCATGTTTTTGTTCTGTCTGGCTTAGGTTTTCTCTCCCGTTTTTTTCGTTTTTAATAATAAGAATATGCCATATTTACTCAGGGCAGTATACTATGAATCAGGACTGCAATAATGCTTGTTTGATAAGTAGATCTCTCAGCTGAATTAACTTGAAGTAACTTTTATTACGTGTTACATGGTTGATAGATTAATAACCTTAAAAATAAGTATGTGGTTCGAATGCATATACGAAAAAACATTTATATGAGAGGCTCAATATTTTAAATAAATTTCATAATCTTAAGATTAGTCTTTAATTTTTATTAAGGATAAAGCATTTTTAAAAATAAAGTTTGACTGTGGACAGTTAAAATACACATATCACTATCATTAACTTTTATACATCTATATACGGTATTGACTCATGAATACAGATATAGCACTGTATATTGTCAAACAATCAAACACTTGACACTAACATAAATATTTGTTTATGTGGATAAATTGTCACATCAACTTTTATTTAAACCATGATTAAGTATTCTCCCTACTAGATTATCAGCCGAAAAACAACACCACTCGTCATTGGTGGTATTTAACAATTAATTGTGTTTTATAATGCACTAGTGTACTATGTGAGAAGTCCTTTTCTGCAGCTTGTTCTTCTTTCTAGTCCAACGTGGAGGAAATTTTTATATGTTGCTTACTAGTCTTTTGCATTGTTTTCGTATCTGGATAGTAAAGTATCTGTTCTCATTCACTTCTCACTAGAAGGAACTACTTTCTTACACACGTAGACTTTAAACAAGTACCAAAAACATTGTTCCCTTATTCAAAGGTTGTTTTACTTATCGACAGAAGTAAAATGAATTGAGCTTAGAAGTATGGATGAGAGTATGTAGGTGCCAAACTAATGACACCAAATGAGACAACGATCACCAATTGTTTTTGTCAATGATAGGTAGTGTTGTCTAAAAACACGGTTCACTTCATGGTCTTTAAAATTGAGTAAATGCTGAGATCAAACAAATATTAAACATGTCGAGTCTTGCGTGTACAATGCTTATTGCTTGTTTTTCCTATTTGGCTCATGTCATTAAGACGGTTGAAGGAACAAATGGAGCCCATGACAATGATCCAAGAGACAATTAGACCTTTTTTAGAAGTGAATTTGACAAAGACTTCCCAACAATTCATTAAGCTAAATAGTAATACATCAACTAAAAAATAGTCTCCACTGTGGCCTTAACAGGATCCTCTCTCCCTAATATTAAGGCTTGCCCTGCATATCACTAGACAGAGACACTGACACAAAAGCAAATCCAAGCACAAGGGACCAAAGGGTGGTTCCCTTGTTTGGATAAGGGAACTCTAACTTAGATGTTTTCCAATATTCCATGCTTCAAGTCCATTTCAATCTGATTAATTACTCATCTATGTCAAGTTGGTGCTTGCATATACAAGCTGTTTGACAACCATACGTGTGGTAGTTCTTCTGATTTAATTTAATGACAATAACTTAAATTATGTATGCAAAGTATTAATAAAATCTTTGTGTAACTGAGGCCAAGACCCATGAGGATGAAATTAATGATTCTCTGAGTAGGTGTTTTAAGGCTAAGGACCACTTACTGATGGGACTGTGACATTGACATATTACAATAGTATTTCATTTAAGAAATATTAACAAAAATTATTAGTAAGAAAATATGAGATAAATATAGACACGACATGATATAATAAGAAGAAATAAAAAAAAATGATTACCACCAATTATTCATACTACACTTATAATTTTTCTCTCAATTTCTTTCCGTTACATTAACCATATATTTTTTTCTTCCTATCTCTTTCTTTGTTGTATAATTATTTATCCTAAACTTTTGCATAAAGACAATTTCTGTTGGATTAATACCCAATCCTTTTGGGTGGTTAGCGCAGTACATACAAGCATATCCAAGCATATAATGTTGACACAGAAAGCGATCTACGTATCAAGTTGAACAACATTGTTTTCTTTGCAATTAATTTAACAATCAAAATAATATGCACTAGTGATGTGATTGCATGATAAAACATGGCGTTGAATAATGCAAGGTTTCATTCATGCACTCTTGGGTTGAACATATAATAAGGGTATGTTTGTAAGGGACGAAACTTTTGTTAGAAACAGTGCATGAGAAAAAGAACACAATGACATGTCTTGAGGCTAATCAGAAATATTGGTTGTGTACAGATGATCAAGATGTTGCGTACGTATAATGTTCCCCCCTTGTTGATTTTGACATAATCGTCCCATGACAGCCTTTTTACTTTCCTATGTGTCTGTTTGGTGAACTCGACCATTCGCAGTATCTAATCTGATTAGGCCCCCAACCAATTAATGTGGCATATCCCTCAAATCTCGCAAATTTGAGACACATTTAATGATAAAAAATCAACCCAGTAAGTTCTTAGTAATGCCATTTTCTGCAATTATTTGGGTCTGATATAGATCCAAGAAAGTCTGTTTCAGCCACTTAATGTTTTTCTACACGCAAGAGAAACTTTGCACTATCCTACCTTGACTATATTGTCTTTTACCATCTTTAGGATTACATAGACCAGCAAAATTATTGGTATTTACTAATCACTGAAAATGGTCGTGCCATTGAACATTCCAAAGTATTTTAATTATTATGGATATATATAGCCAGCCTATAAAGCCATGCACATGCAACAATTAATACGAAATTCTAAGTTTACTACTTACTAGCCTCTGTATAAGTCTACCATTTTAGGAAACAAACACTAATTATAATAGCTAAATCTAATTGTGGGATATATTCTCAGCCAATATCCTATTGAAAATTTAAAACACTTCTAGTAAATTTACTAAATATGATCCTTAAGTTATTGGTATTCGCTAGTTACAAAAATTTGTGTGATTTTGAATAAAGCATATGATAATTGGACCGCATCACACATGCCTTTGGACTCCAGTCTTGTCTCTGAAGGTTGACATACTAGGAAGGTTGGACAATAATGCTACATTTAAGTCAAATTATGTTAAATATGCTCACTTAGTATCTTGTTGAATGATAGAAATTACCGGAACTCATCGTTTCATGTTCCCTCAATAGAAAAACGATACGTGGTTTGAAAAATAACTCTCTCTCTCTCTCTCTTTTTTAATTATTATTTTGCTAAAGTGCCATTTGTTTTATGGGAGACAAGGAAGGGAGTTAGGGAATACACAAAAGGACAAATGATAGTAATTAAAAGTTGAGCTTTTACAAGAGATTAGCTTAATCCACTTTTGAAACTAGTTGTGCATGGAATAAATCACGTCACATGCTGAAATGACACAAAAGCTATAACTAGTTTCCTTCAACGTATGTAGCCAAACACTCACTAAAAATAAACTGAGTGTCGTTCAAAGTCTCATTTTTTTTTTCTTTTTTCTTTTTTGAATGAAAGCTATAATCTTTTTACTCCCAAGAATTACGAGCCATGTATTCTAATCTTTGAAATTTTAAAAACTCTCAATTTGTCCTTTGACTTTGCAAAATGAGATTCATATTATTTCTTTTTAGAACAAAAGGAAAGTGAAAAATAAAGTTAAAAAAAAAAATTTATTTATTTATTTTGCACAGTGAGAGAATAATAAAGAATTTTTAAAATTTTAAAAACTAAAACGGCTTGTGTAGTCTCGAAAACTAAGTTGAAATTTTACTCGAAAGCAATCACATAGTCAAGCCTATGTGCATGTATTTCAATTTTCAACTCAAGAATCTGAGTATTAGAGACTGAATATTGGTTACAAGTTACAACCTTTACATAGGATCATGCACTACAATCCCTGCATGGTCTCTTTGTATTGTTGGGATGATAAAGGAGTACTGGACTCAATCGTTAGTGGTTCAATGTATGCATCGGGTTGTGTCCATCAAAGCTTTTATCCAAAGATCAGATTCAGATCCCCTATTCAATACTCTATATCCCAATGGGTAACATACAATGATTTCTAATTATCAAATTTTTCGATATTTCCAAATCATAACAGCTTAAAACCATTCAGCAAGGCTAGGTTTCAGGTTGGTCACGAATAAGTGTGACATTCCAAGAAACAAACATAGTATGTAACAAGTAGATGAATTTTGTCATATTTTTAAAATTTTAAACTAGCATTAATAAAAGAATTTCACATATGAATGACTTCTAATTAACTTCATAATTCGTTGAGGAAATTTATTATTTCTCGATCATGATCTTTTTCGGCTACTTATAGAATTGTTTCTCTTCTCTTTATGCTCCCTTTTCTTTCGTACTGGTCGTTGTTTTGTCCTTGGATTTTCACAACGAAGTTCTATAATGACTAAATCAAGAATAATTATATTTTAGAGAAACCACTATTTACCAACCTCTTGCAAGCAACGAACATTATTGATAAAAACACGAACTAATGAATGTAACCAAACATTAGGTTGAGATACATTTGTAAAATATTTATTGGTTTTTAATGGTTTGAAATGCGTCACTTTCCACATTATCCAAGCACGGTCTTATAACTAAGCATCATTATAAATGAATTAAATTAATAAAATCATTTCACAGCGTAAGGATAGAATCAAGACTGTTTCCCTTATAAAAAGTCATAACTAAAAAAGTATAAAGAATTTGCCCTAGCCTTTTTTCTTGTTAAGATTTGTCCAAAGACACGAAGAAAAAAATAATCTTAATGCGTGTTTGATTTTCATTTTCAAACGTAATTTTATCCTCTCTCCATGTCTATGTATTCATTTACGGAGAAACTGATATCTTTTACTTCTGATGAAACGTGATTTTTCACGTCCAGACTCCAACTCAAACACGCTCTTACACTACCAAAGCCTATCAAAATGAATGAATGACAGTGACACCAGTTGGAGCTTGAGTCTTTATCCTATTCCTGTCTCTTTAACCAAAAAATCTCCCGGCAGATTCATCCCATATACTTTATCCTTTATATGTTAGAAGAAAAGAAGGTAAGTGAAATAAAATTACTGATAGAAAAAAACAAAAATAAAGGGTGCTGGATTATGTTGTGGAAAAGAAAGTTGAAACAAGAATGTGAGCTCAAATATACAATTGACAAAATAACAAACGGTACAAATTTGTTCGTGGGTCGTTAAGTGTTTATTGTCACGTATTTGGGCCAAATAAAGTGGGACAAACAAGATTTTGCGTTTGGTTATTGCCCTCTAGCTCACAAAGGAAGATGGGTCCAATGATGTCTACACCAAAATGACACATTTCGTCAGGGGGATTCATTAAGTGGGGGACCAAATCTTAAACTTTATACTCTTTCATCTATCTATACCTCTACTGTCACTTTTCAAATAATTATAATGGGTCTACAAGGGATTCAGCCTGATTACCAAAAGTGAAAATTGATTTCTCTAAAATGGCTTCGCTTAACTATGAAGTATAGAGAATGGTAGGTTCTAATTGGCTTAAGCTTTGCTTCGAACTGTTACATTTGGTGTACAAAATTATCAATTATGTGCTTGGTAGAATTAAGGGTGTGGTTAGAGGAATAATATTAGTAGTAAAAACTATCTTGCTGCTGGTTGTATGTTTCAATGAAAATTACTTATACAAATAAATAAATGAATAATTAATGACTACAACATACCTTGAGGAAGGGATGCTGAAATTTCTTAAAAGGTGCATCGACTATTGTTAAGTATATTTAAACCTAATACGGGTCAATATGCTAATTAAACAGAAACCTCAACTTATCAAACCAAAAAAAGATAAAAATGAATATTCTTATATGTAAAATTTTGTCAATCTCTCTCCTTAAATGTATACAAATTTTAATTTTCTCTTTTTAGCTTCCCACGTGTATCCAAAGGAAACAATCTTATATTAGAAATAATAAGATTCTAACAATGATATTAGTACTTATCCGGGTCAATTATAATTGATCTTTAGGCTTAAAAATAAGTCAAGTCAGATCAGATTTTGAATATATAAATTAGACCTATCTTATAAAATTAAAGTTTAAATTTGATCTATTATCTATTATAGATTTTTTTTATAAGTGTATCTTGACTTGATCTATTAATCTATTTAAAATTCTATTTAAATTAGTAATATTAATTAGACCAATAAACTTAATTTTTTAAAAATTTAAAAATTTATTTTTAAAATATAGTTTACTCAATTATTAAAATTTAAATTTTAAAAGATTTTATATGAGAAAAATTGAATCATTTTTTGTTGAAAGGACAATTCATACGTAATCATATATATTGATGTACACGTGCACAGGTCGTAAGTTTACAAGTTTATAATAAAAAAAGAAAAAAATTATACAAAAAAATATTTTAAATACTGATAATTCATTTTTATTTTTTTATAAATTTATTTGTTTATGTTTTTAATAATATATGTATATTATTTTTATTATTATATTATATAAATAAATAGATCAACATATCAAATTTTTTTATAAATCTAAATATAGCCTTTTTATATAAATAATTTTTTTTTAATTTAAATTTAATTTTTTATTAAATAAGATAGATCATACTAAACTTTAAGAAGATCATAAACTCCCATTTAAAGTCTAACCTATTTACATCCTTAATGATTCTAATGACCGACTTGGTTAAATTTTTATGTTTAGCTACACGACATTCCTTTTTTTTTTTTTCTCACTCCATTTCTTTTTTTTTTTCTCACTCCATTTCTTTGATACTAATCTATACCATTTTCTTTCAATTTGTGATAGCTGATCCTGATCCTAATGTCTATTCTATCTGTTGTGACTATTCAAATATTGATTCGCCACGTTATAAGGAACTTAACTAACCCAGACTCAATCCCTCTAAGACCAATCCAAAAAATAGATAGTTGGGACTTTGGTTATCAGCTATTAAACGATTCAACATTGTCTACAGAACCTTATTTAGCAGGGGCTACAGAATTAAACATGTGATACAACGGATGATTGCATAAACTGTACTCCAATTACTAGGTATCATAAAATTTATTTCAAATTATTATTCATTAAATACTAGATTAAGTCTAAATGAACTATCATGACTGAGCAAGAGGGCCATAGCACATCATGAATACAAAATCCTCGCATGATATTGAGAAATGGAAATACTTTGAAATGATACCCAAAAAGAAAAGAAACAACACTTCCACTAGTCTGTTACCACTATGACACTGTTGATATAGATACCTAATAATAGATGTACTACTAAACTATGGCCACAACTCAAATTCAATTTTCTGCCTCGTTGGACTTGTTTCTTTTGCCATAGTACTGAAGAGCAAATGCAAAGCCTAAAATCAGCAACGGCACTAGGTACTGCAACATCTTCAAAACAAACCCAGCAGATTGGTTACTATTGGCAGGTGCTTGTGTTGGTGGGCGTGGAGTGTTGGTGGCTTGTGTTGGAAGAGTGTTGGTGTCAACCTCCCCAACTAAGTATGTTTGCATCATCTCTATTGCTGACTCACTGTGGCCAATGTCTTCAAAATCACTGGTGGCATCCTTCTCTGTGTAAAGACCAAAAGATTCTTAGTCCATGTCTATTATTTTTCTTCTTCTAGCCAGCTAGGCAAGAGGGAATAGTTTTTGATTGCATATTGATGGCATCAAGTGACCAAGATAAACTAATTACCTGTTGCAGTCACTAAAACTTCATCACCTCCTGGATGATCTTCCAAAAATGGGGTGACATCATACACCTGCTACCATGGAATGCATGTTAGGTAAAATATTTTGATGTATCTATAATCTTACTACTCATAAGACAAATTTAAAGGAAATTAGAGGCATTGGGAACTCAGCATTTATTGGATTTGAAGAACAAAGTTTCAAATTAGTATGTTATCTATATAGTAAGGTTTACTTCCCCCATCTTCTTTTAGCCCTTTATGAAGTTCAGAATATAATTAATCCATTCAATCGTCAAACAGCGAGTGAAATATATATAACTTCTGCAGTTCAAAATACTACTTTATATATATATATATATATAGATAGAGAGAGATCCGTTTATTCCAGGAGTAAATCTACCTAGACTTACTCTATTCAATAACTCAGATTCTATGTCAAGTTTTAATGATCCAACTGTTGAATTTAAAGTTTTTAATATATAAATCAAGTCTGTAAATTTAAAAAAAAAAATTGAAAATCATTTGATACTTTATTTTATTAATTTAAATTGACAGATAATCATAAAATCATTTTATACGTTGATTTAAATTAATGAAACGAAATATCAAATGATTTTTAAATATTTTTAAAATTTGCAGATTTGATCTATATATTAAGAACTTTAAATTCAACAGTTGGATGTTTGAAATTTGATATAGAATACGAGTTATTAAATGGAACAAGTCTATCATAAACTTACTCCTGGAATCAACAAATCCCTTCTCATATATATATATATATATATATATATATATAAGTGGAAGCTTAACCATTTGATTGGCAGTCAATTTACAGTCATAGTTCTTTCTCCACTTATGTTTATAGTATAATAAATTGCATTACCAGTTCTAAAGTTTCCTAAACTAACCACTGATAAGTTCATATTTCTCTCTAGGACTAAAGACAGTCTAAATAGAATACTCAAATGATGATACAGTTGCCATTCACATAAATGATTTACATTATTGATGTTTCCAATAAGGAAACTTTTTCTTTTGTTGATACTAGGAAGGAAGAATCCGTATCACCCTGATTAGATATAGGTGGTGGTGTAGCAGCCTTCAATAGGAGTGAAAACATTATAAGCTTTAAGGACAGGAATGAATGAGGATTTCCAGAGAAGATTTAGGTGTTGATGGAGCCATTAATAAGCTGTGCTCATGACATGAAGCTCCGGAAGATTAGAGATCTGAGAAACTTGGGAAAGCAAAAATTGCTTGGTTTAGCTTCATTTGGTGGAATTGTAGTTTGAAGAATTTATTCTTTCATTGTTTTCCCATTTTTGAGTGTGTCTGAATTCGACGACATTTCTTTAAATAATAAGAATAGAAAAAGGTATACAAGCTAATAAATATGCAATGGCCAACATTACAGACAAACATAACAAATTGTTCTAAACTAGAATTTGGTTTGGTTTCCAACAAAAATAAAATCAAAATCTTCTTTTGGATAGGAAATGACATGTTACTTTACCAAGCTTGTTAACTCAGCTAGTGTAATTAACATCTTATGACAGTATGTGATGAGCAGAGCAATTGAAAAATAACTCATTTATTTAAACAGAAGAATTCTATTCCTATTCCTCAATAAATAATTTCTCACAGGGAGTTATAGATCATAACAAGATCAACCAGCATCATCAATATATAGTCTCCCAACCAACCATAAACAGATTAACTCACTCATATTCAGTGACTGATAAGGTGACACTGATTTATCATAGAAATAGTTTATGAAATAAATTTGTTCTCCCAATTCTGATTGTCACTTCAACAAAATTAAGAATACAATAATTCTAGATAGTTTGCGTTTTTGCAGATGCAGTAATGCAAAAATGAGAAAGAAAAAAAAAAAGACAATTGCAGTTTTTATAATTAGTATAAATATGTATTTCAATCATGCCCAAACAACTTTCTAAATCATTAAATAGCTTATTCCCGTTGAAAACCCTGTGACTTATTCAGCTTTCAATGAACTGCCACCATATGGATCAATCATGATTCTATTATATATTATATATTGATACATAATAAAGTTAACTTGCATGCAGTTATTCATCATTTTCTGTCTTAGTATTGCAGCTATAGAGTTGATAATTTTTTCCCTGTAGTTTAATTACTCTTAAAAATAAATTTTCATTTTTCTTCTTTTCTTATTCAATTTCAAGCAGAGATTCTACCTGATCCTTATATCTCCTCTCTAAATGATTTTGCCTTCTTCATAATTCATTATTTGTATTTTACACTTTGGCATTATCTTAAGGGGACGTTTTGTAAGGAAGGAGTTTTTTCATATTTAGGGAAGAAGTTCAATATCTATAATATTGTTTTACAGCAAGCTCAAAGTTAAATTCTATTTTGCTTAGTGACTATACATAGAAAATATAAACATTTTAACACCAATGTTACTAAGCAATCAGTGTTGGATTTTTTAAATCCTCCATGGACTAGCACAGTCACCCATTTAGTTAAACTCATTATATAGTTTTAAATTGCACTTCCCAACCACTCACCAACTCTCGGCCACCACATAACCACAACAATTGCAGTCACATTTGCCCACAACTTTCCATGATTCAAGTAATTGTAATGCAACTGCAATTTGAAAGCTTGTTAAAATTAATTAAATATTATATTTTTTCCATCCTATAATAAGTGTCGTGTAATAAGAAAAAAAAAGTCTCAACATAAGTGTCATTAGAGCTAATTTAGTATTAATAATAAGGTTAACTTTAAAAGTTGTTTATTTATACATCTTTTCTATTAATAAGCTTAATAATTTCATTTAGAAAATTGTTTATTGTGTTGTATTATTTAAAAAAAAAAAGATTAATAATAAGGTTAATTTTAAAAAATTATTATCATCTTTTTCTCTATTTGTTAACTTTTTTAGTTTATATGAAATAATATAGGACGATAATTATCATGTGACAGAGAAATTAACTCATATGTGGTCACTTTTATTACTCTCTCCGTCATATAATAAGTATAGTTCTACGTTGTTTAGACTAAAAAAAGGCTAATAAATAGATGATAAAAAATAATAATTTTATAAAATTAACCTTACTATTAATCTTTTTTACTAGAAATGATATAACAAAATACCTTTCTAAAAAATATTATTAGAAGAATAAATGAAAAAGAGATAATTAATATTATAATAAAAAACTAAAATGACATTTTTTTAGACTTATTTTTTCTTCTTATATGAGACTTATAATCAGATGGAGGGAGTATTGAATTATTACCAGCACTTATACCCATACAGATTATGTTGGGCGTATAGGGTTTTCCATGATGAATAGATTAGTCAGTGTACTACTTCCTCATGTCTCGAACATAAGAAAAACAAAAAAAATCAACTCACATTAATTTCACTAGTTTTATTTAAAAACAATTTATTCTTCTAAACTACCTTTTATTGGAATTTGATTTATCAAAGAATAAAAATATAATATTAAAAATATAATCTCAATTAAATATAAAAGTATTTTGAAACAATATCATTGGACACTTAAGGGATCTTGAAGTACTATTTCTAAGTCTCCAACCAAATCCACCTATATTAAGATTACTTGTTAATTTAAGTAGAGTGAAATTAGTCAATATTTTTTTATCTTTGAAACTAACATATTTTAGTGTCTTTTTGGTTAGACCAGGGGGAATATTATCACAAGGGGAGAACTCATTCAGATTGGATGGAATCCTTGTTCATGAGGTTCGGTAATGGATTTCTCATCTTCATCTTTTTCCGGCATTCTTATAAGTTATAACCCAATTGCTACATAAGTATGGTAATACATGTCGTGCTTAGGATTAAATTCATGAAAGAATTTTGGATTAATTTTTATACAAGTTTTGAAAATTTAGATGTCATGCACAAAATTGAACTTGTTTTTGCAACTTATACATGAAGGGATTGAATTAATGGCTTTTATTGAAATCCGCTTGGGTTAAAAATTAATGATCTTTCTGAATATATTGAACCCCAATCCAGCATGGGAAAAATTTGGACCACTCAACCAGGACCATGCATCAGCCATAGTCAAATAAAGTAAACAAGAGTCTTTCATATGCAATTCATCCAGAGATTGTTTACAAAGCAGATTCATGCAGAAATTAAACCAGATCAACAAAGAAAAACAGATCAAGAATCAAATGATGACAGAAACCCAATTCCGTTCACAAAAACTGACCTTGCCATTCACTATGATCCAGCAATCCTTCCTGTGGTTGTGTTTAGCCACCTCCTCAAAGGTAAAAGTTTTGGTTTTTGACCCCATTGTTGACTCTTCCACTGCCCACAGAAAAACCAAGCACACCTCATTCTCATATTATTCATAAAATACAACACACAACAGGGAAAATAATTGTTTCATACTGAAAACCCAAGAAAAATTCAGATTGCAGAGACTAAATTAATGGAGAAAGAGAGAAAGAAAAACATACGAAAAGTTGAAGAAGAAATTTTCTTACACGGTGATGATGACTGAAAGGAGAAGATGGTCTTTCTATCAGACAGCACTTTTATTTTTACGCCTCCTCAACAACCTCAAACTATTATTTATATGTATAACAGTTGTCCATCACAATTAAAAATTTTTCTTTTATTATGATTGGTGTTACTTTTTAATTAAAATTAAAATTTTATCTTAATAAATAATGAATTTTTATTTTTTTATTATAATAAAAAAATTGATTTTATTGTTATTAAAAAATTAATTATCTGTATTAAATTTTATTAATTTTATAATATTTTTTTTTAAATTATCTTTGTTATAAATGTTAAATCTAAAATATCTTTATTATATATATTAAAAAAATAATGTTAAAATGTCATACAAAAAAAATACATTAGTCTAAATATTGTTAAATAAAATAAAAATAATTAAAATTTACTTATAATTTTTTAAAAAAATATGTTTTTTCTTCTTATAACAAAAAGGAAGATAGTATGTATTATTAAAATAAAATTTTAATTTTACTTATAAAATAACACCCATTTATATGAAAGATTGTAAGTAAGTGTTATTATTTATATTTGCATGTTTGAAAATTTCAAGACTAAAATGCATTTATTTATGAAATTTTGAAAGGAAAATTTGTTTCTATTTGTTTAAAATTAAATATAATATAAAAATTTGTTTTTATTCATTAATTAAAATGAATTTTAAAATTAATAATTATAATATTTTAAAAGTTTGAGTAAGGTTTTTCTTTAGTTCTTCTCATAATTGTTTTTCAATTAAAATTGATATTTTATTTTATCATTGTAGTTAATATTATTTTTTAATCAGAAATAAAATTTTATTTCAATAAACGATATACATTATCATAATAAAATTTTAATTTTACTTGAAAACAACACCATTCATATATAAAAAAAGCCTTGTGCTATTTATATTTATATGTTTGAAAATTTCAAGAATAGACTGCATTTATTTTTGTATTTTTGAAAGGAAAAATTGTTTTTATTTGTTTAAAATTAAATATGAAATTAATATTTTGTTTTATTTATTAATTAAAATATGTTTTAAATTAGTAATTATATTATTTTAAAAGTTTGAGTAAAACATTTGTTTAAAAAAGATTTTATGTATTTAGTTATAATATTTTTATATTTTTTAAATAACCATTCATGTTGCATTAAATTTATAAATTTAAATTTATTTTATTTTTAAGAAATGATAGAAGATTATTGAACCAAATTTTTTTAGATATCACTAGAATGATTTTTTTTCTTTGCATAAAGCGAAGTCTTCTTTATATGCACAATTAAGAAATTAAATTCTTATAAACATACTTAAAAAGTTTAATTACCTATTAATTGTGTTGAAAATTTTAAATTTATTTATTTTATATTTTATTATAATTTTATATTATTATTAGTTATTTAATTTTATTAAAACATTTTTAGTTCAATTAATTAATTTATCAACTAAATCTGTTCCTATTGCTTTACTTTGAACAAATCTTTTAGAAGCTAATTTTGTGTTATATTTTCTTTTCATTATTATTTTTTTCATGAATTATTACTGAAAGTTCTTAAATAAACAAATATTCTATATTTGACTAATTTATTATAAAGAAATGAATGTGTATTCATATAACGACACATCGTTTGTATCGCCCGAACCATTAAAGCAAAACATCGAAAAGAGCGTTTTCTCACCCTTTTCATACGTGCAGTGTTCAGTGTTCACACTGAAAATGTATTAAAAGCAACATTTAATAGAAGAAAAAAAATATATTTTACTTCAGAATAATCCTACACAAATTTTTTTATTATACAACAATATATTATTAATAAAATAGAGTTCAAATAGTGATCTAATTTTTATTAAGTATTATATTATTTAATAATTTTATATTAAATATAAATTTTATAAATTTAATTGTTATTAAAAGTTTATATATATCAATTTATATGTGTATATTAATTTTTATTAAAATTAAACAATAACTTGAAGGTAATTAAAATATTTATATTTTATTTTATTTTAAAATATATATTATGTTAATTTTATTTTTATAAGAATAAAGTATCAAATCATGTTTGATTAATATAAAATTTTGTATATACGATTTAAGAATAACAAATTTCTAATCTAATGGTTGAGTTTATAAAATTCATATTTAATATAAAATTATTGAACAATGTAATACTAAATAAAAGTTATATCAGTGTCATTTAAATCCTCATTTATTAATAATGAAGAGAGTATATATAAAAGAAGTATTGAACAAGTTATTATACACTTTTGTTGTGTTTTTATACGTATATCATTACGTTTTACGACTAATATTATATGTACAACTAAAATTATACAATTTGTACATCATTTTTGTATTTATTTCTCTCCATCATTTCATTTATTATATAGAAAGATATTATTAATGATAAAGAGAGATAGATACTAAAGTGATTTTATACAAGTTTTACAACTTTTATCATATATAGGGACAAATTTACATGGGGCACAATGGGGGCACTTGTACCCACTACCATTTTATACATACATATTTTTTTCCAAAAAAAAAAATATTTTAAAAAATAGTTATATTCTAATAATATATATATATATATATATATATTATTGTATGTATAAAATATAAATTCGGAAGAGGTGTTCATTTATTTGATATTTATCAAACTTTCGAAGGAGATTAGTTCACTTGCGATAAAAAATAATCCTTAATAATGAATCAATTTTTTAAAAAAGTTTAATTATAATATATATATATATATATATATATATATATGTATTAATGCTTACATATAATATAATATATTAAAAAAGTTAATTTTTGATAAAATAAAATTTGCAGCATGCATGTCTACCTTGTAACGTAGTATGTTATTTCAGAAGGCCCAAAAGTCCAATATAGGTGATTTAGTAGCCTAGAACGGGTCGTTCCTAATCTGGAACGGACCGTTTCAAATTACTAAATTGACCTGTAAATCGTAATTGAGAACAGGTCATTCTGGATGGAGTACAGGCCATTCTGGATAAGTCCTAGAGCGGGTTGTTCTGGTTTCAGAACGGGCTGTTCTGGTTTCAGAACGGGCCGTTCTGCATGTGAATTTTACACATGATGAAGGAGCCCAGAACGGGCCGTTCCGGATTCGAAACGGGCCGTTTTGGCCACTTTAGATTTTCTATAAATAGGACCTATGGGCAGTTGATGAGAAAGTGAGGTTTTAGAGAGAAGTTCTAGAGAGAAGGACTCTGGACTAGAAAGCTTGTTTTTGGAGGATTGAAGTTCAAGAATCAAGCTTTGGAGGATATTTCTTCTTCCTCTCAGATTCTTGGCTTTTAGAGCCAATTTTCAGGTAAGGAAAGCTAGATTGTAAATTTGTTGGTTGAATATGAGTTGTGTTACAAGATAAAAATGTTGTGTGTTGCTAATATATGATTAAATATTTATTAATGATGTTGTTGGGGATGCTTTCATGATGGAGATGGGATGTAAATGAGATGCATGTTGTAGTTAAGTTGTGAAGTTGTTTACAAGTTGTGTGTTGATCTATGATATTGTTGAAGCATGTTGAAATTAAGTTGATAAAGTTGCTATAAGTTATGTGAAGTACATGATGATAATATTGTGAGTTGTGAGAAGCATGACGTGAAGTGTGTAAATGTGTTGACATTTATATAGATGTTATTAGTAGACTGTGTTGTTAAGTTATTAGAGGAGAGTTGTATGTTGTGCCATGTGTTGAAAAAATATTACCTTATGATGATTGAGTTGTAAATTATGAGTTGAGCTAATAAGCTGTTGAGTTGATTGTGTTGTTTAAATTTGAAATGAGATGTTGTGTTGTTAAAATGTGTTGTTAAACAACGTTGATGAGTTTTTGTGCTAATATACCATGTTGTTTAAGTTGAAAGTTTATTGAGATGATGAGTTGAAAGTTGTGTGTTGTTTAAGTTGAAAGTTGATTGAGATGATGAGTTGAAAGTTGTGTGTTGTTTAAGTTGTTAAGCTGAGTTGTGCTGTTGAGTTGTAAGTTGATTCAGTTATGATGATAAGTTGTTGATCACTAGGACTAGAGGAGATGTTTTTAAAGTTGCTCATCACATTGTGTTGATTGAGATAGTTGTGGTGCTCTAAGAGCCCAATTTGTTGAAAACCCTCCTTGGGAAGTTGTCCCTTGGAGTGGACATTGTGTTGTTCTCCTCTAGGACTTAGTTGGTCCCGTGTCTGGGCAAGGTTGAAGCACACATGTACAAAGCGACCACGATATAAGGGCAAGGTCGAGCTATACCGATTATAAAGCAACCACGATATAAGGGCAAGGTCGAGCTATACCGATTACAAAGCGACCACGGTATATGAGCAAGGTCGAGCTATACCGATTACAAAGTGACCAATTTGAGTAAAGTACGAAGTCAGGAACTTAGTTCCTAATCGAGTACTATACTTTCTTGTTTAAGTGGCAAAGTCTGAGAAAATCATTATCGTGTTGTGGATTGATATCCAAATTTGCTGTTTACCTAGCAAGCCCAAAAAGGTTCTGTGTTGTCAGTTCGGTAGGACGTAACCACTTGGACTACTCACCATGTTGTAGGATATCTCCGAGTTGAAATACGTGACGACGCATAAGTTGTTAATGAGTTGATTTGTTGTTGATATGAGTTGTACATACGTTGTTGTGTTGTTAAGTTGTGATTGTGTTGTATGTTGACCTTGTTGAGGACGATGATAGTGTTATTGTGTTGTAAGTTGCTTTTAATACATGTGTTGGTTGTTGTTATGATGAGTATGGTAACTATTCCAATGGTTTGTACAGTAGTTGTGTTGAAGTGTTGATATATGGAATCAAGTTGAAATGATGTTAAGATGTATAATATATATGTTGTTTGTCTCATGTGTCGGATGCGAAGATGATTATATAGTTGTTATGTTGCATATTAATTTATATGAGTTGTTTATTGTCTCTAGCTTACCCTTGCATGTTTCCATGTAGTTTGGACTGCGATGATCATACGTTGTATGAGAGCAGAGCAGGGATAGACTAAGAGATATCTGCTAGAGGCCACTGGAGGTGCCTGGAGATGGATATTTTTTTTGTAGGCTACCTAATAGTAACATATTTTTTTGTATATAACTGGTTGTTGTTGGTTGCTTGTTATCAACTTGTGTTGTAAATATTTTATTATACTATTTTAGTATATATATTCCAGTAGTGTGTAGTGTTGTTTTGTAGTGTGACGGCTATGGCGGGTCATTACACTTTTATGGTATCAGAGCAGTTCGAGTCTAGTGGACACTCTTTGGGGGTGGTTCTTTTAGGCTTTTGTTGTGTTGAACTCTATGTGGTGTTGAATGTTGTTCTGATTTTTGTTGAGTAGTTGGGATGTAGTGTGCTGAATGAGTTGTTATTTTTGTAGAAGATGCCTAGAGCAAATGAGCAGGTAGCCCATGCCATGGAGATGATGGCTATGGCTATGCAACAACAGAATGCCTACTTTGCTAGGATGGATGTGAGAGAGCTGCAGCTAGTGTAGCAAGACCAGTTGGGTGACAGGAGAGTCGGGACTTGGCTAAGTTCAGGAAGTGTAGTCCTCCTCAGTTCAGAGGTGATGCAGATCTGGAGGTGCCTGACCACTGAATTTGCGATTTGGAGAAGATATTCTCAGTTATAAGTTGTTCAGAGGAGCGGAAGCTCGCCTATGCAGTGTATATGTTGATAGGGGAGGTAGAGTATTGGTGGAGAGGTACTAGTCAGATGCTGATTGACAGTGGAGTGGTTGTGGACTGGGTGTGCTTCAAGAGGGCCTTCCTCGAGAAGTACTTCCCAGAGAGTGTTAGGCATGCTTGGGAGGTAGAGTTTATGGGATTACAACAGGGGGAATGTAGGTGACCGAGTACGCCATGAGATTCGAGCACTTGGCAAACTTCTACACCCAAGCCACCTCTGAGGCTTAGAAGTGTAGGAAGTTTGTTGAAGGCTTGAAGTATGATTTGAGGAGAGTGGTGGTGCCTATGACCATCATGAAGTTTCCAGCCTTTGTAGAGAAGGCAAAGGTTGTAGAACGGCTAGAGAGCGTCGGCAAGCCGGCGAAGATTGTTGGTGGGCCAGCTGGGTCCAAGAGTGGTGGTGGTTCTCAGAGGAAGCCTTATGATAGGCCCCAATCATAGCAAAGGGGTCCTGTCACAAGGAAACCAATTGACACAGCTATGAGTGGGGGTCAGAGTGGAGTTGCTACTCTTAGATGTTACAGATGTGGTGGACCTCACTTCATTCGTGATTTCCCTCATATCGAGAGCAAGTGCTTTAGGTGTGGCCAGATGGGTCACATGTCGACTAGTTGTCCTGTAGGTGCCAGACAGACCAAGAGTGCCCCGAGGGGTGATAGATCTATTGCAGCTGGGAGGGTGTTTGCCTTGACCGGAGCCGCAGCTTCCACTTCATTTGATCTAGTGAAGGGGAAGGGTAAAACTACTGGTAAGGATGTGATGATATTATTTGACTCAGGTCCTCCCATTTATTTATTTCATATGCATGTGCTGAAAAGTTGGGTTTGCCTGTATGCAATCTGGGGTTGAGATTGCTTGTGTCTACACCCGCTTTGATTTTTGTTGTTGCCTCTAAGATGTGTGTGGGTTGTCCCTTGGAGATGTCTGATAGGAAGTATAAGCTGAACTTGATCTTTTTGCCTTTAGTGGATATTGACATACTCTTATGCATGGATTGGTTATCTGCCAATCACATTCTTATAGATTGTGCCAATATAGAGTTGGTTTATCCCTTAGGGAGAGGATAAATTATTGATTTCAGTTAGCCAAGCTAAAGTGATATTAAGACATGAAGCAAAGTGTTGTACTCTGCTTGCTGCTGTGAGGGTGGAAACTGAGAAGGTGATCAATAGGTAGGAGTTGTGAGGGAATTCCCGAAGGTGTTTTGGATGAGGTGCTTGGGTTACTTCCTACTAGGGAGATTGAGTTTAGCATTGATCTAGTCCTTGGTGTAGGGATAATGTTGGTTGCTCCCTATAGGATGGCCCCAACAAAGTTGGTTGAACTGAAGTGTCGGGTGGAAGTGGTGAAGAGAAAGATTGACTACTTCTTCTATGTTGGTGTTGCCTAATCCTAGTGAGTCATTTGAGGTGTGTTGTGATGTTTCTCACCAAGGGTTGGGGTGTGTGTTGATGTAGAATAAGAGAGTAGTTACATATTCTTTAAGGCAATTGAAGAATCATGAGAGGAATTACCCTACTAATGACTTAGAGTTGGCAGCAGTTGTTTTTCCTTAAAGGTATGGATGCATTATTTTATAGTGCAGGGTTCAACGTCTTTGGTGATTACAAGAAGTCTGAAGTACTTGCTTGATGAAACGTGTGTACTTGAAAATAGAAACACCCTGTATATTTTGTATAATATTGTTTGAAGAATATAAGTGCCTGATTACAATTAAAACAGCAAACAATTGCAATCAAGAAACAAGGTTTCAATACAGAATTGAAAATGAGAAACTAATGATAACTGTCAATCACGACTCGATCACCGCTGTTGAAGCTCACACAACCTGAATCAATATCAGAAAGAAGTAAGAAGAATCGATACTGAAGAATCAGATTAGGAAGAATTATGCAGCAGAATTTTCAGAGAGAAACATACCACACACATGCCTTTCCCTAGTGCACGTAGGCCTGAAGAAATACATTCTCTCTCTTACTCCTCATGCTTTTCCTACGTCCATTTCCTTGCTGATCATTTGCCACGTGGTCTTGTGGTGTAACTAACTTTTTCTCCCCACTCCGCTCAGCATTTCGTAGGCTCACATTTTTTTTGCACGTTACAATACTCCCTCCTTTACAAACAACCTTGTCCTCATGGTTGAAGTCTGGGAATGACTCTTGTATCTCAGCTGTATCCTCCCAAGTAGCAGCAGCAACATCTAAAGAGTCCCATTGAATTAGGAGTTGAGGAATTGATTGGGACTGTCTCATAATAACTCTGGAATCCAAAACTTGCAAAGGTTGAACAGTAGGACCCAATTCCGTAGTAGTAAGGGGAAGAGGTAAATAAACTTGTGAGGGACTTCCCTTAAACGCCTTAAGCAACGACACATGAAACACTGGGTGAATTCTCGCAGTGTCTGGGAGCTTAAGCTTATAAGCAACTTCTCCAATTCTTGTCAAAACTTCAAAGGGACCAAAATAACGCATACTTAACTTCTGATTTTTCCGTAAAGCAACAGAATGTTGTCGATACGGTTATAATTTAACTAGGACCAAATCACCGACAGCAAACTTCAGATCCCTCCGACGTGTATCAGCTTGTTGTTTCATGTATTGCTGAGCCTTCAACAAATGCAATTTTAATTGCTGAAGAATTGCATCACGAGCTCGAAGCATATCTTGAACAGATACGGGATCCATTGGAGCAGTTTCATACCGTATGATAGTAGGAGGATCCCTACCGTATAAAGCCTTGAATAGAGACATCCCAAGACTCTGATGCAAGGAAGAGTTATACCAAAATTGGGCCCATGGAAGCATAGAATACCACCCTTTTGGATTGTCAAAGACGAAACAATGAAGATATATTTCTAAGGTTTTATTCAAAACCTCCGTTTGCCCATCCGACTGGGGGTGGTATGAAGAACTCATAGCAAGTGTGGTACCTTGAGCCTTGAAAAGATGTTGCCAGAATAAGCTCATGAAAATTCTGTCCCTATCAGAGACAATGGAACGAGGTATACCATACAATTTAACTATGTGTGTAACAAAAGCTTCAGCAACAGTCTTACTTGTATATGCAGCCTTGAGTGGAATGAAATGACCAAATTTGGAGAGCCTGTCCACAACTACCATAATTGTTGAGTACCCATGAGATAATGGCAAACAAGTGATGAAATCCATGGCGATATCATCCCAAACATGTAATGGAATTGGCAAGGGTTGTAGTAACCCCGCTGGTAAAGCTTGTTGCACCTTAGCTTGCTGGAAAATCTGACATTCACGGACAAACTTTCGAATCCTCTGTTGCATTCCAGGCCAAAAGAATTGAGAGCAAATTCTAGCCATGGTCTTTGTAACTCCAGCATGACCTCCTACCTTTGAAGAGTGAAACTCCAATAGCACCTGATTAATAATATCTTCATCAAAGGGTAGCATGATACGACCCTTCCAAAGTAATAATCCATCCTTAATCAAATATTCTGAGGATTGTAAGCGATTTACCACACACTGATCATAAAGATCCTTCAACCTAACGTCTTTTTGAGTGAGATCAGCCACTCAATTAAACCACTAACTGGTGGGTTCTGACCAAGCTAGCATAAGGCTCCTCGATAACGCATCAGCTGGAATGTTGTCTTTTCCCGGCTTATATTGAATTGTAAAATCAAAGCCCAAGAACTTCGATAACCATTGTTGCTGTTCTGGAGTTTGTAAACGCTGTTCAACTAATTCCTTTAAGCTCTTCTGATCTATTTTAATAATAAACCTGTGGCCCAAAAGATAATGTCAAAATTTGGACAACGCCTCAGTAATAGCATAAAACTCACGTGTATATGCAGACTGATTTTGCATTCTCGCTGACAATTTTTTATAAGCTATGGGATGATTCTCTTGACTTAAGACTGCTCCCACACCTGAGCCTGAAGTGTCTGTTTCAAGAACAAAAGGAACTGAAAAATTTGGTATGGCAAGAACCGGTGCTGTAGTAAGTGCTTCCTTCAGTTGTTGAAAGGCGTTATCAGCAGTCACAGTCCATTGAAAAGCATATTTCTTCAACAAATCAGTTAATGGAGTAGCTATTTGCGCATACCCTTTGACAAAGCGTTGGTAATACCCCGTAAGACCAAGAAAACCCCGCAACTGTTTCAGGTTAATTGGTCGTGGCCACTCTTTGACAGCCTGTAATTTATTACAATCCATAGCAACCCCTGATCCTGAAAGAGTATGCCCAAGATAGTCGATCTCCTTTACTCCAAATGAACATTTAGAGAACCTTGCATACAACTGTTGCCTCTGTAAAATCTGCAAAACCACTTCTAAATGATACAAATGATCCTTCAAAGATGAACTATAGACCAAAATATCATCGAAAAAAACCAGAACAAATTTTCTCAAAAGGCCATGAAAAATATCATTCATAAGACTTTGAAAAGTGGCAAGGGCGTTTGTTAGTCCAAATGGCATGACAAGCCACTCAAAATGACCATGATGCGTGCGAAAGGCATTTTTATAACGATCTTCCGGATTCAACAAAATTTGATGATATCCCGATCGCAAATCCAACTTAGAAAAAATCGTGGCACCAAACAGCTCATCAATCAACTCATCAACAGTTGGTATCGGAAAACTATCTTTTATTGTAATTGCATTCAATGCTCTATAGTCAGTACAAACTCGCCAAGAACCGTCCTTCTTTTTCACAAGTATAATGGGTGAAGAGAAAGGACTCTTGCTAGGCTGGATAATCCCCTCATGAAGCATCTCAGTGTAGACCCCTAAAATTGTCCGGGTCGGAAATAAAACTCGAAGACTCTCGAAGATCAAAGGAAAGTCACCCGGAAGGACTCCTGGAAGACCCTGGAAGACCCTAGGATGACAATCTGTAGGTTTAGAGGTCTTAGAGTAGCATAAAATAAGAATGTGGGGGAATTGAAGCTCAATACGGCCTCCTAAAGGTTCAGTACGGCCGTACTGAACATTTTGAACTACAATACGGCCGTACCGAACTCAATACGGCCGTATTGAAGTTTTTGAACTTCAGTACGGCCGTACCAAATTTAATACGGCCGTACCGTAGTTCAAAATTTCGGTACGGGCCGTATTGGTGTCAGAGGCCGTATTGCGCCTGTTCCCTATATATAGGACGTCATTTGGACGTCATTTCACACTTTTACACTCAGTTGTAACCCTCTTCTTGAGTATTCTGGGTTTTTTTGAGCAGTGCTCTGCCTAGAAATCACTCGGAGAGTTGATCCGACAAGGTTCTCGAGTTCTGAGCTTTTTGCTTGAGTCTCGAACTAAGTCGAAGGGAAATCCTCCGGATTTCCATAGTTAAAATTTTCTAGGAAGGAGAGAGCGGGCTTGTAGAGCGAGGGAACGCCAAAAAGCTTCCCAGTTTTACTTGAAATATATAAAAGCACGCTTCAAAGGTTTCTTCTTAAGACCTTCCTTTTACTGCTTTCTGTGTGTATATTAAACTGTCATCATGTAGATAGTTAATTCATAATTGCTTAGAATAAATAAGGGTAATTTAGTAATTTTGCGCTATTATTTTAAAAATAATCTGTCATAGGGAACCCGAAAGGGGCGCTGTGGGGTGCTAACACCTTCCTCACGCGTAACCGACTCCCTTACCCGACTCTGGTTGTAATGGCCGAAGTCAATTTTTGAATCGATTGCCTTAAACTTCTTTTTCCAATGTTTTGAGTAAAACATTGGTGGCGACTCCACGAACCCTTCCTTTTTATGAAAACCGCTAATCCATAGAGGGTCCCGCTTGGGATTAATATGGATTGGTGAGCCTTTTAATAAAATTGCTCGTTTGACGAGGTCTCAGTTTGAGAATAAGTCATTCTAAGCAATCCATATTTTTGAAAACAAAGAGTCCAACCATCCTTCGCGAATGCCGAAAGCCCGTTTCGGGCCGGTGGCGACAGATGGCGACTCCGCTGGGGAAGCCTCGAGAGTCAGTCCCATTTAGTGACAGATTATTTTTAACAAATAATAGTTAAAATTACTTCATTACCCCTTGCTTGTATGATAACATGTTTATCTATTTGGCTTTAATAACTGTTGTATGTTTAATTTTCCGCAATTGTTTGAAATAAAAATTGCACACAAACCTTTGCACACAACAGTTCCCTCTATACCCGAGGGCATGAGTGGTAAGCCATAGGGAGTGGATGTTAGTACGGCCGGTTGAAAGGGTCTATAGGAGCCCAAGAGACCGTTGTCGGAAAAACATCACTCAAGGTGATAACCATGAACTCGAGTCCGACAGTGCGTTGGAGCTTTCCATCGACTTACGACAAGAGGAATTGGGTCCCTATAATGGGGGCACCTTGGGGGCCTTTGACCAAGTGAGAACAGTTAGATCCTCCTTGAATATGCACTTTTCTGCAGGAGACCCCTACCTCGTGATTCGCTCGTGACTGTTCGTGGATGAGTGAATTGTGTGTGCATTTTTATGTGACATTGTATGAGCATACATTGCACCTTTTAAACATACAACATTTTTTTTAAAAAAATAAAAAAAGAATAAATAGAAACAAAGATCTTCTAGTACATGGTGTTAACATCTACCTTCATTGCATTCATATAGGTAGTTTCCCTTTTCACCCAAAAAATACAAAAAAATACAAAATATCCAAAAAATAAAAAAAAAATGATATTTACCTAAACCGAGCAATATCATGCATCATGTTAGGAAAATCCCAAAAACATGATAATGTTTAGTCGAATAAACACTATACATGCATATTCATCTCCATCATCTCATATCATGCATTTTATTGTAGATCATGGAGGGATCTAGGGGAGTGCAAGGGCAATTGAAGAAAGTGGACTTCTTATTGTACCGTGCCGAGAGGTTGGATCACCTCTGTACCTTGATGCCACGAGAGGCTCGTGTGGAGTTCGAAAAATCCTATGGACGAGTTCTCGACTTGATGAAGATTTGTGTGGATCCATCCTTTCTGAGAGCATTGGTCCACTTTTGGAGTCTTGATCTACATTGTTTCGAGTTCCCCCAGTTTGACCTAGTTCCTACTCTCGAGGAGTACGAGCTCATGCTACGATGGCCCAAATCAGCTGGGGTCTATATCTTTCATGATAACCATGTGGCCGTGGAGAGAGTTGCCACTCAGGTCAAATTACCATCACGATCAGCTGCCTTAGTGGGGAACGGCAGTATTAAAGGTTGGAAGCTTGCTATGATTGAAGACCACCTTTCTTCCTTGGCTGGTGAGGGAGATTGGTTAGCTTTCAACAAGACTCTAGCGTTAGCTGTATTTGGGATGATCCTTTTCCCCTTTTACGCTAACACAATGGACCATGCTGCGATGGACGCTTTCTTCGCTTGGGACGTACACATGAAGAGTCCCGTGCCTGCCATTCTTGCCGACACCTTGCTCTCTGTTCATCTGTCTCAACAGAAGCAAGGAAAAATCATCCGATGCTGCACCTCCTTGTTGTATGTGTGGGGCATCACACACTTTTATGCCTCTAGTCATATGGGGACTTTGCCTGATCCTTTGAGAAGTTTTTCGAAAATCCCCGTACGCCGCCGATATGCTTCCGAGTGGAAGGGAGAGATGGAACAGTGGAGTATTGAGCACTTCACATGGGTTTGCCCTTGGTTCCGTCCAAGCAATGTATTGATGAGATGCGGCAGTTATCCAAGCATACCATTGATGGGCCTCAGAGGTTGCATAGCCTACTCACCAAGATTGGTTATGAGGCAATTGATGAGGACTCAAATCATTCCTACTATAGAGGAGCTTGGAGGGTTGTGTTTCTCCTTCGATTATGAGCATCAGAAGGACATGCACGCTGTCATGAGAGCGTGGGAGAGACCCACCTATGAGGGAGATCTCGAGCTTGGAAAGCCTCGGGTATCCGTCTCCATTGATTATGAGGAATGGAGGAGCAAGAGGGGGGTGCCTCAACCATCCACTTCTTGTGCAACCACAACAACAAGGAAGGCATTGCAAGAACAAGTCGACGCCTTGACCAAGAAACTGGAAATCCAAGGAGCTCAAATGAGAATTCTTGAAGAGAAAAATGAAGAATCCAGTTTCCTCATTGATGGTCTTCAAAGGCAATGCAAGAAGAAAGACCATGAGATAGAGCGGCTCTAGGATGAGTGTGCTAACCGCAATGAGGAGGCTACTCGGGTATCCAAAATGCCAAAGGTTGAACCGAGTAGTCAACTCCAAGATGTCAACACAAAAATAGCACATCTTGAAGCCGAGCATGCAAGACAGGCACAGTTGATCAAGGACATGCAAGACGATCTGCTTTTGACCCGATCCGATGCGCAACAATGGCGGGAAGTTGCTCAACGACAAGCCGCAAACCTTTCCGACTTCCGCAAAAAGGAAAGGGAAGGATTGGCACAAATGGCCAAACTCCAAGAGGAGAAGGATCGGGCCGAAGACGAACTTAATGAATTGCAGGCCATGATCAACTATCATATACAAAAAGCGAAAGATGCTCAGAAAATCAGCGATGATATGAGCCAAGCGGTCCATACTCAGATTGAAGCAATGGGCCGCCATGTTGAGGAAGCCGAAGATGAATGGCAAAGACATATGAACCCGCCTGTGGGTTTTTACCGGCTTTTCTCTTTTTGTAAAAAGTTGCTTCAAAGCATTGTATAAAAGTTGTACACTTTCTTCAATTAATAAAAATTGTATTTTTGAGATTTATTGCCTTTGCATCTCATTAGTCATTCATTTGCATTTATCTCTCCTGGTAATTTAATAATAAATATTAATAAAAAGAAAGAATTAATCGATGCGTATGCTCAGAATGGATCGCACGCCATTGGTTATTCAATGCAAGCCAACAACCACGCCAAGCGAAAACGTGACAACTCCGTTGTTGGTAATCAAGACAAACAAAGGAGAAGGTCCAACACCGTTAAGGATCATCCCTCCAAGGCCTTTCCCCTACGAATCAAATAAGGCTGTGCCATGGATATACGACATCCATTCTTCTGCCGACAGCGATATCTCCAACATCGCTGGACTTGGGGGCATGACTAGGAGTGGAAGGATCTACACTCCCGAAGATCTTCATGACAAAGCTCCCAAGAATAAAGGAAAAGAAAAAGAAAAGGATAAAACCGAGGAGAATAAAGAATCCGAGGAAGAGACTGATGAGCTGTTAAAGTTTATCCGACAGAGCGAGTATTCCATCGTGGATCAACTTCACAAGACACCAGCAAAGATTACGCTGTTGTCATTGATCCTAAGCTCCGAACCGCATCGGCAAGCTCTGTTGAAAGTCTTGAACGAGGCGTATGTGTCGCACATCATCTCCTAAGACAAGTTTGAGGGGATTGTTAGTCACATCACGGCTAGTGATCACCTCTCTTTCACCGATGAAGAGATCCCCGCTGAGGGACCGAATCATAACAAGCCCTTGCACATCTCTGTAAAGTGCAAGGAGTATCACATCGCGAAAGTCTTGGTGGATAATGGATCTTCCTTGAATGTGATGCCAAAAAGAACGCTCGATCAAGTGGCAATCAAGGGAGTCCAAATGCGCCCGAGCAACATGATCGTTCGAGCTTTCGACGGTTCAAAAAGAGAAGTGGTGGGAGAAGTCAATCTCCCAATCCAAATTGGGCCCACTATCTTTAATGTCGAATTCCAAGTAATGGATATTACTCCCGCATACAGCTGTCTCCTCGGCCGACCTTGGATTCATGATGCGAAAGCTGTACCCTCTACGCTCCACCAGAAAGTCAAGTTCATAGTGGGTGACAAACTGGTGACCGTACAAGCTGAAGATGACATACTCATCAGCAAGCCATCCACCATACCTTATGTGGATGCAGCAGAGGAAGCTTTGGAAACCGCCTTCCAAGCATTGGAAATTGCCAATGTTGAGACGTTTCCCCGAGAAATGAAGAAGGTAGCCCATATGCTCACTAAGAACGGATACTTGCCAGGACAAGGATTAGGCAAGGACTCCCAAGGAATCCCGGAGCTACCCATCATCAAGGATAATCCGGGGAAACAAGGGTTAGGATACAACCCTGTTAAAGATCAAAGAACGAAGAGGAATCAAGATCCTTCTCGACGTTCTTTAAGCCAGATCTTTAGGAAGGCTGGTTCACAAACAGCAAGGCCAGCTGTCGTCATCAAGTGTCCTTTTCCTTCTAATAGGGATGTGTAAATTCAATGACTATTAGAGATTACTCCTCGGGGATAGCCCGACCCCCGAGCCTCGATAGGGCACATTTTTCCATTATGATTATAATAAAATCATTCTTTATTCATTTCTTATTGCTTCCTTTCTTGCTTGCAATAAAAATTCTAAACCACATTATTTAACCCTGTTTGAATAAACATAAATGAGGTTAAAATCGTCTTAATAAAAATAAACCCGCATCTTTTTTATGTGGAAGTGTGTGACAACTTGGAGCACCTTTCCTTGGCCTCAATAAGTGCCATCATGGATAAAAAGAAATCCATTCAGGACAAAAATCCTAAAAATAAAAAAAAGCTCGGCAGGAAACCCAAAAAGGGGGCTGCGCAAAAATAAGAGCAAAAGACCCGCTAGGAATCCCACAAAAGGGTGACCTAGGCAAAAATTAGGGTTACAAAATAAATGAACAAAAACAAGAGCCCGCTAAGACACCACAAATGGGTGTTTTAGGCAAAAGATAGGGTAATCGAAAAATAGAATAAATCCATGATGGTATCACCAACTGAATTCAACAAAGGGGCTCAAGAAAAGCTATCCAAGTTGTCAAATCACAAATGTTAATAACCAAGACGTGCTTAACTTCATAAGTGTTTAATCAAACAAGCCTAAACACTTAAGCCTACCATTGGCCAAGCCATTCTTACAAAATCCATTTTTCAAAATAAAAATAATCCCCTCTAAAACACAAACTTTCAAAAAATATATATCCTTTCTTTTCTCTCTTGACCCACACGATTTTAGGATAATCTAGTGGAAACATGGAGATATAGTGGTCAATAGGAGGGTTGACACATCTTCTAAAGGAAGGGAAAGATCATTTGGTTGATGACACCAAATCTCAATATAATACGCATCATTCCTCGGTTATAGAAGTCGGCAGCGCACAGTCCGTCTTGAGGAATGGCAGAATCCAAGCAAAAAAACGCATCGGTTAATTCTTTTGAAAAATGAATCAAATAGAATTAAGTGCATCATACTGCATACATGCATACAGATGATAGGTGTACTAGAAGATCACTTATTCTCTGTTTATTTAAAAAAAAAAAAAAATGGAAAAATGGAAAATCAATACGCCCGCACCCAATTCAATACGCCCGTATTGAATTAGGGTTAAAGGCAACTTTTCAACTTCACTACGGGCGTATTGAAGTGAATACGCCCGTATTGACTCCAACGGGCACACCAATACGGGCGTATTGAATTCAATACGGCCCGTATTGGTTCTCAATTTTGCACAATAATGGCCGAGTCAGTACGGCCGTACCGAATTCGGTGCGGGCCGTACTGACGAGAAATCCTCTATAAAAAGGCCCCTTCCCCCCTCATTTCTGCACAGCATCCTTCATCCCTCTGCATAGCTTTTCTCTGTGAGTGTCTCTGAGCATACCAAGTCTGCAAAAATGGCCGAGTCGTCAAGAAAGAGGCAGAGAGGCCCTGCTCAACGCGAGATGACTGCCCGACATTTGGAGAAGCTGGAACTTCTTCAGACATTCAGCTTCAAGCCTTCAAGGGTACTCGACTTCGGCATCCTCCGAACAATGGGGTGGGAGGATGAGATCCGAGGTTACATTACTGCTATAGGGTGGAGGTTCCTCTTTAACTCCCACCCTAGGATATACCCTACGGCGACGAAGGAGTTCTTAGCTACTGTCGGCATCGTGGAGTCAAAGAACAGCGTTGGGGAGACGGTCCACACAGTGGATTTCTGGATGAACGGAGGGTATCGCTCCTTGTCGTTGGACGAGTTCAATGTCCAAGCCGGCTTCTTCGAGCGACGCGAGCAGTTGGAGTATCGGGACGCCATATGCGAGTGTCCCGATGACCTGACCCCGACCGATATGTGGAGAGAGGTCACGGGTCAGGCGGAGTACCATTCTGGAGTGAAGGGTACTCAACTCCCGACTACCCTCAGGATCTGCCATAAGCTGATTACCGGCTCCATCCATGCTCGATCCAAGAGCCCAAAGTCGGTGACACGGCCGGATTTGCTGGCTCTTTATTGCATGGCCACTGGACAGAGGGCCAACCCCGGATTCTTCTTTCTTGAGCATATAAAGAATCTGGGGGCACGATAGGGTGACGCTCGGCGAGGGTATATCATGGTCTCCTCGCTCCTCTCACGACTCGCCGAGTATTGGGGATGCCCCGATGGCATGGATGCTGGGGATTTGGCGCCTAAGTTAATTAATACCACCACCTTGCTTAACATGAGGATCATTGCCAAGGTGGGGGATCAGTATGTACAGGCGACCACCCGCGACACCTTCAGTGAGCTCTTTGATGATATTCAGCTCCCAGGTGACGAGGACCCACAGCAGGAGGGCGACACCTCACAGCAGGATAGGGCCTATTTCGATGCTCGCTTCGACGCCTTGGAGCAGCGTTTCGATGCTCAATTCGATGCCCTTAGACAGGATTTTGACAACCTGTCAGTCTGGCTGCACCGTCGCTTCCCAGACCCTCCACAGGACCCGCCGGCAGAAGGATGAAGACCGGCTATTTTTTTCATGCTTTTAGTGCATTTGTGTAAATGGGCTTTGTCCCACTTTTCATTTCCTTTGTACAAATTGAACTTCGTTAATGAAGTATTTTCATTTTGAAATTCAGATTCTTTTAGCACTTTTATTTCTGTACAACAAAAGCCAAAATCAACAAAAAAAGGCAAAAACACAGAAAAAGCCAAAATCAAACAAAAAGGCAAAATACAGAAAATCCAGCAAATTTGTACAAAATAACTGAGCCTGGAGAGGCTTGCCGAAACAATACTCCCTTTCAGAATAATTGAGCCTGGAGAGGCTTGCCGAAATAATACTCCCTCATCAGAATAATTGAGCCTGGAGAGGCTTGCCGAAATAATACTCTTAGAATAATTAAGCCTGGAGAGGCTTGCCGAAATAATACTCTCAGAATAAATGAGCCTGGAGAGGCTCACCGAAATAATACTCCCCAGAAAAATCTCAGCTTCCACTCACGGACCAAATTCCTCAGTGAAAGCTATCAAAGCGAGATCAGCAAAATTCCCTAACGGAAGCATGATCCAAACAGTATATCTAGTCAAAGGACTTAAAACTTCCTCAGTGGAAGATAGCTCTCCAACTCAAACGAAGAGTGAAGCTAAGCCTGAAGAGGCTTCCTAAATAATACTCTGGGATACATAAGATCCCTAAATCCCCAGTCACCTACTCAAGAGGCACCCCTACAAAAGGAGAAAAAATAAAAAATATATATCAATAAATATTCCCCAAGCGGAATGCGGCATCCAGCCAAACACCAAACATCAAGATTATTTGCCTAACAGAAGAGGCCAGTCAAGAAATGAATGACAAAATCCCCAGTGGATAAACAGCCTACACAGAGGCTACAAGAATCAAAGAAATCGAAAAGAGACACCCGAATAAGGACAACCGGGATACTCCACCTACGTCAAAAGGACGTCAGCCAAACATAAGGCATCGCTCAACTCAGAGAGAGAGCATCTGTGTCTACACCCCAAGGAGTCAGAAATTCCCCATGGGTACCAACAATGCAATGCAAGTTGGGGCACAGGAACCTATGAATGACTGCACATCCCCTAGACGGATCCCTGCGTTATCCAGCCCTCAGCGGCACAAAATCAGAAAACCCGTCGAAACAACATCGTGGACTGTGGAGACAAAAATCATCTCAAATCATTGCCGAAGTGATCAGAAGACACGGAAGCAGCCCCTGGAGAGGGTAAACTCACACTGCTGAATGTTAAGAGGCAGGACCTGGAGAGGGTAAACTCACACTGCTGAATGTTAAGAGGCAGGACCTGGAGAGGGTAAACTCACACTGCTGAATGTTAAGAGGCAGGACCTGGAGAGGGTAAACTCACACTGCTGAATGTTAAGAGGCAGGACCTGGAGAGGGTAAACTCACACTGCTGAATGTTAAGAGGCAGGGCCTGGAGAGGCAATACTCAACTGCTGAATGTTAAGAGGCAGGGCCTGGAGAGGCAATACTCAGCTACCTCATGTTGAGAGGTAAAGCCTGGAGAGGCAGTACTCAATCATCAGTAATGTTAACACTGGTGTCTAGCTTCCGGCTCGGGCGTCGAGTGAGGCTAGGTCTGGAGAGACAGTACTCAACCATCAGCGTCGTCAGAGGCACGTTGGTGTTCAACTTCCGGCTCGGGCGTCGAGTGAAGTTGACCCTGGAGAGGGTAAACTTAGCTATCGAGGTTGTCAGAAGCGCCGAGGTATGCAATAACCTGGAGAGGCTACTCAACAATTTTCCACCAGAAGACGCTACAAGTCAGAAGGTTGGCACATCACCCGGACAATTGGGTCAACTCCTTTACTTGTCAGCCGGTACACCAAAAGGCCGTCTGACTAAGTAAAGGGGGGGCAGCTGTAGACCCCTAAAATTGTCTGGGTCGGAAATAAAACTCGAAGACTCTCGAAGATCAAAGGAAAGTCACCCGGAAGGACTCCTGGAAGACCCTGGAAGACCCTAGGATGACAATCTGTAGGTTTAGAGGTCTTAGAGTAGCATAAAATAAGAATGTGGGGGAATTGAAGCTCAATACGGCCTCCTAAAGGTTCAGTACGGCCGTACTGAACATTTTGAACTACAATACGGCCGTACCGAACTCAATACGGCCGTATTGAAGTTTTTGAACTTCAGTACGGCCGTACCAAATTTAATACGGCCGTACCGTAGTTCAAAATTTCGGTACGGGCCGTATTGGTGTCAGAGGCCGTATTGCGCCTGTTCCCTATATATAGGACGTCATTTGGACGTCATTTCACACTTTTACACTCAGTTGTAACCCTCTTCTTGAGTATCCTGGGTTTTTTTGAGCAGTGCTCTGCCTAGAAATCACTCGGAGAGTTGATCCGACAAGGTTCTCGAGTTCTGAGCTTTTTGCTTGAGTCTCGAACTAAGTCGAAGGGAAATCCTCCGGATTTCCATAGTTAAAATTTTCTAGGAAGGAGAGAGCGGGCTTGTAGAGCGAGGGAACGCCAAAAAGCTTCCCAGTTTTACTTGAAATATATAAAAGCACGCTTCAAAGGTTTCTTCTTAAGACCTTCCTTTTACTGCTTTCTGTGTGTATATTAAACTGTCATCATGTAGATAGTTAATTCATAATTGCTTAGAATAAATAGGGGTAATTTAGTAATTTTGCGCTATTATTTTAAAAATAATCTGTCATAGGGAACCCGAAAGGGGCGCTGTGGGGTGCTAACACCTTCCTCACGCGTAACCGACTCCCTTACCCGACTCTGGTTGTAATGGCCGAAGTCGATTTTTGAATCGATTGCCTTAAACTTCTTTTTCCAATGTTTTGAGTAAAACATTGGTGGCGACTCCACGAACCCTTCCTTTTTATGAAAACCGCTAATCCATAGAGGGTCCCGCTTGGGATTAATATGGATTGGTGAGCCTTTTAATAAAATTGCTCGTTTGACGAGGTCTCAGTTTGAGAATAAGTCATTCTAAGCAATCCATATTTTTGAAAACAAAGAGTCCAACCATCCTTCGCGAATGCCGAAAGCCCATTTCGGGCCGGTGGCGACACTCAGCAACAAGTTTCTGGATTTCCTCCTTTTGACTATGAGGATAACGATATGGCTTCACCTTCACTGGAGCAGATCCATCCATTAAAGGAATAGAATGACCATGTGCACGCGGTGGTGGAAATTTGGAAGGAGTAGAGAAAACTAAAGCATATGTAGTCAACAATAAATCAACTTCAGGTTCTATATCCGGCAATAATTCCAACGATGTAAAAGATGGCATGATGGGATCGACCATTTTCATGCTATATACCTCTGCAATGGAATTAGTGTTGACCATTCGACGAATATGATGTAAATGAGCTTGCCGCGGAACATGATCAACATCCCCTTGTAATGTTACGAACTTACCATTATACAAGAATTTTAAGTGCAAGGATTCATAATTAGCCACATGAGGATCGATAGTTTTCAACCAGCTAGCTCCCAAAATAAGATCTGCACCTGAAATTGGAAGTAAATATACAGGCATTTGAAACAAATTCCCTTGAGCTTGTATGATCAATTGCTGAATTAAACCTTCTGCTGTCATATAATTCCCATTTCCCACCATTACTTTGAACATGGGTGCTGGTTCAATAGGAAGCTTCAAAAATTTTGCAAGACGAGGTTGCAAAAAATTATCGAAACTCCCTCCATCAATTAAAACAGTCACAGGTAACTTGTCAATATTAGCCAAAAACCGTATGGTACCCACCCCAATACCACCTTTTAGAGCATTCAACGATAAATGATGGTCATCAATTCCAATCTCTGTGTTAATGACAGGCTGATCAATATCAGGTGGAGGGTCAATATTAGAATCCACAGAATCTTCCTCTAAATTTAGAAACAAATACTGTCTGTTTGGGCACTTATGATTAAAAGTAAATTTGTCATCACAAAAATAGCATAGTCCCTTTTCTCTACGGAGTTGCATTTCAGCCGGGCTTATTTTTTTAACCTGACTATTGGCCAAGGGTGGAATTGAAGGTTTTGGTAATAATGGTGGAAGATATGCCTTAACCACAGGTTTGGACTGTTGCTGAGAGGTATTAAAACTCGCTGAATACACTGGAGAATAACGTCGAACAGGCGTTGAATCCGATTTAATAGTGGGTGAATATCTCTCCTCATATAACTTGGCCAAAGCAACTGCTCTGATCAAAGAAGTGGGAGTCTGAACGATCACATCTCTTCGAATTTCAGCATGGAGACCACTCAAAAAACACTTTAATAAAGCTTCATCAGGTAATCCAATTGATCTATTAGCCAACGACATAAACTTCATATAATAATCGAAAATTGTACCAGTTTGCTGTAATTTAAACAGCTCAGACATTGGGAAATCAAATGGAGAGGGACCAAATTGGGATTCCAAAGCGCGCTTCAAATCTGTCCAGGATTGAACAGCAGAAAGACGTTGAAGCATTTGAAACCAAGGCACGACATCTTTTTCAAAATGAATCGCAGCAATCTCCACTCTTGCAGCATCAGGCGTGTAATGATAGTTAAAGAATTTTTCTGCCTTAAAGATCCACTCTAGCACCGAAGAGTGTCCATCAAAATGTGGAAAGCCCAACGAAATGTCCTTAACAGGCAACTGATTTGCAGATGAAGAAACACCATGGAGCTGAGAATGCAATTGTACTAATAAATCTAAGGAATGTTGGAATTGATCCATCCGAGCTTGAGCCTCTGCCTGGACTTGTTGAGTATGAGCCCGTTGTTCACTATCACGAAGCTCCAAAAAGAGCCATTAATTTACGAAGTTCCTCAGAATGACCACGGACTTCAGCCTGTAAGTCCTTCAAACGTGTGCTCTCAGCCATGGCGTCAATGAAAGCACCAATGAAACGTGTGTACTGGAAAATAGAAACACCCTGTATATTTTGTATAATATTGTTTGAAGAATATAAGTGCCTGATTACAATTAAAACAGCAAACAATTGCAATCAAGAAACAAGGTTTCAATACAGAATTGAAAATGAGAAACTAATGATAACTGTCAATCACGACCCGATCACCGCTGTTGAAGCTCACACAACCTGAATCAATATCAGAAAGAAGTAAGAAGAATCGATACTGAAGAATCAGATTAGGAAGAATTATGCAGCAGAATTTTCAGAGAGAAACATACCACACACATGCCTTTCCCTAGTGCACGTAGTCCTGAAGAAATACATTCTCTCTCTTACTCCTCATGCTTTTCCTACATCCATTTCCTTGCTGATCATTTGCCACGTGGTCTTGTGGTGTAACTAACTTTTTCTCCCCACTCCGCTCAGCATTTCGTAGGCTCACATTTTTTTTGCACGTTACACTTGATCAAAAGGAGCTGAACATGAGACAGAGACGGTGGATGAAATATTTTAAAAGACTATGAATTTTAGTTGATGTATTACCCTAGGAAGGCCAATGTAGTGGCAGACACTTTGAGTATGAAGTCCATCCACATGTCTAGTCTGATGGTAAAGGAGTTGGAGCTGGTTGAGAAATTCAGAGATTTGAATCTGTATGTGGAGTTGGCACAAGACCACATTAGCTGTGGCATGACTACAATTGTTGGTGAGTTCTTGTAGCAAGTTGGCATGAAGTAGTTGCGAGATTCAGAAATTGTGAAGGTTCTTAATTTGCTAGATACAGAGAAAGCAGTTGGCTTTGAGATGGGTGAAGATAGGATTTGAGGTTAAGGGCAGAATTTGCCTACCTCAAGATTCTGAGTGAAGAAAGACACTATTGAATATATGACGGCCTGTTTGACCTGTCAGAAGGCTAAGGTTGGGCACCAGAAGTCTGGTGGTTTAATTGTAGATGATGGAGATCCTGTGGTGGAAGTTGGATAGTATCACTATGGATTTCAATGATGGGTTGCCTAAGTCGACTAGAAATAGTGATGTTATTTGAGTTGTGGTTGACAGATTGACCAAGTGTGCACATTTCTTGGCTGTCAATATCAAGTGATCCTCGAAGAAGTTGACACAACTGTATGTGAAGGAAATAGTACGGTTGCACGGGGTGCCTTCTAGTATTATTTCAGATAGGGATCCGTGGTTCACTTTCAAATTTTTGGCAGAGTCTACACCAAGCCTTAGGCACAAGGTTGAGGTTGAGTTCTACTTATCATCCACAGACGGATGGTTAGTCAGAGAGGACAATTCAGTCCTTGGAGGATTTGTTGAGGGCTTGTGTGCTAAACTATTTAGGGAGTTGGGAGGAAGTCTTACTACTGGTAGAGTTCATGTATAACAATAGCTTTCATGCTAGTATCGGGATGACACCGTTTGAAGCCCTGTATGGTAAGAGGTGTAGGACTCCTCTGTGTTGGTACCAAGATAGTGAATCAGTAGCTGTGGGGCCGGAGTTAGTCCTACAGACTACTGAGAAAGTAAAGTTGATTCAAGAGAGTATGAAGACTGCCCAGAGTAGATAGAAGTCATATTCTGATAAAAGGCGAAAGCCTTTGGAGTTTGCTGAGGGGAAACATGTGTTTTACGTTTCATAGTTGAGAAAGTATGTCCATGACCCGAGTCATGTAGTTGAGATGGGCGAGATTCAGGTCAAGGGGAATTTGACTTATGAGAAGAGACCGGTAGCTGTGATTGATTACAAGTTGAAAGGTTGGGAGGAAAGTCTATTGGCTTGATGAAGATCTTATGGGATGAAACTACTGGTGAGACTACTTAGGAGATTGAGCAACTGTGTAGAGAGTAGTATCTTTTCCTACTTCCAAGTAACTCTATTTTCGGGGATGAAAATTCTTATTTGTTGGGGGGTACTGTAACGTAGTAAGTTATTTCAGAAGGCCCAAAAGCCCAATATGGGTGATTTAGTAGCCCAGAACGGGCCGTTCCCAATTTGGAACAGGCCGTTCCAAATTACTAAATTGACTTGTAAATCGTAGTTGAGAACGGGCCGTTCTGGATGAGTCTCAAAACAGGCTGTTCTAGTTTCAGAATGGGCCGTTCTGCATGTGAATTTTACACATGATGAAGGAGCCCAGAACGGGACGTTCCGGATTCAAAATGGATCGTTCTGTCCACTTCATATTTTCTATAAATAGGACCTGTGGGCAATTGATGAGAAAAGAAGGTTTTAGAGAGAAGTTCTAGAGAGAAGGACTCTGGACTAGAAAGCTTGTTTTTGGAGGATTGAAGTTCAAGAATCAAGCTTTGGAGGATATTTCTTCTTCCTCTCAGATTCTTGGCTTTTAGATCCAATTTTTAGGAAATGGAAGCTAGATTGTAAATTTTTTGGTTGTATATGAGTTGTGTTAAAAGATAAAAATGTTGTGTGTTGCTAATATATGATTAAATATTTATTAATGATGTTGTTGGTGATGTTTTCATGATGGAGATGGGATGTAAATGAGATGCATGTTGTAGTTAAGTTGTGAAGTTGTTTACAAGTTGTGTTTTGATCTATGATATTGTTGAAGCATGTTGAAATTAAGTTGATAAAGTTGCTATAAGTTATGTGAAGTACATGATGATAATATTGTGAGTTGTGAGAAGCTTGACGTGAAGTGTGTAAATATGTTGTCATTTATATAGATGTTATTAGTATACTATGTTGTTAAGTTGTTAGAGGAGAGTTGTATGTTGTGCCATGTGTTGAAAAGATATTACCTTATGATGATTGAGTTGTAAATTATGAGTTGAGCTAATAAGCTGTTGAGTTGATTGTGTTGTTTAAAGTTGAAATGAGATATTGTGTTGTTAAAATGTGTTGTTAAATAACATTGATGAGTTGTTGTGCTGATATACCATGTTGTTTAAATTGAAAGTTGATTGAGATGATGAGTTGAAAGTTGTGTGTTGTTTAAGTTGAAAGTTGATTGAGATGATGAGTTGAAAGTTGTGTGTTATTTAAGTTGTTAAGCTGAGCTGTGCTGTTGAGTTGTAAGCTGATTTAGTTGTGATGATAAGTTGTTGATCACTAGGACTAGAGGAGATGTTTTCGAAGTTGCTCATCCCATTGTGCAGATTGAGATAGTTGTAGTGCTCTGAGAACCCAATTTGTTGAAAATCCTCCTTGGGAAGTTGTCCCTTGGAGTGGATGTTGTGTTGTTCTCCTCTAGGACTTAGTTGGTCCCGTGTGTGGGCAAGGTCGAGGCACACGTGTACAAAGCGACCACGGTATAGGGGCAAGGTCGAGCTATACCGATTATAAAGCGACCACACGTACGGTATAGGGGCAAGGTCGAACTATACCAATTACAAAGAGACCACGGTATAGGGGCAAGGTCGAGCTATACCGATTACAAAGCGACCAATTTGAGTAAAGTACGAAGTCGAGAACTTAGTTCCTAACCGAGTACTATACTTTATTGTTTAAGTGGCAAAGTCTGAGAAACCGTTATCGTGTTGTGGATCGATATCCAAATTTGTTGTTTACCTAGCAAGCCCAAAAAGGTTATGTGTTGTCGGTTCGGTAGAACGTAGCCACTTAGACTACTCACCATGTTGTAGGAGATCTCCGAGTTAAAATGCGTGACGACGCATAAGTTGTTAATGAGTTGATTTTTTGTTGATATGAGTTGTACATACGTTGTTGTATTGTTAAGCTGTGATTGTGTTGTATGTTGACCTTGTTGAGGACGATGATAGTGCTATTGCATTGTAAGTTGCTTTTAATACGTGTGTTGGTTGTTGTTATGATGAGTATGGTAACTATTCCAATGGTTTGTAAAGTAGTTGTGTTGAAGTGTTGATATGTGGAATCAAGTTGAAATGATGTTAAGATGTATAGTATATATGTTGTTTGTCTCATGTGTCGGATGCGAAGATGATTATATAGTTGTTATGTTGCATATTAAATTATTATGTGTTGTTTATTGTGTCTAGCTTACCCTTGCATGTTTCCATGTGATTTTGATTGCGATGATCATACGTTGTATGGGAGCAGGGCAAGAATAGACTGGGAGATAGCTGCTAGAGGCCACTGGAGGTGCCTGGTGATGGATATTTTTTTTGTAGGCTACCTTATAGTAACATATTTTTTTGTATATAACTGGTTGTTGTTGGTTGCTTGTTAGCAACTTGTGTTGTAAATATTTTATTATACTATTTTAGTATATATATTCCAGTAGTGTGTAGTGTTGTTTTGTAGTGTGACGGCTGTGGCTGGTCGTTACATACCTTTTATATTTTTTATTTATTGTATACATTGATTAAAAATGTCAAAATAGTAAAGATTATAAGATTATATACATTGATTAAAAAAATCAAAATATGAAAGATTGGAAGATTTATATTATGTTTAGAATTTTTATTATAAAATATGTTTTAAAATAAATTCTCATTTTAAAATTTTATATCAAATATTAAAAACATGTTTGTATCATAAATAAATTAAACTTGATTTTTTTTATAAAATTTAACATATTTATTTTTATGTTTTTATTAGTGTTAAATTATTATAAAGTAGGTTTTTAAGATTATAGTTCTAACCAAACATTTAAAAAATGTCTATGACACATAAATAAGTCATATTTAAGATATGTATTTTTAAAGAAAGTTAGGTTCAAATTTATTAAATTATAATATAACATAGTCTGACTTAGTTTATTTTCATCCTTAATCGTAATCATAGATATAAAAACTTGTAAAAAATAATTATTATATATTTATATATGTATATTTATACTTTTAAATGTTATATGTAAAATTTTTAATATTACAAATATATGAATAAGTATTGCCCACATTATCTAAAGTTTCTAGATCTGTCACTAGTCATAGGTATTGTAACATCTCGTAATGACCACTACACTATACAAAATCACTACTACTAGCAGTGAAACTAAATTACTAGTGATATACCAATTCATAGAAGGAATATGTACATGTATACATGTATAACATAACTATAATGTTAAACATATAAACTAATATAGTGAAGTTATATAAGCTTATATGTAATAATCCCAAAATAAATGGTATATCCTAGTGTCGATCGAGTACAACTATACAAGCTACCATAGTCGCACCGACATTAGAAAAAGATCACACCACCTGCTAGCAACCGCTTCTAAAGCCTAGTTGTGATCTACTTCCTTACAATGTATGCTTATTATAGTTCAAACCACAATGGAAACAAAAATGTAAGCTAGAGTTCAAAAAACATGCAAGTATAGAAAACGATTTTATAACATACAACATCATAGCAAAACATACATGTATCTCATCCATACTATATCAGCCAAGACATTCATCAATGCATATGAATATACCACAACATACATTATATGCAAACACCTCAACTAATTGTTGATCCCTTGGCAAGCGTACTAGAGACAACTTGTAACAGTGATGAGTAATGTCGTCTCCTCAGGGACTAGGTTGATTGATTGATTCTCAATTAATTTAGAAAAGAAAAAAAATAAATATACATAACATATTCACACATGTTCAACGTTTGATTCTTTAAACTCAGTTAAAATTAATAAAACTTAAAACAAGTGAAAAATTTGCAAATAAGTATTAGATAAACTCATATATGAGATGCTTTGGATTGGATTTCACCTTCTACACCTTTTGTAATCTTAATAAGCATATATATGTTAATTTCTCTCCTACAATATTGTCTACGATTACAATCACTCAATACTAATTCCTTAGTAAAGAGATTCTAAGTTTTCCCCCTTAAATATCAATTCCTTGCATATTTAAATAAAAGAAAACCTGCATTAAGAAAATCCTTTAAAGACTAATGATTTTAGCTCTATTCATAGCAATTTAAACCATTAGGTGATTCATTTTAAATCATAATCTAAAAATCATTTTCCAATCAAGTTCTAAATCAAAGTTTCAAATACAAGTGATCAAAACATAAAGACATTAAGAACAAAAATGAATCACTAATAAGTAGAAGAGACAATAACATATATGTGAAAATCAAGAGTTACATTAAGTTGCATCAGATTACATCCAATCCAAAAAAGAAAATATTAGCTACGCATTTCCATGAGAACCAACCAACAAAAGAAGAGAATGAGAAGAATTTAGTAGAAATTGTCGTCATTCCGTTCCCGAAACATTGGAATCACCACCAAAATCTTCAACTTGGATGGTCATTGAGGCTAGAGAGAGAGAATGATGGGTGAGGTGTGTTAGTCTCCAAAAAGCTCCTCCGTCTCATTCTTTCCTCCCTTTTATATGTTATGATTTGTAACAATGGATTATTTACTACTACAAATTGGCTTAAGCTATTTCTGAATGGCTTAAGCCTTTTCTAAATACTTCACCATGAAGAAAGTAAAATGGCTTAAGCCTTTTTTTGGCAGATTGTAATCTTAAATTTTTCTAAAATGGCTTAAGCCCTTATAATATGGCTTAAGCCTTGTTGAGTTAATACATATAAACATATTTTCTTCCATGAATCTTTTCAAACTTCAATTCTTTTCTTTGTCTTGATTTCTCTTCTCTTAACCTACAAAGCAAAACCTCCATAATTAATAAAAAATTACTATAATTTGATTGGGTTGAATTTCTATAACATAATTTACATATCTATATATAATATTCACATCTTTAGGCAATTTTTAAGAAAAAAAATGAAAGCATGTCATTTTACACAATAATATTCATGAAATTCGAGTAAAATTGACAACTAACAATTCCCTCAAAATTAAAACTTTGCTTGCCCTCAAGCAAAAGTCATCTAACTTAAAAACTCGAAACCACTTAAAGTATAACATCTTTTCCATCACATAAATCTTGAAGCAAATCAATAACATAACTAGGATGCAAGCTTCAAATTTCATTAAAAAAAAGACAAGGGAATCGTATCTTTCACTTAATTTGGTGCCCATAATACAAAAATACTAAAGTCACACAAGGTCAACACAACAAGAATTAGTGAAATTGGCAATTTAGTCAAGCAACCTAGTAGCAAAATCCTTACCTAAGTGTATCTCTCTCAATTAGGTAAGTGTTGCACTCAATTCATACAATACATCAATGGAAGCCAACATTACTTATCATCTAATCATGTCACATAAAGATGAATCAATCATAGATCATTAAGGTCTTTTATAGGGTTGTAACTTGACTTGCCTTACAAATGAATATTGGTTTTTTTGAATATTCAATCAAAGCACTTAGAGGTATATGGAGAGCAAAAATGATGTTTCAATTCAAGCTATTCCTAACTTTTTTCCTCTATACCATTTTTTTCACTAAGCCAATTTTTCAATATCTTCTTTTAAAACCACCTAATCATATATCAAAGGGGAATTTCTCAAATGAAAACACAAATATGTACAACATAACACTTTTTTTTTCATTCTTTTTTTTTTTTGTTGCTTTTTTTTAAAGGTTTACTATGTAGACAAGATAAATATTTACAACTATAGAAGAGATAAAATTTTCTAAATATTTTGAATTCATCATCCTTTATCATTTTCTTCATTCTAACTCTCACAACCTCTCCCCCAAACCTAGAACTTTGCTTGCCTAAGCAAAAGTAATATCGTTCATGCTCTCCTAAACTCTAAGTGAGAGAGAGGGATCTTGATTTTTCTTTTTGAGGCTAATAGGGTAGGAAAATTAAAAAAAAAAAAAAAGAAGCTAAAATAGGGTTCAAGTGAAATTAAACATTCAAAGGTTGGCTATTTGGTTCATAGTTAAATTTTAGAAGAAAAAAAATGCCTTGATCCTATCCATGCTTGATCATGCCATGCAACACTCAAAGAATCAAACAATATTACTCATAAAAATATAGTAATGAAACTCAAAGGGTGTTTACAAGATGCACTATACTCACCGGCTTAGACTTATTTACTAACCAATCACTTGACTTTCATGGCACCTTATCAATGAATTCCAAATGTGATCCTGCAATTATCATATGAGTGCAACCAATTTTCAATTCTTTTTTCAAATTCCCTATTCATATTCATCAAAATATTAATCCAATGAAACTTGATCCTAGTTAAGCATTGATAGTCAAAATTGATGCACAAAGTTCCAAAAAAACATTCCATTTCAAAAAGATTTCAACTTCTCTTAATCATCAAAAATGCATCACAAATGCCATAAATATGTAATGCACTACCCTCAAAATTTGAAACTACTTTAGAGCACCAAAACATATCATGATAAATTATCCTACTACAACCTAGTGTGCAACATACCAAAGTATCTAAGATAATAATCCAAAATAACAGAATATCAACATCAAAGTTGAATAGAGAAATTTAAACTAGAAGTGACCAAAAGTACTAAATTTAAAGTGTTGGAACTGAAATTAAAATTGCAAGAAAGTAGTAAATAAATATCAAAAGGTAAATTGGTGTCATCTTTCTCTTATCTTCTTCCTAAAGAGTGTGACGAGAATTAAAATGGTTCATTTTCTTTCAAGAAGTGACATCACTTGAAGAAAGTTCCTCATCTTCTAAGGAAAAATCAGATGTCTCTACTTCCATTAGAGATCTTGAAGAAGTTTGAGAAGTGTCAAGAAGGCAAAGGTTCAGGGAAGAACTTAAAGAAGAAGCCAAAGCCATTTGGATTCTCCAAGAGATTTCCATCAAACTCCCCCCTTACCTTTATCAATTGTGATTTCTCCACCTCCCAAGAAATTTTCTAATAGTATAATTAGAATAACATAATTTAATTACAATTTGAAATGGACATAAAAACCCAATTTCTAATAATGAATCACACTTTCTAATAATAAAAATATTAATATTGCATAACATAGAATATGTCAAATTATATATATCGCTTTATAATTTATATGAAAAAATTATAAAATAAGACATAATTATGCTAATATAACAAAATAAAAATTTATGCAACATAATAATTATTATATCTTTATGTATTTTTAAGCAATTTAATATATGATATTAATTAATTAAAAATATAATATTATTTTACGCTCACAATACATAATCATTATTTTTCAAATCAAAATCAGGAAAGTGCAATTTTTTTTAGTGACTCACCATTCTCTATAATCATTTCCTATCTTACATCTCTCTCAATATCTCTATCTCTTTCTTTTTGGGTTTTGGGTTATGGGCTTAAAAATATTAGGCAATTATGATTATTAGCCCAAACATCGGCAGAAAAAAAAAATCCAAAAAGTACTATCTTTTTCTTTTCATTTATTTACTATGTATTTAATTTTAATTCTCAATTATTTCATTTTTCCCTTTTTAGAAGAAAAAAAACATGGAAAAATGGATATCTAACAAAACCTGTATAATCAACTTCTGTGCACGTACGAAAGCATCACACAGTTACAAAATTTCAACAATCCATCCAAATATGGTGATCGCTAAAACAATAATTCCAATCAATAAGAAGGTTTAATACATGATGTCCGAATTTTTAGAATTATTAATTAAGTTTTTAAATTAAAAAGTATAAATATTAATCCCTTCATTTTTTTTTATAATTTTGTAATTTAATTCTTGAAATAAAAAATTTGTTTATAATCTATCAAATTTTTCAATAATATTTTTTTTATATCATTATTACCTAGATAATCGCACACTACAACAAAACTGATTTTTACTGCCGGTTTTATTAATCGTTAATGGCAGTTTTAACTGACATTAAAAACATCAATTTATAAAACTGACACCATATCTTTCGCCATAAGGCCATATGACGCCATTTTAGAGCAATTGCCGGAATAACCATCGAAAGTTAAGTTCTAAATGCTCACTATATTTCACTTTGCTGGCGGTTTCTAAACTGACATTATGTGTAAATTTGTTGACGATTTTGTAACCGCCACTATCTGTAATGTTGCTAATAGTTTTATAATTATACATTTGACTTTTCTGGCGGTTTGTTAACTAACACTATGTGCAAATTTTATGGCATTTTTATAATTACCACTATATGTATCAATGCTAAGTCTCACTTTTTTGGCAATGCCAACACTGACACTATGTATTCTCCCACCCCGTAACAAATGTTCATAAATATTGAAAACAAAGAGCAAGTAATTTGAGAAGGAATTACTAACCTATTTGTATAAAATCTTGAAGCTATCAACAGCGAAGCCAATCATGAACCAAGAGTGGTGAAGCCATCAGAACCAACAAAACATTGTCACTGAAACTAGTGAAAGGATTAGAGAACTTGTGTTTTTGGTCTAAAGCTAGGGTTTAGTGTGTTGTCTTGTATTTCTTTTTTTTTTTTTGGGGGAAACACATGGGTGGGAAAAGGGAAAATGAGGAGGCGTGAAACCTTGAGACAAGTAGCGTTAAAAAATTAATTATAATTAATTTAACATAATGGTGGTTACCAAACTGCCACAAGAATAAATTAAAATTTTATTTTAAATATGCTGGTGGTTACAAACCATCGAGAAATAAAATTTTAGGACAGTTTCATATAACCGTTGGCATGATACAATAATTATATATATGAATTTATTCAATTATTATTTTTTAATAATGGCAGTTATGAAACTGCTTCAAAATACTAATATTTAACGTCAATTACTTAACCGAAACTAAATAAACGACGCTAAAAGCTAATTTTAGTGTAGTTACATTACATTTTTATTTCATCTCACTATCCATATTTATCATGCTTTAAATCATATCTATAAAAAATTTCTTATTATTTTAGAATTATGATTAGGAAGATTATAAGAAAATTTTAATCAGTAGAAATACAAATTACATAGATAATAACATGAAATAATAATTTAATGTGAATGTTTAAGATATAAAAAGTATTTTATAAAATTTCACAAATTGTAAACAAATTTCTAACACGAGGAACTAAATTACAAAAAATACAAAAGGCAAAAAAAACTCGATTAAAATTTTTTTAACTTCAAAATTTAATTAAAACTTTTCAAAAAATTTAAAGATGAAATGATGTATTAAACCTAAACCAAAATAGTGATAAAATACATAACAATCTTTAATGTAGAAATATATCAATCGTGATAAAAGTAAGAACTTAATTTATAACTTACAATGAAACAATAATATGTTATTAATGCAAAGTCATATACCTCCTATATGATCATTGTTACCGATATCTATTTCACAAAGTTTCTCACAAGCAAAATATTGAGAACCTCGTTGTTACAATAAAAAAATTGTTTTAGAAAGAAAGAATTTCCTAAACCTTTTTTTCTAGAGGGTGTAATGAAACAATTAAAAATTACAAACCTTTTTATTAACAAGAGAAGAGATCCGTCATAAATGGCAAAAATGTAACTAAACCCTCATATATCTCTTCCATTAAGAATCAATAATGCAAAATTGTAACAGTTACTCCGGAATCAAAATTGACAATAATTGAACCACTTTTATTGTCACACATTTTGTATTCCAACATCATCAAGAAACTCATGCATGTTTGTAGCTTGGGAGGATCTCAATTCTCAACCCCAATTAATCCACCCAAGTTTTAGGGTATTATATAAACTAATTTCCAATTAACTAAATGAGAGTGTATTTTATTCTCTGAATTTCCTCATAGGAACTTTCTGCAAGCACATAACAAACTGATTTCAAGAACAAAGTTAACTGCATTTCGGGCTTGATTGGATAAAAGACTATACATGCAAGAGTCACCCGTGCCTAGCTACAAAAGATACTTCCACACTTCAATTATTTAGCCTTTGTTTAATCTTGTCAACAATGAATTGGAAGAACCGATTAGTGAGTCTCTTGGGCAAAAGATGTACTCTTAAGATACTTCCCCACGTAATATTAGTTAAGAATTTACAAATTAAATAGTTGTATTAATTGTAGAATATTTTCATACAATGAAATAATTTTTTAATTATTGTTTTTTTTTTTAACTATTATTCTTATAATAATAGTTTACAAAAGATAACACATAGATTAAACAATATAATTAATATTCTTGTTTATATTTAAATTGTTTTAGTCTTTTAAAATAAAAAAATATTTTCTCAAAGATAAATAAATAAAAAAGAAATGAATGTATCACATTACACTTTTTTTTCTGCATTTTCTATTTTTGTTTTAAAGTAAAATCATTACAAACAATATTATTATATACAATAACTTACAAAGAATGTTATTATATAATATATATAAATATAAATCTATTTGACACATATTCATGTGTCGTTTTAGTATTAATTTTACATAAAATTTAATCACATATATTGTACATTATTATAATTTATATTTATATAAATAAAATAAAATTTTAATAATAAATATTGTTTCATTACAAAATATTTTTTTTAAGTGAATTATTGTAATCATCCGAGATTTTCTTCTCCTTTGTTTCTTACATTTTTCTCATCGATCGTATTCCGTGCATTCTTCCCATAATTATCAAGACAACCGCTAAGTACGAACTCGGGGATTATTGGGCCACTCTATCATATAGTAGTATTCTTTTGATGCGAACTCGTAGCACCTATAGAAAGATAAATAATACGATTTTGCATGCCTTTATTTGTTTGTCATTTTCTGGTGGAACTTTACTTTCTTTGCTACATAAAATTCTTCAGCTTGCATGCATTAAGCCAATTATTATCCAAAACTAAGAATAAATTAAAGGCGTGCCAAAATATAAACCTCAACCACAGGCAGAGATACTAGAGACATATCCACTCCTTACGTCAAATTAAACTAAAGCCAACAGTAACAAAGGATAACACAAATTACAGAATCACATGGGTTCAATGCATTGGTCATAAAAAAACAAGAGCAAAATCTAAGTATTTAATCTTACATATATCATAAACAAATCTACGTTTCCAGATAATTAAACAGTGATACTCCCAGCAGCTCAACACTAGCTAGTACCTGCAACAACCCAGAAACTATTTCAATTCAATTACCCCATAGCTAATTTCATAATTGTTATAACCAATGGAATAGATGCATATGTAAATAATTTTAATTTACAACTATTCGTTTTCATTTCTCCTAAGCTCATACGTGCCCTCTCTTTTCACCCTAATAGATCTTAATCTCGTTCAGGTTGACGGGTATGCGAAGAATGTACATACATAATTTTTAGGGTATATATTAACAAGACTTTAATTTTCATTCATTATCAGTGTTAAATATTATGCATTAATAACTGATTATAAATCACCTTAACTATGATTTTTTTAAAATAACTATTATAAAAGCTAACCATACATAGAATTGGATAACAGAGTAAAAAATCCTTTAATTATTAATGTATATTTTTATTCAGTTTATATATGATTACTCCATGTAAAATGCTTCATAAGAAAATATAAAAAAGCAAAACATAGTGACATACTATTAGATTCTCCAAATTTAAATATTTTTTCACTTAAAAACCTCCCACCGCACAGGTAAAGCTAAATGATATTAGTTTGATAACGCATTAGCCAATCATAAAATTTAAATTATGGTGAAGAAATATATTGAGTTATATATATACTGAACAGTAGGTTTTCAAATATGTCGACTAACAAAGAAACTAATTAAAAGCTTTAGACATAAGTCTAGGCATATTTCTTGATATAATTTTTATCGATTAAATATTACCCATTAAATCAATAATTTACCCTTTTTCTTTATCAAAAGTAAGATATAGTGTGTATCTGCATATATGTCCCTATATCATCATTTTTCATCTTGTAAGTTTCGAATACTTAGTATAATATATAAACATGTAGACATAACCGGCTGTTCTTTAACAGTTCAACTCATTTAGTCATTAAATTAATAAATTTATTTTTATAAATGTTGTTATAAAAGAATTCAAATAGCATTTCAATTAAAGTGGGGATATAGTAATTATAAATATCAATTTCCCCCTCTTTTTTTAATAAAGAAAAAGACCAAATTCTTTTTCCTCCTTTTCAGATCGATGAATCATGAACATAGTTACTTTTACCCTCAATAATAGATATGATAAGAATAATGCCTATGCAAATCAAGATTGTCCTTGTGACAACTGACAAGCTGAAGACCATGTGTACGTCTTTTTGTTTACATTTTTATATTTCCATCAAATCCTACAGTAAATAGCTATACATATAGCCTCTATAACTAAGTAGCATAAACTGAATGATAATTTATATATATATATATATATATATATATATATATATATATATATATATATATATATATAAAATAAGAAAATAACGGTAAAAATGACATAAAATAACTAAAAATATTGTCTAAGTTACAATATAATTTCTTTAAATCAAAATGCATATGATTTCATAAAGGAAATTAGCACTCATAACTGACCGTCAATTACTTTAAAATCAAAAGCTCCTTTTTTTTTTTTTTTTTTTTTTCCTTATAGATTTTTTTAGAATCCTAGGTTGTTTTTAACATGGGATACCAATAAAAATTAGTTAACAAGAACATGCACACAATTATAATTTTCGAAATAATCTCGTAATAAACTAGTTATCATATGCATTAGTATTAAAAAATGTCAATAAACCTATAATATAAATAGATAAATTGCCTGGCTTTTGTCCTCACTTTTTTTTTCCCCATTAGAATGGCTGGCAAAAGGTCACAACAAGAGGAATGCAATACATGATTGCCACTTAGATTGATGAGAAGCTGTTAGTTTGACCTCCTTGGATTTTTCAGGGTTATTTTTTTTTAGGGACCCATAGATTATAAATAATTGGTCGATTACTATCAAATGGAAAATGACATTTGGAAAACAAGATTTTGGACCTTGTATTTTTTATTATAATAAATGGTATAATTCATTCTTAGCGAGTTAAACTCTATAAATATAAAATTTTAATTATGATCTCATATAAAAGTAAAAAATTGAACTCTAATATTAATTAAAAAATATAAATATCGAATCAGTTAACAATTTTTAATAGACTATGTATCTTTCTTGGTAACAAATGCATACTCTGATATATATATGGTGTAAGTATCCGTAAATATACCAAGTTGTCACTTGTTGATTTACCATGCTTATGTGGTGACCAAAAAATTATGTATCAATACAGTTTGTTACAGCTAATATTATTTTAGGACTTACAACTAGTCATCTAACAACCTCTAGAGTGTTATCTCTTCCTTCTTTCCTTACTAATCAGTGAATGTTTGAGTATATCATCGCTTACCTAAATTTATGTTACAAGGCTAATAAACTAAATATATGAAGGGACATTTGTTTCTGACCTAAAGATAAAAAAGTGCATCATAATTTATTTTCCTTCTAATAATTAATTAGGTCAAAATTGTAAAAATCCTAGATGGAAACTTTGAAGAATTAGACGTTCATTGTCTATCAATGTTCCAAGCTAAAAAAAGAAACATTGGGTAGCGCAAGGATTACTATGATGGATAATCAAATAAAAACACTGTATATCCATTCCACATCCTTATCAACATAACCAAATGCATGTATGTGTTTGTCTGGTGTTGAGAAAACAAGTAAGAAAAAACAAATTAAATATATTATCTTAGCATAAGAAAAAGAAGGCCCTAGTTTAAAAGATGAAAGGCATTACAGGAAAAATGAATTTAATTTGTAGCTGCCATACCTTAAATCTGAAGGAAATAACTTGAGTCATTGCCTTCATTCACGTGATTATCAATGTTTAATCCTGCTGAACTCACTTCCTCACCTTCGGGTTTGAGATTCTTAACATCAAGATCCGGGTGGATTTTCCTCTTTAACATCTTCTTCATCAGCTACACACCATTACAAATTACTTAATCAAACTAATTCAAGCAAATCTGCAATTAGTGGCTTAATTAATTCAGATTGAACCTTCCAAGTTCCAACACTACATATATATGTTCCCAGAAACAATAGTATTTTCGACTTTGTCCAGTTAATTTGTTCAAATTCGATGAGAAGTTTTAATTCCATAGTCTTTAGCTAGCCAATGAGGCACGCACTACAAAAAAATATTCTTTATTAATGGAAATAAATTAAACAATAGAATTGCAGCCACCGATATAACAATTTGTTTAGCAGAATTTGAAGTCCTATAATATAAACATTGCGATCAATCTACACTAATAGAAATTAATAGCATATTATACTAAGATTTGATATATTAATATATCACAGTAGTGTTATGTAGATTGACAATATCTATGCTAACAGTTTAGTTTTCATCAAACAAATGTTATATCAATGATAATGAATCTAATAACTATTAGTTCATGACTCATATTTCTTTGTAATAACTTACTTTTTTGATATCTTTCATTGGATGGGGATTGTCCTTAACACGGGGAATGAGCTTCTTGGCAAAAGAGAGTCCATGCTTTGCTTTAAGGTTTGGTTTTTCACTTGAAGCAAGGTGACACACTTTGGCAGGGTCAAGCTTCATCTTAACATCAGAATCAGCCAAGAATAGGTCAGCCAATGTGATCCTTTCCCCTTTCTTCTTAGCCTCCACATCGTTTGATTCATAAGAAATCACAGGTGGAGCAGCCACAACAATTTCGTTGAAGCTCCTAACCACATCCACATCATCATCATGGTTTTCACAACCTACATGATCCTCAAAGTTGTGCTCAAATGAGTTGTATATCAACGGATTCAGTTCCTCGTGCTCAGCATTGTAGCACTTTTCCTCCTCCTCATCCACCATCATGTTCTCCCCCTCACCATCTTCTTGTTCAACTTCGATTTCCAAAGCAAAGTATTCCTTGTGATGGTTGATGGACTTCAAGGGATCATAGCCAAGAGTGCCAATGGTTAGAATTCCATCTTCCCATCCACTAAGTGATTCAGTGAGAGCAACTTGTTTCAGCAAAGCTTGACTATCAGCGTTGTTAACTGTAGGTTCAGTCTTTTTCATGTTTGAAGCAAACCCATCTGAGAGAAAAACCAAAAGATTCATCAAAACAATAAAGATCACAACCTAGCCCCTTGAAAAAAAGATAAAGAACCAACATCTTTATTTTATGAGTTAGTTTAGATAAAAAGTTTAGCATACTTGTTCACTAAAAAAACTCTTTTTAATATATAAACACTCAAAAGTTCTTATAAATTTGTATCTGAGCAAATTCTTTCTTTATATATATCATGAATAAGATTTAATTACAGGCACCATATTGATTTGTAGAGGTCAAACCTTTCAGAGTGTTATGATGAAACCTCTTGTGCACCCAATTGAAGATCTGTGACAAAACAATTCACGAAGATAACATGAATAATAAGTTGATAGACCTAGCTCCAACTTCTAGATAAAGGAGTGGAGGAAAAGTAGTAGAATAAAAATGAATGTGCATGCATGCTTGTGTTGTGTTGTATGCATGGTTTAAATTCAATCACCTTCATTGTTTTTCTGGATCAGAAAAGCTAGCCAGAGAATGGGGCTATGCAGGGTAATATTGAAATGAAGTGAGGGAGTGTGGGGGTCAACATAATAAGGAACAGGAATAAAACCCGGAAAGAGGACCAACATTGGTGGTTGAACTAGGCTGTGCCACGTGGTCACTGGCCCCCATGTAGTCCAGCCATGTTCGTGTGTCCCTAGCATAATATGCTTCAAGATTTCATCATGTTAGACCTCTCATCAGACTTGTTTACTTTCACGTTGCACATGCTGATGGGAAGTTTTCATTTACACAATCGTTTGCTCTTGTTTGTTTGTGTTAGACTTCCGTAGACTAATTCAGATAGCTGGGTATTCAAATTAATTTTAATCACAAGTTTTATATTGAAAGCTACGTTACGGTGTGGGAAAATAAATTGGTTTTGGTGCCCCTTCCTTCGTTATTAGCTTCTCTTTGTTGCCTACGTTAACCCAAAATGGCCTTTGCTGGTCATTTTAACAAGTAGCTATGGTGCAATCTAAAAACCAGTTGGTATTGGTCCAGTTCATATCCCAATTGATTGTTTCCTGTGTGTACTTTACCATGAAATAATCAATTGTGTACCATTGATGGATCACTATTGAATAAATTGCAATAGGTTACTAATTAAATACTTTGGTGTTCTCATACACTAGTTAATTAAAATCCACGCATATACAACTCAGTTTAGCAAGGTTACACTTACACACCCCGTGTATGTCGTTGATAAGTTCAATATGCACAACAGGCAAGTTTAAATATTTCATCATAGTGAGATGAAATAACTTTACTATTAGTCAGCTAGGTTAAAAGATTTAAACTTTATTTCATTTTTTCTATACATTGTCCACATACTATAAAAAATGTTTCATACAGTGTTGCACAAAAATTATAATTATCGATACTATATATGTTTAATTTTATTTGATATATAATTATGATTAATTTTAGTATCGATTTTGAATGAGATTTAATTATATATATATTATGTCACTATAATTTACACTACAAGAAAAATGCTAATTTCTGACAGAAAAGAGTAAATTTCCGACGGATTTTTTTTTCAACGGATCTAAATCCGTCGAAAAAAGTGACGTCAAAAAAAAAAAATCTGTCGGAAATAATTTAATTCGTCGAAAACTTCTGATGGAAAATTCTGACAAAATTTTCCGTCATAAATTATAATTTTTTTTAATTTTAATAAATTTATTAATGTAACAGCCCTCATATTTGGTCTCAACTTCCTAGAAGGTCGCCTATCCTTATACAACTCCAGGTCAAGCACGCTTAACTGTGAAGTTCTGATGAGTAAGCTACCGAAATGTATATGTATGTTATCAGTATAACTTGTACAAATTAATTCATTTAAGTCATTCTCAAATATACAATCTCATACTTGTACTATAATAATAATATACAATAATTTTATATTACGAATGATAATAATAATAATATATTCAATTATTCTTTATTTATATGTACTTACTTTTATAATTAACATATATTTATTTCTATTTAAAATTATAATTTATAATGATAATATAATTTATAAGATTATAAATATTTATTTATTACATACTTATAAATTAAATTTTAACATTTTAAATAAATTATTAATTAATTTAATATATTCATTTACCTTAAATCAAACATATAAAATTTAAAAAATGTATTTATCCTTGTTTTATTTCCTAATTATCAACCATTAATAAAATACTAACTTAAAATCTTAACTAATTATATCATAATATTCTCATATCAAATTTAAAACCAGATATTAGTTATACAAAAATATTAAGATCATATAGTAAATTGTCAATAAGATTTTAGTTATAATTTAAAATAATTAATGTTTCAATTATATTGTTAATTAGAAAATAATTTATTCCAAAGCTAATTAGATTTTTTATATTAATTATTAGTAAAATTTAATAACTTTTAATTTAACAATTAATTGGATCGATGAAATTTAACACATACCATGAGTTATTGAGCGGAATAACTTTACTAAGAGTTATTTTGTAAGTTATCTTAAATCAAACATATAAAATTCAAAAAATATATTTATCCTTGTTTTTATTTTCTAATTATCAACCATTAATAAAATACTAACTTAAAATCTTATCTAATTATATCATAATATTTTCACATCAAATTTAAAACTAGTTCTTACATTTTCGACAAATATAAATTTGTCGGAAATATTCCATCAATAATATAGCTTTTCCTACAAATTTTTTTTTTCAATCATCTTCAATTATAACATTTTGTATATATGATTTAAAAGTAAAGAATTTTTAATTTAACTGTTGGATTTACAAAATTCACATTTAATATGATAATAGTACGTAATTGTTGTAGGTGATACCTAAGATAATTATTTATCATTTTAAAAAAAAAATAAAAAGTAGTTAAAAATGATTACATAAAAAGTAAGAATTAGAAATAAAAAATTCCAATTTTAGAAAATGAAAAATAATTTTTTTTACAGAAACTAAAATCAAAACTTATTAATTTTATAAGGATTAAAGACATATTTAAGTCATTTTAAAAAGATAAAATTAAAGAAAAATATTTTTTAAAAATAAAAATAAAATTTATTCATTTTATAATATTAAAAATAAAATTTATAAATTTCAAAGAAAGCGATCATCGAATTCTCGAAGAGTTCAAATAAGGGACATTAGGAAGTGTGCTATGGTCTTAAATTTTTCGACCGAAACAAAAATCTGTCAGAAATTTTCGATGGATTTATATTTTCGTCGGAAATTTTTAACAAAAATGTATTTCTGCCAGAAATTTCCGACGGAATCTTTCGTCAAAATTTTTCTGTCAGAAATTTCCGTCAGAAATTTTCAACGGAAATATTCATCAGAAATTTTCCATCGAAAAATTTATATTTTTCGACGGATTCGTATCTGTAAAAAAATTTTCATCAGAAATTTGCGTTTTTCTTGTAATGTTATACATACATTTTTTAATAATATATTAACGTATATTATATCTATAAACTATAATATTAATAATTTTTAATGACAAGTATTATATCACTATATGATATATGTTATTACATAATAATTTTCCTTGTCGAAATAATATTTAAAAGTTAATAATATTAATTTATAAAATGTTGATTAAACATTATTTTAATATTAACAAAATAAATTTTGAGAACGTCAAATCAATTCTCTATGTCATAAGATAGACCTTACAATTGGATTAATAGGTTGATGAAGTTTAAAGTTAGTTAATTAAAGGTAGCGTTGTTTCATGATTTTCTTAGACTATATAATGTAAAACAGATCTCGATGATTAGATCACCGAGTAAATCTATACCTAGAAACTCTAGTGGTGTGTTTGGATGGAGAATTTATATAGGTAATTCATTTGTTTGAAGAATTTCAATTTTTTTGAGGTGAAATACGGAGAATTTATAAAGAATTTGAAATCCAAGCATTTGTAAAATTCTTTAAAATAGTAGAATTTCAAATTTTCTAAAAAATTAGGAAATTTGAAATTCTCCATATTTGTTTTTCTTATTTTTCAGCTATATATTTTATCTTATCTCTTCATTCTTTTAATTATTGGATATTCAAAAATATTTTTAAAATTATTAAATATTATATAATATTAATTTTTAAAATTATTAAATATTTAAAAATGGATTAATATTTATTTTCATAAAATTTAATTTAAAAATCTCAACGTATAAATATATTTTTAAAATCAATTTTACTATAGTGGAATCAAATTATCATATTCAATCTAACAATTTAAATTTTAAGAAATTTGAATTAACACATCCAAACAAAATATTTTAAGAATGATAGAAATTGAAATCAAAATAATTCAAATACCAAGAATTTAAAATTTCTCATCCAACCACACTATAAGAGAGATCCCATGCATTCGTGAGGGGCGAAAGATGTATACAGTGAAAAAAGTATACTAATTATATGATATTAATCGGATTAATTTTTGTAAGAGATTAGTTTATATTCATTTGTCGTATATTATAATTTTAAACCTTATTTTTAGTTTTTTAAAGGTGTATAAACATTAAATTTATTTACTATGTTATATTCATGTCAATGTTTACAGGAAAAATATACCTTTTGCTCTTTAAGTCTTTAATATTTCAATTTAACCATTTAACTGTTTTTTGATAATTTATTCTATTTCTTTAGTTTCTTTAAATTGTTAGAAAACTTTTAATCTCCATTACTTATATAAACAGATAAATAGTAGTAACACATTTTTTAACACTCTTTAAATTAAGTTTATATTATTTATTGTAATCTATTATAAATCATTAAAAAAAATTGGGGATCTCATTAATTATTTAAATTCTCATTATAATTTTTAATAAAATTTAACTAATTTTTAATAAAAATGTGTTATTAGTAACACTCTCTTATAAAAGAAAAATAATAAGCTTAAATATCTTTTTAATCCCTTAAATTTTAAAATAAATTTATTTTTAATTTCTTAAATTTAAAATTGGCCGTTTTAATTTCAAAAAATCTTATTTTAGATTTTGTACTCAAATTTTTGTTAGAGAATATGTCAAATATTATCACATAAAATTTACCTACTAGTGTCCTTATTGGTAAAAACATCACAATATTAAACTTAGCTGATAATGCATAACTGTCTCAATCCATTACTTTTATATATTATAGGTGACTTGAGGGATTAACATAATATTTTTTAAAATTCTAGAAACTAAAAATAATAATTTTAAATTTGAGGGAAAAAATAAATTTACCATAAATTTGAAGAACTAAAAATATATTTAAGTTAAAATAATACATTGCTCTACTATAATTGTCTGAATTTATACATTTGATAATTACCAAATATATATACATACATACATATTTTATTAAATTTAGACAATTATTAATATATATTATGTTTCAAAATCTTTTTTTTTAATCACAAAACACTTAGTCAGGAATATAAGTTATTTTTTATTGTTTAAATTATTAACTTCATTTTAGAATTTAATTGTTTAAATATTAGGTATTTTTGATTTTTTTTGTTGAAATATCACAAGGAAAAATAATTTGGAAAGTTACAAGTCTCAAAAAGAACTATTACTCCAAGCTGTATACAATTATCACTCCAAGCAATGAAAATTCACTTAGGATTATCAAAAATTCGCTTTGAGTGAGTTAAAACAGAGGACAACATCAAAAGATTACACCAACTTACTTAAAATGAGTAATATAGGCACTCAAAGTGAGCATAATTCACTTAGAGCTATTGCAAATTAGCTTTAAGTAAGCCAAAGAAAAAAAGCAATCTTGAAATCATACACATGGTCGCTGAGAGTGAGCTATAAGGATGTTCTAAGTGGGAAGAATTTGCTCAGAGCTACCCTAAATTTGTTTCAAGCAAGTAAAGGTAGAGAGCACCCGTAGACGTACTTACATGGTCGCTCGGAGTGAGAAATATGGACGCTTTGAGTGATTGGATCAAACCCAAAAGTTCATAAGAAATTATTATAAATTTAGGATTTCTAGAGGTCTTTGTATCGATTTTCCAAGAGTAAGACATTCTTCTTGTCATACTAGATAGATTAGAGAGTTTCTATAAGGTCATCATTGTAATCATAGATCGTTTGAACATCCTTTTAGTATTATAATCCTTAGTCATGAGTGACTAAATTCTCTATTGTTGGAGATTGAGGTAACTATTTGAACTACGTAATTTTTTCCCCTATTTTTCATTTAGTAAAGTATTTATTTAGTTGGTCATTTTATTTTTATACTTAATGCTTGTTGTGGCATGATCAACCTCTTCATGACCTTATAATTTTTAGCTGAGATTGATTTTTTTATATTTAAATTACGACTTAGATAAAACGTTGATAACATTTATTAGCAAGAAATTGAGATAAATCTCATCAAATGACTTTTGGTTCTTGAAATTAATGCAAGATTATTTAACAAAAATTACTAAGGAATTGAGATTTTTCTTAACCAACCTAAAATTTCTCACCTAAAAAATTAGAATTTTAAATATAATTATGAACTATCAAATTAATTGTATAATTACAATGTTAAATAAAAAATAACGAGATTTTGCATTGAGACAATTAGTTAATTAATCTTCGACTATTCTTATTATAAATTCAATTTTATCACAATTTATTATTTTATTATATTTCTACTATGTTTAAATACTTATTGTTGAATAATTTCAATTTCTTATTAAATTATCTATTTAGTACAAAAATTATATTAAGTAATTAGAAATTCAAGTCTGTATGAATTAATACTTAAACTTTTATCCTCTTTACTATTACGATAATTGATATACTTATCAAATACATATCAACATTGAATAAGAATAATTCAAATTGTCCACATAACACTCCTTCAAAGCAAAACACACACAAAGAAGAAAAAAAACACATAATTAAGACTATTAGGGTGAAAATAATTCTAGTCAAATATGTAAACCAAACTTAACTTGCTATATGTAATCTCATGATCCAAGTCAATTTTTTTTTATAAATATGTCTTATTTATTAGTTTATTTAAAAATTTATTTCATATATTAAAATTTTAAATTAGCCAATAGACCTATCTAATTTATGTAGATTAATAGACTTTAAACTAATTAACTAGCTTATCAATATAAAATCAATGAATTTATATAGGCTAACAAATCTTTCATTTAACAAGCCAATAGACTTCTAGACTAACGAGTTTATCTCACTAAAATTAGTAAAATCAATAAAATATATTACATTTATAACCATTAAAACCCGCACAAGTAAAAAACTATTATTATATGTATTAAATATTAATACTATTATTAAAATAAAATTCTTTATAAATAGTTCGTACGTATTGTTTGTCAAGCATAATCGGCTTTTTCAAAATTCTATAATATGATTTTTTAACTACAAAGTCTTTATTTTCATGTCTAGGTTGAACATTTTCACTGAACAAGTAGTCAGGTCGAATGAGTCAAGGCAAAAGTTGTCGACAGGCAACCCAACTATTTTTATTCCAAAATTATGACAGTAGTTAATTAAAATTTAATATTATTTAAATTTTTTTTTTTCTTGAAGTAAATAATCAATACCTTCTGATTTTGCAACACATGGAATAAATTATTTTTCATAGCTGTTTTCAATTTTGATTTTCTTAATTTGATTCAAAAACATTTTTTAGTAAATTCTTTTTTACTTATGGATGTACTATATATTTGTTTTCCGTAAACAAGAGAGGCTATATTTGCGGACGTAATACTGGCTAATAGCTATAATACTTAGCAAACGATGAGGATTATGCAAAGATGAGCTTTCGATCCTGATTCTTGGAATCTTTTTAATGAAAAAGGGACAACAAGATGAGGGTATATAATACAAACCCTCAATTTAATTTTCAATATTTTATGAAATCTTAAAATATTTTTAAAGCACAAATCTTGTTATTCAATGATTAATGATATTTGTTGATTATGACTCAAAATCTAATATATTATTTGTATATTTTGTAAAGCTTTTTTGTCTTTACAGTATTATACATTTAATTTATATCTATTTGTCTAATAGGTTTAGCTTATATAGTCTATCTTTATTAATATGATGAGTTCAATCTATCATGTTTTATAAGACTTAGTCTTAGTTGATGAAAAAAGCCAAATACAATAATAACAACTTACTAAAAGAGTAATAATGTAGCGAAAATTAAATTTCCTTACTTGCAAGAATTAGTGAAGAAACTAATAAAATAGAGTGAAAATAGATAAGTCAAACACATGAGAGATACAAAAAATTTTAACGTAGAAAACCCCTTGATGTAAGGGCAAAACCACCAGTCGTATAGACCAAAGAAAAAATCGACTATGATCAATAAAGGGTACAAGAGAGTCTTTAATGAATGCATCAAACATTGTTTACAATCAACCAAAGCAAACAAAACACAATTTCTTATAAATAAGAAATAAAAAGATGAAAAACCCTAAAAATAGAGTTGTTATTATGAGACATTCTCCAATTGTTGAATACGAACCGTCATGTTGTATGAACTTGCTGTCCAAAAAATAAGCCTGATCCAATGATGAATGAATCACCAGTTGCAATTTAACAAATGTTGCTTAGTAAACAATGAAACTTTCTATCTTCTCTTTTCTCTATATTTAATTTGTTCTTTTTTTCTCAAAATGAGTCACTTTTACTTCCCTATAACCTATCCCTTCTCCACCTAGTTAAATGAGAAATAATGAGCTTACACAATTTAGGCATATTCTTCACATAGGAAGGGAGCCCAAAACCCAACAAATCTCTCCCTCACAACTATGTGGAGATAACCGCCAAACCGGTGATATCATTAAAATCAACATCTTTTCTTTGACTAAAACCTTTCACCACTAATATGACTTTATACCTCAAAGATGTAGAGTCACTCTTATGTTTCATTCTAGATCCACCTATTATCCAAGACTCTCTTACCCTTAGGAAACTTCACCAAATCAAAAGTGTGATTATCATGTATGGATTTCATCTCATCTTTCATAACATCCAACCACTTTTGCTTGTCTTCACTTTCCATGGCCTCTCCAAAGCACTCATGTTCTCTTCCATCTATCAAGATCACACACTCATCAAAAAAGTACCTTATAGACGATTGTTTCTGCTTGGTAAACCTCCTAAGTTGGGTTAGTGGTGGCTGAGGTACATCACCAAGACTCATTCTATTACATCTCATGTTCTTTTTCATTAACATCATCAATAAAAACATCTACCTTATCTCCAAAGTGTTGCTCACCAGCATAGTCATTTTGCTCACCATTTTGAACATCAATATCTATATTCTGAATAGGCAACTGAATTGGATCAACATCAGCCACACCACTATCTCCCTTCGATGTAGACTTAGCTTCATAAAACATACATCTCACTCTCTCAATCAATGTCTTGTTAATCCCTTTTGCTAAACCATTTATTGAGGATTTTTCTCATGTGTAATACCATGCTGCCTATAGTAGATATCAAATGGTCCACAATACTCACTACCATTGTTAGTATGAATGCACTTCAACTTCTTGCTTGACTATGTATCAACTAAGGCATGAAACTCTTTGAACTTCTCCAACACTTGGTCATTTGCCTTTAAAGCATAAACCCATATATAGTTTCTTGGAACAGTCACCAATAAAGGTAAAAAAAAATTAAAGTGCACTACTAAAAGATTTTACCTTCAAAGGACCACAAACATCAGAATGCATCAATTCAAGTAGCTCAAATTTTCTAGAAGAAGGATGCTTCTTGAAGGATACTTTGGTTTGCTTATCAACCAAGTAATGAAAACATTTCTCCAACTCTGCATTCTTTAATCCCTAAAGCATATCCTTTTTGACTAAACAATTCAACCCCTTCTCACTAATATGACCAAGCCTTCGATGTCACAAAGATGTCTCCTATACACAACATTCATATTGTCTTTAGCAACGAAAGCTTTTGTTTAGTAAAGCTTAGAATTTTTCTCCCTTTTGGCCACAATTAAGTTACTATTGGTGAGTTTTCACTTTCTAGAACTAAAGTGATTATTATAACCACCATCATCAAGTACTTGCACATAAATCAAATTAAAACAAACATCTGAAGCATGCATAATTCCTCTAAGCAAAAACTACATCCCTATGTTGATTTTCAAGCAAATATCACCAACGACAATCACCTTAGACACCCCATCATTACCCATCTTTAATACTCCAAAATCACATGGTGTATAAGATGTGAAGAACTCCTCCCTAGCTATAACATGCAATGTAGCACCGCTATCTATTATCCACATGCTCTCATCGGTACAAGATTAATTATACCAAGAACATGACCATTACTAATAATAGTAGTAATACAATCACTATCAGCATGATCTCTCTCTACTTACCCTTCTTGTCTTTATTCTCTTTCTTCCATAGAAAATAATTCCTTTCTATATATCCCTTATTTTGTGACAAAAGTGACACTCCAAATCTTGTATAGAGACCTGACTTGCTCTCCTACTTTTATCTCTACCACCCTTTTGTTCTTTCTTCTAACTTTTCCTTTTGTTCTCAGTAACAAGCACCTTTGAATGAGATGAAGTACCCTGTGTCTTCCTCTCATCTCCTCATTTAGCACACCACTCTTTGTCATTTTCAAAGAAACATCACCATTAGGGACAACACTAATCATGGAAACCTAAAATCTTTCCCACGAATTAGGTAGAGAATTCAATAAGAATAGTCCTAATAAATCTTCATCAAATTTTATACCTACTTTGGATAGTTGATCAAAGCTCCCTTTAAATTTGCTCAAGTGATTTGTAATAAGAGTCTCTTCCTTGTACTTCAACTCCACAAAATTCTTCAGTGAGTATAATTTATTAGTCTCTGATTTAGAAACATACAAAGACTTAAACTTATCCTATAGGGTATTCAAATGTGTCTCATTAGCAATAAAATTGTAAACATTATCATCAACAAATTTCTTGATAAATCCACACACCTATTGATGCTTAAAATCTCATTCTTCATTAGACTTGGATTTTGACTTATTAGAAACAAAGACAAGAAGATGCAAATTCCTCACAAATAGCAAGTCCTTCAGCATGCCCTTCCATAGGGGATAATTTGTTGCATTCAAACAAATCATCTTTGTGTGTGCCTCCATCATTCAAGCAAGCTCAAGAACCCTTTAACCAGAGAGCTTTGATGCCACTTTAATAGGAAAACCTAACACAATAACAACAATTCAATAAAATAGCAATAATGTAGCAAAAATTAAATCCCCTACTTGTAAGAATCAACAAGGACTACCAACACAAAGAGAAAAAAATAGATAACCTAAATGCACAAAAGACATAAAGATTTTTAACGTGAAAAATCCCTCAATGTATGGGTAAAAACTACAAGTTGTCCAGACCAAAGAAAAATTCCACTACGATTAACAAAGGGTATAAAAGAGTTTTCAATGAACACACCAAACAATGCTTACAATCAGTCAAAACAAACCAAACACAATTGCTTACAAATGAGAAATAAAAAGATGAAAATCTCTAAAAATTAGGTTGTTATTACAAGATATTTTTCTCCCACTTCAGACTTCTTTTCAACGATCCAACCGTTGAATACGAAATGCAACATCATACAAATATGTTGTCCAAAAAATTAACCTGATCCAACGATGAACGAATCTTTAGTTGTAATTCAACAAACGTTGTCTGGTGGTTATGTGACTTGAACAGTGAAAATTTCTTTTTTCTCTTCTCCCTATATTTTGTTATTATTTTATCTTAATCACTCTTACTTCCCTAACCTATTTGCTCTCCAATTGGTTAAGTGAGACATAATAGGCTTGCGCAATTTGAGCCTATTCTTTACATATGAAGGGAGCCTAAAATTCAACATTAGTGTTTTGGATCCGTATATATATATATATATATATATTATAAGGAGGGATTCGTTTAGTCTAGAAGTAAGTCTATCTAAACTTACTATGTTCAATAATTCATGTTATTTTATATCAAATTTCAACAATATCACCATTAAATTTAAAGTTTTTAATGCATAGATTAGCTTTGCAAATTTTTAAAAAATTTGAAAATCATTTGATACTTCGTTTCATTAACTCAAATCAACATATAAAATGATTTTATGATTATCCATCAATTTGAATTAATGAAATGAAGTATCAAATGATTTTCATTTTTTTTTAAATTTGCAAACTTCATCCAAACATTAAGAACTTTAAATTTAATAGTTGGATTATTAAAATGTGATGTTAAATATAAGTTATTGAACAGAGTAAGTATAGGTAGACTTATTTCTAGAGTAAGCAGATACCTTTCTTTCTCTCTCTCTCTCTCTCTCTATATATATATATATATATAGATGGTTATAATTACACCGATGTAACTTTTACTAAGTATTACACCGCTCAATAACTTTATATTAATTATAAATTTTGTAAATTCAACTACTAGATTAAAAGTTCATATCACTTTATATTTGTATATCAAATTTTGTTAAAATTGAACAACAATTTAAAGGTGATCAAAGTGTTCATATTTTAGTATATTTTGAAATGAATATATTACGTCAATTTTGTTTTATAAAAATGAAGTATCAAATCATTTTGGATTAATATTAAATTTTGCATATATGATTTAAGAGACATGAACTTTCAATTTAACGGTTGAATTTACAAAATTCGCATTTAATATAAAGTTATTAAACAATGTAATACTTAGTAAAAGTTACACATGTGTTATTATAACCCCCTCAACATATATATATATATATATATATATATATATATATAGAGAGAGAGAGAGAGAGAGAGAGAGAGAGAGAGAGAGCAAAAAAGAATTAGTTAGAGATTGAGGGATTTTTGAGAAGTGTAATAAGTTATTCTGTTGTAAAAACTTGATCTTATTTTCAGATAGTGAAATTTGTTTTCTTCTATTGATGTACGCCAAATTGACTAAATCTTATAATTCTATTATATTCTCTTCTCTCAATCTTTTTTATTTGTTCTTGCATAGAGTTTGTTTTTATTTATTTATTTATTTATATTGTTTTAGAACCAACAACATAAAATTAGTCCTTCAAATGAAATATTCTTTTATTACAATCAAATGACGTAAAACAAATTATCGTTTAAGGAACAAATTGATGCAATAATAACACAGGTTAATTACGTTATATATATATATATATATATATATATATATATATATAGGGCGGAGAACGGTGGATCAATGTAGCGGTTATTAGCAAGTTTGAACATTGAATTGTCAAAGAATATCCGACCATGAGATATTGCTGGTTGGTGCACAGTCACATTAAAATGAACTAGTTGCTCTTGTTATTTTCTCTTCTATCGCAATGTAGGATAACCTTTTTCATGTCTGTGGACTTGGGTTAACTCGCTATCCACCCAACCATATAATTCAAATAATTAACTATTTTTAAATTTAACCCGCAATTCACCTTACCGTATACATTAGAGGTAAGTCATGTCATTAGTGTTTAATTTTGATAAATTATCTCGGATTACCCATTATCTCACCTTCTAATAAAACATAAATACTATGAATCACCGGAGGAAGTTCATGTCATTAGTTTAGTTTTTGGTGCGGCAAATTTGTAAGAGATCTCACATTAATTACATATATAATCAAAGTATGTTATATAAATGGGACAAATCTCATGATAAACTGATTTTGAATGATTGAGATAGACCCTAATGTTAAGATTAGGGATAACAAATATACTTGTACTCGCGAATAATATCCAAACCAGTCTCGACTTTGACAGGAAATACTCGGTTTGACTGGGTACGGGTACGAGTAAAACCCGATATTTTAAATTACGGGTACGGGGCGGGTAAGTTATATTAAAGAATTTTAATATTTTTTATGTGTGATTATTTATTTTACTATGAGATAGAGAAATAACCTAATTATAATTATAATATAATAAAAAATAATTTAAAAATATCATTTTTTTTATAAAAAATAAAAATAAAAAAAATTGACGGGTACGAGTATGGGTACGGATATATTCGATCCTGACGGGGACAGCGATGAAGATGAAAATCATATACTCGACGGGTACAGGTACGAGAATGAGAATGAGTTTTTGACTTGCTGGGACGAAGACGAGTATCATGATACCCGTACCCGACCCGTCCCTTACCATCCCTAGTTAAGATGGTATTAGTTAGAGCTTGAGATTTTTGTTCCTCCGCGTGAGGAGTGTTACAACATCAAAATGAGAATTTTTTTTATATTATGGTATGGAGTTGGTATTGAGGATACATAAATTTCAGCCTGAAGGAGATGAGTGCTAAAATTAGGTAACATATGGGATGTAAGGCTAATTACACAGACGAAGGAATGAAGTATCCATCGATGTGTTGTTGAGATATTTCATTCACTATATATATTCACGTGTGATATGCCAGTTTACTTAAATTGCTCCCTTCAGCCTTTCGGCGAGGGTCTCAAATCAACACATTGTTTCTTTATCTTTTCTATTTCTGGTTTAAATTGTGGAAAAAGCTCTCTCTTTAGATGGCCACAGCAAATCTAATCCCACTCGATATCAAGATCTGCAAGTACAAATCCTTGATCCTTTTAACGTATGGTTGATATTTACGTAGAAAGCAAATAATTAAGAAAATAGGAACTAGTGAATTATTGTGTAGTAAATTCATATTCTTCCTGCACTAGTGGAAAAAGGAGCTACTACGTCTCCTCATTTACGTCGGAAACTAGCACACCCGACGTTGTAAAAACGCGGTGGCAGTTCCGTAAATAAAGAGGAGGAAATTTACGTCGGACACAGATGAGTTCGACGTAAATTAGATAATTTATGTCGGCTGCTTACCTGTCCGACGTAAATTATCTAATTTACGTCAGACCCATCTATGTCCGACGTAAATTTCCCCGCAAAAACCCCAACGTCTCCTTTTCCCTTCCTGCGCCTCCCATTGTTTACGAAAAATATACTTCTTCTCTTATATTCTCTCTAAGTCTCCAACTGCATTTGATTCCACATTGCACGTGTCTAAGTCCCTAAGTCTGCACATTACACATTTGAGGTAATTTTGTTCTCTACGCAATTTGTTTTTTTAATTTCTGTTATTTGTTCATCTGGAACGGGCCGTTCTCCTTGCAGAACGGGCTGTTCCGCTTGCAAAACGGGCCGTTCTGCAAGCAGTACGGGCCGTTCTGCTTAAATTTTTGGTTTAGTAAATTGTTGATCTGGAACGGCCCGTTCTGGTTTCAGTAAGGGCCGTTCTAGATGCATTAAAGAATGACTTTTTTAGGCATTGACCTTTAGTTTACCATGTTATTAGTAGAAATATTTATGGATTTTATCCAAAATTACTATGGATTTTTTAGGGTTGTAGTTTAGGTTAGAAAAATTATGAATAACTGAGTCAATAGTTAATTTGTGTTAATATATAGATAATGAATCGAAGTTGGATGAATGCAAGTCGCATTAGTCAAGAGTACAGAAATGGAGTTGAAGAGTTCTTGGAATTTGCAAGAGAAAATGGGAAACCCATCAAATGGGCATATTATTGTCCATGTGTTCGTTGTTTGAATCAGATACGTCAAGAAATTGGAGAAATACGTGATCACCTGTTTATATATGGTATTTTGAAAAGTTATACAGTATGGACATGGCACGAAGAAATATTAGACATTCCAACAGTGTCAACAACTGAAAATTTTGAAGGGATGGACGATAATTTAGAAGAGATGATACGTGATGTTGGTGAAGAAAATTTTGAAAAAGCACATGTGTATGATACTTTAAAGTCTGATTTTGAGCAACCATTGTACCCAGGATGCAGTATGTTTACAAGATTATCAACAACTTTAAAATTGTTTAGTTTAAAAGCAAGAAATGGCTGGACTGATAAAAGCTTCACAGAATTGTTGGAGTTATTGAAGGAGATGCTTCCAGAAGATAACACGTTACCTAATCGCAACTATGAGGCAAAAAAGATACTATGTCCAATGGGTTTAGAGTATAAGAAGATACACGCGTGCCCTAATGATTGCATATTGTATACAAATGATTTTGCTACACTGAAAGTGTGTCCCACATTTGGATTGTCGCGGTTCAAAAAGAAAACTAATGGAAGTAGTGGTGAGGAAGAAATAGAGGGTCCCCCTGCTAAGGTCTTATGGTATTGGCCAATAATACCTAGGTTTAAAAGATTGTTTGCCATTAAAGAGGATGCAAAAAACCTCACATGGCATGAAAATGGTAGAAAATGTGACAATTTTCTTCGACATCCAGCTGATTCTCCGCAATGGAAGAGGATTGATGAAACATTTCCAGAATTTGGTGCAGAGTCAAGAAACTTGAGACTTGTTCTAGCTATAGATGACATGAATCCTTATGGGAACTTAAGTAGTAAACACAGTTCATGGCCAGTTTTGTTGGTCATTTACAATTTGCCTCCTTGGCTATGCATGAAGAGAAAATATATTATGTTGTCTATGATGATATCAGGTTCCCGACAACCAGGAAATGACATAGATGTGTATCTTAGTCCATTGATTGATGACTTGAAAATGTTGTGGGACACAGGAGTGGAGGTCTTTGATGCATATCGTGAAAAAAATTTTACCATGCGTGCAATGTTATTTTGCACAATAAATGATTTTCCAGCATATGGTAACTTGAGTGGGTATAGTGTGAAGGGTCATTATGCATGTCCTATATGTGAAGAAAACACAAGTTATACCCAATTGAAACATGGACAAAAGACTGCGTACACTAGGCATCGTAAGTTTCTTGTTCGTAGTCATCCATACTGTAGATTGAAGAAAGTATTCAATGGATGTCAGGAGGATGAAATTGCCTCGACACCGCGCAGTGGTGAAGAAGTATATCAACAGGTGAAGAACATTAACATTATGTTCGAAAAGACGCAAAAGAAGTCAATTGAGAGAAATATCTGGAAGAAACAATCAATATTCTTTAATCTTCCTTACTGGTGCAAGCTAGATGTTAGACACTGCATAGATGTGATGCATGTGGAGAAAAATGTCTGTGATAGTGTAATTGGGACATTGCTAAACATCAAAGGAAAGACTAAAGATGGAGTGAAAGCACGACAAGATTTGGTGGACATGGGTATACGTTCTGAGTTACATCCTCAGTCTATTGGAAGACGCACTTACTTGCCTCTAGCTTGTCATACTCTATCAAAGAAAGAAAAAAAAAGCTTTTGTGAGTGGTTAAGCAGTGTGAAAGTTCCACAAGGGTACTCCTCAAATGTTAAGAGTCTAGTGTCTATGCAAGATTTGAAGTTGATTGGTTTAAAGTCTCACGATTGTCATGTGTTAATGCAACAACTTTTTCCTGTGGCTATTCGTAACATTTTACCATCTTCTGTTAGAGTTGCTATTACTCGATTGTGTTTATTCTTCAATGCCATTTGTAACAAAGTAATTGACCCTGTAAAGTTAGATCAGTTAGAAAATGAAGCAATCACAATCTTGTGTCAATTGGAAATGTATTTTCCACCTTCATTTTTTGATATCATGGTGCATTTGATAGTTCATTTGGTTAAGGAGATTCGATTGTGTGGCCCGGTTTATCTTAGATGGATGTATCCTGTTGAGAGATATATGAAGATCTTAAAAGGATATGTCAAGAATCAATACCGCCCAGAAGCCTCTATTGTGGAGAGGTACATTGCAGAAGAAGCCATTGAGTTTTGTTCAGGGTACATGTCAAAATCAGAACCAATAGGAATTCCCAAGACTCGACATGATGGGAAACAATTTGGTAAGGGTACTCGAAGTTTAAAGATTAGAACTGTGAGTCGAACAGAAGTTGACCAAAAAAATTTGTACATATTGAACAACACTGATGAAGTAATTCCTTACATATCTGAACACATAGATGAAATCAGGATAGCACACCCCAGGATGAATGAGAAATGGGTATTGAATGAACATAACAAGAGTTTCTTAGCTTGGTTTAAGAAAAAGGTTTATGGTGAGGTTAATGCTTCTGATACACTTTTGAGACTCGCGCGTGGGCCTAACAATTATGTCATTACATTTGGTGGGTATGACATTAACAAATATTGTTTCTATACAAAGACAGAAGATGACAAAAGTAGAGTACAAAATAGTGGGGTTACAATTCAGGCTGAGGCTGTGCACTTTGCTAGTTCAAAAGATAAAAATCCCATTACAGCATCTATGGTCAGGGATCCATGTAATGAGAAATGGTCAGTGGTCCTCGAAGGAAGAACCATGCATGGAACTCACGAAGATGAGTCTCTAGATATGCATGAGACACCGTCTTTCTCAAGTAGATCATTTGGTCCTATTGCGGACAATGAAGTGGACGAAATACATGCTATTCGAAGTGATCATGATGAAGGAATATGGGAAAACATTCCAACCTAATAGGTTTCTGTTTGTGTATTATTTATTTTTTATTAGTTATTTTGTTACGTGTCATTATCTTTTTTACTTTATTTGTTTATTCAGTTAATACATTGTTTTAATAATGAGAGTTTAATTTTTTCAGGATTATGGAGGATTCTGGGTCTGGCAGTGGAAGGAGGGAAGGTAGATCTGTCACCCGATTGTTTGGGTTGACAGCTGGACGCATTGCCAAGGAGAGGATACCAGTTGAGGTGGATCCTCGTTCTGGCAAAGCATTAGGCCCAAATGCTGCCAAGTTTAAGAGCTATTTGTGAGTCCTAGCTCGACGACATGTTTCTATTATCATTCCATCATGGGATGACGTTCAGGAGGTTGACAAGAACATCATGTGGCAGGATATTCAGGTATATACTTTCACATCCCTTCAATATTATATAACTTAAATACATTATTTATTATTTGTTGTTATTTTCATAGCAAAATTTTGACATTCCCAACACTGAGGTCATGAGGAGGAAGATGTTATCTGCCCTTGCCACCATGTGGAGAGACTTTAAGACTTTCTTGACACGGGAGTATGTATTTGGAGAGCGACAAAATGAGACTCCCTGTCTAAAGTACCAGATCACTGATGAGGAGTGGATGCAATTTCGTGCCACTTGATTGGACCCTTCGTGGCAGGTTAGTTATTGATAACTCTTACATTGACACAAATACTTAAGGTATATTTTAATTAATCTCATTTTCTTTTTTGTATTATTGCAGGCTAAAAGAATAGCTGCCCAAGAACAACAGGCCAAGAATGATGCACCCCATTTATTGTCAAGAAGGGGATATGAAAGAAAAAAAAAGGAAATGAAGAAGGCTAGGGCAGAGGCAACAGGGGTTGAGTTTGCTGACCGTGTGGAGTCACCTCCCCGCCATGAGATGTGGATAGCAGCCTGGACAAAATCAGATGGGCAAATGACTTCTGAGTCTGCAAGGGTCGTTGCTAATAAAATAGTAAGTAAAAATATACAAACTAAGACTCTTCATTTCAACTCATTTAATTCATAAGTGTAGTTTAGGGTATACTTATTGTTAATATGTTGCAGGAGGGTTTAGTTAAGCAGAGCACCCAGGGCTCATTTGTTTCCCATGGTCGGGATGATATCCTCACAACAGCCATAGGAAGGCCAGAGCATGGAGGCCGTGTGCATGGTGTTGGTGGTTCTTGGAGCCACCGAGATTTCTTTGGTGCCCGATCATCGAGGAGCACTGTTGACTCTTGCAGTCAAGAGGTTATGCAGAGAATGGAGCAGAGATTGTGTGACACCCTTACTACCCCAACACATACATCATAATAATGTAATTAAATTAAGAAAAATAAACTTTAAAATTTGGTAAAAGGGTTCACATAAACTTCAAAAATCGTTCTTTAATAACCTTGAATATTAAAGATTTAGAAAATGAAACACAAAAGTTTACAAATTATTTTCAAAATGATATTTATAATTCCAAATCCATATAAAAATTCTTTCCTAAAAGTCCTCTGCCCCGATGTCACAATATCAGAGCATAACCCTTTCCCTTTAGAACTCAACACTATGAGTGCCTTCATCTTCACCTAAAAGAAAACCACATAAAAACAGGACGGTGAGAGATAGATAACATCATATATGAACATAGAGCTACCCAATTCCCACCCCACACCGTGCACCAAAATATCATCATTAAATATAAACAACAAATACATCTCATATAATTACCAAACATCATTTTTTTTTCAATCATACAAGCTTTCATACACATGCTCACTATATGCTCATACACATCTCCTCTCCTAAGAGTCTCAACTTGGCACTCCGCACAATGGGCGTACCTCGTCAATTCCCTTAGTTGTTGCCAATGCGGGCATACCGTTCTCACACCCTCCCAGGGCCGGTATGTTGCACGGTTAAACACCCAGCGGCCCGTGCAAAGGCAATCCACCCACCGTTAAACCCTCTGTGGCCAGTGAGCTGCGCAGTTAAACACCCAACGGCCCACGCATGGAATGCCTCCCGTCATGGTCCCCCCTGTCTCAACCCCTCTCTGGGCCCAGGGTCCAATGCAATATAGCCACGTCTGGCTTCTCAAGCACCACATGCAACTCATAAGTCTCATGCAACTCATGCATCCCACGTAACTCATAATTAATGCATCTCCATTATATAACATCATCACATGTCAATAACAATCCATGCAATATCATCCTCACATGCTAGGTACCTATCATTAAGTTATCAACATCATAGATCACAATTTCACATAATTCTTCACACACATCACAATATCTATGATATTCAGTTAATAATTTAACCATAACTCGAGATATACATATCCTTTCTAAGTGATCCCAACTCCATTAGAATCCTAACATCAATATCTACAACTTTCATGAAGAACACAAATCCTAATAAAGTCGTTTAGGTTACCATTCATCGCTCACAAAAATTGATGTTGTGGTTCGCACACAGATTGGAAGGCTCAAATTTCAACTCACATAACTTGATCAAATATTACTATTTTTACACTATTCTTGTGTCTAAATGGTAGCCCCAGATGTCTAGTTTCTAACAAAACAAACGGCACTCGATTTGGATAACTACACAGAAAGATATCGCAAAATTACAAACGTATGTCGGGGTCCCGACGCCCGACGCCCAAAACTGGCGCTGAGCGCCCAAATCTCTGCCCAGACTCCCCTCTGTGCAATTAAACCTGCGTTTTACGAGTTCCAACAAGGTTTTTACCAATTTTCACTACTTCTACACCCCGTTGGTTCAGTTTAACTCCATTTATATTCTTCATGCGTTCCAAATCAATCCATACACATCTCAAGCCTCAAAAATTGGTTTCCATTGGTTTTACAAAAAAAAAAATCTAAACTCTTCTTAACACATAAAATTGAAGTCATCAAATTTAAGGATAAAGAATTAACAAGAAAGCCCCAATGGAATTCAAAGACAATTCAAGAAATAAGTTCTTCCAAATGAATTAAGAATTTAGAACATCGATTGCACAGATAATCGTTCAGAATTTTAAATAGAGTTCGTAGAGGGACTTAGGGATTGCCCTCACTACCCGAACACCCCTATATTCACATATGAAGAAACTCATCCCCCCGTACCTTAAGGATGATGAACGAAGGCCAACAGAAGAACGACGGAGCAATCTGAACACTTTACGCCTTCCTTCAAGAATTTTCTCATCTTTTTTTCCCTAACCTAGAACGCAAATGAGGCAGATAGGGTTAACACCACCTGACTCCTTTCTTAAAATTAATCCATTGGACTGGGTCAACCCAACCCATTTTCCTTCTCTTCTAACCCACTTCTAATTTTCCTCAAAATAATTAAATTAAATAAATACATGTATATTATAAAATATTTTTTCTCTATAATAATAATATATTTCTGACCCTAAATATAATAATATAATTTCAATAACAAAATATCATATAAAATCAACCTTCTCTTAAAACATATAAATATTTATTTAAAAATGCTAATAAAAATACTTATTTAATACGTACAAAATAATTGTCCAAAATAATAATTATTTAAAACGTACAAAATAATATTCCTCTATAATTATTAAAATAATTATGACCAAATACCATCTAATAATAATAATAATAATAACCTTTTTGAAAATTGGGGTGTTACAGATTGGAAATGTAGTTTGAAGAGAAATTGAAGAATATTCAAAAAGAGTTTGAACAGAAGTTTGAACTTTTGGCTCGTTCTCAGCAACAGACTGCAGTTGCTCATGATGGTGTTCGAGTCAGCACTAAAGGGAGTTGTGCTGCTCCAGATCCCTCACCGGATCAGACTCACACTGATGTACCAAACCAGTGTGAGTTATATGTTGAGGATGACCCCCCACAGTTAGTGGCTATTGGCCGAGTATTTGAGGGTGGCTCAACCATCCATGGTGTCCCTCTATAGCCAGACTGGACACGGGTTGTGGTTGACCAAGTTCAAGATGATGCTGCTCCAGTGCCTTTGACCAATACAGAGGTTCAACTAGTGGGGCAGGCAACCGACACATTCTTAGCTTGGCCAAAACGTTTGGTCATGCCGCTTTCAGCACGGGCAAAGATAATTATATTATTGCTCTTTTATATTCTTATAATTCTATTATTGTTTAACTAATTGTGATTATTTTTTTAGGATTTTATCAATCGTGGTAAGGAGGTCATGAGAGAACCTCATGTTGATGATGCTAATATCGCAGCAGCTGAGGATGATCCCATATCTAAGCTTCTAATCATATTACCACGATTAAAGAAGATGCCAATTCAATTGCAGTGGGACATTAGAGTTTTTGGAGTTGATAGCTCTGATGTTCCACTATACATATCTATGCCTGATGCATTAGAGATTGTTGGGGGAAACTCCATGTTAAATATTTCTATCATACAGTTGTGGGCCATGTAAGTCATATTTTCTTTTATGAGTCTAAATTTACAATAATTACATTTAACTTATAATAATTATTTGTGTTAGGTACATGGACAAATTGAGTGTGGAGCAAGCACAAGCAGAAGTATATGGATTTATTGAGCCTCAATCCATCCAAAAATCAGGAAACACTCAGGTCCAGATCCAGCAATATATGCAAACATGGATGAGTGACTCAAGAAGAGATATATACATGGCTCCATACATTGACGGGTTAGTTTTTTAATTGGTTTTTTAATCATGGTAATTTTATAACTAATTTGTTTGTCATACAATGTAGGTCCCATTGGCAGTTAATGATAATCATTCCTAAGGAATACACCGTGGTGTGGTTTTGTTCACTACATCAAAAACCAAGCCACGAAATTAAATGTCAATTATAAGGGTAACTAAATTTTTTCATTATGTTTTAAAACTGTAATTATATATATTGGCTAACATTTTCATTTATTTCAATTAATTAGAATCGTTTCTGGAGCTAATATTTTAAGTGGAAGAGCCAGATCATCAAAGTCATTGCATTTCATATACCCTAAGGTTAGCAAATTAATTCATATAGTCAATAATATTTAAACTTATTGACTTTGGAAATAATAGTTATTTGTTTCTCATTTTAGTGTAATAAGCAACAAGACTCGTTTGAATGTGGCTATTACATCATGTATTGGATGAGAGCCATAATTTCTGCGGGTATTATTGATTCTTGGGCGCAGGTAATTCATATCAAAATTTATTTAAGTATATTTACCTTTAGGATAATTAACATTGCATATTAATGACACTTAAATTAATGTTTCAGGTCTTTCAAGATCCATCTCCATTGCCCGAAGATGAGATGCTCAAGATAAGAGAACAATGGGCAACTTTTTTTCTTCAAAGTATATAATAGTTAGATTTCTAAGTTTAGTTAGTTAGATATTATGTTTATAGTTTGATAGTTAGTTAGTTTAGTTAGTTAGATAGCATTGACAAACATATGTTTTATAGCTTTTTTAGGATAATAGGATTTACATTGTCATAATTTATGCTTTTTAAGATTTATATATTATTTTCTTTTTGTCATTCAATTTTGAAATATAATTTGAATTTCTATTCTAGACTGTCTGGTTTAGATTTGGTATTCTGGACTATATATATGCAGGTGTTGGGTATATAAAAAATTTATAAACATTTTAAAAAAAAAACCCCATAATTTACGTCAGACATGTCTTTGTCCACGTAAATTTACGTCAGGCCTTGCAATGGCCGAAGTAAATTTACGTCGGACAAAGCCATGTCCGACGTAAAATTATGGCATGTTTTTTGTCCCTTTTTATGTCGGGCTGGGATAATATCCGACGTAAATTTACGTCGCGTTTCAGAGGCGACGTATATTTACGTCTCCCGTATTAACGTCGGAACCTTTTCCGACGTAAAAGACTCAAAATACGCAACGTAAAAGACCCTTTGTGTACTAGTACTTAGTAGAGAGATTAGAGAAGAGTTGATTCACTATTCTCATTTTGTCAACTCCAAGTTTGGAGATTGAATGCTTTCCTAATATACTTCAATTATGTACACTTTGATTGCAATATTTATCAAATCAACGGACTACACGAATTAGGTATTTATCTTCTCGCTTTTTTGTTGTCCACTACGGACGGTATTAGCTATAGTCCAACGAGGTCTTCTTCAATGTTGCAATGTCTGCCACAGTAATGTGCTTTAGTTAATTTGTATCTTTTCCATTTTAAGGGGATAATTTTGATCTACATTTTAATGTCAAAAGTAGCTCGATAATTGAGAGTGTGAAGCCGAAGAGGGACAATGTAGGAGGCAAAGCTTCCACGAGGGCAAAGCAGACATTCACAAGAAGAATGTTCCATGAAAGTGAAAGCTTAGCTGGAGAAGATTTCCAAGAAGACTTAGCCAAGAGGAAACAGAGTTAAGGGGCATTCAAATGATGGTAATATGTTTTGACTCATAGCTAATTGTCCTCTTGCACCGTTGTGCAAATGCCTTGCACCAATTGGGTTGCACCCTTCATCTATTGTCCATCAATGGGTCTTAGTGTTGCCTTAAAAACAAATAAATCGCTTTGGATTCTTGTTAAAGCTAACTGCTATTATCTCTCCATATCTGAAAGGGCATAACACAAATGTGTGCATATAGTCAAGTGGGTCATATGATCATTGAGTACTTCCATTTTACTACCTTACAAATTTTAGTCACAGTTACTAGAGCAAATTTTGGGGAAGGAAATACAGGGTGATAACTCAGGAATCATGGGCATGCAACCTTAGAAAGTTAGAAAGTCTACACACCAAGCATATTTAATCATACCTTGAAGGGTTGTTTCAATTTCTTTGCAACTTTTCTTGTGCACAAAAGGGAAAGCCTAGAAGTAGAATATGATTATATTGCACACAAAATACGTCAAACAAGACTTGTTCATTCATTGCAATGGCCTCCGATGTTCAGAATTTAGAAAGATTAGTACATAATGTCCATTGAAATTTAATGTAGTATATAAATGCTAGGGACAGATAAACAAGTAGAATAATGTGGTTTGCTTCCATGTTTAAGTTTGTAATCTCACTGGTGATTTGACTATGACACGTAGAGACACACCGTACAAATGCAACTGTTACACCGCTTTCAGGTTTGTCCACATGATCTTTTCACTTTCTAGCTTCTTTCCCACATCCCATTATCTTTTTCACCCTCCAAAGGGTACCCACACTTCTTTCTGACTAATTTGTTATGCATGCACAGTCTTTCTTGCCATGTTAACGATAACCGGTTTTGATCTTCACCTAACTTGTTATATTATTTGTGGGGCATGTTGGTTCTATATTATATAAATTAAGCATGTTAAAAAGTGCCTATCCAAACAGCTCACAAAAGAAACAGCTGGCTAAGTTCGTTGAAGGGTTCTAAGATTCAGAATGTTTTTCCAGTTTTAAAACACAGCCATGGAACCCCCCCTCTCCCCACAAATAAATAATTAAAAAAAAACCTTATAGGTTATGAGTTATAGTACATATCATACTAGTGGAATAAGACACATGAAAATCAAACATGGAATTCTGAATTTGAAAAGTTAGGCTATTTTGTTTCAAGATAACTTGTCCGTATATGATTTCTCAATGGTGATTAGGTTCAATGGTCCACTGGAATGCAGGTCATGTTCGCATAATTGACCATATAATGAATGTAAGGGAAAAACACTTTCTTAATCCAACTTCATTTTTACCAAAAGTTTCACGGTCCAAAGCTCTTGTAGACCCCCATGAAAGAGAGTTTTTGAAGGTCGATCCCTTGTCAAATAGATGTGTACTGGATCTTGTTCAATGCACATGCAAGATTTTTCTCAACACATAAGACCCACTTAGGAAGCTTGGAAGCAATTGCTCCAAAAGTGAGAAAGTGTGACGCTTAAAAAGCACCACAGTGAAATTTGCATAATCATTATGAGTTATAAGTTCATGCCAATTGCAACCAAAAAAGGTGGTAAATTTGGATATTTTTTCCCCAAAATTAGAGGTTCAAGGCCGTAAGGGTTAAGGGTTAACCAGCTAAAAAGTTAAAATGCATAAACGAAAGTATTGCTAATATGGAATTCATAACGGAGCTTATAATATAAAATCATCAGTTCTTAAAGAAGAAAAAAAGAGTAGAAGCTGCTTTTTTAATTCGGTTTAGGAATCGCTTAATTAGTTCATTCATTTAACTTGTTTCTTATCACCATTCGAACTTCTCCTAAATTGGTTATCAATTAAATTTGTTTAAGGTCATTAGAATCTCTACACGTAGATCATCAGTCTCTAAAGAATTTGTAATTATAGATACTTTCAAACACAGTCGATTTCAGAGACAAAAAGACATTGAATTTTATTATTTTGTAATAAATAATAAAGAGTAAAGGCTGATAATTAATAGTTACACATTTGATTTGACCTCTTAGTTTAGTTCTATGCGTGCCTTTGTTTCCTTCTTTCCCCCTTTCTCGATAATGCGACGGTGATAACCTTTTCCTTTCAGAACAACCCATTAAACCTTTCAGAACAACCCATTAAAAACTGTGTAAGCTTACAATCATAATTCATAATTGTCAAATGCAGGGGAATACCGAAGTTGGGTATTAAAGTTTTCTGTTACAAAATTATTTTTTCTGTTTCTTTGCTGCAACTAATTTAGTTGTTGTATTTGCCCCAAATTCCCATTAGGACTCAACATATTAGTAGAAGTAAAACAAATTTTAAAGTAAAATTTTAAAAAAATTAATAATAATATTTTTTATAAAAAAATAAAAATATTTTAAAATAGATCTTGAAAAGATAATTATATTTATATATCTTTCAAAGGTAAAGTTTTTAAAATAAATTTTTAAAAATGTTAAGTTATGAAACCTTAAAAAACTTATAAATATTAATATAAAATATTTTTTTGAAGGGAACTTAAAGCAAAGATTTTGTTAGTCTCACCTTTGGGCCAACCATACAATTTTCACATGAACTTCTCTATATATTAAAACATTCTTAAATTTCTCTATTCTTATAATGAAAATATGTATGTTTCTAAATTCCTGTTTATAACTATTATAGTGTTGAGCTTAGGTGAATTGTGGGGGTCTATAGCCGGAGGATCAATTGACCATGAGCGAAAAAGTATATAAGATTTTTTTTAGAGTTGAGCCTCATAATCTTAATTTCTTGAAGATCATAGAGAGAGAAATCTAGAGAGAGAAGCTCTGATTCTTCTTTCCTTCTTCCTTCTAGGTTCCTTGCGAGTGCGAGATTCATAGTTGGGAGTGTCAGATTCAAATCTTGAGCTAAGAATCAGAGGGTTAGGGCAGTGTGGAGCTTGGAAGCTTGAAGTTCTTCGTTCTTCTCCTTCTCTTTTTTTTGTTGCTTGAGGATTGAGGTAAGGGAAGTTAGGATGATTTGGTCATTAATTTGATAATTTGTTGTTGTTGTTTTCATTAAATGTGAACCTGTATGTGGTTGAACTCAAATTAAATGGTGAAGAAGATGAGTTTTTGGTGTTTTCATCTATGATGGTGATTTTGATGAATGATGCAAACTTGGTTGTATGCGTGTTTTTTCTGGATGGTTTTGAGGGTTACACGATGTGTATGAATTAGATGCTTTGAATGTGTTGGATCTCCTATTTTTTCATGAGCTTGGGATGAATCTTTGTGATTTGCATTGTGCAAAAATCACAGTCATGTCAGGCATAGTTCCAATCAAAGGCCTCTATCTTGGTCATGCCAGGGTGTATGAGTGTCGCAACCCAAAAATTTCCGATCTCGCGACTAATGGTTTAGACATTCTTTTAAAGATCTCATCAATTAAGGAATGCCCGGACACCAGACTAACCCTTAATTAATGGTTTTGAAAATAAGTTCTATGGAGTCGCCACCAATATTTTACTCAAAACATTGGAAAAAGAAAAGGTTTTTAAAAGTCCAATAATGGTCTTGATAACCAGAATTGGGTTCGGGGGTCGGTTACGTGTAGGGAAGGTATTAAGCACCTCTACAACGCCCTAAATCGGTACCCTATGATGAAGATAACGTAATAAGAATTAATAATTAAAATATTTAATCCCCTTTATTAATAATTATTTACATGCTTGAAATTTAAATTATACAATTAATCCTAAAATGTTTACATGATTATTTTTATTATAAATAATATTTATTAAAAAGAAGAAATAAAAGAGAGAGAAGAAAATTAGCTGAAATACCTCTTGAACAAGCTCTATTAATCTTCAAAGATGGAGATTTGGGTGCTTTTAGGCAACCCTTCACACTACAATGCCTCACAAAAATATCAAGAAATACACAGAGAGGGGGAGAGAGAAAAAGAGAGAAATTTCGTGCTCTATGGAGCTTTGAACGAAATTTTTGGAGTCCCTAGAACTGTGGCCGAGATTCCTATTTATAGGCATCAGATGTGGGCCGAAACGGCCCGTTCTAGATTCGGAACGGCCCGTTCCGAATTCGAACGTTATGTGGAATTTTCGTACCCTAGAACGGCCCATTCTGAAATTAGAACGGCCCGTTCCAGGGAACCAGAATGGGCCGTTCTAAAGTGAGAACGGCCCGTTCCGAGGTAAAAGATTTAGCCTCTTTGATTGGTTCAGAACGGCCCGTTCCAACCTATATTTTTAGGCTTTTTGGAAGCCCCAGAACGACCCGTTCTGATTGAGAACGGCCCGTTCCAATTTTGGAACGGCCCGTTTCGGGCCACTAAAAAAAATTGGTTTGGGCCTTTCGGCCCTCTGATGTCCTATCTTGTTATTTGTATGCCCCCCGGACGAAATTGGGTGTCTACAGCTACCCCTCTTTACTTGTCCTTTGGAATAGCTGTGTTACTTTTCCAAAGGCAAGTAAAGACGTAGACATTTCATCCGGGTCTTCTTCCCGTCTCTGTGTTGGTGCTTCTGCGTTGCTTCCTTTGGACAGGTGTATTTGCTCGTATCCTCACCCTTTAGAGCAGTTGAGCATTGATTGCGTACTCTATTGGGTAACAAGGTTGATAAACTGTACACCTGATCTTCAGTCTTCGAGTAGAAGCTCCATTGTTTCTCTTGTGATAATGTGTGCCTTTATTTGTAGCTTGTTTAAGAGGGAGTATTATTATGCTTGGCCTCTCCAGGCTGCCTGTTGATATTGTGAGTATTATTATGCCGGCCTCTCTAGGTCGCCTGCTGATATTGTGAGTATTATTATGCCGGCCTCTCCAGGCCGCCTGCTGATATTGTGAGTATTATTATGCCGGCCTCTCCAGGCCGTCTGCTGAACGGTGAGTATTATTATGCCTGGCCTCTCCAGGCTGCCTGCTGAACGGTGAGTATTATTATGCCTGCCTCTCTAGGTCGCCTGCTAATGTTGAGTATTATTATGCCTGGCCTCTCCAGGCCGCCTGCTGATGCTGAGTATTATTATGCCTGCCTCTCCAAGCCACTTGCTGAATGCTGAGTATTATTATGCCTAGCCTCTCTAGGTTGCCTGCTGATGCTGAGTATTATTATGCCTGCCTGTCCAGGGCGCCTGCTGAATGTTGAGTATTATTTTGCCTAGCCTCTCTAGGCCGCCTACTGAATGCTGAGTATTATTATGCCTAACCTCTCCAGGCTGCCTGCTGATGTTAATGACGCGATTGCCCTTTTTCTATGGGAGGACGTCTGATGAAGACGAGGATTGCTAGCGGGTGGTGCCCTTGTGATGGTGGGCAAAGGAGTAAATGATGAGTATTATTATGCCTGGCCTCTCCAGGCTGCCTGCTGATGATGATGATGTGATTCCCCTTTTCTTTGGGAGGACGTCTGATAAAGACGAGGATTGCTGGTAAGTGCTGCCCTTGTGATGGTGGGCAAAGGAGTTGATGGGTGACAGGGATTCTAGTGTTGTCCCTGCCACGTGAGTATTGTGATGCCTCTCCAGGCGTCTTTTTGTGGTAGGTTGGTAAGAGTTTGGTATTGTTTTTGTCAATGTGAGTATTGTAATGCCTCTCCAGGCGTCTGCTTATGGTAGGTTTTTTTTTTTTTTATATTTGTTTAGCTTCGGCTTTTTTCATGTTTGAAGCTTGCCTTTTTCTGCTATTTTTCTAAATGCTTCGGCTTTTTAACATGTACGAAGCTTGCCTTTTTCTGCTATTTTCTTAAATGCTTCGGCTTTTTAACATGTACGAAGCTTGCCTTTTTCTGCAATTTTCTTAAATGCTTCGGCTTTTTCAACATGTACGAAGCTTGCCTTTTTCTCATGTTTTTGCTTTTGCTCTTTATTGTCATCATTGGTGGAGGGCTCCATTCCCATGATGTTATTTGCTCTATCTTTATTGGTGAGTATTATTTTGGAAGCCACTCCTGGCTTTGGTTAGGAAGTCATTCCTGGTCTTGGCATTCTCTTAGATCATCCTTCATTCGGTTGAGGAGTAAGGCGTGATGGCCTCTTCATGCTTATAGACTTGCTTGCTTGGTCGATTCCATTCAATTCCACTGTTAATATGTCTTTGCTTAGTGGACACATAGAATCACTTGGGGTTGTTGTTTGTCACCGCTTCGACTCATGCTTGGCTTTTGAGCTTTTACAAGTGCTTTGTCCTGATGACTCCTTCTGACCCATAACAAGTAGAATGCATGGATGCATGGATGCAATGAAAGTGCAAGGCAAGAATGATTTTTTATTTTATTTTTGTGTAACACCCTTCCATATGCCCCTAACTCATATGCATGCGATGCAGTTTATGCTCATGTGTTTGTTCCTAAAGATGCAATTCATTTTTTTTATGTCGGGAAATTAACTTGTACGTGTTAAGGTTAATGTTGACGATTCCTTTTCATTCATGTCCTTTATGATCAATGTTGGGATATGTTCTTTTGAACACGAGGTTCCAGTGGCTCCTCAATTATCAATGTGTAGTCAAGCGTCTCCCAACTCCGTTCGGGGACGTCTCGATCTTTCCTCTGTGAGTATTCATTGTGCATTCTCCGTGTATATTTTTGGTACCATTTTAATGCCATAAGGGTCAAGAGAAAAGAAAGAAGGGATGTTTGTATTTTTTCAAAAGATTGTTAGAAGGGATTTTTTTTCAAAAGGGTTTTTTAGAAGAATGGCTGGCCAAGGTGGGCTTTAGTGTTTATGGCTATTAAACAAGGCATATTTGTTGCAAAGAAGTTATCATTGTGTTTTAGCCTTTTTGGAAAGTGGAGTGATGACTCGGGGTTGCATTTTGTTTAGATGATCCCCCTGAGCTGCCTTTCGGTTTTCAACTCAGGTTGCTGCTTTAACGTCCTAACTTTTGCCTAGGTCACTTGAGATGTGTTTCCTAGCGGACATTTTTCTTTTGATCTTTTCTTTTGCCTAGGTTACCCAATTTTGCTTGTGGGTTGTCTAGCAGATCTTGCCCTAACTTTTGCGCAGCCCCCTTAGTGGGTTTCCTACCGAGCCTTCTTTTTCGCAGCATTTGTGTGGGACGACTTTATTTTTATTGAACCCTAGTCATGTTTGGATTTCTGATTGTTCTTTTGTTATCCTTTCCATGCTATTATCGAGTAACATCTTTGTCGCAAATATATTTTGTTTATTAAGGGTTGATGGATGAGGCCTAGAGTGAATATTTTAAAGGGAGAAGAGAAATGAAAGAATGTTATGGCATTTAAAACAGTACTTCCAATTTACACGTGCCCCTTTAGCAAAGCTCGGAGGCCCGGGCATGCCCCGAGTTCGTGATTCATACACAGAGAGATTAACCGAGGTTGCCCCCTAGAGAGGCATGGTTGACGATTGGTTGAACTACATTATGAATGCATTCCCACTTGCTTGAATGTGGGTGTTTCGACTTCGGAGTGAAACCTTTATGAATTCTTGCTTTCTAAAGGGAATACTCAAGCCTCCTTTCGGTTTTCAACTCAAGCAGGCATTACTTTTTTTTATGTATCCCTAACTTTTGCATAGGATGTATCCTATCGGGATTTTGATTCTTTTTTCTTTACCCTAATTTTTGCCTAGGACGCCCTTTACGGGTTTTCATCCTAGCGGGTTTTCGCCCTGCAATGTCTTTATTTCTCAATTGGATTTTGTCTTGTGATTCCCTAGAAGCAAGGATTCGTCCATTCTTGAGCATTCCTCCTATCCCGACAATTGTCATTTCGTCATGGGAAAGTCTCGCTGTTTGAATCATCGATTTGGGCGTGTGATGCCCCTAATTACTGATAAGTATTTCCCGATTTGATGTATCAGGTTCGCATTTGATTACAGTAATTTCCATTATCCGGCTAACACGCACAAATTAGATTTCCCTTTTTATTCGTATTTATTATTTACAAGGAAGACGTGTTATCTATATGAAACGTAAAATAGAATGCAAAGACATATGAGAAATTCAACGGATATCATTCTCATTGATTTTTGTTTAGAGAACATTCTTTGCATACTATTACATGAGTCTTCCATTTCTAATGAATGTATGCTAATGTACTATCCTAGGAGATGCATGATATTTATTTTTGCCTAAATTTTATCATGTTTTTTAACTAAGAGTTATGATGCATGATTTTTTTTGCTATATATATATATATATTTTTTTTTGAAATAAACTACCCTATATGATGCTTTAGAGTTAGGGTATACAGAAGGGAATTAAAATTTTTATCATATTTTTTATTATTAATATCTACTTGTTTGTAATTCTTATCTATTTGAAATAAATAAACACAAACAAATGCAACACGCATATGCTCAAACAAATGTACACCCGCGAACAGTCACGTTTAAATCCTTGGTCTGTGGTCCCTGCAAGAAAAGTGCATTGTATAGGACGGTTCTAATCTCACTGGTCTTAAGGCCCCCAAGGTGCCCCCATTATAGGGACCCAATATCTTTGTCGCCGTCACCTGGCAAATTCTAAGGTTTGTCGCAGTATTTCAGGCTAGAGTAACCGGTTATCACCTTGAGTGTGATTTCCGACAAGGCTCGCAGGCTCCAAGGCCAAACTTGGGCCGGTCGTACGTCAACCACTCCCTATGTTTATTACCCTCATGCCCCCGGGTGTAGGGGGAACTGTTGTGTGCAAAAGTTTGTGTACAGTTTTATTCAGACAGGTGCAAAATTTAAATAAACAAACAAACAAATATTAAAGCCAAACAAATAAAACAAATAAAGTAAAGGGGAAAAATATTTAAATTATTATTTTTATTTTATTAACTTCATCAATTAAATGGGCCTGACCCTCTTTAAACGTCCCCAGCGGAGTCGCCATCTGTCGCAACTCGAAAATTTCCAATCTCGCGACTAATGGTTTAGACATCCTTTTAAAGATCTCATCAATTAAGGAATGCCCGGACACCAGACTAACCCTTAATTAATGGTTTTGAAAATAAGTTCTATGGAGTCGCCACCAATATTTTACTCAAAATATTGGAAAAAGAAAAGGTTTTTAAAAGTCCAATAATGGTCTTGATAACCAGAATTGGGTTCGGGGGTCGGTTACGTGTAGAGAAGGTATTAAGCACCCCTACAACGCCCTAAATCGGTACCCTATGATGAAGATAACGTGATAAGAATTAATAATTAAAATATTTAATCCCCTTTATTAATAATTATTTACATGCTTGAAATTTAAATTATACAATTAATCCTAAAATGTTTACATGATTATTTTTATTATAAATAATATTTATTAAAAATAAGAAATAAAAGAGAGAGAAGAAAATTAGCTGAAATACCTCTTGCACAAGCTCTATTAATCTTCAACGATGGAGATTTGGGTGCTTTTAGGCAACCCTTCACACTACAATGCCTCACAAAAATCTCAAGAAATACACAGAGAGGGGGAGAGAGAAAAAGAGAGAAATTTCGTGCTCTATGGAGCTTTGAACGAAATTTTTGGAGTCCCTAGAATTGTGGCCGGGATTCCTATTTATAGGCATCAGATGTGGGCCGGAACGGCCCGTTCTGGATTCGGAACGGCCCGTTCCAAATTCGAACGTTATGTGGCATTTTCGTACCCTAGAACGGCCCGTTCTGAAATCAGAACGGCCCGTTCCAGGGAACCAGAACGGCCCGTTCTAGAGTGAGAACGACCCGTTCCTTGAATAGCTTGTTTAACCTAGTTTTCTTTGTGTGTTGTTTGTGTCCGAATTTTTTTTGCATATTTTCTTATTGAATCTGAACCTTACCTATATGTGCTTTTGTTTTACATATTTGAGTTCATAATTTGCTATTAGTTCTAGCAAATTTCTTAGAGTTAGGTTTCTTTTGTGTCTTGTTAAAAAGTTTGTCAAAAAAAAATTGTTAAACACTACTTCTCTATTAGGTTTCTTTGAGTCTTGTGTGTGGCTGAAACTATATCAAATTTTAAAGCATTAAAACAGAGACAAAACAGAGGTGTATGTGTTCTTAATGCATGAGAAAACAAAAGAAAAATAGTGCATAAAATTTGACCTAAAAATACTATAAAATTGTGAAGCACTAGTTACAAAATGCATGTGAGCACCTCTTGTTTTGTGTGAAATTTTTGCTGCAGTTTTTAGTAGCCTAAAACTGAGACTTATATGTGTTTAAAAGGCATTTGAACTCCTGATCATTAAAAGAAAAAGAAGTGAAAAATATTTTGCAAAAAGAAAAGAAAGAAATAGCAAAAGAAAAAGCCAAAAAGGAGTGAAAAATTGGTATATGTAGCTCTCGGTGTTGGTAACATTTTTGCCTATAAATTTTTCTGTCCAGCCACATATTTGTGTCTTATTTTTGTTTTTAATCTTAGATTTATTTTTTTAATCTACTCTAGTGCCTTTGATAGGTGATCCTTTGTGTGCTAGCTTCTTTTTATTTTTGACTAATCTTTGAGTCTTGTCTTAAACACCTTACTCTTCAATTTTTGGTATAAGCTTTATAAATTGTGCTTTTGTTGCTTGTCTTGTTTTCTTTGATTCAAAATTCTGTGCTGGAAGTGGCCTCAAATCCTTGCTTAAGGATCAAACATTGACTCAACAAAAAGTAGGAAAGAATTGGTTACAAAAGACTTTGAAATTTGACCTAATTTAGTGACCAAAACTTTCCTAAACTACCTTCACAAGAGTGATCATTCCCTTAACCTTGTGAGCATCCTACATTAATCACATTGTTGTGTTATTTGTGCAGGGTCCAGGAGCAAGCAAAAACAAAGATTAGTGGCGGATTGGAACACTTAAACATGTGTTGGAAAATTTGGACAACAAATCCGTCACTAATTGGTCACTAAAGCTGCCACAAATTGTTTCCTAGTGTAGTTTAATTTCTTGCAATTTCTCTTGTATTTTTAATCAATTTGTAAATCTTGGAGGGAGTATTAAGAAGCTGGTCAGGTATATCTAATCCCTTGGTAGCTCACTCACGTGTAGTACTAGTGGAAGTGGCTTGGAAATTTCATATGTTTCAAGCTTCCACTTAGGGCAAAACGACTAGTTGCTTAATCTTGCTTCCTTTAAGTGTTTGATCTTTAATTTTGTTTATTTTTCTGCCTTGATTCGACTAGCCTTGTGTAGAATTACTTGTTCACGTTTAGATAGCTTAAAAACAATTGTGAAAAGCATACTACATAAAAATCTTTGTGAAAATTTTTGTGGAATTGAAAATACCACAAAGGAGTTTAGTGATTTCCACTTGAAAAGGCTTGGTTATTAAGTGGATCTTAGTAGCTCACCTCCCTTGATAGTGCAATTTGTACACTTAGACTTCCAAGTGTTATTTTTGTTCCTAGAAAAGACCAAAAATATTTTCTTTTTGCATAGCATATAAAACTCTTTTTGTTTAATCATGAGAAAACACTCCTTAGGTATTAGTGAATCAAGCTCTTCAAAATATTTTTTGCAATCTACTCAAGAGCTTAAGCCACTAACACCTTGGACAAAGCAAGAAGTGTTAAAAAGAGAAAAAGAAAAACTTGAAAGAGAAGCACAACTTGCAATTTTGGAGAAAAAAATTCTCATTCTTAAACAAAAAGAAGAAAGACTTTTAGCGAAAGAAAAATTGAGAAAAACAAGAGAAAAAGAAAGAAAAAAGGCATTGCTCTTAGGGAAGAATAAGGAGGAAAATATCTCCTCTAAAGGACTTGTGAGTGAAGAGAGTTGTTCTATCTCTAAAAACCATTTGCAAAATACTCTCTTCATACATAAAGACCTTAACTCTTACCCTTATGCTACCACTAGTCATGAAGTAGAGATTCTAGAACAAAATATTTTAAAGAAAAATGAATCTCAACTTCAAGATGTAGTGAAGAAGGAGTGGACTACACTTAGTTCCACTTCTTGTGCTACTTCCTTGGAGGTGCCCAAGGAAAATAACCTTCCTCTCTTTAGGACTCCTTCTACCATAGTTGTTCTAATAAAGCACCCAAATTTTGGAATATATTGTTTGATAGATACATCTTGTCATATTTCATATTCTATTTTTGATCTTATGGGAAGTTCATCTTTATTTGAACTTAATTTGCACCCTTCCCTACAAGACAAAAATAGTTTATATGAGTTTTCAAGATTTTCGAAGACATTTTATCTACCAAACAATATGATTCAAAATTGTTTAGGATGTTTTCTAGTATTTGTTTCTTTATATTTTAGGAAAATCTTAGGCTACCATTTAGGGTACTTTAGGCAAAATGTTGTAGTTTTTAAGAATCATTTTTTTCATTGTCTTAGTCATAGTGTCACTACATTTTTAAGATTTCATTCTAGGTTATACTTAGAAGAGGATCCTATTTCTATTTTTAGGGATTCTCATTTTAATAGTTTAGTTTTCTTTGCTAGGCTAGTTAGAAGGATTTCCCTTAGGATCCACATTCCATTTTCTTCCTCTAAACATGTCACCTCTTATACATGGTTTGTTGTGTATGTAGGTGATGATTCTTATTCCATGCATCCTCGTGATTTGAGGACAAATCCTTTTCAAGAGGGAGGGGATGATGGAATCATGCCTAGGAAGGCAAGAGGTGACATATTGAAGGAGCCAAGAGGAGTTGGCTAGATATGAAGGTTTGGGCCAGTCAAGGCCCAATGGGCCCAATGGGCTTGAAAGGCCCAAGTTGAGCTTCTCATGGGCCATACTTGGTTTTAGCTATTTTCTTATATCTTGTATATATCATGTTAGTATAGGTTTCCTATATTTTGGTCTTGTATTTTGGACCAAATAGAGTAGTATTTTTGGGCCATAGGCCTATTGGGCCTAGTTTTGGGCTTCATGGGCCTTTGGGCTTTTGGTACCCAATATTGGGGTCATTTTGTTTCTTTTATTATTTCCTAATGTTTGTATTTCATTGACCATTGTATTTAGGTCATTAGATTAGGATTTAAGGAGGATTATTAGTTTAATTGAATTAGGCAAAACTAGGTTTAATTTAGCATGCATTTAAGTTGCATTTTGAGTCACATGGATGGTGCCACCTTGGCTGAACATGTGTGACTCAAATTCAACCCTAAATGCACACTAAATCAAACCTAAATACACCTAGCATCAATGTGAACCGGACTTGCACATGTGAGTTAAGTTTTGATATCAAAATTCAAAACTAGGTTTAATTTAGCATGCATTTAAGTTGCATTTTGAGTCACATGGATGGTGCCACCTTGGCTGAACATGTGTGACTCAAATTCAACCCTAAATGCACACTAAATCAAACCTAAATACACCTAGCATCAATGTGAGCCGGACTTGCACATGTGAGTTAAGTTTTGAATTTAAATTCAAAATTTGAATTCAAAACTTGGCGCCACATGTGAAGCCTCCACATTGGCGCCAAGTGTCCCTAATTTCGGATCCATTTAAGCCTCCTCCTTCACTCATTGTAATCACTTTTGATATATGAAATTTGAGAGCAAATATTCTGCCAAGTTTCTTCCAAAAGTCACCAAGAGAGAGCCATCACTTTTTTAGGAACCCTAGCTAGGTTTCCTACCTTTTGAAGTGAGCTTTCCTTTGTTCCTTAAGCTTGGATGCTTCCATCCATAGTCTAGGAACCCTAAGTCCGAAAATCTTCCTCCAATCAAGTGTTCTTACCTTTGCGGCCAAAGCGGACAATATCCACATGCGGGTTGCTGGGCTGTTACATTTGGTATCAGAGCCGGGACCCGGGTCGGTGTGCCAGCGAGGGCGCTGGACTCCCTTGAGGGGGGTGGATTGTGTGAAGTCCCACATCGGTTAGGAAGGAGAACGAAGCATGCCATATATATGGGTGTGGATACCTTCCTTGTGTGGACGCGTTTTGGGGTGGCATGCGTGCCATTGCCAGAAACAAAACCGTGAGGGCTGCGGCCAAAGCGGACAATATCCACATGCGGGTTGCTGGGCTGTTACATTTGGTATCAGAGCCGGGACCCGGGCCGGTGTGCCAGCGAGGGCGCTGGACTCCCTTGAGGGGGGTGGATTATGAAGTCCCACATTGGTTAGGAAGGAGAACGAAGCATGCCATATATATGGGTGTGGATACCTTCCTTGTGTGGACGCGTTTTGGGGTGGCATGCGTGCCATTGCCAGAAGCAAAACCGTGAGGGCTGCGGCCAAAGCGGACAATATCCACATGCGGGTTGCTGGGGTGTTACATCCATCATATGCATTTTATAATTTGTTAAATTTAATATTCAGTTGGGAAAAAACTGTTATTTTTAATATTCAGTTGGTTTGCTCATCCTAAAGAAAAAAAAAATAACAGCCATGTTGAGGTCTCATTAGATAATGTAATTTTAATTTATATGGATATTACTATATTTTCAATTCTTTTTTTGTGAATTTTTTTTGAAAAATATGAATTAAAGTGAAAACAAGTTGACATCATATGATTGCTTGCAATTGGCTAGTGGGGGAAGTACAGTGAAGTGATTGAAGATAGTGCCCATGAATATTTATGAGAAATGCTAATGATACTTAACTCATATATATAAGCGGCAGGTATTGTTGATTTTTGTTTTTCTTCTATTTGTCCTTCAACTTTTACTGATCTTGGTCAACACTATTATTTTAATTTAGGATTGATTTAAGTGAATTTTTGTTTTAGGATTTTATACGTTTAGCTTTTGAGCTAGCTATTCTGAATATCATACGATGACATCAACCTGCATTTCGTAATTCACTTTATGTGGGATAAAAAAAAAAGCAATGCATGCCCTTGGGTTTGGCTAGAGAGGTTATAAGTTTAATTCCTGATGTATTAAAGATAAAAGAAACATCTTGCATCGAAATACTAAGCAAGGTGAATTTGTATATGCTATACACTAGGATATTTCTCTACCACCCTGTCATACCAATTATATTTTCAAAACATTTACATTTCTTGTCTAATTTAAATTTACGCATATTTACATTCCAAATTCCAAGTATTTCATTTTAATTTGCATTTTTCTCTTTATTCGTCTTAAACTTTCTTTTAATTTGGATTGCTTTTAATTTCCTTACAAAAATTTACGATTTTATCATTGTAATTGCCTTAAATTTGATTGCTTTTCTTTAGGTTTTTACATTTACTTTTCAAAGTTCATTCACATTTACGAGTATATGATTTATTTTCATTTTATCATTTAATTTCAATTTCATTTTTAAGTTTCACTTTAGATTACAACAAACAGTTTATCTTACCAATTTTTGTCAATTACTGTTGTCAATTTGACATGTAATTCAATTATATCAAAATGAAATTGAATAAATGCTTTGTTAACAAGTATTTATATTTATTCAAAGAAGTTTATTTTATTTTTGTCTTTGCTTATTCTTTTTTATCATTGACTTTTTTCTTTGCAATTTAATATACTTGGTACAATCATAAGCCAATTTATTTATTTTCTTGTACTTGATTTTTTAACTGAATGATTAAGAAAAGAGGACAGAAATGCATGTAGCTTTAAACCAATTATAGTCCTGTACAAAGATGTTTCACTTAGAATATATTGAAGAAGACCTTTTGCTCTTGAAACATGTCTGTAGAATTTCAAAATTGTAAATATTTAAGAAAAAATTAACTATGCAAACATGGTGTCTATATTTGATACTGGAGAGAGTCTAATTATCCAAACAGAGTTGTTTAAATGAGATTTTATTCTAATATTCTGCAGTTTATTGTTGGGCTCCTTTATGAGATAAATGTGTGCATAACTACTCACATGGATCCATCTTAGCTAGATAGGAAAAATTAGATCTGGTTAAATTCTGATTGAACCATGAGTTCAGTTGTGCACTTTAATCATTGCATTACTTCTAGGTAGTATTTTTCTAATCTCTGTCAACATATCAACTGTGCAAAATAAAATTGTGTGCTGTTTTATGGTATCAGGTAACAAGGTTAGTGAAACAAGGTATTGGGAAGACTACTCTAGCAATAGGTGATGGTGCAAATGATGTTGGCATGATTTTTCTAATTTTTCTTTTCTTTGCAGAACCAATGGGCTGTGGAATATTCTAAGAGCGAGAACTACATGATATTGGACAAGCATTGATTTATGTTATTGTCGAGTTAATGTCAAATAACTAAATGTAATATGTTAGGTCTATATACATTTCCTTTTTTTTTTATTTGAGTCTAAGACTAGGGGTTGTATGGTAATGGACAAGCATTGATTGTGTTTAGATATATGTAACTATTATTGCAACAAACTAAATTCAATACATGTTAGGTTTATATAAACTAATCTTTTAATTTTAATGTATACATTATACATTATATTTTTGAATCAAATTTGGCTACATTGTTGATTGATTGTTATAGTTCTATGTCTTGGGATTTATTTTTGCATGCATAGCAAAATCAACAAGTGTCAATGATGTAAAAAAATTATTAAAAAAAATTTAAACATATAGATAGCGTTTATATAAGGAAGCGCTTTTTATTGGCTAGAATATAGAAAGCGCTTTTGCTACAGGCACTTTCTATAAGATAAACCAAAGACAGCGCTTTAACATAAAGTGTTGTCTATACATTCAAAAATAGAGAGCACTTCTTTTTAAAAGCGTCATGTAGGTACTTAGACATAGATAGCGCACTTAAAAGGAAGTGCTTTCTATTTGCATACACATAGATAGCGCACTTAAAAGGAAGTGCTTTCTATTTGCATATATATAGATAGCGCTTTTTTAGAAGCGCTATCTATTAATAGACATCGTTCAATTAGAGAGCGCTTTTTAAGCGCTGTCTATCATTAAAAAAAGCGCCATCTATTGATGTTTTTTATGTAGTGTATGTTGTATGATTGTATGATGCATGAGTTTGGAGAGCATTGGTATGCTATGTATGGATGATGTTGTTGGTGATCTTTATATGTATTGAATATATGTAATGTATATAGATGATGTATGCATGATGTGTGGATGTTGAGAATGCGATAAGACATTAAGGCATGTTGACTAACTTAGGACTTGAGAATAGGAAAAGGTTTTAAAAATTGTAGATCTCACATAGGGAATCTTGGAGTGGTGCTCGAGTAGGCAACTATTAGAAAACCCTCATTGAGTAGGTGTTTCTCTTATAATAGGTTTTGAGGTGTTGATGTCTCCTTTAGATACTTAAATGGTGGTTGAGTAAGGTAGGAGATCAAGGGCTATAACCCTTAACCAAGTACGTGGAAAGGTTGCGTGGTTCTTTGAGGATAATCAATAGACAAACTCCATATGTAACTTGATAATGCATGCCAAGGTCGTAGTAACCTTATTACTAGTTGTACTATTCCTAACGGTGGAACCAAACTTTCTTATTGTAAGTGATAAGACCCAAGAAACTAGATGAGGGACTGGTATCCCATTTTGCTATGATAGAGCCAGCGCTTCAAGCGTGAAAACGATTAGGTTGGTTCTATAGGGTGAAAGTCACTTAGATTGCTCATGTTGTTATAAGATCTTTGTAGGTAAATGCTTGACGATGCATTGGTTAATGTGTTTGCATATGATGGGTGTAAAGGTGTATGTTCATATGCATTGTTGATGTCTTGTGTGACAAGATTTGGGTGAGATACATGTTTGTTTGGAGTGTTGTAGCTTTCATGTATGGTTGTGGTGTGGGGTGGGTATGCGGACCGGTCTGGCCCGTTTAAGGCCCGATCCGCGAAGTTCGCATTTTTAACGGGCCGGATAAATCCGGTCCGCGAAATAAATGGACTTAAATCTTCAAGTCTGTATCCGGCTCGTGAAGCCCGCGGATAAACGGATAAGTCTGCGGGCCCAATTAAATCTAAATTGTTTAAATGAATATTGACTCAGATTTTAAATGATATAAATATACTTCTAAAAAAAACATATAAAATGATATAAATATACTTCTAATAATAACATCAAACATTGTAAATAATAAATCAAAGTCTTAAATAACAAAGTTTACACATTCTAAATTTCTAATAGAAATATTTAAGTCTCAATGCCTTTAAAATTTAAAGTCCAAGCATACCAACTATTAACCAAATATTAAAGCCTTACTACCGTAAAACTTTAAAAGTCTTAACACACAACCAAACAAATATAAAACATTTGTAAGTCCAAGTACATCAAAGTCTAAATACCTTAAAACATCAAAGTCTTAATTAATATCTTAAAAACAAACATAAAATATTTGTAACTCCAATTACATCTATCAAATATAATCAAGCATCTTCAATAATAAAATTTGGGTCCACATTTAAACGGGTAATCCGCGGGTTCGCGGATTAAATCCGCAAAATCCGCGGACTAAACGGGTCGGACCTAAAAAGTCTGTATGATTATACGGATTAAAAAAAATGGGCCCGTTATCCGTGAAGTCCGCGGACTTACGGACCGGTCCGCGGACTCAAGTCCATATACCCACCCCTAGGTGTGATGTTGTATATTATAGAATTATTTTCTATACTTTCATGTTTTTGAAGTCTAGCTTACCCTTCTGTTTTCATTGTGATTTGGACGGCGATGATCATACGTTGTGTGATAGTAGATCAGGACTAGGCTTGAGGAGTTGTTGGCTGATAGTGTGATCGTTTTGTTGGTGGTTGTGTTACTGCGTGTAACTTGTATAGTTGTACTCGATCGACACTAGGACATAAAATTATTTTGGGGATTACTGTATACATTTGTATATATCTTGTCTATATTAGTATATGTGTTTTAATCTTATATTCATGTTATATATATATATATATATATATATATATATATATATATATACATATACATATACATATGTGTATGTATTTATATGTATGATATGTCCTCTCATTTAATTTTGAATGTTCTAGTAGACTAGTTTCCAATGTTAGTGGTAAGGATTTTGTTAAGTGTAGAGGTCATGCTGGTTGTTACAACTAGGGATGGCAATGGGTCCCTATGGGGGCGGGTAATAGTAAACCTGCCCCTGCCCCGCTAAATGAAAATTGGCCTCATACCCACCTCATATCCGCGTGGATATCCATTAAGCGGGTATCCATGAATTTCTTGAATACCCACGGATATCCACGGATATTTATAAAATTTTTAAGAAATTAAAAAAATTATATAACAAATAATTTTAAGTTTATATTTTAATGTCATTGAAATATTTAAAATAAAAATTCAATGTTAATTTTGAACTTTTATTTAACGTTAATTTTGTTAAAATAATAATAAAAATTCAAGATAATCAATAACTTAAAATACATCAATCTCACAAGTAAGTTAAAGTCTTATCACAAAGCTACAATAATTCAATCTCATAATTCCAAATGAAAGTAAACAACTTAAAATACATAAATCTTATTGGTCCAATCAAAGTTAGAAAATTAATCAAATTACAACCAACATAATTTTATAACATGCTTAACACATGTCGGTAACTTCATCAACCTCACTTTTGTAAGAAAATAAGATGAGAAAGTGTAGTTTTAGGGTTATGTGGTATAAGGGTAATTAGGATAGTTAAGAAATAATATTAAACGGGTACCCGCGGGTATGAATATCATCATACCCGCCCCGCCCCATTTATAAACGAGTAAAAAATTATTTGTCCCCATTATCTGCGGTACCCAATTAGTCTATCCACTTATTATCTGTAACGAATTTTATCCACATATACCCACGGGTGTGAGTATTTTTGTCATCCTTAGTTACAACTATAATAATATTCATATACAAATAGAGTTTTCGACAACAAATTATAATAACAGGAAACAACCCTCATATTACAATTAATAAAAATTATAATTAAATTGAAAACTCAACTATAATAATCTTTGAAGAGACTTTTAACATTATTATCATCATTGTTATCCACCATTACTAGCTGTAATACTATTGTTATCACTGTTATTATTTTCTTCACTATCATTTATTATTATCACTACTACAATTACTACTACTAATAACAATAATGATGATGAAAATAATGATATTGGAATGGGAAAAAGATGTGAGTAGTGGTGATAGCTAAAAGACAATTAAGGGTGAAAATCATAAAAACGATGATAACGTATGGTAGTAACAATGACAATAAATAATGACAATAATAACATTGATAATGGTATGGAAATACATCAAGTAATGATGCTTTCTTTTTAATCACGATTCACAATTTTTTAAATTTTAATTCAAGGATTATTATTGAAATCTCCATTTCTGTTTAGTTTTTCATTTGAAATGGTCTTTCTGTGTTTATATCGACTACAAAACTAATCTTTTTTTTCTTTTTTTTTTTACCATTATCCCACTTGCATAATTATGAAATATATTCTTATGCATAAATAGTTAGGTAAAATATTTATATATCGAGGATTCTAAAATCTGAACTCCAGAATTGTAGGAAAAGTTCATTGAAATCGACTACTACTACGATTGTTGTTTGAAAAATCTTTCCAAGTACCGGATGAAAAAAATCATAAATACTGTAGCCACTTCAATTATACTTGTCCATAATCTTCTATAATTTCACAATAGTATTGGATCAAGAATAATCTTATTACCTCTTTCGGCAAGATAGTAGTTAGGGAAAAAATTAATTTATAAACTTGAAGTTAAAGACTAAATTCTCGAATTACTAAGATTTATTTTAAAAACAAAATTATTAGATATTTGTCCATTATTTCTAAAAGAATCGTTACTTAAAAATGTCTCAGTATCTACTGAACATAATTCTTAATTCTTGTTATGTTTGCATCAAGGTAAGTTTTTACCCTATGAGTCATTAAAGTAATTTCTATGTACGAGTTTTACTTCCAGCACTTTCTTAAAAAGAAAAAATATTAAAGGTAACAATTATAAGCATAAACGTGTATGTAGCATGTTTGAGTGTAAAGGTATCAAGCTGAACATAGAAAAAGAGAAGATGAATTTTGAGAGAAAAGAGTGGGTTTTTGAGAATGAAGATGATCCTTACTTTCTTAGACACTTTGTTGCACAAGAACGTGATACGACCTATATGGTGAACTCTTAGACACTTTGAAAAATATAGTGACTAGAATGTTGAGAATAATAATTTGTTTTGATTTATGTGATGGGTCTCCAAGTGGGGTCGTTGAATCTTCTCCCTTACTAAGTAAAGGTCTAGCTATAAGTATTTAGTGTAGGATGTGATTGCTGTTATAAGATGCTATTACTCTATTAGTAACCATAGGGTGGTGGTTCTGAACAACCAATGCTGTGAAGGTCTCATTCAATTCAAAAGCATGTTCATTAATGGAGAGAGCAATTTTAGTAGGTGACAAAGAATGGATTAGAGGAGGAGCAACATCCAAAACATAAAAAGATTTATTAGGATAAAACACAAGGGGAATAGAAGGATGTGAATTTAGACAAGAAGATAGGAGTTAGACAATATGGTGATTAGACTTGATATGTTAAATGTGATGAATTTCACTTTCCAACTTAACATATCTAGAAATGTATACTTTACAATTAATTTGGTATGCTAGGCATAGGGAACCCTTGTGATCAACTCACTAGCTAGATGATGGAAATTCCCTTCATTTATATCATTCGTGATCATATTTTGCTGATTTATGGGGACATTGCTTTCTTGTTTTTCGAATTAGATTTCATTTGAAATTCTTGTTGATTTATTTGGAAATTGACTTTCAAATTTTTAATCTCTATTCAACCCAAAACCTTAACTACATTGAACAAAGCTTAATTACGATCGTTGAGCTTTGTAATGGGCAGAAAACCTGTGGATATTTGTTTTGCATCACTAAGTCTACTAATTTCTCTGTTCATAGAACATAACACCATCAAGTTTTAAACGAGAAAATCTTTAGAGAATCCAAAGCAATAGTGATGGCTAGAGAGGTATATGTTCTTGATCTAATTCTATTTCATTCATTATGTAGATCTAAATATGTACCTTATGAATTTGTTGCAATACGTTGTTCACATGCATGTATAGATCATTATCTAGATTAACATTTGGTATTGGAACTTTGAATATATAGCCTTGCCTTGCTTACTATGCAAACATACACTAGCCTTATATGTTGGTCCAAGCGTCAATAGCATTAATTTACTTCTATATAGGTGACTTAATATCTTTCTTTTTAGTATTAGGTTCATCATTGTGTTAAAATAAAAGAATCATGTTAAATCTATATAAAAAAAAAATGTACGTAGAAACTATATATAAATATTAGCATATTGCATCTATGTGAGAATCACGTTATATCTAAAAATGTATGTATCACTACTAGAATTTCTCTCATTACATGCGACTTTTCTTGCGAATTTTTCATAAAAATTCGTAGGAAACATTGTTCCTGTAAATTTTCCGGCGAAATTTTATCTACAGGTAATACCTTCGTGAATAATATTTTTTTGCGAATTTTAAAATTCGCAGGAAAGTTTCCTGCAAATTTTTTCGCAAGAAATTTTGCAGGAATATTTTTTACGAAAAAAATTAAAGAAATTACTATAAATTCTATCAATAATTTTTCAACTTTCAAATGCTCACAATGAATTCATCCGAAGCATTTGTTTCCATGCCTCCAACATGTGATACATAATCTTTTAAATTCTAAGATTGTAGATTATAAGCCTAACACTCAACCATATAAATCAACTTGTAAGGTATGTTGCCCCAACTTATATACTCTTTAATTTCTTTATTTTCAATCGATGTGGGACTTCAAGTTTTTTTAAAATATTAAACTTATAAATTTAAATATATATATATATATATATATATATATATTTTTATTTTTCTTACGAATTAAAATTTGCAGGAAAATCCGCAGGAAAATTTACTTGCAAAATTTTTCTACCATTTAGTAAACATTACTTGTGAATTTATTTTTGCAAAAAAATCTACAAGAAACAAAATAAAATTCTTACAATATTTTCTGCAAATTTTTATCATGGAAAAAAAATTTCTATGATTATTAAAATTGTAGCAAAATTTGTAAGAAATATCTGTAAATTATTTTTCACAAATAAATTCGCAAAAAAATTTTACAAATATTTTTTTGCAGGAGAATTCGCAAAAAAATTCTGCGAATACTTTTTTGCAAAAAAATTCATAAAACATTTCTGCAAATATTTTTTTGCAGGAAATTTTGCAAGAAAATGACACTTTTCTAGTAGTGTATGTAGAAACTATAAGTATTGGTATTAGCACCGATGCAAATATATATATATATATATATATATATATATATATATATATATATATATATATATATATAGAGAAAGAGAGATTCGCTTGCTCATTGAATTTAAAATTTTTAATATATAGATGAAGTTTACAAATTAAAAAAAAATTGAAAACCATATAATATTTAATTATTTTCATTAATTCAAATTAATAAATGATTATAAAAATATTTTATGCATTGATTTGAATTAATGAAACATACAAAGGTGGGAATTGGCTATTGGCTCCTATTAAATCGTAGAAAGTGAGTTTCTTTGGGTAGATAACATTGACTCTAAAGTAGAAATGTGAAAGGGAGAAGTATGAGTGTTACTGGTGGTTCGAGCTCTCCCACAACACCTTGACCTCTACCACTGGGTGTTTTGCAACCACCATCTCTACCTCTATATATCATATGAATCTAGAAATTATCACATATATTACATTTAAGAACAATATATATATATATATATATATATATATATAATAGACCTTTAGTATACAAATAACCCAAAATTTTAAGAGTAAACCCAAATTTCAAATTATATAAAAATAGGTGTTGTCCTATACACATAGAAATATATCTTAGTCATTCCAATATCAATATCATTATACATATAATTATGTATGTATTTTTTTTATACAATAATTATTTGTGTAACTATTTATATAAATGGAGTAAGTAACAACCATAATTATGCTCATGTAAAAAAATAATGATAATAAGGTATGTAGTAAATTTTAGTGTATAAATTACCGAAGTTATATCAGTGTCATTAAAATCATTTTTATTCTCGATATTGTTGCCACCCTCACTTGATATGTATCTATCCTCAATTGATTTGTTGACCAAGTTTGGTTGATCAAACGACTATGTATCTACTTCATCTACATCACCGTCATATCAGCTAGAGAATCATCAATGACATCTAAGTCACTATATAGCATGACCTGAAGCCCCACAAGCTCGTCATTTTGGTGTGGAACCTCTTTCTCTATTGGACTTAATATATTGTCATTTTTTCTACTACAAGCCTTTGTATTGATTATGCTAACCAATCTTATTATGCTAACCAATCTTAATGTCCTTCAAGATATGGTGTTAAGTAAACTTGCTCTACTTGTTGTGCAAATACGAATGGGTCATAAGCCTTATTGTACATCCTTGCACTACAAAAAAAAATGGATTTAGTGGAGGTTAATTTTGGATTTACCTGGGGTTAAAACCCCCGTTAATGACGTTACCCGCGGTTGCACTTTCCGCAGCCAAATTGTCCGTCGGTAACGTGTTACCAGCGGTTTTAGTGAACCCTGGGTAAATTCACACGTTCCCGGCGATTTTGTAACCCCGATTAATTACCAGAGGTTTTAAAACTCCAGTTAATTATCAGAGGTTTTTAAACCCTGGTTAGTTACCCAAGGTTTTAAAATCGCAATTAATTACCAGCAGTTTTGAAAACCCCGGTTAATTGCTAGCCATTTCAAATTCCCAAATGATTGCCTGGGGTTTTAAAACCCCAGTTAATTTCTCGTAGTAAACCTTATTAGATGATTTTCTATTAAATAATAAAGATCAATAATCTTAACATGGTGCTGCACTTGTTTGTAGTTTTTAACTCCCAATAATTGTTAAAGGTTAATTACTATAAAATATTTGTGAAATGAGTTATTTAACCTCATCATTATCATTTTTATTTTAACATTTATTTCTTAATCTTGTAAGTCGATAAATCATAATTGATCAGAAACCTACAATATAAGCATAAATCATAATTAGAAACACAAAATATACAATATTAGATATTAAAAAAGTTTTTATTTTGAAACACTACCGGTGAATTATTGAACATAGACGAGTCAAAAGGTAATTGGCCTTGATAGTTTTGAGCAAAAAAGTTCATCATTGCCTCAAATCTTTTATCTCGTTCTTCAAATTTTTTATTTTGTTCGATCAATGTTCTATTTTGTTCATCCAATTGTGATTTCAACGCAGTCACCTGTATTGAAATACCACTTTAAATAAATTAGTCTAACCTGCACAAAGAGATTAGTAACATTTTTAATTGGTCTTAATTATTCAATATAATACTAGAATGATTCAATTAAGTCAACATTAACCTTACCTCACCTTATTATAATTAATACACCAAATTAAACAAACTCAACCATTTTTTATCCACTAGGAAGTGATTCAAAGTATAGAACAAGAACAAACATCATTACTAGACTTGGAAAAAGCTCCATGGATGCTTAATTTAGGGAATTTTGGAAATTCAACTGAATGTGGTTATCTATAGTTTTAATGGAAAAATAAGCAACAAATATCTTAAAGGGGTCTTAAAAACAAAAAAATAAGCATTCATTCCTTTCCCTCTTAACTCAACCAAATATTTCACAAGTTTAGCAGTTAAGTGGTTTTAAGATGAGTTCAACTTATGGAGTTCTAGGTTCATACTACACAAGACTCACCAGCAAAGCAACAATGAAAAAATAATAAAAGATAGAAAGACAATGTGTTGTGACTTAACGGAACATATGTACTCACTAGTTACTACACACATAACATGAACACGAGTTAACTCAATTGAGTCAGAATAAAATAAAATAACGAAGGTCAAAACTATTTTAATTCTATGCAACTACATCATCACAAATCATTACACTCATACACTTATTAATTTAAGATAATTTAGCCACCCTAAACATTAATTAGATAAGCTAACCAACAACCACCTACTTAAGCTAAACTCTAAAAAAACATGCAGAAAAATGGAAATACCATCAACCACGTAGTTAAGTTAACCAACAATTGATAATAATACTAAATACTAATTAGAGAATAAAATCCACAAGACTATTCAGATCCAATTAATGTAAATATCACTAAATCATTACATAAAAAATGTGAACCACAATAACCTGATTTTGCAATTCTCTCTAAGAAGGAGAAGATGAAGACACCCCACTATATGAATGCCTAGTGTACCCAAATACGCGAGAGGGGCAAGGTCCCAATCCCATTCCTCGAACACGCCCACAATGTTCTTGACTTCCTAGTGCGTGAGCTAGAGAATCTTGAGTTGATATGTCTTGTGAAAGAGATGATGTATTTGATTCATATGCTTGAATTTTTTCCTATAAACAACAAACGAAATAGCCAATTAAGGTAAAAATAAAATTGGTTGTGCACTATAATATTTATCAAATGTATACTTACACTAATTTCTTTTGCTTCAACATTCACAAAATCTCCATTAGCATGCTTATGTGTTGCTATCCATACTTCTCCCCTACTAACTTTGCGACCGAATTCTGGTTCCTATAAGAAAATTAAAAACAAAATGTATATATATATATATATATATATATATATATATATATATGAAGTGTATACGTCATAACCAAAGCATAATTAATTTTTTTTATTGAAAGTGTTAGATTACCATCTCATCTTTCTTGCGTGCAATACTCTTGGATCCACCAGTGTGATGAAGTGTTTGTCTCTTTCTATTATCTTTATTTTTTTCAGAAATTTCCTAACAATTAAAAGATGAATTAAGTCCAAGTACATAAATATTAATAAAAAAAGTTATAATTTATTACCTTTGTTCTTGAATTTAAACGATAGTCAACAAAAGAAGCCCAATGGTCTTTATTTACTCCTTCTGGACCCATTGCAATTAATTCATCTCTATTACGTGTTCCGTCATTCCTTTGTTGCCATAATTGTTGTCTATACTCACTCCATTTTGTGTTAAGTGACTTAAAGATATATTTTATGTGAGCATTAGAGTCAACTTCAAATTTATAACATATTATTTCATAAACTAAGACTATTCCTTAAAAACTAAAATGGAAAATCTTACTTAAAAGATAAACAACACCATAAAGGTGAGAACAAGGCTTTAAATGACCCACATCAAGAAGTACAACCTCCACAATCTAAGAGTTTCAAAATATGACAACACTTTTGCAGTTACAACTATACTATGAACTATTCATTTTAGGCTTTTAGCAAAAAGACACAACTAAAACATAATGAAGATAGACAGATATTGATTCTCATGTCAATGGATGCTAAATTTCTATTACCAAAATATTTTCATAAAAAAGATAATTTCACAGCATTAGTTGAACCTGTAACTTTGTAAAATAATATCAAAGTGCCCAAAGATATTCATTAGCAGCCTTAAAGCTGCGATATCATCTTACAAATGAACAAGTTCTACTAAGATACAAGGAGTTTGAACAGCCAATGATTATGTAATGAATACAGGTTGATCACAAGATAGCAAACAAACGTCAAATAACTAATAAATAATTAGCTAAAATATAGTTATTTTATTTATGACACAATGCACTGGTGCAACATGACCAAGCAAGGTTACATACTATAGTGATGCAAATTGCAACCTGGAAGTGCAGCACACATTATATTAAATTTCATATATAATAACAAATAAAAACAATAAACAGTGTATGAGAAAGCAAAACCTTATAAAACAATATTCTCATCATATTAATTCCACCAATCATTCAAAATCCAAATGTATTAAAACATTAAATACCATAAAGATGTCAAAGTTGAGGGAGTTCAAGAATTAGGAACCAAAATACATTCACATCATAAGAGTTAAATAGTCATAACATTCTTCTCATTCCTAATCAAGAGATTCATGCAAAACCAGAGCATTTTTTCCTTGAATATGATGCAAATTTCAAGCCTATAAACAAGCTATCTACAAGATTGTTCGACATTCACGTTCAATAAAAAAAGGACAACACAAAAGAAAGGAAGAAAAAAGGGAAAACAAGAGACAGAGCACCTAGGTAAATGTAAAAGGGCTGAGTCTCTAGGATTGTGTTCCTAAAGGCAAGAGGTTTTCAATATGAAGAAGTTCATCTAAGGAATCAGGTGACCAAATGTATTCACCAAAAAAACCATAAATGACCAGTATAAAGACTTCTATCGAGCTACAAGTTCAAAAGGATAGCAGAAGCTCAGAAAGGTTGTTCATAAATTCTATAAATACATGCAAAAGCTTAGGAAGAGAAGGCAATAAAAGTTCTGAACTGCTGCTTATGTTTCCAGCCTATCACTCTTAAATTGATGTAAGTGAATATAACGTTAATACTTATTTAGATCTTATTCTTTTCAAAAAAAAAAATTAATACTATTAAAAATTAAAAGGGAGTATTTAATCAAACATATTTACATACTCTACTATTGGTGAGTTCCAGTCCTAGCTTTGGCGTGCCCCACCTTTAGTTCCTGTGAATAATTTTTTCCTGCACTCAAGTCGAGGTACTCAATCTTAAATTTATTAAAAATTACAACAAAATCCATGATGAGAAAAACAGTATTAAGCGAAAGACACAAAAAAACAAGATGGCAAAGCATTCAACAAACAAACCCTTCCATTGCAAAATAGAAAAACAGACTCACCGACGATCGAATCCAGCCAACGATATATAAACCCACCCAACTGGTTTCACGATTTCCACGATTCTAATCTCCTGAAACCGTTCAAAAATTCATCACCAACCACAAAAAACCACCATAACACAATCAGAGCCCAAACCAATAAAATTACCTTCAGGTTGTGAAAGCCATCATCAGCACAAATGGAAAGGCCCAAGATGCTAGGCGCTACACGCTACACGCTTGACGTCGATCTCAAGGGCAAGAAGTGCCTCAAGGAAAGGTTTAAGATGCGCGTCTAGGGTTATGAAAAAGAAAAATCCAGACAAGCCCTTCACCAAACTCGAATTCCTTATCAAATAAAAGCCTCGTAATTGCAATTTTAATTTTTGCTTGTGAAAAAGAAAAAGAAAACTAAAAATTAGTCTCTGTATACTCCAAGAAATTAAGAGGGAAAGGAAATAATTGGAGGGAAATAAAAAAATTAAAATTTTAATTAATTGGGTTTCTAAAAAACACTTGGCACTTTCCTGGGGTTTGAAATCAAACCCCTATAATTTAATAAGGGTTATTAAAACCCTCGTAAGTGTTTATGTTTCCAGGGGTTATAATAACTCCAGTTAAATAACCCCAGTTAAAAACATAAATTCTTGTAGTGTTGATTGCCTTACCTTGACAACACCATACTTATTATTTACTCTTGTGCCAATATTAGGAGTATTATTAAACCAATGAAACTTGAAGAGAATCAGTTTCATTATGGGCAAGCCAGTATACTCCAATTGAATAATATCAATCAACTTCCCATAAAAACCAAATTCTAATTAACCATTAGTTTCACTTATTGAAACACCATAATTAGAGGAATTCATGCCTTAACCCCAAAGAACAATGTTAAATTTATATCCATTTATAGTATAAATAGGCCAAGATTTAACTTTTAGCTTAGGCCCTCATGCCAAATTACGCAATAATGGATGTTGAACATTGTTTTACAAATTTAGAACCTAAAAAATGTAACAATTAATGTTACACACCATCTACCAAAGGGAAATAACATTTTAATAACTTAGTAGATGTTAACCTACATATTCTTTGAACCATGCACGAAAATTAGATGAAATTTCTTGGCTAACTTGAGCATCTAAAGTAGTGGGGTTAGGTTTTCTTAGATATTCGACATAAATATTATAAGGATAAAAATAAATTAATCAAAGTACATAACATGACAACATTAACATCTATATGGATGTTGTATAAGAAGTGAACACTATCTTAATCTAAATATGGCTCAACCTCTTCACAATTTCGTAGAACATACAAGTGAAAAGCTTTGAGTTCCAAGTGGCCCAATAAATATTTTATAGATTTTCCACTTGCTTTTCCTGGGTAGTTAAAAATTGATAAAGAAGGAGTAGACAAATAACCTTTATCTGTATCAACATTACAAGGCATCCTAGTCCTTCTCGTATCTATTTCAAAAGGATAATAGTAGGAAGGAAAGGTATATGTTTCTTCCACTAAATATGTAACGACCCACCCTAGGCCGTCACATCAATAACCAACCAAAATAAAATAATATAAAATAAAGAAAATAGAGCAAAAGCCAGCTACGCTAGAGTGTAAATATACAATAACATATAAATTGTTTCCAAAATATATAACATAATCTTTTATAACAGAGTCATCATCCTCAGTAAAGTTATACAGTAATCCAAAAAGATAATGTAATTACAACGTCATGAAAACATCAAAATAAGACACCCTAGGTGCTGGTCAAGCTCTAAACCTAGCCACTTCTCAAAGCAGCTATCCAAAAGACTCCTTGCTATCCCAAAGCCTCATACCTGATCTGCTCCCCCACATAGTGAGATCATCACAGTCCACATCATGGAAATATAAGGGTTAGCACATATAAAACCAACCATAGTACATCATAATAAAATATCATTAAACAGATATTTATCCACAGTATTTATCCAGACCAACAAGTCATTTTCAAGCTAAATATAGACCAACCCAAAATATAATGTATACACGTCCATGCCAATGTATACATATTTTATGATAATAAAATAATCCATAACCAATGTATACAATCCATACCATATGTATACATATTCCACATCCAAAACAAAGTCACACCACTGTATAATCCATGATGTAACCAACACATCCAAACCAAATGTTGGCCTCAACACCATCCAAACCAAGTGTTGATACGGTGAAACATGTCATCAACCCATGTCCCACACCTAACCTCTCATGGAAAATATACAGTTGGATTACGTCGTCACGTAACCCTGGTGAGGCCACCTCAACCATCGGTATGACTCGGCCTAGACCCATATCGGTAGCAAATAGAATACTTAGAGGAGTACTTCAGAATCCACCTAACATCTGAAGTGGTTTATCATATAATCTTTGGAAAAGTTCCACATTGGAATCCTCACCATGGGATTCCCAAATTTCATATTTCTCCAAAGATTATATCCTGATCTCACCAAGAGATCTAATCCATACCATAACCTTACTCCTTTAAGTCCTATTTACTTTTCCAAACCACATACACATAGCATATTCCATAATTAAACATAATCATAACCATGCCAATTTGTCAATATAATAATAATATAAATAATTAAATATTTAAAACAACCATCAATTGATCCAAATTATACTATGTGAAATGAAAATCTCCACATAAAGTAGCATATTAAAATTATAATATTCCTATCATGTTCATATGTACTAGATTAATTTTATAAGCACTACCCTTACTTGGATAAACCTGAACTGAAATTCGGGCAGAACCTCCTCCTCTCTTTTCCTTAGATAAGAACCGAAACTCGGGCAGAATCTCCTCCTCTCCCCTGGCAGAACCTCCTCTACTGGATTCCTCTTTCTCTCTCCTCTTTTCTTTTCTCCTCCTCTCTCTTTCTTTCTCTCTCTCTCTCCTCTTTCTCTCTCTAGGATTCTCTTCTCTCCAATTATAATTTTTCACCCCCCTACCTCCTATTTATAGGCAACTTGAGTTACCCGGAACGGCCGTATTGAATTCGGAACGGCCCGTTCCGAATCCTTCATATGTACGCAAATTTTTGAATTGGAACGGCCCGTTCTAAATTTGGAACGGCCCGTTCCCAAAAAGCAGAACGGCCTGTTCTAAAATCAAAACTGCTCGTTCTGAGACTCATCCAGAACGACCCGTTCTCCTTCTGGAACGGCCTGTTCTCCCTCCAGAACGGCCCGTTCCAAAACCAGAACGCCCCGTTCTCCTTTTGGAACGGCCCGTTCTAGGCCCGTTCTCAATCTTTAAACTTAGTTTCTTTTTGGTGCTTGGAACGGCCCGTTCCGCTTTCGGAACAGCCCGTTCCGAGTTACCCAAACACCCTCTATCTTTAAGAAAATTTACGAAAATGCCCTTGATAAAAAAAATTGGGTATTACAAAATAGGCTTCACAAATTGAAGTTTCTACCCTTGCCTTATTTTTTACTTTATTTTTTAGTGAGTGTAAAAACCTAGAAATAAATATGGATGCATTAGTTAAAAAAATTGAAGAAACAATTGGATAGTATATAATGGATGAGTATTTTAATACCTCTCAGAAGGATACATCCAATGATATTGGACTGGACCACTAACCCTAGCCTCCTAAGGAAGATGAATTGGAAGATGTTCCTTGAATCAAAGAAGCTCGATGGAAATATTTGTTCCAACTTACATAACAACACACGTATTTCATCTTCTATAACTCTTAAATTCTCAAGATTTTAGTGTAACTCTTAAATTCTCAAGATTTTAGTGTTGTGGAAGTCAATTCCCTAAAAAAATGACTTAAGTTCAACAGGCACTTTCAGTATAGGTTGCGGTAATGAGTTAAATGAAATTAGAAGAAACCATTGCATAAAAATATGATAGTCGTGGCTTTTCATTCCATGTAATTTTCCCTCCTTAATGACAACACATTTACCCAAATTACACTACAAGAAAAACACAATTTTTTGACGGACATAATTCGTCGAAAAAGAGGAAAATCCGTCAAAAATTTTCTATTTTCGACGAATGCAAATCCGTCGAAAAAAAACATGTAAAAAAAACCCGTCAGAAATTATTTTCGACAGAAATATCAGTTGGAAATTTTTGACAGATATTTCTGTCGAAAATTATAATTTTTTTTTATTTTAATAAATTTATTAATGTAACAACCCTCATATTTGGCCTATTAAGGGTTTTATTTCACGACATTTCACTTTTTAGTGTGTTTTATCCTTACTTACGCAATTTTTGGAAAACTTCTCAAAATGTCACCCATCCATATATTACTCTAGGTCAAGCACGCTTAACTGTGAAGTTCTGATGAGATAAGCTACCGAAATGTATATGCATGTTGTCAGTATAACTTGTACAAATTAATTCATTTAAGTTATCCTCAACCATACAATCTCATACTTGTATTATAATAATAATATATAATAATTTTATATTACGAATAATAATAATATTAATAATATATTTAATTATTCTTTATTTATATGTATTTACTTTTATAATTAACAATCTACTTATTTCTATTTAAAATTATAATTTAAATTATTTAATTTTATAATTTATAATGATAATATAATTTATAAAATTATAAATATTTATTTATTACATACTTATAAATTAAATTTTAACATTTCAAATAAATTATTAATTAATTTAATATATTTATTTATCTTAAATCAAACATATAAAATTCAAAAAAATGTATTTATCCTTGTTTTATTTTCTAACTATCAACCACTAATAAAATACTAACTTAAAATCTTATCTAATTATATGATAATATTTTCATATCAAATTTTAAAACCAGTTCTTACATTTTCGACAAATATAAATTTGTTAGAAATATTTCATCAATAATATAGCTTTTCTTACAAAAAAAATTTTCATCAAAAATATAAATTTTTCGACAGATTTAATTTTGTTTTATAAGAAATCATCTTCGATTAATATAAAATTTTGTATATATGATTTAAGAGTAGAGAATTTTCAATTTAACAGTTGGATTTACAAAATTCTCATTTAATATAAGATTATTGAACGGTGTAATACTTAATAAAAGTTATACCGGTGTTATTATAACCGTCTTCATATATATATATATATTAAAAATTTTATTGATCTTTTTTAATATATGATTGTCAACTTTTATAAAAAATTCTTACATTTTTGACAAATATAAATTTGTCAGAAATATTCCATCAATAATATAAATTTTCTTACAAATCTTTTTTTCATCGAAAATATAAATTTTTTGACGGATTTATCCATCAAAAATATAAATCCGTCAGAAATTTTCGACGGAAATATAAATTCATCAAAAATTATTGACAAAATTTTTTTATCAGAAAATTTATATTTTCTGACAGATTTGTATTCGTCAGAAATTATTCGTCGAAAATTTGCGTTTTTCTTGTAGTGTTAGAAGCATACCCATCAAGTAACTTTAGTTGTTTAACCTAGTGACAAATAGCTACTCTTTGGGATTCGGTCAATACATATGTTGCCTTTGTCATCATAAGTTTTCCATGACCAATATCTTTCAACTTAAACTCTTTTTGATTGCAAAGTGCTACTAAATCCAATTGAGTATTATTGGTATCCTTTGTCCTCCCATTGATGTCCAGTGTAGTATTAAAACATTCATAAACACATTTTTCTCTATGTGCACGACATCAATGTTCTGACGTAAAAGGTGTGAGACCCTGTACCCCGCATACCATAACACATAATAATAAAATTTGAATAACATAACATTTTATAATTAAAATATCAAACATGTTCAGATAGAGAGTATCACATCCATAACTTAACAAAATCAGCGGAAATTATAAAGGAATAAAACTAAAGTTTCCAAAATAATTTAATAAGTGAAACATCCTGATCTAATCCTATCTACGCCCCGATGTCACATGTCCTATCAGAGCAAAGCCAAGTCTGAAGCCTAAGCTTCATCACCTACATCCTCAGCCTCATGCTGATAATCACCTGTATGAAGGTCAAAGAAAAAAAACAAAAAGTAAAGGAGTGAGAAACATCACACTCTGGCTCACAGTGTAGAAATACACACCGGATAGCCAAACACAAACAAGACAGGTATAGAATAGATATATTAACAACAATATTACATCTCACTCATCCAAGACATAAAAATATCAATTTATCATATAACATTAAAAATGCACATGTATGGACACGGACTACATATTATCAAGCATGTGGCGCCAGTAAAACATCACATGGCATATTGCCGCTAGCAATACATGAAGAGTAGTCTAGGAGTACATGTCGGGTCACACCCTCTGCGCACTCTCACTAGAAGGACATACTACTAGGGTCTCGTCGAGATAGTTAAGCTGCGCAAGATACATCCCATGCACACAATGGGCGAGACTGGGACTTCCAAACCGAGCTATCCCCAAGGACTAATCCCCAAAGCTTTTACACTAGGGGGCCTTCCCTGGTAGTGTATTCTATATCGTACCCTTGCAAACCTTTATGCAAATGATACATGTCAATCAAGACTTTATGCATTCTCATATCACATTATCATATCTCATCGTCGTGTCTCATCGTCATGTCACATCATCATGTCACATCGTCATGTCACATTATCATGTTACATCGTCATATCACATCGTATTCACATAGTCTCCACAAAGCATTTTAATTCATATCAAAACTTATCTATTTAGGAAAGTAGACACATATTCGTACACCTCATTCAACAAGGAATACAACAAAACAATCAGAAAGTAAAACAGGAAATATTAGAAATTTTCCTGTTCCTCATAGGGTTTCCCGCAGAAACCCATAGAGCACTCTAATTCATATCAAAACATTTTTATTCTCAAAATTAATCACATATTCACACATTACATTCAACAAGGAATACAATAGAGAAATTAGAAAACAAAACAGAAAACATTCATATTTTGTCTGTTTCTCATAGGGTTCTCTCAAGAACCCACAGAGATATCAAATCATACAATTATTTACATATAAAAAGAGAAATAGAAGAAACATATATAATTAATTGGGAAAAACCCCTCATACATGAGCATACAACAAACATAGGATTGGGGGCCAATCCCACTACCCAACATATATCCCCACACCCAAAGCGAGGTTTCTCACTCCCCTCTTACCTCGATAAGCAGGAGCTGAAACTAAAGCCAGATCTTGTTAGCCCCTCCTCTGGGTTCTCCCTTGGTCTTCAGAGAGTGTAGAAGAAGAAAAAGATCAAAAGTGAAAAATGTGCTTTTGGGAATGCTGGAGCGTTCTATTTATAGGCATCAGGAGTGGCTAGAACGGCCTGTTCCAAAACCAGAATGGCCCATTCTGAAATTACATTTTACTCACAACAGCCATGTCTGGAACGGCCTGTTCCCAAATCAGAATGGCCCGTTCTGGCTTCGCATTTTACTCATAAAATCTTGAGTTGGAACGACCCGTTCCAATATAGTCTTTATAGGCCATTTTAGTAGTTTGGAACAGTCCGTTCCAGTTTGAGAACGGTCCGTTCTGAGCTACTAAGAAAATAAAAATATTATCAAAAATAATTTTCATAAATATTTATTATTAAAATACTCATAAATACTAAAAATCTTTAAAACATTCTATAAAACCCATTAAAATATCGATAAGAAAATAACCTCCACAAATATAAAAATAAACAATAATTAACTATTATACTAGTAGAAAATTTGGGATGTTACAAAAGGTGTGTTTTCCAATATGGAAAGCTCCAAAATATATTTTGTTTTGTCCAATCATGTTTCTCACCATAATGTGGAGGGTTTTCCTCTCCCCTATCTTAGGCAAGCGGTAAGTGAGCAACTTTCTTCCATATATTAGGACTATACAAGCATGGAAGAGGGTGTGAGGTCTCAACAACCCTTTTCTTAAATGAACTTTTATTCCTCCTATATGGATGATTGTGTGGAAGAAATTGATGATGACAATCAAAATAAGAGATCTTGCAATTTTTTTTCCAGTGAAAATGCCTTTGATTTTTCCATACAATTGGGGCAACCAAGTCTCCCAGTGGTTGACCAACCAGACAACATCCCATCAGCCAAGAAGTTATTGATTGTCCACATCAAAGCAGCCTTCATTATAAAATTTTGTCTTAATAACACATCATAAGCTAGTGCCTTATCATTCCATAGAGTACACAATTCATCTATAAGTGGTTACAAGTATACATCAATCTTATATTTTGGATTTGACGGACCGGAATTAATATTGTCAAGAAAATAAATTCTTTCTTCATGCACATCCCAGGTAGAAGATTATATAGAGTTAAAATAACAAGCCAATAAGAGTATGCTTTTCCATATTGACAAAAAGGATTAAATCCATCTACACATAAGCCTAATTTGACATTCCTAGATTTTTGACTAAACTTTGAATGCACCCTATAAAAATGCTTCCAAGCTTCTCCATCAGATGGATAACGTAAGATATTTTAGTCCCTTTGATTCTCACTATGCCATCTCATGTGAGATGTAGTGGTCATTGAGGAATACAACCTTTTTAGTCTTGGAATGAGGGGAAAGTACCACATTTTTTTATTAGGGATCTTTTTTCAACACCCTTCTTATTGGTTGTCTTGTGTGACACCCTCTACCCCAACATACATATACAGTAATTATAAAAAAAATAATAAAATTTTCATCATTAAAAATCAAATTTTCAACCATGTAAGGGTAAAGAGTTCACATTCATAAACTTAATCCAAATAACATGTCGGTAAAATTACAAAGAAATAAAACTGAATTTTTCAAAATAATTTAATAAGAACATCTTAAACTAATCCTATCTATGTCCCGATGTCACATGTCCTATCATAGCAAAATCCAACATAGAAGCCTAAGCTTCATCACCAACATCCTCAGCCTCACGCTGATGATCACCTGTATAACAGTCAAAACAAAACAACACAAAAAAAGGGAGTGAGAAACATCTCACTCTGGCTCACAGTGTAGAAATACACACCGGATAACCAAACACAAACAATACGATATAGCATAGATATATTAACACAATATTACATCTCACTCATTCAAGACATAAAAATATCAATTTATTAGACAACATTGAAAATGCACATGTATGGACACGGACTACATATTATCATGCATGTGGCGCCAGTAAAACATCACATGGCATATTGCCGCTAGCAATACACGAAGAGTAGTCTAGGAGTACATGTCGGGTCACACCCTCTACGCACTCTCACTAGAAGGATATACTACCAGAGTCTCGTCGAGATAGCTAAGTCGCGCAAGATACATCCCATGCACACAATGGGCGAGACTGGGACTTCCAAACCGAGCTATCCCCAAGGACTAATCCCCAAAGCTTTTACACTAGGGGGGCTTCTCTGGCGGTGTATTCCATATCTTACCCTTAAAACACTTATGCAAATGATGCATGTCAATCAAGACTCTATGCATTCTCATATCACATTATCATTTCCCATGGTCATATCACATCATCACATTTCATCATCATATTTCATTATCACATTTCATATCTCATGTCTCAATCACCTTTCACATTATCTCATCATATTCACAAAACCTCCACAGAGCACTTTAATTTATATCAAAACTCGTTTATTTATAAAATTAAATACATATTCATTCATCCACTACACCAAAAAAATGAAATAACGTCACAAAGTTTGCGGCGGTTTTAAAGAACCGCCTGCGGTTTTTTAATTTTGACTAAAACACATTAAAATTACGGCGGTTTGACCCAACGGACGCAATTTTTAATTTTTTTTCGACGGTTAATATAGAACCGCCGCAGGTAGGTTAAAAATTTCAGCTTACTCAAATGTTCCCTCCCCTCTCGCCCACAAACCTAACCCTTAACAACATAATCCCCGTTTCTCTCGATCCATTCTTCTTCTTCTCTATCAGTCCATTCTTCTTCTTCTCTCTCGCTCACGGTCACGCCTCTGCTGCTCAAGAGTGACGCCTCTAGCCTGCTGCATTGAACGTTGCTCACAACCACTTGTTCACGGGGTCACGGTCACGCCTCTGCTTTCCTCTACCTCGTCCGGTGAGTTAGAAACTTGCTCACAGAGCAACAAAGATATTGGGTTTTATGTTAATAGCTTTTTTCATATGGTCTTGATTGGTCGTAATGCCTTGCTATCTAATTTGAGATCAGGTGGAACTGGCATTGACAACATCTTAAAGGGTAACAAAGATGCACAAATAGTCAACTGATTGTGTTGCAACCAAAGAACTCTGGTACATACCGATGAATCTAGGTATTGGGTTTTATGTTTTATGGTTGATGGTTTTCAATCATGTTTGGTTTATTGTTTTTAAAATTGACTGAGTACTATGCAGTTCCTCTTTGTATGTCTGTCATTTGAAGGAATTAAAAAATAGCTTGTGTGGTAGTTCGCAAAACTTGAATTAGAAAACATTCTAACTTGAAGAATGTGCTGGATTGTTTAATTGCCTGATTATTGTGTTTCCTTAAGTCGAAGCCCACCATGATCTCATCAATCTTCATATGTTATATAATTGAGTGTTATTAATATTAACTTCTAAGTTGAAAATTAAGGTTGTCGACTGCATGACGATTAGTAGGGACAATGGACATGTAGTGGTCCAAGACTATGTAATAATTCCTCTTTCCTTTCAGCATGTTTGCCATTTCAAGAAATTAAACAATCTGTTTGTAAATAGCAGTAATTGGTTGAGTAATTAATTAATTTGTAATTTTCTTGGTACCTCGTGTACTGAGTTTGTCAGAACTGGGATCCCACTATATATAATGATTATTGCCATATCGGGTTACATAGAACATGCCTTCATCTGGTGTGAACCTTACTCTGAGCTTACCAAGAGAATTTTTTTTCTAGCAAGTTTTGATGATTAAATTGAAGTCTACATTGTTTGCAGATCACTGGGTACCATTAGAATGTCAAATTCTTTTGAAGTTAGAACCTCACGTAAAGGAGCTGCAAACTAAATATTGTAACCATAAAGCCAATTAACAAATGAACTAGGCTTTTGTATGATATCCAAGTTTAAAACATTTATTTTGCTATGATATTATGATCATGCCTGAAAAGAAGTTAAAAGCGTTTTTATAGTTTCTCTAGTGAAAATAAAAAGTATTTTTCAGTAAAGAAAATTCTCAAAACACTTCTAAACTTATCCCCAACAGGCTTAATATTTTGTTTGAAAACCATACCTTTCTTTTCCTCTTCCACATAATTTAGCTAGTATTTATGAAAATTATGATAATCAACCACTGATTGAAATGAACTACATATCTGCAGCTCACACAGGATCTTGGGCATTAGCCTACCCTGACATTGTAACTTGTGCGAACATCCATTTTGGTTCATCAAGATTCAAAAGACTGTTTCTATATTTTTATCTTTTGTATAGTTTTATGTTTCATATTTTGTTGTATCAAAGTTTCATAACCTCTTTTAAAGACTTTGATGCTTCATAGATATTTATTGGTGAAGTGTCTTGAAGTACAATTGTACAAGTGCTTCATAGTGTATGGCCTGACATGGCCACTGCCAGAAACAAATTGATCTGGTGGCAGAAGAACAAATCTGTTGGGGCTATCACAGTTTGATCCATAAATAAATCCTTATTTAATGATCTCTAGTTCCACTTATTTCGTTGTTTCTTTTGTATTAAACGATGGGATCATGTCTAATGAAAATGCGCAGTCTTTCATAAAGCTTGTAATAATATAAGACTTATTTTGTTTGTTTAATAAAAATATTCCAGAGTTTTGATTCGTCTTTTGATTTTACAAATGGAATGTTAAGACAATTGAGGCTTTGACACTGTGTTCTTGAAAATGGAATTACAAGTGGGTGAGCTATATGTGCATTGGGCATGGAACTTACTGTTTACAGGCTTCGTTCAACCACTTTCTTTTAACTTTCTTTAAAATGTATAGAATATAGCAGCACTAGCATGTACAAGATAGATTTAAAATTTGATAAGGAATTATAAGGTTTAATTAATCATTTGGTTGCTAAACTTGTCCACTTTAAATATTTGGTTTCTCTGCCTGTTGATCTCATTTGATTTTCATCTAACTTTCTCTGATTACAGGTTCTTAAATCCCACACCAACTCGGTTGCCTCTGGACAACTTTCTCAGCCGTTGGAGAGGCTACATATATCTATTGAAGATTACTCTCTGGTTTTTACTCTTCAATTTCTCAGTTTCGTATGTTTATTCTATCGCTCGTGCTCATATCATTTTATATTTGCACTTAATTTTGTTACTACAATTGCAGTTACATAGTACAGACAGAACCTCGTCAAGGCTTTCTTCTAATCCTGGTTTTGTTGGTCCTTCCCGTGGATCTATTTCTACTGGTATATTTCTATCACTTGTGTTTCTACAGTTACATAGCTTGTTGCTTTGCATAAAGACATAAATTTATGCTTTCTATTTCTGAAAATATGTTGTGGTCCTTTGATATGTGCATCTGGTGTAGGGTTTGGATCATTTTGTTTTAGTTGTTATACCTCAATTTTGTGATAATTTTACACTGCCAGGCTTGATAAGTTAAAATGAAACAGATTCCTTCATAAGTTAAAATTAGCTTGTGTGTGTTCATATAGCAATTTACAAACTTGATTCAGCTAAAAGCGAGTTTCATGTGAAGTGCTTATGTTTGGTAACTTTTATATTAAAAATAAGTTAGTAATAAAACATGGAATAAAACCTAATGCAAAACTTACACCAGACTTCTCTCTTCTCATAATTGATTTTAGAGTTAAAATCCAGTTTGAGAAGGTTTGATCCGCCCCAACGTATATCAAACACAAATTCAAATTTTGTTAACTTAGGATCTGCTTGGCTCATAGAGAATAAATACCTGATAGAGCAACTAGATCCGTGAGGCTGAGGCCATGTGAAGCAAACATTTGGTTCAGCTGTGTTAGTTTGAATTCAGCATGAGGTAGATGGTGTCTAACACTGGCTTTTGTAGAGATTCTCCCATCTAGCCTTCCCAACTCTACTGCATAAGATGGTCCTCCTGTCTGAAGTAAAGTGAATGTTCATTTGGTATTCAGCTAAATTGTACAAGGAATTAAAATGTTGCATATATTTTCTACATAGCCAAAATAAAATATTCTTATAAAGACAAATCTGTTAAACCTTCAAAAAAAAAAAAAGCTAAAAAGGTTTTTTCACTGCATAGTTATGTTTACTTACTTCAGTGGATAATCCCAGTTAAGTATTTGTTTTTGAGCATAACTGTACATCTAATGATAATGGGTACATTTCTTTTATCTGATACCATGCATGCCTTTGATGTATGGCTATTATCTCTTATTATGTATTTCACTTAAATAGAGTGAAAACATGTAGAAGAACATGGTTATGCAGCAAAAATGAAATTACTGTGTTCTCCCATTTTCATTTTATCTCTTTATCGTTTCTATGCTTAACGGTTTTGTTGCTATTGTATGTTTCAACAAAATCAAAAGAAATATGATACTCTATGGAGGATGCAAGGATCCTAATCTCCTAGTAATACTTCTCTAATTCTACCCAAAACAACAAAACAAAAGTCTTACGCAACTAGGTGAAGTCAGTTATATGGATTACACGACACCATTTAAAATCGGATAAAGACCAAATCTCAAAGAGATATTATCTACTATAAGACCCCTCTAAACAAATTTCTTTGTACTTTTCTTAGTCTCTGACTCCTCCTTTTCAGAGTACTACAAACCATGCTAATTTATTGCCCATAATGGTGCCTTCAGGTATTTATTTATACATGTCCAAATCACCTTAACCGATGAGTTGGTATGAGTTGGTATGTAAAGTTCATTTAGTCTATTTTGTTTGAAAAAATTGAAAAAAATTGTTTGTATAATTATTTTTGGTATGGTGAAAAATGTTAGGAAGTGCAATATGGACGACGTTATAGTAGAGGAGATATGTATCCTATTGCTCATAAAAAGAAGGATAGATCATTTGTGAACGAAGATGCTAGACAAAAATATGTGAGTACAATATATTATTTGTAATTTTCAATTACCATTTGCTTTTCACTCATATAAGTAATCTTTTACTATTTATCTATGTATTCAACATTATATGTAGGAACAATTGCATAATGAAATTCAGGAGACTTCTTCTGAGAATGAGGCATTCTTGAAAGTGTTTGGAAAGGAGCATCCAGGATATGTTCGAGGCATGGGACTTGGGGTTACTCCAACTCAAATCATTGGATCATATTCTTCCTCTACGAGGTCTGGATCTTCATCAGATGCGGCCACGATAGCAGAATTGCGATCTGAAGTTGAAGCACTTAAGGCACGAGTTGGTGAAGTTGATGTTTTGAAGGAACAATTAGCTTTCCTTATGCAAATTGTTAAAGGAAATCAGGTATAAAATAAAGTATTTAAAAAATTGTAAATTTTATTGTCTAAGTAAAAGTTCAAATCTAATTTGTTATTATTTTAATTTCAGGCAGCTGAAATGGAATCTCTAGCAGATTTGAGACGTTCTTCTCAGTCTAGCCATATTCTTGAAGATAATGGAGGATCATCATGAGGGACTATTTAGATATTTGCTTCAATTTTAGTTTGTTAGGAGCTTTTAGGACCATCTTTATATTTTTGTTGTTTTTATGTGCCTAAGTTTCTTAAACTTAAGGACCATTTGTATGTTTCAAAGATACAAATTTATTATGCACTAAATTTGGATTTAATATCTTTATTTAATGAATGACATTTTATTTGAATCATTTGTATTAGTTTATCTTGATCACATGTTTGAGATAAGAATTTAAACAAACAGGTTGAAAATGTAATTATAAAAAACATTTAATTATAAATTGGACGCGACTTAAATTGCGGCGGTTACAAACTGCTGCAAATTGTTAATTAAAATGCATGTTTAAATTTGCGGCAGTTTTAAAAACCGTCGCAAAATTTTTGAAAACCGCCGCAAATTTTTAACTAGTTTCAGTTTCTAAAATAGCGACAATTTTATAACCGCCGCAATTTTATCGAATATGTTGCGACAGTTTAGAAAACCGCCGCAAAATTTAGTCGCGACACACAACATTGCGGCGGTTTACAAACCGTAGCAATTTAAGTTTGCGGCGGTCAAAACCGTCGTCGCTCTCACTTAAAAACCGCTGCAAACAAACAAGTTTTTTGTAGTGATCTCATTCAACAAGGAACACAATAGAGAAATCAGAAAGAAAAACAGAAAACGTTCACATTTTGCCTGTTTCTTATAGGGTTCCCACAGGAACCCACAGAGCACTCTAAATCATATCAAAATCTATTTATTCTCAAAATTAATCACATACTTACACATTACATTCAACAAGGAAAACAATAGAGCAATCAGATAGCAAAACATAAAATATTCATATTTTGCCTGTTCCTCATAGGGTTTCCCATAGGAACCCATAGAGATCTCAATTCATATAATTAATTGCATATAAGAAAAATAATAAGCAAACACAGATACAATTGGGAGAAACCCCTCATACATGAGCTTACAAAAAATACAGCAAACACAGGATTGGGGGCCAATCCCACTACCCAACATATATTCCCACACCCAAAGCAAGATTTCTCACTCCCCCCTTACCTCGATAAGCAGGAGTCGAATCTTATTGGTCGCCCCCTATAGGTTCCCCTTCGTCTTCAGAGAGAAAGGAGGAAAAAATTAGAAAATGAAAAAATGTGTTTTAGAGAGTGCAAAACGCTCTATTTATAGGCATCAGGTCGTGGCCAGAACGACCTGTTCTGAATCTGGAACGGCCCGTTCTGAGCCCATAGAACACGTACAAAAGCCTCTCCAAGAACGGCCCGTTCCAAAACCAGAACGGCCCGTTCTGGGGTTTTCAAAACGGCCATTTCAAGGTAGAACGACCCGTTCTGAGTCAAAACTTTGTTCTTTAAAACCACATCCGGAACGGCCTGTTCCCAAAGTGGAACGACCCGTTCTGGGTTGAAATTTTACCCACGCATGCTTGATTTGGAACGACCCGTTCCCAAAGTGGAACAGCCCGTTCCAGAACTATGAAAATCCAAGTTTGCTAATTAATAAATAAATAAATAACATATATATATATATATATATATATATATATATCAAATTAAAATAAAATATCAATATAATTTAAAACATGATTTTTTTCAAATAATAATTATAACAAAATATCATAATTAATAATATTATACAAAATAATTTTTATAAATGATTATTATTAAAAACCTTTAAAAATTCAATCAAATCCATTTAATTAATAAAATTAATTATAAGGAAATAATCTTCATAAGTACAAAAATAAATAATAATTATTCGTAGTATTAGTAGAAAAATTCGGGGTGTTACAATTCTCCCTTCCTTTTAAAAATTTCGTCCCTGAAATTACCTGAAACAAATAAAAATGGATATGCCTCCTGCCTTAGACTTTCTAATGTTCCACCTTAGACTTTTGGAATACTACACACGAGTCCACAACTTCCTCTACTCCTCTCTTCACCTTAGCCACCACGCTTCCGCTATGCCACTCTCATACATCCTCCTAAGGTCCTAATCCATCTAATAACTCCTAAGTGAATACTAAGAGTACTCTTATTGCCTTCTTCTAAGATCATCTTCCTTAATTCAGGATTATTAGACACATAGATTCTATCCTAAAACCACCAAACACCATCAACTTCCACTCGAAAAGGGCTATCTATACCCTTACCAATCCTCTCCACTTGGTTCACTAAGAAAGGATCTAACTCTTAGGCTCCTCTAATCTCATCCATTAATTCATTAGTCACCTTCGACATACTCAATTCAATGCTTCTAAGGGTAAGCTCACAAATCAAGCTTAAATCTCTAAACTCTTCAATCAAATTTAACCTTTAAATCATCAAAACGATAGATGAAAAGATCACCCTACTCAAGGCATCTGTCACCACATTGCCTTTACCTAGATAACAATTGAGATTAAAAATCCTAGTCCTTAAGAAATTCCAACTATCTCCTTTGGTCAAAAGATATTTAAGACTTTAACAATCGCTAAATACCTCAAGCTTAGAATTATATAGGTAGTGTTTCCAAATCTTAATGAAATATCATAACCACTAACTCATAGATAAGGTAGTTCCTCTCATGAATTTTCAATTGCCTAGAAACATAAGCTACTACCTTTCCTTCTTGCATCAACAAGCATCCAAATTCATCTTATAAGTGCTACTATATACCACAAAAGACTTACTAAAATCCAATAATATTAACACTAGTCAATCTTGCCTTAAGAGTTGAAACTATTCTCATACTTACTATCCCACATAAAGACAATACTCCTCCTAGTGAATGTAGTTAAAGGCAATGCTATCTTAGAAATTCCTTCAATAAATCTCCAATAATAATAAGCTAACCTCATAAAACTCTTATTCTCACTAACTGGCTTAGATATCTCCCCACTTAAACACAACTTCTACCTGAGACAGATCCATGTTTACCTCAATTGGAATTTACAGGAACTAGAAAAATTACCTCATACAATAAAAATAATAATAAAATAAGATAAAATAAAATAGTAATACTTAGATAACTTAACATACAACCGTCTTGGATATATCTCCACCCTCAACTACAATATGATCATATCACACCCTAAGATCAATCTCACTAACCACACGACATTCACTAATTGATCCCTAAGGTCATCTATCCACATATCAACATACATGCATATTAAAACATATTGTAATACCTACATTAAACCTTCATATATACCATCCATAAGCATGTACATGAACAACCTTTACCACATAGCATCATACAACCTTAAACAACCTCTCAATCCACATGAAAACACCCCAAAATCAATTCTCATCTTTGCATTGCCTACTAACCCGAAAACATTATTACAACTTACTTCTCCTTTCAACAACTATCTAAGAAAATGATACCTAGATATTTATACTCGTCCAAATGATCTCAAACCTATCTCAAAAGAAAGATAAGAGAATAAGTTACAACTTCTACGAAGACATAAGATTCTAAAAAGATCATCTTCTTAGCTAAAAATTTCAAAAACCTCAGTAGATATATTCAACGCTTGCAGCTAGACCTTTGATCACCAAAGTTGCTATAACTGGAGTTCTAGACCTCCGTTTTACCTGATTCCAGTTCCATTGGAAAGATAACATCCAAGGCTATAACTTTTGTGAAGACCATATAATCTAAATCTGTCAATATGGTACTCATACTGGCACAACAAAACTGCAGCGAAAATATCCTCTACACCAACAGCAATAGTATATCAATATATCTAAGCCCACAAAAATACCTCAACCCTTCCAAACTCACACCTTAACTTCATATCAAAGTTTCCTACTACAAATCTAAACCAAACAACTCACATATTCAGTACAAAAGGCTTAAAAAATAAAATTCACATGCTACCTAAACCATAAAAGGTCAACATGCAACCATCAAACTCTAGAAATCATCGACACTTCAATCTCTCCTTAAGAATACCAAAACTCTAATTCTCAACATATATCATCCTTGGATTCAATCGCTACAACTATAGCTTTCAAAAATTCCACCAATCATAAACTCTTAATACACTAAAAAAAATCAACATCTTACCCAAATATAAGGCCTCAATAGTTCTTACAATATTAGCACAATATCTCATCTACCACTACTCACACATATGCTTGCAACACAAGCGATATCACTCAACCACTACTTCTTACGTAAGCAAGAAGTATCAAACAAATAAGCAATCATGAGAATGAAGAAGAGCATTCATAATGGTATTAGCTAACACTATGATGACTATCATTCCTCTAATTACAAAATAACTTAACAACATCAAACTCAACAACATTAACACAAGAAGAACATCATTATCATCAACATCATCATAGTACACAACAAACAAGACACAGTCAGAGTACACAACAGAGTCATGATAAGCACATAACACACACGGTCGATTGGATCAACCAGGCTCTGATACCACTTAATGTGACACTCTCTACCCCAACATACATATACAGTAATTATAAAAAAAATAATAAAATCTTCATCATTAAAAATCAAATTTTCAACCATGTAAGGGTAAAGAGTTCACATTCATAAACTTAATCCAAATAACATGTCGGTAAAATTACAAAGAAATAAAAATGAATTTTCCAAAATAATTTAATAAGAACATCTTAAACTAATCTTATCTATGTCCCGATGTCACATGTCCTATCATAGCAAAACCCAACATAGAAGCCTAAGCTTCATCACCAACATCCTCAGCCTCATGCTGATGATCACCTGTATAACAGTCAAAACAAAACAACACGAAAAAAGGGAGTGAGAAACATCTCAATCTGGCTCATAGTATAGAAATACACATCGGATAACCAAACACAAACAATACGATATAGCATAGATATATTAACACAATATTACATCTCACTCATTCAAGACATAAAAATATCAATTTATTAGATAACATTGAAAATGCACATGTATGGACACGGACTACATATTATCATGCATGTGGCGCCAGTAAAACATCACATGGCATATTGCCACTAGCAATACACGAAGAGTAGTCTAGGAGTACATGCCGGGTCACACCCTCTAAGCACTCTCACTAGAAGGATATACTACCAGAGTCTCATCGGGATAGCTAAGCCGCGCAAGATACATCCCATGCACACAATGGGCGAGACTGGGACTTCCAAACCGAGCTATCCCCAAGGACTAATCCCCAAAGCTTTTACACTAGGGGGCCTTCTCTGGCGGTGTATTCCATATCGTACCCTTAAAACACTACAAGAAAATGACGATTTTGCGACGGTTATATGACCTACATTGCGACGGTTATAACTGCCGCAAAGACAACATTGCGACGGTTTGGGAACCGTCGCAGAGTCGTCCGTCACCAGGCAATTTTGCGACGGTTATCAGAACCGTTGCACAAACCGTCGCAAAATTGGAATTGCGACCGTTTCATCAACTGTCGCACCAAATGCCTCTATATTAACATTGCGACCCTTTCATCAACTGTCGCACCAATTGCCTCTAAATTAATATTACAATCCTTTTTTTAACAGTCAAAAATTATAATTTTTTTTTATTTTAATAAATTTATTAATGTAACAATCCTCATATTTGGTCTTTCAAGGATTTTATTTCACGATATTTCACTGTTTAGCATGTTTTATCCTTACTTGTGCAATTTCTGGGAAACTTCCCAGAAGGTCACCCATCCTTGTACTACTCCAGGTCAAGCACGCTTAACTGTGAAGTTCTGATGAGTAAGCTACCGAAATGTATATGTATGTTGTCAGTATAACTTGTACAGATTAATTCATTTAAGTCATCCTCAAATATACAATCTCATATCTGTATTATAATAATAATATATAATAATTTTATATTACAAATAATAATAATAATAATAATATATTTAGTTATTCTTTATTTATATGTACTTACTTTTATAATTAACATCTACTTATTTCGATTTAAAATTATAATTTAAATTATTTAAATTTTTTAATTTATAATGATAATATAATTTATAAAATTATAAATATTTATTTATTACATACTTATAAATTATTTTAATATTTTAAATAAATTATTAATTAATTTAATATATTTATTTACCTTAAATCAAACATATAAAATTCAAAAAAAAATGTATTTATCCTTGTTTTATTTTCTAATTATCAACTATTAATAAAATACTAACTTAAAATCTTATCTAATTATATATAATATTCTCATATCAAATTTAAAACCAAGTATTAGTTATACAAAAATATTAAGATTATATAGTAAATTGTCAATAAGATTTTAGTTAAATAATTTAAAATAATTAATGTTTTAATTATATTGTTAATTAGAAAATAATTTATTCCAAAACTAATTAATTTTTTTATATTAATTATTAGTAAAATTTAATAATTTTTAAATTAACAATTAATTGGATCAATGAAATTCAACATACACGATGAGTTATTGAGCGGAATAACTTTACCGAGAGTTATTTTGTAAGTTATCTTAAATCAAACATATAAAATTCAAAAAATATATTTATCCTTGTTTTATTTTTTAATTATCAACCATTAATAAAATACTAACTTAAAATCTTATCTAATTATATCATAATATTTTCATATCAAATTTAAAACCAGTTCTTACATTTTCGACAAATATAAATTTTCTAAAATATTTCATCAATAATATAGTTTTTCCTACAAAAATTTTCTCATAAAAAATATAAATTTTCTGACAGATTTAATTTTGTTTTTATAAGAAATCATCTTCGATTAATTTAACATTTTGTATATATGATTTAACAGTAAAAGATTTTCAATTTAACTGTTAAATTTACAAAATTCACATTTAATATAAAGTTATTGAGTTGTGTAACACTTAGTAAAATTTACACTGATGTAATTATAAACCCCCTCATATATATATATATATATATATATATATATATATATATATATATATATATATATATATATATATATATATATATATATATATATATATATATATATATATATATATATATATATATATATATATATATTAAATGTGACTTTTACTAAGTATTACACCGCTCAATAACTTTATATTAAATGTGAATTTGGTAAATCCAACTGTTAGATTGAAAGTTCATATCTCTCAAAGATTATATATACAAAACTTTATATTAATCCAAGATGGTTTGATACTTCATTTTTATAAAACAAAATTGATGTCATATATTCATTTTAAAATACACTAAAATATAAACAATTTGATTACCTTCCAGTTGTTGTTCAATTTTAACAAAATTTGATATACACTTATAAAGTGATATGAACTTTCAATTTAACGGTTGGATTTACAAAATACACATTTAATATAAAGTTATTGAACAACATAATACTTAATAAAAGTTACATTGGTATAATTATAACCCCATATATTATATATATATATATATATATATAGATATATATAGGGACGGATGTACATTTGGAATAGTGGGCACTTGCCCCACTACTATTTGACATATACATAATTTTTTATCTAAAAAAATAATATATTTTAAAAAATAAAAATTATATTCTAATAAAATAAAAATATAGATTCAGAAAAAATGTTTATTTATTTTATATCTATCAAATTTTTGAAAGAAATTAATTCTCATGTAATAAATTTTTTTTTCTTAATAATGAATTAATTTTTTAAAAAAGTTTAATTATAATATATATATATGTATATATATATATATATGTCTTAATATTCACATATATAATGTAATATATTAAAATAAAAAGTTTTTTGATAAAATAAAATTTTTACTATGCATGTTTATCTTTTGTGTTTTTTCTTTATTGTATACGTTGATTGAAAAAATCAAAATAGTAAAATTATATATATTGATTAAAAAAATCAAACTAAGAAAAATCAGAAGATTTATGTTCCATTTAGAATTGTTATTATAAAATATATTTTAAAATAAATTATCATCTAAAAATATATATTAGATATTAAAAACATATTTATATCATAAATAAATTAAACTGGATTTTTATAAATTTTAACATATTTATTTTTATATTTTTAAAGAAAGTATATATAAAATTGTTAATAAAATATAAGTTTGTTAAGATAATATACATAATACTTAAAAAAAAACTTTTAAATTCTAATAAAAAAAATGCTGAAAATTTTGCGACGGTTTATGACTAACTGCCGCAATGTTAAATTTGCGACGGTTATGATTAACTGTCGCAATGTTAAACTTGCGACGGTTTATCATAAACCGTCGCAATGTTAAACAAATTTTGCGACAGTTTATGATAAACCGTCGCAATGTTAAACAAATTTTGCGACGGTTTACGATAAACCGTCGCAATGTTGAACAATTTTGCGACGGTTTTGAAAAACCGTCGTATGAAGGGTCGCAATATCAAAGCGACGACGGTTTCTAGATAACCGTCGCAATTTGTCATTTTTCTTGTAGTGAAACACTTATGCAAATGATGCATGTCAATCAAGACTCTATGCATTCTCATATCACATTATCATTTCCCATGGTCATATCACATCATCACATTTCTTCATCACATTTCATCATCATATTTCATTAGAACATTTCATATCTCATGTCTCAATCACCTTTCACATTATCTCATCATATTCACAAAACCTCCACAGAGCACTTTAATTTATATCAAAACTCGTTTATTTATAAAATTAAATACATATTCATTCATCTCATTCAACAAGGAACACAATAGAGAAATCAGAAAGAAAAACAGAAAACGTTCACATTTTGCCTGTTTCTTATAGGGTTCCCACAGGAACCCACAGAGCACTCTAAATCATATCAAAATCTATTTATTCTCAAAATTAATCACATACTTACACATTACATTCAACAAGGAATACAATAGAGCAATCAGATAGCAAAACATAAAATATTCATATTTTTCCTGTTCCTCATAGGGTTTCCCATAGGAACCCATAGAGATCTAAATTCATATAATTAATTGCATATAAGAAAAATAATAAGCAAACATAGATACAATTGGGAGAAACCCCACATACATGAGCATACAAAAAATACAGCAAACACAGGATTGGGGGCCAATCCCACTACCCAACATATATTCCCACACCCAAAGCAAGATTTCTCACTCCCCCCTTATCTCGATAAGCAGGAGTCGAATCTTGTTGGTCGCCCCCTCTAGGTTCCCCTTCGTCTTCAGAGAGAAAGGAGGAAAAGATTAGAAAATGAAACAATGCGTTTTAGAGAGTGCAAAACGCTCTATTTATAGGCATCAGGCCGCGACCAGAACCGCCTGTTCTGAATCTGGAACGGCCCGTTCTGAGCCCATAGAACACATACAAAAGCCTCTCCAAGAACGGCCCGTTCCAAAACCAGAATGGCCCATTCTGGGGCTTTCAGAACGGCCCGTTTCAAGGTAGAACGGCCCGTTCTGAGTCAAAACTTTGTTCTTTAAAACCACATCCGGAACGGCCCGTTCCCAAAGTGGAACGGCCCGTTCTGGGTTGAAATTTTACCCATGCATGCTTGATTTGGAACGGCCCGTTCCCAAAGTGGAATAGCCCGTTCCAGAACTATGAAAATCCAATTTTGCTAATTAATAAATAAATAAATAACATATATATATATATCAAATTAAAATAAAATATCAATACAATTTAAAACATGATTTTTTTCATATAATAATTATAACAAAATATCATAATTAATAATATTATACAAAATAATTTTTATAAATGATTATTATTAAAAATCTTTAAAAATTCAATCAAACCCATTTAATTAATCAAAATAATTATAAGGAAATAATCTTCATAAGTACAAAAATAAATATTAATTATTCGTAGTATTAGTAGAAAAATTCGGGGTGTTACATCTTGTATCAATCTTCCCTACAAATCTTGCAGTTTGTTTTATCTAAATTTTCTTTATAGAACAACATGCACTCTTCTGGACAACAATCAATTTTCAAACAATCCAAACCCATTTTTCACACTAATATCATAGCTTGATAAAAAAAAATTATTGACCATTTGGTTGTCTTTTGACATTGTCTTACCCATAAGTTGGACCATTCGTTTAAAACACCCCCTTCTGACATATTATAATAAGATTTCGAGCTTAGAGCTGCTAAAGAAGATAATAATTTTGAGTGATTTTCACATCTTTCCCACAATGGTGCTTGTGCATCTACAAGAATATCAAAGAATTCTTGAGCTTTAGGATTAGGATTTTCCTTAATGCATTCTAACCCATGTTCTATATGTTGGCCAATTAAGGGTCAACATGATCCATAACACGAACCTTCAACCACCACTTGATGAATTTGTGACTCTAACTTATCGTGGTATGTTGACTAATAATAATTAGGCCCACACAACTTCTATCATAGTTTTGAAAGCTTTTCATTTGCATTTTATGTAAGGACATCTCATCCCATTGTCTTGATTATGAAATTTCTCTTGACTAGTAGCAAAGTCTATGAACTCAGCCACTCCATTTACAAACTCAACTTTCATTAGTTTAGTAGCATCCAAACTCTTATACATCCACTTTTGATTCTCAAAAATCTCCATTGATGCAAACTACCTACCACTTATCATAAGTATAAGTTCTAAAAACAAAGGCATTATAATGATGTTACATGCATAAAAATGAAGTATTTTAGTTTTATTTATAACCATTATTTAGTGAAGGATTGCAACTTATCTATATTAAAGGAATCTTTCTTGATACAAACTACCTACAACTTATCTATAACCCTTACTTCTTGATCTTAAAGGAATCAATATGGTATGTTGATTAAAATTTATGAAAAATTTCTAAACTTGGTAAATTAACATTTAGCATGTTATAGAGTAAGTTGTTTTTTTCATTATGTGTCAAAAAGCATCACTTGATCTTATTAGTCTTGACCTATAATTAGCCTAATAACTCGATTTATATCTAAAATAAGATAATTAGTTAGTAGGATAATGAGTGATGGCAACAACATAGTCATTAAAGAATATACCCAAATTTATGTCAAGTAAAAGAAATTTACAATAGAAATAAGCAAAATGTTGTCTTATATGAGTAAGATTTTCTTTCAGTCCACAATTTAACTTGTAAAAAGAAATCCTAAACTATTAATCAATCCAAATTTATAACTTTCATGGCAATCCCTAAAGTATAATGTTTTTCTTATTAAAAATTTTGTTAAATCCATTTACTATTTTATATTAGAAGTGACTCCCTCCTATTTTAGCTACCAGCCAAATTGTGATAACCAATAAAAAAATACCTAAGTTTTTGTTAAAGTATGTGTTCTACTGAAGACAACTTATGAATAGAGATGTAATCATCCTAAATAGGATTGGTGGAAAAAGGAAAGGTCTGCAAAGGAAATTGTATCCACCTTATTTTTTTCCACTAATAATTGCAAATGCCATTTACTATTTAGTGTCAACCCCAATAATTTACTATACTACTAATCACATTTTATTATTTCAAATTTTGTGTTATTATCATCATAAATTAAATCACTCTTTAATTCAATCTTAAATTCAATCTTATTCTAAAATATATCATGTAAAAGAAACTTACAATAAAAACATGCCTAATGTTTTCTTGAATAAATAAGATTTACTTTCAGCCATCATTTAATATATGTAAACAAAAATACCAAATCATTAATCAATGTAAATTCATACTCTTAAATGGTAATAATTGAAAGAAATTAAGAGAATATCAATTTCATTTATCACTTACTAAAAGATCTTGAAATAATTATAAAAAAAGAATAATACTAAATGAAAACTAAGAAAATAAGTTGCTTAAATGTTCGCATATTAAAATTGAATCTAAATATTGTGCACCAAATTGAAATAGAAACCATTTAGTATGATTTAAGTACATTTGTTTATGTCACTTATTACAGTTAAGTAATGTTATAATTGCATTAACTAGAGCTATATATATATATATATGATATCAAGTTGATCTTAATTTTACTATAAAGCTAAGACAATTATCTCCAATTTCTATGTTGACCTCAAGAGCTAATTATGTCACCAACTATTTATAAAAAAATACAAAATCGTAATATTTTAGCTTAAATATGAAAATCTGACATTTTCTCACTAATTTGATCATAACTTGAGTTCTAAAGCTTCTTTTTAGGTGATTCCAATGACATTTGAAAGCTAACATCCAATGTTACAATTCTTTTAAAGACCACAAAACCTGATTCTAATAGTACAATGCCTGACACAATTATTATTACACCCAATGCGGAGAAACTACAACCTCTCTATCATACTTGCACCCAGCATGACTAAGGTCACACTTGGCACTAAAACTCACATGGATCAAATGGCATATAACATGGCCCATTTGATGCCCAATGCAATATCAGTTTGTGAAAGGCTTATGGACTGTGCAAAAGTTGCACAATACAAACCTAAAACCCCAAACTCCAACCTAATCGATAAAAATCACGATTAAAGCTTAATATTATTCTATTATATTATTAATTACTCAAATTCAACATCAATTTAGCATTATAATTATATACTTCTATTAACTACTCACACAATAAACATTTAGGATTTTCACAGGAACCCACAAGCAAACCAAACTTCACAATTACATGTCCAACCACGAAATTGGAGACATATACAACTACACAAAATCAAATAGAATAACAAAGAATCATATAGAAGACAAAAAAGCACATAATGCAATCAATTGGAAAAATCATCTTCATACAATACAAACAACAGAGAAGGGATTAGAGGCTAATCCCATTGTCCAACATACATCCCACGCCTAGAGCGAGACTACCCACTCCCCCTTACTTCAATGATCGCCAAACTCTAGATGTAGATCTCCGAGGTCATTTCTGGCTGTAACACACCTGTTTTCAAAAATGTTATTATTATTATTATTATTATTATTATTATATGGTATTTGGTCATGATTATTTTAATAATTATAAAGGAATATTATTTTGTACTTTTTAAATAATTATTATTTTGGACAATTATTTTGTACGTATTAAATAAGTATTTTTATTAGCATTTTTAAATAAATATTTATATGTTTTAAGAGAAGGTTGATTTTATATGATATTTTATTATTGAAATTCTATTATTAAATTGGGTCAGAAGTATATTATTATTATAGAGGAAAAATATTTTATAATATACATGTATTTATTTTATTTAATTATTTTCAGGAAAAAGAGAAGTGGGTTAGAAGAGAAGGAAAATGGGTTGGGTTGACCCAGCCCAATGGATTAATTTTAAGAAAGGAGTCAGGTAGCGTTAACCCTATCTGCCTCATTTGCGTTCTGAAGGGTTAGGAAAAAAAAGCAGAAACAAAGAGCTCTAAGGAAGAGTACTCAGAAACGATCTTAGATCACACCAAGACCATTTGTCTTCTGCTCATCCAGGTAAGGGGTGAGTAAGAAACCTCGCTTTGGGTGTGGGAATATATGTTGGGTAGTGGAATTGACCCCCAATCCTGTGTTTGTTGTATTTGTTGTATGCTCATGTATGAGGGGTTTTCCCCAATTGTATCTGTTTCATCTATTGTTCCTCTTGTATGTAATTAATTGTATAAATTGCTTGAATGAGTGATTAATTTCAGTTTTAAAACTGTAAATGTATGATTTTTTATTTCTGTGGGTTCCTATGGGAAACTCTATGAGAAAATAGGAAAAATATGAATGTTTTCTGTTTTGCCTTTTGATTGCTTTGTTTTGTTCCTTGTTGGATGTGATGCATGAGAATGTGGTTAATTTTGAAAATGAATATGTTTTTATATGAATTAAAGTGCTCTGTGAAAATTGTGAATATGATGTGATAATATGATAATGTGATATGGTGATGTGATGTGATGATGTGATATGATGATGTAACATGATGATGTGATATGATAATGAGACGTGATAATGTGACATGGTGATGTGAAATGATGATGTGTTATGATGATGAGACATGATAATATGATATGGGAATGAGATATGAAAATGTGATATTAGAAAAGCATGCATGGAGTCGTGATTGACATGCATCATGCTCATAAATGTTTTTAAGGGTATGATATGGAATACACCGCCAGAGAAGGCCCCCTAGTCTAAAAGCTTTGGGGATTATTCCTTGGGGATAGCTCAGTTTGTAAGTCTCAGTCTCGCCTATTGTGTGCATGGGATGTATCTTGCACAACTTAGTTATCCTGACGAGACTCTGGTAGTATGTCCTTCTAGTGAGAGTGCACAGAGGGTGTGACTTGGCATGTACTCCTAGACTACTCTTCGTGTATTGCTAGCGGCAATATGCCATGTGATATGTTACTGGTGCCACATGCATGATAAAATGTAGTCTGTGTCCATACATGTGCATTTTAATGTTATATGAAAAATTGATATGTCTTGAATGAGTGAAATGTGATATCATTATTAATTTATCTATGTTATATATGTTTTGTTTGTGTTTTGCTATCTGGTGTATATTCTTACACTGTGAGCCAGAGTGAGATGTTTCTCACTCCCTTTTCTCGTGTTGTTTTTCCTTGACTGTCTTACAGGTAATTATCAGCATGAGGCTGAAGATGTTGGTGATGAAGATTAGGCTTCTATATTGGGATTTTCTCTTATAGGACATGTGACATCGGGCGTAGATAGGATTAGATTTAGATGTTTTTATTAAATTATTTTGGAAACTTTAGTTTTATTTATTTGTGATTTCTGCTAATTTTGTTAAGTTATGGATGTGATACTCTCTATCTGAACATGTTTGATATTTAATTATGAAATGTTATGTTATTCAAATTTTATTATTATGTGTTATGGTATGCGGGGTAGAGGGCGTTACATTAAGTAGTATCAGAGCAGGTCGATCCAATCGGCCGTGAGTTATGTACTTATTATGATTCTATTGTGTACTCTGACAGTGTTTTGTTTGTTGTATACTTTGATGATGCTTTGCTTTGATAATGATGATGATGATGTTCTCTTTGTGCTAATATTGTTGAGTTTTATACTGTTAGATTATATTTTAATTAGAGGAATGATAGATAGTGTTAGCTAATATCATTATGACTACTCTTCTTCATTCTTGTTAGCTAATATCATTATGACTACTCTTCTTCATTCTTATGAGTGCTGAATTGTTTGATACTTATTGCTTACGTAAGAAGTAGTGGTTGGGTGGTATCGTTTGTGTTGCAAGCATATGTGCGAGTAGTAGTAGGCGAGATATTGTGCTAATCAACTAGAAACTATTGAGACCTTAGATTTGGGTGAGACATTGATTTGTTGAGAGTTTACAGTTAATGGAGTTTCTGGAATCTATAGTTGTGGCGATAGAATCCAAGGAGGTTGTATCTGAGAATTGGAATTTTGGTATCCTCGATGAGAGTTTGAAATGTTGGTAATTCCCTTGAGTGTTGGTGTTGGCATGTTAACCGTTTATGGTTTAGGTAGAATGTGAGTTTTATTTTCTAAGTCTGTTATGCTAAATATGTGAGTTGTTTTGGTTTAGGATTGTAGTGGGAAGCTTGAATATGAAGTTGAGGTGTGAGTTTGAAAGGGTTGAGGTATTTTTGTGGCCTTAGATATATTGATACACTATTGTTGTTTGGTGTAGAGGATATTTTCGCTGCAGTTTTGTTGTGCCAGTATGAGTACCGTATTGACAGATATAGATTTTATGGTCTTCACAAAAGTTGTAGCCTTGGACATTATCTTTCCAATGGAACTAGAATCAGGTAAAACGGAGGTCTAGAACTCCAATTATAGCTACTTTAGTGATCAAAGGTCTAGTTGTAAGAGCTGAATATATTTGCTGCGGTTTTTGAAATTTTTAGCTAAGAAGATGATCTTTTTAGAATCTTATGTCTTCATAGGAGTTGTAACTTATTCTCTTAGCTTTCTTTTGAGATAGGTTTGAGATCATTTGAATGAGTATAACTCTCTAGGTATCATTTTCTTTGATCTTTGTTGAAGGGATATGTATGGTGTCATGATATTTTTGAATCGTTAGGCAATGCAAGGATAAAAATTGATTTTTGTCATGATTCTGAGATGTTAGGTGGATTTAGAGGTTGTTTAAGGTTGTATGACGTTATGTGGTAAAGTTGGTTCATGTACATGCTATATGGAGTAAACGGTGATTGATTCATACATGCTTAGGAATAATATATATCGATTGTTTGAAGTAGGTATTCTAAGATGATTTGATATGCATGTATGTTGATATGAGGATAGATGACCTTATGGATCAATTAGCGGGCGTTTAGTAAGGTTGACCTCAAGGTATGATATCATCAAATTAGAGTTGAGAGTGAGGATTTATCCTAGACAGTTTTAGGCTAAATTATCTAAGTATGATTTTTGATTGTATAAGACGAGTCTTCTAGGTTCTGTAATTTCTAGCAGAGGTATAACGTAAGTCTATCTAAGATAGAAGTTGTGCTTAAGTGGGTGATACCTAAGTCAATTAGTGAGGTTAAGAGTTTTCTTAGATAAGCTTATTATTATAGGAGAGTTATTTAGGAAATTCCTAAGATAACATTACCTTAGACTAGATTGACGAGGAAGAGGAGTTGCCTTTGTGTGGGATGGCAAGTATGAGAGTAGCTTCCAAACTCTTGAGGAAAGGTTGGCTAGTGCTAATATTACTGGATTTTAGTAAGCCTTTTATGGTATATAGTAGTGCTTCTAAGATAGGTTTGGGTAGAGTGTTGATGCAAGAAGGAACGGTAGTAGCTTATGCTTCTAGGAAATTGAGAAATCACGAGAGGAATTACCTTATCCATGACTTTAAGTTAGCAGTTGTAATATTTATACTAAGATTTGGAGACACTACCTGTATGATTCTAAGCTTGAGGTATTTAGTGATCGTTAGGGCCTTAAATATCTTTTGATCAAGGGAGATAGTTGAAATTTCTTAAGGACTAGGATTTTAATCTTAGTTGTTAACTAGGTAAAGCCAATGTCATGATCGATGCTTTGAGTAAGAAACCTTTATATTTGCCTTTCCTTATGATTAGAGAGATGGATCTTTTAGTCCAAATTAGGGATTTAAGCTTGACTTATGAGGTTACCCTTAGTAGTGTGAGACTAGGTATGACTCGAGTAACTAGTGAATTATCAAAGGAGAATCAGGAGAGCACAATTAGTTGATTCATTTTGGTGACAAGATATGAGGCTATAGGACGAGATAATGGAGAGAAGTTTGCCTTGGGTATAAATGAAGTGGTAAGACTTGGAGACCGAGTATGTGTACCTAGTGAACTTATGCTTAGGTGGTTGATCTTTAGAGAGGGTCATAGAAGAAAAGCTAATATTGTGACAGATGCCTTGAGTGGGATGACCATTCACCTACCATCTTTGATGATTTAAGGGTTGGATTAGATTGAACAACTTAGAGACTTAAGCGTGATGTGTGAGCCTACCCTTAGGAGCATTGAATTTAGTATGTTGAAAGTGACTAGTGAATTAATGGATGAGATTAGAAAAGCCCAAGAGTTAGATCCTTTCTTAGTGAACCAAGTGAAAAAGATTGGTAGGAGTATAGGTAACCTTTTCTGAGTAGGAATCGACGTTGTTTTGAGGTGCAAGAACAAAATTTGGGTGCCTAGTAATCCCGAATTAAGAGATGATCTTAGAGGAAGGACATAAGAGTACTCTTAACATCCATTTAGGAGCTACCAAGATGTATCAGAGTGGCGCAGCGAAAGCGTGGTGGCCTAAGGTGAAGAGAGGAGCAGAGAAAGTTTTCGTACTCATGTTTAGTATGGTATAAGTCTAAGACAAAACATCATAAGCCTTTTAGGACTTTTGTAACCTTTAGATGTCCCTGTTTGGAGGTGAGATAATGTGTTTAGACTTTGTTGTGGGTTTGCCTAGGACGTTTAGGAAGAATCTTGAGTTTAATGAAAGAGTCATAGTCGAACCTCTTCATTTTAGAAATTCGAGGACGAATTTCTTAAAAAGGGAGAAGTATTGTAACACACCTATTTTCAAAAAGGTTATTATTATTATAATAATAATAATAATAATAATTATTATTATTATTATTATTATTATTATTATTATATGGTATTTGGTCATTTATGATTATTTTAATAATTATAGAGAAATATTATTTTGTACGTTTTAAATAATTATTATTTTGGACAATTATTTTGTACGTATTAAATAAGTATTTTTATTAGCATTTTTAAATAAATATTTATATGTTTTAAGAGAAGGTTGATTTTATATGATATTTTATTATTGAAATTCTATTATTAAATTGGGTCAGAAGTATATTATTATTATAGAGGAAAAATATTTTATAATATACATGTATTTATTTTATTTAATTATTTTCAGGAAAAAGAGAAGTGGGTTAGAAGAGAAGGAAAATGGGTTGGGTTGACCCAGCCGAATGCATTAATTTTAAGAAAGGAGTCAGGTAGCGTTAACCCTATCTGCCTCATTTGCATTCTGAAGGGTCAGGAAAAAAAAAGAGGAGAAACAAAGAGCTCTAAGGAAGAGTACTCAGGAACTATCTTAGATCACACCAAGACCATTTGTCTTCTGCTCATCCAGGTAAGGGGTGAGTGAGAAACCTCGCTTTGGGTGTGGGAATATATGTTGAGTAGTGGGATTGGCCCCCAATCCTGTGTTTGTTGTATTTGTTGTATGCTCATGTATGAGGGGTTTTCCCCAATTGTATCTGTTTCATTTATTGTTTCTCTTGTATGTAATTAATTGTATAAATTGCTTAAATGAATGATTAATTTCAGTTTTAAAATTGTAATTGTATGATTTGAGATTTCTGTGGGTTCCTACGGGAAACCCTATGAGAAAACAGGCAAAATAGGAATGTTTTTTGTTTTGCCTTCTGATTGCTTTGTTTTGTTCCTTATTGGATGTGATGCATGAGTATGTGGTTAATTTTGAAAATGAATATGTTTTTATATGAATTAAAGTGCTATGTGAAAATTGTGAATATGATGTGATAATATGATAATGTGATATGGTGATGTGATGTGATGATGTAATATGATGATGTGACATGATGATGTGATATGATAATGAGACATGATAATGTGATATGGTAATGTGAAATGATGATGTGTTATGATGATGAGATATGATGATGAGACATGATAATATGATATGGGAATGAGCTATGAAAATGTGATATTAGAAAAGTATGGAGTCTTGATTGACATGCATCATGTGTATAAATGTTTTTAAGGGTATGATATGGAATACACCGCCAAAGAATGCCCCCTAGTCTAAAAGCTTTGGGGATTATTCCTTGGGGATAGCTGAGTTTGTAAGTCTCAATCTCGCCTATTGTGTGCATGGGATGTATCTTGCACAGCTTAGCTATCCTGACGAGACTCTGGTAGTATGTCCTTCTAGTGAGAGTGCGCAGAGGGTGTGACTTGGCATGTACTCCTAGACGACTCTTCGTGTATTGCTAGCGGCAATATGCCTTGTGATATGTTACTGGCGCCACATGCATGATAAAATGTAGTTTGTGTCCATACATGTGCATTTTAATGTTATATGAAAAATTGATATGTCTTGAATGAGTGAAATGTGATATTATTATTAATTTATCTGTTATATATGTTTTGTTTGTGTTTTGCTATCTAGTGTATATTCTTACACTATGAGCTAGAGTGAGATGTTTCTCATTTCCTTTTCTCGTGTTATTTTTCCTTGACTGTCTTACAGGTAATTATTAGCATGAGGCTGAAGATGTGACACTTTTGTTGTTGTCATGAGAAGAAGTGTTTGTTGGTTTGAGAGAAGGTTGTGGGATCTCAGACTGAGGAGAACGCAAGGAGGCCAAACGAGACCATGGACGAATTGGAATTGGGTTAGTCATAGCTTTTGCAAATGCTCAACTCAAATACAAGACAAGTGGTACAAATGAAGAAGCTAGGTTGTTGTTGAGTTGATGATATGAGATATGGCTCATGCAATCTTATTTATAGATGCCAAAATGAATGTTGATCCAATAGGAAGTGATAGATTGCAACTTTTCCTACAGTGAAACGATAAGGAACTTTTCATGGTAAGAAACACGGAATGACAGAAAACGTGAAAAGCATTAGATTCGGTTAATTGGCATTTGGCACTTCCAGCTAATTTTTAAAGTGTTTTGCGCTTGGGGCCCATATGGTAGGACTAATTTCTAGTCCCAAACTCATACATCCATGAAAAATGACTTCCACCTGTTTCCTTAATTGTATAGCTGTAGATGCAATCATCTTGGCTATAATTGTGATTTATTGATACACGTCTAACAATATATATGTTACATTTTAATATTCTACAAAATATAAATTAACGATAACTGAAATTTATATAATTATCTATGTTATAAATGTTTTGTTTGTGTTTTGCTATCTGGTGTATATTCTTACACTATGAGCTAGAGTGAGATGTTTCTCATTCCCTTTTCTCGTGTTATTTTTCCTTGACTGTCTTACAGGTAATTATTAGCATGAGGTTGAAGATGTTGGTGATGAAGCTCAGGCTTCTATATTGGGATTTTCTCTGATAGGACATGTGACATCGGGCGTAGATAGGATTAGATTAAGATGTTTTTATTAAATTATTTTGGAAACTTTAGTTTTATTTCTTTGTAATTTCTGCTAATTTTGTTAAGTTATGGATGTGGTACTCTCTATCTAAACACGTTTGATATTTAATTGTGAAATTTTATGTTATTCAAATTTTATTATTACGTGTTATGGTATGCGGGGTAGAGGATGTCACACTGGCTATCTTTGGTTCTCCCTCCTCTTCAGAACACGAGATGCATTTGTTAATGATGATGTTAAGTGAAACAACCCTCATTCTACTATTACATTTATAGGGACACTAACCCTAACACACGCCTGACCCATCAACAAAAGTCCAATTAATTAATTCTCACAATTATAAATACAAATTAAATCAAGAATATATCTTTGAAATAATAGATAAATAAACTATTATCTTAAAATATATATCAAAACATATTATTACCTGATTAGTTATTTCTCACTATTTTAAAAATAATTAAATAATAAATACTATTATTTTGAAATATCACTCAAAATATAATACTGGCCCAGTTAATCAATTCAAAATTTTATGTATAAATACATAAGATAATATCTCTTCAGATAAATAATATTGAAATCTTTATTTTTCTTTAAATACATAAGATAATATATATCTCTTCGAATAATATAATTTTGAAATCTTTATTTTTCTTATTTTAAGACAATCTTATCTATAAAACTTCTAAAAATAGTCAAAGCCATAATATCTAATCAAAATATATTAAATAAAATATATTTATATCTCTAATAATAACAAATAATTTCACAATTTTTTCTTTAATTAACAAAAGTAATCATAGTCTCATTCAAAAAAAAATCTTTAATATAATTATAAAACCTATTTATTTAATTAAAATATTATTTTAATAATTTTAGAAAACTTAGGGTATTACAAAAGACACAAGGAGGCTTGGGGGTTAAAAATCTTATTATGTTTAATGCAACCCTTTTGGTGAAGTGGAAATGGAATCTCTTCCACCAATTAAACCCACTGTTAGACATGGTGTTAGTTTCAAAATATGGGGGTGGTTGCAATGTCTGCTTAGGGAATGCTTCTAATAAAAGTTTTATTTGGTGGCGTGATCTATTAAAGGTTTGTGGAGGTGATAATGAAGAGAAGTGGTTTGATAAACTAGTTAGCTAGAAGCTTGGAGAGGGATCACAAACTAGATTTTGGCATGACAATTGGAATGGAAATGAGTGCCTAGAAGTGACTTACCCTATGCTTTTCTTAAATTTAGAACAACAAGTGGATATGGTTGCTAACATGGGTAGTGTAACGATCCAGCTTGGTCCCTACACTATACGGCACAACAACTAGTAGCGAAAAAACATCTAGCTTCAAATTATAGATATATAAATACTAGAACCTGTATTATACTGCAAGTTTATAAGAAAAATCAACTAAATAAATAGATGTAATTTAAATATAGTAATCTAGTAATGTAATCTATACATCCTAAGTTGTTAGTCAAGTAACTACCCTATCTCTACAAAACTACCACCCATGAGTAGCCATCAAAACATGCAGCTCCAATGTCACTATATGCCCTCCACTACAACACTCTTGCCATATCCTTGCTCTGTTCCCATATCACATATGATCATTGCAATCCACACCACATGAAAATATGCAAGGGTAAGCTAGAGTAAAAAAAAGTAAATAACATAAGTTCATCACAAAACATCACATCATCATTTCAATTTGAACAACAAAGCAACTTAACAACACGATATACAACACATAAATCAACATATTGCAACCATCATCACAACATCACAAATCATATCAATAAAACATAGCATATGAACAGCACCACCAACTCAACATATCATATGCTCAACACAACAACTCATATGTGTCGTCACGCATTTTAACTGAGAGATCTCCTACAACACAAGGTGACCAATTAAAGTGGCTTGATCCTATTGAACTAACAATACAAGGTGATCTTTTTGGGCTTGCTAGATCAAAAACAAATTGGATATAAATCCACACCATAACAACTCAGTTTCTCGAATGTTACCACTTAAACAAGGAAGTACAGTACTAATGTCAAGATAAAATAGTTGGGTATGGGTCTACCACGGCATTAGTTAGCTTAACCAAGCCTTCTATGGGATTAGCCTGCCAACTATCCTCCAAATACGATAACCTTCTGATACTTGGTTAGGAACTAAGTTCCAGACTTTGTATTTTACTTAGTTGGTCACTTGTAATCAATATAACTCGATCTGACCCCTATATAGTGGTTGCTTCCACACATGTGCCTTAACCTTGTCCACACACAATACCAACAAGGTCCTAAAGGAGAACAACACAACATCCACTTCAAGGGTCAACTTCCAAGAAAGACTTTTCAACAAATTGGACTCTCAAAGCACCACAACACAATATTCACACAATGGAAAATACAACTTTCGAAAATATCTCCTCTAGTCCCAAGTGGTCAACACAGCTTAACAACATAACAACTTATAATAGTATTCAACATAACACAATCAACACACAACTTTGCATCTTATAATCAACTAACATATCAACAACTCATGATATATTCAACACACTACATAACCAACAAACAACATCACTACAAGAAAAATGAAAATTTCTGACTGAAAATTTTCGACGGCAGATTCTGTTGGAAAATTTAAGACCATAGCACACTTCCTAATGTCCCTTGTTTGAACTCTTCAGGAATCCGATGATTGCTTTTTTTGAAATTTATAAATATTATTTTTAATATTATAAAATGAATAAATTTTATTTTTATTTTTTAAAAAATATTTTCTTTAATTTTATCTTTTTAAAATGACTTAAATATGTCTTTAATCCTTATAAAATTAATAAGTTTTAATTTTAGTTTGTGTAAAAAAATTGTTTTTCATTTTCTAAAATTGGAATTTTTATTTTTAATTCTTATTTTTTATGTAATCATTTTTAACTACTTTTTATTTTTTTTTTAAAATATAAATAATTATCTTAGCTAGGTGTCACCTACAACAATTACGTACTATTGTCATATTGATATTTAATACCTCTAATTTTTTTTTGGTTTTTTAAAATAAATATTATTTATCTACCTTAAAATAATCAAACTAGTGAATTTATATTTTAGAGGGATGAAAATCAAAGAAAAATATTTTACTCATTTTACAAGTACGAAACAATGTTTATAAATCTTACAAGGATGAAAAATAAAGAAAAAAATTTACAAAGACCAAAATCAAAATCACTCATCTTATAGAGACTAAAATATATTTAAACCTTCTAAAATTAATATTTTCGATCTTAACAATTATTTTAAATAAATAATATTTATTTTTAAATATTTATAAAATACTTAGAGATGTTAGTATATTGTCTTTAAAATTGTAGTAAGCAAGTTCAAGTGTGAATATTTTCATATTTGTGTGTTTCATGAGTTTTCTATTAAATAATTAGTGCATATATATATTAGTTTATTTAACATAAATAGTAGTTTTATATTTTAGAAGAAAAAACAAATTTTTTATTTTCTAGAAGTAATAAGCTTAAAATTACATACATACATATATATATATATATATATATATATATATATATATATATATATATATATATATATGGTTATAATTATACCGGTGTAACTTTTACTAAGTATTACACCGCTCAATAACTTTATATTAAATGTGAATTTTGTAAATCCAACCGTTAAATTAAAAGTTCATATCATTTTATACGTGTATATCAAATTTTGTTAAAATTGAACAACAACTAGAAGGTAATCAAAGTGTTCATATTTTAGAATATTTTGAAATGAATATATTACATCAATTTTGTTTTTATAAAAATGAAGTATCAAATCATCTTGGATTAATATAAAATTTTGTATATATAATCTAAGAGATATGAACTTTCAATCTAACGATTGGATTAACAAAATTCACATTTAATATAAAGTTATTGAGTGACGTAATATTTAGTAAAAGTCACATTTAATGTATGTGTGTATATATATATATATATATATATATATATATATATATATATATATTATATATAAGGGGGTTATAATTACAGTGGTGTAAATTTTACTAAGTATTACACCGCTCAATAACTTTATATTAAATGTGAATTTTGTAAATCTAACCGTTAAATTGAAAATTCTTTACTCTTAAATCATATATACAAAATGTTATATTAATCGAAAATGATTTCTTATAAAACAAAATTAAATCTGTCAGAAAATTTATATTTTCGATAAAAAGATTTTTTGTAGGAAAGGCTATATTATTGATGGAATATTTATAACAAATTTATATTTGTCGAAAATGTAAGAACTAGTTTTAAATTTGATATGAAAATATTATGATATAATTAGATAAGATTTTAAGTTAGTATTTTATTAATGGTTGATAATTAGAAAATAAAACAAGGATAAATACATTTTTTGAATTTTATATGTTTGATTTAAGATAACTTACAAAATAACTCTTGATAAAGTTATTCTGCTCAATAACTCATGGTGTGTGTTGAATTTCATCGATCCAATTAATTGTTAAATTAAAAGTTATTAAATTTTACTAATAATTAATATAATAAAAAATTAATTAGCTTTGGAATAAATTATTTGCTAATTAACAATATAATTGAAACATTAATTATTTTAAATTATTTAACTACAATCTTATTGACAATTTACTATATGATCTTAATATTTTTGTATAACTAATATCTGGTTTTAAATTTGATATGAGAATATTATGATTTAATTAGATAGGATTTTAAGTTAGTATTTTATTAATGGTTGATAATTAGAAAATAAAACAAGGATAAATACATTTTTTGAATTTTATATGTTTGATTTAAGGTAAATAAATATATTAAATTAATTAATAATTTATTTAAAATGTTAAAATTTAATTTATAAGTATGTAATAAATAAATATTTATAATTTTATAAATTATATTATCATTATAAATTATAATTTTAAATAGAAATAAGTAAATGTTAATTATAAAAGTAAGTACATATAAATAAAGGATAATTGAATACATTATTATTATTATTATTCGTAATATAAAATTATTATATATTATTATTATAGTACAAGTATGAGATTGTATATTTGAGGATGACCTAAATGAATTAATTTGTACAAGTTATACCGACAACATACATATACATTTTGGTAGCTTACTTATCAGAACTTCACAGTTAAGCGTGTTTGACCTGAAGTAATATAGGGATGGGTGACCTTCTGGGAAGTTTTCCAAAAATTGCGCAAGTAAGGATAATACATGCTAAAAAGTGAAATGTCGTGAAGTAAAACCCTTGAGAAGCCAAATATGAGGACTGTTACATTAATAAATTTATTAAAATTAAAAAAATATAATTTTTGACGGAATTTTCCGACGAAAATATCTGTCAAAAATTTCTGACAGAAAATTCTATCAGAAATTTTTTACAGATTAAATTATTTCTGACAGATTTTTTTTTCGACGTCACTTTTTCTGACAGATTTAAATTCGTCAGAAAAAACAAAATTCGCCGAAAATTTACCCTTTTCCGTAAGAAATTAGCATTTTTCTTGTAGTGCATAGTCAACAAGCACACAATTCATTGCATATTTACTCCTCATCTAACAACTAACAATACAATTATCACATACTACGTCATCTCTACAACTCCATCATTTTGTCATATAGCAACTGAAATCAACAAGAAGACAACACTTCATCAACCATACCATCATGTTTTACTTCAGCAACTCACGCCCAACGCTACTCACCTTGCACCTAGCGTCATCCAAGTAGGGAGTTCTTTGTCTCGCCCATGCCTAATGTTACACAATTGCGCCAAAGATGGCTAGGGCAGAGGCCCCTAGAACCTCACATTTGGCATGATAAAACACCACGCCCAACTCTATGTTAGGTAGAGAACACTACAAAAAATATGCAATTTAGCGACCACCCAATCGGTCGCTAAATTGCTAAAATCAGTTGCTATTTATCTTAGCAATGAAATTAGCGACCAAATTTAATCAGTCGCTAAAACCCTGGTTACTAAGCTGTTTAGCAACGAAAAAATTTTCTGTCGCTATTTAGCGACCAAAAATTTTGATCGCAAAATAGTTGCAATGATTTTGGTTGCTGAAGTGTATGGGACCAAATTAGTGACCAAATAAATTGGTCGCTAAATATTTATTTTTTACTTTATTGAGTTTTATAAACGTCACAAATTTGGTCGCTATGAACCACTCATATTTGGCCTCTTAAAGATTTTATTTCACAATACTTAACTTTTTAGTATGTTTTGTCCTTAATTACACAGTTTCTGGAAACGTCCCAGAAGGTCACTCATCCCTATATTACTCCAAGTCAACCACGCTTAACTGTGAAGTTCTAATGAGATAAGCTACCAAAAAGCATATGCATGTTGTTAGTATAAGTAGTACAAATTAATTTATTTAAGTCATCCTCAACTATCCAATCTCATACTTATACTATCTTTGGATCCTTATCATTTTGGTGTATCCGGACCGTTATAAATATATAATAAATTATATTACTAATAATAATTATTATTATATTATATTTAATTCATCTTTATTTATATATATACTTACTTTTATAATTAACAATCTACTTATTTATATTTAAAATTAATTTTATGATACAATTTAAATTATTTATTATAAATTTAAAAGTTTAAGTAATAATTTATATTTCAAAATGAGAAAGGTTAAAATAACACTGATATAACTTTTACTAAGTATTACTCGCTCAATAACTTTACATTAAATGTGAATTTTGTAAATTCAACCGTTAGATTGAAAGTTCATATAACTTTATATGTTTATATCAAGTTCTGTTAAAATTGAACAATAACTTGAAAGTAATCAAAGTTTTCATATTTTATTTGAAATGTATATATTACGTCAATTTTCTTTTACAAGAATGAAGTATCAAATCATCTTGAATTCATATAAAATTTTGTATATATGATCTAAGAGTTAAAAACTTTCAATCTAACGGTTGAATTTATAAAATTCACATTTAATATAAAGTTATTGAGCGATGTAATACTTAGTAAAAGTTACACCGATGTTATTATAACCCTTCTCTTTTAAAATATTATTTTTATAAATTAAATTCTAATATTTTAAATAAATTATTAATTAACTTAATATATTTATTCATCTTAAATCTAAGATATTAAATTCAAAAAATATATTTATCCTTGTTTTATTTTCTAATTATCAACCATTAATAAAATACTAATTTAAAATCTTATATAGTTATATCATAATATTTTCATATCAAGTTTAAAATCAGATATTAGTTATACAAAAATATCAAAATCATATAGTAAATTATTAACAAGATTCTAGTTAAATATATTAAAATAATCAATTTTATCACACAACAATAAAGAAATATTAATAGTTAAGAAAATACATTTGTACTATTCTTATTAGAAAGAGAGAGGATGTTATAATTCTTTTTTTCCTTAAGATATCACATCTCTTCTATCAATAAAATTTAAATATAAAAATTTATCTAAAAATAAAGTTATCATAAGTTAGAAATATATATTATAAATATGGATCAAAATAAATAAGAAATTTTAAAAAATTCATATACTCTAATTAAAAAAATCCTAAAAATCCAATCGTAAAAAAAGAAACTTCTAAATATTTTTTCACATAAATAACTATTGATATTAATTATGTAGGAGTGCATATAAATATTCTTTTTTATTATAAATTAATGTCTTGCTCTTACAAAAAAAGAAAATGGGATTGATACTCAACAACAATATTATCAATTTATAATTTTTTTAAGTTTTATTTAACGACCGAATAGAATTTCGTCGCTAATTTTAACTAATATTTAGCGACCCAATGTAATTTCGTCGCTAAAAAATCAAAATTTCTTATTTAGCGACCGAAGTCAATTCTTCCGCTAAATTTAACTAATATTTAGCGATCAAATTCAATTTCGTTGCTAATTTTAACTAATATTTAACGACCAAATTTAATTCTGTCGCTAATTTTAACTAATATTTAGCGACCGAATTCAATTCCGTCGCTAAAAAAATTAAAATTTCTTATTTAGTGACCGAATTAAATTCGGTCGCAATGTTTTTTACAATTTAGTAGCTAGTGACCGAAATAGCGACCGATTTTCTAGCGATGACTTATTTTGGTTGTTAATTCAGTCGCTATTTTGATTATTCAGAATCAGTCGCTAAATCAGTCGTTAAATAGCGATTGATAAATTTCGGTCGCTAATTTCAGTTGTTATTTTGTAATTTTCTAGTTGTGGAATCTCTACCCAAGTCTCGCTCGACGTCATCACCTCGACGCCCAACGAAATCCAAACAAAAAGCTCTGACTTGGCCACACTAGGTGCGTCACAACATTGGGCCCAACATCACCAAGTTAGAGAGCTCTAAGACTCCCATGCCTAGTATCATTCACCCACACCCGATGCCATTCACCCACACCCAATGTAGTTACAACCTGAGACAAGTCTCTCTCCTCACATCCGACATCACCAATCCTACGCCTAGTCTGATTGAGACAAAGAGTCTCAAGTTAGAACAATGCCTAACGCCTTGAAGGCACAGTGGTATCAAAGTTTTGCACTTGCAGAATCTGATTTGAGCCTAAAACCTGCAATGCAACCAAAATCCAAAACATGCAACACCAAACAACAACTATAGACATCAAGTTCAACATATATGTACACTTAGATTCAACATGCAAACAAGATTTAGCAAAGAATCAATAATTATGGCCAACAACTCAAAACCCCATTTTCAACTTGTTTCTCTCTTCGAATTCATCAACATAGCCACACATATTGTGATTCCACACTACACAACATCAGAAATGGTTTTTCAACTCTCAATTTATGCATCACACTTAAATTTTTCCAGCTTCACTTACCTCGGGCAACTCAGTTCTGAGGTAGAAGAAGAACAATCGGGGCTTCGTAACGAAATTAGTGACTTGATTCAAGGTTTCCACCACCTGAATCACAACAACATAGCTTAGAAAGGAATTAGGAAGAAAAAGAGAAGAAGATTGAGAGAAAAGAGTTCACGAACCAAAGACCTTCTCTCTAGAATCACTACTAGAAAAATGGAAATTAGAAACGGAAATAATCCGTCACAAAATTAAAGAAAATCCATCACAAAATTATTTGTGACGGATTTTGGGTCGTCACAAAAAATGGCGTCACAAAATATTTAGTGACGGAAATTTTAGTCCGTCACAATTAGTAACGAAAATATGTCGTCACTAACTAATAAATTTTCCGTCACAAATTATTTAAATAAATGTCAATACTTGAGTAAAATTCTGTCGCAATTTGTGACGGAAACTGTGAGGGATTCAAAATCCGTCACAAATTGTGAGGGATTCAAAATCCGTCACAAAATCCTAATTTTTTATTTTTACGAATTTTTAAATAAAAAATAATTAAATTATTCCAGATTTATTAATTATACAATATATATTATTTTCACTTTATTTTTCTAATCTACAAGTATTAATTATTAATTTTCAGATAATTGGCAGTGGTAAGATTCGAACCCCTTACCTTCTTCTCATTCTAACCTTAACACTCCTTCTCCAGCCATCTGAACTACCTTATCAGTTCAGTACTTATTTAACAATATATATATAAATATGAAAGAATATCAATTTTTATCACAATAATATCAAACATCATTAAACATCAAACTAATAAATTTAAAATAGATTCATAATTAAAATCATAATATAATTTATTTTAGAATTTTTATTTTATTAAATTAATTGAAAATTAATTATATTGTATCACTTTTTAATCAAGTGAATGAATGATAATGAATTAAAAAAAAATTTAAAATATATTTTAATTGAAAGTATATTTTTAGTAAATATTTGAATATATAAGTATTTTTATAAATAATTAAATGAAAAATATATTTTAAAATTTATTTCTCTCATAACACCACTTAAGTAAAAATTTTCAAAAAAAACTAAACATATATTTGTTTGCGTTTTTTTTCCAAAAAAAATAAAATAAAAATAAAAGATCAAACCTTTTGATAAATTAAGTCATCCAAAAATTTATACCAAAAAATAATGTTGATTGGACCAAACTACCCAATACGTACGGATTGAGTTTAGTGTGATATCCTCCACCAAAAAGAAAAGGACAATCTCCGAAATTGTAATGCATAAATAAAATTTAAAAATTAAAACAATTTATTTGAAACGGTTACACGAGAAAAAATGAAAAGAATAAATAATTGTTTAGATTGTGAAACTTGTAATCAACCATATATATATATATATATATATATATATATATATATATATATATATATATATATTATTTTTACATTACTTGCATTCACATATATTGATCTGCTATATTAGAGTCACATCTTTATTAATTTATTAAGGAATGTTTTTACTTTCATATATTATTTTATAAATTATATATTATAAATTATCATAAATATTTTTTAAACTAATTATAAAAATTAAAAGATGTTTAAATAAATGCAAATGACAATGTATTACAAAGTAATAATTTCATCTTTTGTATTAAAAATATATTATCCTTCTCTTTTTCATCTATCTTTTAACATAATTGTACAATAAAATTTTCTATTTTGAGAGGGATATATAATCCCTCACAGATTGTGACGGAATTTGTGACGGAATACAATTTTTAAAAATTATCCGTCACAGAATCCGTCACAAATTGTGAGGGATTCAAAACCCGTCACAAAATTCTAATTTTTTATTTTTACGAATTTTTAAATAAAAACTAATTAAATTATTCCAGATTTATTAATTATATAATATATATTATTTTCACCTTTTATTTTTTTAATATACAAGTATTAATTATAAAGTGTATTATATAATATATATATATATATATAATACATTTTATAATTAATTATATATATATTTTCTAATATATATATTTTCACCTTTTATTAATTATATAATATATATTAAATTATTCCATTTAGGTGTATTATAAAGTATGATGATAATATTTTTATATATTTATTGATAGACTTAATTGTACTTTTTATTAAATAATCGTCAATCATTATATATATATATATATATATATACTTATATATAATTATATATAATTTATAAATATACTTTTATATATTTATTTTTAGCTTTTTTAGTTAAAATGTAGAATAATATTTTCTTTTTATAATTTCATAAGTATTTTTAAATTAAAAGGTTTTTCCTAATTCATATTTTAATTTCTTATACTTCAAAATGACAACTTATTATTTAAATTAATTCATTTCTTATGTTTTAATTTTTAATCTTTTGATAAAAAAAAATATTTAAGTTTCATAATTTTTTAATTATTTTTTTAGCAAAATAATTTTTATTTATACATAATTCTTAAATATAATAATTATGCAATAAAGTTTTTTATTTTGAGAGGGATACATAATCCCTCACAACTTGTGACAGAATTTGTGATGAAGTACAATTTTTAAAAATTTTCCATCACAGAATCCGTCACAAATTGTGAGGGATTCAAAATCCGTGACAAAATCCTAATTTTTTAATTTTTCAAATTTTTAAATAAAAAATAATTAAATTATTCAAGATTTATTAATTATATAATATATATTATTTTCACCTTTTTTTTTCTTCTAATATACAAGTATTAATTATAAAGTATATCATATAATATATATAATACACTTTATAATTAATTATATATATATATATATTCACCTTTTATTAATTATATAATATATATTAAATAATACCATTATTTTAGTGTATTATAAAGGATGATGATAATATATTTATATAGTTATTAATAGACTTAATTGTACTTTTTATTAAATAATTAAGCACAATGAATTTTCTTGCGTCAACCATTATTTATATATATATATATATAGTTATATATAATTATATATAATTTATAAATATACTTTTATATATTTATTTTTAGCTTTTTTAGTTAAAATGCAAAATAATATTTTCTTTTTATAATTTTATAATTATTTTTAAATTAAAAGTTTTCTCCTAATTCATATTTTAATTTCTTATACTTCAAAATGACAACTTATTATTTAAATTAATTCATTTCTTATATTTTAATTTTTAATCTTTTGATGAAAAAAATAATTTAGTTTCATAATTTTTAATTATTTTTTAGAAAAATATTTTTTATTTATACATAATTCTTAATATAATAATTGTACAATAAAATTTTCTATTTTGAGAGGGATACATAATCCCTCACAGTTTGTGACGGAATTTGTGACGGAATACAATTTTTAAAAATTTCCGTCACAAAATTATTCGTTAAATTTTGTGACGGATTTTTGTGACGAAATATTTAGAGAGGAATCAAAATCCGTCACTAAATCTGTCGCAAATTTTTTTTTTTATTAGTGACCCCTTTTGTGACGGAATTGTTAGAGACGGAAATTTTTTCGTCACAAAATCCGTCACAAACTCTAAAAATAAGTAATCTGTCACAAAAATAAAATTTTCGTCACAAAAGTCGTCACTATTAGTGACGACATTTTATCCGTCACAAATTTTCGTCACAAATTTTAATTTTTCTAGTAGTGAATCCTTTCTATAGAAAGTTAAGAGAAATGAGTTTATAAGGCTTTGTTCAAACAGAAACCTTATATACTCTTCCCTCCAAGGTCACACCGGGTGTCTACCTAGGAACTCTCTCCCAATACCACTGAAGCTCAACAAGGATCCTTACACCCCCAAAGCCTCTTAACACTAAGATCTCAACTCACAGCATTACAGATAGTTGGATTGATGGTAGGTGGGTTTGGAAGCTTCAATGGCATAGGAACTGGTTTGAATGGGAGACAAGGCAATTACAATCTCTACAATAGATACTCTCAAATGTGACACTCCACCAAGACCACTTAGATACATAAAATTGGTTGGCAGATCAAACATGGACTTTCACAATCAAAGCAAAACTTATAGATATCCACCTTAAACAACTAAGTCATGTAGATCCAAAATTTGCACAAATTTGAACTCTCCTAATGCCCTCAAAGGTCCTTATTTTCATATGGAGGCTATTACACAATACTATAACTACTATTGAGAATTTATTAAAAAGAAATATTCTACTACAACCTCAACAAGACCATATGCTTTATTTGTTATTCTATTGTTGAATCCTCCTCACATATCTTTTGTACTTGCCCTCTGGTAGATAGTATATGGAAACAATGACTTTCTTGGCTAAATTGCCGCTAGCCCGTTCCCTAAAACTTGGATCAACATTTCAATTTCATTCCTAGGCCTATCTATTCAAAAGTGGAGGAGGAAACCTAGCGTGTGGTTTGGTCTACAACAAGTTGGTGTATTTGGAAACATAGGAATCTTCATGTGTTTGAAGTTGGTTAGTTTGACAAAGATAAACTTATGAAAGACATTTTTTTTTATTCTTAGTCATGGCTTCATATGCTCCAAAAGTCTTTCATTTATGCTTTTACTCAATGGTGTAACAATCTTGGATTATGCATAATTAATGGCAATATAGGTGGATGCAACAAGTATGACATGCTACTATTTAGAGGGCGAAGTATAGTTTCGACCAACATATTTTATGTAAGTTAGGCGGTGACAAAGAAAGTTTATTTTGATTGAGAAGAGAATTTAATTATTACCTTTGTCTAATATAGTTTTTTGTTTGATGGGGGAGAGAATTTAATGTATTGATATTGTCTATGACTTGTAAGGGTTGGATACTCTTGTACCCTTTATCCTATTCTTTATTAATATAAGTATTTTTTTTTTTGCTGTAAAAAAAATGTTTATAAATTATTAGTGCATGATATTTCTCTTTAATTTCTTACATAAACAAACTTAAGCTTGCATAAAGGTGGCGGTTATTGACACATATTCATTTAGAGTATACAATTCAAATGTTCGGTACTAGTTAGTGATTGTGAGGTGTTTTAATGTCTGGTTGGAGCAGACAGTGGCATAAGAAAGGAGAGAGTAAGCATTGAGAAAATGCACGTTATCCTTTTCGTGAATCATAAAATTACATAAACAATCACCCGCATAATATTATACCAATTGACTCTTACTACTCCTGTCACACAAAAACATAGTCATATACAGTTTTTGGACCATTAATTGTGTTCCGCTCCTCAAAACGTGGAGCACAAGAGTTAGAACACCATGAATCCCTTTGATAGCCACTATAACTAATTAAGACCTTTTTTTTTTTATCATTTTAATATTTTTACGTAGTACATAAGAGCCACACCATTAATAAGCTTAAAACAACGAAGAATTGACTTAAAATTACGCCACCTTGAATCAATTGCACTTACCACCAACACGTTCCTTGAGATGAAATCATTCACCAAATGGCTTTTTTGGGATAGCAAGGTACACCCCTGGATCATGGTGGGTTAAACTAGCGTTGAACACCATTGAGTTGTTCACACACTGCACATTGCTGTTCACGTACATGCGTTTCTTTTTGGATTTGGTTATTTGCATGTATGCACCTGTGTTTTCCCCTGAAATTGTTATGGCCCTTATGCCCTCAGACCCCGAAAATTTTGGTGTGTGAAAACATTTCCCTTTGGTTTCGTTTTCTTTGTTTGTCACCTGTTTTTCATTTTGGCCATTGTCATTAGGCTTTTTAATGGTCACTTCTTCTACCTCTATCTTTGCCTCAATCTGAGGGTTATCCTTCAATTTAGAAGGTGAAAAGGTCATTCGGGTAGTGAGTTTGAGCTTTGGTGACTGAATTGGGCTGTGAACATCATGTGGTGTAGTTGGTAGAGATTTGGTGGCAGTGGCACTTTGGTTGTTGTCATGAGAAGTAGTGTTTGTTGGTTTGAGAGAAGGTTGTGAAATCTCAGACTGAGGAGAACGCAAGGAGGCCAAACGAGACCATGGACGAATAGAAATTGGGTTGGCCATAGCGTTTGGAAATGCTCAACTCAAATACAAGACAAGTAATACAAACGAAGAGGCTTGTTGAGTTGATGTGAGGTGTGGCTCATGCATGCAATCTTATTTATAGATGCCAAAATTGTTGGTGTACTACACCAGAGTCTCACATAGAATATAATTCAATATATTGAATAACCTAAATATGATGTCTTGAGATATGTTTGGTTCAAAGAACTGAAAAAAAAAGTCAAAAATTTTGTTTAACTGAAAAAATGAAAAGAGAAATAGTTTTTTTTTTTTATTTGGTTGACAAGATAAATGACAAGGAATTTTTTGTGGTCCATCAGAAAAATATATACCTATTACAAAGCATGGGATATATGACAAAAAATGTGAAAATCATTAGATTCGAGTGCTTTCGGCCAGGCCCAAAGTCTAATTTCAAATCTCATATATCGTACAGTAGATTCTTAAAGGCCTTACGTCAAGAGGAATTCAATACCTGTCTAAGAATTCAATCCAATGTATCACGTGAAATTTCAATATATGGTGTATAACATGACTACGATCATCCTTGCTATATTTTTCATCCAAAAAAACTCGTGCATATGTCCTACACCTGAGCAAAATTCTAATAATCGAAGATTCTTCACTACTACATACTGGATTATCTACATCAATTTTGGGAAGTCATTTAAATCAGTTCTAGTAGTGTCTTCACATCGGTTCTAGCTAGTAGTGCCTTCACGCATGTTTTCATCAAAATATTCTAAATAAAGGCATATGAGCAATTACAGAAGGCATGCATTAATTATCGACAATTTGATTAATTAGGTTGCATCTGTAATATCTAGATTCCCTGATCATATGAAATGAACTAATGTGAAGACGTTACTGATATTAATTAATTTCAGCCACCGAGAATCTTATATCGTATCATATACTATACACACTGAAATGTGGCAACTGTTATTTCTCAACTTTTAGCTAGTATGCAAATTGTATGATGTATGGTGGATATATATTATGCTTACTGGGATTAGAGCGGCTCCATATAACTCATTCATACTTGCTCTTAAAGATTTTTAATCATGGTTAATTGCCAATTAACAAGATAATTCACTCATATATATGGAAAAGTTGGGATTTTCCTTTTTTGCGTGTGAGTTAGAAAACATTTATTGCTAGACTAGACATAAAAGTCTAAGAAGAATGAAGACAGAATAATGTTAAAGTTTGAGACTAGCCAACCAAATTTATCTCAGGTGTCAAAAAGGTTTCAAAGATTAACCTTTTGGGCACATGCATGCATGCATATGCAAGCTCAGCTCTAGTTAATGTGACTCCACCTTGTTTGATTGTCAATCTTGTACAATCTCTGTCCCTTTTATATTCGTTCCTTTTCAAAATGCTTCTGGTGATTTCCCCTCAACAAAACTATTACTGTGTTAATTTGTACGAAAAACTTTAAAAATTTTGTAATTTTTAACAAATCAATTCAAATTTTTAATGTTAATTTGGATAGAATAATTTAATTTCGATAAAACTGATTATATATATATATAAGGGTTCAAACGACACCGGTGTAACTTTTACTAAGTGTTACACCGCTTAATAACTTTATATTAGAAAATCTAACCGTTAGATTGAAAGTTCATATCTCTTAGATCATATATGTCAAATTTTGTTAAAATTGAACAACAACTTGAAGGTAATCAAAGTGTTCATATTTTAGTACATTTTGAAATGTATATATTACGTCAATTTTGTTTTATGAGAATGAAGTATTAAATCATCTTATATTAATACAAAATTTGATATATATGATCTAAGAGATATGAACTTTCAATCTAACGGTTGAATTTTCAAAATTTACATTTAATATAAAATTATTGAACGGTGTAACATTTAGTAAAAGTTACACCGGTGTCGTTTAAACCCTCCTCATATATATATATATATATATTAATTTGAAATTTTAAGATTAAATTTTATAAAAAGAAATATTAGTTAATTTTTAAATATTTTTTAATTTCAAAAAATTAATATTAAATAATATTTAATAAATCTTTTAATAAAAAGAAAGAGAACAGAAAAACAGAAAGAGAGCAATAAAATATATGTAGGTGAGATAAAAAAACTGTAAAATTTCAAGTTCTTATTTTTAGGAGAAATTGAAATTCTACAATTTTTAAAAATTTCAAAAATATTTAAATTTTAAATTGTGTATAAATTCTCAATCCAGGCATTTCAAAACATTTAAAATTCATCAAAAACTAATAAAATAAAATGAATTACTCCATTAAAATAAAAATAAGAAAAGGTTTTGATGCCATAACTGTTTCAAGCATATTACTGCAAGACTTTATCCCAACGGATCGATGTTCATGTTTCAGGAATAGGTTACAAAAAGTTGTTTTTTCTAATTTTTAAATGAAAGGTTTGATTCGTTTCCTGAAGTAAGAATGAGCTAATTAATACATAAGCATTTAACTTTATAGTGTTAATTTGCATCTTTATTGGTGAGCATATCCAGAAATTTTAATGTTTCTGGCTTCAAAAAATGATTCTCAACTGATAAGTATCCTAATTATTAATTAATTAAAGAATACTTAATATAACCAAATAAATACACTAAGTTATTTAAAAAATAAAGGTGAATTTAGTAAAATTAACATATAAATTAGCTGAAAATTTATAAGCTAACTGAAACTTCATAAGCTACAGATTAAGAACTAAAAATCTTAAACTTATAAGTTAATTAACTGAATTGAGAGTATTTAGGGAAATTAATCAATAAGCTAACTGATTAATGTAATATATATGATATATTAATTTATTTATTTGATAATGAGAGAATAACATGTATGTAATATGGTTTCTAGATATAAAAACGTTAAAAAGGATTTTTGAGTAAATTAATAAGAATAGAAAAGAAAGAGAAAAAAAAATTATAATTTATAAGTCACTTCAATTAACTTATAAAAATTGTTATAATAAATTTTTAAAATAAACTCTCAACTAAATAAAAGGTTATTTTAGAATATGTTTAATAAGGTATTTGATAATCTTACAAATTACTTTAATCAACTTAAAAATTAATTTGATCAAAATTAATTTGTTTAGTACGAAAACTTATTATAAGAGCTTATAACTTATTATTTTTATAAGTTAACTGAAATAGTCTATAGCTCATAAACTTACAACTTTTGTTTTTACTATTTTTTTTATCCTCGAAAAAATTTACTTAAAATTATTTTTAACCCTTTTTAATTTAGGAAAATATTTTTCATACATCTTTTTTTTTTAGGGGATCATACATCTTATTATTTCACTCACATTATCAAATAAATAAATATATTATTTTATATATATTATATTAGATAAATTATTAACTAAATTTAATTATCAAACACTTTCAATTAAATTAATTAATTTATAAGTTTTCGACTTTTTCAATCCTCACTTATAACTTATAAGTTTATAGTTTTATCAAACATACATTTTGTCAAATTAGTTTATAAGTTGGTTAAAACTCTTTAAATATTTTCTCAAACACATTCTAAATCTTGATTTATAAAATAAAATTAATAAATACAATTATATTATTATTAAATTTTAATCTTTTTTTTTTATCAGAGAGGGTCTTAATCTTTAAATTTATATCTTAAGAAGGCTTGTTAGTAATGTCTCTTTTAATTAGAGTTGGTTTTGTTTCAAACTAAAAATATTTTCTTATTATTCAACAATAAAATACAAATTATACAACAGAAAAAACGTTCAAATATATGAACGTTGTAATGCTAATATGCTATACGATTTAACATATTTTAAGACCTGCTCTTGCCTGCATATTTTATGATAAAAGTATGAGTTTTTTTTTCATGCGGTGAATATGGCTAATTTATTCGGTAAAAACTCGGTGGGTATATATATATATATATATATATATATATATATATATATATATATATATAATAGATAGAGAGAGAGGGAGGAAAGTTTTACTTAGTATTACACTACTCAATAAATTTATATTAAATGTGAGTTTTATAAATCCAACCGTTAGATTGATAGTTCTTTATTCTTAAATCATATATAAAAAAATATATATTAATTCAAGATTATTTGATACTTCATTTATAAAACAAAATTGACGTGATATATATGTTTTAAAATATACTAAAATATAAACATTTTGATTACCTTCAAGTTATTGTTCAATTTAAACAAAATTTGATCTAAACACATAAAGTGATATGAACTTTCAATCTAACGGTTGGATTTACAAAATTCATATTTAATATAAAGCTATTGAGTGGTTAATACTTAGTAAAAGTTACACCGGTGTTATTATAATCCTCCTCATATAATGTATAAAATAATTTTATGATTATCCGTTAATTTGAATTAATAAAATGAAGTATCAAATAATTTTAAAATTTTCTAAAAATTTATAGATTTGATTTATGCATTAAGAACTTTAAATTCAACGGTTGGATCATTGAAATTTGATGCAGAACATGAGTTATTGAACAGATTAAGTCTAGGTAAACTTAGTCATGGAGTAAAATGATCCCTGTAGAACTTTAAATTGAACTTTTGGATTGTTGAAATTTGATGTAGAACATGAGTTATTGAACGGAATAAGTCTGGGTAGAGTTACTCCTAGAATAAACGGATCCATCCTCATATATATATATATTCATGAAACACTGTTAACCGCTGGGTGCTAAAGCATTAGCTTTCAACTTGGAGAAACAAAAGAATATGCATGTGCCTGTCCAAGAATTTATTCATAAAAGTATATATGCTTCCACACATGTTTAATGTTTTATTTCCTTACAATTTGGAAACAATACTTACCTTGAAGAGTCTATTTTTTTCTAGCTTAAAGCAAAAAATGCATGGACAGTAGTACCTTATTTTTTTATAAAAAAAAATACCTTTTAATTCATTGAATAATGCTTATAATAAATTATTTCACCGCTAATTTTTAATAAATTATTTAATTATTATTAGATAAAATATATAGAATAAATATGCTATAAAAAATGTTAGAAAATGATATCAATATTACTAAGCAAGGAGAAAAAAAAGTATGAGGAGAAAAAATTGAAACCTTGGTGCGCCATATGGTAGACCCAATCTTTGTTGGTTCAATATTACTCCCTCGAAAATTTATAATTTTTTTATATTGTATATTTTTATAAATTTTATTGTTTATATTTTACATAATTCAAGTTATATTAATTAGTATTTTTACATATATCCCTACAATCCTATTTTATAATTTGTATTCCAACTCTATAATTACTTTTGTTACAAATATTTAAATGAGCATATGCACAATGTTGTTCCATGTGTGTTTTTAATTTTTTAATTTACCAATTGTTTTATAATATACATCTATATTGAGTTAAAATTTAAAATTTGTTCAATGAATCAGGATAAATTGGATTTTCGACATTGAAAGCTGATACCCAACTAAAAAATAATCAACTTGATTTAGTTAGATTGGATTTTACATAAATTCTCTAAAAACATGACTCAATTTGTTTGAGTTGGGGTGAGCAAGTTTGAGTTCATGTCAATTTGTACTTTCAGACACTCTTAACTAAAATTATAAAATTAAAAATTGGAAAATTAAAATTATAAACTAAATAGTATATATAAAATAATCCAAAATGTAATTTAACCTAATTAAATTACAATTATTCTCACCAAATATAACAAACTTAAACTATTTAAATTTATGATTATTTCTAGAATAAAATGCAAGTATATATGTCACATTATTAATTAAAAATAACTAACTTAACTATTTTTAATAGTATATAATGAATTAGATACTGTTAGGATATAAACATAGTCTCACATCGATCGTTCAAACAAGAAGATGGACATGGGTTTATATACACACAGTTATCTCCATTAGTTGAGAGACCTTTAAAATGGTGTCCAAAAGCAAAACCGTGAGAGCTTGGGTCCAGAGCAGACAATATCTCACCAATATGGAGACATGTGTATATGTGTGGTAACTCCCCTCCCAGGTTCACAACAAGTGGTATTACCAATGTTGAGACATGTGTATATGTGTGGTAATCCCCCTCCCAGGTTCACAACAAGTGGTATCAAAGTCGATGGTCTGATCATGTGACCGGCTCGGCGAGTATGATGGTTGGCAGGTGAATCCAAGTTTGGGACCCCTTGTGTCGAAAGTCTTCCGATAGGTCCATGTGAAAGAGAGGCTTCCTAGTAACATGGAGAGTTAGGAGGCGTGTCCTCCCTATCATGAGGGAGGTCATGGTTCAAATAAGAAGATGAACATGAGTTTATATACACACAGTTGTCTCCATTGGTTGAGAGGCCTTTTGGATGGTGCCCAAAAGCAAAATTGTGAGGACTTGAGCCCAAAACGGACAATATTTCATCAATGTGAAGACATGTGCATATGTGTCTTAACCCCATATTCACAACAAATACTTATTTTCTTTTATCAATAGACTAGAGATATTTCTCAATAATTGTGGAACCTTTTACTATATAAGATTTAAAAATGTTAGGCATGATAATAAGTTATTATTAACTAGGATTGGCTTAATTGAATAGTTTATACGAGATTATAGGTTCAAATTTTATTGTCATCATATTACACTAAAAAAATCATTTCGAAATTTCTATTTTAGAAAAGAACACTGAAATTTCGTCCGAATGATTAAAATATTATTATTTTATAATAAATTTATTAAAAAAATAATATTTTAATCAATCCGACAAAATTTCGGCTTTCGATTTCGGAGAACGTACAATATATAAAGGACTCTTATTTGTATCACACAAAAAACGTAGTCATAGTTTTTTGCATTAAACATAAATATATATTATAATATTAACTACTACATACCATTATGATCCACTCCTCAAAATGTGGAGCACTAGTAACCCCATGAATCCCTTTGTTGGCCACAACCAATCTTTTATTGTTTTCCTAAGTACATGACAACCACACCATAAAAGGCTTAGAACAAAGAAGAACTAGGTTTAAACGCGAGCTTGAAATCAATTGCGTTGACCATCAACACGTTTCTTGAGATTGAATCCTTCGCCAATTGGCTTCTTTGGGATACCAAGATGCATTCCTGGATCATGATGAGTGAGACTAGTGCTGAACAGCATTGAGTTGTTGACACACTGCACGTTGCTGTTCCCATACATTGCTGGCTTCACTTTCTCACCCTTGTGATGAATTGGTTTCTTTTGGGGTTTGGTTATTTGCATTTCAGCACCTCTGTTTTCCCCTGAAATTGTTATCACCCTAATGCCATTTGGGTGAACATCTTTCCCTTGCTTTTCGTTTTCTTTGGTTGCCACCTTTTTTCCATTTTGGCCAATGCCTTCAATTTGGTTTTCTCTCGACTCCTTCTTTAATGAAACATTGCCACTAGGCTTTTGAATTGTGACTTCTTCCACTGGCTGAGGGTGGACCACCAATTTGGAAGGTGGAAAGGTCATTGGGGTAGTGAGTTTGAGCTTTTGTGGGTGCATGGGGTTGTGAACATGTGGTGATCTTGGTTGAGATTTTGTGACACTTTTGTTGTTGTCATGAGAAGAAGTGTTTGTTGGTTTGAGAGAAGGTTGTGGGATCTCAGACTGAGGAGAACGCAAGGAGGCCAAACGAGACCATGGACGAATTGGAATTGGGTTAGTCATAGCTTTTGCAAATGCTCAACTCAAATACAAGACAAGTGGTACAAATGAAGAAGCTAGGTTGTTGTTGAGTTGATGATATGAGATATGGCTCATGCAATCTTATTTATAGATGCCAAAATGAATGTTGATCCAATAGGAAGTGATAGATTGCAACTTTTCCTACAGTGAAACGATAAGGAACTTTTCATGGTAAGAAACACGGAATGACAGAAAACGTGAAAAGCATTAGATTCGGTTAATTGGCATTTGGCACTTCCAGCTAATTTTTAAAGTGTTTTGCGCTTGGGGCCCATATGGTAGGACTAATTTCTAGTCCCAAACTCATACATCCATGAAAAATGACTTCCACCTGTTTCCTTAATTGTATAGCAGTAGATGCAATCATCTTGGCTATAATTGTGATTTATTGATACACGTCTAACAATATATATGTTACATTTTAATATTCTAAAAAATATAAATTAACGATAACTGAAATTTATATAATTAACTTGTAAAATAAATATTATTCTCGAGTTATAAACATTAGTATGGTTATGATCATTTTACTAATCCACGTATGATTTTCAATAAATCCAATTTTACTAATTAAAATAACTTACTCTACCAATAAAATAACTGATTTTACTAATCACATTATTAGAAAAGTGTCATTTTTCTGCGAAATTTTCAACAACAAAATATTCATAGAATTTTTTTACGAATTTTCTTGCAATAATAATTTCACAAATTTTTTTACGAATTTATTTGTAAAAAATAATTTACAGATATTTCTTACAAATTTTTTTATGAAAAATAATCTACAAGAAATTCTTGCAAATTTTGCTACAATTCTAATGATCATATAAATTTTTTTCCATGGTAAAAATTTGAAGAAAATATTGTAAGAAATTTATTCTGTTTCTTGTAGATTTTCTTGCAAATATAAATTCACAAGTAATGTTTACTAAATGGTAGAAAAATTTTACAAGTAACTTTTTTTGCGGATTTTCCTGCCAATTTTAATCCACAAGAAAAATAAAAAAGAATGTTTAAATTTATAAGTTTAATATTTAAAAAAAACTTCAAGTCGCACATCGATTGAAAATAAAATAATTAAATAGTATATAAGTTGGGGCAACACTTACCTTACAAGTTGATTTGTATGGTTGAGTGTTAAGCTTATAATCTACAATGTTAGAGTTTAAAAGATTATGTATCACATGTTGGAGGCGTGGAAACAAATATTTCGGATGAATTCATTGTGAGCATTTGAAAGTTGAAGAATTATTGATAGAATTTGTAGTAATTTCTTTGATTTTTTTTCGTAAAAAATTTTCCTGTAGAATTTCTTGTGAAAAAATTCACAGGAAACTTTCCTACGAATTTTTTTTTGCAGGAAACTTTCCTACGAATTTTTTTTGCAATAAATTTTACATGAAAATTTCTTGCGAATTTTAAAATTCTCAAAAACATATTATCCACGAAGGTATTACCTGCAAATAAAATTTCGTAGAAAAATTCGTAGGAATAATGTTTGCTGCGGTTTTTAATACAAAATTTGCAGGAAAAGTCGTATGTAATAAGAGAAATTCTAGTAGTGTCATAACTTAGTGAGTCATTTTCTTAATCAAATTACATTCAATCTTAGTATGGTTTACATATTTATATGGCTTGGCCATAGAATAATTGATTTTACAATTATGTCTTAATTTAGGTTAAAATACTTTTTGATCACTATATTTTCATTTACTTTATCTTTAATTAGTGCATATATTTTAAAATAAACTTTTAGTCCTTATACATATTTATCTTTTTCAATCCTTTTTAATTCATATAGTTGTAGTTTTTAATCTTTTTAGTCTATGTTATTAATTTTTTTGTACTATTGTCTCTTTTATGTTGATACTACAAAAATATTAATTCAACTTTGTACGTTTAATATCGAATTTATTTTGTTCTAGTTACTTTAAATTAAGTCTCTTGATGTTTCGAGACTCTTTAGTACTTTTATTTATGATGCTCATCGTTGTGATGTTTTTTTATTCTTGCAAAATTAAAGCATTTATCGTGTCGATACAAAATAGACAATATCAAAAATAGAATTATAGATAAGGACTAAAATGATTAAAAAAATTACAGATATAAAAATTATAAAAATCTATCTTAAACTATTAAAATTTAAAAATGATTAAAAATATAAGTATATAGATTAAAAATATCTATTTTAAAATGTAAAATAAGTAAAATTATAAAAAAAAACTTAAAAAAAATATTAAAATCTTCAATTTTATAATATGAAAAATATTGTCGATCGAAGATTCTTTCTTAACTAATTGACATGAATTGTAACTATGTTGATTCCTGATTTGAAAGGAATTAATGCATCATTTCAGTCGGTCATGATCAATCTCTGAAATTTACACGGCTGAAAATCATATATGTGGAATGTGGCATCTATTAGTTCCCAAATATTAATATGATGTAGAGATGCTCTCTTCAAGGATCTTAATCTTTTGCACAATTGTCAACTTTTGTTGTGTAGTTAACAAAATTAACTCACGACAAAGTTGGATTTAATTCTGGCAACATCACATCTCTTGCATAAGGCGGAGTTAAAAAGTATTGATTGATAGATTTCAATGAAAAGTCAAAAAGAAATTGAAAACATCAAAGTTAAAGTTTGGAACTAGCTCACCAAATCACCAATAAATTTTGTTTTAGGTATCGAAAAGATTTAAAAAAATCCTTTGGGGATGGTAAATGCTATTCCACCTTTCTTGCATTGTCATTCTTGTCCAGTGTCTTTCTATTGTATTCGTTCTTTTTCCACCAACCAAAGCTACAGGTGTTCATGCTCAATGCTGATGCCATACCTAATTCAAGATATCCCATTTCTGCAACACAAAATGTCAACGGATGAGCATGTCCGGGAATCGGTAACAAATAGTTATTTTTCATAATTTTTAATTTACCCTTTGATTCTTTTTTAAAGTGAGAATAAAAGATTATAAATAAACAAAGGTTTGGTCCATCAATTAGTTTATGAACTTTTTAGAAATTTTAAAAAAATTGTAATTAAATTTTTGAACTTTACTATGTTTTAATAATTGAATCCTTGTAATTAATTTGTGCGGATTTCAAAGTAACAATTTGTGATAGTTTTATTGATTCAAGAAACAAAATTTTAAAAATTGTAAATGATCAAAGACTCAATTAGAAAAATATTTCATTCAACAATCTAATTAAAGATTCTCAAAAGGTTAAAAGATCTAATGATATATTAAACTTTAAGTAAATACATTGACCATTAATCAGTGTAATAATTTGATAAGTCGTTACACTTAATATAGCACAATTACTATATAGTTAAAAAAATATAAACTAATCAACTACATTAGGGTTGTCATGCAACAATTACTTGAATATTCATGTAATAAATATATGTATAGGATATAAAAAATATAAAACAGTTCCTGCCAATATAACTGAAAACATAAAGTCTCCTATGGAGTTATATACAATTAATGTACGTACACACAAACATATATAGTACACATCAATATACACTACTTTGTATAAAAGAACACTATCCTTGGTCAGCGTCTCTATACAACAAATATTGTATTAGAACAATATATTCAAAACAAGTCATTTTCAGCATAATCATCCACCAACAAGCCAAGTCGTTCATGTTAATCATATCATGCTCTCATACTAAGAATGATCATTGTAATCCAACAAGGAAAAAAAAAAAGATAAGCTTGTAAAAGAATCAAGATAACCAAATAGAAAAATAACAACTTCATCAATCAAGTTCAATGTCATTGGGCATGGTTATGAACTGATATTAATAAAAGATCTTAACTTATATTGTTTTGTCCTGACTTTTAGTGGTATGGGTTTTTTTTCCTCATTCATTCCAATGATATGAACGGATTTAACAAAAAGAGATTTCATCCAATTTTGATGATTTATAACAATTTTTTTGGAAAATTATTTTTTTAAAAATTTCTTACTAAATATATAAATGAGTATGAACTTTGTTTATTAGACAATGATTTTTTTTTATCAAACATAGAGTTATTAAGGTTTTAAATAAGCATTGAATATTGAAATTTTGATGTGCTCTCATGGTTGAGACTTGAGAAATAGTTTCTGAATTTATGTAAAACCCTTTCTATGGTGTGCTTTTTTTTTTCTATAGAGATGTGAATGTCCTAAAAAAAATTCATAGTTTATCCATAGTTGATGAATATTTAATGAGATTTTACTGCTATTTTGTGAAATTATTGACAATAATGAGCCACATATAAAATAAAAATGAAGTTCTTTAAGGTTTCAAATGTTTCTGTAAAATAAAATTGGTAAAATTTATAAAAATTTATATGTATTGCAAGTTAAGATAACAAAATATATTTGAAAGGAAAAATTATTTGATAGGATAATTTGATCTTTAAAAGTAAGATATAATAAAAGGGATAAAATAAAATTCTTTTAACCAATAAAATTGTTATGATTTTACTGCATAAAATTTCACTTGTTGTTCTATGATATTTATTAACCCAAAATAAGTTTTAAAGGATGATTTAGAGATAATTTACACTATGTTACATTATAAATTATTAGTGATGATCTTCGATAAATCTCCTTTGATTTGGAAAATTAACAATTGATGAGTTATGAGTTGAATATATTATGAGGAATAATATGTTGTAATATGGATTGCTTATTATTAGGTATCTATTTATGATTTTTTGACATGCCTATGAGAAAGGAATGTGGAAAAGTTCTAAAAGCAGAGGAAATCCTACACACACACATTAACTTCTTCTCTTGCTCTCGTCTATGTGTGGATAACCCCACTACCTTCAAACACATTAACTTCTTCTCTTGCTCATGGCTATGTGTGGATACCCCCACAACCTTCAACCCCTTCATGGATTACAATAATGAGGGATTTTGGACCCATGTTGTTGACTCTGTCTAGAGACTTTCATGGGAGTAGCTACCATTTCCTTTATATCGGTGAACCCTATTAGCATTGTTCCACCTTCGTATGTAGATTTACATGTGATATTGACTTCTCCTCTTAGCTATGTAATGATACCCCCACTACTTTCACCCCCGTATGATGATGCTATGCCTAATGTACTATTATTATCTATGGATCAATATTTTGAGTCATCATCTCCTAAAATAATACTAGAGAATAAAGTGTATTAATAAGTGTTTGATTAAAAAATCAATGATAAATATTATAATTAATTTTAAATTTTATTATATGTATATATATATATATATATTTAAGTTTTACCAAAATCTTTATTAATAATTTTTAATTAATAATTTATTATTATACATTATTTTCTAAACCTTCAAATAAGAATAAAAGTGATATCTTCATTTTTGTAACTTTGTGAAATAGTTTCTTTTTCATTGTTTTGAAAAGAGATTTTGTTTAAAGTTTGTTTTTGCTTTTCCCATTTTTCTACTGCTTCTAATAATTTAGGAGAGAGTTGGGATTTTGTTGGAGTGTTGGTTGTTTTCCATGATTCGTGAACATATGATTCACCAATCCATAGATTCATAAAAGACCAAAGTACTTGATGTAAAAGATAATATGTGACTTTAAAATAATATGATTAAACCTTCAAAACGAAGGTTTGTATTGCTTTCCAATTCAACATCTTGGCCCTTCGTACGTGCATCTTGTGCCTTCATATTAAATGATAAAAGTTTGACTATGGCTCTCGTTTATTCCTCAAAAACTTGGCATATATAATATTCATGAAACACAAACAACCGTCGAGTGCTGAAGCTTGAAGCTTTTCATTTGGACTTTGGAGACAGAAGAATATGTAACATATCCTACAATTCATTCATAAAAGTATGCTTGCATATATACTTCAATTCCACACGTTTTTAATATTGTTTTTATTGTCCTAAGTATCCAGAAATTAAGAAAGCTTTTGGTAAATAAAATTATTTAAATATTTTAGGCCTGATGTAAAAATAAAAAAAAACTAAAATAATATTTTAATGTCTGAAAAGTATAGAATTTTTTAATTTAGTTATTTCTAAAAAAATTCACTTTCATTTGTAAAAATTTGTTTTATTTTCATTCTTGCTATCAGATTGATTGTTAAATCTAACAGAAAAAGTAAATAAATTTTTTTTTACAGAAAATAAAATAGAAAAACGAGAATATTACATGGATCAAAATAAAAAAATAAAATAAAATAAAAATAATTAAATTTAGAACGACTAAAATTAAAAGGATTACAACAAAAATATTAATATTAATATTTAAATTTAAATAATCTTACTTTAATTGGATTAAGCTTTTATTTAAACTAAATTTATAAAGTTAAACTTTAATTTGTCCTTATACAGAGTAAAAATATTAATTTTTAATAATCATTTAAAAATAAATAAATCTTAAACTTAAAACTTCTTTAAAGTCACCCAATAAAGTTGTAATCATTTTAAAATTATGAAGAAAATATAACAAATGGAAATATAACAAATCATTTTAAAATTAGTTAACGCTAGAGAGAAGAATATATAAGACTTTCTTTGAGAACGAAACCTCATAAACTTATTCTCAAAGGAATTCTATAGAGAAGTTTTAGAGAGAAAGACTCTAGGTCCGTAAGCTCATTTCTCTCCCAAATTTCTCTGTTTGATTCTTCTTCTTCTCTAGATTACTAATCTCTTTTGTCTCTTCTTTGAATTCAGACTAGAAAGCATGATTTTAGTGGATTGAAGTCTACGAGTCAACCGTTCAGAAAATTCCTCTCCTTCTTCCTCTTCTTAGCTATTTTGAGCAAATTTTCAAGTAACGGAAGTTAAGATTTGGGATTTTGGGTTGAAAATGTGGGGCTATTGAATGAATTGAAGGTTAATGTTGGTAGATTTGTGAAATCTAAAAAATGTGGAGAGGATTCAAATGGGTTTTGTGTGGAAATGGGGGTTTTTGTTGTTCTTGAAGCAAAGCTAAAATTTGATGATCTTCTTGAGTTATTGTGGATGCATGTCGTTCTTCTTGGATTTTCTGAGTTATATGATGTTAATGCTTGAAGTATTTTGGGTTGCATGTCTTGATCGTTGCATGGATTGAAAGGATTGGGAGATTTGAGTTGTTCATCTGCTGGTATGAATTTTCTAAGTTTGAGACGCTAAGCGTGAGATTCTGGGCTTAGCGTGACAATTTTGAATGCTGCTAGAACTCTAAGGCTAAGCGTGGGATTCTGGGCTTAGCGTGAGAGTGAGATGTGCCTCTGTAAGGCTGACGCTGAGCGTGAGATTCTATGCTTAGCGTGAGAGCTGAGTTTTGTCTCTAGAAGGCTGAGGCTGAGCGTGAGTTTCTAAGCTGAGCGTGGGGACTTAGTTTAATAAAATTCTTTTCTAATTAAGTTGGTTTCCTACATGATGGATGAGTAGTATGTTGGAAGCTTATTGCTTGAGTTGTATTATGGTCAAATGATGTCAAATAAGTTGTAGACATGTGGTATGATGAGGAACAATATGTGTTGAACATGTTACATGTTGTTGGAATTGTTTATATGTTGTGTAGTTGGTTCATATATGTATGATATATGATGAAAATTGTTGCTTGATTCATATTTATACTTGGTAATGATATATATGAATTTTTAAATATGATTTGGTATGTACTTCCATATGAGGATGATATTGATCATGGTGGTGGATTGACCATGTATGATGTATAATGTATTGTTGCATGTGATGCTTTATGACATGTGTCTAGCCTAGGATTTGAGGAGAAGGAAAATGTTTGCGAACTAGAAGAGCTCACATAGAGTCTCTTGAGAGTGGTAGTGCTTGGATAGGCTACTGATTTTGGGTGAAAGTGGTGCTTGGATAGGTCACTGGTTTGGGTGAGTCTCCTCTAAATCCTTAGCTAGTGTTCGAGCGGGGTATGAGATTGAAGGTTATTTCCTTAATCAAGTACTAGGAAAGGTACGTGGTTCCTTGTAGATGGTCGGTGGACGAACTCCACAAGTGACTTGGTAATGCATGGCAAGGTTGTGGTAAGTCTATACCCAACTGTGTTATACCTGACGGTAGAACCGGACTTTCAAGTGTGTAAGTGACATCATCCAAGTAAACTCGAGTGGGGATTAATATCTCGGTTTGCTGTGACCAAGCTGACGCATTGGGCATGAAAACGGTTGGATTGGTTTCGGTAGGATGAGGTGTCACTTATGTTGCTCTGTTGTTAGGGATATCTCCTAAGTGAATGCATGACAACGCAATAGATGATATATATGCATTGATATCTTTCATGTGTTGCTTAATTGCATGATTGTGGTTATTTTGAAGTATATGGTATTTGACCTCATGATTTGGTGATTTTATAAATGAGTAGCATAGATGTTATTCTTATGCTTGTATGGTTGTTTGTTGAATTCTAGCTTACCCTTCTGTTTCTATGTGGATGGACTGCAATGATCATACTTTGTATGGGAGCAGGACAAGGCTAACTTGGAGTTGTGATGACTGCTGCAGAGGAGTGGGAATTTTGGTCCTGATGTTATATTAACATAGGATGTATTAGTTATAGGACTTGACTGACACAAGGACATTACCATGATTTTTGGATAACTGTATATATTTATGTACATATTTTTAGGTGGTTTGTATTTATATAAACATTGATTTTATTTATTTTGCTTGTATATCCATATATGCAGTATTATTTAGTTAATGATTATCCTGGTCGACTAGTATAGTTGCATGATTCACAAAATATAAAGGCTATAGCGGGTCATTACAGAAAGTAACAAACATAAAATATAAAATATTATAGAGATCTCAAAATAAGTAGTAATATACAAGTATGAAAATTAAAAGGTTTATTTTTAATATAATCTATAAGTGATATTGATGTGGCATACAAAAGATGTTATTATAATTTTTCATTCTTTGTTTTGATTTCTTTATTATTTTATGCTTGAGCATTATGATTCATTTTACTATCCTTATCTTATTTTATATTTAATTTTCTTATTTTTATATTTTTTAATAAATTTTTAAGGATGATTATATCATTATATGACTTACACAAAGTTGCACATTTACGTGTTATATTTTTTTTTCAACTTATCAATGCATTTATTATATTTAAAGATTTAAATTTTATACATTTAACTCAAAAAAATATTTAGTCCTTATAAAATAAGGTTGATTTTATTTTTATCTTCTTTAATTTCAGTTATTTTTATTTTGATTCCCTCAAATTTTTGTTGTTTTCATTTTGGTCCTCTCAAATTGTAGTTATTTTTGTTTTGATGCTTTTATATTTTGGTTACTATAATTTTTTCACTTTTCTATTTTAGTTTTTATAATTTTTTACTTTTTTTTAGATTTAATGACTAATTTGATAGTGAAGATAAAAATAAAAAAGGACCTAAAAGTAAAAATATCATATTTTGAAGAAATTAAAAAGTTATTTAAGTTAATATTTTATATTTTATCGTATCTTGAACCAAATACATGGATCATACTTTTTATTCATAAAAATAATGTTAATTATAATGTTTTTCATATTCTATTTTTAATATAATATTTATTATTAAATAGGATCCTACTAAATCATCGCGCCTTCATTTTAATTATATATCGCTAGAAAGTTTTAATGTTTCAAATAAACTTCACTAGAGTGGATAAGATTATTGGTAACTTTTATACTACTTTTTAAAATAACTATTTAAATTATTTAAATTTATTTTTTCATTATCACATGAATAAAATTCTTTAAAAATTTTAATATTTTTTCATTTACAAAAAAAAATGTTTATCATGATGATGGTATTATTTAATTGATTTTTTTATAACATATCTATTACAAAATATACTTTAGAAAAATCATCACGCATTTGTAAAATATTTTAAAATAAATATTTTTTTTACATAAATTGTGAGACCCCTTTCCCTTTCCTTTCTTCCTTCACTTTCACTCTAACTCTCTTTCTCACTCAAACTCTCACTTCTCCTCACTTGCCCATTTTCTTCCTTGTGGTGGCTGTGGTAACTTAGGTGTTGGTTAGTGGCATTCGGAGCTGGCTGAAGTTCTTCTTCCTCGTTTCATCTTTCCGTTCATTTTCTCCTCCGATCAAGCTTTCTTCTCCATTGTTTTCTTCGTCCCGGAGCTCAGAATTGTACCGAGGTAAGGGAAGTTAGTTTTGGCTATGTTGATTGTTGGGAGTGAGCTAGAAGCTCACGTATAGGTTGATTGTTGTGTATTGATGATTGAAATGGGAGGAAATTTGTTTTCGGGTTTTCCGGGGTTTGGGTGAAAATTTGGGGTTTTCTTTGAATTGTGGTTGCATGTGTGAAAAGATGATGTTTTTGAATTCTTTGATGGAAATGTGGACATTTGGATGATTTCATGTTGGTTTTCTGGTTGATTTTGTAGGATTTGATGAAGTTTTCGAAAGTTTGAGGGTTGCTGCTGAGCATTGCGCTAAGCGCCGTTCTTCGTGCCGGGCGCGTGACCACTTGGGGGCTCCATTTAGGCAAGCTCGTCGAGTGAAAAGATGTGTGCGCCGAGCAAGCTTGAGAATGTGAGCATCTGGATGGCCCACGCCGAGCGCGACTTGGACCGCGCCGGGCGTGATATCAGGAGGTAACATGTTTGGGGTTTTCCGGTGCTGCGCCGAGCGCGACCTTGTCTCGCCGGGCGTGGAGACTCCTTGGGAGTCTCTACCAATGGGGCGCTAGGCGCAATTTGAATTGCGCTGGGCGCGAGACCTTGGGGAGATCTCTGCCTTCCCTGCACCGAGCACGGGTTTAGGCACGCTAGGAACGTGAGACTCCTTAGAGTCTCTACCTGAGGTTTGCGCTAGGTGCAATTGGAATTGTGCCGGGCACATTTTGAGCCTTGAGCTCTCTTGCTGGTCTGGGCTGGGCGTGGGGACTCTTACGCCGGGCGCGCTAGCCCCTGGTGCTCTCTGGTCATGCTGCACCGGGCGCGACCATGAGTGCACCAGGCGCAGAGGTGATGTTTAGTTACATGCTGATAAATGTGGTTATATGCTGAGCTGAGCTGAAATTGATGAATATGTTGTACTGTTAGATGTTACTGCTGAATTAGGATGTTTAAGCTATGATGTGAACCGTGTTTAGTTGTTTAGTTGTGTTGTGTTGTACTTTGAGCTATGTTAGCTGGGCTGTGAGTTGTTTGGCTGTGTTGTTTAATGCTGAGCTGTGTGATGTTATTGACGTTATACGGTGTTGTTATTGCCACTATGTGGTGCTATTATTGCTGATATGCAGTGCTGTTATTGCCACTATGTGGTGCTGTTTTTGTCGTTATGTGGTGCTATTAATGCTGCTATGCAGTGCTGTTATTGCCGCTATGCGGTGCTGTTATTGCTGAATGCTGTGATATATTATGGGCTGATGTTGTTAAGCTGGTTGATATACTGATAGCTGTAGCTGTTTACCATTCATATTTTATATATGTATGTTGATTTCTTTCACTAGCTTACCCTTTGTTGTTTCCATGTGGTTTGGACTGCGATCATACTATGTATGAGAGTCGAGCAGGGTTAGGTTGGTGTGCTGAGGAGAGTCTGCAGCTGGTAGATGGCGTTTGTTTTTGTTGTTGTATTTAGCTACTTAGTGTAGCATTGTTGGATGTATTTTGTACACTCTGACTCTAGCCAGATTTTTTTGGACCTTGTATATATATATATATATATATTCTAGACACTATTCTGTGTGGTGTTCTGGTATGTTGTGCTGTGTGTAGTGACCAGTCGGGTCGTTACACTTTAGTGGTATCAGAGCAGTTCAGTAGGCACTCTTTGGGGGTGGTTCCTTTAGACTTTTGTTGTGCTGAGCTCTGTGTTGTGTTGTGCTGCTGTGTTGTTTTGCTGTGCTGATTCCTTTGTTGATTGTTGTGTTGTTGATTGTTGTTTGGTTTAGTTATTGTATACTAAAGATGCTGTTACTTTTGTAGACAATGACTAGAACCAATAAGCAGATAGCCCGTGCCATGGAGATGATAGTTATGGCTATGTAGCAGCAAAATGCCTATTTTGCTCGGATGGACGATGATAGAGCTATGGCTGGTGCAACAAGGCCCGTGGAGTCACAGGAGAGCCGGGATCTTGCTGAGTTCCGGAAATGCCATCCTCCACAGTTCAAGGGAGATGCAGATCCAGAGGTAGCTGACCACTAGATTTGTGAGCTGGAGATGATCTTCACAGTGTGGGGATGTTCTCAGGAGAGGAGGTTGGCATATGCTGTGTACATGCTGGTTAGGGAGGCTGAGCATTGGTGGAGGGGTACCCATCACATGCTGACCACTAGAGGAGTGGTTATTGATTGGGAGTGCTTCAGGAGGGTGTTCTTGGAGAAGTACTTCCTGGAGAGCGTGAGGCACGCCAAGGAGGCTAATTTCATGCGATTGCACCAAGGAGGGATGACAGTATCTGAGTATGCGATGAGATTCGAGCACTTGGCTCGTTTCTATTTGCAAACTATATCTGAGGCCTGAAAATGCAGGAAATTTGTTAAGGGTCTAAAGCAAGAGCTGAAGAGAGTGGTGGTGCCTATGGCCATCACTGAGTTTCCGGCCTTGGTGGAGAAGGTGAAAGTTGTTGAGCAGTTAGAAGGTGACAACCGTGTGATGAAGACTGTTGAGGGACCAGCTAGGTCCAAGAGAGGAGGAAATTAGAGGAAGCCATATGATAGGCCCCAACCACAGTAAGGGGGTCCTGTCATCAGGCAACCTGCTGATGCTGCTAGAGGAGGAAGACAGGGTGGAGGTGCCACTCTCAGATGTTACAGGTGTGCTGGACCCCATTTTGTCAGGGATTGTCCACACACAGAGAGCCGGTATTTCAGGTGTCATTAGATGGGTCATGAGTTGACCAACTGTCCCACTAGAAACAGATCGGAGAGGGGTGCTCAGAGGAGTGATGTGCAGAGAGGCGATGCTTAGAGGGGTGATAGACCCACTATAGCTGGTAGAGTATTCGCTTTGACTGGGGTTGAAGCTTCTACTTCCTCAGATCTTGTGAAGGGGAAGGGTAGAGCCGCTGGTAAAGATGTGATATTTTTGTTTGATTCTAGAGCTTCGCATTCTTTTATCTCTTATGCTTGTGCTGCTATGTTGAGTGTGTCGGTGTGTGATTTGGGGTTGAGACTTCTTGTGTCGACGCCCGCTTCTGCTTCGGTTGTTGCTTCTAAGCTGTGTGTTGGTTGTCCAATTGTTGTGAATGAGAAGAGGTATAAGGCGAAGTTGATTTGTTGACCTTTGGTGGATATTGACATAATCTTGGGGATGGATTGGTTGTCCGCCAATCACATCCTTATAGATTGTGCCAATAGGAGGTTGATCTTTCCTCAGGTGGAGGAGGAGCTGTTGATTTCAGCTGGCCAAGCTGAATCATTGTTGAGGGATGGAGCAGAATGTTGTCTTCTGCTTCCTGCCATGGGTGTGGAGACCGAAAGGGTCATAGCTGAGATTGATGTGGTGAGGGATTTTGCTGAGGTGTTCCCTAATGAGGTGCCTGGGTTGCCTTCTATTAGGGAGATGGAGTTTAGCATTGACTTGGTTCCAAGTGCAGGGCCAGTGTCGGTGGCTCCCTATAGGATGGCTCCTGCTGAGCTAGTTGAGCTGAAAGGTCAGTTGGAGGACCTTTGGAGAAGCAGTTGGTACGACCAAGTGTATCGCCGTGGGGGGCCCCCGTGTTGTTAGTGAAGAAGAAAGATGGAGGTAGTCGACTTTGTGTGGATTACCGGTAGCTGAACAAGTTGACCATTAAGAACAAATATCCACTTTCCCGGATAGATGACTTAATGGATCAACTGAGGGGAGCATCGGTGTTTTCTAAGATTAACTTGAGGTCAGGTTATCACCAGATCAGGGTGAAGGAGGTTGACATACCGAAGACTGCTTTCAGGACTAGGTATGGTCACTATGAGTATGTTGTGATGCCGTTTGGTGTGACCAACGCCCCGGCAGTGTTCATGGATTACATGAACAGGATCTTCCGGCCCTTCTTGGATAAATTTGTGGTGGTGTTCATTGACGACATCCTGATTTATTCAAGGACCCCGGAGGAGCACAATGAGCACTTGAGGTTGGTGCTGGAGATTTTGAAGGCAAAGCAGTTGTACACTAAGCTTTCGAAATGTGAGTTCTGGTTGGATGAAGTGAAGTTCTTGGGACATGTGATCTCAGCTGAGGGGATTGCTATTGATTCGGCTAAGGTGGAGTCGGTGTTGCAGTGGGAGCGTCCAAGAACTGTCACTGACATTCAAAGTTTTGTGGGTTTGGTGAGTTACTATAGGAGGTTCATTGAAGGATTCTCCAAGATAGTAGCACCTCTAACCCAGCTGACAAGGAAGGAGCAGCTGTTCATTTGGACTGATGCCTGTGAGCGGAGTTTTGATAAGCTGAAGATGAGGTTGACTACTTCTCCTATGCTGGTGTTGCCCGATTCTAGTGAACCCTTTGATGTGTATTGTGATGCTTCTCACCAGGGTCTCGGGTGCGTGCTGATGCAAAACAGGAAAGTAGTGGCATATGCTTCAAGGCAACTGAAGAACCATGAGAGGAATTATCCCACTCATGACTTGGAGTTAGCAGTAATTGTGTTTGCCTTGAAGATATGGAGGCATTATTTGTATGGTGTTCGGTTCAGCGTCTTCAGTGATCACAAGAGTCTGAAGTACCTGTTTGATCAGAAGGAGCTGAACATGAGGCAGAGGCGGTGGATGGAGTTTCTGAAGGATTATGACTTCTAGTTGATGTATCATCCTGGGAAGGCCAATGTTGTGGCAGATGCGCTGAGTATGAAATCCATCCACATGTCTAGTATGATGGTGAAAGAGCTGGAGCTGGTAGAGGAGTTCAGAGATCTAAATCTCTGTGTGGAGTTAGCTCAGGATCACATTAGTTGTGGGATGATTATCATAACTAGTGAGTTCTTGAGGCAGGTTGGACAGAAACAGTTGCAAGATGTTGAGCTGGTAAAACTTCTTGGTTTGCTGGGTACCGAGAAGGCTGTTGGTTTTGAGCTGGGAGAAGATGGAATCTTGAGGTTCAAGGGCAGAATTTGCCTACCTCATGATGCTGAGCTGAAGAGAGCTGTGTTGGAGGAAAGCCACAAGAGCAGACTTAGCATACATCCTGGTATGACTAAGATGTACCAAGACCTCAAGAAGACTTTCTGGTGGTCTGGTATGAAGAGGGAGATAGCTGAATATGTGGCAGCCTGTCTGACCTGTCAGAAGGCGAAGGTGGAGCATCAGAAGCCGAGTGGGTTGATGCAGCAGATGGAGATTCCAGAATGGAAGTGAGATAGTATCACTATGGACTTCATCGTCGGGTTTCCTAGGTCGGCTAGGAATAGTGATGCTATCTAGGTGATAGTTGATCGGTTGACCAAGTGTGCACATTTCTTGCCTGTCAACATGAAGCGATCCTTGGAGAAGCTGACGCAGTTGTATGTGAGGGAAATAGTACGGTTGCACGGGGTGCCTTCCAGTATTATTTCAGACAGAGATCCGAGGTTCACTTCCAGATTTTGACAGAGTCTACACCAAGCCTTAGGCACGAAACTAAAGCTGAGTTCTGCTTATCATCCACAGACGGATGGTCAGTCAGAGAGGACAATCCAGTCCTTGGAAGATTTGTTGAGGGCTTGTGTGTTAGACCACTTGGGAAGCTGGGAGGAGGTCCTACCGCTGGTAGAGTTTTCTTACAATAATAGCTTTCATGCTAGTACTGGGATGGCATCGTTTGAAGCCTTGTATGGCAGGAGATGTAGGACTCCTTTGTACTGGTATCAAGATGGTGAGTCAGTGGTTGTGGGACCGAAGCTAATCCTACAGACTACTGACAAAGTGAAGATGATTCAGGAGAGAATGAAGACTACTTAGAGTAGGCAGAAATCATATGCTGATAAAATGCGTAAGCCTTTGGAGTTTGCTGAAGGGGAACATGTGTTTTTGAAGATGACCCCGACTTCTGGTGTGGGTAGAGTGCTGAAGGCAAGGAAGTTGACACCGAGGTTTGTTGGTCCCTATCAGATCATACAGCGTGTGGGTCCGGTTGCTTATCGGTTGGCCTTGCCACTGTCTCTTTCAAACCTACACGATGTATTTCATGTATCCCAGCTGAGGAAGTATATTCATGACCCTGGTCATGTGGTGGAGCTGGATGATGTGCGGGTGAAGGAGAATCTGACATTTGAGAAGTTGCCAGTAGCTGTGGTTGATCATAAGCTGAAGGAGCTGAGGGGCAAGTCCATTGCTCTGGTGAAGGTGTTGTGGGATGCGGCTACTAGTGAGGCTACTTGGGAGGTGGAGCAGCAGTGCAGGGAGCGGTATCCGTTTCTCTTCCCAAGTAAGTTTGTTTTCAGGGACGAAAACTCCTGTTGTAGGGGAGGTTATGAGACCCATTTCCCTCTCCTTTCTTCCTTCACTTTCACTCTAACTCTCTTTCTCACTCAGACTCTCACTTCTCCTCACTTGCCCATTTTCTTCCTTGTGGTGGCTGTGGTAACTTAGGTGTTGGTTAGTGGAATTCAGAGCTGGCTGAAGTTCTTCTTCCTCGTCTCATCTTTCCATTCATTTTCTCCTCCGATCAAGCTTTCTTCTCCATTATCTTCTTCGTCCCGGAGCTTGGGATTCTTGTACCGAGGTAAGGGAAGTTAGTTTTGGCTGTGTTGATTGTTGGGAGTGAGCTAGAAGCTCACATATAGGCTGATTGTTGTGTATTGATGATTGAAATGGGAGGAAATTCGTTTTCGGGTTTTCCGGGGTTTGGGTGAAAATTTGGGGTTTTCTTTGAATTGTGGTTGCATGTGTGAAAAGATGATGTTTTTGAATTCTTTTATGGAAATGTGGACTTTTGGATGGATTGCATGTTGGTTTTCTAGTTGATTTTGCAGGATTTGATGAAGATTTTGAAAGTTTGAGGGTTGCTGCTGAGCATCGCGCTGAGTGTCGTTCTTCGTGCCGAGCGCGTGACCACCTAGGGGCTCCATTTAGGCAAGCCCACCAGGCGCAAAGATGTGTGCGTCGGGCGAGCTTGAGAATGTGAGCCTCTAGATGGCCCATGCCGAGCGCGACTTGGACCGCGCCGGGCGTGATATCAGGAGGTAACATGTTTGGGGTTTTCCAGTGCTGCGCCGGGCGCAACCTTGTCTCGCCGGGCGTGGAGACTCCTTGGGAGTCTCTGCCAAGGGGGCGCTAGGCGCAATTTGAATTGCGCTGGGCGCGAGACCTTGGGGAGGTCTCTGCCTTCCCTGCACCGAGCACGGGTTTAGGCACGCTAGGCACGTGAGACTCCTTAGAGTCTCTACCTAGGGTTTGCGCTAGGCGCAATTGGAATTACGCCGGGTGCATTTTGAGCCTTGAGCTCTCTGGCTAGTCTATGCTGGGCGTGGGGACTCTTATGCCGGGCGCGCTGGCCCCTGGTGCTCTCTGGTCGTGCCGCGCTAGGCGCGACCATGAGTGCGCCGGGCATGGAGGTGATGTTTAGTCACATGCTGATAAATGTGGTTATATGCTGTGCTTAGCTGAAATTGATGAATATGTTGTATTGTTAAATGTTACTGCTGAATTAAGATGTTTAAGTTATGCTGTGAACCGTGTTTAGTTGTTTATCTGTGCTGTGTTGTACTTTGAGCTATGTTAGCTAGGCTGTGAGTTGTTTGGCTGTGTTGTTTAATGCTGAGCTGTGTAATGTTATTGCCGCTATGCGGTGCTGTTATTGCCACTATGTGGTGCTGTTATTGCCACTATGCAGTGCTGTTATTGCCACTATGTGGTACTATTTTTACCGCTATGCAGTACTGTTAATGCTGCTATGCAGTGCTGTTATTGCCGCTATGCGGTGCTGTTATTGCTGAATGCTGTGATATATTATGGGCTGATGTTGTTAAGCTGGCTGATATACTGATAGTTGTAGCTATTTACCATTCATATTTTATATATGTATGTTGATTTCTTTCACTAGCTTACCCTTTGTTGTTTCCATGTGGTTTAGACTGCGATGATCATACTATGTATGGGAGTAGAGCAGGGTTAGGTTGGTGTGCTGAGGAGAGTCTGCAGCTGGCAGATGGCGTTTGTTTTTATTGTTGTATTTAGCTACTTAGTGTAGCATTGTTGGATGTATTTTGTACACTCTAGCTCTAGCCAGATTTGGACCTTGTATATATATATATATTCTAGACACTATATGTATATACTTATTTTTTTCTGTGTGGTGTTCTGGTGTGTTGTGCTATGTGTAGTGACCAGTCGGGTCGTTACATAAATAAATTTAGAAAAAATGACACATGAAAAAGACGGGTAAGAGAGAATATAATTCATTATTTGTTTATTTTTAGTTAATATACATAGAGAGAGAGAGAGAATTTAAGTTGTGATATAAGGACATTAATGAATAAATTTTATGTAATAAGTAAATTTTGTATAAAAAATTTAGTATCTATATTTGGATTAAAAACTAAAATTATATATATATATATATATATATATATATTTTAAATTACAGGAAATAAAAATTAAAAAATATATTTTAAGTTTTAAAAACTAGAAGCATATTTAAATTTCATTAATATTTATGTAATTTTTTTAACGAGAAAAAAAAAATAACTATGATTGATATTAAAAAAAGAAAAGTCGACGCATATCTTCACTTGGCTACCTTGTTAGACAACAACATTGGCTGCATTTATATAACTTCCAATATATTTTTGGAATATGAATTTCACTACTCAATTACTTACAATCACATTTATCATAGTCTGTTTCACTATAATCAAACATACTTCTGCACCTTATTCAAAAAAGGTGATCTTAAAATGTGAAAAGTGGGGTGATTCTGGTGTTGCAAAAAATTGGATTGGAATAGATCCAAATCCAAGGGAACATTCACATTCAAGGCCATTTTGTGAACTCAAACACTTTGAGTACAATGTCAAATCCAGTGGGAATCTGTGACACAAATAGTAGTACGTTTAATGTATTCAATGCAATGTGAAAACTTCTGGCTGTTTCACTCCCTTTCTGCATCGATGGTACCAAAGCTGCTGAAAGTGCCCACAACACTGTAATAGCTGCACACAAAATTTGCCTAACTATGATCACCACTTTGAAAACTAAAATACAACAATACAAGAGATAAGTGTTATATTTTTCAAATTGATCATTCTGTTGAAAAAGCTAACAAAATTGTGAAACTATTTCAATTCATCTTTCAAAATCTTTACCCTCTATGACCAAATGCAAGTTTAAAATTGTTACCTGCTCCTGCAAACAGATGTGGACCTGGAAATAGTTTTCCTGTCCTAATCCAAGTGTTGAGTCCTCCACCAACAGACTCAAGCACTCCAAATCCTAAAAGTATGGACCCTGCATTATAGTGCCTATCCCTGTAAGACCCTTTCAGCAGCTCTTTCCTCTCCTGAATTTTAGAAGCCAATAAATTAGAATTAGGTACTCCTCATAATTCAGTAATTCATACATTATATTGTCTCCAATTTCAATCTAACACTCAGTAATTAACAGAACAACCCCACAGATCTTAAAGGAAGATAGGGTATAATGTTTTTTAAACAATTAAAAGAAGATAATATAATTAATATCTAGGAGTGTTTGAGTTATATTTTTTCAAACAATTATCGAGAGTTAGTATAAAGTATTAAAAATTTGATGATGTATCTGAAATTTTGTAAAACCATATTATATCAGTGTAATTTACTCAAAGAAAAAACATACATGAGGCAAGCTTTTCGGCTAATGACCTAATATAATCCAGGGTCCTACTAATAATTTAGAAAATGAATTTCATTAAATCAATGAATAGGTTATTTTAAGACAAGTATTGAATCACCATAAAGAAATTTGCAGGATATATAACAATGGGAACAAAAGCAAGGATACCTCAGTAAGTTGCTGAATTTTGATTTCAACTTGTGATGGTGGCACTTCTAGTGCTTTACCTTCTGGGGTGACCGGGGTTGGTTTCACTTGTTTCTTGAGCTCATTAATCTCATTCTGAATAGTCCTAACTCTCCTCCACTGCCACCCCAAATACCCTGCCCATAAAGTATACAAGAACAAAGAAATCATCACAATGGGGTGTATGAGAGCAAATGTTCTGCCCTCAAGTATCCCAAACTCCCCATCAACAGCAAGTGCAAGGTCCTGTCTCAACAATAGTTATGCCACAAAGTGAGAGACAAATTAACCCTTTAAAGAGTAATAAAAGTTTGATTTGAAAAATTTCTCTTAACTATGTATAAATTAAAAATAAAATTTTGTAAAAACTAATTGAAAATAACTTTTATAAATTAGTTTATATATTTAAACTTATTATTTTTCCTTATTTTTTCGTCATGGAATTGTTTTTGAAAAAATGTATCCAAAGAAAAATCGGATACTTGTGTATAAAATCAACCAGGGTGGATCCTTGCCTTTTGGTCTAACAAGAAGGGAAGTGTGATCGGTAGGAGGGAAAGTGAGGTTGTTTTGAGAACATTGCAAGTTTGATTCAATAATTTGTTTGAGTTGGGAATGGGGGGATCTTTTGGAACATTGAATCTTGATGAGATGTGGGGAAGTGGATGAAGTTTTGGGGTTGGTTTGAGAGGAAGAGTCAGAAGAGTAAGTGTGGAGGCCATGAGTATCCTAGGAAGGGAGAGTGAGTGAGGAGACAAAAGAAGGGTCTAGGGGTGAAAAATCCAACAGTGGAACAGTAAACAAGATAAGATTACATAGGATTGAGATTTGAGAGTGAGATGTGAGATTACACTCCATTGACTAAGCTTGCATGGCATGACACGTTCGCATGGTCCCATGTCATGCCTTATAATTCACGCACGACAAAAATCAAAATCCACATGTAAAGAGGAAAGAAGGGGCTAGAGACAATTAGAAACTGGTAAGGTCAATTCTACAACCTATGATTCATCATGGCAATTTTTCAAAGATGATACGTATACATGAGAGAAAAAGAAATACGAAAAAAAAAAAGAGAAAATAAAAGTTGTAAGAGATGATATGTCATAATAAAATAAAATAAAATAATAAAGTGAAAGAAAAAAATAGTTGTTCAGTATATTCTAGAAGAAAAAAAATCTCTTAATACAAAAATCTATTTGGGAGATTGAACTCTCTCATTAAATATTTTAACCACATGATTAATATGCATAATTATTTGTCGAATATACTGCACAGTATTGGTGAAACATAAAATTGTAAATATATTTATATGCCATATACTGTTTTAAAGATGCTTAACTTTGTAACCCTAATTATAAATGACATGAGTTGTTGTAAAGTTGTTGGTTTCAACTATTACCGATAAAAGGAATATAGGGCTGATAAATAGTATTAATTTAAAAAGAAAATATTTATAACCAATAGACATATCTGATACTATTTTAAAATTAAAATATGTAAGATTAATTATAAACTTTTAAAATATTTGTTGGAGCTTAAGAACCTCCTTGAAATTTTTAATGAAGATCTCACACGAATAATAAGGGCTGTAAAAGAAAAATAAAGGAATTTTTTTAGTAATAAGAAATAAAAAGAACTAAGTTCCTGAAAATTATTTGTCAAAATATGTTTTATTAGTTTTTAAAATTTTTAGAAGAAACCTAAAAGGAATCATTATTTATATAATTTAATCGTTTTAAATAAAAAAAAAACTAATAATTGAGATGGATTATCCTTTGTGAATTATTTGATAGGTAAAATTATTTCTTTAGTTGTCTTTTTTTCATGAGGAACTAATTTTAGATAAACCTTTGTAGTTTTTTTTTCCCAATAAAATCCATTGTCACATTCACAGGCCGAGAAAGGCCCAAAAAGAAGAAACAACGTCTCCAAAAGAGTCATCCAACAGTCTACCCTCGAATAAATACGCCCACACAAATCTAAGATTGGGCTGATTATCCATTTGTCCTACAAATTTGGTCCAATTTGAGGATTTTTGTTTTTCTACAAGTTTGGATTTAAGAATTTAAATTCGGTATATTGTAAAAATAAACTAGGTCATATTTCAGGTTATTTAAATTCAAGCTAACATACATATTCTTTCAACAAACAAAAAAGTATAATTTTTAAATAACTATATATAAAATACAACTTGTTTACTTAAAAACAATATTTTGTATAATATAATATTATATGTATATTGATACTATATTTTATAATGTGAGAATCAAATTCATCAATTCAGCATCAAGAAAGTTTACAATAAGTCACATGGTTTGTTCAGCAAACTGATATAGACTCTCACAATATGTTGATATTGTTTGCTTTAAAATATATATTGTACTAGTATTTTAGTTTTTGCAATGTGCATACATGTTTATTATATAATTAAATTTTATAATAAATTATATATAAATTATACTTGAATATATAAATTATATTTAAAATTAGTATATATAAATATTTTTAAACACGTAAATTGTATTTTAGATTTATAATAAATAATTTATATCATAATAAAAAAAAATTATTTATTGATAATTAATTTTAAAATATTAATATTTAATTTATAAATAATTATGATAAATAAAAAATTGAATTAGATAAAAAAAAGTTTAAAAAAATTCTACAAATCCTTTTACCAAAAAAAATCCTAAAAATACTCCTGTGTATGATAGATGTTCATGTTTAATATATAAGAATTGACTAATCAAAACTATGTATTTCTTTAATTCTATGATTTAACTATATAAACTAATATTTAAATTACATTTTTTGTTCTTTATCTTATTTTTTTTTTAGATTCATTTTGGTCTTTTATCTTTTAAAGTGTTCATTTTGATCATTTATCTATTTAGTCCTTTTAAATCTTTTTTTTTGTTGATTCAAGACTTGAAACTTGTCTTATAAGATTAACTTATATAAAAACTATTAAATGTAATTAAAGTTTAAATCAAATGTGTTATAACACATGATAAAAATAAAAATAAAAATTCTAAGATTTTATTTCATATTATTTTCTACTTGTTAATGAGATATATTTTTCTCATAATTTTTACTAAGTTTATAACCCTTTTTGAATTCAAACATTTATTGCATTTCATAATTTTTTATATAAGTGGATCTAATGTTACAAGTTTTAAGTATTAAATTAGTCAAAAGTTAATTCAAAATTATGTTGTAAAATTGAAAATAATCATTATTTTAAAAGGATCAAATTTATTTACATATAAAAGATAAATAGCCAAAATAAATATTTTAATAGATAAAAATAAAATTAACCTAAAAAATTAAATAAAAGAATAAAAATATAATTTAATCTAAATTAATATATTATGTTAACAAGTGGTGTTAATCCAATCTTATTCTGATCCTGTGGAATTAATTAAAAAATTTAGACTATAGTAAATTCGTCTCCATCAATCTCATGAACTCCTCTAAATTTAAAAGAGATTAAAAGCTACTAACAGCTGTCATCTAAGAACAGTGTAGAAACCCTGATTGGTTGGGACGGCCATGTTTCCAAATGTTTAGTTGTTGGCTTGTTGCTATGTTCCAAATGAAGCAACCAACCTACATGGTTTTGGGGCTTTACAATGTTTGTTAGGCCTTATGGGCTTCTGGCCTAAATCAATAAGTTTTGTACAAACCTTGCTATCTACTAAGCCCGGCCCAGATCCGAACAATACAGTAGTCCAAAACACCTATTATAAATACAATACAGTAGTACATTTTGTTTTCTTCATGATCATGTTTATTAAAAGTGTTATTATAAATATAATATATATGTGTAAATTTACTTAATATATATTTACACATAATTTTAATTTTAATTTTTAATAAGATTTAATAATATATATTATATGTTACTATAATTTATATACTTATATTTTTTAATATTAATATTATATTAATATATTAATATATTTTATATTTATAGGGTAAATAAAAATAATTTTTAATAATAAATAATATATTATTATAGAGCACATATTACAACATAACTTTTTTTTTCTTTCACTAATTAATTCACGCATTCGGTGAATTGGCATAGAATTACATCCGCTAAGCTTTTTCTCACTTTAGAATGTAAGTATCAATTACTTCGCTAACCTATATAGAAACCAATTTGTGAATGTTTATTATCAAGTTGTTGAAGACTAATAAAATACTTGCTAAACGACGTTATGGAGCACATTACATTTTGTTTTCTTCATGATCATGTTAATCGATAGGATAAACACAAACACACAAATACATGTTCAATATTGCAGTATTAATTACCCGTCAAATTAATCTGATGTTTACCACTAATTATATATCTATCTATTTACGTCACGGCTATGCAAAACATTGGACACCGACATTCTTGTATTTAGTTTGTATTGTCTAGTTGTGTTTCCACCTAATTATAGTAGATTACATTGTTAATATATATCCTCAAACACTGCATATGTTAAAGTACTCCACTGCAATAATAATTATAATATTTATTACTTAGCAGACTCAATCAATCAATTTCTTCTGAATGTTGCTAGCAGCCTTGTTTTCTGAACAACAGTACGTGATCGGCTAATGCTTTGCATTGCTGATCCCTGCATTAATTGCTTCATATATATAGTTCGTGAACTTTTCTGGCCCTGTGCTACCTTTCATGTTTCTTTCTACATAACGTTAAAGCTGGTCGTGACCGTATCAAAGTTACAAAATCTCTTTGCATCAAATTATATATGTAGCTGCCAAAATCTCTCATGTGATCCTGAAGACAGTAAAAAATAAATAATAATAATAATAATAAGTATCTTCAATCGTGTTATTAATATGGTTGTATATATATAAGGCAATATGGTATGAGATTTAAGAACTTGGACAAGTTTTCTCTCTAATAACTCAGTCTTTTAAGAACTTAGAATAGATTCAACAGCTGCCAGTTGCCTTTTACATGCTTAAACATTACATATTAAAAATGGTTGATTATATAAAATTATAAATAAGATTCTTATATGGAAACTGTTATATATTAATTGTTATAATAATGAGACAATCTAAGAAAAATAGTTCTTCAGCTTAAGATTTTCACGACCAAACTCCCAATATGAGAATGTTGTAATGACGATGATAGAAGAAGAAAAGGAAATTAACACGATTGGAAGTAGCTAGCATTACTGAATAATTAATTAATAGAACTGCATGCTTCATGCATATTGCATGTGTACTGCAGAAATAGATACTATAATATAAAGAGTGAAAGACAAATAAATGGATCTCATTCAGCAGATGCAAATAATTGTTGTGCAGGCTCAACCAATTTGCCACAGTCATCACTCAGATGCTTTTGGAGGCTCCACCAAATCCTTAGAGTGACATGCATTTGGTCATTTGTCTTACTTACAGTTGATTTCATGATTAATTTTCACAACCATATGTGTCAACCAAACAAGAAGCGAAGACCAAAAAAGTTATATTTAAAATAGGCTTCAACATGTTTAAGTTCCTAAAATTAAAGAAATTTAATTTTAGTTTTTAAAATTTAAAATTATTTTTTTAATTTTATAATTTTAAAATTTTAAAATTTTTTATTTCATTATCTTAAATCATAAATAATATATTTAAAAATAATATATTAAGATAATTATACTGTATCAATTAAATTTAATATTTTTACTAGCAGAAATATCAATAGATAAATATGATGGATAGTATTTGATAATTTTTTTAATAAAATTTAAATATAAAAATAAAATAAGAGTTTTAAAATTATAAAAATTATAAAAATCGATTTTAAATTTAAAAATTAAAAATAAAATTTATCTTAAATTTAAGTTTAAAATAAATCGGTTACAAAAATCAAAATCAAAATTCACGTGTTGTACGACACAGAAAGCAGATACAATAATTACATTATACAGAGTTGTATTTTATTTGGTGTTGTGATGAAAAAGTTAATCAAGACAAAAGCAAAGGATGAAACAGTCCAAAAAGAGCATAGAGCATGATAACTTGGCAATATGCTTAATTGGCCATTGTTGTATTCTTACAATGAAAGCAATGATAGGGATGCTTGTGGTCTTCAGGCCTGCATGCTCATGTATAAAACTGGGGGCAGTTTTTGGCCCTTTATTTTATTCTATTTGGAATTTCAATGTTTCTCGTCATCACTTGAATCCGCTTGACTTTTAAATGTTAGAAACAAACATAAAATAATGAGACCTAGAGGGTCTATTAAGCCTTAAAGTATTTTACTTACATAAGAAGCCTCTGAAGGTTGAACGAGAAGCAAAATAGTAGTTGGAAAGAAACCCAAACACCATTGGAGAACTAATATTATACTCCTCTATAATTCTGTCCACAATTTCTTCAGAAGATGATATTTGTAAAACAAATTTTACAATAACAAAGCCAGAAACGTGATGTGCGTGGCCAAAATATAAAATAAAAAGGAGATGATATTTGTAAAACAAATTTTACAATTAAGAAAAAAGTCTGAAATATAATAAATAATAGAGTAGAGAGAGATAAATACAAAAGAAAAAGGATGTTGTATATGATTTATGGTATGTATATACTATACCTCAAAAAAATAAAATAAATAAATAATAGGGTACCCATAAAAATAAAAAATAAAAAATTCTTTCAGTTCATGAAAATGTTTTTTTTTTTTATCTTTTTTATTATTTTTCATTAATTTAGTTTTACTTTCTCTCTTATTTTTCAAAATTTAGAAAAAAGATTGTAACGACTCGCCATGGCCGTCACACTACGAACAACATTACACACTACTGAAATATATAAACTAAAATAGTGTAATACAATATTTACAACACAAGTTGCTAATCGAGCAACCAACGACAACCAATTATATACAATAAAATATGTTACTATAAGGTAGCCCACAAAAAAAATATATTCATCTTCAGGCACCTCCTGTGGCCTCTAACAGCTATCCTCAGTCTATCCCTGCTCTGCTCCCATACAACGTATGATCATCGCAGTCCAAACCACATAGAAACATGCAAGGGTAAGCTAGAGACAATAAACAACTCATAATAATTTAATATGCAACATAACAACTATACATCTAAACATCATTTAAACTTTAAACAACACATATATTACACATCTTTCAACAACACATGTTTAAAATAACTTACAACATAACAACACTATCTTCATCCTCAACAAGATCAACACACAACACAATCACAGCTTAACAACACAACAACAAATATACAACTCATATCAACAACAAATCAACTCATCAACAACTTATGCGTCGTCACGCATATCGATTTGGAGATCTCCTACAACATGGTAAGTAGTATAAGTGGCTAGGTCCTACCGAACCGACAACACAACAAATTTGGATATCAATCTGCAACACGATAATGGTTTCTCAGACTTTGCCACTTAAACAAAGAAGTATAGTACTTGGTTAGGAACTAAGTCCCCGACTTCGTACTTTACTCATATTGGCCACTTGTAATCGATATAGGTCGGCTTGACCCCTATATCGTGGTCGCTTTATAATCGGTATAGCTCGACCTTGCCCCTATACCGTGGTCGCTTTATACACGTGTGCCTCGACCTTGCCCACACACGGAATCAACTAAGTCCTAGAGGAGAACAACACAACGACCCCTCCAAGGGACAACTTCTCAAGGAGAGTTTTTCAACAAATTGGGCTCTCAGAGCACCACAATTATCTCAATCCACACAATGGGATGAGCAACTTCGAAAACATCTTCTCTAGTCCTAGTGATCAACAACTTATCATCACAGCTTAATCAGCTTACAACTCAACAACACAACTTTACAACAATAAGCAACTTAACAACTTTTACAACAATAAACAACTTAACAACTTAACAACAATAAACAACTTACAACTCTCCTCTAACAACTTGACAGCACAGTCTACTAATAACAGCTTATCATACTTCGCAACATAAACATGTCCACACATATAGCAACCTTATCAACTTAATTTCAACTAGTTTCAACAATATCATAGATCAACACAACTTGTAAACATCACAACTTAACTACAACATGCATCTCATTTACATCTCATCTTCATCACAAAGGCATCACCAAAAAAAATCTACAATCTAGCTTCCCTTACTTGAAGATTGGCTCAAAATAGCCAAGAAGCGGAATTCCCCTTTCCGAAGCTCAACCCGGGACTTCAATCCACCCAAAACAAGCTCCCTAATCCAGATCCCTTCTCTCTAAAATTCTCTCTAAAAACCTCCTTTTTTCCTCAACTGTCCACAACCTCTATTTATAGACATTCAGGAGTGGCCAGAACTGCTTGTTCTGAATCCGGAACGGTCTGTTCTGCACCCCTTCATGTGCAAAAATCACATGCAGAATGACCCGTTCTGGAACTCATCCAGAAAGGCCCGTTCTCCAACTAGAACGGCCCGTACTCTTTCCGGAACGGCCCATTTTGGGGTTTGGAATGGCCCGTTCTCCTTCCAGAACGACCTGTTTTCAACCACGTTTTATAGGCCAATTTAGTAGTTTGGAACGGCCCGTTCTGGACTACTGAATCACCCATGCTGAACCTTCTAAAAATAATTTACTACGTTACAATACCCCCTAACAAATAGGAATTTTCGTTCCCGAAAATAGACTTACATGGAAATAAAGAACGATACTGTTCTCTACACAGTTGCTCAATCTCCCAAGGAGTCTCACCAGTAGTTGCATCCCACAAGGTCTTTACCAATCCAGTGAACTTTCCCCTCAACTACTTCAACTTATAATCAATCACAACTACCGGTCTCTTCTCATAAGTCAGGTTCTCCTTGACCTGAATCTCACCCATCTCAACTACATGACTCGGGTCATGGACATACTTCCTCAACTGTGAAACGTGACACACATGTTCCCCCTCCGCAAACTCCAAAGGCTTTCACCTTTTATCAGCATATGACTTCTATCTACTCTGGGCAGTCTTCATACTCTCTTGAATCAACTTTACTTTCTTAGTAGTTTGTAGGACTAACTCCGGCCCCACAACCACTGATTCACTATCTTGGTACCAACACAGGAGTCCTACACCTCTTACCATACAGGACTTCAAACGATGCAATCCCGATACTAGCATGAAAGCTATTGTTATACACGAACTCTACTAATAGTAAGACTTTCTCCCAACTTTCCAAGTGGACTAGCATACAAGCTCTTAGCAAAACCTCCAAGGACTGAATTGTCCTCTCTGACTGACCATCCGCCTGTGGATGATAAGTAGAACTCATCCTCAACCTCGTACCTAAGGCTTGGTGTAGACTCTGCCAAAAATCTAGAAGTGGACCTTGGATCCCTATTTGAAATAATACAAGAAGGCACCCCGTGCAACCATACTATTTCCTTCACACACAACTATGTCAACTTCTCCAACGACCACTTGATATTAACAGGCAAGAAAAGTGCACACTTGGTCAATCTGTCAACCACAACTCAAATAGCATCACTATTCCTAGTCGACTTAGGCAACCCATCAATGAAATCCATAGTGATACTAACCAACTTCCACTACCGGATCTCCATCATCAACAACAAACCACCAGACTTCTGGTGCTCAACCTTAGCCCTCTAACAGATCAGACAGGTCGCCATATATTCAACAATGTCTCTCTATACTTAGAATCTTAAGGTAGGCAAATTCTGCCCTTAAACCTCAAATCCCATCTTCACTCATCTCAAAGCTAACTGCTTTCTCTGTATCTAACAAATTAAGAACCTTTACAACTTCTGAATCTTACAACTACTTCATACCAACTTACTACAAGAACTCACTAGCAATGGTAATCATGCCACAGCTAATGTGGTCTTGAGCCAACTCTACATACAGATTCAAATCTCTAAATTTCTTAACCAGCTCCAACTCCTTCACCATCAAACTAGACATGTGGATGGACTTCCTACTCAAAGCGTCTTCCATTACATTGGCCTTCCCAGGATGATACATCAACTGAAATTCATAATCTTTTAAAACATTCCATCCATTGTCTCTGTCTCATGTTCAACTCATTCTAATCAAACAAATACTTCAGACTTCTCGTAATCGCCAAAGACGTTAAATCTTGCACTATGCAAACAGTGCATCCATACCTTTAAGGCAAAACGACTGCTGCCAACTCTAAGTCATGAGTAGAGTAATTCCCTTCATGATTCTTCAATTGCCTTAAAGCATATGCAACTACTCTCCTATTCTACATCAACGCACACCCCAACCCTAGGTGAGAAACATCACAACACACCTCAAATGACTCACTAGGATTAGGCAACACCAACATAGGAGAAGTAGTCAATCTTTCTCTTCAACTCTTCCACCTGACATTTAAATTCAACCAACTATGTTGGGGCCATCCTATAGGGAGCAACCAACACTAGCCCTACACCAAGGACCAAATCAATGCTAAACTCAATCTCCCTAGTAGGAGGTAACCCAGACACCTCATCCAAAAACACCTTCAGAAATCCCTCACAACTCTTACCTATTGATCACCTTCTCAATTTCCACACTCACAGTAGCAAATAGAATATAACACTCTGCTCCATCTCTCAACATCACTTCAGCTTGGCTAGCTGAAATCAACAATTCATCCTCCCTCTAAGGGAAAAACCAACTCCATATTGGCACAGTCTATAAGAATGTGATTGGCAGATAACCAATCCATCCCTAAGATTATGTCAATATCTACTAAAGGCATACAGATCAAGTTCACCTTATACTTCCTATCACACATCTCCAAGGGATAACCAACACACATCTTAGAGGCAACAATAGAAGCAGAAGCGCGCGCAGACACAAGCAATCTCAACTCCAAATTGCATTCAAGCAAACCCAACTTTTCAGCACATGCATATGAAATAAATGAGTGGGAGGCCCTGAGTCAAATAATATCATCACATATTTACCAGTAGCTTTACCCTTCCCCTTCACTAGATCAGATGAAGTGGAAGCTTCGACTCCGGTCAAGGCAAACACCCTTCCAACTATAGAAGATCTATCACCCCTCGGGGCACTCCTGGTCTGTCTGGCACCTACAGGACAACTAGTCGACATGTGACCCATCTGACCACACCTAAAACACTTGCTCTCTGCATGAGGGCAATCACGAATGAAGTGAGGTCCACCACATCTGTAACATCTGAGAGTAGCAGCTCCACTCTAACCTCCACTCCTAGTTGTGTCAATAGGTTTCCTTGAGATAGAACCCCCCCTTTTGTTGTGATTAGGGCCTATCATAAGGCTTCCTCTAAAGACCATTACCACTCTTGGACCCAACTGGTCCACCAACAATCTTTGTCGGCTTGTCGACGCTCTCTAGCCGCTTTATAACCTTCGCCTTCTTTACCAATGATGGAAACTCCATGATGGTCATAGGCACCACCACTCTCCTCAAATCATACTTCAGGCCTTCAACAAACTTCCTACACTTCCAAGCCTCAGAGGTGGCTTGGGTGTAGAAGTGTGCCAAGTGCTCGAATCTCACGGCATACTCGGTCACCGACATTCCCCTTGCTGTAATCTCATAAACTTTGCCTCCTGAGTATGCCTGACACTCACTGAGAAGTACTTCTTGAGGAAGGCCCTCTTGAAGCACACCCAGTCCACAAGCACTCTACGGTCAATCAGCATCTGACTAGTACCTCTCCAACAATACTCTGCCTCCCCAGTCAACATATACACTGCAATAGGTGAGCTTTCGCTCCTCTAAACAACCTAGATCTGAGAATATCTTTTCCAACTCGCAAATCCAGTAGTCAGCCACCTCCAGATCTGCATCACCTCTAAACTGAGGAGGACTATACTTCCTGAACTCAGCCAAAACCTGACTCTCCTATGACCCAACTGGTCTTGCAGCACTAGTCGCAACTCTCTCAACATCCATCCTAGCAAAGTAGGCATTCTGCTATTGCATAGCCATAGCCATCATCTCCATGGCATGGGCTATCTACTCATGTTCTAAGCATCTTCTATAAAATGAACAACTCATTCAACACACTACATCTCAACAACTCAACACAAATCAGTACAATACCCAACACAACACAGAGGTCAACACAACAAAAGCCTAAAGGAACCACCCTCATAGAGTGTCCACTAGACTCGAACTACTCTGATACCATAAAAGTGTAATGACTCGCCATGGCCGTCACACTACGAACAACATTACACACTACTGAAATATATAAATTAAAATAGTGTAATACAATATTTACAACACAAGTTGCTAATCGAGCAACCAACGACAACCAATTATATACAACAAAATATGCTACTATAAGGTAGCCTAAAAAAAATATCCATCTTCCGGCACCTCCTGTGGCCTCTAGCAGTTATCCCCAGTCTATCCTTGCCCTGCTCTCATACAATGTATGATCATCGCAGTCCAAACCACATGGAAACATGCAAGGGTAAGCTAGAGACAATAAACAACTCATAATAATTTAATATGCAACATAACAACTATACATCTAAACATCATTTAAACTTTAAAAAACACATATATTACACATCTTTCAACAACACATGTTTAAAACAACTTACAACATAACAACACTATCTTCATCCTCAACAGGATCAACACACAACACAATCACAGCTTAACAACACAACAACAAATATACAACTCATATCAACAACAAATCAACTCATCAACAACTTAAGCGTTGTCACGCATATCAACTCGGAGATCTCCTACAACATGGTAAGTAGTCTAAGTGACTAGGTCCTACCGAACCGAAAACACAACAAATTTGGATATCAATCTGCAACACGATAATAGTTTCTCAGACTTTGCCACTTAAACAAAGAAGTATAGTACTTGGTTAGGAACTAAGTTCCCGACTTCGTACTTTACTCATATTGGCCACTTGTAATTGATATAGGTCGGCCTGACCCCTATACCGTGGTCGCTTTATAATCGGTATAGCTCAACCTTGCCCCTATACCATGGTCGCTTTATAATCGGTATAGCTCGACCTTGCCCCTATACCGTGGTCGCTTTATAATCGGTATAGCTCGACCTTGCCCCTATACCGTGGTCGCTTTATACACATGTTCCTCGACCTTGCCCACACACGGAATCAACTAAGTCCTAGAGGAGAACAACACAACGACCCCTCCAAGGAACAACTTCCCAAGGAGAGTTTTTAAACAAATTGGGCTCTCAGAGCACCACAACTATCTCAATCCACACAATGGGATGAGCAACTTCGAAAACATCTCCTCTAGTTCTAGTGATCAACAACTTATCATCACAGCTTAATCAACTTACAACTCAACAACACAACTTTACAACAATAAGCAACTTAACAACTTTTACAACAATAAACAACTTAACAACTTAACAACAATAAACAACTTACAACTCTCCTCTAACAACTTGACAGCACAGTCTACTAATAACATCTCATCATACTTCATAACATAAACATGTCCACACATATAACAACCTTATCAACTTAATTTCAACTAGTTTCAACAATATCATAGATCAACACAACTTGTAAACATCACAACTTAACTACAACATGTATCTCATTTACATCACATGTATCTCATTTACATCCCATCTTCATCACAAAGGCATCACCAAAAAAAATCTACAATCTAGCTTCCCTTACCTGAAGATTGGCTCAGAATAGCCAAGAAGCGGAATTCCCCTTTCTGAAGCTCAACCCGGGACTTCAATCCACCCAAAGCAAGCTCCCTAATCCAGAGTCCTTCTCTATAAAACTTCTCTCTAAAAACCTCTTTTTTTCCTCAACTGCCCACAACCTCTATTTATAGACATTCAGGAGTGCCCAGAACGGCCTGTTCCGAATCTAGAACGGCCCGTTCTGCACCCCTTCAACATGTGCAAAAATCACATGCAGAACGGCCCGTTCTGAAATCAGAATGGCCCGTTCTAGAACTCATCCAGAACGGCCCGTTCTCCAACCAGAACGGTCCGTACTCCTTCCGGAACGGCCCGTTTTGAGGTTTGGAACGGCCCGTTCTCCTTCCAGAACGACCCGTTCTCAACCACGTTTTATAGGTCAATTCAGTAGTTTAGAACGGCTCGTTCCAGTTTGGGAACGGCCTGTTCTGGACTACTGAATCACCCATACTGAACCTTCTAAAAATAATTTATTACGTTACAAAGATTGCGAAAAAATATGTGAAATAACGAAATAACAAATGTAAATGTTATTTTCACCATTTCATGTACAAATATTTAAAAATAGGAAACACATTAAATTAAATGTGATATTTTCATAATATTTATAAAATCATAAAATATTTTCACAAACAAAAGGGCCTCGTATTTTAAACAATATCTTTTATGTATTGTTTTTAGAGAAATTCTACGGTACCCACTATAATTTTGGGGTACCGGAACAGTCATTTTTTTTATTTTATAATTACTTGTTTTATTTTTTATTTTAATTTAATATTTTTAATAATTTATCTGTATCTTTATATTATTTTTATATTTTTAAATTTATATCTTAATATAGCATCTATTATAATTAAAAAATTTAATATTAATATTTTGTTAATATGTTTTAGTTTTTCTTTGATGATAACTTTTTTAAATTTATAGTATAAATTAATTTTTTAGTTATATTATTTATTTTTTTATTTTAATGTTTTTATAATATTATTATAATTTTTTAATTTGGTCAGATATAAATAAAATTTATTATGAAAATTGATCTTTTGATTATTTTATTTTGAATTAGTCTTTTTGATTGATTTATTTTATATAAATTTTTAATCTAAAATTTATATTATTTTGAATTTATTTTTTAAAATTTATTTGTTCACATAATGTGAAACCCTTCAATTTTCATGGTACCCTAGCAATTCCCTTGCTTGTTTTTATGACAACTACTCACAATTAAACACGTCCGGTTTTATTAAACATTACAACCGGTCCGGTTTTTATATATCCTTCTCCTTCCTTTACCAGGTTTGAAAAGCCGTCTTAAATTACTTCACTCACAACTTGAACTACTAAATATTATCTTCCTTCACTAGTAATAATATTAATTAACAACACGTTTCTAAACAGTTAATTAATTAGAATATGTTTAGTCCATCGCATACTATAAATTCAAATAATTAAAAATATGAAAAAGTAAACAGATGGCTTTTTTTTTTTTTTTTTTTTTTGTAAAGTATGTAGTTTTTCTTACATAGAGTAACATAAAATAAAATATATTACTAATATAATAATATAAATTAATTTGACATATATTCACATGTAATTTTAGCATTAATTTTAAATAAAATTCAACAACATATATTTTATATTATTATAGTATATATTATATTTTTTTAACATTCAAAAATTATAATTATAAATAAAAATAATTTTAAATAATAAATATCGTGTTATTATAAAGTGTGTGGACAATTTTTTTTTAGTACAACTTATAAAATAGAAATTCAGTCACAGATACTACTTTATTTTTAAATATGGCAATCCGATGGAAGAGATTATACTCCCACTTATTAGTTTGGAAAAATAATTATACACAGTTTGATCAAAGAATAGATTTTATTAACCACGAATCGGCTTTATAATATATATTTTTAATTTAATTAATAATTTTAAATTAAAACACACGAGAATAATAGAATATTAATCACAAATAACCTTTTTATCGCATATTTTGAGAAGTATCTTTTAGAAATTTGAAAAAAAAAATGGAGATTTATAACCATTTGTCAAAGCAAGAGAAAATTTTTACAGTAAATTGGAGATAAAGTAGATTGAAAAAAGTAGCTAATGACAGTGATCAATGGAATCTGATGTCATCATTAGAAAAAGAAACAAAAGATTATAAAACAATCTGGAAAGTGATAAGTAAAGGATGTCGTGAAAACAAATTAACAAGAGAAAGCCTTTGAGAAATTTTGAATAAAGTGTCACACATATTGAACTATTAGGGAGTTCTTAGTTGCACAAACAATTTTAAAATGGAACTCACATCTTGGAATGAAAAGTCTGTGAGTGATTCAAATAAAGAGGATTCAACCCCTTTCAGGTATATATATATATATATATATATATATATATATATATATATATATATATATAAAATAAGGTCATGTATAGCAATCCTGCTTATAGAAGTAAATATCATCTCATGATCTTTTCGGGGTCAATTTGAGTAGATTGGGAAGATATTAATTAAGTTATATACTTAATATAGAATAGTTGACAAATAAAGTTATTAAGTTAAAAGTAAATTAGTTTAATTATATTAATACATAAAATAAATATCTTTTTTAATAACCACCTTATTTTTTATATTTGATAAATTATTATACTCTTTTGTTATAAAAATAAATAAATAAATATTTTTATCTAATCTAAAATTTAAATTCATGATGACCTTTAAATTTGAACATCAAGTACAACATTAATTGAATCAATTAATATTAATTATTTATTTAACTATCTTTGTTATTTAATCTTATCTTTATCTTTATTTTTATTTTTAAAATAAAATATAGAGACATAAAATAATTCAATCCTATTAATATATAAATTTCGTTTTTTTATCGTAAATCTTCCGATTTTAGAAGAGGGTAAAAAGTCAAAATTGAATAAGAAATAAGTAGGATCCTGTCTGCTTTTCGTCCCTTTAGTCAAAATTTGAAATGAAAAAAAAATGTAGAAATTTTTTTCTTCCACTTTATTTTCTTTCGAACAAACATTACGTTAATAAATAAATAATTAATTAAAAAATGAGTTTATTAACATATAAAAAAAATCCTGATCATGTCATTTAATAGCGAATAAAAAACATTAGACATTAAAATTATTTTCATTGATATAAAATTTATATTTAACGAAAAAATAAACTAGTAATATGATATAACAATATGATCTATTATGTCATTTATTGTATTTATTTTTATACATGCACATTTAGAATTAGTTTGGCATTAATAATAAAATATGGGGACAAAGATGACACAATGGGTTAAGACTTTTGTATTCTTACTAACTAGAATTTAAAATAAAATATAATTTTTCTTGTATTTTACATTTTTTTTATAAGAACATGTGTCAAAAATGAAATAGACAATTATAATTTCTCTTGTATCGTACTTATTTTTATACGTGCACATTTAGAACCAGTTTAGCATTAATAATAAAATATGGTGACAAAGATGACACAATTGGTTAAGACTTTTGTATTCTTACTAACTAAGATTTGAAATAGAATCTAATTTCTCTTGTATTTTACATTTTTTTTATAAGAACATTTGTCAAAAATGAAATAAACAACTTGTAATTTCATTAAAAATCTTTAAAGAAATTAATGATTAACTTTGATATTATATATCTTATCATAATCTAAATTTTTATTATTTTAAAAAAATCATAATAGAATATGATAGATGAAATTAAAAAAAAAAAAAGAATATGATACATCGATCATTTATCCTATCTAACATTAATTATATATTTTTATTGTGCTAACATATATGATAATATTTTTGTCTCCATTTTTTATTATTCAAAAATTATGTTAAGCAGTTAAGGAATAAAAAAAAGAGACAAATTGAGTTTTTTATCTATAAAATATTTTTTAAAAATGTGTCAAAAAATAAATCTAAATCATTTTGCTTCTATCCCAATCTTTTTCTCAGTTTCTCTTAACACTATGCTAATGACTTTCCAGCCAAAATAAATAAAAATAATAATAAAATATTAAAAATAAATTACTTAAAAAATTGATTATCAAAATAAATTGTTTTAGTCATGTGGATAACGTTACAAACAAAATGTCCTTAGGGGTGAATGTAATACTTGAAAATAAAAAATAAACAGAAAATGCATACCCCTTAAACACGCAACCATTTTAAGAATTTTTTGGGAGATAGAGCCTAGGTGTTTTGTGTTCAAATGACCTTATGTCTGAAAAAAAAATTATATTTCAAAAAACTTACATATTGATAAAATGTATGTTTGTCTATTTTAAAATTATTTTTAAATACTTTAAAAATTATAAATAAAAAATTAACTATTCTAAAATTATACAAATTATCAATTAAATATAAACATATTTAGTTTATATTTTTTTAACATGATTTAAAGAAATATTAAACCTTAACTAAATATAAAGTAAATATAATATTATACTTCACAAAAATTATTTTATTTAAATTAATCTTGGAAATAACTCGACTTCTATTCAACATAAAAAGGACATAATTCTCTTTAAAATGAAATAAATTCAAAAATACTTCAATTGAAATAAAACGTTCTCTTCCAAATCATGAGTAGAGAGTTCACATTACAAAAATCCTTTCATAGAACATAAAATCACTTAAACATAAATCCTTTGGTAAAAATAAATAACATAATGAATTCCATAAAAACACAATAAACAAAAATTCTCTAATGCTAAACACCTGTATCACATAGTCTAATTAGAGCTTCCTTACTAGACTTCCCCATCAAAACCTTCGACATCCGGTTGAGGCTCACCTGCACATCATAATAAAACAGGAAACACAGATAAAAAAGGGAGTGAGAAATGTCTCACTAATTAGGCTCGATGTGCAGAAACCAATGCTAAATAGCCCACACACACAATACATGCAACATATATAGCATATCCAAAGTAGTCATAATTGTAACGACCCGCCCCGGTCTCTACACTTAGTGGAATCGCACTACAACTAGTTAACTAAGAGAATATTAAACTGGATAACACATACATACAAGCATAAATATAAAGAAAAAATAATTAAGTTTCTGTATATAAAATATAGCACCATATATGTACAGTCATCCCAAAATATCCCTTAGTGCCGGTCAAACACTGACAAAAAAAATGTTACCCAGAATGGTAACTCAAAACACGAGACTCAGCTCCTCGTCTCACAACGATCATCTCTACTCCCAAGCTATCCCTGACCTGCTCCCATACCAAGTATGATCATCGCAGTTCCACCACATGGAAAATAGAAGGGTAAGCTAGAATTCAAAGATCAATAATACAAGTACAGAATAAAAATTCTATACTACACATGCATCCCAAATCCTGTCCCTAAGGAACCTTTCATCTCAATCAATCATTCATTCACCAAACATGAAGTCAAACACCACACTTCATCATATTAATAATCATGCAATGAATGCAACTCATGACAGATATGCATACATATCAATCATCTAATGCGTCGTCACGCATACACCTAGGAGATCTCCATAACAATAGAGCTGTATAAGTGACATTCCATCCTACCGAAACCACCCCAACCGTTTTCACGCCCAAAGCGCCCGCTCGGTCACAGCTAAACAGGATATAATCCTCCCTCGGGTTTACTCGGATGATGTCACTTACACACTTGGAAGTCCAGATCCACCGTCAGGTATAGCACAGCTGGGTACGGGCTTACCACGACCTTGGCATGCATTAACCAAGTCAATAGTGGAGTTCACCCACCGACTATCCGCAAGGATCCACGCACCTTCCCGAGTACTTGGTTAAGGGAATAACCCTCGACCTCATACCTCGCTCCAACACTAGCTAAGGACTTAGAGGAGACTCACCCAACCTAGTGGCCTATCTGAGCACCACTCTCCCAAATCTAGTGGCTTCCCAGAGCACCACTCTCATATATCAGTGGCCTATCCAAGCACCACTCTCAAGAGACTCTATGTGAGCTCTTCTAGTTCGAAAATAATTTTCCTCTCCTCAAGTCCTAGGCTAGACTCATACCATAGGCATCACATGCAATCAGGCATCATACATCATAATGGCCTGCCCACCATCATGATCAACAATCATACACATGTCATAAGACATCACATGCAATAATGCATCATACATCATAAATGGTCTACCCACCATTATGATCAATAAACATACTCATGAACATATACACATGTCATATCATATTCGAACATTCATACGTATCATCACAAAGCATACATATGAATCACACCGCACCATACATCATATACCACCTATATATAATCTAACATTTCAACTTTAAACATGCATAAGCATCAATTTAAAATAATTATTTATAAATATAATTACGCTTGGCGTAGTCAGCTCGCGCCTAGCCTAACACCAACCCAAGAGCTCTAAGCTCTTCCACACCTGGCATACTCAACCTGCGTCCAACCTATTCCCATTGAGTTTGTAAACTCACATACATCCTAAATAACAAACATTCTAGCTTCCCTTACCTGAAGATTGGCTCAGATAGCCAAAGACTGAATCAAAAGTATAATTTCCCCTCGAGGCTCAACTCGAAACTTCAGTCCTTGTCGCCACCGGCCCGAAACGGGCTTTCGGCATTCGCGAAGGATGGTTGGACTCTTTTATTAGTTTAAAAATATGGATTGCTAGAATGACTTATTCTCAAACTGAGACCTTGTCAAACAAGCAATTTTATTAAAAGGCTCACCAATCCATGTTAATCCCAAACGGGACCCTCCATGGATTAGCGGTTTTCATAAAAAGGTAGGGTTCTTGGAGTCGCCACCAATGTTTTACTCAAAACATTGGAAAAAGAAGTTTAAGGCAATCGATTCAAAAATCGACTTCGGCCATTACAACCAGAGTCGGGTAAGGGAGTCGGTTACGCGTGGGGAAGGTGTTAGCACCCCACAGCGCCCCTTTCGGGTTCCCTATGACAGATTATTTCTAAAAATAATAGTGCAAAATTACTAAATTACCCCTATTTATTCTAAGCAATTATAAATTAACTATCTACATGATGACAGTTTAAATATGTACAATCAGAAAGCAGTAAAAGGAAGGACTTAAGAAGAAACCTTTGAAGCGTGCTTTTATATTCAAGTAAAACTGGGAAGCTTTTTGGCGTTCCCTCGCTCTACAAGCCCGCTCGCTCCCTCCTATAAAATTTTAACTATGGAAATCCGGAGGATTTCCCTTCGACTAGGTTCGAATCTCCAAGCTAAATGCTTGGAATTCCAGAACTTCGTCAGATCGACTCCCAGAGAGATTTCTAGGGCAGAACACTGCTCAAAAACCCCAGAATACTCAAGGAGGGAGTCAAAACTCAGTGTAAAGTGTGAAATGACGTCCCATTGACGTCATATTTATAGGGAAGAGGCTCAATACGGTTTATGAGGGTCAATACGGTCAACATTGAAATTTTGAACTAATACGGCCGTATTGAATTCAATACGGCCGTATTGAAGTTCAAAAAACCTCAATACGGCCGTATTGAAGTTCAGTGCGGCCGTATTGAAGTTCAGTGCAGCCGTATTGAATTCAATGCAACCGTATTGAAGTTCAGAAACTTCAATACGGCCGTATTGAGTTCAGTGCGGCCGTATTGAAGTTCAAAGTGTTCAATACGGCCGTACTGAACCTCTGGGAGGCCGTATTGGGCTTCATTCCTCCCACTTTTCTTATTTTTTGCTACTCTAAGACCTCTAAACCTACAGATAATCATCCTAGGGTCTTCCAGGGTCTTCCAGGAGTCCTTCCGGCTGACTTTCCTTTAGTCTTCGAGAGTCTTCAAGCTTTATTTCCGACCCGGACAGTTTTAGGGGTCTACAGCTGCCCCCCCTTTACTTAGTCGGACGGCCTTTTGGTGTACCGGCTGACAAGTAAAGGAGTTGACCCAATTGTCCGGGTGAGGTGCCAACCTTCTGACTTGTAGCGTCTTCCGGTGGAAAATTGTTGAGTAGCCTCTCCAGGTTGAGTTTGCCCTCTCCAGGGTGAGTATTAGTCGTCGCCTCTCCAGGCTCATGCATACCTCCGTGTTCTTGACAACCTCGGGGTAGCGTGAGTTTTCCCTCTCCAGGCTATACCAACGTGTTCTTGACAACCTCGTGGTAGTTGCATACCTCTGTGTTCTTGACAACCTCGGGGTAGCGTGAGTTTTCCCTCTCCAGGGTATACCAACGTGTTCTTGACAACCTCGTGGTAGTTGCATACCTCCGTGTTCTTGACAACCTCGGGGTAGCGTGAGTTTTCCCTCTCCAGGGTATACCAACGTGTTCTTGACAACCTCGTGGTAGCTGCATACCTCCGTGTTCTTGACAACCTCGGGGTAGCGTGAGTTTTCCCTCTCCAGGGTATACCAACGTGTTCTTGACAACCTCGTGGTAGTTGCATACCTCCGTGTTCTTGACAACCTCGGGGTAGCGTGAGTTTTCCCTCTCCAGGGTATACCAACGTGTTCTTGACAACCTCGTGGTAGTTGCATACCTCCGTGTTCTTGACAACCTCGGGGTAGCGTGAGTTTTTCCTCTCCAGGGATTTGTGATGATTTTGTCTCCACAGTCCACGATGCTGCTTCGACGATTGTTTTGATTTTTGTGCCACTGAGGGCTGGATAACGCAGGGATCCGTCTAGGGGATGTGCAGTTACTCATAGGTTCTTGTGTCCCAACTTTCCATTGCGTAGTTGGTACCCATTGAGGAATTTCTGTTTCCTTGGGGTGTAGACACGAAGATGCTCTTTCTAATGTGAGCGATGCCTTACGATTGGCTGACGTCCTTTTGACGGTGGTGGAGTATCCCGGTTATCTTTATTCGGGTGACTCTTTTTGATTTTCTAATTTTTGCTGCCTCTGTGTAGGCTGTTATCCGCTGGGGATTCTGGATGTTGATTTTGATTAGCCTCTTCTGTTAGGCATATCATCTTGATGTTCAATGATTGGCTGAAAAGCCAAATTCCGCTTGGGGAATTGTTATTGATCTTTTGAATTTTTGCTTTTTGTAGGAATGCCTCTGTGTAGGCGACTGGGGATTTGAAGTTCTTATGTATCCCAGAGTATTATTTAGAAAGCCTCTTCAGGCTTAGCTTCACTCTTCGTTTGAGTTGGAAAGCTACCCTCCACTGAGGAAGTTTAAGTCCTTTCGACTTGGATATTCTGTTTAGATGATCAAGCCTCCCTTGGGGAATTTTGCTGATCTTGGTTTGATAGCTTTCACTGGGGAATTTGGCCCGTGAGTGGAAGCTGAGATATCTCTGGGGAGTATTATTTCGGCGAGCCTCTCCAGGCTCAATTATTCTTATACGAGTATTATTTCGGCGAGCCTCTCCAGGCTCAATTATTCTGTAGGAGTATTATTTCGGCAAGCCTCTCCAGGCTCAGTTATTCTGTATAATTATTGTTTTTTGTTCAGCCCGAGAATGCGAGCTGAGACGTCTTTTGGAGAGTATTATTTCGGCAAGCCTCTCCAGGCTTAATTATTTTGTGGGAGTATTTTTTCAGCAAGCCTCTCCAGGCTCAATTATTCTGTGAGAGTATTATTTCGGCAAGCCTCTCCAGGCTCAATTATTCTGTACGATGAGTTGCTTTTCTTGTTCAGCCTAAGAATGCAAGCTGAGATGTCCTTTGGAGAGTATTATTTTGGCAAGCCTCTCCAGGCTCAATTATTCTGTATAATTTGTTGGATTTTCTGTATTTTGCCTTTTTGTTGATTTTGGCTTTTTCTGTGTTTTTGCCTTTTGATTTTGGCTTTTTCTGTGTTTTCTGCCTTTTTTGTTGATTTCGGCTTTTTCTGTATTTTTTGTTGATTTTGGCTTTTTCTGTATTTTTTGCCTTTTTTGTTGGTTTTGGCTTTTTCTGTACAAAAATGTCTCTGAGGAGTATTATTTTGGCGAGCCTCTCCAGGCTCAATTATTCTGAGAGAGTATTATTTCGGCGAGCCTCTCCAGGCTCAGTTATTCTGAGAGAGTATTATTTCGGCAAGCCTCTCCAGGCTCGGTTATTCTGTATGGTGAGAGAGTATTGTTTCTGCAAGCCTCTCCAGGCTTAATTATTCTGAGGAAGTATTTTTTCAGCAAGCCTCTCCAGGCTCAATTATTCTGTACAAACTGAGGAGTATTGTTTGTATCCTTGCCTTTTTTCGTTTTCGGCTTTTGTTGACTGCTGTCATACACAAGCAATTTTCTATTTTTTCTATTTTATGCAATTGCCTCATGATGAGGTCTTTGAATGTGCAATTAATGTGCGTGATGCACAAAATGCAAGTTTAATTATTTTATTTTGGAAAAAATGAATGGCTCCCCCTATCCTCTTCTTCTTGGAGGAATTTTGTCATTGACGTGAGGGAGGATTTCTGTTATTGCCAATACGGCCGTTATTCATTTCAGTATGCCCGTATTGAATTGAAAAATTTGTTCATAACCCTAATTTTGGTACGGGCATACTGAACATGATACGGGCGTATTGTTTTTCTGAAGTTTATATATATATTTTTTTTCAATAAACAGAGAATAAGTGATCTTCCATTACACCTATCATCTGTATGCATGTATGCAGTATGATGCACCTAATTCTATTTGATTCACTTTTCAAAAGAATTAACCGATGCGTTTCTCTGTTTGGATTTTTGCCATTCCTCTAGACGGGCTGTGCGCTGCCGATTTCTGTAACCGAGGAATGATGCGTGTTATATTGAGATTTGGTGTCATCAACCAAATGATTTTCCTTTCCTTTAGAAGATGTGTCAACCCTTCTATTGACTACTATATCTCCATGTTTCCACTAGATTATTCAAAAATCGTTTGGGACAAGAGAGAAAAGAAGGAAAGGATATTTTTTTTCGAAAGTTTGTGTTTTAGAGGGGATTATTTATTTTTTGAAAATGGATTTTGTAAGAATGGTTTGGCCAATGGTAGGCTTAAGTGTTTAGGCTTGTTTGATTAAACACTTATGAAGTTAAGCACGTCTTGGTTATTAACATTTGTGATTTGACAACTTGGATAGCTTTTCTTGAGCCCCTTTGTTGAATTCAGTTGGTGGTACCATCATGGATTTATTCTGTTTTTCGATTGCCCTAACTTTTGCCTAAAACACCCATTTGTGGAGTTTTAGCGGGCTTTTGTTTTTGTTCATTATTTTGTAACCCTAATTTTTGCCTAGGTCACCCTTTTGTGGGATTCCTAGCGGGTCTTTTGCTCTTATTTTTGCGCAGTCCCCTTTTTTGGGTTTCCTGCCGAGCTTTTTGTTTTTTTAGGATTTTTTTTATCCATGATGGCACTTGTCGAGGCCAAGGAAAGGTGCTCCAAGTTGTCGTGCACACTTCCACACAAAATGATGTGGGTTTATTGATTATTAAGACGATTTTAACCTCACTTATGTTCATTCAAACAGGGTTAAATAATGTGGTTTAGAATTTTATTGCAAGCAAGAAAAGAAGCAATAAGAAATAATGATGAATGATTTTATTATAATCATAGTGGAAAACATGTGCCCTATCGAGGCTCGGGGGTCGGGCTGTCCCCGAGGAGTAATCTCTAATAGTCATCAGGCCTATACATCTCTATCGGAAGGAGAAGAGCACTTGATGACGACGACCGGCCTTGACGCTTGTGAACCGGCCTTCCTGAAGATCTGGCTTAAAGAACGTCGAGAAGGATCTTGATTCCTCTTCGTTCTTTGATCTTTGTTAGGGTTGTATCCTAACCCTTGTTTCCCCGGATTATCCTTGATAATAGGTAGCTCGGGAATACCTTGGGAATCCTTGCCAAGTCCTTGTCCCGGCAAGTATCCATTCTTGGTGAGCATATGGGCTACCTTCTTCATTTCTCGGGGAAATGTTTCAACACTGGCGATCTCCAATGCTTGGAAGGCGGTTTCTAAAGCTTCCTCTGCTGCATCCACGTAAGGTATGGTGGATGGCTTGCTGATGAGTATGTCATCTTCAGCTTGTACAGTCACCAGTTTGTTACCCACTATGAACTTGACTTTCTGGTGGAGCGTAGAGGGTACAGCTTTCGCATCATGAATCCAAGGTCGGCCGAGGAGACAGCTATATGCGGGAGTAATGTCCATCACTTGGAATTCGACATTAAAGATAGTGGGTCCAATTTGGATTGGAAGATTGATCTCTCCCACCACTTCTCTTTTAGAACCATCGAAGGCTCGAACGATCATGTTGCTTGGGCGCATTTGGACTCCCTTGATTGCCAATTGCTTGAGCGTTCTTTTTGGCATCACATTCAAGGAAGATCCATTATCTACCAAGACTTTAGCGATGTGATACTCCTTGCACTTTACAGAGATGTGCAAGGGCTTGTTATGATTCGGTCCCCCAGCGGGGATTTCTTCATCGGTGAAGGTGAGGTGATCACTAGCCGTGATGTGACTAACAATCCCCTCCAACTTGTCTTGGGAGATAGTGTGCGACACATATGCCTCGTTCAAGACTTTCGACAGAGCTTGCCGATGCGGTTCGGAACTTAGGATCAACGACAACAGCGTAATCTTTGCTGGCGTCTTATGAAGTTGATCCACGATGGAGTACTCGCTCTGTCGGATAAACTTTAACAGCTCGTCTGTCTCCTCCTCGGATTCTTTTTCCTCGGTTTTCTCTTCTTTTTCTTTCCCCTTATTCTTGGGAGCTTTGTCGTGAAGATCTTCGGGAGTGTAGATCCTGCCACTCCTAGTCATGCCCCCAAGTCCAGCGATGTTAGAGATATCGCTGTAGGCAGAAGAATGGATGTCGTATATCCACAACACAGCCTTATTTGATTCGTAGGGGAAAGGCCTTGGAGCGATGATCCTTAACGGTGTCGAACCTTCCCCTTTGTCTGTCTTGATTACCAACAACGGAGTTGATGTGCGCTCGCTTGGCGCGGTTGTTGGCTTACGCTTAATAACAAATGGCGTGCGATCCATCTTGAACATACGCATCGATTATTTCTTTCTTTTTATTAATGTTTATTAATGATTTATTGGGAGGGATGTATGAAATGCAAACCTAGATCCCTCCATGATCTTTGATAAGAATGCATGATATGAGATGATGGCGATGAATATGCATGCATTGTGTTTATTCAACTAAGCATTATCATGTTTTTAGGATGTTCCTAAGATGATGCATGATATTGCTTGGTTTGGATAAATGACCCTTTTTTTTTTTTTTTTTTTTTGGGTATTTTTTATTTTATATATTTTTTGTATTTTTTGGGTGAAAAGGGAAACTACCTACATGAATGTGATGAAGGTAGATGTTAACACCATGCAATGGAAGATTCTTATTCCTATTTATTTTTATTTTAAAAGAATAGGAATGTTGTATGTTTAAAGAAATGCAATGTATGCTCAAACAATTTCACATAAACAATGCACAAACAATTCACTCATCCACGAACAGTCACGAGCGAATCACGAGGTAGGGGTATCCTGCAGAAAAGTGCATATTCAAGGTGGTTCTAACTGTTCTCACCGGTCTGAGGCCCCCAAGGTGCCCCCATTATAGGGACCCAATTCCTCTCGTCGTAAGCCGATGGAAAGCTCCAACGCACTGTCGGACTCGAGTTCATGGTTATCACCTTGAGTGATGCTTTCCGACAACGGTCTACGGGCACCTATAGACCCATTCGACAACCGGCCGTACTAACATCCACTCCCTATGGCTTACCACTCATGCCCCCGGGTATAGAGGGAACTGTTGTGTGCAAAGGTTTGTGTGCAGTTTTTATTTCAAACAATTGCGAGAATTTAAACATACAACAATTATTAAAGCCAAATAGATAAACATGTTATCATACAAGCAAGGGGTAATGAAGTAATTTTAACTATTATTTGTTAAAAATAATCTGTCACTAAATGGGACTGACTCTCGAAGCTTCCCCAGTGGAGTCGCCATCTGTCGCCACCGGCCCGAAACGGGCTTTTGGCATTCGCGAAGGATGGTTGGACTCTTTTATTAGTTTAAAAATATGGATTGCTAGAATGACTTATTCTCAAACTGAGACCTTGTCAAACAAGCAATTTTATTAAAAGGCTCACCAATCCATGTTAATCCCAAACGGGACCCTCCATGAATTAGCGGTTTTCATAAAAAGGTAGGGTTCTTGGAGTCGCCACCAATGTTTTACTCAAAACATTGGAAAAAGAAGTTTAAGGCAATCGATTCAAAAATCGACTTCGGCCATTACAACCAGAGTCGGGTAAGGGAGTCGGTTACGCGTGGGGAAGGTGTTAGCACCCCACAGCGCCCCTTTCGGGTTCCCTATGACAGATTATTTCTAAAAATAATAGTGCAAAATTACTAAATTACCCCTATTTATTCTAAGCAATTATAAATTAACTATCTACATGATGACAGTTTAAATATGTACAATCAGAAAGCAGTAAAAGGAAGGACTTAAGAAGAAACCTTTGAAGCGTGCTTTTATATTCAAGTAAAACTGGGAAGCTTTTTGGCGTTCCCTCGCTCTACAAGCCCGCTCGCTCCCTCCTATAAAATTTTAACTATGGAAATCCGGAGGATTTCCCTTCGACTAGGTTCGAATCTCCAAGCTAAATGCTCGGAATTCCAGAACTTCGTCGGATCGACTCCCAGAGAGATTTCTAGGGCAGAACACTGCTCAAAAACCCCAGAATACTCAAGGAGGGAGTCAAAACTCAGTGTAAAGTGTGAAATTACGTCCCATTGACGTCATATTTATAGGGAAGAGGCTCAATACGGTTTATGAGGGGCAATACGGTCAACATTGAAATTTTGAACTAATACGGCCGTATTGAATTCAATACGGCCGTATTGAAGTTCAAAAAACCTCAATACGGCCGTATTGAAGTTCAGTGCGGCCGTATTGAAGTTCAGTGCAGCCGTATTGAATTCAATGCAGCCGTATTGAAGTTCAGAAACTTCAATACGGCCGTATTGAGTTCAGTGCGGCCGTATTGAAGTTCAAAGTGTTCAATACGGCCGTACTGAACCTCTGGGAGGCCGTATTGGGCTTCATTCCTCCCACTTTTCTTATTTTTTGCTACTCTAAGACCTCTAAACCTACAGATAATCATCCTAGGGTCTTCCAGGGTCTTCCAGGAGTCCTTCCGGCTGACTTTCCTTTAGTCTTCGAGAGTCTTCAAGCTTTATTTACGACCCGGACAATTTTAGGGGTCTACAGTCCTCCCAAAACAAGCTTTCTAATCTGAAATTCAAGAAAAGACAGAAGGAGTTATTGATCTAGAGGAGAAAAGGAGTTAAACAGAGAAATTTGGGAGAGAAAGGAGCTCACTGACCCAGAGACCTTCTCTCTAAAACTTCTCTCTAGAACCAGAACTCCTCACGGCCCCCCCTTCACCCCTATTTATAGGCAATCCGGAGTGGCCAGAACGGCCCGTACCGATACCGGAACGGCCCGTTCTGAACTCCCAGATCACGCACAAAATCCACGCCCAGAACGGCCCGTTCTGAAAACAGAACGGCCCGTTCCGGGACTCATCCGGAACGGCCCGTTCTTCCTCAGGAACAGTCCGTTCTCCCTCCGGAACGGCCCATTCTCCCTCCGGAACGGCCCGTTCTCCTTCCTAGAACGGCCCGTTCTCCTTGCCGGAACGGCCCGTTCTCAACTACAATATGTAGTTCAATTCAGTAGTGTGGAACGGCCCGTTCCAGTTTGGGAACGGCCCGTTCTGGGCTACTGAATCAGCCTCTTTTTTTTTTTTTTTTTTTTTTTTTTTTTTTTTTTTACAATGTTACAATACTCCCCAACAAATAAGAATTTTCGTCCCCGAAAATAGGCTTACCTGAAAAGAGGAATGGATATTGTTCCTTGAACCGACTCTCTTCTTCCCAGGTTGCCTCACTAGTAGCTGCATCCCAAAGAATCTTCACTAAGCTAATAGACTTGCCTCGAAGCTCTTTCAACTTGTGATCAATTACAGCTACCGGTCTCTTCTCGTAAGTCAAGTTTTCTCTAACTTGCACCTCATCCATCTCTATCACGTGACTCGGGTCTCTGATGTACTTCCTCAACTGTGAAACGTGAAACACATCATGCAGGTTGGACAGAATCGGAGGTAACGCCAACTGATAAGCTACTGGACCTACACGACGAAGGATCTGATAAGGACCAATGAACTTCGGTGTGAGTTTCTTGGCCCTTATAGCCCTTCCCACTCCAGTAGTGGGTGTCACCCTGAGAAACACATGCTCTCCCTCCTCAAACTCTAGAGGTCTCCTCCTCTTATCAGCATAAGACTTTTGTCGATTCTGAGTAGCTCTCAACCTCTCCTGAATCTGTCTCACCATCTCAGTAGTCTGAAGAACTAACTCTGGACCAACCACTACTGACTCACCCTCCTGATACCAACATAATGGAGTCCTACACCTCCTGCCATATAGAGCCTCAAAAGGTGTGATGTATGGAAAACCGCAAGTGTACGGTTGTCGTCAAGTAATAAATATCGAATCACAGGGACTACGTGTTTGACCTAGAATTACTAGTATTTTAATTTGAATTTTAAAACAGATGGAATTTTTGTTTTGAGATGATAAGATCAGATTCGATGGTAAAAGAGATAGTAATGCAATTAATGAATAAGATAAAACTTTAAGATAAGATAAGGAGATTTCCGGGAATCTAGGGTTCGCACAAAGAGTTCCAACATTATTGAATTATTATTTTCATTAATTAATTCTATTCCATCTTGAAGGTAGTCTTAACCTAATTTAATCCTTGCACCTTCTCAGGCTACGAGGACGTGTTTAATTAAAATTAATCTCTACTCTCGTGGTAATTACGTTCAATTAAACCCATTAAGATCTTTGTTAATCTATTGCTCCTCGAAAGCTTAAATCAACTCTCGTGATTTAACACTCAAGTCTGTTCCTTTAGGTTCCGATAATTAGGTTCTCCTCTCAGTTCATCCCTAATTATCTATGATTATGAAAATTAAGATTAATTGTTTATCATAATTATAATCAAGTTCTCCTCTCAGTTCATCCTTAATTAATGTTATTATGAAAACAATAATATTAAAGTTCATATATAAAATATAAAAGAACAGATCAAGAATTGGAATAAAATTAAGAAACTGAATAATGCATTAATAAAGAGGTTCTCAGAGGCTAAGCCCTGATCCCAGAAAAAGGGAAACTACTCACAGGAGTTCATAGTAGTTCTCCAAGAAAAAAAAGAATAAAAGAAAAGCAAACCTTAGAGTCGATGGCACAGGCGCCCAACCTTCTCCAAGTGTCAAAAACTAAAAAAACTGTCTCCGAAACAAAAATCCCCGTTCTAGGCTAACCTCATCTAATTTATAACCTAAAAGGGTAAAAAGGTAAAACTACCAAGATAAAAAATTACAAAGATAAAATAAAAATAAAACATAAAACTTAAAAAGCTGGGACGCGAAGTGAATCACGGCCGTGACTGAGAATCACGACCGTGATCTTCTCTGGAGCACATCTATGAAGGGTCAGTGGCGTTCACGGGTGTGATTGGGAGTCACGGCCGTGATTTTCTCTGGTGAATCACGGGCGTGATTTAGAATCACGGCCGTGATTTTCCCTGTAGCTCAGCATTTCCTCTTTAATTCTTAAATCTTGATCCTGCTCAGAGAAAACACAACACATACCAAGAAAAGCATAAAATAGGAAAATGATATAAAAATTTATTAAAAACATGAAAGATATGCATGATTATGCTATGAATTCTTGTGAATTAAAGTGCTAAAATACGAGTAAAATTCACAACATCAAGGTGCCATGCCAATACTCGCATGATAACTATTATTATAGGTAAACTCTACCAATGGCAACACCTCCTCCCAGCTACCCAGATGGTCCAACACACAAGCTCTCAGAAGATCCTCTAGTGACTGAATTGTCCTTTCCGACTGACCATCTGTCTGTGGATGATAGGCGGAACTCAACCTCAATCTCGTTCCCAACGCCTGATGTAGAGTCTGCCAAAACCTTGAAGTAAACCTTGGATCTCTGTCAGAAATAATACTGGAAGGCACTCCATGCAGCCGTACTATCTCTCGGATATATAAATGTGCAAGCCTCTCCAAGGACCACCTCTTGTTGACAGGAAGAAAATGAGCACATTTTGTCAACCTATCAACAATCACCCAGATAGAGTCACTGTTCCTAGTTGTCCTAGGCAATCCAACCACAAAGTCCATAGTGACACTATCCCACTTCCACTCAGGAATCTCCATCAACTGTAAAACCCCTCCGGGCCTCTGATGCTCAATCTTCGCCTTCTGACAAGTCAAACAAGCGGCTACAAACTCTGCTATCTCCTTCTTCATACCAGGCCACCAAAAACTTTTCTTGATGTCTTGATACATCTTAGTCATACCAGGATGTATGCTAAGACGACTCATGTGTCCCTCCTCTAGAACAGCTCTCCTCAACTCTGAATCACAAGGCAGACAAATCCGACCTCTGAATCTCAGAATCCCATCAGTACCAAGCTCAAAACCAGCTGCCCTCTCAGTACCAAGTAATCCCAAAGTCCTTAACAACTCTGGGTCCTGTAACTGTTTAGTTCCCACCTGCTTCAAGAACTCATTAGTTATGGTGATCATACCACAGCTAATGTGATCTTGTACAACCTCCACCTCTAGTCTCAAATCTCAGAACTGCTCAATCAACTCCAACTCCCTAATCATCATAGCCGACATGTGAATGGATTTCCTACTCAATGCATCAGCTACCACATTCGCCTTTCCAGGATGATACATCAACTGGAAATCGAAGTCCTTTAGAAATTCCATCCACCTCCTCTGCCTCATATTCAACTCTTTCTGATCAAACAGATATTTCAAACTCTTGTGATCACTGTATACACTGAATCTCGCACCATACAGATAGTGCCTCCACGACTTCAAGGCAAATACCACAGCTGCAAGCTCCAAATCATGAGTAGGATAATTTCTCTCATGGGTCTTCAGTTGCCTCGAAGCATATGCCACTACTCTCCCTCCCTGCATCAACACACAACCTAACCCCTGGTGAGAAGCATCACAGAACACATCAAAATGCTCACCAGTGTTAGGTAACACCAAAACTGGAGAAGTGGTTAACCGTCTCTTTAGTTCCTGAAAACTCTGCTCACAAGCGTCCGTCCAAACAAAAGGTTGATCTTTTCGAGTCAGTTGAGTCAAAGGCATTACTATTCGAGAAAAACCCTCAATGAACCTCCGATAGTAACCCGCCAACCCAAGAAAACTCCTAATCTCTGTAGCAGTCATCGGACGCTCCCACTGAATCACAACCTCCACCTTGGCTGGATCTACTGCAATCCCCTCTGCCGATATCACATGCCCCAAAAATCTCACCTCGGACAACCAAAACTCACACTTGGACAGTTTGGCATACAACTGTCTCTCTCTTAACACCTCCAAAACCGACCTCAAATGCTCACGGTGATCCTCCAATGATCTAGAATACACCAAAATATCATCAATGAAGACCACCACAAATCTGTCCAAGAACGGTCTAAAGATCCTGTTCATGTAATCCATGAACACTGCTGGAGCATTAGTGACACCAAAAGGCATCACCACATACTCATAGTGACCATACCTAGTCCTAAAGGCAGTCTTCGGTATGTCACTCTCCTTCACCCTAATCTGGTGATATCCGGATCTCAAATCAATCTTTGAAAACACTGAAGCTCCCCTCAGCTGATCCATCAAATCATCAATCCTTGGAAGGGGATATTTATTCTTTATCGTTAATTTATTCAGCTGCCGATAATCAACACACAAACGGGCCCCACCATCTTTCTTCTTCACTAACAGTACCGGAGCACCCCAAGGAGAAACACTGGGCCTCACCATCTGTTTCTCCAACAAATCCTCAATCCGTGTCTTCAGCTCTACCAACTCAGCTGGAGCCATCCTATAAGGAGCCACTGATACCGGTCCTGCACCTGGTACCAGATCAATGCTAAACTCAACATCACGCCTGGGTGGCAATCCTGGCACATCATCTGGAAACACCTCAGGAAATTCACTGACAATCTCGATCCCAGCGATAGCTCTCTCTGTCTCAATACTCAAAGCTGCAAACAACATGAAGCACTCTGTATAAGTGACATTCCATCCTACCGAAACCACCCCAACCGTTTTCACGCCCAAAGCGCCCGCTCGGTCACAGCTAAACAGGATATAATCCTCCCTCGGGTTTACTCGGATGATGTCACTTACACACTTGGAAGTCCAGATCCACCGTCAGGTATAGCACAGCTGGGTACGGGCTTACCACGACCTTGGCATGCATTAACCAAGTCAATAGTGGAGTTCGCCCACCGACTATCCGCAAGGATCCACGCACCTTCCCGAGTACTTGGTTAAGGGAATAACCCTCGACCTCATACCTCGCTCCAACACTAGCTAAGGACTTAGAGGAGACTCACCCAACCTAGTGGCCTATCTGAGCACCACTCTCCCAAATCTAGTGGCCTCCCAGAGCACCACTCTCATATATCAGTGGCCTATCCAAGCACCACTCTCAAGAGACTCTATGTGAGCTCTTCTAGTTCGAAAATAATTTTCCTCTCCTCAAGTCCTAGGCTAGACTCATACCATAGGCATCACATGCAATCAGGCATCATACATCATAATGGCCTGCCCACCATCATGATCAACAATCATACACATGTCATAAGACATCACATGCAATAATGCATCATACATCATAAATGGTCTACCCACCATTATGATCAATAAACATACTCATGAACATATACACATGTCATATCATATTCGAACATTCATACGTATCATCACAAAGCATACATATGAATCACACCGCACCATACATCATATACCACCTATATATAATCTAACATTTCAACTTTAAACATGCATAAGCATCAATTTAAAATAATTATTTATAAATATAATTACGCTTGGCGTAGTCAGCTCGCGCCTAGCCTAACACCAACCCAAGAGCTCTAAGCTCTTCCACACCTGGCATACTCAACCTGCGTCCAGCCTATTCCCATTGAGTTTGTAAACTCACATACATCCTAAATAACAAACATTCTAGCTTCCCTTACCTGAAGATTGGCTCAGATAGCCAAAGACTGAATCAAAAGTATAATTTCCCCTCGAGGCTCAACTCGAAACTTCAGTCCTCCCAAAACAAGCTTTCTAATCTGAAATTCAAGAAAAGACAGAAGGAGTTATTGATCTAGAGGAGAAAAGGAGTTAAACAGAGAAATTTGGGAGAGAAAGGAGCTCACTGACCCAGAGACCTTCTCTCTAAAACTTCTCTCTAGAACCAGAACTCCTCACGGCCCCCCCTTCACCCCTATTTATAGGCAATCCGGAGTGGCCAGAACGGCCCGTACCGATACCGGAACGGCCCGTTCTGAACTCCCAGATCACGCACAAAATCCACGCCCAGAACGGCCCGTTCTGAAAACAGAACGGCCCGTTCCGGGACTCATCCGGAATGGCCTGTTCTTCCTCAGGAACAGCCCGTTCTCCCTCCGGAACGGCCCATTCTCCCACCGGAACGGCTCGTTCTCCTTCCTAGAACGGCCCGTTCTCCTTGCCGGAACGACCCGTTCTCAACTACAATATGTAGTTCAATTCAGTAGTGTGGAACGGCCCGTTCCAGTTTGGGAACGGCCCGTTCTGGGCTACTGAATCAGCCTCTCTTTTTTTTTTTTTTTTTTTTTACAATGTTACAATACTCCCCAACAAATAAGAATTTTCGTCCCCGAAAATAGGCTTACCTGAAAAGAGGAATGGATACTGTTCCTTGAACCAACTCTCTTCTTCCCAGGTTGCCTCACTAGTAGCTGCATCCCAAAGAATCTTCACTAAGCTAATAGACTTGCCTCGAAGCTCTTTCAACTTGTGATCAATTACAGCTACCGGTCTCTTCTCGTAAGTGAAGTTTTCTCTAACTTGCACCTCATCCATCTCTATCACGTGACTCGGGTCTCTGATGTACTTCCTTAACTGTGAAACGTGAAACACATCATGCAGGTTGGACAGAATCGGAGGTAACGCCAACTGATAAGCTACTGGACCTACACGACGAAGGATCTGATAAGGACCAATGAACTTCGGTGTGAGTTTCTTGGCCCTTACAGCCCTTCCCACTCCAGTAGTGGGTGTCACCCTGAGAAACACATGTTCTCCCTCCTCAAACTCTAGAGGTCTCCTCCTCTTATCAGCATAAGACTTTTGTCGATTCTGAGTAGCTCTCAACCTCTCCTGAATCTGTCTCACCATCTCAGTAGTCTGAAGAACTAACTCTGGACCAACCACTACTGACTCACCCTCCTGATACCAACATAATGGAGTCCTACACCTCCTGCCATATAGAGCCTCAAAAGGTGCCATGCCAATACTCGCATGATAACTATTATTATAGGTAAACTCTACCAATGGCAACACCTCCTCCCAGCTACCCAGATGGTCCAACACACAAGCTCTCAGAAGATCCTCTAGTGACTGAATTGTCCTTTCCGACTGACCATCTGTCTGTGGATGATAGGCGGAACTCAACCTCAATCTCGTTCCCAACGCCTGATGTAGAGTCTGCCAAAACCTTGAAGTAAACCTTGGATCTCTGTCAGAAATAATACTGGAAGGCACTCCATGCAGCCGTACTATCTCTCGGATATATAACTGTGCAAACCTCTCCAAGGACCACCTCTTGTTGACAGGAAGAAAATGAGCACACTTTGTCAACCTATCAACAATCACCCAGATAGAGTCACTGTTCCTAGTTGTCCTAGGCAATCCAACCACAAAGTCCATAGTGACACTATCCCACTTCCACTCAGGAATCTCCATCAACTGTAAAACCCCTCCGGGCCTCTGATGCTCAATCTTCGCCTTCTGACAAGTCAAACAAGTGGATACAAACTCTGCTATCTCCTTCTTCATACCAGGCCACCAAAAACTTTTCTTGATGTCTTGATACATCTTAGTCATACCAGGATGTATGCTAAGACGACTCATGTGTCCCTCCTCTAGAACAACTCTCCTCAACTCTAAATCACAAGGCAGACAAATCTGACCTCTGAATCTCAGAATCCCATCAGTACCAAGCTCAAAACCAGCTGCCCTCTCAGTACCAAGTAATCCCAAAGTCCTTAACAACTCTGGGTCCTGTAACTGTTTAGTTCCCACCTGCTTCAAGAACTCATTAGTTATGGTGATCATACCACAGCTAATGTGATCTTGTACAACCTCCACCTCTAGTCTCAAATCTCAGAACTGCTCAATCAACTCCAACTCCCTAATCATCATAGCCGACATGTGAATGGATTTCCTACTCAATGCATCAGCTACCACATTCGCCTTTCCAGGATGATACATCAACTGGAAATCGAAGTCCTTTAGAAATTCCATCCACCTCCTCTGCCTCATATTCAACTCTTTCTGATCAAACAGATATTTCAAACTCTTGTGATCACTGTATACACTGAATCTCGCACCATACAGATAGTGCCTCCACGACTTCAAGGCAAATACCACAGCTGCAAGCTCCAAATCATGAGTAGGATAATTTCTCTCATGGGTCTTCAGTTGCCTCGAAGCATATGCCACTACTCTCCCTCCCTGCATCAACACACAACCTAACCCCTGGTGAGAAGCATCACAGAACACATCAAAATGCTCACCAGTGTTAGGTAACACCAAAACTGGAGAAGTGGTTAACCGTCTCTTTAGTTCCTGAAAACTCTGCTCACAAGCGTCCGTCCAAACAAAAGGTTGATCTTTTCGAGTCAGTTGAGTCAAAGGCATTACTATTCGAGAAAAACCCTCAATGAACCTCCGATAGTAACCCGCCAACCCAAGAAAACTCCTAATCTCTGTAGCAGTCATCGGACGCTCCCACTGAATCACAACCTCCACCTTGGCTGGATCTACTGCAATCCCCTCTGCCGATATCACATGCCCCAAAAATCTCACCTCGGACAACCAAAACTCACACTTGGACAGTTTGGCATACAACTGTCTCTCTCTTAACACCTCCAAAACCGACCTCAAATGCTCACGGTGATCCTCCAATGATCTAGAATACACCAAAATATCATTAATGAAGACCACCACAAATCTGTCCAAGAACGGTCTAAAGATCCTGTTCATGTAATCCATGAACACTGCTGGAGCATTAGTGACACCAAATGGCATCACCACATACTCATAGTGACCATACCTAGTCCTAAAGGCAGTCTTCGGTATGTCACTCTCCTTCACCCTAATCTGGTGATATCCGGATCTCAAATCAATCTTTGAAAACACTGAAGCTCCCCTCAGCTGATCCATCAAATCATCAATCCTTGGAAGGGGATATTTATTCTTTATCGTTAATTTATTCAGCTGCCGATAATCAACACACAAACGGGCCCCACCATCTTTCTTCTTCACTAACAGTACCGGAGCACCCCAAGGAGAAACACTGGGCCTCACCATCTGTTTCTCCAACAAATCCTCAATCTGTGTCTTCAGCTCTACCAACTCAGCTGGAGCCATCCTATAAGGAGCCACTGATACCGGTCCTGCACCTGGTACCAGATCAATGCTAAACTCAACATCACGCCTGGGTGGCAATCCTGGCACATCATCTGGAAACACCTCAGGAAATTCACTGACAATCTCGATCCCAGCGATAGCTCTCTCTGTCTCAATACTCAAAGCTGCAAACAACATGAAGCACTCAGCTCCATCCCTCATCAACTACTCAGCCCGACCCGCTGATACCAACGCCTCATCCTCCAACTGAGGAAACATCAACTCTCTCCGAGCACAATCTATAAGGATGTGATGGGCAGATAACCAATCCATCCCTAAGATTATGTCGATATCCACCATGGGCAACACAATCAGGTTCACTCGGAACCTCCTACCAGACACCTCTATCGGGCATCTCACACACATCTCCGACGTCACCACAGAAACTGAAGCCGGAGTAGACACAAACAAATCAACATGCAAGGAAGATACTGACAAACCCAATCTCTTCACACAATCAACAGAAATAAAAGAATGCGTGGCTCCAGAATCGAATAAAAATAAAACATCCTCACCTGCTGCCTTCCCCTTTCCCTTCACTAAGTCTGATGAAGTAGAAGCCTCTGCACCTGACAATGCAAACACTCTCCCCGCAGCTGTAGGTCTGGGTGGCCTCGGGGCACTCCAAGATGAAGTCGCCGGTGTCTGACAATCTCTAGAGATGTGGCCTGGCCTACCACATCTGAAGCAAACATTCCCCGGAAGGGAACAATCTCTCACCATATGTGCTCCTCCACATCGATAACACCGCACCGACTGTGCTCCGCCCTGAGGAGTAACAGGTCGAGGTCCCCTACTAACAGCTCCTCTCTGAGACTGTACAGGTCTGTCATAAGGTCCCCTCTGCTGGCCTCCCCTCCTGGACCCAGATGATCCCTCCTGAACTCTAGCAGCCTTACCGCTGCTACCACCACTCTCCAAACTCTCAACAGTCTTTGCCTTCTCAACCAAGGCAGGAAACTCTACTATGGACATGGGGACTATAACCCTCTTCAGCTCGTGCCTCAATCCCTCTGCAAACTTTCTACATCTCCAAGCCTCAGATATGGCCTGAGAGTAGAAACGAGCTAGATGCTCAAACCTCATAGCATACTCAGAAACAGACAAGCTCCCCTGATGTAATCTCATGAACTCTGCCTCCTTAGCGTATCTAACGCTATCCGGGAAATATTTCTCCAAAAAGACCCTCCTGAAGCAATCCCAGTCAACAGGCACACCCTTGCTCTCTAACATCTGCCTGGTGCCTCTCCACCAGTACTCAGCCTCGCCCCCCAGCATGTAAATTGCATAAGCCAACTTTCTCTCATCAGAAGATCCTAAAACACTAAAGATCTTCTCCATGTCCCTCAACCACTGATCTGCCACATCAGGATCTGAATCCCCTCTGAACTGAGGAGGCTGACATCCCCTGAACTCTGCTAAATCTCTCCCCTCCTGAGAGACCACCGGTCTAGCTGCATCAGCCGCAGCTCTAGCTGCCTCAGCCGCAGCTCTACTTGCCTCCATATGAGCAAAGTGAGCACTTTGCTGCTGCATCGCCATGGCTATCATCTCCATGGCCCTAGCAATCTGGTCATACTGGGGTCTCACCATACTACAAGAATTCAAACATCCTATTAGTAACATAATACCCCCACAATTCACCAAAGGCTAACACATATCAGAGATATGACACAACAGAAACCTAGAAGGATCACTCCCCACATAGTATCCTAAAAGACTCGACCGGCTCTGATACCATAAAAGTGTAACGACCCGCCCCGGTCTCTACACTTAGTGGAATCGCACTACAACTAGTTAACTAAGAGAATATTAAACTGGATAACACATACATACAGGCATAAATATAAAGAAAAAAATAATTAAGTTTCTGTATATAAAATATAGCACCATATATGTACAGTCATCCCAAAATATCCCTTAGTGCCGGTCAAGCACTGACAAAAAAAATGTTACCCAGAATGGTAACTCAAAACACGAGACTCAGCTCCTCGTCTCACAACGATCATCTCTACTCCCAAGCTATCCCTGACCTGCTCCCATACCAAGTATGATCATCGCAGTTCCACCACATGGAAAACAGAAGGGTAAGCTAGAATTCAAAGATCAATAATACAAGTACAGAATAAAAATTCTATACTACACATGCATCCCAAATCCTGTCCCTAAGGAACCTTTCATCTCAATCAATCATTCATTCACCAAACATGAAGTCAAACACCACACTTCATCATATTAATAATCATGCAATGAATGCAACTCATGACAGATATGCATACATATCAATCATCTAATGCGTCGTCACGCATACACCTAGGAGATCTCCATAACAATAGAGCTGTATAAGTGACATTCCATCCTACCGAAACCACCCCAACCATTTTCACGCCCAAAGCGCCCGCTCGGTCACAGCTAAACAGGATATAATCCTCCCTCGGGTTTACTCGGATGATGTCACTTACACACTTGGAAGTCCAGATCCACCGTCAGGTATAGCACAGCTGGGTACGGGCTTACCACGACCTTGGCATGCATTAACCAAGTCAATAGTGGAGTTCGCCCACCGACTATCCGCAAGGATCCACGCACCTTCCCGAGTACTTGGTTAAGGGAATAACCCTCGACCTCATACCTCGCTCCAACACTAGCTAAGGACTTAGAGGAGACTCACCCAACCTAGTGGCCTATCTGAGCACCACTCTCCCAAATCTAGTGGCCTCCCAGAGCACCACTCTCATATATCAGTGGCCTATCCAAGCACCACTCTCAAGAGACTCTATGTGAGCTCTTCTAGTTCGAAAATAATTTTCCTCTCCTCAAGTCCTAGGCTAGACTCATACCATAGGCATCACATGCAATCAGGCATCATACATCATAATGGCCTGCCCACCATCATGATCAACAATCATACACATGTCATAAGACATCACATGCAATAATGCATCATACATCATAAATGGTCTACCCACCATTATGATCAATAAACATACTCATGAACATATACACATGTCATATCATATTCGAACATTCATACGTATCATCACAAAGCATACATATGAATAACACCGCACCATACATCATATACCACCTATATATAATCTAACATTTCAACTTTAAACATGCATAAGCATCAATTTAAAATAATTATTTATAAATATAATTACGCTTGGCGTAGTCAGCTCGCGCCTAGCCTAACACCAACCCAAGAGCTCTAAGCTCTTCCACACCTGGCATACTCAACCTGCGTCCAGCCTATTCCCATTGAGTTTGTAAACTCACATACATCCTAAATAACAAACATTCTAGCTTCCCTTACCTGAAGATTGGCTCAGATAGCCAAAGACTGAATCAAAAGTATAATTTCCCCTCGAGGCTCAACTCGAAACTTCAGTCCTCCCAAAACAAGCTTTCTAATCTGAAATTCAAGAAAAGACAGAAGGAGTTATTGATCTAGAGGAGAAAAGGAGTTAAACAGAGAAATTTGGGAGAGAAAGGAGCTCACTGACCCAGAGACCTTCTCTCTAAAACTTCTCTCTAGAACCAGAACTCCTCACGGCCCCCCCTTCACCCCTATTTATAGGCAATCCGGAGTGGCCAGAACGGCCCGTACCGATACCGGAACGGCCCGTTCTGAACTCCCAGATCACGCACAAAATCCACGCCCAGAACGGCCCGTTCTGAAAACAGAACGGCCCGTTCCGGGACTCATCCGGAACGGCCCGTTCTTCCTCAGGAACAGCCCGTTCTCCCTCCGGAACGGCCCATTCTCCCTCCGGAACGGCCCGTTCTCCTTCCTAGAACGGCCCGTTCTCCTTGCCGGAATGGCCCGTTCTCAACTACAATATGTAGTTCAATTCAGTAGTGTGGAACGGCCCGTTCCAGTTTGGGAACGGCCCATTCTGGGCTACTGAATCAGCCTCTTTTTTTTTTTTTTTTTTTTTTTTTTTTTTTTTTTTTTACAATGTTACAATAATCACCCTCATGTCTCGATGTCATGCATACTACTCACTACATGCATCTGGAACCATATGGAATTCACATATTTATTGTCATTGGTATGCTGATATAGCAACACACCTAGGGCACATGTCATCATAAATATATTGGTGGCCCAAAGACAAACCTGGAATTCACATGAGTACACTGTCATGTGGCATCAATGACACACCTATAATAATCCAGTACATTGGCATGCGGCCTAAGCAACACACCTAGAGTCACATATGCTCATGATACATGTCACACATTCACTAGTCATGTACTCTTCACTTATGCTCTAACACACGCTTGCCACATTCACCGAAAAATCATAATCTTCATCACATTCCATTCCAACATAAGACAGTGCATCACACATAGCATATTGATAAGTGAGACATAGGTTGGGGCATCATAAAGAGTGAAGGAATTCATGAAAATTGCAAGCAAGGAAGATCACGACTGTGATTGGTACACTAGTACAAAAGACCCTTTTTACGTCGGTTATTTAGGGGTTTTTACGTCAGGGAAACGTCCGACGTTGAAGCGGGAGACGTAAAATTTACGTCGGGGGTCAAAAACCGACGTAAATTTACGTCGGACATACCCAGGTCCGACGTAAAAAATCGTAAAAATTTTTTAAAAAAAAAAGAAAAATGAATGCAGCAGAACGGCCCGTTCTGCTTGGAGAACGGCCCGTTCTCCTTGCAGAACGGGGCATTCTGTTTGGAGAACGGCCCATACTGCTTGGAGAACGGGCCGTTCTCCTTGCAGAACGGCCCGTTCTCCTTGCAGAACGGCCCGTGCTCCTTGCAGAACGGCCCGTTCTGCTTCCCAGAAATCGCTTTTCTTCTGCGTTTTCCTCCCAGAAATCGCTTTTCTTCCCAGAATCGCTTCTCTTCTCTGTTCTCCTCAGGCTTGGCTTCAGCCACTGGTTGTTCCTACTCAAAATATATAAAGAAACACACATAATAAGTTCAAAATACACATTTAGTCGTATGAACGCAAACTGCTTGTTTTTGTCGTATGAACGGAGACTGAATGATAGAAAAAAATCACACCTTACACAACGAACAGGAAGAGGAAGAGGAAGAGGAGTAGGAGGCGGAGGGATTTACACAACGAAGAGGGAGAGGGTTTACAGAGAAAAAAATGAAAAGTGAATGCGCGCGGTGTGCCTCGCGCTCTCTTATTCAAATTTGCGTCTTTTTTACGTCGGACCTGCTAGGGTGCGACGTAAATTGGACTTTTTTACGTCGCACCTTCCCAGGTGCGACGTAGATTGGACTTTTTACGTCGGACCTTACCAGGTGCGACGTAAAAATTTACGTCGGACCTGCTAGGGTGCGACGTAAATTGGACTTTTTACGTCGCACCTTCCCAGGTGCGACGTAGATTGGACTTTTTACGTCGGACCTTACCAGGTGCGACGTAAAAAAGTTCGCAAAAATTACAAAAATGCCACCGCATTTTTTTTACGTCGGATTTTCGTGTTTCCGACGTAAAAGGGGTGACGTAATATACTTATTTTCTACTAGTGGTAGGTGAGTCATGCCCGTGATTCACTCACAAAAAGTGAGGATTCTCAAACAGGGTCAATCACAACCGTGATTCACCAGTCACGCCCGTGATTCATGCGCAAAAGTAAGGGTTCTCAACCGAGTCAATCACGGTTGTGACTGGTGGGTGAGTTACGCGCGTGATTCACTCGCAAAATTAAGGATTCTTAAACAAGGTCAATCACAACCGTGACTCACCAGTCACACCTGTGATTCACGTGCGAAAGTTAGGGTTCTCAACTAAGTCAATCACGACCGTGACTCACCAGTCACGCCTGTGATTCACGTGCGAAAGTGAGGGTTCTCAACCGAGTCAATCACGACCATGACTCACTAGTCACGCCCATGATTCGCTCTGTCCCAACGCGAAACGTAAAACATGCATATTACAGAATGCGAACTCCACCACTTTTACACCAATTCATCAAGTTTCATAACTTAATCAGTACAAATATTCCATTATATATTCAGAACATGAAATAACACTCAATTTAGTCATCAGCACATCAAATCAAACCAATTAATATCATATTCCTAATTATTTTCGTTAGGGTTTCCTATAGGAACCCATAAAGCACTCTACGTCAAATCAAAATATATCAATTTCAGGAATCAAATATATAGTCGCACTCATAATCAAACAAGGAATACAAAGGAACACTCAGAAATCAAAACAAAAACTCTCACAAACCCATAGCATACACATACATAGGATTGGGGCTAATCCTGACTACTGAACATTTATCCCCACACTCCGAGCGAGGTTTCTCACTCCTCCTTACTTGGATTAACTGGTGAAGCAACGTGAACAGAATCTTGATTTCCTTCTTCCCCTTGTTCTTCCAAGTATTTAGAGCACAGGAAGCCTAGAGCAAAGCTTAAGACAAAAAAAAGAATACATAAAACTTTTGATAGTTTTTACTTAAAATATTAGTAATTAGGCAAAAAAGATGATTATAACCCTCATTTCACCCTTTTATAAAATAATTAAAACAAATAAGCATCCTTCTCCCTTTCTTAATTAAACATAAAATATATATATATATTCTTAATCAAATACATTTCATGAAATCAAATATTAATCATACCATTAAATTTTAATAAAATCATGCTTTATATTAAAACAGAGTCATATTAAAATAATAATAATAATAATTTAAAAAATTAATTAAACAATAACTAAATATATATTATAATTAATTTTAAAAGCATAAAAATAATTATTAAAATACACTTTAATTAATTTATGAAAATTGGGGTATTACACTTCTAGTGAGAGTGCACAAAAGGTGTGATCTAGCATGTACTTCTAAACTACTCTAGTGTGTTGCTAGTAGCAATATACAAGGTGTGATATGTGATATTTTTACTGACATCTCATGCATGATAACATGTAGTCTGTGTCCATTGCATATGCATTATAATCTTATCTATTGTTACTTACTATGCTATAAATGAGTTAAATATGACATGTAATTGTGTATGCTATATCATGTTGTATGTGTTGTTTATGTTTAGCTAGTCGGTTTGCATTCCTAAACCATAAGTCTGAGTGAAATGTTTCTCACTTCCTTTTCTTTTGTGTTGTCTTCTATTGTAGTTTTTTTAGGTAATCATCAACATGTGCCGAGGATATTGGTGATAAGGTTCAGTCCACAATGATGGGTTTTAACTACTGTGATAGGACACGTGACATTGGAGAATTAGTTAGGACTAGTTAGGATTTGATTCTTGCTATTTATTTTGAGTAGTTTAATTTTTATTTTCATTATAATTGTTATTTTCGCTAAGTCTAGTTTATGTTAAAACATGATTCTTTCTACATGTATGAACTTTGAGTTTATTTATTATATTGATGTTATTCAATTTTATTTTATGTTATGTGTTATGACATGCGGGGTAGAGGTGTCACAAGGATAGGTATATACATATTCATCCATACTCATCATACCCACCTTAAATTGTTTAAAACTTAATTTTTTTAGAAATTACTTGAGATTTACATAATTTTTACTCTATTTTAAATTTATTTCAAATGAAACTTAATTAATGTAATTTTATAATTGCTTCTCTATGTTAAAAATTGTTTTTTTTTTATATTTTTTTTGCAGAAAGAATCAATTAATTTTTTAGCAGATTCGAGGTGGATATAGGTATATCTGATATCCAATAAAAACGGAGATGATGATGCAAATTTCATACCCAGCAAATATGAGAACGGAGATAAGTATATGATACAAAAACGAAAACAAAAATAGAAGTATTAAAACTTGTACGTGTCCTACCCGATGGCCCAGTTGCCATCCCTAATAATTGTAATTCAAGGTTTGTACGCATAAATTAAAGTAATATAACAATAAATATATCATTTTTAATATAATTTTACTAAAAATCCTGCATTCTCAAACATTATTGTTAATTGTGATAGTTGAATAATTTATGAAAGGATAAATTAAAAAAAAAATTAATACAACATTAAAAATTGATAACATAATTCATTTTAGGAGATATTATAAATGCTGAATCTACATTTATTGTAGAACGGATGGAATAATTTATATATTTAAAATATTTATCTGTTATAAATTTTAGTTATATAAAATAAATATTTATCTTAACATAAACTATAATATTAGTTACTGCTTTTATTTCATTTTGTTTGAAGGTTTAAAAAATTTAGTATATTTTAATTATCATTTTATAATATTAATAAAATATTAAATGAATTATTTCTACCATATTAACTATGGTGAAATGAGAAAATATAAAAACATTAGTGAAAAATTAGTATATTATGTTACCTCTTTAACGTCGGATACACTAAAATTCGATGTAAAAAGACGCGGTAGTATTTTTGTAATTTTCGTGAACTTTTTTACGTCATACCTAGTAGGGTCCGACGTAAAATGTCAAATCTACGTTGGATGTATGTTGTGTCTGACGTAGATTTGACATTTTACGTCGGACCCTACCAGGTTCGACGTAAAAAAAGGACGCGAAATTGAATAAGAGAGTGCGAGGCACACCGCGCGCATTCACTCTTCATCACTTTTCATTTTTTTCTCTGTAAACCCTCTCCAATCTCCTTTGTTACTGAATCATTTTTTTGTCTTTTGCAGAGTGGGATGAACTCTTTGTTACTCATTCGCACACTGTTACAGCTCATCAGGTATGAATCAAGGTTTTGTTAACACCTTTTTGCTTCGCATTGCTATTGTGGCTATCTGTTCTATTCGGTTTTTTGGTTGTTCTATTTGTATAGGTCGTTGGCCTTTTCTTTTGGGTTGTTCTACGAAACAGAACGACCCGTTCTCCTTGCAGAACGGACCGTTTTGAATGGAGAACGGGTCGTTTTGCTTGGAGAACGGGCCGTTCTACAAGCAGAATGGGTCGTTCTGCTTGCACTCGTTATGTTTTTTTTTATAATTTTTTTACTACTTTTTTACGTCGGACCTTAGTAATGTCCGACGTAAATTTACGTCGATTTTATAGGACCGACGTAGATTTACGTCTCCTGCATTAATGTCGGTATTTTTTCTGACATAAAAAGTTCAAAATAACCGACGTGAAATACCTCTTTTATACTAGTGAAAATAGTATAGACAAGAAAAAATTTAGAGGTATAATTCAGTTGATCGAGAATAGTACATGAATTGTATCGTAAAGTGTAAATTTTCTTGATATCGAATTTGACTTTTATGTGTAAAAAGTATATTAAGATTTTACAAAAATAAATTTTATGAAATCCGACATATTGATAAATAAAAATTAAACGTTAACTAAAGTAAAATGAAAAAAAGTAATTTGCATATCACATCATTTAACTTAATTCAGTAAAAAGAAGAAAATAAAAATTCACTTAACAAATCCACCCCTATAAATCTAATGAGCTAAATTATACAAGTGATTTGGTACTTATTATTTTTATCTAAAAATTGAAATTCAATCTCCAATTAAACATATAATTATAACTACAAATATTATTGTATTTTATTAAATACCTACTTAATAAGAAATAAGAAAAAAATTATATCTCTTATCAAATCAAATTGATATAGGACAGAATAAATTGGAAGATTCTCCCGGATTCTTTGGGTATATGCTATACAAATGGGCAGCACGTAATTTTATGGCATCAGAGTCAGCATAAGTAGGACACACAACGCAGCTTTTCTTAGATTTTCACTACGGATATTATCAACTTTATTTTATATTCTCAGTACAGTTTAAAAAGGAATTTCTTAGCAGCTTTCACTGTTTTAGTAGTATTTCTGTAATCCACCATTAAATTTAATATCTTTTATTCTTTAAATTTAGATTTAATTTATTTTTCATATCAGTAAAAATTAAATTCAGCATTAAAAAATTATAACAACTCATGCATGTTATTAAACCAACGGGAGAGTGATATGGTTAGTTAAATCTCTTTGCTCCTATTAACTAGAATTTGATATCGATTTCGATTTTTCTAATGTTTCATATTGTAACGTGCTCGGGAAATGTTGAAGAGAGAGACAAGGAGGGAAAGGTTGTTACGCAAAGAAACCACGTGGCAAGTGATCCGCAAGATGAGGGCCTTAGGAAAAGCATGAGGCAACGGAGAGAGAATGTTTTATGGAAGGACTTTGTGCAGTGATGGGACGTGTGTGTGGTATGATTTTCTCCATTCTCTCTGATGCTCTCTATTCATTCTCTGGCTATTTCTTAACTTTCTTCTCATCATTTTGATCAGGTTCTGCATGGCCATCACTGCTGACGAACATTCTGTTATTCAATAATTGTTGTCTCATTTCTTTGAATCGTAGTTGTTGAGATTAGTTTGTTGTTTCATTCCGAATATATTCATTTCAATTCCAGATTACTCAGTTGCTGTCTTATAGAACATTATACTATAAAAATACTGTTTCATTGGTGCTTTCATTGACGCCATGGCTGAGAACACTCGTCTGAAAGAATTGCAAACTGAAATTCGTGGTCAAGCGGCGGATATCAAGCAGTTGATGGACCTCTTGGAGCTTCGAGATCGTGAACAGTGCGCTCATACTAAACAAGTCCAAAATGAAGCACAATCTCGCATGGATTTGATCCAGCAATCTTTGGACCGACTCGTGCAAACACATTCACAACCTCAGTTTAACGGTGGTTCTCCGTCGAACAACTCGAATTGTGGAGGCCCTCCATTACGTAATGCGTTCCATGTTAAAGACATTTCCCTGGGTTTCCCGCATTTTGATGGCCATTCTTCGGTGCTGGAGTGGATTTTTAAGGCTGAAAATTTTTTTGATTATCACCACACACCAGATGCTGATCGAGTGGATATTGCTGCAATTCACTTTGATAAGGATGTCGTACCATGGTTTCAAATGTTGCAACGTCTTTCGGCGGTGAAGACATGGGTGGAGTTGACAACTGCACTGGAGTCGCAATTTGGGCCCTCTCCGTTTGATTGTCCGATGGCAGAGCTTTTCAAATTACAACAAACGGGTACTGTTTCTGATTATTACCTCAGATTTATGTCACTTGCAAATAGATCATCTGGGTTACAAGCTGATGCTTTGCTAAATTGCTTTTTGAGTGGTCTTCATACTGAAATTCGTCGTGACGTCGTCGCTCAATCCCCAACCTCTTTGTTGCGAGCGGTTGCGTTGGCCAAATTGTATGAGGAGAGATACTTACCAACGTCCAAGTCTAGTACTGTGCCTATTCGACGTTATTCCCAGGTTGCCTCAGTTTCCAGTAATGTTTCTCAGCCCAACTCTAAATCCTAACTCAAATCTTCACTTCCACCATTACTGCCAACTCCTAACACACCACCATTAAAGGATTCAACTATCAAAAAAATAAGTGCAGCGGAGATGCAAATTCGTAGGGAGAAGGGATTATGTTACTTTTGTGATGACAAGTTTACGTTCAACCATAAATGTCCAAACAGGAAGTTCATGTTTTTGCAATTAGATGAAACAAGTAATGAGGAAGAACCTTCTTCTCCTGACACTGGTCAGTCAATCATATTTGAGGAAACCACTGTGGATAATCATCATTTGTCACTTAATGCTCTAAAAGGGGGCACCGGTGTGGGAACCATTAGATTCTTAGCTTATGTTGATACGTTACCTATTTCGGTGTTGATTGATGGTGGTAGTTCGGACAATTTTTTGCAACCTCGTATTGCAAAGTTCTTAAAACTTCCAGTTGAGCCAGCTCCGGCATTCAGGGTGATGGTGGGCAATGGTAATTATATGGCAGCTGAAGGCTTGGTTCAGAACTTGACTATTCAGGCTCAAGGAAATATGTTTTAGTTACCCGTCTACCTTCTTCCTATTTCAGGTGCAGATCTTATCTTGGGTGCTAATTGGTTGAAGACTATGGGGCCTCATGTGGCTGATTATGCTGCCTTGAATCTGAAGTTTTTATATAATGATAAATTTGTTACTTTACAAGGTGAAGTAGACCATGTTCCTATGCAGGCTCATTTGCATCATATTCGTCGTATGGTTAATACTCATTCGATAGCTGAAGTGTATACAATGCAGATGGTGGATTCCACTCCACCAAACATGCCTTTACCTGAGTTGCCTGTTGATATGGAGCCCGAATTGGCCTTGCTCTTGCGTAATTATGTTACTGTGTTTGATGCACCAACTTCTTTACCTCCTTCCCGAGCACAAGATCATTCGATTTCCTTAATGGATGGTACTGGACCAATCAAGGTAAAACCATATCGTTATCCTCACAGCCAAAAAGAAGAAATAGAGAAGTTAGTCGATGATATGCTCAAAGCAGGAATTATTCAACCTAGCAAGAGTCTTTTTTCTTCTCCCATCATCCTTGTTAAAAAGAAGGATGGTTCTTGGCGTGTATGTACCGACTATCGTGCTCTTAATGCTATAACTATCAAAGATAGTTTTCCTATGCCCACGGTGGACGAATTAATTGATGAATTATTCGGTGCTTCTTTTTTTTCGAAGTTGGATCTACGTTCAGGTTACCATCAAGTTCTATTAAAACCTGGAGACAGACACAAGACTGCTTTTCGTACGCATCATGGACATTTCGAGTGGTTAGTCATGCCCTTCGGCTTGACGAATGCTCCAGCCACGTTTCAAGCTCTTATGAATGTTATTTTCAAAGATATATTGAGGAAGTTTGTTCTTGTTTTCTTTGATGACATCCTCATATATAGTTCTTCCTGGAATGATCACCTCTATCATTTGGAAGTGGTACTGCGCCTTCTACAACAGCATCAGTTGTATGCGCGTTTTTCGAAGTGTTCATTCGGGGTCAAAGAAATTGAGTACTTAGGTCATACTCTTTCTAGTTGTGGGGTAGCCATGGATACCTCTAAGATCGATTCCATTCGAGCTTGGCCTCAACCAACGACTTTGAAGCAGTTGCGTGGTTTTCTTGGTTTATCGGGGTATTATCGTCGTTTTGTGAAAGGATATGCTCAGTTGGCTGCACCTTTGACAGATTTGTTGAAAAAGGATGCTTTTTGTTGGACAGAAGCAACTGCTGAAGCTTTTTCTAATTTGAAGCAGGCTCTCATGACAGCTCCCGTTTTGGCTATTCCTAACTTTTCAGAGCCATTTATTTTAGAAACTGATGCTTCAGGCATTGGAATTGGCGCAGTTTTAAGTCAAGGAAATCATCCGATTGCATATTTCTCAAAGAAGTTATCTCTTCGCATGCAGAAGCAATCAGCGTATACACGCGAGTTTTATGCTATAACGGAGGCTTTGGCAAAGTTTCGTCACTACCTACTTGGCCACAAATTTCTCATTAAAACCGATCAGCAAAGTCTCAAAGAGCTTTTAGAACAACGACTTCAAACTCCGGAGCAACAACAATGGTTACCTAAATTTTTGGGTTTTGATTTTAAAATCCAATACAAACCAGGGAAGGAGAATATTCCTGCTGATGCGTTGTCTCGTAGCTTTATGATGGCAGTGTCCATTCCATGTAATCAATGGTTACACAAGGTTGCGGAATTAACTCAGGAGGATGTTCAGTTAAAGAAGTTGTATGATCAATGTGTAGCAGCTAAACTTCCACTACAAGAGTATGCAATTAAAGATGGTGTATTGTTTTGGAAAGGAAGAGTGATGTTACCAGCTAATACTAACTTGATTAATCAAATCCTATGTGAATTTCATGCCTCCAAAGTTGGTGGTCACGCTGGAGTATCTAAGACAATGGCTCGCATTGCTTCTCAATTTTTCTGGCCAGGCATGAGACAACAAGTCAGGAAATTCATTCGAGAATGCCAGGTATGTCAACAAGCGAAAGTGGAGCAGGCGTTACCGGCAGGGTTGTTACAACCGTTACCCATTCCACAACATGTATGGGATGACATCTCACTAGATTTCATCACAAATCTTCCAATTTCCAATGGATTTTCTACTATTATGGTGGTGGTGGACCGACTCTCTAAGTTTGGGCATTTTATTCCATTAAAAGCTGTCTATACCAGTAAAGTCGTTGCTGATACTTTTATCAATAATATTATTAAGTTGTATGGGGTGCCCAAATCAATTGTCTCAGATCGTGACCGGATTTTTATCAGTTCTTTTTGGAAGCATTTGTTCAAGGCTCAAGGAACTACCTTAGCCATGAGTTCTTCATATCATCCACAATCAGATGGCCAAACAGAAAATTTGAACAAGACTCTTGAGATGTACCTTCGGTGCTTTGTCTTTGATAATCCCAAAGGGTGGTGCTCAATGCTGCCATGGGCGCAATTCTGGTATAATTCTTCGTTGCATCAGAGTATTCGAATGTCACCCTTCAAAGCTTTGTATGGTAAAGATCCTCCATCAGTTTTGCGCTATGAAACCAATGTCACAGATCCTGTTTCAGTTCAAGAGCTGCTGCGTGAACGTGATGTTTTGTTGCAACAATTGAAATCGAATTTGTTTAAGGCTCAACAGTACATGAAATCCCAAGCTGATAAAAGACGTAGAGATTTGCATTTTGAGATTGGAGATTGGGTGCTTGTGAAATTGCAGCCATATAGACAGCATTCGGTGGTTTTGAGAAAAGTTCAAAAATTAAGTATGCGTTACTTTGGACCTTTTGAGGTGATTGCCAAGGTGGGAGAGGTAGCTTATAAACTTAAATTACCGGATTCAGCTCATATCCACCCGGTGTTCCATATTTCTTTACTTAAGAAATTTGTTGGAAGTCCTTCTCAACAGTATTTACCCTTGCCACTCACTACAACTGAGTTTGGTCCTTCAGTGCAACCTTTTTTGGTATTGGATTCTCGCATAATCATGCGTAATTCCAAATCAATTCCACAGGTGTTAATTCAATGGGATTCTTTGGGGTCTTCTGCTGCAACCTGGGAGGATGTTAAAGAAATTCGTGAGTCATTTCCTCAGTTCAACCTTGAGGACAAGGTCGCTTTCGATGGAGGGAGTATTGTAACGTGCTCGGGAAATGTTGAAGAGAGAGACAAGGAGGGAAAGGTTGTTACGCAAAGAAACCACGTGGCAAGTGATCCGCAAGATGAGGGCCTTAGGAAAAGCATGAGGCAACGGAGAGAGAATGTTTTATGGAAGGACTTTGTGCAGTGATGGGACGTGTGTGTGGTATGATTTTCTCCATTCTCTCTGATGCTCTCTATTCATTCTCTGGCTATTTCTTAACTTTCTTCTCATCATTTTGATCAGGTTCTGCATGGCCGTGGCTGCTGACGAACATTCTGTTATTCAATAACTGTTGTCTCATTTCTTTGAATCGTAGTTGTTGAGATTAGTTTGTTGTTTCATTCCGAATATATTCATTTCAATTCCAGATTACTCAGTTGCTGTCTTATAGAACATTATACTATAAAAATACTGTTTCACATATCATTCATCTAGACTTGGATTTTGGATGAAATAGGTGATCCATAATCTCACTGAAAATTCTCATGAAGGTTAATTGTAATTACCCGTCATGATCATTATACCGAATGAAATCACTACCACTAGCAATAGAAATCAGTGTACTAAGACATACATGATTAAAGGAAGAAATGCACCATATGTGTGTACACTAATCTCAAATAATCCTATATCCTAATGTTGATCAAGAATAACTATATAAGTTACACATAGTAGCACCATGATCAACAAAAGATCACACCCTTACTAACAACAACTCCTCAAGCCTAATCCTGATATACTCTCATATAACATATAATCATCGCAATCCAAACCACAATGGAAATAGAAGGATAAACTAAATTCAAAAATATGTAAGTATATAAAACAATTTCATAATATACAACATCACACCATAACCATACATGAAAGTTACAACACTCTAAGCAAACATGTATCTTCTCCAAATCATGTCACACAAGACATCAATAATGCATATGAACACACACCTCGACACCCATCATATGTAAACACATCAACCAATGTGTCGTTATGTATTCACCTACGAAGATTTCCTAACAACACGAACAATCTAGGTGATTTCCATCCTATTGAATCAACCCAATCGTTTTCACGTCCAAAATGTTGGCTTGATCATAGGAAAATGGGATACCAATCCCTCCTCTAGTTTCTCAGGTCTCATAACTTACTTTAGGAAAGTCCAATTCCACGATTAGGAGTGATACAGTTGGGTATAGACGTACCATAACCTTGGCATGCATTACCAAGTCACATGTGGAGTTAGCCCATTGGCCTTCCTTAAGGAACCACACAACATTTCCAAGTATCTGATTAAGGGTTGTAGTCTCGACCTCTTACCTTACTCAACCACTAACTAAGGACCTAGAGAAGACTCATCACATCTTAAAAACTCACTCCAAGAGATACATCTACTCAAGGAGGGTTTTTCAATAATGGTCTGCCCAAGCACCACTTCAAGATATCATATGTGGGATCTTTTGTTTTCAAAATAATTTTCTCTCCTTAAGTCTTAAGTTACTCAACATGCTTTAATGTCATACCACATTCTCAACATCCACATCTCATCATACATCATCTATTTGCATCACATTCGATCAATACATATAGAGATCAATAACAACATCATCCATATAAGGCATATCTATGCTCACCAAAATCATACATCATACATATGTACAACCATCATCATAGAAAAATCTACATATGTCATATCCAATCAACATATCTAAAACCATCATCATACACCATACAACATGCAATAAAACTTCAAACATATATTCATGTTCATCATAAAACATATATCAATATACAACTTATCAAAATCAACTATCTTACAATGACAACCTCCACATAGAACACTACAAAGAGAGTTATAATACTTTTATCAAGTTTATCCTTATCTCATATGAAAGATAAGAAGATTATATACAATTCTTATTAAGACCTCAAGTTTAAATTCCATCATCTACTATATTGAAAATTATAAAAATCACAATAGTTTGTCTAAATGCTAATAAGTTAACCTTTGTTCACTAAAAAGGTTATAATTGGAGTTCTAAACTTTCTTTTTAGGTGATTCCAAAGTCATTAGAAAGCTAACATCCAAAGATACAAGTTTCATAAAGACCTCAATAGATAATTGTTAAATAAAAAATATTATCTTTAAAACAACAAACGGCCCCTTAAGTTTTAATGTTGACAAACAAAAGAATTTTCTTCAAGCAAACTTTAGCATTCTTGGAAAATATAACATATTAGACAAAATGTGAAAATAATACATATCATCTATAAGATGAAAGAAAGCAGATGAAGCATATAGTCTATCTGACTTACATGAATAAGACTGACATTGCATTTGCTTTAATGTCTTACTCCTCAACAAATCAAACAAAAATGAACTTTGAAAGTCTCAAAGAACATTAATGAGGAAAAAGACAAAATCTCCGTGAGAAGCCAAAATCACAATCCTAGATATCACGAAAAAGAGATTGAAAAGGACTACTTTGCACCAGCCCCAACTTCTCTGCACTAACACTCTTTATTGCACTTAAAAGTAGAAAGAAATGATGATAAGTAATTACCTGAATCAGATAAGAGGTACATGTATCCTGATAAGCATGTAATGTTCATATTAAATGCATCAATAATACTATCTATGATCAACTAGGAAGACAAACGAAACGACTGGTAAAGAAATTTGAACGCTTAAATTTGGACTTTGTTGCAATGATCATCTTCTTAGAAGCTACTATATAAAGATCAAGCCTTCAAGAAGCGAGTAGAGAAGAACACATATTGTATATACATACACGAAGAAAAAGCGCTATTGAATAATAGATTATCATTTCTTGAGCAGTTCATTCTTAAAAAGTCATTGAAATATCAAGTTGAAGCATTACACAAAAGATCACATATGTAAATTCTATATCTAGATCTTTGTAGTCCTTTTTATGTTGTATTTTGATAGCATCATGTCTATAAGAGACGAAGCTATACTTGTAACTTTTATTAAACTTATTTGTAAGGATTGAGCCTAGAGAGGCTTGTGCAAAAGAATACTTAGTGGTTAAGCCTAAAGAGGTTTGTGTTAAAGAATACTTGGGTTTAAGCCCGAAAAGGCTTGTTGAAAGAATACTTAGATTTTAGCCAGAAGTGGCTTGTAAAGAATACTTGTTGTTTAGCCATAAGTGACTTGTAAAGAATACTTGTATCTTAGATAAGATAGTGGAACTCAATCTGGTTGGATTGAGAACTCGATGTAGTCTTTGGGTTGAAGATGAACCAGTATAAAATTACTTGTGCCATTTCGCCTGCTTCATTACTTCGTCTGATTACTCTCCAGTACTTCATTTGTTTGTATTTTTCACTACCTTACTACAAAAAGTACGAGTTTTTGATATATATTATTCAACCCCCTTCTAGTGTGTATCTTTTTCTCCAACAATAATTCTACTCATACAAGGACTCCCGAGAAAATCACGGCCGTGACAATTTTGTTACACCTATGAGAGACTTTGTTCTACTATTACACATTTTTTGAATTCAGGCTACAAGGATCACGAGCATGAACTTTTAGGCACACCCATGACCGACTCTATTCTAACCGTGTCAATCATGGTTATAACCACCAAGTCACGTCCATGAAGGCTCCCAGACATGGGGTTATGAACATAAACTCCGCAAGAACATCTCCAATGAATTCCAAACCACCCCAAACTCATCTTTAAGCCCCAAAATCAAATCAAAATCATCAAACCCACATGCATCCCAAAAGACTCTAAGCAACCTATACAACATGAAAACTAGTTTCGATACAACATGCATGCACTCAACACCAAGAGTCACCTTGGGTTTTGTGTTCACCTTCCCCAGAAACCCCAACTTCACAACATGGAATTCATGAAAATTCAAAACTCAGCCACATAATTACATCTTTGATGATGTTGCAACCACATGCAACACAAAATGTAACAACAATTCGAGTTCTAGCTTCCATTACCTTGATTTCGAACTAAATCGAGAAAGGAGAAGAGAAGAAAGAGAAGGAAGAAAACAACTTCGAGTTCTAAACAACGAAAGCTTCGCACCAACCCACAAATTTTGAACTCTAGGTATAAGAAGTAGAATCAGCCCTCTTCAGCCCCAAGACTAAGACACCCTAGGAACTAAGAGAAGAAAAGCAAGCTTTTAGTCACTAAGAGTCTCAATTTTCAATCAGAACACACTTTCCTCACCCAATTAAGAAAACAAAACTTTTAACATAGTGTTACATTAATGGTTAGCTCTGGAGATGGAATAGACGATTCATAATCTCACTGAAAATTCTCATACAAGTGAGTAATTTGTGTTTTGTTATAATCTAAAGTTTTTGTTTAAAAAATAACTAAAATGGTATTTAAGCTTCAATTTTATCTCATTTTTTAAATGATTTTATTATATTATGTATTATTTCAATATTTATTTATTTTAATTATTTGTTTTCCCTTCATTAATTGTAATGTACGTCAAAATATTAGAGATGTTTCATTATTTATCCTTACAGTTGGTCAGTTTAACATTTTTAGAGGTCCAATTAACTTCCAAGTTCCAATATAGTGTAATATATATATTGGTACGTTGATGCTGGGAAACATTGGTGCGCGATAATTTATCAAACGATCATGATAATACAGGGGAGCTAAATGTGTATTTTAAAATGAACACTGAATAAAGGTGAAAAATAAAAATAAAAGAAACAATAAAACTGAATAGTAATGTGGAAATTACCATTTACGAGACTTATTATACAATAAAATAATGGTAACAGTTGTATTTTCAAACGATACCTATTGTTAGAGGTATTTCCTTTTAATCATTTTTTTCTTCCTTCTCTTTCTTTCAAATATTACACTAGTGTTGTTGTTGTTGTTTTTTTTTTTTTTTTGTAAGGAACTAGTGTAAAAGTTCTATTTTGGGAGTTCTTTATTTTCCTGATTATAATTTTATGTCTATACCTATTCAAGAAATAGTTTACTTTCGTCTTCACAAAATTTGCCTTAAAATTTCTGAATGTGAATGTGAAACCTAGATAGCTCAAAAGGAGGAGAGTACTCATGGTTATTGTAATTAATAATTGTATAGAACTCAACTTTATTACTACAGAGGCCTTTAAATCTATTAAAAATAATTTTACTTATCATTATGAGCAAAAAGAAACTACAAACCAACTTCTATTGTATAATTCAATAACATTATAAATTAAAGTTGTATTTTTTATATTATATTTATCATTAGATGTATCTCTTTTATAGTTTTTTTTTACTAAATCTTTTTTAAAGTTATTTTTAATTTTTTCTTCTATTTCTTTAAAAAAAATTAATATTTTATAAAAAATTATTTATTTATTTATAGTTAATTTTTTCAACCATTTTTTTATTTACAATTATCAAATATGAAATTTTATTTGAAAATTTTGAATATAAATTTATTCGAATTAACGTTGATATTAAGAAACTTATTTATTAGTGTCAAGTTCTTTTAAAAGATAGTTTGCGCGTATCAAAATTAATTAAATGCTTGATTTTCCAAATTTGTCTCTATACCTATTTAAGAAATAGTTAATGAACTTTGATTTTAACAAAATTGCTTTAGAAATTTTAATTGCAGCTCTTAATTGAAATAAATTTTTATGTGTTGATAAAAAATTAAGTCATTTATATAAAATTAGCTTGTTATGAATAATAATTGGTAATTTAATTAGTTGATACTTATATTCAATATATATTATTAATATTTATATTTTTTTATGTATTATTTTTTATGTAATTATTCAGCTCATATGTATCATTAATAATTAATTTGTGATTGTAATTTTATGGTTACTTATATTATTAATTTCTTTGTCCTAATTTTTCTCTTTATTTTATGATAGTATCAAACATGTCAAATATTGTAAAATCATGAATTTGTTTCTATTGACATTACAAGAAAGAATTCTTTATCTTTGTATATTAGATGCTAAAATACATTTAAATACAATGAGTCTTAGAGACAATTAAAGAAGGAAACAAAAAATTCAATCAGGATAAGATTAATTAAAGCTATGATTTTCTTCTTCATCACCTTCATGAAGGGTTAAAAATTGAATATATATATCACCATAAAAGACCCACTTGTTCTTTGGAACAACTTAAAAAAAAAAAAGATATGATCACCAAAAGTTGTAATTCTCCTAAAAGCTCGTTACGATTAGATGCATTTATGTTTATAAAATTTCAAATTTTTAAGTGAATATAATTTTGTAATATTTAGAATTACTTGTAAATTGAAATTGTATGAAGAAAAAATATTGATGAAGATATGTTAGGAAAAAAAAATCTCCACTTTTCATGCATCTAATGTGCTCTTATAGCAACAATATCGTGAAAAAGGATTTAAGAAATATTCTGAATTGATCTCTTGTCTCCTAGTAGATGAGCAAAATAATGAGATTTTATTGAAAAATCATGAGACTTGCTCGACTAGTTCCATCCCATTCATAGAAGTGAATGCAACAACATATGATGGACAAACTAGTAGTCGTACTCGGGGTCATGGCCAAAGCTGTGGAAGTAGTCATGGTCATGGCCATCATCGTGGAGATAGTCATGGTCATGGTTATAAGGGAAAGAATAATTTTTCACATTAGAAGTGAACAAATAATGAAAAAACTAAAAAGAAAATGGGTGAACATGGTAACAAACACAAGGAAAACATATGCTATCGTTGTGGTGGCAAAGGTCATTGGTCGTGTACTTGTCATACACCAAAGTATCTTGTTAAACTTTATCAAGAATCACTTAAAAACAAGAAAAAGATATAAATACATTTTTCTTATGGAGACGGTGATTCAAATTATGGTCATATGGATGCTACTCACTTAGAAATTGTTGATTTCTTTGTTGATCCAAATGGAAAAATTGATTTCTTTATTGGTGATGGAGTGTCCAAAAATATTTTTTCTCTCTCTTATTTTTTGTTATTGGAATTTACATGTAGTTAAATAATGAATATTTCTTATGTTTTGATTTTGTTACACTATGGGTTTTTATCCTGAATTAATATATATATTTCTCATTAGATTGTTATCAATGAAAATATTCTTATATTTCTCATTTATATTATATATATACATATCTATTAATTTTTATGAAGAATGTGTAACGTAGAAAAAAAAATGTGGCTGATTTAGTAGCCCAGAACGGGCCGTTCCAAGCTATTAAATTGAACTGAAAATTGTAGTGGAGAACGGGCCGTTCTGGTTGGAGAACGGGTCGTTCTGGAGGGGAGTACGGGCCGTTCTAGAGCGGAGTACGGGCCATTCTGGATGGAGAACGGGCCGTTCGGGATGAGTTCCAGAACGGGCCGTTCTGATTTCAGAACGGGCCGTTCTGGCCACTCCGGAATGTCTATAAATAAGGGTTGTGGGCTATGAGGAGAATGTGAGTTTTAGAGAGAAGTTTTAGAGAGAAGGTCTCTGGACTAGGAAGCTTGCTTTGGGAGGATTGAAGTTCCGGGTTGAGCTTCGGAAGGGAATTCTACTTCTTCTCAGTTATTGGCTATTTTGAGCTAATCTTAAGGTGAGGGAAGCTAGAATGTTTGTTGTTTAGGTTGCATGTAAGTTTAGAGACTCAATAGGTGCATGAATGTTGAGAATCCATAGATGGATTGAAGAAAATCTCATTTTAGGGTTTTGAGAAAAAGGAGGATTTTGATGATTTTGATGCATAGGTTGGATGCATGTGAGATTTAAGTTTATTTTAAGTCGTATGGAGCCTATGCATTGTGTTTTGTGTTTGCATGTGGCTGAATTTGTTAGTTTGGATGAGAGTTTTGAACTCTTTGACTGGGATTTAGGCCGGGCGCAGGTTGAGCGCGCCAGGCGTGGAAGAGCTTAGGGCTCTCAAATTGGATGTTGGGTCAGGCGTGATTTGGTTGCGTCAGGCGTGGAGACTCTTAGGAGTCTCTGTCTCAAGGGCACCAACCGTGAGTTGGAAGCGCCAGGTGTGGATGAGTTTCAGGACTCTCAGGTTAGGATTAGGCTAGGCGAGCTCAGGCTGCGCCAGGCGTGAACATGTTTATGAATAAATTGATGCTTATGCATGTTTAAAGTTGAAGTTTTAGATCATGTATGTATGATATATGATGTATGGTGAGGGCTGATTCATATGTATGCTTTGTGATGATACTTATGAATGTTTGAATATGATATGACATGTGTATATGTTCATATGGTTATGTTTATTGATCATAATGGTGGTAGACCATGTATGATGTATGATGCATTATTGCATGTGATGCTTTATGGCATGAGTATGTTTATTGATCATGATGGTGGGTAGACCATGTATGATGCATTATTGCATGTGATGTCTTATGACATGTGTATGATTGTTGATCATGATGGTGGGCAGACCATGTATGATGTATGATGCATGATTGCATGTGATGCTTATGGCATGAGTCTAGCCTAGGACTTGAGGAGAAGAAAAATATTTTCAAACTGGAAGAGCTCACATAGAGTCTCTTGAGAGTGGTGCTTGGATAGGCCACTGATATGAGAGTGGTGCTCAGGGAGGCCACTGGATTTGGGAGAGTGGTGCTCAGATAGGCCACTAGGTTGGGTGAGTCTCCTCTAAGTTCTTAGCTAGTGTTGGAGCGGGGTATGAGGTCGAGGGTTATTCCCTTAACCAAGTACTCGGGAAGGTGCGTGGATCCTTGCGGATAGTCGGTGGGCGAATTCCACAATTGACTTGGTTATGCATGCCAAGGTCGTGGTAAGCTCGTACCCAGCTGTGCTATACCTGACGGTGGATCTGGACTTCCAATTGTGTAAGTGACATCATCCGAGTGTAGACCACTAAAATTGTCCGGGTCGGAAATAAGACTCGAAGACTCTCGAAGATCAAAGGAAAGTCACCCGGAAGGACTCCTGGAAGACCCTGGAAGACCCTAGGATGACAATCTGTAGGTTTAGAGGTCTTAGAGTAGCAAAAAATAAGAAAGTGGAGGGAATGAAGCCCAATACGGCCTCCCAGAAGTTCAATACGGCCGTATTGAAGTTTCTGAACTTCAATACGGCTGCACTGAACTTCAATACGGCCGTATTGAGGTTTTTGAACTCAATACGGCTGCACTGAACTTCAATACGGCCGTATTGAGGTTTTTGAACTTCAATACGGCCGTATTGAATTCAATACGGCCGTATTGTAGTTCAAAACTTCAATACGGACCGTATTGACCCTCATAAACCGTATTGAGCCTCATCCCTATAAATATGACGTCAATGGGACGTCATTTCACACTTTTTGACTGAGTTTTAACCCTCTTCTTGAGTATTCTGGGCTTTTTTGAGCAGTGCTCTGCCTAGAAATCACTCGGAGAGTTGATCCGACGAAGTTTTTGAGTTCTGAGCATTTTGCTTTAGTCTCAAACTAAGTCGAAGGGAAATCCATCGGATTTCCAAGTCAAAAATTATTTTTTAGGAGAGAGCGAGCAGTCTTGTAGAGGGAGGGAACGCCAAAACGCTTCCCAATTTCTGTCAAGATATATAAGAAAGCACGCTTCAAAGGTTTATCTCTTTAAAGTCTCTTCTTTAACCGCTTTCTGTGTGTACATAATTAAACTGTCATCATGTGGATAGTTAATTTATAATTGCTTAGAATAAATAGGGGTAATTTAGTAATTTCGCATTATTATTTTTAAATAATCTGTCATAGGGAACCCGAAAGGGGCGCTGTGGGGTGCTAACACCTTCCCCACGCGTAACCGACTCCCTTACCCGACTCTGGTTGTAATGGCCGAAGTCGATTTTTGAATCGATTGCCTTAAACTTCTTTTTCCAATGTTTTGAGTAAAACATTGGTGGCGACTCCATGAACCCTTCCTTTTTATGAAAACCACTAATCCATGGAGGGTCCCGCTTGGGATTAACATGGATTGGTGAGCCTTTTAATAAAATTGCTCGTTTGACGAGGTCTCAGTTTGAGAATAAGTCATTCTAGCAATCCATATTTTTAAACAAACAAAAGAGTCCAACCATCCCTCGCGAGTGCCGAAAGCCCGTTTCGGGCAGGTGGCGACAGATGGCGACTCCACTGGGGAAGCCTCGAGAGTCAGTCCCATTTAGTGACAGATTATTTTTTAACAAATAATAGTTAAAATTACTTCATTACCCCTCGCTTGTATGATAACATGTTTATCTATTTGGCTTCAATAACTGTTGTATGTTTAAATTCTCGCAATTGTTTGAAATATAAATTGCACACAAACCTTTGCACACAACAGTTCCCTCTATACCCGGGGGCATGAGTGGTAAGCCATAGGGAGTGGATGTTAGTACGGCCGGTCGTCGAATGGGTCTATAGGTGCCCGTAGACCGTTGTCGGAAAAGCATCACTCAAGGTGATAACCATGAACTCGAGTCCGACAGTGCGTTGGAGCTTTCCATCGACTTACGACGAGAGGAATTGGGTCCCTATAATGGGGGCACCTTGGGGGCCTCAGACCGGTGAGAACAGTTAGAACTACCTTGAATATGCACTTTTCTGCAGGATACCCCTACCTCGTGATTCGCTCGTGACTGTTCGTGGATGAGTGAATTGTGTGTGCATTTTTATGTGACATTGTTTGAGCATACATTGCATTTCTTTAAACATACAACATTCCTATTCTTTTAAAATAAGAATAAATAGAAATAAGAATCTTCCATTACATGGTGTTAACATCTACCATCATCACATTCATGTAGGTAGTTTCCCTTTTCACCCAAAAAAAATACAAAAAAACAAAATACCCAAAAAAAGGAAAAAAGGGTTATTTATCCAAACCAAGCAATATCATGCATCATCTTAGGGACATCCTAAAAACATGATAATGCTTAGTTGAATAAACACAATGCATGCATATTCATCGCCATCATCTCATATCATGCATTCTTATCAAAGATCATGGAGGGATCTAGGTTTGCATTTCATACATCCCTCCTAGTAATTCATTAATAAACATAAATAAAAAGAAAGAAATAATCGATGCGTATGTTCAAGATGGATCGCACGCCATTTATTATTAAGTGTAAGCCAACAACCGCGCCAAGCGAGCGCACATCAACTCCGTTGTTGGCAATCAAGACGAATAAAGGGGAAGGTCCAACACCATTAAGGATCACTGCTCCAAGACCTTTCCCCTACGAATCAAATAAGGCTGTGCCGTGGATATACGACATCCATTCTTCTGCCTACAGCGATATCTCTAACATCGCTGGACTTGTGGGCATGACTAGGAGTGGCAGGATCTACACTCCCGAAGATCTTCACGACAAAGCTCCCAAGAATAAAGGGAAAGAAAAAGAAGAGAAAACCGAGGAAAAAGAATCCGAGGAGGAGACAGACGAGCTGATAAAATATATCCGACAGAGCGAGTACTCCATCATGGATCAACTTCATAAGACGCCAGCAAAGATTACTCTGTTGTCGTTGATCCTATGCTCCGAACCGCATCGACAAGCTCTGTTGAAAGTCTTGAACGAGGCATACGTGTCGCACAGTATCTCCCAAGACAAATTTGAGGGGATTGTTAGTCACATCACGGCTAATGATCACCTCTCTTTCACCGATGAAGAGATCCCCGCCGAGGGACCAAATCACAACAAGCCCTTGCACATCTCTGTAAAGTGCAAGGAGTATCACATCGCTAAAGTCTTGGTAGATAATGGATCTTCCTTGAATGTGATGCCAAAAAGAACGCTCAAGCAATTGGCAATCAAGGGAGTCCAAATGCGCCCGAGCAACATGATCGTCCGAGCTTTCGACGGATCTAAAAGAGAAGTAGTGGGAGAAATCAATCTTCCAATCCAAATTGGACCCACTATCTTCAACGTCGAATTTCAAGTGATGGACATTACTCCGGCATACAGCTGTCTCCTCGGCCGACCTTGGATTCATGATGCGAAAGCTGTTCCTTCTACGCTCCACCAGAAAGTCAAGTTCATAGTGGGTGACAAACTGGTGACTGTTCAAGCTGAAGATGACATACTCATCAGCAAGCCATCCAACATACCTTATGTGGATGCAACAGAGGAAGCTTTAGAAACCGCCTTCCAAGCATTGGAGATCGCCAATGTTGAAACGTTTCCCCGATAAATGAAGAAGGTAGCCCATGTGCTCACCAAGAACGGATACTTGCCAGGACAAGGATTAGGCAAGGACTCCCAAGGAATCCCGGAGCTACCCATCATCAAGGATAATCCGGGGAAACAAGGGTTAAGATACAACCCTGTTAAAGATCAAAGAACGAAGAGGAATCAAGATCCTTCTCGACGTTCTTTAAGCCAGATCTTCAGGAAGGCCGGTTCACAAGCATCAAGGCCGATCGTCGTCATCAAGTGCTCTCTTCCTTCCGATAGGGATGTGTAAACCTGATGACTATTAGAGATTACTCCTCGGGGACAGCCCGACCCCCGAGCCTCGATAGGGCACATGTTTCCACTATGATTATAATAAAATCATTCTTTCTTATTGCTTCTTTTCTTGCTTACAATAAAATTCTAGACCGCATTATTTAACCCTGTTTGAATAAACATAAATGAGGTTAAAATCGTCTTAATAAAAATAAACCCGCATCATTTTTATGTGGAAGTGTGTGTGACAACTTGGAGCACCTTTCCTTGGCCTCAATAAGTGCCGTCATGGATAAAAAGAAATCCATTCAGGACAAAAATCCTAAAAAACAAAAAGCTCGGCAGGAAACCCAAAAAGGGAACTGCGCAAAAATAAGAGCAAAAGACCCGCTAGGAATCCCACAAAAGGGTGACCTAGGCAAAAATTAGGGTTACAAAAAATGAACAAAAAACAAAAGCCCGCTAAAATTCCACAAATGGGTGTTTTAGGCAAAAGTTAGGGCAATCGAAAAACAGAATAAATCCATGATGGTACCACCAACTGAATTCAACGAAGGGGCTCAAGAAAAGCTATCCAAGTTATCTAATCACAAATGTTAATAACCAAGACGTGCTTAACTTCATAAGTGTTTAATCAAACAAGCCTAAACACTTAAGCCTACCATTGGCCAAGCCATTCTTACAAAATCCATTTTTCAAAAAATAAATAATCCCTTCTAAAACACAAACTTTTGAAAATATATCCTTTCCTCCTTTTCTCTCTTGTCCCAGCGATTTTTTAATAATCTAGTGGAAACATGGAGATATAGTGGTCAATAGGAGGGTTGACACATCTTCTAAAGGAAGGGAAAGTTCATTGGGTTGATGACACAAAAAACAAATATGCATCATTCCTCGGTCATAAAAGTCGGCAGCGCACAGTTCGTCTGGAGGAATGGCAAAATCCAAGCAAAAAACGCATCGGTTAATTCTTTTGAAAAATGAATCAAATAGAACTAGGTGCATCATACTGCATACATGCATACAGATGATAGGTGTACTAGAAGATCACTTATTCTCTGTTTATTTAAAAAAAAAAAAAAAAAAAAAAATTTAATACGCCTGTATTGAATTCAATACGGCCGTATTAAGACGACCGTTGAAGCAACCTTTCAGCTTCAATACAGGTGTATTAAATCCAATACGCCCGTATTGACCTCCAATACGCCCGTATTGAATTCAATACGGGCCATATTGGTTGCCAAAATTGCCCAATAACGGCTACACCAATACGGCCGTATTGAATCAATACGGGCCGTATTGGCGAAAATTTGTCTATAAATAAGCGTTTTCCTTCTCATTTTTTGCATTCCAATCTTCATTCCTCTGCATCCTGTTTGTGAGTGAACCCCAAGAAGAAACCTCAGAAATGGCAGAATCATCTAGAAAGAGGCAGAGGGCCCCAGCTCGACGTGAGATGACGGACAGACATCAGGAGCGGCTGCAGCTCATAGAGTCATTCACCTTCGAGCCGTCGAGGGCGCTCGACTTCGACATCCTCCATACAGTGGGCTTGGAGGATGAAGTCCGAGGCTACTTCGACAGTATAGGATGGGGATTCCTCCTTGATCCCCCTTCTCACCTGTACTTGACGGCGACGAAGGAGTTTCTGGCCACTGTCGGCGTTACTGAGTCGACAAACAGTTTTGGGGAGGCCGTCTGCTCAGTTGACTTCTGGATAAACCAGGGGTACCGCTCACTGACGTTGGACGAGTTCAACGTCCAGGCAGGATTTTTCAGCAGGACCGATCAGCTCGTATATTGAGATGCTATATGCGAGTGGCCTGATCAGTGGACCCCGGTCGACATGTGGAGAGCGATCACGGGCCACGAAGACTATCATGCCGGGGTGAAGGGCACCCGGCTCCCGACCGCTCTTCGGATCTGTCACAAGATCCTCACCAGCACCATCCATGGCAGGTGGAGGAGCCCCGAGTCGGTGACACGGCCGGATTTATTAGCATTATACTGCATGGTCACCAGTCGGAGGGCCAACCCCGGATACTTCTTCCTCGAGCACGTTAAGAACTTGGGGGCACGAGAGGGAGGATCTAGGCAGGGATACATCCTGGTTGCCCCACTCCTCTCACGGCTTGCGGAGACTTGGGGATGCCCAGACGGCGTAGAGCCAGGGCCATTGGCACCGAAGCCAATTAATGCCTCCACCTTGATCAGTATGAAGATCATAGCAAGGTCAGGAGGAAGGTATGTACGAGCGGACGGCCCCGACGCCTTCGCCGAGCTCTTCAATGATGTTGATCTTGAGGACGACGGCAGCCCACAGCCAGAGGCTGGCACCTCACAGTCGGATAGGGCCTACTTTGATGCCCGCTTTGACGCTTTACAGCAAAGCATCGATACTCAATTCGATGCTTTTCAGCACAGTATCGGCGCATGGCAGCAGAGCACCGATATTCGACTGGACACTTTGGTGCAGGGGTTCGACAACCTCTCGGTCTGGATGCACCGCCAGTTCCCCGCTCCTCCACAAGACCCGCCGGCAGAGGAATGAAGACCGGCTTTCTTTTTTCTATTTTTATGTATTTGCTTGAATGGGCTACGTCCCATCATTTCCCTTGTACAAAATTTCATATTTATTTAATGAATGAAATTTTTCACTCTTTGAGTCTAAATCTTTTAGCACTTTTATTTCTGTACAACAAAAGCTAAAATCAACAAAAAAAAGGCAAAATACAGAAAAAAGCCAAAATCAAAAAAGGCAAAAATATAGAAAAAAGCCAAAATCAAAAAAAAAAGGGCAAAAACACAGAAAAAGCCAAAATCAACAAAAAGGCAAAATACAGAAAATCCAGCAAAATTGTACAGAATAACTGAGCCTGGAGAGGCTTGCTGAAATAATACTCCCACAGAATAATTGAGCCTGGAGAGGCTCGCCGAAATAATACTCCCCAGAGATATCTCAGCTTTCACTCACGGGCCAAATTCCCCAGTGAAAGCTATTAAAGCGAGATCAGCAAAATTCCCCAAGGGAGGCTTGATCATCTAAACAGAATATCCAAGTCAAAAGGACTTAAACTCCTCCAGTGGAAGATAGCTTTCCAACTCAAAACAAAGAGTGAAGCTAAGCCTGAAGAGGCTTTCTAAATAATACTCTGGGATACATAAGATCCCCAAATCCTCAGTCGCCTACTCAAGAGGCACCCTTACAAAAGGAGAAAAATAAAAAAAAATAATAATAATTCCCCAAGCAGAATTCGGCATCTAGCCAAACCACTAAACATCAAGATGATTTGCCTAACAGAAGAGGTCAATCAAAAATCAACATCCAGAATCCCCAGCGGATAACAGCCTATACAGAGGCAGCAAAAATCAGAAAATCCAAAAGAGTCACCCGAATAAGGATAACCGGGATACTCCACAACGTCGAAAAGACGTCAGCCAATCATAAGGCATCGCTCACATCAGAAAGAGCATCTTCGTGTCTACACCCCAAGGAAACAGAAATTCCTCAATGGGCACCAACTATGCAAAGGAAAGTTGGGACACAAGAACCTATGAGTAACTGCACATCCCCTAGACGGATCCCTGCGTTATCCAGCCCTCAGCGGCACCAAAATCAAAAACAAATCGTCAAAGCAGCATCGTGGACTGTGGAGACAAAACCATCACAGATCCCTGGAGAGGGCAAACTCACATTGCCAACGTCGTCAAGAACACGGAGGCAGACCCTGGGGAGGGCAAACCGCAGACCCTGGAGAGGGCAAACTCAACTGCCTAGGTTGTCAGAAACACCAAAGCAGAGCCTGGAGAGGCGGTACTCACGCTACCAAAGTGTTCAGAAGCGCGGAGGTATGCAGCTTCCAGCTCGGGCGGCGAGCGAAGCAAAGCCTGGAGAGGCAATACTCACAACTTCCAGCTCGGGCGTCGAGTGAAGTTGAGCCTGGAGAGGCGGTACTCACAGCTTCCAGCTTGGGCGGCAAGCGAAGCTAACCCTGGAGAGGGCAAACTCAACTGCCTAGGATGTCAGAAGCACCGAAGCAGAGCCTGGAGAGGCGGTACTCACAACTTCCAGCTCGGGCGTCGAGTGAAGTTGAGCCTGGAGAGGCGGTACTCACGCTACCAGAGTGTTCAGAAGCACGGAGGTATGCAGCTTCCGGCTCGGGCGACGAGCGAAGCAAAGCCTGGAGAGGCAATACTCACAACTTCCAGCTCGGGCGTCGAGTGAAGTTGAGCCTGGAGAGGCGGTACTCACAGCTTCCAGCTTGAGCGGCAAGCGAAGCTAACCCTGGAGAGGGCAAACTCAACTGCCTAGGATGTCAGAAGCACCGAAGCAGAGCCTGGAGAGGCGGTACTCACAACTTCCAGCTCGGGCGTCGAGTGAAGTTGAGCCTGGAGAGGCGGTACTCACGCTACCAGAGTGTTCAGAAGCACGGAGGTATGCAGCTTCCGGCTCGGGCGACGAGCGAAGCAAAGCCTGGAGAGGCTACTCAGCAATTTTCCACCGGAAGACACTACAAGTCGGAAGGATGGCCTTATTCCCCGGACAATTGGGTCAACTCCTTTACTTATCAACCGGTACACTAAAAGGTCGTTTGACTAAGTAAAGTGGGGGCAGCTGTAGACCCCTAAAATTGTCCGGGTCGGAAATAAGACTCGAAGACTCTCGAAGATCAAAGGAAAGTCACCCGGAAGGACTCCTAGAAGACCCTAGGATGACAATCTGTAGGTTTAGAGGTCTTAGAGTAGCAAAAAATAAGAAAGTGGAGGGAATGAAGCCCAATACGGCCTCCCAGAAGTTCAATACGGCCGTATTGAAGTTTCTGAACTTCAATACGGCTGCATTGAACTCAATGCGGCTGCACTGAACTTCAATACGGCCGTATTGAGGTTTTTGAACTCAATACGGCTGCACTGAACTTCAATACGGCCGTATTGAGGTTTTTGAACTTCAATACGGCCGTATTGAATTCAATACAGCCGTATTGTAGTTCAAAACTTCAATACGGACCGTATTGACCCTCATAAACCGTATTGAGCCTCATCCCTATAAATATGACGTCAATGGGACGTCATTTCACACTTTTTGACTGAGTTTTAACCCTCTTCTTGAGTATTCTGGGCTTTTTTGAGCAGTGCTCTGCCTAGAAATCACTCGGAGAGTTGATCCGACGAAGTTTTTGAGTTCTGAGCATTTTGCTTGAGTCTCAAACTAAGTCGAAGGGAAATCCATCGGATTTCCAAGTCAAAAATTATTTTTTAGGAGAGAGCGAGCAGTCTTGTAGAGGGAGGGAACGCCAAAACGCTTCCCAATTTCTGTCAAGATATATAAGAAAGCACGCTTCAAAGGTTTATCTCTTTAAAGTCCCTTCTTTTACCGCTTTCTGTGTGTACATAATTAAACTGTCATCATGTAGATAGTTAATTTATAATTGCTTAGAATAAATAGGGGTAATTTAGTAATTTCGCATTATTATTTTTAAATAATCTATCATAGGGAACCCGAAAGGGGCGCTGTGGGGTGCTAACACCTTCCCCACGCGTAACCGACTCCCTTACCCGACTCTGGTTGTAATGGCCGAAGTCGATTTTTGAATCGATTGCCTTAAACTTCTTTTTCCAATGTTTTGAGTAAAACATTGGTGGCGACTCCATGAACCCTTCCTTTTTATGAAAACCACTAATCCATGGAGGGTCCCGCTTGGGATTAACATGGATTGGTGAGCCTTTTAATAAAATTGCTCGTTTGACGAGGTCTCAGTTTGAGAATAAGTCATTCTAGCAATCCATATTTTTAAACAAACAAAAGAGTCCAACCATCCCTCGCGAGTGCCGAAAGCCCGTTTCGGGCAGGTGGCGACACCGAGTAAACCCGAGTGAGGATTATATCCTGTTTAGCTGTGATCGAGCGGGCGCATTGGGCGTGAAAACGATTGGGGTGGTTTCGGTAGGATGGAATGTCACTTATACAGCTCTATTGTTATGGAGATCTCCTAGGTGTATGCGTGATGACGCATTAGATGATTGATATGCATTGATATTTGTCATGAGATGCATTTATTGCATGATTGTTAATATGATGAAGTGTGTGGTGTTTGACTTCATGATTGGTGTAATGTGTTTTATGCATGAGTAGTGTTGGATAGAGTGTATGGTGTGACTCTATGAACATGATTGATAGTTGGATGATGTGTAGTATATATTTTATTCTATACTTGTATGATTGGTTTTGAACTCTAGCTTACCCTTCTATTTCCATGTGGTGGAATTGCGATGATCATACTTGGTATGGGAGCAGGTCAGGGCTAGCTTGGAGTTGAGGTGACCGCTGCGAGACGGGGAGTTTGATCCTCGTGCTAGGGTTACCATTTTGGGTAACAGTTTTGTCTGTGCTTGACCGGCACTAGGAAATATTATTTTTTGGGATGACTATACATATATGGCGTTCTATTTTGTATTTAAAAAAAATTAGTTATTTTATTCTTATCTATACCTGTATGTATGTATGAGTTATCCAACTTAATATTTCTCTTAGTTCACTAATAGTAGTGCGATTCCACTGAGTGTAGGGACCACAGCGGGTCGTTACACTTTTATGGTATCAGAGCCGGTCGAGTCTTTTGGGATACTCTGTGGGGAGTGATCCTTCTAGGTTTCTGTTGTGTCATATCTCTGATATGTGTTAGTGTTGGTGAGTTGTAGTGGTGAAGTGTTAGTAAAAGAATGTTTGAATTCTTTTAGTATGGTGAGGCCTCAGTTTGATCAGATCGTTAGGGCTATGGAGATGATGGCCATGGTGATGCGGCAGTAAAGTGCTCACTTTGCTCAGATGGATGCGGGTAGAGTTGCGGTTGAGACAGCTAGACCGGTGGTCTCTCAGGATGGGAGAGATTTAGAAGAGCTTAGGGGATGTCAGCCTCCTCAATTCAAGGGGGATTTAGATCCCGATGTGACAAATTTGTGGTTGTGTGAGATGAGAAGATCTTCAGTGTTTTAGGATTTTCTGAGGAGAGGATGTTGGCCTATGTAGTATACATGCTGGCGAGCGAGATTGTGTACTAGTGGAGAGCCACCAGGCAGATGATAGAGAGTAGAGGTGTGGTTGTAGATTGGGATTGCTTCAAGAGAGTTTTCTTGGAGAAGTATTTCTCGAACAACGTTAGATATGTTAAGGAGGCTGGAACTACAGCAGGGGAGCATGTATGTTCCAGATTATGCTATGAGGTTCGAGCATCTGACTCGTTTCTATTCTCAGGCCGTATTTGAGGCTTGGAGATGTAGGAAGTTGCAGAGGGGTGAGGCATGAGCTGAAGAGGGTCATAGTCCCTATGTCCATAAAGGAGTTTCCTGCCTTGGTTGAGAAGGCAAAGACTATCGAGAGATTGAAGGATGGTGGTAGCAGCGGTAAGGTTGCTGGAGTTCAGGAGATCCTTATCTAGGAGGGGAGGTCAGTAGAGGGGATCCTATGACAGGCCTGTTCAGTCTCAAAGAGGTGCTGTTAGTAGGGGACCTCATCCTGTTACTCCTCAGAGTGGAGCACAGTCAGTGCAGTGTTACAGATGTGGAGAAGCCCACATGGTTAGAGATTGTTCCTATTCAGGGAATATTTTTTTTCAGATGTGGCAGGCCAGGCCACATTTCTTGAGATTATCAAATGCCACTGACTCCATCTGGAGTGCCCCGATGCCAGTAAGGTCTACGGTTGCGGGGAGAGTGTTTGATTTATCAAGTGTAGAGATTTCATTTCATCAAATTTGGTGAAGAGGAAGGGGAAAGTAGCAGGTGAGGATTTTTTGTTCCTGTATGATTCTGGTGCCACACATTCATTTATTTTTGTCGATTGTGTGGGGAGATTAGGTTGTCTGAGGTGAGGTTTTTGGGGCATGTGATATCGACAGAGGGGATTGTAGTGGATCCAGCCAAGGTGGAGGCTGTGATTCAGTGGAAGCGTCCGAGGACTGTTATGGAGATTAGGAGTTTCGTTGGGTTAACGGGCTACTATCAGAGATTCATAGAGGGTTTCTCTCAAATAGTAATGCCTTTGACTTAACTGACTCGGAAGGATTAGCCTTTTGTTTGGATGGATGCTTGTGAGCAGAGTTTTCAAGAATTAAAGGGGTGATTGACTATTTCTCCAGTTTTGGTGTTACCTGACACTGGTGAGTATTTTGATGTGCTCTGTGATGCTTCTCACTAGGGGTTGGGTTGTGTGTTGATGCAGGAAGGAAGATTAGTAGCGTATGCTTCGAGGCAACTTAAGACTCATGAGAGGAATTATCCTACTCATGATTTAGAGCTTGCAGCTGTGGTGTTCGCCTTGAAGTCGTGGAGGCACTATCTGTATGGTGCGAGATTCAGTGTATTTAGTTATCAGAAAGAGTTGAATATGAGGCAGAGAAGGTAGATGGAATTCCTAAAGGACTTTGATTTCCAGTTGATGTATCATCATGGGAAGGCGAGTGTGGTAGCAAATGTATTGAGTAGGAAATTCATTCTTGTGTCGGTTATGATGATTAGGGAGTTGGAACTGATTGAATAGTTCAGAGATTTGAGACTAGAGGTGGAGGTTGTTCAAGATCACATTAGTTTTGGTATGATCACCATAACTAATAAGTTCTTGAGACAGATGGGAACTAAGCAATTACAAGATCCAGAGTTGTTGAGGATTTTGGGATTGCTTGGTACCGAGAGGGCAAATGATTTTGAGCTTCATGCTGATGGAGATTCCCGAGTGGAAGAGTGATAGTGTCACTAAGGACTTTGTGGTTGGGTTGCCTAGGACAGCTAGGAACAGTGACTCTATCTGGGTGATTGTTGATAGGTTGACAAAGTGTGCGCACTTTCTTCCTGTCAAGAGGTGGTCCTTGGAGAGGCTTGCACAGTTGTATATTAGAGAGATAGTACGGTTGCATGGAGTGCCTTCCAGTATTATCTCTGACAGAGATCCAAGGTTTATTTGCAGGTTGGCAGACTCTGCATCAGGCTTTGGGGACGAGGTTGAGGTTGAGCTCCGTTTATCATCCACAGACAGATGGTCAGTCGGAGAGGGCAATTCAGTCATTGGAGGATCTCTTGAGAGCTTGTGTGTTGGATTGTAGACCCCTAAAATTGTCCGGGTCGGAAATAAAGCTTGAAGACTCTCGAAGACTGAAGGATAATCAGCCAGAAGGACTCCTCGAAGGCCCTAGGAGGGTTCTCTGTAGGTCCAGAGGTCTTAGAATAGCTCAAAATAAAGAAGTGGAGGGAAAAAGCCCAATACGGCCGTACTGAACTCAATACGGCCGTATTGAAGCTTCAATACGGCCATACTGAAGTCAGTACGACCGTATTGACACTTCAATACGACCGCGGCGAACTCAATACGGGCGTATTGAAATTTCTGAACTTCAATACGACCGTATTGAACTTCAATACGACCGTATTGAAGTTCAAAAATTTCAATACGGCCGTATTGCCCCTGTAGGCCGTATTGCGCCTATTCCCTATAAATATGACGTCAATTGGACGTCATTCCACACTTTTCAACATAGTTTGAACCCTCTCCTTGAGTATTCTGGGGTTTTTGAGCAGTGTTCTGCCCTAGAAATCACTCGGAGAGTTGATCCGACGAAGTTCTTGAGCCCCGAGCCATTTTGCTTGAGGATCGAACCTAGTCGAGGGGAAATCTTTTTGATTCCCTTAGTTAAAATTTTGTTCTAGGAGAGCGAGGAGCGGGCTTGTAGAGCGTGGGAACGCCAAAACGCTTCCCAGTTCATTTTTTATAAAAAAGCACGTTTCAAGAGGTTTCCCTTCAATCCTTCCTTTTACTGCTTTCTGTGTGCATATTTAAACTATCATCATGTAGATAGTCAATTCATGATTGTTTAGAATAAATAGGGGTAACTTAGTAATTTTATACTGTTCTTTTAAAAATAATCTGTCATAGGGAACCCGAAAGGGGCGCTGTGGGGTGCTAACACCTTCCCCACGCGTAACCGACTCCCTTACCCAACTCTGGTTGTAGTGGCCAAAGTTGATTTTTAAATCAATTGCCTTATCCCTTTTTCCAATGTTTTGAGTAAAACATTGGTGGCGACTCCACGAACCCTCCTTTTATGAAAACCACTAATCCATGGAGGGTCCCGCTTGGGATTAATATGGATTAGTGAGCCTCTTAATAAAATTGCTCGTTTGACGAGGTCTCAGTTTGAGAATAAGTCCTTCTAGCAATCCACATTTTTTAAACCAATAAACGAGTCCAACCATCCTTCGCGAATGCCGAAAGCCCGTTTCGGGCCGGTGGCGACAGATGGCGACTCCACTGGGGAAGCCTCGAGAGTCAGTCCTATTTAGTGACAGATTATTTTTAACAAATAATAGTTAAAAATTACTTTATTACCCCTTGCTTGTATGATAACATGATTTATTATATGGCTTTAAAATAACTATTGTATGTTTAAATTCCGCAATTGTTTGAAATAAAAACTGCACACAAACCTTTGCACACAACAGTTCCCTCTATACCCGGGGGCATGAGTGATTAACCATAGGGAGTGGATGTTAGTACGGCCGGTTGTCGAATGGGTCTATAGGTGCCCGTAGACCGTTGTCGGAAAGCATCACTCAAGGTGATAACCATGAACTTAAGTCCGACGGTGCGTTGGAACTTTCCATCGACCCACGACGAGAGGAATTGGGTCCCTATAATGGGGGCACCTTGGGGGCCTTTGACCAAGTGAGAACAGTTAGATCCTCCTTGAATATACACTTTTCTGCAGGAGACCCCTACCTCGTAATTTGCTCGTGACTGCTCGTGGATGAGTGAATTGTTTGTGCATTGACTATGTGACATTGTATGAGCATACATTTGCATTTGTTAAACAAACAACATCCCTATTCTATTTAAATAAAAAGAATAAATAGAAATAAAGATCTTCTAGTACATGGTGTTAACATCTACCTTCATTTGCATTCATATAGGTAGTTTCCCTTTTCACCCAAAAAAATACAAAAATATATAAAATATTCAAAAGAAAAATACATATATTTATCCCAAACCAAGCAATATCATACATCATATTAGGAAAATCCCGAAAACATGATAATGCTTAGTTAAATAAACACTATGCATGCATATTCATCTCCATCATCTCATATCATGCATTTTATTGTAGATCATGGAGGGATCTAGGGGAGTGCAAGGGCAACTGAAGAAAGTGGACTTCTTATTATACCGTGCCGAGAGGTTGGATCACCTCTGTACCTTGATGCCACGAGAGGCTCGTTTGGAGTTTGAAAAATCCTATGGACGAGTTCTCGACTTGATGAAGATTTGTGTAGATCCATCCTTTCTGAGAGCATTGGTCCACTTTTGGAGTCTCGATCTACATTGTTTCGAGTTCCCCCAGTTTGACCTAGTTCCTACTCTCGAGGAGTACGAGCTCATGCTTCGATGGCCCAAATCAACAGGGGTCTATATTTTCCATGGAAATCATGTGGCCGTAGAGAGAGTTGCCACTCAAGTCAAACTACCACCACGATTATCTGCTTTAGTGGGGAACGGCAGTATCAAGGGTTGGAAGCTTGCTATGATTGAAAACCACCTTTCTTCTTTGGCTGATGAGGGAGATTGGTTAGCTTTCAACAAGACTCTAGCGTTAGCCGTGTTTGGGATGATCTTATTCCCCTTTCACGCTAACACAGTGGACCATGCCGCCATGGACGCCTTCTTCGCTTGGGACGTACATATGAAGAGTCCCGTGCCTGCCATTCTTGCCGACACCTTGCTTTCTGTCAACTTATCTCAACAGAAGCAAGGGAAAACTATCCGATGCTGTACCTCCTTGTTGTATGTGTGGGGCATCACACACTTTTATGCCTCTAGTCATATGGGGTCTTTGCCCGACCCTTTGAGAAGTTTTTCGAAGATCCCCGTACGCCGCCGGTATGCTTCCGAGTGGAAGGAAGAGATGGAACAGTGGAGTATTGAGCACTTCACGTGGGTTTGTCCTTGGTTCCGTCCAAGCAATGTATTAACAAGATGCGGCAATTATCCAAGCGTACCATTAATGGGCCTCAGAGGTTGCATAGCTTATTCACCTAGATTGGCTATGAGGCAACTCATGAGGACTCAAATTGTTCTTACCAAAGAGGAGCTTGGAGGGTTGTGTTTCTCCTTTGATTCCGAACATCAGAGGGACATGCACGCTGTCATTAGAGCATGGGAGAAACCAATCTATGAGGGAGATCGAGAGCTTGGAAAGCCTCGGGTATCCGCCTCCACCGACTACGAGATATGGAGGAACGAGAGAGGGGTGCCTCAACCATCCACCTCTTGCGCAACCACAACCACAAGGAGGTTAATGCAAGAACAAGTCGACGCCTTGACCAAAAAGCTGGAAAGTATGGAAGCTCAAATGAGGTTTCTTGAAGAAAAAAATGAAGAATCCAGTTTTACTATTGATGGTCTTCAAAGGCAATGCAAGAAGAAAGACCACGAGATAGAGCGGCTCAAGGATGAGTGTGCTAACCTCAACGAGGAGACTACGCGGGCATCCAAAATGCCAAAGGTTGAACCGAGTAGTCAACTCCAAGAAGTCAATGCAAAGATAGCACACCTGGAAGCCGAACATGCAAGGCAGGCTCAGTTGATCAAGAACATGCAAGAAGATCTGCTCTTGACTCGATCCGATGCACAACAATGGCGGGAAGTTGCTCAACAACAAGCCGCAAACCTTTCCGATTTCCGCAAAAAGGAAAGGGAGGGACTAGCACAAATGGCTAGACTCCGAGAGGAGAAGGATCGAGCCGAAGACGAGCTTAATGAGCTACAGGCCATGATCAACTATTACACTCAAAAGGCGAAGGATGCTCAGAAAAGTAGTGATGATATGAGCCAAGCCGTCCATATGCAAGTTGAAGCAATGGCACGCCATGTTGAGGAAGCCGAAGAAGAATGGCAACGATGTATGAACCCGCCTGTGGGTTTTTATCGGCTTTTCTCATATTGTAGAAAATTGCTTCAAAACATTGTATAAAAAGTTGTACACTTTCTTCAATGAATAAAATCAAATTTTTGAGATTTATCGCCTTTGCATCTCATTAGTCATTCATTTGCATTTTATCTCTCCCGGTAATTTAATAATAAATGTTAATAAAAAGAAAGAAATAATCGATGCGTATGTTCAGAATGGATCGCACGCCATTGGTCATTAAATGCAAACCAACAACTGCACCAAGCAAGCACACGGCGACTCCGTTGTTGGTAATCAAGACAGACGAAAGGGAAGATCCGACACCGTTAAGGATCATCGCTCCAAGACCTTTCCCTTACGAATCAAATAAGGCTGTGCCATGGATATACGACATCCATACTTCTGCCGGCAGTGATGTCTCCAACATCGCTGGACTTGGGGGCATGACTAGGAGTGGCAGGATCTACACTCCCGAAGATCTACACGATAAAGCTCCCAAGAATAAAGGAAAAGAAAAGGAGAAAACCGAGGAAGATAGAGAATCCGAGGAGGAGACTGATGAGTTGTTAAAATTCATCAAACAAAGCGAGTACTCCATCGTGGATCAACTTCACAAGACACCAGCAAAGATCACTTTGTTGTCGTTGATCCTAAGCTCCGAACCGCATCGGCAAGCTCTGTTGAAGGTCTTGAACGAGGCATACGTATCGCATACCATCTCCCAAGACAAATTTGAGGGAATTGTTAGCCACATCACGGCTAATGATCACCTCACTTTCACCGATGAAGAAATCCCCGCCGAGGGACTTAATCACAACAAACCCTTGCACATCTCTGTAAAGTGCAAGGAGTACCACATCGCAAAAGTCTTGGTGGATAACGGATCTTCCTTGAATGTGATGCCCAAAAGAACTCTCGATCAAGTGGCAATCAAGGGAGTCCAAATGCGCCCGAGCAACATGATCGTTCGAGCTTTCGACGGTTCTAAAAGAGAAGTGGTGGGAGAAGTCAATCTTCCAATCCAAATTGGACCTACCATCTTCAACGTCGAATTCCAAGTGATGGATATTACTCCTGCATACAGCTGCCTCCTAGGCCGACCTTGGATTCATGATGCGAAAGCTGTACCCTCTACGCTCCACCAAAAAGTCAAATTCATTGTGGGTGACAAACTGGTGACCGTGCAAGCTGAAGACGACATACTCATCAGTAAGCCATCCAACATACCTTATGTGGATGCAGCAGAGGAAGCTTTAGAAACCGCCTTCCAAGCATTGGAAATTGCCAATGTTGAAATGTTTCCCCGAGAAATAAAGAAGGTAGCCCATATGCTCACAAAGAACGGATACTTGCCAGGACAAGGATTGGGCAAGTACTCCCAAGGAATCCCGGAACTACCTATTATCAAGGACAACCCGGGGAAACAAGGGTTAGGATACAACCCTGTTAAAGATCAAAGAACAAAGAGGAATCAAGATCCTCCTCGACGTTCTTTAAGCCAGATCTTTAGGAAGGCTGGTTCACAAACGTTAAGGCCAGTTGTTGTCATCAAGTGTCCTTCTCCTTCCGATAGGGATGTATAGACTCAGTGACTATTAGAGATCACTCCTCGGGGACAGCCCGACCCCCGAGCCTCGATAGGGCACATGTTTCCATCATGATTAGAATAAAATCATTCTTCATTAATTTCTTATTGATTCTTTTCTTGCTTACAATAAAGTTCTAGACCACATTATTTAACCCTGTTTGAATGAACATAAATGAGGTTAAGATCGTCTTAATAATCAATAAACCCGCATCATTTTTATGTGGAAGTGTGCATGACAGTTTGGAGCACCTTTTCTTGGCATCAATAAGTGCCATCATGGATAAAGAAATACTAAAGATAATAAGCTCGGCAGGAAACCCAAAAAGGGGACTGCGCAAAAATAAGAGCAAAAGACCCGTTAGGAATCCCACAAAAGGGTGACCTAGGCAAAAATTAGGGTTACAAAATAATGAATAACAACAAAAGCCCGCTAAGACATCACAAATGGGTGTTTTAGGCAAAAGTTAGGGCCGTCAAAAAAAGAAAAACAAAATAAATCCATGATAGTACCATCAATCGAATTCAACAAGGGGCTCAAGAAAAGCTATCCAAGTTGTCAAAGCACAATCATTAATAACGAAGATGTGCTTAACTTCATAAATGTTTAATCGAACAAACCTAAACACATAAGCCTACCATGGCCAGCCATTCTTACAAAATCCATTTTTCAAAAATAAAACAATCCCCTCTAAAACACAAACTTTTGAAAAATATACCTTTTCCTTCTTTTCTCTCTTGTCCCTAACGATTTTTGAATAATCTAGTGGAAACATGGAGATATAGTGGTCAATAGGAGGGTTGACACATCTTCTAAAGGAAGGGAGAATCATTTGGTTGATAACACCAAAAAACAAATACGCATCATTCCTCGGTTACAGAAATCGGCAAAGCACAGTCTGTCTGGAGGAATGGCAAGATCCAAACAAAGAACGCATCGATTAATTCTTTTGAAAAACTGAATCAAATAGAATTAGGTGCATCTCATTCGCATACATACATACAGATGATAGGTGTACTAGAAGACCACTTATTCTCTGTTTATCTAAAAAAAAAAAAAAAAAAGAAAAAAAAAAAAAAATCATAAAATCAGAAAAAATCCAATACGCCCGTATTGGTATTAATACGGTCGTATTGGAGTTAACGTTAAGCACAACGTTTCAACTCCAATACGGGCGTATTAAAATCCAGTACGATCGTATTGAATCCCAATACGGTCGTATTGAATCCAATACGGTCCGTATTGGTTGTAAATTTTGTACATCAACGGAAAGGCCAATACGGCCGTATTGATTCCAATACGGGCCGTATTGGAGGAATTTTGCCTATAAATAAAGGCTTCCCCTCCCTCATTTTGCATACCTTTCTTCATTCTCCACATTCCTTGCTTGTGAGTGCATTCCTAGAGAGATTATCGGAAATGGCAGAATCTTCTCGCAAAAGGCAGAGAGCCCCGGCCAGACGTGTAATGACAGACCGACACCGAGACCGGCTGCAGCTCATAGAGACGTTCACCATCGAGCCGTCAAGAGTGCTCGACTTTGAGCTTCTCCAAGCGGTGGGCTTGGAGAATGATGTCAGGAACTACTTCGACGCCATAGGATGGGGATTTGTCCTTAATCCACCATCCCAGCTATATTTGACGGCCACGAAGGAGTTCTTGGCCACAGTCGGCGTCACGGAGTCGACTAACAGCTATGGGGAGGATGTTTGCGCGGTGGATTTCTGGATGAATGAAGGATACCGCACGCTGACGTTGGACGAGTTCAACGTCCAGGCAGGGTTTTTCAGCCGCACTGATCAGCTGGCCTTCCGAGATGCCATATGCGAGTGGCCTGATCAGTGGACTCCGGTTGAGATGTGGAGTTTGCTCACTGGCCGACGGGATTATCATTCAGGGGTGAAGGGCTCCCGGCTCCCGACTGCTCTTAGGATCTGTCACAAGATCCTCACCAGTACCATTCATGGCAGGTCCAAGAGTCAGGAGTCGATTACACGACCGGATCTGCTGGCCTTATATTGCATGGCCACCGGCCGGAAGGCCAACCCTGGATATTTCTTCCTTGAGCACGTGAAGAAGTTTGGGATACGAGAGGGAGGAGAGTCCAGACAGGGGTACATCTTGGTTGCCCCACTCCTCTCACAGCTCGCGGAGACATGGGGATGTCCCGATGGTGCAGAGCCAGGGGCGTTGGCGCCAAAGTTGATTGGTGCCTCCACCCTGATCAACATGAAGATCATCGCTAGATCGCCAGGAGGGGGGTTTGTGCGAGTAGATGGCCTCGAGACCTTCGATGACCTCCTCAACAATCTCGACTTTGAGGGAGGCGACACCCCGCAGCCAGAGGCTAGCACGTCACGGTCGGACAGGGGATACTTTGACGCCCGCTTCGACACACTGCAGCAGAGCATTGACACGCGATTCGATGCTTTTCAGCAGAGCATCGACACGCGATTCGATGCTTTTCAGCATAGTGTCGGTACATGGCAGCAGAGTACCGATGCTCGACTAGACACCTTGGTGCAGGGGTTCGACAACCTCTCCGTCTGGATGCATCGCCGCTTCCCGGACTCGCCACAGGACCCGCCAGCAGAGGAGTGAAGACTGGCTTCTGTTTTATTGCTTTTTCATGTACTAGTTTGGTTGGGCTTAGCCCCATTTCTCAAATTTTTCTTGTACAAATTCATTTTTAATGAAATTTGCCACTTTGGAATTCAAAATTCTCTAGCAATTTAAATTCTGTACAGCAAAAGCCAAAAACATAAAGAAAAAGGCAAAATACAGAAAAAGCCAAAAAATAAAAAAGGCAAGGATACAGAAAATCCAACAACCAGTTTGCACAGAATAACTGAGCCTGGAGAGGCTTGCCGAAACAATACTCCTCATCCCCCACATCAAAGAAAAATTGAGCCTGGAGAGGCTCGCAGAAATAATACTCCCCAGAGAAACCTCAACTCACGCTCTTGGACTCAAAATCCCCAGCAAGAGCTATCTAAGCAAGATCGACGACATTCCCAATGGAAGTACGATCACCCAAGCAGAATATCCAAGTCAAAGGACTTAAACTTCCTCAGTGAAGATAGCTCTCCAACTCAAGTGTCGAGTGAGGCTAAGCCTGTAGAGGCTTCCTAAATAATACTCTGGGATACATAAGATCCCCAAATCCCCAGTCGCCTACTCAAGAGGCATCCCCGCAGAAGGAGAAAAATAAAAAAATCAATAATCATTCCCCAAGTGGAATCTGGCTCTCAGCCAATCATTGAACGTCAAGCTGATACGCCTAACAGAAGAGGCTAATCAAAATCAACGACAAAATCCCCCAGTGGATAACAGCCTACACAGAGGCAGCAAAATCAAAAAACCAAAAGAGACACCCGAACAAGGATAACCGGGATACTCCACCAACGTCGAAAGGACGTCGGCCAATCATAAGGCACCGCTCACATCAGAAAGAGCATCTTTGTGTCTACACCCCAAAGGAATCAGAAATTCCCCAGTGGGCACCAACTACGCAATGGAAAGTTGGGACACAAGAACCTATGAGTAACTGCACATCCCCTAGACGGATCCCTGCGTTATCCAGCCCCTAGCGGCACAAGATCAGAAACAACCGTCGAAGCAGCACCGTGGACTGTGGAGACAAAATCATCACAAATCCCTGGAAAGGAGATATTCACGCTACCCCGTCGTCACAAACACGGAGGTATGCAGCTTCCGGCTCGGGCAATGAGCGAAGCTATCTCTAGAAAAAGGGTACTCACCGCTTACCGTTGTCATAAAGGTATTTAGCTTCCGGCTCGAACAAAGAGTGAAGCTAAGCCTGGAGAGACGGTACTTACAGCTTCCAGCTTGGGCAACAAGCAAAGCAAGGCCTGGAGAGGCAAAACTCACACTGCTTACCGTTGTCACAAAGGTACTTAGCTTCCGGCTCAAACAAAGAGTGAAGCTAAGCCTGGAGAGACGGTACTTACAGCTTCCAGCTTGGGCAACAAGCAAAGCAAGGCCTGGAGAGGCAAAACTCACACTGCTCACCGTCATCACAAAGGTACTTAGCTTCCGGCTCGAACAAAGAGTGAAGCTAAGCCTGGAGAGGCGGTACTCAACCATCAGCGTCATCAGAGGCGCGTTGATGTCCAACTTCCGGCTCGGGCGTCGAGTGAAGTTGGCCTTGGAGAAGGTAAACTCAGCTACCGAGGATGTCAGAAGCGCCGAAGTATGCACCCACCTGGAGAGGCTACTCAACATTTTCCCACCGGAAGACGCTACAAGTCAGAAGGTCGGCACAATACCCGGACAATTGGGTCAACTCCTTTACTTGTCAGCCGGTATACCAAAAGGCCGTCCGACTAAGTAAAGGGGGGGCAGCTGTAGACCCCTAAAATTGTCCGGGTCGGAAATAAAGCTTGAAGACTCTCGAAGACTGAAGGATAATCAGCCAGAAGGACTCCTCGAAGGCCCTAGGAGGGTTCTCTGTAGGTCCAGAGGTCTTAGAATAGCTCAAAATAAAGAAGTGGAGGGAAAAAGCCCAATACGGCCGTACTGAACTCAATACGGCCGTATTGAAGCTTCAATACGGCCATACTGAAGTCAGTACGACCGTATTGACACTTCAATACGACCGCGGCGAACTCAATACGGGCGTATTGAAATTTCTGAACTTCAATACGACCGTATTGAACTTCAATACGACCGTATTGAAGTTCAAAAATTTCAATACGGCCGTATTGCCCCTGTAGGCCGTATTGCGCCTATTCCCTATAAATATGACGTCAATTGGACGTCATTCCACACTTTTCAACATAGTTTGAACCCTCTCCTTGAGTATTCTGGGGTTTTTGAGCAGTGTTCTGCCCTAGAAATCACTCGGAGAGTTGATCCGACGAAGTTCTTGAGCCCCGAGCCATTTTGCTTGAGGATCGAACCTAGTCGAGGGGAAATCTTTTTGATTCCCTTAGTTAAAATTTTGTTCTAGGAGAGCGAGGAGCGGGCTTGTAGAGCGTGGGAACGCCAAAACGCTTCCCAGTTCATTTTTTATAAAAAAGCACGTTTCAAGAGGTTTCCCTTCAATCCTTCCTTTTACTGCTTTCTGTGTGCATATTTAAACTATCATCATGTAGATAGTCAATTCATGATTGTTTAGAATAAATAGGGGTAACTTAGTAATTTTATACTGTTCTTTTAAAAATAATCTGTCATAGGGAACCCGAAAGGGGCGCTGTGGGGTGCTAACACCTTCCCCACGCGTAACCGACTCCCTTACCCAACTCTGGTTGTAGTGGCCAAAGTTGATTTTTAAATCAATTGCCTTATCCCTTTTTCCAATGTTTTGAGTAAAACATTGGTGGCGACTCCACGAACCCTCCTTTTATGAAAACCACTAATCCATGGAGGGTCCCGCTTGGGATTAATATGGATTAGTGAGCCTCTTAATAAAATTGCTCGTTTGACGAGGTCTCAGTTTGAGAATAAGTCCTTCTAGCAATCCACATTTTTTAAACCAATAAACGAGTCCAACCATCCTTCGCGAATGCCGAAAGCCCGTTTCGGGCCGGTGGCGACATGGATCATCTAGGTAGCTGGGAGGAGGTGTTACCATTGGTAAAGTTCACTTATAATAACAGTTATCACTCGAGTATTGACATGACGCCTTTTGAGGCTTTGTATGGCAGGAGGTGTAGGACTCCATTATGTTGGTATCAGGAAGGTGAGTCAGTAGTGGTTGGTCTAGAGTTAGATCTTTAGACTATTGAGATGGAGATAGATTCAGGAAAGGTTGAGGGCTACCCAGAGTTGATAAAAGTCCTATGCTGATAGGAGGAGGAGACCTCTAGAATTTGAAGAGGGAGAGCATGTGTTTCACGTTTAACAGTTGAGGAATTTCATCAGAGACCTGAGTTATGTGGTAGAGATGGATGAGGTGCAAGTTAGAGAGAACTTGACCTATGAGAAGAGACCAGTAGCTGTGGTTGATCACAAGTTGAAGAAGCTTCGTGGCAAGTCCATCAGCTTGGTGAAGATTCTTTGGGATGCAGCTACTGGTGAGGTTACCAGGGAGGTGGAGAGTCAGTTCAAGGAACAGTATCCATTCCTTTTTTCAGGTAAGCCTATTTTCGGGGACGAAAATTCCTATTTGTTGGGAGGTATTGTAACGTAGAAAAAAAATGTGGCTGATTTAGTAGCCTAGAACGGGTCGTTCCCAATCTGGAACGGGTCGTTCCAAGCTACTAAATTGAACTGAAAATCGTAGTGGAGAATGAACCGTTCTGGTTGGAGAACGGGCCGTTCTGGATGAGTTCCAGAACGGGCCGTTCTGATTTTAGAACAGGCCATTCTGCATGTGGTTTTTGTATGTGTTGAGGGAGTGCAGAACGGGCCATTCTGGTTTCGTACAGGCCGTTCTGGCCACTCCGGAATGTCTATAAATAAGGGTTGTGGGCCATGAAGAGAATGTGAGTTTTAGAGAGAAGTTTTAGAGAGAAGGTCTCTGGACTAGGAAGCTTGCTTTGGGAGGAATGAAGTTTCGGGTTGAGCTTCGGAAGGGAATTCTACTTCTTCTCAGTTATTGGCTATTTTGAGCTAATCTTAAGGTGAGGGAAGCTAGAATGTTTGTTGTTTAGGTTGCATGTAAGTTTAGAGACTCAATAGGTGCATGAATGTTGAGAATCCATAGATGGATTGAAGAAAATCTCATTTTAGGGTTTTGAGAAAAAGGAGGATTTTGATGATTTTGATGCATAGGTTGGATGCATGTGAGATTTAAGTTTATTTTAAGTCGTATGGAGCCTATGCATTGTGTTTTGTGTTTGCATGTGGCTGAATTTGTTAGTTTGGATGAGAGTTTTGGACTCTTTGACTGGGATTTAGGCCGGGCGCAGGTTGAGCGCGCCAGGCGTGGAAGAGCTTAGGGCTCTCAAATTGGATGTTAGGTCAAGCGTGATTTGGTTGCGTCAGGCGTGGAGACTCTTAGGAGTCTCTGTCTCAAGGGCACCAACCGTGAGTTGGAAGCGCCAGGTGTGGATGAGTTTCAGGACTCTCAGGTTAGGATTAGGCTAGGCGAGCTCAGGCTGCGCCAGGCGTGAACATGTTTATGAATAAATTGATGCTTATGCATGTTTAAAGTTGAAGTTTTAGATCATGTATGTATGATATATGATGTATGGTGAGGGCTGATTCATATGTATGCTTTGTGATGATACTTATGAATGTTTGAATATGATATGACATGTGTATATGTTCATATGGTTATGTTTATTGATCATAATGGTGGTAGACCATGTATGATGTATGATGCATTATTGCATGTGATGCTTTACGGCATGAGTATGTTTATTGATCATGATGGTGGGTAGACCATGTATGATGCATAATTGCATGTGATGTCTTATGACATGTGTATGATTGTTGATCATGATGGTGGGCAGACCATGTATGATGTATGATGCATGATTGCATGTGATGCTTATGGCATGAGTCTAGCCTAGGACTTGAGGAGAAGAAAAATATTTTCAAACTGGAAGAGCTCACATAGAGTCTCTTGAGAGTGGTGCTTGGATAGGCCACTGATATGAGAGTGGTGCTCAGGGAGGCCACTGGATTTGGGAGAGTGGTGCTCAGATAGGCCACTAGGTTGGGTGAGTCTCCTCTAAGTTCTTAGCTAGTGTTGGAGCGGGGTATGAGGTCGAGGGTTATTCCCTTAACCAAGTACTCGGGAAGGTGCATGGATCCTTGCGGATAGTCGGTGGGCGAATTCCACAATTGACTTGGTTATGCATGCCAAGGTCGTGGTAAGCTCGTACCCAGCTGTGCTATACCTGACGGTGGATCTGGACTTCCAATTGTGTAAGTGACATCATCCGAGTAAACCCGAGTGAGGATTATATCCTGTTTAGCTGTGATCGAGCGGGCGCATTGGGCGTGAAAACGATTGGGGTGGTTTCGGTAGGATGGAATGTCACTTATACAGCTCTATTGTTATGGAGATCTCCTAGGTGTATGCGTGATGACGCATTAGATGATTGATATGCATTGATATTTGTCATGAGATGCATTTATTGCATGATTGTTAATATGATGAAGTGTGTGGTGTTTGACTTCATGATTGGTGTAATGTGTTTTATGCATGAGTAGTGTTGGATAGAGTGTATGGTGTGACTCTATGAACATGATTGATAGTTGGATGATGTGTAGTATATATTTTATTCTATACTTGTATGATTGGTTTTGAACTCTAGCTTACCCTTCTGTTTCCATGTGGTGGAACTGCGATGATCATACTTGGTATGGGAGCAGGTCAGGGCTAGCTTGGAGTTAAGGTGACCGCTGCGAGACGGGGAGTTTGATCCTCGTGCTAGGGTTACCATTTTGGGTAATAGTTTTGTCTGTGCTTGACCGACACTAGGAAATATTATTTTTTGGGATGACTGTACATATATGGCGTTCTATTTTGTATTTAAAAAAAAATTAGTTATTTTATTCTTATCTATACTTGTATGTATGAGTTATCCAACTTAATATTTCTCTTAGTTCACTAGTAGTAGTGCGATTCCACTGAGTGTAGGGACCACGGCGGGTCGTTACAGAATGAATATTGACACTAGCATCAATAATGGAGATTTTTTTCTTGTTGATAGTGCAACGACTCATACAATTCTCAAGAATAATGAATTTTTCTCAAATTTAGTAATGTGAGGAATCAAGGTTAGTATTATATCTGGTACTACAAATATAATTGAAGGCTCGAGAAGAGCTAATATTTTGTTATCAAGAAGAATGAAGTTGCATATTTAAAATGCCTTATATTCTTCTAAGTCTTATAGAAACTTATTAAGTTTCAAGGATATTCATTTAAATAGGTATTATATTGAAACAAATAATGAAAGATACGTATAATGTCTTTATATCACAAATTTTCACTTGAATAAAAAATAAGTATTGAAAAAATTACTTGTTTTTTCTTATGGGTTTGTATTGCCCACATATATGTTAATACAATTGAAACACACATTGTCACAAACTAGAAGTTTACATGTCAATAAATTTGAGGTTTGACATGATCAATTTAATCATCCTAGGTCTATCATGATGCAAAAAAAAACAAGAATTAAAAATTCATACAGACACCTATTGAAAAGCTAGAAGATTCTTTAATTAAATATTTTTTCATGTACCGCTTGTTTCTAAGGGAAGTTAATAATTAGATCATCACTAGCAAAAATTAAAAATGAATCTATCTTATATTTAGAACAAATACAAGGTGATATTTGCATATTAATACACTTTCATGTGGATCATTTAGATATTTTATGATTTTAATTGATGCATCAACAAGATAGTCACATGTTTGTTTATTATCAAATCCCAATCAAGCATTTGCAAGATTATTAGCTCAATTAATTAGATTAAGTACTATTGAAATTGATATTGAGCATCCAATAACACATGTTCATACACAAAATGAACTTACAAAATCATTTATTAAACGTTTGATTGTAAGACCATTACTCGAAGATCAAAACTTCCAATCTCAAATTAGGGATATGCAATTGCATGTTGTAGTATTAATTCACATCAGGCCAACAAACTATAACAAATTCTCCCCTTTACGATTGATTTTTGGCAAACAACCTAATATTTCTCATTTAAAAATCTTTGCGTATATTGTATATGCTCCAATTGCCCCACCTCAAAGAACTAAAATGGGTCCTCAAAGAAGGTTGAGAATATATGTTGGATACAAATTTTCATCTATAATAAAATAACTTAAATCATCAACTAGAGATTTATTTACAACTTGATTTGTCGATTTTCATTTAAATGAGTTGATTTTTCTAACATTAGAGGGAGAAAATAAGCAACTGAAAAAAGTTATTAGTTGGAGTAAATTATCGTTATCTCATCTCAATCCCCGATAAAACAATGTTAACTAGAAGTTCAAAAGATAATTCATTTACAAAATTTTGTCAACTAATTACCAAATGTATTCACAAATCCAAAAAGGGTGACTAAGTCATATGTATCAATTGTTAATGCTCCAATAAGAGTCGAAGTCCCAATTGGACAATCTAATATTATAAATGAGTATCAAATACACATGAAACGTGGTAGATCAATTGGTGTCAAAGATAAAAATTGTCAAATAAAAGAAAAGGATTTAAAGAGCAAGATGACCAAATTAATATGTGAAAACTCAAGAATTTCTCTGACATAATTAATATTCTAGTTCTAAAGGAAACTCCGGTACTTAAAATTATTGAAAATGAATATATCTGAATAAATCATGTCATGAATGGAATATGATGGAATTGAAACAGTGTCAATGTTGATGATGCATTTGCATATAATATAGTGCTATACATAATAAATGATATTGAGGATCAAGAACTAAAGTCCATCAAGGATTGTCGACAAAGAAATAATTGGCCAAAATGGAAAGATGAAATTGAGATAGAATTTCATAAAAACTCAGTATTGATTTTGAAGAGACATGTTCACTTGTAGTGGATGCAAGTACTTTTTAATACTTAATTAGTTCGGTTGCATATGAATCACTTAATTTACATCTATTGGATGTAGTTACAATATATTTATATGACTCTCTTGACATTGATAATTATATGAAACTCCTTGAAGGATTTAATTTGCCCAACAGTATAATTTTTGGAGAAGATTACTTGAATAAACCTCTATATGGACTAAGCATTTAGTATGTGGTATAATCGTCTAAGTGAATATTTGTTGAAAGAAGGCTGTATAAATGATCCAATTTGTCTATGTATTTTTATAAAAAGATTTAAAAATGGATTTATCATAATTGTTGTTTATGTAAATGACATAAGCATTATTAGAACTTCTGAAGAGCTTTCAAAAGTCATAGATTACCTAAATAAAGAATTTAAAATGAAGGATCTAGGAAGGGTAAAATTTTTCTTGGGATTGCAAATTGAATATTTTAAAAATAGAATTCTTTTGTTTCAAGAATCTTATATAACAAAGGTACTTAAAAAGTTTTATATGGACAAATCACATCCATTTTGCATTCCAATGATTGTAAGATCTTTAGATGTTAACAAAGATTCATTTAGGCCTCAAGAAAATGATGAAGAAATACTTGGTCTTGAAGTACCACTTCTTAGTGCTGTGGGAGCACTAATGTATCTTACTAATCATACATAATCTGAAATAACATTTATTGTTAATTATTATCAAGATATAGTTCTTTATCTATTTGAAGACATTGTAATGGAGTTAAATAAATCATTCGTTGTCTTAAAGATACAATGGATATGGGGTTATTCTATCCAAATGTTTCCAAATCGAAACTAAATAGTTATATCAATGTAGGTTATTTGCCTGATTCTCATAATGATATATGTCACACACAAAATATTTGTTTACAAGTGGTGCTACAACTATTTCATAGCAATCTATAAAACAAACCATGCTAGTTACTTCATCTAATCATGCAAAAATTTTAGCATTACATGAGACAAGTCATGAATGTGTTTAGCTAAGTTCTATGATTCAACATGTATGAGAAACTTCTGGTTTCTCTTTCGAAAACATGACATTGATAATTATATATGAAAATAATGTTGTATGTATTGAATAGTTGAAAGATGGATACATAAAGAGAGATAGAATAAAGCATATTCTACTACAAAAAACTATTCATGATCTTCAAAAGAATGGTGATATAAATGTTCAACAAATTCGTTCATGTGATAACCTAACAAATTCCTTTATTTGAGTAGTTCATACATAAGATTGGACTCTATATCTTAAAGAAGATTGTATGCATGGGGGAAGAAATAAATATTAAAGAATGATGTACTTTTTTTCCTTCACTTGTAACGACCCGACTGGTCTCTACACACGGTACGGCACACCAGAAACACCACGCAGAAAAGAACAAGTGTATACATATAGTGTCTAGAATATATATATATATACAAGATCCAAGTCTGAATAGAGTTAAAGTGTACAAAATACATCAAATACACTGCTACACCGAGTAGCTAAAACAACAAAACACCAAAAGAAATCAGCCCTATCTGCCATCTGCAGTCCTGCCACTAGCCACCAACCTATCCCTGCTTTGCTCCCATACATAGTATGATCATTGCAGTCCAAACACCATGGAAACAACAAAGGGTAAGCTAGTGAAAAGAAATCAACATACATATATAACAATATGAATGTAAACAACTACAGCTATCAGCACATCAACCAGCTTATACTACACCACAACATTCAGCAAATATCAGCACCGCAAAGCGGAAATATCAGCACTGCATAGCAACAATTACAGCACCACTCTAGTGGCTATAACAGCACCGCTTAGCGGTAATAACAGCACTGACTTAGCGGAAATAATAGCACCGACTTAGTGGCAATAACAGCACCACCATAGTGGCTATAACCAACATACAGCTCAACAATATACAACACAGCCAATCAGCTCACAACCCAGCTAACATAGCTCACCACACAGCACAGCAAATCAGCATACAACACAGCTAAGTAGTATTCAACACAGCTTACTACTCACAACTCAGCTCAACATTCTATAGTACAACAATATTATAACTCAGCATTAGAATCATCAATAACAGCTCAGCTCAGCATGACAATATACATCTATTACAGCTTAACATCATTTTTCAGCATTATGATCTAGTCAGCACAGCATATTCATCAAATTACAGCTTAGTTTAGCATAAAACAACATCTATCAACAATTTCAACATAATTCAACAGCTATCAGCATATAAGTCAACACCATCATACGCGCCCGGCCCACTCATGGTCGAGCCCAGCGCAGCTCAACCAGAGAGCACCAGGGGCCAGCGCGCCCGATGCAAGAGTGCTCGCGCCCGACGTGATCCAGCCTGAGAGCCCAAGGCTCTTACGCGCCTGGCACGATACAAAATTGCGCCCAGCGCATGCCCAGGCAGAGACTCCAAGGAGTCTCACGCGCCCGGCGTGCCCAAACTCGCGCCCGGCACGGGGAAGGCAGAGACCTCCCAAGGTCTCGCGCCCAACGCAATTCAAATTGCGCCCGGCGCTCCCATGGCAGAGACTCCCAAGGAGTCTCCACGCCCAGCGCGACAGAATCGCGCCCAGCCACTTGAAAACCCAAATCATGGCACAACTGATATCGCGCCCAGCGCGGTCCAAGTAACGCTCGGTGTGGGCCATCTAGAGGCTCACCTTCTCAAGCTCGCCCGGCGCACACATCTTTGCGCCTGGCGGGCTTGCCTAAAAATAGCCTCCAGGTGGTCTCGCGCCCGGCGCGAAGAACGGCGCTTAGCACGAAGTTCAGCAGCAACCCTCAACTTTTGAAAAACTTCACCAAATCCTGCAAAATCCCCCAGAAAACCAACATGCAATCCATCCAAAAGTTCACATTTTCATCCAAGAGTTCAAAAAATAGTCTTTTCACACATGCAATCATCAAACAAGAAAAACCCAAATTTTTCCTCCAACACCCCGAAACCCCGAAAACATATTTTCACCAAATCAGCCATCAATCTCAGCCAAAACCATTCAACATCAAACCATCCATGAGTTGATAAAATCATTTCCATCCAGCCATCAAGAAACTAGCTTCTCTTACCTCGGTTAAACGGCTCCGAGCTCCGGGAAGAGACAAAGAAGAAGAAGAAGAGAGCTTAAAACGAGCGAAGAAGAGAGACCACTTTAGCTAGCTCCGAAACACCTACTCAGCACCTTCAACCCAAGAGATCACCACAAGGAAAGATTAAGGAAAAGGGAAGAATGGAGTCAAAGAGAGTGAAGAAGAGAGTGAATGAAAGTGAGGGGAGTAAAGAGAGAAGGAAGGGTTTCACAACCTCCCCAACAACTAGAGTTTTCATCCCCGAAAACAGACTTACTTGGGAAAAGAAACGGGTATCGCTCCCTACACTGCTGCTCCACCTCCCAAGTAGCCTCACCGGTAGTTGCATCCCACAACACCTTCACCAGAGCAATAGACTTGCCCCTCAGCTCCTTCAGCTTATGATCGACCACAGCTACCGGCAACTTCTCAAAAGTCAAGTTCTCCTTCACCTGCACATTATCCAGCTCCACCACATGACTCGGGTCATGAACGTACTTCCTCAGCTGGGACACATGAAATACATCGTGTAGGTTTGAAAGAGACGGTGGCAAAGCCAACCGATAAGCAATCGGACCCACACGTTGTATTATCTGATAGGGGCCAACAAACCTCGGTGTCAACTTCCTCGCCCTCAGTGCTCTACCCACACCAGAAGTCGGAGTCTCCTTCAGAAACACATGCTCCCCTTCAGCAAACTCCAAAGGCTTACGCCTTTTGTCAGCATAAGATTTCTGTCTACTTTGAGCAGTCTTCATCCTTTCCTGAATCATTTTCACCTTCTCAGTAGTCTGTAGGATCAGCTCTGGTCCCACAACCACTAACTCACCATCCTGATACCAGCATAGAGGAGTCCTACATCTTTTACCATACAAGGCTTCAAACGGCTCCATCCCAATGCTAGCATGAAAGCTGTTATTGTAAGTAAACTCCACCAGCGGTAGGACCTCCTCCCAGCTACCCAAGTGGTCTAACACACAAGCCCTCAGCAGATCCTCCAAGGACTGGATTATCCTCTCTGACTGACCATCCATCTGCGGATGATAAGCAGAACTCAGCTTCAGCTTCGTGCCTAGGTCTTAATGTAGAATCTGCCAAAATCTGAAAGTGAACCTTGGATCTCTGTTTGAAATAATACTGGAAGGCACCCTGTGCAACCGTACTATTTTCCTCACATACAACTGCGTCAACTTCTCCAATGACCACTTGATGTTGACAGGAAAGAGATGTGCACACTTGGTCAACCGATCAACAATCACCTAGATAACATCACTATTCCTAGCCGACCTAGGCAACCCGACAACAAAGTCCATAGTGATACTATCCCACTTCCATTTCGGAATCTCCATCTATTGCATCAACCCACTCGGCTTCTGATGCTCAACCTTTGCCTTCTGACAAGTCAGACAGGCCGCCACATACTCAGCTATCTCCCTCTTCATACCAGACCACCAGAAAGTCTTCTTGAGGTCTTGGTACATCTTAGTCATACCCGGATGTATGCTAAGTCTGCTTTTGTGGCCTTCCTCCAACATAGCTCTCCTTAGCTCAGCATCCTGAGGTAGGCAAATTCTGCCTTTGAACCTCAAGATTCCATCTTCGCCCAGCTCAAAGCCAACAGCCTTCTCGGTACCCAGCAAACCAAGAAGTTTCACCAGCTCAACGTCTTGCAACTGCTTACGTCCAACCTGCCTCAAGAACTCACTAGTTATGGTAATCATCCCACAACTAATGTGATCCTGAGCTAACTCCACACAAAGATTCAAATCCCTGAACTTCTCCACCAGCTCCAGCTCTTTCACCATCAAACTAGACATGTGGATGGATTTCCTACTCAGCGCATCTGCCACAACATTGGCCTTCCCAGGATGATACATCAACTGGAAGTCATAATCCTTCAGAAACTCCATCCACCGCCTCTGCCTCATGTTCAGCTCCTTCTGATCAAACAAGTACTTCAGACTCTTGTGATCACTAAAGATGCTGAACCGAGCACCATACAAATAATGCCTCCATATCTTCAAGGCAAACACCATAGTTGCTAACTCCAAGTCATGAGTGGGATAATTCCTTTCATGATTCTTCAGTTGCCTTGAAGCATATGCCACTACTTTCCTGTTTTGCATCAGTATGCACCCCAGACCCTGGTGAGAAGCATCGCAGTACACATCAAATGGTTCACCAGAGTCCGACAACACCAGCACAGGAGAGGTAGTCAACCTCCTCTTCAACTCATCAAAACTCCGCTCACAGGCATCTGTCCAAATGAATGGCTGCTCCTTCCTCGTCAACTAGGTTAAAGGCACCACTATCTTGGAGAATTCCTCAATGAACCTCCTATAGTAACCCGCCAAACCCACAAAACTCTGAATATCAGTGACAATTCTTGGATGCTCCCACTGCAACACTGACTCCACCTTAGCCGGATCAACAGCAATCCCCTCAGCTGAAATCACATGGCCCAAGAACTACACCTCATTCAACCAGAACTCACATTTTGAAAGCTTAGCGTACAACTGCTTCGCCTTCAAAATCTCCAGCACCAACCTCAAGTGCTCACCATGCTTTTCCGGGGTCTTGAATAAATCAAGATGTCATCAATAAACACCACCATAAATTTATCCAAGAACGGCCAGAAGATCCTGTTCATGTAATCCATGAACACTGCAAGGGCGTTGGTCACACCGAACGACATCACAACATATTCATAGTGACCATACCTAGTCCTGAAAGCAGTCTTCGGTATGTCACCCTCCTTCACCCTAATCTGGTGATAACCTGACCTCAAGTCAATCTTGGAAAACACAGATGCTCCCCTCAGTTGATCCATCAAGTCATCTATCCGGGGAAGTGGATATTTGTTCATAATGATCAGCTTGTTCAACTACCGGTAATCAACACACAGTCGACTACCTCCATCCTTCTTTTTCATCAACAACACAGGAGCACCCCACAGCGATACACTCGGCCGCACCAACTGTTTCTCCAACAGGTCCTCCAACTGACCTTTCAGCTCAACCAGCTCAGCAGGAGCCATCCTATAGGGAGCCACCGACACTGGCCCCGTACCTGGAACCAAGTCAATGCTAAACTCCATCTCCCTAACAGGAGGCAATCCAGGCACCTCATCAGGGAACACCTCAGTAAAGTCCCTCACCACATCAATATTAGCTATAACTCTCTCAGTCTCCACACTCAGGGCAGCAAGCAGAAGACAGCACTCTACTCCATCTCTCAGCAATGATTCAGCTTGGCTAGCTGAAATCAACAGCTCCTCCTCCGCCTGAGAAAATATCAATCGTCTATTGGCACAATCTATAAGAATGCGATTGGCAGACAACCAATCCATCCCTAAGATTATGTCAATGTCCACCAAAGGTAAACAAATCAAGTTCACCTTATACTTCTTCTCATTCACAACAATCAGACAGCCAGCACACAGCTCAGAAGCAACTACCGAAGCAGAAGCGGGCGTCGACACTAACAGTCTCAACCCCAAATCACACACAAGCACACCCAGCATAGCAGCACATGCATATGATATAAATGAATGAGAAGCACTAGAGTCGAAAAGAATCATCACATCCTTACCAGCAGCTTTTCCCTTCCCCTTCACAAGATCAGAAGAAGTCGAAGCCTCAGCACCCGTCAAGGCGAATACCCTACCAACTGTAGTGGGTCTATCACCCCTCTAAGTATCACTTCTCTGGGCACCACCCCTCTGAGCATCACCCCTCTCCGGTCTGTTCCTAGTAGGACAATTGGTCGACTCATGACCCATCTGATGGCATCTGAAACAACGGCTTTCCGTGTGTGGACAATCCCTGACAAAATGGGGCCCAGCACACCTGTAACATCTCAGAGTGGCACCTCCACCCTGTCTCCCTCCACCAGCAGCACCAGAAGGTTGCCTAATGACAGGACCCTCTTGTTGTGGTTGGGGCCTATCATATGGCTTCCTCTGATTTCCACCTCTCTTGGACCTAGCTAGTCCCTCAACAGTCTTCACCACACGGTTACTACCTTCCAACCGCTCAACAACCTTCGCCTTCTCCACTAAGGCCGGAAACTCAGTGATGGCCATAGGCACCACCACCCTCTTCAGCTCATATTTCAGACCTTCCATAAACTTCCTGCATTTCCAGGCCTCAGCTATACCTTGCGAATAGAAACGAGCCAGGTGCTCGAATCTCATTGCGTACTCGGAAACTGTCATCCTTCCTTGGTGTAACCGCATAAACTCAGCCTCCTTGGCGTGCCTCACGCTCTCAGGGAAGTACTTCTCCAAGAACATCCTCCTGAAGCACTCCCAGTCAACAACCACTCCTCTAGCGGTCAGCATGTGATGGGTACCCCTCCACCAATGCTCAACCTCCCCAACTAGTATGTACACAGCATATGCCAACCTCCTCTCCTGAGAACACCCCAACATTGTGAAGATCTTCTCTAGTTCACAGATCCAGTGGTCAGCTACCTCTGGGTCTGCATCTCCATTGAACTGTGGAGGATGGCATTTCCGGAACTCAGCTAGATCCTGGCTCTCCTGTGACCCCGTGGGCCTTGTTGCACTAGTTGCAGCTCTATTAGCCTCTACCCTAGCAAAATAAGCATTTTTTGCTGCATAGCCATAGCCATCATCTCCTTGGCACGGGCTATCTGCTCATTGGTTCTAGACATTGTCTACAAAAGTAACAACATCTTTAGTATACAATAACTAAACCAAACAACAATCAACAGCACAGCAAAACATCACAGCAATCAGCACAACAAACAACACAGCAAGACAGCACAACACAAAGCTCAGCACAACAAAAGCCTAAAGGAACCACCCCAACAGAGTGTCCACTAGACTCGAACTGCTCTGATACCACTAAAGTGTAACGACTCGACTGGTCTCTACACACGGTACGACACACCATAAACACCATGCAGAAAGGAACAAGTGTATACATATAGTGTCTAGAATATATATATATATATATATATACAAGATCCAAGTTTGAATAGAGTTAAAGTGTACAAAATACATCAAATACACTACTACACCGAGTAGCTAAAACAAAAAAACACCAAAAGAAATCAGCCCTATCTGCTATCTGCAGTCCTGCCACTAGCCACCAACTTATCCCTGCTCTGCTCCCATACATAGTATGATCATTGCAGTCCAAACACCATGGAAACAACAAAGGGTAAGCTAGTGAAAAGAAATCAACATACATATATAACAATATGAATGTAAACAACTACAGCTATCAGCACATCAACCAGCTTATACTACACCACAACATTCAGCAATTATCAGCACCGCAAAGCGGCAATATCAACAGTGCATAGCAACAATTACAACACCATTCTAGTGGCTATAACAGCACCGCTTAGCGGCAATAACAGCACCGACTTAACGGCAATAACAGCACTGACTTAGCAGCAATAACAGCACCACCATAGTGGCTATAACCAACATACAGCTCAGCAATATACAGCACAACCAATCAGCTCACAACCCAGCTAACATAGCTCACCACATAGCACAACAAATCAGCATACAACACTGCTAAGTAGTATTCAACACAGCTTACTACTCACAACTCAACTAAACATTCTATAGTACAACAATATTATAACTCAGCATTAGAATCATCAATAACAGCTCAGCTCAGCACGACAATATACATCTATTACAGCTTAACATCATTTTTTAGCATTAGCATCTAGTCAGCACAGCATATTCATCAAATTACAGCTTAGTTCAACATAAAACAACATCTATCAACAATTTCAGCATAATTCAACAGCTATCAGCATATAAGTCAACACCATCATACGCGCTCGGTGCACTCATGGTCGAGCCCAACGCAGCTCAACCAGAGAGCATCAGGGGCCAGTGTGCCCGGCGCAAGAGTGCTCGCGCCCGGCGTGACTCAGCCTGAGAGCCCAAGGCTCTTACGCGCCTGGCGCAATACAAAATAGCGCCCAGCGCATGCCCAGGTAGAGACTCCAAGGAGTCTCACGCGCCCGGCGTGCCTAAACCTGTGCCCGGCGCGGGGAAGGCAGAGACCTCCCAAGGTCTCATGCCCAGTGCAATTCGAATTGCGCCCAACGCTCCCATGGCAGAGACTCCCAAGGAGTCTCCACGCCCAGCGCGACAGAATAGCGCCCAGCGCAGCACCTGAAAACCCAAATCATGGCACAACTGATATCGCGCCCAGCACAGTCCAAGTCACGCCCGGCGTGGGTCATCCAGAGGCTCACCTTCTCAAGCTCGCCCGGCGCACACATCTTTGCGCCCGACGGGCTTGCCTAAAAAGAGCCTCCAGGTGGTCTCGCGCCCGGCGCGAAGTTCAGCAGCAACCCTCAACTTTCGAAAAACTTTACCAAATCCTACAAAATCCACCAGAAAACCAACATGCAATGCATCCAAAAGTTTACATTTTCATCCAAGAGTTCAAAAAAAATAGTCTTTTCACACATGCAATCATCAAACAAGAAAAACCCAAAATTTTCCTCCAACACCCCGAAACCCCGAAAACATATTTTCACCAAATCAGCCATCAATCTCAGCCAAAACCATTCAACATCAAACCATCCATGAGTTGATAAACTCATTTCCATCCAGCCATCAAGAAACTAGCTTCCCTTACCTCGGTTAAACGGCTCCGAGCTCCGGGAAGAGACAAAGAAGAAGAAGAAGAAGAGAGCTTGAAACGAGCGGAGAAGAGAGACCACTTCAGCTAGCTCCGAAACACCTACTCAGCACCTTCAACGCAAGAGATCACCACAAGGAAAGATTAAGGAAAAGGGAAGAATGGAGTCAAAGAGAGTGAAGAAGAGAGTGAATGAAAGTGAGGGGAGTAAAGAGAGAGGGAAGGGTTTCACATCACTAAGTTTTTAGGTCACAAGATTTTTTTTAGTAAGATTTTAACAAGACACATTTTAATATAATGGACATCCAAAGGGAGATTGAATAATAATTGGTGACTTAATTAATGGATGCCTATATTTATTATATATTATTAAAATTTATATTCTTATTATATATTATTCTCTTCTCATACAATTATTTAGTCTATATCTACCTATAAATAGGTCAACCTCTTTCGAAAATAATACATTAGCTAGATTGTGTTTCTCTCGATCATATTATTTTATTCGTTCTCTCTATTATATTATCTTTTTTTCATAACATAACTTAATTTTATATGATATTTTTACTAATAATTAAGGATAAAAATAAATAAGTTTTATGTGACAAATTCAATAATAAATAACGATATTTGAGGATATTTGAGCATAATGATTAAAATAATTTTTTTCAAATTTCAAAAATTAAAAATATAGATATTAAAAATTTAAGAGATAAAATATATATTTATCTTATATTTTAGAAAATAAAAACATATTAATTTATACCTTAAAAATAATAAAAAGAAAGTAACTTTGACCAGAGCGCTTACTAATTATGAAAGCTTGATTTATGGCATATTATAATTAGAATATTGATCAAATCACACTATAATTTGCGGTTATCAACATTTTTTTTAAAAAAAATAATATTGTTTTCATAATGATTGTACAATTTGCACATCGTATATTATAACGAGAATCATGCTTAACAATATTCTAAATAAAGACAATTTTTATAGATCAAAACAATTTGGATTTTCTACCAAAAGTGTTCGGGTTATATTATATTGACCAAAATATCTTTGAATAGGTCGTATTAAAAAAAAAAATCTACATAACTATTGTAATATATTTGTTTTTTATCTTTAGTTTCTTATAATTTTCAAAAGAAAAGGAAATATTATTAACTATTTTTTCTGTGATACAAAATAGTATTAACTATATTAAGAATGCAAAGGGAAAAAACGAGGAAATATATATAAAAGATTTTGTTCACGAGTGTTTTAACTTTTGAGATGACTCCCTCCAACTTGAAATAATCAATCATCTTTCTGAATAAACTAGTTTTTAATTCCTGTATATGTGTAATAAATGAATAAGCTATAGTACATTTAATGATGATTCTATTAAAATCTTAATACATGATAAGCCGTTCTTTTTTCTTTTTGTTTTTTGATACTCAGATCTTTTTCTTTCTTTCTTTCATTAATGAAGAAGTCAAAACATACTATGATACGAATTTCTCTTAATTTATAATCACATGCATGGTCGAGTTTAATTGTTTATTAAGTTTATATAATATTTATGAATTTATTTTGTAATATTTTCAATCTCTGTAATATATATAAAAATAGACATATCGTGCGTGACCAGATAGTTGATATATATATATTAAGTTAAGCAGTGAATCATAATAAGTCAAATATATATATATATATATATATATATATATATATATATATATATATATATATATATATATATATATATATTTGACTTATTATGATTCACTGCTTAACTTAATATTTTATATTTATATTAGTAATAAAGGAAATTATAACTCACTTAGTATTTTATTTTATTTTATACTTTTTCTATCTTATTTTTAGTAATAATACATAATTTCTAATAACTACATAAATGTCTGAAAAGTTTAGAAAGAAAAAAAAACACTGCCATGAGAGATTTGTTATTCTCTTTTCTAACGGGGATGAAATGTTTTTTTTTGGTTTCTCATTAGTATTAAAAAAGGAATAATAATTTTAATTGTTTTTAGATTTAATTTGAATACATAATACATTGTTAATAAGTATCAAATTGCTTAATATCTTTCTCTCTCTTGGTATCTAATATCTCTCACACTAAGAGCATAAAGGAAATATTAATCATATAATTTAAATAGGGGATTAATATTACTACTTCTGATTATTTATAAATAAGTTTCATACCAAATACATCTTCCTTGACTACTTGAGTCAATATTTCCATATTTATCTACAAGAATAATAATCATAATATTTATTAAACTTAATTTGAGTGGGTTATTAACAAGTACCAGATTGGTTAATGACGTGGCAGCACATGACTTACGTGGCTAATTAATGAATCAAAATTAAGCTATTTATTTTTTGTCATGAAAACAAAAAAGAAAACTAAGAAATTTGTTTAAAACTAAATAAGAAATAAAAGAAACAAATTTTGGTGGTTCTTTCACCTAATTCCGTGTTGAAAGGGAAAATAATAAACAAAGCAACTTACGTGACACAATGTGTTATATAAATGGAAATCCAAAACTTTGTTGAAATAATAATAAACACGTAGACGTTGAATTGAATAGATATAGAACACACGTACGTAGGTTGAAAGAAAGAGGAAGGAGAAGAGAGTCCCATCCATTGTCCTAAAAACCACACACACATTCACAACACAACTTCTCCTCCTTCGTGAAGCCAGGCACAGTAGACACGAAAACCCAGTTTCGACGGTCATGACTCGTTACAACCTTATATTCCTGGTTACCCTCAGTGTGGTCGTTTGTTTCACGATTCGGTGGTTGTTGTTCAAGACGGGGTTGATACACGCCGTGAAGAAACTCGCGAGAAGGTTTCAAGATTGGTTCCACGTGTACCAGTTCCTCAAAGTCCCCGAATTCAACGAAGGCATGCAGCGGAATCAGCTTTACCACAGAGTTTCTCTCTATTTGCATTCTCTTCCTTCCATCCAAGACGCTGACTACACCAATCTCATTACCGGTTCCAACCAAAACGACATCGTTTTGCGCCTCGACCCCAACCAAACCATACAAGACACTTTCCTCGGAGCCACGCTATTCTGGTTCAACCAAAAAACCCAACCCGACCGGATTTCATATTCTTTCGTTCTCAAAATAAGAAAAAACGACAAACGCCGAATCCTCCACCCCTATCTCCGCCACATCCACGCCGTCGCCGACGAGATGGAGAACAAAGGGAAGCGCCATTTGCGCTTGTACATGAACGCCGCTGCGGGTGCCGCCCAAACGCGGTGGAGATCGGTTCCGTTCACTCATCCGGCGACTTTCGAGACCATGGCGATGGAGAAGGATCTGAAGAACAAGATAAAGTCGGATCTGGAATCGTTCCTCAAGGCGAGGCAGTATTACCGGAAACTCGGCCGCGCGTGGAAGCGGAGCTTCCTCCTGTACGGTCCCTCCGGCACCGGAAAATCGAGTTTCGTGGCGGCGATGGCGAACTTCCTCCACTACGACGTGTACGACGTGGACCTCTCGCGGATTCACGGCGATTCGGATCTGAAGTTCCTCCTCATGGAAACGACGGCGAAGTCGATCGTGGTGGTGGAGAATCTGGACCGCTTCCTGGAAGCGGAATCGTCGCCGGCGGTGAGCGCCACGGGAATCCAGAGCTTCATGGACGGGATTCTGAGCGCGTGTTGCGGCGAGGAGAGGGTCATGGTGTTCACCATGAACAGCAAGGAGAGCGCCGACCCGAGACTGATTCGGCCGGGTCGGGTCGACGTGCACATTCACTTTCCGGTGTGCGATTTCTCGGCGTTCAAGACGCTGGCGAGTAGCTACCTCGGCCTGAAGGATCACAAGCTGTTCGCGCGGGTGGAGGAGATTTTCCGCCTCGGCGCGAGTCTCAGCCACGCCGAGATCGGCGAGTTGATGATCGCCAACCGGAACTCGCCGAGTCGGGCCATAAAATCGGTAATCGGGGCCCTGCAAACGGACGGTGATGGGAGAAGGTTTGGGTACGCGATCGGACGGCAGATAGAGTGTGATGACGTGGACGAAAGGGCGCTTTGTGATGGGGACGGCTTCCCTACGGTTAAGGATTCGCGCAAGTTTTACAGTTTCTTCAAGTTGCGCAACGCCAGAAGAACTCAACAAAAGTCCGATTCCTTGGCCCATGAAAGATAATGACGAGAAAGAAAAAAAAATTAATTTTAAGAAATTCTTTTGTTAATTTGGGAATTTTTTTGTTAAGAGAAACGAAAAATGGCTAATGCATTTATTGGCAGGATCCTCCCAATTAAAACTGTTCATATTTGAGATGGGATGGTTTTAGATATAGATGTAAAATTAATGATAGAACTAATGCAAAAGAAAACTACCATTGTAAAGTTTCGTTTTCCAGTTCTGATGAATTTCGACTCATTTGCGTAGATTTCTTTCACTTTGGAAAAAACAAAATAAAAGATGGTCAAATTTGTTCTTTTGTTTTTCTCCCTACTGATCGAGAAGTTATGCTAGAGAAGGAGAAAATTTGAGTTATCGTTTTTCTCTTCTTCTAAATACTGCGAAATATTGACCAAGAATCACGTGTATTTATTTTAATTATATCAAATTTCTTACATATACGAAATATAACATAAATGTTAATTGACAATTGACCGGAATAATTGTAACACCGAGTCTTTCTTTCTTTTTTCTCCTCGACTTTAAGAGTGAGTGTTGTTGTGGCTAAAGTGTTCCTTTTTTCCTTTCTTCTCCATGATTGACCCATGAAAGAAGGGAAGCAAGTTGTGATGACTAATGATGTCTTTCGACCTTAGAGCTCAGTCAGGTCAGGACATAGTGGTGTTGGACTTAGAAGAGTCGATCTCGGAATTACTCCTTCTTCCCTCTTTCTCTTTTCTTCATTTAGGTAGTTGAGGCTCTCAGATTTCTCTGTTCTCTTCTTCTTCTTCTTCCTTGGAGAGCTCAAAATCGAGGTAAGGGAAGATAAAACTTGAATCTTTGTTATATTTTGAGTTGCATGTGGTTGGATCATCATCAAAAACGTGATTTGTGGCTGAGTTGGTTGAGTTTAAATAGATTGCATGTTCAGTTGGGGTCATGGATGTTCTTAAATGAGTTGGGTAAAAATGGTTGATCTTGATACTTTGATGGTTGCATGTGGTATTTTATGGAATTTTTTAGTTGCATGTATGAATATGGTAATGAAAATGAGTTGTAGATGGTATTTAAGAGGAAAATTTGTGAAGTGTAGGTGAGAAAGGAAGGGGAAGTCATGAATATGCAAAAAAAATTCTACACTCAGCGCTAAAGCACTGAAAATACTCCCAAATAAGAGGTTTAAACCAAGATCCAACACTATAACAGTAATATGAGCACTTCAACGATGAAAAATAGGGTCTGATAGAGATCCAACACTACAACTGCGGCTATGGGAAAAAATTGGACTAGAGAGATCTAACGTTGCAGTTACAATTGAGCACTACAATTATGGGAAAAATCGGGCTGGCAGAAATCCAACACTGAAGTGCCAGATTGAGCATTGGAGTGACAAGGGTAAATGACCAAAAAATTGGTCTTAGGTTCTTCATGAAAGTTGTAGTCTTGGATGTTAGCATTCATACGGCTTTAGAATCACCTAAAAAAGAAGGTTTAGAACTCTAGTTATGACTTTTTTAGTGAGTCAAGGTCAAGTTGTTAACATTTAGGCAAACTATGACAATTTTTATAATTTTCAACATGGTATGAGTAGTATAACTTCCTATGAGTATAAGGATGAGCATAATATGAGTAGTGTAACTTCCTATGTATTGTTTTATGTGAAGGTTGTCATTGTACGTTTTATGTGAAGGTTATCATTGTACGATAAGTGATTTTGATAAGTTGTATGTTGATACATGTTGTATGATAGGTGAATTTGGTGAACGTAAGTAAAATACTTGTGTTTATTGCATGTTGAATAATGTAGGATGATGATAATAAGAATTAGTATGCTATATTTGTGTAGTTGAAATGGTGACGAGCATTGATATGCTATGTATGATAGATATGCTATTATTGAATGAATTATTAAGTATTGATATGATATTCTTGGTTGAGGTGTTGAGCATTGGTATGCTATACATGATTGATGTTGTTGACATCTATATGTATTGACTGGATGGGATGTATATAGTAGATGTATGGTGAGGTATAGATGCTAAGAATGCGGTGTAACATTAAAGCATGTTGGCTAACTTAGGACTCGAGGAGAGGAAATTATTTTGAAAATTGAAGATCCCACATACGGTATCTTGGAGTGGTGCTCGGGTAGGCTACTATTGGAAAACCTTCCTTGAGTAGGTGTGTCTCTTGGAGTGGGATTTTTTATGTCTGTTAAGTCTCCTCTAGATCCTTAGTTAGTGGTTGAGTAAGGTAAGAGGTCGATGGCTACAACCATTAACTAAGTACTTGGAAAGGTTGTGTGGTTCCTTGAGGATGACCAATAGACTAACTCCACATGTGACTCGGTGATGCATGACAAGATCGTGGTATGCTTATACCCAATTGTTGAATCGAACTTTTCTAGTGTAACTGGTTACACCCGAGAAATCAGAGGAGGGATTGGTATCCCATTTTAGTTGTGGCTTCAACGGGCGCATATGGCGTGAAAGTGATTAGAGTTGATTCGGTAAGATCGAGTCACTTAGACTACTTAGGTGTATTAGGAGATTTTCTTAGGTAAATGCATAATGATGCACTAGTTGTGGTATGTGTACATGTGATGTGGGTTGAGTTGATCGTTGTTTATATGTACTCAATGATTACCTTGTTGTGTGGTATGCTTGTGGTGAGTGTTTGAACTGCTCTGCGTGTTGCTTACAAACAAGATAATTTGGTGATTATTGTATGCTATAAGGTGTTTATAGATATGTTATTCCTATACTGGTATATTTTTAAAATCTAACTTACCATTGCATATTTTTCATGTGGTTTAGATTACGATGATCATGATTTTCATGGGAGCAGTGTTGGGTTAGCTGGAGTGGACTGCTAGGAGATGTTGTAAGCTCATTTTGGCAGTGTAGTATGGTCTTGGACTGCTTTTGATGGTCTGTATAGTAGTGTTTTATTGGCACTTAAGATTCTATACTATTTTATATTGGATGAATGGACATATAAGATATATAATTATAGAGTTATTCTTAGTTGCATTTATACTTATATACATGTCAAAGTATGCATATCCATATAAAGTGAGTATAAAATCTTAAGAATATGAGTAGTTCTGTTACTATTTGAGGATTCCATGAAGTGTATTGACCATGACAAGTTGTTACAATAATCAATTTTGATTTCAGTATCACCTTTTGTTCGTTAAATGGTTTTTTGTTATTAGTTTTTTGGTTAACCTTTTAATTTTGAAACTTTCTAGTCAAAAGTCTTGCATGTGATTAATACATCGCCAAAAAACTCATGAAACTGGATAAATATTTGGGTAAAAATAATTTTTATTCTTTCTAAAAAATTTCAAATTTATTTTAATATTTTAATTTTTATATTAAATTAGTCTCTTTAAAATAAGGACATGTTGAAGTCAACCATTTTAAGTAATTCCATTAGCAACAATATTTCACTCGATAAATGAAAATATGTATGTCAAATGAAAAATTATTAAAAAATTTAAACTCATTTTAGGTCCTTCATAATTTTTTACTATTAAAATAGACCTTTAAAAGTATAATGAACTAAGTCTAATTTTTTAGGGATACTAATTTCATTTATTTGAAAAAATTTCTTGACACATTGGGCATTAGATATAATTCAATCTATTTTTATTTTATTAACTATTACAATGTTTGTATACATGTGAGTGTTTATCATGGAAGAAATCTTATGTACCAACAAAAAAGATGGAATTAATATCTCTTACAGATTGAACTCAACTTATTTAATTTTTACAAAACTAATTCTATACCAAAAAAATTGAAAAATCAAAAGCGAATTTGAAAAATCTTAAAGGATATAGTTTTTTTGCCACATATATTCACGTTTGCCAAGGAATGATTCAAGAGTTGAAAATAAAATCTATTTTAAAAAAATAAAAATAAAAAATTTATAATGATCAATATAACTTGTATAGGTAATGAGACAAATATAGATAAATAAAATTTAACAAAAAAACATTTTTATTTTATATTACCACTTTAAATAATATCTTTACTTTTTAGTTTTTACACCTCCACTATAACACCATACTTTCTTATATTTATGCAAATAATTGTAATTAAGTAATATATTTTATGTTATTTTATTGTTTGTGATTTTTTGTGGGATAAAAGTTAGAATTGTGATAACTCTAAACTTAAGTTATAGAAGATATAGTTTAAGTGTGTTAGAGTTGGGTAGAACATGCATGAGGTATATAATACGAATTCTAAGGAATAAGTTTCATAAGTTCATAACTCTATAATTTTAAACAGAAGTTAGAGAAAGAAACTCTGGATCCTAAGATTATTCATTCTTCTACCTAACCTTTTTGATAGTGTAGAAATTTGTGGTTAAGTAACGAAGTGGTGATTTGAAGCCCGCATAGCTAAGAATCGGAGTAGGTGCAAAGTGAGAATACAGAACTCATCTTCTTCTTTCTTTTCCTCTATTTTCTTGGATTCCAGAGGTAAGATAAGCTTTTAGTTTGAGTTTCTAAGTTTTGTATGATGTATTTGTTGTGTTGGTTCATGTTTTGGTAAGCATTGAAGTTGAGATTGAGGATAGAACTTGGTGTTCTTGGTATTCTTGGTGTTCTTGGTGAAGAATGAAGAAATTGATGATCTTGATGCGCTTGATGGTTGCATATGGCATTTTATTTAGTTTTTGAGTTGTATGATGATAATAGATGACTATTTCCAAGTTGCATGTATGAATCTTGTAGTTGGATGAGAGAATTTAGGGGGTTGTTATGTTGTGCTCGAGTTGTTGTGTTCATTTTTGGATTCATGCATGTTTTTTGGGTTCGATCGCTTAGAGTCCATGGGGTCACTCAAAGTGATCAATTGAGGTCGATTAGGGTGTTATCTTACTTAACTTGTTGAAAGTGCTTGTTGTATATGCTTTGAGAGAATTTTTGTCGCTCTAAGTGAATTTTTGTCGCTTCAAGCGAGTCTAGGGTGCTTGAAGTATCTATTTTCCTTTTTAACTTAAAATTTTCTCAACTTTTCTTATTGAGTTGGTTGTTTACGTGATGAAGATTAAATGTAAGTCATTATATATTGATCTATGATGATATATGATGATGATTCAAGTTGATCATGTTGAAAGTTGTATTTTGTATTAAGTTATTTAGGTTGTAGGTTGCATATTGTTATAAGTTGCCTATTGTTGTAAGTTGCTTAATTTATATGATGTTTTTAAGTTGTTAAGGTGGTTGTGTTGAGCTTCAAGCATTAAGTTGTGTTGAGTTCATTGACTTAGGATTAGAGGAGTGGTTGTTTTAAAAATTTGAATATCCCATCATGAGGATACTATGTTGTAAGGATCTGTGAACCCAATTGTTGAAAACCCTTCTTGAGAAATTGATTCTTGAAATAGATAGTTGAATCTCTTTTAGGATCTTAGTTGATGTGGTATGATGGCAAGGTTAAGTCATACTATCTATGAATGACCATATTATAAGGGCTAGGTCGAGCTATATTAATTATAAAGCAACCAATGTTGAGCCATATGTGGCAAGGTCGAGGCATATGAGTATAAAGCAACAAAAAATAGAGTAAGGTATAAGGTCAGGAGCAAAAATCCCTAACTAAGCACTGGAAGGGTGTAGTATTTTGAAGGGTAATTGATGGGCTAATCCCATAAATAGCTTGATTATGCTAGCTAATGTCGTGGTAGACTCACACCCAAGTTGTTGTACCTCGACAAGAATACTAGACTTCCTACATTAAGTAACAAAATCCGAGAAACCATGTTGTTGTGGATTTTTATCCAAATTAGCTATTGATCTAGCTAGATTAAAAAGATCAGACTATTAGTTTGATAGAGTCAAGCCACTTAAAATACTCACCTGTGTTGTAATAAATCTCATAGTTGAATATGTGATGATGCATATAGTTGTTCTTTTGTGCATGTGATGTGTTGATATGTTTGTGTTATTCATATGTTATGTTGAGATGTTAATGAATTGTTTAACTATGTTGTAATTTGAACGCATTGAGAATGTTGCCTATGTGGAGAAGTTGATGTTATTTTATGTTGTATAGGTTGTGAATTCATAACTCGATGTTGTTCATGTTGTAAATGATATTTGATTTTGAAAGTTGAAATTAATGTTGTGAGTTGAAATTGAAGTTATAAGTTGCTGTTAGGGATGGGAAAAATTCACGAGTACTCGCTAAACGAATACCGATGTAAGTATGAGACATATACGAAATAGATTTTTATCTGACAAAGTGGGTATGAATATCCTACTACTGGCCCCTACGGACACCATTGCCATCCCTAGTTGTTGTTGATGTTGAATATGAGATATGCATAAAAGTCAAATAAATATAATGCCACTTTCCTTAATAGGCTAAAATTCCAAATAAAGGCATCACATTAAACTCAAATCTCAAAAATAATAAAATTATATCTAAAAGCAATTACAAAGAATATTGAGCTAATGTTAAAACAACTCTAATGCAAATAATAACATAAAACAACTTTCTAACTAATGTCCCGATATCACATCCTATATCCTCTTAGAGTATTCCTAACAAAAAGACTTTCACCTCTCCATTACCATAATCAAATTCACACGCACATACACAACAAAACAAAATATCAACTTCCTAAAAAATAACCGAGTAGTCATACACATACATAATAATAACTATCATATAAAACAACAACAAATATCATGACACATCTATTTACATGATGTAACACGGCTTATATGACACATATATTTACATGATGTAACAAGGCTTATATGACACATCTCAATATCCCTCCATTTCATAATTAAAAAACAATGAGTATGTTATGATCATTCAATAGACAAGACTCTCTTAAAAACTATACACATATGATTTCAGTAAAACCACTTTATCCCTGCTTGGAAGCTGAGTAGCCTGGGAGATAATGTCAAGTCAAGCCATTACAACACTCTACACTAGGAGAAAATAACTAGTGGTGCATCGGGAAAACTGTGTCGCGCAAGTTTTATCCTATGCAAACAAGCATACAAGATTGAGGCTCCCAAACCTAGTTGTTCCCAAGGTCATGAATTTCCAAACTTTTACACAAGGGGGAACTTCCTTGGTAGAGTATTTCACATCGTACCCATCACAAAAACACATAATACACATGATGCATGTCACACAAACTCTATGCATGGTCATAATAATCTCACATTCACAATTCACATATATACGATTTCACATCACATTAATCATATCCCTACTAGGTCAATCACTCAAACTTTTACATTGCTAAGATACACTTGGACTTATTCACATCATTCATCACATATTTTCATGTAGGACATATCTCATAATATTAGGACTCACTTATCCAAGATAATGTAATCATACCATAAAAATCCCACACAATATCCTCAATTATACATACTTCACAAGTCATAATCAATCAGTTCACATGGCTCACACACAACACACCAAATTATTATCACACACACACACACACAAACACATAATTCTTATCTCAATCATTAGTTCATAAGGTTTACCTATTAGTCTACTCACATTCATCAACCAATTATTTATGTAAATCAATTTCAGGAATAGGGTAGTGCCTGTCGTGGCTTATCCTGTGCCCGGTGTGGTTGAGACTAAGGGCCTTTAGAAGGATCACGCCCAATGTGACCCTCCCCACGCCCAACAAAATCACAATAGGGAGCTCTTGGACCTTTCACACCCAACATGACAAAGATCACATTCAACATTAACAAGGCTACAAGGATTTTGTGGTCTTTATGCCTGACGGCCCCAAGTTGCGTCTAACATGATATTAGTGAATTCTCCTTTTGCATAATCATGATTCACTCATATGCTAAGTCCTACAATTTACACGAATTCTTGATAAGAAAGGGTATCTACAATCTAATTAATTCATTATACTCTAAGGGTTTCCTAATAATTATTTTTCTAATATTTTTTTTTGTATTTTAACCCTTAGGGTTCCCCATGAAACCTACAAACACTCACACATTCACAAAATAGACAAATCTAAGGATCAAAAATTCAATTAAAAATTACTAATGCATTCAGAATGCAAACGATATACAGATTTACATATTAAGGCAGTAACACATATCATAACATAATTATAACACAACAACATACTCAAAAAAACAAGGGGATGATAGCTTCACATTACAATCACAACCAATTCAGGTTTAATTCCTCATACATTCAAATACAAACAACGGGATTGAGGTTCAATCTTACTACCGAACAATTAACCTACACCTAGAATAAGGTTCTTACTCTTCTCTTACCTCTATAGATGCCAAACTCCATATGTGGATCTTCAAGGTCGTCTCCGTCAGTCTCTAGTCCTAAATGTTGTATGTATTGAGATTTGAAATTACATATATGTTAAAGGTTGCTTCTTGTATATATATATATATATATATATATATATATATATATATATATATATATATATATATATATATATATATATATATATATTTATTTATTTATTTATTTACTCTAATTTCGCAATGCTCTATCACTAATGGCAAATCGTTGAGAACATCACGATGTAGATTGCTCGATAGCTCACCATCACCACTTACTCTAATGCCTCGGTTGTCATTTCAGTTATCGACTAACTCTAACTAAAGTAGATATTTTTCATTTTTTCACTGTGAATTGTCGATTTATTTTAAATTTATATGTATTAATTATGAAGTGATAATTAGTTGATGAAAAACATATTGGTGTGAAATTTTTTATATTTAATTAATTTGAGATTTGCATAGTTGTTGGATTTAGTTTAAACAAATTTGTGGATGGAAAATAGGTGCATTGCTTGTTTTTGAAATTGAGAAAGTCGTGGATATTGTAGGCTTTGGGTAATGTTGGTCTTGGTAATGGTTTCTCCTTGGTGGTTTTGGTTTTTGTGTGATGTGTTAGGCATAATTCAAGCCAATGTTGAGTATAATGCTTCCTCTTTGTTTTTTTTTTTAGTTTTTCTTTTCAAGATGTTATACTGCTAAAGCTCTAGATTGGCTGAATATTGTTATTGGTGCATTGAAATAGGATTTGATGGAAAGTTGTTCTCATTGTGGAAAGGTAATGGATTACAATTTTATGCTTATTACTTATACTGTTGTTTTGGTTGTTTCACATAATTATTGATGCAAATTTCTGAAATTGTTTCTCATAAAAGTCATGGAGGAGGTCTGTAGCTCATGTTCACATCAGTCATCTCATAAAAGTTAAGCACTGTACAGATTTTTCCTGCCATACTTGTTCAAACAATTATCTTAGAGGAAATAATAACTTTGACAATAATTTTATTTTAAGCAAATATGATAAATTATAATTGTTACCTTTAATTTAACTATTTTGTCGAAATGCTAATTTCCATTCTTTCATTTTTGTCTTTTACATATTTATGTGTTTTACACACTTGTACCAGCTATATAGGGATACTTGTCGGGGGCAAGAAGAAAGGTAAGTAGTCTTTTTAAGTAGTTGTGGTTACCCAATTGTAAATCTTTTATATAAAATACTCTATTATTTATATTAGACTATAGCTATTATCTTCAAAATCTTAAAGGTAATAGGACATATAAACTATTAAGTGTTTGACCATTCTCATCATGCTAAGCTCAGCGTACTTTGGACCAACACCAAACTCTTTTAATGAAATTTCCCACACAGGAATATTGAGTTGGACAAGTATATTTTGATGCAGCATTATTCTTAAGACTATAAATGCACACAAGTTTTCAAAACACAAGGACATTATGATGAGATCCAGTGACGAAGCTTTGATTTCTCCTGATGAAATATTGCTTTAGAAATAAGATCATTATCCTATCTTAGAAGTGCTTTGTTAAATTGATATAAATTTAAGCCAAAGTGTCATATGTACTTTAAGACATATTCTTGAAGCTATTTTGTTAGAGCAACTTCAATGGGAGTTGATTGTCCCATGAAGCAACTCAAGCCCTGATTTCTTGTCATTGGATGACTCTGTCGTGGCAACATGAGTTGCTTGAAAAAGAGAGAGAGAGTTGCTTCCTCAAGCAACCATTCCTTAATATTTCAAGCAAATATTATTGAACATATTTGGGAATTTCAAAAATAATAATGATGAAAATTAATTTCGTATAATGTTTATATATTTACTATTGCTTTATTTTATTTTTAATATCTACTTATTATGTATTTTTTTCTCGTAATTTTTTTATTGTAGTGCAATTATCTTTTTTAATAAAAATTTAAATTTGGTTCATAAATTATTAGAAAAAAAAATTCTAAAAGTTGAATTTCTTAAAGTTTCTTACCATTAGAGTAAATTTGTGTTTGAGTTGCTTAATGCTGACATGACATACTAGAGATCACTTTTTTCATTTTATAATGTATAAAGCAACTCAAATGAGTTGCTTCCATTGGAAATGCCCTTACTTAGTGTACTTTAATGTAACCTCTTCAAATTATTTATTTAAAATGTACTGTCAATTTATTATCGTTGTAAGCTCGTACATATTGCATATTTAAATTTTAATAATATTTCATAATAAAGTATGATTATTATTGTTCAAAAGAAATATTCATATTAAATTTTTAAGAGTAAATAAATGATTATATTATATATTTTAGCTAATTTATAAAATATTTAAAAAATTTTATTTGATATATATATATATATATATATTAATTTATAACAAATTTACTTGTGTAATTTATTGAAAAATTGAAATCTGCGCAAAATTTATTTTCCAATTTTTAAATTCTAAAGAAAATTACTTGCAAAAATATTTACAAATATAAAAGATGTAGGGAAATTTCTTGTGAATTTTAAAAATATATAGAAAAATTACTTGCGAATTTTAAAAATTACAGAAAAATTTCTTGCAGATTTTAAAAATTGAAGAAAAATTGCCTGCAGGTTTTTTTTGGAGATTTTTCTACAGAAAAATTTTCTACAAAATTTTTCCTAGGAAAAGTCGCATGAATTTTTGTTGCAAAATAAAATCAATTAAAAGCAAGTATCCACGAAAAAATTACCAATGAATAAAATTTTACAGAAAAAAAAATTCATAAGAAACAAAGTTCTCACAAATTGTACAGGAACGACCCTATCAGCCACATGATACGGCACGTACACCCTATCGACCACCAAGACGGCCGAGACAAAGACAATTGATGCACTAGTCTCGGCCATCTCGACCACCGAGACAAACGAAGCATAAGAACTTCCACAGCTAGGTCGACACGACCCTTAGACACAGTAGTAGCCATGATAACGAACTTGCGAGATCATCAAATGCTTAACCAAGGTAGCGTGACTTGTTGGCCCTCTTAGCGACGTCTCGGCTCGACGAGAGGCCAAGACACAAGAAGACAACCTCAGTCGTACACACCTCGGCTCGGCTAATGGCCGAAACGGCTGAACGCAACGATTAAGACGACAACCATGATTAACAAAGAGAAACACATGATTAGGACGTAATCAGCCAATTAGCACCGTATTACCTAATTTGGTAAGTGTCAGAAGAGGCCCACCATGCTCAAGGCCTATCATGACTAGTATAAATAGGTTACATAAAACGAGGTACGCACTGTTCATTTATTATCATCGAGATTCGTGTTTATCCTGACTTGAGTGTCGGAGTGCCTTTTGCAGGTACCTCCCCCCTTTGAAGCATCTGCCCGAAGCTCTCGTTCGACCCTCAGATTACTAGAAGATTACGAGTGTGTCCTTAGACAGGTACACAAATATTTGGACAAAATTTGCAAGAAATTTTCCATATAATGGAGAAAATTCTAGTAGTATTATATTAAGAACTAAAGAAAAATTTAATTTATTATTTATAAGAGTTAATCACCTATACATGGCCAATGTAAAGTTTTTTACACTGACAACCAATCAGATCTGTTAATAGTGCCTTTTTATTTTAATTTAATTAAATGAGCAAATGACATGGCACTATTAACATATTTGATTGGTTGCCAGTGTAAAAAAACTTTACACTAGTAGTGTATAGGTGATTAACTCTATTTATAATTAGGACAAGAAATAACATAAATTTGAAAGAGAATATTATTAAGTATAATACAAAATTACAAAATTTTATTATTTTTAATAAATTTTAACCGTTAAATGAGAATTTGATAAAAAAAATAATTTATCCCTCCTTTTTCAAATTAGACATTCATCATAACATAGACATATAATTAATTGAGATTTTATCGAGTTAAAGGAGATTCAATTAAGCAAGTCAAGTCTGTTTAGTCTATTAATTACAGTGTCTTCCATCATAAACATAAAAGAAGATGATTAATTAAAATTTATGAAGAATCGTTGTTACCTTGTCTATGAAAGGGGCAACGCACATGGTTGAGCAAGTAATAAAAAAAATACCACTGAAACTATGACAGCTTCAGTGCTAGGATATTTTGTTTCAGGAGAATCATTCCATTTTATGTTGCAATTTTGTCTTGCTAACGACTACATCTATTTTCTTTTTTAATAGTCGTAAAATATTGTTATACACAAATAAAAAAATTAACATAATAAATTTTTATGTTTTCTATCAAATGATTGTTACATTTTTTTTTATTATAATCTCTTTCATTTGTATTCAATAACAAATGCATATAAGTTAAAATTAAATGAGATGTAAAAAAAAAAATATTAATGTAATAGTTCTTCATGGTTATTTGTTTTTCATTTTTATGTAATATTATAATTGATAAAAAAAAAAGGATGTCTTAAACTTTGAAAATGACTAGTAATATAAACAAAATTTATTACAAAAATGAAAATAAAAAAGAAATAGAGAAAATAATTATGGTAATTAATTTTCTAAGTACGATAATGTGTATATAAATAAGGATAGAAAACGAGTCAATTTTGATTTGTTCAGATCTGTCTCATCATCAACTTGTTAAAAATAGGTCAGGCCGGTAGATATGTCTAAGGATGGGTTAACTGCTAGATATGTCTAAGGATGGGTTGACAGGTCAATAGGCCCACCAAATATATTAAAAAAAATATATATTTATTTTAAATATCTCTTCTAATATATTTCTTTCTTAATATTTAAAGGAGTTACATAAATTAGTGTATTTAAATAATAAAATAAATCTCAAATCACAATAGATTTTGTTTGATTTCTTGCATAATAAATCTCAAATCTGTTGCATAATAAAATAAATATGTAATTATAATATTAATAATTCTTTCAACATATTTGTTGCATAACAAATCCCAAACAACATATAATATAATAAATTAAATGTATAATAGATTTGTTGTATAACAAGTCACAAATTATATACATAATAAATTTATTGTATGAGAAGTCACAACTTATACACATAATAAATTTGATTTGATTTAATTAAACTTAAGATTAAAATTAATAAATAAAATTTGCGCAAAATCGATGGATAAATCTCTCAATTGATTCAATGAATTGAGAGGTTAGATAGGTCGTACTTGAATGCCTAATCCAGTTCACTAATTTTTTGTGAGGCTGCGGACTATAGCTTATTTTCCAATCCGTATATAAAGTGTTTCACAAAAATAAACACTCCTTAATTTCTTTATTATATTTTTTTTGTAGTTTTAGTTTCTTTTTTTTTTCTCTCGTTGAATTTCAAAGTCCAATGAATAATTTTTTCCCCTAATTACATCTATATTTCATAAACATTTTATTTATATATTTTTTTATTTTTCACAAAGCAAAATAATAGAGTTAAAATAATTTGATATAAATAAGAGTTTTTAATCTATGTTTAAATCTATTAAACATTTCTTAATTCATATACATTAACTAAAAATAACTAAATATTAGAGATGGAGGTAGTAAGAACTTATTTCACTATTTCATTAGTTTATTTGACCAAAATAGAATTATTTAGTAAATGGACTTATTTTACCAACTTGCAATAATTTTTTTTTTTATGTTATTACATGTAGCATGAGTTTATGATCACCTTTTATAATATTATCTTTAATATTTACTTATATTTTTCTTTTACTTTTCTTATATTCAAAAACCGTTTAAAATTATATATAATTCTATTTATATTATCTCATTTAATTTAATTATAATATTTTAAAATTAAAAATATTATCCTAATTTTTAAAATAATTTAAAAGTGATAATTATTTAAAAATGTACATAATTAGAAAATTTAAAATTACAACTATTTAATTAAATATACACGAAAGAGTTTGATGAATAAAGGATTGGGCCGTAAAAATATCAGTCCATATACAAACGAAATAACACAAGTTTAATGGGAGCGGATTGAGCCGCCACTAGCCCATTATAATTGTGGATTGTCCACTATGATTCCATTCTTCCTTTATCGTTTTACAATGATAATTAGTTTAACACATAGAGAGCTAATTTCCTTTTGCTGAATATTAAAAGATAACACTCATAATGGGTTTTGGATGAGGAATTTTAAAATTTATTAGTTTTAAAATTTTAATATTTATAAAATTGACTAATATTTAGTTCTATAAAATTTAATCTTAAGAATTTAGTTTTATTTACGACAAAAAATAAATTATCTTATCCAAATTAAAAATTTAAAAATTTAAATTAACATCTTCAAGTAAAATACTTAAAAAAATAGTAGAAAATAAAATTAAAATAATTTAAAATTTAAAAATTTTAAATTTATTAAATTTTTCATTCAAATACGTAGAGATAAAAATTTCCAATTGATATCCAAAAATTAATGGTTGAACTTCAAGGTAACAGGGGAGAGTGATTGGGGTATGGCTCTCTGGATTTGAAAGTGTATGTAAGAAAGAGATATTGGAATCCGAATTTGATAATTGATGCAAAGATTGCTCTATAGTTCTTTCAATTAATCGTGTTTAATATTTTGTGGGTACATGTATAGTTATTTAGTGAGTGGTTCTGTGCTTACTTGAGAACTAATATTTTAGCGTGTATTAAATATTTATTATCATATATAAATAAATAAATAAATTTCAATATATAAATCCTAATCTCAAATCCTTTTAAACCAATGAGACTTAACTTGGTTGAATAAGTAAAACTTTGGGATAAGGTTCGATAAATTAAAAAAAAAAAAAAAAATCTTATAAACCATTCAATTTTTTACTAATTTGTTTAACTTGAGAAGTCATTTCTTATATCAAATCAATTATAAATCCCCAACCTGTTTGAATTATAAAAAAAAAAGGTTTTAATTAGAAAATGATTAATGAGAGGATCAAGTTCATGTAATTTTCAAAATAAAGGGACTTGATTTACTAAGAATGGTAGGCTAAAATGGCACACAAACTAAATTAAAGGGATGAAATGTCAAATTAAAACATTCATTTATATTTAAAGCTTTCAAACACTTATGATTTGACTTTTTATTCTTAATTTAAACTACTCAATTAATAATTTCCTTTGTTAATTGTTAGAGCAAAATAATGTGTTTACATTGTTTAAGTTTGGATTGACGAAATGATTAAACATTCTGTGTTAACATGAAATAAGAATGATCTATTTAATAAAAAAAATTTCATATTCAATTTTAGTTATGTGAAAAAAAAATATATTTAGACTAACAATAGTTACACTACTATAAATAAAAATTAAAAAAAAAAAAAAAAGATTAATCCCAATGAGCTAGAAGATACCCATGTTGAAAAAAAAAATAATAATAATCTGTGTGTAGTTTGAAATTTGAATAGAGAAGTTACATTTTAGGTGAATGTTGAAAATAAATGCCAAAACCAGAACTATGTTTATGATTGAGCAAATGTTCCGAATGGCTATCAGTACACTAGTAAGTCATAATCATAGCGAAACATGATACTATCTATTACTTAATCTTCGACTCTTATAATGGAAAGCAACACCAGATGAAATCAATTTAGCTTCATCCACCATGAAGCATGATATGCATGTATATACTTTTCACTCTCCCCTTTAATCAAAAACCAATACATTAACTTAGATCTTAACACCAATATTAACAAGAGCACGAAGACAATTTCTTCATCTCACTGATTTCCAATTCAGTACCCAAGAGTACATCAACCTTTGTTCCTTTGAGTGAGGTAACATTATTGTCACCATTCTCCTTCCCATTACCACATTCCAAAGCTTTTTTGGACACTACCCTGTTGATCTCTTCTAGCAACTTGAGAAATGCACTCTCCACGTTGTCACCACTGAGAGCTGAAGTCTCAGAGAAGAATAGGCCCTGGTCCTCAGCAAACTCCACTGCATCTTCAGTTAGCACCATTCTCAGGTCCACAAGATCAGCTTTGTTCCCAACCAACATGATCACAATGGAGCTATCTGCGTGTGCACGCAGTTCCTCAACCCACCTAGCAACATGATCAAACGATTGTCTTTTGGTTATGTCGTACACCAGCATGGCCCCTAATGCACCTCTGTAGTATGCACTTGTTACAGCTCTGTACCTACACCAATAACAAAATTTACATGTATATCTTATGTTAAATTTGTGACAATTTATCTGCACCAAAATGATCAAGTATTATCAGTAATAGTTTAACAATAAGTTATATGTTGGAGTGACTAGTGTGAATGTATGAAGCCACATTAGATAGAAATCATCAAGTTAAGTAACATGTAAGCCAAAATGACATCTTTTAAAGTTGAGTTGGATGAATCATTAGAATCGATTTAGTGATAAGAGTCTTACATTTGTACCTTGTTGTCATTATTATAATTCTTCCGGATAAAAAAAAAAAAAAAGTTAAGTTGGATACTTAGATGTGGGTTAAGTTTACTCGTGTAGTTTGGTCATAACTTCACATTCCCTAACATGTTACTTTATCATTAAATCAGAGTTTGCAATTTTGAATTCATAGGATTCTGGTGAACTTTTTCAAATCTGGGCATGTTCTATGTATGTAGAATATGACAATGTGGACGGGCTTAGATGTTTAGCAGCATTACAGTCTCCCGAAACTGTTAACTGTCTCATTCCAACTCCTATATATAGAACATTAATGTGACTTTTGGAGCCTAAACAAAGAAAATGGAATAAATACCTATAAAACAAAAGTCAAAATCATGTCCTTCTTGGCCATGGATGTTGCCCAAGTCAAATTTACATCGCATTGAATAATATAATAAGTAATAACCTTTGAATGGAGGCACCATCATTGAAACTCAATGTATATCCACCCTTTAGTTCAAGGGAATGACAAGAAAAGTAGACAAAGAATTAAACACAAGCATGAATGAGAGAGAGAGAGAATGTGATGCACCTTTCTTGGCCAGCAGTGTCCCAGATCTGAGCCTTGATGACTTTGCCATTAATAGTGACAGTCCTAGTCTGAAATTCAACTCCAATGGTGGACTTTGAGTCAAAGCAGAACTCATTCTTTGCAAACCTCGAGAGAATTTGAGTCTTTCCAACTGCTGAGTCCCCTATGACCACCACCTTGAACACATAATCGATTTTCTCCTGAACATCATAATCTATTTTCTCAGCATCAACCCCATTCATTTCCTGGTTCATTTTGTTCCCAATACAAGGAAAGAACTTGACAAAGAATTGGTCAATATGGTTGGTACCTTGGCCTTATTCTTCCCCAGCAAATTAATATAAAACTTGGACTTGGTATAAACTAATGGTCTTAGGGGTGAGTAGAAGCAAGAAAAGGAACAGGGAATTTAGTTGAAAATTTATGAACAGGACAAAATCAATGTTGAATCACTAGTGGCAAAAGTATAGGCAAGAAAAGGGGGTCCAGTTCTGTGTCTCACTTTTAATATTATGATGCACTATTATTGTACTTTATTGCGGGGATGCCTTCTGCTGCTGATACATCAAGAGATTTAATTTAGCATATGGTGATAGCCGTAAAGGAAAACAGGAATATAAATTAATCAAAAATCAACCAAAAACTAAAATGTTATGGTGGTTTGCCTCAGGTTAAGGGAACCTGAAATCATGAATTTTTGAATGGTTCAAGTGTCTACTATTTCAGATCACTTTGGTCTTAATTTAAGGCGCAATCCAAGGGTACATGACTCTTCTTTCCATGATTTTCCCCCTTTTTTCATTTGCTCTATTGCTTTCATCTAATATAATGATTTGTGTCTAGCAAATGGTCATCTAAGATTGTGGTGATGATTCAATGGTTTCTTAAAATAGTTTTTTTTTTTCATCAGAAGAAGAAAAAAAAAAGTAGGGTGGCCTTGAACATTGGGGGATCCCCTAGTGTTGATACAATGAAGAAACAATTCGGGAAAATCCCAAAAATCAAGCTGAAATGTAACACGGTCCAACTTTTTTTTTTCCCTCCTAATTATTTAATTGAATTATATAAAATATCCACAAAATAAATGAAAGATGTATCTTTATTATTTTGGGGGAAAATGACAAAAACAAAATTAGGAAAAGTAAAATGACTCTCAAATAATATTATTTTCTATAATTTTTTTTTGTCAAAAGATATAATTCATATAATATCTCAAATTGATAATTAAAAATTAATTTACCCTCATATAACTTGCATTGATGAAATATTGTTGTCTATATTCTTAACAAAAGAATATCCTTTTTTCTATATATATTATTGATAAAGGTATATTATTAATAAAGGTATATTTCTTGTAACTTCTTTCAATCCACTTTTTCTCTCTTGTCATTTTTTTTATTAAGTTTTATTTTCTGTCTTTTGTATTTTGTAAATTCATTTTCCAAAGTTCTCACAATCTCTAATTAATCACCCACTCTATCTCTCTCTTTTATTTTTTAAAAATACTGGAGCATGAAGTGTAATCTCTAATTAATCACCCACTTTATCTCTCAATTTTTTTTTAAAAAAAAATATAGGAGCATGAAGTGTGTTTCTTTCTCCCTAATATTTTATAACTTAAGCATATCAAAATGATTCATCTCAATGTAATCAGTTAAATGAGTTGAATTGGTTCTAACTATTTAAAATATTTTTAAAATAAATTCAACTCAATTCAATCTATCATTTGACTGTGTTGATTTTTTTTTTCAAAACTTTTATTTATTGTCACCAATAAAAATTTATAATTGTAGATTTATTGATGTTAGTGAACTAAAATATTAATGTTTCGATAAATTGAAGTTGAATCTAGTGAAAAAAAAAGTTTTTCATAATGTGGTGAACTAAAGTTCAAATATCTGCCCGAAGAAGTAATCATATTTAATATTTGATTGTGTTATAATTGTCTGTTTTTTAATATATATATATATATATATATATATATATATATATATATTATTTTGATGTTTATATTTTTTTATCTTTTAAAATTATTGGTAATGATAGATATATTTGATTTCTTAAATATTTAGATGATATGGCTTTATTTTCTTTTATTTTTATTTTATTTGATTGGTCAATTCTTAAATCATCTTATATGGATTGTTTTTTCTTTTTTTAAGGTTAAAATAATATTTTATTTCGTATAGTTTTACTTATTTAACCTTTTGGTTTCTATAATTTATAATAGATATTTTTAATTTCTATACTTACTTTTTCAATCATTTTTAATCCTATAGTTTAAGATAGATTTTTTAGTTCTTATGTTAATATAACAAATGTATTAATTCAATTTTCTATATCTTATATCCACTTTATATTACTAGAATTATTTTAAAAATAGATAACATTATAAAAAGAAATAACGATAAAAGTAAAAGGATTAAAAAATTAAAAATATAAAAATTAAAAAAATATATATTAAATTATAAAGACTAAAAAAACTTTTAAAAAATAAATATAAACTTAAAAAATCTATTTTTTTTATTAGAACTAAAAAGTAAAAGATGTAAAATTATAATAATTAAAAAAAATATTTTAAACCTTTTTTTAGTAATGAAAAGTCAATTCAACTTTGTAACGACCCGCCTAACTGTTCCACAACAAACAACACCATATAGAATAGAGTATGCATATAAATTATAAAATATATACATAGGTCTAGTCTGGGGTTAAAGAGTCAATATACAAAATACATCAAAATAACTACACTAAGTAGCCAAAAACCACAAACATCAGCTCCATCTATCAGCTACCGACCTGCTACTATCTTCCAGCCTAACCCTGCTCTGCTCCCATACACAGTATGATCATTGTAGTCCAAACAACATGGAGATAGATAAGGGTAAGCTAGTGAAAAGAATCAGCATATATAGAAATTATAAACAGCTACAGCTTATCAGCACATCATTAAGTTCAACAAAGTTGATACACAACACAGCACAACATACATCATTCAGCAAAATCACATCAAACAGCTTATGCATCGTCACGCATTTCAACTCGGAGATCTCCTACAACAGCTCAGCCTTACGGCCTACAACAACTCAACCTTACGACCCACAACAGCTGAGCCTTACGACCTACAATAACTCAGCTTTACGGCCTACAACAGTTTATAATCAACATTCAGCACAGCACAACATAGCAGCATTAACAACATACAACACAGCTCAACTTTACATCAATACAGCTTAAACATCATACGACATTAACAACATAGACAGCATACAACTCAGTTCGGCTTAACCACATCATTCAACATGAACATCTCATAGCACAACTCATCATTACTCAACACAACAACATACAACATTAACAGCATTAATCAGCATTATCAAGAAAGAACACATCCGCGCCCGGCGCAATCATAGTTGTGCCCGGCGTGGACCAACCAGAGAGCTCCAAAGTGTAACGACCCACCCTAGGCTGCCACATCCAGAAACAACCAATATGACAACTAAAACAAAGTTGATACACAACACAGCACAACATACATCATTCAGCAAAATCACATCAAACAGCTTATGCATCGTCACGCATTTCAACTCGGAGATCTCCTACAACAGCTCAGCCTTACGGCCTACAGCAACTCAACCTTACGGCCCACAACAACTCAGCCTTACGACCTACAATAACTTAGCTTTACGGCCTACAACAGTTTATAATCAACATTCAGCACAACACAACATAGCAGCATTAACAGCATACAACACAGCTCAACTTTACATCAATACAGCTTAAACATCATACGACATTAACAACATAGACAGCATACAACTCAGTTCGGCTTAACCACATAATTCAACATGAACATCTCATAGCACAACTCATCATTACTCAACACAACAACATACAACATTAACAGCATTAATCAGCATTATCAAGAAAGAACACATCCGCGCCCGGCGCAATCATAGTTGCGCCCGGCGTGGACCAACCAGAGAGCTCCAAAGTGTAACGACCCACCCTAGGCTGCCACATCCAGAAACAACCAATATGACAACTAAAATAAAATAATATATAATTTAGAAAAAGAGAGCAAAGGCCAACTACACTAGAGTGTAAATATACAATAACGTATAAATTGTTTCCAAAATATATAACATATTTTTATAACAGAGTCATCATCCTCAGTAAGATTATACAGTAATCCAAAAAGCTAACATCATGAAAATATAAGATAGACACCCTAGGTGCTGGTCAAGCTCTAAGCCTAGCCACTTCTCAAAGTAGCTATCAAAAGAATCCTTGCTATCTCAAAGCATAACACCTGATCTGCTCCCCCACATAGTGAGATCATCACAGTCCACATCATGGAAATATAAGGGTTTCCACGTATAAAACCAACCATAGTATAATAAAATATCATTAAAATAGATGTTTCATTAACAGTATATATCCATACCAAAGAAGTGACAACATTATAAACAGTTATTTCCATGCCAAATATAAACCAATCCAAAATCCAATGTATACACATCCATGCCAATGCATACATATTCTATGATAATAAAGAATCCATAACCAATGTATACAATCCATACCAATGCATACATATTCCACATCCAAACCAAAATCACACCACTGTATAATTTCATGATGTAACCAACACATCCAAACCAAATGTTGGCCTAACACATCCAAACCAAGTGTTGATTCGGTGAAACATGTCATCAAACCATGTCACACACCTAACCTCTCATGGAAAATATACAGTTGAATTACGTCGTCACGTAACCCTGGTGATCATGGCCACTTCATCCATCGGTATGACTCGGTCTTGCCCCCATATACCGGTAGCAAATAGAATACTTAGGAGAGTACTTCAGAATCCACCTAACATCTGAAGTGATTTATTATATAACCTTTGAAAAAGTTCCATATTGGAATCCTCACCATGGGATTCCCAAATTCCATATTTTTCCAAGATTATATCCTGATCTCACCAAGAGATCTAATCTATACCATAATCTTACTCCTCTAAGTTCTATTAGTTTTCCAAACCACACACATATAGCATATTCCATAATTACATACAAACTTTTCCATAACCATGCCAAATCATTCAATATAATAACATAAATAATTAAACACCTAAAACAACCATCAACTTAAACAAATGACAATCTTCATATAAACATAATAGCATATTAAAAGTTATACTACCCCTATCATGCTCATACATACTAGATTAAGTCTTATAAGTACTACCCTTACTAGGATAAACAAGAGTCGAAACTAGGGCAGAACCTCTTTCTCTGGATTTCTCTTCCTCTCTCTCCTCTTTTCTTTCCCCTCATCTCTCTTTCTTTCTCTATCCCTCCTCTTTCTCTCTCTAGGATCTCCTCCTCTCAAATTCTCAATTTCCCAACACCCCAGCCCCCTATTTATAGAATTCTACCTTACCTAACCCGGAACGGCTCGTTCCAAAAGCGGAACACCCGTTCTGGGCCTGAAAAATCTACGTAAGTTTTAGAACTGGAACGGCCCGTTCCGGGACTCATCCAGAATGGCCCATTCTCCTTCTGGAACGGCCCGTTCTCCTTTTGGAACGGCCTGTTCTCGGCCCGTTCTCAGCTTTAAACCTAGTTCATTTTTGGTGCTTGGAACGCCCCGTTCCGCTTTTGGAACAGCCCGTTCCAAGTTACCAAAACACTCTATACCTTTAAAAAAAAATTCCAAAAATTCCATTAATAAATAATTAAAAAAAATGGTATTACAATTCTCCCCAATAGCAAAAATTTTCGTCCTCGAAAATTCACTTACTTAAAAAGAGATATGGGTATTGATCCTTCATCCTATCTTCCAACTCCCAAGTGGCTTCATTAGTAACCTCATCCCAAATAACCTTTACCAAATTGATAGATTTACCCCGCAACTGTTTAACTTTCTTATCTACCACTGAAACTGGCTGTTTCTCAAAAGTTAAATTCTCCTTAATTTGCACTGCCTCTGATTTCAAGACATGACTCGGATCGTGAATATACTTCCTCAGTTGTGAAACATGGAACACATCATGCAGATTAGACAGGAATGGAGGTAATGCAATTTGATATGCCATTGGTCCAATCCTCTTGAGAATTTGACATGGCCCAATAAACTTAGGATTCAACTTCTTAGCTTTGATAGCTCTTCCCACACCTGTGGTAGGAGTTACCTTCAAAAAGACATGTTCTCCCTCTGAAAACTCCAAAGGTTTCCTCCTCTTGTCTGAATAAGACTTTTGCCGATTCTGAGCAGCTCTCATTCTTTCCTAAATTTGTTTCACCTTTTCAGTAGTCTGTAAGATGATATCTGGCCCCACCATTATTGATTCTCCCTCTTTAAACCAACACAAAGGTGTTTGACACTTCCTCCCATATAGAGCCTCAAATGGTGCCATTCCTATACTTGCATGAAAACTGTTATTATAAGTGAACTCGACCAAAGGCAACATCTCTTCCCAACTCCCTAGATGATCCAAAATACAAGCCCTCAACAAGTCCTCCAAAGATTGGATAGTCCTCTCAGACTGCCCATCAGTCTGTGGGTGGTAAGCAAAACTGAGTCTCAACTTAGTCCCTAACGCCTGATGCAAATTCTTCCAAAATCGAGAAGTAAAACGAAGATCCCTATCAGAGATGATACTGGAGGGCACACCATGTAATCTAACAATCTCCTTAATATACAACTGAGTTAACTTTTCCAAGGACCACTTTATATTCACTAGAAGAAAATGAGCACACTTAGTTAATCTATGGACGATCACCCAAATAGAATCACAATTCTTAGCAGACCTTGGTAATCCAACAACAAAATCCATGGTTATACTATCCCATTTCCATTCTGGCACTTCCATCACTTGTAACAAAGCTCCTGGTTTTTTATGTTCTACTTTAGCTTTCTGAAACATAATGCAAGATGCAACATACCCGGCTATCTCCCTCTTCATACCATTCCACCAAAACATTTTCTTCAAATCTTGATACATTTTTGTCATACCCGGATGTACACTCAACTTGCTCTTATGACCTTCCTCAAGTATCAACTTCTTCAACTCTTTATCTTGTGGAATACAAACTCTACCCTTGTAGCTCAAAACTCCATCCATATCTTGTTCAAATCCTTCAGCTTTCTCAGAACCCAACAACTCACTAACCTTATTCAATCCCATATCCTGAACTTGTTTTTGTTTCACCATCTCCAAGAAATCACTAGTAATGGTAGTCATACCACAACTAATAAAATCTGGGGCAACTACAACGTTAAGATTCATATCCCTAAATTTCTCTACTAACTCCATCTCTTTAACCATCATGTTAGACATATGAAGAGATTTTCTGCTCAAAGCATCTGCTACCACATTCGCTTTACCTGGATGGTACATTAACTGAAAGTCATAATCTTTCAAAAACTCAATCCACCTCCTTTGCCTCATATTTAACTCTTTCTGATCAAACAAATATTTTAGACTCTTATGATCACTGAACACATCAAACTTTGCTCCATAGAGATAATGCCTCCAAATTTTCAAAGCAAAAACCACCGCAGCCAACTCTAGATCATGCGTAGAATAATTTCATTCATGAGTTTTTAACTGCCTAAATGCATAGGCCACAACCTGTCTATCTTGCATAAGAACACATCCTAAACCTTGATGAGATGCATCACAATAAACCTCAAAAGATTTATTAGGATCTGGCAGAATCAACACTAGAGACGACGTCAGCTTTTCCTTTAACTCTTGAAAACTCCTTTCACACTCCTCCGTCCATATAAAAGGATGATCCTTCCTGGTCAGCTGTGTCAAAGGCATAACTATTTTAGAAAATCCTTCTATGAATCTTCTATAATAGCCAACCAATCCCACAAAACCTCTAACTTCAGTAACTGATTTCTGACGCTCCCACCTCAAAATCGCTTCCACCTTAGTAGTATCAACTGCAATTCCTTGTGCAGAAATCACATGACCCAAGAACTTAACTTCAGATAACCAAAATTCACATTTCGACAACTTTGCAAATAATTGTTTCTCCTTCAATACCTGCAAAACTATCCTCAAATGTTCTCTATGTTCTTCCATAGATTTAAAATAAACCAGAATATCATCAATGAACACCACCACAAACTTATCCAGAAAGGGACTGAAAATCCTGTTCATATAATCCATGAAAATAGCTGGAGCATTCGTCACTCCAAAAGGCATGACAACATACTCATAATGGCCATACCGAGTCCTGAAAGCAGTCTTTGGTATGTCCTCCTCCTTTACCCGAATCTGGTGATACCCAGACCTCAAATCAATCTTGGAGAAAACAGAAGCTCCCATTAACTGATTCATCAAATCATCTATCCTTGGCAATGGATACTTATTCTTGATTGTCAATTTATTTAACTGTCTGTAATCCACACATAACCTCACGCCACCATCCTTCTTCTTTACCAACAACACTGGTGCTCCCCACGGAGATACACTAGGTCTGATCATTTGCTTCTCCAAAAGCTCTTCAACCTGCTTCTTCAATTCAGACAACTCTACTGGTGCCATTCTATAAGGAGAAATAGACACTGGTCCCACCCCTGGTATAAGATCAATACTAAACTCCAACTCTCGTTTTGGTGGTAACCCCGGAACATCATCCGAAAAAACTTCTAGGAAATCTCTGACAACATCGATACTATTCAACAACTTTTCATTCTCTACACTGATAAAAGATAGGATCATGAACCCAAAAGCTCCACCCTTCAACAACCCATCCACCTGTCCATTAGAAATAAATCTCTCCTGTTCAACAGTAGGAAAGATTAATCTCTTCTCTGAACAATCTATCAAAATTCTGTTGGCAGAAAGCCAATCCATCCCTAAAATCACATCCAAATCAGATAAAGGTAAACAAAACAAATTCACTTTATAACAATGCCCTTCCACCTCCACTAAACATCTTAAACAAACCTCAGAAGTCAAAACAGAACCTGAAGTTGGAGTAGAAACAACTAGATCCACACACAAGGAACTCAACCAAATTTAACCTTGCCACACATTCATAAGAAATAAAAGAATGTGAAGCACCAAAATCAAATAGAATAGAAATATCATTACCATCAGCTTTGCCCTTTCCCTTTACCAGCTCAGATGATGTTTCATCTTCAGCACCTGTTAAAGCAAAAACACGACTTGCTGTAGTAGGTCGATCCACTTTCTGGTTCCTTCTAGCTGGGGTATTTCTGACATTGCAATCTTTAGCCATGTGACCCACCTTGCCACATTTAAAACACACATAGTCCTTTGTAGGACAATCCCTCATCATATGTGGGCCTCCACATCTGTAACATCTAAAACTCTGAACAGCTCCTGTAGTAGTAGTCCTCATTGGTTTCTTATTAGCATTCCCCTTCTGAAACTGAGATGGTCTCTTTTGAGGATGTTTCTCCCTCCCAAATCCAGATGATCCATCTAGACCCTTTGCCACTCTATTTCGTCCTTCAAATCTCTCAACTATTTTTGCCTTTTCAACTAGAACTGGAAACTCCACAATCCCCATAGGAACAATAGTCTTTTTCAGCTCATACCTTAAACCCTCACTGAACTTCCTGCATCTCCATGCTTCAGAGATAGCTTGAGAATAGTACCTAGCCAAGTGTTCAAACTTGACCACATATTCGTGTACTGACATATTTCTTTGTTGCAGTCTCAAAAATTCAGTTTCCTTAGCATATCTGGTACTATCTGGAAAATATTTCTCTAGGAATACCTTTTTGAAATTTTCCCAATTCACCAATTCCCCTCTAGCTTCCATCATAGCTTGAGCACCTTTCCACCAAAAGCTAGCCTCACCCACCAACATATAAACAGCATAAACTAGCTTCCTCTCTTCAGGACAATGCATCACCATGAAGATTTTCTCCATCTCCTCAATCCATTGATCAGCAACTTCAGGTCCATCAACACCTGTAAATTGAGGGGGATTCCCTTTTCTGAACTCTGACAAGCCCCTATACTCATCAGGTACCTCAGCCCTAGCTGCTTCAACTGCAGCCCAGTTGGTCTCCATCTGAGCCAATAAAGTATTTTGTTGTCCAATAGCAGCAGCAATTAGCTCCATAGTCTGAGCAATCTGCCGCTCATCCACACCTGAAGAAGGATTAGAATGGTTTCCCCTACCAACCATCCTAATCAAGATAAAAGATCAAGGAACCTATGAGTTTACACCAAAACACATAATAAATTCCTTTCCAAAATCCATTTCCACACAACAGAAACATAACAAGACCATTTCCCACAAACCCTAAAGAGACTCGACCAGCTCTGATACCAAAAATGTAACGACCCACCTTAGGCCGTCACATTCAGAAATAACCAATATGACAACTAAAATAAAATAATATATAATTTAAAAAAATAGAGCAAAGGCCAACTATACTAGAGTGTAAATATACAATAACGTATAAATTATTTCCAAAATATATAACATATTTTTATAATAGAGTCATCATCCTCAATAAGATTATACAGTAATCTAAAAAGCTAACATCATGAAAATATAAGATAGACACCCTAGGTGCTGGTCAAGCTCTAAGCCTAGCCACTTCTCAAAGCAACTATCAAAAGACTCCTTGTTATCTCAAAGCATCACACCTGATCTGCTCCCCCACATAGTGAGATCATCACAGTCCACATCATGGAAATATAAGGGTTAGCACGTATAAAACCAACCATAGTATAATAAAATATCATTAAAATAGATGTTTCATTAACAGTATATATCCATACCAAAGAAGTGACAACATTATAAACAGTTATTTCCATGCCAAATATAAACCAATCCAAAATCCAATGTATACACATCCATGCCAATGCATACATATTCTATGATAATAAAGAATCCATAACCAATGTATACAATCCATACCAAATGCATACATATTCCACATCCAAACCAAAATCACACCACTGTATAATTCCATGATGTAACCAACATATCCAAACCAAATGTTGGCCTCAACACATCCAAACCAAGTGTTGATTCGGTGAAACATGTCATCAACCCATGTCACACACCTAACTTCTCATGGAAAATATACAGTTGGATTACGTCGTCATGTAACCCTGGTGATCGTGGCCACTTCATCCATTGGTATGACTCGGCCTTGCCCCCATACCGGTAGCAAATAGAATACTTAGGGGAGTACTTCAGAATCCACCTAACATCTGAAGTGGTTTATTATATAACCTTTGGAAAAGTTCCATATTGGAATCCTCACCATGGGATTCCCAAATTTCATATTTTTCCAAGATTATATCCTGATCTCACCAAGAGATCTAATCCATACCATAACCTTACTCCTCTAAGTTCTATTAGCTTTCCAAACCACACACATATAGCATATTCCATAATTACATACAAACTTTTCCATAACCATGCCAAATCATTCAATATAATAACATAAATAATTAAACACCTAAAACAACCATCAACTTAAACAAATGACAATCTTCATATAAACAAAATAGCATATTAAAAGTTATACTACCCCTATCATGCTCATACATACTAGATTAAGTCTTATAAGTACTACCCTTACTTGGATAAACAAGAGTCGAAACTAGGGTAGAACCTCCTTTTCTGGATTTCTCTTCCTCTCTCTCCTCTTTTATTTCCCATCCTCTCTCTTTCTTTCTCTCTCTTCTCTTTCTCTCTCTAGGATCTCCTCCTCTCAAATTCTCAATTTCCCAACACCCCAGCCCCCTATTTATAGAATTTTGCCTTACCTAACCCAGAACGGGCCGTTCCAAAAGCGAAACACCAGTTCTGGGCTCGAAAAATTTACGTAAGTTTTAGAACTGGAACAGCCCGTTCCGAAACTAGAACGACCCATTTCGGGACTCATCCAGAACGACCCGTTCTCCTTTTGGAACGGCCCGTTCTCGGCATGTTCTCAACTTTAAACCTAGTTCATTTTTCGTGCTTGGAACGCCCCGTTCCGCTTTTGGAACAGCTCGTTCCAAGTTACCAAAACACCCTATACCTTTTATAAAAAAAAATGGTATTACACAAGGCTCTTACGCGCCCGACACAATTTCAATTGCGCCCGGTAGAAAAGAAGGCAGAGACTCCCAGGAGTCTCACACGCCCGACGTACCCAAACCCGCGCTCGGTGCAAGTAAGGCAGAGACCTCCCCAAGGTCTCACGCCCGGTGTAATACCAATTGCGCCCGGCACCACCCCTGGCAGAGACTCCCAAGGAGTCTCCACGCCCGACGAGATATAATCACACCCGACATCATACCAGAACCCCAAAATGTGAGTCCTTGTCTGATATCATGCTCAGCGCGGTTCTCCCACGCCTGGCATGAGCCATCCAGGGGCCTCCATTCCCAAGCTCGCCCGGCGCAACCAGCCTTGTGTCCGGCGTGCTTGACCAATGGAACCCTCTGATGGTTACGCGCCCAACGCCAAGAACTACGCCTAGCACACCATCAAGCAACGACCCCCAAACTTCAAAAATTTTCACCAAAACCTGCAAAATAAACCAGCTAAACCACATGCAATTCATTCAATGAACTACATTCTCATCAAATAGCTCAAAAATCACAACTTTTTCCACATGCAACCATGAAAACTCAAAATCCCAAATTTTCACCCTTTCTCCCCAAAACCCCGAAAATGAAATTTCCTTCCAATCTAACCATGAATCAACTGAAAATAACCAACACTTGAGTTTCTAAACTCATTTCCAAACAATCAGCAAGAATCTATCTTCCCTTACCTCGGAGGAGAAGAATTTCCGAGCTTCCGGGAAGTGGAGGAGAAGAAAAAGAAAAGGAGAAGGCTCCGGCTCTCAACTAACTTCACAAGGAAGGGACCACCTTGGTGCTTCCGACTCAGCCTAAGAAGAAGAAATCATCAATAAGGATTTAGAGCTTGAGAGAAAAGGAAACTGAGGGGAGAAGAGATATGTGAAAAGAAAATGAGAGGGAGAAGCTATGGGAGTGGGGTCTCACAAACTTAAACTACAACTAAGGTTGAATTGGGTTCAACTTTTCAATCCACTTTTAACATGCCAAAACATATCAAAATATAAGTTGGGTTGGGTCAACCCATATTAACATCCTATTTCAGAGTTTGATAAGTCCCTATTTACATGTATTTATGGTAAAATCAACGTCCAAATATGAACATTGTTTCATATATGATTTCAAAAGGACGTAGTCAAGTGACAAGTCCGATAAATGTTAATCCAAACGCAAATCAATTTTTAAAAAAAATTATAATTATTAATACACTTCGACGTTTGGGATTTGACACCAACAAATACTTTCTTATCATGCAATTTTCTCTAATTATTGTTAATAACTCATGCATTTTTTTTCAATTATATCTTAATTGTACATTTATTGGACATAACTAATCATATTAGTAGCGATTCAATTCCAGAAAAAGAATATTAGCAGCGATTTGTTTTTTTTTTATAATTTGTTGTAATCATTAATATTTCTAATTATTATAATTAGGACAATAGGAGTAGTTTACTCACTCCGTCCCACAATAATTAAAATTCTTTGAAAAATGCCTTAAAAAATTGTTATTATTTTTAATATAATATTAATTAATCCTTTATTTTTATAAGTTATTCAACTACTATAATTAATAATAATGTATTTATTGATGAGTAAATTATTTTAATAAAATTATATCATAAAATGATATATTTATTTGAAATCTTAATTTCCATATATGAACCTTAAAATGCAATTATTATGGAACGAAAAACTAGAAAAACTTAAATTGTTGTCCTAATTATAATAATTAGGAAAGTCCAAGTCGCAATTACATTAATTAGGAAATTAAACTAATGATTACACCAAATCATGAAACCAATTATTATCCATATGATTAGTGATCCTCAAAAATTGATTTTTTATTACTGTTATAGTATATCAAACAATGTTTTTTTTTAGAAAATCTTACTTAAATTAAGTAAGATTATTGTAAATATTAAAAATCTCTTTATATTTAATAAAATTATATATTATAACTTGAACTCGATGTCACGTATCAAAATTTCTTGGATTAATACATAGTAATGTCAGTGTTTCGTAATAAAGGTTATATATGTGTGTGCAAATTGTTGTCCTTTTAAAAGTAATCAAACGTGGTATCTAAAATCTATAATAATATCTGAATATTTGCATCATATATATATATGTTCACCTACCAGTCCGCACAACAGAAATAGTTATAATTTATAATAATATATAAAATTGATTCATTATTTTTATATATAACTTTTAAATATTTTTATTGCTATTGATTATAATAACTGTACACATTTTTTTTAGTATAAGATAACTTCATAATCTTATTTTATTAATTTAAATAAAAATTACTATTTATAAAAAAATAATAGCCTGTATTATTTCATAAGTGTTTTGCACCTTTCACATTCTAGAACAGTAATAATTTATTTAACCAATAATAATAATAAACAATGAAAAGAGAAACTTGTAACAAGGAAAATCTAAGATTCTGACAATGACACATGCTCAATTTGTTCCATGGTATTATAGAGTGAAATAAAATGTGTAGTTTGTACATGAAATGTAGCAGCTGGAGCATGGCCTACACCTTTGTTACAGCACACATGAAAGACTGAATTATTTTTAGCTTCCTTTTTCCATTGACTCCTGCCAGTGCTGGTGCTCTATAATATACACCCATTGCTTTCCACCGACAAAGCCCATGTAACATTAAGAATAACATCATCGAACAATGAATGCACAATATATATTATAAAAGGGATATTCTATTTTCTCGAGTATATAATTTTTAAATTATTTTATCTTTAAATTTTTAAATAATAAAAAACATTATTAAAATTAACTAAATTTAAAACTTTAAGACTCACAAATTAAACATAATATCAATTGGTTCGGTAAATATTAATAATTCTTAAAAAAATTTAAATAAATATAAAAATATAAAGTGTCTTAACTTCACTGATATATATATATATATATATATATAGTCGGGGGTTAAAATCCCTAACCTAGTATCAGAGGGTTGTGGTATTCGGAGGGTTAATCCCATATGTGACTTAGTTAAGCTAGCTAATGTCATGGTAGGCCCATACCCAAACCATTCTACCTTAACATAGTATCACACTTCCTTATTTAAGTGGCATAGCCTGAGAAATCAAACTAAGTTATCCATACCTGACTCTCTTATGAGACCTAATGTTGTACTATACCTAACTTGATTAAGATAGGTTTAACACTATGATTCAGTAGGGACAAACCACTTAAATTTCTCACTTTAGTTGTAGGAGATATTTGTAAGATGATATGCATGACAACACATTAGTTATTTTATAATTGTTGTGCTACAACTGAATTTGATATGTTGAGACTGTCATACATATTGTAAGTCGTACTATTTGTTGAAAGTTGAGATTGATGTTGATTTAGTTGTTAAGTTGCTTAGTTATTTTAGTTGATTAAGAGAATTATATTGCTATTTGAATGTTGGACACATTGCTAAGTTGTTATTGTTGAAAGTTGTTTGATGATTAAGTTGTGAATTATAATTTTAAGTTATATTTTGATTACTTATTGTTGATATTTATGTGTTTTCTTGTGTAAGCTTATGCTTCTTTTTCCTTGTGGTTGGAATTTTCATGACCATACTTGGTATGCGAATAGGACAACATTAGATTTGTTGCTTGGAGCTTTGTTGAGTTGCTAGAGGCGGTGTGTTTTTGTTGATTTCGCTAGAGGGATATACTTTTTTTCTTTTTTAGACTTTGACTAGCAGTCTAGCCTTACTTGTAGTCTTTGGACTTGAGTTGTATAAATTTTATATTTAGATTTTCTTTTAAGTTGTGTACCTCCGACATATTCTATTATGCATGATTAGTTTATATTTCTACATGTTTTGTCTAGATATTATATGTTTAGCTTCTAATAGTTGTCTTTTTCGTTATGTAGTGATCATGATGAGTTATTAGACTTGTAATAGCCCAAACACACCATAATGAGAGGGATACAAGTGTGAGATTGTACAATTAAAAATAACTTAAGGGAATTCATTTGTACTACCTGTAACAAACAGATGCATATACTTTTCAGTAGCTCATCACATAAGAACTCCAAAGTTAGAACTCCAAAGTTAAACGTGCTTGACTTGGAGTGATTTAGGAATGAGTGACCTTCTAAAAAGTTTCCTAGAAAGTGTGTAAGTGAGGACAAAACACACTAAAAATCTTGTGTTGGTCTGTGGAGCCGGTCGTTGATCCTAAAAATGGATGGACATCTTAGAAAGGGTTATCCACAGAGAGTTCTGACCAATGAGGAGTTGTGTGGAGTCTCATCGTGTGAAGTATCACCATGTGAAGTATCGTGAAGTGGAGCCGCTAAGACTTCAAACTTAAGGGGTGTAACAAATGGTAGGTTCTCTCTCCCAATACGATGTGGTTCGGCGATGAATCAGGTAGAAGCTGATGGGCTTGTAACAGTCCAAACACACTAGAATGAAAAAAATCTATAGATTTGTACAAGTGTGAGATTGTATAGTTGAGGATGACTTAAAGGAACTAATTTGTATTTCCTATAAAATGCATCTACTTTTTAGTAGTTCATCCATAAGAATTCTAGAGTTAAGCGTACTTGGCTTGGAGCAATTTAGGAATGAGTGACCTTCTGAGAAGTTTCCTATAAAGTGTGCGAGTGAAGACAAAAATATGTTGAAAATTCTTGTATTGATGATTTGTGGGATTAGTTATTGATCCTAAAAGTGGATGAACATCTTAGAAAGAACTATTCACAAAAGGGTTTTGACTGATGAAAAATTCTGACTAATGAGAAATTGTGTAAAGTGTCACCGTATCAAATCTAAAAAGTATTACATGATCTACTCTCTATTAAATGTAATGTAGAAACAAATTAATAAAGATTGAATAAAGTATATATTCTTAAGTTTCAACATTGTTGACTAAATGACCATAATGAAGAGAGTTCTCTCTCAATCATACCTTTTTTTTAATCTAAAAAGATGAAATCTTACTAGAAAAAAAATCCAAACTTACAATTGATTAATATTTTATAATCAAATAATTTGAATACTCCACCCAAAAAATGGGACGACTTATTCATTCAATTTATCTTTCAATATTTTTTTAATAAAGAGATGCTAAATTTTGGAATATTATTCATCTTAGATAAAATTTAAGCTATGTTGATTTTTTTTTTAAATAATTAAGCAATAACAATACAAGTATGTTAATAATATTCTACATAATAATAAATATATCGTTGAAGCCACGCTCTCAAGCAAATAAAAATATTTTAATAATTATTAAAAACTTGAAAGTTCTACAATAACTTTTTTTCCCTTCAAAACTCCTCCAATTCCCCCAAAACATTTCTATATAAAATTATTATAAAAATAAAATAAAGTAATAACTACTACATTTTGCACATAAATTTTTTTTCCAATAATTTCTTTCAATAAATATATTATAAATATTTATTCCATCCAATAACCCCTTCTTAAATATTTAGATATATATTATTATAAAAACCATTATAAGCAAATATATATACATAAATATATCAAAATAAAATAATAAAAAAATAGATTTTTTAATAATTATTGAAATGATACAAATATATCAAATTGTTATACTAAAACAAATAAAATCATTTTAAAATCACACATCTTATTAATTATTAAATTAGTCTCATTTTAAATACATATTAAAATTTAAAATTTGGATAATATATCAGAATTAAAAAAAGTTGTGCATCGGAAGTATATTATTAAAATTTCTATTTATCTTATGTCTCGGAGTTCAATTTCATCAAATTATATCTAGCTGTGCAATAATTTTATAACACACGTGCCTCTATCTCTCTACTTATTATGTGATTTGTTTTCTCAGTTCTCACCATGCAAATAACAAATGAGTTGTTGCTTTTTCATTTGTTTGTAGAAGCTAAGGGCAAGTAGGGGTAATTTTCCACGCAATTATATTGTATAAAATGACATTTATGAACTTAACGTCTATTTTATGTATGTTCTTGGAAACAGGGGTGGACTAGTAATCAAAAATCAAATTGTGCACATTTTCTCAATTTAAAAAAATTATATATATGTATATATATAATTTTATCTTCCTTAATTTTATGTATTTGAATTTATTCTCTTGATATTTTACTCGTTGCATATACATATCTTAAATTTTTATATTTCTTATTAAGTTATCGGTCCGTGGCTACTGGTCAAGGTGTTTTTGTTCTTCTTATTAATTAATTTTTTGAATAATGTATTCTTGAATCTTGAAATTTAAAATAAAAAAGTAAAAGTAAAACAAATTAGCCATTTTAATTTTTATTTATTAATAAGTTAGATGAAACAATAGCTCAATGTGAATCTATGATAACAATTAACAAGTTGCAAACGTCTCTGCTAAGACAGAGAGTCCAAAACAAGTGTGGCAATACATTTCACTGACCATGACATTGCTGCAATTTTCTATACTCTAGTTTGAACTTTCAAACAAACTTTCCACTGTGTTTTAGCAGGGTTGAACTAGACCTTTTCACATACTAATGGTTGATTTTAATCGGAAAAAATTGACCTACTTTGGTTTTGGGAGATTTCAGATTACTAAACGTAATGAAATGGTTTTAACATATTTTGGTCCTTTACATATATTTTTTTTTGTCCGTGGATGTATCTATTATCGATTTTGCATATCGTTCTTGATGCATTTTTACTTGGTTGGATATTCTTTCATCTAATTCAATCCATCTTAAAGAATTATATGTATTGAATTCTTTTTTAATTATATATACTCAACAGGGAAGACCATTAACGTATATCACTACTAGAATTTCTCTTATTACATGCGATTTTCCTTGCAAATTTTTAAAATTTGCAGGAAATGTTGTTCTTACAAGTTTTTCTGCGAAATTTTATCTGTAGGTAATACTTTCGTGGATAATATATTTTTTAAAATTCGCAGAAAATTTTCTTACGAAATTTCTTGCGAAAAAAATTCGTAGGAAAGTTTTCCTGCAAAAAAAATTCACAAGAAAGTTTCGTGCGAATTTTTTCACAAGAAATTCTGCAGGAATATTTTTAATGAAAAAAATTAAAAAAATTACTATAAATTCTATCAATAATTCTTCAACTTTCAAATGCTCACAATGAATTCATACGAAGCATTTGTTTCCATGTCTCTAACATGTGATACATAATCTTTTAAATTCTAAGATTATAGATTATGAGTTTAATGCTCAACTATACAAATCAACTTATAAAATAAGTGTTACCCCAACTTATATACTCTTTAATTATTTTATTTTCAATCGATGTGAGACTTAAATTTTTTTTTTAAATATTAAACTTATAAATTTAAATATTTTTATTTTTATTTTTCCTACGGATTAAAATTTGTAGGAAAATCCGCAAGAAAAATTACCTGCAAAATTTTTCTACCATTTAGTAAACATTACTTGCGAATTTATTTTTGCAAGAAAATCTGCAAGAAACAAAATAAAATTTTTACAATATTTTCTGCAAATTTTTACCATGAAAAAAAATTTCTATGATCATTAAGATTTTAGCAAAATTTGTAAGAAATATCTGTAAATTATTTTTCGCAAATAAATTCGCAAAAAATTTCTGCGAATATTTTTTTGCAGGAAAATTCGTAAAAAAATTCTGGGAATATTTGTTTGCAGGAAAATGACATTTTTCTAGTAGTGTATTAAGATAAGCTGTGAAATTATATTAAGAAAGTAAATTTTAAACAATTCAATTTTATAAAATACATTATATATATATATATATATATATATATATAGAGGAGGAATCCATTTATTAGACTTACTTTGTTCAATAATTTATATCTGATAACACATTTTAACGATCTGTTATTTTTAAAAGTTCTTAATACATAAATTAAGTTTATAAATTTTTTTAATAATTTAAAAATTATTTAATATTACGTTTCATTAATTCAAAAATTTTGGAATTTTCAACTATAATTTTTTAATATTTTAATTTTGACCATATTAGGGATGAATGTGGGATATCAAACTATCTTAGCCATTTTAATTAGTTCCGCATTTTTTTTTTCATTTCCATTTATGTTTTTTTTTTTTTACTAAGCAGAATTGCTATAACCTAAAAATTGTACCTTTAAAAATCATATCAAGAAAGCTTTTGGCAGGAATTTTGACGTGATTATGGAAATGCTGATTCCTGTAATGCACACAAAATTCAGGATAACGGGATAAAGTTTTTGTTTTACAATTCCATGGAAGACAATTCTAAACAAGTTAAACGACACTGTCCCAGCAACATCACAAGAATTTTCCATAATTTTTTGAGCACTGATTTTGGTGTTTATTATTATCTATCCCACGGATAATGTTTCGAATGCTCATCCACGATGGTAAAACTAAAATTGTTTTGGAAAAGCATGTTACACGGGGCCAGTTATGATATTTATAATTTGCACACATAGCATAATGGTAAAGGTTGTCCAGCTGAGAGAGGCTTTACTTTGTAGTTGGTCAAACTTAACGAAGCAAGAAATGGGATGGAAAAGTCCTCTAGACTTCCACAAGAAAAACGTCTTCTTGGGATAGAAGAGAAAACATGGATGGACACAATACAACACAACACAACACAACATCGTCCAATACAAGCTCTTTCCAATTGTAATCTTGGCCCGGGTGCTAGGATCTGCTTTCTCAGGGAACTTTAGTTGTCTTTGCTGAAACGGGGTTTCTCAATCTTCATGGCTCTCTCAGGTATTTGTTGACTTTGACTCTTCCCCTGTTGCTTCTTCTAGAAATCAGAATATGCATCATGTCAAATGGGGTCTCCCCACTTCTTTTAGCTTTCTTCACATCTTGTTTACCTTGAGCTTTTGCTATAAGATACTTAGTTCAGGTAGCAAGTAAGTCCTTGCTTTTTTGTGATTCATATTGTTGCCTCACCAAAAGGGGTAGAGAGGGGATACAATTCCTTAGAGGGGGTGTTAATGGAGAAAGATAACTGAAAAAGTGGCAGTTTTTGGCACCCCAGAAGCACATGAAAAAGAAGGGGTGTCAATTGGTCAAGTCAACTTTGCCCCTTTTGGACTCAGTTCTCCAAAATTTATAATGGCATGAACATTTTTCTTTCTCATAGAATATTGCAGCCTTGTAGATTGGAGAAGATCAAGTTGTGTGTACGAATGTAGTCTAAGCAATTTTAGGTTCTTGATTCATCTCAATTTGATCCTCTTCCTTGCATTACAGCAATGAGCTTGACAAGGTGTTAGGTCCAGAATCTGTTGCTTGAGCTGATGAAAAGTAAAAATGAGAATTGAGAAACGTGACTTGTTTTTTTATCAGCTCAAGAGACTGCAGTATTTGTTCAAAGTTTAGTGTGATTTCCTTATTCTTAATATCATCACAAACCAGTGAAAACATTAAATGCACACTGATTTATGATAATAGTTTATTGAGTAAACAGTTTAGTTAGTCTTTGATAGATGTAATGTCAGTCATGTTATTTTCTGGACGATGAAAAATGAAATTAATTCGTCATCTCTGAACGATAAATATGCGTTTAATTGTTAAATTAGTAATGTGTATTCCGTTGATCAGATTAGCTTCTAAGGTTTGTGACAAAGGGACTAATTTAACTGAAAAATGCACATTCAAGAACCATAAACACTATAAGCATGTTTGAATAAATTTCCCCAAAAGAACTTAAGAGAAAAACAGAGTAATGAAACATGAAATTAGTGTTTTCATAAGTTAAAATTAACTTTTGCATTGGTTAAAATTAAGTTTTTGAAGAAACAATATGAAAGAGTTTCTATAAATTAACTTATGCTTGAGCTGATTTTAGATTATGGAGAAACTAATTTAATTTTTTTGTTCTCGTTTTCTTCTCTTGGAAGTGCTCTCGAATAAATTTACCCAAACAAGTCATTATTTGGACTAATTTGACTGTTTGCTCATAATTTACTAATAATTGGTAAATGAATCTGATAAGGTCTTTTTTTTTTTTTTTTTAATATCTTGATATCAGATTTAGGCATTTGGAATTGAATTGGAATGAGTATGCAAACATTTCCATCGGAAGTTTTTGGAAATTTCTGCTACCCTTGTGCCAACATTAGTGACTGTGTTCTTGTTCCACTGGAAGAAAAAGAGTCATATTTCCTTGCCTAAGTTGTGTTGCAAGATGATGGTTCTAGATGTGTTATCTTCTGGTCCAACAGGAACAGCCATTTCTCAAACTGTAGAGACCATTGCCGAGTTCCTAATTACTGCTAACGAAGTGCTTGTGAAGAAGGATAGTTTTAAGGAACTTGCAGCTTACATGGAAAGAATCAAGCCTATATTAGAAGAATTAAAGAAAGGAAAAGTCAGTAATTATGAGTCATTTAACCAAGCCATTGAGACCATGAATAAGGAAATTAAAGATGCAAAGCAACTGGCTCAAGAATGCAGCAAGAAGAGCAAGGTTTATCTGCTAATGAACAGCAGGTTCATTGTTAAGAGCTTAGAAAATCACACAGAACAGCTGAGTAGGGCACTTGGTCTTCTGCCTTTAGCCACAACAGGTCTTTCTTCAGGAATCCTTGAAGAAATTGAAAAGCTATGTGACAATATGCAGAGTGCTGGATTTAAAGCAGCTCTAGCTGAAGAAGAGATTTTAGAGAAAATTGATTCAGGGATCAGGGAAAACAATGTCGATCGTTCCTATGCCAATAATTTGCTATTTCTCATTGCTCAGGCTGTTGGGATTAGGAATGATAGGTCAACAATAAAGATGGAACTTGAAAAGTTCAAGAGTGAAATTGAAGATGCACGCCTTAAGAAGGACTTGGCTGAAGCTAGGCAAATGGATCAAATCATTGCTTTGTTGGAAAGGGCTGATGCAGCTTCATCACCTAGGGACAAGGAACTCAAATACTTTGCAAAACGCCAATCTTTGGGTAGTCAAATCTTGGAGCCTTTGCAGTCATTTTATTGCCCCATCACTCAGGATGTTATGGTGGATCCTGTAGAAATTTCATCAGGGCAGACATTTGAGAGAAGTGCAATAGAAAAGTGGTTTGCAGAAGGAAACAATTTGTGTCCCATGACCTTGATTCCTTTAGACACATCAATTTTGAGACCTAACAAAAAGTTGAAACAATCCATACATGAGTGGAAGGATAGAAATATAATGATCACAATTGCTACATTGAAAGAAAAAATCCAGTCTGGAAGCGATGAAGAAGTGCTGCATGACCTGCAAACTATTCAGAAATTGTGCGAAGAAAAAGAGCAATACAGGGAATGGGTGATACTGGAGAATTACATAATAACTCTCATCCAAATTCTATCAAGACACCGTGATATAAGGAAACATTCTCTTGTCATCCTCGGCATGCTGGCAAAGGATAATGAAGAAGCTAAGGTACTTAAATTCATACTCTCCTTATTGATATTTTAACAAGGTGCATACTGGATAGCAAATTTACTACATTCAATTTTTGGCTTTATAAAGAGATATATGGATTAATGAATGCCATAGTTATAGATAAAATAAAATAAATGCATTCTAGACATTTTGGTTAAAACTGATTCTAGTTTCTATAACACAACTATAACTGAATTTCCCTTTAAGCTAGATTCTAGAAACCAATCATAGACAAAAAAGAATCTGGAGAAGAAATTCGAAGTTAATGTGAATATGTGATGCAATCTATCTGACATGCAAAAGGATCGATTGGTTAGGACCTTTCTCATCCATTCCGCACCAGCATTAAACATTATAAAACACTACCAACATAACGAGCTTGTGAATCAAAAATATTTTCAACACAATTTTATCCAGAATTTTGATCATGTTGCACTCCTTAATCCTTTCTCTTCTTTTAACTAACTCCTCCTGATTTTCTTCTAAACCTATTTCATTTTATATGTCTACAAAATTGATGGTTGTATCTCCTTTTTAAGTGTTGCTTTACATCTACACACGATTTCATAATGGACATTCAGCCATGCTATTGAACTTTCTTATCTGCAGGAAAGAATTTCAACCGTTGACCATGCAATTGAATTAATTGTCCGGTCTCTTGGTCGTCGTCCAGAGGAAAGGAAGTTAGCAGTAGCATTGCTGCTCGAATTATCCAAATATGATTTGGCACGAGAACAGATTGGAAAAGTTCAAGGTTGCATACTATTATTGGTGACTATGACTAGTGGAGATGACAATCAAGCTGCTAGAGATGCAACTGAGCTATTGGAGAATCTTTCATACTCCGATCAGAATGTTATACAGATGGCAAAAGCAAATTATTTCAAGCATTTATTGCAGCGTCTCTTCACAGGTTCGTTTTTTAACCTACATAAGTTGAGTCAGTGTCACAGTATTAGTATTCCATAGCAAAATTATCTCCCCTTTTCTCTTTCTTTAAGAAGATATGCATGTAATATAAAAGATTGGAACCATATATATATATATATATATATATATATATATATATATGTATATATTTTATCGTGTGCAACCCAATAGAATAATAAACTTTGTTACGTTTTTTTCTATGAAGTTTCTAAGAACTAAATAAATTTTAGTTAAGGACAACGTTGGCTACAAAATCACAAGGGTGATTGTGTGAGAACATCAGAACAAGCCTTTAACATAATCTGTTTCTCTCTCGTTCTGTGCAGGACCGGATGATGTAAAGATGATTATGGCAACAAGTTTAGCAGAAATGGAGTTAGCAGACCACAATAGGGAGTCCTTGTTTGATGGTGGTGTACTGGTTCCTCTTCTTCACATGTTTTCAGAAAATGATCTTCAGGTGAAAACAGTTGCTATTAAAGCTCTTAGGAATTTGTCCAGTTCAAAGAGAAATGGACAGGATATGATAAGACAGGGGGCTGCACGACCGCTGCTTCAGCTCCTTTTCAATCAAAACGTACAAACCGCAAGTTTGTGGGAAGATGTAGCAGCCATAATTATGCAACTGGCTGCATCAACTATTTCTCAGGATGCTCAAACACCTGTTTTATTACTAGAATCTGATGATGACGTTTTTCATCTCTTCAATTTAGTTAGTTTCATGAAGCCTGTTGTGCAACAGAACATTATCCAGACCTTTTATGCCTTGTGTCAAACACCCTCGGCTTCATATATCAGAACCAAACTAAAAGAGGTATGAATCTTACTGAAGCTAACTTCACTTACAACAGCTAGAAGTGTTTGTTTGTTGAATCACTACACTAATGCATTAAAGAGAATAGACAAAACTCTGTACATTCTAGCCCTACGAATATTGCATGCCTAATCTAGCAAGCATCCAGGAAGCAATTGCTTTCAGAGTTGTTTTTAAGCACTCTATTAAGTTTAGGAATTCACTACATTTGGCTTATATATGACAAACAAACTTGTTCTCGTATTTCCATAATTTCCTGAATTTTCATTCTTCAATATCGATATGCCATGGCTGATTTCTGATAATTGATGGTGTCATAGCTTGCTAGTCTTCTTAAAATTTTATACCTTATGCTTTTTAACAAAATTAATACGTACATATAGACCTTATGGCTATGCCAATATAACAAACACATACACTCATAGTTATACCTTATGCCTTGTAACAGAATTATTACATACATTATACATATATACCCTATGGGTATGTCAATATATGGTGGATTGAGGATCAAAATTTCCAGTGTTTGGCTTTAAGTTCACTTACTGTTGTTCCGCCACTCCTTCACTTGTCCGGATCTAAAATGTTGAAACTATTTTCCAGTTTTTGTTGCATGTTAATATACCATTATTGAATTGTCTGCTTATTTATAAACAGTGCTCAGCTGTTCCAAAATTGGTTCAACTGTGTGAGAATGAAAACCTAAACCTTCGAGCAAGTGCTGTGAAGTTGTTTTCATGCGTGGTGGAGAGTTGTGATGAAGCCATCGTACTGGAGAATGTGGACCAGAAGTGCATTAGTACTTTACTCCGGATCTTAAAATCTTCATCTGATGAAGAGGAAACACTTTCTGCTATGGGAATAATATGCTATCTTCCAGAAATTGACCAGATAACTCAACGGCTTCTTGATGCTGGAGCACTGCCAATCATTAAAAGTTATGTCCAAGATGGGAAAGACAGAGATCATCTAGTAGAGAACGCCATTGGTGCCCTATGTCGATTTACAGTTCCAACAAACGTGGAATGGCAGAAAAGTGCAGCTGAAACCGGGATCATAACTGTTTTAGTGCAGCTTCTTGAGAATGGAACCACCTTGACAAAACAGCGCGTGGCACAGTCTCTTGCTCAGTTTTCTAAAAGTTCAATTCGCCTGAGCAGGCCAATACCAAAGCGAAAAGGACTATGGTGCTTCTCAGCTCCTGCTGATGTTGGCTGCATGGTTCATGGAGGAATATGCTCAGTGAAATCATCATTTTGCCTCTTGGAGGCTAATGCAGTGGGACCACTCACAAGGACTCTTGAGGACTCTGATCCTGGAGTTTGCGAGGCTTCTTTGGATGCTCTATTAACACTAATTGAAGGTGAAAGACTGCAGAGTGGTAGTAAAGTTCTTGCTGATGCAAATGCCATACCACTAATAATAAGATATCTTGGTTCACCCTCCCCTGGCTTGCAGGAAAAGTCTCTACATGCTTTGGAAAGGATTTTTCGGCTAGTCGAGTTCAAACAGACATATGGAGCCTCAGCTCAAATGCCTCTAGTTGACTTAACTCAGAGAGGCAATGGTAGCATTAGATCATTGTCAGCCAGAATATTGGCACATTTGAACGTGCTTCATGACCAGTCTTCATATTTCTAAAGGAAAATCTTGGTTCAAGTTCGTGTACTCAGGAGCTAAGATTCGGATAACCATGTGGAACTAACCTTCTCTTGATCCATTCACTGTGCATGACACAACTACATGCTTGGACAGGAAATGGAACATTTGCTTCTTTAACAGTGATAACTGCTTTCCTCAGTGCACCAACATATTGTTTCACTTACCAGGAGAACCCCACAAGGATATGGTGTTCCTCAATCTTGTAACCATTTGACCAAAAAGTTTTGCAAGTGTGCACTTGGCTAGTTCTCATGGAGTATCCCATTAGCTCTTAAACAATTGTGACCAATGTTGAGTTGGGGCTGTTAGTGTGTCATGGAATCAGCACCATTGGACATGCAGGGATTTATTTGGGGCCTATATTAAACGTCTCAAATAATATATAGCTTGTACATTTGAAGATTGATTGTTGTTATTGCTTGCTGTAAAATGAATACAGAATTCCCTTTATGGAATAATAATTGTATTCTTTGCTATTTGAACTCATTGTGATTCTTCTTATTATATAGTGAAAAGGTAGCGAAACATCTCTTTGTTATGACGTTGAGAACTGCACAATAATATTTATGCCACGCAGGAATATGTTGGCACAGGATGTCTATTAATCATATCCATAATATATATTGGAGTGCTAATATTAAATATTTTTTAACACATTCTTTATCAATAGTCATTTTTTAAAAAAAATTATAAAATTATGAGTGAAACTCGTTGATTCAGAAGTAAGACTCTTAAATTTTTTTTTGTAAATTTAATAAATTTTAGTTAATAATAGTAAGGGTGTTAAAAGGATACGTATTAAAAAAATGTTTGTAGTTATGCAACACGCATACAATAACAGACTATTGGATGAAAATGCAATCTAGAATTACACATAAGTTTGGAGCGGTTATTTTGATACACACTTGTTTTAGTATTATTATGAGCTTCCATGATGTTGATGTTGATGTTGATGGTTTCTTTTTATAAGCTAAGAATTTATTAATCACAAGTGGACTCTGCATAAAAAGTGCAAGTCATAGATAAAAAAAAATTGTTCCAAAAATAAGAAAAAATAATAAAATTTAAGGGACAGTTGCACAGATATTTAATTATATTGGTCAGTTCTAAAAGTTTTTTAAATGATCTAGAACTTAACTTTTACGAATAAAGAGATAAAGAAAACTTGTTTGGTGCCAGTTGCAATCGTTGATGAGTGGTTTGACATTTTAGATGATTGGTAAATTCTGTATTATAATAGTACCATTCCGTTATTATGTCATATTTTAAGTCATAAACTAATTTTAAAAGATAACATTTAAAAAAATGTCATTAAGATTCATTTTAATGATTTAAAAGACTACATCGAAATATAACTGTTTTTATTTTAATGTTTAATTGAAATTTGCGCTATAAAATCATTGTTTGTAGCATTTCTAATAGGTAAGGTGCACTTTTAAAAGTACTACTCAAAATGAAATTAATTTTGAAAAATGAAGTTAAGAAAATATACTTTAAATTAATGTTTTAAAATTTGATTTAGACAATTTAATTTAAATTGTAATTCATATTTGTGTTTTGTTTTTAAAAGTATAAATATATGGATCTTTTCATTCTGTAGAACTAACTTTAATTTTAACAGTTATTAATTATTTTCATTAACAATAAATAAATCTGAACTTTCTAAAATCAATTTTCACCCTTTTTTCTTATAAAAATATACAGCCAAACACCACACTTGTCATTATCCTATGAAATAATTGAACCATGGGTTCTCGATCAAGCTATTTTTTATTTTTTATTTTGTAAACCAACCACACTGTCTGAAGTGAATTGTCTGAGACAACAACTTCAAGTTTCCAAGTTCCAACATTTGAGGAACTCAAACCCAAAAAAGATTTGTTATGTAATGAATCAAGTGAAGCAAATCCATGGTTACACTCTAAGAAATAGCATAGACCACACCAAAATCCTCATTGAGAAGCTACTTGAAATCCCAAACCTTCACTATGCACACACGGTGTTGCACCATTCCCCAAAGCCAACCCTTTTCCTCTACAACAAGCTGATTCAAGCCTACTCCTCCCATCCTCAACACCAACACCAATGCTTCTCCATTTACTCCCAAATGCGCCTTCATGGCTTCCCACCAAACCAACACACTTTCAACTTCCTCTTCTCTGCATGCACTTCCCTTTCTTCCCCCTCCCTTGGCCAAGTTCTTCATACCCATTTCATCAAATCAGGCTTTGAACCTGACCTCTTTGCTGCCACTGCTTTGCTTGACATGTATGTCAAAGTGGGTACTTTGGACCTTGCACGCCAACTGTTTGATGAAATGCCTGTAAGAGGGGTGCCCACATGGAATGCTATGATGGCTGGATGTGCAAGATTTGGTCATATGGAGGGAGCATTGGAACTGTTTAGATTGATGCCTTCTAGGAATGTGGTGTCATGGACCACTATGATATCCGGTTACTCGCGGAACAAAGAGTATGGGGAGGCTTTGGGGTTGTTCCTTAGGATGGAGCAAGAGAAAGGCATAGTGCCTAATGAAGTAACCTTGGCAAGCATTTTGCCGGCTTGCGCAAATCTTGGAGCACTGGAGATTGGGAAGAGGGTTGAAGCATACGCAAGGAAATATGGGTTCTTTAAGAATTTGTATGTAAGCAATGCTGTGTTGGAGATGTATGCAAAATGTGGTATGATTGATGTAGCTTGGCGGGTGTTCAATGAGATTGGTAGCATGAGAAACTTGTGCTCGTGGAATTCAATGATCATGGGTTTGGCTGTCCATGGACAATGTTGCTTGGCCCTTGATCTTTATGATCAAATGTTGGTAAGCAGCTTGGTTTACCTTGTCCTTAATTTCATCAAATTAAATTATTCATTTGATTCCTATAGTCACTCCATTTTAAGCTTTAATCACTCAATGAGAAAACTGCAAGTTTAGTCCTCATACAAGCATAAAAGTTAAGTTTTGCCAACATAAACTTTCTAGCATTATAAAATCACTACTAATTTTTTTTAGTGGTGACAAATCGCTAAAAAAAACTGCATGGGAATAAAACTTATCATTTTTCTCATACAGGGACGAGAACTTAAAATGAGGACAGCTATAGGGACTAAGTGAATAGTTTAACCCTTTTAAGAAAGTGATTTTGAACCTTGGGAAGTTGTAAAGGATACTAACTATGTATGTCTGTGTTTCTGATGGTGCCAGGGAGAAGGAACTTCACCTGATGATGTGACATTTGTGGGCCTCCTCTTGGCATGCACTCATGGAGGCATGGTTGAAAAGGGCAGGCATATCTTCAAGTCAATGACCTCATCCTTCCACAATACTCCCAAACTAGAACACTATGGATGCATGGTTGGTCTCTTAGGCCGTGCCGGGCAATTAAGAGAAGCTTATGAGATCATACATAGCATGCCTATGAAACCAGACTCGGTGATATGGGGGGCTCTATTGGGAGCTTGCAGCTTCCATGGTAATGTTGAGCTTGCTGAGATTGCAGCTGAGTCTCTATTTGTGCTTGAGCCTTGGAATCCGGGAAACTATGTCATTCTTTCCAATATTTATGCATCAGCTGGCAAATGGGGTGGAGTTGCAAAGCTCAGGAAGGTGATGAAGGGAAGCCAAATTACAAAGTCAGCTGGACATAGTTTCATTGAAGAGGGAGGTCAACTGCATAAGTTCATCGTGGAAGATAGATCACATCCTAAAAGCAACGAAATTTTTGCCTTGCTTGATGGAGTTTATGAAATGATAAAGCTTAATAGAAGTGCATTTGAATGTCATTTGGATCAGGGATTTTACAACTAATCACAAGGAATACAATACATAGTAGATACACCAAAATTACCACCATGGAATTTTCATTCCCTTTTGTTCTAGCAAATGTGTTGGCATGATCAGTTTTCAATATTGACAAAAGAAAATGATATATATATATATATATATAAAAGAATAAATTTTCATATTAGTCTTTAAAATTACAATAATTAGTCTGTATAGTCTCTAAAATCATGAAAAAAAATTAATTCTTAAAATTAGTAATTATTAGTTATTTTAGTCTTCTCGGACTATAAATTAGAGATGACAATATAGGTTGAATTCCGTGGATCAACCCGTTTATCTTTTGTGAGTTAGATTGAATAAATAAACCTACAACCTACCCAACTGGTTAGCTAGGTGGATCAATCTGTCAATCCACTTTTTTTATGTGTTTATAATATAAGGATATTATTTTAATCACATATTTTTTACACGTACATTTTTCATTTATATTGTCTTTCTTTAATGGAAAGTATATTACATTTATCCTTTATATGAAAAAATATAACTCCTCTAATCAATTTTATAAATATTAATAAAATTATATATTGAAGTGATAATTTATATTAAAATATTTTAATAGAGAATTTGTTCCGCTTTAAGTGAGTTGACCATCATTATTATCCTTACTATAAATTAGGAATGACAATAGGATGGGTCGGAGGTGAGTTTTGCTTTCCCTATTGCTGCTGCTTTAAAAGGCAAGACAGGTTCGGGTTTTAAATAGTGAGTTTATATTTTTAAAACCCATCCTCATCGGATTTTGTTGGGTTCGGGTAAATCCATGGAGATCCATCAATTTTTTTATAATTTTAATTTACTTATACATTTTAAATAAGTTAAATTATAAGTTAATAATTATATTATAATATAAATAATATATATAATAAAATAATAAATAAGAAATAATTTATAAATAGAAAATTTAAGGATTAAATTAAATTTTTAATTAACCATATAAATTTAAACTTGTTACTTAATTATTGTTATAATTTAAATTATTTAATTATTAAAATAATTAGTTTGTATTTTTTTATATTTATAAAAATTAAACAAATAACTTTAATTTATATATATGTATATATATATATATATATATACACACACATATATATATTTCTCTACTGTAAAAAAAAATTAAGAGAAATGTAGCTGGACAAGTACATGGTGAGGCAGGGAGTTACATACCCGAAACAAGTCAGAGAAAATTCATACCCAATCAAAACAAGTTTTCCCAATCAAAATCGAGTTGGGGTTAGATAGGTACCCATGAAATGGGTGTAGTTGTCATGCCTATTATAAATATTTTCAATAATTTTGATTCTTAGTATCACTCAACTTAATCAGTAACTTCATTGTATATCAATCAATTTGTTCCAAGGGACCAAATTGAGTTACATAATTACTAAATTTTGGGATCAAATAGATAATGGTAGTCAAATTCAATAATATATTAATTGATTTTGTAATGTTAGGATCTAAATTAACTAATTGCGTAATGACCCAACATGATCTCTGCATTTAACTTTCAACTATTACCAACAGAAAATATAAATACAACTACCTAGGATGAACATACATACAATACCTAGATATATACATCATAAGAAAGCGAGTTAAGAACCTAACTCAATCTTACAAAGCCAACTTATAATGTGAGGATTGCTCCTCACTATATATATTATTATGGTCTTATTCCTAGTCGATAAGAGATCTCCAATATACCCCCCATGCTGAGAATTGGATATCTCAAGTGTGAAGTTTGCACAACCATGTTCCTAGATGATGTGAGATCTCCAACACATTTTCCCCACGTCGAAGATTAGACATCTCTAGCATGAAGTTTACAAAACTGGACATATGTGGGTGGTCCGAAAATAGTTTAATAATGGGTGGCCTGATAAGTCGACTAATAATTGATAATCGCTAGGATATAGGCATTTGTGGGTGGTTTACTAATAGTCCAATAGCAAGTGGTCTAATAAGCCCACTAACAATTGATAATTGCTAGGATATAGGCTCTAATACTATCTTAAAAAATGGGTTAAGAGTCTAACTCATCCTTACAAAACCAATTTATAAGGTGAGGATTGCTCCCTACTTATATAAACTATTATAGTCTTATTCATAGTTAATGTGGGATCTCCAACACACACCCCTTATGTCAAGAACTGGATATTTTGAGCGTGAAGTTTGCATGGCCATATTCCTAGATGGTATGGGATTTCTAACACAACCCTTCACGTTGAGGACTAAACATCTCAAGAGTGAAATTTACAAGACTGGACATTTGTAGGTGGTCTAATGACAACCTAATAGCGGGTGGCCTGATAAGTTCACTAATAATCAATAACTGCTAGGATATAGACATCTGTGAGTGGTTCAATAATAGTCTAATAGTAGATGACCTAATAAGTCCATTAACAATTGATAACTACTAGGATATAGGCTTTGATACCATATTTAGAAAGTGAGTTACGAGCCTAACTCAACCTTACAAAATCGACTTGTAAGATGACGAATACTCCCTACTTATATACACATTATTATGATCTTATTCTTAGTTGATGTGAGATCTCCAACAATACATGCCATAATATATATATATATATATATATATATATATATATATATATATATATATGTATGTATGTATCGCGCTCGCGTGTGTGTGTGTGTAAAAGTTTAACAACAACCGAAATAATATAATAATTATATAAGTACATAAATATGTATAATAATCCAGTGCTAAAATAATAATCCTAAATTGTTGATCAAGCAACACACACAATAACTACAAAAGGTAGCAAGTAAGCTACATCGCCAATCCAACATGGTTTTTTCGACTTAACCTCTACCTCTAGCTTATCCCTATCATACTCCCACATAAATATGATCATTGTAGTCCAACTACAAGAAAACATGTAAGGGCAATATAGAATTCAAAGGGATCAATATAATAAGTATAGAAGTAAAAACAACTATACTACCAACAGAAACAATCCAAGTGATTTCAACACATCATCAACTTGTAACTTTTCAACACAATGCAACATGTTTTACAACTTGAGCAACACAACAACACCAACAACACCTCAATTTATCATTCAACAACAAAGTAAATCATTAACCATTCATCATACGATATGAATATCACATCTCAATCAACACATCATCTGCACAATACAACAACTATAAGCGTTGGTCACGCATTTAACTAAGAGACGTTGTGCAACACAAGTGAGTAGTCAAAGTGACTTGACCCTATTGAACCAACAATACAATTTTTTCATTCCAACTAGATTAACAACCATTTTTTGGATAAAAATCCACAACAACATGGTTTCTTAGATTTTGTAACTTAAACTAAGAAAGTCTAATATTCCTATCAAAGTAGAATAACTTGGGTGTGGGTCTACCACAATATTAGCATACATAATTAAGCCTCCTATAGGATAAGTTCGCCAACTACCATCTAAATATTATGACCCTTCCATTACTGAGCTAGGATTTTAGCTTCAACCTTATACCTTACTGTAATTTGGTTTCTTTATAAACATATAACTCGACTTGGCCCCCATATGGATCAATAGTTGGTTACTTTATAATTAGTATAGTTTGACCTAATCCCTATAATATGGTCGTTTTATAGATGGTATGACTCAACCTGGCCCCCATACCTCATTAACTAAGGTCCTAGAGGAGACTCACAATCCACTTTAGGATGCAACTTCTTAAAAAAGGTTTTCAACAAAAATGGACTCTTAGAGTACCATAACACAATATCCTCACAATGGGATATTCAACTTTAAAATGATTTATCCTCTAACCTTAAGTCAATCAACACAACACAATACAACTTAATGTATTAAACATTCTCAACACAACCACCTAATATTTTAACATACAACTCAACTTACAACTTCCAACCATTTAATCATCTATATACATTATCCTATGTCAATGTATAAAGATTCAACATCACACATCCACACATAACATGTATCATTATTACTTACTCACATTATGTTCAAAACTTAGCCAAAAACAACACATTTTCATTAGACAACCCACACTCAACGCCATTCTCCCCTTGTAACGTAGCAAGTTGTTTTAGAAGGCCTAAAAGCCCAGTATGGGTGATTCAGTAGCCCAGAACGGGCCGTTCCAAACTACTGAATTGACCTATAAAATGTAGTTGAGAATGGGGCATTCCAAACCCTAGAATGGGTCGTTTTGGTTGGAGTACGGGCCGTTCTAGTTGGAGTACGGGCCGTTCTGGAGGAAGTACTGGCCGTTCTGGATAGAGAACGGGCTGTTCTGGATGAGTCCTAGAACGGGCCGTTCTGATTTCAGAACAGGCTGTTCTGCATGTGATTTTTTCACATGATGAAGGCGTGCAGGACGGGCCGTTCCAGATTCGGAATAGGCCATTCTGGCCACTCCTGGACTTCTATAAATAGTGTTTGGGTGGTTGAGGAGAAAGTGAAGCTTTTAGAAAGAAGTTTTAGAGAGAAGAACTTTGGGTATGTGAGCTCCTTTCTCTCCCAGATTTCTCTATATGATTCTTTTTCTCCTCTAGATCACTAATGCTTTCTGTCTTTTCTTGAAATTCAGATTAGGAAGCTTGCTTTGGGAGGATTGAAGTTCCGAGTTGAACTTCGGAAGGGAATTCTACTTCTTCTCAGTTATTGGCTATTTTGAGCCAATCTTCAGGTGAGGGAAACTAGAATATTTGTTGTTTAGGTTGCATGTGAGTTTAGAAACTCAATTGATGCATGAATGTTGAGAATCCATAGATGGATTGAAGAAAATCTCATTTTTTTGGGGTTTTTAGAAAAAGGAGGATTTTGATGATTTTGATGCATAGGTTGGATGCATGTGAGATTTAAGTTTATTTTGATTTGTATGGAGCCTATGCATTGTATTTTGTGTTTGCATGTGGCTAGAGTTGTTGGTTTGGATGAGAGTTTTGAAACTCTCTGACTAGGGTTTAGGTTAGGCGCAGGTTGAGCGCGCCAGGCGTGGAAGAGTTTAGGGCTCTCGGGTTAGATGTTGAGCCAGGCGTGATTTGGTTGCGTCAGGCGTGGAGACTCTTAGGAGTCTCTGTCTCAAGGATACCGAGCGTGAGTTGAACGTGTCGGGTGTGGATGAGTTTTAGGACTCTCAGGTTGGGATTAGGCTGGGCGAGCTTAGGTTGTGCCGGGCGTGAACATGTTTATGAATAAAATGATGCTAATGCATGTTAAGTTGAAGTTTTGGATCATGTATGTATGATATATGATGTATGCTGAGGTGTGATTCATATGTATGCATAGTGATGATATATATGAATGCTTAAATATGATATGGCATGAGTATATGTTCATATGTGTATGATTATTGATCATAATGGTGGGTAGACCATGTATGATGTATGATGCATTATTGCATGTGATGTCTTATGGCATGTGTATGATTGTTGATCATGATGGTGGGCAGACCATATATGATGTATGATGCATAATAGCATGTGATGCCTTATGGCATGAGTCTAGCCTAGGACTTGAGGAGGAGAAAAATATTTTCGAACTGGAAGAGCTCACATAGAGTCTCTTAAGAGAGTGGTGCTTGGATAGGCCACTGATATATGAGAGTGGTGCTCAGGTAGGCCACTAGATTTGGGAGTGGTGCTCAGGTAGGCCACTAGGTTGGGTGAGTCTCCTCTAAGTCCTTAGCTAGTATTGGAGCGGGGTATGAGGTCGAGGGTTATTCCCTTAACCAAGTACTTGGGAAGGTGGGTGGATCCTTGCGGATAGTCGGTGGGTGAACTCCACAATTGACTTGGTTATGCATGCCAAGGTCGTGGTAAGCTCGTACCCAGCTGTGCTAAGCCTGACGGTGGATCTGGACTTTCAATTGTGTAAGTGACATCATCCAAGTAAACCCGAGTGAGGATTATATCTTGTTTAGCTGTGACCGAGCGGGCGCATTGGACGTGAAAACGGTTAGGGTGGTTTCGGTAGGATGGAATGTCACTTATATAGCTCTGTTGTTAGGGAGATCTCCTAGGTGTATGCGTGACGACGCATTAGATGATTGATGTGCATTGATATCTGTCATGAAATGCATTTATTGCATGATTATTAATATGATGAAGTATGGTGTTTGACTTCATGATTGGTGGATTGTATTTTATGCATGAGTAGTATTGGATAGAGTGTATGGTGACTCTATGAATATGATTGATAGTTGGATGGTTGTGTAGTATAGATTATTGTTCCATACTTATATGATTGATTTTTGAACTCTAGCTTATCCTTCTGTTTCCATGTCGATGGGCTGCGATGATCATACCTTGTATGAGAGCAGGTCAGGGCTAGCTTGGAGGTGGGGTGACCGCTGCGAGACGGGGAGTTTGATCCTCGTGTTAGAGTTACCATTTTGGGTAACAGTTTCGTCTGTGCTTGACCGGCACTAGAGTCATATTATTTTTGGGATGACTGTATATATATGGTGTTTTATTTTATAACCAAAAACTTAGTTATTTTTATTTTTATCTATACCTGTATGTATGATTTATCCAACTTAATATTTCTCTTAGTTCACTAGTAATAGTGCGATTCCACTAAGTGTAGAGACCATGGCGGGTCGTTACACCCCGTGTTTAGCGTGAAATGAGACAAAGAGCCTCTGCCTCGCCCACATCTAACGACAATATACCTACAACAGTGTGGATAAGGTAGAGAGCCATGTTGCTCTCACGCTTAGTGTGGTCAAAATCCACGTCCAACATCATTTCAGACAAAGAGCCTGTATACCTAATTCACACCTAGCGTCACTAAACTAGCGTCCATCGTCGTCTAAGCAGAGAGCTTTTGTCTTGATCACACTAGGCATCACTCAACTAGGGCCTAATGTCACCAAATTAGATAACTCCAAGGCTTCCATGTTTGACACCATTCAACCCACGCCCAATGTGACCAAGTCAGAAAGTTCTCCTCAAACTCATGTTTAATGCTACCAATTTCGTGCCCAACATTAGTGAGATAGAGAGCCTCTAACTTATGTCATATTCGTCGCCTTGAAGTTGTGCCCGACGTAATGGTGAATCATGCACTTAGCAAATTTACAAATTGACCTAATTCCACCTGAAACTTAGGAAATCCAAACATGCAAAGTACCAAATAACATCCATACATCATTCCTAATTCATTTTCAACAAAAGAAACACGCAACCATTAAATAGCTCAAATTCTACTAATCTTCTCCAAGGTACCAAAAGCCTGAAGAATAGAAAACCTAACCTTCAAATTTACAACAATACAGCCACCAAGATATGCAATTTAAGCAACAATCCAAGTGAAAATCAATATAGAGAACATGAAATCAACAAAGATCAAGTATAGATTCTCTTACCTCCAAAATCACAAGAATCAAAGAAAAAGAGGAAGAAGAACTTAGCTTTGAGAACTCTACATCGACCCTATGGGATTCTAATTCCCAACTCTCCAAACTTGAATCTCTACTCAACAACTCTACTACAATCTTCTACAATTCTCAGGAAGGCTACAAAGAAGAAGAATTTCATAATTCTAGAGTTCTTCTCTCTAACTTCTTTCTAGGTTTCTTTAAGAAATGAATTATCAAGCTTAAGTCTTAAAGGATTTAGGGTTTAGAGTTTAGTGTTTAGAAAATCTTATATTTTTCCCTACAAGTCAAACTTGACATCTGTTCAGAAACATTTCTAAACAATTAAAGTTCCTCAAGAATTTCTAAATTCTAAGCTTCTTAACAATGAACAACAATTCATCATAAATACAAAAACCAACAAAATTAATAAAAAAAATATACTGTTAGAAATTATGCCAATTTTAGAAACTAAATTTGAATAAAACCTCAAGTCAATGACTAAGTTTGCTTTTTTATAATAATGGCAATAAATTGACTGCTACTTGTAAAATTATAGAAACTAATTTAATATATAACTCGATAAAATATCCATTTTGTACAAAGCTAGATTCATAAAAAATAAATAAAAAATAAAACTAACGTGGTTTCTTTGCCTCTTTCTGCAGGATAACTATCTTTTGAATAAAATGAAATCGCTAAATAATCTATATCATTATTATCAAGATTTTACTATCAACTTCAATACTTCACAAATAGCCGAATGTCTGTACCAAAAATGAGTCTGTACCAAAAATAGTCGAATCCCACTTCTGGCTGGCTGGGAGATGTCACCATTAAAAATTAAAAATAAAAAAAAAATGTAGAAAGCTATTTTCTCAACATGCATTTCCCTAACGTCCCAAAAAAATTCATTTTCTTCATACATCACTTGAAGGTATCATGCAAAAGGCCTAAAAGTTATTTTATATATATATATATATATATATATATATATATTCGTAGTTTTGTACACCAAAACATAAATAGAACTGCTTTTTTTTTTTCTTCTTTGACCCAGCATTCAGATTTTTCTCAAAGGAAAAAAAAAAAGCAATTAAACAAGATGTTCACAAAATATATTTACCGTAATGACAATAGAAAGTGACAAATTTCTTTCCATAAATTAATGAAGAATAATTTTCCTAAAGACTAAAGAAAAAAAATATGTATCAAAGAATAAGGCTTGGTACTTCCATTTATCATCCTATCTCCATTTTGTATTGCTTTCTATAATGGCCGTGTACCTAACACTTCAATCACTTCATGCTTCTTTCTCCTTAGTCAACAACCTTCTTTGACTCCTCACCACTAATTTTAGAATCTCATCAATGAGAATAACAGGTGCTGATATTAGCAGGACCATAAACCACTCATTCAAACTAAGTGGAACTACACCAAACACTTCTGCAAGGAATGGAATATAGAGTATGAGGCAATGGAGTCCTAATGATATTGACATGGCTACCAAAAGCCAAGGGTTCCTCCAAGGTGGTAATGTCCTCAAGCTGTTCTCTTCTGAGAGTGCATTCAAAGAGTTGAACATCTCAATTGCCACCAAGACCGAGAGAGACAGAGTCATGGCCTTTACTTTGCCAACTGAGAAATAGTCACAAGGATTTGAAAACGTGATCAAGCGACCCCCTCCAGCCGAAAATGGAGCAACAGTGAAATTAGACCATGAGTGGCACTCCCCCCAGTTGCGAAGCTGGGACAATTCTATGATTGTGTGACCATCACTCACAAGGTTGATGCCTAGAAAAGATTCTTGAGTGTACCACAACACAAAAATGCCAACTGTTGCAAGTCCCACATACGAACCAATTACCTGCCATGAACATTAGTTTGGTTAACATGTGATTAATAAAAAGTTTAAACTAAATTGGTATTGGTATTCAATCAAAATTAGAGTTTTAATTTGATGATCTGCATAGGAAAAGTTTGCATTAAAGGTGGGAATGTGCAAAAAAAAATTCGATTCATATTATAAAATTTGATCTGTTTTGAAAAAAAAAATCGAATCAATCAACTTGATAAAACAGTTTTGTTAATCAATTTGGTTTTACATAAAGATTGGGTTGATTTAGTTATCGTTTCATATATGATTATAAATTAGATAATTAAACTGTATCGAAACCGGTCTAATTTAAAAAAAAATCTAATCCATTAAAAAATAAGTAACTAATTTACTTTGTAAAAAAAGGTTCTCAGTTCAGTTTGAATTTCGATCCAAGAACAGGCTTAATTAAAGGTCAGAAACTCAAATTCTAATTCGAGATTAATACCAAAAGCACTAGGAATTGCATATAAGTTTAGTAATGGACTTGAGCATAAACTTAATTAAACTTACCAAATAACGGAAAAGAACCCAAGAACTTATTAGAGCATCATCACGTCTGCGAGGTGGCTTCTGCATGATATCAACATCAGCAGGGTTAAAACCAAGAGCTGTTGCAGGTGGACCATCAGTAACCAAATTCACCCACAGAAGTTGCACTGGTATCATGCATTCTGGGATCCCCAGAGCAGCAGTCAAGAATATGGATATCACTTCCCCAACATTGGATGATATCATGTACCTTAAGAAGATTTAGTATATGTGAAGGACAAGAGCAGATAAATCAAATTCAAAAGGAAGTGCCAAGAGACATAACATATACCTGATGAATGACTTCATGTTATTATAAATAGAACGACCCTCAGCAACAGCTGAAACTATGGTACTAAAATTGTCATCTGCAAGCACCATATCTGAAGCTTCTTTTGCAACCTGAAGTGTTTAGTAGACAAGGTTATTGAACTTTCAATCAGAATGCCAAAAAGTCCAAATAGACACTTTATGTTGATATTTCTAACAAATAGAAATATACATCTCAACTTATAATGACAATACTGACATAAATACAATGCCACAAGAGAATAAAAGAAGAAAGAAATTGAAGGGTTATGATATGACATTGACATGAAACAAAGTTACACCCCACAGCCAAAAGTTGTTATCTTACCTCTGTCCCAGTTATGCCCATAGCAATGCCTATGTCTGCAAGCTTAAGTGCAGGTGCATCATTCACACCATCTCCAGTCATTGCAACAATCTCCCCCATTTCCTTCAGTAGTCTAACAATTTCTTGCTTGTGTCTAGGTTCAGCTCGAGAGAAAACCTTGCCTCCAGGTCTCAACAATATTTTAACTTGTTCTGAGTGAGAAAGAGATATAAATTCCTTACCAGTCAAACTTTGCCCTGTAAGATCGTCATCTCTAGTGAACAATTTGATTTCCCTACAAATGGCCTCTGCTGTTGACTTATTATCTCCAGTTATTACCATAACTCTAATCCCAGCGTCCTTACAATCCCCAATTGCTCTATGAACCTCCTCACGGGGAGGGTCCTGAATGATCAAGACAATTATTATGAACTAATGAATGTCCTAAAAAGTTGCATTGCATGACAAAAGAGTGATCACAAACTTACCCTTAAGCCAACAATGCCAACAAAAACTAGATCACTTTCAATGGATGAGTAGTATGTTGGATCAAGCAATTTCTTGTGAGCAGGATGAGTTTCAGCATAGTAATCTGAAAATTCTCCCAAGTCATCGTTGAATGCAAAACCTAAGCAACGCAATCCCTTTGAACTCATTTCCTGGAGTCTTTGAAGAAGTATTTCCCTACATTGATCATCTATTGGAACCAAGGATCCATCAGCAAGTTGCACGTGTGAACTACGCTCCAGTAAACTCTCAACAGCACCCTGTGATTCAACCACTTTATAACTTAAAAAGCAGCACTAGAATACTAGATGAAACCTTGCATAGAAAGCCGTCCCAGTTTGTTAATAGGGAATATCAAAACAACTCTCAATTTACTCAAGGAGACATTTTACCATTAACGCCAAATAAAGATAATCTTTCTACCTATTGAAACATACCCCACAAGTTAAGAATTAGTGAGACACAAATAAAAAGCCATTATGTTAAGCACTGAAAAAGTTGAGTTTAAGAATTGAAGGAAAAAAAACATAATAATAACATCAGGCAAAGAAAGTAGAGATGTATAAAAAAATGTGGCACAAGAGACAAAAAGGTCACTGTCAAATTTAATCATAAGAATTCAATAATCAGGCTCAGCATGATAAACCCTTTTGGCCCCTTTCTGCCCAACTTGGAAATATAGTCAAAATACGTTAGCCTAGCCCTTTCTACTTGTTTTAGAAAATTTCACATGCCATTTCTACATATGTTAGTACATTACACAGAAAGAAAAGTATAAAATATGCGAAAATAGTGAAAGTTGCTAATGGTATATCTTTTGACTTTTAGCTATGCAGCATAATATCATTTATTTATTCAAATGATAGTAAATGGTTTATATAAGATCCAATTATAAATACTTATTTTGACCATTGATAATTTTAATTATGCAACTTCCTGTGCCTAATACTTCGCTTCAGTTCAAACAGCCCTTGATAATTTCTTTTCTGATAAAAGCCAAAGTGGTGATAAAGCATCAGATCAAGTCACCTTGACAAGAAGCCGATTTTGACCATTTGGTTCACGAACAATAACACTCATTGACTTCCGAATGCGATCAAACTCCAATGTAGCTACCCTTTTGGATCTTTTGTTCCACCACTCACAACATCCTGTATAACAAAAATTAAATAACACTTTGTTACTCCTAGCACTATAGCACTTTGACAATTTATTCACCTTCCACAAAGTGAACTCTACTTGCTAACCTAACTTCACCACAGTGTTGCCATCCATCGTGTTGTTTGCAGCAACTTGTGTACTATCATGAACTTTGCTCCTTGACTTCACATCTGGAACTCCCATCTTTTCTACCAAAACTTTGAGAGCAGCTTCAGTAGGCAAACCTGTGGCTCTAAAAAGGCGACCATCGAAGTAAATCCCAGCATCATTACAAACAGCACATATTTCAGCCATGACTTGCAAATTAGCATCCATGTTATAGCATCCCCAGTCAACAATGCCCCCATCCTTTGGATCATAAGTTGTGCCTTCAACACTAATAAGTCTAGAAGCAGTGGTTTTCCCTCCCAAAGTAAAGAACTCTGTCACAGCCATCTGATTTGTGGTCAAAGTGCCAGTTTTGTCAGAACATATCACAGTAGTACATCCCAAAGTTTCCACACTTGGAAGCTTTCTCACAATAGCATTCTTTTGAGCCATTTTCCTTGTGCCTAGTGCCAAACAAGTTGTAATAACAGCAGGAAGGCCTTCAGGAATTGCAGCAACAGCAAGGGCAACAGCAATTTTGAAATAGTAGGTACACTTTTGGAATGAAAATTGGATGTTTGAGGGCAATCCATCCACAACATCCCAAGAAATGAAATTCTTGTAGTTAATAACCCAAACAATGAGACAAACTAACCCAATTGCAGTGGTGAGCCTGCCACCAAACTCATCCAGCTTCTTCTTCAAAGGGGTGTCACTTTCCTCCTGAGAAGCCTCATGTATCTGCTTCTGTATCTTTCCAATTTCAGTGTTCATTCCTGTGGTGATAACAATGCAAACACAACTACCATTGACCACAGTGGTTCCTGCAAACACCATGTTTTCTTTAGCCTGCAACTCACAATCATCCAAGAAAACAGGATTTGTCCCCTTGAGAACTGGCATAGCTTCTCCAGTTAAAGAACTTTGCTCAGCCCTCAATGTTGAGGTTTTCAAAGCTGCAACTCTCATGTCAGCAGGGACTTTATCTCCAACATGCAACTCCACAATATCACCAGGAACAAGCTCTCTTGCAGGCAAATCAGGCACAAAGTAGCCATCCCTCAACACTTTTCCTGACTCACATTGCAACTCTTTGAGAGCTTCAAGAGCCTTTTCTGCATTGTTCTCTTGCCAAACACCAACAATGGCATTGAGGACCAAAATCAAAATTATCACAAGTGGCTCCACATAAGCCTCAAATCCAGACTCCCCTGAGTCACTTCCATGAAAGTAGGCCAAAAGAAATGATATGAAGGCTGCAACCAAAAGTATCTTCACCAGCATGTCATCAAATTGTTCCAACACTAGTTCCCACAAGGGCTTCCCTTTCTCCTTTGCTAGCTCATTCCAACCATACTTCTCGCGCCGCTTCTGAACCTCATTAGTACTCAAACCCTTGTCCAGTTTCACACCATACTCTTTCAGACACTGTTCAACAGACCATGACCATGCAGGGAATGGCTTTTCCTCCATTGGATACTTCACGTGCTTGTCCAGAATCCAAATTCACCACTGAAAATTATTTACGAAAAAGTATGTAATATGCTGTTAAAAAACTAATTCACATACATCAGAGCACTCCCTAAACAGATTATAACCACCAGGAAATAATCTCAACCATGTTTACTTACACAAAACCACAAGAGAAAGAGAAAAGAAAAGAAAAGAAAAACATTTCCTGTTATTCAGGATTAAGTAATTGAAAAAGACAAATTAAGGGTCATTATGATACATCAAAACATCTAATGAGAACATCAAACCAAGACAAATTGCATACCTTACTTAGCCCTCACAGTACACACACACACAACATAAAGTGCATGGTGAAGCTAGATATTTGGTTAAGTAACAACATACATGGAAAAAGGAAATTTTGTACCATTAGAAGAAGCAGACAAGGTTGAATTGTGTTGGCTTGGATACCAAGCAAAGCTATGGCCTGGAATTTTCCAAAGGTGCTGTGGGGAAATCCTCTCGTCCAAGAAATAGAAGTTGTGAAGACTAGTCAGTGGTCAATTAGTCTTCTCTTTGAACACCTTTAAGTAAATTGTCTTGTGTTGTGGGGTTAGGAAACTCTCATCGCAGAAAGAGAATTTTAGAATCTGATGCCTTTAGAATTCTTCTTCTTTCCAATATAATTTTATAAGCAGTGCTCAAGTCCAGTCAGTTACTTTAGAATTTTCTAAAGGGTGTGAGTTGGAAGGAACTGCACACCCCCACTTTCTGCTTTTGACTTTGCTTATTTAACTATTTAATAACTGTAACGTTACGCATTTTGAAATTTGTTTGTGTTTAATTTCGTTCAACACTTTGCTTCAAATACATTTATACATGATGCAATACTAGTGAACCGTTTTGTTGCTTACGGATTCGTCAAAGATATAATAAAATGAGAATAGTAATTAAGAAGAGTTATGATATTTGTTGCGTTTATCTTTCTCTGCTTTATTATTAATTACATTTCAAACTTCTCTTTGGTTTTTTTTCCTTTTTCTCTCTTTATCATGTCTGAATTAAAAATGAAGTTGATATGAATGGTTGAAATCCAACAAAACTATCATTAAAAATTTGAAAAGAACAATAATGTCAAGTAAGAAAATGGTGGCAGAAGGTTGGTGAACGCGGTTTATGCAGATAGTGGGAGGCCAAAAAACAAGTACACAACATTACAACAACATTATCAATATCAAATGCTCTAGGTGGTGTTTATACTTCTAATTTATTTTGGGAATTGACTTTTCAAAATTATAGCTTTAGCTGTCGTGTTAAAAAGGAGTTTTTGTTTGAGTCAATAATAACAAAATGAGATCCCTTAAAATGAAAAACGTATTTTTTTTATCAGAAATGAAAAATGTATTTAATAGATTAAAATCATTTATGACAACTTTTGACAAAAAATATGTTGAATAATTTTAAGAACTTGATTAGAGTATACTAAGTTTATATTTTTATTTAATTATAAATTGTTGTATATGGAAAATTTGTTGATTTTAATAATAATTATTTTATAAGTTATGTTTATGTAATTTCTAACTCAATAAAAAAAATGTATTTTTTTCACACACAAAAAAACTAACCATTATAGGGTTATTTTTAACTATTATATTTATTATTAAAAAAATGATTGACTAATTCATAACCGTCCAATTATTTTGATAACGTATTCATTAGTTAGTTAAAAAAATAATCTGGAGTCATTTTATTAGGTCTTCACCTTGGAATTCACCGAAATTGATTGGTTTAATAATTTCCTCAATTTTGTTTAAAAAAAATGTACTACTATTAAACTACTAAACCATATACTATAAAGAAAGCACGTGAAAATTAAATTAATGAGAAAGTAATCGTAATCCTGGCAATTGGGAATACAGCTTGAAACTTGAATAAAAAGGTCTTTTAATATGCTACATGATTATCTCCTATACTTTAAAGACACGAGTGCTAGGCTGTTAGGCTAAGTGTTAATGTCATAATTATGGCATCTTGTGCAATTGCAACAACAACGAGCGTGTAATTATAATTAGAAGTGTACCTTTATACGCGACCAAAGTTGATGGGGTGAAAAAACATGTTTGTTAAGTTAACCAAACTTAGTTTTATTTTTGTCATTCCAATTCAAAATACCCTGACACTGTCCTTCATTTGTTAAACCTGAACGAGACCTAATAATACCCACTTCTTTTTCTTTACTTTCTCTTCTTTTTAACCTAACCTTTTCTTTTTCTTTCTTTCGATCTATGTATGCATTTTTTTTTCTACATTGAATATGCTTGAGTCATACCAAACCCAGATTCTGACATATATTTAATGTTGTCGTGTATTAATTTTGTGGAAGCTTCCAAGTAATTTCCTACTTCCTTTTCTATCCATGATGTCTGTTTCGTGCTTCGTGACCAACTACTACACTTGGCTCCTATTTTTAACGTTCAAATTATAATATCTTTTACTCTGACTTTTTGCAAAACGCATAAGCCGCAATGTAATCTTCCCAAAATTCTGAAATCTTTTGTCACCCTAGAGTACACTGGTTAACAATTAAGGAAGTGTTTGTTATAAATAGGATTAAAAATACATGATGTTTGTTATAACTAAGTAACAAACTATCTATCTTTATATATATATATATATATATATATATATATATATATATATATATATATATATATATATATATATATATATATATATATATATATATATATATATATATATATATATATATATATATACACATGAGGGGAGTTATAATAATATTAGTGTAACTTTTACTAAGTATTATATCGCTTGATAATTTTATATTAAATGTGAATTTTGTAAATTTAACCGTTAGATTGAAAGTTCTTTACATTTTATATGTGTATATCAAATTTTGTTAAAATTAAACAAAAACTTGAAGATAATCAAAGTATTTATATTTTAATATATTTTGAAATGTATATATTACGTCAATTTTGTTTTATAAGAATGAAATATCAAATTATCTTGGATTAATATAAAATTTTGTATATATGATCTAAGAGTAAAGAACTTTCAATCTAACGGTTGAATTTACAAAATTCACATTTAATATAAGATTATTAAGCGATATAATACTTGGTAAAAGTTACACCGGTGTTATTATAACCCTTCTCTATATATGTATAGAGAGAGGAGGGATCCGTTTACTTCAAGAATAAGTCTATCTATATTTACTTCATTTCATAACTTATGTTCTACATCAAATTTCAACGTCAACTGTTGAATTTAAAGTTCTTAATGCATGAATTAAATTTTCAAATTTTTAGAAAATTTAAAATCATTTAATACTTCATTTCATTAATTTAAATTGACAGATAATCATAAAATCATTTTATACATTGATTTGAATTAATGAAATGAAGTATCAAATGATTTTCAAATTTTTTTAAAATTTGTAGATTTAATCTATGCATTAAGAATTTTAAATTCAACGGTTAGATTGTTGAAATTTGATGTAAAACATGAGTTATTAAATAGAATTAATCTAGGTAGACTTACTCCTAAAATAAACGGATCTCACTCTATATATATAGAGAGAGAGAGAAGAGTTCAAACGACACCAATATAACTTTTATTTAGTATTATACCGCTCAATAACTTTATATTAAATGTGAATTTTATAAATTTAACCATTAAATTAGAAGTTCTTTGCTCTTAGATCATATGTACAAAATTTTATATTAATCCAAGATGATTTGATACTTCATTCTTATAAAACAAAATTGACGTAATATATACATTTTAAAATATAATAAAATATAAATACTTTGATTACCTTCAAATTGTTGTTCAATTTTAACAAATTAAATTTTATATAAACATATAAAGTGATATAAACTTTAAATTTAACAATTGGATTTACAAAATTCATATTTAATATAAAGTTATTAAGCGGTGTAATATTTGGTAAAAGTTATACCGGTATCGTTTGAATCCTCATATATATATATATATATATATATATATATATATATATATATATATATATATATATATATATATATATATATATATATATATATATATTCAATAATATTATATAATACTAATAATATATTTAAACTTTATTTCTTTAGTTATAGTAAGTATATATTTTTTAACACGCAATTGAATTTATAATTTATATAACTTAAATATGTCATTAATTATATAATTTCAAAAATAATATATTAATAATATTAATTTATCAATAATATTTTTAATAATAATAATAAATGTAACATTGTAAATTTATTTAATGGTTAATTTAATTGATCTTGTGATTAGTTGTTTAATAATTGTAACAACTCTAAGGATTAAGAAATTCTTATGAGTATAATTGGTTAGGAGTTGTTTCAAGTTGAGGTCAAAGTTGATCAAATATAGGGAAAGATATAAAAGATTTTTCTTAATACTTAAATTTCATAAGTTCATTTCTTAAGAAACCTACATATGAGTTAGAGAGAGCAACTTTGGGGCTAGAATTCCTTCCTCTCTTTTTTTTTTCTAAGCCCTTAGAGAGTTCTAAAGTCTTTCCTTGAGTGAGGTTGAATAGTTGTGTAGGGATTCAAAGCTTCTAAAACTAAGAATCTAAGTATGTGAAGCAATAGTGCAGAGTTCCCCCAAAGAGTCACATTTTTCTCTTCTACCTCTATTTTTGGTGATTCAAAGATAAGGGAAGCTCTTGGATGATCTTTATTGAATTGTTGCTTGAATTATATATCTTGGTGGTTGTGTTATCGTTAATTTTGAGATGGGGTTTCTTGTTCTTGGGGTTTTGGTGTCTTGGAGAAGAATTTGTTGAATTTGAATTATGTAGTGATTGCATGTTGTAAGTTTTGATGAAAGTGAGTTGAGTAGGTTGTAATTGAGTAGAATTACTTGTTGCATGTTGGTTGTGGCTAATTTCAAGTGGTTTTGAGCAAAAACGTTATGCAAGTTAGAGGCTTTTTGCTCCACTAATGTCAGGAATGAGATTGGTAGTGTCAAACATGGGTTAGAGGAGAGCTCTCTAACTTGGTCACGTCAGTGTGGGTTAAGGGGTGCCATGGGTTGTTGAATTTGAATTATGTATGATTGGATGTTGTAGGTCTTGATGAAAATGAGTTGAGTAGGTTGTAATTGAGTAGAATTACTTGTTGCATGTTGGTTGTGGCTTATTTTCAAGTGGTTTGGAGCAAAAACATGATTCTATTGAGTGCAAAATTCACCATCGCATTGGGCATGATGTAGGTCAAAGGCTCTCTACTTCACTAATGTCAAGAGCAGGATTCATAACATAGGACATGGGTTGGAGGAGAGTTCTCTAACTTGGTCACACTGGACGTGGGTTGAGGGGCATCAGGCATGATTGTCCTTTGCACTTTTTCACTTGGTGGTGTCAAATCCTAATTTATTGGCGTCAAGCAAAATCAAGACATTGGCTCTTTGTCTAGATGAGAATGAATGCATGTTTTGTGTTGTCGGGTATGAGTCAAGGAGAGATTTTCTACCTAAATAGGGTTGGGTGTAGGTTTAGCTACATCAGACGTGATTGATATAAGAACTCTCTACCTTATCCACGTCATGTACAAGTGGATTGGTATCCGGTGTGGACGAACCAAAGGCGAATTATACATTGATTTGGAATGATGTATAATAATGTTTAAGTTGTTTAAAGTTGTAAGTTAAATTGTGAATGAAAGTTTAACTATAGTAGAGTTGTATGAAATTTATTCTTGAAGTAATTGTGTTGTGAATGCTTCAAGCATGTAGTTGAGTTGTATTGATTGACTTAAGATCAGATGAGAGATGTTATTTTAAAAAGATGAATATCTCATTGTGGAAATATGGTGAATTAGTACTTTGCCAGCCTAATTGTTGAAAACTTCTTGAGTATAGTTGATTCTTGAAGTAGAATATTAAGTTTTCATATAGTATGAGAGTTATGTCAAATTATACTGATTATAAGTAACAAATGTAGAACTGTATAGGGACAGAGTAGAGTCATACATATATCAAGTGACTAATATTTTAATTAAAATTAACATCTTAATCACTATATTAATTTTAAAATTAATATTAATTAAATATCAATTATGTTAATTATTTTTAATATACAAAACTAGTTTAAAATACTTTGATTTTTTAAAACATTATTTAAATTTTTATATTAATTTTGAACATCCAGTGTCTTATATGTGACACTAAAGTACATATGTTCAATGATAATGTTTTTTAGAATTTTTTTACTAAAAAAAAATAAATAAAACTTTAATTACTAAATTGTTTATTTTTTATATGACACGAGTGATAATTTTAGTATTATTATAACTCAAATTAATATTATTTTTCTTAATAAATTACTCAATTAAAATTTATTTACTTATTTAAACAATGCCACTTTTTTTTATATATATAAATAACAAAAAAAATGAAAATATTTATATACCAGCATTAGTAATTGAAAATTATTATCTACAAAAATAATAGCAAGATGATAATCAGTATTTACACTCTAAATCTTTTTTAAAAAACTTTACATACAATAGTTTGTTTTAGTTATACATGATGCAATAAGTTGTGTGTATGCTAGTGCATGTGTGTGTATGCACAGTAAAATAGTAAACACCTTGTCTCTTTCATTGTGGAAGTTCAAACAAAATCACCATTGTCCTCATTAACTAGGCAACTACTAATAGTCATGACTTCCTCCAACCTTCAAATGTAACTCTTTTTTTTTTATATTTTATTTTATTGATCTAATCTCAAGGCATATACATATTTATATCTAATACATGATTAGTGTGACTAATACATGCATAGTGATGTTGGCTAGTGTGGGAGGCAGATACAAGTCTCTCAACCATGGGAAACAAGTTTAATTTATACTGAGATATGTTAATATTTAAATAAATAATTTAGATTTTTTATCTGTTTACTTTTCTAATTTTTCTCTCCTGCTCGTTACTCTTCCTTCCTCTCTCAACACCTTCTATTTCACCACACCTTTCTCACATTGTCATTGTGTTGTGTTGTGAGAAGGTGAAAAAAAAAAATAGTTTACATTATTTCTACAAATTGCACAAAATTTAGTTACATAAAATTTAACATTTTAAAAACAAATCTAGAAAGAATAATATTAAAAAAAATTACTTCTTGAAATCATTTTTGTTCCATATAATAACTTTTATGAATTATAATATAAAAGTAATTAATTAATATAATAATATAATTAATCTCTCTATATAAAACACAAACAATGTTATTAAGAATTTTTCTTGAATAAATTTTTTTTTAAAATTTAATATCTAATTCAATTTTTATTTTTATAATTATTTATGAATTAAATTTATATATTTTAAAACTTTACTATAATATAAATTTTATCATAAATTTTAAATATATATTATATATTCAAATATAAAATTTATTTATATATATAATTTAATTTAAATTTTAATTATGTGCAATAAATATTTATTCATCATACAAATTAAAATACTATCTAGTTAAATTAAATTCATCAACAATCCAAAATAATCACCATAAAAAAAATTAGGGTTTTTGTGTTGGGCTCATTTGGGAATTGGATTAAACTCAGCTCACCTGACTACTATATTAATTTAAAATTATCTCTCTCATTCTTCGAACCCAAAAAATTCCAAAGCTTTTTTTTTTCAGGTAGGGTTTCTCTTTCTCTCTCTTTTTTCATTCACCTCCTGGATTTCTTGAAACATCTAAGTTGGGTTAGTTATAACAGTGCTAGGGTTAGGGCATTGTGGATTTTAAGTCTTTTTCTTCATCTCGCTAGTTATGTTTGAATTTTGGAGTGTTAGGGTTTCTTGACTTGTTTCTTGGTTTTGTTGTGTGAAATAGATTTGATTTTGAAAGCGAATTGGGAGAACAGGATGAGGCCGATTTTTGCTGGGAACTTGGAGTATGATACTCGTCAATCAGAGCTTGAACGCTTGTTCTCAAAGTATGGCAGGATTGACCGCGTGGACATGAAATCTGGTAAAACCTTAGGGTTTGTGTCTTTTCATGTGCAATTAGAATATTTTAATGGGAATTTATTTGTTTAATTTTTTCAAGTAGTTTCCTTTGTCTAGTGATGACGTAGTTTGGATTTTTTTTTTGTTTCGTTTAACAAATCCTATCTTGTCGTTCCATTTTGAATTTGCATCTTATTTACTTAGAATGATCAATTGTCAAACTGGTTTCATGGTTCCCCATATTGTGTGTCGTCTAGGATCAATGGGGACAGTTTTTTATGGCAACAGTTGTCATTGTTTGTGTGAAGTTAGTGTGTGATTAGTAAGCAGTATTTTGTAGTTGAATAAGATGTTCATCTAAAAGCTAGTGATACTGGGACGACCATGTTTTGGAATTTGGATGTGGACATATGGCTGCATTTGTGGCTTGAATGTCCAGTTCCTATGTCCTGGTGGGAAATTTGGAAAGAAAATCCTCTGGTTTTTAAGTGTTTCTTTTGGCGCAGGAACTTCTACTAAGGGGAAATATGCTGAGCAAAGTCTTGGCTTGCCAACCTCTGCCAATTTTTTTTTGGAAGGAAACCTTCCTGCTTGTCTGCCCTCCTTCTACCTACCGATCTGCATTTTCTCATCTGATCATTCGTCACTCACTTACTTCATCATCATCACCCAACATTGACATTTCACCAGAATGTTCTTAGTGGGATCATCAATCAATTTATTAAGTCATGCCTAGCTTCACTGAATATAGGGGATCAATGAAATTCTGTCAAGTCATGCCATTCTATTTCTGAAATCACTTGTGCTGTCTGAATGGAGAAGCATGCTTGGCAGTCTCAGATCTGAATTTTGGATTTAAACCTTTAATTGCAATCATGATTTTGTTCCCCATTCAACGCCTCTACAGCTTCATGTGCATCAGCCCTCACTTATATTCAGGTGTTGTATTCCTTTGTTCTTGACAGGGAAAATGATTTCCTGATTTGGCTGATGTACTTCTGGTGAGGGATAATGTGCTTGATGTCTTTCATAATCTTTTATGCCTCTAATACTAGTTACTTTGCAGGTTTTGCTTTTGTTTATTATGAGGATGAGCGTGATGCCGAAGAAGCAATTCGTGCACTTGACAATATTCCATTTGGTCATGAAAAGCGAAGGCTGTCTGTGGAGTGGGCTAGGGTATGATAGTATTTCTGTGACATGTTTCAGTTTTATTTACTTATTGATGAGGTCATGAAACTATTAACAGTGTTGTACCTGAGTTTAAAAGAACTTTCTGGGATTTTTTGGCAGGGTGAACGTGGACGTCATCGGGATGGATCGAAGGCAAACCAGAGGCCAACAAAAACCCTTTTTGTGATTAACTTTGACCCAATCCGTACTAGAGTTCGTGATATAGAAAAACACTTTGAACCTTATGGGAATGTTCTTCATGTTCGAATTCGGCGGAACTTTGCATTTGTGCAGTTTGAAACACAAGAAGATGCTACCAAAGCTTTAGAGTGTACAAATATGAGGTAAATGGTGGGATTATATTATTTCGTTGTAAAAAAAATTTGTTTTTATTTTTATTTTTTAATTTTACTGCATAGGATAATGAAATTCTTGTTTCAATACACTTGCAGTAAGATCTTGGACAGGGTGGTGTCTGTGGAGTATGCCCTGAGGGATGACGGTGAGAGGGGTGATAATTATGACAGTCCTAGAAGAGGAGGTTATGAGAGATCGCCCAGTCCAGCTTATCGAAGGCGGCCAAGTCCTGACTATGGCCGTCCTCGCAGCCCTGCATATGATAGATATAACGGTGGACCAGATAGACGGAGTCCTGATTATGGTAGGCGTAGGAGTCCTGATTATGGTAGGCGTAGGAGTCCTGATTATGGAAGGCGCAGGAGTCCTGATTATGGGAAGCATAGGAGTCCTGAATATGGTAGATACCGCAGGTATTTTCATCATAGTCAATTTAATTCACACCTGCAACTGTTTTCCCTGTCTTTTCAGGGCTTACTTATTATGTTATTTATTTACAGTCGCTCACCGGTGCGAAGGTCAAGAACATAAGTGATTTCTGGTTTTAGGGTAAGAAGCAACGCTCCTGTGGTACTTTGTTTTACTTTCTAGTTGTTAGAATAGCAAGTGGTACATTATGTAGTAAGGGTACTTCTCGGTTTAATGTGGTATGCGTGTTTGCTGTTTGGCAGACAGTGCTAATGTTTCCTAAAACACGAGACTGTTTAGTGTCAAATTATGGATGCATATTTTTTGCAGTGACACCGTACTTTGCTACAATCGAATTTAATTTTTTTTAGTGCCCTGGTTTGCAGAGTTTGTTTAAATACAAATTTAGAAGCATTTTTAAAAGTTTTTTTTTTTACCAAAAAATACTCTTTATTTTTGGTAGAGAAGTTTTTTCTACTTTGTATCTAAACAAACTTTATTGTTATTGAATCCGTTCTTACCTGTTAATTTGGGACACATAAGTAGGATCATATCTATCAGTAATGGTTAGATATAGACTGTGCCCCTAAGAGCTATATCATTTGCTGATTGCTTGAACACTCAACCTCGACGCTTTAAAGGGTGATTAAAAACTTGATAGAACTAGTTCAAAAATTTACACTGGATTAGAATAGGCTTTTTGAAAACTTATAAAAAATATATGTTTTAGGTCATTTTAAATAATCTTTACTGATTGAGTTGCCTAAGTAAATGTAAATAATTCTTTATTATTATTTGTAGATTGTTTAAAAGCTTCGTTTCATTGTTATTATGCATGATTTGACAAGATTTGACTATATAACGAAATCGATATCGATTTAATAGCTTTGTATCATTTGATATATAAATAAATCTATGAAACTTATAAATCATGTGATTTAACAATGTTATTTTTTGTCTACTTTACCAATGCTGTTGAAATATTGAATAGACAAGCTGCAATTTTAAATGGGAAAGAATTGAAAGAATGTTTATAAATTTATTTGATTATTCCAATATTTTAAAGCAGGTTTTTTTTTTCCTTTCAAACAAAGCTCGTTTTAAGATTTTTTCTTTTATTTGCTTAATAATAAAGTTATAGGTAAAGGCTTGTATGATGATGAAATTATATACCACTCGACAATGTTAAAATACGTGCAAAACAATTTTCGCACAATTCAGGTATTATAAATTTTTGTTGTTTAGTATTTTGTTAAAAGTATTTGATTGTTGGCAATAACATCATTCTGTCGTCAGCATCCACGAGAGTCTTATTATACAACAAAATTTATATTCCACAAATAGTAATTTAGGTAGAGCAAGAGGAACTAGATCAATGAATTTGGCTTTATTTCTTAAACTGAGAGAAATGTACATCGGAGATTTGGAGGATACAATATAACTATAAATCGTTAACTAAAAATTCAATAATTGAGACTGTAAATAATTTCAAAATTATTATACATGTATTTTTTAGTTTTTATAGCATTCTCAATCCTTAACTTTTAATTTTTTTTTTTTTGCACCAACCATTAATTTTTACTTATTGATTGCGAGTGTATTTTCTTTACTTTAGAGGGGTCAGATTAATAATAATAATAATAATAATAATCTTCATCTTTATATGTATAAAAATAGTAGAGTTGAGTCATCAATGTTGATAATTTAACATTAATTTTACAATTTAGAATTTAAAAACAATTATATATAATAGTAGAGTGACTATCACCAATGCAGATAATTTTATACTAATATGCATTTCATGTCATCAATGCAATTATAATGGTAGACAAAATGCTTAGTTTAAAATTCTATCAACAATAAACGAGTATGACTTCTCATTTATCATTTATACATAAAAATAATTTTTAATATATATATATAACATGAAATGACTAGTTTACTCATGTTATATAGATTTTTAAGTAAATGAGCATTTAAATATTTAGTAATAATGAGTTAGTATGACAAGTAATAAATAAAGAAGACTGAGTTTCTATTGAATTCAACTTATATGTATCAAACACTTTTATAAAGTGATTGCTAAGTAAGGGACTCATGTTCAGCCAATGATTTTGCATAATGGAAAGATTTGTATAAATTCTATGACGTGCAACAATTTTTTAATTTTAATCTTTCAAAGTTGGTTAACTATATTTTGTAAATTTGAGAACCACCAAATGAATTTGTAAATTACTCACCCAAAAAAACTTATTTTTAAACAAATTGATCTAAAATTTAATGAATATTTGAGACATAAGACGAGTTGAATATAAAAATTTTTATTCAACTTTATTATTCAGTAATTGATAATAAAAATAATAAATATGCATTAGAATTTTATTATTTTTACATCTTTTTTATATTATATGTTTATATTCATTAAAAAAATTAATTTCAAAATACTCGCATAATAATTTTTTACTGTGCATTGCTATAGTCAAAATCAAGACAAAAATAATAATGATATTTGCTCTTAACAAGGAAAGCCATCTTTGAAAGAAAATAACAAAAACTATCCCTCATTCTTTTGACTTTTATCCTTGATAAATGATGAATCTTTGTTGGCATGAATTAACTGAATTTGTGGCTGAAAGTTAACGCAACTCCGTCCTCTTTAACTCTTATGTCCACACATTGTGCATAAAATTATTAAAGATTTTTCCCCGCTTGGTCTTTCATTGACTTTTGGTTTTAGCAAAAAGACCAACCTAATCATTTATTTCATTAATAACTATATAGATCGCCTCTTTATGTCTCATGAAGATGAAACCATCAAGTGAAACTGCTCTTCACTAGTTTGGTAAAATTGCAAAAAAAAAAAAAAAAAAAAAAAAACAGACACCTTACTCTCTCTCTCTCTCTCTTTTTTTAATAGGACAAACACATTACTTAAGTCATCACTAGTATGAGTATCATCTTAATCATCATTTAAAGGCGATTAATTAAGTTTTCAGGAACAGATTATCAGTAAATTTAATGTATATTTTTTTTACTAATAATGTGATTAAAAGTATACTTTTTTTATCTTATAATAAATGACATTTTAGGTTATTTTACACACAAAAAAAAAATAGATGAAAGAAAATAATAATTTTATAAAATTACCTTTATAATTAATTGTTTTTACCATACATGATACAATACAAAAATTACTTTTTACATAATATTATTAAAAGTAGAAATATGAAATGAACAATTGATAATACATTAAAAAAATTAATATAATATTTATTTTTTTCTTGTAATATGATAGTTATAGAACCGAGGGGATATATTTTTTCATCGGAGAAATTCATTTCAATAGCAACCAAAGACCCTTTAGCACAAAGATGAGTTTCACCAATTGTAGCAACATAAATCTGATAAGATCATTAAATATACATAATATCATAACTTACAATTGATATTCCAAGAGGAGCAATAATAACATGTCTAACTTGAGGATTTCCTAAGTTCTTCATCAATTGCCTTCTCTAGCCATGCCTCAGCATCTTCCATCATTCCAGGGCTAAGCCTCACCATGAGGATGCAAAACTCAGTTTCATTTAGCTTTCCATCGCCATCAAGATCACCTTGTCTAACCATAGCCTCTGCATCCTCCTTGCTCATCTCTTCCATGCCAAGAAGAGCCGAGTTTCTCCTTAAACTCTCACTTGTGATCAAACCTGTTTGTGGGTCTGATAGAAGCCTGAATCCTCCACAAAGTTCTGACACAAAGGACTCCACATCAAGCTTCTCTGCCATCACTGGCAACAAGTCCTCAAACTCCATGTTCTCCTGCTTTCTTTCCATTTCAATAGCACCTTTCCTTGTCCTTCTGCTTCAGAAAGTTGGGAAGATTGGTTGAGGGAGAGAGTCACTTTGGAAGACTTTGTGTTGTATAGGAATGAAGACTCAATGAGAATTCGTTTGGACAATACAATGGCCTTTTATATAGAGATGTAAAAGTCCATTGTTTTTGGAACATTTTTCTTGTAATTGAGAAATTATTGTATGCTCTAAAATCACACTTGTTCATGATTTTAGTTAATCTTACAATATGTAATGTCAAAATTTTTAATTTACAAGAAAATATTAGTAAAATTCGTCTATAAATTTATATAAATATTGGTTAAAAGTATAGACACGTGAATAGATATAATCTCTAGGAGATAATAATATTTTTTAATTTACAATTTTTTAAAATAAAAATCTGTTTGGTTAAATAGAAATTGGCCAAATTAAACTTTGTGCGTTTGTGTGTGTGTTTTTTTGTAGGACGGTAATCTTGAACTTTGTACCATAATTTCTCTTTTGATGCCATTTTTGTACTTCATGGTGTCAACTTGGTCAGCTTGTGTTTGTGATCTCAGCCGTATATTTGCAAGTTGTATTCTTGATTGGCTTTACCCATTGGTTTGTTTTTTGTGACTAAAGTAATCAATGAACCAAGTTCTAATACGAGACTAACCATTTATTTGGGAGCTATTGACTATTAGGTCTTAGGTCTTCCTAACAATTGTTTCACATAAGTGTAATTTTAAGTCCCCATGTGAAACAAGCCCTGAACCTGATGCACACCTTTTATTGTGCTACAATAATCCACTTTCATGCATAGGTACACAAAACACACATTGGGGGCAGATTCTATAAATAAAATAAAAATTAGGTAATACTTTAATTAATTAAGAGTAATGAAGGGCACAAAAGAAAATGAAGTGGTTATGATGAGGTTCACAGGATCAATATTTAAGTTGGATTGGAGAGGTGGGAATTGTACCAAGTCAAGGACTTAGGAATCTAGAGTATTGCCTGTGACAGTTAGATGTATTAATTTCTGTCATTGAATTTTTATTTGATTTTGATTTTAATAGATATTCTATCTATTTAGGAAGGTTTCTAGGAAGGTGCCTTTGGTGGGAACAGAGGGATATTCTTGTTAAGACGTAATCTTCAGCGGCAGAAACTGTTGTATAGTTTGGCTTCCATGAAGCTTCCTCTTCTACTTATATCCATCAGATTTTTGTATTCTGTCGTGTTCTCAATCAATCATATACATGACAAGTGCCATAATAATTTATTTGTTGTAAACCACACCAAGATGGTAACCTTTCCACATGCCCATCATTCTCAATCATAATATTTCTGTCTTCTTATTTTTTTACGAAATAGTAAAACATCACAACACTAGCTTTTAACTTGCTTTCGTTTGTGTCTTTCTTTTTCCCCTTTATTTTTTATTTGGAAGGTTGAACCGATGCACTCTTTACGTGTTTCACAACTCTCAACTAAAGTATATCATTGTGTTGTTGTGTGAATTTAAATCAAAACTAATTCTTTTTATGATATACATCATTTGGATCATTTAAATTAAAACTTATATAACTAGATTTATTATGTTTAATAATTCATTTTATATCAAATTTCAACGATCTAACTATTAAAATTAAAATTTTTAATACATAAATTAAATATATAAATTAAAAAAATTAAAAATTATTTAATATTTTATTTTATTAATTTAAATTGATGGATAATCATAAAATTATTTTATACGTTGATTTGGGTTAATAAAATGAAGTATTAAATAATTTTTAAATTTTTTAAAAAAATATGCAAATTTAAATTATGAATTAAGAACTTTAAATTTAATATATAATTAAATCTTGAAAATTTAATGTAAAACATAAGTTGTTAAATGAAATAAATCTAGATAAGCTTACTCTCAGAGTAAACGAATCCATCTTCTCTATATATATATTAAAAAAATTAAACTCTAATTAATACCTCTAAGGGATGCAATATGTATAGCCTAATTACTTGATTTTAAGTTTGAACATAAATAATGAATACTTAATTTTTTTCTTAAGTAAATTCCCATTTTGAATTCTTTGAATATTAGTTCTTAAACTTTAAAGTAGTTCCATCCGGGTCTCTAAAACTAATAATTTACTCATCTTTCGACCTCTATACTTATGTTAATATTAACACTTAAATCACAATTTTTTTTGAACTAATGTCATGATGAATTATATTTTTAATAATTTATTTAGAAAATTTTTAATTTCAATCACTAATTTGATGCTATACAGTTCCATATACTAAAATAGTGATATAATAAAACAGTCGATTTTAGAGACCGAAAAAGACAATTAAGGAAATTATAAAGTTTCTTCAAATGGTATTGTCACCGATGACTGGGATGGTATTCCCTTTCCACATAAGAAAACAAGAAAGGTAGAAATGTTGGAATTTTCTTAAAATATTTTCCAAATTGTTGTAGGCTACTTCCGAATCAATTCGTGTTTAGTGAATGATTGATGAAAACGCAAGTATCGAATACAATCATGCAAACTGAAGCACATGTCCTCTTCAATTTAAGCATGAGAATAATGCTTCTGATTTGATGCTTAGTTAATACTCCTCCGACTTATAGTCGTTTTGTCAGAATTTATTGTTTTTTTTTTCATTGTCATTTTATTAAAATTAATGACTTATTAATTTTTTTCTCTTATTTTTATCTTTGATAATTAATGTATATTTATTGAACAATGTGTCTATTTATTTCTAATGTTTACCTATTTTTTTTTCCAACCATCTAGGTAAAGTTAATGTTATATTTAAGGGTAATATGTTTCTAACGAAATACTATAAAAAAAATAGAGGGTAAAATAAAAAAATAAATAATAAATATTTTTAAAATTTAAAATATCAATCAATTTTTTAAGTCTCGTACAAAACCTTAAATGACTATGAATAAAAAACAGAAGAAGTACAGCGTAATGTGGGAAACATCTAAGTTCAAATCAAAATAAAGGGTCATGCTTTACCTTTTACCTTTATCATTATCCTTATTAAATATACAAAAATATCAGTAAGATGTTTTTGTTTTTTGTTTCGTACTTGTAAGATATATATATATATATATATATATATATATATAAGGAATGCTAATATACTCTCACTTATTTTTTAGTTGGAGTATGTTAGTAACTTACACCAAAATTTTAGGATAAGAAAATCACTCATTTATTTTGATTTAGTTTATTTATATAAAAAATATTATAGTAATTTAATTTAAGTTTAAAAGAAAACAAAACATTTTCTCTCTCTTATTAATTTCATTCTCTAACTCAATTTTTATTAATTAATTCTTTATTTGTTCAGAGAGAGAGGGGAAATATCATGATAAATGAGAGAGAAATGAGTTAAAGAACGAATTTAATAGGAGAGAGATAAATGAGTTAAAAAAAGAATTTAATAAGAGAGAGATAAATAAGTTAAAGAAGATATTTAATAGGAATCAGAAATGAGTTGGAGAAGGAATTTAATGGGAGAGAGAAAAGACTTATTTTTTTTAAAATTAAATTAAATTACTATAATATCCTTTATACAAATTAACCAAATCAAAATAAATGAGTGATTTTCTTGTCCTAAAATTTTGGTGTAAATTGCTAACATACTCCAACTAAAAAATAGGTGGGAGTATATTAACATTCCCCTATATATATATATAACTAAATTATATTTGTATGGCTCAGAACCTATACTTGTTGCATTTTCTTTTAAAAGATTTAATTCTCTTGTTTTTGGAGGATGTATAAACTCAAAGCATAATGTATTTTCTAAGACTTGAGTTTCTAATCCTTTTGATGTAACCTTAAAGGGATATAATAATGATAGAAATGAGGTTCCTAGTATACAAGAAATATTCATATTTTTAACTAATACAAAGGAAGTTAGCTTTTAATGCTTTTGCTCATTGTCCTGTAAAAATTCTCTTGTAAGATAATCTGGTAATGTGTTTGTTTCTCCTTTGATATATTCAATTTCAAAATCGAAACAGGATAATAATGCTTGCCATCTTGCAAAAATATGTTTTGAAACTAAATTTTTAACATCTTTTTGTAAAACAGATATCATCCACCTCAAAAGAACAAATTGTCAGATATCATTCAGGTATTTGGCATTCAGCTCAACAAAAATATTCCACTGTCAAAAAAGAAATTTTATCTATAGTTTTATGTCTTCAAAAATTTCAAGATGATTTATTTTCAAAAAGATTTTTAATTAGAACTGATTGCAAAGCAACCCCATCTTTTTTACAAAAAGATGTTAAAAATTTAGTTTCAAAATATATTTTTGCAAGATGGCAAGCATTATTATCTTGTTTCGATTTTGAAATTGAACATATCAAAGGAAAGACAAACACATTACCAGATTATCTTACAAGAGAATTTTTACAGGACAATGAGCAAAAGCATTAAAAGCTCAAAAGATCAATATGGATCTCCCGTGAGATCTAGTTCCGACAAGACTATTATCAAAGCTGGTCAAACCAGTACCCCAAGACAATTATCGGCCTCGCCGACAAGTACAAGAAAGTTACCCAGTTCTATCAAGACAGAAATTCCTATATCATCAAAAAAAAAATTATCCCTCAATCCTTCATATTTAAAAGCTATCAAATCTCCCTTACTCAATCGATTTAACCCTCTCATATCATTAGGAGCAAGTCCAGAGCCACAGAACATTCCTTCTCCCTCAAAAATATCAAGAATTACTCCTCTAGTAGATACACCTACAGGATCTACATCCTACTATGAAGATTATGTCCAAAAGGATTATGATCTTGATATCATTATAGTTGAACCTGAATGGAGAGACCTGACTCCATCAGCCTTAGCTACAAAACTTTTCACTGGCCAACATCATTATCCTCCCTACTACCATAAAAGATTATTTTATGAATTCATTCTTGTAGACACCGATTCAATAGAATTAACCCATACCAAAGATGAGTTAGGATCTATACAATTCTCAAAAGTCAAAATACAAAAGATCCTTTCACCTTCTGACTGGAATCAACCCATATATCAAGGAAAGTCTTTCTCCAGAGACTTCCAACCCCAATACTATACCTATTATGATTACATGTTAGCATGGACTAACATGTTATACCTTCAACCCAAAACACATTCATGGTTTTTCTGGTTCCGAAGAGGAATCTCATTAAAATTTCCAAAATGGTTTCTTAATTGGTTTCAAATTTGGGGACCAATTAAAGAAATATTTCCCCCAGAAGTCTCAGAGTATTATGACTATTTTAAAACAAAAACTTCTTTTCAAAAAAATTACAGGATGATATCGTTTGTAGCCTCACAAAACATTACTTGGATTACAACATGAGATTACTTATACCGACAAGGAAATGATGAAAGCACAAAAATTCTCACAAGAAATATTAAAGTTAAATGGTGGAAACAGTTCGACATCAATTTATTAAGCAAAAAAAGATTGATGAATGGACAAAAAATAACTCTTCTCCCACCATCAAGACCTCTCAAAACCATAAAAAAAATTAGCTGAACAAGAAGCCCAGTTTTTAGCTGACAAAAGGAAGATTATGGTTGAACTAGCATCAGCCTCCTCTCAAGAAGAATTCGAGGAACGATTAAGGTTAATTCAAATATATATATATATATATATATATATATATATATATATATATATATATATAATTTTAACATGGAGCCACATCCACGTCAGTATGTTGATATTAGTGAGAGTGTTTGAATTCGCGAAAAATATATATTAATTTTTAAGTTTAAATAGATTTTTATTCACAAGAATTACAATTTTACTATTTTAGTTTTTTAAATTTTAATCAATTTTAGTTCTTTATGTAACAAGTTGTACAATTTAGATTTTCCAATTTTTAATTAAAAAAATTTAATTTTGTTTCAATTATGTAATTTTAGTGTCTTTCATTTAAAATTTAATAACTTTTATCGATGTAGTTTTAACGGATGATATGATATATCAATATTTCTAATTATTTTTTTTATAATATATTTATTTTAATTATATAATATATTTATATTTTTCTAAAACTATATTAATTTATACTAATTTATATTTCTAAAATTATTAATTCATTTATAAATATTATACTAATAATAATATTGATATTACTTATCAGTCATATTATAATACTAATAATATATAAAAAAATATATGTATTTATTACTAATAAATATATATTATTTGATACATGAATGAAAATTATAATATATGTAACTTAAATAAGTCAATAATTATATATTTTTAAAATATTATATATATCTAAAAATTTAAAATTATTAGATTTTTATGAGAGGATTAAAATTATATAATTTTGATAATTAAGGAACTAAAATTACTCAATCAAAATTTAGTGAACTAAAATTGCATAATTATAATACTTTATGAACTAAAATTATTCAATTAAAACCTCAAAAACAAAAATCACACAATTATAATATTTGACAGGTAAAAACATAATTAAATTAAATTTTATAAAGTAAAAAATGTCATATAAATTGGTATAAAAGACTTTGTATGTTGATAAAAGACCTAATACATGCTTTTTTCATTATATATATATATATATATATATATATATATATATATATATATATATATATATATATATATATATATATATATTGAAGTTTGTTTTAGTTGGGGTGGGCTGAAAACTTACTTGAATTTCAATTTAAAACAATGTATTGTCATATATTAGAAAGTATATTGAGAGTATATATGTTTAATATCCAATCATATTTTAAATATGATTGCCTTCAGAAAAAAGTATATATGAGGAAAAAATCATTAAAGTGTATTGTTAATATTTTTTTTATTAATTAATTAACATCATCGTAAAAACAAAAATTGAAGTTAAGAAATGGATGGCTAAAATTTAATTGATATTAGAACCTACAACATTTTCAAATCACATGTTTTTATTTTTATGATTAAATTGCATATTTATCTAGTTCTTAAATTTAAGAGTAAAGATGAATCATAGTTTTCATACTTGAATCTTAAAAATCAAGAGTTTTTTTTTTTAAATTTTATTTTGTATTAGTTGGTTAAAATTTAAATGTGATCGAAGAAAATTAGATTTAAATTATTATTAAATTTGGTTAATTAAATATAAAAGAAATATTTATTTTTCAACAAATGTAAAGGAATGTTGGTTTTCCTGTTACACAAAAAGTAAAACATTTAATTTGATTATATTTGTACATTCTTACTTTAGAGGAGAGAGATGTTTTATGACATGCAACAATCGTAACATGTAAAGCTATAATAATGAATAATATACTCAAATAATAAAAAATCTCTATTAAAACGTGTCTTTTAGAATTATAAATTTTCTTAAGACACATTCTCCTACATTAATTATGTCAATGAGAGATTGAAAAATATCTCCAATGAATAAAAAAAAGGATGAGAGTAAGAACACTCACTTCCACTAAAAAGAGCCACATCCAATATAGAAATTACAATTAAGATCACAAACTTTACAATGAAGCAAATTCGACAAGGGTAAAAAAGAGGTTAACTAGCATGCTCAAAATCAAAGAACAACCAATTTCTTCTTGGCCATCCATCTCCTTTTTGTGGCTTCCAATGCCTCTAGCTTTATTTTATTAAGTTCATCAATCCAATGTTGATAATGCGACTCGATTACATGAAGTTCAAATTTTAACTCAAGATCAATGTCTTCATCTGTTGAAGATAAATAAGAACAACTAATTGTTGGACTCTCAACATTAGTAGATGCTCCAAGAACTCCCCCCATGTTTGTTGGAAATTCATTTACCACTATTTCTTCCCCAATTGAATAATCTTCTGCTTGCAATTTATAGTCCTCAAAATATGCATCTTTATCCTCAAGTTTAGAGATAGACCTACTTAAGCATTTAAAACTTACATCAACATTAGAATCATGATAGTTATCATTTTTCACATTAGTATTTCCAGCATCCATCTCATAAGCTCTAGATCCTTGTGAATATCGGTCTTCCAAGTTAACTAAATTAGAAGAATTATAATCACCATCAAAAGTTGCATTATCAACATTTTTTGAAAAACTACTCATTTTAGCTACCACAAAATCATCTTTGGGAATTATGTCAATCCCAGAGAAATCATCTTGGTCAATAACAGATTCAGATGGAATACCAGTTAGGACAGAACCCCATGGGCATGCCATAAAGGTTTGACTATCTATATTTGGACCATAAAGACTTAATTCTCCATATGAGTAATGATCAGGTGAGGGTTTCCACCAAGGAAGAAGTTTCATTATCAAGTAATCAATAAGCTCAGCTATAACAGGTACATCATGATCTGCCAACTCCAAATGTTCAACCATCTCTGTGGCCACAGAGACAGCAGTATCTGTATCAAGGTAAAAGAGAAAATGTATATTCCTTACTCGACCTGCTAATAAAACAACAAACACCATTCAAATGTCAAAATTCAAGGCATAAGAAAACATGTCAAAAACTAATTAAGGTGTTATCTAATCGGTTACCACACCTTGAAACATAAAATAAAATAAAATAAAAAAGTGAAGGTAAAGAAAATACCAAATACTCACCAGATGTGTCAGCAATACGCAATGTCAATGATACTGAGTTATCATCATTTTTAGTCCCTTTCAACTTAAATTCATTATTTTTATTTGCCCTTTGCACTTCAAAAACAGGACAATGTGAGCTTCCTTGGTTTCTTTCAGAACAAATACTCAAAGAAAATTGTTTGTAGTCAGCATCCATGTCCATAGATTGAGAACTAGACTTGAATGAATACATAGCTCTTAGTGTTCTGCTAGGTGGTTGTGGAGGGAAAAGGATGGGATCCTTAACATTTTCAACATGTAGAAATGGATCTTTAAGAAGCTCTTCTGCTGACAATCTTTTAGATGCTGGAACCAAACATTTCTCAATAAACTCCTTAATTTGAGGATCATTCACCTTATTAAGGGAAGCAGGTTTGATGCCCTATAATGACATACATCACAATATTATATACATGAGTTAAATTATTCATCTTACATGCATGCAATTGTAACTAATAAGGATATGTTGACAATTGATTTACTCACCGAGGTAACTTTTTTAAAGATTTGAGCTGGATTTTTGCATTCACTATAGGGATACTCGAGAGTAACCATCTCCAATATGCACATTCCAAAAGAATAAATGTCAACAAGTTCAGTGTACGACTCTTCATATAGTTCTGGAGCCATAAACTCAGGAGTCCCTTTTAACATAAGGAAAAGGCAAACAAAAGCATAATTTAGTGTCATATGGGGCCAATATGTTAAAAACATAACATTTAAATAATATGTTACCAATAACGCTTCGGGCAGTTGGTTGTTGCATGACAACTGCCAATCCAAGGTCCCCAATCTTAACTTCACCTTGGTTTCCATTCACAAAGATGTTGTCACATTTTAAGTCTCTATGAATAATAGGTGGTTTGTGACTATGAAGATATAATAAGCCTTGAAGAATCTGTCTAGCCCAATCTTTTATAGCTTTCATTTCAACATATGTATGCTTCTTACGATATCTGTCATACAAAGGTGTACAATAATTTTGTATGTGCCCATTACAACCAAATAACATAATAGAAAGGAGAAAATCAAGAGAACCTACTGCCTTAAATTTCCTGATGTGAAGAGTTCAGTAATCATATTAACAGTGTTTTGCTTATCATCAATCCAAGAATCATAGAACTTAATGATATTTTCATGATTCAAAGACTTCAATAGATTAACTTCAAAATACAATTTTGCAATATCATCTATTGAATGCAAGAGACCATCGATCTTAAGTTGGTTCCAAGCAACTTCTATTCCATCAACTTCATCAAAACCCCTATAACTGCAAAAGAGAAAGATATTAAACACCATGCTTTAATTAGAAAAAAGTATTAAACAAAATAAACTTGAAAACTAGAAAGAAAAATAACAAAATAGAGATGATAATAATAATAATAAATTTTAAAAAATAGGTAATAGAATCTTACACTGTTTTAAAGGCACCCCTGCCCAAAATTTCATTGTACTGGGACAAAACAAGAGGAAAAAAAAAGTCAAATTCATAACAAGCATAAAGAACAAATGAATCATAGAATCATTAAAAATAAGTAAACAAGTTTCCTTGAACGATGTGAGCATATTGAAATTAATGCCCTTAATTGTGCTTTAAGCATGAAAAAAGTTTTACACTTGTATTAAAAATGATAATCACTAACACGGTTTATAATATAAAAAAAATAAAACTTAGTTTGTGAATATATTTTTCACGATTATACCATGATAATTCATTACACATATATCCTAAAAAAGTCAAATACCAAATAAGCAATTTATAACTATTTTTCTCTAATAATAACAATATTTTCAAGCTTAACAAAAAGAATCCCTAATTCAAAATGAACAACATGGTATATTTTAGCACATGATATAGAGTCATTAGCATGACATAATTTATTCAAATTAAATACTATAAAAAATCCTCCATCACATCATAAAGTTTGTAATTCAAAAGTTATGGAAAAAAAAGACTAATCAACATCAAATTACATTTTATTCAAAAGCTAGTATATGTGAAACTATAATACTCCAATTTAAAATTTATTCCTAATTTGTTTGCCTACCTTTTTAGCTAAACTAGCATATTTTCACTACAACTTAAGTTATTAAAACACATCAACCATCCATCCCTTAAAATAAACAACACCATTATTTCACACACACACATTCAATAAAATTTGGAATGACCACTAAAGTTGATAAAAATTGAATCTAAAAAATAAATAACAAAAAAATGGTGTTAATGTGACTCAAGTCATAATACCCTTATGTATCGTCCAGTTGGATCTTTCTCCGCAAAGTCTTCCTCAAAATCACGAGGCTCCTTTGTCTTGAACACATTGCTCATGGGAGGCAATGCCAACATAATACCAGAATTCATTCTGGTAGTTGAAACAACACAAATTGTTTCTTTTTTTTGTTTATTTATATTTATTGGATGGAGCCTAGTTTATGATTGGAATGAAGAAAGGTTGGGATCGAACAAAGGATGAATCAAATGTCGATCGTAGTTGGAATCGACATTCAATGACAATGGTTGGAGGTAATGAACCTAAATCCAAAACCCAACCCTCCATGTCATAGCAAAAATTCATTCTCAAACGTAACACAACACTGCCACCTTCCTTTTGAAGTTCATTCTTTGCTCCGACCCAGGTACCAAAACCTTTAAAAGGTTCAAAATTTACCAGATGGGTCTCCCATTATCCAATCTTCTAAGGAAAAGAATCAAAGGAGAAAAAGAAAGTGGGAAAACGAAGAATTATGGTTGGTGCGAGAAGAGAGAGAAAACGAGAAAATAATGGATGCAAAAGAAAAGGGGGGACAAACAGGTGGGTGGTAAATTAGAGCCAATTTTGTGCAAAAATTTGTGTTTGAGAAGAAGAAATATGAGATTTGACTTTAGAGGTCAAATGAGAGAAGTTGAAAAGTGAAAACTAAGAGTGTGTACGGACAAGTAAAATATTTTTGCTTCTTATTTTCACGTTTTTATCTCAGACGGACGTGATTAAATGTGTGGAAACGTATTTCCAAACACACTATAAATAACAAAACAAAACTTGAATATATTTTACTTTTCATAAGAATAATATATTAGTTTATTTTTCAAGTTCTTATTATTTGTTTACTATTTAAATGTATTTATGATTTTATTACTCTTGAATTATTTTAAAGTTTGTTTTTATTCTCATTTTTTTCCTTGTTGCATACATTTTATATATGTTTTATATTTAAATATAATTTTTAATAAAAAATGCATAGAAGGTAAAATAGATTTCTTTTAGTGTTGGAATGCTAGATTGTATACTATCATAATAATTGTGTTTAAATATTGAATTTTGTAATGTGATCAGTACAAAAAATAAATTAAATTTGATTTCTCTAAAATGAATATCAATTGTAGATGAAAAAAATAAGTAAGGAGGGATTGTATCATATGTTTTTTAAATTTTTAAAAATTTTATAAACTTGATTTATACATTAAGAATTTTTAATTCAACGATTGAATTATTGAAATTTGATATAAAACATGAGTTATTGAGTGAAATAAATCTACCAAAATTTACTGTTGGAGTAAGTGGTTCTGTTTTCTTTATATAATTTATTATGTTTGTGTACATAATATTAATCATTTTCTTATTATATCATGATTGGTGTTACTTGTTTTTATTAGATAATATAAAAAAATTGTTTTTTTAAATATTTTATTTTCAATCTTTTACAATATGAAATTTATTCTCCTCTTTATCTCCATCATTCTTATCTACAACTGGTTCTATAATTATATATTATACTCTCCCTACAACAATAATAGTGTCATGATGTAGGTTATCATGTCAATCGAACACATTGAAGGTCTTTGGTTTGAGCCCCAATGATGCCAATGTTGTTGATTTTAATTTTAAGATTAATTTAATTTTAAGATCAATTTTTTTCATTGTCCCTCCTACACTTCATTCACTCTGCTTGTATCCTCTTTTATTTTCATATAAATTTTGATTTTGGATTTGCATTGAAAAGTTTTGGTGTAAACACTAGATAAAGAAGGTGGTAACTTCCATAAGATTAATTATACTATAAACTCCTTCTTGGTTGAACACAACTCATTTATACTATCAAAATATATGTGGTTGTCCTATGATTTTGATAACTTTAATTGGTTCACATGACCTTTCTAAGGTAGATTTGGAAAAATGAATCCACTAAGATTAAAAGACTTATAAAGTGGTAATATTCAACACATGGAGGTTAAGTTGAGAACTAAACACATTTATGAATAAGAGAAATGTTAGCAACACGTCTTCTAACACACTTTTTTGATTGGTTAAAATTTATTAAAAACATAAAATTTGTTGGGACTTGAACCTTATTAAACAACTCTCACTTGAATTTGTGATTTTTAATAAATTTTGACCAATAAAACAGAGTGTACCATGAGGAGTGTGTTTCTAACACTCCTTTTATGAATAATGATTTCGTTATTATGATGAGAAACATGAGAATGAACTCCCAAAGCATACCACTTACATTTTATGGAAGTATCCCCTTCGACAACATAATTGGCTCCTCTTTGTGCATGTGTTAGGAAAGAAAATGTAACACCATGCATCATTAACAATTGTGATTTTATTAAATTATGTGTTGTGGTGATTTATTATTTAATTGTTTGAAAAACACTAAGAGTTTAGAAATTCTTGTGAGTTTCAGGAAATTTGAAGTTATTATAAACAGAGATAAGTTTGATCAATTTGAATTCTTCTTAGTCGGGATTCAAAGCTTTCAGGGCCAAGAATCAAAGTAATTAATAGCGGTGGTTTGAAGTAGCTCAAAGTGGACATTCTACTTCGTTTTTACCTCTTTTTAGATTGATTCAAAGGTAAGGGAAATTAGAAATTGAGTTTTTTTTATGAATTATAGAGTTGTATGTACTTGACTTCATCTAAATTCATGGTTGTGTTGATGATTAGGAAGTGAAATTGTTATGTGTGAGATTTTGGTGTTTTGAGCTTTGTTGGTGAGAAAATTGGTGTCTTGATCATATGATTGTTGCATGTTTTTCTGGTTGAAATTGGACTATTTATGAAAAATATATATGATTTATGGTGTTACATGTTGGATTTTCTTGAATTTCAAGTGCGGATAAGCCAAATTTATGAATCTGCCAAGTGTAGAATTCATCATCACGTTAGACACAATTTCAAGTCACTGAGCATGATATAGGATAGAGGCTCACTGTTTCACTGACATTGGGCGCGTCATTGGTAGTGATGGACATGAGTTAGAGGAGAGATCTTTGATTTGGTAGCATCGAACCCCAAGTTGAGTGATGTTAAATGTGATTAAGGCAAAGACTTTTTATCTAAATGATGTTGAACACCAATAGAGTGATGCAAGACGTGAGCCAAGCAAAGGCTCTTTACCTAAATGAGGTCGAACATGGGTTTGAACACACTAAGTGCAATACCCCGTTTTTCATAAAATATAATATAAATATTTTATTAATAATTTTTTTTATTTTTATTTTATTAATTGGGACCATTTAATATTTGTTTTAATTATGTAATATATTTTAGAATATATTATATGATATTTTATTAAAGAATAGTATAATATTTTATTAAAAAGCGAATGGATCTTTAGGATAATTGTGATTAGTAATCTTTAGCTAGAGGGTTAAAGGAAGGTTAGGATTTTTAAAAGAGGATTTTTCTAATCAAATCCTTTTTACGCCCTATTTTCATGTACGCACTTTAGAATTCAGAGAACAGGAACAGGAAGAAAATCACCTCAGAGTCATGCACCCATCGTCTGTAGCTTATCTAGGTAAGGGGGAGTGAGAAACATTGCTCTGGACATGAGTTTGTATGTCGAGTATTGGAATGATGGAAAAAGCCTTACCTTGGCTAAGCAATTGAAGCTAATCAGACCATGCTTCACTTTCCTTTTAGCTTCCTTCTAATGATTGAATCGGATTTGGATGAAGAACAAAGAGAACTCTCGGTTCAACATTCCAATAGAGGTGATCAAGCCAAGACAACTCCTAAATCTCTTATAAATTGGCAAGAGGAATGGAACCTAGTTCACTAATTAAGCTCATTGGGACTTCTAAGAGAGAAATTTGAGAGAAAATGCACTCAAATATCATAGATCTCCAAAAAGTGTCTAATAGAATAGGAAAGGGTCCTTTTTATAGATCTTGGTGGCTTCTAAGAGAAGTTAAGCTAACTATGGTTCGCAAATGAACCGTAGTTGCTAAACTAGCATGTAGCACGCCAAATTCGAATTCAAAATTCAAATTTGGTGTGTGAACCAAGGCATTGACATGTGCTCCCATGTGCAACTAGATCTAGCAGTTTGAATTGTGCATTTGCATGCCATATAGAACACATTTGCATTTGCATTTGGTAGCCCATGTGTGTCTAACAACATGATCGACCACATGGCTACCAATTCAAATTAAATGTGTACTCATGTTTAGGGTTTAGGGTTTAGGCCCAAATGACTAAACCAACTTCTAAGGCCCATCAAAACCAAATACCTACTCTACTTGGCTCAAGAAATACAAGGCCTACAAGTCCTAAATTATAGGGCTCAAAATACAAGACCCAAAAAATACAAGCCTTAGTAATAGTCAAATCCTACACTACTAGGCCCATAATACATGGTCAAAAATAAGAAGTATTGAACCCCAGTCCTGTGTTTGTTGAATGCTCATGTATGAGGGATTTTCCCTAATTGTATATGTTTTACTTCTTGTTCTAATTGATGTGAATTGTGTGTGTGTGTTAGTAATTTTCAAATTGGGTTGTAAATTATATGTTTTGATGTTCCTGTGAGTTCCTACGAGAACCCTGAAGAAATGCATTGGGGGTTGAACGAAGAGATTGTCTGAGTATGAAATTATATGCATAAATTATGTTGTTTAGAATGTTTATTATGTGGTTTGGAAAACTTCTATGGATTGAATTGTGTATTTAGTGAATTGGTGTGTGTCTTATAATTTTTGTGTTTTCTAATGTGTGATTTTTGCTATGTTGTCAAGCACCACTTGGGGCATTCTGAGCATCGTTGAGACAAAGAGCAAAGTTTGCTCTCGGTGTCTCTCATGTCGAGTGTGGGATGACCCTCGCTAGGCACAAAAGTTCCAGGGGTTCCATGTGATGCTTTTGCCAGGTGTGAGCTAACTCTTACTAGGCGTGGACACTCCAAAGAGCTCTCGGTGGTGTTCTCACTAGGTGTGGACTCGATCACATTGGGCATGATTCAGATAGAGACCAATGTGGTCCTCTAGAGGTATTGCATCGGATGTAGGACGTGCGTAGGCCTTATCCTACCTACGAATTCCCTATTGAACTTTTATTAAATTTAATGATGTAATTCCTATATTATAATGTTGATGTGGATGTGAATTGAACTTTTTTTATGAATATATGAAGGCATGTGATGAGTAATGAGACATGATGAATATGTTAAATGTGAGATCATGGAATCATGTGCATGTAATGCATTGAGTTTGATTGGCATGCATCATGTTCATAAAGATCTTTTTAAAGGATACGATATGGAATACACAGTCAGAGAAGGTCCTTTGTGTAAAAGTTTGGAATTAACCTTAAGGATAGCTCGGTTTTGAAGTCCTAGTCTTGTCCTCGTGAGCATGAGATGTATCTTGCACGACTTAGCTATCCCGATCAGACCCTGGTAGTATGTCTTTCTAGTGAGGGTGTGCAAAGGGTGTGACCCGATATGTACTTCTAGACTACTCTAGTGTGTTACTAGCGACAACGCACAAGTGTTATGTTTTTACTAGTGCCACATGCATGATAACATGTAGTCTGTGTCCATTGCATATGCATTATAGTTATATATGTTGTTGTTTATTATGTTGTAGATGAGCTACATATGATGATAATTTGCAATTGTATATGTTATGTTATGATTACGTAATCATCATCATGGTGTTGAGGATACCGTTGATGAGACTTAGTCCTCAATGTTGATACGACATGTGACACCGAGGATTAGTTAGGACTAACTAGTATTTGAATTATGTTATTTAATTTGAATTATTTTATTTTATTTCCTTTGTAATTTGTTATTTCCACAAGGTCTAGTTATTTCAAATGTGATTCTTTTTTACTTGCATGGATTTTGAGTTTATTATTATTAGGCTAAAACCCTATTTTGGTCCCTTATATTAATTGTTTGTTTCAATTTAGTCCCACTTTTATTTTTTGTTTCAATTTGGTCCCAAACTAATTAATTGGTTTCAATTTAGTCCCAAATTAATTAATTGGTTTCAATGTGGGACTTCCGTCCAAATTATTTAAACGGAGTTAACATTTGGCCACGTGTATGTCACGTAGATGCATACGTGGATGCCACGCAGATGACAATTTTTTTTAAAACACCTGGACCCAGAACGGCCCGTTCTAAAAATGGAACGGGTCGTTCTGGTTGCACTTTTGGTGCGTTAATTTTGCATCCGGAACGGCCCGTTCCAGGTGCAAAATAAACACACCAAAAATGCAACCAGAACGGCCCGTTCCGGTTTTAGAACGGCCCGTTCCGGTTTCATCCTTTTTTATATATAAAATATTAATAATTTTATAAAATATATATTATTAATTATATTTTAATTATGTTGTTATATCTAATAAAATAAATATATTAATATTTTTTTATATTTTATTTTATTATATTTATTTTATTAATTTTTATCATTTTATTCCTCTAATTTTAAATAAGTTGCAAAAAATTATAAAGTGATACTTAAATATTTCTTCAAATAGAAAGAAAAAAATAAAAAATTATTACTTTATTTATAAGATAATTGTATTTTATAAAAATAAGTAATTTTAAAATTTTTACCATAAAAAAATATTTTTTAAAATTATTATATTTTTTAAAAAAATTAATAAAGAATATTGGTTTAATTGCATTTTTTATCCCTCAAGTATTACAATTGTGCAGTTTTGATCCCCAAGATTTTAATTGGGTAATTTTAGTCCTTAAAGAATTGCAATTGCGCGATTTTGATTCTTCAATTTTTAATTGAACAATTTTAGTCCCTCGAATATCATAATACTACAATTTTAGTTTCTCCCATTAAAAATTAATAATTTTAATAATATTATTAATATATTTATAGATAAACTAATAATTTGATAAATATAACTTGTTATATATTAATATACTTTTACAAAAATATAAGTATATTAATTAGAAATATATATCTGATCTTATATATTTATATTTTTGTAAAAGTATATTAATATATATTAAGTTATATTTATCAAATTATTAGTTTATTTATAAATATAGTAAAAATATTATTGCTATTAATTTATCAGTAATATTAAAATACTAATAATATATAAATTTTATTTATTTAGTAATAATAAAGATATATCATTTGATACATTAAAAAAAATTATAATATACGTTAATTTAAATAAGCAAACAATTATATAGTTTTAAAACATTATATATATATATATATATATATGTATATTAAAATTTTAAAATTATTAAATTTTTAATTAGAAAGACTAAAATTGCACAATTATGATATTTAAGAGATTAAAATTGTTCAATTAAAAATTGTGAGACTAAAATTACACAACTGTAATCTTTTAAAAGTTTGAGAAATTAAAATTGTTCAATTAAAAATTGTGAGATCAAAATTGCATAATTATAATACTTGAGCAATCAAAAAACACAATTAAGGCAAGAATACTATATTCTCAGTTTTGGAACGGGCCGTTCTGAATCCAGAACGGCCCGTTCTGCTGCACTGGTGGTGTGTTATTTTTGCATCTGGAACGGCCCGTTTCAGTTGCAAAATTAACACACCAAAAGTGCAACCAGAGCGGCCCGTTCTAGTTTCAGAACGGCCCGTTCTGGTTTTAGAACGGCCCGTTCTGGTTTCAGAACGGGACGTTCTGGGTCCAGGTGTTTTCAAAAATAATTGTCATCCACGTAACATCCACGTCGCACCCACGTATGCATCTACCTGGCATCCACGTAGCCAAAAGTTAACTCCGTTTAAATAATTTGGACGGAAGTCCCACATTGAAACCAATTAATTAATTTGGGACTAAATTGAAATCAATTAATTAGTTTGGGACCAAATTGAAACCAAAAATAAAAGTATGACTAAATTGAAACAAACAATTAATATAAGGGACCAAAATAGGGTTTTAGCCTTAATTATTATTATTATTATTATTATTATATATATTTGATGTATTTGTATTATAATATGTGTTATGATATGTGGGGTAGAGAACATCACATTTAGAGGTATCAGAGCTATGATTTGGTTGTGGAGACTCCCACTAATGGTCTCATAACTACTTCTAGTATTTGTCTTAACTGTCTAATTGTTATTTTTGAAAAGTAGTTTCTGGTTGACCTCATTCTTGGATATCATTCTTGGAATGAAATGGTTATCTTCCAATCATCTCCTTTTAAATTGCTTTGAAAAATCCATATTCTTTGGTGAAAGTAAGAATGTAGAGTTTTTAAGTGCTGATAAGATAAAAAAATTGTTTAAAAGAAAATGATAAGGTATACATGAGTCTTGCCTATTTGAAACTTGAGAAAGACAATGAGCTTAGTGAGATCCCCTTAGCGAGTGAGTTTCCTGAGGTTTTTCCTAAGGACATGTATAGGTTACCACTTGAGAGAGAGACTAAATTTTACATAGACTTAGTACCTAGTAATGCACCCATATCAATAACACCCTATAGGATGTCCCCTAGGGAGTTAGTTGAACTTAAGAAACAAATATAGGAGCTTAAAGAAAAATAGTTCATTAGGTCGAGTGTGTCACATTGGGAAGCGCCTATGTTGCTAGTGAAGAAAAAGGATGGGACCATGAGATTGTGTGGAAACTACCGTCAACTTAATAAGGTTACTATTAAGAAGAGATATCCTTTGCCTCAAATAGATGGCATGATGGACCAACTAGTTGGGGCTTGTGTGTTTAGCAAGATAGATTTAAGATCAGATTACCACCAAATTCGGGTGAAGTTTGAGGATATTCCAAAAATTACTTTTAGGACCCGCTATAGGCACTATGAGTATGTAGTTATGCCTTTTGGTGTGACTAATGCACCTGGAGTATTCATGGATTACATGAATAGGATATGTCACCCATACCTTGATAGGTTTGTAGTGGTCTTCATAAATGACATCCTTGTATATTCTAAGACTAGGGAAGAGCATACTGAGCATCTTAGGATAGTGTTGCAAACCGTTAAGGATAAGAGACTTTATACTAAGTTGTCTAAGTGCGAGTTCTGGCTAGATATTGTGAACTTCTTAGAACATGTGGTTTTCGAGGGAAGGATAGTTATAAACCCTTCTAAGGTAGAAATGATACTTGAGTGGAAAACATCTAAATCAATTTTTGAGATTAGGAGTCTCATAGGTTTAACTGGGTATTATAGGATGTTTGTAGAGGGTTTTTCTAAGTTAGCCTTGCCTTTGACTAAGTTGACTAGGAAGAACCAATCGTTTGTGTGGGACTCCAAGTGTGGGAAGAGCTTTTAGGAGCTTAAGAGGAGGTTAACTAGTGCACCTATTTTAGTATTACCTAACCCTAATGAAACATTTGTAGTGTATTGTGATGCCTCTAAGATAAGTTTAGAAGGAGTGCTTATGTAGAAAGGGAAGGTAGTAGCCTATGTGATGGAAACCTTCTAGAGAAAATCGGTTGGCTTTGGCTTCTTCTTCAAGTTCCTCCCTAGACCTTTGGCTTCTTGACACTTCTCAAACTTCTTTGAGGCTTCTAATGGAGGTAGAAGCCCCTGGGTTCACCTTGGATGGTGAAGAATACTCTTCAAGAGACGCCACTCCTTGGAAAAAAGATAAGTCACTTCAATCCTCATTATACTCTTTAGGAAGATGATAAGAGAATTGGATCTAAATCAAAGAGTTTGAAGACTTTTGGGAGAGAGAAATTTGAAGTAATAACTCAAAATTTTCTCTATTATGCATCCAAAAGTGTCTACAAAGTGAAGGAAAGACCTTATATAAAGAATAGATACCTTATGGTGTAAGCTAGTCTAACCGTGGTTCAAATAGAACCCTAGTTAGCTTTTTTACACTTAAGCTAACTATCCCTAGTTACTTTCCTAGAAGCTTATGGAACAAGCCAAGCTAACCTTAGTTTAAAAATGACTTAGGTTAGCTTAATTTAGCTCCAATTAGCTAACCTAATGATTACTTCTAGTAGTTAGTTGAGATGTCACTTTCAAGGCCATGTGAAAGCTTCTCTTACAAGCTTTGGATGTTGGATGGCTTCCTCACCAAGCTTGGACGCCCAAACCACTTGCCTAGGCAAGTGGACATCCAATCTTGGTGCATTTTAGAAATCCATTTGGGCCATCCAACCCCAAACCATCCCATGGTCTTTCTAGTTACACCTCCCCTAAACTAATAATTACACCAAAATACAAGGAACAAAAATCCTACACTACTTGACCCAAAATACAAGGTCAAAAAATATTCTATACAATATGTACAATGTATTTACAATGAAGACTAAGAAACTACTAAGAGGAATCATACTCAATGCTTAAGTAAAGCATAGGTCTAAAATGAACCCCTCTATAGAAGCCTCTTCTAGCCTCCTAACCATGGACCTAGTTAAAGGCCCAATGGTCTTCATGTGTGAGCTTTCTTATGATCAACCTTCACCCTTCTTGGTCTTACCTCTTCCAAAGGGATCCTTGGGGATTAGGTTTCCATCACTATGCATCTAGGCAGTTGAAAACCTATGAACAACATTATCTTACCCATGACCTAGAGTTAATTACAATAATTTTTGTGTTAAAGTTGTGGAGGCATTACTTGATGGCATCCTAGCTTGCATGAACTTGAGATGATCAACAAAGAATAGGACGCCTTCTCCAAGGATCAAGTTCTTCGAAGGTGGCACAAGGTTTTAGGGTGGATGATGATGGAATGGACGAAAATGCAGGTTGGGTAGAAGGTGTTTGAGGAAATGCTTGAGAAGGGTACTCTAGGGTTGGCTCACTTCATGATGATGAAGGCCACTTCTAGGGTTGTTTCTCTCAAGGTGGAGATGGGAGGGAGGTGGCCGAATTAGCCAAGGGTGACTAAGGAAAGATATAAAGTCACCAAAGGCTCTCTTTATATTCAATATCCAAAGTATTTACAAGATGTGGTGCCTAGGATATTTATAGGAGTGGGAGGCATCTAGGGTTGCATTGGCCAAAATTTACAATGCCAAATGCACACCAAATGAAACCCAAATTAACCCTAGATGCAACTTGGTGGCCAAGGATGAAATCTTTGGGTTTAGTTAGGCTACATCTAGGTGCATGATAAGACCATGCAACCTTTGCCCTCCACTTGGGCCTAAGTCTTTCTAAGTCCAAAAATAGGTCCAAACACCACCAAAAATACGTCTAGCTCCCTAATTAAATACCTTAGCCCAAAATTAAAAGCCTATGATCTAAAGCACCCCATAATACAAGGGCAAAATGGGAAATACAAAAGAAAATAAATCCTATGACTAAGATACCCCATAATACAAGGGTAAAATGGGAAATACAAAAGAAAATAAATCTTATGTTTAAGATACCCAAAATACAAGGGTGAAAATGGGAAATTTAAAGATAAGGGCAAAATAGGAATAAATTTTATGCTAATAAAAACATAGGAGCTAAGGCCCAAAAGTAGGCCCACTCCTCTTAGGGTTTTCAAAACTAACCCATTCCTCTTGTCTCTTTCAAAATATCACCTCTTGGTCTTCTTGGCCTTTGTGTGATTCCATCATTACTTGTTTGGATCTAGATTTGAGGTGTTTAGTGACCATAAAAGCCTTAAGTACCTATTTGACAGAAAAAAAACATTACCTAATTATGTCACATTCATATTATAATATGTATTGTCACAAGGGTTCTTTGTCTCATTCACGCTAGGCGCAAGTAAATTGGCGTCAAGCATGAGTGAGTTAGAGGCTCTCTACCTCATTCACACCAGATGCAAGGTGAATGGTGCCAGGAGTGGGTTGCGTAATGAAAATATGTTGATTTCTTGACTAAGTGTTGAACATGTATATGATAGTTTAATTTCTCAATGTTATATGTTGATATATGATAATAATTTTTTTATACATTGATCTAGGATGATGTATATTGATGATTAAACTATTGAGGTTGTAAATTGAGTAGTATGTTGTAATGTTGAGGTGATTATGTTGAGAATGCTTAAGACATTATGTTGAGTTGTGTTGATTGACTTAGGACTAGAAGAAAATTTGTTTTTAAAGTTGAATATTCCATTGTGAAGTTACAATGTTATGGTGTTCTACGAGCCCAATTGTTGAAAACCCTTCTTAAGAAGTTGACTCTTGAAGAGGATTGTTGAATCTCCTCTAGGACCTTAGTTAATGTAGTATAAGGTTCAAGTCGAGGCATACTGTCTATAAGTGACCATGATATAGCGGTCAGTTGAAGCTATATTGATTATAAAGCAACAAAAAATGTTGATCTGTATGGGGGCTAAGTCGAACCATATGTATATAAAGTGATCAAAATCGAGTTAGGTAAAAGGTTGGAGCCAAAATCCCTAACTAAGTACTCAGATGGACATAGTATTTGGAGGGTAGACGACGGACTAATCTTTTAAGAGGCTTAGTTATGAATGTTAAGGTCGTGGTAGGCTCACACCCAAGTTATTCTACCTTGACAAGAATACTAGAATATCCTAGTTTAAGTGGCAAAATCTGAGAAACCATATTGTATTGTGGATTTTTATCCAAATTAGTTATTGATCTATCTGGCCCAAAAAAGTTTGTGTTGTTAGTTGGTTTAGTAAGGTCAAGCCACTTAAATTGCTCACCTATGTTGTAAGAGATCTCTTAGTTAAATGTGTGACGACACATGTAGTTGTTATGTTGTGCATGTGGTTGAGTTGTTGAGTTGTGTTGTGCATATGCTATGTTGTTATATGGATAAGCTGTAGACTTGTAATGTTGTTGTGTTGCCCAAGTTGAAAATTGTGTTGTGTTGTTCACATGTCATGTTGATATGTTGATGGTTGTATGATTGTGTTGTACCTGGTTGTGTTGTGTAGTTGGATGGAAAGTGGATAATGGTTGGTGTTGGGTTGTTTAAGTTATAGTATAGTTAGTTAATTCTTCTATACTTGTTGATTATTTTTGATTTCTAGTTTACCCTTGCATATTTTATTGTGTTTGGATTGCAATTATCATATTTATATGAGAGTAGGGTAGGAATAAGTTGGATGAAGAGTATTATGAGACAATATTGGATGATGGCGATGTTGATTTTATTTTAGGTTACTTTTATGTAGCTATTTTGTAGTTGTGACTTGACCAACAACCTAACTTTACTTTTTTTAGTACTAGATTATTGTGTGTGTGTGTGTATATATATATATATTATTGCATGTATAGTCAGATATTGCTTGCATGTTAATCCTAAGTAATTAAATGTTTACTTCTGCTTCTAGTTGTTGAGCTGTGAAGTATAAGGACCTCACAAGACGTTAGAGTAAAAATTGTGACATTTGTTTATAGTGTTGTCTCTTTTGCAAATTTTACCTTTCTTCTTTCCATTTTTTAAGTCCACATTAGTAATAATGGCTTAAATCATTATTGTCTAAATTGGACCACTAATAGGATTTGAGTTTAACAAAAGAGACAAATCTTCGATAAGGTGGCAAATCAAGGTTTAATTTCTTGTTAGGAGAGATGCTCACATATGTTTGATCTTGTCTTAAATAAGATTATTTCCAAAAGATTATACATGTGAACAATCAAAACAAAAAATACTAGAGTCTCAAAATTTTAGAGTCAAGTAAAAATTTATAATATAATATAAGTTATTAAATCTTATATTATTTTTTTTAATTTTGTGTTGTAAAATTATTAATCAAAGTTTTATAATCAATTACTTTTAACATTTTACTATCAAAGCTAAATTATATTTTATTTTCTCCTTAGATTATATGTTGAAATTTTTATCATGTTTATGACATTTTTTTGTTTAAACTTTAGATGTGTTCAATAATTTTTATTTGAAAAATTTAATGAAACAAATTTTAAATCTTGAATAAATCAATAAAAGATTCAAAATCGTATATCAATTAAAAGCAATCATTGTTTAAAAAGGATCAAATCTGTGGAAGAAAATATGCACAAAGATTTGATGATGCCAAAGCATTGAAGAAAATAAAGGTCAAGTTAAAGCAAGCTGATCAAGAAGCAAGATCTCAAGTAATAACTAGATAAGTCTTGACTGCTTAGCTTAGTATGTAAAATGAACTTTTAGAATTTGCAAATTTGACTTGGCCATTAAAATAAGAATTTCAAGAAAACCTAAACTTAATACTTTTGAATATAAGAATAAGTTGTTTGAAAAGAAAGCAAAAAGAGTATTCAAAAGATTAAATAAAAATATTTTTAACTGGAAAATAGAAGCTCTTTATATCTTAGGTTTTCATAAGCCAAAACAAGTGACATGTTTCTGGTAATCGATTACCACTTGCTATAATCGATTACCAGAGAAAGAAAACCTTTCAAAATGTTAAAATGCTCTCTGGTAATCGATTACCACTGACTGTAATTGATTACCAGAAGAGAAATTTCAAAATTCGAATTTGAACTATACAACGTTTCAAACATTTTGAACTTAAACCGTTGTAATCGATTACCAAGTCTTGTAATCGATTACCAGAGCCTATTTTCTGAAAAATTATAGAGAGTTACAACTCTTCATGAAAAGACATAACTCAAGATACAATTGTCTATAAATACTTATAAATTTTCAGAGAAAGGTGACGAACTCTATTGTGAAAATCATTTACAAAAACTACTTGGCCAAAATCATTTGCAAACAATTATCTAAAGATTTCATCAAGTTCTTAGAAAGTGTAATATCTACTCTTTAAAGAGAGTCATTCTGTAATACCTTGTTGATCTGTTGATCTGTAAAGGAGAAAGGGTTTTTCTCCTTGTTGATGTTTGAATCTCAACACAAGGAAAGAGAGTTCCGAGGTGTTGGATGATTCATTTTCTTGTAAGGTTTACAAGAGTAGTGGAAATCTCAAGTGGGAGACTTGAGGACTGGATGTAGGCAGGATTGGCCGAACCAGTATAAAATCAAGTTTACAATTCTTCTTTCCCTACACTTTTAATTTCTTGTTATTAATTATAATTGTGTAGTTTGCATCATCATTCATTCTTTACATACAAATTTGTCTAAGGAAATAAATTGATTAAGAAATAATTGGAAAAGTTTTTATAAGAGGAAATTTAGTAAACTTAATTCACCCCCCCTCTTAAGTTAATTGAGGCTAAGGGACTAACAAAATCAATTCAAAATTTAAAAAATAAAGTAACAAGATGAACATTTTAAAAGATAAAAGAATGAAATGAATCTTAAAAATAAGATAAAAGACCAAAAGTATAATTTAACCTACTAATAATAAAGTAATTTAATTATTTTGTTTGATCTATCTTAAAACATTGTTGATTTAAAATAGATTTTAAGTAATAATATTCAGTTATATATATATATATATATATGAAGAATTTGTTTACTTTATAAGTAAATTTATTTAGACTTAATTCATTCAATAATTCATGTTTTATATCAAATTTCAACGATCTAATGTTTAAGTTAGAGTTCTTAATACATAGATCAAATTTGTAAATTTTTTTAAAAAAATTAAAAACTATTTAATACTTCGTTTCATTAATTCAAGTTAATATATAAAATATTTTTATGATTATCTATCAATTTAAATTAATGTAACGAAGTATCAAATAATTTTTAAAATTTTTAAAAATTTACAGACTTGATCTATATATTAAAAATTTTAATTTCAACGGTTAGATTGTTATATATATATATATATATATATATATATATATATATATATATATATATATATGAATGTATGAAAAATAATATAATCTTTGATGTAATTTTATATTTCAATTTGAGTATTAAGTTCTTTTATTAACAATCTATTAACAATTTTTTTCCACGTATTCAATTCTAAAACCAAATCATGATCATTAATATCATAATGCTTCCTACTTCTTCTTCTTCTTTTTGTTTTTTTTTTACTTGTTGGGCCTTTATGTGCATGGTGCAGTCTCTATAATAGTAGCGAGTTCACTAATAAGTAATAACTAATGAGTGAATGACGGTTGGGCCCGAATTGGCTTAGGGCTCATGATATATACATATTTTTATTTATTTTTTTATAAGTACATTTCTATTTTTTTTAAATATCTTTAATTTTTTAATTTTATACCCCTATATTTAATATAACATTTTTTTTTTTACATATTTCCTTCCTTTTATATATATATATATATATATATATATAAATTTTACATGTACACTCTTACCTCTTTTCCACTCTTATCTATTTCAGTAGGTAATTTTAATTATTTTAGTTTTACATTATTTTATTCTCCCATCCTCTTTCATTTTTTTTTCACTATTATCTTCTCTCTCCTTCCTTTTAGTTTGACACGGACCCATAATGTATAACTAGTTTTCAACATTTTAGGTGTGTGTGAATTTTATAACAATGTCGAAAGTGTCGAGACAAATGTATATTTTTTCTTCAAGTACCTCTCCCATTTATGTCTAGAAAACACAACATCAAATAATTTTGGTGTCTTAGAAAATACTTTTCAGAATGGGAAAATTAACGTTATGGAAACCATGTTTTAAAATTAAGTTTTAAACATACTTCCAAAAAGAACTTTCCAAAACTATAAATTTAGTGTTTCATAAAGTACTTTCCAGAATTATGTAAAACAATATACTTTGGAAAAGTACTCTTTGAAACATCAATTTTACTGTTCCAGAAAATATTTATCGAAAGTTAGTTATTTTACATAATTCTATAAAGTTCTTTCCGGAACAATAAATTTAGTATTCCGGAAAGTACTTTCCGGAATTATGTAAAACAACATATTTCTAAAAAAGTACTTTGTGGAACATTAACTTTACTATTCTGGAATGTACTTTCTAGAAATGTGTTATTTTATATACTTACAAAAAAATACTTTTCGAAACATTAAATTTATTATTCCATAATCTACTTCCCGGAAGTTTGTAAAAAACACAATTATGGAACACTAATTTCACTATCCCGCACAATAGTCCAAAATAGTGAAAATATCTTATGTGTCTAGTTCGATAGAAACTGCCGTAAAAGCCGCATGTACTTATAATATTGTCACGTACCAATTCTACGACTTGGGTGCATGTGAAAAAGTGAAAGAGTTGAGGAAAGAAGAAAGTAATGTAAAAATCAAGAAAACTAAAACTACCTACTAAAATAGATGAGAAATTGAAAGAAGACAAAAGGGAGCATGTAAAAACTGAAAGAGAAAAAGAAGGAAGAATATGAAAAAAAAGACAAAAGTAATAAATTAAAAGTTAAAAGTGTAAAATTAAAAAAAATAAAAAATAAAAAAATTATAAATATTCTAAAAATTTATTTTAAAATAAATAAATAAAAGAGATGTAATTATTAAAAAAAAGGGTGAATATATCATGAGCCGTATCTTCTTATATCGTCTATAATCAGGATAATTCTACATTTCACATTTGGGCCAACTATGAATGTCAACCAGGCAGCTACAGTAATATTCTCTACATTTCTTTGCTATCCTCCTTATTACGTAAATATCCTCTCTACTCATTTCTATATTTGCACGAGCATTTGTTAAACATGTATTTGTGAATTATTTTAATATTTAAAAATATTCATGAATATTTATTAAAATAATTAACATAAAAATCTAAATAAAATTAAATTTGCATTAATAAAAAATTGCACATAAAATTAGACAAAAAAAATCTGCATTAATACAAAATTACACATAAAATTAGACAAAAAAAAACTGCATAAAATAAAATCTATATAAAAGTATGCATAAAATAAAATCTGCATTAATAAAAAATTGCACATAAAATTAGACAAAGAAATCTGCATAAAATATAATATATATAAAAGTAGGCATAAAATTAAATCTGCATAAGTAAAATTTATATAAAAAAACCCACATAAATAAAAAAAATACATAAAACTCCTTAACAACATATATTCTAAAAAAAATCACATAACTTAAGTAATTTAATATTAACAAGTGTCTACAAATATAAATATTATATTACTCGTATCTATTATCACATTTACTCATTAATAATATTTATTTTTTACTCGTAATGAATTTATTTTGTCATCTTTTAAGATCAATTGTACCCAAGAAAACTTGTTGTGTTATTAGCAATTTTAATGCCTGATTCAGCAGGTGTGGCTAAGTGACATTTATGTGATCAAGGGGTAGTTGAGAATTTTGCTTTAAACACAGAATTAATAGACATGTCCGGGTTAATGAAGATGGAATTAATGGCAGAAGACAAATTTTCAGATATGAAATAGTCACATTAGAGTCGATTTGATGTGCACGTAAAGCTGCTGCAATATGTCATAAAATAAATAAATAATAAAACTGTTGTAATAATTGGTTGATACTATCACTAATGAATGGCTGAAGTTGTTTCCTCGTGTCAAATTGTTATTTCTTGGGAATTGATATATATATCTAGTTACTAGTTATTGTCATTAATTTTATTTTTCTATAATCGGTGGTGGTAGTATTAGTTTTCCAAATTGAATTGCCTCAGAAAATGACAAGGCTGCTTGTAACAATCGATGTCACGTTTGGAATTTGGATGGAGAAACCCCAAAGATAGAATACTCCTTACTCTTTATTCTATTTTTTCTTTTCATCTTTATTTCCAATCAAATTGCACCGAATTTATCTGTTGAGTTGAACTGGTAAAGTGGTAATAGTTAAATCGGAACCAATTTTATTTAATTTTCAGGGTGGTATATTTTACGAAAAATGATAATACAAATATATATATATATATAAACAAACGTGCTTCTATTTATACATACAAAAATGATTGTCCAAACTCCAAACAACCACTTAATGAAAAAAAAATGTTGTGGGCATTTCAATTTAGTTTTGTAATCTGTTAAACAACGATGTCCCTAAAATAAGGTAAGAAAGAAACCGCATGCGAATGAGAAAGAAGCGAAACGACGTCGTTTGGGAGCCGTATATATAAAGTTGAGTTCATTCGAAGATATTTCGTCGCCCCCATTTTATTAATTATATAATCATTATTTTAGCGAGTAAATGAGAGTATAATTTTAGCTTTTTTCTTTTTAATTTTGATTTTGGCATCACAGAAGGCCTCAGAGAGAAAGGAGAGAGAGAGAGAGAGAGAGAGAGAAAGAAAAGGTTGTGTTTCTGTCTGGGTTTTGGAATTTTGAGCCCCCATCAAAGCCCCCATTTGAAAGGTGGAAGCTTTAGCATTCGGATCGCGTAATTGGGGTTTTGCACATCGGTGGTGGTTTTGTTTGTTTGGATGGCGAATCTGTACGTGAAGGCGGTGCCACCGGCGGATCTGAACAGGAACACGGAGTGGTTCACTTACCCCGGCGTTTGGACCACCTACATCCTCATCCTTTTCTTTTCTTGGATCCTCGTTCTCTCCGTCTTCGGTTGTTCCCCCGGCATCGCTTGGACCATCGTTAATCTCGCTCATTTCGCTGTATCTTCCTTTTCTCTTTTCCTTTTCATTTATCATCATCTGCTTTAATTAATGCTTTCAATGTCTTAAGGGCGTGCCGGATTTCTTATCTCTTATCATGCAATTTCATTGTCTTCCCTTCAAACTGATTTTCCTCGCTGTTCCTCTGATTTACTGTTTCACCTTGCTTTTTCTCTTGTCGAGGGTGAGGCTGGCCCCAATTCCTACTTTGTGTTGCCACCGATTTTCTTATTTTATGGATTGGTTGTTAGTTTTCTTCTTATTCTCGTCTGGCTGGGATGTTGGTTACCGGGAATGTGGAATTACGCGTTGAACGTTCTGGACAAGTTTTATGAGTTTGTTAAGAATCTGTGTGTTAACTATTAAGAAAGTTGGGCTTATCCTGTTAATCTTTGGCATTGGTATTTGGGTCTTAAAACATATCTTGTTCACTAATCAATGAACATTGCGTATGGTGAAGCCAAGGGAAATATTTGGTTATTAGAATATTTCACAATTGGTTTGTCGTTCCCATTTCCATGGCCCCATCGTGTTCTAAACTTTGTTTGATAAATGTTTATATTATTATATCAGACGTATGCTCACCACAGCCCCACCTCCTCTTTCTTTTCTACTTCCCCTCTGCAAGATGCATAAGCACACTTTGGTCTTTACTTGTTCTGGTCTCTTCCTGAACCATTGTTTGCCTCGCTTAGTTTAGAAAGACATTGAGACAGTTAGAGGATTTGCTTGGAAAAGTCCAAGGATTCCTGTATGTCTCTAAATTTCCTTGCCTGCTCATGATGGTCTGGCTTTGCTCCAAATTGCTGGCCATAAGTTCGTTTTTTGTCTTAGTTGTGAACTGTTGGCCTTCTACAGTATGAATAATTCTAAGAGGAACATTTTGTTTTCGTGAAGAGGTGGAGTGCCAACTGTTTCTTAAATATGTTAAAAGAAGATGAATGTGGGGTTCTGGGAAATAAGGCCATAGAACAGGCTGGGAGTCGTTTTTGATCTTTGCTTCCTCTTGATTCAATTAATTGTTGTGAATCTTGAACTATATTTGTTTTTATTTTACTGTACTTGGACACATCTTCCTTTCCAATATTCAAAATTATCATCTTGTTTTTCCTTTGTTTGACTCTAGAAGTATGCCAGTTCAGGTTTCATGGTGCCTTTTAAGGTGTGGCCATTCCTAAAAAGTATAATATTAGTTTATTTCTTATCATCAAACATTTTTCCGAGGTTTGGAACAAAGTGTTTGTCACTTTTTTTTCTCACACTTTTGGTTTTTGGGTGGAGGTTATGTCTTTCAATCAAAAACATATTAACATAATTCTTGGGGAACCCATTTTTTGCTCATTTATTACTTTGTGATATAATGGTTTTTTTTACTTATTATCACAATTGAATCAGGTTATAAATTAATATTTTGTTTGTAAGTTATTGTTAATGAATGTTAAAAGAAATTAATATCTCTACATGGCTTAATTGATTATGCTGTGTTCATCAGGTAACATATCACTTTTTTCACTGGAAGAAAGGAACTCCATTTGCAGAGGACCAGGGGATCTATAATAGATTGACTTGGTGGGAGCAGGTTGACAATGGAAAGCAGCTTACTCGTAACAGGAAGTTTCTAACAGTTGTCCCTTTGGTGCTGTAAGTTCTCTAATTTGCATGCCATCATTTTCAGATACAATGGTATCCGTTTCTGCCTTTCTGGTGATGTCATAGGGTCTATGAATGTGTGTTTGTATGCACCCTTGTCATATAAATGTTAAGTTGTTAACATTATTCGTTAAAATATTGTTTACACTTTACACTGATGTGGACAAATGTATGTGGCATTCTTGGTAATGCCAAATATTGGAAGCATTTTATACTGTTTTGGTTATCAACTTCTTGTGGTGCTCGAACTTGGTGCCAAATAGTGGTCCTATATTGCACAAGCTGCAAAAGTTGAATAGCCACAATTTAAAGTAGCGTCTGTCACAGCTGTTGTGGAGGACAAAATTGCCGAAAGTCACTGCTGGAGCGAGTGTTATTGGAGTGTGTTACCAGAAACCTGTTTTATCTATGAAACAACATTGTTTAGGGGGTAAATTCTAGATTTTGCTCTCCTGTGAATCAGAACTGAAACTCTACTTTGTCAGTCAGTTGCGCACACTTTGTTAAGAAATAGTACCTACTGTTATCCTTTCCTAAAAACACCACACTTTGATTAGAATGACTGCCATCCCATTATCCTTCTATAGCATTTTGGATTGACAGCTGTGATTCAATTTAATAGATTTTCTTTTCTTCAAAAACATGTTTTTTTGGGGGGTACTGTATTAACTATTGGTTGAATTAGACTCTCCCTTTCTCTCATTGTGTGAGCATGTGTGCCACTCAACTATGATGTAGCTTAATAAGTTGCATGCATTTGGGATTATGATTGTTTGTTTAGGAGTTCTCGATACTTGAAGGTTATATTTGTATGCTTCATGTCAATTGTACTATCACAATTCCGCAAGCAATTACTAGAAAACAGGAATTTGTTTTAAAAAAAGGAAATATAAGAAAAGAACAGCAAAGTAAAATGACTACATATGAAAATTTCTGCACAGCTCTACATCGTTCAATTATGATCTGTGGTAATTGTGCTCTTCTTGAACTTCGTCTATGTCGCTGGATTGTGTCTGCAATCAGGTATTATTTTCCAAGTACTAATCATTTCCGAACATGCACTAAAAGGGTACACCGTACACCCATCTTGTTTTCTACAACTGAGAATTTCAAAAGCAGCAGTTGCTGTTTATGGAAATGATTAGGACTTCAGCAAGAGGATTGTATGTGTGCAGCTTTGCTATGGTTCATACTTCATATATCATTCTCATGTCTCAAACTTTAATGTTAAATTTTACTGCAAAGGTGTAAAACTCGCAGTGTTGTGTTACTAAATATTGGATTATATAGAGTCAACGAGACCATAAGCATAGTGTATTAAAGATGAGGATGTTATAGTGGATGAGAAGAAAAAGATATCATGAATGAAAGTTTTAGAGAGAAAGTAAGGCTAACATCTATTGAGGAAAAATGGTAGTATCTCGCCTAAGGTGGTTTGACCATGTGAGAAAACCAAATGAGAGATAGGAGGCCAAGAAAAAAGTAGGGCGAACACCTATTGAGGAAAATACGATAGAATCTCCCCTAAGGTAGATCCAAATGGACTTGCTGAGAATTTAGCTCTTGACATAACAATATTTTTGTTTAATCCATGTAGCTGATCCTATTTAGTGGGGAAGGGCTTGTGTAGTAGGGTTTAGGGCTTGTGTAGTAGGTTTTGTAAGTTTGTCTAACTTGAGAACTTAGATAAAACTAAACTCACGAACTAATAAGAGACTTTTAAAAGTTATTAAGAAACATGAATAATAATAACCAAACATAATTAAGTAACATAGGCATAATTAATATCAAGATTACGACTTTTTAACATAATAAAGTTTTGTTCAACACCTCAACTGGACAACTAATCTTGTAATTGTATCTTGAAGATGAAGAAACTTTGTATATTGTGATGGGTAGAGAAGTGTCTATTTTGGAATGGCCTAATAATTATTTGGTGTTTTGTTTTGTATATTTGGTGACTGTCAGGTACTTGATAGCCTCACACACAACAGACTATCAGAATCCAATGCTGTTCTTCAACACAGTGGCTGTGATTGTGCTGGTTGTGGCAAAGTTCCCCCACATGCATAAGGTCAGGATATTTGGAATCAATGCTGATAAGTGAAATCATGGTTACCTGCTCAAGAGCCTCTTCTCTTGTCCTTTTGTTCTGGAAAAAAAAGGTGTATAGAAGGCAGAATCGGAAGGATACTCAAGTAATGTTCTGTTGCCAACTGCTTCTAAAGTATTATTAAACAAATAATAAATATGTTGAGTTATTTCTGTACAGTAGAGAAGTATATGTATCGGATTATAACGGTGCTTCTAAAATGTACCTCTCTTTTCCCCTTTATTTCATCCCTCACAACTCAAATATACAACAACGATGATCTTTTGCGTTTGCATTAAATTTTGTTGCCATAACTTTTTCTTATGGAAATAAAAGTCCTTTAATCTTTATCATAACCAAAAATTGAACACTTACATTAGACGTCACCTGAAATGGTGAAAATTGGCAAAAGAAAAAGGAAAGTGAAGACTTTGCGGTGTGAATGTTGTTGTGGAAATTTGCAAACCGGAACTCACTGCGTTGAAACTTTTGCATGCCGTTACTTTTAAGTAGCCATATACCCATATTATCGTAATTTATATATTTTTCTGAGTTATGCTTCAATTCACTGAGGTTTTAAGTTATATTTCTGTTATGTAAAAATAATAATAATAAAAGATTGAGTTATTCCTTGTAATAATAATTAGCAATTTCTTTTTTATAGATTAAGAAGTAAAATTTACTTTTGGTATGGAAATAGTGTAATACAACTAATAGTCGATGTTTTAGATTGCAAAGTTGGAATTGGTAATGTACTTTAGGCCCAAATTTGAATATTCTGCTTCATGATCTCAGATTCAACTTGAAAAGTGGAAGGCTTATTTATGAGAATGTTATACAAGCAAAAAGTCAGCATTTTCAAAATTATTTATTTTAAAAATAATTCTACATATTATCGAAGAAATCCTGTAGCTGTCTCATACTAGCTGCAGGACCATTGTTGTATTCCATTTTTCTTCCCTCCTTGATTCAAGTTTATCCTATTTTAAAAGATTAACTTGATCCACCTCTATTTTTTTAGGGAATAAAATAATGTCTTATTCGAGATTTAATGTCAGTTGGTCTCCTATAATGCATTTAATGTGTCATGTTTTGGTTAATGTTCAGTTGCAAAAGTTAATGTAGGAACTTGGAAGAAAATTACTTTTCAATTAGTTTTTTACGAACGTATTTGATAGTCTGATCTTTTATGAATTAATTTGATCAACCTTTTATCCATTAGAGGCTAAAATAGTATAAATTTTTTACCTATTATGACATTCTTTGTGATTAAAAGATTTCAAAATATGAATAGGATTTCTTTACTATATATATATATATATATATATATTTCGGAATCCAGGTATTAAATAGCATTTTTTTTTATTTAGATCATATCTTTTTACATTGGAACAATGAATATTCTGTCTGAGTTGGAAATACTTATAATACGGTAAGGTAAAAATTAAAATTTTTCAACCGGATTTTTTTTTATATAAGCAGGACTTAAACTTAAGGCTTTCCTTAAGAGAAATCAAATCACTTTAGTTTTATATTTTAAATATTTTAATTGTATTTATAAATTACTTGTATAATGTATGAAATACTTAGTTCTTTTTTTTTTCTTTCTTTATTACATAAGTAACTAAAATCGTAAGAGTGTCAATGAAAAAGTCGTCTCATTTCTTAACTCTACCCAATTATAGAAAAAATTCAGTTTTCTTCATTATTTTAGTTAATACTCGAATTTCTTTAATCAATATTAAGCAAGATATATTTTATTAACTAAACTAGTCTTTGATAATTTGTAAAATTATACGACATGTATTTTTATTTTATATTTTTATTATCAATCGAAAATTTCCTCTTAAATATGTTTAAGTTTATATTTTATTTTACTTTTCTCGATTATTCATATATATATATATATGCACATATAGAACTTGCTATTTAATATTTATCACTTGCATTTTTCCCTTCTCTTATAGTTTTACTTAAATGTTGATTTTTTTTTTTTTTACGGTATTCACTTTAACCAAACATTTGTATTCGTTTTCGAATGCTAGTTCTAGTTTATTTATTCATTTATTTTATTTCAAGATTCTGTTAACGAGTACTCTACAAGCATGGTCAAGAAACTCATAAATAGATTTTTTTAATAAAATAAATAACAGTAAAAATACATTGCTGATATTAAATATTACACTTTCTTATACCTACTAATTAAGATTGGCCTACTAATTGAAAATTTAGCTAATTTATATGAAATTTTAAGTTAAAACTTCATTTACAACTCCCTTCCTTTTACTGCATTCACTTAATTGTATGATAATAAATTTACAGATCTATTCATGTGAATAACACACAAGAATTGACATTTAAAGTGAATATTAAAATGAAGAATAATTGATAAATATTGATAAAATTAGTAAAAAAAAATTTAAATAAGGTTAATATGTTCGGTTGTTAATAACTAAAGAATATAAATATAAAAGAGTTATTATTATTATTATATTAAATTGTAAATTGATAAAAAAAAGAGAGTTAAATATAGATGAAAAACTACAAATTTGTAGCTCAGTGTTTATATAAAATTGCATGATTTAGTTTGATTTTTCGAATTAGGTTATGAAATCGTTTCAAACCAACTCAAACTGCATTTATTTGTAAATATGTTTTTTCAAATGTATAATGTATATATGTATACAAAATTGATAAATAATATAAAAGGCATTTTATAAAATTATAAGCTATGTTAAAAGATCTTTTTCTCTCCAAATATACATTATAATACTTAAAAGGTATTTTATAAAATTGAAAGTCACTAAATTAAATTTTAGAATGAAAAATTATAAATTATTTATAATTTTTGCAAATATTTTTTTAAGTGACAAACTATGTATGAGTAAAAATATTTAATATAATAATTAAAATTAAGTAAATATTTTTACAAAAATAATATGATAAAAATTGGTATTAAATATATTAAGTGATCGAAATATATATTTTAGTATTTATATATTTTTAGTTTTATTTTTAACGTATAATCTTAAATAAATAACATAATATTACCTTTGTAGTTGAATTTTTAATAACAAATTTTAAAAATCACAAAAGCAAAACCAAACCAAACTCTAAAAGGTTAGTTTGATTTGGTCCAAATTTCATAATTCATTAAAATCAAACCAAATCGAACTATACTTAATTTTTTTTTGTATGGTTTAGATAACTTTTTAGGCAAAAATTGAACCAAACCATTAGCGAACTGTAACATTATCAATTTCATAACTTCGGGTTGTTTAATTGACAGGTGCTGTTGAGAGTTTTGGGGCTGAAAAACCCTGAGAACAAGTTGATCTCAAGAATGTTGAATCAGAAATAAGGGGAGTTAGCTCAGGAAGGTATAGAAGGAAGTTTTTTTACTTGAGCGCTTCATAATTCAAGTTTTTAAAAGTTGTAGAAAAAGGCTAGAGAGAAATTCACTATTCCTTCTCCCTTTTTTCTTCTTATTCTCACTAGGAAACCTTCCTCTTTATCCATTCTTCAGCCAAATTCTAGTTAGAGAGAGTGAAGATTTGAGATCCCGTGATTGAAACTTCAAGCTATAGGTGTGCGAAGTTGCTTCCTTCTCTTGTGGATTGATTCTTCAAGAGGTAAAGGAAGCTTGTGTTGATTTTGTGGAATTACATTTGGATAATGTGCTGATTGATTTCATTGTTGTTGATTTTTATGATGAGAAGGAAGGAGTAGGGAAAAGATTTTGAGTTAGAAAGGTTTGAAAGAGTTGTAATGATTTTTGGAGTTTAGGGGTTGCATGTTGTAAAGGAAATTATTTTTGAGTTGCTTGTGATGCCTAAATATTGTATTGTGAAATGCATGTTTAAAAAGTTATGGTTTTCAGGTTGAATGACTGCAATCAGGTTCTGCATAAGTGCAAAACCTGATATCGCGCCGGACGCACCTTTAGAGTGTCGAGTGTGACTGCAAAGAGAGGTTTTTGTCTTACTCACGTTGGGCATATGACTAGTGGTGTCAGATGTGAGGAGAGAGACTCGTCTCGAGTTTGAATCACGTCAGGTGTAAGTTGAATGACATTGAGCAAGAGGAGAGAAACTCGCCTCTATCTGAGTTCACGTCGAATCCTAGTGTGTGTGGCACTAGGCGTGAGTCAAGCAAGGAGCTCCCTACCTAATTGGAGCCAAGCATGGGTGTTGCCACGCTAGGCAAGAGTGTGGAGCACTCTCTACCTCAATCACGTCGAGCACAAGTGGTGCAACGTCAAGTGTAGGTAAGACATGAAGCTCCCTACCTCAATGGTATACGAAGTTAGGGGCTTAGTTCACGATTGAGTATTGGAGAGTTGTGATATTTGGATGATAATTGGTGGACTAATTTCATAGGGAGCTTAGTATTACAAGTTAATGTCGTAGTAGACCCATATCCAAATTATTCTATCTTGACATAATACCATACTTTCTAGTTTAAGTTAAGTTTATTTTGCAATTAGTATTGTATATATAGCAAGTATGTACTTAATACTAGATATTGACTACAATATAAACTCTAGTTCTGATGCATATTGTTTAGTCTTCCAAGGTGTGATAATTGTTCAGTAACAAGTGTAGTGATCTGTTAGATCGTTACATAAGTTCCTCTAATATCATTTACCTAATTTAATTTTCATTAATCATATATTTTAAATGGAGACCAAATTTTATTTATTTATTTTTTTCAAAACGAAATTACAATTTTCATCATAACTTCTTATTTTCAATCTTAAATCATCTTTCTCAATATTTAAAATTTTAATTTTACTTCTATTTTTTTTACATATTCTTCTAGTATTAAGATGTCTGATAAATAATATTTAAAAATAATAAAATAATTAAGTTATAAAACCACATGAATAAAGTCTAAATTTCATATATTTTTAAAATAAATCAAACTTGTAGTTTTATTTATTTAAATAAATTAATTAAATTTAAGAAAATTTGTTTTTTTGTTTGTTTTTTTTTACGAATTAAAACCCGAGCTAGTAAAAAATAAGTGACACTTAAAACAAATTTACAAATTTTGAGTGAATATGTAACGAGCATAAGGCTAAGGAGGGGAACCATCCCTCAAAAGCCGGCCCAAGAGGTTGGAGAACCTCTCGCCTTATAAGGCCTCCCTGGTAAGGAGACCTCCCCGATGTGGGACTTGTTACATTACCACCCCCTTCGAAAGCCAGCGTCCTCGATGGCTGCACTCCACGGTACTTCACTCACCGGTACTTCACTCGGCCTTTGCCGGTCAGAACCCTCCAGTGGTCAGAACCCTCCGTGGGTAGCCCTTCTCGATTTGGCTGGCTCTCAACGAAAGCACCATTGTAACGAGCATAAGGCTAAGGAGGGGAACCATCCCTCAAAAGCCGGCCCAAGAGGTTGGAGAACCTCCCGCCTTATAAGGCCTCCCTGGTAAGGAGACCTCCCCGATGTGGGACTTGTTACAGAATACTTTACATTAAATGAGAGATTTATACTTTAGGGTTTTTTTTCTTACACGTGTGTTATTTTTTCTTTATAAAAACTAATATCAAATACATTTTTCTGTTGGTAAACTTGAAGTTCGTGTTTCTGTTGTCTTATCCTTGAGGACCTTGATCATCACTGATTAAAGCAAAACTCTAAATCCTCCGTCATTAAGATTTATTGTACACCCTTAACTTCACCCTTTAATACGTTATATTTTTAAGTTTAATTTCATGCAAGAATAATTCTCGTGATGGAATGATTTTTTAAGCGTTTATTAGTTTTTTTTTTTCATCAGTAAAAATAACGATGAACTAACAAAATTTGAATTTAAAAGCCGATACATACTACTACATGTATTATTTATGGAAGTAGCTACGTACGGTACCCTCTAGAAATTTTAGTAAAGTAGTTTCTAGACCATGTTACATAAGTTCTCAAATCTGTTAAATAGCAAAACAAATGAAATAACTTCATAATGAAAGCTTATAGTAAAAACTAATGACATATTTTTTACCACCGACTTTGGCACCTAGTGGTATTTCAAGGTATTCTCACAAATTTTGTTCCTTTGGACCGACTATGGGACTCTTCACCCTCTCCAAGAGTGTATTTTGCGAAAAAAAAAAAAAACTAATGACATAACTTAATTTCTCATAATATATTAGAGATTTTGTTACGGCAGATTTTAGACCAACAATTGCATAATTTCTCAATTTCCCTGAATCCATGCTAAATAGCAAAATCAAATGGCATAACTTCATCAAATGAAAGCTTACATAACCATTAGTCCAAAAAAATTAAAATTTACTAACCTCTTTTGAGATCTTTTTAAATGATACACATATTTCTTTTCTAATTTTTAATGAAATACTAACATCTCTTATTTATTTATTTAAGTGACACGTATAACATGCTCTTATATAAAATCAATTGTGCATTATTAGAAAATAACAAATTATTAATAGAAATATTAATAATAAGATAAAATTTGACTTCTTATTTAATTTTAATTTTTAAATTATATCTTAAATATTATGTGTGTTGTGATTTTAAAAAAAATACCAATTTCAAGTGATAATGTCGGTGTGAGAGATTATTATTTTCAAAATTAAAGAAAAATAATTTTTTTTATAAAAAGAAAGATGATTGTACATAATTCAAAAATGAATGATAGATATATATATAATTGATATAATATGAATTAATTTTTTTTCCCTTTCTTCCACCGTAGCCAATGATACTATTTTAAAGAAGATAAAGAATTTTTAAAATTTAAAGGAGAAGTGTGTATCATTTAAACAAAGCTTAGGAGAAGTGAGTAAATTTTTCTAAAAAGTATCTATACCAAACCCCAAAAATTATCAAGGTAGTACAGAATTTCTCATTATCTATCCTATGACATTTAAATAAGTTTAATGAAGACTTTTATGTCATTTTTTTAATCCGTAGGAATTGAACTCGATAAGAGATTACAACAACTTACATATTGTTCATCAATTGAATTAAACTCATTCAGTAGACTTTTACGTCGTTTGATAGTTATATTTTAATACATCTGGAGGTTTTAATTAATTATTTTAACAGACTAGTATATTTGTGCCACAAACTGCTCTTATATACTTTCGTAAATTATGCCATCAGTTTCAAGATCGGTAAGCAATCGTGGAAAAAAAACATTTTGAATTTCAAAGATGAATTTATACCCCGAGAAGAAGAAAAAGGGAATATTATAATTAAGAGATTGGCGTAAGAAGAAGGCCAACACATGAGGAATGGTATTTTGTCCCCCAATGGAACTGGCTGAAAGTGAAAAACACAACAGAACAAGATAAAAAATTAAAAAAAAAAAATTACTATTTAATGAATCGTCCACATTTGAATCCAATCCATTGACCTAGCCAGTGGAAGAAACAGTTTCCACTTGCCCCAAGGGAATGTTTGAGGGCCCCATCTAGAATACCGAACGAAGTTGTGCTTTTCAGAATTTTCTTAGTCCTTGCAAATACTATAATTAACAGCAGGTGGATGCATGACATAGGACACACTCATGGAATTGAAGTCTTTATTCAAATTAAATTAATTAAACTGCAAGTGGATGACAAATATATTGTTATCAGGTTAGTATATTTAGTTGGGGCAGGTAATCCAATTTTCAAGATTTGTCTAATTATATGCTCTTACTATTATATATAGTAATACATGTAATTAATTAACTATTTGTTTTATTAATTGTAGCTTGCATTAAAGGTGGGGTGTGACATTAATACCTGATCCAGCTAAAACACTGAGATCATAGAACACTCCCTTGTCCTTCCTTTTCAGTTTTCTTTTACTATAATTCCTCCGAATAATTCCACCAAAGTGCTTTCATAGTTGGAAGAATCTCAGATGTGATAATGTAGACAACAAAGCTGACAATCCACTAATTTTTGCACAGACAGAGATAGAAAGAGTAGCTGGAAAGAGCACAAAGCAACTCAACCAAATTTATAATTATGGTTACACTTTCAAACTTAGAACACCTAATCAACTCTCTCTCTTTCATCACCCCAAAAGTTCTTTGAACCAAACCTTTGAAAATTCATACGTACAAATGAAGGCGATCATCTGCTTAATTGTCATAGAAGAATTCATGAATACAGGAATTGCATGTGCCATGGACAAAAACAGGCCCAATATTCACTACCTCTTCTTCTATGTCTATATATATTTATATAGAAAAAAACTAAAGACGACCGAGATGAGATGTAATGTAATAAAATCCTCACGTTCTCTCAAATAAACAAAGGCGGTGTGTACAAAACAAAGTAAATAATTAACCATGTGTGTCCTATTGTTAGTTCTGAACAACTTCAGGCAAATGATATCCATGTTGTGGTGGAGAGATAAAAATTGCGAAGATCAAAATAAAGAAGATATATATAATATATATATATATAGTGTTATTAATTAATGCATGTTGATCTCTTAATTTTCCTTTGTCTTCCCATTTTCTTTCTTACCATGTTCCTTCACCAATCATTCCACTCCAATATCCAGTTGAATTGCCTTGTTCTTTATTGTGTTCCACTTCAGCACCTGAAGCAGAAAGTTGCTTGACATCTCCAAAAGGGAATAAAACCCTTCCACCACTCCTCTCTTGGACCTGATGATCATATGACCTATTTCCCATGCCATCAACTGAAGGAGCAAAGCTGAGGCTTGGTTTAACTTCTTGCATGGGAAACCCTGATGGGTAAAGGGCATTGTTGTTTGTTGAGTTTGGGATCAAGGAAGAAGGAGCATAAGGGTTCAAACCCCTAGATGCCATGCTGGACCTTAGAAGCTCTAGGGCTGAAAGAGAAGCTGGAGGAGCAGAACAAGAAGAAGAGGTTTGGTGTTGGTGGTGATGAGTGGTGTCACTGTTGTTCTGCTGCTGCATCTCAACATAAGGGGGCATGCCATGATGGTATTTGTCCATAGATGGGAAAGCCAGGTTGAGATCTTGGCCTCCATGCATGATTTTAGGGTTTTGGGCTGAGACTGATGAGAGGTTTGGTGGGTTTAGGTCTGGAACCTTTGATGATGATGATGATGATGAAGTTGCTGAAGTTACCTTCTTATTCTTCCTAGAACCACCTCCAACTGGAACGTTTCTCAGGGACCCTCCTTCTGTCCAATACCTTCTACAAGTCTTGCAGAAGTATCTGGGTTGTGTGAGGCTGTAGTTGTTGTAGTAGCAGAACTTGGTGTTGGTTGAATTGCACCTTGGACAATTCAGTTGCTCTTGTGGCCTTGCTTTCTTCTCTAAAACTGGCCTGGCACATGAATTCGGAGCCATCCCCTCCATGACTCTAGAGCACACCTATAGTTATAAGTGTTCATATGTGACAAGAATCCATGCCATACAAAAACAATTCAAGAGCTATGGCTAGTGAAATGTTTTTTTAAGATAGTTACCAACAAAATCAAAGCAAGGTAGCAAGGCTTCCTACCAAGACAATTGTAAAGTCAAGAAAAAAAAATATGTAAAGGAATCAAATCAATAATCAATAATAATAACAGATAGTATCTTTTTTATTTTTTGAGTTCTTTAACAAATGATCATACACGAGCAAAAAGGTGAAGGGGAAGAAAAGGAAAAACAGTGCTTTTGTATTTAGGATTTGATCAAAAAACTTGTTTTGGTAGAAAAGGAGAGAAGTTGGAATGTCAATATATGTGGACCTTGAAGTTACCATGAAAATCATCTCCTATAGATATATATATATATATATTGCTAGAAAAAGAATTAAATCAAAGATACAAACAACTCTTAAATCTAGTTGATATTGTGTCAGCTTTTGAACAACTACCCCAAAACCCAGAATAAATAACTCAGAATTGTGCTTCAAAGAAAAGGCATGAGAAAAAACCACACCACCTTTGGCCACAGCAGTAGCTATAGCCATGAAATTCAAAGAAAAGAAAGAGAAAAGTAAAGGATGATTTGAGAGAGAGAGAGGAGTTCACCTTGTTTGTCAGTAACTGCTCCTTAGTGCAAGAAAGAATGTTTTGGTTCGTTTGTGGGGTGGCTTTATGCGTAGGCTTACTTTATGAATGCTACAAAGATAAAGGAGAAAGCGAAAAGAGAGAAGAGAAGTGTCTGGTTTGACTACACTATCAATATCTCTTCACTAATCACCCATGTTTTAGCCTTTATCACTCACTTTATTTTAATCACTTTTTTTTATCCTTACACGATATTTCTGACTTACTAAATTGGAGATTAATTTTCTTTACATTATTGTGACCGCTATATGATGTGATAAGTTTTTACATATAACAAAAATTAAACACAAAATTTCACGGGATAAATCATTCCCACACTATATAAATGTATAATGTCTAATTATTACATCAATTCATCGTATTTTTTAATTTTGTCTTTTATAAATAAAATAATAAACAAGAGATGACATCTTCAAAACTATCAAAGTTAATAATATATTAAAAATTCTTACATTAAATATTATTGTTTATTTAGTAATTTAATTAAAATTTAGTAATGTTTAATTTGATTCAAGACTTTATTTATTAAACTGAAAGTCAATAGAAATTCATAAAAGAAATTTCCTTAAATAAATATATTCACTTAAATAAAATTTTAATAGTCACAAAAAATGTTCTATGATTTGAAATACTATAATGCAAGCTTTTTCTCATTTAATATATTAGATGTAATTGTAAATAAATTTACTTTTTATATATGCGAATGAAAAATTAAAAACTTATAGTTTATCAATCTAATATTATTATTAGTATAATTTTTAAATAATTATTGTAAAGACTAATTAAGTTTTTATAAGTCAAAATTCACTAACTTAATATATACATTAATAAAAACAGTGTAAGTAGTTTACTGGTGCCATTGATATCGATGTAGAAGTATTTATTAGCTTGTCAAAAATTATTTTTTTTCGAGATCTTAATTACATTAAAACTATTCCTCTTAATTTTTTTTATTAAATTCAAAATTTAAACGCGAAAATAAATTCTAAACTTTGAGGTCCAAAAGAAATATCAGTTGAACCATTGAACCAACGAACGTTGATTAGTAGTTTACTGTTTAACCATTCTAAATGGGTTTATTTTGATTTCTTTTTCTGTTTTTTTTTTTTTTTTTTTTTTTTTTTTTTTTTTTTTTGTGGTGGAATAATGAGTATGTACTGTAGTGGGATTCAACTTTCCGAACGATATAGACTCTTATTGGTCGTTCAAATTGTCAAACCTTCTTTTTCTCTAATCAAGTACCTTTCTATATTTTTGGCCAGAATCAAGGAGCAATATTTTCATAATCTTAAACAGTGATTTTTATTCAGTTATTACACTTATCGGAAATGTAGGTTTCGGTTGCTTGAATTGATCATGCCTTCCTTAATTAATTGCCAGGGATCTTCTGCAATAAACGTTCCTATGTTTTCAGCAGTTACACCATGCCATATAGGGTTTGCTTTCAAAGTAATCAAGCACATTCAAGTCTCTTCAATTCTAGGGTGATTATTAAAAAAATGATATGAGGTGTTAATTTTTTTTATTCATTAAAATTATAATAACAACACTAAAATCTGAATCTAAAATTTTATAAATATCATTTTAATTCTTACTATTAAATTGACTCTAATAATTATATATGAGGTGTCGATGAATGTTTCGTAAACATGATTAAAAAAAAATGCATTGTAACATAGTTATCACCAATAACATGTCAAATCTGGCTATGCAGCTAAAATTAAGGTCCAACATGCTTGATATATATGTAATTAATTTTATTTTTATAATTATTGACCTGCTTTAATATAATTTATATTTAAACATAATTCTCAATATTTATCTTGTAGATAAATTTTTATGGTATTACGAGTTTATTATTTCCTTTAAGCACATTGATATTATTTCTTCTGACAAGTGTTTCAATAGACGAGTATCAGCCAATAATTATTGCGAACGTCATTTTAGATGAATATAAGAGCTACATATATATTTGCCACAAGTTTCTTTCCAATATAATATATTATTCCAAATTTAAACTTGGGGTCCGCTTGGACCATTGGTCTCTGCTAAACATGATGGTTGTTTTCAACTTTTAATGAATCACCCAGGTTTCAGCCTGCACTATACACCTATTAATTTTTTTACCAAACCTAGGCCTCTGCTTGTTTGGAACATACTGAAAATACCTTACATATATCTTTAGGACATAAATTATGTACTTATCATTCATCTTATTTTTAAGATTTGTTTTAGTCGGTTGTTAAAAAAAATGTTATAATCTTTCGCCTTTTAATAAGTCAAACGAGCAACCGATAATCGTGCAAAACAATTTTGAACATGTTGATAATTTGTTTCACCATTCTAATTGTTGTCATGGGTTGATATTATTATCTCATTGTGTATACGTATACAAACTCAGATTGCATATTTGGTTACTTTTGTGAGGAGACTGGAGAGCGTGGGTGTGTGTACGTATACATAAGCAATATACTACATATATAATTTAGTTTAATTGTATAACAAACAATAAATTATTATTTAGTGATACGTTTCAAATTGGTCCATTATATATTTTGACATCATAATTTTTTGGTTTGAAGCATTTTAAATTCATCTATAATTAGATTAGATATATTTTTTACACTAGATAGTTTATTTTAGAACCTATAATTAGATAGTTGAGAAAATGGTTTACAAGCAACTTGTTTATAGTATTTTCTTATATACCGGATAAGATAGTAGTGATTGTAACACCATATTTTTTTTTTAATCATGTATATTTGATATATATGTAATTAAGTATTTTATTTCGTGTTGTTTTGTTGTAGTAGTTTAAGTGTGTGAGAGTTGACTCAGAGAGGATTGGGGTATATATGTTTACAACTCTAGAATTTTAGAGAAAAGTTAGAGAGAAATGCTCTTTCAAGTCACTGGAGTTCGATCATCGATTTGATTCCATTAGAAGATTCATTTTCTTCCCATGTTGGCTAGTTGCATAGTAGAAACTAAGATTCAAGTTGAGGAATTGAGAATTTAAGTTGGTGCAGAGCTTTCAGGGTTAACTTGGAGTTGTTTCTTCTTTTTCTTCTTCTTCCTTCTTCCTTCTTCTTCATTCTCTTTGAATTCGAGGTAAGTGAAGCTGAAACTCATGTTTATGTTGATCTAGGATGTGTATATCGGTTGGAATTTGTTTGAAATTCATGGTTGTTTGAATTGTTGAGATGGAGTTACATGTGGTGGAGTGTTGGATTTTTGAACATGTTGAATAATTTTGGTGAAAGTGGATGATCTTTGATAGTATATTTGATATTTTGCTTAATTTTGAGTTGAATATGATGTATAGATGCATTCTATGGTATTACATGCTTGGGATTCTTTATTTTTCAAGTGATGGTGATCAGTCAATTCATGAGTCTACTACAAAACTCACTACTGCACCAGGCGCAACTTCTAGGTACTAGACGTGACTTCAACCAAGTGACCTCTGTCTTGTTGACGTCGGACGCAAGATTGGTCATGCTAAGCATGGAGAGAGAGAATCGTTTCGAGTTGATTTGGGATCGAGTGTCGGACTTTGCCATACTAGGCATGAATGTCTAAGAGTCTTTATACCTAATCCACACTTGGCATGATTGTATGGCGTAGCGTGAGTGAGGTAGGAAGCTCTCTGCCAATGGAGTCGAGTACAAGGTGTGTGGCACCAGGCATGGGTGGCTCTGAAAATTCTTGTTATTTGTATGATGAAATGGTGAACATGAATATGTTAGGTCAGTCTATTACATATTGTATATTGATTGGTGATAATTTTTCTATGTATGTTGATTAGGGATAACATATATAAATGGTTGTATGGTTGAATTGTTGAGATGCATTGGTATTATATAAATTGATTTTTGTTGAGTTATATATACATTAACCTAGGGTAATGCATATAGATGTATGTTGATAAGGTGTGATGCTAAGGGTGCTACAAACATTTAGGCATGATTTTGTTAACCTGTTGAAATGTTGACGCTGAGAGGGCTATAGGTATTTAGACATGTTGATTGAGTTAGGATTAAAGGAGAGGATGTTTTTGAAAGTTGAACATCTCATTGTAAGGATATCATTGTGGCACTTTGGGAGGTCAGTTATTGAAAAATTCTCCTTAAGTAAGTGTAAAACTCTTGGAGTGGATTAGTGAGTCTCCTCTAGATCCTTAGTCAATGTTAGAGTAAGATATAAAGTCGAGGGCTACAACATTTAACTGATTATTGGAGAGGTATGTGATATCATGATGATAGTTAGCTAGGATATAATCCATAGGGAACTTGGTTAATGCATGTCAATGTCGTGGTAAGACTATACCCAAGCTGTTATACCTAACAGTGGTACTGGAGTTTCCTAGTTTAAGTGGTGACATTAAGAAATCGTGTAAGGATTGGTATCCCAATTTAGTTATCGATCTAGTAGACCTGTAAGGTGTGAAAATGATAGGTTGGTTCAATAGGTCAAGTCACTTAAAATGCTTAAATGTTGTAGAAGATCTCTATAGGTGAATGTGTAATAATGATGCATTAGTTGAGGTGTAAGCATATGATGTGTTGTTTTGGTGAGTTCATATGCTTTGTGGATTGATTATTGAATGACATTAATATGGTGAAATATGATGTATCATAAGTTGTTAAGTTGCTTACTCTTTTAAGGTGTTGAATGTCATGTTGAGTTGTTTGTTGTATTGATATATCTTAGACTATGAAGTGTTTTTTGTATGACTTACATAATAATGTTGATTGTATAGTTGTATTTTCTTCTATACTTGGTATGTTGATCTATATTGCTATGATAGTGTTGCTTTTTGGTTGAGTTGCTTTAGTTTTATTATGTTGCATGTATCAAGTTATAAATGATGTTGAGCATATACTATGTTGCTTTGTGGAAATGTTGAAGATTGTGTGGTCTTACTTATGTGCCATTTTGATATGGTGGTGAATGTATGATTACGTTGTAAGTTCATAACATGTTGTGTGGTGTAGTTAAGTTGTAGTATAGTTAGTAAATTCTTTTTATACTTTGTTAATTCTTTGTATATCTAGGTTACCCTTGCATGTTTCTTGGTAGTTGGACTATAATGATCATGTTTATATGGGAGCAGAACATGACTATGTTTGAAAAGTTGGCAGTTTTGCATGTCAAGTTGGATGGCGGTGTAGTTGGAGGCTACTTTTGCATAAATGTTACTTGACCGATAACTTAGAGTTTTTATGTCACACTTTATGGATTACTGTACCTATATGTGTGTGTTCTAGTTTGCAGAAATGTTTTACTTTTCCGATTGTTTTACACTTATATATAATATGGTACTCATATCCAAGTGATGTGAATACTAAAATTCTAAGTATTTTAGTTGTTTTTCGTTGTTAATAATTAATTCTGTTAGGTGTAAGACCATGATGACTCGTTACAATTATATTTAAAATTAAATATGTTTTTAATCATTTAATTTTTAGTTTTAGTTTTTCCAAATAAATTTTTGTCAAAAAAACTTGACAACGACAATAAAAATGTTAACAAAAACTAAAAGTGGAAAATAAATAAAAATTTAAGGACTAAAAACTAATATAAGTATATATGTTAGTTTCATTCAGAATTTTTTTCACTATGATACTATGGGGCAAGAGAAAGAATAGAAGGAAATAGAAATGAGGGGGAAAAATAGAAGAAAAGAGAGAGAGAGAGAGAGAGAGAGAGGGAGAGAGAGAGAGAGAGAGAGAGAGAGAGAGAGAGAGAGAGAGAGAGAGAGAGAGAAGAGAGAGAGAGAGAGAGACACAGAGAGAGAGAGAGAGCATTTGATGTGTCAAAAATAGAACATTGCAACAAGTCACTACCCTTACAAGGAGTGTTCACACAAATTACTACTTATAAGCTATCTAACCTTATCCATTAAACATTATAAACTCGACAACTTGAGACTCTTCAAAGACTACAATATAGTAAAAAATTGTTCTTGTAGGACAATACTTAAATATAATGCAAGTATACAAACTACATTCACAAGTTCTAACATGGGATCATCATGTCAATACACAATTAAAGATGTTAAAGTAGATTTAACAATAGAGACCTAAACATAACTAAAAGTATTTGTGTATAAAACAAATATAGATAGTTAAATTATACAGTAACTTTCAATACCTTAAGAAACCCTAATAGCAATTAACTCCAAAGGGAGGAGCATTTGTTGACCATCATATATAAATAGGTTATGGAAGGTCAAGGCAAAATTATATCATGTACTTAATTAGATACAAGAAAAAAAAAGTGTCATACTAACTATCAATATGTCATATATATTGATAATAATTGTTAAATTTATGTTACATGATATGATACCGTTAAAAGTTAACTATATTACTTAAACATGAAGTTAAGAGTTTAACTCTCATATTTATATATATGAAATTTAAGCATGAAGTTAATAATTTAACTCTCAATTTTGTACGTGTGAAAATATTTGTTAAGAAATATCAAATTTTTTAATGGATCTTCGTCCATGAAAAATTAGTCATTAAATTTTGATTGAAGGACATCTTGGAAACCAAAAATATATAGTTTTCTTTATTTGAAATAACTGTTTAATAAAAATCAACGAAGGTATTACAACTTTATACGGTCAAAATGATAAACCATATAGATATCTAGTTTATTGTATTAGAATTTAAACAACAAACATACTATTAATAATATATCATATTTCAGGATAAATTTACGATGTCTACGCTAGGTGATCTTAATAATTTAATTAATTTCTAGATAAAGACTATCTCAATGAAGACAATCTTAATTACCATTTTCATTTATTTAAGGAACATATTTTCAGTATAAGGCATTCTTTTTGTAATGGATAGTTACCAAGATCAAATAGCATTAAATAAAAAATGAATTTTATAAGTAGCTTTTTGTAAATATTTTATCCATATTCATAAGTACAAGCGCAAACTTTTGTTAAAATTTAAAATTTGTATATGGTTTGAACTTGAAACGAGTCAAGTCTCCTCCTATAAACTTTTTACTAAAAAAAGATGGGAAAAGAAAAAACAAGTGATGTGTTACTCTTTCATCTTTTTGGTCAAGAATACTAATAACCGTGTCCTAATCGCTGCTACAACATTGCTTTATGTGCTATGATTGTGTTTCTTTCTAATCCATGGAGATGACATTACTACAAAAAGGACAATGATAATTCCAAAACATAAAGAGAAGGAATGAATGATGGAAGGTGTTTTTAATGTTTTTATTATCATCTTTTTTTCAAAAACACTGAGATAACAGACACAAAGGCGACAAAAGAGGCTAAAGTGGGCCGAAATAATGGTTGATGGATACAAGAAAAAATAAATTTCATTTTAATCAATTACCGTATCATTAATTAAGACTTATGGACTATCGGGGCCCACGGGTGCTAAGAGGTAGAGTAGTGTAGGAAAAAAGTATATCCTCCCAAATTTTCAATCGAAAACTTTTGCCAACTTTTAAAACTTTTAAAAAAATTCCTTCACGGGTATTTTAATATCTTAAATTAATTTTTCTTTTGTAAAAATAAGAAAGATTATAAAGATGGTCGTAATGAGGATTGAATTTATGTCTTCATGCTTCTAACTACTTCAATCGCTCCTTACTTAGTTGCTAGGCTAACTTCAGTTATTTATTTTAAATTAATCTAATTCGATTGAGAAATAAATAAATTTTTTTATTAAAGATTGATTTTAGATACTATTTAACGAATTCAATTCAAAACTTAAAAATATTTTAAATAAAACTTTTGTTATGTGTGAATTGTTTATTGATTCGAAAAATGATTGTGATGAATATTTTTGGATCATAAAACAATAATCATATATATATATCATTATATAAAAAAAATTAAGATTTATTTTAATAAATTTTATTAGAATGTATTTTAGGTGTAAATACTTTTTCTTTTTTATATTTTTATTTAATCATATGTATTTTTCTTATAATTACACTAACTTATTAATTTATTGGTCATTTTTAGTGAAATTTTTTTATACATTTTTTTTATTTATAAACTTATATATAAGATTTTATTTAAGAAAATTAAGTTTAATTTTATTTAAATTAATAATTCGTGAGTATTTAATCATAAGTATAACATATAATGTTAATTCTTAATATTTTATAAATCGTAATTACACTAATTTTTAATTGTTTGGTAATATCGGTTTTTTTTATATCAATGACTTATGAAAATATTAATTTCAATTGTTAATTATTGTTTTTTTTTTTTTTTTTTTTTTGCAATTTGAGCTTATATCTATGATGTAAAAATATTCAAGAATTTAACTAAAATATATTAATAGTGTAACGTTGTACATTCTTACTGGTTGTTGCTGATTTTATTAATTATTGTGTTGTGGTGATTTAGTGTTATGAATTGTTGAAAGATTATGAAGATTTGAGGAATTCTTACTAGACTTTAAAGTGATAGACTTTGATATTTTGAATTTCCTCTTCTTCTTTCCAGCTTCTCAAGAGCCATAGAAGTCTGTGGTTGAGTATCAGAGTAGTGATCTGAAGCCCCTAGTTGAGGATCATAGTGGTGCAAAGTTTTTTGATGTGTGTTTGGAGTGTCTTGCTTTCTTTTTCCTCTTACTCTCTTTCAGAGTGATTTGTTGGGGTAAGGGAAATTAGGACCTTGATTTTGTTGAATTTTTTTAGATGTATGTTGATTGATGGTCATCAGAATGTTATTATGTTGGTTGATTTCGAATTCAATGATGGATGTTTTAAGTTTTGTTGTTATGGAGTATGTTGAGGTGATCTTGGTGATTTTAGCCAAATGATGGTTGCATGTGAGTTTTGTGGTTGTTTTTGAGTTACCTAGGTTGTGTATGTAAAATTTGATGCATCACATGTTGAGTTTTTCTTGAGTTTCAAGTGTGGAGAGCTAAATTCATCAATATGCTAAGTGAAAAATTCATATTATGTTGGGTGCACCTTCATGGTTTTGAGCATGGATCATGTTAGAGGTCCTCTGCCTCACTTACGTTAGGCATAGGATCAGTGACATTTGCCGTGAGTTAGGGGGAAGTCTTTGACTTGGTCATATCATATGTGATTTGAATGGTGCTGGGAATGAAGAGAGAGAAATGTCTCTAACTTGGTGATGCCAGACCTAGGATTGAGCATGAGTTACATAGAGACTCTCTGCTTTAAATGAGGTTGAGCGTGAGATTAAACCAAGTTAGGCGTGAAAGCAATAGGGGCTTTTTGCCTCATCCACACTGTAGCAACCTCGGTCGCGACGGGACGGCGAAAAATAAATTGAAAAAGAGGAGTCGCCACCAATGTTATTTTTTTTACGGAAAAACATTGGAAAAACCATAAAATAGAAAATAGTCTACGAAAACCAAATTTTTGAGTTCGGGAGTCGATTACGTGTGAGGAAGGTATTAGCACCTCACAACGTTCGTCCTAAGACGATTACCTTTAATTAATTAAACTAATTATTTATAATTTATAAAATATTTATCTCACAAAAATTATCAAATATATTTTATTTAACTAATTTAAATTATGCATTGAAAAAAAGGTTAAAATTATTATTGTTATATAAAAAGGAGGATAATATTTTTTTTTTTTTTGGGCTCGACAAGATTTAATTCTTGCTCCTACGTATCTTCATGTGTAATGAAGAATCAGAGTCACGTAGTTCTTTGTAGAAAATATTTGTGTGTTGATATTTTTTAATTAGATTTACTTTTGTTAAATATAGGATTCTTGAACTGTCTAAGCTCATTCACCCTAAAAATATAAAATTGACCAAGGTGTACACCAAAGTCAATTCAATAAAATTGTAATTATAATTATTGTTATAGATGTTGTGATTAAAAAATTTCTTGGTTGGACATTTTCGTTTTTTGGAGGAAAAATTTAAAGATAAGCTGTCACAACTTGTACTTTAAATTCAAAGGTTAAAAAGATGTCACATCTAGTTAACCATTCCTCCAATAAAATTTTGATACAATAATTCCAGATATTTACATTAAATATTGTAACACTATATTTTGGTATTTAATCACATTTTGAATTTAAATAAGAACTACTGACAGATATAAAAATAAATAAAAGAAATGAGTTTAATATACTCACAATTCTTCGCTACAGAAGTGGGTCTCCTTCTTTGGGTTCCCTCTGGTCCAAGATGGAGATGTGTGTGGGAAGGGTGTGTGTGGGTGTCCTTTGGGAAAGCCAAGGGGGGAGAGATGTGTGTGTGGGAAGGGGAAGGGCGCTATTTATAGACTTTCTGGAGGGACCGGAACGGCCCGTTCTGAATCCGGAACGGCCCGTTCCGGGGGTGGCAATTTTACTCACAATGGTCATTTTCGGAACGGCCCGTTCCAGTTTGGGAACGGCCCGTTCCGGGCTAAAATTTTTAGGTATTTTGATAGTTCGGGAACGACCGTTTCTGGCCTAAAAATTATAGGTCTTTTTTAAAAATTGGAACGGCCCGTTCCAGTTTGGGAACGGCCGTTCCAGTTGTGGGAACGGCCCGTCCTGGGCCAAAAATTAGAGGTATTTTGGAAGGTTGGAACGGCCCGTTCCAGTTTTGGAACGGCCCGTTCTGGGCTAGAAATTTAGCCTTTTTTGGAAGGTTGGAACGACCCGTTCTGAAACCAGAACGGCCCGTTCCGGGCTAGAAACTTTAGGGCTTTTAGGAAAGCTGGAACGGCCCGTTCCAGATTGGGAACGGCCCGTTCCAGGCCTGCAATCTTAGTACCTTTTGGAAAGTTGGAATGGCCCGTTCTGGTTTTGGAACGGCCCGTTCCGGGCTTGAAATTTTGTCCTTTTTTATTCTTTTTTGCATATACCTATTTTTCTATTTTTTAAGAACAAAATTAATATTTCCCGGACGAAATTGGGTTACTACAGTTGCCCCTCTTTACTTAATTTTACTAGATAATATAAACAACTCTTGTTGCATATTATCGTAGTAAAATATAAGTAAAGAAAATACCAATTTCGTCTAAAGTTTAGAGATATATGAGCACAGGGGCTCGAAACATTAAAAAACATGAGCGTGGGGCTCGAAACATTAAAAAACATGAGCGTGAGGCTCGAAACATTAAAAAACATGAGCGTGGGGCTCGAAACATTAAAAGAGTGAGCGCGGGGGCTCGAAGCATTGATAGAGTGAGCACGGGGACTCGAAACATTAAAAGAGTGAGCACGGAGGCTCAAAAGATTGATAGAGTGAACATAGAGGCTTGAAAATTAAAAGAATGAGCACGAGACTCAAAAGATTGATAGAGTGAGCATAGAGGTTTGAAAATTAAAAGAGTGAGCACGGGGGCTCGAAAGATTGATATGTGAGCATAGAGACTTGAAAATTAAAAGAGTAAACATAGAGGCTTGAAAATTAAAAGAGTGGACATAGAAGCTTGAAAATTAAAAGAGTGAACATAGAGGCTTGAAAATTAAAAGAGTGAACATAGAGGCTTGAAAATTAAAAGAGTGGACATAGAGGCTTGAAAAGTAAAAGAGTGAGCATAGAGGCTTGAAAATTAATAGAGGCATGAAACATTAAAAGAGTGAGCACGGGGGCTCGAAAGATTGATAGAGGCTTGAAAATTAAAAGAGTGAGCGCGGCGGCTCGAAAGATTGATAGAGGCTTGAAAATTAAAAGAGTGAGCACATGGAGGCTTGAAAGATTGATAGAGGCTTGAAAATTAAAAGAGTGAGCACATGGACTCGAAAATTAAAAGAGTGGACATAGAGGCTTGAAAATTAAAAGAGTGGACATAGAGGCTTGAAAATTAAAAGAGTGAACATAGAGGCTTGAAAAGTAAAAGAGTGGTCATAGAGGCTTGAAAAATTAAAAGAGTGGACATAGAGACTTGAAAATTAATAGAGGCATGAAACATTAAAAGAGTGAGCACATGGAGGCTTGAAAGATTTATAGAGGCTTGAAAATTAAAAGAGTGAGCACATGGACTCGAAAATTAAAAGAGTGGACATAGAGGCTTGAAAATTAAAAGAGTGGACATAGAGGCTTGAAAATTAAAAGAGTGAACATAGAGGCTTGAAAAGTAAAAGCGTGGTCATAGAGGCTTGAAAAATTAAAAGAGTGGACATAGAGGCTTGAAAATTAAAAGAGTGAACATAGAGGCTTGAAAAGTAAAAGAGTGAACATAGAGGCTTGAAAATTAAAAGAGTGAACATAGAGGCTTGAAAATTAAAAGAGTGAACATAGAGGCTTGAAAATTAAAAGAGTGGACATAGAGGCTTGAAAATTAAAACAGTGAGCAAAGAGGCTTGAAAATTAATAGAGGCATGAAACATTAAAAGAGTGAGCACGGGGGCTCGAAAGATTGATAGAGGCTTGAAAATTAAAAGAGTGAGCACGGGGGCTCGAAAGATTGATAGAGGCTTGAAAATTAAAAGAGTGAGCACGGGACTCGAAAGATTGATAGAGGCTTGAAAATTAAAAGAGTGAGCACAAGGGCTCGAAAGAATGATAGAGGCTTGAAAATTAAAAGAGTGAGCACGGGGACTCGAAAGATTGATAGAGGCTTGAAAATTAAAAGAGTGAGCACGGGGGCTCGAAAGATTGATAGAGGCTTAAAAATTAAAAACATGGGCGCGGGGACCCGAAAGATTGATAGAGGCTTGAAAATTAAAAGAGTGAGCACGGGGGCTCGAAAGATTGATAACATGGGCGTAGGGACCCAAAATATTAAAAACATGGGCGCGGGGACCCGAAACATAAAAGTGTGAATTTTGATGGAAACAATGTTAATACCAAGTAGATATTAAACTTCATTGAATGTGTTATGCAAGTACATTACTTGATTACATGTGCATGATAAGTACCAAACTTTGGTACAACTATTGTGGATGCTAAGCATGTATTGTACTTGAATGCATGAGTTAGGGATGATCCAAACTTTTGGTGATGCAAATGACAAATATGCATTGGGCTTGAATGAATGTGTTAAACAAAGTATTAGACATTAATGTGAACAATGTGGGTGTTGGACAAGTATTGGATTTGAATGGATGTATCAAACTATGATGTAATGAATGTCAACCATGTGTTAAACTCAAACGTAGATGATATAGATGTCAGACAAGTGTGAGATTTTATATGCAAGTGATGAATTCGAATGCATGTATTAGGAAAGTACCAAACTTTGATGCAAATAAAGTGGATGCCAAGTGAGCATTGGACATGAACGAACACTTCAAACATATTAATACAAATGATGTAATGCTTGATTCGGTGTTAGGATGCTTATGAGGTGTTATAGACAAGTTTCATTTTTTTGTGTTTTTTTTTTGCTTTTTTTTTTGTTTGTTTTTTTTGTTTGTTTTTTTTGTTTGTTTTTTTTGTTTGTTTTTTTTGTTTGTTTGTTTTGTTTGTTTTGTTTGTTTGTTTTTTTTTGTTTTTGTTTTTGTTTTTGGTTTTTTTTTTAGAAAATCATAAAAATGATTATTTTCTTTAGAGAAAGCAAATTCATGCAAAGCCCTTTTTGTGCCTCAATTATTCACCTTTTTTTTATCATTTTTTCAAATCCATGAAATCCTGTTCTTTTCTTCTTTGAAAAATGATCTCACAATTTATCCTTTCAACCTTATCCCACCTAGAATCAAGTGAGACTCATTTGGCCTAACTTGTCAATCAAGTGATTATCACCACCTTGTCATTCCTTTTGAAACATCATTTAACCAACATGCATAACAATGACAGATGATTTTTTTTGGAATGCTATTCAAAAAGGATATTTGAACGTGAATTTGTTTTGATGTAGAGAAGATAGAGCAAACGACCCCAAGATGTGACAAAAATTGAGAACCTGATGGAAACAAGAGATTGAGCAATTGTCCCAGTTTGATGTCAAATTAATAGAGTGAAAACTGGAAGAATTTGGACTAACTTGGACTTTGAACAAGTGAGACAAATGATTTACATCACTTTAGACTTGAGTGGATAGAATCAAACAGTGACACATATGGGAAGGATCACCCGTATTTAGAATGGTGGAATATGGATGATACAGGCATTGACTTGATTAAACTTGAGACACATGGATCATATGGTTGGAATGAAAATATGATGATAGTTGACAACTTGTCCCGGTATAAAAGGAGTACTTTGAGTTGCCCTAATTTATGAAGAAATAGGGAACAAAGTTGGATTAAACAATTATTCCAATTGAAAGTTAAGGTGATGAAATGGCAATGAGATCCTTTGCACCAGTGTGAAGTGGTTGTCCCAATTTAGTTTTGAAAGGAAGGGGTAGAGTAAGAGACAATGATGAATGTGATTGCCTTCTTTTCTGACTCAAGGAAATAATATTGATGTATGAATTGATGGAGGAATGAGACATACAACAAATGTCTCATTTAATTGGGTAAGGGGGAATCAAAGGAAGGCATGACTTGGGATTTGTTCCTAATCTATCCTTTTGAATGATTCTCATAATTATTGAACATAGTAATCAATGAACACTGATGAATAAAAGATTTTGCACCGGATGTTTGTTTCTCTCCATGATGTAATGGATGTACAAGTCTTACGAGCATTTGTATTATTTTTTTTTGGAGCAATCATTTTAACAATGATAGATGAGTTCAATTGTTTTGTCTTAAGGCTAAACTTTAAAAAGAAGCAACCAATTTTTGATTTGTATGTATTTTATTGGGTTGTAACACTGGTCGGTGAGATGGATATGAAAGAAAGGATACAAAGGGGCTCAAATGTGTGTTTGAAGGTTATTTGAAACAAGGATTTTTTTGCTATAGTGTTAGCTTCAATACTTTTTCGGTTTCTTTTCTTCGCCCCTCTTTTTTCACTCTGACTTTTGCCTAGGTTTTTCTTTTGGAGTTTTCAGCCTACCAGGTTGCTCTAACTTTTGCCTAGACCGCCTTTTTGAGGTTTTCAGCCTAGCAAGCTCTTCTTTCTTTTATTCGTTTTCATTTTTTAGACCTTAACTTTTGCCTAGGCTGCTCTTTTCGAGTTTTCAGCCTACCAGGTCGCTCTAAATTTTGCCTAAGCTGCCTTTTTAGGTTTTCAGCCTAGCGAGCTTTTTTTGTTATTATTTTGCATAATATTTCTTGACTACATTAGAGTTTATTGAGTTTAATAGATCTTCCTGTCCACTTCCCTCTATGATCTTTTTGAGGTGGTAAGAATTTCTTCAATACCAAATCACTTTCTTGAAGCTCTTATGGGCGGACCTTTTTGACAAAAGCTCTCTTGATCCTTTTTTGATATGATTGACCATGACACAAGACATTTAATCTCTTCTCTTCAATTAGGTTCAACTGATCATAGCGAGCCTGAACCCATTATGCTTCCTCAAGTTTGCTTTCGGCCAATACTCTCAGAGAAGGTATCTCGACCTCAATAGAAAGGACTGCTTCCATACCATAAACCAGAGAATACGAAGTTGCCCCAGTAGAGGTGCGAACAAAAGTGTGATATCCATGCAGAGCAAAAAAGAGCATTTCATGCTAAATCCTGTAGGCGACCACCATCTTCTGAATAATCTTCTTTATATTCTTATTTGCCGCTTCTACTGCCCCATTCATCTTAGGACAATATGGTGAAGGATTGTGATGTTGAATTTTGATGAACTTAACCACTACATTACTTGTCACACTAGCATAAGAAGCTATCTTAACCAATAACATCAAGGATAAAACAATTCCTTCTTTATGCCTTTGGTTCATTTCTCTTCTTTTCCTTTTCATTGTTTTGATGGTATCATAAACAAGCTAAATTAAATGGGACCATTGTGTTGTCCCTGTTTTGAGGGTGAGCCTTGTTTAAGGTAATTTTTGAGGTAATTGAAGAAAATTTTCACTTTTAGGCTCAAATTTGGGTAGCAAGTGATATATTTTTGGAGATAGAGAAACATAGTCATACATCATTTCAAATCTCAATTGCTTATTTTTAAAGGTTAATCCTAAGACAAAACTTAATGAACTCCATGTTGCTCCTTTTCTTTTTATCTTTTTTTTCTTTTTTATTGTCCTAACTTTTGCTTAGATCGCCCTTTCGGGTTTTCAGTCTAACGGACTTTACATTTTTTCACTTTTTTTTTTGCTCATAAGACTTATCACCATTAAATGTGGTAGATGGTTGGACAAATACTCATAAAATGATAAATTTGCCCCGATAAGAAATTTTCAAATTTCTATTGCCAAACTTTCTAATTGAGAATCATCCAACAGATTTGACTTTTTATGAGGACAAACTCTTCATTTTTGAAAGAATAATGAGAAAACTATGAGATGTAATGGGACAAAGACAATTTATGACAATGAAGATAACAACACAACTTGTTATGCAAGTTAATGAAATAAGTACTTCAAAAGGTTAACAATGATTTTAAAACCATGTCAATTGACAAGTTAATTTGTCAAAGAGCTCATCTTCTTGATTGAGAATTAAATGTAAGTGAGAACAATAATTTCATGTTATTCCCCATTTTTCTTTGTTTCCTTTTTTTTGAGACATTGCATAAATTTGTTGCTTAACATCCTCTTTAAAAGAAAATAATCAAATTAAATAGTTGTTATTTTTTTTAAATGACATGAATGAGCAATCAATTAGACCTTTATTTTACTATGAAATGCATGTATAAAAGAAAAATGTTGGAGTGCAGAATTTGAAATGAAAAAAATGTTTTTTTGTTTTTCTTTTTGTTTTTGTTTTTTTGTTTTTTAGAGAAACAAATGCATTTGATTCGGGATGATGAAATGAGAATGAATGCAATTATGGAGAATGATAAGAAAAGACGATGGATATGTTGATGAATATACCTAACATGATTACTTAATATAAATAATGCTTATGCGTGAATGTCATGGGAGATTATGAAAATATTGAATGTTATGAGATACATTTTAGACTAAATGCTCAAATGGAATAATGATCTTACTTTGAATTATGCAAGAGAGAACTGTATTCATTTTTTAGAAACAAGTGTCAATGATGATCACAATTGCAATCTTTTAAAGTTGTATGCATGATTTCATAAAAAAAAAAAATTATGCAAAGATGTAAAATGTATATCATGAATGAATTATGAAATGTAGATGAATGCATGCATGCATGAATAGTTTTGTGGTGATGAATGTTATATTGAAGATGCGTGAGATATGATAAAAGTCAAAAAAATGTATGATGTGTATTATAAAATGGAATAAAATTCTCTTTTTTTTTGCGTCATTCGAACGTAAAGGTAGAATATTGCTCCTGTGATACTTAATAAGGACATCCTTAAGTTGAAAACTCTATGGACTACTAACACGTGTTCCTCTCAAAAGGGTGGGACTATAGTTCTAAAATAGGTTCCTAGAGCCAATAACCCTTCTTAGGATATTAGTCACAATAATAAGTAAACTATTAGAGGTGATAATACCCTTGAAAGGATCAAACTCTAAGTGAGGCCTTCGTAATAACCAAACAAGATGTTCATCAAGAAGGTTACTACTACTCAACCTCTTACTACCCTAAGTTGCACTCAAGTCCGGGCATAGGACCCCACTCATAAACGTGTGTGAAATTGTGTAAGTGAAGTGTGTAAAGGGAGCAACCTTATACTATCAAATCTACAAAACATAGCACATATGATAAAAAAACAAAATTCTAAAAACACATATTTATATAATTCATGCAAATAAGACAAACAACAAATAAGAGACATAAACAATAATAATAATAATAAAATAAAATAAAACTGAGACAAACATTTTTTAAAAGTTATTAATTAGTTTAACTTATTATTATAGGCTTGACTCTCAAAAATATCCCCAGTGGAGTCGCCATCTGTAGCAACCTCGGTCGCGACGGGACGGCGAAAAATAAATTGAAAAAGAGGAGTCGCCACCAATGTTATTTTTTTTACGGAAAAACATTGGAAAAACCATAAAATAGAAAATAGTCTACGAAAACCAAATTTTTGAGTTCGGGAGTCGATTACGTGTGAGGAAGGTATTAGCACCTCACAACGTTCGTCCTAAGACGATTACCTTTAATTAATTAAACTAATTATTTATAATTTATAAAATATTTATCTCACAAAAATTATCAAATATATTTTATTTAACTAATTTAAATTATGCATTGAAAAAAAGGTTAAAATTATTATTGTTATATAAAAAGGAGGATAATATTTTTTTTTTTTTTTGGGCTCGACAAGATTTAATTCTTGCTCCTACGTATCTTCATGTGTAATGAAGAATCAGAGTCACGTAGTTCTTTGTAGAAAATATTTGTGTGTTGATATTTTTTAATTAGATTTACTTTTGTTAAATATAGGATTCTTGAACTGTCTAAGCTCATTCACCCTAAAAATATAAAATTGACCAAGGTGTACACCAAAGTCAATTCAATAAAATTGTAATTATAATTATTGTTATAGATGTTGTGATTAAAAAATTTCTTGGTTGGACATTTTCGTTTTTTGGAGGAAAAATTTAAAGATAAGCTGTCACAACTTGTACATTAAATTCAAAGGTTAAAAAGATGTCACATCTAGTTAACCATTCCTCCAATAAAATTTTGATACAATAATTCCAGATATTTACATTAAATATTGTAACACTATATTTTGGTATTTAATCACATTTTGAATTTAAATAAGAACTACTGACAGATATAAAAATAAATAAAAGAAATGAGTTTAATATACTCACAATTCTTCGCTACAGAAGTGGGTCTCCTTCTTTGGGTTCCCTCTGGTCCAAGATGGAGATGTGTGTGGGAAGGGTGTGTGTGGGTGTCCTTTGGGAAAGCCAAGGGGGGAGAGATGTGTGTGTGGGAAGGGGAAGGGCGCTATTTATAGACTTTCTGGAGGGACCGGAACGACCCGTTCTAAATCCGGAACGGCCCGTTCCGGGGTGGCAATTTTACTCACAATGGTCATTTTCGGAACGGCCCGTTCCAGTTTGGGAACGGCCCGTTCTGGGCTAAAATTTTTAGGTATTTTGATAGTTCGGGAACGGCCGTTTCTGGCCTAAAAATTATAGGTCTTTTTTAAAAATTGGAACGGCCCGTTCCAGTTTGGGAACGGCCGTTCCAGTTGTGGGAACGGCCCGTTCTGGGCCAAAAATTAGAGGTATTTTGGAAGGTTGGAACGGCCCGTTCCAGTTTTGGAACGGCCCGTTCCGGGCTAGAAATTTAGCCTTTTTTGGAAGGTTGGAACGACCCGTTCTGAAACCAGAACGGCCCGTTCCGGGCTAGAAACTTTAGGGCTTTTAGGAAAGCTGGAACGGCCCGTTCTAGATTGGGAACGGCCCGTTCCAGGCCTGCAATCTTAGTACCTTTTGGAAAGTTGGAATGGCCCGTTCTGGTTTTGGAACGGCCCGTTCCGGGCTTGAAATTTTGTCCTTTTTTATTCTTTTTTGCATATACCTATTTTTCTATTTTTTAAGAACAAAATTAATATTTCCCGGACGAAATTGGGTTACTACACACACCAAACGTGGGTAGATTGGTGCCAAGCGTAGGCAAGTCAATGACTCTTTGCCTCATTTCACGTTGGGCATAGGCATCGTGCATGGGAGTCTGTCATTGGGCAAAAACTATTTTATGGATACGTGTTGTATCTGTTCTTACAAGTTGAATATGTATAGGTTTGTGGAATCTAAGGCATGTTATATGATGGTTAATTTGTGTTTTATGTCATATGTTGATACATGATGTTGAATCTTTATACTTTGGTGTAGTATAATATACAAAGTGATTAAATAGTTGAAAGTTAATTTTAGTTGTATGTGGTTCAATGAGTGACTGTGTTGAGAATGCTTTGGCCAAAGTTGTACTATCTTGATCATCTTAGGACTAGAGGAGAAGCTGTTCTTTTTTAAAGTTGCATATCCCATTGTAAGGATATTGTATTATGGTGTTCGGAGAACCCAATTTGTTGAAAATCCTTATTGAGAAGTTGATCCTAGAAGTGAATAGTTGAATCTCTTCTAGGACCTTAGTTGGTGTTATATGTGGGCCAAGTTGAGGCATACCAACTACAAGTGACCATTGTTGATTTGTATGTGGGCAAAGTCGAGACATACGAGTATAAATAGACTAAATTAGGGTAAGGTACAAGGTCAATGGTTAAAATTTCTAACTAAGTATTGAAAAAGTGTAGTATTTGGAGGGTATTCGATGAGTTAATCACATAGATGGATTAATTATGCTAGCTAATGTCGTAGTAGATTCACATCCAAGTTGTTTTACCTTGATAAAAATACTAGACTTCTAATTTAAGTGGGGAAATCAAATAAACCATGTCGTGTTGTGAATTTTTATCCAAATTGTTCATTGATTTAGCTAGATTGAAAAGATCGAGTTATTGATTTGGTAAGGTCAAGCCACTTAGATTACTCATCTGTATTGTAAGAGATCTCCTAGTTAAAATGTGTGATGGTGCATATAATTGTTGTGTTGTACACAGGATATGTTGACTAAGTTGTCTTGTTCGTATGCTATGTTGATTTGTGATGAGTTGAATTGAGGTGTTATTGTTGTGTTGTTCAAGTTGAAAAACATGTTGTATTATGTTGAAAAGTTATAAGTTGATACTATGCTGAATTAAGTCAGGTTGTTTATGTTGATAGTATAACTATTTTTACTTCTATATTGATTATGTTGATTTATTTGAATTATAGCTTATTCTTGCATGTTTTCTTGTAGTTGAACTCCAAGGATCATACGTGGTATAAGAGTAGATCAGGGATATGTTATCTGATGGAGTCCTTTGGAGACTAGGTTGGTTGGCAGTGTTGATTCTGAGCTACCTCAGAGTTACTAGCCTAATAGTTATTAATTGTTACTTGACCATCAACCTAGATTTATATATTACAAGTTTTGGATTACAGTATATACACATATACTTGTATAGTATTTCAATTGTTGGTACATATTTTGTACATGTGTTTGTGTATATATATCATTACTTGATTGTATATTAATCTTAGGTAGAAATATACATGTTTTTTCACTACTACTTGTCGTTAAGTGTAAGAACATGATGAGTCGTTATAAATAGTATATAATTTTTACACTATTATTTTTTGAATTGTTATATTACTAAAATTATTTTTTATAATAGTTATTTTGAAAACTATATCTAAAATCAACACCTACATAAAACACGAGCGACTATTTTGTGTAGAGTATTTTTAGGAGATTTTTATTCGATGAAAAGGTATTTAGAGATTTTTTTAACTTTATATCTAACTTGATTTTATTTATTATAATTATTTATTAATTTAATTTAATATTTTAAATGAAATTATCAATAAATAAAAATAACTTTGTGATACAATATAAATTATTTAACAAAAATATCTATTTATTCAAATTTTAGATATAATTATATATTTAAAAATAATATTTACTTATATACATAATTTATTTTAAATTTAGTTATATATAATAAACATTTAACCTATATATTTTACATAGTAAAATATTAGTTATTTAAAATAGCAAAGTACTTGTTTAAAAATATATTTACTTAGATTTGAAAACAAAAATTAAAAATCAAAGTCAAGTATGCTAATTTCAACATTTCAGGTTAATATATATATAAGAGGGATCCATTTATTTCAGAAGTAAGTCTACATGGACTTACTCCATTCAATAACTTATGTTCTACATCAAATTTCAACAATCCAACTATTGAATTTAAAGTTCTTAATGCATAAATCAAATTTATAAATTTTTGAAAAATTTGAAAATCATTTGATACTTCGTTTCATTAATTCAAAATAATTTGTAAAATGATTTTATAATTATCCGTCAATTTGAATTAATGAAACGAAGCATCAAAGAGGGGGAGTGAGGTTAGGGCTTTTTGGACAGAGTCAAAATAGACATCAAATTGATAACATATATCTACATGTGTAGGGACATATAAGTTTTTTACGTCGGACACCACGAGGTCCAACGTAAAATTTGAAATCTACATCAGGTCTCGTTAAAATCTGACGTAGATTTCAAATTTTACGTTGGACCTCGTGGTGTCCGACGTGAAAAACTTGATTGTAATTTCAAAAATGCCACCTCGTTCTTTTTACGTCAGATTTTTCTTTGTCCGACGAGAATACAGTGACGTAAATTTCATATTTTGTACTAGTGATCATCGCAATCCAAATTACATGGAAAGCATAGATGGTAAGTTAGAATTTGAAAACATGTAAGTATAGAAAACAATTTGATAACCTACAACATCATAAAAAAACATACATGAAAGCCAAACATTCCAAAACAAACATGTATCTCATCCACACCATATTAAGTAAGACATTCAACAATGCATATGATCACACCACAACATACATCATATGCAAATGCCTCAACCAAAGCATCATCATGCATTCACCTATGTAGATCTCCTAACAACATGAATAATATAGGTGACTCCACCTTACCGAACCAACCCAATCGTTTTCACACTCGAAGCCCTGACTTGATCACAACAAAAATGGGATACCAAGCATTCCTTTGGTTTCTTGGATATTTTCACTTACACTAGAAAAGTTTGGTTCCATCATTAAGAATAGTACAGTTGGGTATAGACTTACCACGACCTTTGCATGCATTACCAAGTCACATATGGAATTCGCCCTCCAATTGTCCTTAAGGAACCATGCAATCTTTCCAGGTACTTAGTTAAGGGTTATAGTCCTCGACCTCCTACTTTACTCAACCACTGACTAAGGACTTAGAGAGACAAAAACACACCTCAAAATCCACTCCAAGAGACACACCTACTCTAGAAGGCTTTTCCAATAATGGTCTACTTGAGCACCACTCCAAGATTCCTTTTGTGGAATCTTCAATTCTCAAAAACAATTTTCTCTCCTCAAGTACTAAGTTAGCTAATATGTCTTAATGTCATACTACACTCTCAATATCCACACCTCATCATACATCATCTATATGCATCACATCCAGTCAATACATACAAAAATCAACAACACCATACATATATACAACATGCATATCAACACCATACAAACATCTACATATGTCATATTCAATAATTTACGCAACATGCTATAAAACTCATACATCCATTCATGTTCACCATACAACCTTTCAAGACACAACCATCATTTATGCATCCTATACCCGACGCAACATACCTCATGCCTAGCGCCATCGAGGTAGGGAGCTTTCTACCTCGCTCATTTTTTATGCCATCCAAACTACGCCTAGAGTGACCGAGGTGGAGATCCCCTAGGACCTCACACCTGGCATGGAAAAAACCCACTCCCAACCTCATATCAGGCAAGGAGTCTTTGTTTGACTCGTGCCTAATGTCAACTCAATGATGCCCCAATATCACCAAGCCAAAGACTTCCCACTCTTTCACCCACGACACCATTCAAATCGCATTTGACACCATCCCAACTAGAGGCGAGTCTTTCTCCTCAATCCTGATGCCACTGATCTTGCGCTTGGCATGACCAAGCAAAAGGCCTTTGGTTGGAACTGTGCCCAATGCTATATGAAGACACACTCAACACGACTGTGATTTCTTCACAATGTAGATCACGAAAATCGCCTCAAGCACTTGAAACTCAGAAAATCCAAAGCATGCAAGACATCATAACATACATTTTCAACACCCACAACTTATTTTCAACATAAAAAAATCACATACAACCACAAATCAAGTGAATCACCAAATTCCACCTCCATGAACTCAAAACACCAAGAATTAAACATACATCAAACCCCACCTCAGATTTTGCTCAATGACCAAGAATTCAAAACAAGTTTAGGTACCTACAACTCAACAATTTAATAAGAATTGAGTCTATTCCCTTACCTTACTCCAAGCAACAAGATGAAGGAGGAAGGAAGAGATGAACCTTTGAGAGTTCACAAGCTTTGCAACCACCCAACTCAGATTCTCAACTTTCAAATGCTTGAATCTACCACCCAACATCAATCCTTATGCACTAGAGGGATCTAGGAGGAAGAAGAGAATAGGAAAGAAATCAAGAACTAGAGCCTATTTCACTAGATTTCTCTCTCTAGGTTCTGAAGAACAAGCGGTTATGAAGCTTTGCTTAAACAAAAACTTTATATTCCTTTCCACAAAGGGTCAATTGAACCTCTGAACAAAGACCCTCACAGTTCACCCAACTCACCTAAGTACGATGTTACAATATTCTTGTCACCACAAAGTTGTCAATAAAAGTTATTTTTGTGGTAATGATTCTTTAAAAAGAATTGAACTATTCATGGGCGAACAAGGAAAATCAAATTAAATCAAATCAAATTGGACAATCAAATATCTCTATCACAACAAACTTTTAATTATTTATCATAAAAGTCAATAACTTATCATATATAGTAATTAGACAATAATATAAAATTAAATTACACTATTAGAGCATCACCTATTTTCTTTTTTAATAAGAGTTTAATAGTCATGTGTTATTTTTTTTTACAAAATTCTAATTTTTTGGTAAAGATAACAATTATACATTATTAGTGTAAAAGTTTTTATACTATCGATCAATAAAATATCACTATTAATATAACTTTTAATATAAATTTGTAAAAGTCAACAAATTTGTTATAAGTAAATTTCAATTGGATGATAGTATAAAATTGTTTTATATTTTTGCATAACTTTCTTTTTTTGTTTTAATAATCTTTTGAAAAATTTATTTTATATTTTTTACCTGAAAAAGAACGACAGAGAAATCAAAGCTGAGAAGCCCATTAATAAAATTTAGAAAGGAAATAACATAATTAATTAGCCCAATCCTCTTAGAGGTCTGAGATCTGTCGATTACTTCTAAACAAGAAGAGAGCCCACTCTCCAAATATTTAAATCAAATCAAGAACCTACATACCCTCCCCAAAGGGTAACTGAACTCTTGTGAGGTTAACGTTAGTTACACACTTACACTAACCCTATGCTGCTTGATTAAAAATTATACTTACTATTCTCTTGCAGATTTTTGTTTCGTTATGTTTAGTACTATTATCTACATAGTTCATACAAAAAAACTTAGAAAACATGTGTAATTCTTAAATGATAATGAGTCTCAATACGTATATATACAAATTTGATCGTGTTCATGAAGAGTAAAAGTATAATTAGTGTTAAATTTAATAGGGATAAGTTTAATCAGTGATTAAGAAATGAGCAATATTTGTGTGTGATATGTGGTGAAGCATATCACCAACCACGCAGATTCACCGGTGTGAAGTTATTCTATCTTAACTAGTAGTCTCATGTTTCTATTATATATTTGGAGTAAAAGTTTTACCACTCTTGATAATTTCATTTGATTTAACTATATTGTCTTTAATAAAAAAAATACATTACAAGTGTGGTAAAGCAATGAAAAGTGAAGAAAGATGGCAGATACATGTACGTGGTGAGAGTTGTGCAGCAAAATGCATGAAGTGGGAAACGAAACCTATGCATTTGTTGCCGCAATGTTTGTATACCTGAATTAGTGTGTTAAGCAATGCAGTGCAGTGGGGAAGAACAACAATAAATGTATATATATATATATATATATATATATCTTTGTCTGTGTTGCAGATCCAGTACATTCTGTGACTCTATGCGGAGACTGGAGAGATTGATGATTAATGTGTAAGACAAAAATAGCTTAATGTATAAGCAAGAAAAGAATAGAATACTATCAGCAATGGATACCTATAAATTCATAACATTTCTGCTGCAAAGTTCATATATGTGCTGGCACTACGTTTCTCACATAAATTATATATTTGTTCTATCACAATCTTGTAATCAACATTGACTAATATTTTTAAAGTATAATGTACATTAAATTGATTTTATTTAATAAAATACCAAATAAACTTATAATTTTATATATTTAATATACTTAATAAGAAATTTTAATTTAAAAATTAGATTAATAAAATTATATATATATATATATATATATATATATATATGAGGAGAGATCTATTTATCTTAGGGTAAGTCTAGTTAAACTTATTCCGTTTAATAATTCATGTTCTACATCAACGATTCAACCGTTGAATTTAAAGTTCTTAATCCATATATCAAATATGCAAAATTTTAAAAAATTTGAAAATCATTTGATACTTTGTTTCATTAATTCAAATCAATGTATAAAATAATTTTATGATTATTCGTTAATTTGAATTAATAAAATAAAGTATCAAATGATTTTCAAATTTTCTAAAAATTTGCAGATCTGATCTATGCATTAAGAACTTTAAATTCAACGGTTGGATCGTTGAAATTTGATGTAGAACATGAGTTATTGAATAGAGTAACCTAGACTTACTCTTGGAGTAAACGGATCCCTCCTCTCTCTCTTTTGCTATATATATATACATACACACACAAACACACATGCATACACAAAGAGATTATTCTTGGAGAAATTTTATTAATTTTCATTTTTATATACAAAGCAAACCCTATTGTGAGAACATTTTATTATTATCGGTCTATTTGGTTTAAAGAAAAAAGAAAGAGTTAAAAATTTTATTTAGTTAAGAAAAGGAGAAGGGAAAGATTTAAAAAAATTAATTATAAATTTGAATTTAAATAACACAATTAAAGATATTTTAGATATTATACTAAAAATATTTTAAAATTTCTCATCTACCTTTCAAATTTCCCTAATATTATAGGTGTGCTTAAATTAGATGAGAGATTTTACTCCCACTTAAAAAATGAACCAAAAAAGAATTTATAAAAATCTTTCCATTTCTCTCCAACCAAATATTATTTCTATATAAGAGAAATAAGAGTTATTATAAACATATATAAATAATCAATATTACAAGTTATATCACCACTTAAATAGTTATGTACATTTTTCTTTTAATCTTGATCGGTTAAATATGAACTAATGATTTATATTTATAATATTTTATTCATTTGCATTAATCAAATGTTCTCACAAAAATCACTCTTTATATGTGTGTGTTTTCTTACAAAATTTACTCCATGTATCTGTGTGTGAACACAATTAAATAACAAAGGCAATTTGGGCTAGAATATTTGATCGTAACTAACACCGAATCTTGCTATCTTTACCCTACGGCCCTACTCCATGTGCGAAAGCACCTAATTAACGTATGTTAGCCCAGAGACATTTGCATGTGCCATGTGGGCCTGGAGTGGGCTCAATGGATTTTAAGTTGGGGAGTTGAATGTAAACCAAGCATCGCACTCTCATAGTTGAAAAAAAATAAAAAAATTCAGCTATTTACCAAAGGTGTTACAGTATTAGATTTTGATAATTGTTATATACGTAGTAGAACTCTCTCTGATTTTTTTTTTTTATACAATACGAATTATAATGTAAAATACACTACTAGTAATATTTTGTAAAAAGTACCGAAAGTAATATTAGGTACGTAAATAAACTCATTCTATACTTTTTGGGGGGAGTTGACCACTCCATATTTTGAAGAATGGACATTTTAGTTCGATATATATTTACTCTATCTTAGGGGATCTTTGGTCATTTTTTATCACAACAGCTTTCTCTTGGTCTCTTTTGGAGCTCTAATGCTACGGGAAGAATAAAAAGGGATAGAAGCTCAAATTTCTTCATAGATTTGTGAATTTTTCATTCTTTCCTTTTCTTTGTTATTTACATACTAAATCCTTTTGTTTTTGGGTTATAAAACGCTTGATTTGATTATAAGTATATTTTTTTTATTTGTGTTCATGATAATTGTTGTATTTAATGCTTTCTTACTTTAATGATAAGCATAGGGTTCGATATTAAATGAAAGTTGATATAAAACATGTTCCGAAAAATTATTAACGTTACAACTCTAAACTAAGAATAGTTATTCATTACTGAATGAAAATTTGTGTTTTATGATTTTTATGTTCTTGTTCATCCTTCTTCAAAATCATTTAAATGTTACCAATTTGAAAGAAAAAGAAAACATTTCTTAATCCAATAAATTGACATAATAATTGGGCATTATAGAATTACATATTGTAAAGAAAATTTATTTATCAAAGAATCTTATATTCAATTTATATTGTGTGCAAAACTCTTCGGTCTAGTTAAGGTGTAGAATATGTTTAGAATTAAAAAATAAAATAATAATAAGTACCGTAGCAACATTTTAGCAGTAATTTTATTAGTTCAGGTGAACCATTTGTATTGATGGCTCATGCTAGCAATCGCCTAAGAAGAGAAGGAAAGTGTGAAAAAGTGGAATGGTTTGGTAAGACGGATGAGGAAGAAAGTTTGAGTATTTTGGTATCCGTCCCATGGTACATACAAGGTCCCCTCTAAAATGAGAGAAAGTATGTGCAAGTTTACTTTTTACAAAAACAAAGGATGAAGGGGTAATATATAATGAAAATAATTTTATATTTTTAAATAAAATTATGTATAATAAATTAAGCTCCCAATGATAATAATTGTAACGATTTGCTAGTTTACTACACTTGACAGTCCAATTATTAGTAATGAAGAAAAAGATTCATAATTAAAATACCTATAATTATTATGCAAGCCATATTTGGAAATAAATACTATAATATATCTCAACAATCACTAGAGTAACAAACATTCTATACAAGTATATAAATGTATACAATATTCTAGATACTAAACAATAATCTATGTAGTCAGTTAATCCCACTAAATACAATTAATCTAGTTACACTAAGGTAGCTTCAAAAGGATCAGCATCACCATCATCCACATAACCTCAAAATAACTCTTCTTGTAGCTTATCCCTATTATGCTATCATACCAAGTATAATTATTGAAGTTCAATCACATAGAAAACATGAAAGAGCTAATATTTAAAAGAAGTCAACATAATAAGTATAGAAGTGGAACTACTATACTATCAACATATACAACTTATTGTGCTTCAACATCACTACAAAAAATATGCAATTTAGCGACCACCAAAATCGGTTGCTAAATTGCTAAAATCGATCGCTATTTACCTTAGCAACCGAATTCAATCAATTGCTAAGCTATTTAGCGACGGAAAAATTTTCGATTGTTATTTAGCAACCAAAAATTTTGGTCGCTAATTCGGTCGTAAAATGATTGCAATGTTTTTTGTCACTGAAGTGTATGAGACCAAATTTGTGACCGAATAAATCGGTCGCTAAATATTTATATTTTATTTTATTAAATTTTGTAGACGCCGCAAATTTGGTTGCTACGAACCACTCATATTTGACCTCTTAAGGATTTTATTTCACAATACTTAAATTTTTAGCATGTTTTGTCCTTAATTACATAATTTTTGGAAACTTCGCAGAAGGTCACCCATCCCTATATTACTCCAAGTAAAGCACGCTTAATTGTGAAATTCTTATGAGATAAGCTACCGAAAAGTAGATGCATGTTGTTAGTATAAGTAGTATAAAATAATTCATTCAAGTCATCCTCAACTATCCAATCTCATATTTATATTATCTTTGGATCCTTATCATTTTGATGTATCTGGACCGTTATAAATATATAATAATATATATAATAATTATATTACTGATAATAATAATTATATTATATTTAATTAATCTTTATTTATATATATACTTACTTTTGTAATTAACAATCTACTTATTTTTATTTAAAATTAATTTTATGATACAATTTAAATTATTTATTATCAATTAAAAAGTTTAAGTAATAATTTATATATTTTAAAATGAGAAGGGTTATAATAACACTGATATAACTTTTACTAAGTATTACACTGCTTAATAACTTTATATTAAATGTGAATTTTATAAATCCAACTGTTAGATTGAAAGTTCATATCTCTTTATATGTTTATATCAATTTTTGTTAAAATTTGTTAAAATTGAACAACAACTTAAAAGTAATCAAATGCTCATATTTTATTTGATACTCAACAACAATATCATCATCACTTTTAAGCAATTTATAAATTTTTTTGTTTTATTTAGTGACCGAATAGAATTTCATTGCTAATTTTAACTAATATTTAGCGATTGAATAGAATTCCATCGTAGCAACCGAATAGAATTACGTCGCTAATTGTAACTAATATTTAGCGATCGAATTTAATTTCGTCGCTAAAAAAATTAAAATTTCTTATTTAGCGACCGAATTCAATTTCGTCGCTAATTTTAACTGATATTTAGCGACCGAATTTAATTTTGTCGCTAAAAAAATCAAAATTTCTGATTTAGCGACCGAATTCAATTCCGTCACTAAAAAAATCAAAATTTCTAATTTAGCGATCGAATTCAATTCCGTCCCTAATTTTAACTAATATTTAGCGACACTAGCATCATCATCAACTTGTATACAATTAAGCAACTTATAACATAACAACATTATCATCATCCTCAACGGGATCAACATACAACATAATCACAACTTAACAACACAACAACATAGATACAACTCTTATCAACAACAAATCAACTCATCAACAACTTATGCCTCGTCACACATTTCAACTCGGAGATCTCCTACAACGTGGTAAGTAGTCTAAGTGGCTAGGTCTTACCGAACTGACAAAACAGAACCTTTTTTGGCTTGCTAGGTAAACAACAAATTTGAATAGAAATCCACAACACGATAAGGATTTCTCGAACTTTGCCACTTAAACAAGGAAGTATAGTACTCGGTTAGGAACTAAGTTCCCAACTTCGTACTATACTCAAATTGGTCGCTTTGTAATCGGTATAGCTCGACCTTGCCCCTATACCGTGGTCACTTTGTACACGTGTGCCTCGACCTTGCCCACAAACGGGACCAACTAAGTCCTAGAGGAGAACAACACAACATCCACTCCAAGGGACAACTTCCCAAGGAGGGTTTTCAACAAATTGGGCTCTCAGAGCACCACAACTATTTCAATCCACACAATGGGATGGGCAACTTCGAAAACATCTCCTCTAGTCCTAATGATCAACAACTTATCATTACAACTGAATCAACTTACAACTCAAAAGCACAGCTCAACTTAACAACTTAAACGACACACAACTTTCAACTCATCATCTTAATCAACTTTCAACTTAAACAACACACAACTTTCAACTCATCATCTCAATCAACTTTCAACTTAAACAACACACAACTTTCAACTCATCATCTCAATCAACTTTCAACTTAAACAACACGGTATATCAGCACAACAACTCATCAACGTTGTTTAACAACATATTTTAACAACACAACATCTCATTTCAACTTTAAACAACACAATCAACTCAACAGCTTATTAGCTCAACTCATAATTTACAACTCAATCATCAAAAAATAATATCTTTTCAACACATGGCACAACATACAACTTTATAGCAACATACAACTCTTCTCTAATAACTTAACAACATGGTCTACTAATAAATTTTGTATAAATCTCACCGCGTCTACACATTTCACATCATGCTTTTCACAACTCACAACATTATCATTTCATCATATTTTACAACATATAAATAATCCACACATAAATATAACAACTTTAGCAACATACCATGCATTCAACTCATTTTCTATTTGGCACAACTACTCATTTAGTTTACAACACTATACTCAACATGCATCTCTTTATTTCACTTTCTACTCATCATACATCTCAATATAATTATACAACTTCATATGAGTTCCTAAAATCACATACAAAAAAAATAATATATACAATCTAGCTTCCCTTACCTGAAGATTGACTCAAAATAGTCAAGAACTGAGAAAAAGTAGAATTTTCTTTCCAAAGCTCAACCCGGAACTTCAATACACCTAAAGCAAGCTTCCTAGTCTAGAGTCTTTCTCTCTAAAACTTCTCTCTAAAAACCTTTCCTTCTCCTCAATTGCACAACCTCTATTTATAGAAGTCTGAAATGGCCAGAACGGCCATTTCAAATCCGGAACGGCCCGTTCTAGGCTCCTATATCATGTGTAAAATTCACATGCAGAACGACCCGTTCTAAAATCAGAACGACCCGTTCTAAAATCAGAACGGCCCATTCTGGCACGTCTAGAATGACCCGTTCTAAAATCGGAACGGCCCGTTCTGGAGTAGAATTTAACTCAAAATGACCATTTTGGAACGGTCTGTTCCAGTCCAAGATTTATAGGCCTATTTAGTAGTTTGGAACGGCCCGTTCTGGGCTACTAAATCACCCTTGTTTTAGTAGTTTGGAACGACCCGTTCCAATATGGGAATGCCCCGTTCCAGTCTATTAACTACATTACAATACCCCCCAACAAATAAGAATTTTCGTCCCCGAAAATACACTTACTTGGAAATAAAGAAGGATAATGCTCTCTACACAGTTGCTCAATCTTTCTCTTCAACTCTTCCACCTGACACTTCAATTCAATCAACTCTGTTGGGGCCATCCTATAGGGAGCAACCAACACTAGCCCTACATTAGGGACCAGATCAATGCTAAACTCAATCTCACTAGTAGGAGGTAACCTAAGCACCTCATCCAAAACACCTTCGAGAATTCCCTCACAACTCCTACCTATTAATCACCTTCTCAGTTTCCACACTCACAGCAACAAGCAAAATACAACACTTTGCTCCATCTCTCAATATCACTCCAGCTTGGCTGGCTGAAATCAACAATTCATCCTCCCCCCCTAAGGGAAAAAACCAACTCCCTAGTGGCACAATCTATAAGAATGTGATTGGCAGATAATCAATCCATCCCTAAGATTATGTCAATATCCACTAAAGGCAAACAGATCAAGTTCACCTTATACTTCCTATCACACATCTCCAAGGGACAACCAACACACATCTTAGAGACAACAATAGAAACAGAAGCGTGCGCAGACACAAGCAATCTCAACCCCAAATTACGTACAGGCAAACCCAACTTTTCAGCACATGCATATAAAATAAATGAATGGGAGACCATGAGTCAAATAATATCATCACATCCTTACTAGTAGCTTTACCTTTCCCCTTCACTAGATCAGATGAAGTGGAAGCTTCAGCTCCGGTCAAGGCAAACACCCTCCCAGCTGCAGTAGATCTATCACCCATCGGGGCACTCCTGGTCTGCCTGGCACCTGCAGGATAACTAGTCGACATGTGACCCATCTGGACACACCTAAAGCACTTGCTCTCGGCATGAGGGCAATCACGAATGAAGTGAGGTCCATCACATCTGTAACATCTGAGAGTAGCAGCTCCACTCTGACCCCCACTCCTAGCTGTGTCAATAGGTTTCCTTGTGACAGGACCCCCTTGTTGTGATTGGGGCCTATCATAAGGCTTCTTCTGAGAACCACCACCACTCTTGGACCCAGTTGGCCCACCAACAGTCTTCGCCAGCTTGCCGACGCTCTCTAGCCGCTCCACAACCTTCGCCTTCTCTACCAAGGCTGAAAACTCCGTGATGGCCATAAGCACCACCACTCTCCTCAAATCATACTTCAAGCCTTCAGCAAACTTCCTACACTTCCAAGCCTTAAAGGTGGCTTAGGTGTAGAAGCGTGCCAAGTGCTCGAATCTCATGGCGTACTTAGTCACCGACATTCCCCCCTGCTGTAATCTCATAAACTCTGCCTCCCGAGCATGCCTAACACTCTCTAGGAAGTACTTCTCAAGGAAGGCCCTCTTGAAGCACACCTAGTCCACAATCACTCCACAGTCAATCAGCATCTGACTAGTAGCTCCACCAATACTCTGCCTCCCTTGTCAACATATACACTGCATAGGTGAGCTTCGGCCCCGTTCTAGTCTACTAACTACATTACAATTTAACTAAAATCTTATTGACAATTTACTATATGATCTTAATATTTTTGTATAACTAATATGTGGTTTTAAATTTGATATGAGAATATTATGATATAATTAGATAAGATTTTAAGTTAGTATTTTATTAATGATTGATAATTAGAAAATAAAACAAGGATAAATACATTTTTTGAATTTCATATGTTTGATTTAAGGTAAATAAATATATTAAATTAATTAATAATTTATTTAAAATGTTAAAAATTAATTTATAAGTATGTAATAAATAAATATTTATAATTTTATAAATTATATTATCATTATAAATTATAAAATTAAATAATTTAAATTATAACTTTAAATAGAAATAAGTAGATTGTTAATTATAAAAGTAAGTACAAATAAATAAAGAATAATTAAATATATTATTATTATTATTATTATTCGTAATATAAAATTATTATATATTTTTATTATAGTACAAGTATGAGATTGTATATTTGAGGATGACTTAAATGAATTAATTTGTAGAAGTTATACTGACACTGACAACATACATATATATATTTTGGTAGCTTACTCATTAGAACTTCATAGTTAATTGTGCTTGAACTGGAGTAATATAGGGATGGGTGACCTTCTGGGAAGTTTCCTAGAAATTGTGCAAGTACAATAGAACCCTTGAGAGACCAAATATGAAGGTTGTTACATTAATAAATTTATTAAAATTAAAAAAAATTCTGACAAATTCTTTTTTCCGATGCCACTTTTTCCGACGGATTTAAATCTGTCGAGAAAAAAAAATATGTCAGAAATTTACTTGTTTTCGTCAGAAATTTTCGTAAAAATATAGCATTTTTCTTGTAGTGCATGTCTCATTGTCACATATCATCATGTCGTGTGTCTCATATCCACTTTTTACATTGTCTCGTCATATTCACATGGTCTCATACAAGGAACTTTTCATTGTCACAACATTAGAGTAACACATAAATCATGCCAAGAGATAGTCAACAACATACACATTTAAATCACAATTCATTTCACATAAAACATAAAGGTATCGGGCCAGGGTTGCGCCCGACGCACCCGAGTGCAAACATGCATTTCTCATATTTGTGAAATCATGTGTTTTTAACATTCAAACATGAAATCACTTAAATCAATCGGTCAAAATCCTCCAAAAAAAAAATATCCAAAACATGAATCCATACTCAATTTTGCATAAATTACCTCAATTTTTATCACAAGATCATATTCCTAATTAATCCTCATAGGGTTTCCCATAGGAACTTATAGAGTACTCTAATTCATGTCAAAACTTATCTATTTTGGAAATCAAACACGTATTCATACCTAGAAATTACCAAAGATCACAAAGAAAACTAAAAAATTAAAAGAAAATATTCAAAATTTGTTTATTCCTAAGAGTATGCATCAAGCAAGGGATTGGGTGTCAATTTTGCTATCAAATATATCCATTATTGAAATTGAACACATATCTACACTAGGAATCATAAAAAAAAACACAACAAAAATAATTAGAAAGCAAAATAGAAACCATTCATAAAGTGTTTGTTTTCATAGGCATATATCAGACAATTATGAGTCAATCCTGCTACCCAACAGTTATTTTAACACCAAGTGAGGTTTCTCACTCCCCTTTACTTGGATGAGCAGAAGATGAAGCGCGTACGATTTCTTGATGATCTTCTCCTCGTGGTTCTCTTGAGTTTTTCAGAGAGCATAGAAAGAATGAGAAATGAATAAGAAACGTGAAATAAAAACTCTTGGCAACTCCTTTAACTTTTGATAACTTCTCTCTCTTAAAATAAATAAAATAAATACTAATAATAATAATAATAATTTACAAAAGACCATTACGTCCTTCCTTCCCTTCTCATAAAACAATTAAAAACAATCAAAATACACTTTCTCTTTTTAATACAAAATAACATATGCTTAACTTTAATAAAATACATTTCATAAAAACTTGTCTTATATCAAATATTAATTAAAAATCATGCTTTATATTAAAATAGATCTCACATAAAATAGATAAATAATATAAAATATACTTATCTCTTTTAGTAAAAACAACATATGTTTTATATAAAAAATAAAGCTCATATCAAATAGCTAAATAATATTAAAAGTCCTTCTAATAAGCACATTAAAACATTAAAATAAAAATACTAACATATTATTAATATAATGTATAAAAACTGGGGTGTTACAGTAGGTGATTATCTAGTGATGTTATTATATCAGTAGATGATTGAGTTGTAATTAAATAACAATTGATTGTGATAGTGAAAATATCATAAGTTTGTGTAGGGTCTGGAAATAGTCTAGTTGGAGTGAACCAATATAAAAATTTATGTGTAAGCTCTCTAACCCTATCTATTACCTGTTTATTTACCTTATTGCATTTTGTATTCTATTGTTGTATAATCTATTAAAAACAAGTTAACTTAGAAACTATTTTCAGAAGAATACTTTAAGTTTAAATACTCAAACGTTTACCAGCGTTTACCTTCTAATAAAGATCTGATTTTTAAAGAACATAACAAATCAACCCCCATCTTATAGCCCAACATTCACTTCATTTCTTCTTCTCAAACAATTTTTATTTCTATTATATTTCTCTTTATTTTTCTAAATTTTTCTTTTCTCTTTACTTCTCTCTTCTAGACCATATAAAAAATACAGCTTAACAAATTAAATTTATATTTTTTGCGTACGTCATTGTAGTTGTCTTTGTGAATTGATAACTGACATTCAATTATTGATAATATTCACACTATTTTAATTATTGCTTCCAATAATTCTATATAGTATATGGGCTTAAAGTTGTCTCACACTAGAAAACTGGTATAGACGTACTCCGATGAGCATCCTTAGTAATAATATATTGCTCTCCTCTATACATACGCAGCATGAGGTTTTTATCAAATAAGAATAATCTTGGTAATAATAATATATTACTGCCTTTTATACAAGCAGTACATGAGGTTCTTATCAAATAAGAATAAACATAAATATTTTTTTTAATTGAATCTAATTGGATGACAGTGATCATGAAGCATGAAAAAAGATCGATGACTTTCCTCGAGCTTCGTTCACTTAAAAAAAGCATGAACTTTAACAGAACAAGGTGGCTGATATTAACAAATTTAATCAAGTTTTATTATCAAGAAGTTAATTAATTGGTGGTGTTGATCAACTTGATCTTAACAATTTTAACTTTTTGTTATATATACAAAGAAAAATGTATATTATAAGAGAAAATTGTTCATTAACAACTCTTACATGTGCTCTTAACCTCGATTTGATGTATGTTTTTGTTGTTACGCCAGAATTAACAACACTTTAATAACGTTATTTGTTAATTATATATTATGAGTCTATTTGAATAAATTATTTTAAAAGCTTTTAAATATTTTGTCAAACATTCATTTTAGTCATAGTTATAAGTTGTATCTAAACAGTAGCGAAACCATTCCACGTGTGGAAATTGTAGCAAAACCATAGTTTTAAAAATCGGACCGATCATCGAACCGGTTAAGGTACTGGGTCAGTGAGTCAAAGGTTGAACCGGTGGGTCACTAGTTGAACCGCATGACTCGGTTTTTATTTATTTTTATTAAAAAAATATTCATATTAAATATATTTTATACTTATAAATTTTAATAAATTTATCTTATTTTAAATTTCAATTTTTCTATCTTATTTAAAATTATTTTTATTTTTATTTTGTAAAAAATATATAAAAAATTACATATTAAACTGTATATTAATACAAATTAAAAATATAAATAATATGTACATATATAATATGCTTGCAATTGATATCACAAAATAATATATGTAATATTTACATATATATTATATTATTAAATATATAATATAAAATTAATAATATACTATAAAAGTTATTTAAGTTGTATATTATATAAACAAATACATTAGAACAAGTAGTTATTGTTATATAAGAATCTTTGTTCTTCTATTAAAAGATTCAATTTTCATTATTATTTTTGTGGTTTATGGTCCCTTAAAAAATAAAAAATAAAAAAAAATAAAAAAAATAAAAAAAGTGGTTGAACCGGTTTGACCCACCGGTTCACCGATTGAACCGGAAAATTGACCGGTTCAATATCCGGTTTGAAACGGGTCGACTACATAACTGATCCAACTTAAGGTTCGGACCGGCTGGACCACCGGTTCCCGGTCCAACCGGTCCGACCGGCCGTTTCGGTCCGATTTTTTAAACACCGAGCAAAACCATTACATTATCCGTAGTCAATAGTAGTAGTGTTGCCGGTCAAGATTGTTCATTTAGCGAAAGCAACTAGCTAGGTTCACGAAACAAACATCGATTAGTTGAATTCAGAAGCAATAAATTGCTCTTTAAATTTCTCAATTTCAAAGGTAGAAGAGTCTGAGCAAATCATGTGCAAGGCTACGTCAATATCTATTTCAAAATATTAAAATGTGTATTTTCATTTTTTAATATATAAAATTCAAAAATAATAAAATTATTATTTTTAAGTAAAAATAATTAAGTTGAACTTAAGTTTTATCTAACCATACGCAATACCTTTCTTAGGTAAAAGAAAAACAAATTAAATTCCCCAATTAAAACCACGTGACTTCTTATAAAATAATCTATCCTAGTATTGTCAAGTATATGACATCAACAACGTACAACAAGTACTTGCTCAACGGGATATATATATAGGTGTGAATTGAGGATTGTTATATCTCCCAAACAAATTTCGAAAGAGTCTCCAAAAGATTAAAATATTAATATTAATTATTTAATTTAATATTTTATTGTTTAAATTAATTTTTTAATAATTTGGAACAACTTTTGAAACATTCACTCGCACGATTCAATATTTTTCGCGTGAATTTTATCCGAACACAATATCATGCTTACCCAGTAATTAAGAACATAGAATATGACTAGCCTCATTAGTCAATGGCAAATAGTTTGACATAAAACATTTATTGTGGGGTTGGTACAAGAATTAATGTGAGTGTTAGTAATATATATACTTTAATTAATATATCTTTTTAAGGCATTTTTATCATTAGTTAAAAAAATTATAATTAAAGTGAAAGTTACAAAATCTGATAAATATTAATAAATTTTGACTAAGAAATAAAGAATGCATTTGGAAAAAGTATATTAGTGAGTATATTATTAATATTTCTTTAAAAACCAATTACTCTTAATTACCGTGAAACACACCATTAATTTAAATGGTGTGTTTGGATGAGGAATTTATATAGGGTAATTCATTTATTTGAAGAATTTCAAATTCCTTAAGGTGAAATGCTTTGTTTGGATGATGAATTTACCAAAAAATTTGAAATCCAAGCATTTGTGAAATTCCTTACTCATATTTGTTTTTCTTATTTCACTTATATATTTTATCTTATCTCTTTATTCTTTTAATTATTGAATATTCAAAAATATTTTTAAAATTATTAAATATTATCTTATATTAATTTTTAAAATTATTAAATATTATCTAATATTATTTTTTTAAATTATTAAATATTTAAAAATGAATTAATATTTATTTTTATAAAATTTAATTTAAAAATCTCAACATATAAATATATTTTTAAAATCAATTTTATTATGATGGAATCAAATTATCATATTCAACCTAACAATTTAAAATTTAAGAAATTTGAATTGACTCATCCAAACAAAATATTTTAAGAATGATAAAAATTGAAATCAAAGTAATTCAAATACCAAAAATTTAAAATTCCTTGAATTTGTAAAATTCCTCATCCAAATACACTATAAGCCTAAGTTGGAGGGAGTGGGGGGAAGATGTACCAATGCCAAGGACATGGTGAGGCCCAAAAAACATAACATACATATTAACAAGTTTCCCAATAAAGCAAATAAAATTTTGTGTGAATATCAAACTAGGTATGAACAAAACCCATGGACTTAGAGCATTAACTTGTGTTGTTGATTGTTTGCTAAATAGTTTCACCGTCCATGGAATAATCTAACAAAAATCTGATAGTGTTATAGTCAAGTATTTAGGTAATGGTCAACAGTCACTACGATCGACCGCAACTACAACTACGAGTATATATATATCAAATAATTTTTAAAATTTTAAAAAATTTTAAGATTTAATCTATATACTTTAAAATCGTTGAAATTTGATATAAAACACAAGTTATTAAACGGAGTAACTCTACATAAGTCTTGGTAAACTTACTCCTGAAATAAACAATTTTCTCCTCAATATATATATATATATATATATATATATATATATATATATTAGACTCTTATTTATTTCGTTAAACTATATTTTTATCTATTATTTTATTTTTAATATTTATTTTACTTCTTTATATTTCAAAAAGAATTGATTTAGTTTTTTATTTCATAAATTTAAATTAATTTATCTTTTAAAATAATGATTGTTTTCTTTACACGAGTTTGAATCCTTTTTTAACTTATACAAAACATCAAAACTTGTCTTATTATATAGGGATCTTTGCGATACAGTTTAGTTAAATTTGTCTTAAAAATCATTTGAATCAAATAAAAAAATCATGTGTGGATCAACTTGGTTCAATTTAAATAAAAATCAAACCAAATTAATATTTTGCATTTTGATTTAGTTTAGATTTTGAAAATTTTATTTAAAATAAATTATATTATTTATTTAAGACCGTTTGTCAAACATAAAACTTAAAATATATAAATATTAAAGTATTTTGATAACTTAATATATTTAGCACTAATTTTTAATTTATTATTTTATTAAAATCATTCCTTTAATATAATTTTAGTTATTAGCCTAAATATTTTTTTTCATATATATAATTTGTCACTTAAAATAATTATTTTTGAATGTTATAAATAATTCAAAAATTTTATTCTAAAATTTAGTTTAGTAAGTTACGATTTTATAAAAATAAAAATACTTTTTAAACATTATAATATATTTTTGGAGAGAAAAATACATTTTAATTAGGCGTCAATTTTGTATGTCTGGGTCTCTTGCATTTGAAAAAAAAAATTAAAATAAGAACAATTTAGTTTGGTTTATGGTTTTACATTTCAATCCAAAAAATCAAATAGCATGATTTTGAAAGTTTAAAAATCAAACCAAACTACTAATTTGCGATTTTTCACCAGTTTTAGATTTTTGGGACTAGTTTATAATTTTTCTTTTGGATTGATTTCATTTTAAATACCTTTAATATTATATACATCTACATAAAAAAAAAAAAAATTAACCCCAAACATGTGGTTCAGCGATAGGGATTGATCCACACTTAAGAAAGGTCAGGGTTCGAATCCTGTCTTATGTATACAGTCGCGTTAAATCTTGGAGCCAGCTATAACGTAACGAGGAGATTAGTTACTCAGGGACCAACACAAAAAAAATCTACATAAAAATTATGCAACTTAAATGATATTTTAACTCAAAATTAGTAATAAATATAATGAAAAATAAAACTCACAAATAACTAAATATTAGGTGAATTTAACAAGACAAATTTTTAATTTCGAATTAGTTTTAAAAAAATTTAAAATTATGTTGTAAAATTAAAAACGAATATTGTTTTAAAAGAGTCAAACTGACACAAATTTTAAAAATAAATGATCAAAATAAATTGTTTAAAAATAAAAGAGCTACTATATTAAATCTTTTAAAAAAATAAATAACCAAATAAATACAGAAAGGACTTTGTTTTGGATACGATCTCAATCACAGCCAACCAATTAAAATCAATTCAAAAGAATATATATAATTCTAAAATAAATTATTGAAACCTTACATTATGTATAGCAGGCATTCAACGGTTGGACTAAAGTGTTTGACTTTGACATTAATATGCACATCGAGACACTCCCTTACGTTAATTGAACCCGAAATGTATTATATAATAAAATCTTATTTCACAAGTAATATAGATCGTACTCGAATTATTTAAGATTATTTAAAATTGAAGTCAAATACATCTGGCACCTACTTCAAACAGCAAAACATTTGTAATTTTAAACGTCGCGTAATCGTTACTTGAGCGTTATATATCTATAATTAACATATCAATATTCTATTTTTTAGTAAATTATTATACTTTTTAATATTAAGAAAATAATAATCTCTCATATTCTCTATGAATAACTTACTTACAATCATTTATTTCATTATTTTTTTAATTTATAAAAAATTTAAGAAATACAAAAGTGCATTTGTTTTCCTACTGATTATGATAATGACAATTAAAATACTTAAAATTGCTCGACAGCGTAGAATAATTAAGGGGTATGATTCCGTGGAGAAAGGGAAAAAATCGAAAACCGATGAAATTGTATCTCTATCGAATACGTGAGAAATAAAAAAAAAATTAAAGAATATAAAAAAGAAAAATTAAAGTTAATAAATATTAACAAAAAATGAACACAAAAGTATAAAAACATGTAACAAATTATAAAAATAATGTTTGAGTAATGAAATATATATTCTATGATAATAAATTAGTTTTTAATTATAAATTTTAATATACATGTACGTTAAAAAATAACAGTTATTAATTAATTTTAAGATAAATATTTAATTCAAATTTTGCGAAGGTTTCACACGTCGAAAGATATAGCATTTCTCAAAACATTAGTATAATGTAAAAATTGTAGTTGATATAACTCATGACACTATCAAGTCAAATCTGTAACTGTATAATTAACTAAGTTCAAACGAGCCACCTATTTTGATCGTCAAAGGTTAGAATTAGAGAACAAAATATATCAATTTGTTTGCTCAAACCATAAAGTCATGCAACCATGTGGTCAAATATATCGTGAAAAATTTCAGGCGCCTTTACATTAACTAATTAGGGGTGAGCAACGGGTGAGTTTGGTCGGGTTCGGGTGAAAAATGTCCAATCCATTGTAAATCGACTTTGAAAAAATGTGACCCATATCCGACCGACTGAGCTTTCGATTTGAGGCGGTTCGGGTTGAAACGGATTCGGATTTAAGCGGGTGGGTATAATCGGGTTTGAATTTTTTTGTAAACCAATTTATCTTAAGGAAGATGAAGCTTAAAACGATAAAAAATATTTTTAAAATAGTGTATAAAAATAGAATGAAGGTGACAATAGATGGTGTAAGTAGATTCGTAGTTGAAACATTTACAAACTAAAGAAGCAAAAATAAAAGATAACAAAATTCATAGTTGTTACATGGAAAAGAAATATAAAGTTAGATTACAAAATCATAAGAAATCACAGTCACACAAAATTTACTCAAAATGGAGATAAGAAGATGGAAAAGAAAGATAAAGAAAGAAGCAAAAAGATAACTCTAAAAATGGACTAGTGTGTTGAGAAGTTGAATGAGGAAGGAGAAGACAAAATAAATATCTAAGTTATGAGAAAAAGGAAAAAAATAAGTTACAAATTGATGGCTATATTATACTTGAAATAAAGACTTTTAAGTTTGGACCATTGTTATTTAGTTATACAAAAGTAATAAAAATTTAAACTTATCTCATTTTCGGTTGGGTTCGGTTTTTGGCAGGTTTAAAAATTCAAAACCGAACCCGCCCAATATAACCCGTATAAAATCAAAATTTTAACCCGATTTACCCATAAGACCCGCCCGAACCCACCCAAAAACAATATTTTTTATCGAATTTTTCGGGTTCGGTTCGGGTGTCAGTTTAATGCTCACCCCTATAACTAATGTAAAAGCAAAAGATTCAAAAAATTGTATAAGTCCCTTCATTCAATTAATTAGGTTTTTTATTTATTATAATATTGACAAAAGTATTTATTGATTTTGTAATAATTCGAGATATTATTATTATGCAACAAAGATGTTAAGTATATTCAACCATCTTAAAGATATTATGCAATAGTTACATGTGATTCATGTAATTCAATATAAGTATAAGGGTAGAAAATACAAGAATTATTGTATATATGACAAAAACATAAATTTTCTTATAGTATTGCATATATATCATGTACATATATATATATAATATACATAAACTACAACTAAATACAAAATATCCTTAATTGTTGGTCAAATGTTTATATAATAAATATGTTACACTAGGGTAGCATCACCAAAAACTGGGTCACCACCAATATGACCCTATACAACTAACCAAATTATCCTACTAATCATGTCCTTTTCCCACATTAAGTATGCTTATTACAGTTTTAACCACTAAAAAAAGGGGGTAAGCTTGTGAAAAAAATCAACATAGCATATAACAACATAAGATTTTAACAATGCACCATAGATAATGCAACTAACATTCAATGTAACATGACTTAACAACTTTTAGCATAAACAATGTTATCAACGTTAACATCTTTACACAACTAATACATTATCATGCATATCAACTATGAAGATCTTCTACAACAAAGATAAGCAATCTAAGTGGTTAGAACCTATCAAACTATAGACCTATCACAACCAGGTTAAGTATAGACAACATTAGGCCTTTGAGAGTGCCAAGTAAATAACTTAAGTTGATTTTTTAGGCTTCGCCACTTAAACTAGGAAAATCTAGTGCTACTATCAAGGTAGAATAACTTGGATGTAAGCCTACTATGGCCTTAACATGCATAAACTAAGCTTCCTATGAGATTAGCCCACCGACTATCCTCCAAGTACTATGCACTCTTCTAGTAATCGATTAACGATTTTAACCTTCGACTTCATACCTTACTCAATTTGGTCACTTTATACATGTATGGTTTGACCGGGTCCTATACAGATTTCACATAAAACCTAAAGGAGACAACTTAAAAACAACTAACCCTTCAAAAGACAACTTACTTACTAAAGAGTTCTCAACTTAGACTCCGAGAGCACCTCAAATTATATCCATACAATGCGATATTTTAATATTTAAAACAACTTTACTCTCCTCTAATTTTTAAAATTTTTATGTATCTCAACTAAGACATGTATCTTCACCAAATGCCCAACAACTTAACTACTTAATCAACTATAACATCATACAACTTTGCAACTTAATTAACTTATCAACTTATAGCTCAAACAACTTCATACATCACTATACATTATCCTAGATCAACTATATAATTAAATCATCATTCTTCAATCCTTAAAAAACTTAGAGCACCAAGTTTTCATTCAACAAGCCATGCCTAACTCCATTCTTTCTATGCTTAACGTTAATTAAAGCTAAGAGCCTATGGGTCATTCACACCTAGCATTGATGAGGCAGAAAACCTCTAAGTCAATTACGCATAGTGTGGCCAAAACCTATGCCCAACCTTGTTTAGATAGATAGCCTCTATCTGATTCACACTTGGTGTCACAATGCTGGCACTTGACGTTGTCCAAGTAGAGAGTCTCTATCTTGATCACACTTAACGTCACTCAACTTGGGGCCCCAATGTCACTAAGTTAGAGAGTTCCTCACTAATCTATGCTCGTTGCCTATCACTCCATGTCTGACATGATGAAGTCAAAAAGTTCCTCACTGATCCATGCTCGACGCTTCCAATCTTGCACCCGATGTGACAAGGGTAAAGAACCCCTAACTTGAGCCATGCTTGGCGCCATGAAAGTGCACCTAGTGTGATGATTCTACACATAATAAAATATCATTTTGGATCAAAACCTACAAATCACTCAACTAAACCAGTATGCTATCATATTTTCAACACATATACCACAAGTATAACACAATTCCATCACATAATACCATATGCATCCATCTCCATTTTAGAATCATCATTTATATTCCAAAACATCCTTAAGGAACCAAAAACTCCAAAACGACATCATCTCATCATTCAAACAATTTTGATTAAAATCAATGATTCCAAGCATCAAAAAGCACTTGCACATCAACAACATTCAATCAACAAGCTTCTCTAACCTCTAGTCGCTCCAAAAGAGAAGGGAAGAGGAAGAAGAAAACTCTGCACAAATTTGACTTGGTATTCTTGACTCTAGAAGCTTTAAATCACAAATCTATTGACTTTAATTAGTTGTAGGGAGTGTTAGGAGGAATTAGAAGAGAAAAAAGAAGGAAGAATGTAATGGCCCACCATGGTACCTACACTTTATGAAATCTACAACAAGCAGCAAAAGAAAAAAAATTAACTAAATACCTAGGATTAATATATCCATAACACTTGGATATGTAAACTGTCATATATATATATATATATATATATATATATATATATATATAAGGAGGGATCCATTTACTCTAAGAGTAAATCTGTCTAAACTTACTCTATTCAATAACTCATATTTTACATCAAATTTTAATGATTCAACCATTGAACTTAAAGTTCTTAATGCATAGATCAAATCTACAAGTTTTTAAAAATTTTGATAGCCATTTGATTCTTTGTTTCCTTAATTCAAATTGATGGATAATCATAAAATCATTTTATACATTGATTTGAATTAATAAAATAAAGTATCAAATAATTTTCAATTTTTTAAAAATTTGCAAACTTGATTTATGCATTAAGAACTTTAAATTCAGCAGTTGGATTACTAAAATTTGATATAGAACATGGGTTATTGAACAAAGTAAATCTAGGTAGACTTACTCCTAGAATAAACGAATCTCTCCTCTCTCTCTCTCTCTTTATATATATATATATATGTGTGTGTGTGTGTGTGTTTGTGTGTATGTATGTATATAATCATAAACTAAATTTAAGAAGATATATATAGTGTATGTACAGTCATCCGATCCAACTATGAAAATATAAGTCCTAAGTCGTCAATCAAGCAAAAATTACATAAAATAGCAACATAGGAGTAGCTCACAGCCAAACGATAGGCACTAGCATGGCTCCCAAAACAAGCACTCCTCTAGCTAAACCTTATCCTACTCGCTTACCAAGTATGATTATTGCATTCCAACCATAAGGAAACATGTAATAGTAAACTAGTAATTAAAGAATCAACATAATATAGAAGAATCAATTAACTATACCACAAATTAAATAATTCATCAACAAGTAACAATATTCTACAAACTTACGATTTACTAAAACATAACACGGACCTCAAACTTTACACAAAACTAATCCACTAAAATCACCTAGCATATTCATAAAACATCCTTCTAGGGATGGCAAAAATACCCGCACCCGCGGGTATCTGTGGATAAAATCCGCTACGGATAATAAATGGATAGGCTAATTGGGTACCCGCAGATAATGGGGATGGATAATTTTTTACCCGTTTATAAATAGGGCGGGGGCGGGTATGATGATATCCATACCCGCGGGTACCCGTTTAATATTATTTCTTAAATATCCTAATTATCCTTGTACCACATAACCCTAAAACTACACTCTCTTATCATATTTTCTTACAAAAGTGAGGTTGATGAAGTTACCGACATGTGTTAAGTATGTTATAAAATTATGTTGGATGTAATTTGATTAATTTTCTAGCTTTGATTGGACCAATAAGATTTATGTATTTTAAGTTGTTTACTTTCATTTGGAATTATGAGATTGAATTATTGTAGCTTTGTGATGAGACTTTAACTTACTTGTGAGATTGATGTATTTTAAGTTATTGATTATCTTGAATTTTTATTATTATTTCAACAAAATTAAATAAAAGTTCAAAATTAACATTGAATTTTTATTTTAATATTTCAATGACATTAAAATATAAACTTAAAATTATTTTTAATATAATTTTCTTAATTTCTTAAAAATTTTATAAATATCCATGGATATCCGTGGATATCCGTGGGTATTCAAGAAATTCATGGATACCCGCTTAATGAATACCCGCGCGGATATGGGGTGGGTATGGGGCCAATTTTCATTCAGCGGGGCGGGGGCAGGTTTACTATTACTCGCCCCCATGGGGCCCCATTGCCATCCCTACATCCTTCGAACATCACACATGATCATTCGTACAACTCATAACACCTTAATAACAACATATCAATACAACAAACACTTCAACTTGGCATTCCATACCAAGAAAAAGTAAAACACCTTGATCATAACTAAACATATCAATTTATACCACTATAATACCATTCAATAACCAAATCATACAACATATAAATATCATTAAATCACACCATATCATATGCATCACACCTCAACTACATGTGTCATTACACATTCTCCTACACGTATCTTCTACATCAAGATGAGCAGTTTAGGTGGCTTGACCCTACCAAACCAACCCAACCCAATCATTTTCATGCCTTATATGTTTGCTAGATTGACAACTAAATTAGGATACCAATCTTTATTTTCTGATTTCTTGGATATTGCCACTTAAATTAAGACAGTCCAATACCATAGTCAAGTAAAGTATAGTTTGAGTATGGGCCTACCACGACATTGATATGCATTAACCAAGTCACCTGTGAAATTAACCTACTAACTATCCTCACAATTCCAAGTATCTTTCTAGTAATCAGTTAAGGGTTGTAACCCTTGACTTCATACCTTACTCCAACATTGACTAAGGACCAATAAAAGACTTAACAATCCACTCCAAGAGTTATCACCTACTCAAGCAGGGATTTTAAGAACTGGCCTCCTAAAGTGCCACACTAATATCACACAATGAGATATACTTAGAACAACATCATCAATCCACATGCAACATGCAATATACATATCTATAATCTATTCATGTTCATCATTTAATTATAAAAAAAATAAGAATTTCCAAGGCAACCCATGCTCGACACTACACATCTTGTGTTCGACACCATCAAGGCAAGGAACTCTCTACCTTGCCCAAGTCTGACACCATTCAACCTGCACCCTACGTGGCTGAGGTAGAGAACCCTTGGGAACACACATTTGGCATGGAAAAATCCCATGCTTGGCCTCATTAATCCAAGACAATTTTCCCTCCTCATGCTTGGCACTATTCCTTTGGCACTGACGCTAATTTAGGTATATCCAATTCTCTCACCCCATGCTTGATGTCAATCCAACCAAAGACAATTCTTTCTCTTCACACCTGACGCCATCAATCTTGCACTCGACATGAGTAAGACAGAGTGTCCTTGATTGAACCATGCTCGACGACCTTGAAGGCATGTCTACGTGACAATGAGTTTTGCATATAGTGGACTCACAATTTTGCTCCCCTAACACTTAGAAATCATAATAACCAAGCATGTACTGCAAAACATCCCATATATTCATCATCAACAACTCATTTTCAACAACAAAATCAACATGCAACCAAGATTGATCAACAATTACCTAAATCTCCCCAACATGCTCAAGTGACCCAAAAGCCTCAACATGCAAGAATTTGATCTTCAAACCACCAACACGACCAACAACTTCAATGCATTTCAACAAATTCAACAACTAACTCAATTAAAGTTTAAGTTCTAACTTCCCTTATGTCAGATTCAAAGAGAAACAAGGAAGAAGAAGAATGAGCTTTGAGTAAGCCGAAAGCTCTACACTGATACCACTACGAATGTGATCCTCAACTCCATAACTTTGAATCACCAACAAGAGATCCAACCTACGATATACTACCCTCTCGGGAAGTTTAGAAAGAAGGAGAAGAATCTTCGAAATATAAAGCCCATCTTTAACTTCTCTCTAGAATTTTGGAGTTATGAACTTAAGAAGTTCATTCTTCAAAATTTGCCTTATATACCTCAACTCTCCCTGGGTCATCTCTCATGCTTTTAGCTATATCCTATATAACTTAAGTTTATAGTTATCATAATTCTACCCTCCACTCCACGAAAACTACAATAATAAAACAACAAAAATCAAATACTTATATATATATATATATCAAATACACATAATTAAGAAAGAATATGGTGTTACGAAGATTTCTTTGACTCCAAAGTTTATCTCACCAACTTCTCTATACTTTTCTTAAGAATTAAACTTATGAGGTCCACTTCTTAAGAAAAACCACATATACTTTTACTCAAGTTGACCCAACTAATTCTAACCAAAACTATATCTTAAGGATAACTTAACTCTTAAGGGTCCCTTAACCCCTAGAGTTCTAAAACAACAAAAATAACAACACAACAATAATTTAATCAGATAACTCATGTAATTAAATAAATCACATAAAACATAATGTTATAGGCTTTGTTGAAAACTAGCCTTCCTTAGGACTTTGACTGCATTAAGTAGACTATTTTTTGTAGCATTTTTTTTTATCAAACCCAATACTTAAACTCGAGACCTTGAGATTTTAGGACTAACCACAACACTAGTCGGACCAATGAATGTTAGACTATTAGTTAAGGTTTAGGATCAACTTTTGCTTTTATTATATATCTTTTATGTGAATTGTGTTAAAAATAGAGTAGATAATTTGTGATTCCACTTGAAACTCTCAAGGAAGTTAGTAATTAGTTTGAATTTGTATGAAATTGTGTCTTGTCTTAATTTAATTTTTCCATTAAAAAAAATAGTATACAAGGATATTAATGAACAAGGATATTTGAGAAGTTGTCCACATTAGGAACATGCAGTTATCATTATAAATTTAGGATAAAAAAGTCTTAAATCAATGTGTACGCTAAAAAAAATGATATTACCTTTGTTAATGTTATATATTATAAATATAAATCTGTTACATATCATTAGGAGAGGTGGATTGGATTAGAATTTCAGAATATTTTTTTATATATAAAAAAGTCTTCTACTATTCAATTGAGACTCTTTTTTAATATAAAAATTCATGCAAAATACAATTACAACAATCAAGATTTTTTTTAAAAGTACGCCAAAATTTGGTAGTATTTAATTAAGACAATAAGAATTTTTAGGAGTATGTTAAAATTTATTTTGGTACCTTGTATACATGGACAAATAGTTTACAAATGCCTTATTTGATGATGCCATGTCAACTTAACTTTTAAATTATAAGCTTTTGCTACCAAGTCCTTTTATTTAATTTTTTTTTATTGCATTTAAGTACTTTTTTCAATTTAAATAACTTATAAATTAACCACTACAAAGACCATTCATTTATCATGTTTAACCTAAACAATTTTATCTACCATCGAAAGAGGTTTGTCGTTATCGTTGTCGCTCGAAAGCCAATTGTTTTCTTAGGCATTATTTGTTTTCTCTTGCTATTATATATAGGGATTAGCTTTTGCAACATTCACTTGTGAAAAAAGCTTTTATTACTTGGTCATTAGAGGTTTGTCCCTGATGGGTTCCTTCTCCATGAAATGATGTAGAGATGAAGGAGAGGAAGCCTTGCCCTTGATCTAGGTTCAACAAGGTGGACAAAAGGAGGATATATGGTGAAGGAAAGGAAGTTGGCGTGAAATGATGGTGTTTGGGCGGAAGCACTTAGGGTGGAGGTGTTTGGGTGCTCAAAGTTGGCTCACTCCAAGGTAGGTGGAGGCCACTCTAGGTTTCCTACTCTCCAAGGGTGGAGATAGGAGGAGGCTAGCCGAAACTATCCTAGGGACTAAGGATGGATTTTGAGGCACAAAAGGCTCACTCAATATCATATAATCCAAAGTATTTACAAGTGGTGGGGGTGGGGTATTTATAGGAGAAGTTGCATTTAGGGTTGCATTTAGGGTTGTATGGCCGAAAATGCCAAGGCCAAATGCACTCCAAATGCAATGCCAAATTAACCCTAGATGCAACTTGGTGGCCAAGTTTGGAATCTATGGGATTAGATTGGCTATTTCTAGGTGCATGATAAGTCCATGAAACCTTTGCCCTCCATTGGGCCTAAGCCTTTCTAATCACCAAAAATTAGGTCCAAACTCACCAAACTAGGCGTCACCTCCTATGTAATACCCTAGCCCAAATTAAAAACCCTAATCATCTAAAGCACCCCATAATACAAGGGTAAAATAGGAAATACAAAGAAAATAAATCCTATGACTAAAATACCCCAAAATACAAGGGTAAAATTGGAATAAACCAAATAAATCCTACACTACTCAAAATTAGTCATAGCATTGGACCATGTGATGGGTTTCACATGAAGTACCATGGATGGTCCTCCATCATACCCTCCTTCTTGAGAAGGATTTGACCACAAATCTTCAAGCTCTTCCAATCCATTGATCCTTCAAAAGAAGTGAAACCACAATTAGGGGAGTAAAATATTAAAACTTAACTATGCAATCCTTAAGTACATAATTTGTTGAATGAAGGTGCTTAGGGCAAAAGGGAAGAGCCAAAGAGGCATCACCATTTAAAATTTATTGACCCATGCAATTCATTCACCAAATCATCTAACTTAGGATTGGGTGCCTTTTATTTAATGATGGCTTTCTAAAATGGTGCACATCCTCTATTGCCATCTTTCCTTGGCACCAAAGAAAAGAGGATGGCACAAGGGTTAAGGTTCACTTGAATCTAGCCCTTTTTCTTCAAAGGAAAAATTCTTTTTTTCTTTTCTTTTCTTTTTGTTTTTGTTTTTGCTTTTCTCTTCATCATCTTTCTTAGCCTTTAGTTTGAGTTGGTCCTCATTCACTTGAGAGGGTGATAGAGGACACCACACAAACTTCTTACCTAAGTGTTGGAAACTTATTTTATTGGTGAGGCCATCATGGATTATGTGCTTGTCAAATTGCCATGGCCTCCCAAGCAAGACATGACTAACCTCTAATGGCACTATGTCACACAAAACTTCTTCTTGATATTTGCCAATAGAGATTGGTATGCTTGCTTGTTGGTTGACTACAACACCTCTTTCCTCATTGATCCATTGCATTTTGTAAGGTTTAGGATGAGGTTTTGTAGTTAAGGCTAGCTTATCAACCAATCTAGTACCACAACAATTTGAAGTTGACCCACTATCTACAATGAGAGAACAAGTATTTTCTAGAATTTTGCATTTTGTTTGAAACAAGTTCTCTCTTTGAGATTGTTCAATGTCACTAGGTTGATTGTTAAGAAGCCTTCTAACCAATAGTAAGTCTCCTTCACAAGGTAAAATTTCTTCCTCGGAGTCTATGGCTTCTTCTTCACTAGAGGAAGATGAAGTAGCTTCATCAAGGCTACTATAGTGATCTTGGGCTTTTAAAACAATGGTTTTCTTTGTAGGACATTGAGAAGCAATATGTCCTCTTCCAAGACACTTAAAGCACTTGATTTCACTTGACTTAGACTCTTTGGAAGGTGCTTTAAAAGATGAATTTTCTTTTTCTTTTCCTTTTTCTTTTTCTTTTTCTTCTTTGGGATAAGGTAGGGAAGAGTGGCCCTCCTTCTTAAAACTCTTGGAATAAGAGGGAGTGGAGTCTTTTTGAAAAGGTTTTCTTGTAAGTTGATGCTCCACTCTTGAGCAAAGTTGAACAAGTTCATTCAAATCCCTATAAGGTAGAAGTTCAACTTTGTCTCTTATCTCAAGATTAAGACCACTTTGAAATCTAGAGATTGTGGTCCTCTCTTCCTCCCTAATCCCAGCCCTCATCATTAGCAACTCCATAGATTGCCTATATTCTTCCACACTAGAGGACCCTTGTTTCAATCTTTGTAGCTTGTCCATAAGCTCTCGGTCATAGTATGGAGGAATATGCCTCCTTCTTAAGGCACTACGGAGCTCATTCCAATATTGGATTGGGGGCTCATGATTTATTCTCCTTTCTTTTTCTAAGGAGGTCCACCAATACATAGCATGCCCTTGGAAGCTAAGGGTTGCTAAAGAAACCTTCCTATCTTCACTTATTCCATGGCAAGAGAAAAGTTGTTCAACTTTCATTTCCCAATCTAGATAATTTTCAACATTATCTTTGCCATGAAATGGGGGAAGAGTGATGTTAGGTTCCCTATTGGAAGACTCCCTATGTCTATGATGCCTTGGGGGTCTTTGATAGTAACCATCATTGTGATGGCTACTAATGAAGGTATCACTTGGAGGTTGGGTGTGATGCCCTTCCTCCTCATGAACACTTGAATGTACATGCCCCTTTCCTCTTGAAGGTTGAGGAGAAGTGACTTTTGGTCTTGAACCACTAGCCTCTCCTCCCACAACTAATCTTTCTAGCAATCTTTTTATTTCATCATTATTCTTTTCCAACTCTTTTTCTTTTCTTCTTAATTCTTCCTCTCATTTTATATTTTCCTCTTCTTTTTTTCTTAGGTACTCTTTCAATTCCCTAAGTTCATCCCTAACACTAGACCTAGTGCTACGAGAATTATGACCATGGACACTAGAATGATCACTCATCTTTGATAAAAAAAGGTTTTCACAAATCGTTTTCAAAAAGGGATTGAAAAAGGTTTTCACAAAGAGTGAGTGATAAAAGGTTTTCACAAATTAAAGGTTTTCAAGGTGCAAGATAGGTAGGAAAGGCCTAAGTGCACAAAGTGAACTTTCAAGGGGAGGTGGACTACAAGGAATCACTTAATAACCAAGCCCTATCAAGTAAAAATCACTAAGCCTTTTCTACTTTTTCTTACAAAAAAACAAATTGGCACAATCAAAGGTGAGTGTGTGCACGTTACCCCTAGTAGGCAAAACAAGCCTTCTAAACGTAATTGCACAAAGATAAAGTCCTAAGCAATTATACTACTAAAAACTTTAAAACATGCAAAAGGAAAGCACTTAAAATATGTTCTAGTCGAGGTCCTAGGTGAAGGTTTTCAAATCACCTTCAACTACACGAACTAAAACCAAGTAGAAGAGGTTTAATAATGGCCAAATTACAAACCAAAATAAAGAAGCTAAGGCCAAAAACACAAAGAGGCCGAGAGAGAAAAATTAAGCAAAAATCAAGTAAAACAAAGATTCAAGTCTTCAAACTCCTCCAAATGGGTTCCTTCACAATGAACAAACGTGTTAGACCTCTCCAAGTGTTTGTTCACTCCTTTATGTGTGGTGTAAGTCCCTCCAAAGGCTAGGCTTGGATTCGGTTCACCCCTCCACTCAAATCCACCAAAGGTGTAAAAATTGACTAGAGTGGGTTTTAACCTACAATGAAATTAAAACCAACCCAAAGCAAGAGTCCAAAAAATAAAAACTGAAAAGCACAATTAAGAAAGGCTAAACTCAAAGAGAATTTAAGATGACAAAACAAAAGAGGCCAAGAAAGACAAGCAAAAAAATTAAGACTCAATCAAAGAAAGGAAGCACACAAAGAATAATCCTAGAAAGGCACTAGAATTAGGTTAGTGTTTAGTCCACTTGATTAAGTCCTTTTTGTGTTTCGGTCCAGCCAAAGGAAAAGTCCCAAAATAAGGTCAAAATGTCATAAGTCCAACTCCCAAATGCATAGGTAATTGTCCAAGTCCACAAGTCTAGCAACAAGTCCTTTTTGGTCCAAGAATTTTTTTGTTCTATTCTTTTTTTTCTTTCTTTTCACGGCAATTCTTTTTTTAATATGTCTTGGGTCCGAATTTTTTTTTGTTAAATTAAGCCCATATGTTGCTTAGGTTTTGCACTTGTGGATGGTCAAAAATTAGGTTAAAATTTAGGAGAAGAAGTGATGACAAGTGGCGGTTTCTTAGAGGGACCTTAAGGAATCTTTTAGTGGAAATGGTTTTGTACTAGTTAGTACAAGTTGTTTGCACAATCTTTTTTTTTTTCAGCCACCTCTTAGATTCTTTTAGGGTTCCTTTAAGCATACAAAATTAACCAAAACAAGTGGAATGCAAGGGAAAAAGTGGGCAGCAAATTATATGTATGTGCAAGGAATCATTTCACACATGGAAACTCAAAAATTACAAGGAACATGCTAGGACTATTTAGCATGCATGAATGACCTCTAAAAAGCTTCTAAATGTCACGCCCACTATCATGCAATATGGCATATATTTTGTTCATGTGTTTCATGCAAAGTGTTTGGCACATACATGGAATTTATGTAGACAAAATATAGGAAACAATAATGACAAAACTTAGGTGGATTCAAAAATCAAAAAGCATGTTTATGGCATTTTCATATGAGACTCAAGAAAAATGAAAAACATGGCAACCCTAAAAACATGGAAACCTAAAATGGCAAGGAAGGCTCACAAGGACAAGGTGTGAACCCTAAAGCTATTCGGCCACACAAAGAAAGCAAGGAGGGAGAAAATGACCGAAAGCAAAAAATAACAAAGAGAAGACTCAAAGAAGACACAAAAGTACTAGATGTTACCCTTGAAGAACCTTGGCTCTGATACAACTTGATGGGTTCCTTCTCCATGAAATGATGTAGAGATGAAGGAGAGGAAGCCTTGCCCTTGATCTAGGTTCAACAAGGTGGACAAAAGGAGGATATATGGTGAAGGAAAGGAAGTTGGCGTGAAATGATGGTGTTTGGGCGGAAGCACTTAGGGTGGAGGTGTTTGGGTGCTCAAAGTTGGCTCACTCCAAGGTAGGTGGAGGCCACTATAGGTTTCCTACTCTCCAAGGGTGGAGATAGGAGGAGGCTAGCCGAAACTATCCTAGGGACTAAGGATGGATTTTGAGGCACAAAAGGCTCACTCAATATCATATAATCCAAAGTATTTACAAGTGGTGGGGGTGGGGTATTTATAGGAGAAGTTGCATTTAGGGTTGTATGGCCGAAAATGCCAAGGCCAAATGCACTCCAAATGCAATGCCAAATTAACCCTAGATGCAACTTGGTGGCCAAGTTTGGAATCTATGGGATTAGATTGGCTATTTCTAGGTGCATGATAAGTCCATGCAACCTTTGCCCTCCATTGGGCCTAAGCCTTTCTAATCACCAAAAATTAGGTCCAAACTCACCAAACTAGGCGTCACCTCCTATGTAATACCCTAGCCCAAATTAAAAACCCTAATCATCTAAAGCACCCCATAATACAAGGGTAAAATAGGAAATACAAAGAAAATAAATCCTATGACTAAAATACCCCAAAATACAAGGGTAAAATTGGAATAAACCAAATAAATCCTACACTACTCAAAATTAGTCATAGCATTGGACCATGTGATGGGTTTCACATGAAGTACCATGGATGGTCCTCCATCAGTCCCTATTGCTCTAAAATATAACTTTTTTCATAGCTTTCATTACTTGGTTGTGGAAAATTGTTTTGTTTTGATTGTTTCAATTTTGTTTCTTTCTTATTTAGGATTTGTGATAATTGATTAAGTAGGTGGCTATTTTTCAAGAATCGATTAATCATATTGTATCTTGTTATTTTTCAAAAATAAATCAATAGATAAGTATTTAAAATAATCAAGTAATAATTTAAAGGAATGTTTTGTCAATAAATAAAATAAGTGGAGTGGAAAATTAGAGAGGATTAGGTTGGACTCTAGGCCCAACTCAAAGGCTTAATAAAATAAACAAATAGAAGGGATTAGATTATTACACATCTTTTGAAAAGCCTAGAGTACTCGCAAAAGTGAGCCTAGAAGAGAACACCAAAGGGATCGAGTGCAAAATAGTGGTTGAAGCTACGAGATGCGTGTAAAATCGTGAGACCATCACTTCAAGTATGGGGAGTGAGATTATCACTTTTGCGAGCTTATATGAGGGATAAGGATAGCGAGGCAGCCTCTAATTGTCTTAGGTTGTTTGTTTATTTGATTTGTATTGATGCATATAAATTTAATTGAGAATATGTTGCTACTCTATTTTACAAACCATAAATTTACTCTAATTAAATATGTTTAGTGATGAACTTATGTATTTTGAGGGTTTAGGTATTACATGTATGGATTTGGGGGTTTTGGTTTTAATTGGATGAACTTTGATGAATTGATGATGTAGTGATGTTATTGGAATATTGAATACATTAGACCAAATGAATTGTTAATTGAAGTAATTGATGTGCATGTATGGTATTGGGCGAAGGTGAACTGTGAAAATTGTAACTCTGCAAATTGTAGGGTTTAAGACCATGTTGGGCTTGAGAAGGGTCATATCGAGCGGGGAACTACTAGAAAAAATTTTTACTTCTCCACATTGGGTGCGAGGTGTTGTGTCTAATGCTGGCCCTGATCACGTTGGACAAGAGGGTTTTAAAGGGGTCCTTGACTCCCCGACATCGAGCATGGGGATATCCACATTGGGAGGTATTAAGACAGAGAGGTCCCTAGCCTCTCTGTGTTAGGTGAAGTTTGACGTCATTAGGCGCTATGCTATTTTACCAAATATTGTTAATTGTTTGAATTAAGAAGTTAACCAAATGATGTATTTTCATGTGTATGTGTTAATATTGTTGTTTGAGAAGTTATATTGAGGTATGATGTATTGAATGGTTATGAGTAATATGATGAGAAGTATTGGTTAAGTCCAATGTTTCGAACTGGCAAAAAAAGGAAAAGGATTGTTCCATGTTGTGATGTTGCGATGTGATTCATGCATACATGCTTTGTTCACATGATAATATGAGTCTACAGAGATGGTATATATCATAGGTCAACTATCTATTCCTCGAGGGGTGTTATGGTAGGTAATCTCTAATGGTAATGGGAGGCAACCACGATCAACTGTAACACTTCGATGGGACCTTGATAGACATTCCCTAGTTGAGGGTGGCTTACAGGATCACTATAGATGGTGTTCCCATTCCATGGTTTCTAGGCTATTCTAAGTAGATGTTGATTATGAGATTTGGTACTTCATGCATATAGAGTGAGGAGCATATATATGCAAATGTCTTTATAATTACATTTATGAATGATTGAAGTACATTTCTTGTTGATTATTAATAATGGGTTAATGAATTTCCATTATTTATTTTTTTGGATGTGTGGATAAGGATTGATGGGTATCTGAGATTAATTAATAATGTATATGTGTGTAGTTGCTCTTATACTTCATATATATTGTGTATGGATGAGATGTAATCTCACTTCCTATGTTTGTGTTTCTTGTGCTTGGGTTGATCGCCATTTGCATGAATGAATTAGATATAAGAAGATGTATTTAATGGAGGAGCATAAAATATAAACAGTTCATACGAACTTGACTTGAAAACATGAAGCCCCTTAGGGTATATAGGGTTTAAGGTCATCCTGGTAAAGAACCTCTCATTTACCCACACTAGTGCCTCTTCCATTCCCGATGTCATCAAGGCAAAGAGTCATTCCCTTACCTATGCCCAATGTCACACAACCTATGCCCAACGTCATTGTGGCAAAGAGTCACTAGCTTGATCACATCCAATGCCACTCAATTTGCACCTATCGCCACCAAGGCAAAACATCTTGAGGCAATAACGCTTAATGACACTCAATTCAAACCCGGTGTGACCAAGTTAGAGAGCTCCTAATTGACTCACACCTGGTGCTAACTATCTTGCACTTGATGTTAGTGTATCTCGCACTCGACATCAATAAGGCAGAGAACCCCTAACTTAAATCACACTCGATGCCATTGAGTTGCGCTTAGCGTAATGACGATTTTTGCACTTGGCAGAATTGCAATTTTGCTCATCACCTAAAACTCAATCCAAAACAAGCATGTAATTCACAAAAATTACTCTCCTCATATTCAAGAATAACAAACACCAAGAACATCTCATCTTCATATCTCAATTTCAACATCAAAACCATTTAAAGTAGGAATCAAATTAGCAAATTCAGCTTATACAAAATAGAAGATTAAAGTACAAGTTTCTCTTACCTCAAATCACAAGAAGAAAGGAAGAAGGAAGATGAATGATAGAGAATGCTACTTCGAGCTCTTGATGCACCATGCTTCCACCAACGCCTGATTATGTACGATAAAGCTTTGAATCAAAATTCAGCAATATAATCTATGCTCTAGGGAAGGATAGGAGCAATTCGTGAAGTAAAAGGAAGAATAATTCTCTTTTAACTTCAAAATTTATCTCTCTAACTTCTCTTTAGATTTCTTAAGAAAATGAACTTATGAAATTCAAGTTTTAAGAAAACTTTATTTACCTTTTTCTAACTAGCTTGGCCAACTTTGACCTCAACTCAAAACAACTTCTAAATAACTAAACTCATAAGAATTCATAAATCTTTAGAGTTTTTAAAATAACTAAACAATAATTCACACAATCATTTAATCAATAAAATTAACTAAACAATCTTAAAACTCATAGTGTTACAAATAAAATCATTTATAACCTTTAAAATAATAATAATAATAAATTATACATATATTATTACAAAAAGAAAATAAATAATACTTAAATATTTTGTGTAAAAAAATAAATAAATGCAATTATCTTTGTTAAAAAAACTAAAACAAATGTTTAAAAATAAGAAAATATTCATTATTTTTTAATAAATATTATAAAAAGAATAAAAAATATCTTCTTAAAAATAAATAAAATTTGAATTTCACGTTGCTTCTACAACTAAAACTTTTAAATATAAATAATATCCTATATCCTATAGAATAATAAAATATTTTAATGTTCTATTCATTAAAAGTATATAATATTACAAAATTTTAAATTACCAAAAATCCAGTGGTTATGTACATCTCTCCCTTCTTGGGAGACGTGAGATTGATTTTGCGATAAATTAAGAATTAATATTTATTACGTATGCTGATTTTCTTTTACTACTAAGAGTTTATGCATTACCATTTCATTTGGTTTAATTAACTGATTTTCCGGTCAATGATTTGTTAAATACTTTTTATTATTTAAATCTCTAGTTATTAAGAGAAAAAAAAATCATCTATTAAAGTAGATGTACACTTTCATTCAACCACAAACGTTTAATACAATGAGTTTTTGAGTTTTAAAATATTTATATTAAAAATCATAACTATCGTAAATTTTTATTGATTAACAAAATAAAATTTTTTATATTATGCATGATCATTAAACAATTAATTATATACAAGTTACTTAATTATAATTGCTATTTTGTTGTTATTATCCTTGTGACTTTTTCTAATTTTAATTTGTCATTTTTAACACCCTATTTTTTTTATATAAAATATAATATAAGTATTTGACTAATAATTTTGATATTTTTATTTTTATTAATATAAGCTGTTAAATATTTATTTAATCACTTAATATATTTTAGAATATAATATAATAAGGTGTATTATTATTAGTTTTATTTAAATGTTTTAAAATTAAAGGGGAAGAAAATTGTTAATTAAGGTTAAGTGTTTTAACTGAAGGGTTAAAGAGAAGTTAAGATTTTGAAAAGTGGAGATTTCTAATCAGACTCTTTTACACTTTTATTTTATGTGCACGCTTCAGAGTTTGAAGATTAGGAGCAAGAAGGAAATCATCCTAGAGTCGTTCATTTGTCTTCTTCTACTTACCAAGGTAAAGGTAGAGTGAAAAACCTCGATCTGGGTATGGATTTGTATGCCATGTAGTGAGATTGGTCCCATTCCTATGTACGTTGGTCCCAATCCTATGTACGTTGTATGTTCATGTATGATGAGTTTTTCCAAATGCATTTATTTTGTCTCTTACTCTTCTTGTACATAACTAATGACATGAATTACTTGAATGATTAATCAATTGTGTTTTGGATTGTAATTGTATGATCTAAGCTCCTTATGGGTCCCCATGGAAAATCCTAAGGGAACTTATTATGATGGTAGTGTAAAGATATTGATTGTATGTGTAAATCGAATAATATGGAATGTTAATTGTATGCAATAAAATATGTTTACCCATTGAATTATATGTTTTGGTGATTTGAATTGTGACTAGCAATTATGTGTTTTTTGTTATGTGTATTGTTTCTGATATGTCGTCGGATTTCACTTGAGGTGCATCGAGTGTCATCGAGACCCAAGAGCAAAGTTTGCTCTTGCGGATCTCTCACACTCAGCGTGGGATGACCCTTGTCAGACATAGAAGCTCCAGGGGTTCCCTATGACATTTTCACTAAGCATAAGCTAACTCACGCTGGACATGGACACTCTAGGGGTTACCTATGATGTTCTTGCTGGGGGCATGGGCTTTATCACGTCGAGTGTAATCCAGACAAAGACCCATATGGTCCTATGAAGGTATCATGTCGGGTGCATGGCATGTGTCGCTAGGCATCGTCCTGCTTGCAAATCTCAATTGTTATGCTTTTGTTAAACTCCATGTTGTTATTTTGTCCTATGATGTTGATGTTGATGTGGATGTGAATTGATATCGATATATGAATATATAAATATGAATGATGAGTAGCGTGATATGAGGAATATGTTAAATGTGAACCTATGCAGTCATGCAAACGTAATGCATTGAGTCTATTTGGCACACATCATATGCATTAAGGTGTTTTTTAAGGATACGATATGGAATACACCACTAGTGAAAGTCCCTTGTGTAAAAGCTTGGGAACCAACCTTGGGGATAACTCGGTTTGGAAATCCTAGTCCTGCCCTCGTGAGCTTGAGATGTATCTTGCATGACTTAGTTATTCCAAACCAGACCCTAGTAATATATCCTTCTAGTGAGAATGTGTAGAGGGTGTGACCCGATATGTATTCCTAGACTACTTTATGTGTATTGCTAGCGACAATTGACAAGTGCGATGTTTTTATTGGTTCCACATGCATGTTAACATGTAGTTCCCGTTCATTGCATAATACATTTATAATATTGTTTGTTATGCTATGAATGAACCAAGTATGATGATGATAATATTGGTGTTCGCTATGGCTGAATGGCTATTAGCATAATGTTATTTGTGTATGTTATATATGTTGCACATACATGTGATATTTCAAAAGGAAATAGTCCCACATTGCTTGGTCCACCTATATGTAGAGCCTTTATATATTAAAGTGTTCCTTAAGCTTCCAAAGAGGCAAACAATGGGTACTGGGCTCGCGCACGTGAGAATGGGCCTTGTGAGCCCATTGTAGTTCAAATCTATCGATTTGCCCCCCCTGCGCGTGCGATAATCATATCCAGAAATATTTTTATTTTTGATTACATTAAATTTTTCTTAAAATTAATAAAAGAAACCTTATCCGAATATGACCGTTTTTCCATTTCAAAATTCAAATTTCATTCTGTTTTGAAAAACTGATCAAATCTTATCACTAAAAAATTGGCTTAGTTTTTTTAATTATACAGATTTATTATCTTAATTAATTCGGGTTAATTTCCTTAACAGTCAGATCCTATTAGGGTTTCTGAGACTCTATACATACGGGCACGTTATTTTTATTAAAACGTCCGAATGCTTTTCTCTTACTCTCTCTGAGTTCTCACAATCTTTGACTGCCAGTTCTGCTCCTCAAATTACTGAGACAACCTTGTTGTATCCTGGGGGGCTTGCGCGTATACCGCGAATAAGTCCTTAAGGTGAGTGCCATCACACGCCTCAAGGGAGTTTTACTAACGTCGTTGTTCAGTGTTTCAGGTTTCAGGTTCATTCAACTTGCGTCCGTTGTTTTAAATTACAGCAATCTTAAGGACTTATTATGGCTGACGCATCAAACAACGCTTCCGCTATCACTGTTGTCGCTCCCCCACCCACGACAACCACAACGTATGCAAAGACCTTGCCTGATGTCTCCAAAATTGAAGTCTTTGCTGGCCAAAATTTTTGCAGATGGCAAGAACGCATCCACTCCATACTAGATATGCACGGTGTTGCTTACGCTCTTACTGTTCCCAAGCCAGATTCCTCCACTTCGGCATCCGCATCCAAATCAGATGACTGGTCTTATGCCAACAAGGTTTGCCGTCATACTATTCTTAGTGCTTTATCTAACGATCTCTTTGATGTGTATTGCTCATACAAGGAAGCCAAAGATATATGGGACTCAATGATATTGAAGTACATTGCCGAGGACTTTGTTAGACAACGCTTCATAATAGGTAACTATTATCGTTGGGAGATGACCGAAGAAAAAGACATTAAAGTGCAAATAAATGAATATCATAAATTATTGGAGGACCTCAAATCAGAAAATCTTTCTCTACCTGATGAATTCGTTTCGGAGCTACTCATTGAAAAATTACCAGAAAGTTGGACTGATTACAAGCAACACCTAAAGCATAGGCACAAACAAATGTCGCTCACAGATCTTATCACCCACATCATAATAGAGGATGCAAATCGTAAGGAGTGTGCTGCAGCAAAGGCAAAATCATTGGCAGCAAAAGCAAACGTGGTACAAGTGCAAGAACAACCCAACAAAAAGAGGTATGATCAAAAGAAAAATAAATACAATTCTAAGAATTCTTTCCCTCGTGCTACTAACCCCGTCTTTAAGAAAAAAGGCAATTGCTATGTCTGTGGAAAGCCAGGTCACCATGCACCTCAGTGCCATTTTTGAGCAACGAGAAACGACAACCCTCCTAAGGCTAAGGTTAACCTAGCTGAAGGGGATGATATTATTGTTGCGGTCGTTTCTCAGGTAAATATTGTGACCAATGTAAGCAAATGGGTGGTAGACTCTGGGGCTACTCGCCACATATGTGCAAATAGAAATGCCTTTTCATCTTACACTGTTGTGGAGGATGGAGAAGAGCAAGTCTACCTTGGTGATTCTAGGACCACTCCGGTTCTAGGAAAAGGCAAAGTTCTTATAAAGCTTACATCTGGTAAAACGCTGGCTTTAAACGATGTGCTGCATGTTCATTCCATCAGAGTCAACTTGGTTTCTGTAGCACTGTTAGGCAAAGTGGGGGTTAAAGTATCATTTGAATCTGATAAAATTGTTATGACCAAGAATAATGTTTTTGTGGGAAAGGGTTACTGTGACCAAGGTCTTTTTGTACTTAATGTTTCTGAAATAACAAGTGAATCTGCATCTTCTTCTGCTTATATGATTGATTCTTATGGTATATGGCATGCTAGATTAGGACATGTAAATTCCGCGTATGTTTAAAAATTGAAACGACTAGGTATGATTAACATGCATGATCAACAAATTGGTAAATGTGAAATATGTGTTGAATCAAAGCTTATTAAGAAAACATGTCATTCTGTGTTTCGTGAATCTGAACCGCTTAGTTTAATTCATTCTGATCTTGCTGATTTAAAACAAACTATGCCTAGAGGTGTTAAAAACTATTTTGTAACTTTTATTGATGATTTTTCTAGATACACAAAAGTTTACTTGATTAAACATAAAGATGAGGCATTTGACATGTTTTTATCCTATAAAGCGGAAGTTGAAAATCAATTGAATAAAAGTATTAAAAGGATTAGATCTGATAGGGGTGGTGAATACATGTTATTTGATGACTATTGTGAAAAGGAAGGTATAACTCATGAGGTAACCCCACCTTATTCACCTGAATCCAATGGAGTAGCCGAAAGGAAAAATAGAACCCTTAAAGAGATGATGAATGCTTTATTAAATAGTTACTCTGCTCCTGATAATCTTTGGGGAGAAGCCTTATTAACTGCACGTTTTCTACAAAATAGGATACCTCATAGAAGAACTGGTAAAACACCCTATGAGTTATGGAAAGGATATGTCCCTAACCTAAAGTATTTGAGGGTGCAGGGGTGCCTAGCTAAAATGTTGTTACCTGATCCTAAGAAAAGGAAAATAGGGCCTAAAACTTCTGATTGCATGTTTATTGGTTATGCTGAACGTAGTGCTGCCTATAGGTTTCTTGTCTTTAAAAGTAGTGTGATTGATTGTAATACAATAGTAGAAACTAATAATGCTGAATTTTTTGAGAACATCTTTCCTTTGAAGTCTAGTATCAACACTAGTTCTACTCAACCTTCACCTTTAGAGACCTCTAGTGAACATATGTTTGAGGACTTGAGGAGAAGTAAAAGACAAAGGAAAGAAACATCTTTTGGGAGTGATTTTTATACCTACCTAGTTGAGAATGATCCTGTAAGTTTCTCAGAAGCTATTAGTTCTTCAGATGCAATATTTTGGAAAGAAGCTATTAGGATTGAAATTGATTCTATTAAAGAAAACAATACATGGACTTTAGTAGACTTACCTAAAGGAGCAAAACCAATAGGTTGTAAGTGGATCTTTAAAAGAAAGTACAACCCTGATGGATCTATAGAAAAATATAAAGCTAGATTAGTAGCTAAGGGATTTACTTAAAAACAGGATATAGATTTCTTTGATACCTTTGCTCCTGTTGCCAGGATTTCCTCTATTCGAGTGTTAATGGCTTTAGCATCAATCCATAGGCTCGTGATACATCAAATGGATGTAAAAACCGCTTTCTTGAATGGTGAACTAGAAGAGGAAATTTATATGACTCAACCTGAAGGGTGTGAGGTCCCTGGTCAAGAGAATAAAGTGTGTAGACTCTTAAAATCCTTATATATATGGTTTAAAACAAGCACCAAAACAATGGCATGAAAAATTTGATCAAGTGTTACTTAATGATGGGTTTAGTTCCAGTAGTGCTGATAAATGTGTGTACACCAAATCTATGAATGATGATTGTGTTATCATATGCTTATATGTGGATGACATGCTCATTTTTGGTACTTGTGATGATATAGTGTTTAAAACTAAATCTTTTCTTGCATCCAATTTTGATATGAAAGACATGGGTGAGGCAAGTGTAATCTTGGGAGTTAAAGTTGTAAGGAAGGGTGATAGTATTTTACTATCCCAAGGACATTATGTTGAAAGACTTCTTAAGAAGTTTGATTATTATAACTGTAAGTCTGTGACTACCCCTTACGACGTTAACTCTCAACTAAAACAAAATAAAGGAGAGTCTCTTGCTCAATATTAGTATGCCCAAATTATAGGGAGCTTACTGCATTTGATGAACTTTTCTAGACCCGACATTGCATATGCAGTAAGTAGAGTGAGTAGATATACCCATTGTCCCAATCAAGATCATTGGGAAGAACTTGCGAGACTCATGAGATACTTGAGAGGTACCATGGATTATGGTATTGAGTATAGTGGATTTCCCATTGTACTAGAAGGGTACAGTGATGCTAATTGGATCTCTGATTCAGATGAGACAAAATCCACTAGTGGCTATGTATTTACACTTAGTGGTGGTGCGATTGCTTGGAGATCAGTCAGGCAATCTATTATTGCTAGATCAACCATGGAGTCAGAATTTGTAGCTCTAGAAATGACTAGTACTGAGGCTGAGTGGTTAAGAAACTTCTTGGAAAACATTCCTCTAGGAATGAAACCAACCCCATCAGTGTCAATACATTGTGACAACCAGTCAGCAATAGCCATAGCTAAGAATAAATCGTACAATGGGAAGAATAGACATATACAATTGAGACATAATATAGTAAAGCAGCTGCTGAAGGATGGGACAATTTCCATCAATTATGTGAAGTCAGAAGGAAACTTGGCAGATCCTCTAACAAAACCCTTAGGGAGAAAAATGATTTATGAAACATCGAGAGGAATGAGACTAAAGCCAATTGAAAACAAACAAGTGATGGTAACCCAACCTTTGTGATTGGAGATCCCATGAATAGGGTTCATATGGGTAAGAACAAGTTACTTGTTAGTTCTTCTAGCACTAAAATTATATTTTTTTCCCTTCCTTAAATATGAGAAAGTGCTAGAGCTGCATTACTGAGAGGGTAAGTTTTATTGTCAAACTTTATGATGAGAAAGCTTGACACATTATAAAACTTTTAATGATTTTCATATCCCTTATGGGTGGTGTATGATTTGCATCATGCACTTGATGAAATCACCTATATGAGTGTCAAGTGGGGCCGCTTGCATGAGATCTTGGCTAGATCTCTAGAGCACTCATGAATACTGGGCACGCGCATGGCCTAGTAGCGCAAAACAGCGATAACGGCAGTGAATTGTGGGGGTGTAATATGATTGATAAAACCACTAACATACATAAAGTGCATTGGTTCATATAGCTTGCTACACCAATCTCACTGTATGTTAAGTATTATCAATCTAGGACTGGTTCATATAGCTTGCTACACCAGGTCCAATGTATTACAACCAATTTGAGAACTCAGTTTATTTTTCTCTCTCTTTTAATGTAATTAAATTTAAAGTATTTCCTTTCGAAATATGTGGGGGATTGTTGCACATACATGTGATATTTCAAAACGAAATAGTCCCACATTGCTTGGTCCACCTATATGTAGAGCCTTTATATATTAAAGTGCTCCTTAAGCTTCCAAAGACGCAAGCAATGGGTAGTGGGCTCGCGCACGTGAGAATGGGCCTTGTGAGCCTATTGTAGTTCAAATATGTCGATTTGCCCCCCCTGCGCGTGCGATAATCATATCCGAAAATATTTTTATTTTTGATTACATTAAATTTTTCTTAAAATTAATTAAAGAAACCTTATCCGAATATGACCGTGTTTCCATTTCAAAATTCAAACTTCATTCTGTTTTGAAAAACCGATCAAATCTTATCACTAAAAAATTGGATTAGTTTCTTTAATTATACAGATTTATTATCTTAATTAATTCGGGTTAATTTCCTTAACAGTCAGATCCTATTAGGGTTTCTGAGACTCTATACATACGGGCACGTTATTTTTATTAAAATGCCCGAATGCTTTTCTCTTACTCTCTCTGAGTTCTCATAATCTTTGACTGCCAGTTCTGCTCCTCAAATTACTGAGACGATCCTGTTGTATCCTGGGGGGCTTGCGCGTATACCGTGAATAAGTCCTTAAGGTCAGTGCCATCACACTCCTCAGGGGAGTTTTACTAATGTCGTTGTTTAGTGTTTCAGGTTTCAGGTTCATTCAACTTGCGTCCGCTGTTTTAAATTACAACAACACATATATATGCATGATATTTCAAAAGAAAAAGTCTCACATTGCTTGAACCACTCAAGTGTTGAGCCTTTATATATCAAAGTGCTCTTAACACTTCCAAAGGGAAAAGCAAAGGGTGGTGGGCTTGCGCGCCTAAGAATAGGCCTTATGAGTCCGTTGTAGTTCAAATTTTTCGATTTCCCCCCCTACGCGTGCAAAAATGGGATCCAAAAATATTTTTATTTTGATTACATTAAATTATTTTAATTAATTTAGGAAAACCTTATCCGAAAATGACAGTTTTTCATGTTTCAAATTAAGAGTTGGTTCGGTCCTTAAAAATCGCATCTGACGTTACATGATCTTTTATTTTATTCTCTAAATGATCATATTTGGATTAATTTTATCCCTTAATTTTCAGATGGTTTACGTGGTTTTATAGTTTCTAAAACTCTATAAATAGAGGCCTCTAGCACACTGTTTAATCATCCCAAAAACTTTTCTCTCTTCCTTCTCTAAGTTCTCTTTTTGTTGCTTGTCAGTTTTGCTCCTCAGATCCTTGAGACAACCCTGTTGTATCCTGGGGGCTTGCACGTATCATGCGGATAAGTCCTTAAGGTTAGTATCATCACACGTCTTAGAGAGATTTAACTAATGCCTTTGTTCAGTGTTTCAGGTTACCCATCAGTGCGTTCGCCATATTTACGATGAAAATCTTAAGGACTTAGTATTATGGTTGATGCTTCTATCATCCCTCCACCCACGACGACCATCATGTTTGCAAAAACTTTACCTGATGTCTCCAAATTCAAAGTCTTTTCTGGTCAAAATTTCTAATGATGGCAGGAGCATATCCATTCCATACTAGGCATGCACGGTGTTGCTTACACTCTTACTGTTCTGAAGCCAGATTCCTCTACCTCGGTATCCAAATCAGATGATTGGTCTCAGGCCAACAAGGTTTGCTATCATACTATTCTTAGTGTTTTATCTAACGATCTCTTTGATGTGTACTACTCATACAAGGAAGCCAAAGATATATGGGACTCTATGATAATGAAGTACACTGTAGATGACTTTGTTAGATAGCGTTTCATCATAGGTAACTATTATCGTTGGGAAATGACTGAAGAAAAATACATTAAAGTGCAAATAAATGAATATCATAAACTACTAGAGGACCTCAAATAAAAAAACCTTTCTCTACCTGATGAATTTGTTTTGGAGTTTTTTTATTGAAAAATTACTAGAAAATTGGACTGACTACAAGCAACACTTAAAGCATAGGGATAAACAAATGTCACTCACGAATCTGATCACCCACATCATAATAGAGGATGCAAACCGCAAGGAGTGTGTTGCGACAAGGGCAAAATCTGTAATATCCTAAATTTCATATACAATATTCTCAATTTTATTATTATTATATTATTCTTAAAATGGTAGTCTAAATTTCTAGTTATTATATTTTAAAAACAAATAGAGAATAAGTACAATATTTTATATAATTACAATACATTAAAATTTTTATTATCAAATTTTCAGTAAACTAAAATGAAATTATATAATATTTATTCCTAATTTTATTATCATTATCTTATTTTTAAAATAATAGTTTAAATTTTTAGTTATCATATTTTAAAAATGAATACAAATTAAGTATAAAGTTTTTTTTACTTCAATTTTAGTGAACTAAAATGGAATTAGATAATATCTAATTACATTATAAAATTTTAAAAATATTATTATAATATTTTTCAGAATAATATTTTAAATTTTAAATATTTGATATAAGTAATTATATTAAATAAAAATATTATGAATGGTAAAAAAGATATTATTTTATTAAAAAAAAAACTGCAGCTGATAAGCTGCATGTGTACAAAGAGATAGGCATTATCTCTAACTAAAGAGGTAATAAATGCCTCTTGTTACATTATAACTAAACTACTAACTAGACAAAAAAAAATATAAAAAAAATAAAAAAATTTACTTGCCTATAAAAGGCTTACGAGGGCATGAGAAAACGGGAAAACGAGGAGAAAACGAAGAGAGAAAAAGAAAAAAGTGAGAGAAACAAAATAAAGAAAAGAGAGAAAGAGTGGAAACTAAAAGTAATCTTAGATATCTTTGAGCAACTTTACTTCTTTTAAGGTAAGGGGGAAGAAATTTTTATCTTTTTATATTTTATATATTGTTATGTTTGTTTATTTTCCGTTATATTTATGTGTAATTACTTAGTGAGGTGTCTCTAACCTCATTTACTTGCTTTATCTAAAATATTTGTTTTACTCGTAATAATTAATGAGATGTTCCTAGTTTATGTTATTATTTTATGATATTTATTACTGTCATTCACTAAATTAATATTCTTTAATACATTCCTTTTTTGTAAATTATATCATATTAAATTTTAAATAATTAAAAATAATCAAACTTATTTAGTTTAATTATTTTTTTAACTATAATATAGTTTTGTTAAAATATTCCAAGCTCATCTTGTTATTATTTCTCCATGCATTTATAACGATAACTATTATTCTATGGTCATAAGAATGAAAGTTTGAATTAATTTGTAGTTGGAGGTCTACCTTGAGGATTTAAATGAGTAAAAACTTAAGGTGAAATAACCTTTAGTTATTTGTTATTATAATGCTCATTTATCTTGACTAGTCACTATAAGTATAATTCAAATTTTTATATATCAAGAAGAATTAATATATATTTATTAGTACTAATTAAAAATATTTTTATGCATATTGTTTCATTATCGATATTTATTGGATAATTGTTCTCACTCCTTGCTTTTTTTGTTTAAATTATTTAATTAATTATAATAATAAAATATAGATGGCTCTAGTGACAATACTTGGCCCTTTTCCTTTTGTCATAACAACAACATTTTCTGGACCAATTAGAGTGTGGATGTCGTTGCGAATTTAGTCACTTTTCATGGGGTGACACTGTCGACTTTCACATTTTCTCCGACTCAAGAAGTCCCTACAGTTATTGACGGCCCTATAGTAATTACATTTTAATGGTATCATAGCAACGTTCCATGTGTAACTTGGTAAATGTGAAATATGTGTTGAATCAAAGCTTATAAAGAAAACATGTCATTTTATGTTTCGTGAATCTGAACAGCTTAGTTTAATTCATTCTAATCTTGTTGATTTAAAATAAACCATGTCTAGAGGTGGTAAGAACTACTTTGTGACTTTTATTGATGATTTTTCTAGATACACAAAAGTTTACTTGATTAGACATAAAGATGAGGCATTTGACATGTTTTTATCCTATAAAGCGGAAGTTGAAAATCAGTTGAATAAAAAGATTACATCTGATAGGGGTGGTGAATACACGTTATTTAATGACTATTGTTAAAAGGAAGGTATAATTCATGAGGTAACCCCACATTATTCACCTGAATCCAATGGAGTAGCCGAGAGGAAAAATACAACCCTTAAAGAAATGATGAATGCATTATTGATTAGTTCTTTTGCTCCTGATAATCTTTGGGGAGAAGACTTATTAATTGCATGTTTTCTACAAAATAGAATACCTCATAAAAGAACTGGTAAAACACCTTACGAGTTATGGAAATGATATCTCCCTAACCTAAAGTATTTGAGGGTGTGAGGGTGCCTAGCTAAAGTTTTGTTACCTGATCCCAAGAAAAGGAAAATAGGGTTTGAAACTTATAATGGTATGTTTATTGGTTATGTTGAACGTAGTGTTGCCTATAGGTTTCTTGTCCTTAAAAGTACTGTGATTGATTGTAATACGATAGTAGAAACTAAGAATGCTAAATTTTTTGAGAACATCTTTCCTTTGAAGTCTGGTACTAGTTCTACTCAACCTTCACCTTTAGAGACCTCTAGTGAACTGATGTTTGAGGACTCAAGGAGAAGTAAAAGAAAAAGAAAAGAAACATCTTTTGGGAATGATTTTTATACCTACTTAGTTGAGGATGATCCTATAAGTTTCTCAGAAGCTATTAGTTCTTCAGATGCAAAATTTTGAAAAGAAGCTATTAGGATTGAAATTAATTCTATTAAAGAAAATAATACATGGACTTTAGTGGACTTACCTAAAGGAGCAAAACCAATAGGTTGTAAGTGGATCTTTAAAAGAAAGTACAACCCTAATGGGTCTATAGAAAAATATAAGATTATATTAGTAGCTAAGGGATTTACTAAAAAACAAGATATAGATTTCTTTGATACCTTTGCTCCTATTTCCAGGATTTCCTCTATTCGAGTGTTAATAGCCTTAGCATCAATCCATAGGCTTCTGATACATCAAATGGATGTAAAAACCGCTTTCTTGAATGGTGAACTAGAAGAGGAAATTTATATGACTCAACCTGAAGGGCGTGTGGTCCTTGGTCAAGAGAATAAAGTGTGTAGATTTAAAATCCTTATATGGTTTAAAACAAGTACCAAAACAATGGCATGAAAAATTTGATTAAGTTTTACTTAATGATGGGTTTGGTTCCAGTAGTGCTGATAGATGTGTGTACACCAAATCTATGAATAATGAGTGTTATCATATGCTTATATGTGGATGACATGCTTATTTTTGGTTTGTGATGATATAGTGTTCAAAACTAAATCTTTTCTTGCTTCTAAGTTTGATATGAAAGACATGGGTGAGGCAAGTGTAATCTTGGGAGTTAAAGTTGTAAGGAAGGGTGATAGTATTTTACTATCCCAAGGACATTATGTTGAGAGACTTTTTAAGAAGTTTGATTATTATGACTGTAAGTTTGTGACTACCCCTTACAACGTTAACTCTCAACTAAAACAAAATAAAGGAGATTATTTTGCTCAATCTCGGTATGCCCAAATTATAGGGAGCTTGCTACATTTGATGAACTTTTCTAGACCCCACATTGGATATGTAGTAAGTAGATTGAGTAGATATACCCATAGTCCCAATCAAAACCATTGGGAAGCACTTGCAAGACTTATGAGATACTTGAGAGGTACCATGGATTATGGTATTGAGTATAGTGGATTTCTCGTTGTACTAGAAGGGCACAGTGATGCTAATTGGATCTCTAATTTAGATGAGACAAAATCCAGTAGTGGCTATGTATTTACACTTGGTGGTGGTGCGATTGCATGGAGTTCAGTCAGGAAATCTATTATTGCTAGATCAACCATGGAGTCAGAGTTTGTAGCTCTAGAGATGACTCGTACTGAGGCTGAGTGGTTGAGAAACTTCTTGGTAAATATTCCTCTAGGAATGAAACCAACCCCATCAGTGTCAATACATTATAGCAGCCAATTGGCAATAGCCATAGCTAAGAATAAATCATACAATGGGAAGAATAGACATATATAATTGAGACATAATATAGTAAAGCAGCTGCTGAAGGATGTGACGATTTCCATCAATTATGTGAAATCAGAAGGAAACTTGGCAAATCCTTTGACAAAATCCCTAGGAAGAAAAATAATTTGTGAAACATTGAGAGGAATGGGACTAAAGCCAATTGAAAACAAACAAGTGATGGTAACCCAACCTTTGTGATTAGAGATCCCATGAATGAGGTTCATATGGGTAAGAACAAGTCACTTGTTAGTTCTGCTAGCACTAAATTTCTTAAATCTTTGTCCTTTCCTAAAATATGAGAAAATGCTAGAGCTGCATTACTAAGAGGATAATGTTTATTGTTAAGCTTTATGATGAGAAATCTTGATACATTATAAAAATTTTAATGATTTTCATTTCCCTTATGGGTGGTGTATGATTTGTAGCATGCACTTGATGAAATCACCTATATGAGTATCAAGTGGGACCGCTTGCATGAAATCTTGGCGAGATCTCTAGAGCACTCAGTTTCTTTTCTTTGTCTCTCATTCTAATGTAATCAAAATAAAGTATTTTTCTTTTGAACTATGTGGGGGATTGTTGCACATATATATGCATGATATTTCAAAAGAAAAAGTTTCACATTGCTTGAACCACTCAAGCGTTGAGCCTTTATATATCCAAGTGCCCCTAACACTTCCAAAGGGGCAAGCAAAGGGTAGTGGGCTCACGCACGTAAGAATGGGCCTTGTGAGCCTGTTGTAGTTCAAATTTGTCGATTTTCCCCCTTGCGCGTGCGAAAATGGGATCCAAAAATATTTTTATTTTGATTACATTAAATTATTTTAATTAATTAAAGCGAGCCTTATCCAAAAATGACCATTTTTTATGTTTCCAATTAAGAGTTGATTCGATCCTTAAAAATTGTATATGATGTTACAGGATCTTTTATTTTATTCTCTAAATGGTCATATTTGGATTAATTTTATCCCTTAATTTTTGGATGGTTTACGTGGTTTTAGGGTTTCTGAAACTCTATAAATAATAGAGGCCTCCAACACACTGTTTAATCATCTGAAAATCTTTTCTTTCTTCCTTCTCTGAGTTCTCATTTTGTCGCTTGCTAGCTTTGCTTCTCAGATCCTTGAGACGACCCTGTTATATCTTGGGGGGCTTGTGCATATCTCGCGGATATGTCCTTAAGGTTAGTGTCATCACACGCCTCAAGGAGATTTAACTAACGTCTTTGTTAAGTGTTTCAGGTTACCGATCAGTGCGTTCACCATATTTACAACAACAATATCTTATTATATCCATTGTTTGTGTTTGACTAGTCGATTTGCATTCTTGCAATATGAGCCTTTCTTTTGTGTTGTTTTCTTGTGGTTGTTGTTGATGATCATCAACATGGTTCTTGGGATGTTAGTAATGAGGCCTAGTCCTCGATGTTGGATTTTGCTATGATAAGGTATGTGACATCGATGATTAGTTATGACTAGTAAGGATTTGATTCATGTTATTTAATTTAAGTAGTTTGATTTTAATTCCTTTGTAATTGGATTATTTTCATCAAGTTTAGTTTATGTTAACCATGTGATTTTCTTTACTTGTATGAATTTTAAGCTTATTATTTCACATGAGATATTTTAGTTTGATATTATTTGTGTTATAATATGCAGGATAATAGGTATCACAGTCGTGTTTTTAAATCTTCAAACATTTTCTGAAGTTTCGCGAAGGTGGTAGAATTGGTTAAGTCCCTTTATTTTTATTAAGTAAGACTTGAGATTATATTGATTTGTCTCATATTTTATATCCTTCTATACGAACTTGCGCTGACGAAGAGGTAAGTGATCCATAATCCCATTAAATTTATTTTGAAAAAATTGATGGTTGATTCTAATTTTACATAAATCGTGCTTTACCCTAATTTAAAATTTTCTTTAAAAAAGAATCACTCTTTGAAATGAACAGCTTATTGCTTGCGGATTATATAAGTTCAGGTTGTTCATTAGAGAGAAATTATATTGTTGTTTTCTTTGTTATATTTTACTACATCTTTTTTATTATGAAAGAAAAGTGTAAATAACAGCATTCAAACATAAAATATCTTTAGGACAAACAGTAGGTGCGTACTGATTTTGGATTTTATTATATTGTTACATTTTTTCTATAGAATTTAATGTAGGGTGATAGAGATGGTCAAAAAGCATATCGAGCTCGTGGTTGAAAAACTATACTTAGTTAGAACGTATAGTCTACATGCTGATGAATGTATTTGTCTCTTTTTTGTTTAAATATCTTCAATGTGTTGAGTTTCAAATTTGGTGATCTTTTTTTTTTTTTTTTTCTAACAAGGCAGTGGCCGTAATGTTTTGCTTAGTTTCAATGTGACGTATTCCAAATATATAGTTTCGAATATATTTTCTTTTACTCAATGGCGAAATTCAACAACCCCCACCATGTTGTTATATCCTTCTTCTGCATGGTTTTCTTTTGCCTTTTTCTTCATATTTTGCTTCTTTTATGCATGATTTTTTATACACATGCTCATACTATTTATATGGGATTTGCTATTAAGAAAATCTATAAAATAAAAGGAAATATGTAAAGAAGTTAAATGTGTAATTTTTTTTAACTATTTTATTAATATGAAATATTCATTAGTTTTCTGCAAATCACATTTTTTATTTTTATCGACAAAATTTAATTCTAAAATATTATTTAAGAAAATTGAATTCAATACAATTAAAATTAACAATTTTCTAGTATTTAATAAATGTTGGTCTTTGCACCATTCGATGTTAGTTTTTTAACAATTTTTTTTCATACACAAAGAATATTTTTGTGAGAGATAAAAATTTATAATTACATTTTTATGAGAATCTAGCCTCTGTTTTTGTCTGCACCGAAAAGAAAACTTTGATTTAACTCAACATTGAATGAATATTATTTTTTCTCACTACTTAATTAAAAGTTTAATTAATAAGCTACCTTACTACTACAGTGTATTTAATTAAGAAATAAGAGTTTATGTTGTATTAAGAAAGGACGATGTCGTCATGCTTTTTTGTTATTAGACCAATTGCATTGTTTTAAGTTCAAAAGGTTGACCCAAAACTATATAGGATTAATTTTACTTTTTATTCTTTTATTATCGTTATTTGTTACACTTAATCTCTTAAAAAAAATTGAGTTTAGTTCTGTCAATTTTTTCAATTGTGCATTTTTTATTCATCCATTAACTTAACATTTAATATTTTACACATGTTAATATTTTACTACATATCCTTATCAATACCCTATTGTTACGTTAGTATATTTTTATTATATATTACTGTCAAATTAATAGATAAATTAAAATTATACAATTAAAATAATGGAGAAACTAAGGTTGTAATTGTTTAAACTTTTTATTAAAAAATATTTTTTTAAAAAAATAACAAATTTACAATTTTTTTTATGTTTGTCTAAATCGTTTTATAAAAAATAATTTCTATTTTTTAAGAAGTAAACTCTATGCTTCTTTTCCTCTCAAAAAAAAAATCTATGCTTCTTAAATTTTTTTATGAAAATCATTTTCTAATTTTAAACACACCAACCCTAAATTTAGGAGGAGAGAGCAACGAGGAGATCGAAATAAAAATTGATTATAGGAAGGAAACCAAAACTGTAAATAAGTCAATATATAAAAAAATAATTATTTAGCAATTTTATTATAATAATTTTGAATTTTTTATTTAATTTTACCTTAATTATTTAATAAAAGTTGACATATAGTTTTTAATAATATTATTAATATTTTAAAAAAAAATTAAAGATGGTTATGACCTTTTTTACATGGACAAAACTAATTAGGTTTTGGTTTTTTTCTTCTTGCTTTGTAATTAACATGATCTAACTTGATTGATCGAACAATGTATGAGAATTAATTGTTGTAAAATAAAAACATTATCCTGACCTTGTTTCCATAATTATCATTACCCATTATTTTGTGGGTTTATTAGGATTAACTTCAATTTTGATTAAATAATAACAATTAATAAAAGTAATTAAGAAACTTTATTCAAGTTTTATCCGTGTGTATATATATATATATATATATGTACTAACCGTACTTCGCACACGGGCTCCTAGTCCGGATTAGTGTTGCAAATAAGTAATCCCGGGCACGCGGTGCATGACGTCAGCCCGACATTTGAGCGAATCATACCTGATTCCGAGGATCTCGTCCCAAACCAGATCCGCCCTTCAATTATATCATATCATATCATGATATATCTTATCTCAAGCCCAAACGCCCAAGGCAAACCTAGAAAACCTCAAGGTACGTGCATTATATATATGAGACCATTATTCGTGCAAACCCTAACTTTAGCATCGGAGTCTCTTTTGCAGGTACCTCCCCCATCTCGGAGCACCAATACACCCAGCAAAGGAGGCTCACCGGTCTTACCCAGCGGATCAGCTCTACAGCAGATTTCCGGTAAGAACATTTGGCGCCCACCGTGGGGCCGATCAGACCAAGCTCTTATCGGCTACCCGCACGGTCCGTACCAGGAACCGTATCAGACGAGCACCCACGCAAAATGAGCAATGAACATACAGCTTCAGGAGACTCGACCCGCGTCGCCAACCCGACAATCCTAAAGAGCACAACTGCCCGCGCTCAAACCCAATGGCGATACCCCGATCGTCCCTCCGACTCACCACCCGGCCCCGGCGAGACAGTCCGGGACCTGGAAGACCGGGGAGCAGGGCCTAGCCCCCCAAACCAATTAGTAAGCACAATTGCGGGCGGCTTCGCAGGGGGCGGCGCTAGCAGCTCGTCCCGGAAAAAACACCTACGTAAAGTCAACCGCGTACACCCCGCCACGTACACTGTACACCGAGACTCGCCCTCCATATCTTTCTCCAACGACGACTACGTCGGAATCAGTCCAAATCAGGACGACCCCATGGTCGTGACAGTAACTTTAGCCAATTGGGAAGTTCGCAGGACCCTGGTCGACCAGGGAAGCTCGGCCGATGTCCTATACTGGCCAACATTCCTCAGGTTAGACATTCCCCACTCTCTCGTACAACCTCACACCGAACCTTTGGTCGGTTTTGCAGGAGCAACCATCCACCCTAGAGGACGAGTGGACCTATTGACGACCTTCGGAACACCGCCGGCCTCCCGACAAATCCTGGTTCGGTACCTATTGGTGGAAGCCAACTCCACCTATAACACCATCATCGGCAAGTCAACCCTAAACCAACTCGGCGCGGTAGTGTCCACCCCGCATCTTACCATGAAATTTTTGGGGCACGACGGAAAAATCATCTCCATCAGAGCAAACCAGCAGGAAGCGCGACAATGCTACATAGACAACCTAGAAACTGCCCTCTCAATCAGACAACACAAAAGCGACTTCACTGTTCTAACCCGTGCTGACCACGAGGAAACCACCGACCTCGATCCGAGATCCGACGCTCACGATGAGCGGCCCAGTCCCGTCGATGAGCTCGACGATCTCCAAATCGGAAAGCTCCCCAGCCAGATGTAGACACCCAATTTCGTCCGGGGGGCATACAAATAACAAGATAGGACATCAGAGGGCCCAAAGGCCCAAACCAATTTTTTAGTGGCCCGGAACGGGCTGTTCCAAAATCGGAACGGGCCGTTCCCAAGTCCGGAACGGGCCGTTCCCAAGTCCGGAAAGGGCTGTTCTCAATCAGAACGGGTCGTTCTGGGCTTCTAAAAACCCTAAAAAATATAGGTTGGAACGGGCCGTTCTAGACCAGAACGGGCCGTTCCGAACCAATCAAGGGGGCTTAAAATCTGTACCCCAGAACGGCCGTTCTGAAATCAGAACAGGCTGTTCTGAAATCAGAACAGGCCGTTCTGGTTCCCCGGAACGGGCCGTTCTGGTTTCAGAACGGGCCGTTCTAGGGTGCAAATGTACTGCATAACGTTCGGATCCGGAACGGGCCGTTCCGAATCCAGAACGGGCCGTTCCGGCCCACATCTGATGCCTATAAATAGATAATCTTGGCCAGGAGACTCACAAACAAAAAGGGTAGCCTAGGCAAAAGTAAGGATCAAAAGAAAATGTCCGCTAGGGAACACATCTCAAGTAACCTAGGCAAAAGTTAGGACAAAGTAGCATCCCGAGCTGAAAAATGAAAGGCGGCTCGAGAAGATCATTTAATCAATATGCAATCCCAAGTCATCGCTTAACTTTGAAGGAAATAATAAGCTAACGCAGAAAATGATTTCCTCACTTTGAATGTGCTTGTTCATCAGCCTAAACCACTAGCCTACCTCGGCCAACCATTCTTCTATAAACCATTTTTGAAAAAAATCCTTTCTACCAAAACTTTTACAAAAAATATATATATATCCTCTTCCTCTCTTTTCTCTTGACCTATATGGCATTAAGATAAATTTGAGAGATACACGGAGTATGCACAGTGAAAACTCACAAGGAGAAGATGGAGGTGTCCTAGAACAGAGTTTAGGTACACCTAATCTAAGAGCTAACATATCATATTCGGTACAAGCAAGAGGGCAGAACTACACAAACCTCAGGTTCAAGAAGCAACACTGAATTCGACAGGGCTAAAGGCTAACAGTCCATGTCATTGATCAATGCGCATAAATTAATTTCTTGAAAGTAAAAATAAATTTGCATTTTAAGCATTAGCATAGAAGCATCACTGCATAACATGCATATGGCACAAGCATGCACAAAAGGGTATAAGTTCATTTAAAAAAAAAGAAATTTGAAAAAAATCCAATCCACTTCTGCTTTGCATGTTTTTTTTGCATTCTTGCATTCTTTGTGTGTGTCTATCCATCACTTGCTGGAGGAATCAAGAGGCCGAAGCATTCATAAAAGCTCAACAATCAAACAAGAAAGCCTATAAGCATGAAGAGGCCATCTCGCCCTACTCCTCAACCGAATGAAGGATGATCTAAGAGAATGCCAAGACCAGGAATGACTTCCTAACCAAAACCAGGAGTGGCTTCCAAAATAACACTCATCAATAAAGATTCAACAAATAACATCATCATGTGATCCCTCCACCAATGATGACAACAAAAGATAAAAAAAAAAAACAGAAAAAGGCAAGCTTCATACATGTTGAAAAAGTCGAAGCATTTATAAAAATAGCAGAAAAAGGAAAGCTTCAAACATGAAAGAGCCGAAGCTAAACAAAAATGAACTTCAAAAAAAATCTATCACAAGCAGCGCCTGGAGAGGCATCACAATACTCACGTGGTAGGGGCAACACTGGAATCCCCGCCAGCCATCCACTTCCCTGCCCACCAACACAGGGGCACAACAAACATCTCCTGCCCATCCACTTAGGGGCAGTCTTCCATTCCACAACAATCAATGAATCAAAAGGACTCAGCATTTCGCCTGGAGAGGCATCACAATACTCACATGGCAGGGGCAACACCAGAATCTCTGTCAACCATCTACTCCTTTGCCCACCAACACAAGGGCACCACTTATCAACAATCCTCGTCAAGGGGCAATCACATCATCAACACCAGCAGACGCCCTGGAGAGGCCATGAAAATACTACGGCCTGAAGAGGCTACGAAAATACTACGGCTGAAGAGGCTACAAAAATACTACGGCCTAAAGAGGCTACGAAAATACTACGGCCTGAAGAGGCTACAAAAATACTACGGCCTGTAGAGGCTACGAAAATACTACGGCCTGTAGAGGCTACGAAAATACTACGGCCTGTAGAGGCTACGAAAATACTACGGCCTGGAGAGGCTACGAAAATACTACGGCCTGGAGAGGCTACGAAAATACTATGGCCTGCAGAGGCTACAAAAATACTACGACAACGAGGGTACCGCCGAGTTCCTCAAAGTCAAAATCGGGACCGCCGTCGAGCTCCCACCATAGGTCCGTTGAAGCCTTAAAAATTAGCACAACTTGATCGAGAGCCACCGTCGAGCCTCTCAAATCGGTGAATGACAATGAGGGTACCGCCGAGTTCTTCAAAGTCAAAATTGGGATTGCCATCGAGCTCCCACCTGTGGGCCGGCTGAAGCCCTAAATATCAGTCCAGCCTGCAGAGGCTGAGCTCATAATATACTCCCTCTTCAACAAGCAACACATAAAGGCACACATTATCACAAGAGAAACAATGGAGCTTCTACTCGAAGACTGAAGATCAGGTGTACAGTTTATCAACCTTGAGTACGCAATCAATGCTCAACTGCTCTAAAGGGTGAGGATACGAGCAAATACACCTGTCCAAGAGAAGCAACGCAGAAGCACCAACACAGAGACGGGAAGAAGACCCGGATGAAATGTCTACGTCTTTACTTGCCTTTGGAAAAGCAACACAGCTATTCCAAAGGACAAGTAAAGAGGGGCAGCTGTAGACACCCAATTTCGTCCGGGGGGCATACAAATAACAAGATAGGACATCAGAGGGCCCAAAGGCCCAAACCAATTTTTTAGTGGCCCGGAACGGGCCGTTCCAAAATCGGAACGGGCCGTTCCCAAGTCCGGAACGGGCTGTTCTCAATCAGAACGGGCCGTTCTGGGCTTCTAAAAACCCTAAAAAATATAGGTTGGAACGGGCCGTTCTAGACCAGAACGGGCCGTTCCGAACCAATCAAGGGGGCTTAAAATCTGTACCCCAGAATGGCCGTTCTGAAATCAAAACAGGCCGTTCTGGTTCCCCGGAACGGGCCGTTCTGGTTTCAGAACGGGCCGTTCTAGGGTGCAAATGTACTGCATAACATTCGGATCCGGAACGGGCCGTTCCGAATCCAGAACGGGCCGTTCCGGCCCACATCTGATGCCTATAAATAGATAATCTCGGCCAGCAGTTAAAGGGACCTTCACAATTTCGTCCAAAGCTCCATAGAGCTCGAAATTTCTCCCTTTTTTCTCTTTCTCTCTCTCCTATTGTATTTCTTGAGTTTTGTGAGGCTTATTGTAGTGGGAAAGGTTGCCACAAAGCACCTAAAATCCCCATAGTTAAAGATCCAATAAAGCTTGTTACGAGGTATTACTCATCAATCTCTTGTTTTATCTTTTTCTTCTTTTATTTTTACATTGTTCTAATAAAAATAATCATGTAGATATTTTAGAGTCAATTGTTTAATTTAAATTTCAAGCATGTAAATAGTCATCAATAAAAGGGGATTTAATATTTATATTATTATTATTTATAATGTTAAACTTCGTCATAGGGTACCGATTAAGGGCGTTGTAGGGGTGCTTAATACCTTCCCTACACGTAACCGACCCCCGAACCCAATTCTGGTTATCAAGGCCATTATTGAACTTTTAAAAACCTTTTCTTTTTCCAATGTTTTGAGTAAAATATTGGTGGCGACTCCATGAACCTATTTTCAAAACCATTAATTAAGGATTAGTCTGGTGTTTGGGCATTCCTTAATTGATGAGATCTTTAAAAGGATGTCTAAACCATAGGTTGCAAGATCGAAAATTTTTGGGTTGCGACACCAGACAACAAAGATCAGCAAACAATTAGACCCCAAACTACAACAGCAACTCCAGGAAGAAATCCTCAGGAACGCCGATCTCTTCGCTTGGTCCAGCGCTGACATGCCCGGCATAGACGCCAACTTCATCTGCCACAGGTTAGCGATACACAAAGAGGCCAAGCCGGTCGCACAGAGAAAAAGGAAGGTCGGCGGCGAAAGACGGGACGCCGTCATCATAGAAACTCAGAAACTGCTCAACGCCGGTTTCATCCGGGAAGTCAGGTACACTACCTGGCTGGCAAACGTAGTCCTAGTAAAGAAAAACTCGGGAAAGTGGTGCATGTGCGTCGATTACACCGACCTCAACAGAGCATGCCCCAAGGACTCGTACCCCTTGTCGAGCATTGATAGGTTAGTCGACGGAGCATCCGGGCATGCCCTCCTCAGCTTCCTCGACGCCTATTCCGGGTACAACCAGATAATGATGTATCCACCGGATGAAGCACACACGTCCTTCATCACTGATCGTGCCAACTACTGTTACCGAGTGATGCCCTTCGGCCTCAAGAACGCAGGGGTAACCTACCAGCGGCTGATGGACAAAGCTTTCCACCACCAAATCGGGCAAAACATGGAGGTCTACGTGGACGACATGGTGGTAAAAACCATCTCGGCAATGGACCATGCCTCCGACCTTGCCGAGGTGTTCGCCCAGATCAGAAAGCACAACATGCGTCTCAACCCGGAGAAATGCGTCTTCGGCGTCCGGGGAGGAAGGTTTCTTGGCTTCATGATCACCAGCAGAGGAATCAAAGCCAATCCCGAGAAGTGCGAGGCCATCATACACATGCAAAGCCCACAAACGGTAAATGAGGTGCAACGTCTGGCCGGACGGCTGGTCTCACTGTCCCGGTTTATCCCCAAACTTGCGGAGAAGGCGGGACCAATTTTCACCCTGTTAAAGAAACCAAAAGACTTCTCGTGGACCGACCAGTGTGAAGCAGCTTTCCAAAGCTTCAAAAACTTCCTCACGACCCCGCCAATCTTGCAAAGGCCGGATCACAACACCGACCTCCTTCTTTACCTGGCAGTGGCAGAAGGCGCCATCAGCGCCGTCATTGTACAAGAGCATCAGAAGGCGCAAACTCCAATCTACTTCATCAGTCGGGTCCTCCAAGACGCCGAAAGAAGGTACCAAATGGTCGAAAAGCTGGCGTTGGCACTGGTCACCGCAGCCCGACGACTCCGACCTTACTTCCAAAGCCACCAGGTGGTAGTCAAAACCGACTACCCCATCAAACAAATCTTGCGAAAGGCTGAGCTTGCCGGACGCATGATTGCCTGGTCAATAGAACTGTCAGAGTTCAGAATCCGGTATGAAAGCCGCGGACCTCTAAAAGCCCAATGTTTGGCTGACTTCGTAGCCGAGCTCACGCCGGCCACCACAGAAGAACCCCAAGCATGGACCCTCCATGTAGACGGATCCTCCAACTCCAAAGGAGGAGGTGCAGGCATCATCCTGGAAGGACCAAACCGAATCACTATGGAACAATCCCTCAAGTTCGGATTTAAAGCAACTAATAACTAGGCAGAGTACGAAGCTCTCCTCGCCAGACTAAGATTAGCCCGGGACCTCGGAGCTTGAAGAGTAAGCTGCAACAGCGATTCCAAACTCATGGTAGAACAGCTTAGTGGAACGTACCAAGCAAAGGACGCCCTCCTACAGAGATACTTTCATACCGCAGCCCAACAGATCTCGTCTTTCGATGAGTTCTCCATAAAACACGTATCACGAGAGCAGAATACCAGAGCAGACCTACTGTCAAAACTCGCCAGTACCAAAAAGCCCGGGCAACACCGAACCATTATCCAGGAAACCTTGCACTCACCCAGCCTGGATGATAAAACTGTCAATGTCAACGACAGCGAAGAGCTAGGATGGATGACAGACATATGGAACTACCTAAAAGATGGAGCGCTGCCTACAGATAAGGATGAGGCAAGGAAGGTGAGAGTGCGATCAGCAAAGTTCACCATCATCGACGGTGAATTATTCAAACGCGGAATTTCCATCCCACTGCTCAAATGTTTGACCATATCTCAAGCAGCCTATGTTGTCAAGGAAATTCATCACGGAGTATGCGGAATGCACTCCGGAGCTTGCTCGATGGCAGCCAGGGTACTCCGGGCTGGATACTACTGGCCCACCTTGAAGTCAGATTGCCAAAACTACATCCAGAAATGCAAAGAGTGCCAGCAGTTTGGCAACGCGCATCGACAGCCCCCCGAGACTCTTCACCACATGATGGCAGCATGGCCTTTCTCCCAGTGGGGAATGGACATCCTTGGGCCTTTCCCCCCCCCGCAAAGGGTCAGTTAAAGTTCCTCCTGGTGACAATCGACTACTTCACCAAGTGGATCGAGGCGTGCCCACTTGCCAAGATCACCACGGAAAACGTGCGAAAGTTCACATGGAAAAACATTGTTTGCAGATTCAGAATTCCCCACACTATTGTCACTGACAACGGGCGGCAGTTCATCGCAGAAGAATTCGAAGTCTTCCTCCAAGAACTCGGAATCAAGCACTTGCCGACCTCGGTGGAGCACCCCCAAACCAACGGCCAAGCCGAAGCAGCCAATAAGGTCATCCTCCGGGAACTCAAGAAACGGCTAGGGAACGCAAAAGGGGAGTGGCCCGACATGCTTCCCGGCATCCTCTGGGCATACCACTGCACCCCACAGTCAACCACGCAAGAAACACCTTACCGACTAACTTATGGAGTCGACGCAATGATCCCGATAGAGGTCGGACAAACATCCCACCGACGCCAAGTCTTCAACAACGAACAAAATAATCACGAGCTAGCAACATACCTCGACCTGCTAGACGAGCTCCGAGACGAAGCCCAAATCCACGCAGAAGCTTGCAAACTCCGGGCCGCCCGGAGATACAACTCCCGGGTGAAACCCGGTCTTTCCGGGAAGGCAACCTGGTATGGCGGCTACTCGGAGAAGCACGAAAGGACGAGTCAGACGAGAAGCTCGCATCCACTTGGGGCAGCTCATTCCAAGTCGTAGAAAACCTGGAAAACGGAGCCTACCGGCTAGAGGAGCTCAGCGGGAAGTCCGTTCCACGAACTTGGAACGCTACCCACCTCAAATTTTACTTCAGTTAAACTTTGTACAAATACACGGTGCACTCTTTTCCCACCTCAGGAAAAACACACTAACTGAGAAGGGTTTTTAACGAGGCACACGGCTTTCGTCAATAAAATGACTCGTTTCTTTTATATATTCGAAAACCCTTACGGTGCTGTTACCCGGTTACTCAAATAGAGGTCGAGAACGAACCTCATTTCATTCAAATAGAGGTCGAAAACGAACCTCACTTCATTCAAATAGAGGTTGAGAACGAACCTCATTTCACTCGAATAGAGGTCGAAAACGAACCTCACTTCATTCAAATAGAGGTTGAAAACGAACCTCATTTCACTCAAATAAAGGTCGAGAACGAACCTCATTTCACTCAAATAGAGGTCGAAAACGAACCTCACTTCATTCAAATAGAGGTCGAAAACGAACCTCATTTCACTCAAATAAAGGTCGAAAACGAACCTCATTTCATTCAAATAGAGGTCGAAAACGAACCTCACTTTACTCAAATAGAGGTCGAACACGAACCTCACGTCACCCAAATGAAGGTCGAACACGAACCTCACTTCACTCAAATAGAGGTCGCAAACGAACCCCATCTTACCCCGTCACAAGACAAAAAGAAACCTCATTATTAATGGTTGCAAATAAACCTCACCACCAAAAACACAGGGCAAAAAGCCAATCTGAACTTCGTCGTAACAAAAATCATTGTGGAAATAGCAACACCTAAACAAAACTTGCATAACTGAGAAGTATAATTCATAAAGACAGTCAGAAACAGGAAATGCAAAAATTATCCTATACAGAGGCATTGTCACTAGAACTCTCCTCGACGTCGTCCTCCCGGACTAACCGCCCGAAGCGGACAACCTTCTCCAAGTGCATCCCGGAAAGGTCGAACACCGGCGCAAGGAGCCTAGCCTGTCGGGCCGCCTTAAGGAAGCCCCTCTTATGTTCCACCACGATTGAGCGCTCGACTTCCTCGAGTCTCTTCCTCAACGCTGCATTCTCGGCCTCTAGAGCCGAAAGACTCTCCCTCTGATGGACCACCTCCGCCTCCTTAGTACTGAGGACCACCTCGTCGCAAAGACGTTCCTCAGATACGGACGCCAGTTCACCCTTCCAAAAGGATCTAGGCAGCGTCGAAACTTGCCACGGGCCCGGCGGATTCAAACATCGCCTGATCGGCCTCACTCAAGGAGCCCTGCGGAAAAAACTCCTCAGGCATCAGCGAGGCGCTCCACCAAGAGTCGATCCCCTCCGACGCACTCAGGTGCTCCAACCGTGTTGGCGCACCCTCCTGCGCATAACGATACGCAAGGTAGGGACGCTTGGGCAGCCCCCTCGTCGCAGGCGCAGGAGCCGGAGCCCCAGAACCAGAGCCCTCACCACGACGACCGGTTGAGGAGGAGGAGGCCACCGGCCCAACCGCTGGTCCAGTCGCCGGGACGTTACCCCCCACCACCGGTGACCTTCGACCATTAGAAACCCCTGCAGTCCTCCCCGCCTACAAAAAATATAGAGCAAAAAATATAAAAATTTCACCAACTAAACAAGAGGCGCAACAATGTAGCAGATCACAGCCACACGTTGCCCACCTCAACAACAGGAGCGAGCCGCCCAACGGTCGGAATCTCCGCTTCAGAAGACACACCAGCCTAGCCAACGGCCCAGGAAGTCGACCCAACGACAGCCTCCACCTACGAGGAACGATCTCAAATCAGAAACACTAAGCAAAAGCATGCAAAGGGAAAGCTAACAAGGTGACAAATAGTCCCTACCCCTCGACCAGCAGCCTGCACAGGCACTCTAGCAGAAGGGCGGAGGGTCTCGATATCCGGCTCCGCCACCCGAGCCCCCCCCTCCGATAGAGAGGTCCCAGCTGAGCCCGCTGCCTCGACACCGAGGGCCCCTGCAACAACCCCCTCCGCCTCGTGAGGGGCAGCGACTCCCCCGGTCTCCGCCGGGACCCTTTTCCTCTTCCGGTTTATCTTTAGGGGGGAAACCTCCTCCTCCCCCTGGACCTCAGGACCCTCAAGCTCGGCCACATTGTAGCCATAGCGCTGCTTCCAGCCACGCCACAGGTCCTTTCCCACAATACCTAAGTACAGAAATCAGAGCACATCAGCAGGCATTAAACCCCATCAACTAAACGAAAATTAAACCCCAACAGCTAAATGAAAACAACAAAATACGCACCCTCCAAGTCTCTCTCCCTGTGCGCCAAACGCTCGAGCGACAGGATGAGCTTGCAGTCCAACGGACGAGGAAGTGCCTTCAAAGCTTCAACGGCAGCCGTCTCCGACGGCGTTAACTTCGACGGATCCACCCCATGAAACCCAACAGGGTCGTGGCACCAATAGAAAGGAAACCTTGGCAGCCCGCCAAAGTAGAATCCCCCGTCCTCCAAAGGGTTGACACCAGCAAGAGTAACCCGAAAAAACTCCTCCCTATAATTTTTATATGAAGGGGAGTAGGGAGTAAACAGACCCCCCTCCTTACCTCCATTTAAAGACAAGGTCCCGTACGTAGGACCACCTACCTTCAACTGGTAAAAAGAAAGGAAGACTTGCAGGGATACCTCCATCCCTAGAACTCCACTCAAGATCTCGAACGCCCTCAAAAAGCCCCAGCTGTTGGGATGCAACTGACTGGGGGCAGCATTAATATAGTTCAAAAAATCACATTCGAACTGCGTAAAGGGAAGGCAAACACCCAAATCTCTGAAAAAGCTCTCATATACATAAAATGAGGGGGAATCAGTAGACCTTTTCATGTACACAACCTCGCCAGCCGAACAAGGCTCCAGTCGGACCATCCGAGAGACGGAGGGGTCACAAATTCTGTGCGTCTCCCACAGCGCATCAACCTCCGGTTTAGAAGCAAAGACACTCGCAAACCTGGCCATTTCGCGTTTGACCCACTCATAACCAGGAATGCCCAGCTCTGAGTCTCCGGGTGGAGGCACCCCTTTTGCCTCGGCGGCGACCACCGCCTTGCCACGTACCCTACCCTTAGTGGAGGCAGAAGACTTGCCGCCAAAACCACCAGCCATCAAGAAAACACAAAGAAAACGAAAACGAGGAGCAAGCAAAGACGAGACGTGCGCAAGAAGCCGAGAGACAGAAAAAGAGTAAAGCGAAAAGGGCAAAGGCGCAAGAAAGGGAAAAGTCTCTTCCCGAAATTCAAAACCGCCAGGCTACGTGTCGACCAAGGGGCACGCCTGACAAAACATTAAATGCAAGCCATCATCGCTTAACCTCCATTTCCTTTAGTGCGCCGCCCGCACGTTTCAGAAGTAAACAGCCGCGCCACGTGGCGAAGCTCCAGATAGCGTACGCACTAAGTCACTCCCCCTCTAGCAAGCCCGGTCTTAACTCCTCAACCTACGGCTTTCGGAGCTCGGGGGGCTAGTGTACTAACCGTACTTCGCACCCGGGCTCCTAGCCCGGATTAGTGTTGCAAATAAGTAACCCCGGGCACGCGGTGCATGACGTCAGCCCGGCATTTGAGTGAATCATACCTGATTCCGAGGATCTCGTCCCAAACCAGATCTGCCCTTCAATTATATCATATCATATCATGATATATCTTATCTCAAGCCCAAAAGCCCAAGGCAAACCTAGATAACCTCAAGGTACGTGCATTATATATATGAGACCATTATTCGTGCAAACCCTAACTTTAGCATCGGAGTCTCTTTTGCAGGTACCTCCCCCATCTCGGAGCACCAATACACCCAGCAAAGGAGGCTCATCGATCTTACCCAGTAGATCAGCTCTACAGCAGATTTCCGGTAAGAACAATATTTTTTTTTTACATTAACTATTATATTATTTATGCATTTCTCTTCATTTTTTCCTCTCAAAACTGTATACACTTTAAAAGAATGTGAAGAAAAATAATTTTGAAAATTTTATGTGAGATTAAAGTTTTCTTTGACAATCAATAACAGTAAATTCGTATTTAAATGATTAGAAAGAAAATTTAAAATTTAAAAAAGATATTTCTCTTACATTGAAATAAATACTAGTCACAATTTTTTTTATTTTCATTAAATATATATTTTACATATATTAGTTTTTTTTTATTCTCTTTACCAATAATTTTAAAGAAAATATCAACTTAAGCAGTAAAATATTAAAAAGTATATATTGCATGCGATGAATGTTTAAAATAAATATAAAAATTCATTAAGTAATTATTATAAAAGTTTCTTGCATTACAATGTTTATAAGTTTGGTTGCATACCTTTCCTATTATTTTACTTTTATGAAAAAAATATTTAATTCATTTTTATCTAATTTAATTTTTAATTACAATAAAATATTTTTATTTTATGTCAATTTTTTTCTAAAAATAATAAAAAAAATATATATTGAATAGGAATTTAGAGTATATGTATATTAAGTTTTTAATTTGAAGTATTTAATTAACGTTGATTCATTTTATTTGATAAAAAAAATTAAAATAAACAAAGAAAAATATGACATATTTAGCATTACAAGTTAATTAAACTATATATTTATGAACAATTAAAATTACTCAACTATCAATAGTTAGAAGCAACTATTCTTATGATATTATTTAGAAATATAAACAAATTAAAATGGATCGTGAAACAAAATCACACTCACTCCATTCAAGTTAAAAGTGATGTAGGAATATTACATTATAAAGATTAATATAATACATTGATGTGTGAATGGAACATGCGTGTGTTTTTTAATAATAGTTTTTTGTAAACTGTCAAAAAATAAATAATATTTTAGTAAAAGCCACCATAAAGTTCACGAGTGTTATTTCTTCATTTATCATTATCACAATTCACAGCTGCCGAGAGAGAGAGAGAGAGAGAAGCCTGACGCCGCCAGAGAGGCAAAGAGAGAGCAGCCTGATGCCGTCGGAGAGAGGGAAAAAAAAACACTGCTTTTGCTTGTTTTTATCGACAAGTTCTACTATTGTTATTTTTTAAAATATTAGGGTATGATTAATTTACAATTATTTATTATTTAATTTCTTTATCAAACATGACATAGATTAATTGGTGTGGACCATTTTCCGTTTAGTCAAGTTCAATTCTTAAGTATATAACTGTGTTAAGTTAAATAATTGAACCTAATGTTTTTAACTTATGTAGATCTCAGTGAACTTGAGCATTATAATGCAAAGAAGAAAAAAAGAGAGGATACTTTTAGTTCTTTATTATTATTATTCTCAATTTTTTAATTCAACTTTCATATTTAAAACTTTAATTGACTAATTTTATTTCTATAAAAAAATACTGGCATGGTGGAAAGACTAAAATATATAAAATAAAAAAGGTGTATTTAGTTCTCCTAAAAATTTAATGTGGGATCGAAGTGTATTAAATTTGTCCTCTTCACCAAAAAAAGAAAATGCAGAAATTTTTACCGTATAGAAATTGGAATGAAAAACATTAATTATCAAAAATAGAGACTAAATTTAATACAATTGTAAGACTAATCAAGGACAAGAATGAATTTGTAATCATTTTTATTATAGAGTTTATAATATATTTGATATATATGAAATAAAATGGAAAAAATAATGTTAGGTGTAGGAACAAAGTTTTAATTTAGTTATTAAATGATGTTTGGTAAAGGAAAAGTTTTGACATTTTTAAGAAAGTGACATTAGAGTAAAACTTTCTTATGTTTAATGAACCAGAATAGACATATTTTTGGACAAAAGACTTTTTTAGAACGTTAATTTTGAGAATGCAAGAGAAATATATTATCACATAACTGTGTCTCAGAAAAACAAAACTCAGAGGACTTAAATGAAAAAGAGAGATAGAAAGAGAAAAAGTCTTGAGGTTTGCTTTGCTATTAATTTCTTAAGAAACGTATAACGGACTTTTTTTTATTCCTTAGAAAATAAACAGAAAAACTAACCCACACTGTCGTGAAAAAGAACAGTTTGGAGGGGTGAGGATTGATATAACCAACCAAGCCAATTAACTATTCGTGGTTGATTTTTTAGGTTGACATTTTACTTTTATAGATGAATTATTCAAGTTTAAATTTTCATTGATAAACAATCTAAATTGATCTGTAACAAGGATAGTACCTTCTCATGTTAAACCTTTTATTTTTCAAAAACAAAATATTTCAACAACACAGTCAATTTCCAAATAACCATTTTGTTGTTTAATAAACATAAATATTAAGTAAATACATAGAGATACGTACGAGAAATGTGAATAGTTAATAGCAGCCACTCTTGGCTTTCAACTTGTCTTAGTCCATGGCATGATATTATAAATTAAAATAACAATAAAAAAATGGCAGAGCTGAACTATTATATAAATGGAACTAGGTGTTGGGATCTTAAGGTGTGCTTCCTAAGAGGACTCCTCTCTCTCCGGAACAGAGTGAGAGTCCTAATTTAGAGAGTGCCAAAAATGGGAAGAGCACCTTGTTGCTCCAAAGTTGGCTTGCACAAAGGTCCATGGACTCCTAAAGAGGATGCATTGCTTACCAAGTATATTCAAGCCCATGGAGAAGGCCAATGGAAATCTCTACCAAAAAAAGCTGGTAATAAGACTTTAGATGCTAATTTCCTCATTCTTTTCTTGGTCCCTCTTGTTCTGCTTCAAAAAAAAAAAATTTCTTTCATGGGGTGTGGTTTATTTCTCAATATGTTTTGATTTACAACTACATAACATATAACATATACTTAAACCACCAGAGTTGGTCTAGTATTATATATGATTCGAACTTGAGTATGATCATTATACATCAAATTTTACATGTATATTTTATCAAAGACAATTCTGTTAATGGATGACTCTTTGAATATGCAGGGCTTCTTAGATGTGGAAAAAGTTGTAGATTGAGATGGATGAACTACCTTAGACCAGACATAAAGAGAGGGAACATAACAGCAGAAGAAGATGATCTTATAATCAGAATGCATTCACTTTTGGGGAATAGATGGTCCCTCATAGCAGGAAGGTTACCAGGTAGAACAGACAATGAAATAAAGAACTATTGGAACACCCATCTAAGCAAAAAGGTGAAAAATCAAGGAACAGATGAGACCAACACAATAGGGAATCCCCAACAAGAGCCACCAAAAAGGAAGAAAAACGGTGGCAAAAAGACAAAGAAGAACAAGCAGAAGAAGAAAGGGAGCACAAATACTAATGCTGATGAGGCACCAAAGACACAGGTTTATTTGCCAAAGCCCATCAGAGTGAAGGCTATGTATTTGGCTAGAACAGATAGTAACACCTTCACCTTTGATTCGAATTCCCCTAGTGGATCCACGAGCCAAGAAGAAAAGGAGGAGTGCCCCGTGACAAAGGAATCAAACATGGTTAGTGAAGTTGGTAACGAGGGAGAAAGTGATGGTTTTGGCTTCTTCAGTGTAGACCATGACTTGGTCAACGCCTCAGATATTGAATGCCACTCTTATTTTCACACGGAGGATCATGGCACACTGCAGAAAGTTTATGAAGAATATTTCCAGCTCTTGAACATGGACCATGCCCAATTCGATATCAATTCTTACGAAGATTTTTTGTTGGAGTGAAAGAATAATATTACTACTCAGGATCTTCTTGCTTCTGTAATTTCATCCCTTATCTAATCTCATCTCATCGTTTTTTGTACATTTAATAAATATGTACCTTTCTTTATTGGTAAAAATTCTCATATTCTAACAGTGTCAGATGCACCGCAAAAACTTTTGTCATTTAAAGATTAAAAATACCCGTCATTAGTTAGGATTGCTTAAACGTAATTGAAGGTATCATAAATTTATGTCGACCTAAGATGTACCGTTCTCCAAGAAGAAAAAAAATTACTGATTTTTAGATATATTAAACAAATTAGTTATATATATTAAATTTTACAAATTTCATTTTTTTTAAATTATTATAATTATAAATATTAAAAGAAATAATAAAACTGAAAACTCATACTTTTAAAATTAAAAAAAAAATCATTAAATAAGATAATAGTAGTTAAAATTTGTTTATATTTAAGAATTATTTTTTTTTTTATAAAAGAGAACATGAAGAGTGTAATACTATAAACTAATATCTTGTATTAAAAAAATTGTTTCTTTGCATATTATATAACGGTGTTCATATACATTTATAAAACATATTTAATAGTTATACACTATATTTAATGGTTATACACTAAAAGGGTAAAATAAATTTACATTGTCAATGAACTGGATGTCATTGTTAATGGCATGTTTATTCATTATGAAAAGTTAATAATTTACTATAACTAATAATTTGTTATTACATTTATATTATCAGGGCATCACATGTCCTCTCTTATAATATTATCTTAATATTTTAAAATACAAGTTAGGAATAAAATACCTACACTTGATCGGCGAAAGCCACGTTCAACAAGTGCAATTAATTTTTACTTGTTAATTTTAAAATATTATTTAAATCATTTTTTTGACCATAACTCATATAATATCTCAAAACCGACAAAGATTAATATATATTCACAGGACATAGATTTTATTGACAAATTCTGGACCTTGATTATAGAAGCAATTGCCTACGACCCATAACTAAGAGGGGCCTTTTTTTATTTGAAATTATGCGATTGTGTTATAATTTTTATATTATTTTTAAAATAAATAAAATTATCTTTTTTTATATATTTCTGTTTTTATATTTAAAATATAAAGTGATACAATTATAATGTCTTGTTATTTTTATTGTTAATTTTTTAATGTATTACATTTATAAAATAGTAAATTATATTTTTGATTTCTCTAAAAAAATTTAAACTTGGTTTTAGTCTTTTAATTTATTTTTGTCCTTTTAATTTGAAGATGCATTACTTTTGGTCCTTAAAATTATATAATATTTTATAATAAATTGTTGTATAAAAGTAAATTGAATAAAAATATATTAGTATATCTATTTTAAATTTTTTAACATCGTTATTTTTTTTTTAATGTAATAAAATATGTTGTATTTGATTAAAACTTTAACACATTGTTTGGTTTATGAAGTTTTTGAAAAAAAAATTAGGTCTCTAAACTAAAAGTATTTGTAATCAAGTCATACATCCTTTTTTTGTAATTTAGTCCTTAGGACTTAAAATTTGTTTATACTTTGTGAAATATAACATTTTTTTATAATTTTTTTATTTGTAGAGTCACCTCAAATTATTATCATATATAATCAAATTTGAACCTTACAACTATTGAATTAAAAGATTTTATTATTGGTTAAATCATATATATATATATATATTTATTTATTTATATATACAAAATCGTTGTCCTTATTTAATTACAAATAGTCATATATTAACTTTTATATTAACCACGCGCTACTTTAAAATTTATACAAAAAATAATATGTGATTGGTAATAAAAATATGTTTATTAAACAAAGTCAATTTAATATCAATAAATTATAATTTTTTAATAGGGATGTTTGGTAATGTGTGCTCGCCATATCACATATGGCAAACGCGAATCCGTCCAGAATAACTTTGTACAGAAATCCACCAAACATGTGAATAGAGATCACATCCTTTTTAACTTTCTAGGAAAATGAATAAACTTCTATGAAAGAGAAATGTTTGAAGCCTGCTTCTCACGTGCCTATCTTTTTTGTTTGTCTTTTTCCTTTCAATGATTACACAAATCTATAGGGAACTTGATTCTACTTTCGCCCTAATTATACCATGTTTTTAATTCAATTATATTATTTTTTATTTATAAGATTTAATTTAGAAAATTTATTTATTATTTTATATAAAATTCAGTTAAAACATATTGCTTTATTTATTAATTATTTTATATTAAAATATTTATAATTAAATTGTGTTCTCTGAATTTGATAAAATAAATTATTTAAAAAATATACATTCTAATTGATTAATACAAATGAGTATTAGTTTAAAGAGAAATATAGTATAAAATATCCTATTTGTGTCGTTGATGATTTTGTTTCAAATGAGGGCATGTCGTGTCTTAAACCGGAGACCCAATAATGGTATTGTAATAAGCAAACCATTGCACCAAGATATGGACAAACAATATACAGATACTCCCCTTAAATTCATATATATAAGCAAAAGTATACCTAAAACTTAAATATAAACAAATTTTAACTAATTTGATCTTATTTAATATTATTATTTTAAAAATACTCCTTAAATTAAATGTGATTACTATTTCTAAGAAATAGTATTAAGGATAATTCAGGTAGTAAAATTTAGTTTTATATGAGATTAATAAAATTAAATAAACTTAACTAACTTCCATAATATGTATGAGTATAGATATTTTTACTTATACATATTTTTTCGTTCGGACTTTAGAGAGAGTATATAAGTATTAATTAAAAAATAGTATAAAAGTAGTTATATATATATATATATATATATAATTTATTGTTATTAACTAAATAAATTATTTTTTAATCTTAGTGAAGTAGATAGTTGAATTTTATATATAGGAAAGAAGATAATACAATTAAAAAATGTTAATTTAGTTAAGAGTACTAAAATTTCAATAATTTAAACTACTTTTTTAAAATTATACTTAATATCTCTTTAATTAACTTTCTTTCTTTTGACAATTATTTATATTTAATTAATTAATATTTGAAAGAGAGATATTTATATATCTATTTATATTCTCTAATCCTAATAATAAGAGATAAAAAAATTTATCTAATTTATTTATTTATTTATTAGTATTTATTTAAAAGAATTGTTAATTAAATTAGAATGTTAAAGAATATTTAATTAATTCAACTAATAAATAGAAAATGGTCTTATAAAGATAGATAAGTGAAAGTGAGAAGAGTCTCTTATATCTACAACAACAGATAAAGGGGATACTAACATTTTTTATCTCCACATTTACTTTCACATTTTGTCCTTAAAACATGTTATTAATTTTCAATAAAATTAATTTTCATGTCCTCGTCATAGGTATTTTTTTACCCTTCAACTCATATAAAATAACTGCCTAATCTAATTAGTAACTATTCACTCCTCCAAAATAACACATTTTCTCCATTTTTTTTCACTCTACCGACTACATGAATAAATATCTTCTAAACTATCATACCACAATAACATGTAAATAAGATATTTTTTTGTCTATACATGTTGTAACGACCCGGCTGGTCACTACACGCGGCACGACACACTAGAAACACCACACAGAAAGGAACAGGCATATACATATAGTGTCTAGAATATATATATATATACATGATCCAAGTCTGAATAGGGTTAAAGTGCACAAAAATACAACAAAGGCTACCACTCCGGGTAGTTAAAACAACAAAACATCCAAAAGATCAACTCTGCCTGCCAGCTGAAGTCTCACCACCAGTCGCCAACCTATCACTGCTCTGCTCCCATACATAGTATGATCATCGCAGTCCAAATATCATGGAGACAACAAAAGGGTAAGCTAGTAAAAAGAAATCAACATACATATAACAATATAATAACAAACAACTACAACTTATACTATATCACAGCTTTCAACAATTATCAGCACCGCGAAGCGGCATATTCAGCACTGCATAGCAACAATAGCAGCACCACATTAGTGGCTATAACAGCACCGCAAAGCGGCAATAACGGCACCGACATAGCGGCTAGTACAGCACCACCATAGTGGCCACACACACAGCATACAGCTCAACTCGACATTCTATAACACAACAATACCATAATTCAGCATTCTAAGATCATCAATCACAGTCCAGCTCAGCACAACACTATACATCTAATACAACTAAACATTTCTTCTCAGCACTATCATCTAGTCGGCATAGCATATTCATCAAGTACGGCTTAGTTCAGCATATAACAATTCAAATCAACAATCCCAACAAAATGTATCCGCTAACAGCATATATATATATATATATATATATATATATATATATATATATATATATATATATATATCATCATCATTATACGCGCCCGGGGCATTCATGGTCGCGCCCAGCGTGGCTCAACCAAAGAGCACCAGGGGCCAGCGCGCCCAACGCAAAAGTACTCGCGCCCGGCGTGACCCAATCCGAGAGTCCATGGCTCTCACGCGCCTGGCACAATATTAAATTGCGCCCAATGCATACCTAGGTAGAGACTTCAAGGAGTCTCACGCGCCCGGCGTGGCCTAACCCGCGCCCAACGTGGGGAAGGCAAGGACCTACCAAGGTCTTGCGCCCAGCGCAATTCTAATTGCGCCCGACGCCCCCATGGCAGAGACTCCCAAGGAGCCTCTGCGCCCAGCGAGTCCAAACGTGCGCCTAGCGCGGCATCAGAAGTCCCAAAACATGCCACAACTGGTATCGCGCTCGGCGCAGCTCAAGTCACGCCCGGCGGGGGCAAACCAGAGGCTCTCGTCCTCAAACTCGTCCGGCGCACACACCCTTGCGCCCGGCGGGCTTGCTTAAACAGAGCCTCCTGGTGGTCACGCGCCCGACGCGAAGAACAGCGCCCAGCGCGAAGCTCAGCAGCAACTCCCCTAAGTTTGAAAATTTTCCTAAAACCTGCAAAACTTAACAGAAAAACCACATGCAAACGATTCAAAGTGCCACATTTTCATCCAATAGCTCAAAAATACCATCTTTTCCTACATGCAACAACAAATCAAGGATTTCCCCAAATTTCCTTCAAAACCCGAAAAACCCCAAAGTTCTATTTTCAGCCATTTTAACCAAGAATCATCAAACACCAGTCAACAAGTGAGTTTCTAAAAACGCATTTACAGCCAAAAATCAGCGAGACCTAGCTTCCCTTACCTCGGTTCAACAGCTCCGAGCTTCGGGAAGAAGAGGATGATGAAGAAGAAGAAGAATGAGCTTGAGAAGAACTCCGCACGACTCAGCTAAGCCCAACACTAGGTATCAGCAGCTTGAATCCAAGCAAAGAGAGAATGAATCAGCCAAATGAAGGTTTTAGAGGAGAAAGAGAGTTTGAGTGAGTAGACAAAGAGAGTGAGTGAGGGCTCGGGGGAGAAGAGAGGAGAAAAAAAAAAAGAAAGGGGCCTCACACATGTAGAGAAATAAAATACTTATACTTTCTTACTATTATATAAAGACAGAAATAATATATTGGTTTATTTTAATGTTGTTTCCAAAAAGAGCAATGATTTGTTAAGACAAAGAATATTGAGATATAGAATAAAATAAGAATTGGTAAATAGTATTGTTGAAAGTAAAATAATTGAATTTAAATATATTATTAATATATGTATACTATTTAATTTTAAAAATAATAAATAATATTTATTATAATAGTTATTTCTATTTTTATATTATTAAATTATTTATTTTAAAATAAAAAAGTATAAATTATATGTTATATACAATCAATTTTATATATATATATATATATATATATATATACATATACTATACTATATTATGAGGAGAGATCCACTTACTCTTGAAATAAGTTTTTGTAGATTTATTTCACTCAATAACTCATGTTCTACATTAATTTTTAATAATACAAACGTTAAATTAAAAGTTCTTAATTTATAAATCAAGTTTGTAAGTTTTTAAAAAATTAGAATATACACGCACAAAGTAATCTATATTAGTGAAATAAGAAAAGTAACTATAACAAAATATACAATAGTAGTCAAGGGCTACACTACCAACAACTTGACTCACCAAAGTTTTGATTATCACCGTCCAACTATTAGGAAACATGTAAGGGTAAGTTAGATTTCCAAAAGAATTAACATATAGAAAGCATAAAAGTAAAGATGATTATACTAATCACCAACACCAACATGTAAACAATAAAACACCTCATGGTTCATAACATATCATCACAACAAAACACCTGAACATGACATTAACAAATTTGAAAGGCAAGCAACTCAAGCATATCAAGCTTACATCACAATCATGTCATTCAATAATATAATCACCAAAGCATAAGAACAACACCAACCTACTCCACATCATATGCATACACTTCAACTAAGGTATCGTCACACATTCACTTACGAAAATCTCCTACAATAGGGTGAGTAGTTTAAGAGGTTTGACATTACCAAACCAACATAACCTTTTTACATCTACTAGGTCAACAACCAAATTGGGATACCAATCCTAAATAAGATGGTTGCTCAGATATCGCCGCTTAAACTATAAAGTATAGTATTCCTATAAGGGTAGTATAGTTTGGGTATGAGCCTATCACAATATTAGCTTACAAAACTAGGCCTCATATGTAATTAGTTCACCGACTACCCTTTAAATATTACATCCCTCTGATACTCAATTAGGATCTAAGTCTTTGACTTCAAACTTTACTTAGTTGGTTACTTTATACACATATGTCTCGACTTTGCCCACATATGGATCAACATTGGTCACGTTTAACCAATATGCCTTGACCTAGCCCACAAATCGCATCATCTAAGGTCTTAGAGAAGAATTAACAATCTACTCCAAGAAATATCACATACTCAAAGAGAGTTTTTCAACAATTAAACTCACAAAGTACCATACCAATATCCACACAATGGGATATCCAACTTTCGAAAACATTTTATCCTCTAGTTCTAAGTCAATCAACATGCCTAGATATCTATAGCATTCTTAGCATCAACATCTCAACAATATTCATCTATATGCATTACCCCAAGTCAATTGATATAGATCTAACAACATGAATCAACTCACAACAAACAAGTACAACTTAATAGTTCAATCATACAACCATTTATCCATATTATCTTAGATCAATATAAATAGGACAAATATCACCAAACTATACATCATGCAATAGATTCATCTAACCTATCCATGTTTACCATAACATAAATCAAACAAAAGGAATTTTCAAAGTAAAACGCGCCCAACACCACACACCTTGCGCTCAACGTTATTGAGGTAAAGAGCTTTCTACTTATCCATGCCTAGCGCCATTCAACCCGTGCGCAGCGTGGTTGAGGTAGGGAACTCTTGAACCCTCACACCTAGCATGGCAAAGTCCCATTTGACTTCAAACTAGAGAAAGATGAATCTCTTTTCTCACATCTAGTGCCACTCTTTGGGCATTCAGTGCTAATCTAGGAAGAGTCAATTCTTTCACCTCACGCCCAACGCCATTTCAACCTGAGGTAATTCTCTTTAGTCATGCCCAACACTACCAATCATGTGTCCAACATGAACAAGACCAAGTACCCTTGGTTCAAGTCACGCTCGACATGAGGATGAGTTTTGCACTTATAGACTCACGAATTTAGCTCAAACCACTTGAAAAATAGGAAAACCAAGTATGCAATGCAACATTCTATACATAAGAATCATCCATAACTAGAATCTAAGCTCAAATTCATCATGCAACCACAAATTGGCTAACATCATCAATTTCACCTCAACATGTTCAAAACACCAAAAGTTCAACATTTTCATCATACAATCCAAAATCCATCAACATAAGCACGTTTGATGACAATCAAACAACATGCAACTCAACAAACCAACAACAAATCATTTCTAACTTCTCTTACCTCACCAAAATCTCCAAATTTGAGAAGAAGAGGAAGAAAGAAAGAGAAAGAGCTATAAGTTTCTCTAGGAAACTCCACACGACTATGATTTATGGTTCACTGACTTGAATCAACAAAACCCAACTAAATTAAGATTTTGGAGAAAGAATCACCCTCTCAAGTGAAGGTTTAAAGATGAAGAGAATTCATGGACCCCGAGTGCTTTTCTTTATCTTATCTATCTAAATTGTCTAAGAAATGAGTTTATGAGGCTCAAACTTCAAAAGAAATCTTATATAGTTTCTTCTTCAAGGTCAAACTAGACTTCAACCCAAAGAAACCTTCTAAAATACCTAAAGACTTCTCAAGAATTTCCATAACTCCCAAAATCCTTCAACTACACCTCAAAACAACTCAACACATAATTATTGATAAAAATACAATAATTAACAAAAGCATACAATGTTACACTATATGTAATAATGTCGCGTATAGTTTCAAAGGTTTCCCAACCTTATGAGCTTTGTGCTGTTGATTTTGTCAATATTTGCTAACTTTTGCTTGCTTTTAGTTTATTTTTTTCATCAATGTTTTATGTCATTTGTTCTTATCTCGAGTATGTTAGAATAGTTTGGATCGTCACATTTAAAATAATTATTACCTTAGTCTTTATATACTATAAGATTTTCTCTTTTTTCTTGTGCCTTTCATGAGACTTTTTTTTTTTTATTGCAAATTATATGAATTATATTTTTTAAAAATATTTTTATTTAATTATTTTTTTAAAACAAAAGTAATAAATATTTAAAATTATTGGATAAAATTCTTTATTTTTTAATTAGATTAAAGAAGATAAATAAACATATATATATATATATATATATACATATATATATATATATATCTAATTTAACATTATTCTCTTTTTAAATATTAATTATAAATAATTAAATATAAAAAGATAATCTTAATTTAAGAGATGTAATGGATAATTTATATAAAAAAAAAGTAGTTTAAATTTTTGACAAACTTAATGCTCTTGAATAAATTAATCAATTTTTTTAAAGGATGTAATTTATGGATCTTATAAATGAATAGGAATGAATGCAATAACATTTATTTTAATTAATGTTGATTGACTTGTTACAATTTTGTGTTAACATTTTCTTAAAGCGTTTATAAACTATATCACTAGCCATTAGTTGTTGTCATTATCTTTAGAATATCATAACAACTTAGTTTTCTTTTTATGAAAGTGACTCTCATATCGAATAAAGTTACGTATGTTAACATTCAACAATATGTGAAAAATATTATTTATCACTTAATATTTTAAAATTTTGAATTATAATATAGTGTTAAACTTTTTTATGTAATTTTTTCACTACTCATAAATAAAGTTCACTCTAATATTTAACTCGCTTGACAATCTACAAATAAAACGCAATGGAAGAATCTCTTCGAGTGATTATGTCCCACAAAAAAAATAAAATTGTTAAGCCGTGTAGTATGAGAATGTTAAGATTAGCCAGATTTATGAAGAAGAAAAATTAAATGTTCTACAAAAATACTTTATTTATTCTATTTTTCACGTTTAAAGTCAACAAATTAAAAAATTATAACTATCATTTTAAATTTTATAAATCTACCATATATAAAGATAGTCTAACCTAAAAGGCAACACATTTTGATTTAAAATAGCATCAACAATTAATTATTAACATCAAATTCTGAACTGAGATGGCAAACAAAAACTCCATCTATTCTTATATATATTTTTTATTTCAACTATATAAATGCCAATTTAATTCTTTCATTCATATGCTATTTTCGCAATAAAAAAATTTCTAGTAGCATGCTTGAAACTGTCATCTATTATTAGTTCAGCAAGAGAAAGTAGTAACTTAACTTAATAGTGTCGTATAAGGTAAATTTGGTTTGGCACTGTTTTTTTAGTGTTAAAGTGTTAATTACAATTATATTACATTGAAAAGGAATTATAATATTTCGTACAAGTTTAAGTAGTTTCAAGAAATGTTAAGTTTGACCTTTATTATTTTTATTGCACATTAAAAAACATGTCTTCATCATTTTTATATGAATTTTTTATAATTTGAAATTGTAACACTCTATTGTGATTCCTACATTTAATAAATTGACTACTAATCATGGAAAACAAACACATCTACCTAAGATTATTATACAAATAATTCCTGAAAATACAAGTAATAATATAAATATATGCATAAAGATAAAACTAATATGAAAGTGTAAAGGTTCAACAATGGAACCAAAACATATCCTATACACATATAAATATATACACTAACCCAAAAAATGAAATGTACAGATCTAGGTTGTCGATTAACACTACAAAACTCTACAAAAGTAGAATGCAGCTACACCACCAACAATATGGCTCACAATACGCCGAATTCCTCCAACCTATCTCTACCCTACTCCCATGCATGTAAATATGATCATTGCAACCCAATTATAAGGAAACATGTAAGGGTAAGTTAGTATTCAAAAGAATGAACATATATAAGTATAAAATTAAAACAACTATACAATAAATAATAACATGTAAACCGCACAATATACATCTCATGGTCTACAACTTAGCACCACAACAAAAACACCTCAACATGACATTCAACACCGTACCAAGGTAAGCAACTTAACAACATATGATAATTTCATAATTCACCACATCAATTCCATTAAAAAATATAGTCACAACGCATACGAACAACTTCACATCAATAAATCAAATGTATAACACCTTAATTACATGCATCGTCACACATTCAACTATGAAGATCTCCTATAACAAGGTGAAAAGTCTAAGTGGCATGGTCCTACTAAATCGACACAATTTTTTTGCACCTGCTAGATCAACAACCAATTTGGATACTAATCCATAACAACATGATTTCTTGAATTTTTCCACTTAAACTAGGAAGTCTAACATTCTTATAAGGATAGAACAACTTGGGTATAAGCCTACCATGAAATTAGCTTACGACACTAAGCCCTTTATGAGATTAGTCCACTAACTACCCTCCAAATATTACGTCCTTCCAGTACTCAGTTAGGGACTAACCTTTTGACCTTGTACTTACTTTGTTGGTCACTTTATGTATCTAGAGTAAAAGGGTTTAGGTATTGATAAGTGTCATGATTTCATTAAGTTTATGGCCTAGTTTGAAGCACTTATATCAATTTTCCTTGCTTTAGACCTTGTTTTTAACTCAAAATATATCTAAATTGTTAGGTGATCATATTTTGTCTTTGAATAATGTTTTTAGGTAACTTACAAGTATTTGGTTGTTGTTTTGTAGTTTAGAAGAAAGCTAGGAAAGAAGGAAGGAAGTCAAGCACAAAGTGGTGAATTTGAAGTTGAAGGAATTTTTGGTTAAGTCCCTAGGCTAAGCCCCAGATCCAGGCTTAGCCTCAGCTTGGCAGAGAATCCCTAGAACAAAATTTTGATCCCCACGATGAGCGTTGAATTGGGGCTGAGTGTGGGAGTCCCAGAACCTCATTTCACTCCAGACCTATATATCCTCAAGCTTAGCGTGGCTTCTCACGCTTAGCGAGGATTGTGTTGACATGTCATTATTCACATAAGACAAAAGCTTTTATGACCTAAAAGTGAGATTTTCGAGAAGAGAAGCAAGGAGGATCATTCTTGGAGTTTGTGTGGCGGCTGGAGAGCTTTGGAACCTTCAAGATCAAGCTTCTTCCTTTCTTCATCATTTGTTAAGTTCTACATGTCTATGTGTAGCTAACTTCACCCTTGTTGGGGTTTGATGTAACTAAAATCATTCTCATGTGTAAACTCTAAGTGATCAATGTTAGTTGTTATTCAATTTTATTGCTCTGTTTATGTGCATAATGCTTGTTATGGCTTGACCACCCTTAACTTGAACTTGAGGTTTTTAAGAGATTGAGAAATGATTTTAGACCTTTGAAATGAAATAGAGAAGCTAATGGTACTTATTGCTAGAGATAGAGTAAATGCCATTGGTCTTTCTTAAGCCCTTGTTTTTAAAGCTGGTTTCTTGGTTAAACTATGCAAGAGATTGATAGTTTAAGTTAGCAACTTAGATTCTAACTTGTAAGAGATTAGGGTTGGTTACTTTTGAGAGTGATTGATAAATTCTGAATAATAACTATTGTGAACTTAGTGATAAGCATGAGAGGAAGGTTTAGTGAAGTCAAACCCCAACAATTTATTAATATTGCATTAGAATCAAGTTTTGCACTCTAAGTGTTTACCAAAATACCAAAAAGAATTGTTATTGCTTGTTTACATTATTTACTACAGTAAATCAAACTCTTATTGCTTTTTGGTAGCTTAGTTAGTGTAACAAGTGAAATTGCAAAGTGTTGCGCAAGTCCCTTGGAAGACGATACTCATACTTTCATTGAACTACTTATACGATTTGGTACACTTGCCAAGGGAAATAACAGGTATCCCCTGTACCTGTTTATTCCAATAATATTAACTATTTGTTGTTAAAAAAAATATATGTATGTCTCAACCATGCCTGCATATGGATCAACATTGGTCAGTTGTAATCAATATAACTCAACTTGGCCCTTATATCATAGTTACTTATAGTCGACATACCTCGACCTGGTCCACATATTTATATAAACTTAGGTCCTAAAGGAGACTCAACTATCCACTTCAAGAGTCAACTACTCAAAAAAGATTTTCAACAATTGGCCTCGTAGAACACCATACCAATATTCGCACAATGAGATATCCAACTTTTGAAAACACTTTTTTATCTAATCCTAAGTTGATCAACACAACACACCCCAATGCCTAAATGCCTTAAGCACTCTTAGATTCATCGCCTCAATAGATCAACAATTGATCACCTGTATACATTATCCTAGATCAATATATATAAAACCAACACCATTTAATCCATTCAATAGTTTGATCTTCATACATTATCCTAGATCAACGTATAAGGAACTAACAATATATATCAACATACAAATGTAATAGATTAAGATAACCAACACATATTCACCATTTAATTGGCTAAACAACCTATTTTTACAAGGAACTTCACACTGGTGCTATTAATTTTATGCCTAACATCATTGAGATAGGGAGCTCTTTGTGTCACCTATGCTTGGCCCACTCGACCCATGTCCAACGTGAATGAAATTAAAGAATCCCTAGGACAATTGTGTTTGGCGTGTTTAACTCATGCCTAACCCCATTTCAAGTAATGATAATTCTTTCTCCTCATGTCCGACATCACTCCATTCGCACTTAATGTCACTCAAGTAGAGAGTTTTATCTTGATCACACTTAGGCTCTGAACAATCTGGGGCTCGACATCACTAAATCATAAATAATTCTCTCACCTCACGCTCGATATCACCAAATTTAAGACTTTTCTCTCTCCTCACACCTAGTGCCACCAATCCTATAGTCAAAACAAGTCAAAAATAGAGAACATTTAATGTTAGTCACACCTAATGCCATGAAGGCACACCCAACGCGATGGTGAATTCTTCACTTGATTGATTTACAAATTAACTCAAAACCACCTGAAATATAGAAATTTCCAACTTATGTAATGTACACAACACATTTATACACCTCAAATAACTCATTTTAAATAAAAAAATTAACATGCAACCATTTAAGACAAGATTCACCAATTCATCTTAACATGCATCAACAACACCAAGACTTATACGATAGAATTTTCCACTGCAATCATCCATACAACCACGATTTTTATGCACTCTAACAACACATAATGCACAATGTCATAAATCAACAAAGATTCAATTCTAGCTCCTTTTACCTCAAAATCGAAGAAGTTAAGCTCCGAACAACTTCACACAAACACACCACTAGCTTCATCTTCAACTGAGCAACTTCGTACAAATGCACCACCACTTTGATCTTCAACTCAACTACTCTAATCACTTCTCTTCAACTCACAATAGCTTTGAGGAAGGTAATTAGAGGTCCATTGTGGAATCAAAAGGAAGAAAAGACATCTTTTGTTCCTAAGCGTCCCACTCTAGCTTATGTCTCTAGGATTCTTAAGAATGAACTTATTAAGCTCAATTCTTAACAGAAACCTTATATACTTCTCTCCTCAAGACTAAATTGAACCTCTGTCCAAAGAAATCCCTTAATTCTTAGAGTTTCTCAACAACAAATCACTACAACAATTAATTATTGAAAAACTAATAATTAACAAACTATATAGTGTTACAAAAATATTTTTTAAGTAATTTTAAAGAAATATATTTTATAATTAAGAAAGGGAATGACAATTATTTATATACCATAAATATTAATTGTAATAAAATATATTATAATTAATGTTAATTGATTATTTCATAATTTTGATATATATATATATATATATATATATATATATATATATATACACTACTAGAAAAGTATCATTTTCCTACAAAAAAAAATATTCAAAGAAATTTTTTGCGAATTTTCCTGCAAAAAAATATTCGCAGAAATTTTTTGCGAAAAATAATTTATAGATATTTCTTACAAATTTTGCTACAATTTTAATGATCATAGAAATTTTTTTCCATGGTAAAAAATTTCAGAAAATATTAGAATTTTATTTTGTTTCTTGTAGATTTTCTTGCAAAAATAAATTTGCAAGTAATGTTTACTAAATGGTAGAAAAATTTTGCAAGTAACTTTTCCTACGGATTTTCCTGCAAATTTTAATCCGCAGGAAAAATAAAAAAATATTTAAATTTATAAGTTTAATATTTTAAAAAAATTCAAGTGCCACATCGATTGAAAATAAAATAATTAAAGAGTATATAAGTTGGGACAACACTTATCTTACAAATTGATTTATATGATTGAGTGTTAAGCTTATAATCTACAATCTTAGAATTTAAAAGATTATGTATCACATGTTGCAGGCATAGAAATAAATGTTTTGGATGAATTCATTGTGAGCATTTGAAAATTGAAGAATTATCGATAGAATTTATAATAATTTCTTTAACTTTTTTTCGTAAAAAATATTTCTGCAGAATTTCTTGCAAAAAAATTCGTAGGAAACTTTCTTGCGAATTTTTCGGCTATTTTTTTTGCAGGAAACTTTCCTGCAATTTTTTTTACAAGAAATTTCGCAGGAAAATTTCTTGCGAATTTTAAATTTTGCAAAAATATATTATCCACGAAAGTATTACCTCTAGATAAAATTTCACAGAAAAATTTGTAGAAACAACGTTTCCTGCGAATTTTTTATAAAAATATAAAAAATTCGTAAGAAAAGTCGCATATAATAATAAGAGACATATTAAAAATTGACAGAAATTAATTAATTAGTTTCTGTCATATATAAGTTTTTTTTAATATGTAGGAAATTACAATAACAATAATAAAATTTAAATTTAAACTTATATGTATACTACTTCAATTTTCACTGCTAAGCTAGTCAACCTTATACTGGTTACATTTGAAGTTATATTTCTTTCCTTGATCACTAATGATAATTTTTCATTGGAGGAATTATCTGGCATCTTGCACTTCCCGATGGTTGAACTAATGCACATTACATATACATGGTGCTGCTGCATGAGGATTTAGGAATTTAGAAAATTGAAAATAAATACTTAAAAATATATATTTTTTAAATAGTAAAATTAATTGTGAAAAATTAAATTAGTTACATGATAAATACTATTTTAATTATCAATATAGGTTTAATGGTGCAATCATTTTATAATTATTTAGTAATATTTTTAAAAATTATAAAAACTTTGTTGTAAGTTTTGAAATTATAAAGAAATGTAAATTTAGTGAAACTATATAGGGGTTAATTTTACCAAGTAGAAAAAAACATGTCTTTGACTTAATCATCAAACATATATTATATGTTATAGTTTAGAAGCAAAAGGATCAAGAAACTTGTCTTTGAATGGATTTCGGCCGAAAGTGAAACCTCCTTTGTTGACTAGTCAGTGAATAAATGATACTAAAGAACACTAATTAATATCCCACAATGTTGTTTCATATATCCGCCAAAAATGGCTAAGGGCAACCATGCAGAAACGTTGGTGAGTAAGATCAGTCATATAAAAGAATTAACAACTTGGATATTGGATGCCCCACTAGCTTTAGTCCCGTGAAACAATTGTCATTTATCTTTTTGGAATTGCAATATAATTAAGCAGTATTAATATGAAAAACAATTTTGAACAAGGTAGTGGACTTATATTTATATTATTAGATAATACACTTGTTTTATGATTATCATGCGTATTAAGATATTTTTTTTGACGTTTATGTGTGTTTCAAAGCATGTGATCTGCATTACTATACAATCTTTATATTTTTTATATTCTGCATGACTACATTTTGTACTTTATTGAATATAATTTAATAAAAAATTGTTTTACCCTTAAAAAAATATGAAAAATAATTTTTAAATTACTCCCACTAACGCCACTCTTCTTTCCGAAACATAAAACTATTGAGTATAGGAATTTGTGACCAAAAAACAATTGTTGCAATTCTTTTGCATTGCAAATATTTTGAGACAAAATTTTAACTGTCCCGATTTAGGACAAAAAGCATAGTGAAATATAACCATTTTATTGTGTAGGAAATTTGGGGGAAATTTTTTGAATAATAATTATGAAATATGTTTTTTCATTTATTTATTTATACCAATAATAAAATGAATATCATATTTTAGTGTCCATAATTTATTTTTCAATTTTATCTTTTAGTTAACTATAACTACCTTAAAACAATTGTTCATGACTAAAAAAAGTTGCTCATTAATTAACCGTAAAAAAAGAATCTTTTATTCTCTCGAAAACATGGAATGCCTTTTATTCTATTAGTACTAATATAAAGGAGGTATCCTTTTTATGTCCACTTTTATTTTAAAGGCATTTATAATTTTGTATTGTATTTTATTTTTTTCATTAATTTATATTTAAAGATAAAATATAATATATATATATATATATATATATATATATATATATATATATAATTACTGTCTTCTTTAAAAATAATAACTACCCATTTTTCCCATGCTAGTATCGTATATAAAAAAGGACACTGTAATTATTATTGTCATGAATTAATTTGAGACAATTCATAAATTTTGTTCTCCCACAAAATCGCAAAGAAATTAATAGTAATATTTTTATCCTAAATTTAGCATATTCGGAACAAAATCATTTGCATTAAAATTCCATAGCAAATGTTTTTGAAAAAATTGTACATTTTGTTTATACCATAATAGTTTCCAAATAAGTATATATAGTAAATTATAAAATGGATAATAAGGAATGTTACTAGCAATTCTATATCTAATAATCCATTTTTAACATTCTCTAAAAAAAATTATATTAAAATTATTGAAAATTATAAATATTAGTGAGAGTCGTCTGTAAATTAAAATAAGAACTTACTAAATAAGAAGTGAATATTGTTAAAATTTGTAATTTTTAATAAATTCCTACTAATACTTAAAATAATGTTAGTAATAGAATATTTTAATAGAATGTTGATAGCTTCTCTCAATGGATAATCACTATAAATACTAATAAAATTCTATTTAATATATATATATAACGATTTTTTTTACTCAAATAATACTATTTTAAAAAAAAATTATCCAAATAGCAATTGTGTAAATTTATTTCCCCAACTAGCACCATTTACTATTCACGTTTCAGAACGAGCCGTTCTAAAACAAGAATGGGCCGTTTCGGATTAAAAAATAACACATGGAAAACAAATCAGAATGGGTTATTCCAAAATCAAAATTAGCACATAAAAAATAGAACCAGAACAGCCCGTTCTGCTTTCAGAACGGGCCATTCTGACCTACAAATAAATTTTTTTTTTCGATTTTCACTTATCAAATACCAAAACTCAGAAACTAACATCAAATAATTAAATTTATTGAATATTAACATTATAAATATATCTAAATAAATTTATTAAAATTCAATACAACAATAAAGATCAATGGTGGTAGAAACTAATTCTGTTGTTTTCTAATGTCTATCTCTATTTTAATCCTGTTAGACTTTGGCCGACCCTTGAAAGTTCGCTTGAGTTATGGATTTGGTCACAAAGTTGGACCAGTGTAAGTAGGCCTATAATCTTCATGTCGGAGCTCTCCAAACTGTCCTTCGTATACCTTTTAGGAACTTGCCGCAATCATACCACATTTCATTTAGCCTTACTATAAATCTCCCAGCGGGTCAAACTTTTCTCGGATGTAATCTTCATGTCGAAGCTCTCCAAACTGTCCTTCGTATACCTTTCTGGAACTTGCCGCAATCATACCACATTTCATTTAACCTTACTGTAAATCTCCCAGCGGGTCAAACTTTTCTCGGATGTAATCTTCATGTCGGAGCTCTCCAAACTATCCTTCGTATACCTCTCTAGAACTTACCGTAATCATACCACATTTCATTTAGCCTTACTGTAAATCTCCCAGCGGGTCAAACTTTTCTCGGATGTAATCTTCATGTCGAAGCTCTCCAAATTGTCCTTCGTATACCTTTCTAGAACTTTTCGCAATCATACCACATTTCATTTAGCCTTACTGTAAATCTCCCAGCAGGTCAAACATTTCATTTGGAGAGCTCCGACATGAAGATTATTGGCCTACTTACATTAGTCCAACTTTGTGGCCAAATCTAGAACTCAAGCGAACTTTCAAGGGTTGGCCAAAGTCCAGCAGGATTAAAATAGAAATGGACATTAGAGAACAACATAATCAGTTTCTGCTACCATTGATCTTTATTGTTGTATTGAATTTTAATAAATTTATTTATATATATTTATAATGTTAATATTCAATAAATTTAATTATTTGATGTTAGTTTCTGAGTTTTGGTATTTGATAAGTGAAAATTGAAAAAAAAATTATTTGTAGGTCAGAACGACCCATTCTGAAAGCAGAACGGACCGTTCTAGTTCAACTTTTTATGTGCTAATTTTGATTTTGGAACGGCCCGTTTTGATTTGTTTTCCATGTGTTATTTTTTAATCCGGAACGGCCCGTTCTGATACGAAACGTAAACAGTAAATGGTGCTAGTTGGAAAAATAAATTTGCACAGTTACTATTTGAGTAAATTTTTTTAAAATAGTATTATTTAAGTAAAAAAAACTCATATATAACATCTATATATATATTGACTTTGGTTAAACATACCTTAAAATCCTCAAATTTGATCATCACTATTCACTGAGTGTTACTTAATTTGTAGCATTACTTTTACTAGTAGCATCACCCATAGGAGGATCATATGCATGCCAATATAAAACCATTGCATCCAAATCAATGTTCACATATTTAGCAAATAAAGCAATTATTTTGTTTCGTTGAGCAAATTCACTACTTATGAGACCAATAGTTTGTGGTTGCTATGCAATTTTGCCTCAAATTGTGACAACTCAACTAGTGAACATAAAGTTACAAAGTTTTCATGTAAACAAAAGAAAATACAATTGCTCAAAATTAATTTAATTGATAAAATCTAATTAGATAACAATTTTATATTATAAGTACATTAGTAATCACATATATGAATTACTTGAAAATTATTAAATTTAAAAATAAAGCTCTAGAAAATTATCTATATTGAGTTTATTAATATGTATGTAATATTTTTATAAAAAAAAAAAACAAAATAGAAGTGATCGTAGTTATTAATGAAATTATCAATATTTATTGATTGGTAAGATTCATTTCCAAAGTCTTGAATTCACCTTGTGCTAAGCCAACTTGCAATTTTTGTAATAAAATCATTTTGCTAAAGAAAAGTCTTCACTTTTAAGTTTTGTATTGTATATGAAAATTAGAATCGTATTAACTTTGTCTCCTTAAATGAGTTTTTCTTAATTAGACTCCAAAAGTAGTTTTTTTAATATTGTGGATTTAAGGGAAAAAAAACTACTTTTAGAAAATAAGAAGAAGAATTTGGTCTCTTAATTAATTACTTTTAGCCAATTAAGTCTAGATGAACACATTGATCAACTAAAAATGAGTTATTTTAATTTAACTAAAGGTCTTGTGTTTGAACTCTAATTATGCATTTATGTTAAATATTCAAATAATAGGTTTTTCTATCTATAGTATTCCTATTCGACTCAAATATGATTGTTTCTAATAGAGTGTAATATATATATATATATATATATATATATAACAATTAAGTCTCTTAATTTTCAAAATTAAATAAATTTAGTTTTGGTAAAAAAATGTAATACTATTCATTTTGTGATGTTTAATTAATTATATGATTTGTATTATTTAGTTGTTATTTGCTATTGAAAACTCTAGTAGTCAAAGGGGCACTAAGAGTTAAGTTGGCCTCTAAGGTAGTTGGTCAAAGGTAAGTTGTCTTTGAGTCAATTGTAGTTAGAGCTAGTTGAGTCAGTTGGGATAAGGGTGTATAAAGTTTTTCTTAAGATGTAAATCTTATAAGTTCATGTTTTAATGAAAACTAAAGATAGATTCTCTAAAAATCCGAAAACCCTTTTCAAAATCCCTCATTCCCATGATTCATCTTCATCTACTTCTATAGCTATTTAAGGTAGATTGTTGTGATTCAAATCTAGAGGGGTTAAGAATTTCAAGTCAAAGTCATGTGTTTTCCATTCTTCCTTTTCTCCCCTTCTCGGTTCAGATCGAAAAGAGGTAAGTGAAGCTTTGTAATTGAATTCTTGTTGATCCATGTTGATTTTTGTGGCCTATAATCACTAGATACATAGTTGTTATGGTTTGTATATCCATGGTATAATGATTGATGGAGTGGGGTTTTCTTGAAGTGTTGCTTATGAAAAATAGTTGATGATCCTTGCAATTTGATGGTTGCATGTGCCTTTTGAAGTTGTTTTCAAGTTGAATATGATGTATGGATGTTTCTTTGCTTGTTGAGTGTTGGATTGTTGGTGAGTTTCAAGTGGATCAAGTTAAAATGAACTTTTGTCAAGTACAAAAATCAACATCGTGTCGAGTGCATCTTCATTGCATTAGACATGGCTCAAGTTAGGGGGCTTTCTACCTTGATCATGTCAAATGCAAGATTGGTAGCGTCGAGTGTGGATCAACGAAGAGTCCTTTGACTTAGTCACATCAAGTATGGAATGAGTGGCATCAAGTGTGGGAACTCGAGAATTTTTTGACTTGATGACGTACGTTGAGCCCTAGAGGTGTGGAGCCAAGCGTGATCAAGTTTGTGGATCACTGTAACACCCTAGGATTTTTCTAAAAATTAATTAGGAAAATACTTATGATTTCATTTTATTTTATGACTATCAATTTTTATTTTATTTTAATATATTTAATTATTTAGAGGAGAATTATATTATATATATATATATATATATATATATATATATGAGAAAAGAATGGAGGAATGATTATTCTTTATTCATCTTTACTTTTCTGACTCTCGGCTGCTCTAAAGATGACGCATCTAGAGAACAAGGAGAAGGAATCATCGAAAAGGAGCCAAAGGCATAGATTTGATATTTTGCATCACTCCAAGTAAGGGAGGAGTGAGAACACTCATTTATGGGGATTGAGTGTATGTATGAAAGGTAGAGGGGTTGGCCCCAATCCCATAAATTTTATGTTTGATGAGATGTTATGTGTGTTTGATGTGATTTATTGAGTAGATTCTGAATATGTAATTTATTTGATGATAAATTTTTTTTAGAATAATTAATTGAGTGCTCTATAGAAAAGTGTTAGAACCCTAAAGGGAGAAATTTGTTGAATTTAAGGGGTAAAAGTTGTAAACGATAAAATTGGTGAATTTATGGATGTAAAACGAGTTCTAGGATATTATAATTTGTATGATTGAATAGTTTGAAGTATGAGTTGTTGTTATTATATTTTGAAGTATTAATTATTATTATATTTGTTTATCGTACGTGAAGAGATGGAATGCCAAGGGTTGTGGCCCATTCCCTATAGAGTGAGATTGTTCTCACTCCCTATTTGTTGTTGGTGTGTCTTTTGTATGTTTTGTAGACGAGGATCATCAATCCTGGGAGGAGTAGGGAGAGGTTTAGGTGTGTGTGGAACTCTGATGCCAATGTGACACTAGGCATTTAAAGTAATTTAGGAATTATATTACTTATTTGTCATTTCAGTATTTTTTAAATTAAAATTTGTTTACTACTACTTTATTTATTTATTTTCTAGTGAAGTGATTTATTCTACTTATGATTTCTATGAGGATGTAGTTGAATTTTTACGAATTTTAAATTGGTATCATTCTTAGGGGTAGATGGGTGTCACAATCACTACCTAAATGACATCGGATGTAGGTTGAGTGGTGTCGAGCGTGAATTAGGTAAAAACTCTCTATCTGATTGAGGTTAGGCATGGAATTTATCACGCCAAGCATGGGAGACTAAAAGGTCCTCTACCTCACCCACACTAGGCATAGGAGGATTAACATCGGGCATAGAAAGTACAGAAACCTCTTTATCTCAATATCATCAGACACGCTTTGAATGATGTCGAGTGTCATATGTTGAAATGAAATATGATGGTTTAAGTTGTTTACATGTTGTAGTATGATGAATTGCTTGTATGAATGATGATATATGATGATGTTTAAAGTTGTCTATGATGAGAATTGATGAAGTTGATTAAGTTGTAAGAAGAATGATGTTTTAAGTTGCATGTTGATGAATGATAAAATTGTAAGTTGCATTGAAGCTATAGTTGATTAAGTTTTTAAGTTGTTAGGCATATGGTATAGATACATGTCTTAACTAAGATACATAAAAGTTAGAGAAGAATAAAAGATGTTTCAGAAATTAAAATCTTATTATGTGAATATAAGTTGTGGTGCTTTGAGAGCTTAGTTGAAACCCTTGAATAAGTAAATTGGATTCTAAATGGGTGGTTATTTTTAAAGTTTTCTCCTCTAAGTTTTACATGGTATTCATATGTGGGCAAGGTCGAGGTATAAATGTATAAAGCGACCAATTGAGTAAAGTACAAGGTTAAGGACTTAGTTCTTAACCAAGTATTAGAGGGATGTAGTATTTGAAGGGCAACTGATAGGTTAGTCCCAAAGGTGACTTAGTGTTACTAGCTATTATTTTGATAGGTTCATACTTAAATTGTTCTACTATGATAAAGTACTGTAGACCCCTAAAATTGTCCGGGTCGGAAATAAAGCTTGAAGACTCTTGAAGACTGAAGGAAAGTCAGCCAGAAGGACTCATGGAAGGCCCTAGGAAGATTCTCTGTAGGTCTAGAGGTCTTATAATAGCTCAAAATAAGGAAGTGGAGGGAATAAAGCCCAATACGGCCTCCCAAAAGTTCAGTACGGCCGTATTGAACATTTTGAACTACAATACGGCCGCACTGAACTCAATACGGCCGTATTGTAGTTCAAAACTTCAATACAGCCGCACTGAACTCAATACGGTCGTATTGAAGTTTCTGAACTTCAATACAGCCGCACTGAACTCAATACGGCCGTATTGAAGTTTCTGAACTTCAATACAGCCGCACTGAACTCAATACGGCCGTATTGTAGTTCAAAACTTCAATACGGACCGTATTGACTCCAGGGCCCGTATTGCGCCTGTTCCCTATAAATAAGACGTCATTTGGACGTCATTACACACTTTTACACTGAGTTTTAACCCTCTTCTTGAGTATTCTGGGTTTTTTTGAGCAGTGCTCTGCCTAGAAATCACTCGGAGAGTTGATCCAACAAAGTTCTCGAGTTCTGAGCTTTTTGCTTGAGTCTCGAACTGAGTCGAAGGGAAATCCTCCGGATTTCCATAGTTAAAATTTTCTAGGAGGGAGCGAGCGGGCTTGTAGAGCGAGGGAACGCCAAAAAGCTTCCCAGTTTTACTTGAATATAAAAGCACGCTTCAAAGGTTTCTTCTTAAGACCTTCCTTTTACTGCTTTCTGTGTGTATATTTAACTGTCATCATGTAGATAGTTAAGTTATAATTGTTTAGAATAAATAGGGGTAATTTAGTAATTTCGCACTATTATTTTTAGAAATAATCTGTCATAGGGAACCCGAAAGGGGCGCTGTGGGGTGCTAACACCTTCCCCACGCGTAACCGACTCCCTTACCCGACTCTGGTTGTCATGGCCGAAGTCGATTTTTGAATCGATTGCCTTAAACTTCTTTTTCCAATGTTTTGAGTAAAACATTGGTGGCGACTCCATGAACCCTTCCTTTTTATGAAAACCGCTAATCCATGGAGGGTCCCGCTTGGGATTAACATGGATTGGTGAGCCTTTTAATAAAATTGCTCGTTTGACAAGGTCTCAGTTTGAGAATAAGTCATTCTAGCAATCCATATTTTTAAACAAATAAAAGAGTCCAACCATCCTTCGCGAATGCCGAAAGCCCGTTTCGGGCCGGTGGCGACAGATGGCGACTCCACTGGGGAAGCCTCGAGAGTCAGTCCCATTTAGTGACAGATTATTTTTAACAAATAATAGTTAAAATTATTTTATTACCCCTTGTTTGTATGATAACATGCTTTATTTATATGGCTTTAATAACTGTTGTATGTTTAGTTTCTGCAATTGTTTGAAATATAAATTGCACACAAACCTTTGCACACAACAGTTCCCTCTATACCCGGGGGCATGAGTGGTAAGCCATAGGGAGTGGATGTTAGTACGGCCGGTTGTCGAATGGGTCTATAGGTGCCCGTAGACCGTTGTCGGAAAGCATCACTCAAGGTGATAACCATGAACTCGAGTCCGACAGTGCGTTGGAGCTTTCCATCGACTTACGACGAGAGGAATTGGGTCCCTATAATGGGGGCACCTTGGGGGCCTTGGACTGGTGAGAACAGTTAGAACCACCTTGAATATGCACCTTTCTGCAGGATACCCCTACCTCGTGATTCGCTCGTGACTGTTCGTGGATGAGTGAATTGTTTGTGCATTTTTATGTGACATTGTATGAGCATACATTGCACCTTTTAAACATACAACATTCCTTTTTAAATAATAAGAATAAATAGAAATAAGAATCTTCCATTACATGGTGTTAACATCTACCTTCATCACATTCATATAGGTAGTTTCCCTTTTCACCCTAAAAATACAAAAAAAATATATATTCAAAAAACAAAGAAAAATGATATTTACCCAAAACCAAGCAATATCATGCATCATCTTAGGGACATCCCGAAAACATGATAATGCTTAGTTCAATAAACACAATGCATGCATATTCAACATCATCATCTCATATCATGCATATAGATCATGGAGGGATCTAGGAGTCATTCATTTCATACATCTCTCCTAGTAATCCATTAATAACATTAATAAAAAGAAAAAATTAATCGATGCGTATGTTCAAAGAATGGATCGCACGCCGTTCGTTATCAAGTGTAAGCCAAAAACCGCGCCAAGCGAACACACGTCAACTCCGTTGTTGGTAATCAAGACAAACAAAGGGGAAGGTCCAACACCATTAAGGATCACCGCTCCAAGGCCTTTCCCTTACGAATCAAATAAGGCTGTGCCGTGGATATACGACATCCACTCTTCTGCCAACAGCAATATCTCCAACATCGCTGGTCTTGGGGGCATGACTAGGAGTGGCAGGATCTACACTCCCGAAGATCTTCACGATAAAGCTCCTAAGAATAAAGGAAAAGAAAAGGAGAAAACCGAGGAAAATAAAGAATCCGAGGAGGAGACTGACGAGCTGTTAAAGTATATCCGACAGAGCGAGTACTCCATCATGGATCAACTTCATAGGACGCCCGCAAAGATTACCCTATTGTCGTTGATCCTAAGCTCCGAAACGCATCGACAAGCTCTGTTGAAAGTCTTGAACGAAGCATACGTGTCGCGCACTATCTCCCAAGACAAGTTTGAGGGGATTGTTAGTCACATCACGGCTAATGATCACCTCACTTTCACCGATGAAGAGATCCCCGCCGAGGGACCTAATCACAACAAGCCCTTGCACATCTCCGTAAAGTGCAAGGAGTATCACATCGCAAAAGTCTTGGTAGACAACGGATCTTCCTTGAATGTGATGCCCAAAAGAACGCTTGATCAAGTGTCAATCAAGGGAGTCCAAATGCGCCCGAGCAACATGATCGTTCGAGCCTTCGACGGTTCTAAAAGAGAAGTGGTGGGAGAGATCAATCTTCCAATCCAAATTGGACCCACTATCTTTAATGTCGAATTCCAAGTGATGGACATTACTCCTGCATACAGCTGTCTCCTCGGCCGACCTTGGATTCATGATGCAAGAGCTATTCCTTCTACGCTCCACCAGAAAGTCAAGTTCATAGTGGGTGACAAACTGGTGACTGTACAAGCTGAAGATGACATACTCATCAGCAAGCCATCCGCCATACCTTACGTGGATGCAGCAGAGGAAGCTTTGGAAACCGCCTTCCAAGCATTGGAAATTGCCAATGTTGAAACGTTTCCCCGAGAAATGAAGAAGGTAGCCCATATGCTCACCAAGAATGGATACTTGCCTGGACAAGGACTTGGCAAGGATTCCCAAGGAATTCCCGAGCTACCCGTTATCAAGGATAATCCGGGGAAACAAGGGTTAGGATACAACCCTAATAAAGATCAAAGGACGAAGAGGAACCAAGATCCTTCTCGACGTTCTTTAAGCCAGATCTTTAGGAAGGCCGGTTCACAAGCATCGAGGCCGGTCGTCGTCATCAAGTGCTCTCCTCCTTCCGATAGGGATGTGTAAACCTGATGACTATTAGAGATTACTCCTCGGGGACAGCCCGACCCCCGAGCCTCGATAGGGCACATGTTTCCTCTATGATTATAATAAAATCATTCTTCATTAATTCTTTATTGCTTCTTTTCTTGCTTGCAATAAAATTCTAGACCACATTATTTTTAACCCTGTTTGAATAAGCATAAATGAGGTTAAAATCATCTTGATAACAATAAACCCGCATCATTTTTATGTGGAAGTGTGTGTGACAACTTGGAGCACCTTCCCTTGGCCTCGACAAGTGCCATCATGGGTAAAAAGAAATCTTTTAAAATAAAAGAAGCTCGGCAGGAAACCCAAAAAGGGGGCTGCGCAAAAATAAGAGCAAAAGACCCGCTAGGAATCCCACGAAAAGGGTGACCTAGGCAAAAGTTAGGGTTACGAAAATGAACAAAAATCAAAAGTCCGCTAAAACGCCGCAAAGAGGTGTTTTAGGCAAAAATAAGGACAATCAAAAAACGAAAGAAATCCATGATGGTACCATGAACCGAATTCAAAAAGAAAGGTTCAAGGGAAGTTATCTAAGTTGTCAAATCACAACGTCAATAACAAGATTTGATTAACTTCATGAATGTTTAAACAAACAAACCTAAACACAATAAGCCTACCTTGGCCAGCCATTCTTACAAAAACAATTTTTCAAAATAAAAATAAATCCCCTCTAAAACACAAACTTTCAAAAAAGAATATACCTTTCCTTTCTTTTCTCTCTTGTCCCAAACGATTTTTGAATAATCTAGTGGAAACATGGAGATATAGTAGTCAATAGGAGGGTTGACACATCTTCTAAAGGAAAGGAAAATCACTTGGTTGATAACACCAAATCTCAATATAACACGCATCATTCCTCGGCTACAGAAATCGGCATCGCACAGCCCGTCTAGAGGAATGGCAAAAATCCAAACAGAGAAACGCATCGGTTAATTCTTTTGAAAAATGAATCAAATAGAATTAGGTGCATCATACATCATACATGCATACAGATGATAGGTGTAATGGAAAATCACTTATTCTCTATTTATACAAAAAAAAAAAAAAAAAAAAATCAAACTTCAGAAAAAACTATGCGCCCGTATCATGTTCAGTATGCCTGTACCAAAATTAGGGTTATGAACAAATTTTCAATTCAATACGGGCATACTGAAATGAATAACGGCCGTATTGGCAATAACAGAAATCCTCCCTCACGTCAATGACAAAAATTCCTCCAAGAAGAAGAGGATAGGGGGAGCCATTCATTTTTTCTAAAAAAAAAAAAAAACAAATTAATAAAATAATTAAACTTGCATTTTGTGCATCACGCACATTAATTGCACATTCAAAGACCTCATCATGAGGCAGTCGCATAAAATAGAAAAAATAGAAAAATTGCTTGTGTATGACAGCGGCAAACAAAATGCATAAATTCAGAAAATCAATAAAACGTACAGAATAATTGAGCCTGGAGAGGCTCGCCGAAATAATACTCCCTCGTCATACAGAATAATTGAGCCTGGAGAGGCTCGCCGAAATAATACTCCCTCATCATACAGAATAACTGAGCCTGGAGAGGCTTGCCGAAATAATACTCCCCAAATCATACAGAATAACTGAGCCTGAAGAGGCTTGCCAAAATAATACTCCCCAGAGACATTTCTGTACAGAAAAAGCCAAAACCAACAAAAAAGGCAAAAATACAGAAAAAGCCAAAATCAACAAAAAATACAGAAAAAACCGAAATCAACAAAAAAGGCAAAAACACAGAAAAAGCCAAATCGACAAAAAAGGCAAAATACAGAAAATCCAACAAATCATACAGAATAACTGAGCCTGGAGAGGCTTGCCGAAATAATACTCGTACAGAATAACTGAGCCTGGAGAGGCTTGCCGAAATAATACTCATACAGAATAACTGAGCCTGGAGAGGCTTGCCGAAATAATACTCTCAGAATAACTGAGCCTGGAGAGGCTTGCTGAAATAATACTCTCTCAGAATAACTGAGCCTGGAGAGGCTCGCCGAAATAATACTCCCTCAACAGAATAACTGAGCCTGGAGAGGCTTGCTGAAATAATACTCTCTCAGAATAACTGAGCCTGGAGAGGCTTGCTGAAATAATACTCTCTCAGAATAACTGAGCCTGGAGAGGCTCGCCGAAATAATACTCTCTCAGAATAACTGAGCCTGGAGAGGCTCGCAGAAATAATACTCCCCAGAGAAACCTCAGCTTAAGCTCATGGAACAAATCCCCAGCGAGAGCTATCAAAGCAAGATCGTCAAAATCCCCAATGGAAGCGCGATCATCCAAACAAAATATCCAAGTCAAAGGATTTAAACTTCCTCAGTGGAAGATAGCTTTCCAACTCAAACGAAGAGTGAAGCTAAGCCTGAAGAGGCTTTCTAAATAATACTCTGGGATACATAAGAACTTCAAATCCCCAGTCGCCTACACAAGAGGCACTCCTTCAAAAAGGAAAACCCAAAAAAAAAAAAAAAAAAAAAAAAAGGATCAATAACAATTCCCCAAGCGGAATTTGGCTTTTCAGCCAATCATTGAACATCAAGATAATATGCCTAACAGAAGAGGCTAGACAAAATTAACGACAGAATCCCTCAGCGGATAACAGCCTACGCAAAGGCAATAAAACCAAGAAAACCCAAAAAAGTCACCCGAATAAGGATAACCGGGATACTCCACCAACGTCGAAAGGACGTCAGCCAATCATAAGGCACCGCTCATCTCAGAAAGAGCATCTTCGTGTCTACACCCCAGGGAAACAGAAATTCCTCAATGGGCACCAACTATGCAAAGGAAAGTTGGGACACAAGAACCTATGAATGACTGTACATCCCCTAGACGGATCCCTGCGTTATCCAGCCCTCAGTGGCACAAAATCAGAAAAAACGTCGAAGCAGCATAGTGGACTGTGGAGACAAAATCATCTCAAAGCCTAAGAGGCAATACTTAGCTACCCAGATGTCCAGAGCACCGAGGTATGCACAAGCCTGGAGAGGCAATACTCAGCTACCCAGATGTCTAGAGCACCGAGGTATGCACAAGCCTGGAGAGGCAATACTCAGCTACCCAGATGTCCAGAGCACCGAGGTATGCACAAGCCCGGAGAGGCAATACTCAGCTACCCAGATGTCCAGAGCACCGAGGTATGCAATGAGCCTGGAGAGGCGACGACTAATACTCACCCTGGAGAGGGCAAACTCAACCTGGAGAGGCTACTCAACAATTTTCCCACCTGAAGACACTACAAGTCGGAAGGATGGCTTATTCCCCGGACAATTGGGTCAACTCCTTTACTTATCAAACGGTACACCAAAAGGCCGTTTGACTAAGTAAAGGGGGGGCAGCTGTAGACCCCTAAAATTGTCCGGGTCGGAAATAAAGCTTGAAGACTCTTGAAGACTGAAGGAAAGTCAGCCAGAAGGACTCATGGAAGGCCCTAGGAAGATTCTCTGTAGGTCTAGAGGTCTTATAATAGCTCAAAATAAGGAAGTGGAGGGAATAAAGCCCAATACGGCCTCCCAAAAGTTCAGTACGGCCGTATTGAACATTTTGAACTACAATACGGCCGCACTGAACTCAATACGTCCGTATTGTAGTTCAAAACTTCACTACAGCCGCACTGAACTCAATACGGCCGTATTGAAGTTCAATACAGCCGCACTGAACTCAATACGGCCGTATTGAAGTTTCTGAACTTCAATACAGCCGCACTGAACTCAATACGGCCGTATTGAAGTTTCTGAACTTCAATACAGCCGCACTGAACTCAATACGGCCGTATTGTAGTTCAAAACTTCAATACGGACCGTATTGACTCCAGGGCCCGTATTGCGCCTGTTCCCTATAAATAAGACGTCATTTGGACGTCATTACACACTTTTACACTGAGTTTTAACCCTCTTCTTGAGTATTCTGGGTTTTTTTTGAGCAGTGCTCTGCCTAGAAATCACTCGGAGAGTTGATCCAACAAAGTTCTCGAGTTCTGAGCTTTTTGCTTGAGTCTCGAACTGAGTCGAAGGGAAATCCTCCGGATTTCCATAGTTAAAATTTTCTAGGAGGGAGCGAGCGGGCTTGTAGAGCGAGGGAACGCCAAAAAGCCTCCCAGTTTTACTTGAATATAAAAGCACGCTTCAAAGGTTTCTTCTTAAAACCTTCCTTTTACTGCTTTCTGTGTGTATATTTAACTGTCATCATGTAGATAGTTAAGTTATAATTGTTTAGAATACATAGGGGTAATTTAGTAATTTTGCACTATTATTTTTAGAAATAATCTGTCATAGGGAACCCGAAAGGGGCGCTGTGGGGTGCTAACACCTTCCCCACGCGTAACCGACTCCCTTACCCGACTCTGGTTGTCATGGCCGAAGTCGATTTTTGAATCAATTGCCTTAAACTTCTTTTTCCAATGTTTTGAGTAAAACATTGGTGGCGACTCCATGAACCCTTCCTTTTTATGAAAACCGCTAATCCATGGAGGGTCCCGCTTGGGATTAACATGGATTGGTGAGCCTTTTAATAAAATTGCTCGTTTGACAAGGTCTCAGTTTGAGAATAAGTCATTCTAGCAATCCATATTTTTAAACAAATAAAAGAGTCCAACCATCCTTCGCGAATGCCGAAAGCCCGTTTCGGGCCGGTGGCGACAAGTACTAGACTTCCTAATTTAAGTGACGACACCTAAGAAATAAAAATAAGTTGTTGAACAGGTTATCTAAGAGGCTTGAAATTATCTATACCTGACCTGGTTGCGATAAGCCAAACATTGTGGTTTGGCAAGGTCTAACTACTTAAATTTCTTACATCTATTGTAAAAGATCTCTATAGTTGATATGGGTGACAACACATTAGTTGCTTATTGTTGTCTATGTTGATGATTTCGTAATGTTGAAGTTGTTAAGATGTATTGTGGTGTTATAAGTTGTTGAGGTGTAGTTTATAAGTTGAAAGTTGATATGTAGAGTTGCATGAGATGTTGATCAAGTTGTTTATGTTGTATTGTTGTAAGTTCATGTTGTATATGTATGTTGTTTTTGTTTTACCAGCGCTTACCCTTCTTTTTCTTGTGGTTGAAATTGTAATGATTATACTCGATATGGGAGTAGGGCATGATTAGCAGGTTTGCTTGAATGTTTTTGGTGGTAAGTCATGTTGGTAGTAGCTTTTTTGGTTGATGTTGCTTTGATGCAATTTGGTCTTGTATAATCGCTTGACTGACGAGTAGGGTTATTTGTATACAATTGTATACTTTGTGTAGAAGGCATATGTGTGCATGAAATTTTTTTAAAATTTTTTACCCTATACATATATTAATTTGCTTGGTAATCCTATAATAGATGATGTTTTATTTATCTTTCTGTTATGTAATAATCGAGCTATATATAGTAAGTATAGTAATTTATTGGATCATTACAAAATACATTTTTACCTAATACCTTCAAATTATTTTTAGTTAAATATTTCAGGATATTTATAATTAATTTGAGATATGAAATTATATATTAAATAAAAAACTTTAGAAGTTATGATAGAGCTGTACGAATTTTAAAGGATATAAAATAAGGGTTTGGAGAGAGGAATGATTTCAGTTTTTATTGGGTATGGGTTTGTGTTTTGGGAGAAATCTAATGTTTTGGTTGGTGAATTTTGAGAATTAAAATCAAGGTTTAAAAAAACTTATTTTAGTCAAATTTTGAATATTTTAAGTAAAAAATAAGAACTTGAGTTTTAAGTAAAAAAAAAAAAACAATTAACTTCAAAATAAAAGAATTTAATTAACCTGAAAAATTAGATACCATAATTAAATATAAGTTAAATAAAAAGAAAAAACAAAAATGCAATTGATTACAAAAAGAAATGTTTAACTGGAATCATTTTCAATATATGTCGCTCTTAGCATGAATCATGGACCACTGTCAATCAACTGGTTGTTACTTATAAGTTATAACTTGTTAGTCAGAATTTTTTAATCCGTATCTATTTAATTTATAATCGCAATAGTCTTCTGCTGTTGGAGTTTAGTGTTCCCTTCTCTTTCGGATTACAATATTCCGATTTTGATCATCTCACGGACATAAAATAAATGGGCGTATTATGACAAAATTTAAAAGTTACATGTAATCTCTTTTAACCAAAGTGCTTTTTTATTTATTTATTATTTTTAGTGAGTTTTCGGTTGAATCGCACTATATATACTTCTTTATTTAGAGTGATAAAAAGTGACTCGGTTCACGTTAAAAAGAATGAGCCAGAAAGAACTGGAACAATGTAATCTAATTCAGTTGTTCAGGTTTGACCGATAATTTTAAACTTTAAATTTATGGGATTTATTTGGTCTGAAATTATTTTTTATTTTTATAAAATTAAATAAAATATAAGAAAAATAAATAAAATGAGTCAATTTGACTCGATATAATGGACTAACATGTGAGACTAGATCACCAAGTAACTCATGAAAGGGTATTTCGGTAACTTCATCACTTTTATTCTTCTTTTTCTCTATCCTCGTTCTGGTAGTACTTATCTACCCTTCACAATGCTCTTCGTAATTTTTGGTCTACTATAAAAAATGTTACATATAGTGACATATAAAAAGTGTCATTATAAGTACAATATATGTAAGTATGTATCTATTTGACATATATTACATACAATTTTAGTATTGATTTTGAATGAGATTTAATAACATATTTTATGTGTCACTATAGTCTATTACACTTTTTAACAATATACTAACATATATTATATTTATTGTGTGGGTAAAAGTAATTTTTAGTGACACGTATTGTATTACTATATGACAATTTTCTTGTAGTGGTCATACCTGTCTGAATGGGATGGAGGGGTACCTATAAAAGACACTTCAACGCTCAAGTTAGTCTTCGAAATTAAACAAGTCAATGGTAGTTAATTATGATAATAATGCAAAAGTAGCTTTTTTCGTCTCTAATCATCAATATTTATACTAATCTTAGTGAGCTTAGTCCCATAATCAGGTCCATTAACGCTAATGATACCTAATATCTTCTCAAGCCATGTCAATCATTGGAAAATGTCGAAGGAGTCCTCGACTTTTCTCCTACTTTTGTGGAATGTGTCTAGGGGTTCTCGACTTCTCTCTTGTACCTCTCTAGCATATGAACAAAATTAAGCTAACTTCATTTACAAGTATTGATTTAATGGATTAGGTCAGATTTAATTGACGACTCTATTTACATCCTCAATTAAGAATATTTATGGCTCGACTTGAAGGGTTTAAATAAACTCAAGTATAATAAATTAAAGTTCATGTATTTTATGAACGAATTTGAATTATACTTAACATCGTTCAACCCAGTCTAATATTATATATTATTTCAAAGGTGTACTTTTTCAATAATTATATTTTAAAAATATAATTTTTTAACTTAATGTATAAAGGAAATTTTATCTAACATGATATAATATTTACATTGGTATTATATATATATATATATATATATATATATATATATATATTTTGTAAAATATACATATTTTGGTGTATATTCTTTAATTATATGATTTAGTGATATATAATATTAAGATTAATATAATAGTCAATAAATCAAGTTGATTCGTGATCCTAAATATTGTCGGGTTTGATCGAGTTTAATTCAAGTTCACAAAATTGATCTATAATTTCTTTTTTGTCAGATAGTGTTATAAGATGAGAATTATTCTCCAATCCATCTATGGGTGGTTCAATAACAATAAAGCTAACAACACTCGCAAAATTAATAGACTATGATACTATATTAGAATTTGAATTTGAGTCTAATTTAATTTTACAAAGTTGGATTATAAGTGGAGAACATATATAGTAACTTAGATAAAAATTGTTCTCCATTTATATACTTTATTTTGACCATATTACTAGTTGATATGAAATTTTTAACAAATATGAATAAGTAAATATATCCAAACTTGATCCGTGTACACTCTACAACCAATTAAACCCACTGTTTTATTAACAAGTAATCATACAGATATACTATTTTTTTGGTGTATGAATAAAAACAAGTGAAAACTAATAAAATAGAGACAACTCTAAATGTAGAAAAGGATGTAATGTAATAGAAAATAAAAATAATTATAGTGAAAATGGGATAGAACACAAAATAAATGAGAAAAACATAATCGTATACACCTTATTTTTGGAGTATATGATCAGAAAGATGATTCAATTTCCTTTCTCTATTAAAGAAAGAGGGAATGTATTCAACAAGAGTGTGAGGTTAATATTTCTCTTGATGTAATCCATGAAGATGCATCACTTTTGCCCTATTTCACGTTAAATGCCGCCTACAAATTAAAACAAATGGTTTTGTTTTTATCTTAATTTAAAGAAAGAAGTGTACAATGTATATATACTGTATAGTATATACCTCGAATGCAGGTCAAAGGACACCAAGTGTGGACTGTGGGGTTGAAAATCCTTAAATAGGCATTCAAAAGAAGGTAGAATTTAAGTTTGAAAAATAAAAATTATATTAACTAATCAAACTTGTCGAATGACTCGTGTGCTACGTTCCAACCATATAGAATAGTTACATCACAACATAAAAATATATTCTTGGCGTTTTACATTTCATTAACTACTAGTTTATATAAATGTTCATGATTACATTATAAAATCTAAGCATCCAAAAAGTCACTGTAAAATAATATATATATGTATATATATATATATATATATTATATATAGAGGGTGCACGCGTTATATTATTATGCACACATGGACAGATTAAAATCAGTAGTCAGCTACATATTAACGTATCGAGTTTAATCACACTCACTATCATCAAAGTAGCTTTCTACTTTAGTCAAAATAAAATTAATAGAATAATTCTCGACTATAATACATATTTTAAGTTTTGGATTTAATTATACACTATCGTCAAAGTAGTTTTCTTTTTTTAAACTCCGGCTTGTGCATTGATTGTGAACTGCAAGTAATATAACGAGTTATCATTTAATACCAACCTAATAGTCGTGACTTATGTCACTATGTAATAATCTTATTTACAAATAGTTTGTCATTCGTGGAAAAACATTGTCTGCGAACCTTTTTTCCTGTTTAAATCATGTAAAGAATGCAATAGTTTCTATATAATAATTTATTATACTATATGTTTTATGTAGTGTTAGAGTGAAATACGGATGACGATTGCTTATTTGACATAATAACTTAATAAAACCATGAATATGTAGAAGGAACATCAAACACATTTTCTGATGATCACAAAAGACAAATAAGAAAATAAGACTCACGCATACTTGAAATTTAATAAGTTAGAATTATAAAAGTTTGATTGACATATATACTATATATAAAACACTTTAATAGTGTAAAAAATGATTACATGTGACTTATTAAGGTATATAAAAGTCAATAACTTTATTATATAATAATTTAATGAGTGATTGATAATATGATAATGTGTGTTATTTATACACTATAAAATTAATATTTTAAACTAAATAGCAAGACATCAACTTATATCGTTTGTAAGAAACTAAAACCATACTCGTACTTCAGCACGAGTTATTCTTGATTTTATGTATGCTAAAAACGCATTTATTTATAAAATTATTTATTATATTGAGATAACATAGTTAATTATTTTATTTTTTTTCAAAATTATAGAAAATAGATTTATTCAAGTTGAGTACAGTTTTATATATATTTCTTATTTATCTGAAATATTTTAAAAAATTGTATATTTTTTTACGACATGAAAAAATTAAATTAAAAAAAATCTTCAATTTTAAATTTTGTAATTTTAAAATATGAAATGAAAAATTTATTTAATTATTTTAAACTATATTGTAAATGAAAATTTATTACCTTTATAATATTTATAAACAATATTTAAATATTTCTTACAAATTAATAATAAAAAAAAGTTATTAGAAGTGAGAGTGACAAAATGTCTTTGTGTCTTGTATCGTCGTATCCCATCCCATCCCACCCTATCCTGTCCCGTTTCTGTTAGCAAAGTGAGTTCAAAAGTACAAACACCTCATTGAATAATTAAAAAAATATTTTATAATTATATAAAATGTGTTGATTGAGTGTTTAGGGTTTCTATCCTTTTTGACTCGGGTGTTACACACTTCTTAACATCCATTGATTGTGTAGGAAAGTTGAAATTAGCTTTAAATTCTTTAGATGTGAATTTGGTAGTGTCTACTCCTATTTCTATTATGATTACATGTAGTTTAGGTGTTTGGGCTGTCTAGTTTAGGTGTTTGGGCAGTGCTATAGAGCAAATCATATTTGTCTTCCTTTGGTCAGATTAGATGTGATTTTGAGAATGGATTAGTTGTTTGCTATACGTCAGAATTGTTTATGTTTCAGACGGAAACATTTTTGTTAGAAAAATTCGTCGATAATGTCATTTTTCAAACGAATATTTATCCGTAAAAAAAAGTTCATTGATAATGATTTTTTTTTTGTAGTGGTATTTATAAAGAAGTACTTCCTAGATAATGTGAGATACGCTAAAAAGGTAGAGTTTATGAGGTTGTAGTAAAGGAGTATGACTATTTTAGAATATGCCATGAAATTTGAGCACCTAACTCATTTATACTCTCAAGCCAATTTTTAGGCTTGGAGGTGTAGGAAATTTGTAGAGGAATTGAGACATGACTTGAAGAGAGTGGCGGTGTCGATTGTCATCACTAAATTTCTAGCCTTGGTGGAGAAAGCAAATATTGTGAAGAGGCTAGAGGGTGGCGGTTGGATTGTGAAGACTACAAAGAAACCAACTAGGTCCAAGAAAAGTCGCAACCAAAAGAAGCCTTGTGAGATAGAACCTAGTCACATAAAAAGGAGTTCTATCACAAGGAAGCCCTCAAATACATTTATGGGAGGAGCTCAAGGGGGTAAGATGTTATAGATGTAGAGAGCCTCATATAGTCAGAGATTATACAGTCATCAATTCTAGATGCTTTCATTATAGCAAGTTTGGACATATAGCTACAGATTGTCTTGATAGAGTAAAATAAATAAAAATAAGGTAGGTTTTTACTTTATTTTAAAAATAAAAAGGGAAACCGTTAGAATAAAATAGAAGAGAAAAGAAGGTGGGCTTTTACTTTATTTTAAAAACACTTTTTTTTTAAATAAATAAAATTATATTAATATTAAACATGAATAATACTAATAAAATATAGTAATAAAAATAACGTACAGTAATAGTAAACATAAATAATATATTCTAATTAATAAAATATAGTATTTACATTTTTATATTAAATTATTCTTTCAATATATTGTATCAAGTTGTTTTTACAGGAAAAGACAAAAAGCTGTTTTGATATTTGTATTTTATTTTAAATAATTATGTTAAAGAAAGTGAGAAATAAGAATAGGAAAAGCAAATGGTAATAAGGGGAGGAGGAAGGAAATTAACGCAAAAATAAATGTGCATAGTAATGAAGATCAAGATCTAAAAATAAAATCAAAAGAAAAAGAAGAGAATGGATTTAGCCATAATTACTATTATTCTTTTGCCATGAAATGACGTGTACCAACAAACCTTCTTTTATTAAGAGTAATTGTTTTATTAGGAGTAATTGATGAAGTGTGTGAAAGTAAAAAATATTTTTGAGATGGAAAGAAAGAAATAGGAGATTGTCATTTTTGAGAGGTAAAATATAATTCTAACAATGAATATAAAAAAATACTCATATTTATTATAAAAACAAAAGATTTTCGTTGTAATTATATTATCAAAATATTATAAAATAGCATTATAAAAAAGAAAATATTAAAAATATTTCTTGAATACAATTTTTTTATATTATCCATATTTTTAAAAATATTAAAAATAGTATTATAATAAAAAAAATTTAAAAGTGAAAGTGTGTGAAAGTATGTGAAAATCATTTTTGAGAGGCAAAAGAAAATAGGAGATTGACAATTTTGAGAGGTAAAAAATAATGCTAATAATGAATATAAAAGATACTCATATATTACAAAAATAATGAGCTTTCATTGTAATTATTATATTAAAATATTACAAAATAGTATTATAAGATTAAAATTTTTAAAATATTTCTTGAACAAATACAGTTTTTAATTTATTCAGATTTGATCTTAAAAAAGTAAATAAATTATTCAAATTTTTTAAAATATTACAAGATAATATTATAATAAGATTTTTTAAAAGCGAAAGTGTATAAAAGTAAGTGAAAAGACATTTTTAGAGAGAAAGAATGAAATAAGAGATTGACATTTTTGAGAGATAAGAAATAAAGCTCATAGTGAATATAAAAATACTCATAAAAAAAGTTTTTTATTGTAATTATAATATCAAAATATTAAAAAAATAGTATTATAAAATTGAAAATTTTTAAAATACTTCTTGAACAAATACAGTTCTTTAAATAATCCACATTTTTTAAAATATTGGAAAATAATATTATAATAAGATTTTTTAAGAGTAAAAAATGTGTTAAAGTGAAAGAACATTTTTAAGAGAGAGAGAAATAAAAGAAGAGTTAATCATTCATATACTGTTAGTGTAAAGTTTTTTGTACTGGCAACCAATCATATCTTTTAAATTATTTTATTTTATTATTATTTCATTAAATAAGCAACTGACATGACACTATTAAAAGATATGATTGGTTGCCAGTGTAAAAAAACTTTACACTGGCAGTATATAGGTGATTAACTCATAAAAGAAATAGGAGATTGACATTGTGTCTTTTGGGTGTTTTTAATTTAAGTATATGATTTAAATGTGGTTGTGTTGTTAGTACTGATGTTTTAGAATTCTAAAGGTCAAGTAACTCTTAAGAATTAAGTTGTCTTTGAGTCAATTTTAGTTAGAGTTAGTTGAGTCAGCTAGACTAATAGTATATAAGATTTTTCTTAATTAAAATGTTAACATCATAAGTTTATCTTTTAAGAAAAATTAGAGAGAAGCTAGAAAGAAGATCTTTTGGAGCTAGAAAACACTCTTTTCAATTCCCTCATCCGTTGATTCATCTCCTACTATTCCTACAACTGATTGAGGATATTGTTGGTGATTCAAAGCTTGTGGAGCCAAGAATGCCAAGTTGGAGTCATGCAGTTTCTTCTTTCTCTTCTCCTCCTCTCAGTTTAGATCAACTATATGTAAGGAAAACTTTGTGATTCAAATCGATTGATGTTGAATGCAGTACCTAGATGTTGTTTATCATGTTGCATGTTGGTAGATTTCTGAGTTTTTGGTGGATTGAAAAAATTGAGTTTTTTCATAAGTGTAAAAACTGATATCACGTCAAGTGTGCCTTCACGATGTCAGGCGTGACTCAAAGTCAGGAGTTCTCAGACTTATCATGCTTGGCACCACCAATCTTGCAAAATTAATTTGTAAGGTGGGGATTGTTCCTCACTTATATACACTATTATATATAACATCGATGTGAGATCTCTAACACACCCCCTCACGTTGAGGACTAAACATCTTGAGCGTGAAATTTGCAAGATCAAACATTTGTGAGTGGTTTGATAATGATCAAGTGGTGGGTGACCTAATAAGCCCAAAAAAAAATGAATTGCTAGCATAAACTCTAATTCCATCTTATATACATTATTATTGTCTCATCTGTAATTAATGTGGTATCTATGATTTTATAAGATTGAGTTAGGTTTCAAATCACTTTCTTAAACCATTTTTTAAAGAAGATATTAGAGCTTATGTCCTAACGAGTATTGTTGAGATTATTAAATCACCCACTATCAAATTGTTATCAGACAACATACAAATGCCTAATCATGCTAACTTCATGTTTGAGATATTTAATCCTCAGCTTGAAGGGGTGTGTGTTGCATATCTCACATTATTTAAAAATAATAAGACCATAATAATATATATAAGGAGAGCAACCCTCATCTTATATATTAGCTTTGTAAGATTGAATTAGGTTTCAAATCCATAATCTAAGATAGTAAGAAAATACATAACTTAAATTTGATTTGTTTACCTGTGTTTAAATGTCTGACATCAGCCGTATAAAAATTTAGTATAACCTACAAGTATGTTTAACGGCTTACTTTGAAATAATTTAAAATTAATAAATAAGTAAAAATAAAATATGTTAACACATATTTAAATAATTTTTTAAAAACTTGACATAACTTGTATAAAAGTTTCGTATAACCCTACAAATATGTTTAAAGAGTTACTTTGAAATAATTTTAAATCAAGAAATAAGTAAAAATAAAATACGTTAGGTTTTATAATAATTAATCAAGTTAATATGATATAATTAAAATTTTATGGTCTAATATGATATTTGTTTAAAAACATAATTTGTAATAAGACCTCTTGGTAATAAATTTACCTTTCAATAAACATATTTTATGTAAGACACCTTGTTCAATAAATAAATGATTTTAATACATTATAAAAATTAATATAATGATAATAAATATTTTTTTATTTATTTAAATAGGTTAGATTATTAAGTTTAAAAGACTCTTTAAATGACTTACAATCATTTAACTTTTTTAATTAAATAATTTTTAATAAAAGTTTTAGCGTTACCTATTTTCTAGAAATATATATATATATATATATATATATATATATATATATATATATATATATATATATATATATATATATATATGAGGAAGGTTCAAACGATACCGGTGTAACTTTTACTAAGTGTTACACCGCTCAATAACTTTATATTAAATGTAAATTTTGTAAATCCAACCGTTAGATTGAAAGTTCATATCTCTTAGATCATATATATCAAATTTTATATTAATCTAAGATGATTTGATACTTCATTCTCATAAAACAAAATTGACGTAATATATACATTTCAAAATATACTAAAATATGAACACTTTGATTACCTTCAAGTTGTTGTTCAATTTTAACAAAATTTGACATATATGATCTAAGAGATATGAACTTTCCATCTAACAGTTGGATTTACAAAATTCACATTTAATATAAAGTTATTGAGCGGTGTAACACTTAGTTAAAGTTACACCGGTGTCATTTGAACTCTCCTCATATATATATATATATATATATATATATATATATATATATATATATATATATATATGTAACGACCCGGCTGGTCACTACACTCACAACCATAGCACACCGAAAATACTAGACAGAATAGAACGAGTATATAAATATAGGATCTAGAATATAATTATATACAATGTTCCAATCCGACTAGAGTTAGAGTGTACAAACGAAATACAACCAAAGTAGCCAGATAATGGCCTAACAAACAAACATCCTCCAAACAAGACTCCTCCTTTTGCCAGCTGCAGACTTGCCACTATCACCAGTCTAACCCTGCTCTGCTCCCATACATAGTATATGATCATCGCAGTCCAAATCACATGGAAACAACTAAGGGTAAGCTAGTGAAAAGAAATAACATACATATATATATATATATGAATAGTAAATAGCTACCCCTTATCAACACATCAAATCAACACATCAATCAGCTTTAACAAAATCAATTTAAAATACCACAACATTTGGCAATAACAACACACATCTCACATCATCAGCATACAGCATAACAGCAATAAAACATACAGTGCGTCGTCACGCATATAAGTTAGTATTGGTCGCTTGTAATCGGTATAGGTCGACCTGACCCCTATACCATGGTCGCTTTGTACACGTGTGCCTCGACCTTGCCCACACACGGGACCACTAAGACTTAGAGGAGAACAGCAAGTTACCACTCCAAGGGTCAGCTTTCCAGGGAGGGTTTTCAACAAATTGGGCTCCAAGAGCACCACAACCACTCAATCCACACAATGGGATGAGGAATTTCGAAAACAACTCCTCTAGTCTTAGTGATCAACAACTCAACCTTTCGGCCTACATCACCTCAGCCTTTCGGCCTACAACACCTCAGCCTTTCGGCCTACAACACCTCAGCCTTGTGGCCTACAATCACCTCAGCCTTGCGGCCTACAATCACCTCAGCCTTTCGGCCTACAACACCTCAGCCTTTCGGCCTACAACACCTCAGCCTTACGGCCTACAACACACAATATCAACACACAGTACAACACAACTGTACAACTCAACATATCAACTCACAACAGTATACAACTGATACAACTCAACATATCAATTCACAACAACATACAACTGATATAGCTCAACATATCAATTCACAACAGTATACAACTGATACAACTCAACATATCAACTCACAATAACATACAATTGATACAACTCAACATATCAACTCACAACAACATACAACTGATACAGCTCAACATATCAACTCACTAAATGTGAAAATGACAACCTTCTCAGAAGACAGCGCATCAGGAGTTATACTACTCCTACCATACTCATCCTTATCTCATATGAAAGATAAGAAGATTTCCTACAACTCTCAAGAAGACACCAAGTCCTAATTCCTTCATATACCTTGTTAAAACTAATGAAAACCGCAACAGCTATAAGTAAAGCTGGCAGCTTGACCCCTCTTCATTTAAACAGTCATATCTGGAGTTCTAAAACTCCTTTTTGGGTGATTCCAGTGCCATTGGAAAGCTAAGATCCAAGGCTACAACTTTTATGAAGACTACAAAGTCCAATGCTGAAATCACAAAGGTGCTCAGCGCCTACAAAGCGCTCAGCGCTTTACCTCCAGGGATTCTCCTCTTGCTCTCTGCCTCAAAGGCGCTCAGTGCCTTAAAACGGCTCAGCTGTTTGGTTCCAGGTGGCTCTCTGCCCCCAAAGCGCTCAGCGCCTTAAAACGGCTCAGCCGTTTGGTTCCAGAAACCCTTCCCTGCCACGAAACTCTCAAAGGGTTCAGCCGTTCAAAACGGCTCAGCCGTTTGTGACAGCAAACAATCCCTCCTGCTCCATTTTTGAACAACAACCTGCAACAATCCAACAGCCCAAACACATGCAAACCCTCCAAAGAACTACATTTTCGTCAATTAACACAAAAACCCCTTCTTTTTCAACATGCAACCAAAAATCATCAAAACCCCAAAATTTCACCCCAAAACCCCAAAAACCCGAAAATGAAAATTTCATCAAAACAGCTCGTCAATCATCCAAAATCAAACAACTTAAGAGTTTTTCAACTCATTCTCAACCCAAACCAGCAAAACCTAGCTTCCCTTACCTCAGTGCGAAGGTTCCAAGTTCTAGGAAGAAAAGGACGAAGAACGAAGGAGAAAGGAGAGAATTCAACACCCAGCTAACTCCACTTCAAGATTGTGAGAAAGGACCTCCAAGATCACTCACGGCTCCAGCTAAAGGAAACAAAATCAACCACAAGGAATTTAGAGAAAGGAAGAAGAATAAGAGTGAGTGAGAGAGAAAAAAAAAAGGGGGGAGGGGGTCACGGACCTCACAATATATATATATATATATAATTACACCATGACTGTATATATTTCTTTCTGATAATTAAAGCTATCATGTATGCAATGCAAGAAGCCGGCTCCGTCATTTCTTCCCTTCTTTAGTTTTATCTTTTATATATGTGTTGTTTAAAGTAATGAAATATAAATTAGTAAATGTTATTAATATTTTTATTTGTCTTGAAATTTTTAATTTTTATTATACCATCTATCATCACTCTATTTCATATTAAGTAGTTTGTTACCGGTGTGTATAAAAGCCCTCCATGCGAAAAAATTGACTAATTAAACGAATGAAACAAAGAGGTGTACAGCTTTGAACTTTGTTTTTGACTCGGAATTGTACACAGTTTAATTTGTTTTTTCTTTTCAATTATTATCAAGACGGATAAACACATTTAGACAATTAAAAGTAAATTGCAAAATGACAAATAAACTTTTTACTTTTGACGTGGATATTTTAATATGTCTCATTCAATGAGTATTTAATAAGTCTCTTTCGATAATTATTTTATTTTATTAATAATATATTTAATGGTGGTTGTTATAAATAATTTATTAAGGTATTTGTTTTACTTTAAATGTGATTCATTATTTCATATTATTTTTAGGTAATTATATTACATTTTTACAAATTTTGTTTTAATGGTGCGATTTTATAAATAACTCGTATTTTTATAATTTTTTATTTACACTTTATTTTTTTACAACATAAAAAATAATGTAGTAATTATAATTAAACATTGATTTAATTAAACATAATAAATAGTATTTTAATATATAAAAATTAATAAGAAAATTATACATATTAAAAATATTAAATATTAAATATTAAAAATAAAAAATTACATAATCATGAAAAATATATAATAAGCACAAGTGACTAGTTTTTGAATTATAGGTGGTGAAAAGTTGATGATGCATACCTATTTTTTTTTTTAATTTATGAGAGTAATTTGTGTCATTTATTTTATGTTGAAAAAATCAAAATTAATTTTTTTTAATTCACAAATAATATTACTCATTTAAGAGTTGTTGTTTATTTTTAAACAATTTCATATATCATGTCACATTCTAATTAAAATTATTAATACATATCGTTACTAATTATTAAGATACATCACACACACACCAATTATCTAAATGCAACATTAGTTACATCATCCTCACAATAAGGTTGAATAAAGAAAGAAGGATAGTACTTGTCCACGTGAATTTGAAGGAGTCTTCATGACCTAAGTGGGCAAAGTGGTTCGTACGCTAGACAGCTTCTCGGAAGGTGCGAGAGAACACCATTGTCCACTAACCACTCTAGCGTATTAGTTGATCTTATGGACTAATATTATTGCTTCTTCACCAGATTCAAAGCAACCCATATATAGCATAACTATGCATGCCTGGTGAACAGTCCTCAATATTAACTAAGAAGCTTTTCATGCATGCGTGAAAGGAATCATCATGATCGCAAATTATACCAGCTGATCTATATATACAAGCAGTGTTTGGCCTAAAAGGATGCCTACAAATCCATCAATGTTTTTGTTCTGGATACGAAACTGTTCTCTATAAGTACAGTATTTGTAGACAACCCTAGTGGTTGTCTAAGTCAACAATTTTAGTTTGCCATATCTTTAGTGAAGGAAATTGCTATGCAATTAAGGTCTCGTCAAGAAAAAATTATTACATGTGATTTAAGATCTTAATTTTTATATTTTGCCAATCAATTTTCATATAATATACGCTATTATACTTTTATAAATTAAAAAGTATTTACATATCATGTAAAATAGGGTTATAAGAGTGTAAAAATTAACTCGCAAACTCGGAGAGGCATCTACTGTTACAACTTGGAGTATATCTTGTCGTTACTGTCGCTATAAGTTAGGGGTTTAACTTCTATATTTCCTTTTTAATATCTAGGATTCTGTTTTAGAATCACATAGTGATATGTGAGCTATTTTTTTAGCATTCTGTTTTGTAAAGGCTACATAACAAACACTTTGAATTCAATGAAGCATCAACCAGTTTGCAAGTTACATATACAATTTTTATTCCTTTCAAACTGGTATCAAAGCTCCCATTGGGCTTGATACGTACAACTAAGTCATAGCTTAGCTAAGAGAGAAGCGAGTGCAACACAAATATGAGTGACATAAAGATTTCAGCCAAAATCCATTACTTTGATGGTCTACATTATGATCATTGGAGTGAGTTGATGGAAAATCTTCTTTGGGCCAAGGATCTATGGAGCTTGGTTGAAACTAGTTTTGAGGAGCCTAGTGAAGGTGATGTGTTGGCTAACGTAGCATTGTAATAGTTGGAGAACACCAAAACAAAGGATCATAAAGTCCAACATTATCTTTTTCGAGCCATTGACAATCCATCTTTGAACAAGCCTTGGATAGGTGTGCATCCAAGATTGTTTAGGATTCCTTGAAAAAAAAATTTGGGGGGCAATGATTGTGTGAAGAAGTCACTTCTTAATTCATTGAGAAGAGAGTTTGAGGTGCTTGAAATGAAAGAATTTGAAACCATTACTGTATGTTTTGTTAGAGTAATGGTCGTGGCCAAAAAAATGAGGAGCAATGGAGAGGATATATGCTTGACTTGAAGGTGGTGGAGAAAATTCTTCGAACATTAATGGAAAGATTCACCTATGTTATGGTTTTGATCAAGGAGTCAAAGGACACAAAAACAATGTCCATTGATGAGCTTCAAAGCTCTCTAGTAGTTCATGAACAGATGTCTAAAAGAAGAAGTATAGACGATAAATAAGCACTCAAGGTGGAAAGTAGTAGAGGACAAGGAAGAAGAGCGTACTAAGGTCGAGGACACAGACGGGGGAGACAATTTTTCTCAAAGACCGTAGTGGAGTATTTTAAGTGTGACAATTTGGGGCATTATCAATCAATATGAATGCCCCAAATGGAACAAAAAGTCAAATTATGTAGAATTGGATGAATAAAAAGAGCTTCTTTTTGATGGATTTTGAAGAAGAAAATGAAGCCAAAAGGAATAATGCATGGTTCTTGGACACAGGATGTTCTAATCATATGTGCAGAGACTAAAGAATGTTCTCTGACATGGTAGAAGAACATAAGCATTCTATTAAGTGTGGAAATAACTATCGAATGTATGTAGCTAGAAAAGGAAAGATGTCTTGCCATTCTCATAAAAAAATGGGATGTGCAATATTTATCATCCATGCAAAGGATTGATTGCACATACGAAGATGAGTACAAATCGTATGGACACTTAAGCTACAAAGGATTAAAGACATTACAAACAAAGAAAATGGTGTGTGGACTATCTCAATTGGAAGCCTCAAATGTTTCTTGTGAAGATCATTTTGTCGATATTTGCGAACGAATAGAGCCAATATCACATAATGGAAAAAGGTATCTTATGCTTCATTGATGATTATAGTCATAAAGGTTGAGTCTATTTGCTCTTTGAAAAATCAAAAGCCTTAGAGTGTTTCAAGACTTACAAGAAATTGGTGGAAAAGGAAGTAGAGAAATCCATCAAGTTTTTGTAGATAGATAAGGTATCTTACTACATCATATACACCACACCAAAATGGAGTAACAAAATGCAAAAATAGAATAGTGATGAATATGGTGTGTTGCATGCTCTCTGCTAAGAAGGTTCCCAAATTCTTTTGGGTTGAAGTTGTAAATTGGACATTCTACGTGTTGAATCGATGTCCAAGATTTGCTATGAAGAACATCACTCCTTAAGAAGCTTGGAGCATAGTTAAACCTTTAGTACAACACCTTTGAATTTGGGGACACATAACGCATGTGCACTTACTAGAGGCAAAACGAGGTAAGCATAATGATAAGAGCTTTCCTTGTATCGTGTTGGATGTGAGTGATGATCAGTCAAAGGGTTATTGTCTTTTTGACCCTAAGACAAAGATGATTATAGTTAGTAAGGATGTAGTGTTTGAGGAAAAGAAAATTTAGGATTCATAACCAAATTATAAAGAACAAATAGAAGTAGAATTAGTTTGGGGTGATGATGGTTTCAGTAGTGATGAGAGTGAGGGAGAGCATGAAGGTGAGGTTAATGGTGATGTTTTAGAGGAAGACATGGAGTTCTATAATTGTGGTGAAAATAATGTGAGGGTAGTTGTTCTGACCATAAGTTCTCTAACATCGTTAGGGTCACCATGTTTAAGATATTGTCCGCTTCGATGTTGTTAGGCCATCACGACTTTTTCCTTGAAAAGGCACCTTGGTGGGTTAAGGATGGAGGGTGTTTATAAACTACCCTTAGCCTTGATTTCTAATTGATATGAGACTTTTAGGCATATCGGAACAAGCCCCCCAATCGAGGTTGAGGGACAAGAATGACATGGGCTCTTCTTTTAGTGTTAATGTTTCGATCGTAAGCCTATTGGCATCGTTAGGGTCACTACGTCCGAAGTATTGTCCACTTTGACACTTGTTATATTGTCATGATTTTGTCCTTGAAAAGGTGCCTTGATGTGTTAAGGAGGGAAGGTGTTTATAAACTACCCGTAGCTTCGATTCTTAAGTGATGTGAGACTTTTAGACATATCAGATCAAGCTCTCTCTAGTCAAAGCTAAGGAACAATAGTGGCTTGGGCCCTCTTTCCCATGTTATTATCCACTTTGAAACTTGTTAAGTCGTCATGATTTTGTCCTTGGAAAGGTGCCTCAAGAGGTTAAAGAGGGAGGGTATTTATAAACTATCATTAGCCTCAATTCTTAAGCGATGTGAGATTTTTAGGCATACTAGAACAAGTCCCTCAGTCGAGGCTAAGGGACAAGAGTGGCCTAAGCCCTCCTTCTAGTACCAATGTTTCAATCGTAAGTTTATTGACATCGTTAGGATCACTAGGTTTGAAGTATTTCCCACTCTTATGCTCACTAGACCATCACGATTTTGTCCTTGAAAAGGTGTCTCGGTGGATTAAGGAGGGAGGGTGTTTATGAACTACCCTTAATCTCGGTTCCTAAGTAATGTGAGACTTTTAAGCATCCTAAAACAATAATGATGATAGGAATGAAGTAGAGAGCTCACATGCAAATGCAATTGAAGGAAGAAAGAGGACGACACTAACTTGGATGGAAGGATTTGTGAGTAGTGTGGGGTTCAATGAAGAAAAAGTAGAAACCTACATGGTACAAGACATTATGAGTGATGATCCAACTTCGTTTGATGAAGCTATGAAGCGTGATAAATAAAGGAAGGCTATGGACAATGAATAAGCTCGATTGAAAAGAACTAGACTTAGGAGCTTATGGACCTTCCAAATGGAGCAAAAACGATTGGAGTGAAATGGATTTTCAAGAAAAAATTGAATGAGTTTGATGAAGTTGATAGGAATAAAGTGCAATTAGTGGCAAAGGGGTACTCCCAACAACATGGAATTGATTATTCTGAAGTTGTTGCCCCTATTGCATGCATGAATATAGTAAGGATGATTGTGGCACTCACAACATGCAAAGGATGGTACATCTTTCAGTTGAACATCAAATCTGCATTCCTTCACGTAAAATTATGCGAGGACGTGTACATTTAGCAACCAAAAGGATATGTAAAAAAGAAAAAGGGAAAGAACACAAGGTATACAAGCTACATAAAACTTTGTACGACCTAAAGCAAGCACCAAGAGCATGGTTCAATCATATAGAGTCCCACTTCATGAAGGAAGGATTTAAAAAAATGTCTAAATGAACAAACCTTGTTCATCAAAAGAAGCACTGGAGGTAACATATTAATTATTAGCATTTATGTTTGATGATTTTATTTATACTGGTGATGATAAAGGCATGGTGGTTAAGTTCAAGAAGTTTATGATGCAAGCTTTTGACATGACTAGCCTAAGGAAGATGAGATTCTTCTTTTTCATTGATGTTTTGCAAAAGCCAGAAGGGATTTTCATGTGTCAAAAGAAATATGTTATTGATATCTTGAAGAAGTTTGGAATGTTTGAGAGCAAACATGTAAAAAGTCCAATTGTTTTAGGTTTTAAGATTAACCAAGATGTTGATGGTGCAGTTGTGGATGACAATTATTTCAAGCAAATAGTTGGAAATTTGATGCATCTTACAACTACAAGGCTCGATATGATGTTTAGTGTGAGCTTAATTATCAGGGAAGGGAAGAAGACTTGCTTGCTTTCAAATGTTCTGATTATGCAGGAGACGAAGAAGATTCTAAAAGTACATATGGTTGTGTTTTCTTATTGAGCTAGTGAGTAGTGTCATGGATGTCTAAAAAGTAACCGAGTGTTGCTCTCTCAACCACTAGAGTAGAGTTTATTGATGCTACTTGTGATTGTCAATCTATATGGATAAGAAAAGTTTTGAGAAACTTAAATCATTTTCAAGAAGATAGCATTGTCATCATGTGTGATAATAACTCAACAATTAAACTTTCAAAAAATCTAGTAATGCATGGAAGAAGTAAACACATCAGAGTGCATTTTCATTTTTTAAAAGATCTTGCAAAGGACAAAGAAGTCAAGTTGGTGCATTGTGGAACCCAGGATCAAGTTGCATATTTGACGAATAAAGCCTTGAAACTTGAGGCCTTATAGAAGCATGGGAAGATGATGGGAATGCTTGATCTCAAAGAAGTAAATTAACTGCATATTATAGTTAGTAGTTAAGTTTATGGGAAGGAATGAAAAGGTCTTTACTCTTACAATTTAGAATGTAACTTATTGTTACTATTGTCATAAGTTAGGTAACTTCTATTTCTTTTTTAATATTTAGGATTTTGTTTTAGAATCAGATAGTTGTACATGAGCTATTTATTAGCATTATGTTTTGTAAATGCGATATAACGACCACTTTGAATTCAATAAAGTATAAACCAATTTGCAAGTTACATATACAATTTTTATTCCTTTCAAACTCGAATTAAATGCATTTTAACTTGTTGGATTCAATTTGGGTTAAGCATTTTTATGTTACCAAATTATAATTGAGTTTGGTATCCATTAATTTAAGGGATTTGTAACTTGATTAACTCGACCAAATCAGATTTATATCTTAAAAAAATCGCAAAACACGTATCAACTTAGACAATTCAAACTATTAATCTATATATTATCACTTATTAGTTAACTTAACTTATTATTATGTTTGTTAATTACTAAAATTATTAGTTAACTTTCTTTTGTTATTGAAAGTTCGAAACTCACCATTATTCTTTAACTCTTAACACAAACATAACCCACCCCACTATCCCTAAAATCCATTTTTGTGTTGTGAGCCTTCATCCAACTAACTACTACTTATTGATAATGACACCTACAACCATTATGATCACAACGCAAATCCGATTACCCATTACTTGTTTCTTCCTTTTCATTTTCAAAATAGATTAACTTTTTAGTTGTTAATGTGATTACCTTCCTTGATTATAATTGGATTAGGTTGGATTTTGTTGAGTTTGATTGTTCAAAAAATACACACACACACATTTGACCCACTTACACTTCTAAATTGTGAAGATTAATCAAGACTATATATGATTGTAAACCATAAATGCTAAACATTTTTTTTATTTCTTTAAGGGGCAAACTACCGTTTAAAGAGATATGTAGTTTTGTTCGTACTTGTAAAGTGCGAATTATCTTTACCTTATATAGACTACAAAGATGGATAAAATAATATAAACAGAGTTAGCCCTATAGGTATAGCCTAGAGATATGATTACCTAGTGTCCATAATTAAGAGGGGTCCAATTTTTTTTTTTTTTTTTTTAAATATATATATATATTATATATATAATTTTGTGATAAATTTCTATATTATTATTATTATTATTATATATATATATATTATTTTTTTAATTCTAAATATAAAAATCTGATCTAATTATAAAGTCTTGATAAATTTATTGTTAGTTTTTTTTTTATATGTATTACATTTATAAAAGGGTAAATTTTATTTTTAGTCCCTCTAATATTTTTTAAGTTTAGTTTTAGTCTTTCAAAAAAAAATTATATCTTGGTTTCTCTAATTTGAGGATGCATCACTTTTAATTCTTAAAGATTTATGTATTGTTTTATGATAAATGATAATATAGAAGTAAGTTAAATGAAACATGTCATTTTAATTAAATTATATATCTATTTTTATATTATAAATGCTTACATATTAAAATATTTATATATAAGGTCCTATATTTCTTATTTCACTTAAGAGGCAATTGTTTCAAGGTATAATAATATTATATTTCGCAAAATTTTATTCCTAGGAGTATTATATCCAAGAATATTATTCTTGTAAATGTATTTGGTTGAAATTATTAATTTTAGAAAACTAAATATTTTTATTTGATTAAAAATAAAAAATAAATAAGAAATTTTGAAATAATTAATAAAAAAAATAATTATTAGGAAAATTAACTTCCATTCCCATGGAAATATAAGATACTCATATTTCATTATAAGAATGAGAAGCATATCAAATGCGAAAGTTTTATATTTCTAAAAATAAAATACCCTTAAGAATATATATATATATTTTTTTTATAATCTTCTCACAAACATGGTAATAGATATTCCACCTTCACATTCGCGAAAGTAGAAAAATATTACCTAAATCAAACACATTCTTAGGATAATGAAATGTCATGATTGGTCGTGTGTACCAAAAGTTTTGAGACTAAGAGTTCTCAATAAACGGAAAATTTTAAAATTATTTCATTTTACTTCAAGTTTTTTCTTCTATATAATCATTTTAAATGTAGTTATTAAATTTTTTTTTTAAAATTAATTTTTCAACATTCCAACTCGCCGTTAGTTATTTAGTCCATAAATTTGAATAGTACACATGTAAGACAAAATTGGTTGGTGTGGATTGGTGGTGGTCAAGTCAACTAATTAAAGAGTTCGTATGTTGGTAATGACCTCCGCACGTGGTATATTACAGTATTTTTATTATTAATTAAAATCCAACATAGTTAATTAATATATAGTTAGTTTTCCAAGTTAATAGTTACTTAATTAGGACAAACTTATTGGACCTAAATTTAAAAGAATAAAGAAAGTCATGGACGGACCCAGATTAGTTACCAATTCTATCACGATTCACGCACATGGATAAACATTTTCATTTTTTTTAAATAATAAACAAAAAGATGTATAAATGCATGTATGCAATCAAAGTTGATCAAACTAGGGTTAGGATATAGCACAAAAAACATTTAAAATTGGCGGATAATGTGTTTAAATTATTAGATGAACAACTTGATTAAAATTTTAATTACAATAAGAATCTTATTAGGTATTTATCATGTAAATATATTAAAATAAGTTGAACTATTATGTATTCATCATGTAAATATTTATGTGCAAATTATTTGTGTAATTGAAGAATAAATAAAATTAAAATATTTTTATAAATTATTTTAGAAAACTTAATAACATGAGTCGAAAACAATTTATACACACATCATAAGCTTTTCCAAATATTTATTCAAGTTCATAAAAACTTATACTTGAGTATGTTTGGAAAAGTTTGTGTATATAAATACTCATTTGAGATATCACACCATCGCTCGTTAAGGATGCCATCTATCCGTCGAATTAATTTGATAGAAGGAATGCAAATTTAAAGACTAAACTTTAATTTTGATTCTTTCATTATTAACTTATTCACACTACATACTTTTAAAAATAAATATGGTGACCGACCCTAAACATAAAAATAACTTAATTTCTTCATTACAGAAGAAACAACGAACAGATACATGCAAAGTGACGAGTCTAACGTACGTATACACATCCATGTAAAGTTTTTTATTTTTTATTTTAACAGCCATAACTTCCATGTGAAGTTAATTAAAATATATAAATAAATAAATAAATAGTTTAAGCTGCATGATTTCCTAAGTTTTAAGGTCTTTATTTGCTAACATTAATCATGTCGTATCATATCAGGTATTAAAATATGCCCTCTCATGTTTGTCATTATTGTGGTGTGCCGGAACGGATCCAAAATATGTTTAAGGGAAAGATTAAAATAAATAAAATTTAATTTGAAAAATACAGATGTAATATAAAATACAACTATGAACTATGGGTCTATACAAATATAATTATTTTTAAAATCATAAAACACTATTATTATAATATATATGATAGGTATATCCATATCTCCGATACTTTATTCACAGTTCACTGAGGGTAAGGGGAAACCTTAGACCCTTTTAAATGCATTCAAATTTCTAGGAATCGTTATTCAACGGTACTAAAGCGAGAGAATAAAAACATGATAAAGGAAAAGACTTACAAATTTTAAACATAGTCTCCAAGCCAATTGGACGTCTTTTTGTTGCATTTGGACCTACTATCTTCGCTAGCTATCTTAATGGGCTTATCAATATACCATATATAAATAATTAAACATATATAGTAGAAATTTAAATTATAATAAAAATTGTATTTAAAAAAAATAAGCATGAATTATATTGTAGTTTATCCACTAGTCTTGGTGTTCTAGTTTATATTAACATAAAAATCAAATAACAATATATAGTTAAAAGTATTTTTCTACATCATATATTCAACAGGAATACATGTTTAATATAAATATAATGATACAAGTAGTATTTAGAAGTTTATCATACTTTCTTAACATCTTTTACGTATATATAAATGTATTAATAATTAAAATTATGTTTAAAAGTATATAAAGAATATATATATTAAAAAAATAAGAAGGGACATTAATTCTTCCCTTATGAGTGTGATTAGATGTGTCAAACAGATTAGATTGATCTGACCTATATAGGTTAAATGTTATTTTAAGTTAGATTGATTTGACCTTTTTTTTTTGAACTACCATTTCATGATCCAACCTGACCAATGTTAGGCCATTAGACCAATTTGGCATAATTAAAAAATATATTTAAAAAATTAAATATATATTTTTTGCAATGAAAAAAATAAAAAAAAAATTATAACATGATTAAAAGGATTAATAACAACGATAAACTCTATATATGTTTGGTGGAGTTTCTGTTGTATCTAAATCAACTTCCATACTATAAAATATATCACACTACTATAAAAGATACATTTTACATCAATTTTTTTTAGACATTTTACATTAATTTTGAAAATGATGAAGATTAAGGTGACATAAAAAGTGTAAGACATTCCATATCTGTTTAAAAATCGATGTAGAAATTCTTATTTCTACATTGGTTATTGATAGAACTAATGTAAAATATGACATATTCTACATTAGTTCTATCAAAAATCAATGTATAATATGTAATATTCTATATCAATTCTATCAAGAACCAGTGTAGAATATGTAATATTCTACATCAGTTCTATCAATAACCGATGTAGAAAGCTCAATAAGCAGATTTACATTAGTAGACAAAATTTATTTACATTAATTACTCAAAAATCTCTTATAGCATCACACTGCTAAATACTAATCACTAAAGTTATTTGCCTCCAAAAAGAAATTTTATACTTGTTAAATTAAGCTAAAAACAACACTATAACATTATAATTTAAACACAATGTCAGGCCTAATACATCTAATAATGAAAAATAACTAAAAAAGGGGGGAAATAAAAAAAAGTCTTTCTCTTTATGCTAGTACATGTAAAAAATTGTAAGAAATTATTAAGTAAAAACAATATCAATTTGATTACAGCATTAGAAGACAAGGAGAAGTATAATTTAGAATTATTATCTAAGATGACAATAGAATACAAAAAAAAAAAACCACTTCCTTTTTTAATAAAAGTTGATGTGCTAGAGTTGATTGTCTCTTCTTTTTCTGACTTTTGGTGATTACTTATTGGAATTGAGGTTCCTCATGTTCAGTTTAATTACAAACATCTAATTAATATAGAATCAACATCTAATACCAAATAGATACAATAAAAGCTATTAAGAAGAGAGGATTTGATCTATGCTAGGGAAAAATTGAATCATGTTTTGTGAAGACAAATTCTGCACACAAAAAATGAACCAATAAATTTAATGTTAACCCCTTATATATGTTTTTTCTTTTGATAGAAATGAAAATATTAATATAACTTGAATTATAACATTTATATTTAAATTTGGTTACAATAATTCTTTTTTAACAAATTCTGCAAAATCATTAAAGATTGGTAATAACATTATAATATATGCAAAATCAATTTAAATATCAATAATATTGAAAAGAAAAAAAAATTAAAAAAATGTAAAACTCATGATTTTTCTATTCTTCTTTCATCTAAAACTCATTATTCTTCTATTCTTACTCTCACATAAAATTCCGGATTCTTTCATTATTCTATAATCACTCACCTAAAGATCATGATTCTTCGATTCTTTTATTCTCACTAAAAAAAAGTTACTATATGAATTAAGTTGGACAAGAATTGTGCTATTGGTTAGTCATGAACAAATTTTCTAATTAAGGTTGTTATTTGACAGATCAAGGACTTGGAGATGTGTGAAGTTGGTTTTTTCTTTTACTGGTGTTAATTTATCAATTTAATAGTTCTCCAAGTGTAGTTATGAAAGAAAAGAAGTTTAAGGTGTCATTTATTAAGCTGAAGAAGTAAAGAAAAAAAAAGTGAAAATAAAAGAAGTACAAAGATCAAAATGTACAAAAAAAAATGTCTAGCTGTAAACATATTTTGGAGCAACAAAATTAGTTGAAAATCGAACAAATCAACCAACTAAAATTAGCCAAGAAAAGAAACCAATTGAACCAACCAAAATCTGTTAAAATTAACAACTGCAGCAACTCAAAATTAGTTGAAATTGTCAAACCAAGATCAACTGGGGTCTAAAATAGAACAACCAAATCTGTTTTTGTTGAGAGAAGAAAAATCTAATTAAAAATCTGCTGCAGCCAACCAAATGCAAGATCAAGAGAACATAGAAGACTTGACAGCTCTTGACTGGGTCCTAGGCCTAGCAATCTTGTTATTTTTTTAGATCAGATGGTTGAAACAAATGGATTAGATTCTTACAAGCAAATAGATCAGATATTTTTAAAGATTTTCTCAGTCAATTTTATTTATACTAAAATTTCACATGGAACCACAATGTAGCATTTTTAACACAAAAACACTTATTAGCATGTTAATAACACCATCTTTAACCAATATAGGTGTAGGGCAGCAACAAAATAGTTTTCTTTTTTTAAGTGTACAAAAATAGAAAACAAGAACCTTATTCACCCTACTTGACCCTCCCACTAAATTGATTTATGTTTTAAGGTATTTATTTAAATAAATATTTAATCTTGTGACAAGAATAGTCCCTTTTTCTGTTTAAGTGAATCAATAGGTAATTTTAGTTTTATAGTGTGTTTCAACTAGCTCGTGTTGACACACATATGCTGTTCCAAACACGTTAGCATCTTATTTACCTTAAACTTGAAACAACATGTGAACAAATTTGTTTTAAAGTAATGGACTGAACAATTCTTGTCCAACTAGTTTTATTAATAATTAAACAAGTTATAGTTTGCAAACCATGACAGGTAAAAATTCAATGGTTGAGTGACAGCTACGAATTAGACTAAATTAAAGACCAATGAGTGGTCAGGTCACATAAATAACAAAAACTAAAATAAAAGATGGTAAATAGTCTCTAATTTTTACACAATTTTTTTTTTAAATAGCAACTTATATTTATCACAACATCCGCAACATAATATAAAGTATTTTTCCATCTACAAAGTACATCAGAGGTAGATTAAAACCTAAAAAAGATTGTCACACATTTCAAATAACTCCAAAGTCCAAAGGATCTATTTAATAAAAAAGACCATTAATCCAAGACATGAATCAAAAGGCAGATTGATACGCTAACACATCAAGGTAGAAAGCTTATCTACACATAATGGTATGAGTAAAGGATTTAGTTTCCTTAAGAATGTAGTCCTAGGTTCAATTATAGTATTGATGCAGGAAAAAATGACATTGGAAGAAGTCCCTTGAGTATAATATTCCAGAAAACCAATAGTCTTGGTGATAAACATTATATTTGCACACCATTATTTTAGTTGCCTATAGCTTTAAAATTAGTTGCAAAATTGTTTCTACAAATAAGAAATGTTTGAAGAAGAAAGGTAATGACATGTAGCAGAGAAAAACATCTTTTTGAAATCTCTCTAATTAATTTAATTAGTAAATAGAGACTAAAGCAATAAAAGTGAAATTCTCCATATGCAAACAAAAAATATGAAGTTATTTAAAGAAAAAGTTTGGTTTATGCCAGAGAGTAGAGACCAGGCCCAACATTATTTAGCCTTCTAAAGGAGTGAGAGTAAAAAAGTAGAGTTAGTAACAAACTCTATACAAAGCCCTTCCTAGACTAATAGTTTCTTCGTTCATTTCCCCAATATATAAGTCTGTCTTTTTATAAGGTTACATATAAGAAAGGGATCCTTATTGTTTGGATAGTAACTTAAAAAAAATATTAGTACTAGGAAACGTTTATCTTTAGGCAACTGAAATATAGAATGCTATAGTCCATGGTGACAACTGAAATCCAAAATTATTAGATTTTTGCCAAGAACGACATAAACATTAACATTATATAGTTTACCAAGGTCCAGGGGTACCTTGTTAGGGTTATTTTTAGTTAGTATAGCTCTAACTGCGCCACCAAGTGATCGTCCAAATACAACTCTTCTAGATGTGCCAATATCAATCCTTTGAGAAAGATGATCCAATGCAGCCTAGGAACAAGGAGTAATAAAAATGAGGGGATATTAGCAAATAGTTTGACAACCAATATAAGAGAATTCGAATTACTCTTAATAAAAAGCATACCCAAGCATCCTTAATAATTCCATGTTGAGAAGCATAGCCATCATTAACTCCATAATTGGGTAATTAAATGAAACATTGTGCCAATTCAGTCAGAAGATGACATCCACATTTTAAAGTCATTAATTTGTTGACAAAGAGCTATAAGAAAGTGTCAAGATCAATGAGCCTGATACATTACATACCCTCGCTAAGAAAGCATGAAAACATTTTTTACATCAAAAGACTAATCAGTTTTTTATGTGAAATTTTTTTTACATGCTTTTGGTGATCAATAGTCTTGGCTGCAAAAGTGGTGGATCTGGTACTTATACAAACAAAAACCATACAATTAAAACAAGGAGATTTGTCATGTAGAAAAGGAAGGGAAGATAAAACAAAAAAAAAGAGACAATTCATATTCTTCCCTTTAGAACTCATGAACCGTTCAATTGAAGGAATCACATCATATACATAACATTTGAAATAAAACTCACCAAAACCTGCAAGTCCCTATTCTCTGTTATCTAAATAAGTGTTGTTTTAGTTTTTGTTATCTTGTTAACTGTTATTCTACCTTATTATAATCAAAATCTTCAAACAACAATATGTATTGTTTTTTAAGATGATATAACAAGTCATGGTTAGCTCGGTACTAATTGGGTTAAGTTATATTAATGTGTGAGGATTTATTGGATTTGAGTTGGGGTGTTTAATTTGGTCTAAGAGAATGAGTTGGGTATGAAATGAGTCTTGAGTTATTGATATACTTTGTTACATTAGGAGAAAAACAAACTCTTAATCAAATTGGGCTCTTCAATACAAGCTATTCACACCCTTGAAATACTATTTAAACTCACCATCTAAAAATCCTTGCTTTTGTTGAAAATATCAAACATTAGACACTCTTACAACTCAATAAATATTAGTTTTTGTTGCATATATTAACGAAATACACAAAAAAGAAGTTTTTGTTATCCAGATTACATATATAATGGAAACTTATTTTCATTATATTGTACTAAAAATAATTAACTTATACATGCAATAGTTGTATTGGTTGTTGTGATTAATATTCTCAATAGGGTGATCTTGGTTTAGTAGACCATGAGATTAACTTTATGTTATGAAAGGCTCATTGTACTATCATTGTGGTAGAGTTTGTTAGTTTTGGTTAGGATTATAAAAAATGTCCTAACATGATGAATTGAGTTAGAGCAAACTTAAAAATAAAAAAAAGAAGAAGAGGTATATAAAAATAATCAAATCGACTTTTTTAAGTTTGATGAGCCAATCATACTATAGGTTGAATATGTAATTTTCATATCCAAAACATACAAACATATGTGGTCTAGTATTATTTTTTCTTTGTAAAACTTAAATAAAAATAGAAAAATAAAATGAATCAATTTGGACAAATCGTAAAATAGTTACACATAATAAATTTAAGTCGATCTAAATTGACACTCTTTGTATGCATTGACTTAACAAGTCAAACTCATAAATTTGACGACTGTAATTTTGGCATCCTAAATGATATAGAGGGAGAGAAGATCAAAAGAAAAGGATGCTAGTTTGATGACTTGGAAAAAATAATACATATGTATTACAATATAATAATAGAACAATGTTAAAATTAATGTTGATAATATTTTTAACCCTAAATTCTAAATCTTAAACTTAACTTTGTTGCTAGTTGAAAGTCAAGGGAGTTTGGAATTGAAAATCAATGGATAAAACATGGTTTCATCATATATATGTGTCCCAATGAAAATATTTTTAAGACATTTCTAAAATATTTAGTTGATCCAATGTTATCAAACAAAAACTTCTATACCAGATAAAATTTGTTGACAACAATACATCAACCAAGTATTCTAAAACTGCCTTGAGAGTTTCTTTTCGAGATACACATCCAATGAAGTTATATTCTATTCTATCCATTGAATTTTCAATTTCAATTACCCTTCGATTTCATTAATCTAGTTAGACATTCTTAGTGAGGTTTTCTTCTAAATCTCAGGCCTTATATTTCACTTATGTTAAAGACTTGTTAGTTAAAAACTACAAAATTGAAGAAAAAAAACTCATTTAATCTTCTATTTTCTATATTACCAACCTTGTTGGATTTTGTTGTTAGGTCATCTATTGAATATGAAAATATGACATAAGCAAAACAAAATAAAAATTGCAAGTCGGTGAAAAAATATCCGAAAGCATCAGAATCGGAAAATGGGGAGCGTGGCGTGGAAGCAGCTTCTTCTGAACGCTTTGGAATCCAACAGTCACCTCAAGCACTCTTCTTTCATGCAACTCGTATGTCAATGAATCTACCATTCTCATTGCTCCCATTTTTTATATTTTATTTTATTTTATTATTTTGTTTGTGTTTCGTGCAGGCAACCATAGGAACAAACGGAACACCTTCGAACCGCACTGTCGTTTTCAGGTTGTCCCTCCCTCGCTCTCTTTTTTAGGGTTTATGGCAAATTGACGACATCGGATGTTATGCGTTTTCAGGGGATTCCAAGACAACACTGATAACATCCAAATTAACACTGATACCCGCACTCGCAAGGTTCTTCTTTTTTGCAATAATCATTTATGTAATCACACTGATGCTGGGAATTCGATTATGCCTCGTAATATGCATTTTATTTAATTTATTAGCTTATACGAGTTTTTTTTTTTTTTTTTTGAGAAAAAAAAATGTTATCTATGTAGGTAAAATATGCTGCGAGATTAATTTAGACATACATTCTAATTACCTTCGATGGTTCAAATCAATTCTACCTAACTTTGTGTTGGCGTTTTTCAAAATTTTCATTGAAAAGTCACTTAATTAGATGTCTTTGTTGTGTTATTCATAGTGTAGATTGAAGAGCTCAAGCTCTGCTCCTCTGCTGAGGTAATTATTCCATGAGATACTTTTTTAATAAAAAAAACTGATGAGGAGCATAGATATTGAGACTAAGTTTAGTTATTTTGGTTAGATATGTTGGTACTTCACAGATTCCTGGGAGCAATTTCGGATAAATGGGGATGTAGATATCATTGATGGTTTGAATCCTGACCCACTAAAACTTCAGGTTTGATTGGAGATTTTCATTAATGATTGAAATCACATCCTGTGAAGTTTTTTATTCCCTTTGTGATCTATCCATTGGATCAAATTTGGTTTGCACTTTCTGAATAACTGCTGCATGAGTTTTTATATGCAATGTTGTGATATGGGGAAACATGGTCTTTACTTACAGCCATTTGCTTCTTTCACTGACTGAGACATGATAATGCATTGTTCTTTATACTAAAGGAGATAAGTTTGTCAACAACTTGTTCTGTGAAAGCAATTTGAACCATCTCTAGTGATTTAAGGGTAAGTTGAGATAAAGATAATGGGGTAAGGGAAGATTGAATGTAGCAAAAAACCAACTACTTATGATTTTCCTCAGAAATATAATATATTAGGCATATATATGAGAAATCTCAAAAGCTTAAATCTCTCTTTGATTTGCTTCTAATTCTCTTATCCTTTCCCTAAGAGTGTAGTGAGATTTTAAGTGTTTTATCTTCTTCCTTGAAATGACACCACTTGAAGAGAGTTCTTCACCATTGAAGGTGAATCACAAGTTCTTCAACTCCATTGGAGAGCTCTTTGAAGCTTAAGAAGTGTCAAGAAGCCAAAGATCTAGGAAAAATTTTGAAGGAGAAGTTACATCAATCTAGTTCCTCCTTGAGATTTCCATGACTGACTCAAACAGACCTACCACATGACCAAAAGTGCTTAAGCTACTTGCAGTTGTAGCTTGGAGGGCACCCTTATGGACAAGATGACACATTTGCTACCAAAGTGGGACTAAGTTTTACACTATTTGTATAGGCGTTGCACCCTGCAAAATCAAGAAAGTTTATTCTCCCTTATCAAATCATGAAAACCAAAACAAAACTCTAATGCCTTGTTCTGTTTGGTTGTAAGTTTGAAGTTATAAAATTTTTAAAAACTAAAACTAAGTTTCAATTTTATAATTATAGTTTCAATTATTGTAGTTTTCAATTTTCAAATTTTAAATCCAAATATTGGAAATCACTCCACTTCCTCATTCACTCGCCTCTCTTTTAATACAAATTTCTTTATAGTTTATAATTCATTGATTCCCCAACCAGTCAACTGTGGCAGCAGTTTGGGGGAGGGCAGAAGTAGTGATGTTGATGGTGTGACAGTAGCAAAGGCAATGGTGGTTGGGGGCAGACTAGCGATAGCCTGTGAGGTTTTTTTTGAAGAGATGGTGAACATGAATAATTTGTTTTATCAACTAAAAACCAAAACTACTATTATTTTTAATAAAAAAACTGAGCTAAAATTATTACAAAATTGAGTTTAAAAACTATTTAGCTTCATTTTAGCCAAATATATATTGTTTTGAAATTTACCTTTGAAAACTGAAAACTATAAACTGACAACTACATTGAACAATGCCATTAAAGGAGCCAGTTCATCACTAAAGCATAAATACTTTTGCAGGTTATATAACAAAGCTTTCCTATTTTTAAATTTTAGACGCTGTTGATTGCTATAATATTTCCCCTCAGTTTATCAATTCATAATGCAGCAAAGAGAAAATTCCTGGTTTTCCAGTTCATTGAGATCAAGGATGCAATATTTGTGGCCAAATCCAGGGCTTCCCTGTCTAAATGAGCAGGCACAGCCAGAAATATCATTAGATCCTTCTACAGGTCCAGTTGGTGCTTTTTGTCTACTGATCCTGGAACCAAATCAGGTAGCGATATCTCTCACAGTCTAACACACACACACATGCACAAACATATACATATATATATATATATATGTTTTGCATCTGCATATTCACTTCGGTTTCAACCATTTACAGGTTGATTACTTGAATCTGAAGAGTAACCAGAGGTTAACATTCAAATCAAGTGGGAGTGCTGCAGCAAAGAAAAGTTGGATTGTGGAGAGGGTCAACCCATAATCTGTTCTCTGTCAGTGTCGTGTCCAGGTATCACTGCAACCAGCAAATTGCATGACATGAGAGTATGGGAGAGAGGATTGACAGGGAACGTGTTAGTCAGATATTTGTTATACAATTGTCACTTGATTAGCTTTCATGCTGCTCCTTGAAGATTGTGCTTATTATATATAAACCCAGTAAGATTGAATGTGAATTAGCCTTGTGTATAGCATCTTATCTATGTGGACACGTCACTGAGAATCAGTATTGAGATGAAAACCTTGGAGAAAATTGTAGTCACTATTTATCACTATTTTTTCAATTATTAATATATTTTAGATTATTTCAGAATTTTGATGGATTAGCATAAATAAATCAGACTATAGAGAATGAAATTTGCATTTAAGGTGCATATTTGGTTCAACTTATTTTAGAGAAATAATTGCTTATTTTTGCCAGCCTTCTAACAAAGATTTAAAAAATAAGCAATTATTTCTCCAACTTTAACCTTTACCAAACATGCTAGTCATTTTGCTTCTTTACATCCACAATTTTTGGCTTTTAAAAGAAATGCCAATGCCACATTTTACAGTTACAAACATGAAACTAACGAATGCTTGAACGGGTAAAATGGCTCAAAATCATCTGCTAGTTCTATTTGTTATGATCTGCTGGTAGTCTTAACATTGTGGCAGGTCTGGTGGAGGATGTGGTAAGGATTCCAGCTCTCCTTTTCCATTGTGCACTATAAATACCACTCCTAGTCCCCATGACTTGTGTATATCAATGTGACAGTGCATATACCACACCCCTGCAAAAATGTTTCATGACAAGAAATCAATAATTCAATTGACAGACAGAGAGAGAGATCAATAATTCCTTGCTGTTTCAATAAAACAATAGAGAAAATAAATACAGCTTTAGGGTTTATACCTGGATTATCGGCAACAAAGCGAATTGCTGCCCATCCACCCACTGGAACTCCAATTGTGTTCATGTATGGAGGATCCACTAAATTGAATTGTGCAATTAGTGGGTTATAGTTGCCTGTGCCATACCCTACCACATAAAAGCTGTGGCCGTGGAAGTGCATTGGGTGGTTTTCAGGGTTGACTATCCCTGTGTCCTGCAGAATTAGTTGCACCTTGCTACCATATTTAAGGACCTTTGTTTTAGTACCATTCAATGACTGCGTGTCGTACGTAATATTGTTAGGGGCACCATTAACAAAGTCATAGAACTTCGGGGGCATGTCTGGGAAATCTTCAGTATATATTCCTTTTATCTTCTTATAATATGCTTCCAGGATTGAAATATTGGGATTAACAAAACTTATATTGTTCATTGAAGCTGCCAACACCCCATCTTGGGCTTGGCAATTTTGCTTTGGTGTCTTTGAGTGACACTTTTGAACATTCAATCCAATGGTAATGAATAGATTTTCATCAATTTCTCTAAAAACATTGACTTGATTTAGGCTCCTTAACCCATCCATGACTGTCTTAACAACGAGTTTATCATCAAGTTTAGGCAATTTAGCTGGTGTATATAAGCTATTAGATGGAGCCCCTATATAGTTAAAGAAGGCTATAGCCGAAACGTTTTGATATAGGACAAACCTTCCAGACTTGTAAGGTGCTGCAGCCATGGAGTATTTTCCTACTGGCTTATCAGCAGAGACAAGGACATTCAGTGTTTGACCTGGTCCAATCATCACTGTGTCTGTGGTGAATGGTTTTGTGTATTCAGCATCAGCTTCCACTATTGTTAATTTGTGATCAGCAATGGCAAAGAAGTTCTCAGTGTTCAAACCCGCATTAATCAGTCTTAACAAATAGGTTTTCCCGGGAATCACATCAACTTGGTGGAAATCTAAAATGATGAAGAAAGAAAGCAAAATATGTTAGAAAAGGGAATAAAGAAAATTCAAATTACCATAGTATAGATTTGTGATAGACTGGTTTAGGAGATTAATGCTTATGTACCCTCGTGGATATTATCATGATGTCAACAAGCGTTGGTGGCCATCATCCACCACTTAATTTAGATCTTTTTTTATTCGCTTTGTCTAATGGAAATATCTTTCATAAATAATGATCCTAACAACAGACAATTTTAAGCAATTCCATTAAATGTGAATCACCATTATCACAATTACTTTGTTAGTTATCTTTTGTTATCTCAAGTACCATGAATAGGAACAATTAGGGTTGGCCTAATGATGGAGGTTAGGGTAATATACACAAAATATTATATATGAATCTTATTGTTATCATTGCAATTCTTATCAAAAATAAAAATACCATTAGTGGAGCAGTTGTAGTTGGGTCCTGGATGACCGTTGATGGTATATGCATCTGCTATAGGAGGAGGTCCTCCACTTGCTAGAGTGTCATACTCAATTTTTTGGAGATCCTTCATCCAATACTCCCCTGCCATATTTCAAAATTCCAAATCAACCCACAAACTACATAGTATAAATTCAAAACCAAAGGGGGTTACCATGTTACCTAGTATGATTATGTGCTCTTGATAAGGGAACTTAAATGGGTAAGGTACCCCGGTCTTTGGATAAACAATCATGGCACCATAAACCGTTCCTCGTAACCAAGAAACATGAGCATGCCAAAAGAAGGTGCCCTTCTGCTGCACCACTGAAAAATTATAGGTGAAACTTTGGCCTGATTGAATTGGACATTGTGTAATCGTGGATGCTCCATCATACCAGCATGATAGCCTTTGCCGGACTCCATGCCTAAAATTTAAAATTAAAGATTGTCAGCTATAATAGTATCGTTAACTAAGTGAACTGTGTTATGTAGGAGGTTGTCATTGGGATTACCAGTGAATTGTAACATTGAAAGGTGTCTTATTGGTCACTTTTACTATGATTCTATCATCCTCTTGGGCATAAACAACAGGTCCTGGAAACATACCATTGATCGTAACAATGTCTTTGGAGTTGCAAAGTTTGGTAACTCTTTTAGTTTGAACCTGTACAGTTACCATTAAGAGCATCAAAAAATAGAATAAAAGGCATTAGAGAGCAATGCATTCCACTGGAAAGTAATGTGTTATAATGTGCACTTTAAGAGTGAATTATACCTTGAAATCATAGAACCTGGTTGATTCTCCCCCAGTACTTCCATGTGCTATAAGCTTCACATGGTGGACAGTAGATATTACACTCAACCACAGCATAAACAAGGTGATTGAGTTGGCCATCTTCAGGGGAGTGAATAGAAGCGGAGGATTGAGGTAGAATGGAAGGGAACCCCTTTTAAAAGAGTGAGACTCTCTTTGGAGGATTTAATTTTTTAGAGGAAAGTTTCAAAAAGGTTATGCAGGTTCTATTCTATTTGTCAGCTTTCATGATTCCTCTAGCGTGAGTTGGTGATAATAAGGTGTTGGGAAGTGATTATTCAACATGACCACAATGGTAGGGAAGGCTTCAGTATACCCTTTTCTCCCACTTTGTTTTTAATTTTTATCCATCTTATTCTTTACTGTTAAACATTTTCTGTTACAAATCATACCATTGACTGAGAATAGAAGACACACATGCTCTATATTAAACCCCACCACAATCAGCCACCTCCTTTTCCGTTCTACTCATTTTCCATAAATTTGAATGATTTTATTACTTTTTTATTTTTATTTTAGAGTAACATGTTCTAATCATTTGCTTCTTACTATTAAAAATCATATGGTAGAAACTCAGACTACAAAATAGCATTCAGCTATCACTAGTAATTCAATAAGAAGTCATCAGTAACAATTCATATTCCATCATTTGAGATCTGCTATATATGAATCAGTTGACGTTATTGGGTTATCGAAAACAAAATTAATTTCCGGTAAAACCCTCTCGATCATTGTCTTTTTATTGGTTTTTCCAATGTCTTTAGATATTCGTTTACTCTAGTCCTTTTCACATGATCGGATCAACTTATTGAATTTCTTATATTAAATTTACTAAATTGATTATATTAGTCTAGTCACAAAGCACCCAGATTTTTAAGAGTTGAAAAAAATAAGGCACTGTGAAAAGACAAAGATTTAGACAACTCAACATTCATTTTCACTTTGTATTTGTGGGAAAAGGTGGGTTACTTTGTTTTGCTTTTATTAGACATCTTCGTCTTCTCAATGATAAGCAAAGTCGATGCACGCCTTCGCATCCCTAGACCACCATTATTGGAGTAAATCATAGCACAACCTACGTTACATTATATCAATACCTGTTTCTAACTAAAGCGTTTTAAACATCTTTTTGGTTGATTTGCTTTAACAGGGTACGTTTCCACTGGTCACAATGCCTGCAATACATGTGTTTTGCATGGTATCTTTTCCAAGCAATTTATTTTATTATACATTCTTCATGCAACTTACGACATATTCATCCAATTAAACTACGTACTGATCATATCAAATGTACTTCGTTAGCTTAACTAATGACCTCAATAATTGGCAATGTAAGTAAATATTATATCCACTAGTTTTTCTCGATAACATAAATTGCTTTTAACTCTAGGAGGATAATTAGCAACACATTCTTTAAATTTGGATAGAATTTTGGTTAAGTTCTACAAAATGATATGGTGTCACTATCACTAGTGATAGACTCATATACAATCGAGGGGTTCTTTTAAAAATAATATATGTATATGTATTGAGTTATGATTTTTTTTGTCCTTTCTAAATTTATAATTTGAGTTCACTATCCTTAATTTTTATTTTGTTACCTTTTTTCTTTCTTTTATTAGTTAGTTTCTTTTTATATTTTGATTTTTTTTATATCTCTTTTCATTTTTAACAAGTGTTTTTCTCTATTTTTCATGTAATATTTGTCTATATATAAAGAAGAATCTATTTTCTCCAACAGTAAATTTACCTAGATTTATTCTACTCAATAATAAGTTTCAACGATTCAAAGGTTAAATTAAAAGTTCATAATATATAGATCAAGTATGTAAATTTTTAAAAAATTTAAAAATTATTTGATACAAAATCTCATTAATTCAAGTTAACATATAAAATATTTTTATAACTATCTATCAATTTGAATTAATGAAATAAAATATTAAATAATTTTTAAAATTTTAAAAAACTTACAGACTTGATTTATGTATTATCTGTTCTCATTGGTCACTCCAAGATCCTTCTAGTATATTAATATATCGAATAAAATTAGTCTTAATTTGAAACTATTATATAAGAGTGTAAATGGGTTAGATCAGGTCGACTTTAAATTGTTTCATTGTTTAACCCAATTAAATTTAGTTGAGTCAGTTTTGTGAAATTTTTTTAAGTGACCCAACCCAAACCAACCCGACTATAATTGAGTTGAGTCATCAAGTTGAGCAATTAAAAAATAAATATATTTGAAAAATTGAAACAAATAAATAAATAAAAAAAATATACTTAATCCAAATTTTAATACTTTATTTAAAGTACTGGTAACATTATAACAATCATACACAAGAAACTAAAAATATCTCAACAAGCAAATATTATGTCATTATAACTAAAAAAATTTGAATTACATATCAAGTAGAATTAGATTATTCTTACTTTATATCTTTTTTAATTTAGTCGCTCAACTTATTACTTTAATATTTAATAATAATAAAAAGTAGAATTATATATATACAAAGAAGTGTATTATATGTTGTGTTGTCCATAATATTTTAAATTTAATTTAAAAATCATAATAAGTTAAATTATGTCGAATTAGTTCAAGTTCTTAAAAGAAAACAAATTCCTTATAATCATTCAATCCTATTATAATCAAGTAAGTAAAAATTACTTGAACCAACTCAAATTATAAAATTATAATTAAGTTGATTTGAATAAGTTGAATTTGCAAGGGAATGGTGATGCCCTTACTCGTAATATGATATGGCGGGTGCAGAAGGTGGCAAAGAAAATGGTATTTTTTGAGAAACATTTGGAAGAGGAAAATATACGGCAAGTATGGGAGGTGAAGATGGAGCAAGTAGATGATTGTGTCTCATGCATGCTATTCTATTCTACACATATTTAGTAACTTCTCAAACACGCTTCCTGTCAGCGTGTGCTCTTGTCAGTGCCCACACAAACTCATTCTCATTCTCTCATCACTTATGTTAGCTGATGTAACAACACTAAATTATGTCCATTTGTACTTGTTTTCGGTCTTTTTTCTTGTTAAACTATACGAAAATAAATAAAACATTTCTCTTTTGAATATATGTAGGAAGTTCTTTGATGAGATAAACGCATGCACGCGTGTCAAACTCACTTGTTCCTCCTTTATGATGATTCTTTATACAATAACTTAACTTAGTATAGCTGCATGGTCCAAAATTCCAAACTTGGTTGTTTATAGAGTGTCAACCTTTTTGGCTTTCCCTTTATTGTTTACTACTTTTCTGTATATGTAGAAAGAAGGACACCATGCTTTGTACAAAAACTACTTATACAACTCTGCATACTTTCTACTATTCTGAATGTACAACAGCTGAATATGTTCATAGACTTTGAGGCATAATGATACCATGCGCTTCAACTGATATGTAACTCAAATGATTTCCTTTTAGCTTATGGAGTTACATCTAGGTATATGTGCACGCATATTAAATAATTAGAAACTTAGCCTAGATATATATAGTGCATGTTTAGTTTTAAGTTTCGCCACTTCTAACATCCATCCACTTCAATATCTTCTTAGAGACATGCTTTTCTGTTTGGATGCTTTGGCAATGGGTGTTAATAACTATTCAAACACAATCATGATGAGGAAAACACCTAGTATAGCCAAATATCTGTACTAGCTACGTGTATATTCTCTTCAAATTTTTTCAATTTATTAATTTTGAAGTGTTTATGTGCAAAGGTAAATATGCATTAAAAAAAATCTTTAAAATTAATGCTAGGAACACATTCTTTGACATACTATTTTTAACATTCTCTCTAATTAGTTAAAACTTATTGAAGAATGCAAAAATTAATGAGTTTCACACTCTATTAAATTACTCTTCTGATTTTGTGATTTTAAATAAATTCTAATTAAAAAGAGTATATAAAAAGGTGTGTTAATATTTATGTAAAATTAATGAAGTATAAAGTCATAACTAACTCAAAAGACTTAAATATAATCTTTTAAAAAAATATTAAAGAATAACAATATTGATTTAAGTGAGAATCATAGTTTTATAACTAAGGACGGATCTATCTTGGTAGAAGTAGGGGCAAATGCCCCCACTAAATATTTTATGTCAATTATTTTTTATATGCATATTATAATAAAATATACTACTTACTATGTTAAAAATTAAGTACACCATTGCCTTTTGTATTTTATTTTGTAAAAATAGTTAAATTCAATATATTAATTGAAGTATATTGTTTTAAAAAAAATGCATCAAGTGTAGCTTGCTAACTTACTTTTTCTTAAAAATAAGTGGATGTAAGTTATCAAATATATGTGGGTTTGTTAACATACATCCTCTACTCTAATTGTAATATTTTTTAAAATACACCTAGATGTAATTTGCTACCTTACTCTTTTTAAGAAAAGAAATAAGTAGTTGTAAATTAGTAAACTCATATATGAGTGTGTGTGTCATGTTAATTATAGTTAATATTTAAGTAAACTTAGTTAAAAGATTATGGTTTATCCAAATTCATATTATACTGTTTTTAAAAAGATAAAGTTGTAATGTGAAAAATGAATGGTCAAATGGTTGCTTAATTACTTATATATAGAAAAATAATTTTGAAAGATGTTGAAAATGAGAAAATCATTCAATATTTTTAGAATATGAAATCTTGTAGAGAATAATTAAAATGTATATTTTTATTTCAATGTGAAATTATGTGTTTATTACTACAAGTTTGTATATCAGCATTATCCCCACCACTTAAATTTTTTTAATCGGTCATTATTTATAACTATGTGTGTTTTCTATCTAAAATATTTGTGTTCAAATAAAAAAAGATCATTATAGATGATAAAAACCTCTATGTGAATATTTAACACAATTACATATTCAATACTCGAACTCGAAATGATTGATTAAAATAGAAGCAACTCATTATCCATGTACATATTGATAGGTGAGGATTGTTTAGTGGTCTAAGATGCAAGGTCAAGAGATACAACTAATGAAGGACATCTAGTTGGTGTCTCTCAGAAGTGGTAGGCCTCCGAGAAAACACTTATTTTAAGAAAGTAGTTTAGTAAAGTAACAAGGAGTCATGGATTGGGGAGATCACTTTATACCCAATCAAACCATCTTATAGTAAAACAAACTATTTCTTTATTTTTCATTGATGATTTCTCGCAAAACTTGGGTTTACTTTTTGAATATGAATATGAATATGGAAGCTTTTAGATTTGTTCAAAAGTTCAAAGCCGAAGTTCAAAAATAAACTGGACTTGTCATCAAATCTTTTAGAACAGATAAAGAAGGGAAAAATGGATTTGTAATCAAATATTTGAAGATGGATAAATAAAAATGGAGAAATTTTTTTTAATATAATAAAATTTGACTTAAATATGTTTTTAATTTAAATAAAATGAACAATTTTTTGTTATTAATATGCTTTATTTTAATGATTATTAATTTTTATGCTTTGAAACACGAGTGGCCCATGAGTTGGCCGGTTAAGAATTGAGTTGAGTTAGAAAAATTTTAATTGAAGTGGTTCAGTCTACATCAAGCAACAAATATGTTAGTTCATGAATCAGTTTGGATGAGATGGATTAGTCTTAATTTTGTATATATATATATATATATATATATATATATATATATATATATATATATATATATATATATATATATATATATATATATATATATATATATATATATATATATGAGATTTATTTCAGGAGTAAATTTATGTAGACTTATTCTACTCAATAACTTATATTTTACATCAAATTTTAACAATTCAAATGTTAAATTAAAAAATTTTAATATATAGGTTAAGTCTACAAATAAAATGACATATCAAATAATTTTCAGATCTTTTAAAAATTTATAAACTTGATCAACACATTAAGTACTTTCAATTTAATTATTGGATCGTTGAAATATAATATAAAACATAAATTATTGTGTAAAATAAGTCTTTCAAGAATTACTTTTAGACAAATAGATTTCTCCTCTGTCTTTATATATATATATATATATATATATATATATAAAATAAAGCGAATGAATTATAACAATAAATAATTTTTTACCCAACCCATGTATGAGACTAATCAAACCATACCCATTTAACACTTAAATGTATATGTAAATATAGTATTAATGCACGAATTATAATTAGACACCTCAAATAATGTGCTTCTCAAAATTATAAACGAGTTATTTTAAAAATGATTTGAAATCTTAAATTATAGTTTGAGTACAAGTGTCTAATTAAACCAAAGTGTGATTTTCCACCTAAAATCCAATACACCTACCGTTCAAATTACACATAGGAATGGTGTGTCACAAAATGTCAAACAAACTCAGATCAGGTCTTTGAAAATATCTTGATTTGGTATGGTAAACTTGATCCAATTATAATTTTTTGTATCCATTTTTTATGACGATATCAAAGTTCTAAGTTATGACACTGATTTAATTATGATTAAATCAATTTATTATAAGGTTAGTTGGACGCAACTAACCGACAATATTTTGAATGGGATGAACACAAGTGATGTTCTCCCAAATATAAATTCATTTAACAATATTGTCCATATTATTTTGCTGCCATTTCTTATGACTTCATCACCAACTTGGTTTAAGGCAAATTGAATGGGTCGACCTCGTGATTTTTAACAAACAATAAACATTGTTGAAGAAACTTTAAAGAATAGAGCTCTAAAATCACTAAACAATAGTCTGAAATCTGAATAAAGCATAACAAACACATCAAAGCCGGGGGCAATTGGCACGGGATTATTTTTTTTACCTCACGCACATTTTTAGTCCACTAAACCAGAAACTAATCTCATTCTTAATTTACTATATTAAAAACTAATCTCACGATACTGTTGTTATTGCTGATCTCAGGAGTTCTAAAAAATGACGCTTTATTATGCCTAAATTATGCTTCTCCGTGGAGATTTCAGGAAGACAAAGTTAGACACCTTTAACAAACAAGCACCAGTTTCATGAGTAGTTTGTTTTGTTGCACTCAGACAAAACAATGCATCTTTCAAAACAAATAAATAACCCTTCAAAAATGTGGAAGGAAAAGTTTGCAAGGCTATACATAATCAAGCGCTGTGTTTTGATGTTAATTTGCTGGAGGAGGCAGGGAAATAAGTGATTGATTTCTCACCTAATGACTTGAATGAATGTTTTACTAAGGTGTATCACTAAATTTGCACTTGTTTGTTCCTTAATATTATTTTGTTAAGATGGTACTTGATGGAATCATGTATTTCCATCAGTACTTTCCAGTTTTGCAAGTACCACCATAATCATGCACAATTTCAACAAAAAAACAGTATAATTTCCCTCAACAAGAACACTGCAAATCACCATATATAAGTGTATTAATTAATATGACTAATAATAGAATATGGTACCAAAAAAAAAAATATCTTGAACTAACAACAGGAAAGTGCAGAATATTTAAGGACTACGACTATTATAAACTAAACTATCAGCAACTGATCACCAATTCTTGCCAAAATATTGTGGTGTGCTATTTAGGAAACATTCACTAGTGAACAAGGAACCACACATGTTATCAAAAGTTGAAACTGATACAGTTGACTTACATTGTCAAGAAGTGAAACAAGGTCATTATTTCAATTCAATGCCTAAAGCATAATCATTGCTCTTCTCTGAATCTATACTTTATTTTGGTAAATTATCTGGATTCTATTCCATCTTCTATGTTTAAAGCTCTAGAAGTTTTCAGAAACTGAAAGACTTCAAATAGTTAATTCACCTACACTGCTACTTTTTTGTTTCACAATGTGGAAAGAAGTAGAATAAGAATTCAACTCAAAACACAACTCCTTAACCCCATAAGGATGAAAACCCCTTCCAGAACAAAAAATTTCAAAGCATTACACACTAAGACATGCTTAAATTCGACATCCACTTCCAATCAAAACAAGTGATCTTCACAAAAGAAGCAGAAAATCTCATCCTCAATCAAATTCAACGGCAATTACAGACCATCAAGACATCTACATCCAATTATATGCAGATTAGTTATATCACCCTCTCAAATTGAAGAATGATATCAGATATCTTATCAAAACACAAAACAAGCTCTTCCATACCTTACAAATCCCAAATTCCCAATTAACCTCCAAGGAACATATTTTGACAAAAAGAGAACTAGGAAGCTTCTTCAACCTCTCCTTTAAAATAAATCTAGGAAGCTTCTTAAACTTTGAAAAAACAATGTTTTTCCAACAAAAATAAAAATCTAATTTTTATACACAGATAACTAATTTAAAAATCAAGGTAAACATAATTTTCAAAATAATCATTACAAAAATATACAATTTTTTTCCATACACCTCGATCTTATTAGCTACCATCATTAAAGAAAAAACCCAGTGGATATGTTCCAATTAAATTCCAAAAAATAAAGAGAAAAGTGTAACCAAAAAAAAAAGTAACTATATCCGTCGAAATTCCATATATTAATAACATGAAAGGTAATTCAGGATCCATGAATTCGACAAAAACATAAATAAAAAAGCAATTTTGGGGGGGGGGGGGGGGGGGGGTTTGCCAACAGGATGAAGAAGTGAAGAGAGGAAGCAAAAATTAAGAGTTGGAGGGAAGAGGGGTGGTGGGGTGAAAGAGGAAGAGAGGACGATCGTCATTGTTATGGGTGTAGTCGTCTTCTTCATCGTTGTCGGTGATGCTGAGGTTGATGCAAGAGCAACGCTCCAACGAAGCAAAGAAAGCAGAGACCACGTTGGAGCCGACCCACATGGCCACTCGATCTAGTTTGTCGCACGACATGAATCCACAGTTGTTGTTGCTGCTGTTGTTTCTCTTCAGCTTCACCTTCTCCATTATGCTTTATTTCTAAGAAAATTGTGTTGTCAAGAGATAAAATGAATGATATCATATAATAATAAGGAAAGGTGAAGACCTCAACTCTTTTTTCTTCTTTTTTTTTTTTTTATTTAATTCTTGTCTCTTGATTTGTCGGATTTTTTTGCTTGAAATTCAGTAACGTTAATTATTACATTTATTATCACTTTGACTGCCGCAAAACAAAATCGAAAATTTTCAAATTTAAAAAATTATACGTTAAAATGAATTATTGATGTATTTACTTTTCTTTTTTTTTTTTACACTTTTAATCTATTTATCTTCTATTTTTTATTACTCGTGATAAAAGCAGACTTTGTCTCTTAAGTGTCACTTTTCTATTGTTTCTAATTTATTATTTTTTAATATTTAATAATTATTTATGATTAGTAATTTATTATTTTATTTTCAAATCAAAACTATAATCTAAGACGTTACGTTACTATACATTGTATACGAGTGCACTGCACTAAGTCGTTTAACTAGAATTATTATTAGGAGATGCACTAATCCTTTTGTTTTAATTAGACATGTTGTAAGGAGCATATGATCAAAATGTTTTAGAATATTTTTATAGATGGCGGTGTGTGAAGCACAGATACGTAAAATCTTGTGTTATATCATGATCGAATACGTATTCGATACTAATACATTAGGATACATTACAGATTTGTATCTTGACAATATCCAGAGGTGTTAACTAAAACAAAAAGAACAGAAAGTACGTAATTGATACTTCTTGTTCTTGATACGTAAATTGAGAGTGATTTTTGGATAAGATATGATTCTTAAATTTTGACAAATTTTTTTCTCTAATTTTATTGTAATAAGAGTAGTTTTTGAATCTTTCAAACAAAAACAACTTACAGAAGAAAGAATTTGAGTAGTTTTTGATGATCATATCTAATGCACTTTCGAGACTTTCAACTTGCGAACAAGTTTTCGTGGATCGTCGTTGGTTATTTTTAAATCAGCACAACACCTTGATAAAAAAATATCTGAAACCTTTTGTTTTTGTTACGGTGTCATGTTGCTTCTTCGTCGTTCTTCAGCGGTTCTCGTATTGGTGTCTCGTTTGATGTCTCCAACAAAGTATATAAAAGGAATTATAACAATTATTTAATTTCTAAAAAGTAGAAAGTCTTCTTTTTCAAGGAAAAAGAAAGTAGAAAGTCTTTTCTATTTTAATTATATTTTCTTAATTTTTAATATATACTAATTAACATGAAATTATAATATTAAATAAGTTAAATACTTACATGTTCAATATTTATAAAATTTCTTTCCAACATCATTCCACTTACGCCTAACGTGAATGAGACAGAGGATCTTTGAATATACCACGCTTAGCATCACAAAATCTACGTCCATAATTATTCAAGTAGAGAACCTCTACCTAACTCACTCCCAACGCCACAAGACCCACACTTGGTGTCGTCAAGGTAGAGAGCCACTGACTTGATCAACCCGACACCACTCATCTTGGGCTTGACATCACCAATTCGAAGAGCTCATAGGATAATCACGCCCAGTGCCTCTCAACCCGTGCCTGGCATGACCAAGTTTGAGAGATCTCTTTTAACTCATGTTTGATGCTACCTATCTTATACTTGGTGTTAGAGAGACAAAAAAAATTTGGCTTGCATCACATCTAGTGTCATGAAGTTGTGCTTGACACAATAACAATTGTTGCACTTGGCAGAATCATCAATTAGCTCCAAATACCTGAAAATCAGCCACAAATTAACACACAACCCACAAAACCACAAGTATACTCCATAAGTAACTCAAATGAAGCAACAATTTCCACATGCAACTCATAAAAAATTCATAATTCAACAATTCTTCTCCCAAGCCTTCAAAAGCTCAAAAACAAGATACTTTTCTACTTAAATTAACAACACAACCATAACCAAAAGGATTCATGCCACAATCAACATATGCAACTCAACAATAATCACACATAAGTTCCCTTACTTCATATCTGCCAAAGAAAAAAGAAGAAAATGAAGAACTTAAGGAATTTGAACTTCTCGTATAGTGGTTTATCCTACTGATTCTCAATTTCAAAAGTTTAAAATCTCAACACAATTACTCAATCTAACCTATGAGATTAGTCCATCGACTACCCTCCAAATAATATGTCCATCTAGTACTTAGTTAGAGATTTTAATCCATGACCTTATACCTTACTATAATTTGGTTACTTTATATGTGTATGCTTCGACCTTGCCCACATACAGATTAATAGTGTTTGCTTATAGTCGATATGCCTTAACTTGACTCACATACTGTATCAACTAAGGACCTAGAGGAGGCTTAACTATCTATTTCAAGGATCAACTTCCCAAGAAAGGATTTCAACAATGTAACGACCCGACTGGTCACTACGCCCGGCATAGCACACTAGAAACACCAGACAGATAGAACAAGTATATGAATATAGGATCTAGAATATATAGATATACAAGGTTCCAATCTGACTAGAGTTAAAGTGTACTAAAGAAAAATACAACCAAATGCTACTATCCCACGTAGCCACAAGCAAAACAACACATCGCCAAGCAAAACAGCTGCAAGGTCCACCAACCTCACCACAAGACGCACCTCTATTCCTGCCCTGCTCCCATACATAGTATGATCATCGCAGTCCAAAAACATGGAAAACAACAGAAGGGTAAGCTAGTGAAATTAAAATTCATCATACAATTATATAATTGGCAATATAAATAACAACAGATACAGTTATCAGCACACTTGTACAGCTTATACCACTCAACAATATCAGCACCGCAATGCGGCAATATCAGCACTGCTTAGCAGCAACAACAGCACCACTCTAGTGGCTATAACGGCACCGCAAAGCGGCAACAACAGCACCACTCTAGTGGCTATAACGGCACCGACTTAGCGGCAACAACAGCACCGCCTTAGCGGTTAGAATCAGCACCACATGTGTGGCTAACAACAGCACCGACTTAGCGGCTATAATATCACCCAACCCAGCATATCTCAGCACAGTACAGCACAGCACAGCACAGCAATTCAACAAAATTATTACTTTCTACAATTCAACCCAACGGTCTATAATGCCGCTATACTATATAATTTCTCTTATTAATCCATTGATTCCAGCTCAACAATACACCTCTAATACAACTAACATATTTATCTCAGCTTAATCCCCTAATCATCACAACATATTCATCAAATTCGCTTGGTTCAGCATATCACATCATTGATTAACAATTTCGGCACAACTCAACAGTCAATGTCCTATAGATCATCATTTCCTTGCGCGCCCGGCGCACTCGAGGTTGCGCCCAGCGCGACTCAACCCGAGAGCACCAAGGCTCTCCCGCGCCTGGCGCAATTCCAAATTGCACCTAGCGCCTGTCTGGCAGAGACTCAAGGAGTCTCGTGCGCCCAGCGGAGCCTAACCCGCGCCCAGCGTGGGGAAGGCAGAGACCTATCAGGGTCTCGCGCCCAGCGCAATTCACAATTGCGCCCGGCGTGCCCTTGGCAGAGACTCCCAAGGAGCCTCCGCGCCCAGCGAGTCCAAAAGTGCGCCTAGCGCAATCCAAGTATCCCAAAAACATGTTACTCTTGATATCGCGCCCAGCGCAGCTCGAGTCAGGCCCGGCGCGGGCCAACCAGAGACCCCCATTTGCAAGCTCGCCCAGCGCACACAGCCTTGCGCCCGGCGGGCTTGCCTAAACAGAGTCTCCTGGTGGTCACGCGCCCGGCGCGACGAACAGCGCTCAGCGCGAACTCATCAATAACTCTCCCAAGTTCGAAAAATTTCCAAAACCTGCAAAATTTCACAGAAAACTCACATGCAAACGGTTCAAAGTGCCACATTTTCATCAAGGAGCTCGAAAGTACCAGCTTTATGCGCATGCAACAACAGATCAAAGAAAATCTCAAATTTTGACTCAAAACCATAAAACCCCAAAACCCCAATTTTTCCAGCAACCCAGCCAACCACAAAATCAATCACCAGCAGCCAAATGAGTTCCTAAACTCATTTTCCAGCCAAAAACGCAGCCAAAATACTAACTTCCCTTACCTCGGTATGAAGAAATCCAAGCGTCGGAGAGAACCCAAAGAGAAAACGAAGGAAGCTTGAACACGGGAAAGGAGAATAGCGAACTTCAACACCAGCTAGCAACCCACTTCACTCAGTTCTACCACCTAGTAGCAGGAAAAGGAAGGTCTAAGTGAAAAGGGGGAGGATTGAGAGTGAGATAAGAGAATTGAGGGAGTGAGAGTTTAGAGAGGAAGGGGGTTGAGAAAAAAAAAATCATACGGGTCTTACAACCTCCCCATCAACAGGAGTTTTCGTCCCCGAAAACAGACTCACTTGGGAAAAGAAACGGGTATCGCTCTCTGCACTGCTGCTCAACCTCCCAAGTAGCCTCACCAGTAGCTGCATCCCACAATACTTTCACCAGAGCAATGGACTTGCCCCTCAGCTCCTTCAGCTTATGATCCACCACAGCTACTGGCAACTTCTCAAAAGTCAGGTTCGGCTTCACTTGTACATCATCCAGCTCCACCACATGACTCGGATCATGCACATACTTCCTCAGCTGGGACACATGAAATACATCGTGTAGGTTTGAAAGAGACGGTGGCAAAGCCAACCGATAAGCAACCGGACCCACACGCTGTATTATCTGATAGGGACCCACGAATCTTGGTGTTAACTTCCGAGCCTTCAGCGCTCTACCCACACCAGAAGTCGGAGTCACCTTCAGAAACACATGTTCCCCCTCAGCAAACTCCAAAGGCTTACGCCTTTTGTCAGCATATGATTTCTGCCTACTCTGGGCAGTCCTCATTTTCTCCTGAATCATCTTCACCTTCTCAGTAGTCTGTAGGATCAACTCCGGTCCCACAACCACTGACTCACCATCCTGATACCAGCACAGAGGAGTCCTACATCTCCTGCCATATAAGGCTTCAAACGGCGCCATCCCAATACTAGCATGGAAACTGTTGTTGTAAGTAAACTCCACAAGCGGTAATACTTCCTCCCAACTACCCAAGTGATCTAACATACAAGCCCTCAGCAGATCCTCCAAGGACTGGATTGTCCTCTCCGACTGACCATCCGTCTGCGGATGATAAGCAGAACTCAACTTCAGCTTTGTGCCTAAAGCTTGGTGTAGACTCTGCCAGAATCTGGAAGTGAACCTCGGATCTCGGTCGGAAATAATACTGGAAGGCACCCCGTGCAACCGTACTATCTCCCTCACATACAACTGTGTCAGCTTCTCTAAGGACCACTTCATGTTGACAGGCAAGAAATGCGCACACTTGGTCAACCGATCAACAATTACCCAGATAACATCACTATTCCTAGCGGACCTAGGCAACCCCACAATGAAATCCATAGTAATGCTATCCCACTTCCATTCCGGAATTTCCATCAGTTGTATTAACCCACTCGGCTTCTGATGCTCAACCTTTGCCTTCTGACAGGTCAAACAGACCGCCACATACTCAGCTATCTCCCTCTTCATACCAGACCACCAGAAAGTCTTCTTGAGGTCTTGGTACATCTTAGTCATACCTGGGTGTATGCTAAGTCTACTTTTGTGGCCCTCCTCCAGCACAGCTCTCTTCAGCTCAGCATCCTGAGGTAGGCAAATCCTGCCCCTAAACCTCAAGATCCCATCTTCTCCCAGCTCAAAACCAGCAGCTTTCTCGGTGCCCAATAAACCAAGAAGTCTCACCAATTCCTCATCCTGCAACTGCTTGAGTCCAACCTGCCTCAAGAACTCATTAGTTATGGTAACTGCCCCACAACTAATGTGATCCTGAGCTAACTTCACACAGAGATTCAAATCTCTGAACTTCTCAACCAGCTCCAGCTCTCTCACCATCATGTTCGACATGTGGATGGATTTCCTACTTAGTGCATCTGCCACCACATTGGCCTTGCCCGGATGATACATCAACTGAAAATCATAATCCTTCAGAAACTCCATCCACCGCCTCTGCCTCATGTTCAGCTCTTTCTGATCAAATAAGTACTTCAGACTCTTGTGATCACTAAAAACGTTGAACCGAGCACTATATAAATAATGCCTCCAAATTTTCAAGTCAAACACCACAGCTGCTAACTCTAAGTCATGAGTGGGGTAGTTCCTCTCATGAATCTTCAGTTGCCTTGAAGCATATGCCACCACTCTCCCGTTTTGCATCAGCACACACCCCAGACCCTGATGAGAAGCATCACAGTACACGTCAAAAGGCTCACCAGAATCCGGTAACACCAACACAGGAGAAGTAGTCAACCTTCTCTTCAACTCCTCAAAGCTCCGCTCACAGGCATCTGTCCAAATAAACGGCTGCTCCTTCCTCGTCAACTGGGTCAGAGGCGCTACTATCCTAGAGAACCCTTCAATGAACCTCCGATAGTAACCCGCTAAGCCCACAAAGCTCCGTATATCCGTGACAGTCCTCGGGCGCTCCCACTGCAATACCGACTCCACCTTAGCCGGATCAACAGCAATCCCCTTAGCTGAAATCACGTGGCCCAAGAACTTCACCTCATCCAACCAGAACTCACATTTTGAAAGCTTAGCATACAATTGCTTCGCTTTCAAAATCTCCAACACTGTCCTCAAGTGCTCTCCATGTTCCTCCGGGGTCCTTGAATAGATTAAGATATCATCAATAAACACTACCACGAATTTATCCAAGAACGGCCGGAAGATCCTGTTCATGTAGTCCATGAACACTGCGGGGGCGTTGGTCACACCGAACGGCATCACAACATATTCATAGTGACCATACCTAGTCCTGAAAGCAGTCTTCGGTATGTCACCCTCCTTCACCCTAATCTGGTGATATCCTGACCTCAAGTCAATCTTAGAAAACACCGACGCGCCCCTCAGTTGATCCATTAAGTCATCTATCCGGGGAAGTGGATATTTGTTCTTAATGGTCAATTTGTTCAGCTGCCGGTAATCAACACACAGTCGACTACCCCCATCCTTCTTCTTTACCAACAACACAGGGGCACCCCACGGCGAAACACTCGGTCGCACCAACTGCTTTTCCAATAAGTCCTCCAACTGATCTTTCAGCTCAGCCAGCTTAGCAGGAGCCATCCTATAGGGAGCTACTGACACTGGTCCCGCACTTGGAACCAGGTCAATCCTGAACTCCATCTCCCTAACAGGAGGCAACCCAGGCACCTCGTCAGGGAACACCTCGGCATACTCCCTCACCACATCGATACCAGCTAAGATCCTCTCGGTCTCCACACTCGTGGTAGCAAGCAGAAGACAGCACTCTACCCCATCCCTCAGCAAGGACTCAGCTTGAACAGCTGAGATCAACAGCTCATCCTCCTCTTGAGGGAAGATTAACCGCCTATTGGCACAGTCTATAAGGATGCGATTGGCAGACAACCAATCCATCCCTAAGATTATGTCAATATCCACCAAAGGTAAACAAATCAAGTTCACCTTGTACTTCTTCTCATTCACCACAACTGGACAACCCACGCACAATTCAGAAGCAATCACAGAAGTAGAAGCGGGCGTCGACACAAGTAGTCTCAACCCCAACTCACACACAGGCACACCCAACAAAGCAGCACATGCATATGATATAAATGAATGCGTAGCACCAGAGTCAAATAGAATCATCACATCCTTACCAGCGGCCTTGCCCTTCCCCTTCACAAGATCAGAAGAAGTCGAAGCCTCAGCACCCGTCAAAGCAAATACCCTACCAGCAGTAGTAGGTCTGTCACCCCTCTGTGTATCAGCTCTCTGTGCACTACTCCTCTGAGTATCAGCCCTCTGTACATTACTCCTCTGAGTGCTCCTCTCTGGTCTATCCCTTGTAGGACAATTTGCCGATTCGTGGCCCATCTGATGACATCTGAAGCAACGGCTCTCCGTGTGCGGACAGTCCTTGATAAAGTGGGGCCCAGCACACCTAAAACATCTCAGAGTAGCACCTCCACTCTGTCTACCTCCACTAGCAGCACTGGAAGATCGCCTAGAAACAGAACCCCCTTGCTGTGGTTGGGGCCTGTCATATGGTTTCCTCTGACTCTCACCCTTCTTGGACCCAGATGGTCCCCCAATAGTCCTCACCGCACGGTTGCCACCTTCCAACTGCTCAACTACCTTCGCCTTCTCCACTAAGGCTGGGAACTCCGTGATGGCCATAGGCACCACCATCCTCTTCAGCTCATATTTCAATCCATCTGCAAATTTCCTGCATTTCCAAGCCTCAGGCATACCCTGCGAATAAAAACGGGCTAGGTGCTCGAATTTTATCGCATACTCTGATACTGTCATCCCACCCTGATGCAATCGCATAAACTCTGCCTCCTTGGCATGCCTCACGCTTTCCGGGAAGAACTTCTCCATAAACACTGTCCGGAAGCACTCCCAATCAACTGTAACTCCCCTAGCAACAAGCATCTGATAGGTGCCTCTCCACCAATGTTCAGCCTCCCCAACAAGCATGTATACAGTGTATGCTAACCTCCTCTCTGGAGGACATCCCAGTACGGTAAAGATCTTCTCTAATTCACGGATCCAGCGGTCAGCCACTTCTGGATCCGCATCTCCTGCAAACTGTGGAGGATTACACTTCCGGAACTCAGCAAGATCCCGGCTCTCCTGTGACCCTGCAGGTCTTGCTGCACCAGCTGCAGCTCTCTCAGCCTCCATCCTAGCAAAATAGGCATTTTGCTGTTGCATAGCCATGGCCAACATCTCTAGGGCACGGGCTATCTGCTCATTTGTCCTAGTCATCTTCTACAAAGGTAACAACTTCTTTAGTAAACAGTAACTAAACCACACAAAATCAATAGCACAACAAATCACCACAACAATTTCAGCACAGCAATTTTCAGCACAGCAGACATCACAGCAAAACAACACAGCACAGAGCTAACACAGCAAAAAGCCTAAAGGGACCACCCCCAAAGAGTGTCCACTAGACTCGAACTGCTCTGATACCACTAAAGTGTAACGACCCGACTGGTCACTACGCCCGGCATAGCACACTAGAAACACCAGACAGATAGAACAAGTATATGAATATAGGATCTAGAATATATAGATATACAAGGTTCCAATCTGACTAGAGTTAAAGTGTACTAAAGAAAAATACAACCAAATGCTACTATCCCACGTAGCCACAAGCAAAACAACACATCGCCAAGCAAAACAGCTGCAAGGTCCACCAACCTCACCACAAGACGCACCTCTATTCCTGCCCTGCTCCCATACATAGTATGATCATCGCAGTCCAAAAACATGGAAAACAACAGAAGGGTAAGCTAGTGAAATTAAAATTCATCATACAATTATATAATTGGCAATATAAATAACAACAGATACAGTTATCAGCACACTTGTACAACTTATACCACTCAACAATATCAGCACCGCAATGCGGCAATATCAGCACTGCTTAGCAGCAACAACAGCACCACTCTAGTGGCTATAACGGCACCACAAAGCGGCAACAACAGCACCACTCTAGTGGCTATAACGGCACCGACTTAGCGGCAACAACAGCACCGCCTTAGCGGTTAGAATCAGCACCACATGTGTGGCTAACAACAGCACCGACTTAGCGGCTATAATATCACCCAACCCAGCATATCTCAGCACAGTACAGCACAGCACAGCACAGCAATTCAACAAAATTATTACTTTCTACAATTCAGCCCAACGGTCTATAATGCCGCTATACTATATAATTTCTCTTATTAATCCATTGATTCCAGCTCAACAATACACCTCTAATACAACTAACATATTTATCTCAGCTTAATCCCCTAATCATCACAACATATTCATCAAATTCGCTTGGTTCAGCATATCACATCATTGATTAACAATTTCGGCACAACTCAACAGTCAATGTCCTATAGATCATCATTTCCTTGCGTGCCCGGCGCACTCGAGGTTGCGCCCAGCGCGACTCAACCCGAGAGCACCAAGGCTCTCCCGCGCCTGGCGCAATTCCAAATTGCGCCTAGCGCCTGTCTGGCAGAGACTCAAGGACTCTCGTGCGCCTAGCGGAGCCTAACCCGCGCCCAGCGTGGGGAAGGCAGAGACCTATCAGGGTCTCGCGCCCAGCGCAATTCACAATTGCGCCCGGCGTGCCCTTGGCAGAGACTCCCAAGGAGCCTCCGCGCCCAGCGAGTCCAAAAGTGCGCCTAGCGCAATCCAAGTATCCCAAAAACATGTTACTCTTGATATCGCGCCCAGCGCAGCTCGAGTCAGGCCCGGCGCGGGCCAACCAGAGACCCTCATTTGCAAGCTCGCCCAGCGCACACAGCCTTGCGCCCGGCGGGCTTGCCTAAACAGAGTCTCCTGGTGGTCACGCGCCCGGCGCGACGAACAGCGCTCAGCGCGAACTCATCAGTAACTCTCCCAAGTTCGAAAAATTTCCAAAACCTGCAAAATTTCACAGAAAACTCACATGCAAACGGTTCAAAGTGCCACATTTTCATCAAGGAGCTCGAAAGTACCAGCTTTATGCGCATGCAACAACAGATCAAAGAAAATCTCAAATTTTGACTCAAAACCATAAAACCCCAAAACCCCAATTTTTCCAGCAACCCAGCCAACCACAAAATCAATCACCAGCAGCCAAATGAGTTCCTAAACTCATTTTCCAGCCAAAAACGCAGCCAAAATACTAACTTCCCTTACCTCGGTATGAAGAAATCCAAGCGTCGGAGAGAACCCAAAGAGAAAACGAAGGAAGCTTGAACACGGGAAAGGAGAATAGCGAACTTCAACACCAGCTAGCAACCCACTTCACTCAGTTCTACCACCTAGTAGCAGGAAAAGGAAGGTCTAAGTGAAAAGGGGGAGGATTGAGAGTGAGATAAGAGAATTGAGGGAGTGAGAGTTTAGAGAGGAAGGGGGTTGAGAAAAAAAAAATCATACGGGTCTTACAAACAAACTGGCTCTAGAAGCACCAGAATACAATATTATCACAATGGGATATGCAACTTTAAAAATAACATCTCTTCTAATCCTAAGTCAATCAATACAGTACAACTTTAATGCTAAAACATTATCAACTCAATTACCCTCAACATTTCATCCATTTAATCATTTGTACACTAGATAAATGTAATAGGATTCAACATCATACATCAACATGTGGTATATAGCACAACTTAATCATCATGTAACATGTAATAGATTCCATTAACCTACACACACACACACACATATATTCACCTTTCAACAACACAAACAACATATTATAAGTATACAATAATCCATGCCCGACACCACTCTTCCCACGCCAACGTGAAATGAGACAGAGTCTCTGACTCGTCCACACTCAATGTGAATCTAACAATGTCTGACATGGATGAGATAGAGAGCCCATGTTGCTCTCACGCATGGTGTGGCCTAATCCCACACCTGGCCTCATTTCAGGCAGAGAGTCTCTACCTAATTCATGTAAGATAATTGTGTCTCATGTGAAACTCATGTGACATATAAAGGGACTAATAAATAAATAAATAGTGACTAAATTATAAATGAGCTTAATGGAACAATTTTGAAAATAATTGTTATTTGATGGAAATAATGATTTTTAAGGAATTATAAATACTCACTAATGTGAAACAAGGCTCACACTCCTGACAGAAAGTATTCTATCAAACTCTATACATCATGGAAGATAGAGAAAGTAAAAAAGAAGAGTCAAAGGAAGTGAAATTTTAGTTCTCTTCTCTTTTCAAGAAGACCAAAGTGCTCTAAGAGATTCCATTATAGAGAAATGTACACATTATTTCTTATTATTATGTGAGAATTTTAAATCCTTTTAATTTTCTATAATTGATAGTATGAAAATTATAACTCTTACATGTGGTATTAGAGTATGTGTTGTGAAATTGTATGATTATCTATTAATGATATTTTCTTAATTATATATAAACCCTAATTATGAATTTAGGGATTCATTTTTTTTTCCACCGTACCGATTACATTTTAATGGAATGTTTTCATGGTTATCAATTAAGGAATTCAAGTTTCGATCTCTTACTAACTTTTATAATCGATATTAAAGGTTGACGTCATTGAAGTTATGCATGCTTCATGTGAATCTAAATTTTTTATTATTTTTCCTTCTTTTATATTTTGCGATCATAGTTACTATGACTTTTATATTATAATTGTGTACCCTAATTTGCATTACATATGGAGAAAGCCTTTGTACGTGATCCATATATCAAAGGAAGTTTTAAAACTTTATATATAAATTCTTACGAAAGAAACTAAAATGATGTTATTGTTTTTGCCATCAAAGAATGCACGAATTTTGCTATCTCTTATATGAAATATGGAATTGATATTAATAAAGTTTTATGTCAATTGCAATATATGTAGTATTACTCATGATGTACATTTTGGAATTAAGTATGATGAATTTGTTAGTTATATTTATTTAATTTTAAATTAACGATGATTTAATTCAATTATCTAGTGATCACTATAAGAAAATTGTTATATAGTGACATACATTCTATAGTGACACTATATATGTCACTAAAAATTATTTTTACCCACGCAAAAATTACAATATATGTTGGTATATTATTAAAAAGTGTGGGTATATGTTATAGTGATACACAAAATATGTTGTTAAATCTCATTCAAAATCAACACTAAAATTGTGTATAACTATATGTCAAATAGACATATACCTACATATATTGTACCTATAGTAACACTTTTTGTATGTCACTATATGTAATATTTGTTGTAGTATAGAATAATGAATGCTAAATAATATGATTGTTTGTTTATAAGTATGTTGAAATTCATTATTATAAGACATTTATGTATAACCCAAAGATTGATTAATTAGTTGTTCTTATAATTAATGAATATAATTGTGTGTGACTTACGTGTGCTATTAGATTATTTGTATACCCAAAGGTATTACATTACAAGAAAAATGCAAATTATCGACAGATAATTTTTTACGGATACAAATCTATTGAAAAATTTATATTTCTAACATATTTTACCAATGAAAAAAAAATCGTAGGAAAAGTTATATTACCGATGGATAATTTCCAATAAATACAAATCTGTCGAAAAATTTATATTTTCGACGAATATACCCGTTGGTAATTTTCAATAAATACAAATCTGTCAAAAAATTTATATTTTCGATAGAAAAAAAATCATAGAAAAAGTTATATTACCGATGAAATATTTCTGACGAATGTATATTTGTTGGAAATGTAAGAATTTTTTACGAAATTTTTTGACAAATGCTTAAGTCAAAATTTTTTGACGAAATGTTACTAACGAATAATGGTTTGTCAAGAATTTGATCTGTCAAAAATGTTTAATAATCTAGCAGAAATTGCATTCATCGAAAATGTTTAAAATTCTATTCAGTAACAATAAAGATGATTAAAATTGTCAATCATATATTAAAAAAGATCAATAAATTTTTAAATATCTATATATATATATATATATTATAATACACACACATACATATATATATATATATATATATATATATATATATAAAGAGAGGGAGAGAGAGAGAGAGAGAGAAGGAAGAGGAATCAAATGATTCATAAAGTAACTCTTGATAAAATTATTCCACTCAATAACTCATGGTGTATCTTGAATTTCATCGATCCAACTATTAAATTAAAAATTATTAAATTTTACTAATAATTAATATAGAAAAAATTGATTACCTTTGGAATAAATTATTTACTAACAATATAGTTGAAAAACTAATTATTTTAAATTATTTAACTAGAATCTTATTGACAATTTACTATATGATCTTGATTTTTGTATAACTAATATCTGATTTTAAATTTGATATGAAAATATTATGATATAATTAGATAAGATTTTAAAATAATATTTTATTAATGGTTGATAATTAGAAAATAAAACAAGGATAAATACATTTTTTGAATTTTATATCTTAGATTTAAGATAAATAAATATATTAAGTTAATTAATAGTTTGTTTAAAATGTTAAAATTTAATTTATAAGTATGTAATAAATAAATATTTATAATTTTATAAATTATATTATCATTATAAATTATAAAAATAATATTTTAAAATATATAAATTATTATTTAAACTTTTAAATTTATGATAAATAATTTAAATTGTATCATAATATTAATTTTAAATAGAAATAAGTAGATTGTTAATTATAAAAGTAAGTATATATACAAATAAAGATTAATTAAATATAATATAATTATTATTGATAATATAATTATTATATATTATTATATTTTTATAATAGTCCAGACACATCGAAATGAGAGGGATCCAGAGATAGTACAAGTATGAGATTGTATAGTTGAGGATGACTTAAATGAATTAATTTGTACTACATATACTAACAACATGTATCTACTTTTCGGTAACTTATTTCATTAAAACTCTATAGTTAAACATGCTTAACTTGGAGTAATATAGAGATGAGTGACCTTCTGGGAAGTTTCCTAGAAATTGTGCGAGTAGGGATAAAGCACGCTGAAAAGTGAAGTGTCGTAAAATGAAATCCTTAATAAGTCAAATATGAGGAAGGGTGTTACATTAATAAATTTATTAAAATTAAACAAAAATTTCTGACGGATTTTTTTTACTCCCCTTTTCGGATAGATTAATTTGCATTCGTCAAAAATTCTCTTTTTCTGAGTGGATATTCCTTTTTACCAACAGATTATGTCCGTAAAAAATTTACGTTTTTCTTGTATTATTAGATGATTTTAATTGATGCATGTTTAGTTGCAAAATAATGATTAAATTTATTAGCATCATTATGTTTGTATGTTGTGTGTTGATGTATCACCCAAATGAGAGCATCAACATGCTATTAATTGATGTTTGAATATATTATATGTGTAGCATGTACTTTATATCTCAAAACAATTATGTGAAATTTTATTATGCAGTATTTGTTCTCTATTCAATGAATTCTCTTGTAGCATATGTTCCAATTTTTAATGGGCTTAACTTCTTTGACTGAAATGAACAAGTGCAATTTCACCTCGATGTATTAGATCTAGACCTTGCTATATTGAAAAAAAAAGTATTCTCTCAACCTTAGGCATCACGAAAGATAAAGAGAGTAGAAAAAAGAGTCAAAGGGAGTAAAATCTTGGTTCTCTTCTCTTCATAAGAAAACCAAAGTGCTCTAAGAATTAAAGGAGATTTCCATTATGGAGAAAGATACATATTATTCGTTATTATTATGTGAGAATCATGAATTTCAAATATCTTTTTAATTTTCTATAATTGATAGTATTAGAAAATTATAACTCTCACAACTCACACCCAACGTCACTCCATTAACACCCAATGTTAATCCAAGCAGAGATGGTTTTATTTTCTCACAGCCAACGTTATTCAAATCAAGTCCAACATGACCAATTTAGAGACTTCCCTCTAACTCACGTCCAATGCCATCGATCTTGCACACAACGTAAGTGAGGTAGAAAGCTTCTAACGTTATGCTTGTTGCCTTGAAGTTGCATTTGATGCAATGTGAATTCTACACTTTAGAAGATTCATGATTTTTCTCAATCCACGTAAAACTCAGAAGATTTCCAAATGTAACACAAGGTAACAAATAAAAATCTAAGACCCGCAGTGCACAATGTCTTCTTCTTCTTCCCTTTTCCTCACCATTTTTGTTTTCTCCTCACTTTCTATTCTCTTGTTCCAAATTGCTAAGCTCCCTTGTTGTGTTGTTGTTGCTGAAGGTGCTGAGTAGAGGTGTGGATTGCTAGCTGGAAGCACAAATCTTCCTCTTTTTCATCTTTCTCTTCCCCTGAAGCTCAGATTCTTCTTCTCCGAGGTAAGGAAAGCTAGTGGGTTTGCATGTGGTGTTTTTGATGATTTCTAAGTTGCATGTTGTGTTGTGTGTTGAAAATTGATGATTTCTTGAGCTAGATCTTCTTGTATTGATGCTTTTATATGGATTGGGTAAGTTTGCATGTCTGGTTTTGGTGAAAATGGTTAAGAACCTAAGTGTTTCTGTCATCAACGGTTGAGCCCTTTGGGGGTCGCGTGCAAGGGGAGCATTCCTAGGAGGCAAAGAGCATTCCTAAATCTGTTGGAAATTTTCGACGGAAAATTTTCAAAGGAAAATTCCGTTGAAAATTTTTGACAAAAATATAAATCTGTCGAAAATTTTCAACAGAAATATCCGTCGGAAGGATTTATATCCGTCAAAAAATTTCCGTCAGAAATTTGCACTTTTCTTGTAGTGAAACATTCATATATATTATTATCAAGCATTCATATGATTAAGCACCAATTTTCATCATATATTATTCATACATGATCCAACTTCAACATTAAAACATGCGTAAGCATCATATTTAATTATAACACTAAACATACTCATGCCCAACGTAGGTTAACTCGCGCCTGGCCTAAATCCAACCTGAGAGCTTTAGGGCTCTCCCACGCCTAGCGTCGAATTACCACGCCCAACATCATTTAGACAGAGACCCCCCCCCCCCGAGAATCACGCCTAACATAATATACATTGCGCTCGGCCTCATGAAGCTAAAGACTTCTAGGGCTTCCACGCTCGGCGCACCGAACCCTACGCCCAACACCATATCAGTAAAATAATACAAAGCCACTATCTGATATCGCGCCCGACGTAGCTCTTCTCACGCCTGGTGTGACTCACCTAGAGGCTCCCATCTCAAGTCGCATCTGGCACGACTAACTTTGCACCTGGCATGATTAGAAAATGGCTGCCTCTAATGAATGCATGTCTGGCGCAAATTCAAACAGCAACCCCCAAAACCTAGAAAATTCCATCCAAAACCTAAAAATTTGAAGAATTTGCACAACATGCAAACCATACAACATGATATCCAATAATCATACAATCTATAAACACACTCAGATCCTACATGCACACACCTCGTACATCAAAATCATCAAATTTCCAAAATTGACCCGAGACCCGAAGTTGAGAAAATCCTTGATTCAGCCATTGATTCCCTAAAATCAGGCACCAATTGAGTTCTAACTCACATGCAACCAAACAACCTATGTTCTAGCTTTGGAAACTTTAAAAGCCCTTCTATTAAGCCCTAATCAATGAACCTACAAAACCCTTCAAATTGTATCTGATTCAATCCAGGTACTGTAGACATTCCTTCATTTCCACCCCAAGCATTTTCAATTTCCCTGTGAATTTTATGAAAAAATATTTCATGATTTGTTGTCATTCTTTCACTTGAAAATTGGCTCAAAACAGTCAAGAAGAGGAAGAAGAAGAAAAAAAAATATCGAATGGTCGACCCACAGACTTCAATCTACCAAAATCAAGCTTTGTATCCTGAATTCAAAGAAGAGAAAAAAGAGATTAGTGATCTAGAGAAAAAGAAGAATCAAATAGAGAAATTTAGGAGAGAAAGGAGTTCACGGACCCATAGTCCTTCTCTCTAAAACTTCTCTCTAGAATTCCTTTGAGAATGAGTTTTTGAGGTTTCATTCTCAAAGAAAGTCTTATATACCCTTCTCTCTAGCGTTAACTAAACTTTAAACAATAACTTACTACGTTAAAGTCCTAATTCAAATATGTTTCTTAATTTAATAAAATACATTAATTATAATTTTTTAAAGATATATATACTATAATTGGTTAGGAGTTAGTGCAATATTAATTAAGAGAGACAAATTGTATAAGACATACATCATAATTAGCCAAAAGAAAGAGAAATATCAATTTGAAGAAAAAATAGTAAGTAATGAAAAAAATATGAGAAATGTAATGTTATAATATCAACTTCTTTTATTAATGTCCGTGTAAATTAGGTTTTTGGGTTTTATGTCTCATTTAATTAATTTATAATCTTATGATTGTTTTATTTATACACGATTGTTGAAATTTATAATAACCTCATGCCATACGTGCTCTGTTTTCTCATTGGTTGAACTCTAAATTCTCATTTATTCTACCCACGATAAACAAACGCCTGAATCTTTCAATAAATTACACCAAAATCATTTGAAATTTGCTTCAATATGAAAGACTTTGGTCTAGAATAAATTTGGCTGTGATTTTCATAAAGTTGGTAAAATCTTTTTTACTTTTTAAGATATTAAAAGGGTTGGTTGAACGAGGGAATATTATATATCATTTTCAAGTGGGCAACTGGGTTTAAATGCCACTTTCAAAAAATAACTAAATAATAAATTATACGGGCTAGTGACTATGGTTGTTCGATTAATACTCTCTTGTTAATCGATTAAGGCTACCTAATATAATGCTCTTTTGATAACTAGTGCAATACAGTTTCATGTTATTTTTTCTATATATAGAAAATTGAAGAAAAAAATATATATGATAGTGTTCTTTAGTTACATAGTGACAAATGCAAAAATAGAAAAGTCTAAATATTTTTTTAAATGTCCAGTAGTTGAGTTTAATTACAGTGTATTAATGTTTTTTAGTTATTTTTTTATTAATCTTTTTTTAATTCATATAGTTTAAAATTACTTTTTAGTCCTATACTTTTTAAATCCTTTTTAGTTTTATCTCATTCGTATTAATATGATAGAGATCTTTAATTTTAAATATTATAAAAAAAATGTATTAATAATATATATTATATGTATAGGTAAAAAAAAGATATAAAACATCGAAAAAATTAATTTAGGATAATTTTAACAAAATAAATTTGACATCAGAAATACAAAGTTGAATACCTTTATCATATCAACACAAAAGAAATAACGTTATAAAAAATTAATGACAAAAATTAAAATAATTTTAATTTTTAAAAAATATGAATTAAAAGATATATTTTAAATTATAAGAACTAAAAAAATATAAAAAAAAGAAGCAAATATAAAAAATCAAAATTATATATTTTTAATTATAAAAATTAAATGATAAAATAAGTGAAATTATAAAAAATTTAAAAGTATATTCAGCTTATTAATATTACTAAAAGAGATGGAAGGTGAAATGAAATTTTAGAATGATTTAATTACACAAATTACATTCAGTTTTAAAATTTTCATTATACTAAAGAGCCCACAATAGTAAGAGATGGAAAACATTTAAATTCTCTTTTTATTCTAAATTAAAAGGACAGTTTAAAATAATCTCTCTTTTTTCATTCTGTATTTTATTTTTCTTCCAACAAACGCACAGCACCAAAAGGCCAATAGTGGGCCTAAAAGTCCTATATAGTGAGTGGGCCTTCCTCTGAATGTTGAAGCTTTCAGAATTTTAACTCAGACATTAGAAGAAACGTAGACCATAAGAAATTTGCAGCGATAGGAGAACTCGAATTCTTTCAAAATCTTGGCTTTCCATGTTAGATTACATGTTAAGAGTTAAGACTATATGGTCAAAATGACAAGTAATAAATACAACATATATCTTAAATAATTAAACTTGCTTTATAATCAAAGTCCTCAACAACTAAAACTCCCCATACGTACAACAAAATGATATCATAGTTTTCTGTATTGATGACTTTACTTAATCATGAATTATTTCTGTTTTCTCTAATGTTTGTCCCAAGTCCAATTATTATAACAATTTTGTAAATCCTAATGATCACAATTTTCAAAAGCAAACTTCAGTACCAAACATTCATATTCTCACTACCTCTAAATATCATGGTTAACATTTTGATAATTTAACGATATTTTTGTTATCTTACACTATAACTCACGTAAGTCTTCACTTTTATATTTGAGAATATAACCATCTCTTCATTTTATTTCTTAATTTTATAAAATATTTACTGAAGTTATTGATTTAAAAAAAATTCAAAATGTTATTTACTTTAATTATTTCTTCATTATTCTTTTGTTATAATTATTATTGATCATAAATTCATTCTCGATTATCAGCTGTTATTATTATAATCATCAAAAATATTACTATTACTGTGACTATTTCCATGTTCATTATATATTACATTTAAGTCAAGCACCTTTATATATATATATATTAATTAGTACTAATATTAGGTTAATTTGTTCAATTTTCCTTCATAATTTGATTGAACTTTTAAATATTTGTTTACAATTCTGGCAAGTTTAGTTTGATGGAAGCATACAATTTGCAATTTTTGAGAGTAAAATTCGTCAAAAAAAAAATTGAAAACAAAATTTTCAACAAAAATAAAAGTTTGGAAACACAAAATTCATATTTTATATTTTCGAGGGTGAAGATTAATGAACACAGTTTTATAATAAGCAAAATTAAAATTCACGATCTTTATAATACTGAAAAATTAATCTTTTTAATTTTTAAAAATGAAAATAAAATACAATAATTAAAATAAAAAGCTCACTTATTTATTAATCCGATCAGGGCAGTTTATTTCTCAGCTTTTGAAAATTTTGGTCCGGAAAATGCGATGTGTAAGGACAATGCACTAAATTTTCTCAAAGAAATAATAAAGATAATATTTTGTGAAAAAAGTGTATGAGACACAAACAGCGATGAAACGATAAGAAAGAAAGCTAAAGAAGACATAAACTTAAATGTTTTCAAATTAAGATTAAGATTTATTAATTTCCATTTACTTACTTTCTAAAATAATATCAAAATCATAATTTTTTCGATTCATAAAATCATAACTTATTTATGCATTCTTTTTTATAAATAAATGCGTGTAAATTAATAACTATAAAAGCTAATATTGAAATCATAAAATCATAAAATCACACTATTAAGTATTAACTGCATATTTTTTTTTTTTTGACATTGACCGAAATATTCACTTGTCACAAGTTAGTATGAACTTTTTAAAAAATATAAAAACATTAACTTACTAACTTATTTAAAAAAAAATGTTGATAAATGCCAATAACATTTGTTTAGAAAATATTTAAAATAATTTATTTATTGTTTATTGCCATTATAGTTTGTTGTAGCAACTAACAATGTCCCTAATGTCAGGAGCAAACTAGGTTACCACGTTTGGTAACAGAAGACATTGGGCAATTCTCTGTCATAACCAAAGCAAAGCAGAATTATAAACCTCTCTGCAACACAACACCACCACTCTCTCTCTCTGCAATCATGGACTTTATCTCTCTCTTCTTCCCTTTCTTCCTCGTCAAGCTTGTACTCAAATTAAAGTATCCAAATTCCCCATTCATCATACGTTTCCTCCAAGCAACCTTCCACCACTACCACCCCTAATCAATTCCCACCTTTTCCCCTTTCTCTATTTATCGCTTCCCAAACAAAATAACAACCCCAACGATTCCCCTTTCTCCTTCCAAACCCCTAATTCAAAACGGTGAAGCTTCCGTCGTTTCGTCCCCCCACCACCCACCCAGAACCCCAAACCCACAAATTAAACGCTCGCCATTCAAATTCGCGGCTAAAGTTTCGATTTTGAATTCTGGGCATTCGATATTTCTCCATGCAGCCCTTCGGCGTTCACCTCGCCGGCGACGGAAAGAACCCGCCGCCGCCGAAGCGGACCGTGAAGAAGACGCTAGTTGTAGAAGAGTCCTCCCTGGACAACCCGGATCTGGGCCCGTTTCTTCTCAAGATGGCCCGCGAAACGATTGCGTCGGGGGAAAGCCCGGTAAGGGCCCTGGACTTCGCCATTCGGGCCTCGAAGTCGTTCGAGCGGTGTGCGGGCCCGGGCCTGGAACTCGCCACGTGTCTCCACGTGGTTGCTGCGATCCACAGCAGTTTGGGGCGGTTGGACGAGGCCGTTGAGGCCCTGGAGCGCTCCATTTTGCTTTTGGAAGGCGAAACCGGGTCGGGTCAGGCCATGGCCCAGTTTTCCGGGTACATGCAACTTGGAGACACTTGTTCCATGATTGGACAGTTGGATAGGTCCATTTCGTGTTACGAGTCGGGTCTGAAGATCCAAATGGACGTTCTGGGTGAATCCGACCCGAGAGTTGCTGAAACTTGTAGGTAAAGAAACTCTCAAGTCTCACCTTAATACCTTATTATCCACCATGATCATCTCATTGCTTTTACTATGGCCCACATGTTATTCTAACAGCTTGTACTTGACCAATGTATAATGATTAATAATATCGCATGTCAAGGGAAATGCATTTTACATAAATAATTTTCCGTACGAATGCCCCCATAATAAGATAATGCTCTCTTTTAATATTTAGGAATGAAAAAAAAAATGATACAAATGGTGATTGACTTTGTGTGAGAGAAAATAAACATGGACGAACAAAGAAATTGTCGGCGGAGACATTAGATCACGAGGAAGTGGTAACTTTTCTTTTGGCTACAAGAAAAAAAATTGGTTATATTAGTGCATATTTGGTATGAGTTATTTTTAAAGAAATAATCATTTATTTTCTAAAGCTTTCTCTGATATAATAATAAACCAATATATTTTTAAAATAAGTTGGTTTAAATTAGATTATAAGAAGAACTACCGGAAATTATTAGGTAGGGATAAATGATTTAAAGCCTTTATCTTATGGGCATCACATATCTATCACTCATGTGCTGGACCCGGTTTTGTTAAACATCTAGTTATTGGCCACACAGTGCCTTTGGAATCTACTGTGAATTTGTGCATGTCGGTTTCAGGATCTAAAGCATTCAACTAAGCTGAAGCATCTTGGAAGTAAGCTATGAATGTGATGGTCCATGTTGAACATTTAAGAATGTGTTGGATTTTCTATTAAAAAATTAGTTTTAAAAAGAAAATAGACACTTGAGCCAAACTTATGTCTTACTAGTTACTAGTTACTATATGGAGCACTGCTCCAGATGACTTACACTTTTGAGTTAGGACCACAAAATAAAAGAGAGTGAAAAAACATATCCTAGCCTTCCGGTTATATTTGTTTTTTTGTTTTGGAAATAACTTAAAAGTTAATAATTTTTCGATAAATGTCAAGTGGTGTGGAATTATTTCAGAAAACAGTTTTTAAAATAAAAAAATGTGAAGAAAACCAACTTGACCCTTATCCCCTCACCATATAACAAAGTGCTCTCTCTCTCTCTCTCTCTCTCTCTCTCTCTCTCTCTTTTTCTTTCTTTTTTTGCGGCATATACAAAAAGCTCCTTTCTTTTGTACTTGAAGAAGCAGCAGAAAACTGCTGCATCCTTGAACATGTACTATCAGCCATCATCTGAGCAACTAGTTGATAAATTGAATGAATAGGTCTAAGTTTAAAATCACCAGAGGAAGTATATAATAAGGGAGAATGTCTGAATGCAATTGTTTAATCTACTTTCCTGACTCTGTTGGGATGAAGTAAATTGGACTGTTTTACTGAGAATAATGAATTCAATTAAGAGAGTGAACTTTACTGTAAATAACTCAATTTTTTTTATGATTTTACTTGGCACTCAGTTGATAGCACCTTAAATTAGACAGCCTGTAAGAGTCTCTATAAGTTTAAAATAGTGTTTTCTTCAGATGTGAAAGTCTAGTTATCTGTTTGCAGGTGAAACTCTTGGAAATAGTATGTTCTTTCTATAATTTACTAGCTATTCTTTATGATTATATATTGTCAATATCATGTCTAGTTAATAGGTCCAAGACACTTATGTAAGATGGTGCTGAAAATTTTCCTAAATTATTGCTTTCCATGAAGGGCAGGTACCTAGCTGAAGCTCATGTTCAAGCCATGCAATTCGATCAGGCAGAGAAATTCTGCAAAAAGACCCTAGAAATTCACAGGGAGCATTGCTCTCCTGCTTCCCTCACCGAAGCAGCCGACAGGCGTCTAATGGCCCTTATATTCGAGGCCAAGGGAGATTTTGAACCAGCACTTGAGCAACTTGTCCTAGCTAGCATGTCAATGATCGCCAATGCACAAGACAATGAGGTTGCAGCTATTGATGTTAGCATTGGGGACATCTACTTGTCACTATGCCGTTTTGATGAGGCTGTTTTTGCCTATCAGAAAGCTCTAACAGTGTTCAAATCCACCAAAGGTGAAAGCCACAGTTCTGTGGCATTAGTGTACATTCGCCTCGCAGATCTTTACTACAGGACAGGGAAATTAAGAGAGTCAAAATCCTATTGTGAAAATGCCTTGAGAATATACAGTAAGCCTGCGGCTGGAACAACCGCCGGTGAGATTGCGAGCGGCTTGACTGAAATCTCTTCCATCTATGAGGCTCTAAATGAGCCAGAGGAAGCGCTGAAGCTGTTGCAGAAGGCGGTGAAGTTGTTGGAGGATATCCCTGGACAATATAGGACAGTTGCAGGAATAGAAGCTCAAATGGGAGTGATGTTCTACATGGTTGGGAGGTATATGGATGCTTGGAAGTCTTTTGAGAATGCTATCACCAAGCTGAGAGCAAGTGGGGAGAGTAAATCTGCCTTTTTTGGAGTTGTATTGAACCAGATGGGGCTGGCATGCGTGCAACTGTATAAAATAGGGGACGCTGCCAAACATTTTGAAGAAGCAAGAGAGATATTGGAGAGAGAGTATGGAACATATCATTCTGACACTCTTGGGGTGTATAGCAATCTTGCAGCAACTTATGATGCCATGGGGAGGTAAACATCTTTTGCTTCTTTATATCATTACATGTGTCCCTTTGTTTTGTTTTTCCTCTCTTTGCTTCTCACACGTAGTTGTTAGTTCAAGTGGAACTGGGTTTAATCTCCTTAAGTAAGAACACAAATTCAAATCTTGTAAATGGAAAAAGCGATGTTAGAGGGGAGATTCCAGTATTCCATTGAAAGTGGCCAACCAGGTTCCAGGTCACTGACAAAATCAAAAGATATTTCACACTAATGATTTAAAAGAAAATGCTTGGACTGTCATCTTTGTTGCACCATAGAAATTTCATCATGATCACTCATTGTGCTGGAGACAATTCTTTCATGGCATGTCATGAAAAATGTGTGTTCCCACTTCTTCAGTGACTTGACTTAAAAATGAAGTTTGATGATTGTGCATATCTTTTTTGTGTTTGCTTAGAGGAATCAGGGTAGGACTTTTTTGTGATCCATGAAGCATTGAATTTATGGCATTAAGATGTAATGGTGTGATGATTATTTCTTGGTGGGTGATTTTTTTTAATGTTCTGTGTGCAGAGTTGAAGAAGCCATTGAGATATTGGAATACATACTAAAGATGAGAGAAGAAAAACTTGGAACTGCAAATCCAGATGTTGATGATGAAAAGAAAAGGCTATTTGAGCTTTTGAAAGAAGCAGGAAGAGTTCGGAATAGAAAGGGAAAATCGCTTGAAAACCTTATAGATTCCAACTCCTTAAAGATGAAGAAGGAAGGAAAAAGTAGATGGTCTGCTTTTGGTTTGAGAACTTGAAAAACTGGTCTTGTTCTTTTCTTTTTTTAAAGCAGAAAATTACCCTCCTTTATAGTATATTTTAAAAGAAATGATAGTTTTACATAACTTTTGGTTACTTAATTTAATTTTGATTAAAAAAAAAGGAGAAAGAGAAGAAAGGGAACGAGGGCTGATGATTAATATTTTGGAATTTTGTGAAAAAAAGTCATGTATAATTGATATATATGACTCAATATGTTTTTTTCGTTGGCTGATTTTATTTTCCATATACTTTTTTTTTCGACAATACTTTCTTCGATCGCTATGTTTTTTTTTTGTTTTTATCATTTCTTAAATCGCTATCATAACTTGATATCAAGAATTGGAAAATATCATTCATAATACAATATTAATTAAATGAAGACTATTTTAATAATAGTTTTATTAAATTATTAAATAACATAAAATTAATTAAAATTTACTTATGTTTGAAATTATTATTAATGATATTCTTTTGTTTTTATTCAAGAATGGAAAGAACACTTTATTAAGTTTTTTTTAATAATTATATTATTAGTTTTGTTAATAATTAATTTTTGTAAAAAAATTAGTTAATCATTTTTAGTAAAATATTTCTTTTTAATCACATTTTTATATATAAAGTTTAAATTTAAAACTATGATTAAAAGAATGGAGTATAGTATTACTTGAGTTATTAAGCTTAGTTAATATATTTTAATAGTTGAGTCAATGGCTCCGTACCCTTTGCTCAGCAAAGGCAATGAAGATTGAATGATGGATGATGGATGATATCAAGAAATAAAATAAGAGCAAGACAGAGTCATTGACTCGGGTCGTTAATTTAATTAATGAATTAGTATGTGTTCGTGTAATAACATTAATTAAAGTATAATAACCAAACCTTATGCGATTCACCGGTAAGAGTTGATCATGCTTAAATAAGGTCAAGAGTTTGAATCTTTGTCTTGTGTATGCAGTCGCATTAAATCTTGGGGCTTGCTATCCTACCTTTTGAGGTGACTCTTCCCATTGTTTGAGGTGTCTCTCTCGTAGCGAGGAGATTAGTTACTGCTGAATCTTGGGGCCAGCTATCTCACTCTTTGAGGTATCTCCCTCGTAGCGAGGAGATTAGTATTCATGTTTAATACAATTCTCTATTTTTTTATAGAAATTTTAATCAAATTCCTTAAAAAGTTGTAATTAATTCTTTAATTTTTTAATATTTTTAATTTAGTCTCTAAGATTAAATGTTTGTTTGTAATATATAAAATTTAACATAATTTTTTCTCTCATAATTAAACAATTACATCACGTTACTATTTAATATAGCTATCTACATATATCAAATTTTAATCTTTATCCATAAAAATTCACAAAATTTCTTTAATTATAAGAATTACATAATAGTTAAAAAAAAAAATAAAGATTAAAACCTATTACATATAAACTATGACATAAAATAATAATATAATATGATCGTCTACGTATAAAGAGATAAAAAATAATTTTATCAAACTTTATGAATGATAGAAGAACATATAATTTTGGGAACTAAATTATAAAAATATAATAAATAAATAAATAAATAAAATAAAGAACATAATTACAATTTTTATTACTTTAGAGACTTAAAACAAGTTTTCAAAAAAATTAAGGACGAAGTGATGTGTTAAACTTGATGTTTATATTACTTCATCCTTCTCAAATATTTAGTCTTTTAAGGTTAACACTCATATTAAAAAATATTTAATATATATAAATTTATATTAAAATGATTATTTAATATTTCATTATCTCATTTTTGTAAAAAATAAATAAATAATTAATTAATGAAAAATGTCTACTAAATAACACTATAATTGAAAAATATATTAATTTAACTTTCAAATTTTAAAATATTAATTATTTTTGGGGAAGGGAGTAATCTTTTTTCTCTTTCAAAATTGATTAGTTACCTTCTACTTGACCAATTTATCAGGTGAAAGATGGAATATTTTTCTTATTTTTAGTCCATCGGTGGGTGTCAGGGATACTTGATCTAGTTTTTTTAACTTTTTTAATTGGTTTAAATTATTGATGTTTTAGAAATTTAAGATGTAACTAATAATTTTTCATCTATATCCTTATTTAAAATAAAGATTTTATGTTGCATTAAAAGCATTTGATTTTACAAGATTAGTGCATTGGAAAAGAATATTAAAGCGGGTAGAAAAAAACATGTAATTTAATTTATGATTTTTAGTTAGGGAGAGGATTAAATAGGAGTATTTTTTTAGTGTAAATACTAAATATATCGACTAATTATTTATTAATTTGTATATATTAACTTTAAACATCGAGTGTTATTGAAGAAAAAATCAATATATTTTAATTATTTGTATGTTAAGTATGTGTTTGGTAAAGAAAAAAAAAATAGAAGGAAAAAAAATTATATATATATATATATATATAATTTATTTATTTATTATTATGATTTATAGACCAAGGAGATTTATGACTTTTCGGCCCATGCAATGTCATTTTGTAAGTATATTATTTAGTTAGGGTTCTTTTAAAACATTTTACCACTTTAAAAAAGTCAATTATAACCCATGGTTAACTGTCCTAGAGTGATAAAATGTTTTAAATGAACATCAATTAGGTAATATGTTTACATAATGACCTCACATGACATGGGTCAAAAAAACCCAATATATTGAATTTTTTATATGAATGTCACAAAAAAATTTAAAATGTTAAAGTGCTTCATTTCTTGTTCTATTTATCCATATGCCACATTTTTATATGCATTAAGAAGTTAGGTATACGGCCAGCTTCTCAACATGTTTTTTTAAATTTATTTTTATTTTAAAATTTAATTTATAAAAATGTATTTTTAATATATAAATATATATTTAAATGAATAAAGTATATTTCTATTAAAAATGTTTAAAGGATAGATTAAATTTAAATAATTTAAATTAGGAAAAAAAATACATGATTTTTTTAGAAAAAGTATTATTCAAACACAAAATACATTAAAAAAACATAGATCATAATTTTTATAGTTGTAAACATTTTTTTAACATTCAACAATTCAATAATAATCTCATCTTTTGAGTTGACTCTTTTCCCCAAGGCCCATCTCAATTTGTATGCAAGTAGATTTTGGGTAACATTTGAGATTTCTTTACATTTTTGGTTCATGACACCCTTCATCTCCATTTTATTCCAACCACTCATTTTTCGTTAGTGAGTACTTCAAACAAAGTACTATAGACATTACAAACATTTTGTAATTTGTAAACTGGAAAAAGGAATGACATGTGGTTCAACTAAACATGTGCACATGTAACTATAAGATGTGAACAAGACATGTGTATCGCTTGAAATTTACTACAATCACTTTTGTGTTTGGAAGAATACACCGAATCTCTTTGGTGGTCGTCCACTCTCGTGTCAAACACAATGAATGATTGATTTTATCAAGTCAAACATTTCAACTTTTTAAGAAGTGGATTTTGTCACCTTGTCATCCATGGCTTTTATTTTTTTTTTCTTTTTTTACAATTTCTCCATATTTGTGAATGATTGACAACATTACATTTGCTTCCTCCCTCTCCTAACAAATAATTTAGCTAGTTTGAAGTATGTTTCTAAGACCAATAATGTTATTGGTAAATTTCGGGTGCCCTTAAGTACTGAGGAATTGATGGACTCTACAAGGTTAGTTGTCATGTGTTCCCACCGTCGACCTTTGACAAATGATTAAAGTCATTGTTCCTTAGGTATGCAATCAAGTCAATTGACATTGTCAAAATTCACATGTCGAAGATCATTATAATAATGATGGAACATGCTTTTTGTCAACGCATATCCTGGGAAGTTAGGTAATGTATAATGTAATATTTGTCGACGTCAGAATAAATTGCATAAAAATATAATTTAGATGAATTAGTTAGTTATCCATGTTGACAACAAATTTGTGTAGATCAACATTCTCTTATTTTCTCATGAAGTTTTGATATGCTAAATACAAAACACATGCAGTGTTTGATCTTCCCCTAACCACTATCCTCATAGTTGTAAGCACTTTTAATATATTCATGTCTATTTGAAATCAAATAGAGTCCACATTAGGGTGTGAAATACCTTCTTAAATTTTTCAAAAAGAAGAACCAAACATTTGTTGTATCACCCTCAACGATGATAAAGGCTATCAATATTATATGGTCATTCCCGTCTTGAGCCACAACTAGCAATAGAGTCCTTGTGTATTTCCTGTATAGATAGGTTCCATCAACTTGAACAATTGGCTTGTAGTATACAAACTCGTTAATGCATGGTTTGAAAGTGATGGAAGCTTCTCTTGCTAGGAACCAACATATCATTTTTTTAGGACTAGATGTGTTTGAACTTGGATGATTGTTTTAGGAATATTAACTAGGAAGGCTTGAAGGCATCTAGGCAACAACTTGTACTATTCTTCCCAGTTTCTAAATGCATGTTCCAATGCCTTTTGATTAGCCTCCCATGATTTTGCATAGGAGATGATGTATTCTACTTTATCTATAACTACTTCAATCAAAAGTGGCATTGTAGTCATTAGATCCAGTTTAACTAACGTCATGATGTATTTAGCAATCTTTTTGAATCTAGCTTTGTATGATCTTGAGAAAGTGTAATATCCTAATTTTTTTTTTAGATAACAATATTCTCAATATTATTATTAAGTGTATTCTTCTTAAAATAGTAATTGAAATTTTTAGTTATGATAATATATATATATATATATATATATAAAATAGAGAATAAGTATAATATTTTCACTATATATATATATATATATATATATATATATATATATATCAAAATTTTATTACAACATTTTTAGTGAAATAAAATTATAAAATATTTATTCCTAATTATATAATTATTATGATTTAATTAATAAAATAGAATCACCTAATATTTATAATTTTATTATTATTTTAAATCAAATTCTTAAATTTTAGTTAGTATAATTAAAATAAAATAAAAATACTAGTGTTTTATTTTATAAAATCTTATGTTCAGTAAATTAAATATATATATATATATATATATATATATATATATATATGTGTGTGTGTGTGTGTGTTATCTAATTATATTATAAATATTACCTACGAAAAACAACTTATTATAAATTTGCATGATGCTATAAACATATAAAATAAAATGGTTCAGTGGTTTGACTAGTTGTGCTTAAGAACTACATGTACTGGGTCATGGGTTCAAATCTTACCATGGCCTTATATATTTTTATATAAATAATTAAAATTATGAAAAGCGTAAGTAAAATGGGTCAGTTACGAAATTGAAATGGAAACCACGCATTGAACCTCAACGGAAATGAGAGAAAATTTCTTTTACTCAACTACTTCTAGAGATATGAGAAAATTTTATCTCTTTAAAATTTTATTTACTACTATGTTTATTTATTTATGTTATTTTCCATATGTATTTATCTAGTGAGGTGTCCCTAACCTCATTTATTTGCTTAACCTATGATTATTGTTATCCATAATAATTATTAACATGTTCATATTTTATATTGTTTAATTATTTTATAATGATTATCATTGTCATTTAATTAATTGGTGCTCTTAATATATTTTATTTACGTATATGTTATTTAATTAAAGCTTAAATAATGATAAATTCTCAAATTTATTTAGCGTGATTATTTTTATGATTAATTATGATATAATTTTGTTAAATTGTCTTTGACTCGTTTTAAAGATAAATATTATTCTATGGCCATAGAAGATAAAATTTGAATTATTTGTAGCTGGAGGTTTGACCTTGGGGATTTAAATGAATAAGAAATGAAGGTGAAATATCCTATTGTTGGTTAAGGTGAAATATCCTTTTATTGGTTGATATTATGATAATGCTCATTTATCCTGACTAGTTACTACAAGTATAATTCAAATTTTAATGTTAATCATCATTAATATTTTTTTTAGTATTAATTATTTCTACGCATGTTATGTGATTATAAATATTTATTTGAAAACTGTTCTCACTCCTTATGTTTCTTGTGTAATATAATCATAAAAATAATTAAATAAATAGAGATGGATGTTCCAGCAATTCCAGCTCCTTTTCCTTCAGTAATTTCTGCAGTATTTTCTGGGACTACATGGAGTGTTGATGCGGTAGCAAACACAGTCACATTTAATGGAGTGGCGGTGTCGAGTTTTACCTTCTCTCCAAACCAAGAAGTCCTTACAGTGATCGACGGCCCCATAATAGTCACTTTCTTTTTACCGCCCGCTAACCATGTGAACCCAATTGTAAATTTGTTTCAACCACCCATGTAAATATTATAATAGAAGTAGAAAAAGAAACTAGGTTATGTAAATAGGCACGTATTGTAAATGTTTCTAATAATATGTAATATATATGTAAAATTAAGCAACTACGCACGTAATGGTAAATATTTATGGTACGGTATGATATATAATATTATTACTATACACGTGTTTTCTAGCTAGAAATATTATATATATATATATATACGTATATTACTGTGATTAATATTAATACGACTAGACGTTACATTTTAATGGTATCAGAGAAACGTTCCATGTGTAACTTGGGGAAATGTGCTAACCATGTTTCTAGTATAATAAACTAATCTATAAAAATTTCAGATGGCAGGAAGGAGAAATACAGAATGGACTAAGGCTGTGCAAGCTATTAGGGACATGGTTGCCGCCTTGTTAAGGAATCAACGACCGGAAGGAATGGGGGAGTGACAAGGATTAGTGGAATTTAGGAGAAATAAACCTTCCCAATTTGACGGAGGATATAATCATGAAAAGGCTGAATTATGGATTAAAGAAATAGAAAAGATATTCCGAGCCATGAACTGTCCTGATAACCAAAATGTAAATTATGCAGTGTTTATGTTAGTAGGAGAAGCAGAATATTGGTGAGATAGTACTAGGAGACTATTAGAAGGAGGAGGAATAATTATTACATGGGAAGTATTCAGAGCTAAATTTTTTGAAAAATATTTTCCTAATGATGTTAGGAGGGCTAAAGAAATAGAATTTATGCAATTAAAACAAGGGAACATGACAGTGGGAGAATATGCTTCTAAGATTGAGGAATTGGGAAAATATTCTACTTTCTTTTATCACCCTGATGAGAGAATGAAGTGTATTAAATTTGAGGATGGACTTAGACCAGAATTAAGAAAGGTAGTAGGAATATTAGAAATTTCTGATTTTCCCACATTAATACACAAGTGTCGTTTTCTGGAAGGTTTTGATCACAATAAGGATAACAAACCAAAATCTTTTGGTCCTCAGTTTAACAAGAAAAGGAATAATGAAGGAAAACCTTATGATCGACCCCAATAGAAACCCCAATCTTCTCAATTTGCAAGAAATTCCAGTGAACCCATGAATAATCAAGCTAAGTGTCTTAAGTGTGGACATGGTCATTATACTAAAGACTGTCATCTCAAAGGACCTGTTTGTTTCAAGTGCGGAAATTCGGGTCATGAGTTTTCTGAGTGTGGACAATCAAAGGCGCACACGAATACTTCTGGACTCAAACCAAGACCTCCTACAACTGGGAGAGTTTATACCATGACCAAAATTGAAGTTGCTCAAAACAAAGATTTAATACAAGGTACATGTTTCATTAAAGGCAAAACTTTAAATGTACTGTATGATTCAGGCGCAACTCATTCTTTTATCTCCAATGATTGTGTTCAACACCTTCAATTGTTAGTTTCTTCTTTAGAGTCTAATCTAATTGTTTCGACCCCTACAAAAAAATCTGTAATTGCTAAAAAAGTTTGTTTAGACTGTCCTATTTTTATTAGTGATATAAAATTTCTTATAAATTTGATTTGCTTACCTTTATCACAATTAGATGTGATTTTAGGTATGGACTGGTTATCTTCCAATCATGTCCTTCTCAATTGTGCAAAAAGGTCTGTAATGTTTTCTGATTCTAAGGACCTATTGATTTCATTATCCAAACCAATAAGCAAGTTTTCTTGGGGTAAAGTTCAAGGATATTTAATCTTATCCTCTATGGAAGCTAAAGAGGAAGTCGACTTGAAAAACATAGCTGTTGTTCAAAATTTTCCTGAAGTTTTTCCTAATGACATTCCTGGTTTGCCACCTGACAGAGAGATTGAATTTTCGATTGATTTAATACCTGGAACTGGACCAATTTCAATGGCACCTTATAGGATGTCACCTTCTGATTTAGCGGAGTTGAAGAAACAATTAGAAGAGTTGCTTGAAAAATAATTTATACGCCCTAGTGTATCACCTTGGGGGGCTCCTGTTTTGTTAGTTAAAAAGAAAGATGGAAGTTTTAGGTTATGTGTAGACTATCGTCAATTAAATAAGTTTACTATAAAGAATAAATACCCTCTTCCTAGAATAGATGATTTGATGGATCAATTGAGAGGAGCCACTGTGTTTTCTAAGATAGATTTAAGATCAGAATACCATCAAATCAAAGTGAAAGCAGAAGACATACAGAAAACTGCATTTAGAACAAGGTATAGTCATTATGAATATCAAGTGATGTCTTTTGGAGTAACCAATGCACCTGCAGTGTTCATGGATTATATGAATAAGATTTTTCGTTCGTATTTAGACCATTTTGTGGTGGTCTTTATAGACGATATCCTCATATATTCTCAAACTCATGAAGAGCATGAAGAACACCTTCAAACTGTTCTTCAAGTCCTAAAAGATAAACAATTGTATGCCAAACTTTCTAAGTGTGAATTTTGGTTAGAGGAGGTTAAGTTTTTAGGACATGTGATCTCCAAAGACGGAGTGTCTGTGGATTTGTCTAAAGTAGAAGCAGTTCTACTATAGGAACCTCCAAAGACAGTGACAGAAATTCGTAGTTTTTTGGGTTTGGCAGGATATTATAGGAGATTCATTGAGGGATTTTCTAAAATAGCCATGTCTTTAAATCAACTCACTAAGAAAGGACAACCTTTTGAGTAGACAGAAAAATGTGAGAATAGTTTTCAAGAACTTAAGAAAAGATTAACCACTGCACCAGTCTTAGCCTTACCCAATCCTAATGGACAATTTGTCATATTTTGTGATGCCTCCAAAATGGGATTAGGGTGTGTTCTTATGCAAGATAGAAGGGTAGTAGCATATGCTTCCAGACAACTGAGAGCTCATGAAAAGAATTACCCAACCCACGATCTAGAACTAGCTGCCATTGTTTTTGCACTCAAAATATGGAGACATTATGTGTATGGTGGTAAGTTTGATGTTTTTAGTGATCATAAGAGTTTAAAATATTTGTTTGATCAAAAGGAATTGAATATGAGACAAAGAAGATGGATGAAATTTTTGAAAGATTATGATTTTGAATTACATTACCATCCAGGGAAAGCCAATATTGTGGCTGATGCACTGAGTCGAAAATCTTTACATATCTCTTTATTAATGATTCATGAGATGAATTTGATAGAAAAATTTAGAGATATGAGTTTATCAACTATAGTAAGTCAGGATAGAATACAATTGTATGCACTTCAGATTACTAGTGACTTACATGGACAAATTGGTGAGGCTCAGTTAGTTGATAAATTCATTCAGAAGAAAAAGAGATTGTTGGGTCAAAAGGATAGTGAAAAGTTTAGTATAGATCAAAGAGGAGTTTTGAGATTTAATGATAGGATATGTGTGCCTAATGATTCTGAAATTAAGAAAATAATTTTAGGTGAGGCACATAAGAGCAAGTTGAGTATACACCCTGGGGCAACAAAAATGTATCAGGATCTCAAGAGAATGTTTTGGTGGCCAAAAATGAAAAAGGAAATAGCACAATATGTGGCTACATGTTTGATTTGTCAGAAGGCCAAGATAGAACACTAGAAGCCAGCAGGAATGTTACAACCCTTAGATATACCTGAATGGAAATGGGACAGCATAGCAATGGATTTTGTAGTTGGTTTACCACGACCAATTCATAAGTTTGATTCCATATGGGTTATCGTGGATAGGCTGAGAAAATTTGCTCACTTCTTACCCATTAACATTAGGTATTCACTAGAAAAATTGACTGAAATGTACATAAGGGAGATTGTACGGCTGCATGGTGTACCATCTAGCATAATATATGATAGAGATCCTAGATTCACTTCTAAATTTTGGGGAAGTTTACATCAAGCATTAGGAACTAAGCTTCGCCTTAGCTCTGCATATCATCGTCAAACAGACGGACAATCAGAAAGGACCATTCAATCCTTAGAAGATTTATTGAGAGCTTGTGTGCTAGAGGATTCTGGTAGTTGGGATCAATATCTACCTCTGATTGAATTCACTTATAACAACAGTTTTCATTCTAGCATAGGTATGACACCTTATGAAGCTCTATATGGGAGAAGGTGCAGAACTCGTTTGTGTTGGTTTGAGTCAGGAGAAAATTTAATCTTGGGCCCTGAATTGGTACAACAAACCATGGATAAAATCAAAATGATTCAGGAAAAATTGAGAACGACTCAAAGTAGACAGAAAAGTTATGCTGATAAAAGAAGACGACCTCTTGAATTTCAGGAAGGTGATCATGTATTTTTGAGAGTTACACCAACAACTGGTATTGGTAGGGTAATGAAATCAAAGAAACTCACACCTCGATTTATTGGTCCTTATCAAATCCTTAGAAAAATAGGTCCTGTTGCTTACCAAATTTCTCTAACAACTTTTCTTTCTAATCTTTACAATGTTTTTCATGTGTCTCAATTAAGAAAATATATTTCTGATCCATCTCATGTAATAATGCCTGATACAGTACAATTAAAGGATAACCTTACATTTGAAACAATGCCTGTACAAATCACAGACAGGAGGATCAAGCAGTTGAGAGGCAAACAGATTTCACTGGTAAAGGTCATTTGGAATGAAAACACAGGAGACGCTACATGGGAACTGGAAGAGGAAATTAGGAAAAATTATCCTTATTTGTTTTATGCAATAAAAAAAATTTCGAGGACGAAATTTCTGTAAGTAGGGGAGAATTGTTATATCCTAATTTTTTTTAGATAACAATATTCTCAATATTATTATTAAGTGTATTCTTCTTAAAATAGTAATTGAAATTTTTAGTTATGATAATATATATATATATATATATATATATATATATATATATAATAGAGAATAAGTATAATATTTTCACTATATATATATATATATCAAAATTTTATTACAACATTTTTAATGAAATAAAATTATAAAATATTTATTCCTAATTATATAATTATTATGATTTAATTAATAAAATAGAATCACCTAATATTTATAATTTTATTATTATTTTAAATCAAATTCTTAAATTTTAGTTAGTATAATTAAAATATATAAAAAATACTAGTGTTTTATTTTATAAAATCTTATGTTCAATAAACTAAATATATATATATGTGTGTGTGTGTGTGTGTGCGCTATCTAATTATATTATAAATATTACCTACGAAAAACAACTTATTATAAATTTGCATGATGTTATAAATATATAAAATAAAATGGTTTAGTGGTTTGACTAGTTGTGCCTAAGAACTACATGTACTGGGCATGAGTTCAAATCCTACCATGGCCTTATATATTTTTATATAAATAATTAAAATTATGAAAGGATAAATATAACTCTCCCAAAGTAAATCAGTATGCATACAAGCGTCTATAAATAGCGCATAAGGGGAGGATAACTTTATCTCTTTAAAATTTTATTTACTACTATGTTTATTTATTTATGTTATTTTCCATGTGTATTTATCTAGTGAGGTGTCCCTAACCTCATTTATTTGCTTAACCTATGATTATTGTTATCCATAATAATTATTAATATATTCATATTTTATATTGTTTAATTATTTTATAATGATTATCATTGTCATTTAATTAATTGGTGCTCTTAATATATTTTATTTACGTATATGTTATTTAATTAAAGCTTAAATAATGATAAATTCTCATATTTATTTAGCGTGATTATTTTTATGATTGATTATAATATAATTTTGTTAAATTGTCTTTGACTCGTTTTAAAGATAAATATTATTCTATGGCCATAGAAGATAAAATTTGAATTATTTGTAGCTGGAAGTTTGACCTTGAGGATTTAAATGAGTAAGAAATGAAGGTGAAATATCCTATTGTTGGTTAAGGTGAAATATCCTTTTATTGGTTGATATTATGATAATGCTCATTTATCCTGACTAGTCACTACAAGTATAATTCAAATTTTAATGTTAATCATCATTAATATATTTTTTTTAGTATTAATTATTGCTACGCATGTTATGTGATTATAAATATTTATTTGAAAACTGTTCTCACTCCTTATGTTTTTTGTGTAATATAATCATAAAAATAATTAAATAAATAGAGATGGATGTTCCAGCAATTCCAACTCCTTTTCCTTCAGTAATTTCTGCAGTATTTTCTAGGACTACATGGAGTGTTGATGCGGTAGCAAACGCAGTCACATTTAATGGAGTGGCGGTGTCAAGTTTTACCTTCTCTCCAAATCAAGAAGTCCCTACAGTGATCGACGGCCCCATAATAGTCACTTTCTTTTTACCGCCCGCTAACCATGTGAACCCAATTGTAAATTTGTTTCAACCACCCATGTAAATATTATAATAGAAGTAGAAAAAGAAACTAAGTTATGTAAATAGGCATGTATTGTAAATGTTTCCAATAATATGTAATATATATATAAAAGTAAGCAACTACGCACGTAATGGTAAATATTTATGGTACGGTATGATATATAATATTATTACTATACACGTGTTTTCTAGCTAGAAATATTATATATATACGTATATTACTGTGATTAATATTAATACGACTAGACGTTACAGAAAGCAACTCTACTACACATGTATGTGGATGAGGTGGTGAACGAATCTCTCACATTACACTTTTGTGAATGTGTGCTCTATAATACCAACTACATCCCTCTTTGGGACAATGAACAATTATTCGTTTTGTGTGAAATACTTTTAAGTTTGATTCCTCCAATAGGAGTGCAAAAAGGGTTCACAATCAAACTAGTGTGGTTGAGAAAATTTCTAAAAGAAGAAATCCTAAGTGAAATAACCTAATTTCAGTTACAAGCCTACATAATGTACCTAATTGGGGATGTTATATTGTTAGACAAGTCAGCTGATAGAGTTCACCTTACGTAACTAAATTTATTAATAGATTTTGACAATATTAGACATTATAGTTAGGGTTCAAAATGTTTGGCAACATTGTATAGAAATATGTCTAGGAAGTCTTTTAGGTGCATCAGTTATGGGTGGTTGTGCATTGTTGTTGCAGTCTTGGGTATAGAATCACATGCCTTTCATGGCACCAAGGGTCAATCATCCACAAGGATTATATCTTCTTGCAATTAGGTATATAAAATTTAAACACATTTTTGACCTTATTATAGTTACTACTATTTATTTATTCATGTCATATATGTTTTACCAGATGAAGTGGTCGGGGACTAATGCATTTTGGGACACCAAATGGTAACCTAGTCAAGTATAGGTCAAGAATTGATCACATGCAAAATACAAAGATATATGTACTTTTTGTAAATTCTTAATTGTCATGCATTTTGACATTAATATTCATTCTTAATTTTATAGTTCCTTCGGATGCCTTATAAAGGTTATGAGTGCTTATTACCAAAAAAATGCATTTAAAAATTCAACAATGTAGAACACTTATACCCTTTAATTTGTTTCATAGTGGTTGAATGACAACAAGTAGACAGGGTAAAACTCCATTTTGGTTTATGACAGGATATACCATAACTTATAAATCGATTAAAATAACTAGGACAACATGAGACATCCATGTAGGAAAATTCTTATAATAGCTAGGCAAAAGAACATGTCTACTGGATCCAACAATGGATGGAACTCTAATAGAATGTTGTAGTAGGGCAACTTGTCAATTGTCATTTATCCCATACAAATGAATATATGGCATGATATAGACAAAATAAAATTCTTTGTTTGTGCCCTAACAATTACAAGACCCACAAACTACAAAAAAACATTGATATTGACCAAATGTTAGAAGTGCCAACAAAAATGCCAACACAATGAGAATATCCACAACAAAATACAACTTCATATCTCAATCTCATTGTTACTGATAATATGCAAAATGATGGTCGAGAACAACAATATAATTCGATTATTGTAACTCCTCCATTATAACAACATCTTGATCACTATTATGACAATTATCAATACTCTTTCACATCAATAACAAAATAAATTGTTAATAATCTATTTGTTGTAAATGTTGGTTCACCACAATCAACTACAACCTATTTGCAAAGTATGTATTCTAATGGTATTCCATTTTTAAACCAATATGAATCTTATATTCAACAAGAAGAAAATACTTCTTATGCCTATGTTGATAATTACCATGAATCTGTGTTGTAAGATCAACAAATTGTTGATGTTGAAAACAATCATACATAATATCTAAGAAAAACTCATCCTTGTCACAATCCTTCACAAAACGGAAATCTGCCACTTTGTGGAACTATTGGCCATCTTCAACATTGATATTTTTTTAATTATTTTTTGTATTGCACTATTTTAATATGATTTGTGCTTGAATAAATTTTTTTAAAAAAGAGTCACTGAAAAATCATGGCCCCTAATAAAATATTTAATGACTTAGTAAAAATTAATTAATTTTTTTACAATTTTTAGACATCATTTTGAAGACATTTTATACTAATTTAAGACGTGAAAGCAATACTATTGTATTTACTAACATGACAATTACGAGTATGAATCATTGTTTAAACCAAAATAATCTTATACACATTAATCAAGTTAAACAAAAATTAACCTTTAAATATTGTTTACAATTTTTTTTAAAATTTTTTTATAATATTTTGTGTTTAAATAATTTAATAAAAGTATTAATATTTATTATTTGCTATTATATAATTTATTTTATTTAAGTTTAATTTGTATTTTACTATTTTAAATATATATATATATATATTAAAAAACCATTTTTATAAGTTAAAATTTAAAATAAAAAAATTACATTGAGAAGACGGCCTCCCAAACTCTACTTCTCAATGCACAAAAAAGTATTACATGTGAATAAATAAAACTAAAAGTGTGGCATTTCAATGTTTTAATGTTTTATTTTTTTGGCATTTGTATAAATTTTTTTTTGAGATTTACTAATTGATTACAACAGAGGGTCAAAGTGCTAAATGACTTTTGAGAGACAAAGTAATGTTTTAAAATTGTATCACTCATCAAACTAATGAGGGTACTATGTCAATGGGTCAAGAGTTGAATCGGTAGATCATTAATTGAATCACATAACCCATTTTTTTATTAATTTTTAAAAAAATATACATGTAATATATTTTTCATACCTATAAATTTTAATAAAATTTATACTATGCTTTAAATAAGCTTTCAAAAACTTGTAGTTAATATAATATTAATAGAGTAACCAAATTATAAACAATTTAAACTGTATAAATTATTATATAATTAAATATATAATTTTAAATTAAAAAATATATCATATAAATTATTAAAGTAAATTGTATGTTAGTAAAGTGGTCATAAGGTGTTGAATAATCTCATTGACCTTGTGTGAGTCATTAGTTGAATTGAATTATATAAACTAGCATTGATAAAAATATAATTTAATAATAGTATATATATATATATATATATATATATATATATATTATTTTCACACATATATTCAAAATTATGCCTGATGTAGTCGCTTGGTTACTTGTCCTCAATCTAAGTGGTCATGGTTTAGGACTTGTTTGCACTAATTTTAGACTATTTTACTAATATTCCAATTAAAAGCACCAACATTAACACAATTGCATTCACTTACATTAGTTGGCAAGTGCAAAGCAAATGCATCAAACTTTCAGTCTCAGCCTCAACCTCAAATGTGAGTTTAATTTAAGCATAAAAAGGTTCTTAGAGGTGTGATAAAAATGTAACCAATTCCTCATACGCAAGTTTTAAGCACACAAATGTTCTAAGGGGTGTGATAAAAATATAACCCAAATTCAAAATAAAAATTTCCCTGAATCGACACAATACCAATTCAAACCGAGTTTATGTCAATTTTTATTGGTTAAATGATGTCATTACCTAGTCACTTATGTATTAGTTTGAATACCAACTCGAACTAGTAACATGTTTAAGTCTCGTTTGGATTGGTTTGATTGGTCAGTCCAAGTCGGGTTTTAAAACTATGGGATGGAGGTCAAAGTCAATTAATTATGGGTAACATAAAATATTAAAAAATAATAATAACATAATTCATTATGCATATATACATAATAGATTATGCATTTTTTTATTCATAAAATGGTAAAGAGAGGATGACACTCCATTATTAAAGGACATGGAGCCAATGACATGTTGATGATCCTTATATTAAGTACCACTATTGATCCTAAACTTTACTTGTAGAACTGACGATTAACAAAGACCCACTAGAGGATCACCTCTGGCATTGAAGGATCTCCATGAGTAGGGATGCATACCAAAGTAAGATTTTAAAGGTCTTGAAGAGTGTCAAACTCATGTCATGTGAGATGAAAATTTAAAATGAATCCATGACTATTTATCCAACCCATGATGGCATAAATTATGTCAATTAATTAAGTGTGCGTGAGAGTAGTGATATTTTAGTAAAATGTTAAAAATAAGCATACTTATACACTAATCTTTGCATATTAGTGTTATTATTTCTCTTCATTTTTTTTAAGAACCAATAACTTGCTCTCTTGGATATCAAACAATAGAAGTTGGTGGACTTTTACACTTTTCTTCCATCTCCCTTACATTTTTCACACTAATGACCTATACCAAACACATGATAAGTGATTAAGGATGATGGAAGACATGGTAAATGACATATTTATACATATTTTTTTTCTCTAAAACTTGTTTAGTTGTTATTGAAGATGTACTTTTTAGTTTTATTGGAGCAAATAATGCAACAACAATAAAACAAAATCAGGATGATGACCATGGTAAAAAATCATCAAGAAATACCCTTAAAGGTGTCAAAGTCAAGTATGATGATAATAATGGTAAAGGTATAGAGGGTGGTGGACAAATATCACAACTCACAAGAAAAGTTGGGGGAAATCAAGTGAGTTAGGTGTTAGTCAAACTTTATCAATTTCATTCACCATGTGACTTGAACTGTGAATGACTTGAACAAAAAATAATTGAAACCCTAGAAATGGAAAAAGAAAAGGAAAAAAAAATTGAATTTGATGGTTCAATTTAACTCAAGATTAGACTTTCAAAAACTTACAAACACTCTCAAAAGAAAAGTAAATTGTCCATCTCAATAGTAAGTTTTTGACAAAAAATTTTAAATTTGGCCAAAATTTTAAAAATAATTATATAAGAGAAAAATTATTCCTATGTTTGAATAATAGTAAAGTCACCGATGTTAAGAAGAAGAAAACTCAATAAGAGGGAGCGTATATTACTAATAATACAATTTTATTTTATTAAATATAAATTAATAAAAATATTAAAAACCAATTTTCATCAAATTGATTAATATTATAATTAACAAATTTATTTTATTTTGTTATAAAGTTCATTTTATTATCTTAATAAATTGATTAATAATACATTTTTACCCACACAATATTTTTGTAAAAAAAATCCTTATAATGGTAGTAGTATTCTAAAAAAATGTTGTTCTTATATATATAAATTAGGCTTAAATATGTTTTTAGTCCATCAAATTTAGGGTGATTCTGTTTTTAGTCCCTCAAATTTAAAATTGTTGTTTTTAGTCCCTATAATTTCAAAAAAATCTTATTTTAGTCCTTATATTTAAATTTTGTTAAGAAATTTATTAAATATTATTGCATAAAATTTACCTATTGATGTCCCTATTAGTGAAAATATTACATTAAATCCAATTGATATTGCATAACTGTCTTAATTAGTCACTTTCAAATATGTTATTGGTGACCTAAGGGACTAAAAGAAGACTTTTGAAAACTATAGGGACTAAAAACAACAATTTTAAATTTGAGGGACCAAAAACAAATTTGTCTTAAATTTGAGGGACTAAAAACATATTTAAGCCTATAAATTAACTTTTGAAATTGATAAGTTATGACAAATAAAAATGGTCTAAAGATTGATAGTTTGAAACTAAAACTCAACATGCATTTTGCAACATAGATCAAATATATAAAATTATTCAAATAAATAGTTGATCTTAGAAATTCTTTTAAAAATAAAAGGTCCTCTTTTGTTCCTAAACATAACTCCTCAATAAAATGTCTTTTCACCATTAATTATAAGACTTGATGCATTACAATACAATCATATTGTGAAGAATGATATAATTGATAAAATAAAAAAACAAAAAATTATGAAACTAGGAAAGAAACATTAATATCATCAAATAAAATGTTCAGCAAATTTTTAATTAAAAAATTTAACAAAATCCAAATTGTTTTAATAAACAGTACCTAGTTGCATAACTTAAAAGGTGTTGTGAAAACTACTCAAATCGGATTTGCCATTCCTCGTAAACAAAATATTTTAACTTTTAGTTTCAAAGGATTCATGTTGATTGTATCAAATTGAATTAAGCTAATTCTCTTCGATTTGTTGGTCCCACAATTTTTTCATTATGCTCTTAGATGAGCTTCTCCTAGTCTTCTTTCTCTCCTTATTCCATAACTAAACTTTCATCCTCTTAGATACATTTAACGATTGTTAAACATGGTGCACTAACCATTTATAAAAGTGGTTTACATTAGCTCTCATCTTACTAAAATACTAATTTTTTTTAAAAAAAAATTAACTACAAAATCAACTGAGAACTTAGAAGTAAGAGGGAAAATAGGTTGAAATTGTCTAGAATTTATAAAATCTTGTTTACCAAATCTATGGTCTAAAGTTTGACTTATTTACTAAATATAAGTGATTTTTAAGCTAAAACATTAATTTTTTCATAATTCAATTCTATTTGAATTTTACTTTTTTGTAAGGCACTCTCTTTGATCTGGCAAAATTTAAAATGAAATTGTAGTCCTTCTTATAAGACACTTTTCAATTTCTATAAAGCACTAAATTTGTTTTTCATTTTTTGCCCCTATTAAAGATTATGAGAATGGTAATAATCTGACAACTCCATACACTTTACAACTTAATAACTATAACAACAAAAAATACAACTTAATAACTATAGCAACAAAAAACACAAATCTAATTACTTAAGGTTAACATGCAAATAGTACCTAAATATACGTGCAATAATATATATGTGTGTGTGTGCGCATATGTGTGAAAGTATAGAAATTTTACCAACAATTGAGATAAAAAGTAAATTTCTTAGTGAGAGTACAATTATAACTATACATGTATATAAATATAGTAATCCAGAGCTGAAAGCATAAATCTAAGTTGTCGGCTAAATAATTACTACAAAACTAGCTACACAATGGTGGCTCAAGCAACACCACCATCCTCCAATATGACTCTTAAAATTGGCTCATCCTCCCACTTAATCCTATCTAGTTTCATAACAAGTATGATCATCACAGTCTAATCACAAGAAAACATGCAACGTGAGCTTATAGAAAACAACATAATAAGTACATAAGTAAAGTACAACTATATTATCAACGTCAACATATCAACTTGTAGAATCAACACAACTCATAAGCCACACAACAACATTTCAACTTACAACATAACTAAGCAACTTATCAACATCTCAACTTAGCATATGGACAATACAAGATATCAACTCATCATATGCACAACACATCAACTATATGCATTGTCATGCATTCAACTAAGAGATCCCTTACAACAGAAATGAGTAGTCTAAGTGACTTGATCCTACCAAACCAATTTAACAACAAAATCTTTTTGGACTTGCTAGATCAACAACAAATTCAGATAAAAATCCATAACACAACATAGTTTCTTGGATTTCACCACTTAAATTAGGGAAGTCTAGTATTCCTGTTAGGATTAGGACAACTTTGATGTGAGTCTACCACGATCTTAGGATGCATAACTAAGCCTATTACAAAATTAGTTTGGTGACTACCCTTCAAATATTGCACTTTTTCCAATATTGTGTTAGGGATTTTGGTCATCGACCTTGTACCTTAGGTCACTTCATACACATATGACTTAACCTTGCCCTTATACGAATCTATATTGGTCACTTTATACATGTATGACTCGACCTTATCCCCATATAAATCTACATTGGTCACTTATAATCAATATAACTCAACCTGACCCCCATACTGTATCAACTAAGGATCTATAGGAGACTCAACACTTCATTTCAATAGTTAACTTCTTAAGAAGAATTTTTAACAACTAGGCTCACATGGCACCACAATACCATATCTACATAATAAGATATTCATATTTTAAAACAACATCTCTCCTCTAGTTATAAGTCAATCAACACAACTTAATTACATGCCTTAAGCATTATCAACTCAACTACTTCAACACTACACAACATACAACTTTTCTACTTTCCACTTTCATTAACATAAAAATTTGAGTAACTTAAATATTAACATACATCATCCTTGATCAATATATAATGAACTAGAATCATACAACAACATACCAAATGTGAGCAACTCAATCTACAAATCACCTACTTAACACTTAGCTAAATAATCAACTATTTTTCATTCAACAACTCACGCCTGGTACTATTCTCCTCGTGCTTGGCGTCACTAAGGTAGAAAGCCTCTAGCTTACCCACACTTGACGCTAATCCACCCACGCTAATTTACCTGTGCCCGACCTGCATGAGGTAGAAAGTCCTTTGTGTTAATCACACCTTACGTGGCTAAACCCATGCATGATCTCATTTAGGTAGAGAGCATTTGTCTAACTCACGCCCAACATCCCTCAACTTGTGCCTGACATCATTTAAGCAAAGATCTACTATCTTGATCACGCTTAGCATCACTCCAACTAGGGACAATGTTACCAAGTCAAAGAGTTCTAAGGGAATCCATGCCTGATGTCTTTCAACCTATGTCTAATGTGACCAAGTTAGAGAGCTCAACTCTATCTCATGCTAGTCGCTACCAATCCTATGTTTGGTGGCATGAAACTATGCTTGGCGCGATGATGATTTATGCATTTTATAGAATCACATTTTGGCTCGATCCACCTGAAACCCAAAAGATTCCTAACATGCAATGCACCAAATAATGTTTATACATCACTATCAACATTCTTATCAACAAAAACAACATGCAACCACTACATGAGTCCAATTCACTAATTTCCCGTTAGAATGCTTAAGAAATTGTGAAACCCACAACATAAGAATTCCATCTCAATCATCAACACAACCACAAATTTAGGGAAAATCAAGTAATACATAACTCAACAATTCATCAGGAATTCAAGTTATAGCTTTTCTTACCTCTGAATCACCTAGAATCAAGGGTAAGAAGAACTAAACTCTTTGGGAAACTTCAAATGCAACCATCACCATCACTTGATTCTCAACCTCCCAAGCCTCGAATCTCTACCCAACCCTATCACTGAACTCGAGGAAGATCTTATCAATCTTTTGAAGACTTGGAAGAAAAGGGAATTCTCTCAAACTCCATAACTTTTTTTATTTAACTTCTATGTAAGTTTTCTAAAGAAATCAACTTATAAAACTTAAGTTTTAATGAAAACCTTGTATATCCTCCTCGGACTAGTCAACTTGACTTCAAGTCAAAATAACTCCTAAAACAACAAAACTCATTAAGATTCCTAAATCTTTAGGTTTAACAACTAATAAGTAACTAATCTTAACTACAATTAAATTAATAAAAGTCCTAATGTTACAAGAATATGTGCATCTTGTTGGATAAAAGCATTTGAGAAATACATGTTCTCTATCACTTTTTAAACCCTCCAATAGTCATTTATCAATTTTATTATTGATGTATAAACTTCAATATAGAGTAATATCTTTACATTTTTAATGAAAAATTAATATAAATAAGAAGAGTAAAATTGATACATAATAATTTTATTTTATAAATTCAATAAAATTAACTAACATAACAACTTATAGTGATTTTGTGAGACCCCCCGTACGGAACCCTTTCTTCCCCAACTCTCTTACCCTCTAACTCTCATTTTCTCCTTGCTCCCACTTGAGTCTTGGGCCTCATTCTTCCATTTTCGCTGTCTCAAGGTGGTGGTGAAGAGTAGGTTCAGGATTTCCTAGGAGAGTTCACGGAGCTCTTCTTCTCCCTTGCTGTTCAAGCTTGTCCATCTTCTCCGATCAAGCTTCCCCCTTCTTCATTTTCCTTCCCGAAGCTCGGATCTTCGAACTAAGGTAAGGGAAGTTAGATTTCTGCTGTGTTTTGGTTAAAGATGGGTCTAGGGACTCATTTAAATGGTTGAGAACTGACGATTTTGGCTGAGAACTTCTAAAGTTTAAGTTTTTGGGGTTTTCAGGATTTTGAGAAATTTTGAGGAAATTCTTGGATTGTGGTTGCATGTGGAAAATGAGGTATTTTTCTTGATGTTTGATGAGAATGTGGCATTTTGGCTGGATTGCATGCTTATTTTCTGTTAAGATTTGCAGGTTTTGAACAATTTTCGAACTTGGGGAGAGTTACTGATGAATTCGCGCTGGGCGCCGTTCTTCGCGCCAGGCGCGCGACCACCAGGAGACTCTGTTTAGGCAAGCCCGCCGGGCGCAAGGTTGTGTGCGCTGGGCGAGCTTGCAAATGGGAGTCTCTGATTGGCCCGCGCCGGGCTTGACTCGAACTGCGCTGGGCGCGATATCAAGAGTAACATGTTTTGGGATACTTGGTGCTACGCTAGGCGCACTTTTGGACTCGCTGGGTGCGGAGGCTCCTTGGGAGTCTCTGCCAAGAGCACGCCGGGCGCAATGCAAATTGCGCTAGGCGCGAGACCTTGGTAGGTCTCTGCCTTCCCCACGCTGGGCGCGGGTTAGGCCTCGCTGAGCGCACGAGACTCCTTGAGTCTCTGCCAGGCAGGCGCTGGGCGCAATTTGGAATTGCGCCAGGCACGGGAGAGCCTTGGTGCTCTCGGGTTGAGTCTCGTTGGGCGCGAGTACTCCTGCGCTGGGTGCGCTGGTCCTGGTGCTCTCAGGTTAAGCCGCGCTGGGCGCGACCTCGAGTGCGCCGGGCACGCAAGGAGATGATGACCTATATGATGTTGGCTGTTGAATTATGCCGAGATTGTAAATCAATGATGTTATATGCTGAACCATGTTGTATTTGATGAATATGCTGTGATGACTAGGAGATAAATATGTTAGCTGTATTAGAGGTGTATTGTTGAGCTGGAATCATTGGATTAATAAGTGAAATTTTATAGTATAGCGGAATTATAGACTGTTGGGCTGAATTGTGGAAAATAATAATTGTGTTGAATTGCTGTGCTGTGTGGTGCTGTGCTGGGTTGTGCTGAGTTGTGAGATATTATAATCGCTAAGTCGATGCTGTTGTTAGCCACATATGTGGTGCTGATTCTAACCGCTAAGGCGGTGATGTTGTTGCCGCTTTGCGGTGCCGTTATAGCCACTTAAGTGGTGCTGTTGTTGTTGCTAAGCAGTGCTGATATTGCCGCATTGCGGTGCTGATATTGTTGAGTGGTATAAGCTGTACAAGTGTGCTGATAACTGTATCTGTTGTTTATTTATATTGATATATATTTGTATGTTGAATTTTAATTACACTAGCTTACCCTTTTGTTGTCTCCATGATGTTGGACTGCAATGATCATACAATGTATGGGAGCAGAGCAGGGATAAGTGGGTGTCTGGTGGTGAGTCTCCGGTGGACCCGTGGAGCTGATTTCTGTTGTGATATCTTTTTGCTGTATAGTTACTTGTGATAGTAACATTTGATTGTAATTTCTTTTGTACACTTTAACTCTATTCAGACTGGAACATATATATGTATATTCTACACTCTATATGTATACATTTGTTCTCTTCTGTGCAGTGTTTCTAGTATGCGATGCCGTGTGTAGTGACCAGCCGGGTCGTTACAGATTTGTGTGATCCTATTAAAATGACTTATAATAAGGATCAAATGAAGTAGTTTAGTGAATTGAAAGAAAATAAAAAAATTTCCTTTAGATCAATTAATAATAATTTAATTTGATGTGAGTCAAGAAATAAGTACTAAACAAGTCACGTAACAAATTTTTATTCCTATTAAGATAAAGTGATTATTTTTTATCAATAAAAATTATAATAATGATAATAAAATTTCAGTATATACTATCACAATTTCTTACTAGTATATCAGTCTTAATTATTCTACCTTGATAAAGTGATTAGAAACAAATATGATTTAGTTATGTAATGTAATACAAATCATTTAGCAACTTATATTTTTAAGATTAATTTAATGAATTCATTATAACATTTTTTTTAAATACATGCATAGTCATTTTATAATATATATATATATATATATATATATAAATAAATTATTATATATAACCATTTGTAGTCAATTTAAAAAAAAATTTATAATCAAATTACAAAATAAAAAAATATCATTATTTATTATCAAGTGCATAGATGAATTAGCTAAGTTGTTCCAGCTATAAAAAAAAACTGCTTTATAAAATAAAAATTTAAAAAACACATGCAGGAAAAAAAAAGAAAAAAAGAAATGAAAAAGAAAAACAACTACGAGAAACAGGAAACAGACATTGATGCGTGATCTTCATCTTCTTCCTCTGATCTGATCAGAGAGGTGGAGAGAGTAACTATGACAGAGACGGAAACAGAAGGAGCAGCGAAGGTGAACCCTATCGAACATCTTCCTCTGAGTCTCCTGAGATCCGATACAGTTCCACCCGCTCCCACCTTCTCCCAATCCACCGTCGATTTCCTCCCTCACTTCTGCGGCTACTCCTGGATCGCTTACGCCGCCTCCTCTCTCCTCGTCGTCTCCCACTTCCCTTCCCCTCTCTCCCCTCACCAAACCCGCATCGGCCCCCTTTTCCGCCAATCCTTCCAGCTCTCCGCCCATCCCGCCGCCTCCGTCGCCTGGTCCCCCCGCACTCCCTCCTCCGGCGACCTCGCCGCCGCCGCTGATAACTGCATCTGGATTTTCCGCCACGCCTCCGCCACTGCTCAAGGTGACTCCTACTTCTGATCTCTTTTTGCTTTAATTGCTCAAATTTAATGGATATGTTTGGGATATATCATATATGTGCTTTAATTGCTGAATTTTAATGGATATCATGTGTTCTGTGGGAAGTAAACTGTATGTATTACGTAACGGTTGAATGTTGAACTTCTACTGAGGGCACAAGGAGGAGTGGAGGATAGTTCTTGAGTCATAAGTCATATCATTGAGCACGTGTTGATTCACATGTTTGTTTATAACTGTTACGTGGAGAAATGATAGCGATACTCTCTCTACCACTCTTTTTCTAATACTCTTTTTTATAATGTGATTTTCAATATATTTTAGTCACTAAGTGTTAGAAAGAGTCTGTCAAGGAGTGTTGCTACTTGCTAGTGTTCCTCATGTTATGTTTCACTCGTTTATGAAAATGAAAGGAGTTGGATTCTAATTTCTGGCACCCGCGTTTGTGATTAGGAGTGAAAAATGACGAAACAAGAATGTAGACGTGAACTTCTCTGGAAGTATGTACAGGAGAAGAAGATCAGAAAATAAAATAAGTTGAGTTTTTTCTTATTTTCTTCTCCTTAAGTAAGGTTTCAAGTTTGAGTTTGAATATGGAAAAAACGTGGTTAGCCTGATTCTCTGATGAAAATTAGTCATTGGTGAAATTGGTGGATATTTCGCACCAATAACATGGTTACCAAAAAAATTGTGTTTTTTCTTATAATTTAAAATCAACTTGTGCACACAACTCTTATAGAAGTTCTTTCATATAATATCTTCAAAAGGTGGGGTGTATAACTTAATTTTAACTTATAGGAGAAGCTTAATTCAGTTTAGAGCTAAGGGCCTATATGGGTAAATTTCTCCAAAAGTACTTATAGGAGAGAAAAATAGGAAGAAATAGATGAAAGAAGTTTCTCCATAAGTTAAAATTAACTTATGTATAAGGCAATTTGTAGAAGCTCTATCCTATTAGCTTCTCAAAATCTTGCTTTTAACTAATGCATAAGCTAGTTTTAGCTTATGGAGAAGTTTATTTCAATTCTTCTTTCTATTTTTTTTTCTCTTAGAATTGTTTTTGGAGAACTTTATTCAAACAGGTCTTAACTCGACTACTCGTAGTTTACATGCTTTTTAAAGTCTTCAGTATTGTTTAGAGTAAAATCCTATTTAAAGAAGACCTCGAGGTATTGTATGGTCTGTCCACCTTTAGAAGAGTTTATCATAAAATGGGGTCAATGGGGTCAATGTTTATTATAGAGGGGGTTTAGATATTCAAGAGATTGGCAAACTTCGATTACTTGTTTTGCTTTTCTTGTTTGATAAGTTTTTTCTTTGAAATTATTATTTCTCTTTGGAGGATATCTTATTCTCTGTTCTTGAACTTTTTTCTTTCCCGTTTCTAATATATTCATTCTTCTAAGATAAAAAGAAAAATTTACAATCGGACAAGTCATCTATTTTATTAGTTCCATATATTAAAAACATGATCTTGTCACTCATATTCAGGTTCTTTTTGTTGGAGCCAGAATGCAGTGCTTGTACAACATACGGAAGTGGCAAACATCAGATGGACAGGATCAGGAGATGGAATTATTTCTGTTGGAATGGAGGTGGTTTTCTGGAAAAGGAGTAACAAATGTTGGGAAGTTGCTTGGAAGTTTAAAGCAGATCAACCCCAAACTCTTGTTTGTGCAACTTGGTCTATTGAGGGCCCTTCAGCAACTGCAGCACATCATAGTAAAGAACACATTGAAGGGACCTTGACCAATGAAGTAAGCAAATTTGTGTTATTATGTCAAAGCAATGGACTATCTGAATATTCAAAAGTCAAACTACATCATCCTCTACCTGTTGTAATGATTCAATGGAGACCATCAAGGGTAAAGCTATCAAACAGATATGGTAAGTCTTCATTAAGGCATGTATTATTGACGTGCTGCTTAGATGGAACTGCAAGGTTATGGAGTGAAATTGATAATGGAAAGGCCAGGAGAGCTGGGAAAGACAACAATGATCAGAAGAACATGGGATGCTCTTATTGTGTTGTTGCTGTTATTGAGATTAATCAGTCCTTCAACGGAACTCTTGGTTCAGATATATTTGTGACATGGGGGACAGAAATTGAGGGAATATTTAGAAATGATGAAAAGACCAAACAAGTTTTTCCCAAAGTAGGATTGGAGCATGATGTTAGAAATTGTGATTGGCTAGTTGGCTTTGGTCCTGGAATGTTACTTAGCTTTTGGGCTGTGCACTGTCTTGATGATGTTTCCCCACTGAGATTCCCCCGAGTTACATTATGGAAGAGGCATGAACTCCAGAACCATGACATAGCAAATGCTTACAAGTTTAACTCCTCGGATTTTAAAAATGCCTTGTTTCTTCATAAGGTCATTATATTGAGAAATTGCCTGTCTGGTCCACCGATCATATGCTCTCCACTTCAGCTATTACCATGTAATTCCTTAGTTTGGTCATTTTTCCGTATTCAAACAGTACATGATGCTGTGGAGAACTCCATTAATAATGGTAACACAGATAACATCTCCTCCCATTTGACTGGTGGAGTTTTAAACTTAGATGGTCATAGTGGGAAAATCTTAAAGGTGTCAATTCATCCTTGTACATGTGAAGTTCAATTTGCTGCTTCTCTGGATTCTAATGGACTGCTTCTTTTTTGGTCACTTTCTAACATTTCAAACTGCGTTTTGGGATGTCCAACTTTGGTTCCTACTATGGAACTATGTGGAAAGCTTGCAACTCAAGACTCATGCTCCTTGTACACAAGTTTGACATGGGCACCATCAGTACTTGATGACAAACTGTTTTTTTTTATGGGGCATACCCGGGGTATTGATTGCTTCATTGTCAACATTTCTCGAACTGAAGAAGAAAATATAGAATGTCACTACTTATGCACTATTCCTTTCAGTGGTCACGGTCCTTATGAGGATGGCCCTTTCGATATCTTTACAATTCCTTTGAACTCCAATTGTGAAAATTTTTTTCGTAATAATAAACTTATGCTATTGGCAATATGGATGGGCAACTTTCAGGCCCTATCATGGGAAGTTAACTTGCACTCATTTGACATGTCAACAAACATTTGTGAATGCAATTTTGATGTTAAAAGCATTGATGACTGTAGTGTTTGGGCTTTTGAAAGTACATTTGCTAATAAAAAATATTGCATTACTGTAAATCTATGTTCATGTGAGTATCCAAGTTCCAATGATCTGGTTACTAGTTTCTCAGTGGCTGATCCAGGCACTCTGAGCCATAGACAACAAGAGTTTGGCTTTGCAAATGATCTTTGCAGTAGTTATCCTGCATATATCATGGCCACAGGCTCCTCTGATGGCATCTTGAAACTCTGGAAAAGTAAACCTGGCAACTCATTGACCCAGCACTTGCCGTGGGAGCTAGTTGGTTCCTTTGTTGCACATGATGGTCCCATCAAGGGTATATGTTTCCCTGATTGTGGTGAGAAGATTGCTACATTCTGCTACGAAAGCAATTCAAATGCTATCAATACCATCCATATATGGGATGCTGTACCACTAATTAGTGCAGGAACTTTTATTTTGGAGGATAAAATAAAGCTTGAAAGTGATGTTATTGCTCTAAAGTGGTTAACTTTAGGAACTGGGGAGTTATTGCTTGGAGTTTGTTTGCAAAATGAATTGCAAGTATATGCTCCTAAGTGTCATGTTGGTACAACTTTGTCAAACTCTGTAAATTTTCCAAAACTGAATATATGGATTCGCATTGCATATGCTTTCACTTCCATTCCAGTTTATGATTTCTTATGGGGACCCAGAGCTTCAGCAGTGGTGATTCATGGAAATTACTTTAGTGTATTTAGTCATTGGTTGTTCCATGTGGATAAAAAGCAAAGGAGTAATTTTCATCATTGTGATTCAGAGCCTAATACCTATAATTGTGAGGATGAAATATATGAAGACATATTTTCTGCAGTTTTTACTGAACGTGACATTGGTGCTCTCAGAGAACAGTCAATTGGAGATAGTCGCGCAGATTGTGATTCTGAGTGGTCCATAAAAAATATTTTGAAGGACAATAACCTTTCCAGTAGCTTGTTTCTGGCCAAGGAACAATTAAAATCTGAATTTCTTACCAAGGTTGGTTTATGGAGTATCTTAGAAGTAGCTGAGATAATTAGTGGATCATTACCTACTTATCACCCTGATGTACTACTTACTAATATAAGTTCAGGTAATGGTTGAGCAATTTTTTTTAAAAATATTATATGACTGATAGTGATGACTCAACTAATTTACTCAAACATGTAATGGGAATGATAGCATGTTTTTCTTGTATTTTTATTTATTTTTAATGTTTTCAGGAAACTGGAAACGTGCTTTTGTAGCTCTGAGGCATCTTGTTGAATGCCTGAATTCCAATTATGATCCTAAAAAGATACACATCTCCAAAAAAATTGGTCTTCCAAATATTGCACTGTCATATTATCTGGAAGGATGTATATCAAAAGGTTCCCAAGGTAAGGGGTTCCAATGGAGTGGGGATGCTACTTCAATGACATCAATTTCACAGGCTCAGAGTAGCTTGTTCCAGTTTCCATATCATTCAGTTTCCAGTCCTGAAAATGGAAACATTTCCTCAACAGAATCTGAGCTGAATGGCTTTATTGAATCTCTTGAGAAATTGCCTGATTTACCACTTTTGATCGACACAGAGAAGACTCAAATTCTTGCAATTATAGATCTGCTTAGTGAAGTTAGTGGTGCACATTCATCTTCTGCATATCAGAGTCTTGATGAACCTGGGCGAAGGTATTCATGAACTTATTTAATATATTTATGGTTTCCTGTTACATTTCCTTTGACCTTTTCCTTTTATCTATTTTTTTTCTGTTTGATAAATCATAAGTAAAAATTATTGGAAGATACTGATGGAATTTTTCCCAATCAAACTCAAAGTAAACAAAAAGGATATCCTGCAATGGACCAGGATAAATGACAAATTATAAGATATTATATCAATAAAATTCTTGACGGAAATTTTGGAGTAGAGAATAAAATACAGGACCAAAGATATGATGTCTTGAATTGAAGACGTTCCTCTGAATCTCTGCAATAGAACATGAACTATCTTGAAATATTATCCACTTGGCTCCTATACACGCATGGCAAGTGAATGTATACAAGAGACATACTGCAATTTTAGAGAAGAAAAAGATCTTTATTTTTGTACATTGATCAAAATTACATGAGGAGATTATACATGCAAAGATGATTAGAAGAAATCTTAATCACCCTGATTACAAAATAAATGTAAAGATAAGATAAGGAGAAGAAAATAAAGGAGAATCAAATCAGATTTGAATAATCCGATATTGATCCCATCTAACTAAATCTCCTATATAAAACAGAATATAATCAAATATGAGTAAGTTTGATTTTGATCTTAACTACCCAAATTTACAATTAAATAAAAGTATATTCAGCTATCAACACACAATTTGCAAACTACCCTAGCTTACTTTTTGAGATATTTGAAGCTTAGTTATTTCATATTATTTTGTATCATTGTTATTGCATTTGAACATCAATGGCATAGCACCTGATAATATTTAGTATAATTACTTTGTTAAAATCAAACTCTATTGCATTTACATGAGAATTATTACATTATAAGGTCATGAACTATCGTGGAATTAATATGCTGGCACATGGGTATGAACAGGTTCTTAACTATTCAGAAGGTCTGTTGGTTATATAAGTGTTTGTCATTCTTAACTTGTGTCAGGAGAAAGGGTGATACAATATTCATGCTAAAAGAAGTGTAAGAAGAAAAAAAAGGTTGACCAAATAGTTAGTTTCTGTTTTTTCTATTAGGCTAGTAGATTGGATTTTTTTTTAATTTAATTTATTCTTTGTCAGGGATTTTCAGAAATTATCTTTCCATCAACATGCTATGCTTATGGAATCATCTTTTTTATCTTGTTGACTATGTATCTTTTGCCCCCTCATGACTATGCATTCTGTTAATTTTCTTACCATGGAGATTCAATGACCTATTAATGATATTGTTTCACCTGTCAAAATTCTTTGAATAAATGAACTACAAAATTATGGAGTGCTATTGCTGATGATAATTATGAAATATGAACTTAGATGATGAATTTTATATCTAAAGAACATGTTGATGGTGGTGGGATCTTATGTGTATATGGTTGCATTTTGGTAGTTGATACATGAGTGATGTGATTTATAAACTTTTCTTTGTAGGTTTTGGGTTGGACTAAGGTTTCAGCAACTGCTTTTTCTCCGCAAGTTTGCTAGAGCTGCGTCTTACGAAGAGTTGCTTGTTAACTCTAGGTTGTTTGTATGGGCTTACCACTCTGATTGCCTAGATAATTTGTTTGGTTCTGTCATACCCAATGAACCTTCATGGCAAGAAATGCGTGCTTTGGGTATGGGCTTTTGGTATGCTAATATACCTCAATTGCGTGCAAGGGTAATGCTCAGTCCTTTTCTATTTTCCATTATTCTCCATGTTCTATATGGGGAAACAAACATGAAACAAAATCTTTGAAATTGAAACCTTAAGTTTCCAGCATGTGAACTGCTATATCTCACAAGAATTTACATTTCTTACTGCTTTTATAGGGTTTTTAGCTGATATCAAATTTGAAGAAAATATAAAATAGTTTACTTAGTGCATCATTGACAGAAATTTCTTTCACTTCACAATTTATAATTGCTAGGTAATTTAGTTTGCCAGCTAATTTAAACAGTTTCTTCTTGTTTCAAGCATTCCTTACTTTTGTCATGAATATTTGGCCTCAGATTTCACTACAGAGCTAAGATTTACATACAAACTGGCATGCTTTAAAATTTTTCCTTTAATTTCTTAACATGGCAGACTGAATTCAAGATTTTTAAAGAAGCATTAATAAACGTTAAAATAGATCAGATAGGTAGTGCTCAGCTATCTATTGATAGTTTGTACTTATTGGATTGTATTATTAGCCTAAAGAACAGAGTTGTCAAACTTGAAAGTCTAAGTAAACTCTTGGAGCTTCCATTGACTTATAGAGTTGTTAGAGTTTACCTGATGTAAAATATAATGTTAAAAACATATTAGTGACATATGCATAACATAATACTCTTAAACAACAACAATTCAACATTTCAATGTTATAATAAACAAAGTCGTAAACCACAATAATAAAGTGTGATACAGTGATAGTACACTAGGTCTAAATAAGACCAAATAATATTTTAATTTATAAAAACATGTTACTGAAGTGGAGACTTATCAGAAAGGAGTTCATATTTTCAAATCATTTGAGAGGGAGTTACAGCTGATTTCAAATTTGCTAACTCACTTCTTAACTCAAAAGTTTATGCTAGTTGACAGTTTACATGAGTTTAACCAATTTACCTGAGTTTATCTTAAAAAGAGTTTGATGTTAACCTGTTTTGATAAAGCTTCCCTTTTGTTCATTTGTTACCATTGTCTCCATCAAGTTTTTCTGTTTTGTAGTTCACTAATCAAACTATTGAAAGTTGGTCAACTTTTTCTCGAAGATAGCCTTTTCTCCTCACGGATATCAAATCCTTGTGCCACCTTTGTTAAAGACTTTGCCAAATTCAACTTGGAATTTTATTTTTTCCTCCTAAGATGTAGAAAATATTTGGGAGCATATTTTCCTGTTGACCATATGTTAAGAATTACATAATTTTGTTATGTACTTTAATGGAGAATAATTTAATGTCCTTTTACATTTTCTTTGTATGGAGTAGGGACCTTGGGAAGTAGATGTGATGCATATAAAGTATCAACTGTTGTGATGCTTTAGAGTGCTGTTTATGAGAAAATATCCAGTCTCTTATATTAATTTCTTTTACTCTCAATATCTGCTGATTGCATGATGTGGCAAGAAAAACTGGGATTTCTCATCAGCTTTTACAAATTAGAACATGGAAGGATTTTTTTTTTCATTAATAGTTATTTTATTTGTTTATGTGCTTGTCATCTGTTGATTATTGTAGTCAGACTTAAAATATCTCATTGTTCATAATATTTTTTCCAATTCAAACAGTTTTAATACTTCTTTTGTTCCTTTTGCTCTAGATGGAGAAATTGGCAAGAGCTCAGTATTTGAAGAACAAAAATCCTAAGGATTGTGCTTTGCTGTACATTGCACTGAATAGAATTCAAGTTTTAGCTGGCCTTTTCAAAATCAGTAAGGATGAGAAGGATAAGCCTTTAGTGGGCTTTCTTTCACGCAATTTTCAGGTAAATTGTCCTACAAATCTACAAGAGCATTTTTTTTTAAATTTTATTTTTTCATCAATGCCAATAAAGAACTTAGTGATTTACATTAAACTGATAGAGTTAAGTAGATTTTTATTTTGATTGTTGTTTTAACTTGGATTGTATATGTAAGTGTCGAACTGCTTTCCTATTAGCATGTGTTTTATCATATTTATGGTATTAAGTCACGATCCAACCATAATAATTTTATTACAGGATGATAAAAATAAAGCTGCTGCTTTAAAAAATGCTTATGTCTTACTGGGAAAGCATCAGCTGGAATTAGCAATTGCTTTCTTTTTGCTTGGAGGTGACCATTCTTCTGCTATAAATATTTGTGCTAAGAATCTTGGGGATGAACAGCTTGCCCTAGTCCTTTGTCGTCTTGTTGAGGGCCATGGTGGACCACTGGAGCATCATTTAATTACAAAGAACATACTTCCATCTGCAATTGAGAAAGGAGACTACTGGCTAGCAAGCCTTTTGGAGGTGCCCAAAATACTTGCATTCAATTTATGCAGGGACATTTTGTTTTATTCAGTTGTAGTGGCTTGCTTCACACATGATCCTAACTCTAACAAGATGTTTTTGATTTGCAGTGGGAAATGGGTAATTACTATGAATCTTTTTATAGAATGCTAGAGTTTTCAGTAAACCCTGTGCCTTGGAAGTCCACTGTCATGTCCAAATATTGTCCTTTTTTGGACCCTACCATTGCTTTTTATTGCCAAATGTTAGCAACAAAGCATAGCATGCGGAATGCTGTGGGGGAGCAAAATTCTGCAATCCTTTTGAGATGGGCAACTTTGGTGGCAGTTACTGCCCTAAAAAGATGTGGTAATCCTGTAAGTTTATTTTACATATTTTGCAATTAATCAATTATAAATTGAGAATTGTATTTGTACATAAAAAATAAGTTTGCCTGAACTACGAGCATATCTAATGAATTCAACTAATGTCAAAACTTCAATCATTTTCTCAATAATTTGTCTTTTGCTCTGTTTATCTTGGGCTGGTTGATGTGAAAACTGTGTAGTGTGTTCTGAGCTACTTTTTTCTTTGTGTAAGGAATACTCACTATGCCTTTCATAGTGTTGGAATGTCCCACATTGTTTCCCTCAATTATTTGGGTGCAACTTATATATTTGTTGGACAACTTCACTTAATGCCAATTGGTTTTAAGATCAAATCTATCATGGTATAGAGCTTATAGCTCATCTTGGTAAAACACCTATTTTGGTAGGCTGGCCTAATATGGCAGGAATATGTGGAGGAGAGGTGTTGGAAGGTCCCATATCACCTACCTCAATTTTTGGGGTGCAACTTATATATCTGTTGGACAACTTCACTTAATATCAATTGGTTTTAAGATGAAATCTAACACTTAACCTTGTGTGTAGGTGTGATATTGATTTTCTGCTATTGAAGGTGGAGAAGTTGGCATCTTATTGTGCCTAAATTGTTTATTGGGCCATCCTTGAGAAATTCTTTTTGCAGTATACCTCTTAGGCCTTTTTCATGTAAATGTTTCCACCTGTTCTTGTCAATCTACTAATATTTTGGGTGATAACTTTTATGTATGTCCAAGTACCCAGCCAAATTAGCGAAAACAGAGAATTTTTAAACAATTCTATAATCCTATTATTTTTAATTGGAGTTATTATTCATTAAGTTTTCTTTGCGGCAACTTTAGATTAGTTGCTACTAATGTTGATGCCTGAGGTATTGGGTGCATGCAGAGATATTAGACATGTGTAAGTACAGTGCCAATATGTGGCTCTACCTATGTTTACGGCCAGTAATTATTCGTAATGTTTTCTTGTTTCAAGCTTGAGGCATTGGAGTACTTCTCATCTTCATTGAGTGTGCTCGGGACTGCAGATCAAGAGAGTGAATTAAGTGACAATCATGATGTGCTGTCCAGCACTCTTAAGCCTTTGCCAAGAAAATGCTCTAACTGGTTGTCTGCTGATGTGTCTGCACATCTGGAGTTCCATATTAAATTGAATTTGGCACTTTGCTACTTGTCAAAATTGATACGAGAGCATCCAAGCTGGCCTGATACATTTGCAGAATATAATGGAGAAGCTTTTGATTCTGATGACTACATGGTGCGATATGAGAGATCAGTTGATAGTTTTAAACAAAAGTTACACACAGGACTTGCTCTATTTGAACAGAGGTTTTTATTGGCTCCACACTGTCTAATCAATATGGTATGCTTTTCTATTCTAGTTCCCCCCTCCCTCCTTATGTGTGTCACCATTCAGCAATATACTTCTGTGATCACTCTTTAATTTCCCTTTTCTGCAGATTTTTCTCTTACTTTGCCATCATGGAGCATTGTACATTGGATATGATATGATAGATGGATGCACTCAAGGGGAACTGTCTCAAAAGAAGAGAAATATATTTGATGATTTCAATTTATATTACTCTCAGATTAAGCCCCTCTTTAAGACTGCAGAAGATGTTTCCTTTCTCTATTCAAGATTTTTTTGTGCCTGCAGTATGGAATATTTTCAACGAAGTTCATCTATTTCATTTATTGAGAGAGAACCCAAGTTTTCAGATGCTTTGCAGTCCCGCTTTGAAGGTGTTTTGATTTCATTGTCATATTTAAGAGCAGTTTTTAGGATCCAGTTGAGTTCTATTGGCAAAGATCTTGTCAAAACACATCTTGATATCTTGGATTTTTACGAGTATTATTTACATTTTTCATTAGCTTGGCTTCAAAGAAACGCTGAAGCCCTTCTGTATATGGTGGAACCATTTTTGGTTCCACAATCTAATGGCCGTAATCCTTATGACATTGATATGGTGAATCTGATGAAGCTTATCCCAAAAATTGGAAAGTTGGCTCAAACTTCTTTCATGCCAAATATACATAACCTTCAATTGTCCAAATGTGCAGAAGATAAACTAGTTGCAGATATAAAGCATTCAATTCCTGATGATGAAAGATGGAAGATTTTAGGGACCTGCTTGTGGCAGCATATGTCTAGATTCATGATATCTAATTTGAATCCTATTCTTGCCAAACTTGGAGATGGTAATTTGTCTGGTCCTTTCCACAGAAAATATACTTATGGAGAGTCTTATCTAATAAATATGGATTCTGAAAGCATCAGCTTGCAAGAGAAGATTCGGTTAGTCTCATTTAGCCTATGTGATCTACTGATGACAACAGTTACTCACATTTCTTCTTATCATGTTAAACAACATGCAGAATTTCTGTGGCAAAAAGTAGAGAATGATTTGAATGTAATTACTCTTGAATGGTTAAAACAAAAATCAGAATTCAGTCAGAACCAAAACCTGGACATTTTGGAATTGGGGAACAGGAAAGATAACTATTCGGTTCATCAATTATTATGGGATCACTGTGCGGATCCCAAATTGATATCTGATTGCTTTGCACAGGAAAAACTCAATTGGCCAAATGATTTGGATCATATGCATACTAAAGGATGGAATGACCTGTCTAGAATTATGACAGGACTGTATAAAACTGATGATACATGTGTTGGTGAAAGTAAACTTAGCACTAGATCTTCTAATCATGAAGTTGGAACTCCTGTTATAGGAATGTCAAGTGGCCATGCTTCTGCAAGATCAAACCAGAAAGACATAACTCAAACAAATTTTGCAGTTTTCCAGAGTCCCAGAGAAATGTACAAGAGAAATGGAGAACTTTTGGAGGTGATTTCTGCATCTGTTTAATCATTTTCACATGGTCACAATCCATATACATGTATATATAAGAATGACATTGTTGCTATATTTGAGCAGGCATTGTGTATGAACTCTACTGATCAACGGGAAGCTGCAGTTGCTAGCAACCGGAAGGTTTGTCTCGATGTTATTCTGAAGTTTTGGATGCATGGATGTTGAATTTTTCATTGGCATGCCTGTGTGTTTTATGTAGAAAAGATTGTATAATTTGTTTGCACATAGGATCTTTTGGTATGGTTTCAGTTCAATCTTTTTCTCTAGCCTTTTTTGTTCCTTAGGCTTCAGTTTTTTGTTGTGGGTGAGCATTGAAGGTGGAGCCAAGAATTGAATTCAGTACCAGAAGAGAAGTACAATGAATTGATAATCCTGGATTTTTTTATTAAAAAAGTAGTTTAAATTAAAATGTTAAAATTTGATTATGAATTACACTTTCTTTAACAATTTGTAAATATTAACATGATAAAAAGTTTGAAGGTAAGTGTTATGAACTGTAGTGTAAGATTAAGTCAAAGACCTATTCACAAAAGAATCCTTCTTGTGACCTATATAGCGAAAGCAAGAAGCTTTTTCTGAAAATAATTTCTCATTGATAAAATTCTAATCAGGTCCGTCTTTTAAAAAGGCTACAAAGATATCCCTAATTAATATGATCATAACTAACAACTATCCTATTTAATAAAATAAAAAATAAAGAGATCTCTAATGAGTATGATTATAATAAATTATAAAATAAAAAATAGAGATTCCTAATTAATAGAATCATAACTATTATCCTAATATGAAATATTTATGCTATGGATTTAAAACCAGAGATTCTGATATGCAGATTATATCAAGATAGGGAAATATAAATAAACAAGTTAAACTGAAATAATTCAACATTGAAATAAAGTGATATGGTAATCATAATTAGTGGTCCACGTCATTAAGAAAAAGAGTTCATATATACTAACATACATAAAGGAAATATGAAAACATCTATCTATGTATCTTCAAAAGTTTGTTTCATTTCACTCTATTATTCTCCATATAATTGAGAGTTGACAGAGTGACCTATAATCATAAGCCATTTACAGTATATTTAGGCTAAAAATAAATATAAATAGGATAGGAAAGATGATAATTAGGGTGAAACACTGCTGGCACTGTAACTTGGGACTAATCTGTCTGAAAAGGGAAAGGGAGGCAAAACAAAAAAAGAATCCATGTTAGACATATACTTATGTACATATTCAGAATAACATGAGGAAATTGTTATCTCTGGACCCCCCCCTGAACTGTGCCATTGTTAAGTATTTCCAATGTTTTAACATGTGGCTGTGATCCACATAACATAAGCATGGATATAGGGTTTGAAGAAGGTAATGTGGGAAATATTTCTAACATTCGTGTTCAACTTAATTTCCCCTTTTTTGGTCATATGATGGTCAATGGACCAATGTATTCTGTAAACAAAATATGGATATGGTATTTTATGCAGATGGTAATGGTCATTTGTTGTTACTATTATTTGAAATGATAATTATTTTGCATTTGCAGTTATACTTTGTCCTCCTTTTAGATGGCTTTATTTTAAATTTCATTGCGTTTAAATTTGTTCTTTAGAAAACTCAGACATCCAACATCTGAATATACAAAAAGTATATAAATGTATTTGTTTCTGTTTATCAAATTCAGGGTATAATGTTCTTTCATCTGGAAGATGAGGTTCATTTTAGTGGTAGATCAGATGATCTTTTGTGGGCCAAGGCTGATTGGCCTCAGAATGGATGGGCAGGTTCGGAATCCACCCCTGCTCCAACATGTGTTTCTCCTGGTGTTGGCCTTGGGAGCAAGAAAGGGGTACACCTTGGGCTGGGTGGAGCAACTGTTGGTGTGGACTCTTCAGCTTGGCCCAGCAATGACTTGACAGGTGGTGGAGTATTAGGAATGCTAGGTTATGCTGGCATTGGTGCCTCTGGATTAGGTTGGGAAATTCAACAAGATTTTGAATATTTTGTTGATTCACCTGCCACTTTGGAGAACATAAGTACCAGGGCTTTGTCTAGTCATCCGATGAGGCCGTTCTTCTTGGTTGGTTCTAGCAATACACACATTTACTTATGGGAGGTAAGGAAATCTCAGGTTGCTATGCATACATATTAGATGTGACTGACGTGCTTGTATTTGTATAAACAAATAGAGAGCATTTTTCCCCCTATCTTATGGTTTGTTCTGTTTATTGGCGGGTGACTTGTCCAATTGTCTCTCTTAAGTTTGCATGTTTACTGTTCAAGCTTTGTGCACAATTGCCCATACAATTCTTGTCACTAGAAAGGAGGGTGTCATTTGAACCAATGGTTTGTTATATTTGGTTCTTTTGAATATGACACCCTTGTCCAATTATTTGGGTATAAAACTGAATATCCATCATCCTATGTAAACTTTTTCATTATTTGATTATTTTGCAAGAGGTTATAGGTTCAAATTTCTGTGCTGGTATTGTAACTCTTCCCCCTTCCAGAACTAAAAGATATCTTGTATATAATATCTGGATTAATGCAGTTAATTAATTGCACATGTTGTCGTGTGATCAATTTCATGCTTATGGCTAATAAGGAGCATTATAAATGCAGTTCAACAAAAACAAAGCTACTGCTACGTATGGAGTACTTCCTGCTGCCAATGTCCCTCCACCTTATGCCCTTGCATCAATTTCAGCTTTACAATTTGACCACTTTGGACATCGGTTTGCCAGTGCCGCATTAGATGGAACTGTCTGCACATGGCAACTGGAGGTTGGAGGAAGGAGCAATGTCCGTCCAACAGAATCATCTCTCTGCTTTAATGGTCATGCATCGTATGTACTTTTTCTTTCTCTACTTATAAAACAATTGTTTAGATTGATAGATATTAGAGATATTATTCATATTTTATTGTTTCCCTCGATTCTTTCCTAGTTTCCTTAGCTCATTCTAATCCTAAAACTTTGGGGATTGATTGATTACATAATTCATGTATATAAATATTGTGCAGTATGATGTAAATGTAATACAATTATTCATTCCCTGCAATTATAATTTTAGTCACCCTTGATTTTAAGCTGTTTCTGGGAGGTAACTGTTGGTTCAGAATATGCATCACCTAAATTACTATAACCTTGTAAAGAGAGATATTTTTCATTCTCTGGTCTGCAGTACAGACAGAAATTGACTTTCTAAATTTTCTTTCCCTTGGGGGCCCCTTTTTTACCACATTTTTTACCCTATGTGGTTGTTCTAGTTATGTTGAACACCCACAAATGAAGGACAAGGTTAGATTTGACCTCATATCATCAAAGTTAGAACTGGCTTGAAAATAAAACTGCATCCATAATCATGATTTATGAATTAATCATTTCACTGTTGTTTAGGATGGGGTTCAACAAGTTTGAGTTTTATATTTTGTTGACATGTTTATTTGTTATTTTTCTTCTTAATAAAGATGTTATTTTGCTCTTATTTAAATGCAAATCTATTCTACATTTGATTTCAGGGATGTCACATATTTTTCTTCAAGTGGATCGATAATAGCTGTGGCTGGATATAGCTCTAGTGGTGTTAATGTTGTCATATGGGACACTTTAGCTCCACCTACTACTTCTCGGGCTTCCATTTTATGTCATGAAGGTCTTTCTCTAAATTAGATTTAGTAATGAATGCTTATACATGTTATGTATTATAAACAGGTTTAACTTACTTCCTATTCGTTGACCAATTCCTGTTGGTTCAGCTCCCATTCCTTCCCGAGCATCTACACCCGCTCTGGTTCTTCTTGTTGTTTGCTTCCTGCCATGCCCAAGACTAGATATCAGGAGGAGTGTGAAGTTTGCTGAATTAGATATTTGCGAATAACCTAGCATTAAAACTGGATAAGTTGATACCATATTAAAAATAGACTGGCCTAACTCACGCTCAAAAGATAGCTCAAGGGGAGAGAAGTGTTCTGGTCATATCCTTAAACAATGTAGGACATCTTAATATCATTAACTAACTATTCCAAAAGGACAAGCTATTAGATGAAGGTACATGAGTGGTATAATATTTTTATAACATCTCTAATATGCCCCCAAACTAGACCCATTGAGCTTGACATGTGGCCCTAACTTGTGTAATTTCAATTTTTTTATTTGAAAAATGGTGGCAGCAAGAGTGGAACTCTAGACCATATGGTTGTAGAGACTCTGATGCTTTGAGGTACGAACACCTCTCTTGTATGAAGTGTTGCATTGTTGGACATGTTTCCGACACTGAAACTCTTCGACACTTGCCCAACAATTCTTATTAGGTGTCCAATTAAAAGAAAAAATTGTTGGCTTAGACACTGGCAGACACCTTCATATGGATAAACACTCACTAATATTAAAAAAATATTAATTTTTTAACTTTTAGATAAGCCATCTTAAAATATAATATAAAACATTAAAAAATAACGTCTCTTGCCTTCTTTTTTGAGGTTTGTTATCATAGGAAAAACATAGAAGGTTGGCTTAAAAAGGTGAATATACCTTCAATTTAGATCTTTTGTTATGCTACTCATATTTCATCTCATTGGAGTCTCTCTCAGTGTGTATGTAGTGTTCCGGTATCCTATATTTTAGACATTAAATGTGTTAGTATTTGTTTCCATGTCTTTTCCAATGCTCATGTTAGAATTCGTGCTTCATAGATGTCAATGTGATTAATCAACTATTTCTAAAGCCTGAGTTGTTAGGAAAAGGTACAAAAATGGTTTTATATTTTTATAACATCTCTTACATGTCAAGATCTGACTATCCTAAAAGCTTAAAATATTGGGCAAAGGCATATGAATGATCTTTATATCTAACATGTTCCCTCACACAAGTCCCAAGGACCTTGAAGCATAGACAATGTGAAGGCCCACCCTGCCTTGTTCTAAAATTTAACCTCTACTTAGAATAACAGAGGCCACAAGTATCAAACTCTAGAGTCTAGACTGCTAGGTCTTCAGATTGAAGTTCTAATACCATTTCGTGAATCAATTATGCCAAAAGCTTAAGCTATTGGGTAAAGACACATTAATGATTTTATATCTAACAATATGTAATATAATTGAATCATTGAATTTTCATGTATCCATATAGAATTTGTTGAAATTTGGATGGAGTTGCAAATTATTGCATGATTAAACTTTCTTTTTAAGAAAAATAAACTTTTAATCAGGGTTGGATTGTGCCTTTGTATCTTGTCCTTAAAATCTGAAACTTCCAGTGCTGAAATGTTCTTTAATCAAAGGTTTCTATAGCCCATTCTTTAGATTTGAACATGCATACTGATACTGACTTTGTGCTTTAGTATATTTTTCTGTGAAGGGTGAATTATGTTCTTAAGGTTTTTATCATTTTTTCCTTTAAAAAAGGGGTTTATGTCCTGTTTCATTCATGAAATTTGCCCATGTCTTATCACATTTCCAACATTGCCTCTTGTTTTCTGAAGGTGGTGCAAACACCGTATCTGTTTTTGATAATCATGTGGGAAGTGGTTCTGTATCCCCCCTTATTGTGACTGGTGGTAAAGGTGGTGATGTTGGACTTCATGACTTTCGCTATATAGCTACTGGAAAGGCTAAAAGGCACAGGCATGCTGATAATATTGGGCAAAGCTCTATCTCATCTTCGCCTCGTGGCAAGGACCAGAATGTAGATGGGATGCTTTGGTACATTCCAAAGGCTCACTCAGGTGAAGAGAGTTTATTTGCACCGGTAGTAATGGTTTATTCTTTTTCTAATGATTTCAGCTTAAATTTAATGATCATAGGGAGTGTCACAAAAGTAGTTACCATCCCAAATACCAGCTTGTTTTTAACTGGAAGCACAGATGGAGATGTCAAACTCTGGGATGCCCAGAGCACAAAGTTAGTACATCACTGGTCAAAGATACATGAAAAGCACACCTTTCTGCAGCCTAACTCTCGTGGATTTGGTGGTGTTGTCCGGGTAATTTTTTTTCATAATTTTATATTAAATTTTTATGTTTCTTAATGTGTATAACACCAAATTCACCTATTTTACACGTAACAGACACTCCCACCATTGCCAGTGCCTGTTGGCTGTGAAATCATATCTGCTTTACGCAACAAAAATTAGTCTCTAGCTAAATGAATTGTGCCAACAGTGCTATTTTAAAGTTTAAACAAATAAGTATAGTGCATGTTACCGTTGAAAATCTACAAAACCACATTGAGCTGAAAAGACAATTTTTTACTTCTTAGTGTATGTTTGGATTTCCGTTTGAGAAGCTTCAAACGGACAATCCCAATTTCCAAAGCACAAAATGGAGAAGCAAGTGTGAGGTATCTTTTAGATGAACGTACGTTCACATTTAGACGAACATTTATACAAACACACCCTTAGTTGGTACATTGGAATGTGTGAATACCTGTTTGCATTGATGCAAACAAGTTTCCAAACACACCCAAGAGAAGAGACAAAAGAGTTATCACACTAATTTAGCTTAAATTGTCACAGGCTGCTGTTACAGATATACAAGTTTTTTCCCATGGTTTTCTCACATGCGGTGGGGATGGAACAGTAAAGCTGATACGGCTGGACAATCACCTGCGTGGCCATGGAATTGAGTTATGATACTTCTGAGATCCTTTGTGTTGATGATGACAAACTCTACTATGCCACGAATGCTTCATGACAGTGGTCATCATTGGTGAGAGGTTGTTATCATTTTCTGCATTATTGGCTTCTTCAACAACTTACATGGGAAATGTGAACATTGCTGAAGCCACCATCCATTTTGAAAAGGATTCTTCATTGTTATGTTCAGATATCCAAAAAATCTGCAACATGGGCTAGCCATACGTCCCGGGATATATACATCTCATGCTAGTGAACCTCATTGCTTCTTTGAACAGATTGCTTGGGTTCATTTTGATTCGAGTCATTCTATCAGCACGGACCAAAACTTTAGTCAGTGGCTGTCGGCATGTAAGTGTTTTTAGTTATGAATACCTCTCGAGGCTAGCAAATTTTTTAAGAGAAAACTAGTGTTTGTTCTTGGTGTATATTACCAATTTGAATTTGTTGAAGCATGTGAGTATAGTTTATACAAATACGAGGAAGGAGGTCATGTTTTGGCTATTTTTCTGTTAGATCCTCTAGTGAGCTTGGTTTTGTTTACATTTGTAGTCATACGTTGCAGCTTGTATATATAAAGAAATTGTGTCAGTGATGTTAAGAACTTGAGGAAAGTTATAACTTTTGTGAGGCATAAAGCTTTTTCTTTTCCTGTGCAACAGTAATCAGATGAGAAACATACTACCATGTGTCTACAGTGTTTTTTCTGGTCTAAAATTGGCATCTTGTTAACTCACGCGATTAAGATTATAATTAAAGATTAACACTGATTTCTGAAATGAGTATTTTATTTTAATTGAAGAGTGGTACAAAAAATATACTTATTAGGGGTGTTCAAAAAACTATATTAAACTAAACTATTGTAAAAATTAAACTAGACTATAAAAAATTAAATTAAATTTTATAAAAACTAAACTAAACTATATGTTAAGTTTAGTTTTTAAAAACTAAACTATTATAAAAAGTAGTTTAGAGCACTTTAATTATAAAAAAAAGTTATAATTAAGAAATGTTCTAAATAATTAATTAAAACTAAACTAATAAATAATTAAACTGGATTAAACTAGAAAAAACTCAATTATTTTTATAAAAATTGAACTAAAATGAATTTTATGTTCAGTTTTATAAATTTTAAATTTTTTTTAAAGAGTAGTTTGTTAGACTAAAATGTTAATATGAATTCTCATTATTAATATTTTTTACATAACTTTTCAATTTTGCCTATTGTTCACTGTTGAGTCAGTATACCAGTAGTTTAGTGTTACCGTTGATAATTACACATTTTTGTTTTGGTTACAGAATTTTGCTATGGTGATTTAATTCACAGGATTAAAAAAAATAATTTTTATTTATTAATTGAACAAAAATTTATATCTCTTTTGATAATTATTACTCTTTCTATATTTTTAATATAATTATTATAAAAGTTAAAAAAAAATGTATTATATATGTGTGTACAAACTTATCTCTTTATTATCCAAATAATTTTATTTTTGATGGTAAAAAAATATTATTTTAATAAAAAAATATAATATTAATTAGTTGAGTTTAATGATTGAGTTTGCAACATTATAAAAGTAATGGTATACATTTTTATAATATTTTTTTAAAGTTATACTATTTTGTAAAGAATGCATTAATTAAATAGATAGTTACATATAATATTTAGATATTATTTTTAATTTTTTTATTTAATAATTAATAAGATCAGTAAGCTCATTGAAAATTAGAGTCTTTATTAAGATACTTTATTTTTTTTCATAGTCTTTGTTCTATGACATCGAACTAGTTTATGAACTCGTCAAAAATCAAATTACTAAAAAATAGCATAATAATCATGGATTATGATAAATTTATTTATTTATTTTTAGTATAAGTTTGACCATAAAAAAATTAAAAAATTAAAATTGAAAAGACATTTTTTTAAAATGCATTTGAATTCAGTTTATAATAATAATAATAATAATAATCATAATAAGTAGTAGTAGTTAGTTTAGTATAAATTATAGTATAGTTCAAACTTAAGAACTATAGTTCACATAAAATAGTTTAGTTCAATTTTTTGGAATTATTTTTTAGTTCAATTCAGTTTAATCAAACTACAATTATAGTTTAGTTTAGTTCACATATAGTTTAGTTTAGTTCATCTATTTGAACAACCCTAATACTTATGGTGTGTTTGGATACAAATTCAAAAAATTTTAAATTCTTGATATTTAAATTATTTTGATTTCAATTTCTATCATTCTTAAAATATTTTATTTGGATAAGTCAATTTAAATTTATCAAATTTTAAATTGTTAGGTTGGATATGATAATTTGATTCTACCATAATAAAATTGATTTTAAAAATATATATATATGTCAGAATTTTTAAATTAAATTTTATAAAAATAAATATTAACTAAATTTTAAATATTTAATAATTTTAAAAATTAATATTAGATAATATTTAATAATTTTAAAAATATTTTTAAATATTCAATAATTAAAAACATTAAGAGGTAATAGATAAGATAAAATATATAAGTGAAATAAGAAAAAAAATATGAGAAATTTTAAAATCTTACTTTTTCGGGAGAATTTGAAATTCTACTATTTCAAGAAATTTCACAAACACTTGAATTTCAAATTCATTATAAATTATCCATCCAAATATGGTATTTGACCTCAAAAAATTTGAAATTCTTCAAACAAATGAATTACTCTATTTAAATTCTCTACCCAAACACACTATTAAATTTTGTCCTTAAATTTTTTGTGTATTTAAATGTGAAGGCACGACAAAGATAGTAAACAAATATAACAATGGCTAGTTTTGCGCTTATACTTGAATTGAGGTTCGTGATGTGGTTGCTTTGGAGGTGTACATTAGCACATGGAATGAAAAATAATTTTTAAAATTTTACAAATTTATACTCTTTAACCATTAAATAATTTTTTTTTATTTTAATAGTTAAATTATATATCATGAATTATTAAATAAAATAACTCTATTAACAAATTAATATAAAATGAGAAACATCATGATAAAGGACTCTGAGTAATAGCCTTGTGTGAGCTAATTCATTGCAGATTGAGAAGATACAATACTCTGCATATATATAGCAGCTGAAAACAAGAAAGAGAAAAAAACAGAATGCAGAATCAAAAATAACAGAAATGCAATACAGGAAGGAATAATCAGAATGAGGACAGCTAGCAGGGACAGCTGGCAGGTTTGTTGCAAGGCTAAGGTGACTCAGCCAATTGTGAAGATGGTTGTAATATAATATACATATATATTCTATCACTTCAATCAATACACTTCAATTTTTATTTTGTATATTTTATATTTTTATAGAAATCCAAGATAATTAACATTGTATAAATGCAATTTTGAGTTAGTGTTATTGACACAATATTTATTAATTTTTTGATGATTAATTTTTTTTTGTTAAGAATTAATCTAACCGACTATTTTCGGTAAAAAAAAAAAAATTCAATCATTTTTTCCCAATCTACAATGCTCCAATTTGATATAGTAGATGTAGTTTAATCCCCATAAATATGATAAGATATATCCAAATAAACATTTGTGCTTTCCTGACTCAAACACGTTACTGCATAATTCCACCCATTTTTTATGGATAAATTAAAGTTTATAAAAAGTAAATATATGAGAAATAATTTTATTTATTAATAAACGTTGTTTTAATTTGTAATTTTTCAAGAATGCCTGTCAGAAATCTCAATGGACTATAAATACAAAATTGAAAAGAAAAAAAAACTTTCAAGAAGTGTTTGTTCTTAGTTCTTACATTCACCTGCTTGCCTTGAATAATGAATAATCATCTTTTCTTCACTTGGCAACCAAAAGTGAAACGTGGATCACAACCCATTGTAATTTGTAAATACTAACCCCAACCACAATAAAACAATGGGTAAGCCCACTGATTATGAACTTTGTGTTGACACACAACGTAATTGTGATTTAAATTCAGTCCACGCCATGTTAGTTGCAATATGATGTCTTGTCAACCGTACAAAACATAGATATAAATTTAACATCCAATTGAAGATATAATTTTGAGTAAGTAATTTATATTAGTCTTTGAAATTTTGTTATTTTAATTTTAAAATTTAATTATTATTTTTTGTTAATGTTTAATTTTCTTAGACAATGATATCTCAGAAAATTAGAGATTTGAATGTAGGAATGGAATTAGTAAAAGTGGTAATCAGGGCACACTGGAAGAAACTCTTCTATAAGTTCCATGTAACAATGATGTCTCATCTTTTGAGAATTTGGTGGATCAGATATCAGCCGTCCAAATCTTGTTCACGTGCCACGTGTCAGACTGAAATTGTTCTGATCTTATGATGCGGTTTGATCCTGAAAAAACCTGAAACCACCGATCGTCGTAGAATGTTTTTTTCCCAGTGGGCCCCACCATTTAACAAAGACCACGAAGGTGAGACATATCTGTCAGAAACGACGCCGTAACACCGGTCCATAACACTGCTTGCGGAAACCAACAACATACGAAAACAACGTAAGCAGTCACGACACGAAAGCCATCAATGTCATCACCTCTCATAAACACTACCATCTTCTTCTTAATTGCTTTTAATTCTTGTGATCTCAATCTCATTCCCTTTTTTTCAATCTTCAACTTCCTTTCTCTTTCATCCACTTGCATGAACTTTGTGTTTGCATGGAGTTCTCGTCATCTTTCATTTGAATGCTCGAGTTTTATGTGGTTAGTGTTTCACTCACAACTTACATTATGTTAATGTTATGCTTGCACTTCCATGAGTGATTGTGTGATGTTCTGGATGTTCTAGATTTTTGTATTCTCTCTCTTTATCTTCTCTTTGTTTTCATTTGTGTGCTTCTCGACCATTCTCGTAAGTTTTGGTAAATATTCAATTCCAAGTCTCAAATTTTTCAGTACACTACAACCCATGTTGAGATTTTGCATTTTTTTTATTTATTGTTATGTGCTCCCTTCCCCTTTTGAATATCGTGTGTCATCTGGGGAGTGTGTGAAGAAAATCCAAAACTCTGTTACGGTTTTTGTGAAAATTGAGAACTTTACATTGGATGTGTGCATGTTACAGCAAAACTATTATCTGTTTCTATTTCTATTTCTTTATCTCAATGTTTTATTTATTCTATTTTATTATCATTTTTGAATCAATAATATATACACTGTCGAGCAATCAGAAATTGTCATGTAAAGTAAGTTTGTTGATTTAAGGATAATTTCTTATTGGTTTACTAGTAATAGTTTTAGATATGCAGTACATACATGCCTATTAAACTCCTCCACATAATGCATAAATTCCTTTATTTGATTTTGGATCCACATTTTTGTTTTGCACAGAAATTATGAAGAATAGGTGAAAAGATGGTCACAGCAGATATGAGGGCTGCGTGGCAGAGAGCTGTTAACCGTTGCTTTGTCCAAGAAGACACAAAAAGAGCTCCCAAGTTGGCTTATTGTCAATCTTCATGCGCAACATCAAAATTGGTTAATGCTGAACCAGCCAGTGCTGCTGATGAATCTGATCATGTTGCTGTTAATGTTACCCATTTTAACCAGAACTCTTCATTCTCTATTGCAACTCCTGACTCAAGATGGTGGTTGCAATTGCAACCTAACTATGGCTTTCAAAAAGGTTTATCATATGAAAACTTAAATGGATTGGAGGATCGAGTTGAAGATTTGAAAGTTAGTAATGAAAATAAGACATGTAAAGGAGATGCTACACATGACTATAGTAAAAATTCTCAAGCATATCCTCAGCTAGTGGATATGATAGCTAAACATGAGAAAATGGAGACTGATTCTGTTGGTTGTTCAGAGTCCAAGCAAACAAATGATTTATCCTTTGATTCTGATTATTCTTGGATTGGAGTTGAGAAGGCACGGCCATGGTGGAGAACTACAGATAGAGATGAGTTAGCTTCTTTGGTTTCGTGCAAATCATTCAACCATGTTGAGAATTGTGACCTTCCACCTCCACAGAAGTATCTCGGAGGACAATCATGTGCTGATATCAGTGATATCAAAATAAGAACAACATCTTCCGACTGGCAAGCCAAATCCAGTGTCTTTTCCAATTTCAGTGTTCAAGCAAAGGAAAGTTTAGGATCAGGGTTGATGCATAGGAAGCTGGGGCCTTCAACCAATAAAGGGCGCGTACATGTTGATTGTGACAAATATTCAAGGTATTTTCATGTTCATTTTTGTTGGTTAACTTGGTTGCACTAGCACCTTGTGTGGCTATAATTTACTCCCAAAATATTTTTAATCAAACAAGTTACAAACTGGGGAAATGGTGTATTTTAGGAAATTGGTTCATCTCATTGTTTTGTCCCAGGGTCTCACGATGCTATATCTTTAATTTTTCAGTAAATTACACTGAAACTCATTGAAGATTTTGAGATTGATCACGATTCCATGCCTTTATAACATTTTAGCAATTGGTGTAATGTGTTTCTTGGGTAGCAAGGGGTGTCAATCTAATGTAACAGAGGTGTTAGTGTAATGTATTTCAAACAATTAAGGAGAGTTAGCATAAGAAAAAAAAAGGAGTAATATCAGAAGAAATTTTACAAAACCTCAGAAAGTGTTATTGTAATTTATTGTTAATTTTTTTGTGTGTGTGGTTGAGTCACTTAAGTGAATAAAACTGTCCATATGGATTTGGAGCATGGAAATTAGTTTTCAAATGAATTTGCTTGGAATTGAAATTTTGTTGCAGTTATCCCACCATCCATGGGGGTGTCACAGTCACAGAACAAGATTTTGAGGGAGACCATCCTAGTAAAGCTCAACTTATGGAAGCATTGTGCCATTCCCAAACACGTGCAAGGGAAGCAGAGGAGATAGCAAAACAGGCTTGTGCCGAAAAGGAGCACATCATTGCACTCTTCTTCATACAGGCTTCACAACTTTTTGCCTATAAACAATGGTTTCAACTGTTGCAGCTGAAAGATCTTAACCCTCATGAGGACCAGCCAATCTCTACTCCCTTTCCTGTGGCTCTTCCATGGATAGGTAGGAAACCATGCAAGAAAAAGATAAAATTTGGCAATGCCAAACAAGAAATGCTTGGCAACACAAAAAGTGACATTACATCATATGCTGTTGCATTTGCTTTAGGATTGAGTCTTGTTGGAGCTGGCTTACTCTTAGGATGGGCAGTTGGTTGCATGTTACCTTGTTCATAGTTTTGTAGGATTTAGAGCCTTGCTTTGCATGAAGATTGGTAAACAAAGGAAATTGGTTATATTAGAGAAAGAAGCTCAATTTGTTCCATCAAATGTGTATGTAGAAATGTGTATGTAGTTTTGTAGATCTGTTGGTGAGTAACGTACATTCTGCATTGCATTTTTTAAACGAGTACTATTAGTTATGTACATAAATATATGTATTTCTTTGAATCTTTTCAAATATCCCATAGGAAATTGATCTAAACCAGAGAAAGGAAAGTGTAAATTCTGCATTGTCGCGTCAAGTCGGGGCCAGGTTTTTTTTTTCTTCCCCTCCATTTTTAGTTTAACTTGCACATTTTTGTTGGGTTATTTGAGCTATACAATTGGTGGGGTCTAACCCAATTTCACCCTCCTCCTGGTGCAATTGTGTTTTACTTTTACCATTTAGATTTTCTTAATTTCTTTTTAAAATGATAATAAAAGAGTTCAATTTATGAAAAAAAAAAAAAAAAAAAGTTACTATGCATGAACGCTATAAAACAGTTTTGCACTGTTGCTACAGAAGTTAAACTTCTATCATGAGTCAAAGACCACAGATCATGTGACAAGCCTAAAAAGGGATTCAGATTGTTGACATTCACACGCACATCTAATTCAAATTACTAAAACATCATGCCATATTAATAAATAGGATGATATAATAAAGTGGTAAAATCTTATTAGATTTCATCGTAAAGATAGTTTACACCGATAATGTATACAATTTAAATTTATAATAAAGCATGATTTGTTGAGTGAATGTTTATGTCAAGTGCTTTAGGTTCGCAATAAATAAGGTATGATACTAGATTATAATCACAAGGTCAATAATAGAGACGGTCAACAATAATATTAGGTATTCAAAGTATGTTATATCATCATCCTTTGAGTTGTGTGGCTATAGCAAATGTCACTGCAGCTGATCTGTTGAAATAACTTGTGTTGGTGAGAAAAATTTCTTCGAGCACGAATTGACCATTGATTTTCATGGTCCATTCTTTAATATCCATTAGGACCGAAACCGTTTTCATAAAAAGCCAAAATAAATAAATGCTGTACAAATTTGGAATGCCATAAGCTACCAAAAAAAAGTCTGAAATTTACTAATTTAAAAGATGCTGTATACAGAGTTTACTTCTTATAGTATTTTGTGTTGTTTTGGTTCTTGAAAGTGCACATTTATATGGTCTACATAGGTGTCAAATTACTAACAAGTTTATCTTATCAAATTGTTAACTAATAAACAATCTTATGCGATAAAGAACTAATTTACACACGTGAAACATTTTTAAACAGTGAAATTTTAATGGCTTAAATTATGTATTAATTTTAAATGTGAAATTGACCTTTTAATTAAATCGTTTATAACAAAAAAAATATATATTTATTTGTAATTTCAATTAAAATGTGAAAAGAAAAATTATAAGTGTTTGTTTGGTCTTTGAATTGAGTACAGAATTGGAGCTTGAAATTGAAATTAGTCACATTAATTCTAAATTTTAAATTGTACTTTCTAAAAAATCACAATCATAAATGCTTTGGTTATTAAGAAAAAGTCAAGTCTTGTATAAATTAAAAATAAGATAATTAAAGAATATATAAATAAAATAATTTTTACTTTATAAACTTGTTTCATAAGGATTAAGTTAGACTTAAACATACTTTTTAAGATAATATTATAAGCTAATAGTGACATGGAGAGTGAATTGAAAAGAAAAGAAAAACTCATATCTCATCTATTTTAGATAATTAAAGAATATATAACTAAAAAATAACTCTCATCTTATAACGGTTGAATTATATTTAAATTCACTTCATAATAATGTCGTTTTCAATTTCTAACGAACACATTGAAAATTGTGGATTCCGCACCCATATATTACACTCAAATGCTTTGCTAATTTCAACTCTAGTTGCAACTACTGTTGCATCCATTAATTAGTAGATAATTTTTTTTTCAAACCTGACTTGTGTATCCTATTTTAGAGGCTTCAAAATATATATGCTTAAAACTAGGAGCTAACCCAATCAAATTATTATATTTAAACTATTAAATAATAGTATATAAATATCTTAATAAAAATATAATTAATTTTATTTTCAAACTTTAGTCTTTAGACCATATATCCATACAAAAGAATTCAAATTGAATTCAACATTTTAATTCTACATATAATTTCTCATATAACTGAAATATAACATCTATAATTTTGAATAAACTCCAATTTATAAAAATTATGAAATTTTATATTAAAATTCTAAAATACAAAAGTAATCTCTACTAAAAAAATATATGATTAACCATATTTAGTGAAATTCAAATTCAAAACTTCACTTAAAAATATTAAATCCAATTTCATTTAAACTAACAACTTGTCGGTAGAATTCATAATTCAAGTACTACATTGACTAGAGATTAAGCAATTAAATAATATATAAATGAAAAGCAACTCTCACCTTACAAGCCAGTTTTGTAAGGTTGAGTTAGACTTAAATCCACTATTCTAAGACATCTATATTGATTGATTGATTTATTTTTTTATTTGTCCTGTACCATAAACAAGTACAACTCACTTAAGGAAAAATAATTATTGATTGATTTATTTTTTTATTTGTTCTGTTCCATAATTTTTTATTTGGATTTTCCTTCCTTGCTAAGGGCAGAGGTTTCTGTTTTTCTTATTTTTATTTTTGAATGACAGTGGGTGGCTCTGTCATCATGGGCTATAAGCAAGGTTAGCATTGAATAGATATCACTCCTGCTAGATTCCATTAAGATAACATATAATGAAGGTTTGAAAATTTGTACATATTGATTGTCCTATGACAATAACATAAAGTTTGAACAGCATGGAAGCAATCCAAAGTTACAGTGGTATAATAGCAAAAGATGAAACAGGTTCTGAATGCCACCTGTGACTCTGATTTGCACAAATACAAGAGAAAGATAAAAACAGTACATGATATGGCAGTGAAAGGTATCCAATATAACATCATAATCAATTTTGACCATACCAAACCGAAGGTCCCAGAACACAAGCCTAAGGCCACCCACATCCATATTTCTTCACTTTTTTACTCCTCAATGAAACCACCCGCTTCAACCCCTCATACATCTTTGTCTGCAAAATTCAAAAGTCGTGCAGCATTACATTAGGGACCATGTTAACTTTTTCGATACCATCTTACACACAAAAAAACACAATTTTTTTTACTCCTTTATGCTACCCTCCACCCCAAATTACTACTTTGGACAAGTGGAGTCGGTCCCTCAATTTTCAGATTTCTATTTGCACCAATCACACTAATTCGATTATTTCTCCCAACAAATTAAAGTCTTGTGACCATAACTCTTGTAAGATATTTAAGTCCAGAAATGGAACTCTTGTAACACACTTAAAATAAACTGAATTATATGTTGTGATGCACTTTTATGGTCTCTAAGCATTATTATTGTTACTATTCCAATTGCATGTCGCTATTTGCTGTATTAATGATAACACAGAAACACATTAGAAGAAAATCTCGCATACACTAAACTAGGAGCTTCTTTGAATAAAAGTTAAGAACTCCTTTCAAAAGCTTCTTTATTAAAAATAAATAGTATTTAAGTAAAAAAGTTCTAAAAACATTTTTAAATTTGTTTTCAATCAGGCCCAAGTTGACTTAGATCCTTTACTATTAGCCAAAAATAATTCTACACACAGTTTCCTCCACTAAAAAAGAGTAACTTTAGTACACTGAAATCCCTCATTCTTAAAATCATATTCGATCTTGACTTCAAAACCCAGATTACAAGTTGATAAAAAGCTACATGCTTTATACATTATAACACAAGTTTTAGCAAAGTACAACATCAAGCACTGAGAAAATCTCCAAGCAGAACCAAATAAAAGCAGAGAAAACAAGGCATAAACAGTGTTGAAAGCTGAAAACATACCCAAACACTAGACTCGGCATGGAAGGGGTTAGTAAATCTGGCAGAGCGGTCCCTCTTTCTCATACTCCTCACCCTCTTGGTAGTGCCTAAAACGCTGGCAACATGATCATCAGGATCCTTGTCAAGAGAAGATGGAAAGACATGACTACCCCCAGTGGCTTCTCTTTTCAAAGCCTTTTCCCTCCAAGAACCAAACAAGCCTTTCTCCTTCTCCACTTGGTTGAGGACCATGTTGCCAAGTTGCCCTCTTTGAGAGCCATACAAGTCCTCAGTGATTCTGAAAGATGGGGAGTGGCAAGTGTTGGTGGGGTAGGGTCCCTCCAAGACAGTGGTGGGTGAGGAATGTAGCAGCAACCTTGGAGGGAGTTCCAAGGACTTGGGAGTAGTAGGGTTGGAGAAGGGCACAAGGGCAGTGCATGGCCTTGGCTTCCCTGGCTCCTCTTCCCAACCAAATGGGACTGAGGCTGAGGTGAAAAGTGGAGGAGTTTGCATCCCTGATCTCTCTGGAGAGTGCATTGTTGGAGGGTTCAGCAAGGGTAGCCTTGGAACCTTGCACTCATCTTCTTCAAACTCTACTTCACAACCACCCATCACTAATCACTACTCTTTCTCTCTCTCTCTCTCTATCTCTATCTCACTGCACACACTCTTTGTGTGTTGCAACTACGAATGCTGGCTTTTGAGTTTTGACTATGCTTTTGATGACATAAAGAAGAAAAGACAATATTGCAATGTGGAAGAGATCAAGGGAAGCTCCTCGGCCGAAAAGGTTGCCTCTTTCGGTGATAATGTCATTTCTCTTAGATAGATAAATTAAGTTCAAAAGATTTTTTTTTTTATTTTACAATAATGTCCTAAAACTTCCTCTCTTATCTAACAAAAATATTATTTTCTTTAGGCAATTTAATATTCGTAGTTTATTTTATTAAGAATTAGAGTTTAATTCCTAATTTAGATCGTCCAAATCGAAGTAATTACTTTTTTTTTTATAAAATTGCCGTGTAATAGTGAGTTATATTTTTTTAATTAAAAATGATTAATTGTATTTTTTACTTATCTTTATATTCTTACAATTTTTAAGATCATATTTTTAAATTTCCACATTTTATCATTAAATATTTAAGTTTTTACGTTATGCTAATAATCAACACATCATGTCAAATTTGAGTTAGTCATAATATGAGAAGAATAAAATTCTAATTTTAATTTCCTTTTAAAAAAATATTTTATTTAATATTTATATAATTTTTAAGATCTATAATTTAAAAATTAATTTTTTATTTTTAAAAAATTATTTTTAAAATTATATAAATATGATTTTTTAAAGATCATTTTAAAAAAAATTACTTCAAGATTTGTTTTAAATATAATAATGTGTTAGGTTGATGTTGTCAAGTGTTTAACATATCATATTATGAATTAATTAATAATAATAAATAATTAATTAACGAAATGATAAAAAAAAAGTGGTTCCCTACGTGTACATTGAGAAATAATGTGCTTACATTGATTGGGGTTGGGGACTTGAATTTCTTCACACGTTAGCCATTGTGGGGGCGCTTGTTGCGCGGAGAACTCCTTCACATTGTTTTAAAACCCGGACCGACCCGGCCGTTGGACCGAGAACCGGTAGTCCAGCCGGTCTGAATCTGAAGTTGGATCGGTTATGCAGTCGATCCGTTTCAAACCGGATTGAACCGGTCAATTTTCCAGTTCAACCGGTGAACCGGTGGGTCAAATCGGTTCAACCACTTTTTTTTCTTATTTTTTTTAAAAAAATTTTAAGGGACCATAAATATCACAAAAATAATAATGAAAATTGAATCTCTTAATAAAAAAGCAAGGAGTCTTATTAAATATAACAATGACTACTTGTTCTAATATATTTGTTTGCAATATATACAACTTAAATAACTTTTATAATATATTATTAATTTTAAATTATATATTTAATAATGTAATATCTATGTAAATATTACATATATTATTTTGTGATATTAATTGCAAGCATATTATATATGTACATATTATTTATATTTTTAATTTGTATTAATATATCGTTTAACATGTAATTTTTTTATGTATTTTTTTACAAAATAAAAATAAAAATAATTTTAAATAAAATAGAAAAATTGAAATTTAAAATAAGATATAAATTTATTAAAATTTATAAGTATAAAATATATTTAATATGAATATTTTTTAATAAAAATAAATAAAAATCGAGTCATGCGGTTCAACTAGTGACCAACCGGTTCAACCTTTGACCCACTGACCCAGTACCTTAACCGGTTCGATGACCGGTCCGGTTTTTAAAACTATACTCCTTCGATTCCAATTCTTTTTTTTTTTTTACTGCCTAATTATTTCATCATTGCCTTACTTTTACAAAGTCACTGAGTGGTTTTAGTATCAAATCAAATGAATTTGTTGATGTCAAAGTCAAACTAAAAACTTGAGCATTTATTGAATAGCTTACGTGGAAGAGACTACAACTTCGGTTGTGGACCTCATTTTTAGTGTATAAAGCATTTGTCGCCCGCGGGTAAGGGTTCCTAAAATTTATTTTTTTTTTAAAGAAATTGTTTTTCTCAAGTTTATTTTAGTTCAAATAATTTTGAAATCAACTGATTTTTTTTCTGAATTCTTTCTTTTACTTGTACTTTAACATGTAAATTTCACAACTTAAATGTTTATTAAATATAATTAAATTATATATAAATAAATAAATATTATACTTAAATATATATTTAAAATTTATATAAATGATTATTTTAATTATAAATTATATTTTTTAGATTTAAAATAAATAATTTATATTATAGTACAAAATTATTTTTATTTATTGATAATTTATTTTAAAAATATTAAAGTTTAATACATAAATAAATATGAAATTGATTTATATGATAGGATAATTGATTTTAAAGATATTAATTTATTTTAAAATTAAATTTTGTAAAATAAATAGTAGTGAATTTTTAAATAATAAATTATTTTTTAAAAAATTAGATAATATTTAAAAATTATATAAAAAAATTCAATAATTAAATAAAAACTATTGATATTTTTTATGAGAGAAAGTGAGAGAAGATAAATGAGAGAGAGAGAGAGAGCAATAGGAAGATAGGAAATAGGAGAGAGAGGAAGAATAAAAAGATAAAAGATAAATAAGTGAGATAAAAAATATATGAAAAATTTTAAATTCTTACTTTTTTAGAATAATTTGAAATTCTGCTATTTTAAAAAATTTATCAAATACTTAAATTTTAAATTATTTAAGAATTTTTTTATCTAAATAAAATATTTTAACTTTAAAGTATTTAAAATTTATTATAAAAATGAATTATTTTCTTAAATTTTCTCATCCAAATATACTAAATAATTCTTAAAAAATTTCTCATTGAAAAATAACCTCTAAAAATATTTTTTATATAAAATATATTATCACATTTAATATATAAGAGTCAATTAATTATAACATGTTTAATTGAACATAAGATGTTCAAAACTTTGAAGTTAGACCTAAAAATTTAATAGCTAATAAAAGAAACTTCTATCTTAAAATCAAATTAAAGGTAACACATGGTCCAAACATCATTTAATAGTATAACATAGTATAATATTTTTATAGATAAAAAGACAAAATAAATTTTTTTATCAAACATAAAAACTATCTAAAATTGTTTCAGTTCGGAATCAATTTCTTCACGTAAGACCGTACATATTAATAGTTACCACAAATCATGTGAACTGGTATTTTAACATAATTTGGGATGATCTAGCATGAATCTAAACACAGATTTTGTTTGAACATCGAAAAATGAAAGGAAAAAATTAAAGCGATTAGTTAATTTTCATTTAAATTGAGCGCAGGATAAATAACTAATGTAATCATGTTAAGTAAATTTTATATTTTTAATTTTTTTTTTCATAAATATGATCTATGCAATATTTCAAAATTAATAATTAAGCACTAATTTATACTAACAGAATATAATTTTTATTAATCAAATATTATATTTTTAGTTTAATAATAATTAAATAGTTGCCCAAAATTATTATTAGGGTAAAATTTATTTTTCTCTTCTCATTTTGTCCCAACTTGAAAAGAAATCATTTTGTATGTTTCCAATTTTTCTCTTTAAAAAAAGGGGTAAAATTTGTAATTTTTCTATCCATTTTTCTCGACCCATTTTCATTCCAACCAAATATGTTTTTTCTCAACTCATTTTGATTCTAACCAAATATGTTACTGGCTCAAACATCTGCATCACTCCTTTCTTTTCATGGTCTCAACTCGTTAACAAGCATGTCTCTTTTTCGTTGAAACCATATTGTGACCAAAATATATTAAAAAAAATGTGTATAAATATCATTATTTACACAGAAAATTCATTTATTTTCTACACTTTAATGCACACCTTGGCTGTATTTAACGATTCCATAGTGCATCACGTGACACATCAAATGATCCAGATTTGTTTTTTCAACTTTCAAGTATGTAATGGATTTGGACCCTAACCCTTTCTCCTACACAAACATAAGACAGATGTGGTTTGTCTTGTTGGACCAAGCCATATATTATATGATTTGGACGCAAACATCAGACATGGACTGTTATGGGCTTCATTTGTATCCACAAATTAAATGCCCTTCAAAACGAGTCATTCCTATTTGCCACCAATTTCCATTAGATTTCATACTCAGTTGATGTTCATGTTTGCTCAAATATCAGAATCTTCTACTCAAATTCGTATCAGTGCCTACATTTTTAATTTTTTTTTTTTTTTTGGGTCAGTGGATAGAATTTAAAACAATATGATTTGTCCAATTCATATACCAATTGAGGAGTCCTTAAGTTGAACTTGAGATCTTTGTCATCCTTCAAATTTGAATCATATTATTCTCCCTAATATCTAATATAAAATTACCTTTAATTCTTTAACATATAAGTATGACTTACAAATTAATCGAAATTATTGTTATTTTCATAATAATTCATATCTAGATGAATTTGATCAAGCAAGCTTTGTAAAATAAATGAGTCTCTTTTGTATAGTTTGTGTCCAATCCATTTTCTCTTATACATTAATAGATTATTTTTTTTAAAAAAATAGAAAATATTATAAAAATAGTCATAACGAATCTACATCTTCTTTCAATACTTGAATTTTTTTCTTATTTCATGGCATCTATAATATTAATTAGCTATATTTTATTTTTCATACTTCACATAAGTGTGAAGTATGGTAAAAATAAGAAATGAACCAAGCATCTCTTATGCATGTGCAAAGCACCAGCAAAGAATGAGATTCAATAATGTAATGGTGCAACAATGAAATGAGAAAAGATGGTGCTCAATTATTAGATCTCTACTTCTGAATCGTACATGCATCGCTTTTGGACACGATTTTATTTTATTTGCGTATAGATGCATGCACGTAAATCTCGAAATTACAAAAAAAAAAAAGAAGAAGAAAAAAAAAGAATACACGCATAAATTGTTCAAGAATATTGAAGCCATTAACTTGGATCAAACAAAACTATGAAAAAAATGAGTGGTTAGTAGGCCTCCTAAGGCCTAATTAAAAAGAAATTTTGATTTCAAAACAATAATGGGAAATACGTCCATAGATAGTTTCTTTCTAATTATTGCATTTAGAGTTTTCTGAAGATGTAAAATCATCACAAAATAGCTTTCTAATTAGAGTTTCTTTCTAATTATTTTGAAATGTTTATGGGTAAGAACAAAGAATGTTGTTGCAAGGAACCTTGCCTCCACTTTTTGGGCAACTTATTAGAAAGGTAGAACAAACATCAAACCCTCTCATTCCAGAAAACAATTTCCATTACCCCTTTGTCTCTGTGTCTGAAACCTCACCATAGCTTATTATTAGACCAAGACTCAGCATCCCACTATTCCACATTTGCCAAATTACTTGTACATTTTTGTTTTAGTTCCAATACCTAAAAATTATATGTATTAGTTCCTATATTAAACTTTTTTTTTTTAATGTTTTAGTCTTTATTTTTTTTTTTTCTGCCAATGTTAAACCGTCGCATAATATTGACACAAGGACTTCAACATAAAAATAATTTGTTTATATTAGAGTCAGTTCTACGACGAGACTAATGAAGTCTTCACTTTAGACTTCTTTAAAAAAAAATTATTAATATTATATAATTTATTTAAGATTTTAAAACTTAAAAGTTATTTTTTACATTCTTAAAAATTTATTTTAAAATATTTATCTCTAAAAGATATATAAATATGATTATTTTTTAAAGATCCATCTCTAAAATATTTTTATTTTTTTATCAAAAAATTTATTATTAATTTTTTTAAAATTTCATTTTAATATTTATTTTAGGTCTAATAATATGATAAGTCGACACTAATTTGTATGAGAACTAAAATATAAAATTTTTAAAAATGTAAAATCATCCCAAAATAGATATAACAACTAAAACATTGAAATATATATATATATATATATATATATATATATATATATATATATATATATATATATATATATATATATATAAACTGACACAAATATAAGGAACAATTTTTTATTATTTTTAATTCTTTAGATGTATTTTTTTAGAAACAATTTTATCTAAAACATAATCGGATATTAAACGTAAAGAACTCTTTAACAAATATTCAAAGTTACTCGCTGCATTAGACTAACAACTTTAAGAACTACTCTCTGTGTTTTTTTTGTTTGACATTTAAGTTATGTATAAGAATTAAGAAAATGATTGATATTTTAGTTTTTCAAAATATTTATTACTTATTTTCTTGTTATATTTTTTAAGTGATTGGAGAAGAAATAAGTACATTGAAAAATGAATAAATACATTATTCAATAAATACATATTAATTATTAAAGATAAAAATAAGAAAAAAAATTAATAAATCATTGATTTTAAAAAAGTGATAATAAAAAAGAATAAAAAAATAATACCAAAATAATTATGAATAAAAAATAAAAGAAATACCTGACAAATGACATTTAGCAACTGCACAAAAAGTTGAGATGCTCGTAATTAATATAATATTTGATTTAAAAATAAAAATATTTTCTAATTAACTTTTATACAAGGTTACTCTCTCTATTCTTTTTAAGAAAAAACGCATTTTTATTTTTAAAATATCATTTTATTTCATTTTTTCTAAAATATGTCTTCCTTAGTACATGACTTTTGGATTGTACTATTTTTTTTACATTTATAATAAAGATGATTTTTTAAAAAAATATTACAAGATTAATAAAATTTAATTAGAATAATAAATTTTATCAATTCTTCTTCTTATAATAAATAAGAGAGAGGGGAATATTTTAGACTTTTGTTTATTTTCTTTTAAAAAATATTTTTTTAATTGTGTTTATTTCTGCTTTTATAAGTGACTACAAGAATAGATCAAACACTAAAAAAAGTATGAATAGAGACAAAGTCAAAGTTGATAACAACGTCCAAATTTAAATGGAAAATGGCTGTGCATTCTTTTGTAATGCCCTGTCTCTTCAAATATGAGGCGACAAATTAAATTAAGGTAAATTTCTATAATTAAAAAAAGTTTAACGTTGAGTAAAAAACAAGTTTAACGCAATTAATTGTAATTAAATGGTGATGACAATGCAAAGTGACAAGTACAAAGTTATGCAAGAATAAAATTACTCAACTTAAATGCTTTGTCAATTTTCATTTTTTAATTTCATGTCCATGAACTGTGTCTAGAAAAGATAATGCATGTTTAGAAACACATTAAAAAAAAGCAAAGAATCTCGTTAATTTATCCCAAAAACGTGAAAATTATAATTATTAACATCTAATTAAACGTAAAAAATTACATAAATATCGTGCAACCAAACATTCTAATAGTAATAAACCATGTTGTGATAATATAAGCAATAGGAGAGATCCAAAATGTAAAGACTAAACGCAAAACAATGACGAAACCCGACAGGAGTAGCAGGCAAACACAGCAGCAGAGTTTTATTTAATTTTGCTAATAAAAACCACACCAAAATATTTGTAGCCATCCATCCAAGGTGCACTTTGATCCTAGGTCAATCATTGTTTCAAAGTTTCGTATCTCAAAGACACCTAAAATTGTCTCCTCCAGTCATGTCATGTCATGTCAACATCTGTCTCACACAAGGACCCTCTGCCTCGACGCACATGAACAATCTTTCACTCTTCATATTCAAACTCTTAAACATTAACCTATGTAAAGAAAATTCCTTACACTTTATACCCAACTTATTACTGTTACATAATTCATCACACCTTAAATTTTCCCATTTAATTGACTCTCAATTCCGTAACACTTAATCAAAACATCACTTAATTCTCGTCAGACTAACTGCCATAAAAAATTGATGTCACTATCAGCGTGAAAGGCTAGTAGTATTTGCCAAAACCAAATACCAAATTGTTTTCCTTTATTTTATTAGCACCAACCCCAAAACTAACAAATTTGGCAAAACACGATAACAAGTATATGTAGAACAAACCGACACATCACAGACAGACAATCCATTAGAAATGGGAAAAGCATACTTGCTTACATGCTGATGGCACTGTGGGGGAAAAAAAGTATTCACAAATATAAGTACCTAAACTCCAACTGCACTACCCTTTTTTTTTTCTTCATATTATATAATAAGTCCACTTAAACTAGTCCACTAATCTGCTGCAGTTGCTTTGCAAGTTCCATAAAACTAAGCAATCAATGCCATCAGATACCTCTCCCCTCCCAAACCCCAAAAAAGTTAGAAAGCTAAGTTTCTAGGCCATGTGAGATTGTTGAGTCTCATCCCTATTCTGTGAATCTGGACTCAAGAGAGTCTCTTCAATCTCTGATGAAGAAGCAGGTAGCTTGCAGCATTTCATCTTCTTCAAGTCCTCCCTTGAACAAATCAAGATCCTCTTCACCATGTTGCAGAATTCCCTGCATGTTAGGTGCCACATCAGAATAAATAAATTAATTAATTAAAGAAAATAATATATATATACTAAGTTTTATACTATCATCTGACTATAAATTCACATGTATGATAAATTTGTTATTATCTTAAAAATCATACTTATGGTAACTTCTATAAAACTTTTACATTTAATTCAAGAAATTAAGCTTGTATTACAGTGGAACAAGAAATTGAAAATGGGGGTGGCAACGAAGTTCATATTACTCACGGCCATGGATCATCACCAACGAGCATCATGTCATTTTCATCATCTGTGAAAGTAACTGCCCATTTGTTTTGTGAACGCAGCTCTCCTTTGATATCAAACAATTTCTCAAGCTCATCTATGAGGTCATCATAGCCACTCAACGTGGTCAAGTCAAATGCACGACCAACAGCAACACCTTGCATTTGCACCTTCTCAAAAATATTTAAGTTAGCGTCCATCAACTACACGGTAGAAATTAGGCCACAAGAGACCATCATAAATTAATTAAAAAATTGAGATGAAATTTGAAGGAAAGAGAACGTGACACACCTGACTCCTACCTACCTACCAATACCATTAACCATACTTGTTAAAACCTTTTACATTATTTGAGTTTGGTCCTAAATATGAAAGGAATCTTAGATTATTTCACCCAAGGCTGACAATGTACCTTAGTCCGCGTCCTCATGGATGGTACAGTGGCCTGCTTGTTCTGCCACTCATTTGGTGATGCCTCAGAAATAATTTGCTTGTTGGACAGTGAATAGTTGGGAGTCTGAACCCTCTCAGTTTCACATGCAGCTGCAGGAATAGATTCTTTGGGACCACTACCAACAATACTTAAGCTTCCACCTCTCTCTGAAGGACTAATAACAACATTGCTACAATTGTTGCTCAAATTAACTCCAAATAACCAGCAATCAAGGGAATTCTCACTTCTTTTCCCATCTTCCCCTCCCTCACATGTGGGGCCATCACTTGATCTTGATGGAACATTAGGGTAACCAGAGATAGATGATCGTGCCGAAACGCAATTGTTGATATTAGGATCAGAAAAATTTTTGGAAGAAACATTCACATGTGGTGAACAAGGCCATACTCCTTCCACCCGGACTCTAGAGTTAGCATTAATAGGATTGCTATTAATAACATCTTTCTGCCTTAAAGAGCATGTAACTTGATTTTCCTTGCTTTGGACTTCAACAACAGCAGCAGCACCTAATTGACCAAGCTCGTGAGACTGGGAAGAACCATGATACCAGAAACCTGAAGCAGCTGAATTGAAATCATCAAAACAACATCCAAGTCTAGTTAGGGCATGTTTGGATAAAATTCTCAAGAAGCACTAGGGGAGAAAAATAGGAAAGAAAAATGAAATAAGTTTTCTATAGTTAAAAAAATTAGCTTATCCATAAATTAATTTGTAGAAATTCTCTCTTATTAACTTCTCCAAAATCTTAATTTTAACTTATACATAAACTAGTTTTAGCTTACGATGGGAAAACATATATCAATTTTCCTTGTTATTTTTTATCCTAAAAGTACTTTTAGAGAAATTTTTCCAAACAAATCCTTAATGTCACACAATAAACAACTCATTAAATGGAACTTAGGACAAGTCTCCTACCAGAAGATGAAACTTCATTAGGCCTAGACCTTTTGCCCTTCACTGCTGGTTGAGTGACATTCAAAGTAGTAGAAGCTACAAAAGGCTCTATCTCCCAGCAAGAAACTCTATCTGGCCTTGGAATTGTAGCAGGTTCATCCCATTGAATCTATGTGGCAAAAAATTATAAATGCAAACAATTATTTAAGAGTAAAGGAGTTTAAATGGGTGGTTTAGAACATAGGTTCAACCTTCAATGAACGCCACTGAGAATTTGACCATCCTGCAGAAACGTCCCCTACCCCAACAATAGTACCAGAAAACCTGACCAATAATTGCATGGTAATTAATTACCAACTTGCAGGGAAGATGAAATTTTGACAACAACAGCTGTTTACATGAACGAATACCTTCTCTCGGGTGAGTCATCCCCCTCAAATCTCATCTTGAATCTCATGCCAACCGAAAACTTATTGTTCACTGCCTCTAGATATTTGTTCAAACCAACAATAAACTGACTAGTCCTAAATGCATCAAAAGACACGTTTTAAGGGCAAAGTTACACAAATTGTTGGACTATAATAAGCTAGTGACATGACATGTACAATACAATTCAAAGTTTTTACAAACCTTGGCTTGTAATAAACCAAAAACATTGTACGAGTCATGACAGCATGGGAAGCAGTGGCAAGCACTCCAAGGTGCATGCTCTGGCTTGATATCACAGATGAAGGCATAGGACTCTGCTGCCGCGCTAAACGCCTAACACCAACTCTCAATTTTCCATGCTCTCCCCTGCAACACTCAAGTGCAGACTATTGGAGATCTCACATCGACTAGTTTTAAGCAAGTGCATCAATGTTTCATTTATTTGAATACCTTAGAAACACAAAAGCATCTCCAGCAACCAATCTTTTAGATGCAACAAATGTGCTCCAACCAGTTGTAAGCAAGTGCCTCCTTGGTTGACCTTATCACATTAGTGAAAGGGATAAGCAAGTCTAGAATTTCTCATTTGTTGCAAATCACAATACTCACTCATTCCAGAATTTGAACATGCAACTAAAGTAAAAAAGAAAGAGGCTCCTCATATCAAAAACAAATTACCCCTGTATATATGCTTAAACTTCCACTCAAATCCATGAAGGTCCTTTGCTGCCAACTCCTGAGTTGGGGTTGCTTGAGTCATGTCCTACAATATACAAATAAGAAGTATTTAAAATTCAGGAAAATTTAATATCCTCTTCTTTTTTAAATTATTAAACATCTACATTCATCTCAGCTAAAGGAAACTCAGTTAAATACCAATGGAGGTAGGCACTCAGTAGCATGCTTCCGCAGAACCGAAAATCCTCCATGTGTGCTTGTATCAGAGGCAGTTAATATCTTGCAAAATGAGTGAAACTTCTGTTTTGGGGTCTCAGAAACATTTGGATCAGGATTTGTAGGCTCAGTTTGCTGTATAGACCACAAAACACAAATAAAAAAAATAATAATAAAAAAAAAGGAAAGAAAGTATTTCAAAAACACTGTTAAGCTTATGAGCTTAAACCCCACTTTCTCAACTTAAAATCAATGTCTTTCGTAAAGCAGATTGAGACAGACCAATAATGAGGGGGAACTCTATTCAGAAAATGTGACACTCGATAACAAAACGGATCGACAAGACAAAACCATAAAAGGATAGGAGACACATATATTCTCACATCTGATTCTGGAAGCAAAGCGATGCAAGCATAAACCTCATCAGTGTCTTGTTCCGCCTACAAAAAATTAACAAGATTCCACCATAAGCACACGTGAACCGTCACCTCAACAACAAAAGGAACAAGGAAAAACAACAGCAAGAGGAACAAAACAACAGTACCAACAACTGAATGTTCACAACACGGCAAAAAATCTTGGCCGGGAGATTGAAATGGGGAATTTCCTGGTTCAATTCCTGATCCGTAGATGCTTGCAACTTCAAAAAGAAAAAAGAAAAACAACCCAGAAAGGCCTTAAAGTTTCGTATGCAAGTACAACAAACCGAAAAACAACCACAACCCCAAAACGGCAACAAAATCAAAATCAATAACAAAAAAACAAAGAAAAATCAAAGCATGCATACTTGTTCCATGTGACCCTGTGGGAAGTAGAAAACTCTGTCCCCAGTACGAGGAACATCCACCAAAGGCCCTGCACACAACTTCCATAGCTCTCTGTACAGATCGTCATCCTTCAAACCTGCCACAACAACACAAACAAGTGAGACCAAGAACACAAGCCCAATGCCCCTGCATGGTTTCTGAGAAAGTTAACAACTTTTTCTCCACCCCACTTTCCCCCATCCTCACCAGGGAAAAGGGCCATTCACTCACCCCTCAAATTTCATCATTAAAAAACAAAAAACATGAGCAATTGCTAAAAAACATAAGCATTTCCCTTTTATGTCTCAACTTTCTCAGTCACCAAACAAGGTAATCCAACACGAAATTCCAACCACAACAAACCCATTGACCTTTTTCCGGTTGAGAACTTCCACCCCCGGGACCCCTCAGATTACACTCCAGATGTGCCATTCAAACCAAAACCAAACACACAAAGCGAAAGCTCCTTTACCTTAACCACAAACAAAATACCCCATGAGAGAGAAAGCACCAACCAGACATGACAGTTAAATGTGAATAGTAGTAGTAATGATAATTACAAACTACAAAGTGCTTCTTTTTCTTTTTCTGAAACCACCAACAATAACAACTCCCTAGAATTATATCACATGGAGTGACTGCTTCAAGTTCCGGTTACAGAAACCACGGTGGTGTGGTGCCCCCTCTAACCTCTCGCTTCTCTTTTTTTTTTTTTTTCTTTGCCTTGGCGTTGTGGTGTGAGGAAGAATGAAAGGGCACTTTTTTCCTTCAGTTTGAAGCTCCAAAAACGCTTTTTGAAAAGCTTGTGAGTTTCTGAAAGGCGTTGGCGTTCTGGGTCTTTCTCTTCCTTTTGATGCTGTCGCTGTCGTTGATTGTTTCCCTCAAAAGACCTCAAATCCACGTTACCAACGTTGTTGCTTCCTCATATCATAATGCACTCTTCACTCTTCACTGCTCTTTCTCTCTCTCTCTCTCATGTTTTCTGAGTCTAAGATGTTTAACACTCACTTCATTCCCCTTTACACTTCCACAAGCTATAGCCTCATGTCCTCTAGCCTATAGATTCAGCTTAGCCTACTGCAACTTATTCTCCCAACCTCATTGGCCACTATTTAAACACACTTTGTTTTTATTATTAAATTATACAAACTCTCATGCTTACTTTTTTTTTTTTCTCTCTTTTTTTAATGTTAGTGATAAAGAGTATTTAGTAAATTTCTCCATATTTTTTTTTTAAATTTCACTAATCATTTTTAATGGATCTCATCTTTAAATTACGTTTTTCATATATGGGTTTTAAATATAAAATATTACTTAAAAAATCAAGTCAAAAATATCACTCAAATTAATAAGTTATTAATTATTTAATATTTTTTATTTAAAACCATATGCTTATAGCTTATTATTACCTCTGTAAAAATCATAAACAAATGTTAGTAGAAAATAACAACGCTTTGCTCGGGACAGGACGAAAGCAATTTTTAAATGTTTCATGACAGAATTTTACTTTTGATTAAAATATGTTTTATACTTTTTACCTCCCAATATATCCTCTTAAAGACACCTGTGAAATTTACTCACGGATTAATACAGTAAGTAAGTAAAATGTTTTGTAAAGTAACATACTTTAATATTCAGATTCTCGATATTACAAGTAAAATTTACGCAGAATCACAATATTTTATTGTGATCTATTAACTAATTGAAAATTGAGTTTGATTTTATGTATTTTACCAATAAAAAATTATTGTTAACATGAACTTTAAAGTAATTATCATATAAAACAAAGTAAATGTTATACATGGGCTATTTATTGTTAAAAAATTTAAGCATAATTTTAAAACTGATTAATTTTTAGACTGACGATAGTAAAAAAATATTATTAGAATATTATATTAAAATTTTAAAATAATTTACACAATACTACTTATTATGATTAGGAAGGAATAAATTTTAAATTTATTACAGGCATACAAAGAATAAATGTATGCAGCCGCTCTTGGAGTCAACTATCGCACATTTTGATTTGCCTCCAACGTAGCGAGGGGATTAATCACTACTATCGACGGTGAATACTTTAGGAATAAAAAAGAAAAAACCAAAGAATGAATATAATTAATTTAACAATAAATATGGGTCGGGTGCGTTGGGACAAATTGTAAGTCGTTCTAAACATTTATGGTACTCTTTAAGTATAAAGTCTGTTCTAATGACTAACGTAATGGAATGAAATTAATTGCCATAAAAGAAAATAAATGGCTAAACTTTCATATTCAATTTAAAAGAAAATAATCATAGATACGTGAGTTTTAAAAATATTGAAAATATATTTTAATTCTTAGAATTTACATATGAAGATTGTTTAAAAAATAAAAATACGTGTTATTGATCTTTTTTAAAGATTAATGTTTTTCAATACTTACTATTATTTAATGTAAGTTTTCAAATAATTAAAATAATAATTTAATCATAATTAAAAATAGTGTTATGATGTAAAGATTTTTTACACTATTGTTTAATTATAATTTTCAAATAATTAAAAATGAATATTTTTTATAATTATTTTAAAATTCATATTTATTATAAATTTTAATTTATTAATGATATAATTTTTTATACTAACATTGTACCAAATTAAACCAAAAAATTGATATCACCAGTATTTATGTTTTTTTTTTAAATTAATATGAACATTTTATATAAATAGTAATAATAATAATAATAATAAAATAATGTATCCTTGTTTGACGGTTTGAAAGAGGAATTTGAAATATCATTTTCAAAATTTCCTTCAAATAGAAATATAGAATGACTCAATGGAGAAGAGTATTATTTCACTTTCTTTGGGTATTTTGTAAACCATACATAATTTAAAAATAAGAAAATGAGATGGAATGAATGTGAAAAAACATGTTTGACGATAAATGTAGGGATACATCCAAAGTGATTCTTCAAATGGTGACATCCACCATCACAAAGCATCCGGATTCTAAGGTTTTTTTCCTTCATAAAATGATATCCATTTGTGCCACGGCAAAAATCATTTCACCAAAACGAAAATATTTAGGATTCCTTTACTTGTTTTTTTTATTTCTATCTTTTAATTGCAAAATTGTGACTTTTTAATCTGACTTTAAGTTCAAACATTTGTTTAGAAAACAAAGAAAATAAGAATAAGGACCAACTTGAATTGTGACATGTAGTGAAGAATTCAACCAAGCCATAAGGATTGAATTCTAATTCTTGTAAATACCAAATAAATAAATAAAATTGAAAGGAAATGCCAACCTATTTAGTGCGTGTTTGATTTGAATTTTGTGACGTAATTCTTTATAACGTGAAACAGAAATAACTTCTCATGACTTTTGTGTAAATATGAGATTTGGACATGAAAATTTGTTGCAACATGTGTATAGAACATTAAACCAAACACATACTTAGTATTGATGTGTCTTTCTTTTACATACTTTTATCAACTTTTGGTACATGCTAATAAACTATACTCTATCTCACATATTTAGCCTTTTAAGTTTTCTTTTTATTTTAAAATTTCAAAGGCTAATGAATATTTTTTTTCACAACTATTGTAACGACCCGTCATGGCCGTCATACTACGGAACAACACTACACCCTACTGAAATATATATACTAAAATAGTATAATAAAATAATTACAACCCAAGTTGCTAATCAAGCAACCAACAACAACCAACTATATACAACAAAATATGTTACTATAAGGTAGCCTACAAAAAAAATCCAACTCTAGGCACCTCATGTGGCCTTTAGCAGCTATCTCCCAGCCTATCCATGCCCTGCTCTCATACATCGTATGATCATCGCAGTCCAAACCACATGAAAACATCCAACTCTAGGCACCTCATGTGGCCTCTAGCAGCTATCTCCCAGCCTATCCCTGCCCTGCTCCCATACATCGTATGATCATCGCAGTCCAAACCACATGAAAACATGCAAGGGTAAGCTAGAGACAATAAACAACTTATAATAATTAAAAATGCAACACACCAACTATATAATCATCTTCACATCCAACATAGAAGACAACAACACATATACTACACATCTTAACATCATTTCAACTTGATTCAACATATCAACACTGTATCAACACTTCAACGCACTACTGTACAAACCATTGGAATAGTTACCATATTCATCATAACAACAACCAACACATGTATTGCACACCTCTCAACAACACATGTTTAAAAGCAACTTACAACATAACAACACTATCATCATCCTTAACAGTGTCAACATACAACACATAACAACACACAACTCAATCACAGCTTCACAACACAACAGCACATATACAACTTATATCAACATCAATTAAACACATTAACAGCTTATGCGTCGTCATGTATTTCAACTTGGAGATCTCCTACAACATGGGTGAGCAATTTAAGTGGCTAGGTCCTACCGAACCAACAACCAAGAACCTTTTTGGGCTTGCTAGGTAAACAGCAAATTTGGATATCAATCCACAGCACGATAACGATTTCTCAGACTTTGCCACTTAAACAAGGAAGTATAATACTATGTCAGGATAGAACAGTTGGGTTTAGGCCTACCACGGAATTAGCTAGCTTAACTAAGCCATCTATGGGATTAGCCTACCAACTATCCTCCAAATACTACAACCCTCCGATACTCGGTTAGGAACTAAGTTTCCGACTTCGTACTTTACTCAAATTGGCCTCTTGTAACCGGTATAGCTCGACCTGACACCTATACCGTGGTTGCTTTGTACATGTGTGCCTCGACCTTGCCCACACATGGGACCAACTAAGTCTTAGAGGAGAACAACACAATGTCCACTCCAAGGGACAACTTCCCAAGGAGGGTTTTCAACAAATTGGGTTTTCTGAGCACCATAGCATAAAACAACTTTAACCACTTAACTTCAACATGCTTCAATAATATCATCAATTCAACATATAATAGATCAACAACTTCAAAACATACAACATATTCAACACATAATACAACTCACCCATCATGTTTACAACTCATCTATCATGCCAACCTACACAACATATACAACATGAATTAACCTACACACCCAAGATAGCCTTCAACTTATCCAAATCACTCCTTGTGAAATGACAACCTTTACATAAAACAACATATTGGGAGTTATACTACTCCTACCATTCTCATCCTTATCTCATACAAAAGATAAGAAGATTTCCTACAACTCTCATGAAGACACCAAGTCCTAATTCCTTCATCTACCTTGTTAAAAATTCTAAAAACCGCAACAGCTAAAACCAATGTTAGCAGCTTGACCCCTCTTCACTAAAACAACCATATTTGGAGTTCTAGACCTCTTTTTTGGGTGATTCCAGCGCCATTGGAAAGCTAACATCCAAGTCTACAACTTTCATGAAGACTTAAAGACTAACATTGATGGAGTCCTCCTTCCATGGATGATGTAGAGTATGAAGGGGAAGACCTTGCCCTTGATCTAGTTCACCAAAGGGAAGACACAAAGGAAGATTTAGGGTGGAAAAAGGGAAGGTAGGCGTGAAGGTGTTAGGGTGGTGGTGTATGGTTGCTCAAGTTGGCTCACTCCAAGTGTAGGTGGAGGCCACTCTAGGTTTCCTATTCTCCAAGGGTGGAGATAGGAGGAGGTTAGCCGAAACTAACTAGTGACTAAGGATGGGATTTTGAGGCACAAAAGGCTCACTCAATATCATATAACCCAAAGTATTTACAAGTGGTGGGGTGTTGGGTATTTATAGGAGGGGAGGCATCTAGGGTTGCATTTGGAGTGTGCATGGCCGAAATTCACAAGGCAAATGCACTCCAAATGACATGCCAAATGAACCCTAGATGCTACTTGGTGACCAAGTTTGGAATCTATGGGTCTAGATTGGCTACATCAAGGTGTATGATATGATCATGCAACCTTTGCCCTCCACTTGGGCCTAAGCCTTTCTATCACCAAAAATAGATCCAAAACTCACCAAAAATGTGTCACCCTTCTAGTGTAATACCCTAGCCCAAATTAAAAACCTAATCATCTAAAGCACCCCATAATACAAGGGTAAAATAGGAAATACAAAGAAAATAAATCCTATGACTAAAATACCCCAAAATACAAGGGTAGAATAGGAAATAAAATAAATGCTAAAAAAACATAGGAGCTAAGGTCCAAAAATGGCCTCACTATCCCATTCCTCTTGCCTCCTTTAGTATATCACCTCTTGGTCTTCTCGGCCTTAGTGTTATTCCATCATTCCCTCCCTCTTGAAAAGGATTTGACCTCAAATCAAGAGGTTCTTCATGGTGGGCCTCATGACCAATAAAAACATAAAAATAAGCATTAAAGGTGACAGTATATGATAGAAATGGAAAGTGTATCCAAAGAGGAGTTCCACTAAAAATGCTAAAAAGATTGTCTAAACTAAAAGGACTAGACTCTCTAATGCGAAAGATAGGATCCTCCTCATAGTGAAGTCTAGGTGTATGACTAAAGCCTAAAAAGTTAAAAAGACTAAAACTATAGCACACTAATGCATTAGTCCTAAAAACTAGAACATCTTGCCTAAAGTACCCTATGTGGTAACCTAGGCATTTCCTAGAAAACAAAGGAAATACAACTAGAAAATTTCCTAAGCAATTTTGGATTATATTATTTGTTGGATAGTTATGAAAAGAATTTGTCACAAGGAACCTTGAAGGTTCATATGGTATATCCAACAAATAATATATTCCATAAATTGGGTGCATTATTGACACAACTAAGGTAGGAAAAGTCCTACACAAAGGAAGGCTATCTACCTTGGGCACCACCAAGGAAGTAGCACAAGAAGTGGAACTAAGTGAAGTCCACTTCTTCTTCACTAAATCTTGAAGTTGAGATTCTTTTTCTTTAAAAAGGATTTGTTTTTGAATCTCCACTTCATGACTAGTGGCAACGTGAGAGAAAGAGTTAAGGTCTTGATCAATGAAGAAAGTCTTTTTTAAATCATTTTCAATGGGAAAGTGACTCTCTTCAAGCATAAGCCCTTTGGAAGAAACATTATCCTCCTTACTCTTCTCTAAGAGTGTTGGTTGTTGTTTTTCATTTTCTAACCACTCTTGAACTTTTTCTATACTTTTCTTTATTTTTTCTTTCTTTTCTATTTTCTTTTCTTTTTCTTTCCTTCTAAGTTCTTCCTCTCTTTTTGTATTTTCTTCCTCATGCATGCTCCTAGGGACTCTAACTTCTTTTTGAGATCTAGTTGGAACAATCCTAGGTTTGGATCCACTAGTTTCTACCAACTTTGCAAGTAAATTTCTTATTTCCTTATTATTCTTTTCAAACTCTTTTTCTTTTCTTCTCAACTCTTCCTCTCTTTTTATATTTTCCTCTTCTTTTTTTCTTAGGTACTCTTTGAGTTGCCTAATTTCATCCCTAACACTAGACCTAGTTCTACAAGAGTTATGACCATGGACACTAGAATGATCACTCATCTTTGATCCAAAAAAGGTTTTCACAAAGTTGTTTTTTCAAAAGGTTTGAAAAAGTTTTCACAAAGAGTGAGTGATAAAATAGTTTTCACAAAAGGTTTTCAAAGTGCAAGATAGGTAGGAAAAGGCCTAAGTGTACAAAGTGAACTTTCAAGGGGAGGTGGACTACAAAGAATCACTTAAAAACCAAGCCCTATCAAGTAAAAATCACTAAGCCTTTTCTACTTTTCTTACTAAACAATTTGGCACAACAATAAAGTGTGTGTGTGCACGTTACCCCTAGTAGGCAAATAGCAAGCCTTCTAAACAGATTTGAAAACAAAGATAAAAGCCTAAACAATTATACTACCAAAAGCTTTAAAACATAAAAGGAAAGCACTTAAAGCATAGTCTAGTCGAAGTCCTAGGTGAAGGTTTTCAAATCACCTTCAACTACACGAAGCTAAACCAAAATGAAGAGGTTTAAGAATGGCCAATTACAAACCAAAATAAAGAAAGAAGGCCCAAATACAAGTGGCCCAAAAGAAATCAAGCAAAAATATGAAAAGACAAAGTTTTAGGTCTTCAACTCCTCCACTTGGGTTCCTTCACAAAGAGCAAACTTGTTAGTCCTCTCCAAGTGTTTAATCACTCTTTTTGTGTGGTTGAAATCCCTCCAAAGGCTAGGTTTGGATTCGGTTCACTCCTCCACTCAAATCCACCAAAAGTTTGCTAGTTTGCTAGATAGGTTCTTCACCTACATTCAAAATGAAACCAACCCAAAGAGCAAGAGTCCAAGAAATAAAAACTGAAAAAGCACAATTAGGAAAGGCTAAACTTAGAGAGAATTGATTGAGACAAAACAAAAGAGGCCAAAGAAAAGACAAACTAAAATTAAGACATAATTAAAAAAGGAAGCACACAAAAGAGTAATCCTAGAATGGCACTAGAATGGATTAGTGTTTAGTCCACTTGCTTAAGTCTTTTAATTGATTCGTTTCAGCCACCTTTAAGGTCTCAAAATAGGTCAATAATGGTCTTATGTCCAACTCCAAAAAGCATAGGTATTGGTCCAAGTCCACAAGTCTAGCAACAAGTCCTTTTTGGTCAAAAAATTTTTGTTGTTCTTTCTTTTCCTTTCTTTTCACGTCACTTTCTTTTATACTTTGGGTCCAAATTTTTTTTTTAATGTTCAGCCCAATTGTTGCTTAGGTTTTGCACTTGTGGGTGGAGAGAAATTAGGTCAAATTTTAGGAGAAGGAGAGGAGGACAAGTGGCGGTTTCTTAGTGGTGCTTAGGGAATCTTTTGAGTGGAAATTGATTTGTACTATCTAGTACAAGTTGTTTTGCACAAAATTTTCAGCACACCTCTTAGATTCTTTTAGGGTTATTAAGCATCAAATAAAGACCATAACAAGTGGAATGCAAGGGAAAAGTGGGCAGAAATTTTTATGCATGTGCAAGGAAGCATTTCACACATGGAAACTCAAAAATACAAGGAACATACTAGGACTAAGTAGCATGCATGAATGACCCCTAAAAAGCTTCTATATGTCACTCCCACTATCATATATTTTTAATTCATGCATTCATGCAAAGAGTTTGGCATACATACATGGAATTTTTTTTGACAAAATATAGGAAACAAAACTTTGACAAAACTTAAAAGATTCAAAAATCAAAAAGCATATTCATATGAGACTCAAACCTAAAAATGAAAAAGCATGGCAACACCTAATAATGGAAACCTATAATATTCAAGGAAGGCTCACAAGGAACAAAGAATGAGCCCTAAACTATTCGGCCACACAAGAAATGAGAAGGAGTAGAGAAAAGACCGAATAGGAAAAACAAGCAAGAAGACAAGGAAGACAAAGTTTTACCCTTGATGAACCTTGGCTCTAGATACCACTTGATGGAGTCCTCCTTCCATGGATGATGTAGAGTATGAAGGGGAAGACCTTGCCCTTGATCTAGTTCACCAAAGGGAAGACACAAAGGAAGATTTAGGGTGGAAAAAGGGAAGGTAGGCGTGAAGGTGTTAGGGTGGTGGTGTATGGTTGCTCAAGTTGGCTCACTCCAAGTGTAGTTGGAGGCCACTCTAGGTTTCCTATTCTCCAAGGGTGGAGATAGGAGGAGGTTAGCCGAAACTAACTAGTGACTAAGGATGGGATTTTGAGGCACAAAAGACTCACTCAATATCATATAATCCAAAGTATTTACAAGTGGTGGGGTGTTGGATATTTATAGGAGGGGAGGCATCTAGGGTTGCATTTGGAGTGTGCATGGCCGAAATTCACAAGGCAAATGCACTCCAAATGACATGCCAAATGAACCCTAGATGCTACTTGGTGACCAAGTTTGGAATCTATGGGTCTAGATTGGCTACATCAAGGTGTATGATATGATCATGCAACCTTTGCCCTCCACTTGGGCCTAAGCCTTTCTATCACCAAAAATAGATCCAAAACTCACCAAAAATGTGTCACCCTTCTAGTGTAATACCCTAGCCCAAATTAAAAACCTAATCATCTAAAGCACCCCATAATACAAGGGTAAAATAGGAAATACAAAGAAAATAAATCCTATGACTAAAATACCCCAAAATACAAGGGTAGAATAGGAAATAAAATAAATTCTAAAAAAACATAGGAGCTAAGGTCCAAAAATGGCCTCACTATCCCATTCCTCTTGCCTCCTTTAGTATATCACCTCTTGGTCTTCTCGGCCTTAGTGTTATTCCATCAAACATACTCATGTTCAGCGCATTAGTATCACGCCCGGTGCAAACTCAAACAGAGACTCACAAGAATCTCCATGCCCGGCACGACTAGCCTAGCGCCCGGTGTGATTTAACACTGGTGGCCCCGGATGAATGCACGCCCAACGCAAAGAACTGTGCCCGGCGCATATTCAACCAGAAACCTCCAAAAACCTCCAAAAACCTCCAAAATCCCTTCAAAACCTGAAAATCAGCAACTTCAACCACATGCAATCCATGAAATGCAACATATAGACTCCCTATAACTCAAAAACGAGTTCAGATTCAACATGCAACCAATCAATGCATCAAAATTGACAAAAACCCCATTTTTCCCAAAAACCCCGAAAATGAGGAAATCACCCGATTCACCCACTTATTCTCGAATTCCATACATCAATGGAGTTCCTAAACTCCCATGCAACCAAACAACATACATTCTAGCTTCCCTTACCTGAAGATTGGCTCCGAACAGCCAAGAATTAGGGAAGAAGAAAACTTTCCTTCAAGCTCGACTCCCAAACTTCAATCCTTCAAAATCAAGCTTCCTAGCCTGAATTCCAAGAGAAGACAGAAGAAGTTAGTGATCTAGAGAAGAAGAAGAATCAACCTGTGACACCCTTACTACCCCAACACATACATTGTAATAATGTAATTAAATTAACAAAAAATAAACTTTCAAAGTTGGTAAAAGGGTTCACATAAAAACCGTTAGAAACATTCTTCGATATCCAAAATATTTTTGAAAATGAAACTTGGAAAATAAAACATAAGAGGTTATAAAATGTTTTCAAAATAATAAGTACAGCTCCATTTACAAATAAATTTCATGTCCTAGAAGTCCTCTACCCCGATGTCACAATATCAGAACATACCCATAACTCAACTGTTGGCATTCTAGATACCACTCATAGTCGGATCTTCCTCACCTAAAACATCCACAAATTATACGGTGAGAAAAGCAAACATCTATATGAAAAGCACACAAGAAAAATCCACAATATCGTCTCATCATAACTCATTACTTATTAAAGTATTTACAAGCATTTCTATCTATCCTAATTCTATCAATCATGCAACATCTTCACATCACAATTTACAATCACACCAATCCATCACAAACCTTGCAATTAACCCTATGTCAAGGTCACGCCTGTAGCATCTCTTGCTCGAGGTCGTGCCACCCCTGACATAAGCATTAATTGTCTCACACATCCCACCCTATGCCAAGGTCACGCCTGTAGCATCTCTTGCCCAATGTCGTGCCACCCCGACATAAGCATGAGAAATCACACATCCTACACTGTGCCAAGGTCACGCCTACAACATCTCTTGCTCGAGGTCGTGCCACCCCCGACAAAAGCATGAGGAATCACCCATCCCATACTATGCCAAGGTCACGCCTGTAGCATTTCTTGCCTAAGGTCGTGCCACCCCTGGTCACAAGTGTGAGGAACCACAATCACATTCTCATTCACATCCACATCCACATCCACATCTCAATTCAGCAATACATACACAATCCACACAAAATGGTGGTTCACATACCTCTCAAGTAATTCACCATGAATCCTCACCTAGATCATCAATTTTATCAAATAATATAACAATAACATTCATAAATTAATATAAAAATCAATAGAATTAGCAATTTAATATAATCTTAACCTAAACGGTAAAATTCCCAATTATTCCAAAACCTAACTCATAGGCACTTTTTTTACAATTTCGTTCTCTCTCCTAGATCATCATTCTTACAAATTAAATATATATTTCTCATCCTCAACATATACTGAATCTAATGGGATCATCAATTTCTCAAATAGAAATAATCCAATTTTTTCCAAAACCTAGCCTGCAGGCACTTTTCTATAATTTCGTTTTCTCTCTCAAATCATCATTCTTACAAACTAAATATATATTTATAATCCTAAATATATACAGAATCACATAAGACCAATAATTCTCTAAACAGAAGTAATTATAAAATTACTCATAATCCTACGAGCTTCCTTTTCTACCCAAATCCCTCATGTAACTTTGCATACAAATAATCCCCTTTTCCCCCGTACCTTGATAAGTAGTAGCTGAACCTACGCAAGATCTGGTTGGTCTCCCTTGCTGGGTTCCCTCGGTCTGAAGCAAAAAGTAGAGGGAAAGAAGAGAGAGCAGAAAAGAAAAGAAATCAGAAAATGATAAGTGTGTCTTTTAGGAGTGACAGAGTGCTCTATTTATAGGAATCAGGCTTCGCGGAACGGACTGTTCCAAATCCGGAACAGCTCGTTCTGAAATCTCACATCATGTGTAAAACTCGCATCCAGAATGGCCCGTTCTCAAACCAGAACGGCCTGTTCTAGGTTGTAATTAAACCCATAACGGCCATATTTGGAACGGCCCGTTCTCATCTCTAGAACGGCTCGTTCTCATCTTTGGAATGCCTCGTTCCAAACTAAGAATCATAGGCAAATTTAATAGTTTGGAACGGCCCGTTCCAATTCCGGAACGGCCTGTTCCGGGCTACCAAAAGTGGGTCTAGTTAGTATTTTAGAACGGCCCGTTCCGGCCTACTAAACCACCTTAATTGGGCTATTGACCCAGTGAAAATTGGGCTATTACACAACCAGAGAAATTTGAGAGAGAAAGGAGCTCATAGACCTAGAGTTCTTTTCTCTAAAACTTCTCCCTAGTTTCGTTGAGAATGAACTTATGAAGTTCCCTTCTCAAAGAAACCCTTATATATTATTCTCTCTCTAGAGTCAACTAAACTCAAAAATCTCTTCACTACATTACAACTATAGTCATGTTTAATTAAAAAAATCAACTAATCATTTGCTTTTACAAAAACATAGTAAAGTTGAGATAATGAGATATTAAATTAGAGTTTTTTATAGTTTAAATTTACATTTATTAAATATTTTTAATCATGTATATTAAGTTTAAAGGATTAAAAATTTAGGAAAAAAAATATAACGATTAAAGGTTTTGATAAGTATGAAAAGTTTTCAAGTAATTGTAAGGATAGAACTGGATAAAAAAAAATTGTACACCAAACTACCCATATATATAAAAAAGTAGCGATTAATAAAAAAATTAAAAAAAGTGAGGAAGTTTAGACAATTTTTTTTATCTTATATTTTCTTTAACATTCTTTTACTTGTAACAAATGTACTTAACTTAACCTAAGAGTAAATGTTTTATATCCAGTTTCGATGATTCAACCGTTAAATTATAAGTTCTTAAAACATTGATCAATTTTACAAATGTTTAAAAAAAATTAAAAATATTTTGATACTCCATCTTATTAATTCAAATTGACAGATAATCATAAAAATATTTTATACATTGATTTAAATTTATATAATGAAGTGTCAAATAATTTTTATATTTTGTAAAAATTTGCATACTTGATTTACATATTAAATTTTGGTAAAATTAATTTACACCATAATTCATGTTGCATATTAAATTTCAATAATCTAACTCATAAATCAAAAAGTTATTCATATATAGATTAAGTCTTCAAATTTATAAAAAAAATTAAAATTTATTTAATACTTCATTTCAATAATTCAAATTAATAGATAATCATAAAAATATTTTATATGTTGATTTTAGTTTATATAACAAACTATTATATGATTTTTAATTTTTTTCATTTTGTAAAGACCCGGCTGGTCGCTACATACAACACAGTACACTTGAAAACCAGAAAGAAAGGAGCAAGTGTATACATATAGTGTCTAGAATATACATATATACATGGTCCAAGTCTGACTAGATTCAAAATGTACAAAAATACATCCAAAGCTACTACACCAAGTAGCTGAAACAACAAAACATCAACAAGGATCAGCTCCGCCTACCAGCTGCAGACTCATCACTAGCCACCACCTATCCCTGCTCTGCTCCCATACATCGTATGATCATCGCAATCCAAACCACACGGAAACAACAAAGGGTAAGCTAGTGAAAAGAATTAGCATATAAACATATACATGAAATATGAACAACTACAACTTATCAGCACAACATCAATATACACCTCATCAACTATATAGCGTAAACAATAATAAGCACACAATGCGTCGTCACGCATATCATCTCGGAGATCTCCTACAACAACTCAGCCTTATGGCCTACAACAACTCAGCCTTACGGCCTACAACAACTCAGCCTTACGGCCTACAACAACTCAGTCTTACGGCCTACAATAACTCAGTCTTACGTCCTACAACAACTCAGTCTTTCAGCCTACAATAGTTTATATCAGCATACAACACAGCACATCTTACAGCATGCAGCAACAACAGCTTACAGCACGGCACAGCTCATCAATATACATCTGATACGGCTCAACTCAGCAATAAACATCTAGTACAGCTCAACATCACAATTCTACATCCTCAACTATAATCAACACAGCATATTCATTAATTTCAGCTCAATTCGGCATAAAACAACATTTTACAACATCTATCAGCATATAGTAAAACATCACCTCCGCGCCCGGCGCAATCTTGGTCGCGCCCAGCGTGGCACAACTAGAGAGCACTAGGGGCCATCGCGCCCAGCCCAAGCATGCCCGCGCCTGGCAGGACCATCCAGAGAGCCTAAGGCTCACCCGCGCCTGGCGCAATACCAATTGTGCCCAGCGCATGCCAGGCAGAGACTCCATGGAGTCTCACGCGCCCAGCGTGGGGAAGGCAGAGACCTCCCTTGGTCTTGCGCCCAGCGCAATTCAAATTGTGCCCAGCGCCCTCAAGGTAGAGACTCCCAAGGAGTCTCACGCCCAGCGCGACAAGGGTCGCGCTCAGCGCAGAATCAAAAAGCCCAAAACAGGTTACAACTGGTATCGCGCCCAGCGCGGTCCAAGTCACGCCCAGCGCAGACCAACCAGAGACCCACATTCTCATGCGCGCCCGGCACACCCATCATTGCGCCTGGCGGGCTTGCCTAAATGGAGTCCCCTGGTGGCCACGCGCCCGGTGAAAAGAACGGCGCTCAGCGCGAAGCTCAGCAACAACTTCACCAAGTTCGAAAGTTTGCCCAAAACCTGCAAGAATCCATTTTCCAGCACATGCAATCCAGCCAAGATACCACATTTTCATCCAAGAGTTCAAAGATAACATCTTTTTACACATGCATCCACAAATCAAAGAAAAACCAAGAATTTTCTCAAAACCCCAAAGACCCCAAAAACTCCAATTTTCACCTTATCAGTAAAGAATCAACAATCATAAACAACCAAATGAGTTCTTAGACCCATTTTCAGCCAAGACGCAACAAGAAAACTAGCTTCCCTTACCTTGGCAAAGATTCTGAGCTTCCGGGAAGAGAAACGGAGAAGAAGAAATGTGAAGAAGAGAGCTTGAGAAAAGAGAGTTTCCACACGGATCAGCTAGCTCCTCTAATCTTGATCAGCACCTACACACCCAGAGAGTCCTGAGAATTGAGACCAAAAGCAAGCAAAAAAGGAAAGAGAGAATTGAGAGTGAGGCTTCTTGAGTTTGGGAAAGAAAAGAGAAGGGAAGGTGATGGAGTTTAGGTTGAAGCAATGGATGGATTCTTGCTTCTTGTGTCCTTCTCCGAATTTGAAGACCTTTTCCTTGAGCTTGCCACAGATTAGATGATGGAAGAAGATGATTGAAATGATAGGAGAAGATCCCTAAGCTATGGATGGAAGCATCCAAGCTCAAGAACCAAAAGAAAGCTCACTTTCAAGTTTAGGAATGGAGGTTTTCCTAGAACTAGGGAAGGTGAGATTTCGGTGACCTTTGAGAGAATTTGGGCTGAAGTAAAATTCAGAAATTCTCATTCATCAAAAGTGAATACAAGTTGTGAAGGATCATGCATATATAGGTTCAGCTAGGGAAGCATTTTGGTGCCAAGATTCAAACACCACATGTGGCGCCAAGATTTGAATTCAAATTTGAAATTTGAATTCAAATCTTCACTCCCATGTGCAAGTACGTGGATCTATGTGCCCTCATGCATCTTAATTTGATTTAGGAAGCATTTAGGGTTGATTTGGCTAAGCACATGGTCATCCACAAGTGGCACAATCCATGTGATCCCAAATTCAACTTAAATGCCTTCTAAATTAAATCTAGTTTAGCCTAATGAACCTATGTAAGTAATCCCTCAATAATCCTAATCTAATGGCCTAAATACAATGGCCAAGCAAATACAATGGAAAGAAAAAATTACAAGAATGAAAATGAGCCCAATATTGGGTACCAAAAGCCCTAAGGCCCATGAAGCCCAAAACTAGGCCCAATAAGCCTATAGCCTAAAATGTTATCCTATATGGTCCAAAATACAAGACCCAAAATATAGAGAACCTATACTAACATGGTATATACAAGACATAAGAAAATAGCTAAAACAAGATATGGCCCATGAGAAGCTCAACTTGGGCCTTTCAAGCCCTATCGGGCCCATTAGGCCTTGACTGGCCCAATCCTCCATGTCTAGCCCACTCCTCTTGGCTCCTTCAATATGTCACCCCTTGCTTTCCTAAGCATGATTCCATCAGAAGGGGGTCTCACAACCTCCCCAATAACAAGAGTTTTCGTCCCGAAAACAGACTTACTTGGGAAAAGAAACGGATACCGCTCCCTGCACTGCTGCTCCACCTCCCAAGTAGCCTCACCAGTAGCTGCATCCCACAACACCTTCACCAGAGCAATAGACTTTCCCCTCAACTCCTTCAGCTTATGATCAACTACAGCTACTGGTAACTTCTCAAACGTCAGGTTCTCCTTCACTTGCACATCGTCCAGCTCCACCACATGAATCGGGTCATGAACATACTTCCTCAGCTGGGATACATGAAATACATCGTGTAGGTTTGAAAGAGATGGTGGCAAAGCCAACAGATAAGCAACCGGACCCACACGTTGTATGATCTGATAGGGACCCACAAACCTCGGTGTCAACTTCCTTGCCTTCAGCGCTCTACCCACACCAGAAGTCGGAGTCACCTTCAGAAATACATGCTCCCTTTCGGCAAACTCCAAAGACTTACGCCTTTTATCAGCATATGATTTCTACCTACTCTGAGCAGTCTTCATTCTCACCTGAATCAGCTTCACCTTCTTAGTAGTCTGTAGGATCAGCTCCGGTCCCACAACCACTGACTCACCATCTTCATACCAACACAGAGGAGTCCGACATCTCCTGCCATACAAGGCTTCAAACGGCGCCATCCCAATGCTAGCATGAAAGCTGTTATTGTAAGTAAACTCCACCAGCGGTAGGACCTCCTCCCAGCTACCCAAGTGGTCTAACACGCAAGCCCTCAGCAAATCCTCCAAGGACTGGATTGTCCTCTCTGACTGACCATCCGTATGCGGATGATAAGTAGAACTCAGCTTCAGCTTTGCGCCTAGAGCTTGGTGTAGACTCTGCCAAAATCTAGAAGTGAACATCGGATCTCGGTCTGAAATAATACTGGAAGGCACCCCGTGCAACCGTACTATTTCCCTCACATACAACTGTGTCAGCTTCTTCAAGGACCACTTGATATTGACAGGCAAGAAGTGCGCACACTTGGTCAACCGATCAACAATCACCAGATAGCATCACTATTCCTAGCTGACCTAGGTAACCCCACAATGAAATCCATAGTAATGCTATCCCACTTCCATTCTAGAATCTCAATCTGCTGCATCAACCCACTCGGCTTCTGATGCTCCACCTTCGCCTTCTGATAGGTCAGACAGGCCGCCACATACTCAGCTATCTCTCTCTTCATACCAGACCACCAAAAAGTCTTCTTGAGGTCTTGGTACATCTTAGTCATACCCGGATGTATACTAAGTCTGCTCTTGTGGCCTTCCTCCAACACAATTCTCTTTAGTTCAGCATCCTGAGGTAGGCAAATTCTGCCCTTGAACCTCAAGATTCCATCTCCGCCCAGCTCAAAACCAACAACCTTCTTAGTTCCCAGCAAACCAAGAAGCTTCACCAGCTCAACGTCCTGTAACTGCTTGAGTCCAACCTGCCTCAAGAATTCACTAGTTATGGTAATCGCCTCACAACTAATGTGATCCTGAGCTAACTCTACACAGAGATTCAAATCTCTGAACTTCTCCACCAGCTCCAGCTCTTTCACCATCATACTAGACATATGGATGGATTTCCTACTCAGCGCGTCCGCCACAACATTGGCCTTACCAGGATGGTACATCAACTGGAAGTCATAGTCCTTCAGAAACTCCATCCACCGTCTCTGCCTCATGTTCAGCTCCTTTTGATCAAACACATACTTCAGACTCTTGTGATCACTAAAGACGCTGAACCGAGCACCATACAAATAATGCCTCCATGTCTTCAAGGCAAACACCACAGCTGCTAACTCCAAGTCATGAGCGGGATAGTTCCTCTCATGATTCCTCAGTTGCCTTGAAGCATATGCCACCACTCTCCTATTTTGCATCAACACACACCCCAGACCCTGGTGAGAAGCATCACAGTACACGTCAAGGGTTCACCAGAATCCGGTAACACCAGCACATGAGAAGTAGTCAACCTTCTCTTCAACTCCTCAAAACTCCGCTCACAAGCGTCTGTCCAGATGAACGGCTGCTCCTTCCTCGTCAGTTGGGTCAGAGGCGCTACTATCTTAGAGAAACCTTCAATGAACCTTCGATAGTAACCCGCTAATCCCACAAAACTTCGAATATCTGTGACAGTCCTTGGACGCTCCCACTGCAACACCGACTCCACTTTAGCCGGATCAACAGCAATCCTCTCAGCTGAGATCACATGTCCCAAGAACTTCACCTCATCCAACTAGAACTCACATTTTAAAAGCTTAGCATAGAGCTGCTTCGCCTTCAAAATCTCCAGCACTGTTCTCAAGTGCTCTCCATGCTCCTCCCGGGTTCTTGAATAAATCAAAATGTCATCAATGAACACTACAACAAACTTATCCAAGAACGACCGAAAGATTTTGTTCATGTAATCCATGAACACTGCCGGGGCGTTGGTCACACCGAACGACATCACAACATATTCATAGTGACCATACCTAGTCCTGAAAGCAATCTTCGGTATGTCACCCTCCTTCACCCTAATCTGGTGATAGCCTGACCTCAAGTCAATCTTAGAAAACACCGATGCTCCCCTCAGTTGATCCATTAAGTCATCTATCTGGGGAAGTGGATATTTGTTCTTAATGGTTAACTTATTCAACTGCCGGTAATCAACACACAGTCGACTACCTCCATCCTTCTTCTTCACCAACAACACCGAAGCACCCCACGGCGAAACACTCGGCCGCACCAACTGCTTTTCCAACAAGTCCTCTAACTGACCCTTCAGCTCAACCAATTCAGCAGGAGCCATCCTATAGGGAGCCACCGACACTGGCCCCGCACCTGGAACCAAGTCAATGCTGAACTCCATCTCCCTAACAGGAGGCAATCCAGGCACCTCATCAAGGAACACCTCAGCAAAATCCCGCACCACATCGATCTCTGCAATGACTCTCTTAGTCTCCACACTCATAGTAGCAAGTAGAAGGCAGCACTCTGCTCCATCCCTCAGCATTGATTCAGCTTGGACAGCTGAAATCAACAACTCATCCTCCTCCTGAGGAAAGATCAACCGCCTATTGGCACAATCTATAAGGATACGATTGGCAGATAACCAATCCATCCCTAAGATTATGTCAATATCTACCAAAGGTAAACAAATCAAGTTCACCTTATACTTCTTCCCATTTACAACAATGGGGCAGCCAGCACACAGCTCAGAAGAAACTACTGAAGTAGAAGCGGGCGTCGACACTAGCAGTCTCAACCCCAAGTCACAAATAGACACACCCAACATAGCAGCACAAGTATAGGAAATAAATGAATGGGAAGCCCTAGAGTCAAACAAAAAAATCACATCCTTACCAGCGACCTAGCCCTTCCCCTTCACAAGATCAGAAGAAGTCGAAGTCTCGGCACCTGTCAAAGCAAATACCCTACCAGCTGTAGTGGGTCTGTCACCCCTCTGAGTATCTGCTCTCTGCACACTACTCCTCCGAGTATCAGCTCTCTGCACATCACTTCTCTAAGTACCCCTCTCTGGTATGTTCCTAGTGGGGCAGTTGAAAGACACATGGCCCATCTGCTGACACCTGAAACATCGACTCTTAGTGTGCGGACAATCCCTGATTAAATGGGGCCCACCACACCTGTAACATCTAAGGGCAGCACCTCCACCTTGTCCCCCTCCTCTGGTAGCCTTAGCAGGTTGCCTAATGACAGGACCCCCTTGCTGTGGTTGGGGCCTATCATACGGTTTCCTCTGACTTCCACCTCCCTTCTTGGTCCCAGCTGGTCCCTCAGTAGCTCTAATCACACGGTTACCTCCTTCTAATCTCTCCACAATCTTCGCCTTCTCCACTAAGGCCGGAAACTCGGTGATGGCCATAGGCACGACCACCCTCTTCAAATCATATTTCAGACCCTCAGCAAACTTCCGGCATTTCCAGGCCTCAGCTATACCTTGCGAATAGAAACGAGCCAGGTGCTCGAATCTCATTGCATACTCAGAAACTGTCATCCCTCCTTGGTGTAATCGCATGAACTCAGCTTCCTTGGCATGCCTCACACTCTCAGGGAAATACTTCTCCAAGAATACCCTCTTGAAGCATTCCCAGTCAACAACCACTCCTCTAGCGGTCAGCATGTGATGGGTGCCCCTCCACCAATGCTCGGCCTCTCCAACAAGCATATACACAGCATATGCCAACCTCTTCTCTGGGGAACATCCCAGAACAGTAAAGATCTTCTCCAACTCACATATCCAGCAGTCAGCTGCCTCTGGATCTGCATCTCCCGTGAACTGTGGAGGATGGCATTTCCGAAACTCAGCTAGATACCGGCTCTCCTGTGACCGGCCTTGCTGTACCAGCGGCAGCTCTATCAGCCTCCATATTAGCAAAATAGGCATTTGCTGTTGCATAACCATAGCCATCATCTCCACGGCTCGGGCTATCTGCTCGTTGGTTCTAGTCATTGTCTACAAAAGTAACAACATCTTTAGCATACAATAACTAAACCAAACCACAATCAACAACACAGCAAAACATCACAACAATCAGCACAACAAACAACACAGCAAGACAACACAACATAGAGCTCAGCACAACAAAGCCTAAAGGAACCACCCCCACAAAGGGTCCACTAGACTCGAACTGCTCTGATACCACTAAAGTGTAACGACCCAGCTGGTCGCTACACACAACACAGTACACCTGAAAACCGGACAGAAAGGAGCAAGTGTATACATATAGTGTCTAGAATATACATATATACATGGTCCAAGTCTGACTAGATTCAAAATGTACAAAAATACATCCAAAGCTACTACACCAAGTAGCTGAAACAACAAAATATCAACAAGGATCAGCTCCGCCTGCCAGCTGCAGACTCACCACTAGCCACCACCTGTCCCTACTCTGCTCTCATACATAGTATGATCATCACATTCCAAACTACACGGAAACAACAAAGGGTAAGCTAGTGAAAAGAATCAGCATATAAACATATACATGAAATATGAACAACTACAACTTATCAGCACAACATCAATATACACCTCATCAACTATACAACATAAACAGCAATAAGCACACAATGCGTCGTCACGCATATCATCTCGGAGATCTCCTACAATAACTCAGCCTTATGGCCTACAACAACTCAGCATTATGACCTACAACAACTCAGCCTTACGGCCTACAACAACTCAGCCTTACGGCCTACAACAACTCAGCCTTTCGGCCTACAACAGTTTATATCAGCATACAACACAACACATCTTACAGCATGCAACAACAACAGCTTACAACATGGCACAGCTCATCAATATACATCTGATACGGCTTAGCTCAGCAATAAACATCTAGTACAGCTCAACATCACAATTCTACATCCTCAACTATAATCAAGACAACATATTCATCAATTTCAACTCAATTCGGCATAAAACAACATTTTACAACATCTATCAGCATATAGTAAAACATCACCTCCGCGCCCGGCACAATCTTGGTCGCGCCCAGCGTGGCACAACCAGAGAGCACTAGGGGCCATCGCGCCCGGAGCAACCATGCCCGCGCCCTGCGGGACCATCCAGAGAGCCCAAGGCTCAACCGCGCCAGGCGCAATACCAATTGCGCCCAACGCATATCAGGCAGAGACTCCATGGAGTCTCACGCGCCTAGCGTGGGGAAGGCAGAGACCTCCCTTGGTCTCGCGCCCAGCGCAATTCAAATTGCGCCTAGCGCCCTCAAGGCAGAGACTCCCAAGGAGTCTCACGCCCAGCGCGACAAGGGTCGCGCTCAGCGCAGAATCAAAAAGCCCAAAACAGGTTACAACTGGTATCGCGCCCAGTGCGGTCCAAGTCACGCCCAGCGCGGACCAAGCAGAAACCCACATTCTCAAGCGCGCTCGGCGCACCCATCATTGCGCCCGGCGGGCTTGCCTAAATGGAGTCCCCTGGTGGCCACGCGCTCGGCGCGAAGAACGGCGCTCAGCGCGAAGCTCAGCAGCAACTTCACCAAGTTCGAAAGTTTGCCCAAAACCTGCAAGAATCCATTTTCCAGCACATGCAATCCAGCCAAGATATCACATTTTCATCCAAGAGTTCAAAGATAACATTTTTTTACACATGCATCCATAAATCAAAGAAAAACCAAGAATTTTCTCAAAACCCCAAAGACCCCAAAAACTCCAATTTTCACCCGATCAATAAAGAATCAACAATCATAAACAACCAAATGAGTTCTTAGACCCATTTTCAGCCAAGACGCAACAAGAAAACTAGTTTCCCTTACCTCGGCAAAGATTCCGAGCTTCCGGGAAGAGAAACGGAGAAGAAGAAATGTGAAGAAGAGAGCTTGAGAAAAGAGAGTTTCCACACGGATCAGCTAGCTCCTCTAAACTTGATCAACACCTACACACCCAGAGAGTCCAGAGAATTGAGACCAAAAGCAAGCAAAAAAGGAAAGAGAGAATTAAGAGTGAGGGTTCTTGAGTTTGGGAAAGAAAAGAGAAGGGAAGGAGGTCTCACAAATTTTGTAAACTTAATTAATACTTTAACAAAATTTAATTAATAGCTAGATTATTGAAATATAAAATATAAATTATTGAATAAAATAAATTTAACTAAAATTTACTAAAGTGTCAAACTTTTTGTTACTATCACTGTCATTGTAATTTGTAGTCATGTGACAATAACGATAATAGTAATGATAACAATAATAATAATGATGATAATAAAAATCAACATCATTATCTTTATATTATTATTATTTTTATTGTTGTTATTATCGTTGTCATTATTATTACTATCTCAATGATAATTAAGTTGAAACTAATATTTTTTCAAACACATTATGTAATGTAAAAATACAAAAGAAATACAAAATTAGATAATTAAAAAAGAAAAAAAAAACTGAATCCTATCTTGGGTGGCAGAGATCGTGCCTAACCTCACATGACAATTGTACCAAAGAAAAACCACATCTGACATTGTCCTATGTCTATGCTGTGTCATGTGTCATCCAACCATTATTAGTCACTCTCGTCTTCCTCACCATCCTGCTCAATGGCAAATTTATTATATTATTATTAAATAAAATACATAAGTATTTATTATTATTATTATATCAAAATTGCTATAATGTATTAATATCATACATTATCCATTAAAATATTACGCATAATAACTTGCATAAAAAGTAAAACTTATCAATTTTTAGAAAGATAAATTTATGCCACATTTAAATATTTTACTATAAAATATATTTTTAAAAATATATTTTTTATGAATTTCATACTTAACTTTAAAAATATACGTATATCATGTAAACAAGGAAAACTCAATTTTTTAAATAAAAATTAAAATATATATTTGCACTTTTATTTGGTGTTATATTATTACAATATAAGTCCTTACACAAGTCAAATGATCTGGATCACACTTTTATGTTAGATAATTCATGATAGATAAAGAGACCGAACGCAAAGCATGTTTTTTTAACTAAGAATATACTCAAGTCTAACAAAGCCTAACCAATGCTAGAATATTTTCACTTGCTTTAGGGACGTGCATGGTTCAATTTAAAAAAAAAAATGCATCAAATTGTACTATATCATTTTATCAAACAAAATTGATTTATGAATTATCTGAATTACATTAATAAGTTGGTTTTGAACCAAACCATATTTATAAACAAATTCATAGTTGATTTAGAATTAATTTCAAAATCAAACCAATTTTAAATCAATTTTAAGAATAAAACCAATTTTAAATTGATTTTTTAAGAGGAATAATTTTTTAAAGATTATTATACACATCAATACAACATTTTTATTTAAATCAATTATAAACAAGTTCATAACTAGTTTAGAACCAATTTTAACTCGTAGACTAATTAAGTAGGTAAACACGTTATAAAAATTATAAAATTATTTATTTTATTAAAAATATTTTTTAAAAGATAAAAGTTTACACAAACGAATCCATAGAGGTCAACTCAAAAGTATCAAAGAACTATAATTGTCATGTGAAAAATTAATTATGAAGCATGATTTGGTAGCTGACATTTACTTTAATAATCTAAAAACAATAAAAAGGTAAAGAAAAATAGCAAAATCAAAAACATAATGACCATAAGTAATATTCAAACATTTTATGAGACAATGTAAATCACTAAACTGTAAGATATTAGAGATATAAGTAAATTATTTTGATATAATTTATTTCATTATCAATACAAAATATGTTACATATAGTGATATACAAAAAGTGTCACTATAGATGTAATGACCCAACAGATCACTACACTTAGTATAATATAGTTATACATAAATAATAAACTATACTTGATTACCCTAGGGTTATCATGCAACAATTATTGGACATTCATGCAATTTAACACATGTATAAAGGTAGAAAACATAAATCTTCTTATGAGGTTATATATATATATGTATGTATGTATATATATATATATATATATATATATATATATATATATACACACACACACAATTTGCACAACCATATATAAAATATTCCTAATCATCGATCAAATTAACGTTTATATAATACTATGTTACATCAGAGTAACATCACCAAAATTGAGTCATCACCAACATGACCATACATTAGCTAACCAAGTAAACCTGCTAATCTTATCGTACTTTCATACTAAGTATAATCATTACAATTTCAACCACAAGAAAAAGAAAAGGGTAAGCTTATGAAAGAATCAACATAAAACAACAATATTAAGTGACAAAATAAGCAACTTAAACAACAACAATTTATCTTATAACACATTTTCAACTTATCACCAATCACATCACATATAGCTAACAACATAACACAACTTAACAACTTCAACACAACAACATTCTCAACATGAATAACAATAATAATAATAAGCAACTAATGCATCGTCATGCATATTAGCTATTGAGATATCTTACAATAGAGGTGTGTAATTTAAGTGGTTAGACCTTATCAAACCACAATTTATGACTTATCATAATTAGGTCAAGTATAAACAATGTTAAGCCTCTCTGATTGACAAGTATACAATTTAAATTGATTTATCAAGTTTCGCTACTTAGAAAAGTCTAATACTACTGTCAAGGTAGAACAACTTGGGTGTGAACTTACCATGACTTTAACATGCATATTTAAGTCTCATATGGAATTAGCTCACTGACTATTTCCAAATCTATGTACCTTTCCAACAATCAGATATGAATTTTACCTATCAACTTCATACTTTACTTAGTTGGTCACTTTATACACATATGGCTCAACTTGGCTCCCATACAGATTTCACATAAAACCAAAAGGAGACAACTTAAAACAATTGCTCATTCACAAGCCAACTTACTAAAAGGTTCTCAATCCAAGCTCTTAAAACACAACTTATATCCACACAATGGAACATTTTTATTTTTTTTAAATAAATTTACTCTCCTTTAATTTTTGTATGTTAACTAAGACATGTATCTTTTACCACATGTCCTTACAACTCATCATCACATAACTTCAACAGTAAACAACTTTCAACTTAAGCAACTTAAGGTTATAAATAACTTTTAACTTTAACAACTTAAATCAACATCACATAGCAACATATAACATGTTACAAATTAGATTCATTTATTATCAACTTACATCCACAAAACTAGGTAAAAGAATAAATACCATATAGGTCCCTAAAATAGCCCAGCCAAAATAGTTTGACCCAACCAATTTGACTTCAAAGTGACATTTGTCTTATTTTTTCTTAGCCATGAAATTTTAGCCCAACCAATTTGACCTCAAAATGGTCTCGACTTTATTTTTGTCCAACCATAAAAATTTAGCCCAACCAATTTAACTTAAAACACCTTTCAAGTGAATTTGTCCAAATTTCACCTAACCTAGGATATTTGGTCTAGCCATTACATCCATTAGGTGAGTCTGTCTAAATCTCGTCTAGCCAAAGAAATTTGACCTAACCAAAGTAATAGTTATATTTAGAAAAAATGATACATGTATAATACATTGTGCAATAATTTTTTTAATGAAGAGTGAAAAATTTAAAATGTAATAAATAATGTGATTGAAAGAGACACATAAAAATAATATTATATAAATTTTCACATAAAAAATAATGTTATATAAATTTTCGTATGAGTTATTACATGTGTATCATTTCTCTCATATTTAATAACATTCCACCTAATTTAAGGGATAATTTATCCCACCAATGAACACAATATTAAATATTCTCTGTAAATTATGCTCTTATTTTTTTATTTTATTTTTAATTAATTTACACATTCACGGCTAATATACATTTATTATAGAATAAAAATAAATAAAGATATAAGAGAAAATTTCAAAACTAGCATAGAAAACATTTTTTTGTATTTTTAAATTTGTATGTAAAACTTTAAACGATCATTAAAAAAAATATAGTATAATAATTTGTAGAATGTCCGTTTTTTTTTTCTTCTGAAATTTAGGATCACAAACTTTTCCTCCATACAATGTCCTACCTGAAGTGAAGTGACTCCTTTATTGATTTTTGTACAAAAATAACAGAAAACATATATATAATCACAAATTACGTTAACTATCAAATAAATTTTAAATTTTTAAAAAATTTATAGATATAATTTATTCATTAAATTTTTTTAATTTTATAATTAAATTGCTAAAATTTAATATAAAATATTAAATATTAAATATAATAAAAAAATTACTTTTACAATTGAGTTAAATGATTTTTTACTTATTTTAAAAATAATTTTTCATAAATTTATTATACTCAATAACTCAATAAAAAAAACCGTGAAATGCTAAATTAATAAATTGATTTTGATGACCCTAAAACGGTAAAACCGTTAACAAATAAATTTTCCTTCCATAAATGTCAGAAGGATAAATGAATTCAATCGCATGATATGACTTAAGAAATATTCTTAAGATTTTTATGAAGAAGAGAAACTTATTATTATGTATCACTTCAGTGGTTTTTATCTCATTTTATTAATTAAGTAAAAAATAATATTTAACCATATGCGAATATAAATTAATTTTTATTATTAATTTTAAAATATTATATATATTATATCTATGAAAAAAAATTAAGGAGAAAATTTTATAAATATGTTAATTTCCAATTGAATAAAGATATTTTTAGTTTAAAGTTTTATACTTTCCCTACTTTTTTACCCAATCAGATAGATGTTTAAATAGATGGTTAAACATAGTTTCAAACATTTTTCTTTTTATATAATATCACATGTATTTTCCATGCAAACCAATCATACTTTAAATCGGGTAAGATCAAATAACAAAATTCTCACTCTTTACTCAAGGTTTGAACTAAAAAATATTAGTTAATTAAAGAAGTAAAAAATAAATTAAAAAATATAAATATATTATTAATTTTTATGTAAAATGAGTTAGTTTTGATTTTAGTTCTTATAGAAAAAATGTTTATTTCTCATTCCTTTAAAATTTGATAGTATGACTTTTTGTCTATAATGATATTAACGTATGGTATTTCAAAATTTACTACAAAAAATATTACATAATGATATATAAAAAATGTGACTATAAGTATAATATATATAGATATATATATATATATATATATATATATATATATATATATTATTTGACATATAGTTACATATAATTTCAGTCTTGATTTTAAATGAGATTTAACAATAAATTTTGTATATCACTATAATCTATATTCACATTTTTTTAATAATATATCAACATATATTATATGTGTAAAAATAGTTTAGTAACACATATTGTGTCATATAAGGTGTGTGTTATTATATGACAATTTTCTTATAATGAATTTTTAATAGATTTTTAAAATAATTATTATATACCTAGTTTAAAATATAATAAAGTTACTTTGTTCAATCAGGCTAATAATTTCAAGCACTAAAAATACCGAGCCTATTTTGTTGAATATGTTTTTTTTTAATGTAAATAAATATTAAAAAAAATGAAAGTAAAATGATATACACATATACCAACCTGGCTTAGTCACAAACATAATTGGCCTGTAGAGATTCAGTCCGATTGAGCCAACAAACTTCCAAGTATTAAGTATTAACTCACTATTCACTCAACAACTCTATAGAAAAGTGATAAAATGATACACATATTCTCTATATTTCTCTAATACATCGTTTATTTTTATTATATTATTATGATATTGTTTAGCATGATTGCATTATTTTTCCTTTGTTTGTATCAAATCAGATAACACATAGATGAGAAATAACATTGGAATGTGATGAAAAAGTGGAGGAAAATAAAATGATAACGATAGAAGAGTTGAAAAGGTGATTGTTTATCAGCATAAATTACTTTACCTTGCTGCATGGTCCCGGTTACAAACTTGCAATAAAATAAAAGAGACAAAGTATTTATTATTATTATTTTTACATGAAGAGACAAAATATTAGAAAAAGAAGACAGAAAGAGAGTGAAAAAAAAAAATCTTTATTCCGTTAATATAAGAAGTAAATATGTTGCTCACTGAAATTTTTTTTTTTTTATATAAAATGTATAACTTTTGTTCAACAAATTCACCTTGTGATACTTTTAATTGCAACTCAATTCAAATAATTTGTTCAAATTTAAAATAAAAAAGTTATAGACATGATATATTACCAATTACTTATTTTTTTATCATGACTATGCGGATTCTCATTTCTTTTCTCCCGTGGCTAATCACCTAAATTGCTTTTATGTACGTGGCTCAGTGTAAAAATAAATGAACAAATACTTTATACATCGATAGTATAAAGTATTTTTATATTGTTATTTAAATTAATTATAAATTATTTTGTATAATATATTTTTTTATTAATTTTTAAAATAATTATCTCAAAATATATGTCAATATTATTTTTAATTAATAATGTAAATTTTACATTGATAATATATAGAAATTAAACAAAATAAATTCTTTTAAACATATACATGATACTTAGTTGTGACTCTATGTCTAAGGTACTCCATCTTGGCTTATATATAAGTAAAAAAAAAAAAAATTCACATAATTAAATGTATTTAATTTTCATAATTTATATAAAATATATACTACATTTATTAAAGTATTCTTAACCATATTTATTGTAAATAGTGTTCTCATTTATTATTTTTAGAATATTTTTAGATAAAGAGAATTAAATAAAGTTGACTTAGTTGAAATTTATTTATATTTAAGTCCAAAAAATTTAAACATCGTTTGCTTATATATAGGTCTAGAGGGAATATTTTTAGTTATAATTTTGTGTCTAAGGTGAAGATTGAAACTTGACCATTGTATTAAAAAAAATGTCGAATTACTTGTGTCGATAATTTTTGGTAATCAAAATACTTTAATAAAATAAAATTTTAATTTCTTTCTAATTTTTTATTTAAACAATATATTTCACCACACAACATCCTTAGTCTGAGTGAAACTGGACTGGATTTCCTTAAATAAGGTTTTAGATTCAAGTATTGTGATTACAATGTAAGATGTCATTAAAAGTAATCAGTTAAGTTTGCCTTATGGAAGACTTCACTAAAAGTAGTTAGTCAAGTATAGTTTTAAAAATCAATTTATATCGATGATCAAATCGATTGAATTGAGAACTGACACTCTAGACGATCTAAGCCTTTTCATTCATCTAGAATAATCCAATTAGTTTCTAGACAAACCAATGTGTAACGAGCCGGTAGGTCCTTACACTTTACAACTCAACATTAATTCTAAACAACAGAAAACATAAATCTAATTACTTTGGATTAACATGAAAACAATTCTTTGATATACATGCAACAATATATGTGTAAAATTCATCAATTAAGATCATAAATGTAAATCCCTCGACGAGACTACAATTTAAAACTATACATGCTATATACACACACACAATAATCCAGACTAAAAACCTAAATCCTAAATTGTCGGTCAAGCAACTACTATACATAGTTGTCTCGAAACAACCAAAATAGACATTGCATCTCCAACAACAAGAAAATGCACGGGTAAGCTTACAAACGACGAAGCAACATAATATAGAAGTGAACTACAATTATACTATCAACATCCTTATGTCAACACTACACAACATAACATCATTTTCAACATAGAAATGGGTCAATGCTCAACTTAACAACACATATCAACTTACTACATAGATTTATCATTATTCCACTTTACAACACAACATGGGATCAACACATCAATAACTAATAGCATAACTGTTTAACAACACCACAATTTAAAACAACACAACAACATAGCAATGTAGCAACACAATGCGTTATCACGTATTTCAACTATGAAATCTCTTATAACACAGGTGAACAATCTAAGTGGTTTAACCCTACCGAACTAACTTAATAATGTGATCTTTTTGAACTTGTGAAATCAACAACAAATTTGGATATCAATCCATAACACAACATGATTTCTCCTGTTAGACTAGGGAAGTCTAGTATCCCTGTCAGTAATAGAACAACTTTGGTATGAGTCTACCACGTCCTTAGCATGTATAACTAAGCCTATATGAAATTAGTCTGCTGACTACCTTCCAAATACTGCATCCTTTCCAATATTTAGTTGGGGATTTTGGTCCCAATCTTGTAAATTACTCAAGTGGTCACTTATAAACCAGTATGACTCGATCCTACCCTCATACGATATCAACTAAGGACGTAGAGGAGATTTAACACTCCACTCTAAGAGACAATTATACTTAAGAAGGGTTTTTTAACAATTGGGCTCTTAGAGCACTATAACACATATCATCATAGTGAGATATTCATATTTTAAAATAACACATCTCCTTTAATCTGAAGTCAACAACACAGTACAACTATATGCATCAAGCATATACAATACAACTCCATTTAACACTATACAACTTATTATCATACAACTATACTTCATACATCCTCAATTAGTAATCAACTTTCAACTGATAATCATCTAAAAACATCAACATATATCATCAAGGATCAATACATAATGAACTAAGTTAAATCATCGTAATGCATCATGAAATCAATCATCTCATCGAGATATGTTAAGAAGTTTACAAGATCAAATGGAAAATTGGTCAAAGCTAGCTTTGAACGATAAAAATTCACTTTGAGCACTCTAAAATTTGCTATGAGCAAGCTTAGACAAAGAGCATCCCTGAGAGTCTCTATATGTCTACTTAAGCGATTAAACCCTCGCTTTGAGCAAATGCGATTCGCTTAGAATGCTCTAGAATTCACTTCAAGTAACCTAAGAGATCATCTCTAAATGGTCGCACGCTCCCGCTTAGAGAGATTAAAATTTGCTATAAGTGAGTCAAGTCAAAGAACACCTCTAAAATGGTCGCATCAACTCACTTTAAGTAAGTTCTTGCTCTGAGCAAATCAACCTATAAAACATGCATTTTTCAAGAATAAATCATTAACTTGAGAAAACACTCGATTAATTCAAAATCCATACTTTTATCATCATACATCCAACATGCAACTCAAATTTTAACACCTATACAACACAAACAACCCAAAATGATCACAAGGGACAACATGCAACCACTCAAGATAATAAGATCATCATTTTTCTATCTTCTCCAAGAAAACTAAGAACACCAAGCTCTGTATTCAAACTTGACTATCAAAGCCACCAATGGGTAAATTAATGAAATAAATCAACACATGCAACAACATAAAAGTAGTTTACAAACTTCCCTTACCTCAAATCACCGAGAAGCTAGAGAGGTAGAAGAAGGAAGAATGACGAAGAACGTGATCCTCCGAGCTTCGCCTCATGACAACTACAACCCTAGATTCTCAATGCTTTGAGCTTTGAATCCCTGCACAACCACTCAATTTATGCTTTGGGGAAGGATAAGAGCGATCCATGAAGTCGGAAGAAGGAACAGTTCTCCTTTAGCTCTAGAGCTTATCTCTCTAGATTATTTAAGGAAATAAACTTTTGAAGTTTAAATCTTAAGAAAACCTTATATACCTTCCCTTAAACTTAGTTGTTGGATCGAGCGCTTACCACTAGACCAAAAGCTATAGCTGATAGTCAGGGCGCAACTCTTTCTACTTAAGAGCGTAGCAGCCCAAGCGCCATGATTCGACAGTGACTTGGCCCACCTAAACTCAAAACAACTCCTATACAACTAAACTCATAAAAGTTTCTTAATCATTAGAGTTTTAAAACATTAAGACAACAAATCACATAACTCATATAATTAAATAAATTTAACTAAATAATTATAAAACACACAATGTTATTACACAATTACCTGCTCAAACTAGTTAATACATTTTTTTAATAACGTTTGAGATTCTCCCACTATTTTCCATTGTCTTTAAATGGGAGTTAAACCTAGGTGCAGTTCAAACAATTTGAATGTTTATTAATCACTAAGCTACCACATTTTATTGTTATATATGAGTGCTTCATGTAAACTTTTATACTTTTTAAATTTAAAATTATATATTTAACTATATATTAATTTATGTGGTTCAAAATGATTCACTAGTTCAACCAATAATTCGTTGACTCATTATCTTCATTGAGTTGATTATTGGTCTAAGTTTTAGAATATTGTAATAAGATTTTTATAAAGGTCATTGATGAAGAGGTACATACATCATACTAATAACAATTATATATAAGGGAAAAAATGAATTTTTTTTAATATATCGTTTTATTTTAATATTTTCGTAAATATTTCAGATTAAATTTTATTTACGTAAATATACCGTTTTTCTTATACAGTGAAAAGTCAATCAACGGGAAAACGATTTCTCAATTCAGTTTTTATTAAAACATTGAACACCCCTTTGAGAAATCGGTGTTTGCCAAACCGATTTCTCATTGGGTCATTTTTTTTAATTTGTTTTTTAGTTTTTTTTTTAATATTTTAAAAATTATTTTAGTTATAATTAAAATTTTAAATTTATAAATTAATATATTTTATAATTTAATTATTTCAATGTCATTTAATTAATATTGGTAATTTAATATTTTGAACTATTTAATAATTTAATTTTTTTAATAAATATAGATATTTTAATATTTTAATTATAATTTATTTTTAATTTCATAATTAATATTATACTTATATTTGTAATATTTTAAATTTTATATAATTTATATTTTTTGCATTTATAATTAAATATAAATAAAATTGTAGTGAAATTGAGATAATATTTGTGAAACATACATAATCAAATTAAAATTTTAAATAAATTAAAATTACATAATATTACATTTGTTAAAATTACACAACAAAATAATGATGCTCAGAATCAATGACACTCTGAATCAATGACACACTGTTGGATTCCTGACGCGCATGCATTTATGAGTTGTTAGGCTTCATACCTCCAAAAGGGGAAGCTCTAATTGGCTCAACCATAAAACTAAAATGGTTAAGAGACCATACAATTGCACTACCAGATGAACCCATTAAACAACAATTGCACCAACATTGTAGGGCATATATCTTAGGGTTGATTAGTGATGTAATAATGTCAGACAAGTCAGGTAACAGACTTAACTTAATGTATTTACCACTTTTGGCTGACTTAGAACTTGCAGGACGATATAGTTATTAAGTCTCATTTATATATATGTTTAGATAGGAATTATTGAACAATTCCACTCACCCAATGCACTCTTGCAATATAATTGTTCTCTTTTTGATTCATTTTTTGTGCAGATATAGCTAACCCAAAATTTAGCTAACAATATCTTGATACACCTCATTTTTTGTGCAGGTATTGAGTTAGAGAATTGAGGATAGAAGACCCATAGGATTGGAAACATATAGCTAACCCATATGTTTCTATTCTTAATGCTTGCTTTGGATTGATCCTTCTTTGCTTGATATAGAGTCCATTGGGTATTGGAAAATAACCATTGAAACTAGCTCTGAAACAAATGCCTAGTGGGAAATGAATGTAACAAGATATTAAAGATTCATCAGTGTGTAGTTCGGTGATATCTGACCCCACAATCTTACAAAACCAGAATACTATTTCTACCCTTTCCACACACAAAACAAATAGTTTTATAGTTTAACATTCCAATAGTCATAACCTTTAATTCAAAATTGCATGACAATCTATGAAAATGGAATTATTCTTTAGTCACGAATAGTCAATAAATGCTTATTTTACCTACTAGTCCCTGTGAATACGATAAATTTACTACTTGAACGGCCGATATACTTGTCGTGTTTGAGTCCGTTGTCAGGGTTAAGATGATTTAAGATAAGAACAAAAGTTATTTCAACGAAAATCTCAACAATAGTTGTGGTTCTGCTTGTTTGGCATATTTGTACAGAGAAATGTGTAGGGCGATTTATCCATCATCCAAGAAAATGGGTGGATGTTCTTTACTTTTGCAATCTTGGGCTTGGTATCACATGTCTTTCATCCAACCACGAGATGCCATATAGGGGATATGAGTCCTCATTACCAACATGTGCTTAGGATTCCAGAATATGGACTTCTTGTACTGTTTTAACTTCATTTGCAGTTATAGTCTAGCATCAAAGTGACAGAGTTCAATTGCAATTTGGCTTGTGGCAACCAATCCCTAATGAAGCACATAATCTTGATAAAATGCACGAAATTGACATGAGAGGACACAGTGACACCAACTGGGCTCAACAACATGCAGACTGGATTTCTATTTGGAAAGATAGACGCAAACATGTTATTTTTGGGCAACCACTTCAAGGGCCTCTTCAACACACTCCTGAATATTTGCAATGGTTTCATGCAAATTCAAAAATATTTCTTTGTAGCCAATATTCTTCATCTGGTGCATCAACTTCTAACACACAACATCCAACAATAACAAGATTTCAATAATATTATCCAACACCAACACATACCCCAATAACTAGAGATAATCAACCACCTTATAGTGTGGAATAAACTTCATTAAACTAGGTTCCTATTATGTAATTCAGTGGATTGTGATTTTGTTGTTATTTTTATTTATTTCATCTCCTATTGTGTTGGGATAAATATTTCTAAATTGTTCATCTTAATGAAACTATTATTTTTTCCTGTTTCAAATTAAAGAAAAATAAAAATAAAAAATAAAAATACAAATTTTTATAATTTTAACAAATAATTTCAAATTATCTATGTTTTTAAGTAAAAATTAAAATTTTAAATACCCTAATAATATTATCATTTTTTAGTCAATAGATATTTAAAAAAAATATTAAAATATCTATATTTATTACAAAAATAAATAAATAAATAAATATTTTAAAAATATTAAAATATCTTTATTTATAAAAAAAATTAAATTATTAAATCAATTCAAAATATTATATTACCAATATTTATTAAATAAGATTGAAATATTTAAATTATAAAATATATTAATTTATAAATTTAAATTTTTAATTATAAGTAAAATAATTTTTAAAATATTTAAAAAAAATTAAAAAAAATTATAAAAAAAAAGACCCGATGAGAAATAGGTTTGGCAAACACCGAGATTTCTTAAAAGGGTGTTCAATGTTCTAATAAAAACTGAATTGAGAAATCGTTTCCCCGTTGATCGACTTTTTACTATGTAAGAAAAACGGTATATTTGCGTAAATAAAATTTAATCTGAAATATTTACGAAAATATTAAAATAAAAACTGTATATTAAAAAAAAAGTAGAAAAAAACTCATCAAAACATAGTATTAATGAAAATGAGTGATTTTTTTTTATATAATAAATATATTAGGAATGATATAAAAATACGAAACCATTTTAGTGTTTATAAAACCTAAACTCTAAATACTCCTATTTTGGGCGTAGGTTTGTCTTATTATTGGAGATTCATTTTATTGGAGATTCATTTGGGGGTTGGTAAAATCTGTAGCTTCCGTATCTGTTTGATTCTCTAACGCAGAATTATTCGTCTTCTAGATTCCTTGAACCTGTTGCCCACAAATTTCACCTATGTTTCATTTTCACCATATGCAATGCCATCGAGAATCCATATTTATTTTCCCAAACAAAAACTCATAATAATATATCTTGCAAATAAGAGAAGGAAATATGATCAAGGAACGAAATAAGGAGGGGACATATTTTAAGAAATTGAGCTCACATTCAAAATTATTTAATAATTTTAAAGTTTAGATCAAATTTGTTAACCAGTTGTCTAGTTGAATTAGGAACCCGTCAAGTTACGAATATGAAAATTCCAAAAAAAAAAAAAAAAACATGGAGCAAAACATTGGTCAAAAACCAATTGAAACGATGAACAAAAACTAGTCAAAATTAGTTAAGAACTAGAGAGAAAATTGATTTGAATTAGTTCTTTAAAAAATAAATCTTTTGGTTTTCATTTTTTCGTAATCGTTTATTCTAACATATTTTAAAAATAAATAAAATCCCATACATGAAATCTATTTATAAGTTACTATAGTTTAGTTATTTATTAAAAAATATTCTAACATGTCATTTATTGCAGGAAATCAAGAACCACAAGTCAACAAATCCTTTACAGGCACTTTGAATTATTTAACTTGCGATACTTATATGCTGTTTTCACGACTGTTTTGAAAGAAAGATGACGCGCATAAGGTATATTCCTTTTCCTTAGGGGGTGTAAGAAATTCGGGTAACTTATTAATCATTTAACGTGAAATGAGTCTAACCATTTCAATGAGTTTGGATAAGTTTAATTTATGAATCTAAAATAATTATGATAAATTCAATGACTTTAACTAATTTAATGAATTTAAATTTGATTATTTCAAAATCATTCTCAACTCGATCTAATCAAAACTCAACATTATATAAGTTGGATAATGAATTTTGTATTTTTTTATTTATCTAACTTGATCCAATTATATATATATATATATATATATATATATATATATATATATATATAAAAGGAGAGATCTGTTTATTCCAGGAATAAGTCTACTTAAATTTACTTCATTCAATAATTTATGTTTTATATCAAATTTCAACGATCCAACCATTAAATTTAAAGTTCTTAATGCATAGATCAAATCTGTAAATTTTGAAAATCATTTGATACTTCATTTCATTAATTCAAATTGATAGATAATCATAAAATCATTTTTACATTGATTTGAATTAATGAATGAAATATCAAATGATTTTCAAAATTTTTAAAAATTTTCAGATTTGATCTATGCATTAAGAACTTTAAATTTAACGGTTAGATCGTTAAAATTTGATGTATAACATGAGTTATAGAACGAAATAAGTCTACCTAGACTTACTCCTAAAGTAAACGGATATATATATATATATATAGAGGGGGTTATAATAATACTAGTGTAACTTTTACTAAGTGTTACACCACTCAATAACTTTATATTAAATGCAAATTTTGTAAATCCAACCGTTAGATTGAAAGTTCATATCTCTTAGAGCATATATACAAAATTTTATATTAATCCAAGATGATTTGATACTTCATTTTTATAAAATAAAATTGACGTAATATATTCATTTCCAAATATACTAAAATATGAACATTTTGATCACCTTCAAATTTTTGTTCAATTTTAACAAAATTTGATATACACATATAAAGTGATATGAATTTTCAATCTAACGGTTGGATTTACAAAATTCGCATTTAATATAAAGTTATTGAGTAGTGTAACATTTGGTAAAAGTTACACTAGTATAATTATAATCTCCTCATATATAAAGTGATATGAACTTTCAATCTAATAGTTAGATTTACAAAATTCGCATTTAATATAAAGTTATTGAGCGGTGTAACACTTGGTGAGTGTTACACCGCTCAATAACTTTATATTAAATGTGAATTTTGTAAATCCAACCGTTAGATTAAAAGTTTATATATGAACTTTCAATTTAACGGTTAGATTTACAAAATTCACATTTAATATAAAGTTATTGAGCGGTATAATACTTAATAAAAGTTACATGGATATTATTATAACCCTTCTCATATATATATATATATATATATATATATATATATATATATAATAAGAAAAATAAAAATAAAAATAAAAATAATTTTGAGACTCTAGTGTTGGGAGTTACTAGTTATTAGATTGCTTGATTCCTTGAAGTAAAATTTTCAAATTATTTTTTTGTATTTTTTTTCAGCCATGTTTATAATATGGTAATGAAATTGCTCTTTTGCTTTGAGCAACTATGCAATTGTCTAGGAAGTTGGAAATCTATTTTGAATTTTAGATTGTATTAATGTTTAATGCTAAGAACATGCTCCCAATTGCATTATTTTAAATACATTTTCTCTCATTGATTAAATTTATTGAAAATATAAAATTTGGTGGGTCTCATATTTTATTTAATAATTCTCTCTTGTAACTTTATAGTTTTCAATAAATTCTAATTAATAAGAGTGAATGTGTTAAGAGAAATGTGTTAAAGAATGTCTTTCTAACATTCCTCTTGCAACAATACAACATGTTTGTTTTAAATTTTATTTTGTATTAATGTTAACTGTTTGGGTTGATAACACTAGAGCAAAATAACAAATTTATTCTGGAATTAGTTTGTTACATTATTTATTTTATGGGTTGACAATTACAACAATATATAAAATGATTCAAATCTATTCTAAAATATTAAATATTTTATAAAAAATAAATAAATTTAATTATGTTGACCTGATTAATTCAATCAAATTCAATGTGCTCATGATCGAGTTGGATTTTGTAATAAAAATACACAAATTCGATCTAACTCAACCCGTTAAATTTTGGTTTGCCTAAGTAACAGATCAATCTATACTCCTACTTTCTGTAAACAATTTAATGTAATTGTAATGTTATTGAAATAAGTAACTCATTTTATTTTTAAATGAGTTCATATATATCACCTCAATTTTAAGTAATTTTCTTAATTTTATCTTTGATGAAAATTTTAATTTTATCAATAAATGGTTTAGTTCATAAATGTTTTCTAGATACTTTCAACATCTCATATTTGCTCTCTTGTATATACACACAAATGGTAACTAATTCATAAGAAATAGTAGCTTATATATCCAACTCTCTCTAATTTTAAGAAATTCAAAATCACATGTTACGTACTCAAATAATATTTTATTATTAAAGAACCCTTAAATATTTTAATACATTTTGATAATTTATTAAAATAAGTTAAAAGACTTTAGTATTTATTGTTTGAACCAAGTAGAGACACCACGTTTTTGTGTTTGGTTATCAAAGATAAATTGTTTCTTATTCTAGCAAAAGTTACTTAATGAAAATTCTGAAAACATACTCCAAAAATAAAATCTCAAGTTCTTAGTATGATTCTTGATAGTGTGAGATCGATGAGAAAAAGGAATTATTTTGTTTTTTAATTTACTCTGTGAAACTTGAACATGATATAATTATGAAAAAAATAATTAAAAAATCTCATTCATTAAAATCTTGAATTCTTACCTCTCCTATGAGAAAATTTGAGTGAGAAACAAATAACTAAAAAACGATTCTAGTAAAAGCTAAATTCCTGAAAACAATTTTAAAAGTTTTCATACCAAACATAAGAATTTAACACTGTCGGTCTAAGATTCGTGAAAATTTTAAGAGAGTCCCCAACCATACAGTAGTAGAGAGAAGAGATACATATAAGGCACAAAACGATCGTATGCAAGTGTCAAAGGGATGGTGTATTAATAAAAATGTGCCATTGATGGTCTTATCCTCTCAACTCTTTGGCTACTTGGTAGCACCTTTTATCGCATGGGAATATATGTTCTGTTAGTTATAATCTTCAATACTTTTCGCAAAGTAGATACCATGCGTAACTTCCATTTACCAATATATATTACTTATTCACACTTCAGTTTATATAATGATATAATATTAATATAAAACGTGTCGGTTGATTATAATTAACCTTTTTAATTTCTTTCTCAATTTTAAACTAGGTATCAAATCTTACGTACCAGCATAAGAAAATGGAAGAATATATTAGAAATAAAAAAACTTATCAATTCATAAGAAGATTGTCCTTATTAATTATTTTAACCATGCAACCATTGTTTTCATCATATCTTCGCATAAAGACACATGGAAACTTGTATATATATACATCTATGCGATATATATGGTCAACTATTAATAAGAAAAATATTAGAGAATCGATGAGAAAATTCATATTCGAGATTGGACTCTTCATTAATTTTATAATGGTAAAATGATAAAAAAAAGATTGGTTACTTTTTTTGTATTGTAATGACACGTAAATGCAACTGCACGCGTGTGATTTGTGCATCGCATTTGACCAAAGGCAAGAATTGAAAGTCCCAAACCAAAGTTGATTAGTGTTTGAATGATATGAGTTTTTGGGTTCAATGGAGTAGTCGTAGCTTTCGGGAGGGAAATTTACATAACTCCAGTCTGCAGATTAGATTAATTGCAATATTGCCCATTATTTCTTTCACAAGTTTGCATAGACAATTTAAGACAATTTTTTTTATGTCGGTTAAAATATATTTCTTTATATTAGCTATTAATCTGTCATATGGACGATATAAAAAGTCAATCTTAGCATTATATATTGGCTAAGCTTACATATAAGAGGTTTTCTTTCAGTTAAATTATGTTCATGGGTTTATAATATTAAATTTATATTCAGTTCTTTGTTTTTAATTATGTAATTTTAGTGTTCTAGTTTTATAAAATTTACAATATTTTGGTTCACTTATCAAATATCTATCTATTAATTATTAAAATTATAATATTAATGATTCAACATTAAGTAAATGACAAAGTTATTAATATTTAATAATATTTAGCATAAATTGCACTTTTATTTTTTATTTTTTTTTATCTCATTTTCATCTCACTTTGTTATTTTTATAAGATTAAAATGATAATTAAAAGTAAAATTTAGTCTAAATATTAAATTTTGATTGTCATGCATTGATATTTTAATAAGCACAGTAAGTCTACTATAATATAGTTGAAGAACGAGTTGTCGTATTCATTGACACTTGTTAGATATTTATATTATTCTAATTAAAACTTGTGAAATAAAAATTTACAATTGTACATATATAAATTTGTTGTTTTGTAGTTGGAGTATTAAATTAACAAGCAAAAAAATATTAAAACACAAATATAAAGTTTTAGAGGAAGACAGTGAGAACAACTGTTGGATTGAATTTCATCTATCACATTCCTCTACACTCCTAAGATTCCCTATACCTAATTCCTATAACTATGCGTTATTGAATTCTTTAATTCATTCCAAGTTAATCCCTTAACTTTGAAAATCCTAAGGGTTTGAATTTGATAACTAATTCCTTAATTACCAAATTAAAGTTCTTGCATTAAGTTCATGAATTTAATCAACTAACAACTCTAAATATATATTCCTAACATTTAGAATTTTTAGGTGGTTTGATTCAAATCAGATTCAGATGGTATTTTCCAATCACAACCTAAATTTCAAATCAAAAGATGAGTGATCAATTCATCTCGAACATTAAGCATAATATCAAATCACTTACACTAAATTCTGAAATAATATATATATATATATATATATATATATATATATATATATCAAAAAGATTATAGAAGAGTTTGATAGATTTACATTCAATCCCAACAAAGAGGAAGATTAGCTACTCATAATGGTGAGTGCAATCTCCAATATTACAATGAAAACATAAGAAAAGAAAGATGAACCCAAAATCTTTTGTTCCCAAAAGTCTTGAATGATTTCCTTCACTTTGTTCTTCATTCTCTTTCCAACCCTCTCTTTCTCTAATGATATGACGCCCCTTTATTTTTGTTTCAATTCCCTTTTATATCTCTAATTTCTATAAATAAAATAAAAAAGCATGTTGTATGTTGTGTAGTGTTGAGAGTAGTTGTGTTGAGAATGTTTAAAGCATGGTGTTGAGTTGTGTTGATTGACTTAGAATAAGTAAAGGGAATGTTGTTTTAAAATTTCAATATCCCATTGTAAGGATATGGTGTTATGGTGTTCTACGAGCCAATTTGTTGAAAACCCTTCTTGAGAAGTTAGCTCTTTAAGTGAAGTGTTGAATCTCCTTTAGGATCTTAGTTGATGCGATATGGGAGTCAGGTCGAATTATATTGTTTATAAAAAATATAAGTTTGTATGCGAGTCAGGTTGAACCATACATATATAAAGCAACCAATATAAATTTGTATGGGGGCAAGGTCAAGTCACAGATGTACAAAGTGACCAAACCGAGTAAGGTACAAGGTCGGGGGCCAAAATCCTTAACTAAGTATTGAAAGAGACGTCATATTTGGAGGGTAGTTGGTAGGCTAATCCCATAGAAGGTTTAGTTATGCAAGGCTATGGTATGCTCATACCCAAGTTGTTCTACTCTGACAAGAATACTTGACTTTTCTAATTTAAGTGGCAAAATCCGAAAAATTATGTTGTGTTGTAGTTTTTTATCCAAATTTTTTATTGACCTAGCAAGCCCAAAAAGATTGCATTGTTAGTTGGTTCAGTAAGGTCTAGCCACTTAGACTATTCATCTATGTTGTAAGAGATCTCTTAGTTTAATGCGCAATGATGATTATAATTGTTGTGTTATGCATATGATGTGTTGTGTTATTCATATGCTATGTTGAAATGCGAATGGGATGCATGATTGTATTAATAAGTGTGAACTTCACACGTGTTGATATGTGAAACGTTGTTTAAGTCATTGTGTTGAATAGTTGCATATTTCACAGATGAAGTTGATATGTTGAGTTGTGGTATGTTGTATTGTAAGTTGATGAGTTGATTTTGATAATGTAGTATATTTAACTTTTGGACTTGTTATGACATTTTTATGTAAGCTTATCCTTGCATGCTTCATTATGAGTGGATTGCAATGATCATATTTATATGGGAGCAAGACATAATTAGGCAAGAGGATGCACTAGTTCTAAGACCATGTTGAATGATGGCAGTGTTGATCTATTATGCTACTCTTATGTAGTTGGTCTGTAGATGTTATTACTTGACTGACAACTAGGATTTTTATGCTTTCAGATTATTATAGTTATGTATTTATGTACAAGATCTATATTATAGTTCCATTTGAGGAACATTTATGTTTTGAGTTGATTAGTCTATTATATATATATATATATATATATATATATATATATATATATATATATATATATATATATATATATATATACATATATGTTTGTGTGTGTGTGTGTATGTATGTTGCCATGTATATTCAGGAACTATTTGCATGGTAAACCTTGCTCAATTTATGTTTTTCACTACTAGTAGTTGAATTGTAATGTGTAGGGATCAGTCGGTTATTACATCCATCGCATTTGCTCTCTCCCTATCACTCTTAGAATGCCTTGTCCTCAGGCACGATGTTGCACATTGTGACATCTTAACTTACCTAACGTTCTTTGATTAAGTCGATTGCCAACTCGTGCGATCTTCCACATCCTTTCTCATGCTCGCCTAAAGTGCTTCCATTCCCTCATCACCTTCCGTGTTGCCTCTTTAATCACTAAGTCCGTTAGGGGTATAAATCAATCGGGTCGGATTGGGTTGAATTTAGTTTATTTTAATGTCCAACCCAATTAAACTTAGTCATTTGTGAATATTTTTAAAATTTACCCAAACCAAACCAACCCAACTATAATTGAGTTGGGTCAAGTCGAGTTATTGAGTTAAGAAAGTAAAAAAAAAAAATTAAAAATTGATACAAAAAAAAAACAAAGATACTTAAATCAAATTTTAATGCATGATTTAAAATACAACCAACATTACAACAATCATACATGAGAAATCATAAATATTTCATACTAGCAAACATTATATCACTAACAAATTTTGAATTATAACAGGTACAATTAAATTATTCTTTTTGTTTTATGTTTTCTTCAATTTAACTAATCAACTTATTATTATAATTTTTGGTGAAACAAAAGTCAAATTATGCATGCATAGGAATATATAAAGTGTTGTGTTGTTTGTAATATTTTAATTTAAAATAATAATTTATTATAGGTCGAGTTAAGTCTAATTCATTGGGAAGCAAACTCCTTAATGTGACACCCTTACTACCCCAACTTATATTGTAATAAATATTTCAATTATGGTAACAGGGTTCACATCACAATAATATAAATATAAAACATAAAACTTAAGAGTTTTACAAATTGTTTTCAAAATAATATTACAATACCAAATGCATATAAATATTTCGTCCTAAAAATCCTCTGCCCCGATGTCACAATATCAGAGCATTTCCCAAAATAAAATGCTAGCATCTTATATGCCACTTGCAGCTGGATCCTCTCCACCTAAAATATCCACAATTTATACGGTGAGAAAAGAAAATATCTATATGCAAAGTACATACAAACACATCACAGTATAATATCTACAAGCATATATAGAGTTTAAATATCAATTATTCAACATTTTCATAATCCATCAAACACGTCAATATCACAGTTAACATTATGCCCAGATCTCGCCATATCTGACACAAGTGATACGGGTTAATTGCCTCACTCAACTCACACCATACCAGGGGTACGCTCGTCCCTGAAGCATCACCTACCCAAGGTTCGTATCATCCCTGATCTTACGAGGAATACGCTCATCCCTAAAGTATCCACCACCCAGGGTTCGTATCATCCTTAATCCTTTAGTGTGAGTATCCACAATCACATTACAATCAATACAATCTCTTGCAATTAACCCTATGTCAGGACAGCCATAAATGACATAAGTGGTGGTGTTAACTGTCTTACTCATCACACACCATGCTAGGTCACGCCTTCCCTGTAGCACCACTTATACAGGACCGTGCCATCCTAGTCATTGATGTGAAACATCACAATCACATCTATATCACAACCATACAACATTTCAACTCATAATTCAATTTCTATCACATATGCAATTTCATATGCATAACAATTAAGACAACAAAATAGAGTTTTCATACCCCTCAATCATTCTTAATAATTCCAACAAAATATAGCAAGATTATTAATGATACATGTCATATATTTATTGATTCAACACTCGACTTATTACATACTTAATACATCACATTATATTCCCTTAATTATAATCTAAATTGTCCATTAATGCAGTTCATTAGTCCAATAATCCAAAAGTTCAATATTCCAAGGGTCAATAATTCAATGTTTAATATTTCAATGGTCCAACCGTTCATGGGTCGCTTAGTTATAATATATATACAGATGATAATAGAGAAAATATAAATTAACTCCAGTAAAGGTGGCAGTGCCTCCTGGTTAGGAATCAATTTATATCTTTCACTCTATTATTTCCAATCTTTTTTAATGATTTTTTTTCTTCTAATGAGTTCTCTTTTCCGTTCTCTTTATGTCTCTAATCTTCTCTTTCTTCTCACACATTTAAGTAAATTATTTTATTTTATTTATTTATTTATTTTTACATTTTTTTATTGATATTAATTTAATGTGGTTGATTTTATTGTTTGGGATTTTCTAATAATGATGTAATCGACAACGAGAATGTTGTGAAAGCGGATGTTAAGGGGTGTCAGCGGGTAATGACCCACTCGCAAATCTAATATACCCAAACTAATCCAATTACATTTTTATGGGTTGGATTAGGTCATTAGATTAGATTAAATAATTATTACGTTACCCGATTTTAATTGAATCGACAAATAGGTTAAGTGGGTGTCAATATGTTAAAAACATCACATTTGACACCCATATTATGACAAACATTGATCACTTACCAGAAAATGCACTTTTCTTGGTAGGTGCTAATCCGTCATAAAATGTTTGAACATTCTATATCGTCGAGATTTATGATGGGTCCAAGATTAACATATAATATCCAAAATAATTAACATAAAAAGTCTCTAGTACATTAGTAAAAATTCGTCAGAGTTGTTTTCATATGAATGTATTTTTTTAATGTATATTTTTTATAATTATGTTATCAATACAAAATATTCACTCATTTTAGAAATAATTAATCACTATGGAATAAATCTATTTGACCATTTTTAGTTGAGTTCCCTTTTCAATCACATTTTTTTATTGTATTAAAGGAAAATATTAAGTTATCTCATATAGGATAAATTATATTTTTGACCCTTTATCTTATTTCTTATATTCATTTTGATCATTTATTTGTTAAAATGTTCATTATGCTCCTTTGTCTTTTATATTTGGATCAATTTGGTCTCTTCAAAACAATAATCATTTTAAATTTTGAGACACAATTTTGAATCAATTTTTGATTGATTCAAGACGTAAAACTTGTAACATTATATTCACTTATATGAATATTATAAAAGTGAGCTATCATTTGAATTCAAAAGGATTATAAACATAGTGAAAATCACATGAAAATTTTATCCAATGAACAACTAGAAAATAATGTGAAATTAGATTTTTAAAATTTTTCAATTACTTTTTATTAGACTCATTTTTATGTAATTTTTACTATGTTTACAATAATTTTTGCTTGAATTGCATTTGTTTTTATGTAATTGAATTTGAAGAGATGAATTTTAAGTCTTAAATTAATTAAAAAAAAATTCAAAATCATATTTCAAAAATGAAAATGATCATTATTTCAAAGAGATCAAATTGACTCAAAATTAATAAAATAAAATAAAATAAATTTTATAAAAGATAAAAGATTAAAATAAATTTTAAAAATAAGATCAAAAAATCAAAATTATAATTTAATTATTTTTATATTAATCATTGTCAGAGAAAGGGAATAAAATAAGAGAGAAAATAAGATGAAAAATGTTATTGATTTGAATTTTTCTTCTTCTTCAAATAGTAACAGGTGTAAAGAGGAGATGTATGGATTAGTGTAGGAATAATAACATTTTTAAAAATAAAGTTGAATGAGACACCTTATATATTATCCTGTCCAATTTTATTCGACTCAGCAATGGGACCATACGGGAAAGTTTGTGAACCTCTGAAAATCATTTAACTGTGTAATCGAATTTACCTTTTTATTTGGTAGTTTGATAACAATTTAACATTTTAAAGCTAGTTAAAAAAATCTAACACTTATTATTATTATTTTTTACTTTACTTATGGTCTCATAATCATCCAAAAGACCCAAACTCAGATAAAGAAGGAAAGTTAGGTTAAACATTCAGTAACCATTGTAGAACTTGCTGATGTAACATGGATCACTCACAGTCAATTATTTTGTTTGAATAAGATTTTTTTCTTATTTATATAAAAATCAGTCATCATTTTGTAAATTGCTACTACACATGCAACTAATTATTATTATACTTTGACCAATAAAAATACTGAAAGAGGGTATTTTAACCTAAACTTCGTGGGGTACCTCAAAGAACAATCTTGAATGCATAGTGACCCTCTTTGGGGTATAATGCATTTTGACATTTTCATCAATGTGCATTCAAGAAAGTCTTCCATAGGACTAATGAAACTTGCCAATAATTAAATTATGGTTCCACAATGTTTGATATAATAATAACATAGGGACAAAACCTTTGCTAGAGGACAAACCAATTTCATTGTACTGTGGAAATTATAGTGGCTTTGGTTTGGGAAGGCCAAACCTTCACTGATGCATGTCTTCTGCGCAGTGGAGTTTAATCATCTAAACTCTTACCATTAATTATTTGGACACCACCATTAAGTAACTGCTATTATTGCCAACAATTGTGCAATTTCTTTTCCAATTGGGATTTGGAATGACTTTTGTCCCTTCTTAATGGCTACACTTTTTTATTTTTATTTTAATACATGTTTATTAATGTAAAATATTTCTGCTGAATATGAAAATTTTCAAATCAACAAGAGTCATGGAAGTGCAACCGAAATTAGTCTCTGATTCAATACACAGAAAAATACTTATGACAAAGGAAAAAAAAACACCAAATTATATTAAAGAACTTAATTGACTATCATTAATATAATATTTTCTTTTAACTATATTATTTGAAACATTTATTTAAAAGAAATGACATGTTTATGAGTGTAAAATATTGTTTAATTATCAATTTTGAGATATTGTGAAAATTATATTTATGCTGAAAAAAATGATATATTAGTATATTTTTGTTTTGATGCTTTTGATACAAATGTGGAAATAGCTTGCCAAATCAACAAATAGCAAAAGCTGCATTAATCATATCATGTAATTCCACCCAGCTTATCTGTAGATTCCGTTTAGATTAGGGATCAGATCCCTCCATAAATCAAAGATTAGCGATTGGATGATTAATTTGGTAACAATTTCTTTGAATATTGTTAATTTTGTCCTTGACTTGACCTGACCTAAGTGATTCTAATTCCCCATAATAAATTTTAAATTTTTGGCATAAAGTTAGTATCTTGGGGGGAATCTTGTGAATTGTTGCGACCATTAATTTGGATTGGGCTGTGAAATAGACCCTTTTTTCTTCTCTCTTGTCTCTATGGCTGAAAGGGGAAGAGAGAGAGAAAGTTGACCTCATTTTGGTGTTTCCACACAATGCATGGCTTTAGTTAGGGACATAAATACAGTTTTGGTGGGGCAAGTGATTTGAATGCGCACCCCATGTGTAGACCAATTCAGTTTGTGTTCCTTTGCTTCCCCAAATCTTACATATTACACATGATGAAGCACGACATAGCCACATTAATTTCTGAGGTTTCGTTACTCTCTTTTTTTTGTTGATCACTTTCTTTTTGACGTGGTTGGCTTATTTTATTGGTATTATTATTTTTTTAGGTAATTGAAGTTTGTTTCATTTGATGTCGGAATTCATGTTAAAACACGTGAAGATAATCATGGGTAATAAATAGGGTTAATATGAGTACTCCTCCATGGGTGGGTTAGCACTTAACACCATGAGGTTACTGATTTTAAGAATGAATATGTGGGGTCCATTTTTTATTATTATTATTATTACGGGTATTCTTTAAATTACTGAGTTACAAGATTAATGTTGCTCTCAATACAGTGACCATGTTCACTCAACAAATTTTTTTATAACACACGGATCAACTACAACTTCATTTTTCACTTATCCATCGTATAACTTTCTAAACCACACATTTTGTTATATTTTCAGCTGAAAGGCATGAATGTTTGAATATTGTCGTCTTTTGAGCAAGAACGTGGATTTTATATTGAACAAGACTTGAAACGTCATTGACTTTTCCAGAGAATTAGATGCTTAAAGGTGGCTTTACTTTTCAAATAGACATTGGCAATTTTTTTAACAAAAAAGTTAGGGAATAAAATTACTTGTCTCGTACCAATTTCATATTATTAGATTTAGATTTAAATTTAAATTACACTCTTACAAGTATACAATCAATCATTTTTTTATGTTAATTTTAACTCTAAAGTCTTATTAGACTTATTTTACTTAATAATTCATGTTTCACATCAAATTTTAACAATTCAATTATTAAATTAAAAGTTTTTAATACATATATCAAGTCTACAAATTTATAAAAGAAAATAAAAATAATTATTTGATTATTCATTGTATTAATTTAAATTGACGGATAATCAAACAAATATTTTATACATTGATTTAATTCTATATAATGAAATATCATATAGTTTTTAAATTTAAAAAAAATGCAAACTTGATTTAATCATTAAAAACTTTAATTTAACGGTTAGATTATTAAAATTTGATGCAAAATATAAGTTATTTAGTAAAGTAAGTCTATCAAGTAAACTTACTCTTGGAGTAAGTGATTGAAATTTGATATATATATATATATATATATATATATATATATATATATATATATATATATATATATATATATATAACGAAGTATCATATGATTTTTAATATTTTTAAATATGAGGAGGGATCTACTTATTCCAAGAATAAGTCTAGGAATACTTACTCCACTTAATAATTCATGTTCTATATATATCAAATTTTAATGATTCAACCGTTGAATTAAAAATTCTTAATACATATATTAAGTTTGCAAACTTTTAAAAAGTTTTAAAATTGTTTAATACGTTATTTCATTAATTTAAATCAATGTATAAAATATTTTTATGATTATCCATTGATTTGAATTAATAAAAAGCAGTATAAACTAGTTTTCAATTTTTTTTAAAAAAATAAGTTTTAGACTTAATCTATGCATCCTTTAATTTCACGATTAAATCGTTAAAATTTGATGTCGAACATGAGTCTTCTCTCTCTCTATATATATATATGTGTGTGTGTCAGTGTGTGTGTTGCGTTCGCGCGCACGTATGTATGAGGAGTAACCCATTTACTCTACTTAATAACTTATATTCTACATTAAATTTTAATAATTTAACTATTGAATTAAAAAATTTAATAAATAGATTAAGGTTGAAATATTTTTAAAGATTTGAAAACTATTTGATACTTTATTTCATTAATTCAAATTGATGGATAATCATAAAAAAAATTTATACGTTGATTTGGATTTATATAATAAAGTATGATATGATTTTCAATATTTTTAAAAATTTGTAGACTTAATCTATACATTAAAACTTTTAATTCAACGATTGGATCATTGAAATTTGATGTAATATATGAATTATTGAGTAAAGTAAATTAAGTCTACCAAGACTTGCTCTTGGAGTAAGTTGATCTCTCTCTCTCTCTCTCTCTCTCTCTCTCTCTCTCTCTCTCTATATATATATATATATATATATATATATTTGATCCTTCTATTTTAAAATTAAGATACTTAGTTCCTTAATTTTGAAAACACGTATTTTTATCTCACCATTTAATATTCATTGATTGTTAAATTTTAACATTGATCCATGACTTGTCACCAATTAAGTGACACAACATTTATAAATACAAAATAAAAAAAAAATAAAATTTATTTTAATGGATGATTAGTATTTTTTTAATACTATTTCTATTTTCTAAAAAATATATATCTTATAATGTTATGTCATTAAATGTCGCGTCACTTAACTAATAGTAACAAAGACAAATCATGAATCAACATTAAAACAATCATTATAATATCAAATTAATTGTAGGACCAAAATTTTATATTTTTAAAATTCAGAAACTAAATGTATCTTCTAAATCTTATTTTAGCAAATAAAGTCTTGGATTAAATTAGATTTATTAAGTTTCGGCTAATCACTTCATGGTTCCCTACCTAGTTGTCAAGGGATGCCATCTATTTTCTACCATTTTGATGAATAAAAAAAATAGAAAAATCAAAATTACATAGTGACAAAAATAGAGAGATCAAAAGTGTAATTTAATTTATTTATCCCTTACTTGATTATCAAGATTTGTACAAAGGGCCTAGCTCAATTAGTTGAATAATATTGTGAGTTACGTTGTTATAAGCTTCTTGATATTGAGTTTAGTTTGAAAAGGAAGTCTAATTTTTTTTTATTGAATTAATCCCTATAAAAGTAAAAGTGGTACTTCTAATTGTGACTTTATATTCAAGACAATGATCAAATCTAGATTTATATAAATATTAAACCACTTAAACTAACGAACTTTAGTAGATACATTAAAATTATTAAAGTAAGTTTTTTTTTATAAAGTCTAATATGTGTGGAGTCGCGTCACTAATCAAACTAAGAAACTTAACAAGAAATTTTCATTTGTTAATAGTGAATTATAATTTTTTTTTTATTCTGTGATATTCACCATGTACTTAAATTGATACTTGTATGTAACTACATATTATTAATATTTCATGGCAATAATATAAATATAGATAAGTTGGGAAACTTCGTTCATTCATTCACGAAAAGGTTTACATTTTTCACAGGCAGCTGATATCTTTAAACTACTCCACATACTTCAAATAATTTGTGAAGCATAAACAAAATAAATTGTAAAACAAATATTATTAACACAACTATAAAACAAAATGATTTGTATTCAAATTTATCATAAAAGTAAAATAAAAATATTTTAGTTACTTATCAGTAAAATAAAAAGGTAATTGAAATTAAATTGAATTAACAACAAATTGGAAGAAATGAACTGATTAAATTTAATAAATAAATAAAATAAAAAAAAAAGTGACATGTGACGGTAGAGAACTTTAGTATTATATGTAGATAAATGAGGAAGATAGCATCTATTTAAATACATCATTGTCCTTTTGTACGTAGAATATGATGAAAGAGTTCACATTATAATGAATAAGCATGTTATGAAAAAGATAGATATATATCATCGTCATTGTATACAATAAGATGAAGGAATTTAAACTATAATGAATAAGCATGTTAATCTTATAGTTTGTTATTTTTATCTATGATACTTTTGAATTTTTCCTTTTATAGATAATTATTTTATTTTAATTTGGACTCCTACTTAGAGTTGATGTGCATCTACAGTACACATAAATAGTTCTTTTATTTATTTATTTTTATATTTTATTTTGTGGTTCTAACCCACCGAACTCTAGTCCATAAGATTATGGCCCAAAAGCTCACTTCTTAATTCTTATATGGATATCTTTTAAGAGTTAGCGCTGGTTTGATTTAGTTTAATTTTTTGAAAGGAGTTTTAAAAAATGATTATTCTCTCAATTTTAAGAGATGTTTAGGTAAGAATTCTATAAATCTTGCTGAAAATCATATTTTTCATGTTGCTCCCCAATGTATTCAGAGCACAATTTTAAGGCTAAATTAAGGCCAATTTATTAAAATAAAATAAAATAACTTTAACTACATTTCATTCTTTGGTTATAATTAGTGATCAATACTATTTGTCTAATATTTTTTCCTAGTTCTAATTTTAAAATTGCTATAATTGTTTTTGGTATACACAACTGATAACATCAATCAAAGACAATCATATTTGAGTAAGGTAAGATGATTATGAATTATAAATTTTTGTGTATAGATATTTGACACAATTGCATATTTAAGATTTGAACTTAATGCAAACACTCAATCTTAAATTCTTACATTTTAATAATTTTCATTACCTATAATGTCAAATCTTTATTTATAGTCGACAGATTATGAATATAGGATGAATTTGAAATGTTAAATAATTTAAAAGGTTGAGCATTCAAAATTTTAGTAGAAATTGTATATATCTATATAAAATTAGGATTTCAAAGAAGCAAAACTTTTTGAATTTCTCTTTATTTTGGATAGATTTCGATCCAAGAGTTTTAAGTACAAAAAGGTCTAAAATGAGTAAGTGCTTCTTGGAGATTATTCTAATAGAAAATATGGATTTAGAAAATATAAAATAGAGGAATATTGATGAAAGGACTTTTCCATAACAAATATTAAAATTGAGAAATAAATTTCAGACAAAAATGGTTAGAGTGTCAAAATTTAGTAAGTTAAAAATAAATTATAATTAGTCTATTTGATTAATAGGCCCTACACATCCCATGGGTTTGCCAACTAGTCCATTTGATTAATAGGCCGAACACATCGCATGGGTTTGCCAACTAAATTTTAGCAAAAGAGCATATGTTTAATTTGAACACATTATGTAGAATTAAGTTTTCAAAAAAAAAATTCTGTTAAAGCAGATTCTAAATTCACATTTCTAATAAAAACAGAACTAGTTTTAATGTTGCTTCTTTTATGTAAACAAATGGAGTATCAAGTACCATTAATTTTAATCTTTAAAACAGCACTCTAAGTGAGATAAAATATAAGAATTTGTGTCTCAATTAATTATTAAGGTAGTTGTAGCATAATGATTTTGGTAACATGCACAAATAAAAGAGCCTTTGTTGGGTGTTAATGTAGTAGACACATTGTTAAAGTAGATAACATTTACTCTGATATGTAGTGTGGGGGAGCTTCCTTTTAAGGTATTTGAGTTTGTCAATGGGTGAAAATCCGATAAAGTTGTCAACATCGGAACTAGTGATAGCTGATATTCGGAGAAAATTTCATTCATAGACAGAAGCAAACATTTAGGGTTGACAGCCATACCAATTTATTATCTATCTTTTTTTAAAGGTCATGTGGGTGTTAGGACCAAGATTAAGGCTTTGTTTAAAATATTCTTGTGAGGAGGAAATGAAGAGGTGAAGAAGGTGTATTGGGTGGCATGAGAGAGGGTATTTATGGCATATGCTTGTGGAGAAGGAAAGTTTGTGGTATAAAGTTTTGCATAGTCTTTATAGAGATGGGAAAGGAGACTTGTGCAAATCAAAGAAGGGATCTGGCCGAGGGGAGTGAGGTGTGGAGGGTAGGGATTGGTTTTAGGAGTTAGTGATAAGGGTGGTAGTGGATAAGAGGAAGATTTTTTTAGCTGGATACTTGGGTTGGGACGAAACCTTTGAATGACAATTTTCAAAGGCTATACAGCATTTCAAGCAATAAAGAGACAAGGGTAGCAGATTTTGGAAGATGGGTGGGTAGTTCATGGATATGGGTGTGGAGTTGGAGGAGAGAGTTGCTTCAATGGGAGGAGCAGCTAGTGGAAAATCTTGAGCAGACAGTGGGCTGTTTGCCTTTGGAATAAGGAAGAGTGAGACAAGTTTAGGTGGCAAAAAAGATAAACAAGATGTTTAAAATATTATATTGGTTTATAAAAGGCTAACAGCTGAGATAAGGACTAAGATGAAAATTTTTGTTGGATGGGAATAGCCCTGAAGGTAACATTATTTGCTTGGAATGTTCTATAGAACAGAATATCTCAAAAAAAAAAAAAATTGGAAAAGAGGGATTTTGTTAAATGAAGAGGTATGGTTTGTGGGGTGAAATGGAGAACTATTTGTTTTAGGAGTATTCATGATTTTTGTTTTCATACATGGTTAATGTGCTTATCATTGATGGGATATGTTAGTGTTACATAATAAAGATAAAAGTTATTTTTAACTATTTATGGATTTGATGGGATGAAAAGGGTTGAAGGATGACGTAAATTGCAATAATGTGGGTTGATCTTAAGAATGTTATAATGTTTAATAAAAAGTAAGTTTTAATAAATATTACTTTTATTCATAATTATAAGTAATAAATTAATGTTTTTTGTTCTAAATATAAAAATAATCATTACTTTTTAAAGTTATTTAAAGGTAAATTTCTTTTATACCTTTAGTTAATTACTATCTATTTCTTATAAATTCATTTATAATTAACAATAAATATAACAACCACTTAAAAAAAATATCTTTGAAATAAAATGTATATTATGATAGAATTAATTAAAAAACAAATTTAATTACTTTTTTTTTATCTTAATGATTGTTCTATGTTATAAAGTTACTGAAGTTACTAAATTAAAACATGAAATTAATTGAAAACAAAAATTAAAATGTTTAGTTATTTAGGGGGTTCTTGGATTATGAACCCCTTGACTTGGTGGGGTTGGTTAGAGGTGATGAAGGAAGGTGTGGTTTAATGCAGAAAACAACATTATGAGTGCACTAAGAGGGGTCATGCCTCTTAAAATGCATGGAATGCACAATTCATGATAGAAGAAATATTATTATTCATGCTTTTTAGTCAAACTACTATAAAAAATGTGTTATCAATTATCAACATAGTGGGTGTTTGCTTTTCATTTTGAAACGCAATTCTTTCGTCTCTCTCCACGTTTACATACGGATTTACGTAGAAGCAATTATTCATTGCTTCAAGTTAAACGTGAAAAACCACGTTAAAACGCGGATGCAAACACACGGATAGATGTTCTAAATTTGGTGAAATTGATATGTACTTTTCACTAACCGCTTCCTTCGTTCATTCACATTTTTGCATGCAACTTGATTATAGTTTTTTTTTTATGTATGCACATAAAAATGTACAAATGTTTTTGTACGACACACATTGTAGTACCTTGACTTTCTTAATAAAAAAAAATTCTTTGCTATTAAAAAAAAAAACAAAATATGTATTACTGTGTGTGTCAAGTGGAGTTTCTTTGCTGTTCAAAAAATAAGATAAACAAAAAGATGTATTACAATGCCAAGTGGACAAATCCAACATGAAATAATTTTTAGAATTTCTTTTTAAGCTTCATGCTTTGTATTTTCTATTTTGCTAGTAGATTCACATTCAGACGAGAGGATCATATGCCATGAGTCTCGGTAATAAAAATTTGCATGTCTTTAAATATAATTTCTATCCAAATTAAAGGAGATAATGAATTCACAAAATGAAAACTACAAAAAAAAAATTACCCAATCACCCTATATCTCTAATGTAATGAGTTGCATTTTTTTATTAACAAGAAAAATTATTGTAACAATTCAAAAAATAAAAATCGATCTTATAAGTATTCCAAATCCATCACTAGACCCGCCTTCATTATTCTTTTAAGAGTTAATCACCTATACACTGTCAGTGTAAAATTTTTTACACTGACAGTCAATCAGAACCGTTAATAGTACTTTTTTATTTTAATTTAATTAAATGATAAGATAAAAAAATACTATTAACGACTCTAATTGACTGCCAGTGTAAAAAAAACTTTAAACAGACAGTATATAGGTGATTAACTCTTCTTTTAATGAGTTGAATTGATCCAAGTTTCAAATCAAGTACAAAAGAAAAACGTTTTTAGCTAAACACTCACCAACTGTTAAACACACTTTATAATGAATTCAAGATTTGGTTACTGCAGTGAGATTGAAAACTGAAAGCAAGTTCACTTTTCTCACGATCTTATAAAATCGTCTTATTTAGAAAAATTATAATATTCAATTTTAACCACAATAAAACTAAGACAGTAATAGGTATTATCACCACTCTTGTCATTTGAAATGCGAAGAATCGTGAAAAATAATACGCCTTAATGTAAAATATACTTTAATATGCAAGTTCACACAAAAATGACCGCACCGAAGATAGATATCCATTACAATTTGCTCACAGGCATGCTGAAACAGAAGGAAACTGGGAATGGGAGACATGAAAAAATTTACACCAATATCCCAACAGACCAAACCGTATTTCAAAACACATGCTTACAGTATTCAAAATGGGACTAACAGGAAATCCAGTTCAGCATCGCATAAATCATGGGACTGGCAAAAATGGATGATGATGATAATAGCCGCTAAAACCTCTGTTTCAATGCAAGAAGTACCTTTAGCTTAGCTAGCTCAAAATGTTGCAAAAGGCGGGGACCCCGGACAGTGATACCCCATCGTATTCCAGCATACAAACCTGACAAGCATGATGAATACCTTATTAGACAGACCACTCTTATAACTCATAATCACATTATCAAAAGGACCATTTTACATAAACTTCTCAACAAGCTCTTATAAAAAAAAACAAGGAAATAAAATGAATCAAACTTTTTACATAAGCTATAACTTCTCTCTAAAATTTGAAGTGCATCACTTGATTTTAAGATGAAAAATTTTTGATTCAGTAAACCTCCCTATTTATTTTCCTAAAAGTGTATCTAATCTAAGTGTGTTCGGATTAATGGTGAGTTGAACTCACCATGATTTTTGAAGATAACAAATGAAGTAAATTATAGTGAGCTCACCACAAAAGCAAATAGTTGTTGCTTCCAAAAATCGTCGTGACTTCAACTCACTACCAATCCAAACACACTAAATTGGGTTAAGAAGTGCAACAAAATTATAAAAGTACAAGTCAGCTGCACACAGCACCGGGGAAAACATGCTTACTGTCATTCTGATAAGACAGAATACTCCTCAAGCAAAGACATCGATTTGAGAAAATGTTTTAAGTTTTCATTTTACAAATTTCACTTTTAATTACAGAAAAGTCAATGTTTTCATTTGATTTTTGTTTTCCAAAGTAAAAAAACCAACGAAAATTATTTCCTGTATAAAACTTTGAAACAGAAAAAATGAAAATAAGGTGATAATTTTGTAATTAGTAGTGAAAGCAAAAAATAAAAACAGAAAATATTTTCTTAAAGGTTAAAATATTTAGTTTCTATAGTTTCATTTACTTTACTTTTTAGTTTCATAGTTTAAAATAGACTTTTTAGTTCCTATAGTTTAAAATAGACCTTTTTAGTTCCTATATTAACATTTTTTAATCCTTTTTAGTCCCTACCATTTATTTATAACACTGTTTCCATGGAAGTGACATGAGCTTATTAAATTCATGAGGCAGGAATGTATTAGGTTTCTTGGATGACAATGTGTCATTTAATGATTTATTATACTATCATCAACAATTAGACCACTATTATGGATCACATTTAGTCACAGTAATATTGACTGTCCACAAAAACCATCCAAACTCTTATTTTTCCCCTCCCATATCCACAAACCCAAATATATCACTGCCGCGTGGATTTAATAAACTCACGCCCCTCACACAGGAACTGCATTACAAAGAAATTAACAACAGGGACTAAAAAGGATTTTAAAATTTAAGTATAGAAACTAAAAATATATATTTTAAACTATAGGGACTAAAAGGTAATGTCAATGAAACTATAGGGCTAAAAATGTATTTTAACATTTCTCAAATTAAAGAGTCCATAAAACTTTCAATAAGTGAAACCGTAAGGAACCAAAAATTAAGATGACAATGAAACAGTAAATCAGGGAATGTTTGTATTATTTTGTGATGAAAAGGAAATACAGAAGGAATAATCCTACTACCAGAGTTAGGCTCCTACAGTGTGGCTACTACCCTCTGTCCATAACAGAATTCTATATTCCAAGATGATTCTCTCCCCCCCCCCCCCCCCCCACCCTTTAAACATTCCCTATATACCTCATATTCCTCCTCACACGTTTGGCAATTTAGTTACACCTAATGCCATCTCACCCCCTCTTTCCTTTCTTCGATTCCTCCTAACATAGACCCTCAGCGTCTTGAGCTTTCCATCTAAGTTCAAGCCCCCACCCCCAGTCCTATCAGAATCATATAAACAACCCAATAGTGTGAGAAAATAATTTCCAGCCAGTGAAGAAATAAAAAGATTGATCAAGCTGGCATATGGTTAAACAAAAAAGAATGAGAAAACAGAGAACAATTATATTGAGCTTGTTCGAGTGTTTCAGGTAGCAAAATACAGCTGCCTTGGAGATTGAGGAGTCGACAAACGACAATAATTGCATACTATTAAAGTCAATGATGGGCATTACAGAGAATACATGGCTACACTGTAATATAAGTTCCACATTCAAATATTACATTCTGACATTAATCCAAAAAATTTTAAGTGTCTTTTTGTTAAGTCTCTAATTCTGGCAAATTTTGATCCCTCACAAAGCAGCATAACACATATTTTGATGATAAAAAGAAACTTTGTACAAACTGCGCTATGCTTGTTACCAATTAAAACAAATAAATATTACAACAGTAACAAAGAAGCAAATCTCTGGAAAGGATTGAGCAAATATAAAGCTAAACTGGTATATAGTCCAAAAGAATTCAGATGAATACGGAATAATAAAAAATAAAATGAGAAGCAATGCTAACTTACTCAAACTATTGAAAGATTATAAGTGTTGCAAAGCTGAAGCAATGCTGTTTGATTCACAGGATCAACGTTTTCACTGATGACTTTAGGGTACCTCCCAGGGGTAAGTGCAGAAAGTCGAGATAATGATGCTACAAAAAACTCCCTGGGATCTCTTATATCTTTAAGTGGATCCTCTTCTTTCTTTCCAGCATTGTAAAGAAGAACAAAGGTGCTGGTATACCCTGCATTTTCTGTAATATCTGGCATGTTATGTTCCTCCTCAACTCTATCCTCTTCTGGCCGGGAAAGGAGTGTCACAATGCTGTCCACCATCTTACCCCATGACACAGAAGCTGCAGGATCCAAAAGAACTGGAGACTCGCAGATGAGTCTAGTTGAAGCAACTGCAGTCAACTTGAGTTCTATAGCTCCTGTAATCAGCTTAAGATTAGGAATCCAAAACTGATTTAAAATCACAATAAATATATCAGGCTGGACACTGTTCATGGTATCAACAACATTTGCAGAACCGTGCTTAATCAGGAAGAGTGACATGAATATCAAGAGAGACTTGATGAGCTTTACAGTTCGCTTTTTCTGGAGCTCTCTAAAAAGAGCAGCCCAGATGTGAGAAATATACGGTTTAATAGCATTATACTCGAGACTTTCAATGACTGTGTTAAGCACATAAAATCCTTGTTCAGATGTGCTTGAAGATTGAATCAGTGTGTCAAATATGCCAAGCACTTTGGTCAGTCTATCCCCTTGGCTGATCTCATTCGGTGCCTTTTGAAGGAAGGCCTGGAGTAGACGCACAAGGGCAGGAACATTTGAGGCTCTTTTCCAAGAATCAGGTGACAATAGAATCTCAAATATCTGCATGTAGATTGGTGGGATCGGTGGTCGGTTTAACTCAACAAGCTGAGCAAGCAACTGAAACGTGTACGGTAAAAACTCAGTCACATCATTGGCCAATATTATTTCAAGCCTAGGAAAGAGGCTTCCTTCAAAAACAGATACAAGAGATGAGTCCCTCTCACAAGCCCGCCTCACAAGAATAGCTACCGACTCAAAGAGATAGTGATTGAAGACAGGATTTTTCGGATTTTTGCAAACTTCAGTGAGAAGAGAGCCCAACCCTTCAATGCAAATTCGTGCAACATCAACAGATATATCTGCAACAGCAAGAACCCTCATAATACATTTCATTATATATTGATTCTCTTCAGACTCTGGGAGTTTAAAGGCACTGAAAAGGTTGTTCATCAGCACTGCAAAAATTGGATTGATATCTGCTGAAGTATAACGTGCTCCACCACCTTCATCCTTCACCAACAGGAGTTTTTCAATACAGCTTGCAGCGTAAGAATGAACGACATTAGATTCTGCAGTAAGGAAACGAACCAAATCTGGAAAAAACTTCAACGCTATATGCTTCGATATTTGGGTCCGGAACATGGTAAAAAATTTGAGTGCACCTGCCTTAAGCATAGGATACCCATTCACATCGGCACTTTGCAGCTCAGGGACAATCACAGACTCAAAAAAGCTCTGAACATCAACAAGTTCCGTGGAGACAACACTAGCCCCTGCCTTCTTGGTTGCAAGCGAAACCACCAAGTATATAGCACAATCCTTGTCCTTCCAATTCGCCCCAGGGTTCGCAGCAAACGAACCCAACAAACTCTGAATCTGCGCAGAAACAATGCTTTTCACAGCATCCCCATAATGTGTCGCGATACCCTTGAGTAACTCACAAGCAATCCTCCTCCTAGTATCAAGATCACTCCCTTCCATATCCCTCCTAATAAATTCAACATAATTCATCTCAAACAGCTCCTCGTCATCCTCCCTCAACCTCACATTCGGAATAACAATGCACTGGCAAATCTGCGGTATCACCCCATCACTCGCAAACAAAGTATGGTGAACACTAGTACTAACCGTAGTCAAAAACTTAATGGCGGTAATCGCAAGCCGGTCACGGGTGGAAGACTGGGACACATTCCCAAGCAAAGTCCACACAGCAAGCGCGAAATCATTCAAGAAGCCCTGAAACTCCTCCTCATTCTTCTCCATGTAGAGGTTAATATTCTCACAAACAGCAGCCCTAAGCTCATCAACAACCGCAACACCATCAGCACCACTGCTCTCAAGAGCAGGGTAGCTAGTAGTAAGATACTTCCTAAACTCACTCATCCACTCTTTCATGTGATCCTCGAAGAATTCAGGAAGCTCCTGAAAGTTCAGCGAGTAGAATATCCGACAGCAGAGCCTCTGAGACTCGAAGAGCTGCCGGAGGTTGGGGGCGCCGGCGTCGATAAGCGACGCCGTTTTGAGGAAAATTTCAAGCAAGGGCCTGGCGAAGTTGTCGAGGCAGTACTTGAGGTCGAGCAATAGGTCGTTAGTTTTATACTGAAACCTAAATTTCTTGAAAATGGAATTGGCGGTGCCGAGAATACCGTTAACGGAGGCGTAATCGGAGGCTTGGGAGGCTTTGTGGAGGTTGGCGACGAGTTCGGGGAGGAGGGAGGGCCATGATTTGGGGAAGTCGTGGTGGCCGATGAGGGCGAGGGCTTCGCTCAGCTGGGATTGGATTTTGGGGGTGGCGGAGAGCATCAGGGGGACGATTAGGGTTTTGATCTGCTCCTTCTCGGGGTCGGGGACGGGGGCGTCGTCGGAGGACCACCGGAGCCGGAGGTGGTTCTTGAAGTTCACGGCGGCGGCCTGGCGGATCTGGTCGTCGATGGAGGGCTCGGCGACGAGGCGGAGGACGGCGAGGGCGTAGTTGGGGCGGGCGGCGGCGTCGGCGAGGGAGGACTCGGCGCGGCGGCGGGGCTCCGGGGAGGGGGAGAGCGTGTGGAGGAAGCATTCGGAGAGGAATTGGAGAGTCTGTGGGTTCCACTCCATGGCTAGGGTTTAGGGTTTGGGAGGCCAATGGGATCAATCAATTAAATTAGAAGAAGAGTGAGTGAAAGTGGAAATGGAGGGATTTTTTCTTTTCTTTTCGCTGTTTGATTTTATTAACGTGTCCCGCATCACAGATTACTATTTTTTTTTTAAATGAACAATCTGCCTTTAGTTTAGACACTAGTATAGATTATGGAATAGAAATACAGATATTCAAAATCTAATTCATCTAAACCAAAAATTGATAGAAAATTATACATTATCGGTTCAGTTTGATTCATATAATTTGGTTTGGTTTAGTTTTCAAATTTAAGTTTAAAGTTATTTCAAATCAAATTAAAGTATATTTATTTATAAATATATATCTTTTTTAAATGTTTAATATTAGTATATGTATACAAAAATCACACATAATATAAGAGGTGTTTTATAAAAAATGCAAGTTATAAAAAGTTCTTTTCTTTCTAAATATACAGTATAATATTTCAAAAGGTATTTTATAAAATTATATGTTATTTAACTAAATTTCAGAATAAAAAATTATAATTTATTTATAATGTTCAAAAATAAATTTTTAAGTGATAAATTTTATAAGAAAAAAATATATTTAATGTAATAACTTAATTGTATTAAAAAATATTTTTATTAAATTAATAAAATAAAATTTAGTGTTAAATACATTAAATGACTGAAATATTTTAATATTTACATAGTTTTATTTTTACCTCTTTTTTCATACGTTCTTAGATAAATGAAATAATGTTACATATTTTTAGTTGATTTTTAAATAATAAATTCTTAAAACTGCAAAAATTAAACCAAATGAAACTTAAAAATATTAGTTTGATTTAGTTCAGATTTCATAATTCATTCAAATCAAATTACACTTGATTTTCTTATTTGATTCAGATGATTTTTAAGACAAAAGTCAATCAAAATAGTACCGAATGACTTTAATATGGAATAGACTATGTTAGGAGGAGAATGCTTACCTTTTGTGCACGCTCACAATTCCCAACCAAAATTAGTCACTACTAATAAATATTTTGTACTAATATTATGGTTATCTAAAAAAAATCCATTTTTCATTTTAATTTAATAAAAAAGGAGTTTATAGTTATGCATTTATCGTATAATTGTTTTACATTATTAAGGATCACAAATTATTATACGTGTGACTATATATATATATATATATATATATATATATATATATATATATATATATATAACATTTTCTAATTAAATGACTGCTTAAAAAATTACATCATCTCCATATATGCTATTTTTAAATAAAAAAGTTATAAATTATTTTTAACATAAAAAAAATGATAGAACACTAAAATAGTTCTCAAAATTAATTGAAAAATGATATGTTGCAGTTCCTAATAGAGACTCACCCACCTCCAATATTATATAAGTGATATGTTGAAGTCTTAATAGAAACTCATCCAAAAGATTATTGTACATGTGTGAAACACAATCCACAAATAATTTCATTCAATTGTAGTTAATCAGGTTACTTAACACTAATAAAACTCTCCAAAAAAAGATTTGTCTGCCAAGTGAAAAAAAAGGTGATATTAGAATATTCAACTTATCAATGAAGAGGTAATTTTTAGTTACTTGTGTCAACCTATGTTATCTAATATTTTATAAATAAGGATGAAAATTCAAGTGTATATGTAAAATATTATTCAGTTTGAGTCATGCTTTAGAATATAAATTGTAACAACATGTTTTATATTGTTGTATGTTGTTTTCTTATGTGTTCATAAAAAATATATATAAAACAAAACAAGTTGTTTTCTTATGTTGGGGAGAGGGGTTAATGTTGAGATGACTCTGTACTTAAGTTATAGAAGATATAACTTAAGTGTGTGACAGTTGGCCTGAGGAGAACTAGGGTATTAAGGCGAATTTTGATAAATGAATTTCATAAGTTCATAATTTTATAATATTAAAAAGAAGTTAAAGAGATGTATTATGGAAACAACGGAATTTGATCTTCGATTTGATTCCATCGACAAATTTCTTTTCTTCCCTTGATCAATATTTTAAGTTGTAAAAGTTGATACTTAAGCTAAGGAGCTAATAATTTTATAGAGAAGTCATCATATGAAGTGTTTTGGGGTTCTCCATTCTTTTCCTTTTACCTTGATTCCTAAAGCAATTGAGATAAGGAAAGTTTGTAGAATGATTTTTTATTAGAGTATGTGTTGATTTCTATGTTGTTTTGCCCATTAGTGCCATTTATGTTGATAATGGATGAATTTCCTGATGTTGGGTGTTGTGATTTTTGAAGGTTGAAGATGGATTGATGGTTTTGAGTTTGTTAGTTGTTGCATGTGATGTTTTTAAAGAGTTTTGAGTTGTATGAGGAGTAGAGAATAAGAATGATGGGATGCATGTGTCGATTTTGATGTGGTTAACTAGATTTTGTTGAGAGAGGGTGATTTCCATGGAGGAACATCACATTCTCGTTCAACTAGAAGTTTAAGGTCTCTTAGTATTCATGAATAGATGAAGAACACCAACTCATTTTTGGTATTTTCACTCAACATTGAGTTTTGGTCACTTAGTGAGGAGCCAAAGAATACTCGCCTTGCTCAACTAGAAAATGATCGCTTAGCGAATAGTTGATGGCCAAATTATGTTTTGTGGTCTTCATCAAAGTTGTAGCCTTAATTGTTAGCTTTCCAATGGATTTGGAATCACCCAAAAAAAGAGATCTAGAACTCAAGTTATGACTTTTTTAGTGAGCAAAGGTCAAGCTATCAATTTTAAGTTAAACTATTGCAATTTTTGTGATTTTCAAGCTTGCCCAGTGAAAAAACTCACAGAGAGTGAGAGTTCATCTGAATCAACAAGCTATGATTATCCAACAAGAATACCTACAAGGGGCTCAGCTCGCCCAACAATGCTTTGCTTGCCTAGTGAAGGGAGCTACAACAAGCTTTCTTCGTTGAGTAAGAATATCTTTCCTAGCGAGATTCCTCTATTTGATTGTTTTATCTCTTGAAGTTGGTTTTTGATGAGATGTTTGTTGCACCCCGAAAATTTTCGATCTCGCGACTAATGGTTTAGACATCCTTTTGAAAATCTCATCAATTAAGGAATGTCCGGACACCAGACTAATCCTTAATTAATGATTTTGAAAATAGGTTCATGGAGTCGCCACCAATGTTTTACTCAAAATATTGGAAAAGGAAAAGGTTTTTAAAAGTCCAATAATGGCCTTAATAACCAGAATTGGGTTCGGGAGTCGGTTACGTGTAGGGAAGGTATTAAGCACCCCTACAATGCCCTTAATTGGTACCCTATGATGAAATTAATACGATAAGAATTAATAAATTTAATATTGAATCCCCTTTATTAATGTTTATTTACATGCTTAAAATATAAATTAAGCGATTAACCCTAAAATATCTACATTATGACGTTTATTATAACAAAAAAAAGATAAAGATGAGGAATAAAAGGAAGAGAAGAAGATTGACTGAAATACCTCTTGAACAAGCTTTATTGCATCTTCAAATATGGAGAAGGTGCTTTGTGGCGACCTTTCACACTACAGTATGCCTCGCAAATCTCAAGAAATACAATAGGAGGGAGAGAAAAGATAAAGATGCGACACAAATCTCAAGAAATACAAAAGAAAGGAGAGAGATAGAGAATTTTCGTGCTCAAAGGAGTCTTATTCAAAATTTCTCTGGCCGCCTTGAGAACTGTGCCCGAGGCTTCTATTTATAGGAATCAGAAGGGGGCCAGAACAGCCCATTCCGGATTTGGAACGGCTCGTTCTGGGACAATCATTATGTGCAAATTACGCACCCTAGAACGGCCCGTTCTAAAAATAGAACGGCCCATTCCAGAGTGGAAACTAACACAAAGTTCCCCTTTCCAGAATGGCCCGTTCTAAATTTGACTTGTTTGGAACGGCCCGTTCTGGTATTGGAACGGCCCATTCTGGTATTGGAACGACCTGTTCCAGACTAGCACTCTTAGGTGTTTTAGCCACGTTGGAATGGCCCATTCCAGACTAGCACTCTTAGGTGTTTTAGTCACGTTGGAACGGCCCGTTCTGATATTGGAACGACCCGTTCTGATATTGGAACGACCCGTTCTAATATTGGAACGGCCCGTTCCGATTTTGGAACAGCCTGTTCCAGGTTACTAAAACCATCATATTTGGCCTTTAGGCCTTCTGATGTCCTATCTTATTGTTTGCCTGCTTCGGAAGCTCTTTCCCTTCATAACGGAGGTCGATTTCCGTGTTTGTGTGCCCCGGGACGAAATTGGGTGTCTATAGCTGCCCCTCTTTACTTGTCCTTTGGAGTAGCTATGTGTTGCTTTTCCAAAGGCAAGTAAAGACATAGACATTTCGTCCGGGTCTCCTCCTCGTCTCTTTGGTGTTGGCGCTTCTACGTTCCTTCTCTTGGATAGGTGTATTTGCTCATGTCCTCGTCCTTTAGAGCAATTGAGTGTTGGTTGCATACTTTATTGGGTAACAAGGCTGACGAACTGTACACTTGATCTTCGATCTTCAAGTAGATGCTTCATTCTTTCTCTTGTGATAGTGCGCTCTTTTATTTGTAGCTTGTTGAAGAGGGAGTATTTTCGTAGCTCAGCTTCCCTCACGGCTTTGTCGTATATCAGATTGGGGGATGACTACAGTCTCTCCAGACCTTTCCCTCACGGCTTTGTCGTATACCAGATAGGGATGTGAGTACAGTCTCTCCAGACCTTTCCCTCACGGCTTTGTCGTATACCGGATTGGGATGTGAGTACAGTCTCTCCAGACCTTTCCCTCACGGCTTTGTCGTATACCAGATTTGGGATGCGAGTACAGTCTCTTCAGACCTTTCCTTCACAGCTTTGTCGCATACCGGATTAGGATGCGAGTACAATCTCTCCAGACCTTTCCTTCACGACTTTGTCGTATACCGAATTAGGATATGAGTACAGTCTCTCCAGACCTTTCCCTCATGGCTTTGTCGTATACCGGATTGGGAGGTGTGTACAGTCTCTCCAAACCTTTCCCTCACGGCTTTGTCGTATACCGAATTGGGATGTGAGTACAGTCTCTCCAGACCTTTGTTGTATTTTATGGAAACTTTCGATGCCCTCAATTGTTTACTTGACTTGTGGTAGATATTGCCCCAAGGATGTTGGGCAGGAGGTGTTTTGTGATGCCTCTAATTTGGGCTGCTTTTGTCTTTTGTTCAGATGCTGTCAATTGGAATTTGTGTTTCCCTTTCTTGGATTTTCTTGTTGGTGTTGTGGGATGAAAGACTGCCCCTAGGTGGATGGGCAAGAGATGTTTGATGTGCCCTTGTGTTGGTGGGTAGAGAAGTGGATGACTAGCAGGGACTCCAGTATTGCCCCTGCCACGTGAGTATTGTGATGCCTCTCCAGGCACTTGTTGCGGAGTCCTTTTGATTCATTGATGATTGATTGTTTGATTGTTGATGGATGGTTGTGGATGCCCCATGGTGAGTATGGATGCATGGATGCACATGAAAATGCAAGACATGAATGGATTGGATTTTCTTATTATATTTTTTTTTATAAAGTGAAATTATACCCTTTTGTGCACACTTGTGCCCTATGCATGATATGCAATGATGCCTCTATGCTAATGCTTAAATGCATATTGATTTTACTTTCAAGAAATTAATCTATGCGCATTGATCAATGACATGGATTGTTAGCCTTTTAGCCGTGTCGAATTTAGTGTTGCTTTTTTGAACCTGAGGTTTGTGTAGTTCGGCCCTCTCGCTTGTACCGAATATGATATGTTAGCCCTTAGATCAGGTGTACCTAGACTCTATTCTAGGACACCTCCATCTTTTCCTTGTGAGTGTTCACTGTGCATATTATGTGTATCTCTCAAATTTATCTTAATGCCACGTAGGTCAAGAGGAATGAGAGGAAGGGGATATATACATAAATTTTTTTTGTAAAAATTTTGTTAGAAAGGATTTTTTCAAAAATGGTTTATAGAAAAATGGCTGGCCGAGGTAGGCTAGTGGTTTAGGTTGATGAATAAGCACATTCAAAGTGAGGAAATCATTTTCCGCGTTAGCTTATTATTTCCTTCAAAGTTAAGCGATGACTTGGGATTGCATATTGATTAAATGATCTTCTCGAGCCACCTTTTGGTTTTCAGCTCGAGATACTGCTTTGTCCTAACTTTTGCCTAGGTTACTTGAGATGTGTTCCCTAGCGGACATTTTTTTTTCTTTGATCCTCACTTTTGCCTAGGCTACCTTTTTTGTTTGTGGATCTCCTAGCGGACCTTGCCCTAATTTTTGCGCAGCCCCCTTAGTGGGTTTCCTGCCAGGCTTTTGTCTTTGCAGTATTTGTGATCATCTTTCATTCCTTCATTAAAGGGGGATGCCCCTTGCACTAATTTCATTTGGACTTTTATCCACAAGTCATGCCCAATTTGATTGATCTTTATATGTTTTTTATTGTGTATCAAGCCAATGTTTCTAATGACGTCCTTATTTCAAATGTACTTGTTCATTTAAGATTTGTTGACGAGGCTTAGAGTAGATAAAAGGGAGAAGAGAAATGAAGTAGAAAAGTGTATGGCATTAAAATAGAATTTTCAATTTACGCGTGCCCATTTAATGTAGCTTGAGGGCCCGAGCATGCCCTAAGTTCGTGATTCGTACACAAAGAAAAAGAAGGAGGTTGCCCCTTATAGAGGCCTACGTCATCTAACTGTAGAGCTAGTCCTCCACTTGCTTGGATGTGGCACTTCAGAAGATCTCGTGTAGAGGGAGGTCCTTTGGCTTCTTCTCTCGTAAAGGTATTTTCAACTCATATCCTAAGTCTTTCCTAAGAAGTAGGAATGGGTAGAAGCGATGATAAAGCTTTCCATGGAGTCTTGCTTCTCCAGAGGAACATTCAAGCTGTCTCTCAATTTTCAGCTCGAACAAACATTGCTTCTCAATTTTTTTTATTATTTTATTATTTTTTATTTTTTTATGCCTAGAACGCCCTTTGTGAGTTTTCATTCTAGCAGTTTCTTAACAAGCAATGTTTCTCTCTTGTTGAAATCACTTTTCGAGAAAGCTATATTCACTTTGCCTTAGTGTTTGAGGGATTCGTCCTCCTCAGATTCTCTTTATTAGCTTGCAACTCGTTAGGAGTGTGGATCCATCCATTCCTGGTCGTTTTTCCTATTCCGCTTGGATTTCACGGTTGCACGACACGGCTTTATCCTCTGGGGGCAAGAGTTGGCATCTTGAAAACTCTTTATGCATATGGCTTATATCCCATTACTTTCGACTAATGCACATAGGTTAATTTCCTTTTTTATTCTCATTTATTCTTTTACAAGGAAGGATTTGTTCTAAATGAATGTAATGCAGAATGTAGAGAAAGTTGGGAAAAATAAATATCAGTCTCATTGATTTGTTTATCTATGAATGCTCAAATAGATTTTGACAGTATTAAGCGAGAATCTATATTAGATTCTAAGAAGACTTACTTTAACAAACATATCTAAGTAAGGGCCCAAAGTATTTTTTTGAAATTGATTTGGGCTTTTCTTTAGAGCGCAGGTACTGTCGTATATTAGAACATTCACTTTTCTTAACTTTCTATACGTACTGCAACCAAATCCTCCTTAACTAATAAAATAAAATGAATGAAATTAATGAGCTAATCTAGAATGCATGTCATTTTTTTTGCCTAATCTTTATCATGTTTCTATTATCTAAAAGCAAATGATGCATGGTAAAGAAGACACTTCTTTTATTGATTTTTTTTTACAAAAAGGAAACTACCTATATGATGTTAATGGAATGCTGACCTAAGAATGTACGAAGGGGTATAAAATTTTTATTATTATTTTATTATTTTTTTTATTATCTGTTTGCTTATTATAAAATTCCAATCCACTCTTATTAGAAGAAATAATACAAACAAATGCACACACACATGCTCAATCAACATACACCCACGAACGATCATGTTCAAATCCTTGGTCTGTGGTCCCTGTCAAGAAAAGTGTGTTGCATAGGACGGTTCTAATCTCACTGGTCTTTAAGGCCCCCAAGGTGCCCCCATTATAGGGACCCAGTATCTCTGTCGCCGTCACCTGGCAAACTCTAAGGTCTGTCGCAGTATTTCGGGCTAGAGTAACCGGTTATCACCTTGAGTGTGATTTCCGACAAGGCTCGCAGGCTCCAAGGCCAAACTTGGGCCAGTCGTACGTCAACCACTCCCTATGTTTAATACCCTCATGCCCCCGGGTGTAGGGAGAACTGTTGTGTGCAAAGGTTTTGTGTACAATTTGTATTCAAACAAGTGCGAAATTTAAATAAGTAAACAGATATCAACGCCAAACAAAGAAAACAAACAAGGTAAAGGGGAAAAATATTTAAATTATTATTTTTATTTTATTAACTTCATCAATTAAATGGGTCTGACCCTCTTTAAACGTCCCCAGCGGAGTCGCCATCTGTCGCAACCCGAAAATTTCTGATCTCGCGACTAATGGTTTAGACATCCTTTTGAAAATCTCATCAATTAAGGAATGTCCGGACACCAGACTAATCCTTAATTAATGGTTTTGAAAATAGGTTCATGGAGTCGCCACCAATGTTTTACTCAAAACATTGGAAAAAGAAAAGGTTTTTAAACATCTACATTATGACGTTTATTATAACAAAAAAAAGATAAAGATGAGGAATAAAAGGAAGAGAAGAAGATTGACTGAAATACCTCTTGAACAAGCTTTATTGCATCTTCAAATATGGAGAAGGTGCTTTGTGGCAACCTTTCACACTACAGTATGCCTCACAAATCTCAAGAAATACAATAGGAGGGAGAGAGAAGATAGAGATGCGACACAAATCTCAAGAAATATAATAGAAGGGAGAGAGATAGAGAATTTTCGTGCTCAAAGGAGTTTTATTCAAAATTTCTCTGGTCGCCTTGAGAACTGTGCCTGAGGCTTCTATTTATAGGAATCAGAAGGGGGCCAAAACAGTCCGTTCCAAATTTGAAACGGGTCGTTCTGGGACAATCGTTATGTGCAAATTACGCACCCTAGAATGGCCCATTCTGAAAACGGAATGGCCCGTTCTAGAGTGAAAACTAACACAAAGTTCCCCTTTCCAGAATGACCCATTCCAAATTTGACTTGTTTGGAACGGCCCGTTCTGGTATTGGAACGGCCCGTTCCAGACTAGCACTCTTAGGTGTTTTAGTCACATTGGAATGGCCCGTTCTGATATTAGAACGACCCATTTTGGGGTTCGGAACGACCCGTTCTGATTTTGAAACAGCCCGTTCTGGGCTACTAAAACCATCTTATTTGGCCTTTAGGCCTTCTGATGTCCTGTCTTATTGTTTGCCTGCTTCGGAAGCTCCTTCCCTTCATAACGGAGGTCAATTTCCGTGTTTGTGTGCCCTCGGACGAAATTGGGTGTCTACAATGTTGATAACTATATATTGTAAGTGATGTATGTTAATTCTCTTATAACATATGATGATGTATGGTGTTGTATAAAGATGTATATGTTGTTTAAGTTGAAAGTTGTATGTTGAATGATGTTAGGTTGCAATGTATGCATGTATTTCATGTTTTAAATTGAAACTTGCATAATAATTAGAGGAGAAAAAAGTTATTTTAGAAATAAAAGTATTTCATTAAGTAGATATAAGTTGTAGTGCTTTTAGAGACCAAAATTGGAACTTGTCAATGAGTAAATTACTTCCTGATTGAGAATTTTTTTAAAATTATCTCCTATAAGTTTTTATGTTGAAAATAATATGGTGCAAGCCAAACCATACTTGTCGTAAGTGACTAATAAGTAAGGTATGGAGTCAAAGGTTAAATCCCTAATTAAGTACAACCTTCCTATTGTAAGTTACAAAACCTGAGGAACTAATTATGGTCACCATGTTCGTTGTTATTTTTGGTCACCATGCCAACCATTATGATTTAATAGGGTCAAGCCATTTAGAACTCTTATTAAGTTGTATAAGATCTCCATAGTTGTACAGTTATTATATGTTGATAATGTTATTGATTTTATGCATACTATGTTGCTTTCTTTTACAAGTTTACCCATTTGTTTGTTGCGTGACTATGATGATCATGTTTTGACATGAGAGCATACTAGATTTAGCCAGAGGACGATGTATTAGTTTGGAGTTGTTTTTATTCACCATCTAGTGGATGATAGAAATCTAAGATAACTAGTCTCAAGATTTTGTTTTTAGTGTTGTTTAGACTGATTCAATTGCATAGTGATTTTGGTGGTTGTATGGAGGGACAAATTCATGTTTAAGATAGTGGGGGAAAATGCCCCCACTAATTTTTTTTTATATTTAGCTTTTTTATATGTATATCTATAACATACAATAAAGTGAATTGTCTCATTTGATGTACACATTATTTAGACAATTTTATCTTAAATTTTTAAATAATACAAAATAATATTAAAAACTAATCATTCTTACAAATATAGAACTCAAACTCAAGACCTTCAAGTTTGAAGACCAAATGCAACACTGATTGATCTACCAAATATTGGTAAGTTTTAAACATTTTTATTAAATAAAATATAGAAGCATGAAATGTCTCAATTTCACTAGTTATAATAATGTTGTCACACTTGCTTGTTAAAAATTGAATGTACCACTTTTTTTGTATTTTTATTTTATAAAAAAAATCAATATATTGATGTTTTGAAGTAATTTTTTCAAGTGTAGTGTTTGAAGAAGAAAAAAATAAGTGTTAACTTTATAATGTAGTATTAATTATCTCTTTTTCATTTATACTCTTCATAATATTCTTTAGAAAGTGGTTATTGTATTGTGTTATTTATAATAAAAAGATTAATCATGAAATTTTTTGGTATGTAAAGCAAACTAAGATGACACTTATTATAGAATGAATAGAGTACTAATTATAATTAAGTTAATAAAAGGATTAAGGAGTGATAGTGCTCGCCAAACCCATTTTATATCATTTTTTGTAAAATGATTAAGGAGTGATAGTACTAATTATTTTTTGTTGAACTTGATTGATATGAATCAAAATGATTGAACTTGAGTTTAAGATTAAACTTGATAAATAAATTAGCCGAATTTTAGTAATGTATAGTTCAACTTGTTTGATTCATAAATCAACTAAACATATAAAATAATAATAATAAAAGAAGAAAGCACTTTAGAATTTTATAGTTCTAAATTGAGTTTTCTATTATTTTATGTAAGATGAAATAGTTCTTATTTATATAGACTTTGATTATAATATATTTCTTTGAAATCGTAACTTCTAACATTATAAAGCTAATATAATAATTTCTTTTAAATTAAGCAATCATTTCATCCAAAAATATATTATGAAATTAAAATTTTGAAATGTAAAAGAGTTAAAAAAATGACTCTTAGTTCATGTGGTTCGAACTAATGAACTGAATTGAGTTGTTATTAAATTTGAATTGAGTCTAGTTAGAATTGAAAAAAAAATATTTATGTCAAACTTAAGTAAAGTTACGAGTTAAGCTAAATATTATTGAGTCAAGTTTGAACCAAACTTGACTCATTTTCAATCCTATATATGAATAAGAAGTAGAATAAAAATTTGTTTGTGATATCTTAATTTTCTATTTTAAAAGTTAGCCACTATGTGATTTCTAAACCAATCACTAATGCAACTTCTCAATAATTGTTTTATTTGATTTCTTAATCAGTACCACAAATGCATTGGTTAATGGGATCCTAAAAATAAAGAAAGAGAGAAAAAAATAGAATAATTTACTTTTGTAAATTAGAAACATTTAATTAATTTCAAGTTGTAATTACTTGGATGCACGATTACTACTTGCTCTCACCTTGTTAATAAATGAGTGTAGACAAAAAAAAAGCATATCATTTTATCAACAAATATCCATCAAATTATCCAAACTTTATCTAGAATAGATCTCATCAAAGCGTTTTCATATATATAATCATATGATTCAAGTTTGAGATACAAAATGAGATATTTATATATTCCTAGTTCGCAATAGATTATTCCTATGACACCCTCTATCCTACATATCATAATACTTGAAATAAATAAAATTAAATCAAGAAGTTTATTATAATAAAATTCCATGTGTTTAACATAGAGAGTATCACGTTTTAACATAACAAAAACAACTAACATCCAAATGAAATCTATTACAAGAAAACTAATAATTATCTCAAAATATGATAAAAGAAGATAATCTTTAACTAAGTCCCGATATCATGTCTTATCAGAGCATAAACTCAACTGCAAGGACTAGGTCTTATCGGCAACATCATCAACCTCATGACGTAAATCAACTGCAAGAACATACAAAAGATACAAACACAAAACAAGGGGAGTGAGCAACATTTCACTCTAGCTCACAACGTAAGATGTGAATTTTTTTCAGTACTAGAATTTTTTTTAAAAAAGTACAAAACTAAACCCCTTGCCAATATATTTACAAAACTAAATCCATTTACTATGCATGGTCGAAATTCAGTCTCTAGCACAGTCCCCACCCACACCCAATTTACCTGCCGGGATTTGGTCTCCCGGGATTTGAATTCCGTGCAAGTTTTAATTTTTTTTCATTTAAAGGTTTTATCTTATATATATATATATATATATATATATATATATATATATTTTAATCAAATAATATAAAAAGTTTAACTTAAATAAAAAATAGTAGTTATGTATTTTGTTTATATTATTTCTTTTTTTTAGTTTTTTTAGTTTTAAGTTTTTTTGTTATATATATATATATATATATTTAAAATAAAATATTATAAAAAAAGTGTATAAATGAATTATAAATATATATGTGTATAAAATATTGATAATATTGATAATTAATAATTTAAATTATTAATAATGTTAATAAGTAATAATGTATAATATTCATAAGTTAGAATTTTAATAATGTATAATTTTAATATGTTTAGGGTTTAGGGAAATATGTAAAGCCACAAATGTTACGAGTAGAACAATGAGTGGCTGTGCATCATTGTTACACTCCTGGGCATGGCATCGCATGCCATATATTACGCAATTTCCAAAGTACCACCAACATTTCCTTTGGTCTGCAAATGGAGCAGGGGTAGAGTACTAAAATTTTAAAATGCACCTCATAATGATGTTGTTAGATACATATCAATGTTTGATCACATTCAGGCTGATCAGGTAAATCTTCATAACAAATTTTATTTGTTTCTTATTTTCTTATATTTAGCATATTATCTCAAGTAACAAAGTTTAATTTATTTGTAGTTTTTATGGGCTCCACATCAAGACTTGCAAACATCAATACCCATCCAAGCATATAGAGATGCTCAACTGTGGACTTCATGTACTCCCATCATTTGTTTTGTAATTGTTGAATGGTACCAATCGGATAGAGTGAAATTGCAATTTCGTTTCTTCCATGATATCCCTTCTCCACCCAATAATTTGGATAACCTACACAAAATTGACATGAGGGGAAGACAAGATGAAAATTGGGTTACAAGACATGCTCAATGAATCGACATGTGGAACAATAGACGTGAGCACACATTAATGGATCATCCAATGCAAGGTCCATTGTTTCACACACGAGAATACATTGAATGGTACTTCGTCAATTCCATCTATTTCCTATCTGTGTCACGACTACTACAAGATCCAAGGACCCATCAACAATGAAGACTTCCACAACATTTGAAACCGGTGCGATTTCCATGTCGTCGTATGAAGAGACTCATCAGCATGTATCAAGTCCTCCACACAACATCACACCATAATAAAACATAATTGACAGAAGATATTCATTTGCAACAACTTCAGAGGATTTTTTTACAAATTTATTTGGAGTAGATTTTAGAATTCCATCTTCAACACAGACATATATGAAATCTCTTTACCAATCAGATTTTGCTAATGAACCTGGTAGTTCTTCAACTGCATTCCAACAACCAGTCCTTAATGATGATCCAAATCCTGTTGAGCAATAACCTCAACAGCGTAACCTAGGTTGCAACAGACGTCGTCCTCGTTGTGGAATTGAATACCACTACGAAGATTAAAAACCTTATATAATAATTCACTCTATCTTAATGTTATGAATTTTTACTTTTAATGCACTCTCTCTTTATCAATGTAATATTTAATTTATTAATATTATAAATTATTAACATTATACATTATTAAAATTATATATTATTAAAATTATACATTACTAAAATTATAACTTATTAAAATTCTAACTTACTAAATATACATTATTAAAACTATAACTTATTAAAATTATACATTATTCAAATTCTAACTTATTAAAATTATACATTACTAAAATTCTAACTTATTAAAATCCTAACTTATTTAAATTATACATTATTAAAATTCTAACTTATTAAAATTCTAACTTAATAAAATTATTCATTATTATAAAATTTAAAACACATATATATTAAAATTATTACTTATTAACATTATTAATAATTTAAATTATTAATTATCAAAATTATTAATATTTTATACACATATATATTTATAATTCATTTTTACACTTTTTATAATATTTATTTTATATATATATATATATAACAAAAAAAATATAAACAAAATACATAACTATTTTTTATTTAAGTTAAACTTTTTATATTATTTAATTAATATATATATATATATATATATATATATAATAAAACCTTTAAACAAAAAAAATTAAAACCTGCATAGAATTCGGATCTTAAGGGACCGGATTCTAACACGTAAATTGGGTGTGGGTGGGGACTGTGCTGGTTGGAATTTGTCTTCTCGGAGACCGAATTCTGACCATGCACAGTAAATGGATTTAGTTTTGTAAATATATATTGGTAGGAGGTTCAATTTTGTATTTTTTTTTAAGAAAAACTCAGTACAGAAAATTTTTTTGTAAGATGTAGCCGGGCAACCAAACACAAACAAAACATATACATGTATACACAACATAGTTACATTGGTAATAATAACTCATTTCACTCTCATGACATAATAATTAAATATCACATAAGATTAAGATGCATTATGCAATGGACATAAACTACATGTTATCATGCATGTGGCGTCAATAAAAACTTACATATCACACTTATGTATTGTCACTAATAATACACGTAGAGTAGTATAGGAGTATATGCTAGTCACACCCGCAACCCACTTTCACTAGGAGGATATGCTACTAAGGTTTTGTAACAGCCCGATTTTCACAGTTTGTGCGAAAGACCCAAAGCCCAATAGGGGTAATTTAGTAGCCTAGAACGGGTCGTTCCCAAATTCGAACGGGTCGTTCCAAACTACTAAAACGAGGGTGATTTAGTAGTCCAGAACAGGTCGTTCGCAAACTGGAACGGGTCGTTCCAAAATACTAAAATTGCCTACAAATCTTAGTTGGGAACGGGCGTTCCAAATCACCAAAAATGCCTATAACCCTAGTTGGGAATAGGCCATTCTAAAAATGGTCGTTATGGGTTAAAATGTAACCCTAGAACGGGCCGTTCTGGTTTGAGAACGGTCCGTTCTGGTTGTGAATTTTACACATGCCGTCAGAGTCCAGAAGAGGCCGTTCCGGATTTGAAACGGGTCGTTCCGGCGACGCCTGATGCCTATAAATAGAGTGCTATGACACTCCCAAAAACACATTTTTCAGTTCTGACTTCTTTCTTCTACATTTTCTTCTTTTCCTTCTACACTCTCTAAAGATCGGGGGGCACTCAGAGGAGGAGACCAAAGAGATCTTTGTTTTAGTTTCAGCTACTACTTATCGAGGTATGGGGGAAAATGGGAGATTTATATGTAGAGTTACATGAGGGGGATTGGGTAGAGAAAGAGTCCCTTAGAATTATGGGTAATTTTATAATTTTTTCTGTTTGAGGAATTGATGATCCCATTAGATTCTGTATGTATTGAGAATTAGAAATATATATTTAATTTGTGAAAATGATGATCTGGAAGAGAGAACGAAATTGTAGAAAAGTGCTTGTGAGTTAGGTTTTGGAAAAATTGGGGGTTTTACTATTTGATTTAATATTGTATTAAATTGGTGAATTAATTGGATTTTATATTAGTTTATAAATATTATTGTTATATTATTATTATAGATATGTATTCATGGTGAATTGCTTGATGGGTATGTGAATCATTGTATTGTGTGAACTTATCTGTATGTAATATGGAATTTGAGTTATGAAATGAGATGTGTGGAATGTGAATGAGATGTGATTGTAGATCCTCATATGGATGACCAGGGGTGAGCACGGCCCTAGACTGTTAAAAGGGTAGCGTGACCTTGACACAGTGTTATGTCAGGAGTGAGCACGACCCTAGGCTACTAAAAGGGTAGCGTGACCTTGGCACAATATTATGTCAGGGGTGAGCATGACCCTAGGCTAAAGGGTAGCGTGACCTTGACATAATAAGATTTGTGATGATTGTGATTGTGGTTCCTCACACATATGACCAGGGATGAGACGACCCTAGGTAAGTGATGCTACAGGGATGGCGTGCCCTTGGCATATGTGGGATGAGTGAGACAATTAATACGTATCACTTATGTCTAGAGTGGCACGACCTTGAGGTGGCGTGACCATTGACATAGTGTTAATTGCAAGATTTGTGATAGATTGGTGTGATTGTGAAATTGTGATGTGAATATGATGCATGATTGATAGAATTAGAATGTATGGATATGCTTGTAAAGACTTCATTAATTGATGAGTTATGATAAGATTATGTTGTGTTTTTCCTTGTGTGCTTTACATATAGATGTTTTCTTTTCCCACCATGCAATTGTGGATGTTTTAGGTGAGGAAGATCTGGTTATGAGTGGCATCTACAATGACAACGATTGAATTGTGGGTATGCTCTGATATTGTGACATCGGGGCAAAGAATTTCTAGGACGGATTTTTATATGGATTTGAAGTTGAACTTATTATTTTAAAAATAATTTGTAAACTCTTATGTTTCATTTTCTAATTTATTTGAATAACCTAGGAATGGTACTAGAATGGATTAACAAATCAAAAGCTAAGATTAGAAAACAAAATAAGACTCAAATATATGGCTGGACCAATGCAAACATGTCACAAAAATTTTCCAAATCCGAGAGCACACAACACCAAATTTTCACTCCTATGACTTTTTCTTTTGCTATTTTCTTTCTTTTTCTTTTGCAAAATATTTTTCTCTTAATTTTCTTTTGATGTTCAGGAGTTTCAATGCCTTTTAAACACTTAGAAGTCTCGGATTTAGTGTAAAAATACTGCAGCAAAAATTTCACACAAAACAAGAGGTGTTCACATGCATTTTGTAACTAGTGCTTCACTATTTTGTATTATTTTGAGAGAAATTTTTTAAGCACTCATTCTTTTGTTTTTCTCATGCATATAAGACACACACACCTCTGTTTTGGTTCTGTTTTAAGGCTAAAAAAATTGCACAAAGTTCCAGCCACTACACAAGACTCAAGGAAAACCTAATAGGAAAGTGTTTAACAATTTAATTTGAAAAAACTTTTAATATGACATAATAGAAACCTAACTCTAGGAAATTTGCTAGAACTAATAGCAAATTAAGAACTCAAACATGTAAAGCAAAAGCACATATAGGACGGTTCAGATTTAATAAGAAAATACACAAAAATTTCGGACTCAAGAACACAAAACAAAAATTAGGTCAAACAAGCTAGTCTAGGAAGTTTCAACATATAAAGGACTACACATGACTTTCTAAGACAAAACAATTGATTCAAAAGCAAAATCTAAGCAATATGAATGTTGTCCAATCACGGACACATGTTATAGAATGAAGAGACTCAAGCAAAATTAAAAGCACAAGTATAGGAACCTAAAGCACAACAAAACCGGTTTGATTCAAGAATTAGGAGAACAAGCAAATATGAATCAAACAATTATTATGTGACATTTTGGATCCATCAAAGTGTGAATAAAATCTAGATCCATTCAGCAAACATAAGAAGACATGTAATAGAAGGAAGATACAACACGGATTCAAGTAGAAAAGTTTGGAAACAAAACCTCAAGAGCACTAGGCTCTAGATACCAAAAAAATGATGGAACTAGGTGAGGAGATTGATGTTCCTTCACTTGATTCCATGCAAGGACCGAATGCTTCTTGAGGTTAATTCCTTGGATGAAGCTTGAATCTCCATGAAAGAAGCTTCCATGGAGGAGAAGCCATGAGAAGTGGTTCGGTTACTTCTAGTTAGGGTAGAAGCTTGAGGAACCTAGGTTAAGGTTTGAAAAACCTTGGTGAAACCTTAAAGAGAAGGTTTTCTCTTCGGTTTTGGTAAGACTCTTGAGAGAGAAATCTGAAGTTTATTTCTCATAAATGTCAAAAGTGAGTACAAGTGTAGGAAAATCAAATATATAGGGTAAGGTAGCTTTTAGGAGAAGCTAACCTTAACCATGGTTCACTAGGAACCATGGTAGGGTTATCTTAAACTCCCACAGTTTAGCTAGCTTCTAGGAGAAGCTAACCTTGACCATGGTTCACTTAGGAACCATGGTAAGGTAAGCTAACCTTGCTTGAGTTTAGAAGCTTGCAAGACAAGCTTCAAACTCAAGAAGGAATGCTTGAGAAATTCGGCCAAGGAGAAGGAATCAAGCTAGGCGGCCCATGGTTCAAAATGCTCCTTGAATTGATTTGAAAATCTTTGATTTGGTTTAGTTAGGTTCATCATTTGATGATGAAACCTAGCTAAATCAAATCTATGAAAAATTAGGAGCAAAATGAGTCCAATATGTAAAATTTTGCCTAGGCCCAACTCAGGCCCAATTTCTAAGCACACCCTCAAGCATTGCTAAATGTCACCCCCTTTTCCCTACTGAAAAAATACAAAATGAAAGTATCAACTAGGGAGGTTAAATGGAGCTAAACTCTCCAAGTAGCCTACCTTAAAAACAATATACAATCACTAGGAAAAAGCAAGTAAAGTGCCTCACAAATACAAAGGCAAAATAACCTATACAAAATACTATGCATAAACTGTACAATATAAACAAATAGAACTAAGGCCTTCTCTTCATGATAGAGCATTCCAAGTGAAGATTACCTTGGGCCTGATAAGCCCATTAGTCTTCTCAATATCCAGCTCTTCCTGTATCCTCCTAGCCATAGCTCTGGTCACTGGGCCCTTGACCCATGGTCTATCACTTTATGCCTAACATTTCACATGATCTCATACATATCATATGTCTTATCATATCATAACATGGCTAAACCTTTCTTAGACTTCTCGTCATATGACCCTCACATTATCCATATTCATCAATTATATCAATGTCAAAGCACATTAAACAATTCGTACAAAGCTCATAATATATCATATTAACAACATACTTACACACTACAACTAGTTATCAACATTAAGTAGTACAATGATTACACAACATCATCCAATACACCTCAATATAGATTTATTATGAGATTATCTAATCATATGTTAACACCTTGATCATATTCACTAAGAGATCAATGTCACTGAGTATTTAAATTATTAGCTTAACTAGTTTAACAGCCTTATCAATATCACACATTAAGTCTTTAGATATTGTTATCATCAAAACACCTCAAGTCGTTAAAAATCAACTTACATTATAACTTATTAACAATTAATTTCTCCCAGGATTTATCTTTCCTATACATTGATATAGGCACCTCAAACCATTCGTAAGATCAAACACTTAAAGGGTAACATTATTCATCATCACTGTTTACAAACTACATTTTCATAACTTAATCTTCTAAGACATTGGGTGATCCAAACACCTTGTCTAGAGCTATATATATGTTATCAAGTTGATATTAATTTTATTTTGAAGCTAAGATAAATATCTCCAATTTTTATGTTGACCTCAAGAGCTAATTATGTCATATACTATTTTAAAAAAATACAAAACCGCAATATTTCAACCTAAATCTGACAACCTAACATTTGCTCACTAATTTGATTACAACTAGAGTTTTAGACCTCTTTTTTAACTTATTCCAACACCATTTGAAATTTAACATCCAAGACTACAACTTTCATGAAGATTACAAAATCTAATTTTGCCATTTAAGTTTACTCGAAAGGTTTACAATGTACACACATTATATTTCACACACAAAATACGAGGTTCATCTTTTAACTCACATAAATTGGTCATTCCTTAACATTTTTATGTAATTATTGAGTCTAAATTGTAGCCTCAAATTTGTGCTTTCTAACCCAACAATTATAACTCAATTTCATTAATCACACACAAAGAAATCACATAAATATCAAGGTATATTTATATCATAATTTCCAAAATCAGGTACAACTCACATCCAAACTCTCTTCTCTTAATCTAATTGGTAAAAACATGGATTAAAGCTTAATATTAATCTATTATACCATCAATTACTCAAATTCAATCTCAATTTCACATAATTACATACTTATAACATCTCCTCATACAATTACCCAAATACATTCCCTTAGGTTCCAACAAGAATCCACTTGGAACTTAAATCATATCAAGAGGGCTTATCACACCAAATTAACTATCAACAATTACAATTGACATCAATAGAGGAGTTGAAAAGTCATGAGACAAACAACAAATCACCAACAAAAAGCAATATGATTTTCCGTTCATACAACACATACAACATAAAGAGGTTGAGGTTAACCTCACTACCCAAAAATTATCCCACGTCTTAGAACAAGATTACTCATTCCTCCCTTATCTCAATGAACACTTGATGAAGGACGTGAATCTTTAGGTGTTCTCCTATGAGCTATATTCAAACTTAATCCACATTTAACTCTTTAGAAAAAAATACTTTAACACAGTTCTCTTTTCCTTTTCCTCAAATATTAAAAGTTATAAATAAATAATATATCAAATAAACATATTTGTCCCAACTCAAATAATTATAACAAAATACAACAATTAATAATTAAAAAATATAATATATAAAATAAATATATTTCTTCCAACATAATTATAATTAAAATAAAATATATAAATAATTACAATAAAAAAAACATATATTTTTCTTTAAATACTTATTATAACAAAATATTATAAAAATACATATTTCTCTAATAAATATTATACAAAATAATTTTTATAAATATTTATTATTTAACTAAAATACTCATAATTATTAAAAGCCTTAAAAATATTTTATAAAATTCATTTAATTAATTAAAAATTATAAGAAAATAATCTAATAAATATAAAAATAAATAATAATTAAATTATTATATTAGTAAAAAATTTGAAATGTTACAATCTATGACCTTTAAACCCCTACCATGCAATATAGTTACTAAAAAAAGAATCTCGCTAAAAAGTCTTATGATGCTTGTTAAAAAATATTTAATGTATTTATTAAATACTTAAACTATATAATTAGGTGTAAAAATATATATTTTTATATTAAAATAATATTTAGTGTACATTTTATACTTTTATTTTTTAAAATATAATATCTTTAAGTAACTCCTTAGAATTTACTAGTTAAAAAAAGTAATAATGGTGTTTTCTTTTTTACTTTTTCACGGTGGACATAAGCCTGTTTGTTTAGGCTTGAAAATAGTTATTTATTTTTAGAATTTCTTATATATAAAAAAGTAAATTTGTGTTTGGTTACAATTATAGAAACACACTTTTTCCAAAACTTCATCTCTTTCTAGCAGCGGCTTATTTTGAAAAACTAAAAAACAACTTAAAGTTGCTTTTTTAAAAAATAATTTTCTATTTTTTATTCATCTAATTAGTTAAAAAAAAATTTTACCAAACATCTCTAAAATATTAATAAGTGTCTTTTTTCTTTTAAAATGTGGTTTTTTTAGAAGAAAATAGTTTTAACAAATGGGCTCAATACCAGGCGGTTTATGTTAGTTTCTTTTTTGGTCCAAGTGGTTTATGTTGTTAAGCTAAGGCTGGGTATAGCAACATCGGATTTGGGCCTAAATAGAACGGGCTTAGATTTGAGAAGGCCCAAAGGAAACACAACGAATAGCCACATAGGATATTGGGTCATTGTATACAGTAGATCAAAATGCTTATAAAATTTTGAAATGGATGATCATATATACACCTCCTATCTTTTATAAATACACCTCCAATCTCTTTTTTTATAAAAAAATTCCTAAAATATCCTTGTAACTAAATTTTTATTTTCAAAATTGTTTTATTCACCCCCTTCTTTTATCATTCTTCTTCTTCTTCTTTCTTCTTCTTTTTCTTATTCTCCTTTTTTATCACTCTAGTCATTTTTTAATGATTTTATTTTTTTTCATTTTTCATTCTTGATTTTTCTTCTTTTACAATCAACATAATCATATTTTATCTTTCTATCTTTTAAATTCTATTTTTCACTTTCCACTCTATTCTTTCTTAAACCCTAATTTTTCATTCAATCATCATTTTCCTCTACATTCAATACAAGGTACAAAATTAATATATTAAATTACATTTCATATTTACAATTTTTTTAAACTTATTTAACATTACTTATGCACAACAAGTTCAATCGCAGACGCCGGTGGTGGATGAAGAGATAAAGAAACTGGTAAGTTAAATGTGCCATGCACTTGTAAAATAAGTTTTTTAGCATTCTGGAAAGTACTTTCCGGAATAGTAAAATTATTGTTCATATAATTCCAGAAAGAACTTTCCGTAATAGTAACTTTAATATTATGGAAAGTACTTTCCGGAATGTAAAATAAGTTTTTTAGCATTCCGGAAAGTACTTTCCGGAATAGTAAAATTATTGTTCATATAATTCCGGAAAGAACTTTCCGTAATAATAACTTTAATATTATGGAAAGTACTTTCCAGAATTATGTAACAAAACATTTCGGAAAATACTTTCTGGAATAAGAATTTAATATTATGGAAAGTATTTTCCGGAACATTTTTATATAATTCCGGAAAGAACTTTCCGTAACAGTAACTTTAGTATTATGGAAAGTACTTTCCATAATTATGTAACAAAACATTTTCGGAGGCTATAGAATTAAATATTATGGAAAGTATTTTCTGGAATAAAAATTTTATTATTCCTAAAATACTATATTTTTGTTTTTAGTACAATTGTTATATTTTTTTTTATCTCTCATTATAGTTTTATTTATTTAATATTTTATTTTTATTTATATGTGCACATGAAATACATGTTAGGAAAATGTCTGAGGTGAGGAATATATCAACCAATGGAACAACAAATAAGACTATTGACTGTAGTGGTGTATTTAACACTAAAGAGGTAATTGAACAATCAATTATTTTTGTTAAATTATCAATATATAATAATTGGTAGGTGCAATAAGCATGACACATCATCAAGAGTGATGGTCATCTCTCCTATTGGCAAGTGGAATGAGCTTGTCTCTGGATGCCATCGCTCAACAAATACAGACACAAGACCTTTATCCACCATCTGGTAGTTGCAAACTAGAAGTGATGCCAAGCCAGACTTATCTACCAATTTTTGCATTTGGTGGTGCTTGATGACAAAACTTTTTACTTTTCTTCTATGATTGACAATCTTAAGCTCACCACGATCCTAATGTTTTATGATCTTGTCATTATAAAAGTTTATTAAACATCAAATTTAAAAAATCCAACAACATTAATTACCTCGCCACTCCATAAGCGGGTTGCAACATGGTCTGAAAAATTCCTAAGAACCGACAAATCCTCAGGGCCTCCTAGAAACGACCTCGGTGCTTGAGGGTTTACAACACCATCTAACATGACCTCTTGAGGCTCCTCGTGATCATCGATTATAGGTACTTGAGCATTCACATGTTGCTTATCTTTTGTTAGTCGTTGACGCTTTCGTGCAACGCTACCACCTCATGTCCGTGCCATAACTTCACATAACGATAGATGATCGGTCAATTTCAAAATACAAAGACAATTGATCAATCAATTTCAAGCACACAAACCCTATAAAGAATCCTAAAAGGAAATGTAAAGATGAGATACAATGTTAACAAAATAGAGAAACAATGAGCAATAATAAATTACAAACAATAAGAACAAAAGAATATAGAAGAAGGTGGAGATAGTGAGGAGAATTACTTGGAGGAAAAATGCATATGACCTTACACCTTTTCCTTTGACACTAAACCGTGAGCTTACAGTTTATAACAAAATAAAAAAGGAAGAAGATATTACAAAAACTAATAAGGCTAGAAGAGGAGGTAGAGAGGTCGGATAAGAATGTGATGAAGAAGAAAAAAAGAAAGGGGTAGAAAAGAAAGAAGATGGGGGGTGCGGGAAAAAGAAAGAAGAAGAGGGGTGTGGGGAAGAGAAAGAACAGGGGGTGCGAGGTGCGAGAAAAAAGAAGAAGAAAAGGAGTGCTAGAAAGAGAAAGAAGAGGGGTGCGCAATGTCAGCAGGTGGTCTTGTAAGAGAAAGACTCTTACTTGTTCTATGGAAAGAAACACTAGTACAAAAATGACTTTTAAAATTGGGGTTTTAAAATCAGTCATAAGGTAGCCATTTTAAAAGTGCCGCGGTGGCCTGTACTGCAACAGAACGGTCCCAGAACGGCCCGTGCTGCAAGCAGAACGGCCTGTACTACTTTCAGTACGGCCCGTACTGCAAGCAGAACGGCCTGTACTGCAAGCAGAACGGGTTGTTCTACAAGCAGAACGGGGCTGCACTACAAGCAGAACGGGATGCACTGCAAGCAGAACGAGCCGTTCTTCATGTAGAACGGGTCGTTCTTCTTGCAGAACGACCCGTTCTAGTGCCGTTCCAGACTAAAGTTTTGACAAAGAAATCGGCCAGGAATGGATCGTATACTTCAAATTCCGAGTCAACAACCCTAACTCGAGCACTTATATAAAAGAAAATCACTGTAAAGAAGCTTTAGTATAAAGGATACTTACCAGAGTCAAATCCTTCACCGGCAAAAAGCCTTTCTTATGCTGGTTATGGTGGGGCTAGTCTTTTTTTTTTTTTTCTATTCAGAATGACTGTAAAAGTATATTCATATTACTCTTGAAAGTTGTTGATGACATTGAGCGAAAAGAGGCTTTGGGAAGAAGAGGGGTGTGGGGTGTGGGGTGCGGGGAAGGAGGGTGTGGGGAAGAGAGGTGTAAATTTAGGAATTTCATTTTTTTAAAGGGTAATTTAGACATTTTATAATTTTTTTTAAAAAAGAGGGTGTGTTTATACGAGAGTGGAAGTGTGTTTATCATCTGCCTTTTGAAATTCGACAAAAGGTGCATTTTGTACATTTTGTATAGTAGAATAGATTTTTTTTTTAATTATGTTATTGATAGAAAGTATTTATCGATTTTATTGGTGAGTAATTTCTATAAAAAAAGTTTGATTAATTATCTTAATTGAATGAATTTTTCCTTCTTAATCATATTTTTTTATATTCAAAATTTGAATTTAATACCTTCAATAAAGCACTTGAAAATTAATTATCTAGTGGTTGGTTAGGGAGAGGTTGGAGTAGTTAGAAGCATGAGGACCTAGGTTCAATTCTCATCTGCTCTGGGTAAGGACTTTGTTACGTGCCTTCTCTTGGTAAGCTCTGAAGGCCACTTTCTCGGCATCTAGCTCCTTACCCAGAGCAGCAACCTTCTCGGTCTCACTCTTCAGGGCAAATTCGAGACGCTGAACCTTCAACGCAAGGTCATCGGCGGTTCGGCCTCGGCGATCCATTTCGGCCTGATATTTGCTGCTGGCCGTTTGAGCGTCAGTTAGCGCCACTAGCGTCTCTTGGAGAAACTTTTCTTGTTCAGCAAGTTGCCGACGCAGTCCATCGGCCTCGCCGTTCGGCTCCATGACGATGCTTTGTGCCATGGCCACGGCGCGCACTTGGAACTCACAGAAAAAGCTCCACTTCTGAGCTGCAGTCATACGGCTCAGCATCCCTTGACCTACCTCGGAAGTCAAGTCTTGACTCAGGAAATCCTGAGCATTGACATTGCCAGCCAAAAAGCTTGGCGCAGCCAAGCCTTCTAGAACAGGGGGACTAACCATTCGGCGCTGCTTAGCCCGACGACTCTCCTCCTCGGCCCTTGTGTCAGGCCTTCTTTTTTCAGGATGGGGCCGAGTTGGTTTCCTTTGCTTTGTCGGCCCCGCCCCACCGCCTTGGACAGTTGGCGGATTCCCTTGCCTGGCAGCCGGGGCATTGATTCCAGTGGTCGTAGCCACTTGTTTGCGAATTATCGTGCGGATGTCCAAGTCGTCCTCTCCGTGGTCCGCCATTATGTCTGCACATCATTAAGTCAAAATCAATGATAACACAAGAATTTAAACAAGTAAGAAAGGTACTGTACCAATTAGCTCCTCGACTACGTGGCCGATTCAAACAATCGAACCAGAGGACGACATGGTAGAGGCCGAGGCAGCTTCTCTAAAATTTTTAGACTCAAATTCTCCCCCGGGGACATACGCGATTTAGAAACCATGTCATATTTTCTCGGCTTCCGTGTCCAGTACAAGGGAAAAAGTGAATTCCCTTCGGCATCAAAGAAATATTTATTGCCCGTCTCTGGCCGAATCATCACCTTCATAAACCCCACTTTAAATTTTTTGTAGGAAGTAGTGAACGACTGAAGCAGGCAATCATGGTGCCGAATCAATGACAACCACTTCGCCTTCTTGGTAGGCCGAGACGAATAAAAGTGCAGGAATAGATGCGGGGTAGGAGAGAGGCCGAGAGCCAAGCACAGATGCCTAAACCCTTGCATTGCCGCCCAAGTGTTTGGATGAAGTTGACTCGGCGCCACGTTCAGGAGCCGAAGTATACCCATAAAATAGTTGTCAAAAGGGAGGGATATCTTCAAATCCCGGAACATATAATCATACACATAAAAGAATGGATATTTGGACGACCCTTGGCCCAAATATACAAAATCCGGGTTCGGCACCCCATCACCTCGGCACAGCTGGAAGAAGATCGCGGAGGGCTCTTCATCTTCAGGAAAGTTTAAGAATCTCGTGGCCGATATGAAGTTAACAAGAGACTTCTTATCAGTGTATCGGGAATACACGCTACCAATATCGCCGTGCACCCACGAATACCCAGGGGTCGATATGGGAGCAAAACTCCTTGATGATCCGCCACCCATACTTGGATGATCATCTGAAGCTACAGCCGACGAAGAATCACCACTCCGCGACCGTTCAGACCCAGAAACGGATCCCGTATTATCACCATTTGAAGCCGAGGCCGAGGCAACATCTCGGTCCGGCGTCGCTCTCAACCTAGATTCCCCTTCGTCCCTAGAGGAGTCAACATGAACAACACCTAGATTAGCCATTACGTACCTGAGTTTTGAACTTGACCTATCGCTGTGGAGTGCTCAAATGCAGACGATTTCGGCTCAGAGTAACTGATAAGTGTCTTTGGGGACCATCCCCCATACACCTATTTATAGGAGTTTCTCGTAAGTATTTGAAGAGACGCCCTCCTGTGCACCGTTGGATCATTTCGATCCGACGGTCCGCAATGCGCAACCCCTCTCATGCGTCATTAATACCTAACGGTTATAACCTTTGGTATTATCACAGCGGCTACAACTGTTTCCCGCCATAACTCCTCGCATGCGCCCGGTGCCCAACAGTTACAACCCTTCGTTTCCCACCAATGATTGTAACCCTTGGCCTACCCTCCAAAACAGCAGCCAAAGTACACTATTTCCCTTCACATTTATCCTTTACGTTGCTTCACTCCTCAAGGCTGGGGGGCTTGTGTACCGGGAGGACCCTATCGGTCACGTTGACCAACACGTGCCGTTCCGTCAGACACCCATGCGAACTGGACCATACCCAAGGTTGACGTTGGCATCGGCCCAGCTGAAGGCCGATGCAAACGGCATGATGCATCCCCGCATCCTACGTATCGGCTCGGCCAAATGCCGATCCGATAGGATTACCAAGTAAACGTTTACCGACCCGGTCAACAGTCGAAGACATGCAACCTCCCAAGCATTAGCCTGTCGGCTCGGCAATGTGCCGATAGGTTAAGCGGATTATAGTACAAATCATAGTTAACAAGGACAAGTGCCTAATTAAGACATGATTAGCTGATTAGCATCGTATTACCTAATTTGGTAAAGATTAGAATAGGCCCACCACGTTCAGGCCCATGTCAGGTATTATAAATAGGTCACACGCAACGAGGTACGTCACTGTTCATTAATTATCCTAGAATATCGTGCTTGTCCTGACTTGAGCATCGGAGTACCTTTTGCAGGTACCTCCCCCCTCTGACGAATCCGTTTGGAGTATCCGTTCGGCCCTTCTTACCAAGAAGACTACGAGTGTATCCTTGAGCAGGTACATTTCTCATTGTCATTTTTTTTTATCAAATTTAAAATCTTAAAACTTAAAAATCAATTACAGCATCAATCGGATCAATAGATGTTGATAAGAGATTAAATCATCTAATCCTTCTTTATATATATATTGCTAAAAAATAACTTTGATACCATTTAAAACAATATGAATTATGAATTAAACTCAACTTTATAAAATTGATTTGGTTTGTCTAGCTAGTTTGAATAGGAAAAAAATGTATACAATGATACTTTCAAGTGAAAGATCCCTAGTTTGAATCTTATGAGTAAAAAAAAATTATAAAGGAGGATAAATTGATACAAACTCTCACAATAGGACTATTTTTAGAGTTAATCACCTATATACTGCCAGTGTAAAGTTTTTTTACACTGGTAACTAATCATATCTTTTAATAGTGTCATGTCAGTTATTTATTTAATGAAATAATAATAAAATAAGTAACTTTCAAAGATATGATTAGTTGGCAGTGTATAGATGATTAACTCTTATCTTTAAACCTTGGAAAGATAAAACATTTGAATAAAATAATATATAAATGAGGGACAACTTTGATACTATCTTAAATTAATTAAATTATGGTCAAACTCAATCTTATAAAAATAGCATGTAAGATGAAACTTGTTTCTCACTAATATACTATATTTTAGTTATATCATTAGTTGACAAAAGATTTTAACACATATTTTTTATATCATAATTGAACATCTCTAATATGAAATTTATAAAATTAGACACATACCATGATTAGAAAATGACCAAATAGTTACATCAATAATTATCATAACAAACTTTAAAATTATCTTAAAAATGTGAATTTAGACATACCTCATCAGTTTTACTAAAATAACTTGTAAGATAATAATAATTTTTACTTATATATATTATTTTAGCCATGCTATTGATTGATGTGTGATTTCCAACAAACATACAACATCCAAAAGTGATGAAAACAAAATCCAAGAGAAACTGAGAGTATGTTGAGTATTTTCCATATTATTATAATACAAACAAAATCCAAGAGAAAATGAGAGTATGTTGAGTATTTTCCATATTATTATAATACAACTGATAGTTACAACTTACAGGATTTTTTTTTATTTTATATTTTTTATAAAGGAATGTTTGTTTTGTTTGCTGACTTCATTTCCACCCTATGAGTGGCTAATGGTCAAATTATATGCCACTAATACTCTTATTGCAATTTATACCGCATGGAGACTATGTATTCATAGTTCATGTAAAACAATAAGATGAAAAAGAAAAGGCTAAAAGGGATATTTGTCAATATGAGCATTGTTATCTAAATAGGTAACCATAGATCCATCGAAGTAATCTAACAAGTATCTAAAACTGCATGCACCAGACATATCCAGTGTCCATAAAGCAATGGAAGATATCAATCGGTTAGAGGCAGAATCACATGCCATGTTTAAACCTTCAGAATGATACCGACCCCCTCGATTGCCCTCCACATAAGTGTACTCAAATCCAGCGATAACCTTCTCACGTGTGGAAATAGGTGACCCCACATGGAGTTGTCAAGGCAAGGACACAAAAGGTTGTGAAACAAAACCACATAAGTTGTGTTTGTCTCATACACTACCCACTTGTTACTCCTGCACTGTCCCCTTCGTTCACTTCCAAGCACCCCGACAATGATTTCTAGCACATTTTCCCACACCACACCAACATTTTCTTCGACCTTCTCTCATCCCTTGATAATTAAAATTCTGTCATTCAGTTCCAGCAGCAGTAGAACTTGAAAATGCTCACATTTTACCATTCTCCTCATATTGTTTATGTTTCTGTCTCTGCTCAGCTTTTTTCTGTTTCTGTCTCAACTCCACAACACCACTCTGATACTGCTCAGTCTTATCCCTTTCAGTCTAAACACATTTCCATTTCCTATTGTTTATGCTCTTACCCTTCTCATATCATGTCCTGTCTTTACTCTAGAATCTGGAACTGTTTTACTTTTTACACACTTTCTTTAATCATTTGGGTGCATAAATTGACCATTTTACTTCTAAATTTGTTGGAACATCTGAAAAATATCTTATGACCATATCATTATTTTTGTTATATCTTAAAAATCAATTGATATATTGTAAAATATATAATAGTTTATACTTGATACATCGGATTTGGATCAACTACATAGAAAAGAGTCTGATTCCCTTTTGTTTTATGATTCAATTATATCAGTGTATGTACCAAATGCCAAGTAGGAAAAATACATTTACGTAGAAGTGAGGAGTGAGGACCCCTGCTGAGCAATAATTTGCACCATGACAATGTTGTATATAATAATTGACAAAGATAAGACACAGTATATGGATTTTGGACCTTGTGCTGAGATGTTGGACTTATCTCTTCATCACTACTTGAGAGGCCCGGCTTAAAGGGCAAGGTGACAAAATTAAAAGGACGTGTATGATTCTTTTGTTAGACGGACGGAAAACTTGTCGTTGGTGACTATATATTAGGGGCCAGAATAGTAATTCTAAAGAATAGCATAAAGTCACCTTAACACATGCAAATATGCAATATCATTTTACAACCTCACCAAATTGTGCTCTTTATTCTTCATACCGAATCACTCGCACGCCCCTCTTTTTTTTGTTTTTTCCCTCTCTTTTATAAACGATATTCGTTTGATATATACCTTAGTAATATGATTGGAAGAAAAATTTAAATGGAATAATTTATTTGTTTGAAGAATTTCAAATTCTTTGAGGTGAAATACCTTATTTAGATGGAGAATTTACAAAGAATTTAAAATTCAAACATTTTTGAAATTTATTGAAATAGTAGAATTTCAAATTCTCCCAAAAAGTAAGAATTTGAAATTCATGATATTTTTTTTTCTTATTTCACTTATATATTTTATCTTACCTCTTATCTCTTCATGTTTCTAATTATTAAATATTCAAAAATATTTTTAAAATTATTAAATATTATCTAATATTAATTTTTAAAATTATTAAATATTTAAAAATTAGCTAATATTTATTTTTATAAAATTTAATTTAAAAACTCAACATATAAATATATTTTTAAAATCAATTTTACCATGATGGAATCAAATTATCATATCTAACCTAACAGTTTAAAATTTAAGAAATTTGAATTGACTAATTCAAATAAAATATTTTAAGAATGGTAGAAATTGAAATCAAAGTAATTCATTTAGGATTTAGGGCCTGTCTGTGAGCTCTTTTTCTCTTAATCTTCTTCTCTTCTTCTTCCATTACAAAAAAAAAACACTCATTACCGATGAACTTTCTTCCACGGATAAACATCCGTCTAAAAAATGACATTACCGACGAATTTTTTCGATGAATATGTGTCCGTCTGAAACATAAACGATTTCGACGGATATTACCCAGATTTTTTCCATCTGAAATTTTAGATGGATGTTACCCACATATTTTTTCTGTGAGAAAATTATGATATTTCAGACAGATATTTCCCACGGATTATCTGTCTAAAACGTTGTTCGTAGAAAATGTAAAAAAAATTCTTTGGTAACTTTAACAAAATTAATGATAAAAAATTAACAAATTAAATTCTTAAATACTTAACTAATTTTCTCATGCTAATTAATTTACCATACCAACTATTATATATATAAAACTCATAATTAAATGATAGTATAAAATAATAATTTACTATCAATATATTTTAATATTATACAGTTAATTTTATTTAAATTGAGAAACATATAATTAGTGAAATGATATTTATGCATGATAGTCTAAAATTAAGAGATAATTTCTTAACATTTATAAAAAATTTATCAATTTTGAACTATATTGTTTTTAATAAAACAAGATTGTTATTTAATACAATTTTAAAATGATTTTTTAAAAATATTATCAACAATGCCCACAGAATTACCAACGTTATTATCGACGGATGTATCCGTGAGTAATTATTTTTTATTAATAATTTATTTTAAAAATAATAAATTTAATTCATAAGTAATTATGATAAATAAAAATTAAATTAGATAATTACCCACGAAATTATCCACGGATGTATTTGTAGGTAATTACCGACAGATAAATTCTTGGGTAATTATTTTTATTAATAATTTATGTTAAAAATAATAAAATTAATTTGTAAGTAATAATGATAAATAAAAACTAAATTAGATAAATTTTTTTAAAAAAAGTTATAAAATTCTTCTAGTTAAAGAAAAGTCTCTAAAAGCACTATGACACAAGAAAGACATTTATGCTTTATATATAAAAGTTAATTATTCTTTGATTAGTTACTAATTTTAATTTAATATATATATTTATACAAATTTTAAATATGATTTATTGATTTAACTATAATATTTATTTTCATATATAATTTATTATAAATTTTAATTATATATAATAAAAATGTAACTTGTGAAATACATAGACTAAAATATTAGTATTTTAAATTTACATAAAAATTATAATATTATATTATATTGTAATTTGTGAAATATATTGAAATGAGAGAGATCCAAAGATTGTACAAGTATGAGATAGTATAATTGAGGATGACTTAAAAAAATTAATTTATATTATCTATACCAATGAGAAGCATCTATTCTTTGGTGGCTTATTCCTTAAGAACTTAATAATTAAGCATGTTTGACATGGAGTAATTTAGGAATGAGTGATCTTCTAAGAAGTTTTCCAGAAAAATGTGCGAGTGACGACAAGGCACATTGAAAAGTCTTGTGTTGATTTATGGGGTTTTGGGAGGTCAATCTTTGATCCTAAAAATGGATGAATATCTCAAAAAGGGTTAGCCATGGAGGGTTCTGATCGGTGAAAGGTTCTGACCAACGAGGAGTTGCGTGAAGTGTCGTGGAGTGGAGCTGTTGAAAGGTCAGATATGAGTGATGTTGCACTAAATAAAGGTGTTATTTAATATAATTTTAAAATAATTTTTTAAAAATATTATCAACAATAATTCATGGGTAATTTGTCGAAAATTTACCCACGGATTATAATCCGTTGGTAAATGTTTCAAACAAGCAATTTACCGACGAATTATTGTCCGTTTGTAATCCGTCAGAAATAAAATGTGACCCACGAATTTTTTGGATTACCCACGGATTTTGGTCGTCTGTAATTTCAAAATTTCTTGTAGTGTTCCAATCCTTTATAATTCGTATTGTTTGTTGTTCAGGCAATGGAAACCTTGAATCAACTCGTTGATTTCGTGTAGAGCACTGATTGTTCTTCTCCTTCTACCTCTGAATTGAGCTACCAAAGGTAAGGGAAGTTGGATCCTTGCTTCTAGTGAAGTGTTGAGTTGTTGAATGAGGTGCTGAATATGTGTCGTATGAATTACTTATAATTCTTTGATGTTGTTGATCAAAATCAGAATAGGTTAGGTGATGAAAGCTGGGGTTTTGTGTTCTTGAGCAAGAACGTGATGATTTGAATTGATTGAGGTTGCATGTTGGTTTTGTAACATCCCAAAATTTATACAATGATTAATTATTATATTTATGAATCCTATAGTTATTAATTAATAAAAAGGGTTCTTTTTATATAGAATATTTTAGAGATTTTAATAAATGATTATTATGTATTTTAAATATTTATGGGGATTATTAAAAGGATTTTATAATTAAAAATAATAAAACAATATTCTGGGCTCAGAACGGGCCGTTCCCAAAAGTGGAACGGGCCGTTCCAAATTTTCAAAAAGAGTTGTGTTTGTTGGCCTGGAACGGGCCGTTTCAAAAGTGGAACGGGCTGTTCCAAATTTATAAAAAGGCCTACTTTTCTTATCTCAGAACGGGCCGTTCCCAAAAGTGAAACGGGTCGTTCCAAGAATGCAAAAATGCCTAAAAATCTGTTAAAAATAGGTTGTTCTACTAATGGTCAATGAGTGCAAACATGAACCTCATAACGGGCTGTTCAGATTTTAGAACGGGTCGTTCTGCTTTTTGAAAACGGACCATTCTGATTTTAGAACGGGCCGTTCCAGTTGAAAAATTTGCCTATATTTGAAGGCACCGGAACGGGCCGTTCCGGGTACGCCAGGATGCCTATAAATAGGAGGCAGGGGGTGAAAAAAATTATAACTGAGTGAGAAGTGAAAATCTTAGAGAGAGAGAGAGAGAGAGAGAGAGAGAGAAAGAAAGAGAAAGAAAGAGAGGGAAAGAAAGAGGGAATCCAGAGGGAGAGGTTCTGCTCAAGTGTTAGCTCCTGCTTATCCAAGTAAGGGGGAGGAGAACTTTATCTCTTTAAAATTTTATATACTACTATATTTATTTATTTATGTTATTTTTATTTAGTGGAGTGTCCCTAACCTCATTTATTTGCTTAACTTATAATTATTTTTATTTATAATAAATATTAAGGTGTTCATATTTTATATTCAAGGACGGAGCCAAGGGGGGACCTACGGGTGCCACGGCCCCCCCAACAATTTTAATTTTTTTTATATACATATATATTACTATATGGCACCCCCTATTTTTAATATAAACTCATATGTATAATTAAATGAATAACCCAAATTTATTTTTTTATTCAACTTTTGGACTTCTGGTACGGCCTGCTATGTGGTATCACTTTGGAATTTTTTTTTATTTTAAAAAATGTAGCGCCTCATTTGATCATTCCAATTCTCGGCCCCCCAGTATTGAAATCCTGGCTCCGTCCCTGTTTATATTATTCAGTTATTTTATAATGATTGTCATATTTATTTATATCATTGGTACTCTTAATATATTCTTTTTACGTTAATATATTTATTGTAAATATACTTATAATCAACTATGATATAGTTGTGATATCTTGGAATCGTCTTGTTGTTATTTCTTCACATATTTATAAAGATAAATATTGTTCTATGGCCATAGAAGATAAAGTTTGAATTATTTGTAGCTGGAGGTTTGACCTTAGGGATTTAAATAAGTAAGAAATGAAGGTGAAATATCCTATTGTTGGTTAAGGTGAAATATCTTTTTATTGGTTGATATTATGATAATACTCATTTATCCTGACTAGTCACTACAAATATAATTCAAATTTTATTGTATCAGGAAAATTTAATATATGATCTGTATATATATTTATATATATATATATATATATATATGTTTAATATTGATTATAAATAATTCTATATATTCTTTTGAATTATTGTATTTAGTGGATATTATTCTCACTCCTCTCTTTTCTTTGTTTTTTTTAAAATTAAATATATTATAAAATAGATGGATCTACTTGGGATTCCAGATCATTTTGTAGTTGTTATTACCGCTGTCCTACTTGGAAGAAATTGGAATATGGAGACTATTTGTTGGATTTGTTATAATTTTATTTGTCAACCATATTATTTCAATTGTAATTTTCTTTTCACTATCAATGTAAATATTGTAATAGAAGTGGAAGAAAAAAATAATGTGTAAAATAGCACGTTATTCTCAATATTTTAGAACGATATGTCATGTATTAAATTTATAAAATATTTTTTTTCTTTATCTTTATCTTCATTAAAATAAATATATATTGTTAATGATATAATTGCGAGAATATGTTATAAGGAAATATATAATTATTATTATATACATTAAGACGTTACAGGTTTTAAGTGCTGATATATGTTGGTTGTAATGTATGTAAGTACTATTTCATGTTGCATGTGTGGAATCTTTGTTGAAATTTAAGTTGTGGCTCAAAATCGGGTTTTGCATTCATAGAACTCTAATGTCACACCGAGAGCGCCTTCAAGGCGCCAAACACTATTTTAACTTGAGAGTCTCTATCTCAATCACGTCGAGTGTAGGATTGGTGACGCTAGATGTGATGAAAGAAACTCATCTCGGGTTGGAATGACACAGGGTGTGGTTGAATGGCATCGGGTGAGGGAACCTTGAGAGCTCCCAGACTTGGTGACCAAAGTTGTGTGGCGCTCAGCGTGGCCAAGCTAGATCTCTCTATTTGAATTTCGTCAGATGCCAAGGTGGTGACACGAGGTGAGACTCAAACAAAGAGGCAGGGCATGGTGTTTTACCACGCCAAGCACGAGGTTTTAAGGGACTCTACCTTAGCCACGTTGGGTGTGGGTTGTGTAGTGTGGGGCATGGGTAAGACAGAAAGGTCCTTATCTGGATAGTGTCGAGCGTTGAATGTGTAGCATCAGACATTAGTTGTTGAAGAATACATGATGTTGTGAGTTGATGGTTAAAAGGTAGATAAGAGCTTTGAGTTATGTGTTGACAAAGTTGTATATTGGTGGTATGGTTGATAAGTAGATATGTTTGTTGGTTAAAAAGTTGAGTATGAGTTGTGATGATTGTGTGAAATGAAATTTTGTGTGTTGATTTTATTGTTGTGTTAAATATATTAAGTTGTGTTGTTGTTAAATTGTGTTGATCCCACTTAGGACTAGATGGGAAGTTTTTGAAAGTTGAATATCTCATTCTGTGGGTATTGTGTTATGGTGCTCCGAAAGTCCAATTTGCTGAAAACCCTTCTTGGAAAGTTGATCCTTGAGTGGATACTGTGTTGTTTCTCCCATAGGACTTTGATTGTACCATGTGTGGGCAAGGTTGAGGCACATGTGTATAAAATGACCACAATATAAGTGACAAGTAAATATACTGATTACAAGTGACCAACTGAGTAAAGTACGAAGTTGAAAATATAGTTCCTGATCAAGTATCGGAAGGGCGTAATATTTGGAGGGTAACCGGTGGGCTAATCCCATAGGTGGTTTAGTTAAGCTAGCTAATATTGTGGTTGGCCCACACCCAACATATCTACCTTGACAATAATACTATACTTCATTGTTTAAGTAATGATATCCAAGAAACCAAGTTGTTATGTTGTGGATTTTTATCCAATTTGTTGTTAATCTAGCAAGCCTCAAAAGATCACCCTATGTTGTTGGTTCGGTAGGGTAAAGCCACTTAAACTGCTCACCCTATGTTGTAGGAGATCTTCTAGTTGAAATACGTGACAACGTATATAGTTGTTGTGTTGAGCATATGATATGTTGAACTGATTGTGTTGTTCATATGTTGTGTTGAACTATGATGAAATGTGCTGTTGTGTAGAATTTAAGTTGTTGTTGAGTTAATCTGTGTAATATACTGTGATGCCCTGTTGTTGTATTGTTAGAGATGAAATGATGATGTGATGTTCCTGTGTTATATATATGTTGTTTCTTTTTATTCTAACTTGCCCTTGCATGTTTTTAAGTGGTTTGGACTACGATGATCATACATGATATAAGAACATAATAGAAATATGGTTGGAGAGTTGTTGTAGAGGTCACTCAGTGGTGTATGAGCTGGAAGATATGTCGCATAGTGTAGAGACCAAAAAGGTCATTACATAATTCCTAAATTTTTTTCTCTATTTTCGTTTTTTCTAAAATTAGTAGATATTATATTTAGTCTTTGCAATATATTTTTGATCGTTGTAAAGTGTGTAAATTTTAATTTTGAACATGTAAAATATTTTTCTTTTGATTTTTATCTTTCTAAAATATAAAATCACTATTATTGGTGTCTAACAATAATTTTAACAAAAATTAAAAATAATGACCTCTAATGAGTCGATTAAATGATATAATAATTATCATCCAAATCTAATGTATACAATTAATTGTAAATAAATGTAAAATATTTGTGTAAATATCACCCTAGAACGAATTTTTTTAAAGATAATTTTTATAAATTTTTTTATAATTTTAGTTTATCTTAAAATTAAACCTTCAATAATTATTAATTAATATAATTAATCTTTCATTATGTCTATATATATATATATATATATATAGATTTATATATTCCAAAATATCAAAATTTCACATGTATAAAGATATAATATCTTTTTACAATTTTATTAATAAAAATATCCATATACCTTTATATACGTAATTTTTTTTAAAAGATGCAATGATAATCAATATCCTTAAAAAATTATATATTTTATTATACCTTTATAGTTTTTAATATTAATATTAAATGAAATTTTGTTTATGTAAATTTGATAGAAAACAATCATGAAATCTTTTATTTATATTAATTTAAAATATACATAATTATTTGCATTAGTTTAAAACCGTTCATAATTAAAAATTATTATAAATAATTGTTTATTATGTCATGTTATTATAGTTTTTTTTATATTAATAAATTTTTTATATATTTATGTGAGTTTTATAAAAAAAAAATTTGGTGAAATTTTTTAGAAAAGAAATATCTCAATACATAAAATTATTTTTCAATCATTTTTTTCCATCAAATATTAATAGTTAGTTTAAATATTTTACATGAAGTTTAATACAATAATTTATTTTAATCAAATTATGTGACTTTTTTCATTTATAATTACTTTAAAACTGTAATAATTAAGCAGTAAAAAACTGTAATAATTAATTAAAATTCTCTATAAAATGAACTTTTTAGAAATTATTTTTATTAATTAAATTACTTGCATTTTAAAATTGTCCATAATATTATTTTCAATAATTTTTTCCCATCAAATATTAATAATTAGTATAAATATTTTACATAAATTTTAACACAATAATTGATTTTAATCAAGTTATGTCATTTTTTTTTCATTTACAATTACTTTAAAACTATAATTATTCTGGTATTAATTATTTTGATACATTTATTTGCTTTTAATTATTTTTAATATAAGTTTATTTTATAATAAAATTTATATAATTATAAATATAAAAAATGTTGAAGGGGATTTGGAGGGAAAGGAAGAAATTACATAACTTCTTCCTTTTTATATTATTAATAGATATTAATCTCAATATCTAACTTCAAGTTAAGGTTAATTAGGATGAAACCACGTGTTATCTAATTGACACATGAAAAACATCCATAAAACTGGGATTTATAGTTGAATTTTTTTTATCAAACAAAACTATAATAATGATAATTTGAACACAAGACTTTTTACATTATCCCAACCATTACCAATACCAGTAAATTATAATTGAAGTTTCACTAGTACAAAATCTATTATTTATGTTACTATTTTTTATCGGAAGACAAAAAATCTGACATAAAATAAATGCAGTGATATTTTTAAAATTTAAACCAAGTTTTTTACGTCGGACACCACTAGATCCGACGTAAAATTTAAAATCTACGTCGGTCCTCTATATAGTTCGACATAGATTTAAAAATTTACGTCGGATCTCATGGTGTCCGACATAAAAAACTTGTTATATCCCCTTCCTCTCATTCATTTCTTCGCGCGCGCTTTAGGGTTTTATTTGTAGAACGTTCAGGTGACCTCTGACGACGAGTTTCTACACATCCTGGGTGTTTCCAGTGACGTTGAATGGCAGCGACGGTGGTGGTGACGTCCATTCATCATTGCAGATCATTTTATCCGATTGTATTAAAGTTTTGGTGCGCGTCTTGCTTAAGTTAGCGTAAGGGTACTCGAAGGTGTTGGGATTCAAGGTTAGTGCAAATAGATTGGATTGGAGGATTTTTTGAACTTAAACATTGTTTATGTGTGTTGTTTTGGAGGATTTATGGTTATTCCGTAGGTATATTTTTTAAATGAAAACATACGTATGTCATGTGTTAATTTTGCATCTGGAACGGCGTGTTCTCCAACCAGAACGACTCGTTTTGCTTGCATATGTCATGTGTTAATTTTGCATCTAGAATGTCCCGTTCTCAAACCAGAACGGTCTGTTCCAGATGCACAATTAACACACAACAAGTGTAAGCAGAACGGGCCTTTCTGGTCTTGGTTTTTCAACTCTTTTACGTCGAGGCTCGAAAACAATCAACGTAATATTACGCCGAATTTTAAACCCGACGTAGATTTACGTCTCCCGTATTTACATCAGACATTTTTCTGACATAAAACCTAAAAATAATAAACGTAAAATACCCCTTTTGCACTAGTGTTTAGTAACTACAATTTGAAAAAATTGTTGAAATTGAAATCGAAAAATTAGTATCTGGATTTTGTAGGTGGTGGAAGTTTTTACTAATTAACGATGTGTTTGACTTTCATTTTTGAATCCTCATAAATTTAAGGGCTTTGATATTAGTATGGTTGTTGAGATTTTCTTTTTTTCTTTTTTGTTTTCTTTGGTGCCCAAACTCATTAATTATCAACTAAAAAATAATTATAGCAAAACTCTTAAATTTCTCTAGGTACCCTAACAACAACAAAATTAGGTAGTGTGAAGCTACTACATGTAATGGTATTGACCAGATTTTATGTGACATATTCTTATGTTTTTCAATTTATGAGAAATAATTAATAATACTCATTTATCACTATAAAAAAAATTGTCATGTAATGACACACACTTTATAATGACATAATACTTATCACTAAAAAATACTTTATATGTATTATGGATATAATATATGTTGATACATTATTAAAAAATATAAGTATAAACTATAGTAATACACAATATATGTTGTTGAATCTCATTTAAAATAAATATTAAAATTATGTATATTACTATATGTCAAATAGATCTATACACACGCGCCCACACACACATACATATATTAAGGAGGGTTATAATAACACCGGTGTAATTTTTACTAAGTATTACACTGTTGAATAACTTTATATTAAATATGAATTTTGTAAATCTAACCGTTATATTAAAAGTTTAATACTCTTAGATTATATATACAAATTTTATATTAATCTAAGATGATTTGATACTTTAATTTTATTAAACAAAATTGACGTAATATATTTATTTCAAAATATACTAAAATATAAACACTTTGATTACCTTCAAATTGTTGTTCAATTTTAACAAAATTTGATATAAACATATAAAGTGATATGAACTTTCAATCTAACGGTTGAATTTACAAAATTCACATTTAATATATTTATGTTTTTTTTTAATAAATAATTATCGCTAATAGTAAATCTTAGTGTAATATAACTACATTTTTAGTGACTACTATATATTAGTATTAATATTTTTATATATGGTGACAATTAAATTATTGTCACTAAATAATTATCGTTAATAATAAATTTTATTATAGTAATTATATTGATGTGACAAGTTGAGGATATTTGGAGGTTGCTGTGGATTATTTATTTATTTGTTCATTCCAGTTATCACATGCATTCATATATATAGTGTCAGCTTTGACCTTGAGAGGTACGTGAGTGGGAAAGGTGGTTAAATGCATTCACGGAGCAGAAAGATTGAAAAGTGCATTTTAGAACCTTCACAAATCACAATCTTGTTGCAAGCTGAATCATGCCATTCAACCTTATAGGACAAGTTAAGCTACAGCGTAGTGGTCCTTCAGCCCCATGAGCATTATTTGTTTGCTTCTCTCCAAAGACGTGGATTGTTTGTCATTGGCTGCAATGGTTCCTTCAGAGAATCTTGCAAGTTTGGAACTCCTCCATTATTAACATTGGTCCCTCTCTCTGGCCCAAACTACTCAAAATAAAGCAACAACTATTATAACTCTAATCACAACCTATTCAACTTTGTTCAGGTTTCAGCAACTCAAATGTTCGTTTTAATTTGTGGAGACACACAAGTTTACCTTTTACCATATATAGAGAGATCATTTATGATTAAAAACTTGCATGATCATTATCCTTCCTAAATTAATGCCATCATTCAAATCTCATGAGTTAGAATAATCATTACACACCTTTTATTCATGTAATGAAAAATTTATATTCAATTTTTGTTATATATGTAAAAACTCGTGGAATTAATGACAGTTACATTATCGCAGATAAAATTAATCTTTTATCAAATAGACTCAAGATTAGAAGTAATAAGACAAAGAAAATTACTTTCATTCATTTTAATTTTTAAAATACATTACCCGCAGTGTTTAGTTCATTTTACTATAAATGAAATTTTTTAAGAGTCACACATAATTATGAGTGATTTTCCTATAGATGTTTTCCTCATTTTCTACAACTTTTACTGTCAATAACAATTAATTTAAATACTTATTATTAATTTAAGATTTTATGAAATGAAACTTTAAATACTCCTTTTGAACTTAAAAATTAGTTGTCGATATCATGCTAAGAATGATAGGAGCAGGGATTTTTCTTTTTAAGTTTGATTAAATTAAAATTTTCTAAATCGAAAAAACACACACACACTCATTTTTTAATGATAATTTTTTTTTAGTAATTATTCTTAAATAAGAATATCTTTAGGAATTATTCTTAAATAAGAATATCTTTAGGAATTATTCTTGAATAAGAATGCTTTTAAGAATTTCTCATTAATTTTAAGTGTTGTTTTTCACTCTTTTGAGCAAAATATATATATATATATATATATATATATATATATATATATATATATATCAAATATTACGTAGTTAATTAGTTTTATTTTTCCAAATACAATTCTTAATTTTAATTTAAAAATTAGCTAAAAGAAAACTCAGCCGTTTCAAGCCACTCCTTTTTTCTTTACCCTTATGCTTGATTTTACTCAATCACTGATACTTTTAATCTATCATTTTCATATTTAGTTATAAATTAAAGTTTAATAACTTTTAAAATAAATAGTTAATAATTAAAAAATAATCTTATTTGAGGGTAAAGATAAATTTAATAGAACAAAAATAATGATTTCATTTTTTTTATAGATAAAAATTATTTTTTTAACAATAATTAAAATCAAAATTCTTTTATTTTACGGTAAATAAAAATATATTTAAAAATAACTTATATACTTAAAAAATATACATTCACAATCACTATTTTTATAGTGACTAAAATTCATATTATCAACAATCATTGGTATATATATAAAATATCAATTTGAAACTCTATTGCAAGTAAATTTTTGATGACATATATAAATACTTAGTTTCACCTTATTTAGACTTTTTATAAATGAAAGTTTAGTTTGATTCGTAACTATACACTGAGATTTGTTTATAAACAAGTTAATTAAGTTGTTCATATTCTAGTAAAAGTCTAGATTTCATACTAGTCCATATAGTGTAGTCACCTAGTTACTTATATCAATTATATTATGATTAATGAAATGACATAACATCCTATAATAAAAAATAATATACTTATTATTAATTTTAATTATTTAAAAATAAATATTTATCATATATATTACAAATGTTAGTTTGTATTTCAATGCCAAAGAAAGAGAGTATAGTTATTAATTAAAATTAAAAGGGAAAAATATAGTTTAAATGTATGTGAAATAAAGAAGTGAGTTAATTGGTCCGTAAAAAAGGCCTAATCCTTTGAAGTTTGAATGCGTCAAAATATTAAATATGGCATAACTATTGCTTCATTTTAATACTGATTCGGCTTTTATAGTCATGGGTTTAAATGCTTGCAGGCTCATTTTTTGGCCAAACAGTGTGATTCTATCGCCTATTTATCGTCCTTGCCTTTTCCTTTCGGCATTTGCTATCTGCTACCGTTAATTATTATTATTTAATAAATACTCTTTCAATCTCTTAATAGGATCTCTTAATTATTTTATACAAATAAAAATTAGTAAATATATAAAAGATAATAATAATTTTCTAAAATTAATTCTATTATTATTTCATTCGTTTCAATTTGTTTGACGTTAATATTTTAGTATCGAGTTACTTAAGAAATATAATTAATATGTTTTATTTATAAAATAAATCATGTAACTTTCATATATAAACCTTTAAATCTTTCAAACTTTTATCAATAATTAAAATATATATATAAATAATAGTTAAAAATTTAATAAAAATAGCATATTTATTACGTTCATATTATAAAATGACAAGTCGAGAACCAAATTAAAACAGAAAAAGAATATTAAAACGTCAAATAAAATAGAATGAAAAGAATATAACTAATTAATGAGAGACATAAATAAAAAAATATTAATATTGCATTAAAAAATTAAAATAACACTTATTTTGTAACCTTTTTTTTAAACATGACATTTATTATGAAATAAATGGAATAATCGTTTTGATTTGTACACTTGAAAGATGCTAATATATTAGTTATTAAAATTTTAAAAAAAAATGTTAAACATGTCTTTGAAAATGTAAATCTATATTTATACTAGTTCATAATTAACTTCTAATTCATAACTCAAAAAACATGTGATTGGAGTGATAATAATAATTATATTTAAGATAAAAAATAATTATAAGCATTAGAAAAGAATTAATCACCTATACACTGTTAGTATAAATTTTTTTTACACTGATAACCAATTATATCTTTTAATTATGTCATGTCACTGTTAAAAGTAAATGTATTTATAGTGACATGGTACAATTAAAAGATATAATTGATTATCGGTGTAAAAAAATTTTACACTGACAATATATAGGTGATTAACTCATTAGAAAATATATTACACTTTAAGGAATTATGTGACATTTTCAAAGTTTCGAGAAATAATTTAACAACAAAAATCACTAATCAGGACTAAAGTGATGGATTACTCATAAATTTTTCTTTTAAGTATTTTTTATCATGGTGTTTGGTTTGGGAAAATGCAGGAGAAGGGAGAAATTTTTATAATTTTCTTTTAAAAAAATTAGGAGGCGGTGATAGGAGAAAAAAAAGAACAAAATCTTTTATCAACCAAATTCGTTCCCCTTCAATATTCGAAGCATTCAGAAGGAATGAAATTTTTTTAAAAAAATCTTAAGTATAGTATTTATTATATTTTTATTTGTATTTTGAAATTCAATATTATATAAAATAAAATAAGATAAATTAATTTTAAAGTCTCTTTCATATTCTTGTAAAACAAAAAAGAAGAATATTGAATGTTTTTCATTAAAATTCTTTTTTTTTTCTTAACCAAACAAAATTTCTAGTAAAATATTGTTCATTAAATCTCTAGGATTAGTGTAATGACAGGAGTTAGGATAATAATTTATAAGATTTTAAATTTAAATCTTATTTTTATTATTGTAATTCTTATTAATCAAAAATGTTTTTTTTTCCTTTTCTTTAGTTTTCCTCCATTTTGTCCTTTATTCTTTTGCAACAAGAAGTCCTTGAATTTTAGTTTTCCTAAAATGGTTTAGAAAAGAGACAAAACCTCTTTGTTAATTTATAGCTTATACCTTTAACCACATTTTTTTATAATTCATTTTTTCCAATAATTTCATTGTATCTCTTTTTATTTTACATTAAAGATATATTTAAATTGATATATAGTTGAAGACTAATTTCTTTTTAGATATAAAAATTATTAGTCACCAAATAAATTTTGTAGTTTTGAATAAAATCTTCATCAATATCCATATATCATCTTTTCTCACTTGGTTAGTTGAGAGAAAATAGAAAAGAAGAAAAAAAAATATAAACTATGTAAAAGTTTTCAATTCTAAAATGGAAAAGAAAACATTTTTAATTAAAAAAATCCTTTATATTTTAATCTATATATTTCTCTCTCTCTCTCAAATAAGGTTACTAAATGCACACTTTATTCATGAAATAACACATATAACATGATAAGTTAATGTGGTCATAGTGAAAAAGTCGAGTGGAAAGTAGAGAATGTGTAAAAACACGAATCTAAACAAAGCATGTCCAATGAATACTTACCCTCACCTATGCATTGATCAACTTGTGGATGGGGCAGTTGAACACCAATTGTTAAATTTTTTGGACGCCTCTTCCAGGTAAAATCAAATAAGAATGTATGCAAGAGATGAAGAAAAGGCTGTCTTCATAATTGATTTGGCCAACTTTTGTTACCAAATCATGTTATTCAGATTAAAAATATATTTGTGCCTCATGGACAAAGTGTTCAAGAAGCAAATTGGTTGAAGTATGGGGGTTTACATCAATGATATGATTGTTAAGTCGGACAACATGGTCAAACACATCAAAGATTTGTATGAGATTTTTGTAGAGCTATGCAAGCATAATATGCGTTTGAACCCAAAAAATGTGTCTTTGGTATCTAAAGGCAAGTTTTTAGGATTCATGCTCACCACGATGGGCTTCAAGCTAATCTGAACAACTACCAAGTAGTAATCAAGATGCATAGTCTGAGAACAATAAAGAAGGTTCAACGCCTTGTAGGACGACTAACCTCTTTAGCTCGTTTCCTCCCTCAATTGGTTGAGTGAATCAAGCCAATGATAGCCCTACTCAAAAATGCAAAATGCTTCTATTAGGACAAAGAGTGTGAGAAAGCTTTCTTGGCTCTCAAAGAAATCTTAGCATTACCTCCTATTTTGTCAAAACCTAAGTCATGGCATTCTCGTGGTCTTCCTTTTAGTCTTCGATGAAGTCGTCGACTTTGTCCTAGTCCAAGAAAATTTTGAAGGGCAGAGTTTGATTTATTTCATTAGTCGTATCTTGCAAAATTCTAAGACTCACTATCGGTTGATTGAGAAAGTCACCTTAGGTCTAATTCACATAGCTAGACGTTTATGCCAATACTTTTAGAGCCACCACATTCTGGTGTGGACAAATTGCCTAATTTCTAGTCTTTAGGAAACTCGAACTTGAGGGTAGGATGATGTCTTGGTTGATGGAGTTGTCTAAGTTCAACATCAACTTTCAATTGTGTGGTACTATCAAATCCCAATGCATGGTCGACTTCCTCAATGAGTTACATCCTTAAGGGCTATTTGAAGATGAATGGTGGATGTGACGTGTGGGTGAATTTTATAATCACTAGGACAATGATGCTGTAATTATTTTAGAGGGACTAAATGACATTGTGTTAGAACACCCTTTACATTTTTCTTTCAAGGACTCTAACAACTAGGTTTAATATGAGCCTCTACTAGTTGGTAAGAGAGATGGGTGCCGAGACGATCATATGTTGAGTGACTCCAAGGTCGCCATTAAGTAGGCTAATGACTCCTTTTAGGTCAAAGAGCCTCACCTTATAAAATACTTCCACGCCTTCCAAAGCCTTAGAGAAAATTTCCAAGAAGTTTACGTCTGAAACACCCATAAATCCTAAATCTTAAACCCTAAACATTAAACCCTAAATCTTAAATCCTAAACCCTAAACTCGCAAAATAACAATGAAGGAGCCAACCAGTTGGCTCATTTAACTAGTTCTTCCAAATCTAGACAATTATGCTCTATAATCCATTTACTATCACCCCCACAAAATGTATGCAAGTTGTTGAAGAACTGAAGTTGTGGACACAAGGAATCCTTATGTATTTGTCGGATAGAATCACCCCTGATGCTCCTTGAACAAGTAAAGAAAGTTTGTACCTAATCCACTCGTTACTTGATAATAGTTGGTGAGTTGTGTCGAAAGGGTTTTACAACACTGTTGTTGAAATGCTTAACCCCATCTAACTATGTCGTTTTCATTAAGCAATGCACCTAATGTCAATAACACGAAAACCCCATCCCCTAATCGGTTAAAGGGTTGCATGTTATTTCATCTCTATGACTATTTGTTGTGTGGGATATGGAAATTTTAGGGCCTTTCCTAATAGCTAAGAAGCAATGCAAGTTTCTCATTATCACTATTGACTTCTTTATCAAGTGGATTGAGGTCAAGCCCTTAGCAAAGATCTTGACATATAACACACAAAATTTTTTGTAGAAAAACATAGTCACTTGCTTCAGTATTCCTCACACCATTGTTATGGATAATGGACTCCAATTTATTGATAGGAAGTTCAATGATTTTGTGAGTGGCCTAAGTATCAAGCATCGATACACCTTAGTTGAACATTCCCAATCCAATGGGTAAACAAAGTTAGTGAGCAAGGTTATCCTAGCAAAACTTTGAAAGCGTCTAAGTAATGCTAAAGGAGCTTGGGAAATAAATTATTGCAGGTGCTTTAAGCTTACAAATGCATCTCATAGTCTACTACCAGGGAGATTATGTTTCGGCTGGCATACGAAATCGGTGCTATGTTATCAGTGAAAGTTGGAGAACCATCATTTTAGTGCTTGAACTTTTAAGTAGAAGATAACAACGTAGAGATGGGGATCAAGCTTGACCTAGTGGATTAATGTTGCGACCGAGCTTGTATTATCACCAAGGCATGTAAATAGTCCATGACCAAGAGGTTCCAAGATAAAGATTGTGGGGAGGGAAAATCAGATGCCAATTAGGATGACCCCTTCCAAATTCAGCAAAACGTTAACAATGAAGCATACAAGCTATAGGAGCTATTGGGAAAAGTCATTCTAAGGACGTGAAATTTCACCCATTTGAAAACATATTATAGTTGACACATATATGAAAACGTGCATTTTTTCCTTGCTTGGTTTTTCCCCCTAAAAGAACATAAAAAGGTTTTGGCTAAGAGAATTTTTAATGAGACATTTCATCTATATTAAAGAAATTGCATTACATCTATTTCGTCAATTATTTACTCATTTTTTATGAGGTTTTCCTTCTAAGACTCCTTTCGACCTTAGCCAAGGATGTACCTTCAACTTCAGAATACCAAATTTTAAAAGGTTTTCATCTTGAGATCCCTCTTGACCATGGATGTACCTTCATATAAAAATGAATTACAATTTTTACAAGATTTTCCTCCCGATACTCCTTTCAGGCTCAGCCAAGGATGCACCTTTGCCTTCAAAATAACAATTTTTCAAAGGTTTCCTTTCTGAAATCCCTTTCAGTCAAGAATTTACCTTATACTAAAAATAAACTACAATTTTTTCAAAGGTTTCCTCTCGATATCCTTTCTGACCTTGGCCAAGGATGTACCTTTGACTAAAAATCAACTATAACTTTTACAAGGTTTCCTTCTTGAAACTTATTTTAACCTCAACCAAAGATGCACTTTTGACTTCAAAATTACAACTTTTCAAAGGTTTTCCTACTGAAATCTCTCTTGGCCAAAGATGTACCTTCGACAAGAAATGAACTACATTTTTTTTATAAAGGTTTCCCTCCCGAGACCCTTTTTAGCCTTGATCAAGGATAGGGATGTCAAAAAAATTTGTATCCACAAATATTTGCAAATAAAATCTACAACGGATAGAAAATGGATATTGAAAGTGGGTACCCGCAGTTAAACATGTTAACGGAGAGGGTACATGTATCATAGTACGAATATTTGGACTTGTATGAATTTGATTTTATTTGAATTTTGTTTGGACTCATAATAGTAAAGTATTGTACTTTATTTTGATTTATGTGTAATCAAAATATTTTATTTTAACAATCATTATTTGAATTTTAAACTTATAAGATTTAACATTTAAAATTCAACTTTTAAATCCACTTATTATTATTAGTATAATTGAGAAGAATATTTGAACTTTACTTTTATAATCTTAAAACTTTTTTATGCAGATTTTATTTAAATTTTAGTTATAATTTTCAAACTTTTTTTATACAACTTATTACAACTTTAAAAAAAATGTTGCAAATAACTAAAATGTATAGTTAAAATATTTTGTTAAATATTTTTAAAATATTTTTTTTAGTAAAGACTTGCGGGTACTCATGGGTATCTGTAGATATTGAAAAAATATGTAGGTACCCACTCAACGAATACCCACACCCACACAGACATAGGGATGGGTACATGACAAATATTTTTTTGATGAGGAGGGTAGTAGGGAGTTGCTACTTGTACTCGTCTTGTCCAGTTGACATCCTTAGTCAAGGATGTACCTTCAACTTCAAAATAACTTACTTTGTCAAAAGGTTTTCCTCCTGGGATACTTCTTAGCCAAGGATGTATCTTCTTAGCAAAAACAAAAAACATTTGGAATACCTATTGGTCAACTACATAGACTCATCATATAAAAATTTGATTCATCACTTAGCGCAATTTATGAAAGCTAAAACAATTTTGTTCATTTAACACTTAGAAAAATTCATTTAACAAAAGCTCATACTTAAATTGTTCATGAGACATTACCAACCCAATTTACAAAAATAAAAGGCACTATTAGCCACATTCTCAAAATAAGAACAATATATAAAAACCTAAAACAAACAACAAACTACACCCTCCCATTTTCTTCATCCACCTTAGCAAAATTCTCATTCATTTCACCCTCATCAGTGTTGACATCGCCCCTCTCATAAGCACAACCTTCTTTGTCATCATAAGTTGTTTTAGCATTATGAGGGGAGTTAAAAATTATAGGTGGAGGAGCACTTGTATTAAGCTTCCCGCTTGGGGGGAAGTCATCATAGCTCATGAAAACTCCTTGGTAGAAGTCTTTATTAACATCAAAATTGAAATCTCCAAGTACCTCGCAAAAATAATGAGTCTACCGAAAAACATGTTGGAATCTCACATCATGTTGATTAAAACTTTTTAATTTCACTTTAGTTTTGTAAGCTTGAAGTGCAACCCTGGCTCAAATAACTTTCTTAGCCTTTTTTTTTTGTTCTCCTCAGCCTTTTGAAGGGCAAGGCTTAGATCATCATTCATTCATCGCAGACGATTTAACTCCGCCTTGTGCTTCTTGCACTTCTTCACAAGATCAACATTGGTAGTCACAACCTTGACCAAGGTCTTCTCCTTTTTTTCCAACTTCTTGCGGATCTCCACAAAATCCACACTCAAGTTTAAGACCAAATTATGTGTTATCATCAATGCCTAAGTATATAGCTCACAAAAGAGCTTCCATTTGGTCTTCGGATCCAACTGATCTAGATAATCACAACCTTCAAAAGAAATTATGTCTTACTTCATGACTTTGCAAGAATCAACTTTCAAAACCAAGAAGCTCATCCCAACCACATTAGGTGACACAAATAGAGTCAACTAAGGGTGATCATGTAATTTTTGTTGTTTGCACTTCTTGCTCAAGGCTTGAGGAGCCTTCTCCTCGAACCTCCTTTTGTTGTAGTGGTGTGACCCTCGACAAGGCTCTTTATGCCATTTCTTCCTTTTGCATTCGACTTTAGGGAACTTAGGATCAATAGAAGGAGGTCATAGTAACCTCTCTGTATTTTTCAGCATCGTCAACCTCACCTTCATTACATCCCTTACTCGGCCCACTAAAAGTTGGGTGGCATCAAGCTTATCACTTCCGCTACTCACCATTATTCTTCCATAAAAAAAAACAAAGCCAAAATCAATAGTTTTACAAATGATAGCCAACATAGGGATTGAAACCTTACTAAGCAAATCATATTCAATTTTTGGAAACTCAAGCAAATTAATGAGGTTATGGGTAGAAAGACCTCAAGGGAGTTGTTTTAAGAACACGACAACAACATCTTTTTCAACCGAAAGATAAAAGGTAGGGAAGGCTTCTTATAGCCTCAACGTGCGGGTCCAATGAAAAGGAAAAACCGTTATTATCTTGATCGTTAGAAAATATCTTCAGCCATTCAATCATACCAATATTTTAAAAAACCCTACTTTGAACCTTTTATATCAAGAAATATAGGTTTTCAATAGACAACAATCAAGGATACGATTTAACGACACCCACTTTGCTTTATCCCCAAGGTAACAAGTATGAAAGTGAAAAAATAACAAAGGGGTAGCAACTATGGTAAGTTACCAAACCAACTATTCAGATGGAGCTAGGTCATCCCCACATTTAGCTCGCCCAATACACTCATAAAAGGCAGACGTACCTTAAGGTCTCAAAACCAATTGTCATATACATAGAAAAGTCCTATTCATCTAGGAACTTTCTTTAGAAAAACAAATTAATTCTGAATTTGGCCATTCGTCATACAAACACACCTTCAAACAAATGGGGAACGACCTCTCATCCATTTGAAAGTCCAGAAAGTCCTCATAACTTAAGAAATCATTGATCTCTTGCTTCTCATTATAACGAGAGTAATGAGAAACTACATCCTCGTGAACCTAGTCGTATCTAGGCACAACAACGACAAAATTTAAATTCTCTCAATTCTCTCCTTGGCCTTGGCCTCTCTTGCTACACCTTTACACCATGACTTGTTGAACGCATATGGTGACTCGCCTCGGTCTTGACCAAAAACATTACCCTTGTACAAGGCATGACATCTCCCTCAACCCTCGACACAACCTGAGCATCATGAGCTTTTCTACTATCCACACTAACATTTGAACTATTGGAAGAAACCAAATCAGAGGACCCACTAGACCCTAAAACACTTAAAGATGACACCTTAACAAACCCTTTAATTGACAATAGACTTGCCCCTTCAAACATTTGAGACAACCCTCTTGATGCTAGAGTGTGTAGGAATATAAATCAAACACACCTTCAGTCACATTTAACTTTTTTGCATAATCGAACTTCCTCAATAGTCGATAAATAATAATATGTGGTGGAATCCATATTCCCCTCCTATTTATAGACACCAGGATATATAAGGCTAAATGTCACAACCATCACCAATCGTTAGATCTAAAGCGATCTAACAACACTTAAAAGACACATTTTCCCATTTTGGATGAAACATCTTATCTCCTCGTTAGGCAAGGGGCAATGCTCAACATTGTAGCACATTGCACAAGGCACCTATTTGAAAAACCCTACAACTTTTTGTAGTTGAAGTCTCTTTTGTCTTCTCCCTTTCAAGACTATATGGTCTGTGTATCAAAAGGAATTTGAAATGATCGATAGGTACGTGTAAACCTTCGACCCTTGACACCTGAAGGTACAACCTAGTGTTGGCCTTCAACCCTCGGCACCTAAGGCACAACCTAGTGTTATTGTGTTAACCTTTGGCCCTCGATGCCTAGAGGTTCAAGCTACCTTACTAACCTTCGACCCTCAACATGTACAATCCCCCCTTAACAATTATGTCATTATGAGCCTAATTAATTGAGTATAACAAAAATAGAAGATTAAGATGCATATTACCTAATTGGTACTTTACATGAAGCCTGTGAGATTGAAGGCTCATAACAGTTAGTATAAATAGTGACACATGTCAAAGTAAAACTACTATTCATGATATACTTGAATTTATTACGCTAAACGAATATCTTACTTAAACGTCGAAGTACCTTCTGTAGATATCCTTCACACTCTTACTATTAAGAGTGAGAATAGGCTGGACTTTGAATATAGAGGCCAAACTTGTTATATAAAATCAAAATCTAAGTCTGACCTACTATCAATCATAAACTTTTTTTTATAGATCGAATCTAGCCTTTTTAAAAGTTTGGTCTGACCTATTAGCCTATTAAAAGCCTATTTTGCAATCAGTGTATTTAAACATCTATTTTGCATTAACAACGTTAAATATGTCAATAAATTTAATTTTAAACTAGTCAATAATTATATTTTTAAATATATGTGAGTCTTTATTTAATTTTCATGATTATTTTTTAATTTGCATGATAAGAAAATAATTTGCTCTATTATTATTAAAATTTAGAGTTCAATAAATAAAAGATAAAAAACTAATTGAGGGAAAATTTATGCATATCCATGTATACTAAAGTACGTTCATGGTAATAAAAAAAGATAATCTTATTAAAAAAATTTCTAAATATTTCATATATTACATTTAAAGTATTCTAAATAACCAATTATGAAAATAAAAGAAAAAAGTAAGCGAACATGTGGCTATTAGAGTTTTTATTTTGATATCTTGATTTCTTACGAATAAGAAATGTAAAATATTTAAATATGGTGAAAATGTAAAAAAAATATTGATAATGTAATTTTTTGTATTACAAATTTATTTATTTATTTATTTATATTATTAATAATATTATGTATATGTGTATGCATATATATATATATATATATATATATATATATATATATATATAATTTTTTATTATATCATAGATAAATAAGTTGATTTATTAAATTTTTTAAAATAAATAATTTTTTAAAATTTAAACTTGACATTTTTATTAAATATATCAAATCAAATCAAACTTTAAATAGGTGAATCTATAGACCTTTTATTTAAGACCTAATTTATTTCTTCTTCTACTTACTGTGCTTGAAAGACCAACTCTAGGAGGTGAATATGAGAGATACTTAAAGAACATGAAGATACTCAGGACAGGTAGATTTTATTATTTACAACATATTATAGTATTACTTATTCATTAAAGATAATAAATTCCTTAGACGTGTTGATAGAAGTTCCAACTATGCATTGAAAATAGAAATCAAAAGTTTAAATTTACTATACTTTCACAATGCAAAATGTGAATACCATCAATACAAACCACATAAATCGTTGTTTGCCACCATACTTTGTCAAACCGAATGATTTCTAATTGTGTCACTAAAGTAATTGTTGTCATTAATTAAGTCAATAATTAGACAACATTTGTCATCGTATTTCTTGATAAAGTTCTATCTAAGTCATCATCGGATAATACTTTGTCAAGAAAAGATCCTCTTAATATATATATAATCCTTGATTTTCATACATTACTTGGTCACTATATTTTGATTCAACAAAATGCAATGCTAGATACTTAAAGTGGGTGAAATCGAGTGAACATGTAAAAGCTTACGAGGACGGATTTGGGATCTAGAAAAAAGAATGACATCAAAAAATAATGAGAATTGAAAAGAGAAAAAGGAAGGTTTTGAAAATTGAAGAGAGGGATTTCAATTTTGTGGGTTATTCAGTAAGCTTGCAAAAGAAGAGGGCAAAGTGCGTGAATTGTCTGAGAAGATCACTGGATAACGCTTACTCAAGTAAGCACCATCTACATATTTTTTTTTAAAAATTATACACTTTTAAATAAGCATTATTAGAGGGTAGGTAGATACTAATTTTTTTTTAATATTTTTAATCATAATATTGATACGAAATCATGAGTGTGTATACAATATGGATATTCTCTTCTCAACACCCACTACAACAAAATTTGCTTTAGGAACATTAAAAAAATGTTACTAAATTATGAGTAAAAGTTGTTAATATACTTTTATAATATTTTATCAAATATAAAATAAAGTCTATGTTGCTAAAGACTTTTAATAATATTTTACATATTAATTTAATGAAATTTTTAAAAATGCTACCAAAGAGGTATTTTGTAACATTTTAATAATATTGTTAAGTTTTTGTAAATTTTATAAAATGAGATATATTTTGTAACATTTTCTGGCCAATATACCAAGTCGGCTATAGTTATAGGTTGTTGATCCACAAGGATTTGAAAGATATTTGTAATTTCTAATATCTTAATTAAAAATTGTAAAAGAAAGATATACACTTAATTTAATCGTGTTGTTGTACATTTTAATAATGAATTTGTAAAAGAAATAATAATAGTAAGCAAGTGTAAAGTTGAAAGGTAACACTACGATAAATAGTTGAGATTGAATTTCATCTATCTCACCGCTTTGTTCTCCTAAGATTATCCACATATGATTTCTATCACTTAGTATTATTGAATTTTCAAAGATCATTCTAAATCAATTCTTTGTCTTTAAAAATTCTAAGGATCTTAGTTTACTATCTATTTACTCAATTTACTAAATTGGATTCCTTGCATTAAGTATGAGTATTTATTCAACTAATGACTTTGAATTTATTCCTAATCTTTAGAATTACTAGGTGATTTGATTCAAAACGCGTTTAAAAAATATTTTCTGACTAAAATCTAAATTAAAGATTAAAAGATGATTGATCATTTATCCTTAAACATTAAAAATAAAATCAAATCATTAACATTGAATAATAGAATATTATATATATAAATTAAAATGATTATAGAAGAATTTGATGGATTACATTGAATCCCAACAAAAGAGTGGATTGACTACTCATAATAATGAGAGCAATATCCATATACATAGAAAGTGTAAAAGAAAACTTCATCAGCTGAACCAATTCTAATCCGCTGAGCCCTTGAGGATCCTAATTTTCATCCTTCTTTGGACCAAATATGCTCAGCTCTTTCCAAGCAGCGGAGCAGATTTCGCTTTGTAGCCAACCCTTGCTTTTTGTTTTTGATTCGTTGAGCCCTTGTAGATTGATTGAACGAATTTAATGGATGTTTGAAGTCTTGAAACCTCCTTAATTAAATCTGCATGAGAAAACCATAGTTCATAAGTACAAAATTCATCAACTCTTCATAAACTATCCTATATACAAATCACTTTGATTCTTATAATATTTTATGAGTTAGAACAAAATTTTCTTTTAAACCTAGTTAGGTAAGTGTCAAAAATGTTATAATTTCTAAATAAAGTGAACACTTATCAAATATATTGTATCATCATTTATACTTTATAACTTTTGTTTTCGAGTCCTTTAAGATTTAAGATATCCTAAGGTTTTTTTTTAACTAAAAAAAGATATCTTAAGTTGGTCACCACCAAATTTAGATCTCATATCAAAATTAATTTATTTTAAGTTTCACTTTATAGTTATATATCTTCTTTATGTGTTGTTCTTTTACTTGATGTAAGACTTCTATTTTGGGAAACAATTAGATATATGAGAAGTATATTTCTTATATATCATTCTTTTTTCTCAATGTCGAACTTAATTTTGACAGATAATTATAACAAACAATATTTTGATAAAAAAATATTATTCTATTTATAATTAATAACATTTTAAAAAATATTGCAATAACCTATTAATTTAATCTATAATAACATTTTAATAAATATAAATAAGTAAATACTGTTAAAGATGTTAAATGTAGTAGTGATCGTCTATTCCACACCTATATAAGATTAAAATTCATATATATATAGTAACTTAATTTAGATATACAAGTTGCTATGGCTTATTAGAATCAATTCTAATGAGGATAGATACTAGATAACACTTATGTAAATAAGCATTATTTGAAAGTTGATTATATCTTAATCTTAATTATCATATAAAATGGTTATATCTCACGTAGTCTCTTTAAGTAACAATCATTTGCAAAATTATTAAGTACCATATATATTACAAAAATAATTTTTAATTTCGAAAAAATAAAAGTAGAGAGAGAAAAGTAAGATTATTTGATAAATATAAAAAAGTATTTTCAATAGTATAAGTAATTAATATTTGATATGAAAAGGAAATTTTAATACAAACATTATATTTAAAAATTAAAATCTTAATATAAAAGAAAATTTTCGAAACAGTTAAGAATTTTAAAAATATATATCAAAATAATTGTTAAATAATTATATATTGAGAAGAGAACGAGTATAATAATAATAATAATAATAATAATAATAATAAATATTCATACAAGTCATAACCCAAATGAGATTTATATTATAGAGGTTGATTTCTTTTTTATGATACTTCTTTTTAAAATGATAGGTGTTTATCGTAAGTTTGTTAGATAATTGTATATAGATTGTTGTTTGTTTTGACTTATTGATCTGTTGAAAAAAATATTTTAGTAGGTTAAAAAAAAGAGATGTATATTTATAAATTATCATTGATCTTGATTTCTAAGTCATATGTAACTTTTTTGATATATTAGAGGAAACTTTCGGACATCAATATAATTATTGCATTCGAAATATTAATGTTAGTTGAATAGACACAATTTATTTTTAAAAGACATCTCCGTGAGTTAAAAAAAAAAGTATTTAAAATTCTTACGACACTTCTTTCTAAATGATTAACAGTGTTTAACTTTCTTAATATTTTTACCTGGTTCGGGTTCTTGTGATTGAATATTGTCATTTGGGGAATTGTATTTATACATTTAAATTTTCTTTCATTTCATTTTCACTATGTTTATAGACCCAAAGTTAGGTTAGACACTTACCTTTTCCTTCTTCTTTAGCAAAGAGAAAATCTTGCCGCATTTATCATGTGAACGGGGATGGGAGAAAGTCAGAAACCAATAACCATGTTCGCGATGTTATATATATTCTAAAAATCGAAGCATCATGGTTGAGTGTTACATGATCCAGATTCTTTATATCGAATTGAAAACCAAAAATGGATAGGAAAAGTGCAAGTACTAGGTCAATTTCTTGTCATAATTTTCCTGAAAAATACAAATAGAAAATGACGAAAACCCTATCGTTGTTAATTTTCCATGAAAGTGTTAATTGTGCCATATGTTTGTTGTGTGAATATTACAGGCCTGACAAAAAACGGAAACAGCCTTCAGGCCAAATGGTTGATTCTTGGACAACGTTATGCCACCAAAGTAGCATAATATATCCCTTCTTAATACAGTATAGGTTTATGTCAGATATTTATCGATAATTGTCTGCAATTATGTTTTACATTAGTACTGTGTTTAGTAATGAAGAGAGAAATTGAGTAAAAAGAAATATAACAAAAAAGAGATAAATAAATAAGTAGAAATATGTAATAAATAAGGTAAAAATAAAATTATATGATTTGAGAGAATTAAATAGATAAGAAATAAATGAAAAATAATATTATAAAATTATTTAATTTAAATGAAGAGAGAGAGAAAAATTATAATTAATTAAAAGTTACAATATCACCTTTTTTAATGTCTCAGTGAAATTGTTGTTTATTTAAATAAACAATATATTTATTTGAATAAAACAACTCCTTCTTTAAATACCATGCAACTTATTCCAATAAAATGTCATATATTTGAATAAAGCGGATTTATTAAATAAAAAATTATGTAATAAGAAATCAAGTATGCAAATAAAATGTGCTACCATTCAAATAATACAAGATTTTTAGATTTCATATTTAAATAAAAAAATTATTACAAAAAAAAATTATTTTTACCGACAATTATTTAACGATAATAAATTAATTACTTTTATTTTATTATTTAATAAAAGTATTAATGACTAATATATAATGATCACTAAAAATGTATTTATATCATACTAAAATTTATTATTAGTGATAATTATTTATTAAAAAAAAATTTAGTCACATCGACTAGAAATAAGATAATTAAAGAATATATAAATGGATAATAACTTTTACCTTATAAGTTTGTTATGTAGGATCGAGTTAGACCTATAATTTAATATTTTAAGTTGGTATGAGATGACTCACCTTTATCAAACTTAATAATTCTTAAATTTGAGGAGACCAACTATTAATAAGATAATTAAAAAAATATATAAATATTTTAACAACACTAATATATTAAATACTACTAAAAGTCTATTTTATTATAGTTAATCATATATTTAAATAAAATATGTCGTCATTCGAATAAAACAAGTGATATTCAAATACTACCTTCAAACCGTCAAGATATGTAAAAAAGTATCAAATCTAGAATTCAAATCAAACAAATAATTTCACCTAATCTCAGATTAAATATAATATAGTGAATGAGAGACTTATTTCAATATTTTTTTTGCTATTTCCCCTGCTTTTTAGGGGAAAATTTATAAATATAAATTTCACGTTTGTAAATTCCTTCTTTAATATATTTCTTATTAAACAAATTGCCTAATTTATTTCCTCACTCATATTTTTTCACTCTCCATTATATTTTATCTGTATTTCTATCAAACTAAACACAAGGTACATGTCAATAGATCAAACGTAACATCATTGCATTGCCGCACGAAATGACTATAACAAAATAGTTAATGACGTGCTAAATTTGACTTTAGTGGAGCTAATAATTCAGTATTAGATTAAGCATTTCATGGACATAATATATACCTAGAATTCAATTTTTCTTCTGTCATTACAATCCCATCAGTTTGCTTAATTGGGTTTTGAAAACATATTTTGTTCTTATGTGTTTTTCTAAGAATTAATTAAAATTATAATGATTAGTTAGTTTTATAAAAATAAAATGTTTATATATATAAGTAATTATTTATCTAAATCCTATCATCAAACATGTGGATTATTATAATTTATAACGTAATTTTGAGTTTGAGTCTTAGGTGTATAATTTTATAAAATATTTTTAAAAAAATACTTTATCACCCATAATAATTTCATTCAATTGAAATAAGTTTATCTCTAGTAACAAATATATGTAATAATGTAAAAGAAAAATATAGACCATTAAAATTAACTTAATGGTTGGAGGGAAATGATTATGGTAAAGATGAGAGAACTCAAGTTCAATCCTCTTCATATCTTTTTAATATTTTTTATAAATAAAAATATGTTAAAAAGTCTCAACTTTAGATTTAGATGTCTTTTACGTAGTAAAGAATTATATATACTTTAATAGTTTTTTTCTTTTTTCATGGATACATGATTAAAATAAAATTATTATCAACATATTCAAAGATATTCCTTTACTTTTACTTATACATTATTTGAAAGTTTTATCGGTATAAATTAAAAACAGATGTTATTTGTAGTAAATTTTTTTTAGTTGTGTAAAATTATTACAAATTATAATTTTTTTTTCAAATATTTAATTTAATACATTTATATATACTTAAGATTTAAACTTAATAGGATACACTATGAGAAATTCTATGATACTCATATTGTTTGAGAGGATACCGGTACAGTTGTAATTACAATTTTATTTTATATTTTATATTTTTAATAATTTATTTAAATAATATTTATAATATTTTATTCTTTCAATTTTTAAATTATTTAGTCATTTTATTTTTATTTTATATAGTCTAAATTTTATTTCTAATAATATTATTATATATTTAAATAATTTAATTTAAATAATTTTTTAAGAATATTTTTATCTTTTCACTTAAAATTTTTGAATTTATATATTTTAATTTTAATAATTTTTTAAGTATATTTTTGTCTTTTTGTCTTAAATTTTTCAATTTCTATATTGTAATTTTAATAATTTTTTATTTCTATTATTTATTAGTTCTTTTCTTTTTTAATATTTTATAACATTATTGAAATCTTATAATTTTAATTTCTATAATTTTATCTTATTTTTTATTTTATAAATATAATTTGAATTATTTATTTTATAATTAAATTAATTTTTTTTAAATTTTTTTATAAATTTACATTAAAAAAAATTTATATTGAAACCTCTCTATCTTTGAGGGTAGGTAACAATTCCCATACATTATTGAAAGGTTTTAAGTCTAAGTCAAGCAATATATAAATTTTAGGCGATCGATCATGTAAAGATAAAAATTCACAAATGTAATTTTTTATAATCTAGTAAATGACATTAAGAAGGTGATTACTATTTACTAATATAGGTTCTGATAACAGAGTCAAAGTAGGCCATGCAATGACCAATGAGAGAGGAAGAATCAATGGTTGGCACAACCCTCTAGAATTTCCCCAAATCGTTTTAGACCTTAAAATAATCTTTGACTTCTCAAACCGAAATTCCTAAACTGGGTTAAACGAAAACAAAATGCACTAGTATCATCCCAATAAAACATGCCCATGAAAAGAAAAATACAGCAAGGAGGGTGATTCAACTTTGGAAAAACTCTTGCAAACGTAAGTAAAATTTGGAACTCCCCATTACCACAAAAGAGATAAATTCATATACTTTGCTCAGTTACATTAACTTGCACGCTGAGAACATATATTTTCATTGAAATAATGATTAGTCAAAAATTAGATTGATAAACAACACACTCTTCCACATGTCTCGATCCGAAAGAGACCACTTAACTCGTACACTGTTACTTGCACACATTGAGACAAAAACATTTACTACTTATCTCTTAGTTCGGAGATAATAATAATTAACAAACAGGCTTGCAATCATTTACCATCTCCGTCATTCTGCACAAAGCTAAATGCACTTTTTCCACGAGAATAAAATAAAGTGAAAGATAGCTAGAGCATAGAGAGAATCATCGAGTGCCCTCCAACTTCAAAACACGGAAAAAGATTCAACAGTACTGAGACAGTGAGACTAGTACTAAGTAACTTGAGAACAGCAAATAAACAACTAACAAGTATATATACCCGAATCCCTATCCATAATTCTCTTTCCAAAAATTTCCTCCATTAATCAAAAACACACTTTTTTCTACACATAATAAATAAAAAAAGTTCCAATTAATATCATTAAACTATCATTTATGAATTAATCGCGAAAAAATCCGTGAGCAAATTGAACCTAGAAAAGCTTCAGAGAGAGATAAGAAAACAACACTTACTGTATAGTGGAATTCTTTTATAAAAAAGCCTAGGTTAATTTGGAATTCTTTTAACATTAACTTTAATTTGTAAAATATGTTTTGTAATATATGAACAATAAGTTAATTTTATTTTATGATAATTTTATTTTCCTATGCTAATAATAGTCGGGAAGAAATTTATCTAAAGATGCTTGTAATCAAAGACATGGGAGCTAAAAGATGTCAAGTACGAGAAATTAAAATTATTGTATGCTTCATTAGCATAAAAAAATTTATCGAGATGGAGCGGATGTAAGAGATAATAAGGATTTAGGGGAATAAAAATGAAAGGAGTGGTAAGTAAGTTAATTAGTGAAAATGTTATTACTAATGCTAAGCATAATTAAAATTAATAATTATTGCGAAGGGTAGACAAAGAGTTACTTAATCGATTATATGATGAGCAATATAAGATGCAAACATAATCGAATATTACAGAGAAGTACTACAAGCAGGCGGCGGTGGTGAAGGGATGCTGCGGCGGGAGGTCGGGCTCGGGCCAGGGCGGGAGGTCGGAGGTCCACCACCTGCTGCTGCCGCCACCGTGGAGGAGCTCCGGCAGCTCAATCTCGCGCCAGAAGTCGTCGGCGGCGTCGTCGGGGGAAATGGAGGTTTCGGGGGGGGCGGCGGCGGAGGCCATCATCATGTGGGCGGCCTTGGCGGCGGCGGCCTGGATGTCGCGGGCGGTGCAGGCGGAGGGGAGCGGCGGGAGGCGGTGGACCTCGTCGGGGAAGTTGAGCTGCGCCTTGCGGCCCTTGAGGCAGTAGGCGGCGACGTCGTAGGCCTTGGCGGCCATCTCCGGCGCCGGGAAGGAGCCGAGCCATATGCGGGACTTCTTGCGCGGCTCTCGGATTTCGGAGACCCATTTCCCCCAGCGGCGCTTGCGGACGCCGCGGAAGAGCGGGTGGCGCGTGCCGCCGCGGGTGGTGGCGGAGGAGGCGGCGTCCTCTTGGTGCGGGTGTTGGTCCATTCCGTGTTTTTACATCGGCAACGCCTCTTCCCTCTCCGTTACATTGCGCATTTATAAATGATCTTCTGCGATTGCGTGCGGACTCAATTACGGAAATGCCCCTCCGGAGAGAGAGAGCAACTCAACTCAATTTACTCCTCCTGTTTTTCTACGTAAAGGACCAGCATGCAATTAAATAAAGGGTTATATATTATTGGTCCTTCTTCACCACGCGCTCTACTTCCACTCAACTCTCTTCTTTTTATTTTCCTAATTTTCCTTCCCTAACCCTAAACCTAATTCTCCATCTACATTTTATATCGGAACACCGGTAATGCTTGGAAGAATTTGTTTGGCTAAAATATAAGTCTCCAAAATATGAGTTTATCAAATATGGGATTCCACTAAATAGAACTTGAATTAACATTTGAGTTTATAACCTTTTTCTTCACTTTTACTTTCGGAACATTGATAAGTTTTCTCATATATCGCCTGTATTAATTAATGATAAATTTCTATAACTGTTCCGGCCACGGGACGAACTAGGGTTTTCTCTAGGTCAAGCCGCGAAGCCAGAGCATTCAAAAGTGTAATCTGCCGTCCTAGCTCTAGGGTTCTAGGTTTTATACTTTTGTGTTTATGGGCTTCGTGGACCCCGCGATTTTCGGGATTCTCCTTAACCGCTCTTATCCTGAAGCCAAGGGAGTGAGTGGTTGTTTTCCAAATCGGTATTTTTCCGAGAATGCCTTTACAAGAGGACCTATCGGGAAAAAAGGCGTATCCCCTCTCGGGTGCATGTAATTTGGCGTTATAGCCGAGTCGCCACACCCCGTGACGGTCCAGTCGGGAGTTAGACGAGTAGAAGGTCCAGTCGGGTCTTTACCTAGACAATGTGCTGGTCGGGTTTTTACCTAGACGATGTGCTAGTCGGTGGTTTTTTGCCTAGACGATGTGCTAGTCGGGTTTTTGCCTAGACGATGTGCTAGTCGGATTACGACCTGGGCAGTCCACTTGCCCTTCAGCCCTGAGCCTAAAAGGCGATAGGGCTCAAGACATGGCCACCTGGTCGGTTATTTGCCAAGAGAAGGGTCGCTAACGTCCTATGACCGAGAAGGGAATCAGGTCGGAAAACGACCTGAACGGTCCACTTGCCCTTCAGCTCTGAGCCTCATGAGGCGAGAGGGCTTGAAGTCGAGTTGTCATATGTTTCCAAAGATCCCATCAGGCAAAAAACCGAGTGACCCTCCTTATAGGCGAGTGGAGTTGGGTTAGGGGCGAGTCGATCGGAGAGATGAACTCGGTCGTGGGCCAAGCGGCATCCGATCCAAAAGAGATCAAGTCGGGCCATTACCTGGATGGCACACTTGAGTCGTTCCGAACATAAATTGAGAGAACGTCTCGGCCAATAGCCGAGACGGTACATATGGTCTGACAGGTCATGTCTCTTCACCTTACTCGAGGTGGGACATGCATTTATTGCGAAGCCGGCGTTGCAGAGGCGTTAGTAAAGGTGGTGCCACGTGGCAGCATTTATCACGAAATATTAAATGCCAAAACGTCCCACGCGCTTCGTGACTCTTGAGCGTATTTTTTCATGCGCGTTGTGACTCTTGGGAGTACCTCCTCACACACGGCCCTTCGTTGCTATAAATAGGGGTGGCCCCTTATGTTGTTAAAATTTTGCATTTCCCTTTCCATAGCTTTTCTTCCTCCGGTGGTGGCTTTCTCCTCCGTTCTAATCTACGGCGGCTGGCGGTGGTTTTGTGCCCCTCTTTTGGTAGGTGGAGTTGTGAGAGGAAACCTTTAGGTACGCTCGTATTTATTTTACCCTCTTAGTGGATTTTTCTTGCAAGCCTTTAAGTTTTAGGTTAAAACTAAGGTTATATTCACAATGGCTAACGCGATTTATGGGGAATTATATGGATGGGTTAAGGATGATGCATTGAAATGCGAATCTTTGATAAATTCCTGCGAAGCCATGGATAGCTTCTGTAGAGACTATGTAGTTTGCCGGGGTGGGGATGAAGTGGTCGCGTGTGAGCCTTGTGTTGATAAGGAACCAGTATGCATTTGTCCTCCCCCAACCGAAAAATTTACCTTTTGTTACACCACTCTCATTTCTAAGATTAGAGTGAGATGGCCCCTAACCGACTGTGAAAAAGGGGTACTTCGAGCTTTGAATGTCGCCCCAACCCAACTACACCCAAATAGTTGGGCTTTTGTACGGGGTTTTGAGATTTTGTGTGAGGGGATCGGGATAATTCCGACTGCAGATAAGTTTTTCTACTTTTTTGAGAGTAGGGTTAGCAAACGTACGAGCTGGGTGTCCGTTAGCGGAGTGTCAGGTCGGGGTTTGTTGTCATTGTTTCAGTCATCCTACAAGGATTTCAAGAAATCATTTTTCCGAGTGCGTAGTATACCGGGTCATGAGAGTGTGTTCGAAGGGTTTCCTTTGTATTGGAATCGGGGAACAATAGCATTTGGTGGACTAGATTCCAAGAAGCTTTCCGAGAGCGATCAGGCCGACATTAAGAAAATTGAAGATTTGAAAACCTTTTTCAACACTGGGAAACTCCTAGACCTAGAGAGTAGGCCTCAAGAATTGAAAATATATATAGGTATAATGTCGCTTTGAATGTTGAGAATTCCTTTTGTCTGTTTAAACCTGTACTTTTATCATAATTTGTTTATGTCTTGTAGCGAAAATGGCGAGCATGAGCAATCGGGAAATGATGAAACTCTGGAAACGACAAAAGGGGCTCCAAGCTTCTGCGGTGGATGAGTCGGCGACCGAGAAGGTGGCGGAGACCGATAGTCCAGTGGGGAAGTCGAGAACTGCTGGCGAGAACCCGCAGAAGCGTCGCCGCGAAGCCGACAAACCTATATCGGTAGTTAACCTTGAGACGGTCGTAGCCGCGGAGATGGACAAGGGCGATACGGAAGTTCAATCTGCCGAGAGGACCGTGAGTGTATGTCTTGGCGAAAATTGGGAACCAGTTGACCATGGGGCTGGTCGCAGCGACCTCCCCTCTTTCTGGGATGAGAAGTTTAATCATAGCGCGCACCTTCGAAATACCGACTGGCTTGAGGGCGACCGAGGCGACTTGGAAAAAATGAGTGCTTTTACCATTGCCAAGGGGGTCGAGTCACTTACAAATCGTCTCTCTGCTCTTTCGTTGATCAACGAGGACAAAATTCGCGGCTTAGTGAGGGAGACTAAGTTGCAGGGGAAAAGGATCACATCCTTGGAGGATGATTTGAACAAGAGCAAATCCGAGTGCAAGTGGGTGTCTAGTGAGCGAGATAGGTTACTGGAAGGTCGCCGTACGTTCGAAGATGAGAAGCAAGCATGGCTCGCCGAGAAGGTGGCGCTGGAGAACGAGTTGGCCGAGACGCGCCTAGCTCGAGATAAATCAGCCGATGCCGCGAGTGTCTTCGAGAACGACTTGTCTTTGGCGAAGCTGGAAGTCGAGAAACTCGAGAATGACCTTGAAGCCGCAAAGGTGGATTCTATGAAGAAATATGTTCAAGGCTTCGACGCGGCGACTTCCCAAATAAAAATTCTGTATACCGATCTCGATATCGGGGGCATGGGCTACTTCAAAGAGATTGTCGATGGGCAACTTGTGGATCCTCCCGAGGATGATTAAGTCTATGTTGCACTTTCCTGCTTTTTGCACTTGTCTTTTTTGCACTTGTTTAATTTCGTGTTTCTTAAACGTGTAACCATTTTGACTTTCGTGTTTCAAGAACTTGCTTCGTTCTTTATATACTGTGTACAATTTCTAAGTTAAAAATTGAATTTCAACGAATTTAATCGCCAAAAAACCGACTTGGAAAGATGCAAGTATTTTTTCTAAGTTAAAAATTGAATTTCAACGAGTTTAATCGTCAAAAAACCGACTCGGAAAGATGCAAGTATTTTTTCTAAGTTAAAAATTGAATTTCAACGAGTTTAATCGTCCAAATACCGAGTAAAATTACCTAGTCGTCCAAATGCCGAGTAGACAACCTCGAGTTTGAATCAACTATCTAAATTATCTAATCGCCAAAAATCCGACTAGGGTAGATGCAAATATTTTTCTAAGTTAAAAATTGAATTTTCCGTCTAATCGCCAGCAAACCGACTAGGGTAAATAACTGTAAAATCACCGAGTCGTCCAAATACCGAGTAAATTTACCTAGTCGTCCAAATGCCGAGTAGAAAACTCCAAGTTTGAATCAACTTTCAAACTATCTAATCGTCAAAAAACCGACTCGGAAAGATGCAAGTATTTTTTCTAAGTTAAAAATTGAATTTCAACGAGTTTAATCGTCAAAAAACCGACTCGGAAAGATGCAAGTATTTTTTCTAAGTTAAAAATTGAATTTCAACGAGTTTAATCGTCCAAATACCGAGTAAAATTACCTAGTCGTCCAAATGCCGAGTAGACAACCTCGAGTTTGAATCAACTATCTAAATTATCTAATCGCCAAAAATCCGACTAGGGTAGATGCAAATATTTTTCTAAGTTAAAAATTGAATTTTCCGTCTAATCGCCAGCAAACCGACTAGGGTAAATAACTGTAAAATCACCGAGTCGTCCAAATACCGAGTAAATTTACCTAGTCGTCCAAATGCCGAGTAGAAAACTCCAAGTTTGAATCAACTTTCAAACTATCTAATCGTCAAAAAACCGACTCGGAAAGATGCAAGTATTTTTTCTAAGTTAAAAATTGAATTTCAACGAGTTTAATCGTCCAAATACCGAGTAAAATTACCTAGTCGTCCAAATGCCAAGTAGAAAACTCCAAGTTTGAATCAACTTTCAAACTATCTAGTCGTCCCAATACCGACTGAATACGCCGATAATTTACTTAAATGAAAAACACAGTTGAGAATACTGGTCGTCCAAATACCGACCATAAACATCAGAAATTAAACTAAGTATTAAACTTGAATGTATTGATTGAACTACCCGTTCCTATATACCACCCTAATCATGCGAGGGGGCCGAGGTTGATGTTAATCTTGGTCCGTGGATTCAGATGACTTGCAATCGGTGGTCGATCAGTATTTTCAAAGTAGGAGTACTTCTAAAGCATTTCTTGTTATAAAAACTTTAAGCTGTAGTCGTGGTAATTTGAACCTACAACTAAGCACTGATTCATTGTTGTCACTGATTTGTGTGAACTGCTCGTTCTGGGTTATTTATACTCGCCTAGTCGGAACTTAACCAACAATCACGAGTTTTTTCAATCGAGTTATTTATACTCGCCCAGCCGGACTATTGCCGACAATCACGAGTTCTTCAAGTTATTTATACTCGCCCCGTCGGACTTTTGCCGACAATCACGAGTTTTTTCAATCGAGTTATTTATACTCGCCCAGCCGGACTTTTGCCGACAATCACGAGTTCTTCAAGTTATTTATACTCGTCCAGTCGGACTTTTGCCGACAATCACGAGTTTTTTCAATCGAGTTATTTATACTCGCCCAGTCGGACTTTTGCCGACAATCACGAGTTTTTTCAATCGAGTTATTTATACTCGCCCAGTCGGACTTTTGCCGACAATCACGAGTTTTTTCAATCGAGTTATTTATACTCGCCCAGCCGGGCTATTGCCGGCAATCACGAGTTCTTCAAGTTATTTATACTCGTCCAGTCGGACTTTTGCCGACAATCACGAGTTCTTCAAGTTATTTATACTCGCCCAGTCGGACTTTTGCCGACAATCACGAGTTTTTATCCATGTAAAGAGAAAAAGCTCATGAAAAGGAAACAGTCAGATGACATTTATTAGAATTGGGGAGGGTGGTGCCTCATTAAAAACCTCCTCAGCAAAAACCCCTCATATTTTTACGGGGAAAAAATACTGAGTTAGGAAAAGAGTGCACCTAATACAAAGGGGGAGAAAAGTCTAGCTATAATAGAAGCGTAGGTTTGCAGCATTCCACGTTCTCGGTATCCTGCCTCCATCCAAAGTTCTAAGTCGGTAGGCCCCTTTGCCGACCACATCATCAATCTTGTAAGGGCCAACCCATTTAGGCGATAGTTTGTTTTTCATCTGTGTAAGTTGAGCGCGCCTCAAAACTAGGTCGCCTACGACAAAATCTCTTGGGTTTACCTTAGTGTTGTACTTGAAGGCTGCTCTTCTCTGCGCCGCTACTTGATTTATTCTTGCTCTTTCTCTTGTTTCTTCGATCAGGTCTAAATCAATTCGTCGTCCCTGGTCAGATTCTTCTTCAGAAAAAGCGGTAGTGCGTACTGAAGGCTCTGCAATTTCAATCGGGATCATGGCGTCGGTTCCGTATACCAGATTGAAGGGGGTATCTTGGGTCGTTGAGTGAACAGTCGTGTGGTACGACCAAAGTACTCGGGGAAGCTCTTCCACCCATGAAGCGCCTGAGTCTTGTACACGTTTCTTCAAGCCTGAGAGGATTACCTTGTTGGCCGACTCGGCCTGGCCGTTAGATTGAGGGTGTTCGACGGACGTGAATGCCATTCTGATTCCGACCTCTTTACAAAAATCACGAACTCTCGCGCTTGCAAACTGTGTCCCGTTATCGGAAACAAGCATCTGAGGGACTCCATATCTGCACACCACATTCTTCCAAAGAAATGCTCTGACCTTTTCTGCTGAGATGGTTGCAACCGGTTCCGCCTCGATCCATTTGCTAAAGTAGTCTACTGCTACTATCAAAAATTTCAGTTGCCTCACAGCGATCGGAAATGGACCGAGAATGTCAATCCCCCATTTGTGGAAAGGCCAAGGAGACAGGATCGAATGTAGTCGCTCGGCGGGGGAATGGTGCAGGGTAGCATGTCTTTGGCATCCATCACATTTCTGGACCCAGTTGACGCAGTCATTTCTCAAAGATGGCCAGAAGTAACCTGCGCGGGCGACCTTGTACACTAGAGCTCGGCCTCCGATATGACTGCCGCACATACCACTATGTACCTCGTCCATCACCCTCTGCGCTTGCGACGTGGTCAAACACCTCAGGAGAGGAGAGCTAAAGCCCCTTCGGTACAGCCTTTCGTTGATGACAACGAACCTGGCCGACTCCCTTTGCACTAACGATGCCTCCTTTTTGTCTTCCGGTAGTTCCCCCCGAGTCAGATATGCAATGTATGGTGCCATCCAAGAATTTAGCTCTTCCTGGATGAATAGGATATTTCCTTGCGCCTCGTTTATGCTCGGCCGTGACAGCGTTTCTTGGATGACTGACCGAGTAGCTCCTGGTTTCTTTGTGCTTGCAAGCTTGGAGAGCAGGTCGGCCCTGGAGTTTTGCTCTCGTGGTACATGGTTAAGTGTGAATTCTCGGAAATTTTCCGAAAGGTGCTTAACCTTCTCTAGGTATTTGGCCAGTTGAGGGTCCTTTGCTTGGAAGGTGCCGGCTACCTGTCCTGTGATTAATTGGGAGTCACTTCGTGCTGATAAGCTTGTCGCCCCCATTTCCTTCGCCAATGTCATTCCGGCCAACAATGCTTCATACTCGGCCTGGTTATTGCTTGCCCGGAACTCAAATCGCAATGACTGTTCCAACAAAATTCCTCCCGGTCCTTCCAAGACAATCCCCGCTCCACTTCCTCCAAGGTTCGAGGCTCCATCTACCGACAGGATCCACTGTGTGTCTTCAGTTCGAACTTCCCCCACTGGTGAGGTTAGTTCCATTACGAAGTCAGCCAGCGCCTGAGCTTTGATTGCTCCTCTCGGTTCGTACTTGATGGAATGCTCCGACAACTCCACGGACCACTTCATCATCCTTCCTGCCAGGTCGGGCTTCTGCAATATTTGCCTAATCGGGTGATCTGTTCGAACTACCACCTCGTAACTCTGGAAGTAATGTCTCAGTTTGCGTGCTGTAACCAGTATCGCGAGGGCTAGCTTCTCCATCTTTTGGTAACGAGTCTCCGCGCCTTGCAACACCCTGCTAATAAAATAAATAGGCAATTGAGAACTACCTCTTTCTTGTACTAAGACTGCACTGATGGCGCTATCAGATGCCGACAAATACATCAGTAAAGGGAGACCGGCTTGCGGTTTAGAGAGTATTGGTGGCGAGGTGAGAGACTGTTTGAGTTCACCGAACGCTTTTTCACATTCATCTGTCCATGCAAAGCGGTTGTTCTTCCTCAAGCACTGGAACAAAGGCAGCGATTTATCCGCCGCCTTGGAGAGGAACCGAGAGAGGGAAGCCATCCTTCCTGTCAACTGCTGGACCTCTTTTACCGTCGCCGGACTTCTCATATTGATGATCGCGGAACACTTCTCGGGATTTGCCTCAATACCACGATGGGTCAGCAGGAAACCGAGGAACTTTCCTGCTTGGACGCCGAAGGAGCACTTCGCGGGATTCAACTTGAGTTGATAACGCGCTAAAGTGTCGAAGCTCTCTTGCAAGTCGGCGTAATGCCGAGAGAAGCTGTCCGACTTTACCACCATATCGTCCACGTATGCCTCAACGTTCCTTCCCAGCTGCTTTGCCAGGACTTTGTCCATGAGCCGCTGGTATGTCGCTCCCGCGTTCTTCAAACCAAAAGGCATGACCCTGTAACAACAAGTAGCCTGATCGGCTATGAAGGCCGTTTTGTCCTCATCAGCTGGGTGCATTCGGATTTGATTGTAACCGGAGTAGGCGTCCATGAAACTTAACAGCTCGTACCCCGAGGCGCCGTCGACCAGGCAGTCTATGTTGGGGAGTGGGTATGAGTCTTTCGGGCAAGCTTTGTTTAGGTCAGTGAAGTCGGTACACATCCTCCAACTTCCATTACTCTTTCGTACCATCACTACGTTCGCCAGCCACGTCGGGTATTGGATTTCCCGAATATGACCAGCTGCCATCAATTTTCTCGTCTCCTCCACTATGGCCTTCCTTTTGTCTTCTCCAAACTTTCGCCTTTTCTGGATCACGGGCTTCGCCTTGGGGTCGACCATGAGGTGGTGACATAAGAAATCGGGATCAATGCCCGGCATATCCCCGACACTCCACGCGAAGGCCGATATGTTTCTCTTTAGCACGGTGACTAGACCTTCCTCGTCTTCCTTGTTTAGAGATACACCAATCTTGACGATTTTCCCCTCGGCCAGGGTAACCTCCTTTACATCTTCCGCTGGGGCTGGTCGGGTATCGAAATGATTCATTCTCGGATCCAACTCTATTGACTGAACACCCCGATCAACCTGTGTCACATATAGTTGTCGCCTCGCCCTCAAACTGTCTTCGTAGCATTTCCTCGCTACATCTTGATCGACGCAGACGACACCCACCTTTCCGCTGGGCAAAGGGTACTTCAGCTTCAAATGAGGCGTGGAGACGACCGCTCCCAACTTATTTAGTGTTGGTCTACCGACTAGTATGCTGTAAGATGATTGAGCGTTTACCACCAGATATCGGATAGTGACAGTTTTCATATTGTCTCCCTGGCCGAACGTTGTCTCCAAGTCGGCGTATCCCCTGGCTATTACCTGATCACCTGCAAAACCAACCAACGTACCTGCGTACGGCATGAGACGATCAGTCGGAATCTTCATCCCGACGAAAGCTTCCCAAAACATTATATCCGCCGAACTGCCTTGGTCCACTAACACTCGTTTCACGTTGTACCCCATGACGATTGCCGAGACGACTATGGGGTCATCCTCGTGGGGAGATACACCCTCAAAGTCGGCGTCCGAGAACGTGATGGCTGATCGGGAGGGTCTCGGCAACTCGGAGACCGACAGTACTGACCGAGAGTACCTCTTCCTTGCCGCAGAAGTCGAGCCTCCACCAGCAAATCCCCCTGCTATGGTGTTGAAGTCTCCATGAATGGCTTGCTGGTGAGCCTCCTTAGATTTTTGCGGGGGGTCTCTCGGGGGAGACCTCCCCTCGCGTCTTCCTCTCCTGTTGTCTTCTCCCTCCTGCCTATGTCGCCTGTCGGACGAGCTCTCACCCTTCTTTCCTGCAATAAACTCTTTCAACCGACCCTCCTTGATAAGGCGCTCAATTTGCCTCCCAAGAACGAAACAATTCTCCGTCTTGTGTCCATGAGCCCGATGAAACTCACACCAGTCAGTTTTGTAGGGCCCCAACTGCCGGTCAGTTGCCTCTGGGAAGTCAAATAATGACGCACTATTTACGTCATGCAGAATGTGTCGCCTGGGAACATTAAGTGGCGTAAACTTCTCCTCCTCCTTGCTTCGTGACCATTCGGCCTTTGGGCGACTGATATGATCGAACTGCCGATAGTTACCCTCCTTTGCGTTGTAGCGATCGCTTCGCTTATTCCAGTCCGACCGCGGTCGGAGATGCTTGTTACTCTCCTTATTACTGCCCCCTGCCTCTCGGTTCTCGGCTGCCCTCTTTATGATCTGGTTTTCTTCCGTCTTGATGTGGCTTAAAGCAAAAGCCCTTACCTCCGACATTGTTTGACAGTTAGCTCTCTCGAGCGCAATGTCGAACGCTCCAGACCGCAAACCCTTCTGGAAGGCGATGACCGCCATTCTCTCATCCAAGGATGCTATTTTCAGAGCCACCTCATTGAATCTCTGCAGAAAATCCTTCAATGACTCCTCCCGTTGCTGCTTAAGGTCAAATAAATCCGACGTGATCGGTGGCTTCTTCTTATTGGCAGCGAATTGAGCCATAAACAGCCGACTGAAAACGTCAAAGTCGATGATGGATCGGTCGGGGAGGCTACTAAACCAATCGAGCGCCGCCTTTTTAAGCGTACCCATGAACAGTTTGCAACGGACTTCCATGCTCCCTCCGCAAATCAGCATCTGAGCTCGGAAATCTGTTAGATGTTGACTGGGATCCTGTGATCCATCGAAAGGTTCGACCTGCGGTATCCGATGATCCCTGGGGATGGCCTCAGCCTCTATGGCCTCCGAGAAAGGCCGAAAATCCCTTGGGACTTCCTGCATGACATCCTCCTCCAACGCTCTGGTGTTGGCTTCTATCCTGGCCTGTAACTCATCCGCTCGCCTCCTGATCTCCTCGTTTTCGCGCTGAATGGCCTCCTCTCTCTCCCTGGATCGTGCATTATCCTCCCGTAGGCCATTGATCATGGCCATCATCTCCTCCATGGTAGGGGGTTGTGAATTGCTGTTGTTGCCGCCTCTCGCCATGGTAAAGTGTAGGTCTTTCTGTATTTCTTGGGGCGTAGGAAAAGTTTTACCGTGGCCCCACGGTGGGCGCCAAAATGTTCCGGCCACGGGACGAACTAGGGTTTTCTCTAGGTCAAGCCGCGAAGCCAGAGCATTCAAAAGTGTAATCTGCCGTCCTAGCTCTAGGGTTCTAGGTTTTATACTTTTGTGTTTATGGGCTTCGTGGACCCCGCGATTTTCGGGATTCTCCTTAACCGCTCTTATCCTGAAGCCAAGGGAGTGAGTGGTTGTTTTCCAAATCGGTATTTTTCCGAGAATGCCTTTACAAGAGGACCTATCGGGAAAAAAGGCGTATCCCCTCTCGGGTGCATGTAATTTGGCGTTATAGCCGAGTCGCCACACCCCGTGACGGTCCAGTCGGGAGTTAGACGAGTAGAAGGTCCAGTCGGGTCTTTACCTAGACAATGTGCTGGTCGGGTTTTTACCTAGACGATGTGCTAGTCGGTGGTTTTTTGCCTAGACGATGTGCTAGTCGGGTTTTTGCCTAGACGATGTGCTAGTCGGATTACGACCTGGGCAGTCCAATAACATACACTATTTATTTTGTTTGTAACCCTGTTCATTTTTTTTAAATCAAATGTTTTATTTTAAATAAAATAAAAATATTGTTTTCCCATTAATCAAAAAATAAAATAAAAAGATTAAAATTAAAATTATATTTAACTAAAGTATTTTTTTTTGTCTCACTCTATATATAAATCATACAAACATGTTTCTTTATATTGTTTATATTTCTCAACTAGTTTAACAATTGATTTTACTACACTTTTAATTCAATAAATTAATTTTTTAAAATTAACTTTTATTTTTTAGCTGATTTATGAACTACTTCTATAGACATAACTTTCATGGCTTTCTTAAGTGTTTTTCAGGTTAATTATTCCAATAAATTTCACACAAAAGAAGTATAACCTTTTAAAATTTATTTCAACAAATTTTAGTATTTTACAATACGACTTATAAATAATGTTTTATTTGATTTAATATAAAATTATTAAGTAAATAATCAATTAAACTATTTTTCCAAACTCACCTTTAATCCATATGTTTGATTATTAGAATCTAGGTTAATTATGAGATATTTTTAGTAACATTAAAATATTTCAATGTGTGGTGAATAAAATTTACTTACATAGAGTTTAGATCTCCTATGAATATAATGATATGATAACTTGTCCAATGCTAATTATCATCCAATGATTTGTCAAAAAAGTATAGCGTAACGTGTAATTGCGGAGTTGCAAAAATTGGTTAATAGAGGTGAGATATTGGCTCAAAGTGAAGCCTCAATTTAATCCATAATCATGGCCAAAATCTAACCACATTGGGTAGCTACTTTTCTTTTTCCTCCTTTTATAGTGAACATAGATTATCAATCCAACCTTAAAAAATACATCATCAAACTCACGGGTGACAATTTTGGAGAAGACACCTGAAAAGTTTGAAATTAACACCCAATAACTCATTTAGCTTCAGCCCGAAGCTACGTGACACTTTCCAATTAAAGTAATTAAGGCTCGATTATTATAACTTAAACAAACGAAGAAGCAAATTAATAAATTGTCACCTTTTTTTTTTTTTTCTCGAGTCAAACGTTGAAATGAAAATGAATAGAAGAGGGTGAAAATTGGAAAAGCAAAAACCAAAGGATAAAAGAACAATCTGTTCCAATGATTTGGACATTTTAACAAGCATGGTTGCGAGTTGTAATGACAAGAAAACGTGAAATTCGAAACGAGGGGGAAACAAAATTGGACCCGTGAGACCCACACGAACAAACGGCGCGTGGTGAACCCCACAAAATTTATCACCACTGCCTCTCCAAAGTCCGAAGGGTCAAGGGAAAGAAGAAGTAATGGACAATGGTGGCACAAGAATGAGTGACCAAAGTGAGGACCAACAATTCCATTGGTTCAAGTGATACTAAATTAAGTCTCTTTAAGTAATGTTTAGTTTGAGTTTTGTAGACGAGTGAACGTAATTAAAAAAAAATCCATTAAAAATGATTAATCAATTTTTCTTTTCAATCGTCGGTGAAATTGATGAATAACATAAGATGAATATAAAAGGAAGAAAAAAAATGGCATACGAGGGAACTCACTTTTTTCCCACTGGTTTGGTTGCACGGGATTAGGGTGAGTGTGTTGCTTCCTTTTTGTGCTTCAGTGTTTTTTTTATGGGCTTTTGGTGGGTGGGGTGGACTTTTTGTTGGTGAGGAATTATGGGTTTGATATGGACAAACAAAAAGCCCATGTGTCGTTGTTGTTGCCAAATGTCATCGAGTTGGCCAATTAGCTTTTGAGCATTGAGATAGGGAATTTGAAAACGATAGCTATTTTATGGATCCCATCAACCCTCTTATCTCTTTCTATTTTTGTATTTTCACTCCAATCATTACTGGGATTTTCAAACCCACATAATTTGCTACCAACATCTTGTCACTGGTTTAATTTAGATATGGATACAAATGGATTAGGCTTTTGGTGAAGGGGGTTTTATGTTAGAAATAGACTGACTAACACCCATTTTTTTATTCCATTAATTAATTATACTATATGTATATATTTATAAAAATATTAGTTATAACAAAGTCCAAAATAATTGATAAACAAAACAAAAATTAAGTATTTTAATATAACACCAACTTTTTTTTAGTTTTGATTTAATATAATCATTATACCTGCGTTATTATCTCTTTTGACATGTTACAATTTTATCTTGCAAAGATGTCTCAATAAATTAAAAAATAAAAATGTTTATAAATTATTTTTAGTCCCAACTTATAAGTAATATAAGACTTTTTCACGCAATAAAATAATTTATTTAAGAAAACTTAAAAGTCTAGCTTATTTCAATTTCTTTTCATAATTTAATGAAATAAATTTATCTTATAAAAATTTTAATTAGTTGACTCCTAAATTAAAAAAATTCTCGACTACCATTTTCATGGACGGAATTTGTCTTAACTACAAACGCATACATATATGTTAGCCACGCACACATATGTTTTACTATGTGTGCAAAAAATTCAAACAGATTCGTTTTTTTTTTTGATAGATTCAAGAAATTACAAGCAAGAAAGATAAAGTAAAAATAAAATAAAATAAAAAAGCAAAAAAACTAGCCTATGACCATTGAGTCATGTAAGTAAATCTTTAAAACAAATAAAGGTGGGACAGTAAACTCTCTCGTCATATTGTAACTTCCCGAAATTGTTAAACAATCAACAACAACATTAGTCGAGAGGGTTTGATCGATAGGTTTTGATTGATAAGATCTAGATGAAGGTTTGGCTGAGTACCTTGAACATTATTTAAGAATCTGCTTTATAAGTGTACCTTTCCAAACTTTTGTCTAGAATGTCTAACCGAGAGGTTCTAACTAAGAAGATCTAGTCCATAGGGTTTAGCCAAGAGGTTTTGGTTGAGTGCCTTAAACATTCGTTGAGAGTGTATTTCGACTTAGTCTTTCATGCTTGAGGTTGGTGGGCAAGTGTACTTTCCAGGCCTTTTGATGAGAAGGTCTAATTGAAAGGTTATGATTAAGAGGATCTAGTCGAGAGATTATGACCAAGTACTCCACCAATCATACCCCTAATAGATTGAGTAACTCGATTCCTAGGGAATGCCACACAAATTTGACTTGAGAGTCATATCTAACACAAAATCTTATCTTTACTAGTCAAAATCACATATTTGATGATGAGTAAAAACATTTATAAAATTCCAAAATCCTCAAGGGCCATAAAGAGATAATGATCATATATAAAAATCCTAATCCTAGAATAAAGGGGGGAGAATACACTTTTGAATATTCTGATTTTGATTAAACAATTAGATTAACCTTGTTATTTTTTAGACCGAAACAATTATAAAAAATGTTGTAATTTAAAGTATATACTTCTTTTGTTTTAACGATACATAATATTAAAAATAATATAATATATTATGATCTTATTATATATATTTTTGAATTTTAATCAGATTAAATTTAAATTTTAAAAAATAACCTGATAAAAAAAATTGAATCAAATTTAAATAAAGATGAAAATTCAACCCATTACTTATATCCAAACTCAAATTCATTATTCTGGTTCACACACATACATATATATTGTGAACGTGGAACAAGTTCAGCGTGGGATTCCTACGTGCTAAATAAACAACAACAAAAAAAAATGGGGATCCATGGTATACAGCAGAGCATTTATTAGGAAAAAGACAACCGAATTGTTCATGTATGATATTGGACTTATATATGGACACGCTTAGTGCTGTCTCTTCAACTCTACCTCAACACCAGTTTCTACTTTCTCCCCCCTTTTTGCTTTAGAAGCTTTGTTACATCATCTAGTTGGGATTAGTTTAATTAACTGTTTTTTTTATTTTGCTATTATTTTCTAGTGTTTATTAATTTCTTTTATACAAGAAAAACTCTAACTCAATATTTTTATAGTGGATCCAAATGAAAAATAAATATTATGTTTACGTTTTTTTTACCCCTTTTTTGTTTCTCAACGCTCCCAAAAAAATAAAACACAAACAACTGAGCCTGAAGCCCTTATCTTAGTTCGGATCTTTAGTATATTAATAAAATATTGAAAGATAATTAAGCATATGTGCATAATGGATATGCTAACCCTCCAACAATGACCTTCTTTTTTAAGGAAAAAAAATGATTGGAGAAGAATTTAAAGTGCTCAATTATATTTTGTCAAAAAAAATTAATCATAAAAAATTTAATAAATATTTCATATTGATAATATAATTAAAAAAATTAACGATATTTAAAAAAAAAAAAAAAAAAAACTATCGAAAGTTCAGAACGTATGTTGGCATGCAGTTTAACAAAACTCCTGTGTGTACTTCCGATAGGGTTTTACTTATAATATTAAAAATATTATTTTGAGAATTTAGGGAGAAGTCCCTTCTACATGATCATATTTTTTTTATTCATTAAAATTACAATAATAATATTAAAATTTAAATTTAAAATTATGTAGATTATACCTCAACCTCCTTATCACTAAGTGACGTCATATTTAAGTTGGTGCGAATAATTATTTGACCGCACCTGACAACTTTTTGAATAAAAAATAATAATACATCTAATTTTATATATAAAAAAGTATTATTTTATTCTTAATTATGAGAAGGATTTTGTTACCGGCTATTCTTTAGAACATTAGTTAAGGAATCTATAAATAATTAAAAAAAACTTCTATATGGATTTGTATTGAAAATAAAATAAGCGATTTATAATTTTATTAAAAATTTCAACAAAAAAAAAAGAAGTTAATGTTTGACTCATTTTACATGAGATTATACCTTATCTTAATCTAAATATTTTATAATAAAAAATAAATAATTTTTTTATTAAAAATTATAAGAATGTGCAAATATATTTTTAAATATAAATTTTTCTGTTTTGATTCCTTAATAGCATTTTTCATATAGGCATATTTTAAAATGTATTAATTAAAAGATTAATTTATACCCTTAATTAAATATGAGTCTATTAATAAATTCCTCTAAAAAAAAGTCTATTAATAAATTATTTACTTTTTTATGTAAAATGAATGCATTTATAGAAAAATTAAGAATATAAATAATGTTCATTAGTTAAAAAAAATTATTTCTTTACTTTATAGTAGTGTCATTAATAACATGTAACTGCTCATATATTATATAATGTCTATTGTCTCTGTCTGTTTTGCTTCTCAATGTCAAATTATTGAGTTACATAGCATTTACTTCTTCTCAATCAGTCCTCGTTTAGAAAAAAATCGTGAATATATATTAGGGAGAAAAAAAAGAAGAAAAAAAAACTATAAATTAAAATTAATTTATGTATTTTAACTTTTATAAAAGATCTAGCTCTTATTTAATTTTTTTAAAATTGAAATATATAAGTTGATTTGAATTTATAAAAAAGAATGTATTTACTTTTTCTTATATTAATTAAAAGTCTTGTGAAAAAGCTTTCCACTATTTATTTAGTGTTTAATAAATTATGTTAAGAATAAAAATAAATAAATCAATTCATGCTCGGATATATACAGGCTTAATCATATATAAGATATTTATAAAGCTTCAAAATAATTCTATCCGACATATAATAGCCACTCACATGAAACCTATAGTTTGACTTATTTTATTGTAGGATTTATATAGACAACAATATGCTTCACTATAATGAATATTTACAAAAGCAAGATGACATATATACAGACTGTATTATGAGTTGATGAGATGAAGCTGAAACATCTCAACAAATTATATATTTTATCATTATTATCTCATCTTAATCATGAAATACAACTACACAAAAGCTTATATGATTGAGTATGTGACGTAGCATGTTGATGTTTTAGTAGTTCAGAACGGGCCGTTCCTAATCTAGAACGGGTCGTTCCAAGCTATTAAAATAACCTGTAAATCGTTGTTGAGAACGGGTCGTTCTGGAGGGAGAACGGGCCGTTCTGGATGAGTTCCAGAACGGGCCGTTCTGATTTTAGAACGGGCCGTTCTGCATGTGATTTTCGCAAATGATGAAGGGGTGCAGAACGGGCCGTTCTGGTTTCGGTACAGGCCGTTCTGGCCACTCCGGAATGTCTATAAATAGAGGTTGTGGGCAGTTGAGGAGAGGAGATTTTTAGAGAGAAGGGCTTTGGACTAGAAAGCTTACTTTTGAAGGATTGAAGTTCCGAGTTGAGCTTCGGAAAGGGAATTCCGCTTCTTGGCTATCCTGATCCAATCTTCAGGTAAGGGAAGCTAGGTTTTTGTAGATTTTTGGCTGAAAACGAGTTCTAGGAACTCCTTGATTGTGTAAATGTTTGATGATTTTAAGCTGAGTTTGAAAGAAGTGGGGTTTCTCGGGTTTGATGAAAATCTTGAGGTTTTCTTGATTGTGGTTGCATGTGGGTAAAGCTGGGATTTTTGGATGAAAATGTGATGTTTTGGGCCGATTGCATGTGTTTGGAAAGCTGATTTGGTGTAGGTTTGGAAGAGATTTTCGAAGTTTGATGGTTGTTGCTGGGTATCACGCCGGGCGCAGTTCTTTGCGTCGGGTGCGTGACCATCAGAGGGCTCCATTGGGCAAGCCCGCCAGGCGTGGTTGGACCGCGCTGGGTGCGATATCAGTAAGTGACATTGCTTGGGGATTTCTGGTGTGGCGCTGGGCGTGACCTTGTCTCGTCGGGCATGGAGACTCCTTGGGAGTCTCTACTAGAGGTGGCACCGGGCGCAATTTATATTGCGCCGGGCGTGAGACTTTGGTGAAGTCTCTGCTTACCCTGCGCCGAGCGAGGGTTTGCACGTCGGGCGTGTGAGACCTTTTGAGGTCTCTGCCTCCTAGTACACTGGGCGCAATGGGAATTGCACCGGGCGTGCTGAGCCCTAGTGCTCTCTAGTTGTGCCACGCCGGGCGCGACCATGAGCGCGTTGGACGCGGACATGATATTTGATGTTAAGCTGTTATGTGTATAAATGTGCTGATAGATATGCTGAGTTGAGCTGTAGTTGTTAAATATTGTCGTGCTGACTAGTTGATAATGCTAAATTATGATGTTGAGTTGTAATTGATGAATATGTCGTGCTGTTAGATGTTATTGCTGATTAAGGATGTTTAGGCTGTGCTGTGAGCTGTGTTTAGATGTTAAGCTGAGCTATGTTGATGTTGATTTAAGTTGTATTTGATGTATATTGTTGTGTTATAAGCTGTTTAGTCGTGCCGTAAGTTGATATCGTTGTAAGCTGTGCTGTGTTGTATGCTGATATAAACTATTGTAGGCCGTAAGGCTGAGCTGTTGTAGGCTGTAAGGCTGAGCTGTTGTAGGCCGTAAGGCTGAGCTGTTGTAGGAGATCTCCGAGATGATATGCGTGACGACGCATTGTATGTTTTATTGTTGTTTATGTTGTTATAGCCGCTATGTCGGTGCTGTTATAGCCACTATTGTGATGCTGTTATAGCCGCTATGTCGGTGCTGTTATAGCCACTAATGTGGTGTTGTTATAGCCGCTAAGTCGGTGTTGTTATTGCTGAATGCTGTGGTATTTTAAGCTGATTTTGTTAAGCTGATTGATGTACTGATAACTGTAGTTGTTTATTATTCACATATTTATATATGTATGTTGTTTCTTTTCACTAGCTTACCCTTTGTTGTTTCTATGTGGTTTGGACTGTGATGATCATACTATGTATGGGAGCAGGGCAGGGTTAGGTTGGTGTTTGCTGAGAAGAGTATGCAGCTAACAGATGGAGTTTTTATTTTTTTGATGTATTTAGCTACTTAGTTAGCATTTGCTAGATGTATTTTGTACACTCTGATACTAGACAGATTTGGACCTTGTATATATATAGATATATATATATATATATATATATATATATTCTAGATCTTATATGTATATACTTGTTCGTTTCTGTGTAGTATTCTGGTGTGCTGTGCTGTGTGTATTGACCAGGCGGGTCGTTACACTTTAGTGGTATCAGAGCAGTTCGAGTCTAGCGGACACTCCGTGGGGGTGGTTCCTTTAGGCTTTTGTTGTGCTGAGCTCTGTGTTGTGTTGCTTTGCTGTGTTGTTTTGTTGTGCTGATTTCTTCATTGATTGTTGTGCTGTTGATGGTTGTTTGGTTTAGTTATTGTATACTGAAGATGTTGTTACTTCTGTAGACAATGACTAGAACCAATGAGCAGATAGCCCGTTCCATGGAGATGATGGCTATGGCTATGCAGTAGCCAAATGCTTATTTTGCTAGGATGGATGCTGATAGAGCTACAGCTGGTGCAGCAAGGCCCACGGGGTCACAGGAGAGTGGGATCTAGTTGAGTTCCGGAAATGCCGCCCTCCACAGTTCAAAGGAGATGCAGACCCAGAGGTAGCTGACCACTGGATCTGTGAGCTGGAGGAGATCTTCACTGTGTTGGGATGTTCTCAGGAGAGGAGGCTGGCATCTACTGTCTACATGCTGGTTGGGGAGGCTGAGCATTGGTGGAGAGGTACTCACCATATGCTTACTACTAGAGGAGGAGCTGTTGATTCAGCTGGTCAAGCTGAATCATTGTTGAGGGATGGGGCAGAGTGTTGTCTTTTGCTTGCTGCTATGAGTGTGGAGACCGAGAGGCTCATTGCTGAGATTGATGTGGTGAGGTATTTTGCTGAGGTGTTCCCTGATGAGGTGCCTGGGTTGCCTCCTATTAGGGAGATGGAGTTTAGCATTGACTTGGTTCCAGGTGCGAGGCCAGTGTCGGTGGCTCCCTATAGGATGGCTCCTGCTGAGTTGGTTGAGCTGAAAGGTCAGTTGGAGGACCTGTTGGAGAAGCAGTTGGAGCGGCCAAGTGTATCGCCGTGGGGTGCTCCCGTGTTGTTGGTGAAGAAGAAAGATGGAGGTAGTCGACTTTGTGTGGATTACCGGCAGTTGAACAAGTTGACCATTAAGAACAAATATTCCACTTCCCCGGATAGATGACTTAATGGATTAGCTAAAGGGAGCATCGGTTTTCTCGAAGATTGACTTGAGGTCAGGTTATCACCAAATCAGGGTGAAGGAGGGTGACATACCGAAGACTGCTTTCAGGACTAGGTATGGTCACTACGAGTATGTTGTGATGCCGTTTGGTGTGATCAACGCCTTGGCAGTGTTCATGGATTACATGAACAGGATCTTCCGGCCCTTCTTGGATAAATTTGTGGTGGTATTTATTGATGACATTCTGATTTATTCAAGGACCCCGGAGGAGCATGGAGAGCACTTGAGGTTAGTGCTGGAGATTTCGAAGGCGAAGCAGCTGTACGCTAAGCTTTCAAAATGTGAGTTCTGGTTGGATGAGGTGAAGTTCTTGGGACATATGATTTCAACTGAGGGGATTGCTGTTGATCCGGCTAAGGTGGAGTCGGTACTGCAGTGGGAACATCCAAGAACTGTCACTGATATTCAGAGTTTTGTGGGTTTGGCGGGTTACTATAGGAGGTTCATTGAGGGATTCTCCAAGATAGTACCGCCTTTAACCCAGTTGACGAGGAAGGAGCAGCCGTTCATTTGGACAGATGCCGTGAGCAGAGTTTGATGAGCTGAAGAGAAGGTTGACTACTTCTACTATGTTGGTGTTGCCCGACTCTGGTGATCCATTTGATGTGTACTGCGATGCTTCCCATCAGGGTCTGGGGTGCGTGCTGATGCAAAACAGGAAAGTGGTGGCATATGCTTCAAGGAAACTGAAGAACCATGAGAGGAACCATCCCACTCATGACTTGGAGTTGGTAGCTGTCATTTTTGCCTTGAAGATATGGAGAGATTATCTTATGGTGCTCGGTTTAGCGTCTTTAGTGATCACAAGAGTCTGAAGTGCCTGTTTGATCAGATGGAGTTGAACATGAGGAAGAGGCGGTGAATGGAGTTTCTAAAGGATTTTGACTTCCAGTTGATGTATCATCCTGGGAAGGCCAATGTTGTGGCGGATGCGCTGAGTAGGAAATCCATCCACATGCCTAGTTTGATGGTGAGAGAGCTGGAGCTAGTTGAGGAGTTCAGAGATCTAAATCTCTGTGTGGAATTAGCTCAGGATCACATTAGTTGTGGGATGATTACCATAACTAGTGAGTTCTTGAGGCAGGTTGGACTTAAGCAGTTCCAAGATGTTGAACTGGTGATGCTTCTTGGTTTGCTGGGAACTGAGAAGGCTGTTGGTTTTGAGCTGGACGGAGGTGGAATCTTGAGGTTCAAGGGCAGAATTTGCCTACCTCAGGATGCTGAGCTGAAGAGGACTGTGTTGGAGGAAGGCCACAAGAGCAGACTTAGCATACATCCTGGTATGACTAAGATGTACCAAGACCTCAAGAAGACTTTCTGGTGGTCTAGTATGAGGAGGGAGATAACTGAATATGTGGCGGCTTGTCTGACGTGTCAGAAGGCAAAGGTGGAGCATCAGAAGCCGAGTGGGTTGATGCAGCAGATGGAGATTCCGAAATAGAAGTGGGATAGTATCACTATGGACATCATCGTCGGGTTGCCTAGGTCAGCTAGGAATAGTGATGCTATCTGGGTGATTGTTGATCGGTTGACCAAGTGTGCACATTTCTTGCTTGTCAATATCAAGTGGTCCTTGGAGAAGCTGACGCAGTTGTATGTGAGGGAAATAGTACGGTTGCACGGGGTGCCTTTCGATATTATTTCAGACAGAGACCCGAGGTTCACTTCTAGATTTTGGCAGAGTCTACACCAAGCCTTAGGCACGAAGTTGAAGCTTAACTCTGCTTATCATCCACAGACGGATGGTCAGTCAGAGAGGACAATCCAGTCCTTGGAGGATCTACTGAGGGCTTGTGTAGACCACTTAGGAAGCTGGGAGGAGGTCCTACCACTGGTTGAGTTCACGTACAATAATAGCTTTCATGCTAGTATTGGGATGACGCTGTTTGAAGCCTTGTATGACAGAAGATGTAGGAGTCCTCTGTGATGGTATCAAGATGGTGAGTCAGTGGTTGTGGGACCGGAGTTGATCCTACAGACTACTGAAAAGGTGAAGCTGATTCAGGAGAGGATGAAGACTACTCAGAGTAGGCAAAAATCATATGCTGATAAAAGGTGAAAGCCTTTAGAGTTTGTTGAAGGGGAACATGTTTCTGAAGGAGACCCCGACTTCTGGTGTAGGTAAAGCTCTAAGGGCAAGGAAGTTGACACCGAGGTTTGTTGGTCCCTAGCAGATCATACAGCGTGTGGGTCTGGTTGCTTATCGGTTGACCTTGCCACCGTCTCTTTCAAACCTACACGATGTATTTCATGTATCCCAGCGAGGAAGTATGTTCATGACCCTAGTCATGTGGTGGAGCTGGATGATGTACAGGTGAAGAAGAATCTGACGTATGAGAAGTTGTCAGTAGCTGTGGTTGATCATAAGCTGAAGGAGTTGAGGGGCAAGTCCATTGCTCGGGAGAAGGTGTTGTTGGATGCAGCTACTGGTGCGGCTATTTGGGAGGTTGAGTAGTAGTACAGGGAGCGGTATTTGTTTCTATTCTCAAGTAAGTCTATTTTCAGGGACGAAAATTCTTATTTGTTGGGGGGTATTGTGACGTAGCATGTTGGTGTTTTAGTAGCTCAGAACGGGTCGTTCCCAATCTGGAACGGGCCGTTCCAAGCTATTAAAATGACCTGTAAATCGTTGTTGAGAACGGGATGTTCTGGAGGGAGAACGGGTCATTCTGGAGGGAGAACAGGTCATTCTAGAGGGGAGTATGGGCCGTTCTGGATAGAGAACGCGCCGTTCTGGATGAGTTCCAAAACGGGCCATTCTGATTTTAGAACGGGCCGTTCTGCATGTGATTTTTGCACATGATGAAGGGGTGCAAAACGGGCCGTTCCGATTTCGGTACAGGCCGTTCTAGCCACTCCGGAATGTCTATAAATAGAGGTTGTGGGCAGTTGAGGAGAGGAGGTTTTTAGAGAGAAGTTCTAGAGAGAAGGACTCTGGACTAGAAAGCTTACTTTTGAAGGATTGAAGTTCCGGGTTGAGCTTCGGAAAGGGAATTCCGCTTCTTGGCTATCCTGATCCAATCTTCTTGGCTATCCATGTTGTTAGATGTTATTGCTGATTAAGGATGTTTAGGCTGTGCTATGAGCTATGTTTAGATGTTAAGTTGAGCTGTGCTGTATGCTGATTTAAGCTGTATTTGATGTATATTATTGTGTTATAAGCTGTTTAGTCGTGCCGTAAGTTGATATTGCTGTAAGTTGTGTTGTGCTGTATGCTGATATAAACTGTTGTAGGCCGTAAGACTGAGCTGTTGTAGGCCGTAAGGCTGAGCTGTTGTAGGTCGTAAGGCTGAGTTGTTGTAGGCCGTAAGGCTGAGCTGTTGTAGGCCGTAAGGCTGAGCTGTTATAGGAGATCTCCGAGCTGATATGCGTGACGACGCATTGTATGTTTTATTGTTATTTATGCTGTTATAGCCGCTATGTCGGTGTTGTTATAGCCACTATTGTGGTGCTGTTATAGCCACTATGTAGGTGTTGTTATAGCCATTAATGTGGTGCTGTTATAGCCACTAAGTCGGTGCTGTTATTGCTGAATGTTGTGGTATTTTAAGCTGATTTTGTTAAGTTGATTGATGTGCTGATTGATGTGCTGATAACTGTAGCTGTTTACTATTCACATATTTATATATGTATGTTGTTTCTTTTCACTAGCTTACCCTTTGTTGTTTTCATGTGGCTTGGACTGCGATGATCATACTATGTATGGGAGCAGGGCAGGGTTAGGTTGGTGTTTGTTGAGGAGAGTCTGCAGCTAACAGATGGAGTTTTTATTCTTTTGATGTATTTAGCTACTTAGTTAGCATTTGCTGGATGTATTTTGTACACTCTGATTCTAGACGGATTTGGACCTTGTATATATATATATTCTAGATCCTATATATATATACTTGTTCATTTCTGTATAGTATTCTGGTGTGCTATGTTGTGTATATTGACCAGACGGGTCGTTACAGAGTACTAATGAAAGAGACTAGGGTACATATAATTTGTTGCTAAGTAAAAGCAGGCCCTCCAAATGATTTTGTTTAAATTAAATGTTAATCACAAAATTATTATATTCTCATATCTATATTAAAATTAGAACACGCATTTAATAAAAATAAACAAAAGTAAATTATATCCATAACCCTAAGTGTGTTTGGATGAGGAATTTTACAAATTCAAGGAATTTTAAATTCTTGGTATTTGAATTACTTTGATTTCAATTTCTATCATTTTTAAAATATTTTATTTGGATGAGTCAATTCAAATTTCTTAAATTTTAAATTGTTAGGTTGTATATGATAATTTTATTCCATCATAGTAAAATTGATTTTAAAAATATATTTATATGTTGAGATTTTTAAATTAAATTTTATAAAAATAAATATTAATCCATTTTTAAATATTTAATAATTTAAAAAATTAATATTAGAATGTTTAACAATTATAAAAATATTTTTGAATATCCAAATAATTAAAAGAATGAAGAGATAAGATAAAATATATAGGTGAAATAAGAAAAACAAATATGAGGAATTTCAAATTCTCCCATTTTTTTGGAGAATTTGAAATTCTACTATTTTAAGGAATTTCACAAATGCTTGAATTTCAAATTCTTTGTAAATTCCTCATCCAAACAAAGTATTTCACCTCAAGGAATTTGAAATTCTTCAAATAAATGAATTACCCTATATAAATTTCTCATCCAAACACACCATAAAGATTTCATGAAATTGCAAGTACACATCCGATCTTTTCTATCTATATATATACACTAAGTCCCTTAATTATTTAAAAATATATTACACTAATTTATTTTCCTTTTTTTATTTTGGTCCACACCGTTTTATTTTAGTCTTTGTAATTAGTATATCTATTTTTTTAATCCCTAAAATAGTTTACTTTGAATAGGTTTTGAGAAGAAAAAAATCATTATTTGAAAAATACTTTTAAAACCATGATTAAAAAAGAATCCTAATAATACTTTAAACTTATTATTAAAACTAATGTAAGGATTATTAGTTGACGCTGAACTATCTTCAATAAAAGTTCTTAAATAGATTTTCAAATATAAGAATGGTTTTTGTAAATTTTTTGGTTGGAGAAGTCTAGTGTGTCATTCACGGTGTAAGAACCTACATAAAAGTTTTTTTTTTTTTTTAAAGAAGGAAAGTGGGTATATTGGAACCCACATAAAATTAATTAAGAACCTAAATTAGTTTCTTTTATCGAGCAAAATAAAGAAAAAAATTTAAATCGTACATAGGGTCCATTAAAAAGTGCATTAAAAATCTAAAATAAATTCCATTAAAAAAGATGCACTTAAAACTTCAAATCTTAATAATGTCTTAATGTGAATCACTTAATTAATTTTATCAGTGAATTGAGATTTTAATTAAGAAATTGATAATTTCTTACTTAAGGAATTAAAGCTAAAATACACATTATGAGCTGTTGACTTAACGTGAATCAAATATTTAATTGAATAATTAGATAAAAACATGTAAAAAAAGTTAATAAAATTAATTTATAACATCCTTAAATCTTGAATCATAAATTATCTCAATCTTCTTTTTGAAATTGAAATCACAAAAAGATAATTTATTTTATGCAATTGAACCCTCAAATTTGTATTTTCTTAATTAGCATTTAACTTTAATTAATTGATTATTCTGCAAATATATGTGAATATGATATTTGGATTTATTGTCTATTTTAGTACTACAATTATATATTTTATAAAAAAATAATTTAAAGGCGTTTTAAAAAAAAATGATATGGTGTTAATTAAGCAACATTCCTTACATAACGAAATCTTATTTTATAATATATAATAGATTGTGTCAATTTAGTTATCGAGATATGTAAAAATATTATCAAAAAATAAAATTAGGATCTTATTAACTAGTATTCTTAAGACATTAGTTAAGGAATTAATATATATATATATATATATATATATATATATATATATATATATATATATATATATATTGTAATGTTCAATGTTGAATGTTTTAAGGGCACTTGTTAGCATTTTTCACAAAATTAATTGGAACAGTTGGCAAAAGAAGGCGTCATATGGCAATAACCATAAAATAAAAAATAATGCTAGTACTATAATATCATATTAATTAATGTACATGTTGGAATTAGATGCATCCAATGGCAACACAAAAACAGTAAAAATGGGAAACATGAAGAAGACAAAGTAGCAAGGTTTCCTATGCCAAATGATTAACGAAAACAAACGGCGCACACAAAGTTCCATGAGGATTGAGGAAGCATTACTATTATTTTCTGACTTGAAACAAACATTGACGATTCCTTTTGTTTGCTTGTAAAAGGGAAATTTTGTATTCCTCTCATATTTATTTTTTATTTTTAGAATATTTCTTTGTTTCAAATTATCTCTCACTATTCACTTGTTATAACTATAACCATAAAGAGTATATGATCTAAACCAACTCAAACTAATTTAATAAATTTGGTTTGAATTATTTTAATATTTGAATCAGATCCAATTCAATCCGATCAAAATTTGTTATTGCACAAATCGGTATCAAATTTTATATTTTCAACTCATTATTGATCTGATCTAACCTAGTCATATATTATTATTATTATTATTATTATTATTATTATTATTATTATTATTATTATTATTATTAGAGAGGTTGAGACACCTCGTGCCTTTAATAATTACACACAAAAAATATTAAAAGTTACAAATAATTATTTAGAAAAATATAAAAGAAAAAATATTTTTTTTTACATTTAAGAGATATAATGGTAAAATAAAAAGTGAAGATCAAAAGATAATTATCAAAATATATCCCCTTATAATAATTTTAGATTAGAAAAAATATAATTTTTTTTATATTTTAAGGAATATAATAGTCTATTAAAAAATTGAGACCAAAAGAATAATTATCAAAATATGTCTCCTTTATAATAATTATTGATTATTATTATTATTATTATTATTATTATTATTATTATTATTATTATGTTTGAATGATTATTTATACAAATCCAATCCAATCCAACCTATTAGATTTTCATCAAATCGAGCAACAGTGCAATATGTATATCAGTAAAATAAGATGAATGAAATATTAATATGGATTAATAAGGAATAATGTGTGGTTTATAGATATATAGTTTGCATACAATTACGTACACCATTGTTCTGTTCTTGAAGAAAACCAGTCCAACTATCCGTATTTTATGACCAGGATTCAATCTGACGTGGCAATAGACGAGATAATTATTGACTGATATTATAGAAGTCATACACACAAATCGTATAACAATGAAAACAATGCAAACAAACGTCACATTTTCGAAGAAATTTATTGTCAAAAATATCTTCTAATTTTTTTTATCAATAAAAGATCTTCTAATAAGTTCTTTCACGACTCACATGACAATTTTTAATGAATTCCTGAAGAAATATCATCAAATATAAAAGTTGTTCTTTAAGTTGTCAAAGGTAAAAATAAGTTAAAAAAAATACATCCTCAAAGTTTTTATTATATATGTCCTAAATGAATACACTCAAAGAGTTAAAAATGATATATTCAATAAAAAATTTCTATAAATTATTGGTTAATAATATATAATGAAAATAAAAATATATGAATAAAAAATAATCTTTATCTTATAAATTTTGTAAAATTATATTTATAAGATGGTATTTGAGTATATATATTCTAACTAACAATTGATTTATGGTCTATTGAGTCACAAATATCATATCACGTATATATTTTAATCACTTTTACAAATTTCACATTCAATATATTTATTTCTTGATATAAAAAAGTATATTAAAAATTTTATATCAACTATTGAAACAATAAAAATAGAATAAGACTTACATAACATTTTGTAAATTGAATTAAATTTAAATTTATTTAATTTTCTTAAATCTCATATGTCAGTAAATTTTGACTCTTAACACAATCACTTAGCATTTGATAGATATATGTTATAATTTATGCATATCAACTTTTTTTTAACAATTTATTTAACTATATAAAACTTTTGATATAATTAAATAAGGTATAAAATATTAAGTAAAACAAATAAAATATAAAAACAGAGTAAATTACACTGATTTTTATAAAATTTTATGAGATTGTATGTAATTTATACTTTTTTCTTATTTTTACTCTAACTGCTTAATTGTTTAAAAAAGTTATACTAACATTTCTTAAACATTACACTAACTCTCTCAATTGTTTAAAGTATATTATGTCGACCTATATATTTTTATAAATTTTAAATATGTGTTTGAGAGAGAGACTGTGTGAAGAGTGCTTATAACATGAAGTAGTTGAGCATATGCCTCATCCATGAGGCTATAAAATTACCAGCAATAGCAAGTTTTTTAACTTGTTTATATTTGTAAAATAGTCCTTATATTATATGCGGAGGCACGGTGGAGGTGCGGTGGCGGCGAAGGCACGGTGGTAGTGGAGGTGTTGTCTCCTTTCACAGTGGTGGCAGCGGAGGCGTGAATTCCTTCGCGCGGGTGGCAGCGAAGGTGCAGGCTCCTTCGGGCAATGACAGCGAAAGCGCGATGGCAGCAGAGCCGCAGGCTCCTTCAAGCGATGGTAACGGAAGCATGGCTTCGTTCGCGTAGTGGCAACGGAGGTGCCGTCTCCTTCCACAGTGGTGGCAGCGGAGGTGTGACCTTCTTTGCACCTGGCTCGCCCTGTCTTCCTCGTCCTCACCACCGGCACTGTCTTCACTCATCTCTACAACATCGCCACTAGCCTCCTCTTTGGCCTCCATATGCCCGTCCGGCCCATGAAGTCCATCGCTGCCGTCGCCATCTCCGCCTCCCCGCCCTTCACCATCCCCCAAATCTCCACCGCAGGCCTCTCCGTCGCCGTCGTCGTCTCCTCGGTGCCACCGGCCTCATTGCTACCTCCCCCTCCCTATTGTTTGCGGCGTTCAACTCTCCTAGGGCCTTTCCTTCGCCTTCTCCGTTGTCAATTACATCCGCTACGACTAAAACCTTGCCACCTCCAAAATTCGGCCCTCCCCGCCCCTAGCTCGCCCTTAACGGCCTCGCTATCGCACTCGTTATCGTTTTCTTCCTCGTCCTCATCACCGACATCAGTGACCACCCCCACCCTCACCACCACAAGAAAACCAAAATAGGGACTAATCTGCAAAATACAAAAATATTATTTTCTAAGTTATTAATAACAAATCTCAATCGTTGATTATTATAATATTAAATCTAGTGATCAAAAATAATGTTTCATTCATGTACCACATTTTTTGCTGCTTTATGTTAGAATTTTTCTTGCGTGATGCTTCATGAAATATAAAATGTTAGTATAATTTAGCTGAGAGATTATTAATCATGTCTATTTTCTAAAACATTGGAGTCGACATGAACTTATAAACATGAGCTTGGCCCCTCAAATTATTGAAGTATTTTTGACTTGGTAAGATTTCATGAATGATGACTCAACAAACCGCCCAACGCTTAACACAAAGTGGTCCAGACCCTAAGAATCTATGGCTATGAAATGATACAGACAGGAGTGTCACCAACATGCCATGTCAAAATCATAATTAACACTAACTCAAACACATATAAGTGGAATGATTTTTTTCCCCTATACCTCACTGTTTCAAAATTAAAAACTAAAGATTAAGGGAGAATGATTTATCATAAAGGGACAGTGTTTTATTTATGAATGTTTAACAACTTTTTTTCATAAAATTCTTATTCAAAATTTAAAAAAAAATTAAATTCAGTTTGACTCTAACCTTCGTAATGTTGGAAAAGACATTGATAAAATGTGTAAATTAAATTAAAAAAATATTTGATTTAACTTGATTTTGGCCTAACACACGATTGCTAAGTTCAACTCCATTTATTTCACATCACAGAGATAATTGTAATGCTTAGCTTTTCTATGCGTTAGTACATGACATTTTTTAGTGCAATAATGTAACATTTTAAACAGTTATTGATTTTAGTTTTTTTTTTTAACACAAATCAATTTATATTTTCAATATAATTAAATATATTATTAAAGTACCATCTTACTTATTGTATAAATAAGCAAAAATTAACACAAGCACGCACGTACTTTTCTAACAAAGAATTAAGACAAAATTTTCAAATTACAGAGGTTTATGTAGTGAAATGACTTTATCAAATAGATATTGTTTCATATACACATATTTTACAATGTGTTGAAATTGTAAATGGAGACTAGATGTAAGAATTGAGAAAGACATGTAATTATTGTAGTGGTGTGTGAAAAATGGGCATTTGAGAGCATAAATTAAAGTAATGGACTATTCCCAACTAAGCATTGGCCCAAATGGTTAATGCAAGTAGAGACTATACTAGTCTTTTGATTTATTTGTAAAAGATTGTAGGGTTTTAGGTTTCCTACACCATGCACCCATCATTCCACCTATATTAAATTTCAATGTCTTTTAATACGATGCTATGCACTATGCTAGAATTGTTTGGCTGTGCACACAGCAGCCTCCATTGTGTGGCACATGATTCTGTGATTCAAATGCTCACAAGTGTATACAAACCCTTTCACTCACAGCACAAGGATACCCTACCCTACCAAGATTTATTTGCTACCTTCCTTTGTCCATTTTGTAATCTAGGGCATAACCAGTTAAAAGGGACCTTGTCTTAACCATATAGATACATACATGTGTAAGGACAAAATTAAATGACACGTGATATTTGGTAAAATTAAATGATAAGTATATTTATTTATCACCAGGTTGTATCTTGTCATTTTATAAAATTTATTATAACGTGATGATATTTAAATTAACTGCATGTCGACGCTTCTCTATCCATTCTATTATTAACAAGAGTTTTATGTTCTAAGATAAATGTGTAGTACCAAAAAACAAAATCCCATTTTCACAATGTTGTGCATGGGTATGGAAAAAAATCTGACCGGAAGGAGAGACATGATTAAATTTAAAGGTGAGTGATGAGTTAAATTTTTTTAATAGAGATTAATTATAACGAAGTCAATGAATATTTCATATCAACAATATAGTTATCTAAATAATCTTTTTTTATTTTACTTTTAAAAACTCTTTTTAAAATTAGTATTTCATTTTTATTTTTAAAATGGAAGATTCAAATAAAAGAAATGTTTTAGTTATGTATTTTTAGGTTTTTTATTGCGCATATTTTTTACACTCTTCTCTCATTTCTATTTTACAAGAAACAATTTTTAATTTTTTATAATATAAATTTTGAAACTAAAAATAAAAATAAAAAAATCAAACTTACCCGTAGTGTATTCTTCTATTCGTCCATTTTCAGAGGCATTTACATGATCAAATATATGCTTGTAAATTGTAATTTAACTAACTTAGACTTTAACACTTGTCTTATCTCACGCATCCCAAATCATTTTCCACTTTCCGTAACATCCTATGTCGACAGTTGGGCTTCGAAGTTTTAGCTCTCATAAACTTTCCCTAAAAAAATGCTTAGCCCATGAAAATAAAAACATATTTGAAGGGATAACAAGTTGGGCCTTTTTGTGCCCTTCGAGTGGAGTTTGTTTGTCGGACACTTTGCTAGTCCAGGAGACTCATCAGCGGGTAACAATCCCATTTTGTTTTCTGAATGAATGAGATTTGGGCTTCTGGCCCAGAATGTATTTTGTTTTGGCTAAAAGCTTATTTTAATCTCTTATAATAATTGTTTGTTTCAATTTAGTCTTATTTTTATTTTTTGTCTCAATTTAGTCTCTAATTAATTAACTGGTTACAATGTTGGACTTCCGTTCAAATTATTTAGACGGAGTTAACTGTTGGCCATGTGGATGCTACGTGGAAGCTACGTAGTTGTCACGTGGACGTAAAATTTTTGTCATGCATCTGGAACCAAAACGACCTTTCTAAAACTGGAACGGCCCGTTCTGGTTTCACTCTTGGTGCGTTAATTTTGCATCCGGAACAGGCCGTTCTGGATGCAAAATTAACACACTAGGAGTGAAACCAGAACGGGCCGTTCTGGTTCCAGAATGTCACACATATAGTTAATGATTATATCCATAAATTTTAGATCGTGATGACAATACTTATTCATATATTTTTAATATTAAAAATTTTATATATAATTTTTTAAAATATAAATATATATTATAGCTATTTTTTACAATTTTTTATATCTACAATTATGATTAAGGATGAAAATAAACTAGGTCAGATTATGTTATATTATAATTTAACAGATTTAAACCTAATTTTTTGTTAAAAAAACATGTTATAAATATTATATATTTATCTGTCATAGACATTTTTTAAAATGTTTGGTTACATAACAATCTTAAAAACCTAATTAATAATAATTTAACGCTAATAAAAACATATAAATAAATATGTTAAATCTTATAAAAATTAAGTTTAATTTATTTATCATATAAATATGTTTTTAATATGTAATATAAATTTTTACAAGGCTTAAATATGTTTTTAGTCCTTATATTCAAATTTTGTTAAGAAATTTATCAAACATTATTGCATAAAATCTACCTATTAGTGTCCCTATTAGTGAAAATATCACATTAAATCCGGTTGATATTGCATAACTGTCTGAATTAGTCGCTTTCAAATATGTTATTGGTGACCTAAGAGACTAAAACAAGATTTTTGAAAATTACAGGGACTAAAAACAACAATTTTAAATTTGAGGGACCAAAAATAAATTTATCTTAAATTTGAGGGACTAAAAACATATTTAAGTCATTTTACAATTTTAATTTTTTTTATCAACATAAACAATAAATAAAAAGTACAAAAGTTTGACGAATATCAGATAAATGAATAACTCCTCAAAATTTATATTTTATACATACGATAATTTAAATATATATATATATATATTAGAATATAATTTTTTTTAAATATATTATTTTTTAGATAAAAAAATTTGTGTATGTGTAAATGGTTTGCTTTCGATTTTTGAATCACACTAGTGCACTATGTTGGTTGGCGTTCTGGAACGGCCTGTTCTGAGTCCAGAACAGCCCGTTTTGGAAGCCAAAACGGCCCATTCTAGTCTCAGAACGGCATGTTCTACTGCACGCGTTGGTGTTAAATAATGCATCTGAAACGTGTCGTTCCAGATGCAAAATTTACACACCATGAGTGCAACTGAAACGGGCCGTTCCGGTTTCAGAACGGGTCGTTCTGGTTCTAGATGCATGACAAAATTTGACATCCACGTGGCATGTACGTAGCTTCCACGTGGCCAACAGTTAACTCCGTCTAAATAATTTGGATGGAAAACTGACATTGCAACCAATTAATTTATTAGGAACCGAATTTAGACAAAAAATAAAAGTGGGACTAAATTGAAACAAATAATTATTATAAGGGACTAAAATAGGTTTTTAGCCTTTTGTTTTTGTATTTCATACAATTTTGGATCATGATATATACACCTCCTTTTTTTTTATAAGTTCACCTTCTTTTAAAAAAAAAATAATTAAATTCTTAAAATATTTTTAATTTTTTTTAATTTTACACTCCTAACATTTAATTTAACATTTTTTTTACATATCTCTTTCCCTTATTTTCACATGTACCTCCTTAATTTTTTTTCACCCCTCTTATTTTGGTAGGTAATTTTAATTCTTTTAGTTTTACATTATTATTTTTCTCTTCCTCTTTCAGTTTTCTCGTTCATTTCATTATCCGCGTAGTACTCTAGAATAGTAAAAATATCTTTTTTCATAACACTAAACTTAATGTTAAGGTTTTTGGAGGGGTGAAAGAAAAGGAAGTGTTGGAAGAAAAAATGTGTGTCTAGTTTGATAGAAACTATCGAGAAAGCTACACGTATCTACAATGTTGTTACTTACCAGTTCTATGATTTGGATGCATATGAAAAAGTGAAAGAGGTGAGAAAACAAGAGAGTAATATAAAAATCGAGAGAACGAAAACTACCCACTGAAATAGATGAAGAATTAGAGAAAGACAAGATGATGCATATGAAAACTAGAAAAGAAAAGGAAAGAGATGTGTGAAAAGAAAAAATAGTAAATTAAAAGTTAGAGATGTAAAATTAAAATTTAAAGAATAAAAAAATTATGAATATTTTAATATTTAAAAAAAAATAAAGGAGGTGTACATATCATTAGTCTACAATTTTTTAGTGCAGCTCTTTTGTATTGGGCTTATCTAGCCCAACAAGAGCCCAATAACTTTTAGGAAGCTCGTCCAAAAAAAAAATATCAAATCCATAATTTTTTGCAACTTTTAATTGAAAAGATGTATGAACAAGACAAAGTCGATGATCGAGTTTGAACAAAAGTTGGTGAAAGCTTATTCCTATCACACTCTCAATAATTAATGTTCTATGCTTCAATGACACACTAATCTTAGTCCCCAAGTTGATCAAGGCTTTATGAAGAGATTAAAAAAAAAAAAAAAAACACTGTGACCCGTGAAGTGTGAACAGCCCCTTACCCCACCACCCTCTTTGCTAGCTTTCAAATAAATAATTAGAGTATTGTTTTGAATGTGTGTTCTCATGAAATGAAAGTGACTGAATAATATTGTTCCACAGCGTAGACTTTGATGTTGAAATTTAAACCAAGAATTACGAAACCGCGTTGATGTTGACTTCTCCATTCAACCATTGTAAAAGCTTCACATTCACAAACCCAAAAATTATTGCTACTTTCACATTAAGAAGAAAAACATCTTTTAGTGTTTCCTGTTCTGTAGCACCCCTACACATCAAATGATCAAAAGCTAATTTCGCCATTTCCATTCAACTCCTTTACCTCTTCTACTAACTCTATACATATACAACATATAATAATTAAAGACCACCAAAAAAATAATTATTAAATTAACTATTTTGACAAAGATAAATTATTTCTTTTTACCGCAAATGTTGTTTCAGGTTCTACGACATTGATTTTTTTTTTCTATGTAAAGAAATATATAGGTATATTTTTCTTAATAGACACGTGAATTTTAAATAAATCAACAAACAGGATTTAGTTCATAAAATGATACATAATAAAATAAAACTAATGGAAAGAAAGAAAGAAAGAAGGTAAATTTTAAAATATTATTTATTAATCTACAATTTCAGACATTTCTAGTGATTTTAAACTCTGATTATAGATTAATAAAAAATATCTTAAAATATATTTTATGACAGTTTTAAACTTTGAAATATAATGTACTAGAAAAAATGGAAAGTGTACAGAAAAGAAAAACCACGAATCAAGTAAAGCAAAACCAAATTTATCTTTTTAAGTATAATAGTTTACAAACTTTACAAAAGAAAAATTATTAAACTTTTAATTTAATAATTTAATTATTAAAATTTAATATAAATTATGAATTATTGAATAGAATAATTCCATGAAGAGTTACTCTTAAAATAATGTCATATATATATATATATATATATATATATATATATATTCATAAGCATTTATAAGAAAAATATATATATGTATTCATAAGCATTTATAAGAAAAATATATATATGTATTCATAAGCATTTATAAGAAAAATGAATAAAAAGCAGTAAAATAGGTTGAATTGAACTTGTCCATAAATTCAATTCAACTTGTGTACCTTAATTTTTCAAGATGTTTGATGGCAAGTGTTACCGTAAAAGTTAAGTACATAGATTAATTTTAGCTCATGTGAAAAGCATAATTCCTTTTACAAATCAGTATTATAAAGTTAAGGTTTAAGTCTAAATTCTAAGAAAGACTATTAATTATTAGATATTTTTCTTAGCAAAAACTATCTATTATCCACTTTTTAAAGGATCACAAGGGTTGTGTAATTTTTTCCCTTGTTGACTTACAATAATTGTGACTAAATTGTTTTTGCATCCAAATCATTAAGCATGAATATATTTATCTTGGACCAAATTAACTTAGTCATCCGAAAATCAACTAAATTAATAGTTAGCAATTGATTTTTATGTCAACAAATTTCAATAAAAAATTTTAAGTTTAGGTTAGAATGTAGAGTATTTGACTCAAGAAAAACTAAAGTAATATTAGTTTTAAGTTAATTAAGATGATTTTTTTTTATTCGTTAAAGCAGATAAATAATGAAAAATTATAGATTGCACCAGTGTTAAAAATAGAGTTGTCAAAATGGGTTGTGGCTCGTGAGTCAACCCAGTCCACCTTGAAAACGGGACAGGTTGGGCAAAAAAAATAAAAGTTTTATAGTAGGTGAGTATATCTAAACTCGACTCACTTTTAATTGCTCCACCCAGGTTGAACCCGTGGTGGGCCAGGCAACCTACCAGCCCACCAAATTCTTTTTGCAATAGAAAATTAATTATGATTTGTAGTTAATTTTGTATGATGGGATATTAAAATTTTTTATTTTGGACTTTTATCATGATTTATATTTAATTTTATATGATGAGTTATGGTTTATAGCTATTAATGATGTCAATTTTATGACTATTATGTTAATTTATAATTAATTTATAATTTTGAATTTTGTTAATAATTTTTTTTAAATTTTTGGTGGGCTAGTGGGCTGACCCGTATAATTACCAACCCATAGTGGGCCGGGCCGAACTAAAATTATTTGAGAAAATTAAAAATGGGTCGAGTTGGATTGACCCATTTTTAAAGTGGGTCAAGGTGGGTTGTCCCACATGAGCCTAGCTGGCTCATTTTGACAGCTCTAGTTAAAAATGATATTTTATTATTTAAGTTTTATTATTTTATATTAGTTGTAAATTAAATTTATATATTATATTTAAGACTTAAATATTTATCCATACTATATATTTATCCTTTTTTTTAAACCATGTTTTTTTTTAAATTAGTCATTTGCTATACAATTAATGTGATATTATTATTAATGCAACATATTTTTGTTCACGTAATATTATTATATCGATGTAAATTTGATGATATAAGATTATATTAATAAGACACAAAAACATCATTGTGATATAATATTTCATTAACATAATACATGATGACATAATCTTAACATTAATAATTTAACTCTTTTAACTAAATTTGACGTCAGAGATTAAAAAATCTCATAACAACGAAGAAATGAAAGAAAAATGGTTAAACTACAAAGGAAAAAAAAATACATTTAAACTAATCATAAATTTGAATTTTATTTTAAAAAAATTTAAATGGTTTAAGTGACAATTATATCAAATAACATAACTCATAATATTTTAGATCAATATTATATTGTTTAAGCACCATTGATCACTTCATTTTTATGAAAAAAAACTGAAAAATATATCGTTCATATGCATCACAAAAAAATTTAGATATATATATATATATATATATAATTGCTTTATTTAAATGTAAATTTATGTTTTTTATAATTAAAATAAAAAGTATTTCGCTTGTTTTAAATACAATTTTGGAGGTAGTATTAATTACTTTTTTTATTATCTAAAATTAGTAAGAAACGAGACACTTCGTGACTTCTATATATTTAATTTTGAAAAGGTTTTGAAAGAAGAAATTTTGTTAAATTTAAAGATAATAGTGTTCAATAGAAAAATAAAAATTTATTTTTGAAAAAATTTTGAAAGAAGAAATTTTATTAAATATAATAGTAATAATATTCAATATAAAAATGAGAATAAAAAGATAATTATTCAAACTTATTCCCTTTTATATAGGTATATATATTGCTTATATTTTAAGAAAATATTAAAAATTTCAAAATATTACAAGAAAACATAATATTACTCGATTAATAATGATAAATTTAGTACACCTTATACATCCAACGTATATTCATGCGAAACCACATCATATCATTACCATCGAATGGTAATTAATAAACCATAAAAAGTAGTACTAATTAATAAAATATATATACGTATAGTAATTTATCATAAATAAATAAATAAGTACTAGTTAACTAGTTAATAATATTCATATCTATTTTGTAACGTAGTGAGTAGATTTTCAGAGTTTAGTTGACTCTAGAGAGAAAAGTATATAAGGATTTATCTGAGAATGGAACTTCATAAGTTCATTCTCAAGGAAACTTAGAGAGAAGTTTTAGAGAGAAGGACTTTGGGTCCGTGAACTCTTTTCTCTCCCAAATTTCTATGTTTGATTCCTCTTCTCTTCTAGACTACTAATCTCTTCTATCTTCTCTTGGAATTCAAGCTAGGAAGCTTACTTTTTGGTGGATTGAAGTTCCCGGGTTGAACTTCGGAAGAAAATTCTACTTCTTCTCGGTTCTTGGCCATTGTGAGCCAATTTTCAGGTGAGAGAAGCTAAAATGTAGGTTGTTTGGTTGCATGTGAGTTTAGGAACTCAATTGATACATGAATTTTGAGAATCCATGGTTGGATTGAAGAAACGTCTCATTTTCGGGGTTTTGAGAAAAATGAGGGATTTTGATGATTTGGATGCATATGTTAGATGCATGTTGAATCTAAATTTGTTTTTGAGTTGTATGGAGCCTATGCATTGTGTTTCTGTGTTTGCATGTGGCTAAATTTGCTGATTTTCAGGTGTTGGAGAAAATTTTCAAAGTTTTGGAGGCTGTTGTTTGAAGTTGCGCTAGGCCCAGTTCCTTGCACCAGGCGTGCATTCATCAAAGGCAACCATTTCAAACTCACGCCGGGCGCGAGGCTAGTCACGCTAGGCGTGAATTGAAATAGGAGGTCTTTGGATGAGTTCACGCCAAGCGTAAGAGGAACCACGCCGGACGCAATATCAGATAGTAGACTTGTTGTTGTTTTACTGATGTGGCGTCGGGCGCAGGGTTAGCACACCGAGCGCGGAGACCTCTGAAGGTCTCTTTGTGGACGATGCTGGGTGCAGGGAGAGCGCGTCGGCGTGTGGAGACTCCTATGAGTCTCTTCCAAGGACATCGGGTGTGAGCTGAGCACACCAGACATGAATGAGTTTTAGGACTCTTGGGTTGAGATTAGGTCGGGCGCGCTCAGGCTGCGTCGGGCGTGAATCTATTATGAATGATTGTTTTGAAGTGATGCTTATGCATATTTAAAGTTGAAGATTTAATCATGTATGTTTGATATATGATGTATAGTGGTGTATGATTCATATGTATGCTTAGTGATGATACATATGAATTTTTTAATAAGATATGACATGTATGTATATGTTCATATGAGGATGATTTTGATCATGATGGTGGATTGACCATGTATGGTGTATGATGGATTATTACATGTGATGCCTTATAGCATGTGTCTAGCCTAGGACTTGAGGAGAGGGAAATATTTTCGAACTGGAAGAGCTCACATAGAGTCTCTTGAGAATGGTGCTTGTATAGGCCACTATTATAAATGAGAGTGATGCTTAGGTAGGCTACTGGTTTTGGGTGAGAATGATGCTCAGGTAGGCCACTGGTTTGAGTGAGTCTCCTCTAAGTCCTTAGCTAGTGTTAGAGCAGAGTATGAGGTCGAGGGTTATTCCCTTAACCAAGTACTAGGGAAGGTGCATGGTTCCTTGCGAATAGTCAGTGGACGAACTCCACAAGTGACTTGGTAATGCATGCCAAGGTCGTGGTAAGCTTGTACCCAACTGTACTATACCTGATAGTGGAACTGGACTTCCAATTGTGTAAGTGACATCATTCGAGTAAACCCGAGTGAGGATATATATCCTGTTTAGCTGTGACCGAGCAGGCGCATTGGGCATGAAAACAGTTGGGGTAGTTTTGGTAGGATTTGGATGTCACTTATATTGTTCTGTTGTTAGGGATATCTCCTAGGTATATGTGTGACGACACATTAGATGATAGATATGCATTTGATATCTTTCATGTGTTGCTTAATTGCATGAATGTTGTATGATGAAGTGTATGATGTTTGACTTCATGATTGAATGACTTGATGAAGTTTATTCTTATGCTTGTATGATTGTTTTTGAACTTTAGCTTACCCTTCTGTTTCCATGTGGTTGAACTACGATGATCATACTTAGTATTGGAGCAGGTCAGGGCTAGCTTGGAGTTGAGGTGTCCACTGCGAAATGAGGAGTTTTGGTCCTAGTGTCAGAGTTACCTTCTTGGGTAACTGTTGTTTGTACTTAACCGGCACTAGGGAGTTATTATTTTGGATGACTGTACATATTTAGTGTTATATTTTTGTACATAGAAACTTAATTATTTTTTTATTCTTATATTTATATCTACCTGTATGTATGAGTTATTCAGTTTTAATATTTCTATTAATTCACTAGTAGTAATGCAATTCCACTAAGTGTAGGACCATGGCGGGGGTCGTTACATATTTTTGTTATATTTTCTTATATTACCTTTTTATTGATTCTCTTAATATTTCTTTATTGATCAAGTAAACATTAATTACATACGATTTTATCTATTTTCTTCAAAAAAAATTAATTAATAAGAGAACTAGAAGAACAATGTTACAATTTTGCAAGTCAATTTCCCAATATTTTACACAGACAAAATCTACTCGAAGATCTAGCTGAGTCGTCAAGTTATTTTCTCTGAACAGTATGACACATTTATAAATTTACTTGGAAAAAGTAAATAAAAGACAAGAGAAGAAATGCAGAAGTTGGATATTCATTTTTGGTACAGTAGTAATACTATTATTTAAAAAAAGTAGTTTTAAATATTGGTTTAATGTTTTGATTTGGTAAAAGGACAGAAACTCGTGGCATGTTTGTGGTAAGATCCAACCAATTCCATCTTTAACATGCACACACGAAATTCAGCCTCTCACAGATCCATAACTGTGAGTCACATGTGGGTTATTGCGTATCACTGTTGAGCACGAGTATCACGAATTTCACATAATCAACCCTTTTAAACACTCCAAGGTGAACTTGTCCTTATCTTTTCTCTCTCTACAACACCCTTTTCTTCATTTCTTCCACTCATTCATTACCACATGCTAATTTAAATAAGTTTTTTAATTTTAAAAAATGAATTAATAGATTAGTATTTTGAAAAAACATTTTAATGTTTTGCAGGCTTGACAAGAAGACTTTTAGATAGATAAGAGCAATCGCAAACAACTAAAAGCCCTACCTCTCAGCTTCCAACCATGTAACCCTAGTCAGACTTTAACCATAGTTGGTTGGTTAGTTCGCACATTACAGTTACAGCTTAGAAAGAAACAAGTGAGTTCGGTGTATGGGAACGTAAGACATCGTTCTTTGTTCATTCACACGCCATTTTTTTTCCTCTCAAAACTAACAATCCTTTTTCTTTGCTTCTTGTTTAGTTCTATCACCTTCACTTTGGTGTGAGGGAGAAAACTCAAAGACTCAAAAGACCTTCTTTTCTGCGAAACATGGTCATAAACGTGTTTTTCCTCGTTGACACAGACACCCTTTTATAACTTGAACGCTGGGTTTACTTTACTCATAATGTTCCTTGTTCAGTTATTCCTCCTTTCCTCCATTTAAGTTTCAATGATTTTTCGGAACCCCAGGTTGGGATTTGAGGTTTGTGGATTTGGGTTTTGCGAAAGTTGAGATTTTTTTGGGTTTTGGGGATGAAGATTGATGTGGGATTGGGGGGTGTGTGGAATGAGGAGGAGAAAGCGACGATGGTGGAGGTTTTGGGTCGTGGGGCGTTTGATTACTTAGCGGCGAATTCCGTTCCGAACGAGAATCTGTTAATGGCGTTTGGGAGTGGCGAGAATCTGCAGAACAAGCTTGCGGATCTGGTGGAGCGTCCAAACGCGTGGAACTTCAGTTGGAGCTACGCGATCTTGTGGCAGATTTCGCAGTCCAAGTATGGGGATTGGGTTTTGGGGTGGGGAGATGGGTGTTGTAGGGAGCCGAGGGAGGGAGAAGAGGTGAGAGAGAGAGGGGTGGTGGAGGATGAGAAGGTGCAGAGGATGAGGAAGAGGGTGTTGCAGAAGCTGCACACTTCGTTTGGGGGTTCTGATGAGGACAATTATGCTTTTGGGTTGGACCGTGTTACTGACATGGAGATGTTCTTTCTTGCTTCCATGTACTTCTCTTTTCCCCGAGGAGTTGGGGGTCCAGGTAAGTGTTTTGCTTTTGGGAAGCATTTGTGGCTATTGGATGTGTTGAAATCTGGTTTTGATTACTGTGTGAGGTCTTTCTTGGCCAAATCTGCTGGAATTCGGACTGTTGTTTTAGTGCCTACTGATTTGGGGGTGGTGGAGGTGGGGTCTGTGAGGGTGGTGGGTGAGAGCTTTGAGTTGTTGCATGCTGTCAAATCTGTGTTTTCTTCACAGGCATCATTAGTCCCCCCTAGGGTTGTTAAGCCAATTGCACCATTGGATTTGGTAAGTGAGAAGAGGGATGAGAATGCAAATGCTGTTTTTTCTGGTTTGGCTATTGGGGATAAGAATAAGAATAGCAACGATGATAATAGTAGAGGTGAGGGAATTGCAGTTCCAATGACTTTTGGGCAGGATTTGAATCTTGTGGTCTCAGGTTCAAATATTGTGGATGGAAAAAACGTGGTTGAGGATAGTGCTTCTACTAAAGGTGGGCAACCAGGCTTTATGAGAGAGATTAATCATCAACGAAATCAATGGATACTTCATACCAATAATGCAGTTATACCAAAAGGAGTAGAGGGAATTGGAGTTCCAAAGATTTTTGGGCAGGATTTGAATTGTGTGACTCAATTCAGGGAGAAACTTGCTGTGAGAAAAATGGAGGAGAGTGGAGGGCATCCTAATGGGAGATCAATTATTGTTGAGTCTGAGATTTCTGATGTTGCTGAGGACAGGAGGCCGAGGAAGCGGGGAAGGAAGCCAGCTAATGGAAGGGAGGAACCCCTCAACCATGTGGAGGCTGAGAGGCAAAGGCGCGAGAAGCTGAACCAGCGATTCTATGCTCTGCGAGCTGTTGTTCCGAATATCTCTAAGATGGACAAGGCGTCGCTGTTGGGAGATGCCATTGCTTACATCAATGAGCTTCAAGCAAAACTCAAGACCATGGAGTCTGAGAGAGAGAGATTTGGAAGCACCTCTATGGATGGATCTGTAACCGAGGCCTACGCAAGAGTTGAAAATCATCATAATGGAGCTCTAGATGTGGATATTCAAGCTGCACAAGATGGGGTCATTGTACAGGTTAGCTGTCCTATTGATGTTCACCCCGTTTCAATAGTCTTTCAAACGCTCAAAGATGCAGAAATTGGTGTTGTTGAATCAAAACTTACAGCTGCAAATGATACTGTTTTCCATACATTTGTAGTTAAATCCAAAGGACCTGATCAGTTGACAAAGGAAAAGTTGATTGCATTGTTTTCCAAAGAATCCAACACCATACAGACATTGTGATTTGGGGCATTGCAATTAACATGGTCCATAGGCATGATACATATAGAAGAGCCAAATATGTACATCTTCAGAAATTTTGTTATACTATAGAGAATCTAAAATTAAATCAGTGAGAACTAGAGAAGTAGAATAATAGCTTCTATTGACCCTCTAGGGCGGCCAATTTATGATTGTCTATAATATACACAACTTATCGTAAGAAGTATTATTCCTGCAATGTCAATTATTTTGTTTAGTTTAAGCAATCTACCATTTTACCTTGGTCATATAGAATTTCTCTCTTTCTTGTTCTTGCTTGTTTCTTGTATTTTACCTAGTTTTGTGCGACAAAGTTTTAGTTAATTGTCTGCTTTTTTTGTCAGTCTCATTTATAGGGATAAATATATAATATATCCTCTCCCTTTCTTAGAGTATTATATTTTAATGTTATAGAGCAATTTCAGATTTGTAATCCTTTCTTATATAGCATACCTTTTTTTTAAATGTCAGTAATCAGGATACTTCATTCCTAGATTTCCTACTATAAATGCATGTTTCTTGTTAAAATACATCAGCTGGTGTGATGAAGATTTTCCCTCAATAGGAATGTGAGTTTCTAATTTTTAACACGCACACATACACGAGCAATTTATTGGACTTTTCATTATCTTTTTCTTTCTGCTTGCATATTGGACTTGGTTTGTGTTGCATTTTCTTGGATGGTTTTTCCAGAAGTTAGAAAATGTGGATGGTTTTTCCAGAAGTTAGAAAATGAATGGAAATAAAGGAGCTAACAAACTTTTGCATAGTAAATGTAGATCCTTACTACCCTCAAATTGTAGTCAGTTCCTTTGTTATTTCCTCCTGTCCAAATTTCATAACGAGTTTGAGTTAGAGGTATCTCATGCAGAAAAGAACCTGGGGTTGTGGCTGAAAAGTAAATGAAGCTGAAAAAGGAGGCTAGCGGTTGCTTAGTCAACAAACAAAACAAAATGAAAATACAAGTCTCATTAGGCAACATTAAATAAATTAATAGAAGTTCCATTGTGAAAAGTTTATATAAAACAATAACATATATTATTTTCCGTGGTCCTTCACTGTGTAGCAACGTGTGACTCGTGTCCCATTTAGATATTTTAATTATTGCTTTGCAAAACATTCACGTGCCAAGTTATTTTCATCCAATGATTTTTGCGATGACAAGGATCGTGTGGTGCATGTGTTTGCTTATGGAAGAGAATGAAAGGTAGGACTTAATGATGCACGAAAGAAAGTGTGTGTGATTACTGACTAAAGTGATATCTGACATAAGCTGTCGTAGATGCTGAGAGAAACCCCAACAGGGTCGTGTCAATTTTACATGAAATTTTTGCGTGTGATTCCTTCCCTATAGTTGAATGATATAGATCGCTCACCAATATTTGTTTTTCTCTCTTTTATTGTTTTTCATTTTTTTTGGCAGTGACCATTATTACTAGGAAGAATTTGAACATGGAATAATATAATGCTACCCTCTAAGTTTCAACATGAATACGTACGACTTCTAATATTGTAAAGCTATAATCAATCTATAAATTATTAGTGCGCAACAGAAACAGCACAATTCATGTAAGGCCTGATAATTATATGATATAATGCACGTTATCACATTGAATTGAATCAGCAAGTTTTCTTTTTTGTGTGTGGATATATAATAATGTCCAATTGAGGGACGATAAAGTTATGGGAAGTAGGAGAGACAAATATAAAAATAAACGAATATGGAAAAGGGAGATGGTAAGATGTTCAAGTGTGTTTAAGTTTATGTTGAAAGACAAGTTTTATGATGATTCATAAAAAGGAAATTTTATTTAAATTACACCCAATTTAAGACTAATTTAATGGGAAAAAATGCACAAAAATAATTTATTTTTTGATAGTTTGAGATTCATAAATATGATAGAGAGTTTTGAAAGGTAATTAATATGATGGTGTAATAAAAAGGTAAATAATATGGTAATTTTAATTTTGTCCATCGCAATTCGCAAGTGGTTATTTCTTGAGGTGGCGCAGGCGATAGTTAGTTTTGCTTGGTCAAGAAAAGCAATTTTCCCATAATTTGTAATTACGATTTTTAGGTGGTGTTATAGCCTCGGCATTATTAAAGTATTTTTGGGACATTGTAGGAGCACAAGTCCGAAATGAAAGAAAGAAAAGAATAATAATTGGTCCCAACCAGTCAATAAGGACATGCGCTCAAACGTGCTTTTCATGCGAGCAAGAACACTGTAAAAACTGACAAAATGTGATCCATTTTAGGCAACCATAAACACGACATACAACGTCATGTTTCGGATTTTCAGCTTCCCATGCCTACCCTTTTATTTTCCTTTCATGAAATTCCTCTCCTCATATTCTAAGATCCATATTCTATCTAGAACATCAACATAATTATTCATATTTGTTGAAGGTCTCACGCGTGTAAGTGGTATGATCCAAATAAAATGTATAAAATTTAATTTTATAGGATTAAATTAGATAAAAGAAATTCTCAATTTCTTAAAGATGATTTCAATCTTTATAGTAATTATAGTTGTTAGAGATATTGTGTCTTCAATATTAGACTATTTATAAATATTTAATTTTGTAAATTTCACATTGAATATGTTAAGTCTTTAATGTTGAGCGTATTATAACTTTTACTTCACTTAGTGTAATGTATGGCTAAAATAAAATATAAGAATAAATATAATTAAAATTTTATAAAATTTACTTAAAAATATTTAATTTAAAAAATAAAAAAAAAAATCAAAGCACTTGGCCTTAAGTGGTAGTGAAAGTCCATTACGAGACGCGGGGATTCGCTTGTCTGATGCAACAGAAGGGTCAAGAATGAACAATAGCATGTGCTGTGGTGGTCACGCGAAACTGTAGATGTGATCTTTTTGTTTTTCTTTGTGTGTGGTTGAAATGCATATATCCACTTTATGTTTGAAACTAAAATTGCAAATTGTGAGATCCACCAACAAAATCAAGCCAACAATATTCCAAATCGGTATCATTCAAGGAATGGACACGTATTATGACCCTTTAATAGTGATAATTAACCTTATTCATATATCTCACTATTTATATTTGTCTAATTAATTGCTTTTCACATTTGTTATCATAAAATTTGACTTCTGCATACTCCCACAAATTCATTTATCTTATCTTTTAATTTTTCTACCAAATATAAACCGAGTTATGATTATAAAAAAAAAAATATATATATATATATATATATATATATATATATATATCACTCATGTACGAAGATTTAATAAGTTGCATATTTAATTGTCTGTATTTATTATTATTATTATTATTATTATTATTATTATTATTATTATTATTATTATTATTATTGCATTAGGATAAACTTATTTCATGAGGATCGTATCCTGCTATTAGGGATGACAAATATAACCGTACCCGCGGGTAATACCCGAACTCGTCCCGACTTTGACGGGGAATACCCGGTTTGACCGGGTACGGGTACGGGTACGGGTAAAACCCGATATATTAAATCGGGTACGGGTATGGGTACGGGTATGTACTTACTCACCCCGTACCCGTACCCGTACCCGTTCCCATTCTCATTTTTAATTTAATATTCACTTTCAATTTAATTATATTAAAAAATTTAATATTTTTTTATGTGTGATTATTTATTATAATATGAGATAAAGAAATAACCTAATTATAATTATAATATAATAAAAAAAATAATTTAAAAATATCATTTTTTTTACAAAAAATAAAAAATAAAAAAATTGATGGGTACGGGTACGGATACGGGTATATCCGATACCCGACGGGGACGGGGATGGAGATGAAAATCTATACCCGACAGGTATGGGGACGAGGATGGGGATGAGTTTAACTTGCGGGGACGGGGATGAGTATCATGAAACCCGTACCCGCCCCGCCCCGTTGCCATCCCTACCTGCTATGCTAGCCTCTTCACGATTAACATTAAATCAAAGAATTAATTACGATTTTTATATGCACCTCGCAATCCAAGGAATTCTGGCTCAAATAGAAGGGGATGATCGACCCAAACCTTAGAATGTTCTATGCAACAAATAGAAAATCAACAAAAGTTGTACAATACTGATACCCTTGAATATTTTTTTTATTCATTCCTTTTAAGATGAATCTAAATGGTAATATTAAGAAATTGATAAGGGCATGAAGAAGATGGCATTGATTTTATGAAGAAGAATGGTAATATTTCAGCACAATCGCTCTTTTTTGTTGATCAAATTCCCATTAAGCACTTAGAGAAATTTCAATGGGAGTTGCTTGTCCTATGAAGCAACTCAAATCTCGGTTTCTTGTCATTGGAGGATTCTGACGTGGTAACATGAGTTGCTTGAAGAAGAGAGAGAGTTGCTTCCTCAAGCAACCGTTCCTTACCAGATTTTAAGCAGATCTTATTGAACATATTTAGAAACGTTTCGAAAATAATAATGATAAAAATTAATTTCGTATAATATTATGTATTTATTATTATTTTATTTTATTTTTAATATCTACTTATTGTATATTTTTTCTCATAATTTATTTTCTTTCATTGTAGCGTAATTATTCTTTTTAATAAAAATTTAAATTTGGTTCATAAATGATTAAAAAAAATTCTAAAAGTTAAATTTTTTAAAGTTTTTTATTATTAAAGTAAATTTGTGTTTGGGTTGCTTAATGCTGATATGACACACTAGAGACTACTTTTTTAATTTTTTAATGCATGAAGCAACTCAAATGAGTTGCTTCTATTGAAGATGCCCTTAATTCCTCACTGTTGAGGGATTTTGTGCCTCGGAATATGATAGATGTTTCATGCGAGAACGAAAACTCCAGGTAGCTAGCTGCAATGACAAGTGAAACAAAGCCTGCAAATACCTACACAAAAACTCTAACGTCAAGTCAGTAAGTAAGAGGAGGGATTTTGTTCCCCACCTCATTTTTTTAAAATATTTTTTTTTCTCTCCAAAATTTATTTTAAAAAAAGTATTTGATAAATGAAAATTATCATGTTAATTTATATTTAGAAAAAAAATATATGTAAGATTGATATATAATATGATATAAAGAGATAAAATGATATATAAATAAATAAATATTAGACGGAGAAATAACTAAATATAGTGAAATTTCGTTTACTCGGTCATTGAATATGTCATTTGGATGCAAAACTGTGGTAACACTTGGCAGGTTTATTTTCAAAGTACAATAGTAAGTGTGAATCATTAACTTGATTAGCATGCTCTAATTTCACTGCAGGTTTATTTCTTACGAGCATAGTAATGAAGAGGGAAGCCACAGTTTGAGATTAGTGATTCATGTATATATATTCTTTCATGAATCAGAATCTTTTTGAGTATTTGGGCTTGGAGACTATGCTCATAATTTTACCATACTTCTTATGGTATTAATGCACCAGATGAGTATAATGCAGAAGGCAAGATAAATAAATAGCAACGATGGGTTGTATGGGCTTGGATCTTCAATTGAAAGAAGAATATATAAATGGTCAAATTTTTGTTATAAGCCTTAAATATTTAAGACAAATTATGTATTAGTGTATATGTTAGTTTGAAAAGAAGCTCAAGTTCCCTGCTTATAATTTTTAAATTTCTTCAGACCATTTGTGGGTGATTTTGTTGATGAATTGATGATCACAAAAAAAAAAAGGAAAAATCAAATTAGTGATTTGAGTCTTGCAACATATCTTCAGAATCTCATGTACTTTCCATTTATATTCAGGCAAAATTTAAAGTGATTATTTATTGCAGATATACAAAGAGAGCTACAATTATTAGATTATAAAACAAATGAAATTTCAAAACCAAACCTGAGAATTTAGTTTAACAATACTTTGATAAGTATCAAGTGTCAACATAAATTTGTGAACTAGGGTTTAACTTCATAGACATAGATGAAGAGGAACATACATAAATACACAAAAGCCTTGAACCTTGATAGAAGAATACAATTAAAAAGAATACCTGGTAAAAATATAGAATGACACTCAGCAATTATTTTTCTAACTGTTGGCCGGGGATCTGTATCCCTCTGATAGTGCACTCCAAAGTTGAAAATGGTGGAAGTATTGATTATACTAGTATATGAAAGAAAATAATAAAAAAGGATAAGTATGAAAATTAATAATAATATAATAGATAACATAATAAATAAAAAAATAAAAAAATAGTGACATAAATTTTTTTACTATGCATAAAAGAAATACTATATTTTAGTACCTTTTTTAATTTTAATTTTAATTTTATATACTTTTTCCCCTTATATATATATATTATTTTTATTTTTTTCATTTATATTAAAACTAAAAAGTAATGATTATTTTTTTTACTAAATCAAACTTTTGATCCTTTTAATATTAAATTTACAATTTTAATCCTTCTATTTTATATCTATAATTTTAATTCCTCAATTTTATAAAATCTGTAAATTTGATCTCATTGTTGAATGTTCATCCGTTGATCATAATTTTACATTAAGTAGATGATATAACAATTAATACTTAAAAATATTTGGACTAAAATTTTCTTTTAATCCATATTTTTATCTCATAGAATTAATAAAATAAGATAAAAAGGAAATTAAAATTAAAAATAAAAAATATAAATTAAGTTAAATATCGTTAAATATTTATTATTATATTATTTATATAGTGTTAAATTTACATTTTTAAAGATTGACGAATGAACATTTAATGACTAAAATATAAATTTTATAAATTTGAGAAATTAAAATTACAGATTCAAAAATAAAACTAACATTATGAATTTAGTATTATAAAGAGATTAAAAATTGTAATTTAACATTTTGTTTGTATAATATAGGCAAAAAGAAATAAGATATATATATATATATAAATAAAGATATCTCTTTTGATAATTGTTTTTTGAATTTTCTTTTGTATAAATTTTCTTTTTTATTATATATATATTTATTTTATTTTAAAACTAAAAAATAACAGTTAACAAAATAATTATTTTATTTTTTAATTGAGGAAAACTTGTTAAAGATAAAGTGAATTTATAGCATACAATAAATCCATAAATAAATATGAATCCAAAGAGAGGCTTATGAAGAAGACTATATTTTGCAGTGCTTTGTCCTTGACCCACTAAAAAGGATCCAATGTTTCCCTGTCTACCATATCACGATGCATTTATCTCTTTCACGCAGATTCTGCACAAAGATTGCACCATTCAGTTGCACTCACATTAATGAGCCTCCAGGTCTTCCACACTTACCTACAACCAACTAAGATGAGGAATATGATATTTTACTTTGCTTTAAATAAATTAATGCATGTGTCCAGTAAAAATATCAAACTCATGAATACTGTATGGTTATTTTAATTTAAATCATGAATCAGTTTATTATGATCTCTTAGTTCAATTCTTTTTTATTTTATTTTTTTAATGTGAGAATTTTGTTGGTAAAATAAATCAGTAAATATTTTTGAAAGTATTTTTGAGCTGTGAAGTCTGTAATCCTAATTAACTTCCAAAACTCAAGTCAATTAAATTTTTGTAAAAATTAAAAAGAAAAATTGTTGTCTGTACGTATGACTATAAAAAAATATCAATGGTAAAAAGAATAATGAATGCACATGTGAATTATAGGTGAAAGGTCTGTGATCATAATTAACTTCGAGCTAGGGGTACCAACTCGGTGTTCATGGATTATATTATTATTATCTCTATGTTTCTTCATACATGAATTTAGTTTATCCACATCTTCATATTTGTCAGTATATTGTCAGATTATCTCTTAGTTTTCTCTTTGATTTGTTTAGTTCTTTGATGCCATTATATCTACAACTTGACAGCTTGATTGTGTTTCTTTTAGATTTCTCATTGATTTGTTCAATGTTTTGATGCCATTATATCTACAACTTGACAGCTTGACTGCGTTTCTTTTACTATGTTGGTACTCTTCGAGACAGGTTCTAGGTGAATCTTTGTCCTCTTTATCGTGCAAAATCAAGATGAATCATGAAATATGACTTGTATCTAACTTGCAAATTTATATATTCACGAAATATAAGTGATGTCCAAGTATCTTATGATATAATAGGTTTCCCTAATATTTATTGGGACAACTTAAACTAACAAATTTTATTTGTAAAGATAATAACCTAGAATCTCAAAGATAGAAAATAAGAAAAAAAGAATGACGAGAAACCTCTATAAAAAAAAAAAAAACTTCTGAATTAGTACGTATTATTATATTTATATATTTATAAAAAAATGTTTTTAAAAACAATTTGTAAAAAAAAAAACTAAATATAGTGTATAAATTAGCATCTTAAATAATTTTAAAAGATTTTTTATTATAAAAATATTTTGTGATATTCAATTAATATTTTTTTAGATTAAATTTTTTTTAATTTATGTAATTTTATTTACTTCATCTTTTAATTTTTAAAATTTAAAATATATATATTTATTCATATAATTTAAGATATATTTTTTTTTAATTTCTATATTTGCACTTTTATTAATCTTTTTAGTCTTTATCTTTAATTTATTTGTAACATCGTTTTTTTAAATGTGATGAAGATATTTAACTTTGTAGATATTTTTTCCTTACACTACTAGAAAAGTGTTATTTTTTTGCAAATTTTCTTGCAAAAAAATATTTGCAGAAAATTTTTGCGAATTTTCCTACAAAAAAATATTCGCAGAAATTTTTTGCGAATTTTCCTACAAAAAATAATTTACAGATATTTCTTACAAATTTTGCTACAATTTTAATAATCATGGAAAAAAAAATTTTCATGGTAAAAATTTGCAGAAAATATTGTAAGAATTTTATTTTGTTTCTTGCATATTTTCTTGCAAAAATAAATTTGCAAGTAATGTTTACTAAATGGTAGAAAAATTTTGCAGGTAACTTTTCCTGCGGATTTTCTTGCAAATTTTAATTCGCAGGAAAAATAAAAAATATATTTAAATTAATAAGATTAATATTTTAAAAAATCTTCAAGTCCCACATCGATTGAAAATAAAACAATTAAAGAGTATATAAGTTGGAATAACACTTACCTTACAAGTAGAATTGTATGGTTGAGTGTTAGACTTGTAATCTACAATCTTAGAATTTAAAAGATTATGTATGAGGCATGAAAATAAAAGATTATGAATTCTTAAAATATAGAATTTATAATAAATTTTTTTAATTTTTTCGTAAAAAATATTCCTGCAGAATTTCTTGCGAAAAAATTCGCAGGAAAGTTTCTTGCGAATTTTCCTGCGAATTTTTTTTTGCAGGAAAATTTCCTGCAAATTTTTTTTTGCAGGAAACTTTCCTGCGAATTTTTTTCGCAGGAAATTTCGCAGGAAACTTTCCTGCGAATTTTAAAATTCGCAAAAATATATTATCCACGAAGGTATTACCTGCGAATAAAATTTCGCAGAAAAATTTGCAGGAACAACGTTTCCTGCAAATTTTTATAAAAAATTCGCAGGAAAAGTTGCATGTAATAAGAGAAATTCTAGTAGTGTTACTTGTAATGTCCATTATTAAAACACCATTTTTTTACTCTCAGATAATTGAAGATCTCTACTATGTCAACACAAAAAGGATGGCATTACAAAAAAAAAAATAACAATAGAGACTAAAAATATTTAAAAAGACAAATATATAGACTAAAAAAATATATTTTTAACTATAAAAACTAAAAAGATTAATAAAGATGAATATAGAGACTAAATATTCATTTTAATTTATAAAGACTAAAAAATAAAGTGAGTGAAACTATAAAGACTAAAAAAAATTAACTTTTTTTAATATAAAAAAATCGTATGATATTCAATTAAGACAATTAAACTTTTTTCAAAGTACATTAAAATCTGGTAGTATACGAGTAGTTGTTATTCAAAAATATAGATTTTAACATATTATTTTGAAAGATAAATTTTGTGAGACTTTTTTAATAGAATTTACATATAATTTACCTATCTAATAATCTCACCAAAACCTTTAAAATTTCTCATACTTTTTCTCCTTTTATCTCTCTCGTCTTCTCTTTCTCTTTTTGTTCATTGCTTTATTTATCTATTTTTTTTCTTCTATTTTTTTCTTGCCTTTTCTTTATCTATTAATATTTATGTATAGTTAATCAATATTTATTTTTTAATTATTACATATTTAAATTTATTTTGACTTATTAAATATTATATGTTGTTGAATTTTAGAATTATTAAAATTTAACCAATTTGTTTTTACTTCTAATAAAATTTAATATAAAATATTAATTTTTAAATATATATTATTAAATATTTTTTGTATGTGATGAAAATTAAGTATTTGAAATTTAAATTTTTTGAATTATATTATTCAATCAAAACAAATAAAATTCGAGTGTCTCAACTTTTAAATTTCCTCTAAGTTATTTATAAAATTCATATGTAAAATGTACTTTTGAAAGAGATAAAAATAGAATCTTGGAGGGTATGTGATTATGAGAGTGAAAATTTTATCATTTAAGTTATACGCAATATATAGTTAAATTAATATTTGTGCATGTATATATATATATATATAAAATATGAAAATAATTAGTTATTTTAATAATTTTACGTGTAATTCAAAAGGTAAAAAAAACTAAATAGGTTGGATATTTTATAGGTCTAATTTGACCTAATTGACCATCAAATTAGGACAAATTGATCCGATCTTTTTTGAATCTAAAAATTAAAAAGTAAACCTGATTTGACCTAGCATGCCAATGAACCAACTCATTAGACCAAGTCAATTTTGATAATTCTATAAGTTAATGAATATCATAAATTTTAACATATTTTTAAATTTAATATCATGAATAAGAAAATATCGATGCATGAAAGGTTATATGTAAATAAATATTATTTAGGAGGACTTAAAGCTAGAATCATTTATTTATTAAAAGATTTTAAAAAAAATTGTATTGATTTTATTTTTCTTTATTCAAACCTTATCATTTCTGTTATTTTTATTAATTGTATTATTTTTTAAATTCCATATTGTCTTTTGAAATCTCATAAAATCATTACAAATCTTATAAATTCTTATAATATAAATCCATTAAAATACATATTATAATTTTTTTATTATAATCGTCTTTTAAAATAATCTTAAAAGTTATTATATTTTTATAAAATCTTTTAAAAAATATTAAAAATTATTACAATCATACAAAACCTTTTAAAATTTATAAGACTTGTTTATATTAAAATAATCTTATAAAATCTCAATCTAATAGAGTGAATACACCCCCCATAAATTAAAAAATAATATTTGATCTAGAAGACCAAGCCAATACAAATCTTAAATAAAGTAATTTTGATAAGTTAATTTAAAATAATATTTAGTGATTATGTATGGTTAGCGTAAATCAATTTCACATGACCAATCAATTAAAAATCACTATTGGTATTATTTTTGTAACGATCCGTTGTGGTCCTTATACTCAGTGGAATCACACTAACTATACTAGTCATCTAAGAAAAAACGTTAAACTAGATAACATAATATACATGTAAAATAAGTGATAAAAGAAATTAAATATTTATATACAAACCATAGTACTATGTATATATAGTCATCTAAAATAATATTATCTTAGTGTCAGTCAAACACCCCTAATCAGTTACTCCAATGGTAACTCTAACACTTAGGATAAAACATCCAACGCCTCAACAGCGGTTGCACCAACTCCTCAACAGCGGTTGCACCAACTCCAACCTAACCCTGACCTGCTCCCATACGCAGTATGATCATCACAGTCCATCCACATGGAAACATAAGGGTAAACTAGAGTTCAAAAATCTATCATGCAAGCAAAAGTCCACATCTATACAATACAATCATCATACCATCCAACATATTCATAGAATCAAACAATGCACCCTATCACATAATAATCATGCAATAAATGCAACTCATGATAGATATTAATGCATATAAATCATCTAATGCATCGTCACGCATTAACCTAGGAGATCTCCCTAACAACAGAGCAGTATAAGCAACATCTCATCCTACCGAAATCACCCTGACTACTTTTTCGCCTGAAGCACCCTGTTGGGTCAACAACAAATCAGGATATCAAGTCCCCCAGGTGTTTACTCAAATAGAATCACTTACACAATTGGTAGTTCGGTTCACCGTTAGGTATAACACAACTGGGTACAAGCTTATCATGGCCTAGGCATACATTACCAAATCACTTGTGGAATTTGCCCATCGATTATTCGCAAGGAACCATGCACCTTTCCCAGTACTTGGTTAAGAGAATAACCTTCGACCTCATATCCTGCTCCAACATTAGCTAAGGACTTAAAGGATACTCACCTAAACCTATCCAAGCACCACTCTCTCCCAAAACCAGTGGCCTATCCAAGCACGACTCTCATACATACTACTGGCCTATCTAAGCGCCTCTCCCAAGAGACTCTATGTGAGTTCTTCCAGTTCAAAAACATTTTTCCCTTTCCTTAAGTCCTAGGCTAAATACATGCCATAAGGCACCACATGCAAATAATGCATCATACATCATACATGGTCAATCCACCATCATGATCAAATTCATTCTCATATGAATATACATACATATTCAATCATGTTTAAAACATTCATACGTACCTTTCTAAGCATACATATAAACCAATCCATTCACATCATATACCCTACATATATGATCCAACATTAAACATTAAATCATGCAAAAGCATCACAACACAACCACATCAACATAGTATGATTCATGCCCGACGCAACCTTGCTTGGGCCCGGCCCAACAGAAAACAGAGGCTCATAGAGACTTTCACGCCGACACGCTCACCCTTGCGCTCGACGGCTACTAAGTCAGAGACTTCCAAGGGTCTCCATGCCCGACGCGACCTACACCATGCCTGGTGCCCCAATGTCATAGACTTTCAGGGACTTCCATGCCCGATGCACCTAGCCATGTGCCCCCCGCCATATCAGTAAAACACCACACACAACCATTGTCTGGTATCACGTCCGGCATGACCCTATTCACGACCAACGTGACTCATCCAGAGGCTTTCATCTCAAATCACATTCAACACGACTAACCTCATGCCCGACGCGATGAGGAAATGACTACCTCTGTTGAATGCACCGACGCCAACAACATGCGCTCGACGCAAATTCAAACAACAGCACCCCAAACTCAGAAAATCCATCCAAAACCTGAAAATCAGAAGAATTCACAACATGCAATCCATACAAGATGATATCCAAGCATCAGACAATCTAGAAACACATTTAGATCCCACATGAACACACACCTAATGTATCAAAATCATCAAATTCCCAAAAATGGCCTAAAACCTCAAAGTGGAGAAAATCCCTAAATTCAGCTATTAATTCCCCACAATCATGCATCAATTGAGTTCCTAAACTCATATGCCATCAAATAATTACATTCTAACTTCTCACACCTAAACGATTGGCTGAAAACAACCGAGAAGAGGAAAAAAGAAAAGAAACTCCAAACGCCCACCCTATGGACTTCAATTGCCCAAAAAAAAGCTTTCTAGCCTGAATTCAATGAAGAGACAGAAGAGATTAGTGATCTAAAGAAGAAAAAGAATCAAATAGAGAAATTTGAGAAAGAAAGGAGCTCATAGACCTAAAGTCATTCTCTCGCTAGAATTTCTCTATAAAATTTTCTGAGAATGAGCTTATGAGGTTCTATTCTTAAAGAAAATCTTATATATCTTTCTCTCTAGAATTACTAAACTCTAAAATATTCGCTTACCATGTACAATGTTATAATTTTATAATAGTTATTTATAAAAGTCAACAAACTTAAGTTTATGATTAAACAACAATATTATAAAATTATTTTACATTATCAATATATATTCTATTTTATCTGTTAAAAATATTTAAAATTAATTTAAATAAATATCATAAAAAAAAAAAGAAGAAAAACTAGTGTCTATCAAAAACTTTTCTTAAAAATTATTTTTGAGATGTAGTTGGGAGCTAGGAGTTTTCCCTAAAATAATATAAAAGTATTTATTTCATCATCAGTTTCCTTTTCACAGTTGTTTGAGATGTAGGGTTTGTCCTTGATTGGATTTGATCAACTCGTGCTTCATCAAACTTTTCACCTTGCTTATTTTTCTTGTACTTTTCTTAAAATTTCATCACTTGGTGGTAAACATTATAGGAGGAATTACTTTTTTTTTGTAAATGTTAATTTGACCTTGTAAACTTATAATATATTGTTTTACTCTATTTACATCTTTTAATATTATATATATATATATATATATATATATTAATATTAGTTCTCCAATTTTATTTTTATATAATAAACGTTCTTGTGTAGGAATAGTCTTATAAAATGTTGTATAGACCTGTGTCGATTGTTTTTCTAAAGGTTGTGCTAGCTCTAACATTAAGAGTAGCACTTAAGATTTGATTTCTCTTAAAAGGAAAAAAAAAAAGCATTTTTAAGGATAAAATACAGTCGTAGTTAAAATTAATAGTTAATATTATAGTATTACTCAATTTAAATTTTACTAATACTAAGTTAATGATTTTTTTAAAGATGTATACCACAATTATCTTTGACGAGATAATTTTACTTTAATAGGGTAGAATGATTATGTCTGACAATTTTTTAAAAATATCTAAGATAATTATGTATTCAAAATTTGAATTTAACATTATTATTTTATTCATCAAATTTATAAAAGTATTATTATTTGAACCTAAGATTCTTTATATACTATTCTAATTCTAGGTCAATAGTTTAATCACTCCTAATTCTAGGTCATGATTTTTTTTCTTTACTAGTTATTTTTCATTGTGCAAAAGAACTGCTGAATAATTAGTTATTTAAGGTTAAATACATTTACTTGCATGAAAATTAAGTGTCTTCTTAACAAACACATTCACAATAAAGTTAGTATGAAAAATCGATAATTAATACTTTAAAAATTGTTTTTTAACATTCACTTCACAATAAAATTATTATAAAATTTAATAATTAATACTTAAAATGTTTTATTAGAGGAGCTAAATTCATCATATTATATAATTTAATTTTAGGTCATTATTTATGTAGTTATCATAATTTTTAGATATAAATTATAAGATATAACTAGTTGAACTATTAGTCAATCCAACAGCGAAAATTCAGATAATATACATTAAGTTTTATGTTACGACTTACGATGTTATTTTCACTATTATAATGTTTAACATGACTAGTCTATTCATACAATAAAAGTAAATCGAAAACAACTTACAGTATACTTTCTTCTATTTACATCTCATCAAACACTAAAATCACAATTATCACTGCACATTTACCATTTGACTTCCTGATGCACGAAATCGACTTTCCCTTTCTCTCTCCCTTTGGCATTGAGTAAGCATGAAACAAATGGACTCGAACAGATTAAAACTGCAACATTTCAAAATTACGAGTCACGAATGAAACTGTGCATGTATTACTTTGTTTAGTTTTTGAGGCAAAATGATAATCCAATGTTGATATACGGAAGAAAGTTAGGTGTAGAGAATTATAAGAAAAAAATTGAGATTTTGTTCACACAACAAGGAAGTGACTTCAAAAAAGAATGATGACAACAATATGACGAAATAACATTTCACTTTTTTAAGTTTTACATAGTGCATTTTTTTTTTCTCCTAGGATTCACAAAGTTCTTAGAATATTGTATGTCATATTTCACATGTCCTGATCGTAATAGAACCGATGTTTTCCTTTTCTGCACCGCATCACTAGTCTTACATTAATTTGTAATGTTCAAAACATTCACATCGGTGCATCTTTTAAGAACAAGAAGATAAGCCAATTCAAAGCAAACGTGGCCCACGGTAATTACTGCAGCCAGATCAAGAATTAAGTGTTCTTTTTTATGCAATCAAGAATTTAGTCTAGCAATGAATTTGTTTATTTTAAGGTCTATTTAGCATGCATTAACACGTTGTACCCATTACCCAAAATAGTTGATAATTACTATTTAAAGTAAATAAATATCCACACACCTCCACAAAATTCCCCCATCCTATCGAGTAAAAAATAATTCCCTCGCCCACCCCCCTCCATTACTCATTAACGACAATTTCAGAAGTACAAGCCAAACTCTCACCAAACCCATTATTAAAGTGAAGTCGTTAATTTTTTTTTATCAATAAAAAGTAATAACAAAGTTTGAATATAAGATGTTGTGTTTCGGTTTCAAAGTCTTACTACTAATACTTTTCCTTTTTCTTTATCTATATTTCTCTATTATATTTAATATTTTATAATATATCTCTTAAAGATAATATATATATATAAAATATATTTGAGTAAATTATGTTTCTTTTTCTTAGAAGATAAGGGTACTACAATACACTCATCTCTTATGCTAAAATATATAATTTGATTTATTTAACTTGACATCATTAAAATAAATTATACTATATTTTTTAAAGTTGCAAGTATTATATTATATATCCTTTATTCATACGCTAAAATACAAAATTACACTTTTATCTTTTATATATGTGAATATTTTACCATCACTCTTTTATTATATTAAAATATATAATTTAGAGTATTTAACTTAACATCTTAAATCATTATAAATATTTTAAATATACTTTTAATTAAAATTATTGAAATATTTTTAATTCATTATCATTTATTCACTTGCTAAAAATATAAAATATATAATTAAAGTTAAGGTAATTTATTAAAATAACAAATAAAATAATATTTATAAAATAAAGTATATAGGTACATTTTTATATATATTCATCGCTATCTATGTGTGTAAATATATCTTTGTGTGCATGAGAGAAAGAAAGAGAGAGATATGTAATATATATATATATATATATATATATATATATATATATATATATATATATATATATATATTCATAAAAAAATGTGTTTAATATGTACATTTTAACATTATATTTATTAAATATGATAAAAAATATTTTAACAAAAATTTATTTTATTTATATTTTTTGAAAACATTTTATTTGTAACATCAATTAAATAATATCTTAAATTTATATATTTTCTCACTTTAATATGTAATTAATATTATAAAATTTTATGTAAATGTTTATAAATATATTACATTAACTACATTAATTAAATATCATTTTAATACATTTGTTTGATTTTATAAATTTATAAATACATTATTTTTTATAACTTTAACATATTTTAATAATTAAAATATCTATTTTTAATTTATAATTAATTTTAGAAAAATTATAATAATTTTTATATAATAATTAAATACAAAAATCAATAGATAATTTTTTTAATAATAGATAAATTGTTAAAGTGTAATGTTTGTATTTGTTAGAAAAAAGACATGTTTATTTTAACATAAGAAGAGAGAGTAGTGTAATTTTTAAAATATAGTGCTAGCTTTAGTGTTTTTCATGATCACAAGAGTCTTAAGTACTTGTTTAAATTTTTTGAAGAATTATGATTTTCAGTTGATGTATCACCTAAGAAAGGCCAATGCAGTGACAGATGTCCTAAGTAGGAAATTCATAGCTACATGGTGATGAAGAAGTTGGAGTTGGTAGAAAAGTTTAGAGATATCAATCTATGTGTAGAATTGGCTTAAGATCACATTAGTTGTGGGATGACCACCATAGCTAGTTAGTTCTTGAAGCAAGTTGAGTTGAAACAATTGCAAGATCCTGAGTTGGTGAAGATTTTTGGGTTTTGGGTATAGAGAAAGTAGTTGGTTTTTAAGTTGGAAGAAGATGGAATTTTGAAGTTCAAGGGTAGGATTGTCTACCTCAAGATTATAAGTTGAGAAAAACAATTTGTAGAGGAAGGCCACAAGAGTAGACTTAACATACATCCTGTTATAATTAAGATGTACCAAGATCTCAAAAAGACTTTCTCTTGGTCTAGTATGAAGAGAGACATTGCAGAATATGTGACAGCTTGTCTGACTTGTCAAAAGGCGAAAGTTGAGAATCAGAAGCCAAGAGGTTTGGGGGATCCCGTAATGGAAGTGAGATAATGTCATTATGGATTTTGTTGTGGGGGTTTCCTAGATCAACTAGGAATAGTGATGTTATCTAGATGATTGTTGATAGATTGACCAAGTGTGTTCATTTCTTGCCTATCAATATCAAATGGTCATCGGAGAAGTTGACTTAGTTGTGTGTGGGAGAAATAGTTGTTGCACAAGTGCCTTCCAGTATTATTTCTAATCGTTATTTAAGGTTCAATTTTAGATTTGGGCAGAGTCTACAACAAACCCTAAGGATTAGGTTGAGGTTGAGTTTCACATATCACCCTCAAATAGATGATTTGTCATTATTCAATCTTTAAAAGATTTGTTGAAGGCTTGTGTATTATACCATTTGGGGGAGTTGGGAGGAGGTCCTATTGTTGGGAGAGTTTACCTACAATAATTCTTATGATAGGATTGGGATGACACCATTTGAGGCCTTGTATGGTAGGGGGTGTAAGACTCCTCTATGTTGGTACAAAGATGGTGAGTTAGTACTAGTGGGACTAAAGTTAGTCCTACAGACTATAGAGAAGGTGAAATAAATACAAGAAAGGTTGAGGCCTGCCTAGAGTAGGCAGAAATCATACATTGATAAGAAGAGGAAGCCTTTGCAGTTTGCTGAAAGGGAACATGTGTTTATAAAGGTAAGTGGAGTGGGAAAGGCAATAATGACCAAGAAATTGATGCTGAGTAGGGATGACAAATATACCCGTACCCGTGGGTAATATCCGAACTCGTCCCGACTTTGACAAGGAATGCCGGTTTGACCGAGTACGGGTACGGGTACGAGTACGGGTAAAAACACGATATATTAAATCAAGTATGGGTACGGGTATATACTTACCTGCCCCGTACCCGTCCCCATTCCTATTCCCAATTTAATACCCACTTCTGATTTAACTATGTTAATGAATTTTAATATTTTTTTATGTATGATTATTTATTATAATATGAGATAGAGAAACAACCTAATTATAATTATAATATAAGAGAAAAAAAATTTAAAAAAATTTTATTGTTTTTTACAACAAAAAAAATAACTTTTGACGGGTACGGGTACGGGTATGGGTATACCCAAGGACAGGGATGAGTTTGACTCGCGAGGACGGGGACGAATATCATGAAACCCGTACCTGACTCATTCCGTTGCCATCCCTAATGCCGAGATTCATTAGTCCCAGGCACGGATCTACGTTGATTAGAATGGGGGCACTTGCCCCCACTACAATTTTATACATATATTTTTATTTATTTATTTATGCATATATAATTTTTTATTAAAAAATAATATATTTTAAAAATAAAATTTATATGTTAATAATATATATATATATATTTAAATTATAGTATCTATAAAATATAAATTTGGACAAAGTGTTCATTTATTTGATATTTGTCAAATTTTGAAGAAAATTAGTTTTTATATGTGATAAGGAATTTTTTTAAAAATTTAATTATAATATATATACATATATAATGTAATATATTAAAAAAATTAATTTTTGATAAAATAAAATTTGCAGCATGTATGTTTACCTTTTATGCTTTCAATTTATTGTATATGTTGATTAAAAAAATCAAAATAGAAAAAGATTAGAAAATTTATGTTCTATTTAAAAATTTTATTATAAAATATGCTTTAAAATAAATTATCATCTAGAAACTTATATCATATATTAAAAACATGTTTATATCATAAATAAATTCAACTTGATTTTTATAAGATTTAACATATTTATTTTTATATTTTTATTAGTGTTAAATTATTATAAAGTATGTTTTTAAGATTGTAGTTCTAACCAAATATTTAAAAAATTTCTATGATAAATAAATAAGTCATATTTAGGACATGTATTTTTAAAGATAGTTAAGTTCAAACCTATTAAATTATAATATAATCTAATTTATTTTTATTCTTAACCGTAATCATAAATATAAAAAATTGTAAAAAATAATTATGATATATTTATACTTTTAAAAATTATATGTAAAAATTTTAACATTACAAATATATGGATAAATTTTGCCCTCACTATCTAAAGTTTCTGGATCCGTCACTGATTAGTCCTTATTAGATCCTTTGTCGTGTAGGTTCGGTGGCTTATCAATTGACCTTGCCATTTTTCCTTTCTAACTAACACAATGTGTTTCGTGTTTCTTAGTTGAGGAAATATATCCATGACCTGAGTCATGTTGTTGAGATGGATGAAGTCTAGGTTAGAGAGAACCTGACATATGAAAAGAGACCTGTAGTTGTGGTTTATCACAAACTAAAGGAACTGAGAGGCAAGTTGATCGACTTGATGAAGATTCTGTGGGATATTGTTACTGGTGAGGTTACTCGGGGGGTTGAGGAGTAGTGCAAAGAGTAGTATCCATTCTAATTCCCAAGTCTATTTTTGAGAATGAAAATTCTTGTTGTTGGGGAGTATTATAACACTATGAATTGTAGAGTGTTATAATTATTTAAATTCATTTTGTGTTGCTAAGTTGAGTTGTTATTCAATGTTGAGAGACTTTGGGATCTGAGGAGCTCTTAGGAGTTTCAGTAGTGGTTGGGGTTTCTCTGAATAAAGATCCAATCTGACCTTGAGAGGAAAAGTATATAAGGTTTTTATTTAAAATAAATCCTTATAAACTCATGTTGTTGAGATGGATGAAGTCTAGGTTAGAGAGAACCTGACATATGAAAAGAGACCTGTAATTTTGGTTTATCACAAACTAAAGGAACTGAGAGGCAAGTTGATAGACTATGGCCAAGGCCAAGGAATCCAAGAGGAGATACATTAAAAGAACCAAGAGGAATGGGATGATTTTGAAGACCTTTTTCATATGTTGTAAATATCTTGTACATAGTTCTCTTGTATAGGCTTATTTTTGCCTTTGTATTTGTGAGGCACTTTAGTTTCTTTTATTAGTCATTACATATTGATTCTAGGGTGGGTTACTTGGAGAGTTTGACTCCATTTAACCTCTGTTGTTGATACACTCATTTTCTATTTTTCCAGTAGTAGAAGTGGGGTGACATTTAGCAATGCTTGAGGGTGTGACTAGTAATTGGGCCAGAATTGGGCCTAGGCAAAATTTTACATATTAGACTCATTTTGCTCCTAATTTTTCATAGATTTGATTTAGCTAGGTCTCATCATCATTGGATGAACCTAACTAAACCAAATCAAACATTTTTGAAATAATCAAAGTGAGCAAAATAGGACCTTGGCCGCCCACCTTTGCCTAGCTCTTTGTCTTGGCCAAATTGCTTATCCTTTCTCAAAGTTGAGAAGCTTGTGCTACAAGCTTCTCCTAGCTTGCTTCCCAAGCAAGCTAAGTGAGAAGCTTGCTCCACAAGCCTCTTAACTAGCTTGGATGGTCAAGCCAACCAAACCATGGTTCACTTGAACCATGGTTAAGGTTAGCTTGCTCCATAAGCTACCTACTTCTATAAATTTGTAAACCTTTCATTTTCCCTCACTTTGGATGAATGAAATCAGAATTTCTAAAAGAATTCTCTCTTCTCAAAGTCTCAAAACCGTGGAGAACAAGTTCTCCCTAGTTCCTTCACAAAGGTTTCCACCTTTGTGCCTTGGAGCCTCCATCTTCTACTTCTTCAAGGAGTAACCGAGCACTCCTTAGTGCTTCTTCACCATTGGAGCTTCTTCAAAGGTGTTTCTTCATCATTGGAGTGTCTAACCTCAAGAGAAGAAAGGGACTTAGCATGGTTCAACTTGAAGAACATCAATCTTCTCCAAGTGGTTCCACCACAAGTTGATCGGCTTGATGAAGATTCTGTGGGATACTGTTACTGGTGAGGCTACTCGGTTGGTTGAGGAGTAGTGCAAAGAGTAATATCCATTCTAATTCCCAAGTCTATTTTTGAGGATGAAAATTCTTGTTGTTGGGGAGTTTTATAACACTATGAATTGTAGAGTGTTATAATTATTTAAATTAATTTTGTGTTGCTAAGTTGAGTTGTTATTCAATGTTGAGAGACTTTGGGATATGAGGATCTCTTAGGAGTTTCAATAGTGATTGGGGTTTCTCTGAATAAATATCCAATTTGACCTCGAGAGGAAGAGTATATAATGTTTTATTTAGAATAGAGCCTTATAAACTCATGTTGTTGAGATGACTGAAGTCTAGGTTAGAGAGAACCTGACATATGAGAAGAGACATGTAGTTGTGGTTTATCACAAACTAAAGGAACTGAGAGGCAAGTCGATCGGCTTGATGAAGATTCTGTGGGATACTATTACTGGTGAGACTACTCGGGTGGTTGAGGAGTAGTGCAAAGAGTAGTATCCATTCTAATTCCCAAGTATATTTTTGAGGATAAAAATTCTTGTTGTTGGGGAATATTATAACACTATGAATTGTAGAGTGTTATAATTATTTAAATTTATTTTGTGTTGCTAAGTTGAGTTGTTATTCAATGTTGAGAAACTTTGGGATCTGAGGATCTCTTAGGAGTTTCAATAGTGGTTGGGGTTTCTCTGAATAAAGATCCAATTTGTCCTCAAGGGGAAGAGTATATAAGGTTTCTTTTATTTAAAATAGAGCCTTATAAACTCATGTTCTCAAGATTCTAGAGAGGATTCTAAAGAGATAAAGTCTAGTTTGTGGACTTCTTTTCTCGTGAATCTACTCTTATTTTAGATTTCTTCTTTTTCATAGCTGATTTTAAGTTGTTTGTTGTGATTCAGGTTAAGGGAATCCTGAATCTAACCCGTGAAGTGCAAAGAGCATCATTTTCTTCTCTTATACCTAGGTTTTAAGCTACCTGAGGTAAAGAAAGCCGGGTTAATGGTTTTTATGTTGTATTGTTGGATTTGTTGGATGATTGGGTTGCTAAATTTTTCTTGGATTTCAAAATACTATGATGGAGTTGATTGAAATAGAGAGGGTTTATGTGAAGGTTGGGTTTTGAAGTTCTTAGCAAGAATGTGATGTTTTGAATGAATTATTTTTGCATGTTGAGTTTAAGTACATGTATGTGTTGATTGTGATGTGTTTGACTATTGTTTGGTGTTACATATGTTGGATCCTTGTTAAATTCTAGGTTTTGAGTTAGAATTGAGTTCTGCACATGTAGAATTTTAATATCATGTCGGACGCACCTTTGTGGCATTGGGCATCATTCCAATGAAAGGCTTTTTGTCTGGATTACGCCTAGTGTAGGATCAATGGTGTCGAATGTGAGGAGAGAGACTTGTCTCAGATTGGGATGATATCACGTGTGGTTTGGATGGCACTGAACATGAGAACATTGGGAGGTCTCTGACTTGGTGATGTCGAGCCTAAGGCTGAATAGTCATAGATAAATTCTTGTATATTTTTCTATGCATTATTTTTTGTTTATTTGACTTTTATTAGTATAATATTATGAATTTTGTTTTAATGGATTCATATCATATTTGAAGATTGATTTTAGATCTAGATCTAGATTTAGATTTAGACATAAAATAACTTAAATCGCTTAATTCAACTGTTCACTGTTCTTGAATTTTATTCAAATTGTGAGATCACGATTGTGTTTCATTTTTTTTAATGAAATTCAATGGATCTAGATTTAATTTAGATCTACATTTAGATTATGTTCATGTTAATTTAGGTTGATTGAGAATTTGAATTTCTTGTTGAACTATGAACATTTTACCGTAATGATTGAAATCTTGAATCGATGTAATTTTCTAATTAAATTTTTTTGCTTGTGTTTCTAATATTTTAAATTCTCTTTGTTGTTCATAAAAATCCCCTTTTCTAATTACATGATAATTTTGGATCCATTTGACTTGCGTCTTCGAGAAAAATGACCTACGTTGTTCCCTATATTACAAATCTTTGGAGAAAACCTAATAATTTTTTATAGTGATTCAACATCGCTATCAAGTAGCACCTAGCATGGCCAAACCAAAGCTCTATCTGGATGACATTGGGTGCCATTATGGTGACACCATTCATGAGATAAGTAGAGACTCCTTGCCTAAGATGGGGTCGGGCATTGTACTTTGCCACACTAGGTGCGAAGTCTTAGGGATTTCTATCTTAGCCATATTGAGCATGGGTTGTATGGCGTTGGATGTGGGTGAGATAGAGAACTCCTTGCTTGGAAGGCATTGGGTGCTGGGTGTGTGGCGCTAGGCACTTGTTGTTGAAGGAAAACATGTTGATTTATTTGATAATTGTTGAGTATGAGATGAATAGAGTATTATTGCATACTTTAAGGTTGATTAAACATTGTTTATTCTATATATGATAATGTTTTAAAATGAATGATGATTGAGAAGTTCAATATGAGTGGGGATGTATGTTGTGAGTTGTGAAGTTATGTGTTGGTCGTGTAGTTATGTTGAATATGTAAGAAGTTGTGTTATTTGAGATGATGAATGCTAAGAATGCTTTTGGCATTTAGGCATGGTGTTGTTGAGCTATGATAATCAACCTAGGACTAGAGGAGAATTTTTTTTTTTTTTTAAGTTGCATATTCCATTGTATGGATATTTGTTGTGGTATTCCGAGAGCCCAACTTTATTGAAAACCCTTTTTGGAAAGTTAACCCTTGAAGTGGATAATTGGGTTGAATCTCCTCTAAGACTTAGTTGGTACCATGTATGGACAAGGTTGAGGCACGTGTATAAGGTGATCATTTGAGTAAAGTGCAAAGTCGAGAACTTAATTCCTAACCGAGTATCAGAATGACATAGTATTTGGAGAGTAATCAATGAGGTAAATCGATAAGTGACTTAGTTAAGCTAACTAATGTCGTGGTAGACTCAAACCAAGTTGTTTTACCATGACAATGGTACTGATTTCATTATTTAAGTGACAAAATTTAAGAAACCAAGTTGTTGTGTTGTTGATTTATATCCAATTTTTTGGATTTAGTAGGCCATAAAGGTCAACCTTTGTTGTTGGTTTGGGATGATCAAATCACTTTAACTATTTGCCTTGTATTATAGGAGATCTCTTAGTTGAAATGCATGACGATGAATATAGTTGTTGTGTTGTAAATATTATGTTGATGTGATGAACACTTTGAGTTGTTAATATTGTGATGTTCGAGTTGATATTGTATTTTAGTAGATTGTGTTGATCATGAAGATATATGTCAATTATATTGTGATGATTCATGTTGATAGTGTTGGAAATGAGATTAAGATATGATGATGTATTAAAATTGTTGATGTTCTATGTTATGTTGCATATATATTGATACTTTAAACTTTAGTTTACCCTTACGTGTTTTTATATGATTTGGACTATAATGACCATACGTAGCATGAGAGTAGGATAATGATAGATATGAAGTTGTGTAATAGAGACCACTTAGTAGACTTGGAACCGAATGTTTCTCTTGATATCTACTTTTAGGTGATTTTTGTATAAAAAGTAGTAATTGCTTAACTGACAACTTAGATTGTATAATTTACATTAACATAATTATTATACTTATATTGCATATATTGTTGAATAATTGTTTTTATTTTTATATACAGGTTATGTAATACATATTCTTGTAATTATAGGTATACAACTAAGATATTAGTTTTTCACTACTATTTGTTTGGTTTTAAATATAGGAATGATAGTGGATTGTTACATTGGTAAATAATTTCAAAATCTAATGATTAATAAATATTAAATTTGTAAGATCAAAGTTCTTTGTTTTTAAAAATAGGATAGTTGAATGTTTCTATTTGAAAAATGAGAGACTAAAATTTCAAAAAAAAAAAAAAAAAAAACTAAAAGTATAATTTAACTAAAATATTTTAGTAATATTTTTTCTAACGAAAGTAAAAAAAAATGGGTAAAATATTGAAGACTCTCAACGGAGTGATCGTAAATTTAAACCTCTACATTCTATTAATTTATTTTATTCTTTAATTATCTTGTAAGCCGTGTTCCTTTCGAACTCTTGTATACATTATAAAATAATAAAATATAAAAATGTAAACATTTTAAAAAATAAGCAGAAAGAATCTTTGTTTCAAGTTTCAACAGACCACAGGTAATAATTTTGTTCCTTATACAGGTAAATGAATAACTTGGTGCATGCAGTTAAATTAACAGAAAGTGTAAAGTGGAAGTAAAAAATAAAAATTACCAAATGTGAACTCTAACATCATTATATAATTCCCTGTCACCTTCCACTTCCATAAACTCTTGTACTACCATTTTCCTCTCTCACACCAAAATGGAACTGAAACTAAAACTCATAACCCCTTTACTCTCTTCCCTGGTGGCCCTGTTCCTATGCATCTCCGCCACTTCCACTGAAACCCAAACCCTTCCTCTCCGCACCCTCCCCCACCCACCCACACTCTCATGGCCCGAATCCGACACCACAGGACCCGACCCGGAACCCTTCTCCCTCCACCTCCACCACATGGACGCACTCTCCCTCAACAAAACCCCATCACAACTATTCCACCTAAGGCTCCAACGCGACGCCAAAAGAGTCAAAACCCTATCGTTCCTCGCCGCAGCAAACCAAACCCGACCCGCAGGGTCAGTCGGGTCGGGTTTCGCAAGCTCGATAATCTCGGGTCTTGCTCAGGGTAGCGGCGAGTACTTCACGCGCCTAGGCGTGGGAACTCCACCAAAGTACGTGTACATGGTTCTCGACACAGGAAGCGACGTCGTCTGGCTCCAATGCGCTCCCTGCGCAAAATGCTACTCACAAACCGACCCGGTTTTTGACCCGCTAAAGTCCAAATCTTTCGCCGGAATCCCATGTGGGTCCCCCCTATGCCGCCGTCTGGACTCGCCGGGGTGCAGCCGGAAAAAGGGTCTTTGTCAGTACCAAGTTTCGTACGGCGACGGGTCTTTCACGTTCGGAGATTTCTCCACCGAAACGTTGACGTTCCGACGCGCGCAGATCCCGCGCGTGGCGTTGGGATGCGGCCACGACAACGAGGGCCTCTTCGTGGGCGCCGCAGGTTTGTTGGGCCTGGGCCGCGGCGGGCTGTCGTTTCCGGTCCAGGCAGGATCCCGGTTCAACAACAAATTCTCTTACTGCCTAACGGACCGAACCGCTTCCGCCAAACCCTCTTCATTAGTCTTCGGCGACTCGGCCGTTTCGCGAACCGCCCGGTTCACTCCCCTGATAAAAAACCCAAAACTAGACACGTTCTATTACCTGGAGCTTCTGGGTATGAGCGTTGGCGGCGCCCCGGTTCGCGGCATTTCGGGTTCGCTCTTTCGGGTCGGCTCGAGCGGGGACGGTGGGGTGATAATTGACTCGGGGACTTCCGTGACGCGCCTCACGCGCCCTGCTTACGTGGCTCTGAGAGACGCGTTTCGGGTGAGGGCTTCGCATTTGAAGCGTGCGGCTGAGTTCGCGCTTTTCGACACGTGCTTTGATCTCTCGGGGCTGTCCGAGGTTAAGGTTCCGACCGTGGTGTTTCACTTCCGTGGTGCTGACGTGTCCCTTCCGGCGACGAATTATCTTATTCCGGTCGATAATAGTGGTACGTTCTGCTTTGCATTTGCCGGAACTATGAGTGGCTTGTCCATTATTGGAAACATTCAGCAGCAAGGCTTTCGGGTCGTCTTTGATTTGGCTGCTTCTCGGGTCGGGTTTGCCCCTAGAGGCTGCGCGTGATTATCATTATGGGAATCACTCTTTCCCTTTTTCTTTTTCATTTATGCCCAAACCCAAACTATTAGAGATTATTCAAGGAAGATTAATATCTTAATCTTTATGGTTTTTTATCTTATTGCCTAATGAAATGTTACTTGCTAGTCCAACAGTAAGAGCTATTTATATTATAATGACATTAGCATAAGAGTTAGTTCGTTTTAATGACAAAGATGAAAGACTAAAGTTTGAGACTTTGAGTGTAAGATAAGATAATGAAAAACTTATTAGTGGGAGATAATTCGTGTCAATTTTATAGGATTTCAATCTATTTTCTAAGATGAGTCAGTTATTTTTAATAAATGTTTTTTTTTGTACATTTGAGTAAATGTTATTTATTTAAGTTAATTAAATTTGTTTAATTTTTTAAATCATGTAAAGAAAAATAGTGAAAACAATTTATTTGTATGTTTGGTTTGAGTGAAACATAAAAGTAAAAAAAAAAAAAATATATATATATATATATATATAATGTAAAAACTTTCTCCTTTGTTAACTTTTCTTTCTTTCGTTTTAAGATGAAATCATACTCACCCTATGTTGTAGGTTGCTGAAGAATAAAAACAAAGTTTTTTTTTTATATCTATTATCACACATTAAAATGATCAATTATTAAAAAAAAAAGGTAAGATGATCGATTATAATATATGTTTAATGTTAATATATTATGTATAATTAGAGTCGTCTATTGAAATAATATACATATAATTTTATGTTCAAACTTTATTATCATTATTATAATTTTTTTGGATAAAGAATTTGATATATTGTTGATATAAAAACATTTAAATTATAAATTAATTAGTATTCTATTTAAGACTTTGATAAACCAACATCTTTCACTAGGAATTCAGAATAGGTATTCATTAAGTCTCTTAGCATGTAAGTGCTCAAATCTTGTATACCGTACACTACAAAAAAATGTGTGATTTGTGGCGGTTATTTTGGCAGTTTCTGGCGGTTAAAAATCGCCACCAATTGCATTACCGGCGTCGTTAATAATCGCCGAATCTACGGTCGCCAAAAATCGTTTGCGGCGTATATGTTATAAACGCTGGTTTTGAGTGTAAGAAAATTCAATCTCTTTGCGACGGTTTAGGACCGCCACAAAATTGGTTTTAAAGTTACCTATTTTACAGTTTCTGGCGGTTTAAAAGCGCCATAAAATTCATCTAAATTTTTGTATATTCATCATTTCTCGTGGTTTTAAACCGCCAGAAAATTACTTTTTTTTTCTTATTTACACTTTCTAACAGTTTTAAATCGTCAAATCTCACATTTTCTGATAGTTTTAAATCATCAACTAATGCACTTCATTCTACATTATATCAATGCATTTTTATTATTTTAAAAAATAGATTTAAAATTATTTTAAAAGCACATTCATATTATAAACTGAGAAATAATAATCTATATATTTTATGTATTTATCAAATAATTGCTTAAAATTATCACTAATTATATTAATTATTTAAAATTAATGATTATATTATATTGTTATTTAATTCAAGTAACTCTTAAATAATAATTTTACTTATTGAATTCTAAGACCATTTATTTTCGTAAATTCTACCTATAATTATACTATTATATAATGCCTAATTCTTTGTGATTAGCAACAACCAGGGTGCTGAAGAACTAGGCTCTGAAAAATCAGCTAGTATACAAATCCATACAAGCATTAGCAGAATCAAGGTAATCTCTCCAATAATAAATGTATACTATCCGGCTGAAAAATAACTTTCATGACTTTTGTGTAGATAGGCTTGACATGTTAAAAAATGATTTAATTTTGTTAATGTTGAACTTCATGACATTTAATCTATAAATTGGTCTTTGCTTGATGACATCAACTGGAGCTCATTTATAAAGAAGCCTGTAAGCTGTTCAAAAAATCAAAACAAAAGCAAGTTTACTATCAAGCCTCACCTTCCATGCATTTTCAAGACTTTGGTCCACGTTCTCTGCATCAACTTTAAGAGCTAGTGAACTTAGTAACTCTGCTTGTTGCATCAATGCGTTTATCTTTGGGTCATCCTTTTTAAGGAATGTTCCTTGAATCTTGTCGTTTTGGACTACAAAATCATGATAAACCAAGAGTTGCATTAGAATGATAGGTGACCAATGTTATTTCAGGCTTAACATATAAGAGGTGTTTTGGCTTATTTTCTATTTTCATTTTCAGGTGAAATGTTTTCACTTATAATTTAAAGTTGTCACCCCGTTTTCATTTAGTTTCCTCTTTTCCTTATGTTGATTTCAGTTTCACCATTTCCTTCACAAAATCTTGAAAACAGGAAACAAAAAAATGTGATATTTTTATAATTACTAGTGAAAAGATATTAACTGAAAATTTAATTGGAAAATCTATAAATTCTAACAAAACAGGACAAGGGCTCTGGAAACAGAATTTCACCGGGTCTTCTGGAAAAACAGAATTTCTTTCTCCATATACCTGTGTTTGAAGTGAAAAATAAAAAATAAATAAAAAAGAAGAAACATTCCCTTTAATTATATTCTAGTACAAACAATATAGGTCATTTTTCCAGTTCAAACTAGTGCGTCAAGTCTTTGCGAGAGAAAGAGAAAGACTTTGGAAAATGGGTACTCACAAACTCAATGTTTCCTAAATGAAGCACTGCTGCTACTATTCGAAATATAGCATCCTAAGAAGAGGGATGGCAAAATTTTCTAATGAAAATAATAAAGAGAAAAAGAAAACACTCTCCAACAGGGATGTTACTGAGGGGCACCTGCTCATCAAAGTTGATCCCAACAACCTCCATAGCTCTCTTAGTAGCAATGTACTCTTTAGAATCATCCACCCCATCCAACTCAATACAATTTGATTGATTAAGGTAATGAAATTTTCTTGGATTTCCCAATTTGTACTTACCAACATCCTGTACATGGAAGAAGCTCAAATAAAAATAAATTCACATCGAAGGCTCATTATCTCAGGATAAGTTCAAGAAGATCAACCAACAAGATAAATTCAAACCCCAACTTTAGAAGCTAATATGCATGTAAGAATGTTCATGAACTTTTGTAATTATACCACGATTCTTGAAAGAGGAAAAAGTCGTTACTTTCTTGGATTAATTTTAGGCCTAAATATATTATCTGAAAAAGAAGAATGATGTACCTCTTTTGGTGCAGCACAAAGCATATAAAAGCAATGGTAATTTCTCTTAGCATGAGAAACTTGACAGACACGGGAACATTCCAGCAAATATGTTCTGACATAGTTTTAAGATTTTTTGAGGTAAGGATGTTTCCATGTTTGTGATATTCTTTTTATGGGATGGGTAGATTTCATTAGAATATCATTTACTCTTTTTACTTCAATTCTTTTTTGAAAGGTTAAAGGAAGGATAATTCCTATAGCAATCCCCATATTCTTTGGAGTCGTGGTGCTCATGCTTGAAATTGAACTAATTTCACAAAGCACAGTTTCTTTGTTATTAAAGGAACGAATTTGCAGCGCATGAGAGTGGGAGTGCTGGGTGCTGGCGAATTGTTTTTAAAAGATTTTTAAAATGTAGAAACATATTAATTTAATACATAATTATATATTATTTAATAGTGACAAATATATAATATCATATTCATACAACATATATATAATCAGAATTTAATATAATAACAAGTAAAAAGAATATAAAGTACTATTTAATTAAATAAGTACTTATATTGTTATATAATAGAAACTATATGTGTATGTGTGTATTGTTAGTCTAAGGCATAACTAACAAGTTTGTGAAAAATAAGAGTCATCATCATTTTAAATTTCATACTTCTGTAAAAAAATCCTAAGCTAACAATGCTAATTATCACACAAGGTCATAATGTACGTGAACAAGGGGGTGGAAGACAGAAAGACAGTAGAGCGAGGAAACTGGCCTTCACAGTGCACATAGAGGCCAACAAAGGAAGGTCAGAACAGAGGCTGTTCACTGAAGGGCTGACCTTAGCTGGAAAATGCTAGAAAATGTGCAGCTGGCTGGAAGTGTGACACAAGAAAGTTGTTGATGGCAATTAAGAATTTCTCATCATAAAATGGTTCTGAAATATGATGTGGAATCATAGATGTAAACTAAAAAAATGGCTTATCAAAGAAATGACAGGAACAATATGGACTTTCTATTTCTAGTTGGCATAGAAACCATATCCTCTACATTTCAGCCACAATTTTGGCTACTACCCAAGCCTTGTTAAGTTCCCAATAGCAGGTCTCCACCACAGCCCAATAGCAGAACTATACTCTAAGTCAAACACAGGAAAAACTCTAGTTTTTCTGATTATTGACAGTGCAAATTATACATTTATCATACTATACCAAGCAAACTAACATCACCAAATCTACAAATCTAGCTAAACCAGGTACTCAAGCACTTGTCTTTAATAAGAAACTGGGATTACCATCAAAAAGAGAGCTTCTAACCTATCACAATAAGCAGTTTCCATGGTTCACACATACGTATTGAAATATAGGATCTGATTAACCAATAAGCACCCAGAATTTATAAATATCAAGCCCCCAAAAACATATCCAAAAATGGAATATCATGAATTTGTAATTGTATTAAATCTCCCAAAGAAAATTATAATTTGTCTGTTATTGCTGTTGCTATAAAATTGAATGCTGAAAGAATTTTCAATTTATGTATTCATTTATCTTTCTGACTATAGGAACACTCATGTCAATAAGTTAAATTTCCATTAAACTTGTGGTATATCCAAAATGATATTACAGAATCAAGTGTTAAATAGATAACAAAGGAACCACAGATATACCGTTTATTGCTGCCATGTCCATTTCCATGCCACCCAGAACTATCCACATTGTTTCCAATTTTGTCTCTCACAGACCGCTTAGTACCAGTCAACGGAAGAGAAGAGAAAGAAGAATCTATAGTAGATATATCCCTCTTCACAACCTAAACACAAGTGTTAAATAGAAGATGGGAAATTGAAAATTGAATTGCATTCCTTTATTCCAAATAAATAAATTCAACAAAAAAACTTAGTACAAGCACAATGTCATGCCGAATGTAGAACTAGATGTCAACAACAAACAAAAGCATTCTGTATCAACATACTTATCAGAAAATAAACAAAAAACTTCAAAAAAGAGTAAACATCATTTTCATTGATATCTTTCGAGAAAATCATTTGACGAAGCAAGTAGAAACCGCCAGAAAAAAAATCCACTAACTACATAATTTTTTGTAGTGGTATGATCAATTGTTCCAATCAAGCATTAGTCAAGATAAAAAAGTCCAATGATTTAGCCTTGAGAATTACAGATATTTATGATAATTAGGGTCTGTAGAACTTATTTCTAAAGAATCCAGGATTTTAATACACTCAAATATAGATATATAATTAACTCCTTTAATTAAGAAAAGGTAAAATATTCTCTTAAATGTTCTGAATGTGGATCGTTACTGGATTTTCTTAGAAAAGATTCTTTGTGACAAAACAATTAGATAATATTTTAGATATTATGTTTATTTTTTTTTCACAAAAAGTTGATTACTTTTAATGATATAATAATTTAAAATAATTAATTGTGTTTAAATAATTGTAGTTTGTAAATACTTTGATTAAATTTTTGAAAAAAGAGTCTAATTCTCAAAATAAAATCCTCCAAGTTATGTCACCATCTTATTAATTTTGTGGGGAAAAAGTGTAAAAAATAATTGATAGAATATCTTAGAAAGAAAGAAGTAATGTTAACGTCAAGTTGGACGCGTGGAACGTCAATCACAGAGGTCATCTTTTGATTACTTTTCGGAATAAATTTTTTTGTTTTGGAGAATAAAGTGAAGATTGATAACAACTATATTACTTATAAATTATTATTCATAATATTATAATTATTGCTATGGTCCATGAAAGTTTTCAAATTAAATTTTATTGAATTATATTCGAGAACAATTACGTATTAAATATTTTAGATGAAGTAATCATATTATTCATATATGCATAAAAAAATGACTTAATCATAATATTTGTTAAAAAAATATAAAATTTCCGTAAAATTACTAACATTATTGACATGCTTTACTTAACGCATGTTTTTTATAGATATTATTTTTAAACGGACGCGAGTCACGACAAAAGTGAAAAGAAAAATTTTATGGTACTCATCTTATTTGAAAAGGTACCGGTACAATTTTTTATATTTTATATTTTTAATAATTTATTTAAATAATATTTATGATATTTTATTTTTTAATTTTTAAATTATTTAGCCATTTTATTTTATTTTATATATTCTAATTTATTTGTAATAATATTATTATATTTAAATAGTTTAATTTTAATAATTTTTTAAGTATATTTTTATCTTTTCACTTAAAATTTTTGAATTTCTATATTTTAATTTTAATAATTTTTTAAGTATATTTTTTATCTTTTTGTCTTAAATTTTTGAATTTTGATATTGTAATTTTAATAATTTTTTTTATTTCTACTATTTATTAATTTTTTTCTTTTTTAATATTTTATAATATTATTAAAATTTTATAATTTTAGCCTCTATAATTTTATCTTACTTTTCATTTTATAAATATAATTTAGATTATTTATTTTATAATTAAATTAATTTTTTTATTTTTATAAGTTTACATAAAAGAATGTATTGAAACCCCTCAATCTTTGAGGATACCGTAGCAACTCCCATGCAGAGCAATTCTCTTTTCCCTGTCATTGGACTCTAGCTGTGAGAGACTTTTATAGTAGAGAATGCACCAACCCACTCGCTCCACGACCCTAGATATCCTTTTTTTAAATCACTAGCTACTTCAATATGTTAACGAATTTTCACTTTTTTTAATTTAAATATGCTGAAAAGTTATAATCAACATTATCTTAAAATAAATTTTTGTTAACGAAAAACTACAATTGTTTTCAAATGAAAAATAAAAAGATGAAAAACCTTTAAAAATAAAGTTGTTACTCTAAAATTCTTTTATCCCACTTTAGAATCATTGAAATTGAAATATAATGCATTATAAAATTGTTGTTCAAAACTCGGTCTAATCTAATAGTAAATAAATCTTTAGTTGTAACTCGAAAATTGCTACCTTGTGAATATGTGATCTAGATAATAAGTTTTTCTTATCTCTTTTTTTTTTTCTTCTCTCTTTCTCTTTGTTTGTTTGTGTTCTTTCTCAATAATAAATTACTCTTTCAATCTTAATTTGACTTCTCTCCACTTAATTAAATGAAACATAATGAAGTTACATACTTAAACATATTTTTTACAAAAGAGAAAGAATTAAAATCCTATACTTATTTTTTAGTTGAAGTACGTCAACAAATTATAACTAAAATATAATATAGGTCACTAATATACTTAAAAAAAAACTAAATGTACATTTATAATAATAAAAATATATAGAAACTATTATTATTATATGAAAAAGAAACACAAAAGCAAGGATTTTAAAATCAGAAAATATCTCAATTTACTTAAACTTATATATATATATATTCGATGTATAAAAACGATTGAGTATTTTGGTATATATACACAATGTTTTAGACTATTTAATCCTTTTAATAATTACTTTTGAACCGATATTTTTATTTAATTATTAATTTTTTTCTACACCCCTATAAATTTCTTATTAACCATTTATTTTATTATCTCTTTTTATTTATTTATTTAAATAATTGAGAAACATAATGCCACTTTCTTATTGGTATATATTGAGAGAGAAAATTAATGCATCATGAATGCTTTGGACGCATGAAATTAAAAAGTAGATTGATGACCAGTAAGGTAACACTAATATTTAATAAAACCACAATCATCCAAAATTAATAATTAAACATTTAACAATAGGACTCGAGTTAGTAAATAGATTTTCTCTTTTGTTGAATGATTGGAGGTACAAAAACTTGTTGAATGAACATTCGTCCAAATTTGTGAAATTTGCGTCTAATGTTGAAAGAGAAGTGTCCCCGCAAGTTATTCATTCATGTGAATAAATTGACTTCACACTTTAATTATGGAGCAAGTCCGACAAAAGTCGCAATAAAATGCGTTTTGTATTGAAGGATCTGCATTCTCTCTTTTGTCCAAACTATTGGTCCTATATGGCTCTGTCTGCAAGATTCAGAACAAACAATTAATTAAGCAATATTGTAAAGTAATTTAAAACAAATCCCAAGATTTCCGCATACTTGGTGCTAAATAGCTCAGAGTTGCATTTTACAAGAAAATTCTTTTGGTACCATATCACCATAGAAGAAGTCAGGATTTTATTAAATTATATACAAAAGAAACCAATTGAATTCATGAGTGTGAAGCTCTATGGCAAAATCTTCACCCTTTATTCATTACGCAAAACCAATCTACGTCACAACCATCCAATCTCCTTATTTGTATCAATTTAGTCTTATTTTAAAACTAAAAGGCAGTTAAAAGAAATATAATAAATTCACGTAACATATACGATTAATTATTTAAATGAAAATAATGAAAATTAAATATTGAAATTAATTAAATAAAACTAATTTAGAAATAATGAGATTAAATTAAAAAAAATAAAGAGAAGAAATGAATAATTAACCTATATGAGATCTGCAATCTGTTGAGAAATGATAAATAAATAATGAACCAAAATAAACGACAGAACCTGCAAGATTGACTTATGAGGATAGCTAGGGTGGGAAGGAAGCAAGTGTGAGTAAAATATATTGAGTTAATGGCAAAAGGAAATTCATTCTAGAACTGTAGAACCTATGCCTATCCATGTCATGGTTGTAGATAGATAATCCAAATGAAAGATTATGTTGATACTTTTGGTTGATCTTTGATATTGAATCATTTCTCCTTGAAATTAACTATAGTATTTTGGCTTTTTGACCAAAGTAGTGTTGAATAGGAAGTTATTTACGTAAATGGTGCTGTTTGAAAACTATTTACGCCTTTAGGGCTGTTTACAACGGTGTCGCTATGGGCCATAGCGACACCAATGCCACGTGGTTTTTTTTTTTTTTTGTGTGGGGCGGGCTCGAATGAGCCAAAACAGTGTCGCTATGGGCTGAGGCGACACAGTTTGTGCGCCATTAAAAATGATGTAGCCCATAGTGACACCATTTAAGAAAAAAACAAAAAAAAGTAAAATAATTTCTAAATTTAAAAATAATGAAGTGAACTTATATATTTATAAAAATAAAAAATATTTATTTAAAAATGTAATCATAAAAAATATATATAATTATTCTACAAGTGGCGCTATGGCCTATAGCGACACCGTGTCGCTATAGGCTATAGCGACACCGTGTCGCTATAGGCTATAGCGACACTACTAATTTGTTTTTTTTTTAGTTATTATTTTCTTTTATTTTAAAATTATTTTTATAATACCAGTTAAAAATGTTAATTTGTAATTATAAAGTTAATTTTTCTCTTATTAGTTTTATGTATATATTTTTTTTTGTTTATTATTTTATGACAAATTAAATAATGCATTTATTTATTTTTTTAAGTGGCGCTATGGCCTATAGCGACACAGTGTCGCTATAGGCCACAACGACACTATTTAATTTGTTTTTTTTATTTAAATTATTTACTTATTTTATTTTACCATTTCTTTATTTTTATATTAGCAGTTAAATAATATTGTAATTGTAAACTTAATTTTTCTGTAATTAGGTTTGTGTATATATATTTTTTTCCTTTATTATTTCATGTTTTTTTTTAAGTGGCGCTATGGCCTATAGCGACACTGTGCAATAATGAGATTTTATTTTTAATTTTGCGTTTTTATATTTAAAATTAAAAGTACAAAAACTAAATAATTAAAATAAAATTATATTATAATATGTTAAATTTAAAAAAAATTGTGGCAAAAATAAGTAAATAAAGAAAATTAATATATTATCATTAATTTGTTAATAAATTTAATTAAAAATAATTAATTGTGTAGATTAAAGAAAATTTATTATTTAAGTTTATTAATAATTTTTTATATGTAAATTTAAAAAAAAAAAACTGGGCAAAAAATAAGTGAAGGAAAAAAACTGTAGAAAAACAAAAGAAAATGAATTACAAAAATTTTTTTAAAAAAAAACTGGTAGAATAAATCTGGAGAAAAAAATGACCCAATAACCGAAAAACACAAAAAAAAAAAATTTAAAAAAAAACTGAGGTAAAAAAAATGAAAAACTAAAAAAAAAAAAAAAAAAAGGCTGGAGTCGCTATGGGCTACAGTGACTTTCTGTCGCTATAGCCCACAGCGACTTTAAGTAGAAAAAAAAAACGAAAATTTAAAAAAATAAATAAAAAAAGGCTGGTGTCGCTATGGGCCACAGCGACACTGTGTCGCTATGGGCCACAGCGACACTGTGTCGCTGTGGCCCATAGCGACACTAGCTTTTTTTTTTTTTTTTTTTTTCATTTTTTTGGGTTATTGGGTCTCTTTTTTTCTCCAGATTTATTCTACCAGTTTTTCTTTTTCATTTTTGTTTTTCTACATTTTTTTCCTTCACTTATTTTTTGCCCAGTTTTTTTAAATAAAATATATCTGTTAAAAATTATTATATACTCAACATTCTAGTAAATTATATTATCAATTTCATATAAATATATATTTATAAATTTATTATTTCTATAATTTGTTTATTTTATACATATCTATAGCGCCACTATTTTTTTTTATTTGAATTATTTACTTAATTATTTTTAAAATTTATTTATTTTATATTACAAATTAAATATTAATTTCTATTTATAAACTTATTTTTTGTGTAATTTCTTTTCTTTATATATATTTTTTTCCTTTAGATTATTTTATCACGAATTAAATATGTACTTTATTATTTATCACAGTGGCGCTTTGGCCTATAGCGACACTGTGTCGCTATAGGCCATAGCGCCACTATTTTTTTTTTTTAAAATTATTAACTTAATTTTTTTTTACATTTGAATTTATTTTTTTTAAGCCGTTTGGTGGCGCTATGGGCTATAGCGACTTTATTTAAGCCGTTTAGTGACGCTATGGGCTGTAGCGACTTTATCTATATGGCTTTCATGGCTTCCCTGAAGTGAAAAAAATGCCACGTGTCACCGGTGTCGCTATGGCCCATAGCGACACCGTTATAAACAGCCCCAAAGGCGTAAATAGTTTCAAAACAACCTCATTTACGTAATAAACTTTTAAAACAACCCCACTTTAGTCAAAAAGCCATAGTATTTTCTCTCCATTTTGCTTGCAGCTCTACAACTACTAGTTGTGACTTTTTTTTTTTTTTTAATATATCTTTTTTTTTTAATTCACTAAATAACCTCACCCTCATTTTATTTATTAAAATGACTCACTTACTATTTAAGGTGAGAAATTGGTTGGGGGAACCGATTTCTCATTCTCGCTTCTTATAAAATGAAAGGAACCTGTATGAGAAATCGGTTGTTAAGAAACCGATTTCTCAACAGGCTTACTTATTATTATTTTTTTTTTTCATTTTCGTTTTTTGTTTTTTTTTTATTTTCTTTTCTTTAGATTTCTAATTTTCTTATTTTCGTATTTTAATTTTAAATTTTCAGTTTTTTAAAATAAATAATGAAATAATTATTAATTAAATAAATAGTGAAATAAATATTAATTACCTTTTTTTTCCAGATTTGTTATTTTTTTTTCAGTTTATAAAATTTAGATTTTTAAAAAAATTATAATGAAATTTTAAAAAATTTATTTACCTTTTTTTGTTTTTTTTTTTATTTTATTGACTTTTTTTGTGTTTTTTTTTAGATTTGTTAATTTTTTTCTTTTTCAGTTTTTAATATTCAGATTTTTTAAAAAATTATAATGAATTTTAAAAAAATTTATTTAGTTTTTGTTTTTATTTTAGATTATAAAAATCTATATAAAATAAATTTTAAAGAATAAAATTTAATAAAATTAATTTTAAATATAATTTTTAAAATGAAAATATTATGATATGATAACATGAACCAAAACTACATTCCCAATGGCTGGAGATAATTACCCACCTTATAGTGTGGAACAACATCCCCAATCTTATCCATCATTTCACCGATACTGTTAATATAGAACATGACGAGGATCAAGTTGAACCACAACAACCACACATTGGTCGTCGAAACCCAACAAGGAACTGACAACTTCCGAGGTGTGGAACGGGTGGACATAAACATCATTAAAGTTGGATTGTAATTTCCTAGATTGTAATTCTGTCGTTATTCTTTTTTATTCGATCTCCTATTTTTGTTGTATTTTATTTTTATTTCAAGTTGTTCATCTTAATTAATGTTGTTTTTATTTAAAGTTGTGATTTATCATAATATTTTCATTTTTAAAAATTCTATTTAAAATTAATTTTATTAAATTTTATTCTTTAAAATTTATTTTAAATAGATTTTTATAATCTAAAATAAAAACAAAAACTAAATAAATTTTTTTTTAAATTCATTATAATTTTTTAAAAAAATCTGCATATTAAAAACTGAAAAAGAAAAAAATTAACAAATCTGAAAAAAAAAACACAAAAAAAGTCAATAAAATAAAAAAAACAAAAAAAAAGGTAAATAAATTTTTTAAATTTCATTATAATTTTTTTAAAAATATAAATTTTATAAACTGAAAAACAAAATAAATAACAAATCTGGAAAAAAAAAATTAATATTTATTTCATTATTTATTTAATTAATAATTATTTCATTATTTATTTTAAAAAACTGAAAATTTAAAAATAAAATACAAAAATAAGAAAATTAGAAATCTAAAAAAAGAAAATAAAAAAAAAACAAAACAAAAAATGAAAACAAAAAAAAAAATAATAAGTAAGCCTGTTGAGAAATCGGTTTCTTAACAACCGATTTCTCATACAGGTTCCTTTCATTTTGTAAGAAGCGAGGGTGAGAAATTGGTTCCCCTAACCGATTTCTCACCTTAAATAGGCTTTCATTTTGTAAGAAGCGAGGGTGAGAAATTGGTTCTCCCAACTGATTTCTCACCTTAAATAGTAAGTGAGTCATTTTGATAAATAAAATGGGAATGAAGTTATTTAGAGAAATAAAAAAAAATATATTAAAAAAAAAGTCACTAGTTGTGCAGCTTCAAGTCCTCCACTATATATCTTTTCTATTTATACAATATAATGTTATTTGTGAGACCCCTTTTAATTCCTTTTCTTTCTTCCCTGGACACTCTCCTTTTCTTCTCACTCACCTTGTTGACTCCTTTTTCTTATTCACCATCACTTTCTTGCTTTGGACTCAAATTCTCTAAACTCTCTGGGTGGATAGGTGCTGAACCAGTTGAGGGGAACTAGCTGAATCGTGTGGGACTCTCCTATTCTCAAGCTTTCTCTTCTCCACTTCTCCTTCACTGTCGTCTTCCTTCCCGAAGCTCGGAGCTGTTAAACCGAGGTAAGGGAAGCTAGGTTTTGCTGAGTTTTTGGTTTAAAGAGAGTTCTAAGAACTCCTTAGCTGTTTGATGTTTGGTGATTTTTGGTTGAGAATGATGAAATTAAGGTTTTCGGGGTTTCGGAGTAATAGTGAAAATTTGGGGTTTTGATGTTTTCATGGTTGCATGTTGAAAAAGATTTGATTTTTGGGTTGTTGGATGAAAATGGGGTGTTTTGGGTGGATTGCATGTGCTTGGATTTCTTGTTTTTGCAGGATTGTTGTTCAAAAATGGTGGAGGGATTGTGTTTGCTGTCACAAACGGCTGAGCCGTTTTGAACGGCTGAGCCCTTTGGGAGTTTCGTGATAGGGAAGAGTTTCTGGAACCAAACGGCTGAGCCGTTTTATAGCGCTGAGCGCTTTGGGGGTAGAGAGCCACCCGGAACCAAACAACTGAGCCGTTTTAAAGCGCTAAGCGCTTTGGGGGCAGAGAGCTAGAGGAGAATCTCTGGAGGTAAAGCGCTGAGCGCTTTGGAGGTGCTGAGCGCCTTTGTGCTTTTCAGAATTGGACTTTGTAGTCCCCATGAAAGTTGTAGCCTTGGATCTTAGCTTTCCAATGGCGCTGGAATCACCCAAAAAGGAGTTCTAGAACTCCAGATATGGCTGTTTTAGTGAAGAGGGGTCAAGCTGTCAGCATTGGTTAAGTTGTTTTAGGTGCTTAGGTTGATTGGTGTTGTTTGAGTGGGTAATTTTGCATGATTGATGAGTTGTAAACAAGACGGGTGGGTCGTATTATATGTTGTATGTTGTAAAGTTATTGATCATGCTATTAATAATGTTTGAGTTGAATTAAAATAGGCGAATATGATGTGATGATTAGTGGATAATACTGTTGCTGATGTTGAGTTGTATCAGTTGTATATTGTTGTAAGTTATTATGTTGAGTTGTATCACTTGTACATTGTTGTAAGATGATATGTTGAGCTGTACAGTGGTGTTGTACTGTGTGTTGATATTGGATGTTATAGGCCGAAAGGCTGAGGTGTTGTAGGGCGAAAGGCTGAGGTGTTGTAGGAGATCTCCGAGGTGATATGCGTGACGACGCATTTTGTGTGTATTGATAAACTGTGTGGTAATAACTGACTGGATGTTTATGGATGAATTGTTGATGGTTGTAATTGCTGTTATTACTTAAAAATTTTCCTATATCTTGTTCTTTTTATACTAGCTTACCCTTGTTGTTTCCATGTGTTTGGACTGCGATGATCATACTTGTATGGGAGCAGAGCAGGGCTAGATTTGTGATAGGAGCAAGCTTATAGCTGGCAGAGGACGAAGAGTCTTAACTGGCTGATGTTTTGGATGTTAAGCCACTATCTGGCTATTTTGGATTGTATTTTATATTATACACCCTAACTCTAGTCGGATTGGAACATTTGTATATATTTATATTCTAGATCCTATATTTATATACTCGTTCTATTCTGTCTAGTGTTTCCGGTGTGTTGCGGTTATGAGTGTGGTGACCTGCCGGGTCGTTACATTATTAGACTTAAACTAGTCATTGATTTGATTTAGATACCAAGTCATTAGTTAAATTAATGTTATTAATCGAATTGTATGACTTAAAATATTAGAAAGAATGTAAATAATTCATAAACAGTAATTTAAAAAAAAACATAATTTCTTTTTGAAAACTTTACCTTAAAAAATCTCAAAATTAATTTACAAAAAAGGAATGTGAATATTGTGGGCCATGTAGTATGAGTTGCAGTAGTGTAGTACTGCTGTTGTTGGGCTTGCTCCCACTGATTGTTTGCGTTGGGAAACATTTGGGTCTGTTTTCTTTTTACAGAAGAGCTTCGGGTCTTCTAAAGCATACCAATTTGAACCCAAAACAATAAGATCAGTTCAGTTCAAGAAGTGTAACTAACGGACGGCTGAATTATGCACACGAGCTTTATTTAGAGAACTTGTATTTATACAATATATTATATATTGTTATTGTCGTACAAAAGCCACCCTTTATTTTTAAACAATAATATTATATAATAGTGAGTGATTATTAAAATATAAGTAATTATTAAAAATATTGGCAGTTATATAATGAAATTTATATAAAAGAATAAAAAAATTATAATTTATAAAAAAATATTTCTAAAAGTAAAATTGTTTAAAAATGTGAATACTAAATAAGACAATATTTTAAATTAATAATCAATCGGTCGAGATACTTCATATTTCTATATATTATTTAATATAAATATTTAAAAATTATTAATATTTAATAAATTAATTTATCTTAGTCTTGAATTTAAGTATTATTTTTGTAAGAATAATTAAATTTAAATATTATTTTTTATTATTTAAAAATTTAAAAATAATTTTTTTAAAAAATATATACATCAAATAGGACAATCCTCTTTATTATATGTTATAGATATAAATAAAAAGTATTGCAAAAGGAATGAGCAAAATAATTTCTTTATCTGTAAAAATTATTGAAATTAATTTTTGTCAAAAGATGCATCTCAACTAATTTTACATTCATGTTTTATGAAAATGACGTCAAAAAACTCTTTGAACCAATTGGAATCTTTTCCATTCTTTAATATTTATTTATTATCTAATATTAAGGTTTTTAGTGTATAAAAATTATTAATATTTTCATGATTAACATTTAATATCTTTATACATTTAAAATTATAAAAATGTACGAAAAAAAACATTAGAGAGAAGAGAATAAATTGTTTTAATCAACCATTAAGGTGGGAAAAGATTGAAGTAATTAGAAGCATGAAACTTAGGTTTAATCTTCATTACGACCAGTTTTGTTATTTTTCTTATCTTTACAAAAAAAAAATTGTTTTAATCTATATATTACCAAGACTAATTTTATATTTAAAAATATTCTTATTTATTATTTTTTATTTAAAAATTGACTATTTTTTTTATTATATATATATATATATATTTTTATTTTTTTTTATTATTAGTAACAATCAATACAATTCAAATAGAATAAAATCAATAGAAATACTTAAAATATTAAGTTAAACTATACTTTAAATCAAACTAAATTATTTGAAATGAATTGAACTATTTTTTTTAATGATAAATATATATAAAAAAAATTTAACTACATTTTTAAAACTTTTTTTTATTATAAAATTTGAGGTTTTTTTAGTTAAATTTAATTTGGTTCAACTTTTAAATAGTTGAATTCAATTTTCATAAAAATAGTTCAAGTTTTATAATTTAGTTTAGTTAATTTTTTTCATACACGCTTGATAATTATTATAATTTATAGAAAGGCCGAGACACTTCGTGCCTCTAATAATTACACACAAATAAATATTAAAAATTACAAATAATTTTTTAAAAAACATAAAAGAAGTTTTTTTTTTTTTTTACATTTTAAAAAGTATAATAGTTCACTTAAAAAATGAAGACTAAAGAATGATTATTAAATATATATCTTTTATAATAAGAATAAATAAACAACAAAAATTTTCTCTAAATATTTAATATAAGTGTGTGTGAAAGATTGAAACTTAAAATCTTTATATAAGAAGTTAGAACTTTCTACTAATTATTATGACAAACCTTGTTGGAGATTACTTTAAGTCACCTAAAAATAAAATCCGTAAAATATGCTTAAAAATAAACATATTTTTAGTCTCATCCTTGACAACAAAAACGACGACGTGCTTGATCGGTGCAAGACGTTATCGTCTTGTAGGGGTTTTACTGCAATCTCAGCAAACCGAAACAGGTTTAAGGTTTCCATTTCTCACACTCCGTTATGCATACTCAACCAAAAGTTTCATTCAACCATGCCCTCACCACCTCGTTCTCTGTAGTGTAGCCTTGTTTCTCATCCATGGACATTGTCAACACCTTCCCAATCCCCACTTTCTGCAACCCCAAAACCCTCACCTCAAAATTCCCCCCAAACCGCAAAAAACCCACATCCCCATTTCACAGAACCCCGTTTCCACTCCACCTTTCACGCTCCTCCGCCATAAAGTTTCAAACTTGGGCGCATTCTGGCCGACCCACCAACCGCCGCAATTCTCTGAGGAAAAAGCTCCTCCGTGATCACAAGGTACGCCCCAATCAGAATCCCAACGACCCTTTTTCTGTTTCCGGTAACGGCGTTGAAGAGAGTGGGGCTGGTGTTCAGGGGGTTTCCGTTGTTGACAATGCGATCGAAATTGAAAAACCAAAATCTAAGCTTTTGAGTGAGTCTGTTTTGTGGAATAAGTTGGAGAATTGGGTTGAGCAGTACAAGAAAGATATTGAGTTTTGGGGTGTAGGGTCTGGTCCTGTGTTCACTGTTTTTCAGGATTCCTTTGGAGGTGTCAAGAGGGTCTTTGTTGATGAAGAGGAGATTCTGAAGAGAAACAGGGTTAGGAAGGATGTGATTGGGGACTTCCCTGAAGTGAGAAATAAAATTCTCAAGGCTAACAACATGGCTAGGGAGATGGAGAGTGGGAATAGTGTGATTGCAAGGAATAGTTCTGTGGCTAAGTTTGTTGCCGAAGGTGAGAAGGAGGGTGGTTTTGTTAAGGCTGTTCGAGGTTTCGTTGCTCAACCAAGGTTGCTTCCGAGGCTCTCGGGGGTTGGGAGGAAAGTGTTGTATGTGTTGGTTGTTGTGTGGGCAGTGAAGAAGTTATTTGCTTTTCGAGAAGGAGATAAGGAGGTGGAGTATACAGAAACAGAGAAGGAAATGATGAGGAGGAAGATAAAGGCAAGAAAGGAGAAAGAGAAGTTGGTGAAGGGCGCTGTTGAAGTTGTTTCTAAACCTTCGGAGACACTGGCGGTGGACATTAAAAAGCCTAATTTAGATAAGGAACAACTTAGGGATAGTATTCTGAAAGCCAAGACTTCTGTTGATAAAATGGTAGTGCATGATTCGTCTGATAAAGTGCAAACTAGATCCACAGAGATGGATTATAAAGTTCAAGAAATAAGAGAAATGGCTAGGCGGGCACGAAAAATTGAGGGAAGAGATCATGTTCTAGCTAACAAGGACAAAATTGAGGGAGGAGATGATGTTCTAGCTAGAAGGGACATGGAAATGGATGATCCTGTGGTTGAGAAACCGTCTGATGATAATAAAGTCACAAAATCAAAGAGTGAACGAGATGACAGTTTAAGTAATCATCAAAAGGAAGTTGCTAGGGAAACAGCCAATAGTAAGGCCATTATGCAATCAACTTCTGTTGATGTGACAGAGAACATTGATAATTCAGTCCTGCGTGAGGTAGTTCCTGCAAATAAAGGGAATTTATATGCTTCGGATCCCATAGTTCCTGGTGACAGGGAAATCAAGAAAAAGGAAATAGAATTTACTGAAAATGATGTGCACCTGAAGGACAGAGAAAAGGACAAGCTCTCAGATTCTTCTATTAATGGCTCATCTGTGCCAAATGAAAGTTCTGCAAAGAAGCCCAGGATCATACGGTCTGTTAAAGAAGCTAGGAACTATCTTTCGAAAAAACATGACAAACAACATCCTGGCACTGACACAGAATATAAAAGTGAACTCACGAAAGATAAGATTGCTGATTTGAAGTCTTCAAGTGTTATTGATTTTAATGACCAGAAGTGCCAGAAGTTGGAGAAGAATACAACTGTGTCTAAAAATGACACATTAAACGAAATATTGGATTCTGTGCCTCTCATAAATGCTAGTCAAGATTCTAATCAGAAGGATAAGGAACTAAGCCCTATAAATAATGACCACATCAAAGATTCGGTTATTGAACCTAGATTGGAAGACCTTCAAAAGTATGAGACCATTTTAGACCATGAAGTTAGTGACATTGCTCCAGAGACAAGGCTATCTGTAAGGCCAGAAAATTGGCTGGAGAAAAACCTCAACAAAGTTGAACCCATAATCGAGCAAAGTAGAAGTGAGGCTTTAGATGGATTATCAGATTCTAAGCCTGCCACAAATCCTGGTGAAGATTCTAATCAAAAGGATATGGAATCAAGCCCTACAAAGGATGACTATTTCAAAGACTCTGGTGCTAAACCTGGCATAGGAAACCTTGATAAGTCTGAGCCCAATTTAGACGCTAAAGTTAATGGCATTGCTACAGAGACAATGCTGCCTGTAAAGCCAGAAAATTGGCTGGACAAAAACCTCCTTGAAGTTGAGCCCATAGTTGAGCAAATAAGTAATGATGCTTTAAATGGATTATCAGATTCTAAGCCTGCCACAAATCCTAGTGAAGATTCTGATCAGAAGAATAAGGAATTTGGCTCAACAAAGCATGACTACCTCAAAGACACTGGCGTTAAACCTGAAATAAGAAACCATCAAAAGTCAGGCGCTACTTTGGACGGTGAAGTTAAGGGCATTAATACAGGGACCACAGAGTCTGGAAAGACAGAGAATTGGCTGGAGAAAAACTTCCATGAAGTTGAACCCATAGTTAAGCAAATTAGAGAAGGATTTAGAAATAACTACATGGCTGCAAAAGAGAGAGTTAATCAACCTTTAGATATACCCACCGAGATGGAATCACTTGGAGTTGTTGAAGATGGTGGGGAATTTGACTGGATGCAGGATGATCATCTTAGAGATATTGTCTTTCGAGTCCGTGATAATGAACTGTCGGGACGGGACCCATTTTATTTGATGAATGACGAAGATAAGGAAGCATTTTTCAGAGGTCTTGAGAAAAAAGTGGAGAAAGAAAATAAAAATCTTTCTTATGTTCATGAATGGCTCCATTCAAATATTGAAAATCTGGATTACGGAGAAGGTTTGTAGTTACCTGTTTCGAAAATTATATGATATAGAGAATTTGATCAACTTTTAATTTCTTGAAATGATTTTAGCTACTTCTTTTGTAGGATTAACATGTTCCTGCAAATTCTTAAAATATATTAGCAAGCATGTTATCCTGAATATTAGCAAGCATATTAACATGCTAATAGTTGTCTTTAATTCCTCTAGATGGCATCAGTATATATGATCCACCAGAGAAAATCATACCACGATGGAAAGGGCCTCCTGTGGAGAAAGTTCCCGAGTTTCTAAATGAATTCCTTGATGAAAGAAAGACTAGTTCCACTAAAAATGTGAACCTGGTGAAGAAGGATGAGAGTGCCTTTGCTAAAAAATCAGTTGATCCCTCCTCTTTACATAAAAAGGTTAGTGGCTCTACAGCACCTATCAAGAAGATGAAAAATCCAAAGACTGTTATTGAAGGAAGTGATGGTTCTGTTAAAGTTGGCAAAAAATCAGGGAAGGAATATTGGCAACACACAAAGAAATGGTCCCAAGGTTTTTTGGACTCTTACAATGCTGAGACAGACCCAGAGATAAAGTCCGTAATGAAGGATATGGGGAAGGATTTAGATCGCTGGATCACTGAAAAAGAAATAGGGGAAGCAGCTGATCTAATGGACAAACTACCTGATATGAACAGGAGTTTCATGGAAAAGAAACTCAACAAGATTAAAAGAGAGATGGAGTTGTTTGGACCACAAGCAGTGGTTAGCAAATATCGTGAATATGCAGATAACGAAGAGGAAGATTACTTGTGGTGGTTAGATCTTTCACATGTACTGGTATGTGTGTGTATATTGTTCTTATTTTCCACTATTTCACTAGCAAACATGAAATTAAAGATGAAATATCAGTGTTGTATACTTGACTGATAGGTAATTCTGCTGGATCAAAGCTACTTAAAATCTCTGTACTTTTCAAATTTTCTTCTCTGAATGTTATTGGTTTGATTTGTTTTTATTTCAACTGATACCGAGTTAATTTGTTTATTTTCTGTTAGTGCATTGAAATGTACACAGTTGAGGATGGAGAGCAGAGAGTAGGACTTTATTCATTGGAGATGGCTACAGATCTTGAATTGGAACCAAAGCCATATCATGTAATTGCTTTTCAAGATCCTGGTGACTGCAAAAATCTTTGTTACATAATTCAGGCTCATATGGAAATGCTGGGAAATGGCCACGCCTTTGTTGTTGCACGGCCTCCTAAGGTATTTGTGTGCTCTCAACAATGCTATTGGTTTCATAGATTACTTTAGAAAGTAATAGTGTATTTGTTTGATAAATTATTGTAGAGGTTTGACAGATATAGGTTTAGTTCTCTTTATGATTTTGGTTAATTGTCTTGTGTCACAAGCGGTATTACTGGGACACTAACATGTAACCATGCTCTTCGATTTTTTTCTTTTGAGGGGAAGGATTCTGCTAGGACGTTTTTTTTTTTTTTTGGGGGGGTAATTATTCCTAAAGCTTTGGTTTTTAACTGAGTCAAATGGTGTCACGTGATTCGTGTAGCCTAGCTGAATTAGGCTGGGTTTTTGTTGTCTTTAGGGGTAATTATATGAATGTTTTCTGAACTCTTATTGCATGCCATAGGATGCTTTTCGAGAAGCTAAAGCAAACGGGTTTGGTGTTACGGTCATCAAGAAAGGTGAACTTCAGCTCAATATAGACCAACCACTAGAAGAAGTGGAGGAACAGATTACAGAGATTGGCAGCAAAATGTATCATGATATGATGATGAAGGAGCAATCTGTGGATATAAATTCATTAATGAAAGGTGCATTTGGTTTTAGTGACCGCTCCATCAAGAGGTAATTCGTTGCTTTGTAGTTTCTTAATTCAGCAGAGATATAGAATACACAACATGCAAGTTTATACTTGTCAATTTTTCATCAGTGTGTGAACTGTATTTACTATTTAGTGATTTCATTTGTCTTTAAAGGTTAAAGCGGAAGTTGAAGAAACCCAAAAAGGGGTGATGGCTATGAAACTGTCAACAATGTGATCAGTTGAAAAAAATGAAAAGTTCTCTAGCCCAAACATTGAACACGAGCGCATGAATACTTTTCACAAACGCAAGGGATTTTTCTTGCTTCCAGAACTTGTGTTGTTGACCAGATTTTTTTAGATTCACTAGATGGAAGAGAACATGTTATCAGAAGTTTGTAAGGTTGAAGAAAATGACGTCATGTCTGCATGGTAGCATGTGGTATTCTTCTTTGTATATAGCTGAGAAACATATAGTTATCAACTTATTATCATATTAGAGCTCCACGTAGGCTACTGCTGAGAGTCAAATTTTCTCCACGTTAAAAAAAAGTAAGAAGTGGGGGCTTTTTATTTTTTAATCCGTAGGATTTTGCTTGTTTGCGGTTCCATGGCATTAAAGATGTTTCTATTGATATGTAAAAGAGAAACCATTTTGCAATAACTCTTTCGATGTGTATCAATCTGACTGCGTACCCTTTTCGAAATAGATGTTGTGGTAATTTAGAATAAAGTTTAGCACAATTAGTTGATCAGGGTGTGTAGATTGTAAAAGTTTTTGAGACCATGTTCGACTTTAATGGATAAAGAAAAGGAAAGAAAAAAGATGGACTTCTACTAAATCTGAGGTTGGCTTTTTGACTTGTCCGAAGCAGGTTGTTAGAGTTGTCCAAAATCCTTGGATGCCAATAGACGTTTCGTGAGATTGAAACACCATGAATGAAAAGGTGAGATACTAGAAAAGATATTATGATACTGTGTAATAATCTTATTTGTAACGTCTAATCGTATAAATATTAAATTTAATATTATATCTATATATAATATTTATAGATTAAGAATATTAGTTTATTATTAATAATATTATACATGATAATAAAGAAAAGTTTTTCGAACTTATTTATATATAATTAGCTTATAATTACATTATTTATTTTTAACTACTTATTTTTCACATATTTATTATAATATTTATAGATTAGGTTGATACAGATTTACAATAAGATTAACAATAAGATTAACGTGATTGGCTGAAGAAATAAAAAGTAATTATTATAGAATCGTCGATTACGGTGAAAATTTCTTGATTTGAAGAGAATGTGAAAAATGACACCATCACTCCTTAGGCGAGTTTGCTACAACATCTACACTCCACGTAGTGCCAGAGAATACCGTAAATATAATTGAAGGAAAAGGTTTCAGAATCGTTAGAAAATCCATCTATATATATATATATATATATATATTTATTTATTTATTTATAAATTAATTACATATTTTAAACAAGAAACATAAAGAGTAAGAACAATTATCCAATAAATATCAACAATTACATAATATGCATAGAAATATTTAATACTAATAAATATATATTAATTCTTCCTGATATAAAAATTTGAATTATACTTGTAGTGACTAGTCGAGATAAATGAGCATTATAATAACAATTAACTAAAGGTTATTTCACCTTAACTTTTTTACTCATTTAAATCCTCAAGATAACCTTATTAATTCAAACTTTCATTCTTATGGCTATAGAATAATTTTATCTTTATAAATGCATGACGACAAAATGAGTTTAAGATATTTTAACAAAATTATATTATAGTTACTATTAATATAAAAATACTTGAACTAAATTACATAAATAGAATGTATTAAGGAATATTAATTAAATAATTAACATTGATAAATATAAAAAAATAATTAAACAACACAAACTAGGAACACCTCATTAATTATTAAAAGTAAAAAATATCATAGATTAAGCACCTCACTAAGTAAATATAACATAAAATGTACAAACATAATAGCATATAAAATTTTCAAAAAGATAAAAGTCTCCTCCCCTTACCTCAAGAAAATGATATACCTTTGAGATACTTCAAAAATTGTATTTTTTCTCTCTTTCTCTCTTCCTTCTCACTATTTTTCTCTCCGTAATCTTGTGTTCTTCTTTCACCAAATTTCAATTGCATGTTCCTCTTCTATCTCAAGCCTATTTATAGTATAAATTATAATGATTACTTAGTTAGCATTTGATAGAGAATTTGTGTCATTTAGTTTGATTTTTAATCCCCATTACAACTTAGTTACTAAGGGATAAGAAGAGTTATTAAATATAAGATAAGAGGATAAGATGTTTGTACAACAGGAGCAGATTTTTCATTTTTTTTTACCCATTCATATTATAATCATATGTATAAAATTTTAATATAATCTCTTATATTAAACGTTTAAATTTTTTTAACAATTTTAGTTATATATATATATATATATATCATAATAATTAAAATATCATAATAAAATTAAATAATAAATATTTTAATTTTAATTTGTTGAAATATAAAATTTATAAGATATGAAAATAAGACATTTATATTTATTTATTTTAAATATGATAAAATAAAAATTTAAAATTATTATTTTAAAAATAAAATAATAATAAGAAAATTCATAATATTATATCAAAGTTTTGGAATATAAATGATGAGATGTATTAAATGCAATTAAAATAATGACATGATTAGTATTTAGGGAGCTATAAGTGGGCTGAATTCCTGCTTTGAGACTCAGTTGAAGAAAAATAATATTTTGTATTGGTGTATGTATCATTAGATGACCCTATTCTTAGACATTAGACAAAGTACAGTATATTTCGAATGTGCATATCCGAAGTTCTATATGCCCTTGCGCTTCTCAAAAAAAAAAAAAAAAGTTCTATATGCCAAGAGGTTGACCAAAGTTAACAACTATATCTTGGTTTTGGACCTTTTGGTAAATTGCTCTGGGCTGATGAACCCAAAACATGGATTGGGTCACGAACCTGATCCGTAACAAACCTAATTTATTATAATAATTTCATATCTCAAATAATCCGTATTAAATGAAAAATATATTCTTTAATTTATTAAATGTATTTATTTGTTTAGTTAAGTGCTCCAGTATTAAAAGGAGTATAAAGGGCATTGCTGGTTACTCCAACCATTTATTGGAGTAAATTTAGATACTCGTGTTATTCCCATGAACAAGATAATACACTTTCTAGAACTGTATATTTGCAATACATAGATAGAAATTTCATGGTGTAGAAAGCGGAAATCTTTTCTTCCACCCACGTGCCGTAACTAGCAAGTTGGCTTTGCATAGTTTGAATATTTCGTTTGTCCAAAATCTCACCCTTTCTGGAAGGCAAAGTCAAATTGAACGGGGCAAGGGCAAGGAATTTCCTCACATCTTAATCGGTTGCTTTGTCACTGCCACGATGCCCACACCATCCTCGCAGTATATTATAACAAATATCGTCACTTATCCTTGACTTCAACACATTACATTAATTTTCGCAACCAGCAGCATTAGTATAAGCAACTCCTTTAAGAATTTATTTCACAAAAGTATTAATTATTCTGCACAGCTGTTGATGCTTTGTAACAGTTAGCAACTTAGCATAATTTGAGAAACGCTCGTGGAAGGTTTTTTTTCCGAAATAAAATTGAAATAAAGTCTTGAGGAAAGATAATTTTTTTTTTTATGATAAAAAATAGCATTGGTGTACTACAAACTAGATACCTGAATTTACAATGACCATAATAGGCATGCAAATTGCATTTCCTAACACGAGTTTGACTAATGACTTCAGCAAATGTAGTTTTAACATGCAATGCCTATTTTTGGGATTTTGAGGTTACGATTACTGAGATTGAGAAGTAAAAATTGAACAAGTATGGAAAATGACACTCCCTTTTGTTGTAAGCAAAAACATGCTTCAACAACATCTATCAATTTCCCACACGTGCCTCATTTTACTTCTACAAAACACTCTTTAACAAAAAAAAAGTTAGCTATAAATCTAAAGGTAAAGGATTTGTCTTCCATTACTGAATTCAATGTAAAGAAGTGAAGATAACTTAATGAAAGAATTTGTGAAATGTTGGGAAATACTAAATGTCAAGACCTAGGAAATCATAACTGAAATAATGGAAAAACAACCATTTGAGCTATAGGTATGTACTGGAACACAAGTATACAGACATTTATATACCAACTAGTCAACTACTATGACAGAAATAAACTTCAATTAAGAGATGGAACTTGTGATTTCATCAAGGTGCTGGTCCATGATTTCAGAAACAGCATCCAGAAATGTGGCTTCACTAGTGCCAGGAAGAACAGAATCCAGAGCTGCTTTTACAATTCCCTCGATCACAGACTCCTTGTTCAAGGATTCTCTGCACATAAGGCTTCCTATGGCAAAGGGGGTCATGCCCCTCTCCACTCCTTTCTTCAAAAGCATGGTTGAGATTTGAAGAGTACGAGCACATTCAAGTCGCAGATCCCATCCATGAAACTTCAGAAGAGCAATATCTTCATCAGCATTCAGTGATTTTATATAGTCAATGATCTCTGGGGAGTACGGCTGGCGAGCTTGGGGCCAATAAAGCCATTCAAAGGTACAATCTTCAAACTGTTGGAACAACGAAAATCCATCAGATGATTGGTTTGAAGATTAAACAAGTTTCAAGGGAAAGGCAATATAGTAAATATCACTAAACCCCTTCCTCCAACCAAGCAAGAAAAATAATCAGTCCGTCTTTCAAAACAGGTATTTGCACCAACAAAATAATGTTTAAGGATAATTAGGTTTTGCCACTTATCAAAATATCTGCAGTCAGTGCAGTCTATCCAAGATAACCTTTGCGTAAAACACATGATAATGAGATGAGTAGCACCTGAAGACACGTCATTATGATGACATGAAGGTAGTCATGCTAGGAAAAAAACTAAATCAGCACAATTCATTATTTCCCCCTCCAAAACGAAAAAGAAAAACATTCTAAAAAGAGCTCCAGCCAATAAACATTCTCTAACTTATAAGAAACTCGATTGAATATCATATTGGGTCAGGAGCTGCCGAACTCTGCAATCTGTAAACAAAACATTTACCACCCATACAAAGCATGAGAAAAAAAAGTTTAAACATTTCACTTCAGGCAAACAAAAAAGCACCATTGCATTCATTAAAACAGAACAATTCATTTATAAAAATAAAGAGAACAACTGAACAACAAAAAAAGGTGCTTACACTTGTGGGCAAGCAGTATCCATGATCAATTGGAATCAAAACAGCCTGGTCATTTTTCTCCTCTTTTCCGATTAAAATATTCCCAGCATGTCGATCAGCATTTGCAAGTCTCATGTCCAGCACAGTAATTTTATGCACTTCCTTCACTGGGAAAGCCCCAGGGCCCATATCCTCACAACTTCCATTATTCTCCATGAACATTTGCAAGGAGCCAATCTTGGTGGTCAAGTCCCCAGGATGGTTAAATCCTTTATGCAAGCACTGAACCAGAACAGTCGGTGGAACCCCAGCAAAGCCCTTCTCATCACCAAATAATGATCGGCGGCCACTCATTGGATGGTCCAAAATATAAGCTGCAACTTCCCTAAATGCTCCCTGACCAACTCTAGTACCCTTCTTTAAACCTTCACCATCTTCTGAGAAAGGCAAACCTCTAGGGTTATTCACAGCCATTGGCTCTTCATCAATGGGCTTAAAAACAGATACATACCTTTGCCCTGTTGAATCAACCATAAAGTAAGCTCCCCCTGTACCCTCAGCAGATCTGATTGGATAATGTCCACTGTCTAACCCTTCATATGTAGAGTTAATCATATTCCAAATATCAGAAGCTAATTCAATTTTCTTGTTAACAATAACTGGCTCCAAAAGAAGATCTCTCTCAAGAGCCTTCCTCGACACAATTGGCTCGGCTCCATAATCCCTTCCTATATCTTCTTTACTAACATCATATTTTCTCCTAATATTGTTTTCACTAACATCACAATCTTTTGTATCATTCAACTCCTTTGCCACAATGGACAACTCATCTTGTCCTGTCCTAACTTCAGCATATTTCACTCTAACGAAAAGATGAATCACTGCATCATTATATTTACTGCAGATATCATCAATAAGCCTCTGATCCTCAAGCAGCTCCCCATTACACACAACTTCCTGCTTTTCAGGATCAGCAAAGCGCTTCTCCTTTTTCGCAATCTGTTGCTTAACATACCCAACATCTCTGCATCTCTCCACCTGAAAAGTAAACTCCTTGCCAGAAGAAGTTCTCACACTGATGGTCTGGAGATCTGAAAGCCTAATCACCAAATGCAGAATATTCCCTTCTGTAACCCCATAATCCTTCAGCAGAGAATTGCTCCGTGCCAGCTCCCGGCCATCACAAACCAACTTTTGCTTGTTTGTCAATGAAGGAAGCCCCTCAGCCTTTAGGATTTTGAGCTTTACCGACTCGATGGTATCGCAGGGAAGAACTCGCATTGGGGTCAAGGATCCGGAATAGGAGAGATATATGAAAATGAACTCATGATCCATGGACAAGTGCAGTGGGGTATAGTATCCATTTGGAGACAACAATAGCTCCCTTGGGACAGGGCTAAGAGTGATTACACCAGCAGATGACATTTTCAATGTTGATTAAGGGAATTTAAAAACAAAGAGCTTGAGGCTTTGGACTAAGCCTGAACCCTAATTCCTAAAAAAATTCACAACAACACAGCCATGGGATTTGTACAATTACAGCTACCTGGGGTGTGATTATGACACACACCTACCCAGATGAACAAACAACCTCAAAGACGAGACTTGAAACAAAATATGCACAACAAGGAACACTTTTTTCGACAGAAATGATGAAAAATTCCAGACCCAAGCCCTAATTTCCCATCATTTCCCCCACTAAAACGTAGAGACAAATCAGCCAGCAGAGAAAAGATATCGAATTTGGAAGCAAATCAGAAAAGGGTGAGAATCAATCGCTGGAAACTCGAGAGAGAGAGCAGATTCTTACCCCCGGGGAAGCAGAAAGTTTGAAGCTTTGGCAGCAATAATGGGAAAGTCCGTAATGGGGTTTCTTTAATTTGTGCTGTGAGAAGAGTATTCAATTGAATAATCGTGAAACTAGGGATGGGTTGTTATGTTATTGTTGACTCTGACCGAAAACGAGAAGCAGGACAGAAATAGGAGAAAGAGAGAGAAAAAGAATGGATTGAAGAACAAGATAAACGCACGTAGCCGCCTGGTGTAGAGTACGATGTATTCATACTGTATACCGTACACATACACGTATAGAATTAATTATTTTTTTTGTGGGTGAGGGGGTCTTTTTGCCCTCTTCTTTCGCACACAAATCACGGAGAGGGTACCTTCCGTTACTTACACAATGAATGGACCGCGCTTTGCTTTGCTTTGCTTTGTTTCTCTCTCTCTCTCTCTCTCTCTTACCATTGAATTCAACATCATAACTCCTAACGTTAGCAATGACTACAAATGAAAGTGACATGCTCACTTTTTACTGTTCCACATGTCACTCACGCTTCTCTCATTAACGGTCAAGACTACTTTAATCTACACCACACCTGTTCTTCTTACATAACTGCTATCAATATATAACTCATTGTTTCGTAAATATATTTTAAGTCTTATCGATCCTAATTGTTCTAACTCACTCTAAATTAAATTGATTTAGATTGAATTTTTTTTCAAATATATAACAAATAATGAGACATGCATGCCTAATCAAAACATTAATTCACTGTTTTCCAAACAATTAATTGTTGTGACATTATACACTATGCATTCTAATAAAATGAAAATTAGGTAGATATAAATTTAAAATTATAACGCCTGTCATTACATATTACATAGTTCAAATTCAAAATTTAAAGTTGAGAATAGACAAGTGTAAAAAACAAAATAGAGAGACTAGAGACACTCACTTTTTTTTTTAACAAGACTAAACACTCACTTTAGCATATATTTAGTATAAGTGGATTTAGAAATTTTAGACAGCGAAAATAGTACTTATTTATATATTAGTTTGTAATATTAAAAATTTTACATATAACTTTTAAAAATATAAATATATATTATAATTATTTTTATAAGATTTTATATCTACAATTATAATTAAAGGTAAAAATAAATTAGGTCAAATTAGGTTATACAATAATTTAGTAGATTTAAGTTTAATTTTCGTTAAAAATACATATTCTAAATATGACATATTTATCTATCATAGACATTTATTTAAATATTTGGTCAAATTTATAAATCAAGTTTAATTTATTTATGACATAAACATAATTTTAATATCTAATACAAACTTTTAGATGATAATTTATTTTAAAACATATTTTATAATAAATTCTAAACAAAACATAAATCTTACGATCTTTATTATTTTGATATTTTTTAATCAATGTATATAATAAATAGAAAATACAAAAGATAAATATGCATGTTGTAAATTTTATTTTATCCAAAATTTATTTTTTAAAATTTATTAAATTATATATGTGAGCATTAATATATATATATATATATATATATTAATTAAACTTTTAAAAGAAATTATCTTGTTATCAATGAGTATTTTTCATTATATATAAGAACTAATCTCTTACGAAAGTTTGAGAAACATTAAATAAATAAACATCTCCTCTAAACTTAAATTTTATGCATATGATAATTTAAACATATATGTTTATTTTATTAGAATATAACTTTTATTTTTCAAAATATACTATTTTTTTATTAAAAATAAGTATGTATGCTTAAAATGATAATGAAGAAAGTATCTCCACTATGTTTCATATAAATTTGTCCTTGTTTAGTACTTACGGAAGTTAAAGGAAAAAATGAAAATAAAACATTTTCTTTCTCTCTTTATATAAATTTTCCTTTCTTGTTCGGTTTTTTAACATATGAGGAAGGGTGATTAAAATATAGATAGATCTAAAAGTTTATTAGTCTCTTTAAAATGGAGAGAAAATGAGAAAGAATTGTGTTTTTATATATTAAATACCTAAAATATCTTTCTTTTGTACTTTTTTAATGTATGATATTTAACTAGATCAACTTCAATAAAAAAAAATTCCTTAATTCAAGCAATTCATTAGAGAAACCCTAAACTCTAAATCTTAAAATTAAGATTTCAAAATAATAGAAATAAAATAATATTTTTATAAGAGTGAGTGTTTAGAATTATTAAAAAACACGAAATTCCAAGGTAGAATAACTAATTAAGTGATATATCTATGAATTGATATATTAATAAAAAAATCAACACACAAGATTAAAGAAAGACAATTCACATAATATGGTAAAATGACTTTTTTTTTTTTCAATTCATCCCCATCGAAAGCACCATGCACACCCTCTTTGCTCCTTTCTTTGGGGACTCCCCATCATTGTTGTCATTTTCATTGTAAAGGGCCTCTTCACTCTCAAGGATCAACTCTCCAGTTACCCCTCCTACCATGGTCACAATTTTCTCAACCTCTCAACCTTCTATGATAACTCAGACTTTTAATCAGGTGAACTCAATTCGTGGGTTTGGCAATCCAACACTATTTTGAAACACTCTTGAATTATTAATTTGAGAGTCTTGGGTTATTACTTGCGAGAAAATAAAAATAAAAATAAATAATAATAACAACGATTCCTTGCTTTGGGTTGCATTGAATGTTAATTTGTTGAACAAGTTGAAGCTTTGGTGGGTTTTGTTGAGGAAATAAGTCCCATGTCAGAATCGTTGCAAACAAACACACATAGTCAAAGATATAAGTTTTTGAATTGAAGGCAAAAGTTTTTTGGAGAAGAAACTTTTGAATCAAAGACAAAAGTGGGAGAAAGATATGCGTTGTGGTTAGAGGCCAGAAACTACCGTCAGAAATTGCCATAGAAATATTTTATTTTTGTGATTTTTTTAAAGTGTTTTTCTAGTTAAAAATTTCTTATTCCGATTATTTTAGTGCCTCATCCACGAGACACTTACTTTAATATTTCATGCTATAAGCATTCCTCACTCTTAGCATATGTTTAGCACATAAGAAAGTTAAAGGAAAGGATGTAAGAAAACAAAACACTTTCTTTTTCTTTATATATGTATATTTTTTCTTCGATGTTTGATTCTTTAACAAATGTAGAAGAGTGATTAAAAAATTGATGGAATTCACAAGTTTATTAATCTCTTTAAAATGAAGAAAAAATGAGAAATAATTGTGTTTTATATATTAAATACCTAAAATATTTTTTTTGATTTTTTTGTTAAGGATATTTGTGATATTTAACTAGATTAACTTGAAAAAAAAAATTTCTTAATTCAAGTAATTCATTAGAAAAATTTCAATCTCAAAATTAAGGTTTCAAAACAATACAAATAAAATAATGTTAGCAATATACTCCTATACTCACTTCTCTTAGTGTAATTTATTATAATTTTTCCTCTTTTTTGCAAAAAATAATATTTTCTTTTCTTAAGATGCGAAACTTGTAATGCCGAATTTATACAGTATTAAGCATAATATTATATATATATATATATATATATATATATTTATTATAGATTGTTAGCACAAGTATATCCTTAATAATATTATACATAAAAATAAAGGAAGATTTTGTGAAATTGTTTATAAATAGTTAAGTTATAATTACATTACATACTATTCTAAAAATATTTACAATAACGTGCGTAATTAAAACTACTTATTTATCACATATCTATTACAATATTTATATATTAGATTGATATAAGTTTAGGATTAACGTGGTTAGTCAGAGGTAGGAAAAATGTAACCACTATCAGTCCATCAATAACCGTAGAGATTTCCTGAGTCGGAGAAAATGTAAAAGTTGACAGTGCCACTCCTTGGAAGGTAACCGAATTGGCGATGGCATCCACACTCTAAGTGGTTCCAGAAAATACTGATAGAAGGGAAAGGGTCTGGAATTGCCAGTAGATCCATCTATTTTTCTATTATAATTAATTAAATATTTTAAACAAGAAACATAAAGAGTGAGAACAATTCTACAATAAATATCAATAATTAAATAATATGCAAAGAAATATTTTTAACTAATACTAATAAATATATATTAATTTTTTTCTTGATATAAAAAATTTGAATTATACTTGTAGTGACTAGTCAGGATAAATGATCATTATAATAACAAATAACTAAAGGTTATTTCACCTTAAGTTTTTTCTCATTTAAATCTCCAAGCTTCTAACTACAAATTAATTCAAACTTTATTCCTTATGGCCATAGAATAATATTTATTTTTATAAATGCATGAAGAAATAATAACAAGATAAACTTAAGATATTTTAACAAACTATATTATAGTTATAATTAATATAAAAATAATTAAGTTAAATAAGTTTAAATATTTTTAATTATTTAATTTTAATATAATATGGTTTAAAAAATGAAATGTATTAAAGAATATTAATCAAACATTATAAAATAATTAAACAACATAAATTAGAAACACCTCATTAATTATTAAGAATAAAAAAATATTTTAGATAAAACAAGTAAATAAAATTAGGAATACCACATTGAGTAATTACACATAAATATAATATAAAATAAACAAACATAACCGTATATAAAATTTAAAAGGATAAAGGTCTCCTCTCCTTATCTCAAGAGAAGTAAAGTTGCTCAAAAATATCTAAGATTATTTTTATCTTTCTCTTTTTTCTTTCTCTCACTTCTTTCTCACTTTTCTCTTTCTCTCACAATGTTGCTGTTCCGTTCAATGCCTCCCCTTTTCGTTACCCCATTCAATGCTATTTATAGACCTATATCGTTCATCTCGGCGTATCCTATCTCTATTGATTGTATTTGATATGTTTTACGTAGATAATTTTTATCTACTGATTTGTGTACTTGATACGTTTTGTCTTATCTACTACAGAATTGAATTGTGGATAAGTTTTTCTATTGATTTGCGTACTTGTAAATAAGTTTTATCTATTACAGAATTGAATAATATTCGTTTGGAAAATATTGTATCCTCCGAAAGTGAAATCCCAAATATCGTCTGAATTATTAAAAAATAATTATTTAATAATAAATAAGATAATGATAATAAGGTATAAAAATAAAACACCAATATTTATCTATTTATTTTTAATATGGTAACTAAAATTTAAAAATCTTATTTTAAAAAATAAAATAATGATAATAAAATTAAGAATAAATAGTATATAATTCCATTTTAGGTTACTTTAAAATTTGGTAATAAAATTTTAATGTATTGTAATTATTATTTAAAATATTGTACTTATTCTCTATTTAATTTTAAAATATAATAGTTAAAAATTTAGACTACTATTTTAAGAATAATATAATAATAATAAAATTTAGGATATTACAAAACTTATTTAATCAAAATTTTTAATGTATTTTTAAGTTAATTACTTTCAAAATGTTTGTTTTTTCAAATATAGATTTGTACTCATATTCATAAATTATTTCCTTTCAAAGTTTTTTTTTTCTTTTCCCTTAAATCTATACCTACTCCACTCTTTTTGTATTAACTTCGAAATTATAAATAGCAGGAAAAAAAAAACATTCTACCTTCGTAAAAAAAAATTAATTAATAGATAATTATTATTTTTAAAGAGGATAATTACTTTTTTTTTAATATATTTTTCTTATTTTGCTCTTAAATATATATTAATGAACAAAATAAAATACAACAAAAAGAACATAATTATCATTAAAAAATGGATATTAAAGGAATATCTCTTTTATATACTATTATAATCATAGTTTTAAAAATCGGACCGGTCATCGAACCAGTTAAGGTACTGGGTCTGTAGGTCAAAGATTGAACCGGTGAGTCACTAGTTAAACCACATGACTGAATTTTCATTTATTTTTATTAAAAAAATATTCATATTAAATATATTTTATACTTATAAATTTTAATAAATTCATATCTTATTTTAAATTTTAATTTTTCTATCTTATTTAAAATTATTTTTATTTTTATTTTGTAAAAAAATACATAAAAAATTACATGTTAAATTGTATATTAATACAAACTAAAAATATAAATAATATGTACATATATAATATGCTTGCAATTGATATCACAAAATAATATATGTAATATCTACATAAATATTATATTATTAAATATATAATTTAAAATTAATAATATACTATAAAAGTTATTTAAGTTGTATATATTACAAACAAATACATTAGAACAAGTAGTTATTGTTATATTTAATAAGACTCTTTGCTCTTTCATTAAGAGATTCAATTTTCATTATTATTTTTGTGGTTTATGGTCCCTTAAAAAAATTTAAAAAAAAATAAGAAAAAAAAGTAGTTGAACCGGTTTAACCTACCGATTTACCGGTTGAACCGGAAAATTGACCGGTTCAATCCGGTTTGAAACGGGTCGACTGCATAACCGATCCAACTTAAGATTCAGATCGGCTGGACCACCCGTTCCCGGTCCAACCAATCCGACCGGCCGGTTCGATCCAGGTTTTAAATCACTAATTATAATATTAAACTTACAACTATAACATGTTTAAAAAGAAAGAAAAAAATTAATGAATATTCACTATCGGTATAAAAGTTTCTACACTATTAAATAATAATAAAAATACTATAAATATAACTTTTAAGAAAACAATTTAAAGTTAACAAAACTAGTAGAAATGATGAGACTTTATTTTTTTAATATATCATTTTTTTATTTATTTAAATAACCTGGGCCCCAAATTATTTACTTAAATAACCCACTTTTGGAGCCCAGGTAAGAAATCGGTTACCAAGTAACCGATTTCTCAAAGGGCTTTTTTAAAAAATTTTCAAAAGCCCTTTGAGAAATCGGTTATCCAGTAACCGATTTCTCTATTGGGTCTTTTTTTTTTGGTTTTTTGTTTTTTTTGTTTTTTTTTTTTTTTTGGTTTTTTGGTTTTTTTTTGGTTTTTTTTGTTTTAATTTCTTTTTTCGTTTTTGTCCATAATTTATAAAATTTACAATGAATTTTTTTTAAAAAAATATATTTAGTTTAGTTTATTTATTAAAATATTTAAAATATATATATTTCATTTAAATTCAAATATTTTTTAAAAATATTGTTTTGATTAAAAAAGAAATATAATTAAAAAATAGAGATAATTTAATTAAAAATTGTCAAATAAAATATGTATTAAAATATATATTTTAATAATGAAATTAAAATTTTTAAATATATAAAAATTAATATTATAATTTAGTAAATCAATTGTTAAAATTATAAATATGTTAATTAAGAATGACATTGATTTACGTGCGTCAGAAATCAAATGCTTTAGTGATGAGTGTCATTGATGCAGTGTCATTGATGCAGTATGTCATTGATGCAGTGTGTTATTGATGCAGTGTGTCATTGATGACTGTATAATTGATGTAGTGTGTCATTGATGACTGTGTCATTAATGTAATGTGTCATTAATGCAATGCTTAGGGTTTTAGAGTGTCATTGATGCAGTGTTTAGGATTGTTGAGTGTAATTGATTGAAGCCTATCTCCACCTTCTATTTAAATGAGACCATTCTTGGGTTCAAATGCAGAGTGTAATTGAGCCAAGTTTTCTTGTTTCTGTGTGTTAGTCTTTGTCCACAACAATGTCTTCCTCTTCTTTTCGTGTGTTAGTCTTCTTCAATGGTGAAATCACTCAAACAAACGAAGAGGATACTTTTGTATCCTCTAACCCAATGTTTTTATTAATTAGTTCACGCATCACACTTGATGTGTTGAAAGCTAAGATCCAAAGAAGACTCCACTTACCACAACCACATTCAATTGATCAACTTTACTTTCGATATCCAAAAGTGGTAGGCGGAGGAATGCTTAATTTCCAAGCTGTGAAGCTTAACGACAATGAAGATGTTCATGGTATGATTCAAATGGTTTGTTCCCTTAAACATCTTACTTCTGCTCAACTATATGCAGATCTCACACCAATAAATTCTTCTTATGAAAATCAACCTTCTTCCTATGAAAACCAACCTTCTTCCTATAAAAAATCAACCTTCTTCCTATCACAACCTACCTTCTTCCCATGAAAACCAACCTTCTTCATATGAAAACCAACCTTTTTATTATGAAAACCAACCTTCGTTAGACGATTTTCATACACATGGATCCTTTACCAACCTCTTTACATTTGGAGTCCCATAAGAAGAACAAGAACAAGGAGTCCCTAAAGTTGGAGTTCCTGAATGTAGACACCCAATTTCGTCCGGGAGGCACACAAACAAGAAAATGGACCTACATCATGAAGGAAAGGAGCTCCCGAAGCAGACAAATAACAAGACAGGATATCAGAAGGCCTAAAGGTCAAATAAGGTTGTTTTAGTAGCCTGGAACGGGTTGTTCTAGAATTGGAACGGGCCATTCCGAACCTCGGAATGGGCCGATCCAATATCAGAACGGGACGTTCCAACGTGACTAAAACAACTAAAAACCCAATACCGGAACGGGCCGTTCCAATACCAGAACGGGCCGTTCCAAACAAGTCAAATTTGGAACGGGCCGTTCTGGAAAGGACAAATATGTGTTAATTTCTACTATGGAACGGGCCGTTCCGTTTTTAGAATGGGCCATTCCAGGGTGCGTAATCTGAACATAACGTTCGGATCCGGAACGGGCCGTTCCGAATCCAGAACGGGCCGTTCCGGCCCACATCTGATCCCTATAAATTGAAGCCTCAGGCACAGTTCACCAGGAGGCCAGAGAAATTTCAAATAAGATTCCTTTGAGCACGAAAATTCTCTATCTCTCTCCTTTTTATTATATTTCTTGAGATTTGTGTCGCATCTCTATATTCTCTCTCCCTTCTATTGTATTTCTTGAGATTTGTGAGGTATACTTTAGTGTGAAAGGTCTCCACAAAGCACCTTCTCCATATTTGAAGATTCAATAAAGCTTGTTCAAGAGGTATTTCAGTCAATCTTCTTCTCTTCCTTTTATTTTTCATCTTTATCTTTTTTTGTTATAATAAACGTCATAATGTAGATATTTTATGGTTAATTGCTTAATTTATATTTTAAATATGTAAATAAATATTAATAAAGGGGGATTCAATATTTAATTTATTAATTCTTATCATGTTAACTTCATCATAGGGTACCGATTGAAGGCGCTGTAGGGGTGCTTAATACCTTCCCTACACGTAACCGACCCCCGAACCTAATTCTGGTTATCAAGACCATTGTTGGATCTTTAAAAACCTTTTCTTTTTCCAATGTTTTGAGTAAAATATTGGTGGCGACTCCATGAACCTATTTCCAAAACCATTAATTAAGGATTAGTCTGGTGTCCGGGCATTCCTTAATTAATGAGATCTTTAAAAGGATGTTTAAACCATAGGTCGCAAGATCGGAAATTTTCAGGTTGCGACAGATGGCGACTCCACTGGGGAAGTTTTAAGAGGGTCAGGCCCAATAAATGATGAAGTTAGTAAAATAGGAATAATAATTTAAATACTTTTTCCCCTTTGTTTTTTATTATTATTTGTTTTGCTTGCATATCTGTTTGCTTGTTTAAATTATGCACCTGTTTGAATTAAATTGTATACAATCCTTTGCACACAACAGTTCCCCCTACACCCGGGGGCATGAGGGTATTAAATATAGAGAGTGGTTGACATATGACCGGCCCAAGTTTGGCCTTGGAGCCTGCGAGCCTTGTCGGAAATCACACTCAAGGTGATAACCGGTTACTCTAGCTCGAAATACTGCGAGAGACCTTAGAGTTTGCCAGGTGACGGCGACAGAGATACTGGGTCCCTATAATGGGGGCACCTTGGGAGCCTTGAGAACCAGTGAGATTAGAACCGTCTTATACAGTGCACTTTTCTTACATGGACCACAGACCAAGGATTTGAATACGATCGTTCCTGGGTGTATATTGATTGAGCATGTGTGTGTGCATTTTTTTGTATTATTTCTTCTAATAAGAGTGGATTGGAATTTTAAAATAAGCAAATAAATAATAATAAAAAAAATAATAATAATAATAAAATTTTATACCCCTTTGTACACTCTTAGGTCATCATTCCATTAACATCATATAGATAGTTTCTTGTTAAAAAAAATGAATAAAAGAAATCTCATCTTTACCATGCATCATTTCTCTTTAGATAATAAAAACATGATAAAGATTAGGCAAAAAAAATGACATGCATTCTAGATTAGCTCATTAATTTCATTCATTTTATTTTATTAGCTGAGGAGGATTAGGTTGCAGCACGTATATAAAGTTAAGAAAAGTGAATGCTCTAATATGCGACAATATCTGCACTTTAAAGAAAAGTCCAAATTAATTTTAAAAAAAATATACTATAGTTGGGCTATTGCTTTGATGTGTTTGTTGAAGTAAGTCTTTCGCTCAATATTGTCAAAATCTATTTGAGCATTCACAAATAAACAAATCAATGAGACTGATATTTATTATTCTTAACTTTCTCTATATGTTTGCATTACATTCATTCAGAACATATCCCTCCTTGTAAAAGAATAAATGAGAATAAAAAAAGAAATTGACCTATGTGCGTTAGTCGAAAATAATGGAAAATAAGCCATGCATAAAGAGTTTATGGTAAAGAAATCCACAATTATCAAGATGCTAACTCTTGCCCTAAAAGGATAAAGCTGTGTCGTACAACCGTGAAATCCAAACGGAATAGAACTTGAGGAGGACGAATCCCTCAAACACTGAGTCAAAATGAGTAGAGCTTTCTTGAAAGATGACTGCTTGTTAAGAAGCTGCTAGAATAAAAACTCGCAAAGGGCATTCTATAAAAAAAATAAAAAAATTGAGAAGCAATGTTTGTTCAAGCTAAAAATCAAGAGATTGCTTGAATGTTCCTCTTGAGAAGCAAGACTCCATAGAAAGCTCTATCATCGCTTCTACCCATTCCTACTTCTTAGGAAAGGCTCAGGATATGGGTTGAAAATACCTTTACGAGAGAAGAAGCCAAAGGACCTCCCTCTACACGAGATCTTCTAAAGCGCCATATCCATGCAAGTGGAGGACTATCTCTACGGTTAGATGACTTAGGCCTCTCTAAGGGGCAACCTCCTTCTTTTTCTTTGTGTACGAATCACGAATTTGGGGCATGCCCGGGCCCTCAAGCTACATTAAATGGGCACGTGTAAATTGAAAATTCTATTTTAATGCCATACACTTTTCTACTTCATTTCTCTTCTCCCTTTTATCTACTCTAAGCCTCGTCAACAAACCTTAAATGAACAAGTACATTTGAAATAAGGACGTCATTAGAAACATTGGCTTAAAACACATTAAAAAAAAAACACATCAAATTGGGCATGACTTGTGGATAAAAGTCCAAATGAAATCATTGCTAGGGGCATCCCCCTTTCATGAAGGAATGAAAGATGATCACAAATGCTGCAAAGACAAAAGCCTGGCAGGAAACCCACTAAGGGGGCTGCACAAAAATTAGGGCAAAGTCCGCTAGGAGACCCACAAACAAAAAGGGTAGCCTAGGCAAAAGCGAGGATCAAAGAAAAAGAAAATGTCCGTTAGGGAACACATCTCAAGTAACCTAGGCAAAAGTTAGGACAAAGCAGCATCCCGAGCTGAAAACCGAAAGGCGGCTCTAGAAGATCATTTAATCAATATGCAATCCCAAGTCATCACTTAACTTTGAAGGAAATAATAAGCTAACGCAGAAAATGATTTCCTCACTTTGAATGTGCTTGTTCATCAGCCTAAACCACTAGCCTACCTCGGCCAGCCATTCTTCTATAAACCATTTTTGAAAAAATCCTTTCTAACAAAACTTTTACAAAAAATATATGTATATATCCCCTTCCTCTCATTCCTCTTGACCTACATGGCATTAAGATAAATTTGAAAGATACACGGAATATGCACAGTGAACACTCACAAGGAAAAGATGGAGGTGTCCTAGAACAGAGTCTAGGTACTCCTGATCTAAGGGTTGTTAAGTCTCAATTATACTTCTTTTTGGATGAGACTTATTGAACAATTCCACTCATCCTTTGCACAATTGCAAGACAATTGTTCCCTTTTTGATTCATTTTTTGTGCAGATATAGCTAACCCATATTTAGCTAACAATACCTTAATACACCTCATTTTTTGTGCAGGTATTGAGCTAGAGAATTGAGGATTGAAGACCTTAGGATTGGAAATCTAAGGAGCTAAGGAGCAGAGCAGAGTGTCTGCGCCGGGCGCAAGATGACCGCGCCGGGCTTGAGCAAAAACAGAGTGTCTTACCTCTGCAAGTGACACCTGCGCCGGGCGCGAGACTACACGCGCCGGGCGTGATCGAGGCAGAGAGTAGCTCAAACTCTCTGGAAGACATTGCGTCGGGCGCAAAAAGAAATTGCACCGGGCGTGTCCTGAGGAAGATAGTGCTCAACTTCTCTGGAAGACCCTACGCCGGGCGCGAAGACTTATGCGCTGGGCGCAAAACCCTAATCTGATCTCCCCAAGCCTGTATTTGAAGCCATTTTTGAGGGTTTTTCCCTCATTCACGCAGGGGCGCCTCCAGGAGCTGCGGAAGGGATTCCCAGGGCTTGGGACCGTTCGTGTGTGGGTCTTTCCTTCGGTTCTTCATTCTCCCTTCATCTCTATTTTGTATTTGCCCTCATTGTTTTGAGTGGTTCTACCTATTTTCTGTGGGGTTAGATGTAACCAACGTACTCTATTGTAATCCTTACGTTTTAATGATATATATATGTTGTTCATTCATTGTTGTGTACGTTTCTATGCTTAATGCTTGCTTTGGATTGATCACCCTTTGCATGATTTAAGGTTCCATTGAGTATTGGGAAATACCATTGAAACTAGTTCTGAAACATATGCCTAGTGGAGATTGTATCTAGGGATAGAGCTTGACCCATTAGTAGTCTTAAACCCTAGCCCGTAATGCGGGTGTAGATATTGGGTACTCAAGGAATTGATATTCAATATCCGCACCTAGGCTCTTGCTCTAAGGGATTAGGTTTGAGTAAACTTATGGGTTGACTAAGCAATGTATGTAACAAGAGATTAAGGATTCATTAGTCTGACGTTTGGTGAAATCTGACCCCACAATCTCACACAAATCACAATCCCATTTCTATCCTTTTCCACTCACAAACAAATATTTATTATAGCTTTCATTCCTGTAGTCATGCTCTTCAATTCACATACATGACAAACTACAATTTGGAATCATTCTTTAGTCACGAATAATCAATAAATGCTTATGTTACCTTCTAATCCCTGTGGATACGATAATTTTACTACTTGAACGGCCGGTATACTTGCCGTGTTTGAGACCGTTGACAAAACAAAAGTAATTTAAAGTGATAACAAAAGTGGTTTTAACGGAAATCTCAACACTAACATATCATATTCGATACAAGCGAGAGGGCCGAACTACACAAACCTCAGGTTCAAAAAAGCAACACTAATTTCGACACGGCTAAAAGGCTAACAATCCATGTCATTGATCAATGCGCATAGATTAATTTCTTGAAAGTAAAATCAATCTGCATTTAAGCATTAGCATAGAGGCATCATTACATAACATGCATAGGGCACAAGTGTGCACAAAAGGGTATAACTTCACTTTACAAAAAAAATAATAAAAATAAAATAAATATAATAAAAAAATCCAATCCATTCATGTCTTGCATTTTCATGTGTATCCATGCATCCATACTCACCATGGGGCATCCGTCAACAATCAAACAATCAATCATCAATGAATCAAAAGGACTCCGCAACAAGCGCCTGGAGAGGCATCACAATACTTACACGACAGGGGCAACACCAGAATTCCCGTCACTCATCCACTTTGCCCACCAACACAAGGACACATCAAACATCTCCTGCCCATCCACCTAGGGGCAGTCTTTCATCCCACAACACCAACAAGAAAGGCCAAAAAGGGAACTCAAATTTCAATTGACAGCATTTGAACAAAAGACAAAAGCAGCCCAAATTAGAGGCATCACGACACACCTCCTGCCCAACATCCTTGGGGCAATATCTACCAAAATTCAAGCAAACCAATAAGGGCACCAACAGTTTCCTCAAAATACAACAAAGGTCTGGAGAGACTGTACTCGCCTCCTAATTCGGTATACGACAAAGCCGTGAAGGAAAGGTCTGGAGAGACTGTACTCGCATCCCAATCCGGTATACGACAAAGCCGTGAGGGAAAGGTCTAGAGAGACTGTACTCGCATCTCAATCCGGTATACGACAAAGCTGTGAGGGAAAGGTATGAAGAGACTGTACTCACCTCCCAATCCGGTATACGACAAAGCCGTGAGAGAAAGGTTTGGAGAGACTGTACTCGCCTCCCAATCCGGTATACGACAAAGCCGTGAGGGAAAGGTCTGCAGAGACTGTACTCGCATCCCAATCCGGTATACGACAAAGCCGTGAGGGAAAGATCTAGAGAGACTGTACTCACCACCCAATCCGGTATACGACAAAGCCGTGAGGGAAAGGTCTGGAGAGACTGTAGTCACCTCCCAATCCAGTATACGACAAAGCCGTGAGGGAAGCTGAGCTACAAAAATACTCCCTCTTCAACAAAGCTACAAATAAAAGAACACACTATCACAAGAGAAACAATGGAGCATCTACTTGAAAATCGAAGATTAGGTGTACAGTTCGTCAGCCTTGCTACCCAATAGAGTATGCAACCAACACTCAACTGCTCTAAAAGGCAAGGACACGAGCAAATACACCTATCCAAAAGAAGGAACGTAGAAGTGCCAATACCAAGGAGACGAGGAGAAGACCCGGACAAAATGTCTACGTCTTTACTTGCCTTTGGAAAAGCAACACATAGCTACTCCAAAGGACAAGTAAAGAGGGGCAGCTGTAGGCACCCAATTTCGTCCGGGAGGCACACAAACAAGAAAATGGACCTACATCATGAAGGACAGGAGCTCCCGAAGCAGGCAAATAACAAGACAGGATATCAGAAGGCCTAAAGGTCAAATAAGGTTGTTTTAGTAGCCCGGAACGGGCTGTTCCAGAATCGGAATGGGCCATTCCAAACCTCGGAAGGGGCCGCTCCAATATCAGAACGGGATGTTCCAATGTGACTAAAACAACTAAAAACCCAATACCAGAACGGGCCGTTCCAATACCAGAACGGGCCGTTCCAAACAAGTCAAATTTGGAACGGGCCATTCTGGAAAGGACAAATATGTGTTAATTTCTACTATGGAACGGGCCGTTCCGTTTTCAGAACGGGCCGTTCTAGGGTGCGTAATCTGAACATAACGTTCGGATCCGGAACGGGTCGTTCCGAATCCAGAACGGGCCGTTCCGGCCCACATCCGATCCCTATAAATTGAAGCCTTGGGCACAATTCTCCAGGCGGCCAGAGAAATTTTGAATAAGACTCCTTTGAGCACGAAAATTCTCTATCTCTCTCCCTTTTATTATATTTCTTGAGATTTGTGTCGCATCTCTATATTCTCTCTCCCTTCTATTGTATTTCTTGAGATTTGTGAGGCATACTGTAGTGTGAAAGGTCGCCACAAAGCACCTTCTCCATATTTGAAGATTCAATAAAGCTTGTTCAAGAGGTATTTCAGTCAATCTTCTTCTCTTCCTTTTATTTTTCATCTTTATCCTTTTTTGTTATAATAAACGTCATAATGTAGATATTTTATGGTTTATTGCTTAATTTATATTTTAAATATGTAAATAAATATTAATAAAGGGGGATTCAATATTTAATTTATTAATTCTTATCATGTTAACTTTATTATAGGGTACCGATTGAGGGCGTTGTAGGGGTGCTTAATACCTTCCCTACACGTAACCGACCCCCGAACCTAATTCTGGTTATCAAGGCTATTGTTGGATCTTTAAAAACCTTTTCTTTTTCCAATGTTTTGAGTAAAATATTGGTGGCGACTCCATGAACCTATTTCCAAAACCATTAATTAAGGATTAGTCTAGTGTCCGGGCATTCCTTAATTAATGAGATCTTTAAAAGGATGTTTAAACCATAGGTCGCAAGATCAGAAATTTTTGGGTTGCGACACTGAAGAAGAAGTTGGTCCTTTCAGTGAGGGGGAAGACGATGCAAGACTCCAACAAGACGATGAACAAGATGATGAACAAGACGAACAAGATCGTCTTCTATAAGAATCTCAGCACGTAAGCACATTCAATTTCCCAGCACACATGCATAATGTTGATTTACAAACAGATTTCACCGACCCAGAGTATAGACATGTACTTGACCATGTTGACGTCGAGTACTCTCCTGACAACCTATTTCAAGGCATGACTTTCAACACAAAGAAGGAATTCCAACATGTGTTAAATGCATACCATATAAAGAAAGGTTTGCATTACAGGGTGGAGAAATCTTCACCAACATTAATTGTTGCACGCTTTGTTAACATTGCATGTGATTAGAGGTGCAGAACGACTTTTATTACTAGAAGCCAGAAATGGGAGCTTCGTAAGGTATCAGATGAACATTTTTGTTCATCCCCTATTATCACACAAGATCATGTTAACCTTGGCTATGTATATATCAGCAAAAGTATTCTTGCTTTGGTGGAGAGTGATCCATCTATTTCAATTCCAATAATAATAGCACACATCAAAAGTGCTGAAGGGTACACAATCTCATACCGCAAAGCGTGGATGGCAAAGCAAAAGGCAATTGAAGACTTACATGGCAACTGAGAACAATCTTACCATGATTTACCCAAGTTGCTCAATGCCATGAGTGAATTTCTTAATGGATTTGTTGTTGAGAAGCAAACAAGGCCACTATACAACCAACAAGGTGAGATGGTTCATCATTATGTTCAATTCCATAGAGTATTTTGGACATTTCAACCTTGTATCGATGGGTTCAAATACTGCAAGCCCATTGTTCAAGTTGATGGCACATTCTTGTTTGGCAAATACAAAGGAACTCTCCTTGTGGCCATGACTCAAGACGGTAACAACAAAATCTTTCCAATTTCCTTTGCAATTGTTAAGGGTGAAACAACAGATGCATGATTTTTCTTTCTACATTATCTCAAAATACATGTTTGCCCTTAAGACGGCCTTTGCTTAATTTCGGACAGGCACGAGTCCATCAAAGCAACAAGGCAGTGGTTGGACACCCGACAATTCAGTGCATGTGTTCTGTATTCGCCATATTGCCCAAAACTTCATGACGCATTTCAAGAACACAGAATGAAAAAAAATAATCATCAATATGGGTATGTACTTCTTATCATTAATTAATTTTATTTGTTTGACCATATTTCAACAATACTAAATTGTTCATTTTTTGCTAATCTCATTTCACAGCTTATGGGATGACTGAGCCAAGATTCAATTACTACTACAACACACTAACGAGCGAACCAGAAATTGAAGGTGTAATTGAATGGCTCAACACCATACCAAAAGAACAATGGACTCTTGTATGGGACGGTGGTTGACGATGGGGACACATGACTACTAACTTGGCTGAGGCAATTAACTCCATTCTTAAAAAAAACAAGAAATTTGCCAATTTATGCAATTATCATGTCGACTTACAAGAGATGTAATGCCTTATTCATCCAAAGGGGGAAGGAAGTTGATGCTAAACTTAGGGCTGACCAAATTTATACTGAAATAATCAATAGGGCCACGAGAGATGCAGAATCAAAGGCTAACAATCATCATGTCCTTGAATTTGATCATCATAGTACACGTTTTCTGGTACAAGAGACCATTAACCCAAGGGAAACACGACCGATTGGAACTTTCACGGTTAGACTACATGACAAGTGGTGTGACTGTGGGAAATTCCAGAAGCTACACATGTCATGCTCCTATGTTGTTGCTGCATGTAAGCATGTTCACCATGATTACAAATCTTACATAGATCAGGTATACACATTACAATATGTTTCAAATGTGTATAGCGAATTATTTGGTGAATTGCCGAATGAATTTTATTGGCCGGACCGTGAAGAACCACAAATCATACCAAATCCGGAAAAGATTAGAAATAAAAAAGGTTGTCCAAAGTGATCAAGAATACGCACTGAAATGGATATGGTTGAACCAGGACAACCAAAAAGATGTTCTCTCTGTAGGAATGTAGGTCACTCAAAGAAGAAATGTCCTTACTGTCAAAATAGTTCAAGTCATCAAGCTTAAAATGTGATGAAACATTCCAAATGTTGTACTTTATTTTCTATTATTTTATATAAAAATAATCTTTTTTTAATTTTATTTCATATTTATTTCATTATTTAATCTTATTCTAAAACTTAACTAAATATTTTTTTTTAAAATAATATAATTTTTTTAAAATATGAAAATTAAAAATTGAAAAACAAAAAAAGAAATATAAAAATCTGGAAAAAAAATGAAAAAAAACCAAAAAACAAAAAACGAAAAAAAAGGCCCAATAGAGAAATCGGTTACTAGGTAACCGATTTCTTAAAGGGCTTTTGAATTTTTTTTTAAAAAGCCCTTTGAGAAATCGGTTACCTAGTAACCGATTTCTCACCTGGACCCAAAAGTGGGTTATTTAGGTAAATAATCTGGGGCCCAGATATTTAAATAAATAAAAAAAATATTTTAAAAAAAGTCGAAATGATGAATGATACCGTAAAGTGCATAACCATTTATTTTTCTCAAAGCAATATCCTTTAAAACAAGAATGTCCATGCTTTGTACAAATTTATTATACAGTTGGATTGATTATCGGAGGAGAATTTGAATCTTCTTCAATTTTTTTTCCATTTCTTTTCTATTACTATGAGGGTTTTAATGACATTCATATTCTTTTTTATGATCAATATTTAATGTGACTCTAAACTATTAAAATGAAGAAGAAAAACCTAACTCATCTGGGGTACCATTGGATAAGTATCGGATAATTTTATTGTTTTTCACCCTTGACTCCAGCGACATGTAATGGAAAACATATATATATATATATATATATATATATATATATATATATATATATATATATATATATATATATATATATATATATATATATTGTTACAAATACTGTAAAAATTTAATACAACTATCAAATATCAATCATATATAATGTTTATTTTAAGAGTAACACATATTTTTCTTTTCTTCTAACTTTAAAATTAATTTTTTTTTAATTATTTATGTATGAAAAGAGATTAAAAGTCACTTATATGTAATTTTTACTAATTATTATAATGATCAATAATTTTATATTAAATGTAAATTTTTTCAATCCAACCGTTAAATTATAATTTTATATTATCTTATATGTTTATATGAAATTTTGTTAAAATTGAGTAATAATTTGAAATTAATATATTACATAAATTTTATTTTAAAAGAATGAAATATCAATTTATCTTAGATTAATATAAAATTTTGTATATATGATTTATGAGTAAAGAATATATTTAATATTAAGTTATTAAGTGATGAAATTCAATTTTTATGCATATTTACCTTTTTAATTTTAATTTTTTAAAAAATCACTTTTTTTTAATTAAGTACTTTAATTTTACTTATTTTAAAATTTAAAATACCCATATAATTCCAACCTACTTACTAGTATCCTTTAACTTACAAAAAGGAGGGGAAAAACTAATACATCACTAATCGATTGTGTGACCTGTAATAAAATAGGCATTTTTTTATAACTATGGAAAAAATTGGTGATAAATGTTATTCTTTCATGTCTTATGAGGTGTGTATAACTTGGAAAGGATTAGAAGATAATAAATGAAATAGTGAAAAATAATAAAAGTGTAAGAAAAATAAAAAAATAAAAAGTAAAATAAGTGGAAAAATTATAATTTAAAAAACACCAAGTTTGTAAAAGGCTCTGGATGAAGTAAGCTTTTGTGGAATAATTTTCTCTAAAAACCTTAATTTGATATGTATACTAAGCAGGTGGTTTCGATCATGATATACTTTTGAAACTTTGAACGTGTTAAAATACTAGCTAGTTAAATGATTAAAAATTATAAAATTATAAGTGAGATTTTAAATGTTTTTGAATCATATTATATCTTGAAATTGTAATTTTTTTTTTACAAAAAATGTTTATAATCCTATTTTAATATATTCAGTGTAATGTAGTGAGTAGACTTCAAAGTTTAGTTGATTCTAGAGAGAAGAGTATATAAGGGTTTTTTTGAGAATAGAACCTCATAAGTTCATTCTCAAAGAAATTCTAGAGAGAAGTTTTAGAGAGAAGGGCTCTAAATCCGTGAGCTTCTTTCTCTCTCAAATTTCTCAGTTTGATTTTTCTTCTCATCTAGATTACTAATCTCTTCTGTCTTCTCCTGAAATTCAGGCTAGGAAGCTTACTTTTGGAGGATTAAAGTCCGGGAGTCGAGTTTCGGAGGAAATTTCTTCTTCTTCACAATTCTTGGCTATTTTGAGCCAAATTTCAGGTAAGAGAAGCTAAAATGTATGTTGTTTGGTTGCATGGAGTTTAGGAACTCAATTGATGCATGAAATTGGAGAATCCATGGCTGGATTGGAGGAAATTCTCATTTTTTCTAGGTTTGGAAAAAATGGAGTTTTTGGTGATTTTGATGCATTGGGTGGGTGCATGTTGAATCTGAAGTTGTTTTTGAGCTGTATAGAGTCTATGCATTGTGTTTCTTGGTTCGCATGTGGCTGGATTTGCTATTTTTTAGGTTTTGAACGAAATTTTCAAAGTTTTGGGGCTGCTGTATGAATTTGCGCCGGGTGCATATTATTGGCGCCAGCCTTGTATTCATCAGAAGCAGTTTCTAGATGAATTCACGCCGAGCACAATCTAGCTGAGTCGGGTGTGAGTGTGCTTTCAGAACTTGACTTTATGGTCTTCATGAAAGTTGTAGCCTTGGATCTTAGATTTTTAATGGCGTTGGAATCACCTAAAAAGTAGGTCTAGAACTCTAGATATGGCTATTTTAGTGAACAAGGGTCAAGTTGTCAGCATTAGTTATAGTTGTTGCGGTTTTTGTAAGTTTTGACAAAGTAGATGATGGAATTAGGACTTGATGTCTTGATAAGAGTTGTAGGAAATCATCTTATATTTCTTTTGAGATAGGTTTGGGATTTATTTGGATGAGTATAACTCTTTGGGTGTTGTTTTATCTGGCAGTTGTCGAAGGGAGATGCATGTTGTTTTGATGTGTTAAGTTGTTACCATGTGGATTAAATTGTTGATTGATGTTATGTTGTATATTGGTTCATATATGTGTTATATATGATGTATGGTGGTGAATGATTCATATTTATGCTTGGTAATGATATGTATGAATGTTTGAATATGATGACATGTGTATATGTTCATATGAGGATGATATTGATCATGATGGTGGATAGACCATGTATGAGGTATGGTGCATTATTGTATGTGATGCCTTATGGCATATGTCAAGCCTAGGACTCGAGGAGAGGGAAAATGCTTTCGAACTGGAAGAGCTCACTTATAGTCTCTTGAGAGTGGTGCTTGGATAGGCCACTAATTATGAGAGTGGTGCTCAGGTAGGCCACTGGTTTTGGGTGAGAGTGGTGCTTAGGTAGGCCACTGGTTTAGGTGAGTCTCCTCTAAGTCCTTAGCTAGTGTTGGAGCGGAGTATGAGGTCTAGGGTTATTCCCTTAACCAAGTACTGGGGAAGGTGCGTGGTTTCTTGCCGATAGTCGGTGGGTGAACTCCACAAGTGACTTGGTAATGCATGCCAAGGTCGTGGTAAGCCTATACCCAACTGTGCTATACCTGACGGTGGAACCGAACTTCCAATTGTTTAAATGACATCATCCGAATAAACCCGAGTGAGGATTTATATCCTGTTTAGCTGTGACCGAGCGGGCGCATTAGGTGTGAAAACGATTGGGGTGGTTTCGGTAGAATTGGGATGTCACTTATACTGCTCTGCTGTTAAGGAGATCTCCTAGGTGTATGCGTGACGACGCATTAGATGATAGATATGCATTTGATATCTTTCATGTGTTGCTTAATTGCATGAATGTTGTTGTAATGAAGTGTATGGTGTTTGACTTCATGATTGATGTGTTGCATTTTATGCATGAGTAGATTTGGATAGAGTGTATGGTGTGACTCTATTAACATGATTGGATGAATGTGTAATATAGATTATTGTTCTATACTTGTATGATTGTTTATTGAACTTTAGCTTACCCTTCTATTTTCATGTGGATGGACTGCGATGATCATACTTTGTATGAGAGCAGATCAATGCTAGCTTGGAGTTGAGGTCTGCTGCTAGACGATGAGTTTTGTCCTAGTGTTAGAGTTACCTGGTAGGGTAACTGTTGTTTGTGTTTGACCGATACTAGGGAATATTATTTTGGATGACTGTACATATATATATATATATATATATAGTGTTATAATTTGTATTTAGAAACTTAGTTATTATTATATTTTATATACCCTGTATGTATGAGTTGTCACATTTAATATTTCTTTTTAGTCTACTTGTAATAGTGTGATTCCACTAAGTGTAGGGATCATGGAGGGTCTTTACACTCAGTATTGTCGATCAAAATTATATTATGATCTATTAATTACAAGAAAAATAAGTTTTAAATAAATAAGATTTTGAAAATTATCATTACAAATTAATAAGTAATTAAATAATAATAAATTACTTCATGCTAAGATTAATTATATATCCAAGTATAACAAATCTAAATTTGTAACTACAAAATCATTGAATTTTGAATTTGTAATAAGAATGATAATGGTGGTGTAATAATATTATTAGACTATTAATATAATTAAGTAATTTTTCATAAATTTTTAAGTGATTGTTCTAACTTGATCGAATAGGTGAATTTGTTTAAGCGAAACAATTTTATCATATTTCTTTTTCTTTAAAACATATCTCATTCTTTATATTTTTTTAATACTTTTTCTGTGAATTTTTCTCTTCTCATATTTAACCACCAAAAATATCTTATTTATAAAATGCATGTAAATAAAATAACCTAATTTTTATTCTCTTTTTTTTTTGTTGTTGTAAAAACACAATTAAAAAATATAAGATATTTTTAATAATTATATAATATTATTCAAAAAAATTATACATATTTAATAATTATTAATAGTGGTGACAATAACAATGATAGTGATAATATCAATGTTAGTAGTATCAATGAAAATATTATTGTGAAATAAATGTAGAGACAAACTAAAAAAAAAGAGTAAAATTTAAGTTTAAGATTTTTTTTTAATGTGAATGAAAAAGTGTTTTTGAAATTGAGTTAAAATGTATTTCAACCAACAATACATTTTTCTCCTTAATTTTAAAAAATAATATAATGAAAGTTGAGAATGAAAGGAATAATAGGCATAAAAGAAGTTTGTTGATATCCACTTAGAGAGGGGCAAAATGGTGAATCTATAGACATAACAGAAATCAGTTGAGGAATTTTTCAAAACTAAGATTTGGAAAGTTACTTCAACTGCTTCTTCTACTTCATTTGGCGCTTCAATCATTTCTCTCTCAGACTAAAATCACTCTTCTCCTACAATGGAGAATCTGATACAGTTGGTGAACAAAATCCAGAGAGCGTGCACCGCACTCGGCGATCACGGCGAGGAAAGCGCCTTGCCTACTCTCTGGGACGCCCTTCCCTCCATCGCCGTTGTCGGAGGACAGGTCATTCTTTTTCTTTGTGTTTTTCCCATTTTACAAGTTCAGATCTTGAAGTTGCAGCACAAATCATCGTTCTGGACATTTTTCGAAAGTCACGACTGAAACCTTTGTCTTGGCTTATATATATTTTGGATTTTATTGGTAACCGATTTTTCTGTCATTGATCCTATAAGCAATGGATTGGATTGAATTAATTTCGTAATTGCTAGGGATGAAGAGTTTTTTAAGCATGTTTTGCAATTTTTTATTGTTTCTTATGAACGTTTCCGTTTTGATTCATGAGTTGTAGTTAGTTCTTCAATGATGTTTTATTCAAACTGACAGAGTAGCTTGTGATTTTGTTTGTTGATTTGTTGCTTATTGCATCCTGTGATACATTTAATCTAACTTTGTCAGATTTGAGCTCCTGTTATCTTTGTCATATATTGCATAGACGGTGCAACGAAAGAAGACTAAAATCTATGTTTCTTTATAGATAATGGATGATTAGATTTTTTTACTGATTAACTTTAGCGTTTCCATTTTATTTCTAGTTGTCATAAATATGTACAATTTAAATTTATCCGTTATTTTTAATTGGCAGAGCTCTGGGAAGTCTTCAGTGTTGGAGAGTGTTGTCGGAAAGGACTTTTTACCCCGTGGATCTGGTAATTTAGTCAGTCAATGGTATAAGTAGTTATAAATGTACACCTTTATGATTGTTTCTCTTGCTCTCCCCCTTTGATGAGTTTCTGGATAATTGAACCACTATTTTATGCAGGGATTGTTACTCGGCGTCCTCTTGTTTTGCAACTTCATAGGCTTGATGAAGGGAGAGAATACGCTGAATTTATGCACCTTCCAAGGAAGAAATTTACTGATTTTGGTATTGTTAAATAAAACATTTTCAGATATATGGTTTAATGTACATCAGTGTGGTAGAAATTAGCATGTAACTTTATCTTATTTATTTATTGTTTATTTTTTAATAAATGTTGCTAATGGATTATGATTATTTCCTGAAGCGTGTGTTACCTATTGTTCTCTTTTGCGGGGGAGTGAGTCATCAAATGTTGCTAATGATGACTTGTATAAGTTTGCATTAACTAGTTTTTTTTTTTTGAAGTTATGAACTTATGATTTATATGTTCTGTTCCTCCCCTAGTTACTAATTCTACCCTGTTCTGCAGCTGCTGTTAGGCAGGAGATCGCTGACGAGACTGACAGAGAAACAGGTCGCTCCAAGGGTATTTCATCGGTTCCCATCCATCTGAGTATCTACTCCCCTCATGGTGAGATATAAATATTAGCAATAATTTTTTTTATAATGTAGTGAGAACGAAGAACATCCATAATTCAATTACTTTTAAGTTTGAACTAGTCAGTTGATTGTCTGTTTCCTATTGCCATCATGTTGGCTGGTATTGCTATATATTTATCAATGATTATTGCTTGCGCAATACAAACCATACTATGACAATTACATTCTACTTCAGCACTTCATGAATGTGCATCAATTTTATCTTTGCTCTTTTTTGGACACAGTATTGGGCAATTTGGTTTGTGTTGCTTGCACAATACAAACCATACTATGACAATTACGTTCTACTTTAGAATTTCATGAACGTGCATCAATTTTATCTTTGCTTTTTTTTTAGACACAGTATTGGGCAATTTGGTTTTCTCATCAAATAACACATTGTTGAAATCCTATTTAAAACTGGAGTTGAATAGCAACTACTATCTTTTACTTCAGTCTTAGCCTCTGTCTCTTATGAGTTACTTTTCAAATTGTCAATATTATAAGAGCAAAAACTTATTATACTTGGCTTGGCACAAATTGTCAATATAAGAGCATAAACTTATTTTACTTGGCTTGGCTACATACAGCTTGTTTGTTCTTGTTCCTTTTTTTTTTTCAATTCAATATTATTGTTTAGGCACCCATTTCATGCATCGAATTTGCTGACTTGGCAGTTGTCAATCTGACATTGGTTGATCTTCCGGGACTTACTAAAGTCGCTGTTGGTGAGTTTGGATGATTGACTTTTTGCTCGTCAATCAAAGTTATAATTAAATTTCTGACCACCACTACATTATAAATATGGAGTGTAATGACAAAATGTTGCCTGGGGAATCGCAGAGGGTCAACCAGATAGCATTGTGCAAGACATTGAAAACATGGTTCGATCATTTATTGAAAAGGTAATTATTCTTATATATAATGACATCATAAATAGTGCATGCATACAGGAAAGATTTTGATACATTTGGGAACATTTATTTGTTATGAGGTGAGACATTTTAATACTTATGAACTCTGTATTCAATTTAAGCGATCCATTCTGATCTAGTGTCTGTATTGAGTAATCTTACTCTAATAGTAGTTAAATGCTTCTCCGTAGTTTATTTGTTTAGATACATGAGCTCCACTGGTGCAAGCTAAACTTCCTGAGCATGTCATTGAAAGTAATACTGAAACTTATCACCTGATACAGCCGAATTGCATCATTTTGGCAATATCTCCTGCCAACCAAGATCTAGCTACCTCTGATGCAATTAAAATTTCTCGTGAAGTAGATCCTAAAGGTAAGATGCTGAACATAATTTTTTGGTGACAAAGTACTGCTTCAGTGGGATTATGTTATTTGAAGTTGCCCATATTAAGTAATTTTATAAAATAACTCAAGCTGAAGTAAGAAAGATGTTGAAAATAGAAACCTAGAAGGGTTGTATCGTGACATCTGCTGCAAAGCACAGTATGCAGTAGATTGATTTATGTCTCTTGCGTTGTGCTTCTTAAATCAATAAATTCTCATATTTGTACAGAATGTCAGGTTCAAATTTCCTTAACATATAATGGGTAAATTCAACTTTGATGAATACCAAATTATGTGACTGAAATTCTATTGAGTTATTATATCAAGTATTAATTTATAGTACATGCTTGTACAATATTTTGTCATGGTTTGGAACAACAACTTAAGAGCAAATGGTTGGACTGGTTGATGTGTTTTTAGAGATACAACAACTTGGTCTCTTCAAGTTTCTACGGTCGATTTCATTACTGAGCATCAGAATTTTTCACTTATAGTTCTCACTCGTGCTTCTTGATTTGTTAATTACTCAATGTTATTTGACCTCTACATTAGTAGACAACTCAATATTTTTACAAGCAACTGACTACATGATTAGATCATTAGATTAATATGTGGTTGAAGGTCGCTTGTTTATGAAACTTGTTTTAATTTTTAGGGGAAAGAACATTCGGAGTTTTGACAAAGATTGATCTTATGGACAAGGGTACTGATGCAGCTGAGGTAAGCATTCTCTCGCCCCTCTCAATACATAAATGGTAGGCTATAGTGCAAGGTTTGCCTCTTGCAAAATCTTTTCTTTTTGGTGTCCTTTGACCTAGTATTTGGCGCAGGAAGAGTTATTTTGTAGTTTCAGAAAACTATGTTTACAGTATAAAAGTAAAATTACAAATATGTGGTAGAAAAGTGTCACATGGGTAATCGTCATTTGGTGATTAAAAGGGCATTGTTTCCTTTATGTTGGATACATGGATATCAACTCAGTTGAATGGAGGATGAGGACATATCTTGCATATATTTAGTGTCATTGTTATGTTTTGGCCTATATTTACCTTTACATGTCTAAGCAAGGTCATAAAACTTAAGAATCACACAAACAACCTTTTCCTTGGAGTTGATATTTCCTTTTTAACTTAGTTTTTTCTTTCCTAAGATTACTAAAATTAAATTTGTGAAGCTCATAATGTGGCTTCCTTTGTCTCTTCTTTCCTTTTCTAGATCCTTGAAGGGAAATCATATAAGCTCAATTATCCTTGGATTGGTGTTGTTAACCGCTCCCAAGCTGATATCAATAAACAAGTTGATATGATTGCTGCTCGGAAAAGAGAGACCGAGTATTTTGCTAATAGCCCAGAATATAGACATCTTGCTTCCAGAATGGGCTCTGTGCATCTTGGAAAAGTGCTATCTAAGGTATGCTGAATTGTGGTCCTAGTAGGAGGAATTACTTGAAAATTGATATTCAATTGATGCATTGACTCTGGGTGTGCTAGTGGTGTTTCCAAATTGCTGAGTTGGTTATTGTTTTTTTTTTTTTTAATGTTTTTTTAAATATATGTTTAAATTTTCAGCATTTGGAAACTGTCATCAAGTCTCGGATCCCAGGCCTACAATCACTCATTAACAAGACTATCATTGAATTGGAGACAGAATTAAACCGTATTGGGAAACCTATTGCTGCTGATACTGGTGTAAGCCACTTCCTTTCTCACCCCTATCAACCGATTATATAATTTTTTTTAACTAGTAATCTTCTTATAAGTACTAACTGCTCTTCATGATTAAGTTATGCTTATTTTTGTCCCTTTACCCTTCTTCCATTTGCAATTATAAGTGAATGAATAATTAATGTTCTTTCTCCATTTGCAGGGGAAGTTGTACATGATAATGGAAATCTGTCGAACTTTTGATCAAGCATTTAAAGATCATCTTGATGGCATGTATGTCCTCTTTACCTTGTCGTTTGGTATGCAATTCGAATTACATATAAATCTATGATATGAGATAGATCCAGTCTGACCTTGGAAATGATTGAATGTCAACAGACGGCCTGGTGGTGAGAAAATTTACCAAGTATTTGATAATCAATTTCCGGCATCTTTAAAACGGTTGCAGTTTGACAAACATTTATCGATGGATAATGTGCGGAAACTAATAACTGAAGCAGATGGGTATCAACCTCATCTCATTGCTCCTGAGCAAGGATACCGTCGTCTTATTGAATCTTGCTTGGTATTAATTAGGGGCCCTGCTGAAGCAGCTGTTGATGCGGTATATATTTTTATACAAATATATAAATACATTGCTACGAGGTGCAATTTGTAACGTGTTCTTATAAATAAATTATATGAGAAAATTGTAGCCGACTTCTTTCTCCATGTTCCTTTAGATACGAGTAACCAAAAAATCAAATACTGCCATTACTCAGGCGTAAGGAAAGTTTGCATTTCTTTCCTTGGCAAAGTTAAAAGTCTCTTTGAAATTTTATATTGTGGGTTACTTTATTTAAGGCGAAGTTGAAAATCACTTTTGGAAAACCGAGGGGCATCTTTTTATGTTGCATTATTCATTTAATACCTTACTTTTATAATGTTTTCAGGTTCATGGAATTTTGAAGGATTTGATTCATAAATCTATGAGCGAGACATTGGCAAGTGGCAGATTGCTTATCTTATCTTTTATGTATAGAGTTCTAAACATGTTGATCCTGCAGATATTTTTATTAATCAATACAATATTAAAGTTAATATATATTTTTCTGGTGTTTTAATGGGGTTGCAGTTTTCTTTTGATTGTAGGAATTAAAGCAGTATCCCACTTTGAAGGTAGAACTGGGAAGTGCAGCTGTTGATTCATTGGAGAGAATGAGAGAAGAAAGTAAGAAAGCAACTTTGCTTTTGGTGGACATGGAGTATGGCTATTTGACTGTTGAATTTTTCCGCAAACTTCCCCAAGACGCAGAGAAGGGTGGAAATCCAACTCATTCACTTTTCGACAGATATAATGATGCTTATCTTCGTCGAATTGGTAAGCGACTGGAATTTAAGTGAGACCATGTGATATTCGATATTTTATTCCTAGCTTGTATAGTAATTCAAATAATAAAAGAACTAAAGGAGTCCATTAGCGACGTACTATAGTTGTATTCAACACATTACATGAGTGCATAACATATAACCCAACATATGGTCATGAAATTAGAGCCCATGTTTTCATTTTCCTTTTACTGAGATTCCTTGAATATAAACAGCTACGACTGTCTTGTCCTATGTGAACATGGTATGTGGGACCCTGAGGCATACTATTCCCAAGTCCGTAGTTTATTGTCAAGTGCGTGAGGCTAAGCGCAGCTTACTGGATCACTTCTTTACAGAATTGGGGAAAAAGGAGGTGAGCTTTCGATATTGTGTTCCTTGAAGGCATGTCTGATGAGAATGCACCGAGCTTAGTTTTTCATGATCTACGTATTGTTTTTGCAGGGAAAACAACTAGCTTCACTACTGAATGAGGACCCGGCAATCATGCAGCGCCGCACCTCCCTCTCAAGGAGGCTCGAGCTATACAGAAGTGCACAATCAGAAATTGAGGCAGTTGCATGGGAAAGGTAGAGAGCACCTGTGCCAATTCTCTGGGGATTTGAATTTTTTAGGAGAACGGGGGTGGATTTTTTTATTCATTATCGAATTATTTATACAATAAGAGTATTCTTTTTTTTTTGACACGGATCAGTAAAATCACTCTCACCTTTCCAGTGATACTCCTGGGTTTGGTTGTTTTTTCTGATGTAATTCAATTGTATTCATTTATTCCTACCTCGTCAATAAAGTAATACATTATTCATATGTGCTCGCTCTTTTTTTAGGAAGGAAGAAGATTGGATTGGATATATAATAGAGTTAACTGGGATATAACAATTAGTTAGGAGTAATGCAAGCAGCACTTATATTTTCTTTTTAAAATACTCTTGAAAATAAATAATTTTTTTTTGGGTGGATTTCACTATTGAATCAAGAGAGAAACTAAAAGGCTTAATTAAAACTTATAATTATTAAAAAAGATAATGAATAAAAAAGAAAGTGTTAAAAAAGAGTATAACGACCCACCGTGGTTCTTACACTCAGAAGAATCGCACTAAATACTAGTAGACAAAGAAAAGATATTAAAATTAGATAACCCATACATATAGGTATATATATATAAGAATAATAATAACTAAGTTTCTATGTACAAAATATAACACTATATATGTATAGTCATCCAAAAAATAATATTACCTTAATGTCAGTCAAACATAGACAAAATATTTATCCAAAATGACAACTCTAACATAAGGACAAAACTCCACGTCTCACAGTAGTCACAGCAACCATGTCCAACCTAACCCTGATCTACTTTCATACACAGTATGATCATCGCAGTCCATCCACATGAAAACAGAAGGGTAAGCTAGAGTTCAAAAATCAACCATGTAAGCTAGAGTTCAAAAATCAACCATGTAAGCATACAAATAAATGTCTATGCTACACCATTATCAAGTTACCAATCATACTCATAGAGTCACACCATACACTCTATCCAATACTACTCATGCATAAAATGCAACTCAACAGTCATGAAGTCAAACACTATACACTTCATCATAATAGAATTCATGCAATAATAGCAACATCATGACAAATATCAATGCATATCAATCATCTAATGCATCGTCACACATTCACTTAAGAGATCCCCCTAACAGCAGAGAAGTATAAGTGACATCTCAATCCTACCGAAACCACCCTAATCGTTTTCACGTCCAATGCGCCCGCTCGGTCACAGCTAACCAGGATATAAATCCTCACTCGGGTTTACTCGGATGATGTCACTTACACAGTTAGAAGTCTGATTCCACGGTCAGGTATAACACAGCAGGGTCAGGCTTACCACGACCTTGACATGCATTACCAAGTCACTTGTATAGTTCGCCCACCGACTATCTGCAAGGAACCACGCACCTTCCCCAATACTTGGTTAAGGAAATAACCCTCAACCTCATACCCCGCTCCAACACTAGCTAAGGAATTAAAGGAGACTCACCCAAACCAGTGGCCTATCTAAGCACCACTTTCACCCAAAACAAGTGGCTTATCTAAGCACCACTCTCATTTATATCAGTGGCCTATCCAAGCATCACTCCCAAGAGACTCTATGTGAGCTTTTCCAGTTCGAAAACATTTTCCCTCTCCTCAAGTCTTAGGCTAGACACATGCCATAAGGCATCACATGCAATAATGCATCATACACCATATATGGTCAATCCACCATCATGATCAATATCATCCTCATATGAACATACACACATGTCATATCATATTTAAACATTCATACATATCATTACCAAGCATACATATGAAACATACACCACCCTATATCATATATCATACATACATGATCAAATCTTCAACTTTAAACATGCATAAGCATCATTTTCAATTAATATTACTAAACATACTCTCACCCGGCACAGCTAGCTTGCGCCCGACCTAACATCCAACCCGAGAGCTCTAAGGCTCCTCCACGCCCAGCGCAGCCAACGCGCGCCCGACCCAAACTCAACCTGAGAGTTCTAAATTTATCCATGCCTGGCGTAGAATCCCCACACCTGGTGTCCTTAAGACAAAGACGCATAAGAGTTTACATGCCCGATGCACCCATCCTGCGCCTGACGCCATCTAGACAAAGACCTTTAGAGGTCTCCAAGCCCGGCGCGCCTACCCTGCGCCCGGCGCCTATCGCGCCCGACGTGGTTCTCCTCATGCCCAGCGTGGCACATCCAGAAGCCCCCATCTCCAATCACGCCTAGCGCGACTAATCTCGCGCTCGGCGTGATTGGGAAATGGCTACCTCTGATGAATGCACGCCTGGAGCCAAGAACATGCGCCTGACACAAATTTAAACAGCCACCCCAAAACTTTGAAAATTTCCCCCAACACCTGAAAATCAGAAAATCCAGCCACATGCAATCCATACAACGTAATTCATAGACTCCATACAATTTGAAATTAATCTCAGATTCAACATGCACCCACTCGATACATCAAAATCATCAAAACCCAAATTTTTCCCAAAAACCTCGAAAATGAGGAATCTTTCAATTCAGCCCTTGATTCTAAAAATTCATGCATCCATTGAGTTCCTAAACTCACATGCAACTAAACAAACTACATTCTAGCTTCCCTCACCTGAAAGTTAGCTCAGAATAACCAAGAATTGAGAAGAAGAAGGATTTCTCCCGAAGCTCGACCCGCGAACTTCAATCCACCAAAAACAAGCTTCCTAGCTTGAATTCCAAGAAAAGACAGAAGGAATTAGTGATTTAGAGAAGAAGAATCAAACAGAGAAATTTGGGAGAGAAAGGAGCTCACGAACCCACAGTCCTTCTCTCTAAAACTTCTCTCTAGAATTTCTTTGAGAATGAACTTATGAGACTCGCTTCTCAGAAAAAGCCTTATATACTTTTCTCTCTTTAGCACCTACTAAACTATGAACCAACTTACTACGTTACAAAGAGCGTCCGTAGCATTCCTTTATTAGTTGTCAACAGTTAGATGGAGTTCACAATTTGTTAAGTGCTCACTGCTGCTCAATAACTAGTATAAATAAGAGTAGCATTGTATATCATTCGGCATTTTTAATCGAATATGTTACTCTTTGAAAATTTATTTCTGTCAAGCTCTCTAATAAACGTTGGGGTGAATTGAGATACGTAAAAAAATAAATAAATTTGAGGAGATGAGAACAAACCCTACCTTTTTATGTAGGAGTGATGAAAAATCTAGATCCCAAAAAGAATGTATGGACACGGAAAGTACATAGAGATTAAAAAGAGAGAATACAAAGTATGACTACGACGTAGTATTTTCAAAACTATCTTTAACTGAGGCAAGTCGGATACATACATTTGTAGTTGTTGTTTAGCAATGATTTCTGGTTCTGAACGCCGTTTTCATGGCACATATAAACCTGAAAAAGTAAGAAAAGAAAAAAGAAAAAACATATGGAGGTGCGGGGAATCGAACCCCGTGCCTCTCGCATGCGAAGCGAGCGCTCTACCATATGAGCTACACCCCCAATTGAAAGTATCATGGTGGACATTATATTTGAACTTTTCCTGTTTACTTAGTGAATTTTTAAATAAATGTTTAATGATTAGTTTGGTTAAGAGACTTATATTACATGATATCCCAATTAGAAGATTAAAAAACATATTTCAAAATATAAATATATATATATATATATAAATATATTAAATTATATTTTACATCTTCTATAATATCAAAGGGCAATAGTGATGACATCAGAATGAATTAGCAACTCAAACAGTCAAACTGAAACGTGAATGTAGCAGTGACGATGGCATAGCAGTGTAAATCCCTTGGTTCATTCAGAGGGAACGATAAATGTTCACAAATTTAGCATAATGCATGGAGGTTGTACGGCCACGGGTTCAACCTCCGCGGTTTGACCACGTTTTGTGCGTAATACAGCTCACACACATTTTGTATTCTCATGCCACATAAATAACCTCCATAACTACTAAATAACAATTCACAAAAACTAACTAAACCATATTAAGCAAACGACCAAAGCATCTTCCACCTCGTTGCATTCAGTTTCTTCATCTTTATCTTAATTAACTACTTCATAACTTGTGGAATATATTTCTCCATATATAATTTTCTTTTCTGGGATATCGTGTTCATAATCTTGCCTGATTTTCATAATGGAATGGTCTGCAAAATCTGCTACAAGGGCATACCTTGATACCCTTCAACTGGTATTTTATTTTTTATTTTAACCATCTGAATATGTAATGAATCAATTCAAAGATGATCTGATATATATATTTTGTCGTATGTGCTTCGTATTCTTTCCTTATATTTTTTTATCACAAAATTGTGTAAAACAGCCCCTTAATTTTAATGGCATTCTACATTTTTTACTAGTACGAGTTGTTCTATAGTATTTTTTTTTTCTGTATCAGTTTATATAAATTATACTGTGCTCAAAAGAATCAAGGAGTCCAGCTAAGTTGGATTAACAAGTCTGAAATATTGTAAAATCCCTTGATACCAGATTCGATTGTGGTAGATAAAAAAATATTGTACTCAAATGAAAATGGATGTAAGTCAATCCCTAATTAATTTGTAGTAGAAGTTTCATAAAACACAAACCAGGCCAATTAA